>NC_080187.1:71867387-76867387 GCF_030028045.1 Hippopotamus amphibius kiboko
GGCATGGGTTCTATCCTGGTTGGTGCACTAAGATCCCACAAGCTGAGAGGTGTGGCCAAAAAAAAAAAAGTTACTAATTTTTGCAATTTTAGCAACTTTTGATCTTTTTAAGAAAATAATTACTATCATGAGGTAAAAATCACTTCATACAGGGTGAAAAAATTAGCCTTATTTTCTTCTGCAATCAATAATTTTTTGTTTTTTGTATATCCTTAAAATACCTGAAAAATTTTATGTATGGTCTAGGAAAAAAACATTTTTTAAAGTATAGTCAACGAGTTCTTTCAGCCTCTTTGAAAGTTGATCTTTCCTGACCACGTTGCCATCTTGTTGGAAATCATATTTCTGGCTTTCTCTTCTGATCCACTGCATGGGTTGTCTGTCCCTGTGCCAGTCTTGTACTGTTTTAATTACTGTAGCATTATAATCCTTGATACGTGGATGGTCAGTCTTGTGCCTTGTTGTTGTTTTAAGGAGCGGCTTAGCTGTTGAGTATTTGCTCCCCTGTGTTATTTTATTTTATTTTATTTTATTTTATTTTATTTTATTTTATTTTATTTATTTTATTTTATTTTATTTTATTATTTTATTTTTTTAAGCTCTTAGTTGGAATATAATTGCTTTACCCTGTTGTGCCAGTTTTTGCTGTACAAGAAAGTGAATCAGCTGTATTTATACGTATATCCTTATAGCCCCTCCCTCCCACAGCTCCCTCCCACCCTCCCTACCCTGTGTAATTTTAGAATCACCTTGTCAGGATTGAGACAAACCCTTGTTAGACTTTTGTTGGGAATTGAATTGAATCTAGTTGAGGAAGAAATTATCACTTTTATTGAGTGAACAGGAGTTGGAGCACTTTTTTCAAGGGACAGATAGTAAATATTTTCTGCTTTGCCTGTGTTATAACTATTCAGTACTGCCATTGTAGTGCAAAAGCAGCCATAGACAATTTTTTTTAAAATTTTATTGATTGATTGATTGATTGGCTGCATTGGGTCTTTGTTGCTGCGCATGGGCTTTCTCTAGTTGCGACGAGCGGGGGCTACTCTTCATTGTGGTGCACAGGCTGCTCGTTGTGGTGGCTTCTCTTGTTGGGTAGCACAGGCTCTAGTCACTGGGGCTTCAGTAGTTGCGGCACACGGGCTCTAGAGCTCAGGCTTAGTAGTTGTGGTGCATGGGCTTAGTTGCTCCTTGGCATGTGGAATCTTCTTGGAGCAGGATTCGAACCCATGTTCCCTGCATTGGCAGGCAGATTCTTAGCCACTGTGCCACCAAGGAAGTCCCTAGACAATTTTTTTAGAAAAATTTTTTTGTTAGCTGGTATACAGGTGTAATAAATTTTTGTACATTTATTTTCATTTTGTATCTAGAAGTTTTGCTAAATTTACTAATTATATCTGAAGATTCTTTATGCTTTTTAAATTGAAGTATAGTTGATTTACAATGTTGTGTTAGTTTCAGGTGTTTAATCTTTTCTTGGTACAGTTACTAGGGAAGTGTGATCATTTTTTAAAATATTTTCTAATCTTTGTGAAGGGTGCCTTTTACTTGCCACAGTGTGCTGGCTAGGACATCCAAATCATTGTTTAAAAAGAAGTGATCATGGCAGCAACTCCTGTATTTTGTTGTTTATTTTTGTTATCTTACAGCTTTTAATTCAGTGTGGTTTTTGCTGCAGGTTTATACAGATAACCTTTTATCAAGTCAAAGAAGTGTTCTTATTTTCCAAAAAAATTTTTTTCCAAAAATTTTTATTTTGAGTGAATGATGAATTTTATTAATGTCTTTTCTCTGTTGAAATGCTTGTTTGATCACAGATTTTTAAATTATATTCTGTGAAGTTGGTGATTTTATTAAATGATTTTTCATTTCTTTTTTTTCAGAATTGTTTTTATTTATTTAAAACAGTTTAAAATTTTATATTGGCACATAGTTGGTTAACAGTGTGTCAGTTTCAGGTGTACAGCAGGAGTGATTCAGTTATACATACACATGCATCTATTCTTTTTCAAATTCTTTTCCCATTTAGATTGTTGCGGAACATTGAGCAGAGTTCCCTGTGCTCTACAGTAGATCCTTGTTGGTTATCTATTTTAAATATAGTAGTGTGTATACGTCAGTTCCAAACTCCCAATTTATCTATCCCCCTATCTTTCCCCTTTGGTAACCATAAATTTGTTTTCTAAGTCTGTGAGGATTTTTCGTTTCTTAAACCAACCTTATTCCTGGGACATCCTGGACATGGTTATGGTGTATTTTCTTTTTTGTACAATGCTGGATTCAATTCAGAATTTTTACAGCTATGTCTGTCAGTGAGATTGGCTTATAATTATTGTTTCTCCTACTGTCCTTATCAGGTTCTAGTATCAAGGCTAATTGCATCCTCATATTTTCATTTTCATGTCTTGCCTCTTTAGTATTCTGAAATAGTTTCTGAATAATTAGAATGACTTTTTTTTATGGTATACAGTTCTTTGTTTTTCTTTATTGGCTGCATTGGGTCTTCATTGCTGTGTGCGGGCTTTCTCTGTGGCGAGCAGGGGCTAGGCTACTCTTCATTGCTGTGCAAACTTATGGTGGCCTCTCTTGTGGAGCACAGGCTTCAGTAGTTTTGGCTCACGGGCTCCAGAGTGCATGCTCAGTAGTTGTGGTGCACAGGCTTAGTTGTTCTGAAGCATGTGGAATCTTCCCGGCCCAGGGATCAAACCTGTGTCCCCTGCATTGCAGGCAGATTCTTAACAACTGTGCCATCAGGGAAGCCCAAGAATGACTTGTTCTTTAATTATTTGATAGTAATTGTGGGCAAAATTGTTGGGTGAATTGATTTTTTAGATTGTTGATAAACTATGTGTAACATAAAATTTACCCTTTTAACCATTTTAAGATATACAGTTCAGTGACATTAAGTATATTCATATTGTTTTACAGCCATAGGGTGCATGAATTTTTGAATGCCTTGGATCCACAGTTTTCTGAATAGAACTAATTAAGGAGCTAGAATGTGTGAAACAGTGCAGAGTCCAAACTTTGGAATCAAGACAGACCTGTACATCACGGCTGGGTTATTACTTGGCCTGGGTCTGTGTGATAGGTTATATATTCACCTATAAAACAGATATCATAATACCCACCTTGCACAGATAATGTAATAATTTGGAGTTAAAATGGTTCCTATACTGTCTGATAATAGGATGGCAGTTGCTACTATTATAATAAATATGCAGTTCTCAATATTAAAAATGTATTTAACTTTGCTTGGGATGCATCTTTTCTACAAATTAGGATGTTTGTAATGCTGCTTGACCTTAGTTCTTTTCATAATTCTTTATTTATTTATTTTGGCCGCACTGTGTGACTTGAGGGTTCTTAGTCCCTGAACAGGGATTGAACCCAGGCCCCCAGTAGTGGAATCTCGGAGTCCTAACCACTGGACTGCCAGGGAATTCCTCATAAATATTTCTTTTTTTTTTTTTTAACAGACAAATTGCATATATTTAGAGTGTACAATTTGGTATTTTTTTTCTTATTAGTAATGTATATATGGCAATCCCAACCTCATAAATATTTCTTGACCACAGCTTTAGTCCAGTACAAGCTTCAAACTTACGTTTCTTGTCTTTTTCTCCTCAGTTTCTCAGGTTTATGCAGGATTGATTTCAGGAGCCACTTTTTAATAAAGGTGTGATTAGTACATGTTCTTTATAGCAGAAATCTTGTTGATTTCCAGGATTGTGGTACTCTAGTCTCTTCATTCACAATTTGTGCCTTACTTCTTTGATGTGTGGATTTACCTTACATTTACGGTCTTTTTTGCTTTCCTTAACATTATAGTGTAGAATTGAGTTTGCATGGAACTTAATCTCTTTCTTAAGAGGCTTTCCCCCTATTATCTACAAAGTTCCGGTCAAGCCTTTCTTTTGTTTTTTTTCCTGGCCTTTCTGTGCGGCTTGTGGGTTCTTAGTTCCCTGAACAGGGATTGAACCTGGGCTCACGGTAGTGAAAGCACCGAGTCCTACCCAGTGGACGGCCAGGGAATTCCCCAGCTAAGCCTTTCTGATAGCCCATCACCTGCCAAGGAGGTTATTCCCCATGCGGGGGGTAGATATTTTGTCATTTTTCTGCAGCTGACTCAGCCCCTTTTACCTATCATTCTGCTCAGAGTGGTGAGTGGCAGTGTGGTAACATTGCCTTTTGTTTACTTATTTATTTTTTGGCCTTTTATTTTTTAACTAATGTTCCTCCTTCCTCTGAATTCCACATGTGGAAAGCAGGGTCCTTTCAAAACTGTCTCGCTCCCCTCTTATAGGTGGCTCCGTTATTTCTGGTTTCAATCCAGGATGTTATCATTTGTATTTTGTATTTTTTTGTTGACAAGTACCTTGTGTAGACCCAGAACCTTTAAACTTTGTCAGGAGCTGTGGATGCAAAGATACTGTGGGGATGGTGGTGGAGTGCAAGGCTGAGGGAGATAAGAATTTGGGGCCCTGAGACTTTCCTGGTGGTCCCGTGGTTAAGAGTCCCGCTTCCAATTCAGGAGATTTGGTTTGATCCCTGTTCGGGGAACTAAGATGCCACATGCCATGGGGCAGCTAAGCTTGAACGCCACAACTACTGAGCCCACGCGCTCTGGAGCCTGCTTGCCACAACTAGAGAGAAGCCCATGCACTGCAACGCCAAGAGCCTGCGCACCACAACGAACGTTCCCACATACTGCAGTGAAGATCCTGAGTGCCACAACTAAGACCTGACGTAGCCAAAACAAACAAAAAAACAAACGAAGGAAACAAACCCAGTTAAAAAAAAGAGAAAGAATTTGGGGCCCTGATGGTTATAGCCTGGGTAGAGATGAGCATATAGGTACAGAGGTATGTGCTTGCTTGCTTATTATTATAAATAAATAAATGAATAAATAGGCCACTCTAAGGGCCAATGGAGACTACTTGAAAAATATGACCAGAAGAATATTAAGGAAATTGTTTCCAAGTAGATATTCCTGTTTTACTGCTATTATTTGGTAAAAATGATTTGTTACTAAAGTGGATTCTTAAAACTTTTAACGTTCCCTAAGCATGAAATAACCATTCTACATTAAAGTTTTCATTTTGCCATATATATTGGCACTCTCCATTTTCAGCTGTTTATTTAACTTGATATAACATTTTATTTTATTTTATTTTATTTTATTTTTTTTTTCTTCTTTCATGAATTATTTTTTTTTTTATTTTTTTGGGGGTACACCAGGTTCAATCATCTGTTTTTATACACATATCCCCGTATTCCCTCCCTTCCTTGACTCCCCCCCCTCGAGTCCCCCCCACCCTCCCTGCCCCAATTCTCTAAGGCATCTTCCATCCTCGAGTTGGGCTCCCTTTGTTATACAACAACTTCCCACTGACTATTTTACACTTGATAGTATATATATGTCTGTGCTACTCTCTCGCTTCGTCTCAGTTTCCCCTTCACCCCCCGCCCCCTCCCATACCTCGAGTTCTCCAATCCATTCTCTGTATCTGCATCCTTGTTCTTGTCACTGAGTTCATCAGTACCATTTTTAGATTCCGTATATGTGAGTTAGCATACAATATTTGTCCTTCTCTTTCTGACTTACTTCACTCTGTATGACAGATTGTAGTCCTATCCACCTCATTACATATAGCTCCATCTCATCCCTTTTTATAGCTGAGTAATATTCCATTGTATATATATGCCACATCTTCTGTATCCATTCATTTGTTGATGGGCATTTAGGTTGCTTCCATGTCCTGGCTATTGTAAATAGTGCTGCAATAAACATTATGGTACAAATTTCTTTTGGGATTAAGGTTTTCTTTGGGTATATGCCCAGGAGTGGGATGACTGGATCATATGGTAGTTGTATTTGTAGTTTTTTAAGGAACCTCCAGATTGTTTTCCATAGTGGCTGTACCAACTTACAGTCCCACCAACAGTGCAGGAGAGTTCCCTTTTCTCCACACCCTCTCCAACATTTGTGGTTTCCAGACTTTGTGATGATGGCCATTCTGATTGGTATGAGGTGATACCTCATTGTGGCTTTGACTTGCATTTCTCTGATGATGAGTGATGTTGAGCATCTTTTCATGTGTTTGTTGGCCATCTGTATGTCTTCTTTGGAGAAATGTC
Source organism: Hippopotamus amphibius kiboko (assembly GCF_030028045.1). Taxonomy (NCBI): domain Eukaryota; kingdom Metazoa; phylum Chordata; class Mammalia; order Artiodactyla; family Hippopotamidae; genus Hippopotamus; species Hippopotamus amphibius. The sequence continues at coordinate 71,873,529 of NC_080187.1, forward strand.
TATTTAGGTCTTCTGCCCATTTGTGGATTGGGTTATTTGCTTTTTTGGTATTAAGCTTCATGAGCTGCTTGTATATTTTATTTTTTAAAATTTATTTGGCTGTGTTGGGTCTTAGTTGCCACACGTAGGATCTTTGTTGTGGTGCGTGGACTCCAGAGCATGAAGGCTGTCTAGTTGTGGCACACAGGCTCAGTAGTTGTGGTGCACAGGCTTAGTTGCCCCACGGCATGTGAGATCTTAGTTCCCCAACTGGGGATCGTGTCCCCTACGTTGGAAGCCTGTCTTTTTTTTTTTTTTGAGAACTTTTATTGAGATACAATTGACATACAATAAACTGCAATTTGATATTTTTTTTCTTATTAGTAATGTATATATGGCAATCCCAGTCTCCCAATTCATCTCCCCCCCTTCCCCCACTTGGTGTCCATATGTTTGTTCTCTGCATCTGTGTCTCTGTTTGTGCCGGGAAGGCTGATTCACCAGGGAAGTCCCCAAACTTGATACAACATTTTATATTTAGTGATTGGAATTGGATTTATTTTGCTGTTTTCTAATTCCTCTCCTGCCCTTTGTTGTTGTTGTAGTTATTTTTGAAGCATCTGTTTTTGGAGGAGGCAAGGTTCCTGCAAGTTAAGATGCCTTGTAGTAGCTCTTGGAGCAGTAGCAGAGTCAAGCCGGAAACTTAGTAGTTTTAATTCTGCTTTGAAAAGTGCTGGTTTTATACATAATGCTTTCCCCATTTTAGGCCTTGGCAGCAGAGCAAGAAGTCAGGCTTTTTCAAAAGAGGACCTTGAGAAGGCTGATAATGAGTTTCTAGGCTTCCCTAAGTGGTTGGATATGATACAGTCTGAAGGGCATAGGTTGGATCAATTAGGGCATTGTAGTATACCTTTTCATTGGACATCTTATCCACTGAATCATCATTTAAGTTGCAGACAGTGTTAAATCCCAAATTTAATTTTCAATCTCAACATTAAAAGCTTTTTGGTATGAAGTACAGTATTATTATTATTTTGTATTTACCCAGGGAGTATTTTTTTTTTTTAAATTGAAGTGTAGTTGATTTAAAATGTTGTGTTAGTTTCAGGTATACAGCAGAGTTATTCAGTTACACATATATATATTTTCCTGATTATTTTCCATTATAGGTTATTACAAGATATTGAATATAGTTCCGTGTGCTATATAGTAAATCTTTATTGCTTAACTATTTTATGTATAGTGGTGTGTATCTCTTAATTCCATATTCCTATTTATTGGATTGGCCAAAAAGTTTAAGTTTTTGGCCAACTCATTATCCCAATATCTTCCCCTCACTTTCCCTTTGGTAACCATAAGTTTGTTTTCTGTGCCTGTGTTTATGTTTTGTGGGTTTTTTTCCTTCCTTTGTTTGTTTTTGTTTGGCTGCATTGTATCTTTGTTGCTGCACGCGCGGGCTTTCTCTAGTTGTGGCAAGTGGGGGGCTACCTCTTCATTGCAGTGCATGGGCTTTTCATTGTGGTGGCCTCTCGTTGCGAAGCACGGGCTCTAGGCACTCGGGCTTTAGTAGTTGCAGCATGTGGGCTCAGTAGTTGTGGCTCTCAGGCTCTAGAGTGCAGGCTCAGTAGTTGTGGTGCATGGGCTTAGTTGCTCCTTGGCATGTGGGATCTTTCCAGACCAGGGATCAAATCTTTGTCCCATGCATTGGCAGGTGGGTTGTTAACCACAGGGCCACTGGGGAAGTTCCTCTATTTCTGTTTTGTAAATAATTTCACTTGTATTATGTTTTAGACTTTTTTTTTTTTTTTTCTCTTGGCGCACGGGCTTAGTTGCTCCGCGGCATGTGGGATCTTCCTGGAGCAGGGCTTGAACCCGTGTCCCCTGCATTGGCAGGTGGATTCTTAACCACTGCGCCACCTAGGAAGCCCCGTGTATTATGTTTTAGATATAAGTGATGTCATGTGTTTGTCTGGCTTACTTCAGTCAATATGATAATCTCTAGGCCCATCCATATTGCTACAAATGGCACTAGTTCATCTTTTTTGTGGCTGAGTAATATTTCTTTGAAGTATATAATTTTTTAATGTTGCCACATTTAGGCCAGTTGATTCAAGCAGATATTTGTAGGTCATAGATGGTCAGTCTATTTCCAATTCATGCTCTTAAGTGTGGCTCATAGGGGAGGATGTATATGTTTTTCTGCTAATTACATTCACCTAAAATAGCCGACTATTTTAACACTACAATTAGTTGATTGGGTTTGTACCATCTCAGCAGATCTTGATAACAATCAGTTTCTGCAGAAAGGACATAGGTAGTATGTTAATTAAATGCTAAGTGTAAGTTTATTGAGGGTCAGAGCTTTCCTGTAATTGTTCCTTTGGGAACAAAGCAGGTGCCTTTTGTTTTTAAGGGAGCATAGAGCCCATTAAAAAAGTGTGTGAATTATAAGATTTTGTTTAATGACCAAATTAGCAGTTATAGTTTTAATTTTGCTCAACCAGGGATACCCTTAAGCTTTAAGTACATTTAGAGCTCTACTAAATTCTTAGAGCAGGGTTTTTAGCCTTGGTGTCCATGGGCATTGAGAAGGTGGAGTAGATTGTTCATAGAAGGGTTTTGGGGGAAGGGGGAGGGGAGATGAGAGGTAATCCTTCTGAAATATCAGGCAGAAATTTCTGTGGATATGCCTTTTTCTGAGGGGAAGGTCCATAATTTTCATCAAATTGTCCAAGTACTTAACAGCCCAAAAGCTTGAGTTACCATATTATATTAGAATGAAACACATGTTTAATGACAAACATTACTTTAAAGTGTTATTTTTACCTTTAGTGAGGTTGCGAATCTGGCATCCAGGATTGTAATAAACTGGAGAGAGAACATTCTTTAGAAAGGGATGTTTTCAAATGTGTATTAAAGCTTATGAGAAAGGCCCCAGTGTTAGAGGTAGATATGAGTAGCTCTTCACCTGGTGACATCATCCATGACTTGAGTAAGTGGGCTTTTTCTAGTTTGAAATACATGTTTTTATTTGGGGGGATGTTTCAGCAAAGGATCTATTCATCTTAACCCACTTCTACTTTGATTATTCATTTAAGTTGTGATCCTGAATTTTTGACATTCTAGTTGATTGCATGGTAACGTGGATTAGTGCCACTAGAAATTCAAGATTTCTGCTTTCAGTTGGGATCCTCAGTATCATTTTTCTATTCTTTATACTTCTTTTAGCTTCCTCTCATGTTCAGCTTAGTAGCAGTTAAAACCTTTGCCATTTTCTTAGACTCCTCCACTCTCCACTCCTCTAGTATGCATTCTCTGCGGGTGTTTTGTCTCTTTTACTAAAAAAGTAAAGATAAATACAACCAACTCCATTGACTCTCTCTCCTAAGCTCGTAAAAACATAGCTGCTGCCATACCTGCCCTTATCTTCATTCTTTTGGCCCGGGGAGAGGGCACCCTCTTCTTGTCCAAGTGAATCATTTTCCTTTATTGCTGTCTCAATTTAATGCGTCCCAGTTATCTCCTCTTCAGCTTATAGATAGGCCTTTTTTATTCAGTAAATATATATAATAACTAATTAAGCACATGTCAGGCCCTGGAAGAACAAGAGTGATAGGACAGATATAATCACTGTCCTCCTGGGGCTTACAGTGTATTAGAATTGCTCATTGTACCTCATACTTAAGAAATTCTACTTTGATGCCCTGGTATCCTTCTAACTATCACCTCATGCAAGTATCATTAGTGTACTGTCACTGTCCCTCACTCACCTTGGCTTTTTCCGCATCATTGTTTCAAAGTTATATTGGCAGTGGTGTCACCAGTGACCTCCTAGTTGCAGAGTTCCGGTGGTCCTTCGATTCAAGCAGTGATTTAAAATTCTTGAAAATGTGAAAGAGTTTACTTTGATGTTATTTTAAATGTTCATGTCGTTCAACATTGCTATTTTTCTGAGTGTATATGACTGTCAGGAAAAGTTAGGGAGATGGTAAGGCGTGCTAAAGATGGGCTGCAAATTATGGTGTCTATAGCCATAGGTCTTGTGTTCTGAAGACTGTAGTGTCTACAGCTGGGTATTGTGTGGCTTGTCCTCATAATTAAGAGTTTTGTCTCCTCCATCCTGGCCTCTTGCTACTGTTTTGCTAGTTTAGGATTATGAAGACAGCAGCTATTTTGTAATTTAGTACCTGATTTGGTTTGTAGGCTCTGTACCCTAAGAAATAAGCGATTGGGACTCACTATATTATATTTCATTGGTCTGTGTAGAACCTTTTCAAGTTTTATTTCTGATTCTTAAAATGGGGATTATGCCAAATTCTATAGAGTGTTAAGGATTACAGGGAGTAATTTATATAAACCATTGGTTTATATAATTTACTGTGGTGCTCAGCACATAGTAAATTTAAGTAAAAAGTTGCTGTAATCATATAAACATTACAGTTAAGCCATGTTGTCTTTTTTGGGGAACAATAATTGTTTTGTGTTTTTTCACAGTTGCTTATGTTTCTAGGTACCCACCACTGATTAAACTCTATGCTTTTTCACATGTGCAAATTAACTTCTTTAGATGGTCAAAAACATTTTCTTGAAGGCATCTTTGGTATCCCTCTGTTTTCCCGCTCTGATTAGATTTGGTTGCTCTATAGTCCTGCTGTCAGCAGTCATGATGTCATCTTGATATTTTTTCAGTGTCATTTGAAGTCCTAGACATCACATTAAAATATATATAAAAATACATATATATAAAAAATATATTTATTTATTTTTGGCTGCATCGGGTCTTAGTTGCAGCATGAGGGCTCTCTAGTTGTGGCATGCGGGCATAGTGGTTGTGGCGCGAAGGCTTAATTGCCCCGCGGCATGTGGGATCTTAGTTCCCCCACCAGGGATCGAACCTGAGTCCCTGCATTGGAAGGCGGATTCTTAACCACTGGACCACCAGGGACGTCCCCTAGACATCACATTTTGAGTTAGATTATTGCCAGTAAAATATAGGCTGGACATAATGTTCGTCTTTGGGTTCAAATACCAACAGCAAATGGGAAGAGGCAGATAAAACTACATGTAGTACAGGGATCCCCAACCCCTGGGCCACAGACCAGCACCGGTCAGTGGCTTATTAGGAACCAGGCCTCACAGCAGGAGGTGAGCGGTGAGCCAGTGAGCGAAGCTTCATCTGTATTTACAGCCACTCCCCATCGCTTGCATTACCGCCTGAGCTCGGCCGCCTGTCAGATCAGCAGCAGCATCAGATTCTCATAGGAGCACAAACCCTACCGTGAACTGCGCATGCGAGGGATCTAGGTTTCGTGCTCCTTATGAGAATCTAATACTTGACGATCTGAGGTGGAGCTGAGGGGTGATGCTAGCGCTGGGGAGCGGCTGCAATACAGATATCATTAGCAGAGAGGTTTGACCGCACAGAGACCATAATAACTCAGTTGCTTGCAGACTTATATCAAAACCCTATCAGTGAGTAGCAGGTGAAAACAAGCTCAGGGCTCCCACTGATTCTGCAGTGTGGTGAATTGTATAATTATTTCATTATATATTACTGTGTAATAATAATAGAAATAAAGTGCACAATAAATGTAATGCACTTGAATCATCCACCCAAAACCATATGGAACAATTGTCTTCCACAAAACCGGTGCCTGGTGCCAAAAAGGTTGGGGACTGCTGATGTAGTAGTAACTACATACACTTGTCCCTTGGTATCTGCACAGGATTGGTTCTGGGACCTCCCTTGGATACCAAAATTTGTGGATGCTCATGTCCCTTATAAAAATGGCATAATAGGGACTTCCCTGGCAGTCCAGTGGTTAAAACTGTGCTTCCATTGCAGGGGACACAGGTTCGATCCCTAGTTGGGAAATGGAGATTCTGCATGCCACATGGCATGGCCAAAAAAAAAAAAAAAAAGGCATTTTCTCTCCCTCCCTCTCTCTCTCTCTCTCTCTCTCTCTCTCTCTCTCTCTCTCTATATATATATATATATATATTTTTTTTTTTTTTTTAATTTACTTATTGCCTGCATTGGGTCTTTGTTGCTGTGCGGGGGCTTTCTCTAGTTGTGATGAACTGGGGCTACTCTTGTGGTGCGTGGGCTTCTCATTGCAGTGGCTTCTCTTGTTGTGGAGCATGGGCTCTAGGTGCTTGGGCCTCAGTAGTTGTGGCACATGGGCTCAATAGTTGTGGCTCTCAGGCTTTAGAACACAGGTTCAATAGTTGTGGTGCACGGGATTAGTTGCTCTGTGGCATGTGGGATCTTCCCAGACTGGGGCTCGAACCTGTGTCGCCTGCATTGACGGGTGGATTCTTAACCACTGCGCCACCAGGGGAGCCCAGCATAATATTTTTTGAATATAAACTATACGCATTCTCCTGTATACTTTGTTTTTGTTATTGTTGTTTTGTTTTTCTCCTGTATACTTTAAATCATCTCTAGATTACTTACAATACCTAATACATTGTAAGTGCTATGTAAATAGTTGCCATGGTGTGGCAAACTCGAAATTTTGCTTTTGTGGATGCAGAGGGCCAATTTATGTAGTGGAAAAATAATTGCTGGTTAAAATTTGTGATATTTGATATTTTTGTTTAGAATTGCTATAATCATAAACCATAGGTGTTCAGACTGCTTTAGTAAAATTGGCTTAAGAACTAGCAGGAAAATCTAAAATTGTAACATGTTGTTTCTTGAGAATTTGCATTCTAGAGAATCTTTGTTTTATCTCACATTTTATCCTTGCCGTTTTCTATAAGCTGAAAGTTTTGCTTACCGTGTCTGCTTTCTTGCAGATTTTCTATTTTGTGCATACATTATTTTGTATATACTGTATATGATGACTTCGGTGAGCAGTGACCGGTCCAGAGGTGCTCGGGAAAAACCACAGATTTCAGCAACACAATTACAGAAACAAGCGGTACAGGTAAGTTTTTGTGGAACTCTTGTTTGTTTTGTTTAAAGTTACAGAAATTAAGGGGGCCCATATGCTTAAATGTTTTCTTTTTTAGGAAACTCAGGATTTTGAAACTTTTTTTAACAAGTACGTAGTTTATAATAGGAAAGAGGAGATAACTGATTCAAGTAAAGTGGGACATTGTTCCTTAACTATTTAATCCTGAACTTTTTCCTGTTTCCTATTAGCACCTAGGCCATTTCCTTTTCTTTATTATTATTATTATTTTAAAAAATTTATTTATTTGGCATGTGGGCTCTTAGTTGTGGCATGTGGGATCTAGCTTCCTGACCAGGAAGTTGAACCTGGGCCCCCTGCATTGGGAGCATGGAGTCTTAACCACTGGACCACCAAGGACGTTCCTCCTTTTCTTTATTATTAATCTAGCTGTGTCCCTGGAATGTAATGTGAAAATCCCAAGTATATGGAGAAGTAATCTCTGAAATAGAGAAGTATCTGAATTATAAGATTTTAGAAAGCTGACTTTTCTGGGACTTCCTTGGGGTCCAGTGGTTAAGACTCTGCTTCTACTGCCAGGGGCAAGGATTCTATATTTGGTCAGGGGAACTAAGATCCCACATGCCGCAGGGTGCAGCAAAAAAAAAAAAAAAAAAAAAAAAAAAGCTTCCTTTTCTTTCATGCATTGTTGCTTGGGAGGAATGCTTTAATCTTAGAATGGCTTTTAATCAACAAGATCCATTTGTATAAAATATTCAATGTTAAATAGTCTCTCCTCCATTTGTTTAAAATAATAATACAAAAAAGGTATTATTTTAAATGAAGTGAAATAATCCAAGTAAAATGCTAGCTAACCACAATACCTGGTACAAAATTCAGCATTTTATAGATGTTGTTGACTAGGTTGGTAAACCTTTTTTCAGAGGTGGTGTGGAAGTAAATAAACCTTATGCAATCTGTCATAATTTCAGATTGATGGTTTGACTGTACTTTGATAGCTAATTACAAGTACTTTTTTAACAAGTTCCCTGTTGATGTTAAGGGACACAGAGGGTGGACTCAACTCAATTGTTGCATCACATCTTCCAGTATAGGGTTAGCTTTGTATTTTGCTGCTATCAACAGACATACATCTCTGCTATTTAGTGTTTGCTCCAAAGTACATTTACCCTGATATGTATTTATTCACAACTGACCAAGAAAGACTGGCTATTGTGAGAAAAATTTGGACTTTTTGTATGTAGTAGGCCCTCCCTGTGTAGATGAATGCTTAAGAAAATGTTTGTTTCATGAGAATAGCCTCTTATCAGAGAAGAAATACAAGTTATAAGTAATCATAGGTACAGTCCTGTTACAATCAAATATAAATTTTATTTATTTATTAATTATTTATTTTATTGACTGTGTCATTTTTGCTGTGTGCGGGGTTTCCTTTAGTTTTGGTGAGTGGGGGCTACTCCTCATTGTGCTGCGTGGGCTCCTCATTGCTGTGGCTTCTTTTGTTGCGGAGCACGGGCTCTAGGCGCGTGGGCTTCAGTAGTTGCAGCACATGGGCTCAATAGTTGTCGCTCACGGGCTCTAAAGCGCAGGCTCAACAGTTGTGGCGCACGGGCTTAGTTGCTTCTCAGCATGTGGGATCTTCCTGGAGCAGGGCTCGAACCCATGTCCCCTGCATTAGCAGGTGGATTCTTAACCACTGTGCCATCTAGGAAGCCCTCAAATATAAATTAAAACATTTTGTTATTTGTCAAGTTAGTATAGATTCAAGATTAAAAGTGAATTGTTGGGAATGTAAACTGTCTCCATCTCCCACCCAAATAAAGTCCTGGATCATCTTTACCATCAATATTCTGAGTTCTTTTTCTGGAAGGGTGCCTATCTCCTCTTCATTTAGTTGTTTTTCTGGTGTTTTATCTTGTCCCTTCATCTGGTACAGAGTCTTCTGCCTTTTCATTTTCTCTATCTTTCTGTGGCTGTGGTTTTCAGTTCCACAAGAGGAAATACTGGTGATACTGCTTGATTCTGCTGTTTGCTCTCTTGTGGAGGAAGCTATCTAACAGGCTCGCGGGTGCTTCCTGATGGGAGGGACTGATGGTGAGTTGGGCTGGGTGGGCGGAGCTCAGTAAAACTTTAATCTAATCGGATTTGGTGGGTGGAGTTCAGTGACACTTTAATCTGCTTGTCTGCCAATGGATGGGGCTGTGTTTCCACCCTGGCGGTTGTTTGGCCTGAGGCTACCCAGCACTGGAGCTTACAGGCTCTTTGGTGGGGCTCTTGTCAGGCTCTGGGAGGGCTCACAGCAATGAGCACTGCCCAGAACCCCTGCCGCCAGTGCTGCTGTCGCCTCCGTGAGCCACAGCTGCCCCCACCTCTGCAGGCAACCCTCCAACACCAGCAGGTAGGTCTGGTTCAGTCTTCTATGGGCTCACTACTCCTTCCCCCTGGGTCCTGGTGCGCACACTTTTTTGTGTGCCCTCCAAGAGTGGAGTCTCCATTTTCCCCCAGTCCTGTGGAGGACCTGCAATCAAATCCCGCTGGCTTTCAAAGTCTTATTCTCTGGAGATTCCTCCTCCTGTTGCTGAACCCCCAGGTTAGGAAGCCTGATGTGGGGCTCAGAACCCTCACTTTAGTGGGTCCCACCCAAGTAAAATCCTTGGAATGATTTCCAGAGAATCAAAGTCTCCAGAATGGAGGAAGGAGGGCTCCCTTCCTGCCAAGTGTTATCCCTAGTAGTTTTTCCATTGGCTATTTGGGGATGGCTCATTTTATATAATTAGAAGAAAAAAGCTGCCCACTGAGCTTTGAGAAGGATTCCTAGACCCTTTCTGATTTTCCTTGTAAAAAAAAAAAGTTTTGTGAGAATTTCTCATAACGGTATTAGTAAAATTGCTCGTGTTCATTTATCCATTAACCCCATTCCAGGAAGTATTTCCTAAGGAAGCAACCTGAAATTGGTGGTGGGGTGTGTGTGTGCCTCATTCTACAAGATGCTTATTGCCCAGTTCTAAATGTCTAATGGTAGAGGTGTACTGAGATACCCTGTTGAGGTAGCAGGATGTAAGAGAGAAGCCGATGAGCTCTTTTGAATCTGAATAAGCCTGGGTTTGGGACCTACGTTTGCCACTTTACCAATTAGATGTATTACTTAAGTCTCTTTGAACCTCATTTTTTTTTTTAATGCTTGGAGAGTTAGAGAAATGTTTCAAGAGCAGTGATACATAATTCCTGAATATCCTTCTTCCATATCCCCCCAGATTTTAACGTTTTTGCCATGTTTACTAATTTATCCTTTTCTCTCTCCTTATACGAAGGAGAAACTACACACAGCTTTTCCTCTAAACCTTTTGAGAATAAGTTGCAGATATGGTGTATCTTTACCCCTAAATACTATGTACTTTTTAAGAAACAAGGATCTTATTTTATTTAATCACAATACAGTTATCAAAAATCAGGAAATCAACTCATCTAATGTAACCTGTACATTGTATTCATATTTTCCCGATTGTCCCAATAATGTCCTTTTTAGCTAATTAAGTCCTTGATCATACATTGTATTCAGGTATCAATTCTCTTTAGTCTCTTTTAATATGGAACTTCCTTTGTTTCATGACATTGATGTATTTGAAGAATGTAGGCCATTTATTTTGTAGAATGTCTCCCAATTTCAGCTTGTCTGATATTTCCTTATAATTAGAGGGGAGTTGTGCGTTTTTGGTAGAAATACCACAGAAATGATGATCTGTTCTTTTTTAAAAAATATTTATTAATTTGTTATTTATTTGGCTGTGATGGGTCTAGTTGCAGCATGTGGGATCTTTTGTTGTAGCGTGTGGGCTCTTCATTGTGGCACACAGACTTCTCTCTAGTTGTGGCGTGTGGGCTCAGTAGTTGTGGCATGCTGGGTTAGTTGCCCCGCCACACGTGGGATCTTAGTTCTCCAACCAGGATTTGAACCCGCATCCCCTACATTGGAAGGCGAATTCTTAACCACTGGACCACTGATGAAAATCTGTTCTTAATGCATTATATTAGGATGTGTAGAACATACGTTTGTCTTATAAACTGTAATCAGTTTTGTCACTTGATTATCTAGTATCGTGTGGGGAGATAAAAGACTCCAGTTTTTAAAAATGTAAAATAGAGTATGGTGATGTTGAACTTAAAAATAAAAGTTATTTTATGAACAAAAATGGGCTTATTTGAGAATAGCAGAGAATTGCAGTTCAGAACAAGCAAGCCATGGCAAAAACCATAGGCAAGTCCCAGAAACAGAGGAACCTTATTGTATAGAGAAAAAGGAGGAAGTTGGGAGGGGTTCTTTTGAACAAAAGTCCATTAGAGAGAAGTGAAGTCCAGGGTAATAAGGGTTTCTCATTAGCTGAGTTGCTGGAGTAGTTAATTTTTTGTAAGGATGCAATGTGCCTCTCTTCCTGTTGGGGCCTGCAATGATAGTGTTTCCTGTAATTGACCTCTAGTGGTACTGCATGAGAGTTTCCCCTTCTGGCCTCCTGATTCTATTTTAGTGAGGTTTCCCTTTATTAATTTCATGATATTTACTTTGCAGGATGGTTGGAAGGAATTAGAAATTGTATAAGTTGTATTCAGGAAGTGATAGCTTTTATTCTTATTGTATATTCCACATAAGTTATGAAGTGATTATAATAATATTTGAAATTTTAATGGAAAAGGCCCGGTTACTGAAAGGACCCAATTTTTTTTTTTTAAAGCTCTTTATTGGAACATAATTTCTTTACACTGTTGTGCCAGTTTTTGCTGTACAACAAAGTGGATCATCTGTATTTATACATATATCCCCATATCCCCTCTCTCCCTTGACTCTCTCCCACCCTCCTTATCCCACCCCTCTAAGTCATCACCCATCATCACGTTGATCTCCCTGTTTTATGCAGCAGCTTCCTACTAGCTATCTCTTTTACACTTGGTAGTGTATATATGTCAGTGCTACTCTCTCTCTTTGTCCCAGCTTCCCCTTCACCCCCCCACCTTGTGTCCTCAAGTCCGTTCTTTACATCTGCATCTTTACTCTTGCCCTGTCACTGGGTTCATCAGTACCATTTTTTTTTAGATTCCATATATATGAATTAGCATATGGTATTTGTTTTTCTCTTTCTGGCTTACTTCGCTCTGTATGACAGACTCTGGAGGACCCAATATTATACTTATAGCACAACTGTTAAAACATTTAAGAAAAAAGACTAGTAGGTTATATTGATAATGCTTATCTTTGGATGGTGGGCATAAGGATTATTTAAAAAAAAATCCTACTTCATTATATTTTCCAAATTTACTGGACAGATCCAGCACAAAACATTTGGCTCCACTAGAAAAGCTTTGAACACGTTCTTCATTGTGAAAGTAGTTTTAGTTTATTATGAGCCAAGTGAATGGAAGATAGATCCAGAGGAAGAGAGTTAGTAATGCTGTTTTTCTTGGCAAGACTTTTTTCCACTTGGCAGTTGTATGGTGGATGTCACTAATGTTTGTTGCAGGGGAGGGTGTATAACCTTGGTAACTTACCCCTTGATTCTGCTTTTTTCCCTGATTTCACACGCTGTACAGATCTCTTGACACATTCTAGAACTTAGCCTGGCAACTTTCCTATCATACTCTAATTTGTTTGGTGCTTTGGTTATCGAATATTTAAAGGAATTTTCTCCTGACTAGCGTAGTCAGCAAAGGAAAAAATATTTAAAGTTCTGATTTAAAATGTTTTATATGTCATCAATATGCTATGCTAGTATTGCAGCACTGTACTTGTTAAACTGCTAAGTGCGTCAGCTGTGCTTTCAGAAGTTATGTCTAGATGGTCTGTAATCTCTTAGGAATAAAACAGATGATATCACTGAAGAGAAATGCGAAGAATATTTGAGTCATAGTATTTAAGCTGAAAAAGCTAAGTCTGAATAAATTAGTAATTGGTATTTACCTTATACATGGTAATGAGTGATTTCACAGTTAGAAATATGTGGGTGCAACAGTAGCAAAATGAAAATAAAAGAAATATGTAGAAAACTGTTGTCTACAACAAAATGCTGTTGGTAATAACTATTCTGCTTATAATCTTTAGTGAAAATCTGTCAGCTTGAGTGTTTTTCTTATTACTATTTTATAAAATATTTTAATAGAGTCAGGAGAGCTTTATATTTGTTACTTTTGTACCTTTAGGAAGCACAGGCAATTCTCCGGCAGTTTTTAAATTTAAATGTTGTTGCCTTTAGAGCTGTTATGGTACCTATCTTTCCCCCTGCCCTATTACTTTTTTTTAAATATTTAAATTTATTTATTTATTTATTTATTGGCTGCATTGGATCTTTGTTGCTGCACACGGGCTTTTTCTAGGTGCGGCGAGCAGGGGCTACTCTTCATTGTGGTGCTTGGGCTCCTCATCGCGGTGACTTCTGTTGTTGCAGAGCACAGGCTCTAGGCTCGTGGGCTTCAGTAGTTATGGCACATGGGCTCAATAGTTGTGGCTTGCGGGCTCTAGAGCATAGGCTCAATAGTTGTGGCGTATGGGTTTAGTTGCTCCTCGGCATGTGGGATCTTCCTGGAACAGGGATCGAACCCATGTCCCCTGCGTTGGCAGGCTGATTCTTAACCACTGCGCCACCTGGGAAGTCCCCTGCCATATTACTTTTAATTGATCCAGAATCGCTTTTCAGGACAATATTACTGCCACAGTCCCTGGCTTTGGTGTATCTTATACTCTGTGAAATTTCTGTATGCCACGTTTCTGTGAAATGTCTTGAACCAGGCACATTCTGCTAATAAACATCATACAGTGAGTGATTGAGTTTCTACAATTGGTGTGCAGTTCCCTTTCTTGGATTTTTCCCCCACATTTATTTTATGTGTGTGTGTGTTTTAAATGGACCTGACTTTTTAAAAAATGTATTTCTTGATTGATTGATTTTTGGTTGCGTTGGGTCGTCACTGCTGAGCATAGGCTTTCTCTAGTTGTGGCAAGCAGGGGCTACTGTTTGCTGTGGTGCACGGGCTTCTCAGTGCGGTGGCTTCTCTTGTTGCAGAGCATGAAGCATGGGCTCTAGGCGCGTAGGCTTCGGTAGTTGCAGCATGTGGGCTCAGTAGTTGGGCCCTCTGGCCCTAGAGTGCAAGGGCTTCAGTAGTTGTGGCATGGGGGCTCAATAGTTGTGGCTCATGGGCTCTAAACACAGGCTCAATGGTTGTGGCGCACGGGCTTAGTTGCTCTGCAGCATGTGGGATCTTCCTGGAGCAGGGCTCGAACCTGTGTCCCCTGCAATGGCAGGTGGATTCTCAACCCCTGCGCCACCTAGGAAGCCCAAAACATGCCCTTTTACATCACTTCCTTCTTGTGGCCCTGCTAGCCTAGACTCTCATGACTGTGTTTTTAGACTGTTCAAATAGCTTCTTCCCTAGTTGGTAGGCAGCATGATTGATACACTGGATACTACACACCTTTGGTAGTTAGGAGGCCTGTGCCAGTAGCACCCAGCGTAAAACACGAGTGAATTACTTAGGGGCACAGTATGGAGTTGAACTGGATTACTGCCTTTAAGATCTTTCTAGAAATAAAACAGAAGCTCTACTTTATGATTTAATAAGTTTTATAATAAGAACTTTTTGACCTTATAGAAAGATAGTGCTTCATGGATTGTTTCATGATAGTTATTTACCAAATTGCTGTTGGCCCTGTCCTGTATAATACTTTTAATATGTTTTTCTCAAGTTTGGGCATTTTCCTGGCTGTGTGTGTGTATGTGTGTGTGAGAGAAAGAGAGAGAGTGTGTGCATACACTAATATTTAAAGCCATAAGAATTTAGTTCATGCATATATTTTACTTTCCTTGTTTAATTGCCTAAGGACTTTACCTAATTGCTTTGATTAGACCTTTCAGTACAGATGGCTGAAACAGACATCCTTATTTTGTTCTTGATCTTAGGAGGAAATTTTTCAATTGTCTTTTGCCATTAAGTAGAATGTTAAGTTGTAGGTTAAGTTGAGTCTCTTAGGTTGAGGAAGTTCCCTTGTATTTCTAATGTTGGGGTTTTTGTTTGGTAAGATCGAATACCCTTTTAGGATAAACAGATTCTTTTTCTGGGTCTACTGAAATAATCATGTGGGTTTTGTCTGTTATTCTGTTAATATGGTGTATTACATTAAGATGTTAAACAACCTTGCATTCTTGGGATAAAATTAACTTGGTCATGGTATATATTCGTTTTTGTATGTTGTTGGCATGCTAGGGTTTGCTAGGATTTTGTGGGGGGATATTTTTCCCTAGTTGTCTTTTCTTGTGATGTCTTTGCTTTTGATATCAGGGTAATACTGGCCTCATAGAATGAGTTAGGAAGTGTTCCCTTCTCTATTTTTTGGAAAAGTTTGTGAAAAATTGGTGGTTGATGTTCTTTCATTGTTTGGTAGAATTTACCAGTGAAGCCATCTGGGCCTGGGAACTTCTTTGATGACTGATTCAATCACTTGTTACAGATTTTCAGTTTTTCTTGAGTGAGTTTCAGTAGCTTGTGTCTCTTTTTAGGAATTTGCCTTTTTAGACAAAATTGTTGATTTTTGTCTAGGTTATCCAGCTTGACGGCATACACTTGTTTATGGTTATTTTCTTATAATCTTTTTATTCCTCTGAAGTTTGTAGTGATGTTCTCTGTTTTTCATTACTAATTTTAATAACTTGAGGCTTCTCTCTTTTCTTGGATGTTCTAGCTAAAAGGTTTGTCGATTTTGACTGCTCCCCACCCCCTCCCAAAAGCCAAGTTTTGGTTTTGTTGATTTTTCCTTCTTTATTTCACTTATTTTTACTGTAGTTTCTATTATTTCCTTTAAAAATCTGTTTTGGAATCAGTGTTTTGGGATAATTTTAAGATTGGCAAAAAAAGTTGGAAAATGATATAGAGGTCTCTACAACATTTATCCAGCTTCCCTTAATGCTAATATTTTATATGAAGTGTTGGCAAACTTTTTCCAAAAAGGGTCAGATAGCAAGTATTGTATGCTCTGCAGTCTACACACAATCTCTGTTACATATTCTTTCTTTCTTTTTGTTGTATTACAACATTTTAAAAATGTTAAAACCTTTCTTAGGTGGCACACCATACAAAATCAGATCTTAGGCTATAGTTTACTAACTTCTATCTTACATAATTATTTGTCAAGAGTAAGAGAAAAACATTGGCATGATATTATTAAATAAATACGGACTTTATTTGGGTTTCTCTAGTTTTTTCACTAAGGTCTCTTTTCTGTTCCAGGTTCCAGTCCAGTTTATTGTCATGTCTCCTTAGTCTCTTCTTCTTTTTTTTTTTTTTAATTAATTAATTGATTTTATTGGCTTTGTTGGGTCTTTTTTTTTTTTTTTTTTTGCTGTGCGTGGGCTTTCTTTTTAGTTGCAGTGAGTGGGGGCTACTCTTCATTGTGGTGTGAGGGCTCCTCATTGCCGTGGCTTCTCTTGTGGAGCACGGGCTCTAGGCGTGTGGGCTTCAGTAGTTGCAGCACATGGGCTCAGTAGTTGTGGCTCACAGGCTCTAAAGCACAGGCTCAATAGTTGTGGCGCACGGGCTTAGTTGCTCTGCGGCATGTGGGATCTTCCTGGAGCAGGGCTCGAACTCGTGTCCCCTGCATTGGCAGACAGATTCTCAACCACTGCGCCACCTAGGAAGCCCTCCTTAGTCTCTTCTGATCTGCAACAGTTTTTCAGTCTTTCCTTGTTTTTCATGACCATTGCGCATTTGAAGAGTACATTTATAAATTTTTAAAATAATTACTTGGTTACCTATCATCCTCCAAGTGTGAATAATTAGTATTGAAAATACTATGAAACTATAAATTTAAATATTTGAAGGGTTTCAGTTATTTCCAATTATCCTTTTTGTTTTTTTTAAATGTTTGTTTATTTATTTATTTTGGCTGGGCCGGGTCTTAGTTGTGGCACACGGGGTCTTCGTTGCAGCATGTGGACTCAGTTGCGGCATGCACGCAGGATCTAGTTCCCTGACCAGGAATCAAACCCACGTGCCCTGCATTGGGAGGGCACAGTCTTAACACTGGACCACCAGAGAATTCCCAGTTATTATCCTTTTTGAAGTTGAAATTATCCTATCTTTGGCCAGGTCTCTTCAAATTGGCTCCTGGGCTTTTTGACTTGGTTCTAGTAATCTTTGATAGTTTCTTCATAAACTGGTATGATGAGTTATTCATCTTGTATAATTCCTGCTGTGAACCTAGATCAGACATTGCTTTAAGGAATCCTGGCATCTTTTAGTGGGAAATGGCACTTAGAATCCTCAGTCTGGTCTGGTGTTTATTGTTACTGGATTTGTCATTGTTTATAGGTCTCTCTGGTGGACAGAGTTAAAAGTAAAATGCCTCATGAGTTAATAATGCTGATAGTTCAAATTCAGGACTACAGGATTTTCACTTTGTTTTTATTACATTTTTATCACTTCTATACTGAGAATCCTATTTTCCTCAGAAACAAGGGATGGTGCAATTAGAATATCCCAAAATTACTCATTTGCTTTATCCCACATTATGTATATAACAGTCTTTGAGAATAACAATACTTAACTACCACCATGTTTTCCCCATTCTTATCCCATCTCTCCTGTGTCCAGTGCTGTTTTTATTTATTCACAGTTCTCAACTTTGAAAACTTGTCGTTTTTCATTCCAGGGACCTCCATAAATGTTGGCTTGCTTTTATATAATATGGTCATTGGCATCAGAATTCAACATACTAAATATAAGTGCTTAGATTTTTTTGTTGGAGCAACAATGTATGTATCAGTCTCTGATTCTGTAAAAATTTTCTGAATTTAGGATTTTCAGCTTTATCTTGAAGTCAGTTGGTAGAACAAATGTCTAATTGAATGGTTTCAGCCGACTTGAAATTTCAAGGAAACTGCTTGGTTTGCATTTTTTTTTAGACTGGATTTTGAGGAAGCAGTTTCTTACATTGTTGATTGAGTATAAATTTTTGCAGCTTTTATGAAGAACATTTTTGAGCAGATGGTATGAAACTCCTTTTAACATTTTTCTAGACACTTCTTTGACCCAGTAGTTTCATGTCTTTGTATTTATTCTAAGAAAGCTATCCTGGATGTATATGGAAGTTTGGGTGTAATAATGGCTCCCTGTAGTGTTTAGTTAGTAATGAAAAATTCATACAGTAAGTAAAATGCAAGACCTATCCAGTAGGTTTTTATGCAGCCAATAAACATTATGATATAGATATTTACACTTGAATATGTTGTCCCTACAAAGTTAGTTTTTTTTTTTTTGGCACGCGGGCTTAGTTGCTCCGTGGCATGTGGGATCTTCCTGGAGCAGGGATCGAACTCATGTCCTCCTCATTGGCAGGCAGACTCCCAACCACTGTGCCACCTAGGAAGCCCAGTTTTTTTTTTTAAAAGAGGTATTTATTTATTTTTGGCTGAGTTGGGTCTTCATTGCTGTGCACCAGCTTTCTCTAGTTGTATCGAGCAGGGTTACTCTTAGTTGTGGTGTGCAGGCTTCTCATTGTGGTGGCATCTCTTGTTGCATAGCATGGACTCTAGGTGCATGGGCTTCAGTAGTTGTGGCTCACAGGCTGTAGAGTGCAGGCTCAGTAGTTGTGGCATGTGGGCTTAGTTGCTCCTCGGCATGTGGGATCTTCTCAGCCCAGGGATTGAACCTGTGTCCCCTGCATTGGCAGGTGGATTCTTAACCACTGTGCCACCAGGGAATTCCCAGCATTTTGTTTTTGATATCAGAGGAAAATATGTAAGTGTCAAATAAATAGTTTTTGGTATTAGTTACCTTATGGGTCACTGTGATTTTCTTGTGGGATATGTGAAAATTTTCTTGTTTAAGGAAATTTAATGGTAAGAAGCAGTGAGCATTCATGTGCTTGGGTCACACCAAGGCTGAATGAATATGAATGAGGTACAGTTTTTAGATTTGAAATTCAGCAAGTAGAAGGGATTGGTATTAGGGAAAATGGGCAAAAATAAATCATGTAGGCTTTTAGCAGCAAGGGCCCCAATGGTTTACTTTTTAAATTTTTTAAAATTTATTTTTAAGATCATTTTTAAATTTTAAATTTATTTTTAATTTTTCTTTCTATTGAAGTATAGTTGATTTACAATGTTGTGTTAATTATTGTTGTACAGCAAAGTGATTCATTTATACATATATATACATTGTTTTTTTTTATCCCAGTGGTTTACTTTCATTCATAAAAGGTTGCCACTACCCAAAACTCAGATGTATAATGTGGAAGTGCCATCTTTCCAGAACTCATCTTCTCCTTTGGTTTTCCCTTTTACCTCATTCAGTTATTTCATACCTTGGTCCTTTGGACTTCAGCACTGGAACTTCTCACTTGAGGTTATATGTAAGGAAAGCCCTTATATATTCTGGTTAGCATTGAGGTAAATTTTGCCATATATGTAGACACTGTTTCTCTACAAACATCTTTCTGGGTGTAATGTAGTAGCACTACAATTGAGGTCACAGCAGGCATAGGTTGGGATGAAAGGACTGGCCATTAGATTGGAGACAACAGGCCAAAGCTAGCTGGGGCTTATACAATCCACCACCCACATGGACTGGAAAGCTCTTGTGAAAAGTGTTTTACATTGTAAAAAATATACTAGTGACCCCTCCCCCCCAATCAAGAGTATTATG
The DNA here is from genome assembly GCF_030028045.1 of Hippopotamus amphibius kiboko. NCBI lineage: Eukaryota > Metazoa > Chordata > Mammalia > Artiodactyla > Hippopotamidae > Hippopotamus > Hippopotamus amphibius. The sequence continues at coordinate 71,893,106 of NC_080187.1, forward strand.
AATCTATATTAAAAGCAAAGATGAAAAGTTGCTTATTATTAGCACTTAGTGGGTCTCCCCCCCCCCCCCCCAGCTCATTCAGTAACTTTTTTTTCTGGGCTGCTTTGGGTCTTTTTTGCTGTGCACGGGCTTTCTCTAGTTGTGTCGAGCAGGGGCTACTCTTCGTTGTGGCACATGGACTTCTCATTGTGGTGGCTTCTCTTGTTGCAGAGCATGGGCTCTGGGCCCACTGGGTTCAGTAGTTGTGGCTTGAGGGCTGTAGGGCACAGGCTCAGTAGTTGTGGTGTGGGCCTAGTTGCTGCGAGGCATGTGGGATCTTCCTGGACCAGGGATCAAACCCATGTCCCCTGAGTTGGCAGGTGGTTTCTTAGCCACTATGCCACAAGAAAGTCCCTCATTCAGTAATTTAAATGATTTAACTTTAAAAATATTTATGTTGGGAATTAGTATAGATTTTAGTTAGCAATGATAACTTTAGTAAACTGTTTTGGAGTAATTTTAAATTTACATGAGGGTGAGTCAAAAATTATCTGCACTCCTGTTATATTAATTAAAACTTCTGTTGGCCTCACTGTCTTATCAGCGCTTTCTATTGAAGGCTTCTGTCTCCCCAGTCACTGCTGTGCAGGTGTGAATGTGTTATATCAGTTCATTTGTAACTGCGGTGCGAGGAAAAATGGACGTCGCACTTGTGATTTGCATGAAAGAAGAGCAGCCTGCAGTGATTTGTTTTTTTGTGGTCTGAGGGTGTACTTGGTGCTGTTATTTATCAAAGACTTTGTGTGCAGTATGGAGAAAGTATTTTGTCGTGAAGAAGTATCTGTGAATGGATAGAGAGATGCTTATTGAAGAGCTGAAGCCTAAACTTCAGATTAAACACAGAGGACTGCTATCCAAGGGTTTTGTGATCTTGTATGACAATGCTCGTCCGCACGCTTCTGCCCTCACTGTCGACACTCTGCAAAAACTTCGTTTTGAGGTGTTAAAGCATCCTCCCTATAGTCCTGATCTTGCTTCATCGGAGTTTTACCTGTTTGGTCCCCTGAAAGCAGCCCTACGAGGACGAAGATTCACTTCTGATGAGGTGAAGATAGCGGTGCATTTGTGGCTTGCAGCTCAGCCTAAAACATTTTTTAATGAGGGAATACGAAAGCTTGTTGACAGATGGACAAAGTGTATTGAAACGCAAGGAGATTATGTCAAAAAATGATGTATTTGTCTTTTCTAAAAGTTAATTAAAATGAATTCTGCCGCCAGAGTGTGAATAATTTTTGACATACCCTCGTAGAAAGTTGCAGAGACACCAGAGAGTTCCTGCATATCTCTCATCTAGATTTGTTGTCACAATTATGGCACCTTTGTCAAAGCCAAGAAACCAAATTGGTTTGTTACTATTAAACTCACTGCACAAGAGTTATCTTTTTAAACTTCTTTAAAAAATTTTTTTTTCTTTTTCTCTTTTTTTTTCCTCTTTTGGATGCACTGCGGAATCTTAGTTCCCTAACCAGAGATTGAACCCACGCCCTCAGCAGTGAAAACATGGAGTCCTAACCACTGAACTGCCAGGAAATTCCCAAAAGTTATCTTTTTAAAAAAATACCTAATTTTTAATTAACAGAAGTATTACAAAAGGAAACCTCAAAAATTCAGTAATTTTATTTTTTAGAAGGATTTTGAGTAAAAAAAAGCAATTGGAAAAGTTTTCTATGTAGTTGACTAATCTTAGTGTTTGAAAGTTGCTTTCTTTAAAATTTTGTAAATTAAAACCATTTTATAATTGTGGTTAAAAATAAAAATGTAACTTTAAAAATAATTTTTCTTTAGGTAAATACAGCCTTTTTTTCTTTAGAACTGACCTTTTTTCAGTTGATAGCAGATCTTTTTTGCTTTTTGACAGCAAGGTTGGGTCTAAGCCTGTATTCTGGCAGTTGTTTCCACTGCTTCCTGTTCTTCCACTTTCTGTTATGCTATAACTTCATCTCCCCAAGGGAGAGAAAATTCAAAAAAGAAAATTCAGATGAGTCACATGGCTAATGAAGGTGAACAGGATTTTAGGTCATTTGGCCAAAGGAATGGGACCTTTACGCTGTTTAATTTGATGCCTATTTACCTTATGGGAACACATTGTATACATTTAAGAGGTTGAAATTCAGAGTCCTGTTGCTTTTTAGTGAATCAGTATTTCTGTTACCATAGTGATTGAGAACTTTTTACCTGTTTACACCAGATTTTGACATCTTATATTTTTGGTGCACCAATCTTTTTTTTCTTAAAGATTTATTTTATTATTTAATTAATTAATTTATTCAAATTTTTAGCTGTGTTGGGTCTTCGTTGCTGTGCATGGGCTTTCTCTAGTTGTGGCGAATGAGGGCTACTCTGTTGCGGTGTGCTGGCTTCATATTGTGGTGGCTTCTCTTGTTGTGGGAGCACAGGCTCTAGGTGCGCAGGCATCACTAGTTGTGGCACGTGGGCTCAATAGTTGTGGCTCGAGGGCTCTAGAGCACAGGACCAGTTGTTTTGGTGCACAGGCTTAGTTGCTCCGAGGCATGTGGGATCTTCCTAGCCCAGGGATCGAACCCATGTCCCCTGTATTGGCAGGCGGATTCTTAACCACTGTGCCACCAGGCAAGTCCATTGGTGCTCCAGCCTTTAACAATTGTATATACTTTTCCAGGCAACAGCAGAACAGATGCGTCTTGCTCAAGTGATCTTTGATAAAAATGATTCAGAGTTTGAAGCTAAAGTTAAACAGGTATGTTTCTGGAAAAGGATACTGTCATTTTTGTAATCTATTCTTACTGTGCTTAAAAAGATAATTTCACTAAAGATTCTTATTTTAAAGTATGCTTCTTGCTTAGTCAAAAATAATTGGATTTTGAACTTGTGATTAAATACCTGTATTGGTGGCTAGAATGAAGAATTTTGGTAGTAGAACCTTTCTGAGTTACTAGTGTTACACGTGAACAATGAGCATTTGTGAAAGCACGTTGATGTTGTATATACCCGTGTGTAGAAAGTATTGGGTTGGCCAAAAAGTTTGTTCCGGTTTTTCTTTTTAAGAACTTTTATTGGGATACGATCGACATACAATAAACTGCATATATTTGAAGTGTACCATTTGATATTTTTTCTTATTAATAATGTATATATGGCAATCCCAATCTCCCAATTCATCCCCCCCCCCCCCACACACACACTTTGTTTGGGTTTTTCTGTAAGATGTTGTGGAAGAAGCCAAACGAACTCTTTGGCCAGCCCAGATATATTTCATATTTGGCAAGTTCTCAGAAAATTTTGTTTAATGTTAAGGGAGAGCTGATTTGCCTTTTCACACATGGCGGTGATTCCGAACATAGATTGGAAAAGTTACAAAGTTAAATCTTAGGGTCATGCCTTCATTTAGAACTTCAATGAGATAACATTATTTTTATTTCACATTCTTCTTTCCTTATAAGACTTCTTTTCCCTTCAAGATTCTAGAAACCAAGGTATAAATAACCCTTACCTTGGTAGAGGTCTACCAATAATTCCTTGCAGTGAAAGTCCCTTGGTGAACTTTTTAGCCCTTTACTACATAAACTCTTTGTTCTTACCTATAGTTGCTGTCGTTAGACTTACAGTGATATTTTTGGCAAGCCACAAAATGGATTTATTAAACATCATAGAACTCGTTAGTTGGAATGAGGTTATGAATTGTTTGAGACATACTTCTACATATTATATTGCCTCTTATCTGAGTAGCATAGCAGATATACAAAGAAGAGCACTGGTACAGGAGTTCAGAGCTTTAAGTTTTAACAGATGATTCTCTTCTCTTACTAATCCAGTCACTGGGGGAATTTTGATGGTTACTGTGCATCTTATCAATAGCATATGATGGGTTTTGGGCTACTACAGATTGATAAAAATCTGACCTTTTTAGTGGAATCCAAAGACTGAAGCACTGGAAAGCTGTAGAAGTGTATAGAACCTTGCTGGATAATACAGAGAGAGAATCAGATGGAATGGTGTGGTGTAAAGAGCTGTGTTTATGAGACCAGGAGACTTGGCTTCCCGATAGGCTAATTGTTTTGTGACCACAGAGAAATCACTTCAGATGTTGGGGGTCAAACTGTTTTGGACTGCAGTTGATATATACTAAAATAGTGAAATACTCTTAAAATACAAGAGATTTAAATCATACATTTGTTCACTGATAATTGAAAAGCCTATATTGTGCCTACTCTGTGATTGTTCCTTGTGTTGAAAATATTAAATAGCTTAACATCCCTTATTTATATTTAAAGGGAATGCACCAAGGAGATTTCTTTGATTTCAAACATAGCACCTTGTTGAGGCTACTTTAGAAAACAGTATGTCCAGGAGTGAGTTTTGTGATAGCTGCCAGATTCTCATTATGAGACCTTAGGGTGTTATAAATTATTTTGTATGTGGAATGTTCTAATCCAAGCAGTGATAGTCCACGTAGGGAACTATGTCAGAGACAGCTGGACTGTTGGACAGTGCAAACAGTTGATCTGGATGTTCGGCTAATTGTAGCCAGATACTGACGCTTGGTCTTTAGGAAACGTATAGTCCCACTTAATATTTGAGTAGTTCATAAGTTTGGGAATCCCAGGCCATTGAACTAATTTGAGCAGTCAGCTGATCCCGAGTATTCTGAGAATGTTCATATGTATGTGTGTATATGCTGCTGATAAAGAATCTGGTACTTGGTCAGCTTGGAGGAGGGTTGATTTGTAGCTTGACTTGAATCTTGGATTGTAAGCTCAGAGTCTTGAGACCATCCTCATATGGAAGGATTGCATAATCTCTATCTTTATATAGTAGAATCTTAACATTAATATCAAGTGCCATTTTTGGGTTCCTCTAATCATTGTTTTATAATTTTAACAGCTTATGGAAGTGACAGGAAAAAATCAGGATGAATGCATAGTGGCTCTACATGACTGTAATGGAGATGTCAACAAAGCTATCAATATATTGCTGGAAGGGAATTCAGACACTGTAAGTATTAATTGACTTGCAATGCTAAGATTTGTCTCCAGTTCCATATTGCATTTTCCGTTTCACCTTATTTGGGGGTGGGGGTGGAGTGGGTTATGGGTGCCATTCCATATATGTTTTAAGACCAGAAAGAACACAAACCTGAAATGACTGTTTTTGTTATGTATGGTTTCTTCATGAAATTGTAGAATCTGAAGCCTCGAAAGAGAACTTGGTCATCTACTCCAGCCTTACACAGTTGCCAAAATTCTCTGGGCCTGTGGACATTTTCACCACCTGAAAAACTTCTCTTGGCTCCACTGCTCATGTTTCTTCATCTCAGTCATTGCCTCTTACTACTCCTTGTATCTCTAGGCTAACAGAAAACCAGGATTTGCTGGTATATAGATTTGCTTATGTGTGAATATTCTACAGACATTTTCGTAACAGTCTGATAGATAAAATAAGAAAAAAAATTTTTTAAGCTTAGTAAAGTTTGAGAAATGCACATGCACACTGAAGCTCCTCTCTTGTATTTTAGGAAGGATGCAGCTAAAGCCACACCAGAGGCAGATGTCAGCCCTAGTCTTTTGATTTCTACATGGAAATTACACAGTATTTCATTTGTATTTTTTCACTGAGGAAACCAATTCAGAGCAGATTGAAACAAATAAGGATTCACTTAAATGGGGGTATAAAGACGAACACATCAAAAAGTGCCTTCCTTATCATTGTTTAGGTTTAATCAGGGTATCATTTTTAGGGGTAGGCTTTATTAGGCACAGGCTGTATTAAAATGTACTGTGACAAGTTCAAAACTGAAATGAGTATCTTTTTATTTAATAGGAAACAAGCAGGGTGAAGTTATTTGAGTATAGCAGTATATGTGGGTAAAATTCTGTACAAGATAACACTGGTTCAACATGATAAACTACCAGATATGTCAGTTTGTTGGGAAAATATATCATGTTAAGTGAGGAAATAAAATTTTGAAGTTTTTGTTTGCTGACACTTAGGCATGTATTTGCTGGGGAGTGTTCAGCTCATTGCTAATGGATGCAGTGTAGAATGGGTCTCACTTATTTTTAAAATGAACTGACAGGCTTAACTGCCCAGTTTATTTAAAAAAAAAATCACTGTGAACAAATGAAATATTTCCAGATGGTTAATTGGAAGGCCTATTTTCTTTTATATGGTAGAGAGAGGCCTGGATACTGTTTCCTGTTGCCTTTACTTTAGCTCCCACAGATTCATCATTCCTTTTCTGTGGTGGCTGGGTGAATCTTTAAGTCTTAAAAGAACATCCAGTTCTATCTCAGTAAAGTTTCAACTTCCTCTCCTCATTTGGGACTGAAACCAAGGGGAGTGGTTCTAGGCTGAAAGTTACATAAAGGTCTCTTTGGTTATCTCTTGAAACTAGAAATCACACAGTCAGGGCTGGATCTGGCATATTGTTTTCTTAGAAGATCAGAAACTAGCAATTTAAGGCCTGAATACAGACACAAAAGGCATTTTTGCCTGTTTGGAGGTGAGAGAGCTATAGGGGAAATGGAGAGGCAGAGTGAAAGTCCTCTTGAAACCCTGGTTTGTTTAGGATCGTTCTGTGGTCCATCTTTTCTTTCATCCTGTTTGGCTTGTTTCTTACCTTGTTGTTGTCTACAGCAGCCATGGCTAACCAGCTATAAGGAATACCTTCCTCTACCTGGGATAGAGTTAATTGGAGTGGGCTACTAGAGAATGTGAACACTGTAGGATTACTAGGAGCAAGAACATTTAAAATAAACCACGAGAGGAAACAAATCTTGTCCTAATGGCTAACCATGTTTTGTGCCAGGGCCTTCTGAAAGAAAATTATTACTTTGAAAAAATATGGAAAAAAAAGTGGAACTGTCCTCACTATATGTAAGGATGAGTTTGTCTTTCTAATGTAAGAATAGTTGTCAAAGGAAACCATTGAACAGAATCTTAGGTACTGAACTTCTCGTTTCATTATAATGCCGTTTTGAGTGAATAGTTTTGAAATGTAAGTCCCTTGCATTAATTAGTGTGCTTTTGAAAAATATATATATAGATAGATATTTGTTTGTGTTTTAGTTCTTGCCAAACATTAAGGGGTGGGGGAGTGATTTTGAATGAGCTGGCCTGGAAAGCTGCTTTTCTGATTACTAAATATAGTATTGGGTTGGCGAAAAAGTGCCTTTGGTTTTTAAGTAAAAATAGAAGACATACTTTTCATTTTCACCAAGAACTTTATTGAACAACGTATTCACCCCTTTGTTCCACTGCCTCCAGCCATTTTCCAGGCAACTTCATAATTCCATCTTCCCAAAACTATCTTTTTTGAACAAAAAATTATTCCAGGTGTCTTTTTTGTTTTTTTTAGTTCATTTGTCCTACTTGTACTTTTTTTTTTTTTTTAAACTAGTTAAGGATGTCTATTTATTTATTTATTTATTTATTGGCTGCATTGGATTTTCGTTGCTGCACATGGGCTTTCTCTAGTTGCAGCGAGCAGGGGCCACTCTTCATTGTGGTGCGCGGGCTCCTCATTGCAGTGGCTTCTCTTGTTGTGGAGCATGGGCTCTAGGCACTTGGGGTTCAGTAGTTGTGGCAGATGGGCTCAATAGTTGTAGCTTACGGACTCTAGAGCTCAGGCTCAGCAGTTGTGGCTCACGGGGTTAGTTGCTCCGTGGCATGTGGGATCTTCCTGCAACAGGGCTTGAACCCATGTCCCCTGCATTGGCAGGCAGATTTTTAACCACTGTGCCACCTAGAAAGTCCCTCTCTTTAGTTTTAGTTTATTATTTTCTAGCACTTACATTTATTTGAATAAGAATGTTAATTTTTTTTCCTTAAAAAAAAAAAAAGTTCAATTTTGGGATCTCCCTGTAACATATTCTGAATGGGTATCCTAATATTCACTTCTATCCACAAGAACATAGTATTTCATTCTTTTGTCCACAGTTTTTCTCTGTTTGGTTTGATTTGATTTGTGGGAGAAGGGAGGTTATATAAATCATTTAATTTCTCATTAGAATAGGTCTTTGGGGTTGAAAGTTTGGGTACTTAAAAATGAACCCCAAATTTGTCACCTCAGACAACTGAATAGGAGAAGTTGTATTCCTGAGATTTTAGGGAAAAATCTTATAGTCTTTGAGCTAGTTCTATATATTAATAGGTGTAAGGCCTACCATTGAGGTAGGTGGGGATGGCATCGAGTGGGAGCTTGGGGAAATAACATTTCCTTTATTCTTATCATCACAGGGAAAGGCTCTTTGGTGGGACAACATATAGTGTGTTGTCAGTTCAGCTAGTTGCTGTAATCTTTCGTGCTCTCTATAGCGATAGGAACCTAGTAAGAGATTCTCTGTCTTTCTTGTCAGAAAGTACAGTATGTTTATGGAGAAGAACTGAAATGGTAGGCATGCAAGCTATAAGGCAGGGGTAATTAGGTTTGAAAGATAAATTCACACACCCTTGAGGATCACACTTTGAGTGACAACTCTGAATACAAGCTCTTATTTTGGATAGACTTCATGGGAGACTGTAGGAGGGAAGAAGAAGAATTTTGGAAAAGAAAGTTCAGAAAACAAAGAAAATAGAGAGAAGAGAAGTGAAAGAGAAGTGAGCCGTGGACGTGGAAACAACCGGAAAGTAAGAGGCGGCAATCGTGGGAGAGAGTGTAAGTACAGACCTTTCTCCCCTGCTTTGTTTTATGAAAATTTTTATGCATGTTAAAAAGCTGATAGAATGAGCCAATGAATGTCCATAAATCCCCTTCCTCAATGCAATATTTGTTAGTATTGTTAATACTTAGTAATGAGCTACAACTGAATAGTTCATTAGAACCCCAACTGATGCAATTTCATATTAGCCCTGATCTGGGCTGTAGGTAGTTGTGTTCTGTCTTAAGACTGCCTTCTGTTATGATCAAGTACATCCTCCAATTTTTTTTTTTCCTAATTCTTTTTGGCTGTGTCAGATCTTTGTTGCTGCATGAGGGCTTTCTTTAGTTGTGGCAAGCAGGGACTACTCTTCATTGCGGTGTGGGGGTTCTTAGTGTAGTGGCTTTTCTTGTTGTGGAGCACGGGCTCTAGAGCATAGGCTCAGTAGTTGTGGCACATGGGCTTAGTTGCTCCACAGCATGTGGGATCTTCCCAGACCAGGGATTGAACTCATGTTCCCTGCATTGGCAGGCGGATTCTTTTTCTTTTTTTTTTAAGTTAATTAGTTAATTTATATATTTATTTATTGGCTGCATTGGGTCTTTGTTGCTGCGCCCAGGCTTTCTCTAGTTGCGGCAAACGGGCTACTCTGCCTTGCGGTGTGCGGGCTCCTCATTGCAGTGGCTTCTCGTTGCGGAGCACTGGCTCTAGGCACGCAGGTTTCAGTAGTTTTGGCACACAGGCTCAATAGTTGTGGCTCACGGGTTCTAGAGCACAGGCTCAGTAGTTGTGGTGCATGGGTTTAGTTGTTGCACGACATGTGGGATCTTCCTGGACTGGGGATTAAACTCATGTTCCCTGTATTGGCAGGCAGATTGTTAACCATTGCACCACCAGGGAAATCTGCATCCTGTAAGTTTATTATATTTTTATTTTATTTTTTAAATAAATAAATTATTTATGGCTGTGTTGGGTCTTTGTTACTGCACGCGGGCTTTCTCTAGTTGCAGTGAGTGGGGCTACTCTTCCTTGCGGTGTGCAGGCTTCTCATTGTGGTGGCTGCTCTTGTTGTGGAGCATGGACTCTAGGCATGCGGGCTTCAGTGGTTGTGGCACGCAGGCTCAGTACTTGTGGCACATGGGCTTAGTTGCTCCATGGCATGCAGGATCTTCCCAGACCAGGGATTGAACTTGTGTCCCCTGCAGATTCTTAACCACTGCGCCACCAGGGAAGTCCCCCGCATCCTCTAATTTTAAAGAAGTTTTTTTGTTGGCTGATAGATAAAGCTGTTTATTCTTCCCCACTTATAAATACTCATGGTGTATGCAAGGTTTAGATTAAGAGGATAGTTGTTAAATAGGGAAGATTTTTCTCAGTACTCTCCATTCAACTCAGGTTTTGGCATCATTCACCAAAACAACACTACCTGCTGTGCAGACATACCAAAGTAGCTGAAATATGGATGAATAAAATATAAATATTTAACATGCCCCTTTATAGGCTTTTTCTAGTTTATTTCACAGATGTTTATTGAGTATCTACAATGTAGTGGATATTCTTAAAGGAATACAGCAATGAAGAAAATGGAAGTCTTTGCTCTTTTAAAACATCTTTTTGGGATTTCCCTGATGGTCCAGTGATAGTGAATCTGCCTTCCACTGCAGGAGATGTGAGATCAATCCCGGATCAGGGAACTAAGATCCCACATGCTACAGGGCAACTAAGTCTGCGTGCCACGACTGCTGAGCTTGCATGCCTCAACTAGAGAGCCTGCATGCCTCAGACTACAGAGGCCACGCGCCACAACTAGAGAAGAGGAAACCTACATGCTACAATAAGAGAAGCTTGATCCCGCATGCCTCAACAAAGATCCTGCATGCTGAACTAAGACCCAACACAGCCAATAAATAAATAAATAAATAAATAAAGTTTTTAAAAAACCATCTTGTCAGGGATGTAGAATGAGATGTAAAATTTCATATTAATAATATAATATTTTAATGGCATATGTAGAAAATTATGCTCTGGGGGAGCATTACAAAGGCAGAGAGATGGGAATTATAGGTAGGGGTCTGACAAATTTAAAGAGGGTGTTGAAGGAAGGCCTCACTGACCACTCACAGACCTAAGCCCTGAAAGAGATGAGGGGATCAAGCTGTAGCAATATTGTTCATAAAATTTCTGCATTATGTAGAGACATTAATGCCAATATAGGAATGAGGAGAAGAAAAGACTGTGTTGGCATCTTCTGGACAGTATCTTGGAAAAACCTCTCTTTAACAATAATTTCTTCAAGAACTCAGTATTTCCTTGGTATTGCAATTTGCTAGTCTGTGCTTTTCCAGGCTTTGAACTTAACCAATAAGCACATTTTGTTGCGTATAGTTGCATACCAAAGGTATTTTTTAGAAGTAAACTTACTTTACAGGAGGGCAAGTTCAAAGAGAAAATAAAAAGTTGTATGTCATTTTAATTTCTTTTTGAATTTTCACCTATGAATTAAGCAAGCTGTGCTATCATTTAGTTTTCTGAGCCACTCTGGTTCAGTTTTGTTTTTCTTGTTTTCCAAACTGGTTAAATTTTAACTTTTTTATTTTTTAATTTTTTTTAAACTTTATTTTTATTAATTAATTGAATTTTTACTTTTGTCTGCTTTGGGTCTTCTTTGCTGTGCAAGGGCTTTCTCTAGTTGCGGCGAGTGGGGCCCACTGTTGGTTGCGGTGCATGGGCTTCTCAGTGCGGTGGCCTCTCGTTGCAGAGCATGGGCTCTAGGTGCACGGGCTTCAGTAATTGTGGCTCATGGGCTCTAGAGCACAGGCTCAGCAGCCGTGGCACTTGGGCTTAGTTGCTCCGTGGCATGTGGGATCTTCCCAGACCAGGGATTGAATCCACGTCTCATGCATTGGCAGGTGGATTCTTCACCACTGCATTACCTGGGAAGTCCTAAATTTTAGCCTTTATAAAGAAGCCTTTTGTTGTCGTTGTTGTTGTTGGGGGGTAGAGGGAGTCCTTTTGTCCTTGTCTTTAATAGTTCTTTGGTTTGATTATGTATAAGGGGGTACTCTTTTCTTCCTTAGTTAGAGGTGAAGAGAATGGAATTGATTGCAATCAAGGGGACAAGCCTTCAGACCGTGGCAAGCGAGCTCGTGGTAGAGGTAAGACAGAATAAGGGGGAAGGAGATGCTCGTGATTGGGAGAAGGAGGCAGGCTGTTGATGTACTCAGTATACTAAGGCATGGCAGTGTACTTTGAAAGAATGGTTGATCTGCAATCTTTTGATTCATTTACTGATGCCTATGAATGAACTGTTTGGATTATGTAATTTTGAGGAAACCTATTGGTTGTTTTCAAGTGAGCTGAGAAAGGCCCTTTGTATGAATAATTTGAAACTTGAAGCTCTGACCAAAAAGTTATTATTAAATTCTCCTTTGTTGGACTTTAACAGATGTGTTTTACCCATATGATACTGGTTTTAAAATTAAAATTGTTTACCCATTGGTTATTACCCTTACCCATAAATAAATCAATTTCTTAACATTTATTAATTTGGCATGTCATTAGGCCACTTCAAGAATGTAGTTACACATACTTTAGAGTTATAAGTTAATTTCCTTAGGGTTATAAAAATCAAGATACACAATGTAATAGGCAGACCTTGTTTTGGTTCAGTGAAGGTACCTGAATTGACTGACATTTTGTTTGATCCATTGTTCAACACAGTTGTGATTGTTCTCCAAATGAGCATTTCACAGTGGCAGATTTTTTTTTATCAGAAATATTAAGGATAGAAATAATGTAGATAGTATATATACTATCAACTCTTTTGACTAGTCATCCAACTATCATTTAGTAAACTTCTAGTATGTGGGCAAAAGCTAAATGATTTTCAGAGATCACAAAAGGGCAAAATTGATGGGCACAGTTAAAACAAGGTTATACTTTTCTAACAGATTTTAGTTATGATTCTCTTTTCTAGCCTTTTCATTATGATTAATTTCAAAGAGAGAGAAAAATGGAGAGACTAGATGAACCCCATGTCCCCTCATGTTTAATCAGTAATGCTTAAGGATTTTAGCCATATATGCTTTATATATCTCTTTTCTTTCTGCAGAAATATTTTAAGTAGATTTTTTGTGGTCACTTTATCCCTAATTACTGTGGTAAGCGCTTCTGAAAGATGTAGATGCTTTCACATGCAACTATAATGCTATTTTCACACTTAAAAATATTATCTATACGTAAATTTTTCTGATTATTTAAAAATTTCTTCATAATGGATTTCTTTGAATCAGGATGCAAATAAGATTTATATATTACATATTTTAATTCTCTTTAATCTAGAGTAGTTCCTCTCTACCTTCTTTGTACCTCCTCCCATTTCTCTTTACCATGGATTTGTTGTTCAGAACCATGTCATTTGTCTTATGAGATGTCGTTTCACAGTCTGCATTTGTCTTTTTGTTTCTTGTGATGTCATTTAGTGTATTCCTCTAGCCCCTGTATTTACTGTGAATGTAAGTTACCTTTAAAGATCAGATTCAGGCTCAGTTTTTTAGATAAGCATAGGTGGTGGTGTTTATTCTATATTGCATTACTTCAGAAGGTACTTTTTTAAAAAAAAATTTTCTTATTTATTTGGTTGTGCTGGGTCTTAGTTGCGGCAGGTGGGCTCCTTAGTTGTGGCTCACTGGCTGCTTAGTTGCGGCATGCATGTGGGATCTAGTTCCCTGACCAGGGATCAAACCTGGGCCCCCTGCATTGGGAGTGCAGTGTCTTAAGCACTGTGCCACCAGGGAAGTACCAGAAGTTAATTTTGTGTCTTCTTTTTTACTTTCTTATTTTTTAGTGATGTTTAGGTTAATCAAATAGTTGTCCATTTTTAGTGAGTATTTATCTGTAGGTTTTAGGTTAACTGCAATTCTTTTTTTTTTTTTTAATTAATTTATTTATTGGCTTTGTTGGGTCTTCATTGCTGCATTCGGGCTTTTCTCTAGTTGTGACGAGTGGGAGCTACTCTTCTTTGTGGTGTGCAGACCTCTCATTGCAGTGGCTTCTCTTGTGGAGCACAGGCTCTAGGCACATGGGCTTCCAATAGTTGTGGCATGTTGGCTCAGTAGCTGTGGCATGTGGGCTCAGTAGTTGTGTCTTGTGGGCTCTAGAGTGCAGGCTCAGTAGTTATGGTGCATGGACTTAGTTGCTCCTTGGTATGTGGGATCTTCCTGGGCCAGGGTTTGAACCCGTGTCCCCTGCGTTGGCAGGCGGATTCTTAACCACTGCACCACCAGGGAAGTCCTTAACTGCAATTCTTAACATAATCCTTACCTTGGTTTTTATAGTTTAGTTTTTTATTTTATTTCATTTTTTAAAAATTTTATTTATTTATTTTTTAATTTATTGGCTGTGTTGGGTCTTCATTGCTGCGTGAGGGCTTTCTCTAGTTGCGGCAAGCAGGCGCTGGGCTTCCCATTGCAGTGGCTTCTCTTGTTGTGGAGCACGGGCTCTAGGCTTGAGGGCTTCAGTAGTTGTGGCTCGCGCGCTCTTGAGCACAGGCTCAGTAGTTGTGGTGCACAGGCTTAGTTGCTCTGCGGCATGTGGGATCTTCCTGGACCAGGGCTCGAACCTGTGCCCCTGCATCGGCAGGCGGATTCTTAACCACTGTGCCAGCACGGAAGTCCTATAGTTTAGTTTTGAGAAGATTTCTTTGGGAATTCAAAAAGAGGATTACAAATAAACAGTTCCACATTGTAATTTTCTTTGTGACAAGAGTAGTTTGCTTAGAGGAGGTGTTAGACCTTGTTTTGTCCCTCCAATGTTGAGGGTTATAGCTAGGCCAACTAGCACTTTTTTAGTTAAATGCATTTTTGTGATGTGTACGTAAGTCTTTAGAATTACCTACTTATGGAATGTTTTTTTTTTTTCTTTCTTTCTATGAGTTGGACAAAAATGGAATAAGTAATAATAGCTAACGTTTACTGTGAGGGCTTTATTAGTGAAGCAGGCATTTTGCTGGCAATTTACGTTTGTTTTCCTTTAATTCCCCAGTAAAACCCTTTGAGGGGTTGTTGTTCTTTGGCAGATGAGGGATCTGAGTCTTGAGAGAAGCTTGCTCAGGGTCAGGGTTTGAACTAGTTCTATCTTATATGGGAAGCTGGTTTCCGGGAGATGGAGAGAAGAAAGGAGGGAGAGTCAGATTGGTAGTAGACCAGTTATCTGTTTTGTTGCCTCCTTCCTTCCTCAGGGATTATAAACTTCTTTGTAATACTAGAGGTGGAGGTAAATAGCTTTTCTTTATGAAAAAATGGAAGGACTTAACTAGTGGGTAGCACTGACACCAAGTCTGCTTGCACCTATTTAATAGTTTTTAAGAGACTCTGTGGATTGAAAAGAGCCAAACCAGGTAAAATCTTACATAGTGATGACATTTGAATGTGTTAAGATTTCATAATTCAGATATGTTAACTTTTTTTAAATTAACCATTCTTTTAAATTACATAATTAATTTACATTAGTTTCATGTATACAGCAAAGTGATTCAGTTATACATACGTGTATGTGTATATATTTTCAGATCCATTTCCATTATAGGTTATTGCATGATATTGAATATAGTTCCTTGTGCTATACAATAGGTTCTTGTTTTTTTAATTTACTTTATGTATAGTAGTACATATATATTAATCCTACCCACCTCCTTGTTTCCTTTTTTTTTTAAGATTTTTTTTTTTTAATGTGGACCATTTTTAAAGTCTTTATTGAATTTGTTACAATATTGCTTCTGTTTTATGTTTTGGGTTTTTGGCTGCAAGGCATGTGGGATCTTAGCTCCCCAACCAGGGATCGAACCCACACCCCCTGCATTGGAAGGTGAAGTCTTAACCACTGGACCATCAGGGAAGTCCCCTTATGGTTTACTCTTAAAGGATGTAAAGTAGTGGGTAAGGGACCCAGATTGACTTTTTTCTTTTCTTTTTTTTTTTTGGCTGCGCCACATGGCTTGTGGGATCTTAGTTTCCTGACTGGGGATTGAACCCGAGCCCTGGCAGTGAAAGCACTGAGTCCTAACCACTGGGATGCCAGGGAATTCCCAGACTGACTGTTTATAAACCCAGTTAGATGTTAAAAAAATCAGTCCACCCTCTTCCACATGTAAATAAACTCTAGTGAGGTATAATTTTTATTTTTAAACAGGCTATTGAAGAGTAGTGGTCTGTGTCTGGGTATTTCTTAGAATCATTATGCCAGGTTCAACATAGGGCAAGAAAGAGAAAACATTCAGTACCCAATATGCACAAAAACAATTATTTTGCTTGGTGAATATTAGTAAAGTACGGTATGATAATAAGTGAATAGTGGCGCAAGACAGTTTGTCACTTTCATAATTAAAGGATAAATGTCCTTTGTTTTATGTAATATGTCCCTCTCCAGAAGTTTAGTTGTAAGTTATTTAATGTCTTAATCTACTCTCTCATGGTGTGTTGAGTTAGCCGTAAAACAGTTGATTGTTCTATCCCTTTCCAGTTATTTGTGATCTGTTGGGTAGTATGCAGATTTTAAAATGCATCCTTAAAAAACAAGTATATGCTTTAAAGTGTATGCTTTTAAAATGACTCTCTAAGATCTCCATTGCCTTTATTCTTTAATTTTGACCATACTTGTGGGCAACTGTTGCTGACTTCACATTGGCTCTCCCTCAGAACACTAATCTACATTCATGATTAAATTCGCTAAAATGTTAGGCTGCTAAAGTTTTAATAAATCACCCTTTTCTTCCTTAGTTTTTGCCTTATCTACACAGTGTTAGCATAAAAAGTATTATGAAATAGCATGGGTTTAATGTTAATGTACAATTTTTTTTGTTATTTATGTTAAGAATTTGATAATCTGTATTACATAAAAAATCATACATATAAAATGGGAGTATATTTTACTCCCATTTTATGAAGAGTATAAACTGTAGCAAATCAAATAAAATTAAGTTCTCTTTATACACCTAGTTATTCTGTACCTTTCCCTGCATGTTTTCTCTGTATTCGGAGGAGCAAGAATCAGTGTGACACTTGCAAACAGATAATTTTTCTATAATTCATTTAAGGCTTGTGAAAAGGTATTTTGTGAGTTGTGTGTTTTTGTGCAAAAACAACAGCTTCTTCAGAGGAGGAGAGTAGCAGCTATGCTAGGCTGTCTTTAGTGTCCTGATCTTTGCTTTTTGGAAAGTAAGCCTGGTAGTTGGTGTGAAAACCTTTGGAACTTTATAAATGTTCACCATTCGTAGGTACTTGACCATCAAATAATACTGTGTTTTGTGTACAAAACGTGGAATTTAACTGGTATTTGTAAAGTATCTACTGAATGACTGAAAGTGTTCTTGAGTGACATTGACTTAATCCTGAGTTTAGATTGAAGACCATGTTAGTAATGTGTGAGATAGGGAGTATTCTTTTTTTTTTTTTAATTTTTATGTTATATTGGAACATAGTTGATTAACAATGTTGTGTTAGTTTCAGGTCTACAGCAAAGTGACTCAGTTATACATGTATCTTTTCTCTTACAGATTCTTTTCCCATTTAGGTTATTATAGAATATTGAGCCAAGTTCCCTGTATTATATAGTGGATCCTTGTTAGTTATCTGTTTTAAATACAGTAGTGTGTACATGTCAATCCCAAACTCAGTTTGGGATTACTTTTGGTAAGTTCTTCATCATGTGCCATGTTAGTTAGTAAAAAACTAATATAATTCTGTGTTCAGGATGAAACTAGTTGCTATTGTGTAAGAAGTTACAATATAATCAAGCCACTCCACTAACTCTTTTATTCCTATGAATTTCTTTATCTTGCTAATTGGTGCAGCACGCAGCACGTGGGTATTGTTTTTGTCTTTGGGTGAGATTGAGTCAGGAAGGCAATAAGTAATACTTGTGGTTACAGGGGGTGGTTTCCTTTTGAATGGAACAGTAGTGATGTGAAAAAGACAGTAATAGTTTACTACCTGACCTTTCTCACTGCTTTGCTTTACCTTAGTACCTCACTGTTTTATATTTAGCAACCCAAATTAGTTCTTCTACTTTTAAAACTAATTTGTGAATATGGCCTATATAATTGAAAAGTTAATTGTCGGGCACTTACTATGTGCTGACATTCTAGTTTTAATTTTTGAATTTTCTATAATGGTTTCTCGGGTCCTGGTACAAAAGGTATTTTATTTTACAAAGTGCAGTGCTCTAAAATCAGTTCCTGTACAGCTAGATTATTTCCTGTAACTGAATAGTAATATTATTATTATGCCTCTAAATATGAGTCCATGAAAAAAAAACATGTTTATGAAATTGGGGTTACATATCAGTCTTTAACACAACAACTGATAGTTAGATACCTAGTATATTGTTGAAGCTACTGCTGTGGGTAAGACATGGTCCCTCACATCCTCACTGGGGAAGGAGGAGAGACAGTCAAGCAAAAGCACTGTTCAAATTACTTAAGAAAATGATTGGTGATGTGATCAGCTGCCAATAGGGTCTCCTTTAGATTGACCTAAGGAGGTCTCTGAGGAGATGGGATTTAAAGTGAGGAGGAAGAAAACCATGTATACTCTGGGTAGGAACATTCTGTGTAGAAGGAACAGCTTAGCTAGTACAAACATGAAAAACAATTTAGATTTTTCATAATTAAAAAGTATTTACTGAAATATAAAACATACACAGAAGTGCGCAGGGTGCAGTTTTAACATTTTCTTTGAAATAAAATAAAGCACAGCAGAATTTTGCATAGTGTTTACCCAGAGTTCCCAGACTTTAATATTTTACTACATTTGCTTTATCATTTTATATATGTACATATTATTTTTAATTTTTCTGAAACCCTTGTGTGTACATTTCAAACATAATGCCATTTTACCCCTTAATATTTTAGCGTGCAACTCCTAAGAAAAAAATACATTGTTTTACAGAGCTACCTTAAAATGATAAAATCAAGAAATTATTATTGATACAAAATATAGGCCTTATTCAAAAATGTATCCTGCTAGGGCTTCCTAGGTGGCGCAGTGGTTAAGAATCCGCCTGCCAATGCAGAGGTAACGGGTTTGATCCCAGCTCCAGGAAGATCCCACATGCCGCGGAGCAACTAAGCCCGTGTGCCCAAAAAAAAAAAAAAAAAAAAAAAAAAATGTATCCTGCTAATGTTCTTTATGGCAAAAAGCAAATATTCTGGTCCGGGATCACACACAGTATTTAGTTCCTATGTCTGTTTAGTGTCCTTCAATCTAAAACAGTTCATCAGTCTTGAATAGTCTTTGTCTTTAATGGCCTTGACACTTCGGAAGAATCTCTACAAGAATGTCCTTCACTAACAATCTGAGAAGTTTCCTCATGATAAGATTCCTGTTACCGGTTTTTGGAAGGAATGCCACAGAGTGATATAGCTATCTTTCTCAGTACATCTTATTAGAGGGTACACAATACAGATTTATCCCACTGCTAGTGATGTTAGCTTTGATTACTTAAGGAAAGAGGTTTCTGCCAAGTTTCTCCTTTGTAAAGTTACTCCCTCCTTCTTTGTAATTAATACATATTTTGGCAGGGGGTTAGGGTTACTCTGAGACTGTGTAAATAACCCTTTTCCCATCAGACTTTTATCCACTGGTATACGAATCCATTAATTCTTTCCTGTAATAATTATTGTGGCACATTTATAATCAGACTTCTTTGCTAAGGAAAAGCTAATAAATGAGATATGAGGATAGACTCTAAGTAAGCTCTCTTCCTCACTGAATCCCTGGGGCATTTGCTGTTGTCATTTGACTCATTTATGGTACTTTGTGGTTGCGGAAGACGTATTCCTGTCTCTCTGTGGATAAACCCTGGTCCAGGGACAAAGAGGCACAAGTTGCCTGAGTCCTAAGTCTCTGAGCCTCATAAGCCCTAGAGATGCCCTGTTTTCTGTGTGGGTTGAACAGGTCTCTGGGCAGGTGGGCAGCTTGTGGTCAACACAGCAATCATCTTTATCTTTGAACCAGCCCTGAAAATCTGGGAACTTACAAGAAACTTTAGAACTACTCAGAATCTTAAAAGATCATGACCCAGAGAGCGCAGTGATAAATTCAAGTGCACACAGTTTCTGGCACATTTGGCTGTTACCAAAGCCCACTTTTACAGTCTCCTGGGATGAGGGGGAAAGGAATTGCTTTCTATCTTCTTATTTTTCTTTAGGTTGCACATGTTCGGCCCCAGGGAGGATATCTGCTATTTAGGTTTGCCTCCTCCACTGGAGGTGGTTAGCTATACTCTGTGTTTTGGCTTTTTTCAGGGGAAATGAGCAACTTTTCTCTACTCTGGCTCTCAGTGCAAGACATCAATGTTAAACAATTAAAAACCTGAGCAATTATTCAACATAGATGTAGTGCAGAGTCCCCAGAGAGACCTCTGTGAGTCAGGGGTTAGCATTTATCATAACATTGGTTCATTCTTTTTTTTTTTTTTTTTTTGGCACACGGACTTAGTTGCTCCGCGGCATGTGGGATCTTCCTGGAGCTAGGATTGAACCCGTGACCTCTGCATTGGCAGGCGGATTCTTAACCACTGCGCCACCTAGGAAGCCCCCATTGGTTTATTCTTTATGATAATTTACTTCAATCTTGTTCTCTATCATGAGAACCCAGGTCTTTCAGCTGTTAGCTGAAAACAGCTATTTGTACCAGATAACAATATAGGGAAATGTATACACAGAAAACAGTATTACTGGTAGCATTACTAGCCAGGTGAATAGGAAAGAACAATTTTGTTAGCTTGCTAAAATGTATGTGAAGATTGATTTGATTTTTAAAAATCTACTTAAGATATTTGGCTTGCTTGTGTTTCATACTTGGGTGCAGCTACTGCTCTCTGGAAACATGGAGATATTTGGTTGATACTGACTTTTTCCAGGGGACTTGCAGGATTTCTTGAATTTTTGGCCTTACAATATGTTTTTCTTTTATAAATTCCTTTCTTCTCTTTCATGCACATCTTGCTTTCTGGCTCAAGTGTTAGATAGTGTTTAGTGATTTCTTAGCAGAATCCTTTTTTAAAAATTTGCCACCATTTTCTTTTTCTTTCTTTTTCACTATTTTCTCAATATTTAACCACTGTTGGTGCCTTTTGTCACACAGTTTGCCATTGAATGGGTGCACATGAGTGTGTTTATCAAGAGCAGTTGTGTTTCTTTTGCTTTCTTCACTGGTAATGGTGTTTATTATAGCCCCCTAAAAGTTATTTCTTGAGATGTAATTTACATACTATACAATTCACCCATTTAAATCGCATAAATCAGTGGTTTTTTGTATATTTATAGAATTACGGAGCCATCACCATAATCAATTTCAGAACATTTTCCTCACCTGAAGAAGAAAATCCTATACCCTTTAACTATCAATTCTCAATTCCTTCATCCCCCACCTTGCCCCCTGCCCCCAATCCCAGCAGTAAACAACTGGAAATCTACTTTCCTGTGTTTGTAGGTTTGCCTGTTCTGGACATATGATGTAAATGGGATCTAGTAATATGTGCTCTTTTGTGACTGGCTTCTTTGACCTAGCTTAATACTGCTTTAAAGGTTCATTGATGTTGTACCACATATCAGCACAACGTTGTAGCATGTAGAAGTGCTTCATTTCTTTTTATAGCCAAATAATATTCTATTGTATGAATATACCAAAGTTTGTTAGCTGTTTTTTTCTTTTTTTAAAAAACAATTAAGTGTTTTATGTACTGAGAATTGGTTTTCTTGTATGGTAACTCTTCTCCCCTCACCCCCCCACCTCCCTTAACTATAAGGTTAAATTATTTTATTCCTAAATTTTGGGTTGTAGTCTCACCAAACTTGTACATTATTGAAAAGCTTTCTTCTTAGAGTTAGTTTTTTTTTTAACCTGAGTTTCCAGCCTTCTTTTAGAGTTACCTGAAGTCTTACCTTTGCCTTTTGACAGTGTTAAAATAGACGGTAGCCACTAATATGCATTATTAGAATTCTCCCACTTTTTAGGGCATTTCCCTTTATTCCTCTCTCTCTGGGGATAGGGTATATTTTTGTTAAGACCATATTTTTTAATAGTTTAACTTGAACTACTGGATAAGTTAACTGTACATGATTAAATATACATTCAGTTATATTAGCATGGCTAATATATCCCTTGGCAACCACTCTTTTCTGAATTTGAGTACTCTTACATACTTAATATGAGTGGAATTATGAAATATTTGTCCTTTTGCGACTGACCTGTTTCACTTAGCAAAATTTCCTCAAGGTTCATCCATATTTTAGCATTTATCAGAATTTCCTTCCTTTTTAAGGCTGAATAATATTACACTGTATGTACATACCACATTTTGCTTATTATTCATTCATCCATGGACACTAAGGTTGATTCTACCTTTTGGCTATTGTGAGTAAGGCTGCTATGAATGTAAACGTGGGTGTACAGATACCTCTTCAAGACCCTACTTTCAGATTCTCTTGGATATATATACCCACAAGTGGAACTGCAGAATCATATAGTTCATTTTTTTCCCCTTAACTTAAAAATTTTTTTTAAAATTTTATATTGGACTACAGTTGATTTGCAGTGTTGTCGTTAGTTTCAGG
The DNA here is from genome assembly GCF_030028045.1 of Hippopotamus amphibius kiboko. Taxonomy (NCBI): domain Eukaryota; kingdom Metazoa; phylum Chordata; class Mammalia; order Artiodactyla; family Hippopotamidae; genus Hippopotamus; species Hippopotamus amphibius. The sequence continues at coordinate 71,915,375 of NC_080187.1, forward strand.
TGTACAGCAGAGTGATTCAGTTATACATATACATATATCTATTCTTTTTCAAATTCCTTTCCTATTTAGGTTATTACAGAATATTGAGCAGAGTTCCCTGTGCTATAAGGATCATACAGTTTTATTTTTAATTTTTTTGGGGAAATTGCCGTATGGTTTTCCATAGTGGCTACACTATTGTACATTCCCATAGAACAGTGTACAAAGGCTTCACTTGTCTATATCTTTGTCAGCACTTATTTTCTGTCCTTTGTCTCTGTCTTTCACTCGTAACCATTGTAATGGTGCCAGGTTTCCCTAATGATTAGTGATGTTGAGAATATTTTCATGTGCTTGTCGACCATTTTTATATCATCTTTGGAGAAATGTCTATCAGATTCCTTGCGCATTTTTATACATCTTTATGGGCATATAATAGTTTTACAACGTTGTGTTAGTTTCTGCTGTACAACAAAGTGAATCAGCTGTATGTCTACATATATCCCCATATCCCCTCCCTCTTGAGCCTCCCTCGCACCCTCCTTATCCCACCCCTCTAGGTTCTCACAAAGTACCAAGCTGATCTCCCTGTGCTATCTTTGCCCATTTTTTAATCTGGTGGTTTGTTTTGTTAGAGAGTTGTAGAATTTTGTTATGTATTCTTGGTGTTACTCCCTTATCAAATGTAGGATATACAAATATTCTTTGGGTTGCCTTTTTACTTTGTTCACATCTTTTGATGCACCAGTTTAAATTTTAATTTTTTCCTTTTTTTGCCTGAGTCTTTGGTGTCATATCCAAGAAATCATTACCAAATTCAGTGTCATGAAGCTTTTGCTTTTTTTTTTTTTTTTTTTTTTTGGCACACGGGCTTAGTTGCTCCGTGGCACGCGGGATCTTCCTGGAGCTGGAATCGAACCCGTGATCTCTGCATTGGCAGGCAGATTCTTAACCATTGCACCACCTAGGAAGCCCGAAGCTTTTGCTTTATATTTTCTTTTAAGGGTTGTATACTTTTAGCTCTTGTGTTTAGTTCTTTAATACACAATTTAGGATTTAAGAAAAACTGGAGAGTCACTGAATAAAGCTATTTCTTCTTGCTTGCTTGCTCTCGTTTGCTGCCCTTTTGGTCATTGGTGAAAATCTTAGTATTAAAAAATGGTATGTAATAGTGTCTTCAGCTTATTTAGCAGTTTCCCCTTTTTTGGTTCTCATTTCATTTTCTGTTAGGCTTATGATGTCATGGTGTTTACACTAGCTGATATGAAAAGACCCAGACTATTTATTTATTTATTTTTCATTTTATTTATTTATTTTTTATTATTATTATTTTTTGAGGTACACCAAGTTCAACCATCTGTATTTATACACATATCCCCGTATTCCCTCCCTCCCTCAACTACCCCCCACCCTCCCCGTCCCACAGACTATTTAAAAATATAACCTGCCTATGTTAAGCTGCTATATATGACAAATGTACAAGCAGAATTAAATTCTTTTCTATCCTTTGAGTAGACATTTGTGTCTAAAAATGTTAGGGAGAAGCAGATTGGGTGCACTGGTTGGGAATGTTGGTGCTGTTAGGAACAATGACATTAATGTTTGGGTAGGTGTGTAAGGGATGAAGTTGGTAGAATTATAGTTGTTTAGGACATAAGTATTATTTTTACACTTTTTTTTTTTGTTTTTAAGGATTTGGACGTGGCAGAGGGAGAGGGTCAGGAAGATTCTCAACCCAAGGCATGGGGTAAGTCTTAGCCATCCTGTTTTTGAAGTTACCTTCTCTAGTTGTTACTCTAAGGCTTTTCTTCCTCTATCCTGTACCTGATTGATTTATCCTGGTGAGTCAAATGTTTTTGATGTTTAAAAATAGAAAATACTGAAAAAGTTATGAAATAGCACAAACAAAATTGTACTGTAATAGGCTTAGAGCAGTTTTCTAGCGCTGGCTTTATTGACATTTTGGATTCGATAATAGTTTATTGAGGTGGTGGGGTTCCCTTTACATTGTAGGATGATTAGCAACATCCCTGGCCTCTCCCTACTAGATGCCAGTAGCACCCCTCCTCAAGTTGTGACAGTCAAAAATGTCTCCAGACATCGCCAAATGTTCCCTGGGAGGGAGGTGCACAGCCACCCCAGTTGAAAACCATTGCTTAAGAGTTATGTTGGTAAATCCAGCAATTGTCTTTGAATGGTAAGTAAATGCAATGTTTTTGTTTTGTTTCTTATGAAAAGCAATCATTTATATCTTGAATTGTAATAGTGAAGGATGATATAATCAGTTATTTATTCATTATTTCTGGTTGTTCTTTCACTTTTTGCTGTTATCTAAAACATTAGCTCTCCTATCTTTATAAAAAGTTTTTAAGCATCTTACAGAGGCCATGAGTAGATGACAGTCAAGAAAGGAAAAGTCCCTTGTTTCTCCATAGCTTCAGGGCAGCACTGTTGAGGGTCACTGCCTTCAGGTGGCACTCCTGCCGTCTCTTTTTTTTTGCCTGAGCTCCCTGTGGATAAAGGAAGGATGAACACACAGGGAGCAAGCTGGCCGGAACATTTGAACATATGTGCCCAACCCAGTAGCTTTAAACAATTTTGTGGATTTTGCCGTCTACTTTAAAAAATACTCTTGTGGTCCTTTTTGTCAGTGACACCCCAGTAATGCTGAAAATTTTTTTTAGAAATTCTGTTGTGAAAGTTTTAGCAATGTTATTTAGTTTGGCTCTAGTTAGACATCCAAATAATGGGTATTTAGGATTTTAATTTAAAAAGAGTCACTGAACAAAACGTTTTCTTTTTATTTACATCCATCTAAACAAAAGGAATTGTATACTTCTGTTGTAAAAGGTTCAAAGCCAAATTTGGATTCTGACTTGGGAAGAAAAGACCTATTGCCTATTTAAGTCTAGGCTTAGTTGGGAGTGGGGAGGTGGGTTTTTCATTAGAGCCATTACTTGCCTAGAACTGTTATAGGTCTCCACACCTGCTTTAGGATGCGGAGGACAACAATTTAGGTAAGTAGGAGGATCATATAAGAGTGAATGGAAAGTCCCTAGGCAGCCTCTGCTTTTCAGAAGATCTGCATTCGATGGCTTAGAAAAATTTGCTATAATGACATAGGAGAAGGAGGATGAAATTTCTTGTAGTGGTTCTTGGACGAGCTAGGGCTTGTTTCGGGGAAGATGATGTACAGTTAATTTTGTGATTGCTTCATTTGCCTTTATTCTTTATTTCAAACCCAAGGACATTTAATCCTGCGGACTATTCAGATTCTCCATCTATAGATGGGTGTGGGACAAAACCAGTAGTTTGGGAAGCTGCTCAGAATGGTGCAGATGAGGGAACTGGTAAGTGTCTTCTCACCAGAGATACATTTTAATTGTTTGAGCTCTTAATGTACAAAGATGACATCAAAGTGTGCTGGTGGAGAAGAATGAAAAAACAGGCAGCTGTCATACCTCTGAGAGTACTCTTAGCTGATCCTTACCTCCAAAGTTTCTCACCTATAAATCTCACTGACGATAAGGTATGTGGTTTTTCCCTTTTGTACTCTGAAGAAGAGGCTGTAATAAATCTGTGTAAGGCACTACAAACCCACGCTCATATCTCAGTGTCAGGGATATATAGAATCTCTTAGTGGAAGACTTGAAACAGAGTATTTACTGTTGATAATGGTAAACACAGAGTTGGCCAGATAAAGAGGTAGATGATGATAGATGGGTTTAGGGCAACAGTTGCTTTTGCAGATTTTTCTGTATCCTGCAGTTTTAAGATTTTTTTTAATTGAAATTCACATATAAATACTTGTTAATTGGCCTATTTATTTAATAGAGCTCTTTTAAAGATTTTTTCCTGACAATATATATTAACTGTTATGATTATATTTATAAAAACATAATTTGACACTTCGTGAATTATAGCCCCAAATATAAAAGTATAGCTCAGTAATTATCTAAAAGAGACAGTGCCATGATCACAGAAGCTCAGTGAACTAGAAATCAAATATATACTATAGAGAGGACCAACAAAAGTTATAAAAATGGTAATTTGAAAATACTAGTTTCATTAAAATTGTGAGAGCTTATTGTTAGAGTGATCAAGGGAAGCAGAAGAAACATATAATTGGTTGTTTGAATGAGAAAAGGATTATTGATGTTAATTATTGTAATCAATTATAATTAATATAGCTATTAAAAATCATCAGAACATACTTTGTCAATAAACTTTGCTGACATTTGAAATTACAGATTAATCTCATTCTTCATCACAAATGTGAAAGTTTTAAGTCACAATATTGGAAATGAATTCAGTAAACTAGAAAAAGGATAATATATTGTGGCCATGTTAAGTTTATACTTGTTATTCAAGTTTAACATTTAAAAAACTCAAACGACTCCTAGATGTGTACCCAAAAGAATGGAAGATACAGGTTCACATAAAAACTAAATGTCCTTCAGTGGATGAGTGGGTAAGAAAAATTATCCAGGTTAGTCAGATACATGGAAACAGAAGTCGATTGATGGTTGCTTAGGGCTGGGAATGTTTGTGAGAAATGGAGAGTGACTACAAATGGGTTCCAGGTGTTTTTGGAGTGATGAAATATTCTGGAATAGGTAGTTGTGATTGTTGTACACCTTGTGAATACACTAAAAACCAATCACTTCTGTGCCTTAAAAGGGTGGATTTTATGCTATGTGAGTTATATCTCAATAACAAAAGTATTATTCACCCCTTTAACAGAATAAAGGAGAAAATCCGTATCATTTTAACAAGGAAAAGCATTTGTCAAAACCCAACATTCATTCCTGATTTCTACAAAAGTCACAGCAAACCTCACAATTTATAGTGATGTGTGAAATATTTTTCTTTTGTAACAAGATCAAGGGACTTACTTTCACTAGTATTACTTTTTTAAATTTTATTTAAATGAAGGCAAAAGATGTAGTCAAAATAAAGAGAAACAGGAGGATTACTCTCATTATTTCTTATCACCACTGTGCCAGAGGTCCTAAACACTGAAATAAAGAATGAAAAAGAAAAGAAGGGTTGGAAGCTGGGGAAAAAACCTGTCAATTCTGGCAGTGATATAAAAGAATCTATAGATAAATTAATGAAATTAGTTAGGAAGCTTTAAACAGTAGAGATAGTTCAATTAACAGGTAATATTTCTATAAACCATCAACAGAGAGAAAATGGAAAAAAAATTAGTAGTCTCAGAAAACCTCAAATGCCTATAAAGAAGTCTAATGATATGCAAAATAAGACTTCTGTCTATGGAAATATAAAATATAAAATATCACAGTAAAATGTAAAGTTGAGTGTTTGAAGAAGCATTAATAAACAGAAGGGTATACCTTTGTAGTAGTACAAAAACATGAAGCACTTAGGTATAAATAAGACAAAATATGTGCAAGATTTGTATGTTGAAAATTATGCAACATGATGATAAATATCAAAGATGATCCCAAAGGGGAGCAAGATACTCAGTGTTTATGAGTTGGAAGATTCAGGATTATTGACATGTCGTTTCTCCCCAAATTGATATAGGGGTTCAGTACAAGTTCATTCAAAATCCTAGCAGATTTTTTGTGTGTCAGTTAATAACTTGATTCTAAAATTTTTATATAAAAGTATTGGTATGAACATAGCCCAGTTTTGAAAACTAACGGCGTTCAAAGACTCACACTCCTTGATTTCAAGAAGTTAGCTTAAAGGTACAGTAATCAAGACTGTGGAATTGGCAAAAGCATAGAGATCGATTGTATAATAGCAAATCTAGAAAAAAACCCACAGACACAATTGGTTTTGGATAAAGATTCCAAGGCAATTCAATGACATACATTATACTGTATATAAAAAAATAACCCAAAGTGGATAATAGCTCTATATGTGAAGCCTGAAAGCACAACTTCTAAAGAAAATAGAGGGGCAAATCTTAGCCACCTTGGATTTAGCAAAAATTTATTATATAGGGCATAATAATAAGCATGAGTCTGAAAGAAAAACATGGTTCTTTAGAAGAGAAGAGAATGAAAGAGCAAGGCATAGTTTAGGAGGAAATATTTTAAAACCTCTATTTGAAAAGGGACTTGTATACAGAATGTATAAAGAATTCTCACAACTCGTTGAGAAGAAAGCAAACAACCTAATAAAATGAACAGTTAGAAATGAACAAAAAATGAAAAAGTTGTGGAAATGGATGGTGGTGATGGTTATACCACATTGTGAATTACTCAGTGCCAGGGAATTGAACACTTAAAAAGGGTTAGCATGGCAAATTTTATTTACCACATATGCATTATTTTACCACAATAAAAAATTGGCATAGAACGGTATACACATTTTGTGTCTATGTTAGTATTTTTGCTGGAATTATGTGGGATGTAATCATCGGGGGAAGACTGGGTTAAGGATAACTTCTTGTGAATTTATAATTCTTTCAAAATAAAAAGTTAATGAAAAATGAGCAAATGATTTGAACAGATGCTTCACAAAGGAAGATATGTGGATGGCAGTAAGCACACAAAAATGTGCTCATCATCGTTGCTTATTGGGAAACGTAAATTAAAACCACAATAGGCTACCACCATTCATCCATTAAAATAGCTTTAAAAGAAAACTGACAGTTGCAAGTGTTAGTGAAGGTGGCGGAGTAACTCAAACTCTAACGCTTTCCTAGAGTGAAAGTGTACACATACTATATAGTCTTACAATCTCAGCCCTGGGTTTTTACTGAAGAGGAATGAAAACACATCCACACAAAGACCTGCACGTGATATTTATATAGCAGCTTTACTTATAACCTCCACTAGTTTTTAAATCAGATGTTTGAAACAGAATGTTGAATTAGTCCATTAGCTATTTTTCTTTTTTCTTATTCCTCTGTCTCTTCTTCCTTCTTCTTTTGTCTTTATCTCTTCCTTCTTATTCCTCTTATTTTCATTTAGAGTAGCAGATTCCTTGCTGGAAAACATTTAGATAAGCAATATGTGTTTGGATGCCAAATACAGTTAAAAGATGTTGTCATCTGATGGAGTGCTGGCTATTTCTGTAGAGGCCTCGCAGAATGGTATTGTCTTGTTGATAACACGGAGTTCTGAGTCTAGCCCACAGCCTCATAGGCTCAGAAACCTGACTTTTGACAGGATAATAATCAGATCCATTCCTTAGAGTCAGACTCAGACATTAACCAAAATAGAAACACTGAAGGATAGTCAGAATGCTACTTTATAAATTTACTAAAAACATACCTTTTAAACAGATTGGAATGTTTTCTCTGGCAAGTGGAAAGGGAACTTGGTGAACATGGGAATGAGAACAAGCATAATTGATGCAAGTTGAATGTTCAAGATCTATCTGGCTGATAGGATTCATAGTTAGACCACAGCAGTCTGTCATAGCGTGAATTGTAGTGTTTCTTTTTCCTTGGATACACAGCGTATACTTAGCTTTTGATGCTTTCCCTTCTTTGTTTAATTTGCTGACCAGTTTCTCTTCTGATGAATACCTTAATTGTTGTGATATGTTAAAACCTTCCATTTTACATTGATCCACAGAACTGGCATCAAATGCTCAAAATGTAGCTCAGAATCTGCCAAACAAAAATTCTTTTGGACTCAAAGGTATGAATTTTTTTTTAATTCCTTAGTGAAAAGGCTTATAAAATGCTTAAAATATCTTCCATTTTTATCAAGGGTAGCTAATAAAAATTCATCAGATGAATGTAAACTATCTTTTTACAACTACTTGATAAAATAATTATCAGCTTTTGATAATGGAAGTGTTTTTCACATTGGCCTTCAAGGCGACACAGATTTTTGCATCATCGATGTCCTTTGTTCTACAAGGCTGCCTTCTTTTAATTAATTAATTTATTTATTGACTGCTTTGGGTCTTCGTTGCTGCTCTCGGGCTCTCCCTAGTTGAGAGCGGGGGCGGCGGGAGCTACTCTTTGTTGCTGTGCGTGGGCTTCTCATTGCTGTGACTTCTCTTGTTGCAGAGCATGGGCTCTAGGGGCACGGGCTTCAGTAGTTGTGGCATGTGAGCTCAGTAGTTGTGGCTCACAGGCTCTAGAGCACAGGCTCAGTAGTTGTGACACATGGGCTTAGTTGCTCTGTGGTGTGTGGGATCTTCCCAGGTCAGGGATTGAACCTGTGTCCCCTGCATTGGCAGGTGAATTCTTAACTGCTGTGCCACCAGGGATGTCCCGAGGCTGCCTTTTATGTGCTTTTGATAGAGGTGCACCATCAAGCTAAACTGAATATAAAGCATACATCTCAAATTTATTGTTTTAAGCTGAAAATTAATGTCATTGAATTTTTCTCATGTTTGATGTGAATGGCTGTAGGTCTATAATGTCAGAGCAAGGTCTTCCTGTAAAATTTTAATATTCCACAGTAAGACGAGGACCTGACCCTGTATTGTTCTGTATCTAATGTTATGTAGATTTTGGAGTCTGTGTATCTAAGGCGGGTTACTGCAGCAGCTTGACCCTGGCTGCTGACATGGGGCTTCCCCTCTTGCCTGACATAACACCTTACCATGTTGGACTTCTGCTTATAATTTCATATGTTGTCTTCTGCCCGCCTTTAAATGTACTCAGCTTCTTATCCTCTTCTACACGTCTAAGTTTGTGTTTTAATTGTTTTCATAATACTCCTCTCTTAAGTGGTAGTCTAGTCTCTTTACATATCATGTGTAAGAATGTGTGTTTTAAATTAGTATCGCTGAATTGTACACTTAAATGATAATAGTAAATCTTACAAGTATTTTGCCATCACTTACACATTTTTTTGGGGGGGGGAGGGTGTTCTGAACTTAAGGTTACTTTTAATATTTTATAAATAGTTTTTTGTAATGCCTCATCATTGTTTCTCTCCCCTGGAAGATGCTTTTTTTGTTGTTGTTATTCATTTATTTATTTGGCTGTGCCAGGTCTTAGTTGCACCATGTGGGATCTAGTTCCCTGACCAGGGACTGAACCTGGCCCCCAGTATTGGGAGTATGGAGTCTTAACCACTGGACTACCAAGGAAGTCTTGAATATCCCTTCTTTATATATCTGTCTATTCAGATATTTTCCAGCCTTCAAGGTTTTTGCTGTGATTCATCTTCCCCATAAACTTTCTCTTAGCATTCTAGCTTTCCTTAACTTTTTCATTGTATAAATTTCCAATTTAATGATCAGATTCATATAATTTATATATCATTCAGTAATATACTACCCTGATCACTCCCTAAATTTTTTAAAAAATTTTTATTTTTTTTATTTTGGCTGCATTGGGTCTTCGTTGCTGTGCGAGTGCTTTCTCTAGTTGTGGTGAGTGGGGACCTTCTCTTTGTTTGCGGTGGGTGGGGTTCTTATTGCGGTGGCTTCTCTTGTTGTGGAGCACAGACCCTAGATGCACGGGCTTCAGTAGCTGCAGCACATGGACACAGTATTTGCAGCTTGAGGGCTCTGGAGCTCAGCTCAGTCGTTGTGGCACACGGGGTTAGTTGCTCCGCAGCATATGGATCTTCCCAGACCAGGGCTCGAACCCATGTGCCCTGTCATTGGCAGGTGGATTCTTAACCACTTTGCCACTAGGGAAGTCCCACTCCCTAAATTTTTAATTGTCTTTTTAGTGATATCTAGCATCATGCTTTATATGCAAACTTTTGTTTTTTAAAGATTGTTTATCTTCGGCTGTGTTAGGTCTCAGTTGCGGCAGGCAGAATCTTCATAGAGGTTTGCAGGATCTTTCATTGCAGTGCACACAGGCTCTTCATTGCGGCATGCAGGCTTCTTTCTAGTTGTGGTGTGCGGGTTGTCTCTTCTCCAGTTGTGGCACGCAGGCTCCAGGGTGTGTGGGCTCTGTAGTTGTGGCACATGGGCTCTGTCATTTGCGGCATGTGGGATCCTGGTTTTTCAACCAGGGTTCCAACCCACTTCCCCTGCATTGGAAGCCAGATTCTTTACCACTGGACCACCAGGGAAGCCCCTACAGGGAGGAAGTAAGCTTTTAAGCCGGTATTAGTTGGTTGATGATTGATGATGAAAGGTTCTTAAAGAAAGTTCATCATAAATTGTTCCCTGTTATAATCTTAGTTGCTTAGAAAGTGAAATTTACCTTTTTTAAAAATGTATTTATTTATTGGCTGTGTTGGGTCTTTGTTGCTGCACGTGGGCTTTCTCTAGTTGCAGGAAGTGGGGGCTTCTCCTTGTGGTGACTTCTCTCGTTGTGGAGCACAGGCTCTAGGCACTCAGGCTTCAGTAGTTGCGTGGCATGTGGGCTCAGTAGTTGTGGCTCATGGGCTCTAGAGCATAGGCTCAGTAGTTGTGGCGCACGGGCTTAGTTGCTCTGTGGCATGTGGGATCTTCCCGGCCCAGGGCTTGAACCCCTGTCGCCTGCATTGGCAGGCAGATTCTTAACCACTGTGCCACCAGGGAAGCCCTAGGAATGGTTTTTGAGGCTTTTTCTATTTCTTGACTAGAGTGTTCCTAAATCTGCTTAGGTCAAGCCTCAGCGTTTTGTAGAATTTGCGATGTTTAGAGTACTGTTTCCTATCGTGAATTTGACAGAATGAACATAGGGTAGGTTGGATGGAGGCAGCACCAGGAACACTATGTACTGGCCATCTTTGAAATTAGTCTGCTTGTGAACTTTTAAAACTATACACATACTTAGACAAAAGTTTGGAAGGAAATATATTAAAAGGTTGGAGATGTATTAGTACTTAAGAAAGGCACTAATTAGTACTTAAGAAAGGAAGATGATAGTGAAGTGTAGGTGGATGGCCTGCCTTGGATTCATTTGGCATTGTGTACAACATGTTCTCTAAGAGGCCTGAGGAGGGGCCTAGAGAGCCCGATTCCAGTACTGACTTCCGATTGCAACTAATTGCACTTTGTGTTTCTTCACTTAAACTATTACATCTTTCTGTTTTGTTTTTGTTTTTGTTTTTTTCTTTTTAACTTATTGGCTGCATTGGGTCTTCCTTGCTGCACACGGGCTTTCTCTAGTTGATGTGAGCGGGGGCTACTCTTCATTGTGGTACGCACGCTCCTCATTGTAGTGGCTTCTCTTGTTGCAGAGCACGGGCTCTAGGTGCATGGGCTTCAATAGTTGCGGCACTTGGACTCAATAGTTGTGGCTCACGGACTCTAGAGCACAAGCTCAGTAGTTGTAGTGCACGGGATTAGTTGCTCCATGGCATGTGGAATCTTCCCAGAGCAGGACTCGAACCCGTGTCCCCTGCATTGGCAGGTGGATTCTTAACCACCGTGCCACCTAGGAAGTCCCGTCTTTCTGCTTTTGTTTATGAAACTATTTTAATTCAAAGAGATGTTTTGGGGGCACATAAATTGATACTTGTTTGGTGACATTTCTGGAGAAATAATGGAAACCACTTAAAGATATAATAATAAATTAACCAACACAGAGGATCAAATTGTCAGTTCAGATATTGAAACCTTCTCTATCAAGCTTTACTGTTATTTCACGGATACATGCAATTGAGAAGGACAGAAGAGCAGGGCGTTCTTCTCTGTAACACATATGCTATATGATCCACAGTGTAGGTGAGGTCTCTAAGTGATGTGTGTAGGTTTCTCACACACCAGAGAATGTTTCCAGGTTTGAAACATCTCCCTTTTATAACCACAAAATATCTTGGGTGATATTTTACAAGGAGCCATGTTCCATAAATCCATAGATTATACTTTTGTTTGCCATAATCAATCTTAAATTAGGGACATCCTCTTGAAAGCATTCCATAAAGAAGGATACATTTCTTAGGTAACACCATCAGTTTAGTTATTAGGTTATTGACATGATTTCAGGGAAGTTGGATCTGTTCATCTGCCTTTTTCCTTCAAGGGTATGCCTTTTCCCACACACAGACCTCATTGTAGGTCAGATGCTCAGCTTATTTCTCCCCATTGAAGGAACTGAAAACATTCATAATCGCACTTCCTGATGGTGGTTATAGTTAGTAGCTTGATGTGTTTCCTTTTAAAACCATTTTATCTGGGTGTTTGCACATATGCTTCAAAATAATAGAAATGTATTTAAACAGGATCGGTAAGCACTACTGTCAGCATATTTGAACTCATGCTTTTTTTTCCCCCCATGCTTTTCTTTAAAGCACTTAATTGTTTTATGTTTAGATGATTGTTCTTTAAGGACTGTTTTAGCACATTTTCTGTACCTGCTCATCAGGAGTTAATAGCAACAGCTTTGCTGGACCTGTTAGGAAACCATGCAGTGGAACTAATATAAAAAGCATACTTCTCTAATTTTGATAATCTACCTGAAATGAGGGCCCAAAGCAGAGCTGCCTTATATTGAATTGTGTTCTTTTAAATAATATATATCATAAGGATCTCCTTGTTAAATATATTTGTGCTGTGTCATACTTTCTTTCTTAAGGCAGAAATTGCTTGGATATTATCCAAAAGCAATTTGAGACCTTGCTTTTGAGTTTTTGTGGATAGTACTTGGATAGCCAAGTTGCATTTGAAAACATGACTGATTTTTTTTTTTGAGATAAAGAGCCTCATAGTTTTTGGATTGTAAACTTTATTGCTAACGAGATATGTGATATATCTTGTGCTGTACACAGTAGCGAATCATTTGGAATCATGTTGTTTGACTTTGTGGTATAAACTGTGATTGTCAACAGGGGCCTGGAAGAATTCTTTGGACGAGTGGACAACAGAAGACTGGACTGAAGATGTAAGTGTTTAGCAGCAGATCTGACCATCTTTCTTTTGGATTCTGGTAGGGGCACACGTACTTTGAGGAAAGCTTGAGAGCTTGAGACACCTTTTGGCTGTTTTTGGCTCCCTTTCAGACTTCTGTGATTACCATGGTTTTTTTTTTTTTTTTTTTTTTTTTTTTTAGCAGATGCTTCTCAGAAGGAAATTGGTGTTTTCAGCTTTTTGAGAAACTTGTTTTTAAGCATCTGTTTAAAAAGGACTAGGTGTTGGGACTTCCCTGGTGGACCAATGGTTAAAACTCTACACTTCCAAAGCAGGGGGGCATGGGTTCGATCACTGGTCAGGGAACTAAGATCCCTTATGCCATGTGGTGCAGCCAAAAAAAAAAGACGAGGTTTTAAATAGGTGTGACATCATTTTTTCGCTATTTTTATTTTATTTGGCTTGATAACCAGCTGGTGCTATTACCCTGGCCTGTGAACCATTACTTACTCTTTATAACCTTTTCATTGAAGGGAAGAGTCTATGTTTTGGCTTTACAGTTGAAATTAACCTGAACAGATCATTCTGGTTTTAGGCCCAACCAATTCCCCTTTCAAGTAGACTGGCTCTTTTTGTATTCATTTATCCCACAGGCATTTTTGTATATACTGTACTAGCCTATTTATTCGTTGCATTGGGTCTTCATTGCTGCACTCGGGCTTTCTCTATTTGCAGAGAGCAGAGGCTACTCTTCGTTGCAGTGCATGGGCTTCTCAGTGTGGTGACTTCTCTTGTTGCAGAGCATGGTCTCTAGGCACGTGGGCTTCAGTAGTTGTGGCATACGGACTCAATAGTTGTGACTTGCGGGCTCTAGAGCGCAGGTTCAGTATTTCCAGCACACAGGCTTAGTTACTCCGCGGCATATGGGATCTTCCCGGACCAGGGCTTGAACCTGTGTCCCCTGCATTGGCAGGCGGATTCTTAACCACTGCACCACCAGGGAAGCCCCCAGCATAATATACTCTTAACCATTTTTCTGTTTCACTCTTAAGGCCCAGAACAGAAGTATGTACACGTTACACACTGGGGAGGAGAGAATAAAGGGTTTACAAGTATTGACCTTAAAAATCACATAAAGTGACCCAGACTTTGAAATTTTATTTTTCTTTTTGAGATTAATCCCCTACCCCCATTTTGTACTCACAAACATTTTTTTAAAAGAAACAAAACTACACTTGTGCTTTCTTTCTTTTTAGCATTGTTTTATCTGACTTGTTAGGGAGTGAGCTGGGTAGAGTATGAGAAAGGAGGAGAAAGATATGCTCATTTGATTGGAGATTTAGGGTTTTTTCTTTACTTCTTCCTCATACTAACCATACGTCCTTGGGGTATGATGTCACCAGGCTCTCTGTTAACTATAATCTGAGGAGACTGGACTAAATGGGTGGCTATTAGAATCAGTAGAGGGAAGGTACCAGTGATAAGAGGAAGTCAGAGTGAGCAGCCTGTGGGCACCATACATTGTTTCAAACGGAGTTGTCCTATTTTTAAATGTTTTGTGTTACTAGAATTTTTGCCAAGAGTTTTTTGGGAAAACAAAAAGGCTTCCAGAGCTAAAAGCTTTAGATCTCCTTGCCTCTTGTCTGGGTCAGCAGGCTGGTAAGAAAGTTAGCAGGCTATCAGAGGGCAAATGACCTGTATTCAAATTCTAGCTGGGTTGACCTGTTGACCTCAGATGAGGCATCTTTCCTTTCTGAGCCTCCTGTCTTTCAGCCCTAAAACAAATATCATAATAACTGTCCTGCCTAACTGATGGCATTTTGTGCTTCAGATGAGGTCTTATGATGTAAGTCGGCTAACAGGCAGTTCAAATGTACATGCATATAAGCAGTAATATTCTGCTGTATAGACCATATTGTATCACAATGTAATTACTCAAAAGAATTATAATAGGGAATTTGGATATCTTCTTTTCTCAGGAAATAATCAAAATTACTTAAAAGTTTTCTGACATATACAAAGTAAAGGTAATTAAAAGGTGGGGTAATCTCAAGTGCAAATCCTAAATTCCTTCTAGCGCTTAGGAGAAGAAAATGCAATTTTCTGTACTCTACCGGGTTAGATAGGATTTCAGTGTTAAATATAGTTCTCATTTACCTTGAACTTAATATTTTCAAGGCTTTAGATCTACTCTGTTATTACTTTTAACAGAATTACTCCTTAATTGCTTCTCTGTCTTAATTTGTGAGATTCTTTAAGGCAAAAACGGATTCCTTAGAACTCTTAAGATACTACCTTGGACTAGGGTGCTGCATAGAATAAGCCTTTCTTGTTGAAACAATATAATCAATTCAGCACTTTTTGTTTTTATGGAAAATGAACACCTACACTCTGCTCTGCCCCTGCCTTAATATTAATGTCTGAGGAAGTCTGATTTTATTACCAGGTTTCAGAGTTCTGAGATATTTAGCGTTAAGAATTACAGCAGTCTTTGAATAGCATTTTCATTAGTGTTTCACATTATGTCAGTAGATCAACATTATCAGCCTTTAAAAACCCATGCCCCACTTTGAAAACATAAAGAGTTTGCCTTTCAACAGTGTCAGTTGAAGTTTCAAGAAATTTTATCCTGTGTGCCTTAAAAGTGCCTTAAAACAATATGCATTAATCTCAAAACAATTGTATTGAGTCAAAAAAGTCAGACAAAACAGATTGCATGTTTAAAAATTCCAGTTAAAATTCTGGAACATACAGCCTAATCTGTAGTGACAGAATACATATCAGTAGTTGCCTGGGGATGAAAGTGAGTGTTCGAGGAATGGATTACACAGGGGCAGGAGCAAACTTATGGGGTAATAGATATGTTGATTGTCTTGATTTGTTGATGGTCTCACAGAGTATACATGTGACACAGCTCATTCAGTTACTCGGTTTGAATACTCATGGTTTATTGTGTGTGTTATATACCTCAATAAAATTATTTAGGTAAAAACAGTAAGGGAATCTATGACTAGTACACCTATTACTGATAAAATACTAAAACCATCTGTGTTTGGGGAAAGAGAATGTCACTTATTATGCATTTTCAAACTTTCCTGCTCCTTTTTGGTGTTTATAGTAACATTAGTGGTGGTTTTTATTGGTGTTCTCATTTTATATAATATGAAGTAGAATAGTGAGACTGGGGCTTGAACTATGGTCTGGCTTTACTTCACTTTCTCATTTCCCTGATGTGGAATCCTTATTGTGGAATTATCAATCTAAAATTATCTTCACCTTAAGAAAATTATGTGCTGTGATCACTTGTATATTTCTTTTCCTTTAGACCACCTTTTGGGTGAACTAGAATAAGATTACTAGTAACTAAAAATTGGCAGGAATTTGATACATTTTGGTTTTATATTATATAAAATAAGATTAAAGTATTTTTAATCCTTTCATTACAGCTTTCTGAAACAAAGGTTTTCACTTCCTCATCTGTTCCAGCAGAGAATCATGTCACACCTGGGCAGAGGTAAATGCTTTCCCCCACCTTTTGTTTTTTCAAAGCATAACTGAAATTTCTTGCCTCCAGAGAGTTCTTTTCTTCCTCAGATCTCTGTTTTTTACCCTTTTCTTGAATCTCTTTCTGTCTTTTCTCTTTTCTAAGACTTTTATTTTATCCCTAACTTAACCTGGTGAGCTGACAGAGCCTGCATCATTTCCTAATTTGTTGTGTCCACTGATGAATTAGAATAGCAATTATGTTGTGATTTGTTAGAATTTGTAGCAGAGATAATGTTAAATCTATTTAATGGTTCTTTTTTTTACTTTTGTAAACACATTGTTTTTTTGACAGAAATATCCTTTGGTTTCTTCATATAATACCATTTAGTTAGATCTTTTCAGGGTAGTACAAACTTCTCGTTTTATATGGATTCTACTAGTTTTAATCTAGTAATTTCATAGATTACAGAAAAGGAAGGAACTTTTGGGGGTAATAGGAACATTGTTAGAATTATTGAAAAGCATTTATTTTTGCATCCTAGTTTTTACAATAAGTCTAAAAAACTTTGATTATGGTTTCAAAATGCAGTGATCTAGAAGGATGAGAGCCTTGATACATATGGCACCTCAACATTGAAGGCAATTTTGAACCTAACATGTTCAATCTCTTGCTAAATGGAATGGTTATAAGACTTCATTTTAGGGAAATAAAAGCGATCAAAGGTTATGTCCTGCAATATATTTTGCGAATTGCTCAGAATTTCTCCTTAAACGAATACAACTTATTCATTGTATTTAGTACTCAATGAATTTGATAGGATCATTTTCATTTAAAAAATAAGAAGTGGGCCTTTAAAAAAATTAATTATTATTATTATTATTGGTTGCATTGGGTTTTCTTGCCGCGTGGGTGGCTTTCTCTAGTTGTGCAGAGCAGGGTCCACTCTTTCTTGTGGTACGTGGGCTTCTCAGTGGGCCTCTCCTGTTGCTGAGCACAGGCTCTAGGTCACAGGCTTCAGTAGCCATGGCACACGGGCTTAGTTGCTCTGCGGCATGTGGAATCTTCCTGGACCAGGGCTCAAACCCATGTCCCCTGCATTGGCAGGTGGATTCTTAACCACTGCGCCACCTGGGAGGTCTAGGAATTGGACCTTTTTAATGGTTATTTTTAAGAAGACGGTGCTGGGAACATGAGAGTGGGTAGTGTATAGAGGGAGAACTCAGGCCTAGGAACTTTGCTATATATCATGAATGAGTTTTGCATTATTTGACCTTCCAGAATCTGCCTCACTGGCATGGTGAGAGTTTTTGTTAGGAGAACTGTCTGGGAACTGACCTTTAAAAGGATTTAATGGAGCAAATTACCATGTTCGGTCATCCTGTGGAAAAGTTAGTGGCTCATTCCCACGTGAAGTAGTATATTATTTGGAAGATCATTTCTTTCTAATGCTTTCAGGTTTTAAGGCCATTATTCTCAAATTGGAATCTCTGTCTTTCTGGGGACGTTATAAGAATTTTAGTTAACAGTATTTGTTAATACACTGTGCGTCTTTCCTAAATATTTAAGACAGAAATTGTATGAGATTTATATAAACCTAAATATATTTGGGATAGAACTCAGAACTTATAGGAATATTTATGATAAATGTCAAACTGCTTGAATGGTCTAGTATGGCTTTGTTCCTCATCCCTCAAAAATATGGATTCACTCTTCTTTTAGGAAGGTTTAAGAGAGACTGGTTTCAAGTGATCAAGAGGGCCAAATATTCTAAAGGAAACAAGCCAGACTTGAGAAAACTGTTTAAGTGTACTCAGTTGCTCCAGGTTTTCAAATCAGTTGTCATTGTGCCATTTCTGTGGAAGCATCTCAGTGCACCTTTTTGTTTCTCTTCTCTGCAAAGCCCTGTTTCAGTCTCTGTATGCTTTTCTGGGGAGATGGGGTGTGTGGGGGATGATTGATGCCCTCTTTTTGACTCAAACTCCAGTTTCCAATGGTTTTCCTCACTGGGATTATTTTCAGCATGAACTTACTTTATATTGATTCACTTCTCAAACTCATTTTTTGGTAAGATTCACTTATGACTCATTCTTCATTTGCTTTTTGTCTGCTTAGTGTTGATCTGGTAGCCTTGCTCCAGAAGCCTGTTCCTCCCAGTCAAGCCTCAGAAGTCAGCTCCTTTGAAACTTCCCAACAGCAGGGCTTTGGCCAAGCCCTTGTCTTCACAAATTCTCAGCACAACAATCAGATGGCACAAGGGACTGGCAGCTCCACTGCTGTCAATCCCTATCCACCTCAGAGTCTGGTAACTCATTTTTATTTCAGTATGGGATTTTAAGGAATGTATCCATGAATGTGCCTTATAATTATTTTTTACATATAAAAATTTCTACACTAGATCTTAGTCCAGAAAACAATGATGTGATAATTTCCAAGCACATATCTGATGATTCTGTGTGGAATTCAACTCCTGAGTTTTCTGGACGAAGATAGAAATACTTCTTTATGAGTACTTGAATTATAAATTAGTTCAGTCATAATCATTTAGGCATCCTTCTTACTAATGATTTTTTTCTTAGATTTTGTTTCAAAGTCTGTCTCTGTACCTAAGATGTTAAATTTTCATTTGTTTTCCAATTTACTTAAACATTGGTGTTTGTCAGTATTGGCTTGCTAATATGCAAAAACAGTTCTTTCTGAGTCTCCCTAGGTTCTTATATTTTTTGCATTTTTAGCTGTTATTCCAAAAAGTTATGTAGTAGAGGCCCTTAAAAATTTGAATGTGTTTTCATTGAAACAGTGTCATCTGCTGCTGCATATATGACTCTGGCTCCCATAAGAATTAAACTCCCATCAGAAGGAAGTCCAGGAACTGTTAGTGAAGCATATGAAGATAGGTGATGGCAGTAAAAGCTTAGAGCATAGAATGTGAAAGAATGCAGCTGCAGAATGGTGAACTCAAGTCCCTGTCCAAGTGTGGGCAGTTCTGAGTTGGCAGAGGGGAGGTTGGAAGGAATATAAACACAGATCCACAGCTTTCACTAATGACAATTACTTTGGTTCATTCTTTGCTGTGTTTTACCTGAAATCTACAGTTGAAAAATGGAATTTCTTGTGAGTATGATATATGATAATCACCCCACCCCCGCCACACACACACTTGACTCAAAATCCTTTGCTGTTTCCTAAAAAAATGGAGAATTGAACATGTAAACTTTTCATTGCTACCTTTTACTCTGCATAGTCATGTCATATCAAGTATAACTGGCTTGGGAACTTGGCATTTTTCGTGCCATTGTTGGTAGTGTTTAAGAGGGTGTCAGTGCTTGAAGTCGGACAGACTCAAGGCAGAGTGCTGTCTCTGTTTTGAGAAGGCCCAGTAATACCCCTGAGTTTGATTGAACCATCGAATTCCTTTCCTCCATTTGCCACTGGTATACTGATGTGATGTCTTTGCTGACTTGCTGGAATCATAGTCAGGCCATTGAGAGCATAGATAGGATGTGAGTTGAGTTTTTTTCTTTTTTCTTTTTTTTTAAAAACAGCATCCTTCAGGTATGTTGCTTTTTTTCGTGAACAACATGTTGAGAAACTGGAGTAAGAATTGTTTGTTTAGCATTAGAGCAGTGGTTCTCAACCCTACTATACTTTTATAATCATTGGGAAACTTTAGTTAATAACAGCATTAATAATGATAATAATAATAAAATTATGCCAGAGTCTACACAAGACCAGTCAGAATCTTTGGGATTGGGAGTTGGGCAGTTGTGTGTGTTTATGTATATGTGAGTGCATGTGCACAGGTGTACCAGTAGACACATTTGTAAACTGCCCCCATTGATTGAAATGTGTAGGTGAAATTGAAGCCCTGTGCTAAGTGTTACCTAAAGCAAGGCTGTAGTCATTGATGCAGTGATGTCATCGTGTTGAGAAACACACAGAAAGTGCGTTAAGATTAAATTAGCTAACGCAGGATAGAGATTAGGTAAGAACAGAGAGGAAGAATAGAACCATCATCCAAGAAGCCTTTATTGAGCAAGTAGGATTGGGCTGGGTTTTGGCAGCTTTATAGCAATGTAGGTGTGAGCACAGAATCAGGAATAGTGGTAGGTGATGTTAGCACAGCTGTTCTCATAGATGCAGATTCTGTGTTTGATGTGCAATAATTGCCCACAACCTATTTGCTCACATTGGTGAATTTGGATATCTTTAGAACAGCTGGGATAGTTAGTCCAGCAGAATTGATAGCAGAAATAATTAATTCAGCTTTCTAGATCTGGCCTCTTGATGGAATGCAGATCATTTCTATGTTTAACCTTTAAGATAGTTGTGGAAAGTTTTTTTGTTTTTTGTTTTTAACTTTTAAAAATGTTTGTTTGTTTGGCTGCACGGCATGTGGGATCTTAAGTTTCCTGACCAGGGATGGAACCTGTGCCCCCTGCAGTTGTAGTGCAGAGTCCTAACCACTGCACTGCCAGGGAAGTCCCTGGAAAGTTATTTTTGACAAAGGACTTATCTTTTCAAAAACTGAATGATCGTGATAAGTAAAAATGCAGTTGATCTGCCACTGTATGTTGTCTAGTCATAGGCTTTCCTTCACCTTGGGAGCATATTTGGTGTACTTAGTCATCTAAATACCTCGAAGTAAACACAGCAGTATCCAGGGCATCTGCTCAATACATAAGTATCTCCTGTGTAATTCAGTGTCTGATTTTGGAATACAGACTTTTTAAGTAAGTACTGTGACCTGCATCTAATCTTGCAGGATGACCTAATGGCTGATCTCCCTATGACTAAACCTATTAAAAACTTTAAAAAGTTAAAGATTGTATTTCGTTTTTCAAGCTTGTCTCTGTCGTTTTATTCATGATATTTCTCTTTACTTTAAAAAAAGTAGTATTGTGTTTGTGAATTTGTGACATCACTTTTAAAATAAAAGTCAATTTCTTAAAATCTAGGGAAAATATTCTCCTTCCCTCTAATCTCTTAGAATCAGGAAGGATTGTTGGGTTTATTTAGTCATACCTTGTTGCATAGTAATGTTTTCATATAGTATTTACTCAGATGAGTCTTACTAATTCAGAGTGTTCTAGGTTATAATTTTTAAAATCCTTGTGAAAATACATGGCATGTTTTAGAGCCTGGTATAGAAATTCTGTGTTGCTGAGGACTTCTGCTTTTCCTTTCGTTTAAAGTCATCCGTCCTTGGTTCAGGATTTGGAGAGCTTGAACCTTCAAAAATGGCAAACATCACCAGCTCCCAGATTTTGGACCAGTTGAAAGCTCCGAGTTTGGGCCAGTTTACCACCACCCCAAGTTCACAGCAGAATAGTATGAGTCCTCCCACAACCACTTCTTCTTGGGACCTCAAGCGCTCAGCATCCCAGTCCTCAGTCCTTAGTCATTTTGGTAAGTGTGCATTTGGTAAGTGTGGTGGTTTGCCCCTAAGTGAGGACATGCCAAACATTAGCAGAGCAGGTTAACTTTTGGACAGTAATGTGGATTTGACCAGACATGTTTCTTTTCAGTAGAACTTCTGCAAGAGTTTCTGAATTAAATCAGTCAGCTCGGCATTCTGTAAATACCTGCATTTATTTGTTAGTGATGGTAGTAAGTAAGTACATACCTTGAAGAGGTGTGCAAAAGCCTCTTGGTACTAGTCATTCAGAGACAGATTTTTTGAGCTTTATTAGAATAAGAAGGCGGAATGTGGACAACACTTTAAATCACGTCCTCTGGTTGCTTTCTGATTCTAACACATGTGCGTATCCACAGTGATTTCATCCTGCCTTAATGTCTGTGGCTTATAATTTAAAGGCATCGTGTGTAAGCTGAATGTTTTCTGAGCTATACTCCTATAGAAACCACCATTTCCCACCAACACACACATGCCACAGCAGCACGGGGTTACTTTAACCATAAGGTTGGCTGTCTGGTTTATGTTTAGGGCATACTGAGAGACACGGAAGCACATTGCTCTGCTGAATGAAATGGTTTACTGTTGTGGAAGTACCTGAGACGACTCTAGGTTTGAAGTCATGTCTACCAAGAATTCACTAAAACTGAATGCCCAAAGTTTTTATTGGGGGACTGGTTACATGGGCACCCTGTGCCTAGTACAAACCAGAATCGTAGAATCCCAGAACAAAAGCAAGTATTCAACGTAAACCAAATTGTACAAATAATTGAGGTGCAGAGAGTCCCTTTTATCAGTTAAAATGTAGGCATCCTTTTGTCTAGAATATACCAAAATTCCATGTTCCAAGACAGAATCTGAGAACCCATCTTGCAAGCTGGCATTTCTGATGGCAGCTATAGTCCTCTGTATGTTAACTTTTTTCCGCACACTTAACTAATGAGTGATATGAGTTTTTAGACTTGAGCTTGCTATTCCCATATTCTTTAAAAGCTTGTCTTCTTTGTACATGCCTTAATATCAAGCCAAAAATAGATTCATCTGTGATGGAAATATACTAAATCATGAGAGGATGGCAAACCTTCGACTGGATTTGCCACCTGTTTGTATAAGTACAGTTTTATTTGAACACAGCCACAGCCATTCATTTTCGTTTTGTCTGTAACTACTTTCAATATACAAAGGCGGAGCTGAGTAGTTGCTAACAGATGGCCTTCAGAGCCTAAAATATTTACTGTCTGGTCCTTTGCAGAAAAGGATTGCCAACCTCTATTCTGTATGATAGAGGTAGCATTTCGTATCAGCAGTGGAAAGATGGTTTATTTCTTTTGGGTATCTGGCTAGAAAATGAAGTTGGATCCCTAACTCCACTCTTTGGCAAAGTGCCAATGAGTGAAATACCTAAACATAAATAGTGAATCTAGAACAATAATAGAGAAAAACATGGGAAGATTTTGATATAATCTGTGTGAGGTAGACCTTTCTAGATATGATGGGAAACACCATAACCAAATGAAAAGGGAGACAGACGATGAAAAAAAAATTCATATCATAGGCAAAGGGCTAAGTTCCTTAATATAAAAGGTAACTAAAAATCAGGGAGACCAACAGTGAAGTAAAAAGTGGTCAAGAGAGGGTTTAGACCGCATTCATAAGCAAAATATTTGTGTTCTGTGTATGGATAGGAATTTTGAAGCATTTGTCAAAATTTAAAATATAGTCACTCTTTGAACCAGCAACTCAGAATATTCTAGCAAGTATACCTGCAGGTATACTTGCACTTGACCAAAATGTCTTCATAAAAATATATTCACTGCTGCATTGTTTTTTATAGCAGGAGACTGGAAAACCTAAAAGTTTATTAATATAGTAGCAGTTTTAAAAATCAATAAACAGTGTACAGTGGATTACTTTGTAATCATAAAAATGAAGTAACTCTTTATACATTAATGTGGAACTGTCTCTGAAAACTAAATGGTTTGTGAGGAAGCAGGATATATATATGTGTGTGTCTGTGTGTATATATTGAAACCGTATCTCTGAAGATATTCAAGACACTGGGTACAGTCTCTGCTTCTGTGGATCAAATTTGGGGATGCGGTGGAAGGACGATTTGTATTCATCATATATTTTTGTACCTTTTTGGATTTTGTAATATCACATTATTGAAAAATCAAAATAGTTTCCAAAAGTTAATACAAAATACCTATTCCCCACCCCAATGCTTTAACATAAACTGAACCTCCTCTCTGCATAAGACATTAGCTACCAACCCATTCAGGTGTCCTTTTCCGTCTGTCCTATACCATATAGACACACGCATACGCCATGTTTGGGATTCAGCTAGAAGACAGTTGGGAGAAACTAGTGGTGGCAGCAGCCCTTTCGCCTCAGTGGTAGTGGAAGAGGGAGCTGTGAGCTCATGTGCCTAAACGATTGATTGTTGCCTCCCCCCTGCCCCCAGACTTCAAATCTCAGCCTGAACCATCCCCTGTTCTTAGCCAGCTGAGCCAACGGCAGCAGCACCAGACTCAGGCAGTCACTGTTCCTCCTCCTGGGTTGGAGTCCTTTCCTTCCCCGGTGAAACTCCGAGAGTCAGCACCCAGAGACGGCAGTACCTCCACTGTGAACAAACTTTTGCAGCTTCCAAGCATGACTGTCGAAAACATCACCGTGTCTGCTCACCAACCACAGCCTAAACACATCAAACTCCCCAAGCGACGAATACCTCCAGCTTCTAAGGTGGGTATTCCATTGTGAGGTCACAGTCCCAAAAGCGGATGTATTTTAACACTTAGTTCATGTGGTATTTTTAAGTACATAGTTTACTGCTTTATGAGGACTCCGTCATTTCTAAGTGACTGGGCTAATATAGAGGGAATGGATTTGTGTTAAGAGATAGGGACTGCCCATTCAAATTACAGGTCTGGCTCAGGAAATATGATGGTCTTGTGTATTTAACTCAGAGGATCTGCTGTTCTTACGTATTTAGCTGTGTTCTGTAGATAGAAGATGAATGGTCCGTTGACTGGGTAATGCTTTCATTAGAGGCGCCTCATCTTCACTCATCCTTCACTGCAATCCCACCCCCCACTCTTTGCTCTAAGAAGTTGGTGGCACTGACAATTCTCCTGTTAACTTTTTAATTTTTTTTGCTCTGTTCCTTTCTCTCTCTTTAAAAAAAATCATACTCCTTTTTCCTTCCATTCAGCCTTTTACTCCTTGTTCCTCAGGCCTGCCCTCAGTGCCCTGGAAACCCACTGCTTGTTAGCTCTATAGGCCTTTGGGACTTGGAATCTCTGACCTCTGTTGCTGACATTATAGTTTTACTTTTTCAGATCCCAGCTTCTGCAGTGGAAATGCCTGGTTCAGCAGATGTCACAGGATTAAATGTCCAGTTTGGCGCCTTGGAATTTGGATCAGAACCTTCTCTCTCTGAATTTGGATCAGCTGCAAGCAGTGAAAATAGTAGCCAGATTCCCATTAGCTTGTATTCGAAATCTTTAAGGTATACAGCTTCCCACTTCTCTTTCTGGTTTTGATTGAATTAAGTCCTTTGCACAGTAAAACAAAACAGAGCCTAAGAAGTCACCTGATGGAGAAAATACACCATGTAGTGATGGGTTTGTGCCTCCATCACCAGTATCTAATTCCAGAATGTTTCTTCCATCACCCTAAGAAGAAATCCTGTGCCTGTTAGCAGTCACTCCCAGTCTCTCCCCACCCCATCCCCTGGAAACCAGTAATCTGTCTCTGAATTTGCCTATTTTGGACATTGCATATAACTTGAAAAATGCAATAAGTGGCCTTTTGTATCTGACATCTTTCACTTAGCATGGTGTTTTCAGGGTTCATCCATGTTGTAGCATGTATGCATTTTGTTTCCAAATAGTATTTCATTTTGCAGATACATCACATTTTGTTTATCCATTCATTAGCTTATAGACATTTGGGTTGCATCTCCTTTTTGGCTATTATGAATCATGCTGCTGTGAAAATTCAGTTAAAAATTTTGTGTGCTTTCATTTCTTTTGTATATATACCTAGGAATTGCTGGTTCATATGGTAACTCTCGTATTTAACCATTGGAGGAACTGTCAGACTTTTACCACAGTGGCTGTAGCATTTACATTCCTACCAGTAATCTATGAAGGATGCAGTTTCTATACATCTTTGCCAACGGTTATTTTCTTTCAGTGGAATATTTTATTAATAGAGAATCCCAGATTTTAGATTTTATTAAATGTTTTACTTTCTAGAGGCAAAATCTGATAATTGCTTGAGTTCCCTTTCTGAGGGTGGACTCCTGACATCTGGATTCCTTAAAGATTCTTAAGGATTCTTAAAGATGTCATACTGCCTGTCAATTAAATTATGTGGGTGTAATTTGGGAGACAGGGGAAGTGTGGTTCTTTTGAATCTTCATTTGCATCATTTAAATAATGCAATAGTATAAATTTGTAGTTACCGATATGTTTACTTAATTTAGAATATGACAACAAAGAGATGTAATCATTCTACTTCATGAAAACCTGTAAAGTGACACAAATTTATATCTCATGTCTTATATTCTTTGTAGTGATTCTTTGAATACCTGCCTACCAATGACCAGTGCAGTACAGAACTCCACCTACACAACTTCAGTCATTACCTCCTCCAGTCTGACCAGCTCATCGTTGAGCTCCACTAGTCCAGTAACAACGTCTTCCTCCTACGACCAGAGTTCTGTGCATAACAGGATTGCATACCAAAGCTCTGTGAGTCCGTCGGAGTCAGCTCCAGGAACCATCACAGTAAGTAGTCTTTCAGGTTTCTTCCTATAGGAAATCCTGTTTGGAGCTCAGTGCGTAGTTTGGGAAGTTAAGCTTTTTGGCTAAGATTTCCTTTTAGAGATTGGCTGACCTTTTGAGTAGAACCCGTAAAGTTTGTTGGATTTGCCATTAGTGGCCATCTCTTGAAATCTGTGTTTCAAGCACCTGTGGACAAGGATTGTGTGAATGGACCCAGACAGTTGGTATAAGGATAGTGTAAGGATACACCCTGAGTTGTTCTGAGTGGTTTGGATGGGGTAGGCAGGGACTAGAGTCTGCAGTATTTCACTTTCCTGTAAGGCAAAGACATTCAAGCATTACAGCGAGAGCTACTCTAAAGAGCGGATAAGAACATGAAAATAATAAAAACAGTGGATTTGGCATAGAAGAAATTTGGGTACATTGTCTTAAGTTTCCTTCTAAGATTCTGAGGAAATTTGTACATATCAACTTAAGAGTTTTTCCTCCCTTCCTTTTCCATCTTTCATGTTAGATATTTTCCTCAAATATCTGGTGATTCCAGGCTGCCCACTTGACACAAAAAGGTTAACTGCCTATGGGGGTGGGTTGTTGGACGTGGGCTTTGGTGAGGGACAGTGTAAGTGGCCATTTCTTTAGGGGTGGGGAGCTCCTTTGTCAGCATCTGTTGGCCATTTCTGTTGAGTTTGTTTGGATTCTCCAGGGACTGTTCTTCTAGTCTCTTTCCTGTAGGGCCTGTTACCTGTCTGTCAGTCTCTTAAGAGCCTAGTGCAAAGAGAAGGATGCCATTGGAATACTCGTTTTGTCTGCATTGACTTGATCCATGTTTTTTTTATAGTCCTCCTGGCCATGTGTTAGCCTCTTGATGAAGTGTAGAGCCTGTGGGAGAAGGTGGAAGGGGCGTGTTCACCCTGCTGTGCAGAGTTTAAGCAAATTCTCCTACATTTAGCCCTAGCTCTACACCCACTCCCAAAGTTTTTTGATATGTATAAGTACCGAGTTGCTTGGTATGGTTCTTTGATGTAAGTTGAGTGGTTTTCTGGTTTTCCCTATTACTGGTTTACGATTTGGCTTCACCGAGTCAGCTAAGACAGTTACTATCAGGCATCTGCTTTCTACTGTACAAATTTTGTTGCTCTCATTTTCTACCTGTATTTGTCTTTCTGGGTTTACATATTTTTATTTTATTTTATTTTATTTTATTTTATTTTATTTTATTTTATTTTATTTTTTTGGGGGTACACCAGGTTCAATCAACTGTTTTTATACACATATCCCCATATTCCCTCCCTTCCTTGACGCCCCCCCCCTCGAGTCCCCCCCACCCTCCCTGCCCCAGTCTTCTAGGGCATCTTCCATCCTCGAGTTGGACTCCCTTTGTTATACAACAACTTCCCACTGACTATTTTACACTTGGTAGTATATATATGTCTGTGCTACTCTCTCGCTTCTTCTCAGTTTCCCCTTCACCCCCCGCCCCCTCCCATACCTCGAGTTCTCCAGTCCATTCTCTGTATCTGCTTCCTTGTTCTTGTCACTGAGTTCATCAGTACCATTTTTAGATTCCGTATATGTGAGTTAGCATACAATATTTGTCCTTCTCTTTCTGACTTATTTCACTATGTATGACAGATTGTAGTTCTATCCACCTCATTACATATAGCTCCATCTCATCCCTTTTTATAGCTGAGTAATATTCCATTGTATATATATGCCACATCTTCTGTATCCATTCATTTGTTGATGGGCATTTAGGTTGCTTCCATGTCCTGGCTATTGTAAATAGTGCTGCAATAAACATGATGGTACAAGTTTCTTTTGGGATTATGGTTTTCTTTGGGTATATGCCCAGGAGTGGGATGACTGGATCATATGGTAGTTCTATTTGTAGTTTTTTAAGGAACCTCCAAATTGTTTTCCATAGTGGCTGTACCAACTTACATTCCCACCAACAGTGCAGGAGAGTTCCCTTTTCTCCACACCCTCTCCAACATTTGTTGTTTCCAGACTTTGTGATGATGGCCATTCTGATTGGTGTGAGGTGATACCTCATTGTGGCTTTGACTTGCATTTCTCTGATGATGAGTGATGTTGAGCATCTTTTCATGTGTTTGTTGGCCATCTGTATGTCTTCTTTGGAGAAATGTCTATTTAGGTCTTCTGCCCATTTGTGGATTGGGTTATTTGCTTTTTTGGTATGAAGCTGCATGAGCTGCTTGTATATTTTGGAGGTTAATCCTTTGTCCGTTGTTTCATAGGCAATTATTTTTTCCCATTCTGAGGGTTGCCTTTTAGTCTTGTTTATGGTTTCTTTTGCTGGGTTTACATATTTTTAAAAAGCGTATATTCTTGATATATCTTCTTTAAGAAATTTATTTTTATGATTTCCAGCATGGCAACCACTAGCCACATGTAGTAGTTTATTCAAATTAAATACACAGAAGTTCAGTTTCTCAGACACACCACATTTTAAATGCTCACTCTCTAGATATAGTTAGCTGCTACAATATAAGACCAAGCAGACACAGACAGTATTTCCATATTGCACAATATCCTGTTCCCTTGGAAAGTGCTGGTCTGTAGTTTTTAAAACATAAATCAAACCGTGTGCTTAAATCTCTGTCACCTCCACAATGTCTCAGTTCCAACTCTAACTTTACCTCCTGTTCTGCTTGTCCATATCACTGTTCACCTCATTTCTTGATCAGCTCATTTCTGATCTCTCCCGATCATCTGTTGCTTTATTTTTGTTCCCACCATGCTTCTGCCTAGAATTTCCCCCATCCCAAATAATATGGTTCCTTTGTTATGTCAGTTTGTCCATTGTTTGTGGAGTTTTTTGGTTTTGTTTTTAATATGTATATATTTTAATAAATTTATTTATTTACTTATTTATTTATTGGCTGCATTGGGTCTTTCGGTCTTTGCTGCTGTGCGTGGGCTTTCTCTGTTTGCAACGAGTGGGGGCTACACTTTGTTGTGGTGTGTGGACTTCTCATTGTGGTGGCTTCTCTTGCTTCGGGGCATGGGCTCTAGGCACATGGGCTTCACTAGTTGCAGCACACAGGCTCAGTATCAGTAGTTGTGGCTCGAAGGCTCTAGAGCGCAGGCTCAGTAGTTGTGGTGCACAGGCTTAGTTGCTCCTCGGCATGCAGGATCTTCCCAGACCAGGGATCGAACCTGTGTCCCCTGTATTGGCAGGCGGATTCTTAACTGCTGCGCCACCAGGGAAGTCCCTGTCTTTAATATTTTTTTTCATTGAAGTATAGTTAAGGTACAGTGTTGTATTAGTTTCAGGTATACAGCAAAGTGATTCAGTTATACATATCTATTCTTTCTCAGATTCTTTTCCATTATAGGCTATTACAGGATATTGAAGATAGTTCCTTGTGCTGTACAGTAGGACCTTGTTGTTCCATTGTTTGTATTTTAAAAATGATTTTCTAGGTGGAATGAAAAGTTCCTAAGGTATGATGGCAGCTGTTTCGTTCCCTTTTCCTATTCTTTTCGTCTGGTGTAGTTTTGAGAAGACTTTCTATGTCAGGGTTTGTGCTGTCTTTGATGCACATGCTTGATATCATGTGTATGTATTTACTGAATAGTGAACCCTCATTGAGTGGGAGGCAAAAGAGTAGAACTTTGATTGCTCTCCACCTATTTCTTGCACATAATTTCATTGTTTTAAGAGTAAAAGGTGTTGTAAATAAGATTTTATGAGCAGAAATCATACTGAATTTCGGTTAAGGCAGAGTCAATAGCTAAAAGGTTTGTTTTCATTAGTAGTTTTGACATTTTTGAGAAGGTCATCGTCTCAGCTTCCTTGTCCCATCCAGGACCAGTGTCTGAGCCCTGTAGGCTCCACTGTCAGTCAGTCTTTGCCGGGTCTTCCCACCCAGTCTGTGGAAGTAAAGTTTTCCTTGTGAGGATGCCTCCTCCTATGAGAAGGCTCCACTGAAATGCTTTATGGTTAACTCAAACCAGTTGTTTTCAGATTCTGTTCTTTTTTGGGACTGCCTACCACACTGTCCTAACTCACCCTTCTACCACCCAGTCTAGAAAAAAAAAATGTTTCAAAGTAGCATCTCTTTCTCTCTGAGAACCATTTTGTTAATATAAAATATGATAATTCCTTGTATGAAAGTTATCTTCGTTGTAATTTGGAGCATTTTTTTCCTCATATGTGGGGTACTCAGGAGACAGAATGTGCATGAGACAAAAAGGCTTGTGATTTAAGTATAATGAGAGTTCTAAGTCCTTCCTGTGGCTTAATAATTTTTAGGACTGTTTCATTGCTTCCTGTGCTTTTGGTCTTATGTTTTATCCTTGTTACTTCCTTAAATACCTAGTTTGGTTTTAAAAAGTTCAGCTTGTTGAGATTTATTAAGAATTTGTATTGCCTCTCCTTTCATTAAGAAACAAAATAGGCCATAGTTCTTTGCTTAACTCATAATGCTTCACGTTTGTGGCTAAATCCCAATAGAAAGTCATCTAGGGGGCTTCCTAGATGGCTCAGTGGTTAAGAATCCGCCTGCCAATGCAGGGGACACGGGTTCGATCCCTGCTCCAGGAAGATCCCACATGCCACAGAGCAACTGAGCCTGTGCGTCACAACTATTGAGCTCATGTGCTGCAGCTGTTGAAGCCCACGCACCTGGAGCCCATGCTCTGCAACAAGAGAAGCCATGGCAATGAGGAGCCTATGCACCACAATGAAGAGTAGCCCCCACTCACTGCAACTAAAGAAAACCCACGCACAGCAACAAAGACCCAACACAGCCAATAAAATGAATGAATAAATGAAGAAAGAAAGAAAGGAAGAAAGAAAGAAAGAAAGTCACATAGGTTGTCATTTGATTTTGTGGGTTTACTTACTTTGTTTTCTCTTTCTTATAGAATGGACATGGTGGTAGTCGAAGTCAGCAGACGGTAGACAGTAAGTATATGAGCTAAATATTCTTGTTGTGGCTGATGGAAACCACAGACAGCAAAAGAGTGTAGCTACTGTGTTGGGGAAAGCAATTGGCCAATGGCTAATTCTGCAAAAATAGTCCTTTTACATTTTTTCTGATAGCTGTGTCTGATCCATCTTTGGCATCATTTCTTTGGATTTAGAGTTTAGCTAGAGATTCCCTGTGACCAGGTTGTAGCTGATGGTATTATTAGAAATGTTACATCCACAGCAAGAAGGAGGTCTTGCATTATTCTGCCCTTGTCAGACTGCACCCCAAGTGTAGAATATAGGCTGGATTTAAACAGTGCTTTGCTCAGAGGCCCAGGTTACAGGATGGTCAGAGGGCTCTGACTTCAATAATGTGAAAGATGTTTAAAGCAGAAATTGGTGTGCTCATTCAGGGAGGACATTGTGAGGAAGAGAGAGAAAATGTTGCTCACTGTAAACACTTGGAAGAAAAGGAGGGGCCCCTCCACATCTGGCACAGCTCAGTGATCACTGGAGATTATGTAGGTGAATCCCTGTTAGTTGTTTCCTTTGTTCTTGGCTAGTTTATCTGTGGTTATGATCATTATCTAAAATGAAGCTGATTTTCGTTCATCATTTAAATGGGTATCCACTATCAGGTATGGAAGCCCAAAAGACCCTTTATTTATTTAGGAATTTTTGGAGTGTGGCCGTGGAATTTTGCCAGACCAGGAGTAGGCCTCAGTTGGAATTGAAATGACACATGTTATTTACCCAGAGTTGCATTTGGTGTTGCTGGGCCGCCAGAGCAGCAGATAACATTGGTAGGTCTGAGAACATTGGATGTCACAGGAAGTATGGATTCCACAAGCCATGGTGGAAGGTTTCTTTTGTCCAGATGTAGGGTCAGGAATACATAGAGGTAAACCAGAGGTTTTATTTGGAGTTTTTAAGTGAGATAGTGAGATGTGAGATGCCCGTAAAACACAGTGCGCATTTTAGATAGGTTTTTAAGAAATTATTTATTTATTTATTGGCTTTGTTGAGTCTTCATTGCTGTGCACAGGGGCTTTCTCTAGTTGCGGCTAGTGGGGGCTACTCCTGCGGCGCACGGGCCTCTCATTGCAGTGGCTTCTCTTGTTGCAGAGCACGGGCTCTAGGCATGCGGGCTTCAGTAGTTGCAGCACACGGGCTCAGTAGTTGTGGCTCGTGGGCTCCAGCATGCAGGCTCAGTAGTTGTGTGTGGCACACAGGCTTAGTTGTTTCATGGCACGTGAGATCTTCTGGGACCAGGGATCGAACCCTTGTCCCCTGCACTGGCGGGCAGATTCTTAACCACTGTGCCACCAGGGAGGTCCCTTTAGATAGATTTTTATCTCCCATGCTATCTTCTCCAGCTGTCTCTCCCTCTCTCTCTCTCTCTCAAATTCACACTAACACAAGTTCTTTGAGAGGCTTTCTGTGAACCTGTCAATGTGATCCGACACCCAGGGAGGTGAGTTTGGGGCCAGGGACGTTTGTGGTGTGTTTATCTGGTTTCTGTAAGAACAAGTATCATTTGGGAAGGACTGTCAGTAAAAAGCAAGCCTCAGGGGTGTGAAGACCACTCTTAAGAACTGACCGCGCTGTGTTTGCACGGTTGCTGCCTATGCTGGTTTCCAATCTGTCCTCCCTTTAGAGACCAGCGTGTGTCTCCTGGACTCCCAGGGCCTCCTGAGGAAAGGCGCTGCCCCCTCCTAACTGGGAAAGACAATGATGCTTTATTTCCAAGCACATATCTGAGCTGTATGTGTGGATGGCACTAAAACTGAGTCTTTTCTGCAGCTAGGATTGATCGCATTCATGCGCTTCTGAAAGCCTAATGCGCGTTTGTGCACTCTGAGGTCTGTTCTGTTCAAGCACACGTGAAGGAAGTGCTCACTGTGCTTTTGAAAGCAGGTGTGGACAGCAGGGGTGTCTTCTCTAGATTTTAGGCACGTGTAGCTCGCCACTGTGTATGTACCCTGGGCTCTCAAACTGCTTCTGCCCTAAACTGGCTGTGAGCTTTCAGAGTCAGCCTGATGTGATACTCATTTGATAGAAGCAGACCTGACCCCTGGGTGGCTCACCTACCAGATTTTCACTGTCCCTTGTTGTGCTCATGTTGTAACAGTATTTGTCAGTCCTAGAGCCTCTTTCCCTTTCTGGGTGTGGTGCTCAGGGTCGGGTTCCTTTAGTTGCGAGGAGTATGTTCACCCCTTAGGGGCCGTGTATGATGGTAAAGATATCACTTCCCTCCTTGCCTGGGGCCTGTGTTCTGACAGTCCTTTCCACAGTCACAGCAGACAGACAAGGGCCTCTCTCTGGCGTGCTTGTGCATTTTCCCCGGGCAGGGGGTGGGGTGGGGTAAACCTGGTATATGTCTCAGCAGAGTCTGGCGTGTCACAAAACATTGAGCATATTTCCGATACTCACGGTTGATTCTGGAGCTAAATAGATCTGTTTCTTACAGCTACTTCATCCGTTCCAGCTCCAAAGACAACAGACCCTCCCTCTACCCTCGCATCCGTGGGCTCCCTGCCCAGCACCACCTCCTGCACTCCGCTCCTGCCCTCAGCATCCCAGCACACTGCCACTCTGCCCTCCTTGTCCCAGCCTGGTGACCTGGCCAGCAGCCCCCTCTCTCAGCTTAGCAGGTATGTGAAAAATATGGGCCCAGAGTCTGAGGCACACGGGGGCGACGTCCTGGAACCCTCTAAGTCGCTGTTCCCACAAATAGAACCCACTGTTGCTCCCAGCTTGACATCCTGGCCTTTTGCAGTAATGCCGTGGTGTATGTGGCTGGGTGGGGTCTCACAGCGCTGAGTGTGGGAGCCTTGCTGGCCTGTAATACCTCTGCTGTCACAGATCCCTGGCACCCCTGAGAATGGGGTGGGGCCGAGGGATCACTGCTGCTCTTCTTCAGCCCTCAGGAGGGTGCCCTGAGCCTTGTCCCTCCTCCCCATTCTAGGCCCCGTCACTGTGACGTGGGGTGAGAGTGCTAGGGGATTTCTGAGCAGGTCTCTGCCTTGCACGTGTCATAGTTTCAGAGATGAAGTGATCAGAGCAGGGCGCAGGAGAATGGAATTTGTCCTTACCCTTTCTTCTGAGTAGAGTCCTCCTCTTGCCTCCTGTAGCCAGGAACAAAAGCATTTGGTTTGAATTCTGCATTTGATGGGAATTCAAGCTCTGACTTTGGCATGTGGGGTTGAACATAGGAACTTTCTTCCCTCACACATACATTTAATGGGGTGTCTAAAGCTGGCAGTGTTCTTAGTGCAATCCTGTTCTTACCATTTACAGTCTATAGAGCAGATGGTTACAGTCACCTGAAGCTGGTTCTGTGGGTTTCCCAGAACGGGATGTCCCAGATCCTCATGCCAAGGGACCTTTTAGATCATATCTAACCACAGAACGCCTGAACTGGGTTCCAAGGCAACATGGAATGAAGGGTGTGAAGCCAGGGCCTCTGGTGAGGGGATGGGGCGAGGTTGTATGCAGCCTGCCTAGAAGCGTGGGCCCCTCGTGTGGAGTGACATGGGGACACACGGTGCTCTGTCTTGTCTTCCAGCTCCCTCTCCAGCCACCAGAGCAGCCTCTCCTCCGCGCACGCGGTGCTGTCTGCCAGCACATCACACACGGTAAGTGTGTTCCTGGTTCCCTCACCCAGCACCCTGCTTAGCCAGCTTGGAGCTTAGTCATGTGCAGGTGGCGCTTTAGTTTGTGGATTTCAAATATCTGAAGTACTCTAATCACGTGGCTGTAATGTCTCCATCTAGGTACATGGTTTGAATGGATGATTTCCTAGGCACCATGGAGGACATCTTGCTTCCTAAGTCCATGCCTCCGTGGAAGAATTGGTTCTCCAGACCTGATAGATAATTGGCAGGGCTGTCAGGTGGTGAATCCATTCCCAAGAATTCACTGAGCTCCCTGTTCATTATAGGAGGTCTTTCTACCTGGCAGTGTTGGTTTTATTTTCTGGGGCTTCTTATGTTGAGGTCTTTGCGAGTTTTTTAGAGGAAAGTAGACCCGTTGCTAACGTCCACTTGGGCTCCACTAAAAGTCAAGTTTAATCAAGAGCAGTGTCCCTGGATAGCACTGTGTTACTTTGTGAAGTCCATTGTAGGGAGAGCGCTTGAAGGGAAAGGGAGGGCTTATGCGTCTCTGAGACTGACAGCCCAGTCAGTGTAACTGCGTTCCAGTTTGCTGGTGGTCATGCCATCTCAGGCCATCTTCCCCAGCTCAGAGGCAGAGGCTCTGGGAACGTTGCTGTTGAGGAAGGAAGTGTGGAGGGTGGAGAGGCAAGAGTGGAAGCACCGGCGGGGTGCCAGCTGGCGAGTGTCCTGATATGCTGAAGAGTGAGTGAGATGGTTGTTCCTGAAGTGCTGCTTCTGAGCTGTGGAGCTGGGAGGATGGTCTCAGTGGTGGGGCTCAGTCGAGACCGTGTGGGGTGAGGGGTGAAAGGATGTGGCGAGGAGGCAGGGCAGCAGGTGGATACGGTACTAGAAGCTGGGAGAGACTGGAACATGGAAGTACAGGTGCCTGGAAAGAACAAACTGTCCCTCTCCTGGGAGATCGCAGGCTTCTGCAAGGTGGGAGTAGGTGGACCCTCAAGCAGGGAGGGCAGTTTTGGGTGCAGGTGAATGGGGGAGTTGGGAAATTGGGGAAATTTGTTTCCTCTGAAGAAGACAGATCTTTCGCTGTAGAATGAAGTGATGGAAAAGGTTCAGTGTGTCCTTCATCAGGATCTGGCTCACATCGTGGCTGTCATACTCTAGCTTTCCAAGTGAAATCTGTTCACACGTAATTCTTTGTCTTAAAACACACAGATACCGTCTTCATAGCAGAGATTGGTGTAAATATCTCTGCCCTTGGAGTAGGTTGCCTACCAGCCAGTGCTTCCTGTTTGGCCAGTGGGAGCCCTAAAATGTCCCCCTTGTGAGCCCTGGAGAACTGGCCTCCTGTTCTGGGTGCTGTGTGTTGGAGCCCAGAGCTCTTGCTCTCATGCTGCACTCTGTGTCTTAGTAAGAAACCCCAAATCATGCAGTCCCTGTGGCCACAGCTGGAATCGCCTCTTACAATTGCTAATGTAGTCACAAGATTCAATAATGAGAGACATAGAAAGATATATACTGAAAAGTTTTTGTCTCTTTTCTACTTGGTTCTACCCTTTTCCTACTATTTCCTTGATTCTCTATAGTTGTTTTTTTTTTTTACCCATAAAATGCTTCTTGCCCTTTTTCTTTTCCTGTAATAGAAATGGGAGTATGCTCTCCATAGTGTCCTTTATCTTCTTCTGTCACTTAACAGTGTGTCATCAGGAGGTTTCTGTGTTGAATCAGAATTCTTTGTTCTTTCTTCACAGCTCTGCTGCCTTAGATTATTTAATCAGTCCTCTGATGGAACCTTAGGGCCATTTTTCAGTCTTGATACTTTAGGAATATTGTGGGTTCGGTTCTGGACCACTGCCGTAAAACAAATATTGTGGGAAAGTGAATCACATAAATCTTTTGACTTCTTAGTGCATGTAAGTTTTGTTTACACTATACTGTAGTGTTTTAGGTGTGCAATAACATTATATCTACAAAAACAACATACGTATCTTACTTAAAAAATACATTATTAGCTAAAAATGCTAGCCATCACCTGAGCCTTAAGCAACTTGTAATCTTTTTGCATTTGTAACATCGGAAGTCACTGATCATCCTAACAGATATAATAATGAAAAGATTATTAATGAAAAGAATATTGTGAGAATTACCAAGATGTGATGCAGGAGACAGGAAGTGAGCCAGTGCTATTGGGAAAATGGTGCCAGTAGACTTGTTTGACCAAGGGTTGCCTTAGACCTTGAGCTGTGTGTGTACAAACAGTGGTGTATATAACATTCTGCACATGTTGTTTCAGGTGTGCAGCTGTGTCTAGAGGTTAAACCCTGGAGGAGGAATTGCTAGGCGTTTGTCAGTTTATACAAATTGCCCTGCATAGTGATTTTAACCCGCTTACCTCTCACTAGCAAAGAATGAAATGTCCTCTTTCCCTGCTACCTCCTGAAATAATGTTCCCCAATACTTGTATTTTTCCAGTGTGTTAATAGAAAAATGTCAGTGTAGTGTTTAATTGAAAGAGCTTGAACATCTATTTTATATATTGGAAAGTCATTAAATTTCCTTTTGGGTGAGCTGTTTACATTTTTCACTTTCCTGTCAGGTCTGTGGTGTTTATTTCTGTAGCTGGGAGACTAGTAAGTAGCCCTTCATGATGGGAAGTGTAAATATTTTTCCTAGGTTTGTCATTTTATAAATATTTTTTATTTTTAACATTATTATTATTTTATAAATATTTTTCATTTTTAAATAGTTGGATATATCATAGTCTATCAGAGCCAGGTCTTTTCCACTCTGTTTGTAAAAGAAATCTAGTGTTTTCTCCTGCCCTTCATGTTCTGTGGAAGGTTTGGTGCGGCTGTGCTTTTCTGGGCCCATCTGAGGAGCTGTGTGACAGCCCTCAAGCTGTCAGTCAGACCAGCAGCTTGTCTCCCTCTCAGATTTGAGAGGTGAGGGGGCAGATGCAGGAACCCTATCAGGGTCCCCTGAAGACAGGAGAGGCTCGCTGGATGACTCTTGAGGTCGAGGTCCTGTGGGTTCCCCCCACTCCCCAGACTGGGAATGTTCTTTTTTTTCTTTTTTTTTTAATCCTGTGATTAAAAGGTCGTGTAGTAGCCAGTGACATCACCATGCAGTGGTCCAAACTGTTCCTGATTCTGTGCCAGGTGTCCTCGGCTCCATGCAGGGGACTGTGGAGTGGGTGCTGGGCAGCCTCGGCCCCACTCTGGCTCTCCTCTCCCTGGTTCTGGCTGTCCATCTAGGTTGAAGGAGCAGGAGTCCTGGGGAGCCCCAGGCGACTATACCGTCAGTGGTCTTCACTTGCTGAACCGATTCTGGATACTCGTGCTTGGGCGAGCAGGGCAGCCTCATGGGCTAGGGCCTGCACAGAGCCATCTGTGCCATGGAAGGCAGAGCACATGGTGGTCCCTTTTCTCCTGGTCCTTCCTGTTCTTCAGCTTCTCCTCCAGGAGTTTCCCAGGTTCTTTGTTGTGTATACGTTCTGATTTGGAGGCTGGTCTCAGTCTTGCAGGGCCTTTTCCAGCTACCTTCTTCGACCCTTGCTTTGCCCAACCAGGCGTATCTCTTCCACCCGCGCCTCAGCCCTTGAAGCGCTGCCTGATGCCGTGTGACTCGCAGCTGGGCAGGACCCTCGGCACTCAGGCTCTTCAAAGCTTTCTGCTAGGTTTTGCCCTTCTTTCCTCGGTGGCTCTTGTGGGGCAGGCATGGGGCCGGGCCAGTCCTTCTTGGTAGGCCTGGTGACCTACAAAGTGTCACCAGATTCTGGAGCAAAGGCCTCTCCGCCACCTGTGACTTCAGATCAGAAGAGCCAAGAAGGATCTGAGTTGGGCTGGGCTGCCTGTGGCCCCGGGCTCCACTCTCCTGAGGCTCCTTGCTTTTCTGTGAGGTGGGTTTTCACCTCATACTGAGATTCTCTCTTTTCATCTGTGACCTAAGGTTTACTTGGGGTTTCTGTGCTTCGTTTCACTTACCAAAGCATGAGCAACTTTAATGATTTTTAGGAGGGTTTTTTGTCATAAATCTCAGTTTTAATGGTCTTGATGCTCAGCTGACCGGTTGTGTCCCGATGGCCTCCTCTGGCTGCAGGGTGAGGGGCCACGGCGCGCACACAGGTCCGCCTGAGACTGCGGCCCACAGGCCGGGCCGGTCCTCGTGCACGCTGGCGCCCGGCCCCCGGACCCCTATGTCCCGGCTTTTGTCTCACCAGCACGCCGGCGCGGAGAGCGCCCCCGGCCTCCAGGCCGCAGCCACCTTCTCAGCGGCAGCCGCCTCTGCCTCGAGCGCCGCGTCCTCAGGGCTCAGCCTGCCGAGCAGCGTGAGCACAGTCAGCGGCCTCTGCCTGGGCGGTCCCGGCGGCAGCACCCGGGCCACGCCCTTGGTGACCTCAGGTGTGTGCCCCGGAGGCCGAGGCGGGCGGGCGCGGGGGGTGCCGCGGGCACCGGAAGCTCACCGGCTCTGGCTCTGCTGCCGCTCGCGTGGCCTCTTTGTTCTGCCGACCTCTGGAGGCCTGGGTCTTGCAGAGCTGATGTGGAGGTGGGGGCGGCCAGGTCTGGGGCATCCTGAAATCAGTTTCTGGGGGGAGTGCTCCCCTGGGCAGGATTCCTGGCAGCCTTTGTGCTGGTAGCTCCCCGTTCTTTTCTGTCCTCGCTCGTCCCTGGAGCGGAGAGGACGGCGCAGCTCTCACGGGCTCCTTCTGGTCACTTGGTGTGACCGCCTGTCCGCCAGACCTGGGCAGTCTGTGTGGGGCCAGCAGACTCGTCTGGTAGCAGCAGCTCCCCTGCCTCTGGCCCAGCCGGTCCCTCTCCTGGCGCGGCCCGGCCGGTTTCGTTCTGAGGGGCGTGCCGTTCCTGCTGTTGGGGTCCGCGCAGGGCAGCGTGGCCTGCGGGCGTGGGTGGGGCTGGTGTTTCGTGTCACAGGGCACGGGACCCTCTGACGACACAGCCCGGCTGTGGTGGCGTGTGCTTCGTCTCCCCCGCCCCCCACGTGGCCTCCGTCTCTCCTGCCCCCCCGCGTGGCCTCCGTCTCTCCTCCCCTCTTGACTGTGGCCTCACCTGGGGCAGCACCACGACAGTGAGCTCAGCACCCTCTGTGCCCACAGTCGCTGAGGGGTCTCACTCTTGTGGGCGCTTCACTCCATTAATGTATGTCTTTACAGGCAAAGCGCCCCCCAACCTGCCCCAGGGGGTGCCTCCCCTGCTGCACAACCAGTACCTCGTGGGCCCCGGAGGACTGCTTCCTGCCTACCCGGTGAGCGCACGTGGGGCTCCTGGCTGGCCCGGCTCCCCGCACCTTGGGCTGGCCCCTGGCAGGACCTGGGGGGGGCCTCAGCTTGCTTCCCTGAGCCCACCTCTGCCACCAGGATCCCGGGCGTTTCTCCAGCCGGACTCCATCAGGGCAGGGCGTCTCCCCACAGCAGCTCACCAGGTCCCCTTCCTGAGTGTGTCCTATGCCCCCAGCCTTCTTTTTGGCCCTCCACATGGGCCTGGGCTTCCGGGGGATGGTGTGTGGTCTCTAACAGCCTTTTTGGTGCTCACACAGATTTATGGCTATGATGAGCTCCAGATGCTGCCGTCACGGCTGCCAATGGTGAGTGGGATTTGAGGTGGTGGCCGGGGGGGATTCAGGCTCTGAGTTTCACATGTCCCACCTGCTTGGCAGTGATTGCCTCCCTGTCTGGCCCTCAGGACACTTGGCCTGAGGACTTCCCTCAGCACCACAGCTGAGAAAGCTGCTTCCGGGTGGTCGCTGTGCCTGGTGCAACTATAGCCTGTGCACGGGAGTGTCCGGTGCTCATGCCCAGGGCTCTTGAAGATCACTGGGACTTGGGGCCCCAGTAGGCAGAGCCCCTCCCAAATGTGGGTCCTTCTTTTCCCTCAGGTTCCACACACCGCCACCCCCCCACCCCGCCCCGCCAAAGAAAACCAGAAAAAGACAAACCCTAGGACGTGGAGTTGTCTGCCCCTTTTAAAATTTTTTTTAATTAATTACTTTATTTATCGGCTGTGTTGGGTCTTCGTTGCTGCACACGGGCTTTCTCTAGGTGCGGCGAGTGGGGGCTACTCTTCATTGTCGTGCTTGGGCTCCTCATTGCCGTGGCTTCTCTTGTTGCAGAGCACAGGCTCTAGGCACACAGGCCTCCATAGTTGCGGCACACGAGCTCAATAGTTGTGGCTCGTGGGCTCTCGAGCACAGGCTCAGTAGTTGTGGCACATGGGCTTAGTTGCTCTGCAGCATGTGGTATCTTCTTGGGGCAGGGATCGAACCCATGTTCCCTGCATTGGCAGGCGGATTCTTACCCACTGCGCCACCTAGGAAGTCCCTGGACTTTTTATAAAGTCCTCTCCAAAGTGCCATCTCGTCTTTGGCTTCTGAAGTGGCCGTTGGTGATGCTTGTGATGGCAGCTTTGTTCTGAGTGAGGAGCTGGAGCCGGGTCTTTAAGGGCCCTTCTGGGTTTAGGCTGCCATCCCTGTTTGTAAGAACGCTGGCCCCAGGATCTGTCTGGTTGCTGCAGCCTCACTCGGAGGCCAGCGTTGCCTCTTTATTTGGGCCCTTGCTACCAGGATGAAACACTGGGCCTTCTCTGGAATGGCCCTGTGAACAAGACTGCAGTGCAAGAGAGATACAGAACGAGGCATGCTCCCTGCCCGGACAACGTGCAGGCTCCTGCACCGCTAGTCTCTTCTTGGTCTGATGTTTCCCAGACTCCGGATCATTTTCAGCAGACCGGGGCACCTGTCACATTGTTAGGGAGTAAATAGCTATTTGGACACCCACGTTAACTCTACTGGCTATGGTCTTTCCTTTTCCCCAAGTGAAGGTGAGGTGTCCTTCCTCGGACTCTCCATTGGTGTTGCCCTCACTTGGGCTGGCCACAGAGAGCTCAGGGAGCTGCAGGTGCCACCTCTACCTCCCAGGCCCAGTGGCTGAAGCTCGAGTCCCTCAGAGGACACTTTCATCTGCTGGAATATTTCCAGAGGCTGGTAGCTGGGTAGCTCTTCCCCAGTGTGTAAACCAGCAGCCTGGGCGGCCCAGAAAGGATGAGGACATGCTGGGATTTCTAGGGTGGAAAACAGAACTTAGGGTTTCTGGGGCTGCCTTAAACTCTTAGGGCTTTGTAGGGAAGCTAGAAGTGGCCCTGGTCCCCTCATGAAACCTCGCAGCTAGGAGCCCCAGGGCATCCGAGAGGGAACGCAGGAGGTGGTCCTGACTGCACCTGCATGTGGCACCTGGTCCGTCCCCAAGGAGTGGCTCATTGGGATCCCAGGCCTGGGAATCATCCTGCTCCATACTCCTTTTATCTTTTTGTGCCTTAGAAGAAATCACCTCTGATATATTTCTTTCATTTTTCCCCTTTGGTCATTTCTTAGGCTCTGGTGCTTTTGTGCCTCATTTCCACCTTTGGATTTTCTTCTGTGAAAAAGAGCTCCCCCTCCTGGGCTTCCTCCAGGCCTGTCCCCATTTGTGTTCTTCTAACTGTGCTTTCCTAGCCTTGCCTCCTCTTGCGGTTCTGGTCTGAGAATGCTATGGATTCCTCGGAGGTTTCCTGGAGATGAGGCCAAAGGAGGATGTAGGTGCCTTTCCTAGACACTGTTGCCTATGAGGAAAGCAGGAGGGCTTCCCTCGGCTCAGAGGCCCAGGGTGCAGTATGTCCAGGGCTGGCAGAGCCCTGGGTGGTAAGGGTCAGGGCAGGCCTCCCCTTCTCCACAGAGCTCCACTGTGTTTCACCTCTTAGCGTCCACACTGCTCCTGGCTCCTGTGCAGTGTCAGTGTTGCCAGGACAGAGGATGGTCTCTCCTAGCTGAGGACCTGGCATGTACCTACCTGGCATTGCCGCCCTGACCCCTGTTAAGTTCTTTAGGCTCCTCCTCCTCCTCAGGTTTCTAATCGTCCCGTTCACTTCCCTAGCTGCCCTTCAGAATCCCTCTCACTGCAGAAGCCAGTAGAGTTGGTTTGGCCCGTGACCTTCACCAGCATCCATCTGTGACGTGAAGTGGATGTGTGTGACTGGGCCTCCAGTGGCTCTGCCCGGGGCAGGCTGAGGGATCCGTGTGTCTACGTGCTGTGTGGCTGCCACACTGCACAAGTGCTGCCCTCTGGTGGTGTGCCTGTGACGTCCCTGCAGTCTAGTGGGCCCGGGGAGCGCGGCCTTGCCTGGAGCACCTGTCGTGCTGACTGAGCCTCTCTGGTCTCTCCTAGGATTACTATGGGATTCCTTTCGCTACACCCCCAGCTCTCGCCAGTCGAGATGGCAGCCTCACGAACACTCCCTATTCAGGTTAGTCTTGTTCAGGGGGGTTAAGGGGGGTGGTGCTCATAGGACTGGCCTGTAGCTCCTCCCAGGAGTCGGGAAACGGAAGCAGAAGGGCTGCAGAACCTGCCAGCTTCCTGTTGTTGAGCTGGCAGCCAGACCTGTTCCTGTTTGCAGGGGCCGGTTTGGCCCTTTTCCTGGTTAGATAAGGGGCAGCGACTGGATTCAGTGCTCCTCTTCTTCTAGGTGATGTCACAAAGTTTGGCCGAGGTGACTCTGCATCCCCTGCACCCCCCACCACCCTGGCTCAGCCACAGCCGAGCCAGTCCCAGGCCCACCACACAGCCCAGCAGCCCTTTCTGAATCCTGCCCTGCCACCTGGCTACAGCTACACTGGCCTCCCCTACTATACAGGCGTGCCCAGTGCCTTCCAGTATGGGCCCACCATGTTTGTGAGTATTTATGGGGGTGTTACTGCAGCTCCAGGAAGCAGAAGCAGGGAGGGAGGGACAGGTCCCCACCCAGAGTCTCACCTGGCCTCGAGGAATGAGTCAGGCTGGGGGTGAGGTTACCTTCCCATCTGTTTTGAGATCTAGCATGTGTTGCGCTAACGAAGACCTGTCCCTAGGGGTTGTGCCACATGCTGCCTGAGGCTGAGCTGGGGTGACCTGCTCCCCCCTGCTCTGTTCCTCTCCTAATGCCTCTCCTGCTTGTCCCCCACCAGGTCCCTCCGGCCTCAGCCAAGCAGCATGCTGTGAGCCTCGGCACCCCCACGGCCCCTTTCCAGCAGGCCAGTGGTTACGGCCAGCACAGCTACAGCACAGGTGAGGGGTGCTCCTGCCACAGAGAGGCGCGGAAAGGGCAGGCTCGCCCAGCTCACACGTCCCTCTTGTCCCCCGCCGTGCCAGGCTATGATGACCTGACCCAGGGGACAGCAGCAGGAGACT
This sequence comes from Hippopotamus amphibius kiboko, assembly GCF_030028045.1. Classification (NCBI taxonomy): domain Eukaryota; kingdom Metazoa; phylum Chordata; class Mammalia; order Artiodactyla; family Hippopotamidae; genus Hippopotamus; species Hippopotamus amphibius. The sequence continues at coordinate 71,959,489 of NC_080187.1, forward strand.
ACACCAAGGGCGGCTATGGTGGATCATCGCAGGCACAGAGCAAGCCTGCAGGCTCTGGGCCTGGCAAAGGTAGGCCTCTCCAGGATGGAGGCCCAGAGCACTTGTCTCCTTCCCTGACTTCTCAGGCGAGGCTACCCGGAGGGCCCCTGGTGGTGGGGGAGGCTGGAGCCTGGGACAAGTTGCTGTGGGAACAACTGCTCTTCCTTCTAGGAGTGTCAGCGTCTTCGAGCACCACTGGCCTCCCTGACGTGACGGGTTCTGTCTACAACAAGACTCAGGTGAGGGAGGCCCGATGCCGGTGGGTGGTCTGGTGGGAGGTGCCGCCAAGCGAGCCCTCACTGTTGTCTCTCTGCCCTGCAGACTCTCGACAAGCAGGGATTTCACGCAGGGACCCCGCCACCATTCAGCCTGCCCTCGGCCTTGGGTTCCACTGGGCCCCTGGCCCCCGGAGCGGCCCCCGGTTACGCACCCCCGCCGTTCTTACACATCCTGCCCGCCCACCAGCAGCCTCACTCACAGCTGCTACACCACCACCTTCCACAGGATGCTCAGGTGAGCCTGGGGGAGGAGGCGGCCAGCCTGCCCTGGGCTGGGGGCTCTGCTCCAGCCTTGACAGCCTTCTCTCCTCCCCAGAGTGGTTCCGCTCAGCGCAGCCAGCCCAGCTCCCTGCAGCCCAAGTCACAAGCCTCCAAACCTGCCTACGGCAACTCTCCATACTGGACAAACTGAACCCTTCAGAGAGGGGTGGGCTGGGGCAGGAGAGAACACACGGAGCCTGTTTCTCTAGGAGCCCGGCGCCTTTCCTAGAATTCCTGAGACGTGTAACTGTGTCAGCCGAGCCTCTGTGGGGAGCCTGCCTCCCAGACTCGCTATTGTATGTAATGTATTTATGTATGTATTTGTAAATGTGATAGAAGTCTTGGGGGAGCGGGGAGCAGCTGCTACTCTCCCCACGCAAGCCCCTTCTTGCTGTAGCAAAATAAGCCCCCTTCCCGCCTTCTGGCCTTCTACATAGCCCCCCGGTGGGCAGTGTCTGTAAGGGCTGGCTTGAGGCAGTTTGGGTACTGGGGTCAGGTACCAATGAAGAATCACGACTTATCTCCCTCCCTCGTAAACCATCATTTGAGTTTTCGTCTCTGTGTAGTTACTTCGTCCCTCGATTTTTGAGAAACTGGTCCTTTTGTCATTTGTCACGTTCCCCTCCCTCCAAATCTTGATCTGGGAATAGCGGAGATATATCCATCCGCCCCCGCCCAACGTAAAAGTGGCACCTCTTTTTCTCCATGCAGCACAGGGGTTTCTCCTTCTGGTCTGGTCTTGTCCCCAGAGACTTGCCTCCCTCTGGCTGACCATTTTTAACGTAATCTGAATTTGTGCTCAGAGATATTCAGCCAGTCAGCTCCCCTTTTTAAAAAAATCAAAGATATGCTTTCATCTCAGTGAGAGCACGTCTCCAAGCAAAGGCTCCTCTATTCCAGTTGTCCTGAACCAGGTGGGCGACTGTCGCAGAGGTCTTCTCTTCTGCCCAAACTCCACCGAATAAATAAAGCCCTGAGAGCATGCTTGGTCTCTGTGTGGCGTGACTAAGGGAGAGCTCAGGGCAGAGGCCATTTTCATTATGGTTCCAGGGACACTCAACATCACAGGACTGAAGTAGAGCTCATGTGGTCACAGTCTTCTGATTACAGGTTGTCAGGGCTCCTTGCTTTGCTGGGCCCTTCTCTTGCCCCTAATCAGCATTCAGGGAGGGAAAAGGTAAAGGATACAGCTGACAAGGTAGCGAACCCTCCTGACAGGGCACAGTGGTTACCTTTGTTCTGGTAGTCTCTAAAAGGGTCTTGTCAACATACAGGGTCATCTCTTTCCCAAAGGAACAAAAGAAAGAACTGAGAACACAGTTCTAGGTCTATGGGAATAAGTTGGAACAGCTAAACCTGTCTGTCCTTTGCTCTTCAGCAATCAAATGCAATCTCGATTGACAGTCAAAAGACTGTGGCACAACAGATGACTAGTGAAGTAGCTAAGTGGGTCCTGGGCTAAATATGTGCTCCAGAAAGTCCCAAGGAACCATTCACCTGGGGGCAGGATTCTGACTTCCCTTAAGGTCCTCCCTCCTCCTGATTCCAGGCCACCAGTCCAGGAGGAACTAGGGCCAGAAAACTATCCATGTGTCTGCCAGGAGGCAGATCTCCATGCTTGTCTGAGGCACAGCTGTACTCCAACCTGGCAGCGAGTTCACGGCCCTGATGCCCAAGGCATTATAGCGTCTCATTTCAAGTCAGTGTGCCGGAACCAGCCGAGGGGTACAGCCTTCACATTTTTTGCGTTTGACCTTCAATACCAATGGTCATTCATCAGATAGGTCAAGCACTGCTGGCTTTTTAAAAAAAAAAGGTAACTGTCCAACATCTGAAACTTTCTAAGTTACGTGATCTATTGCCTCCTGCCTCCTTTTAGCAGCAGGAAGTTAAGATGACAAATGACAATGAAAACAAGAACTTGCCTAACAGGGCAGTGGAGCACTTCACCGATCTACTTGTACTGGCAAATTGTGCCCTATTTCAGAATTAAGGTTAACAAATGGCTTTGTCTTTCTTAAAAGCTAGTGAGCAGACTGTCATAAAAGGCAAGTGAGCCAGATTTGGTTTTATTTTAATTTTCCAGCTGAGTCCTGCACATAATCTGCAAGGGAACAAAGGAAATATTAAGACCACCTTTTAATTTTAACACACAAAAAAGAAAAGGGTCATCCCATGGGGAAGTAGCAATACAGGTATATTTTATTTCACATTTTATTAGTAGACAGATGGGCAGAAAAAGACAAAAATAAACCACTAAAGGGGAAGCTGAACACAAAATGCATCAGATAATCTTTTCTCATAAGTTAAACTGAAGAAAAACATCTACAATTTCAGCTAAGAAAACTATTAAAGTCAGGTGTGTCCTGCTGGTTTCAGAATAGTTGAAAATTGCATCTGAATCTTTGTAAATGTAAACCTTTTTAAAAACCAGGATGGGGGGTGGAGAGTTAATTTTCAGTGGAGAACTACACAGTTTCCCCTTCAATTGCTTACTATGTATTATCCAAACATAAGGAAACCAGCAAATAAAGAAGCAAATTATTACCAGGAAAGAGGAAAAAAAGGACTACAAAAAAGTTTGGCTAATAGAAAAGAATTCTGGAATGATATGAAATAAAAGTGGGGAAGACTGTGAAAACAACAGAATCATGATATTATACTTTCTCCACCCAGCCTCAAAATACCTGACGAGCATCCAGAGGCCTCCACTAGAATCAAAAGGAACCTAAAAATGTGGGATGGATTCTGAATTCATGTTATACCAAATAATCAGCACAACTGTACTCACAAGGCCTGAGCCTGAGATTTCCACTCCCAAAAGAAGTTACATGCTCAAGTGTTCTCAGGACAGAGCTCTGGAACCAGTATCTGGGTTTTACAAGTCAGTCTGAACTATCAGAATGTCTACCTCCTACACCACCCCAGTCTTTTCTGGAACTGACCGTACTCTCATCAGAGGTAAAGCCATCCCTCAAAAGTAACACCCCAAAGGGCTAAGAGGTACAACCTCCACCTGGCTCTCTGGCTCACTGAGTCAACATGCAACAGGCCAACAGGGCCGAGCAGCACAGCACCTCCCACAATGCCAACGTATCTGGCCTGTCCTGGGAGAGAAATGCTTTAGCAGGAAAGGAAAGAAAGGCCTAGTTTTAGGGCTCCAAGAGAGTAAGACTGGCTGTAAACTGTGTGTGTGTGTGTGTGTGTGTGTGTGTGTTGGGAGCGTGGCGTGGTAGGAGGTGATCAGAGCATTATGAGAGTGTGTGGGGTCTAGCTTCAACATCCTTCTGTGAGAGTTTGCACTCAGTGTTTTATCATAGGAGAGCTGCTCTGAATCTCTGAATCTGACTGGAGTCACTTGATTCAGGGGTGCAAGTAGCCCATAGCGTTTGGACAGATTCTAGGACCAGGCTCAACACTGTCCCATATGAACCTTAGCACGTTAAACGTTCCCACTTTTAATATTAGACCAAACCTAAGATTCTGGAGAGGGCTGCTGGGAATTAGCAAATGTTTGGAGAGTGAAGAGCGAATGAAAACCCTGAGATCAGAAAGGAAGGAGGAACTAAGGACCTAAGCATCACCAACTCTGTCCTAGGATTCATCCTACCCCTGTCCCTCACAACCCTTTCATTCTTTCTAAACTATAAGATCTGAAAAAAAGGAGTTGCCGCTAGTGTGCAGGGATCTGAAGTAGGTCCACAGCGGTATCTTCCCCACTGAAAGAACACTGCCCTCCTATGAACTGGCCCACCCCCTTAAGAAACAAAACTCATCACCAAGTGCTGAAGTCCCTGGTTGGTGAAGGCTGATGGAACTTGGTATTGACTTAACACCCGATCGACACGGGGGAAATCAAGGCTGCAGCAATTGCGTGGCAAGAAGATCTAGCATTGCCCAGATATGGCCTGCGGCCAACTCCTTTGGCTCTGCCGTAAGAGTCGAAGGAGCTCAGGGGAAAACTCCATGCACAACTTGCGCTTGCACTCCACAGCCCGAGTACAATGAAGGGAGAGAAAAGCCTGGGTCACATCCAGTGAGGAAAGTGGGAACCGGTCAGTCATGTCTCACATAAATCCACAGTTACCACTATCAGTATAAGCAGCTCAATGAAAACCAAAATCTTAACACATGCACCTAGTATTAATACTGAGCAATCAAAACTCACTACTTAAAAAAAAATCCTCATGGTGAGTGTATCTTTCAGGGAAAGGCCATGTTAAATACATAAAACAGATGTTTTCTCTCCCAACAGTGGTCACCAGTAGTATGACTTTTTCCGCCAGCAGCATCAGCAAAACTAGCATAGTGATTTTAACTCTTTGTTCCCATCACTAAGACTACACACACACACACACACACACACACACACACACACACTCTCTCTCTCTCTCTCTCTCTCTAATCCCCACTCTCTCCCCACTCCCTGGGGGGAAAAATAACTGCCTTCAAAATAAATAGCAATCAGTTCTATGTAAAGTACGAATATTTATTTCAGGCTTTAGATCCCAATCAATTTCAAAAAACAAAATCTGATTTCTCTCCTCAGAGTAGCTGAGGCCTCTGTGTTAGGAGGCTGAAGGGCTCTGTGCCCTTAGGAACATGTTTCATCAGGTTCAGAACAAAGTCCCTGATGCCCGCTGTACCCCAGCCTTAAGAAGGGAAAGAAACAAAATTCACCACCATGGGGCTAAACAAATGCACACACACTAATGTAAATGAGCAGCTAAACCTTGGCAAATTTGCTTTAAAAAAAAAAAAAAGTTTGTCTTGTGTGGGTTTTATGGGTTTTTTTTTCTTTTGCTACCCAGCATATGCAGCACTTGTGAACTCCCAATGGGTTCCCAGCTTTAAACACATTAAACGTCTTAATGAAAGACTATTTAATTCTTCAAGAATCTAAAAACAGACCAAACGTGTTTTGCTGTAGAGATGTGAGTTGGGAGTTTGGGTTTAAAGAAAGGAAAAAAAAAAAATCAATACAGTGATGGAAGGGTAAAGAATGCAAGAATTTAGACATTCTGTGGAGGATTAGTTTCTCTCCATTAAGAGGTCCATAAAAAGGAGCAAACAGATCCATAAGGGAAGTCAGCAGGAGCCGTGTTTGTTTTCCCCACCCCCGTGACAGGTTTTTGCCGAGGGGCCACTGCTAGGTCCCCACTTGCTCCCCTCCGTTTGGCCTGAGACGGCAGGGCAGTACAGGGGCCTTGAAGGAGCACGTCACGACTCCTCGTTCCCAGAATCATCATCATCGTAACAGTCGGCGTCTTCCTCCTCCTCATCTTCATCATCAATGTCGTCGTCATACAAGTCGTCATAAAGCAAATCTGAGCTGTTGTCATTGGAAGGCACTTTAGTTTTGATGCAGTATTCCGCCAGGGTTGTGGGGACCTTCACTCCATCCTTTTCTGCTTCAGCTTTAGTGGCTGACACCTGTTTCCTGAAGGGAGGATAGTTTATGTAAGTCTCTGGAAGATGGATTTATAATTGGCCTAAATAATCCAAAATCCTTACGACTCAGGTTTCTGAACTTTAGTACCTGAAAGCATCTCTGAGGTACCAAAGGTACCGTTCTGAAGGACACTTAATGACCCTTCTGAAGGATGTTTAAAGCCATGGATCTCAAATGTGGGTTAGCCAGAAATCACCTCAGGTGTTTTTTTCTCCCCACCTAGTCTTCTCACAATAAACTTAGAATGCAGCCCTAACAACTCAATAATCCTCCTACTTAGAGTAAAATCCAAATATCTTACGTTGGATTCCAAAGTCTTGCATGATCCACCTGCCTACCACTTCATTCTTGCCACCCATTACTTTCTCCAATTCCACAACATTCAGGCCACTCGGGGTTTTGTGTTTTTTTTACTACCTTCAAACACACCTAGTTGATTTTCCTATGTGGACCAGTTGCTCTTCTCCCTACACAGCTGACTAGCTTCCTGTCACTTAAATGTCACCTGATAATCCAATTTAAAGCAGCCGGCTTTGTCATTCCTTCATATTATTCTACTTATGTTCCTCATCTGTTCATTTTTCTGTTGTTCTTGCCCCTGAGTGGGAGCAGAAAGCTTGTCTGTCTTAGTTAATTCTATGTCCCCAGTACTTAGAACAGAGCCTGGCACATACAGCTGTGCAACAAATACTGACTATATGAATGCACGAAGATTAATGTTTGTCCTTCAACAAGTATGAAAATTCGACCCCTCAAGGGACTAGAAAAACTGAACTTAAAACATCAAACCACTATTCTCCTTGTCTTTTCTTTAATGAGACCTCTCTTGGTGGGTCCTGCTGCCTTACATCCTGATGTTGCTGAGGCTTGAATCGCTCTTCTCAAATCATCAGGGTCCGGCCTAAACGTTTCTCCTGAGCGCCATACACTTGTATTAGCATCTGGATATCTCCACCCTGATGTTCCACAGGAACCCTAACTCAGCAAGCCTGCATTTGTCATCGTCCACCTCCACGGCCAGCTTCTCCCATCTTCCTTCTTACTAAGAGTATTCAGCTCCTAAAATCATCACTTACTCCAAAGTCCTAAATATTTTCCAATCTGTTTTATCATTCTTGATTGTCAGTTTAGTCTTCATTTCAGCCTCCTCAGTCCTCAGCTGGTCTCCTGGTCAATCGTGTTCTTTTGGAACTCAAATAGGATTGTCCTTTCCTATCACAAAATCTTCAGGTGATACTCCATCAACTCAAAGATTAAGGAACAAACCTGCCTTATGACTTCAATGTCTTTTAAAGACTTGATGCCTTTCTTAATTTCCTATTACTTCTCAAAGCAGAATTAATAATTTTTTTTTTTAAAAACTTATTTATTTATTGGCTGCATTGGGTCTTCATTGCTGCACGCAGGCTTTCTTTAGTTGCAACGAGCAGGGGCTACTCTTCCTTGCGGTGCACAGGCTTCTCATTGTGGTGGCTTTTCTTGTTGCAGAGCACAGGCTCTAGGCGTGCGCAGGCTTCAGTAGTTGTGGTACACGGGTTCCATAGTTGTGGCTCATGGGCTCTAGAGCACAGGCTCAGTAGTTGTGGCACATGGGCTTAGTTGCTCTGCGGCACGTGGGATCTTCCTGGACCAGGGATCCAACCTGTGTTCCCTGCACTGGCAGGTGGATTCTTAACCACTGCACCACCAGGGAAGTCCCTACAATTCTCTTGACGTCATGCTGTTATACATTTGTGTTTTAGCAAACATGTTTCTCTCTCCCTGAAAAATTCTTGGTTATGAGGCATTAGTTCTCCTAGGAACATATTATATGCTCCTTCCACTGTATCTTGTTTATGCTTCTTATCGTATTATACGGTTTGTTTACAAACAAAAGAATGAGCTAAGAAGAAAGACTGTGCCTTACATCCTACCTTTCCTTGAACATCAGGCTCCAGTCCTATTTTATGAACCATTCTCATTTTCCAATCCTCAGTCCACTCCCACTCTAAACTTCTACAGGTCCTTACTATTTACACTAGTTATCTTCAATCTTTGGTACATACCAGTCACCTAAGTGGCTGGTAAAAACAAAATACAGATGCCCAGCTTCTATCCCTATAATCTCATTAAATGACTATGGATTAGGGAGAGTGGCTAAAGGTGATCACGTGGGCAGAAAACTTATTCAGCTGTCAGATAACATGCACTTTTTTTTCTTCATATCACATGGTATCATGCCAACTAGATTTACAGAGAGGGACTTTTTGTATAAATTCTAGTCCTTAATAAAGTCACAGAATATGCTGGAACTGTCCTTGGGGCTCTACCAATCCTTAAGTACTGTTAGGAAAATATATCCTACGCAGGATATAACTGAGAGATGAATGGTTGAGCCTAATACCTTCTACTTTTACCCTTTACAGATGGAAAAATTAAAGACCCCCCAAGAGTTAACTGATAAAAGGTCACACGAGGGGTGGCAGAGCTAGGAGTATACTCCAAATCTCCTGATTCTTATTCTAGGGCTCTGTTAAGCCGTATACTAGAGTTGCTGATTAATGATGATTCACGTAAGACACTTGCTGCTATGGTCAAAAGGACAAATAATCTAGAGTTTCGTTAAGAAAAAATTTGAAAACAAAAATACCTGCAATGTCTGGAATACACTGGGTGTTTGCTATACTTAAAGGACATGTTCAAAGCCCAGAACAGTGTCCCTGATCAGTCTGCAAACTTGACTAGTTTAGAGCCTGGTTCTGTTTCCTGGGAAATCAGATGTGCTGCTCTCTCAAAAGCCAAACTCATTCGGCTCAGGCAGAAATCTCTTCCCAAACAAGAAATCTAATTGACAGAAATAGAGTGGACATTTAAGTTCAGTTTAAACACTTGCTTCTAGGATATACTTTGGTTCTGTATGAAGACGTGAAGTAATCAAACAGAAGGCAAAAGAAAACACCTTACCTAATGATTTCAGCATATTCTTTGTCTTTTCCTTTGCTGTCCCTCCATTTCCTGAACATAACCGAAGCATCCACATTGGCTGGGGAGAAGGTGTTGGGCTCATTAAGCAATGAGATTACACTTAACAGGATAGTCCTAGAAACAGGAAAAAAGGGTCAGCTACAAATACTCATGTTCACAGTATTCAACAGCACTTTGTTTTAAATTTAAGACTATATTGAGACTTTAGGGGAATGGAAATAGAGTATCAAAATTTTGTTTTCAGTACTCATCTGGCTAGGCTAGGAACAAGCTGCTACCTGGGAGACAAAGTAGAGGGAATCTGAGTTTAGCATAAAGGTCAGGTTGCAGGGCAAAATATGAACTTTCTAGAAGGCACTGTCTTAACTGGCAACATGTTCTAACCTGCAAAAATTGGAGGTTTGGAAGTTTTTCAAATAACATTAAAAAAATTACAAGTTAAATGCAATAGGAAAAAGCAGAGGCTTGAAGGCAATCTTTTCATGGGAAAGGGTAAAAATGCTACTCCATACATCTAATTTGTATCATGGCTGCTTAGAAGATCTGAAAGCCAATATTACATACAAATGTATTTCTTTTCCATACTTCTAAGGGAAGCAAGATAAAGTTAAGCAGGAGAATGGAGAAAAAGCAATAGCCTTGACATGGAAGAACAAGTCTCTGAATAAATAGAAATCTTGATTCAAAAATATTTACTAAGCACTTACTACTGTGCCAGAGGCAGCAAGTGAGATGTTGGATGTACAATAGTGAGAGAGTTAGATGCCACCCTGATCTCTCAGGGCTTAAAAATCTTGTGGGAAATTTTCATCCACAGATAAAGACTAGACACCTTAATCACAGGGAATAAAGTTTCTGTTAGATAAAATAATCTCCAAAAATGTTTGAAATAGTTCCCAGGCTTTTTTTTGCCCCCTAAAAGTTATGTGCATGTAGGTAAGGAGAAACATGGGAGGAAAAATTAAATTTCTCTACCTTTTCTCATTGGTGCGAGGTTATAGATTGTGTTGTTGCAAAATAGCCTTTTGCTCCTGGCCCCAAGCAAAAAATAAAGGGAACCAGGCAATTAGATGTTTGATTTGATGAAACCTTTTCCTAAAAAGGGTAAAGAGTTTCTGTTATGTGATTATACAAGATTACGACAAAGGCACTTTCAAAGAAAACTTTCCCATCTAGTTGAAATCCATTTATTACATATATAACACCCCCCCCCTTTACTATTAGGTTAAGAATAACTCCTTGTCGTCCCCTCCCCCCCATCATCCTTCTGGATTTCTTCAGTAATTACACTAAGAAGATTCAAAGAAACTCATCACTGCCAAAAATGGGAAATGGACTGACAATATCCTAGAAGCAAAAGAAAAATGTGGGTAGAAAATTCCATAAGGATTGCTTCAGAAGAAAACATACACAAAACCTGTTAGAAAGATAAGCAAGATAAGGACAAACCATGGTACAGTTTAATGGTCCAGATCAGCACCATATCTTTACAACTTTCTCTGGATGATGGAAATATATAATCTGTGTTACCCAATATGGTAACCACCAGCCACATGTGGCCACTGAGCACTTTGAATGGTAGATTATGCGACTGAAGAAATGAGTTTTTAATACTAATTTTAATTAAGTTTAAACAGCCACATGTAGTCAGTGGCTATCATACTGGACAATACAGATCTGGATGAATTATATTAACTGAATTAGGAAATTTTTCCCAAGAGTGGTTTCACCAAGTTGAATTCCTTATATATTGTGTTTATTATTAAAATACCATATTGGGAAGTACAATTTTTAAAAATGATGAATCATCCATTTCTATCAAAAGAAACTCACTTCTAATACCATGTACTCCCTAAATTGAAATCCAAGATGCTTTCAGAAGCATCAGGCACTAACTACAGTTGACTGTGATAATAGTTATTAACCCAGCATGTTTTCACTTCCTCCCTTTGTCTAGAGAGTACAGTCATTTTTTGTACAGGGAATCCATTCCACTAGTTCAGATGGGGTTAATCTCCTTCCTCTAGTGCACCTTCAAACAACAATCATGTCACACCTTCATAAAAACACATACCTACCATAGCAGTGGACATACCACTAAGTGCTGACAAAGGATTCCAACACTAAATGAAGATTCCTGGTGCAATTCATATGCAATATCCTATTCAAAATCTCCCAACAAGTATGTTGTGAGTGGGTTACAGGTAAACTGTATGTAATTCCCTCAGGCAGATGGGCAGGTAGGACCTGGGACAACTTGAGCCTCTGGAACAATAACTTCTAGCCAAAGGAACATCTTCAGTTTACTCCACTGTGATCTACAAATACTACCATTTCCTTTTTCCCATGTACCACAACTGGAAAAGGTTGGGAAACAATATCGTACGTAGTTTAAACTGTCTAGCACTTGTACCAAAATAATTTAACACAGGCGTTACATCTGTAGCATAGTAAACAACTCTGCAAGGTAGTATTATTAATCCTACTTTTATAGAATGGAAAAACTAAACTGTGAAGACAATACTGGTAGAACATACAAAACAGAATTGACTCCTGGAGCTACTCCAACAATTACCTCTTTTTTTGTTGTTGTTGCAATTTTTTTTTTTTAAACTATTGCAATTTTTTGGTTGTTAGTTTCGGTATTTAAAAATCTTGATTCGTTTATTGTATTTTTTTTTCCAGAAGAGAAACAAGTATTTAAGGGAGATAGGAAATCATAATTAGACATCTATGACCCAATGGGTAATACTGTATTTGTCCCTTTTCAACATACAGACAATAATCGATGACATGGGTCTACCGGTCTGCCCTTTCTTTGTTAGCTACTATGTCACCACAAGTACAATTTTAGCAGGGAGGGCAGAAACTGGCCTTAGCTCAACAAAGAAGACATGGCATATGGGTCTCCCTGGAAGCCAAGCAGTAAAAGTTTGGAATTTTGCAGAATTAAAGATTGGCATTTTTCCTCCAGTGCATACACACACCCTCCAGGCAGCATGTGAGGTAGAAAGCGTTCATTCTTTAAAACCTCAACTTACTTGACTCTTAAAACATACACAGAAATACACAAAGAGAGTTTGAATGATTGAGATTCTTAGGTTTTACAGGCCTTAATTTGATAAAAACTGATGTATGGAGAAGCGAAACTCAGTGCCTGACCCCTCTAGTTGACCTAGAAGGGTTCTTTTAATTTCTCATTTACATGATTTCAGAAGATGGACCAAGTAACACCATAAGATCACCTAGTTAAAACTCAGTCCTCATTATATGTTTTCAAGATGGGAGAGGAATTTAAAGAGGGTATCATGGCAAAGAAGTCTGTTATGATTGGGAAGATAAAATGTGATAGCTTAATGGGTCCACATATTACAAATAGTTTTTCTTTATGCTGGTGGTCCAGTAGCTAAGACTCTGTGCTCTCAATGCAGGGGGCCCGGATTTGATCCCTGGTCAGGGAACTAGATCCCACATGCCACAACTAAGAGTTCACATGCCACAACTAAAGATCCTGCATGCTGTAATGAAGAGCCTGCATGCTGCAACTGCTGGTGCAGCCAAATAAATAAAATATAAAATAAAATAAAGCAACTAACAAATACAACAGTTCCTGTTGTGCAGTCCTGATATGCAGCTGTTGACTGACATATCCCTGAGAACACATGGTAGGAATGAGGGTCTCAGATGAAAACACACAAAATGACGAAATCACATTTTAGTTTGAAAGGAAAATTTTTAAATAAAATATAAAATCATCTGCACAGAATGAAATTGGCAATTTGAGTGCAGTGGGACCCAATGTGCAAACATCAAGGGAGCGAATAAATAAAATCATCCTGGCCCTAGACACAGCACAACTATAGCCACTGCTATAGCCTTGCCTACTCTGCCACCCAATAGGTGCAGCAGTTCCTAGCTCCCTGCCCTTTCAGTGAGTTGTAGAGAATATCAGATAGGAAAACATCCTACCCTACTCCTGACAGACCCTTCTACATGAAGTTGTGGCCTCTTGATTGGGTCCATAAATCTGGTCCCATGATGTATCTACACTACCTATCCTTGAAAGGAAAGCAAATCGCTACCAAAGACCACTTTCCTATCCAAGAGCCTGCAGCAGGTATGGCAGGTAGTTCTGGGGATGGTGCCCCAGAGAAAGCACTTGTGAATTCTACTGCAAGGTCTGAGAGACACCCCCCCAACCAACCCCATCCCCTGAAAGCTCCCACTTGGTTCCGGACAAAACGTGGATTAAGGCACATTTTTTCCTTCCACCAAGAAGAGGCATGGCGTCGTGGACTCCTAATCACACGCATGTGGCAGCATCAGGGGTCCCTACCCTCCCAACTTCATTCTTTGCTGACTAAATGCCTACTCCTCAAAACTTCCCAATTCCATAAAGAACTCTCACCCCCTAAACTTAATCCTGGACACGTGAGGATAGGGCTGTGGATCTCTTCTTCCAGTAAGTATGCTGGCTTCCTCTAAGAGGAGGAGAACTACTGAGTCTTCAGTGGGAACCAGCTGGCTGATGCTCTGGATGCCTACAACTGTAGCACAGCACATTTTTCTTGTTTCCCCTTTAGGCGACTCTCACTACTCATTAGGTCTTGTTACATAAATCAACTTAGGCTCTCGACAGTAACTGGAATTCCTTACTCTTCTTCAGGTTACAAAAGCCTGTACAACTATATTTTCTGAATATGTTCATTGAGATACTAAATGAAAGACTAGTGCAGGTGGTCATGGAGAAGTCTAAACACATGTGAACATGGAATCACTTTCAGATAACAGTGCCATTCAGCAGTCAAGACCCTACAACAGGCTGAACTGAACCTTCTACCACCTCCACTGCTGTCTTGCTACAGCCATAAACTGTATATGGAGCTTAGAACCCTTAGTCAGACAAGTGCTGACTCTGGGTAATTTAGCAGCAAAGGGATGTAAAGGAAAAAACCTGCATCTCATATCTTGCCTCTTGATATTTCAGTGCCACAAATAACCTGTGAGAAATACATACAATTTACTCCCTTAAGGAACCTCCTTGTCTCAAATAACACAGAAACGAATGGGAAAGGGGAAAGTGTTCCACATGAGGTAGTGTTTTTCTGACTTTTCAGAGTTCTGGGCATCACCTGGTGTTCCAGATGAGGTTCCACAAGGCATGCAAAACACTCTATGTCCCCCCTAGAAATCCACAAACACCAAAACTCTTGATTCACTCTCCCACCCCAAGATCAACACATTGAAGGACCGTCCAATGACTATATGGAACTGAGAAACAAAAAGGTCCAAGAAGACAACGATTCCAATGCAAATACCTTTTAGAGCCATGGATGAAGATCAGAGGGGCAATCTGAAGATAACTAAGTTGTGGTTGTGAAGCCTCTAAATAAAAAAGCAGAAAAGGCAGGGAAATCAATCCCTGACATGAAGTCCAGGTGCTTCTAAATTGGGGCTCAGGTGACCTAAGAGCTCAGAGAGAAAAAAAAAAAAAAACGATGCTGGTACCCAAAGTGGCCAAGGCAGTTTTAGAGGGCAGATTATTATGAAAGGAGTTCCCTCCCTTCAGAGGGACTGGATTAAATGAGAAACAGGCCTTTCTTTTCTTTTCTTTTCTTTTTTTTTTTTTTGGGCCTTGCCATGTGGTTTAAGGGATCTCTTAGTTTCCAACCAGGGACTGAATCTGGGCCATGGCAGTGAAAGCGCTGAGTCCTAACCACTGGACCACCAGGGAATTTCCCAAACAGGCCTTTCTTAAAGAAAGAAATGTTTATAATATTTTAGGCTGAGACAAGGCAAATACACTCTGTGTATATTTACACAGAAGTAAAGGCAAAAATTTTGAATTCCTGTGGGTAATGGTAATAGATTGTCCATCCAGGCAGCACGAGAATGCAAAAAAAAAAAAATCTTGTTTGGGGCTTTGTATCTAAAGAATGGGGAGGCTTCAAATTCTATGTTGAAGTTTTAACCCCTAGTACCTCAGACTATATTTGGAGACAGAGTCTTTAAAGAGGTAATTAAGTTAAAATGTCCTTAGAACAGGTCTTAATCCAGTATGACTAATGTCCTTATAAGCAGAGGCAGTTAGGACACAGACATGAACAGAGGGAAGACCACGTGAAGACAAAGAGAGAAGACAAGCTGAGGAGAAAATCCTCAGAAGAAACCAACCTTGCCAACACCTTATAGAGTCCAAAATCATGAAAAAATAAATTTCTGTTGTTTGAGCCACAGAAGAGGAGGCTTGTTTTCTCAAAGGGTGGGTGCAGCAGTGGTATGGGAAGCATTTGATTCAACATTCAACCTCCAAAAGCAAGAATCACTAACACCTTAGAGCTACTACTTCTTCTAGACTAGGGTTACTACTAGCCCTGAAAAACAAGCACCAAAATCATACACACTTAAAGGACAACCCTGCATTTTTGGTCCAATTTTTCAACAAATCTTCCAAAATACTTAAACCATTTCTCTACACTGTCAGTTTAATTATACTGATAAAATAATGTGTTTCTTTCTAAAGCATGCCAGCTCTTAAACAATTATATAGTGTGAAACAGATGAGAAATAGGGTAGGCAAACTTTTCCATGGCAATAATAAATAGAGTAATGCCCATAATATTCTCAAGGGAAGAAAGCATGGTCCTGAAAAGTCCTGAAATCTTGTATCTAGCCAAATCTGTCATTTGAAGTATAATGGCAAACACACATGTATATACACAAGTACATCATATTTTGAACATGTAAGAATTCAGAGAATGTTATACGGCTCCAAAGAGCAATCCCTTGAGAAATTACTAATGGACAAATTTCAGCCAATTAGACCAAAGGAAGTAAAATAATGGGCAGCAAACAACAAATTCATTTAACAACAGGAATAAGAATTTTAAAAACTGGGACTATGTTACAGAAGAATACAGATTATAAATGTTAAAATCGTGACAATAAAACAATAATATTTAAAAGTTAGAAGGAGGGAGGTAGAAGATTTCCTTTTCTTTTATATCCAAGTGTTAGTATACCATTTGACGTTGAAAAATCAAGTATTAAGCATGTATAAGTAAAGTTAAAGGTACAAGTAATCAGCTAACAATTGTGTGATATAAGGATATGAGTGGATGAAACAGAAATACACTAATTTTGCTAATGATCATAAAAGATCCTGGTAATGCAATGGTCTTAAAATTAACGTATATGTGCCCCTGGAGACGTGAAATATCATATCTGTTCTCCTTTCCATCTTCCCTTTTCACAATTGCCCTTTACAAGAAATGGATACCTCCCCCACACATCCCAAATATTTCTATAGTGCATTGCCTAGTGGTGATGAAACATCAGAGGCACAAAACAAACAGAAATTTACAAATAGAGCGCACTGTTTTTCCCTTCTCATAAATAATTTTGTTAAAAGCATAGAGTGATGTTTAAAAAAAAAAAGGAGTATTTTGCTATGTAGTGGAGTATAATAAATTCAGATATGTATAGACTGGGGCTGCTGGAATTACATATATATATTTTTTAAGAGAATGAGCTACTTTATTTTCTTTCTTATTTTATTTATTTATTTGGCTGTGTTAGGTCTTCACTGCTGCACTCGGGCTTTCTCTAGTTGTGGTGAGCGGAGGCTACACTTTGTTGCAGTCGCTTCTCATAACACAGCATGGGCTCTAGGCATGCAGGCTTCAGCAGCTGTAGCACACAGACTCAGTAGTTGTGGCATGTGGGCTCTAGAGCTCAGGCTCAGTAGTTGGGCACACAGGCTTAGCTGCTCCATGGTATGTGAGATCTTCCCCGACCAGGGGTTGAACCTGTGTCCCCTGCACTGGCAGACTGATTCTTAACCACTGCGCCACCAGGGAAGTTCCTGGAATTATA
The DNA here is from genome assembly GCF_030028045.1 of Hippopotamus amphibius kiboko. NCBI lineage: Eukaryota > Metazoa > Chordata > Mammalia > Artiodactyla > Hippopotamidae > Hippopotamus > Hippopotamus amphibius. The sequence continues at coordinate 71,976,358 of NC_080187.1, forward strand.
TTTTCACTAAGATGAAGTCACTAATTCCATCTCTGATCACTGTTAAGAAATGCATCATCCATTAAAGTAAAGCAGAAAGTATAGGCAATATGTGATGATACCTTATTTCATAGACATGATAAACTTATGGCAAGTCTCAATGCCTGATCTGAGAATTATTCAGAGGCATGATGTTTATCAAGGTGAGGTGTATCAACACATTTATTCTAATTAAAAAGTGAAGTCACTTTTTTCTGTTTAAAAAAATATACTGGCAAGATGTGTTAAAATCCAAAATATATTTATTTTCCCAATCCTTTCTAAGTATACTGGATGGAACAAAGTACCTAAAGAAATAAGTAACCAGCATAATCAATAGTATTTGATGTATCTTGAGTAGACTTTTTTGTCTCCTCTTCCCAGGAAGTGGGAAACAAACACATAACTTGATAAGAAGCAAGTAAGAAATCAAGAAATCCTTGTGTGCATCAGGAAGCGTCTGAGTTTTTGCTTTTGACAAAAATGGAGAGTTTAATTGAGTTACTAGCTTCCAGATCATTAAAAATGATTAACAAAATGAACGAATTAGTAAATGGGGGAGAGCAGACTAATCTCATGTGCAAAAGAACTTGAAATAACTTATGCAGACAGCTCAGCCTTGCAGGGGTATAATTCCCACTCCTTAGTATGGGCTGCACCTATGACTTTCTTTATACAAACCAGAAAGGGTGAAAGGAGGAACTTTACAGTGGAGAAACCCTAAAAACAAGAGTCTCAGCCAGGTGATGAATGTTAACATCAAGAGTGATAAGTCACGCTGACAATATGTACTTCTTATATGACATGACAAAGATGTACTTTACCTCCATGTCTTCCTCCCCAACACTCATAACTCCAGTATAATAGGCAGAAAAACATTAAAAAAAAACAAAAACAAAAACAAAAAACCACCCCAAAAATCCCAATTAGGGGACATTCTACAAAATACCTGATAAGTATTCTTCAAAACTGTCAAGGTCATCAAAACCAAGGAAAGCCCAAGACACTGTCACAGATGCCTAAGCAGAAATGTCTGTTAAATAATGTGCTATCTATCATGAATGAGGATCTTAGAGCACAAAAATGACATTAGGTAAAATTAAGGAAACATGAAAGAGGATGGACCTTAGTCAATAATAATGTGCTAATATAGGTTCATTAACTGTAATAAATGAACCATACTAATGTTAGATGTTAACAACAAAGAAAACTGGCAAGTGTGGGGAATATGGGAACCATCTGTACTTTCTTCATAATTTTTCTAAAAATCTAAAACCATTCTAAAATTTTGGAAGTTATTTTAAAAGAAACACACTGATGACAAAACTACAGTGAGAATACCACGTCCACCCTCTGGGATGGCTATAATAAAAAACATGGAAAATAACAAGTGTTAACAAAGATGTGAAGAAACTGGAATTCTCACACACTGCTGGTGGGAATGCACTACAATTTAGTGTAGCCATGTTGGAAAATACAGTAGTTCCTCAAGAAGTTAAACATTGAGTTATGCCCCCACAATTCCATTTCCAGGTATACGTCCAAGGAAATGAAAACATATGTACACATAAAAACTTGTATACAATGTTCACAGCAGCATTATTCACAGCCAAAAAGTGGAAACAACCTAAATGTCCATCAACTGGTGAATGAATAAACAAAGTGTAAAGGCTAAGACTTTTCAGCAAAAAGTAATAAGAATCCTAGAATAAGGAAGCAATCAATCCAAACATGGAAGTCGTGAAATCCAAAGCAGCAGGGTAGAACTTAGATAATGTAAGAGGAAGAATTCAGAATAGAAAAATTCTTCCAAACTGAATATACAGAAATGAGTAACATATGCATTATTACTCCATAAATACAACTCTTCAAAATCATGCACACATGCTACTTAAAGCTCTAGCAGAAAACAAAGCAACCAAACATAGAAAAGATTCTTTTGTACTTGTTAAAGATAATATCCAATCTTAAGAGCCACCTAAAAACTAGATTATTCCTTATGTAATTCCTTACCTGACATTTTGAGTAGGATTCCACCTTTCAGAGGGCAGTTCTCCACTCTGTGGGTCATCTACAGGCGGATGAAGAATTGAAATGCATACATCTCCATTCTACGAGACACAAATATCCCATTCAGAAAACACTCAAAAGTATATTTAAAAAGTATTGAAAAAAAAAAGTACTGATTCCACTGAAATTTCCTTTATTCCTAGAAGACTTGTTTTCTTACCATTAGGGGAGTAAACAATCCTACTTTTTCTTCATGTTTGGAATCAATGATAAAAAAGAATTAAACATTTTTTTATATTATATTTTGACCAATATACAAAATACATTTCTTTTTTTTTTTCTTCTTTTTTGGGGGAGCTTCCCAGACCAGGGCTCATACCTGTGTCCCCTGCATTGACAGGCAGATTCTTGACCACTCTGTCACCTGGGAAATCCCCAAAATACATTTCTTAGTTTAAAAAAAAGAAACTACATCTGTAACACCATCCTTCTAAAAAAAATCATTTAAAAATAGAAATAGATGAACATGATAGATCATGATTCAAGAGTCTTGAGAAACAATTGAACATCTCTTTATCTTCACACATCTGAACCTAAAGCACATTAAAAGAAACCAAAAAAATGTGACCTTGCTTAAAATCTGCCTAGAGAGAAGCTATAACCACCTTTAATATCGATCACTGGTTTCAATAAATATGGTTTATATAAACTGACACGTCTCACAACAGCTTAATTATATATAACTTGCTCAGTATATGGATAGAAGAACTCACCATTATGATTATAATATTCTGGTTCATAAATTAAATTATAGGACCTAACCTATAAGTACATTTAGTTTAAGTCAAACATATGGATTGTCTACCACATACAATACAGACTGTTAACAGAAAAGACAAGACTGAGAAAGATACAGTCGTCTATCTCTTGGCCTAAAATGAAACAAAGGATTCAAATGTTTAAAAATTTAGAGTTATAGCCATATAAAGTGAAAAAAATCTTACATATAAAATCCAAATTTACATACACACACACCAAAATAACAGAACATTTTTTTAAAGGAGAATAAAATTTTAATAAAGCCAATACCAAATACTGTATTTGAAAACTCTGTATTGTCAGATAACATGAGGAAGGTAAAAAAGCATTACAGAAACAAGGAGAGAGAAACTACGTATATTTGGAGAGGACACCTGGAGCGTGGTGTGGAAGAAAAACAAAAAGCTTAATGATTGAGGAAGCTTTGAGATGGGCTCTCAATAATGATTACAATTTTAATAATCAAAGGGAAACTGAGACATGAGATTGCCTGAAGAAGTAAACCAACATCATAAATAAAATGTTTGGGTAGTTACGTTTAATTTGTATTATTACACCAATCATCACAAACTTAGTGGCTTAAAACAACACAAATTTATTATTTTACAGTTTTGTAGGCCTAAGCCTGACACTGCTCTCCACAGAGCTAAAGTCACTGTGTGGGCAGCAACACATTCCTTCCTGGAGGCTCTAAGAAAGAATGAACCCCTTTCCTTGCCCTTTCCGGTTTCTGAAGGCCACCGTGTTCCTTTGCTCTTAGCCCCCTTCCTCTAATCCTCAAAGCAAGCAATGTTGCATTTTTTAAGCCTTTCTTCCAAAATCATATCTCTTCCTCATTCTCATTTTCTGCCTACCCTACCTCTTCCACTTTAAAGGACCCTTGTGATTACAATGGGCCCACCTAGATAATCCAGAATAATCTGAGTTTAAAGTCATCTGATAAGCAACAATAATTCCTCTTAACATGTAACCTATCACAGGTTCCAGGGATTAGGATGTGGACGTCTCTGAGGTACCATTATTCCACTTACAACTGGGGTGAAGAACACAGCTTGGATGAAAAATAGAGCACAAAAATTAGGCCAGAGGAGTACGTTACTTTGTTCGGAGTTTAATATGTATGTAAGTAAAATAAATAGATTTGTACTTAGAAATGACATATTAAAAGATAGGCATCTCAACTGATGCAGACAAAGCACTTGACAAGACCCAACACTTTCTCACACTAAAAACAGTCAGAAAACTATAGTCACCTTCTAGCTATCTTAAAATTATACAGGGTATTTAATAAAAACAAAACAAAAAGACCCACCAAAGCTAACAAACAGCATATTCAATGGGAAAACTTTCCTCCTAAAGATCAGAAACAAGACAAGGGCACCCACTTTCACCACTGCTATTTAACATTGTCCTGGAAGTTATAGCCAGAGCAATTAGAGAAGAAAAAGATAATTTTAAATTGTACAAATTGAAAAGAAAGAAGTAAATCTATTTCCATTGCAAATGTCAAAGAAAATTCCAAGAAAAAAAAAAAAAACACAAGAAAGCTACTAGAGCTAATCAATTCAGCAAAGTTGTAGGATACAAGATCAACACTCAAAAATCAGTTTCATTTTGGGACTCCCTGGTGATCCAGTGGTTAGGACTCTGCGATTTCACTGCCAAGGGCCAGGGTTCACACCCTGGTCAGGGAACTAAGATTCCCCCAAGCTGCATGGCGTGGCAAAAAAAAAAAAAAAAGTTTCATGTTTACACATTAGAGATGAATAACCTAAAAAAACAAATTAAGCAAACAATTCCATTTACAATGGCCTCTAAAAGAGTAAAATACTTAGGAATAAATCTAACCAGGGAGGTAAAAGTCCTGTACACAGAAAACTACAGAACATTACTCAGTGAAATTAAAGAAGACCTAAATAAATAGAAAAACAGCCTGTTTCCATGGGTAGGAAGATTTCATGTTGGCAATATTCCCCAATTTGATCTACAGACTCAAAGCAATCCCAATTAAAATCCTAGCTTCCCTTTTTGTAGAAATTGACAAATTGTTCATAAAATGTATATGGAAATTCAAGGGACCCACAACAGCCAAAACAATCTTGGAAAAGAATAATAAAGTAGAAGGACTCACACTTTCTGATTTCAAAACTTACTATAAAGCTACAGACAACAGGACAGTTTAGGATTGGCATAATGACAGACATATAGAGCTGAGAGTCCATAAACAGACCCATACATCCACGGCCAATTGATTTTTGACAAGATGGTAAGTCCATTTAATGGGGAAAGAGTCTCTTCAGCAAATGTTGCTGGGACTGGATTTCCAAAAAATGAAAGAATGAAGTTGAATTCCTCCTCATACCATATACAAAATTAACTCAAAATGGAACAAAGATCTAAGAGCTCAAATCACAAACTCTTAAAAAAGGGCAGTGGGTGTGTGTAAAATCTTCATGACCTTGGATTTGGAAATGGATTTTTTAGGTACGACACAAAAAGCACAAGCAACAAACAAGCAAACAAAAAAAGATAAACTAGACCTCATCAACATGAAAATTTCTGTGCATAGGACATTATCAAAGAAAGTAAAAACAAAACAAACAAACAAAAAAACAACCTATAAATATGGGAGGAAATACTTGCAACTCATACATCTGATAAGAATTTAATGTCCATAATATATAAGGAACTTTTATGATTCAATGACAAAAAGACAAATGAGCCAATTAAAAAATGAACAAAGTATCTGAACAGACATTTCTCAAATATACGTAAACAGACAACATATATAGATATATAAACAGACAATAAGCACATGAAAGGACGTTTAATATCATAAGTCATTAGGGAAATGAAAATCAAAATGACAGTGAGTTATCACATCATATTCCCTCAAGATAGCTATAATTAAAACAAAAAGTGCAAAATAAGGATGGATGTAGGGAAACTGGAACCCTCATAAATTGCTGGTTGGGTGGTGAAGTGGTTCATCTGCTATGGAACAGTTCAGCTGTTACTCAAAAAGTAAACATAGGATTACAATTTGACCCCTGCAATTTTGTTCCTAGGTACACAGCCAAAAGATGTGGAAAAGGTACTTAGCCAAGTACATGTACACACGTGGTTATAGCATGTATATATATAAAAGGTGGACAGAGACCAAATGCCCATCAATAGAGAAATGGATAAATTGTGATATATCCAATAGAATATTATTATTCATCCATGAAGAGGAATTGAAGTACTAATACATGCTACCACATGGATAAACCTCCAAAACATTACGCTAAGTGAAAGCCACACTATAAAAAGGTCACATACTTACTGTATGATTCCATTTATGTGAAATATCAAGAACGGATAAATACACAGAGACAGAAACCTGACCGGTGGTTGTCAGAGACTAGTGAGAAAAGGGAATGGAAAGAAATCACTTAATGGGTGATGGAAATGCCTTACAAATAAGAGGTGTTAGATGTACCACAATGGGAATGTACTAAATGTCACTGAAATGTGTTCACTTCAAATGGTTAACTTTATGTATGCGAAATTTTACCTCAATAAATTATTGGGTTTGTTTTGCTTTTTTTTAATGGAAGAAGTTCTAGGCCTCCAGAAAGGCAGTTCTAAGATGTAAAATGAAGGCTATATATATATAGCCTAGGCCGTATCTAAATCCAATCAAACCCAAATCTCCAGTATTCTTTATTTTTAACAACTGCTCTACATGATTTTGATAAGCTGCCATATTTGGGGACATCACTGCCTACAGAAATCTATTCCCTATACCTTAAAGTTAGAGAGAATGCATAATATCTGCAAATCCATGAATATAATTACATAACTATTTACAAAATCCTGCTTATCACAAATTATTTACAAACCAGAGCTCAGCTCTAAAAATGACAAATTTGGTGGCCCCAATATTAGCATGTTCTAAATGGTGGCTAACGTATCTATAGTTAAATCCTTAAGGTATATATATTCTCACAGAGCAAACTGGCATCCTGGTTTAAATTTTTTAAAAGAAAAGATATGAGGAAAAAAAGCAAAATCTAAATCTAAACAAGCACAAGATAGAGTTCAAACCTTTAATAATGTGTAATACTACATTGCATTTACTAGGAAAACTTTCAACACCAAATCTTCTGGTTTCTGTTGACTTTCTACCGTATTCACTTGGTTCATACAAACGAAGATGAAACTCACAGTGTAGACTTTAGAAGTTCTACAGGAACATTCTACCACAAAACTTTTCTCTAATGATTTATTTTTTTTGATTTATTGGCTGTGTTGGGTCTTCGTTGCTGCGCGCTGGCCTTCTGTAGTTGCTGAGAGCAGGGGCTACTCTTCATTGTGATGCGCAGGCTTCTCATTGCAGTGGTTTCTCTTGTTGCAGAGCACAGGCTCTAGTTGTGCAGGCTTCAGTAGTTGCAAAGCGTGTCCCCAGCATTGGCAGGCGGATTCTTAACCACTGTGCTACCTGGGAAGCCCTCTAATGTTTTAGAAATAAAGAATACCTTACAATTCAACTAATGACGACTTGTTTCAATGATGAAAACCATTAAAAGAAAATAAAGATAATTTACCAGGTACCAAAGAGAAGTTATTTATGTTAATTTATCCTAGTAGCTAAAGCAAATAAAATATATTACATAACACATTTCTGCTTAGCTGATAAGAAAACATTCATTCATTTGAAGAATCTTTCGTTCTATTCAGGTCTTTTCTTAAAGACCACTGAGTAAAATTACATAAATTTAAAATGTTCATCAAATGCATATTTTAAAAAATAAACACAAATTCTGATAATATAACAAAATCTTAACATAGCACTCAGCACCTTTGTGTGAATTAAGATCAGAGTTCAAGCATATTGTTTCTGATGGTTTAATAACACAATACAGAAACAGAGTTTCTCTCACCTAGGGATCAAAGGGCAGCGAAGCACAAGTAACATACATGCTTTATGTTCCCCATGCCACATTTTACTCCGAATGAAGTCTAGTTTACTTAAGAGAATTGTACCACAGTTAATTTTTTGGTTTTGATAAATGTACCACAGTTGTAAAAGATATTAACATTAGGTGAATATGAGTAAAGGTTTGTACATGAGAACTTTCTGTACTAGTTTTGAAACTCAAGTCCAAAATTATTTCAAAATAATTTTAAAAATAAGTGGGTTTAAATTTAATATTTTAGTGTGTTTATAACATAGATATTGAAATCAAAGCATTTTAATAAAACCTATTCTAAATTTTTTAGGATTTAAAAACTTTGTATTTAAAATTTATATGGGACTTCCCTGGTGGCCCAGTGGTTAAGAATCTGCCTGCCAATGCAAGGGACACGGTTTGATCCCACATGCCATGGAGCAACTAAGCCCATGCACCACAACTACTGAGCCAGAGTGCCACAGTTACTGAAGCATGAGCACCTAGAGCCTGTGCTCTGCAACAAGAGAAGCCACTGAAATGAGAAGCCTGAGTAACCGCAACGAAGAGTAGAGAAAGCCCGAACACAGAAACGAAGAGCCAACACAGCCAAAAATTAATAAACTTATTAAAAAAATAAAATTTATATGAAATGAGTTTAAGAATAATGAACTAGGACTTCCCTGGTGGCTCAGTGTTTAAGAAACTGCCTGCCAATGCAGGGGACCCAGGTTCGATTCCTGGTTGGGGAAGATCCCACATGCTGCGGAGCAATTAGGCCTGTGCACCACAATTACTGAGCCTGCGCTCTAGAGCCTGCAAGCTGCAACTACTGAGCCCACAAGCCACAACCACTGAAGCCCGCACGCTCTAGGGCCCACGTGCCACAACTACTGAAGCCTGTGGGCCAAGAAGCCCATGCTCCACAACAAGAGAAGCCGCTGCAATGAGAAGCCTGCGTACCACAAGGAAGAGTAGCCCCCTGCCCCTCACCACAACTAGATAAAGCCCACGCACAGCAACGAAGACCCAATGCGGCCAAAAATGAATGAATGAATGAATGAATGAATGAATAAATAAATACTAAAAACTTAAAAAAAAGAATGAACTAAAGCAGTTTGTCCTAGTCTTGAAAGATTATCAGAGAATGTAATATCACAACTTTGTAACCAATCCTAATGTATTTTTTTAGCTTCATTATTTGATTCTTGGGTGGAAAAACCATTAAAATAAGTTCTCAAAGAAATTATGGAAATACCACAGAAGCTCTGAGATAATCCACTAAACAGAGAAAAGAATAATAATTTAATTAGAGAGAAAAATGTGTGTTAAATGATCAGAGGAGATGAAGCAGAACCAGCTGGGCTACCATTATTTTTCTATCTAAATAAAATTTTACTAACTGTAATGAAATAAGAAGGGCGTAACCCCTTCTTATAAACAACTTGCTATTTCAAGGGTACAAATATAGTTCCAGTCAAATTACATCCCCTGAAAACATAATGATGTGCATAGAGTACAAAAGGGCCATAATGTGGATGACAAGGGAGGAATGGTGGAAAAAGAGAGGTATGCATTATGGTTAATTTTGTGTGTCAGCTTGACTGGGCTATGGGTTGCTCAGAGAGCTGGTAAAACAATATTTCTGAGTGTATCTGTGAGAGTGTTTCTAGAAGAGATTAGTATTTGAATCAGTAGATTGAATAAAGACTTGTCCTCATCATGATGATGTGATAGGCATTATCAAATCCTTTGAGGGTCTGAATAGAACTAAAGGCAGAGGAAGGACAAATTCTCTCCTTGGACTAGTACATCTAAATTCCTGGTTCTCGGGCCTTGGGACTCTGGGACTCACACCAGCAGCTCCCAGTCCTATGGCTCCAAACTGAATTATAATTCCAGCTTTCCTGGCTCTATAGCTTGCATAAAGCAGATTGTGGGATTTCTCAGACTTCATAACCATGTGAGCCAATTCCTATAATAAATCTCCTCTTATATATATATATATCTCTATATATCCTATTAGTTCTGTTTCTCTGGATACTCCCGACTAACACAGTATGCTTGCTTTTACCTGACTGTGGGTCTCATCCACTCTGTTCCTAATGGCCTATCATCCATATAAATAATTACAAACATCATGAACTATATGGAATAGACCCGTTTACCATTTACATACCCTAAATTTTATTATTCCAGAAAGCAATGGCTCTTTAAGACTTTTTAAAACATATAAGAGACATCAAGAGAGCTAGTTTGTGCTCTCTCTCCTTTCAAGCTACACGAAGACACAGAGATAAGCCAGGAAGAGTCTTCAGCAGAAACTGACTATGCTTCCTAAACTGTGAGAAAATTAATTTATTATTTTAAGCCACCGCATCTATGGTATTTTACAGCAGCCCGAGGTAAGACAACATACCTGGACTTCCCTGGTGGCACAGTGGTTAAGAATCCGCCTGCCAATGCAGGGGACATGGATTCGAGCCCTGGTCCAGGAAGATCCCACATGCCATGGAGCAACTAAGCGTGTGCAACGAAACTACTGAGCCTGCGCTCTAAAGCCTGTGAGCCACAGCTACTGAGCCCAGGTACTACAACTACTGAAGCCCGCACGCCTAGAGTCCGTGCTCCACAACAAAAAAGAAGCCACTGCAATGAGAAGCCCACGTACCACAACGAAGAGTAGCCCCCACTTGCCATAACTGGAGAAAGCCCATGTGCAGCAATGAAGACCCAATGCAGCCAATAAATTAATTAATTAATTTTAAAAAAAGACATCTTAGGAAAAGCATATTACAACAGTAGGATCTATTTCTAATAATTATTAAAACAATAACATTTAAAAATACCATGCCCTAATGATATTGGAATAGTCACCAAATTGATATATCCTTACAGTGCTGGTGGCTACAGAGATTAGTATAATGGCTTGAGAATCATCTGAGTCTAGGATAAAGAAAAACTCTTCAGAACTAGAACCTTACATAAAACAGGCAAATATTTTCCTGTTGGCTATCAAGTATCCTTAAAATACACCATGTTACTGTAACATTTATTTTATGAGTACACCTATGACATTTATCTGTAAACAATGTGCAGGAAAAATGATTTCTATACTCCTTCAAAATACATCCAACATCTTTATTATTATTTTTAAAAGAAAGCACCTGTGTCCTACAACTCACTAGTACTAAAAGGATCATCAGATACTAAATATTTCTGTATAATTTCCATTTAATTTTGAGGCAAAACTAAAACTATTTTAAAAATTAGTCTATCACCAAAAAAATATATTTTAATAAATACATACAAAGAGCAGTAAGATTTTGAGTTGTCATAGCTGTGAAGTTCGTAGTGAAGACAGTATGTACAAAAACCTCATTTTAATACATGATTTGTGAAGCAAATGGGCTTCACTGGTTCTCTGCTTCTGAGCACACAGTAACACATGTAACCAAGAAAGAGTTATTGAGATCACTCAACATATTATGAAGCAAAAAGGAACAGACTGTGCAGTATGATCACTGATGACAAGTTCATATTAAATTTCTTTTGTTCTCCAAGTTTCCCCTTGGTATTTATAAATTTCACAAATGTGACAATGATATAAGAAATGTTAAATTAATTTCAACTCATTCATATAACACAGCAGTATTTATAACTTTTGGGGCTGCAGTAATGTGTCTGGGAATGTATTTAATAAAACTGTAACCAAAACTCTTTTTGGTTTTAAAAACTTGATAAACTATTTTCTTCTAAAAACAGTCCTTATGATATTTTTAATGCTCATGAAGTTAACATACTAAAAACTGATCAACATATTTTGGCATTTGAGTAGGCTTTTGCTTTTGATTTTTGTTTTGCTGCTTTGACATTGTTGGTATTGTTCTCCCATTTCACCCCCAGTTCTATTATAAATAACTGCAGTAAACAGTTTGGTGACTAGAACAATTTGACACTGAGGTCCATTGTGTTTCTAGGTGACAACATGAGATGGACTGAGTAGAGAGCCACTTCCAGGAATAACCCTTTGGCTAAGAACCATGAGCCCTAATGTCTATAATCAAAAATACTGACTTGGGCCCTCAGAAAGTTCAATTTTGATACCATTTCCAGAATGGAGCAAAGTAAATTAACGTATCGTTAATTTGTTAGAAGAGTCTCTTGTGGCCCATTTGATTACATCAAATTTAATTTCTAACTATGACAATGCTTCTTTAAAAACAGAACTTTTATGGCATGGAAAACAACTACATACTTGTAAGATACGCATGAATTATTTTACTGCTGAAATTTTTATTATAAATATGAAAAAATATTTCAAAAATGATCCAAAGCTAAATCTTAAGACACAGAACTAAACAGCCTACCTACGTGGTGAAAAAGCAGTGGAAACGGGAGTGTATCTACCTACGCTTTCTTCTGAAAGAGCTTTGAATCCTTTATCCTGTTGGGTTTTTTCCCTTTTGCTTCTTTTTTGAGAAGGGTTTGAGACTTAGATAACTGAGATGGAAATTGGCGAGAGCATATGGCTCTAAGGTGAATTAGTTCTCAGTAACAAGACAAAAGTTTGAGTCTTCTCACTTCTCTCTTGCTATCTTAAATCTATATACACCACACAGTTTTTTTTTCCCTTGAATTCATATTCCTTTTCATTTTTTAAAATTAATTTTTATTGGAGTATAGTTGCTTTTATACCACATAGTTCTGAAGGCAAGAATTTTTAATTATTAAATGGACAGGGACACAAAAATATTTCTATGTGTACTGAACCCACTTTGAACTTATGAAACAGTGAATTAATTCTATGCTCTCTCTTACAACAGGATAATTCTGTTATATAGAATAGTACAACATACTCGTTGTTTATTTGTATTTTGATTATGTCAAATACTAAAGATACTAAAGGAAACAATATTCTGGGAGCTTATTTGTGGAAATGTTACTATGCACCACCTTTTGAGCTCTAGTTTGTCCTGTTTTAAGCAGGAAAGAAAAATGAATATAACAACTTACAGAAAAAGCAGGTTGTGAAAAATATTAAAGCTACTCCAGTGTGCTCATTTATACAGACTGAGATCCAAATTCAGGACTATCGAGTAAGTTCTCCGTCCCTTGCCAAAAGCATTTTAAAGGCTCTGTAGCTCTGTTTCTGGAGCAAAGGAGCTTGCCAATAGCCACCTGACCAAAAAAAGAACTACACGACTAAGGCTGCAAATTTTAAAAAAACAATTTTAATGCTTGGACCACAGCTACAACCTCAGAGTCCTACTGCAATGAAAAAGATTACAGAATGGTAAAGAAGTAGACTCAAAGGATATTTTAGTGGGGCTTGACATATATCCTGAGAAACATAATACATTGTTCCAGCATCCTTATAAATTAGCAGAAAGTTAAGTACATTTCATCAAAAAAAGCTAGAAGTTATTTTTCCAGGCATGTGGACTTGTCCAGTAAAGAACCTAACCTTGGATTTATTTCAAAAGAGGCTCTCAACCGGTATGCAGCAACTCCTTAAAGGTCACCAGTACAAATGTAGTAGGATAAATTCCCACCCACTTGCCCCCAAAATTGAATCTCTGATCAAAGCAACAGATGACCCTTGCTGTGAAGCTAGAGGATAGGTACACAAATAAATTTGTATGACTTTATCTACTAAATTAAAAAAATGCAAATGTTAACAAATACGAATTATAATTTTAGCAATGAGCAGCAAAGGTTTGAAACCTCAACCTTAAATTAACCATAATATACACTGGTATTATAAAGCTACTCTCAATTTTTGAACAATTCAGCTATAGACTGCTAACCAAAAATGGGAAACCATGACAATTTCTTTGTAGCTACAGCATAACTTATCACAGCATACTGAGGCTATTTTAAAGGACAGTATCTAAAATAAATTTGCAGAGAAATTCATCATAGACATCTCTTACCTCATAAATGTTGGGGTGCCACATTTTGGTTAAGAATCTGAAGGTAGGTGGTGAATATGGGTAGTCAATAGGAAATTTAATATGCGCCTGAAAAGAAAAAAAAAATGGAATGCTTATAAGTAAGACTACAGGTTATTCATCTGCCTGACAATTCACTCTAATATACTCCAGAGAAACTGAACTCCTTTCTACACAGTAGACTCTGGAGATTAAAATAGCTCATATATATTTTGTTAGCCCCAATGCCAGGGTTATCATTAGCATGTTCTTATAACTATCTCTTTAAATATTTATAAAAATTAACGTTAAATTGCCAAAGCTCAACAGTTATATTATTTTTAATTGAACACACATTAGTGAAAAAGTTTAATTTGTATGTCACGTTGATGGCTGCATTTTAATAATAAAAAATAATTAATACAACCTTATGGTACATAATACAGAACAAAGACAATCTGTTTTACTTAACACTATTTAACTACCACCCAGAAGTAACAATGCTACCATTTTGATATGGCTCCTTCCAGGAGTTTTTGATACTTACATATGTTTATCTCTTTACAAAACATTTTCAAAAATTTGAATATACTGTATTTTATGCTGTTTTTCCATTTGTATCATATCATAAACATTTTCCTTTGCATGTTTGATTGTTAGTATCTACATAATGTTCCATCACATGGATATATAGATGAACCATTTTTAAAAAACTGTTTCCTCATTTCTGAACATTTGGGTTGTTTTTCACTCTTTTGCTATTGTAAATACTGTTACAGTAAATGTCCTTGGCAGTATCCCACATTTCAAGTATAAATACATCCAGACAAAGTCTCATCTAACAGTACCAGTAAAAGGGAGTGAGGAGAGGAATGAAAGGACAAGGTAAGAATAAATAAGTTCACAGCAGTGAAAATGGCAGAGTCAGGATCCTCAAAAATTCTGTCTTCAATAAAAGCAATGAGAAAAGTAGCAAAACCCCTAAGAGTCCAGTTCTTCAAAATCTAAAAGATAACTTAAGGCTGGTAGCAATTCAGGAAGCATCTATTCAAGAAAAACAGATGAACCTGTTTTTATAGTAAACTCTGTGGTGTTTTAACCTGCCCTAGTCCCTTAACCTTCTCTCCAGAGCCATGGTAGCCTTAAAACTAAGAGCTCACATTCAAAGTGAAGACCAGAAAAAAAAAAAAAAAAAAAGAAAGTGAAGACCAGAGGCCACAGAATGGATTGAAACTTCTTCAAAGTCTTATTCTCATAGAACTGTCATTATTTGACCTTTCTGGTGGTACCCTAGAACAGCACTTGTAAGGCTGTTATTTATTACCTGATTTGGAGCTTGGCCAATGTGAAAATATTTTTCCTAGGGATGTGGAAACCAATGACAGGCAACTGTTTAACTTCAAAGCTGCCTGCTGGGTCAAACAACAGACTAACCAACTATTTTAATAGGAAAGGCTGGGATATGAGATATCCATACGACTTTGAAAATCTCTGACAAATTTCTAAATCTATAAAACCAGGTCAATGTGCAGGGCCATGAGTATGCCCCGCCTATGTGCATGCACAGAAAAGTCAAAAAGGTCATTAGAAGGCCTTAAACTAGCACCTCTAGCTGAACGTGAGGATCTGCATAAGCAGGAAGTGAAGGCTAGGCAGAGTCTGCAACTACCTGTACTCAGAAAACTATAAAACACTGATGAAAGAAATCAAAGATGACACAAACACATGGAGAAAGATACCATGCTCCCAGACTGGAAGAATCAATACTGTGAAAATGACTATACTACCCAAAGCAATCTACAGGTTCAATGCAATCCCTATCAAATTACCAATGGCATTTTCCACAGAAATAGAACAAAACATTTTACAATTTGTATGGAAACGCAAAACACCCAGAGTAGCCAAAGCAATCCTGAGAAAGAAAAACGGAACTGAAGGAATCAGGCTCTCTCCCTTCAGCCTATACTATAAAGAGAGTAATCAAGATAGTATGGTACTGGCACAAAAACAGAAATATAGATCAATGGAACAGCATAGAAAGCCCAGAGATAAACTACGGTCAACTAATCTATGACAAAGGAGGCAAGGATATACAATGGAGAAAAGGCAGCCTCTTCAATAAGTGGTGCTGGGAAAACTGGACAGCTACATGTAAAAGAATGAAATTAGAACACTTCCTAACACCATACACAAAAATAAACTCAAAATGGATAAAAGACCTAAATGTAAGGCCAGACACTATAAAACTCCTGGAGGAAAACATAGGAAGAACACTCTTTGACGTAAATAACAGCAAGATCTTTTTTGATCCACTCCCTGGAATAATGGAAATAAAAACAAAAATAAATAAGTGGGACCTAATGAAACTTCAAAGCTTCTGCACAGCAAAGGAAACTATAAGCAAGACGAAAAGACAACCCTCAGAATGGGAAAAAATATTTGCCAATGAATCAACAGACAAAGGATTAATCTCCAAAATATATAAACAGTTCATCCAGCTCAATATCAAAAAAACAAACACCCCAATCAAAAAATGGGCAGAAGACCTAAATAGGCATTTCTCCAAAGAAGACATACGGATGGCCAAGAGGCACATGAAAAGCTGCTCAACATCACTAATTATTAGAGAAATGCAAATCAAAATGACAATGAGGTATCACCTCACACCGGTTAGAATGGGCATCATCAAAAAATCTACACACAGTAAATGCTGGAGAGGGTGTGGAGAAAAAGGAACGCTCTTGCATTGCTGGTGGGAATGTAAATTGATACAGCCACTATGGAAAACAGTATGGAGGTTCCTTGCAAAACTAAAAATAGAACTACCATATGACCCAGCAATCCCACTACTGGGCATATACCCAGAGAATGCCATCATTCAAAAAGACACATGCACTCCAGTGTTCACTGCAGCACTATTTACAATAGCCAGGACATGAAAGCAACCTAAATGTCCATCAACAGAGGAATGGATAAAGAAGATGTGGTACATACATACAATGGAATATTACTCAGCTGTAAAAAGCAATGAAACTGGGATATTTTTAGAGACATGGATGGACCTAGAGACTGTCATACAGAGTGAAGTGAGTCAGAAAGAGAAAAACAAATATTGTATATTAACACATATATGTGGACTATAGAAAAATCGTACAAATCAACTGGTTTGCAAGGCAGAAACAGAGACACAGATGTAGAGAACAAACATATGGACACCAAGTGGGGAAAGCGGGGAGGGTTGGGGGGGGGGGAATGAATTGGGAGATTGGGATACCAAATAGTACACTCTAAATATATGCAGTCTACTGTAAAAAATAAAAAAATAAAAAGTTAAAAAAAAAAAAGCTAGCATGGTACTGGCACAAAAACAGAAATATAGATCAATGGTACAGGGTAGAAAGCCCAGAGATAAACCCACGGACCTATGGTTACCTAATCTATGACAAAGGAGGCAAGAATATACAATGGAGAAAAGACAGTCTCTTCAATAAACGATGCTGGGAAAATTTGACAAATACATGTAAAAGAATGAATTAGAACACCACCTAACACCATACACAAAAATAAACTCAAAATGGATTAAAGACCTAAATGTAAGGCCAGACACCATAAAACTCTTAGAGGAAAACAGAGGAAGAACACTCCTTGACAAAGATCACAGAAAGATCTTTTATGACCCACCTCCTAGAGCAATGAAAATAAAAACAAAAATAAGCAAATGGGACCTAATTAAACTTAAAAGCTTTTGCACAGCAAAGAAAACCATTACCATGATGAAAAGACAACCCAAAGAATGGGAGAAAATATTTACAAACAAAGCAACAAAGGATTAATCTCCAAAATATACAAACAGCTCATGCAGCTCAATATCAAAAAAACAAACCACCCAATCAAAAAATGAGTGGAAGACCTAAATAGACATTTCACCAAGGAAGACATACAGATGGCCAAGAGGCACATGAAAAGCTGCTCAACATCACTAATTATTAGAAAAATGCAAATCAAAACTATAATAAGCTCAAACTGGTCAGCATAGCTATCATCAAAAAAAACTACAAACAACAAACGCTGGCGAGGGTGTGGAGAAAAGGAAACCCTCTTGCACTGTTGGTGGGAATGTAAACTGATACAGCCACTGTGGAGAACTGTATGGAGGTTCCTTAAAAAACTAAAAATAGAGCTACCATATGACCTAGCAATCCCACTACTGGGCATATACCCTGAGAAAACCATAATTCAAAAACACACATATACCCCAGTGTTCATTGCAGCACTGCTTACCATAGCCAGGACATGGAAACAGTCTAAAGGTCCATCGACAGATAAATGGATAAAGAAGATGTTGGGGGGGGGGGGTGTACACGGAAATATTACTCAGCCATAAAAAGAAATGAAATTGGGTTATTTGTAGTGAGGTGGATGAACTCAGAGTCTGTTATAAAGAGTGAAGTAAGTAAAAAAGAGAAAAACAAATACCATATATTAACACATATGTGGAATCTAGAAAAATGGTACAGATGAACCTATTTGCAGAGCAGGAATAGAAACGCAGACGTTGGGAACAGACATGTGGACACGGGCGGGAAGGATGAATTGGGAGATTAGGTTTGACATAAATACACTACCATGTGTAAACAAGATAACTAGTGGGAACCTGCTGTATATGTATAGCACAGGGAGCTCAGCTCAGTGCTCTGTAATGATCTAGATGGGTGGGATGAGTGGTGGAGGGAGGTCCAAGGAGGGTGGGGATATTTTTATACATATTTATACATATGATTCACTACACTGTACAGCAGACACTAAGACAACACTGTAAAGCAATTATACCCCAATTAAAAAAATAATAAAGCAACACACACACACAAAATTAGCTATGTGAAAGAAGTCAGTCACAAAAGATCACATATTTATGAAATGTCCAGAAGAGATTAGTGGTTGCATAGGGCTGGAAGTAAATTGGTAGGAAACAGAGGTGACTATTAAAAGGTATGGGGCTTTGAGGATGAGGAAAATGTTCTAAAATTGATTATGGTGATGGCTGCACAATTTTAAGAATATACTAGAAACCACTGAATTGTGTACTTTGAGTAAATTGTGTATGTACATGAAGATCACAATAAAGCTACTTATTTAAAGAAAACAAAAACGGAAGTCCAAAAGTAGTCACATCCCAATAACAACAAGAATACCCAGTTCTTCAGATCTTGGTTTCAAA
Source organism: Hippopotamus amphibius kiboko (assembly GCF_030028045.1). Classification (NCBI taxonomy): domain Eukaryota; kingdom Metazoa; phylum Chordata; class Mammalia; order Artiodactyla; family Hippopotamidae; genus Hippopotamus; species Hippopotamus amphibius. Next base: position 71,995,290 of record NC_080187.1, read on the forward strand.
ATACTATTTTCTAATAAAAAGAAACAAGGATCTCTGGAGAAATACTTGATTCTAGATGTGGGGCAAAAAAAATACAAGATGAGCATGGAGCATCTTATAGCGCCTGAAAGTAAGGAAATGCTAAAGAAAAAAGATGGAAGCATGTGAAAACAAAAACCAAACCAAAAACCAAAAAAACAACAACAAAAAAAACCAAAAACCAAACCAAACCAAACCAAAAACATAAGACACCAATCTGAAAGAGCCCCTACTGGCCAAAAGTAAAGCAATTCATAGTATTGGAATGATAACCCAAGTTATAAAATAAATATAAATGAGTGCATACTGGTATAAATTATTGAATGAAAAAATACTGGGGAAGGGACAAATCTTCCTCACAGCAGCACTCCAGATAATATATGTAGATATATTGCATTAAGGAGGTGGAGTTTAATTCCCCTCCCCTTTGAGTGTGGGCTGGGCTGAATGTCTCACTTCCTAAGAATAGAGTATGGAAAGGAAGAAATACTAACTTTATAGTAGAGAAACCTGGCAAACAACACCTTAACCAAGTGATCAAGGTAACATCACTGGTGTTAAGTCATTAAAATCATGACCTCCCTGATAAGATGCAGTGAGAAACACAGCTCATCTCTGTGGTGCTCTTACCCCAAAACCCATGACCCTGTCTAATCATGAGGAAAATGTTAGACAAACCCAAAAGGAGGGGCATTCTACCAAAATACCTGACCAATTCTTTTCAAAACTGTCAAGGTCATGCAAAACAAAGAAAGATGGGGAAATCATCAAATATTGGAGGAAACTAAAGAGACATGACAATTAAATGCAATACAGTATTCTGAATTGTATCCAGGAAGAAAAAAAGGACATTAAGGGTGGTAGGGGAGAATTGAGTATGATTGCCAATGGGCATGATGTTTCTTTTGGAGATGATGAAATAAACTGGAGTTAGATGGTGGTGATGGTTGTACAACCTTGTGAATAAAAAAACCACTGAACTGCATGCTTTGAAAGCCTACAGTGTATTGGTATCATGGCTAGGTGTTGTCTGAGTAGTTCCCTGGGTGGATGAAAGCAGAGGAAACAGCAAGAAGGCACCAGGTGCAAAGAATGTGGAGTGGTCAGGTATGGCTAGTGGGATGCTTGGTGGTAACTACAGGAGACAGAAGACTGGATGAAGGTAGGTTGAAGTTTTGTTCAGGTGTTTTAGAGGGAAACTACATAAAGCCAGAAAAGTAAAGGCAAGATGTGTATTTTAGAAAAATGACTCTGGGACAGCACTGTAAAATATGGACTGAATGGGATAAAAGACAGACATAAGTTAGGAGTGGTTTTCTATCTCTTTCATTTAATCAGCCTCATCTCTAGTATCTGCATGTGCTTTAGAAAGCTTTAGTAATTGTTACATAATTATATAATGCATAATCTGAATAAAACAGGATTGTAGAAATTTCCATAAAAATAGGTACTATGGTCCTTGAAAATGTAACCTCCTTTATCACATTTCTATGGGAAATTAGATTATTCTTTCTAAAAATAATCAATAAAATTTAGTAGTGTTAGTCAAATCTTTAGGTCCCCAAAAATGTCTTCCTAGACTACTAACTATACTAAAAGAAATCTCTGCAGACCAACGAGGAATGGTTGCATGAAAATTTATAACGAATGTATGATGTGCACCAATATGAAACAGCAGTAAAGAACATCCACTCAAGAAGCTAGACCGCCTGGGTTGGAATCCTGGCTCTGCCATTCATTAGCTGTTTCTTGAAGTAAGTTATTTGTGTCTCCAGTTTCCTCATCAGTAAAATAAAGCTTATAGTACTTATTAAACAGCGTGGTATGAGGATTAAATGAGTAAATGCTTGTAAAATGCATTAGAACAGTGCTTAACATACAATAAAATATATGTAAGAGTTTCGTTTAAAAATTGCAAATTAAACTGGCAGGGGTAGTTATGTCATGAAAGCTTCTTTTAAAAAAGCCTCTCCTACAGACTGCTGATTTTCACTTTATCTCTTTCACTTACTTGCCTTTTGATTATATTACCAGCTTTAGAAAAGACGACTAGAGAAATTCTTTCCAGCCTGAAGAACTTGAATCTTATGGAACCAGTTTTCTAAGAGCTTTACCAATCCTAATTATTTTTAAATATAATTAATAAGCATTAATTACTTAGTATTGTTAATTGGGTTTCTATATTTTCTCTAAGCATCTACTAATATTTTGAATTATTTATTTTGAGCTTTTATCTTTATTTCTGTACTGTGAACACTACTTATCTCCACATAATTTTTGTTTGTTTTTTTTGAATAAATTTATTTATTTATTTATTTATTTATTTATTTATTGGCTGTGTTGGGTCTTCGTTGCTGTGTGCGGACTTTCTCTTAGTTGCGGTGAGCGGGGGCTCCTCATTGTGGTGGCCTCTCTTGCTGTGGAGCACGGGCTCTAGGTGTGTGGGCTTCAGTAGTTGTGGCACACAGGCTCATAGTTGTGGCTCACGGGCTTAGTTGCTCCGTGGCATGTGGGATCTTCCTGGAGCAGGGATCGAACCCTAGACCCCTGCATTGGCAGGCGGATTCTTAACCACTGCGCCGCCAGGGAAGCCCGGACAGTTTTTCATCATCACGCAGCACCCTTAAAGATGGAGGGAGAACTCCCCAAGGCACCCAACCAAGAGGCTCAGTGCCCTGATGCCCTGCCGTTAGGTTGGTTTTTTTTTTTTTAGGGATTCACAATCGTATTTACGTCTCCTCCTGGGTCCGAGGCTGTAAAGGGCGCTCGTGCTCATCCTTCATCCCTCCCTTTCTGTAGCTCTGCGGCTGAAAAGCCACTGGCTCCTTACTCGGCCAAGCCCGCGGCTCATCTCTGCAGACGGGAAGGGAGCTCAGGTCCGAAGTCGCCCCGGCCTGGCGCCTGCATCCGTCCCCGCAGGGCTTGGTCTGCAGCTCTGATGGGCGCAGGCAGTCCCGGCCCTGGCCCCTCGGCCGCTCCCCCGCTGCCGCCTCCGGAGTGATTCTCAGCCGGTCCCGGCCGCGCATCGCCTTAGACCGCCACCGCCCCCCCTTCCGGCCCCTCTGCCCGGCCTCCTCTCACCCCCACCTGGCGCCCCTGCCCGCCACCGGGGTCCGGGAGGCCCCTGTCCCCGGCGGGCCCCGTCTCCACATAATTTTTAAAAGTAACTCCGACAGAATAAAGTCAAGTTTAAACTATTTTTGATTGATTTTTAAAAGTACTGGGTTGGCCAAAAGTTTCATTCATTTTTTTTCCATAAGATGGCTCTAGTAGCACTTAGTTGTCTTCAACTTCATTCAAATCAACTTTGTTCCATTGTATGTGACAGCTGTCATATCATCATGCATTTAAAAAAAGACATCAAAATTTGTGAATTTTTGTGTCACCATTTTAATATTGAAGATGGAAGTTGGGAAAAGCAACATTTCCGGCATATTATGCTTGATTATTTCAAGAAAGGTAAAAACGCAACTGAAACGCAAAAAAGATTTGTGCAGTGTACGGAGAAGGTGCTGTGACTGACTGAACATGTCAAAAGTCATTTGTGAAGTTCCACACTGGAGATTTCTTGCTGGACGATGCTCCATGGTCGGGTATACCAGTTGAAGTTAATAGGGATCAAATAAAGACATTAACTGAGAACAATCAACATTATACCATGCAGGAAACTGACATACTCAAAATACTTATTCAAATCAAGTGTTGAAAATCGTTTGCACCAGCTTGGTTATGTTATTCGCTTTGATGTTTAGCTTCCATATAAGCAAAAAAAACCTTCTTGACCGTATATCAGCATGTGATTCTCTATTGAAATGCGATGAAAATGTTCCATTTTTAAATTGTGATGGGCAATAAAAAGGGGATACTGTACAACAACATGGAACTGAAGAGATCATGGGGCAAGCGAAATGAACCACCACCAACCACACCAAAGGCCCAGTCCTCAACCAAAGAAGGTCATGTTGGATATATGGTAGGATTAGAAGGGAGTCAGTCCTCTATGGTGAGCTCCTTTTGGAAAAGCAAACGATTAATTCCAACAAGTACTGCTCCCAATTAGACCAACTGAAAGCAGCACTCAATGAAGAGTTCAAACTTAGTCAATAGAAAAAACATAATCTTCCATCAGGATAACACAAGATCGCATGCTTCTTTGATGACCAGGCAAAAACTGTTACAGCTTGGCTGGGAAGTTCTGATTCATCTGCCATATTCACCAGACAGTGCACCTTCAGATTTCCATTTATTCTGGTCTTTACAAAGTTCTCTTAATGGAAAGAAACTGAATTCCCTGGAAGACTGAAAAAGGCACCTGGAACAGTTCTTTGCTCAAAAAGATAAAAATTTAGGGGAAGATGGAACTATGAAGTTGCCTGAAAGACGGCAGAAGGTAGTGGAACAGAAGGGTGAATACGTTGTTCTATAAAGTTCTTGGTGAAATTGAAAAATGTGTCTTTTACTTAAAAACCAAAGGCACTTTTGGGCCAATCTAATATCATGCCTGGGAATTTCCTGGTGATCCAGTGATTACGACTTGGCGCTTTCACTGCCACGGCCCGGGTTCAATTCCTGGTTGGGAGGGGCCGAGGGTGGGGGGATGATGAAGAATGTATCATGCCTGAATTATGCTTATGTTACACTGAAAAAGGTAACATTGGGTGGTGTACCCCTGTAAGGCTATTTAAAGTTGTTAACAAGAACTCCTTCAATGGAATTTCCAATCTTAAAGAATTTAGCTGAAGTTAAAATCAGGGGGAATATTCTGCTATAGCGCTTTCCTGAGACAGTACTTTTACCACTATTACTTTATTTTTCAGAACCTTATTAATAATTTAAACATATTATTTCATATATATGTTGACCCATAATTATCTAAATTATCTTTAAATATATATTTAATATTATCTCTTCACAAATACAGTGAAGTGAAGGGAAAAATTCAACTCAATACTGAATTTTATTTCCTCTTTGAAATTCTCTGAAGTAAAGCAAATTATAGTACATAACTTACATGTAAAATTTTGAATGAAATCTTTTATATCATTTCAATTATATTCACAGAACTGTATAACCATTTTAAAAGAAGAAGAAAAAAAGGATGATACCGTAATCAGTAATCCTAGGTTCTGGCGCTGGCACTCTTTGCTGGCCCTTAGGCAAATCATTTAAATCTCTAGAGTTTAATTTCTTTTTCTTAATAAAATGGTGAGGGCTTCCCTGGAGGCACAGTGGTTAAGAATCCGCCTGGCAATGCAGGGGACACAGGTTCGAGCCCTGCTCTGGGAAGATCCTACATGCCGAGGAGCAACTAAGCCTGTGCTCTAGGGCCCATGTGCTGTACCTACTGAAGCCCACGTACCTAAGGCCTGTGCTCTGCAACAAGAGAAGCCACCGCACAATGAGAAGCCCGAGCACCACAAAGAAGAGTAGCCCCTGCTCGCTGCACCTAGAGAAAGCCCATGTGCAGCAATGAAGACCCAACACAGCCAATAAATAAATAAATAAATTTATTAAAAAAAATAGATCTGTTATCGTGGTTTTAATTAAAAAAATAAAAATAAAAAAAGGAATCCATCAGCCAACACAGGGGACACAGGTTCGATCCCTGGTCCGAGAAGATCCCATATGCCGAGGAACAACTAAGCCTGTGCACCACAACTACTGAGCCTCTGCTCTGGAGCCCTCGAGCCACAACTACTGAGCCCACGCTCCGCAACCACTGAAGCCTCCGCACCTAGAGCCTGTGCTCCACAACAAGAGAAGCCACTGCACTGAGAAGCCCAAGCATTGAAATGAAGAGTAGCCCCCCTACTCTCCGCAATTACAGAAAGCCCGAGCACAGCAACAAAGACCCAATGCAGCCAATAAATAAAAATAAAATTAAAAAAAAAAAGGATACCAGGATACATAATCTTAAATCATCAAATCAAAGATTAAACTATTTTCATTGTATTCAGGAGCATTAATAAATTAAAAAATATTTTCCCAGAACTAATGGGGGAAATTATAAGTTTAATAAAATATAAAACTTGCTCTTATCCATTCCCAACCCTAGTAAATCTTAGGATATGATCTGAACAAACTATAAACTTATGAGAACAAGGGAAATGTGAAAACTGTGAAAACTTTTTCAGCTGTAATAATAGTACTGTGGTTACTTTTTTAAAGGAGGCTCTTATATTTCAAATATACATTCTGAAATATTCACAAGTGAAATGATATGATGTCTGAAATCAGTTACAAAATAATGTGGAAAGGAGTAGATAAGGTACAGATAAAACACATTTGCTGTGAGTTAATTATGGACACTGAGTGCTAGGCACACAAAGATTTATTATACTATTTCTAATTTCATATTATGGAAAAATTTCAAACATACAAAAAGCTTAAAAAATGAGATAACTAATATACAATTATTTTTTAAAAGCATGACAGTGCTTTGTATAACTAGCATAATCATGCCATTATGATAGCAACAGATGCTGCTATTAACCACACGAACATGAGAGAACTTGGCAAGGTGATAATAAAGTTCATATGAAAGAGAAAACACATGAAAATAATATTGATTTTGTTAAAACCTATAACAGGGAGGGGTTCACACTAGTAGACAGAGAAACATCCTACAAAGATGCTATTAAAGGAGGAAACTACATACAGATCAATGATACAGAATAAGTTATACAGATAACAATAAAGGCAACATTTCAAATAAGTAGGGGAAACATTCAAATAATGTTGGGGGAAATGACTCTTCCTTTGGATAAAGGGGTAAAGATGCTTATAGACACTTGAACAGAAAATCAGGTTTCACTTTCAAGGAGAAAAAGATCAAACCTCATCTTCAAGAAGACTAAACAACAGTGGTGAAGCTCTGGACAATCCCTGACCTCCAAGAGTAAAAAGGAGCTCATACACTAGTAGCAAAAGATGGATTTTTCTGTTGCCATAGTAACAAACAGCCACCAGATTGAGTTTTTTGAATGAAGTGTAGTTGATTTATAATGTTTTGTTAATTTCTGCTGTACAGCAAAGTGATTTAGTTTTATATATATATGTATGTATATACACACACATACACACACACACATTCTTTTCTTTAATATTTTCTATTGTTTATCACAGGATACTGAATATAGTTCCCTGTGCTATATACACAGTAGGGCCTTGTTTTTATCCATTCTATATATAATCAAAATCAGTTTTAAATTGCTTAAGCAATACCTGACAGTTCTATAGAAGAACCAACTTTAAACCCATTTAAACAACTTTCATCGGTGAGTATGTTTTTGCAAGCGAACCTATCAATAACAGCCCTTTGCTTCTGAAAGTCAGCCAAATGGGAACACACTCCTGTCAACAAACACACTTCTGAATACCAACCAATCAGTAATGGTCTCAGTCAAGTACCCATGCTTCCACAGCTGATGCCAACAACCTCACAATGAGTGAAAAACCCACCAATCCCTAAACTTCACACTTCTCAAAAACCCTATAATAAGATCAGCAGTCTGCTCTATGTGGAAAGACTGTGACTGACCAGCCAAGCTCTCTTAAGTAAATGCTTTGTGATACTGAAAAGTAGTCTTTTACACCTTTTACAAATTTATTAATGAAGTACAGTTACAAATTTATTAATGAAGTACAGATATATGACTATGTCAAGAAATATGGGGGCGTCCCTGGTGAAGCAATGGTTAAGAATCTGCCTGCCAGCACCAATCGATGAATTTAGTAAAGTAGCAGGATACAAAATTAATGCACAGAAATCTCTTGCACTCCTATACACTAACAACGAAAAAGCAGAAAGAGAAATTAAGGAAACTCTCCCATTTACCACTGCAACAAAAAGAATAAAATACCTAGGAATAAACCTGGCTAAGGAGGCAAAAGACCTGCATGCAGAAAACTATAAGACGCTGATGAAAGAAATCAAAGATGATACAAACAGATGGAGAAACATACCATGTTCTTGGATTGGAAGAATCAATATTGTGAAAATGACTATACTACCCAAAGTAATTTACAGATTAAACACAATCCCTATCAAATTACCAACGGCATTTTTCACAAAACTAGAACAAGAAATCTTACGATTTGTATGGAAACGCAAAAGACCCCGAACAGCCAAAGCAATCTTGAGAAGGAAAGACGGAGTTGGTGGAATTAGGCTTCCTGACTTCAAACTATACTACAAGGCCATAGTGATCAAGACAGTATGGTACTGGCACAAAAACAGAAAGGAAGATCAATGGAACAGAATAGAGAACTCAGAGGTAAACCCAAGCACATATGGGCAGCTTATCTTTGACAAAGGAGGCACGAATATACAATGGAAAAAAGACAGCCTCTTCAATAAGTGGTGCTGAGAAAATTGGACAGCAACATAGAAAAGAATGAAATTAGAATACTTCCTAACACCTAACACCTTATACACAAAAAGAAACTCAAAATGGATGAAAGACCTACATGTAAGGCCAGACACTATAAAACTCCTAGAGGAAAACATAGGCAGAACACTCTATGACATCCATCAAAGCAAGATCCTTTTGGACCCACCTCCTAGAATCATGGAAAGAAAATCAAGAATAAACAAATGGGACCTCATGAAACTTAAAAGCTTTTGCACAGCGAAAGAAACCATAAACAAGACAAGAAGACAACCCTCGGAATGGGAGAAAATACTTGCCAACGAACCAACTGACAAAGGATTAATCTTCAAAATATACAAGCAGCTCATGCAGCTTCATACCAAAAAAGCAAATAACCCAATCCACAAATAGGCAGAAGACCTAAATAGACATTTCTCCAAAGAAGACATACAGATGGCCAACAAACACATGAAAAGATGCTCAACATCACTAATCATTAGAGAAATGCAAGTCAAAGCCCCAATGAAGTATCCCCTCACACCTGTCAGAATGGCCATCATCCAAAAATCTAGAAACAGTAAATGCTGGAGAGGGTGTGGAGAAAAGGGGACTCTCCTGCACTGTTGGTGGGAATGTAAGTTGGTACAGCCACTATGGAAAACAGTTTGGAGGTTTCTTAAAAAACTAAAAATAGGGCTACCATATGATCCAGTAATCCCACTCCTGGGCATATACCCAGAGAAAACCATAATCCAAAAAGAAACATGTACCATAATGTTCACTGCAGCACTATTTACAATAGCCAGGACATGGAAGCAACCTAAATGCCCATCAACAGATGAATGGATAAAGAAGATGTGGCACATATATACAATGGAATATTATTCAGCCATAAAAAGGAATGAAACTGAGTTATATGTAATGAGGTGGATAGATCTAGAGACTGTCATACAGAGCAAAGTAAGCCAGAAAGAGAAATACCGTATGCTAACGCACATATATGGAATCTAAAAAAATGGTACTGATGAACCCAGTGACAGGGCAAGAATAAGGATGCAGATGCAGAGAATGGACTGGAGGACCCAGGGTTGGGGGGGGGGGAGCGAAGGGGAAGCTGGGGCAAAGTAAGAGAGTAGCATAGACATATATACACTACCAACTGTAAAATAGATAGCTAGTGGGAAGTTGCTGTATAATAAAGGGAGATCAACTTGATGATAGGTGATGCCTTAGAGGGCCAGGACAGGGAGGGTGTGAGGGAGTCACAGGAGGGAGGAGATATGGGGATATATGTATAAATACAGCTGATTCACTCTGGTGTACCTCAAATCTGGTACAAGAGTGTAAAGCAATTATATTCCAATAAAGAGCTTAAAAAAAAAAAAAAAGAATCTGCCTGCCAATGCAGGGGACACAGGTTCAAGCCCTGGTCCAGGAAGATCCCACATGCTGCAGAGCAACTAAGCCTGTGCGCCACAACTACTGAGTCTGCACTCTAGAGCCCATGAGCCACAACTATTGAGCCCACGCACCGCAACTACTGAAGCCCACGTGCCTAGAGTCCAGGCTCCACAACAAGAGAAGCCACTGCAATAAGAAGCCCGTGCACTGCAATGAAGAGTAGCCCCCGCTCTCCACAACTACAGAAAGCCAGCAAGCAGCAACGAAGACCCAATGCATGCAATAAAAGATAAATAAAATAAATAAATTTTAAAAAATATTTTAAAAAAAGAAGTAAATCTGAAAAGTCACATCTAAAAACATACAAGCCTGAGAACCACAACTACTGAAGCCCACGTGCTTAGAGCCCGTACTCTGCAATAAGAGAAGCCACCACAATGAGATGTCCACGTACTGCAACAGGGTAGCCCCTACTTGCCACAACTAGAGAAAGCCTGTGCGCAGCAACGAAGACCCAATGCAGCCAAAAATAAGTAAAGAAAGAAAGAAAGAAAAACACACAATTGTTGTACAAGTAATTTAGACTCTTGACTCTTTTTAGGCAACTCCTTATATCTTTCTTGACTAACTTGCAAACTCATAAGGACAAGTATCTCCAAAATATTTTCTGTACCATGACCACATATGCCTTCTCTAAAATGCTCAGACTGGTCCTAAGTGTACCTTTAATGAAACCACTGAACTCACCAGACATCGATGTTTAGTTATTCACACACTGAGCATTTATGTTATTGGATAAATATTTTCATTTATTCAATCATTCAACATATCACTGTTGAAAACCAATGATGTTGCCAGGTGCCAGGGAGGTGGGAAACAAAGATACTTATAATAATAACTTATTTAGGGACTTCCCTGGCAGACCAGTGGTTAAGACTCCTGCAGGGGGCACGGGTTCGATCCCTGGTCAGGAAACGAAGATCCCTGCTGCACATGTGGCTGCACGTGCCATGCAGCGTGGCCAATAACAACAACAACAATAATAATAACTTATTTACATCCCTACCCCAGAATGGCTGTGAACTAACTGAAAAAAGACAGGCATGCAAATAAATGATCACAAATTAAGTCCCTTAAGTGAGATACCTACTAGGTGCTGAAAGAGCATTGTGAACAAATGCTGGACTCTGCCTGAGATGATAAGGGAAGATTTTCTGAAGGGTGATACTTGAGCTATATTGAAGCCAAAAGTTAAAAGGGACCTTAAAGGCAGAGGGAAAAGAATGTAGAAAGGTGTATGCATGAGAGCAAAGGCAGAGACAGTAGGAATGAAAATAATGAGACTAATTTTAAGGCAACTAGGAAGTATAATCAATGAGACCTAGTGACTGATTTGATTTTGGGATTGAAAGAAAGGGAAAAATGACTCAGTTTTCTGGATTGAGGAAAGAGGTGAACAATGATAGATGGAAGTGGTGATAAATAATACTTACAAAGTATGTACTAAATGGCAGGCACCAAGCTAAATGCTTCATGTGCATCACTTCATCACTCAGTTGTAAAATTAAAAGGTGAGATGCATGTACAGACACAAATGCAGATGACTTTTAAATGAAGAACAAATTATTTTCCAGTCCACATTTCTGACTACCAAGAAGCATTTCCCCATGTTTGTCATTTTGTCTAAACATCTATTTCCTGGGCTTCACCAATTCCACTGTCTCCTCATGCTCTAACTTTTTTGCCCTTTCTTTCTCATACTCCTTAGCTCCTCTCATCTTCTTTTTAACTTAATGTACTCTCATTATAACTTTTCCCTGGTTTTTTATTCTCCCCCAAATGTGACACATTACAAAAATCAAAAACTTCTGGGCAAAGAAAAAGAAATCCCAAAATGCATTACACCAAAAGTAATTTAGATAACAATATATGGAAATGAAGTATACATCAGCTTGGGGCAAAATTTTGCTAACCCCAATGTGAAACATTAAAGTAATTTTATTACCCCACTATTTTTGTATGGAATTTTAGCTATAACATAACAAAAAACAATTAAATATGAGTAGTGAAATATATTCTAATTATTCCTGCTACCTCATTATTAACACAAATAAGAAAAAGCTTCCCAGTCGTAAACACAAATGTATTTGGTAATAGGTCAGTTGACAGCAAATGTAGAGTTGCTGTTGCGTTTGGATTAGTGCCTGAACACAGTGTGGAATGAGGATACTCCCACTGCTGAGTTTTTCTGCTATGTCATCAGCTCACATCTGCTATAGGATACGTTTCCAACATGACAGCAAAAGCAATCAAAACATGTTTTCTTATTAACTTGCTGAAAAGTTTCAAAAGTCTGCCAACCACCAGTACAAATTTAAATTTTTCATTAACAGTATGAATATATTGAATAGCTATACCTAGTGATGTTGCAATGTGTGCCACAGGCTTTAAAGTCAAGAAATTATGTCTTTATCGATTACAAATCTCAATATAAAAAGTTAACTTAGAAATACTATAATACTTAATATAATTATTCTAAAGTTAAGATGAAATATAAATAACAGGAAATCCTTGATGCTCTTACTGGACTCTTGTTTTTTTGTTTCTTTTTTTTGGCCTCACTGCATGGCATATGGGATCTTAGTTCCCCACCAGAGAGTGAACCTGTGCCCCCTGCAGTGGAAATGGGGAGTCCTAACCACTGGACATCGGGGAAGTTTCTTAGACTCTAAAAAGTAAACTTCTGACAGTTAAGGAGAACTAACTCTTAAGTATTAATACTGATAGTCTTCTGTATTTTTTTAACAGAATAATATAAAATGTTTCTTTCAGCTTAGAAAGTAAAGCCTTTTATTCCCAAAATACACTACTAGATTAAAAAACTTATCATACACTAGAGTTACTGACTGTTATTGATACAAGGCTAGACAGACAAATGGTACAGAAGAGCATCCAAAAACAGAGATATATATAAAATCATCTAGTTTACAATGAAAACAATACTACAATTCAGTGGGAGACAGGACAGTGTTTTCAATAAATGGTATTAGAGCTACACTGGATACCCACATCGAAAAATTTTAACCTTGACCCTTGTCTCACATCACTTATAGATAGATCATAGAGCTAAGTGCAAAACTAAAACTATGAAGTTTCTAGATGAAAACATAAAAGAATATCTTCACACTGGAAATCCTAACCAGAACAATTAGACAAGAAAAAACAAATAAAAGGCACCCAAATTTCCAAATTAGAAAAAATTACGTTTGCAGACATGATCTTATAAGGAGAAAACCCTGAAGATTCCACTCAAAATAAAAACCGATAGAACTAATGAACTAATTTAGCAATATTGCAAGATGTAAAAATCAACATCTAGGACTTCCCTGGTGGCACAGTGCTTAACAATCTGCCTGCCAATGCAGGGCACACGGGTTCGATCCCTTTTCTGGGAGGATCCCACGTGCCGCGGAGCAACTAAGCCCATGTACCACAACTACTGAGCATGTGCTCTAGAGCCTGTGAGCTGCAACTACTTAGCCTGTGCACCCCAACTACTAAAGCCCACTTGCCTAGAGCCCGTGCTTGGCAACAAGAGAAGCCACCGCAATGAGAAGCCTGCCCACGGCAACAAAGAGCAGTCCCCACCCACCACAACTAGAGAAAGCCTACACGCAGCAATGAAGACCCAACGTAGAAAAAAATAAACATCTAAAATCACTTGCCCAAAAAAAAAAAAAAAAAAAAGGAAGTTGCGTTTCTATTTACAATAACAATGAATTCAAAGAGGAAATTAAGAAAATAATTCTGTTTATAATAACATCAGCAAGAATAAAATACTTAGGCATAGGGAATTTCCTGGCAGCCCAGCAGTTTAGGACTGTGCACTTCCACTGCAGGGGGCACGGGTTCGATCCCTAGCGAAGGAACTAAGATCTTGCATGCCACACAGCGTGGCCAAAAAAAGAAAAAGAGGGGAAGAAATAAAATGGATGCTGTACGATGCTCTATTCTCACATGTATTTCTGTAATAATGTACTTATATTAAAAAAAAGAATAAAATACTTAGGCATAAACTTAACCAAAGGTGAAAGACATACACTGACAACTACAAAATACTGTTGAAAGAAATTAAAGATGACACAAACAAATGGAAAGACAACCCATGTTCATGGGTTGGAAGACTTAATATTGTTAAGATGTCAATACTACCCAAAGCAATCTGCAGATTTGATGCAATCCTTATCAAAATCTCAATCACAATTTTTGCAGAAATAGAAAAATTCATCCTAAAATTCAAATGGAATCCCAAGGGACTCCAAATAGCCAAAACAATCTTGAAAAACAAGAACAAGTTTGGAGGTCTCACACTTCCTAATATCAAAGCTTAATAAAAAGCTACAGCAATCAAGACCATGTGACATTGGCATAAAGACATATACAATAATAGAACAGAATAGAAAGCCCAGAAATAAACCCTCACATGTATGATCAAATAATTTTTGACAAGAGTACCAAGACCATTCTCTGGGGAAGGTATAGTCTTTTCAACAAATGATGGAAAAACTGGATATCTACATGGAAAATAATGAAATTGGAACCTCACCCTACACCATATACAAATATTAACTCAAAATGGATCAAAGACCTAAGTACAACACCTAAATTTATAAAACTCTTAGAAGAAAATGGGAAAAGCTTCATGACACTGGGTTTGGCAATGATTTCTGGGACATGACATCAACAGCACAGCAACAAAAGAAAAATATACAAATTGGACTACAGCAAAATAAAAAATGTTTATGCATTAAATGACAATATCAACAGAATGAAAAGGCAACCCACAGAGTAGGAGAAAATATCTGCAAATCATATATCTGATGAGGGATTAATGTCTAGAATATATAGTGAACATACAACTCATCAACAATAGGATTAAAAACTAGACAAAAGACAAGTAGACATTTCTCCAAAGAAAATTTACAAATGGCCAATAAGCACATGAAGAGATGCTCAACAGTCTTTAAAAATGTAATGACTAAACCACTAAACCACAATGAGATACCTTAACCACTTTACACCCATGGGGACAGCTGTTACCAAATCAAAACAAAATAACAAAATAAATGTTGGTGAGGATGTGGAGATACTGGAAACACTTTCTGTGCAGTGCTGGTAGGAATGTAAAATGATGCAGCCACTATGGAAAACAGTATGGTGGTTCCTCAAAAAAATTAAAAATAGCATTATCATATGATTCAGCAATTCCACTTCTAGGCAAAGGCAAAAGAATCAAAAAAAGAGTCCCAAATAGATATTTGCACACCTATGTTCACAGACGCTTATTCATAACAGCCAAATGGTAGAAGCAACCCAAGCGTCCATCAATGGACAAATGGATAAATAAACTGCAGTGTGTCCATAGAAAACTGTGGTGTACCCATAGAATGGAATATTTAGCCTCTAAAAGGAAAGAAATTTTGACACATGCTATGAACATGGAGAACCCTGGAAGATATCACACTAAGTTAAACCTACCATAAAAGGACATAGACTGTATGGTTCTACTTATATGAGTTTCTTAGAATAATTAAATTCAGAGACAGAAAGCAGAATGGTGTTTGGCAGGAGCTGGAAGAGGGGCAGGAGGTGAAGAGTTATTAACGGTTCAGTTTGAGAAGATATCTATAGTTCTGGAGATGGACAGTAGTGATGGTTACACAACATGTACACTGAACTGCACACTTAAGATATACTTTATCTCTCTCTCTCACACACACGCACAGAGAATATCTTCATGACACTGGAGAAGATAAAAGTTCTTAAAAAAAGGCACTAACCACGAAAGAAAACATTGATAAATATGACTCCATTAAAACTAAGAACTTCTGGCTCATCAGAAGACATTAAGACAGTGAACAAGCATGAACAGAAGAAGACAATTCACAATACATATATCCAACAAATGATCTGTATCCAGAATATATAAAGAACTCCTTCAAATTAATAAGAAAAAGACAAAAGAATAAAAACGGGCAAAAGGCTTAAACATGCACACCACAAAAGAGAATATCCAAATGCCAAGAGTAAAATAAAGATAGATGTTCAACTCCATTAGTCATTAGAGAAATGCAAATTTAAAACACAATACCTGGGGACTTCCCTGGTGGTGCAGTGGTTAAGATTCCACCTGCCAATGCAGGGGACATGGGTTCAATCCTTGCTCCAGGAAGATCCCACATGCCTCGGAGCAACTAAGCCGGTGGGCCATAACTACTAAGCCTGTGCTCTAGAACCCCTGAGCCACAACTATCGAGCCCATGTGCCACAACTACTGAAGCCTGTGCACGTAGAGCCCATGCTCCACAACAAGAGAAGCCACCGCAATGAGAAGCCCACACACTGTAACAAAGAATAGCCCCCACCCTCCTCAACTAGAGAAAGCCCGCAAGCAGCAACGAAGACCCAACACAGTCTATAAATAAATAAATTTATAAAAACCAACAAAAATAAAAAACAAAGAAACACAATACCTAAAATGAAAAAGAATAGCAAGGCAATGATGCAAAAGTACAATAACTCTCATACAGTGCTTATATAAACCACTTTAGAAAACTGTTGCTCTCTATTACAGCTGTTCATATGTACACCCTATGACTCAGAAATTCTATTGCTAGATATATGCCCAACAGAAAGATATATATTTTCACCAAAATACATGCACTGGAAGGTTCACAGTAAGAATATTCATACAGACAAAATCTGAAACTACCCAAGTGGCCATCAATAGGAAAATGGGTAAAGTGAAACAGTCATTTAATAGAATACTATATAACAATGAAAAAGAGTGATCTTCAACTACACATAATAATTTGGTGAAATCACATAAGCATAACTTTGAGGGAAAGAAGCCAGACACAAAATAAGATTGATACTGTACAAATCTAGTCGTAATAAAATTCAAGAACAGGCAAGACTAATTTATGTTTTTAGAAATTAGGATTATTCCAGGGAGTGGAAGGATAGTTCTGGAAGGGTGCACAAGAAAGGGCTCTTGGAGTGCTGGTGTTGTTCTTTTTCTTGATTTGGGTACTGGCTACATGGATGACCCCATTTGTGAAAATTAATATTGCTGCACACTTATGACATATACATTTTTCTACATTCATATAATTTGATAAAATTTAAATGTAATATTTTAATTAGTTAAAATACAATAACCTTGTATTTTGAACATTTTGAGGTGAGATTTATACTTCTGGCAGAGTTCATTTATTAAATACTAATGTATTTACTGATAAATACATTAGAAAACTAAGTAAATAGGAAGTGAGGAGGTCAATCAACTCCACCAGAAAACAAAACACCATGTGTGAAAGAAAAAGTAATTACGGTATATGATATGACTCAACTGGGACTATTTCATATTACAATACTGAAAATAAACCTAAACCAAAATTATAACTAAACTGGAAGGATTGGAGGGCTAATGAGTTTGTGGGATAGGGTGTTACCATAAGGTGAGAAATCCTTATCTTCCATAGTAAAAATTCAAGTTAATATTAATAACAAACTAAAAAATAAAAATAAATCAAGAAATAGCAATAAAGAACATTTAGAAATACGGGGGCAAATACCAGAAGACAAGGTTGAAAAGTTTCAAAGTAGCTGTCTTCGCGGAGAAGTGTTCAGGGGTGAGAAGGGGACAGTGCAAGTGATTATAAATCTTGTAGAATTATCAGATTCTTCAAACCATTTACATGTATTAATCTAACAACTTTTTAAAAATAGACTTAATTGCTATTAACATATTATGTAGCATTCTGTCCTCCCACAGAGTTCCTACTATATAACTATGTGTTACAGGTAATCCATGAATGATTTGTTTATGGCTAACCTAAGAATGATGGGACCCTTGGTAGCCAGGATACAACATCCGGGGTTCCTAATCTTCTGAACACATGAGCTCAAAGCTAAAAAGCAGGATTTCCCTGGTGGCACAGTGGTTAAGAATCCAAGCTCCAATGCAGGGGGCCTGAGTGTGATCCCTGATTAGGGAACTAGATCTTGCACGCATGCCACAACTAAGAAGCACACATGCCTCAACCATTGAGCTCACATGCCGCAACTAAGACCCAGCGCAGCCTAAATAGATAAATAAAACAAAACAAAAAAACAACGAAAAGGCTAGAATGCTTTTAGTCACAAGAAAAGGCATTCTTGTGCTAAGGGATTTTTCCTCTCAGTTTTTTCTGCCTTTATTAACAAGGTATCTTTAGCACCTAATATGTATACATATGTGGAAAATGGCAGATAAAATTACTAACCAGTTTTGATACTGTACTAGGAGAGTGTACCTAAGACAAGTTAAAAATGATTATGCATAAGCAATTCTAAAATGGTACAGTAAGATAATAAATAAAGATCAATTATAGGGAATTCCCTGGCGGTCCAGTGGTTAGGACTCAGTGCTCTCACTGCCAGGGCCTGGGTTTGATCCATGACTGGGAGAACTAAAATTCCACAAGCCATGAAACACAGCCAAAAAAACAAAAAAAAGATCAATTACATCCTTTCTACCTTTTTTAAGAGAAGCTTTAATTCCATCATGTACTTTCTCTAGGCATGACACCAAAGGTTAAAAATCCTAAAGGAAATGATTGATGAATTTTATAACGTGAAAATTAAGCAATTCTATATGACACAGCAAAATACACCATAAATATGGTTAAAGGCAAAACCACAAACTAGGGGAGATGTATATAACTTCTGATAAAAGGTTAATATACTTTTATAAAGAATGCTTTTAAATCAAAGCATAAAGACAAACCTATCTATAGTAAAACAGGTAAAGGATGTGAATAAGCCAGAACAGAAATGCATTCTAATACTTAGCAGCCTTTTCAGGGACTCTCCAAGACTTCGAGAAATTTAGACAGAAAACCAATCCCATATGCAAAATGAGTCAGTAACTTACAAATATAGAATATTTTTTGTGTATACCAATGGGAAATGAGAGTACACAGCATATAATTCAGCCAAGCAGAGAGAAATATATGCCAAGCATCAAGTTTATCAATACAAGAAAAGGACTCTAATAGTATTCTGCCTATATACTATCTTCTGCATTCCTACTTACCTAAACACCAGGGAAAGACACTATAGTTTCTTGAGCAGAAGGCTGACACAATGAGCAAGGAGGTGTTTGATAAGGGTATGCATGACAGCTGAAGGGGGTTAAATTAATTCACCAGATATGAAGGGGGGAAAAGTCTAGATTTTGATAGTGGCAATGGCAAAAGAGAAAAGGGAACAAATTGCTAACTCTTGGCTCTGTTTCTTCCATCAAGTGATAAGCAGTACCATTTTATTACCAAAGATGAAAGTAGATCAACAAATGAAACCTCCAATGGCAATCATCTGGAGAAGAAACAACAGAATGAAAATATTTAAAATCTCTTTCTTCACTAGTCCATATTTTACTCTGTCAAATAATAATAAAGCTTAATATAACCATTTGTCATCTTTTTTCATAATCAAAAATTTCTCAGGTACAGAAAATAGATCCTTGCTAAAATTACAGAGGACGAAGCTAGATCTTATCTTGCATTATCTAATTACTGAAGAATACCTTGTTAAAACTTAACACTGAGTCAACTCATATTCTTTTTTACCACATCATCCCCAGAAAGAAAAAAAGTAGGTGTCAGACATGACAAACAAGTAAAAAATGCATATCTGTTATACAACCATGGATCTGTGAAATTATGATTTCAAATATATATGAATTCGACAATGAACAAATGTGACATATGAGGACTCATTTAGAAAAAGTATTAGCAGCAATGTTTTTACTTAGCCGAAGAGTGATGGGCATAGTGCTATGAAATATTATGCCATGCCAACATAACAAGATGTTGCATCCTCACTCTCTCAAAATGGTACTTGCTGTTTACAACCTAATTAACGATAAAAAAATGTTAGGGAAAAGCCACTAGGAATCAGAAGGCAATAAAATATAAACTTATACCAAAAGCTAAGATGTCAGGAGAAAAAAGAGGTTTATGTACCAATATTTGGCATGTCAAGAAAGTGTTATTCCCAGTTAAGAGAACTTCCTTTCGCAAAATTACTTGGAAAATGTGCATTCCTAAAATGCAATTATATTAAAATAAAATAGCTTGAACACCCACAAGGATTATATGCTATATATTAAATTTACTTTTAAATAATCAAATTGTGTTTTACTGAACACAAAAATCATTCTGTAAAACAAAATAAAAAAGCTTAAATAAGGTCTTCTATGTCACACAAAAACACAGGGGAAAAAACCCTAGTTCTAATAAGTTTTCCAAAATAAAGACTTAAAAAGAAAAACAGTATCTGTAAGTCCATCCCAGTCTTAAGATTTTATGAGTCCATTTTAATAATTTACATAAGTCATTTTTGAGGGCACTCTGAAAATATGAACTTCCGTGTTAAAGCAGGGATATTCTCAAGGGTCTAAAAAGTATCAGGTAGGGCAGAAATTCTAAACTTTGGGCAATCAGCCTAAACAAATTTAAATATAAACTGTCCTTCCTAGTTCAGCTATTTTCATGAGGATCCAAGTGTGTCAGCTTAGGGCATATACTAATCTACCGAGAATAAAATACACAAAGAGACACTACAGTAGCAACTATATATACTGATGAGATATTAAACATTGTCAAAGTAAGAATTTATAAAGGCTAAATGGCTTTCAAAATATTTGCATTTCTGGGACTTGCACAGTGGTTAAGAATCCACCTGCCAATGCAGGGGACATGGGTTCGATCCCAGGTCCAGGAAGATCCCACATGCTGCTGAGCAACTACACCCGTGCACCACTACTGAGCCTGTGCTCTAGAGCCCTTGAGCCACAACTACTGAGCCCACGTGCCGCAACTACTGAAGCTCTCGAGCCTAGAGCACATGCTCTGAAACGAGAAGCCACTGCAATGAGAAGCCCACGCACCTCAACAAAGAGTAGCCCCCACTTGCCACAACTAGAGAAAGCCTTTGTGCAGCAACAAAGACCCAATGTAGCCAAAAATAATTAATTTTTTAAAAAAGTATTTGCATTTCTGCTCCCAAATACAGGAACTATAACTCATAGTGCATTTTTAAAAGACATTAAAATGAACTCTTCTATAAACTAAAATGTAAAGAAAATAAACTACTACATGGCACAGTTCTAGAGTGGAATACAATAGTTTCGCAATGATTATAATTAGAAATTTAACATTTATACCATATTATTATAGATCACCAATTTCCAAAAACCTAAGCTTAACAAAATATAATTATTGCCTTCACCTGTTCCCCTGGTAACTGTCTTCATATTTTCTTTAATCTCTGATTAGAATTTAACAGTAAGAAGACATTTTATAGGCGAATAAAGAGCACTATCTTGCGGTAATAGTAAGCCATCTTTCTAAATCTAATTTAGCCTTCCTGAGAGGATTCTGAAGATACTTCAGGATACTACATCAAAACTGTTATTTCAAAAAAACAAACACACAAACAAACAAAAACTGTTATTTCCATCATTCAGTAATGTACTACATGTAGATAAATAAAAGTATGTATTTTATCTGCAATGAATAAATAGGCTAGCTTTTACTATATGCAACTATTCTATGAGTTTCAAAAAAAATTCTACATGAGCAGAATTAGTGCCTAAAGAAGTTAGTGTCTTAGCCTTATCGTAGTATAAAACAGAATATGACCCAAGACTTCCTAACTTATACGTAAAAAATGAAAAAAGCTACCCCCTTAAGGATTTAGCCCTTTTTAAGGAATAAATCTGAACAATAACAAATTCTTAAGTCATTGTATACTACTAGAAGCAAAACAGCTTGCATGCCTTTCAACAATTAGTCAATTTTTTGCATAGTTAAAGCATAAAAGGTTAACAATCTCGCCAGTCTAATCAGCTAGCTGAGTTGTTTCTGTCTCTCACACACACAGCTAAATATTATTACCTTATAAATTAAAAAATACCTAATATGACTTTCAAGTATAGTTTATCACAGGAAATAACACTTTCTAACCTAGAATTATTTAAAAGTCAATATTAATTGTGGCTTGAACACAGAAGAAGAAACCTAAGTATTCACCTCTATGCTTCTCTGAAACCCTAACAAAAAGACCACAAGAATAAAAATATATATAAACTCAAATGGATAAAGAAAATGGAAGAGGACAGTAGACCAGATATTAAGAGAATTCTGCAATATGAGAAAGAGGAATTTGGCAGACTGGCAGAAGGCTGAACGCTAACTGTGGGAGGTGAGGGGTGGGAGGATGAGGGGTTGGAGCAAGCTCTCGTGTATACATAAACCTGGAAAGGCTTAAGATCCAAACAGTGAAAGTCAAGGTGTAAGATAGGGCTGAAAATAAAAGGATGAAAGGTCTATAAAGTTAAACACAGTTAAATACACAAATCTCTTCCTCCACCTCTTTAGTCAGGTGACTACTCATATATGGCAGAAGGTTTGTATTCTGGGAAGGTTAAGTAAGAGCAGAAGTAAGACTCACTGACAAACAAGGAGATTAAATAAAATTCTATAACTGAACTCTAAAACCACAGGCTTGTCTCTTTCATCTACCCAAACCAGACACCAGTCTTTTCTGTCTCAGGTGGAAGATTAGAGGATTCTTTTCCAGAGAAACTACTGACTCAATAGAAAAGGCCTATAGATACTGATACTTGTGCGTTCCCCATAAAAAGGTCAATGCCCTAATCTAAACTTGTTGAGATCCACTAATCAACAAGGTGCACTCACACAATTTCACACTTGCAGCTTCTTAGTGACTATTCTTAAATATAAACCAAGAGCTAAAGAAAACTAGAAATTTGAGGAAAACCTCCAAAACGAGAGGCAAAATTAGAAGAAAAAAAGTAAAAAGCAACTAAGAAGATAGAGACGAATGAAAATAAAAAAACACTATAATTAATATCTTCAGATAATTTTTGTTTCACAGAATAATAATACTAAATTATGAAAGGGAAAACTTGGGAAAAGAAAGCCTGCCAGTTAATAAGATAACCACAGTTAGAGAAACATATTGAATTATTTATGGGTAAAATGGCATGATGTCTAAACCTGCTCTCAGAAACTAGAGAGAAATGAAACACTGGCAAATGTTAATCATTGGCAAGTGTTAATTACTGGGTGATAGGTACATCATAGTTCACTTTAAGATTCTCTTCCCACTTTTATGTTTACATTTTCAGTAATAAAGTTTTTAAAATGAGAACTAAAGTTTTAAAATACATTTCAAAAGATTGTGAAGATTAAAGTGGAGAAAATTATTGATAAAAAAGACAAAAATGTAGAGAATACAAGAGAATATGAAAATCAGAGAATCAGTCTAACTCATCAGGAGTTACAAAAAGAAAGGAAAGAAAATGCCAGAAAGAGGATTAAAGAATTTAATAAAATTTCCCAGAACTCAAGGATTGGAGTTTCCAGACAGAAACAAGCCTCCAAAGTAAGGTAAGTATAATAAATGATAAAAGACCTAAAATAAAATCAAGGATAATCTACTTGGCGATACGGAAAACAGTATTCAAAGGAGTATTACAATTCTATTAAAGAATTTGGAATCATAAATGAGAGTGACAAAGGAAACCAAGTAAAATAGAAAAACAAGGCAATTATTAACTCCAGGAAAAAATAAAAGATTTTCCAGGAAAGGAAATGTAATCACACCACACAACTGGGGATGGAGTCAACATAATACTTACACATACAGTTGTCCCTTGGTATCCATGGGGTGGTTGGTTTCAGGACCCTCATGGATACCAAAATCTGAAGATGCTCAAGTCCCTTATATAAAATGGCACAGTATTTGCATTAACCTACACACATCCTCCCATATACTTTAAATCATCTCTAAATTACTTATAATGCCTAATACAATGTAAATTATTGCCAGCACATGGCAAATTCAAGTTTTGCTTTTTGGAACTTTCTCGAATTGTTTTTTCCCAAATATTTTCAATCTGTGGTTGGTTGAATCTGTAGATGTGAAGCCCATGGATGCAGAGGGTCAGCTGTACTAAAAATAAGGAAAACACACACACCAAAAGGAAAAAGAGAGAGAGAAAACACTAGATATTGCTATAACCATGCTGGGAAAGACAGAGGAAGGGGAAATCGTGATAAGGGGCAGTGGTATAAGATGACTAAAATGTTCGGTTCCATAATAGTAATTCAAAACAAAATGTTAAAAACTGAAAAATCATTTATAACATCAGCACACCATTTAGAAATCTGGAGGTAAAACTATCAGAAAACAAGACTGAAAATAGGAAATGTAGTAGGGAATGCGTAAAGCAGGGTACTGATATTTAACATCATAAATCTAGAAGTTTTTTTTATAACTATGTTCACATTATTCACAACAGCCAAAATATCCCAACAACTCAAATGTCCATCAACAGACTAACGGACAAAAGAAAACCTGGTGTGTATATGTACATATACACAACAGAATATTATGCACCCTTCAAAAAGAAGGCAATACCACCATTTGCGGCAACATGGATGGCATTGTACTAAGTGAAGTCAGTCAGTCATAGAAGACAAATATTGCACGATTCCACTTATATGAGGTATCTAAAATAGTCAAACTCACAGAAGCAGAAAACAGAATGTTGGTTGCCAAGAAAAATGGGGGGAGGGGAAATGGGGAAGTTGATGTTCAATGGGTATAAAGTTACAAAACAAAACAAAACACTATATACACATATTACTTTGATAAAAGTAAAACAAAATTAAAAAAAATTTTAGAAAATGGTGCTTTGCTTGAGTGCTGCCTGTGGGGAGGGTAGTGAAAGAACAGGGGGGTGAAAGGTTTTTATATTTGTCTTTGGTTCTTCCTTGTTTAAGCTCTGGGATAATGATTGCCTGTCCCTTTCTCCAAATAAATTAACAGTCTAATCACATTTTGCAAGTGTCTGCAGTATAAAGTCAGAACAGTGCAAAAGCCTTGCTACTTACTGTAAGGCACTGACAAAACGGGTGCAAGGTGATTAGCCTACCCTCAGCATTCACTCTTCCAAGCCTTTCTTCCTTTTCTCCTCCAATTCCCAGGGAAGATAGGTTATAATCTAAGGCCTCCTTCCACTACTTTTTCCTGTTAGTTTCAAAGTAAAACCCTGTCCAGTGTTGTATGGTGAAGTGGCAGCAAACAGGAATGACCAACACTGATTTTATGGTGCCTGGGCTCATTCTCCCCCTAGAAATGTACACAGACTTGGACCTGGACTTTCATTATTTCTCCCAAATTGTAGCTGAAAATGAAACATAGTAACTGAAAACCTCAGGGAAAAGCAGCTCATGAACTAAAATAATCACCTGAAGAATACATACAACATAATACAAAAAAGACAGAACCAGACAACAAATACCATTTCAATTCTTTATTTCCTTAAATACATTATCATGCTTATTTTAAGTTCTCGATCCAACTGTTGCAAAACCCAACAGTTTACCTTTAAGATTAAAAAAATATTGGAAAAAATAAAAGGATAGAAAAATGTACTAAGAAAAAGTAGGCTAAAAGAAGCTGGAGAAGCAATCTGATAAAATGTAATTCAAGATCAAGACAAGGGACAGAATGTACATTTACAGATTGGCCAAAATAAGAAAGCTGCATATTGTTAAGTGTTGGCAAAGATAAAAGAAACATCATGCACTGGCAGTTAAGAGTGCAGATTCATTCCTTCCCTATTCTATTCCCTATACTAGAAAACAGTCCTACACTCTTCAGTCTAATTAAGTATGCATGCTCTATAATCCAGCAATTCTGCTCCTGGCTCCATATTCCAAAGAAATTCTCATAAAGGTACATAATAAGACCCATACCTGGATGTTCACTATAGCAGTGACAATCACAAAGTAAAGATGGAGTCAACCCGGGTGGTCATCACTGAAAATCAACAGCTAAACTGTGAAGGACTCATACTACAATATTAAGTAATAGTCATGAGCAATTAGGTGTACACATAGCAACATGGATGGGTCTTTAAAATATACTGCTTAGGAGGAAAAAAAATTAATAGAAATATGAAAAACAATACCTAAATTACATAAAGTACATGTACATGAACAAAACACATTTTATATGAACAAAAACAAGTAACGTAGAATGGCTGCCTACAGCAAGAGGAGAGAAATGAAAGTGGAGTTTGGGGATAAAAGGAAGGAAATAACATGAGATACAATGTGCACAGACCAATGACAACAACTGGCTACAAACTGAGGATTGTGATTAATTTAAGCCTCTGCACCTAAAATCTAAAAAGAAAATGTTTGTGGGTGGATCATCAGCAGAAATCTGAAAATAATTCAAGAATGGTGATAATACATAGTAGAATTAAAATAGAAAATGTTAGACACTAAGACTTGCTTTGGAAGAGAGAATTCTTTTACATAGCCAGAACAAGTCCTGAGGGTAGGCCTTAAATAAATACTACTTGAAGAATTTTTGCAGTGCTAGAAAACAGTTCCTACATAAATTACCTACTCACTTGCCTTTTTCCCTGTTAAAAATTAATCTTAATTTTATTAAGATTTTATTAACATTTCATACATGTCAATGTGTAGAATATCAGAAAGTATGGATATTTAAAAACCACAGAGATTACAATAAACACATCCACCCACCATGCATCCCTGCCCAGACAGAGACAACAGTGAGGCGTGGAAGAGAAAAGCAGGTCATCTGTCTTAGAAAGCAAGGAGGTAGGAAATGGGTGTTCTCATTCCCTGTATTCACCAGGCCCAATGTCCTAGGACTGTGTCAAAGAACCCAGCATGAACTAACCATGCCTAAAATTGGGGCCACTGTCTGGAAGTCCCAGCCAGCCAAGTCTGTCCCCATTTATATTTATACTGAAGTAGACAAATGCCACCAGGTGGCACCAAACTGCAGTCACGATCAGGTCAGCTCTGGATCAAGCAGCTGGCTTCCTGTAACTCCAGGCCAGCTAGAAATAACACTAGGCTCATAGTTTGTGTGATTAAATTTTTTGAACTCCACCTATCTCACTATGGTGGAGTTTTACCCACTACCAACCAGATAATCATTGTGAACACTCTGGAATATGACCTTTTGGATTCACATCCTATTTTAATATATAATATACTGTTATATATTAAAATAAAATCAAATAATATCATTTATGCCACTGTAATATGCATGCATATAAATGCATATTTTATCTGAATGTATACCATCATTGCCCAATGAATAAAATAGGAAACTATGAATCCATATAAACATAAATAAGTTGAGAGTTGAGTAGGAATTGAATATTTATACAGTTTCAAATAGTTTCCAACAAAATATTTACTAATTAAAGAGGGAAGAGTAAAACTTTATAGACGCCTTCTAAGTTACCAGGTCTCTCACAAGTGACCAAAGTGGACATCATCAGTAATGAGACAAATCAAAATCATGTGCCACCTGAAATAAACATGAGGAAACTTTCCTAACTCAAACGAAGGGATATTCTACAAAGTAAGTGTCATATAACTGTCAAACCTATAAAAGGCATGCAAGTCTAGAAAAGACTTAAGAAGGAATGATTACAGTCTGAAAGAGATTATAAAGGACAGGACAGCTACTAAAAGCAACACATGATTCTGAATTGGATTCTTCTGCTACAAAGAACAATATTAAGATAATTCACAAAATAGAATGGGGCCTGAGGATTAGATGGCAGTAGTAATGTCTCAACCTTAATTTCCTGACTGTTGACAATTATGGTTATGTAGAATAATCCTGTTTGTAGGAAATAAACTCTAAAATATTCAGAGGAATAATGGGACATCAGAGATTGGCAACTTACTCTCAAATGGTTCAGAAAGAAAGCTCTAAGTTTGTTAACTGTTAAAAAAAATTTTTTAATCATTTTTAAAAGAGTACCTCCCAAAGGATATTCATAAACTTGTTAGAATAGTTGCCCAAGGGATAGGAGAGAGAGAGGAATGGGGATAAAAAGAAATGGATACATGTATATATACATACCAACCAACTAACAAAAGGTCTGGTATAGGTAAAATAATGATAATCAGCCATGAACTGAGAAGTATGATTATTAATTCAATTGTAGAAACAATAACAAAAAACTGGCTTAAACAAATATGTGACTGAGTCTGGGGACAGGGCTCACCTCTGGTGTGGCTTTATGCTAGACATAACCATAGGAAGTAACTGAAGACTCACTTTCTCTCCATTTCTAAAACAGCTACAAGAGGTTGCTTTTGAGTAGTGGGGAGTGATAAGGAACTAGTGTTTTTATAGTATGTTTGACTTAAAAGAATATATACATATTAGTTATTTTTATAAATGAAAAATAAATGTAATTAAAAGAAAGAAACAAGTGTCAAATCAGTAATGCGAAGGCAGTAAGGAATCTAAATTAGCAGGATTTGGAGGATTAAGAGTAAGCCAGAAGTCAGGAATCCAGATAGGCAGGTCAGTTAAGTTATCAGCCATCAGGACGCAGGTTAAACCTGTTATTGCAAAGGGCATCTAAACCACAAGTTCAGCAGCTCATGAGTCCAGCTGATATCAGGACACAGCTGATCTAGTATCATGAGAAGAAGAGTAAATACAGGTGGTTTACTCTTCTCAGTTTCTGTCATAGTCGTACCTACAGCTAGCTATTGCCACTTTCAACACCCACAGAATCAGTGCATCCCTAAATCCCAGGGACAATTCTGACTTAATTACTATGTGAAGCCCTCAATCCTCAGACTCAGTTGAATCCTGAATGGTCTAACAACCTCTTTCATCCAGCCCAAATGCCAATGTATGCCCCAACTCTAATTCTGAAGTTCTTGTTCTAAAAGTATATTCACTTTCTGCTTACCATGGCCAATGTCCTCCTGAAGGCTGTACTCTGTTCCAAACTCCAGTAGCAGGGATCTATCTGGTCCTCTTACCAGACAACTTCCTGACAAACTTTCCTGTCTGAAAATCCAAGTATCCTGCTTTGGGAGCCAGGACAAAATTAAGGCAGATGGACTTAATAAGCTAAAGAATCAGGAATCTGTGTAACCCTGGACTCTTAAACTCCCTGCAGGCCTTAGTTTCCCAGCATATACAGAACTGGTTCAGTGATACTTACCTCATGCGGGTGCTGTAAGGAATATAAGATAGTAGCAGCAGCTCTCACTTACTGAGTGTTTACTATGTACCAGGCACTGTTCTACATTTTATACATATATTAATTCATTTAATTTAATTCTTTTTGGGGAACTTCCATGGTGGTCCAGTAGTTAAGAATCCACTTTCCAACGCAGGGAACACAGGTTTGATCCCTGGTCCAGGAAGATCCCACATGCCGCGGAGCAACTAAGTCCATGCACCACAACTACTAAGCCTGTACTCTAGAGCCTGTGAGCCACAACTACTGAGCCTGTGTGCTGCAACTACTGAAGCCCGCGTGCCTAGAGCCCATGCTCCGCAACAAGAGAAGCCACTGCAACGAAGAGGAGGCCTCCCACCCCTGCAACTAGAGAAAGCCCACGCACAGTAACGAAGACCCAACGCAGCCAAAAATAAATAAATAAATAAATAAATAAAATATTTTTTTAAAAAAGGATGAGATACTCTTTAATAATATGGAAAGTATATATTAAGTGAAAAAAAAGGTGCAGCAAATTAAGTATGCTACTATTTGTGTAAAAAAAGGTATCCAGACACAGATCTTACACCTGATCTAAAGTAAAACATAAAACCATAAAACTCCTAGAACGTAACACAGGAAAAATTCTAAATGACCTTGGATTTGCTGATAACTTTTCAGTTATAATGCCAAAGGCACAAAAGAACTGATCAGCTGGACTTCATTAAAACTAAAAACATGCTCTGTGGAAGACACTGCCAAGAGAATGAGAAGACACCTCACACACAAGGAGAAAATATTTGCATAAGATACATCTGATAACAGACTTAGCCAAAATATACAAAGACCTCTTAAAGCTCAACAAGAAAATGAACAACCTGACTTAAAAACGGGCAAAATATCTGAACAGACATCTCACTAAGGAAGACACACAGATGGCAAATAGGCATATGAAAATATTCTCGATGGCCAACAAACATATGAAAAGATGCTCAACATCACCAATCATTAGAGAAATGCAAATCAAAGACACAATGAGATATTACCTCACACCAGTCAGAATGGCCATCATCAAAAATCTAGAAACAATAAATTCTGGAGAGGGTGTGGAGAAAAGGGAACCCTCCTCACTGTTGGTAGGAATGTAAATTGATACAGCCACCATGGAGAAGAGTATGGAGGTTCCCTAAAAAACTAAAAATAGAAGTACCATATGGCACAACAATCCCACTTCTGGGCATATACCCTGAGAAAACCATAATTCAAAAAGATACATATACCCCAATGTTCACTGCAGCACAATAGCCAGGACATGGAAGCAACCTAAATGTCCATCAACAGATAAATGGATAAAGAAGATGTGGCACATATATACAATGGAGTATTAGCCATAAAAAGGAACGAAATTCAGTTATTTGTAGTGAGATGGATGGACCTAGAGTCTGTTATACAGAGTAAAGTAAGTCAGGAAAAAAAACAAATACCATATGCTAATACATATATATGGAATCTTAAAAAACACTACTGATGAATCTAGTGGCAGGGCAAGAATAAAGATGCAAACATAGAGAATGGACTTGAGGACATGGGGGCAGGGGAACTGGGACGAAGTGAGAGAGTAACACTGACATATATACACAACCAAATGCAACATAAAAGGCTACTGGGAAGCTGTTGCATAGCACAGGGAGATCATCAAGTCGATGCTTGGTGATGACCTAGGGAGTGGAATAGGGAGGGTGGGAGGGAGGGGATATGGGGATATATGTATAAATACAGCTGATTCACTTTGTTGTACAGTAGAAACTGGCACAACATTGTAACGCAATTATACTCCAATAAAGATTTGAAGAAAAAAAAGAAAAAAAATTCCCAACATTCCACATCACAGGAATTGCAAGTTAAAACAATGAGATTCCACTACATACCTATTAGACTAATTAAAATCCAAAACACTGACAATCACAGCAAATGCTGGTGAGGATATGGAACAAAAAGAATTTTCATTAATTGCTGGTGGGAATGCAAAGTGATACAACCACTTTGAAGGACAGTTGGCAGTCTCTTACAATATTAAACATACTCTTATACAATCCAGCAATTGTGCTCCCTGGTATTTAAAACCCTAATCAGTTGAAGACTTATGTCCACATAAACCTGTACATGAATGTTTATAGCACCCTTATTCATAAATGCCAAAACTTGGAAGCAACCAAGATGTCCTTCAGTAGGTGAATGGATATGCAAATCTTGATGCATCCAGACAACAGAATATTATTCAGTGATAAAAAAGAAACAAGCTATCAAGCCACTAAAAGACATGGACAATCCTAAATGCATATTACTAAGTAAAAGCCAATCTGAAAAGGAAACATACTATATGATTCCAAATACAAGACATTCTGAAAAAGATAAAACTGTGGCAGGAGAAAAAAGATCAGTAGTTGCCAGTGGCTGGGGAATAAATAGGGTGAACAGGCAGAGCACAGATGATTTTCAGGACAGTGAAAATACTCTATATTATACTATAATGATGGATATATGTCTTTCTACATTTGTGAATGTAAAGGACCAAGAGTGAACCTTAATGTAAACTACAGCCTATAAACTGACTATGATGTGTCAATGTAGGTTCATCATTTATAACAAATGTATCACCCTGCTGGAAGATGCTGATAATGAGGGAAGCTATATATGCATGGGGGCAGAGGGTTCATGGGAAAACCCTGTATCTCCCACTCAATTTTGCTGTGAACCTAAAACTGCTCTAAGAAAATAGTCTTTATTTACCAAAACAAACAAAAACAATTAAAAAGACACACACACACACATCGCCCTAACATGTCTAAAGTCTGAAAGAAACAAAAAAGAAGCTCTGAATAATAGAAGGTCAAAGAAAGATTTTAATTTGTCAAGATGTCAACTCTCTACAAACTCATTTATAAATGTAATGCAATGACAAAAAATATATACACTAAAAGGATTTGGGGGGGAGGGGAGGGGAGGGGGAGGACTAGCTAATTTGATTCAAAGATTCATACAAAAAAATAAGGAAGAATAGCCAAGAAATTTCTTAGGGAAACACAAAAGTAACGACAGGTAAATAACCCTGACAGACATTAAAAATATACTCAAAGCCAAAATAAGTAAAACTAGGTAGAGATTAATGTAAAAAACAACAGAAATAGGCTCAAATAAACAGGGGAATTTGGATTATGATAAAGGTAGCATTTCAAATCAATAGAGAAAAAAATAGATTATTCAGACTTTTTGCTATACATCCCCTTATTTTATACCTTATGAATTTTAAACCATATTATTTTTTTGGTGTTATAACTGAACAGACACAGTTCTATTTTCGCCCACTCTCAAAATCCATTAAAAGTTATAATATACAGATTTAAAAAAAAGCATACACTCACAAGGACAAAGACAACTGGCAAAGAAACAGCAATTAAATTTTGAACAGTAGAAAACAAATGGAAAAGAAAGAAATTATTCCAAATGACCAGAGAAAGCCAAATCTTAAACTGGTAGTGGGAAAAGTAGAAAACCAACATAATTGACACATACAATCCTCTCAAATCTTGAGAAATGGAAACATCAAATAACTCTAGAAGTGGGAGTGTGAAGAAGATAGGAGGAAAACTGCCTGAACTTCGTCAGCTTTTTGGTCACTCACTCAGATACTAAGATGACAGTTCTGCTTCAAATGCCCCTGCTGCAGTAATGTGAGGGAGTTTTGCAAAAATAGAATTTTTAATATAAATTTATTTACTTACTTACTTATTGCCTGTGTTGGGTCTTCATTGTTGCACCCAGGCTTTCTCTAGTTGTGGAGAGCTGGGGCTACACTCTTTGTTTGGTGTGCAGGCTTCTCATTGCAGTGGATTCTCTTGTTGTGGAGCATGGGCTCTAGGTGCATGGGCTTCAGTAGTTGTGGCATGTGGGCTCAGTAGTTGTAGCTCTCAGGCTCTAGAGCACAGGCTCAGTAGTTGTGGTGTGGGCCTAGTTGCTCCATGGCATGTGGGATTTTCCCGGACCAGGGCTCAAACCCATGTCCCCTGCATTGGCAGATGGATTCTTAACCACTGCACCACCAGGGAAGTCCCCCCAAAAGAGCATTTTTAAAACAACTTTGGAAACCTACAAAAGTAACAACTATATGAACCATAATTTCAGAAGAAGAGAGCCCTTTCTTGGTGAGCCAGAAGTTGCTGGCCATTTTCTGCACTTTCTTTTTCTGGGGGGTATTTGCCCATTTTGGAAGTAGGCTAAAAAACCAGAGGGGCTGGCTTGGGTGCCTTTCTTGACCATGCCCAGGCCAATCAAGGAACCTAAGTGTCACCTCTGCTGCCTTCATGCTGGGTACACATCCACCTCAATCTGGGGTCCACCAAGAACCCCTAACCTGGGACTTCCTAGATGGCACAGTGGTTAGGAATCTGCCTGCCAATGCAGGAGACACGGGTTTGATTCCTCCCCCAGGAAGATGCCACATGCTTCAGAGCAACTAAGCCCATGCACCACAACTATTGAGTCTGTCCCCTAGAGCCCGTGAGCTACAACTATTGAGCCCGTGTGCCACAACTAGTGAAGTCCACACACCTGAGCCCGTGCTCTGCAACATGAGAAGCCACCGCCATGAGGAGCCCGAGCACCACAATGAAGAGTAGCCCCCTGCGCCACCACCCGGCTCACTGCAACTAGAGAAAGCCCGTGTGCAGCAACAAAGACCCAATGCAGCCAATAAATAAAAATAAATAAATAAATATGTAAACAAATAAATTTAAAACAAAACAAAACAATACACAAAAAAAACACAACAACAAAAAAACCAGACTGGGCAAGGCAGAAGGACACTACTAAAGGAAAGAAATCAGCTCAATTTTTGGTGGTCACACAGAGCTGAAATGAAGGACAAGAAGCACTTAAAAACATATGATCAATTTTCACCAAGGTATTTTGATGGCATCAGGGCACTGACAGAAAAACACAATCTCCCTTCAGATTTTACAGCTGCGATGTGTTGGTAAAAAACTAAACTCAGAGCCTCCAAAGGCTAGAATTCAATCTACTATAGTCATTCAAAGCTGAGGAGACCAAGATTTACCTCTTTCCATCAAAAGCCCAGAGTGGCACACCAGAAGCACAAGTACAACCAGACACAGACTGAGTCTTACTAAAATTGTAACCGAAGCTACAATATAAATTAACCCTTAAATTTGTTTGAAGAGAACAACCCCACATTCTATTTACCTAACTGAAGTAAGGGGAAAGCATCTTTGGAGAAAAATATCTTAGCCTCTCTATTCTTTTATATGCAATATCTGGCATACAATTTTAAAAAACTGATATGCAGAAAGGCAGAATAATAACTGAGAATCAAGAGAAGAAAAAAGTACAGAAACAAATTCAAAGATGACCCAAGTATTCCAATTAGCAAACAAGGACTTTTAAAT
Organism: Hippopotamus amphibius kiboko; assembly: GCF_030028045.1. Classification (NCBI taxonomy): domain Eukaryota; kingdom Metazoa; phylum Chordata; class Mammalia; order Artiodactyla; family Hippopotamidae; genus Hippopotamus; species Hippopotamus amphibius. The sequence continues at coordinate 72,029,714 of NC_080187.1, forward strand.
AACAATGATTTAGTATGTTACAGGAAAATAGAGGAAAAGATTTAATTTTAAAAATAAAACTTAACAGGGACTTCCCTGGTGGTCCAATGGTTAAGAGTTCGATCCCTGGTTGAACTGTAACAAATTCAATAAAGACTTTTAAAATGGTCCACATCAAAAACAAAGAACAAGAAAACAACTTTAAAAATAAAATTTAATAAACTGAACCCATTAAAAATCTACATGTGAAATATAATATCTAGGATTTGGAACTCATTGGGTAGATTTAACAGCCAATCTGGGGCAGCATCAAACAGGATTAGAGAACTCAAATTCAGGTCAACAGAAAACATACAAACTGAAGCACAAGAAAAAAAAAAGGGACAAGACAGAACAGTGCAGTGGGTAGGTGGAACCTAGTTATAAAAGGTCCAATACATATGTAAATAGAGGGGGGAGGGGAAGAGAGGGAGGGAAAGGGAGAAGGGGAGGGAGGAGACGGAAGGAACAGGGCAGAAGCAATACTTTAAGAGATAATAGCCAAGAATCTTCTTCCAAAACTGATGAAAGATATCTACCCACAGATTTTAGAAAGCTCAGTGAACCAGAACAGGATTTTTTCTTAAAAAAAAAAAAAAAAAAAAGTCCAGGCAAGCCATAAATTGTTGAAAACAAAGACAAAGAAAATCTTAAAAGTAACCAGAAGATATTACCTTACAGTAGCAATAATAGTACTGATGGCTGACTTGTCAAAAAAAGTGTTGGTGTACCCCCCCCAAAAAAAAAAATAAAAAATTAAGAGAAAAAAAAAAAAATCAGCCAAAAAAAAAAAAAAAGTGTGTGTGTGTGTGTGTATGAACACACATTGGAATTTAATCAGCCATTTAAAACGGGGCGGGAGGGCTCTTCCCTGGTGGTGCAGTGGTTAAAAATCCACCTGCCAATGGTGGGGACACAGGGAAGAGCTAAATCAAACTCCATGTTGGATCTGTTTCTTTTTTTTTTTTTTAAGATTTATTATATTATTTATTTGTTTTATTTTTGTCTGTGTTGGGTCTTTGTTGCTGCTTGGGCTCTAGGTGAACCAGGGATCTGTTTCTTTAACTTTAACCTTTGCTTTTCACTGCTTTTGTTATAATCATACATGATGGCCTACCTCAGGGAACACTGCCCCTCTGCCTGAATGTTAAGCTAAAGTGCCTCTGGGACTTCCTAGGTGGCGCAGTGGCAAAGAATCTGCCTGCCAATGCAGGGGACATGGGTTTGAGCCCTGCCCAGGGAAGATTCCACATGCCACACGTGTGCCACAACTATTAAGCCTGTACTCTACAGCCCGTGAGCCACAACTATTGAGCCCAAGTGCCACAACTACTGGAGCCCATGTGCCTGGGGCCTGTGTGCCACAACAAGAGAAGCCACTACAATGAGGAGCATGCGCACCACAATGAAGAGTAGCCCCCACTGGCAGCAACTAGAGAAAGCCCGTGTGCAGCAACGAAGACCCAATGCAGCCAATAAATAAATAAAATAAATAAATAATAAATTTTAAAAAATAAAAATAAAAAAAAATAAAGTGCCTCTGTTCAGCTCATAGGCAATCTGCCTTGCCCACCTGTGTGAAGGGCTATAGAAGAGAAGAAATTAATATATCCTCTCTTGCATTCCCTTGTTTTGCAAGACTGGTGGCTATTTTACTTTACTTCCTCACCGCCTCTCCTTCTCTGATTCTATAAAAGAAACTGGCATCAAAACCCATTAAGATGGGTTTTTTTGTAGATACTAGTCTACCATCTTCTCTGTCTGCCGGCTTTCCGAATAAAGTCGTATTCCTTGCCTTAACACCTCATCTCCGATTCACTGGCCTGTCGTATGGTGAGCAGAGTGAGCTTGGACTCAGTAACAGTCTGGGAAGATCCCACAAGCCGTGAAGCAACTAAGCCCATGTGCCAAAACTACTGAGCCCATATGCCACAACTACTGAAGCATGCGCGCCTAGAGCCTATGCTCCGCAGCAAGAGAAGTCACCACAATGAGAAGCTCTCACACAGCAAGGAAGACTAGCCCCTGCCCACCACAACTAGAGAAAGCTCATGTGCAACAACAAAGACCCAACACGGTCAAAAAAAAATTTTTTTTAATAATAAAAAGAGGGGGAAAATCCTGCCATTTGGGACAAGGCGAATGAACACTGAGACCATTATGCTAACTGAAATAAGTTAGAGAAATAGAAACACGGCATGATCTCACTTATATGTGGAATCTAAAAGAGCCAAAGCCAAAGTGGTTACCGGGGCTGGCAGTGAGGGGAGACAGAATGAGAGAAATGAGTAGATGTTGGTCAAAGGGTACAAACTTCCAGTTATAAGAGGAGTAAGTTCTGGGGATCTAATGTACAGCATGGTGATTACAGTTAACAACAATATATTGCATACTTGAAAGCTGCTAAGAAAGTAAATCTTAAATGTTACCACCACAACAACATGGTAATCATGTGAGATGAAGGATGGGTTAAGTAACTTTACTGTGGTAATCTTTTTGTGATACACATATCAAAATTATCATATTGTACACTTTAAACTTACACAAGGTTACATGTCAATTATAGCTCAATAAAGCTATAAAAAAAGAAGTTAAGGAAGTCAGAAAACAATAAATGACAACTCAGAGGTACTGAAAGGAAAGACACGATTAAAAAAAAAAGCCAACTTAGAAATCTATACCCAGCCAAAAAAAGTTTCAAAAAATAAAGATGCCTGGGACTTCTCTGGTGGTGCAGTGGGTAAGACTCCACACTCCCAATGCAGGGGACTGGGGTTTGATCCCTGGTCGGGGAACGAAATTCCACATGCATGCCCCAACTAAGAGTTCTCACGCTGCTACTAAGAATTTCGCATGCTGCACAGAAGATCCCGATTCCACGTGCCACAACTAAGACCTGGTGCAGCCAAAATAATTAAGTAAATAAATAAACATTTAACAACAAAACAAAAAATAAAGATGCTTTCAAAGGCAAACAAAATCTGAGAGAGGCTGCTGCCAGCAGACTTACACATAAAATTCATTAAAAGTTTTGTAGACTGAAGGAAAATAAATAGATAAAAGTACCACTGAAGGAAGGAATGAAAAACACTGGAAAGGGAAAATACATAAATACCAAAGAATATTTGTGACACAAGAAAATACATATATAATTCAAATTTCACAATCCATAAAATAAAGTTTTACTGGAACATAGCCATGCTCATTTATTTATGACTTGTCTGTGGCTGCTTTGACCCTGCAATGGCAAAACTGAGTAGTTGCAACAGAGACCAAATGTGGTGCCCTTATTGCTTCAAACTGCTGCATCATACACTAGAAATTGCAGTGACGTAATTATATCTAACAGCATTTTGAGTGTCACACATGTTGCTGCACCATGGCATTTTTATTTTATTCATGTCAAAACAAGGGGAAAAAAGTGCACTTCAAACATCACACATTAAGGCACAGTGGAGTGTTCTGTCACCAAATTAAATGGCAAAGCCTTGTCTTTATTATGCAATAACACTATAAGTATGCTGAAGAATACAATATACTATACATTACTAGACTGCATGCTTCACAACAATCCCCAACTTACAGGAATGCAATAGTCAGAAAAATTAGAAAATATTAAATCCAATACCATATTGTAGCAGAATTTTTTCATAAAACAAAAAATGAAACTGCAAATAAACTAGGTGTGAGAGTGGCTCATTTGTCAGCCTAGCACCGTAAGCCATTTACTGTTGGTAAGTTAATCAAATCGTATTTGATTATAGTAGTCAAAGAAATGCATCCAGAGAAAATAAACTTGTTTGAGATTGTTAGCTTTTCAGTGAGAACAGTTGTTCCAACAAGTTGAGGATACTGGTAACAACATCAATAGTCAATTAAGGGGGATTCCCTGGTGGTCCAGTGATTAAGACTCTGTGCTTCCACGGCAGGGTGCATGGGTTTGATCCCTGGTCAGGGAACTAAGATCCCACAAGCCACTTGGCGAGTCCAAAAAAATTCTTTTTTATTTTTATAAAACAGTCAATTAAAAAACAAGACAAATCATTTCCAGTGGGCTTCCTTGGCTCTAGAGGAGTCAACAGATGTTACTGATTACTGCTCAGTTGTTTATTTGAGCAGTCAATAGAGTCTGAAGTGACTAAGGAATTAGCCTCTAAGAACGCCTATGTGAAACTACAACAGGAAACTATTTTCAACCTTGAGAAAAAACAAAGTCAGTACAACCTGAAGTGGAATCTACTAAAGAATGTTACAAGTGCCAGTGGCAAAAATATGTGTGGAAGAGAAAAAAGCTTTAGTTGGACAAATTAACAAAACCTGTAGAAATGTAAATGTATAGGGTATTGCAAAGCCTATGGTTATTCATCAGCAGGTACTTTGTGGAAAACATTTGAACCCATCATATCTTATTGACCAGTAGGGCCAAAAGATATATTTCACTTGCTTTCGCGGATTTAGCCATCTTCTGTTCCAAAATAGAAGCCAAATATCCTGACTTGCCACCACACAGCAGATCAATGGCTTGGCAGCTGGTAATGTTTTACTGAGATTTTTTGAGCTCAGGAATGAGCTCAAATTTTTTCTAAAGGAAAAAACTAGCCTCAACCATTATTACAAAACACTAAATGGCTCTGGAAATTAGCTTGTGCTACAAACTTGATAATGTTTCTTAATGAATTCAAAATGAAATTATAGGACTTCCCTGGTGGCAAAGTGGTTAAGAACTCCCCTGCCAATGCAGAGTACACAGGTTCAATCCCTGGTCCAGGAAGATCCCACGTGCCACAGAGCAACTAAGCCTGTGCACCATAACTACTGAGCCCATGCACTCTAGGGCCCTCATGCCACAACTACTGAGCCCACGTGCTGCAACTACTGAAGCCCATACACCTAGAGCTCACATTCCACAAGAAGAGAAGCCACTGCACTGAGCAGCCTGCACACCACAATGAAAAGTAACCCCTGCTCACCACAACTAAAAGCCCGTACGCGGCAAGGAAGACCCAATGCAGCCAAAAATAAAAATAAATTAAAAATTTTTTTAAAAATCATGACTTTCCTCGTGGTCCAGTGGGTAAGACTCTGCTCCCAATGCAGGTGGCCTGGGTTTGATCCCTAGTTAGGGAACTAGATCCCTCACACATGCTGCAACTAGGAGTTTGAATGCCGAAACTAGGAAGTCTACCCACTGCAACAAAGATCCTGAGTGCTGCAACTAACACCCAGTGCAGCCAAAATAAAGTTAAATAATAAATAAACAAATAATAAATAAATAAAATTACAAGGCAAAATACTGCTTACATGCAAAACTTATACTGCAGTAAAGCTTAAAATATTTTGATGACAACTGAAGCCTGCTGGAATTACATATAATGTTAAAACTGCTTTATTCACTTCCTATTCAGTCAAAAAAAATTTTTAATTAACTAATTTATTTATTGGCTGTGTTGGGTCTGTTGCTGTGCACAGGCTTTCTCTAGCTGCAGTGAGTAGGGGCTACTCTTCACTGTGGTGTGCAAGCTTCTCACTACGGTGGCTTCTCTTGTTGCAGAACACAGGCTCTAGGCACATGGGTTTCAGTAGTTGCAGCACACAGGCTCAACAGTTGTGGCTTGAGGGCTCTAGAGTGCAGGCTCAGTAGTTGTGGCACACGAGCTTAGTTGCTCTGCAGCATGTGGAATCTTCCCGGACCAGGGCTCGAACCCAAGTTCCCTGCATTGGCAGGCGGATTCTTAACCACTGAGCCACCAGGGAAGTCCGAGTCAAAATTTAAAAAAAAAAAAAAAAAGTGAGGTCTCCATTCCCATACAAATTTGCAACAGATACATTTTCTGAGTTCAAAGGACAGTTTCAGCAGTGTTTTCCAAAATTTGAGCAAAGTTTAATAGAAATTTACAGTCTAAAATCTATTTAACTGTGCAATTGAAGAGCTTCCACCTAAACTTCAATTGGAAGTGATTAATCTGCACTGTAACGACATGCTAATAAAAGACAGATATCAAGAGGAGAAATCTAACAGAATTTTACAAATGACTTCCTAGCAATAAATATTCAAATTAAAATCATATGCTCATGGACTGATTTCTGTATTTGGCAGTACCAATTTGTGTGAAAAGACATTTCAAAGAGGAAACCTCATTAGAGATCAACATTAACAGATGAATGTCTACAATCAATTTTAATGATAATAATAACTGAATCCAAATTAAGTGAAGAAGCGTAATCTAACCTCCCAAAATTAATTCCATTCTTTTCATTAGTATACCTGTATTTGAAAAAGTTATACTCAATTATTTATATTTTAAATTTTTTCAGTAAAGATTTGCAGAAATTTCTCTCATTATATAACTAAACAATATCTTTGAGTTTTCATTTTGGCCCACAAAGGCTAAAATACCTGCTGTATCTAACCTTCTACAGAAAAAGTATGTCAATGTCTGAACTAGCTAGTTTCCCTAAACTATATATTAATTACTTGCTAAAAATAAATGAAGGTTATATAAGAGTACAGTAGTGCCCCCCCATCCATGGATTTGCTTTCCACAGTTTCAGTTTCCTACGGGCAAGGGGTCCAAAAACATTATATGGAAAATTCCACAAATAAGCAATTCATAAGTTTTAAACTGAGTTGCTGTTCTGGGTAGCATGATGAAATCTCGCACCATCCTCTCCATCTCACCCTGGACGTGAGTCATCCCTTTGTCCAGTGTACCCATGCTGTACATGCTACCCATCTGGTTAGTCACTTACTAGCTGTCTGGGTTATAGGGATCAACTATCGCTGTACCACAGTGCTTGTGTTCAAGTATTCCTTATTCTACTAAATAATGGCCCCCAAAGCACCAGAGTAGCTGCAATTCAGATGTTCTCTTACTGTGCCTAACTTACAAATTAAAGTTTATCATATGTATGTACATACAGAAAAAACATAGTATATACAGGGTTCAGTACTATCCACATTTTCAGGCCTCCACTGAGGGTCTTGGAACATATCCCCCATGGACAAAGGATGACTACTATATAGTATGTAATGGAAATATAATCTGATGATATAGTACAAAGTGAGAAGAGAATGAGGATAACACATGCAAGACATTTTATGCAACTGCTCTCAGTAATCATACTGGAAATGGTAATATTAGTATTGCTATCCTGAGACTACTGTATAATGTGGAATGAAACAAATGAGTAATTAATAATGAGGATATTCTAATTCATTATCCCCTGTATCCTTGAGAACCAGAATTTTTGGTATAGAAAAAAGGAAGTATATATGTAATACAGAAGAGCAAATTTTTAAAATCGTGTGTGCACGCGCGCAGAGAGAGAGATACAGATGTACATAACCCTTAACGCTGTCCTAAACATAATAATTTTCAGCAACGAGCACCTTCAATGCCCAGATTATATCCTCAAATACCATTTCCCACTAAAACCAGGGCTTCTTGGAGAAACCAGCTGGTTACAACTCTGGAGCAGAAAATGTAAAAGATAAGCCTGGAACACTTGATCATACCAGATAACAAGGATGCTAAAAAACTACCTGGAGTGGATCAAGTTATTCAGGAGCCAAACTAAGAAGGCTTCAAGTGGCCAAAGACAGGGCAATTTGAGCACAAATAATAACTGCTATTGATTAAAACCCATCAAATATGTTTGAATCCCTGAATCACAATGATATTTTTAAAAATAGCTGTTTGAGTGATGAGGACACATCAAGGCCATTATAAAAAAGTAAAAATAAGAAATAAAAAATAAACAAAAATAGCTGTTTCTCAGAAGTCCCTGGTGGTCCAGTGGTTAGGACTCCACCCTTTCACTGCCAAGGGCCAGGGTTCAATCACTGGTAAGGGAACTAAGATCCCATAAGCCGCACAGCTCGACAGAAAAAAAAAAAAAAAAAAGGTGGTTTCTCTTAGAGGATAATAAAGAACTAATTTGCTATCTTGAAAAGTGATAAAAGCAAAGAATCAAGTATCTATCCTACCTTTCCTATATAACCTCTACTTCTGGATAACTAAATACAGTTGACCTCTGAACAACACAGGGGTGAGACGTACTGACCCTCCACGCAGCTGAAAATCTGCACATAACTTTACAGTTAGTCCTCCATACATGTGATCTGCATCCACAGATTCAACCAACAACGGATTGTGTAGTACTGTAGTATGTATTTATTGAAAAAAATCCACATATAAGTGAACCCACACAGTTCAAATCCGTGTTATTCAAGAGTCAACTGTAGTAGACAAGCAAAAGCATCTCTTAATAAAAGTATTCCAACTAATAAATGGAAAGAAATAACAGAATGGTCACTATTCTGCAACTACCAATAATTTAATTGATCTGGGCATTAAGCCCAACTGCTACCATCATAAAAAGAGAGAAACCCAGTAACGTGCCTCCTGATGAAAGAACACAACACTGCCTATAATAATATCAAAGAGACTGAACCAGTGTCTGACCAAGCCTCTGAATCCAACTACCAATTTGCAGTAAGTACAGAGGATGAAGGAACATGTTGAACTGCAACATGAGTGTGCAATCAGTAAAATTCAAATTTTGGCAAGGGTTCTTTAACAGAAAAACTATAAGGAAAAGAAAGGGACAGAGAGGTAAACTGTAGATTAACAGATATTCAAAAGATCAAATTTAAAAAACTGAATAACACTAAACTACAGTGTCTAGGAATATACCCTTGGTGATAAAACTAAAAAGAATAAGGAAATGAATTACTGTAAGAGTCAGAACAGTAGTTATGGGAGAGGGGAGGGCAGAGGGTTATAACTGAAATGGGACATGTAGAAGGATTCTGGGATGGCTGAAAAGTTCTATTTCTTGACCTACATGCTATGGTTACAAGAATGTTTGCCTTATTAAAAAAAAAAAGTTTATGTATGAGATTTTCTGCTTATTTAACAATACAAAGATTAAAATGATAACTATGATGCTATTGCCTTAGAGGTTTATAAGACATGTGGAACTAAAATATACAACAGCGACAGCACAAAGGGCAAGGAGGATGGGATGGAGTTAAACTGTCATATGGTTCTTGCATTCTTTGAAAAGCATTAAATTAAACTGTAATAAATTAACAATGCAGACTTAAATATCTAAGGTAATGGTTCTTAACCAGTATTTTGCCTCTGAGGGGATATCTGTTAATGTCTGAAGACATTTTTGGTTGTCAAAACTGGGAAATGGGGGGTTGCTACTGATATCTAGTGGGTAGTGACCAGGTATGCTGCTAAACATCCTACAACACACATGACAGCTCCCCCCCCACAAAAAAAAAACTATCTGGCCCCAAATGTCAATAGTGCTAAGGTTGAAAAATTCTGATCAAGGGTAACCACTAAAAACAATTAAAGAATGTATAACAAACAAGTAGAGAGGGAAACAAAAAGGAAGAATTTCACTTACGTGAAATTGAAAAGTAGGCAAGGCTAAATCATGGTAATATAAGTCATCAGAATAATTAATGCTTATAGGAGAATGAAGGTACTGGCTTGAAACTGGCACAATGGTGCCTTATGGGGAACTAAAAATGTTCTCTCTCTCTTGTTTTAGGCAGCGAATACATGAGACAGTATACAGTAAAAGTTCATTAAGCTGTACACGTAAGATATATACCCTTTACTGTACATGTTATACCTCTATTAAAAACTATTAAGTGGATAACCAAAGATTACAAGACGTGGGGAAAGTATTTAACATGAAGCACACCTATCAAAAACAAAGAAAAGGGACTTCCTAGGTGGCACAGTGGCTGGTAATCCGCCTACCAATTCAGGGGACACGGGTTCCATGCCACGGAGCAACTAAGCCCATGCACCACAGCTATTGAGCCCATGTGCTGCAGCTGCTGCAGCTCAGGCTCCACAACAGGAGAAGCCACCTCAACGAGAGGCCTGCACACCGCAATGAAGAGTAGCCCCCACTCAATGCAACTAGAAAAAGCCCACGTGCAGCAACGAAAACCCAATGCAGGCAATAAATAAATTATTTTTTAAAAAATGAACAAACAAATAAGAGGGGCTTCCCTAGAGGCGCAGTGGTTAAAAATCCACCTGCCAATGCAGGAGATATGGGTTTGATCCCTGGTCTGGGAAGATCCCACATGCTGCGGAGCAACTAAGCCCATGCACCACAACTATTGAGCCCTCATGCTGCAACTACTGAAGCCCGAAAGCCTAGAGCTGATGCTCTACAACAAGAGAAGCCACCACAGTGAGAAGCCCACGCTCGACACAACTAGAGAAAGTCTATGCACAGCAATGAAGACCCAACGCAGCTAAAAATAGTTTTTTTTTTAATGTTAAAAAAAAACAAAAAAACCCCAGAACTTGGAGGAAACAGCCTACAAGGGAAAGTAAACGTTTAAAATATACATATTATACATTACATTATATATATGTATTTATATACAGTGTCTTCAGAGTTGAGGAGACACTGCAACCATGACACAAAAACAGAATATTTTTATTTTTTATTTTATTTTACAATGTTATTTTAAAAAATCAGATATCAAGATAGAGCTCTTAGAAATTAAGTAAAACAGCAGAAATAGGGCTTCCCTGGTGGCGCAGTGGTTAAGAATCCTCCTGCCAATGCAGGGGACACAGGTTCAACCCCTGGTCCAGGAAGATCCCACCTGCTGTGGAGCAACTAAGCCCTCGAGTCACAACTATTGAGCCCACATGCCACAACTACTTAAGTCCGTGCGCCTAGAGCCTGTGCTCCACAACAAGAGAAGCCACAGAAATAAGAATGTCATGCACCACAATGAAGACTAGCCCCCGCTCAGAACAACCAGAGAAAGCCCAAACGCAGCAACAAAGACCCAATGCAGCCCAAAATAAAATTAAATAAATAAATTTATTAAAACAAAAAACAAAAAAAAAGCAGAAATAAACATACACAACAAATTCTACTCCTAGATATTTACCCAAGAGAAATAAGTAAATGCACTAAAAGACCTTAACGTGAATGTTCATAATAACTGCTTTATTCAAAATAGCCAAAAATCGGAAGCAATTCAAGTATGTGTCAACAGAGAAATGGATAAACAAACTAAGGTATACTGATATTGGAATATTACGCATCAAAAGGAACAAACTACCAGACACGTATGTGAATCTCAAAAACACTATGTTGAGCAAAAGAAGCTAAACCCAAGAATACATACTGTATGATTTCATTTATATGAAGCTCTGGAACAGGAAAAACTAAGAGCCATGGTGATAGAAAACAACAGTGGTTGCCTAGGATGGTGTGGGAGAAATGACTGGAAAGGGAGGGAACTTTCTGGAATAATGGAAATATTCTAAAATTTTACTGTGATGGTGGCTAAATGGGGTGTATACATTTCTCAAAACTAATCAAATCAGACACTTGAAATTGGCACATTTTATTGTATATAAATTATACTCAAAAAATGCCAGACAAAACACAAAAACAAAAAGCTCCACAGGAAGGATGGAAGATAAAGGTGAAATTAAAAGTAGTAAAAACACAAAGAAACTGAAAATTAGAGGAAAAGACTTTTTAAATTAGAGGATTAATCCAAGCAATCCAATATCCAGATAATCAGTGCTTCCAAAAGAGAACAGGAAAAATGAACAGGAGAAAATATCATTTAAATAATTCAAGAAAATTTTCCAATGCTGAAGAACATGTTTCCAGACTGAAAGTACCTATAGTAATGTGAAATTTCAGAACATGGGGAACACAAAGAAGATCCTGCAAGCTTCCAGAAGAAAACAGTTCACATACAACGGACAGCACCCAGAATGGCTTTGAATATCAAACGGCACTTCTAGAACCAAAAAGACAATAGCAATAGCCTCAAAATTCTAAAGCTCTGTGATTCCCAACCTAGAATTCTATACCCTGCCAAGCAATTCAAGTATAAAGTTAGAAGAGTTCAAAAAATTTACCTGCTATGCATATTTCCTCAAAAATCTACTCAAGGATGTGACAAACCAAAACAAGAGAATGAACCAGAAAAAGACAGAGAAGATATAGGGAACAGCCACTCCAACACAGACAGAAGGAGCTTTCATGAAATACCCAGGACGATGATGAAGGGGGTGATCTCAGATAACAGCTGTGAACTAGGCAGAGAAAAAGCAACCATACAGAATGAAGTTCAGAATACACCAGCAGTCTGGTGCGAAGGTAAAATGATGCAGCCACTTTGAAAGACAGTCTGGCAATTCCACAAAGGCTAAACATAGTTACCACATGATGTAGCAACTGGACTCCCAGGTATACATCCAAAAGAAATGAATATGTGTGCACAAAAACTTGTATATAGTCACAGAAGCGTTATTCGTAATGGCCAAAAAGCAGAAACAACCCAAATGTCCACTGACAGATGAATGGATAAACAAAATGTGGTATGTCCATACAATGGAATATTATTCAATAAGAAGGAATGAAGTACTGACATCTGCTACATGGATGAACCCTGAAAACATTATGCTAAGTGAAAGAAGTCAGTCACAAAAGATGACATATTATGTACTGTGTAATTCCATTTACATGAAATGTTCAGAATAGGCAAATCTATATAGATAGAAAGTAGACTGGTGGATTCTTAGGTTTGAAGAGGGTGTGGGGAAATGGGGTGTGATTGCTAATGGATAAGAGGTTTCCTTGGGGGGGAGTAATGAAAATATATTCTAAAAATGATTATAATAATGGCTGCCCAACTATATTGAAAACTAAATTATATACTTTAAATTGGTGAATTATATGATGTGAATTATATTGCAGCAAAGCTGTTACTAAAAATTCTTAGAATTAGTGGTAAGTATATAGAAAACTAAGAAGAAAAGGATAATGAACTATATGGAAAACAAAATACGCAGGAAATGAAAAATATTTAATTACATTTTAAGACTGTAAAGCAGTGAAGATCTACAATTATGATATAACTTCACTGGGAGGCTGGAGAAATCTACGTGCATGTATGTGTGAATGTATGTACATGTATGCTGGAGGGAGAGAGGAGGAGGTTAAGGAATGAATGAAAAGAATGAAATCCTTATCTTTCATGGGGAACTATCATATATGATGAATAAAATTAAAAAATGAAAAAGTAGTGTGAATTCCCTGGCAGTCCAGTAGTAGGACTCTGCACTTTCACTGCTGAGGGCCCAGGTTCCATCCCTGGTTGGGGAACTAAGATCCTGCAACCCATGCAGCGCATGGCCAAAAAAAAAAGAAAGAAAAATAAAAGTAGCAACAGAAGCAAACTATTTACAAGTAGGTAAATGCCAAAATAACCAGCTGAAAGAATCAGAAGTTGTTTCATGTAGAGTGGTAGAAATGGGGAAAAGGGGTGTTTGGAGGACTGCTATTTTATGTAATAACTCTGTGGAACCCATTTGATTCTTTAAATTAGGGACATACATAACTTCTACTTATTAAAAATGTTTTAACTCTAAACGAGAAATTTTAAAGTTTAGGAAACTATTAGAAAACTGGGAGGCTATACAACAGAGTTCATAAGATGATATTTTACATGTTTTTCTTCCATAGCAAACAAACTAGATGGCTTTTCGAAAACAAAAATCAGGGAATTCCCTGGCAGTCCAGTGGTTAGGACTCCACACTTTCACTGCCAAACGGTAGGGTTCAATCCCTGATTAGGGAACTAAGATCCTGCAAGCCATGTGCCACGGCTAAATAAATAAATAAATAAATAAAATTGAAACATAAATGGCATTAAGTACTGAACTATACACTTTTAAATGGTCAAAAGTGGGAAACTTTATGTTATATATACCTTATCATAACTTTTAAAATAAGTCTTTATTTATTTATTTATTTGGCTGAGTCAGGTCTTAGTTGCAGCACACAGGCTCTGTAGTTGCGCCACGACACGTGGGATCTTAGTTTCCCAACCAGAGATTGAACTAGTGTCCCCTGCATTGGAAGGTGGATTCTTAACCACTGGACCACCAAGGAAGTCCCAATAAATCATTTTTTTAATTAAAAAACAAAACAAAACAAAAAACCTCAAGGAGGTAGGACCAGGGATATAGGGAGGCGTGGTAAGGTAGCAGGCATATAAAACTCACCATCTAATATCACTTTATACCATTTTTACCTTTCACATGTATTAACTTATAAAGTGAAAAGTAACATTCAAAACAGGATAGCTAACATTAGTAGCAACTAAGACTAAGTGCTTTTTATATAGTATGCACATTCTATGTACATAGTATTTCTACATGTGCTAACATACAGTATTTAATTCTCACGGTATCTCTAACAGAGTAGATGCCATACTTCCCCTCCATTTTGCAGAAGAAACTAAGACATACAGAGGGTAAATAATATGCCCAAGATCACAGGTATACACCCTGAACTGGAACCTAGCTGTCCAACTCTAGAACTCATATTTTTAACCACTATACTATACTGCCTTTCTATTCTTTAACATTAAGAATGAGATTTAGCAGGACTTCCCTGGTGATGCAGTGGTTAAGAATCCACACACCAATGCAGGGGACATGGGTTCAATCCCTGGTCCAGGTAGATCCCACATGCCATGGAGCAACTAAGCCCGTGCGCTCACTAAGCCCACAACTACTGAGCCTGCGCTCTAAAGCCCATGAGCCACAACTACTGAGCCTGCACGTCAGCAATTGCTGAAGCCCTGGTGCCTAGAACCCATGCTCTGCAACAAGAGGAGCCAGCGCAATAAGAAGTCCATGTAACGCAACAAAAAGTAGCCCTCACCTGCCGCAACGACAGAAAGCCCACACGCAGCAACAAAGACCCAACGCAGCCAATAAATAAATAAAATTAAAAAAAATAAGATTTAGCACAATAAAATTCAAAAGATCACTAAAATACATAATGCCTGCTCTCTAACTCCGCTGAGAAATAAATATCATCAATAGTTTTAAGTGGCAACCTTGAGGCTATAATCTCTAAAGTTGCTTGTAGACTCTAAAATCATAACCCATAAAAACCCAATAAATCAATTACACTAAACAGCACTTTAAAAAAAATCTAACCACAAGCCTTTACAACAGAAAACAGTTCAACGTTTACTCATTGCCTTCTACTTGATTAACCCAGGAGGGCATACACTAAAGAACAACAGTCTATTCTTTAGCTCTCAAGGAAGATGCTCTTCCATGGATGCTTACAGTTAGCGCCATCCTTCCCTTATGATTTTATTCCAAAAGTCACTTTCACCTTTCTACAGAGGTGTCTAAAATGTCACACACAAATAAAAATTTTAATATCCTCTTCCCAACTTCAGACCCTGCCTCACTGCTTCACACTTTTCTCCTCAGAATTTAAGATGCCACATCCTTTTTTTGTTCACTGCCTATCTCTCCCACTAGAATGAAAGCTCCATGATGTAGGAAACTTTTTTTTGTTCACTCTTTCCTCAGCACCTACAACAGTACCTGATACATAGTAAGTGCTCAATAAATCTCTGAGGAGGAAACTACCAATAAAAATAACAAATTTTAAGATAACTGTTTTCCATATTTTTGAAGTTAATATTGACAGTTTTAATTATATCTGAGAAAGAACACATTGATGGTTTACTTAGGCCCCAAATCCTTCCGTAAGTGGTAAAGCATTACCTAAAAAGCTAAAATATTCAGTTTAGCAATACTTTCTATTCATGCTCTCATTTACTAAGGAAATTTATTACTGACTCAGAAATGCATTAGATATGCTATGAAACAAGTTCCTTATCTGAACAAAAATCAAAACTGTCAACTACTAATTAAAAACATAATACATACACAACACTGTAAATTAACTATACTTCAATTTTTTAAAACCATACACAGAAATCCTTGGAATAAAATTATGCAAGCTATTAACAAAAACTCCAAAGCTTAAAAAAAATTGTTTATAATTTCACAAGAGCATGTTCCACCTGTAGGAGGGGAAGATAGTATTTGATGGTAGAGAGAAATCACATAACAATGAATTTTAAAACAGCTTTTTTTGACTTATAAAGAACTTATAGATATATTACCTTTGGAACATAAATGCATTCTACCCAGAAAATAAAACAAAACAGAATCATCCTGAGTCTCAGCAACAGGAACCTTGCTTTATATGAGAATCACCTGGAGATGCCCACCAGTCTCGTCCCTCCTCAAAAGATTCTGATTCTAGGGACTTCCCTGGTGGTCCAGCGGTTAAGACCCAGCTCTTCCACTGCACGGGTTCAATCCCTGGTCAGAGAACTAAGATCCTGTATGCCACAAGGCGCAGCCAAAAAAAAAAAAAAGAAGATTCCGATTCTATAAAACTGTGAGGATAGAGCCAGGAATCTTTATTTCTAAAAGTTTCCAACATGATTCTAAAGCAGTTTAATCACTCATCCAGATGATTAATATCCTCTCAGCACACTGTCCCTAGGTGTCATCCAGCACACATCTGACTATCCTCACGGACAAAAAATTCACCACCTCCCAAAATATTTTAATTCCAATGGAAAGCACTAAATTTCGGGAATCCTTACTTACGTTGAAATGATTGATATCTGCCTTCCTTTACTTTTTCTCCTCCTCTAGTTTCTATGTAACTGGTTTTTAAACAAAGTTATTAGTATTCAATACCAATACTACTCAGGCATTGGATATCACTCAGGTAAGAAAATGAAGATCTAAATATCCTTCAGGAACTTCCTTCAATCTAATTTTTGTGAAAATCATATGAAATTTGCAACAGATGTCTTTAGATGTGAACACATCTGAACCATAAAATCTATTCCTAGGAACCCTTCCTAAAGATACAACTAAATTGTATTTGTAATATTTTGTGCCAAAGCTGGATGTTGTTTGCAATGCACGAAATTTATGTCCCCCAAAACTCATGCTGAAATCCTAATCCCAAAAGGAAAAAGGACCTTCAGGCAGCAATTAGATCTTGAGGACAGAACGCTTGTGAATGGGATCAGGACCATTAAAACAAGAGAACCCAGAGAACTCTCTTGCCCTCTTTCTTACCATGTAAGGATACAATAAGTGTCTATAACCTAGAACAGAGCCCTCACCAGAACCTGACCATGATGGCAACTTATCTTAGACTTCAAGCCTTCAGAACTGTGAGAAATAAATTTCTGTTATTTATAAGCTACTCAGTCTATGGAACTCTGTTATTTATAACAGTCATTTCTGCATCTTTTTTTAAATCAAGGACACTTTCTTTTATGCTTTAAAATGTTTACTGTATCTTATTTTTTCAGCCTTAATGAGGTATAACTGACAAATAAAATTATATTATTAAATCTATAATTTTTTTTACTTTTTAAATTTACATCTAGCAGTATTCACTTCCTTGGCATACACTTTTATAAGTTTTAACATGTACATAGATTCTTGTAACCACCACCATAAATAGAATACAGAACAATTCCAATATCCACGAAGAATTCCCTCACACTATCTATCCCTTAGGTAGTCAAACCCTCCCTCCCCCTCAGACCCTGGCAACCACTGATCTGTCCTCTGTGCCTACAGTTTTGTCTTTTCGAGAATATTATGTAAACAGGCCCATTACAAATGTAATCTTTTTTTTAATATATATATAAATTTCATTTATTTACTTAATTGGCAGACTTGGGTCTTCATTGCTGCGCGGGCTTTCTCTATTGCAGACAGCAGGGACTTTTCTTGTTGCAGAGCACGGGCTTCTAGGAGCACGGGCTTTAGCAGTTGTGGCGCATGAGCTTAGTTGCTCCATGGCACATGGGGTCCTCCTGGACCAGGGCTCAAAACCATGTCCCCTGCATTGGCAGGCGGATTCTTAACCCCTGCACCACCAGAGAAGTCCCCAGAATGTAATCTTATGTGACTGCCATAATGCCTCTGATACTTATCCATATAACTGGTATGTCAATAGTTGATTCCTTCTTATTGCTGAATGGCATTCCATAACACAGATATACCAGTTTGCTTATCCATTCATCCACTTAAGGACATGTGGGTTGTTTCCAGTTTGCTGCAATTATAAGTAGTCCTGCTACAAACACTGACATACACATTTTTGTGTAAACAACAAGTTTATATTGCCCTAAGACAAATTTCCAGAAATGGGCTTGTTGAGACATACGGTAATTGTATACTTTGTAGTAAACTGACAGACTTTTCCAGAGTCTGCATTCTCACCAAAAGTATTAGTTTCAGTTAATCCTCATCTTCACCAATACTCAGTACTGTCAGTACAAAATTTTTTATTTTAGCCATTCTAAAAGATATATAAATGGTACCTCATTGTGGTTTTAATTTGCATTTCCCTAATGACTAAAGATGAGCATCTTTACATGTGCTTATAAGCAATCCAAACATCTTTACTGAAATATCAAATCTTTCACCCATTTTTGAAACTGGATGGTTGTTTTTTTAGGGGTTCCCCCCATGTTGAGTTTTGAAAGCTCTTCATAAAGTCTGGCTATAAGTCCTTTCTCAGATTTGTGGTTTGCAAATATATTCTCCTAGTTCATGGCGCAGTCTCTTTCATTCTCTTTAAGTGTGTCCTTCACAGGAAAAAGTTTTAACTTTTGATGAAGCTCACTTCAATTTTTTCTTTCATGGATTATGCTTTTGGTATTGTACCTAACAGCTCTTTGCCAAACCCTAGGCCAAGAAGGCTTTTTCCAATGCTCTCCTGTAAAGGTTTTACTGCTTTATGTTTTACATTTGGGTTTATGATCCATCTTGAGTTAATTTTTGTATAAGACATGTCATACAAGTTAAGGCTCACTTTACATATGGATGCCCAGTTTTCCAACATCATATATTTGAAAACTGTCCTTCCTCCACTGAAGTTATATTTGCATCTTTGTCAAAAAATCAGTTGACTATATCTGAGTAAGTCTATTTCTGGGCTCTCTATTCTGTGCCTTTGGCCAATACACCACACTGTCTTGATTAGTATAACTTTATAGAACACCTTAAAACTGGATATTGTGAGTCTTCCAACTTCGTTCTTTTTCAAAATTGTTTGGGCTATTCTAGTTTCTTTAGCTTTTCTATACATATTTAAAGCTAAAGCCATAATAGCCACCTCTTTAGGGGTTTCCTTCCCCTCTAGAAAACTGGCATTTTTACTGTTGCATTTTATCTTGTCAAAACCAGTTTGAAATATGTTCTCCAAATATGATAATACGTAGGCGCTCATAACTTTTGAACCAGTATATCCAGTACCAGAAACTTATGTGAAAAACACAAATATAGATATAAAAATGTGTTCAACATAATATTGTTTAGAAGGCAAAATAAATCTCCAGGTCCAACAAAAGAGGAAAGGTTAAATAATGACTTGTTGGGAAAATGTTCAAAACATGTTAATCTTTTTAAAGAATGGATACACAGTAACCAAGTTTTTAGATGAAACAGTATATTTCAGAAGAAATATATTTTAAAGTATTATATCTGGATACCATGATTACAAATGACTTTTTTCTTCACAGTTTCAAGAACTTTTAAAACTTTCTACCATGAATATGTGCTGACATAACTGGAGATAAATATTTTATTTGAGTTTTAAAAAAAAGCGTTACTGCCACTTACACAGAAAAATACAGGTACCTCTGTATCAGCTTGTACATTAGTATCAAGTTTGTTCATAACATATGAGTAACCCACATGACAATGTTAAGAGAGCTTACTCTAAACCCTACAAATTCTTCTTCTCTGCTGTCACCATAGTTACAATACAATTTTCTCTACGCTTGTCTTCATGTTTAACTTTGGATAGAACTCTAAGCACAATATTTTAAATTACATCATTAATAAATGACACACAAAGAAAAGATGTTTGCAACATGCAATACATCTGACCAATGACTAACTTCCTTTATGCAAGCAGCCTTTATTCTATTAAAAAAAAAAAAAGCCTAGAAAAAAATGGGCAAAGGACAAGTATAGATAACTTGCATAAATATTACAAATGGCCAATAACATGAAAGTAAGCTAAATTTCATTCACGATCAAAAGAAACAAGCATCATAAAGGCTGATTTATCAGGACTGCAAATTTTATATTTTGACAACACCCATATGTTACATTACAGAATATAAATTAATATTTGTGAAGGGTAATTTCACTATCTAGTAAAATGTAAATACACATACCCTTTAATCCCACAAATTCACACACGAAAGTATAGAGGTGTGTAAAAATGTCCCTTTCAGCTTTGCTTATCAAAGTAAAAAGCTGAAAACAATTTTTCATCAATAAGGGAATAAAGTACTTCCTTAACAAATGGAATATTGTGCAGTTACAATTATGAAATAATCCATAAATATTAATAATGAAAAGATCTCCAAGACAAACTGTTAAGTTTTTTTAAAAGGCAAGATGCAGAAAAATACTTACAGTATAACCACATTCATAGTTTTAAAATGCATAGATACGATTATAGATAAATAGAATATTTCTGGAGGATTACATTCAAACAGTTACGTGATTTTCAGGGGAAAGAAAGACTTACATACTGCTTGAATTGTTTTCCTAGACTAATTTTAAGAAAAATAATAAATGAACACCCTTAATAAATGTTCCTCATTACATCTTTAATGTAAGGAAATATATATTCCTGCATAACACCTACATGACAGATTAATCCATCATGAACTTAGTATTTTTCCCCACCAAACTAGACTACATTTAAGTGGCTCCATGTTGAAGCTGAGATAAGACTAGGTCCTGCACCAGAAGAAATAATGTGGAAAAAATAGGTAGCTAACTAGATTTGGGACCAGAACTTACCATAATTACTTTATAACAAATGTCTGGTGACCTCCAGGGTTAGAAACAGTCACTTTCCTTTACTTTTAGTACTATAATAATATCTTTAGTTTGGAATAAAATATAATTATCATCAGTCCAGTTTTAATGCCTTAACTGAAGACAGCAGTTCAGCAGTTAAAAACATTCAATTGCTAACAAATTTTTTTTTTAAAGAGATAGAGAACAAGTGTTGATGAAGATGCAGAGAAATTAGAACTCTCATACTACTGGTGGGAATGTAAAATTGGAAAACAGTCTGACAGTTCCTCAAATAGTCACACACAGAGTTATCATATGACCCAGTAATTCTATTCCTAGATAAATACTCAAGAGAAATGAAAACATATGTCCACACTGAAACTTGTACACAAATGTTCACATCAGCAATATTTCTAACTGCCAAATAGTGGAAAACAACCCAAATGTTCATCAACTGATGAAGGAATAAATAAAATATCCATACAATGGAACATTATTTAACAATGAAAAGGAATGAAGTATTGATACATGCCACAACATATATGAACCTTGAAAACAATATTCTATGTGAAAGGCCATATATTATATGATTACATTTATATGAAATACAAATCTGTACATTTACAGAATAGGCAAATCTATAGTCCCAGAAAGCAGACGGATTGCCTAGAACGTGGAGAGAAATGGGCAGTGACTGTTAATGGGTATGGGGTTTCTTTTTGGAGTGATGAAAATGTTCTAAAATTGTGGTGATGGTTGTAAAACTCTGTGAATACACTAAAAGCCACTGAATTGTACATTTAAATGGGTGAACTGTATGTAAATTATATCTCAATAAAGCTGTATTTTTTTTTAAAAGGAAGAATGGAAATCTAGCCATTACCTTCTTAAGAGGCACATCACCAAATGCAACTGTGGACCTTATTGTGGATTTTGATTCAAATTAACTCAAAAGTATATCTATGAGATAACCAGGGAAATCTGAACAATGATTGGATATTAGATAATATTAAGGAATTATTGTTTATTTAGTAAGTGTAAGAATAATACAATTATGTTTTTTAAAAGATTTCTTATATTTTAGGGATTCCAGTATTTAGGGATGAAAGGACATGATATCTGGGTTTTACTTTAAAACAATCTAACTGGGGGGAGTGGAGATTAACAGGAGAGAACCCAAGAGGTCATTCACAGTGACTGGGTCTTAAGATACAAGCTAGAGTTCATGAACTAAAAAGGGGACAAGAAAAATTGAAAAATGAAAAAGGCATTCCAGACGGATAACAGCTTAGGCAAAAGCACTGTCACAGACCATCTATGGGGCAAGAACAGAAAATACAGTTGGAAAAGTAAGCAACAACCAGACCATGAAGGGCCTTATATGCCACATAAAGGAATTTTTATTTAATTTTGTGGAAGACAGAATAACTTTTTTTTTTTTTGGTGGGGACAGGTCAGATTAGAGCTTTAGACAGGTTACTCTGATATAGACTGAAGGGGCACAAAACACTACTGTCACAGTCCAAGTGAGTGACAACTGAGTGGGAACTTACATGGTGGGAGTAGGAATAAAGATTAGGGGCTAAATACCAGAGACATGAGATACTAAAAATAATTGGTTATGTGGAAAGAGGAAGCAGAAATCATCTAAACTGATTTCCAGCTTCTAGGCTTGTGTGACTGGGTACGTGATGTCCTACATCCAGTAGAGTGAATATAGAAGAGCTTTATGGGAAAAGGTAGAATTTAGTTTAATGTTTAGTGTAAACGGGACATACTGGTGGAAATGTCTAGTAGGCAGGCAAAAACTCCAGAGAGGTCTAATTAGAGATGTAGACATAAAAGTTTTCAGGATATATCTGGTAGCGGGAACAATAACCCAGGAGAGCTTGTCTGTTACAATTCACACGCCACAGAAATTTAACCTATTTTAAAAGTTCTGTCCCTACTCCATCTTGTTAAGAATTATTTCGGACTTCTTTTGTGGCACAGTGGTTAAGAATCCACCTGCCAATGCAGGAGACATGGGTTGGATCCCTGGTCCAGGAAGATCCCACATGCTGAGGAGCAACTAAGCCTGTGTGCAACAATGAAGACCCAATGCAGCCAATTAATTAATTTTAAAAATTAATTATTTCATTCAAGGTGTATATGTAAACAGAATGATCAGGACATAGTTAATCTTATACTTAGTAGACTTTATATATATTGAGGGGGGAAAAATATATTTGGCTAAAAGTCACAGAAATTATTCTTTAACAAACTGCAAGTATGCAGAGTATTACCGAAGCACAACTATAAAAATGTATTTTTTCTAATTATTCTGATTCTTTTAATGCAGCAAGGGCCATTAAAATATTCATAACATTTATAGTCACTTTTTAAAAAATTCTGCACTTCTAAAATGCACTTCTAGTCTGCTTTTAAAAGATCTAATGTCGGATTCCCTGGAGGTGCAGTCGTTAAGAATCCACCTGCCAACGTAGGGGACATGGATTGCAGCCCTGGTCTGGGAAGATCCCACGTGCTGTGGAGTAACTAAGCTCGTGCACCACAACTACTGAGCCTGTGCTCTAGCATCTGCGAGCCACTGCTTCTGAGCCCACATGCTACAACTACTGAAGCCTGAGCGCCTAGAGCCCGTGCTCCACAACAAAAGAAGCCACTGCACTGAGAAGCCTACACACCGCAACAAAGAGTAACCCCTGCTCTCCATAACTAGAGAAACCCTGCGTGCAGCAACAGAAGACTCAATGCAGCCAAAAAAAAAAAAACTAATGTCTTCTGATATTCTAAAAAGTAAGGCTAAAACAGAACTGGGTGTAATGGTTTTGTTTTATTCATTAGATTTTCCAAATGAGGTTAAGCAATCTTGATCTTCATGGGACTACAGAAGTCAAAGTTGCTACATATCTAGCAGGTTCTGCTCATGCCTCTCATCATCACTACTCCAAAATTCTTAACCTATCCTAAATAAATTTGGTTTTTCCCCCTATTTTTTTTCCTCCCTTCCCACCCTCCCGCCTCTAAATAAGTTTTACAATACTTACATAAGAGGAGCCCTTTACAAAGATCCTAATTTGCTGTATTACTATATAACCAAGATTTCAATCAATTTTTAGCTAAACCTTCAGTCACCAAGAACATTAGATTTCATTGAGGCAACCTGGCAACTACAGAAAAACGTCACTAATGGCAAAACCCAAATAAGTTCCAATTTCTTCCAAAAAGGGAAAGCACAACTAGAGGACCTAAGCTGTCCAAATATTGAGCCACAAGTCTTACCACTATGTTCTAGACTAGAGACTGCATCACCTAAGATCTATGGAAGAAATTCAGGTATCAGTAATTTCTTGAAACTGCATGGAGAATTGGGGCGGGGGGGGGGAACAACTGTCATTTTCAAAGGATGTGACCTCCCTCAAAAGATTAAGTATTACTCTTTTAGGTCCTATGCAAAATGCTAAGGAATTTCAAAGATTAAAGTAAGACCCAGTCATTTCTTAAGTTACTCATAATCTAAGATTTTATTTATACTAACACACTACTAGGTTTGGTCACAAAAGAAAAAAAGAAAATTTTATGCTAGAAATAGTTGATTTCCTTAGTACAATACTTACATATCCTTCAGTAACTTTTTCAGTTTTACCACTTACTAGCACCATTTTTAGGGAACGTCTCCGTACATAACTTATTCCACAATTTATCAATAAAAAGAAATAACTTCAGAACAAAAATGGTTATGTAAGAAAAGTGGCAACTCATCAATTCCAAACTCAGGAAGTTGCTCTCTCCTTAAAACCCTTTTAACATTAGATTCCTTAGATCTTAATCTAAATTCTACAGAATTTCCATACCTTCAGTAAGACTTCTCTTTTTAGAGTAAATGTTGAAATATGATTAACAAAGTTCAAAGAACTCAGAGTAGAAACCCTGAGGACACACTTTACTTTTTTTTCTTTTTTCATTTTTTTTAAAAGTTTTATTGACGTACAGTTGATTTACAATGTTGTGTTAATTTCTGCTGTACAGCAAAGTGACTCAGTTATACACATTCTTTTTCATATTCTTTTCCATTATGGTTTTTTGTGTTTTTTTTTTTTAATAAATATATTTATTTATTTTATTGGCTGTGTTGGGTCTTCATTGCTGCACACAGGCTTTCTCTAGCTGCGGCAAGCGGGGGCTACTCTTCCTTGTGGTGCGAGGGCTTATTGTGGTGGCCTCTCTTGCTGCAGAACACAGGCTCCAGGCGCGTGGGCGTCAGTAGGTGCAGCACATGGGCTCAACAGTTGTGGCTCACGGCCTCTAGAGTGCAGACTCAATAGTTGTGCCGCACGGGCCTAGTTGCTCCGCAGCATGTGGTATCTTCCTGGGGCAGGTATCAAACCCATGTACCCTGCATTGGCAGGTGGATTCTTACCCACTGCACCACCTAGGAAGTCCCTCCATTATGGTTTATCACAGGATACTGAATATAGTTCCCCGTGTTATCAAGTAGGACCTTGTTGGTGTTTTTTCCCGGTTTTTTTTTCTTGTTTTACCTTTAGGGCTGAAGTTTTTCCACAGGGGTTAGCCTTTAATGGCTTACATATATTATTACTATCCCTATTTAGCCAATGGGGGAACTAGCAGTTATGTGATAAGACCAAGACAAGGCTTCTTAAGTCATAAGGTTCTTTTGTTTTAAACCCAACTACCAGAACGCAAATGAGCTTTGCCCCCTTCAGAACAAACACCTCAGAAGGTTGGCTATACACCCACTTCGACAATGCTAAACCGCCACTGCTCAAAATAATTGAAGACTCCTTTCCTTCAGAACCTACTGTACAACAACTTTTTTTAAATAAGTTTATTTATTTATTTATTTATTTATTGGCTGTGTTGGGTCTTTGTTGCTGCACACGGGCTTTCTCTAGTTGTGGCGAGTGGGGGCTACTCTTCCTTGCAGTGCGCGGGCTTCTCGTTGCGGTGGCCTCTCTTGTTGTAGAGCACGAGCTCTAGCCGCGTGGGCTTCAGCAGTTGTGGCACATGGGCTCAACAGTTGTATGGGCTCTAGAGAGCAGGCTCAATAGTTGTGGCACACGGGCTTAGCTGCTCCACAGCATGTGATATCTTCCTGGGGCAGGGATCAAACCAGTATCCCCTGCATTGGCAAGCTGATTCTTATCCACTGCACCACCTAGGAAGTCCCCTACTGTACAACTTCTTAATGTCCTTATTAGTGGCAAATCTTTACTTCTACAGTGTGGACTTTGTTTTTCTTCAAAATCCAAAGGTGATTCAGATTCAACTTGGTATATGAGGGAAATAATCTGAGTAATACTATATTTTAGTCAAAAATTAAACGTGAATATGAAGTGTTAGACTAATTTTACCTGTGCCTCTACCAACAATTTCAAAAGTAAAGTTTCAAATCACATGAAGAATATTCTTTTGAATAATGAAACTTTTTTTGTTTTGCTTTATATGTATCAGGTATGGTTTCAAGTAAACTTAAAAATCTGTTTTCTAAGTTTTAAATCACCCTGTTTCTATAAATTACCACATATTGTCCAAGTTTTTGTGACTTTGCCAATTCTTAATATTATCTTATAAATAGGGCCATGGTTATTTTCAATGAAGTAGTAAACATTCAATGTTTACAATCTGAATTACTATGTATGTTACTAAGTGGGCACATAATCTGAATTATTTCAAGGGATTTATCCCTCAAATTAAGCATCAGCTTGCCCATGCAGCAAATATAGCAAAGTAAATAACTAAATAACTGTGAAATCTGGAAACTCAAATACACTACAGATCAAAGCTATGGCAATGACCTACAGATGCTGTAATAACGTATGAATACATGGCTTCCTCTGAAGATTAAAACTTTTAACATCTTATTTTGGAATAGTTATAGATTCACAACATATATCTACACAGATAGTACAGAGAGATCTATACCTTTCACTAAACTTCCCCCAATGGTTGCATCTTACGTAATTATAGTCCCACATTACAACTAGGAATTTGACATTGGTACAATATACGAGTGTAGTTCTGCATCATCTTATTGTCTGTGTAGATCTGTGTAACTACCAAAACAATTAAGATATAACACTATTCCACCCACAAAGATCTCCCCCATGCTCGTCCTTCATAGTCACATCCACCTCCTTCCCCCACCCCAACATCTCTAACTCCCTAGCAATCACTAATTTGTTTTAATCTTTATACTTTTGACATTTCAAGAATGTTATATAAATGGGACCATACAATATGTAACCTTTTGAGTTTGACTTTTTTTCACTCAGTGTAATGCTCATCCACATTATTACATGTATCAATAGTTCAAAAAAAAAATAAAGATGCTGTAACAGCCATACGAATATCAGTTAACAGGCTCAACTGAAAGAACAACAAAATAAGTTTTAATCTTAACACTGCTCAAGTTTCTTATGGTGCTTAAATATACTTGGAAAAGTATTTAGACATTATTTTAAAAGCATAAACCAATACAGTATTAAGAAATTTAATTCCCTCTATGATCTCCCACCATCACTTCAGGTGTTTTATCACCATTTCTAACCTCAAGATAAGTTTTTTTAGACATATTTCTCAACTCTACCACCATCCCACTCTCCCCTTAAAGTAATGAGAAAGCTGCTATTAAAGGAAATCAATTTGCAAATAAAAAATCCCTCTTGCAATATGATTTGTTACTCTCTAATCCAAGCAGTCCAAGAACAACAAAAAATCCAATTTTTCCAGTGAATTTGAGTTAAAAGCTAAAGTCATAACAATCTCGCCCCATAATCTGATGGGACAATTAATTACCCTTGTGACCTTTAAACTTATAAAATTTAAAATAAAAATAGTTCCTTTTCAAATGCTCCATAAATTTTCTTTTCTTTTCTTTTTTTTTTTTTTAACCTCTCCATGTGGCATAGGGGGTCTTAGTTCCCTGACCAGCAATTGAACTGGCACCCCCTGCAGTGGAAGCATAGAGTCTTAACCACTGGACTGCCAGGGAAGTCCCATCCATAATTTTATTTTCTTAAAGCTCCACTTGTACCTTCAAACATCATCTTAAGTGGTAAAAGATCTCACCAAGAGAATAATATAGGCTTTAGAATCAAACAGTCTGGTAGTCCAGCTTGGTATTACAACTTTCTAGCTAAGGATTCTGAGCAAGTTAAACAAACTCTGTGATTGTTTCCAAATATATATATATATGAGAGTATACATATATATATATGTATATATATATATATACATATATATATGAGAGTAGCAGCAGCCACACCTTATAGGAGGATTATATGACATATTCTATATAAAGTATATGGCACACAGTAAGCACTCGATAAATGTTAGCTACTAATATCTACATTACTATAATAAGAACAGCAGCATGTGTTTGTAATTAGACACGACCTTCAGAGTTTTAGTATGCTTTAATTGCTCATTATACTTACCTTGCCAATAGGTATACAACAGTAATTTAATTTATGATGTTGTAACAAAAATATTTTTATATTTGTTATTAAAACAAATCAAGTAAAGTTGCTTAAAGTGGATTTTCATTTTCTATCTTAAATACATATTTCCAAATCTGAATATGCTAATTCTCATATGGAAGAATATTTATGTAAAATCAAACCTTAGCAATACAAACTAAAATTATCTCTTCAATTTGGTATCTATCATTCCATTTACTTCAGAATCAATTTATTTAAAGATACATAAGCATAAACTCTAAATAACAATTTCTCGCTGAATAAAGTTGAAATGAATTAATTTTTTGTGCTGACAAAACACTTTCAAAGAGGCTCGGCTCAGTCTTATTTGGATATCTATGTAGCTGTACATGAAACAGTCCAAAAGAATTTCAGGAACATAAAAGAATTAAAACTTCTAAATATGACCTTTCAGCAAGACAGAGTTCTGTAGTCTTAAACCCTGAATTTATAACTCTTCCTGTTATTTTCCTATAACTACATTAGTAAAGGTGGGCCAATTTCTTAGATGACCTCCTTTATTTCACCTATTTCCAACAGACAGGTTCTTCCGGAACCTTAGACTAGGACCACTAATATTAAATTGCAAAGATGGAACAGAACATTTCATCATGACAGACTGTGGTTATGTTGATCAATGCGTTAACTGGCCTTAAAACTTTGATTTTAATTACCATTACAATTCTGTCAGTAACACCTACACCTCACATTTCTGTATTTCAAAGCCTGCGCAAAGATTTTTATGAAGATTTTCATAAAAGCTCTAAGGTTATCAATGTCCTAACACTTTCATTACTATCTAAAAGGTAGTGACACTTCCTACAGTGCTTTGCCTTTGATGTGTGTTCAATAATTACTGTTCACTAACACAAATCTCTGAGAATCAATACGCAGCAAAAAGTACTGAGGACACAAATCCTTCATTCAAAAAGAAATATTCCTTATTTTATCAAATTTAAGACACTGATGTTGGCATTTAAAAAAATTTTATCAGAAGATGTCAACGGAAGGGTCTCTCACAACTAGGTCATAAGTGCCACCTGGCTGATGGCAATTCTAAGACTTCATGGACTCATTTCAAATTTGAGAAGTGAAACTAGAAAAATATGCACCTTGGAATCAACTTAATACGGTAAAAGCATACTCTATGAAATACTGAAGGGGCTGGGGGTAGGAGACTAAAATTGCATTTAGTGCCCCAAATCACTGGACATTAACCACGTTTCCATTTACAATGTTTCCTTAGTTATCCAGCACTGAAGACAACTTCAGCTTCCAGAACAGGTAACAGCTAAAAGCCCTAAGAGGTGTTCTTAAAGCGACTGGGGAAAAATTTTAAACTATGAAAATTTTAACTGACTGAAAGACTCAACACAAAATTGTTAAAAAAAAAAAAAAAAAGCAATACTTTTATAATGTCAAAGGTGTTTAATTTTGTTTTTAAAGTTGCCTATCCAAATCCCTTAAAACATGGATTCTTAACCCATCAGTTAACCCTCTGAAAATGCATACAAACTAGTTTCCGTGTCCTCATTGTCTTTCGAAGAAAATGTGTCAAGTTCTCAAAAGGTTCCCTATGCCAAAAAGACTGAGTTGCTTAGAAAAATTGTTTGAACTATCAAGAATTTTAGAGTCATAAAACAGAATATGCTATATATAATCTGAAGAACACTGCTAGGCACAGAGGTTAAGTTTGGTGGTTTCTTTTTGGGGGGGGGATGGCATGTGAAGAATAGATTCATTTATTCCAGAACAAATGAAAATAACATGTCCTTTATTTAAAAAAAAAACAACTACTAGTGAAGAATTTCTTTAATATAAAACAAAGTGGTAAGTCAGATAAAGAAGATCCTATTAAGGAAAACTTTGAGTACATAACAGTTCCTAAATTTTATCAGTTGGGAGTTATCTAAAAATGGAACATGCCTATAGTTCATTCCCTTACATTACTGAATAAAACTAAAACAGCAAAACCTGCACTACTTTAAGCATTCTGTATCACTTAAACTTTAATGTTACACACATCATGAAAGTCACTCTCACTTTCTGATATCTAGACTCACTGCTATCGTGCATTTAGATAAATAATGTTCCAAGGAGGTTCTATACTAAAGCAGCCACACTAAGTTATGATCATTATCAGAACTCATTTGAAAGGATAGTTCTTTTTAAAGAAATGAGGGTGAGCTGGTTAAAAGTCATCACTAACTGCTCACTTGATCAACAAGCTATTCTTCCAGTAACATAATAAAATTACGACTTGCTCCACATTTGCCAAATTAAGTTCAGAAGTGTTCTGGGTGTTCTAAGTTATCTCCTACTTTGTGTTCTATAATGACTGACCCCACAGGAAAAATTCGAAGCAGTAAAGAAATTCACTCGGTGAATCAATGAGATCAAGAAATTGCAAAAAAAAGTGAGGTCAAAGAAGAGTTTTTAACATGCAGAAAATTAGACACAAGAAACTACCTTCGCCCATCATATATCTATACTCCCCCCCACCCACCCAAGCTAAGAATCATACAGATTCAAGATACTTAAAAAAGAAAAATAGGATGAAAAATCAAATTTGTGAAATACGGGTCACACAAGTCTCTACTACAACAGGTGCCACAGTTAAAACAGACGAGCCAACTATTTCATGATGAAAAAGATCAGTTAGAAGCTTATTAATATTAAAAAGTAAAGGAGTTACATTACGACAAATGTAAAGAATGACTGGCAGCCCATTGTCTTTGGAAACTATAATGCAAAATAGGGAAAAGAGTTTAACTCAAAAATACTAATAAATTACATTAAATGTTCAAGGACCACCATTTGATAAGGAAGAATAATAGTAGATAGAGAAAGGTCTGTGCCAGCTTTTAACTGCAGCTGTAGTGGAACACACTAAAAGCCTTGTTTCACAAAAACAGTGAAATAAAAAACAATGGTTTTAAACCTATCACCAGTGTTAACTGCTCATGACCATAAATTTGCCTTTTTCCAACGAAGCACTTTGGTATAAAAAGCCAAAGTCCTTTTCCAAAATCAGAAGAAACAAAATTGAACAAAATTCTTACACAAGACTAAGACACTAAACCTATTTGAGAATTTTCATACATTTTTTTACATGTCACAATTAAAGGTAAAATAAAAGATTAAGAAACCTAACATATACAACAAAATTGGAGACCAAACTATTCTTTTTCAACAAGGCTGAAATTAAAAAGCAGTTAATTTAAATCAGTGTATGCTACAGGGAATCCTTCCATACTACCTGTTCCAAACTGAGAGGGTTCACCACACTCCCTTCCAATTACTTAAGCAAAAATATTACAATTTTTAACCCATTATTTCCTTTCACATAGTTTGTTGTAATTTTTTTATTTTTAACAAACTACATATGAGTAAGATCATTACAGCTAGTACCCATTTATCTTGACTATTGATTGTCCCAAACAATGATATACTTTTTGGAAATTAAACTTCATTTCACTAAAGTTAGACAGTAGATTTTGTAATTATCTGCACCTGAAGGGTAGAGTGTATGGTGACCACAAAACATGAAGCATATAGTTGGTATACATATTATTGTAAATACTAAATACACGCTTTTAAATACTAGGTATTTAGTGACTATCACAGACATGAATATTAAACATCCCCCTATCAATTCCTCACATTTTCTACAAAATACCCAATTTCAAGCCTGAAACTGAGGCGTCTACCTTTAGTAGAAACTAAAGTAATTGGGTAGTCCCTAAAAATACACGTAACTACATGACTAAGATACTCCTTTAAAACTTTTGCCAAGATAGCCCTTCCCTTCAAAACAAAGACTGACTCACAGCCCTATTTTACTTAATTTTGGAAATAAAAACTTAAATGAATTCCTAAGCACTCATTTCCTCGTTCTCTGTCCCCCCACCATTTAAAACACTCAACCTTCAATCTGTGGCTTGCCCCCTAAAAAATAGTGAAATAAAAACAAAAACAAAACCCCCTCAATATCTCCAAGTTATCTATCGTGGAATAAAAAAACTACTGGATTCAGGAATGATAATAACCACTGTTCTACCATCCTGGAAAACAATAGAAACAATGTCTTATGGTCGCTAAGGAGCGGTCCTACTCTGTGAAACCATCCCACCTCAGATGATACTTTCATCTCTGAGACCACCCCCCATTTGCTGGAGTTAACGATCTGAGCAAAGGTTTCAATTTTGTCTCCCTAAAGTGGGAAACTATCAATCTCCCTACATAACATGTTCCGCCCTCTGGATATTCCTACACGGGAGGGGGAGGGGGGGACACGACACAAAGTTGGTAGCAGGGTGAGGACAAAGGGCATTTTGAAACACCACTGAAATACATACAAAATGAGGACAGAAAGGGGACTAAATTAAGAGTTCCCTCAAGTGGCTCATGGCAAGAAAACGGAGGCACCCGTGTTTACCACCCCTAGGGTCCTATCCTCCACTACCGCCCACTGGAATGCGAAGTTGGAACCACCACTATGCAAGAAGCCCACCAAATCCCCAAAATGTCAGGTCGCCAGGCAGCCTCCGGAATGACAGGCCGATACCCCTCCCCCACCCCACCCCCAAAAAAGGTCCAATCCCATAAGCGCAGGTCACTCTGCCCTCTGGGGCAGTTTCGGCCAGCGCAGAGATGGTTCTGATGGGAGGACGAGAGGGGAAAGACCACCTTTCTTTCCATACACCCTTGGTTGGGGAAAGAAAACAAAGACCGCCCCCCTCCTCCTCCTCCGGTAGCCACTACCCTAGCCACAGAGGCTTTCCTATTTCCCGGTGCAGTCTGGCCTCCCGCCTCCGCCCCCATGACAAAGAAAAGGCACTTGGTGAGCAAGCGAGGCCTTCCTGCCTCCACGGATGGGGGGAGGGGGCTGCCGAGATGAGAAGCCCCCTCCGCTCGCCCGCGCTCCCACTCTTGGCCGAGAGAACAGCCGAAAGCGGCGGCCTCCGCCGGGGGAAGCCTGGGCTGAGAGGGGTGGGGGTACCTTGAAGTAGCCGCCTTCGTAGAGGGTGTTAGGGGGTCCGAAGATGGCAACCTCCCAGTTGTAAAGGTCGGATTCATCCACCAGGGTGATCCGGAAGCCCTCCACCGGTTCCTCCTGCAGGGATTTCAGCTCGAGCATCAGGGCCTTCTGCGAACTGGTCATCTGCTGCTGGGCCATCGCGGCAGCGGCGGCGCCGGGCCGGGGCCCCAGTCCTCACGCACCCGCCGGGCCGGACCAGGCCCCTGCCCTCCGCTCGCCCTCCGACGGGCCGCACCGGGCCCCTGTCCTCACACACCCGGCGGCCCGGACCAGGCCCCAGACGGCCCGTGGGCCGGCCCGGTTCCTCCTCACACACGACGCGGGCCGGGCCGGGCCTTTCTCCTCACACCTGGGCCGGGTGCGGGAAGGGGTGGAGAGAGTTAGAGAAATTCGCTCCGGGTCCTGGGCCTCCCCCCCCCGGAGGGGGCCTCAACTTGGCGGGGGGGGGGGGGGAGAGGAGGTGGAAGCGTAGGAAGGCGGCGGAGGGCCGGCGACGGTGAGGGGCCTGGGCCGAGCTGGCCCGGGAGCGCCGTGCTCACTCGCCCTCTCGTTCTCCTCGGGGGCCGCCGGGGCCGAAGGGCGCGCGGGGCCGAAGGGCGGGGGTGGGGAGCGCGGCACGCGGGGGTCTCGCAGCGGCGGCGGCGGCGGCGGCTGCGCGGGGGGAGGGGCGACGGCGGAGGAGGAGGAGAAGAGCGAGAGCGCCTCGCGCCGCGGGAGCGACGGAGCCGAGAAGAAGGAGGGAGGGAGAGAGGGAGGAGGGGCGCGCGTCGGGAGGGAGGGCGGCTCTCGGCGGCGGGCGGCCTGATGCGACGCGCGTGCGCGCGCCCCTCCCTCCCTCGCCCTGCTCTCCCTCCTCCTCCTCCTCCTCCCACTTCCCCGCCTCCTCTCTGCCGCCGGGCGCAGTGGCGGCGCTTTGTGACGCTGGCGCGTGTCCTCCGCCCTTAAAGGGCCAAGCGGCAGTGGGGGTGGAGGGTGGCCGCAGGGGAGCCCTAGTCCCCAAAGTGACGGTTGTGAGGCTTGACGCCGCGGTTCCAAAGGCGCGTCCCGAAAGGGACCTCTGCCCTAGAGCTGTCATCTCCCTCCTCCCCCTACTTGTACCCACAGGCCTCCCGCAGCCGTGCTCCTGCGAGCTCCTGATCCTCTGCAGGCCTATCCCCGCCCCCCGCGCAGTGACACAGAGTCCGTCGTCCGTGCACTCAGATGCTTGACAAGGATGTGCTGACAGTGTGGTTTTTGTCCGTGGGAACAAGCGTCCTGACATCTCTTCTGCAGGTCCAGTCCTCACGTCTGTCCTTAGCAGTGGGTCACCAACTTTGGGGGTTGGGGGGCAGTTTCCCATCCGAGAAATGGGGAAGGCCGATAGGTCACTTTCTTGCTTCCTTTCTTAACTACAAAGAGGAAGTTGTGGGAAATAGAGAAATAATAATGCACACGGAACCTCGGTTCCTGACCCTTTTCTGTGTGATTTGGAGCAAATGCTCCGACTATCCCCCAGTTTACTCATTTGTAAAATGATCTGCTTGGTTGAACTTTGACCCCCTACAGATCTTTCTGTCTTGAAAGTCAAACTTGGAACTAGGGGACTTTTAAGATAATCATGACCAAGGTGAGATATATAGTCTTCAATCCCCATGATTTAGAATACCCTCTTCTCTTTGGAAGGCATATCCTATGATAACTGCCTGAACGTTTCCTAGAAAAGCCAGGATACTGTGAGAGTTCCATACACTTAGAATTTTGGGATCAGAAAGATCATGGTTCCAACCCTGGCTCCGCCATTTACATTATATTACCTCTTCCTTTTTCATCAGCTTCTGTAAAAGAGGGTTAATTATGCCTAATATATGTAAGCAATTATAAAGATTAAATGAGATCGGAGGGGGCGTTTGGGGTGGGATGAATTGGGAGATTGGGATTGCCATATATACATTACTAATAAAAAATATCAAATTGTACAGTTTAAATATATGCAGTTTATTGTATGTCAATTATATCTCAATAAAAGTTCTTAAAAAATAAAAAGCAATACTTAGGAAATTAAAAAAAAATTGACCATAAAAGTAAAAAAATAAATGAGGTCATCCTTGTACAGAGTTTAGCACAATGACTAGTACATGGTAAATTCATAAATAGAACTTTAAGAAAGAAAAAAAATTTAAGGCATGGTTATATTCTGGGTACCACCCCCTCCCTTTTTTTGTAGACTTAAAAAAAAAGTTTTAGATTTATAGAAAAGTGGAGAAGATCGTTCCCATATACCTGGTACCCAATTTCCCCTTTTATTAACATCTTACATTAGTGTACATTTACTACAATTAATAAACCAATACTGACTATACTATTATTAACAAAAGTCTTTACTCACATTTCCTTAGTTCTTACCTAATGTCCCTTTTCTGTTCCAGGATCCTATCCTGGACACCATATTTAGTTTTCATGTTTTATTAGACTCCTCTTGACTGTGACAGTTTCCCAGACTTTCCTTGTTTTTGATGACCTTGAAAGTTTTGAAGAATAGTAATCAAGTATACTATAGAATGTCCCTCAGTTAGAATATGTGATGTTTTTCTCATGATTAAACTGGAGTTTTGGGGTTTTGGGGGGGGCGGGAGATCACAGGATTAAAATTATATATTCAACACATCATATCAAGAGCACATGATGTCAACATGACATTGGTATTCACCTCAATCATCTGGCTGATGTAGTATGTCAGGTTTCTCCACTGTAAAGTTATTCTTTTTACCTCCTTTCTATACAGTACTCTTTAGAAGGAAATCACTGTGCACAATCCACAGTGAAAGAGCCCCTTCATTTTGTTATTTTTTTTTCTCAGAGATGAGGTTTCAGTATTTTAAAGAATAATTCCCTAGCCTCCCAACTCTTATCTCAGTCTTGAGACCAAACTCCACTGGAATTAGAGCATATTTTAGTCACTTTAGCTCCTCCTTCCCAAAGGATGGTATATGACTGGTTCTGACTTCTCCTCCTCCACAATTCAATTCAGGGACAAGAAGATTGCTGACCTGGAAACGTGGGAGATGATGTTGACACTTTTAATAGCAAGGCTGTGAGTAGACAAAGAGGCAGGCAGTTCATCTTCAAAGCATTTTACCTACATAAATTAATCATAGCCCCACCCTGACCCAGAAGATGGCAGATCCCTAGCCTAAGTCACTGGACCATACACCTGGCAGCCAGATCAGAAGCCACTCCCTGGACTCAAATCAACTCACACACTCACACTAAATACTCACAATGCCATGACCTAAGATGGGTGACTAATAAACATATACCTATCTAGGAAGCTCACAAACCTAGTATGTTAATGAGTTGTGTACTTAAGACTCCATACTCAGGTCAGAGGAACTCAACTTCCATAGAACTTGTCTCATGCCTTTTTATCTTAACAGGTAAGACATTGTTTCTTACTAGGTTGCAACTGTGTCTTATTCATCCCTGAACCCTCAGCAACTAGCACACTGTCTGACACAAAATAGACACTAAGTAATTGTTCTCATGGGCTCACAGCCCAAGGCAGGAAGATAATCAGTAACAACAACAAATCACAAATTGAACCCCACCCCCCACCCCCATGTGTAACAGGGCCTCTCAGACACATAGTAGGTGCTCAAGATTCCAGAAGGACAACAGATCTTGCTCATAACCATATACAAGCTACTGTGATATGTGGTGTATAGTGAGTACTTACAACACAAAGGATGAAAGGCAGAGACAGCTTCCTAGAGCTTTCTTATAGTTTCATGACAGGTAGCGATTGACTTGGCTGACTGGTGCCCTCTGGTGGCAAAGAAAACAGGCCCTTCACCCCAACCTCTATGGAATCACCTAGTACTCTCCAACCAGGGCTCTTCTAAAGAATCTATTACCTTTCTTCCAAAGAGAAAAGACATGGAAATCTTGGTGAAATAACTGAGAGGGAGGGTTATTTGCTTTAGAAAGGTTAATTCTGACCTTATAGAATGCCTTTTTTTTTCTGCCGTGCTGCTCTGCTTGTGGGATCTCAGTTCCCCAGCTAGGGATTGAACCCAGGCCCCCAGGCCATGCAGTGAAAGCCCAGGATCCTAACCATAGGCCACCAGGTAACTCCCTAGAATGATTTTTAAAGAGGCTACCGGTTTTTTGCTTTTCTTTTCTGGTTTTTTATTCATTCTGCATGTTAACACATGTAAGTCTTGAATAGTGCTCTTAAGGAGCCACAATCTTTCTTTAATATCAACAGCTAACATTTGCTATGTATCAGTATGTGACAGGCTCTTCACATGTGGTAAATCTCATTTAATTCTCACAAAAAATCCATGACATGGTCATTACTAGAATATCTAAATCTTAGGGATGTTAAGAAAGTTACTCAAGGTCACCCAGTGAGTGAATGGCAGAACTTGAAGTTGAACATTGGCCATCCCTCTTTAGTGTGACTGCTTTTAACCATCATGCTGTAATGTTCCTAGTCTAATGTGCTCACAGCAACCTGTACATATCATATTACCCCCATGCTATACTGCAACTGTTTGTTTGCATCTTTCTCCCAGCCTCTGAGTTGCTCTTAAGAAAGAACCATTCATTCACTCAACAAATACTTATTGAGGGCCTGCTATGTGATAGGCCCTGTGCTAAATGCCAAGGATAATGAATGAGGCAGAAATGATTGGGTCCTGCCTTCATGAAGCTTGTATTCTAGAGGTTGAGACAGAAACAGACAAAAACAAGTAATTAGTAGACAAATAAGATCATTGCAAGTTTTGTGATTGCTAATGAAGGTGATTAAGGGAAGGGGGCTAAGACAGAAACTGTTGGGGTGGATGCAATTTTATTTATTTATTTATTTATTTATTTTTAATGGAATTTTATTAACAGTATACTATTCCACCATATAAATGGAATTTGCATGATTCCTGATTCTTTATTGTTACACATTTATGTTTTTCTTTTTTTTTTTTTAAGAACTTTTATTGAGATACTCTTAACAGACAATAAACAGCATATATTTAGAGTGTACAATTTGGTGTCCCAATCTCCCAATTCATTCCCCCCAACCCTCCCCGCTTTCCCCACTTGGTGTCCATGTGTTTGTTCTCTACACCTGTGTCTCTATTTCTGCCTTGCATTTCCTCTTTCATAGTTGTTAGCATTTGCCTTATGTATTGAGGTGCTCCTATATTGGGTGCATATATATTTATAATTGCTATCTTCTCTTCTTGGATGGATCCCTTGATCTTTATGTAATGTCCTTTCTTGTCTCTTGTAACACTTTTTATTTTAAAGTCTATTTTATCTGATATGAGTATTGCTACTCCAGCTTTCTTTTGATTTTCATTTGCATGGAATATCTTTTTCCATCCCCTCACTTTCAGTCTGTATGTGTCTCTAGGTCTGAAGTGGGTCTCTTGTAGACAGCATATATATGGGTCTTGTTTTTGTATCCATTCAGCCAGTCTGTGTCTTCTGGTTGGTGCATTTAGTCCATTTGCATTCAAGGTAATTATCGATATGTATGTTCCTATTACCATTTTCTTAATTGTTTTGTGTTTGGTTTTGTAGGTCCTTTTCTTCTTTGATGTTTCCCTCTTAGAGAAGTTCCTTTAGCATTTGTTGTAGGGCTGGTTTGGTGGTGCTGAATTCTCTTAGCTGTTGCTTGTCTGTAAAGCTTTTGATTTCTCCATCGAATCTGAATGAGATCCTTGCTGGGTAGAGTATTCTTGGTTGTAGGTTCTTCCCTTTCATCACTTGAAATATATCATGCCACTCCCTTCTGGCTTGCAGAGTTTCTACTGAGAAATCAGCTGTTAACCTTATGGGAGTTCCCTTGTATGTTATTTGTTGTTTTTCCCTTGTTGCTTTTAATAACATTTCTCTGTCTTTAATTTTTGTCAACTTGACTAATATATGTCTTGGCATGTTTCTCCTTGGGTTTATCCTGCCTGGGACTCTCTGTGCTTCCTGGACTTGGGTAGCTATTTCCTTTCCCATGTTAGGGAAGTTTTCAACTAGAATCTCTTCCAATATTTTCTCAGGTCCTTTCTCTCTCTCTTCTCCTTCTGAGACCCCTGTAATGCGAACGTTGGTGTGTTTAACATTGTCCCAGAGGTCTCTTAGCCTGTCTTCAGTTCTTTTCATTCTTTTTTCTTTATTCTTTTCTGCATCAGTGATGATCACCATTCTGTCTTCCAGGTCACTTATTCACCCTTCTGCCTCAGTTAATCTGCTACTGGTTCCTTCTAGCGTATTTTTTGTTTCTATTATTGTGTTTCATATCTCTGTTTGTTTGCTCTTTAATTCTTCTAGGTCTTTGGTAAACTTTTTGATCTTTACATCCAGTCTTTTTTCAAAGTCCTGGATCATCTTCATCATCATTATTCTGAATTCTTTTTCTGGAAGGGTGCCTATCTCCTCTTCATTTAGTTGTTTTTCTGGGGTTTTATCCTGTCCCTTCATCTGATACAAAGTCCTCTGCTTTTTCATTTTCTCTGTCTTTCTGTGGCTGTGGTTTTCAGTTCCACAAGACGAAATACTGCTGATACTGCTTGATACTGCTGTCTGCCCTCTTGTGGAGGAAGCTCCATGCAATTTTAAATGGAGGCAGGGTCAGAAGAAACCTCTCTGAGGTTACTTTTAAATGAATAGAGGGACTAGCCTATGAAATGTGAAGCAAGAGCATTATTCCATATTTCTGGCTTGTGATCATCATGTCTTATTTATCTTTATCCTTGACACAGCACGGGGCTTGACATTTCTTAAGTATCATCCAGTATGCAATGAATGGTTGACTATCTCTGGCTCCTTTGGTCTTCCTCAGACTTCCATGGTGGTGCTTTCTCCTCTCAATCAATTCAAACTCAAATCATGCTTCAACGCTTAGCACCAGTTCCATCTCCTCTAGGAAACCTTCTTAACAATCAAAATATTCTTCAGCTATAAAGAAGAAGGAAATCCTGCCATTTGTGACGTGGATGAACACTGAGGGCATTATGCTAAGTGAAATAAGTCAGAGAAAAACAACTACAAATACTGTAGTATCTGGGAGTTCCCTGGTTGCCTAGTGGTTAGAATTCTGAGTTTTCACTGCTGTGGCCTGGTTTCAATCACTAGTCAGGAAACTGAGGTCCCTCAAGCTGCTTAGCATGGCCGAAAACAACAAACAAACACTGTAGTATCTCATTTACATGTGGAATCCAGAAAAGCCAAACCCATATAAACAGAAAGTAGATTGGCGGTTGCCAGGGCCTAGGGGGAAATGAGGAGATGTTGGTTAAAGGGTACCAACTTCCAGTTATAAGAGGAATAAATTCTAGGGATCTAATGTACAGAATGGTGACTATAGTTAAAAATATTGTATTATATGCTTGAAAATTGCTGCAAGAGTAGATTTTAAATGTCCTGACTATAACAACAACAAATGGTAATTATGTGAAATGAAGGACATGTTAAATGTGTTAACTAATTTTATTGAGGTAACTGTTTTGTAATATATGTGTAACAAATCATCACATTATACAACTTAAACAATGTTATATGTCAATTGTATCTCAATAAAGCTGTGGAAAGAAATCGAAACATTCTTAGCAAAGAGGGTAATAAGTTCAAAGGCCCAGGACAAGAAAGAGTAGGGAAACTACAAGCAGTTCAATATGGCTGGGACTTAAAATTTGACGGAGACAATGATGAGAGACAAGATTGGAAGGTTGACAGTGGTTACATTCATTCGTAAACATTTACTGAGCATGTATAGTGTGCTAGGCATTGGACATGTAGAACTGATCCTTGTTTTCATGGACTCACAGTCAAGGACAAAGAGATAGACAATAGACAACCAAAAATCATTTTAAAAAGTGCTAAAAAGGAACTCAACCGGGTGAACAGATAAGGAAAAACATATTTCAGGTTGGATGATCAGTGAAGGCCTAAGTAAAGAGATGATATTTACACTGAAAGCAGAGGGATGAAAAGAAAAAAAAAAGTCAAGAAGAAGCATTTCAGGCAGAGCAAACAGCTTGGCTCAAGTCTCTGAGGTGAGAAAGAACTTGATACAACCAGGTAATTGAAAGAAGGTGGATGTTGCTGGATCTCAGCCAGCAAGGGGTGGAGGAGTATCAAGAAAAAGGATGGGCTAGCAAGTGAGGGAATATATTGATTGTGGCCTTGTAGAAGTCTGTATTTCATTCTAAGTGCAGTTGGGAGCCACTGATGAGTTTTTATTCTTTTTTATATTAATTAATTTTTTGGCTGCATCGGGTCTTCGTTGCTGTGCATGGGCTTTCTCTAGTTGCAGTGAGCACGGTGGGGGGGCCTACTCTTCATTGTGGTGTGTGAGCTCCTCATTGTAGTGGATTCTCTTGTTGTGGAGCACAGGCTCTAGGCGCATGGGCTTCAGTAGTTGTGGCACATGGGCACAATAGTTGTGGCTCACGGGCTTAGTTACCCTGCGGCATGTAGGATCTTCCTGGAGCAGGGATCGAACCTGTGTCCCCTGCATAGGCAGGCAGATTCTTAACCACTGCACCACCTAGGAAGTCCCCTTTTTTATTTTTTCATTCTTATTTTATTTTTGGCTGTGTTGGGTCTTCATTGCTGCATGCGGGCTTTCTCTAGTTGTGGCGAATGGGGACTACTCTTCATCGCAGTGCACTGGCTTCTCAGAGAGGAGGCTTGTCTTGTGCAGCATGGGCTTCAGTAGTTGTGGCTTGCAGGCTCTAGAGTGCAGGCTCAGCAGTTGTGGCAGACGGGCTTAGTTACTTCCTGGCCCAGGGATCAAACCTGTGTCCACTGCATTGGCAGGTGGATTCTTAACCATTGCACCACCAGGGAAGTCCCCACTGATGATTTTTTTTAAGTAAATAAATAAACAAATACATTTATTTACTTTTGGCTGTGTTGAGTCTTCGCTGCTGTGTGTGGGCTTTCTCCAGTTGTGGCGCGTGGCGGCTACCCTTTGTTGCGGTGCTCAGGCTTCTCATTGCGATGGCTCCTCCTGTGGAGCACAGGCTCTAGGTGCGTGGGCTTTAGTAGTTGTGGCACACGGGCTTAGCTGCTCTGAGGCATGTGGGATCTTCCCAGACCAGGGATCGAACCCGTGTCCCCTGCATTGGCAGGTGGATTCTTTACCTCTGCACCATCAGGGAAGCCCCCCGCTGATGAGTTTTTAAAAGTAGAGTGGCATGATAGGATTTTAGTTGCAGATTACTCATTCTGGCAACCATGTGGAATGGATTGAAGAAGAACAAGACCATTTTTGTGAAAATCCCTTTAAAAGCCATTGTATAAACTAACCTATGCTATTAAAAAGTCGGGATAGTGGTTACTGTTGGGGGGCAGTGACTAGACGGCAGCATGAGGGGAGATTGGCAAGGTGCAGGAAATGTTCTGCTTTTTTTTTTCTGGGAGCTGATTACATGTGTATGTTTGGTTTATGAATATCCAAGCTGTATCCTTGAGATATGTGTATTTTCCTATATGTGTATTGTACTTCAATAAAAAAGATTACAAGAAAAAGCTATTGAATGAAACTGTTGTCAACCCTCCCAAAACAAAAAAGGGAGTGCTCAGAAAAATGTTCTAGATTAAGAGAGAGAAAAGAAACATAATAACTAAATAGGTGCCTAATCTTGCACCAGGAAATAAAATGCTACTATGTAAAGGATATTATTGGGATAATTGCAAAATTTGAATATGGACTTTATATAATAGTATTGAATCAAGGTTAAATTTCCTAAATTTTATAATTGAATTATGACTCTGTAAGAGACAGTCCTTATGCTTAGTAGACACATGCTAAAGTACTTAGGGATGTGTGCAACTGATTCTCAAATGGTTCTGCAAAATAATAAAACATAAAAACACAGGGACTTCCCCAGTGGTCCAGTGGTTAAGTATCTGCCTTCCAATGTTGGGGATGCCATTCCATCCCTGGTCTGGGAACTAAGATCCCACATCCCAAGGGGGAACTAAGCCCACATGCTGCAACTACTGAGCTTGCATGCCACAACTAGAGAGCCTGCACGGCACAAAGAAAGATCCTTCCTACTGCAACTAAGATTGGATGCAGCCAAACAAATATTGAAACAAACAAAACTCATGTTTCTAAAAAAAAAATGAATACACAAAGACAAAACAAACTTGGCAAAACATTAACACTAAGTCATGCGTAGGTGAAGGGTATATGGGCGTTCATCGTAACATTATTGCAATTTTTCAGTAGATTTGGAAAATGTAATAAACTGGAGAAAAGCTGTTACATTAATCTAGGCACAAGATGATGTGATTCGGACCAACCTCGACAGCAAAGACGGAGTAGAGTGAATAAGCTCAACATGTATTTTGGAAGCAGAACTGACAAGATTGCTTAACTGACAAGATAAAAAAAGAATAGGACTCACTGGCGTAAACAAACCCTCCCCGGAGGGGCCCAAAGCAGCCCCGCCCTTCCCCTTTCGACCCTAACGGAGGAAGTGAGGAAAAGAAAGCGACCGGCAA
The DNA here is from genome assembly GCF_030028045.1 of Hippopotamus amphibius kiboko. NCBI lineage: Eukaryota > Metazoa > Chordata > Mammalia > Artiodactyla > Hippopotamidae > Hippopotamus > Hippopotamus amphibius. The sequence goes on from NC_080187.1 coordinate 72,073,537, forward strand.
GTTACGGGCAGGCTTCCGGTCTGGCGTCGCAAAGAGGCCGTGAATCGGAGAACCCTGTTTGGCCCTTCCCCCATAATGGGAGGTTCTGGAGAGTGACAGAAACCAATGACGAGCGACTCTTCAGGCACTCAGCCAATGGCTGTGGAGCTGGGCGGAGTCTTCTGCCACATGGCTAGAAGCGGAACCCGCGCGGCAGGATTGCCTCCAGCCCTAGCATTGCCTCTGAGCCGCAGGATTATCTCTGAGCGGCAGGGTTGCCTCTGAGCGGCAACGTTGCGTTTGAGCGAAAGGGGTTCATCTGAGCGGCAACGTTACGGCTACTTGTGCAGAGCAAGTGGACTTTTTTTTTCTTTTTTATAAATTTATTTACTTAGGCTGCGTTGGGTCTTGGTTGCTGCCCGTGGGCTTTCTCCAGTTGTGGGGAGCAGGGGCTACTCTTCGTGGCGGTGCGTGGGCTTCTCATTGCGGTGGCTTTTCTTGTTGGGGAGCACCAGCTTTAGGTGCCCGGGCTTCAGTAGTTGTGGCTGGCGGGCTCTAGAGCACAGGCTCAGTAGAGTTGTAGTGCATGGGCTTAGTTGCTCCTTGGCATGTGGGGTCTTGCCGGACCAGGGATGGAACCCATGTCCCCTACATTGGCAGGTGGATTCTTAACTACTGTGCCACCAGGGAAGTCCCAGAGCGAGTGGACTTTAAACCCGAAGTGCGAGGCAGTACCGGACAGATAGACCCCGCAGCTGCGGGAGTGCCGTATCGCGGAACTGCCGGGGAATGGGAGGTGTGTGATCCATCTGGGAGGAAGAAATGAGCAACGTGTTGGAGATGGCATAACCTAACAGCTAGCGAGGGGCACGAGCAGTCCCGTCTGGAAGGAGCCCCACTTCTCTGATGCTTGCAGCCCAGGGTACCGAGACAGTCAGGGCTTGCCAAGGGAGAGAGAACTTGGCATTATCTGTATAGAAGTAGTAAAGCGTATTGAGCTTCTCTCTTCCCTAGCCTTACACCTTGAAGTTGAAAAAACCTCCACCCCTTTCCGCGCTTGGGTCTTTCCCCTGACCAAGTGCTCTTGGACGTTGGACAGGATCTTCTTCCCTCTTATGTCTAGTTTTGTGCTCTCCACGTGGTGGCGCTCCTGGAGCGCTACAATAAGGCTCTCCCACGTGTGGGATCGTAGAGGGGGGCGGGGCCCAGGGCTGTAGGAGAGAAGGTTTGGGATCCCGCAGACTAGGGTAGAAGCCTGTTCACAGTTTAGGCATACCAACTGGAACCTCGAGCTCACGGGTCTACGTTCGGGTGTCCATTTTCTGCTAGGATTATTGTGAGGATTGGATGATTCACTGAGTGTATTCTTTAGAGTCAGTAGGCTCTTCCATCATTGAGTGCTTAACGTATACAGGTATAGTTTATAGTCAGGGCCTGCTGGGGCGGGTGTGTGTGTGTGTGTGTGTGTGTGTGACCTGTCAGGAATTGGATAGAGCAAGAGTGGAGATGGCATTTGTGAAGCCCCAGGACTAACCCAGCAGAAGAGGAAGCTCCTGGTACTTGGAAGTACAAGGAGCTCAGGCATTGCTTTGGGCAGGGCCCAGTCAGCTACCACCCCTACCGACTTGTGCTGTCACGTAGATGTTGAACCCTCAACTCAAGGAGTTTTCAGTATAGAGTTCAGTAATGTTCTTTTTTTTTTTTTTTTTTAAATATTTATTTATTTGGCTGCATTGGGTCTTAGTTGTGGATCTTTTCATCTCAGCTGTGGATCTTTTCATTGTGGCGCACAGGCTCTTCATTGTGGTTCGTGGGCTTCTCTCTAGCTGTGGCACTTGGGCTCTCTAGTTGTGGCATGTGGGCTCAGTTGCCCCACGCCACGTGGGATCTTAGTTCCCTGACCAGGGATTGAACCCATGTCCCCTGCATTGCAAGGCAGATTCTCAACCACTGGACCACCAGGAAAGTCCCAGTAATGTTCGTTTAAGTAAAAATTATTCTGAGTTTTACACAACCTGACTCCTATTCAAGAGAGACCAGGAGCGGGTGAAGCCTTTACCCACATCCTATCGTGGTGGCACATCAGGCAGCGGATGCTAGATAATCTGTGATCTCACCCTGGCTTCTCCCTCTCATTGGCCACAGGTGATGGAGTCAGCTCTGGAAGACACAGGCAAGGAGGGGAAGAAGGAATCCTCAAAGAAGCGTACGGTGGCTGTGTCTCCAATGGAGGGCCTCCTGCAGCCTGCGAAGCTCAGCCGGGCAGAACTGTACAAGGAGCCTACCAATGAGGAGCTGAATCACCTTTGGGAGACTGAGAGTCTGTTCCATTCCAGCTTGCTTCGTTTACAGGTACCGTTGGGTGGTTGGGGCTTGGGTTAGAGAGGCGGGCCTGAGACCCTGAGGCGGAAGTACTCTCCTCCCCTGCCCCTTCTTACAGATAGAGGAGCTACTAAAGGAAGTGAGGCTGTCAGAGAAGAAGAAAGAGCGGATTGATGCTTTCCTACGGAATGTCAATCAACGGATCATGAGGGTGCCCTCAACCCCTGAGACAGAGGTAAGGCAGGTAGTGGAGGGAACTAGAAAGCCCAGAAGAGGTCCTTAGGGGCCTTGGTATTCTCTGAAGGGGATGGGGTGCTAGGGAGCTTCTTTTCACTGCCAGGAGGGTCAGCTGGGAGTGCAGTCAATTATGTGTTCATTAATTCAGCAAACACATGACTTGCAGTAGTTGTATTCTTAGGATACATCAGTGAACAAAGCTGTCTATCTTCTAGTGTTAGACTTACGGGCAATAGATAATGAACATGACAAGCAAACTGTATGGCAGCATTAGAAGGTGGTAAGCACTATGGAAAAAAGAAGGATAAGGTAAGGGGATTATGGGAATATCAGAGGATGAGAGTGGTTGGTAACTTTAAATAGGGTGGTTGAGGTAGGCCTTATTGAGGTGACATTTGTGTGAAGGAAGTGAGTCAGCCATATAGATATCTAAGGGAGGAAGAGCATTCCAGGAAGGGAAAATAGTCAACTCAAAGGCAAGAATAGGTCTGGTACATTCCTTGGAATGAATGAGGGGAAGATAGAAGGAGGTAAGTTCAGACAGGTTATGGAGGAAGAGGGCATATCATGAAGGGCCTTGTGCACCAAAACAAGGACTTTGGCTGTTACTTTGGATAAGAGGGGGAATAATAGAAGGCGGTTTTGTTGTTTGGTTTGGTTTGGTTTGGTAAAGGGTAATGTGATCTAACTTCAGTGTTAAAAAGTTCACCCCAATTTTTGCATTAAAAGTAGAATGGAGGGGGACAAAGTTGAAATCAGGGAGACTAGTTAGGAACCTATTGTGCGATGATCCACTGGAAAATGGCTCAGACTAGGGTGGAGTAGAGAAGTGGTCAGTGTCTGGATGCCTTTTGAAAGTGAAATGGGTGCCCTTAACAGAGAGGAGTCAAGGTGATTTCAATGTTTTTAGCTTGAGCAAGAGGTATGGAGTTGTCTTAATGGGGAAGACATGTTTGTAGGAAGATCAGGAGTTTGGTTTCAAACATTTTGAGATGTCTACGAGACATCAAGGGGACATGTTAGGAAGGCAGTCACGTTAATATGTGTCACTGTCTCTGTCCCCACAGCTGACCAACCAGGCATGGCTCCCGGATGGGGTTCGAGTCCCCCTCCACCAAGTGCCCTATACTGTGAAGGGCTGTTTCCGCTTCCTGCCCCCACCCCAGGTCACTGTTGTGGGCAGTTACCTTCTGGGCACCTGCATCCGGCCGGACGTCAATGTGGATGTGGCACTGACCATGCCCAGGGTGAGGTCCAGAGTTTGGGGAATGGGGAGGTCTACCATTTCACCACCTACAAATCCCTGGATCCCTCTCTTTTTCCCACCTCTCGCTTGCCAGGGCATTGAAATCCGAATTCTAAATCCAAACAACAGACCACTGCAGTGGTCCTGAGGGAGCTTAGATTTGCTGTTTGGAACTTTGTCTTCCTCATCTGAGATGCGGTGTTGCTAGCCTTGGCTCGAGCATCCTGGCCAGCAGATGGGGTTGCCAAGCTTTGACTCTCACCTTGGCTTCATCTTGGCCCCCAAGTTCTCCAGCAACAAGGACTTAAGTGACCGGCTGTCTCTCTCTTCTGACCCCCTCCAGGAGATCCTACAGGACAAGGATGGGCTGAACCAGCGCTACTTCCGCAAGCGTGCCCTCTACCTGGCCCACTTGGCGCACCATCTGGCCCAGGACCCACTCTTTGGCAGTGTTCGCTTTTCCTACACCAACGGCTGCCACCTGAAACCCTTGCTGCTGCTGCGGCCACATGGTGGGAGGCACATACTGGGTGGAGGGCACAGTATGGGGTGACAGATCCAGTGGGGGAGGAACAGGGGCCTCAAGTCCAAGATGAAAGGCTTGGGCCTCAAGTTTGAGGGGAAAGGTATACGGCCCTCAAATGGGGGGGGCAGGGGGCGGGTGGTATAAGGACTCCTCTGGCTCCAGGGGGCTGCAGGGTCTCAGCATCTCCCATTTCCCCGCAGGGAAGGATGAGCATCTGGTCACTGTCCGTCTGTATCCATGCCCTCCACCGGACTTCTTCCGCCCCTGCCGCCTGCTCCCGTCCAAGAACAACGTGCGCACTGCCTGGTACCGAGGGCAGAGTCCTTCAGGGGATGGTGAGCAGGCACTGGTATCAAGGTGGAGTTGGAAGGAAGGGTGTTGTGGGGACTTCTCCTCTCACGACTTCCCCTGTCCTCCCACAGGTAGCCCAGAGCCCCCCACCCCCCACTATAACACATGGCTCCTGCAGGATGCAGCCCTCGCGTCCCACGTGCAGCTACTGTCAACTGTGCTGGGCTCAGCCTCGGGGCTGAAGGATGCTGTGGCACTGCTGAAGGTCTGGCTGCGGCAGCGGGAGCTGGACAAGGTGAGTCGGGAGCGGCCCAGCTCCCCTGCCTCGCTGAGTGGTGGGCTGGCTCTGAGCTCTGGCCTCTCCCTCCGTCTCTCCCTCAGGGCCTGGGAGGATTCAGTGGGTTCCTTGTCTCCATGCTGGTTGCTTTCCTTGTGTCCACACGCAAGATCCATACCACCATGAGCGGCTACCAGGTCCTGAGAAGCACCTTGCAGTTTCTGGGTGAGGCAGCTGAACTCAGAAAGGCCAAGGGTCCCACTCATCCCCATCAGGGATCATTCAGTCTCTTGTCCTCAGACAGATGAGCAAACCCAATCCCGGGGGCAGGCAGATGCAGCTACCAGTCCAGAGGGTGGGTGTCACGAGCGCTGGGTCCCTAAGGAGGGGGATATCTTCTGACACACCCACCCTTTCTGGTTCATTTCAGCCAGTACAGATATGACGGTCAACGGCATCAGCTTATGCTTCAGCTCAGACCCCTCCTTGGTGAGTAGGGCAGTGCTGAGTCTGGGCACGGAGGCCTGAAGGTAAGGCCCAGCCCTGACTGGCTTCTCTCGCCCCTTCGCAGCCGGCCCTGGCTGACTTCCACCAGGCCTTCCCTGTTGTCTTCCTGGACTCCTCAGGTTGTCTCAACCTCTGTGCTGATGTCACTGCCTCGACTTACCGCCAGGTACTAGTGGTCTCCCATTCTTGGGTTCCCTCGATGTCCCAGCCTAGACCCCCATGTGCTTCTGCCAGCACCAGAACCCCAGAACCTCCTCTCCAGAGACCTTCGGTCAGGCACGTCTCTGGATCTGGGCCCTTGGTTCAGTGAGGGGAGGGGTGCAGTGCTGGTGGTCTCACGTAGGCGTTCCCTGCTTACTCTGGCCCCAGGTGCAGCACGAGGCACGGTTGTCTATGGCGTTGCTGGACAGCAAAGCTGACGATGGGTTCCAGCTGCTGTTGATGACGCCCAAACCCATGATCCGGGCTTTTGACCACATACTGCAGTAAGTTTCAAGGTGACAGGATATGTCAGTGAGTCCTGTTTCCTTGGGGCTAGTGATGGGGCAAAGGTCTTCAGGTAGGTGCTCAGATAGATCATCCTGGTGGTGGTGGGGTTGATACTCGGGACCAGCAGTACCTGATTCCCCCTTTGTCCCTCTCTGTGCCCCGCGCCCTCCCCCCCCAGTCTCCGTCCACTGAGTCGCCTGCAGGCAGCGTGTCACCGGCTAAAGCTGTGGCCAGAGCTGCAGGATCATGGTGGGGACTATGTCTCAGCTGCTCTGGGCCCACTAACCACCCTTCTGGAGCAGGGCCTGGGGTCCCGGCTGCACCTGCTGGCCCACTCTCGGCCCCCAGTCTCAGAGGTGAGGTGGTGTGGGTTGGGGAGTTTGTGGGGCTGAGGGGGTTGGACCCAGGGTCCCAAGGGACACAAAAGACACACCATCCCTCTGACTAGAAAGTGGGTTTCCAGACCGAGCTGGGGGATGCTTGGATTGAGCTCAGTCGTTCTGCACCCTGCAGTGGGACATCAGCCAGGATCCACCGAAGCACAGAGACTCTGGGGTCCTGACCCTGGGATTGCTCCTCCGGCCCGAGGGGCTGACCAGTGTTCTTGAGCTGGGTCCAGAGGCTGACCAGCCTGAGGTGAGGAGCCCTGGAGTCTGGGGGGTGATTTGGCCCTATCTTGGGAAGCCCAGCCTGTGCATTGGCAGGAGTGGGGTGGACCGTCTCCATGCCACCTGGATTGAGGCCTGTCGGGAGATTTCTGACAGAGACCTTCTTTGTTGATCTCTCCCACCTTCCCTTTCCTCTTCTCAGGCTGCTGACTTCCGCCAGTTCTGGGGATCTCGCTCCGAGCTTCGGCGTTTCCAGGATGGAGCCATTCGGGAAGCTGTGGTCTGGGAGGCAGGCTCTATGGCCCAGAAGCGCCTTATTCCCCACCAGGTGGTCACTCATCTCTTAGCACTGTGAGTGTTAACATCTGAATGCCAGGAGGCAGCCATGGGCTGGGGAGCCTTTTAGGAGGGTCTGGCCCAAGCTTTTGGGGTGAGCAGCTCGCATCCAGCAGCTCTCTCCATGGCCCCCAATTCCCACACTGTGTCTGTGCCCCTTTTCCAGCCACGCTAACATCCCAGATACCTGTGTCCACTATACGGGGAGCCTCCTGGACGCACTGATCCAAGGCCTGAAAGAGGTAAGGGCCCTGGTGCAGGACTTAGGTCAAGGCTAGGGACTGTAGAGTACCCTGTGTGGCTGGATTTGGGGGGTGGGGTTGGCAGTGGAGAGCGCCGCAACCTTAGCCAGGCTGCACTTCCCGGAACGTCCAGCAGGGGGCCCTCTGGCTCTGCAGCAGCGCCTGAGCCGAGCCCGTGTCCCAGGCGATAGGGCTGTTCTGCAAGGTCCTGGCCTGCTGTCTGTCTTTTCCCTCTCAGACCTCCAGCACAGGTGAGGAGGCCCTGGCGGCTGCGGTGCGTTGCTACGATGACCTCAGCCGCCTGCTGTGGGGACTGGAAGGTCTGCCACTGGCCGTGTGTGCCGTGCAGGGAGCTCACCCAGCGCTGCGCTACACTGAGGTGAGGCGCACGGGGCAGGGAGCCCTTTCTGTTTGGTGACACCCCCCTCTGCTGCACTCACCCAGTATTCTCCCTTCCAGCTTCCTGATTCTGGGCACTCCCTTCCAGTCCCAGGCCTCTTCCTCAGCGCCCCTTCTTCCACAGGTGTTCCCACCAGCCCCAGTCCGGCCAGCCTACTCTTTCTATGAGCAGCTGCGAGAGCGGGCCTCGCTGTTGCCCCGTCCCGACAAGCCCTGTCCGGCCTACGTGGAGCCCATGGCTGGTGAGGGAGCTCTGGCGAGGGGATGAGAGGGACTGTTCTCGCCCCAGGCCGCAGGCTGAGGCCTCGCACTCTTCCCCACAGTGGTATGTCACCTGGAGGGCAGCGGGCAGTGGCCACAGGATGCTGAGGCCATACGGAGGGTCCGTGCTGCCTTCCAGCTGCGCCTGGCAGAGCTGCTGACGCAGCAGCACGGGCTGCAGTGCCGCGCCACGGCCGTGCACACAGATGTCCTCAAGGTCAGGCTGGTGCAGGGCAGGGATACCCGGGGCGGGAGGGGACAGGGGCGTCAGGGTGCCCCCCCCATCCCATCCCCTCTTCCGACAGGATGGGTTTGTGTTCCGGATCCGTGTGGCCTGTCAGCGGGAGCCCCAGATCCTGAGGGAGATGCGAAGCCCCGAGGGGATGATCTCGCTGAGGGACACCCCCGCCTCCCTCTGCCTGGAGAGGGACACGAGGCAGTTGCCCCTGCTCACCAGCGCCTTGCATGGGTATGGCCGTAGACCCTTTCCTGGCGCTGTTCTGCTCTCCTGGCCACGTGTCTCTCTGGGAGGCCGGTTAAGGGCATGAGTTCTGAAGTCAGGCAAGCGCTAGAATCCCGGCCCTGCTACTTCACTGACTATGTCCCTTGGGCAGGCTTCCCCCTCCCCCCCACCTATTTTTCTCATTTGTAAAATGGGAATCATGCTAGGACCAACCTCTTGGGGTATTAGTTAGGAAGATGTGAGATTGCACATGTGTGCATCAGCACAGAGGCCAGCGTTGGGTAAAAAGTAGAGCAGCAGTAGGGCTGAAACACTCTTCTTGGGCCCTGAGTCCCTGGGTTTCATCACCACTACCTTTTTCTCGCCACAGACTCCAGCAGCAGCACCCAGCCTTCTCGGGTGTGGCTCGGCTGGCCAAGCGGTGGGTGCGCGCCCAGCTCCTGGGTGAGGAGCTCACCGATGAGAGCCTGGACCTGGTGGCTGCTGCCCTTTTCCTGCACCCTGAGCCCTTCACCGCTCCCAGGTGATTCCCTCCACCTTTCCCCTAGCCAGGGAGTTCCCCTGGGGCCAGCTTTCACCCCTCATGCTTCAGTCGACATGGGAGAGGTGGTTGAACCAAAGGACAGAAGGGGTCCTGAGACACCCCTCCCCACCCCCGCAACCTACACCCAGGCATCTGGGCTCTCCAGACTGTAGGAAACTGGGCATGTGTGGCTGGGTCCCAGACGCTTTGCTCACTTCTTCCCCTCAGCTCCCCCCAAGTGGGCTTCCTTCGGTTCCTTTTCCTGATATCAACCTTTGATTGGAAGAACAACCCCCTAATTGTCAACCTCAACAATGAGCTCACTGGTGAGTGGTGGGATGGAGGTCAGACTAGTGGAAGAACTACCCTTTGTGGATTGCAGAGTAGGGCAGGCAAGGGTTTTCCCTGTCAGTCTGTTAGGTTTTTCTCTCTGCTTCCTCCATCCTGGATATCTACTCCTGCCCCTGAATGCCTGGGGGTGGGGAGTTGTTGAGGAGGAAGAGGACCAGATCGAGCCTTTAGGGAGCTCTGAGACTGTAGGGATGTGGTTTGTCCATGTGATGATCAGAAGCAGAGTGGATGGGGGGTGGTGAGCAGGCTACCTGGGGGGCTGTAAAGGGAAGAGGAGAGAGGAAGAGGGACTCTGAACGCCGGGTGAGAAGTCAGGGTGGGGAGCAGGGAACAGCTGAGGCTAGAATAGATGTTCAGACCTCTTCGGGGGGGGGCGTGAGTAATGATTTCTGGTTGTAATGTGAGGAGCTCCTGGTCCCAGCAGAGAGGAGGGTGTCAGATTTCTAATTCCCCAGGTGTGTGGGAGCCCAGGGTAGGAGGGGGCCAGGGGCAGGCCTCGGCTTGTGCAGGCCCGGAAACCAGACTAGGGTGCCAGGCAGTGGAAAATTCTGCTTCTGGACCCAGGTTGGGAGTTTAACGCCCTGCCTGATTGAGGCAGATGCAGTGTCCCTTTCATCGCTTTTGACGTTTGCGGGATTTTGGAAAATCCCTGTGATAGGCAGCCGTTGAGTGTACAATAGGAGGACCCTGGGCAGTAGAGGGTGTCTGGTGGAGAGGGGTAGGCTGAGCCAGGACCTCCTCTCATCCACAGCGGAGGAGCAGGTGGAGATCCACAGTGTCTTCCTGGCAACCCGGACAAAACTCCCCGTCATGGTCATCATTACCCCCCAGGATCGCAAAAGTTCTGTATGGACACAGGATGGACCCTCGCCCCAGGTTTAATTCATTCCTGCTCCCAAATGTGTGGTTTTCTTCCCCAAGGAGAAAGCAGGCCCAGCCTGAACTTAGAGACACCTGTGGTCAGGTCTGACCTGTCTGATGTGTATGTGCCCCCCAGATCCTACACCAGCTTGTGGTCCTGGCAGCTGAGGCCTTGCCCGTCCTAGAGAAGCAGCTTATGGATCCCTGGGGTCCTGGGGACATCAGGGTAAGACCCTGGCCCAGACGGGCTCTGGGGGCTCTGCCTTTGAACCGTGGAAGTCCGGAGCTCTAGGGGCCCTTGTTTGGTGAGACTGAATTTGGAGAAGGCATTACAGCTGCCCACGGTGCCTGGCAGTGGTGGAGCCTTCAGGAAAATTGGGGCGCTGGCTTTGCATTTCTAGCCTGCACTCCTCCTGGTGGACCCAAGCTGCCACCAGCTGGTTCTTGTTATTCCCGCCTTCAAATAAGCATTTGGGCCCATAAACGGGGGGGTGGGGGGTCGTCAGACAAGAGGGAAGGAGGGAGCCAGCGTGGGCGTGTGGAAGGGCTTGTGGTCCAGTTCCCAGCTCCCAAGTGGGTGCTGCTGAGCACACCTCCCCTGCTTCAGACGGTGTTCCGGCCCCCGCTGGACGTGTACGACGTGCTGATCCGCCTGTCTCCCCGCCACATCCCCCGGCACCGCCAGGCTGTGGACGCGCCGGCTGCCTCCTTCTGCCGGGGCCTGCTCAGTGAGCCAGGGCCCTCCTCCCTGATGCCTGTGCTGGGCTATGATCCTCCTCAGCTCTACCTGGCACAGCTCAGAGTAGGTCCTCGGGGGCTGACTGACCCTGGGGAGGGGACGTCCAGGCGGAGCTGGGGCCATGGAGGTGGCTCTCAGGTGCCCACCTGCAGTTTTGTCTCTGTCCTGCCCTTTCCTAGGAGGCCTTTGGGGACCTGGCCCTTTTCTTCTATGACCAGCATGGCGGAGAGGTGATCGGTGTCCTCTGGAAGCCCACCAGCTTCCAGCCCCAGCCCTTAAAGGTGAGCTGGCTGGTAACAGTTGTCCGTTCCTGGGTGTGTACATGTGTTCCACGTGGGCATGCGTGTCTGTGTGTGGCTCCACAGGTGAGCCGGTGGCAGGTGTGAAGCATGTGTGTCTTGGTGTCTCTGCACGTGCCTCTCGTGACGCCTCAATCCACATTTCTCTGATTCCCCCAGGCCTCCAACACAAAGGGGCGCATGGTGGTGTCTCAAGGTGGGGAGCTGGTGCTGGTGCCCAATGTGGAAGCCATCCTGGAGGACTTTGCCATCCTGGGGGAAGGCCTGGTCCAGGCTGTGGAGGCCCAAAGTGAGAGGTGGACCGTGTGACCCCCAGCCCAGGAGCAAGCTGTAGATGGACAACAAGACTGAAGGCCTCTGGGGACTTGCCTGGTGGCACAGTGGTTGAGAATCTGCCTGCCAGTGCAGGAGACGTGGGTTCAAGCTCTGGTCCGGGAAGATCCCCCATGCTGCAGAGCAGTTAAGCCCATGGGTCACAACTGCTGAACCTGTGCTCTAGGGCCGGTGAGCCACAACTGCTGAAGCCCGTGTGCCTAGAGCCCATGCTCCACAAGAGAAGCCACCACAATGAGAAGCCTGTGCACTGTGACGAAGAGTAGCCCAGGCTTGCCAGAACTAGAGAAAGCCCAGGTGCAGCAACAGAGATCCAACACAACCAATAAATAAAAATAAATAAGTACACGTATTAAAAAAAAAAAAGACTTCAGGCCTCTGGAGTAAGATGTCAATGGCATGACCACCCTCACTGCGTGTGGACCCTCCAAGGAGGGCTTGCTGGCCGGAGCATGTTGAATCGTCCCCAACAAAGCCCTGTCCCAATTTTCTATCTGATGCCCCAGCGTTGGGGCAGGGACCATGATGTCCTGTAGAGTCCCCTGGGCCTGACCAGAGAGGACTGGGAGCCAGCTCAGAGGGGACACTGAATGAACCCAGGAGATGCATCTACTTGTCAGCCTGGCCTGTGCCTTTTTTTTTTTTTCCTTCCCAGGCTGCTTCCAGAAGCCTGGAGAAGAGGCTGTGTGCCCAGGGCTGAGGTTCTGTCCCCACCTCTCTGGCAGGATGTGTGCCTCGACCTCAGTGTGCCCTTTGGTGCAGCGTCAGGCCTTTTAAATGGGGCCCAGGGAAGGTGTGGTACTGCCTGAGGGTCACAGGGCACCAGCACTGAGCAGTGGCGAGCGGGCGATGTGGGATGAATCGACCACATTGAAGGGGTACAGTGCCCTCCTGTGTTGGTTCTGCTGCTTCCGGGGATGGGCACGTGGAAAAGCACAGAGGACAGGAAGGGGCTGGGTGACCGCCAGGGTAAGGGGGACTGGTGGTCCCGCTTCCAAGAAAGATGCAGAAAGCACTGAGGTCTGCCCTGGCCTCTGGTGTCCGAGCCCCTTGGGCTCTCTGTGTCCCTGCAGTGGGGCGCAGAGGTGAGCGGGACACGAGACCTGCTCTCCAGGAGCTCCCAGTGCCCTGGGGAAGGGGGTGCTGCTTCCTTTCAGCCTGGTCCACACCCCCCTTCTATCAGCCTCTCCCTAATCCTGGCTGTTTTTCCAGACTCAGCTCAAATAGTGACTCCTCCTTAAACCCTTTCCTCACTCTAAGGTGTGCTTTCTCCCCTCTGAAACATTAGAGCAGTTACTGCCTGTTTACTTCTCTTTGCTGTCATGTACAGTGGCGTGAAGTCTTTTCTTGTTTTAAACTCTGATTTAAAATTAAATCATTTAATTTTCCTATGTTCTTGGTTTGTCTGCTTTTTCTATATGGTTTTGACCTTGTCTCCTAAATGTAAGCTCTTTGATGGCAGGAAACATATTTGAACAGATTTCATGGCACCTAATACAGTGCTTTGCCCAAGTGGGATACAGGTGTGTGCAGAAGGGGCACCTGGCTCAGGCAGATGGAGGGCAGGGCAGGCCACCAGAACACTTCAAGGAAAAGAGAATCATGATTTGTGATCTCTGCCTAGAATGGGTAGGATTTTGATGGTGAAAGACCTGAGAATAACAAGTTGATGTTGGGAATTCCCTGGCGGTCCCGGTGGTTAGGACGCCATGCTCTCACAGCTGAGGGCCTGGGTTCAATCCCTGGTTGGAGAACTAAAATCCCACACGCTGTGCAGCACAGCTGGGAAAAAAAAAAAAAAAAAAAAAGTTGATGTTTATTATTGAGTGCCTGCCTAATAAGGGCTGGGTTCCCTTTGTTATTTTCCATATCTTACATAAGGAAATTGATCATATAATCATACCAGCCCTATGAAGTACCTGCTTTTTTTTGGTAATTTGGATATCATTAGCTTATTATAAAAGAGAAATGTGGAAATTATTTACATGATGAAAGATTTCAGGACTTCAGTGGAAATGGGCAGCTTTATGTGATGCCACTTCAATAGTGACTTATTTAGGTTGACATATTTCCCAAGAATGTCACCATCTCTAAATAAGAAAGAATTCTTGTCGTCTAGAACTACTTTGGTGCCTCCATATTCTGGGAGAAGAACTGAATCTCCAACTTTCACTCTGACTGGTTGAATCTCTCCACCCTTTCCTTTAGAGCCCAATCCAGCAGCTACTACCATTGCCTGCAGTACTTTTACTTATGATTTTTCTGGAAGTATAGTGTCTCCTTTGGTTCAGTTTCAGCTGCCTTCTTTCAACTAATAGGTGGTCAAAGAGGGGAAGAAACTTTCTAAAGGCCTGTCCTGCCATGGCTCCGGTGGCTGCAGTTCGTACTCTGCTCTCATGCTGCCGCCACCGCAAGGAAATACCTGCTTTTCCTCATCCTCGTTTTCTGAAAGAGCAGGTTTGTAGAGGGACTTTGATGCCTGGCTATCTGGCTTCATCCTCAAGATGCTTAGCCACACAGGGGAACTCTGGTTTCCAGTTTTGTCCCAATTCTGTTAGTCTTTGTGAACCTATGCCAGTCCCTTCCTGTCACTGTCATGGGACAGCTTGTCTGGGGTTGAAATGAGCATAGGAAATATGCCGATTGGCTTGTGAACTGAGGTCTGTGTCTGTCTCTCTCCCTGTGCCATTCATTCATGAACTCCAGACCTCAATTGTGCCAGTGCATCAGTGAAACGCAAGAGATGCAGTCCCAGCCCTCACAGAGCCCTACCGTCTGTGGTTGTCCCTAGCTTCTCAGCTTCCCTTTTCCTTGGTCCCTCACATGTGGCAGCTCCTCCGTGGGCTCTGGGGAGAGGCACAGGGTGCTGGCTGGTTTCAAACCATCCTGTTTCATCCCAGGGTCAGCTTCAGGCTGGTAGCTTCTTTCAAAAACCCAGTGTAGGGAGGGGGTGGAATATGCCCCCAGGTAAGCTCATGGATCCAGAAAGTGTAGACACCAGTCCCAATGGGGAAATGAGCCTTGGCCCTGCTACCTCCCTATATGGTCCTGGGCAAGTCACTTCCCCTTGCTGGGCTCAACCTCCCTATCTCTGAGCATGATAGGGACTTCCTTGGCGGTCCAGTGCTTAGGACTCTGCATTTCCACTGCAAGGGGCATGGGTTTGATCCTTGGTCAGGGAACTAAGATCCCGCAAGCCGTGTGGTGTGGCCAAAAGAAAAAAGCCATGGTAATGGCTTTGTCAGGTGCCCAAGGTGGCAAGGGAAGAGAGCAGGTCACTCAGAAACCTGAGGCGGTGCATCCACCATGCTTTCTGTACTCCCTGCTCCAGCTTGAGGGGGGCGGAGGCGGGTTGGGGGGGAAGGCAAGAAACCCAGGCTCCAATTCCAATGCCTGCTCTAACCTGTTTTCCTCGGATTTTCTCTGGGAAGTAGGTGAGGAGGCTGGTGTGGTCTAACATGACCTTGGGGGAGAGGGGACAGGAGGAGCTGGAACCTCAAGGGCAGAGGAGGAAAGGAGCCTGGAAGGAACTCCTGCTCGAGCGAGGGTGTGCAGGGGGTCGTGTGTTACGGCACAGCGCGTGGGTGCATCTGCCTCTGCGGGCCTCTGCATTTGCAGGTGCACGTGGGCGGGGTGGGAGGCTGTGTCTGATGTGTGGTGTGAGTTGTCTGCTCTGGGTGTGTTGGGGTTGGGGGAGGCGTGTGCGTCTATATACACTAGTCTGCTCGTGCAGGTTTTTGCCTCCACGTCTGGCTTGCTGTAAAAGGCAAAATCTGCTCTGTTTTTAAGGAGCAAGTCAGGAGGAAAAGCCCTCAGGAGGCAGGAACTCTGGATTCCTTCCTGTAAACTTCGGTGGCTTTAAATAAAGCCTTCCCCTTCTTGGGGCTTCAGTTTCCCCAGTTCTGTCAGACCTCCTAAGCTGCTCTATGTAGTCACATTTAGTGAATTTTCAAAGGGTCCACCCTTCTGGCTGTGCTACCTGACAACCTCCTCTAAACCAGAATCCTTTTAGCTGAAGACCCTGTTTTCCTCTGCCCAGCTCCTTACTTTGGAGAAAAAGAGCAAGACCCCAAAGTCCAGGGGTCTTTGCAGCAGGTTACATTCATCAAAATCCTGAGGGCTGCTCAGTCCCTGACCTATTAAGTCAGATTGGGCTAGTCTGAGTCCCACCACTTCCACCCCAACAAATACGCACCGAGCCCCCTCAGCATCCGGTGCTCGCTTTGTGAGTCACAGATGAATCTAGGTGAGCCATAAAGATAAAGGGGGCACGTGAGTCACCCCCACCTTCCTCAGGAAAGGCCAGCCTGCCCATCCCTCTGCTGCAGAGAGACGGCGGCATCTTGGCCTGCCCCGGGAACTGAGGGGGACCATGGTGCTCCAAACCCAGAGGGAGACTCACTTCCCTCTCCCACTTCAGTTTCTGGAAGAGGGAGGGAGAGATCATTTTTCTGGTTCGCAAGAGGCCCAGAGAGGTGTAGGGACTTGTCCAGGGTCACACGGAGTTACAGAGCTTCTATGTATCCTGGCCTCAGGACTTGCTGCTGAGCCTGGGCTTTCCTGGGGCCAAGGGGTCGCGTGATGAGGCATGAAAGAGCAGAGAGGCCGGAGCTCCGGACCTCTCCAGTGAGGGGGGAGAGGGAAGAGCCGGCCGCCTCCCCTGTCCTAGGCTGCCTGCCGGCTCTGCCCTTTCCCTCCTGCTCAAGGCAGCAGAATGAAGTCGTTACTAGACCCAGGGGAGCAGCATCAAGGGAGCGTGAGCACTCTGGGCCACCTCAGGCCTAAATCTCCGTTCCCCTGGCTGGGAGCCCTCCTCTGTTCTCCCAGACTAGACACCTCCACAGGACAGCGCTGGGGGCTCCTAGAGACTGACAAGGCCAAGCTTGGACCCTGACTGAGGGGTCATGGAGGGGCACTGAGATCCAGCCCCTGTTCTACATGATGACCACATGGTTTAGGTTAAAAAGATAGATAGGGCATCCTGGCCTTTCCCCTATCTCCCTCTACAACACCCCGCCTCTATCTCCCAACCAATGGGGTCTCTTTGGAGCCCAGTTCCCGCTGCCCCAAGGTCTAGAGACCCTCAGGAAGTCATTCCTGAAGTCTGACTGCAGAATCTCCTGCTGCAGCTTGTCCTCTCCCCTTATCCTGGCCCTGAGACGCCTCTCCTTTAGGGCCGGCAGTGGGTGGCTGCGCTGTAGTCAGCACCCAGCCTGGGCTGGGATGAGGGCAGAGTATGGGGGGGCTCACACATACCCACCACCTTTCCGGAACACCAGGTGCAGAGCCTTCCACCCCTGTCCTCCCCCACCCCTTTCGGACCACAGGCCTCTCAGAGGGCAGTTGTCCCGGGCCCCACCCAGGTTCAGCTTCCCGTCTATCCAATCGCGCCTGCCTTCCACTTCAGCGTCTCGCCTACCTGCCCTGCCCACTCTGCCCCCTAAACCCCAAATCCAAACCCTCTCATCATGTTGTACCAGGTCCCTTCGTCTCCAGACTCCTCAACAGATCCCCACGGCCTATCTCTGGCTTTTATAAACCCTGAACCCAGACCCACAGCCCAGCCCAGACAGGGACACACAGAAACATGCACACAGACCCCAGGGTGGTCCACAGGTATGCACAGACCTCCGTGGGCACCCGCGCACACAGAGCCAGGAACGCGCGTGGATGCACACGGCATTCACACAGGAGGAAGGCGGCAGCTTCTGGAATGAACCTCTCCTTCCACATTGACTGAAATACAGTTTTCGAAGCCTGAAACGTCCGTAATCTTGTCTGATTCTTACAGAGGCCCTGGGTGTGTGTGCGTTGGGGGCTGGTGGTGGGGGGGCTCCACCTGAAACCTGCAGGTGACTAATGAGGAAACTGAAACTGAGGGTGGGGAGAGGGAGCTGGCTTGGCCACCCGACCGGTCACCTGACTGGTCAGTGGCCAAGCGAGGCTTGGAGCTGAGCTGGGTCTGCAGGAGGGCTCTGCCCCCATCAGGCCAGCCCCTGGGACTCCGGGCCCTTCCTTAGCACAGGGTCTAGGTTCCCCCTCCCATTCCTCTGCCTCCTCTCTGTGACCCTCTGCTGTCCTCAAAGGGTGCCAAGGGCAGCTCAGGGACACCAGAAGGCGAACACAGAGTCCCAAGGATGTGGGTCAAAAGGTAGATTTTCTCAAGTTCCAGCTGGACATCTGGCCGGAGGTGCCCGGGGGTGCGGTTTGTGTTCACAGGCTCTCTGCCACCTCGTCTGTCCGGAGACAGGGGGTGACTGTTGGCACAGCAGGAGGAACTGCTCGCCCGCCCCCTAGTCTGGGGATGCTCATAATAGGGTGATTCATCTCTGCTCTCCACTCCTCACTCTTGGCCAGAGCCAGCCCCCGACCCAAGGCCCGGAAGCAAGACTAGTGCCCAGCAGTGGTCTAAGGGTGGGGCACACTCTAGACAGGGCCAGGAAGCATGAAGGGACCTGCGGCTCCCTGGCCTCCCTGCTCTCTTCACAGTTCCTCCCCATCCCCGTGGGGTTTGAATCCAGCTCAACACGTAATGGCTGAGGGAGATCTTAGCAGGTGACGTCTCTCCAAATGTCAGTTTTTCTCATCTGTGAAAGGGGAGAATATAGACCCACTTCTGGAAGTTGTTTCACAAATGGGAGGGAGTACTTTCTAAACTCGAAAAACGTCCGTAGGTCTGTTTTGGCCTGCCCCTCCCCCATCCCACTCCACCTCTGGGAGGAGGTTTAGGGGGTTCAGGGAGGCTAGGGGAACTGTGGTGTGACTTGTTTTCTACGTCTACACACTTCTCCACTCCACTTGCTGACAGCAAGGCCCATGTCTCCTCCTCTGTTGGTTCAAGCTGCTCCCACTCAGGCAAAAAGAGTCTGGGGGGCAGGAAAGGAAGGGCGTGCCACCCCCACCCCTTACAGGGCCCCAGCCAGCCCCTCTGGTCCAACAGGCGGAGACTTGCGTCTTCAGCCCTTCCCTCGCCTGGGAACCCACTCCCCCCACTCTGACCTCAAGGAGTCACAGCCTCCCACAGGGTGGACTGGCTGTTGAGGCCCCTTCCTGGGCTCAGCCCTCCCGCCCAGGTGAGACACAGACCTTGCTCAAGATGCCTTGGGAGGAGGTGGGGCGTCCTCATGTGCCCGGTCCTGGAGCTCCGGGAGGTGGGCTGGCTTCCAGCGCGTGCTCAGCCCCGGCTTTCCTTCCCGAAGCGCAGGAGGGCTCTGGGTACGCGTGACTCAGGGTCAGGGCCTGCCTCGCCAAGCTCAGGCTCTTCCTGTGATGACGCGCTTCCTTCTATCTTTTTCTCCAGGGGACACCATTCAAATGACTACAGTGAGAACGAGCCCCTCACTCCATCGCCTGCATCCAGTTGTGCAGTGAGGTCCTGCTTCTGCCCCCGCGGACTCAGGCCAAGCAGCCCAGTGCTTCCAGACAAGCGTCCTCTGGCCCTGACCCTTCTTATTGCCAGGTGACCCGAGGTGGGCTGACAGGAGTAAGGATCCCTTGGGAGGCATTGCATCCTTCCCCCTCCTCCAGGCAGGGTGCTCTCAGGCCCACTAAGAAGCACGGAGCCCTACCCATACCTTCTCAGCTCCAACCCCAATCCATCCCAGTGTGCAAGGTGTGTACATGTATGAACATGTGTGTATACACTAGTTATAGATAAGAACAAATTTGGTGGGAGTATATGGGCTCGTGGTCCTGAAGTTTCAGCCTTGATTTAGGGCAAGGGGGCATTGGGAACCAAGTCTTGTTCCATGTGCCAAGCCATGTGCCTCAGCATGGGGTTACATCCACCAGGGGAGGGGGAGGTCACAAAGATGCTCTATGGTGAGCTGTAGCCCCCGGATTGTAGGTCAACATATACACACATGCACACACGTGTGAGTACATGTAGGCACACATGTGTAAATAGATGCCACGTACAAGATTCATAAATCCAGTTATGTGTGTAACCTGTTCCCTCGGGGTGCAGCACACGTGAACACCTAAGTGAACTGAGCGCAAACACATGTGTCTGCTGATGGCAGAGCCGCCCCTGTTTTTCTCCCCCGCTCTGGTTTCCAGGCCAGGCGTGGCTGCTGGCAGGCCCAGGATTGAGCAGGGGTGAAGATGGGGCAGTCTGGGGTTCCCTACTTTCTTTCACTGTGGAGGAACTGCTTTGCCAGTTCCTGTCCTGTGCAGCCCCCACCTGGGGCTGTGAGGGGCTGAGAAGCATACCAGGGAGAGGGGAGAAGAGAGGGCAGCCTGGAGGGGGGTGTTCCCACCTTCCCACAATCTGGGCTTTGGCACCAGAAGTCAGGGTTCAGGGTTTTGTCCTGAGTCACAGATAGGCAGTGGGGCCGTGGGCAGGCCTTCAGTGACGGCTCCCTGATTCACCATGGGGCCTCCCAGGCCTCAGGGTTCAGGGGATGGGGCGCTTCTTTCTGGGCCAAGGGTCATGGGAGACCTCCTATGTGGGGGTTACATATATGTGTGAGCCTATGGGCAGGCTTTCATGTGACTGGGATCCCAGAAGCATGTGAACAAAACTCAGAGTCTATAGGCTGCCAGCATCAGGGGACAGTGTGTGTGCTTGTGTCCACACCAGCAAGTGCATGTGTGAATCTACCCGATATGTGCTGCTAAACCCCATCTCTTTGGGCATGACTCACCTTTGGAGCCCTCATTTCTGACACTCATTCCTCAAGGGACAAGTCCCCAGGGTCCTCAGCCCACCTGGATAAAGTCCCTTTGGAAAATGTGCTCCCTTCTGGCAAAGCTGCCTTAGAGACTGGGGTGAGGGCATATTTGCTCCAAGTCCTGTGGGAGAAAGGCCCAAGCTACCAGACCTTAGTTTCCCAATTATTACATGCAGCACAGGGAGCAGGGTTGCCCCATGCCCCCTCTCAGATGGGACTGACACCCCCACAGTTCAGCCAGCTTAATCTCTTAAAGGGACAGTCTTGCTCCTAGCCAGGGATCAACCAGAGTGGGAGAAGAGAGGGTTAAAAACAGCTGGAACTCGGGACTTCCCTAGTGGTCCAGTGGTTAAGATTCCACCCTCCCAATGCAGGGGGCCTGGGTTCAATCCCAGGTCAGGGAACTAGATCTGGCAAGCACAGCCAAAAAAAAAAAAAAGTCTGAGGGGGAGAAAAAAACAAAAAAACAGCTGGAACTCACCTTGCTGGCAAGCATGGGGCCTGGGGCATGTCAGGACAACTGCAGCTCAGCCTATGGAGACTTGTATAAGATGTATGCAGGTCCACGTGTGACAAGCTCTGTTAACCTAGCCATGTTCCACAGGCAAGAGGCAAGAGCACAGCCATGAAAAATGCCCAGTGTGGTCAGGCACATAGGACAGATGTCATGTACGGACACAGCTGAGAACAGAGCTGGTCAAGACATGCAACATGTAACCTGTACTAATAGCACAAGGAGCAAGGGCCAGTGTACTCTGGCTGGAACTCAGCACATGTGTTCTGTGAGTCCACCTGCGTCTGGACTTTGAGAGGGTCTCTTCTCCCTTGCGCCCCACAGCCTCCTCCCTCCAGGCCCCTGACTGAGGACAGGGCCAGGTCCAACCATCGTGTAGAGTTGGGGCTAGTTCTTTTCCTTTTTCCTTTCCTTTCCTTTCCTCTTTCCTTTCCTTTTTTTTTTTTAAATTAATTTTTATTGGAGTATAGTTGCTTTACAATGTTGTGTTAGCTTCTACTGCAGAGCAAAATAATCACCTGTACATATACATATATCCCCTCCCTTTTGGATTTCCCTCCCATATAGGACACCACAGTGCATTAAGAAGCGTTCCCTTCCTTTGCGACATGTCTTCCCCCCACCGCTGCCCCGCCCCCGACCGTGGTGAGGATGGCAGCGAGGCTCCCTGTGAGTGGGCCGAGGAGGTCTCTTTGGCAGCTCCTTTCCCCGCCAGCCCTG
Organism: Hippopotamus amphibius kiboko; assembly: GCF_030028045.1. Classification (NCBI taxonomy): domain Eukaryota; kingdom Metazoa; phylum Chordata; class Mammalia; order Artiodactyla; family Hippopotamidae; genus Hippopotamus; species Hippopotamus amphibius. The sequence continues at coordinate 72,094,732 of NC_080187.1, forward strand.
GTCCTGCACGAGCCTACACCCAACTGTTGGCTCTAGACGCCTCCTCCCCCGGCCAACCCCGGCCCTGAAGGCTCCTCACACCCCACACCTCTCCCGTCCTCATCAGCTTGCCGCCAGCCCAGCGTCCCCTGCAGCCTCCCCAGGCGAGCTGCGGGGGTGGCCGCCCGCTCGCGCGGCCGGCGCGGGGCTCGGCGGGCGGGGTTGCGGGCGGGCGGGCGGGCGGGCGGGGCGCCTGCCTCCGGCTCCTATAAAGGGCGCCACCCGGCGCAGGCGGCCGCTGTTGCTGTGTCCGCCGCCCGCCCGCCCGACAGCGCCGCCGCCTGCCCCCGCCATGGGTCGACAGAAGGAGCTGGTGTCCCGCTGCGGGGAGATGCTCCACATCCGCTACCGGCTGCTTCGCCAGGCGCTGGCCGAGTGCCTGGGGACCCTCATCCTCGTGGTGAGTGGAGGGGCCCCGAGAAGCCTCTCTCCAGCCCCACACTCCTCAGTCCCTCTGTTCACCGGAGGGGCTGTGTTTTTTAAGCCAGCCTTGACCCCTCTGCCAGCTCTCATCCCTCCCCTCCCCACCCCCAGCCCTCCGACCCCTTCCAGAGCACCCTTCCCCCACAGCGCTCACCCCCTCAGTGACAGTTCTGACTCCTGCCCGAATGACAGCGGTTACACCCCAGTGACAGCTCGGATCCTTTACCCCTCCCCCGTGACCCAGCCCGCTAGCTGGGGGCAGCGGTCACCTCTGCAGTCTGGGACTTCCAGCCCATTCTGGCTCCCACAGCTCCCCAGCCCGGGGAGGCAGTGGGGGCCGTGGCACATGGGCCCCTGTTGAGTTATCTGGGCCTTGGGTGCCTGGCCCCGAATGAATAATTAAGCCTCAGAAAGTCCAAAAGTTCCCCTGACATGAGGACCGTTTGCCATCGGTGGGGGCAGAGGGTGGAGGCTACACAGCAAATGGCAAGCGGGAAGGAGGGAGGATCCTGAAGATAGGAGGCTATGGAAGGCAGCGGTGCCCCAGGCACAAACGACATGATGTCATTAACGTTCCTCCCCTAGAGCTGAGGGACTCCCAGACAGTTACCCGGACAGATGCTGTCCGCTTCCACGCAGAAGCACTCTGAGCTACTCCCCAGGGTCTGAGTTACTCTGCGGGTTCTCTGAGCAGGGGTTGCTTCCCTGCCTGGGTTACTTCCCAGTGATTCCCTGGTTATGCCAGTATTGGTCTTGGCTGTACGTGGCTGACTCTGTTTGCACTTCTTGGGCCTGGCAGACACGCCAGTTATGGGCTCCATTTCCTGTCCCAGTTGCTCTCAGATTTTCAGCCACTCTTGTGGTTACACCTGTTTCCCTCTGGGTTCCTTCTGCGTTCCGTTGCTCCTTTGCAGGGGAAGAGGTTTCTCTGTTCTTGCCCCAGTTCCAACCTTAGGTTATGTAAACCAGCCAGCCCTCTGTGGACTAGCAAGATTAAGTAGGGACAAGTAGGGCTGGGTGGCCCACCGCAAATGGGTGGTGGTGGTGGAGCAGGTTTCATAGGGAGAGGAAAGCTGGGACTCACCTCTGGCTTCCAGGAACAGGCATGGGGGAAGCCAGGTGGGGCGCTTTATCTATACCCCCTCCCCAGACTCGTGGTCCTCCCAGGCACCTGCAGCTCTTCTCTCCCAGTGCCAGGAAGAGAACAGGGGCAGCTGCTTATCCTCCTCCGGTCCCAGAGCCTTGCGTACCTCCCCCACCCCCACCCCAGCATCTGACTTATAGTCCAGCCCCCTGTTGGAGAGCAGCCAGGACAGGGGAAGTTTTCTTCCCTTCGCAGAGGGGCCTCCCTATCTCCTCCCTAGTCTCAGTTTGCCTTCCCCCAAAGGAACAGCCAGGCCTCCCGCGGAGCCCAGGATCATTTGGCTCCTCCCTGACCGCAGACTGGCGGGTGTTATGTTTGTGAAGGCTTTCAGGCTCAGGTGGTTGTGAGGCATGGGGTGTCAGCGCCTGAAGAGGAGGGGCCAGGCCTGGAGACCCCTGAGTGGTGGGTGAGGGCTTGCCTGTGTACCTCTGTGAGTTGGGGACCGAGAGCCTGCAGTGGCAGAATCAGGGCTGGCTTTAGGGCGGGGGACGTCCCTTTCTCTGGGGTAACTTGTAAGGTGAGGAGAGGGAGAAGGAGGGGAGGGAGGAAGAGGAAGATTAGTCTCAAGGTGGTGGAACTGGCTCTGACAGCTTCTCCTTCCAAGGCCTCCTGGGACAGAGCCAGGTTTGGGCCTCAGGTAGGCAAGGAGCTGTGGCCAGGGCCCGCCGAGCCGGGCAGAGTGCCCCAGACCCTCACGTGCCTGTTCCAATACATACACACACGTACGTACAGTCTCTGACCTTTGCTCTCACCTGCCTGCCCACCTTTGCCCTGCATCACTGCCACTGGCTTCCCCACTATCTCTTGGTCCTCCTGAAGAATGATAATCAAAATACTTAACCACCCAGTACACCAGGATACTGACCCATCAGAAAGGACAAGGGCCCTTAGCATAGGTCCTGGAAAATTTTCTTCTGGATAGGCATAAAAACTAGTTATGGAGAGATGGGAGAGGAGAGCTGGGGCAGGACTGGAGCAGCTTTGGGGGACACTCTGGAGGCTCATGGCAATAGCTCTTTACAGCTAGTACAGAAACATTTTTACATTTGAACAAGGGGAACCGACATACAGCACATGCTGTACTTACAGGACCTCAGGGACTTTAGTCATCTGGAGTCCCCCCCATTTCCGGCAGAAAGCCTAGAACCAATCTCCCCACTTCTCCTGCCCTGGAGGTCCCGGACTCTGGCTATTGAGATGAGACATATCTCTGTCTTTAGGACCTCCAGATCTGAGTGGGGAACCTGGACCCCTGAAGGCAGGGAGGTCAGGGCACGTGGAGAGAGGAGGCTCTGAGTCAGGGACAGGCAAGGAGGCTGAAAGTGCTGAGAGCGAGAACAGAGAGAGGCAGGGGCTCTGACACCTCAGATTCAGGAGAAGTGGATTCAACCTAATTTTGGCCTCCTCCCTTTCTTTGTGCCCTCTCCGCCTCAGCTCTTTGGGGCAGAGAGGGAGGCAACTGCAGGTGGGGGACGCGTGAGAGCCTTCTCCCCGCTCTGCGCCAGGTCTGAAGGGCTGAGGGAGGAACTGCTCAGGTGAGCGCGGCCCCTTCCATCCACTCCTGTCGAGAGTCAAGAAAGATCAAGGGAGATGGTTCAGCCATCTTCTGGGCTCGCAGTTGCAAACTCTGCTTCCAGTCCTTCCATAGAACCCTGTTATGGTAGAGTTGGGACACGGGGGCTGGAAGGGCATGTCTGCCTCTTCTGCAGGGTATAATTGCTGCAGGAGGGGGAGGGGTTTGATTCCAGGAAAGGGCGTCTCATCCTCCCGTCCTCCCCATGGAGGCAGGGGGGGAGGTTGCTGGCTTTATCCCTTCCCGCTGGAGTGACAGTCACTGGTCCTCACCCTCTCTGCTTTGTTCTGTTTCCTGACACAGATGTTTGGCTGTGGCTCTGTGGCCCAGGTTGTGCTCAGCCGGGGCACCCACGGTGGTTTCCTCACCATCAACCTGGCCTTTGGCTTTGCCGTCACCCTAGGCATCCTTATTGCTGGCCAGGTCTCTGGTAAGGCCTTACCCCCACCCTCGGCCATCACCCCTCCACAGCATTCCCACAAGGTGTCCCACTGGGGGATAGGGCGGGGGTGGGGGTCTTCCCAGGACAGGGCGTAGCCATGTCTTAGCTTTGGACCCTTGGAAGAGAAGAGTGGGGAAGGAACTGGATACTTAGAACCTTTGACTCTCACCTTGGAATTAGAGATTAGCAGAGTTGGTCTGTTACATAATCCAACCTGCCATTCGGTACAAGAAACCCTTCTCTGCATCCCTGCTCACCAGGGCCAGAGAGGGGGGTAAGGGGTGGGGGAATCCTGTCCTCCCCACTGTGGCAGGTGGAGGCTAATAGGTCCCATCTCCCCTCTGCCCAGGGGCCCACCTGAACCCTGCCGTGACCTTTGCTCTGTGCTTCCTGGCGCGTGAGCCCTGGATCAAGCTGCCCATCTACACCATAGCTCAGACTCTGGGAGCCTTCCTGGGTGCCGGGATCATCTTTGGGCTGTATTATGGTAAGCATTTCCACCTTTCTCTCCTCTACTACCCCCTCCCTCTGCTTGGGACCTGCTGGCACCAGGCCTTTCAGTGCCTGCCCAGGCCCCGGGCTTATGACTCATTCACGCACAGGCCCCAGGTCGGGGGCAGGGGGGAAGAATGAGTTGGGCAACAATGGAGTCAGGCCCTCCACCCCTCCACCTTCCCACCCCAGACTCCAGAGCAGTAAAGCAATGATTACACTCACCTGTGACCCCTGGGAGGGTGGGCCCGGTCAGAGAGGGGAGACGGGGCTCAGGCCTCTGCCCTCACCCACTTGGTATCTAATCTGTCACCAGATGCAATCTGGGCCTTTGCCAACAATCAGCTTGTAGTTTCGGGCCCCAACGGCACAGCTGGCATCTTTGCCACCTACCCCTCTGGACATTTGGACATGGTCAATGGCTTCTTCGACCAGGTACGGGCTGGGGATGAGTGAGGGGAGTTTGGGGAGGAGGACCAGGCTGCCTCGGGTTGCTCATGAGCTGGCTGGGGGACAGGACTCCTGTCTAGAGCAGATTCCTAGGAATCTGCAAATTTAGCAAAAATCTTAGCACCTGGAGAGCGGAACACGGGCGATGCCAAGACTCTCAAAGTGGAGGGAAGACGGAGGGTGGAGAGAGGGGCCAGAGCGTGGGTGGGGGCTCCCCTCACCCTGTTCTCCCCACGCTCCAGTTCATTGGCACAGCCTCCCTCATCGTGTGTGTGCTGGCCATTGTGGACCCCTACAACAACCCTGTTCCCCGTGGCCTGGAAGCCTTCACCGTGGGCCTGGTGGTCCTGGTCATCGGCACCTCCATGGGCTTCAACTCTGGCTACGCTGTCAACCCCGCCCGCGACTTCGGCCCTCGCCTTTTCACCGCCATTGCTGGCTGGGGCTCCGAAGTCTTCACGTGAGTGCCGTCCCCACCCGCGTGCCCCCGCCCGTCTCCCCTCTGCCCTGCCCCACGCGTCCCTGACCACATTTCTCTGCCCCCAGGACCGGCCGCCACTGGTGGTGGGTGCCCATCGTCTCTCCACTGCTGGGCTCCATCGCGGGTGTCCTCGTGTACCAGCTCATGATCGGCTGCCACGTGGAGCCGCTCCCGCCCTCCACCGACGAGGAGAACGTGAAGCTGTCCCACATGAAGCACAAGCAGCAGATGTGAATGGGCGGGGGGCACCCCCAGCCCCTCCCGTGAGCATCCGTTGACTGTGCAGGGGCTGCTCCCTAGATGTCCTCTCCACGGCCCCTCCCAGGCCGCGAAGCTCCTTGTCTACCAGCACCCCTCTGACAGCCCTCTTCAGGATCTCCCATCCTGAAGGAAATAGGACCCGACAGGACGGCTGGCCACTGCCTGCAAGATGTGGTGGCACAGGGAGGAGGGCCACTCTAGCCCTTTGCCTCCCAAAGAGGGAGAATGGGCTGCAGGTGTGTGAGTGTGTGTGCGTGTGCGTGTGTGTGGTTTTCCAGGTATTCAGGGCAAAGGACCAAGTGGAAAGGATTCTGTCTGTGGGGGGCAGCGGGGAGGCCCAGAGGAAGGGAAGCGGGAAGATGTTGTGTCTGTCTGTGAGTGAGGAAAGCGCCAGGGGTCTGAGTGTTTCAGGGGCTCCGTGTGGAGGAGGGTCTAGGTACGTGTGTCTCTCAGGATGTGCATGTCTGCCCTTTTCTCTACATAGGGGTCTTCTATAGGCTTTGGGGGAGGTAGGGTGGGAACATGAGTAGGGCTAGGAGGAGATGTGGAGCCAGAGGTGGCGCTCTGGCTATTCATGCATGAGTAGGAGCAGAGTGATGTGTTTCTGTCATGAAGGGGGTGGGGTGAAGCCCATGTCATAAGTTTCACGTTTGCTCTTTAAAAAAAAAAAGAAAAAGAAATATATATGTATAGTATATATATATATAAATATACTATATATATATATAGTGGATGTTACAGTTTTAGGGATGGGGGTTGGGAGACTCTAATTAGGGTCTTCAATCCTTTAATCCTCCACTCAACCCATGTACTCTTGCCTTTTATAAAAAAAAAAAAAACAATAAAATGTATGCCAATTGTGTAAATATCTCTCTGCTTGCTCTATTTTTCTGGCGCCAAAGAGCTTCAGTGAGTCTGGCCACAGATAGCCAGGGCACCCTGAGGGTAGTACTCAAACTTGCCCTGGGGACAGGGGTCAGTCACACAGACAGGTCAGAGAGTTCCTTCATCTCAGCTTGAACTTGGTGGGTCCACATTTCCCCCCAAGCTTTCATCCTCCTGGGAACCCCCAGCACGATGAATCACATCTCCTTCCTGACCCCTGCACCCACCCACTACACCAGGAAGGAAGGCTGAAGCCTGGCCTAGGGAGGAGCTTGCTCTCAGGCAGAGCTGCCCAAAGGAGAGGACGGCTACCCAAGAAGTAGTGAGCTCCCTGTTGCTGGAAGAGACCAATCAGACTGGGAACCTGTTATTGCCTTCTACACCTCACAGCTGTTTGGGCTCCATCACCTTCAACTAGACCTTGGCCACAGCCCCCTTAGCAGCCTCTCAGACGCCAGTCTGCCCCAGTTAGTCCATACAGCAACCAAAAGGATCCCCTGCTGAAAGTGGACCTCTTTCCACGGTTATCCCCGCTACCTAGAAACAAATCAAATCCTTTCATCCTGCATTCAGGCCCTCCAGGAGCTGGCCCTGGTCCCTACGCCTCCCCTCACAGTGCTCGCTCTACCCCAGACTACTCTGTGTGCTCCTGTTCCTTCTTACCTCACTGCCCGCTCACTCAAATCCTCTTGGTCTGCTCCAACACCTCCTCCAGGAAGTCATTCCTGTCCTTACCGGCTCTTCCACCATCAGTTGTCTGAACTCAGTGAATGAGACCACAGCTCATTCATTCGTGCCTCCTGCTGTGCTTCAGTTCTTCAGTCTGAGGCACCCCTGTGTCCTGTAAGGCTGGGATTGGACTGACTCTGGCACCCTGCCTGAAGCCTGGGAAGCTCTGTTGGGAGATTACTTGCCCCTTCTCACCTCCTCCTACTTCCTTACTGAATCCTCCTCAGATTTCACTGGGAATAAAAAGGGAAGTTGGCCCCAACTCAAGCCCTCCTGCAGAGTTAACCACACTGGGATCCCTGGGTCTGGAGGAGAACCAGTTTTTAGAGGATAAGCCAACTCTTGCTCCCCTAGCTGCTTCACAGATGAGGACACCACGGCCCAGAGAGTGTGGGTGGTAAACGCATGGTCACGCAGCCTGGACTCTGGGCAGGTGGGGATGGGAGAAGGCAGTTCCTTCTCAGGTCTCCATCCACAACTTGTCCCCAGCTCCCAAGAGGCGTGTCTGGAATGTTGAAGGGACCTGAGCCAGAGGGAGTGTCCCCTTCTGAGGCCCTGGGGGGAGAAAGGGCAAACCATGGGCTTCAGAGTTTCATTCCAGCCACACCAGTCCCACTTTAGGTGCCCTCACCCTGCTATTCTCCCCAGCATACTCCATGCCCTTCGTCATCTCTTCCTCTCAAATCCTGCAACTAACCCTGACCAGTCAGCCCAGGGGGTGGTGGGAGGGCTTCTGGCCCAGTGGTGAACAAGTACGTAGAGCTGGATCCCAGGCCCAGCTTGGCCTCTCTCTAGCTGTGTGATACTGGCGTGATTTTCTTTCCCTGAACCTCAGTTTCCTCATCTGTGAATTGGGAGACATTGAGAGGAGGAGGTAATGGAAGATAATAGTCAATAAATGTCACCTTGTGATTCTTTTCTGCAGAGCGGGGGAGGGGGGATGGTGGTGGTGGAGAGATGCTGAAGGCTGTTTTTTAAAGGTCATTGAATTTAATATCCTCTTCCGCCTCAGGTTCCTTCCATTAATCTGAGGTTCCTGAGAGGGGGGAGGAAGAGCAGGGTGATGGCTTGCTGTGCCTTAATTTGAGGAGGATTTGGGAGGAATAGAAGGGAGACAGGAGAGGGGGCCACCATGGGCATAGAGGGCAGAGGAGCATGCAGCCCAGGGAACACACTGGTTGGAAGGTCAGACAGAGTGAGAAAGAGGAAGGCCTGGCTGAGAAAGAGGAAGGCCCGGCTGACCAGTGACAGAGGCCAAGTAGCAGCATGACCCCTGGGAGCAGCAGCCAAGCTTCCCACCTCCCCCATTCCCTTCTAAGATATTCCTCCTACCAGCAGTTCTGTCTGATAGCAAGTTCTAGAAAGAAGCCTCTTCATCTCCTTCAGGACAGTATGTTAATCCAGTTTCCAGGGTGGACTTAGAGAATCAAGATCCTATGGTCTCATCTCTGTCCCTTCTTCCTGAGCTAGTCCTCTCCACAGACAACTTTGGAGCAGCTCACGGTTCCTTAAAGCTCTGACTTGTTTGCATTGAAATCAGCCTCCCTGAAACCTGAGCTTGGTTTCTGTTTCCTTGTGTGCCTGCCTCTGTGTGGGCACACACGCAACTGTGCAGCTCTTAGCATTGCTGGGTGTGCCTGTCTTTCTCTCAGTCTCTCTGGTATGGCTCTGGGTCTGTGCCCCTGGCTGACCATGTCTCTGTCTCTTTCTGTGCCTCTGTTCCTGCCTGACTCTTTGTATCTTGGTCTTTGGAGTTTGAGTGACTCTGCTTCCAGCCCAGTCCTGCTTGTCTTACCCCAGGGCATGCTTCCTCCTTAATTCCCGGTAATGAGCTCCCTCCTCCTTGCTAACTCTTTCCCCTTGATTTTGTTTGTCTAAAAACCTGGGTGGGGCCCCCCCAGGCTTGGGGAAGCCTGGGTGGGGTAAATTTGGGTGGGGTGGGAAGGGGAGAGGAGGGACTATTCCACCCTGTACAAAGACCCCAGAGGCCAAGGACACCCTTGATCCCCCATGGGAGGGTCTGTGAAGGTACTGGCCTCCTTACTGGGAGGAGGGAGCCTGTCCTGAGGTGGGGACCCTGAGTTGTGGGCCTGGGAATGCTGGTAGTGCAAAGGAAGAAGAGAAAGAGGCACTGGGGAGCTCATCAATGAATTTGGTAAAGTTGCAGTATACAAAATTAATATATAGAAATCTGTTGCATTTCTATACACTAACAATGAAACTATCAGAAAGAGAAATTAAAGAAACAATCCCATTTACCACTGCATCAAAAAGAATAAGATACCTAGGAAAAAAACCTGCCTAAGAAGGGAAAAGACCTGTACTTGGAAAACTATAAGATGCTGATGAAAGAAATTGAAGACAACACAGACAGAAAGATATATCATGTTCTTGGACTGGAGAGAATTAATATTGTTAAAATGGCCATCCTACCTAAGGGAATCTACAGATTCAATGCAATCCCTATCAAAATACCAATGAGATTTTTCACAGAACTAGAACAAATAATCTTAAAATTTGTGTGGAAACATAAAAGACCTGAATAGCAAAAACAATCTTGAGAAAGAAGAACAGAGCTGGAGAAATCATGCCCCATCTGACTCAGACTATACTACAAAGCTACACTAATTAAAACAGTATGGTACTGGCACAAAAACAGACACATAGATCAATGTAACAGAACAGAGAGCCCAGAAATAAATTCACGCACTTTTTGTCAATTAATCTATGACATCGGAGGCAAGAATATACAATGGAAAAAAGACAGTCTCTTCAATAAATGGTGCTGGAAAAACTGGACAACTACACGTAAACCAAAGAAATTAGAACATTGTCTAATGCTATATACAAAAATAAACTAAAAGTGGATTAAAGACCTAAATGTAGGACCAGAGACCATAAAACTAGAGGAAAACAGGCAAAACACTCTTTGACATAAATTGTAGCAATATTTTTTTTTGATCAGTCTCCTAAAGCAAAGGAAATTAAACAAAGATAAGCAAATGGGACCTAATTAAACTTAAAAGCTTTTGCACAGCAAAGGAAACTATTGACAAAAGCAAAAGACAATCTATTGAATAGGAGAAAATATTTGCAAATGATATGACAGATAAGGAGTTAACATCCAAAATATATAAACAGCTCACAAAACTCAACATCAAAAAAATAAACAACCCAATTAAAAAATGAGCAAAATAGGACTTCCCTGGTGGTCCAGTGGTTAAGAATCTGCCTTCTAGTGCAGGGGATGTGAGTTTGATCCCTGGTTGGGGAACTTAGATCCCACATGCTGTAGGGCAACTAAGCCTGCACATTCTAGAGCCTGCGCACCACAACTAGAGAGCCTTTGCACCACAACTACTGAGCCTGCATGCTCTGAAGCCCATGCACCACAACTAGAGAGAAGCCCTGTGCACCACAACAAAGAGCTTGTGAGCCACAACAAAAGATCCCGCATGCCACAACGAAGATCCCGTGTGCTGCAACCAAGACCCAATGCGGCTAAATAAATGACTAAATAAATAAATTTTTTTTAATGGGCAGAAGAACAGACATTTCTCCAAACAGAACATGCAGATGGCCAAGTGGCACATGAAAAGATGCTCAACATCCCTAATCACCAGGGAAATGCAAATCAAAACCACAATGAGCTATCACCTCATACCTATCAGAATGGCTATCATCAAAAAGAACACAAATAACAAATGTTGGTGAGGATGTGGAGAAAAGGGAACCCTGGGGACTTCCCTGATGGTCCAGTGGCTAAGACTCCATGTTCCCAATGCAGCGTGCCTGGATTCGATCCCTGGTCAGGGAACTAGATCCCACATGCCTGCTGCAACTGAGTTCACATGTTGCAACTAAAGATCCCGCATGTCACAACCAAAGATACTGCACGCTGCAACAAAGATCCCGCATGCCAAAACTAAGAATCAGCACAGCCAAAATAAATAAATAAATATTAAAAAAAAAAGGGAACCTTTATACACTGTTGGTGGGAATATACATTGGTGCAACCACTGTGGAAAACAGTATGGAGGTTTCTCAAAAAACTAAAAATAGAACTATTATACGGTCCAGCAATTCCACTCCTGGGTGTATATCCAAAAAAAAAAAAAACCAAAAACACTAATTCTAAAAGATACTTGCACCCAAATGTTCATAGTAGCATTGTTTACAATTGATATGGAAAAAGATATGGAAACAACTTAATATCCATCAACAGATGAATGGATTAAGAAGATGTGGTATATATATAATCCATTCATCTATTAATCTTAATCCATTCATCTGCTGTGTAATATTTCATTATACACATATAATAGAATACTACTTATACTATATATATATAAGTATACTATATACATATAAGTACGTATATATACTATATATATAATACTACTTATACTATGCATATAAGTATGTATATATACTACATATACATGTATATATATAAATATATATATAATGGAATGCTACTCATCCATAAGAATGAAAATTTGCTGTTTGCAACAAGATGGATGAACTTGGAGGGTGTTATGCTAAGTGAAATAAGTCAGGCAGAAAAAATACTGTATGATATCACATATGTGGAATCTAAAAAGTATAACAAATTAGTGAATATAACAAAAAAAAGGAAACAGACTCACAGATATAGAAAACAAACTGGTGGTTACCAGAGGAGAGACAGAAGAGGGTAGGGGTAATATAGGAGTAGGGGATTAAGAGGTACAAATTGTTATGTATAAAATAAGCTACAAGGGTATATTGTACAACACAGGGAGAAACTCCCCTGGCAGTCCAGTGGTTAAGACTTCACGCTCCCAATGCAGGGGGCATGGGGTTCAATCCCTGGTTGGGGAACTAAGATTCCAAATGATGCATGGTGTGGCAAACACACACACACACACACACACACACACAAAACACAGGGAATATAGCCAATATTTCATAGTAATTATAAATGAAGTATAAAATTATTTTTTATACTTAAAAATTATTAATTACTATACTGTACACCTGTAACATATAATATTGCACATCAACTATACTTCAATTTAAAAATAAAATAAAAACTAAACTAAAAAAATTAAAAAAAACTTTTTATTTGGTTGTGCCAGGTCTTAGTTGTGGCAGGCAACTCCTTAGTTGTGGCATGCAAACTCTTAGTTGAGGCATGCATGTGGGATCTAGTTCCCAGGCCAGGGATTGAACCCGGGCTCCCTGCATTGGGAGCTCGGAGACTTAACCACTGCACCACCAGGGAAGTCCCTAAAAAATTTTTTTTTAAGTAAGTAGGAGGCACCGGGGCCCTCAGGGGGCTCACCTTGGAACACTGAGTAGAATGTCTTGAGTCCTGGCACTTCCGTGGTGGTGCAGTAGTTAAGAATCTGCCAGCCAGTGCAGGGTACACAGGTTCAATCCCTGGTCTGGGAAGATCCCACATGCCGGGAAACAACTAAGCCTGTGTGCCACACCACTGAGCCTGTGCTCTAGAGCCCGCGAGCCACCACTACTGAAGCCTGCATTCCTATAGCCTGTGCTCCAAAACAAGAGAAGCCACTGCAATGAGAAGCCTACACACCACAAGGAAAAGTAGCCCCCGCTTGCTGTAACAACTAGAGAAAGCCAGCATGCAGCAATGAAGACCCAACACAGCTAATAAATAAATAAACAAATAAATAAGTAAATGTATTAAAAAAAAGAAAAGAATATCTGAGTCCTAAGCAGGCAGAAGAGTGGGTGTGTCCACCCAGCAGCTGGGGGCTGCCTCCTGAGGCAGTCAGGATCTCCATGCCTGGGGCTTTGGCCTTTGGTGCCAGGCTTCTTGGAAGTGAGGAGGATGGCAGTGGGAACAGAGACTCTTGCCTGGTCTGGGTGGAACAGGAGGGGAGGGGGCAGGGCACAACCTTTGAAAGAATGACATAGCCCGAGGACACGACATAAACTGATTAGAACCAAATGGGTCTAAGATAGCAGACAAGTTGACTTCCAGGTGCCATGACGGTACCAAGGCCAGCCACAAGGATTAAAAAGTGGGCGGTGGCCCAATTCCCGGAAATCCCCACCCCCTTCCCCGAAATAGCTGAAAAACCCCACCCACTCATTAGCCTATGAAAATTACCCATCCTTACAAAAACTGACAACCCCATACCCTGGTGCCTTTCTCACCTTCTGAGATGGCCCACACTCTGTGGAGTGTGTCTCTCTCTCAATAAATCCACTTCTTACCTATCACTTTTCCTCTCACTGAATTCTTTCTGCGAGGAGACAACAAGAACCTGAGCTTCATTAAGTCCTGAAACCAGGTATGTTATCTCAGTTGGAAGACCTTGGGTTTTGGCCAGGGTCAAGTCCCAGTCACGTGGGTTTAAGTCCCAATCAGGGTTTTGCCCAGGTTCTGGCAGTGTGGGTTCAAGTCCCAATCTGAGGTGCATGGTTTCATGGGCACTGTGGCTGTCCCAGTGTGGCACCCACCTTGCATAAAGGGGAAACCGAGGCCCAGAGACTCACTCAGGGTCACAGAGCAGTGCAGCAAAGCCTGGACTAGAACTCAGCTTACTGTCCCCAACTGGCTCCCCTCAACCCCTTTCCCAGGTAGCACTTTGCAACATCTCAGGGAGCAGGGCTCCAGGTCCAGATCACCTGTGTTCCAAATCAGCCCTTCCCAGACATGGACCCTTGGGCATGTGGTCTCCATCTCCTCCAGATCCAATCTCCACCTGCTCTGTGCCCTGTGGGCTGCATCACCTGGGCCCTCTTGCTCTCTGGCTTCCAAGTGGGTTTGGAAAGTGGGAGGCACAGCTAGGAAATCAGAAGACGGGGTGGGGGGGGGGAGGGGGGGGAGGGGGGAGAAGACTAGGGTATTCAGGCCTTTGCCAGGACTTCGCAGCACCCAGTAACACTGCTCTGTCCTCTCGCCTCCTCTGGCTGAGGAGAGAACGGCCGCCCACTGCGAGAGCTCGGGCCTTCCCCTGCCCCGCCCCGCCTCTGTGAATAGTTCCTTCATCAGCTCTCGTCAGCGAAACCCTCCGAGACGATGCTGTTCCTGCTGGATCCCTGACAGATTCCACCTCTCTACTCTTTAGCTTCTTCATCTGTAAAGTGCGGATAGTAGACAGTTCTACTTACCTCATTAAGTTGCACAAGGTGAGGACTGAATGAGCTAACACTTGTCTGGAACAAGACCAGATGTAGCAGTAAGTGCTGTAAACTATAGCATAATACTACTACTACCATTACTGTCGTGCTGCCTTCCTCGTGAGCACCAGGGTACTGTGGGGAGCGAACGTGTGAAACCAGGCTTGGAGAGAGATGCCTAACCGTCCAAAGCCATCTCTGGCTTCAGGCTGCTTGGTGCGTCCATGGGGCCTTTGTCAGCCTGGTTGTCTAGCCTCAATACCTTCAACTCAAGGGGAATCAACTTTCCCTAGGAAGACTGGGGTCAGAGGAGATGAAACCAGAGCTCCTTTCCCATCCTGGCTCTTCTCCAGCAAACTCAGGCTCCTAAAAAAGGGACAGGTAGGCACCCCACCCTTTTGTGGGGCTCCGGGGATTTGGTAGAGGTTGAGAATGGCTGTGGTGATGCATTAGGGGTTTAGAGGGAGAGAGTTGATCCCAGGGAGGTTGAAGACAGAAGCAAAAGCCCCAATCTGTGTTTCCAAACCTTGTTTCTTTGCTAATCAGGAAGTCCTTCCGCAGGGCTCACTGCCATCCTGCTTCCGCTCCCAGGACAACTGCTATGACACTGGGGGTCTTTTCCAGCTCTCACCAACACACCGGGAGTTGCAGCAGCTTTGGGAGGAGGAAAAGGGTCTCTGTGCCCCCACCCAATGCTGCATGTGGCCAAAGGACAGGAGGTCTGGGGGTCACTAAAGGGGGGAGTCTTATGGAACAGCTGAGGTTGCCAGTGGGTGAGGTTATGGAAAGGCTGAATATTGACTAACCTGACACCTCCCTGGACTGCCTTCGTCATACCTTCAGGTCAGATACGATGTGGTGTGGACAAGGGGTGGGTGTTACCCTTCTCTGTCTCCAGAGCTTTATCTGGAGATAAAGGCTTAAACCAGATGCAATCATCTCGACCAGCTTCTCTGATCCTTGCTCTGGGAAGTCTTTTTGGCCTACTCCCACTAACCTTTAGCCCCTGCCTTTTTCCTGGAAGACCCTGCGAGGAGTTATGGGCTTTTGCCATGCTTCCCCACTGTGCTCAGAGCCAAGGAGGCCTGACTGGGCCAGGGGAGGGAGGATTCTGGGAGTCCTGATAACCATCTAGACATGGTCCACCACCCGTCTCCATGGAAACGCCCTCCTCCCCTCCAATAGCCGAGGAGGTACCTGGAAACAACCTGCCTACCACCCTCATCCTTTGCCTCTCTGCTCAGGGTCACTGCCAGGGCCTGGCCGGAAAAAGAAGAGGGGAGGTGGGGAGTGGGGAGGAAACTGGCTTATGAGGGAAGGCAGGCTGCGGGCCCGCCCTGGTCTGAGGGAGCTCTTTCCTAGGAGAGGTAGCCTTTGGCTGGGGGACCCCCAGTTCCATGTCAGGGGCAGAGAAAGGAAATTGACCCCAGCCTGTGGATAAAGTCTCCCCATTATTGGACTAAAGGTTTCTAGCTCGAGCCACCTTTGGCCCTAAGGGGTGTGGCTGTGCCCACATACACGAGGGTGTGAGGGTGTGTCTGCTCTCAGTGGTGAAGGACTGGAGGGGGTGTGCATTTTTTCTTAGTTCCCTGACCAAGGGTTGAACCCTTGCCCTCAGCAGTGAAAGCATGGAGTCCTAACCACTGGACCACCAGGGAATTCTGGGGAGTGAGGGTGTGTGTGCCTATTCACACAATTTATACATGCTCACTCATTCCCTCACTGACCACCACCAGCACTGAGCAGGAACACTCACTGCACACTCAGCCACCTACATTCATACCTGCACACTCATACTCTGGCAGTGACTCGTGTCACCCACTCAGGTGTTCATACACACTCAGCACTTCCACATTCAAACTCTGAGGCACACCTGCACTCCATGACCTCACACTCGCACACTCTTACAGCCAGGCACGCTTAAGCACATGTCAACACACTCACTCACAGTTGAATACACACTTACCCAGCTCAAATACGCTCCTTCTTGCAGGTCGCCAGAAGCCACACATCTGTGCAATGAGTCTGATGTGTGTGGAGGTGAGTGCCGAGATAGGGGTAAAGAGGTGGACATAACAGGGGAAGGGATGTGGGCTTGGGAAGCCTTTAGGTGTTGAGGTCACAACCCAGATTTTCAGGGCAAGGGGTCAGGAAGCAGGAGGTTTAAAAAATGTGAATGATCCTTATATGGTGACTTTCTTCTGAGCTACCTGTAATGGTACTTCTTTATTTCAGAATCCCTGCCTTTTGCATCAGTCTTATCCCTCTCCTTGTAACCTATTTCCTAAAGATCCTATTTGCAAATCATTGTTAATTAACTTGCTCTAGTTACAGTGGAGAATACATATTATTTCAGAAATAAGGGTGCGAAGAAATATTCACATTCAATAATGATATTGATTAATGATAATAAAGTAAATGATCTCTATCATATACACATTAAGGTTTACATTAAACAAAATATTTTTATGTGTATCATGTCAGATTTTGAAGTAAAAATTACTATCAGAATTAGTCAGGGGCAGTAGTATTGTCCCCATTTTATATAATAGTAAAATGGGTTTGGAGAATTTTAAATTCTATGTAAGCTGAGTTTTTTTCCTCCATATATATTTATAGAAAAATAAGTTTTCCAATATTCAGGTCTCTCTAAAATCTCATATTATATGTTGTCCTCTCCATTTCTTTATTCCAAAAACTGACTGGAAGACACAAACTGCAAGGAAATAATAGTGAAAAGGAAAAATTTTGAATAAAAGTGATTCATGAAAAAAAAAAAGGGGGGAAAGAAAATGTGAATGAGAGTCCCAGTGGCTGGGCAGGGCACACAGTAACTGTTGACAAATACTTGCCTGTCTGTCACAAAAATTTAGAATCCTAGGCAAGCAGACAGTCAGGGCCCTCTCACCCTTCAACGTCCACGGCTCCACATTCTCACTGCCATCCCACAAAGCAGGAGTCTGAGTCTCAAACACAGGTGACTTCAGACATAGAGGACAGACTTGTGGTTTCCATGGGGCAGGGGGTGCGCAAGGGATGGACTGGGAGTCTGGGGTTAGCAGATGCAAACTCTTATACATAGAATGGATAAACAACAAGGCCCTACTCTATAGCACAGGGAACTATATTCAATATCCTATAATAAACCATAATGGAAAAGAATTTTAAAAAAATCTTGTATTCCCTAGCCTTCAGAACTAAGAAATAAATGTTTATTGTTTAAGCCAATAAATGAATAAACAAACAAACAAACAAATAAATAAGTAAATACAGGTGACTTATATGAAGCTACTAGGTCAGGCAGTGCCAGTCCAGATCTAGGTCCCAGTCTCAGGGGATAGCTTCTAAGCCCAGGGACATCTGACTGCAGAGAGAAGCCATAGCAGGCCTAGCAGCCTGGGGATAAACAGAAAATGAGTAAGCTCTGGCCTGTCCCAGGGATTTGGGCCCTAGCCAGGAAAGAGGGGGATCTGCTGGGGTCCGTTAAGGGTCCCTATATAGGACCAAGAAGACCAGCAGAAACTCTGCAGAAAAGTTCCTGGAAAGGTCTCGTGTAAAGTAGTATCGCTGGTCTTTCTGCCAGAGGCTTGGATTTAATTCATTTGTTTGCTTATTATTTCATCAAACATTTATTGAGGATCTTTCTCATGCCAGGTTGTGGTAGGTAGCAGGCTTACTACAATGAACAAGATACGTACAAAATAAGATAGGAAGCATCTGGATGCACAAAAGAAGAAATCTGACTGGATAGGGTTTGGGCAGCGGTGGTAATTCATTGGCTCACATAACTGAAAAAATAAGAGGAAAACTTCAGGTGAGGCTTGATCCAGCACTCATTTCCATTCTGTTTTTCTTCTCCTTCTTCCATGGTGTAAGCCTCTTCCTCAGCCTTGATTCTCTTATGGGTCCAAGATACCTGTCAGTGGCTCCAGGCTACATGCTTCATGTTAATGTCCAGCAGGGAAGAGAGAGTATTTTTGTCACAGCAGTTCCAGCAAATACCCAGAGGCCCACTCTGATTGGACCAGCTTGGTTTCAGGCCCAGCCCTGAGTCACAAGCATGGCCCAGCTGAGTGGATCAGCTTAAATCACATGTTCCATCTCTGGCCCCAAGAGAGATGTCAGCTCCACCTGAACAAAATGATTCCCAAATGGAAACAAGAACTGTTAGGAAAAGGGAAACCAGAGCCTACCAAATAGTTCCTGTCTTCACGGAACTTAAAGATGAATTCGTGGAGGAGACTACAAATACAATCGAACAGATGAAATTGGGAATTGGGACATTTTACCAGAACAAAATATTTCTACAAGACTGGATACATATTTTGTGGGGCCTAGTTTAAAATGAAAATGCAGGGCCCTTAATTAAAAAATTATTTAGAATTTCAAGACAGCAGCAGTATTAAATCAAGTGTAGGGCCCTTTTAAGGTCCAGATCACCTGTCCATAAAGCCAGCCCTGTACCTCTCTATTGATACTTGAAGGTGGAGAAGGAATCTGCCAGATGGGGTACTCCAGGTAGCGTAACACCAAAAGCCTGGTGGCAGGAGATCAGATTCCCTGGAAAAGCTGGAGGGAATTCAGCTGTGGCTGGAGCTTAGAGTACCAGATGAGACTGGAAAGTGGGTGGGGCCAGGTCGGGTGGGATCCCTGTCATGGAGTATCTGGGAAACTGAAGCTTCATGAGACTCCTGCTTAGTGGCCCCTGTGAGCCCATCCATCACCAAGCTAAGGGGCAGGGAGGAGGCAGCTGGGGCCAGGACCTACCCTGGATGGAGACCAGATGCCCAGTGAAGTAAGGGAAGTATGATGAGAGGCCTGCATGCTCTGAGGCCCAAAGCAAGTGCCAGCACCTCTCTGCCTCAGTTTCCCTCTCAAGACCACAGAGAGTGTTGCATGAGATTATTTGATCCTCAACTTCCTTTCTAGCTCTAGCATTCTGTGATTCTCTTCTGGAGTTCCTAACAGTCTTAGATTCAGATGATGGTAGGAAGGAAGGAAAGAAGGAAACGAGGGAGGGAGGGAGGAAGGAAAGAAGGGAGGAGAGAAAGAAAGAGAAAGAAATCCCCTTCTTATAGCAGGCCTTACATTGGTAACAAACTGCTGAAGCCTTGGGAAGATGGAGGGAGTTTACTTTGCACAAACCTAGCACGTTCACGTTGAGTATCACACACTCCTGTTCTTGGAAATCACATTGGCTCCTGCACAGTGGTGATTTCTCCCTGTCCCTTTATCCTACTTAGCACTCTAGCCTCTGGCTGCATCACAGGTTTCTTTCCCTTCCCTTCCCTCCTCACTTTCTCTCTCTGGATTGCCTACTATACTCTGAACTATTTTGGTAAAGTATTCAGCTGAGCAAAAGGGTCACTAGTACAGGTCCTGAGAGTTCCTTTAATGCGACCCACTCTCCTCAGGTTTTAAAAAGCTGTCTGCCCTCCTCCATTACAAGGGAATAACTCTCTCCCCACGGCGACTGCCATTTACACGTCTGGCCCCGAGACTAAGCTTCATGGAGTCAGGGAAACACAGGTCTGTTTGTAAAAGTTAGCCATATGTTGCAAGCGGCTCAGTAAGTACCTGCGGAATGAATGAATGGGATGATTTAGATCTCCCCTTAAAGCCCACATTCTTTTCTCTCTCCTTCCTGGGAATGGCTATGACAAAGCATTCGAAGGGTCAGTTGTGGAAGAAGCTGGTGGAAGAGACAACTGTCCCTGGCTAGGACAGTTGCGGCAAAAGTCATATTCTCCAAGGAGAGGGAGGTTAGGGGTTCTTTTTTTTTTAATTAATTAATATTTAATTATTTATTTATCGGCTGCTTTGGGTCTCCGTTGCTGCACACAGGCTTTCTGTAGCTGCGGCGAGCGGGGGCCACTCTTCATTGTGGTGCTCGGGCTTCTCAGTGCGGTGGCTTCTCTTGTTGTTGCTCACAGACTCTAGAGCGCAGGCTCAATAGTTGTGGCACACGGGGTTAGTTGCTTCACGGCATGTGGGCTCCTCCTGTAGCTCTTCCCGGGATTGAACCCGTGTCCCCTGCATTGGCAGGCGGATTCTTAACCACTGCACCACCTAGGAAGTCCCAGGTTAGGGGTTCTTGGAGGACCCCAGATTGGGGTGGATGTGTACCCAGCATGGAGGCGGCAGAGATGACACTATTTCCTTGATCGGCCTGGGCAGAGCCAAGAAAGGCACCCAGCCAGCCCCGCCTGGCTGTGGCTGCGCCCAGAGATCTTATCTGGGGCCCGGCAGATGGATGGTACTGAGTCATGGGACCTGCAGCCTAGAAAACAGTGCTGATGTGGAAACAGACCCAGAGGAGGGGGCAGGGAGGGTGTCTCTGCAGCACAGACATCATCACCACCCACACTTCGTGTCAGCCCTTTATGGTCATCACTTATTTTCCACCCTGTCACTCATTTGTCACCCTCATCAACATCCTTGTATCACAAGCACTGCCGCTTTCACCCGACCCAGTTCCCATCACCGTGTTACCTTCTCCAGGTTGCCACCTTCCCTGTCCCAGCCCCATGCCCAAGGCTGTTGCTATCTGAACCCACTCTGTGTGCCTTATTAAAGGCCTTTACCTAAGCCTGCCACTGGCTAGTTCCATTCTCGTCTCCCTGTCACTTTCACTGTTACCACCTGTCCCTGTCATTCTAGTCGTCTTTTTCACTGCAGCCCTTACCAGCTGTTCCAGTCTCTATCACCTCTAAATCCTCTGGACCGTCACCGCCCTTCCCCTGCTGGTTCACCGGCACGACCCACCTCTGCCGTTACCATCATCAACATCCTCCTGTCTCCAGCCCCTCACCTAGGTCTCGGAATGGGCTTTCCCCTCTGGTGTAGACATTCTCAGTATGTGCCCACCTCTGAGCCTCTGCTCCTGCCTTGCCAGCCTCTGGCCTCCTCTGGGCTTCTGTATCTGGAATTGCCAAGCTCCTTGCCTTTGCGCTCTGCTCTGGCCACAGGTGCTTCATTTCACCATGTTGTCTGGATCCTGGGGCCACGCCCTTATTCCCAGAGTATTGAAAGCGTACTAGTAGAGGCCTTACCAGGAAGCCCTGAATCTTCTCTGCCTTCACCTATGATATCTGGCAGTTCCTTCCACCCAGCCCAGACCTAAAATTTCCATTTATTAAATTGATGACTGGGAGTTCCCTGGTTGTCGAATGGTTAGGACTCAGCGCTTTCACTGCTGTGGGCCAGGGTTCAATCCCTGGTTGGGAACTAAGATCTCGTGAGCCCCATGGCATGGCCAATAAATAAATAAATAGACTATCAGTTCCCTTTTTAAAATTCCTTGATGTTCCCTCCCTCAGACTATTATCTAACCCCTTATAATACACTTTCATAGCCCCCCAGTACCTTGACACATAACAATTGTGATCAGCTACTTATTTGTGTAATCATGTGTTTAAGACCATCTTGCCCACCAGATGGGACTCTCTGGGAGGGTGGTAGCTATGTTTGTCTAGGTCACTGCCAGGGCCCCAGAGCCTAGCACAGTGCCTGGCTTCTGTAGGGACTCAACAAATGTCTGTTGAATGAATAAATAATATTTATTGACCACTTAACAGCTCCAGGAACTGCGCTAAGTACTGTATGCATATTAACTTGTTCATTCCTTGTTGTATTTTTGGTGTCTCTTTTAATTTTACTTACTTTTGAGAATTTCAAGGGCTTTTTAGCTGATTTAGTACAAACACTTCTGACAAAGTTCAAGCAGAGAAGCACATTTCCAGTTACTCATCAGAAAGTGAGGACACAGAGAAAGTCAGTTACTCACAGAACAAGGAAAACCACTGTTGTAATTAAGGCAAAGAAAATCGTGGCTTGTAATGTCACATCGTGATTTCACCTTTCTGTTCTGCATGAGAGGTGGAAGAGTCAGGGGCTGATGGGAGGGGGAAGGGGTACCACGAGAAGAGCACTTCTTCTGATCTCTGGAAAGCAGAAATTAGATCCTTTCCTTACACCATAAAACTGGTGGTTTTGAGAGGTAAATATGTAAAGGGTTAAAACAAACCTGGATTTTTTTGTATTATTTGTCCTCGTTATTTCATTTTTGGGAATTTATCCTTGGGAAAATAATAGAAATTGCAGACACAGCTTTACCAAAGATCTTCATTGCAATGTTATTTACACCATTAAAACACTGAGATACAAACATATATTTACCACTGAAAAAAATGAAATAGAAAATTTAAAAAGCTGGAAACAAACAGAATACCCAATGATAGAAGACAGATTAAATAAAGTATGGTTCTTTACCTCTTTGTTATTAAAATCATGGCTCTGAAGAGTAGATAATTATTCTATAATCATGGCATTAAGTGAAAAGGGCATTATACAAATAAGCTTATACAGAATTATTTTCAATTATGTCAACAGAGTACTGTACTTAGAAAGATTAAAGAATAAAAAAGTGAAAGGATTAATAGGCATTTTGTTGTTTTTGAATTGTGAGAATTTATTTTTATGGTGGGCATTATTCCTTTTATAATAAAAGCTCTGCATTTGTTTAGAAAAAAAAGAGAGGCAAAAATAATGTTTTATGTGAAAGTATTTTAGAATCCTAGATTACTTTTTTCTCAAGAATTTTCTTTCTTTTTAAAATATTTATTTATTTATTTTGGCTGTGCCAGATCTTAGTTGCTGCATGTGGGATCTTAGTTGTGGCATGCAGGCTTCTTAGTTGCAGCATGTGGGCTCTTAGTTGCGGCATGTGGACTCAGTTGCAGCATGTGGGCTTCTTAATTGCAGCATGCATGTGGAATATAGTTCTCCGACCAGAGATTGAACCTGGGCCCCCTGCACTGGGAGCTCGGAGTCTTAACCACTGGACCACCAGGGAAATCCCCTAGGTTACTTCCCCCCCCCCCCCGCCAGATTACTTTTTTTAAAAATAAATAAATTTATTTATTTATTTTATTGCCTGTGTTTGGTCTTTTTTGCTGTGCGCGGGCTTTCTTTAGTTGCGGTGAGTGGGGGCTACTCTTCGTTGTGGTGTGCGGGCTCCTCATTGCCATGGCTTCTCTTATTGCAGAGCACGGGCTCTAGGCACGTGGAATTCAGTAGTTGCAGCACATGGGCTCAATAGTTGTGGCTCGTGGGCTTTAAAGCGCAGGCTCAATAGTTGTGGCACACGGGATTAGTTGCTCCGCAGTACGTGGGATCTTCCTGGAGCAGGGCTCGAACCCGTGTCCCCTGCACTGGCAGGCGGATTCTTAACCACTGCGCCACCTAGGAAGCCCCAGATTACTTTCTGATCCCCTAGATTGTAAATTCTATGAGGCCAGGCTTCTTGTCTGTCTCTCAGCACCAGGCCTGAATGAAAGAATGATCAGTAAAGTGGGAGTTAATTAAATGTGTTTCTTTTACAGCATCTCTCATTGTATCCAAGGCAATTATATGAAGTCAAATTTGTTCTTCCCTGTTACATTTCCCCACTGTCAATGTCCATTCCGCAATCTTGCAGGAAAAGGGGCAACAACTGCTCAGCAGGGTCAATGAGGGGATGATCATAGAATGGAATTGATAAGCTTGGGACTGGAAGAGTTCCTGAATCTCTGGTTGGGCATACATGGCTTCTCTTTTTGTGGTCACAGCACTTAGACAAGCACTTGAATATATACATAAACTCCAGCACTCGGGATAAGAATAGTTTTATGCTCGCTTTATATCCTGCCAAACGTTTTACAGAAAGGAGGGTTATTTTCCCCTTTGCTCCCTTCCCACAAGCATAGTGAAACAAAAGAGAAGAGCAAAAGTTATGATTACTTATCTGGTAAGAGGCTTGGCTCGAAACAGCAGCTTAAGGTCTTCTAATGGATCACAAGACCAAGTCTGTTTTTCTTTGCACTAACCAGTTTCTGGAGGAGTGAGTTTTACCTGGGTGTGGTGAATCCCTGGTCTTCTCCCAGCTAATTTAACAGAGGAGTGACTGTTCAGCAGCACCTTGTATAGTCCTGTCCAGTAGCGGCGAGCTGATGTTTAGGTCCTTGTTTTCTCTAGGTTTACAGAAGGACTCGATCCCTAGGCTGGAAGGGGTGTAGGACCACCTCAGTGGGGTAGGCAAACCTATCGGAAGCAAACTCATGAACAGAAGTTAGCATAGTCCCTAATGTCTTAGCATAGTTGGCAACTGCTAAGTCCTTTAAAAGCCATCTGCAGATTCCCCCGCCTGGGCAGACACCTGGAATGGCCTACCATACAATATTTCAGAAGGGCTTAATTTAAGCTTGCTTCGTGGAGCCACTCTAACCCATAGCAGGGCAACTGGCAAGGGCTTATCCCAAGTTAAATTAGTCTCCTGACATATTTCAGCAGTACTCTTTTTAATGTACACATACACTAACCACACGATCCAACAACCCTGCTCTTAGGTGTTACGCAAGTGAAATGAAAACTTATGTTTACACAAAACTTGCAATTAGCAGTTTTATTCCCAAACCTAGAAACAATCCAAATCAATTGGGGAATGGATAAATATACCATGGAATTTAACTTGGCAATAAATTACTGATAGACATGACAACATGGGTAAATCTCATTACTATGCCAAGTGAAAAAGGCAACACATTGTCTAACTCCACCTATATGACATTTTAGAAAATGTCTCTCTATAGAGAAAGAAAGCAGGTCAGTAGTTACCTGGGGCTAGAGGTAATTAAAATTTGATAAAGGAAATAACAAAAATCAACAGGAAGGGAAAATATTGTCAATAAATGATGCTGGCAAAATGAGGTGGGTTTTTTTTGGGGGGGGGGTGTTTGTTTTTCTGTTTTTTGGCTGCACTGAATGTCTTGTGGGATCTTAGTTCCCCAACCAGGGATTGAACCCTTTCACTGCAGTGAAAGCACAGAGTGCTAACTACTGACCAGTGAACTCCCAAAATGAGGTATCTGAGGAGATTAAAACAGTCTGTTTTTCTTCTCTCTTGATACCAATACATCAGATGGTCAAAGAGGTAAGGAAACCACAAAGAAGCAATGCTTTAGATACCTGTTGGGTTATACTGGAGACAAAAACACGTCCATGACATTTTGCCTTAAGGAGGGCTTTACCTGCCTCAGAAGTTTTTTTTTCTGTTCAGGTGGGATATTCTTCCACCTATCCTGAAAAAGTGTCCGCAAACACTAACAAGTATCTGAAATTTCCTAGTGTCCTTTTCAGGAGGATTTGTATTGACCATACGTTTTTGGCCTTTCCTGGGGTGCCGTCAGCCCACACTTCTGGTCTTTACCTTTTCATAGACCTCAAGGGAAAGAAATTCTGTCTCTTTTTCTGGGTTTTCTATGAGAGCCATCCACAGGTTTAAAGCATCTTTTCTTTTCTTTTTTTTTAAGATTTCTTTTCCTTGGATGTGTACCATTTAAAAAGTTTTCATTGAATTCGTTACAGTATTGCTTCTGTTGTATGTTTTGGTTTTTTGGCTGTGAGGCATGTGGGATCTTAGCTCCCTGACCAGGGATTGTATCCGCATCCCCTGCATGGGAAGGCGAAGTCTTAACCCCTGGACTGTCAGGGAAGTCCCTAAAGCATCTTCTGGTGGAACTCTGATATCAAGTTGTCTTGGTGAAAAGTTACTTCAGCATTTAGTTTACAGAGGAGATTTCGGTCCAGGAGGGGCAGAGGGCATTTGGGAATGTACAAGAAACTATGTTTTAATGTCAGGGCTCCTAATTGACATTCCAAATGTTGTAAAAATGATTGGCTTTGTACTTCTGATTTCCCAGTGACTGGCACAGACCGTGATGTTATGTGCTAACTTGGTATTTAGCATGGAATACATTGCCCCCATGTCTACCAGAAAGTCAACCAGTTTGTTCTCCAACGTCAGTTTTACCTGGGCCTCCTGTAGGGATATTTGAGTCAGGTGTCGCAAATTGAGAGGAGCCCCTGGGCCTCTTCATTTATCATCTGAATGGTCTTTCCTCTCTACCATGTGTGACGCCCCACTCCTTTTCTTTTCCTCAGGGCTACTTTTCTTTAACTTGGGGCATTCCTTTTTTCAATGTCCTTTTTTTAAAATTTTAAAAATTTATTTTTTATTGAAATAGGGTTGATTTACAGTGTTGTATTAATTACTGCTGTACAGCAAAGTGACTCAATTATACATACACATGCGTTCTTTTTCATATTCTTTTCCATTACGGTTTATCACAGGATATTGAATATAGTTCCCTCTGCTACACAGTAGGACCTTGTTTTTTTGTTTTTTTAAAAATACATTTATTTATTTATTGGCTGCGTTGAGTCTTCATTGCTGCACATGGGCTTTCTCTAGTTGTGGAGAGCAAGGGCTACTCTTCATTGTGGTGTGCGGGCTTCTCATTGTGGTGGCTTCTCTTGTTGCAGAGCACGGGCTCTAGGCGAGCAGGCTTCCGTAGTTACCCAATAAAGGTCATATTTACCATTCTAGCAATTTCAGGGGCCTCAGGATCTGCATCAGTATAATGTCTGTAAATTTTGCTTTGGTACCACTTTTCAAAGGGAAGCCCTGCCAAGATGCACTTATGGCAGTGCTCTAATAAGGGCATTCCTCCCTCAGTGGGGTCCCAGACTGGTTCAGCTGTGGGTACTGCCAAGTGGGCTTTAGGTATACCATGTGGGTCTGTTAGGTGGAGCTGGTATGCTTCTTCCCTGGCCTTATCAATGACCATTCTCCTTCAACTCCTGTAAGCATCATATTGAGAAGAACGTGCATGTCTGTACATGAAGGGTAGTGGGTAGCAGAAATAGAAGTGAGGATCCTCCCTATAAGGAAGGTTGTGATCTCCCACATTAAACAAGTCTGAAGAGGAGAAAGGATTATTCATCCATAGAAACCCAGCTGGCTAGCCATTTATATTAGACCCCCTACAGGATAACTGTGTAAGGGAAATTGCCCTGCCCCCGGAGTGGCTCCTGGCCCTAACGGGGAACCCTGCCAGGTTTAGATGGACAATACCAGACCAAGTCCATGTGCCTCAGGAACTAACACAGGATTTTCTCTCTTTTTTTTTCAAATATTTATTTGTCTGTGCCAGGTTTTAGTTGTGGCATATGGGATCTTTAGTTGTGGCATGTGAACTGTTAGTTGCGGCATGCAAACTCTTAGTTGTGGGATGTGGAATCTAGTTCCCTGACCAGGGATCAAACCCCAGGCCCCCTGCATTGGGAGCACAGTGTATGTTTTATTTTTTTATTTTTTTGGAAACAAGGGTACCTTTTTTTTTTAATATAAAGTAACTTTTATTTAATTTTATGTATGTATGTATGTATGTATGTATTTATTTGTTTATTTTTGACTGCATTGGGTCTTCATTGCTGTGTGCAGGCTTTCTCCAGTTGTGGTGAGTGGGGGCTATTCGTTGTTGTAGTGTGTGGGCTTCTCATTTCGGTGGCTTCTCTTGTTATGGATCTTGGGCTGTGGCACATGAGCCCAGCAGTTGTGGCTTGAGGGCTCTAGAGCGCAAGCTCAGTAGTTGCTGCACACAGGCCTAGTTGCTCCGTAGCATGTGGGATCCTCCTGGACCAGGGATCGAACCCAAGTCCCCTGCATTAGCAGGCAGATTCTTAACCACTGCACCACCAGGGAAGTCCCAAGGTACCTTTTTAATTGCAATCAAATACGCCGTCTGAGAGGTCAGCGCCCCGGAGCCCAGCCCAAGGGCCGTGTAGAGCCCAGTGTGCGGCCCAGAGCAGGCGTGCAGCACGCTGCATGATGGGGGCCAGGCCGCCTGGCTGCCATGCCGCGCTGTGCCCGTCGGGTCCCTGAGCAGCGAGCAGTGTCTCCTCTGTGGTGGCCCGGCCTCTGGTGCTCAGGATAGGGGAGGCAGGGCAGAGGGCGAGGATGGGCAGGGAGCATAGGGTCTTAACCACTGGACCACCAGGGAAGTCCCCACAGGATTTTCTAATTGATCCCTAGAAAGATGGGGAGCCAGTCTGACCACTTCCTGAGCCTCAGGGTTGGGAAGTGGATATAGGAACGGGAGGCTGTGGAAGGGGTGGATATCTTGGCATAGTGGCTGGAGTGACTGGGACAGCCATCTCAGCCAGCAAAGCAGCAGATCCTCACTTTCATCTCCTTCCTTTTTTAATTTTAATCACGGAATAGTTCTAATTGCAGGATTGTATAGAGCCATTCAAAGGCCACCACTCCTCAGTGTTTTATTGTAAAGCAATTGATTTTCTCTAACTGTTAAAAGAATGCCTTTAACCAACCAGGCTGAATTCTGGGCTGGGGCTTATTAATGATTTTAGGAACCAAGTGTAAGCTTTCTCTTCCCCCTGGGAAAGTCCCACTTTCAGACAAGAACAGATAGAGTTTGGGTTTGTTTTTTTTTTTCCTGTTCTTTTCCTCTATTTGACATTTAAAAAGTTTTAAACATCACAAAGGATTTGGCTATAAGTGGAGAAATGGTACTAAAACAAAATGAAATGAAAAACCCAAAGAACAAACAGAAAACCCTAAATAAACCCTTAAGTTTGGTCTTGGGGTTTTACTTTTCACAAGAATTATCAACTCAAACCCCATGCAGTGTGACTCCTTGGAGAGCTGTTGGATCCAGACCAATGACACAGGAGAACACTAACAACATAATTAACACGGCAAGAGTGACAGTACATGGTACACAGGGCCCCAAAATAATCCTGCATAAAGCCCTTATGTAGATCCTTATAGGTACTGTGGTCACACATTGTTCATCTTCCTGTTAGTCATGGGTTCGTAGCTGTAATCAGACTACTTATCCAAAATGCACCCAGGAGGACTTTCTTTAGGGATAGATGAAACGTTCCCCATCTTTTAAAGACAGAAATACAAGACAAACAAAACACAAATGGCACACACACGCTAGCATCTAAAGAACAAAAGAACTGGTGCACAAACCGGGTAAAAGTCCAGCAACTATTTTCTCTCTCCAACAGGGTACCCCACTCAACTACAAAATAGACTGGCTTATTCCAGAGAAAAAAGCCCCAAACAGAGAGGAATAAAATTTCCAGCTGTACACAGCAGAGTGACCCACCCTACTGTATGGAGCCCATCCACTCCCAGATGGTGATTCCTTGTTCCAGCTGTCAAGTGCTGGGGTAGCTAGAGGCGCTTCAGAGAACCTTGAAGGGAAGATACTCAGGACAAGTGGTCCTAGCAGCTGCTTGGAGGGCGTTCTTTTGTTTTATTTTGTTTTTTGGCCTCATGGCATGCGGGATCTTAGTTCCGCTACCAGGGGTGGAACCCATGCCCCCTGCAGTGGAAGCATGGAGTCTTAACAACTGGACCACCAGGGAAGCCCCTCCAGCAGCTGCTGGGCCCTTACTTGAAAATTCCCTAACTGAGGCTGGCTGGTTGAGAGCAGCAAGGATCCTGTCTGACGTCCCCAAAATTTGTTACCAAGTCCAAGGTTGTACTGCTCACCACACGACAGGCCAATCAATTGAGAGACAAGTAGCAACTTCATTTGGAAAGCCAGCAAACAGAGAAGATGGTGGACTAGTGTCCCAAAGAACCATCTTGCCTGGGTTTGGATGCTAGTTTCTTTTATAGAGCAAAGAGGAGAAGGTGAGGGTGTAAAGTAAAAAAAGGGGATAAGTTTTTGCAAATATTTCCTGGTTCCAGCCAGACTCTGGAGGGGATGTGTTAATTTCTTCTTTCCTGCAGCCATTCACAGGTGGGCCTGGTCAGGATGTTTCCTGTGAGCTACACAAAGGTATATTTTTTTTAAAAAATTTATTTATTGGCCACACTATGCAGCATGTGGAATCTTAGTTCT
The DNA here is from genome assembly GCF_030028045.1 of Hippopotamus amphibius kiboko. Classification (NCBI taxonomy): domain Eukaryota; kingdom Metazoa; phylum Chordata; class Mammalia; order Artiodactyla; family Hippopotamidae; genus Hippopotamus; species Hippopotamus amphibius. The sequence continues at coordinate 72,124,549 of NC_080187.1, forward strand.
CTGACCAGGATTTGAACCCGCACCCCTTGCAGTGGAAGCACAGAGTGACTTCTAGTGAAGTCTCTAAACAAAGGTATTTTAGCTTAAACTCAGGAAAGAAAGGCAGGATTCCCAGAGATGGGCCATTATGTATATGTTTAGTTATAGGCAACATCCCTTTAGTGATTAACTTGTAGCAAAAGCAACAGAATACAAAGGTGAAAGTAAAATAAACAGATCCAATATGGAGTCAGATTTGTTCTTTCCTGTTACATCACTGATTTTTCACTTTAATTCTTCAGAGTAACCCCTTCTTACACAAAAAGAGTGTTTGGGGGGCTGCCTTGATCTACAAAACCAAACACCTCTCACACACGTGATGGCATGTTTAAGAAATGATGGGAATTCGAGAAACTCTTATCAGAAATACGAAAATAAAACCTAATGATACTCTAAGCCTGCACTGCCTCCTTTGTTCCCATCTCAGAGAGCAGCACCATCCCAGCCAGAAACCTGAAAGTCATTCCATATTTCAGGCTCCTACACCCAGAGTCAATCATTCACAAGCCCAACCCCTTTTTCCTCCTTTCGTTCCGGTCACTACCATCTCCTGCCTTCACTGCTGCAGCTGCCTCCTAACCAGTTTCTCTGCTCTGCTCGTACACTTCCCACCCCAAATTCATGCCTTTGAAGCTACAACCATGCTGAGCTTTCTAACACCCTAACTTACCCCTGCCACTCCCCTGTTTACGGCCCCCTCTCGGGAGCCAGTAGAAGACAGTTCATCATCTGGCTCAGGCTGACCTCTCTACCATCACCACACTCCCACCCTACTCCAGCCACACAGAATTTTGCTCTTGGCATTTCCCAGGCACCCTCTGGGCCTTTGCATGAGTTGCTTCTTTTCCAGGGGGAAAAGTCCTTTCTGCGCCACACTCCTTGGCCTGAGCTCCTCACCAGCTCCTCACACCTGAGCTGTTAAAGCTTCTCTGGTGTCCCCCTCCCCCTCAGCTTGCGTAGGTGCCCCTCCTCTCAACTCCTACAGGCCCTTGTGCTTATTACCTCTGGTGTCTGCATTGTGACGTCTCGTTTGCTCACCTGCTTCCCTCCACGCCTTGTAAGCTCTCCAGTGCTGGGCCTATGACTTGTTCTCCATGGTACATCCAGCACCCAGCGCTTGGTAGGTCCTCCATGGCTGCTGAATGAATGAGTGAGTGAGTGATTAATGAATCACGTGCCCTTGTAGGAACTGATGAATACATCTTAAAATGTGCAGAAGTAGACATTCAGAGAAAAGATGCCATTGAAGGGTCCATAAATTCTCCAAAGGGGACGAAATTGTCTCATGATCTAAGAAATAATGTGAATTTGATCGGCAAGAATTTGGGAGTGATTGTGCAGTTAGGAACAGTGGTGCACTAAGAGGGGGGCGACGTGAGCGTGCGTGAGCTGCCTCTTCCCAGAGGAGTATTTTATTATCGACATTGTTTACAAATGCTGCAGCTGCTGCTGATAAGAAGCAGACTGACTTTTGGTCCGTTTGGTTGCTTTTCAGTTCTCTGCTGGTCATGCACCCCCTCTTGCTGGTCCCCAGGGAGGACAGACCCACCCCATGCAGTAGGCCACCTCATGTAGCTCCCACCCCACCCCATGTAGTGTGTACGCCGCTGGTAAGGAACCCTGATGATGGGGTGAGCTGGTCTGTTTGCTTCCCCTCAGCACTGAGCTGGGAGTGATGTCAAAGGCGTCCAACTTCTCAAAACTCTGCAGGGCAAGCGTGTCCTTTGCCAGAGTTGATGCCGGCCTGTGACGCCTCTGGCACCGCCAGCTTCCTCTGGGGAACCCTCTGAGGCTCCTGGCTAGTGGCTGTCCATGGCAAGGAGGCCATCCTGTGGGGATGGGAGACCCTGCATAGGGTCCAGCCCTGAATCTAGTCTCATCCCTGCCACGAACCCACCCTGAGGCCCTGGGCCGGCTCTCGGGGTCCACAGTCTCAAGGCCCTTGAGCGGCCTCCCTTTGCCCACTCATAAAACTGGGGCGCTGGGTGACCTGCTCCTCTCACTGACCTGAGTGAGATAGTCTACCACAGGGGACTGGCTAGGTTGGGTGTGTCAGCCAGCAGGACAGAAGGCGCGTCTGCACAGGTGGACAGTGGGGCCTGGGCCCCAGGGTGGGGTGTGTGTGTGTGTGTGTGTGTGTGTGTGTCGTGGAGAGGGGGTAGGTGAGGGTGGATCCCAGGCAAAGGTCCACGATGGGAGAGGTGGCTCCAGCAGGTCGGCTGACCTTGCCTGGTGACGGCCTTCGGGAACTACAGAGATACAAGCTGGGTTGGGCTAGGTCCCGGCTCTGCCGTGGGGTTGGGGAAGGACTGGGGGTGGAGAACAATCCCTTGGGGAGGTCACGTCTAGGGTGGGAGCCAAGGTCCCTTTCTGGGAAGGAAAGGCGGTGTCATGAAAGCAGAAGGGATTTGGGTGAGACTATAGGAGGGGCAGGTGATGGTGGGTCAGGGAGGATGAGGTGCCTCTTCTTGGATTGCTTGCCAGGTGGGTGGGGAAAAGTCATTCCACCCAGCTCCAATGGGAGAGAGCTGTCTTGTTAGGAGGCAGGGGAGATAGGACGACATGGGGAACAAAGTAGCCTGTAGCTCTGAGCCAGGGTTTGGGGGATTCACAGTTGAAGAGGAAGCCCTGGGATATCTAAGGATTGGTTTAGGCACCTGCCAGCCCTGGGACCTTGATTGTTTCTCTGTGAAATGGGGAGAATCTCCTTGGTTCTTGCCTACCAAAGACAACGTGTTCCCTGATCTGGTCACCAGAGACCAGGGAGTTTCCCTTACAAATTCCTTCTGAAAGGGAGCTAAGAGAAAACTCAATTGAAATTTGGGCTGAGTGAGGTGGAGAGTGGGGAGCCTGGACCTGCTGAGGGCAGAGTGGTGCTTTAAGACATAAGTAGCCTAACTAGAAATCCCCACCCAAAGGCCCCTACAACAATCAGGCAACATTCTGACCCTGCATCCCCAGACGTTCTGAACCCCTGGATTAAGCCCCTCTCAGCCGCACTTCCCTAATCCTGTTTCTTTGCTCCAGGGTCCTTCCTCAAGGCTCCTCAGCCCCTCCCTCTTTCATTCCACAAATATTTATCCAGCACCTGTTATTTGCCAGGTATTTTCTAAGCCCTAGGGATCGGAGGTGAACAAGATTGTTGGTCCTTGTGCTCAGATCCCCCTGGGGGAAAACAGGCAGGAAAATGAGGTAGCTCAGCCTTTACTGGCTACATGAGAGAGCCCGCATGGCTGTGGCAACTCAGAGAAGGCACCACATCCAGCCCAGGGGAGGTCAGGGCCAAGGTAACGTAGACCTCGAGTCTGCAAGGGTCAGTGGGCGTTTGCCAGGGAGGCCGTCGGGGGAGACCAGAGACAGAGGCAGAGGTTCTGGAGCCGCTCCAAGCAGCTGTCAAGAGCCAATTGTCATGTTTTCAGGAACTGGCAAACCACGTGTTAAACACAGCCATTATTAAAAATTAAATTGTATAAATGTATAATTACAGAAGTTATTCTCAAGATACAGGTAAGAATGAATCAAACGTTACTTCCTAACTGCTATTGTCTACACCTGTTGAATCTTTGGGTGAGAAACCACATCATAGTGTCCTGCTGCTCGTCTCTATGCTGGTAGTTTGAAATCAGTCACGGTGGCAGTATTCGCATCATTGAAAAAAAAAATCTTTTTTTGGCCACACTGCGCAGCTTGTGGGATCTTAGCTCCTCAACCAAGGACTGAACCTGAGCCCTTGGCTGTGAGAGCGGGGAATTCCCTGTGTCATTGAACTTGACTAACACTACAAATCAGGGCTTAATTTATGGTTTTGTTGATTGCACGGCCCAGGGGTCAACAAACTACAGCTTGCAGGTCAAATCCAGCCTGTGAGCTTATAATGGTTTTTACATTGTTTAAGTTAAGAGTATTTTGTGACAGGAGGAAATTCAAATTTCAGTGATCACAAGTGAAGTTGTATTGGAACACAGTCTTGTGCGTGTGTTTACATATTGTCTGTGGCTGCTTTCTCGCTGCCAGGGCAGAGCTGAGTAGTTGAACAGAGGCTGTATGCCCCACAAAACCTAAAATATTTACTGTTTGACCCTTAAAAAATGTTTATTGACCACTGGTCTAGACTTAAGAAAGTAATGGAGAAAACATTAATGCAGATGAAACATAAAAGTTTGTCATGTCAGGGCTTCCCTGGTGGCACAGTGGTTAAGAATTTGCCTGCCAATGCAGGGGACACGGGTTCGATCCCTGCGCTGAGAAGATCCCATATGCCACGGAGCAACTAAGCCCGTGCGCCACAGCTACTGAGCCCACGTGCCACAACGACTGAAGCCTGTGCGCCTTAGAGCCGGTGCTCTGCAGCAAGAGAAGCCACCGCAATGAGAAGCCCGCTCACCGCAACGAAGGGTAGCCCCCGCTCACCGCAACTATAGAAAGCCTGTGTGCAACAACGCAGCCAATAAATAAATAAACAAATAAATAAATAAAACAAAAGAAAAGTTTGTCATGTCTATAGCCATTACTTTGTGAATAGCACAAAACCTTGAGGAAACATTCTTCCAATATTTGAAGACCATCATCCAATTCAGCAAAAAAGATCACATATCATTGGCGAATGACTGATGTTTCAATACTTGTCTTTGTTCTTTTACTTTTGTCTTACTCTTTAACGTAAATGAGAATATCAGCCAACATTAACGTCAGAACTATGCTCATTAGTCAATGATGTGAATGACTTTTTGCAGAATTAATAATAGCAATCAAGCATTTGTTCGTGATCTGATTTTGTCAGATCTTGGATAAACTGCAACCATGGATTGGCTACAGATATAAGGGTTGGCAAAAATCAGAGAGCATTCTATATAAAGCAATTGATGCTGTAGAATTTACAGTAGAGAACACTGTATATTTTAGTAGTATTTATAAATTGTGTGCTATTTTACAGCTTTGTACCAATAAAGTTTATAATAAATTTGTGTACATATATAGAAGTACACGTTATTTCTGGAAAGCCAGGTGTTAAGCATTTACCGGCACACCATGGGACAGAAAGTTCGGGCAGGAAGAGTCCAGGGGAGTCCAGGTGTTCAGGGCAGAGTTAGAGGGGAGATGGCGAGGCTGGAGCACTGGGACAGGTGTGAGGGGCCTTGTGAGCAGGGCACAGGAGCCAGACACCATCCTGAGGGCTATGAGGAGCCACAAAAGGATTCTGAGTACAGGAGAGACCCCAGCAGATTTGCGTTTAGATCATGTTGACAAGTTGTGCGAAGATTGGATTGTTAGGGACAGCTTATAAGGCACTGGATTAGTGGAGGGAGGGAGAACAGTAGCAGCAAAACTTACCATAGGCCAGGCCCTTTCCTGAGCACTTCCTATGTGTCATTGCCTCCCTTTTACAGATAAGGAAACTGAGGCCCAGTGAGATTAAACAACTAGTAAGTGGCAGAGTTGGGATTTGAACCCAGGAGTCTGGCTTCAGAGGCCACACTCTTAACTACTACATATTTTCAGACAAGAAAGATAATGAGACTTGGAGTGAAGTTTCCTAATATTAATGTATGTACAAAGTTGATCAACACTTACAGATATGCCTGGCAGATAGTAGGAGCTTGAGGACATTCTTCAGAGCCAGCAGGACTTGACTTGCTGATGATGGGGTGTGAGGAGCCAGGGTAGGTGGACTTTAGCAGTTTCCTTCATCTGGTGGGCAGTCTGCTCACCTGGGCTGCTCTGGCCTCCTGGTTCTCCCTCTGTCCTCAGGCAGCTTCCAGTCTCAGGGACCGACTCCTGAACAGGCATACACAGGTGGGACAGAGCTCGTCTGAGCCCAGAGTGGGGCTCTTGGCTCAAGCGTATGCACGCTAAGAGGAGAAAGAGCTGTGAATTATCATCAATGGGAAGGGCTACCATGGAGGCGGCATAGACAGCAGGCTCGGGGTGTGGATGTGAAGAGGAGAGAGGATGGCTGCCATCGTGGTTTTTCTCCTTGGGCATCTGTATTTAACAGCAGAGGTGTGATGGGAGCCCTTGAGGCACAGTAACAGACAGCTAACTCAGCTGCAGATCATCTATCTGTCTATCCATCTATCTATCTATCTATATCGATCTATCATCTATCTATATCTATATATCTATATATTGATCTAGATATATCTATCTATATCTATCATATTCAAATATGAACATATATATGCATATATATCTATATCTAGATCGATATATAGATATAGATATATATGCATATATATATTCATATTTGAAAGGAGTAGAGGTGCCTTTCTGGCATGAGTTCTGGCTGAGGGTGTGGGCAGGAGATAATCAGGGTGGAAGTGGAGTGTTGGGGGGGGTACTGTAGGTTGGTCGCAGGGCGGGCCCCACACGGGGTGTTGGTCCCTTGAGGCCACAGCTGTCAGCTTGGGGCTTCCATCCTGCTGGCTCAACAGGTCCCATGGGTTGGCAGGTGACTCACCCCTCACCTTCACATGACCCTGGTCCAGGTAGGGGCAGAGGGGCATGTAGAATGAAACTGTGTATTCATCCGTATGGGGGTATATGCAGTGTTCCATTCCTGAGTCTGAGATGTGTCTCATGCCTGACTGTGCATACAGGCCATGTGGGCTGTTCAAAGATGTGGGCCACAGGTGTGGAGGGCGTGCAGTGAAGACTGAGGGTGGTGAACACCTAGCTCTTCCAAGAGCACATGTGCGTGGATTTGGGTGTCTCCCTGAAAGAGGGATGCAGCTCTGGAGGCTGGTGAGCCCTCAGAGAAGGAAGCCTGGGTGGGTGGCCGATGAGGAAGTTCCCTGATGATGGCTCATGCTTCCCAAAGAGGGCTTGGCTGGACCAGCTGACAAAGCCAGGTGCTCTAAGCCCATGGTGATGGCAACAGCTTTCCTGAGCTTATCCCTTAAGCCCCTGGCTGCAGGCCAGGGTGGCTCCCTGATCCTAACCCTGAGAGGGCAGGCGCACCCCACAGACCACAGGCAGGCCAGGAGCAGTGAGTGTGGGCATCCAGTCAGAGCTTCCTTTCACCTGCTCTGTAGGCAGGAAGGACACAGGGGTCTGAGTGGTGTCTGGTCTGCTGGGATATGGGGAGGGCACGGCGGCCCCAGGTTGCCCACACCCCTGTGTGTGTGCTGGCCTGCGGGGTGCGTGTGTACCAATGCGTGGGTGTGTTGGCCCCTGCCCAAGCGCCTGGAGCCTGGTGCCACCTTCCCATCATGCTCCATGGTCTGAGAGATGCTTGAAGTGGGGTAAAGAGCCTGAGCTAAGAGCCAGGAAGCCCGAGTTCTACCCCAAGCTCTCTCTTAATGACTTTGGAGAGGTCCCTTCACCCTCTCTGAGGCTCAACTTTCCCTTTGTAAAATGTAGAGGGGCAATAATCCCTGCGGCGTCACGTCACAGGCTGTTGGGGGACAGATTCTCATAGAGGAGTCTGAAAAAATTCAGGAAGGCTTGGTTCTAGGGGCTTCACAAGGGGAATGTTTGGTTGAAAGTCTAGGGGTTGAAAGCAGGTAACAATTTTCAGAGAACCTGCTCTCTGCCCTACAAAAGGGTTTTCAAACCTCCTGAAGAAATGAGCTGTTTAGAGTTCTGGGGCTGAACTTCAAAACAAATTAATGTTACAAGCCAAGACCTGCCTGCAACGAGGCTGGGAAAGTCTGTCCACCCATCCTTGCCCCTCCCAAACCTGCCTGCGGAGGGTGAACAGCAGATTCCCCCAGACTGAGGCTGGGAACCAGCTCACAGCTCTCCCTCTCTCATCCAACCCCACCCCACTCCCAGCTTGCCGTCTTTCAGGCTCAAATGTCCTGAGTTCCGACGTTTCATCCTGGGGCTGTAGGCTTAGCCAGAGCAAACAGACAGCAGAAAGTCAACAAAACAAGAAAGGAAGCAGCACAGATGACGTGGAAAAGAAAACTTGGAAGCCACAATGAAGGTGTGTGGGTTGAGCTGGAAGGACTCATGTGCCTCTCCTAAGAGCAGGACCCTGGGCTAAGGCTGGCCCTGCCAGTCCCTTGTGGGGTGTGGGAGGAGGGGGCTCCTGGTGGGGCCTCCAGTGGACACGGGCCAAAGGAGTCAGCTTAGGCCAAGTCAGACCAGCAGGCGTCGCTAGCGCCAAGTCTCAGGAGTCTTGTAAAAAGGGTGTGATTGGGAGGGGGAGGGGGTTTGACACCCCTTCCCCTCAACCACCCCACTGAAGCCTAGGCTAGGTTGCCTCAGCTGCTGTGGAAAGCACCTGAGAGGCTAACTGGGGGCCAGGGTTGTGGGTGGAGCAGGAGTGGAACAGGAGTGTTGGAGGGCGAGCTGGAGCCCGAGTGAGGAGCCCCCGTTGTCTGCCCTGCCTGGCTCCTTGCCCCAGGGCTCAGCATCTTGGAGCCACGAATTCCTGGGGATGCCCAAGACTTTCCCTTAACCCCACCCCACCCACAGGCAAGTCGCCCTCCCCGACAGCCTATTTCTCTCCCACTTGGGGCAGGGGGAGCTTAGTTCTCTCAACATGCGTTTATTGTGCACCTGCTGCACAACATGCCATGCAGGCCAGGGCATCCCCGGGAGGCTGCCTGCCCCAGGCCCTGTCATGCCTGGATCTGACTACCTGTTGACTGAGCTGGCAATTGCTGGGTGCTTGGGGCAAGCCCTGCCCCAGACCCTGGGTTTGGGGGATGCGGCAACCAGGAAGTCAAGTCCAAGAGCCGAGCGGCCGAGCTGTAATGGGAAGCTCTGGAGACCAGATGCACCCAGCTGGCTGGAATGTCTTGAGATCTGGGTGGAAGTCCACGGGCGTTGGTCTTGCTATCTGTCTGTGGAATGAGCACAGTATTCTTTCCCACCCCATCCCTATGCCCCCAGCCCTTCTAGCTTTGGCCCTGGAGTCAGGCAAGAGTCCATCAGGGCAGAAGGGGTGGGGTGCAGGGTCCCTTTCCTCAAAGAGGCTTCCTCTCCACCATGCAGAGCGTTTACTCCCCAACCAGGCACGCAGCACCAGTTCAGTCTCTTCTCCCAACAACACTGCGAGGTGAGGATTACTGTTTCCATCGTACAGATGCAGACACCTAATCAAACATCTTGCTCAAAGGTGCCCAGCACCAATTAAGAAGCCAAACTGGATTCAAGCTCAGGTCTGCTGGCTATAAAGTCTGAGTTATGAACCACAACTCACAACCTGGATGGGGGAAGCCACCCCTAAATAGCCAAACCCCAAACCGGCCCCACACTCAGGCTCCCAGCCAGGAGGTCCCTAGGTTTTTCACTGCTCCTTTCTGCCACCACCTCACTCTTTCATCTTCTCATGAAGCATCCCTGATCCTGATTTCCCTCTTTGCTCTGATTAACTCAGTTCCTGAGATGCCACCATTATTAGACTCTTGTTTTCCTGTGGGTTAAGAAATTGCTGCTCAGAGCTTCTCCTTTAAAATGCTTTAATGTAAAAGGATCTTTGATATTGATTTAGGCAGAAATCAAAGGATGAAACCAGAAGGTGAATGGCTGATGGGGAACTTGACAGTGGTGGGATCAGGCTGCCACCCCCTGAACCCAATGACTGGTCAGCATCACTAAGCTTGGGGCAACTAGATATTATGTGCCTCTGGATGAGGTACAGTAGGAAGCACACAGCACTGTCCACAAAGGATTCCCTCCTCCCAAAACTGATTCTCAATAAAATCACACCATTATAGCTAACTTCCTATATATATTCTAAGAAATACAGGGGATGGAGGAAAAGTTAAATGACACCATAAGGAAGCAAACACAAACCCAGAACTGTGACTTCCTATAGAACCAGATTTACTCAACGGTGACAGTGACAGGAACTGAATGTGAACAGAACAGAAAGGGGAACTGCTTATGTTGAAGACAACATCTAACCCAGTGCAATGTGTTTGGATCCTGACTCAAACAAACCAACAAATCAAGACATTTGGAAACAGTGTGAGTACTTGATAATTCCATGGAATTGTTCATTTTGTTAAGCACAGTATTGTGGTTATATAAGAAAATGTTCCCAGGTTTTAGAAATGAATACTGAAGAATGCAGGAGTGAAATGAGATAATGGCTGGAATTTGTTTTAAAATACTTCATGAAAAGAAAGAAAGAAAGAAAAAACATGTGTGACACCAGAATGCCAAAATATTGATGATTTTATGGGGCGATGGGTGTATATGGAGGTTCATGTACTACTTTTGTACATGTCTGAAATTTTCATTTAAAAATGCACTAAAGCGGGACTTCCTAGGTGGCGCAGTGGGTAAGAATCCACCTGCCAATGCAGGGGACACGGGTTTGATCCCTGCCCCAGGAAGATACCACATGCCACAGAGCAACTAAGCCCGTGCGCTACAACTATTGATCCTGTGCTCTAGAGCCCGTGAGCCACAACTATTGAGCCCATGTGCCGCAACTACTGAAGCCCATGCGCCTGGAGCCTGTGCTCTGCAACAAGACAGGCCACCACAATGAGAAGCTGGAGCACCACAAGGAAAAGCAGCCCCCAGTCGCCGCAGCTAGAGAGAGCCCATGTGCAACAACAAAGGCCCAACACAGCCAATTAAATAAATAAATAAATAAATAAATAAATAAATAATGCACTAAAGGGGTATGAAGCCTGTCTCCAGGTGTTGGGAATGGGCATCTGAGCTGGCCTGACTTCAGGGAACTCACCTCTGTCCAGTCCACTGCCTCCATCTCAGCTCCTCTGACATCCACATAGCTGATGGGAAGACTAGTTTGGAACTGAAACAAGTTCCAAACAAGTGCACAATAGTGCATTGTCCTCAGGATGGGGCTAGGCCCTCTGGGTCAGCCTAGCCAGGCCTAGGCAGCCCCTCTTCCAACTCCACTTACTCTGGAATCAGTCAAGCCTTCTTGCCCTCTATCCTTGTCTCTCCTGCCATGGAAACCTGTCCAAAGATGCTGTCTTGGGGCTGAGGGACAACAAGAGGAGAGCTCAGAGTTGTAGGCATAGGAGCCCCTGGCCCTGTTACCATGGTGCAGAAGATGAGGGCCGAGCTCATGCCCCCAGCCAGATGAGATGGGAAGGGGCACAGAAGGCAAGACCAGCTCTCTGGATACCCTCCTTGGTGCGGGACCGGGCAATGGAGCCAACTAGACCATCACCAGCGCTAAGCAAGCTGTAGTCTGTCTCAGGAGGGGTCTCTCCCCCAACCTTTGCTGACTCTTCTAAATTCACTCACCAACATGTCTCATTTCCTTCCTGCAATTCCATCCGATTACAATGTCAACCACTGTCATATTAAACCGTGTGCAGTCTACTACCACTAATTCTGCACGGTGGGGAACGACACTGCTGGGGGTGGTCCTTCGCCTTCCATGTTCCATCCTTGTCTTTCCCATGCAGAGATGCATTAGGGCATCCTCAGGCTGGGCTAGGAGCCAGGACATCTGGGCTTGACTCACCCTGGACCTTCGGCTATGCTAAGAGCAGAAGAGGCTGTGTCTGCGTGCTCAGCCCAATCTGGCTCAGCCTGCACCCCAGGGGACCAGTGCAGGCGTGGGAGGACCCTTCACTGATACTGGGAGAGGCCCGGGAACGGGGAAGGCCCCACCCCACCTGTGTTCCATCAAGCCTTCCTGGGCTCAAGGCCTGTGGATGCCTGGGCCCAAGTCCCTGCCCACACAGACCTCTGCACAGGCCCCCTGGGCAATCACTGTGTTCCTGGAAAGCTGAAAATCAAATCCCCGCTTCCTGCAGGCTAGCACGGTCATTTCAGAGCTGCTTTTCTGCTGCAGGGGGCACCTAGTGAGCATTTGCTCAGGGTCTCTATTCCCTGTTTGTCCCCAATGGGACATCTAGTGTGGAGAGGCCTCAGGATTTGAGCAGAGGTGACAGGTGGGGAAGTTATCTCAGGGAGCAGCTGTGCTGGCCCTCCTGGAGGGAGGCAGGGGCACTGCTCCACTCGGGGAGCCCCTACTGTGAGTCGGGAGACGGGGTCGTCACTTCACACTGGTTGCCAGGGCCTCTGGGTGTGCCTCCTTTTCCAGGCTGAGCAAGAGAGTGGAGAGAGAGTAGCGTGCCCCAGGGTTGCTGAGATGGGCTCTCTGCCCACCCGAAGCCCCCTGTTCCAGATCAGATAGGGCACGTTTCCGCAGTGAGCTGCCTGCTGACAGGTGCCGTGCTGACGCAGGCAGGAAAATATTAACCCAGAGGAATGGGCGCATGCTCGTGTGTGCATGACTCTGCATGTGTGTGTGTGTGTGCGTGTGTGTATGTGTGTGTGTGAGAGAGAGAGAGAGAGTCCACAGAGAGGTTTTCACATTCAAGACCAGACACAAACACACACATATACACACATGCCTGTTCATTCACACATATGTTTACATACAGACATATACAAAGACACAAATGCTTCTCACATATGCATTGCTTCAGTGTCATCATGTCTCCCACCTTCTTCTGTCAATGAGACACCCCTCCTCCAGGAAGCCTTCCCTGATAGCTCCAGTTCATACTAAAAAGTGACAGGCCTTAGCTCTATGCCCGGTTTCTGATGCCAAATTAGGTAGCCTGATGAGGACTTTAGAGTGGAGCAGGCCTGGGTTTGAATTCTGGTTCCATGACTCACAGGATGCTTGCCCTTGGGGAAGTGGCAGTGCCTCCTGACCCTGTCTGCCTCAGTTTCTGCTGACTCTTTCCTAGAGGCCCATGTATGACTCTGAGAAGGAAGGATGAGAGCCTGGGCTAGGGGCAGGGTCTGGTCATTGGAGAGTGTCGGGGTTAAAGACCATCCTGGGTCCTGCCTGCTCCCCTGCCCTCCCCAGAGCAGCCACTCAGCCCCCAGTTCTCCTAGCTTGGGTCCCCGACCTCCTGGGCAGAGCTGGATGTTCTAGTTCTGGGTAATCTTGGGTAAGTTGCTACCTTGCTCTGAATCTCAGTTTCCCTACTTGAGCTTGAAAGGGGACACTTACCTGGGTGAGGCTTAAGGATCTTTTCTCTTTTGAGCAGTCTGAAAATTTTCAAGGCATCAGGTGGTTTCAGAATGACCAGGGTTCATCAAGTTACCTGCACTGCTCTCCCACCCCCTCCCTGTTCCTTCAACCAGAGCTGCTCATTTCTTACTGATTGAGACCATGGTGCCTGAGCTGTATGAACGATTCTGTGGCTCCATGCTTCCACCGCAGGGGGCATGGGTTCGATCCTTGACCAGGTAACTAAGATCCCTTATGTTGCGTGGCACAGCCAAATAAATAAATAAGTAAATAAAGTTTCTTTAAAAAAAAAAAGTCTGGAAAACCCTAAGTGGAAAACAATTTGATTGAAAGCAGTGTAAACTGCTGATAAGTTAATCAAATGACATGTTAGTGGAAATAGCTAAAATGATTCGTTTTTTACACATCAATACTTTAGGGACATTTAGGGGAAGTTCAGAGAAGTTTTAGTACCTTTGGGAATTTTTCTTTATTCTGATTTTTAAAAAAATTTTTTTTTAAATTTTTGTAAAAATTTTATTTTTTTTTAACTTATTGGCTGCATTGGGTCTTCGTTGCTGCACATGGGCTTTCTGTAATTCCTGCGAACGGGGCTTATTCTTCATTGTGGTGCATGGGCTTCTCATTGCCATGGCTTCTCTTGTGGCTCTAGGTGCTCGGGCTTCAGTAGCTGTGGTTCGAGAGGTCTAGAGTACAGGCTCAGTAGTTGTGGTGTATGGGCTTAGTTGCTCGGCAGCACATGGGATCTTCCCAGACCAGGGCTCAAACCTGCGTCCCCTGCATTAGCAGGGGGATTTGTAACCACTGAGCCACCAGGAAAGCCCCTATTCTGATTTTTAAAAATTTCTATTTGCATTTTTATTCCTAACTGGGTTGCAGCCAATTGTGTCTGCCTGATGCTATCATAACAGAGGAGTTGGATACTGTTAAAATTGGAGACAATTCTGTGCTGTACAGCCACATATATGACATGGATGTGGACCTACTGGCATGGAAAAGATATTCTTAATGTTTGAGTGAAAAAAGTACTTTACAAAACTTTATAGAAATTTCATTCTACTTATTGTTGACAAAGTGAGGGGGAGGAATATGTATATGTGTATATATAAGAAAAAAGGATTAGAAAGAAACTACCAAAATTTTTGTAGTTGTCATAGAGGGAAAATGTTTTTTTGGCTTATTTCTACTTTAGGTAATAAAAGAATTAAAAGAAAAGAATCTGAGTTTCTTTATTTGTTTTCTATTTTTTAAAAATTTCCATTCCAACGATGGACAATCATATCTGCTTGACTTGTTTGGCTATGTGTTCATAAATATTTAAATTTCTAGTTAGGTTGAACATTAATGTCCCAAATCACTAGTTCACATTGAAAGATTTTTAGTGTAGTGAGTAAGAAAGGGAGGTTGATGAGCAGCGGGTTATTTCCAAACGTTTTACTAGCAAAAGTAGGGTATTGCAGGCAAAATTAGAATAAGAAAACTGAATGATTTCTGAAAGAGGGACTAAATGTCATAGTTTGCAAAAATTACCCTGTAGCACATTAATATTATCAATTCATTTTCAACTGATTTATCATATCAACCAAATTAGGTTTTGAGTTAATGGTCTGCTACTGCCTTTGCAAACCTTTTCCTGAACCTTTCTGGATGCCAAAAGTAGTGGGGTGAGAGGACTGCATTCCCATTTCTCAGATAAGGAAGCAGAGGCTCAGTGGCAGGGACTGAGCCAGGGTTGGGCAGTGAATCTGATGCCCAGCTGGGACTCCAACCCAGGTAAATGTGCATGGTATCTGGAGGGGTCTTCACTGAAGCCAGAGCTAGGACACTCAGTCAAATCTGAATTTCAGATAAACAACAGGTAATTTTTTGTTTGTAAACAATGGGTAATGTTTTAGCATAAGTATGTCCCAAATATTGCATATATTATTTCTCTGAAATTCAAATTTGACTGAACGTCTCATATTTTATTTGGCAGCCCTACTCAGAGCATACCCTGTGCAGACAGGACCCCAGGTATTCCCTGTCGCCCACAGCAACCCCACTGGTCCTCCAGAGCCCCCACCCAGGCTCTGTCTAGACCCAATTCTGACCCTAGTGTCCAGCCTCGCAGCCCCTTTTGCTGCCTCTCTTCCCTTCACGGTCGAAATTTCTGCCACCTCAGCCTCCACTTCTTCAGCGCTGTTGCTGTTCTCCATCCCACCAGCTCACCAAGGCTGGCCTCTCCTCAGCACCCGCCTCTGCAGCCAGAGCCGCCCTGAGCTTCCAGTGTTCTCTTGGCAGCCTGGTGTCTAGGTTTCTATCTCCCTCCCCACCTGCTCCTTCTCAGTCACCCTCCTGTCCGCAGAATCCTTGACTCCTACCCTCCTGCTTCCTGGCAATCCCATCGACTCCCGTGGGCTGACATCTTGTTCTCTTTCTCCAGCCTGAGCCAGGGCCCAATTATGCTGCTGCCTGCTGGATGCCCTGAGGCCTCAAGGACCCCAGACTGACCACTTCACTCTTCTCTTTGCTTAGAACACTTCAAGGGGGACTTCCCTGGTGGCGCAGTGGTTAAGAATCCGCCTGCCAATGCAGGGGATACGGGTTCGATTCCTGGTCCAGGAAGATCCCACATGCTGCGGAGTAACTAAGCTCGTGGGCCTACTGAGCCCACACACCGCACCTACTGAAGCCTGCGTGCCTAGAGCCTGTGCTCTGCAATGAGAAGCCTGTGCACTGCAACAAAGAGTAGCCCCCACTCGCCGCAAACAGAGAAAGCCCTCGTGCAGCAACGAAGACCCAACACAGCCAATAAATAAATAAATTTATAAAGAATAATAAAATAATTCTTCTGGAAGATTCTTGCTCACCTCCAGGCTGGCTTAGCTGCTCCTGTATCCCCTCTACCTTATCACGGTGTATTCTAAGTCACCTGCCATTTAACTGTCTCTCCCAAGACATAGGCAGGACTGTGTCTGCTCCACTTCGCACGCAGCCCAGTAAATGAGTCCAGGGCTTGATCCCTGACTCCAACATGGATCCTAGTTCCCTCCCTCACCAGCCTGATCCCAGCCCAATCCAACTCTGCCCAAGCAATTTTTTAAAAGTATTTCTTTATTTATTTTACTGTGCTTGGTCTTAGTTGCCACGTGAGGGATCCAATTCCTGACCAGGGATTGAACCCAGGCAGACAGCATCAGGAGCACAGAATCTTAACCACTGGACCACCAGGGACGTCTCTCTGCCCAAGTTCTGATCTCATCCAAGACCCCAGCTCCACTTTTGACTCTTACTTTACCCTGGCCTCAGCAGCACGTATAGGAAAGCAATAAAGGCAGGTGTCCTCCACTACCAGGGGTACATCTCTACCTCCCTGAAGGGAGGACGAAGCATCCTGAGCCTTATTCGAGTCTGCAAAGAGGAGTGAGGGTCAGAGCCTCAGCCATGCTATTGCAGTGGAAGAGTTCGTTCCTTAAGGATGGTCTCTGACTGCGCAGCCTACCTCTGCCTCTCCTTACAGAGTGACTTGCTGGGTGGGCACCTGGGCAATGCAAGTCCCAGACCTGACCTGGTCTATTGGCACCCTCTAGAGGACAGTTCTATTACCAGAGCTGGCTTTGCAACCAAATCCTATACCAGCTCCCCACTTCCAGGGGCTGCCAGCCTCAGGAGCTTCCTGGACCCGCTGCCCACCATCCACCTGGCAGATGTCCTTACAGTCTGCAGACCAGCAACCCCCTCCTTGTTTCTCAGCACCAGGTCACCTGCTCCGATCCCAGACTGGCCCATCTCTAGGCTCAGCCATGCCCTGGCTCCAGAAGTCCTCGCAGACGGCAGCTGGCCCCCTGGCTTGCTCCTGACCCCACCTTGGTCACCCCACCCGCAGCCTTACACTCCGGTCCAGCTTGGCTCCTACCCAGAGGCCTTGCCTGCCATTCCCAAGGGAGGCGTTTTCCTGAGGGTGGGGCCTAGGTTTCCCCTTCCCCTACTCAGATGGGGGCTCCCAGAGG
Organism: Hippopotamus amphibius kiboko; assembly: GCF_030028045.1. NCBI lineage: Eukaryota > Metazoa > Chordata > Mammalia > Artiodactyla > Hippopotamidae > Hippopotamus > Hippopotamus amphibius. The sequence goes on from NC_080187.1 coordinate 72,141,514, forward strand.
ATGAGGCCCAGGCTTTTTCTCCTCCCCACCAGGCTAAGAACCTCCAGAGAAGCAGGCCTGGCTTGGTACCTCCCCTCTTAGACAGGTTTTCCTGCAAATATAGCTTCTGTCTCTTCCTTCCCCTCAGACTGGGAGGCCCCTGAGTCCAGGGCCTGAGTCTCCACTTCCTCCTTCGGGATGGGGGTTCCTTAGGACTGACCCAGGGTCTTCTCCCCAGCCCTTCCACCTGGCTGTTGATCTCCAGAACGTTCCACCTCCAATCCCCTTCTGTGCAGTCCTCCCCACAGTCGGGGCGTGCAGGAGCCTCCCCCAGGTCTGGGGCCTTGTGAGGGCTTCCTCTGGCTCTGGGCTGGACACTTGGCTTGGAGCACAGGCCCTTCCTCTGGGACTGTGAGAACCAGAGTGCCCACCCAGAGCTCCACCTCTGACCTCACAAGGGCTGCCTCAGAACCCGGTCTCCATGGTGCTGCTGGCAGGAGAAAGGATGCTATTTTGGGCAGTGCATCTGGACTTGACTCAAGTGACACAGGCCAAACCCCTGCCCCACTGACCTCTTCCCTGGAGAAACAGGGGAGAGCAGTGCTTGGGCCATCACGAGAAGGGCTGAGAGGCGGGCTCTAGCCTGGGGACACAGGGACAGTGGAGCCATAGCAAGGGCTGCAGCCAGAGCCTGAGACCGTCATGGAGGAACAAGTCCAAGACCTGCTGTAACTGAGAAGCCCCCAAGGCAGATGCTGGGAAGCATAACGCACTTCAGCAGAGTGAGTCGGGCTCTGGGCAGGGCTGGGACAGGGGGCCTTCCCGGGGACCCAGACCTGGGAGTGCCACTCCTGGGGACCACATGGGGAGGAGGAGACCATGGGACTGTCTGGGGAAGGAACCCCAGCTGGGAGTTGAAGGCCTGGATGTCTGTTCTGGTTTAGTCCTGAGTTGCTGCATCATTTGGGCTCGTCACACTTTCTCTCTGGGCTTCAGTTTCCTTACCCGTAAATTGTTGGGAGGACCAGCGGTGGAGCAGAGATTGGGAGGATGTGTGGGGTTGGGCTGCCAGCAGAGCCTGTGGGTGGGACGAGGAGCGAGCAGAGACTGGTGACACTGGACCAAAGCAGAAGTGATGCAGATCAGAGTACTGGGTGAATTTCTGGCTTTGCTGGAATGGTTTCTCCCTCTGGGGTCCCCTCCTGAGAGGTTGGGTCTGGGGCTAGAGGGTTTCTGCAATTAGGGCTAGGGATGTGGACTTGTGCTGCAATTAAAGGGAAGCAGGCTATAGAACAAGGGAGCATGTAGGATGGGGAAACTCCAGGGTTACCTTCGTGCTGTCATTTGTGAGGAAAATGGTACAAAAGTGGGGGGATTTTCAGGAAAGGCGAGAGGGCAGATTTTGTTCCGAGGTGGTATGGGCTAAATGAATTTTCAGGACCTCATCCTGTATGTGGCATGTGTGTGTGCGTGTGTGTGTGTGCGTGCGCAAGGAGGAGGCAGACAAGGCCCTGGGAAGTCAGCAGCAAGAGGGCTTGAGGTTAGACTGAAGACAATAATACCCACGTGTGAGGGTGGAGCTGCTGAGGGGAGGCTGTGGGCATCTCCCCTGTCCAAAGCTGGGCTGCAGACTTGGGAAAGTCAGGAGGACCTCTGCAGGGCCTGGTCCAGGGGCCAGGGGCCCTGAGGCCAGCACGGGCGGGGCTGGGGCGGCAGTGCCTCTCCCCTTGGCTGAAGCTCAGCCCCCCTCCTCTCCCTCCCTGGCAGCTCGGCTGGGTTGAGGGTTGCACTGGCAGGAGCTGTCCCCGTGGCTTCTCGCCTGGGGGGCTGAGGTCTGATGAGAATGAGGGGCCGAGTTCTGAGCCCCCCAGCCCTAGTAACCTCTCTCTGGCTCCACAGCATCTAAAAATCTCAAAGACAGAATATGACTCAGGCCGACAGGAAGAGGCGGTAAGCACCCCACCCATTCCGCTACCCCGGCCCTCCCGTCCTGCACCCAGCGCACCCCCAGCGCCCTCCAGGCCCTACTCTCAGCCTCACCCTCATGACAGCTGACCCTCCCGGACGCCTTTCTTCCCACCCCCAACAGACCATGGGGCCCAGAAGAAGGCTCTCTCCCACCTGCGCCCATAGCGAAGGGCGGGCTGGGCCCTGGGGTGAGAGGAGGCTCGGAAAAACCTGGATGAGGAGCTGGGCAGTGGGTTCCAGCTGCCCCTATGTAGGTTGTCCTCAGTTAACATGAACTCACTACCTCTCACCTGCTAAGGCTCAGGTTTCTTTGGGGTGAAATAAAAGCCAAAGTCCTTGCAACGGTCAGGGCCCTGCCCATCTTGTGCCTGTTTCCTCTGTGACCTTCCCCCAGCCCACCCCACTCTCCCCTGCTTTGCTTCCCTTCAGACATACTCAGAGTCCTTCAGTGACCATCCCCTCTGCCTGAAACATTCTTCCCTCAGTTCCCTGTGTGGCTCTCTCCCTCCCCTCCTCCCTGTCTTCGCTCAAATGCCACCTTCTCAATGAAGCCCTGACGGCCCTGTTTGAAGTCACCCCCACCCCCTTTTCCTTGCTCTATCTTTCCCTGTAGGATATACTGCCTTCCATCACACAAACGTACCTGCTTACTACATTTCATGGCCGCCTGTCAGCTCCACGTGAGCGTGGATGTTGGTCTGTTTGTGTGCTCTTGGATGGAGAGCATGAATGGGTCCCCTCTGTGTGGATGACATCGCTGTCTCTGCCCAGGACTCTCACAGGGCTTTAGACCCTTTTTCCAAAGACCCACTGGCGTCCCTCAGACAGCTCATTCCCAGCTGAAAACAGCCTTCTCCATTCCTTTCCCGTCCATGTCCTGTGGTCTCAGCTCAGTCAAGGATCCCCTTCTCCTCTGATGCTCAAGCCAGAAGTCAAGACCTTGTCCTTGATACTTCTGTCCCCCACGCCTCGCATCTAACCACCAATCTCCTAAAATATGTAAGATGTCCTCACTCCCACTACCTTACTCCCTCACAGCCACTTTAGGCCACCACCTGGTCATTCTTCAAAAGTCTCTTCAGGCCTCACCTCCCACCCCAGGCTTCTTGCTCTGACGGTGTTATCCCTCTCCTCCACTGGATGAAGCTGCCCAAAGGTGGGGACTGGGTTTTTAATTGTACTCCTTGTGCCTGACTCATAAGTAGACGCTCAGCAAATGTTTGTTACGTGGATAAATATTGGTTAGCAGGTTAAATGGTTGGCTTGAGGTTTGTTGGATAGTTTGCAGCTGGTTGGTTGATACGATAATTAAATGAGTGCTCGCTTCGGCAGCACATATACTAAAATTGGAACGATAATTAAATGAGCTGGTTAATAGCAGAGTCAGTTAGTTGGTTACGTTGCCAGGTTGATGAGTCGAAGTGTTGGTTGGTGAGTCGTTAGATATTTAGCTCCTTGGTTAGCACATATTAGGTAATTACCTGGTTGACTGTTAGTTTCTTGGTTTGTAGGCTAGTTTTCCTAGATGCCATCATTTTATACCCTTCTTTGAGCGCTCTCATCTATGCCCGTGGATCAGATGACCATCTCTGATTTGGTGACCTCCAAATGGGCGTCTCTAAACAAGACCACGTGACCAGCAGCTTCCTCACTGGTCACCCCACTAAGCTCCCTAGAGAGCTCCTCAAGCTCACCACACTCAGAAGGAGGCCCCTCAGCCTCCCGCCTGAGACTGCAGCTTCTCTCCCGTGCCTCACGCAGGCCATCGTGCTGTCCTAGCGAGAGCCTGGGCTCCTCCCTGACTCTGCCTCTCCATTCTCCTCTCTAAGACGACACTCAGTCTGTCAGCTTGCCTGTCTTCCTCTAGCCACCTCCACTGCACCTTCTCGGCTCAAGCTGCACCTCTCAGCCTGTCTGACAGCTCACCGTGCCTCTACTTCGGCTCCCTCCTCCCCGCCTCCAAAGAGGAGGCAGTGCTCCCGCTTAAACCCTGCACCCCGTGGCCCTCGGGGATGAGGTCAGACTCCCTAACGTGGGCCACGAGGCCATCTGCTCCTCTCCGCCCACCTCGTGCCACTTTCCCTCCTCTCACTGCAGCCTGTCCTTGCAGAATTCCCCTGTACATCACACATTGTGGTAGCTGCAAGCCTTTGTCCAAACCGTTCCAATGCTCAGAACCTTCCCCGGCCTCCCCAGTGCTCCTTCATCTGGCCAGTCTTCCATTCTCAACCTAAACGTCCCTTCTTCTGGGAGAGCCTCCTGTTCCCTCCTCTGGGGCATTTGCTTCCTCCCCGCAACCCCACAGCGCCCGCTCGTCACTTGTGGCAACACCCCTCACACTTTAAGTCATTGCTTAGTTAACTGTTCCTCCTGCTAAGAGCAGCGATCATGCCAATGTTCTTGACGACAGTCTCTGAACATAGAAGGCGTGCTAGGCTTTCAGTAAGTCCTCGGTGCGTTGGCTCCTTGGTGGTTGTCACTTACTGGGTCCTGCCTGCTGTGCGGTGAGGAGCAAGGGGCCAGGGTTCCAAGGCTCTCCTGGCGTCTTTGACTTCCTGCTTTGTCTACCTCTCCTCTGCCTCTGTGATACCTTCCTGCTGCCTCAGGCTCTTCTTCAGGGCTGAGGAGCCTGGTCATAGGGACAAGGCGACCCTTATATGACGCTGCATGGGAGCTGCTGTTGAATGGGAGCTAGTGGACCGACCATTCAGGCAACTCTACATCCCCCTCCGTATGCTCAGTCCTGGGCTTGTTTCCCTGAAGTAGGGACAGAACAAGGACTAGGGTGGGTGAGAAATGAACATGGGGTCTCAGCCAGAAAAATGTAAGATGTTTTATCCATGCCTGGTTTACATTTCTCACTCCCTGTGCTTCCTCTTTGCTGCTGCGAGGCCGGGGGAAGTCAGGAACCTGAGGCAGGATGGCGGTGATGCTGCTACCCCAGCAGGGTGAGGAAGTTGAGGGACATTCAGCGTGGGAGGTGGGGGAGGGTCACCAGTCTGAACCAGCACTAAGGCTGCACGTAGAGGTACCTGCACCCCTCCTCCTCAGCTTCCGGACCCGTCTCCTTCCTCAAAGTCAAGTCCTATCCCCCCACCCTCTAACTCACTTTTTCATTTGTCTATCCATCCAATCATGAACTTACTAAACAAACGTTTAGCAAGCATCTACCATGTGTCAGGCACTGTGGGAAGTTCTGGGGATCTAGTGGGAAGCAACAGATGAATTCTCAGTTTTCATTCATTCAACAGTGTATATGGCACACCTACTGTGTGCCCGGCACTGTGCTAGACACTGAGGATACACCAGGGAGTAAGACACAGTCCCTCGTTTCCTTCCTCCCTTCCTTTCATTTGTTCATTCTCTCATTCACTCACTCACAAACATTCGTCTGCGTTGACCTTGCAGAGCCTGGTGTACTTTGCCGTCCCTGTCATCTTTGGCAGAACCTGGTGTGTGCTTCAGGCCTCAGTGCTGTTTATAGAGCCTGGGTGCAGACTTTGCCACACCCTGTGCTGTTGGCAGAGCCTTGCTATTGCCAGGTCCTGACTGGTGCCTTACCTGTGTCCCCAGAACTTTGGCCCCAGCAGACAGGCAGACAGACAGACAACTGAGCTCCACTCTCCTGCCTGCTCTCTCCCACTTGCTTCTCCCCCGAGGCACTTTGGCACCACAGATGGCACTTACTGGCTCCCCAACTTCCCCCCTCTACAACCTGGCCTCATTAGCGCACCCTTCCCAATGGCCCAGTCCCCAGCAGGAGGAAGAAGGGGCATGGCCTGGATGTTTACCTCCAGTCCCTCTGCACGTCCCGGGGCTCTCACATGCCTCTGACTCCAGCAGTACCAGCTGCCCTGGGCAAGAGGAGGTGCACGTGGAGAGGCCAGGATTACCCATTAACTCAGCTATGAATTGAAGGGCTGGTGGACAATAAGTGCGCTTGGTCTCACTTCTGCCCATGGGCTCGGGCCGCTGCTTCAGGTCCACCCGCATGTCCAAGACGATCATGCAGCCTGCAGTAACAAGGATGAAAGCAATACTGCGGAAGGAGATGGTGCGAGAGTTCCTGGCCGAGTTCATGAGCACGTTTGTCATGATGGTGAGTGGGCGGGTGGCTCGGGGAAAGCGGGCTCTGAGGAAGGGGCCTCAGGAAGGTAGGGCTCAGTAAGGACAATCCAGGCCGCCTCGCCACTGCTGCGCTCTGGGCCACACTGTCCATCCCCCGGCCTCTGAGCTAGGAGCCTAGGGAGAGGCACAGGGATATAAGGGGAGAGCTCTGTCTTTCTCACCATGTCCCTCTGGGAGAGAAAGGGCTCATAATATGTGGGGGCAGAATGAAATCCTGGGCTGGTTGCGGGTGGGTGGGTCAGGGGCCACGACGGGAAGTGAGGAGAAGGGAAGTGAAGAGTAGAGATTGGAGAGGATGCTGAGGCTTTGAGAGTTAATCCTGAGGGCAGTGGGGAGACGTGGAAGGTTTTCAAGCAGGGGAATGATATGGCAAGATTTGGATTTTAGAAGGAAATGCTGGGAGCAGTGTGGAGCCTAAGCAGAATGGGCAAAGCTGGAGGGAGGGGAGCCAAAGAAGAGGCTGCTGCAGTGACCCAGGATAGGGAGGGGCTGTGACTGGTCCAGGGACGGAGAAGAGAGCACACGTCTGAGAGAGCTGTAGAGGATGGAACCTGCGAGCAACAGAGGTGGGGTGGGGGCTGAGGGGCCCATTCCGCGAAGCCTGTGGCCCAGCGCAGGGTGAGGCGTGAGGTCAGTTTTAACGTGATCGGGTGAGGTGCCAGGGAGAAATCTTGGGGTGGTTAGATATGGCGGCCTGCAACTTTAGAGAGTGGCTTGGGATGGAAGTAAAGAGTTAGACTTCATCAGAATATGCCTGGTGGTTATAAAAATTGTCCAGTGAGAATGTGTAGAAAGAGAGAAAAGCTTGAGGACAGAGCCTGAAGAATGAGGAGGAGCCGAGAAAGGGGCCTGAGAAGGAGTGAGCAGAGCGGTGGGAGGAGAAGGTGGGGGGAGAGCAGGTTAGAGAAGTGGGGTACCCACAAGGAGGGAGAGGTCAGCAGTGTGGGGAGCTGCAGACAGGCCAGAGAAGTGAGCGTGGGCACCTTCTCATCGGGTGTGGCAACCTGGAGGTCCCAGGGGACCTTGGTGATGGGACCTTTTAGTGGATGATGGGACAGAAACCAGATGCAAGTGAGATATGGGGTTTCTTGGAAACTCCCTGTCCCCTCACCTGCGTCAGCCCTGCCCCTTATCCCATCCAGCCCCTGCCTTTGAGCTGTGGCCGTGCTTGTTTGCACGTGACGAAGGCCCAGGTCCGTGAAAAGAAGGGCTAGCCACTGGGAAGCGAAGCAAAGGTGGTGGGAGCATGTCAGAGGCAGCGGGGAGTGGGGTGGGGAGAGAGCATGCGTGTGCTTGTGTGTGTGTGTGTGTGTGAGTGTCTGTGCACTGAGTCACAGTGCAGGAGACACTGGGATCCCCAGAGCCCAGGGGACTCTGGACACCTGGGTTCTTATCCTGATCATCCTGACACTGAGTCACCAGCTGGCCTTGGGCAGGTCTCTCTGTGGCTCAGAGACTATCTTCTCAGACATTATTAAGTGTGTTGAATCGGGCCTCCATGGGCTTTGGAGCTGGGTTTGAATTCTGACTCTGCTATCTCCTAGCTGCTATCTTCTATCTATCTTACATAAGCATCTTAACTGTTTAGAACTTTAGCTTCCTCATTGGTAAAGGTGACCCTAATATTGAGCTGGCCGACTTGTGTGAAGGCCAAGAGCCTGACACCCAGCACACACGTAAGACATATGTATTGGTTGCATGTCACACTGACAAGTGCTCTCAGCTGCTCTCCCCTGCCTGCCTCTTGCTGTCTCCCCCTCCTCCATTACCTGCCCTCCTGAGCTGTGATGATAGCCATCTGGATCCTCTCTTGCCTTAATCCAGAGCAAAGTCGTTCATGTAGGACAAGACATTCCAGCCCCATGAGGGCTGTTAAACCTTGGAACTGTGGAGGCGGGAGGATGCCTCCTCAGACAGCTCTTAGGGAAAGCAGGCACCACCCACATGCATTCATGCCTGCCCCACTGCCCACTTCATGTCTTTCTTCCATTTATTGAGATTATTATTGAGCACCTACTGCATACCAGGCACTATAATGCTAGGCCCTTATGTGCAGCATCTTCCCAAACCTCACAACAGCCCTGTAAGGGAGGTACTGTTATCATCCCCATTTCACAGATGGGGAGACTGAGGCAAGACATAGTCATTTGCCCAAGGTCACATTTTAAGTTAAGATTATTATTTTTTTAATTTTAATTTTTTGGCTGCTTTGGGTCTTCACTGCTGCATGCAGGCTTTCTCTAGTTGTGGCAAGAGGGGGCTACTCTTCCTTGCGATGCAAGGGCTTCTCATTGCGGTGGCTTCTCTTGTTGGGGAGCATGGGCTCTAGGTGCATGTGGGCTCAGTAGTTGTGGCTCGTGGGTTCTAGAGTAGAGGCTCAGTAGTTGTGGCACACGGGCTCAGTTGCTCTGTGGCATGTGGGATCCTCCCAGACCAGGGATCGAACCTGTGTCCCCTGCATTGGCAGGCAGACTCTTAACCACTGCGCCACCAGGGAAGTCCTAAGTTAACATTAAATCCAGGCTGGTCTAATATCCCGGTCTTGACCCTTCATCTCTATGCTCTGTCCCTTAGCTTAGCTGTGGATTTCTGACTCTCCCCCAGCTGAGGTAAGGCCCTCACTTCTAGGCTTTGGGTAGTTCAAGACCACTCTCTAGGCCTCGGTTTCCCTTGGGAGCAGAAACATTGGCCATTCAGTTGCTGTGAAGATCGAAGGGAAGTTAACACTTGCAAAAGAACTTTGTGAAGTGTATGCTCATGGAGGACATTGTGGTGTTGTTATTTTTAGGTGTTGGGCCTATGCCAAGAAGTGGGGGCATTTTCAGTTGAAAGGAAGCTCAGTGAGTCATCAGCGTGAAGGTTTCGCCAGAAAAGCTGGAGTGACCTTGGGCCCCATTTATTGCAGACAAGATGAGGGAAGCAGACTGTTCCACTGGGTTCCACTCTGTAACCTTTGGGGGTATTGTCCTCCAGGCTGGGACTGTGGTTATTGGAGGGACCTGGAGAGGCTGGGCCACATTCACTGACCAGAGAGGGGAGGAGCTGGGCTATCAGGTCCCTGGAAAACCAGCTGTAGTTGTGAGTAATAGGGCAGGGGTTGCAAAAACACTTTGGGGGCCAGAGAGAGTCACCTGAGGGTAGTGGGGACTGTGGCTAATGGCAGAGTGCTGACCTATGCAGAGACGTGGCTGCCAGCACTCTAGCTGACTGTTGCCATGCCACGTGGAATGCAGGCCACTGTTGACAGAGCTTCTGATTTTGCAAGAGAAGCTGAAACTACTGTGCATGAAAACCATGTTATCCAAACGAAATGTGTGCTGGACGGATTAGGTCAGGGGCTGCCAGTTGGTAACCTTGACATAGGGGATCATGTGGGTTTATTCACTCATTTATTATTTTTAGTAAATGGTTTTGGGCTCCTACTTGGAAATGGGGACCCTTGGTTTTCAGACCCTCCATGCCTGCTCCAGCCTCTGCACCCCAAAGCCTGTCAGCCTGGCCTGGCCCTGCTCCCCACCCCCATGCCCCATCTGCTCCTGTCCTCTCCTGCCTCAGCCTACCCTTGACCCTAAGCCAACTCGTGTCTGGGCTCCGCTGCACCTGTCCTGGGGCTCCTGCAGGACCCAGTGTGCCCTGCTGAACTGCCTCTCCCCTCCGCTATCCAGGCTAGTTCACTGTTCCTCAGATTTCCCCAAAGCTGCTGTGCTCATCTGCCATTTTTTTAAAAATAACTTTTAATGGTTTATTTATTTATTTATTTATTTATTTATGGCTGCATTGGGTCTTCGTTGCTGTGCATGGGCTTTATCTAGTTGCGGCAAGCGGGGTCTACTCTTTGGTTGCGATGTGCGGGCTTCTCATTGTGGTGGCTTTTCTTGTTGTGGAGCATGGGCTCTAGGGCGCATGGGCGTCAGTAGTTACGGCTTTCGGGCTCTTAGAGCACAGGCTTCAGTAGTTGTGGTGCAGGGGCTTAGCTGCTTTGAGGCATCTGGGCTCTTCCTGGACCAGGGATCGAACTCACGTCCCCTGCGTTGGCAGGTGGATTCTTAACCACGGCGCCACCAGGAAAGTCCACTCACTTGCCATTTTTTATCAGCAAACAGCTTGGACTCCAGTCTGACAGAGAACCATCAGGCAGGCTTCCTGTGTCTGGCTCCTCACCCATCAAGCCTCGCCTCCCTGGGCGTCCACATATGTCCTCCTTGGCTGGGGTAGGGCCCCTCCCTCTGCTCTTGTGCCAGTTGCCCCCACCCCCTCAGGCTACTCAGGCGCTTTGTTCATCCTTTCCTCTCTCCTTTATCTCCAGCCCCCACCGCCACCTGCCCCAGCCTTAACACACTCAGGTCTCTCTACCTAAAACAGCAGAACACAGAGCATCCCTTCCTTCACCCAGTGAGCCCCTCATTGATCACACTCGCTCTCCCTCCCTTCTCAGGCAGGTTCTCAGAGATGTCTACACTGGTCCTTTCAACTCTTCCCCACCACCTGTTCCCCTCACACTCTCTGGATCTGGCTTCTGAGCCCATGGCCTGATGATACAGTGCTCACCATGCTACTAATGACCCTGGATTGTCACATCCAAAGGGATGCTTTCCAAGCCTTCTTGCGCTTGACTCAGAGTCTGCACGTGACCATGTGGGCCACACGCTTCTTGGGAAACTCTGCTTCTCCCTGGAGTCCAGGGCACATTCTCTTTGTTCTTCCATTTCACCATCTGCTCCAGCTGGGGTTTTTAACGCCCACCACCCCTGAGGGCTGACATTCGGCCCCAGGTTCAGCCCTCAGCTGCCCACTCACCCTGCACCTTCTCCCAGGGGTCTTCATCCTCTCCGATGGCCTCAACTGCAGCCCTTCTGTCCACAATTCTTCAGGTTTTCTTTTTTTTCAAAAACTCTAGAACTGTTCAAAGGAAATACAATATGAGCTACATATGTAATTTAAAATTTTCTAGTAGCCACATTAAAAAGGTAAAATTAATTTTAGTAGTTATTATACTTAACCCATATATCCAAAATGTTACCATTTCAACCTGTAATCAATATAGTTATTAATAAGATCTTCTACATTTTCCTTTTTCTACTAAGCCTTTGAAATCTGGTGTGTACTTTACAATAGATCTTAGTTTGGACTAGCCACATTTCAAGTACATAATAGCCACATGTGGCTCCTGGCCATCATATTGGATGACAGATCTAGGCTCTGATTCCAGCAGTCTGGACATCTACAGTTCTCTCAAAGACAACATATCCAAAACACATAGACTTTTCAGAGGAGGTGCCATCTGAATGTGGTCTTTTTAAAAAATATTTATTTATTTTATTAATTAATTTAGTTTTTCTGGTGGGGCTGGGTCTTAGTTGCAGCATGCAGGCTTCTCTCTAGTTGTGGTGCATGGGCTCTCTAGTTGAGGCACGTGGGCTCAGTGGTTGTGGTGTGTGAGGGCTTAGTTGCCCCATGGTATGTGGGATCTTAGTTCCCCTACCAGAGATTGAACCCATGTCCCCTGCATTGGAAAGTGGATTCTTAACCACTGGACCACCAGGGAGGTCCCTGAACATGGTCTTAGAGTATCAATTTTTCAGGATCTAGGATCAGGTATTCCAGAGGGCATATGCAAAAACACAGAGGCACGAGAAAGCAAGGCATGCAGGGAACAGTGTGGTTGTTTGCTTTGAGACTGGTATAGATCACTGCCTAGATTCAAAAACTGGCTTACCATGTGCAAGATGTGTACTTTGGACAAGCCACTCAACTTCTCTGAGTCTCTGGCTGCCCATCTCTCAAATGGGGAGAATAATAGTACCTAATGCATAAGTTGGTTAAAGGAGGTGATAGATAGAACTTGCTTACCAGTGCCTGGCACATAGTAAGTGCTCAATAAATGGTTATTATTCTTAATAATAGTACTAATGCTATTATTAGTAATACTAGTGCTCAACATAGAGAACACTGGAGCAGATGTGAAACTGAGAGGCAGAAGGCATGAAATCAAGGGTCTTAAATGGTGGCTTACTGAGTTTGGACTTTATCCTAGAAATGGAAGGGAGCCAGTGAATGTTTGAACAAAAGGCAGACATGGTCAGATTTTCGTGTTAGGCCACTTGGCTATAGGAAGAGACAGGGTAAGATCTGGGGAGAGTATAGGCCACGTGGGATGGGGGAACCTGGGATGAAGATCACACTTTCTAAGAGATGGTGAGCTTTTAACCTAGAGCCGGAGAGGCCCATGGAGCACCCCCGGAGACTTCCAGTGGGTATTTGGAAATAGGGATCTGGCTCCCAGGAGAAGGTTTTGAGAATTAGTGCATCAGGCATATCTGAAGCTCTAGCCCCGGTAAGAAAACCCAGGAGTGACTGGGGTGAGATATGAAAAAGGCTAGGGAGGGAACCCTGGGACCATCTGTATTTATGAGGCAGATGAAGGAAGAAGAACGTGGGAAGGAACTGTGGAGAGGGGGAGGCTAGAGAGGGAAGAGGAAAACCAGGAGAGAGAGATGTCATGGAAGCCAAAGAGGAGGTACTTTCCAGAAGCACAGAATGGTTAAGAGGGTGAAAGTCAGCACAGTCCAGTGAGACGATGCCTGAAGGGACTTTTGGGCAATGCGGAGGCTGGAGACCTTGGACAGAGCACCGGTGTCCATGACAGTTGGAAGCTGAAGCCAGGCTGAAGGAGGGAAGGCAAGGGAAGGGATAAAGGAGCCAGCCAGCGGGTCCTTCCTGGAGCCTGACCGACACGGGAGGGGGCATCCAGGAGTCCACAGCTGGACAGGGAGGCCGGGCTGAGGCGGGAAGCTTTACTTTTAGGAAGGAAGAGTCTCGAGTCTGTGGGAGGCAGTCAAGGGGAGGGTGGAAGGTACAGTCTAGGGGGAGGCCTCTGCAGGAGAGCGAGGTGGGCACAGGAGCCAGGGCTGCAGGGAAGGCAGATACGGATGCAGGTGGGTGTTGTCATCGGCTGGGGGAGGCTGAGTGAGGGCCTCCTCTTAGGTCTCTACCTCCCTGTGAAGGGGGTCAGTGGGTGGTGTCATCTGATGAGATCTGGTGGCTAGGGGTGGGCAAGAAGTTCAGGAGGGATGCCCGAGGGCAATGGAAATGTTGCTGAGTGCTGGCTTCCAGAGCTGATGGGGAGTGGGGAGGGGCGGGGAGGGTTGGGGGGTCCTGGCAGAGCCCAGACGTGAGGTTTGGAAATCCCTTGAAGAAACTTCCTTCAGGCTAGGCTGAAGTGTGAACAGCTCTGAGGGGTCCAGTCCACACCAGCCCTGCCCTCCTGGAAGCCCTGCCTCCTCCTGGAACTTCAGGTGGGCTCGGAGTCCAGGGGCCCAGATATGTCCGTAAGGGCCCCTGACTCCACCCCCTCCCCCCGGCTCCTTTTACAGCCCTCACTCAGCTCCCGCTGGTCAGGTGTGGGAGGCCTTGGCAGGGGCATGGGGGAGAGGTCGTGAGGAGGGAGGTCTCTGGAGGAGGAGGGCACGGCCGAGGGTCCCCAAGGGCAATGCCGGGGAGGCTGAGCGCGGGAGGCGCGGAGCCCCAGCTGAGCTCGGAGCCCTCCTCTGAGGTTGGGGTTTCTGGGTGGGTGGTCCCTCAGAGGCCCTCTCCTACAGGTGTTTGGTCTCGGCGCCGTGGCCCACATGGTTCTAGGAGAAAAAATGGGGAGCTACCTCGGCGTCAACTTGGGTTTTGGCTTCGGCGTCACCATGGGAGTGCACGTGGCAGGGAACATCTCTGGTGAGTGGGCCGGGCCCCGCCTGCCAGGCACGGGCCGGGGTTCCCTCTGGGCTCCTCCTGCCCCCTCCCAGCCAGCCCCTTCTCCACGTCAGCCAGCGCCCCGCCCTCACGGGCCGCTTGAAGGGAGAGCACCGAGCCCCTGCCCTCTGCCCCCCGACCCACTGTTTCCACTAGCTGGGTCAGCTCAGGCACCTGATCGAACGTCTCCGTCCCTCCCTTCCCTTTACGGCTGCACGGAGGTGGTGGCGCCCGCCTCGCGGGGTCGCTGTGAGGACTGGGTGCGCGCGCTCCACACCTGCGGGCCGCTATCGCTGCTGCTGCTGCTGCTGCTGTTGTCCGTGTTACCCATTATTGTTGTCTGTTTCTATGCCGACACACCCGACCCTCCCTGCAGGGGCCCACATGAACGCGGCCTTGACCTTCACCAACTGTGCACTGGGCCGCATGTCCTGGAAGAAGTTTCCCGTGTATGTTCTGGGTCAGTTCCTGGGTTCCTTCGTGGCTTCTGCCACCATCTACTGCCTCTTCTACAGTGAGTGTCCTGTCCTGGCGTGTCCACCTCCGGCCTCAGCCTCCCCCCTGAAATATGGGCAGATCTGACCCAGTGTTCTAGCCTGTGGAAAAGTCTGGGAGAGAAAAGTCTTGGAGGTGCTCCCTGCCCTCCATGCTACAACCTCATCTCTGGGACTGCTGTGGGGTTTGGCTGGGGGAAGGTGTACACTCAGTCTGTGTTTCCACAGCCGCCATTATCGACTTCTCGGGGGGAAAGCTGACAGTGAGCGGTCCCACAGCCACTGCTAACATTTTTGCCACCTACCTTCCTGACCACATGACGTTGTGGAGGGGCTTCCTGGATGAGGTCAGTGGGCCAGGGGGTGCCCCTCCTCAAGCGCTCCCCCACGCAGGAAGGGGCCAGCAGGCAGCCCCTCGTGATGGAGAGGACCAAGAGCGCTGGGTGGGGACGGTACCAAGACATGTCTCTGCCAGCGGGTTTGGGCTGGGGGCACTGCTGAGGCCCTGCTGCTTGGCCAGGGGCCCCAGGTGGCTGCCACGGTGTCTGCTCCCCAGGTGTTGGCGACAGGGATGCTTCAGCTGTGTCTCTTAGCCATCACGGATAAGGGGAACAACCCAGCACTGCAAGGGACACAGGCCTTGGTGATCGGCATCCTTGTTGTCATCATTGGGGTGTCCATGGGCATGAACTCAGGATATGCCATCAACCCATCCCGGGACCTGCCTCCCCGCTTCTTCACTTTCATTGCTGGCTGGGGCACACAGGTCTTCAGGTACTGCCTTGTCCTGTCCACTCCTGTGAGTTTTCTGTGGGTTCCCTGCATGTGGAGGGGTAGAGCAGCCCGGGAGCAGCGTGCAGAGCTCCCAATGACCTGGGGAGGCAGAAGTGCGTCCTAACTTTCCTCCAGACCCTTCTCCTGGACTGAATGTCAACCCTGCCCCAGACCGGCCTCTGTCCCTGAATCAGGCTGAAGCTGACCGGTGTCCCGGGCTCAGGGGCAGCTCCTGGGCTAGGATGGGGTTACTCCTCTACTCTCAGGCCCTACTCTCTGTCTCAGCCCGAGGCAGGTGCAGGTGCCATGCTGGGCATCGGCCCCCTAAGCTGGCCTCTGCCTCTTGCCTGCAGCGCCAAGGACTGGTGGTGGGTGCCGGTGGTGGCACCACCCCTGGGCGCCTACTTAGGCGCCATCATCTACTTGATCTTCATTGGCTCCAGCACCCAACGGGAGCCGCAGATACTGGAGAATCCCTCGACGTATGAAGACCACAGAATACCTGTGTTGCCCAAGACCATGTCTCACCCACCCGTGACCTCTTCCCTCACCCCTGTCTCTGTGTCCCCCGACAACAGACCTTCAGTTCTGTCCCACCCTTAAGTGACTCCATCTGCCTAGAGCACCTCTAAGGAAGACTATTTGTCCCAATAAAGAAAGTCTTGTCCCACAGTGGCACCCCCGCTTCCTGGGTGCCTCCTGTGGTTGGGCTTCCCTCCTGGATTCTTCCAAGAGTTCCAGGGTTATGCTGTAGCCCAAGGCTGAGCATAGAGCTGAGAGGCCTCCAACTCCTTCCAGCCCTGGCAGCTGGGTCGCCCCTGGGGCAGAAGGCGGAAGGGCCGACCGGTGGCCTCAGTAAAAATAGGATCAGATCACAGGACACTGGACACAGAACAGTGGACTTGCAGGCACAGGGTAGGAGGGGATGGGTTGGGGGAAGGGACACCAGCTAGCAGGTGTGTGTGTGTGTGTGTGTGTGTGTGGTGGGGGGGAAGGTCAGCTCTGGAGACACCTTGAGCTGCCCTGGAATAGGACTCTAGACTCTTCCTCAGTTCTGGCCAGTCCTTGGACGAGGCAAGGCCAGGCCCAAGTGTGTAGATCAGAGTTTCTCAGCCTTTTTTTCATTACTGCCCCCCTCAGGAGCCTCTTAGACATTTTTTTCTTAACACATGATATTTTAATAACACAGGTATATCTGTTTATGTACTGTACATATATCTTTGCTTTATACAAAAAAAGTAGGATTTTTAAAAATCTCTCCCTTCCAAGGATCCCTTTTTTTCTCCCATGGGAGCAACATCTCCCCCACCCTTGAAAATGCCTGATGTAGACTGAAAGGAGGGAAGAGATTGGGCTCCTCTTCCTTCTTCCTGGGGCCAGAGCTCTCGCACAGTAAGCAATTCCAGAGTTGGAAAGGAAGAAGCAGAGAGGAAAATCCTTCCAAAAGGCACCAGGGCAGGAAATGGTCTCATGGGGTTCAGGGGACAGGTGCAGAGGGTGGGTGGAGATGCGGCAGCCAGAGTCCACTGACTCAGGGGCCGCGTGGAATCATCCTGCTTTCTGGGACTCAGAAGGCAGCAGTGCCCAAGGTTCCTGTCACTACTTGTGCGTTTAACCTTTCAGCAATCACTGAGCACCTCTTGTGTGCAGGCCCCATGGATGAGGCTGGGTCTCTGCCTTCGAGGAGTGCAGCTCCTACTGAGGACAGGTAATCGCAAGGAAGGCAGCTAAGTGGTGAAGAGGGGGCGGACGGTGGGGCTCATAGGGGGCTTACAGCCCAGCCCCGGCTTCCCAGAGGAGGACACAGAGCCGAATGGGGGGTGGGGAGGTCCTTTCTGGGGCTGGTTGCCACACTTTATGGTTTGAGGAGACAGGGCAGAGGAGGCTGGGCTTTCTTCTGGAAGCGGAGTCATGGTGAGATGAGATTTAGAAAGCCCGCCTGGGCTGCAGTGTGCAGGATGCTGGAAAAGGGGGAGCCTGGAACCTGCAAGGGAGTGTGGCGTGAGGCTGCTCCAGGAGGAACAGTGCGGCAGCTCACAGGTCAGTGCTGGTGGGTGGAGAGGAGAGAAGGGATTTGCCCAACTCCAAGGAGGTAAAACCCACAGGATCTGGGCTTGGACTGGAGGCAGGAGAGGGTGTGGATGTGGCAGGGGCCAGGGCTGATTTCCAGTTTCTGGCTTGGGCCCGGGGTGTTGGAGATAGCCCCACTGAGCATGAAGTGTGGGAGAGGAACTGGTTTGAAGAGGAAGATGGTAAGGTATGTCGTGGACACATTGACTGTGAGTTGCCTGTGGGACTTGGGCAAGAGGTGTGTAGTCTTGGGCAAGTTACTTATCCTCTATGGGCCTCGGTTTTCTCATTTGTAAAGTGGGTCTAATAATATTACCTACCATTTGTGTTGATGTGAATATGCAATGAAATAAAACATGTACAATGGTGAGGATAGTGCTTGGCACAGAGTAACTGCTCAATAAACCATTATGCCTTTTGTGTGTGGTCTGGAGCGCAGAAGAGAGTTGAAGCAGAGACTGGGGAAACTATGGTTGTGAGGATATAGCCGGGGCTGAGGAAGGGTGAAGGAAGGGTCAGTGAGCAGGGTCCTAGGAGCACAGCCAAGAGGCAGCTGTGAGGTGGGGTGAGCCTCTCAAGAGGTTTGGTTGACAAGGGGCACAAAGTGGGTGGTCAGGGGACACTGGAAACACCCCAAATGTCCGTCAACGGGGGAACAGATACTTACATTGCAGTTCAGTCACATATAGCAGAATATGACACATCAGTGAAAACTAAGGCACAACGGCTACCTGCAACAACACGGAGAAAGTTTGGAGGCATAAAAAGTGATGCAGTACCACACCTTATACCATTAAAAAGCAAGCAAAAAGGAATATACTCTTTAGGTGTATGTATGTGATAAAACTACTTAAAAAAGAAGGGATGTTTCCTTCGTGGAGATAGAGATGGGTGATAAGATGGGGAGGAGCGTGGGGGTAGTGCAAGCTGTTTGTAGTTTTCTAGTTCTGGAGTTGGGGTAAATTTAGGGATTTATTATGTGATTGTGCTTATAACATATAACTGTGATATATATTCATTCATAGGTATCATGTATTTTAAAAGATGAAGAAGAAATAGCAATAGCATGAGAACAGGTGGTGGGAAGAGTGACAGGTACAGGACCCAATGAGGTTAGGGGGCTGGGGGTCCAGGGAGGAGGGAGAGACTTGAGTGTGTCTGACATCCCATGGTGGGGGGAGCTGAGCCAGGGATCCAGGCCAGGGAGTGGCTAGGGAGGGGCCACAGCCAGAAGTGCCAGCCAGCTGCCTCACTCTGTAACCCTGGATGGGTCTCTTTGTCTCTCAGCCTCAGAGACCCTGTGAACACAAGGAGGGTGGCCACTCATTCCTGGTGTTCCAGAGCAGTGTGACCCTGAGGCCTCAGTCACAGATGTGAGGGGCATATACAGGCCCCAGGGTTCTGGTTCCCACCCTTCTCTGTCCCACTGACCACTTCAGCCCTCTGGCATCCTCATGTCCCCGGGAGGTGGCTTTGGAGGCCGGCCAGCCAGGGGGTCCATCTAGAACCCCTCCTGCTGTCCACTGCTCTGCTGCACACCTAGACTAGGCCCACTGCCCACAGCTTCCTGCAGATTCTGACCCCAGGGTCAGGCGCAGATGAGCCCTGACCCTGCTCACAGAGTGAGCACAGGGCACAGACCCCTTTCATTCTCTTGGTAGACTTTGGTTGAAAGCCTATAAATGTGCCAGATGCCATTCCAGTGCCAAGGACATAGGCACAATTAGGATGAAAGGAGTCCTTGTTCTCACGGAGCTGACATTCTGTGCAAAATGTGGTGTGTTTGTGATACATGCTAAGCAGGAAGTGTGTGCGGGTGTGAAAACTGGAGCCTGAGAAAGCAAATGAGTAAAGACCTGAAGGGGGTGAGGGATTGAGCCATGTGGACGTGTGGGGGAAGAGCATGCCAGGCTGAGAGAACAGCCAGTGCAGAGGCCCCGAGGTTCGAGTATGAAGGACCATTGCTGGAGGGGGAGGAGTAGGGGAGTGGAAGAAGATAAGGTCAGAGAAGTGAGGAGGGAGCGTGAACTCAGCCCAAGTCTGTGGAGAGGTGAGGCCAAGACTTGGCAGAGGAAGGGAGGTCTCTGGAGGAGAGGAGGAGGTGCCACTGCAGGAGGGAAGGAAAGAAGGGGAGGGGAAGGAAGAAGGGGAGCAGGAGGGGAAGGGATGGAGGGGGAGGGGAGACGAGGTGGGGCAGGTGTCATGCCACCTTATGGGTCCCGGCTCTTGGCTCTGCTCACACACACAGCCCCTCCGGTAACCACTCTCTGGTTGGACTCAGGAGGGCCATTTGTGCAGCTCTGGGAGCCAGGCTGGGATGTGAGCTATAGGAGCTCTGGCTCCTCTTCCATTCTAGTCCCAGGCCAGCATGGACTGGCTGTGTGACCCAGACCCTTCCCTTCTCTGGGCCTCAGTTTCTCTATCTGTACGATGAGGCTGGGATCTGTTGGTGTCCGGAGAGGCTCCCAGTTCTGACTTCTTCCAGCACTTCGAAGCCTCATATCACGAGCCCATTACTATCCTCTGCCCTTATGCCAGCTGAGGCTGTGTTTGAAATGGGGACGGGGTGGGACGAGAACAATCCCCACCCTAAGCCAAGCCCTTCCTGGGCTTTGCAGATGAAGGTTTGGTCCTCAGCCTGGCGGTCCTGGCTTTGGGAAGAGCCCCTACTCCCTGTCCGGTCTACTGCTCTCTCACTCCCATCCAGGGCCTCCGAGGGACAGACACCCACAGGCAGCACCTTGGTCTGGCTGGTGTCACTGTTTCCTCCCTTAGATGAGGTCCTGCAGCCCCAGAAGAGGTGGGAGAAGCCATCTTGGGCTGGACCTTGGTGTTGGCACCCTCAGAGGGAGAAGGCTGTGGCCACTTAGAGCCGCGCAGCCTGACCTTGGCTCTGCACCCACCCCTGTGCTGAACCCAGAATGGGAATAGGTGTGACCCCACCTTCCCATGTGCTGCAGGGCTCATAACTAAGAGCACAGACAATGGGGTCAGACCGCCTGGATCTAAATACCTGCTCTGCCACTCACTAGCTGTATGACCTTAGGTAGGACAGGATAGTAATAGCTCCCAACTCCCAGGGCTGCTGGGGTGATAAAATGAGCTATGCCTGGCACGCGGGAAGGCTGTGTGCTGTTATCACTCTACGCTGTCTCGTGGTCCTCGCGTCATCACGCCCATCTGACACCCAAGGAATCTGGGAGCTGGGGAGGCTGGCTCAGTAAGGGGTACAGAGTAGGGATTCTAGTCCTTTGTTGATATTGATCTCTGCCAGGTCTTGTTTGGTCTTTAAATTGTGAAATATATTCTGTAAACACGTGTATAAAACATACACGTACAGTTAAAATAACAGTAAAACATTAAAAACCAAAACCCCTAAATAAACAAAAAAGCCCAAACACTCAAGTGCCCCCTACTGAGTTCTGGCAGGCTACTTTTATTTTTCAGGTGTGTGATTTTTTGTTTAAGCTCTTTATTGGAATACAATTGTTTTACACTCTTGTACCAGCTTTTGAGGTACACCAAAGTGAATCAGCTGTATTTATACATATATCCCCATATCCCCTCCCTCCTGCGACTCCCTGCTACCCTCCCTGTCCCAGCCCTCTAAGGCATCACTCATCATCGAGTTGATCTCCCTTTGTTATACAGCAACTTCCCACTAGCTATCTATTTCACAGTTGGTAGTGTATATATGTCTATACTACTCTCTCACTTTGTGCCAGCTTCCCCTTTGCTCCCCCCTCCCCAACCCCGTGTCCTCCAGTCCATTCTCTGCATCTGCATCCTTATTCTTGCCCTGTCACTGGGTTCATCAGTACCATTTTTTTTTTTTTTTTTAGATTCCATGTATATGAGTTACCATACTGTATTTGTTTTTCTCTTTCTGGTTCACTTCACTCTGTATGACAGACTCTAGGTCTATCCACCTCATTACATATAGCTCCATTTCATTCCTTTTTATGGCTGAGTAATATTCCATTGTATATATATGCCACATCTTCTTTATCCATTCATCTGTTGATGGGCATTTAGGTTGCTTCCATGTCCTGGCTATTGTAAATAGTGCTGCAGTGAACATTATGGTACATGTTTCTTTTTGGATTATGGTTTTCTCTGGGTATATGCCCAGGAGTGGGATTACTGGATCATATGGTAGCTCTATTTTTAGTATTTTAAGGAACCTCCAAACTGTTTTCCATAGTGACTGTACCAACTTACATTCCCACCAACAGTGCAGGAGAGTCCCCTTTTCTCCACACCCTCTCCAACATTTACTGTTTCTAGATTTTTGGATGATGGCTATTCTGACCAGTGTGAGGTGATACCTCGCTGTGGCTTTGACTTGCATTTCTCTAATGATTAGTGATGTTGAGCATCTTTTCATATGTTTGTTGGCCATCTGTATGTCTTCTTTGGAGAAATGTCTATTTAGGTCTTCCGCCTATTTGTGGATTGGGTTATTTGCCTTTTTGGTATGAAGCTGCTTGTATACTTTGGAGATTAATCCTTTGTCTGTTGCTTCGTTGGCAAGTATTTTCTCCCATTCTGAGGGTTGTCTTATTGTCTTGTTTATGGTTTCTTTCGCTGTGCAAAAGCTTTTAAGTTTCATTAGGTCCCATTTGTTTATTCTTGATTTTATTTCCATGATTCTAGGAGGTGGGTCCAAAAGGATCTTGCTTTGATGGATGTCATAGAGTGTTCTGCCTATGTTTTCCTCTAGGAGTTTCATAGTGTCTGGCCTTACATGTAGGTCTTTCATCCATTTTGAGTTTCTTTTTGTGTATGGTGTTAGGAAGTGTTCTAATTTCATTCTTTTCCATGTTGCTGTCCAATTTTCCCAGCACCACTTATTGAAGAGGCTGTCTTTTTTCCATTGTATATTCGTGCCTCCTTTGTCAAAGATAAGCTGCCCATATGTGTTTGGGCTTACCTCTGAGTTCTCTATTCTGTTCCACTGATCTTCCTTTCTGTTTTTGTGCCAGTACCATACTGTCTTGATCACTATGGCCTTGTAGTATAGTTTGAAGTCAGGAAGCCTAATTCCACCAACTCCATCTTTCCTTTTCAAGATTGCTTTAGCTATTTGGGGTCTTTTGCGTTTCCATAGAAATTGTAAGATTTCTTGTTCTAGTTCTGTGAAAAATGCCATTGGTAATTTGATAGGGATTGCATTGAATCTGTAAATTGTTTTGGGTAGTACAGTCATTTTCACAATGTTGATTCTTCCAATCCAAGAACATGGTATGTCTCTCCATCTGTTTGTATCGTCTTTGATTTCTTTCATCAGTGTCTTATAGTTTTCTGCATGCAGGTCTTTTGCCTCCTTAGCCCGGTTTATTCCTAGGTATTTTATTCTTTTTGTTGCAGTGGTAAATGGGAGAGTTTCCTTAATTTCTCTTTCTGCTTTTTCATTGTTAGTGTATAGGAATGCAAGAGATTTCTGTGCATTAATTTTGTATCCTGCTACTTTACTAAATTTAGTGCTAGCAGTTTTCTGGTAGAGTCTTTAGGGTTTTCTATGGATAATATCATGTCATCTGCAAAGAGTGACAATTTTACTTCTTCTTTTCCAATTTGGATTCCTTTGATTTCTTTTTCTTCTCTGATTGCTGTGGCTAACACTTCCAAAACTATGTTGAATAATAATGGTGAGAGTGGGCACCCTTGTCTTGTTCCTGTTCTTAGAGGGAATTCTTTCAGTTTTTCACCATTTTGAAGGATGTTGGCTTTTGGTTTCTCATATATGGCTTTTATTATGTTGAGGTAATTTCCTTCTATGCCCATTTTCTGGAGAGCTTTTATCATAAATGGATGTTGAATTTTGTCAAAAGCTTTTTCTGCATCTATTGAGATTATCGTATGGTTTTTATCCTTCAATTTGTTGATATGAGGTATCACATTGATGGATTTGCATATATTGAAGAAACCTTGCATTCCAGGGAAACACCCCACTTGATCATGGTGTATGATCTTTTTAATGTGCTGTTGGATTCTGTTATCTAGTATTTTTTCAGGATTTTTGCATCTATATTCATCAGTGATATTGGTCTGTAATTTTTTTTTTGGTGACATCTTTGCCTGGTTCTGGTATCAGGGTGATGGTGGCCTTGTAGAATGAGTTTGGGAGTGTTCCTCCTTCTGCTATATTTTGGAAGAGTTTGAGAAGGATAGGCATTAGCTCTTCTCTAAAAGTTTGATAGAATTCACCTGTGAATCCATCTGGCCCTGGGCTTTTGTTTGTCAGGAGATTTTTTTTTAACTTTTTATTTTTTTATTTTTTACAGTAAACTGCATATATTTAGAGTGTACAATTTGGTATCCCAGTCTCTCAATTCATTCGCCCCCAACCCTCCCCGCTTTTCCCACTTGGTGTCCATGTTTGTTCTCTACATCTGGGTCTCTATTTCTGCCTTGCAAACTGGTTGATTTGTACGATTTTTCTATAGTCCACATACATGTGTTAATATACAATATTTGTTTTTCTCTTTCTGACTCACTTCACTCTGTATGACAGTCTCTAGGTCCATCCATGTCTCTAAAAATATCCCAGTTTCATTGCTTTTTACAGATGAGTAATATTCCATTGTAAATATGTACCACATCTTCTTTATCCATTCATCTGTTGATGGACATTTAGGTTGCTTCCATGTCCTGGCTATTGTAAATAGTGCTGCAATGAACATTGGAGTGCATGTCTTTTTAAATTATGGTGTTCTCTGGGTATATGCCCAGCAGTGGGATTGCTGGGTCATATGGTAGTTCTATTTTTAGTTTTGCAAGGAACCTCCATACTGTTTTCCATAGTGGCTGTATCAATTTACATTCCCACCAGCAACGCAAGAGCGTTCCTTTTTCTCCACACTCTCTCCAGCATTTACTGTTTGTAGATTTTCTGATGATGCCCATCCTAACTGGTGTGAGGTGATACCTCATTGTCATTTTGATTTGCATTTCTCTAATAATTAGTGATGTTGAGCAGCTTTTCATGTGCCTCTTGGCCATCCGTATGTCTTCTTTGGAGAAATGCCTATTTAGGTCTTCTGCCCATTTTTTGATTGGGTTGTTTGTTTTTTTGATATTGAGCTGGATGAACTGTTTATATATTTTGGAGATTAATCCATTGTCTGTTGATTCATTGGCAAATATTTTTTCCCATTCTGAGGGTTGCCTTTTCGTCTTGCTTATAGTTTCTTTTGCTGTGCAGAAGCTTTGAAGTTTCATTAGGTCCCACTTATTTATTTTTATTTCCATTATTCTAGGGGGTGGATCAAGAAAGATCTTGCTGTTATTTACGTCAAAGAGTGTTCTTCCTATGTTTTCCTCCAGGAGTTTTCTACTGTCTGGCCTTACATTTAGGTCTTTTATCCATTTTGAGTTTATTTTTGTGTATGGTTTTAGGAAGTGTTCTAATTTCATTCTTTTACATGTAGCTGTCCAGTTTTCCAGCGCCACTTATTGAAGAGGCTGCCTTTTCTCCATTGTATCTCCTTGCCTCCTTTGTCATAGATTAGTTGACTGTAGTTTATCTCTGGGCTTTCTATCCTGTTCCATTGATCTATATTTTTGTTTTTGTGCCAGTACCATACTGTCTTGATCACTGTAGCCTTGTAGTATAGCTTGAAGTCAGGAAGCCTGATCCCACCAACTCCATCTTTCCTTCTCAAGATTGCTTTGGCTATTCAGGGTCTTTTGCGTTTCCATACAAATCATAAAATTTCTTGTTCTAGTTCTGTGAAAAATGCCATTGGTAATTTGATTGGGATTGCATTGAATCTGTAAATTGCTTTCAGTAATAGTGTCATTTTCACAATGTTGATTCTTCCAATCCGAGGACATGGTATGTCCCTCCATCTGTTTGTGTCTTCTTTGATTTCTTTCATTAGTGTATTATAGTTTTCTGAGTACAGGTCTTTTACCTCCTTTGTTAGGTTTATTCTTAGGTATTTTATTCTTTTTGTTGCAGTGGTGAATGGGATTGTTTCCTTAATTTCTCTTTCTGATCTTTCATTGTTGGTGTATAGAAATGCAAGAGATTTCTCTGTGTTAATTTTGTATTCTGCAACTTTACTAAATTCATTGATTAGCTCGAGTAGTTTTCTGGTGGCATCTTTAGGATTTTCTATGTATAGTATCATGTCATCTGCAAACAGTGACAGTTTTACTTCTTCTTTTCCAATTTGGATTCCTCTTGTTTCTTTTTCTTCTCTGATTGCTGTGGCAAGGACCTCCAAACTATGTTGAATAGTAGTGGTGAGAGTGGACATCCTTGTCTTGTTCCTGATCTTGCAGTTTTTCACCATTGAGAATGATGTTTGCTGTGGGTTTGTCATATATGGCCTTTATTATGTTGAGGTAGGTTCCCTCTATGCCCACCTTCTGGAGAGTTTTTATCATAAATGAGCGTTGAATTTTGTCAAAAGCTTTTTCTGCATCTATTGAGAAGATCATGTGGTTTTTATCCTTCAGTTTGTTAATATGGTGTATCATATTGATTGATTGGCATATATTGAAGAATCCTTGCATTCCAGGGATAAACCCCACTTGATCATGGTGTATGATCCTTTTAATGTGTTGTTGGATTCTGTTGGCTAGTATTTTGTTGAGGATTTTTGCATCTAAATTCATCAGTGATATTGGTCTGTAGTTTTCTTTTTTTGTAGTATCTTTGTCTGGTTTTGGTATCAGGGTGATGGTGGCTTCATAAAATGAGTTTGGGATTGTTCCTTCCTCTGCAATTTTTTGGAAAAGTTTGAGAAGGATGGGTGTTAGCTCTTCTCTAAAAGTTTGATAGAATTCACCTGTGAATCCATCTGGCCCTGGGCTTTTGTTTGTTGGGAGATTTTTAATCACAGCCTCAATTTCTGTACTTGTGATTGTCTATTCATATTTTCTATGTCTTCCTGATTCAGTCTTGGAAGATTGTATTTTTCTAAGAATTTATCCATTTCTTGCAGGTTATCCAATTTATTGGCATATAGTTGCTTGTAGCAGTCTCTCACGATCTTTTGTATTTCTGTGGTGTCCATTGTTTCTTCTCCTTTTTCATTTCTAATTCTGTTGATTTGCATCTTCTCCCTTTTTTTCTGGATGAGTCTGGCTAATGGTTTATCAATTTTGTTTACCTTCTCAAAGAACTAGTTTTTAGTTTTATTGATCTTTGCTATTGTTTCCTTAATTTCTTCTTCATTTATTCTGCTCTGATCTTTATGATTTCTTTCCTTCTGCTCACTTTGGGGTTTCTTTGTTCTTCTTTCTCTAATTGTTTTAGGTATAAAGTTAGGTTATTTGATATTTTTCTTGTTTTTTGAGGTAGGACTGTATTGCTATAAACTTCCCTCTTAGAACTGCTTTTGCTGCATCCCATAGGTTTGGGGTTGCTGTGTTTCTGTTGTCATTTGTTTCTAGGTATTTATTTATTTCCTCTTTGATTTCTTTAGTGATTTCTTGGTTGTTTAATAGCATATTGTTTAGCCTCCAAGTGGTTGTATTTTTTATAGTTTTTTTTTTCCTGTAATTGATATCTAGTCTCATGGCATTGTGGTCAGAGAAGATGCTTGATGTGATTTCAATTTTCTTGAAATTACCGAGGCTTGATTTGTGACCCAAGATATGATCTATCCTGGGAAATGTTCTATGTGCACTTGAGAAGAAAGTGTATTCTGTCATTTTTGGATGGAATGTCCTATAAATATCAATTAAGTCAATACAGTCTAATGTGTCATTTAAAGCTTGTGTGTCCTTATTTATTTTCTGTTTGGATGATCTGTTCATTGAT
The DNA here is from genome assembly GCF_030028045.1 of Hippopotamus amphibius kiboko. Classification (NCBI taxonomy): domain Eukaryota; kingdom Metazoa; phylum Chordata; class Mammalia; order Artiodactyla; family Hippopotamidae; genus Hippopotamus; species Hippopotamus amphibius. Next base: position 72,168,445 of record NC_080187.1, read on the forward strand.
GTAAGTGGGGTGTTAAAGTCTCCTACTATTATTGTGTTACTGTTGATGTCCCCTTTTATGGCTGTTAGCATTTGCCTTATGTATTGAGGTGCTCCTATATTGGGGGCATAGATATTTACCACTGTGATATGTTCTTCTTGAATGGATCCCTTGATCATTATGTAGTGTCCTTCCTTGTCTCTTGTAATAGTCTTTACTTTAAGGTATAATTTGTCTGATATGAGTATTGCTACTCCAGCTTTCTTTTGACTTCCATTTGCATGGAATATCTTTTTCCATCCCTTGACTTTCAGTTTATATGTGTCCCTTGGTCTGAAGTGGGTATCTTGTAGGCAGCATATAGAAGGGTCTTGTTTTTGTATCCATTCAGCCAGTCTGTGTCTTTTGGTTGGAGCATTTAATCCATTTACATTTAAAGTGATTATTGACATGTGTGTTCTGATTACCGTTTTCTTAATTGTTTTGAGTTTGTTTTTGTAGGTCTTTTCCTTCTCTTGTGTTTCCTGCTTAGAAAAGTTCCTTTAGCAATTGTTGTAAGGCTGGTTTGGTGGTGCTGAATTCTCTTAATTTTTGCTTGTCTGGAAAGCTTTTGATTTCTCTGTTGAATCTGAATGAGATTCTTGCTGGGTAGAGTATTCTTGGTTGTAGGTGTTTCTCTTTCAGGACTTTCAGTATATCCTGCCATTCCCTTCTGGCCTGCAGAGTTTCTGCAGAAAGATCAGCTGTTTTCCTTATGGGTTTTCCCTTATATGTTATTTGTTGCTTTTCTCTTGCTGCTTTTAATATTTTTTCTTTGTGTTTAATTGTTGTTAGTTTGATTAATATGTGCCTTGGTGTATTTCTCCTTGGGTTTATTCTGTATGGGACTCTCTGCACTTCTTGGACTTGATTAATTATTTCCTTTCTCATAGTGGGGAAGTTTTCCACTATAACCTCTTCAAATATTTTCTCAGACCCTTTCTTTTTTTCTTCTTCTGGGATGTCTATGATTCGAATGTTGGTGTGCTTAATGTTGTCCCCATTGTCTCTGAGACTGTCTTCCATTCTTTTTTCTCTTTGCTGCTCTGTGGAAGCTATTTCCCCCATTCTATCTTCCAACTCACTTATTCGTTCTTCTCCCTCAGTTATTCTGCTGTTTATACCATCTAGAGTGTTTTTAATTTCAGTTATTTTGTTGTCCATTACTGTTTGTTTGCTCTTTAGTTCTTCTGAGTCCTTATTAACTGCTTCTTGTATTTTCTGTATTTTGTTATCGAGATTTTGTATCATTTTTACTATCATTACTCTGAATTCTTTTTCAGGCAATTTTCCTATTTCCTCTTCATTTATTTGGCCTTGTGGGGTTTTTTTCCTGCTCCTTTGCCTGCATGGTCTTCCTATTTTCTCATTTTGTCTAATTTATAGGATTTGCTGTCTCCTTTCCCTATGCTGCCTGGTAGTAATTCCTCTTCTTTCTGCCCTCTGCCCCCTGTGGTGGGGTTTGTCTAGTGTCTAGAGTAGGCTTCCTGGTGGCAGGGGGGTCTGGTGTCTGCTTTCTGGTGTGTGGCTCTGTGCCTTTTCTCTCTGACAAGCAGGGCTGTGTCAGGCGGTGTGTTTTAGGGTATCTGTGAGGTTAATATGGCTTTAGGTAGTCTGTGCCCTGATGGGTGGGTTTGTGTTCCTGTCTTGTTTGTAGTTTGGTGTGAGGTGTCCAGCACTGGCAGTTGCAGACAGTCAGATGAAGACAAGTCTTAGACTCTGATATTAGGCTCTGTGAGAGTTCTCTGCCATTAATCTTCCCTGTGTCTGAGGACTCCCTAGTAGTCTAGCATCCTGGATTCAGTGCTCCCTCCCCAGAACCTCCTACTTTACTTCTGATGGAGTAGTCCAGACTTCAGAGGTTGCTTGTTTAAAGGGGTTTAAAGAAGACTGCCCAAGCCCCACATTAATGTCAGAGTGTTGAGTCAAACAAATACTAACTCAAGGAAACACATACATGTATAAGACATGCAAATACTGAATCCAATAGAACATAAGGCACTAGAAAGACCTGACAGAAGAACCCCAGTATGCCATCAGACAATCAAAGAGAAAACCAACAGAAATTCAAAACCAAAACCAAAACCAAAACCAAACCAAAACAAAACAAACAAAAACCAAAAACCACACACACACAGACACAAATCCAAGGAGATTTTGAAAGCTAGGATCAAATATAATAAAGAGCAAGAGTACCAACAGACAGACTGAAGATTCTCAGAATGAAATCAGACAATTATACTTAGAACTAAGATAAAGACAAAACCTAATAATAAAAACCAAAGCAGTGTGTCATCTGGAGAATAAAGCAAGGAAACAGAGCAGACTGGTAATATTGCTTATAAGTATATTAAGATAAAATAAACTAAAAAAGGATAGAAGGCAGGGCAACAGAAGAGTGTAATGTGACTGGAAATATGAAAAGAAAAAGAAAGAAATAGAAATGTATAAAAGATAGAGATGAAAAGAAGGCAGGAGAGATACAGTCAGCACTACAAAAAACTTAGCTAGAAATAGAAATATATAAAAAGGCTAAAAATAAAAATAGAATAAAAAAGTTATGAAACGTGTAGATCCCTTAGGACTAAGATCGTAATTAATAAAACAACAACAAACTAGAACTGACCCCAGAATGGACCAGATCAATAGAATTAATACTAATATTTTTGTTTCCTTGGGGTCTCAGCTGTAAGTGTTCTTCTACACGCCTTGAGTTTTTTGTATTACTCTGCAACCAGCAGAGCTTCCTTTATTGTTTGTGTGTAAGTGCCAGTGTGTGGGGAGAGAGGGGGTACAAAAGTGGCTCCTTCCCATGAGTGAGCAGTGGCACCGTGCCTGGGTCATGGTGGCTTGGGCAGCTCAGGACAAGACAGTGACTCCAACCGCAGCTCCTCCCCCCTGCTATGACTCTGCCAGGGTGCCCTGCCTGGGTCATGGCAGCTCAGTTGACCGTTGTGGTGCCTGTTGCAGAGGGACACCGGTGGCTCAGGTATAAACAGAATATCTCCAGAGCTGGGCCACTCTGTGGACTTTTGGCTCTTGGCTGCAGGCACTCTAGGCCAGCCCTGCCCAGGAGCCTTTGTTATTCCTGAGTGTGTTAGCCAGGCCCAGAGGGGTCCTTCCTTTGTCCAGCGCAGGCGCTGAGAGAGGGGCTATGCCCGTGGCTTCTCCCCCATGCTTGTGAGTCAGTAGTATCGAGCCACTGCCATGGCCACCCAGCTTTCTGCGGTAGGCACTGTCCATTGCGGATTTCTTCCCTCCTGTCCTCTCAGTTCGTCTCCCCACTGCCAACAATGTTTCTCACCCTGAACCAGTTCTCCGGTTTCCACGTTCTAGCTCCCAGACCTCCTATTCAGCTGTGAACTGACGTCTCAGTCCAGACACGCTGAACTGTGGTGTGGACCCTCTGTGTGTTTCTCACTCTTTCCTGTCTGCCACAGCTAAGCCACTTCACCCTCTTTGAACAGTCCCAAATGCCTCCCTTCTGACCCTGAGAAATTCCCCATTGGAGAAGGGGTTTCCCCGTCAGATAAGGGATGTTTCCCTGAATTCGGCAATCTCCCGTTTCAGATTCCCCTGCCCCAGGGTGTGGGACCCGTTCTTTTCTTCTCTTCCTTTTTCTCTTCCCCCTCTGTCCTATCCAATTATGTTGGGATCTTTGTAGTCCTTTCTGCTGTCCAAGGTCATTTGCTGGTGTTCAGCTGGTTCTCTGTGGGAATTATTGCATCTTTTGGTGTATTCCTGATGTATCTGTGGAGAGGGATTCATCCCAAGTCCTACTTCACTGCCATCTTTCATCTTTTTTTTTTAAGTTTTTTTTTTTTTTTTTTTTTTTTGATGTGGACCATTTTTAAAGTCTTTATTGAATTTGTTACAATATTGCTTTTATGTTTTTGGTTTTTTGGCCATAAGGCATGTGGAATCTTAGCTCCCCGACCAGGGATTAAACCAGCACCCTCTGCATTGTAAGGTTAAGTCTTAACCATTAGACCACCAGGGAGGTCCCTCTGGCAGGTTACTGAAACTCTCTGGGCCTCAGTTTCCTCATCTGCAAAATGGGGGTCACGTGGCCCAGAGGATGAGGTGCTCCAGGTTTCAGTTTTGCTGTTAACATTGCACTATGATGGAGCAAGGCTGGGTAGAGTTTACTACAGTGTCTATGTTCAGGAGCCAAGGTGGTGGGGGGCAGGTGCCAGAGGGTGTGTGCAGGGGATGCCCTAGGACCAGTTAGGGGCCTGGGTGAGTAATGGAGCTCAGAGTCTGAGAGAGGAGACACAAAGTTCAGAGCCAGGTAGGCCCAGGCACACAGATGAGGTTATAAATCTAGGGCTGAGCCTTTGAGTCCTCCAGGGACCCAACAAAACCCTTGCTGGCTGATAAAGAGGATTCCTCAGATGGGGGTTCCTGTCAGGGCCAGCAAGAATGTGCTCCTGCCCTCACTGCCCTCCACATTCTTCTACCTATGCCCTGGCCTCTGGCCCCAGGTCAGGGGACATTAGAGAGAAGGTGAATTCCTAATGGAGGCCCAGTGCCAGGGCAGGGGGAGACTGGATGGGGGAGACTGGTGGAGACACCAGGGGATAGCGTGGAGTTTGGACATGCTGAATTAGTGGTACTTGTGGGACATCCAGGGAAAGGCATGGGCCTGAGCTAGGGAAAGAGCTTTTAAGCCCAGGGTGGCAGTTAAAGGCTTGCAGCTGGATGAGGTGGCCCAGGGAGAAATGATGGAGCCCTGGCGCGTACCCACGTTTTAGAGGCTAAAGGGGAGGAGGCAGCCAAGGGCCATGATCTTCCTTGGCCCCAGGGACCTGCATACTGTGGGGTCTTAAACTGACTTCTGCCTTGGGGCCAGTTCCTTCCCTCAGGCTGTTCAGACAGGTCAGGGCAAGTAAGGGAAGCTCATGCCCTCCTGGGAAATGTGGAAAAAAGCCCCAGAGACCCCCACGCCACAGGACTTCCCTGTAGCACTGAGTCCTGCAGCTTCAGGCCCCAGCTCTGGCTCTGGCAATCTCCGATTTCTGCCCTGTCCTCAGCTTCCTGCCCTCCAGGTGGCAGAATGCCCAGGGCAAAATCCTTGAACCTCTTCTCTTTCACCCTCTCTCCCAAAATGATTTCACCAGCCTTTAAATACCATTATATGCCAACAGCTCCCCAAATTAGATCTCCAGCTCAATCCTGTCTCCAGACTTCAGACTCCCATGGACAACCGCCTACTGGACTTATTTTCATCCTACAAAGCCTGCTCCTCCCACACACTTTCCTATCCTAGTAAATGGCAAATTCAGTCTTCCCATTGGTCAGGCCCAAAACTTTGAAGTCATTTCTGCTCCTCTCTCCCACACCTCACATCCCAGCTGTCAGCAAATCATATAGGTGTTATCTGCAAATTGTACCTAGAATCCAACCACCTTTCAGCTTACTAGGTTTGAGCCACTGTCGCCTCGCTTTCGGATTTCAGCAGTGGTCTTCTGACTGCTCCCCCAGCCTCTTCCCCTCGCTCTGACTCAGTCCTACAGTCTAGTCTCAACGCAGCAGCGGGGATGATCCTTTCCAAAAATGAGCCAGCTTTTATTCACTCCTCTACCCTAAGCCTTTCATGACCTCAAGGTCCCTGCTCTTCTCTCCTTTATTCATCCCCCTACGGCCTGGTGACTTCTCTGTTCCTTCAAGGTACATGGCATGTTTCTACCACTGAGCATCTGCCATGGCTGTTCCCTCTGCCTGGGATGGTCTTCTTTCAGTTATCTGCACAGCATTCCTCCTGTGCCTATACTGTGTATATCAATAAGCAGAGAGAAAGCAGTATTAAAAAAAGAAATTAAGAGGTGATAAAAGATATTGGTTATAAACTCATCTAAAAAGTTCTAGAGAATGTTTTCCTGAGGCAAAGCATAAGCACTTCCCCCACCCCATCTCCAGGCTCCTGGTTTGGGGATACACACTGCCCCCTCGTGGCCATCACAGCAAAAGGTTTCATCTTCTGGGGCTATTCTCTACATTGGTACGTGGTACAAACACTGCTCCCACTTGTCCTGACCTGCTGGGCCACACAGTCTCAGGGACTCCAGGATGAGCTGCGTGAGCTGCCACTGCTTTGGCCCATGGAGTGGAGAGGACACAGGTTTTGAAGTCAGACCTAGTAGGAATTTCAGATCCCCAATTCACTGAGTGATCTTGGGCAAGTGACCTAATAACTTCTCCAACCTTCAGTTTCCTCATTGGTAAAACTAGGAAAATAAAGATACACAGTTTATGGGGCTTTGAGGAGTAAAAGAGAAGAGCACACTGCTTGGTGTATCAAAAGTGCTCAAGTTATTAGAAGCTATTCTTCTACTATTAGAAGAGATTCTTGGCAAAGTGTGGGCAGGTGAAGACCCCTGACTCCTCCACCCATGTGGCCAGGCTTGGGGTAGGTGGGGTGGGGGAGGGGTGTAAAAGGGGAGGTGACTGAAAACCCCAGCCCTTGCCAGAGCAGCTTCATGACGGCTCTGTTCCTCCCCTGCCTACGCCCTGAGAGACAGTCCTGGGATAGGCTCAAGGCTTGACCAAGCTGAGATGCCGCTCTCTCCTGACCGCTCAGACCCTCCCTACCCACTACCCTCCCAGAGGTTCAGGGCAGCACACAGGCAGGAACCCAGCTGATAGGTGGGAAAATCAATGCCCAAACACTGGAAGCAAGCTGCCCAGGCACAGAGCCAGTTGAGGCAGCCAATGGAGGGTCCCAGCAGTTCAGCCGGGTTCTCTGCAGCCGGGTCTCCCAGGAGACTGTGTGCATGAAGCCTGGGGTTGAGGGCAGCCTGAGCCACTGGGAAGGACTCCAAGGGAATTCTGTTTGGGGAAGACAGCTCCCCTTTTCCTGAGGACTCAGCCCCGCCCCCCTCCTGGCCTAGGTTGGGAACCCAGGGCCTGGACTCCTGGCCTGGCACACATCCCTTGGAGCCTTGTCCCTAGAAAAGCTGGGCCTTTCTAGACTGGCTTAGAGAATGCCCTGGGGATCTGTGAGCTCTAAAAGGGCACGGGAGATGATACGGGACATCTGTGCTGAGGCCATGCGGGGAGTTTGGGAGGTAGAACTTTCCTGATGGGTGTGGCAGGTGCATGAGTGAGCGGACTGATAAGGAAGGCAGGTCTGTGAAGGTGAAGGAGCTCTGGCCTGGGCCTCCCTCTCCAGTTTTGGAAGAGGAGGCACAGTGGCAGGTTTCCCTTAGAGAGCAAAGTCTCCAGGCTCTCAGGCATGAAGCAAGGCCAGCACCAGACGGGAAGGACTCCCCCAAACCTAAACCTGAGGACACCTCCCCCACAAGACTGAAATTCCTTCCTCCCTTCCCCTGGTCTGCTCCCCAGCCTGGCCAGGCCCTGTCCAGGACACGACCCAGAGCGGCTTCACACAGACCCTGCAAGCAGGAGGGCTGCTTCATCTCCATCCTGCAAGCACCCTCCCATTGCACACCAGACTGGTACCACTGTTGATAGGAGCCAGCCCTGCCAGACAAGCCAGAGGGAATTCCAGAGTTAAGAACTTGGCCTCTGGAAAGCTCTGGACCCATGAAGAAACTCCTGTTGAAGGAGACCGGGGCTGGAGAAGTAGGAAGATACCACCAGATTCTGAGGGAGCAAACGTGGGGTCCTGATGCCCACAGACTCTCCCCATGTAAGGGGTGGAGGTGTCTTTCCCTTCAGCCCACACTAAATGTAATTTACTTGGATGTGTAAAATTTTGTCTAAGGCCACTGCTTAGTGGAGAATCCACCAAACAACTTCCCTTTGCTGAGGGGGTCTGAGGTCCCTTTGTGATCTGAGGAGGGCTAGCTCCCTGCTGAAACCTCGCAGCCTATCCTGCCTCCTAGGTCTCCTGAATCTCTTCCCTCTTTGCAGCACCAACTCCTGCCACCCTCTTCCTCTCGCTTGGATCACTCTGGCAGCTCTTGGTTGGGTTTCTTGCCTCAAAGTTAGCCCTTCAATCCGCCTGAGTGACAGCTCTGGAACAGGGTGAGCAAACTAAGGTCACAACCAAATCTAGCCTGCTGCCTGTTTTTGTACAACACACCAGCTAAGAATGGTTTTCATTTCTAAATGGTTGGAAAAATATAAAAAGAATATTATTTCATGACATGTAAAAATCCTAAGAAACTTTGACTTGGCGTCCATAAATGTTTTTACAGCAGTCACACTCATCCCCTTACGCACTGTCTGGGGCTGCGTTCACACTACAGTGGCAGAGCTGGATGCTGCCACAGAAACGCTAAGGCTCACAAAGCCGAAAATACCTGGCCCTTTACAGAAAACCTTTGCCGACCCCTGCCCTCGGTCATCATCCAGCCATGTTGCTCTCTGCTTAGATTCCTTCAGTGGCGCCCTGTGGCCCTCTACAAACTGATCCCTGTCTACCTCTCCAGCTCCATCACATGCCCCTCCAGTAGTCTGCCCACTCTGGACAACTAATCCTTCCTCAAACCTCCCGCAAACCACAGCCCTGGGCTTGTCTCAGGCCTTTTATCTTCACTTGGCATGCCTCTCTCCTCCAAATGGCAGTCTACCTTCTCAAGACTCAGTTCAAATGCTTCCTTCTGTTTTTGTTCCCCATCCAGGTGCCCTCCCCCCAAACATGAAGGCTAACCCATTCCTAGACACCACAAAAAAACCCCTTGTACGGATCTTCAGCTTTTAATAAACAGACTAATGACCTACTTGTGCCAGATCAAACAATTTCATTACACTGGCTCAGGTGTGTGTCCCCCACCGGATTACTAACTGTAGAAGAACAGGCCATGTCTGTTTCCCACAGCCCTAGCACAGGCTGGCAGGGCTAGGATGCAAGCATTCACCAGAAGTGGCCTGCTGAGCCTTCTAATCTTTTACTCGGCTGACCCTCTACAGATCAGGCACCTCTGTTCACATTATCTCATTTAATCCTCACAACCCTGGTGACAGAGGTGATAGCCAGTTGCTATGTGGCAGAGCTGGAATCTGAGATTGGGTCTCCTGCCTCCTGTTGATTCTGAGATGCTCGCAATGTACAGTTCACCCACTGAACCCACTGCTTGAAAGAAGTAACAGATGCTCATGAGCTTCCTGCTGGGTGTGGGGCCACTGACGCTCTGCTAAATGGACTCAGACAGAGGTGGTTTTGTAGCTCTCTGTCTCTTCCCTCCAATCACCTGTTCCCGCTCTGTACCTGATGTCCTTCAAGGCAGATTGTCTGGGTCAGCACCAGAGGGCAGCCCTGCACTTCCTAGTAAGATTAAGTGCCAGGTTTGTGATGTCACTTCTCAATTCTCCTCCTGTTGCTCTGGGGCTTGTGGCTTGTTCTGGAGCAGAAGGAAGTTGTTGGAAGTCTGGCCTCCATACGTGGAGAGGCGCCAATGCAAAGAGAGCCCAACTAATGTAACTATTGATACACGTGCCTTAAAAGGAGCCTGAAGAATGCCTCCAGTGGGCTGCTGGCCTGTCCACATAGTTTTTTGAATATTCAAACTGAGGTCCAGAGCTCAGAGACAGGGAAAGCCAATACAGCTGCTGCAGGCCTGGGAGAAAGCAACACAGGAAAGGTAAGTGTCCCGGAGACTCTTCTCAACCAGAGAGAAGGGCTGCACTGCTCAGTACACAGAGGCTGCAGTGTGCACCTGGTAGGAGGAGGAGCTTGCTCTATGTCCTCCACCACCACAATGCAGAGCTAACGTGTCTGTCACCACACAGGCTCAGCGATGTGCTATGAGAGGCCCTCCCCCAGACTCCAGAGGACGGAATTCTGTACAGTCACCCGAGCCTGCTCCTAGGTCTGGAACTGATGGTACTGAGGAGCACTAAAGTAAGTTCAGCTAGGCAGACCTATGAGAATTTTTGACAAAAGACTCAGTTAAGATAACTGTGTTTAACCACATATGTGATTCCAGACGTGGAGTACCAATTCAATGTTTGATATTTTGGACTGAGAAGTTAGCCTGTGTCTTTCCAGAGACAGTGATCACTTTTGGATTAAGAAAGCGAGGTGCATCTGATGCTGTAGGCATTTTCAGGAGGAGGAAGGATAACTGGGACAATTGAGACCCAGTGACACTTTCAGGCTAAAATTCTGGTTTGACTGAATCAAGCCCAATGTTCCCCCAACCTTCAGAGCAATCATGGTGGTGGTGTCAGGAGCCTCTGCAAATGCGACGGAATCACTCGTGACTGTCCAGTCAGAGATCTGGCCATACTGAAACACTTTATACAGATAGAAGAGAGGACAAGGGGATTTCTGACACACTCATGCTTTGGATGTATCAGTTCAAGACAGTATGTGAGCTCTGAGTCCACCAGGCAGTTGGGAACAAGCGTGATCTATCTGCTGGCCAGCGCGTCTCCACCACACCTAACCATTCTTTTTCCTAAGTGCACCTTCATCTCCTCAGTCCTGGACATCAAAGTAGTCAATTACTGGCTCCTTGGCTATTTTCTGTAAATTACTGCTCCCAGGATTCCTGAAAAGCAAACATAGAAAGATCAATCTTTTCTTGTTTGGGGGAAATAGATTCAGGTCTTGGAAAGTTAAGGACCAGCTGAGTTACCATGTGTGAAGCTTTGATAAGACAGTGGGGTCCACATGAGCTGGTAACTCTTGAAATTTTGTGATGGGCACACAGGGGTTTATATTAATATGTTATATTAATACCATTTTCTCTAGTCTAAAAATTTTCCACAATAAAGTCTTCAAAAGAAAAAAAAGGCAGCATGTCATAAACAGGCCAGTAACTTTACGTCCCCCAGGTGTTACCGGACACAGCTGTGGAGTAACATCAGGAAACGCAGTGTGTGCGGATGGGAGTCCAGGCTGCCTGCCTCCCAGGGCTAGAGTGGGGCTGGTCCTGGGGAGCTACTTGGCCCCAGGCGCTCCTCCTTGCCTTAGGCTGTGTCCAATGGGCAACACCTAGTCGTCCTGTCCAGTTCCAGGGGAACACACATGGCTAAGACCCTCATGGTGACCTTGTAAACTTCCCTACCCACCCTCCCAGAGGTTCTGTGTAGGAGGTACTGCTAGGCTTCTTTCTGGAAGGCCAGAACAGGAGGAGCAATCCCGCTGGGTTTCCCAGCAACTTCCAGCAATGTGGCCTTGTCATAGTAGGGCAGCTGGTCCCCTCCTGGGAAGGGAGAGGAAAGGAAGGAGGGATGATGACCCCTTTCTGCTCCTGTCTGAGAAAACACCTGCCAGACTTTCTGCGTGCCCATGTGGTTTTCTCTTCTCTTTAAACTATGAACATACGTTTCTGTTGTAAAAGTGATTCAAACCATATATAAGCAGACAGAGTAAAACATGAAAGTTCCCTTCTTCACTGTCAACTGCCCCTTAAAATCCCACTTCCATCTCCAGAGTAACTGCTGTGAACAATGTGACATTCCTAAATCATCTGGTGTGACAGACTGAATCCATTTCCCGGTGTCACCACCTACACCATGGAAATTATGGCCAGTGCCGGCCCCCTGGAGGGGAAATGGGCATTCCAAACATCAAACTTGGGACCCCCCCTGGCATGAACAAACGTGTCCGACATCCCAGTCAAACCTTATATATCTGAACATCGCACCCAAAGGCCGGGCCCAAGGAGGCCGCTGATGGCTGGTGCAGCCCAGGGCAGGTCAGCCCCTGGTGGCTTCTCTGAATAGACAGGGCCCTTTGGAAAGCAGCTGAGGAATCCTTACTTGTCTGTCTGATGTCTGTGATGAGGAATCGGTGGTGGAGGCCGTGACTGTATCTCCTTTTCAAGTACACCTGTCAGCGTGGTAGGAGGACAAATAGACTTCCCTCTGATAAAAGTCAGAACAGAAAGTAATGAAGACGAAGAACTGTTTGTGAGGAGAGGCAGAGAGCTGGAAATCCAGTCTGAGACTTTCACCGTGACACTGAGGAGTACTTTCTGATATGACCCATCTCCTCTCAGGCATGGTCACCTTTGTTTAACCCTCATTCATCCCTTTCACCCACCTCTGCTGGGCCTGCTACCTGCTTCCTCTCATCTCACTCTTGAGTTTTCTTTGTTGGGAGGTTCTTCCGATTCCCCCAGGTTCTGACAGTGATCTTAGGTCCTGCTGTCCCCTCCTGGCCCACACTACTGCTTCGGTTTCCTCAAATGGCAAACACTGTTAACAGAGGATGCCTTGAGTCATGAGCCAGCATCCTTTCTGTTTCCATCATGCCAGGCGGACACGAGGGGAAAGGGGACAGATGTGGTGGGCAGGTACCCACCCGAGGCCCTCAGGGTCTGGCGTGGATTGTATCTGTTACGTGTGTCTGCCCTGACGACTGAGACACGGGCTTTACTTTCTGGTTCAGGCCTGCAGATCAGTCAGAACGGCTGGCCTGGAGGCACACTGTCCACCTAACCTCCCAAGGAAGGAAGGAAGGAAAGCAAATATCGACCAGCCCTGCCTCCCAGGCCGTTTGCTCCACCAAGCAGTTCCTCCTGCGATGGCAAGGTTCACCCACCTGACTGCAGTAACCACGACGTTGCGCTTCGGTTCACTGTCATAGCTCACGCTCTCCAGGCCGTATACTTGGGCCAGGTCGTGGATGATCCGGCGGTGGTCTCTGTTCATGGGAGGGAAGCAGTGGCTCTTCTTACTATTCTTTCCCTGTGTTGAGGGAAAAGACGATTGACTGATAAAAAATCATCTTGAAAACAGGATATGCCTACAGAGGTCGTTCCCACCATCCCAGAACAGCCTGGGTCAGTGAAATGGTGGCTGAGTTCTGGAAGCCCACAGCACACAGCATTCCACTGACGGCCAAGCAAGCCAGGGGTGTGGGAGAATGGGGGCTGATGCATTCCTTCACCTTCTCTGTGAGCCACATGGTAGCAGCTGGCCAGGGTTAGGGGGACAGAGGGCAAGTAAACTGAGACTTACACAGACAGTGCAATGGTTCCTCCTGCAGGGCCCATAACTGGGGAGTGAGTGATGTTCCCAAGAAATGACTAAATAACTTGAAGACTTATAAACAAGAAAATCTCACTTCCTATAAAAAGTACATTCTACACTAAAAATCATGAGTGTACACATACAGACACACAAGCAGAGAAATACATTTGCTCAGGTTTCCCAATCAGGAGGGGAACAACAATTCCACTTTCTCCTTTGTGTTAGTATCCTGCTGGGAAGCGGGAACAGAAGAGAGGAAGGGAGGGGGTGAAGAGATGGGGGGAAGGAAACCCATCTTCACAAGATGTGGAGGTAAAGTAGCCATCTCACCCTCACCCATAGCCCCCCTGAATGAAGAGGGAGTCACCGCCAGGCTGGCAGCTTCTGACTACATTAGAGACTTTTTTGCTTAAGGCTACCTCCTCAACATCCCTGGCTGTCTCCAGGACAGGCTTCACTCTCTTGAAGGAATCTATGCCACTACTCCTCAGCTCTACTCATTCAACTTTTTATCTTTGCCCAATGGCTTCTTTCCTGTCTTTGGGGTAATAAGAACCAGTGTGTCCAGTCATACAACAGCCCTTCAGAGATCTGAGGACCTAGCATGTTTTCCTAAGTAACCCTACTGAATTCCCTTCATCCAGAGTTTCTTCACTCACCCTTAGGCATGGAGCTAGGATTTTTATTTACATTTAATATTATTGCAGATATGTCTTCTGAACTAGGACAGGGCTTCCATAGATGTTATAATGGCTGGGCTTTTGGGAAAGATAAGGATCCTCAAGGCAGCTGTGACTTTTTCCTATAACTATTTACACTGACAGTGTTTCTGGGACTTGATTTTTTTTTATCAAGCTGGCCTTAGGGACATGTACAGCTGGATGTTTTGACTTCAACCTTATTCACGGCCTCCACAAGGGCTTCCATTTCCTTCTCAATGTCGCTGACAAACTTTAAATCCTTCCTGAAATGAGAAATAACCACAGTTAATTTCATTTAACTGACCTTCTGAGAATCCCTTCCACCCACCCACTGCCTCTAAAGTGCAGACAATGGACAATGTGGGCAGAAAAACTGCAGAGGTCAGGAATTGTCAGATAACAGAAAGTTGAATGTGATGGAACAAAGGGAAAGAAAGTAAGAAAACAAATATAAGAAAAGAGAAGATGGAAAGAGAACTAGCCATCAGAAGGCCAGAGACCAGAGGAAAATCACCCAAGTGAGGACCACCCATGTGATTAAGACCTGGGCAGACAAAGGTGGAATGCGGCCAGAGATCCTTCAATTCAGGCTGGTCCAATCTTTGGGGGGCCCCAACTCCTAACACACACACACACACACACACACACACACACACACACACACTCTCTCTCTCTCCCCAAGTTCAATTCTTTACCAGGACAGTTTTGAGAGACCAAGAGAAGGATTTTTATTAAACATCATATAATCCCTTATAATACATATATAAACTTGGTCAATCACAGAGTATTGCATATTAGTTACTACATCTTAAAGATCAAACACTCTGATAAGTCACAATTAAGAGAGCAGGTGACAACTTACGTACCTAGCATCTTCTTTCAAACTGTCACTGAATTTTGACCCTGAAGAACGTACATTAAAAGGATCAGAATCATCACTGATATGAAATGCCTCTGCTAACCGCCTGAAAGTAAGAGAGAAGTAAGTAAATGAAAGGAAAGGAAGGGGAGGAAAACTATCTCGTAGTAACAGAGTGCCTAAATTTTTTCTACGTTGATCTCATTTCAGTAAACCTGATTATTAAGGAGAATAAGAACAACTTGGGACAAGATATCGAATTGTCTTCAAAGAACAAAATAAATAAGACAGATCTAGATGGTTCTGAGTAAAGCTGTAGGCTGATACTGGGGACTTTGGTGACGAGAAGGCTGAGGGAGGGAGAGCACTAGGGATGGTCAATGCGGGATGACCTCCTCTGAGGTTTCACCTAAACATCAGATACATAAAGTAGACAGATGTTAAAATTAATATCACTTTGCATTTCCCTGGTGGCGCACTGGTTAAGAATCCACCTGCCAATGCAGGGGACACGGGTTCAATCCCTGCTCCAGGAAGATCCCACATGCCGTGGAGCAACTAAGCCTGTGCACCACAACTACTGAGCCTGTGCTCTAGAGCCCGTGAGCCACAACTATTGAGCCCACGTACCACAACTACTGAAGCCCGCATGCCTAGAGACCGTTCTCCACAACAGGAGAAGCCACCGCAATGAGAAGCTCATGCACTGCAATGAAGAGTAGCCCCCGCTTGCAGCAACTAAAGAAAGCCCGTGCAGCAATGAAGACTCAACACAGCCAATAATTAATTAATTAATCTAAAGACAAAAAATTAGTATCACTTTACAGAAAGTCTAGAAAATAAAGTTTCATTAACAACATAAGCACTGTGTTATTTTTTTATTATTATTATTATTATTATTTTTTTGGGGGGTACACCAAGTTCAATCATCTGTTTTTATACGCATATCCCCATATTCCCTCCCTTCCTTGACTCCCCGCCTCGAGTCCCCCCCACCCTCCCCGCCCCGGTCCTCTAAGGCATCTTCCATCCTCGAGTTGGACTCCCTTTGTTATACAACAACTTCCCACTGACTATCTATTTTACAGTTGGTAGTATATATATGTCTGTGCTACTCTCTCGCTTCGTCTCAGCTTCCCTTTCGCCCCCTGCCCCCTCCCAAACCTCGAGTTCTCCAATCCATTCTCTGTATCTGCGTCCTTGTTCTTGTCACTGAGTTCATCAGTACCATTTTTAGATTCCGTATATGTGAGTTAGCATACAATATTTGTCTTTCTCTTTCTGACTTACTTCACTCTGTATGACAGACTGTAGTTCTATCCACCTCATTACATATAGCTCCATCTCATCCCTTTTTATAGCTGAGTAATATTCCATTGTATATATATGCCACATCTTCTTTATCCATTCATTTGTTGATGGGCATTTAGGTTGCTTCCATGTCCTGGCTATTGTAAATAGTGCTGCAATAAACATTATGGTACAAGTTTCTTTTGGGATTGTGTTATATTAATACATTTCCTTTCAGATTTTTTCTCTGTAATTTTAAGTAGTTGCAATCACTGTATATAAAACTGAATTTTTTTTCACCTTCTGTGTTTAGCATTTCTCACATTACTGTTTGATTTTCACACTCCTTGTATTAATAGCTGCATAATCTTCTAAATATATATATATCTGACAATTTAAACATTTCCCATTTATGTTTCTTTGTTTCTTGTTTTATTTTTTGTCTTTTTTCATTTTTTTTAAGCAGATAGATAAGAGGGAAGAGTCATAGTATCAAAACCCATACATAAATATTTACAGAGGAATCAAAACCGAGATAATTAGGCCTGAAGACAAGACAGAGTCTAAATGCTGATGATTCATAGTGTTCTCCTTGGGTGTACATTCAACTGGGTATGAGGCCTGATACAGCCAATACCTAACAATGCAAAGTAATAGTGACAGCTGCCAACAACCTCAGCTCAAAGACAAGAATATGTGAACCGCTTGAAAAGGCTCGTCTAAGAAGTCATTCAACAGTAAAACCTACTGAAGGGGTCTGTGAGGGTCCCAGTCTAGCACAGCACACCTATTGTTTCTGCCACCAGAGCTTCTGGACCAGCAGGAGCCAGGCCCGGTCTCACAGAGCTCAGCATACTCACTGTCAGCCAGAAGCTCCAGGATGTTCTTTTTCTCATTTTTTAAAAATTTATTAAAAAGATTTTTTTTATAGCCCATTTAGGTTTCTTTAACAGTTCTCTAGTTTCTCAATATTATAAGTAACACAATATCTCTGAGCAAAAAGCTTTTGAGATTATTTCTCTGGAAAATGTTTCCAGGTGTGGGATAACTGGATTAAATAGTATGGACATCAGACCCTTGATCATCATGTTCTAAGGGCTCCACAATGCTGCTTGTGTTTTGCCCAGCAGTGCATGAGTTTCATGGCATCTCACCAACATCCAGTTATGTTGGTTTTTTTTTTTTTTTAAAAGATAGATAAAATTCAGCTTAGCACTTAGTACAGTTTTCTTTTACATAGAAACATAGGTCTCTTAACATGTTTCATGCCCATAACAATTTGGTTTACTGTTGCTAGATTTTCTAATTTTTTAACATAGGTTTAATTTTCAAAATTTTAAGAGAATTTCTAGAGGGGAGATCTTTCCATGTTTTGCTTAGTTTGGCCATTAATTCAAACATAAGCACCAATAAAACATGCCTGTGGGATGAATCTGGCCAGCCAGTTTTTCAGTTTTGCAATGGAGCATACATTGCAACTTTATTATTTATTTATTTATTTTGGCTGCCCTGGGTCTTTGTTGCGGGCTTCTCTCTAGTTGCAGCGCACGGGCTCCAGAGCACGCAGGCTTCTCTCCAGTCGCAGCTCTCGGGTTTAGTTGTACTGCAGCCTGTGGGATCTTAGTTCCCCAGCCAGGGATTGAACCCATGTCCCCTACATTGGGAGGCGGATTCTTAACCATTGGACCACCAGGGAAGACCCTATTTGCAACTTTAGATGGCATTTTCCTTTTCAAATCTGCATTTCTTTTTTCTTAGGTCTGTGAGTATTTAAGAAAGAATCCTTATATAGTAAGGGTCATATGTCATCATTCGAAGACTGAGGAGAAATTCAAAAGGCTTTCAGAAATAGCTAGTTCTGGGCTTCCTAGGTGGTGCAGTGGTTAAGAATCCACCTGCCAACGCAGGGGATACGGGTTCAATCCCTGCTCCAGGAAGATCCCACATGCCGCGGAGCAACTAAGCCTGTGCGCCACAACTATTGAGCCTGCGCTTTAGAGCCCGTGAGCCACAACTATTGAGCCCATGTGCTGCAACAAGAGAAGCCCACATGCCTAGAGCCCGTGCTCTGCAACAAGAGAAGCCACAGCAATGAGGAGCCTGCGCACCACAACGAAGAGTAGCCCCCACTCACCGAAACTAAAAAGAAAACCCATGCACAGCCAAAAAGACCCAACACAACCAATAAAATAAATAAATAATAAATTAAAAAAAAAACCAAAATAGCTAGTTCTAATAAAAAATGGAGATTTGCTGAGTACCTACTATGTTTTAGGCTTGCGCCAAGAGTTTTATAAATATCTTCCTTAGTTTTAACGTATAATCCTCATAACAACTCAGGGAGGTGGATACTATTATTGTCACCATTTCCACAGATATTTAAGAAAAGTAAGGCTTGGAGAAATAATTTGCCCAAGGTCACATGTTAAATGATTTGTGAAGCTAGGATTCAAATCTGGGCAATCTAAGTCTAGAGCTCTGGCTGGCTCTACCTACCATGCAATAGTGTCTCAACCACACAAAGGTTCATTTCTGTGTTTTTGAGGCCTTCTGAGTATTCACTACAGCATTTCTGAATACTCAGGATTCTTAGTTCACATTTTGGGTTGGAGAACAATGTGACAGTTCTTAAAGGACAAGAGTTTTGGGTTTTTTTTTTTCTGTAAGAACTTCTATTGAGATACAATTGACATACAATAAACTGCATATATTTAAAGTGTACAATTTGATATTTTTTTCTTATTAGTAATATATATATGGCAATCCCAATCTCCCAGTTGACCCCCCCCCCAACCCTTCCCACTTTCCCCACTTGGTGTCCATATGTTTGTTCTCTACGTCTGAGGACAAGACTTTTGAATAGCAGTTATTACAAAGTTACCGTGAGGGTCAAACCAAGGGAAATTTGGGCAGTGCTATTAATCATCATATTACCGTCTATACATTTAGCCATCTAAAAGGGGTATTGTTAACAATTGTTGAAAGTCAAACTTGTAGGTAAAACAAGACTGTACTTTGTCTGTGTCTGTTTCTGCTTAACTTTCTACCTTGAAAATTCTTCAAAGAAAGATAAGTTACAAAAATATTATAATGAACTCCTACATACTCTTCACCTAAATTCTCCAAATGTTAACATTTTCACAGAGCTCTACCTTTAATCTTCGTTGGAACCAGAAAGTTTGCCAGTCATTGAATAAATGCCCCTTAATCTGACAAGGAGTATACTCAAATAACTTACAGCAAACATCATATATAATGGTGTTTAAAATTTTCCCTATGAGATTGGGGATAAGTTAGAAATACTTATTATTACCACCTTCCATTCAACACTGTACTGGAGGCCTAGCCAGTGCAATAAGGCGAGAAAAAGAAAAAAGTTAAGAATTAGAAATTAGAAGAGGACATGATTGTGTGTGTGCAAAATCTAAAAGAAGCTACAGATAAATTATTAGAAATAAGTAAATAGCAAGGTTGTGAATACAGGTCAACAAATATCAGTTGTATTCCTATAAGCCAGCAACAAGCAATCAGAAAATTAAATTTTAAAAGTGATACAAGAGAAAATAACATTTATAATAGCATCAAAAAACATCAAATAGCAAGGAACAAATCTATTGAAAGGTACAAAATCTATATAAAGAAAACTATAAAATATCACTAAGAGAAAACATGACTAAATAGAAGGATATACTTTGCTCATGGATTAGAGGCCTCAATATTATAAAGATGTTAAACTCTCCAAACTGATCTATAAATTAAATACCAGATCAATCAAAATCCCAGTAGTTTTTTTGTTTTTTGCAAACATTGATAAGCTATTTCTAAAATTTAAATGGAAATGCAAATGGCCAAGAAGAGCCAAGATGATCTTGAAGAAAGACCATGTCTGAAGAGATATGCTACCAGTTATAAAGGTACAGTAATTAAGATCATGTGATACTAGCACAATGGAACAGAATGAGCTCAGAAATAACCCAGACACAATATGAATACTTGATTAAGACAAAGGTGGCACTGCAGAGCACTGGGAAAAGGATTTCTTGATAAATGATACTGGTCAAATGAATATTTGTATGGGAAAAAATGGAATCATGAGTCCTCCTTACACCATGCTTAGAAAAAATAATATCGGTCCAGGTCAACTGTAGACCTAAATGTGAAAGGTAAAATAAGGCTCCTAGATAATAACAGAGAATATCCTCATGACCTCAGGATAGGCAAATATTTCTTAAACAAGACATAAAAAGTACTATTCACTAAAGAAAAGACTGATAAACTGAATTATATTAAAATTAGAAACTTCGCTTTACCAAGATAGCAGAGAGAGAAAAGTGAAGGCACGGAGTGTGAGGAAAAACAATATATAAAACAAAGGACTCATCCAAAATATGTAAAGAATTCCTAGTAATCAATATGAAAAAGACAGATGACACAATTAAAAAATAAGCAAAGACTTGAATAGGCACTTCACAAAAGAGGATATCCAGTTGGCCAATAAGCATATGAAAAGGTGCTCAACCTCACCAGTCATCAGGGAAATATAAATATAAATTAAAAGCTGAACGACATCCAGTTATACATTTATAAAAATGGATTAAAATGAAAAAGAATGACAATGCCAAGTGCTGACACAAACAGAGAGCAGTGGGAAATATGGCCCCGCTCGTGGGAGTGTAACTGGTACAACCATTTTGGACACTGCTTGGCAGAATCAATGAAAATATGCATACCCTATGAATCAGCAATTCTGAGCTTATATCCAACAGAAATGAGTACATATATACAGCAAAGCAAGTATAAGGATATTCTTAAAGAGCATTATTTGTAATAGCCCAGCACTGGTAACAACACACATATCTATTAACTATAAAATAGATAAATGATGATATATTGATACAATAAAATATCATGCAGAAATGAAAGTGAACAAAATGCTGCCACATGCAACAACAGGAATGAATGTCACAAATGTAATGAAAGAAGCCAGACAAAAATAATACAAATGATATGATTTCATCATTTACATAAAGTCCAAATACAGACAAAAATACCCTAAACTGTTAGAAGTCAGGAGAGAGGTTATATCTCAGTGGAGTGTAAGCGTGGGTTCTGGTAACTTTCTATCTCTTGACCTCGGTGCTGACTGCACCACTGTATTCACTTTGTGATGACTCACTCATCAGTATAGTTCTGATCTAACGAAGTATGTTATACTTCAGCATAAAAGTTCATTAAAAGAATTTTAAGCAACTTATCTCCATTGGAACCAGGAAGTCTGCCAGTCCCTGAATTAGTATGCTTCGGGGCATGTGATGTTTATACTTGCCTGAAACCACACAAGCTCATGTTTCAGAAATATGCTGAAATCACATAACTGGTTTATCCTTAGACACTTCAATTCTTTCTTTCTTTTTTTAAAAAAATCTATCTATCTATCTATCTACCTATCTATCTATCAAGATATCTATCCATCTATTTACCGGCTGCATTGGGTTTTCATTGCTGTCATGTGGGATTTTCCCAGGCCAGGGATTGAACACGTATTCCCTGCATTGGCAGGCGGATTCTTAACCACTGCACCACCAGGGAAGTCCCTGACACTTCAATTCTTGACGACTGAATTTCTCCTGCTCTCCAATAGCAGCAAAAGACTCAAAGCAGGTGCTGAATGAATGCTTGGAGGGTTGCTCCCTCCTACTAATTTCACAGAGCTCAAGGACAATTAGATAAACAGCAGTTGAAACTACTTACTTTTTCCTTTCCAAGGCTGAACACTCCTCATCACACTCCAGCCTTGAGAAGCAAATGAAAAAAAAATTAAGTCAGGGTACAAGTTTCACAGCTCCTACTCAGCAATGAGTTCTTAGACGGTCAACCTGGAGACAGAGCAGACTGGCCAGAACAATGGCTGGATGAGGTCCCTCTCAAGGACAGGTGCACAGGCCTCTGAGTTATGGGAACCTAGGAGTCCTCAGAAGGGCTTCAGAGTGTCCCCTGGCTGCTCAGCCCCCAAAACGTTCCCAGTGCCCCTCTGACAGCCCCACTTCCCTCTCTCGACACAGCCACCATTCTGTTCTCTTCTTCTGTGGGTTGGAATGGACACATCAAGGTCTCTGCTTCCTCTGGCTACAGTCTGCAGTGAGGCCTAGAAAAGCCTCCTCTGGTCTTAGCTGTATCCTGAGTAGGATTCACTGCATTGGAGTGGGTGTGGTCTCAATATCAGATATCTGTTGAACATCTACTGTGTGTGCAAGGCTTTACTATTGGGGACTGACACAAATGAATGGTTCCCGTCCTTTGGAAATTAAATGTAATCAGAGAAAGAAGGTATAGCTATACATTTTAAAAATTACCTGGCTTGGTGAATTTCCTTCTTAGTAATTAACTTGCTGATCTCCACTGAATCTCCAAGCTGCATGTCTGTTATTTTGGAGGCCATGGAAATAGCAGCTATTCTGAAGTATAAAAAAGAAAGGGAAGAAAGGCACTGCAGTTTCACAAGAACCTCTTCATACCAGGCACACAGAACACTTCTTTCAAGGCAAATCTACCACTTGACAATCTGTGTGGCCTTCGGAGCCCGTCTATTATGAACTACTCATACATTAATGTGGTATCTCCTCAATTAGATTCTAAGCAGCTCCATACTGCTTAATCCATTCCTCAGTATCCCCTTGAGCATCTAGGCCAATGCCTGGCACTCAGTGGGTATTCAAACATAGTCAATCTGATGTCTGCAAACTCCTAAAGTCCCATCTCCATGGCGCATCTCTGCATCTATTCATCCATTCATCCCTAACACCTCTACCTCTGTACTCAGATCCCTGTGTGACCACAAGGGTCCCAACATTTCAGGAGGCTGCAAAGAAAACTCACAGAAAAGTCAGAGACCCCCACACCAAGGCAGGAGCACAGGACCTGGTCCTGGCTGTGCCACAAGTGGTGGGACGTTAAAGCTATTCATGCAACTTCAGGACACCTTCCCTTCTAATCTCATGACGTAATAAGACCCAAAGGGAGAGAGAGCAGAAGGAGGAGGAGAAGAAATAAAAAGGTTCTTTTACAAATTAAAGTTAGGGAAGGTGAGGTACATAAAGCAGTACTTTTTCTTTGAACCAGAAAAACTAGACTCAAGAAAATTTATTTAAAAAACCTTCCTTAAAAGTTGCAGAGATCCTACAATAAACTCCTGTATACCCTTTACCTAGATGAACCAATTGTTAACATTTAAGTAGTACTAACCTTTGATAAGTACTGGATGCTTCAGAACAAATCATGATTTCTTTTCTTCGCCCACATTCACACTGCAGCTCTACCTGAAATAAGATTAACATGGAGCAACTTTCAGCCCACAAAAACATGTGAATGGGCAGGTTACACTTTTAAAGCCTCTCTCAAATCAAACCATGGCAGAGAACAGAGGGACAGTGAGTGGCTACCCTCCAAGCTGGAGGAGCTAACCACACATGCAAACTGACAACATGGTGGTTGACATCCTAGGAGGGAAATGTCCAGTCGAAAGTGCCCCTTTCTGGGAATTACTCCTGTCCTTAATCCTGCCTGAAGAGGCAGGCCTTGAATGAAGTTTTTAACCACTGAACCAGAGGTAGACACTTGACCCAGGACCAGCCAAGGTCTAATCGACTCCACTTCATCCCTTGCTTTCACCTCCTCGGGGCCAGACCCTGTTTAATCCCTCAAACCAGGTAAGTCCCTCACTCACCTGTTCTTGTGGCACTCCCTACAAAGGTGTACCTACTCCTTTACGACACTCCATAGTCACAGTTAATTACCTGAGTAATTTGTTAGTATCTGTCTATCTAATGAAAGGCACCATGTGTTTCCTGTTCACTGGTGGTGCCCCAGCATCTACCATAGCATAACATCTTATACAAAATAGACACATCTATTTGTTGAATAAAAAGAGTGGGCAATCAGACTTGAGAATCTGATCCAAGGGAGACAGAAACTGGTCAGGTGGCAGTGGGTACTTTCTGAATTAAGAGGCTATCTCAAGCTTGGCAGACAGAAATCTGTACAATTTACTCCACCATTTTCTTGTTAACTTAACCTGCATTTCCTTGCAACCAATGATCCCTGATTAGGGTGTGTGCCCAGGTGCCACTGTAGGCAGTTCTGGACTCATCGGCAGCTCCAGAACCACAGTCAACGCCCCACCTGGAGCCAGGATTACGCACCTTGGCTTTGCAAGCAGTCGCGGGGCAGGGTGAGCTGAGGTGGCAAGGTGCCATGCATGGGTGGCCACAGTCAGCTCTGGCGGTGGTGCAGGGCTGCTTGCAGACCTCGTCCACAAGACACTCTCCTTTGTGACAGAGTCTCTGACACTTGTGCATCCCACATGGTAGCACAGCACTGCAGGGTAATCCGCAAGAGATATCAACCAGGTGACACGGGATGTTGCTTCGTAACTAGGAGAGACAGAAGTAGCCAGATTCTCAACTCCATGCAGGATGTGGAGTGGATTTTAACTTCCTACTTAAACATTTCTGAGCTTTCAAAAGGAGCATTTTTTAAAAAAAAGTTATTTTTATCCGGAAAAAAAAATCAGGCTGTTTTTCAAAGTCTGAAAGATTAGTTTGAAAAGAAAACAAACTTGAACCTTATTTAATAATGCCTGTTATGATCTAAAAGGATTTGTTTTAGCAGCCAAGTATGACTTGCAACATAAACTTCCCAAGGTGGGTAACAAGCATGTGAAACCAAATAACTAGGGAGTGTGTGAAAATGCTATGACTAACTGGGAGGGTCAGGTGATCTTTTCCCTCTGCAAACAGGGCACTGAGTTGACAGAAACCCTGGGGGTGGGGGCACCCTTGACTCATGGTTTCAAGACTGTTGGCAGGGCTGTTTTATGCAATTAATTACTCAACTCTCCTCATATCTCCCAACCCATGATCTCCATGGTTTTAGACAGCTCCGTCATTAAAAAAATTAAGAGGCAACAGGCCATGGAACTGCCAAATCATTTTTTCTTGAGAAACTGTCTCCACCCAGGATTCCTCAACTCCAGGAAAAAGATGCTGAAATTTTATTCCTGTGGAATCAAAGGTTACTCTTACATATTCACTAAAATTCTTTTAAGAACCTTCAAAATGAGGAATAAACTTCGACTCTGGTTACACATAACTTGTCCTCTTGCAGAGGCCCCCAAAGTCTAGGACGTACATACTCTGGAATCAGTATTTTGGTAGAATGCAATTCCCAGTCATTAAACACTCATCTACTCCACCACTGGGGTAATCTGTGTACATGCTGTACCTCTGTTGTCCCCTCCCCACATTACTTGCCTATCTTCTCACTGTTCTTTAGGATGTTACTTATGTTACCTCCTCCAGAAACACCTTCCCTGGGTAGGGGCCCCTTCTATCCCCTTCAGCACTCTGTACTTCCCACACTACTGTAGTTTTTTTTTTTTTTTTTTTTTGGCCGCACTGGGTCTTAGTTGCAGCCTGCAGGATCTTTTAGTTGCAGCATGCGGGATCTAGTACCCTGACCAGGGATCAAACCCAGGCCCCCTGCATTGGGAGCACAGAGTCTTAACCACTGGACCACCAGGGAAGTCCCACACACTACTGTACTTATAATCGACTGTTTACACATCTGCTTCCTGCCCCAGAGTGAAGGCTCCACAAGGGCAGGGGTGGCTCCTGTCTTGTTCATTTCTCAATCACCCAAACCTAGCCTATTCCCCAGCATGTAGCAGGTATGCACTAAGTATTTGTTGACTGAAGTCCATCAACACAAAGATGACACATGGATATCTTAGAATGGTTACTCTCAGATGCAGTGAGATTTTTAGAGGAAGAATAAATACTAAGGATTATGACTTGAGAGTCACTGACAGGAAATAAGTGGAGAAAAATATGTCCATCAAGATAAGACTACTGAAAGCATGTTGTCCTAGCTGTCAAGAGTTTCAAGAAATGTTGGCCAACATGTTACGAAGTAAAAAAAGCAGGTTACAAAACAGTATAATCTTCATAGAGTAGGGGGGAGAGTATATCACACATGCCTGGACGTCTATACACCAGAATGTTAAAAGTATTTCTTTTTGGGTAGCAAAACTGTATTATCTTAATTGTCTACAATTTTTAAAACAACAAAAAAATTTTTTAAGTGTTTCAAAGGGTCTACAGTCAGCAGTGCCAAACATAGCTTAGATACTAAGAATAAGGATGAAAGTCCTTCGTGGTAGTGGCAGCGAGAAGGGGTACATTAGCCTGTAAGAAGGTGTGTGGCCCATCAGTCAGGATGGCGAGCTGTGCAGGGAGTAGAGAGCAGGAACGGTGGCAACTTGTGGAGAGCCCACCTTCACTCTTGGAACGTTTGCACTGTAACACCTTTCCCCAGACTAGCAATCCCTTCCCATGCTGGCTAGACGTTGTCTCTGAACATGGCTCATGTTCTCAAGGCCAACTGGCTGAATTTCATTTGATAGTAACCAGATTAAAAATGAGAGCAGAACAGACTCAGAATGCTACCTATTGTATGATTCCATTTATGTGATATTCTGAAAAGGCAAAACTATTGGGGCAGACAACAGATCACTGGTTGCCAGGGCCTGGAGGCAAGGGGACGGTAACTATGAAGGGGCCCAGGGGAATGTCTGGGGGTGAATGAACTGTTCCACATCTTAACTGGAGTGGTGGTTACACAACTGTACAAACGCTTTGTCAAAACTCACAGACTTGTACACTCAAAAGGGTAAATTTCACTTTATGCAAACTATACCTTAATGAAAAGAAAAAGAAAAGAAAAGAAAAAGTGGCAAGAGCAAAGCTCTGCTTCTTGGAGTATATTTATTTTGAGAAACAATGAGGCTAACCCTCTTAACGAAATCTAATCATAAATCTCTGGTTGGAACAATGAACACTCGAGAGAGAAAACTTACCTCATGTCTGCCCATGCACCATTTCTGAGTTAGGAAAGTACAAGGGGGACACTTGTCCTCACTATGACAAGAATGATACACTGTAGAAAGAGGAAGGTAAAATTAGGAATCATGTATAAATAAAGCCACATCGACTAGTACACATATTATAATGGCATGACACGGAACTTTTAAATTTAGGAGCTGAGAGTAATTTTTAAAAAATAAATTATTTATTTATTTATTGGCTGCGTTAGGTCTTTGTTGCTGCGCTCGGGCTTTCTCTAGTTGCGGGGGGGCGGGGCGGGGGGCTACTCTTCGTTGCAGTACACGGGCTTCTCATTGTGGTGGCTTCTCTTGCGACACGGCATGGGCTCTAGGCATGTGGGCTTCAGCAGTTGTGGCTCTCGGGCTCTAGAGTGCAGGCTCAGTAGTTGTGGCGCATGCGCTTAGTTGCTCCATGGCATGTGGGATCTTCCCAGGCCAGGGATCGAAGCCGTGTCCCTTGCATTGGCAGGTGGATTCTTAACCACTGCGCCACCAGGGAAGTCCCCTGAGAGTCCTTTTTAAAATGGTCACCGGAAAGTAAAAGTAATTGGCTTTATACTAAAGTGTTCAAAGATGAGCATGAGCGAGAAAAAGAAGCTCAGCTGAGTGGGGAGAGACAAAGAAGCAGAGAAGGAGGCAGCTTTCACACCCTGTCTCCTGTGGCATTGCCACATGGCTTGTCCACATTACTCAGTCATTCTTTTGGTCCTACTTTACACAGCAACTGCTCCCTTTTGTTCAGACATCTTTGTTACTTATCTAACATGCTTCCTCTGACTCCTTTTAATTTCCTTACTGCCTGGAAGAGGCAAGTTCATTCAAACTCCTCTCCTACAACAAAGCCTTCCTTGGCTGACCAAACCCTGCCCTGAGTTCTTTTGCTCAGATCTTAGTTCTTATGCAGCTGGCTTGCTGCCATGCTATCTGGCCCATCTCCATGTAATGGCTGGTTGTGTCAAATGTATCTTCTTTGTCGCAGAAACAACAGAACAACCTCAAGGTCATGGGCTATTTTTCCCTTCCCCTGAACCTCCCTCTATGCCTGACACCATGTTGGATGTACAACAAACAGTGAGAAAAGTTAAGTGAATGCTGACTGAAAGCAGGCTAAAACAAAACAACTCACAAATGGTTAAGTTCTCACTGTGGACATCAATCAGCAGGGTTTGGACTTCATGTGTAACATTTGCAAGTGACTATAGAGGAAGTGAGGGCAAGTGAGTGGGTGAGTATCTACTTGGACAGTAACTTCATGCTGGTGTGAACACCACAGCAGGGGCTTGCAAACTAAGCTGGCAGGGCGGTAAGGTCTCCAGGAAAGGAGGGACTTTTTACTTCATGAGGAATTTACTTAATTCTTTTGTACTCTATTAACTTAAAAAAACTGAGAACTGGTTGTCTATTTGTCAGTCTGAATCATATGGCCAGACTTACTGTAAGTATCAAATTTGGTGACTTACGTTATGTCAGGTTGCCTCTGGGACTTAGTAAAATGAAATGATAGGCCTAATATGGTTCTAGAGCACAGCCAATGACTAGACTGGACAGAAAACAGGTGATGTCAAGTAGCTACTGATCTGGTGTCTACAGCAGTCTATCAAAGAAACACTGGAAACAGATGTCCAGCAACATGAAACTGGCTGAATCAGTTATGGCCCATCCATGTAACAGGACACCCCACTACTACCGAGAAAAATATTCACTGATAAGGAGGTAGATTAAAATTACAATAATAAGAGAGGAAAAATCTAGTTAAAATAAGTTCAATAGGATCCCACTTCTATTTTAGGGAAAAAAATGAAAATACATATTTTTGCCCATGGAGAAAGGCCCTGAAAAATACACACTAGGGTGTAGTTCCTAAAAGGTGACATAAGAGATGATTTAATTTCAATCTTTTGACTTTATTTTCTTTCTTTTTATATAAAAAACACATATTGCATCTACAACAACAAAACTGAAGTTACTTTTAGCTTTACAAAAAAGATGCTTAACTTTGAAATATGCACCAAAAGTGGAGGCTACAAAGAGAGAAGACAAGACCAGCTGGGGATTCTCCCAACCTTTTGGGTGTGTCTGATATCCAGAGTAAAGCAATGGAAGGCACTGTGATTCCCAGCTGTGGCCCGGATCACAGACCCATCTTCACAGAAGCAGCCCTGAGCACAGGGGACAGGAGCGGCCATCACAGTGTGACGTGAGAGTAGCCACCTCACAACACCCTAAATGGCACAGTGTGAGCAGGCTGTGAGGTGTGGAGGCAAGGAGATGGGACCCACCTGGATGGTCACACTCATGGACTCTGGCGCAGCTCTGGGTACACTCAGGGGGCCTGGTGCCACAGGGAACTGGAGGGTAGATCACTGATGCGCCACAGTGGCAGGTTAATTCGTCAAAACCTAGGGAGGCAGCAGGTGAAATAAAACAACCTTCATGAATCTGAGATGTGCACACAGATAATTACACACGCTTTTTTTTGGCTTCTATACTTAGAGGAGAATTTGGGGGGGCTGCTTTTTTAAAAAAGGTTTTTATTTTATTAAAGTTGAACTGCTGGCAAAGTGTTCAATTTTTACTTGCAATAAACTTTAAGTCCATGAGTAATCCAAGACATTTTTACATGTATCTTATAAACAATAGATCTACAGACCACCTCTTTTGACAGAACAGGAGACTTTTACTAAAGATACAGATCCCTCCTCCCTTTTTTAAACTTTTTGGTCAGGAAAATGGAGAGATTATGAAAGCCACAGGTAGTTAACAAACACAGAAAAATATACATTTGAATATAAACCTCAGAGCCACTGAAGCCATTAAAACAGTTTTTTATAAGTATAACCAACATCTATCATGATAGAAATATGAAGTTGAGATGAAACTGAGAGCTACATCTGAGCTCACTAGGCACAGTTCACAAGCCCACTCAAAATGAGAACTCACATGGGACCTCCAACAAGCGGCCCACTTTGTCAAGTGCTCTCCTAACCCTTACACTCAAAGGGGAGCTAGTTCTTAAGCTCTGGTCCTTGGTAGAGGCTGGGTCTTTGGCCATGATTCTCAACTAGGGATCACGAGTCAGTAAGCCCAGGCCCTCCAGGATTCCTCCACCCACAGCTCTTCTCCCAGCACTCTCCAGCAAACCCTTCAAAGGCTACACAACATGGTAGAAAGAGCCCTGTAAGTACAGCAGGAGACTTAGGCTTCTACTCCTGGACCTACTTCTCACTTGCACAGTGACTGTGGGCAGGTAACTGAACGACTCTGAGATTTCTTCCTTTTGGTCAAATGGGGATATCAAACTTTTACCTATCCACTCAAAAAATTTATTGTAGGGATGGGCTTATAGTGAAACAGCTAGGTAAAGAGTAAGAGGCTACATAACTTGTTTTTATGGAACTCCATGTATGTGATTTATAACAAAACACTGACTCAACTCCTTTTTGAAATATGGTAGGCCTAGTATTCCAGAGAAAGTATGTTGGGAAACCCTGCTCTAGGCTCATCTTTTAATGTAGCAGTTCTCAAAGTGTGCTCTGTTGACCCCTAGGAGCCCCTGAGATCCTTTCAGGGAGTCCACAAGGTCAAAATTATTTTCATAATAATACTTAGATACTATTCACTTTTTTCACTAGTGCAAATGCAGCAGCTGGTAATACTGCTAGGGCATTAGCGCAAATCAAGGCAGCAGCACCAAACTGTAACCACTGTATTTTTCACTGCCAAGCACTTACGAGTAGATAAAAAAATGACAGTTTCACTTACGAAAGTCCTTGATGAAGAAGTAAAAAAAAATCTTGACCCTTAAATACATGTCTTTCTAATATTCTGTGGAACAAAATGGGGTATCTGCTTAAAGGACTTTTGTTGCACACAAAAATACAGTTTCCCTCAGTATCCTGGGAGAGGTGGGGGTGGTGGTGGTTCCAGGACCCCCATGGATACCAAAATCCAAGAATCCTCAAGTCCCTTATATAATATGATGCAGTATTTGCATACAACCAATGCACATCCTCCTGTATACTTTAAATCATCTCTAGGTTACTTATTAAGCCTAATACAATGTAAATGTTATGTAAATAGTTGCCAGCACAAAACAAATTCAAGTTTTGCTTTTGGAACTTTCTAGAATTTTTTCCCCTTGAACATTTTCAACCCACGGGTGGTCGAATCTATGGATACAGAATCTATGGACGTGGAACCCGCAGATATGAATGGCAGTCTGTCCTCTGCTCGTTTCAAAGAATTGCACTTTTCTGAGTTGTGAGCTGAATTAACTTTTTTCATAACACACCATTTTACTTGAAAAAGTGACTGACAAACTATGATTATTCAGACTTGGGTATTTTGGCAGACAGTCTATCAAAAATTAACAGTGAGCCTGTCACTTCAAGAAAACTGACTTTGTTGCCAATGCTAACATTCAAGCTTTTAAGTGAAAACAGAATTTTGGAAAATACGCATTTACCACTATGAGCTTGACAACTTCCTAATTTTCAAGACTTGTCTGATGAGATTGATAATATATTAATGAATGTGAGTTTTTAATATTATAACACAAGCAGACCCCATCTTAGGATCACTGCTTGCATCCCAAGTTTCATACATTCAGGGACAACAGAGCACTAGGAATAACTTTTTTAAAAGTCTCAATAGCTTTTCTGCCAGCAGACACCGCCAAGTAAGCATTGTTGAAGTCTCCCCGCTCTACTGCCATCATGTCTAAGTCAGAGTCTCCCAAAGAGCCCGAATAGCTGTGGTAGCTCTTCATCGGAGGTTTGAGCTTTGAAACAACCAGTGAGAGTCTGAGGAGCCACTGAGCAGTGGGGAACACTCACAGACTGTGTGGTAATGAGGGATGCAGACACCAGGCACGCCAGAGGCTTCGCGTGTGTCACCTATGCCACTGTGGAGGAGGCGGATGTGGCCATGAATGCAAGGCCACACAAGGGGGATGGAAGAGTTGTGGAACCAAAGAGGGCCGTCTCAACAGAAGACTCCCAAAGACCTGGTGCCCACTTAACTGTGAAAAAGACTTTTTGTTGGTGGCATTAAAGAAGACACTGAAGAACACCACCTAAGAGCTTACTTTGAACACTATGGGAAAACCAAAGTGACTGAAATCTTGACTGACCGAGGCAGTGGCAAAAAGAGAGGCTGTGCTTTCGTAACCTTTGATGACCATGGCTCCACAGACAAGACTGTCATTCAGAAATACCACACTGTGAATGGCCACAGCTGTGAAGTGAGGAAAGCCCTATCTAAGCAAGAAATGGCTAGTGCTTCATCCAGCCAAAGAGGTCAAGTGGTTCTGGAAACTTTGGTGCTGGTCGTGGAGGTGGTTTTGGTGGGAATGACAACTTTGGTGGTGGAAGAAACTTCAGTGGTCGAGGTGGCTTTGGTGGCAGCCGCAGTGGTGGTGGATATGGTGGCACTGGGGATGGCTACAATAGATTTGGTAATGATGGAAGCAATTTTCTGGGTGGAGGAAGCTACAATGCCAAATTGTTGTTGGCAATTACAACAATCAATCTTCAAATTTTGGACCCATGAAAGGAAGGAGGAAACTTTGGAGGCAGAAGTTCTGGCCCCAATGGTGGTAGAGGCCAATACTTTGCCAAACCATGAAACCAAGGTGGTTATGGCGGTTCCAGCGGCAGCAGTAGCTATGACAGTGGCAGAAGGTTTTAATTACTGCCAGGAAATAAAGTTTAACAGGAGAGGAGAGCCAGAGAAGTGACAGGGAAGCTAGAGGTTACAACAGATTTGTGAACTCAGCCAAGCACAGTGGTGGCAGGGCCTGGCTGCTACAAAGAAGAACATGTTTTATTTATTTTTAATTTTTTTAATTTAAAAAATTTTTCATCCCATATCTTTATTTTATTTTATTTTACTTTGACATCATTTTTTTAGAATTTAAAAAAAAATTTTTAAGCTCTTTATTGGAATATAATTGCTTTACACTGTTGTGCCAGTTTTTGCTGTACAACAAAGTGAATCAGCTGTATTTACACATATATCCCCATATCCCCTCCCATCAGAGAAGACATGTTTTAGACAATACTCACATGTATGTACAAAAAAACTCGAGGACTGTATCTGTGACTAACTGTATAACAGGTTACTTTAGTTTCTGTTCTGTGGAAAGTGTAAAGCATTCCAACAAAGGCTTTTAATGTAAATTTTTTCTTGCACCCATGCTGTTGATTGCTAAATGTAATAGTCTGATCATGATGCTGAATAAATGTGTCTTTTTAAAAAATGTGCTGTGTAAAGTTAGCCTACTCTGAAGCCATTTTGGTAAACTACCCCAACACTGTGAGGTTAGAATTCCTTCAGGGTGATGCCAGGGTGCATTCGAAATTTATTTACAACCCTCTTGGGTGGAGAAGCCATTGTCTTCAGAAACCTTGGTGTAGCTGAACTGACAGTTACTATGTTGTGACCTGGAGTTCACAATTAAAAGGGTCACCCAAGCAAAGTCATGGAGTTTTTTGGTTATTAATATGATTGTTGGCACATCCTATGCAATATATCTAAATTGAATTATGGTATCAGATGAAGTTATAGATGTGAATGAAATTTGTGTATCATCCACTATCATGTGTAATCAATAAATAATTTAATACCCTTTTTTAAAAAAAATCTCAATGTATCTGAAATACTAAGGCTTATTAATTAGTTCAGTGATCCATACCAATTTAAGAAAATCAATCGCTCAGAATGTATCACGCCTGACTTTCTAGCAAACTCTATATAATGAAGTATAGTAAACACACTCACTAGCTTGCCAGCATGTCTGGCAGTTCCCACGATGACAAGGTTCTTCACATCTATGAAGGCCACAACGGAGTTTCCTCCCGCAAATCAAAGGACACTTGTGCTCCTTATCCTAGGAAGAGAGATTTATACATAGTTATTTATTTACTTATTGCATGCACTATCTTAGTTCCCCAACCAGGGCCTGAACCTGTGCCTCCTGCAGTGGAAGCCCAGAGTCCTAACCACTGGACTGCCAGGGAATTTCAGAGAGATTTATATATGTTTACAAAATTATCTCCATTTTACATTTTCCATAAACTAGATTAATAAAGAAGCTCTCCACAATTATAGATCACATGATGTCTGGAATGAGCTTCAAAATAATCAGGGGAGCAGGAGTAGGTGGGGATGTGGATGAAATAAGATTAGTCATGAGCTGATCACTACTGAAGCTAGATGTTGGGCATATAAGACTCATACTAGTCTCTCTGCTTTTATATATATGTTTGAAATATTCAGTAATAAGAGGAACTGTTTAAACTTCCAAACACTGGTTTATAAGTAAGTCTTGATATACAGAACAATTTCATCACTCTTCACACTGTTAATATAAATGCTAAAGATAACAATTGTGTATTATATATATACACATGAGTGTGTTTATATGTACTACTTTACTATTAGTACTGTGTTATCTTGTTCACACACACACACACACACACACACACACGATAAACACAGTACCCACTGCCGGGTAGTGCTTCCTTCATTTAGTTCCACAGAAGTGAATATTTCAGATAACTGAAACTTGTTCCTTTAAAAAATGGCACACTCATTTTGCCTACTGATCTGACCCAAGGAATATATAAAACTTGAAGCCTGAGCTGCTAAGGTCAGGCCAGTCTGTGTGCTGGGGCAGCATTCAGTCTCCTGCAGATGACTACATGCTCAACCAGCGGTCTTGGGCTCTGGGGCCTGAGGCCTCCTGTCTTTCTTCTTTCCCTTCCTCCATGTTGCCATCAGCTGACTTCTTGATCTGGCTGAGGCCTAAAACGGCCCAGCCTGTCTCTCTGGGCAGCATTCTGACTGCTGCTCAGGAGCCTCTCCCAGTGACTTCCAAATCTGGGCTGCATTCTAGACAGCTGAGGCTTCCAGAAGCCCAGCCCCTAGATGAATACAATCTGATTGTGCCTAATGATAGGACCACTTACCACACAGCATATCTCATTACATTTATGCCGTCCACATAACCGTTTCTTGTTGCACCTCTTGTCACACATAAATGTAGCATCTGCTATGAACAATTAAGAAGAAAAAAAAGTCAAAGGATATGAACATTCATTTGACAAATATTTGTGTGACTACAGGCTGAAGAAATACAAACTGTAATAATGTAAATAAGTTATGGTGAAAATGCATACTATTTAAATATCATTTTTCACTTGTCAGATGGTCGGAATATTACTCAGTCATTAAAAAAAAAAAAAAAAGAAATCTTGCCATCTGTGACGACATGGATGGCCCTAGAGGATATTATGCTAAGTGAAATAAGACAGGGGGAGAAAGACAAATACTGTATGAGTTCACTTATATGAGGAATCTAAGAAACAAAACAAATGAACAAACATAACAAAACAGAAACAGTATAGTTACAGAGCACACAGATGGTTGCCAGAGGAGAGGGGGGTGGGGGAAAAAGGAAATAGATGAGGGAGATTAAGAGGTACAAACTTTCAGTTACAAAACCAACGATCACTGGTGTGAAACGCACAGTGTGGGGAATACAGTCAATCACTAAGCAATATCTTTGTATGGACACGTAATATAACTAGACTTATTATGGTGATCATTTTGAAATGTATAGAAAGAAACACTATGTGGTGTAATAGGAACTAACATCGTGTTGTAAGTCAATTATACTTCAAAAACAAACAGGGACTTCCCTGGTGGCGCAGTGGTTAAGAATCCACCTGCCAATGCAGGGGGCACGGGTTCAAGCCCTGGTCTGGGAAGATCCCACATGCCGAGGAGCAACTAAGCCCATGTGTCACAACTACTGAGGCCAGGAGCGACAACTACTAAGCCCATGTGCTGCAATTACTGAAGCATGTGCACTCTAGGGCCTGTGCTCCACAACAAGGGAAGCCACTGCAATGAGAAGCCGGTGCACCACAACAAAGAATAGCCCCCGCTCGCCGCAACTAGAGAAAGCCTGCGAGCAGCAATGAAGACCCAGTGCAGCCAAAATAAAATAAATAAATATTAAAACTAACTCATAAAAAAGAGATCATATTTATGGTTATCAGAGGTGGGAGGTGAGGGGGGGAACTGAAGGCAGTCAAAAGATACAAACTTCCAGTTATAAGATAAGTAAGTATTAGGGCTGTAATGCACAAAATGATAAATATAATTAACACTGCTGTATACTATATATGAAAGTTGTTAAGGGAGTAAAGTAAGTTAAGAGTTTTCAACACAGACAAAATTTTTTTTCTATTTCTTTCATTTTGCATCTATATGAGATGATGAATGTTCACTAAACTTATTGTAATAATCATTTCATGTCAGTCAAATTATTATGCTGTACACTTTAAGCTTATACAGTGCTGTCAATTATATCTCAACAAAACTGGAAGAAAAAAGGAAAGAGGAAGACTGATTAATGTATGGAACGGGTGAAGATGTGGAGAAAAAGGCATACTCACACTTAGTGGATGCGAGAATAAACTTTTGGAGTACATATGTGTCTATCAAAAATTTAAGTGGTAATTTCATTTTAAGGAATCCTTCCTACAGATGTACTTTCAAAAGAAGCTAGGACACCAAAAGCACAAGCAACAAAAGAAAAGTAAATTAAACTTGATGAAAATTAAAAGCTTTTGTGTATCAAAGGACACCATCAAGACAACAACATAATGGGAGAAAAGATTTGCAAATCAGTTATCTCATAAGTCTCTAGGATCCAAAATATATGAAGAACTCTTTCAACTCAATAACAAAAAGACAACCCAATTTAAAAATGGGTAAAGGAAAAGACTTTTCCAAAAGATATACAAATGGTCAAGTACATGAAAAAATGTCCAACATCATTAGTTACCAAGGAATGCAAATCAACATCACAATGATTTACCATTTCATACCCACTTAGGATGTCAGTAACAGTAATAATGATAGTAATAAAAAACAGAAAATAACAAGTGTTGGAGAGGATGTGGAGAAACTGAAACCCTCATACATTACTGGTGAGATTATAAAATAGTGTAGCTACTACAGAAAACAATATGGCAATTCTTTGAAAAATTCTACCTATAACCAACATATAATCCAGCAATTCCACTCCTAGGTGCATAACCAAAAGAATTTACAACAGGTACTCAAATAAAAGCCTGTGTACAAATGTTCATAGCAGCACTAGTTGCAATAGTCAAAAGAAGGAAGCAAACCAAATGTCCATCAACAGATGAATGGATAAACAGATTGTGGCAAATGCATAGAACAGAATATAATTCAGTCATAAAGAAGAATGAAGTACTGCTATGTGCTACAAGGTGGATGAGCCTTAAAAACATGTGAAATGAAGGAAGCCAGAGCCAAATGTTACATATTATATGATTTCATTTATATGAAATACTCAGAATAATTAAATTCACAGAGACAGGAAGCAGATTAGTAGTTGCCAAGGGCTGAAGTGGAGGGGTGAGTAGAGAGTGAAAACTCAATAAACAAAGGATTTCCTTTTGGGATGATGAACACATTTTAGAATTGAGAGAGGAGATGGTTTTACAACATTGTGAAGGTACTGAATGCCATTGAAATGTACACTTTGTTATTATTTTTTTAATATTTATTTATTTATTTGGCTGTGCTGTGTCTTAAGTTGCAGGACATGGGATCTAGTTCCCTGACCAGGGATCGAACCTGGGCCCCCTGCATTGGGAGTGTGGAATCTTAACCACTGGACCACCAGGGAAGTCCCTGAATTGTACACTCTAAAATGTTTCATGTATGTTCTGTGAATTTTATCTCAATAAAGGTGCTGAAGCGTTTATGGGTGAAACAACGTTTGGGATTTGTTTTCAAAGTACTTCAGTGAATTAAAAATAGGAAATGGAGGGATGGATGAAAAGATGGGCAAAATGCTGATAACTGTTGATGACTGGTGATAGGCACATAGGGATTCACTATACTAATCTCTCTACTTTCACATGATTGAAAAATTTCATCATAAAGTTCAAAAGTAACAACATGGTTACTGCATTATCTGTAATGGGGAAAAATTGGTGACAACCTAAATGACCACCAAAAGGGCAATGGTGAACTATACTATGGCATACCCACAAAAAGAATGCTCTTAAGAGGGAGAATTATACAGTGACATGTCCATATACTGACATGGAAAACTGTCTTTGATACGTTACTGAGGGAAAAAGAAACAAGTTTCAGACAGTATGTTTAGTAAGAACCTAAGTTTAGGGGAAGAACAAACCATACTAGCAAACGTATACATCTGTATGAATGCAGAACAAGATCTGGACCCATACCTGACAAACTAATGATGTGGTTTTATCAGGGGAATGGAACTAGGAGGGGAAAATGGGGTAAGGGTGTATTTCTACTTTTTACTTTATATTATTTCATTAATTTTTTAACTATTAAAAATATGTATCAATATAGCAAGGTTTTCAAATTATATTTTTTAATTACCAAAATTTTGACTGTGGTTTTCAGGAAGATATTTCTGGTTATATCAAATATTCAGATATTTCAGGCAAATGTATAGCCATTCTCCACCTTTCTCAGGCTAACAGATTCTTAATTTTGTTCAGAAATTAGGCACCCGTGTGTTCCTCTGTTACAGGAGTGAATGCTGAATAGGCTAGCCTGTCACAGTAATTCCATTCTCCTTGTTAGTGAAGGGTTTAGGCAGGAACATGTGATACAAAGTATACTGAGGGTCTTTCAGGACTATCTTTCTTGTTCTCAAGAAGAAAGAGAAGGTTAAGGAACTTCCTATGTGGTACAGTGGTTGGGAATCTGCCTGCCAATGCAGGGGAAATGGGTTCGATCCCTGCCCCGGGATGATACCACATGTCGCGGAGCAACTAAGCCTGTGCGTCACAACTATTGAGCCTGCCCTTTCGAGCCCATGAGCCACAACTATTGAGCCCATATGCCACAACTACTGAAGCCCACGCGCCAAGAGCCTGTGCTCCACAACGAGAGGCCACCACAATGAGGAGCCCATGCACCACAACGAAGAGTAGCCCCTGCCCACTGCAACTAGAGAAAGCCGGTGTGCAGCAACGAAGACCCAACACAGCCAAGTAAACAAATAAATAAAATAAATTTTAAAAAAAGAAGAAAGAGAAGGTTAAGAATCTCTCTCTCTTTGCTTTAGATATTGTTGGGAGAGGACTCAAAGTGCAAAATTGCTGTAGCTAACTTATACCCGTGAGGGGAAAACCAAGAAAACCACAGGAAGCTGAACTGAAGTCCTAGAATCATTGGGTTTGTAATTAACCAACCTTGGACTTGTTCTGCCTCCAGACTTCCTGTTATGAGAGACAGTAAACCTCCTTAGAGCTAAAGTCATTTTTCCTTAGGTTTTTTGATACCTATAGCCAGAAGCACCTTAACCAATACAACTCTCTTCCTGACCAGAATAAGAGCTTTAATTTTGTATACGTTTATCTTCTATCACTTTTCTGAAACAGTTTTAATGTGATTTAAACAAAGACTATGTGATGGTTAGTAAAACAAGAATAGAACCATAATAAAGTGGAATATCAGGATCAAGGACAAAGGAAGAAACAATATTCTAGGCCTGAAGGTTAAGAAGGCTGCCGGCTGAGTCCCCTGTTCTAGGTATCCAACGGTCCTATCAAGCCAAAGGGGATGGAGCACCAGAGTCAGTTTTTACAAAGTGTGCTTCATTAGATATTGTTTACCTTCCCTTCCCACACCACATTTTATTATGAAAAATTTCAAACACATAAAGAAGTTGACACAAATTTATAGTGAACACCTATATATGCCCACTACCCAGATTCTACCAGTAGGTACGTTTTCTCATAACTCTCTATTCTTCCATCCAACTATCAGTTTATCTTAATTTTGGATGCTTTCCAAAGTAAGCTGCATACATGAATACACTTCCCCTATATTTTACAGCATTTCATTAACTAGAATTCAATTTATGGTTCTTTTTTTTTTTCTCTTGAGGTAAAAGTTACATACAATTAAATGCACAAAGTACCTTCACTGGATTCTCACAAACACATAACCCACCCCCACTGTCAAGATGTAAAAAATTACCTTCACCCTAGAAAGTTCCCTCATGCCCCTTCCCAATCATACCTTCGCTTTTGAGATTGGTACATGGAAGCTCCTGTGGAAAAAGAAAAAGGAATAGTAACTACTTTAGGAATAAATGAAACAACACAACTGTAGTGTAATGCTAAATGTAACATATATATCTCAAATATCCAGCACTTCTCTGGCAGTGACTTTTTCACCAACTTCACCTACCTGGAGTGAGGTCAGCCCAGTCCCTGTAGGCTTTACTTACAACAGGGCCCCAGGTCTAACCGCTTTTCATGTAAATATAACATTCCTTGCGGTCTGACCTCCAAACTCACAGCAGATTACACATTATAAAATCTGAATGGAAAGAAGGACTGACTGCTAAAGGTACGCAAAGCAAAGAGAAATAACTGTCTGGCAAGGGTACAGACAGGAAAAGCCATAAAAAGCAGATATAAGAATTGAAAATATGTAACAGTACCATTTGATGGAGGAGCAAACAGCTCTACACACTCAACAGTATCCCTGGCAAGGCTGTTGAACTGCAGCTAAGTGGACTACAGAAGTCCTTTGCCACTCAAAGTTTTACTACCCTGGTTTCAGTCATG
This sequence comes from Hippopotamus amphibius kiboko, assembly GCF_030028045.1. Lineage (NCBI taxonomy): Eukaryota > Metazoa > Chordata > Mammalia > Artiodactyla > Hippopotamidae > Hippopotamus > Hippopotamus amphibius. Next base: position 72,208,813 of record NC_080187.1, read on the forward strand.
TGTGAATGGCCTCAAAGGTCTATCACATGTAATTTTGCTCATACATGTTCCTGGATAACATGTGTAGTAAGGCTGCTGTGTGAAGAGCGAGTCAGTCACTTGGGAGAGAGTGAGCCTGGCTGGCTGCCCAGCATCTACATCCGAATTTGGCTTTGATGTCATGGAGAGGTTGCTATGTACTCAAAAATAAACAAACTGATAAAAACATTTCTTCTCGGTGAAAATGACCCTGAAAAAAAGGGGCAGCTGCTGGAGTTGATAATAGACAAGATGTCTAAGAAAGTGAAGCTTCTTGGCTAGAAAAATGTTCTCAGCAAATCAATGAGTTGGCTAAGTTCTATGATATGAAAAAATTCCCCATATGCTCTCTAGAGATATAAAGCAAAGCTAACTTATGAAATTGCCTGAGTGAGTGCTCCAGTTAATACAAACACTGGATGGTACATAAGAAATTACATGCTGGGAGTTTGGGGCACAAGCCACTGTGCTCCTGGCCAGGCCCTACAATAAACCTTTCTCTGCTCCAAACTCTGAAGTTTCATTTGTTTGGTCTCACTGGGTGTCAGGCACATGAACTTGTGTTTGGTAACAATTTTGGTGAAGACAGCCCAGGAGTCTGTGCCCGTGGCAGGTCCACCCTGGCCAGAGGCAGCCCCTTTCCTGACTCCCCAGCAGCTGCTGGAGCTCATTTCATTCCAGCGAACTGGAAGGCACCCTCCCTGACAGGCACCAGCCGCCCCACGACACGAGGCTGTTTGGAGCTGAGAAAAAAAAAAAAGAGAGAAAGAAAGAAAGGACATGCTGGAGTGGTATCTACACCTGCAGGGAAAGGCAGAACTTCCATAAATCCCTATAACAAATATGAATTACCAACAAAAACTTAAATACAGGATTCTTTGTTAAGAGGTAGTATGATGTAGCATACATTTCTCAAAGACTCCTACCAAAGTGACTACAAGAGAAGAATATTTGAAGCTTTAAGAAATAAGTATTTGTCTAGAAAATTCACTTCCATGGAAAAGCCCATTCTACTACGAAAGACATTTCAGGAAAAATCTGGCTGAGCAATGAGATGATTTATCAGTGTTTCAAAGATTTCTTTCACGTTGTCAAACTGTTTAACAGAATTCATAATGATAGTGAGCTCCTCCAGCAATTTTGGAGCAAGACTTTTATTTGCAAAAATTCAATTTACACATAGCTTTTCAAGATTACACTCACTGCCATGGGATATCCACTATTAGAGGGAGTGAGGACAGAGAGTGAATGAGAAACAAAAAAGTACAGAGACAGAGAAAGGGATTGTTGGGGAGAAAGGAGCAAACTGACAGTAGTCATCTCTAGCTCGTGTATCCCAACCCTGTTTGTAATTCTTGGTCACAAAGAGCACCTTTAGGCATTACTAAATTTATGATTACTAAATCAGAGTATCTCACAATCTTCAAGCTGGTATTTACAAAACATAAAATGGTCCTGAACCTGACATTCAAATTTTTTTTTACTGCCCTATGTATTCTGTGATTTCATTTAGAAAAAAAAACCACATATATCCTCACATAACTTTGGTCACATATAAATTGCACTACTTTGACATTTTTTTCCTTTAGTTATGAAGGCTTACCTATTAAGCTAGCTCCCAATTTATGGACAATATCCTGAGAATCACTTGCAAGTGAGCTGCTACCCAGACCTTGGGTTGTATCTGACAAACACAATCAACTACTCAGAATTCTGTCTCTACCCCAGCCTGTGCTCTGCTGGGACAGGTGCTGAAATGTACTGAAACGACCAGAAGTATGTGAGAGAGCAGGACAGATCAACACTCAATATATTTCCCAAGTTGGATTACCCAAAGACTTCCACAGGAAAGCTTCCTGTCTCTTCTGGTTACAGACATAGAGATGGGCACTAATTCCAAAATGGTAAGATGACTTTTTTATAATATATAGTCCAATGAAGTTTGCTCCAGGCAAAAAGTAGAAATTGACAAAACAGTTGTATAGTGAAAAATTAACATTATCTGAAGAGAGGTCTGGCCTTTGCCATTGGTTTCTGGGAGATAATCTTGGAATATTGTGCCTGATAGCAGTGTCGTTTGCCTGGAGCCTTGGGTCATCAGATAGTCTAACATGATTTAGGGTGCAGGCTGGCCACACTGAAAGACCAATGATGTGATTTAGTCTGTGGGCTTTGGGTCACACAGTGCTAGCAGACTTCCGGAGGGACTGGAGGCTGATGTCAGCTACATGGGCAGTCAACCATGCCTACACGATGGAGCCCCAATAAAAACTGAACACCCATGCTTGGGTGGGTGAGCTTCCTTGGTTGGCAGTTCTCCACGCATACAGTCACATATTGGTGTTGAGAAAGTAATGCTGTTCCAACTCCATGGGGAGAGGACAACTGGAAGCTTTGTATTTGGTACTTTTTTGCCTTCTGCCTTACGTTGCTTCTTCCTTTGGTTGATTTTAATCTGTATTCTTTCCCTGTAATAAACTGTAATCAAGAGTATAACAGTTTTCAATGAGTTCTGTGAACTCTTCTAGAGAATAAAAAACCTTGAGGGTAGCCTTGGGGACCACTGGATTGCAGTTGGTATCAGAGGTGAGGGTGGTCATGTGGATAGTTCCAATTCAGCAACTGTCTAAACTCCTGCAGTGGGTGTCAGAAGTGAGGGCGATCTTGTGGGCTGTGTTCCCTCTAACTTCTTAGTGAGCTAATTGCTTGCAGTGGTGCTACTGTTCTTCTCTTTTGGCATCTAGCATTATCATATTTGTATCTGGTTGAGCTACCTGCATATGTGTCCTAAGCCTATTACAGCCTCTGGGCCTGGCACGCTGTACCCCTTCATACCTATCCTACAACTGGTCCATAGTAGGTGTTGGTATACACTGGCTGGACTGAATGAATCATACACAGTATAACAGGAATAAGCCTGAGGTTACTTTGATTCCTTCCCTCCCATAATCACCAATTTAAAAGGCACTGGTGGTAACAACTCTAGCATTCTGTAGGATTTACCTTTGTTTTGAAAGAGCATCTGCAGGAAATAACTGATGTGCGAGAGCATGGTCCACAGTCTCCTTCATGGCAGAGCTTTTCACAGGTATGAATGAAATCTTTAATAAAAATGAAAAGAGCTAGGAATGAAAATTGTGACTACTCATTTTCAGACTCCCAAATTAACTAGCCACAACAGTCTTCCACCTCTGTTCCCTGAAACTCCATCACCAGAGTTGAGGGAAAAAGGATGCTATCAATGCCTCTTCCTCTATCTTCCCTTCATCTGGCAAGGGACAGGCCCCAGCAATAGCCACAGGAGTATGCTTTGGAGCACAAGACGCTCTGCCTAAGTCAAAGAACAGACCTTCTGACTCTTTATTTAGACCTCAAGTCTCCAGGTTAGACTCTGATCTCATGAAAATTGTAGCCATGGGTGACTTACTGAAGTACTCTTGACTCTGAAAATCATCTGGGGATCATAAATAATCAGAAACCACGATCCATAATCTCACTAAGTTTGGTGAACATTCGGTGATAGGCGGCCTGCCATTCATTCTGCTAAGCTAGGTTTTAAGTCCTGTTTCAAGGACCCCCTCAGGGTTCATCCATAGTCTCTCTCTATGGCTGCTGTTTACATGAAGTATTTTTTTTCCATCCTTTTACTTTCAGCCTAACTGCATCTTTGACTCTAAAGTCTGTTTCCTGAAGATAGCATATAGTTGGATCTTTTTTAAAAAATTCATTTTGACAATCTCTGCTTTTTGTTTACTCCACTCATAGTAACATTATTATTGATATAGTTGGATTTACCTCTGCCATTTTAATTTCAATTTTCTTTATGTCTCATGTCTTTTTTGTTAGTATAATCCTCCTTCATTGCTTTCTTTTTCATTAAGTGAATATTTTCCACTGTAACATTTTCCTCTGGTAATGGCATTTTCTACTACATTTTGAGTTATCTTCTTAATGGCTGCTCTAGGGCTTACCATATGCATCTTATCAGAATCTACTTCAGATTGGTAGCAACTTAATTCCAGGGAGATATAGAAGCCTTACACCCTTACACCATATAGCTCTATTTTCTCTTCTCCTCTTTTGTGCTATTGTTATACATATTACATCTATATGTGTTACAAATTCAACAATACAGTGTTAAAATTATTGCTTTATAGAATGTTATGCCTATTAAAGAAGTTGAGAAAAGAAAGGAGAGCAACTGTATGTTTATAATTTGTTATATTTATCTTATTTACCATTACTGGTTTTCTTCATTTGTTCCTACAGACCTGAGTTACCACTTGGTATCACTTCCTTACTCCAGTACAACTTTGATCCCACCCACCTCCTTTGTGCTGTTATTGTCAGACATATTTCCATATATTACAGGCCTAACAATACAATTATATACATATTGTTTTATGTAATCACTTTTTAAATTGGTTGAGAGAAGAAGAAATATGCACTTATATTTTCCTTTATAATTATGTAATTACCTTTACTCTTTGCTTTTTCTTGTGGATTTAAATTTACATCTGGGTTAACTTGGTATCAACCTGAAGACCTCCCTTTAGTATTTTCTTCTAATTCATTTATTCATTTATTTATTGGCTGTGTTGGGTCTTCGATGATGCACACGGGTTTTCTCTAGTTGCAGTGAGCACAGGCTCCTCACTGCAGTGGCTCTTCCTGTTGTGAAGCACTGGCTCTAGGCATGTGGGCTTCAGCAGTTGCAGCACATAGGCTCAATAGTTGTGGCTCACGGGTTCTAGAGTGCAGGCTCAATAGTTGTGGCGCACAGGCTTAGTTGCTCCGCAGCATGTGGAATCTTCCTGGAGCAGGAACTGAAACCACATCCCCTGCAGTGGCAGGTGGATTCTTTTTTTTTTTTTTTTTTTTAATTAATTTATTTATTTATTGGCTGTGTTGGGTCTTTTTTGCTGTGCGCAGGCTTTCTTTAGTTGTGGTGAGTGGGGGCTACTCTTCGTTGTGGTGCGCGGGCTCCTCATTGCTGTGGTTTCTCTTGTTGTGGAGCACAGGCTCTAGGCGTGTGGGCTTCAGTAGTTGTGGTGCATGGGCTCAACAGTTCTGGCTCACGGGCTCTAAAGCACAGGCTCAATTGATGTGGCACATGGACTTAGTTGCTCCGCGGCATGTGGTATCTTCCTGGCGCAGGGACCGAACCTGTGTCCCCTGCATTAGCAGGCGGATTCTTAACCACTGTGCCAACCAGGGAAGCCCCGGCAGATTCTTAACCACTGCGCCACCTAGGAAGTTCCTCCCTTTAGTATTTATTGTAAAGTAGATCTGCTAGCAGAGAACTCTGTTTTTCTCATTTTTGAAAGACTTTTGCTGGATATAAGATTCTTGGTTGGTAATTTTTTTCTTTCAGCACTTTGAACAGGTCATCTCACTGCTTTTCTGTTGTGATGTAGTGTTCTCCACTGTTTCCATTGAGAAGTCAGCTGTGAATCTTACAGTGGTTCCCTAGTATGTAATGTGTCATTTTTCTCTTGCTGCTTTCAAGGTTTTCTCCTGTCTTTGGCTTTCAGCATTTTTACTATATGCCTAGGTGTGGATCTCTTTGAATTTACCCTACTAGAGTTTGTTGAGTTTAGATTAATGTCTTTCAATAAATTTGAAAAGTTTCCCACCATTATTTCTTTGAATATTTGTCTGCTCCTTTATCCTCTCTTGGTGTTCCCATTACATATGTTTGTATGCTTAAAGATGTCTCACATTTCTCTTGAGGTGCTGTTCATTTTTATTTACTTCATTTTCTCTCTGTTCTTTGGATTATATAATCTCTATAGATCTATCTTCATGTTTATTGATCCTTTCTTCTGCCAGCTCAAACTTACTGTTGAGTCCCTTTAGTGAATTCTAAATTTTAATTAATGGAAAACTCCAGATTTTCCATTGGTTTTTTGTTTGTCAAATAAGGGGAAAGAAATTATCTTCAGTAACCTCTGTTTAAAGGAAGAAGGAAATGCAAAATGATGCTCAGGAGGTGTTATCCTCAGCTAGATGGGAAACCTAGCTGCAGAGAAAGATGTTTCTTGAGTGGTTCAAATGAATGAAGTTTAAGTGTACTTAAAATTTCAGTTCTTAAACACCTCAGCCAGTTATTTTAAGATGTTTCTATTATATGAAAACGCTACTTAACACTTGCTGAACCCTAAATCAGTAAAAGGATACCTGGCATTGATACTAGTATAGGCTGCTAAGAGAAATCATAAACACCCCACATCCCCCACTCCCCCACAAAATAGTATCTAATCACAACTGTCCTGAGTTGGCAATAAAATACCCAAATTAGAAAGAGAGATCGTTTGGGCAAATATGAGTTTTCAGAAGTATACTTTGAGGAGGAAAGGAAAAATGCCCACACAAATGTGATCATAATATTTAGAAAAACTTCTGATGTTGTAACTGGAATTATATACTATTTTGTTTAAGTAGTCATTGCTGCCAAATATTTACATTCATATTTTCAAAAACAACTTTATGTCTACTAGTTACCTAAAGAACCACAAGGCAGAGGCTTGCCGCACACTTTTCCACATGAAGGGACAGGATCCATGCATGTTTTCCGACCACTACTTCCAAGTTCTAGCAATTGGCTGAGAGGAGTTTGCCCACAAGGGCAACAGCGCACCAGCTGGGGGAGCCGCGGGCATGGCTGGCAGGGCTGAGGGTGGCACACTTGAGAACACATATGGTTCCCACATTTCAAGTCCCTGTGAAGAAAAACAATAGACTATTACATAATTGTTGCATAAAATACAGCTTATTCTAACTGAGAAAAACATCAAACCTTACTTGCCACATATCTTTAAACAGCCAAAGTCGCCAAATCCATCAGACTTTCCTACATCTGTTCCACATAACACATCTCGGGAGGTGCTGCCACAGTAGCATACTTGAGGGCATAATTTCAAAAACAGAAGATTAGTAGTCTGTAACAGGTGCTTAAAATATTCTAAACAATCTATAAGAAATCACAAAATGCTATTCACTAGTGTTGATCAGATCTGATGCAGAAATAAATGTGGCTTATACAGCAGCTCTAAACCCCACCTAAGAGCTTTACCATAGGAAAAAAATTAAAAAGGCCTTGCTAGACTCTGTCCATATCTCATAGTGTCCCTGCAGCACACCTCAACATGAGCATTAAAGTGAAGCAATCCTTTAAAGTAAAAGACTACTCTGGTCCATAAGGTCATGGTTGAAAACCATGGACTCTGAGGCTCCCTGGGGTCCTGTGGAGATGTTGCAGGAGATGGAAGCTAAACTGGTGGTAGTTATGGAGTTGAAGACTGGATTCCATCCTCACTTAACCAAGCAGCATAGATTTAATACTTCATATCTTGGGGTTCACATAAAATGCCTGGGAAAAGTCTCTGCTGCTAAAAAGAAATTTTAAAATAGGCACAATATAAAATCCTTATTAATTTATATTCTATTATTGTTAAATTTGAAGCAATCATGTTTGAGCAATAAGTAAAAAGTGTTTCAAATAACTTGAGACTTTTATTTACTACATAGAAAATCCAGTCTAACATGTATAGATTTTTCTATGGGTTTCTTTATTTCTTGAGATCAGCAATAAATAGGTGTTACATTTAAGGAGTTAGTTTCTAAAACAAACTAAAAAAAAGTTTCTGACTAATATGTACCAAGGTCTGATAAGGACTAATTTTCATCAACTTTGATAATTTTTCTGATAAGGAAGGGCCACTTTACATTTTCAGTTTCTAATGAAAACTTTTTGTTAATAAAGACATTGACCAAGATTCTTAATTTTTAAAATATACATTTACTCTTCCAGCAAATACATGTGCAGTTTCGTCCTCTATTTTAAAACTCATTCAATAAAGACTTATTAAATGAATTAATATAGGTGCAGGAAATACAATCAATATTAGTGGAATCAACAAATTGCTAAACAAACCCTAGCAACTGGGAGCTTCTGCAAGCAGGCTTTTCTTTGCTTAGTTTCTGCTCAAATAGGACAGAGGATTTTTTTCAGAGGTATAAGACAGCCGTGAACCAAAGAATCAAGGGTCAGAAAATTGTGACAATAACATTCTTTTCTAGTACACATGAAACATTCTCTAGGATGGAATACATACTAGGGCACAAAACAAACCTCAACAAATTTAAGAGTATAGCTATTATTTCACACATCTTCTCTGACCACAGTGGCATGAAACTAGAAATCAACCACAGGAAAAGAAATGAGAAAAAAAAGATTACATGATGACTAAACAACTAAAAAATCAATGGGTCAATGAGGAAATCAAAAAGGAAACTAAAAAATACCTTGAGACAAAAAGTTTACAAGTAACAAATGCTGGAGAGGGTGTAGAGAAAAGAGAACCCTCTTATACTGTTGGTGGCAATGTAAATTGGTACAGCCACTATGGAAAACAGTATGGAGGTTCTTCAGAAACCTAAAAACAGAATTACCACATGATCCAGCAATCCCATTCCTGGGCATATATCTGGACAAAACTATAATTCAAAAAGATACATGCACCCCCTACATATATACAATGGAATATTACTCAGCTGTAAAAAGCAATGAAACTGGGACATTTTTAGAGACACGGATGGACCTAGAGACTGTCATATAGAGTGAAGCGAGTCAGAAAGAGAAAAACAAATATCATATATTAACACATATATGTGGACTATAGAAAAATGGTACAAATCAACCAGTTTGCAAGGCAGAAATAGAGACATAGATGTAGAGAACAAACATATGGACACCAAGTGGGGAAAGCAGGGAGGGTTGAGGGGGGAATGAATTGGGAGATTGGGATACCAAATTGTATGCTCTAAATATATGCAGTTTATTGTAAAAAAATTAAAAATTAGAAAAAAAAAAAGATACATGCACCCCTATGTTCATAGCAGCACTATTCACAATAGCCAAGACATGGAAACAACCTAAATGTCCATCCACAGATGAATGGATAAAGATGTATATATATACAATGGAATACTACTCAGCCATAAAAAAGAATGAAATAATGCCATTTGCAGCAACATGGATAGATCCGGAGACTATCACACTAAGTGAAGTAAGTCAGACAATAAAGACAAATACTATATGATATCACTTATATGTGGAATCTAAAATATGACACAAATGAACTTATCTTCAAAACAGAAAAAGACTCACGGACATAGAGAAAAGACTTGTGGTTGCCAAGGGAGAGTGTGGTGGGGGAGGGATGGACTGGGAGTTTGGGATTAGCAGATGTAAACTATTATATATAGGATGGACAAACAACAAGGTCCTACTGTATAGTACTGGGAACTATATTCAACATCCTGTAATAAACCATAATGGAAAGGAATATGAAAAAGAATGTGTATACATATATGTATAACTGTGTCACTGTGCTCTATAGCAGAAATGAACAGAACATAATAAACCAACTATACTTAGATTAAAAAAAATTTAAGCATGTAGATCTCAAGAAAAAAAAAGAAAGAAAAGAAAAAACTGTGACAATAGAAACAAAAGTAGACCCCCTGATCAATCAGGAAATAATCTGAGTACAACACTAAAAAAACTCTTCTGGAACTTCCTAAGTGGCATAGTGGTTAAGAATCTGCCTGCCAGTGCAGGGGACACGGGTTTGATCCCTGCCCCAGGAAGATACCACATGCCTCGGAGCAACTAAGCCTGTGTGCCACAACTATTGAGCCTGTGCTCTAGAGCCCATGAGCCACAACTATTGAGGCTGTGTGCCGCAACTACTGAAGTCTGTGGGCCTAGAGCCCGTGTTCCACCACAAGAGAAGCCACTACAATGAGAAGCCCAGGCACCACAATGAAGAGTAGCCCCCACTTGCCACAACTAGAGGAAGCCCGTGTGCAGCAACAAAGACCCAACACAGCCAATAAATAAATAAATTAAAAACAAAAACAAAAACAAAAAACTCTTCTATGCTTAGGCACAAGAGATAGAAATATTAGCTGGTGACAGAAGAGCTGGGTAGAGTCACTGGTGGTTAAAGAGTATTAAGGAACCAAAGAGTCTGTAGAAAGGTCTCTGTTGCCAGCCTGAACCTATTCAGCATTTTTACCAACACATGAATGACAACCCAGAGGAATGTTTATTGAATAGCGAGATAAAGCTGAAAGCGATCTTAGGAAAATTACAATTCAAGAAGATAAATAAACTACACTGATGGCCAAAATACTTGCTAGATATTTAATATGGACAAGCAAAAAGCCTTCAGCTGGGTTTGAAAAATCAGCTACACATACAAAAACAGAAAGGAAGAGACTGGGATCCATACAAATGTGACAGAAAAGTGTGATTCAGCCCAATATGTACCAAGAGCTAAAAATGGTCCAAATCAAAGGGGCTCTCCTACACTACAATCTATACTGCTAAAACCAAACTGTCAATATATACTTAACTCCTGCCTTATCTCAAAATGGATTTGAGGCAGCATATAAGGATATATGAGATATATCTAGAGAACATAAATTAAAAGGAAAAGAAAAATGATGATAAAGACATAGGATGAATCATAGCTAAAAAGTATACACTATAAGACAAACACTGGGTCAGTTATACCAGCTTCCTGCCAATGCAGCGGACATGGGTTCAAGCCCTGGGCCGGGAAGATCCCACATGCCACAGAGCAACTAAGCCCATGTGCCACAACTACTGAGCCCACACACTGCAACTACTGAAGCCTGTGTGCTAGAGCCCTAGACTGTTTTCTAAAGTGGTTATACTTTCTACTCATTGTGTTTTTTGTTTTTGTTTTTTTTATAAATTTATTTTTCTTTATTATTTTATTTTTGGCTGTGTTGGGTCTTAGTTGCTGCACACGGGCTTTCTCTAGTTGTGGCGAGCAGGGGCTACTTTTCGTTGCTGTGCGTGGGTTTCTCATTGAGGTGGCTTCTCTTGCTGCAGAGCATGGGCTCTAGGCATGTGGGCTTCAGCAGTTGTGGCTCACGGGCTCTAGAGCACAGGCTCAGTAGTTGTGGTACATGGGCTTAGTTGCTCTGTGGCATGTGGGATCTTCCTGGACCAGGGCTCGAACCCACATCCCCTGCATTGGCAGGAGGATTCTTAACCACTGTGTCACCAGGGAAGCCCTCTTATTGTAGTTTTAATGTACATTTTCCTAGTGTTTAAAGGTGTTAAGCACCTTTCATGTGTTTACTGGCCACTTACATATTTTCTTTTGTGAAGTACCTGTCTGTGTGAGTTGTTCATCTTTTCTTGTTGATTTCTAGCAGTACTTTCTGTTTTTCTTTGGTAGAAGTACTTTAAATATTCTGGATACAATCTGTGATTTATCTCTGCATTTTCTTAATGTTGTCTTTTGCTGAATAGAAATTTCTTAATGTGATAAAATTCAATTTATCAACTTTTTCTTCTACGGTGAGTACTTTTGTTGCTCTATGAAATCTTTGCCTGATCCCAAAATCATGAAAATATTCTCTTATAGTTTCGTCTGGAAACTATGTTTATGGGTTTTACATTTAAGTCCATGACCCATATAGAATTAATTTTTGTGTAAAGAGTGAGACGGGTTGAGGGTCACTTTTTTCCCATATATACATCCAGCTGTTCTAGGACCATTTGTAAAAAGACTCCCTTTTCCATTGAATTAACTTAATATCTAGGCTGAAAATCAACTGACTGTATATATTGAGGTCTATTTCTGGACTCTATTGGCTTCCATTGATCTACTAGCCTACCTTTACACCAAAAACCACAATGTCACACACTGTAACTTTATAAGTCTTAAAATGAGGTCTTTTAACTGTTCTTTATCAAGATTACTTTGGTCTTTCTGGGTCCTTTTCAAATAGTTACTGCAAAAAAATTTCCCAAGCAGTTACTTTTAAACTGTATTAAAGAAATCTACTATTCGAATTCCACAAGACAATGACCTATACTGGTATAATGTAACCAAAATAATAAAAAGCTTCTAGGGAATTCCCTGGTGGTCCAGTGGTTAAGACTCCGAGCTTCCACTGCAGGGGGTGTGGGTGTGATCCCTGGGGGGGGAACTAAGATCCTGCATGCCATGAGGTGTGGCAAAACAAACAAAAAACCCATCTAATCATTCACACATCTCCAGTTCTCTCTACCCAAGGTACCACACCTAATACAGTCTTTGTGACTACAGGCTTGAGACAAATCCGTGTCAGCAAGACAATCATAAATAAAGTTCCAGAAAAGTACCCAAGTGCTGCTGACTGGTGTGCTCACCACTTACCTTGGTTCAATATGATTCGACAAGGCTGGCATGGACCCCCATGGCACAGTTCAGCACAGTGGTGCTGACCACAATTCAAAACATTCTCACAAGGGTTAGAACAGTGGACTGAGATGGCCTGACCACAGCGAACTGTATGCCTGTAAAAACAGTAGATGTAAAGACAGCATTAGTCTACTACCGTTGGACACTGAGGTCCTGTTAGACAGCTAAACTAACCTTCCCCCAAAACCTACTAAATCTTTCCTCTTGGCCCCATTTCCCCTATTTTTTCTGTTTCCCTCTTCCAATCATTCCTCAATTACTCTTCCCTTCTCCACTCTTTCTTCTTTTTCTCCCTTTGCTTTCCTTATTTCCTATTCTGCCTTTTTCTCTCCCCTATTTCTCACCAGTGAGGAACTGAGGGCCTAAGTATTTGTTACTATGTGATTTCTTCTCTGAGCTGAAGCAGAATGCAGGAGGGGAAAGAGCCTGGAGCTCCCACAGTATCTTACAGATGCGGGTAGGGAGCTTAGGAGATGTAGTTATAATGAACATTCTTGGATTGAAAGCACAATGGCATTCTCCTGGGACCTGGCACTCCAGCCCTTTAGGCAGTTATAACATTTAAGAACATACTGTATGTGACTTTGATTCAAGATGGGAAAATCATTCTGGCTGTGTTCTAATGAACATCCTGATTTTGCCAACTTATCCACTAGAGAAGGATATGAGGTCACTGCTCTTAGTCAACTGTCTTCAGGTTTCTTTCCAGGGTAATTGTTTAGAGCTTGGAGTTTACTCTCCCACAAAAAGTTTTATTCTACTCCCCTACTCCTACTTCAACTACATATTTTGTTTTAAAAAGTCACTGTTACATACATAGATAATCAGTTTCCAATGCTCAGCATCACAGCTAACATCAACCCCTTGAGGAAGACACTATTATTTCTACCATACTATGAGAAAAATGAGGCTCAGCAAGGGGAAGCAACTTGCCCAGGTCAACAACTAGTTAGTGGCAAAGCCCAAATCTGACCTGGTCTTTCTGACCCATAGCCCCTTGCATGTGACTCTCTGCAAGACCACACTGCTACCCTCGTAAATTCAGTAAACATTTAAAAAATGCTTATCACTGAAAATCTGTACTATCCCATCTCGTCTTCTGGTTCAGAAATCATTTTATGGTCTTAACTGGCCTCAGAGGCACTCTGCAGCTATCGGTGATCCTTGCACTAATAGAGCAAGAGAACTTGCATTGTAATGAAAAGAGAGCAGGCTCTGGGGCTACTTATTCTTTCATTCAAAAACATTCACTGAAAACCTCTAGACACCAGATACTATGCTAGGCACAGATAAATGATCCTTGCCTCCTGGACCTTAGTAGGCCTGGGTTCAATTCCTGGTTCTTTCACCCACTAGAGAGGTTAAGTAAAAAGTCCCTGTCACCTTGGCATTACACCTGAAATGGGTAATCCCACTACTTTATAACTTCTTAATCACTTATTAGAGTGCAAAACAGGATTAAGGTAGCACAGGAAATTACTATTTACAGAAAAGTACTATTTATACCTACCATTTATCAATAGTAGTAAATAAATACTATTTGCACCTACCTACTAATCTTTTATTTTAGAAATTCATACATAATCCATGAATGTGGAAACTGAAATCTTCTTTGGAGTATAATTCTAACTTTACCTGGTGCGTCCACATTCACATGTTTTAGTCATAAAGGCAGGGCAGGGTGGACAAGGTCCAGGATGGCAGAGACTGAAAAAAGAAAGGCTTTGATGAATAAATCATATGCATGTATCTGAACTTGAACAAAGCTGCCCCAACTGGGCCCTACTGTGAATATGGCAACAAGTAAACTTACTATGAAATGTTTTAGTATTTGTCTGAAGTTGATTAAACTATTTAAACAAAGATACCAACAATATTTTCATAAAGAAAGAATCACCAGCAGTATCATCTTAGAATATTTAATCAGAAAAGTAAAGCCCAAGTTAAAATATTGGTCTTATTTGTGTAGTCAAAGATAACATTTCTAAATATGGTCTTGGCCCACTTAGTGCAGTGTGTAGGGATAAAGAGAGTTTGCCACGCAGGATGGGGCCAATAGAGTCCTTTAGAAGATCAGAACAGAGTAACAGAGCTCAAATCCACGAGGTCCATGAGAAGTACAGACATTTTCTCATCAGCTAGTAAAGTGATAACCAGGTGATGGGCTGAACAACCGGAACAGTGAAAAGAAGGTTGCTTGGGGTGAGGGGAGGCATGCTGGTAAGTAACAAAGAGGAAAGGGACTCATGGAAAAAACTATGCTTAATGATATGCTATAGGTCAGAATCAGGCCTCTGAATAGAATGCTTTTTATAGGACCTATGATATAAAGAGACCAAAGAAAAATTAATGAAATGGAATTATATATTCAAATACATACTGCCCTCTTCAGAGTAGACACCCCTGGTAAATTTCATACCCATACAGAAATATCACTACTTAAAACATTTGGGGAACTTTTTTTTTGGTGGGGGGGGACATCTATATGATGGCAAATCACAATGCTTTGGGAATTAAAAGCCAATCAGAGCCAAGTCTAATTAATCAAGTGGGTAACAGAATTTGCTATAAAAATCAGATGTGCCTATAAAGTGGTCTGATTGGATTTTTTATGTCACTCCTAAATCAGTTATAATTCTTAAATGAGCTTTAAGCACTGAAAACAATCCAGGAACATGTGCCCAATCTCCTAAGATGACCCATTTTGACAGACAGAACCCACAAGAGACACAAAATTAAGCACGCTTAAGGACAAGCATCATTATTCAGTAGTTATATTCCACGTGACATGCCTCAACCCACTCAGGTGCAATTATTCTCATGGCTGGATGTTTAAATAACTTTAGACTGATAGACAAACTACTGGTCAGGTGTGGATGATTCCAGGTTATTTCAAATATCCCTGAGACCTGGACTTAACCCTAGGTCCTCATAACCTTTTTAGCAGTGGTTCACAACACTGGCTACATGTTAGAATCACCTGGAAAGCTTTTAAAACTACAACACTCAGACCCACCCCAGGAGATTCTGATTCAATTACTCTGAGGTAGAGATTGGACACTGCTGTTTTAAAATGCTCCTTAAATGACTGACCACCTGATCTGCATCACAGCTGGTGTTCTTTGATAGTCATGACAGGGGCTCATTTCTGCTGAAGGCTTCATAAAGATAATTCATGTGGAGGATAAATTTCTTGTTGCTGAACTTACTAAAATGCCAATTAAGGGAAGGAATAGATGAGTCCCTGAGTTCTGACCTATGGAAGCAGTCAAAAGAAGAGGAGGGACTGACTGCCTAGCAGATGGCAGATCGTGCTGTTTAGCTCAGTCTGAATAGCTCTCCCCCCACTGATACTCCCCAGCACCGTCCCTACATCTTGATCACGAGACCTCTGATCCGACCCTTGCTCCATGCAATAGAAGCTGGGTAACAGTAGAAGCAAGTGTAATGCTCTGATGTCTGTTTTACTCTTAGATTTGGGTAATAAAAGCAAGTGTTATCATTTCTTAACCACTTACCATGTGCCAGGCTCTGTACCAAGTCTCTTTAGTGTGTTAATTAATATTCATAGAACTTTGTAACTATTTTTGATCACATCATTATTACCTTACTGGTCCAGAAACTGAGGCTCAGAGAAGTAATTTGTCCAACATCACGTAACCGTTAAGAGAGGAACCCAGGATTAAACCTTTGTCTGAAGTCAAAGCCTGGAGAAATTTATTTATAATTGATCAACTTTATTATTGTGCATTTCACTCCTCAACTGTAAAATGGAGATGATAAATATCTACAGATCGCTGGGCTGTTACAAGGATTCAATGAGTCAACTTGTGCAGAGTACCTGGCACAAAACAAGTGCTCAGTAAATGATACCACACTGTCCTTCACCCGGTCCTGTTACATGCTAACTAGATATGTGTACTGAGAGCCACAAGCAAAGCATGTTCACCAGGAATCCCCAGGAGTCTAGTGTTCCAACTTACAGGTTACAGGAATGTGGGCAGTCCTGGCCAGGCTGTTTCTTTCTACAGACCTCACCACAACTATGCGGAATTTCATTTCTGCTCCATTCAGGATTCTTTACCTTGCCTAAGACAGATCAAATCAGAGAGTCAATGGTAAAAACTTCAGCCGCATCCTACACTTTGATGAAATAATACAATATGGCCAGACAGCACGAAACATCAGTGTGGTTTTCATTAGTTCAGCAAATACATTATCCTAAAATAAAAAGTTGAACGTAATACCACTCATCAAAAGCTTCACTGAGTATGACAAATTCTGGATTAGCTGGAAAAGACAAATAGTCACTTTTACTTATGCAAATGCCACTTTGACTAACGGACACAATCTAAGATTTAAATAAAACCTACAAGGTAAGCTTTCTGTAAATGGGTCTTTGAATTGATATGGGAATATCTACTGTAAGGATCAGAAAGAGGGAACAAGAGAAGAGAGCAATGCGGTGGGGAGAGGCAGTAAGAGATGGAAAGGATGTAAGTCCCCCTGTAGAGTAGGAATTCCACTATTTTAAAGTTAAAATATAGGCATAAAAGGGTTAGAATTTTATAATCAATGTCACTCCACAAATCTTTAGTAAGCCTCTTCCACAAACTTAGTGCAGGAGCAGGACAAGCAAAATCGAGGTGGGGGACTCCTCCTTGCTCTAAAGGAATTCATCCTCACTTGGGCAATTTATACCCTAAATGAAGCCTGTTCCCTGTGCTTGGCCTCTGCTTTTCTCTCTTGCCTGTCTCCTCCAGAAATCTTATTCATGCTGCGCAGTTCAATACGCCTAAAGGCCAATGAGTCCCAAATCTGCATTTTCTGCCTTGCCCTAAATCCTCAGTTTCAGTCCTACATGTCCAACCGTCTGCTGAACATCTGTGCTTGGGGTTTCACAGTCACTTCAAATTGCCTATGTATCTACAGTCAAAGCTGGCATCTTCCTTTTTAGATCCTGCCTGCTCCAGGGTTCCCTATTTCTGTTAGTGACACCACCACTGTCAGAGTTGCACAAACTTGAAAACTAGAGTCATCCTCCTTTTTCTTTCTAAATTCTAGTTAATCACCAAATCTTGTCAGTTTTCCTACATAGTGTATCTCACACCTCACCTCCCCCTCTACTCCTGCTCTTCCTCTCTACTGGCCAGAAACTCATCACTAGACTGTAAGAAAAGCTTCCCTGCCTCTGTGCTTTCTTGCTCCAATATGGTGCCCAGGTTTTCTCCTACTATCTTTCAATGGCCCCACCTCTTTTCCCTAACTCTAAATGATGTTTTCTCCCCTTCAGCTGCTAGGGTTCTGCATTAGACTCCTTTTCACTCACTTACCCCTTCACCTACTAGCGTCTCATCTATTGCTCTCAACTGTGACTACCATCCCTAAATCCTGATCTTTCTTCAAATATTCCTAACTCCCTGTAGAACACCTCACTGGATGTCTTACTCCTCCAACTCAACATTTCTAAACTGAACCCACTGTCTCCACCAAACCTCGTTCTCTCGACCTGCCCTTTTCTGTTCTTGGTATCACCATTTCCAAAAGCATGAAACCTAGGAGCCGCATTTGGGTTCCCCCCTTTCCTACTGCTGCTAATTCCCATTTACCTTTGAAATCTTATGCCCCTGCCTTTTGTCCCACTCAAAAACCCATTACAGACGTTTACTACTCTTCACCTGCGTTATTATGAGTCCCCAAACTGTTTAGGTCCCAAAATACTGTACTCACTGCCACCAGACTAATCTTCATAAAGAATCAGGGAATTCCCTGGTGGTCCAGTGGTTAGGACTCTCCGTTTCCACTGTAGGGGGCCCGGGTTTGATCCCTGGTTGGGGAACTAAGATCCCGCATGCCTCAGCGTGGCCAAAAAAACAAACAAAAAAATCACACTGATGCCCTCAGTGGCTTCCCACCATCTGACAAATGAAGTCCCAACATCTAGGCCTGGCATGAAGTCAGCCCTGCCTTTCCAGTCATCTTCCACTCCTCCATCTTCATAGACCCTGGTTCCAAAACTGGATGACTCCCTCTTCTCCCAAAAGATCCTAAGCCTTCTTGGTGTTAGTTTTCAGGCCCAACACAATTCTACCTCCTTCATGAAGGCTTCCCTTAATCCTCCAGCCAGAAGTCATACTCACCCCAGAGATCTCCTACAGACTTTGTAAGTAGAAAGCAAGTTAATTGTGTCCTAAATCTTAGACTGTAAGCCCTGGGAAGTCAATAAATACTCTCATTCCTCTCTGTTTCTTCAGAGTGCCTGTTACATTAATAAGTTCTCAATAAAGCATATTAAAACGATGGTCTCCTTTTTTTTTATTCAGCCACACCACGTGGCTTGCAGGATGTGAGATCTTAGTTCCCCAACCAGGGACTGAACCCAGGCCCTCAGCAGTGAAATCAAGGAGTCCTAACCACTGGACCGCCCGGGAAGTCCCAACCAACGATCTCCTTGAAGAGCAGAGTGGGGCAAAGTCCTCAGGTAAAATAAGGCCATTATTTGCATTCCCACACCATTCTACCTCACTCAGATCATCTCAGCCTTCACCCCCACATTCTTCTACCTTCTCAGGGTCTCATATCCAATTTGTCAGTGAAGGCTTTAACAAGATTTTAAATTTCATTATGGTGCTTCATGTTTAAAAATCCTTTAAAATTAGGTAATTAAGCCTTGGTATTGGTTTTATTTGTCCAATTTTCGATTGATCTCTTGCTTCCAGTTTCATGCTGCCTTTCCAATATTCATTCCTTGAACTAATACTAATTCAGTATCTACTAAGGCTCAGATTTTGGCAACAGAACATATAAGACCAGCAGATTCTGGATAAGAGTGGCCGAAGTGGGACAGGAGATAAGAAAGAGGAAGCTCCCTCTGGAAGAGGACAGTTTGGGTCAGATCTCGAATGATACAGTGGATGAAGATTTAAAGAAAAGAAGGGGAATAACATTGTAGATAGTTGAGTTCACAAAGAGATTGAGTCTAGAAGTGTTGATGGTCAGTGACTCTTGCTGAAAGCTGGCAGTTAAGTAACAGGAAAGGAGAAATATGACCAAATTAGTTAGAAAAATAAGGAGAGCAGTTAGAAGAGAAACAGAAAGAGCTAGTCACTTCAAGAAGTGAATGGTCAAAAGCATTACAGGGCTGTTGTGTGGACAAAAAGGTTAAGAATTTACAAATCAGCCCTGGATTTGGTCAGGAAGATGTCATTAATGACTTCTGAACACAGATTCACTGAGGCAATGAAGACAGAAGTAAAAATGCAATGGTTCAAGGAGGGAGACAAATGGTTAAGAAATAAAATCTGAAAAATCAACAGCCAGATGGTGAAGGTTAGCCATTAAAAGACAGGCGGGAGAGACTTCCCTGGTGGTGCAGTGGTTGGGAGTCTGCCTGCCAATGCAGGGGACACGGCTTTGGTCCCTGGTCCCGGAAGATCCCACATGCCACAGAGCAACTGAGCCCGTGCGCCACAACTACTGAGGTCCATGTGCCTGCAGCCCGTGCACCGCAGCAGGCAAGGCCACCACACTGAGAGGCCCACGCACTACAGTGAGGAGTGGCCCCTGCTCACTGCAACTAGAGGGGGCCCGCACGCAGCAAGCAGCAAAGACCGGATGCAGCCAACAACAACAAAATAAATAAATAAATAAATAAAATTCTTAAAAAAAAAAAAAAACAGGCAGGAAAGAGGGAAAAAAAAAAAAAAGACATGCAGGAAATAGGTTAGCAACAGATGTGAGCATTTGGATCACGGAAAGTTTTTTTCCTAACATATGGAAGAACTGAGCTATTCAAAAACAGGAAGAAGTATTCCATAAAGAGGGAGGGCACAAGGACAGAGTTTGCTGGTTTACAGAAAACCTCTATTATAAAGACTAATGACTGATTTCTTGGATTAAAATAAAGTACATTTCACCACTACTCCTTACTCACGTTGCTCAAATCCAGAATTTCAAAGCTGTTACAGTCAGAGGTGAGAAAAAGCCCATATCTGTACCCAGCCCTGCCATCTGGTCAGCTCTGATCTAAACTAAGATCAAGGAGACCTGCTGGGCATGATGAGAAGGCCCATCTCCAGAACAGTCTGCCAAGAGCACAAAGGCCTGTGGCTCTAGCTCTGTGACAGACCACATGCATGTGATGTCTTACAGACTCCTGTAGCTTTAAAGTCTTATTAGTAACCTCTAAAACACACCCAGCACACTGCTTCTCCTGGGCTGGGAACTGAGGTACAATGAACAAAGTGGAAGAGACTCCAGGGTATACAAAAAAACTCACCACAGAAACAAGTATAGGTATTAGGAACATGCGCAGAAACATTCTGGCATGCAGGGCACCTCCAACCACTCTGGCCATCTGTCAAGAAAAATGAGAAGAAATCAGAAGAATTTCTTTACAAAAGCATATGTAATTTAAAAAATTTTAAACTTATAGGAAGCCATATTATTGAAGCAGTGGTAGTAATTTCCATGTTAAGGATAGCAAACATTTAAGAAACAAATTCACATTATTGAATGCTTTGCTTAAATACTGCATTTAGGCTTACATTTATAAGGACTTCAGATACTGTGAATAAAGTGGGTATCCATTTCATTCTATTTTTTAAAAGTGAGATATAATTAACATATAACACTGTGTAAGTTTAAGGCATACGACATATTGATTTGATACATTTATATATTACAATATGATTATCACCACAGTCTTAGTTAATACCTCCAATCACTTCATAAAATTAACATTTCATTTTGTGGGAGAATGTTCCATTATTTTTAATATCATCTGAATGATCATCTAGATATCTGAATCTTGGTTTGAAAAAAAAAAAAAGGTAGGATAAAATACTTGACTACATGCAAGAAAACCCAAATGTCTTAAATTAGAAGAGCCAAAGTTCAGAAAGCATATTATTAATAACATCTGCATTATCCCTAAATACTAGTATACTTTGGGAAAAGCCCACAAAATACTATGGAGAAGATCTGTTAAAGGCAAAGCAACTTCAAAATCCTAAAGGTAAGTTAAACATTGATTTTTATAAATTTTCTAAAGCAAACTATATAAGAAATGTTTTCTAAAGAATAAGCTATAAGGATGTATAGTACAACACAGGGAATATAGCTAATAATTTATAACAGCTATAAATGGAATATAACCTTTAAAAATTGTGAATCACTATATTGTACACCTGAAACTTACATAACATTGCACATTAACTATTCCTCAATTAAAAAAAATTATTCTCTACAGTTACTGCTTGGATAAAAGCTACCATTTTCAGTAAAAGTGACTGATTTTGTTGTACCTTAAGTATATTTTAATTTGTTAAGTTTAGCTGGTTTAAGATTTTGTAGCTTAATAATGGTCATCCAAAATATGTGATCAGGGCAACATACCCTCCCTACAGATAAAACACTCAAGAGGAATTAAATAGTATTTTTAAAGCTAGGTTTAAAACCTGAACATATCAAATGGGTGAGAATAACTACTCAGAAGAAAGAAATGACTGACCTGCTTGAGATGCTGGAGACCTTGCCCATTTCTTTATGCAGTTTAAATGAAACACATGGTAACAGCTTTGACAACTCCACACTGGGGCTGCGACACGAACCAATTCACAGCACACCATGCACTCATATTTTTCTGTGGTTAGCTGTTCAATTAAAGAACCTGTTTAAAATACAAAACAGATAAACTCAAACACAGAAAAACATTCCTTAGTCAATCAAGGATCAGCGAGGCATCTGAGAGAAGAATTCAAACGTAGAGATTTTAAGGGATGTCTGATTCTGAGCAAGGTGGTTGTTCACAGTTTGAGGCCAGGAATGGGCAGGAATATGCTGAGGTTATATGCTTAGGAAGCATACATTCAGGTAGGGATTCCCACAGTTGAGGAAACATTCCCAGCAAACTGCCCAGGATCCTACCAGAAGAGCCAAATGCCCCTCATAACACATGGCTTGAGTATTCACAGAAGAAACGTGCTACAGCACCTTGCCTCACCCTCTCTGAATCTGGGAAGCTCTGAATCTACCACATCCATGCATTCAGGTTAGGGAGGGGCCCGTCAAGCTGCAGTGGTCAGGTGCAAGAAACTTAAGCCTAGACAGGTTCCAACAACCCATGGTGGTGAGATGGTTCTAGCAGATGCCCTGAAAGTCTTCAGTTGTTCACACAAGAAAGACAGGCTTAACAGATGATTGAACTTGGTATACCCCCCCAAAAAATAAAAAAAAATAAAAAAGAAAAGAAAGACAGGCTTGGCGCCTACCACAAACCCCATGTTAGGGTTACTAGACTGAAGGATACACTGTCTCTGGCTCTAGAAGCTCAGCATATATGAGAAAGACCAGGGTATAACATCATAAGAATCCTCCCAGATTTACTCCTCAATACCTTCACCCACTTCCAGACAACTTCTCCCTCAAACACAATCTCGGCAGTCTTTCTAAATCCCAAGTATAGCCAGACCTGAGAGGAGTATGTATGTGTGTATCTTCTTCTTCTTTTTTTTTTTTGAGTCCATATTTTCAGCATTTATTTCACAATACTATTTTATTTGTTATCAGGTCCAAGTAAGTTATAAGAATAAAACAACTACCCTTAAATACACCATGCAAAGTGTTATGCTAAAGCACTTTACACATATTTAATTCTCTTAACAAGGATATAACAGAGGTACCATTTTATAGATGAAAAGTGGTTAAATCACTTACCTAAGGTCATATAACTAGAAATTTAAAAACCAAAATTCAAACTCATTGCTAGTTGACTCAAAAGCTCACATTTTAATCATTCCATAATATTAGCTTCCTAAAATTACTTTCTGCTTGTCCAGTTCAATGTCAAAAGAAATACAGAACATCAAGACTGTAAGCTCTGGGAGGCAGGACCAGGGCCTTGTCTGCCTTGCTCACTGTTGTATATCTAATGCCTGGCATGTACAAAGTGCTCAGTAGTATTTATCAAATGAATGGGTGAAAGAATAAATGAGTATCATCTAGTCTGTTCCATAACCTCTCTCCTTTGAAAGTTTTAGGCTTTAATAAAGTTTCTGGGATAGCTCTTTCCCTCTGGAGAAAGCCTGGAATAAATATACTTCGAGTGACTGGTTAAAGGTAAATCTACCTGCTTTAGATACAGATGAACACATCACAAAATTGAATTCTATTATAAAAATTGAGGAATTAGATTCTTTCTTAAAAGAAGGGATGTCCTACCTTGCACAGGTTAACATTTCTGAATAACAAAGTCAATTACATTTCCTACCAGTTAGCATGCTACATGTTGAAGATTCTGGAGCAGTAAGTTAGGTAAGAGAGAGCTCATTAAAGAGTGAGATTAAGTTTGAGCCATCTATATATGAGGCTCAAAGGCTCAGAGGAATAGTCTGTGAGAATTATACTTGTGGTGAATTTTATAGAAAACGTCTATTTTTTTAAAATAAATTTGTTTATTTATTTATTGGCTGTGTTGGGTCTTCATTGCTGCACATGGGCTTTCTCTAGTTGCGGCGAGCAGGGGCTACTCTTTGTTGTGGTGTGCGGGCTCCTCATTGCCGTGGCTTCTCTTGTTGCAGAGCACAGGTTCTAGGCGAGTGGACTTCAGTAGTTGCGGCACATAGGCTCAACAGTTGTGGCTCACGGGCTCTAAAGCGCAGGCTCAATAGTTGTGGGACACGGGCTTAGTTGCTCCGTGGCATGTGGGATATTCCTGGAGCAGGGTTCAAACCTGTGTCCCCTGCATTGGCAGGTCGATTCTCAACCACTGTGCCACCTAAGAAGCCCCTGGAAAATGCCTATTGATCATTTCCCAGAACAGAACTGAGTTAGAATTAAAGGACACAGAAAGGTAGGTGAAGTATGGAACACACCTGAGAACACTACAATTTCTACCCTGAAGACTGTCTTTTTATTTGACTGTTTCTTTTATTCACTGTTTACTGCTCGTTAATAAATAACTATTGTGACATTTCTAAGTCCAGTCACAGTGAAATCTGACCACTAGGATGCACACACATTTAGTTACATGGTGGCAACTACCAACTTTGAATAGCCTACAAATGACTGCTTTTACAAAGCTGTCAACTTTGAATAGCCTACAAATTGCAGCCTTTCTAAAGGCTGTCTCTTTCATTCCATGTTCAATATGTCGGCAAACACTCCTGGCTCTACCTTCAAAATATATCCAGAATCCAACCTCTGCTGCTAACACTCTGGTCTAAGCCACTATCCACTCACCTGGATTATTACAATGGCCTCCTAACTCCTCTTCCTACTTTAGTCTATTCTCACTACAGCAGCCAGAGGGAGCCAGTCAAAATGCAAATTATTAATAGATGATACACTCCTCTGCTCGGAACTTGCCAGTGGTTCCTGTATCACATGCCTGTCAAAGCCAAAGTCCTTACAATGGCCTTCATCACCTCCCTGTCTTTATCTGTGATTCCTCTTTCCCTAGGGCACCACTCTGAGATGATACTGCTTCTTCCCCAGCCCTAAACTGGCAGGCAGATCCCTGCGGGAAGGTCTTTACAACTTGCTACTCCCCCTGCCTAGAATACTTTCCCCCAGATATTTGCAGAGCTCAGTCCCTCAGCCCCTTCAGGTGTTTACTCAAAATGTGGTCTTCTCAATGAGGCAGTCTCTGGCCACATTTTGAAAACTGTAACCCACTCCCTCAACATTCCCTATCTCTCTTATCTTTCTTCACACCACTTAAGTCTACCTAGTATATATTTTACTTATTTTACTTTGCTTATTTCCTAACTCTAAACATAGAAGGCACTCAATAATACTTGTTGTATGAATGAAAATAATAAATAAAATTATAGTAAAAGGTTCTAGAAAGATACTAGAAACAGTATAATTCTTTCACCAACATTTCAGTTTTATCAAAGTGCACAACATATGTAAAACAGGGTACTATCCTGGAATAGCTCTGTGGTAGTGAACTATCACAGTTCAGGTGCAAGACTCTTGTCCATGCTGGATGCAGCCCTATCCTGACCACTGGCCCTTCTTCAATCCTAGGCCCTCTTCCACTAGGGCTTCTCCATCATTTCCCAGTCATGACTGTGTCTATTCTATACTTTTACTTTGATAGTATGTCAGTAAAGAGGGTGACAACCCACTTAAACAACCAGAAGAACAGAGACCTTTCTGGAGAATGGACTACAAACTATTCAGATACTCCAATAAATAACTGTCCTAAAAAAACAACAACACAAAAACCTAAAACAGTCCTAACTTGAAAAATCCAAGTGTAAAAAGACATTTTTGAGGTAAACAGGGAAATTCAATTGTGGACCAGGTATTAGATGATTTCAAGGAATTATCACTAATTTTGTTAAGCACAATAATGGCACTGTGATTATGTAAGAAAACGGCCATATTTTTTAAATAGATGTAACCTAAAAGTATATGAAGGTGAAATACGTGATATCTGAAATTTACTTTAAAATATATTAGCAAAAAAAGCAGGGGGTGGGGGGTGGGGGGAGATTGTTTAATGCATATCTACTTATGGCATATTATATATTCATTTAAAATAAGGTTTACAAAGATTTCTTAAGGAGTAGAAAGTATTACATTATAACAAGCAAAAAAGGATAAAAATTATTTTTACTATATGATTTCAACTATGTAAAACAGCACTGAAAAATTCTTTCAAGAAACAGAATAAAAGGTTAAAGCTGATTATATCTGGATGGTGGGAATAAAAGTAAATTACTTACCTATCAACTTTAGTAAGCTATCTTATTTAAGGTAAGGCAGCTGTTTTTAAAAAGCTAATACAATGTAAGCATGATCAATGTGCTCAACATGCTCTTGCTGAGTCTGAAGCATATGTCAAACATCACGTTTACTTACATGAGTCAGGCTTATGGCAGAGCTTAGGGGCTGGAGGTAAAGGTTTAGAAGTCAGTACAGCACAGAGGCAGTGGTCGAAAGCATAGAACTAGTTGTAAGAAGCCTTATCAAGTAAGAAGAGAGGGCTGAGATAAAGCTGTGGGAAATGCCAACATTTAGGAAAGAGGTGGAGGAAGAGAAGCATGAAGGACATAAGTATGAACAGTAAAGGAGAACAAGAAGTGTGGATATCAGAATTGTGAGGACCAGAAGTGTGGGGTATCAAGGAAGGAGTCAAGGAAGTTACATTTCAGAAAAGACTCTTTGTGTCAAACTCAAAGGGAAGTCCAGGACAACAACTACTGAGCCATTCATGACCTTACCAGCAGCTCTGAGTCAAGTGGTGATGATGGCAGAGGACTGAGACATGAATCAAAATAGGAAAAAGGACACAGAGTGGATGACTCTTGATTAGACTGAATGGAAGGAAAGAAACACTAGTGGGAGATCACATATGGGGGAAGTTTTTCTTTTAGAGGGCAGGACAGACTCGGGAAGAGCTTCAGACTGAGAAATTGGAGTCGTATATGTGAAAAGGCTGATAAAAGAAAATAAAGGAGATCTCAGAATGAAAGAAAAGGGAGAACAGGCACAGATGTCTCTGAGCTTGCTTAGAGAGAGTAAAAAGTTGCAAAAATTATGCATTTTCTCAGTGATGATCTCTCCTTTCTCAGTGAAGTAAGAGGCAAGGAGGTCTGCTGAGGTTGAGAGATCAATGTTAGGAAGGTTTGAATAAGAGTAGAAAAGGTTTGGAGCAGTCTTAGATGAAAATGGGAGGGACAGCTGCCCAAGGTCATATAAGGGACAAAAGGCAGTGCTGAAAGCCAACTGAGCTGGAGGCTACTATTCAAAAATATTTACTGGGAACTGACTACGTACCAGACACTCTTTAGACACTAAGGACATACAGAGAACAAAACAGACAAAAATCTTCTGGGCTTATGAAGTATACCATCTTGTGGCAGAAGGTAGCCAATAAACAAATAAATAATGAAAATAAGTATTATCATCAAGTAGTGATAACTGCTATGGAAAAAAATAAGCCAGGAGAAGAGAATAGTGATTGCTGGCAGCGGGGGGGACTATTATAGTTTTAAACAGGGTGATCAGGAAGGCTTCCCTCAGAGGGTGAGTGAATTGCAGCAGCGCCAAATCTGTACTGTAATACGATTTCCTGGAATGGCATTCTGTTATCCAGATAGGGCAGAAAAGCCAGACTGCAGTATCCATCCAGGGCTGGGATTCTGCCAACTGTCTTAGCAGAAGGATAATACTTCAAATGACCTACAATAAATAAGGCCTAGCCTGAAGAGGGGATGAAGAAAGATGGCGACTGAACTGGTAGTGGGTGGAAGAGACTGGGAGAGCCCAAAGGACAGGAGGTCATGGTCAGAAAGCAGAATGCAGGACTTTAGGATTTCAGAGACGGGGCATCCCCAAGGGTCATTTCCCTAGTAGTGGGTATGGAGGTGGAATGCATGTGAAGGTCACTGCAGTTGACAAGATCAGAGAACCTGAGGATGGTACAACCTATATGATCATTGAAGTCACCCAGAACAATAGCAAGATTTATGGTAAATCAGTAGTTCTCAAACTTGGATGTGCATGAGAATCACCTGCAGGCTTGTTAAAAGAAGAGACTGCTGGGCCCTACACCCAGAATTTCTGTTTACTAAATCAGAGCTGAGGCCCAAGAATGTGCATTTCTAACAAGTTCCCAGGTGTTGTGACGGCTGCTGATCTGGGACTATACTTTGAGAATCACTGGGGTAGAGAAAAGATACAGGCTAGATGCATTAATAAATGAGGATCGGGCTGGGAGATATGGAGGCTAATAGATGACAAAGATAAGGAGACATGGAAGGTGATGGAGAGAAAAGGTCATGCAGCATTTGCTTCAAAGGAGCAGGGATTCTGATACAAAGGTAGAAGAATAATAGTTTATAAATGACATGCTCTTCCCATCTTCCAGAAACTAAGGTAAGTGGGATAAGGGGAAAGAGCAAGCCCTGAGAGGCTGTAAGGAAACTGGTGACCCGAGAGAATGTCAAAGGTCAATTAAGAGCAGAAGCAGAGCCAAAACAAATTAAGGTTATAAGGGATTCTGCTACTACAGAATGAGGGATCCAAGCAGGCTGGGAGGACTGGGCAGCGCTAGGTTGTCTCAGTACAGAGCGAGAGTAAGCAAAGCCCACTCTCAAATAGCCGTGTAGACTTACATTTGGGGTGAGCCTCTCTTTCCATTCCAATCAAGCTTTCATCTCCACTACTCCACTAAAACTGCTCTTAGCAAGACCAGTAACCTTCACATTGCCAAGTCCAACAGTCAATGTGCAGCTATCCTTCTGTATCGATCAACAGCATTTACCACAACTGATCACTCCCTCATCCTTGAATTTCTTTATTTGGTGTTTAGAACATCCCACTTCCTTCCATCTCACTTCAGTTTACTCTTTCTCCATTTCCTTTACTAGATGCTCATGTCCCAGCCAGGCCTAGGTGGGCTCTATCCTCACTCTTCTTCTCTTTAATTACACTCACACCTTAGGTGACCTCCTCCAGGCCAATAAACACCATCTCTACACTGACAATGCCCAAATTTAAACCTCTAGTCCAGATCACTCTCCTGAATTTTATATCCAACTCTCTACTTAACATATCTATTTGGTAGTCTAGTAGACAACTCAAATCTAATAAATTTAAGCAAATTCTTTATCTTTCCTGAACAAGGAGGAGACAAAGCAAAACATAAGCAAAAACACCTTTTCCAACAAGGGAAGACTAAGAAAGTGTCACAGTTTGGAGGAGACTAAGGACACATGCTGATTAAATGCAATGTGGCATCCTGGATTGGATTGGAGCGGAAAAAGGATATTAGTGGAAAAACTGGTGTAATCCAACTAAAGTCTGGGGCAGTCCAGTGGTTAGGATTCTGTGCTTTCACTGACCAGGGCCTGGGTTCAATCTCTGGTTGGGGAACTAAGACCCCACAAGACTTGCTGCAACCCTCTTGGCGCGGCCAAAAAAAAAAAAAAGTCTGAAGTTTAGTTAATACCATGGTACCAGTGTTAATTTCTTAGTTTTGACAAAGAAAATGTTAACGTTAGAGGAAGCTGGGCGAAGGATGGATGGGAATTCTCTGTAATATCTTTGCAAACTTTCTATAAATCTAAAACTATCCCAAACTAAAAAGTTTAAAACGCGAACACCACCTTCCCCTCCCACGCGTTACCGCTGCCCTGCGTGGCAATTCTCGCCTTCCATATTGCTCAGGCACAATACCCTGGCTTCATCCTGGGCCCCTCTCATTCTCCTGCATCCAACATCCAGTCTATCTGTAAATTGTCAGTTTTACCTTCCAAATACACCCAGAGTCTAACCAATTCTTACCTCTTCCATCATCCAAGTCTCCATCAAGTACCTGAATTACACAACAGCCTCCTAACTTGTTCCCTTGCTTCCTAACGGCCTATTCCCTATACAGCATGCTAAGTGATCATTTTAAAATGCTTCTAAGATCATGCCATCCCTGCCCCCAAAACCTCCCAGCTGCTTCTCATCTTCCTACTCAGAATCAAATCAAAGAGCCTCACCTGTGATTTCTCTGACCTCCTCTTCTACCCACCTCTTCACTGTTCACAACGTGTCCCCCGCCCCAATCTACACTTGCTTCCCTCTCTGCCTGAAATGCTCTTCTCCAGAGAGCCACGTGGTGCATTTCTGCACTTCCTTCTGGTTTCTGTTCAAATGTCTCATCAGAGACCAACCTATGTAAACTGGCGCCCCTGTTGCTTAGTCCTCTTAACCTGCTTTATATTTTAGCTCTTATCATCACCTGACATATTAAATATTTAAGTGCTTTCTGCCTGTCTTCACTACCAGAATGTAAATCCCATTAGTGCTGTATTCCCAGTACCTAAAACAGTGCTTGGCACATAGCATTTACACAATATATATGAATAAAGAAATCTCAAGAAAACTCTGGGATATGAGGCCCAAGAGAGATTTGCTAGGCAGAACTCTAAGATTGCCTCCAAGATTCCCAGCTCCTGGTACGCATGCCCTGAATAATCTCCCCTAGAGTATGCACGGACTTGATCCCTTTTAAAAGAGCCTAGTGATAAGAGACAGAAGTCAGAGAGATGTAAAGAATCTGCAGCATATTCTTTCCCGTAGGCTTTGAAGAAGCTAACTACCATGCTGTGAAGAGCGCCACATGGTAAGGAATTGCAGGTGGCCCCTTGGAGCTGAGAGTGACCCCCAACCAATAAGAAAATGGGGACCTCAATCCTATACCCGTAAGGAACTAAATTCTATCAACAACCTGTGAGCATCAAAGGGGACCCCACACCTCAGATGAGATTGCATCCCTTGCTAAATTTCAGTCCTGTGAGACCCTGAGTAGAAAGCTCAGCTAACCTGTACCCAGACTCCTCATCCACAAAAACTGTGACATAGTAAAGCTGTGTTATCTTAAGTCACTACATTTGTGGTATTTTATTATGAAGCAATAGGAAACTATTAATCAGCCTTGAGAATTCAAGGACAACTCTGGTATAACATTGCCTTTGTTTACACACGAGTCCCAAGAAGGACTGCCTGGTGAAGCTATTGAGAACTAGAACCACAGGCCTGTGTAAAAACAGGCCTGGGCAGGTGGCGGCTCCATGTGTTAGGCTGTATATCACATTAAACTGGAGGGAGACCAGAAGAGTGAAAGTCCATGAGGAAAAGCTGGCGGAATAGCTAAAAGCTATTTAGCCTGGATAAAATATATACTCAGGGCAAAATAAGTGTCTTCAAGTACTGCAAAGAACTGATGTGCAATGAGTGGGAGGGAAGCTGTGAGGAGAGAGACTAGTTGCTGCGTAGCTCCAGAAGACAGAATTTGAACCAGGGGATTGGAAGTATTTACAAGAAAGAAGTTTTCAGTTTAATGTAAGAAAAAACTTTCTAACAGTCAGAGCTGAGTATCAACTGTGTTCTAAGGGCTGTGTTAGGCAACGGAGATATAAAAATGAAAGGAAAAACATAGTTTCTGCTTTTAAGGGGCATATAAACTAGTGGAGCGCACTGACACACAAACAAATGATAGTTTCCAGTGGTAAGTGCTATAAAGAAGCATGTATATGTATATCACAGGGCTGAAAAAGATTAATGCTATCTGTGGAGATGAAAAAAGGTTTTCTGGACTAAACTATAGCTTTTGAAAAATGAGTAAGAATTCACCAGTGAGCTGAGTAGTAGACAGTGTAGACAGAAGGAGTCACATATGCAACAGCACAGAAAGATGACAGTACAGAGTCCAGGGAGTAAAATGTGGTGGGGACTGAGGCAGTAGAAGATGAGGCTGTTGCGTAAGGCAGAAGGCAGAAGCCAGAATCTCTAGGTAACGAGAAAAAGTGAACAGAATTAAGCAGGGGAGTGACCAGGGTCAGTAGGTGTTTTAGAAAGATCACTTTTCGATGCTGATGTAAGAGTGAACTGAAAGAGAGAAACTGGAGATGACAAGATTAGTTAGGAACACTTGCAGATGAGTCGACAAGGGATGACGCAGGCTGGAACCAGGCAAGGCAGTGGAGATGTTACCACGCCTTACCTGTGCTTTCAGAATTCAAAAAAAATCTTGTAACCAAAATCTATACCACCTATACCTGCACTTTTTAAATTCCTTATTTGTATTTGCTTATGCTATATAAAAACTAAGTAAGTGGTTATCTATTGGGGAGGGGAGCAGGTGGTGGCAGGACCCAAGCAGATGACGAACAAGGATAGAAGGAGGCTTTTTACTGTGTACTCTTTTATATTTTCTGGTTTCTGAATTGTATGAATATACTACCTATTCAGAAATTAAAATTAAAAAACAAAAAGAAAACATTTCCACCCATTTAGGTAGATTTACCTGTGTGTGTTTCCACATTCTTTAGCATGTGGTCCTGTTTGCCTCGGGGGAAAGAGGCCACCTGAGGATCCTGCCTCCTTACAGCACATTTCTCTGGGTCAACCCTTCTGGAAGACTTGCTGATGACTGCCAAGTTCCCACTGTTACAGGAAGATTTTGCTGGTCTTTCATTAAGATTTTCCTTTGGAACGGAGGCCATGTTGTTTCTGGATCCTGCGTTTGTATGTCGTTGACCCTCCTGTTTTGGTGGATTTCTGCCTGGTCGTGGCCTGGCCCCCTCTACTTCCCAGGGAGGCCTCTTCTGTGGGTATCTTCTTTGCTCGCTGCGTCTGGCCCCATACCCATCCGCTACTCCTTTTCTAGAGGATGCATCCGAAGAATCAGGGTGGATGACCCCCATGGGTTTGGTGTTTTCAGGTCCCGCCTCCTCAGGTTTGGGAGTCATTCTGTGACCCCACTCACTTTTGAGTCTCCCCTTGACTTTTGGTCCTCTGCCATAGCTGTATACAAACTGGCTTGCTTTTTTGGGTTTTGCTCCCCTGGGATCTGCACCGACAATTTCCTTTTCACTCTCAGAAGGGCTGTGCTCTCTGAGGTTTGTCCCACTCTCCGACTTGGCCACACTTTCTAAGCCAGCTACATATGAGGTCTGGTCAGTGAGACCCTGTGCTCTCTTGACTCTGATAAGCTGTTTTTCACTCCTCAATTTCTGCCAAGGTTGATTCTGAAGGCTATGGCTCTTGAGTGATTTATTAGTAGCAGAGGGTTGGAAAGAAGTCGGTTGACTCTTAGGTTTGCTTCCTGAAGGATGATAACTGTGCTGATGAACAGCAGAGATGTCATCATAAGGGACTTGCCTGGAAAGGTGACAGGGAGGTGGCGAACTATAATTTCCTCTACCAATTCTATTAGAATCTAGTCTCCTTTGACTTCCAGAGTTTAGACCAGAATTTTTTCTCTCCTGCGGAACGAACTCAGCAGCGTCCGTATTGAATTTAAAAGTACCTAGGACATAAGAAACAGACATGCAAGTAAAGAAATTAATTGGTCATTCATGAAGCCCAAAGACTGTAAGCCATACCTAAAGGTTATTTTCCTAAGGACTTTGTAGTATACAGTCTCTACACAAGGCCTATGTTTCCTGTGAAGGTGGTGGGCTCAGCGTGCTTGTGGAAGACTGATCATCCCATGTCCAGCAGCCTCACCACTAGCCACTGCTGAACTGCTAAGTAAAACTGCTCATCTGGGCTATCAGTTATTATTTATAAATGTGTTTATTCTATCGACAAATGTAAGGTCAGCAAACAGTTCAAGGGTGAGACATCAGCAGGTTAATGTGGTCTTTCAAAACTCTAAGGTAGCATTAAGTAAACAGGCTTCGGAGTCAGCCAAAATCAGTTTAAAGTCTGGCCCTCCAACTTACAGTATGAGCTGAGGGGTATCACTGGATTGCTTTTAGCCTTACTTTCCTCATACATAAAAAAAGTTGATAATAGTATTTCAAAGGGCCATTGTGAAATTTCAGTAAGACTTCACACAAATAGAACTTAGTAGGATGACTACATCCCATCTCTTCCCCCCCAGGAATATATTTTAGGTTTTCCATACATAACCTCTATAATATGATCCAGAATTCCAGAGTCTCAAAAATTAAGCATATGCCCCTTCAATCTACTCATTTTTCCCCCTAACATGCTTCTTTGTAGTCAACTCAATCCCTGAATTCCAAAGATGAAATGATTTGCCTACAGATACAAAACCAGTTAGTAGCAAAGTCAGAACTATATGTAGCATACAGAATATTCTATGAATCAATAGGGCCTGGAAGATACATTTAAATCCCTGACCATCACTTGTGTCTTTATGCAAGTTACTTAATCTCAGTAATGGAATAGTAAGAATTCCTACATCAAAGAGTTGCTATGAAGATTAAACCAAGGTTAGTAACATGTATAAAGTGGTTAAAACAGTGCTTTGTTATTGCTGTTAGGACTACAGACTATCTGAAACACAGACCTGACCACAAATGGGTGCGGCACACGGGCTGCGGGGGTTTCAGGTTTAATAATAAGCCCTAACATTTATTAGGTACTTAACAAGTCCCAAGCACTATTCTAAGCACTTTGCATATGTTAACTCATTCAATCCTTACATTCTTGATGAGAAAACTGAGACACTAGAGAGTAACTTGCCAAAGGCCACAGGAGTATTCCAAAGCAGATTCAGGATTACACCTCAGGCTATGCGACCCTAGAGACCACGCTTACTTTACGCTCTACTGTCAGAGGCTGGGTAGCAGGTACCATAGAAACATACACTTAAGAACTGAGCAAGATCATAAAGGTCATAGGGTAACCTCTCGCTCAATCCAGGATTTGTCCTGAAAGCTTTCACACAGGCAGAATTCTGGGGATGGGGTGGAGGGCCTTACAAAATGACAAGAGGATTAGACAAATTCTGAAATTGGCAGAGAAAGTGTTCCAGAAACATAAGAGAGAACTTAGAGGGGGGAATGGGTAGATTAGACCAAGGGGGTATTGTGTAGTTTTCTCCTGCTTGAAGAAGCAAGGTTGTAAGAGGGGCAGAAAAAAGATCAGTAATGTTGTCCAGAATAGCATGGTAAAGGATGGGAAGAGGGTGTTTCCATGTTAAGCAGCAAAGGGTTGATGCACCTTGAGAATCTAGACAGGGCAGCAGTTATTCATATAAATTACGTGAGACCACCAGACTTGAGGTAGGGGGCAAAGCTCTCAGAAAGATGCTTAAGAGACATGAGAAAGGGGAAAAGGGCATAGGAAACTGGACACAAAGCTGTGAGACATCTTTATTTTTTCACTATTTTGAGCAGCTGGAAGTTACTCAATAAATAGGATATCTCATCCCCAAGGCTTGGCTATAGTGCGAGTGGTACCCTAGATTCAAGAGAATACCACTGTAGGTGAAAATACCACTGTAGGTGGGTGAAGCAGAGTAAGGGAAAATTCAACTGTAGAATACAGAGTCCAGAGACAAAGCTGGCACTGGAGAGTCTGCCCAAAGATACCCCTTGGACTGAGCTGGTGTTCCAAGACAACAGCAGGTAACAGAATTAAACCTTAAGAGGGGATGGAGGTGTGGACTAGAGATGATGCTGAAATAAGAACATGGAATAGGAACTAAGACAAAAACAAAGGCATGGGAGACGGAGCAGGAAGGTCTTTGGATTAGCGGACCTTGCCTCAGTAGGCGGGGCAGAGGTTGTAACCTGGGGCACAACATCATGGCCCACAACTACGACTCACAACTAGCCCTACTCAATTCTGCTTCAAACACTGAACGGCATAGAAATGGGCCAGAAGTGACCCTAAGCATAGGAAGACCAATGGATCCAATTTAGAGGATCTGGGAAAAGAATGGGTGGGAGAAGAACAAAACACGAACCTAACAAGGTCCTTACTCTCCAAGATGAATCAATACCTAAATCAAGACTAAGGTACACCAATGCAGTGTGTTATCCAACTTTTTTGACCAAGACCCAAAGTAATAAATACATTTTACTTGTCACCAAGTACACAAATACATATATACTCTTGGTGCTCTAACAGCTGGTAGATAACAGAAGACTCTAATGACTATTCACAAACCTCATGCTGCAAATTGCTGACCTGTTTTTCAGGAAAAGTGAGTCATGAAATCAAATCATGTAGTGAGTTGTGACAAGTATTTTTTCAAGTGAAATATGTAGTAGAGTGTACTGCAGATAGGAAGGAAAACCAATGCTTCCTCAAATTTCTGGTTCGCTTCTATATTTATGTCTGTGCACTGAGGTCATCATGTAAAATGTTCCTTTTCGGTCACTGTCTAAAGAGTTGGGAAAACAAAGATCTAAGGTATCCTGAAGGAAGTGGAAATGGAAGTTACATTATGTTACCTTAACAGCCAAATGAGGCTGTCTCTACACACACAGGCAACTCCGGGAGGGGAAGCAAGCTAACATTTGTGTAACAGGTACAGCAGCGGCGGGAACCCTCACAATAACTGACTTATTTACTCCCAATTCACAGATGAGGAAAATGAGACTTCCCACTGCGAGCTGGTGGCAGGCTAACACTGGAAACCACTGGTGTTCGGCTCGCGCCCGCGCCGCTGCCCCAGGACGCACAAATACCCCTTAGGCGCGGCAAGCAAACCCGCCGCGCGTCGAGAGCCCGCCACCGTCACGGGCGGTGACCCGGCCGACGCCCGCCTGTCGGCGATCACTGCCCTGGGAAGGCCGGGATGAGCCCTGGAGACGGCGGGACACGCACATCGACTCAGCGGGACAGGCCCACTCTCCTTGGAGACCCAGCTGCCGGGCTTCATCACCCAGTCAAGGATGGTTAACATCTCGGTTGGCACGACGCGCGTGGCTTGGCCCTTCCGAGCCACTATCCCCAACTCTAGCACGCGCCACTCTCGCGATACCAATGGCCGGTGCCCTAGGACTCGTCGCTGACTCAATTTCCGCTCCCCGAGAGGGGCCCGGTCCCGCGCGGGCCAGGACAGTACCTGAGACAGGAGGCGCCTCCGCCATCCCGTGCCGCAACAGCTAAAGCGAGCCCTGCAGCCTAGCGAGCGCTGTCACCCGGTCACGTGCCTTGGACTTCCGGCGCCGCAAGAATATTCGCTTCTGCGTGCCGGGTAGACGGCCACTGAGTTTGCGCGGCCTGCGTCAACAGTGCGGTGCGTCCATGACGTCAGACAGACGCGCCAGGCGCCGGGCTGAAGGAGGGTGGTGGTGGCTGTAGGTGGCTAGGATCCCGGGAGGGTAGGCTGGCCCAGTTGCGTAATCAACCGTTGTTTTCCTCTTGTGAGTCACTGTGCTCTCCTGCTACCATGCCATTCGCCCTTCCACCCAACTAGCTTCACCTGGTTTTCTGGAGTCAGCTCAGACAGCACCTCCTTACTAGAGTTGTTCAGGTTTAGGATTAAAACAAAAACTAAGTAGTCAAAAGGCGGTCTGGGAAAAAATATCTGCAAAACAAACGATCAAAGGCTAATATACAAAGAGCCCTTATACATCAGTTTAGAAAACGAAAAATCATTTACTAGAAGTGATAAAGGACTTGAACAGGCAGACAATAATGAAACAGATACAGATGGAGACAACGTGAGGGGGGAAAGTTTGGAGGCACTGATAATTTTTAAATGTTTTGAGTTACTGTGTGGCGTTCTTTTGTTTGTGTGTTTTGTTGTTGCGTTACTAACTAGGACACAACATTTACGTGTGAAGCATCTGCATTTGTAAAGTAATTCACCGGTCCAGGCTTCCCCAAGAACACAAAATAGAGTCATTCATTCATACACATTCTAATGTGTATTTTGTCTTAGGCATTGCTTTAAGTGCTGGAGGGTAATGGTGAAAGAGACAAACATGGTCCCTGCCCTCAGTGAAGTGCATTGTCTAGTAGGGGAAGTTAAAACTAAGTAATTTATATTTACAGACTAATAATTTGCATTATGAAAGAAATAAGCAGGGTAGCAGTGATAGAGACTGACTAGGATCTGCTCCAGAAAAAGTGGCCAGCCTTTTTTGAGTAGGACCGGTGAGAAGGGTAAACTGTGAAGATTCAGAGGGAATAGCATGTGCAAAAGCTATGGAGGAAGGAAAGCTTGAAGTGTTCAAGTTATTTGAAATATTTGCTGGAGAGCAGTGAGCAAGGAGAGTGCACAGTATGAAATTGGAGAGGTAGGTAAGGAAATCACGTGACTCACCTGCAGGCCATGATAATGGATTTTATTAAGAGCAACAGGAAGTTGAAAGGTTCTAAGCAAAGTGGTATTGTTACCTAACCGAACATGAATCTGCTCACCCAACGCGAAGCAAAGCCAATCTACTGACACCAGGTTTTGGTGAAGAAAAATACAGTGCTTATTGCAGGGTGCCAAGCAAAAGGGTGAGAGACAAGCCTTAGATCCACTCCAACTTGGTTTTTGAGTTAGAGTTTTTGTTTTGTTTTTTGTTTTTTAAAAGGGAAGATAAAAGAAGCTGGGATTAATCATCTTGTGACACTTTTTTAAAAAAATAAATTTAGTTATTATTTTATTAGCTGTGTTGGGTCTTTTTTGCTGTGAGCAGGCTTTCTTTTAGCTGCGATGAGTGGGGGCTACTCTTCGTTGTGGTGCACGGGATCCTCATTGCTGTGGCTTCTCTTGTGGAGCATGGGCTCTAGGCAAGTGGGCTTCAGTAGTTGCAGCACATGGGCTCAATAGTTGTGGCTCATGGGCTCTAAAGCGCAGGCTCAATAGTTGTGGCGCACGGGCTTAGTTGCTCTGCGGCATGTGGGATCTTCCTGGAGCAGGGCTCGAACCCGTGTCCCCTGCATTGGCAGGCAGATTCTTAACCACTGTGCCACCTAGGAAGCCCATGACATTTCTTAATCATAGTTTCAGGAGTCAGAATGTCTCTGGTTTGCAAGTCTCTGGCCTGGTTTGGGAGCTCATCTTGTCCTGAGTTTGTTGGTATGTTAATAAGCTCTATAATAGCAATTTCAGTACATTAACAATGTTACTGATAAGAGCAATTTTCATCATCTGATTCTGGCTGATTAATGTTCAGTTAGCACAGGGTTGAGGTCAGAGGGAAAACAAGAAAGGGAATAAAATTTTGGATAGATTAATCATAAACTCAGCAAGGGAACTTGGTTTTAGGGGCACTCAGTTTCAGTATCTTAATTACCCTTAAAGATTTCTCATGCTCCCAGGGAAAGAGTGAATTGTGGGGAAGCAACCATGTAAGTGGGCAAAAAAGTTACATTTTTGTAACATGTTAATACAGAAGATGATGGTGGACTTGGACTTAGAGAGACAGCAAATGTGATGGAGAGAAGAGGGCAGACCTAAGGTATATTTGAGATATAACCATTATCCAGCTTCCAAATGTTTTCTAAACCAAAAGGTGTGATGTGATATCTCATTGTTATGTTAATTTGAATTTCTCTGATTACTGAGTCTGAACATTTCTTAGTGACCTTTTGAGTTTCTCTTTTTAGATTGCTTATTCATATTCTTTGCCCATTTTTCTGTTGGGGTTGCTCAGTTTTTCTTGCTGATGGTTTCTTGTATATTGTAGATATACAAGCCTTGTATATCTTGTCAGTTTTAGACATTTCAATTGTCTTCTGTTATGTCCATTAATTTTATGAGTTCATTAAACAAAAAACTTTATCGTCCCCTTTAGAAATTACCAGTTGTATCAGTCTGAGTCCAGTCAGGAGAGAGGAAGCACACATTAATTTGAACGGGGAAGGTTTTATTTATTATAAAGACTTATTAACTACAACAAGGGATTAGAGTAATAAGGGATTGGCTAGTAAAGAAGTAAAAGGGAACTCTAAAAGAATATAGCAATATAAGGAACAGCCACTTCCTCTAGGGCTGAGATAAAGTGTCCAGTGAAGATCACGCCAGAGCTGAGATGCAGACTTTGTTTGAGGGGATATGCCTGTGGCTCACTAGATAGGGGAGCTGCTGTGGTGCTGCACTGGTGGAAGTTGCCAGAAATCTACCTTATATAATGCTGGGGAAAGCCATTCACGGGGAGGTGTCTCACAAGAGGCCCCCTACTACAAACCACTTGAGGGGGGCGGTGCCAGGAGAATTTTCTGGCTGCTGGCCACCCTACACTAAAGTAACCAAGTGCTGAAGCACAGGAACCAGACGCCCACAGCACAAAAACCTGCCCAACCCAAACACTAGAAACAGGAAACAAAACCCTTTCTTCCTGCACTCTCTCTCTGTTGCCCTCTACTGACAAAGCTAAATACCTGCCACCTGGTAAAGGATAAGTATTTAAAGGGCCCAAATCTATTTCACAGAACAGGCAAAAAGGATAAATTTGGAACTGAAAGTCTGTAATTCATAACTGGTATACTAGGGAACCCACTCATTATTTCCAAAACTTGTAAATAAATGGAAGTGAACAAGCATTTATCCTGCCTTTCCTATACAAACAGTGCTTCACACGACACACCAAAAGTTATGACAAGCAACAAAAACAGTGCTGAAATGGGAATTTATAGCTATAAATCTTTACGTTAAAAAAGAAATCAAACAATGGGATATTATTCAGCACTAAATAGAAATGAGCTATCAAGCCATGAAAAACACGTGGAGGAAACTTAAATGCAAATACTAAGTGAAAGAAGCCAATGTGAAAAAGCTACACACTGTATGTTTCCAACTATAGTATATGACATTCTGGAAAAGGCAAAACTGTAGAGACAGTAAAAAAAAAATCAGTGGTTTCCAGGGATTAGAGAGAAGGAAGGGATGAATAGGCAGAGCACAAGGGATGAATAGGCAGAGCACAGAGGATGTCTAGGGAAGTGAAACAATTCTGTATGATACAATACTGTAATAGTGGGTTCATTGTCAAAACCAATAGAATGTACAACACCAAAAGTAAACTCTAATGTAAACCATGGATTTGGGGTGATGCTGAGTCAGTGTGGGTTCATGGATGGCAACAAGTACAGCACTCTGGTGCAGGATATCTGTAGTGGGGAAGGTTGTACATGTGTGGGGACACGGCATATATGGGAATTCTCTGTACTTCCTGCTCAGTTCTGCTGTGAACCAAACTGCTCTAAAAAGATCTATTTGTTTTGTTTTTAATTTTTTGGCTGTACTACTCGGCATGTGGGATCTTAGTTCCCTTACCAGGGATCAAACCCGTACCCCCTGCAGTGGAAGTATGGAGTCTTAACCACTAGATGGCCTGGGAAGTCTCCTTAAAAAGATTTATTAATAAAGAAGATAGATCTCAAATCAGCAGCCTAACTTTCTACCTTAAGGAACTAGAAAAAGAACAGGAAACTCAACCAAAACAAGTAGAAGGAAAGAAATAATAAAAGTTAGAGCAGGAATTTATGAAATAAAAAACAGAAAAATAGAAAAAAATTAACAGAACAAAGTTGACTCATTAACCAAAAACATCAAAACTGATCAGCTTTTAGCTAGTGACCAAGAAAAACAAGAGAAAAATTCAAATTACTAAAATTAGGAATGAAAGAGGGGACATTACTCCCAACCTTATAAAAATAAAAAGGATCATAGGTAATACTATGAACAAATGTATGCTAGCAAATCAGATCACCTAGATGAAATGGAAAAATTCCTAGAAATACACAAACTATCAAAAGGGACTCGGAATTCCCTGGTGGTCCAGTGGTTAGGACTCTGCACTTCCACTGCAGGGGGCCTGGCTGGGTTCAATCCCTGGTTGGGGAACTAAGATCCCATAAGCCATGTGGCTCGGGGAAAAAAAAAAATTAAAACGGGCTTAAGAATAAACAGAAAATCTGAATAGACCTATAACAAGTAGAGATTGAATTGGTAACAAAAAAAAGCTTCCCACAAAGCCAGGCCCAGGTGGCTTCACTGGTGAATTCTACCAAATGTTCAAAAAATTGACACCAATCCTTCAAAAACCCTTCCAAAAAACAGAGGAGAAAGTAATACTTTCCAACTCATTCTCTGGATGACAACTCTGCCTTAGGGCAATCATTGCCTATCTCTCGCTGCAGAAATTTACAGCAACAGTCAGACTGCTTGTCCATGAAAACAGGTTTGGCCTGATCAGGCACCCTCAGGCAGTGGTTCTTAACTTTGGCTACTCATAAGAACTACCTGGGGAGCTTTTAAAAGATTCAAGTGCCCACACTGTTTCTAGGTATATTACGTAAGAATCTATGGGGGTAGGACTCAGGTAGCAAACAAACAAACAAACTCCCTAGGTGATATAAGAATGTATAAAAGGAAAGCTAAGGGATATGGATAATAGAGGTAGAAGTGCCAAACTTCTTCTGTTGGATCTTTCCAATCTCCTCCACCCTTGTTAATCTCCTGGGGCTGCTAGATTACAACCTAAGGAGGCCACCTGCACTCAACTCAGCTTCTAATGGTTAACTGACCAGTGGTGCTAACTGGTGGTAGCAACAGCAGTGATCACTAGAGGGCCCTCTACCACAGGATTTATCCTCTCCACTTTCCTTAAATTCACTGGGATTGACAAAGAACAGGGCCTGGCGTTTGGTCTTTTCCCAGTGCAGCAAGAATTAGCAAAATGGCAACGGTCTTAAGGAAGCTCTGAAGCTGAGTCTCCCTAAAACTGAGTTCCCTTACTGAGTTTATGATTAACCTCTCTACCCAAAACTTTATTCCCTTTCTTGTCGCCTCTGACCTCAATCCTGTGCTAAGTGAATACTAATCAACCAGAGTCAAATGACTAAAATTGCCATTGTCAATAACATTGTTAACATACAGACTCAGGTTGCTCTTTCATTCTGCCTCTTGGCTGCTCTCTTGACTCAACATCTCAAACTTAGACTGATAAAGAGTGGGGGAAAGAAAAGAAGGAAAGCATTTCCCCTTAGAAAATCTGAGGGATGAACTTCAATAGGCACAGCCTGGTTAAAAGCCCACTCCCATAGTGGAAAAGTAAAGGTAGGGCTACTCTAATTGGGATTTTTCCAATAATCATAGGTTTAGAATCAGGAAGGCAGTTCTCTAAATGAAAGAGAATGCTGTTCTGAAAAGACTAAGCAATAAACCATTACAGAGAAGCAGGGGCCAACTCACAAGCAGCTTTTTAAGCGCTGCTGGAGGTGTCAGGGAACCACAACTTTAAGTAAGAGAATGATATGGTCAGATTTTATTATCTATATCTATTATCTATTTATTATTTAGATCTTTATTCTAGAAAGATCACTATAGCTCTGTGTGATGAATGGACTTAAGGAAGTGAAATTATGCAAGAAAAGAAAGGTCATTTATTCAGAAAGACTCTGTAAGGGATGTCCAAGCCAAAGAGAGTGGAAAGAGAAAAGGAGGGGTTCGATCTGAGAAACACACAGGGGTTAAAAACAGGGTTTAATGATTAACTGAATGTGTAGGATGAAGCAAAATGTAGGCATCAAGGACAATGCAAGAACTTTCTGTTTTGAATGATGGAGGATAATGGTTCCATTAGCTGAGGAGGGGAAAACAGGAGATTCATGTCTGGGGGAGAGATAATGGTTATCTTGGTCATTTGAATGTGAAATAACTGTTAGGCAACAAGTGAATATAAACAGGATTCTGAAACTCAGGAGCAAGACCAGGAGTACAAGTATGGATTTAGAAGTCAGCGGTTGAAGCCATAAGCATAGCTGAGATTATGAAATATAAGTGAGCAGAGAAAGAAGTATGGTGGACAAAGGCTAGACTCCCGAGGAACACCAACATTATAGGGTTGGAGAGATGAGGATCTGAGAAAGAAGACTTGGAGGGGATAGTCAGAAGAGTAGGAGAAGCAGAGAGTGCCATCACAAAAGCCAAGGGAATGGCTTCCCTGGTGACACAGTGGCTAAGAATCCCCTGCCAATGCAGGGGACATGGGTTCAAGCCTGAGAGAGCCACAACTATTGAGGCCACATGCCACAACTGTTGAAGCCCACACCCCTAGAGACTGAGCTCTGCAACAAGAGAAGCCACTGCAATGAGAAGCCCTCGCTCCGCAATGAAGACTAGCTCCCGCTCCCCACAACTAGAGAAAACCCACATGCAGCAACAAAGACCCAATGCAGCCAATAAATAAATAAATAAATTTATATATTAAACACAAACCAAGGGAAGAGAGATCTTGGTAGAATGATTGTTCACTGGTATCCAATATACTAAAGAGGTCCGGCTGGAGGGCTAAATATTACCCATTAAAACTGGCAATATGAGTCACTGATTCAACACTGGCAAGATAAGAAAGAAAGCAGGAATGTTGGCTGAGTGTGAAGCTCAGGGTAATGA
The DNA here is from genome assembly GCF_030028045.1 of Hippopotamus amphibius kiboko. Classification (NCBI taxonomy): domain Eukaryota; kingdom Metazoa; phylum Chordata; class Mammalia; order Artiodactyla; family Hippopotamidae; genus Hippopotamus; species Hippopotamus amphibius. The sequence goes on from NC_080187.1 coordinate 72,252,739, forward strand.
GCTTAATTTGGATGTTAGATTTTATGTAGTGGTGGGGCATTTAATTGGGAATACCCAGAATTGAAAATAAGAGTAAGGAAAGAGGTCTAGGTTAGTGAGTTATTTTGAATCATTAGTTCATAGGTAATAGTTTAAATCATGGGTGTGAGTTATCTCAAGGAAAGTATGAAGGGTAAGAAGTCATCCAAGATTGGAATTATAATGGAAGAAATATTTAAAGGGCTGAGTGAAAACTTGTAAAGAAGCCAAGGAAGGTTTCAAGAAGGCAATGACGAGCACTGTAATGTTTGCTCCACTGGAAGGCTTCTTCAAGTGTGAAGTTAGTGGGGGTGGGAGAGGGTTACAACCTGTCTCATCCTCACCCATAACTAGACAGTGAAGTTTTGAAGAGAGGAGCTGTGATTGTTCTTGGTATCCTGTGGGATGGTACAGGGGCTCTACAGGGCTGGTGTTCAGTACATGTTTATTGGATTGATCTGCTGACACACAAAAGGCTGGTGCATGTGACACTGTGAGGCACCCAGCAAGGCTGGCAGAGGGAGGATGGATCATTAAAGACCCTGGAGTCTGGCAGGAATTTGGACTTGCTGTAGCACTCCAGGCACCTCCCAAGAAAGGAATAAAGCCCGTTTGTTTTTGGTTTGTTTTTTTTGGTTGCACTGTGCAGCATGCGGGATCTTATTTCCCTGACCAGGGCTTAAACCTGGCGCCATGGCAGTGAAAGCCCCGAGTGCTAACCACTGGACCGCCAGGGAACTCCCAACCCCTGTGTTTTAACTGTTAATGATCCCTCATATGAGACATGGCATTTAACAAAGTACTTAAGACAATTACCTCCATTATTCCTCACAAAAGTCTTGTGAGGTAAGCATGATTTTACTAGTAAGGAAATAGAAGTTTAGAGGTGTGAGTAGGCTTAGTAGTTATTAGATGCAGACCCAGGGCCCAAGCCTGGTTTTTCCTTGTTCTTTCCACTATACCACAATGCTGCCAGTGAAATTTGATTTCTGTAGTAGAATTTTTAGGCTGAGTTGACATTAAAATTATATTAAATTTGGTTTCTGTAGTTGAAGTTTCAGGCTGAGGTAATACTATTAAAATTATATCCTTTTGAAAAATATTTATTGAGTATAAATAAATGTCCTATACATTAAATATCAAGAAATATTCATTATTGATTACAAGTCCACTGTAATACTGAAGGAACCACAGAATCAAAATAGCCACCCACGATACAGTAGTGATCATTCCATTCCAATATTGGACACAGCAATGATTTACTCACTAGACACAACAAAACTCACCAAAAGAGGCCATCACTTTAACCAACCTATAATACCACAAGAGAAAATGGTTTTGAATAATATGGACAGTCCCACTAATCTCATCTTTGTCATCAATTTATCAGGTCAATTTGAAATTGTGGAGACATGCTGTCATAGGACTTAGATTCCCATTTCCTTGGTTTTATTTCAAAATTATTTTTAAGGAATTAACTCATACATATCCAGTGATAATTTTAAGTAAGTTAGTCTTTCATAAGAGAAGAGGAATAAAAATTTAGTATGAAGAAAACTTTCTTCAAGCAATGAGTCTCTTAACGGAAAAAAAAAAAATGTAATTAACTTTTTCTCCAAAGAAAGGAAATAAACCTAAATCTGTTATGGAAAACTTGGGAAGATAAATATTTCCTAGTCCCAGAATATGTGTTTATTTTACATGATGTACTTGAATGATGCAAGTCTATGAAGCAGGGATCTGTGGCAATCCAAATTCATCCACCAGGACTCCATCCTGTGAGAAGGAAGAAATGTTTAGTGCCACTATTTTCAACTGATAAAAAAAAATGATTACAAATAGTCAAAACTCAGTAGTCAAAACTCATTTCCAAGCGTTTAATCAATAAAAACAAAAACCGCACTGATAAGAATAAGCTTTTTTATGAAAGCTAAAGGGGAAGTGGTAAACTGGGAAAAGAAGTAGAAGGTATCAAAAGGGATGACTCTGCAGAGTAAGGGAAGAGTAGAGAAAGAGAAACTTAAGACTAAACCTAGAAAGGGGAAAATGGGGCTGGGAGTGTCCAGGCGTGAAGGCAGAGGAGCGAGTGCCTGCCTTCAGATTCCCACTTTCACTCTGACCCCTAAAGTGAACCAATACCTTTTGTAGCCTCATCAATCCTTGAAGGAGCAGTGCCCTAGAATAGGCAGTCACTTCCATATCACACGTTACTACAAACTTAAAGGCAGTGACACCACTATTAATCCAGAAACCACACCTCAACAGCCCATTTAGGTCAGGAATCTGTAACTTTTTAAAAGTGGAAATAACACACAGCCTTCAGGGACTTGTTACCAAGAATTTGAAAAGATGGGCTATGGTAGTGTTAATAAAAATTATTTTAGGTATGCTGAGAAAAAGCAACCTATGTACCAGGCAGCTTGAAGTGGTCAGAGAGGTGGGGGGTGGCATGGGCAGTAGAGAAAGGTAAGACAATTCCAGGCTCAAGGAAGAAAAGGGATGGTAAAGTAGGGGAAGACACACATTTGTCAAAATCAGTTATAAGGGACCTGAGAAATTACCTACTTCCCACCTTTTGTTCCCCACATTGTACCGGTGGGAAAAAACATGAGATTCAAAGAGGAGATATGAATTTCTAATTTGCTCAAAGTCACACAGTGAGTAATTGCAGAGCTGAGACTGGCTCCCACTCTAGGATTCTGTCAACTACACTGTGCACCTCAATGTGCACATTAGGGGTAGGTAAACACCAGGGCTGTAAAATGGCCAGTGGAAACAGAAAAAATGACATGTTATACCAGAAACTCAGACGGGGTGAACAGGATTTTATAAGCAGCAAAATTTTATCTATTTATAATGACAAGCATGTAGATTTGAACAGGGCTTTAAGTTCACAAAGTCCTTTTACATACACGATCTAATTTGATCTATACAACAATTATATGAGATAATTACAGTTATACGCATTTTATAGATGCAAGGAACAGAAAAGTTCAAAACAGCTAAGTGATTTGCCAAGGTCTCACAGTTAGTGGTTTCAGTCTCAGGCTTATTAAACCCAGGTGTCTGGATTCTTTTTCCTTGTGAATTAGAATCTTTCTACATTAAGTTTTATACTTAAATTATGAATCCCTAATTTAAAAAAAAATCCACCCTATTATTAACCATTGTGTCTGGAGTGGACCTTTATTTTACACTGCCACCCAGCATGGTTCATGCATATGTTGCTACTGCTTTCCCAGGAACTATCTAAAACCTGTAAATGGCACCCTGTCCAAGCTCACAACAAGAGTGGTTATGTATATTATACAAATTGTCACTGTACAAAACCATCCCTGGGCCTCAATGACACTATTTATGTAGCCTATCCACAATCCAATTTGGGAAAACTGGGCTTTCAAGGGTTCCCAAAATAATGACAGTGTCTTTCCTAGTTCTTACTTAAGAATACCTTTTAGGTTCCCAGATTCATGATCAAGCATAAAACCCTTCCCATTTTTGCATAGGAAATAAAAACAGAAAAAGCTTTCACCTTATTCTTTGTGTCAGTGGGAACACCTTCTGGAATTGCAGGTGCAGCTGCTGCTTCATCCAAATATGAACTGTCTTCATCAGCCAGAAGCTCGTCGCCCAGTGCATCCAACTCTGAGATTGAAATAGTCAACATTTCAAAAAAATGTAAGCAAGAAAACTGGCAGCTAATGTTAAGAAAGTTAGCCAAATTATTTGCAATAAGATGAAAACTTAAAAACAAAGAGAAGCGATTATTAATTTCTACCTTCAAAATAAAAGACGGCCAGTATAAGAAATTTTCAAGGGAACTGATTTGGTAAAAAATGCATGAAAAACAAAAATTAAAACAAACAAAACCAATTCCCACAGGTTTATGAGGCCCTAGTCTTCATGAGAAGACTCTATATTTATTGGTTGGCCAATTCTAATTAGAAAATCCTGACAATAACAAATGTAAAAAACCCTCTCCCATTTACTGAAGAACTTGAAAGCAGGCAGTGAAAGGAGGCATGAGACTGTTGTAAAGTGAGTGACCATTACATGAGATCAGGCTTTAAAAATAAGTCTATGGCAAAGTGAGTTGGAAGTGACCAGGGGAAATGGCAAGAGCACGTTGAGACTCCAGAGGAAACTCAAGATGAGAAATAAGAAAATAAAGAAATAAACAGGGGCAAAAAGGTTTCAGGCAAAACAGAACATGGAGAGAAAGAAAAAGTAGTAATGTGACAGGGGAATCATCCAACAGAAAACCCAGTGTGGAGTGGTCCTGCCACCTACCCAGTTACTCATGCTAGAAACTGACAAACATCTTTGACACCTCCCTCTCTCTCCACATCCAATCAATCATTAGGTCTTGTCCATTCAACCTCCTAAAATTTCTACAATTTGTCCACTTAGCTCTATTCTTGCTACCACCACCTTAGTCTCAGCCACCCCAATTTCTTAAATGGACTACAGCAACAGTTTCTAAACAACTCTCTGTGAGGCCACTTAACAACCCCTTCCATTCTGTCTTGCTAACCTCTGCTCATCCTTCAGATGAGCTATGCTTGTCAGCAACTCCCAACTAGGTTAGATATTCCCTGACTATGTGCTCCTATGGTACCCCATACTTCTCCTTCCCAACAGATTGTGTTCTTATAATTAATGAATTACTTGAAACAAGCAGTTTCTTACCCCTGCTAGAGGAGAAGCTTCACAAATGCAGGGATTGTGTTTATTTTCTTCAATGCTGAACCCCCAGCATCTAATACAGTGCCTGGCATATAGTAGGTGCACAGTAAGTATTTGCCAACTACTGCTTCTTGATCTGCTTTGCTGTTCTGAGGGAGAGGAATCAAGCAGGAAAATAAAGAGGAAAAAATCAAAAGGAAAATGGCAGAGAATGCAGTGTTTGGACACCATGCACCAGGTCAGCAGGGGCCTTGCCCAGACCTTCCTTCAGAGCTTGTCCGTCCCAGAGTTGGTGGGGTATGCAAGTCTGATATGGCTGCCTCTCAAGCTCCTTGCCCAGAGACTGTACCATAAACTCTCAAGGAACCGTTGCAGAAATTTTCTCTAACATTTGGGAGAAAAGGTCCCAGGCAGTCACTCCTTTCAGACACTAAAGCTACATACATTGATACATTGCTTTTCCTATAACTTACCTGCTTCTAGATCATCTTCATCTAATTCTGGGGTGCCATAACTACGACTCAATGCTTCTTGGATTTCATTTGCATCTTCCATCATATCCTCTAGCTGGTCTTGTAGATCCTACAAAAATATATGACAGGATTTTTATTCATTTCTTACCATTCTTCTCTAACTACCCCATCCCTACTCTCTCCCCTGAATCTTAGAAATGAGCAATGGCCCACATAATCTTCCTCCCATTTTTGGTTGTAAAAGTGTAAACTTAAAAACAAAAAATACAAGTGGTAATCTTGCATTTGAATTTAAGGTGCTTCATGGAAATCCAAACTGCTACTGCAAGAACAGATGCCCAATCAGCTATCTCATTACAGAAAGTTAGCTTGAAACATGAAATTAAGCAACATTTACACTCTCAAAAATTAACTAGTTAAAAGAGAAAAGGAGGTAATTGAGACAAGCAAGTTACTCTTCTTGAGTCAGCCATAAACTGACTACACCGTACAGAGAAAGGAAGCAGTAGTGGAAACTATTGGGTAGTACAAAAAGTTGTACTGGGCCCACTCTGGCTGGGAAAACAGAAATGGAATCAGAATAGGCTTGATACGTGAGACCAGCCTGGTGAAAAAAATTGACCGAGGGCATAATTCATCTGGGAATGATCTCTCTGTACTTAACTGGGAGACTACTACAAGGCCAGAAAGAATGTAAAACCAATCTGAGAAGTGGTATAGCACAATAAAGGGGACTCAGTGTAATGGTTAGAAAAGCAGACTCTGGAGTCAAACATATCCAAGCTAAAATTTGGCCATTACTCACCTGTAAAATAGGATTATTAATAGTCATTCTTCATAGGATTATTATAAGGATTTATTGCAATAATATATGTCACAATACATGTCAAACACTAAGCACTTAATACTATATATCTTCTATTGTGTTAAGGCTGTGCAGAACAATATGTTTTTCACATATTGAAAATTCCACATAGAGGGGAATGGACTAGTGTTGATAATGCAGAGGGTCCAAAGAAGCACCACTTCTCCTTCGGAGTTTCTAGAGCAACACAAAACACTTAAAAATTCCTTCCTGGCCCCCAGATTAGGTTTGTTCTTCCACATAAAGGGTAGAAAATAAAGTGGAGAAAAACATTTTTTTTCAAAAGAAAATGCTTTGCTTTTCTGCATTTCCAAGTGCCAAACTACCATACATATGTAACAGAGAAGCACTGGCTGAAGCGATAATTAAAAGAGAGTGAAAATAACATACATCAGTCAAGTTGAACTTATATTATGCTTTTACATATCAAGACAAGTCTGCCAAAATCACCTATGGATAGGATTCCTAGCAATAGACTCTGGCATAGACACAGAAAAGAAAAAATCATCACAAAGAATTAGCAGGTTCAGCCCTGGAAAAACAAACAAAAGCAATATAAAACAAATATAAGCACTAGACTTGATGTGTGGAAACTGGCAAATAAAAAAGACAGAAATGGGAACATACATACATAAAGGCAAATTTTTTAAATGAGCACTAAAAAACAGTGACAATGTTTTACAAGCAAAGTATTTTAGGAAAACAAATGGAATTCAAAATACTTAGCCCAGCCAAAGACACACACCCATACACATCAAAAAGTTAGAACAAAAGGGGCTTTCCACCTGTCACGCAGGCAAATCTATGAGGTGACAAGAGAAGGATAATTACATGGGGAGACAGCCAGACAACCACAGGTGAAAGATGAAAAAACATACAAAACCCCAGAAAGATCAAAATTTCTATTTTGTTCATTGCATAGCACTAATTAAAACACAAGGAACCCTAAAAGCAGAAAATAAAATTCAGTTTCATTGTATTTTATTAACAAAATAATATTATACAAATAAGACAAGCATACTCAGAACATTTTTCTTAGTGAATCTCCTGGAAGATATCACTAAGCCTAAATTCTTGTGGAGGACTAGAGAGAGAGTCCCGGGCAGTGTAAGGAGGGGCGCTGGAAAAGAGCAAGATGGGAGGAACGCCTTCACGTACTAAAGACCAGAACTACCAGAGAAAAGGTCTGCAGAAGCAGTAAAATGCTGGGGACATAGTAAATATTCAACCAACAAATAATGCCTCAACTGGGCAGAACTGCTTTATCTCCATGAATGGCCTCTCGTTCATCTGTTCATCAACCGTAAAACACTATCTGAGCACCAGCTATGGCCAGGCATTGTTTGGGGCCACTGGGGATACAACAGTGAACAAAACTGAGTCCATGCCCTCTTAGAAAGAGACATTCTGCTCAGAGAGTAGAGGGAAAGAGCACTATCATATATGCAGAAAGGAAGCTTTTTCCTCAGGCTAGTCACCATTCCCTCCACTAACCCTGCTTGCCATCTGGGCTATTCAACTGAGAGAGGTGAGAGAAGCCAAACTCTTAGGGTTCACTGCCCCAGCCAAAACATTATCTCAAAAAGAAATGCTAATTTTAAGGACCTAATGACATTATTATTAAAAATCTAGGGCCTTCCCTGGTGGTCTAGTGGGTAAGACTCTGCGCTCCCAATGAAGGGGGCCAGGGTTCAATCCCTGGTTGGGGAACTAGATCCCACCTGCCACAACTAAGAGTCTGCATGCCGCAGCTAAGAGCTTGAATGCTGCAACTAAGAGTCCACATGCCACAACTAAGAAGCCCGCATGCAGTAACTAAGAAGCTGCATGCTGCAACGAAGATCCCATGTGCCCCCAACTAAGACCCAGTGCAGCCAAAGTAAATAAATAAATATTTTTAAAACAACCTAAATAGATGGAGATAGGGGATCAAGAAGCACAAACTACAATGTATAGAATACATAAGTTATAAGGATATATTGTACAATAGGAAATACAGTCAATATTTTATAATAACTGTAAACGGAATACAACCTTTAAAAAAAGATGACTAAGTTCTGGCGATCTAAAGTACAGCATGGTGGCTATATTTAACAATACTTGAAAGTTGCTAGGAAAGTAAACCTTAAATATTCTTACCACAAAAAAATGGTAATTATGTAAGGTGATGGAGGTGTTAACTAACTTCACTGTGGTAACCATTTCACTATATATAAAAAAAATACACACACACACACACACACACATACAAAATCATAATGTTGTACACCTTCAACTTACACAATGTTATATGTCAAGTGTATCTCAATAAAACTAGGGGGAAAAAATCTAAAGAGAATTACTAGAAAAGGGAACCATTTCTACACCAGGAACCGTGCTAAGCACTTTATGGATACGTCCTCATTTTACGGGACAATCTTGGGAGATGAGAAGCAACATCACTACTTTACATTGAGGCAACTGACTAAAAATCATTGTGTTAGAAGTAAAAGGAAACTGGGTGCTTATTTATTGGGTGCTTAGTATGTGCCAGGCATTGTGCGTTTAGATACACCAGCTTATTTATTTCATCCTCATAACTGTATGTGGTATTAGGATCCTTAGGTTAATGAGGAAAGTGAGACCTTTGGTACCCTTTCCCAAAGTTACTCTATTAGTAAATGGCAAAACTCAAGATTCAATCCCTCTCCTGTGCTCTTCCCACCACATACACATTCATTATGATTCTTTCAGAAACCAGTGTATGTTCTTGGAGAAATCAGTACACATCTCACCTCAATCTGGTCGATTTTCACTTGCTTGTATGCTTTCTTCATTTCCTTTACACCCAGTTTCATAGCATCAACCTAAAAAAAGGAAAGAGAAAACAGCATGTCTTAAGAAGCCATGTTGGTTAAACTGTCTTTTAAAAACCATGGGAAGGGACTTCCCTGATGGCGCAGTGACTGAGAATCTGCCTTCCAATGCAGGTGACATGGGTTCGATCCCTGGTCCAGGAAGATCCCACATGCCGCAGAGCAACTAAGCCCGTGCGCCACAACTACTGAGCCTGTGCTCTAAAGCCTATGAGCCACAACTACCGAGCCCGTGTGCCAGAACTGCTGAAGCCCACACCCCTAGAGCCCATGCTCAGCAACAAGAGAAGCCACCACAAAGAGAAGCCGGCACACTGCAGCGAAGAGTAGCCCTCACTCTCTGCAGCTAGAGAAAGCCCATGCAGCAACAAAGACCCAATGCAGCCAATAAATAAATATATTAAAAAATAAAAATAAAAACCACGGGAAAACAGCACAAGAGTACAAAAATAAAATAAAACCATGGTGAAAGGTGCTTTGGGAGTACCGTGGTCTTGGTGTCCTTCAATGACTGGATGGTGTAATTGGCTTGTTCCATGTTAAATGACTGTTGGGCGAGATTGTCCCGCTGCTGCTCATACCTTTTTAGGGTCAATTGAGAACAATAAATGTGAGCCAGATAGAAATCCTCAGGAAGAAAGTATCTCTAACATTAAATAAGAGAATTTTCTTAAAAATGACAATAAACCTTAAAAAATTAAATACACAGAAAAATTGGGAAAAAATTTAATCAAACACAAACGTCATTTGATGCCCCTCCAGTCTTTTTCCTTTGTATGTATTTTAGTTACAACACTATTTTCCACTTAACGTTATTATTATTACTGCTGTTTTCTACGTTGCTAAGTCTTAATATATGTCTTTATAATGTTTTAGATTATTTCCTATGCTAAATTCCCAGAAATCGAATTCTTGGGCGAAAGGGCAAGACTATTTTTAAGGCTCTTCATACATATAGTAAAACTGTTTTTCCAGTAGATTGAACTCCTTGAGGCCAGCTATTATATTTTATTAATCTCATATCTATAAATAGGCACTCTATCCAACCTAATATAATGCCTGGCACTCCCACCATGTTTTTTTAAAAAAAAATAAAGTTTTATATCAACTTATAATACTGCCTCAAGGACTTACATCACTATAGTCTTTATACAATATTTGGAAACCATCTAACCATCCAACCAGAAGAAAAACAGCCCATGATGCAGGCAAATATTATTACCCCATTAAAAAGTATAATGTTTGCAAAGAATATTTAGAAGGACAAAAATACTCATGATAGAACGTTAAGTGGAAAAAGATAACCTATACATATGTCATTTGTTATCTTCTAAAAAATTACATGCACACATACCATGTGTGCACAAGTAGAGAGAGAAACTAAGAAATTAGCATTTTAAAGGTGGTTATTTCTGGTAGTAGTAATCTAGGTAGATTTTCTCTTTTTTTACTCATGTTTATGTACTTTCCAAATTTCTACAATGAACAGGTATCCTTTCATTAAAAAAAAGTTACCTAAAAATTGCAGTGCTACCAATTAAAGAGGTAACAGTTTTACCATACTCTCTCACCACTCTAGACATTAGAATTTCTTTTTCCAATTCTGTCTAATCTAAAAGGAGAAAGACGGTGTCTGATGTTTTATAAAAAGTTAGTTTATAAATAGGAATAGAGATATCAACAATCTTTCTGGTTCTTTATTAGCTGATTACATCTGACCTCTATAACCCTGCAGAGGGTCTCATCAGCTGGACAGCCCACAAGGGTAAGCACCAAAGATACTCTTGGGCTTCTGCTCAAACATTGGGACATAGTCACCTAAAACAAATTAAGGACCGTTAAATTTTCTGATGGGAGTGAACAATTTTAGAGACAAACAAATAAAAATTAAAAAGGCACACTCTAATTAAATAAATGGGAGAATCAAACTCTATAGATCTGGGCACTCCAATACAGAAGCCACTAGCCACGTATGGCTACTTAAATTGTTAAAATTAAATAAAATTAAAACTTGAGTTCCTTAGCAACACTAGCCACATTTCAAGTGCTCAACAGCCACACATGGCTAATAGCTACTATGCTGAACAGCATAGATACAAAACATCTCCCATCACAACAAAAAGTTCTATTCAAGTGGACAGTGCTGTAACAGATATTGCTGAACATGCAGGGAGAGAAAAACCCAGCTAACTGCATGTGTAAATGAAATTTGCAATTAACTCAAGAATGCTTATAAAGTGGTATGAAAATCTAAAGGATCGGAAGACCATTTCCTTTTTGGTTAAACCTGATAGAGGAAAGGAGATTATGCTTATAACTTACATCCGCTTTTGCTTTAAAACCCGCAAGGCTTTCTGCTTGACCATATTCTAGAGAGAAAAACAGATTTTAATGAAAGGAAGTAGAAAATATACACCTGGTAAAAACAATCTCCCATGTCCTCACATACCTATTTCCTCCCATCTTCAAAGCAGTAGACACAGTGGCTCCTGGACTGTTCCCCTCCCATGCAGGCTTTAAGCCCCAGCTTGTCTCAGTCTTTGCATCCCACATCTCAGTGTACTGAAGTACATTTCCTTCTCCTAGTGCACATTATCTCTACTCCCAGCTCCAAGAGGGCCAATTTTGTATATCCAGGTGCCTTAGGGAGATTCCCAATTTGCACAGTCTGCTATCCACTCAAACTCAACACACCCAAACTCCTCAACCTGCTCTCACCTTGGAAATGACTAACAATGGCCCCACCAGTCTCTCAGTTCTCTAGGTTGAGAATCATTACACAAACCTTACCTTTCCTCTCTCTACTGTCTCTTCATGCCCTGTCATCTTGTTAGATTTTCAGAACTCACTTTCAAATTAATTCTTCTCATGTCATTCTCACGACTACCATCATGGTTTAGGCTTTCATCTCCTCAAGTCTAGGTGGGCTTTCCTGCCTCTAGTTGCTCTTCATTCTATGCCATCCAACTAAGATGGCAGAGAAAATCCTCTTGTCACTTCCCTTTCTATACTGTTTCACAAATCATTGTGTCTCCTCCAATGAAGAAGGAAAAGCAGGTATTATTACCTCACAGATGATAATAATACCTACCATTTACTCAATGTTTCTATGTACTAGACACAGTGCTATGTAGGTCACATGAATTACCTCATTTAATCTCACACTATAAAGCAGATATCATCTCTATTTTACAGATGGGAAAACTGAGGCTCACTGATGCTAAGTAGCTCAAATGCCTAATAAGTTACAGGGATGGGAAAAAAGATGGCAGTTCTACATTCAAGTCCATGTGCTTAAATACACAACTCTATGCTTCTACCTAACAGAAGAGGAAAATAAGACATTAAGTGACTTTACAAAGGTCACAGCTAGTAGGAAGTGATGATATTATTAATAGAACACTGGTACTTTTTCCCAACATGCCACTCCTTAACCGGTCTATTATACTTACCTAACCTGACTAGCCTGGCAACTCATTACTCCGGAGCAGGCCCAGCCTCTCCAGAGTGCCACCTTCTCAATAAAATATGCTAATTCCCACATATATGCATCTGGACATGTGCCCAGCATCTTTTCTCTCAGCTTTCCTTTCATAACTGGCTGCAAACACTTCTCCCTGAAGGATACACCCCCACATATGTTTTCTCTTTACTAGACCGTGAGCATCTCTTCTGTATTTCTCACCAGCCCCTACTACCAGGCCCTACTTCCACAGGTGCTCAAGTTAGGCTGTCACAGCACCTTCTTCAGGTGCTGCCAACCTTACCTTTGCAGGACCCTCTCTCATCTTCTTGATCTGATCCTTATATTTCACTAGTTCAGCATCCAGCCGAGAAATCTTCTTGTCGATGGATTCTGCCCGGCTGTCCACCTTGAGGGGAAAAACATCAAATGCAGTAGTAGTTATTGCAATACATTTACAGAAAAAGTGGCAGGAGAGGAATTAAGATAGAGGAAGAAAGGAAAAATAAAGAAGAGCATATGGTGAAAGGTGGAAAACAGTGAACCTAACTGGGGGGGGAAGGGTCTCGGAAACACGGGACAGCTTTTATAAACTATACTCCACTCCCTAAATATTCAGGATTGCCCTCAAGGATGTTTGAGCAGAAAAAGAATTTGAGACTCACTGGGCTGAATTGAGATTTCCATAGAATCAGAGACTTGTCAGGCTGCGGGCGCAACCAGGTGTGTGAAATGGGTTAGTAGTGCCCAGTGGACCCCGGCTAGGGCTGTTAGATCTGACGCTATTCGCTTGGATAGAAGGTGGTGGCTTAATGTCAGCGACCAGAGTTCTGAATTTTGTGGTACTGAGATCCAGGATTGGGGTACAGATATGTTGAGCTAGGATATCAAGCCGAGAGAACTGACGTGGGAGAGGGATGAGGGACGGAAGAGAAGTTAGGGGTCAGGCTGGACGAGGTGGGAAGGGTGTGTGGGCCTATGGCTGGTGAGGGGATAAGGAAACAGCGAGTGGACGCGGCGCAGGTAGGGTGAGACAGTGACGGGTCAGAGGTCCCTGGATTGTGTAATCAGCAATGACTTGGGTAACAGGAACGAAAGTGGGGTGGAGAGAGCTGAGATGTAATGGGCCCGGGACCAAGGAGTAGGCGCCGAAACCGGGGGTGGGCGGGGTCGGGGGTGTCGGGGTCCCTGAGCCTAGTTATGAGTGCCCACCGTGCCAATGCAGTCAGTCAAGCTGGGCGGCGGAGCCTTGGGTTTCGCTTTCCCGAAGAATCGGTTCATCTTGGGCGGCCGCGAAGAACACCCAAACACTGGAGCAAAACCAGAAACGGAAGCAGAGCCACCTCCGCCTCCGACTTGACTTCCGGCCCTCCAAGCGCAAGCGCAATGTGCCTATTGGCGTTTCCCGATCCTTTTTCCGGATTTTCAGCTCGGTCTTCCGGGGAAGGAGAGCTCCAGGAGGTTGGAGGCGAGGGAGCGCGAGTCAGCAGGGGGCGTGACCTCGGTGGCGGGCGTGGGCGTGGCCACAGAAAAGCCAGGCGGGGTCTCAGCTGAGTGGGTGGGGCCCGGGAGCTGCTTTAGCGGAATAGAGCCCCGCGGGAGCGGCGCTGCTCCGAGGGGCGGGGCCCTGGGCAGGCCCGAGAAGGGCGGGGAAGTAGCTGCGCGGGGTTGTAGGGCTCCGCGCTCAGCTCCCACCGCTGAGCCGGCAACAAGCGCGGGTCTGGCGGAGCGCGGTGCCGAGCGGAGATCGCGAGGCGACCGGGAGCGGCTGGGCCCCCGGCGGCGCGCCCCTCGGCCGGGCCGGGAGCCGCGCCAATCGGTGCCCCCAGCCGAGCGCGGTCCGCCTTCCTCCCAGCGATCGGCCGTCCGGAGTGTGACCAGAGGGCATGCCGGATCCACCAGGGGCGCCGCCGCCTGCGCTCGCAGGCCGCGGGTGAAGAAGAAAGCACGGCCTCGCTCGGCCCGGAGCGAAGAAGTGACCGGGAGCGAAGAGGTGACCCGGGGCGAAGAGGGGTCTCGGAGCGAAGAGGTGGTCGGAAGCGAAGAGGTGGCCCTGAGGGAAGAGGTGGCCCCGAGCGAGGAAATGGCGGCAGCCGGGCTCAGCGTGACCGTCACCCACAGTGAGCGCGGGCTGCCGGGTGGGCTCCGTGCGGGGCTGCGGAAGTCCGGCGGGGTCTGCGGGTTTGGCCACGTGCCCTCTCGAAGCGTGTGTGCTTGTGTTGGTCTGGCGTCCGGAAGCGTGGGATCTTGTTTGTTTACGTGGGGCGGCTTTTGTGCGGATCTTTTGTCAGCACACGTTTCCATGTGGCTGGTGTGTTTTGTCTCAGGCCATCTGTTAGGTCCTCGATGTCGGTGCTTCACATCGTGGTCCTGGTCATATGTTAGTGTGTCCCTGCGTAGTTATTGTGGATCTTTGTGCCTGGATCTTTTTAGCCATGTGTATACAACTGCTGTGTGTCTGGGCCCCTACGTGTGTGTGAGAGTCGGGCCTCTACGTGTGTGTGAGAGTCTGAACTCATGTCTGATGTTTGAGTGAGCCGTGGGTTCAAGCGTACACTCTGGGCACCCTTTGGGTCTGCTTACTGTTGGAGCTGTCGCAGAGCTAGACAAAGTTCTGCGTCTAGCTCTCTGGAGTTCTCCAGAGAGCTGAATCCATGAGGTTTCCTCAGGACCAAGTAGGGGAGACCCCAGGGCCTCAGAATCTGGAGACCAGGATTCTAGATTCTGCAGATTTGAGTGACCTTGGGATATCTCCTTTCTACCAGCTGGTTTCTTCTATGTGAAGTAGAGTTGGTAACAGCTGTCCCGCTGATTTCATGTGGTTGTTGAGTAGGCTTAATTAAGGCTTGGCATGATACAGGGGACACAGGCTACCTCCGTACTGTCCACATACCCAGAAAAGAATTGGCACCTCTGCTCCAAAAAGAAATTTCTGCTGTTTGAGTTTATTCATTCATGTGTTTACTGGGCACCAACCATGTATGTGCCCAGTTGTGCCCAGTGGGAGAGACCTGGAGGAAAAACAGTACCTTGCCCATTACAGCAAAGGAGACAAAAATAGTTCCTTGCCTACTACAACACAGAGTAGAGGACCGTCAGGCCAAAGGATGTAGATGGCTTGTGAAAAAAAGCACAGACTTTGGAATCAGAATCAAGTTCTGATTCTAGAGTTGGGTCTCATTAGGCAGGTCTTAATTGGACTGAACTCACAATTGCTCATCTGTGAAATGGGGAATAATAGGTAATACCTACTTCAGTGGGTTCTGAGAATTCATTAAATGATTATGCATGAAATGAGCCTAGCCCCTTAAGCATGTGAAGTGCTTAAAATGTTAGCTGATATCACTGGTGTTGTTAGTTACTGTAATAAAGGAAACAAAAATCCTTGAGGAGGCCTTGAAGGCTGTGTAAATAAAGTGTCAGCCTATTCTGTTTTGTGTGAAAGAGTTTTCATCAATACTTTTCTCTCTCCCCAGGCAATGAGAAGCATGACCTTCAAGTTATCCCACAAGAGGGCTGTAGTGAACCAATTGTCCAAGACCTGGCCCAGGTTGTTGAAGAGGCCACAGGGGTCCCGCTGCCTTTTCAGAAACTCATATTTAAGGGTAGGCATTTCTATTCCAGCTTAGAGCCCTCATGGCTAAAAAGCCTATTTAAAACTGCTTAACCTTACCTAATAGTAACTCTCAGTTTTCAAATCAGGACAATTCTCATTTGCTTGCTAATTCATTCATTCCTTCAACAAATATATATATATTGAGGACCTACTATCTGTTGGACACTTGTGAACATTTGGACCGGTATTCGGGTTGAAGTCACATGAGGGTGGCAGAAATCTTACCATTTTTGTTAAAGCACATGGTTGGTCCTCCCTGACCAAGTTAGATCCTCTTCCCATTGTGGTTTCATATGGCACTCCCTACCACTTCTGCATAACTCGTATTGAAATTACTATTAAGTAATTGGTGTCATAGTCACCAAACATGTGATTTCTCTGATACAATAACAAACTCCGGGAGGGCAGAGATACTGCCGTGTGTCCAGTGCTCAGCACAGTGCTGACACAGAGAAGGCGGTACGCAAATTTACCAGGGCCTGGAGGCGCGTCCCAGTGGATGATGCTAATTTCTTCCAGGACACACCCACTCCCACCCCCATTCTCTAGTCTTCCCATTCCCATGGGAGCCTATTATTGTGGTATCTGATGAGGCTAAACTTATCCCATTTAGTGCCAGTTGTAAAGAATTTAGTGATGGGAAGCATTTATATTTATACTTCATAGTGGATATCCTTGTCTTTTCTTTTTAAAAACATTTCATTTTAGCATTATAGAGGCAATAGAAATCCATGTTTCAAAATAGAGGAAAGCACAAAAAAGAAAATGTTCTCCTGGATAAAACCCCTCATAACAGTTCAGTATATTTATGTCTAGCCTCTTTGTTTGTCCTGGCATCCCAAAGTGTGGATTCTCATTTGTGGCTTTTTTGTTTTTTAGTTGACAAAACTAGGATCATTTCTAGTGATCTTATAACACTGGGTCGTCAACATGTATTGTGGCATTGAAGTTTCCTGAAAAAATGAGCTTTAATGCCTACAAAGTCTTCTGTTGTACTGATGTATGGTTAATCATTCCCCTATTCCTGAATTTTTGGCTCTTTCCAGTTTCTCACTATTATGAATAATAATTACTGTCTAACAGTTATTGTGCTGGCACATGTCCAGTCATTTGTTAGGGTAAATATCTAAAGTGAAGTTACTGGCTCAAGAAGCCTTCTAAAAAGGTTATACCAATTCATCCTCTTCTCATTAGTGAACACACTATTTCCTATACTCTTGCTGAAATCTATTGTCACTGTTGTGCAATTGTTGCAACTTGACATCACTTTCTTTTTTCAGGAAAATCTCTAAAGGAAATGGAGACACCATTGTCAGCACTTGGAATACAAAATGGTTGCCGGGTCATGTTAATTGGGAAGAAGGTAAATTGCTTTCCATCAGAATACCTCAGAATCAAATGACCAAGGTCTTTTATGTGTGTTTCTGTTTAGCAGGCCAAATTGGGGACCCAGGTTTGGCATTGGTGAGATAGCGCTCTCTAAACAAATGTAGTCTCTGTTCGTTGCATGGGGTTACCAGTCTTGTTGTTCCCATACCCTCCAGCTCCACTGGTTAGGGCTTTCACTCTAGGATTTAGGAATGGTTATGCCACCTCAATAATGTGGCTTTTGTGTTGGTGGTGGAATCTTTGGTCTGTTTAAAATAGTGCCTGAGGCAGTCCCTGCTCACTTGGAGGGGGATTTGCAAGAGAGCATTTTGTTAAAATAAACCTGTAGATTTTAAAAATAAGTACTCTGCAAACTTCAGGAGCCTCTCTTCCTTTAACCATTCTTTTTACAAGAATCTCCGACAAGGGTAAACCCTCTTTGGCTAGAAAGAAAGATTCAGACTAAAGAATTGAGGGAGAAAAAGCCAGTCAGGGAGAAAAAGGATTGACGACAGTAGACCCTGGGGTGATGAGAGAGGGCCATGGCCAGCCCTGCATTGACACAGTGGAATTATTGGTCACGTGAAGTTTCCTTACTTCAAGCGAGGAGGCTGATTCAGAGTGCAGAGAGGGCAGAGATTAGCAAAGTGGAGGCAAGGAAAGTTTAGTCCAGACTTGGAACTGCCAGGAGACTGGCACTCAGGATTTGGCCACAATGAAGAATGTGAATAATTTGGGATAGTGTAAAAGCAGGAAGCTGCTGGCTACCAATTAAGGCGAGAGAGGGGGAAATAGTCTAGATTTCTTGCTCAAGGGTCAGGGAGGATGGTGCTGGGCAATGAGCAAAACCCAAGGGTTGAGTTTGAAAAAGCCTTAGGACCCTCAGTGGAAGCTGTGCTGGGGTGTGTGGAGCCAAGTCCAGTTCAAGTCTCTTCTACCACTTCTGGGCTATGTGACCTTAGATTACTTTATAGTAACCTCAGTTTCATCATCTGAAACAGTACCTCCTTCACGGGATTGTGGTAAGGCTTAAACAGTAATACAGGTAAAGTGCTTAGGATGATTCCTGGCATAGAGGGGATGCTCAGTAAAAGATTCATCATGGTCGTCATATTGAATGAGAGAGCTCAGGAATTCCATTTAAAGGAAGGGTAGAGGGCTTCCCTGTTGGTGCAGTGGTTAAGAATCTGCCTGCCAGTGGAGGGGACGCAGGTTCGATCCCTGGGCCTGGAAGATCCCACGTGCCGCGGAGCAACTAAGCTCGTGTGCCACAACAACTGAGCCCACGTGCCACAACTACCGAAGCCCAAGCGCCTGGAGCCCGTGCTCTGCAGCAAGAGCAGCCACCTCAATGAGAAGTCCATGTACCACAACGAAGAGTAGCCCCCACTCTCCGCAACCACAGAAAGCCCGTGCGCAGCAGTGAAGACCCAACACAGCCAAAAAATAAATTTATTTAAAAAAAAGGAAGGGTAGAATTCCACCTGTCTCACCATTCTGCACTCCTCACAGGTGGTGGCTGTAATTTGTTAACACTCCAGGCTTCAGGTTGGAGTCTGTTGGTGATCAGCCTCGGGCTGAGATTGAATCTGGCTCATGAATTGGCTTTGTTCTCTGAACCCAAGCCGTCAGGGCTCTCGCACCAGAATGTGTACCTGAATACCTTCTCTCTATCTAGTCTAGAGTCTTTGTAGATAGAAAACCTTAGTGTATAACCTTCCAGCTTGCTTTCTAAGAAGCAGCAGAGTTAAGGCGATTTTTTTCTAGGTAAGTGGCTTAACCCACTTGTGGTCAGATTTTTTTTTTCCTGACAAGCTACTATTCTTGGTGATTATTGATTTCATTTTATTCTTAAACATTTTAGAACAGTCCAGAGGAAGAGGCTGAACTAAAGAAGCTGAAAGATTTGGAGAAGTCTGTGGAGAAGATAGCTGACCAACTGGAAGAGTTGAATAAAGAGCTTACTGGAATCCAGCAGGTAACTCTCTCCATGGACTTTGACTTTCTGCCTTCTATGAGAATTCCCTGGAGATACAAACGTGTGGCTAGGAGGGCAGACTTCGTTGTCAGACTCCCTGGGTTCAGACCCCCGCTCTACCCTTTCTGTTCCTGTGGGCGAGTTTGCCTTTGTATCAAGTTCCTCATCTGTAAAATGGGAGTGATGATGGTGCCTCTCTCTTAGGGCTGTTGTGAGGATTAAATTACATAGTTTGAGCCTGACACATACTAAGTGCTTTGTAGGTGTTATCATCATTGTTATTTCTAAACCCCAGCCAGCATCCATTTGTGCTCCTAGGAGGACACCTGCCGTGCTAGGATCATGTATTGTCTGAAATAGAATGAGTAGCCTCTCTCAGTCTACAATCTATAAATACAGTTATAATGTATTTGGCAAGGCAAAGAACATTGTGTTGATTCATAGAAGGTTCAAGTTGAGCATGACCTTGGGGTGGGGGGTAGGGGTCATTCTGTTCAATTCCTTATAGTATTAGAGGTGGATATTGGAACCAAATAAGGATTAGGAACAGCCCCAAACCACATGTTTATTTTGATCCCTTCATTTTATAACATTAAGGGATGTATGTTTGTGTTTTAATTACAAAAGTAATATATGCTAATTGTATATAACTTTAAAGAAAACACATGGGCACTAATATGGAAAATAATAATCACCTATAAGACCCCCCCCAACTCAAAGATAACCATTACTAAAAACTAGAATCTGTTTTTTCATCTTAAAAAAATTAATATAATGTTAGGTACACTTTGTAAATTATTCTTGTATTGGTTTAAAAAATTGAGCATTTTCCCATGTCATTAAAAATGATCAAACTTAACCAAATCACTTTGCTGTCTACCGGAAGCTAACACAATATTGTAAATCAACTATACTTAAAGAAAAAAGTCTTGACTGAAAAAAAAATGGTCATACTTTTCAAAACTTGCATAATATTTCATCATATGAATGGATCATGGTTTACCTAACCAATTCTCTATTATTCGTCACCTAACATTATTTTACTATTATGAGTAATGCTACTTTGAATGTCCTTTGAATTGGAATTGCTAGCTAATGTTTACTACATGTTGTTAAATCTGCATCTGTCGCTTTTGGCTTTGATAAAAATATCCTCAGACATCCCTACTGTCCACCTGTTGTCACCAGTTAACTGGTCATTAGGCCAAGCAATGTGAATAAACAGAGAGACAATTTGATAAAAGTAATGTAAATGCTGCTGTTTGTTAGCATATATACATCTGTGTCAGTAATTATATTAAAGGTCTGCACATATTTCCCTTTATCCTCACGGTAACCGTCTGGGGTGTGGGTATCATGATCTCCATTTTAAAAATGAGGACACCGAGGCATAAGTAGGTTAAGGAACTTGCTCAAGATCACAGGCCAGTACAGAGCAGTCAGCATTGATGCCCAGGCCTATCAGACTCTAAACCCTGTGCTCTTAAGGTCTGCCTCTTGTGTGCGGGTACACACTGGTGACTGGGGGCTTTGCCAGAGCCAGGCTTCTGCAGGCATTTGTGACCCCAGTGGGTCACATGAGATAGAATGGCCTGCAGCCTATTACAGTGCTTGGGGTGGCCCAGGGCCAGCTTTTCCGTTTTTCCCAAGAGGTGAAGTTGTGGGCCTGCGATCTGGCCCGGCCTGTTGGGGAATATGGCTGCTTCATCAGTGCCTCCTTGGCTTGGAGTTTTCAGTCAGCCTCAGGGAATCCTTGCAGTAATGCATCATTCTTCCACAGGGTTTTCTGGCCAAGGATTTGCAAGCTGAAGCTCTCTGCAAACTCAATAGGAGAGTAAAAGCGACAATTGAGCAGTTTATGAAGATCTTGGAAGAGATTGACACACTAGTAAGTAAATATTCATCTGAGAAGAATCCTTTGGCTGTTTTTTCAGTCAGTTTCACTCCTTCAGTATTGCACTCACTGCCTGCGAGTATTGAGCACCTACTGTGTACCAGACACTGCTAGGTCTTTGGTGAATACACAGAAAGACTCCTGTTCCACCAACATAGGGCTTTTGTCTTATTTTATTTATTTATTTATGCATGCATGCATGCATACCAAGGTACGCGAGATCTTAGTTCTCCGACCAGAGATTGAACCCATGACCCCTGCGTTGGGAATGCAGTCTTAATCACTGGACCCGCAGGGAAATCTTTGTCATTTTTATTTATGTATGCTAGTAACATCTAATCCTCACGAAGCTGGGACCCAAACGGTCCGTGGTCTCGTGGTCAGAGACACATAGGGCTCCACTTTCCTAACTCTCACATGCCTAACAGTCCACTGAGCCTGTCGCCTGTACAGAATTCAGTCAGACCCAGCTCTTGTGAGGCTGTTGGGAATCACTGATGACACGTTCCCTCTTAGAGATGACACAGTAATGATATCTCTAGCCTGAACTACTCTGCTTGGGATTCTTGGGGGAGGGTGGTGAGGAGGGTGGTAAAGAAGAAGCAGAAAAGCACTGTGCTTTTCCTGCCACAGTGAGCTCATGGTCCAGGTCCTGTGCCTGATACAGTATCTAGGCACAGGAAACAGTGAAAGGACAAAGGCCATGTTATAGATTTATGACCCAGACACCGAGAACAAAGGAGCTTTTGCAGGGGTGAGAGCCATGGGAAGGGCCGTGTAGGGTACAGATCCAGGGAAGTGATTCCTGAAAATGCAAGTCATTCACATTGGTGACCTGTGACCTGTTTGGTGTACTGTGGGTATTTCCGACATGTTGTTATGTCATTTTTCACTGAGGATTATTTGTATGTCAACCTATTCTTCCAGATTCTGCCAGAAAATTTCAAAGACAGTAGAATGAAAAGGAAGGGTTTGGTGAAAAGGATTCAGGTAAGTTGGTGTGGTAGGGCATCACAAAGTATAATGTGTTGGTGCCTGTATCTGTTCAAAGTAGGGTAGAGTACAGGTGTGGCGTGAGCTCTCTTCAGTTGTTATTTCTCAGCATGAACCCAGGACATAAGAGAAGAGCTCCTTTCATGTCCCTGTAATTAAGTTTGGATTTAAACTAATTGGGAAGGGAGATTGCTGGAGAGCAGATAGGGCTGACATGTTACACAGCTCCAGGAGGCACCGTTCCTATGGACAGGGCCCCCTGAAATCATGCAGTTGCAGTGGCCTGGCTTCCTGTCCTCAGCACCCTTTGGGGGTTGTTGGCTTAGAGCACTGTCAGAAAACCTGGTCCTCTGCCTCCTGTACCTCCGTCTCCTGAGTCTGGAGCCCAGGCCATCTCCATCCCTGCATGCCTGTTTCAACCTGAGTCAGTCACCCAGGGCTTCCCCAGAGTGACTGGGCAAAGAGCCTTTTGTGTCTAGGGTTGGCAGGGGTTGGCTGGCCCTGAGTGGGCCCTCACTGCTCTGCATTTATCTTTTAGGCGTTCCTAGCTGAGTGTGACACAGTGGAGCAGAACATCTGCCAGGAGACGGAGCGACTGCAGTCCACAAACTTGGCCCTGGCTGACTGAGGTGAGGCGCAGAAGGCTGTGCTGCCCTGAAGAACAGCTCCACCAGCTCTGCCCTCTCTGGAACTGAAGTTACACACTTTCTCCGGGGCTGCCGGGGACAACTGGCCGATTGCCCGTTTTCCTTCTCTTACACCTGCTCTCCGTCAACAACTATTGTCTGTACAATCTTTAGTGCTCCTGTCAGTTTCTCATTCTGTCTCTGTATATCTATGCTGTCCAGCAGCCCACCTTGTCTGAAGAGGGCCTCCCATGTCCATCTCTTCGTAGCTTTGTTGACTTTTGGGTGCTTACTTTGGGATGGTCAGAGCTGTCATTTGTCCTGGGGTAGTTCAAGTTTGTTGGCCATCCTGTCTTCAGATACGTGAGGCCCTTTAGCCCTTGTGATCTCATAGTCCCATCTTTGTAAACCAGAATCACCAGGAGGCTGTGTCTGGTCAGGAAGGTTGGGAATGGCTCAGAACAGGTACAGGCACACAGGAGGTCCAAGTGTCTCTCGTGTGACCTAATTCTGGAACAGCTGGCTGGGTTGTAGGTTCGTACACCCTGTCTTCACCCCCCAGTGACCCTCAGCAGCCACAGGCCGTGAAGTCTTGGCGTCATTCCTAGAGTGGGGCCTGTGGTTGATACATGGACTTCCTTGTCCCCAAGCAGATCTCTAGGAGGTTAGAACCCAGAGTTGACTAAGTTTGTGCTCAAAACCGGGTCAGAACCATGGCTTAGGAGGGGCAGAGAGGGGAGACAGTGTGAATAAAGCAGGCAGGTAGTGAGGCCGCCGTAAACTTCTCAGGAGTTCCTTCAAAGGCATTTCTGTTAACTGTACCCTTCTGAGATCTGTATTTCCTTAGAGGCTTTTTCTGTCTGTTTTGTGGCCCTATTGCCCTTCATTGTTATTTAAAAAATAAAACAGTTTATATACACGTTAGCAAGCAGAAGAGTCTTTAGACTTTTTTTTTCTTTTTGGTAGATGAAGTATGGGAAGCAAAAGCCTTCTGAGGTTCTAGTCTAGTTATGTTATAAAGTCAAGAGTGGCCCTGCGTGCTAGAACTCTTAAACAGGTCAGCTGCTGTCACCCCATTTTTTCACACAGTGCGCAGGAGACAGGCTCCCAGCAGGCATCTCTGAAACCAACCTTATTTGGCAGAGAGGGAGTCAGTGAAATCCCACAAATTTAGGGCTGCATAAGTGGGACCTAAGACAGAGTGGTAGTAGGGGTAGACAAGTGGATGAGGCTCAGGGTCCGGCCAGCCCACCCCCAACTTTATTCAGAGCAGTTCAGTATTTGTCTGTTTATGTGTAGTAGCTATGTGGCCTTGGGCCACAGCAGATTCCTATCGGCCAAATACCATTCTAAGTTCTTGAGGTGTATTAGTCATTTAATCCTCACACAGTCTAGGAGGTAGACAGATACTATCCCTGTTTTAGAGGTGAGCTTAGGTAATTTGCTCAAGATCATAGAGTAAGTGACAAAGCCAGGACACAAACTAGGCAGCTTGATTCCGAGCCCATGTTCTTAATCTCTACCGATCTGCCTCCCAGCTGACGTGGGTTGCTCACCCTCTCGTTTTCTCTCTTTCCCTTCTATTTATCTCCCGTGTTGGCCTCTGACCTTCCCCTCTGGTCCTCTCCAGTTCATTCCGCACAGAGCGGCTGAGTGACCATGAAGTGCACATCCCATCATCGCAGTCCCCTGCTTGAGAACCTCAGTGGCCCCCATTTCTCTTGGGATAAAGGCCAAGGTTCTTACCCTGCTCCCTCCTCATCTCAGGCCACTCTCCTGTTTGCTCTGTGCTGTCAGCCACTCTGGTCTATTTCAGGTCCTCAGGTGCTCTGTGCCCTTTCCCGCCCTGGGGTCTTTGCATATGCTATTCCTCTGCTTGGACAACTCCATGCCATCCTTCCCTTACTCCTTCCCCTGTCCTAGGTGACTCCTGTTCATCCTTCAGAATATAAATGTCTCTTCCATGGAGAAACCTCACCTACTACTGTCTGAGAACATCAAGCCACAAGTGATATCCTCTCACAGCTTGTCATGACTTTTTACGTTAACAGCATTTACCATGGTCTGTGATGATTTATTTGTGGGATTATTTGATTAGTATTTGCCTTTATGCTAGACTGTGAGTTCCTTGGGTGAAGGAACTTCTTTGTTTTGTTAACAGTGTATTTCAAGCACATTGTCTGGTTTATATTAGATGCTCAATAAATATTTGGGGAATGAATGAATGTTGACCGCACACATTAATAGTGAAATATCCACTGCTGCACTCACCCTCTGAATCTCCGTCAGTGCTGGGATTTACAGCATCCAATAGCCATTGTCTTATTTAAGGGTGGGCTGCCCAGCAGATGTGCTGGGTAGTGACAGCCCACTCACACAGATCTGCGCATCTACAGGGCATCTCTGCCTATGAACAGGGAAAGCATACTCCTCAGTTGCTCACTTCCCCAGAACATAATCAGTCCTGCTGCAGGGGAACAAATGGGGCTCTGTGATCCCATAAACGTCCTTCAGCCTCACAGAGTTCGAAGGATTCCACCCCACCCCCACCCCCATTGTCTGTTCATCTGGTAGTCAGGACTCTTTTAGTTGAAAATGCCAGAAATCTATTCCAAAGAGATTGTCGAAATAGAAAATTTGTTGGTAGGATGTTATCTCATGTAACTTTGGGAAGTTCAAGGGCAGTTGGGCTTCAGGAACACAAATACTGCCTGAAATTTCTCTCTGTATCTCTTTGCATGTCAACATCACTCAATCTTGCTTCTTCCACAAGGTAGGAAACATGGCTGCTAGCAGTCCCCACTTGGCATATTTTACAGCTTCACTGCCAGAGAAGAACTGCCTCTGGTTCCTTGTTTCCAATTTGAAAAATCCAGAGAAGAATCTTCTGGCCAATCAGCAGTGGCCAGGGCAGCGAGGTCACATGCCATAGATAGGCCTTGAGGGGCCCACCCTTCTTTTTCAGGGTGGTTCCCAGAGACTGGGCCACAGTTTCCACGTCCGTAAAGTGGGGAATTAGGTCTCTCTTTGTGTGTGATGTTCTGGCACGTTGCTCAGGCTTAACCTTTGTGATTCCTTATCATATGAGTGGAAGCCTGGGAGGGGAGGGTCACTGAGGAGAAGCTTAGCTGAGCTCTGCCACTTGAGTGTAAGAGGGGCTTCCCATTTAGGGCAGAGATTTAGATGTCGCCCATATCCACTCTCTTCCAACACTAAGTGAACTAATTTTCAGCTTAGCACGTGGCCAACCAGATAAAGTAATATTTCCAAGTGTTTCTGCACGAGCATGGCCAGGAGACTACACTTTAGCTAACGGGTTGTAAACAGTGTGTACATCTTACGGGAAGCATCATCAGACGCAGGAGAGTACCCTTTCCCCTCTCTGTGGGCTGAGAAGAGACATGATGGCTGGAATTGCAGTAGCTATTTGCACCTTGGGGTAGAAACTGATAAAGATGGCAGAGTACAATATAAAAGAAGCAGGAAGTTAGCTACTACATAGGTCTGTGTGTGAGAGAAATTAACTTCTATTTGCTTAAGCCACTGTTTTTGTTTTGTTTTGTTTTTTTGGTTTTTTTTTTGGCTTTTTAGTCTCTCACAGCCAGACTTAATCCTACACCACCCCTATGCAGGTGGGAAACAAGTTTCTGTGGTCAACAGCGGTAGAAGGGTCTTACAGGTAACCTCTCAGTCCGTGCTACGTGCAGACCTATCAGCAACAATTCCTACCCAGGTTTCCGTTTCGGTGGTCCAGGGAGTGTTGGTTCCTGTCTTTCCTGCCCCCACTTTCCTCCCAGTGTGTGTGTTCCGTACTGAGCATGTCCTGCTCTAGCTGCCTACCCTGGAGCAGGAATCTGAGTCTGCGTGACACTGCTCCCGCTTGGCCAGGCCCGTCTTCACACTCTACCCCTCCACCACCCCCTCCACTACCAAGAGGCTCCTCCTGTAAGCTTTGGCCAGGAGAGCGGGTATTTGACACATACCATAGGCTGGGATCTCTGTCTATGGTGGGATTTCCAAATGCTGCGTGTCCCTGTGGGCCATTGTGTGAGCTGTGTGTGTCCAGTGTCAACAACCAGTCAGAATGGACGTTGACCAAGAGAGCAGAGCAGGGTCTGGACGTCATCCTGCTATGGTGGCCAGGGTGCAGGGGGGCACTCAAGGGCTTGGGGCAGCACCTGTTGTCAACAATTACAGACCTTGGGAGATTGGGATTGCCATATATACATTACTAATAAGAAAAAATATCAAATTGTACACTTTAAATATATGCAGTTTATTGTATGTCAATTATATCTCCATAAAAGTTCTTTAAAAAAAACCAATACAGACCTAGTTCAGTATGTAATATGCAGTCAGATGTACGATGAACACCTCCTGAATATCAGCCGTGATAGTATCGACGTGTGGGGTCTGTGTGTATGTGGGAGAGAGGGAGATTTGGGGTGCTGGTACAGCCCAGGGAGAAAGCTGTGAGGGGTGTGGGACCCTCCCAAAGGCTGTCTGAGGCTGGGCCTTGCAGTGGCAGAGGGTACAAATTTCACTTAGGTTCTTGACCTCAGTGACAGGCCAGGCTGGGGCACACAGGAGCTCTGAACAGTCCTGACCCCCTCAAGAAGGCAAAAGATGCTTGAGACCTCTAGGGGAACCTGTGACAGGGTTGAGGAACACCAGTGATGGAGAGGACATTGGATCCAGCGTAGGGAGGACGGCAAAATTCCCCCTGCCCCAACTGCCTCCCCAGAACCCCCAAAGACACTGACGCACTTCGCTGAGTTGTGCTGAATCTTTTATTTCATGTCACAGCCTCTCCACGCCCACCACCGTTCTCCAGCCTGAAGCTTCATGCCTTAAGGGGCTCCTGTGGGTCAGCATTTGCCATCGTTCACGATCTCGATGTCCCATCTGTTTTTTCTAGGATCACAGCAGACAAGGATGAGGCCACCTCCTCAGGAACTGTAACGTACACTTTGGGAACCCTGGCCCAGTCCAGACCCTGTGCTGAGCTCTGCCCACCCACCCAGCGTACAGTGTGGGGGAGTCTCAGGGCTCCCTGGGCACATCCTTCTACAGCTTCTCCCTTTGTACACCCTCCCCCCTGGAGGTTTCAGCCTCCTGGGCTTTCAGCCACCTCTGCATGCTGTTGGCCTCAAATCTGTCTCTGGCCTGGACCTCTGTCTTAAACTCCAGACCTGTTCCTGCGACGTCCATTGTAATGGTCGCTGGGATGTCCCAGAGGCTCCGCTGTCCATGAACATCATTGCCCCAGAAACCTGCCACATACCCCCTGCCCCCGCAATGTGGCACCACCAGCAGCCTGAGCCTACAAGTCAGAAACCAGCATGTTGCTCTTGTTTTCTTCCTGCCTCTCAACCCCTCACATCCAATTTCACAGCCTGTCGATTCTATGCCCAATGTAACCCTGAGTCTTTATCATGCTCGTTTTCTAAGTTAGGACAGTGTCCTGCTGCTCTCCTGCCCATCTGTCTAGAGTATTGCAGCTTCCAAAGACTTTCTTCTCTTCCGTGATCTCACTTAGCTCTGGCTGGCTCAAGGTCTTATGAATGAAGAAATGAGACCAAATAGGAGATCTGATGTACCAAGGTCATGTTCTGGCCCTGCTCACTCTAGACTCATTTCTTGCCTCTCCCCCATTCTCCTTTAAACTTTATACTCCAGCACATCCAACTTCTTGTGTTTCTGCAAATATAAACTTTCTTTCCCTTCTAGATCTTTCCAAACTCATTTCTCTACTTAGAATTACCTTCCCTTGTTTCTTCTTTTTCCTTCCTAATTTCTACTTATCCCTCAGGGCTGAGCTGGGGTGTCACCTCCCCTGGGAAGTCTTCCCTGCCTTGTCCTTGCCTGGCACCCATAGTACCCTGTGCGCCCCTATCTGAGCCTTTAGCATTCGATGCTGCAGTTGGCTGACCTTCAGCTTGGTTTCCCTCTCAGACTGACTGTTTGCCCCAGGAGCCAGTAATGCTGTCTAGCTTATTATGCCCTACTGTATCCCCAGTGCCTAGCACATAATAGGCGTTCAATAAATAATTGTTGGCTGGAGGAATAAATGAACAAATAAGATCACCTAGTCGGTTGGGGGCAGAACAAGGAAAAGAACCAAGGGTTTCTACCCTCACCCCCAACCCCCAGTGGGCTTTCTGCTTAATTTATACTTTACTCACTCTGTCACAGGCAAATATTGGAAGACTCTTCCCAGGCTCAGTGTGAGTGAAGGAAGAGGCAGGTCAAGTCCTGCTTCTTTCAGACTCACATGCACCACAGATGGGGCCCACCCAAGCAAGCCCAGGGGAAGGTGGGGGGTGGACTTACATCCGAGCCAAGCAGAGCTGGCATTCACTGTCATACGTGACCCCATCAGTGCCACAGACCGGCTTGTATGTGTTGGGGCAGTCTGGAGATTCTGCCATGTGCTCACAGATGGGCTGTGGAAGAGAGGGGTGGGGCACTTAGGGATTCAGAGGGAGAGAGGAAGGACCTAGGGGCTCTGCTTGGAGCCAGGCTGGGGGGCTCCAGGGAGGAGCCAGATTCAAGAAGGCCCAAGTGTGGGTCCAAAGAGCATGAACCAACCACTCGAGGCCCCTTGGCACATTTGCATGTGTGTGTAGATGACCATGGCTGTGGCTGTGAGTGTGTACACAAGTGTGCACCTGTGTCTGCTGAGCCCAAGCGTGTGTGCATGCAGGTGAGTGCCTCTCTTTATGGGGTCACGTACTCCTCCCAGGGGCTAATGGAACCTCTGCTGCTGATCCTATTGAAGACCCCGGAGATGGAATCACCTGTCACTCCTAGGAGGCCCCGCCTGCCTGGGGGCGCCTGAACTCACCCTGGCCTGTATGACCTATCAGGCCCCTGGTATGAGAAGGCTGGAGAAATGGGACTTAACCAAGGCTCAGTCTGAAAGGGTTTCAAGCCAGCCCCGAGGTCAGGGTCAGAGTTGGGTCAGGACTAGGATCGGGGTCTGAGGTAGGGATAGGGTGAGGGAGGCAGTGCAGTGCAGCAGTGAAGGCCCCGGGCCCGAGAGACCTGAATTCTGCACTGATTAGCTGTGTAAACCTTGGTGACGGGGCTGGGCCTGCTCAGCCTGGAAGGGTTAACCTGGGGAGTGTGCAGGCTCAGGAGGCCACCCCGGCCACTGTGGAGCCACTGAAGGCATATGAGCAGGAGTGTAAAGAAGCCTGGTTTCCCAGCAAGGATGGGACGGCTCCCCTCTGCAGAAGGAAGGCCGGAACAGCAGCCCTGCGGCCAGAACTGCAAGCAGCTGCCTTACCATTCTTGAGAAAACGACTTTTGCTGCCGATGCTGGCATTTCTGAAAGGCAAAGAAGCAAGAATTAGGTGATGTTGGGGACTTCCCTGGTGGGCCAGTGGTTAAGACTCCACACTCCCAATGCAGGGGGCGGGGGGCCAGGTTAGATCCCTGGTCAGGGATCTAGATCCTGCACACGCCAACAAAGATCCCGTGTGCTGCAACTAAGACCTGGCGCAGCCAAATACATGTATAAATAAATAAATTTTAACAAAAAAAGAATTAGGTGATATTGGCTCTAGGCCCCAGGTCCAGGGATCTGAGGACAGCTTCTTCAGGGTACCTGTCCCAGCCACCACCCAATCTGGAATTCCTCAAGGGAAGGCAGTGAGTCACCAGACAGGGGCTACCAGAAAGCTCACATGACCTCGTATTATAAGAACCGAGACAGAAAGTCTAGAATTAGGGAGATGAAAGTCCAGCATGTTCCTTATTAGTCAGATCCCACTGGGACTGTTATGTTTCATGCAATAGTAATGAAAATAATTCAGTTACTATGTGCCAGGCCTTGACAATACGTGATCTTGACTACTATTCACAGCTTTCCCACTCCTGTGTAACAGGCAGGAGAAGACGCGGTGGTCTGTGACCCAGATCCCCCTGCAGGAACTCATTTCCTCAGCTGCCAAGAGTATTGGCTGCTCACAGAGAGTCCTTTCCTAGGAATTACCCTCAGAGAATGGAGCTGCCTTGCCCGAGGTCGCATTGCCTACACAGGAACAGCCCACATTCAATGTCAGGGTGATGTGGGTACAACAGCCTGAACTCCTCATCTCAGAATGATGCTAAAGGGACACCCCAGCTCCACTGCATCA
This sequence comes from Hippopotamus amphibius kiboko, assembly GCF_030028045.1. Classification (NCBI taxonomy): domain Eukaryota; kingdom Metazoa; phylum Chordata; class Mammalia; order Artiodactyla; family Hippopotamidae; genus Hippopotamus; species Hippopotamus amphibius. Next base: position 72,283,718 of record NC_080187.1, read on the forward strand.
CAGTCAACATACCTCACCCCTCACAGTTGTTACCCTGTGAGCACTGCCCAGTAAACTACATGCAGATCTTGGAGTCTGCTTCCCGGGGAACTTGAAAGAGGCTCATAGGTAAAGCAACACAGTTTGTTAAGAGCAGAGCTGGGATTTGCACATGGATCTGTCACTCCACACACGCAGTTGTGCCCAGGGCCCCTCAAGGTCTGGACAAACTGCTTACAAGACATGAGCAAATTGTGATGTGACTGGCAAATGTGACAGGCGGATGAGGCAACAGGGGCTGTATTGAAAGGCACAGGTGTAAGGAAAGCATCTACGTGAATTAAAGAAAGGCTGGCTGCTTCCTAAAGTCTCTGAAGGGCTGTCCTGGGGCCATGGGAGAGATGAGCTCTTCTCAGCCTCACAGGGCAGTGCTCACCTGTACGAGGAGGCTGCAAAGAGGCAGGTGTGGGTTCCAGAATTTTCTCTCCGTAGGAGCTATGCCTTAAGGAAGGAGGCTGTCTCCAAAAGTGGAGAGCTCTCCATCCCTGGAGGTAGGCAAGGCACTGTGGTTTTAGCTTTTCCAGGAGATGCTATCACAAAAGATTTCCAGGGTAGAAAGGAAGAAGGGAACAAAGACTGACCTCTGGTGCACTGTTGAAGCATCAACATGCAAGTCTAGCCTTGTCACCACACTGCTCAAAACCCTTCCATGTCATAATTACCCAAACTGGAAATTACCCAAATGTCTTTCAACAGGCAAATGTGTAAATTGTGATTCGTGTATGGTGTGATACAACTCAACAATAAAAACAAGCCAATAACTTATAACAACAACACAGCTGAATCTCAAAAATACGCTGAGCCAAAGAAGCCAAACACAAAAGACTGCATATTGTATGATTTCATCTGTGTGACATTCTAGAGCAGGCAAACTAATCTATGGTGGAAAAAAGTCAGAGCTGTGGTTGCCTCTGGGGTGGGGGTGGGGTGGGTGCAGGGATTGACTGGCATGAGGGAAATTTCTGGAGTGATGGAAATGTTCCATATCTTGGTAGAGGTCTGGGTTACACAGGTATATGCATCATCAAAACTGATTGAGGGACTTTGCTGGTGGTGCAGTAGTTAAGAATCTGCCTGCCAATGCAGGGGACATGGGTTCAATCCCTGGTCCGGGAAGATCCCAGATGCCGTGGAGCAACTAAGCCCGTGTGCCACAACTACTGAGCCCGAGTGCCACAACTACTGAAGCCTGTGAGCCTAGAGCCCGTGCTCTGCAACAAGAAAAGTCACCGCAATGAGAAGCCCTTGCACCGCAATGAAGAGTAGCCCCCACTTGCCGCAACTATAGAAAGCCCATGGGCAGCAACGAAGACCCAACGCAGCCAATAAATAAATAAATAAATAAATAAATTTATTTACAAAAAAACCCTCATTGAATAGGATTCATTGAGTGATAAAATTTATGCGTTTCACAGTATATAATTGTTAGTGGGGAAAAGCATTTAAAAAATATAAAGCCCTTCCAGGGCTCCCTATCATGACCACTAAGCCCCTTCCTCTTATATTGAGGGCACCGCATGAGCTGATCCCAAACTTCCCGTGGGCTCCCTGCCTCGTCCACCTCCCCATGCCCCTACACCCCCGCATTCCTCTCTGCTCACTCCTCCAGAGCAGGCTCTGTGTTGGCTTATGCTGGTCCCTCTGCCTGAAATGTCCTTATCCTCCCTCTCCTCCTGTTGACTCAGACACTCCTTTCAAGACACAGACCACCTCCCAGTGAAGTAGTCCCTGATGTCCCCCAGGGTTTCCTGAGCAGGCCTGGACTTAGGCTTCTGTTTTAGTCCATTTGCGCTGCTATAACAAAAATAGCATAAACTGGGTGGCTTATAAACAACAAACATTTATTGCTCATAGTTTTGGAGACTGGAAGTCCAAGACCATGGTGCTGGCAAATGTGGTGTCTGGCAAGAACCCTCTTCCTGGTTAGTAGGTGGTGCCGTCTCACTGTGTCCTCACATGGTGAAGGGGTGACGGAGCTCTCTGGGGCCTTGTTGATAAGGGCATGAGTCCCATCCATGCGGGCTCTGACCTCATGACCTAATCATCCCCCAAAGCTCCCACCTCCTGATACTATCACCTTGGGAGTTAGAATTTCAACACATGAATTTGGGGGGGGCCACAAACAGCTAGACCCTAGAAGCTTCTTTCACAGCACCATGTGCTATCCCACTCGCCACTCACCAGGTCACTCCTGCCCTCCTATGGACCTGAGTGCCTTGGGGTTCCTTTGTCTCTGCCTTCATATGGCAATGCCCTCCACACAGTGCGTGTTTCGGATTTGACCACTAATGTGCATTGAGGGGAGGAGTTCAGAACCCTGTGGTGTCACAGTTTCTTCCAGGATGATGTGGGAAGTTACGTTTACCCTCAGATGGCCCTTGACCTTGGCCTAATGTGCCCCTTCCTCACGAAGCCCAGGCAGGAATCTGGAAAGGGCAAAAGGAGTCTCTTTAGGGCAGCCTCGTCAGTGTTCCCAACAAGAGAACTGCTCAGCAAATGGATGTCAGGCTGGGAATAAGCAGGCTGTGCTGGGCCAGAGTCACCAAACCCATTCTCTATTGCTCCAGCCCTTAAGTCTACGTCCCTGGGGTCCTGCTGGACCTTGGCCTGTAGCATCATGACTTTGTCCAGGTATGTCCTACATAGTCTCCCTGCTTCCCCTTTTAGTAACCAGAGCAATCCTTTTAACACATAATGCTGCTCATCACCCTTCAGTGCCTCCCCTTTCACTTAAAGGAACAGCCAAGGTCTCACAGTAGTCTTCAAGGCCTTACCCAGTATGGTTCCCAGTTACCTGTATCATCTTTTCTCCTATCTCTCTGCACCCTGCCCCTCACTCCCTTCTAGCCCCACTGGCCTCTTTGCCATACCTCAAACACTCTGGCATGCTCCTACCTCAGGGCCTTTGCACTGCCTGTTTCCTCTGCCTGGAACCCACTTCTCTCAGATATACCCATGGCTCACCCCTCCGTCTCCTTCAAGCTTTGCTTAAACGTCAGCCTCTCAGAGAAAGCGCCCCTGATTTAATATTGCAGCACCCTCTCAATCCCCATCACCTTGTCCCCAATTTTTTCTTAGCCTTTATCACGTCTAACATACTGTTTAACATACAACGTGTCTATCCTGTTTATTGTGGATCCCTTCTCTCCTACCCTGTTGGATTTAAGATCTATCAGGGCAGTTCTTTTCCTGCTTTGCTCACTGATGTGTTCTAAGGGCCCAGAACAATGCCTGATACCCAGCAGGTGCGAGATTGCAGAGGCGCCCCAGGCCTTGAGCAGGTCCCACTCCAGCAGCATGTTTGCAGCCCACGGCAAGGGCTCCCTAGTGCTCACATGGCTGCTCTCAGCCCCATAACCACAGACTGTCAGAGCAGATGGGAGCTCAGAGGACCCAGGCAGGCTTCCTTCAACACCCACCCCCTGCAGCCAGCAGACTTGCGTATCTTCCTGGAGACAGGCCTTTTCCTTTCTGCTTGCCCAATCTCTAGCTCAATAGTTGCTCAGTGCAGCTTTGAACTAGAACAACCTCCTACTTTTTAGCTGGAGAAACAGTGGCCCCAAGAGGGGAGGGGACTTTTGCAATTCTGGGCCAGAGTTAGGATTTGAACCCAGGTTTCTTTTCTCACAGCCTGGGGTGCAGAAAGAAGGTATATGCAGGAAACCAAGGCCTCACAGGGTGCTCCAGGCCCTGCCTCTTCCCCAAGCTCACCTACCAACACCAAGCCACAGAGAATCCAGGTTCTGCCTACTCACCCCTGTCCACAATGAAGAGGACAGCCAAGGCCAGGGAGACCACCCACAGGCGGGCAGCCATGCTGATGCTGGGCTGGTGCGGCCTCAGCGAGCTGGGGCCTGGGCCAGGGATCAATGGGGCCCTGTATATAGTGCTGATCCCCACCCTTATCTTATCTGAGGCCAGATGGAGAGGCTGGAGGTGTCACCCAGAGGTAATATCTGTACCTTGGCATCGAGAAAGTGTTTGTTCTCTGCAGTGACGCTGAGCTCGCGGTGGCCTGGGGTGGGTGCTGAGGCTATCGCCAGCAGTGTTTTTATCCTTTTATTTTATTTTATTTTCTTAAGAACTTTTATTGAGATACAGTTAACATACAATAAACTGGCTGGCAGATTTTGAAAGCAAGACAAAGTCTGGACAACTTGCAAAGCTGACTTCAGTCTGAGGCAAGAGGGAGAGGGAAATTGAAGTAGAAAGAGGAAAACAGAGAGAGACTAATTCAGAGAGACTGAAAGAGAGAGAGATATCAGAAAGAAAACAAAAAAGCAGCAACTGGAAAGTGGTCGGAGGCAGAGAAAAGGGGCTGGAGTCATGGGTTCCTTTGCCAGTGCTGACACTAACCAAATTTGTGAGCTCAGAAAAGCCACTTTCCTTAAACTGGGCCTCAGTTTACCCACCACAAAATGGGGATGATAATTCTGGCTCTGTCTCCTAGGGCTGCTGTGAAGATGAGAGTGGTAATAGCAGATGGGAAAACACTTTGCAGAGTTTGAAATGAGGTATAAATGTAAATAGAAATTATTCTTTTCATTTATTTTTATTTCTTTTTTTGCACCATGAAGATGGTACAACTGACAGAGGAAAAAAATGTAAAATAAAACATATTATAAAGAAGATGCCCACTGTCGGTGGGAATGTAAATTGATACAGCCACTATGGAGAACAGTATGGAGGTTCCTTGCAAAACTAAATAAGTTACCACATGACCCAGCAATCTCACTGCTGGGCACATACCCAGAGAAAACCATAATTCAAAAAGACACATGCACTCCAATGTTCATTGCAGCACTATTTACAATAGCCAGGACATGGAAGCAACCTATATGCCCATCAACAGGTGAATGGATAAAGAAGATGTGGTACATATATACAGTGGAATATTACTCAGCTGTAAAAAGCAATGAAACTGGGACATTTGTAGAAACATGGGTGGACCTGGAGACTGTCATACAGAGTGAAGTGAGTCAGAAAGAGAAAAACAAATACTGTATATTAACACATATATGCGGACTCTAGAAAAATGGTACAAATCAACCGGTTTGCAAGGCAAAAATAGAGGCACAGATGTAGAGAACAAACATATGGACACCAAGTGGGGAAAGCGGGGAGGATTGGGGGGGAATGAATTGGGAGACTGGGATACCAAATTGTACACTCTAAATGTATGCAGTTTATTGTATGCTAACTGTATATCAATAAAAGTTCTTAAAAAAAAAAAAGAAGATGCCCTCGTGCTTTGCATGTGGTCTCTGTCCATTTGCATTTAAAGGAGTTAAATACAGATATGATTCTGTTCAAGAAAAATCAATATCTAAAAGTTCCCCATATACTTTTTTGTTTTGGCCGCGCCGCACAGCTAATGGGACATTAGTTCCCCCACCAGGGCTCGAACCCAGGCCCTTGGCAGTCAAAGCGCAGAGTCCTAACCACTGGACCACCAGGGAGTTCCCCTAAAAGTTCCCCATACTTATACGATATAGGAATAAATATTTGGTTATCTGCTTTCAAAGAATTTCTGATTTACAAAAAGAATAACAAAATTTTATTTACATATGCATTTCTCTAATTCGTTTACATCAGTGATTTCCAGCTCCATATGCCAGATAATTTTCCTGGTGAGAACTTTAAACTACAGATGCTGAGCCCCACTCTGAAATATGTGAATCAAAGTTTTAGTGTTTTTTTTTTAACATTTTTACTTTGAATGATTTCAAGCCTACAAATAGGTTGTAAAACTAGTTAAATGGATCAATGGGAAGGATTCTTGTTCAAGAATAGCCCCTTTGGTGGCCACAGGCATCCAGGCAATCACCCCTACAGACTGACAGAAGCCCTGGATCTGCAGTCAAGCCCAACTGGAGGTCCATAACTCAGCTTTGAGATCCTGCTGCCCCTTCTAAAGAATGCCTCTGAGGTGGAAGGACAGGTGGCAGATGTCCTTTCATTGCCTAGCTGGGCAGAGCAAATATTTAACCATGATTTCCTGTTCTAACGTAAGAACGCTATCTCATAAAGGAAGGGGAACTTTATTTTTTTATTTTTTATTTTGGCTGCGTTGGGTCTTCATTGCTGCACGCAGGCTTTCTCTAGTTGTGGCAAGCAGGGGCTACTCTTCATTGCAGTGCATGAGTTTCTCAGTGAGGTGGCTTCTCTTGTTGTGGAGCATGGGCTCTAGGTGTGCAGCAGGCTTCAGTAATTACAACCTGCAGGCTCAGTGGTTGTGGCACCCGGTCCTAGAGAGTGAGGGGTGCGTGGGCTTAGTTGCTCCCTGGCACGTGGGATCTTCCTAGACCAGGGATGTGTCCCCTGCATTGGCAGGCGGATTCTTAACCACTGCACCACCAGGGAAGTCCCAAGGAAGGGAAATTTTAAAGGTCATCTAGGTTCTCTCCCCTCTTCCACTCAGGCCTTCCTACAGCAGCCCCACCAAGAAGCCATTCACCATCCAGTGATGGGGAGAAGTTTCCTTGTTGGATTTTTTTTTTGAGGTTTGATTTTTTTAATTTATTTTTTTATTGAGGTATGATGATGTAAATTGTTACGTAAGTTTCAGCTGTACAACAGAGTGATTCACAATTTTTAAAGTGTATACTCCACTTATAGTTATTACAAAATGTTGGAAAAAAATGTTGGCTATATTCCCTGTGTTGTACAGTATACCCTTGTAGCTTACTTATTTCATCCATAGTTGTTTGTACCCCTTAACCCCCTACCTGTATCATGCCTCCCCTTCCCTCTCCCCACTGGTAACCACTAGTTTATTCTCTAGATCTATGAATCTGTTTCTGTTATATTCATTAGTTTGTTTTATTTTTTTAGACTCCACATATAAGTGATAACACACAGTATTTGTCTTGACTGTTGGATGGCTTTGAACAGAGCCCTTCCTCACACAAGAGTTCTGCTTCCCTGTCTCTAGCCTCCTGCACCTGCTAGAACCCCAGATGAGCACCTCCAGGCCGAGCAGGTCCAGCCCCTTGCCTGTCCCATCCTTTTTTTTTTTTGGCTGTGCAACATGCGGGGTCCTAGTTCCCCAACCAGGGATCGAATCTATACCCCCTGCAGTGGAAGCACAGATTCTTAAACACTGGACCGCCAGGGAAGTCCCCCCACCCTTACATAAGCTCCTGGGCCTCTTTGCGTTTCTCACCTGGTCCCCAGGTCTGTCTGCCAGTGTCCCAGGTTAGAGTGAGAAGGGGACAGAGTGGAGCAAAGGAGCTTGTCACCTCCCTTGTTTTGGACCTTAGACCTCTATGAATGTGGCAGGAATGGCTGCTAATGGTTTTGGCTGTTCAAGGGAACAGGAAGCTTGAATTCTACATCCTTCAAAGTCGAGAGTAAAATCAAGGGCAGCCTGTGGGCTGCCAAGCACACCTACCATCCCCTGCTGCCCAAGTTCTCTTTCCTCAAACAACTCAAACACCTCCTAGATTCACTCACAGTAACAAACTTCCTAATCTGTCCCCCCACCAAAGTATGAGCCTGACTCATATCCAATTGCTATGGATGTCAGTGTAACCAAATAAACCTCATTTATTAATTTGAAATTCATTCATTCATTTCACAAGAGTTTAATGAGAAGCTAGGTGCCAAGCTCCATGCTGAGTGTTTGGATACAGCAGGGAATAAGTCAGACACAGTTCCTGCCCTCAAGGAGCTTGTGGGTAATTAGTGCTAAATGAGCAGCAGAACAGAATCATCACCATCAGGATGAGGCCCATGAATGAGACACGCTCAGTGCTTTAGGAGGATCCAAGACTGACCTATCCCTCTGGGAAATCAGAGAAGGCCACGGGGTGAGTGGGCGGGGCAGGCTGTAGCAGAGTGGAACAGTGTTGCAGGTGGAGGAAACAGAATGTGAAAGAGCCCTGAGGTAGGAAGAAGCTTGGCACATCCAGGGAACAGAGAGGCCAGTGCAGCCAAGTGAGGTCAGTGAGTAGAGAGGGGCATGAGATGAGCCTGGAATGGCCAGGGGGGCCAAGTCACCGCCCCCAACCCCACATCCCACCATCTTCCAGCTGTGGAATCTGGGAGCCAAGCCTTCAGCCTCCTTCACCTTCCCATTGAGTGTGTAGGTCCTGCTTCCCAAACAGCTCTTGACGCTGTCCCTCTCTACGCACTGTCACGCCCTGGGCCTGGCCACCCTCACCTCTGACCTAGACTCTCTTTGGCTACCTCGATCGTCTCCTAGCTCACATCCCTGGCTCCTCACCTGCCCCTCCAAACCACTGCACACAGCAGCCAGGACGAGCTTCCCAAAATGTAATATGGACGAAGTTGCCCCTGCCCCAAATGCCCACTGCCAGCAGGACAAAGCCCAGGCTCCTGAGACTGTTGTTCAAGGCCCCTCAACTTCTGATTCCAACCTGCGTTTTCAGTCTCACCTTTGCCCAGCCCCACTCTGGACCTACACGTCTTCAGTTCTACTGAACCCTTTGCATGATTTATTCTCTCTGCCAGCAATGCTGGGTCTCCCATCTCTATTCCCCTCACCCCCATCCCATAAAAACCAGCTCAAACATCCCTCTCTTCTGAAACCTTTCCTACTGCCCTCCACGAACCTGTGCAAGGTCATTGCCACCCTCCCTGAATGCCCCACTCCCACCGTTCCTCTTTCCTCTATCAGTCTTCCCCCGTGCTCTCATGCCATTTGCTGGTCCACCTTGCTCATAAAGCTCTCTGGGTGCCCAATCCTGAGCCTGGCACACAGTAGGTACCCCGTAAATACTGAGTGATAGTTTCAAGAGGGGGCAGAGAACTGTGGGTCCAAGGACAGAGATGGTCATAGCTTTGGGAAAGAGGGGGCAGTGGAGTGAAGGCAACTGCTCTCCCCACTGGTCCCTCCATGCTCCTGGGAGGTCATGAGAACCATAGAGAGCCTGCTGACACATGCCAGACCCCAGGTAGCACAGCCTGCGTCAGTGTGCCAGATGCATCTCTGGCAAAGGGGCTGCCTCCCTCCAGCCTGAGCCAATCCTCCCTCACTATCCACCTGCTCTGGCTTCTCTGGGATGCAGAGAGGTACAAGGAGAGCATTCTGGACCTTGAACTCTCTCCTTGTACTTTTCTGCATCCCAGAGATCTGAGTTTGTTCATTCCTTCAACAGATATATATTAAGTGCCTACTATATTTCACACACTATTCTAGTCACCAGGGATTCAGCTGTGAATAAGGTGGAGAAAGTCCCTGCCTTCCAGGTGCTTACACCCTAGTGGACTGACAGACAAAGAAATACAAAATGAGCATGTGATATGTTATATAGAAGAGAAATTATGGCCAAAGGAGAGAAAATGAGAGAAGGGGAGGAGGCTGCTCTTTTAGACAATGATGTGTGAGCAAGAAGGAACAGGCCCTGCAGGGATCTGGGGGAAGAGCCTGCCAAGTGTAGGAACGGCACATGCAAAGGCCCTGGGACAGGTATGAGCTTGGCATGCTCAGGAGTCCACTGTGGCTGGAGTGGAGTGAACAAGGAAGTGACTGCCAGGAGGGGAGGGCCAGCTCGTACTCAGGTCTCAGCCCAGCCACCAACTTATTGGCTGAACTTGGGTGCCTCCTGTCCTCTCTTTGGGCCTGTGCATGTGTTCCTCTCTGAGAAATGGGCCCTCTGATATGTATTTCCACCAGCCTGACTCCCAGGGCAGCTGTGAGGGCCCTGAGGAGGAGAGTATGAGGTGAGATGCATGCAGCCACTGTGATGCCAAGGAAGCACCTTAAGTGGGGATTCCCGGGAACAGAGCAGAGGCCAAGCCCTAAAAGCCCTGGGCACCTACACACGTGCTGGGGTCGACACAGTAAGAACAAAACTGGGCTCAGGTAAGGGAGCCAGTGACTCCTCCATCTTCTGCTCCACGGCAGAGTGAAGGGCTCTGACGTGCGCACTGGCTGAGCTAACACTCCCCAGCCTCACTCAGCAGACTTCACCCCAACTACTGAGACTTGGACTGGCGCCCTGCTCTTCTAAGAATACAGCCCCTCCTTGACGACGGCAACAAAGGATCCATTAGGTTTGAGTCATGAGCCCTGCCGATGGGTGGAGGGGACAGAGGACTTGTTTGGCTAAAGGTGAATAAACCAAACTCAATCAGGCCTTGGGCCTGCCAGATGGCATGGCCAACATGGCCAGCTTGCCCTTGGACCATCTTACCTGGCCCCTCAGCCCACATCCTGCTCCACCCTTCCGCCAAGTGTTCCCACCAGCCTATCTACCTGTTGTGAGCAGCAGGAATGGGTGTGGGCACCCTTTCCAGGGAGGCCTGGTCTGGACACAGCCAGCTCCACAGCCTGTTTTATCCTGGGCTCCTCAGCCACCCAACATGTCCCAGGTCTGGCCACTTCCCATTCTGCCTGGTCCAAAGCTGCCGGGCCCCCACATGATGGCAGTGGGAGGAAAGTATACCCCTCTACTCCTTTAAGGGGCGATGACTTCTACTCGTTTGGGATCTGACTCCAAGGAGGACTCAGTGATGGGAATGGGCTGAAGTCATCTTTCCATGGGGACATCCAATCTGCCATTCGATGGACACTTATTGAGCACCTATTTGTTGGGTACCAGTCATTGTGCTGGGTTCTGGAACCACAGAGATGAGTGAGACTTAGATATCTATGCTCAAAGGGCTTGTAGTTCACAAATGGTGGGGAGGTAGAATGGACATGTGCACACTTGAGCAAATATTTATAAAATGTTGTGGTTGGGACAGTGATAGAAATAGTGAAGAGAGATTTCACGGACCCCTCATTCAATCTGTGCAAAAGTCCACTTATAATCTCCTCTCTACCCAGAGATGTCCTACCTCCCAGTTTCCCCATCTGGGTAAAGAGCACCACCATCATCCACGTGTCCTAGGCAGACCTGGGCATCATGCTGAACTTCTCCCTTCCCTCTGCATTCAGAGAATCAAATCTTACCAATTTCACCTAATCCCCATCACTCATATCCATCACCTTCTCTACATTTCGCCTTTGTGATTCATATTGTCTCCTTGCTTCCAGTCTCACCTCCTCCAGCTAATCCTCCATTCTGCTTTCAGAGCAATTTCTTTCTGAAATGCAAAAATGAACGTGTGATCCCTCTTTTCATATTATTCAATTATTATTGTCAATTCAATAAAAACGATTCAATCTCTGTTAACTTGAGGATGAAAATCAAACCCTGTGGTATAGTATAAATGTTCCTCCATGACTGGACCTTTTCTGGCCTCTCTACTTCATCTCTGGTCACTTAACCCTTCACTGCATCAGACAAAACCACCCACCAGGCTTTTATGCCTCCAAGCCTTTTCTCAAGCTGCACCCTCTGCCCTATATGCCCCTCTGTCACTTCCTTTGCACTCTCTTCCCAAGCTCTAAGTCCTCCTCAGTTTGGGCCCCCCACCTGTACTGATATCCATCCCAGCAGCACCTGTAACGTTTCCTGGCCTCATCTGCACAGGGCCTGGCAGATTATGTGAATACATCCAGGACTGAATGCAACTTCAGGACAGCAAGGATCCCAACATCAGATGCTCTATCAGCTGGGCTTGAGAGTTTCAGAGAACTCTGAAAACCAGGCTGAACTCCAGTTGGCCCAGTGGGTCCAGCCACTGACCACTCTATGCTATGTCCATATGGGAACAGAAGTGGCACTCTGTTCCAAGGACCATATTTTTTCTAGTTCTTGGCCCACCTGGCTGGGCCCCCAAGAACCCAGAATCTCCTCCAAGCCCTAGATGTGGTACTTCATTCCAAAATCCATCCTAAGCCCATCTTCGGGGCTCACAGACAGCAGCTTCAGTACCTGCCTTCTCTCCTGGTACATGAAATCCTGGCTTGACCACCATCAACTAGAACAAATTTTTAGGCCAGTCCTCCCCTTAGGAGTGATCTGGGGTCACAAGAGATCTGGTGTTCTGGGACCTTGTGTCCTCCAAGTAATTCCATTCACAGGCATAGCTCAGAGCTCAAGTCCTCTGAGCTCAGATATAAAAGAGCTTAGAACAAAGGATCAGGAGACTCTCCCTTACCCCTTCCAAAGCTCTGATGATCTTTAGAAAGAAGACCATAGGTTATTACGGCCAGGTGCAATGTGACACCACCCCAGATCACTATTAATTCTGATAGGGTCCATGGTTGCAAGCAACAGAACAGACTGCAAAATGGGGATTTTGCAGAAGAATGTGTAGTGGTCTTAGATTAGACTCACTCAGGAATATATCACGCTGAGAGTTTAGATTCCAAGTTGTTTCCTGGGAGGTGATCCCGGGAAGCACTGGTAGAGGAGTGAGGATATGCAAGGTGGGAAAGGGAAGGGAACCAGTATTATGCATTACTGAGGTTCCATTGTGGGAAACCAGGCCTCAGTCCTACCAGGGATGGCTGGGACAGTGTGTGGAATGCATCTCAGTTATTCTCACTGAAGGGGAGGCAGCTGGGACATATATCCACCAACTACCATCAGTCACTGACTGAGGGCTGCTGGAGGGAGGTCCCTTAACTCCCTGGCACTACTGGCCTGCCTCTCGTGTGCCTCTGAGCATCCAGAGAAAGTCTTCCATCAAAGGATCTCAGTGGTTGTGGGTGAAGCACAGATATGTGCAGGTATGGTGAGTGCCAAGGAGATGTGGGTAGGGCACTGACAATGCCTGCTACCAGAGCTGCAAAAAAGTTAGATAAAAACCTGAAGAACTGGGCCCAAGAAAGAACTGGGCCCTTCAAACCTACTAGAGTTCACTTCCTAACCAGGGAAGATGAGATATTTTGACCAACAGTCCCACAAAGATTGTGTCCAATGGGGGACAGGAGGTCTCCAAAGCAAATTTGAGAACTTGTTACCAGGAGAAGGAGGAATGTTGCTAGTCAGACAAAAGCCACAAATGTCACTAAATCTTCCCCATATGCTGATCCTTCACCTGTAGGATCAATTCATTCACTGGAGCCCAGGGCTTCATAAGGTTGGACCAACAGGGAAGCGATGGAAGTCTCCTGGATGTGGACACTACACAGAGGTTCACGTGGACCAGTGGAGTGCTGGTTGCTGACTCTGCTCTGGCCTGTGCAATGCCTTAGGGGTGAACCAGGAGGCATTGGTGCCATCGGAGCCTAGGCGCTGGAGTCTGGACACCAGACTTGATGGTGAGACTTTGAGCAAGTCATCTCACTTCTGAGCTACTGCATGTGGGTGTGTGGAATGTGGTCCCCTCCAGGGAGTGCTGTTCATGTCACACATACCCCCTGGGCACTGCAGTGTGAACTGAATTGGAGTGGTGGCCGGTTAGTAGCCAGCATCCTCAGGGGCAATTTTGGTGAGACACATTCAGTCTATAGTGTGAGAGAAAGGACAGTTACAAGGATTTGCCCCAATATATATTTCTGGCATTCTCAGTGGCCCCATCCAACCGATGGAAAATATCAGGTTTATCTTCTGACCAAGAATAGTCTGGTGGGAACGTGCAAATCCCATGCTGAATCCTTATTTTGTAGGACTGGTGGCCCTAGAGAGCTGTTGTCGTTCACTCTTGTCTGTGTGATAGCCAATGGCCTCCAATTTCTACATTGTCTCATTTTAGTGAGTGTAAAATGATATCTCATTGTGGTTTTAACTTGCGTTTCCCTGAAGACTAACAGTGTTGGACACTTTTTCACATGCTTTTTGGCTATTCACACATCTTCAAGGGTCTGTTCAAGCCTTCTACCCATTGAAATAAATTAGGTTGTTCATCTTTCTATTTTTAAACAACAGGAATTTATTTTCCTATAGTTCTGGAGTCTGTAAGCCTGCTACCAGGCTATAATCTTACAATAGGATAGTACTCAGCAGTTAAAAAGAATAAACTAGGGTTATTCATCTTCTTAAACCATTGCTGGTGAATATGCAGAATGACACAACAGCTTTGGAGAATTATTTTGGGAGTTTCTTAAAAAAATTACACATACATCTTCCTTATGACCCAGCAATTCCACCTAAGATAAATAAAAACATGTGTCCACACAATGACTTATACGTGAATATTCATAGCAGATTTATCTGTAATAGCCCCAAAGTGGAAACAACCCAAATGTCCCTCAACTGGTGAATAGATAGACAAACTGTGAAACATCCATACAATGGAATACTACTTGGCAATAAAAATGAATTAACTCTTTACATGTGCTATAACTTGAATGGATCAAAAACATGACAATTCCGCAAAGAAGGCAAACACAAAACTATGTAATTCCATGTATATGAAGTTCTACAACAGGCAAAGGGCATTTACAGTAACAGAAATGGGTCAGTGTTTGCTTTTAGGGAAGGGTGTGGGGAGGATTTTTGGGGAAGGGCAGAAGGGCATTTTCTGGGGTGATGGCAATGTTCTATATATTGTTTAGAGTGATTACACCGAAGTATATAATTGTCAAAATTCATCAAATTAAACATTTAAGATCTGTGCATTTCATAGTATATAAATTAAATCTTTAAAAAAAAAAACAAAAACAAAACTGAATAATGCCTCAACTTTGGATTGCTATCACCAGGTGGCAGTGGAAACTAATTTCTGAGTCTAACTGTAAAGTGTGTGCAGTGCCAAAGACTGTAAATCATTCTATTTGTAAGTGTTCTTGAAAACATGAGGCACTGTTTTATAAGCATGAATTTTAAATTTCAATTAATAGTATTGTGCTGGAGGTCTCTTTCCGTTCCTTACTCTCTGCCCCGCCCCCGACCCCCCCCACCGCCATTCAGCATCTTATTTTAAAGATCTATTTACACTGCTGCGCGTATATCTAGTTCATTGCTCCTAACTATGATGGAACATTACAGTGATGAATGCCTCACTGTGTCCAGCCCTCCAATCACCTCAAATAACTTCGTGATAAAATATCTTCTTACATGTCCTTTATGCACCTGTGTGTGAATTTCTCTAATGATATAGCCAGGGGTGGGGTCCTTCCCAGCTCCACTCAAAATATTTATTTATTTTACCTTTTTATCCGCTCTACTTCATAAATTTCCCCAAAATTCTTTGTGCTAAAACAGCTTCCAGGCAACATCTTAAAATTTTACATTAAAGGAAACAGGACTTCCCTGGTGGCACAGTGATTAAGAATCTGCCTGCCAATGCAGGAGACACGGGTTCAATTCCTGGTCTGGGAAGATCCCACATGCCATGGAGCAACTAAGCCCCTGTGCCACAACTACTGAAGCACATGCTCCTAGAGCCTATGCTCCGCAATGATAGAAGCCACAGCAATGAAGAATGTCCCCCACTCGCTGCAACTACAGAAAGCCTGTATGCAGCAACAAAGACCCAATGCAGCCAAAAATAAATTTAAAAAATAATAAATAAAACTTTAAAAAATTTTAAATAAATAAATTAAAGGAAATATACGCTGTGAGTTGTTTTATTTGTACGTCTCCTTGCAAAATGTGTAGTGCTCCTTGTGATGTCATTTAAATTTACGAAATAGTATTGTTGACTGACTTAAACCTCCAAATTGATAATCATGGATTTTCTTCCACTGAATAAATTTCTCCTCATTCTTGGCAGTAAAACAGCTGAATTTAAGCAACATCTTAAATTTTACACTACAGGTGATGTTTTAGAACAACTTTGACGTCTTCTCAGCAGTTGCACTATTGCCATTTTGGGCCTGATAATTCTTTGTTGTAGGGGGCTGTCCTGTGCATTATAGGATGTCCCTGGCTGCTACCCACTCGATGCCAGCAGCATCCCTCCTCCTCATTTGTGACAACCAAAAATGTCTCCAGACATTGTCAAATGTCCAAGGAGGGGGGCAAAATCACCTCCAGTTGAGAACCACTGTTTTATGGTAAACAAACTCTGGGATTCACTTGGGACCCTTTTACTAGGTGCTCCCTTTCTTTTTGTCAGCTTATTTCAACCCTAATTTCAACTATAGACTTGTATTACGTGGTCCTTTTAAAAATGCCCACCCCTGCTTTCTAGCTGGAATAAAGCTCTTCCTGGAGATACTTACCAGAGCCCATAGTCCCTGAGTGGATTGAACACCAAGCAGTCTTCTCTACGTTTCCTGGCCTCCCTCTCTCAGACACTACAGTGCTCCAGAGGAGGAAGAGGGAGTCGAAATTCTCCTTGTGGCCCCCTCCCCAAGGAATCCAAAAGAGCAGGTAGAACCCCACAGTGGCTGATAAGATCATAAGAGTCTAATAACCCAGTCTGCAAGGGGAACAGAAAAGGAGGGTCTCTCTTTTCAGTTCTCACATCCTCTCCCCTCTTCTCTCTAGATCTTCTTTGTAACTTAATTTTTACCTATAATCCTTGGATGAGCACCCAGAGTGATGACTGTCCCCTATACTCTATAAGCACACTAGCACTATAAGATGCTTCTCAGGAAAGTTCTCTGTGTGGGAATTCCCTGGTGGTCCAGTGGTTAGGACTCAGCACTTTCACTGCTGGGGGTCCAGGTTCAATAACTGGTCAGGGAACTAAGATCCTGCACGCTGAGCAGCGTGGTCCAAAAAAAAGAGAAAAAAAGAAAAAAGAAAGTCCTCTGTGGTCAAATAAGTGAGGGCAATGCTGCCTACTGAATCCCTTTCTTGACCACTATAAATGACCATTAGTTTATTAAAGGCTTTGAGAAGCTCTTCAAATGTCTATTTTTTTTTTATGGCCATGCTGTGTAGCGTGCAGGACCTTAGTTTCCCAAGCAGGGATTAAATGGGGGCCATGGCAGTGAAAGCATGGAGTCCTAACCACTGGACCACCAGGGAAGTCCCTCAGGTGTCTGTTTTCTTAATTGTAATTTTTAATGCATTTGAATGTGTTCCCACCATCTTGTTTCAGAAAATATTTATTTATTTATTTTTGGCTGCATGGGGTCTCAGTTGTTGTGGTGCTTGGGCTCAGTAGTTGTGGCGTGCGGGCTTAGTTGCCTCATGGCATGTGGGATCTCAGTTTCCTAACCAGGGATCGAACCTTTGTCCCCCGCTTTGGAAGGTGGATTCTTATCCACTGGACCGCCAGGGACGTCCCCACGGATGTCTGTTTTTAACCTAGCATTTCCCAGATGGACTGCAGAACGGTTCCACTCCTCCTCATTGTTTAACAAACATCTATCTATATTAACACCCCCAGAACTGGTGTCCCAAGGAAAACAGTTTGGGAAATGTTGTCTTACCTGTTAACAACCTACCTCTTTTGTAAACTGCTTTCAAAAGCCATTAGTGTGTTCATTCATTTATTCAAAACACTGTTGGGCATCCGCCACGCTAGGTATGAGGGCTACAAAAATCACTCTTCCCAGCAGTGCCCCCCTCTTGAGTCAGACTGTGTCAGCAGATAGGTGAAGGTCTGAGCCAGGTGTAGGGGAAACAATGGAACCTAGTGATTAATTCTGACCCTGGAGTTCTGATAACCTTCACAGATCAGACAACACCTCACTAAGCCTAGGATACAAGATGGGGCCCCTTTGATCCTTGCAGTGTCAGGGGCTCGTTAGAAAGGCAGAATCTCAGGCTCCACGTTGGAACTACCAAGTCAGAACCCGTGCTTCACAAGCTCTCCAGGGGATCTTTATGTACACTACTGTTTGAGAAGCAGTGCCCGAAAATGAGCATACTCTCTGATAAGAAATTAAACAGAAACAAAATGCAGTTCTGTGTGATGTCTGGGCCAAAGGCTGACCTAGCAGCCTCCAGGCCAGGCCAGTCAGACAGAATAGGAAGGGAAGGGGGGCAGAGGCAAGAGCGTCTTCTTTCCCCTCCTCGCCCTCACCCAGCAACGACGGAGTCAGCAGGTAAGGCTGCAGGCCTGTCATCCAGGAGCAAGGACAGAGGCCATACCTGTGGTCCTTCCTGCCTAGATGTCTACCATGACTGGGTAGGCATAATGGGTTTGACTGGGAGAAAGGGAAAGAGCAGGGTTTGGAGGGAAAGGGGATACTTCCTCTTCCCAGTTACCCTTCTGGAGACACCATCTCTGCTCTGGACCAGACAAATGGCCAGCCACAGAGCCCAGGGCTCAGGGCTCTGTATGGAGAACTTTTAGCTTCTTCCTCTTGATCCTCAACATTGGTTGAGGGAGGGGGTACAGGGAGGGTTCATGGCAGCCGAACCCATGAGAAAGCAAAGAAGTTCGGGGAGAGTGCACCTCAACACTGAGCAGGTGGCCTGGTTGTGCAATCGCTTGCCCTCCACAGGTCGTGCACTTGATGGGGTGTAGCCCTAGACACCAGTGGGGTGAGCTTTGCGGGCTACAGCGATACTGAGGGCAGGCTGGGCCTTTGCTAGGGGCCCTGGTGAGGACCCGAGGGAAGGCTTTTCCCACAGACTAGGCTTGTGATGGGTGGAGGGTGTCTAGCCCAGGTGGGGGGTAACTGAGGGGAAGGAAACCGAACACCACAATGTCAATAATCACCATGAAGGGTAGCAGAATATGCCACCCCCAAATACATGCTTTGATAAAATGATTATTCTGAGCTGCAAGCACTTGAAAAGTAGCAAATGTAGGAAGAGGCTTTCTCTGAACTCTCCTTTTCTGCCTAAAGATAGATCTTCCAGAAGAACTCATTTGTCATAGATTCCCTCCCTGGCGGTATCATCAATTAGAGAAAAGTGACTCTCATCACAGGAGAGGAGACTAGAAGTTGACAGCTCACCCAGAAGATGAACAATCATATCTTCCCTCTACGGGCCCATTCGTCTATCCTAGAAATCATTTCCTCTCCTCTGAGAGTCCTACATTCCCTGTGCCCCTCCGCTTTCCCTATTAAGATGATATTTAATCCTGAAATCTTTTTTGCTTTTTTTTTTTTTAAACTGGATTGTGCCTTCGTTGCTGTATATGGGCTTCCTCTAGGTGTGGCGCGTGGGCTTCTCATTGCGGTGGCTTCTCTTGCTGCAGAGCACAGGCTCTAGGCACCGGCTTCAGTAGTTGTGGCACATGGGCTTAGTTGCTCTACAACATGTAAGATCTTCCCAGACCAGGGATCGAACCCATGTCCCCTGCATTGGCAGGTGGATTCTTAACCACTGTGCCACCAGGGAAGTCCTTAATCCTGAATTCTAAGTCACCTCAGGGAGTTATTCATTTCCCCCTGGGTATCTCCCATGAGGTATACATGTTAATTAACTTCTGTTTGTTTTTCTCTGTTAATCTGTCTTTCATTGCAGGGATCTCAGCTAAGAACTCAGAAGGGTAGAGAGAACATTATTTTTTCTCCTCTACAACAGCAAAACAAAACACAATATCAAAACGCCAACAACACTGCCCCTGCCCTCAGGAGGTCTTATGTGTGATACATCTCCCAGCAGGGGGCGCCTCTCTGCACCCTCCAGCGGCCGGAGCAGATGAGGTGAGCACCCAGTCACTGAATCCACCAGGGTGAAGACTTCTTGCTATTCTACCTAAATACTCCAAAGGTAGGTCAGGGAGCAGTAGACTGAGACGGGATGGGGTGATGGCATTTCAAGCAGAGGAAAGGGCCCACACAAAGGCCCAAAGGCAGGACCACACTCACCTGGGTGGGAAGAGGGATCAACTTACATGTCTCCATCCAGTCCGGATGAACCTGGCCCTATTGTGTTTTCCACTCTCCAAGGACAGCATTCAGACCCTGTGCATGTCACTGGTGGTAGAGTCTCTGTATGTTCCTCAAGGACAGGGCTACCTCTGACTCAATTTGTTTCTCAGCAGCCCAATATAAGTGGCCAAACTTAACCTTGACTGTAGACTAAGAGTGCCCCATAGCTCCACGGTAGGTGCTGAGGGGACTTCCCTGGTGGTGCAGTGGTTGAGAATCTGCCTGCCAATGCAGGAGACATGAGTTTGATCCCTGGTCTGGGAAGATCCCACATGCCATGGAGCAGCTAAGCCCATGTGCCACAGCTACTGAGCCTGCACTTTTTTTTTAAGGTCTTCATTGGAATATAATTGCTTTACACTGCTGTGCCAGTTTTTGCTGTACGCCAAAGTGAATCAGCTGTATTTATACATATATCCCCATATGAGCCTGCACTTTAGAGCCTGCAAGGCACAACTACTGAGCCTGTGTGCCACATTGACTTAAGCCCGCGTGCCTAGAGCCTGTGCTCTGCAGCAAGAGAAGCCACCGCAACGAGAAGCCTGAGCACTGCAAGGAAGAGTAGCCCCTGCTCGCTGCAACTAGAGAAAGCCCACATGCAGCAACGAAGACCCAACACAACCAGTAAATAAATAAATAAATAAATAGATAGATAAATAAATAAATAAAATGTATTAAAAAAAAAAGAATCCAATTTTAGGTGCTCAGGACAACTGGATCTGTTGTAGCAACCCCACTCTTACAGGCAACATCCTCCCAAGGGTACCTGCCTCACCACCTCCTACTCTTTCTGAAGAAAGGGTTAACTTAGAGAGTTGTTTGCTGAGGTTCCTGACACAAACCAAGCCAAGGCGTATCTGGAGGCGGATTCCTTGGCTGGGACTTGCCAGGGTCAGTCTGGTTTTTTCCTGATAACGTGAGCAGAGTATGATATATGTGTGCTCTAAAAACAAAACAAACTTCTGGCTACAAAAGTAATTCATGCTCATGGTAGAAAAATTGGAAAATAAAGAAAAATATAAATGAAAAAATAGATACCACCTTTAATCCCACCACCTAAAGGCAACCTCTTTGTACATTTTGGTGAATTCCTTCCAAGGTTTTCTTTTCTATGCATATAAGTGTACATATTTAACATAGCTGAGATCGTACTGATGATGAGTTTCATGCCTTCCTCTTTCCCTTAGCAGCACATTATAAGCTCTTACTCATTTGCTGTAATCATCACTAACAGTCCATCCTACCCTTCTGTAATTTAGTTAGCCACATCCCTGTAATGGTTAGAGACTGACATCACGCTTCAACTGGGAATGTGCAGAAAAACTGTGATTTCTGCATTCTTCCTCTCTAGCTAAGCCAGTCTCCTGCACGACTTCCTACCTGCTTAATAGGGAAAATTAACAATGGGTCTAACTAAAAAATAACCTGAAGAAATAATTTGAATAGCCTGCCTTTAAGGCTTTTATCTTTCCATGTGATCCCATGTTGCATGTCAGAAACCTCAGACTTTCTCTTTGCATCTTTATTTATTTATTGTGGCTGCTGCATGGCTTGTCAGATGTTAGTTCCCTGACCAGGGATCAAACCTGGGCCCTCAGCAGTGAAAGCGCAGAGTTCTAACCACTGGACAGGCAGGGGATTCCCACTCTTTGCATGTTTATTGTAACAAATTCTAACCCCTGCTCCTCTTGCCTTCTCACGGATATGGAATCAGCCAGGTTCTCAGCAGAAAACAGATGGCTTACTCAACACAGTCACTGAAGAGTTTCACAGAGGGACTATCTACAAAGGTGCAGCAAGGCTAGTATAACACATAAAAAATGTCGAGGCACTCGGGACCAGAGATGGGTGAGGGCATTACCACCCCTAGTCCTGAAGGAGCAACAGAAAAAGCTGCAGCTGTGGGAGCAAGACTGTCCCACAGGGATCTAGGAGGAGGCATGCAGCCATGGCCTCCCCGTGGTCTGGCTCAGAGGGAAGTAGGGGAGTAAGACTGACATCTCACTCCACCCGCCCTCTATTTCTTCCCAGTGCCTTCCTTAAGCCTGAATGAATGGGAAGGCAGGGGAACAAGTATTCTGCAGAGGTCAACCTCCCAGTATACAGAGAGGCGGAAAATGGTGGACAATGGATGTGAGGGGTCACATAGAGAATAACCAGCCCACGTGATTTATGCTGAAGAGGAAAAGACAAAAGAAACAAGCATATTGGGACTTCCTTGGTGGCGCATTGGTCAAGAATCCGCCTGCCAATGCAGGGGACACGGGTTCGATCCCTGGTCCAGGAAGATCCCACATGCCACAGAGCAGCTAAGCCCGTGCGCCGCAACTACTGAGTCTGTGCTCTAGAGCCTGTAAGTCAGAACTACTGAGCCCATGTGCTGCAACGACTGAAGCTCAGATACCTAGAGCTCATGCTCCACAACAAGAGAAGCCACTGCAATGAGAAGCCCTCGCACAGCAACAAAGAATAGCTCCTGCTCGCCACAACTAGAGAAAGTCCGCACGCAGTAACAAAGACCCAACACAGCCAATAAAATAAATAAATAGATTAATGAATTAAAAAAAAAAGCACATTAATACTTTTCAAATCATATCTATTGTTGGATTTCCAAGTTGTTTCTCATTTTCACTTTTACAAACACTGTTGTTTCAAAAGGAGACATCTCTCAAACTCTAAATGTTCTACTGATGTTCATATATAAGGAGAAGAGGCGCAGTGTCTCCCAGAGTCAGACTGCATTCGTTGTCTCTGTTTGTAAGTTACAGACATATGTTAGAGCTAGATAAAACTGAACAAAAAAGAGGGGGAGGTTAATTATCAGGATTATTAGAATACTAGGGAGTCGCCCAAGGCCCAGGGGACTTCAGGAGGGTAGGAACAGCAGCGACAAGGAGCCGCCGCTCCGCCTCGGGCTGAGGTATTGCATCTGAGTCAGCCCCCCACCCCATCCCACCCTCATGGCCAAGATCCAGACCTTGTATAAGAGGGTGTAGCTGTGGTTCACAGGGCGGTAGAGAAGTTGCTATGGTGCTGCACTGGCAGAACATGCTGGAAATCCACCCTCTAGAGTGTTTGGGATGTATTTACTGGTGCCCCTCCACGACAAAACCACCTGTAGCTGTAGTGCCAGGAGAGGCTGGGGTATTTGGATGATGCTGGCCACCGTGCATTGCAGGAGCTGGATGCTAAAGAAGCCATCTGTTCCGCAGGAAGCTGATGCAGGAGAAGTCGCTTGCATCGCAGGAGCTGGATACTGCAGAAGCTGTCCAGGCTGTAGGAGCCAGGTGCTGCCTGCCACAGGGGCCTGCAGAGCAGAGCATACCGGGATGCGGAAGGAAAATCCCTCCTACGATGTCTCCCCAGTGCCCTCTACTGACAAAGCTTAACATCGGTCAGCTGGCAAAGGAAAAATTTTGAGATGATCCACTACATTTTTGCAGGGCAGACAATGAAGATTGAATTTGGCGCTGAGAGGCAATAGATTGAGAGCTAGAACAATTCAAAGTCCGTATGCCCAGAGGAGGGATGATGACTGGTCCAGCTGGAGCCACCCCTGGACTGGTCAGTCGCCTGAGCTGAGAGTGGAACTTCATTCATAAAAAGAGAAACAGTCAGCAGGGACAGGCAGGTGCAAGAAAGCCAACTGGTCACCAAGCAGCCCCGGCTCTCCAGAGGAGAGAAACAAGCATCTCAGTCATTAGAGAAATTGTCTGTCCTATAGATCAGGGACATTTCATCAAGTCTCACCATGGTTTGAAAAAATACTCCTCAAGACTACCCATTTCCTTTTATTCAAACATACAGCTCACCAAGAAATCTTCTGATGTTACTTCCCATCTATCTAATACCAGATGAGGGACAGATCTTGGGCAGTGGCTACGTATTCTGCTGTTTCAAAAGGGCTTTCATCCACCGTAATCTAATAAATCAGCCTTTGATGTTATCAGCTGTGGGTGTTGTTAAAGTTGACAGGCCAGGAGTCTGCTCTTATGTGGTGCAGTAAGTAGCCAGGTTCTTGCCTGTGGTGTATGGAAAAGGAGCAGGGTGGTCAGGGTGGAAGACACACAAGCTGTTTTTATGTCTGGAGTTTGCGGGTTTGAAAAACCCAACAAAATGTAATTCAATATTTGTTTATTGGCTTTTTTTTTTTGACAGATTGTTGAAATTAAATGAAGTGAAAGGGGAAAAAAAGTCAGGTTCTCACCCTGAGGAGCTAAGAACCAGGTTTTGGACTAGAGGGACTCAATCAGGGTGTCCTCCTGAAGGACCTGTAGTCTACACCCTAGACAACATCACTGCTAGCACATTCACCAAGGAAGAAACCTGCAGAACACATAACTGGGTATGGATAAGTTGTATTCTATAAATGTCCAACCAACAATCACTCTTTAGTTCCTGGACTTTTGGGCTGTTTTCAGTCTTTCACTAATATATATAACACAGGGATGACTGTCTTTGTGTTTAGTGTTCTTTTTGCTATTATTGTTTTGTTTGGTTTTGTATTTCAAATGGTTCCTCTAGGAGAGATGGTCAGAATTGGAAATAAATTGGTGTCAAATCACATCCTCCTCTTTTTTGGGGGAAATAGCATGAACATTTTATAGACACTTGAGACCTACTACTGTCCAATGATTTCAGAAATGTACCAATTACAGCCCCACGAGAGGCCATTTCGGGACATCCTGACTTGGAGTATTACAGTTTGAAATGTGTGCATGCGTGTAGGCACATACGTACGAAATCTTGCTTTCTTTATACTTCTTTAGTTAATATTGGGGTTGGATATTCATCCCACATTTGTTCTCTCTTGTCCTCTTTTGAGAGTATTCTGTTCAAGTCCTTCACAATTGAGAAGTATTTTATTTCAATCTCTGGGGAATTTCATGTCCCAGATTCTCCGTTCTGCCCTCTTTTGGTTGGAGAGGAGCTCTTTTCCCACTTGTAAATCCTTTGGAAATTCCCTTCTGAATTCAAGTTCCTTTGGCATAGGAGAACTGGCTTGGGTGGCTAAGAGCTTCCATGCAGCTGGAAACAAGTGTATGGAAATCCGAAGCCTGCAGAGCCAGTTGAACTTTCACTCCCAGCTGGAGAGTTTTCAAAGGGAAGGAATTGGTCTCTATATAATTTTCTTTTCACTTTCCATTTTTAAACACCCCAGAAGGACCCTGGGTGATTTTCTTCTTATTTAACTCAAGTGGAGTCTCTAAATAAACTATGTCCCTCTTAGGAGCCTAAAACACATATTTAGAGGAAACATGTCATATAAAGTGCTTTTTTTGAAGTCATGTGAGGAATTATCAGAGAAGAATCTCCTCACCACCTGCTGAGCTCTGTTGCCTTCTTTAGCTCACAGGCAAGAGAAAAACTTTCTCTTCTTCCTCCCCCGACTCATTTTCCCTTCTGAGTCTGACACAGAGAGCATGGTCTGCCCTGAGAAACTTGCACACAGGTGGTGAGCAAGTGGCAAGCATAAAACAGTTGTGTGTGTTGAAGTCAGCGTGGCATGTGTGGGAGTGTGAGAGGTAATAGCAACTCACTCAGGTGGGGAGTGAGGCTGAGCAATGATAATCAAGGGAGCTTTGGGGAGGTGGGGCCATTTGTGGTCACTTTAAATGACAAACAGGGTTTGGAAATATAGTAAAGGAGTCAACTAAGTTTCTGTCGGTTTCTACTCTGGCCTCACTGGTACCACCAGGAATCCTGGTTCTCTATGTTGCTGCCAGAGACGGTTATCCATCCATCCACCCATCCATCCACCCATGCAGGCATACATTCATCATCTGACACTTTATTCATTCATTTGTTCATTCTTCCAATGCTCCATCCATCTTTCCATCCATTCTTACTTTTTAAAAAAAAAATATTTATTTATTTTATATATTTGGCTGCTCCGGGTTTTAGCTGCTGCATGCAGGCTCTTAGTTGTGGCATGCATGTGGGATCTAATTTCCTGACCAGGGATCAAATATAGGCCCCCTGCATTGGGAGCTCAGAGTTTTACCCACTGGGCCACCAGGGAAGTCCCTCATTCCACCCATTTGTACGTGATCTATCAAGGCCCTACTCCCTGCAGCATGCTGAAGGTACAAATTTCAATAAGACAAGATTTTAGGCTTCAAAGAGAACATAGTCTAGTGTTTAGCTGGACAACTTAAAAATAGATCACAATACTGTACAGTACCATAAGTCCACTGATAGGAGTTTGTTTAAAATATGCCTTTATGAATGTGTCTTTTCCCCCAAAAGCCTTATCTGACCACTCAATCTAAAAATAGGTTCTTGTATACTTACCTGGCAGGGGAAGTACCACGATCAAGAAGGTGGTACTTCCCAGGGCGAGGCTCATCCACTGCACTCTGAGTGTGCTGACCCCTGCGATTTCCCCAAATGTGGGAAACTTGCTTGCATAATTTGTGGTAGTGGGGGGACTGCGTTTGTGCTCTCACCTTTCAAAAAAAAAAAAAGAAAAAGAAAAAAAGAAAGTAGGTTCTTGTTACTATCCTTTTTTATAATACTCTTTTTCTTTCCCTTCAGAGTGTTATCACAATTTGTTACTAGAATAGTATGTTTATTTGCTTAATTTCTGTCTCTCCAGTTGACTGCACGCTCCATGGGGGTAGGTTCTATGTCTGTTTTGCTTACCACTGAAATACTCTACACCTGGTCCAGGCTGGCACACAGCAGGCCCAAAGTAGACATTCATTGAGTGAATTAACAAATAAGCACTGATCATACCCAGTGATAATTTCTTGCACTAAACCAGTGGTTCTCAAAGTGAGATCCCTGGACCAGCAGTATCAACACCACCTGGGAACGTGGTTAAAAGTGAAAATTCTTGGCCCCACCTGTTCCTTCCCAAACTGGTTCTATACACAGAAGGCAGGGAGGGACCAAAGAAAGAGGCAGACCCTCCAGATTGGTAGGTGGCAGATTTAATAAGTGAGGGTACTTATTTATGAGGCTTATCTTGGGCAGCTGCAAGACGAGTTGAGCCCTGTACCTGCCCACCAAAACCTTTAAGTTAAAGAGACCTTAACTGGATTCAGTCATTTACTCCGTCCAGATAGTCTCAACACCCTTCTCTCTCAAGGCTATGTCCTTGAAACAGCTCCCACCGTGGGAACAGTAAACAGAGCGTACATTCCAAAGACAGAGGGTAGGGGAGAAGGCTGTGACTGCCTGAGTCCAGCTCCAGGGTCATCCCGTGGTCATGCCCTCTCGATTCCTCCTCCAACACCACCCCAGACCGGAATCCAATTAGAAACTCTGGAATCAGCAGTCTGTGCTTTAACAGCCCTTCTGGGTGATTCCCACGCAGACTGAAGTTTTCAAACACCATAATGAAGTAATAAATGGCCATTCTCGACTACGCAGGCATTATGGATTTTAGCCTCGGTAAAGATAAGCGTATTTACGTCTGGACTGGGAAATACTTCATGGAGAAGATGATATATTTTTTAAGCTCTTTATTGGAGTATAATTCCTTTACACTGTTGTGCCAGTTTCCGCTGTACAACAAAGTGAATCAGCTGTACTTATACATATATCCCCATATCCCCTCCCTCCAGCGACAAAGATGACATTTTTTAGGAAGCCTCAAGCTAGATAAGCCAGGGAAGAGCAATTCAGGCAGAGTACTGTGTACACAAAGGCACATGGGCATGGCTTAGCCTGACCTTCAGAGGGATCTACAAGTAGTTCTGTGGGAGGGTCCCAGGCATGGCAGGGAGATGAGCCTGGAGATGGAGGCAGGGGCCTTGAATGCCAAGTTTCAAGCAGGGAGGTAACTCGGTACCCCATCTTCCCTCACCACGGCTGTCCAGACTGGCCTGAATCAGACTTCCGCGGGCTCACTTCCCGTCCCCGCCAGCCTTTCTCCTTCCTCCCTCTTCTCCCAATTCTCTCACCTTCTCCCTTCCCCGGGCGGTAAGATGGCCCGGCTTCCAGGCCAACCCCACACCTCCCCCACCAGGCCAACTCGCTGACGTCAGCGGGGCCGGGCGCGTCGGGTTTGCGGCTTTGGAGCCAGGCCTGGCCCCGCCTCCCGGCTTGGGGGGAAAGCCCAGGATGCTGGTCTGCGCGGAGGGAGCTGCGCAGGCGCACCTGGTAGAGGTTGCGGTGCGGCTTTCAGGGTTCAAGAGAAAGAGTCTCTTCTTCTGGAGACACCTCACTTCCGCGGGAGGGGTCCGTGGTGTCAGTGTCGGTGGCTCAGGACGCAGGCTTGCGTCCCTCAGCGCCACCCACCCCCAGGGGAACCGGTTCCCAGGCTGCGTGCGCCCTCTTCGAGATCCACCGCTCTGGTGACTCGCAGCAGGGCTGGTCTCCAGGGTCCTGAGCCCAACGGTGCCTGGAGGTGATGAAGGGTGACGACAGCTTTCCTAACAATAGGTACTGTTTACTGAGCACTTAGTATGCTGGCACTGATTCACCTACACTTTGTAGTTCTCAACTTTATGCAACCCACTGCGCTTTGATGATACTGTTTAGTGCCACTGCAGCATTCATAGATAATGCAACCAACCTACATCCCAGTCTAATAATATTAAACCATAAAATTCCACAATTAGTGTAAAGGGGGAAATTAAAAGAATTTATAATAATAGAACGTATAGTTCGTGCTCACTTGGGCAGCACATATACTAAAATTGGAACTATACTGAGAAGATTATATATTACATACTTTTTTTTTCCAGTAGGGAAATGCTTGGACACACCCCCTTGCTGGAAGATATAATGAAGTAGCTCTTCCCGGCCAATCTGCAACAACTGCAAATGCAGACTGATACAGCTATGGTATATCAACACCTCAAATACCACCAGCACTGTTGCCATTCTGTTATGATTTTCTGCAGTGGTGAACCCTGCTGCTAAAAAGTTCCAAATGAAACAGAATCCAGCCTTCCCTTGATTGACATGGCACCCTGCTGTCTTTTGTCCCCGTCCCCCCCCCCCCCCCCCCCCCCCCCGCAGAGCCATTCTCCCTGGGGCAGAGACCACTGGTACATCATATCTCATTGAGTCCTTACAGAAACATTTAAACTGGGGATCATCTTTATTTTACACAAGTGGAAACCAGCTCAAAGAGATCAAGAAACCTGCTTAGGTCTGTCTGTAGTGGGTCTTGAGTTCAGACTCACATCTGACTGGATTTAAGGCCTGTGCTCCTAATTGCAAAGTTGCACTGCACCTTTGCAGTTTGGATCTTTGTCAGGGTCAAAGGGCAGAGAGAGTGCTGGAGGAGATCAGGTCTAACCCTCCATAGAGAAGTGGGGCTTCATCAGAGATGTACTAATCTAGGTATGCTAGGCTATGGATAATAACATATAGCCTCAGAATCTCAGTGGCTGGGAATTCCCTGGCAATCCAGTGGTTAGGACTCCATGCTCTCACTGCCAAGGGCCCAGGTTCGATCTCTGGCTGGCGAGCTAAGATCCCGCAAGCACAGCCAAAAAAAAAAAAAAAAAAAAAAGTCAGTGGCTTAACACACAGTAAAGATTTATTTCTTGCTCCAGTAATGTCCACAGCAGCTCTTCTTGGTAGGATGACTCTCTCCTGGGCAGCTCTCCTCCAAGCGGTGAAATCAGAGATTTGGCCTTCTTCCATTAGGAGGCTCGACCATCTCAGAGCCTTTTGCTTCCAGCGTCGCAGATGAAGGTGTTACCGAGCAGAGCCGTATGGGGCTCCTGGGCACAAAGGCTTTCAGTGTCCCCTATTTCTTTGATTATAGGAAATAGCGTTTATTCAGCCTCTGTGACCTTCCCTGAGTTCCACTGGGCAGATTCAAGCAGTTGTTCATTAGGGAAGGGAGGGAATGCGTGAGACCTGGGAGAAACAGGCAAGAGCAGCCTTGGGGCAGGTCCTGTTTCCCCAGCAACAATACAAATGTTGAAACCCCCAGCAGGTGGGAGAATTTAATGATTAGGGATGGTGTGCTGCTCAAAAGCTTGTAGACCCGAGACCAGTTGGTCTTGAAGGTGGATGATGCTGACTCCTACTTCCCTCACCACCAGCCCATCAGAAGAGTGCAAGACTGTGACTGCCTTGACCTTTATCGCATACCCCTGACCAGGAGCCCTGACTATAAGATCTCTCCCAATTCCCTGGGGGTGGGAGTGGGGGGCGGTGCGCACAGTTCTTGAGGCACTAGCTGACTGTGTTCCCCCTTTGCCTGGCAAAGTAATAAAGCTGTCCTTTTTTACTGCACTCAAAACTGTCTCCAAGATTTGATTCGGCACTGGTATACAGAGAAGCTGAGCTTTGGGCATCAAAGGGGAGAGGGTGTGGACGCTTACTTGGAATATTTTATGGGCAAATGTGAAGGTGGCATGTATTTTTTCTACCCTTCTCTCATGGGCTGAACTCAGTCACATGGTCCATGCCTAGATGCAAGGGGATCTGGGAAATGTAGTCTATGTTTGGTGAGCGCAACATTGTCTCTGCAGAAGTGTCAAGTTCTTCCAGTTCCTATACCAAGAGCATAAAAAAAGGAGGCTTGGGACTTTCCTGATGGCGCAGTGGTTAAGAATCCGCCTGCCAATGCAGGGGACACGGGTTCAATCCCTGATCCGGGAAGATCCCACATGCTGCAGAGCAGCTAAGCCCGTGCGCCACAACTGCTGAGCCTGTGCTCTAGAGCCCGCAAGCCACAACTATTGAGCCCACGTGCCACAACTACTGAAGCTGTTGAGCCTAGAGCCTGTGCTCCACAACAAAAGCCACCGCAAAGAGAAGCCCCCGCACCACAATGAAGAGTAGTCCCTGCTCTCCACAACTAGAGAAAGCCTGTGCACAGCAATGAAGACCAACACAGCCAATAAATAAATAAATTTAAAAAAGGGAAAAGAACATAGAGGAGGGAACACTTTCCAATTAAAAAAAGAAAGGAGGCTTAAGTTCAAGTGTTTTTTTTTTTTTTTTGCCATGAATAACTTTTCCTGGAATACTGTGACTCACTTTTTTTTTAAGAACTTTTATTGAGATATAATTGACATACAATACACTGCATGTATTTAAAGTATGCAATTTGATTTTTTTTTATTAGTAATGTATATATGGCAATCCCAATCTCCCAGTTCATCCCACCCCAACCCCCTCCCCCCCGCCCCCTAGGACTCACTTTCACAGTAAGGTACCTAAACTCTTTCCAATAGAGGAGCCAAGTAACATCCAACTCTCCATTGAGAGTTGAATCTTGTCATTTTTAGAAAAATCCTTTCACATTTTTAAAATCAGCTTTGGCTGGAATGCCTAGGGTGACGATTGAAGCCCAGAGTGTTTCTAGAGATGCTTCATAAGAGTTTTCATTGCTGCTTCGGTGGCTGGGAGCCCCACTGGCTGATGAGGAGGCCAGGCAAGATGAACGAATGTGTTGAGGGAGCTGAGTTCTGCACGTAGGGATATCCAGACTGTGGGTTTCTCATCCCTCCTAGGTGGGCTCTGGAAGATGGTCTCTTTAGGTCTACCTGTTGTGCTGCACCCCACAGCAGCTTCAAGAACAAAGAGAGAGCCCAGAGTCAGCAAAGAGACATCAGTGGTTTAATGGATGGGGGCGCTTACTCGTCTGAAGCAAGGTCCTGGAGCAGCACCCCACCATGTGCAGGAAACGCGGGCAGGACATGACAGCAGTCTTCGCTGCAAGTGTTATCTTTGCTATTGATCTGCTGAATGACCACCTCTTGTATCCTGTCCCCTTTCAGGGCCTTAGTTTCCTCATTTGTTACTTGGTTATGGAAGCTCAGCCCTCAGAGCTGCATGATGGCCAAATGTAACGGGTAAAATAGAGTGCTGGTTGCGGGGGTGGGGGAGGGATCATGGAGAGAGCTGCCTCCCCCTGAGGTCTGGCCTTGCCTAACAACTTGCCTGACTCCACTTGCCACCTTTTGCAGCCAAGAAGGCCTGGCAGGATCTCCTGGTTGTTGAGGAGCCTTCCCCACGAAGCCTCAAGTACCCATGGTCCCTCTGAACCCTGGCATTCTTGGGGAAGAAGGGTTCTGAGTAATTAATAAAGAGTGAAATACAGATACAAGAATCTACCAGAGAACTCTGGCAAGGGTCCTGGAGCCCCAGCTGAGGCTCCAGAGAACCTGGTGTTAATCCAAGGAGATGCTGGAGCTGTTGCCAAGGAGCTGGGCTGGTGTGTGTTGGGGAGCCCATGCTCACTTCAGTGGACGCCCCTGTTCCATCTGCCCCCAACCTCTCTTCCAGGAGTCAGCTCTCCCACACCCAAACCACAAGGTTGCAGTGGGAACTGCCGTGTTTCTACAGTAGGTCCCTGGCCCTGGTCACTTGATTGGCCTAGGGTCAGGCACTTGACCCGCACTGGAACAGTAATTTTTCTGCTTGGGAATTTTGAAGAGAGAGAGATGAGAGAGAAAGAGCTATCTTAATTTCTCTCCAGCTGATTGGTCCAATAACACATAACTCTTAGGTCATCTTGACAGCCGTATCTTCCTCACTGTGTGGAAGTGACAAGCAGGGGAAGCTGGTCTGATGAGAGAGACTGAGTGATGGGAGACTTCCAGTCGTGTCTGAATTTCTGATTCTGCTCCATTACTGAGGCTAGGTGGTAATCTAGTCTCTGTGATGGCATTAAAATTAATGCTATCCCCTTTTTGCTTAAGTTAGTTTGGATAGATTTTTTTTGGTTATTAATCTAAAGAGCTAAAGAATAGTATGAACTTCCTTGTCAAACGCATTTATTCACTCAAGAAATATTTCTGGTGCAATTACCATGTTCTGGGTACCATGCAGAGTACTGGACATTTAATGGTGACTAGGACAGACGTGGCGTATATCCTCAGGGACCTTATACTTGGAGGCTAGGGCAGGACAGACCTGGAACAAGTACTATACAGGTAAAATCCAGGTTGATGAGAACTGTCAAGAAGGAAAGAAATTTTCCTTTACCCTTCTCAGTTCTTCTGGCTGGTCGAAGAATTAAATTGAGTTGCGACAGACTAATAGGAGAAAATAAAATTTAAACACTTACGTACGAGAAATCCACATTAACATGAGAGCTTCCAAAGACAGGCAAAATGAAGTATATATGTCATTCTGGACAAAGGAGAAGGGGGCAGGTGTCTGGGACCTCAAAGGAAAGGAAGGTAATTTTTAGGAAGATAAAAAAAGAGGAAATATTTGGTAAAAAAATATTTGATGAGCCATGTCAAAACAATGAGACATGGAGAAATTGTAAGATTTTGCTAGTTTCCTCCCTGTCTCCCATACCTAGTTCATATTATACTATAGAGATCTCTGGTGATAGTTCTCTTTCCCGGAGAAGGCCCTGTCTCTGAATTTTTCTAGGCAGCTAAGGGGGAAGTGAAAAGAAAAAAAACTTCCTGAGTCTTTTGTTTCTTCCTTATGCCAAAGAGACATTCTGGGGTGCCCAATTTTGCTCCCCTACAGAATATATCACAGGGTTGTGGGAACATACAAGTTGAGAACTGAAGGACTGGGCAGGAGTTGAGTGGAAGAAGTTGGGAATTAGAATGTTGAGCAGGGAGAGCATCCCGGGCAGGAAGAAGAGCATGAAGGATGACAGCTCCATCATGAACCAGCATCCTCTGGGGAGAAAGCAATTCTTCAGCTGAGTTGGACCAGCTATGGGGCCTGGTTTCTCACCTCCCCCCATTTTGGGCCCTCAGCTAATACATTGGTAAGAAGACTCTTTCCTTTCCCCCAGAAACAGCCCAGCAGGGACCACTCCCTCCTGTCCAGACTCTTCTGTTCCTTACTGAGCAATCGCATGAGGAGAAACATGAAACACTTCCAAGAAGGCCTTGACACACTGAACATGATCTGTATATGCATTCTTCCCTTTCATTCATGCCCCTTTGGGCAGAGAACCCTAACTTTCATCCTAATAGCCATTATCCCCACATTCCTTACTCCTATGTTGGGGGCAACATGTGCCTAACTAATAAAACCACACTTCCCAACCTTCCTTGCAAATGGCGGGTGGCTAATGAGAAGTCAGTGGAAATGACTCAGTGGGATTCTGAGAAAGCTGTTTAAAGGAGTTAACTCAGCAAGCACCCCTTTTCCCTTTCCCCCATTCTTCCTTATTCATCCCAGGGACATGAACTTGATGAGTGGAGCTCTAGCAGCCACCTTTTGCCCTTGAGGTGATCTTGAAGATTGAGGTCATGTGCTAAGAATGGTAGAGCAGATGACAGATTGCAGCTTATAAGACTTTGTAGAGTCCCCATAGCAGCCTGACCTGCCTAAAGATGATTTATCATGTGAAAAGAAAATAAGTCCCTATCTTATTTAGGCCATTGTTGTTTTGAATCTCTTACCAGTGACTGGACAAAATTCCTCCTTGGTGTAACCCTAAAAGCCCTCTCATAATTCAATTTCTGTCCACTAAATAGTCCCCAAGTCATCCATTCAATCATTTATTCATTTACTCACTCAAACACTCTCTGATTGAAGATAACCATCCCAACATTCTAGAATCAGATGAGATTATATGGGTATAAAAGGGTGTTGTAAATACCAAAGCATTAAACACATATTGTATTGTGTTATTATTTTAATTAATATCATGATTTGTTGTTGCTCAAGTGTCACAATTAAGGAAATTTTAGTGTGTAGCAATTTGCTAGAGGGAAATTCCCTTTAAGTGGTGTGAAATTCAGTGCTATCTGATGTTGTAAATAAAAGAAGCAAGGGGTAACCTAGTACCAAGTGCTTCTCAGACTTTAATTTGAACAGAGAAATACTTGGGGATCTTATTAAAATGCAGATTCTGACTCAGGGGGGTCTAGGGTGAAGGCTGAGATTTTGCACTTCTCACAAACTCCTGGATGAGGCCGCTTGCCGCCCTGGACCTTCGGATAGCAGGGACCTAGCAGATCTTTCCTGGTGCTGGGGGAGTTTGTCCTGGGAAGGCAGGGCTGCAGAGGTGAGAGCAAACCCTGCTTTGGCTCTGACTGGGACCCTACCTTTTCTCCCTGGGTGCCTTTGAGGGACTACTAAAGCCTGACAATTTGGCCCAGCAATCAGCAGACCGGCAAGTGCCAGGCCCCAGTGAGGGTCCTTGCTTCCTCCCAAGATAGGAGGTAAATGGGCAGTTTGTGTCCCCATAAAAGTTCCGCCGCTCAGGGTAGAGTCTCTGCTATAGGCTCCCACTGACAGTGCTGTTCTCCAGGGATAGGGTGTAAATCCAAGCCATTTCCTTCTCCAGTTTCCCACACGTGACTAGCCTTTGAATAATTTCACTACGGTGGGGAGCTGGGGAGGGTTCCCAGCACAATAAATCTTTCATTGGGAAGGTGGTTTTATCATTAGAAAGGATGATGCTAAAAAAAAGAGAGGACTTCAGTGACTAATGTGTTCAGGGATGATGAAAAGGAAGGGCTCAGGGGTACAAGAAAGAGATTAGCCTGGGATGGATCGCAGAGCAGGGTTGAGGAGGTGTGGCTGGAGAGGGTCATGGAGGCACTCCAGGAACACCAGTCCAAGGCCTGATTGCAGAAGAACATGAATGAGCTTCCTGGTGAGGAGAGAAACCAGGATACATGGTGTGGTTCCCTCTCCTCTCCAGAGGACTAGCTGCGGTCTGCTTGGACGTTAGCTACACAGGATGTGCTGATGTTATTGGACGCACTGGTTTTGGGTCTGGGGTCCAGCTACAGCAGCATCACCAGATGTGGGGACGAAGGGGCAGAGGGGGCAGTCTTCTCACTGAAGGATGTCCAGAGGCACCCTGTGGGCAGTGTCTGAAGGGGAACTTAATTAACAGCATCTACTCGGACTGAGCCCAAGTCATCCTCCAGCCTTCATTCCTTCAGGGATATTTCCTGCTCCCAGGCTTCCTCTCAACCCTCATTTCTTTTTTTTTTTAAATTGATTGATTGATTGATTGATTGGCTGTGTTGGGTCTTTGTTGCTGCACACGGGCTTTCTCTAGTTGTGGAGAGCGGGGGCTACTCTTCATTGTGGTGAACAGGCTCCTCATTGCAGTGATTTCTCATTGTGGAGCGTGGGCTCTAGGTGCGCGGGCTTCAGTAGTTGCGGCACATGGGCTCAATAGTTGTGGCTCATGGGCTCTAGAGTTCAGGCTCAATAGTTGTGGTGCACTTGGGTTTAGTTGCTCCGTGGCATGTGGGATATTCCTGGAGCAGGGCTCGAACCCGTGTCCCCTGCATTGGCAGGCAGATTCTTAACCACTGTGCCACCTAAGAAGTCCCATCAACCCTCATTTCTGAGATAGCATCAGCATTTCCAGGGCAGTGAAGGCCAAAGCCACCAGTTGGGCTGCAACACTGAGTGATATTGGATATCCCAGATTACCCTAACTCTGGCTGGTCTAGTCCTAGAAGCAGAGAAAGACTAGGAAAACCCTCCCTGGGGCCCATGGCCTCCGCTGTCTCCTGGCCACCACTATCTTCGGGGCCATGCTGCTCCAAATGGTTGACAATACTTGCTGCCTCCACTTCCTTGATTCCCATTCTTCTGGCACTCTGCAGTGTAGCTTCTGGCCCACCTCACTGCACCCCACAGAAACTGCTCCCACTAATGGCATCAACAATCTGAAGCCAGATCCAGCAGCCACTTCCCAGTTTGTACTTTTTCTTTGACTTTTTCATTTACCTGTTTATTACAATAATTTCTTCTTGAAAAAGATCTCAACTCTAGGGCTTCCTAACTAGGACTCCATGAGTTCCTAGATTGTCTTCAGGAAGAAGCAACATGCAGTCTCTAAAATTTTTACACAAAGTGTTGTACAAATCTACATTTTTCTAGGGAGGATGGTCCAGGGCATTTATCGGATTCTCAAAAGGGATCAATGATCTACCAAAATGTTAAGAACCAGTGCCCCTGAAATCTGTATTGGTGAGAATTAGGTTCTGCTCACAGTGACCCAGGATAACCGTGGTTGATTTGTTCTTCATGCATGCAGAATCAGTCATCAGAGCTGGAGGGGTGACTCCTAGCTCTGCTATGCCAATACCAGGGTGTAATCCTCAACTTCATAGTCAAGGATGGTGTTGCAAGCAGCGGGTTGGAGGGAGGGACAAGGAAGACTATAAAGGACACGCTCCTGCTGTCTCTAAAAGATTCTCAGAAGCCTCTGTGTGACACTTTCGCCTTTATATTATTGGCCCAGACTTAATCACATGGGTCATATCCATCCGCAGAGAGGCTGAGAAATGTCCTTATTCTGGGCAGTTGCTTGCCATGGATGAAGGGGAGAACAGATATTGGGGGGCAGATATCAGCACCTGTCAGAGATCTTGTGACATCACCAGTGGCAGATACTGTAGACTGATTCACACAATATCCCTTTCTACTTCCTTCTAGCTCAAGCTGGGAAGCCACACTACCTAGACTTCCTTGCAGCTGGCATTTCAAATTTGATTTAGGAACTGCCAGTTAAATGAACTTGCATAAGACCCGAACCTGGAACTAAGTTAAGTGGGGAGAAGGAGCAGGTGAGGCATCCGTTTTGCAGGTGTGGATGGTGGCAGACTTGTTGCATGGTTTCTGGCTTCCCAGTTCAGCAGCTTCCTGTAACAGAGTGGTCATGGCTTCTTTCCTGATCAGGATGACAGAGGCATGATGATTCTGAGGGCTTACAGTCATCTCTGGAAGCTCCATGTTAAGGCTACTCCTCCAGGCCTTCCAGCAATATTGTGAGCCAAAGCTTCTCAAATTTTAATGTTCATATTGGCCTGAGGACCCAGATAAAGGGTAGATTCTGATTCAGTAGATCTGGAGTGAGAGCTCAGATTCTGCATTTCTAACAAGCTCCTGAGTAATGTATGATGGTTAGAATGGTTTTTTTTTTTTTTTTTTTTTTTTTCTGTACCGCGCAGCTTGTGGGAGCTTTAGTTCCCTGACCAGGGATCAAACCGGGGTCCTTGGCAGTGAAAGCGCACAGTCCTAACCACTGGACTGCCAGGGAATTAGGATCGATTTTTAGTAGTAGCTCAGTCCTAAGGTGTCCTCTGCTTTCCTACATCTGATCATAAATTCCTCTCTGCTTTTAACTACCTAATGATGGTTTCTGATTCTCTTAATTCTGTGACTGTTTCTTCCTTTTCTGTTTTAAGAGATCTTCTTCCTGTGTTCATCCCTTAATATTGGTTGATCCCAACTCAGGCTTAGGATCACCCTACAAACTTCCTGCTTGATCCCCTTCATTCTCCAGGCTTCGATCACTACCTGAATATTTCTCAAATCTTTATTTCCAATTTGTACTGTCTACAGCTCACCAGAACTGAGTTCTACAGAAAAGTAGGACATGAAAGAAAGCTTCTGTGGTTAAATAAGTTTGGAAAATGCTGGGTAAATAAAATGAAATTGACTTTTTTGCTAAGGTGCTCCTAGAAGTGTTGATGTGCTAATATGCATTGCAAATGTTTAAGAGAGGTCATGTAATATCCCATATTTCTTAAACTTATTTGACATCTGTATTAGACATAATCAACACGTTTCCTCAGATTCTCTCAGCCCTGCCAGGGTCCTGGACTCCTGACTTTGCTTTTCCTTAACTATTTCACTGCAGCCAACAGTATAGTTCTGTGGCCAACCAGCTGCTCCTTCCTGCCTGTTGCTTTGTTTTCCATCCCTCCCAGCCTCCCTTCCCTTTTATATCATTCTTGAGGCTCTGGGTTTGTGCCTCCATAGAAAGCCTCAGTGTATAATCTTTGCCTCAGGCTCTGTTTTCTAGGGAACCTGGGCTAATACATCCTGCAACAGAGCCCTCACCCCTTTTCCTGGAATATTAATATCTCCTGGAACTTGGGTTCCTAGAGCACACTTTGGAAATGCCATGTTGGTTATCTTTCCCTGTATATCTGCAGGCACCTGAGACTCAGCATGTCCAACTCTGAATCAATCTGTTTTCCTTTATATCTGTTCCTCGTCTCCTTTCCTGTATTAGTGACTGCACTACAATTGCCCATCATCCAAGTGGGTGTTGGTCTTGACTCCTTCTTTTCCTCTTCCATCCAATCTATCACCCCCTCTTGCTTCCTCCTTTCTTCTTCTCATCTGACTAATTAACAATCGTTCGTTCTTAAAGAGACAATGTAGGTACCATCTTCTTACCCTCTCTCCTCGGTCTGTTGGGGTCTGGGTGATGTATCACTCTGAGTTCTCACAGGCCCCTGAAATTGTCTCTTTTACAGCACTTATCACACTGTATGGTAATTGATCTTTTAAAAATGAATCTGTCGGGACTTCCCTGGTGGCACAGTGGTTAAGAATCTGCCTGCCAATGCAGGGGACACGGGTTCAATCCCTGGGCCAGGAAGATCCCACATCCCTTGGAGCAACTAAGCCCATGTGCCTCAACTACTGAAGCCCGAGCACCTAGAGACCGTGCTCGGCAACAAGAGAAGCCACTGCAATGAGAAGCCTGCACACTGCAACAAAGAGTAGTCCCTGTTCACCACAACTAGAGAAAGCCCACGTGCAGCAATGAAGACCCAACGCAGCCAATTAATTAATTAATTAATTTTTAAAAAAAGAAAAAATAGTTAAAAAATTAAAAAAAAAAAAAAGAATCTGTCTCCCCCACCACCTTTGGTGCTTATTCGATTCTTAATCCCCAGCACCTAGGATAGAGAATTTACTAATTTATTGATAGTTGGGAGTGGATGAGGCAGGTAGGAGAGAGAGAACTCCAATCTGTAAGTCTTCCAAGGGAGGAAAAATAATTTCCCCTCTTCCTTTCTGAGTTCTTCACTGAGACCTCTGTAATAAAACACAGATTAACAGGAGAAAAACAAAGAGAAGTCTGTTAATGTGCATACCTTAGGCATACACAGAGATACCCAAGGGAAAATGAATAATTCCCTGAGGCGGCTTAAAATTCAGGATTAAATACTGTCTTAATAGAGTGAGAAGCGGGGGGAGGTGTATGACTCTCAGGGGAGAGGAAATGATTTTTAGGAAAGATGAATGGGCCCTTGGAAGAATAGACGGAAGATATGACAGTTTGTGACCAAGTTTGCATGTTGTATCCACTTCTAGCCGCCTCTCCTGTGATAAGAGTCAATCTTCGCTGGTTGATGATGCCTCTAGGGAGGGCATTTATGACAAACGAGTTCCTCTTGGAGGATCTATCTTTAGATAAATAAGGGGGGTTCAGAGAAAGCTCTACGTGCATTTGCCATTTTTTAAGTGCCTACAGCTCAAAGTAATCAATATACCAAAGCAGTATATTTTGGGGTGGCATGTCCTGAACCCCTGTAGTCATATTTTGGGGCAGCATATTCTGCTACCCTCAGTCCCCACCTTTGAAAATTCCTCAAGAAGTTTCACAGTCTAGAAGCTGAGTTGGTAGATCTCATTGAACCAGTCCTTTAGTCCTGAGAATAGGTCAGTTCAGTTAAACAATTGCGTCTCATTCCAGGAGGTGGTATTGCAGGTGGGATCCCACCAAATTTAGGACCTATATGGTACAAGCAAGCAGGTATTTGATAAGAGGCATTTCTTTGGAAACGGAACAAATAATGGTTGGAGCACACTATAAGTCAGTTTCTAAGTCCAGAGGGCAGCCATAAGAAGATATCTAGATATTGGGCTGGAAGCACCTTTCACACTTTAAATGTTTCTGATGATGTCATTTGGGTGTTTCAGTGAACTTTCTGAGTGACCCAGACAGCAACAGACATGAAGGTTGTCCATACATGATCTGTTGTGGTAATATCTCTGAGGTTTATATCAAGCTGTCCAGTTTCAGCTTTCAGGGCTTTTGGATAAGGGCAGGTTTTTTTGGAAAAGGGCAGTTTTTGTTCTTAGTGATTCCAAGTCAGAATCACTAATTGCAAGCATCAGTTTGGAGAGTTTTACCCAGATATTAGAGAAAACTAGAATTCAAGATCTAGTCCAGTTTGCAGATAGGTAACAAAACTTCAAAAACAATGCACTGGGCTAGAATCTCATACCCACAAGGATGTGTTATAATTTTCTATTGAAACACAATTTTTCTCTGTACAATCACCCCCATTTCTAGCAATAGTAATCACAGTAAGACAAATTTGTTTGCAAAATAAGTCTAGTCTCACTAAACTTGGCCTGATTATTTACATAAATGCAGCAAGAATAGCAATTGACCATACAGGCTCTTTTAAAATCTGCTTTGTTGGAACTTTCATAAGGAATCTCAGATTGGACTTTTAAAAGACTTTCAAGGCTAGGAAGCCAAACCAAGAACTCATCATCAGGGACTTCCCTGGTGGCTCAGTGGTTAAGACTGCATGCGCCCAATGCAGGCGGTCCAGGTTTGATCTCTGGTCAGGGAACTACTCCCACATGCATGTCACTGATGAGAGTTCTCACACCACAACTAAGGAGCTGGTGGACCGCAGCTAAGGAGCACACCTGCTGCAACTAAGACCCAGTGCACCCCCCCAAAAAAACTCATCATCTTACTTCACATGCACGTCTGTGCATTTGAGTAAATTCCTCTGTGCTCCAATTCCCCAAAATATCCTGAGGTTCCTGGTTCTGCCAGAAAGTAATCTTCCTTACTCACCTGGTAAGGCCAGAAACCCTGAAATCAAGGAACCAGGAAGTTTCTCAGACGAGGGCTTAATAAGCATTGGCTCCTTAAAGTCAACTTTTCTTCCTTAAAGCTGTCTGCTCATATCTGATTCTACGTACAGCATTCTCAGATTTGATATCCTAGTCAAAGCCTTAGTAACATAACCAATGTTTCCAATGTTTCCTATCACAAGAAGAAGAGATTCTTATCAAACTTACACAAACAGTTATGTTGCCATGAAAATAAGCATACTCAATAAGAGTCTGAATTCTGGAGGCATTAGGTAGGGAGAAAAGATAAATGCTTCAATTCTGTTTACAAAGGTATACTTTACCAAATTGCAGTGTCATAGATAGCCTAATAGAAAAGAGAAAAAATTTTCTTAAATCTAGAAAACAAAACATTAAAAGTAGCAGTCAAACAAAAAGTCATACAAATTGTAATCATCCTTTATTCAGTCCCATGTAATTAATTCTTGTTTTGGTGATCTTGAGTTAGCAGTTTTATGAATCATTCTGTTTTTCCATTAGAGTTCTCAAAATTCTTACCCAGTTCAATGGTATGACTTAAAGTTATTGGAAACTGATATTCTAGAGTACTTATCAGAATCCTTTCCATGAATCTGAAGACAAAGTGTTTTTGGATCATAGCTGCTTGCAAAAGCTTTCAGGAAACATCAGAGTAAAATAATAACTGTCTGTAACTGACAAAAGACTTAAAAATGGCCGTGGTTAAAAACCTGATAAGAGTTCATTTAAGCACAGTTGACAAGGAAATTTGGTTATTTCCATGTCATACAACAGTTTAGGATGATAATGAGTTATGATTGATAACATTATATCAGGACATAGATTCTAGGAATTTCATATAATTTCTGGAACACAATTTCATATATTTCTGTATACTAATAATATACACCCATACAAATATAACCTAAGAAGGTTAAACATTCTTATTTGACAATGCTTCTCATGTAATTTAACATACTGTATACGCCTAATTAGTTTAACATCTCTCTTTTTATAAGGAGAGAGAACAAATCTTTTGAGAAGTTCCAGGGGCCCTTTGGAAAATCCCAAAGTTAACTCAAGGTCAAAAAAGACTTCTCTTAGAATTTGATTTTTGGTAAGTTTTTCAAAAATATCAAAAGATTTCAAAACACTTGATTAAATAGTAACATAGGTCACTGTTAAATAATACTTAGTTATCCATTCAACAAAGCTTTCAAAGGCAAATATGGAAATTACCTAGTAGTAAAAAACTTTAGCTCTTTTAATAAAGAAGACTCATTTTTCTTTTTCTTTTTTTTTAATTGAGGTATAGTTGATACACAATATTATATGTTTCAGGTGTTCAATATAGTAATTCACAATTTTTAAAGTTTATGCTCCTTTTATAGTTATTATAAAATATTGGCTATGTTTCCTGTGCTGCACAATGTATCCTTGTAGCATATTTATTTTATACATAGTAGTTTGTCCCTCTTAATCCCCTACCCCTATAATGTCCTCCCCTCTCCCCTCTCCCCACTGGTAAACACTAGTTTGTTCTCTATATCTGTGAGTCTGTTTCTTTTTTGTTATATTCACTAGTTTGTTTTATTTTTTAGATTCCACATATAAATGATAACATACAGTATTTGGAGAAGACTCATTTTTCTTAAGTAATCAAAGACCCGATAAAGACAACATGAAGCACAAGAAATTACTTTATTCTCTTAACAATTTTCATACAAAATGTACAGCAGTGTTAATTATATTGATTATGTTGTACATTATATCCCTAGTATTTCATTTCTCTTATAATTGGAAGTTTATACCTTTTGACTACTTTCATCCAATTCCCCCTCCCCACTTTGTCCTTTATTCTTGTCTTTCTCATTCTGGAACAACCAGTGGTTCTATTTTAGGACAAAATTACTATCTTTTTTTCTTAACAAAAATGTGTCCCCATACCTCATACATTTTCTTACTAGACACACACCCTACTTTCCTTGTATACTTTTCATACAGTTTTTTTCCTACTGCATTTAATTATATATATTAATAAGAATTCTTAACTCTTAGGAACCTTAATTTCTAGTAAAAACGGAAAAGCAATTGTGAACTTTCTGTCACACCAACATTCTGTAGATGGCAAATTTGTGACTACATCATTTCATAATTTCCAGAGTCATATCCTTCTTCATAGTACAATTTTTCTTTTTTTTTAAATTTTTACAAATTTTTGTATTTATTTATTGGCTGCATTGGGTCTTTGTTGCTGCACACGGGCTTTCTCTAGTTGTGGAGAGCGGGGGCTACTTTTTGTTGTGGTGCAGGGGCTTCTCTTTGTGGTGGCTTTTGTTGTGGAGCACGGGCTTTAGGCTCGAGGGCTTCAGTAGTTGCAGCATGTGGGCTCAGTAGTTGTGGCACACAGGCTTAGTTGCTCTGCGGCATGTGGGATCTTCCTGGACCAGGGCTTGAAACCAGGTCCCCTGCATTGGCAGGCAGATTCTTAACCACTGTGCCACCAGGGAAGCCCCCATCATACAATTTTTCAATGTATCAGAAGGATGCTTACTAATAGAACCAAATATTTTTTGTTCCTCTATAATTAGAGACCAAAAGTGGATAAACCTAGACTTATGTTTAGTAATTAATGTTTCAGGATATTATCTTATTTTGAAATTATGTAAATATTCAATGAATAGCCATCATTTAATTTAGTATAACTTTAAGGTTTCAAGTGACCAAAAAGATTTTGGAAAGTATTTTAAGCAGACATATTTTATAAAACATAATCAT
Organism: Hippopotamus amphibius kiboko; assembly: GCF_030028045.1. Taxonomy (NCBI): domain Eukaryota; kingdom Metazoa; phylum Chordata; class Mammalia; order Artiodactyla; family Hippopotamidae; genus Hippopotamus; species Hippopotamus amphibius. The sequence continues at coordinate 72,327,585 of NC_080187.1, forward strand.
TGTCAAAAAGTTCATTCATAAACTTTTATCTCATCTACATTTAGTTACTTCCTTTGTTCTTAATTATGTTTAGATCAGTCATGAACATTTCATGAGACAGTATTCAAAGTTAGACATCATTTTGAATTCTTTTTCTTCCTGACTAGTAAACCCAGGTAGAATAACAGTTGTATGTTATGCATAATATTTAATACTGACAACCCTGAAGACATGCCTGTTTTTGTTTTCACTAAACCAATAATATTCTTATTTGCCAAAGATTACCCAAGTCACATGAACTTGAAAAACATTTGGGTTAGTGTCTACTCCTCAGAGAGAATATTTAATTTATATAAGCACTTATTTTTCTTTAAGCCAATTAAATTAAGCTCTTTTACAAATTAATTTTGCCACCACCACATGTACATAACATACATAGACATATGTCAGGTATATTAATTCAAAACTCACTAGTTCATAAAAGAACTGTAGGATCCAAACGAATATGTTAAGGTTATCCACTAGATGGCTAAATTTTCACTTGTGTTTGTGGAGAAGACTTTTAAGAGTTTTCACTTTCCCAGATTCCAAAAGCTCCTATTTCCTTTTCAGCCCCCAAGTAATTGCTTTTAGGGGTCTTTGAACTCCTTGAGAGCCCCTGATGGAGGGTAGGGGACCTAAAGTTCAAGGGACTGTAGGGAGTTGCGAGGCTGAAGTGGGAAGGGAAAGGTCTGGCAGGATGGACAGAAGGCTGGGGGAAGTAGGAGTTTGAGGGGCACATAGCAAAGAATTTAAGGGAGCCAAATGGAAGATGGAAGGTGGCAAAAGGAGGAAGGAGGAGCAGAGAATATGGGAAGGAAGAGGTCTTAGAGGAGCCAGTTTGGGGCGATCTTAAGTTTCACAATGAAGTTTCAAATTATCCTCAGCAAAATCATGCCAACAAAAGGAAGTGGACACAACTGGCAGAGAATGCAGTCAGCAGGGGTATGAGAAGAGGGTTTCAGTTGACTGGAAAGTCACCACGGGGGGAACACAATCAAATAGAGACAACAGAGAAGTCCTAAAAAGAAAGAAAGAAAGAAAGAAAGAAAGAAAGAAAGAAAGAAAGAAAGAAAGAAAGAAAGAAAGAAAGAAAGAAAGAAAGAAAGAAAGAAAGAAAAAAAAAGCTTCTATCAGGCTCTGAACATCAGCTTCCAATTAGGCCATTTTCTGACCATAGAGCACTTAAAAAAAAGAAAATCCTTTCAATATCTTATTTTATCAGATTTCAGCCAGGACAAACAGTAAATATTTCCGTCAATATTGAACTCCTTTATAAAAATTATCTCTTTCCCTTTTCTTTCAAACCAGACGTATAACTATCAAGAGACTTTTATGAATTAAATATGGACGCAAGAGCTGTCCCGAAAAAGGGTGCCAAAGAGGCACCTCTTCCAAGATCCAGAACTACTTACAAAGATCACTGAAAGAAAAAAAGGCTTAACTCCCTTGCAACAAGAGGCTAGCTGCAAATGGGGTGTGACCCACATTCTTGTCTGGCTACATTCCTGGGGCTCCCAACCTGATGGTTGAGCCACTTGTACACACAAGAACCAACAGCCTGCCTGCAAGCCAAGATCTCAGAACACAAAGTGGACAAACAGGAAAGCAGTAGCTGTCTCTGGGAGGAAAAGAATAGATAACCAAAGGGTACCCCCAAAACCAAATTCATGAGAGTCACAATTCAAAGAACTACTTCTTCGTAATGTTTTTCTCCTGCTAGTCTGAAGTTGGAAAGGAAGTGACAACATAAGATTTTACTCTCCTGTCTTCAATGGGCCCTACAGATAGAGAGATCCAGGAGCACTGACTGGTAACAATTCTCACCCTTCTGCCAATGTCCCCAGGATTCCATCTGAGTAGGGTGTCTCAGTGGTTCCATCTCACCCCCAGAAACTGCAGGAGAGGACGAATAATTGTCTCTGTACCCTTCTGAGTTCTTGTCTGAGTCTCACGTAATAAAACACGAATTAATGAGAGCAAAGCAAATAGAAGCTATTAATATGTCTTCTTCATGCACACATGGGAGATACCCAGAGGTGGCTTAGAATTCAGGATTAAATACCATCTTAACAGGGAAAGGTGAGGGGGGATGTAGGCCTTAGAGGAGAGGAAATGATTTTTAGGAAAGATGAATGGGCCCTTAGAAGAATAGACGGGAGCTATGATAGTTTGTGACAAAGTTTGTCTGGATAATTTACAGCCTCCTCTCTTCTGATAAGAGTCAATCTTCACTAGCTGATGCTACCTCTGGGAATGGATTTATGACAACTGAGTTCATTTCAGAGGTTCTGTCTTCAGACAGATAGGGGGAGTTCAGAGAAAGCCCCTCCCTGCATTTGCTGTTTTTCAAGTGCTTACAGCTCAAAATAATCAATATACCAAAGCAGCGTATTTTGGGGTGGCATGTCCTGAACTCCTACAGTCACATTTTGGGGTGGCATATTCTGATACCTTTCAACCTTCATCTTAAGAAAAAAGGAAGTATTCTGAGATGGTGAGAAATACATGTTTGCTCTGCCCTGGGTTAAAGTGGCTGGAAACTGCATTTTATAATTAGCTCCAAAGCACCATTCAAAGATTTTAGATAAAACATTCAAGCAGGACTACTGCCACACACTACGGCATAGCCAGAGGTGCCCAGCTCTTAAGGAGGCACCCACTGTCAGGGTTGGCCCTTGCAGGAACTTGAGAGGGATTGCATCTGGAAATGGTGGATCCTGGCCCCTTATGTGCCTCACCCTAGCCCTTGGCCCTGCTAGCACCTGAGCTGGGAGACTCACTGACTCATGATGAAGATGAGAAATTCACTCCTGTTGTAAAATAAAGTTCCTTTAGGGGCGTGCATTCGTTTCCTCAGGTTGCAGTGACAATGTTTCACAAACCAGGTGGCTTAAAACAGAACTGTATTTTCTCACAGTTTTGGAGGCTAGAAGTCTGAAATCAAGGTGAGGGTAGGATTAGTTCCCTTTGAGGTTCTGAGGGAGAATCTGTTCCACGCCTCTCTCCTAGTTTCCCATGATAGCTGACAATCCTGGTATTCTTGTAAACGCATCGCTACAATCTCTGTCTGTTTTCATGTGGCCTTCTCCCTGTGTCTTTCCATCATCACATGACTGTCTTCTAAGGACACCAGTCAGATTAGATTAGGGGCCAAACCTACACCAGTATGACCTCATCTTAACCAATTACATCTGCAATGACCCTGTTTCCAAATAAGGTCACATTCTTGGGGTTAGGACTTCCACTTTTTATTTATTTATTTATTTTGGCAAGGAGATGATGCAACTGAACCCATAACAGGGGGAAAATTTTTTTTTTAATTTTACATCAATTTTGAGAGCTGCTCTATTCTAATTACCCTTATTTTTGTTCAGAACAGGGGTCACAAGCTGGTGACCCAGGGCCAAATTTGACTTCCAGGAGTGTTTGCTAGGTTAGGGTCTCCGCCATTCCCAGTGTCTTAAGCTGGCTACTTCACAAATTTGCATTACCTGAGTGGCCCTTGAAGCCATCTGCATAAGCGACCCTCGGTTTAGAACTTGCTATCTCAGAGCATCTTCACTGTTTTACCATCTTAGTCTCAGAACTACCCTGAGAGGCAAAACAAATGTGTTCCCATTTTACTGACCAGGAAACAGAGGCCCAGAAAGTAAAGGTGATCTGCCTGGATCACACAGCTAGAGGTGAGTCTCCAACCCAAGTCTCCAGCCTCCCAGACAGGGTTCAGGCCCACATCTCCACATCCCTGACCCTGCAAGGCTGTGGTGGGTTCTCAGGACCTGCCCTCCTCCCCATTTCCCCAGCTAGATTTTCAGAGTAGCAAATGTCACTAGCATTCTTGACTCTTAGAGACTTTTTAAAAAGCAGGCACATTCCTGGAGGAAAACCTTTGCAGATGTACCCCTCAGAGAGAAGAAAGTATAATAAGGTGCTGTCTGAATTAAGGGCAGTCTGGTTTGGAGCTTGGTCAAATTTTCCTTCTCCAAGTATGCAAGAAAAAGGAGTGAAAGGGACCACACCCTTGCTTCTCTTATCCTGGAATTCCTGTTAAATAGGATGGCAGACCTTCTGGATCTATCCTCCATGATTTCTAACCTTTCTTTTTCTTTTTTCCCCCTATGCCAGCATGAGGGATTTTTTAAATTAAAGATACAGGTGTGGAACAACCTTTGGGGGAGGGTCTCACTTAGGGTCAAGCCCCTTCTCACCAGCCCCCTGTTTGGAGAAGTTACCTTCATAGAGGGCAGTGGTTTTTCGACTTCCTCTTTGGTTGCTCTTTTGAGAACTGGATACTTGTTCTGGGTCCCCTTCCCAGAAATATGCACTTAAAAATGTAAGGAGATGGAATAGAGTTGCTTGGTATTTCTTTTACACTTGGTATTTTGAAATTTAATCATAATTTATCCAGGTGTAAGTCCTTTTTAAAGAAAATTATTCTTGGTGCTCAGTGGGCCATTTCACCGTGAAAGCTTATTCCTGTCTCTTTTTTTGGGGGGTGGGATTTTTTTATTCATAATTTTTCTAAAATCAATTTATTTATTTATTTACTTATTTATTTAATTATTTTTGGCTGCATTGGGTGTTCTTTGTGCATGCAGACTTTCTCTAGTTGCAGAGAGCGGGGGCTACTCATTGAGATGTGAGGGCTTCTCATTGCAGTGGTTTCTCTTGTTGCAAAACACGGGCTCTAGGCTCTCCGGCTTCAGTAGTTGTGGCATGTGAGCTTAGTAGCTCTGGCTCCTGGGCTCTAGAGCGCAGCCTCAGTAGTTGTGACACAGGGGCTTAGCTGCTCTGTGCCATGTGGGATCTTCCTGGACCAGGGCTCGAACCTGTGTCCCCTGCACTGACAGGCAGATTTTTAACCACTGTGCTACCAGGTAAGTCCCAGCTTATTCCTTTCTTCACCTCTAGGAAACAGCACATAATTTCTTTCATTCTTTCTTTGTTTCCCCTCTATTCCCTCTGCTCTCTCATTCTGGAATTCCTATAAAATAGGATGGTAGAACTTCTGGATGCATTCTCCATGCCTCATTCTCCCCCCTCCCCCCCTTTTTGCCTACACCAGCATGAGGTATTTTTGTTAAGTAATAAAAATAACTAAATGAGAGACTTCCCTGGTGGTGCAGCGGTTGAGACTCCACACTCCCAATGCAGGGAACTAGATCCTTCATGCTTCAAGGAAGACCCTGCACGAGGAAACGAAGATCCCACGGGCCGCAACTAAACCCAGTGCAGCCAAATAAAATATTAACAAAATAATAGCTAAATGAAATCCTTTAAGTCCCTTTAAGACTTGGCCCTGCTGTGTATACAGTAGGTGCTGAATAAACATGACCTCCTTCTTCTTCATTCTCAGCACCTACCTCAACAAGCACATCAACAACAACTAACATTTATTGGCTCTTTATTGTGTGTAGGGCAATGAGTACTTGATACATTACCCTATTTAATTCCCAAAACAACCCTATAAAGTAGGTATAATTACTGTCCCTATTTTACAAATGAGTGCACTGAAAGCCATAAAGAAGAGGTTGGCGAACTACAGCCAGTGGGCCAAACTGGCCGCGCCTCTAACTTTTCTTTTATACTTCCCACCTCTCTTCTTCTGAAATGCACTTTGGGAGAATTTCTCCATTTGATCTTTCAACTTTGTTATTCACTCTTCAGCCATATCTATTTTGTGATCAGTCAATTGAATTTTTATTCGGAAAACTGAGTTCTTAAATTTCCAAAATCTCCAGTTAATTCTTTTTAATATGTGAAATATCCTTCATATTTCTTGTGAACCTATTAATTACACTTAATCTGAAGGTTTGTTGTTTAGAACTTATTAATTCTGTTTCTTGATGTTAGTTTTTCTGTTTTTAAAAATAGTTGCCGTAGCCTCCATTTTTTTTATTATTATTATTTTTGGCCACACCGTGTGGCTTGTGGGATCTTAGTTCCCCAACCGGGGATGGAACCCAGGGCCTCTGTAGTGAAAGTGCAGAGTTCTAACCGCTGGACCACCAGGGAATTCCCTAGTTTTTCTGATGGTGGATTGTGATGGCCCTGTTTCATAGTCCTGACTTTTCTCAAATGTGTAGTTTTCTAGACATTTGTTCATGTTTTAATTGTGCATTCTTGTTCTTGTCTGTTCTGTTTACTGAGCCTGCATGTAGTAACTTGGTGGGAGAAGTGGAATGTGATGGTTGAGTGTAGAAGAGGGGGTGAATGTAAAAAAGAAAAGGACCTGTCTTGTCTTTTGGGTACGACAGTCCTCTTCCCTTCCTGGGCGTTAGTTGTTTGGAAAAAGACCTTGCCTCCGATCCAAGAGCCCATGCTCAGTGGTTTGGTCTGGGGTGAATCCGCACCTCCCCCCCACCCCCAGCTGATTGATTAGTACAGATGTGAGGAGAAGGGAGGGATAATTTCATTAGATACTCCAAATGAGTTTCCCGCTAACCATCCCAAAGAATGGCCCAGGGCCTATTAACTCTGAAATTCTGAAATTGAAATTCTTTATTAATATTTCTACTTTTATGCCAGGCTTCTTGTGCATGATTTTTTTTTTAACCACTTCCAATCTTCTCTTTATTTTCTGCCTTTGATGTTAAACTTAGAATGGTCTTCTGTACTCCCCTTACCTTCCAAAATGATAAATATTCATCCATCTTTTTCTTTTACTATTTTTATGATTTTATGTTTTACATTCAAAGCTTTCAGCCATCTAGAATTTATTCTAATGTCAGCCATGCTTGGAGCTCTAGCTTCATTTTTTCCCTAATGGTGAGCAAGTTGTACCCACCATGCTTTCCGTGTGTGGGCTTTTAAAAGGCAACTCAACCCCCAGAGCTCCATAAAAGCCAAAGAGTTAAGAACAGAAAATCTAGGACTATAACTCAGTCAGATCCTAATCTCTGCTCCATTATTGCTTACCCTGGGACTCTGGCAGAGCTCCGTTCTCCTGAGGAAAAAAGCTCTGGCCAATGATGTAAGGCCAAGAGGGCTGAGGCAGTGAAAGCAGGATTTGCAAAGAACCCTCTAGAGGAGGTTAATGGTTGCTGTGTCCCTGCCACCGGGCATGGCCTCATGGGAAACAGTTGCTCAGCCTTGCAACTGTTGCAAGGGGCCCCAAGCTCTACGCCTTAACTGTATTCTCTTTCTTTAACCCCCATGTCCTTTCCTGACTCAAAACCCAACTCCTGCGGCTCCTCTGTGAAGCTTAGGCACTCCTCCTCCTGGTCCTCACTGCATTTTGCACAGATCTCTAATGCAATTTTTGCAATTGTTTGTTGATATGTCAATTAGTTAACAAATAAACTAAGTTACCAGATATGAAGGATGCTATCCGCCACACACAGGAGACAAAACCCAAAACATCAGAAGACAGAAGATACTGCTGTAATATTTGCTGGGGCCCCAGGTGTTCGTGGCACCGTGGTTGGCACCATGGAGTGGCTGTGACTTTGATTAGGCTGCCTGAAGCTAAGGAGTCCATTCTTTTTGACAAGTGTCAGGTCCCGGAGAGAGCAGGAAGAGTCAACTTTTTCTCTTTCTACAGGGAACTGATAACCTGCTGCGTAAGTGTGTAGAGAGAATCTTGGAAGAAACTTTGGGAAGGGAAGAATCAAAAGTCCATCAAAACCTTCAAAGAGAATAAGGGATACTGAGCTGGAGAATGCTGCCTCATGTATAAAATACGTGCACCGGCAGTTCTTGTGAGCTGGATATGTACGAAGCTCCAAACTCTTAACACACCTTATCTCATTTGATCTTTATGAAGCCGGGTGGCATTACCAGTTGCATTTTGTCGACGAGGAAGCTGACTCAGAGAGGTGAGATGATTTACCTATGGTCACTGCGAGGAGGCCGCAATCAGAAGCCCAGGTAAGGAGGGGGCTCACTTCAAAGAGGAGAAGGACCCACCCTTGGCTCTTTGTACTCCCTCTTCCTCTCCTTCTCCTTCTGCTTGGAAGGACTTGGTGGGGCTGAACCGAATTTTCAGTTTTGTTCTCTGGGCCTTTGTTCTGTGGTTTCCTCAGCCTGCACTGCCCCTCATAGCACTTCTCTGGTGAAATCTTAGCTTTCTTTTAGAGGCCAGCTCCAATGTCCTGGCCCTGGTAGGGCCTCTTTCCCCTCCTCCTCCCCTTCCTGTAGCCTTCCAGGCAGGGTCCAGCCTGGCTCTGGTTCAGGAGGTACATATCTCCCCAAGGCCTGCCTCCCCCCAGGCTGTCCTCACTGAGGAGAGACAGACTTAACCCTTTTGGTCTCTCCAGGGCCTATTACAGGGCCTGGCACACATGCTTGTTGACTAAGGGCAGGAAGAAAACCAACATTTTTGAAAGCAGTGTCAGTGTATCGGTCTCAGAGCTTGTACTGTTCAGAATTTATCCCTCTAAATCCTTCCCTGAAGATTATGTGAAACTTAGCCAATAACCACAAAAATGCTCATTCCTTGGACTTGTCTTTTGCATTATTTCCTTGGGAATTGCTCTTTTTTTTCCTCCAAAAGATATTTTACACTTTGATAATTAAGAGAAAATTTCTTAAAATATGTATAATATAAAAGTTATCATCTCAACCCTTTTCAAGTGTACAGTTCAGTAGTGTTTAGTATATTCACATAGTTGTGCAAACTATAAGACGAACTTTTTCATTTTGCAAAACTGAAACTCTATACCCTTTAAACAACTCCCCATTCCCCACTCCTCCCAGCCCCTGGAAACAACCATTACATGTTGTTTCCAATGTGGTGTATTAATTTGACCACTCTAGATACCTCATATAAGTGGAATCATATAGTCTTTGTCTTTTTTGTGGCTGGCTTATTTCACTTAGCATAATGTTTTCAAGGTTCATTCATGTCGTAGCATATGTCAGAATTTCCTTCATGTTAAAGACTGAATAATCCATTCAGGTGTAGTTTTTGTTTGTTTCTTTTTGCTTAATTTTCAACTTTTCTATTGCTTTTCAGTTTCTGTTTTTGCTATTACTTTCTAGTTTTACTGCATTGTGATTAGAGAATGTTATCTGTGTTCATCCTACTTTTTGAAATGCCCTGAGATTTTCTTTGTTTTTCATGGCCTTTCATGTGGTCATTTTTTAATGCTCTCATAAAGAGTATATTCTAGGTTTTCAAGATATGGAGTTTGATATCTTTTAATTTGATCATCCTTACTAAGTTAACAAATCAAGTCCTCCATATCCTTACTTTATGATTTATTGATCAGTCCTGGGCTAAGAGAGGCGAGTTAGAATTTTCTACTATTACTGTATTTCTGTGCATTTCTCCAAGTACTTCCTATTGTTTTTGCATTATAAGTTCTGATACTATATTTTTGGTGTGCAGATATTTATGACAGATCTTCATTGTGGCTCTCAGCCTTTATCATTACAGCATTTTCTCCTGTGTCTTGTCTTCTGATTTTCTGTGAATTCAACCATGTCTGATGTTAATACTATAACCCTTGGTGGTGGGGGGGCGGGGGGGGGTTAGTGTTGTTGCTTGTATTTGCATGTGTGGTATTTGTTTCATTTTCTATTTTTTCCTTCTCTTTTACTTTCAGTCTTCCTGGGGAGCACTATTTTAGATGTGTCTTTCACACATGACACTAGTTAGGTTTTATTTTGTGACTCCATGAGCTGTTTCTAAAGAGTGAGATGATCAGATCAAAGTTAAAGAAAGCTTTTAAAGCTCTTGACTCTCATGGCCAAATAATTTTTTCACTGGTTGGACCGCTTTGTCCTGTCACCAGCATTTAGAAGCAAACCATCTCCCCACCATTGCTGGCATGACTATTACACTGCTGCTTAAATATTTAATAGGTGAAAATGGGACCTCATTGTTCTTTCGTGCTTTTCTTGGCTTCATCTAATTCTACTTTAGTAAAAAAAGATGGAAGAAAGAAGTTAAAATGAAACGTTCCTTTTCAGATATCTCCAGTGAGATTAAGATGGGAGGTGGTGTTTCTTATTCCAGATTTCCATAACATTGGGCCAATCACTTTCCACAGGCTCTTCAGTTCAGGCCTTGGATCTTCCCAGGAGAAGTTGTCTAAGTTTCTTCCTCATAGCCCTACATCTTGCTTTCTCTTCTCTGTAGTGAATAGGCAATATAACAGAATAGGAAAATGTAGGGTCTGGAGCTAGATTGAGTAGGTTTAAATCTCAGCTCCATCTCTGCTGTTTACTAGCTGTGTGTTCTATAGCAGTTACTCAACCTCTCTGTATCTTGGTTTCCTGAGGTTATAATTCTCAAGGGTAGCAATGATTACAATAGCAACACAGTAGCACCTGTTGGGGTTGTTGTGCAGAATAGTTAATTTATGCAAAGCACTCAGGAATATTACTGTGGGCTCTTCCTCTGGGAAATGCGCTTTTTCCACTTCAACTAGGGTGGTTTTAGTGGAAGCATTTTCCTTCTTCCAAGACCCTGCTTCCTTAGCCACTGCATTTAGTCTTAGGCCAGGGGTAGGCTCCTGACACAAGCAGAGCCAATCAGAGTCCTTTCCTGGGAACTCTGAAATTGGGACATGAGAAAAGAAGCCTTTGGTGCCTTTCTGATGGGGAAGCTCCCAGATGTGAGGCTCAGGCTCCTGGTAGCCATGTTTCCAGCCTGTGAAGGGAGCTCAGCTTCAAGCATGAGGCTGACTGACCAGTGGAGAAAAGCCAACATTAGAAATGGAAAGAGTCCGACATTGTTGGAACCCTTAGTTCTGGCTGTCTCCAAAGGCAATAAATATCCCATTTTCTCTGATTGCTTGCGTTGGGTTTCTGTCACTTGCAATCAAAAGAGTTTTCATACATTTCCTAAGGCAACTTAGGACAGTACAGATCATCAGGTCTCCTGTCTGTCTGTCCACCTCTCTCTGAAAAGCCCTCCCTAAGACACACACACACACACACACACACACTCTCTCTCTCTCTCTCTCTCTCACCCAGAGTCACCGCAATTCCCAGCTTCTAGGAGTGAGCTGTAGTTCTTTCCCCGCCTGCGCTGCCCGTACAGGCCTCTACGTCTCCACACACACCAAAAGACAGCTGTGCCGATGCCCAGGCCTAAGGAACTGCACTTGCTAAACAGGATGTTATCCCGGAAATCTGCGCCCTTCTCTGTGTGCCTCTTGTACTTTTTTTCACTGCCCTATTCAGTAACTTCGCAAATATATAATGAGCACCTGCCAAGAAGCATGTCAGGCCTGGGGCCCCAGCGAGGCAGTTCCTGCTGTCAAGGAACCCACAGGCTGTGGGGGCCATCAGGCTGTTAAAAGACTCCTCTGAGAGAGACAGTGGGGTGAGTGTTGAACAGATGTTTTTGCCAAGTGCTGCAGGAGCTTAGAGGAGGCTCTGTCGCTGGTTGCCTGGGACAGTCTTCTGGCTGATCTACCCAACTTGAGCGTCTCCCCACCCCAGCCCACCGTGCCCGCTGCCGCCAGAATGTCCCCCTGAACAGCTCAGATGTGTGACCACCTCCCCCGACAGGCCTGCGCCCACGTGCCTCCACCTGGCAAAATTCTAATCCAGATATTGCCTCAACTCGCTCTCTCAGCCGTGTTGTCCACCGTTCCCTGTTCACAAACCTTACCCACGAGTCTACCAGGCCATTCACCTTCATCACATGCATTCCGTGTTTTCCCACCACAGTGCCTCTCCTCACTCTCTTCCCTCCATCTCCCATTGCTCAGTCATACACACCTTCTAAGGTGTGGGATGGCAAATGCGTTTCATGTGCCTGCTCTGATCGTCTGGCTGTGTTGCTGTGTTGAGAAGGATTCTGTGGACATAACCGGGCTCAGTGAAAGAGTAAAGGGATCCGTCAGCAAAATCTGCCATGGACACCAGATTGGGTGTGTGCTGGGGACGGGGGTTGGGGGGCGGGGGTTTGGGGTTGAGGGAGTGGGCGGTGACGGGCAGTACACTGGGATGCATGTGTACTTTGTTCCAGGGCCAGGTCTTACGTGTCTCCCCAACCCCAGGAAGACTTCCTTGCTCCTTCAAGTGAAATTAACTTCTGTCTCTTCTGAACTTTTATAGCCTTCTCTCTACACCTCTGTACGAGCACAGATTGCTCCTACGTTTTTACGGGTACATCTGTTTTCTTTCTATTTCAGGGGGCAGATGGTACCCTGTGGAGTATAGTACAAGGGAGAGATTCAAAACATATCAACCGAATGGATAGACCCATGTGAAACACTCAGATGGATGTACAAAGGGCTGCAAGGGGCCTGTCCCGAGGAGCTGGCCTTCCCCATGGGCCTTGGCTGACTCTGGGGATGGTGTTGTTACAGCTAAGTTCTCACTCCTGAACCAATTTCCTGCACTGCTGCTTCTGTCTGACTTGTCATCTGCTCCCTTCTTGTGCATCTGTGACCACTTAGATCTGAGCTCCCAGCTTCTCTAATTCATTCCTTTACTCACTAAACCATGGTTGATGCCTCCTGGGTGGCTAGTTCTGTGCTCACTGTTAGGGGCCCAGGGACGATGTCCTGGCTTCGATCCGATCACTGATTTGGGGAGAGTGGGGCAGAGGTGGTAGACAGATGGAGACCTGAGTCCTGCGATTCAAGGAGAAGCGATGTGGGCCCCAAGACAGGAGCAGGGAGGTGCTAAGGGAGAACAACGGAGGCTTCTGGGGTGGAGTGGGGGTGTTGTTGACACATCCACATCCACCAAATTTCCTCTTCCTCTACGCTCCTTAGCACCTTATGACTGGGTTGCCTGATTGTCACTGCAAACTCTGCGCTCCCCAGTTCCAGGGCCTGTGTAGATGGAGTCAGGAAACACTTAAACAGCCTCAGTGCATCCTACCACTCCCCATCGCACACAAACACTCAGCCCTCAAGAGCCCAGCACTAGTTACCATTCCAGGCCTGAGACCCTCATGCCCCTCCCTGGAATCCCTTGAATCTCCTTTGCTGCCATTCACACCTCGGACTCTGGGCCCAGGTAACCACCCGGGCTCCTGAGCTGCATGGGGGTCTTGGTGTGCCTGTGCCCTGTGACCACCATGCCATCTGTGATGTCCGCGAATTATTACAGGGGCTCCAGAATGATTGGCAGACTCATTCCAGCTGCTCTACCCCTCTGTCGCTCTGGGTTTCTGGTGCCACCACAGGCACCTCCCTCACCCTCCTACCCACTCCCCCGGCTCCTCACCCCACAAATGTGTTTAGGCTGCAGACCCAGCTGCAGAACTGTATAGCCCTGTTGGCAGGAGATGGGCTGGTTCGAGAGCTGCCCAGAGGGGAACGTGACAGATCACATTTCTTCAGCTCGTGCCAAATATTATTCAGACACAGCTTTTCAGACAGACACAAATTGCTCATCCAATAAACACAGAAGGGCTAATCCCAAGACATTTATCAGAGTGCAGAAAGATAGAGAAAAGACAGACACGAGAGGCCTTTGAGAGCTGGTTTGGTGTGCCTGGCCTGAGGGGAGGTGGGGAGACCTCCAGTTACTCCTGGGGTTTTATCCTTAGAGGCCCTGAAACCCAGCACCAGGGCTTTGGGATTTGCTTTCATCGTGACATACAAAGCCAGCCTTGGCGCATACACTTCCTCGTGGTGACCAGAGTGGAAGAAACGAACACAGGCCAGGGTGCCTCTGTCAGTCGTCAGCCCCCACCTCCAGTTGTCAGTGGTTGTGGGGATTAGCTGTCTGCAGGGGCTCTGGACACTTCCCCACCACGCACACACAAAACGTCCTCAAGGCATGCTGTGATTGTTCACAGAGTTCCCAGGAGACAATGCTCTTGGCCTGGAATCTCTTACTTCTGGCTGACAGGTGTGAGAGCACAGCTGCTGAGAAACAGGTTGAGGGACTCAGCCGACCATGATGGCAGGGGACCAGAGACACGGGGGCCTCTGTCCGTCCTAGAGGGCTTGCCAAGCCGTGGAGGCCCTTGCTCATCCCTTTCTGCTAGGCCCTTCTAATGGGCCCCGTGAGCGCTCCTTTCCAGGGATTCTGCCCAGAAAGGAAAGAAATCAGGCTCTCCTCTGAGGCTGCACCTCGGAGCCCAGGGAGAGGAGGACCATGTGAGACTCTAGAGTCAGGCTGGGTCCTTCCATTGACTGTGCCGGGGTCTGTGCCACACCACTGGGACTCTGACGTGTGCCCAGTGGAGAGGTGGGGGTGTGCCCACTGGAGGGAGGAGGCACTGAGTAGATCAGGGTGAGGGCGTGGAAATAGTTGCCAACATTTAGATAGTCAGGCACTATTCTCACAACATGATGAGGTAGATGTACTATTATTGGTACCACTTTTCCAGTAAGGCACTGAGAGGTTAGATAGCTTGCCAGGGCTCACCTAAGGAGTGAACAGGAGGCTGCAGAATCTGTGCTCCTAACTTGCCATACTGCCTACAGGCCTATGGAGAGATGCTGTGGTTTCACAGGTCAGTTTCAGAAATGCCAGTTGTGTGGAAATCCTTAGGAGAGTAGGGCTTGGAGGCTGGAGTCCCCAGACCTGGACTGGTGGCTTTGAGGCACAATGCTAAGGCAGGTTTCCACTGAGGACCTGGGGGCTCTATAATTAGGCTGATTAACCCTCCTGGTTTTCCCAGAACTCAAGGGGGTCCTGGGATGTGGATTTTCAGTTTTAAAACTGGGACCATTGTGGGCAAACAGGGATAAGCTGATCATTTTTCCTGTAACAAAAGGACTGGGCTTAGATCACTGCCATCGACTTTAGGACCGACCTGCAGGCCAACTTCCTCCTCACACTCCCAGGCTAGGGACTAACGGACTGACGTGCTGATTGGCAAGATAAGCAGACCATCAACCAGCTGGCAGCAGCTCTTCCCACTTGGAGAGAAGACACTTAGGAGGGGTGGACCATAACATTAGGTGGCAATAAAGCAGGGACACCACAGCCCTCAGCGCTTGTGGGAACACTTCTGGAGTGGCCAGTCTTACACAATTAGCGAGACTGGGTAATTCCCAGGTGAGGACTGGCAGGCAGGCCAGGTGGCTTCCCAGGAAGTCTGGGCAGGGCCCAGCCAACTCTGCCTGCAGGGCGCAAGTTTCTATTCTGGTTCTTGAAACTTCATTCCTGCCAGGAAGGACCTCTCATCTCCCCACTTGCTCTGTGACCCACATGGACCTGCATTCCAAGGCTCAGCAGCCCTCACCCTTCATCCTCTCTGATTTTGTCCCCGCTTGTTATATGACCACAGCTATTTGTCAGTCTCTTTGATTATAAAGATCTGAAATCCACTCGTGCAATACCTGGAAGAGTCCCATAGGAGGAGAATGGATCCTGGGGCACAGAATCCATGGGCAGAAATGCTATTAGGTCTCAGGAGGGACAAGAATGGGGCAAGAAGCCTCAGGAATTTAGGCAGTGCTCACCCTTCGCTGGGGGGCCCACTTCTCTTTGTGGTCTGTATAATGGTGGAAGACGTCACAAGAGATCACCCAGCTGCTCAAAATAAATTTGTTTCCTGGACAAATGAAGTCAATCCAAGGCACTAAGAGAACTTCCAAGTGAGATTGCTCAACCCCTGTCAGACTTTTGGAGGATGAGTGCAGTAGGGAGAAGTTTGGAACACTGGTCATGTGCAAATGATTTTCCAATTTTGAGAAAGGAGGGGTGGTAGTCTGTCTCCTTCTGTTTCTTCAAACACACTTAAGGGGAAGAAGGGAAGGGGGATTTGCCAGTTCACACAGCCGATCAGTCCAGGGGGAGCCTGGTATGGCCATGGCAGGGCACACCCCCCTGCCTCCTTTTTGGCTTCTGAGGCAGGCTCTTTCCACGCGGTAGCTGTAGGGGGTTGAATAGTGTACCCCCAAATTCATGTCTACCCAAAACCTCAGAATAGATCTTATTTGGAAATAGAGTCTTTGCAGATGTAATTAGCTAAGGCAAGATGAGGTCATACTTGTTAAGGGGTCATACTTGTCAGTTAAGATGGGCCCTATTTCCAGTGATGCGTGCCCTAATAAGGAGAGGACGCATCAACAGAAGAAAAAGATACACACAGAGAAGGCCATGTGAAGACAGAGGCGGAATGGAGTGACGCAGCTAGAAGCCAAGGAATGTCAAGGCTGCTGGGAGCCACCAAAGATAGAAGAGGCGAGGAAGGATTTTTTTTCCCTGGAGCTTTAAGAAGGAACACGGCCCCGCTGACATCTTGTGTCTGGACTTCTAGCTTTCAGACCTGTGACAGAGTATATTTCTGTTGTTTTAAGCCACGAAGCGTGTGGCAATTTGTCACAGGAGTCCTAGAAAACTAATACAATACCCTCAGCAACTCGAGGCGGGCCACCCTAGAGGAAAGGAACAGGCTTTTTCTCAACATTTACAGAAATTTTGGGAGGAGGGGACCTTTGCTTCCTGAACGAATCACTGTGGCTGGAGGGAAACAGCGCTCTGATTGGTCAGATATGAGTCCCACGTCCATTAAGGGGACTGTGGTGAGGTTAGACTATACCAACCATGTGGGGAAGAGTGGACATCTTTTACCCAAATGAGGAATGAATACACTGAAGGCAAAATAAATACCTGTTCATTACAGGGATAAAAGTTGATTCTGCAAACTATGCTGTCATCCAAGAATAGATTTTTTAAAATATAAAGGAACGAGGTTTGGGAGGGGGCGGGGGGTGAAGGGGAAGCTGAGACAAAGCGAGAGAGTAGCACAGACATATATATACTACCAACTGTAAAATAGATAGCCAGTGGGAAGTTGCTGTATAACAAAGGGAGTCCAACTCGAGGATGGAAGATGCCTTAGAGGACTGGGGCGGGGAGGGTGGGGGGGACTCGAGGTGAGGGGAGTCAAGGAAGGGAGGGAATATGGGGATATGTGTATAAAAACAGATGATTGAACTTGGTGTACCCCCCAAAAAATAATAAATAAATAAATAAAATTAAAAAAAATATATAAAGGAAGTAGAGACTTAGAACAATTCGGGGCAAGGACAATCAAATTTCTTTTTTGACAGGTCCCTGAACTGACAGATCACAGAGCTGCATTTGATAGTCTGTCTGTTGGTAAACTGGGTCTTCAGCAAGGCTTTTAACAATCTCTGCCATGATATCCTTGTGTGGATAAAATGGGAAATATGAGTTACATGATAATATGATTAAGAGAAAAAGTAACCTGCTAAATGACTGGAGTGAACCTATGTCATTAAATTGTCCACTCAGCATGCAAAGCCCTATTTTATTTTGGAAGAATTTTCTGGTAATAACAATTTAGAACAAGAGAAGCCACCGCACTGAGAAGCCCGAGCACCGCAACAAAAGTAGCCCCCCACCCACTGCTTGCCACAACTAGAAAAAGCCCACACGTGCCAATAAAGATCTAAAGCAGCCAAAAACAAAATAAATAAACAAAGAAAAAACAGCAACAACCAAAAAAAACAATTTAGTATTGGAGGTGTGTAGATGTGCCCTGGCTTGCACCATGGAAGCAGAAAGGGGAAGATTTTCCTTTTCAATTCCTTGTAGCCAGGGCTCAATCATGTGAATTGGACTCAGCCACTCCAACCAAGGACTTTTAATTTTTAGGAGGTGAATTTAAGAGACAGATGTAGTGTAGGAAGTATTCATGGCAACAGCAGCAGCAGTGTGAGCAGTCCTGAAGTGGTGATGTTGAGTGTTCACTGGCAGTGGTGGCCGTGGCACAGCAGCGGTGTAATTGACTGTATATGCAGTCAAAAACCCTGACTGGTACAAAGACTGTATTCAAAAGGATTCAAATCCACTTGCAGGGGTGTTTCCACTGTTACAGGATTCTGTCTTCAGCCCTGTCTTTTATTTTAACATGACTATCAGAAAGTGAAAGTTAGAAGGCATGGGTGAAAGTATGATATTTGGGACTATGGAGGTGAGTGATGGTGCTGCTCTCTTCTGTTGCTGAGACCCCAGCTGGAATGTTGAATTCAGTCCCGGGCACTGCTCTTTTATGGAGGACAGTGACAGGCTGGACCCTGGTCAAAGAAGAATGATCAGGACAGGGAAGGAACTCAACCATGAAGCATGAAGAACAGTAGAAATGATAGGTATTAGTCAGCCTAGAGAAGAATTGTCTTCCGGTTAGGAAAAGGCATATGTCTGGTCTTTTTAAATAAGTTAAAGACCATCAAGTGAAAGAGGATTCAGTATACTCTCTGTGGCTCCATGGAACATACCTGGCATCACTGCCACTGGCGAGTTTCAGCTTAATATGAGAAGCATTTAATTGTTGGGTCTGTAATATCCATGAAGCAGGCTGCCTCATTGGAGGTGTGCACACAAAACTGGATGAACTCTCAGAGAGTATATGATGTGGGGGATCCTACTGTGTGTGGATGAATAATTGATGTCCTTCCAACTTCTCTCCAATTCTGAAACCTGATCAAGTCCACAGGGCAGGCTGGGAAGGGCAGGAAACTGGAGGTGGGGAGACCAAAGAAATTGCAATTGTGAGTTGTTAAAAAAAAGAAAAAAAGGAATAGAAGATTGCATTATTCTCAATTCTTCACCTTTCCCTATACCAATCCCTTTGCCATGTGACTCTGTTGAGGTCCTTCCCATTAGAGACAGAAAACATTTTCCTGTCCTGCCAATGTTGGGTTGGCCAAGTGATTTGCTTTGGCTCACAGAGTGTGAGTAGAAATGATCATTTCAAGCATGGCCTCTAAGAGGCATTGGACTTTTTTGCTCACCCATCTTGTGCCTTTGCCATTACCATGTGAAAAACATGCCCTTGGTAGGTATCACAAGATAGAGACACATGGAGTAGACTCACCTAGCCAACCTACAGATCTACAGCCTTAAGCAGAGCTGCCCCAGCTAACCCATGGACATACGAAAGAGAAATAAATGCTTTATTTTTGTATAGCACTTAGATTTGGTGGTTATTTGCTATGTAGCATTATTATGGCAATAATACAGGGGGGATATTCCAACAGACTTTCAGATGTAGCACTGAAGGCAATTCCCAGGCTTCTGCTGGCCTTTCTAGGACCTGAGAAAGTAGCACTTGAGGGAAAGAACACATCCCAACAGATTGTGGGTATATCCTGTCCTGGGTATAGATGTTGCTGGGAATGGATAGCCAAGGTCACTTTGTGGGGCAGAGACCCAACACTAGAGGCACTTTGTGGATTTGGGGTAAAGAGTGAGAGGGGGAAGCCTACCTCACTTCAGGTCATGGGAAGTCCAGCTGGGCACTCAAGAGAAAGTATGGGTGGGAGTACCATCCTGAGAAAGTTTATTTGTGTTATGATGGACAAATTCTTTACCATATCTCTCACCAAGAGGTGAAGTCTATTTCTCCTCCTCTTGAATCGGGGCTGGCTCTGTGACTTGTTCTGACCAATAGAATGTGGCATATGTGGCACTGAATAACTTCCAAGATTTGGCCTTAAGAGATCTTCCACTCCCTGCTATGCATTTGGAATATTCCTTCTTAGAGGCTAGCTGTCATGCTGTAAGGAAGCCCAAGCAGTCATGTGGAGAGGCCCACATGGAGGAAAACTGAGACCTTTGGCTAATAGTTTCAGTTAAACACCCAGACAGCAATCAGCACGAACTTTTAGCCATGTGAATGAGGCCATTTATATCTTCCAGCCATTCTATTACCCCAGCCAACACTATATGAAGCAGAAAACCACCTAGTTTTTCTAAGAAACCCCAATCAGGGATTTGACTCCAAAAACAGTTTACTCAAAGTAAACTAAAACCTAGAGGAAAAGATTAATTCTCAGACACTCCCGGTAAATTTTGGACTAAAGGTCAAGGATGTGACTGTACAACTCTTTACGATCTCATAAAGATTTCAAGCAGTGTCTTATAGACCTCTCAGCTAGACAAAAGTGCTTCTAAGAATCTTAAGGGTTTATCCCACAGTACCCCGACTCACAGTCTAAAGAAGGAAGGAACTTATCTTGAGATTTGGGGATATAGTTTTTGTCTAATGGAATGAAACTCAAAAAGGTCCATGGGAAATGCGCAAAATTTTTATTTTCTTCCCCTGTAAGAGAATTGCACCAGCGTAAGTACCATTACCTTGGACTAAAATAGACAGACAGTTCAAAATGAAATGAGGTTACAGGGCACCCAGGGAAGCCGCCTGAACAAATTACTCTACTGCAAACAAGGGAAAAGGAGGCATGATCCAGAGCCCAGAGGATGGAGCCAAGAACCCAGAGGGTGTCACATTCCCTGACCCTGGAGCAGGGGAAATGGTGACATTTGTGCTATTTGATATCAGATTTCCTAAAGACCGAGGGACCGCTATGTGCCTTTTATTACCCCTTTTTAAGTGGGAGCTTCTGTTATGATTTTCCTATTCCTGTCTTCCCATTGTATGTTAGATATGTAGGGGAAAAGATAACTTACAGAAAAGTTGCAAATTTAGTACAAAATACTTTTCTGGACTATTTGAGAGTAAATTTATAACATGATGCCACATTACCCCAAAATCTTGTGTGTACATTTCCAACATAACCGCAATCATCAAAATCAAGAAATTAACATTATACATTACTATCATCTTTTTTTGTGTGTGTGTGATGGCCCAACAGGGCAAATACTTTTATCTTTTTATTTTTTATTAACTTTTATTGGAGTATAGTTGCTTTACAATGCTGTGTTAGTTTCTACTAGTATGGCAAAGTATATCAGCTATACATATGCACATATCTCCTCTCTTTTGGATTTTCTTTCCATTTAGGTCACCACAGAACACTGAGTTCCCTGAGTTATACAGTAGGTTCTCATTAGTTATTTATTTTATACATAGTATCAATAGTGTATATATGTCAACCCCAATCTCCCAATTCATCCTATCCCCCCCAACTTCCCCCCTTGGTGTCCATACATTTTGTTCTATACGTCTGTGTCTCTATTTCTGTTTTGCAAATAAGGTCATCTATACCATTTTTCTAGATTCCACATATATGGGTTAATATATGATACTTGTTTTTCCTCTTTCTGACTTACTTCACCCTGTATGACAGCCTCTAGTTTCATCCACGTCTCTACAAATGACCCAATTTTGTTCCTTTTTATGGATGAGTAATATTCCATGGTATATATGTACCACATCTTCTTTATCCAATCATCTGTTGATGGACTTTGAGGTTGCTTCCATGATTTGGCTACTGTAAATAGTGTTGCAATGAACACTGGGGTGGATGTGTCTTTTTGATTTCTGTTTTTCTCTGGATATATGCCCAGGAGTGGGATTTCTGGATCACATGATAACTCTATTTTTAGTTTTTAAAGGAACCTCCATACTGTTCTCCACACCAGCTATATAAATTTACATTCCCACCAACAGGGCAAGAGGGGTCCCTTTTCTCCACACCCTCTCCAGCATTTATTGTTTGTAGATTTTCTGATGATGCCCATTCCAACCGGTGTGAGGTGATACCTCATTGTAGTTTTGATTTGCATTTCTCTAATAATTAGCGATGTTGAGCATCGTTTCATGTATTTGTTGGCCATCTGTATGTCTTTTTTTGGGGAAATGTCTATTTAGGTCTTCCACTCATTTTTTGATTTTTGTTTTTTTAATATATTGAGCTGCATGAGCTATTTTTATATTTTGGAGGTTAATCTTTTGTCTGTTGATTCATTTGCAAATATTTTCTCCCATTCTGTGGTTTGTCTTTTCATTTTGTTTATGGTTTCCTTTGCTGTGGAGCTTTTGAGTTTAATTAGGATAAAGAAACTTTAATGAGTAATGAGATATTTACATAACTTCAAAGTATCTCCCCATAAAACACTTGTGATTTCAATGGGAAACATTAGAGAAATCCAGATTATTAAACATTCTACAAAACAAGCATCCTGAAATCCTAAAAAATGTCAAGATCATGATAGTCAAGGAAAGACTGAGGAACTGTTCCCCACTGAAGGAGACTAAAGAGAAATGAATACAAATGCATCACTATGATTCTGAAGTGGATCCTTCTGCCATAAAGAATATTTTGGGAACAACCAGTGAAACCTGACTGGGGACTAAAGATGAGATGACAGTAAACCCATGCACATACAGTCACCTAATCTATGACAAAGGAGGCAAGAATATACAATGGAGGAAAAAAACAGCCTCTTCAATAAGTGGTGCTGGGAAAACTAGACAGCTACATGTAAAAGAATGAAATTAGAACACTCCCTAACACCACACACAAAAATAAACACAAAATGGATTAAAGACCTAAATGTAGAACTGGACACTATAAAACTCAGAGGAAAACAGAAAGAACATAGGATGTGCACCTTCTTACCTTGTTCTTGAAATGCTCATTCTAGGAACACACTCTCCAATTTGTGAGGAAACCTAAGCAGCCATGTGAGAGGCCATTGTGGAGAAATCCACATGGATAAGAACCAAGGCTCCTGATCTATGATCCATTCGAACCCAGCCCCCAGCCAGCGCCAACTGCCAGCCATGAGAGTGATGCTGTTTTGGAACTTCCAACTGTGCCAGTGCTCCAGCTGACACCATGTGAAGCAGAGCTGCCAGTCAACCCACAAAATTGTAAGAAAGAAATAATTTTAAGATACTAAGCTTTGGGGTGGTGTGTTATACAGAAACGAATAACTGTCTACCATGCGCCAGGCACTATTATATGCCTTTCTGATCTACTAGGGTGAAACAAATATAAACTGACAGGTGCAATGAGGGTACCATGAGAGGGCAGAGGAAATGCCACTGACCAGTTGAAGGCAGCCTGCAGGGAGAAGCAGACAGCTGGGTGATTCTGGGCAGATCAGCACTGGAAGGGCAAACTCTTAAACCCAGATCCCAGCTTTTGTCCAGTTAGCACTGCTACTTCTTCCTCCAGGTATCTCCCCCTAGTATTAATTTTTTACCTGACAAAGTCAACAGTGAAAAGAGCTGGAGAAGGTTATTTTGGGTCTGTCTCTAACTCCAGTTAGACAGGTTTAGACAGCTAGACAATGTTGTCCTGAGAGTTTCTGACCTTCTGGGCCTTTCTGAAGCAGAAATTTACCAATTCTAGGTACCTCTAAGACTCTGCATGTTTCCAAGAGGTAGACTGCAAGTGTTGTTCCTTTTCGTGCTTTCTGGCCACAGAGAGGGTCTTGGGGTAGATCTGTGACCCCTAACCACCCCTCAAGTCTGTCCCCTGGTCATTATCCAGACATATGGAAGATGCACCTCCATTTTCCACTCCTCACATTTTTCAGGTAGGCGACTATTCTGACCCATCTTCACTCATTAGCCAGGTACTTTTCTCTAGGAACAGACTGTTGGGACCAGCTTCACCCTCACCAGTTCCCTGGTGAGCAACTCTTGACTTCTGTGTTCTAAATACAATAGTTCTTCTCCTCTCCCCTCCCCACATTAGAGAGATGATCGTAAGCATTCATTAACAGGTATGTTAACAAACATCTATTCAGTGTCAACTATGTGTCTGGTTGATTTCTAGAAGCTGAGCATGTAGTCGTGAACAAGAGAGAAAGTTCCTGCACTCATGCAGCTGATCTTCTCATGAGAGAGACAGACAACAATAAATTAAATGTATCATTTTGGGTAGTGATACCTACTCTAAAAAAAAAAAATCAAGCCGGTTAAGCAGCTTTGGGTGGGAGACTATTCTACATAGGGTAGTCTGAGAAGACCTCTCTCATAAGGTGACATTTAAGAGACCTGAATGAAATACGGGGCTAAATATTTCAGGCTAAGTGAACAGCAAAAACAAAGGTCTTGAGGCAGGAAGAAACAGGGCAAGTTCAAGGAACAGCAGCAATTAGGTTAGTGTGGCTAAAGCAGGTAGAGCTTGGTAGAGGGTGACAGAAGAAGAGGGTGGGAAATAGAGATAGAGACCAGATTAGACAGGGCTTCTGCAGACATGGAGTTCATTCTAAATAAAATGGCATGGACTGATTGATGCTTACAAAGATCTCCCTAGATGCTGTTTGGAGAACAGACCGGGGAGGTGGCATGGCAGAGGTAGAATCAGGGTGACCAATCAGGAGGCTACCTTATGACCTAGGCCAACATGATGGTGGCTTGGTCCAGGATAGTTACAGCAGAATTAGCAAGTAGTTAACTCTGATAATTTGAAGGTAGCGCTGACAAGACTTGCTGAGGGATTGGAAATGGCATTTAAGAATAAGAAAAGCACATCGAGGACACCTTTAAGTTTGGGGCTTGGGGGAAATGGATGACCAACAGTGCCATTCTCCAAGTTAAATAAGAATGGGAGTGGAGTGTAGGGAGTAGGTTGTTGGGGGCGGGATGTGTTGAGTTTGAGATGCCATTAAGAGAGGCAGTTGAATATGAGTTGGTTGGTCAGGGCTCGAGAGAGAAAATTTTGCAGTCATCAGCATACAGATATTATTGAATATAAATCACAGAAAAGAGCATCATGGACTATGGCCTGGGGCCTTCAGCAACCAGGAAAGAGAGAAGCCCACAAAAGAGCCAGAGGAGTGGCCAATGAAGTGAGGAAGATCAGGAAAATCTGGTGTCCAGGAAGCCAAGTGAAGAAAGTAGATTCTGTGTGATCACAACCACGTGTCAACTCCTGAGCCTCGGTATTCTCATCTGTGAAATTGTGAGAGTAACAACTGCCCACCTCATGGTGTTGTTAGGGTTGAGGCAATGTATGTAAAGCAGTTACACTTGTGTCTGACTGGCACATAGGAAACTCTCAGTCTATGGTACATTGCTATTATTTGCTCCACTTCAGAGTAGGCTGCCACAGCCCTCAGCTTCCCCATACACATAAGTGACAGCACCTCCGTAAGTCTCAGCAATGAGGTGTCCCTGCTCACTCAGGCAACCAGGTGGGCCTGAGCATTGGCCTCTGGGTCAATTTCTTTTTTTGGCTGGGCTGGGCAGCATGCAAGATCTTAGTTCCTCTACCAGGGACTGAACCCACGTCCTCTGCAATGGAAGCAAGGAGACTTAACCACTGGGACCGCCAAAGAAGTCCCTCTGGGTCAAATTTGAACCAAGTGACTTCAGTGCCTAAACCTCTCACCCACACAGCTTCCAGCCCTTCCTTGCAAATCAACAAGTGGTAAATACAGATTTTAGAGCCAGAATTCTCTCTCTGCCTCTCACCAGCTGCGGGATGTTAAGCAAGCTTCTTAATCTTCCTGAGCCTTGAATTCTATCTGTAAAGTGGGAACAATTCCTACTGCATGCCATTGTGCCCAGGCCCGTGCAGACTGTAAGTAAAGCCGGCTGCTCTCCTCCCGCACGGCGGCGTGGTAGTTACTGAGGCTTCTCAAAACCCTCCCACGCAATGCATGGTGTGGGATGCGCTAGAAGAAGCACCCACACACCCGCAAACCGAGCGGGGCGGGTCTCTGAGATACCCTAGCCTGGGCTGTAGGACAGTGAGCTCAGAGAAGCGGAGACTCGTCCACTTGCTTTCCCGCAGGGCGCCGGGGGAGCAGCGCCTCGTTGCTGGGCCCCCACCTTGGCAGAGGGGCCTAGCTCGGCCAAGGAAGGGGTCTCCGAACGTCCCGGAGAATCCCTCTTCCGCTGTCCTACCTCCCTCTGGGCGTCGAAGCCGTTTCCCGGGCAACCTTTCTCCGACCCTCCTCCTGACCCCCCAGGTCTACCGGGGTCCACTGCCTGGAAAGCCGCCACGACCCCCAACCCCCCAGGACAGCAGCCAGCCTGCTCGCTTCTCCCTCCTCCCTGACGCCGCGCGGCAGCCCCAGGCGCACACCCCAGCCCTTCAGCATCGCAGGAAGCGGCGGCGCCTCTCGAGCGCAGCTCAGAGGAAGAGGAGGAGGAGGAGGAAGCGCGGCTTAGGAGGGACCGAAGCCCCACTGTGCAGGCTGGGAAGGGGGGCGGCGCGGGAGCCGGAGGGCTCGGCTCCGAGGCTGCGGGCAGCCAACCGCCGCCCGGAACGCCCCCGCCGCGGCAGCGCGCCCCCCACGGGCCCCGCCCCGCGACCCGGCCCCGCCCCCGGCGGCCCCGCCCTCCAACCCCAGCCCCGAGAACCCGGCTCCCACCCGCGGCGCTGCCCCCGCCCCGCTGGCGGCCCCGGCCCCGGCCCCGCCCGCGCCCGGGGCGCACTTCTGCTGGCTGCGCTGGCGAGCTGGCCCGAGTCTCCCAGTTCCGCCGCCTCCCCGCCTGTGCCGCTCCCTCGCCTGCCCCCCTTCCCCCGTCCCTCCCCCAGTTGCAGTGGTCTGGCGGTGCCTGGCCGGCGGCCCGCGGGCGGGCCGCCCTCCCCGCGGTAGCCCACCCCCCTCTTAAAGCGGCGGCGCGAAGATGAGGTTTCGGGAGCCGCTCCTGGGCGGCAGCGCCGCGATGCCGGGCGCGTCCCTGCAGCGGGCCTGCCGCCTGCTCGTGGCTGTCTGCGCGCTGCATCTTGGCGTCACCCTCGTCTACTACCTGTCCGGCCGCGACCTAAGCCGCCTGCCTCAGCTGGTAGGAGTCTCCACACCGCTGCAGGGCAGCTCTAACGGCGCCGCCGCCCTCGGGCAGCCCTCCGGGGAGCTCCGGTCCCGAGGGGCCGCACCGCCACCGCCTTTGCGCTCCTCTTCCAAGCCGCGCTCGGGTGGCGACTCCAACCCAGACGCGGACTCTCGCCCCGGCCCCGGCCCCGGGAGCAACTTGACTTCGGCCCCAGTGCCCCCCACCGCAACACTGTCGCTGCCCGCCTGCCCTGAGGAGTCCCCGCTGCTCGGTAAGGTCCCACGGACGTTCGCCCGTGCCCACTTCCACGACAGCCAGTCTCCTGATTCCGGGTCAGAGCCCCTGACCCCAGAGGTGCTGGGCTGGATGAGGGTGAGAGGTTGGGAGGTGAGTCCCTTCGGATTCATGTTGGAGGCTGGGTCCCGGACGGTTGAGGAAAGACGTAGGCCCCTCCGACCCCAGAACCGGAGAAGGCCTTGGAGACTTCCCTGCTCTGGCCCAAGCCTCAAGAAGTTTTGGGAGTTTGAGTCTGCTTAGAGCTCGGAGCAGCCTTCGCCCTGCTAACTCTGGTAGGGACTACAAGGCAGCTCAGAATAACCGGCTCTCCCTAGTTTGGAACAGTGATGATGAGGCCTCCACTAGGGAAGGGAGCCGACTTCCCAGGTCACACCTCCTGTCTTCCCATAGAACCACTGTCTCCTGAGTGTGGGTTAACTTTTTTCCTAAGCTTTTGGGCACGTAACTTGTCCCTAAACCTCTGGTTTTTCATCTCTTAAATGGGAATAATAAGTGGTACCTGTTTCAGGGGGGTGTTTTGGAAGATTAGATGAAAACAGTGTAAACAAGAGTTTACATTAATGAGGGTAAGCCCTGAGTAAATTGTCACTATTGTGTTCAGTTCCTTGCCAGTGTAGATCCCTGTCTTGGGGCCCTTCTACCCTGCTTCCTGCCGCTGTAGGTTCCCAAAATGTAAGTGAGCAGAGCCCTCCCAGGGGCTGAGGGTATTTGTACCCGTATAATGTGTGTACCCTGGGGCCTGGAGGGCTAAAATATAACCAGTTAGCACCAAGTTGTCCCTTCCTCATAGCAGCAGACTGGAGTCTCAGCTATCATGCCCAGATGATCCAAAGTGGGGACTCCAGCCTCTGTTTCAGCACAAGCAGAGAGCTTGTGTCAGTGGGTTTGCATTCCTTATGTAAAGAGGAGGCTGATCCCATGCCCACCGGGACCTCCCCTTGACCTGTAATCCACAGGCAGTCAGGCCCAAGACAGCCACAGGTTGCTCCCAAGATTACCAGACAGGTGGCTGCCCAGTTTCAATGCCAGGGTGTAGAGAATGTCGTTCTGAGTGAGGGTCCCTGGCGGCAGGGCAGGCATCCTGCCAGTAGGAGCTCTATCACTTTTTCGCCAAGCCCTGGCAGAGCAGACCTCCTACACACTCTTGTTCAATTTCTCCAATAATTACTTCAATATTTTCATATCAAGTTTGGAAGGATGCTCTTGGAGTTGGTCAGACATAAATTGTGGTAATAAAGGGGAATTTTTTTTTTTTCTTAAAGCAGAAACTTGAATTCCTTTGGACTCGATGGTTAGTCTGGAAAGCAGATTGGTCCTGTAAAATGAAATGGAATCTTTGCCATGCTGCTAAGTGTCTGACCTCAGGCATGTTACAGAGTTCCACAGAGTCTCTTTCTCATCTGTAAAATGGGGTTTTCCATGCCTAACTCACAGGGTTATTTTTAGGACTAGATGAGATTGTGTATGTTAAGTACATGGCAAATAGGACCTGAGACTTGAAGTTCCATTTGCTCAGACTCTGGAGATGGCTCTGAACAGCGGAGAAGGAGGAAGAGCGTTGGTAGTCTCCAGACCCCAGAGAGGCCAGGTTTTGATCTTTTGTTTTTAATCGTTGCCTAGATATTATGTAGCAAGAAAGAGAAACTAAGTAGCGAATTAGAAGAAAGTACCCCAAAATTCATTAGATTGGTATTTGAGGTATAGGATCTTCTCAATGAAGCATGAGAGGCCGCGGTGGCCCACCTCCGCTTTGTTTTGTTTTGTAATGGTGTCGCTAGTGAGGGGTGACCAGTTTCTGCTGTTTCTGAGTTAACGCTGAACTGATGGCTCGAGCAGACTTCCTGAGAGATAAAGTTTTGGAGGGCAAGGGAAGAGGCCCTGGGCTTTCTCTAGCTTATCTGCCTTTGTGTGACATGCATGGGACTGTGACGTTTTGGTTGCTGCTGAGGCAGCCCCGGAAGGTGAGGGCGGAGGGTTTTTCTTCACGTTTATTGAGCCCTTAAGTTTGAGGGTTGGTTGCTCTCAAAGTAGAGGCTCCTGGTTAGGAGAGAGACTTGAGAAAGCTGAAAGTCTCCCAGGGAGTGTGTAGGTTGGGGGAGTCAAGCCCATCTGTTCAGCTGGACAGGTGTGGGCCAAAGCCATTGTGTGGTGGTTTTGAGGTTGGTGGGAGAAAGCATCCGTGGGGTTTAAAGCTGTAGCCTTTTCACTACTTGCAGTTCCTTTCCACAACTTGGCTCTACTGTCTGGTGTCCAAGGGTCTGTGCCAGATGCTATGATCCCTCCTGGCTGGTAGTGGTGGGTAACAGGGATGCCCTTTCCTGCAGGAGCCAGGCAGCAGACTGGGCTGCTGACAGGTCACTGTTTGATCAGAGCCTCGGGATAGACTTCCGATAGACTTGGGTTTGAATCCTGCCTCTGTCTACACTGTGCATTCGTGCAGGAGGCAGTGTTTGAGCCATAGTAAGCCCTGCCCCGGGACCCCCACTGGGCTGATGTGAGGCTTTCAGGAGTTAGGGCTGCAGGGGGATAGGTGGGTCTTTCCTGAGGATTCCTGCCAATTCCCAGGGAGTTCTCCCAGGGAGTCCAGGCCTGTAGGCTCTGTCGTCTTGGCCCTTGGGCTGTGCAACATCTCACTGACCATGGCAGTGAGGCTCTCTTTTCTGGCCGCCTGGGTGTTTGCCTGAGATGTAGTCAGCCTGGGAGGAGCAGCGGCCTTGGGTTGAGTTACTTTTCTCGGAATGTTTCTCTCTGCTTAGATGTGGAGGCAGCTCAACATGACTTGGCCAGCACTGGCACTGCCCACCCGGAGGGGGGCTACTGGAGGGAGGGCAGCACCTCCGGTAGGACTGATTGGGGGAGGCTAGCTGCAGTTGCTGTAGTCCATGGGTGCGGTGAGTATAGGGCTGCCTAAACCCAAGGCCCCTCTTGCCCAGCTGTGCTTGGAAGAGATCCTCTTCATTTGTTCAGAAAAGGATCTGATCTAGAGGTGGGCACCAGAGAGTCATGGACACCTGGGCTAGCAAACAGCCACAGGTAGCCAGGGCCCTGGGAGAGCGCTTATCCATGAGCTGTTTTCCCCAGGTTTCATGAGGGATGTCAGCCGCGCCTCTGCCGTGGTTTGTCCCCTTGGCAAGACAGAGCACTTGCCGGATGTCTGCCGGGCCCTGGGCTCTCAGGTGTTCTCCACCAGCACATTCTTCCCACTTTCCCCCTCCGCCTGATACCAAGTGAAAGTTCCTTGGGTCACAGGATGCAAGAGCCATATGTGAGATTGGACTCAAACTGCAGCATCTTGGAACCACAGCATCCTGGGATGGGTCTTTCCAGTTCCCTGGCCCTCATCCCGCGTTGTGCTAGAGGGGGAGGGTCTTGCCTCAGGCCACACAGCCAGGCAGTGGCGAGCTGGGGCTGGAAAAACCTGGTATCCTGCTTCCCAGACTAATGCTTTTCCTTAAAGTTATTGCACAGTAGACACTTAGTGCAGAGGCTCAGGGTGGCCTAATGTGGCCTTAGGTTTGGGAGGCTCCCTGATAGGTATGTCTGTGGGTCCACCTGAGAGGTCTGATATGGTGACAGCTTGCCTGGATTCGACAATGTGCCTGTCCTAGGCTGGGCGCTACAGCTACAGAGAGGGAGACGACAGAATGCCTCCTCTTTTGGAACTCACAGTTTAGTCAGAGGAGGCATAATGAAGCCATGCTGATGTCATTTCGGGGAGCCAGAGTGTGTGCTTGTGTGTTTAGTCTCTCTGCCTCCCTATCCATTCCCTTTCCTTCCTTTCTTCCTTCTTTCTTTCTCTTATTCAGAAACCCAGAGTTGGTATCAAAGTTCTCCAGTCCTGGTTTTATCTCATTGTGTGAAAATGTTCCTCTAATTTCTGAAGCCTTGCATTAGCTCTGCTGGGTAATCTTTAACTTGCTGCTTTATAATCACTATAATGATACATCAGCAGCCATATGGTTGGGTATTACGGTCTTTGGGTAGGAGCAGAGTAGGGGTTTCCAGGCTGGGGCTAGACTAATTTATGGTTTGGGAAAGACAGGACAATTAATGCCCAGTCTCAGCCCTTCCATGGATTCCACCCTGGGGACCTTCCAGACTTTGGGGGCAGGGCCAGGAGGCTCATCCCCTTCAGGCTCAACTGGGCTCTGGGTGTGTGTGAAAGGGGCCCAGGCATCCTGTGGTCAAGTCAAACCTGGTGATTTCTTCACTGAACACTTACCCAGTGCCTCCTATGCCTTATTCCCTGCTCAGTGTTCGCTGTTTGTTCCTGATAAGAAACAGAGACCGAAATTCTACTTGAATCCATGTCCACCTGGAAATTCCAGTTATCCTTATCTGGTTAAGCGGCAGTTTAGTTTTAGGACAAATGGTCCTCCCTTGCAGCTAACTCCCTTGAGGGCCTCCACCGTGACCATTTTACCTGTGCCTCCAGTACTGCTCATGTGGTCCTGGTGATGAGGTCACTGTAAGCCAGACCCTGCCTCCTGGAGTAAACAAGGCATGAGATTGGATTCGGTGACCTCCACCGACAAGGTCCCTCCTGTCCCTTAACTTGGCGAGGGATCCTGAAAGCCACACTGTGGCTGTGATCACAGAAGCCTCTGTTGTGGGGGCCTTTGTGTTTACCTGGGCCCACGCAGGTCGCTGGCTTGTTGGATCCTGTTCTGAAGGTCAGAGACCTCCAGGTTGGAAGGTTGTGGTGTAGGGGACCACAACCTTGGGGGGTAGGGGACAGAGTCTGGCGGGGAGCTGGTTCTGGGTGAACGTGGCCTAAAGGGATTCGTCCTTAGGAGCAGAAGGGCTGAGTCACACGCTCAGTGTTTCAGGTTCCACTTTTCAGCCTGGTTCAGCCCGCCCCTTCCCTGCACAAATGAAGGCCAGGGGCTGTATTATTGGCTGTTGCTGAATTCTTTGGCAGTGATTTTAATGTCTGGTCTGGGTGTGTAATGTAGCCGCTTCTCTTTCCCCCTGCCGCCTCTCCAAGCCCCTCACACAGCCCGGAGAGAGAGGAGGAGAAGGATATGTCTCACTGGGATGCTGGAGGCCAGGCTGTGAGTCTTTGCTTTTGCCTGTTTTTTTGAGGAGTGGATAATCTCTTCCTCCTTTTTGTAAAAAGCAACACAGGCTCATTGAAAACCATTTGAGAAGTTAAAAGAGGTTGAAAAGCACATCTATATTCCTGTCACCTAGTGGAAGCATGTTGGCAAATTTCCTGCTCGTCTTTTTTCTCATACATGTTTAAGAATTTATTTGATATCTTTATAAATGGGCAGATAGATTGGTACAGATAGACATAGAGATAGCCTGGTGTCCAGGATTTTTCACTTAAGATTCTATCACAGGCTTGGTCCTACACCTTTAGAAACAACGAAAGGTATGACTTTTATTATTCAGCTGTTGCTGAACACACATACAGATAGTTTTTGTTTTTCTCTTGGTGGTCCAGTGAGGATCGTGCATAAAGCTTTATGTACTTTTTGGATTATTTCCATAGTAGAGTTTTTTAAAAACGAAGAAAAGGGAAGGGCTTGGTTTTAAAACCAGTCTTACTAAAGGATAGACTCATTGAAAATTTCAGGTTTGCTTAGTGGTGGCAGATGAATATCATTTATTGCTGAGAAAAGGATGTGTCTGGAATTCCGATTAAAAACTAGGTGCAGGAAGTGCTTGAGGCGGGGCAGAGGACCAAGCTGCAGGACAGACTGTGCAGTGGGTGTGATGCCCTAGGAGTCAGCTTCCTCAGTGATTTCTCCATTTGTCACCTTAGCAGCCAAGTCCCTGGACCAGGCTTACATGCACTGTGGCCCTGGGGCTGTGACGCTGGATGAGCACCAGTTAGCTAACCCAGTGCTGGTGACGTGACTAAGATGTAACTGTGTCCGCAGGAGGTGTGGGAACAAGATAGCAAACCAGGTTCTGAAACTTACAGCGCAGCTCTCCCACCTCCAGAGGGTCCTGAGATCTGGAGAAGGGCCAGGAAGTGAGAACTGGTAGGTTCCTAGGAATTCCTTTCAGGAGAAGCCTCAGAGACCAGCAGAGTTCGCAGTCAGGCTCTTCACAAGGTGTCTATCTTGAAGTAATGCCACTTCGAATGCTCTCACTGGAGCTAAGTTCTCCTCTTTTGAGGGACACTTTGAATTCGGGACTCTGCCAATGGTGATTTGGCACAGGGCCCTGGGGATCGGGGGTGGCGGGGGGGAGGCGGCGCTGAAGGAAGGGGCAGGGTTATGTCAGACCAGCATGACCAGTAGGGTGTGAGGTCAGGTTCA
This sequence comes from Hippopotamus amphibius kiboko, assembly GCF_030028045.1. Classification (NCBI taxonomy): domain Eukaryota; kingdom Metazoa; phylum Chordata; class Mammalia; order Artiodactyla; family Hippopotamidae; genus Hippopotamus; species Hippopotamus amphibius. The sequence continues at coordinate 72,360,504 of NC_080187.1, forward strand.
GTCCTGCCCCAGCACATGGGTGTCAAGGTCACGGGGAGGGCCCCTGGCAGGGGGTTCAGTAACTGGCCTCATGACAGGTTGCATTCTGGAAATGCCTTTAAACATTTCTTTAAAAGTTTCTTCCTGTTTTGCATAATGCCCTTTTGCCTTTGACATCCTGAAACTACAGAGCTGTCCTCGTGTTTCAGGACACCACCAGCTTGAAAAAACAGGAAAGAACTCCCAGTTAGGGTGGACTTAGGGAAACTGGTATTTGCATCATAGGAGCTTGGTGTGGAGGTGTTAGGTAGCTCCTGGCATCCAGGTGAGCACTTGAGGCAGCCTGGGCGGGCTGAGAGTGGGTAGACTGGACTCTTCACCCCAGTCAGGGAGACCCTCCTTCTGCCCCAGGAAGAGGTTGAATGGGGACTCTTTCACTCATTCAGCAAACTTTTCTTGGTAACTACACTATATGAAGCACAGGAGACAGACATGAGCAAGGGCTGGCCCCTGCTCTCAGGGAGCCCCTCAGCAGTGGACAGACCCTGGCAAAGACAGGAGGAAGCGTGGGTGCTCCCAGGACACTGAGGAGGTGCAGGGGGTGGGATGGATGGTCTGGGTCAGGGCGGGAGTCAAAATGAAGAGCCTTTCTTTTAAGCACTGATTTTAGTATCCTTGTCTCTCAGCATGTTTGAACAGTCTCCCTGGTTGGGAAGGACAGGGGTCTACTGCCGTCATTTCCTCCAGTTTTTGTCACATGGGTAGACTGCCATAATCAAGATCCCAGCTGTTGCATGCAGTCACCAGCAGGGCAGGAGAGGACAGGAAATGGAGGCAGGGTGAAGGGAAGATGATAAGAGAGAGAGAAGATAGTGTAGCTGGGACCGTGCTGGACAGGGAAAGGCCGAGGATAGCTAGACTGAGGGACCAAAGGGAGGAAGGAGAACGGGAGAGGTCAGAAAGAGGTGCTTGTGGTCTGCGGAGTGTGGGGACAAGCCTCAGGGGCCTCTGGAGTGAGGATTCTCAGTTCTGGTTCTTCTAGCTCATATCATTTGGGGCAAACCCCGACTGCCTTGGTCCCTCCTCCCCTCTCTGAAGTTTGAGTGCTGCTCAGCCTGTTGGTCTTTAGTGCCCTTTCTCCTCTTCCCCCTGGAGTCTAGGTTGGTGTGGGGGGAAATCCTGGTTACACCTGCAGCATGAAAGCCCTCTGAGAGTTCCTGTGAGGCTCATTACCCGTCTCAGGGGTCTTGTGAGGCTTCTGCTGAGGATTTTGTCACCTCTGTCTAAGCAGGCATAAAGATTTTAGGTGTGTGACCTTTGAAATGGCACAGTAGTGTTTCATTCTATCACGCTGGCTAGCTGTGTGACTTGGGAAAGTTGTTATCCTCTCTGTGCCCCACTGCTCTCACCTATAAAATGGGGATAATAAAAGTATCTGCCTTATAGATGTTGTGAAGCTAGTACGCATTTTCAAAAGGGCCTGAAACGGTGCCTAACACAGAATAAGCTCTGTATATGTTCTCTCTTATTGGTAGTACTAATAGTTCTTACTTGTGAAGATTTTGCCTTTTGCTTTATAGGATTTCTTCTTTTGTTTTTGACTGAAAATGCAATGTCACCATGTTGTTTAAAAATATATAATTCTACTCCCTACCATTGTAACAAAACATGTATCTACCACTGTACAAAACTTGCCATTACTTTCCAAATGCATACATATTTTACACTGTTGCATCCATAGTGTGAACTATTTTGCCTTCTGCTCTATTTGTTCAGCATTATCTGATGACTGTTATGCTGCTTATAATTATCCGAATTCTCTTTTGTAGCTGCTGCTGTCCAAAATCCTTGTGGCTGGTCCCTTAACGTTCAGCATTCCCTGTTTCACCATCAAAGATCATCTTGAACATCTTTGCTGCCTGTAGCTCCTTACTTCAGTTGAATTATTTCCGGGGGATAAATTCCTAGAGGGGAATTTCTAGGCCAAAGAATATGGTCATCTTTAGGATGATGGTTCACACTACCACTTCGCTTTCCAGGAGGGTTGGAATAATCCACAGGCCCTAAGTTGTAAATTCCTGGGCTAGGAATATTGGCTTTTAAAGAGTGGATTCCGAGGGAGAGTCAGCTTTATCTGGAGTCTCATACTTACGCTGTCAGCTCAGTGGGGGTATGTGTGTGTGTGTGTGTGTGTGTGTGTGTGTGTGTGTGTGTGTGTGTGTGTGTGTGTGTGTGTGTGAAGTTTCCTGTGTAGGACACTGCAGCTGCTCTGGACATGAGGCTTTTCCTAGAAGCCATTGCTTCTGGGCAATTCTTGCTGAGATTACTGGGTATCCACAAAGGAGCCTTATTAGTGGCTCTTTCTGCACTTCACACACCTTTGCCAAAGAGTTGACTTACATAATGTAAGGACCCTTCCTTCTTCCTTGATTTGTGGTGTCAAACCTGTAGATTGGGGGCAGATCCTAGCTTTAAAAGGCTTTAAAATGTTGATCTAAAGTTGCTGGAAACACTGCATGCAGAACCCATGTTAGGCTCTAATGGGCTAGCCTGGGCATCTGACCATGTGGTCGAACTCTGATCTGACAGCCTTTGTTTATGGGACCCAGACAAGGGGCTCAAATGAAGAAAGGCCTTTAAATTATATTGGGTGTAAATAAGTTGATCGGTAGCCCAAGGTCTGCAAACGTGAATTGCCATTTCTGTCCCTGTAGCCACCCCGCCATGCACATACCTCTTTTGTAGACAACCAGAAGCCTGCTACTTGCATAAATGTTGGAATGGCTTTAGAGCTAGTGATTTCAGTGACCAAAGGTTTATAGACCCAGTAGACAGGGTACATTCAACCTGTGACAGCTGCTCCCTTCATCTTGTAGCCCCTCCACGCGTCCTCTCTACTGCTGCATTCCTCAGCAGTCAGCTGTGACTTAGCAGGGTGCTCTCGGGGGTCCATCTGGAACTAGGCCAGAGCTGCTGTGAGTATCTTGTTCCCCGGGGACCCAGGGCAAGAATTCCTTCCTGTGTAAAGTGGAGCGATAATTCTTACCTCAGAGGGTTGATGAGAGGATTGAACGAGATGAGGTACTTGGTAGTGGCAGTGCTTTGTCTTTCGATCAGTGCATCCCCTTGGGCAGCAAAGGCATACATTCAACACAGTAGGCTGCAGAGTAAAATTTTTTTCAAGTGAAGTTTTTTCCCTCTGCCCTGGGGCAGTGAAGAGGAGCAGAAAGAGGTGTGAGGCTGTAACTACAGTTTAGGGGCAGGGTTTAGCCTGGAGCCAGAGTTTGGTGGAGATGATGGCCTGGCTTCTCTGAACAGACCTACCCCAGGCCACAAGGAGAAGCCTCCACCTTGTTGAATCCACAACACTGGGAACTTGGAGTGTGCGTTGCCATGTGTCAGGCATGCCAGGATTCTGTGGTCATTCATAGCCTTCCCTTCTCCAGGTGGACATTGTTAGTGTCCTGGGGAGAGGCCATCACAGACTACATGTAGCTTAGTGGTTGGGGGAGGAGCTGGAGGGAGCATTGGATATTTGGTGGAGTCTCAGGAGGTAAGAAAAGGGCTATGTTAAAAAACAAAAACACAAAAAGCACGGGAAGATCAACTTGATGTTTGGTGATGACCTAGAGGGGTGGGATAGGGAGGGTGGGAGGGAGGCTCAAGAGGAAGGGGATATGGGGATATATGTATGAATACATCTGATTCACTTTGTTGTACAGCGGAAACTGGCACGACATTGTAAGGCAATTATACTCCAATAAAGATCTGAAGAGAAAAAAACCACAGCGACAAAACAAGGGCTGGACATAGGTGGGCTCAGGCTGGGTTGCCCAGTGGCCTATACCACTGTGTTGTTAGAAAAACTAAGATTTGGGCCTGTAGATAGCCTGTCTTTACCCAGGGGCTGGTGTTGGAAGCCAAGATGCCAAGCCCTGATCCTTCCAGCAATTCCAATTTCTAGGGCCCGCATCACAAGTAAATTGGTCAGCTTGAAAACCCAGTCAGTCTGGCCAAAACTATGGCATTTTTGTTGATCTTTTCAAAGGGTTGATCGATTTTCTCTATTATTTTTCTGTTCTCTATTTCATAATTTCTGCTCTAATCTTTATTATTTTCTTCCTTCTGCTTTGCTTTAGCTTTGGGTTTAGTTTGTTTTTCTTTTTCTTAAAAACCTTTTTAAGGTGGAAGGTTAGGTTATTGATTTGAGATCTAAAGATCATGTACATTTAAAAAAAAATTATTTATTTATATATTTATTTATTCAGGCTGTGCTGGGTCTTAGTTGCAGCACTCAGAAGCTTTTAGTTTCAGCATGCATGCGGGATCTAGTTCCTTGACTAGGGATTGAACCCGGGCCCCCTGCATTGGGAGTCATACCCACTGGACCACCAGGAAAGTCCCAAGATCACGTACTTTTAACATTTTAATAGATACTTTCAAATTGCCCTCCACTTTACACTCATCAGCAGTGTATGAGAAGTACCTGTTTCCTACACTAGATATTATCAATCTTTTTACATTTGTCTGTATGATGGTCAAATGTGGTATCTTGTTTTAGTTTGTTACTCTGATTACTGATGGTGTTAAGCAAATTTCATGTGTTAGTTGGCCCTTCGTATTTCTTCTGTAAATTACTTGTTAATTTTTTTAAAATAAATTTATTTATTTTTGTTTGTTTATTGGCTGCGTTGGGTCTTCATTGCTGCACACAGGCTTTCTCTAGTTGCGATGAGCGGGGGCTACTCTTCATTGTGGTGCGTGGGAACCTCATTGCTGTGGCTTCTCTTGTTGCGGAGCACAGGCTCTAGGTGCGTGGGCTTCAGTAGTTGCGGCACATGGGCTCAATAGTTGTGGTGCATGGGCTTAGTTGCTCCTTGACATGTGGGATCTTCCCGGAGCAGGGCTTGAACCCATGTCCCCTGCATTGGCAGGCAAATTCTTAACCACTGCACCACCTAGGAAGTCCCTACTTGTTAATATTTTTACCTATTTTTCTATTAGTCTTTAAAATAAGTTTATAGGAGTTTTTATTACTATGGATGTTACTCCTTTATATTGTATGATCTCTCCATGTGTCATGTGTCTTTTAATTTTACCTCTGTTATCTTTGAGCATACAAAAATTTTATGTGTTTAAGTCTGTCTTTTCCTTTATGACTTCAGGTTGTTTTTACACTTAGGAAGGTCTTCATCATCCCAAGACTGTAAAAATTTTCTTTTGTATTCTTTTCTAAGCTGGTTCTTTAACATTTTAGTACTTGTCCCTGACAATAAAAGATGAACAGAATCACTGTTCAACCCTCATATGTTGTAAGAACCCTTATGTCATACCCACAGGACCCTTTGAGGTCCCAGACTCTTTTTTCAAATCTGTTACTGTTGCTGGTGGATTAGAAGAGAAATGTGAAATTTTAGCCACTTGTGATTATAGAGTTGTATTAATCTGTAGGCTTTGAAGTTCTAGGGAGTCAGGGGAGAAGGTAAAGTAATATTTATTGATCATCTGTTAGTGCTAAGCACTGTGATAAGAATGTATATGGGCTATCTCATTTACCATGTGAAGAGAACACAGTATTATCTGCACTCTTTAGAGGAAGAGATTGGAACTGGATGCATTTAAAGAGGTCTTGATGCTGGAGAGGTATTGCCAGGAGTGCATGGCTGGCTGACGGCCCAAGTGGCCTGTTAGGGCAGCAGGCTTTCCACAGTTCAAGGTCTGGTTCTAGTTGGAGAGAGAAGGATGTACTTGTAACCAGCATTGCACATCCAGAAATGCAGTCAGGGCTCCAAAACTGATCAGGTGGTTGGCCGATTTAGTAATAAAACTCCCACGAGACTTATTTACATGCTGGAATGCTAAGTTGCTGTGCTACTGGAAGATTGGAACTGTTGTCAAGTGGCTTAGAATTCTCTGGCTGCTGGCAGCGCTATAAGGGAAGCCACAGTATAGTCAGGCAGCTGGTAAGTCAGAAGTCACAGCAGGGAGGTGAGTTGTACTCTGTGTTGGATGATGTCAGGCTGATGAACCCGTCCCCACAGTGTCGCAGAACTCCTTCAGGGATCTTGGTCTGGTCCAGAGGTCAGGGCCCCTTTCTCCCCAGTACAGCCCTGGAAGGACACTGCCAGCTCCATCCTCCACCATTCCCCTATTAATTTCCTCGTGTGCTTTCTTTCTTTCGTTTCTTCCTTTCCATCCAGCCAACTTTTTATTTCATAGCCTGTTATCATGAAGGACTCTCTTGCCTTATTTATTTGTTCTATTTTATCCTCATTCCTATTTCCATTTCCCAACCCCACCATGGACAGCCATTCTAAAGTGTTTAATGTGTACCTGTTTTTGCTCTTGCCAGATGGGAGCCACTGCTTCATATATATGCAGTATTTAATTTAAAGTTAATTTTTTTAGATTAACATATTGTAAAATTGGCCTTTTTTTTGGGTTTACAGTTCTATGAATTTATATATATATGTGTGTGTGTGTATACATATACATAAAACTACCACCACAATCCAGATACAAAATTGTACTATCACCCCCCAAAATCCCCCTGTAGTCACGTTTTCCTCTCACTCATCACCCCTGTTAACCACTGATCATTACTGTTGTTTTATCTTTTTGAGAATGCCATATAAATGGATCATATAGTATTTGTATATATGTATTTTTAACTTATGTAAATGATATTTTTATAGCTCATTTTGATTCTAATTTTTTTTACCCAGATCTGCTTTTTTTTTTTCCTTTTTTTTCAATTTTTAAAAAGTATGACATAACTTCAAACTTATAGAAAAGTTGCTAGAATTATACAAAGAATTTCTGGATAGCCTCTGGATCCCCCTAAATTCTCCAAATGTTAACATTTTACTATATTTTCTTTTTTCTTCTCTCTCTCCATGTATATGCGTATGTGATATTCCAAATCATGCCCCTTTATCCCCTAAATATTCAGCATCAATTTCCTAAAAACGAGAATTTTTTAGATAATCATAGTATAATGATCAAATCAGGAAATCAGCATTGAAAATTTTCTATTATCTCATCTACAGACCTTTTGAAGATTTTGTCCGTTGTTCCAAAGTCCTTGTAGTAAGAGAAGATTGAAGAGCATGCATTTTATTCAGTCATCATGTCTCTTTAGTCTCTTAATCTGGAACAATGCCTGACACTTCTTTGTGTTACAGGACACTGACCGTGTTGAAGCATACAGGCCAGTTGTTTTGTAAAGACCCCTCAATTTGAGTCTGTCTGTTGTTTCCTTGTGATGAGGTTCAGGTTATGCTCTCAACAGGAGTGCCAGTGAATGTTGCTGAGTTCTTCTCAGTACACAGTATCTGGAGGCACGTGCTGTTAATTTGCTCCTTACTGGCCATGTGAACTTTGATCATTTCATTATGATGGTGCCTGCTGTTTCTCCATGATCAAGTTTGCTATTTTACTCCCCTTTTTAAAAAAATTAATTAGTTTATTTTTTGGCTGTGTTGGGTCTGTTGCTGTGCGTGGGCTTTTCTAGTTACGGAGAGCAGGAGCTACTCTTCCTTGTGATGCACAGGCTTCTTCATTGTGGTGTCTTCTCTTGTTGCAGAGAATGGGCTATAGGTACGTGGGCTTCAGTAGTTGTGGCACATAGGCTGAGTAGTGGTTTGCGGGCTCTAGAGCACAGGCTCAGTAGTTGCAACACACGGGCTTAGTTGCTCCGCGGCATGTGGGATCTTCCTGGAGCAGGGATCGAACCCCTGTCCCCAGCATTGGCAGGCGAATTCTTAACCACTGCACCACCAGGGAAGTCCGTATTTTATCCCTTTTAATTAAAATGTGTCCTGTGGGCATTTACTTTAAGATTATGTAACTATCTTGTTATTCCTCAAACTTTCATCCACTGGTTTTTAGCACCTATTGAAGATTCTTACCTGAATTATTATTATTATGCTGGTTGGTGATCTAATTCTATTATTACATCTTACATTTATTAGTTGGCATTTTCCTGTCAGGAAGAGCTTTCCCTTCTCCCCTATTTTCTTTCTTTTTTTTAAAATAAGTTCATTTATTTATTTATTGGCTGCATTGGGTCTTCATTGCTGTGCGCAGGCTTTTCTCTAGTTGCAGCAAGTGGGGTCTACTCGTCCTTGCAGTGCACGGGCTTCTCATTGCGGTGGCTTCTCTTGTGAAGCATGGGCTCCTAGGCGCTCAGGCTTCAGTAGTTGTGGCACACGGGCTTAGTTGTTCCGCAGCATGTGGAATCTTCCTGGACCAGGGCTCAAACCTGTGTGGCCTGCATTGGCAAGTGGATTCTTAACCACAGTGCCACCAGGGAAGTCCATCCCCTATTTTCTTATATTAGTACAGAGTTATGGATTCTTACTTTATTCAATAGTTCATAATCCTTTACTAGCATTATTTATTTTGATGCTCAGACTGTCCCAGATTTGGGCAATGAGATCCCCTTCAAGCTGGCTTCTGTGTCATTTTGGCATATCCCTTCATTCTTTGAGCATTTCCTTTCCTTTAGGCAAATCAAGATGTTCCAGGCTCTTCTTGTTAATTCTCTGACTCAGCCCTGGAATCAGCCACTTCTTCGATGAGCACTAATTCTTTTTTTTAATTAATTAATTTTATTTTTGGCTGCATTGAGTCTTTGTTGCTGCACACAGGCTTTCTCTAGTTGTGGTGAGTAGGGGCTACTCTACTTTAAGGTGCACAGGCTTTTCATTGTGGTGGCTTCTCTTGTTGTGAAGCACGGGCTTCAGCAGTTGTGGCACACGGGCTCAGTAGTTGTGCCACACGGGCTTAGTTGCTTTGCAGCATGTGGGATCTTCCCCGACCAGGGCTCAAACCCGTGTCCCCTGCATTAGCAGGAGGATTCTTAACCACTGCGCCACCAGGGAAGTCTGAGCACTAATTCTTTTTAGTAGAGAATGGTATTTAGAAACCAAGAGCTGGACTCCAGATGCTCACCCTTGATTTTAAGGTCCATCCACATTGCCGTGTGTAATCTAGTGTCCATGGTGTTCATCCCACTTTTCTCTCTCCATTAATGGTAGACTCCCACACTGCCTCCAGCACTGCCTTCTCACGTAACTGCTGTAAAGAACAGCTTTCTACGTGTCCTTTATGGACCTATGTGTATATTTATGCTGCTTCAAGAGTGCCAGATATGGCTCCAGAATGACTATCCCTGTTTACGTTTCTACCAGCGAAGCAAGAGCATCTCTGTACCTCTACAAATACTTGGCATTAACCAACTTCCTAATTTTTGCCAAATGAGTAGATAACACTGGGCGAGCTCTTGTCTTAACTTGCTTTTCTCTGGTTATAAATGAACCGGAACATCTTTTCGTATGGTTGATGGCCTTTGGGATTCTTCTTTGGCAAATTGCTTATTCATAATCATTCTTTGGCTGTTTTGCACAGGGTCTCATATTTTTCTTGATGACATGCAAGGTTTCCTTATACATCCTGGATACGAATCCTTTGCTGGTCTCAGACACTGCAGATGTCTTCTCTCAGTCTGTCATCTGTCTTTCACTTTGCCCACGCTGTGTTTTGTTTGAACCTAAGACTTTTTTCCCCTTTGTTTTGTGCATTCTCTCACCAGTTTTTCTGTAACTGTATTAACACCCTTAGTCCCTCCGCATTTTAGATGTGCTGGTGTAACTGAGCTCCGCTGATTCTCCTTAGCGGTCTGTCTTATGACTTCTTAGCCGCTATTGAATTCTATTAAGAATGACTTTGCCTCTTGAAGAGTGTAAGGCCTGCATGCAAGTATTATTCATGTATTTATTCAGCAAATGCATTTTGTAGACCTACTGTTTGTTAGGGACTGTGCTATAGCACAGACAAGGTTCGGAAGTTATAAAATGCGCCTGTAGCTTTGCAGAGGTGGAGCAGGGATTTGAACCTTGGTCTGTGAGCTTTCCTACCATGCCGCTTCCCTTGGAAATTGCATTTGGTTCCTGTAGAGCTGTGTGTCAAAGTTCTACATCTTTTCTAACAAATGGCCTAAGAAGGTGCAGAGCAAAGTGTTCTCCCCCAGCATCCTGAGAAGGGGAAGGTAATCAGAAGAATGGAGGTAAGTGTGGCTCCTGCCATCCTGGGCCTGGCAGGCTCGGGGCTACGTGCTGGTGACTGGCTCCAGGCTGAGAGTTTAGGACCCGGAGGAGACTGGAAGGCTGCCTCAGCCCACAGGGAAGGGTCTTAAAGTAACACCCAGGTCTTAAAGTAACACCCAGGCCTGCATCATCTTATCCTTTCTGAGAAGCTTCAATCATCCCTTGCAGAAGAGCTCTAGTTCTAAGAGGCGAGAGAGACAGCAAGATCATCCTGGGGCTTACATAGAATTCCTGGGCAGGTTGGCCTCCCGAGCCTCTCCTGGTAGTGATAACTGTGAGCAGGCGCAGTTTCCGCAGATTCCAGGGGAGGGAGGGCAGCCAGTCTGGAGAAGGGCTGGGTGAGGAGGAAATCTGCGTTTGGGCCGGAACCAAACAAAGCCGAAATTCCTCCTGGGACAGTTTTTCCCCAGAAGACAAATGCTGGGAAGCCTGTTTACTGTGCTTTAAAAGCCTTGATCCCTGGGCTTCCTGACCTCAGGCCTTGCATCTCTGTGGTTTCAGTGCTGGTGGAAACCTCCTTGAGTCACCCCACGACAGACGTGTAGTGTTATGCCCCCAGTTCTGGGGCCTCGCAGGGTTTCCCAGTGCTTTGTCCTTGTTTCTGCTGCCTCCTTGAATTCTGAGCCGTGACCATGTATGTATAGAAATACACTTGAGAAGGGTTTAGATCAATAATGTCACATCAGATTCACTTTTGGGTTCCTTGGATCAGTTGGTGGCTTGCTGAAATCCCCACGGATTCTGAACCCTAGGATTCGGAGACAGAATTCCCATGGGCACAGTGGAGGGAGAGTAGAGGGGGCATGTGAGCTGTAATCTGTTGTCTGCTGTGTAGACGCATCCATGAACATCAGAACCCTGAAGAATTAATAAGGAGGATTAATAAGGATTGGCTTTTTTGCAAATCCAAGAGTGTCCTTGAGGAAGTCTGTCAGTCTCTCTGGCTTTCAGTTTCCCTATGTGTAACCCAGGGGCTGAAATATCATTCTCAAGGCCCCTCCAGCCCTGGTCTGCCAGGATTATCCATGGGCCTGTTTCGATTATCCATGGGCCTGTATCCTGACCCTTTGAGGTGATGGAATCTGACCTTGACTTTGCTTGCTTAGGTTTAGGCCTTGGTACCCTTCACTCAGGATGCTGGACTGAGTGACTACCCAAGGCTTTTCTGGTCCTCTTACCACCCATACTAGACTTTGAGCTTTGGGGTTATTCTCTCAAGGAATAAGTGCTATTTGGTGAAGTGCCTGTTTGATGTGGCAGTGTGAGGTTTAGATGAGGAAATAGCAACATTTTCATTAGGAGGTTAGGCTGTCCACCACCACAGAGTCTCAAATTATAGGCCTAGAATCTGGAGGAAACTCATTTAAAATTGAGGGCGGGGGATGTGGCTGTAGGTCACGAATCAGGTGCTATACCTGGAAACCAAAGGCATCTTTAGAGCCCAGAAAGGAGAGTGTTCTTGTCCTTGGTCACCTTGGATATAGGTGTGTAATTAGGACAACAATCTAGATTCTCAAGCATCAAATAGGAAGATGGTTCCCTACTCTGCTGGTTCAGCTTCTTAACTCGTAGCTGAACAAGTCGTGCTGTGGGGGTCACCACACATTCGTGCAGCCTGTTATGCCAGAAACTGTCCAAAGTACAAAAAAGGAATGGTGTACAACCCTTGTCATCAAGGAGATGAGGCTCTGCTGGAAGAAGCAGCTAAGCAGATGGCACCCTCCCCCGGGGGGGCTTGGACGTGGGCTTGTAAAGGTTGAAATGTTGGTGTGTAAAGGGTGTCTGTAGGCATCTGCAGCGGGGACCAAGTGGCCTGAGGGACTTGGGGAAAGCTTTGAAGTTCACAGTTTGAACTTTGAAGGACTGTTCCCTTACCTATTTCATAAAGGTTTTTGAGGTAACTTGTAAGAATACACACCATAAAAAGAATCAACATAAGTAAATTAAAACAAGAGAAAGAGGAAATGTGGCTTAAAAAGTTAAGATTCAGGAAGAGTTAAAATGTAGATACTTAGGTGCTGCGGCCCAGAATAGCTAGTACACCTGCCCCTTTGCAAAAGCCAAAAGGGAAACGTTGTTGGAGAGCAGCAACACACAGTAGTTCCCGAGTGTCAGTGGTTTTTCTTGGTGTCTCACTCTTAAAGAACTTTGTGGGGGTGGCAGGGAGGGGATGCTTAGCAGGTGAGCCTGTAAACCAGCATTTCTCAAAACTTACTCTAGGGACCTGCAGTAAAGCTACTTAGAGTACTTGTAAAAAGGCTGAGTCCCGGGCCCCAGCCCCAGACTTAGCACGTGAAAAGCTCTGGAGAGGAGGGTCCAGGAATCTGCAGTTTTACGTGCTTCCCCAGATGATTCTTTGTGTACTCCATCATTTGAGAACCTCAGCAATTGATGGGAATCTCAACAATATCTTGAAAGCAAATGCAGTAAAGCAAATGAGAGTGCTTGGCTTTTGTCTGAAGGCTGGGTGGGAATTTAATGGGAGAGAGGGCAGGGCATAAGAAAAGGCAGTTCCACTGAGGTGCATTCATCTCCAGGTCACTTTCAGGTCATATTTTGGAAGCCCTACACAGTGTGGCAGTTCAGGCACGTGGCAGGACCGCGCCTCAGCACAGAGATGGATGGAGGAGGAGCTGGCCCCACTGTGACCGATTGGTCCAGCCTCCCCTTGGCCACCTGGGCTCTGCTCTGCAGACCTCCTCTGGCAGGCTCTTATATTTTTTGAGCAAATACTTTGTTTTCCTCTGTGCCCCCAAATGCAGGGCTCTGAGACCACAAATGTGCTCTGCTTCCTGTTGAAACAGTGCTTTTCCCTCCAGGGTCCAAAGTGGCTTGGATGGTGAGATGGCAGAAAGAACAGTGGGGTGTTGAAATTGTGTTCCGCGTGCAGTGTGCCTGAGACGTACCAAGTCAGGCTTTGCAATAGATTATGCCTGTTGTCTGGTCATGGAGTTGTGTGTTTTGAAGTCTTTATTTTGGAAGACACTTCTTTATGGGAAAGGGATGAAGGAGGGGTCACAGTTCTTGTCCTTAGCTTACATTTTTAAATATTTAGTGTTCAATTTTAAAGATACACCGAAAGGTATAAAGAAAAATATCCTGAACATCTTGAAAAATAAATCATTTCCAGTACTTTTGAAGCCTTCGTGATTTAGATTTTAAAACCAAATGAGACATGGTTAACATGGGCCTTGAGCAGCCCTATCTGGTGGCTCTCTGTCCTGTGCTCCTCCATCACATTTTCTCAAGGTTTATGGAAGTCCTTTTGGTGGCTTGCATGGGTGGCAGGGAGGCCGAGAGAATAGCTGCGCACCATCCACTCAGCTCAGCTTTGTTGGCATATGCTCCGTGTCCATGGCAACCAAGTGGACACTCACAACTCTTCTCCCGGAGAGGAGCTGAGGGGCCCGGTGGAGTCAGCTGCTTCTCTGCAAAGCCTTCCTTGCCTCTGTTCCCTGGCCCTGGAGTTGACTCCCCTTCCTTTGTGCCATTTCATCTGTTCTCACGACTGTCACCCTCTCCATTGTTGTTTGCTTTGCTGGTCTCTGCTGCTGCCAAGGGCAAAGACCTCTTCTTAACCCAGCCCCCCTGCTGCATGCCTGGTGCCAACTGGCATGTGGTGTGTGCTAACCAGGTGCATGGTTGAGTGGATGTGGTCTATGAGTATTTAATGAAGGCGGAGGAAGAGTAAGAGCCAACCTTGAGTGGTCTGAGGCTTCCTAGGGGAGGTGATGTTTGCGCTGAGGCCAGGCAGCTGTTGGATTGGTGATTAGGAAGTTCTTGGAGACTTCTGGAGAACTTCCCTTCCCTGAAGGACTGGAGAGAAGATTTGGGATGAGCCCTGTGCAGTAGATGGTACTTCTCATTTTTGGTGTGAGGGGTTACAAGGGGCATCATGAGTTGGTGGGACCATTGCAGACAATGGTCATTCCCAAGCCTGGGGATTTTTTAAGAAAATATTTATTTTATTTATTAATTTGATTGTGCCAGGTCTTAGTTGCGGCAGGTGGGCTCCTTAGTTGTGGCAGGCGGGCTCCTTAGTTGCGGCACGTGTGCTCCTTCGTTGTGGCATGTGCACTCTTAGTTGTGACATACATGTGGGCTCTAGCTCCCTGACCAGGGATTGAACCCAGGCACCCTGCATTGGGAGCGCAGAGTCTTAACCACTGTGCCACAGGGAAGCCCTCAGGCCTGGGGATTTGGTGGTGCCTGGCTCAGCTTCCAGTGTGCACGTGGCCTTCAGAAGATTGGTGCAGAGGAAGATGGCTCACCCACAGAGCCTGGGGAGCAACGCCGTAGTGCAGCTGAGGGGTGGGTGGTGGCAGGGCTGGTTTGAAGAGGGGCTGTACATAGTGTTAGGTCTGAGGTTTGGCCGAGGAAGAGATTCCAACATCTCATCTTGTTGAAGTGCAAAGCCCTGAGTGTTGTCTAGTTGCCAAATATGTGAATTTCATCGCTCAAGAAAAATTTTTTTACAACTTGGAGGCTTTACCCATGGCTGCCAAGTAAGGGTTTTTTAAAAAATTAAATTAAATCAATCCAGCATCAAAATCCACTGTGATTATTTCATAAAAAAGAGGGGATTTTAATATTTAAAGAATAAGAAGCACTTCATCTTGGAAGAATGGGCATTCTGATATATTGATTACATTGAGCTTTAAGAAGGACCACCAACATTAAGCTTTACTTTGACCATTTTGTCTCAGGCTGGTGGAACATTGTCACCACCCCACATCAGGCCAAGGACCGTCTTGACCCATTGGCTGGTTAGTTGGGAAGCAGTGCCTAGACATTCCAGCCTCTTTTGCTGAGGCTAGAGGAATGAATGAGTGGCTCAGCCAGCTTGAAAGTGAGGCGGGAGCCTGTGCTGGGCTGGCTTTAGCTTCTCAGGGCTTTCGATGGAGGGGCATGTGTGTGTTTGGGTTTGCCGTGCCAGGCAAGGGAGCAGTGGAATTTGTCCGAGTTGAGCTCACACATTGAAGTTATTGAGCGACTTACACGCAGGGCCGTGACCTAGACTCCCAGCCGAGAGGCCCACGTGGCAGGGCTTTAGTGGGGGGAACCGAGGACAGGCTCACATCTGCTCATCTGCTTACGTAACCCTGCTTCCCAGCTCTTAGAGCCAAGAAAACACACAAGCTGACCCAGCGGGGCTGAGGGCTTGTGGTAGCACACGCCGCGCGCTGCACAGCAAGGGGGCCTTAGCTCGGCCCGAGGACTGTCATGAAGCCTCAGCCCTCTGCTTCCTCCCCGCCTCTCTCCCCAGGGCCCCTGTGGCGGCTCTGAGACCTGCTGGCGGGTCTGTGTGGTTCTGGGCAGGGCTGGTCACTGCTCTCCTGGAGTCTAAGCTCTTTGGACTTTCTCATTAGGACGGAATTGGGTGTGCTGAGGAGGACGGCCCCTACGGCGTGGCAGGTGGTGTGCAGGGCGCGCGGGGAGGCTTCCTGGCTGGCCCTGGACCCAGGAAGGCATTCAGCTCCAGGTTTGGAGCTGTCACAGCCGCTGAGCATTGACCCGTCTCAGGGGTGTGAGCTGGAGAGTTCTCAGAGTGGTGGCAAGCTTCAAGGAGAGAAGGTGGGGAAAAGAGTTGCCAGGCTGGGCAAGAAGGGCAGGATGGGGGTCAGGGTGCTCTAGGTGAGTGGGAGACACGGCAGGGTTGCGAGAGCGGCACAGGGAGGAGCAGGGGAAAGAGAAGAGGCTGTTCAGTGTCAAGCTCTGCATGGACCCTCTGGGGCAGCAAGTCCCTTGGACAGCCTTGAACCAGGGTAGTTGTCGCGTGGGTCCTGCCACGCCCAGCAGGGAGCTCCTCGAAGTCAGGAACTGTCCTGTCCATCCCATCACCTCTCCACCTCCCTGACCTGGCACACCACCTGGCACACAGTAGGTATCCAGAAAGTATTGATTGAAACAGATTGAAAGTGGCCTTGACACACCACAGGAAACATTTACATTAAACAAACACTTCAGAAAAGACTCTGGCTTGATGGTTGAGTAGGTTCCCATGGATGGACGGTTACATGCTATTAATGCCTCGTGTGTGTCCGTGCACATACACACTCGGGGGTTAGAGGAAGGGGCGAGGGATAGAAGTTGGACCACCTAGGTTATTAGCTTCTTTAATTGGGTGGATGGTGTTATCAGTTGCTGAAGGAACTCTGGAGCAGAAGCAGGTTGGCCATAGGTGGTGGTGGTGGTGAAGTTAAGTAAGTGTTCATTTGAGTTCCAATCCCTGCAATTTACAAATGGAAACCAGTATCCTGAGAGGAGATGGTTCTCCCAGACGTCATCTGGCAGGTCACTGGTAGAGCTGAACTAGGCCCCAGGCAGCCTTTCTCCTGACCAGGAACTTCTACCTCCGGACCGTATTTCTGGAACCACTCGAGGGGCAAAATTAAGACACTTCTAGCCTGCAGGTGTCCGCTCCAGGGAGGCTGGGCAGAACAAGTGTGAATTCCTGTTTTCTGGGTTGGTTTCAGAAGTTGTGAGAAAGTTGGTAAGGTGACAGTCCAGATGCCTCTTGGGTTCCTGAGAACAGAGTTATGTTTAGCAGCATCTTTAGCATCAAAAGTGGGTGAGCTGGGGATGGGGTGCAGATGTTGTGGGGCCTTGTGAAGTGAGAAGAGCCCAGTGACGGATCCTCTTTTCATGTTTTCCACAAGAGCCCTGTGCACCAGGGCCTCTCAGAAGGCTCTGCCCAGTGTTGTTGAGTCGAGCAACCCAGGCCTGCTGGACCCTGTGGGAAAGGGCTGCCTCCACGAAAGCCCCACGGCGTGTGAAGATGGGCGGTCCGGCTGCCCACTGCCCAACTTTTCCAATAAGAGTCACTCGGGCTCCTTGTTATTTACGTGGGTCTTTCCCAGGATCTACTGAGTCAAATTCTCTAGGGGAGAGGCCTGAGAGTCCATATTTTTACTGATGGCCTCACATGATTCTGATGATAGGTGTGGAGAAAAGAACCAGGCTGACCCCTTACTTAGTTCTGGGGCATGGTACCTACTCACCTGAGGGCCCCCTGGGAGGTTGGAGCTGGGGCAGGCAGGCACGTGAGGGACTGATCTGTGAGGCCTCTGTCCCTCCAGAGACCGAGGCGTGTGGCCAGGGGGAGGCTAGGGATTTTGATCCCTGAAGATCCCCTTCCTGCCCCAGGGGGTCTGCCGTCCGAGCTCTGTAGGAATGAGGAGGGCAAAAGGACAAGGCCAGACTGGGGCTTCGGTTTTAAGATTCTGGTCTCTCCGTGCCATTCGAGGAAAGAGGGGAGGGTATTTCTGGCAAAGGGAAAAGTGTGGGCATGGGCACAGTTTATAGGAATGGGAAGGGAGGGAGATACCGCTGAGACTGAAGGGCCTTGTTGCCACGCGAAGAGGCTTAGCCCTACCTGGTCCAAGGCCATAGCCTTAGAGCCGTCAGAGGGTTTTAGCAGGAAGGTGATAGGATCAGAGCTGTGTCTCAGAAGAAAATGAACTAATGGGAGCAAGTGCTGTGATGATGGAACGGGGTCAGCGTCAGAGGGTGGGAAGGTGTGAGGAGTCCTGGCGATCCAGGAGAGCGGGGAGGAGGAGGAGGGGAAGGCAAGTCCACACCTGCTGACAGGCAAGAGGAGCAGGAGTCACAGCTCCCTTTTCTTGAGCGGCCTCCTTTCGGGAGGGTGAGTGATCCCTGAAGACAGGAGGTGCTTGGAGAGCCACGTGCTATTGACAAACAAACAGGGCAACGGAGGGCTGCACGCTGGACCGTGGGTGGTTCTCACCAGCATGTTGCGGGTGTACTTGCTCTGCGTTTGTGGTCAGGGTCTGGCCTCTGTTCTGTGGTGTGTAGGTTCCTTCCTTTGTTCCTGTGGATAGTCTGCTCCACAGGTAAAGCTGGTTATGCTGGAGTAACGGTTTCCAAAGTATGTTCCCTGACAAAATGGTTCTGTGGCCAAATAAGTTTAGGAAGTGGTGGGTTAGATAAAGTGAATGGGGTTTCTTGACTGCACAGCTTCTCAGAGCTTTTGGTGTGCATTATGACTTTCCAGAAGCAAGATTTAGTATGCAGGGTTCCCAAACTTATTTTACCAGGGGACATGTTCTTCCATTGAGCATCTTACTGGGACTAGCGTTTCCTGGAACCCACTTTGGGAAAGTCTGGCCTACAGGGAATACTGGGGACCTGGGTTCAAGTGTTGACTCTGTTCTCAATTCCCTGTGTGTCCCTGGGCTAGTCATCTTTCTCCTGCCTTCTCCATGTGTGCTGTGCCCTCCCTTGGAGGGGTGAGGTCCTCTCTCAGCTCCACCTGTTTCTACTTAGGAGAGAGGGAATTTCATGCCTGTGTCTGGATCTTTGCCTTTCCCTCTGCTCCTAACTGCCACTACCTCAAAATCCACCCTCCACGTCTCACCAACTTTTCTTCTAAGCCCAGAGCTCTCTTACTAACTTAGCTCTCTCGTTTGAAGCCATGTTATTCCAGGCCAGAAACTCTGGAGTTGCCCCTAAATCTTCCTCCCTTCTTCATCCCCTACTTATTCTAAGTGTTCTTCTTGGACGTTCTTTCCGGCTGTTTCTTCCCTCTGCTTCCCTTCGGGTCCTCTAGTCCCTCCCCGTCGAGTTTGTTTCATCTGTGCATTGCATCCCTTCCTGAGACATGGGTTACTCATGCCACTTCCCGCTGCCTTCTGATTTCAGGCTGATTTCCTCGACACTGGCCTTCCCGGCACACATGCACACTTTCCCCCAGCTAGGTTAGGTTCAGAGAGATGATGTAAGTCGTTTGTCCCAGGCCACACAGCTAGGAGGTGGCAGAGTTTCAACTTCAGGATTTTTGAGAAAGTGCTTTCTCAACCATGCTCTCTGATCGTTACAACAGCTTGTCAGGAAGTCTGAGCAGGAATTACTCCATTTCCATTTTTCACTTGAGCACCACAGAGTCTGAAGGGAGTGGGTCCTAGGAAGGTGAGTGCTTCAGAGGGTGACCAGCTGTCTGGACTTGCCTGGTAGTGAAGGGTTTCCTGGGATGGTCAGTCATGTTAGTGCTGGATATGGTCCTCAGTGCTGAGCCTGAGTGCCTTTTCCACAGCCACACTGCCTCCCAGGAGGAGATGCTTCCTGCAGCGTAGGCCTGGCCACCTGCAGAGTCCTGTGGCCTAATATCTTCTTCCCTCCACCTCTCTAGTCGGGCCCATGCTGATTGAGTTTAACATACCTGTGGACCTGAAGCTTGTGGAGAAACAGAACCCAAACGTGAAGGTGGGTGGTCGCTACGCCCCCAACGACTGCATCTCTCCTCACAAGGTGGCCATCATCATTCCATTCCGCAACCGGCAGGAACACCTCAAGTACTGGCTGTATTACTTGCACCCAATCCTACAGCGTCAGCAGTTGGATTATGGCATCTATGTTATCAACCAGGTGAGGTCTGGGAAGATGGAGGGAGGGAGGGAAGGAGTGTATGTGTGTGCATGTGTGTGCGCGCTTGTGTGTGCACGCGTGTGTGTGTGTTCTTGTGTGTGTGTGTGCTTGTGTACTCAAATATGTGAGTCATGAGGAGTAAAGGAATGGAAGTAATTTTTTAGACATCTGACATTTTGCAACTCCACCACCCCCACCCCCACCCCCCATCATCTTGGTGCAAATGAGCTAAATGCCACACAGTTTGGTTTTTTGCCCCCAAGAGTATAACTTTGGTATTTCAAGTTTATCCTGAATCCTAAATTCCTATCTTTAGACGATAACCTCCCAAGTGGAATAACACATCTAACTTATCTATGTACCAAATTTCATTGAAATTCATCTGAAGAGACAGAGTATGTATTTCCATTTCTAAAAGGCCCAGTGTCCATTTCATTTCAAGATAAACTCTGAATCTGCTGGTAGTAAGTTAGTTTGACTAGTAAGATTGTTGGCACTTCGACAGCTTCCATCAAAGTCGAGGGACTTTGTGGGCCTTCCGTGGACCAGGAGAGAAGCTGGAAACAGCAGTGTGTCCACCAAGCATTTCTGAGCACTGCCAGGGCAACGTGCTGCAGAGAGATACTAAAGAAACGTTGAGGTCCCAGTTCTACATGTCCTGAAGCTTCCTTCCTCACTTATGACAAGCGGGACCCTTCCCAGGAACAGTTTGCTGATAATCTCAAGAACCAAAGCTCAAGGTGGGAGAGCACGTGGCAGGCAAAACCCCTCAAGGCTGTTTGAGTGCCTGCGCCAAGGGAGGCATGGACCAGGGTCCCGAGAAAATCTGCTAGCAGGATAGCCAGACAGTTGTAGGTCATCTTAGAAGAATATTTGGATTATGTAAGAGAGAACAGATATATGCCCTGCAAATTCCAAACTACAAATCCAACAAATATGTGTTTAAGGAAAGCCTGCCATCAAGGAACACTTGTCTGATGCCAGTGAGCACATGCTGATCATGGCAAAATTCAGGAGCCCGTTATTAAAGCAATGGCAGTGAGCGCCTGGAAGAGGAAGCCGCCATCCCCAGGAGCCAGCAGGGATTCCTGGGGACAAGCGACGCCAGCTGCATCTCCTTTCCCTCTTGACAGTTATTATACCCGCAGATGAGTGATGCACTGTAGACACCATGTCAGATCTTATTCATCAAGGCATCTGGTGGCCTCCCACAGATCTGCCTGAGCAGAAGATAGACAGCTGTGGTCTGGATGGCATGTTAGCTAGATTAAAATATATACTTGGGTAAAGAGTGTAAGAGATAGTTAGCGATGATGCCAAGTTTTTAAATTTAGGTGACTGTGGTCAAGGGAGACTTTTGGGGGCCGGGGTTGGGGTGGGGAGAATGCTAATGTATAGGAAGCTTGTATTTTAGGTGAATGTGAGATTTCCCTGTTCAATTATAAAGTCAAAACAAGTATTGAACCAATGAAATTTAGCCACTATCTTAAATTCCTGTGACATGATTTATATAGATATTCTCCAAGTTTCAAACAACAGATTTCCAAATGTCCTATACCAGCTATTTCCTCCTGCCCGCCCCAGTCCAAGCTGGCAGAACAACTAAGCAATCCAGCTTGGACCAGTGGCCCCACCATGCTGGCCAACACTGGACACTGCCTAAGACGGGGCTTCTCCCAAAGGGTGCTTTCCGAAGTGGAGATCAGAGGCCAAATGCATTTGAGGAATGCTGGATAGAACAACACAAAGCAGGTTTCATTCCTGCAGAGCCTTCAGTGTACTCGTGTACCTTGCAGCCTCCAGGAGGACTCAGCACGTAGTGTTTCCTGAGCTCATCTGACTGGAGAACTGTGTTCCAAGAACCATCTCAAGCGATGCGTATTCCGTGAAGGGAATGTCGGGGAAAGCAGGCCTACATTAACACTTCCTCCCCTCGCCCCTCCTTACTTTCCCTAGGATAGTGAGAAATACCCCCAGCTCCTGTCTTTTGCCACCTGTATCTCAGCATCAGAAATATTTTATTTTTCGTTTTACAAACATTTACGTTTTTTTTTCTCTAGTCTTGTCAGTATCATCGTCTCTCTCCATCCCCCACCCCCTGCCCCAATCCATGTCTTTTTTTTTTTTAATTTTTATTGGAGTATAATTGCTTTACAATGTTGTGTTAGATTCTGTTGTACAGCAAAGTGAATCAGCTATTCATATACGTACAGCCCCTCTCTTCCCAATCCGTGTCTTTTTGCTCCTCCATCTTTTCCTTCTCTCCCAAGGGTTAACTTTCCACCTTAGCAGAATTATTTCCTCTTTAGCTCCCTCTCCCCCAGCTACTCTTATTTCTTCTGCTCCAGCTCCACCCTTATTATTTCATTGGAAAGATATAATCTGACTTCCAGGTAACCACGTCATGAAGAAACTTGAAGTCTGCCCTACCTTTCCAGGGAATAATATCCTGTATGCTATCTATAAAGAACCCATAATAAAGTGATGATAGGAAAACTAAGCCTTGAAAAGAAAGAGGTGGGAGGGGAAACATTTGGAGCTTGCCCCGTCTGCAAATTAGGATCTTCCTGTGTGCTCTGTTTTACTGTCATAGTAGGGGAGAGCGAGGTCATGGCATCCGGCTTGGGCTTTGTGTACCATTTGTTGAGCAAATGGGCCTCTCAGCGTCTCTCTGTCTCAGACACTGTGCTGTCATTTTGATGCTTCATTCACCACCACTCCCTCCACACACACAACCCATTTAAGATGAGATAGTGCTTAAAGTAGGAGAGGCCCCTGAGACATCTAGTCCAAGGGTTCTAAGGCAGGTTTTTAAGAACAAAACCTCCTCCTGCCATATCAAAATGCTACACAGCCCCCGATCCACAGTGGGTCACGGTTATGCTATTCTACTTGAAGTGGGGGCCGTGTCACCCCCTCTATCCCCTGGCCTCCCCTTCAGTCTTTGCTGGGGTTCACATGTACACCTGAGGCCGGAGAGAGTGGAAACTGTTCTCTTTTGCAAGTGAGGAAACTGAGGCTCAGAGAGGGGAAGTGACTGGGAGGAAGCCACATAAGCCACAGTAGGGCTGCAGCTCAGAGGGCAGTCCCCGTCCCCAGTGCCCTCTCAGTGCATCCTCACTCACTCCCTTCTGAGGGTCATTTAGCCCCTCCTTCTCCAAGCTGGCTGTCCAGGGCTGGGAGTGAGCTCCGGGCCTCAGACTGCCTGGGTTCCGGCTCTGCCACTTGCCAGCTCAGTGACCTTGGGCTTGAGTCCTTCACACCGTGGTTTCCCCAGTAGTGGGAGGGGGAGGTTTTAGTCCTCAGCGCACGGGGCCGGGGCGCACCTGGCACAGGGTGAACCCTCAGTAAACATTAGCTGATCTGAGTTCCTGCTCCCCACCGCTGCCCCTGCTGTCCCCTTCTTCCTGCCCGTTTTCTCCGCCCAGGATCGTGGTGATAAACTCTTTACTGCCGTCTCCCTGCCTCCTGCTTCACCCTCACTCAGTACCAGCATTGACACCCTCCCCCCCATCTGTGTGGCCTCCGTGGTGTCAGATAGTGGACTGAGGGACCAATGGCAAGCCCCCCAGCTTCTTCAGAGAAGGGTTATGTCTCAAGCGCCACACACAGGGCTGAGCTTTCATGGGCTTTTGTGGCTCCTATCCTGTCCATACGAAGCTATTAAGCACTTTTGGTGTAGTCTCCTCCAGTCGCCGTACTCACTTACATCTCACGATAAGCAGAGTGGAGTCTGGGGGGGTGTGCTTTACTAGTTGAGTGAACCTGGAAACTGCAGCGTTGCTGTTGGTTCTCAGTGAGTGTCCAACCCTTCTCCTGCCCTAGCCCACCTGCATCTGAATACCCTATTAGGGTATTCTTGTAGATCCAGCCTCTTGGAGCCAAGGGTGCTGCTCCGAGGCACAGGTGTCCTGCCCGAGGTCCAGCCCTGGGACCTTGGTGTGGAGGAGAACGTCAAGATGTCCTAACAGACGGGAGGTGGGCTGCACACTACGCTTTCTCATGCTCTGATTGGGAAAGGAAACCATAAAACCACCAGAGGTAAAGAGAAGGCAGGTTGTCACCTGGCAGCACTAGCCCGAAGTAAGAAACAGGATATTTGTGGGATTAGCCACCATAAGAATTACCAAATGGGTGAGGAATGCAGGCTCAGCTGGCCAGGTGGGTTTGTAATAACCACGGCAGCCCTTTGCCCAGAACCAGTGCCCAGGATCCGTCTCTCCGATCCTGTTTGTGTGTCCTCTGATGCCTCTGCTCTCACGCAGCTGCTGCAGTTTTTCTAGTTCTGACCATGTCGTGCCCTCTCTAAACTCTTCAGTATGACCCTGCTGCCCGCAGGTGAGGGTCTAAAGGGCCTGAAGGCCTGAGCTTGGCCGCTGAGGGAGGCGCTCTGCAGCCCACCCTGCCTGACCTCCCGCCACTTCCTCTCAGCCACCCTGGACTCGCCACCATCCCCGAGACACGCTCAACTGCCCTCCTGCACCTTTGCTTCCCCTGCACCGTCCACCTCCCCGCCTCATGCCTCCCCTGCTTTCCCTGGTTGCTCTCTTTCTGGCCACCATGGAAGGGCCTCCCCAGCCTCATTAGCTCTGTGAAGGCCTGGAATGGAGCTGACTTCTCCATCCAAGCTGTCCCATGCCACACGGTGCTTTCTAGTGGGCAGAGGGATGATTCCCTGCGTGCGTGCTCTCGGTGCTCTGGCGAGGTCTGTGTCTCTTCGAAGTGGAGCCTCCTTTCCCCTCCAGGCCAGGTCATGACCCTTGGGAACCTGCACAGCTTCCCCCGCCCCCAACGTTTCCTGCCCCTGGTGGACCGGGAGGACCTCCCTTTCCAGGAAAAATGCAGAGAACCTTTAAGCCCTGTGGTTGTTGATGGTCATAAAACTTTACAGTCTTTGGGACTGAACCTCTCTCATGGTCTCACTTGGAATTTTGACCCTAACAGCCCCACAGTGGGCCAAAGGGTACTCCCATTGTTCCTGCTGAAGGAAGGCTCCCGGGGGTGAGCAGCTTGCTGGCGGTTCCACGATGGCTGGGTGGCAGAGCTGAGATTTGGGCGGAAATCACCCGAGGCCTAAGGAATGCCTGCCTTGCTGTGTGTGCTCCCCTCACTGGGGAACAGCTCCATATTCACTTGGCAGCGTCTCCCATGAGTCCCACTGGCTCACGAGAAGGGGGCAGCAGCTTTGGAGTAACAGCCTCAGAACCCCCTCGGAGGCTTGCCCAGTTGCCGTGGTTATATAGGTGAAACCTGGCCTGAAATGTGGCCCCGGGTCCTGTCTGAGGAGTCCTCGTCTAGCTTTGGAGTTCTTTCCCTTTTCCTTTTCATCTGTGCACAGTCATGAGGTGGTTCTAGGCTGCTTGTCTGAGACCACGTGTGGGCAGGTTTGGAGACAGCCCTTTGCACCCTTAGTGAGTGAGATCATCTGTCACCACCCCTTAGCAGCTTACCTCTCTCACTGGGCCAGGCAGCTGGTTCCTAAATGAGGCCAAGACGAGCTAGAGTGAAGCAGGCTCGTGAGTCTTCCCCACTGCTGAGGACAGCTGCCTGGGCCTGAGGTCCCCCTGGTTTGGTTTCCCTCTGATTGTGTCTGTTTACCGTCCCTCCTCCCTGCCTTCCATTTGCTGCCGGAGCTGTCAGTGCCCAGATTGGTGTGTGCAGGAATGGGGCTCAGGAGGGGTGAGGCCAGTCCTGTTCTGCAGCACCCCCTTCCTCTGGGCGCTGGGACCTTTTGTGGGAGGGCTGCGGGTATCTGTACTCCACCGCTGCTCACGTGCTGCCCCCGTGATTGGTCGTTTCCTTTGCTGTGTGTTTTTGCCTCTCTGTGTCTGTGGCTCGCTCCAGTCTCCTGGGGAATGTGTCAAAGCACTTACGGGTACCCGCAGAGCTGGTGAATTGCCTCCCTGGGCATTGTTCTGGGAAATGTCATTTTCTCTGTCCACCATTGATGTCGTGACAGGGAATGACAGCTTATTAGGAATTTACCTTTGCCCTGGAACAAGGGTGGTCACAGCCTAGACATTTGCCTCTCTTCCTTACGTCTCTCCCTTGCAGCCATCCTTGTCTCTTTTTTCTTTTTCTTTTTCTTTTTTTCCTTCTAGTGGGGGCCTTTTGCTTTTACTTGCTAATCCTGTTTGTAGCAAAGCAAGCTGAAGGAGGACCTCCTCTCTGTGATCTGCTTCTTGCTCTCCGCCTACCTCCTCTTCTGTGCCCTTCACCTCCTAGAGAGAGAGAGAAAGAGAGGAATGCCGACCTAACTACTGCTTCACTGCTGCCGCTGCTGCCACCACTGCTGCCACCCCGGTAATGTCCACGTGCCCCCAGATCCAACACAGAGCCCAGGCTCTGCTGGTCAAGGGGAAGATGTGCAAATAATCCTGAGAGTGTGCCGTCCTGGGCCCTGCGGTCTCCGAGGCAAGGCCACGGCCTCTGTGGGCTCACCGGGAAAGGCCAAGGTTGGTGGGAGCCAGCCTGTTGTGCAGAGGTTGAAGAGACTTTGCCTTAAAATCAAGCCACAGTTGAGCTCACACTGTATGTGTATATACTTTTTTATCTTGCTCTTTTTTCTTAAATTGTATATCATCAGCATTGTCCCATGTTATTTCATAGTCTTCATAATCATCGCTTTCCATGCCTTCATAGTAGTTGAGCATGTAGTTCTACCATAATTAATGTAGACATTCCTATATTAGAAGATATTTAGATAATTTCCACTTTCTCACTAGTGTAAATAATACTGTAATGAACATCTTTGAGTCTGCAGCTTATTCTGTGTTTGCTTCTTCCACATTTAGATTCATTTCCCCAAGCTAGATTTTCAGATACGAAATTTGGGGTTCAGAAATGGTTTAAACATTTTTATGGTTCGTAATATAGGTGGCCAAATTGCTTTTTGAAAAAGAAGCCTTTATTTTCTAAGTGTTTTTCTGTGGAAAATACTGTCTCAGTGCCTTAGGCCGTGGGAGAGAGGCAGACATCCTTCTGTGGCTGCTGTAGGCCTGGGGTATTAAAACTGTTCTCTGAGTTTACCTTGCCCAGAATCCCTGCTAGGCTGTTCTGTTAGAGCAGTTCTCTCTGAAGGCACCGTATGGCTCTGACTTGTGTTCTAGCCCAGTAGAGGCCAAGAGGATGGCTCACTCTTATGAGTAATTACTTTGGCAAACAGAGAACCACCCCCTCAGCACCCCAAACCTGAAGGGCCTGTTTCCTTCACTTGCTGGGAGAAGAGCTAAAGTCTCAGATCCAGGTTTTACTGAGGTCCCTGTCCAAGCTCAGGGCTAGCATATTATTATTGTTCAAAGCCAGAGACCCAACCTCTTTGAAATCATATGTAAGTGGATATTAGCCCTCCACAAACTCAGCATTTGTATAATCCCAGTAACTCTCTGGAGATCATCTCTCAGCCAGCCTGTCTGCCATCCCAAGGCCTGCAGGTCAGTCCTGCTGCAGGGCTGCCCAGCCAGAGCTTCCTCTGCTTTCCTACCACGGATTTGGCCTAGGTCTTTCCTTTTGGTGTCTGGGTGGGCAGAGAAAAACATGCACGAGGGTATTTCTGCAAACATTTGCACTGCCTGCAGACCTGCCTCTGGATCTGTGGGCTTGAGAGCCTGTGGGTTACTGTAGGTACTGGGGGGAGAGGTGGGTGGCTTTCTGTTGGGCAGGGCATGTGTACAGGAGCAAAATTGTGTCTCCCATCACATAGAAATTCCAATTCTTTGAAACTCTGGGCTTCGGGTTGATGTTTCCAACCTCATTGCTGCTGTGTCTTTTGGTGGAGGGAGGGGCGAGGTATAGTCAGCCGCCAGTCCTTCATGGTCGGGGAATATGTGTGTGCTGGTGTACACACTTGGGCCTGACATCCAGGGAAGCCAGGGTGGTTTGGCGGATCTTCTGGAGACTGCTGGAACTTGGGCAGTTGGGGCTGTGGCTTTCTGTAGTTGGTTATCTGTCTCCTGTTGCAATCAGGGAAAGGCTGCACTTGCCTTAACCAAAGGATTTGCCTGAGGATTAGACCAGATTCTGGTACCTATCCTGAAAGCCCCACGAAGGCTGCCTGCAGGTGCAGTGCACAGGCCCAGGGAGCAGGTGGGGCAGGAAATGGGGAAGTGGAATCCTTCCCTTAGACCTGCCGGGGATGCATTCTCCACTTGCCCAGTATCATTGTCTAGGCTCCAATGTCTCTCACTCGAATCCTCCAACAGCTTCTAAACTGGTCTTGCTGCCCTCAGTTGGGGAGTAGGGCACACATCCCTTCTTGATATGCAAAACGTAATTCTTATTTAAAACCTCAAGGGCTCCTGCGTAAAAGTTGAAGCCTTGGGTACTTTAGCAGATTTCCCAGCTTCCCTCTCCCTCCATGTTCTGGTTCACATCCACCTTCCTGTCTTATTCTGGCTTCCCCAGTCTGTATTTCTTGTAGTTCCGTGAATGCTCTCTTTTCCTCACAGCTTTTACAAATGCCGCTCACTCTTCTAGGAATATTCTTCTCGTGCCTCCCAACTGAACTTGGCCAAGGCCTTCTCTGATTTTCTAGGATCGGGTTTGTGTTTCCACCTCCACTTCCCCATATGTGCCGGGCTCCGGAGCTCCCTTCTCCTCCCTCCTGGGTAACTGTCCACCCTAAAGAGCTCATCGCCCCACAACAATTGCCTGTTTAACTTGGAACTCATCAATGGCAGGGCTTGTGTCTTTTCTGTTTCTGTATCCCTACTGCGAAGCATGGAGTAAACACCCGATAAATGACAAGAATTAAATATGAGAAAGAGGGAGAAATAGGACCCACTGTTCCTATCCCATCTCTGGAGCTGGGTTTTCTTTTCTTTTTTTGATAATCACTTAACTGAGATATAATCACATACCATACAATTAACCTATTTAAAGTATATAATTCAGTGGCTTTTAGTATATTCGGAGTTGTGCATCTATCACCACAATCAATTTTAGAACATTTTCATTAAGCCAAAAAAAAAAAAAAAAAACCCAAAACAAAACCCTGTACTTCTTAGCTATCAATTCCTCCATTCCCTCCAGCCCTAGTAGCCACTAATCTACATTTTGTCTCTGTGGATTTGCCTATTCTGGACATTTCATATAAATAGACTCTTATATGTGATCCTTTGTGACTGATTTCTTCCACTTAGCGTGGTGTTTTCAAGGTTCACCTACTTTATAGCATGTATCAGTACTTCATTCCTTTTATTGCTGAATAACATTGACTTGTCGGGATATACTATATCTTATTATCCATTCATCAGTTAAAAGGACATTTGGGTTGTTTCCACTCTTTAGCTATCTTGAATAACGCTGCTGTAGACTTTGTGTGAACGTCTTTGTGTGGACGTGTTTTCATTTCTCTTGGGTATGTACCTGTAGACTTGCTGGGTCATAGGGTGACTCTTGGTGTATCCATCTGAGGAACTGCAGACTGTTCTCCAGACTGTTTCCCAGCAGCAGTGGGTGAGGATTG
Source organism: Hippopotamus amphibius kiboko (assembly GCF_030028045.1). Lineage (NCBI taxonomy): Eukaryota > Metazoa > Chordata > Mammalia > Artiodactyla > Hippopotamidae > Hippopotamus > Hippopotamus amphibius. Next base: position 72,389,442 of record NC_080187.1, read on the forward strand.
TGTTTTCAGTGGACATACTACTTGCCTTCCCTTATGTTTAGTGTCAATGAGGCCCTAGAAGAAGGTTTTAATAACCTCGAGAGCCATCTGATGCTTTTGAAGACATTTGTCCCTGCCACCCAGACCTGCCAGAGGGGCACTGGGTTTGCTGTGTGAAGTGTCCGACGTGTCCTCCCCCTACCCCAGGTCAGCCCAGGCTCCTGTCCTCTCTGGATTGATCGTTGCTGGCTTCGCTTGACTGATACACCTACTGTCAAGATAGTATGCCCCGTCATAAACGGTTGACAGCCTTTTCTGTGAGCTTTGGTCAGTGAGACAGCTGCCCTGTCCAGCTGCGGGAATTTCATATTGTTTTTTGGCCTTTCTTCTTTCTCCCTGTCCTCTCCCTCTGTTAAGAGGAGCCAGTTGCCCTGGAAGGAAGGGATAAGTATAACTCTTGTCTGTCAATGTGAGATGAAGCCTGCACTTAAAATGCTCGGCCTTGAGAGGGACATCTGCTCCTGGTGCGCCACCTTCTCTATGCCGAGTGTGGCTTCCCAAGCTTATCACACATCTCTCAAGGTCTCTCTGACTTTTTTCTGCGGCTATAGAGATCCTGATCGTATGAACCACACGCTAACTCATTTGAGCCTTAATCCTTTTTAAAAGTCCCCGCCTCCATCAGAGAAACGGGATTTGGGAGGAATCTTGAAGCTGATTGGGAAGGACACACACAAACATGAGAGAAGGAGTCTCCAGGTCGGATCTCTGGGAGACGTTTTGAAAGGTCTGACTGTTTAAGATGGATGGGAAAAGCTACTCCTGTGATAATGAGAGTAGCTGCCATTCATTGGTTGCCAGGCAGTGCGCCAAAGCCTTTTCATGCATTATCTTGTTGAACACAACCCGTCTGTTGTCATCCCTGTGACCAGATGAGGAAACTGAAGCCTAGTAGTGTGGTTTGCCCAAAGTCACATAGCTAATAAGTGAAAAAGCTGGCATTCCTGGGATAAAAATTCATGTGCCTGTCTCAATTGTGTATTTGGCTTTGCCAGATAGTAGGTGCTTGATCAGTGTTTACCTGAGTGAATAGAGTAGCAGATGCACTGGATGAATGCGCCTGATGAAGAGGGGTAGGAGTGAGGCCTGGGTGTCTTCCCATTCCCTGAAGAGGAAGAAGCACCTCCTGTTAATGGTAGTGGTTGGCAGACTGGCCAGGGCCTTTCTCATCCAGAAAGTTACCCAAGGTGTTATACTATTTCATCCAAAGAAGCCTAGAACTGACTTCTCTATAATCCCAGGGGAGGAAGAGCAACACACACACACACACACACACACACACACACACACACATGCACACACACACACACACACACACACACACACACACACACTTTCTTTATCTACCATCCTGCTGCTCTGGTGTTCCTAGAGGCCCTGGTAGGTACACCTGCAAAACTGCACTCTGCCCTTTCTAGCTCCCAGGATCACACAGGTGAGGTGAGGCCAGGCTGACAGGCAACATGGGAGGAATGATGTTTAATTGGGGTTATTTTGGAAAACTGCCTTGCTAGTTGTAAGTGTGAGCCAGATACTGCAGCACCTTATTGAGTTGAGGGAGTTGTTATGCCACACATGGGGAAAGGGGTAGAATAGGTCTGCTCCTTGGGTTTCTCCTCAAGGCTGCCATTGGTCTTGGGGCTTGGCCCCAGAGGTGCCCACTCGTGGTTCCATATTTGCAGTTTTGAGAGAGGAAAATGCTTAGTGTCGTCTGAGTCAGGCATCTGCTTAGATCAAACAGTCGTGGCCAGCAGGCCAGGTCCTGTGGTTCAGACATGACCACCAGCATCCTGCTCCTGTTCTTGGGGAGCGGACCAGGAGAAGGGAACATTGGGCAGCCACCCTCGGGGGTCTGCTACACAGCTGGGAAAAGGCTTGGTTGGAACATTGCCTTTTTCACTTGGAAAAATGTTCAATGGGGCTGAATTTTATCTCACAACGTTCAGAGGAAGCTAACTCTTTTTGGGTCTTTATGGGGCCTGAGGAGGGAGCGGCAGGCCTCTCTCCCATCACCAGAAGGTAGACGGGTGTGGGAGGAATGACGTAAATCTGATTTGGGTTGGAGGTTGTTACAAGATTGTTGAGATAATTAAATGTCACACCATGCTTGTAAAATACTTACCTGTGCCGCCTGGTGTGTCATATCCTCCAGAGAATATTAGCAATGTGTTATTGTAATCATAGTAATTCCAACAACTTCATATTCTTCATATGTGCTTCCTAAACTTTGGCCGGTTTTTGGTTTTTATTTTGTTTTGTTTTGTTTGGCCTCATGACTTACCCAGAATTAGCTGAAGGCAAAGTCTAAATGATTCTTAACTGGTAGGGCAGCCGAAAAGAACACCCCGAGTGCCATAGGGCACCGCCTTCTCCCTTCACCACACATGGTTAGAAAGCTTTGTCACGGGCTGAAGAAAGGAGCTCTTGTGTAAGATGTTTCATTTATTATTCTGGGCTGCTTTTTCAGACTTCCTGGTACTTGCCTTTCTCAAGTGGTTTGTTTCCCTGAGTCAGCCTCCTGAGACTGGGGGCTGTGGCACCACCCGTGCTGTCCGTACTCACACAGGCAGCCTGGTGGAGTGCCAGTTCCCAAGTCCTATCCACCAGAGTCCTGGAGAGAGGGTGTTTGGCATTCTACCTTCGAGACTGTATAGCTACTGCAGGCCCTTATGGGGCACATTTTTTCCCCGAAGTAGAGGGCCGTGATCTTTTGGATCCCAAGAGATACTGGGAACGAGTACTCAGTGAGGATTCCAGAGTGTTGGGCTCCAGAACCAGCTGTGTCATTTACGTGGCCTTGGTTTCTTCATGGCGATGTTGGGAGAATTCTGGCCAGGATGAGCATGTGGGTGTGGAAGAGCTTGTGAACTAAGTGTAAAGGGGGCTCCATCACTGCTGCTCCTGTTCTTGCTGACCTGGGGTCATGGGAATTGGGGATTGGTAAGAGCAGAGGCCCATGATGATGACCCTGAGGGGCCCCTTAGGCTGGAGTCTCCCGAAAGGATTGCAGGGATTGCCGTCTGCCATTGTATGTTGAAGCCCATCCGTCGGTCTGTTCATCCACCCATCCATCTGTCCATCCGTCCATCCATCCAGTGGTTATTTACTGAGCTCTTAATGTATGCCAATCAGTGTTCTATGCAGTGGGTGAAGAAAGAGTAAAAAATTCCAGCCTTCATTGAGCTTATGTTCTAGTGGGGGAGACTGAAAATAAACAAGAGAAGTGAATAACATGTGACATACCTTTGCACCAGCACACTTGATTCTTGGGGGCCCAGTGTATGGCATCCTAAAGCAGGTGTCCTCCTCTCTCATACACACTGTGTCTGTCGTGCCGTGTGTCACACTGCTCCCCACCCTACACTGTGAGCACTGTGAGGGCAGAGACTGACTTGGGTTTGCCGTATTTCTCTGGTACCTAGTTTAGTGACCAACACCTGGAAGGCACACAATGCGGCAATCAAACCATAGTCAACCACACAAAGTAGGTGAAAAAGTCCCATGGTCACCAGTTTCCTGTGTATCTTCCCTGCAATTAGCCTATATACACTATAAGAATAAATGACACATACGTTTAAATGCCTTTCACCTAACAATACTCTCTTGGTGATCATTTCCTTTTAGAGCTTCCTTGTTTTTTTTAAACAACTCTATTCCATTAAATGAATGTAACATTGTTTATTTAAGCAATTTCCTGGTCATGCTTACATCATTCTTTGCAATCTTTCGCTTTGGTAAACATGTCCTGAGGAGAGTGAACACACGCTTACGTGTCATTTGCACACTTGCAAGTCCTACAGATAACCCTAGAAGTAGGATTGCTGATTCAGGGCATGCCATTCGGTATTGAGTTATATAGTGAGGGCAGAAAATGAGGTGCAAGAGTGGTCTAATGACCACGTGGAGTGGGCAAGTCACCAGTCCCCGTGAGTGTTCTTCTCAGAGGCCGTACGGCATCTGACATCCCTTTTTTTTGTTTCTGCACCAGGCCGGAGAAACCACGTTCAACCGCGCGAAGCTCCTCAACGTTGGCTTTAAAGAGGCCTTGAAGGACTATGACTACAACTGCTTTGTGTTTAGTGACGTGGACCTCATTCCAATGAACGACCATAACACCTACAGGTGTTTTTCACAGCCACGGCACATTTCTGTAGCAATGGACAAATTTGGATTTAGGTAAGAGCTGTTCCCCGGAATCTGCAGGCAACATATTTGTCTCTTACATGACAACTAGGGAATGTAATTCCTCCAGCCCAGTAGTGCCTCTCAGGCTCTGGAGGAGAATGTCTCCTCTGAGAACTGGGTGCTCTTAAGCCCATAGTCAGTTATTATTTCAGGAGTAAAGTGGAGTCCAGAAACACCTCTCCCTCTGCACACCTAGGCGAGGAGAGCTTTTATATTTGGAACGGTGCTCGTCTTTAGGCTGCAAACGGCAGCTGCATCACCTCGCTTTCTTCTCTCCCCTTCCCCACACAGTTTGGGAAACAAATTGGAATCACCTGCCCCCAGTAAATTCTTAGGCTTGGATGCTTCAGTAGATGTTGCTTGGCACTTTAAGAAGGAACGTGGTTCTGTTTCCCTGCAAAGCACAGGCTTCTGCTTAAACACTGGAGCTCAAACTTTTCCGCCAAACTGCCTTTTGTGAGGAAGCCGGCTGATGCCTGACCCCGGGTGCAGCAGTGTAATCGAACGCACATTGTCGTAGGTGGAAAATAGCCTTGTAGTCCATTTTTTTAATCTGAAAAAAGAACTTGGTGTTTTGTTTTATAATTTATCCACGTTTGTATCAACATAAAATTGTTGTAAGTCATCTATCAGTTGAGTAGCCTTACCTGTCCCTCCATGTTCTCAGTTAACACGGAAGCTCCGGGAAGCCGTGCTGTGGGTACCCTGAGTGCTAGACGGCCCTGGCCTAGGCTGACTACCACAGTACGGCAGGCCTGTGCCAACCAGCAATCCCTTGGTTTAGATGCAACAGCTTTCTTTCAGGCTCATTTTATTCTCATCATTTCTTTCTGTCCTCCCTTGCTGGGGGCATGAGGGCTGTGAGATGAATGTAGGGATGCTCTGAAGTCCTTCTCCCAAATTAAAGGCATTCAGACCATAAGCTTATTGTCTTGAAGGGGGGAGATTTGACTATAAGCGGCACTCTGTACCCTCCCATCTTCCCCCTCTCCCTCCCTGTTTGTGTATCTTCTTCTCTTTGAGGTACACCGTGTCCTCTGAGTTCCTGCCTTGAGGCTTTAGGTGGTGCTTACCTAATTCTTTCCCACAGCACCACCGTTCTTTTACCCAGAACTAGTTAGTCTTGGGAGACGGGGTAGGTAGGTAAGAGATAGGAGCAGAGACAACAAAACCAAATCTTGTCAAGATAGCATATCCTACCCGAAGTGACTAAGGGTCTGTTTCTATAAAAACACGGATTAAGGAAAAGCCTTAACGGCCTGGCCCCCTCTGGTTCACAGCCTCACATTACAAATGCAGACTGTAGTGTGCGGTATGCCAGAGGGGGATGACTTGGCACTTAAATGATGACACCTAATTACAAGTAGATTATCTTTGGTTCATTAAAGCAGGCCCCCAGGGATCTTTGCTTGTGGATGCTTGCAGTCAGAATTCCGGAATGTATTTGAAAATAATAATTGCATCTTTTTTTCATATGTGCTATATGGTTTGGCTGACTTGCCCCTCAAAGTCTGAGTTAAGCGTTTTCCTTAATTTGTGTGATGGGTTTTGGTCTCTTTGGATTCCAGTAAAAGCCTGCGTGTGGTTTGGAGCTGCACACAGGGTCGTCACAAAGCCGCAACCTTTAAAGGACCCGCAGGAAAGCCTTTGCTTGGCCTCTGGGCACCTCCAGATTCTTAACATTTCTCGTCAGCTCTTCCTCTGTATCCCTCAGGAGTCTATGATTCATAACCACTAAAATATTGAAATTCAGAAAGGTTTGGAAGGATGAGAACCCAGATGCCCTACTGCTTGAAAATGTGTCAAAATAGATTCACCATTATACATTTTGCTTAGTCAGGATGTGGTAGAATTTTCCAAGAAAATTTTATTTTAGCAAATTTTCAGAAATGTTGTCTTGACTGTTGGGGTCAGTGTTCAAGCCAGTTCATTCTCTGGAGAAATGAAAGCTAGACTGCAGATAGGCTGGGGGTAGAAATGGGGGGCATGACGGTGTGGGCACAAGAGACTCTAAAGCAATCTCAGTTTCTAGGACCTTCTGGATAAGGATTTCCTGTGCAGGAGCAAGATACACGGGAAGTAGGTTCCCGAGCAGTGCAGAAGAACTGGGCTTGTGTTCTTGTCACGGACTGATTTTCTAGATAACCACAGAGGCAACACAGTGTTCTTAGAAAGCAAGATTCTATTTTTTGATATCTATGTCTTCTCTAAGATAATCTGAGTCTGATATGAAAACAAAACAAAACCCTCACAAATCCCTAATTTAAAAATTCCAGAGAATAAACATAACTTTAGAAGTGTTTATATTTTGAGCAAGCTTTATTTTAAAAAAGTAAAAACTTACTAACCAGTGGTCCTCTGTGTGTGTGTGTGTGTGTATGTGTGTTTTCCCCCAGCCTACCTTATGTGCAGTATTTTGGAGGTGTCTCTGCTCTAAGTAAACAACAGTTTCTCACCATCAATGGATTTCCTAACAACTACTGGGGCTGGGGAGGTGAAGATGATGACATTTTTAACAGGTAATGGTCACAATGTAGATCTCTTTCTTCCCTGTCTCCCTTCACTTCTGGTTTTTCTGCCAGTGCTTGGTAATTCTGCAAGGATTGACCCTCAGGAGGGATGCAGTCCCCACCAAGCCCAGATTCTTAAGTGTGCCCTGCTTAAGAGCTATAGGCGATAAAGAATGTCTTTAGGAAGAGTAGCTTCTGTGATTTTTGCATTAGCCTTTTCGAAAATGTAAAATGAGAACCATGTGAAGGGGTGAGTTTACTTTGATTCATGCTATGTGGCCATCCACACCCAGGGCTCTTTGTAAGCTGGTAAACCTTTATCATGTGAGTTGTCATTGCATATGGTAAAAAACCATCTGTCAGTGGCATTTGAAACCACATTCCACTCAGTTCTTCCTGGCAATAGAATCTCCACCCTGCTGGCTGTAGGCAACAAGCACCTTCTCCCTCTGGGAGCCAGTCTGAACCTGTCACAGAGTTTGATATCAAAATACACTCTAGTGCCTTCCTGAATTGGAGTACATTAATTTGATAATTAACAAAAGATGTCTGTCAGAGTCAGACTAAAGTCATTTAAAGTTAGCTTTGTGTGATAATTTGGCGTAGACCCAAGTCTTTAATACAGGCCTTGAAGAAAACTCGAGTTTTAGAGTGTGCAAATTGGTTTATCAATATGCATAGCACTGGGGACTTCCCAGGTGGTCCAGTGGTTGAAAATCTGCCTTCCAGTGCAGGGGATTTGGGTTCGATCCCTGGTCAGGGAACTAAAATCCCACATGCCAGGGGACAACTAAGCTCGCGTACCGCAACTACTGAGCCCCTTTGCTCTGGAGCCTGCGCGCCACAACTAGAGAGAAGCCCATGCGCCGCAACGAAAGATCCCACATGCCACAACTAAGACCCGACACAGCCTAATTAATTAATTAATTATATGTATGTATGTATATGTATGTATAGAGCAACTGGGCCAGGCAGGCCTAATGGGGAGGAGGACATTGAACAGGGAGTCCAGGCAGAAACAACCGTGTTTCCACAGCACCACACCTGGGCAGCTGGGCCCGTATGATGGTGTACAGGGCTGACATGACGCACAGACCTGAGTGATCAGAAAGGTTGGCGGGAGGGAGCTCCGAGGACGGGCTCCCAAGGGTGGAGGAATAGAAGGATGAGTGGTTTGTGGAGGAGCTTTCTTTTCTTTCTTTATAAATTAAAAAAAATTTTTTTTAAATTAAGGTTAGTTGATGTACAGTGTATATGTTTCAGATGCACAACATAGTGATGCACAATTTGTAAAGGTTATACTGCATTTATAGTTGTTATAAAATATTGGCTACAGTCCCTGTGCTGTATGATACATTATTGTAGTTTATCTTATAATAGCAGTTTGTACCTCTTAATCCCCTGTCTATCTTGCTCCTCCTCCTGGAGCAGCTTTCCTGAGAAATAAGGAACCTAACTCTTATTCTGCCAACTTGCTGTGTGCCAGGCACTAGTTTGGCACTGGGCGAAGCCAGGCTGGGAACCTTTAAGTCACCTAGGACTGGCCATTCCCGCCTCTTAGCTTATTTGTGTATCCCTGCTGTCAAAGCTTTGGCTGTGGTCCTCATCCCTTACTCCCCCAGAACCTACACAGAATCTTGCGCCCTGTTCTGACTGTCCCTAGTCTGGTTCCTGGCTCTCCATTCTTTTTTTTTTTAATTAATTTATTTATTTTATTTGTTTATTGGCTGCATTGGGTCTTTGTTGCTGCACACAGGCTTTCTCTAGTTGCAGCGAGCGGGGGCTACTCTTCATTGTGGTGTGCCGGGCTCCTCATTGCCGTGGCTTCTCTTGTTGTGGAGCACAGGCTCTAGGCAAGTGGGCTTCAGTAGTTGCAGCACATGGGCTCAGTAGTTGTGGCTCACAGGCTCTAGAGCGCAGACTCAATAGTCGTGGCGCACGGGCTTAGTTGCTCTGCGGCATGTGGGATCTTCCTGGGGCAGGGCTTGAACCTGGGTTCCCTGCATTGGCAGGCGGATTCTTAACCACTGCACCACCTAGGAAGTCCCTCGGCTCTCCATTCTTATACTGCTCATCAGAGAGACTTCCCTTTGGCCAAAAACCTTTGGGAAATACTGTATACAGTCAGCTGTCTGTACCTGCAGATTCACATCCACAGATTCAGCCAAACTTCAATCGAAAATGTTCGGGAAAAAAGATTCCAGAAAGTTCCTAAAGGCAAAACTTGAATTTGCTGTGCACAGGCGACTATTCGCATAACATTTACATTGTATTTAAAACTATCTACATATCATTTACCTTGTATTAGGTATTGTAAGTAACCTAGAGGTGATTTAAAGTATATGGGAGCTATATCCCAATATAAATTTAAAAATAAATACATAAGGCTCAAAAAAAGTCTATGGAACAATGAGGATGAGCATGCGCATAGGTTATATATAAATGCTACACTGCTTTATGTAAGGGACTTGAGCATCCACCGGGAACAGGGGGGTTGTCCTGGGACCAGTCCCCCGCAGATACCGAGGGATGACTGTGTTGTATCCCTTTCAGATGCTGGCACTGCTTTTGGGGATGCTCTGAGAAGGGCCCCATGATGTAGACTTTGCCCTTCCTTCCAGCTTCACCTTGGGGCACGTCCCACCCCAGACCCTGTTCACCAGTCCCCAGAAGCTCGTGGTACTCCCTGAGGGCACTGTGCTTGCTCTGGCTTCCCTGCCTGTGCCTGTGCTGTCCTGACTGCCCGAAATGCTCTGGCAAACACCCATTCATCTTCAAGACTTGGCTCTGCCTAGTCTTGCTCAGGTAGAGTTAGTTGCTTCTCCCTCTGTGCCTTGCATCCCCAGCCGTCTCTCCTCCGCCCCACCCCCCATCCAGGCACCGACGGCCCTATGTTCTGAGCATCCACGTTATAAATTCCATGAGGGCAGACATGCCTAGTGCCTGGCACAGGATATCACCAACAAGATCTGGAACCAGTGGTTAAAGGTTATGGGGAAGGGGTGTGAGCTTTAGCCAATGTCTGTACACTGGGCTGGGTGAGAACAGCTGGCAGGATGGTGGACAGGACAAGAGTCTTGCAGCTGGGGCTGTGGGACCTGAGCCTTATGGTATCTCTGTAATGATGACTTGTCTCGTTACGCCTTACAGATTAGCTTTTAAAGGCATGTCTGTATCTCGCCCAAATGCTGTGATCGGGAAGTGTCGGATGATCCGTCACTCAAGAGACAAGAAAAATGAACCTAATCCTCAGAGGTGTGTTCTGTATTTTATTCTCTCCCTTGTGTGTGTTTCCTTCTGCTTCCTTTCAGGTGGGGCAGGCTGCAGGGATTAGGCTCTGGAGTGGGCTCCATGCTTCGAGGGTTCAATCCACTGGACAGGGTTGGAGTAGGGGGGAGGAGGGGCCAAAAAGTACACATGTTTAAAGTTTTCAGTGTTGTTTGTTTTTTTAAAGATTTTTGTTTTGGCTTCAACCCTTTGCCCGTTGTTTCCTTGTAGGTTTGACCGAATTGCACACACAAAGGAGACGATGCTCTCTGATGGTTTGAACACACTCACCTACCAAGTGTTGGACGTGCAGAGATACCCGTTGTATACCAAAATCACAGTGGACATCGGGACACCGAGCTAGCATTTTGGTGCACTGATGAGAGACCTGAAAATGGCCAGGGACCTCTGCTGTGTGTCTCTGCCAATCTGCTGGGCTGGTCCCTCTCCTTCTTACCAATCAGAGTGATAGGCCCTGTCGGCTCATCATTCAGACGCCTTTCCAGATGACTAGGACGAGTGGGATGTCTGCCCCCAACTTGGCTCGGCGTGTGACTTCTTAGCCCTACGAGGTGTATGTAAGCATAAAGACTGTCAGACTTTGAGGGGGTTCTTGGCATGTTCACAGTGTCACCCCAAAGAATCAGAGCTATACACAGCCCTAAATCTGGTGACGAAGACTCACTCCCTGCGAAAAACTGTTAATTTGTTGTGATATAGGTAAGAATTTTGCTTTAAATTGTGGTATTATTTCTTTGTGAAAAATTGGTAAGTGCTGCTGAAATTGGGTTGGTGTGATGTTTTTTGTCTTAAGAGAAATACACACGATTTCAACCATTCTCATTTTACCCCCCCCCCACCTTCTTTCCGTGGTATGCAACTGTTACAATCACTGCGTGTGTGTCTTTTCTTAGCAAAAGAATTTTAAAACTTGAGCCTTGGGCCTTTCACCCTGCTAACGGGTGAATTCCAAGGTGACTTTAGCCACCAGAGCAAAAGCCTTGGGTGTTCTCACATTCAGTGGCCTTTCTCCAGGTTGTCTGATTTCTGAATGTAAATCCTGTTTTTAAATAGCAGTTTATAGTATTTTAAAGAAAGAACAAATCAGGTTCTAATTATGATCTAGCTTGATTTTGTGTTGATCCAGAAGTGCATAGTGTTCAGTCATGGCCATTGATTTTTCTGAGCATGCTATATAAACTTGAATTTCCTATGTATTTTTATTGTGTTTTAAATGTGGGGAGGGGATGGAGCATTTTTTAGGGGAAAAAATAGTGTATGCTGCAGTGGCCACACACGGGCCTCTGATGTAGCTGGCAGGCCAGATTTTCTGAAGGGCAAAATCCCCTTTGGGCCCTTTGATGAGAGCTAGGCCTCCCCATCAGCACGATTGAGCTGGACTCTGCGGGGAGGCAGAAGCCTCAGCCTGCCTGGCAGAGCTCCCCACCTTGCCACCTCCCTCCCCTCCCCGGGTGGGCAGGGCTGAGGGATACCCCACCTCCTCAGACTGACCCCAGGACCTCCCATTAGGGCCCTAGGCTGTGGAGCTGTAAATGACAGCCATCAGGTTGTTTACTGGCCCTTAGCCAGGCCAGGAGGAGGAAACCTCCATTTGCCCCTTAGGGGGGCTGCCTTCCAGGGTCTGAGGGCCACGCTGCCTGGCCCACCTTGCAGGACCGGTTTCTTCTTCCTCCTCCTCCTCCTCCTTCCTCCCTTCTGCAGTCTTGCTCTTTCCTCCCTCCCCCTTTTTGTTCCTTTGCCTCTTGCCTGTTCCCTAAAACTGGCCTGTGGCACTCAGGGGCAAACAGACTGTTCATTCTCCAGCATGAATGTGCCTTTTAATTAGAGATCTAGAAAGAAGTTCAGCTGAACCCACCCTTACTCCCCCACGATCACTCTGGTGCCTAAAGCCTCCCATTCCGCCTCAGGTTTTTAGCAGGTGCTCCCACTCCAGGAAGGCTGACCCACAGCAGGTGTCTCCCCCAAGCCCACCTCTGCTGTCGGAGGTTTTAGCCTGCCTGGGGTGAGATGCACAAGGCAGTTCCTGCCACTGGGCGCCCTTGCTGGGTCCAGCCTGGGCTGAGGGCTTAAAATTCAGCTTTCTAATCCCAAGGTTGACCTTTCAGCTGGTGGCAGCCTGGAAACCAGCTCTCAGTGTGGAGGCTGAGCTGGTGCCTGGCCCCAATCTTACCTGTGCCTTTATCGCTTTGGGCATCTCAGATGCTAACTTGGTTCTTTTTCCAGAAGCCTTTGTATTGGTTACAAATTATTTTCCACTGCAAAAGCCCCTGGGCTATGCAAAGAGTATTCCTTCTGTTGGTTCCCAGTCCTTCATAGTGATGTTGATAAAGCCAGGAATGCACTGACAGGGGAGTTTTCGGAAATGCAAAGAATGAAGGCCTCTTTTTGTCCCCAGATCCTGACTTTTCCAAAGTGCCTTAAAAGGAAGGAGACGAATATCCTGGTTGATGACCTCTTTGTTACTTACTTTACTCTTAAAACAAAATTCTGCCTTTTTCTTCTTCTTCTTTGTTTTCCTGTTACATTTTCTTTCATGTTCCATTGTAGTAGTCAAGTGGTTCTTTCTCAGGACCGAGGGAAATCCTGCTTCACCTCTTCCCCATTTGCTGATCTTCTGGTGCGCTCATGGGGTCCACCTGGTCCTGAGGTTAGGCCTGGACCTCGCCTGGTTCATGAGATGCTGCAGGTCCTGTTCCCTTACTGGGGAGTTCAGGGCTGAGGGTTCAGGGAGCATCTCCTTCACCTGGACGTTGTCACCATGAAGTTGTCATGTGTTGTGCCTTTCTCTGCTTCTGTCCCTTCTGTTGCTTGGTGACCCTGTAAAGTGGCCTTTGGGAAAGATCAGAGGGCAGAGGTGGTGTAAGAGGGTAAAGGAAATGCTGGTGCTGACTCTTAGCCCAGGCAGGGTCTCTGCTGACCTGAGGGCTGGGTGGGGGGCGCCCTGCACGTCTGGGAGGGGAGTTTCCTTGTCCTAGAGACCTGTTGTGCTGTGTATTTTGATTTCCTGTATATGCAAATGTATGTATTTACCATTGTAAGTGGGGGAATGTCTGACGTTGGTATTGAAAACAGAACTGTATTTTTGCCTTTAAAATCCAGTAATATAACATTAATAAATGACCCTATCTTTGTAACAGCAGGTGGTTTCTCTTCTAATGTAAGGGGTTTGGGTTCTGCCAAATCTGGAGGGCAGTGACTGGGGCTGCTTGCTGGGAGGATCGAGGAAAGCAGAGGTCTGCCTCCTGTGCCTGCCTCACTTGGGGGGCTGGGGGGTTGGGTGGGGGAGGAGGTGGTACTCTCACCTGGCTACGCTCCACACACCTGCCTGGGATCACACAGAGTACACACACCGCACTGGAAGCAGCCATGGCCCCGTCTAAGCCTCATATTCATATCTGTAAGATGGGAATAATAACATGTAGAGACTTTTTGAGGCTTAAAAGAGATGATGTGTCTGAAACGCCATGACTGACACCTCACAGGTACTCTCTACCTAGTAGCTGGTACCTCTTCAGAGTAGAAGTTTCCCCAGCAGTTCTCTGGCCACATTTGGCTGTTTTCCACAAATGCCAGCATGGTTCTGAGATAGTTCTCAGAGCCATTTACGCAAGGTGTTCACAGTGTAGCTTAGATAAATAAGCTTTCTTGTCAGCCCCAGGAAATTTAACCAGACTCTCTAAAAGGGTCTTAGCTGTGACCCAAGGATTTTGAGACAATAAGTACCCTGGGTGCCGCCTCTTCCTCCTCCTGGGGTCAGGCACCAGCAGCCTCTGACATGCTGCTTCAATTGGATTGGCATCTGGAAGAAACGGGCCAGAGGAAACAGTGTGCAGGAGAGGTCACTCCCGCTGTCCAGACTGAGGGGGCTGCAGGCCCTGCTGGGATGGAGCTGTGATTGTGGGACCAGTTGGGAAACAGAGCAGTAAGGGCAGCCTCTGGTAGCCCCACCAGGGCCATCTGGCTGTCTCTGCCCATCCCTGTGACTGCTGGAAGGAGCCCTAGTGGCCTCAGGTTTGAGCAGAGGTGGCTGGTACTCAAATCTGACTTTCTGACCTTCGAACAAAGTGCTGCCTTACAGGGCTCTGCGAGCTGTAAGGTCCGGGCTAAGTGGAGCACCTTCCATCCCCAAAGGTGCGCATATCCACCCAGATGCATATATACTGACATGCGCCTAGAAGAGGCCAGAATGCCTGGGTTCAAATCCTGTTGCTGCTTCTTCCTAGTTCTATGACCTTGAGTGAATGTCTTAGCCTCTCTGTGCCTCAGTTTGTTCATCTCTTCAATCTCTGAAGATTGTCAGGAAGATCAAGTGAATTGATCTTATAAAGCACTCAGACCATATCTGGCTCATAATAAGCATTACACATGTTACAAATATCTGTTAAATTTTTTAAAGTGCAGGTGGACACACGAGCTGACATGTACATAGAGACTGCTGTGCACACATTATCCACATACACACACACACACACACACACACACACACACACACACACACACACACACCAGGTGCGCTGGGGATCTTCCTTTTTTCCTCTTCTAGGGCACATGTCTGGGGCTTAACTGTGTGGCATTTGGGTGAGTGGATCTCAGGGTAATTAACCATTCCTCTTTTGGAGACACCCAGGACCTCACCCGTGCTGTTTCCCCACCTTCCTGGCTCACCTGCGTGAAGGTGTTTGGGATGGCAACCTTGGTGAGGAAAGAGGGTTGAACTCTGCCTGGTGGGCTCCAAGGTCCCAGGAAGGTGGGAGGAAGGCCAGGGCCAGGCTCTTGGGGTTGCCATTTCCTTGAGAGGTGCCCTTAATCTTCCGCTTAACCTGGTCTGAGCCAGGCAGAGCCCAGTCAGTAGCCATGGGTGTGGGTTTGGTGAGCACCAGCCCCACGCCTCTCCTCCTTTCCCCCAACATAGGACCTCTTTTCCATGGGAGAATGTGACCTGGATGCCTAATCACGGACCCAAAGATGTCCTTTGGAGGCAGGGCTGTGGTGCCCAGGTGGGTGGGTGCCCATGGAGGTATATGAGTAAAACCTCCCCAGGCAGGAGTGTTGGCTGTTGGTGACAGAGGGAAGCTGTGTGTTAGGAGGATGGGGGAGAGGTTGAGGAAATGAGAAGATGACCAAGTTCTTGGTGTTGCCAAGTCTCCACCCCTTCTCCTGGGCTCCCCTCTTCTTGTTTCTTCCAGGAGGTGGGAATTCGGACATTCTTAGGGGCCTATTTCTTCTTAGACCTGGAACTTCTTACCCTATCAGAAAGGAAATGAGGTTGCCTGGCTGAGCCGGTTGTGCCCGACAAGCCTCATTTCCTTCTCTGGCACAGTCCCCGGGCAGGGAACGTGGCTGCTGCCCTCATCTGGGCTCCAGGACCTGTACCCGGGCCGGGAGGCAGAGGAACTGGCAGCGTATGGATGTCATGCGAAGTGATAGATAGGGTCAGTGGACCAGAAATCAGAGGACTGTGGCAGCCCCAAGATACCTGCACTTGAGCACGTTGTGTGCCAGGTCACCGGGAAGAGGGCCAGGAAGAAGCCATACAAAAAATGGTATTATGTCTGGCCTTCTTTTCCACTCACCGCGTCACTCTGGGCAAGTCCATTCTCCTCTCTGACCCTCAGTTTCCTCTTCTGTTTTATGAATGTGGATTCACCCCTGGTCTCTCCCCCCAGTTTTGGCCTCCCCTGGTAGGAAGTGCTGTGGCCTTGGGTTTCCCCTTGTCCCTGAGACTCACCCTTCATACTGCCTTGAAGGAAGTCATTTTATCTGAGTCTTCATTTGTAAAAATAGCAGGATCATCCCCTGCCTTCCTCCTCCTCTCCCAGGAAGGCCTTGAGCATCACAGGATAAACTGCTAAAGCTCTACCTGGTGGAGCGGGCTGGGATGCTGTGGCTGTTGCCATCTCCCTCTTCTGCCTGAGGCCCCTCCAATCTCAGGCTGACTCCTCTCACCTGGTCCCCCTTCGGTTTTCCAAATTCAGGCTTCCTGATTCTCCATTGGCCCTAAGGGAGAAGCACAGGCGTGTGTGTTAGGTGCAGCAGTGTGTACCCTGCCATCGCTCATAACGCTGAAAACCTAGAAGCCGCTGTCAGCGGGGGACTGTGCTAAGTAAAATGAGGTGCGTCCAAATAAGTACTAGGTGACCAGTGAGAATGATGAAGTGGGTCTATACTTACCTACTAGAAAGAGGTCTAAGGGAAAAAAGTAAACTACAGAATGGTATTTCCATATATGGCATGAAAATGTCTGAATAATTTAGTGCAGAAATTATTCTGTAGTTGTTTGTGGGAGCAGATGCACGAGCGATAAAATGAAGAGATGATCTCCCTTCTCTGCACAGACCGTGTAGCCAGGCTTCCATCCTGGGGTAACAGCCTGTAGTGTTTTGGGGGCCGCCTGAGGGCAGAGGCCTTTAACAGTACAAGCCCCATTGAGAGAATGAGCTGGGTTGTCTCCCAGGGAGCTGCATTCCCAGAAAGTGCCCAGACGTGGAAGGGAGATGGGGCCTTTCTCCTGTGGGGGGAATGATGGAGGCCGAGCTCTGTTCACGTGAGGGGGACGTGGCACGCTCTGGGGATGTCCATGGAGGCTGGACAGGATGAGCTTGGCCTTGGGAGCTTCTAGCGATTCTCTCAGATTTAGAAAAATAAAGTTTGGACGGTTTTGTCATGCTTTCCTGACCTCCATTAAACACTCATGCCTGTTTTACTTGGATAATAAAAATGTCAAACAGAAAAAATGGTGGGCGTAGGGGGCACTGTGCCCTGGCTCCGGAGGGGCAAGATTGGCCTGGGGTACCTGACCAGGGCCCTGGGAGGAGCATGAACCCGGCAAGGGACGGGGCGGGGAGATCCCACTGCCCGTGGATCTCTGGCCCCAGAATCCAGGAGTCCTTTTGCTGAGGGAGGCCCTGACATCTGGATTCCGACACAGACCCACGCCCGGAGTTATCGTAGATTCATTTCCGGACCAGATGCGAGTGCCAGACAATTGGCATGTCCCCCTGGACCTTGTCCCTGCGTGGGAGGGGTGTGCCAGGGGAGGATGGGGACCAGGTCGTGACCAGTAAGAGTGCATGTCACTGTCTTGGAATCTCTATCTGGTGGAGTGACAAGAGCTGTGTGCCCAGTCCTCCCCCCACCCCACCCCGCTCAGCTCCTTGGGGGCCCAGGCAGCTGGAGCCTCCTACACTGAGAGCCTTGGTCAGGGTGGGCCGCCAGCGGTTTCCTAGCCGGGGACTTGGGCCACTGGTGGGGCCTTCAGAGTGCTCCCTTCCTGTGAAATGTCCTGTTGCTGTGGCTTTGGTGACTTTGCTTTTCCCCTGATGACAGCAGCATAGGAGACAGGCCAGCTCCCAGGCCCCACCTCTCTGGTTCCCCACTTCACCAAAGGCACATCTGTAGTGGGGGGGGGGAACAGGAGGACTTGGCGGACTGCTGGACACTCACCTGGCTTCTCCCCTTATGAGCACACCTGGCCCTCTCCCACCTGCGCTGAGCTGCTCATTACAATAATCCCCACCATGAGAAATGCAGGCTCAAGGAGGTCATGTGACTTGCACAAGGTCACACAGAGTTAGTGGCTGATCCAGGAATCCCAGCCCGGGGCTCTGGCCACTGGACCATGACCCAGCTACGCGTCCCGGCTCAGCTGCTCTGCCTCCAGCCTCCAGCGTGGGAGCTGCAGGCCAGAGGCTGAGTGGTGCCCGGCCTCAGCCAGAAGACACGGCCCTCGCTTCGAGCCCAGCCTCAGCAGCATTGCCAAGAGAAGTGCAGTGCAGACAGGGAACTGGACCCAAGACCTGGTTTCTGTTTTGTGTGATTTGGATTTGGTGTTGTTTTCCTTTTACAGTTTTAGAGGACTTGGGAATCTGGTGTACTTTGTGGCAACAGCTCCCTGTACCAGGGACATTAGTGCAGCCTCCATTGCGGAGACACACAGCAGTGGCTAACACTGAAATCATCCACGAGGATGCAGGGGCCTGGGTCGTGGGTACAGGAAGGAATGGAGACCCCTGAGAGCTGAGGACCCATGTGGACCTGAAGAAGAAGTGGGGCTGCTTTTTGCCTCTGGAAGCATCGCCCTGGGTGACAAGAAGCAGGCCCTGTTTCACAGACAGTGCAGCTCCTTCATCCCAGTGCTCAGCCTTGTCCCTTCCCTGGGCTGACACTTGGTGTCTGGGGGGTTTGGCACAGTGTTGTCCCAAGGCTGCCGGGGACATGGGGAGGGCAGGGAGATGGGTGGTTCTGCTGAGGTCTGGACTCCTGCTCATTTCTGCCTCTTCCTTCTTGGCCCCTCTTCTCCCGGCTGTACACCCTCTCCCTCCTCTGTGGAGGGCTGCTGCCACACCATTCCCAATCCTCCCAGACCTTTCTAGCCAATGGCCTTTTCTTAAATGAAGCCAGGGACAGTGTCTGATGATTCATGGTTTTTAAACAGGCTGAATCAAGAGTTCTAAAAAGCTCTGCTGGGTTTAACTTCATCAGACTCCAGACCTCAGTGATTTATGTTTCATGCGGTTTGCTCTGGATGGAAGCTGACCTGGCCGCAATGAGACATGGAATGAGGAGAGCTGACCTGCTGCTGAGGACGGAAGAAATCTCCACCATGACCAGTTTGTTGGGCAATGTCTCTCAACTGCCAACCTGGGCCCTGCCTGCCAGCTCGGAACGCTCTGTCTCTGACTTGGGTGCTGGGTCTCTCGCGGGCCCTGGGCTTGGTGGCTGGTGGGCTTGGCCCTGGTGGCTCCGCAGGGCCTGTGGGCACTCTCCCCACTTTGGGCCTCCCCTGTCTTGCAGGCTCACTGCCCACACCCTCCAGAAGACTTTTCCAGGGCTTTTCTTCATGGGAAACAAGACCTGCTAGGCCTTTCCCTGGCCCTCCACCAACCCTGAGGTGGGTACATATCCTAGGACACTGCTGGGGGTGCCTGGCTTTGGGAGGATGCAGATAGGAGAGGAAACTGAGGAAGCCCTGGACTGGAAGACCAGGGTTGACTTACTGGGAGACCAAAGCCAGATCATCTCTGGTCCCCATCCAGAAACAGGGTGGGGAGGCTGTAAGAGCCTGTTAGGGCTGCCAGCTTTTGGTTCTAGGAAAACTCTTTGGGGTGTTTTATTCCTCCAGCCCCCTCTGTCTGTTTGAGGTTGCTGCTGGGACACTTAAGCCAGGACTCAAGGCCAGAAACAAAAGTCCTCTTTGTCAATCCAGGAAACCAGGGAAGGGGAGGGCAGAAGGAAGGAAGGGCAGCTCCTGGAAGTCCCGAGGCACCCCTGGGGGCATGGTCCAGAGTCCAAAGGGAACTAGCCTTTGCTGCAAGCCTTCCTGGAGGGCCCTATTGCTTTTCCTTCTTCCGTTTGCCTTACCGGGACTGAAGCTGCAAGAACACAAAGTTCAGCTTACAAAGTAAAACCCAAAACTTGTCCCCAGGGTCCCTGGTGGCCTAGCTCCTGCTTTCTCCCAAAAGTTCCGCCAGAAAACAACCACCACCATCATCCCACTTGCTGAGATTCTGATTGAGATGATGATAAGTTTGTGGATCACTATAAGGAGACTTGATATCTTTTAAACACTGAGCCTTCAGTCTATACACATGCTATAATCCTCTTTTGGTTTAGGTCTTCTTTTTTTCCTTTTCTTTTTTCTTTTCTTTTTTTTTTTTGGCCACACCATGCAGCTTGTGGAATCTTAGTTCCCTGACCAGGGATTGAACCCAGGGCCAAGGCAGTGAACTTGCCAAGTCCTAACCACTGGACTGCCAGGGACGGCTGGTTTAGGTCTTTTTTATCCTTAGGGGTCTTACACATTTCTCCCCCTAGGCATTTGATGTATTTATATGGTAATAAATAACAGCCTTTTAAAATTTGTTTTTCTGTTGTTGCTGGTATATGGAAACACAATTGATTTTTGTGTATTGACCTTGTCTTCCGTAACCTTGCTAATTAATTCTAATAATTTTTCTACATTCTTTTGGATTTTCTATGTATACTATCCTATCACCTGCAGATGATGTTTCTTCCTTTCCAGTCCTCTTAGCTTTTATTTCTTGCCTTAAGATGCTGTCCAGGCATTTTTATTTATTCTAAATCTAGATATGTAAAGGAAAATCTTTACTATTTCACCATTAACAATGATATTTGATGTAGTTTTATGTAGCTATTCTTTGTCATATTAAGAAAATTCCCTCTGTCCCTTGTTTGCTAAAAGGTGATGTTGTTTGTTTTTGTTTTCTTTGTTTAATCATGAATGGATGTTAAACTTTATTAAATGCTTTTTTGGCATCTATTAAAATGATCATGTGATTTTTTTTTTTATTCTTTTAATGAGGTAAATTGCTTGGATTGGTTTTCAAATATTAAATCAACCTTGTATTCCTAGAATTGAACAAATTTAGTCATTAACTTTTTTATGTACTGTAAAATTTTGTAGGCTAATTTGTTGTTTAGGATTTTTGCACTTAATGTTCATGAATGAAATTGGCAGGTAATATCCATATACCTGGTTTTCGTATCTTTGAAGGAGTTATTTTTCCTTTTTTTTCCCCAATCTTAAAAGCCTATTCAAAGAAAAACATTTCGGTTTTGACCTTTTCTATTGTATTTTATTTCCATTTCATTAATTTATGATCAAATTTTAAAGATTTCCTTCCTTCTACTTTATTTCACTTTAGTTTGCTTTTTTCCTAATGCTTTGAGACTAAAGATGAACTATTGAGACATTTAAATATATTCATTTAAAGCTATAAATTTCCCTCTAAGCACCTATTTAACTGCATTCTAGAATTTTATGTCATGTTTATTACTATCTAGAATCCAGTTTGAAATTTTTTCTGATTTCAATTGATTTTTTTTCTTTCATTGAAGGATAACATAGAAATATATTTTAAAAATGTCCTATCATATGTGGGTTTTCAGATTATTGTTGTTTTTGATCATTGTTTTTGGCTTTCAAGCTCAATTGCACTGTAAGCAGAAAGGATCCTCAGTATGGATATCAATCCTTTGAAATTTGTTGAGATTTGCTTTGCGGCCCACCACATGGTCAACTTTTGCAAGTGTCCTTATGTGCATGAAAAGACCATGTAGTAAGAGTTTTGGGGACAGCATTCTGTGTATGCCCACTAGGTCAAATTTGCTAACTGTATTATTCAAATCTTTTATAACCTTAATGAATTCTTAAATAAAATCTTCTAAACCCTTTACTTGTGAAAAATCTTGCATTATGATTGTACATTTTTCTGGTTATTCTTGTAGTTCTTTTGATTCTTACCTTTTTTGTTTTGAGGATATGTTATTAGGGGCTTACAAATTTAGAATTGTTAATCCTTCTTGACTTAAAGTTTTTGCTACATCAGCTTTCTTTTGGTTAGAGTCTTCCCATTCTGCATGTTTTCATCCTTTTAATTTTTCTGTATCCTTATGTTTTACCTGTGTCTCTTGTAAACAACATACAGTTGTTTATTTTTTAAGTCCAGTCTAATGATCTTTGTATTTTAATTGGAGTATTTTTTTCCAGTTACATTCAAAATAATTATTTTTTTTACAGGATTTTTTTTTCTTTTTCTTAAAATCCTAGTAATTTTACTAGACCATGTCTTGGAGTTGGTCATTTTAGGTTGATATTCTCGTATATACCTGGCGCATGGGCTTAGTTGCTCTGCGGCATGTGGGATCTTCCTGGAGCAGGGATTGAACCCATGTCCTCTGCATTGGCAGGCAGATTCTTAACCACTGCACCACCTAGAAAGCCTGAAAATAATTATTGACATATTTCAGTCTAAATCTATATTTTATTAAGTGGTTTCTATTTGTCTTATATGCTTTATATTCCTTTTTTTTCTCCTTGCCTTATTTTTGAATTATGTATTTTTTAATTGGCTTAGAAATTACGCATTCTTTTACTATTCTTTGAGTGGTCATTGCAGGGATTACCATGTTTATCCTTGATATGTTAAAGTCTAATTGGAATCTACCTTCTTCCAGGACAATGCAAGAACCTTGGAACAGTTTCATTTCATTTACTCCTTGACTTCTGTTATTGTTGTCATGCATTTTAATTTCACAAAAATTTGGAACCTCAGAAGACATTATTATTATTGTTGTTGTTTTACACAGTCTGTATCAATTTGAGTTTATCCACACATTTACCATTTTCATTGCTCTTCATTCTTTTCTGCATTTTCAAGCTTCCATCTGGAATTATTTTCCTTTTGTCTGAACACTTTTAGTGCGGATCAACTGGTGACAGACTTTTCTCATTTTCTGTTTGTCTTTATTTCACCTTCATTCTTTTTTGATAAAATTTTTAGAATGGAAAATTTTAAACAAATGTAAAAGTAGAGAGACTGATATAATGAACCTCTGTACCCATCATTTAACTTGAACAATTATCAGCACCTATTTAACTTGTTTCACTCTACCTACCCCCACCCAGTCTGAGATTATTTTAAATAAAATACGTGACATTATTTCACCTGTAAATATTTCATTGTCTATCACTAAAAGATATTTTTTAAAAACCCAAATATAATTAATAATTCCTTAATATCAAATGTTCTGTCAGTGTTCAAATTCCTTCAATTGTTTAGTATGTTCTTATTTACAATTTTTTTGAATCAGAATCGTACCTTTCTTACTGAAGGGTGTTTATTTTTGGGCTGCGGGTTTTAGTTGCCACACGTGAGATGTGGGATCTTTCATTGCGGCATGTGGGCTCAGTAGTTGTGGCACATGGGCTGTCTAGTTGTGTCGCATGGGCTCTCTTGCTGTGGTGTCTGGCCTCTAGTGTGCAAGGGCTCTGTAGCTGCAGTGCATGGGTTTAGTTACCCCACAGCATGTGGGATCTTAGTTCCCCCACCAGGGATTGAACTTGCGTCCCCTGCATTGGAAGGCAGATTCTTAACAACTGGACCACCAGGGAAGTCCCTTTCAGCTTTTAAAATAAAATTCCATTGTCAAGGGACTTCCCTGGTGGCTCAGTGGTTAGGAATATGCCTGCCAGTGCAGGGGACATGGGTTCAATTCCTGGTCTGGGAAGATCCTACATGTCTCAGAGCAACTAAGCCTGTGTGCCACAACTGCTGAGCCTGTGCTCTATAGCCCTTGAGCCACAACTACTGAGCCCTCGTGCTGCAACTACTGAAGCCTGAGCACCTAGAGCCCACACTCCACAACGAAAGAAGCCACAGCAATGAGAAGCTTGCACACCACAATGAAGAGCAGCCCCTGCTCTCTGCAACTAGAGAAAGCCCATGCACAGCAATGAAGACCCAGCCAATCAATCAATCTATCAATAAAAATTATCTTCTGGATTTAAAAAAAAAATTCCATTGTCTACTGCCTTCCATTGTTGCTCATAGGAAGTCATGTATTATTACAGTTTAATTGTTGTTTTTTTTTTTTTTTAAGATAATGTCTTTTTTTCCTCTGGATGCTTTTAAGATTTTCTCTTTGTCACTGGTTTTGAGCAGCTTTGCTATGATGTGGTTAGGTGTGAATTTCTTTTATTTATCCTACTTAGATTTCCAGGACTTCGTGAATCTCTGGCTTGATGTCTTTTTTCCACTTTGAAAAGTTTTCAGCCATTAACCCTGCAAGATTTGCTTTTATCCTTTTCTCTGTCTCTTCTGTCTCTCTGGAATTTTAATTACCCACGTGTCAGATTTTTTCATCACACTCTTTGTGAATTGTTTCTCTTTTCTGTATTTTCCATACTTTTGTCTCTCTGCACTTACTTCTGGTTATTTTTTAATGACATTTTCCAATTCATGAATTCTTTCTTTACCTTGTCAAATGGTCTGGTAAACCTATCCCTGATTTCTTTTCATTGATTATTATATTTTTAGTGCTTGAATTTCTATTTAGTTTTTGTTGTTGTTCCCAGTCCTCTGCTGCAATTCTCAATCTTGTCTTTCAACATGGCAAACATAGTTACTTTAAAGTCTGTGTCTTATAATTCCAATATTTGGAGTCCCTGTGGATTTGTTTCTATTGTCTGTTGTTTTTGCTGGTTTTAATTTATGCTCTATTGAGAGTATATGAGCCATTGTCTTTGCAAAACATAAGACAAAAAATTGTTTATAGCAACAATTTGAGGCCTAAAATGTCTTTCTTCAGAAAGGATTTAAGTTTGCTTCTGCCAGATTCTTGGGAGCCATTGGCATTGCAGAATTATTCCAGTTTCAAGGATTGAGATGATTTAAAGCTGATCCCTGTGAGGGGCCGTGTACTTATAATTCATCCTTACTTCTAAGGTTCAACCTTTTAGTATCTTAACCCAAAGGAGGTTCATCAGGGTTTCTCACTTTGACCATCCCTAAACTGCAATCCCTGTCCTTCTGTTCAAAAATGCCATCTGCCTCTTGGTCATCTATTCTGGTTCTAACAAATATTCCCCCACCCTGGGAAAAAAGTGGTCCCAAACCTCAATTTATTATCACTTCTATGCCTTGTAGCAGACTTGTTTTATATTTTCCAGCTGTCCTCAGTGGAGGGCTGGGCCAAATTGCAAGAAGTGAAATTCTATTGAATCTTCTGAACCTCACTTTTCTCAAGATGAGGACCTACATGTGCCCACTGGATCTGACAACGTAACGTCATTGATGGCCTTGACATGAGCATGCTTTGTGGAATGAAAGTCAGATTGAAATAGGTTAAGAGTGAATGGGGTAAGGAATAGAAATAGCATTTGGGAGGCAACTCATTCTAGAAATCTGGCTATGAGGGAAAGCAGAGAAGTGATGTGGGAGATGAAGAGGTATGATATGGGTCAAAGAAGAATTTTAAGAGTGAGAGATACCAGAGCATGTTTGTAGGCTGATGGGAATGCTTATGCTGATGTGTATATTTGCCACCCTCATGACAGGTATATTTCATACCTATATGACAGGTAGATTAACAAGTTGGCTTTCCATGTCTGCCTCATGTGTTTTAATTACCATGAGTCAAAGTCCATGGGTCCTGCCACTTCTGGGGTCCAGCTCTGGCCAGCCTTTCTTATCACATCCACAGCCACTTCCATTTCTTCCTTTGTTCGCTCCTAATCATCTTTGGCCTAGACCAAGTTCCCATCCCTTTAACTGATCTGATGCTCCTAACTAGGGTTCCTACCATTAAAGCCACCAGTCTTCAGACCCTTCTACAGGAAGCCACCAGAGCCCTTCATATTTATTACGTGTCATAATAAATTCTTCATATTGGGAGCTCTGAAGTGCAAATTTAAACGTCACCTCTCACTTAGTAATACCCCTTGGCTCCCCCATTTTTCTCTGACTGAAGCCTACATGTCGCTCCAGCCTCACCACTCTCACTCTTGCTCCCTTTCCCTGGCAGGCTGCTGGGAAAGAGATGCTTGGTTTAGGGAAGGTGGGGGCTCTGGGTGTCAGAGCTTGTCTGGCCAGCCTGGGCCAGCAGTCCCAGGGCTACCCTGTGCCAGGGGAGGCTCTGTTTCCCTTGGCTGGGCACCCCTGGGGCAGCTTTTGAGCCAGAATTCCGCTTCCAGGGAGATGAGGGTAGAAGCAGACATCCTGGAATGGTGAGCCAGGGCTGGGCCGTGCCAGGCCCTTTGTTTCTAACTTGGGAAAGGCTTCAGGTTTCTGTCTTTTTTCCTAAGAACTAGGGGTGTGACACGTGGACACCACAGTGGCCAGAAT
This sequence comes from Hippopotamus amphibius kiboko, assembly GCF_030028045.1. Taxonomy (NCBI): domain Eukaryota; kingdom Metazoa; phylum Chordata; class Mammalia; order Artiodactyla; family Hippopotamidae; genus Hippopotamus; species Hippopotamus amphibius. Next base: position 72,415,108 of record NC_080187.1, read on the forward strand.
CAACAAGAAAAAAAATACCCCAGGGAAAAACCAACTCCGTTAAGTCACAGGATTGTGGGGGGTGTGTGTGTCAAAGTTTCCGTGTTTGTCACATGATTATATGTCTCTATATATGTGTGCCTGTGTGTCCCTGTCTGTGTTGTATGCTGGGAGGGAGAAGAGGGAAGGCTCTCCATTGTGTCCTGTGTCCACGCATTCGTGATGCCTGCCTGTGCACATCTATATGCATGTCTGTTTCCTGTGTCTGGGTGTGTCCGGTATATGTTTGCATGTGTTTCTAAGCTTATATGTTTATATGTGTTTAGCCCCCAAATTGCAGACTTCTTCCATGCCAGCATATCTCCTTCAGTTTACTTCAGCTGCTTCTTCTTGTGATCATGTCCTGAATCTCATCATCAGTGAATCTCAGAAGTCTCAAAAATACAGTATTTCAGGCTCTGCCATGCCCTTCTCTCTCCTGTTCTCTCACACTCTGGCTCTCGCCACACTTGACTCCCACATCAGTGGGTCCTCCAGCTGTTCATGGCTCCCCATCTCCCTCAGCCTTGACCTCCAGGTGTATCCCTCAGTAGCTCTCTCCTCAGCACCCTCACTGTCCTAACCTCCCACTTTGACCTCACCTGGCTAATCCCCAACAATGTAGTGGAGCCTCGCTGGAGAAAAATCATACAGGTGGGTGGATGAGTCTACATACAGCTCATCATCTGTAACCACTGCTGGGGATTCCTCTACCTGATACAAACTGCCTTCCCTCTCCCATTAACTGCTATTTCTTATGCTGCATGGCGCGGCCATAAAAACCAACCAGCCAACCAACCAAACAACCAAACAACCAACCAACAAGTGGACTTCCCTGGCGGTCTGGTGGTTAAGACTCCATGCTTCCAATGCAGGGGTTGAGGGTTTGATCCCTGAACTAAGACCCCACATGCTGCTTGGTGTAGCCAAACACCCCTCCCCCAAAATACAGGGACTTCCCTGGTGGTGCAGTGGGTAAGAATCTGCACTCCCAGTGCAGGGGACCCAGGTTCAATCCTTGGTCAGGGAACTAGATGCATGATGAAACGGAGAAGTCTGCATGCTGCAACTGAGAAGCCCACATGCCACAACTAAAGAATCCACATGCCACAATGAAGATCTGGTGTGCCACAACTAAGACCTGGCACAGCCAAAATAAATAAATAAATGAACAAACAAACAAATAAAGTATACAGCTATTGCTTTTTCCAGCTGCACCCTTTTCCCCCACCCCAAGGGCTTCAGTTGATTGCAACACAAATGCCTTGCCTCCTAGCACCTCACAGGGCACCCCTCTGCCCAAGGTGAACGTCCTCCGTTTCCCATCCCCTCCCACCTCCAAACTTGTCTGCAGCTGCACCCATTCTCATCTCCTTTTCCTGTGTCTTGGTGTCCTTCCTCACATTCAAGGCTAGATCCATCCAAAAGAACCCATCTCAGTTCTCTTTTGTCAGTACTCTTTTAATCAAAAGTGACAAAATCCCAACCCAAACCAGCTTAAGGAGACAAAAAGGGACCCTTTACCAGCTCACACAACTAGGATGCCCAAAGTTGTATCCTATTTAAGAATAGCTAGATCCAGGAGCTCATGCGATATCACCTGGATAATTCTGTGCCTCAGTTTCCTCATCTGTAAAATGGGATATTAATAGTCCCTACCACAGTTTTTCTGAGGAATAAAAGCTGTCAGAAACTCAGATGGCACCCTTGGTGGCTCTCATCTCTCTTTTTCTCTATGCAGCTGGTTTTATTCTTTTCTCTGCAACCTGACTTTCTTTGTTCCCTAGTTAGGTAAGGAAAGTGACCACCCACAATTCCTTAGCATATCAAGCCAGTTAGAACTAGAATATTTTGATTCCCATTCTTAATACTTGGAAGAGAGAATCCTATCAGCTTAGTTTGGGTCAGTGTCCACCACTGGGCTAGTCAGGTATGGTGGGAAGAGAAATACTTGGTAAAATGTACCTGTAGCAGGCCCACCCCTGAGTGAGGCTAGTTGAAGAGGGAAAGGAGAAAGAATTGTGAGTTGGCCAGACATCCCAAAAGGTGTCCATTGCAATAGGAGAGTGGGGAATCCCAGTCCACTGTAAGAGTAGAAGTAATACAGGGAATGAACCTGGGTGCTTTTCCTCAATGTAGATAAAGCCCAAGCATTCCAGGTGTTTAGATTTAATTCTTATTCTATGCCCTAGAGTCCCTGGAGGTTGATGGAAATTAGTCTGACAAGGAGATCAGAGATGCTATTTAAGAAACGGACAACAGGGGGAACTCCCTGTGGGGAAATACAGGAAGCTACCGGGGCTTGTCCTGGCCTGGATCTGTGGATTCTATCTGCATAGATTCCCAGATCAAAGACGTGTTAAGGGAAGCCTCCGGAAACTGCAAGTGCTAGCAAGTCATGGTGTGGGGAGCAGGTACTCCAACCTGGCCTCCCATCTGAGCCCTAGACCTGTGGGAAGAACACTTTCTATGGAAATAAAGGCAGTGCTGGCCACACACCCCATTGTGGCTTTGGGTTACAGGGGCAGAATTGGCCAGTGGGGACACAGACAGGATTCCAGGGGTCCAGACAAAGTGGAGGATTGCAGGAGACCAGCCATCCACCCCCGGCAGCACGTGAGAAGGATATAAACCCATCTGGGAGGGCAGAATCACAGCAAAGAGGAGGAGTCTCTCCCTTCAGAACTAACCAGCTCTAGACTTCAGTTTGGCTTTTAATATTAATTTTCTTTTTTTGTTTTTAATTTATTTATTTATTATTTTTTGGGGGTACACCAAGTTCAATCATCCATTTTTATACACGTATCCCCATATTCCCTCCCTTCCTTGACTCCCCCCCTCGAGTCCCCCCCACCCTCCCCGCCCCAGTCCTCTAAGGCAATATTAATTTTCTTATGGTGTTAAGAAACAAAAATGAGTAGGACTTTTACCATTCTTAATATATAATGATAATAATAATAATAATAAACAACCCTTATCAGTGCTTACTACATGCCAGGCAGTGATCTAAGTATTTTACATGTATTAATTCATTTAATCCTCATAACTTTTGAAGTAGTACTATTATTATCTTTATTTTACAGATGAGGAGACAAGACACAAAGAAGTTAAGCAACTTGCCTAAAGTCGCACAGCAGGTTGTGGCAGAGCTAGGATTCTAACCCAGCCAATCTGTGCTCTTAACCACTCGCAGAACTGTGGCTCTCACCCCAATGGTGTATATTTCTTAGACTCTTTTAGAAGTAAGAAGCAGCTTCCCACAAGCTATTTCAAGGAAAGGAGGGGTTATTCAAGGGAAGAAGTGGACTGAAAGAAAGAGGTGGAAGCTTGGAAATCTAAAAGTAGGCACCATGGTGCAGGCCTTTAGGAATCTGGAGGTTCCCTAGGGCTCAAAGGCTGCTCCAGTATCCTCAGCAGCAAGATGGAGTTCAAGGCTCCCCACTCCCAAGTCCCTTCATTAACACTACTTAGCATAATTCATATGTCTGTTCCATGCTCCCCTTGGGCACTCACTGGTTTTCCTTCCTTCAGGTCAATAACTTTCTTCTCTCTCAGCTAAATCTACCTCACACTGTATCTTAATCATCTCATGGCTTCTTCCAGCTTAAAAACTTTCAGCTGCCCCTATTCCTAAGCGCCTGATCTCTCCACATTTGCAAGGTCATAAGACTGACCAGCTCAGCTTATCTTTTTGAGCCAGTTCAGGCCATAGGATGCTGGTCAGCTCTTGAGTGTGGTATGGGAAGGGGATTGGAATTACATGGTATAAAACATGATCGCTTATAGGTTGCTCTTTTAAGTGGTGCTGTGGGTGATGCTGTTTCCTTAGAAGTTGTCTCCATGATAGGCATGTGTAGCTCAGGTCCTGGCCAAGCCTCATGTCGTCAAGCTAGAGCTATTTATTCTCTGTGCCCCAAGTCAGTCCCTTTTCATTGCTCTCTTTGGAAGGCATCTTTCCTTTCTCCTTCCCTTCATTCAGTCTTATAAGCGTGGTCTTGGCTAGTCCCCTAAGGACAGCATTCACAGGCATTGATTTGGACACTGGCCAAAGAAAGAAGGGAAGGGACATGAGTCAGCATAGCTTAATTTTTACAAGCTTGGGACTCACTCATTGTGAAATCTGGGTGGGCCCCTTAAGTTCCTCTTTTCCACTTTCTCGTCTGTGTGATGGGACTCTTCAGTGCTTCCTATCAGCCTCACGGACCAGACCACGAAGATAGGGTTGGCTGTCCACCCAATGGTCATTCCACTAGCTCCATTTACTCTTCCGTGCTGGATGATCTGTGATTATGTTTGGATGCTCAGGAAAGTGGTCCCTTCACAGCCCCAGAGGGCACATGTGCATGCTTAGGCCACGTGTGATAATTCCACTGCCCTTGCCAGTGATGGCTTCAACTTGACAATGAACACATGATGCTGCCTTGGCCAATGTATCAGTGGAAGAGGGAGAGTTTCTGGGAAAGGCTTTTTTTTAAAAAATTATTTATTTATTTTGGCTGCACCTGGGTCTTAGTTGTGGCACGCTAGATCTTTGAGGTGGCATGCGGGGTCTTCGTAGTTGTGGTATGCAGGCTTCTTAATTGTGGCATGCATGCAGGATCTAGTTCCCCGACGAGGGATCAAACCCGGGCCCCCTGCCTTGGGATCGTGGAGTCTTACCCACTGGATCACCAGGGACGTCCCTGAGAAACACTTTTAGCCTTGATAAAAATTATCCATGTAGGGAGTTCCCTGGTTGTTCAGTGGTTAGGACTCAGTGCTTTCACTACAGTGGGCCAGGTTCGATCTCTGGTCAGGGAACTAAGATCCTGCAAGCCAGGTGGCCCAGCCAAAAAAAAAAAAAAAGATCCATGTGGAGAAATGCTCCTTTTGACTCTGGGGGCCAGAGCCACATTGCAATCTCTGAAGAGAACAGGCTTGCTCTTTGGGATTTACAAGAAAGCATATTTTGTTCCAAGTTGGAACAGGTGGCTTTTGTTCAAGTAGGTCTACAAAAAGAATGAAGGTCCTGGGGTCGGAGGTGGGAATTTAAAAAATAGGAGGTTGAGTTAGATCCCTAAGTCATGTTCTGCCATAAACAGGTAGAATTGTGTGATAATTTTTCTCTAGACTTTGCCTTGTCATCATGATAGATGAAATCAGTCTAGTTTAATAGGAAGCGCCAATATGTTGCCACCTTTTAGCACTCAATCATTGACCCTGCCTTCTACTTCCTTTGCCCTTTGGACCGAGGATCTCTTTCCCCATACACCTCTCCTAGATACCAGTTAAACATCTGTTTGCTTGGTTTACAATGGCAGCTTTTCTGTGGTTGGCCTGCCCTCTGCTGGATTAAGGAAATGGATTGCGGAGATGAACTGGGAAGGGCCAGTTTTCCAGAAAGGGGATGTGATCAGTAGACCGGATTTCCCTTGGGGTCACTCTAGGCCGTTTGTTCACCAGAAATTAGGTCTAGGAGGCGGTGATCCAGCTCTGAGTGTGAGGTGGGAAGCTTCCTGATGAACCCAACTGTCTGGTTTAGAAGTTAGAAATTGTCTGTGTTGTGTGCCTGTTTGAGTTTCTTTATCCATGTACAGATGGAGAGATGTAAGAGACGTGATTTGTCTAGTGTTAAAAACAAAATTTCCTAGACAAATTGATGTTTAGCAACTGTCAAAGTTTATCAGCTTGCTAATAAGGGATCAGCAAGATAATAAACTTATGTTTTGGGTATAGAAAGGATATGGAAATTGATGGGTTAGTAGTCGGGATACAGAAGACTTATAATAGCAGCTAGTTTAGAAAGCGTGGGAGGGAGAGAACTCCCTAACTAGGTAAAGAGTGCAGTTTGATTACATATGACAAATGTCATAGTCAAGTCTGTTGTTACAGAGGAAACATGGAGGAGCAGGTTTTGGGATGCCAGGAGCATTGGCTGTCAATCAGAGATTAAAAATCCAACATATTTAAGAAGCAAAGAATGAGGACACATTTGTGGCTGCAAACTGTAATCATAAAGTTTCATTTCTCAAGAATGGTGTTTGATGATCTGATTGCCATGGATGCATAAACAACAGACACAGCAGCAAATAACAAGCTCTGACTTGAAGCATGTCCCTTAGCACCAGGAATTTTTCTCAAGCAGCAAGCAGTGCAGCTAGAATATAGTTTACACCCTCCCAAACACCAAACACCTGCCCACACACCTTTTTTTCGTTAGTTTAGAGGCAATTTTTTCCCTCTGAAATTAGAATTATCAGATTGAATTTTTCCACATAAGTTAATTTTTCAGATAACTGACACTTTTGCCTTTAAGTATTGTAATTTTTCTTTGTGAAACGATTTTATTTTTACTTGCTTATGAAAAGGACTTTTTAAAAAAGCTTTTTATTGGAATATATTTGCTTTACACTGTTGTCAGTTTTTGCTGTACAACAAAGTGAATCAGCTGTATTTATACATATACCCCTGAAAAAGACTTTTAATGATGCAGAAAAATGAGGAGATATTAGTCCAAATCCTGTCACCCAGATGATGTTAGGTGAATATCATCCAAAGAACCTTATGTGTATGAACAATTGCAGACCAGATAGATAGATAGACAGACAGAAACTCTTTCGGAAAATCTTGAGGCTAGACATGTTTTGGAGCTTGGAGTTTTTTATATTTTGGTAAGATAATATGGTATATATACTGTATATCTTACAATATCTCCCAGCAGGATCTAGGTGGTACATAATTAAATATATTGATGCTTCTGCATGTGAATATTCACACTAAAAGATGTTTAAAAGACTGCAAATAGCCTTGCTTAAATTTAGGACAGATTTTGCTGCTAAACGACTTAAAAATATATTTAATTTTCACAGCTTTTTAAATTTCGGGATTACAGGTAAGGGGGCTTCCCTGGTGGCGCAGTGGTTAAGAATCTGCCTGCCATTGCAGGGGACATGGGTTCGAGCCCTGGTCCAGGAGGATCCCACATGCTATGGAGCAACTAAGCCCATGCGCCACAACTGCTGAGCCTATGCTCTAGAGCCCATGAGCCACAACTACTGAAGCCCATGCACCTAGAGCTCATGCTCTGCAACAAGAGAAGCCACTGCACCACAACAAAGAGTAGCTCCTGCTCACCACCACTAGAGAAAGCCGGTGCAGCAGCAACGAAGACCCAACACAGCTAATAAATAAATAAATTAATTAATTAAAAAAAAGAATTACAGGTAAGGAATTGTGGACCTGTGCTTTCATAAAATAGAATAATATAATACACACTATTTTTTAGAGAAAAAGTAATCAATTTAACTGTACCCATAATTGATTGAATAATTGGAAACTGAAGTGAAACCAAAGCAATTGCCATACTTCACATAAATGTTTCTTTATCACAAGAGATATTATTTTCTAAAATATCTTTCTAAGGTTAAAAGATGAGAGTAAGAAAAATAATAAGAGATTGGAGTCATTATGTTGGAATAGTTTCTGATGGGAATCTTCCCAATATGTTCTCAGTACTATTAGGCTCAAGGCCCTCTTAATATTCTGTAACTTTCTCTTTGGTATCCTGAAATTCAAAAATAACATAATCAACTCATATAGATAATGAAAAATTAATATAATGCCTAACATGTAGGAAAATAAAAACAAAGTAATTCGTTATAAAATTAAGTAATATATATTCCAATGTTTAAATCCTTGGGCATTACTACTAAAGACATAATGAAGCAATGAGATGCTTGCTCTATGTGTAATGAACAAGTTTGGATTTAATAGAAGTTATAAGAAGAGAAGCCATTCCATACAAAATGATAGCGGAGGGGCTTCGCTGTTGGCGCAGTGGTTAAGAATCTGCCTGCCAATGCAGGGAACATGGATTTGAGCCCTGGTCTGGGAAGATCCCACATGCCATGGAGCAGCTAAGCCCGTGTGCCACAACTACTGAGTCTGTGCGCTAGAGAAAATGAAGGCATATGCTATTGTTGAAAATGAGCAGAGTCTTGTTTCAAGGAAGATGTTGTAATGATTTTCTATGTTGCATCATGAGATGAGATAGTGAAAGAATATGTCAGAAATCATACATGCAGGTAGATTATCTCACCAAAGGAATTGAAATGTGTTGGAGCAAACATTTAGACTTTTAAGATCTTTGAGATCTTGGAGGCCATGTCTTTCAAGGGTTGATAGGAAATTGAGAAAGAGTTGAGAAAAGCAGTGGTATTTAAGAGTCTACACAGAAGTTGTGTGGGATACCTTTGGAAAAAATATCAGATAAGACTGAAAGGCAATAGGAAATCTCCAAATAAATCATTTCAATATGTAATTTTCACAGCATCGATTTCTTATCATTGTGCTGCAAATATTTTTTAAAACATTATATAGGATGGCAATAAATATTTTTTAAAAATAACCTTTAAATTCATTGATATCTCTACATTTGTCTCTACTAATTTAATAATCTATGGTTTAAAGTCTATTAAAGGAAGTCTCAAATCTCCCTTTACACATTTACATTTGGTTTCATTGTTTTTCCAGTAATTGTACCACTGCTGTGAAACCATTTTCGACTTAGTTGGAAATGCTACAAGTCATTTAGCTCTTTCCAAGAAGTGAGTATGCAAATCCTGAGTCCCCAACTTTTCATAATTAGCTTAAACTGTGTTTTGGCTTCAAAATCTTTCACTTATTTAATTAAATTAACTAATTATATTTTTGGCTGCATTGGGTCTTCATTGCTGCCCACCAGGCTTTCTCTAGTTGTGGCGTGCGGGGGGCTATGCATGGGTTTCTCATTGCTATGGCTTCTTTTCTTGCAAAGCACGCGCTGTAGGCGTGTGGGCTTCAGTAGTTGTGGCACAAGAGCTTAGTTGCTCCGCGGCATGTGGGATCTTCCCAGACCATGGATCAAACCCGTGTCCCCTGTATTGGCAGGCAGATTCTTAACCACTGTGCCACCAGGGAAGCTCTCATTTATTTAAATGCAATGAACTTTTCCTGCAAATGTTGCCTAGTGGTGCACTGGTTTCCAATGTATGAATCAACCTATCTTTAAATCTAGTCCACGGATTAAAAATTTAAAAACCAGTCCTTTAAGAACAACTCTTTCCCTAAGGAGGAAAATGGAGAATTCTCTGAAGCAGGCAAACAGGTTCCTACTTTTGACAGCCCCTCGAAGCTCCTCCCCTCAAAGCACCGCCCCTCACGTACTCCACGCCCTTCTTCCGTACAGACTGCCTCCGGAGCGGGCGTCGGACGTGGAGCGGAAGTGACGTTTGGGGGCCGCCGGAGGTGTCGTTGGTGCGTTGCGCGACTGGGCCTGAGAGTGGAGTGGGGCCTGCGCCGGGGAAGATAACGCTATGTCGATCGAAATCGAGTCCTCGGAGTGAGTCCCGCGGTGGTGGATGTTTGCAAAGTGGCGGGGGCCTGGAGGCGAAGGGGGGGTGTGGAAGCTGCTCTGGGGAGGCGTTCGAGAGGCTTGGGGGTGGAGCGGCATTGCCTTTCCCACAGAGAAGCTTCTTGGACCAGGCAACCTCGGAGGCGGGCCCACTAGAAAGTAGCGGACGGGAAGCCCAAAACCTGGTGGGAGGAGGCGCGGGGCTGGGGGTAAGACATGCCTGGAAGACCTGAGTTCTAGCCCTTGCCAGCTCCTGGTGCGCTTTCTGACTGAGCAAATTGGCCATCCAGTCTGAACTCTGGTCTGGAATCGCAGCCTTCCTTCTCTTCCCGCCCCCTTTGAGCAGTGTGATTTGGTTCCTCAACTGTGCTTGCTGGGCCCTCTGCTTTCTTCTGCCCAGCACTTAATCCAGTATTGTCCCCGTTTGTCCGCCCTACTAGCCTGTGTAGGCGCCTAGGGGCTCCTTTTCATTACAGTGCCAGTTCCTAGCTCATGGTAGAAGCTCAATGATTTTCTTTGGAATGAATGAACGACTGGCTATTTTATCAAGTTCCATGTGGCGCTGAATTTTGGTTAGTCTGTAAGCTCTGTGTAGCCACAAAGGAGGGACAGAATGTGGACATTGATCCAGGAGAATGGTAGGTTTGGGGGAGAGGGCGACTAATGAATGACTGAGGAAGGTGTTTAGTGAACTTCTTCAGGATGCCATCCTCTACCTTGCCCTTACCAACACTTAATAGTTAAATCAGTAGACGTATCATTTGTGTCCTGAGTGTAAGGGAGAGGACTTACCCTCAAGATCTGCCATAGGAAGAAGGGAGGTTTATTCATTCGACAAATATTGAGGGCTACTGTGTACTTGTTTTAGACCCTGGGAATATAGTAGTGAACAAAACAAAAATCCTTGCGCTTATAGAAAGTACATTGTGATTGAGGAAGGCAAATGGCAGGCAAAAGCAGTAAGTGAAATAGGCTTAGCAGATGGTGGTGAGTGTTATGGAGTAAAAGCAGTGAAGGGTGATGGAGAGTGTTGGTGGTGAAGACAACTAGGTCAGGGCAGGCATTGGAAAGGATTCCATGATTTGGAGCCTGAATGAAAGCGGGAACTGACCATTCTCCCAGCCTTGGGCTGCATGTTTTCATTATCAGTAATTGCTGCTGTTTACTACGTATTTTCTATGCTAGTCACACTGTAAGCAGTGTGGTCAACCTTTTGACCACCCCTACAGAGTAGGTATTTTTCTTAGCAGATGAGGAAACAGGCAAAGAGATGTTAGCTGACTTGTCCAAAGTCACAGTTAATAAGCGACAGAACTCTGATTCAAATCCCAGCCTGTCTCCAAAGCTTTTAGCTCTTTATGTATTACACTGTGTTTGCAGGAAGTGAATTTGATTTTGGCGGTGTCAAATATGAGTTCTTTCCAAGCGTGGTGTCTCATTTGGGGAGTGTGAATGGAAGTGTGCAGTGGAAGACAGTGTGGTACTGTAATAGCAGGGATCTAAGCCTGGGTATCTCTTAAAGGGGCCAAGAGAGAAAAGACTACTGTGAGTAGCAGTAATCAGTACCCTTCTGCAGGAACTGTTCTAAGAAGAGGGTGTTTGCTTTCCTGTCGGAGTGTATGTTCACATGCCATGCTGCCAGTTTTAACCTTCATTTTTCTACTTATCTTTGTTATTTGGTCAAATCCTCATCTGTAAAATGGACATAAGAGTAATGCCATCCTCATAGGGTTGTTTTGAGCAGTAAATGAACCCAAAATGCTTAGAACAATACCTAGTATATAGTGTATGTATTATAGATATATAGTGGTATATAGTGAACACAAAGTAAACATTAGTTATTTTTTATTATAATTTCTCTCCTGGGGAAGAGAATTGACTAAATTCCAATCTGAAATCCCTTCCAACAGGACAGTGTGACCCCCAATACTAGTGCTGTCCAGTAGAAATACTTCGTGTGCCACATATGTACTTTTTAAAAAAAAAAATATTTTTATTTATTTGGTTGTTCTGGGTCTTAGTTGCAGCTCGCAGGCTCCTTAGTTGCGGCACATGTGCTCCTTAGTTGTGGCTGGCAGGCTCCTTAATTGCAGCTCACGGGCTCCTTAGTTACAGCACATGTACTCCTTAGTTGTGGCAGGCGGGTTCCTTAGTTGTGGCTCGCCAGTTCCTTACTTGTGGTGTGCGAACTCTTAGTTGCAGCAAGCATGTAGTATCTAGTTCTCTGACCAGGGATCGAACCTGGAGCTCCTGCATTGAAAGCGCAGAGTCCCAACCACTGCGCCAGCAGGGAAGTCCCTGCACATGTGTACTTTTAAGGCAAGAGAAGAACAGTGTAGTATAGCATTGTGAAATCAACTTTTACTATCTATATGAACAGATTGTTCACCAGGCTCCTTAATACTAAGCCAAAGATCAAGAAGTTTTAATTATATATATTTAACTATAAATGACTTGTAAGTTTTCTGTTACATGCTGAAAATTGTTGCTTGTTGTCTCAATATTTGGAGATTGTCTGGGTCCTCTTTTCCTTGGGAAACTGAATCCACTTGGTTTTATTTCGCTTGTCTTGAACATTTGGTAATAAAGGCAGTAGGTAGGTGTTATTTTTGCAAGTGAGGACACATAGCTTTTTCTTTTACATACAGTATAGCTCTACTTATTTGTGTCTAACAAATCCCGTTTAAGAAGGTTTCACTTCATATTTTTTTGTTGCCATTTAAAAAATGGACCAAATCATACATTTAGAGTATTTTATATCAATGACTAGACTAGGTTTAAAATATTTTACTACAGTGTGCAACAGTGCAATCATATGAATTAATAAGAAACTTGGCATAATGCAGAAATCTCTGATCTTGGAAGTAAGAGGGTCTTCTTGTTACTAACTTGCTTTCTAGCTGACTGAGACATTGGGAGAATTATTTCCCCTCGATGAACCCCTGTTTTCCTATTTCTGATTTGGAAGTAGAACTGGATGATCTCTTGTAACTTAGGTTCTGTGATTTTTTTGGAAAGCTTTACTCACATGATAGAGAAATGGAAAGTAGGTAGTGAAAGGAGAATGGTTGTGTAGAAAAATAAACTGGGGTGGGCTTTATTTTGTGGCCTCTGTAGTGAGTGAGGATCCCTGAGCTGAATGACTTGCTTTCTTCTTTCAGTGTGATCCGTCTTATCATGCAGTACCTAAAGGAGAACAGTTTACATCGGGCATTAGCCACCTTGCAGGAAGAGACTACTGTGTCTCTGAATACTGTGGACAGCATTGAGAGTTTTGTGGCTGATATTAATAGTGGCCATTGGGATACTGTTTTACAGGCTATACAGTCTCTGAAATTGCCAGACAAAACCCTCATTGACCTCTATGAACAGGTAAGACGGGGTGATGCTGATCCCTTTAGGTTGGTTTATTGTGGGCCCCCTGACTGGAAAGCATCCGTGAGCATTTCTTCAAGCATTATAAGGGCTGTGACAGCCCTTAAAATTTACACTGTCGAAGCTTGAGTGCTACTCTGTATTTTTATCTCTCTTCTTGGAAAAGCCAAGATTTTCCTGAATTGAAATTATTTAAGTGACTGTTAAATGGTCTGTTCTAATACCAACTGTTCTGACACCAAACCAGTGTACTGTGATTTAGTTCTGACACTAAACACCCAGAGTTAGTGCAGACCCCACAAGTTAAGGGCTCAGTCCTCTACAAGACTGTCTTTATTTCAGACACCAGCCACACTTTGGGGTCTTGGGTCATCCACACTTCTGACCAACTGGCTACAGATTTAAGGGTTCTCATGACCCCTCTCAGAATTGATAGTTCACTAGAATCACACAACTCCGGAAAGCGACATGGTGATGATTGCAGTTTTATTATCAATGGAACAGATCAGTACTAGCTAAATGAAGAGACATATAGGGTGAGGTTTGGAAGGGTACTGAACCGGTTTCCAGTGCCTTCTCCCATGGAGTTAGGGTTTGTCTCTCACCTGGCACCAATTAAAGTATTCACCAACCAGAAAGCTCCATTGAGATTTTTCATTCAACCTCCAGTTCCTTGACCATGCTTGAAGTTGGGCTGGCTCAAAGCATCAACCCTGCAATCATATGGTTTGTTCTTCTGGTAACCAGCCCCTGTCCTGAGCCATCTCCTTAGCACTAACTCAGGTGTGATGCAGAGGGCTCATGAATAACCAAGATATTCCTATCACTGGAGAAATTCCAAGGTTTTTAGAAGCTCTGTGCCAGGAAACCAGGACATGGATCATAAAATTACGTATCATACAACAGAACTGAGTGGACTTTCTGGAAATAAGAATGCTGTGTGGTTTGAAGTAAAAATAGCGAAATGGGTTTGTTTCTTTACAATCTATATGAGTTTAGTAATACCCCAAAGAAAATATTGGTAACTGGAGAAAAGTTTCTCTGGAGTCCATGGAGATATTACCATCTTTAGTTTTCTTTAGCATCTACATTCTGAATAAGAGACCTAAGAGGAGAGGAGATTGGTAGATTAAAAATGAAGGATGGAAGTTAAAGGATTGAAGTTACTACTTTATAGTTCCTTTAGTTGTCTGCCTGAAATTGCTTGTGAAAAGGAGAAGGGGTATTTCCTCATTTGTGATTTGACAGGCCATTTCTGTGTCAGAAATTGTACTGAAAAAGAAAAATTAGTAAGAGAATGTGTTGAAACAGCAATTTTCTTTAAATTATACAGGTTGTTTTGGAATTGATAGAGCTCCGTGAACTGGGTGCTGCCAGATCTCTTCTGAGACAGACTGATCCCATGATCATGTTAAAACAAACGCAGCCAGAGCGGTATATTCATCTGGAAAACCTCTTGGCCAGGTCTTATTTTGATCCTCGAGAGGTATGACTGTGGTAATGAGAAGAAACTGTTATTAACTTTGATCCTGGAGAGGTATGACTGTGGTAATGAGAAGAAACTGTTATTAACTTTGAAAACATGCAATAATGTAATTTTTTTAACCATTTTATTGGATACTTTTTGTAATTTTAATTTTTGAGACTGATACTTTTTGTTTAGTTACATTGGTTGAAATTTGCCTGTGTTGAAGAGAATATTCTTGTTCAGTTTTCTTAGTATTTGAGGGCCTTCCCTTCCCCACACACCCCATCATATAGGATTGTGTGTTAGGATTAGTAAAGAAGCAGAAAGTTTATTCTAGTATCATTTCCACATTAGCTCAAGTACTTGAGTGACCCAGAAGCACTACTCTACTGCTGGTATGTTCACTGTGCATTTGTGTCCCTTGCCCCTAACAGTTTCAGTTTCCTTCCAATTCTTTTAGTTCTTAAAAGCTTATGTTTTTGCTTCTCAGCTGATTATGCTTACTGGTAGAGCATGATGACTGATATTCTTTTATTCTTTGAAAACATTATTATTTATATAGTTTCATTCTTTCTCACCCAGCCATTTACTAGAAGCTTATCTAAATAGGAGGAAGAAGAATTTAACAGGTATTGAATAACGGGAAGTTAGAGAAAACTCACAGCATGAGGATAAAGGAAGGAGTTTAAATTGCCAGGACAGGATTTAAGTTAGAGGTGGGCTGGGAGTCATTTGACTGAAAGAAATTACTAAAGAATATAAAAGAATTCTTGGCTGTGCAGATTTTTCAGAAACTGGAAAAACAACTCTGGCTTTGACATAGTTTACTTAGACTTTTCAGAAATAATGGTCTATATTGGCTGACCTCAGTTCTGTCTCAGCTTATACTTCTGAAATGCAAGTGGATAGAATTGAGAAGTCATTTTTAAAAATGAATTGATTTGATTAATCCTCTATTTAACTGAGTGGTTTCTTTTTTATGTTTTCCTTTTTGAATGTTTCTACTTGATTACTGTTGTTATTTTTTTTTAAATAAGCACATTTATTTCTTTTGTCATTTTTTGGAAATGATGCTACCCCCTCTTCTTTTTCAGGCATACCCTGATGGAAGCAGCAAAGAGAAGAGAAGAGCAGCAATTGCACAGGCCTTAGCTGGGGAAGTCAGTGTGGTGCCTCCGTCTCGTCTCATGGCATTGCTGGGTCAGGTAATTAAAATCTGTGAAACTGAAATTACTTTGAACTCCTGGTAATGTTTCCTGTGTATGAACTCTGTGTATGAGCTAAAGAAATCAGACATCCTAAGAACTGGGAACTACCTGTAGAGCTGCTTATACCAACAGCAGTGCCATGCCACACTCATCTTTCCTGGAGTGGCAGTGTAGATTAGTGGTTAAGGAGAGAGACAGAATTAGGGTAACAATAGAATTTATCATCCTGTCTTGACAACATTGTTGATCACGTTCCAGAACACTGTCTGAAGCAAAGTGGAACAAATGTTCACCATAGTTAGAACCTGAGCTCTCTCACTTACCAGCTATGTTGTCTCTGGCACACTGCCTAACTTTTTTGATCCCATTTACTCATCATGGTGGTGTAGTAAGGATTAAATGAGATAAAATGTACTTAAAGCAATTGTATATTACCTGGCACCTTGTAAACACTCAGTAAATGGTAGCTGCTGGTGGTATTTCTTCTTCTTTTTTTTTTTTTAAATAGTGGTAACATTACTAGCATTGTCATTATTATTTTTAAAGCTACCTAGAGTGCAGACTCCTTTCTGATCCTCATCTTCCCCATGCTCTTGGTTGCTCTCAACCATGATAACCACTCATCTTCATGAAACTCCTCTCTTGGTTTTTCTAATCCTGTTCTTCTTGGCTTCCCTTTTTATCTCTCTGGTTGTTCCTTTCTTGGTTGTTGAAGGAGATGGGGGTGATGTAGAGGCATTTTTGTTTTTTCCTTTTGAAGATGGGTGTGATTTGAAACTGCTATAGACTAAGGTTAAAGAGCCTACAGAAGGTACCCATTGATTGGAGACAGTTCAAATTCTCTGATCGTTACAGTAAAACATTAAAAATAAGCAAATATGAATTTTGGAAAGAAATAAATGGAATTAATAGTATTTAGAAATGTTAAATCAACTATAATGATCATAGAATTAATTTAAAAGTTTGGTGAAGTTGAGAGATATAAAATACAAAAGTTGATTGCATTTCTATATATCAGCACTAGCCAGTTCGAATATTCAGTGGAAAAAAAGCTTTTGTTTATAGCAGCAGCATACAATATAAAAATTCTAGCACTAACTTTTGTGGGAAATAAATGATTTATTTCCATTTTTAAAAAGGGCAAAAGCCTTTCAAAGCTTTCAAGAGAAATAAAAGATTTGAGTAGATGGTGAAACATTGATTTTCCTGGATAAGACTGACATTGATGCCAGTTCTTAGATTTAAGGCAGTTTATAATAAAGATCACAATAGAATTTGAACTGTTTCAGAAAAGAATTCTAGTGTTCATCTGGTAAAATAATCTTGAAAGTATATTTATCAAAGAAATTTTGGAAAGACTGTTGAGAGCATACTAGCCCTAGAAATAGTGAAGCATTGAACAGAGGTTCGTAGTTCGAATCATTTTGGTACTTGGCATCCATTGCAATAGCAGTGCAAGAAATTGATCCTGTTATTTATAAGAATTCAACAGGGACTTCCTAGGTGGCGCAGTGGTAAAGAATCTGCCTGCCAAGGCAGGAGACATGGGTTCGAGCCCTGCTCTGGGAAGATTCCACATGCCACTGAGCAACTAAGCCCGTGCGCCATAAAAAAAAAAAAAAGAATTCAACAGTTGATAATGGGAATGTCACAGAACCTAGGAATAGGGAAGAATTATTTAGTGTATAGTGTTGGAGCATCTACTTTAAAATGGGGGAGAAATGTCAGATCAGAGCCTTCTCTCATATTTTATAAGCATAATTTCAGATAGACTGAAAATTATATGTTTTAAGAATATAGAAAAAATTAGGTGGTAATATAATGTATCAAACCTGATAGGGAAGGGCTTCCTGTGAGTAGGGAATAAACACCAAGGTAAAGGTCAACAAGTTTCATTGCTTGAGAGTTTAACTTAGGATAAAAAGAAAGCTTTAAAGCTATAATAAAATGTATATTGGGAAAAAAATTCTTTTTGGCAAACAAATGCAATGTCTTGATTACATTAAAAGCTCACAAATTGATAAGAAAAATAGTAACACTACAGTAGATAAGTGAGCCAAAAACATTAGTAAACAGCTAACAGAAGAAATATATGTAGTTAATAAACATGCAGAAAAGCTCAGACTCTAATCAGAGAATTGACTAAAGTAGGGCATAACTTTCCACTCATTAGAGTATTTAAATGACCTCCAAAATTATTGAGTTTCCTTGATAAAGAAAAAAAGGAATAAACATTGATCATGTCTCTGTGTTATATAGTACGTATTTTATCCTTTCATCAGCTCTAGGAATTAGGCTTTTCCGCTTTTAGTTGGTGAAATTGGGAGTCAGAGTAGCATACTTGGCAAACTAGAAACATCTGTCTCCAAAGTGCATGGTTTTTCCATTCCCTGTAATACAGTCGTGAATGCTGTTGAAGTTGGGTCTTTTTGGGAAAACACTTTGGCAGTGTATATAAAGAGCCTTAACCATTCGTGTTCTTTTTTCGATTCAGTAATTCCTCTTCTAGGAATCTGTTCCAAGGGGGGAATATCCTCATAATAGAAAAAGCTTTATGCCTAAAGGTGTTCATTACAGCATTATTTAGATGAGTGCAAAAATTAGAAGCAGTATAAATGTCAATTAATATATTAAATAAACTGTGAAACATCCACTAGATAGAATATATCGTATAGCCATTGAAATGTTAGTTATAATAGCATGATCTGATGATAGGTGAAAACAGGAGAATATAAAATTTTACATATGGTATAATTACAGCTATATAAATTAAACATATATGTCAGGGGAAAAATACTACAAGGTAATATATGAAATGTTAACAGTAGCTCTGTTTGGATGTTGGAACTATGGGAGATTTCTGTTTTTCAGATTTTATTTATAATAAGAAAATAGATGTGAAAACTGGCCTTGTTGACTCTCAGAGTCCTCTTCCACCCTGAGATCAGCCTGTGTTCCTAGGACACACAGAATAACTCAGATTATTTTGTGTTTGGATGGCCAAAGATGGTTGGGTCTGGATGGCTCACAATTTCCTGTGAACCTCACACTTTCAGGCTTTGAGCAATCAGGACCAGATCTTAAAGGCACCCAAATGGATTTCTTTTCTCATAGGCACTGAAGTGGCAGCAGCATCAGGGATTGCTTCCTCCTGGCATGACCATAGATTTGTTCCGAGGCAAAGCAGCTGTCAAAGATGTGGAAGAAGAAAAGTTTCCTACACAGCTGAGCAGGCATATTAAGGTAGGATCCTTGGACACTCAGCCAGTCGGTAATCATTTGTTGGGGACTCAACGTATGCTTGCTCAGCCAGGCCTTGTGCCAGATGCTTGGGAGGGGAGCAGAAGTCATTCTCCAGCTCTGACAACATTCATGGTTGCTTCTGGCGACCACTGAGTTCCCCCTGCAGCCAGGAGGTGGTATACCTCAGCTGTGTTACCGAGTGGACATTCATTGGACATCTGGCCCATCATCTGCCCTTGGACTTCCTCCCAGGAATCCTGTAATTGGAAGAATGCTTAGCTCTTTGGTTAAGTCTGGGACTAA
Source organism: Hippopotamus amphibius kiboko (assembly GCF_030028045.1). Classification (NCBI taxonomy): domain Eukaryota; kingdom Metazoa; phylum Chordata; class Mammalia; order Artiodactyla; family Hippopotamidae; genus Hippopotamus; species Hippopotamus amphibius. Next base: position 72,434,093 of record NC_080187.1, read on the forward strand.
GAACCATGAAATTTATATATATGTTTGTCCTATTCAACATTTTTTTTTTTCCTGCTTTGTGTTAGGCAAAGTACCAGGCATGGATTGTAAAGTGGGCTTGAGTGGTGTTTGAGGAAAATAATTTTATCATCTTAATGGCTGGTTCTTGGTGTTTTTGTTTTGTTTTTTTTTTTTGCCTTTGACTTTTCTAGGAAAAAGTATAATGAAATAATTGTTGCAGTTCTCAGAATTACAACTATATTTGCTACTTCAGCATCTCCTTTTTATTAATTTCTTTCTGGGTTTATGCTCTGATTGAATTTATAGATTTTAAAATATTTCATATTCCTCAGATCTTTGACTTTGGCTTAGTGTTTTGAATTTGTCTTTTCTGGATTATATGTTCTGATTTGCATGTAAAAATATTTTGGGGCAGTACTTTTATTTACCCTGGCTAAAGCCTTGCGACAAATAGAAATCCATTATAATTAAGCTGCTGGACTAAGATTTTCTGTTATAAACACTTCCTTTTTTGGCATTTAAATGAAACTCATAATAGAGCTTTTCTCTGTTCTTATCTGTCTAATGTTCAGTAGTTTTCATATGTTAATGGAAGTCTTATTGCTGGTAAATGCTCAGGATACATTTCCTGGGAAAACAGTCTGTCAGGTCTAATTAGTCCTTCTAGAGTTAGTCAGCGGTACGTTATCACTTGAATAAATGAAGGTCATGAAAAGAAGCAGTGATGGAAAAATTAGTATAGGAAAACAGCCATTTATTTTGAAAAAATGAATTTTTTCCCCCAGATGCAAAAAAATAGGGACATATACCATATTAAATTGAGTGCGAAAGTCATGCTAACAGTGGCTGATTCTGGTAAAAATTTATTGTTTGAGTTAACAGGATTATTTGTTCTAAGTCCTTTGTTTTTTTGCTTTTCTTTGGAAATATCAACTTCATTTAAAAAAACAAAAACAAACCTGTTTCAGTGGAGAGCCTAGACGCTAAACCGGTTGGAGAAAATATATCTAGCATCTCTTGGTGTCTAGGTACAGAAACACCCCTCCCAAACTCCATGATATAGGCTAGATGTGGCTTTATGCTAGGGCAGAGCTCTCAAAAGGTTAAAATGGGACTTGTTTTAAGGCCACTAGATAAAAGTGCATCTGTTTCATTGTTTCATTTGAAAACAGTTTGGTCAGAAATCACATGTGGAGTGTGCTCGGTTTTCTCCAGATGGTCAGTATCTGGTTACTGGGTCTGTTGATGGATTCATTGAAGTATGGAATTTTACGACTGGAAAAATCAGGAAGGTAAAGTATTTTAAATATATACATTTTTCTAGTGGGAGAATTATCTGTTATTGTTTTTAAATTATCTGTTATTTTTGCATTTTCAATTTACTTTTTGAATGGGTAATATGTACATCTGATAAAACATTTTATAAAATAGAACAGTTATTCAGTAAAGAGTCTTGTTCCCCCTTCTTGTCCCTCAACCAGTCAGTTCCCTGACTGACTGGTCAGTCCACCCAGGGTTACCAGTTTCTTATGTAACCTTTCTGGAATTTTATTCTGGAATTATTCTGGAATAATATTCTGTGTCTATGTGTAAGCAGTTGCTTATTGTTTCTCATCTAACCGTATTGTAGTACTAATTGTGTTTCTCTCATTATGAATGAAGTGGAATTTTTTCTTATATATGAAAAGCCACCAGTATTTCTTATTCTGTGAGGTCTGTTCATATCCTTTGCCCATTTCTATTTTGGATTGATGCTTATTGATATGTAGGAGCTCTTTATCGTTTGAGGAAATCAACCTTTGTGATATGCATTGCGAATTTTTTTCAGTTTTGACTTTTGACAAATGTATGATTTTGCTTTATACACTTGACAGTTTTTTTTAATCATCATATTTATCCATCTTTTCTCCCACAATTTCTTCTAGTACTTTTATGGGTTTTTTTTTTTTTCATTCAGTATTTGTATATATTGCAGAATGATCACCACAATAAGTCTAGTTAACATCCATCATCACATAGTTACAAGCTTTTTTTCTTCCTGTGATGAGAACTTTTAAGATCTCTTTTTAGCAGCATTCAAATATACATACAGTACTGTTAACTATAGTCACCATGCTGTACATTACATCCCCAGGACATTTATTTTACAACTGGAAGTTTGTACCTTTGGACTTTGTTCATTATGTTTCTTTTTATGTTTAAGTTTTAATCTATCTGGCATTTGTTTAGGATGATAAAATTGGTGTAGATCCAGCTTAACTTTTTCACAAATAGCTACTTCTTGACTAACCACTGATTTAAAATGTAATCTTTATCATAGAGTACTAAATTCCACTCCATGTGTAGTGGATTTATGAGTGATTTTCACTTTCTACACTGTGTATTTCTTTATAGTTTGCCTTTTTTTTTTTTTTTTTTTTTGGCACACGGGCTTAGTTGCTCCGTGGCATGTGGGATCTTCCTGGAGCTGGGATCGAACCCGTGACCTCTGCATTGGCAGGCGGATTCTTAACCACTGCGCCACCTAGGAAGCCCTGCCTTTTTTTTTAAATCATGAAGCAGTCTTACTTTATAATTAAAAAAGTATATTTCAGTATGAGCAGTAATGGATGATAAAAGAAAAATAACAAATAGATTAGTCAATACATGGTTTTAGGAATGATAGCTGACAATATGGACAAAACATTTAATTTCTCATGTCATACCCTTAAAATAAATAAACTCAGATTTATTAAAGATGTACAATATGAAACTGTAGGGAAATTTTGCTTAGAAAGGATCATAAGCAAAAGATATAGGCTGTGTTTGCATTTTTTATAATATTTATTTGAATTGTTTAAAAAAGTTATTCCCAGCATGATCAGTTGTTCATTTAGGATAGTGTGCATGACACAATATTTGCTTTGGAGGTTTAGAGTCGGCATAGTCCATTCTGCTTTTAGTGAGTTTGCAGAGACCTGGGGTAACTGGTGTTTTGTGTTATTTTGATAACTGCTTATCATTGTTTCCTTTAGGATCTTAAGTACCAGGCCCAGGATAACTTTATGATGATGGATGATGCTGTCCTCTGCATGTGCTTCAGCAGAGATACAGAAATGTTAGCAACTGGCGCCCAAGATGGAAAAATCAAGGTATGAATTAGTGGCGTGAACTCTTGTATGTAGACATTTTGAGAGTTCTGTAATGAGTTAGTATCCTACGTAGGTTTTTTCTTAATAACGGCTACTGTTTATGGAGCATCAACCTCACGCCAATCACTTCAGTTTTCCTTGTTTAATCGTGGTAATAACTCTGCCTAGGGAGATCCAATAATTTAAGGTCACACAGTTGGTATGTGATAGATCTGGGACTTCAGTCCAGATCTGCTTGTGCCACTTCTACTGTGCCACCGTGGTTCACCTTATATGGTGTGTTGTGCTTTGGGTTTTTTAGGGGATGGGGTGGTCTACAGGTGATTAGCAGTTGATTAGCTGTGGCTTGTATTTAATTGCTGGTAAAATGCCCTTGGCTAGATAAAATACAGAAATGGTCTCTGCTAAGTGAACTTAGAGTCTAAATTTTTGTTTTAATAATTTAAAAAGGAAGAGGCTTAGGTTTAAAGGATTCAGGTTATTGTACTGTGTGAACCAAACATATCATATTCAGCTATTAGCATGCATTTTTAATGCTGTTTTTAGCATATTAGTGAGCACTGCATCTTGCTCGGCTCTCTATTTACAAGTTTTTACTGTTCTTTTTTTTTAAATAAAGGTATGGAAGATTCAGAGTGGACAGTGTTTACGGAGATTTGAAAGGGCACACAGTAAAGGTGTCACCTGTCTAAGCTTTTCTAAGGATAGCAGTCAGATCCTTAGTGCCTCTTTCGACCAGACAATTAGGTAAGTAAGTCTCCCCAAACTGCCCTCACTTGGGTTTGATATGATGAAGCCTCAGAGGGAGGTGTGATTACCTATATTTTCACCAGGATGCTTTTATATGGAGAGTGAGGGTATGTGAGAACTTATTTCCCCAAAGTACAGCTGACACAGTGCTATTGTATTGTCCATTTGGGTTTTTACCCAGAAGAGAGATTAGAAGGGGATTATAGCAGCGCTTCATGTTTCTCAGAGTGTGGTCTGTGGGCCCACCTGCATCAGGGTCACCTTAGAAGGCATGTGACAAGCACAGATTCTTGGGACCTGGCAGAGACCTAGAAGTCTGTCACTGAACAGAAACTTGTGGTATTATTGGCAAATTTTCTTCCAGTCTGTGTGCAAAACTCTTGTTTTGGTTTTGTTTGATTGTTTGACATAATGAAAATAATACTGCATACATAATTGCATAGCCCTTGGTCTTCGCTTAATATTTTAACATGAGTTTCTGTAATTCATCTAAAATGCTTTCAACACTTGATCCCAATCATAATATATAGAATATTAATTGTTCTTTTCATTTGCTTTTGTTTTTGATAGAATTCATGGTTTAAAATCTGGAAAAACCCTGAAGGAATTTCGTGGCCATTCCTCCTTTGTTAATGAAGCAACGTTTACACAGGATGGGCATTATATTATTAGTGCATCCTCTGATGGCACTGTAAAGGTTAAGTACTTGCTGTTTGTTTATTTTGGGGTGTCTATTCCATTTTTGCCCTTTGAGGAGTTTTCAGTGGTGATAATGGTGATAATTGTGGTGATTAAACCTCTTTACTAGATATTTTAGAGGAAATTGAGGTGAGTCTGTGACAATAGTAATATTCTGTGTGTGATTCCTATTGGCTTAGGGACCTCAGATCTCAAACCTACAGACTCATGTGTAGGAGGAGAGGAAAGGTATGGAGTTCTGAACTCAAGTCAGCCCCCATGTATAGTGGTTAAATTCTTTCTTGCCCTAAGTATGGTCCACCTACAACAAATTTCATGAAGAGCTGAGTGGCTGAGTAAACAGGTCTCTTTTTTATTGCACAGCCTCACCCCACCCCCAGCCCCCACATTAGGGCCTTTCTAATAGCATTTATAGAGGAGCAGGAGGGGTTTAGAGTAGAACTGAGTCCTCTCTCAGATACTTATTTATTGCTTTCAGCTCTCAGCTGAAGTAGTGGATCTTCAGTACCTTAAGAGATTGTTATTTCAAGAGAGGGCCTCATTTCCTAGGAAAGATGGGAAATCCAGATAGAAAATCACTAGAGATCTTTGAGACATTCCATTTACATTCTGGATCTGCTTTTTAATTGCCTTATGTAAGTGAGTGTTGTGTGGCAGAAGACCTAAACATTCTAACACAAATTCCTAACAGTCAGACCACCTTCTGCAATGGCATGTTCTGGCTTGGGAATTGAACCAGAAACCTGAAGGTAGCAGATGTACTCTTCTTCAGGATGGGTGGGGAAACACACAGAACTCTTAGTGCTTTAGTCATGGGGTTTGCTCTCTTTGTGCTGTGTAGCAGTATATGGACCTCACAACCTGTAAAAATGCCATTGCAAGGTGGCTTGTGTAGGTCTCTTTGTCTTGTGGTCTTTTTCTTTAGTTCTGCAGTAAGTGGGGTAAAGCATGTCACTGACTTTTTGGACAGAAAACTCTAGAAGTCTTAGAACTCTTGATCCCTGAAATGTTCATTTCTTTACTAGGCCGCTGGTCTTTGGAGAGGAGATTGGGGCAGATGATACAGTATTTATTAAGAAAATATATACTGGGACAACTAGTGGGGCAACTGTTGCCTCCTGTTTATAGATATTTATTCAGCATCTGTTTTGTGCTGGGCTCCATTGAAGGCACAGAAGAAATACAGCATAGTCCATGCCTTTGAGGTTTTTATACCTCATTAAGTGAGTGGTGTCCATCCAGACAATGCCAGGCAATAGTTGGTCCATCCCTTCTCTAAGCACATCTCAGATTTCAATAACTGTGCTGTCTGATTTTTCTTTTTTTTTTTTTTTTATAAATTTATTTATTTATTTATTTTACTGGCTGTGTTGGGTCTTTTTTTTTCTGCTGTGTGCAGGCTTTCTTTTAGTTGTGGTCAGTGGGGGCTACTCTTCCTTGTGATGCGCGGGCTCTTCATTGCCGTGGCTTCTCTTGTTGCGGAGCACGGGCTCTAGGTGCGTGGGCTTCAGTAGTTGCAGCACCTGGGCTCAATAGTTGTGGCTCACAGGCTCTAAAGCGCAGGCTCAATAGTTGTGGCGCACGGGCTTAGTTGCTCTGCGGCATGTGGGATCTTCCTGGAGCAGGGATCGAACCCGTGTCCCCTGTATTGGCAGGCAGATTCTCAACCACTGTGCCACCTAGGAAGCCCTTTGATGTCTGATTTAACCACTTCAGTTAATAATAGCTCAGAAGGGCCAGGTGAAAAGTATTAGGGTGGAGAAGTGTTGGCAGAAGAGATGTTGGACTGGGAGAGGTCATACAAGTGGCCAAGAGTAGCTTCTGCTTCATGGATTCTCATGTGTGTCTGTTAACATTGTGACTTCTGTGCCGTGGTTCTCAGTACAAGCTGAGAATCATTTATGGAGCCTTTAAAAAATGCACAAAGCTACACCCACCTCAGATCTACCAAATCTGAATCTCAGGGTCCTGAGCATATAAATCTAAAAAACCCTCATTTCATTTTGGTGTGTAGAGAAGGGTAGCTTTCTAGTTGTCTATGACAGTAGCAGTGTTGACACATAGCTAATTTTAAAGATAGGTGGCTTGTTAGCCAAGGAAAATTTTGTAGGAAAAGGTCATAAATTTTAAAAGGGTTTTATTATTTAGCTTTCTGATTTTTATTTTGTTTATACCAATTAATCAGCAAATGGGGCGTTCTTATGTATATGGCAGTGCTGGGTATTTGAACTGCAAGAAGCTTTTCTTCCTGAGTCAATGTTTTTCTTTTTCCGGTAACTTAATTTTCAACCACAAAACTTTAGAAATTGTTAACCTTCTCCCCTCCCCACCCCCAAAATGTTTATGCCTTAAATTTTTATGTTGTAGATCTGGAACATGAAGACCACAGAATGTTCAAATACCTTTAAATCCTTGGGCAGCACGGCAGGGACAGACATCACTGTTAACAGTGTGATCCTGCTTCCTAAAAACCCAGAGCACTTTGTGGTTTGCAACAGATCAAACACAGTGGTCATCATGAACATGCAGGGACAGGTGAGTGCTCAGAAAGTGCCTTTGCTCAAGCCCTGTGGGCCATTTCCAAATCAGCATGTCTTGGTACTTTCAGTAACCAAAAATGGGTTCACCACTTGGAAAATCATATGCGCTGTATTTGTTTTTCAGACACTTAGTTAAATTTTAAACTCTATGTTATATCAAAAATTATCACTTTCCCCCAGGATGTTTGTATACTGTGCTCTTTCTTTTGCATCCTTTGGATAAATGAGACTCTGATCTGTCTTTAAGCCTCCTGCAGAACCTCACTGAAGATTTTAAGATATAACAATCCCTGTGTGAGTGAGGGAGATACAGTGCGTGGATTACCAGCTTGCAACATCTGCTAGTTACCATATGATCTAAGGTCTAACTCCAATAGGAGAAGAGCAACAGTGTCTTCATGATGTATATTTGTAATCAGGACACCTGCTGGTTCCCAAGGACCTTCACTTTTGTAGCACCCAGGGACATTAGGAGTATCAAGGTTGAGATCTCAAGCCCTGGGAATGTGTTGTGATGATACTGAAATGTTGGCCTGGGTACTTGGGGATCCTGCTGAGCATGGAGAAGACCCAGGGGCTGATGTATTAAACTCTCTCTCCGTTGCTTGAGTCCCTATAAATGATAAATTGGTAGTGACGAACCATGATTGAGATGGCTGGTCTGCGGTACCTGTTGGGACACTGCATAATAGCCATAGCTGCCCACTTCCTAGTTTTCTGCTTGACTTTTTAAAAACTTAAACATTTTTTTTATTTTTTAATTTATTTTATTTTGATTAATTTATTTATTGGCTGTGTTGGGTCTTGGTTGCTGCTTGTGGGCTTTCTCTAGTTGTGGCAAGTGGGGCCACCTTTCGTTGCAGTGCACAGACTTCTCAGTGTGGTGGCTTCTCTTGTGGCAAAGCACGGGCTCTAGGCGTGTGAACTTCAGTAGTTGTGGCTCACAGGCTCTAGAGCGCAGGCTCAGTAGTTGTGGTGCAGGGGCTTTGTTGCTCTGTGGCATGTGGGATCTTCCTGGACCAGGGATCAAACCCGTGTCTGCTGCATTGGCAGGTGGATTCTTAACCACTGTGCCACCAGGGAAGTCCTTAAAAATTTGTTTTAAATTCACAAAGAAGTTACAAAAACAGGTTAGAGAGTTCCTACACACCCTTCCCCTGCATCCCCCAATGATAACATCTTTTTTTTTTTATTTTTATTTATTTATTTTATTTTTATTATTTTTTTGGGGGGGGGTACACTAGGTTCAATCATCTGTTTTTATACACATATCCCCGTATTCCCTCCCTTCCTTGACTCCCCCCACCTCGAGTCCCCCCCACCCTCCCCGCCCCAGTCCTCTAAGGCATCTTCCATCCTTGAGTTGGACTCCCTTTGTTATACACCAATGATAACATCTTATATAGCCATTACAGAATTATCAAAACCAGGAAATTGACATAAATACACTATTAACTCAAATACAAACCTTATTTAGATTTTGTCTTTACATGCATTCATTTTGATGTGGGACATGAATAATTCTGTGAAATTTCATCTCATGTTGATTTATGTAACCACAATTAAGATACAGAACTCTTTCATCACTCCCAAAGAAACTCTCCTGTGCTACACTTTTATAATTAAACCCTTCCCCCACAACTCTAACCCCTGGCAACCACTGATGTGTTTGCCATTATTATAGTTTTTCATTTTGAGAATAGTAAATAAATGGAATCATACAATATGCAGCCTTTTAACCTTTTAAGATTGTTTTCTCTCCAATGATTTATGATGATCTTAATGGTACGTAAAATCGAGCAAGCAAGGTCTTGGAGACATAGTTCCATCATGAATGGGGAGGGCATCTCATTCTGCCAGAAAGAGGAAACTGGGGAGCGTGGGTCCACAGAGCATTGAGAACCAGTAAGCAGTATGTTGATTTAGGAAATTGTTGTGTATGGTAACGAATTTGCTTCAGGATAAAATGGCTCAGTGGACTGAAGAGCCTTCGGTGACTTGGGACATGTGAACTGTAAATTTCTGTATGCCACTGACTCAAAGATAGCTTATTCTTTGAATATTTTCCAGTGGGGAGGATTTCCAATTGGGAGGATTCCATGGTGAATGGAATTAGTAACCTAATTATAAATAACAGTGAACTGTTACTGTACAAGATAACAAAGTAGCATAAAGATGTCAGTTTAAACTACTGCAGTAGAACTGTCGCTAATCCAGATGTTTTATTTTTACCTTGGGCTGTGTTATGATACAGATTGTCAGAAGTTTCAGCTCTGGTAAGAGAGAAGGTGGTGACTTTGTTTGCTGTGCCCTCTCTCCCCGTGGTGAATGGATCTACTGTGTAGGGGAGGACTTTGTGCTCTACTGTTTCAGCACAGTCACTGGCAAACTGGAGAGAACTTTGACAGTAAGTATTACTGACTTAAGGCCGTCTACAGAAATTGTTAATGCTTATGTTTTTCTGAACTCTGAAGTAAATCCTTTCCTGACTGCTGTCAGTGTGAACCTTGGTATAAAAAAAGGTAGAAATGTTATCACTAAATAAAATAAAGGGCCCATAAGTAATTGTGTGGAATTACCTCCTGTATCAGGAAAAGTCATCCTTTAGTGAGCCCTTAGCTTCAAGTGGATAGGATAGGTGTACATAAAGCAGAGAGGGAAGGGAACATGCCTATCTAGTCAACTAGATTGGCTAGACCTTTTCCAGGGTGATTGGAGAGTGGCAGATACAGCTAGTCCTCTCCATGTCCTTTCAAAGGCAAGTTACTTGTATATTATCCTATCAAACTGATATGATGTTTTTAAGTAGCTTTGTGTTGTAAGAGGGCTCAATCAGTAACAAGGAATAATTAATTACTGCCAGCTGCTGTAACAGTCTTCACATCTCAGTGGTCTTACACAATGAAAGTTTCTTGTGATATCACAGTGTGATATAAATTGCATTGTCCTCCCTCTTTTAGCTGTGCCGTTTGGAATATATGGCCTCTAAGATCTTAGAAGGAGAAAAGATAGGTGAAGGGGTATACTGGATATTTTAAAGACCCACATCTGGGAGTGGTTTATATTACTTTGTTCATCATTCTTTTTTGATTAGAATTAGTCATGTGCCCCCGACAACCCAGGCGGAGGGGGCATGGGAAGAGGGGGAGTGAGCAGGAAAAATGTAGTCATCTGCAGTCCAGGAAGAAGAAACTGGCCTGGTGAAAGTATAAAAAATTATACACATTCCTCTGTTAGAGAATAATCTCATCTCAAACTGTTCTTGAGCGAACTTTCAGTAACACCTGCCTTGAGAAGCCTCCAGTACAGATCCAAGATGTGAATAAAACAAGATGAGGTGGAAAGTGTCCTCTAGTTGAGGAAAATACTGAGTTCACTGGGTTGAAGGAATTGTATGCTCTCAGCCACTGTCTTCACTTAATATTTACAAAATTGTGATGATGACTAGGACCAGCTGTAGCGTAGAAGTGGTTTGGCCCAAAGTGTTATTCACACATTGTAAAGAACAACACAGAAACTGTGATCAGTCATGTGTAGCCTCGTTTGAGTTTTTGGTTTGTGTTTGTTTAGCCACTCTTTGAGGCTGCCTTAGGCTTGATTCCTTTGGTGAGAAGTAGAAGTTTCACTCTTATTCCCCCCCACCTCGGCTCTGGAAGCTTCTTCAGAGTGATTTCTTAGAGACGCACATACCCTAATCTTGTGCTTTACCTATTCCATATTCCAGGTTCATGAGAAGGATGTGATTGGTATCGCGCATCACCCTCATCAGAATCTGATTGCTACTTACAGTGAAGATGGACTCCTAAAGCTCTGGAAACCCTAATCCAACTTTTCTTTTTAAAGTAGCTTGAGAGCATGTACTTAAAATGAAGACATATTCATGTGTTGCCTTTTTTTTTTTAAGACCAGCTTTTCTAAGTAAATTGTCTGAATCCGGCACAAGAATAATATTGTGAAAATTCATGTTTAAGTAGCAGTTATCCTTTTTTATACATTTTCAAGGTATTCGCTTATCTGTTTCTAACTTGGGCAGTCCATGTAATGTTTTCAATAATCTTTTACCTGAAGAGTGAAATACCTATATTTTTAGGGAAAAACTGTACTCCTTTGATTATTTGAAATGCTGATTAGAATGGGTCTCCTGCAGTAAAACTTGTAAATAAGGAACTATTCCAAATTCAGTAGCTGTTTACTGTTCCATCTTTTTTTTTTTAAGATGTTAATAAACTTTTCACCTTTCTGGAGGCTTTGTTTTTAAATGTAAATAAGTGCTCATCTAGTTAACATATTTACTTAGAATCAAATGAAGAGGGTGGGACACTACATTATCCCTGAATCTTAAGTACAGCGGGAAGTCAATTCCTGGGTAGAAGGACAGACTGAATGTAAATTCACATGTCACATAGGATCTCATTTCACTGCCCTCCCCCAGGCATTCATTTTTCTTAGCTGTGTCTTCTCCGGGAAATATCAGCTTCTTCACTTTATGGATAGAACTAGTTGCAGGATACATTATGAGAATTCAGTTTGGGCATATTTCCTCTGTCTGTGAAGGAGGGTTTTGGCATTGAAAATGTGGTGGTCTGAAGAAAAATTATAAAAGGACCTGAGACTTAGGAAAGTCTTTTTTGCTATGTGCACCATTACCAGTTAGCTAAAGAAAAAAAAAGTTTGTCAACAAAACCCTTTGGAAATATTTTGCACGTGGGTGTCTCTTTTCTGTTTCAACCAAAGATGTATATGTAATGCCTATGTTGATGTGTGAAGGTACTTTGCTAGGTACCATTTCAAGAAAGTGAGCCTTATTTGTGTAGGCCTTTTATGCCCCCTTTTAATTTTCCCAATTAGTAGGTACAAATGAGTGGGGAAAGTTTTGTAGTCTTATAAACCTTTGATTGTCATTTGAAATACAGCCTGTGTCACTTGAAATATAGCCTGATCCTGTATTGGGGATCAGCTGTGTCTAGCACATAAAAATGCTTAATACTGGCTGAATAATTCTTAGCAGCACTATGAAATCCGTCTTTCCCAGTCATATTCCCAAAACTTTGTCTTTCTGCCACAAAACCTGCAGCTTTTTCACAGAATGTCATTTGCTGCCAATTTGAGGGTTGAACGATAGCTGTGAGTCTATATGAATGTAGTCTGCCATTCCTCCCAGTGAAGAAAAGCTTTCACTTAAGTAAAAAAAGTTTGAAGTGGAAAGAGGAAAGAGCTTATGCTAAAATTCCTTAGAAAAATCTTCAAGAAACTGAGTTTTGATTTAGCCCATGACCTTGTGAACTGGCAGTTGTGAGATGCATACTTTGTGCCAAGGCTTGTGGAGAGCACATGTATACTTATTCTTTCTAGGAATTTTTAGCAAACACCTCTTCTGCTCCTGCAGCTAGTACTCAGGATGGTTTAAGAGACCAGTTTCTGTCATAGGGGAGAAAAACAAGTTAACAATTGAAATAGTGGGATAAGAGAAAATCTGGGGTTGTTTTCTTGATGATCAGAGGGGAATTATCCAGACCTAATGGGTTAGGAAAGGTTTTCAGGAGCTGAAGGTAAAGGGCTTTGGTGATCTTAGGAGCTTTCCCAGGCACTGCTGTGTGCCATAGCTACAGGGCACGTGCTGGACAAATGGTAGGGTCTGGGGAGAGCAGGCAAAGGGGAGAGGCATTAAGTACATTTTCTTTTTTAATGAAGTAATGCATTGGTGTAACAAGTAAAGGCAAATTTTGGGGGAAAAAATGAATCTGCTTTTCCCTGGTCACCCTTGTTTGTGCATCTGTCCACAACTTCATTATGTACAAACCTAAAAAGTGTTATTCTAGAATGTTTCAAAGTGGAACTGAGCTTCCCTTACTCTGTGCCTAGCTTTTTTTCTTTCAGCCCCTGTGGCCGTTTCCAGCACAAAAGTTAGGGGGAGCCCCCGGGAAAGAGGCAGAGGTGGGAAAAGGGCTGTCTCGCTCCTGGACACCAGTGCAATTGCCCAACTCTCCCACTTCAGGAGAAGAGGTGGTGGAGGGCAGGCTGCCCAAACTCTGGGGTGGGGTGTGCTGGGTCGGGTGTGGTTGAGCAGCATGGGAACCAGGCAGGCATCCTGGGCCCTTGCCCCCTGCCCCTCCTTGGTTTTTTTATTTATTATTTTTTGGCAGCGTTGGGTGACTCTTCATTGCTGCGTGAGGACTTTGTCTAGTTGTGGCGAGCAGGGGCTTCTCTTCATTGGCAGTGCACTGGACTTCTTGTGGTGGCTTCTCTTGTTGCGGAGCACAGGCTCTAGGTGCACAGGCTTCAGTAGTTGTGGCACACAGGTTTAGCTGCTCTGTGGCATGTGGTATCTTCCCAGACACGGATTCTTAACCACTGTGCCACCAGGGAAGAGAGCTGCTCTGCTGCTGCAGCCCAACCCATTTAACGGATACTCTTCTCTAGCATTTAAAACTCAAAATACATAGCATTAAAAACTCCATGAGTTGTCCCATCCCCCACTCAGCTGTTGAACAACTCTGGAAAACACTGAATGACCTGGTATTCCATGGCAATTTTTTTCTTTAAAATACAAGTCTCAGGTTCAATTGTGTGTTCTCCACTATTTTTCAGCTTTTATCACTACCACTGATGGCATTCATTGAGCCCCTCCTTACTGTGTAAGCAGTGTTACTTCTGAGAACTGCTTTATGAGCTCCAGCCTATTCTGATTCCTATCACATGAAGAAACAGGTTTCCAGAGGCTTCATGACCTCGCTCCTGGAGCTCACAATGGAAACCAGGTGTGATTCCAGAACGCAGTTTCTTTACTCTTCAAGAGTCAGTTTCTTCCATCTTAAGGTTTAGGTAGATGTAAAGAATCCATGGGTTGTTCCTCCACATTCTGTTAACACTACACTGAAGGCAGTGAGGTAAGTAGAAAGCATTCAATTACAAGAAACTAGATTCCAGTCTTTACTGTCATTTCTTTTACTTGGGCCAAGTCACCTGGTACCTTGTTCAAAAGGCAAGTCTCTCAGGTCCTAACCTAGACCTACAGAATCCAAGTAAGTAGACTATATAGATCATTTCCATCAACTATTAGGTAGGTGTTTCAGCTCTTGTCTTGTTGGTCTCAGAAGGTTGCTGAAATAACCAATTAAGTGGTAAATGTACAAAACTTCAGAAACCCTTGAAAGAGCGTCTTGATTGCTATAACTTGCTAGGTGTTTTTCATTCACTGTGCTTTTAGAGCCTATGCTTCATTTTCCCACATTATTTCAAAAAGAGAGGGAATTATCATAGTGTATGTCTAAGATGGTAAGCAACCTCAATCTGAAACAAACTTGCAACAGCAAGGGCTGCCATAATTTGACCCTCCACAGCAATTCTAACAGCAGCATTACTGTTCTGGTGATTAACATATAACTACGTCCCCATGGTGGTGGTGTAGAGCCTTGGCCTTATATAACTATCCCGTTGCTTAGACTACACCACAATACCCAGAGGGTGAGACTCAAATCATGTTTTAAAGCTTCTGAGGTAACTCCAATTGTAGCCAAGGTGAGGACCATACTATAATGGAGAAAAAAATCTGACACTAAATTCACAAGGGAAGATCTGCCACCATGTTCCACTAGGACCCTCACAGGACATAATCAGTTTCCGTTTTATTCCCTGCAAGTAAGAATGGACAGGGGAGGCATCACAAAGAAAGCATTAATGCTGGGGCCACAGAACTACACACTCTTGGCCAAGAGTTCTAACAAGAATTTTTTTTAACAGACTGCAAACTTGTCAGTTTCTGCCCCTCCAGGTTATAACTATTTCCTTCTAGTGATTTCTATCAAGAATTTTTTACTGTGGTGAAACAAAAGTAAAGCTTACTCAACCATTTTAACTGTACAATTCAGTAGCATTAATTACATTAACTTGTGCAACCATCACTTTTCAAAACTTTCGTCACTGGAAACAGAAACAAGCACACACTAATTTTCTGTTCCTCTTCCTCCCAGCCCCTGGTAATCTGTGCCTCTATGAATTGCCTAGATGTTTCATATAAATGAAGTCCTTTTCTGTTATATATACATGTAACATTTTGTCTATCCATCTGTTAAGACGCATGGCTTGTTTCCTCTTTGGCTATTGTGAATAATGATACAATAAACACTGTCACACGTTTCTGAGTCAAGGAACAGAACTACTGGGTCATATGGTGAATTCCATATTTGGCGTTTTGAGGAGCTGCTCAACTTCTTCCATAGAAACTGCACCACTTTCAGCAACAAGGTACAGGGTTCTAATTTCTCCATTCTCCCTTGTTTCCATTTTGGATTAGATTTTGGACTACTAGGTATGAAGTGTATCTCACTGTGATTTTCATTTTATTTCTCTCATGACTACCATCATGTAAGGATTTTTATAATCTTAAAGTGTTTTTAAATGAGTCACAAAATAGGTTTATTGTAGAATTTTTTAGACTCTAATATAAATTCAGTGAAAACTAAAATTTGTTGAACAACCATTATGTTTAGTATTTTGATTTGTTTTCCTTTCCTGGACACTTGCTTCATTATCCAAATACAAGGGCAGCTGTTTGGCCACAGACTAAAAAAGAACCCAAGGATGATAAAATGAGGAGAGGCTATCAATCAAGACTGTCACCATGACAAGAAACCTGAAGATTTGGAAACGAATGCACTTTACACCAAGTTCAATCTCGTCTTTTTAACTCAAGTGTTTTGAAGGGAACTTCAATCATGGGTTACTTCCAGGTTCGAAATGTTGAAGCCTCCTGATTACAAGAGATACAGAATCAGAACAGAATAAGCAAAAAGCTCCCACATCCTCACTTCGGTGATTGCAAAGATTTTTAAGCCCCCTTTCGTTGCTCATTACTCACCTCTCCACTTTCACTCCCCACCCGTGTTTAACATTAAACATGTAACTATGGTTAAGCAGTATTTTTCTGTATTACTTTCATTAAATGAAAAATTATGTATCTTAGTGAAAAGCCAATGCTTTAACCTGGGAAAAAAAAGCCTGTAGTGACACACTGGACATGCTTTGTAATCAGTATATTAAGGAGACATTCATACATTTCAAGAATTGCTTAAATTCTGATATCCAGATTTAAGCTTGTCAACATATGACTTTAAACATACAATTAAAGCTATTCATCATAATTTGTTATACTACCAACATTAAATTACAGTTACTTTGGAGTATAAGTTAAATGGTTTAAAGTAAGCCTGTAACATACCTGCAAAACACCTTCCTATCTCATACATGCAAATTACTTCTCCACCTGAAGGTCTCATCACTCTAACCTCTTAAGTTACCCTGCTCCAGAAGTCACTACTCTAAAGGCTTACTGTGGTCCAAAGAGAAGGGGGGGAAAAAAGTAACCAGGACCAACAACTATATATATTAAAAAAAAAAAGATGGCACAGCAGAAGGGAATGCAATTCTACAAATGCAAGCCCTCAAGAAGCAGCATGTTATATTGATAAACCCCTTCTTCAGAAAGGTATCATTTCTACCACTGATACCACAGGCTAAATTAAATTATACAGCATGCCATCTTCAAGTAACAGTTGAGGCAACAGAATAAATGCAGAGGCATCACAATGAATCCCACTTAATCCCATTATACAGACCAACACTCCTCTACAAATTGTTTTGACTACTAGTTAAATACAGTTTTAACTTCATAGCTTAACAATTAAGGGTCATACACTGAAGTCAATACATATACCTGGCATTTCAGTCTAACCTATTTCATGTACACAGCTGAAATCACAAAGTATGGCCTAACAAATGCTAGGGGAAATTTCTAAAGTAGTTTTTACAAGTATTAAACTTATCTTCCACACTGAAGTCATCATACATACAGGGCAAAGTCAGAGCTTTTATATTTGAGTTTATTCTTCATTTAACTTTTAAAACACTACTATAATTGAATATTTAAACAAAACAATAGCAAGTAGTGAGCGTATTATGATTATAGTCCTTCACTCAATCACTACTGCAAATAAAACGCCAGCAGCGAGTGCCATGCAGCAGCCCCATTAGGAGGTCTGACACTGAACCCCGCCCCGAGGGTGGTGCTCATCATCCTCATAGGCTTCCCCATTGTAATGGCGCCGTCTTTCCTGATTCGGGTCAAAGTCCACTAGTTCTACCTGGTCCATTTCATCAGTCTCTTCCACCTCCTTCCTCTCAGGTAGGAGTTTTTCCAGCAAAGAGAGTTTATCAGGGGAAAGAAAGCCATTCTCAGGAAAGTTTACCTATAAAAAGAAATTTCTACTATAAGTTTAAATGATTTACTTCATCCTTAGCTCCTGAGACAAATTACCATTGACCCATCTTCCCCAGATGTAACCACACAATCTTTTGGTGGCTCTGCCAATCCCAGGTTAGAACACATGTTCTAAAAAGGCATATATCATCTAGTATTCTGAACTAGAGTTCAAGGTAAGGTCTTAAAAAAAAAAAGATTCTACTAAAACTGCACTGTAATAATCACTTCCACTCAGCAAATGCATTTTAATAGGAGAATCCATCCTAAAACACATTCTAATTCCTTCTAATGGATAATTTAAACAAAGCTATTCTTACTCAAAAGGTAGTCCCACTAAACTTACGGGTCTGAGGCCACTCAATTTAAGACTGAGGGAAACGGTTCGGTTGCTTTAAGAACCAGAGCACTGCAATATTTTGCCAAAAATCCACACTAGCTAATAACGTGCTTCTGCTGAGCTTTAAGATTCCAGCTATAAGGCCCTCATGACTAACATACTCACCTGCCACGCACTCCCTCTCCCCTGCCAATCTTTAAATAGCCAATAATGATGCCAACAAACCAATACCAACTTGTGAACAAAGATGTTCAACACAACAGGAGTAATATTAGATCTACACAAGGGAAAACATAAACGATGTTTCTGACCATTCATAAATTGTTATTGAATTTTAATAAGCTAATCATTCTCAAACATTCCTGAGGTACTTTATAGCTTACCTTAAATTCAATGATTAGGCGACCCTTTTCATATGGTCTACGATAAATTGGCATGCCTTCATTTAGCACACACTTGATATCTCCATGCTTGACAATCTGACCTAAAAACATTGAAGCAAATTCCTTAAATACAGTTACACTTTTATGAGGCAGGGAAAATAAAGAACAGAAGAATGTCCTAGGACTTCCTAGGTGGCACAATGGTTAAGAATCCGCCCGCCAATGCAGGGGACACGGGTTCGATCCCTGCCCCAGGAAGATACCACATGCTGCGGAGCAACTAAGCCCACGTGCCACAACTACTGAGTCTGAGCCCTATTGAGCCTGTGTGCCACAACTACTTAAGCCCATGTGCCTGGAGCCTGTGCTTCACAACAAGAGAGGCCACAAGAGAGGCCACCACAATGAGGAACCCGTGCACCACAGCGAAGGGTAGCCCCCGCTCGCTGCAACTAGAGAAAGCCCGTGTGCAGCAATGAAGACCCAACAGTCAATAAAATAAATAAATTTATATATAAAAAAAAACGTCCTAGCTCACTGTTCGGAGTAAAATTATGTGAAACGATCCTGATACCTTTCATTTACAGATTTTCTAGGGGCTTTTACAAGAGAACCAGGAACTCACATTTCAGTTCAGCTCGAGAATATGTACTGAGCAACTTAAATGCCACTTTCCTCCATGCCTACACTAGCTACTAGCAGACAATTAAAACACTAGAATAGAAACAGATGCCTATCTAGTTACTGTACCTGGATGAGAAGTGATGACTATAGTTCGGTTGTCAAGGGTAGATATTGGCTTTTGGAAGCCACACAATGCTTCAACCAGCTTTATGTCCATACACATGAAAAGGTCTTCTCCTCGTCTGTACAACATAAATACAATATATACTTAGATCTTCAAACCAGCAATGATCAATCACAACTACCAAAGTAGGCAATACAGTTCTCGTAAAGACAAATGGTATCTTTCTCAAAAGATGCTTTCTGCCCCATTCTTAAAACAGAGCTGAGAACTGGGAACAGCAAATATATGGAACCTGCCAGCACAGTTTCCTGGACAAGGCTTCAGAATCCCTCCACATACTCTAGGCAGTGGAATACACTTCAGGCTGGGTCCTGGATAAGTTAGGGTCTATGAAATTAAATAAAGGGGATATGGCCAATTTCAAAGGGTAGTAATTTCTTTATTGATGTACACGAATTAAGTAATACAGTGCCTGGCACATCACTAACACTATCTTTTACATTTAATAACAGGCTATTTCTTCCTCCTCATACTTACTTTATTTTCCAATTCATATTAATAAAATCTTTTCATCAGGCAGAATACTTTTCAGAAATACTCTTCAGGTTTTACCTCAAATGACAGCATCAAAATTCTGATCTGGATAGCACTTCCCATTATTGTGGCGACACTATTAATCTAAGACCTATTCCTCAGATGTCATTCCCAACAGACTTACTGGAACCCTACTCCAGTCTAATGTTTTGAAATTAGCCATTGATATATTACTTAACACTGTTAATCTTTCTTGTGCATCACTGTAAGTTCATCACAAACACAAAATTATTTCCTAATAGACCTGAATTAATTACAACTTTTTATGCAGATGATTCCAGACATTTATTTAAAATTAGAAGCAACCCAACTTATCGTGAACTCAGGATTGAAGAAATTGGTGAAAGCTTTAGGGCACTATTTCAAAACTAACTCCGTATGAAAAAAATTGGGGGCTAAGTTTTGTCCAGGGATGTTTCCCCTAATCCACCTATTTATACTTCTACAACACATCTCCTAATTGAAGTACAGCCTTCAAAATCCAAATTAGGCAACAGTTTACTAAATACAGACCAAAAACAAAAAAACAAACAAACAAACCCACAACAACAAACTTTTGTTTTTAGCCTCTTTTAAGATTGAAACAACGGTGATTAACAATTATTTATAAAAGACATATATAGCCTAACTCTTCTGCTGTACTTTTCTAGGTTGTTTCCAGGAAATGTGTTCTAAAAGTAATGAAAAAGCATATTTAAATTGGGGGGACCACCAAATATGCAAGATGTCAGTTTGAATATTTGATAAAAGCTTTTACCGAGTAAAAACAGCATGGTCCTTCTGATCTAAAACAATGATAATATCTCCTGGCTCCAGTCCTGGTTCTTGGTCTCCTTCACCATGGAATGTTATCTTCTGGCCATCTTTCATGCCTAAAAACAAAAGGCTGATTTTACACTCTTAATATCTAAGATCAGAATCTCTATTAAGAAACACAAATGCACATTTGTGCACACAAAAAAATGTTCAAGTCTTTGTGGATGCTAAAGTTTTACAGAATTTACCAAAAACGCCCACATGCTTAGATCACTTCAGCTTCTTACTGAAGAAAGCAATCATAGTGGAGAACACAAATTCAGGAGGCAAACAAATCAGGCTTCCAATCTCAGAGCTGCTATTTACTACTAGGCCAGATTACCCTCGGGAAGCAAGTTGCATAACCTTCCAAAGTGTCACCTTTCCCACAGAGACCTACCTCCTCTATCAGGGCCCTTGTGAGGACTAAAGAAAAAAGTCTATGCTGGCACCAAATCAGTGACTGGCAAACATTATAATCATAAATGTTTTTACTATTTCATTACTTTAAAAAGACTCAGTCAAATTATTTCTAAGTTTAACAGAAGCATAAGTCAGACTTTCTTTCCTCTACTGTATTAACAGTAATACAAAATTTTAAAAATCTGTAATATTTTTATTGAATGATTTTTAGTCCTCTTTAAAAAAAAAAAAGGATAATTATGGCTGGGTACTTTCAGATCATGTGGTTAGTGTCAAAAACAGAAGTTTTTCCAATAAGCAAACATTTCCTAAAGGCCAACATATTTACTGAGATTTCTTCCCTCTGGTCCGCATATCTCAGTTCAGTAAGGGCTTACTTAGCTAACTAACACCTCTAAACAAAACTCATGTGTTTGCAGATCATTACATTGCAGCAGTAGTGCCAGACTTCCTGAACCAATGATCACTGAGGTCACCCAGCAAGAGTAACTTTGTTTCACTTTCTATTATGAAAAGTATTAAACTTCAGTAGCCAATAGTACAACAAATCCCTATATATCCATTAATACAGATCCAGTAATAACCAGCTCATGACTACTATTGGATGTATTACACACCTCCATCCACATTCCCTACATATTTTTCAAGTAAAATACAGACATACCAATTAACCCAAATACTTCAGTATACATCTCTAAAAAGGACTTAAACCAAAAGATCAGTTATTATACACTGACAAAAAGAAACAATCTGTCTTTAATCATCCACTAGGCAAAACTGTCTTGCTACACTAGTGAGGCACTTGAACTCAGCTAAGTTTTGCTAGTTGTTCCATTAATGCTAAGAGTATGGGCAGGGACTTCACTGCTGGTCTAGTGGTTAAAACTCTGCACTTCCACTGTGGGGGCATGGGTTCAATCCCTGGTTGGGGAACTACGATCCCACAGGCTGCACAGCGCAGCCAAAAAAAGTATGGGCAAGTGCAGCATTCATAAATGGCTTCACTTACTACCAATGCTCTCCTGAGTACATACTGTTGGCAGCAAAGGGGGAATCTTACCAGACAGGGAGGTATTCAAACCCTACTAAATATGGACCAATTAAGGAGAAAAAAAAAAAATGTGGGGAGGGTGGGGTGGGGTACCATGACTCACATGGGAGAATACTATCGCAGGGGCTTAAATTAACAAAGATGTATACTTTCTAGTAATACTTTCATTCTAAAACAGCGAAGTCTGATGGAGTCAACCATGTTGACTATTTCAAAGTAGTACAAATTATTCTGGGGCTATACATGTTTCTAAGATTTCTACAATGAATATGTACTACTGTTAATACATTTTAAAGCATTTTAAAATAAACTGACAAAATTAAGGAATTGGCAAAATTAAGTAAATCCTAATAATATTTACAGAAAATTTTAAGTTATAACCCAAGAGGCAGAAACTGAGAGGTATGTTTACATAACCTGTAAAAACCATTAGAAAGTAATACTCATAGTCTGAGTTCTTACAAATAAGTTAGTAAATCAAAATACACCCCAACAGTTCCTAAGGAACTGTCCCCAATTAGGGTAGTTTTAAACAATTATAAAATTTAACATTAATATAATTTGCCACAGCACTCAAAAATTCAAAATAGAAAGTGGCTTAGAACTCACCTTTGTCAATATGAACTTCTAGAATTTTCTTCTCTCGAACTATCTTCCTTCCATTGCAGCTTTTACATCTATCTTTAGGACTGATCCGCTCCCCATGGCCCTGGCACTCCATGCAGACAGACTGAATTTGCTGAACCATTCCAGGTCCTATCTGATGAATTCTTATTTGCATTCCAGTACCTCGGCAATTGGGACAGCACTCTACTGCTCCTTTCTTACCACCTCGGCCTAAATAGTTTAAAAAGAAATTATGTTTCAATTTAGTACTGGACACGGAGATGAATGGAGATGAATATTTTAATAAGACAGTTCCTAAACACTGTGCTTCATTAATATTTTCAAGGTCTGATGGAATGCTGCTTTAAGAATCTACAATTCAGCCTTTTTACTTGATAAAAAATATTGCCATCATCAGCTTCAGTTATCTATAAACATCTTGACTGCTATTTTCCCAAGGAGCCATTTCAGAATTCTGGATTTTAAACATGTGCTCCCAAAGTGCAACTCTTAAAAGACTAACTGTGAGATCAGAACATTTTAGACTTTATTCTCTCTAGAAAATACCATATTTCCAACAAATAACTTGTATTTATTTAAAAAAACCTTCCAGGCTCATAGCCAATAATTTGACAGCTGACTACCCCAAAAGAAGACACTGTCAAATCATATTATGGATTATGAAACCATTGGAATGCCTCTGAAGTTCTAGAGAGAATAGGAGTACTCATCTCTGAACAACGTTGAGAACAGACACCAAATTAGATCCCAGCTACGTTCAAAATGCACACATAAAAGTGCTAATAATTTGCTAATATCTCTCTAGGAGGTAGGTTCAGGTGGTTTTCATACTTGCACCCTCCAAGATTTAGGTAGTGCAGTGTCAGTTTTATACATCCAGCAAGGTTTCAGTTCCACTTTCAGTTATATTATGAATGTTAAGACATACCTTCACATTTGTCACAAATCACGTTCTTTTGCAGAGCTAGTTTTCTTGTTGCACCATTATATAGGTCTTCTAAAGTTACTGTGAGTTGATGTACGACATTTTTACCTAGAACAAAATATTGCTCGTTAAAAGTGTAAGATGCTGCATCTTGTGTTCAATGCACTATAAAAACAGTAAAGGATAATGAAAGATGAGGCTTACAGGGTAAACACGTAATCCTCTGTGGTGTAATTTCAAATAAGGAAAATCAGGTAAAACTAGGCAATCTGTGTAAGGACGTTGTTATGGCCATCCTACATTTACGGCAATCAAAAACATTAACTACAAAAACCACTTGAGAAAACTCATGTTATTTAAATAGACACATTTCACAATAAATTAACTCAAACTGCTATTCTGTTCCTATATAGTCTTTGAATCTTTCACTTACTACATTCAGCAACATGACCAATTACAACATCTAAAAATTCTTCAGTACACTAAGTTCCAAAAATGAATCAAAACTGGCCAGGGAAGCTGATATATTTATTCAGTCTCCACAGAAGAATATCAATCGCTACTTCTTTCTGAAGTACGAATAGCGTATTTACTGTTAAGCCAGCACTAACTGTTAAAGGCTAGATTTCTCATTTTACCATAGTGCTGTCCAACAGAACTTTCTGTAGTAACAGAGATGTCTCATATCTTGTGCTAGCCAACACAATAGCCAGCAGTCATACATGGCTATCGAGCACATACATACGGCTACTGCAGGTTAAGTAACTATATTTTTATTTTTATTTGAAGTGATCTAAATTTGACATGGCCAGTGGCTACAAGGAGTAACATCTCATCTAGGAATGGGAAGTGGAAGGAGATCATATAAGAACAGAGGCTACAGAAATGTAGTCACCTCTGCCGATCGTTAATAAGTTCCTAGTTAATGATTCTCCCACAAGGACTTTATCCACCACAAAATATTGCCTTATGCTTAAGTGAAAGCTCTCAAACTTCCTATCTGTGCATGTCTAATGAACATTTTTAGTTTCCAATCAAGAGTAAAGTACCATTAATATGTATAAAACAGATAACAAATGAGAACCCGCTGTATAGCACAGGGAACTCCACTGTACAGCAGAAACTAACACAACGTTGCAAAACAACCATACCCCAATTAAAAAAAAAAAAAAAAGTAAAGTACCATTAACTATAACATTCTCCTTGTAGATCCACCTTTAGGTTCTGTATCACAAATACAATTCTATGTAATTGGTTCTGGCATGCTGAAAGCTGCCCTTCTTTATTTAGCTTTAAAGATTTTAGAATATAGGAAAGGAATAAAGATTCTGAAATTTCCCAAAATCACACTAAAAAAAATGACCTTTCATTGATCTAACCCACACAATAGTTTGCCTTGACTGGAAATTGTTTTTAAGGTAAACTTCCTAAAAATAAATAAAACATATTTCTTACAAGAGAATTTAAATAAACAATTTCCAGTCTTTCTGAATCCAAAAAAGCTCTAAGAGAAAATTTAATGGCTTGCCCATTCCTCCTAGAATGGGCTCTACCCATTAGTCCCTGTTGGTACCTACAAACTACACTGGGAACAAAGTAAAATTAACTCTGACTAGAACACTGTACTTGTGTGAGCAGTACTTCCATATTTCTGTTAAATGTTAATGGCACATACTTTGAAATAATAAAATCGAAGCAAGATTAAACAGATAGCAGGGTATTTGGAGGCAATGAACCTGTCTTCCAATCAAAACTCTGATGCATGGCCATATATGACCTTGACGAAAATTTAGGATTCTGAGTTGTAATTCACTTTCGACTGAATAAGGCCACTGTACCATTGGGGTTAAGCAGCAAATAAAGTCTGTGACAATAGCTTTGAAAATTATGCTCCTACACTTCATTCCTTTAATGTTTGATAACATCACAGAAGTCCTATGTACCCCTAGAGCTTTAGAAGCACTCACTTGTTAGCACTCGATTGGCTTAGCTATTTTTAGTTTAATCAAATATCATTAAAAAAAAACTCTTACCATAAATCAGTTTACAAAATTGTACTAACAAGTAAACAAGCATTTAATAAGTGAATTCTCAAGAATTTACTTTGACCAAAGGCTAATTTTAATTTGCTACACGTGGACTATGTTATTCTTACCTCTCCTTTCTCTCTGCATCCTGCCTCCTCCTCCAAAAAACATATCAAAGATGTCCATGGGGGAACCAAAACCGCCACCTGCTCCACCTTCTTTAATTGCCTGTTCTCCTCCTTTGTCATATAATTCCCTTTTCTTTGCATCAGAGAGCACTTCATAAGCTTGAGAAATCTGTTTAAACTGTTTCAGAAAGGGGGATAAATTTCACTCAAAAAACTCAAGTTATAAGAGCACAGCCACTACATTAGACACACTCAATTTCATGTTGTAATGGAAATACCATACACCCGACAAGAACTATTCAGCTACGTTTTGAGTGCACTACTTGCCTTCTCTCCTTCATTTGGATTCTTATCAGGGTGGTACTTCAAGGCCAGTTTCCTGTAAGCCTTTTTCAATTCTTCTTGGGTGGCATTGGGTTTGACCCCCAAAACATCATAGTAAGTGGTTTCTTTCACCATTTTCTACAGCCTAAAATAAGAAAGTTCAATTTTAGCCGACTTTCATCTGGCAGCTTTAATTAGTAAAGTCAGAGTTCAGGCAGAGAAATTCGTTCTTTGACAGTTCTGATTGTAAGAACACCACCTTCCCCAAATTTCACAGAGAAGGTAACAATTCCTTTGGTAACTCAGCCACAAATTCTAACAGACTAAACATAAGCTAATAATTATCAGGAAATAATTCAAAAGTCTCCTATAGCAGCTGGTTCCCGCTCTCCCATCTGAAAGCTCCCGTACCAACGCGACTATTACCTGGATTCTCCCTGTTACCCTTCCCAACTAGCGACAGAGGGCAGCAAAGAAAAGGAGCACTAACAGGTTCAGTCCACTACCATTATTTTTGGTAAATCTAATAAACCATACACTTGCTAGAAAAAAACATTTGGGCACAAGGCGGGGAGGTAGTGCTTTATGAAACTAAGAACAAGAACGCCAGCTCCACAAAGCAAGCTCCCCTCCCCCTCCCCCCTGAGGCTGTTCTTCAATCACAGGACGTATAGCTCCTCCGCTTGGACCGCCTAACCCTTCTCGCCCGCACAAACCAGCCTAGTTTACACGCTGTTAGGTTTTCCCCTGCACTCAGCGCCGATCGTTAGGGTTTCCTTCCTCTCCCTCCCACCCAGGATCGAAGGGGTGGGAGAAGCTTAGCCCTCAACAAAGAGAAGGAGGGGAGACCGGAGAAGCGAAAGCCGCAGCCTCCGCCCGGCCCCTCCCGCAGCCCCTCGCCCCCTGGCTCCCTGTGCGCGTGCGCGCAGGGTCGCCCACCCCCCACCCCAGCGAGCGCGGGCGGACAGAAAACCGGAGGTGGCCGGTCCTCAGAGACCCCAGGCTGGACGGGGCACGCAGGAAGCTTCAGGAACGGTCTCGGGTCTACTAGCTGCGCGCCGGCGAGGGCTGCCGAGGCACCCCCACCAACCCTCTAGAAGGGGAGTCGTGGACGCACGAACCGACAACCCTCCCGCCCACGCGGAGCCAACCGCCTCCCGACCGCGGCTCCGTCTTCCTTCCCGGCGCCGGCCCTGGGACGAGGGGAAGCGCGAGGGCTGAAGCTCACCGGTGAGCGGGCTGCTGCCAGTGTAGGGGAGCGAGAAGGAGCGCGTCGCTGTGCGCAGCTCGGGCAGCCACCGCTCCTCCGTGTCTCCCAGAGCGTTCTGGAAAGTTCCGCTCGGCGCGCCGCAGCCGTGGTCTTTTGTAGCCGAGCCCGGGCGCGTCACCCCCCCGGAAGTCCCGCCCCTCCCACCGCCGCCACCGCCCCGCGGTTGCCTGGGCGACGGCGCGGGGGCGCTCGGGCTGGGAGGGGCTGTGCCGAAGGGGGTGGGCGCAAGCCTGGGTTCCTGGCGCTGGTGGAACTTTCTGGAGCCCCTTCCTCCACCCAGCGGTCCGTGAGTGCGGAAGTCTGGGGCTGGAGCAGGGATTGAGCCGGAGTGCTGCAATTCTGGGTCAACAAAGGAGTCCCAAGACTGTGGTGCTGCCGCGGCTTGCGAGCGCGCGGAAGACTCGGGAACCGGGCCCGGGGCGGGCGCTGTGTGCTAAACAGGAACCTCTCAGAACAAAGCCCTGCCGCACCTCCTCCCCTCCGGCGCCTCGTTCGCCTCTTTTGGCGTTTCTAACCGGCTTAGTTTCTTAGCCTTGAGGTTCTGGGAAGCCGCCGAGCACAAAATGCTGAGCAAGACGGGCCTGGGCCCCACAGCAATCTCACGCGCAGTCCAAGGCCTCGTAATTCACCAAACTGTGAAGCTGGAAGAGCTCTTAGTGCAAGTCCAGACCCCAAAACATACTTTATTTGCTTTGGGTTTTGCTGTACGTTGCGCTCAGGCAGCGCTAAATGAGGAAACGTTTGCATTACCGTGCTGCGAACCGTGGGCCTTGGAGTCTCTCTGGCCAGGCGTTCACCTGGTTTGGGTAGCCGGGGACACAGTAACACCAAGAGTGGCTAACTAGCAAATAATTTTAATTATTTGTACTAACGTTTAAGCTCTACTAGTCTGTGAATCTGGATCTATAGTCTGCAAAGTGAGTCTTTGGGGCATTCACATATTGAGTCTGGGACATGATGGAAAATGGGGTCTGTCTTCCTTATTCAGTAACAGAACGCGGGAGGACCTGTCCCCAAGGAAGATGCAGATGCAGAGTTGTAAAAGCATGGTTCGCATCGTTTAAGACTTTAGTAAGTCTGAACAAATCAAAGAACTATGGGGGAACCACAAGATAGAGTTCAACAGGGGAGACGTTTCTTATTAATCTGATGGAACAGGGAAAGCTTCTCTGGGAAAGTGGCAGTTGAGCTGAGTTATGAAGAAAGAAGAGTATTCCCAGCAAGGACAAAGTGCACGAGAAGGCTAAGATTAAGGTGTGAAAGAATGTGATATTTTAGGAAGTTGCACATACTTGAATATAGCCAGAGCTGAGAGCTGGAGGGACGGGAGGTGAGTCTTCAGAGTTAGTTGGCAAACACCAGTTGGTGTATAAACTAAGGATTTTGAACTTTACCACGGAGGCATCCCCATACTTATCACTTCAGCCTTATCTTTAAATTGTAGCTTTCTGCACTTTCCGAAGTGTACTTTTTTCACGTGTCTGTGCTTGTGCTATGGCTGACAAACACCTGACGTTTCTAATCTTAGATGTTACCTTCGCAAATATCGCCTCAGGTATAAAGCGTTTTGTTTTTTTAATCATCGGGTATTAAAAGTCTAATACTGCAAGGCAGCGAGCTAGGGCCTGAAGATATAAATATCACACGAAGTCGTTTTCCCTGTCCTCAAGGATAAATGCCCACAAAAGAAGAGTATTGGGGTGTCAAGTAGGATGTTTGCACCATCCAGATGAGTATCCCAGGTGAAGAGACCAACAGCTGTGAAAACATGAACGATTGATAGAGAACAGTAAACGAACAACTAATAACGTTTATATGTCATGTAGGCTTTGAAGTCCTCAAGTCACTACTTCAGTGTAAATGACGTGCGTTTGTGAGGGTAATATTGGTGAAGCATATGAAATAAGCATCAGTATGGTATATATCAAATCACTTCAACTGAGAGTTTCCACAATAGATATTACCATGGCTAGCGTTTCTTAAATATTACCGTGTTTCGTGTTTCTTTTTGCAGAGGAATCCAATTGAAATTTTTGCAAGGTTTGGAAAGATGAAAGTGAAGATACCTTCTTGAGACTGAAACATTAAGACTATGAAATGTGATATTGAAAATGCTTTTAGAATCTGCAGGCTTTTTTGTTTTTTTCTAAATACCTTTATTTAAATTTTATTTTTTATTTTTGGTTGTGTTGAGTCTGTTGCTGCATGCAGGCTTTCTCTAGTTGTGGCAAGTGGGTGGCTATTCTTC
Organism: Hippopotamus amphibius kiboko; assembly: GCF_030028045.1. Lineage (NCBI taxonomy): Eukaryota > Metazoa > Chordata > Mammalia > Artiodactyla > Hippopotamidae > Hippopotamus > Hippopotamus amphibius. Next base: position 72,463,351 of record NC_080187.1, read on the forward strand.
GTTGGGGTGAACTGGCTCCTCCTCATTGTGGTGGCTTTTCTCATTGAGGAGCACGGGCTCTAGGCACTCTGGCTTCAGTAGTTGTGGCACATGGTTTCAGCAGTCGCAGCTCTCGGGCTCTAGAGCACAGGCTCGGTAGTTGTGGTGCACGGGCTTAGTTGCTCCGTGGCATGTAGGATCTTCCCAGCTCAGGGCTCGAACCTGTGTCCCCTGCACTGGCAGGCGGATTCTTAACCATTGCCCCACCAGGGACACCCCCTAATTTGAGTTTCTTAAATAGTTTGATTAGCATCTTTTAAATGTTTACTGACTCTACTGTCATCTGTTTATTCTTGTCATTTGACCGTTTTTCTGTGGTGACGCTCCACTATTTTAATGATATATAACAGCACTTTTATGTTAGTGTTAGTGTGCTGTGTGTTGCAGTTATTTTCACTAGTGTTTTGTAGCTTTTGACTTAGTACCCATATCTATATATGTATATATTTTGACTATATAAAGTGTTTAATTTTTATGTAGATAAGTTTCACCTTTTTCTTTTTGGCTTCTCATTTCTTTCTTCTCCTCTCTTCTTTTCCCCTCCTACTTCTCCTTCATCTGAAATGTTTAAAAGCATTCACCAGTCCAACATTATAAAGATATTCTCCATGGTGTTCTTCTAGTACTTCATGGTTTCATTTTATCATATTTAAATCTTTATTCCATCTTTATTCCACCTAGAAGTTCTTTTGGTGTAAGGACTGAGGGCTGTCTGTAATTAACTGAGATTTATCTTTCTCTAGGTGGCAAGCTAGTTTGTCTAAATATTTTAATACTCTGTTTCACCTAACTCATGTGAATGCCACTTTTATTGTGTACTACATTTCCTTAAAATACATTTTGATGTCTGGTAGGCCTCTTTCTCCTCATTGCTCCTTCTTTTTACAATTTTCCTGGCATTTTCTAGTATTTTTCCTCTTCCAGATGAGCTTAAGAATATTTCTGGTGGATTACCCAAAATCCCATTGTGATTTTGATTGTAATTACAGTGCTTTTATATATGTCAGTCAGTGTGGGAAGAATTAACATGTTTATAATGTTGAATATTCCTCTCTATAAACAAGTTATATTGTGCATATAACTGTATATTCATTTTCTTTATTGTTTTATGCTTTTTTTAATTGAAGTATAGTTTATTTACAATGTTGTGCCACTCTTTGATGTAGAGCAAAGTGACTCAGTTTTACACATATATACATTATTTTTTAAGTTTTCTTTTCTGTTATGGTTTATCCCAGGAGATTGGATATAGTTCCTTGTGCTATACAGTAGGACCTTGTTGTTTATTCATTCTAAATGTAATATTTTGCATCTACCACCCCCAATTCCCAGTCCATCCTTCTCCCTCCCCCCTCCTTGGCAACTACAAGGAGATTGATCTCTGATCTCTATGTCTGTGAGTCTGTTTCTGTTTTGTAGATAAGTTTATTTGTGTCATTTTAGATTCCACATATAAGTGATATCATATGGTATTTGTCTTTTTCTGACTGACTTCACTTAGTATGATAATCTCTAGTTGCATCCATGTTGCTGCAAATGGCCTTATTCTGTTCTTTTTTATGGCTGAGTAGTATTGCATTGTTATATACATAACACATCTTCTTTATCCATTCATGTGTTGTTGGATGTTTAAGTTGTTTCCATGTTTTGGCTGTTGTGAATAGTGCTGCTGTGAACATAGGGGTGCATGTATGTTTTTAAATTATAGTTTTGTCCAGGTATATGCCCAGGAGTGGGACTGTTGGATTGTATGGTAATTCTATTTTGAGTTTTCTGAGGAATCTCCATCCTGTTTTCCATAGTGGCTGCACCAACTTACATTCCCACCAGCAGTGTAAGAGGGTTCCCTTTTCTCCACACCCTCTCCAGCATTTGTTATTTGTAGACTTTTTAATGGTGGCCATTCTGACTGGTGTGGGGTGGTACCTCATTGTAGTTTTGATTTGCATTTCTCTAATAATTAGTGATGTTGAGCATCTTTTCATGTCTACTAGCCATGTGTATGTCTTCTTTGGAGAAATGTCTATTAAGGTCTTCTGCTCATTTTTCGATTGGGTTTTTTGTTGTTGAGTTGTATGAGCTGTTTGTATATTTTGGAGATTAAGCTAGGAATTTTAGGGGGTCGTGTCTTTATGTTTATGTCTTTAAGCCATTTGAATTTATTTTTGTGCATGGTGTGAGGGTGCATTCTAACTTCATTGATTTGCATGCAGCTGTCCAACTTTCCCAGCACCACTTGCTGAAGAGACTTTTTTCCATTTTATATTCTTGCCTCCTTTGTTGAAGATTAATTGACCATAGGAGTGTGGATTTATTTCTGGGCTGTCTATTCGGTTCCATTGATCCATATGTCTGTTTCTGTACCAATACCACACTGTTTGATTACTGCATGCTTTTTTTTAAAAACCGGGTCCTGATCATTTCTTCTTAAGGATGTTATTAGACATTGTCTTTTTGTTGCTGTCACGAATGGTCTCTTTTCTTACTATTATATTTTGTTTCAGTGGTACTGCTTACCAGATGACAGGTATCCATGGAGATAGCTGGAGATTATTGGCGGCATGGCAGGAGCCAATTTCATAAGGGCTTGAGAATTATGCTAGAAGCTTGAATTTTATCTTGAAAGCTCTTGAGAGATCCTGGAACATTTTAGGGATGAGGTGATATAACCTCTAACAGCTGCCTTTTTGGGGGGAAATGCCTGTCAGGCACTGTGCTAAACTCTCCATAAATGTCATATTTTAATCATAGCAACCTTGTTTTACAGATGATTTGATCTTATTTACATTTTAGAACAACCGTCTGGGTGCTAATGTAAAGGATGGATTCATAGGAAGATTTTATGATGAGAAATTAGATTAGAGTTGGTAAGGCCAGAATTCCCTGGCAGTGCATAGGATTCTGTGCTTCCATTGCAGGAGGCACAGGTTTGAACCCTGGTTGGGGAACTAGGATCCTGCAAGCCTCACAGCACGGCCAAAAAACAAAACAAAGAACTGGTAAGGCCTACACAGTAGAAATGCAGAGGGAGGGAAATATAAATATAGAGGTAGAATTTGCAGGTCATGGTGACTGGATGCAGAGTTGATGGAGAAGGAGTCCTTGCTGACTTCCAGCTTTCTGGCCTGAGCAAGAGGATGGTTGGGGATGCCCTTCCTGAGATAGGGAGACCTGGAAGAGGAGGAAGAGGAGGCTGTGGTGGGGCAAAGTTGGAGGGGAGGAAAGATGAGTCGAATTTTGGGTGTGTACAATTACTGCTATACTTTTTTTCTTTAAAAAGGAAAGAAAAATTTTATTAGAACAAAATGGAAAGTAAATTCTAGCTAAAATGCTATTTTACATGGTTGTATGAATTAATTTAAATTTCTTGCAACATTTAGTTTTTAATTGACTGTGTGGCCTAGTGGGGCTGGAATTTTTTTTTTTAAGTGTCACCAGCTTGTTCTGGTTCTGCTCTTATCTCTATGACTACACATGGTCTCAGTCTTCTTTATGAACTGTTTTCCCTTCCAACCCCCAACCCCCAGTTGTTTTTTTTTTTTTTTTAACTTTTTTTTTTTTTTTTTTGGCACACGGGCTTAGTTGCTCCATGGCATGTGGGATCTTCCTGGAGCAGGGATTGAACCCATGTCCTCTGCATTGGCAGGCGGATTCTTAACCACTGTGCCACCTAGGAAGCCCCCCCAGTTGTTATTTTTTAAATAAACTTTTAATTTTAGAATACTTTTAGATTTACAGAAGTGTTGCAAGAATAGTACAGAGAGTTCCTGTATACCTGGCACCTAGTTTTCCCTGTTGTCAACTTCTTAATTAAAATGGTAAGGTTGTCACAACTAGTGAATTAAAATTGTTACATTATTATTAACCAAAGCCCATTCTTTTTTTAAATTGAGGTGTAGTTGACATAGAACATTATATAAGTTTCAGGTGTACAACAGAAAGATTTGATATTTGTATACACTGAAAAATGATCATCACAGTAAGTCTAGTTACCACCCATCACGATACAAAGTTACAAGTTTTTTTTCTTTTTGTTAAAGTCCTTTCTTTATTCTAGTTTCCTTAGTTTTTACTTAATGTTCCTTTTCTGTTCCAGGACAGAATACCACATTACTTTTAGTTGTCATGTCTCCTTAGGCTCTTCCTGACTGGGACAGCTTCTCCAATTTTCCTTATTTTGGATAACCTTGACAGTTTTAAGGAGTACTGACCAGGTATTTTGTAGACTGTCCTTCAATTTGGGTTTGTCTAATTTTTTTTCATGGTTAGGCCGGGTTTATGGTCTTTCAGGAAGAAAGACCATAGAGGCTAGTTTCATCATATTATATCCAGGGTACATACTGTGAACATGACTTATCACTGTTGATATTGACCTTGATCACCTGGCTGAGGTAGCATTTGTCAGATTTCTCCATTGTGAAGTTACTCTCCCCCCACCCCTTGCCACCTTTTCCCATACTGTACGCTTTAGAAGGAAGTCGGATTCATCTTGATACCGTCAGCATGAACGCATGGTCTGACACAGAGTAGTGTTTGTTGAGCTGAACTGAGTCCCTGTTATTTTGTGAGTCTCACTAAAGATCTGACAGATAATTTTCTCTGTTTTATCAATATGAAATAAAAATTAGTGAATTTGAGTAACTTGCCCAAAGTCACACAGTTGAAATTTGAACCCAGTCTTTCTGAGTGCAAAACCTGTGGTCGTTACCATTTTGGCTTCACAGAGGGTTATATTTACGTTGGCCATCTTCCCTAAGTACTTGTAATGCAAAAGTGTCTATAGATAATGTGGTTGGATGGAAATTTCATTTTTCTATATTTCATCTTTTCAATTTAAAGTTGTACTTTAGACCTCTCAGCCTCGAATAGGGCAGATCTCTGTGCCCTGTATTGCTTGATGAATTCCAGTGGAATGTCTTCTTTTTAATTCCCTACAGAATTGTGGAGGGTGGGTTGCAGCAGGACCATACTGGGAAAATGGATACCAATTAGGATGCTATTATAGTAGTATAGGATTGGCTATATAATTTGTAAGACTCAGTGCAAAATGAAAACATGGGGGCCCTTGTCAAAAATTATTGAGATGGGAATTCCCTGGCAGTCCAGTGGTTAGGACTTGGCACTTTCACTGCCAAGGCCTGGGTTCAGTCCCTGGTCCAGAAACTAAGATCCTGGAAGCTGCATGGTGTGGCAAAACAAAAAAAATTATATTTATATTCATAATTGAGAATTTCAAGACAGTGACAACAGAGCATTAAACCAAGCATAGGGCCCTTCTAAGCATGAGACCCTCTGTGACTGCACATCACACAGCCATGAATCTGGTCCTGCAGTAGAAGTAGTAGGTAAAGAGGGCCAGTATTAAAGCTGTGGAAGTGGGATTGGAGAAGAGAGAGTGGTAATGCAAGATATTAAAGAGGTAAACCCACAGGAATTGATTGATGATTAGATGTGGTAGGTGAGTGGGCGGATAAAATATGGAATGTAAAGTTTCTGTTGGGGAAATGCTATTCACTGACACAGGAAATCAGAGGAACATGTTAGCTTTGAGGGGAAAATAATGAGTTCAGTTTTAAACATATTAACATTTGAGTGTGGATATTCAGGCAGCACTTGGATATACAAGTATCCATAGAAAAAGAGCAGGAGGATAGAATCAGAACTGATAGTACTTACTTATCTCTGATGTTGAGGACCAGGTTGGAGGGTGGCCATTGGTTGGGGACTTTAACCTTTTAAAGAAAGTATCCATATATTTCTTGTATAATTGAGAAATAATATTTTTATTCATGAAAATCAAGTCACAAAGTATTACTGTGTTTGAAAGAGAAATGGATCGAATCTGAAAGCAAAAATTTATACTAGTGGAAAGAGAGGCATTTATGATAGAAATAGATTTGCAGCTGCATATTTTCTGTTGCCAGTAACACAATATACATGATTCAAAATAGGCTGTTAGTTTACTGTTCTTTTTTTGTTGAGCACTCACTATCTATTGGTTGCTCTACAGGGTGTATAATTTTAAAAACGTACATTAAATTTTACTCTTATGTTGTATCTCTTTGTGATCTTGGGAAAATTACCAAGCTTCTCTTATTGGTAAAGTGGAGATGAAACTAACTTTACTGGGAATGTGAGAATTAAATAGGACTATCATTGAAAGTTCTTTGTAAACTTTAAATTTTGTAAATTCATATCCTTTAGCTCTGCACCCTTCTTAGTGAGCCTCCCATCTCCTTCCCAGTTTCATCTCCAACAGCCTACCTTCTCAAACTCATTTTCTCACTACCTCCTGAACATGCCTTGTACTTTCCTGCTTCCTTAACTTTGGTCTCATTCATTTGTTTAATCAACAAGTGTGTATTGAGCACCTCATCCCCCTCAAGGCTTTGTTTAAAATACCACCTTCTCAATGAAGCCTACAATGTCTACCCTATTCAAAATCACAGTCTGCTCTTCCTCCTTGGCACTCCCAATCCCCCTTAACTTTTTCACATAACTGCACATTCATGACATAACAAATTACTTACCTATTGTCTCTTCCTGCTATACTCCCTTCCCAATAGAACTGAAATTTCATTTGGATAGAGATCTTTGTCTATTTTGTTTTATGATGTATCCCAGGCATATAGAACACTGCCTATTACAGAGTAGGTACTCAATACAAGTTTACAGAATGAGTGAATGAATGAATGAATATACATTGTGCCATACTTTAAGCCAGGCACCAGGTAGACAGTTGTGAAAAAGCAGAGATGGTTCCTGCCCTTGTGGAACATCCAGCCTAGCACTATAGTGGTTTTTCTGCCTGCTTGGGCTGCCCTTCTGCAGGAAATGTCAGTGACTGATTACTGAGTTCAGAGTAGCCTTTCCTCCCAGCAGTGAGCAATTTTCAGAGAATTTTGCTTTTAAGTTTTTAAAAAAAATTCTAATAGGAAGGGGTGGGGGGAAATAGCAATGCATTCTCATCAGTCTTTCTAAATTAAAAGTCAACAATTTTCCCCAGTGCAAGGCAGAACAGTATCCTCTTTAAAGTGCCAGGCCTTATAGATAGTTGAAAGAGGTCATGGAGTATAGCTAGTTTATTTTTTCATTGTTTCTTTTTAACCTGAAGAAAGTTGGTTGTCATTTTTCATGCCACTGAATAATGAAAAGATGTGCAGTAAACATGTTTGTTGCTGTCTTTTTGTAAATTGCAAAATGCTTCATCCATGAGATCTTGACCTGTTTCTTGAGGTACTCTATATGCAGTTGGTCAGTTTGAGTTTTTATATTGCTAGAACTCTTTTTTAAGAAAAGAGGGGGAAAAGGAGCTCAAATTGATTTTATTTAAAAGTAATCTGCTGACCCAGCACACTTAACATGTCAGCAACTATTCTTTCTCTCACCCTGTTCTCATACAGGCAACCACACATTCCAGGGAACATTCAAGACTGAGGGTCTATCTGCAAGATGGAATAAAGAGTTAAGGAAGAACACTGCTGCACAGGTAGGCAACTGAACTAAATTATTTTTAATGTCCCTTCCAAATGGAGACTATTGATCTAGATAATTTAAACTCCTAAATCCTGTTTGTTCTCATTTATTTGAATAATCCAGTTGATAACATTTTGTGTATATACGTCTTCTAAATAACTATTTTAATTCTTCACCTCACTTTGCTATCAAATATCTTCTAACTTAAGTTTGATATTCCATCTTAATTTCTTTCTCTGCATGTAAATTCTGATGTAGATGTGAATTATTTTGCCCATGATCTTTCTGTCAGGAAAAAATTGATGAAAGGAAATTCTTGTGGAAGTAGCCCCGATCTATTGTAAAAAATTTCTGTGGTGTCCAATAAACCCATGATATGATGTAAAAATTTACTCTGCAAGATTTTTAGTATCATCTTGCACTAGGTAACAACTTAACTTCATTTAACAATTGTCGCATTGTGAATAAACTCTATAATATCCTCAACAAAACAAAGAACAATACAAAAGAAAAATTCAACGCAAGCAATGACCCCTATGCAATGTCTTCTCTAATGCTTTTGACTGATTTATAAGCCCTCTTGTATGCTAACATAAGCCTGTGGACACACTTCTATCATAGCATTTATGTAAATGTATATAATGTATTATAAACATTGATGCAAATGTCTTTTAGAAAGGGTTCATAACTATTTCCAAGGATAGAAGAAAAATCTCCAAAATAAAAAATTGTGCACACGTGCGTGCACACACACGATGCCATAAGTTAAAAGTGCAGAGAATGAAGAAATAAAAACATGGTTAGAGACAAAATAGAGCCAGGGACAAAGCTAAAAATGCAGATAGGAGTGACCTTCACATTGGCTACAGCTGGGGCATGAATTTGTCTCTAACAGCCTCATTGGTCCCACAATTCGTGGTGTCCACAGATTAAAAAAAAAAATCCGTTACTCTGGAGAAGTAAAACTATTCCCAGACTTGAGATCAGATTGGACTGTCTCCCAGGGATGCTCATGAAGAGAACATTGTGTTATATGAGGAGCAGTGTCCTTGACAGCATCCCTTACAGGGTGTCTAACTCACAAGGATGCCTCTTACAGCCTGATGCCAGCACACCGAAAAGTGATTCAGTGGGTTAAAGCACTGTTTCTGAGGTGGAGCACTCTCAGTGATCATGGCTTCACAACATTTTATTTCCCACACCTAGTACAATTATTGGCATATAGCAAGTGTCAGAAAGTATTTTTTGAGTGAATGTCAAATGGAGAAGATGCAGTTTGAAGGCCCCCTCTGAAAGGCCCCACTGATTAGCAAGACTTAAAATCCTGCTCCCAACTCTATACCCCTTTTGTAGCTATCAAGTGATACAGTTATGAAATATTTCTTCTACTGTTGGGGTAAATTGCCAGTTCAGTTTTAATATTAAACTTATCATGTCTTCTCCAAATATGGAAGTGAGGCTGGGGAGTACACACTTGTTGCTGGTGGTAGTGGAAATTTTGGGTCAAGAAAGTACTCATCAAACTGGGAGGTCATTTGCTGGTGACCTTCACAGTGCTTAGGTCCAAATTCCCACATCCAGGCCGTTCTTCAGAGCAGAGGCAGAGCTGGTAATGGTGCCACAGTGGGCCTTTGTCATTGGTCTCTGTGATGAGCATAAAGAAGACCCAGTAACAAGTCACAGTAGCACTGGCATTAAAAGAGACTCAAGTGCTGAGCTAGAAGCTCCTGACTCAGGGCTCTTTATAGTCCTGTAGGGTGGACTGGGGTTGAGCTGAGCTCACAGGTTGGGGTTCAGTCATTTTAGCTGGCAGAGTAAGAGGCCTGGGGTAGGGCCTGGCATAAGGGTTTTTCTTCCTGGTGTGTGTCACCATCTCTCATTCCTGACTGTCATCTTCTTATTGTCATTGACATTGTAAAGGTGTTTTAGAGCAGAAATGTCCTTATGTGCAGCTTTCCACCTGCGTAATCACAATGGTGTCTTCATCATGATGAAGATGCTCTTCATCTTCTGGGGTGTAACTTTACCTTGTTCTTGCTTCAACAGCAGTGGCACTGCCAGACCTAGAAGAGGAAACTGGGAGAGGCAGTGCAGTGGCAAAGAATATGGATTCTGGAAACTGACTCCCTGGGTTTGAATCCTGGTCCTGCAACAAGCAAGTTACTTATTCTTTCTGTGCCTCAGTTTCCTCATCTGTAAAAAGGGATAATAATAGTACCAAGCTCATAGGGTTATTGTGAGGACTAAATTAGTTGATATGTGTAAATTACTTAGAACAGTGTCTACATGTAGTAAACATTATGTAATAATGTTTGCTAATAATAATAACAATAAGATAACAAGTATTACTGTCCTATTCAAACAGAAGCACTAATATAGCTAGTAAATCAACATAATATTGACTTACTAAAATATTGATTGAATGCCTGCTATGTGCTAGGGTCTTTTCTAGGTCATTGAAACAATGTTGACCATGATAGACATAACCCTCATGGAGCTTACATTAAACTAACAATTACACCAGTATAATTGTACACTGGCATCTCTCTTATTAGGGAAGTTGAACCTTGACCCAAGGTTCAGGTATTTTAGTCTGAAGAATTCCAACATACAGTAGAAACAGTGCCTTTTTTTTTTTTTAAAGAGAGTGTTTTAGTTATCCAATGCTGTATGACAAAATGCCCCCCAAATTGGTGGCTTAAAATAGCAACAGCAATTTATTTGCTCAAAATTCTGCAATTAGAGCAAGGCTTACCAGAGATAGCTCATGTTTGTTCTGTGTGGTGACTACTGAGATTGCTCAGCTAGGGCTGGAGGCTCCATCCAAGCTGGATCACTCACATGCTGTCTGTTTCTGGGAGCTTAGCTGGGGCTGTTGACGAGGACCCCAGTACTCCTTCATGTGATCACTTCATGTGGCTAAGTTGGGCTTCTCACAGCCTGGCAGCTGGGTTCTGAAGAGGAGCACCCTGAAAGGATAGGCCACAATGTGCAAGCAGTTACCAAGGCTCTGCTCACATCCTACTTCTTAATGTCCCGTTGGCCAAAGCCAGTCTCTTGGCCAAGTCCAGAGTTAGTGTGGGAGGGGACTATACAAGGGCAAGAATTCTGAGAGGTGAGAATCAATAGGGTCTAGAAAAGCAATAGACTACCATAGAGAGAAAGGTTAACTCTATATTTCCTAAAAAACTTTTTTGTCCTTTTTTCTCCTCAATCACATATGCCATGTCCCCTGTCCCTGAGAAATCAGGGAGAAGTCACATAGATGGAAAGTGAGGTCTCTTCTGTATCAAAAGTCCTTTGGAGAGCGGTTAAAAATTTCTGTTATGAGCCATATAATTTAGGACAGTATCATGCTGTATTATGTAGATATTTTATTTTCATTGAAAGTATGGTGAAGAAAGAAAGAGTAAATTTAATGAAACTGTGTTATTTTGATATGCAGAGCTGGATCTTTGCTAGTGAGAAGAGTGACAAGGTAGGAGGGTCCTGGGGTTGTCTGAATAGTGTGAAAGTGTAGACATACAAATTTGTTGTCAAGAGGAACCAAACTATGGTCAGGAAAATGCCACTGGGCATCCAGTCTACGTATAGTGAGAAAGACAAGTGGGAGGAATTGCAGTTAGGTCAGTATCTGAAGGACACTGACAGGGTCAGGAGAGTAGAGGAGCTCAAAAGTGAGTCTGTGAAAGGTGGTGTGCTGTAGCTGAGCTCCCCACAGTGAAAGTTCCTTAAAGGGAGGGGCTGAGTCTGGCTTGTTGCCTCTCTCTCCTCAATACCTAGCTCCCTGCCTAATACAGAGGAGGTACTCCAAGTTGTTGTTGAATGGATATAGACATCGAGGTTTGAAGAAACTGCAGGTTGTAAACCATTTCCTCTCTTTAAGATCCTGGCACCATAAAATAATTAGAATGACCCTTTAAAAAATATGTACCCTTTAAAAAATATGTCACGCTGGGGTGGTTGGAGGTGGTGGGGCTCAAAAAGTCACTGCTCTGATAAAAATCCTTTGATGGCTTCCCATTTCACCTAGATTTCCACATGGCTTCCTTCCTTCTTTTTGGTCTGTGCTCAAAAAAAGTCCTTCCACAATAAACAAAATATCCTCATCACTTTCTGTCCTGCTTTTTCTTTATAACATTTATCCCACATGACCTGTATATTTCTTTTTTAAGGTTTGCCTCTCCCAACCAGATTGTAAGCGCCTTGAAAGCACGAGCTTTGTTTTATTCACTGTGGTATAGGTCCTGTCACCTAAAACAATGCCTGATGTGTAGAAGGTGCTCAAAATACTTGTTGAATGAGTGTACCAAGCAAGGCGAAGCTAGAGCTTCTCTGATTTCATCTGGCTAGAGGCCAAGACCCTGGAGAATGTGGAATGCAGGTGTCCACATGGGCCCCTACAGCCATGTCCCTCCTACTTGACCAGGAGGAAGAACTGATATTGACAGTGCCAGGAGCCCAGACCCTCCTGTTCTGGAGTTATTGTTAACTGTCTGTAATTGTGAGGTTGAGGGCCTGGATACTATAGGATTCATATGGTTTGGTAATGGTACCAAGGGCAGCCCCATCAGTCTTTAGGTTAGCTAGAGTAGCTTTCCAGCTTCCAACCAGAGAACCTTGACTGAGTGGGTTCAAAAAATTGAAAGGAAGCCCTTGTGTTGGGCATGTGGCTAGGCAAGGGAAAAGTGGTAGACAGGATTATGAGCAATAGATGACATCTCGTTTAAAAGTAAGACTATAAATACTGAGTTCAGTCAGATTTGTGTTTCGAAATATTTTCTCTAGTTGCATGTAAATGGATTGGAAGGGGCTGGAGTGAATTAGGGAGAAAATAAAGAAGAGCATTCCAGAGGAAATAGCATGAACATCAAGGAATGCAGTAGAGTATTGCAATTGGGCCAGGGCTTAGCAGGGATAGCTCATCTATCTAGAGTACTGAGGAGGAGTGGGTTGAAGGCTAAGAAGCTTAGTATTGATGGTACAAGGCTGGCAATGAAGAGATTGTAGAAAGTAAGCAGGTTAAGTTAGAAGGGCTTCCTGTGACTTTCTTCTTAGTATGTTTACAAGAAATTGCAGAAGAGAACACTACAACATCTGCAATTTACACAAATAATTGCTGAATTGAAATAAAAGTTCTAACAGGAACCATGAATGGTATGAATGTTAGTACTTGGGATTACAGTGATGATCCCCTAAATTCTTGGAAAGTTAGATTCTTGAGAGAGTTAAGCTATGAAATCAACACATAGTGGGAGAGGTTAACCAGTACTGAAAGTAGGAGTTGAAAACAATAACGTGTAAATTATAGGTGGAAAATTTTAAACTAAATTGCAGGGTATAGTTTATGGATACATTAACATGTTTACACTATGAGGTACAGAACAGAATTTCTCTACTGGTATGCCAATTACAGGTGTGACTCTAAGAACTTAAAAAGATTATCATTAAAAACTTAATCGGAAATGACATAATTATTTCACCATGAAACCTAATGTCAAAAGGTAATATTCACAGAAACACAGTCAAGTTTCTCATGAAAAATTTTAAAATATTTTGTTTGGATATTTAGGCAGAATCAATATTATTTTCTCAAATAGTCTATGTAAATTTTTTAGCACATATAATTATAAAGAAAACATAATGATTTTTTCCCCACCATTACTCATAGACCTTAAGATGACCCCAGTATGCTGTGTATATAATTTTACCTTTGTGCCATGACATCAAAAAGTTGGGGGCTTCCTAGGTGGCGCAGTGGTTGAGAATCCACCTGCCAACGCAGGGGACATGGGTTCGATCCCTGCTCCAGGAAGATCCCACATGCCATGGAACAACTAAGCCCGTGTGCCACAACTACTGAGCCTGTGCTTTAGAGCCTGTGAGCCACAACTATTGAGCCCATGTGCTGCAACTGCTGAAGCCCACGCGCCTAGAGTTGGTGCTCCGCAACAAGAGAAGCCACAGCAATGAGGAGCCCGCGCACCAAAACGAAGAGTAACCCCCCACTCACCACAACTAAAAAGAAAGCCCGCGCACAGCAAAAAAGACCCAACACAGCCAATAAAATAAATTAATTAATTAAAAAAAAAAGTTCCTGAGACTTGTTAAAAAAAAAAAAAAAGTTGGGAAGCAGTAGGAGTTATTAATTAACTTACCTGAAAAGAGAAATAAAATATCATTAGAAAACATTTAGGAAGAGTGTATAGATTGGATTCCCCCAAAAGCAGACACTGAGGCAAGGATTTGAGTGCAATTAGTTTGTTTAGGAGATGATCCCAGGAAGCATCAGTAGGGGAGTGGAGAAGTGAGACAGGGATGGGAGCGAAGCAGTACAGGTGGGTTAATGTGCAGGTTACCCCTCTAGACAACTGGGGCTGGAAAGCCTCTGGGAGACAGAGTAGTATATGCTTCAAAGATGTTTCACACCAGGGGTGTGGAAACAAGTTTACCCATCCACTTCTTTACATCATTTTTACTACTGCTCCCAGGGGTATAAATCCCCTCCCTTCTAGCCTGTATGCAGTCAGAGAAGGCTCTTGGGGCCAGAGGATGACTGCAGACAGAGTTGGAGGTACTTGCAGTGAGAAGTTTTTGGATATGTGAAAGATGCAACTACATTTATAGCTCACTAGGTTTTGGTCTTATCTCCATAAAGTGACTTATTATTTGCCAGCTGACCTAGGTTGGCCTACAGAGAAGAATATGTTTTGTCTTGTCCAGTTGATGCTGCCTCCAAAATAGATCTTAAATCAGTCCACTTCTGTATTCGTCTAGGCTGCCAACATCTTTTGTGCTACATCAGTAAACTCCTAACTGCTCTCAAGCTTTCTGTTCTCATCCTCCCCTCCAATCCATTCTTCCTCACAGCAGCCACAGTGATCTTCACAAAATGAAAATCAAATAATGTCACTCCCTAGCTAACTCTAGGTTTTTTTCATTGACTATAGGATGAGCCCACATACAGTTCCTAAATGGTTTACTATCTGACCTTTGCTTAGATATCACCGTTTACCTCTTACTATCTACTCTTCAGCTCCATTGGACTTCTGTCATGCCTAGAAGAATATGCTAAAAGCCCTACTGTAGGACTTTTTTTTTTTTTTTTTTGGCACACAGGCTTAGTTGCTCCACGGCATGTGGGATCTTCCTGGAGCTGGGATTGAACCCGTGACCTCTGCATTGGCAGGCGGATTCTTAACCACTGCGCCACCTAGGAAGCCCCTGTAGGACTTTTGTACATGCTCTTTCCTCAGTCTAGATCATAGAGCTAGAATATTCTTCTATCAAGTCTTCACTTGTCTGTTTCATTTTCATCTTTCTGGACTCAGTTTAATTGTCCTTTCCTTAGATAGGTCTTTCCTGATAGCCCTCCCCAACCCCTTTCACCCTATCCTCTCTCCTGCAGCAAACAAACAAAATTTCCTATTTTTATTTTCTCTCAGAACTCTGTATTTTTCCTTTCGAGAAAAATCTCTGAACCAGACCACTGCAGCCTCCCCAGGTTGGTCCTCTGTCTCCAACTGCCTTTCCCTTAGACCAGGAGTCTCAAGGTCTCAAAGAAAGAAGGGCCTTTAAGGGATCAGACAGGTTACATAAATGAGTAGGTGGAGACAATGCTCCAAGTAGGGAGCACTTGGCAGCCACTCACAATTCCAGCTATTCGTTGCCAGGATTTGCTGGATTTCTTGATTTTTTTTTCCTCAAGAGACCAAGAATCCTGATTTTCATGCAATATCTTCTACTTTCTAACTGTTGGAATTAAAGAAAATTAACTCCCCTGAGCAAAATAGCCAAGACAATCTTGGAAAACAAACAAACAAACAAAACAAACAAGAAAGTGGAGCTCTCACACATCCTGATTTAAAAAGTTATTAACAAAGCTACAGTAATCAAAACAGGGTAGTACTGGACCAGTGGAATAGAATAGAAAGCCCAGAAATAAATCCTTCATATGTAGTCAAATGATTTTCAACAAGTATTCCAAGACCATTCAATGGAGAAAAGACAGTGTTTTCAACAAATGGTGTTGGGGGCTTCCCTGGTGGCACAGTGGTTAAGAACCTGCCTGCTGATTCCGGGGACACGGGTTCGATGCCGCATGCCGAGGAGCAGCTAAGCCTGTGTGCCACAACTACTGAGCCCATGCACCACACCTACTGAAACCCGTGTACCTAGAGCCCATGCTCTGCAACAAGAGAAGCCACCGCTATGAGAAACCAGCACACTGCAACAAAGAGTAGCCCCCGCCCTCCACAACTAGAGAAAGCCCGTGTGCAGCAACGAAGACCCAACGCAGCCAAAAATAAAATAAGTAAATAATAAAATAAATCTTAAAAAAAACCCCAAATGGTGTTGGGAAAACTGGATATCCACATGCAAAAGGATGATGTTGGATGCTTACTTTATACCATATAAAAAAATGAACTGAAAATGGATTAAAGACCTCAGTGTAAGACCTAAAACTGTGACACATAGGGGAAAAGTGTCCAATGATTTCTTGGATATGATACCAAAGCACAGGCAGCAAGAGTAAAAACAGATAAATTGGTTTACATCAAAATTGAAAACTTCTGTGCAGGGCACAATTGACAGAAAAAGTATTTGCAAGTCATATATCTGATAAGGAGTTAATATCCAGAAGATTAAAAGAACTTCTACAATGCAACAACAATAAAATAGCATGATTAAAAAATGGGCAAAGGACTTGAATAGACATTTCTCCGAAGAAGATATACAAATGGCCAACAAACATGTGGAAAGATGCTCAACATCACTAATCATTAAAGAAATGCAAATATCACTTTACCTCACACCCATTAGGATGACTGCTTTTAAAAGAAAAAACCCCCAAATCAGAAAATAACAAATGTGGAGAAATTGGAACCCTTTTGCGCTGTTGGTGGGAATGTAAAATGGTGCCACCGCTATGGAAAACAGTAGGTGGTCCCTTAAAATATTAAAAACAGAATTATGAATCAGCATTTCCACTTTTGGGTATATATCCAAAGGAACCGAAGGTAAGATCTCAAAGAGATATTTGTACAACCATGTTCATGGCAGCATTATTCAAAACAGCCAAAAGGTGGAAGCAGAGTGTGGTGTATACATGCAATGGAATGTTTTTTAGCCTTGAAAAGGAGAGAGGTTTTGACACTTAAAAGTGAATTAATCTTGAGGACATTATGCTAAGTGAAATAAGCCAGTCACAAAAAGACAAGTACTGCATGATTTCACTTACATGAGGTATCTGGAGTGGTCAAACGCAATGGAAACTGAAAGTAGAACGGTGGCTGCCAGGGGTTGGGAGAGGAGGAAATGGGCAGTTGTTTGAGTTTTGGTTTTCCAAGATTAAAAAGTTCTGGACATAGACTTCATTACAATGTGAACATTCTTAACACTACTGAACTGTATACTTAAAAATGGTTAAGAGAGTATGTTTTATGTTATTTGTATTTTGCCACAATTAAAAATTTAAAAAAAATTTTTGAGAAAAACAAAACCAAAAAACTCTCCAAAGCTCTGAGCATACTAACAAAGCATATTTATCACAGTGAATAAATATGTGATATTTTGCCTTCCATCAGTGAATTTCAAATCTGAGCATGTACAATATTAGGATAACCTGGTGGGCTTGTTGGACATATTTCGGGGGCCCCACCCCCCAAAGTTTCTGAATCAGCAAGCCTGGGGTGAGGATTGAGAATTTGCATTTCTATCAAGTTCCCAAGTGTTTTGAGGCTACTGCTATTGACCCAAGGATTATACTTTGAGGGCTACTGTATTAGATAATATCACAGGCTTATTCTCTGTTAATTTCTATGTATGCATTTGTGATAAATCTTTGGTTCTGGAGTCCCTGAAAATTTTAAGTGCCTGCCATGCCCTTAAGCGGTGCATTGTGCCATGTGACCCTGCTTCTTAGGCCAGTAATATGCTATAGAGAAAGGGCTAAACCTAATAGGTTGGGCATTTTTGCACAATATATGTTGAATAATCCAATTAGAATAATCCAATCCAGTTTTGAATGCAAGACACAACATAGGCAGGTCAGGTTGAAGCAGAGGCTAAGAGAAGCTTAATTCTGAGGGAATAACAAAACTGGTCAGATCACCAGAATAGCCTCTCTTTACCTCGAGCAATGTGAACCACATTCCACTGCCAGGAGGCCTGTGTGGCCGCTGAGATGCTTCCTGTGCTCCTCCGCTTCCTGGTGTGACCCTAACATAAACCCGCATCTTCTCTGCTAAAAAACAGCAAGTCTTCCTTCCGTGTTTCCTGGAAGATCCTCCCACTTTGTTTTGATAGCTCTGACATCTCTATCATACCATTGAGTCTCTGCTTTCCCATGGAAGGAAACGATATTCCAAATGAGATAGGAGTTCTTCCATCTTGCAGAATGCCTTCGAATAATCGCAATAGATGACTCTTAGGGAACATCCTGGAATTGCCATAAAAATCGGTAAACATCTCATTCCAACATCCTGCTGCTCTTTTCCCTTGACTGTCCCTCAGCCACTTCATTTAGTGTAGACAAAATTTAAAAATCTTAGCAGGTTTCTCCGCCTCTGGACCCTCCTGTCCTTTCTCCCCCAGAAAAGGAGAAAGCAGATTGTAGCTTTGAAAGGGGGCGGCCACAAGCAGCTACTGTGTACAGTGGCAGAGGTGGCCTTAAAAGGAGTGAGTTTTTCCTTATAAAGGGAACGTCAAGAGGCTGCACGGCTGCCTAGAAACGGCCACCGAGAGGATAGCTGCCTGAAGTCTTTCCCAATTCAGAGACTAAGAGGTGGTGACAGGGGAACGGCTCTCGGATAGAGAGATGCTGAGAACGCCGGTGCTCTGGGATAACTGCTAAGATCCAAACTTGGACCGTGGCCCAATACGGGACCAAGTGGGGAGGGCACTTCCTGATCCGGGTGGCTGGCGAGACCCTCTCAGCCAATCTTCGGACAGCCACTGGTAACGTCACTGGTTGCTCGCCAGCCTGCCTCGTGACGTCATCCCACAGCGCCGGAAGTGGAGGAGCAACGTGACTGTCGGCCTCCGCCGTCTGGAGGTAAGGCAGTTGTGGGCTTACCTCCTCTGCCTGCCGGGATGAGAGCCATGGGTGTGGGCTTCAGGCCTGGTCCTCTACTGCCTCTGAGTGATGTGCCCAGAATAACGCTCTCACGGCTTCTTTCCCGGTAGGCGTTGCACCGTCCCCGGGCTCTAGGGCTCTGGGCTTCCCGTTCCCCCGCTGCCGTGTTTTGGCGGCGCTCTCTTTGGTCTCCGCCCCACTTCGCGTTCGTTCACCTGTGCCCCAAACACCTGTACCTAGCTTGGTCGGAACACAAGCAGAGGAAAGATTAGAGAATGGGCACTGTCCAACACAAGGAGGCGGCGCAGCCTGTCAGGAAGGACATTGTTTTCTCCAGAAACGCTCCTTGAGAGGAACTTGAGGGCCCTTCACAGCGTCCTCAACAGGCCTTAACAGGAAGGCCAGAAGAAGCAAGCCTTTTCTCATGCAGACCAGTGATAGGGGTTCAGCTAAGCAAGTATATAATTTCCATGTGGAATTAATGTGGTCCAGGTTTGGAGCCTTTTGAGCATTTGATTTATGTTGGCCATCATTAGAACACTTGAGACAGGACTCTTCGTATGGTAAGACATAACAGATTTGTGCCCTTTCACCTTAGTTGTACAGTTGGTGCTGTGGGATGATGTTTTTACATTTCCTTAGCTCCTGCTTTCTTCCTACTTTGACTATTAACAATGTTGAATGCCTCTTTTTTTGCCAGATACTGAACTTTTTACATCTTACTTTAGCCCTTGTGACAACACTGTAGTGTAGAGCAGTAATTAATATCGTTTTACAGCTGAAGAAATAAAGATTTAGCTTAAATAACTGGCCTCAAGTCACACAGTGAATTGGTGCTGGAGGCAAGATTTGAACTTGAGCAGGTGGATTTCAGAGGCCTGGATGTTATCCACTGTTTTATATTGATTTTCCTCAACTATTTATCAAGCTTCCAAACACCATACTCTGTTGTTATCTGTTTTAGGGAGAAAATTGAGGTCATCAGAGGTGCTCTCTCTCAGATTTCTGCCTCTGCTTTCCCTTCATACAGTCATCTAGATTTATACCTATCTTTACCTTTCCTTCAGTATCAGAGGATGAACTGCTCTCCTGATCAAAGCAAATTCCTTTATCTTTGCTTTTGACCTTTCTTTCATACTTTCACCTATGAGACCTGTTTTCATTTGTCTTTTCTGCCCTTGTGTATGTCCCAGTTATGTATAAACAAAGTCAGGTTTCTCAGATTCGCGGCCCCCCCACCCCCGCCCAATGCCAAGCCAGAAAGAAAGAAAAAGTTCCTGGTGATCCATCTTCCTTTAGCTCTCATCCAGCAATTCTCTTCCCCTTTTCATCCAGACTTTTAGAGTAGTATTCTAAATTCTGTCTCCAACTGCTCACCTCCTGTTCCCTTCTGCAGTCTAGCTTTCAGATCTATCATTCCCCTGAAATTTTATCCTGTAGTCACCAGTGATTAATTATCAAACCAGATTGACATTCTTCAATCATTACTGGATCCCTTTGCTGCTTTTGAAACTTGATGATACCTTACACTCCCCACGCCTTTGCTTTTCAGGACAATACACTCAGCTGATTTATTCAACAAACATTTATTGTGATATAAAGATGAACAAGTCAGAGTGCCTCCTTCCCTTAAAGAGCTTACATTCTAGCTGTTTTTCAGTGTGCCTCTCTCACCAGTCATTTCTCCTGTGAATAGTCTTTTTCTTCCTTTCCTAAAATGTTGGGTGTTTCTAAGGCTTGTGACTTTGGCCCACTGTTTTTTTCATTTTGTACACACTGCCTGAGTGAGTGCATCAACTAGCTTGGTTTTAACTCCCTCTTGCGTGCTCCCAAATCAAAGTGTCAGCTTAGACATTTTCTGAGTTTTGTGCTCACCTCTGACTACCCTACTGGACAGCTCTGCCTGCAAGTCCGAAAGACTGTTCAAAATCTTCTCTGAACTTACTCTTAGCACATCCATCACTAAGTCTTGTTGATTTTGCCCCCTAAATATTTCTCAAATCTGTGCTCTGTTTTCCATCTCTATTATTGTTTTACTTTGGACCTTATCTTCTTTCATCTGAAATATGATGACCTTCTAACTGGTTTCCCTGCCTCTAGTCCTATTCCCCACATATCTGTTCTCCACACTACCTACCCTCCTCCCCCAAATGATCTTTGAAAGCAAATCTGAGTCAAAGTCCTGCTAGTAATATTTAAAGATCTGTCCATTCATCCAATCTTTTTTCTCTTATTCAGCAAATATTTATCGTTTACTAAATTGCAAAATCCATTAGAGGTTCTAAAGTTTGAGCTTCACAGCCGGTCACCCAGGGCTCTGCTTCATCTGGACCTGCCTGTATCTCCAGCCTCTCTTTTGCCTCGTACTTTAGGTTGCAGCAGCCCTTCATGTGCCCTGTGCTCTTTCTTTGTGCATTGCGCTTGCTGTTCCATTTGGCTGGAATCTTCTCTGATTCCTTTCTCTACTTCCTGCTCCTCACCTAATTAGGCTGCCCACTTTCACCTAATTAACCCAGTTAATATATAGGTCTCATTTTAGGCCCACGTCTTACAGGAAACCTTCCTTGACACCTCCTTTCTCCAAGTCTAGGTTGGGTACTCCAGCTTTGTGCTCCCACAACACCCTTTGCATAGACCAATTATTATAATTTCCACACTTGATACAATTATTTTTGAGTCTCTTTCCTCGACAAGACTGAGCCTTTTGAAGGCAGGTGTGATTTATTATACCTGCATCATACAGTAGAAGTGAGATGTAGGGCTTCCTAGGTGGTGCAGTGGTTAAGAATCTGCCTGCCAATGCAGGGGACACTGGTTCAATCCCTGCTCCGGGAAGATCCCACATGCCACGGAGCAACTAAGTCCGTGTGCCACAACTATTGAGCCTGCGCTCTAGAGCCCGTGCGCCACAACTATTGAGCCCATGTGCTGCAACTACTGAAGCTCACGCGCCTAGAGCCTGTGCTCCGCAACAAGAGAAGCCACGGCAATGAGGAGCACATGCACCACAACGAAGAGTAGCTCCCACTCACCGCAACTAGAGAAAGCCCGTGCACAGCAAAAAAAGACCCAACACAGCCAATAAAATAAATAAATTAATTAAAAAAAAAAAAGTGAGATGTATTACATCTTAATTCCCAGCACCAGAATGGCATAAGGCACATGGTATGCATGCAGTAATTTTGATCGAATCATCAAACGGGTGAAGACAAAAATATATGATGTAGTGATTAAGAACCCATTCTCAGGAGGTCCCTGGTCTAGTGATTAGGATTCCAGGCTTTTGCTGCAGTGGCGTGGGTTTGATCCCTGGTTGGGGAACTGAGATCCTGCAAGCTGTGCAGCGTGGCCAAAAAAACAAAAAGCCCCAAGATATTACAGCTGACTCTTCATGCTCTTGCATCAGCTCCTTCACAAAGCAGCTGCCTTTTAGACCTCACTCTGGCCCGCATTATGTTATACAGCCTCTTTAATAATCTCTGACTCTAGATTTCTCCACTCCAGCTTGCCTACACACAGCGTCATTCCACCTCACTGTGCAACTCAGACTTGACAGTTGTCTCCTATGGCTTGTTAAATCTCAGCTTTTTGGCCTAGTGTTCTTTCAACACCTTTGCTCTGGGGCAGCTCCTCTGGGTCAGCCAACTAAGGTCTGCTTCTCACCCCTCACCCATGGCTTGTCATTGCTGAAAATCTGTACCGTCACTTGTACTTTTTGAAATGGAATGTCCACTCCCGCTCCTTTTCTTCCTTATCAGTCCCCTTGGCTCTTGGCGTTTTCTACTGGGCAGTTTCCAAAGCCTTTCCTGACTGATCCAGTTTCTGTGACTGCATGTCCTCAGCACTCATTTGCTCACTCTGCCTTGCATTATCCTGTCCTTGCAGATGGTAATGAAACTGATTTTAAGAAATCTGGTTTCTTTTCTCTCCCCTTTGAATAGAAAGCTTGTGCAGAGGGGCTGATTAAATGCTGCTTTGCCTGCAAGGGGCATTTCGCAAAGAGGGTGGTATGAGAGTCTTGAGCATTAGTAAGCTTCTGGAGTCTAGGGAGGCATACCATGGATCTAGTCTATCCCTCCCACAGTTCCCTGCTGTGCCTCCCTGGGTGTCCTCCCTCTCTTTTTACCCTAACTTCTATGACATGTTGATGTGTCTCAAATATATACAATCAGTTAAGGACAAATATTTCCTTTTTTGTGTCAGAACTGGTCATAATTCTTACAACTTTAACCACCTTCTGGCATTTCCCTTTATAAGCCCCTGATTCTTTCTCTTCCCTGAAACACTCAGTTTTACTCAAAGCTGTGTCTCCTGAATTCCAATTCTTAAGACTCGAAATAAAGCACTTTGTAGTCTCAAAAAACACATATACATATATATGTATATATGTATGAGTGAGTGTGTGTGTGTGTGTGTATGTGTGTGTATGTATATACACCTTCAGTCTCTTCCCCTCCTTGAGCTTCATACCTGTGTATCCCAGTGTGACTCTAGGAGTCTCTCCTGGCTCTTTTTCCTCCCCATCCTCTTTGTTCAGGTCTCATCCCTGTCCCAAATTTCTTCTCTTTCTCTTCTACTGATATTCTACGTGACCATAAAAGTTGTTTTACAAGAGAATATCAGCACCTCCAGTAGTGCAGGTTGTGTATTACACAAAGGTGCTGCATTCACACTTTAGAAATTGTAGGTTTGTATATTTATTATAACAATCTTCTGGCAGATGGCAGTAAAATGTATTGTTCTAACATCAGTATGTTATAGCAGTTAAGGAATGGAAACCTTGATGCCTATGGAGAACATTCTCTGTTCTTATGTCCTTAGTTCTCTGCCAGGCAAACTTCTCACCCTTTAAAACTGAGCATGAGTATCCCTTCCTCGTGAAGCCTTTTTTGATACTCCCTGCAAGAGTCAGTCATTCCTTTCCCTGGGCTAAGGCCATATTTGGTTACTCCCTTCTTATAGTAGGTATTACATTATGTTGTAATAATTGGTATATGAGTCTGCCCCATTGTTCTCCAGGCCCCTGAAGGATAGGGACAATGTTTCATCATTCTTTGATCCTCAGCAGGTAGCTTACGGTCTAGCAAATAGAGTATATCAATAAAAACAAATCTTTGATTGCACAGCATGACTCAGGCACAGAAGTAAATACTTTACCCACATCACCTTATTTAATCCTCACAGCACCTTCACGAGTCCTGTCATTATCACATTTTACAGGTGAGGAAATTGAGACTAGGGAGGTGAAGTCATTTGCCTCAAGATGAACAACTGGTAAATGGCATGTGTGGTGGTGCTGGGGTGTGGCCCTGGAGGACTTGTGCTAGTTTTTCTAGTGATGCTCTTGTGTTTTGTCTCTCAGAGTAATGATGCGGGTGTGCTGGTTGGTGAGGCAGGACAACCGGCACCAGCGAATCAAACTTCCACATTTGGAAGCTGTCGTGGTTGGGCGTGGCCCTGAGACCAAGATCACTGACAAGAAATGTTCTCGACAGCAAGGTAACTGGTTATAGGATTGTTGAGATCACCGTGTTTGGTTCCCTCAGATAGTGATAACCAAAGATGTACATTTCCTGGATATTACTGATGGAAAACCTCTTGTGTGCCATAAACAAAAAAAAGAATTGGAATTCAGGAGACACAGCTTTGAGTAAAACTGAGTGTTTCAGGGAAGAGAAAGAATCAGGGGCTTATAAAGGCAAATGCCATAAACTCAGGCACTGAGAGCTTTCGGCCGATGCCCGGGCCCAGTGCACTCCTGAGTCCACCCTCTGGAAGTGGTTAGTGTTCAGCGTTGGGAGCAGGCGGGTTCCGTCCTGTACTGTGGGCTGGTGGAACTGAGTTCTGCACTCTGCTTTGCCCAGCAAGATTCCTTGTTGGGGAGTGAGACAGTTGAATTCTGGGATTTCCAGGTTGAAATCTTGTCTGAGAAGTGATGAGATGGTTTCATCCTTTATATTTTGCCACCACAGAGGGTGGTGTCTTTAAAAGACTATCAGGGCATCCAGCTCTTGAAATGTCTTTCCTGGGATATAATGAAATGAAAGTCCTTACAAAAAATCTTTACCACGTACTTCATTTTTCACCTGTAAACTCTAGACATGCTCACTGCTACCAGGCCTCCCCCTACAGTGTGTTCCCCATAGTAGGGGTTCCTAAGGCTTGGAGTCTGCAGCACTGATTATGGTTTTTCCCACATGAGTTAATCTACATGAGAAAAAGGAAAAAATCCATGCTTGAGCTGGCTAAGCCAAACGCACAGAAGCAGACAGTGCGTCTTGCCCTCTGTCTGCCTTGTCGCAGCAGCAGCTCTAGGGACGTGTATGTCAGCCTGTCCAGAAACTTTTTGTTCATGTATCTGAACATGAGTGTTTAGTGTTGCTTCTTCCCACACATGTTCAGACTGTTCTGTCCCTGCAATTCTCTTTCTAGAATCTCTCTTCACTCCTCCTACCCAAGGCCAGCTAAACTACAGTTTTCCAGGAATGTATCTTTTACCTCTTTCTCTGCTGAAGGATTCTGATGGTTTCATACAGTAGTGGATATCTGATTTAATCCTGAGATGTAAGAGCTTGTGGGAGAAATGGGTCCCCTTCCCTGACTGCACAGTCTGTGATCCCGAGTGGGCCAAGGGCTCTGGAATAGGGAGACTCGTGGGGATTCAGTGAAGCTGCCTTATAGAGATACTAGCAGTAGCTAAGGGAGTATGTACACTGTTGGGCATTTTATGGAAGGACCTGGAGCCCTGGCCACCTGAGTAATGGATGGTTTTGCTCTTAGGCCTTTGAGGAAACCCTTGTCACATTGTCTCCTGGAGTGAGGCTTCATTGTCTTGTGGGGAGAACAGGAGTAAGTGCCTGGTTCTTCATGGCATTTGGGTTTAACTTTTTTCAATCTCTTTCAGTACAGTTGAAAGCAGAGTGTAACAAAGGATATGTCAAGGTAAAGCAGGTATGTCTATTTGTAACTTGGATTTCCATGCTACACTTGATTTTCTTACGCTGTTGACTTTAGAGTGTCTGTGCCAGCCAATAAAGGCTTCTCTGTCACGTGTGGAAATGACAGAGTAACGGAAGTGAATGTTAAGCACAGTGCCTGGCCCAGTAAGTGGTGAATGTAACAGTAGCTATATTACTAATGGTGTTATTGCTATTATTATAATTATCTTCTGGTTATTCCATAGGTAGGGGTCAATCCCACCAGCATTGACTCAGTCATAATTGGGAAGGAGCAAGAGGTGACGCTGCAGCCTGGCCAGGTCCTCCACCTGGTGAATGAACTTTATCCATATATTATAGAGTTTGAGGAAGAGACAAAGAACCCTGGCCTGGAAACACACAGGAAGAGAAAGAGGTCAGGCAACAGTGATTCTATAGAAAGGGATGCTGCCCAGGAAGCTGAGCCCAGTACAGGACTAGAACCTGGGAGCAACCCTAGCCAGTGCTCTGTGCCCCCAAAGAAGGAGAAAGATGCATCCACCAAAAAGGTGAGGATAGTGTGCTTGCTAGATGATGTGAAGATTAAATGAGATGTAATGACTGCTTAATTGTTTTGTACACAGTAAAGCCCAGACACGCATAAGGGGTTATTAACCATGATGAAAGAGTCACTTGTTTGTGTCACCAGTCACTTGGGTGAATATCCCTTTATGTACTTTTCTCTTGAATTCCTGAGGTAAGCCATTTGAAGGTAGGGTGATAATGGCAGTGTGCTTAACACTGAGCTACTAAAATGGGTCAGTGTGTATCTGTAGAAGGTAACATTGGAATACTCTTCATAGATCGTATGATTCACATCCTGATGTCAAAGTGGAAATTTAGACAGGCTGTAGATGGAGTGGGAGAGGGCAAAGAAGATGCAGTTCACACTCTGGCATTTCCACCTCTGTCTAGACATGCAGCTCTAAATATGGGAAGAAAATGGGAATGGCTTATGGTTTATAAAGGAAAAGATTGAGGAAGAGGGATATAGTTTAATTCTTAAAGACTGACCTTATTTCCGAGTTTGATTGGACTTTGCTGACATCCAATATTAACTAACGCCAAATTTAACTATCACATTTGGGATTTACATTGCCCTTTTGTGCTTTAGGAATCATTGGGCCACTGGAGTCAAGGCTTGAAGATTTCAATGGAGGACCCCAAAATGCAGGTCAGAATAAAATTTTGGCATTTGAATACATTTCACGTTTTAAATGATCACTCCACAGAGGTCATAGCTACAAATGAAATCAAAGGAGATCAGTCCTGAATGAGATTCGTTTTATTGGGCTATTTTGTAAGATCAAGTGGCTTTTCTCATTGTCAGTAGGTTAGCAACTGGAATTCTTTGGAGAGAAGCTGAGTTTTTCAAATGAATATCCCCTCTGCCTTGTTCCTCCTAAACTTCTGGGTACTGTTAAGGGAAGTTGTGTTAACCTTAGTGTGGTCCCTTTCAACAGAGTGTCAGCTAATGTATTGTGGCTGTAGTTACTGGGCTGACCTGGGATTAATAGTCAGGCATCATCCTGGGAGGAGTCTGAGTTCTTAAATTACATCCTGGGGTGACAAGGGGCAGGATCTGATAGGGCTTCTCGGAACACATGTGCATGTGTCCTGTGGTCTGCTGTGTCAGAGTAGAGAAGGGTGCATTTGAAGTCACACCTGCAGGGGTTTTACATCAGATCCTCAGGAACTATTTTGTACTGTGCCTCTTCTGTGCGTTCTGTGTAGTGTGGTAACTGAAAACACATACTGGAGTCAACTAGATCTGTTTGGAATTCTAGACTTTCCACTTAGTATTGATAACTACGTGACCTGGCGCAAGACACTCAAAAACGTATATCTAAATCTCTGTGCTTTTATCTGTCAAAATGAAGGTTGGGGTACTAAGACCTTCTGCACAAGATTGTGGTGGGAATTAACTCAGTTAATGAACATGACAGTATCTGGCACACACAAGGTGTGCTGTAGATGTCCGTTTCCTTCTCTTGTGCCCCTCTGCTAGGTTTACAAAGATGAGCAGGTGGTGGTGATTAAGGATAAATACCCCAAGGCTCGTCACCACTGGCTGGTCTTACCATGGGCCTCCATTTCCAGTCTGAAGGCTGTGACCAGAGAACACCTCGAGCTCCTCAGACACATGCACGCTGTGGGGGAAAAGGTGATTGCAGACTTTGCTGGGTCCAGCAAACTCCGCTTCCGATTGGGCTACCACGCCATTCCCAGCATGAGGTAAGCCTTGTGGGGAGTACTGGTGCATCCTGGTTCTATCTAGGTAGATTCAGCCTAGGTCTGCTGGGTGTGCTGATAGCCCCGAGGTCCAGGGGAGTAGGGTGGGGTGTTTCCAAGGCAGGTGGGCTGAAACTCCAACCCTCCTGCCTGACTTGCTTATAAGCCTTGAATTCCTACTTCTGCTTATAATTCGATAACATACAATTCTTTGTTCTTCTCAAAGTGTAAACTCTGAGAGCCTAACTTATGAACTAGATGAAGCAGCTTCATTACCTTCAGGTGAAGAATTGTGATCAGTAACTTATCAGATTTTTCAGAAGCATCTATAATCCCTAAATGATTAGGGACCATTGCTTTGAAGGAGACAAGCATCACTGACTTCTTTCATGACAGCTTAGTAGATCTAAGATTGAAAATAAAATGAGAAAAAAGCGTAGACCCTGTTTTCCTTTGACTTATACCCGGAAGGATTCAGAAAGGAATGATTGATTCTTTTCAAGGAATGCAAGTAAGGCAGATCTCCAGTTCTTTTGAGGTAAGCAACAAGATAAGCAGACTAATTGGGTTTCTGAGTCTTTATCTTGGGCTGCTTTTTTTTTTTTCTTTTTGGTGGTAAAATATACAGAATATAAAATTTAGTGTTTTAACTATTTTTTTTTCTTTTCTTTTCTTTTTTTTTTTCTTTTTTGGCACACGGGCTTAGTTGCTCCGCGGCATGTGGGATCTTCCTGGAGCTGGGATCAAATCTGTGACCTCTGCATTGGCAGGTGGATTCTTAACCACTGCGCCACCTAGGAAGCCCCAGTGTTTTAACTATTTTTAAGTTTACAGTTCAGTGGCATTAGCTACATTCACATTATTGTGCGACCATCACCACCATCTATTTCTAGAATTTTTTTTATCTTCTCTAACTACCTCTCATTCCCTCCTCCCCCTATCCCTTGGCAACCACCATTCTACTTTCTGTTTCTATGAATTTGACTACCCTAGGTACCTGGTATAAGTGGAATTATACAGTATCTGTTGTTTTGTGGCTGGGCTTATTTCACTTAGGATGTCTTCAAGGTTTATCCATATTGTAGCATGTGTCAAAATTTCTTTTGGTTATTTTATTTAACCACACAATAGTCTTCACATTTTATTAGGTGGGTAATTATGACTTAGATTACTGACCACTTTAACAAATGAAACTTTTGTGCCACATTTTTTCCCCATCAATACTCTTTATTTTAAATTGAGGCATAACTTATATACAATAAAATGTGCAATAAAATCTATAGTTTGATCAGTCTTGGTAGATGTATATGCCACGTAACTATCACTGTGATCAAGATTCAGAACATTTCTGTCATCTCCCAGGAAGTTCCCTTGTGCTCTTTTCCCATTAATCCTCCCCTCAGCCCCCAAGTGTTGTTCTGGTTTCTTTCAGCATAGATTAGTTTTGTCTGTTCTAGAACTGCATATAAATGGAATCATACAATGTATACTTTTTTCTGTTTTTTTTTTTTTTGTCAGCATAATGGATTTTGAGATTCATGTATATTGTTGTATATATCATGGATATACTTCATTTTTTTGCTCTTATGTAAATACCTAGAAGTGGGATTGCTAGGTCACAGGGGGAAGTATGTTGTATCTCATTTTAAAAATATGTTTTGATTGTTAAAACCTTACCAAAAAATTTAGGGTGAAAAGTCATCTGTAATCATATTTCCCTAATGCTGCAGAGCTCATGACTAATAGCCCTTGATCACAAAACCCTTTTCACATAGTAATCATGGTGTCCATACCTTTTTCATTTAATGAATGCTGTTGTGGTAAGGAGAATGCTAAAGGCAAGAGTTGTGACTGGTGTGGGTGGGAAGCAAAATGAGCAGTAGATTGCCAGTTACATATCCTTTTATGATCGGTCTTTATGATATGATTTTGAATAAATTAAACATATGAAGGAAAAGGTAACAAGTTAAATATTTTTTCTATTGAGAGTAATATATTTTCAATTAAGAAAATATAAAACCGAAAGTAAGAAGCAGAGCAAAGATCTTCCATAATATCACCACTAATTAAACTCTAGACCTTATTCAAATTTCAGCCATTTTTCTTTCCATTTTTTTCTGCTCCAGGATCCCACATTGCACTTATTTGTTGTCTCTCCTTAGTCTCCCTGATCTGTGACAGTTCCTCCTCCTTTTCTGGTTTTCATGACCTTGACACTTCTGATGAGTACTGGCTAGATTGAAGTTATGCTTTGCTTTTTTTTTTTTTTTTTGCTAAAATACCACAGAAATGATGTTGTGTCCTTCTCAGTGCATCATATCAAGG
Source organism: Hippopotamus amphibius kiboko (assembly GCF_030028045.1). Taxonomy (NCBI): domain Eukaryota; kingdom Metazoa; phylum Chordata; class Mammalia; order Artiodactyla; family Hippopotamidae; genus Hippopotamus; species Hippopotamus amphibius. The sequence goes on from NC_080187.1 coordinate 72,493,477, forward strand.
AGTGCATGATGTCAAGACGGTTTGCTGCTCCTGATATTCACCTTGATCAGTTTGTTAAGGTGGTGTCTGCCAAGTTTCTTTACTCAAAATTACGATTTTTCCCTTGCAATTGATGAATATCTTGGGGAGAGGTGTTTTAAGACTATGCTACTACATTTTCTCTCCTCAAACTGTCACCCAGTGATTTTAGCATCTATTGGTGAATCTTGCCTGCAGCAGTTATTATTATGGCATTTACCTAATGGTAATTTTATGTTTCCCTCATTCCTTCTAATTTATTAATTAGAATTCTTCTGTGTGGAAAAGCTGTCCCTTTTTTCCCATTATGTATTTATTCAATACATGTGTGGACTCATGGATATTTATTTTATTCTATAGGCTTTAATTTAATCTATCTCTGTTTATTTTCTTGCTCAACTTGTCCAGCTTTGGTCATTGGAAACTCCTTTAGATTGGCTCCTGTATCACTTTGACATGCCCCAAACATTTTTTGAGCACTTCTTTATTTCTTGGCCCCTTATTTTTTGGAACAAGAGTTTCCAGGCTAATCTTTGTTTTTTAAATTTTATTTATTTTACTTTTATTTATTGTCTGTGTTGGGTCTTTGTTACTATGTGCGGGCTTTCTCTAGTTGCAGCAAGCAGGGGTTACTCTTCGTTGTGGTGCGCAAGCTTCTCATTGTAGTGGCTTCTCTTGTTGCCGAGCACAGGCTCTAGGCATGTGGGCTTCAGTAGTTGTGGCATGTGGGCTCATTAGTTGTGGCTCACGGGCTCTAGAGCACAGGCTCAGTATTGTGGCGCATGGGCTTAGTTGCTCTGTGGCATGTGGGATCTTCCCAGACCAGGTCTTGAACCCATGTCCCCTGCATTGGCAGGCGGATTCTCAACCACTGTGCCACCAGGGAAGTCCGAATTTCTTTTTTTTTTTAATTGAAGTATAGTTGATTTACAATATTACAGTAGTGTCAGGTGTACAACATAGTGATTCAATATTTTTATAGATAGCACTTCATTTATTTATTTATTAATATTTATTTATTTATTTGGCTGTGTCGTGTCTTAGTTGTGACATGTGGGATCTTTGTTACCGAATGTGGGATCTTCCTTACGGCCCACTGGATCTTTAGTAGTGGCATGCAAACTCTCAGTTGTGGCATGTGTGGGATTGAACCCAGGCCCCCTGCTTTTGGGAGTGTGGAGTCTTAGCCAGTGGACCACCAGGGAAGTCCCTAAATAGTCTTAAGTGAATGAATGAATGAGTGGAGTTAAATGGAAACACTATCAATATTTTACATACCCATGTTTTTACATTTTGTCATTTTTATTAAGCTAGGTTTAATGGTCAGTCTTTTTTTCCTCTCAACTAGCCACGTACACCTTCATGTGATCAGCCAGGATTTTGATTCTCCTTGCCTTAAAAACAAAAAACACTGGAATTCTTTCAATACTGAATACTTCCTCGAATCACAAGGTAAACATTGTTCTTTGCTTTTACATTTGCTTCATTTTCTCAGTTGTTCTCATACTTGATTCAGTTGTTTCCCAAAATAATAACTTGGCTTCAAAAACCCATGTACAACTTTGTGTTGCTTGTACAGAGAGCCCCATGAAAAGAAAGTGGATTATTTGGATTGTAGGATTGCCACTTTGCTGTGAGCAGCCTTCTTGGGAGACTTAGAGCGCTGTTATGTCAGAGCCAAAAAAAGATTGATTATATTAACAATGGGGGACTTCAAAGGTTGTCCTGAGAATTATTGGAGTTCATGGGTCTGAAAGCCCTAAACAGTTATTTCTTTTCTTGGGAGGCGCCTGGGGGCTGCCTTCTGTTAAGAGTGTTTACTTAACAGGGGAAGGCTGTGTTTATATAGAAGGAAGCATTTCCCAGTGTGTATACTGTGGAACTTCAGCATGCTGGGATGTCAATGATGATAGCTACCATTGACCAAGGGCTAACTAGGGGTAAAACCCTATGATAATAAGCCTTTGACATAGTAACATAGATTGCTGAGAGTATATCCTTGAGTGAATGTAACCTCAAATTTACTAGCTTTAAGGATACCTGGCATATTTGGGAGTCAGATTTCCTTCCTTCCTCCCTTCCTTCCTTCCTCCCTCTCTCCTTAACTCCCTCCCTCCCTTCCTTCCTTTCTCTTTCTTTCCTTCTCTCTTCCCTCCCTCCGTCTCTCCCTAGCTCTCCCCCTCCCTCCCTCCATCTCTTTGTCTCTGTCTCTCTTTTGGCTTTCCAGAGTAGCTCTAAACGTTTTTTCCTTGCTTTCTAAACTTTTTTCCTTGCTTGCAGCTGTGATTGAGACAGTACAAGAGGCTGGCAGAGTGACTGTCCGAGATGGGATGTCTGAGCTTTTGAAGCTGCCCCTCCGTTGTCACGAGTGCCAGCAGCTGCTGCCTTCCATTCCTCAGCTGAAAGAGCATCTCAGGAAGCACTGGCCAAAATGATTCTGTGGAGCCTGAACTTCTGCAGCAGGTGTGGCTGATTGTTTAGAGCAAATTCCTGGCACCTGTTCTGGATTGCGTGTGAACTTTTACTTCTTGAATTAAAACATGCAATTTTTTTTTTCTTCCACAAAGCTTATTCTGTTCCTGAGTGGCCACAATATGGGGTACCTTGAAGTAGTTTAGGAATTAGGAATTTGGATTTGTCATGGATGTGTTCTGTGGTGAGGGTGGCTGGGGTAGGCCTGGCCCACCATCTCCAGGAGCCACGTCAGGTCTGACTAATGGGAGCAGAGCCGTGTTCAAACTGACCAAATGCAGGGTATGGAAGCAGAGGGCTGCTTATATATTTCTGTTTCTTACCTTTATCCTCCCTCCTCAGAGGCAGGTGGTACCCTTTCATCAAAGCAGCCAGAATGGTCTCTTATTTATCCTGAAGGCACTGGTCTTGTTCTCTGATCTTAATCTGGTCTGTAATAGTCTCTTTCTTTTCCTCCTTCATAGGGAGACTTAGTTTCTTCTGTCCCCTTCATTCCTTTCTATTCCAAACCACCCACATGCTCCTTTCTCAGGAAGTCTGTCTCATCACTTCTCCTTCACTCTGAGCAAAGAGGCTAGATAAGGGGGTAGAGGGCTGGAGTTTTCTTCTAATATCAGGAGTTCCTGGATGGTATGGAAATACTCAGCCATATGTTCATCACAGTTCAGCTGTCGAGTCTTCTTGGTGGCCTGCTTAGATCTGTTGTCTAAAAATAAAGTTCATTCGTTTGGGTATCTCTCTTAGGCAATTGAACACTATCAGGAGTTCAGCTGATGGTCACAAAGTCAGCTCTGATGCACAAAAAGGTAGTTGTTGAATGAAAAGTTGCACAAAACCCCATTGCTTCACTTCTTCCTCAGAACAAATTTGGATGGAACAGTTGGATTAAGTTGGTTTTTGGATAACATCAAAACTAAAGGTGAAGGAAAGTCTAAAACATTATTCTTGATCAGTCTTTGATCTCTTTGGGGCTGTGAGATTTTTTGCTCTTGCTTGTAAAAAAAAAAAAAAAAAACCCTTAACAATAACTTCTCTGAAGAGAGAAAAACCTCAGTCCATAGAGACCACATTTGACCTCAGTGTCTTTCACAAATAAACAAGATGCCACAGTGGGTTTTTGGTGAGCGTGAGTATAATCACAATTAGTAGTAATTAATGATTATAGCAGCTAACATTTGTCCAATACCTTTGTTTCTGATATTATGTTAAGTACTTTATCCAAATGATCTCATTTACTTCTCACTCTACATAACTCTGGGGTAGGTACTATTGTTATGCCCCTTTAAAGGATGAAGATCTAAGAATGTGTAAAAGATCCTCATTGAATTCATTATTTTCCCTCTCAGCTGAACAGTAAAATGCAGTATTAACCAGCAGAGGTCATAGACCCACAGGGACCTTGGGCCTGTGCTGATCAAAAGTTTCCATGGCTTTTGTTGATTTCTCTGAGGCTGGTCTGTTCCTTTAAAGCCCCTTTTGTCCAACATTTTTCATCCCTGTCTTCTGTTCCTTCTGCATTCCAGGAATGTAGTCCTTACCTTGTCAGCCCAGTTTATCCATAGTTCCTTCTGTCTGGCTCAGCTCTGGACCTTTGAGCCTGCCCAGTTGTCTGCTTCCTCTCCTGCAGTGGTTGCCTCCTTACCCTGTGGCCCATGGCCTTCTCCCTCAACCCAGCTGTGGAGGGGATGTGGCTTCATAGCTTTGCCTTTGGTGTCATCAGGTATTAGGCGCTGTGACTCATGGGCTTGTTGGTTAGTAACAGACTCTGGATTCAGATCTGGGTCCCAATCCTGGCTCATGTCCTCAGAGCTGAGGGATCTTAGGCAAGTTACTTATTTTCCCTGAACTTCAGGGTTATAAGGATTAAATAAAATAATTCATGTAAAAGATTTAGCATAGTGTCTGGCACAGAGAAGGGCTCAATAAATGGTAACTGGAAGCCTCTGCTTTTATTTTGGTGGGGAGGAGTGGTGGGGATTGGGAAGGAGGGTTCATTTGATCTATTCCCTTCTCCACGTCTGATGCCTTAGAACCCAGAGAAACTCTGTTCCTGAAAGTATATTCCATGGACTCCTGAGATCAGAATTACTAGTTTCCTTTTAAAAATATAAATACCTGGGTTCTACCCCAGAACTATTGAATCAAATCCCCTGGGCCTAGGAATCTGCACTATATGACAGACATTCAGGATGATCTTTATTCATACTAAAGTTTGAGAACCAGAGTATAAATGAGCCCTTAGCTTTAAAGTACCTTGCATTTCTGAAGCTTCCAGATTAGGCTGTGCCCTGCCAGGGCACTTGCTGTATTTTCTGGTTGGCTTTGGGCCAGTGTGGGCCTTCCTTCCCTCTGCAGGGTCAGGGTTATCTCAGGATCCAGGAAGACCTTGGGCATTAGATGAGGGAGAGTGACTGGCTGTAGCAACCAGCCCTCCCTTTCTGTAGGGGTTGTAGGGGGCTCCTCTGGCCCCAGGCTCTTAGGGGCCAGGTTGAGCTGATGACTGCTCCTCTTCAGTGGCTCCCATTCCCCTCTTCCTGCCCAGAGGTTAGTCCTAGAGGCTTGGCTTGGGACCTTGATGAACGTAGCTAGCCATAGACTCAGAGCTCATATATATTTCCCCTTCTGTGTTTGTCTGTTTGATATCCAGGGACAAATAGTCCCTTCAGGGACCGGGCCATACTTGGGATGGTCATTAAGAGTCTCTGCAGGTTCAGTGACATTTCCTGGAGCTCAGTATCTAGAAGTTCATTACATACATTGGATATGGCTAGATATCAGAGATTCAGGGCTCATCTGTGACAGAATTGGCCTAACTGCCTCTCTCTGTCCCAGTAATGCCCACTCGGAGACTTCCATAGAGCTCTTCCATAGACTAGATTAAAAAAATATATATATGTGATAGGGAATTCCCTGGTGGTTCAGTGGTTAGGACTCAGTGCTCTCACTGCAGTGGCCTGGGTTCATTCCCTGGTCCGGAACTAAGATCTTGCAAGCTCGGTGGCGCGGCTGAAAAAAAAAATGATGAAAGCCATCAATCATACTCCCCAGGATAACGTATATATACACATTTTATATACACTAATAGGGAGTTTATAAAGTCCCTGAAGTGCTTCCATGACTCCCTAGTGGTCTGTGGACCTCAGCTTACGAACTTCTGCTCTGGCAAAAAGGGTCATCACCATGCATCTGGGATTTCAGGAGGTGTCTGGGATCACTGTGGATGACGACAGGCCAGACCCCATCTCCAGGATGTTTTTGGAATGCTATTCTTTGGTCTCAGTGCTCCTTCTTCAGCCCTTTGGTACATGCACATCCTGGGGGCCTCTGGCTGGAGATGTAATTTGGGCCCAGGAACTGCTGGCTGAAGTTTAGCCACCACACTCAGGCAGTAGTCTTGTGAAACAGGGAAGTCTTCAGTAGGTCTGAGAGGTTTGGGAACCTTGGCTGATAGATTCATCACAAGCTATCTAAAAGGCATTGAATCAGGACTTCCCTGGCGGTCCGGTGGTTAAGACTCCACGCTTGCAGTGTAGGGGTGCAGGTTCGATCCCTGGTCGGGGACCAAGATCCCCGATGCAGCACAGCACACACACACACACACACACACACACACACACACAAAGCATCGAATCTGTTTCACTACGATGAATGTCTAGGGGAAAACTGTACCGATTATTTGCGCAAATAGATCAGCTGCATCATGATTGTATCTCAAGACAGTGGGAGTGGCGATATTTCGTGTGTACAGTCTGTTGACAGTACAAACTGCTGAAGACCCAGTACAGTTTGTACTGTTAAACTAAGGCAGATTTTACTGAGGCTCCAGCCAGAATTAAAGAACATTTAACTAAATTTCAGATAAAGTGCCCACTGAATTAAAAAAAAAAAAAAGATATTGCAGGAGCATTCAGTTCAGTTTTCCACCTAATCAATCATGTTATATAGTTTAGCATATCAGTATTAAAATCAAGATGAGAGTATCTGATAAACTGCAATCAAGGAGAGACTATCACAGACAGTATAATATGTGAGATATAATGAAGGAAAATTTGGAAGTGAGGTGAGCACCTCTAAATTCTTTGTTCAGCCAGGCTACTCAGTGAGCTTGAATAATAGCTCTTTTGGAAGGAAAAATGTCAGTAATAACTTGGATGGGCCAGAAAAAGGATGTAAAATATTGAGGTGTATAGGTCCCATATCATCCCCTCCCCCAGGTGGGCTATTGTTGACATTATCACTGGAAAAAATTACCTTTCTTTGCCTATTTAACCCAGATTTATCATTGTGTTGCAATTGGGTGGAGTCTTCTCAAGGTACAGGGCATACTGGCATGAAAAAATAGACCAAAAGCATGTAAATCACATTTGTGATGCCAGGTCATAGTATTTCCTCCATTAGGACTCTTCGCTTTTATCTTGGCCCTGTCATAGCCAGGCAAGGCAGCAGTTTTATTAAAATAAAGCGGTTGAATATGGATGGATACTTTAAACTCTAGTCAAGAAGTCACATTTATAATTGAGTTCGGTTGCTGTAAGAGAAGGTAGGTAAGATGTGACAGAGCTGAACTGGAACCTGAAACTGATCAAGTGAATGTCTTACATGATAGCATGAAGAATAGGCTTTGAACAAATCATAAGTTGGAGCTGGTGGAAAGGGCTCTCAAAGTCCATTAGGCTCTCTGAAATGGAGTAATCTCTTATTTGTATCTTAATCTGTTATCTTTTTTTACTTTTTTTTTTTTTTTTAGCAGACAAGCTACCACCCAAGAATGAACTTTGGGTCTTAGAGTCTCCTAATGAGTGGGGTTCTGATGCTTCCCACTCAGGGAGGGGCTTGTAGGTGAGCATTATGTAAGCAGTTGTCAAATGACTCATCAAATCAGTGACATCCTCAAATGCCTGAGAGTTCCTCTCTTGGCAGTTGCTCTCTACCCAGACAGACCTCAGGGAAGGAAACAGCTTGGGCATGGGACAATGGGAAAGGAGTTCTAGGATTCTGGGCCACTCACTACTCAACTCCTTTTGCCTGTTCCATTTTGCAAATTTATTTTGAGACCATCTATTTCAACTTTGTCATTTTTAAGAAGGCTACTGGGACTTGGAGGTTTAAAGGGCTCATTTAGCAATGTAAACCAGATTTTGGCCTGTATTGGAAGTCTTCTTGACTTTTCCCAGATTCTCTCAAGGTACTGACATCTTATTTAAGAATAAGGAATGGCGTCAGTGCTAAATCGCACTTGCTTCTTGTCTTGCCTCACAATATTTTCTTTAGAGTAGGAATAAAAGGACTTAGGCTTATATTTGAAGCTCAGCTCTGTTACATGTTAGCTGTGTGACACTGGGGTAAGTCATTTAACCTCTCTGGCCTCAATTTTATCATCTGTGAAATTGACTGTGAAGATTAAACAAGAATGAATGTGAAAGACCCAGGTACTCCTGTGGTCCAGCACTCATCAATCCTAGTCTTCTCCGCTAAACTCTAACCCTGTCTGACCTGTGAGGCCTTAGCGAATATTCTCTCCAGCGAGTTCTTTTTCCCTTTCAGTCTTGGTTTCTCATATTTAAAACCAGGGCCTTAGACTAGATAATACTTAAAATCCCTCCTAGTAGTAAGAGGGCCTTAGAACTTGCTTCAGGCTCCAGCTGGTTAGCTCCTATTGCTCTATCCCTAAGGTCTCCTTTTTTCCTAAGACCAAAATTGGCAGATTAGCTTTCTAAAGCACAGAGGTTCTTTACATCCATGCCCTTAACTGTAAAGTAAGTTTTAAAAGAAGTCTTCATCTGCTCCACTTTATGCTGATTCTGAACCCATGGTGGGGAGCAAAGGGCATAGCCGAATCTGGGGGTTTAAATTAAATGACACCATTAGAACTTTCCCTTTCCATCTCTTAGTTCTGCTTTCCTGTGTTGACTCTCTCCAGGGGGCAACAAAAATAGCCATGGGCCTCAGAGAGAGAGGACGTCCTTTTCCCTGACATTCCTGCCAAAGTATAGAAAGGACCCTGACTCTTCTGCTTAGGTCACATACTCATCTCTGGACTAATCACTGTGTCTCTTAGGAGGATGACATATTCTGGCCATTTTGAGGTACAAGCCCATCTTGAGGCGTGAGGGGTGGAGGGCCACAGGACTGATGGCCCCACTAGAATTACACGGAACAGGAAAGAGCAATTTGCAAAACAATAGATATTTACCACTCGCATGGACTGCACACATCATTCCAAAATGCTGGTAGCTCCCTTAGTCCCATGCCATTGACATGGGATCTAAGACTAAAAAGGAGGCAAACAGTCCTGGGCTTCTGGCAGCTACAGGTTGAAAGTTGACACAGCCCACTGCCCCCACCCCAAGCCTGTACTGTTTGCCTTGATTGGAGGAAAAACTATCATATTCAAACTGCATAGTTACTAGCCAAGGACCTTTTGCAGAAACTTCTCCAGAAGCTGTAGGATGTACTCATACAACACTTGCTAGAGTTGCCAGGGTCCTGAGGCACCTCCATGTCCTGGCTCACTAGTCGACCACCAGCTCTGCTGCTCTTTCATTGGCTGCATTCTGGGGTAGGAGGCCAGGGCCAGGGCAGAGGAAGGGGCTTTGGGAGTTGCCTGAAAAGCCAGTTGAGCAGCTGGATTCTTATCTACTACTGTTAGCATTTCCATTATCACAAGGTTAACAACTTCTCTAGGTTAACAAGTACCCAGAGAATTGCCCATTGACTAGGGATTGGAAAAACTATTACTTTTGCTTTTAAGAAACTGTAAAGGGGAAAATGTTCATGACAGAGTAAGGGGAGGAAATAGGTCAGATACTAAAATGTGATCCCTCCAGCTTGTCAGGCATTAGGGAAGAGACCCAAGGTTTTGGAGAGAGGCCCCAATAAGTACCTCTGCCTGAATACCCTGCCTGAGAAGCTGTTAGTGTGTCTCACATGAATGAGAAAAAGGCGCCCCCTGCAGGTGGAAGCTTTTAGCCCACACTCACCTCTGAGTCTGGGGCTCCTGTAGGTCACAAATGTGCAGCCTTACAGGGTGGGGACCCTGTTTCTCACCAGGCTGTGAGGTTCTGTAGAACAGATGCTACTTCTTGGTTCTCTGACATGTACCCAATAAAATTCAGTATACCTGGAACATAATAGGATCCCAGTTAAATGTTGTTGAGTGAATGAAACCTTTTGTCACACTTTGAAAGCATGTAGGAAACAGAACTCTTTCTGCTGCAGCTGGATTTAACTGTCAAGTGTGTGGTCTGTGGAGACTGCATCTGGCTTTTGGAAACATTCTGGTAAATATCCTGCTGCCATTGTCTATGAGCACAGTCTCTCTTATGGATCAGAATTAGTGGAACATAAACATGTTCATATTTTCCCACATAACTTTCCAGATTATCAGTCTGCTAACAAACAAGGTGATTAAACCTGTTGGTGTTTTCCTGTCTTTTCTATGAAGGATCTGTTTTTAGGGGAATTATTATCTTTGGCCACCAGATGGCAGCCATTGAACAATAAATTCTTAATTTGTCGTTTATTCCAAAGCTTTTTCTTTTCTTTCTTTCTTTTTTTTTTTTGGAAGAAGTTTTATGTAACTTTTATATTTTAGAATCAGTGTTTTAAAATAAAATATAGAGGGGTTTTTAAAATAAGGCTTATGCACGTTTAACTGATCTCTTAAGATAGAAATTTGACAGAAAACCATGGTGTAGGTAAGAATATAAAACATACCTGATTGATAGGGGAGGCCATTTGGCTTGGAGGTTAAATAGACTCTAAAATTGGCTAGAGCCATGGTTGATGTCTGATTCTGGCACTTAACAGTGGAGGGTCTTGAACATGTCAGGTGCATGGTAGGCATTGAAAAATAAGCTATCTTGTTTCCTTCCATTTCTTTTCTTTCTTTCTTTTTTTTATTGGAATATAATTGCTTTACACTCTTGTACCAGTTTTTGAGGTACACCAAAGTCAGACAGCTGTATTTATACACATGTCCCCATATTCCCTCCCTCCCTCAACTCCCGCCCCCCCCCCCCCCCCCCCCCCCCCCGCCAAACCTCGTGTCCTCCAGTCCATTCTCTGCATCTGCATCCTTATTCTTGTCTTGTCACTGGGTTTATCAGTACCTTTTTTTTTTTCTTTAAGATTCCGTATATATGAGTTAGCATACAATATTTGTTTTTCTCTTTCTTAAGTTGAGCCCAAGGTTAGTAACTCTTGTTCCCATCCCAAGTATACTTGGAAGCAGCACTGGGAACAGACACTTCTGCTGGGCATATCTTTGAAAAGTGGTATCGTTTTTACATTGACTTAATTGTTAATTCTCTGATGGTTTGATATTAGAGGAAGCACTGTCAAAGCGAGATGATGATCCAGAGAGAAGGTAAAGGGCTGTATGTGCATTTTTCATGGGCCAGTTTCCCCCAAAGCCTCTTTCTGATAAAAGAACCTAGCTTCACCTCTATCCTCTGGCTCCTTCAATGCTTCTCTCTTCTAAACAGGTAGAATAAGTGCTCCAGCCTCAAATAGTATCAGAATATTAGAGCTGGGAAGGACTTTACAAACCAGGGCTCCTGATGTTTTTGGAGTCACAGGTTCTGAGAGGTGAAAGCTAGGGACTCTCTCACAGTACATACATTTTCATACAAATCAAATCAATCATCTATAGATCTCCTAGGGCAGAGGTTTTCAGCTGGTGTGCATGCATATGTGTGTGTGTGTGTGTGTGTGTGTGTGTGTGTGTGTATACATCTCTTTGACCCTGATTATTTTGAACCATCTGATAGGGCATTTTTCCAAACCACTTACAGAAATTCACTCTGTTACCAGTGGGAAAACATGTAATGCTCCCGTGTATTGCCAGCAGACAAATGTTTAATCTCTTGCCTCAAGAAGGTGTTAAAATTCTTTAGTCTATCTAGTAGCCTCTGATATCCCATTGAGTCATTGGGGACACAGAAGTGATTGCTTTAACGCTAGTGACAAACTTAAGTCTTTATTAAGCACCAAGAATGCTTATATTCCCAGAATCATGCTGGGAGAATATATACTAAAATGTTAATATAGTGGTCTTCTCTGGATGGCGAGAATGTGAGTAACTTAAATTTCATTATATTAGCTACAGTGAATATGTATTTGGGAATGTGAGAGATACCAAGTTTTATCAAAAAAAGTAATAGTCCATAAGGGAATGCAATCAACATTCAGTTAATTTATATTAATAGTTGGTAAAGCCAAAAATGGCTAATAATTTTTTTTCTTTTCTTTAAGAACTTTTATTGAGATACAGTTAATGTACAATAAACTGCATATATTTAAAGTGTACATTTTGATATTTCTTTTCTTATTAGTAATGTATATATGGCAATCCCAATCTCTCATTTCATCCCCCCACCCCGGCTTTCCCCACTTGGTGTCCATATGTTTGTTCTCTACATCTGTGTCTCTGTTTCTGCCTTGCAAACCAGTTGATTTGTGCCATTTTTTTATATTCCGCATTGGACCGCTAACTAATTTCTTAAAGCAAAAGCTGGAAACAGGAAAAGAGAAAAAATTTGTACAGAAAAACATGGATGATTAATAAATACCAAGCTGATATAAATTCAGTGAAACTAAGTGACAGAGAAATTCCACAAACTTTAAATTAGATGCAAACTGGAGGAAAACAACAAGACTAGCAGAATTGGAATGGGAAGAGACAGTGGGAAACAAGTGAGCAGGATCAACTAAAAATAACAGGAAATGTTGAGATATCATATTGACAGCAAATTGAGGAAACATTAGCCAATCATCCTTTCCAGAAAAGACAGCATCCTCCTACCTTTAAGATTTAAAAACAATTGGGTTAGAGGAAAAGTCTTGAGATGTTAGAGAAAACAAAGCATGGAATACACTAAGAGGACAGAGTTGCCAGTTCCAAGTCAGCACCAGTTCTAAAAAAGAAGAGATTATCCTGGACTATGGGGGCAATACCTATAAGAGCATTGCTTGTCAAGGAGAAGAAAAGAAATGCCTATTGGTTGAAGCTCTCCAGAAACAACACAGCATCATAGAATTCAGAAGAAATCTGGCCACAAAAGGCAACATGTATTACAGAAACTTCATTATATCAGCAAAAAGCATTCTTTGGGCTGAGGAACTGAAACTGTGCACCTCAGATTGGGACTTGAACCCATGTGGCTGGGACTCAAACCTGGCGCAAACCCAAGGTCTTCCAACTGAGATCACACACCTGGTTTCAGGACTTAATGAAGCTCAGGTTCTTGATGTCTCATGGCAGAAAGAATTCAGTGAGAGACAAAGTGGTAGATAAGAAGTGGATTTATTTAGAGAGAAACACACTTCGCAGAGTGTGACCCATCTCAGAAGGTGAGAAAGGCCAAAAATGGCTAATAATTTCAACAAGTCATATCAGTTCTTCAGCCCTCTATAGACAGAAAGACATCCTGCAAGACCAAATTCCAAGCCTTTAACAGGTTCCATTGGGCCTGAGAATGACACAGATGAAGGTAATTCATATTCTGGATCTGATTTCCCTATCACTAGATTTAGAAAATTAGATTTTCTCTGTTTGTCCACAACCTCAGTCTGTGTTTCTTTCACAGAGATATCAACTACATTTTGTTCAAAATTGTTGTACACAACAACTTCCTATTTGTATTTACAAATGTCTTTCAGCAGCCATTGAAGTCCCATGATTTATCCTGGTGTTATGTTGATGTGGCATGTTATGTTAGGTTTCCAAATACTGAACCATCCTTGAGTTCTTGGAATGAACCCTCTTTGTTCCTGAGGGCTACTCTTTCAGTGTTGACTTGCATTCCAGGAAACATTTTTGATGGGGTGGGAATGGGGATAAGCTTTATAGATTAGTTCATATGTGAGTGCTTTGTGGCCTGGAAGCCAAACTTCCGACATGAAGTATCAGAAGCGGAAGAGCAAACAGGACCTGAAAATCAGGAGGAGAATGGTCAGGATTTTGGCTTCAGATAGCCTTTGTGGAATTCAAGTAATGAGAGAAGTGGGGAGGCAACAAAAAGAAGTCAGAGAAGCTAAACCAATCTACATAATGAAAAGAGAGGAAGAGAAAGAAGATACAGGAGGTGAACATTTGGGGAAGACCTTGAGGCCTTTGGGAAGTGGGGGCTATTTTGAGAGGTCGGGAGAACTAGGGAAGGGAGGAGGGGATTTTGGAGAAGGGTTATTCTCCCTGATATGACCTAGATCCCCTTTAATAATTTTTGAGATGCCAGCAAAGATTATGTTTGTCATCTTTTTGGGGGGGAAATTTTGAGGAAGTGCAGCTACCACCCATGTTACGTGTAAAAAGTCAGTCCTTTGTAGAAAGCATGATTGAATTGTCATAGTTTGGAAAGAACTTGTCACAGTGTGTGATCTGCCCAGAGGCACTCTCCAAAACACTGCAAAATCCTCCAGGAATCTTTTCATCTTTTTGAAACTCCAGTTTGCAAGGCTGACCTGCTGAGTATAGTGTTCTGTAAAGGCAGAGCTTGTTTTCCAGTTACTTGGTGGTGGGAGGAACACCACAGTGGTGTCTATTTTTTGAGGAAGAGTTGACAGCTCATTTGTGAAAGGGAGATGGGCATAGGGAGCGTTAGGCTGCTCAGGTGTGTGGGCAAGAAGAGAGGACAGGCAGATCTTTGGGGACAAAAGGAATTCTCATGCTGGGTTTGCCCTGAGAAACAGAAGCTGGTCCCTTTACGATGGGATTTTTTTCCCCCTCCTTCCGGGGCCTAGGAAATATGGTCTGCCGGGTATAGAGGGAGGCACTAAATAAACAATACTGAGGCTCCCTTTGTGACAGTCACCAACCTTGGTAGCAATGCCATAAGGCAGGTGGGCTTAGTTTCACTTTGCTTGAGGAATTTACAACTCAGAGTGGTTCTGGGAATTCCTTGGTGGTCCAGTGGTTAGGTCGCTGCGATTTCACTGCTGTGGCCTGGATTCATTCTCTGGTCAGGGAACTAAGATCCCACAAGCTACGTAGTGTGGCCAAAAAACCCCAAAAGACAAAAAAACAAAAATGAAAAGAAAAAACTCAGAGTTGTTCTGTCCCAGACCAAGTTACGGGGTAGGGGATAGGGAATCAGAAGCTAGAACTCTTCCCTCACATCCAGGTTCCTCCTCCTGTATCCACACAGAACATCTCCCTCAAACTGGTTACTGAGTCTTGACTTTCAGTCAAAGTATATTAAAAGGCAAGTTGAGAATGACCGATGACCATGAGAACGCCCCTAGGGCTCTGAGGCATCCTTGGCTTGTTGGTGGAGGTGAGAGCCTGGCCATAGGGACTCAAGCCAGAGGAGGTGGGGAACAGAGGAGACTGTGACCAGGAGGAGTCCTGGGTTCCAGATGGCTGGAGTTAGAGGAGGGTAAACCCCAAGCCCCCTCCCAGGCTCCCACTGGAGACTTTGAGGCCCCCTCGCTGGGGTTTTGTGTTGGGGACTACCTGGGGCAGAAGTTGCTGGGGGGGTGGCGGTGGTGGTGTGGGGACCTCCTTGGGGTTTGGAACTGTGGAAGGCTCAGACCGGCCTTCTCAGAGATGAGGCGCCGCTTGCTGATTGAAGAGACCCAGGCCTGGCAAGTTCTGGACAACAAAGACTGTACCTGCTGGCTGCTGCTCCATCTGGATGGACCAGGGCATCATGCTGGACTGTAGGGGGGTGAGTGCAGCTCACTGGGCAACACACCAGGGCTGTACTTGGATGACCAGTTCCTGGGCGGTGAGGAAAGGGCCTCATAATATCCTCGGAGCTCCAGGGCTGCCAATCTAAAAGTGATTTTACAGAATGGCCATCATCAAAAAATCTACAAACAATAAATGCTGGAGAGGGTGTGCAGAAAAGGGAACCCTCCTGCACTGTTGGTGGGAATGTAAATTGGTACAGCCGCTATGGAAAACAGTGTGGAGTTTCCTTAAAAAACTAAAAGTAGAATGACCCAGCAATCCCACTCCTGAGCATATACCCTGAGAAAACCATAATCCAAAAAGAAACATACCACAGTGTTCATTGCAGCACTATTTACGATAGCCAAGGACATGGAAGCAACCTAAATGCCCATCAACAGGTGAATGGATGAAGATGTGGCACATATATACAATGGAATATTACTCAGCCATAAAAAGGAATGAAATTGAGTTATTTGTGAGGAGGTGGATGGACCTAGAGTCTGTCATACAGAGTAAGTAAGCCAGAAAGAGAAAAATAAGTACTGTGTGCTAACTCATATATAGAATCTAGAAAAATGGTACTGATGAACCCAGCGACAGGGCAAGAATAAAGACACAGATGTAGAGAATGGACTTGAGGACACTGGGGTGGGGCGGGGGGGGGGGGCGAAGGGGAAGCTGGGACGAAGTGAGAGAGTAGCATTGACATATATACACTACCCAATGTAAAATAGATAGCTAGTGGGAAGCTGATGCGTAACACAGGGAGATCAACTCGATGATGGGTGATGACTTAGAGGGCTGAGATAGGGAAGGTGGGAAGGAGTCATGGGAGGGAGGGGATATGGGGATATATATATAAATATAGCTGATTCACTTTGTTGTACAGCAGAAACTGGCATAACAGTGTAAAGCAATTATATTCCAATAAAGGGCTTAAAAAATAAAAATAAAAAATTCCAAAAAAATATATAAAGTGATTTTAACTTTACCTGTTGGCAAAATACCTGTGCCTTTTCTATCCCCAGTGACCAATACTGATTTTTCTTAGTCTCTCATGTTAACCAAAATGACCCATATCCTAGATGACAGCCACCCTGGAAGCTTTGAAGTTGCTGGGTTTGCCTGCCAGGTCTACCACTTAGCAGCTGTGTGGCACTGGCAAGTTTAACTTCTCTGATCCACTGATTTCTTACCTGTAAAACAGGGATGCCGTAGGTTTACCTCTTAGGATTCCTATGAAATAATGACAGTTAAGCACTTGGTATGTGGTCACTAAATAACTATGATGATAGCAAATAGCTGTCTTCAAAGGAAACTTTCTTGTAGATTTGGTCTAATCTATTCATTGGAATTCTTGGTTTCTTTTCTGATGTAAGTTCTCTCTGCTCCCCTGCCCTTTCCACCTCCCCTCGCTCAGTGGCAGCAGACTTAGGTGAGCCGGCTTAAGAAAAGATTCATTTTGGTGGAGGCCAAATATATCTTAGGACCAAATAAAACATTCTTGACAAGTCACTTTTTTTTTAAGCTCTTTATTGGAATAAAATTGCTTTACACTGTTGTGCCAGTTTTTGGTGTACAACAAAGTGAATCAGCTGTATTTATACATATATCTCCATATCCCCTCCCTCCCGTGACTCCTTCCCACCCTCCCTATAATAAGTCACTTTTAATCCAAAAGAATTTTGAGAAAGGAAATAATTTAGCCCTTCCTCCAAAAATAAGAGCTAGCAGTGGTAGTTTCTATATTAATTAATAAATTAGTATGTTTTTAAAATGGAAAAATAATCTGAAAGGTGACAGTTTTAGGTGAATTCACTTCACAAGGGTTTGGAGCAACAGTCAACTTCAAGATTAAACTCTCAGTCACTTCGCCAGGTAGTTTAACACCCCAACTCATATGTGGTGCCTGTAAGGAAAGTAAACATTTTCTATAATTGTAAACACCTATCATTATCATACTATCCACCGTCTGGGCCCTTTCCTCCTGTTTTCCATGTGTTCTATCCCCACAAAACCTAAGAGATTTCAAATCAATGTGACTAATAGCAAAGACGGACAACAGGTCACCCTCTCTCCTTCTATGGCTCATTTCTTCCTGGATGAGGCTACTCTATACGCATAATGTAATTGTGTTTTTCGCCTTATCTACTCCTTTAAAACCTGAGGAGGAGTTATCAAAATGAAAAGCAAAAGACCTTTAAAGATGAATGATGCAGGCAGGTACTTTGGACTTTGTATTATAGTTAAGGTTGTTTCTGAATTGCTTTTTAGTTTCTCATCACTGAATTCATATGGCTTCTGTTTCTTGAGAGAAAAACCTAATTTTTTTCTTTTTAACAGAATCACCTAATTGCACAGTCATTTTCAACCATACAAAAGCCCACATTAACAATGAGCCAAGAGAAATAATTAGGACTCGCAGACTGGGAAGCGGTAAATGATCTAATATATAGTTCTTGTGCTTGAGGGATTTAATTTGACATCAACAGAAAAAGGATTTTTCGGAAGAAAAAAATCTTGTCACTTAATTCACAGTGTACTTAGCTATAGACAGTTCTATTGACAGAATTCATTTAGTGTTTTTCTGATTCATTTGGTGCTTAACAAAGGACTTACTTGAGCTCTTGCCTTTCAATTCATTGTTGTATGGTTCTTTAATCTTAGTTTTTATTGACTGAGATATATAAAATAATTATAGTGAGAAATTTTAGTATGTACATATCAAAATTGGACATCTCCAGGAGGCAAAGAATAAGTAAGGACATAAAGGAATTGAACACTACAATAAGTAAACGTGTGTGTGTATGTGCGTGCACACTAGTGCACGCGTGCATGTGAGCACCCAGATGTGCACTCAGGTATAGAGGAGAAAGACCCTCACATCTACTGAATAGAGAAGATACACTACCCCCCATATGTTTATGGAACATTTAAAACAGTTGATCCCATATTTGACCACAAAGAAAATTTTGATACATTTTTGTGTTGTTTCACTTTTTGCAAATAATCGTGTATTACTTTTAAAATGAAAAAAACCCACCAAAATAAAAACAAAATTAAAAATGTATTTGTTCTATTTCTAATGTCTAGAACAATGTTTGGTACATTTTAGGTACTCAATAAATGTTGGCTACATAAATAAGCAAATGGCTTTTAACATTCGTTGAGTACCTACTATGTACTAGGCACTGGACATCAGGCATTGCCTTTTAGCTGTGTGGCCTAAAGCCATTTGAGTTAAATGGATTTTTGTATATCACAGAGCATACCTTGCCCTCAACCATAACTAACAGATCGCAAGTCTGCAATTATTCCTTTAGCCCATGACAGGGGCTATATCTGTTTTCCAACCGCATTATAAGGGATTCTGCTAAAGTGGTTTACTTCATATCTTGATATACAGGTATACGTTTCCCACACTTCAGGTAATAATTTACAGAGTGAGGGAGGTGTGATAAGGGCATATGGAGTAGGGAAAGCTCTCTGACACTGAACATGCTGACTAAATTAGGTAACTCTGACATCCTCTCCAGCTTTACCAAGAATAATTCTTCCATCTCCAGTCATACTGGCTCTGTTGTCTTTATTTATGATTATTTTTTACTTATCTGGAAATAGGTCCTTTTTTTCTTCCATTTAAATATACTTCTTCTTTTCAAAATATTGGCTTAGTTAAATGGTCCAAAGTTTCTGCTGTAATTGCTGACTTATTTAATTGTAATAGGCACACCTTACTGAAGTACTGCTCACTATAACAAGCACTCATTTTTTTAAGACATTTTCAATCAAGGAAAATGAAGAGCCCATAATAGGATTAGGCTATTCTCTTGTTTTTTTAATAGCCATTTGCTTACAATTTGGAAATATTTGCTGCCCATAGGTAAAATTAGGATCATTATTAAAGGTAGTACATTTTCCTACCCAATAATGTGTTTAATAGTAGGCAGAACAGTAGGGTATCTGTGTGTTTTTTCTCTTTTTTGCTTTTTTAAAACTATCAGTTATTGAGAGCTTGGTATGTGTTGGGCACTGAACAAAGCTCTTTAAGTAAATTATTTTAATCCTCACAACAATCTTATTAACTACATGTGATGAAGAAACCAAGGCTAAGTAAGATAAATAATGAAACTAATAACAGAAATTCTCTCTGTGTTCAAAGCCCAGGCTTTTAACCACTGTGCTACACTTCTGCTTTCTATTGCATGGTCATATTCTGGTACTTGCCTTCTTCTAAAACACCTCCATTTTAGAAAACTCAAGTAAAACTCAAGTATCCTGAGCTCAGCCCTCAGCTTTTTCATAGCTTCATTTCCACTGCCTCTGTTTTTCAGCATCGTCAAGATTTCTAGTCCCTTGCCCGTTCCACTTCCTCCCAGTTTAGCAGCCCCATCTTGGGCTTGCTTTCTTTTCCATGAACCTCATGTTCGATCACCTGAAATATTCTCCCACAAATACCCCTTTTATAATTATCCTACTGCTAATCCCACTCTACTGTATTCCAACCCTGGATCAGTGCCACAATTTGCTTCGTTTACTCCTATCTTCAGATTAATCAATGTTAGAAAAACAGTGTCAGTAGATCTTGCAATAAACCTTGCAGATCAGCACCCCAACACATCTATGGCCTTGAACCCTCGCTGGGCTCTCAGCACTCTCCTTTGATTCATTGGCTGTTGTCAGGTTCCTCCCTCACTGTCTTCAACAACTATTCCATGTTAGTACCACTGTCCTTAAGTTCTCACTTAACCTTACTCTTAGCTGACTATATTTTCTCCTACTTCATCAAAAAATTGAGACCAGTAGGCATTATCTTGTTCACTTTCCATCCCCTTCACTGCTGCTCGTTCACATGCATACAATTCCTGACTTCCTTCCACAGGGTAAGGGGGTCCCTATTCCTGTTCAAATCCAACTCCTCACCTTGACCTCAGGTCCAAAATGGAAGCGTCTGCACTCTGGGTTGTAGGAAGTAGAGTCAAGGACACACACATACTGTTTCTTAACAAAACTCTTGGACCCTCCTTCATGACCCTTCTCTGTACCTCCATGGCCAGCATTCATTCACATGCCACAGGTGACTAAGCTCTAAGGGAGGTTGTGAGATACAAACTTTATTTTGTGTAACTACATGCCCAATTAAATAATAAAAATTTATTATTATAGAAGCAGCACAGAATGAAAATTGGAGATATTGAGCAGTCTCTGCCAATGTTCTTTTGCACATGAAAAAAATTGGGTTGCCTCTCTTTTTGTTCTTGACATATTTGTTACTTATTTTGCAAATGCTTTACAAATTTAGACCTTTTCATCTCTTAACTTTGTTTATGGTGTCTCATATGGAGGTTTATGTAGCCAAATCAGGCATTCTTTTTTCTTAATTGTTTCTAGATTTTATGTTTTGCTTAAGTAGGCCTTCCTCATCCATATCTTCTCTTTTATATATTCTCATGGGTGTAGATAATGAGGAAGTGCTGGTGTGTGGCTCAGCGTGATGAGAAATAGGTACACCTCTCCCTAGGGCTCTCCCTTCCAGAGCTCTATGCACTACTTTGCTGCCACCTACCTTGACTCTCTCTATAGTCATGGCTTGTTTGACCAGTGTTCTTCTTCAACATTTTATTGACTCGAAAAAAAAAAAAGGAACAAAACCCAAAATAAAACAGAACAAAACGAACCCCCCCCCAAAAACAAAAGGGACTTCCCTGGTGGTCCAGTGGTTAAGAGTCTGTGCTTCCAATGCAGGGGGCACAAGTTTTGGTCCCTGGTCTGGGAACTAAGATCCCATATGCTGGGCGGCACAGCCAAAAAAACCTACAACATTTTATTTTCTCTTATACAGTTACTCTTCCAGATGAACTTTCTCTCCAACTTGTCAGATTTTATTGAAAAATCTCATTAAGCTTTTAACTTTGATGGATTTTAATTTATTTAATGGGAGGCATATTAACCATATTGAATCATTAGAATGGATTCTGATGACAGGAACTGGGATTCTAGTGGATATTATGTGTGTGTGTGTAAGTGTATATAGAATGATGGTGGTGGTGGGAGATAAAACATGGAAGGCTTTCCTTTATAGTGTCATTTCAATAGGAATTTTAGAGGAAAACGTAAATTTACTCAGCTCCAATGAATTTTATGAAACAAAACAATCTATATTTAAAAGGAGTCAAGGCTGAAGGAGACAATACAGTATGATTTACATTAAAGTGTTAATATAGTGTGAAGTCACTGAATGCACATTGAAGAGTTGCCATAGTAACAGTGATTTTCATGAAATGATTTTAGCTACTAGATTCTTGAGTGATGGCATGCCTTGTTGTTTGCTTCAAGTCATCTTTAGCACTCTCTCCTTCTCTATCGTGTCCTTGGAGGATAGAACACAGGAGAGGGACCTGTACTTAATTTCAATTACTTGATTTAAAATTTGAAATCAATTTAAACTCATTTAAGCAAAAAAAAAAATTTATTGATAGGATCAAAGTATGGTTCACAGAGCTGAAGGAAATGTGATAGAGGGGGCCTTCAGAGGGTTCAGGAGTATGGAGCAACTCTAAGAACCTGGGAAGCAGTTACCATGACATAGCCTCATCAGGGCAACCAGAACGATGAGCTCGCTTGCACCGTTTTCAGTTTTGTATCCCTGTGTTCAAGGCTCAAATTCTAGGAAGTTTCTGATCTGCCTGGTTTAAAAAAACCTGTGTACACACACACACACACACACACGTTTTTCTTGTAGAAAGGATTCTTACAGGGAGATTCTCATAGCGGTTCGCAACCTCTTTCAGATTAAGAATCATAAACAATAGGTAATAGACCAGGGATGGCCATACATGAAATGCCAATTTCAAATGGAGAAACAGTATGCTTGAGCAGTTTTAATTCTATGTGCAGGTTTCTTAAAACTTGTCTTTTTCTGGGATGTTCTTTATGCTCATGTATATGTCTTTCTGCTGTCTTATCTTGTTTTTTTCTTCATTTCTGACTTTTCATCAGTAAATTTCATTCATGAGGGTGTTTTGTTTTATTATGTTCTCTTCCAGAGACCTCCACTGTGGCGCCTCCCCCAGCCCTTCCTCCCTCATAGGCAATCTCCAGAATGCTACATATTTTTAGACCCCACTTTCCCCCCTTCCTCCTGTCCTATTTCCTAGTGTCCTCCTTTTAAGACTGGCTAAGTATGAAACCTATTCCCAGAAGAAAGATGGCACATGGAGCACAGCTGCCCCAACCAACACACACCCACGGCATGAGGCTGAGCTGTCCCATCACACCTGCAGACTTATGAACGTGAGAATGAATGCTTCTTGTAGCATGCCCCTCGGTTTTGGGCCAATCTGTTAAGCAGCATTTTGGGGGCAATAGTTAATACATTACTTTTCCAGCAAATGTATTTTTGTTTAAACTGGAGTATTCTGGAGTTCATCCCTTAATCCTTGTGCCTGTTTTATAGAATTTCATGCAGGGTAGAGAGAAAATGCTGGGCAGAAAGTGTCTTGTGGGACACCCTCAGTTTACACCAAGAGGCAAAAACCTACTATGTGTATGTTGCTTTCACACACTAAATGATCTATGTTTTTGTTAAGGTGAAAGTGAGGTAGATTCTGGAAAGCCTTAGTAACACAGTACCGTATAGTTATTCAGAGTTTTTTCTCAGCTGAGTACATTTTCATCATGATTCTAGCATAGTTTAGAGTGTGGCTCTGGTTAGTATAAGCTCTTTTGATGGGCTCTTGAAACTCTGCTTAATATCATCTCCAGCAGATTTCTAGGCAGAAGTATTCCAAGGGGAGACTCATCAGCATGTTCCTGGAA
This sequence comes from Hippopotamus amphibius kiboko, assembly GCF_030028045.1. Lineage (NCBI taxonomy): Eukaryota > Metazoa > Chordata > Mammalia > Artiodactyla > Hippopotamidae > Hippopotamus > Hippopotamus amphibius. The sequence goes on from NC_080187.1 coordinate 72,516,461, forward strand.
CTTGCCCTGTCTATGAAATTGACACTGAGTTCAAAAATTTTAGTTTGTTTGTGTTTTCAGTCTATAGAAATCAGTGTTTACTAAGAAAACCCTTAATTTGTGGCAGCAGGCAGAATATAGAGGAGTGCTCATCTGTCATCCATGGCTTCCTGGAGCTTATACTGTGAGAAGACAGTGTGAATTTTATTTTAACATCTTTATTGGTTTTTATGCTTACAGAATATCTGCTTCTTATAAAATAGTTAAACAAATACATGACATTGTAAGTAAAAGTTCTCAGCAATCCTATACCTTAGAGAAAATGACTCCTAATTCCTTAAGATTTTTTCTCTGCATGTACAAAAATATGCTTTTTTTTTTTTTTTTTTTACAAAAATGGGGTTACATTGTAAATGCTGTTTTGCAGCTTGTTTGTTTCTACCTAACTATATTTCAGACCTCTTTCCTTGTTATTTTTTATTATTTAATTTTCTTCTCAGAGAACTATTTGTAAAGTGTTTCTCTTAGAGGCATGATTTTGTTTTCTAAGATCATATCCTAAACCAATATAACTGGTTTTTCACAAGTGCTGAAAGCAGTAAAAACTTGGAAGAAAGAATTTTAAAAAGATACTGGATAACCGAAGTCAATGCCAGCAGGTCCGGGTGATAGAAATTCACAATCTTTATTCAGGAGTGGGCCTCAGTCTGAGACAACCTTTTGCTTTTACTTCACATTCAATTTTTTTACCTTAGTATAAACCCTTAGTAGAAATAAGACATTTGGGGGCGGGGGGGATGAACTTCTAGAAGCCTGTGTGATGACAGCAGCAAGAAGTAATAGGTACCGTTCTGTTTGGAGGAAGGATTCAGAAAAGACATTTCCAAAGACCCAAGAGTTAAAAAAAAAAAAAAAAAAAAGATAGTGATCTGGAATATTTTAGCATAGAGGGAAAGTATCAGTAATTCCTCAAGAGTTCCTGACCACAGTCCCAGGAAGAGAGCTGATATACATCATCAAGCTCCTGAGCCATAGGAGAAGTTTCATTATTGGCCTCTCTTTTGAAACAGGAAAATTGGTATGCATCAATATGTGTAAAATTAAAAAAAAAATAAATGTTTAAAGGGGAAGCTCCAGTTACATGAAGAAGATAATTGGGCAGCTCTTTTTTTGCCTATTGAATAAACCCAATTGTCCATTCTTTTAGTTGGGGTAGGGAAGCAGTGTGAGCACTCTTCCTGGGCTCCCTTGGCCATGAAACTGAGTTGTATCTAGGGAATGTGAGCAGAAGTGAAGGGCACCTCATTCAGATCTGGCTCACAAACAATATCCTTCTCCATTTTCTCCTGTTTCTTCTGGTGGGAGACTGCTGGTGGGACTTTGATGTTCAGGGCAATCCAAAAAGCCATGTGTTGAGCATGGCAAGGGCCCCCATCAACTTGGCTTCTCTCCTTTCTCTTTATCCCAGACTGACTGGACTACTAAATAAGCAAAAAAGTAGTTTTTGTTTTGTTCAGCTATTGAGAAAATGTGTTTATCTTTCTTTACAGTGGCAAGCATTACTTTTACTAATCTAGAGTAACATAGTCCTACCCCAGGAAACCTGGCAGTCTGTGGAGATAGTCCAGCTCCACTTGATTGTATTTTTGTGTGTGAAGTATCATTACCACTAAAACATGGTGACGGATGGACCTGGCGATGTCTTTGACATAGTTTCTTCCCCATTATCCAATGACTAACGACTAGAATCCTGCAGGAAGCCCAATTTTCTAGGTTTGGGTGTCACTCAGTCACCAGTTTTGGTCTTGAATTGGGTCTCAGTGGGCCTGGGTGGACTTCAGTCTTACAACTCTTGCGCTTCCCTTGAAACAGTTTGATTCAAATCTTCCTTTATGACTTACAACAGAGTTTTGTAATCTTTTTTCAATCTATATCTTCCACATTTCTTCTTAAGTTTGTTCCTCGTGGTTGGTTATTCTTTTTTTTTTTAATAAATTTATCTATTTATTTTATTGGTTGTGTTGGGTCTTTTTTGCTGTGCATGGGCTTTCTTTAGTTGCGGTGAGTGGGGGTTACTCTTCGTTGTGGTGTGCGAGCTCCTGATTGCCGTGGCTTCTCTTGTTGCAGAGCACGGGCTCTAGGCACACGGGCTTCAGTAGTTGCAGCACATGGGCTCAGTAGTTGTGGCTCATGGGCTCTAAAGCGCAGGCTCAATAGTTGTGGCGCATGGGCCCAGTTTCTCCATGGCATGTGGGATCTTCCTGGGGCAGGGATCGAACCCGTGTCCCCTGCATTGGCAGGCAGACTCTTAACCACTGCGCCACCTAGGAAGCCCTTGGTTATTCTTTATATGTAAAGAGATCCTGTTGCAGTTGGAGTGCGATTTATAATTTTCATCACATTTTTGGTCTATTGCTAATATAAAGTTAGTAATTTATTTCATAAGCAGCCCTTTAGTGAATAGTCTGACTAGTTCTAATTATTTCTGATTGGTTTCCCAAAGTTTCTAGGTAGACTATTATGTGATAATTCTTTCCTCTCTCTGATAGGTATACTTCTTGTTTTTTATTGCTTACTTCCCACTTCCACTTGCAAAATATTCAATGCAATGTTAAATAATAGTTGTAATATTGGATATCCCTGTCTTCATCCTAAAACATATCTACATTTGTAGGAGGCTTGATTTCTTGTTTTCTGTTTTTCTATTCAGGAATATGTGAATTTTGTTAAATGAAGGAAATTGTTCTCTGGGATTACAGAGCATGGAAATTATCTGTACCTTGAAATTGTGTTATTTTAAAATTATGTCAACTGGGGTGTTAGAAAATCACAGAAATCTTCTTTTGGAAAGAAAGAAAATTATATGAACAGAAAAACGATTTTCCCATTTAATAACAGAAGTCAACTTAGTAAAGTTCTTCTTAGCTAGATTTTGAAGGTTCAGGAAAAGTCTCCAAGACAAATGCATTTGCTTTGATTGAACTATTCTCCAGCTCCTGACATCAAAGGAGAAGATAACTTTTCTAGTCCTAAAAAAGTCCTGTTAGTTCCTTTCCTGTAGCACACAATAAACCCTTTGTTTAATTATTGTCTCTGGCACTTATGAACAATTGTTCGGATAAAATGTATTATTTTAATAGGGGTTTTTATGAAGAGAAATAATGAATGGCTCAAACATTGTTAAGTGTTGTAATGATTCACAGTAAACTTCCAAGACCTTCCTTAAAGGCGATTTGTAACCGACATTTATATGAAAATGTGTTCCTGATTTCTCCTACAATAGGAAATTTAAAAAAAAGTTCTCAGTGGTTTTCCCCCCTGAAACTTAAACTCAATGCAATAAATAATAGGATGAGATAATTACATGATCATAGATAACCCCAAATTGCAATGTAAACCAAACTCGTTAAGTCAATGTACAAAATGGATTTAGTGTAAGCTTATTTGGCACATGTTGCATTGAGACTTAGGCACACACTTCTGAGTTATGTGCATCACCCACCTTCCTCAGCCCTGTGCTCCTCTCGCACCCTTCACTCCCACCCCTCTTCTTTGAGAAACCCAGTCGCAAAGGAACCCACTCAGTCTTATCTCCCATTAATTAACTTCCTTGACTTCCTTCTTTTGCCTCTCCACCATTCACCTTCACAAGGGCTATGCTTGAAGGCAGTTGAGGCCATTTGAATTTAGCCATAAAGTTTTCTTTTTTTTATTTTAATTTTTATTGGAGTATAGTTGATTTACAATGTTGTATTAGTTTCAGGTGTACAGCAAAGTGAATCAGTTACACATATACACGTATGCACTCGTTTTTAGATTCTTTTCCCATATAGGCCATTGCAGAATATTGAGTAGAGTTCCCTGTGCTATACAGTAGGTCTTTATTAGTTATCTATTTTATATATAGTAGTGTGTATATGTCAATCTCAATCTTCCAATTTCTCTGTCTCCCCTTACCCCCTAGTAACCATAAGTTTGTTTTCTACATCTATAACTCTGTTTCTGTTTTGCAGATAAGTTCATTTGTACCCTTTTTTTTAAATTCCACATATAAGTGATGTCATACGATGTTTGTCTTTCTCTGACTTACTTCACTCAGTATGACATTCTCTAGGTCCATCCATGTGGCTGTAAATGGCATTATTTCATTCTTTTTAGCCATAGGGTTTTTATTTAGGAGAATAAAAGAAATAGAGGATAGTCTGTTAGGCTTAAGAGAGTGTTCTTCAGTGGACAAAGGGAGTATAGGTCAGGGCAAGTTGAAAAATCCTCTCTTTTTTTCCTGCTTCTGTGCTACGAAGTTCTCAACTCTGTGAGAATACTTTTTCTTAGCCTGATGTGGGTACTCGGAGAAGCCCCAAGTCAGTGAAGGGTGGGAAGGGCTAGATTCACCCCAACAGCCTCTCTCCCATAAGTGAAATTCTTCTCACATATTAGTCTGGTTATTTTCTTTCACATTTGCACAAGGCATCAACGGCATGAGTCACAGTAAGAGACTCATCATAAGAATGTGCCAGATTACAAAATAGATATCCTTTTTCCCACTAATGGCAGATTCAAAATTTTAAAATTACAGTGACTCAGTAGGCTTAAGAGCGTAATTTTTGAAGCCCCATGGTTTTTTTTTTCGCTTATGTAAACTGCATTCTTTTTCTTTGGATGCACCGCACGGCATGCAGGATCTTAGTTCCCTGACCAGGGATCGAACCTGCGCCCCCTGCAGTAGAAGTGTGGAGTCTTAACCACTGGAAATCCCTAAACTGCAGTTTTGACTATAAAATTGATTAAAATTGTTATTTAATTCAGGCATTCTCAAATTTAAGACAATTGTCCCTATAGAGCTGTACACTTCAAATTGAAAATGAAAGGTGCAGTTACACCATAAATGGATGCAGAAAGGTGATCACAAACACAGGTAGCACATGCCACTTTACTGCTAGTGTGTGTGTGTGTGTGTGTGTGTGTGTGGTTTGTGTGGCATGGATGTCTTGTGTATGTGCATATATGTGGTGGATATGTAGTTTGTGTGTTGGATATATATGTGTGATATATGTGTGGTGTTTGTGTATTTATGGTATATTTTTTGGCGATGAGTGTGTGTCATATGTGTATATATGTTTGCTTGTGGTGTAAGTACATTGTTTGTGTAGTATGTGTGTGTGATGAATAGGGTGTCTGTGTGTGTGTGTGTGTGTGTGTGTGTGTGTGTGTGTTGTGTGTTCTGCAGGGAGCTGAGACCCAGAGCTTAGAGTTTTTGTTTTAAAAGTATCTTTGCATTGAGATCAATTGGTAAAGTTTTTCAAATGTTTCATCTCCCCAGAAATCATTTAGAAGGTGTTTTCTTAAGCCCAAATGTTTGTTTTTTAGGGGGAAACTTCAAATGTTATAAACTGCTTTAAGTTAAAACAATTGTTGCAATACTTTACTTTTTTACTGCAATACCTTCGTTTCAGCAGACCCTATAGTTTAATTTAGCAAACAAAGCCACTTGTATTCAGTTATTATACTCAGAGCTTTCAGAGGTCCCATCTCCTCTGCGTCTGACACGAACTCCATTTCTCCTGTTCATTTGCAGTCATTTCTTTCTCTTCAGAGGCGTGTGTGAGGGACGATGTACCTCATTTTGGCATCTCTCCTTATTGACTCTGTGCCATCCCCTGGGAGATAGTGTAGCTTAAAGGCTAAGAATGGGAGCTCTTGAGTAAGAACACATGGGTCCAAATGCCGGCTCCACCAACTGCTTGAGGGCTTAATCTCGATGAGTTTCCTCATCTGTGAAATGGGGTGATAGTGGTACTTACCTTGCAGGGTTGTTGGAAGGCTTACATGAGATGATGATGTAAACATAGTGCTTGGAAGAGAGTAAGTGTTCAGTGAACACACACTTTGATGATGAAGCAGATCTTGTATGGATCTGGCTATGCCTCTATAGGTATAGGGGGAGTGGAAGCTGTCAGTGGACCATTTCTTCCAAGATTTATTGTGAATTTATTCCATTTGGCCTACATATACCAGTTAGATTTATGAGTGACCTCTCAGCTCTTGCATCAGAGTAACCTGATTTCTTGGTGGGTTTAATAATGCGTCATTTAATGAATGCTCCCAAGGGATTTTGAAGATGCCAGTGGTTCTAGGTCTGGTTCAGTGTTAGGGCAAAAAGCCCTCTCAGCAAACGTGCTCTCCTTCACGTGTTGAAACTAGCCTACCATCTGTTTCCTGCTCTGGAAAAGGTAACTTGTCTCAGCATTGGAGAACTGTATTTTGAGAGCATTAAAACCCCCCACAAAACTCTGGTCTATTATGTAAGTTACCCTGACTAACATGCAGTTATTTGGCAAAATTTTCAGATGAAACTTCACAGTTTGTCCCTGCTATTTCTGGGCCCTTTTGTAGACATTAAAATCTGAGCAGAGTATCCAGTAGAAGGCTCTGGGTGCGGAAACAGAGGCTGTGGATATGGGGTGTCTACTTTTTGTTTTTCCATCCTATTTAATGGGGAGGGTCTTGGGCCCTCTCCTGGTGTGAAGAAGGCAAGCTGTACATTCTGGAGGCATGTGGGGGGTGGGGAAATACCTACATAGAAATACCTAGAAACTTTAAACCTTGTCTAGCACTGCAGTTGCTCCCAAAAAGTTCTGTGAAGACGTGGAGTTCCCCGGGGGCTGGAAAGATGTCAGTGGGGACAGTTGCTGCATCCACCATGCCAGCATCCACTTCTGCTAGCTGGCCTTCATGGTTAGTGCTAGGCTTTTTGCTGAATGTCAAGAATTAATGGTGAGGGGCAGTCCTGCCAGATTTTTATCAGAACTTACATCTCCCTCTCTCTCTTTTTCCTACTTGTCTCTCTAACCTCAGTCTAGGCCCCACAGGGATATCTCTAGGGTTCCCACCTCCAGGCACTTCTCAAGCAGTGCTAATGAAAAAGCCTTTGACACTGCTCCCATCCCTTTAATCCCAAATTTATCTCGCCTCCTCTCAACCCCATTCATTCTACCAAGGGGTCTTCATTATTTCTCCAGCAAGATTTGGATCAATACCTTCACCTTTCTTCCAGGCCCACTTATAGATATCCTCAAATTTCATTACCCCCCTTATTTCACTTTCTCTCCACTAGGTTTTTCAGGGCATTTTCCTGGAGAACTTTTCACCTCTTCTAGGCTTTCTGCTGCTAAACTTTTTGTCAGGCTTAGCTGTACCTGTGATGTCCTTCCAGTTCATCTCACCAAGTCCAATTCTCTTTTGCATCACACAACTCCTGCTCTCTCACTTCTAACAAATCTTTGTCCACTTTCTGAAAGGGAAATTACAATTTTCTCTAGACTCTAGCTTTTTTACTTGTATCCAAATTGTGATTATGCTGTTGATCAATTAGTGAAGAAATCAGTACATTAAAAATGTTATTGAGCAAATATAATAAGTTCTACCCCTTTGTGTGTGCTTGAGGGCATATAAAGTGCAATTACACATAGGTCTGCTGTCAAGAAACTTAGTCATGTTAGAGACACAGTATTAACATACATGAATAAAAGAAAAAAAAACAATAGAGGACAAGTATGTATTAATTTTTATAGTCTGCCTGCACAAAGAAATTGAGATGGTTTATAATAAATGATAGCTTTATAAAATGTTACAATAATGATAAAAGATCAAGATTCATGTAATGGGAGATAGGATCAAGATGACGGAGTAGGAGGACGTGCGCTCCTCTTGCAAGAGCACCGGAATTACAACTAACTGCTGAATGATCATCGACAGAAGGACACTGGAACTCACCAAAAAGACACCCCACATCCAGAGACAAAGGAGAAGCCGCAATGAGACGGTAGGAGGGGCGCGATCGCGTTAAAATCAAATTCCATAAATGCTGGGTGGGTGACTCACAAACTGGAGAACAGTTATACTGCAGAAGTCCACCCACTGAAGTGAGGGTTCTGAGCCCCACATCAGGCTTCCCAACCTGGGAGTCTAGCAATGGGAGGAGGAATCCCCAGAGAATCACACTTTGAAAGCCAGCAGGATTTGATTGCAGGACCTCCACAGGACTGGTGGAAACAGAGACTCCATTCTTGGAGGGCACACAAAAAATAGTGTGCTCACCAGGATCTAGGGGGAAGGAGCAGTGACCCCATAGGAGACAGAAGCAGACCTACCTGCTGGTGTTGGGGGGTTGCCTGCGGAGGTGGGGGGTGGCCGTGGCTCACTGAGGAGACAGGGGCACTGGCGGCAGGGGTTCTGAGAAGTGCTTATTGGCGTGAGCACTACCAGAGTCCACCATTATCCCCACCAAAGAGCGTGTAAGCTCCAGTGCTAGGTGGCCTCAGGGCAAATGACCAACAGGGTGGGAACACAGCCCCACCCATTGGCAGACAAGCAGATTAAAGTCGTACTGAGCTCCGCCCACCCAGCCCTACCCACCATCAGTCCCTCCCATCAGGAAGCACCCACCAGCCTCCTAGATAGCTTCCTCCACAAGAGGGCAGACAGCAGTATCAAGCAGTATTAGCAGTATTTCGTCTTGTGGGACTGAAAACCACAGCCACAGAAAGAGAGAGAAAATGAAGAAGCAGAGGACTTTGTACCAGATGAAGGGACAGGATAAAACCCCAGAAAAACAACTAAATGAAGAGGAGATAGGCACCCTTCCAGAAAAAGAATTCAGAATAATGATGGTGAAGATGATTCAGGACTTTGAAAAAAGACTGGATGAAAAGATTGAAAAGTTTACCAAAGACCTAGAAGAATTAAAGAGCAAACAAACAGAGATATGCAACCCAAGAACTGAAATGAAAAATACACTAGAAGGAACCAATAGCAGATTAACTGAGGCAGAAGGGCGAATAAGTGACCTGGAAGACAGAATGGTGATCATCATTGATGCAGCAAAGAATAAAGAAAAAAGAATGAAAAGAACTGAAGAGAGCCTAAGAGACCTCTGGGACAATGTTAAACACACCAACATTCGCATTATAGGGGTCCCAGAAGGAGAAGAGAGAGAGAAAGGACCCAAGAAAATATTGGAAGAGATTATGGTTGAAAACTTCCCTAACATGGGAAAGGAAACAGCTACCCAAGTCCAGGAAGCACAGAGAGTCCCAGGCAGGCTAAACCCAAGGAGAAACACGCCAAGACATATAGTAGTCAAACTGACAGAACTTAAAGACAGAGAAATGTTATTAAAAGCCACAAGGGAAAAATGACAAATAACATACAAGGGAACTCCCATCAGGTTAACAGCTGACTTCTCAGCAGAAACTCTGCAGGCCAGAAGGGAGTGGCATGATATATTTCAAGTGATGAAAGGGAAGTACCTACAACCAAGAATACTCTACCCAGCAAGGATCTCATTCAGATTTGACAGAGAAATCAAAAGCTTTACAGACAGGCAACAGCTAAGAGAATTCAGCACCACCAAACCAGCCCTACAACAAATGCTAAAGGAACTTCTCTAAGCGGGAAACAGAAGAGAAGAAAAGGACCTACAAAAACAAAAACAGAACAATTAAGAAAATGGTAATAGGAACATACATATCAATAATTACCTTGAATGTAAATGGACTAAATGCACCAACCAAAAGACACAGACTGGCTGAATGGACACAAAAACAAGACCCATATATATGCTGTCTCCAAGAGACCCACTTCAGACCTAGGCACACATACAGACTGAAAGTGAGGGGATGGAAAAAGATATTCCATGCAAATGAAAATCAAAATAAAGCTGGAGTAGCAATAGTCATATCAGATAAAATGGACTTTAAAATAAAAAATGTTACAAGAGACAAGAAAGGACATTACATAAAGATCAAGGGATCAATCCAAGAAGAGGAGATAACAATTATAAATATATATGCACCCAATACAGGGGCACCTCAATACATAAGGCAAATGCTAACAGCTATGAAAGAGGAAATTGACAGGAACACAATCATAATGGGGGATTTTAACACCCCACTTACACCAATGGACAGATCATCCACACAGAAAATTAATAAGGAAACACAGCTTTAAATGACACAATAAATCAGCTTGATTTAATAGATATCTACAGGACATTACATCCAAAAACAGCAGATTACACGTTCTTCTCAAGTGCACATGGAACATTCTCCAGGATAGATCACGTTTTGGGTCATAAATCAAGCCTTGGTAAATTCAAGAAAATTGAAATCATATCAAGCATCTTTTCCGACCACAATGCTATGAGATAAGAAATCAATTACAGGAAAAAAACTGTAAAAAACACAAACACATGGAGGCTAAACAATATGCTACTAAATAACCAAGAGATCACTGAAGAAATCAAAGAGGACATCAAAAAATACCTAGAGACAAATGACAATGAAAACGCAATGATCCAAAACCTATGGGATGCAGCAAAGGCAGTTCTAAGAGGGAAGTTTATAGCAATACAATCCTACCTCAAGAAACAAGAAAAATCCCAAATAAACAATCTAACCTTACACCTAAAGAAACTAGAGAAAGAAGAGCAAACAAAACCCAAAGTTAGTAGACAAACTGGGACATTTGTAGAGACATGGATGGACCTAGAGACTGTCATACAGAGTGAAATGAGTCAGAAAGAGAAAAATATCGTATATTAACACGTATATGTGGACTATAGAAAAATGGTACAAATCAACCGGTTTGCAAGGTAGAAATAGAGACAGAGATGTAGAGAACAAACATATGGACACCAAGTGGGGAAAGCAGAGAGGGTTTGGGGGAGGGAATGAATTGGGAGATTGGGATACCAAATTGTACACTCTAAATATAGGCTGTTTATTGTCTGTTTAAAAAAAAGAGATTCATGTAATGGAGAGATAATTAAAAAGGACACTCAACTTATGGTAAGTTGTTGGGCTTGAGTACAAAATTTAGAATTGGGCTTCCTGGAAGTTAAAAAAATAGGAAACATGATGAATTGTATAATTTATATGTCTCATAAGATGGTACATATGAGTTTGCAAACACTGATTTTTTTCTGGTACTACATACTAAGAAGAATCCACCCATTTATTTATTTATTGTGTACATACTATGTTTCAAACACCATGGATATGAAGATATACAAGAAAAACAAATTCCCTGACCTCATGAAGTTTATAGTTTATTGGAGAGAGAGAGTCAACAAGCAAGTTAGTAAATAAGTACCATCAGGTAGTGGGTGAGTGCTATGAAGGCAAACAAAGTGGATTAATGTGGTAGATCATGCTAGGAAGGCAGGGGAAGAAAGGCCTCTCTGAGGAGGTGACATCTGAGCAGACACCTGAATGATGAGAGGGAGTGAACACTGCAAAAGAGCATTTCAGGAGAGGGAACAACAGCCTCTAAGGGCCCAGAGGTAGGAAAAAACTTGATATATTTGGGAAACAGCCAGTGATACTAGAGAAGACTTGTATATAATATGGGGTGGGGAGGGGAATGATAGTGGTGGAGGTGAGCGGCAGGGGACTGGTAGGAGATGAAGCTAGAGAAGGTAGCCAGGTATGGCTTTGTAGAGATTTGGATTTTTTCCTCAAGTGTGATTGGGAGCTATTGGAAGTTTTGAGCAGGGAGTTATGTCAATTTTTAAAGTGTCTAATTCTAGTTCCCACTGGCTACTGCATGGAGGATAGAATACTGCAGGAGGCAAGAGTAGAAGCAGAGACCAATTGGGAGGCTGTTGCAAAAGTTTGGGTGAGAGATGACTGTGGCTTGGTCCAGGAGGAAGCTGGTGGAGGTGGTGTTAAGTGTTCAGATTGAAGTAGAATCAACGAGACTTGCTGATTAGTTGCATGAGGGAAATGAGAGAAAGAGAGGATTGAGATTACTCTAAATTTTTGACTTGAGCAAATGGAGGAATGAAGGCCCATCATTAGAAATAATGAAGACTGGGCATAAGCTGGTTTGGGGAGCAAAAACAGGAGTTCTGTTTTAGACATGTTCAATTTGGGTTATTTATGAGATAACTCAGTTGAGATGGGAAGTGGACAGTGGGATTCACGAACGTGGGACCCGCAGAAGAGATGTACGTTTGGGCATCAGCAGCACACTCAGGTTGCGTGTAACTGTTTCAGTGGCGCACTTAACATAATAGACTTAACATTTTCAATGGGGGAGAATATAGAAACATTTTTCAAATGGCCACTTGGTGACTGTATTAGCCAGGGTTCTTCGGAAAAACAGAACCAATAGGATGTGAATATAAACAAACAAACAAACATTTAATATAAAGAATTCATTCACGTGATTATGGAGTCTGAGAGGTCCCAAGATCTGCATGTGGCAAGCTGGAGACCTAGGAGAGCCAACATGTAGTTTCAGTCTGAGTCCAAAGGCCTAAGAATCAAGAAAGCTAATGGTGTAAATTCCAGTCTGAAAGCAGGCATGCTCTAGACCCGAGAAGAGTTAATGTTTCTGTCTGAGTCTGAAGGCAGGAAAAGGCAAGTGTCCCAACTTAAATACTCAGGCAGGAGGAGTTCCCTCTTACTCAGCCTTCTTGTTCTGTTTTGTTCAGTTGATTGGATGAGACTCACCCACACTGTGGAGGGCAATCTGCTTTACTCAGTCTTCCAATTCAAATATTAATCTCTTCCAGAAATACCCTCACAGATACACGCAAAATAATGTTTGTCCAAATGGGCATCCCCAAGGCCCAGTCGACACAGAAAATTAACCATCACACTGACAGTAGAGCAATACATCCAGTTTTAATTCTATGAAGAATGTGGGTGGCTAAAATAGGGAGTTTTCTATTGATCTAACTTGTTATAGGGTTAGAACCTTTAAATTCCAGAAGCAGGCTTGGCTTACACGGTAATGGTGGTTTTTCCTGATCGTGAAAAAGCTTTGGTTTTTTCTAATAGAACTCTAGATTGTAAGCAGAGCTGAATCCAATGAGCCTGCTAAAATGAATACCAGACAAGATAAACTAACTGACCTAGTGAGTAAAATTAATTAATTAATTGGTCCATTAGACATTTATAAAGATTTAAAAATTTTAAATACCATCAGGTCGTAGGCTATTTGGGAAACCACTGCATAAGCAGATAAGTTATGATTCAGCAGGGCTAGTGCCTGGCCACAGTGAAGATGTGAGGAAAAAGCTAGGAAGAGCAAATGAGGAAGAGACAATTCTGATGGAGCAAGGAGTGGTGACCAGGGAAGGATTCACAGGGGAAGATAAACCTGGCTTTGCTAGGTGAAGGAGGCAGGAGTGGTGTATAGAGAAAGGCATGGACATCTAGGAGAGCCTGAAGTGTCTAGTTCAGTGTGACTGCTGTGTAGGGTGCACAGCATAGAGTGGAGGGAACCGAGATCAGCTGGGCCCAGAGAGTGGAGGACCTTCTATTTTTGCCTAAGGAACTTGTCTCCACTTTCAGTGGCCATAAGAATCACCTGGGGAGCTCGTTAAACGTGGGGATTCTCAGGCCTCCTCTCCAAGGAGATGAATGCAGTCGGTCTGGGGCTCAGCAAGCGAAAGCTTAATGAGCTCCCCAGCTGATTCCAATGCAGTTGGTCCACAGACCCATTGCTTTGGGCTATGAAGGCTTTTAAGAACGGGACTGACATGACCTGATTTTTTTTTTTTGATGAATATAATTCTGCTAACTGTGTGGAAAATGGACTGACATTACCAGCAGGGAAAACATTTAGGAGGTTGCTGCAGGCATCCTGGTAAGAGATGATGAGGACTGGGGCTAAAATGTTGGTGGAGATGAAGAAAAGGGCTAAATCTAAGAGACCTGAGTTAGAATACATTGTTGACCTGAGCAGGAGAAGGGCTGAGAGTAAAGAAGATTGATTTTCAAGTATCTAGCTTGGAAGAATGAGTGGTCAGTAATGGCTGACACTTGGTAATTATTTGTTGGATGAATGAATGAATGAATGAATGAATATAGGATAAAAAGTAGACAAGATGGGGTAAGAAAGGAAAATTCCATTTTAGATGTGTATGTTTGAAGACAATACAAGAACTATAGATCTAGCAGTTTGTGAGGAAAGTTCACGCAGGTTTGGAGGTATGGATTTGGAAGTTGTTATCATTGAGCTAGTTCTTGAAGCAATAGTAGAATCTGAAACCACTCTGCAAGAAGGTGTAAATCTTAGAAGAAAGGCAAGGATATGAACCTTTGGGGGTGTTTAAGGGGTAGACAGAGGAAAACTAGCTGGCAGAGAGGCAAAAGTAGCCAAAAAGAAGTTAGAGGATTGAGGCAATTCCTAGGCAGTCCAGTGGTTAGGACTCGGCGCTTTCACTGTGGAGGCCCAGGTTCAATCACTGATTGGGGAACTGAGATCCTGAAAAAAAAAAAAAAAAAGAGGATTGAGAGGAGGTATGTTTTGAAAAATTTTGAAAATAAAAGGGAAGAAACAGTTTCAGAAACTATGTGTGCATGAAATATGTATAAGTGAATGTGTGTGAGTGTAAGTGTGTGTGTGGTGGAGAGGTGTATTGTCAATCTGAATGCCGAAATATGTTCTACCAAACTCTTTTTTCTAACATAGTTTGCCAGTAGATTCAGCTCTCTTTTAAGGTCATTCCTGACTCATGATTGAAAAGACAGGTCAAGAGCATAAAGGAAGATAGTAGTCTTCCTATTTGTTGTAGCTGGAGGGCAGTATTTATTTCAAGTAAGAGCTATTTCAACTTACTTAGACATGAGGTAGGCTAGAACATATTAACTCCCATCCTCACAGAATTTGTTCCTTTACATCATTTAGGTTAGAATTAGCCTTGTTTGGATTTCTCTTTTACTGTTAAGCTTCTGTGACTTTTGAAGAAATATTAACACACCCACTAGTAGATACGGGAGTGCCCATCTCTCTTTTTGTGTGTGCAAATTATTATTAAAAGACCTCTGCTAATATGTTTGGTAAGACAGAGAACTGATTTTATTTTTTTTTAATTTTTTGATTATATTGCCTCTTTCTTTTTTAATTTTTTTAAAATTTATTTATTATTTTTTTAGGGGGGTACACCAAGTTCAATCTCTTTCTTTTTTTAAAAAAAAATTATCAGCTGCATTGGGTCTTCGTTGCTGCACACAGGCTTTCTCTAGTTGTGGCAAGTGGGAGCTACTCTTCATTGTGGTGCGTGGACTCATTGCAGTGGCTTCTCTTGTTGAGAAGCATGGACTCTAGGCACACGGGCTTCAGTAATTGCAGCACACAGGCTCAATAGTTGTGGCGCATGGGCTTAGTTGCTCTGCGGCATGTGGGATCTTCCTGGAGCAGGGATTGAACCTGTGCTCCCTGCATTGGCAGGCGGATTCTTAACCACGGCGCCACCTAGGAAGTCCCATCATTTTAATCTCAGTTTTGATCTCTACCCCAGGCAAACCCTTTTCAGATGGCTATTGAACACTTGTATTAATATTTTTTCTGTAAATTCGGTTCAGAATACCCACTTGTATTTTGGGTCTTAGAGGTCTTTTGGATTGATATTTGTATGTTCATTATCTATTAAGGACATTGATAATGCTTCGTTATACTTGTTATAATCATTTTTCCAAGCTGTCGTTGATGCAGTGGTGGAAGGGAAGTGTGAACAGCCATTAGGGAAGGCTGTTTTGAGGCTCACCAACCAGGCTTCTTGACCTCTGGCCCTTACCCTTTTGTCTGTATTTCTGAGAGGCTCTCCAGCCAGGCCCAAGAAGGTCTCCTTACAGCATCAATGCCCCTTGAAAACAAGGCTTCCCCTTGGAAAGAAACTGAAGGTGAGCTCGTGGATTGTATGAGTTGTGTGATTTAGCTTCCTTTCTTCTCTCCTGGAACTCAGGCAGACATGCCTGCAACTGTTGTGGCGCCTGGGATTTTGGGCTTCCTCACAGCTGAATGCCAGGAGAGTTGTTCTGAAGGTCTGTCTAAAAGGAAGACATGCATGTATTCTTGTTTGTTGGATAAACAGGAGTCCAGTTATTTGAACATAGACCTTATGAGTTCCTTCAAGGTGTTAAATTCATCACCAGATAGTTATTTATAGAAATTAAATCTGAGCTCCATTGGGGAGGGGGGAGATGAGAGTTACTATTGTATCATTTTTCAAATCTCATTTGCTTATAGTTTATTTTGTGCATTTTATTTTTGTTGTATATTGACCTTGTCTACTGGTAAATTTGATAAATTCACTTATTTGTAGATTGTCATCTCTGAGAGAGGTTTTCTTAGTATTAGTGTTTCTTTATATGGAAGAATTCATCAGTGAAAGCAACCAGATCTGGAGACTCTTCTGTGGAAAGATTTTTTAAAATTATAGATTCAGTTTCTTTAATGGCTAAAGCATTATTCAGATTTTATGTTTTTTCCAGATCAGTTTTGGTAAGTTTTGTTTTTCATAAACTTTCAAATTTATTTGCCTAAAGTTGTTCTAAAATTCCATCAGAATCTCTGATGTTTGCAAGCTCTGTCATGAGGTTTCCAGTTTTTTGTTTTTTTTTCCCCACACTTCGAAGCTTGTGGGATCTTAGTTCTCTGACCAGGGATTGAACCTGGGCCCTGGCAGTGAAAGCGTCGAGCCCTAACCACTGGTCAACCAGGGAATTCCCTGAGGTTTCCATTTTTATTTCTGTTATTGGTAAACTGTATCTTTCCTCTTTTTTCTTGTTTGGTCTTGCTAAAAAGGATGGCCAGTTTTATTAGTCTTTTTTTATTGGGTGCGTTGGGTCTTTGCTGCTGCACCTGGGCTTTCTCTAGTTGCGGTGAGCTGGGGCTACACTTTGTTATGGTGTGCAGGCTGCTCAGTGTGGTGGCTTTTCTTGTTGCGGAGCACGGGCTCTAGGTGTGAGGGCTTCAGTAGTTGTGGCACGTGGGTTCAGTAGTTGTGGCTCTCAGGCTCTAGAGAGCAGGCTCAGTAGTTGTGGTGCATGGGCTTAGTTGCTCCGAGGCATGTGGGATCCTCCTGGACCAGGGCTTGAACCCATGTCCGCTGCATTGTCAAGTGGATTCCTAACCACTGCACCACCAAGGAAGTCCCAGTTTTATTAATCTTGAGGGGAAATCACTGAATGAGAGGCTCTCTTTCCTTTGGTCTCCCTTCTTCAGGAGTCTTGATGGTTTAAATCATGGCTGTCTTGGCAGGCCCCAATTTTATTTTCCCTCCCACATCCGTGAGATTACTAGCATCTCTGCCTCTAGTGTCCATTCTCTGCCTGGCTTCTCACCACCGTCACCCTCCCTCCTGCCCTCCCACCCTCACACCCTACAGCCTCTGCCACCCTAAGTGTCATCATTCCCTGAGGGAAAAAGAGGTAAACAGAATATTGGACTTACTTTAGCAAGCTTCCCTTTTCTTTGGAATCTTGGACCTTCAAATCCTGGTGATTTTGACAGCTCTCTGATCTCTTTAAAGAGATGGCTAAAACCCCATACCCTGTAGCTATCATCCTCCCATTCCACCTTCCCCACATCCCTAAGCAAACATTAATCTACTCTGTGTATTTATAGAGCTACCTGTTCTGAACATTTCATGTTAATGAAATTATATAATATGTAGTCTTCTGTGACTGGTTTCTTTCACTTAGCATAATATTTCAGGGTTCATCCATGTTGTAGCATGTATCAGTACTTTATGCCTTGGCAAACTGTCATAATCCTTTCTAAGTTTGGATCAGCTTTCGACATTTTATCCTTTGTGCTTTCAATGTCATGAAATATCTGAGAGTTCTCTTAACCTGAGGGTTTTTTTTTGCCTGTGTCATTTCCTCTGGGACATCTTCATGCTTTTGTCACAGCCACTTTTATATTTGAGAGCATTGTAACTACCTGCTTTAACTAATCCTTACAACCTGAGTTCAGATTTCACAGCAGCATCTTTATTTGTGCTAATCACTTCATGAGATAGCTTAACATTAAACAATTCATGCCAACATCTGAAATTGGTCTCCCTATAATTACTGTTTTCTTTTAATATGGCAACTAACTTTAACACTTTGGCCTGAATGCTGGCTGACCTGATTTGGATTATTTTTTATTGCAGCCTCAATCCATAGTAGATGTAAGTGCTCCATTTCAACCATGATTGGCTTTCTGTTGCTACTACAATTTAAACTAAAATATGTGGAAGCAACTTTACCTTTCTTTTTCTTTTCATTGAATTTTGTTAACATAGTTTAGACCATAGCTTCATGAAAGCCTAGATCTCACTCTACCTTTGCTTTTCTTTTGCCATTTTTCATCTAGTTGCATCCATTTTCACTTCCAGCATTACCACTTTTTGTTTCTTTGCTGGACTTTAACATTTTTTTGTAAAATGTTTCATGAGCTTATCACTGGGAGAAAAGGAGGCAACACAACTGTACTCTTTACTGTCTGTGAAAGAAATAAATAGCAAATGTGCAGTGGCCAGTCGCTGACAGACTTGGAAGGAAGTGAGGTGAGCAGTCACGGATCATGATGCCCATCTGTTACTTATGTCATGGTTTGTGGACTGAAGGTTAGCAGCAAAGTTTGTAACTTATGTGATTACTCAAGTTATTACACGGTGGTAACTGAAATTTGAATTGTTTCATTGAATGACTGGTGTTATTTAACTAAACCATAGTAACTGAAACTTGTACATCTTGGGACTGTGCGAAGCAAGGGATGCCTGTATTCTATTTCAATGAATCATTTATCTTTAAACCTCATCTACTTAATACTCTTGGGTCTTGAACTAACTCTGAATGTTTTATTTGTGTCAGAGTCTTGAGACAGTACCACTCTGACCTTTGGATTTAAAAATTATGGTGGAAAAGATGATCCCTGTGGTTATCTTCTCAAAATGAGGGCTCCCCTGGCCTCCTACCTCCACTAATGAGGTCTTGAGCAGCTCTGCCTCTGACATATGTCATTTTCTTCCGTGGACAAGACAGCAAAGCCTTCTCTATCTCTGATGTCTGCTGTCCTCTCTCTGTTTCTCTATGTTCTTGTGATTTAGAGCTGCCCTCCAGAAACACATGGCAGCCCTTACTTGGCTTTATAGCTCTTACCTTCTAGCCAGGATGAAAGTTTTGCCTGAACACCCACAGTGTCAGCCATCTAGACGCTGCCTTTCTAATGAATAACTCATAAACACCAAAAGCACTATCTTCCCTGAAGAATGCCTCATAGTGGTTGTTACAACCTCTCTTTCAAACCTCAGGCCAATCTGCTTTTTCCCCCTTTAAGAATCTAAGTTTCAAAAACTTTTCTGCAGTATTTAACATGAGCTTCAAAGGCTCACAAAGGAAAAAAGGTTCCCGAAGTTCTGTCTCTCTTTTTCCTTCGGCACCTTTGAGACATTTTCAGTGTGACAAAGTAGGTTTTAAATGGATCCAGAGAGATTCCTTGTGCTTCTTTTGTGCCTCCAAGCACTTAGAACATGGCTAGGCACATAGGAGGCATTCAGCAAATGCCTGTCACTTTATTGGTTGAAATAGCTAGTGGGAAGTTGCCATATAACAAACAGAGATCAACTTGATGACGGGTGATGCCTTAGAGGGCCAGGACGGGGAGGGTGGGGGGGAGTCGAGGGAGGGAGGGAATATGGGGACATGTGTATAAATACAGCTGATTGACTTTGGTGTACCTCAAAAACTGGTACAAGAGTGTAAAGCAATTATATTCCAATCAAGAGCTAAAAATAAATAAATAAATAAATGACAAGCTACAGGCACACTTTGATCTATACCTAAATTTATCTCTGAAAATTGATTATTTTTGAGATGGGGAGGGAGGCATGATACTGGATTGGCAGGAGGGGGAGAAAACTTGCCCTGAGAAAATTCGTAATGTGGATCCTCCTAACAGTGACAAATTCAGACTTTTTTTTTTAGTTAATTAATTAATTCATTCATTAAATTGGCTGTGTTGGGTCTTTTTTTGCTGTGTGTGGGCTTTCTTTGGTTGCGGTGAGTGGGGGCTACTCTTCATTGTGGTGCGCAGGCCCCTCATTGCTGTGGCTTCTCTTGTTGCAGAGGACGGGCTCTAGGCGCGTGGGCTTCAGTAGTTGTAGCACATGGGCTCAATAGTTGTGGCTCACGGGCTTAGTTGCTCTGCGGCATGTGGGATCTTCCTGGAGCAGGGATCGAACCTGTGTCTCCTGCATTGGCAGGTGGATTCTTAACCACTGCGCCACCTAGGAAGCCCCCAGACATCTTTTTGATGCAGCTTTTGAAAATGAGTAGTTTGCAGGCAAAATATCTTTTGTTTAAATTCATATTTTAAATATTTGCTTTAAACGTGACAGCTATCTATTAGCAAAAAACCATTGAAGTCAAAATAAAAAGATAAGGCTGTGAGACTTGGGAAAATGTATTGCGACTTGTTCCCTGGAGGGGAAAGGCATGAAAGCCAATGGGAATTTCTTCTGGAGACATGCTTATGGCCAGGCTGTCAAGTCCTCTAACTTGTTAGAAGTCTGGGATATTTTCCTTTTCATTTTGTCTCACCTGTAATAACTATGAATTTAGTAGACGCGTAAGTGTGTATGTGGTGAGAGTAGCCTCCTCCTCCTGCTGTTGTTTCTGGGCTATATGCAGGTAGACACAAATCCACTGGGTGGTCTTGTCTTTGTTTCCTCTAGCTTCTAGCAGAGAAGGGGACTATGCACACAGTAGAAGTGTTCACAGAGTGATTATATCATGCTTTCTTTAACAGTTTGTAAGATCCACTCTGGGAGAATCAAAGGTCAGTTACAAGATCAGTTCAGGGCCCAACAAGGAAGATCTGAGAGCTCGTGGTACCATGTCATGAGATTGGATTCAGGAACAGAAAAGCAAGACTCTAGGACTTCCTTTGTGACATGGTTCATTACATGATTCAGATGGTCTAAGGATAAAGTGGCAGCTGCACACAGTGAAAGTCACACATAATACCAGTGCTGATTCCACCCCAAAATGTCAGAGTTCAGGGGTTCCTCAGAGCTTACTTAATTTGGTTTTTGTTCATTCATGTTAGTTTATGTTTTAGATGAAGAGTTTCTAGAAAGCAGGTTCAGGGCTGTTTGGGTTGAACTGTGACCCTCCCCCCGCCAATTCATATCCTGAAATCCTAACCCCCAGTACCTCAGAATGTGACTGTATTTGGGCATGGGGCATTTTAAAGATGTACTTAAGGTAAAATGAAGTCATGTGGATGGGCCCTAATCTAAATATGACTGATGTCCTTAAGAAGAGATTCCGACTCAGAAATGCACGGGGGAAGATCTTGTGAAAACACCAGAAAAAGATGGCCATCTGTAAACCAAGGAAAGAGACTTCGGAATAAACTAACCCAGTTGACACTTAGATCTTGAACTTCTAGCCTCTAGAACTGTGAAAAAGTAAATTTCTGTTGTTTAGCCACCCAGTCAGTGATATTTGTTATGACAGCCCTAGAAAATGAATGTAAGGTCTATTTAAATTTCTATGAATAGTATCAAGTCTCAAGACCATGTGTAAAATGAGTGCATTTAATGGAGTAGGCAGAAATACAACAGATGGACAGAACTTTTTTTTTTTCTCTTTTAGTGGTAGGTATGGCATTTGAAGGCTAGGAATTGAATCAGGCAGGGTCAGACAGGATCATAGATTTATTATCTTTTATTTTTACATCTGAAGATCTTTCAGCTCTCCCAGAAGCAAGTCTTTGGTGGGATATGAGGAACAAGAGGGACTTCTGGGCTACTCTGATGCCGTTAAGCATTTAGAAGAGGTTATGTTGAGAAATGGCTTTGGAGAGAGGTTTAGAAATGATGATATCTACTATTGTGTAGTCTAAGCAGTGGTTTTATTTATTTATTTTTAAGCTCTTTATTGGAATATAATTGCTTTACACTCTTGTACCAGCTTTTGAGGTACACCAAAGTGAATCAGCTGTGTTTATACATATATCCCCATATCCCCTCCCTCCCACGACTCCCTCCCACCCTCCCTGTCCTGGCCCTCTAAGCATCACCCATCATCAAGTTGATCTCCCTTTGTTATACAGCAACTTCCCACTAGCTATCTATTTTACAGTTGGTAGTGTATATATGTCTATGCTACTCTCTCACTTTGTCCCAGCTTCCCCTTCACCCCCCGCCCCCCCAACCCCGTGTCCTCCAATCCATTCTCTTAAGCAGTGGTTTTAAATGGCATAGTCTATTGCTGCACCTTGGTTTTATCAATATCCCAGGAAAAATAATGTTATAATAATAGAACATGCATTATGTAACTGGTTTTTGCCCCCATTCACTATTGTAGGACCTTTATCCTGCTATCAGTCTCCTTACCCCTCCTCTTTGTTTCAAGTGATTCCCAGGAAGAGATTCTCTTACATCCTCTTAAACACAGACCTCTCATGGCCTCTATTACTGTCTGTCTAATTGTCTATCTATAATAATTTAAAGAGGCTGTCTTTTTTCCATTGTATATTCGTGCCTCCTTTGTCAAAGATAAGGTGCCCATATGTGTTTGGGCTGACTTCTGAGTTCTCTATTCTATTCCATTGGTCTTCCTTTCTATTTTTGTGCCAGTACCATACTGTCTTGATCACTATGGCCTTGCAGTATAGTTTGAAGTCAGGAAGCCTGATTCCACCAACTCCATTTTTCCTTCTCAAGATTGCTTTGGCTATTCGGGGTCTTTTGCGTTTCCATAGAAATCGTAAGATTTCTTGCTCTAGTTCTGTGAAAAATGCCATTGGTAATTTGATCGGGATTGCATTGAATCTGTACATTGCTTTGGGTAGTACAGTCATTTTCACTATGTTGATTCTTCCAATCCAGGAACATGGTATGTCCCTCCATCTGTTTGTGTCGTCTTTGATTTCTTTCATCAATGTCTTAAAGTTTTCTGCATACAGATCTTTTGCCTCCTTAGGCAGGTTTATTCCTAGGTATTTTATTCTTTTTGTTGCAATGGTGAATGGGAGAGTTTCCTTAATTTCTCTTTCTGCTCTTCCGTTGTAAGTGTATAGGAATGCAAGAGATTTCTGTGCATTAATTTTGTATCCTGCTACTTTACTAAACTCATCAATGAGTGCTAGCAGTTTTCTGGTAGAGTCTTTAGGGTTTTCTATATATAATATCATGTCATCTGCAAAGAGTGACAATTTTACTTCTTCTTTTCCAATTTGGATTCCTTTGGTTTCTTTTTCTTCTCTGATTGCTGTGGCTAACACTTCCAAAACTATGTTGAATAATAATGGTGAGAGTGGACACCTGTGTCTTGTTCCTGTTCTTAGCGGGAATTCATTCAGTTTTTCCCCATTTAGAATGATGTTGGCTTTTGGTTTCTCATATTTGGCTATGGAAAAAAGACAGCCTCTTCAATAAGTGGTGCTGGGAAAATTGGACAGCAACATGGAAAAGAATGAAATTAGAACACTTCCTAACACCATACACAAAAATAAACTCCAAATGGATTAAAGACCTACATGTAAGGCCAGACACTATCAAACTCCTAGAGGAAAACATAGGCAGAACACTCTATGACATACATCAAAGCAAGATCCTTTTGGACCCACCTCCTAGAATCATGGAAATAAAATCAAGAATAAACAAATGGGACCGCATGAAACTTAAAAGCTTTTGCACAGTGAAAGAAACCATAAACAAGACTAGAAGGCAACCCTCAGAATGGGAAAAAATAGTTGTCTATGAAACAATGGACAAAAGATTAACCTCCAAAATATACAAGCAGATCATGCAGCTTAATACCAAAAAAGCAAATAACCCAATCCACAAATGGGCAGAAGACCTAAATAGACATGTCTCCAAAGAAGACATACAGATGGCCAACAAACACATGAAAAGATGCTCAACATCACTCATCATCAGAGAAATGCAAGTCAAAGCCACAATGAGGTATCACCTCACACCAGTCAGAATGGCCATCATCACAAAATCTGGAAACAACAAATGTTGGAGAGGGTGTGGAGAAAAGGGAACTCTCCTGCACTTTTGGTGAGAATGTAAGTTGGTACAGCCACTATGGAAAACAGTTTGGAGGTTCCTTAAAAAACTACAAATAGAACTACCACATGATCCAGTAATCCCACTTCTGGGCACATACCCAAAGAAAACCATAATCCAAAAAGAAACATGTACCGTAATGTTTATTGCAGCACTCTTTACAATAGCCAGGACATGGAAGCAACCGAACTGCCCATCAACAAATGAATGGATACAGAAGATGTGGCATATATATACAATGGAATATTACTCAGCTATAAAAAGGGATGAGATGGAGCTATATGTAATGAGGTGGATAGACCTAGAGTCTGTCATACAGAGTGAAGTTAAGTCAGAAAGAGAAAGACAAATATTGTATGCTAACTCACATATACGGAATCTAAAAATGGTACTGATGAACTCGGTGACAAGAACAAGGACACAGATGCAGAGAATGGACTGGAGAACTCGAGGTTTGGGAGGGGGCGGGGGGTGAAGGGGAAGCTGAGACGAAGTGAGAGAGTAGCACAGACACATATATAGTACCAACTGTGAAATAGATAGCCAGTGGGAAGTTGTTGTATAACAAAGGGAGTCCAAGTCGAGGATGGAAGATGCCTTAGAGGACTGGGACGGGGAGGGTGGGGGGGACTCGAGGGAGGGTGGGGGAGGGAGTTGAGGGAGGGAGGGAATATGGGGATATGTGTATAAAAACAGATGATTGAACTTGGTGTACCCCCCCCCAAAAAAATAAAGCATTCATATATGAAAAAAAATAATTTAAAGACTTGTTTGATATATTTCATAATTTTTAAGTTAGTTTGGATGTTTTAATTTATACATATTTTATGACAAGGCTAATATAACCACAATAAAAGAAAATTTGGAAAGTAGATAAAAGAAAAAAAAATCACCCATTGTCCCATCATTCTAAGGCAATTTTCGCATTTGATTGGTTTCCCTTTCAACCTTTTTATTCCATGCATAGGAACTTTTCTCCAAAAGTTGCAATTCTAATATGTGTACACAAGTTTCTATACTCCTTAAAAAAGACTTAAATTGTATTATGAGCCTTTGTCAATGGTGCAGCAGAATTTTCTTAAACATCATTTTAGTGACATATAATATAGCACTGAGTTGACAGAATACTTATCAGTTGCCCCATTCTTGGACATTTAGGTTGTTTCAAATTCTTTAAAAATGAACTATAAACAACACACACATCTTTGACAATGGATAGGTTTGAACATACTTGTTTTTTCTTTCCTGTTTTGCATTTCTTCGTTAGAACACATTCCCATTTGCTGAATTACTGTGGGAAGAGGCACGCTCATTTTTGTGCAGAAGCTTAGAGTATGTCCTACTGTTGACGGTGGGATCCCTTATAGAGAATTTGTATCTGGGGCCACTCTTCTTAGTTTAACCTGTGTCAAGATCCCTGATGGCTTTGGAAGCTTTCCTGCTGCTTTTGGTGCATCATCTATCTAGTTCATAGGTAGTTTATTTTGCCTAATAAGTTGCAGACTGAATTTCACCAGTCAGACAAAATTCAAGCTTTTAAATGAATAGATGGGACTGGACAGAATGTTTCAAAGGCTCACACGAGGAATTGGTTGTGTCCTCAGACACCTCATATCCTTATTGACACTTCACATATCAGTGAAGAGGAGTGAGCACCAGAAAGCAGACACAGAGAAGCATTTCCGCCGCACTGACCAGAGGGGAGACACACAAGACTGTGTAGGGGACTCAGTAACAATGTCACTGGACTATGGGTCTTGCCTGGGGACCAAAATACCAAGTTTTCCTAGATTTAGGGAGAATGTATCTCCCCAACCTGTTATTTTTCCTTTGTTCTGAATAATCTGATTGTTGCTTGGCTTTTTTGGTATCTTGATACCAGGATGGTGGCAGCCCACCATGTAACTCACTATGTTTGCCACTTTATTTTGGCTACAAGGAGGCTACTCAAGAAAGAACATAGGACCTCCTGCTATGCTTTGTGGGCTGACTTTACTCCAAAGTCATCTTGCTTTCTTAATTTTATTTGCTCTTTGCCTCATCTTTTTATTTTGGATTTATTTTCTCTTGTAATATGTTTGCATATTTCCAAGTAGCCTTAAATTTTTTTCGGAATAAGTCATGGTTTGAATGAAGAACTTGAGATTGGCTTTCGGGATTTAGGAATTGGTCTGGTTCATTTAGTATGAGCCTGCCACTGAGAGATTGCTCATCTTGGGTCCAGTATCTGGATCTGACTGACCCACGATCAGACAGTGGGTCCTGATGATTCAACCTCAGTGCTGTCCTTGAGGTCCTGTCATTAAAAATCCTGCCCCTCTTAGGCTCTACCCTCCTGCATTTTGTGCCTCTTGAAAGTGGCAAGAGAGAGACCATATTTATTCAAGGCTTAAAAGCCTAGTTAACAGTTAAGTATTCTTACCCCATTTGTCTTTTCTGCTTCCTTATACAGTTTACTTCTGTGTTTTCAACCTATAGAAACTTTAATTTTGACTGAAGAAGAAAAGTGGATTTAGCTTTTAACCTGGATTATTCTGTTAACTAAATGTTATAATTTAATAATTTAGAATTTTGGAATTTTGGAACTGAGCCCTTTTAATACTTAGTAACTCTTATATCATTGACTTTCCCAGCATTAAAAAAATGAATTTACCTCTTCTTCCCCGAGGAAGCTCTTGCAGACAGGGACCTCTTCATTTTTGAAGCTCTCACAAAACTGAAACCAAGTCTTTGCACAAAGCAGGAGCCCAGGATACGTTTGTTGAACTGAATACTCTCACCTTCAAAAAGGCTTGAGAAATAAAGATGCCTGGACACTCTATCCTAAGAAACAGAAAACAATCCTGCTAATGTATAACCTTTACCAAAGACTCCAGTCAGTGATGTCAAAGAAAGGCCCACCCACCAGAGGTGTCACACTAGGTTTTGGTTTAAATTCCATTTGCAGTCAGAGGAGCTTTGTTTATTTTAAGATTGAAAGGTATTTGTATGAAGAGCACCATGAAGATTGTGTTTACTTTTTAATTTGGTAAATGTCATTTCTATTTAGTTGTTTGAAATTAAAAATTTCAAATCTTTATAATAGTGAGAAACAGCCAAAATATTTCGCATATGGTGAGAATAAGAGCCAAAGCTTGTAGTTATGGCAGGCCAAGAGTATCTGATTTGAGGTGAAAATATGATTCCTTTGGAAATCCCTTCTAACCCTCTAGTACGTTTTAATTTTCTCCAGTGACTCAAACATTTTGAGACCGTATGTAGGCCTAGCCATTTGACCATTTAAAAATAATAACTATACATTGGGTTTCCAGCTCATTACTGTGATAGTCCTTGAGAACAAAAGACACAGAAAAGGAATTTTTTTAAAAGGTGAATTCTATTCAGTTACATTAGAGTCTGACTAGGGAGCTAAATTAACCCATTTTCAGAGCTCTTCAGAGTGATTAGGCTCTGCATTTGCTGCAGGATAGCCCTGGTTAAGAGAAAGGGTTTAAATAATCCCACTCATGATCATTTTTTTTTCTCTTTTGCTTTTTGATCTGTACTTACTTATCATTATAACTGATGGTTCCTCACCTCTCTCTGTTGTAAAAAAAAAAAAAAAGCTTCTTTTGGTGAAGGGGAAAGGTGGAATATGTGGCCCCTGGATTCCTACTATGGACAGATATTCACTCACACTCTGTCTACCACTGGCAAAATGATCCAGTGAAACTGGACATCCAAGCTATGAGGCATCTGTGAACACACAGCACAGGACATGCAACTGTCAGCCACAGTCACACAGGAAATGCATTCTTTAAGAAAATAATATTTTATGCCCATGTG
This sequence comes from Hippopotamus amphibius kiboko, assembly GCF_030028045.1. Classification (NCBI taxonomy): domain Eukaryota; kingdom Metazoa; phylum Chordata; class Mammalia; order Artiodactyla; family Hippopotamidae; genus Hippopotamus; species Hippopotamus amphibius. The sequence goes on from NC_080187.1 coordinate 72,544,134, forward strand.
TAACCACTAATGGGGCAGTTGCTGTGATTGGAATAGAAAACTCTGGAGTGAGACTAGAACTTTAGCTCCACATGTGAAATTCATTCACTGTTAATCTAGCATAGGAGAGAATTGAAGTCAGAAGAGTGCAAAGTGCCACAGGAGGTCATTGATGAGGTTAATTTGATAATACTTGAACTTTAATAGCAGAATCACCTCAAACTTCATAAAAAAGAGAGTGACCATGAAAATCTTTTGTATCACAGGAAGTTTTCTTGTCATCTTGTGGTAAAAGAATCGTTCTTCTTAAAGATATTATACATTTTTTTTTCAAATTTTATTAATATGAAATTAGATTGAAATTTGGTTTAGTTTCTGTTCACAAAGCAGTTGGGATTGTGAATAAAACTGTGTTAGTTATAGACAAAGTTACAGAGCTACATTTTCTCAGCACATCTGAATATACGACATGACTACTTTTTGTACATTCTTTTGTTTAAGCTGGCTAAAATCGCGTTATACATTTTTCTTTTTCAACAAGGATTCCAAATTCACTGACCTTTTGTGTGACACTAGCAGCTATTTTTTTTAAGTTTATTTTTCTTCAAGGCAAAGGTGACATTTTATCATTGAGAGAAAACATCTGCTTTTCAAAAGAATTCTTGCTATGGAGAGAACATCTTGAAAATAGATGTTTGGAAATGTTTCAAACATTATATGATTTTGTTGTGGAAAACCATGTGCCTCAACCACAAAAATCTTGATAGTTTTGCACTTCAAAAAACAGAATTTTCTAACTGGCATAAAAATTTCCATCACATCAAAAAGAGTAAAATACCTAGGAATAAACTTAACCAAAGAGGTGGAAAACCTATACTCTGAAAACTATAAAATATTGATGAAGGAAATTGAAGGTGATACAAAGAAATGGAAAGATGTCCCATGCTTTTAGATTGGAAGAATTAATATTGTTAACATGGCCATACTACCCAAAGCAATCTACAGATTTAATGTAACCCCTGGCAAAATACCTATGACATTTTTCACAGAACTAGAACAAATAATCTTCAAATTTATTTGGAACCATAGAAGACCCTGAATTGCCAAAGCCATCTTGAGAAAAAAGAACAAAGCTGGAGACATCACCCTCCTAAACTTCAAACTATACTACAAAGCTACAGCAATCAAAACAGCATAAAAACAGACACATAGATCAATGGAACAGGATAGAGAGCCCAGAAATAAACCCATGCACACACGGTCAATTGAGCTATGACAAAGGAGCCAAGAATATACAATGGAGAAAAGACAGTCTCTTCAATAAGTGGTTCTGGGAACACTGGACAGCTACATGTAAATCAGTGAAATTAGAACATTCTCTAACACCATATACAACAACAACAACAACAAAACCCCTCAAAATGGATTAAGACCTAAATGTAAGACCTGAAACTATAACACTCCTAGAAGAGAACATAGGCAGAACATTCTTTTATGTAAATCTTAGCAATTTTTTGGATCTGTGTCCTAAGGCAAAAGAAATAAAAAGAAAAAGCAAACAAATGGTATCTAATTAAATTTTAAAGTTTTTGTACAACAAAGGAAACCATTGACAAAATGCAAAGACAACCTGTGGAAAAGGAGAAAATATTTGCAAATGATATGACTGATAAGAGGTTAATATCCAAACTATATAAATAGTTCATACAACTCAATATCAAAAAAACCCAAATAACCCAATCAAAAATGGGCAAAAGACCTGCATAGACATTTTTCTAGAGAATACATACAGATAGCCAACAGGCACATGAAAAGATGCTCAACATTGCTAATTATTAGAGAAATGCACATCAAAACAACAATGAGATATCACCTCACACCTGCCAGAATGGTTATCATCAAAAAGTCTATAAATAACAAATATTGGCAAGGATGTGGAGAATAGGGCACCGTTGTACACCATTGGTGGGAATGTATATTGGTGCAGCCACCATGGAAAACAGTATGGAGATTCCTCAAAAAACTAAATCTAGAACTACCATATGATCCAGCAATTCCACTCATGGGTATGTATCCAGAAAAAATGAAAACGTTAATTCAAAAAGATATATGCACCCCAATGTTCATAGCAGCACTATTTACAATAGCCAAGATATGGCAGCAACCCAAGTGTCCATCAACAGATGAATGGATAAAGAAGATGTAAGATCTCTATACATATATAATGGAATACTACTCAGCCATAAAAGGAATGAAATTCTGCCATTTTCAGCAATGTGGATAGACCTAGAGAATATTATGCTTAGTGAAATAAGTCAAAGAAAGACAAATACTGTATAATATCACTTATATGTAGAATCTAAAAAATAAACAAACAAATGTACATAGCAAAACAGAAACAGACTCACAGATATAGAAAACAGTGGTTACCGGTGAGAAGAGGGAATGGGGGAGGGGCAAGATTAGGGGTATGGGATTAAGAGATACAAACTATTATGTATAAAATAGATGAGCAGCCAGGGTATATTGTACAGCACAGGGAATTATAGGCATTATTTTGTAATAACTTTTAATGGAGTATAATTTGTAAAAATACTGAATCACTATGCTGTATACCTGAAACTAGTATAACATTGCAAATCAACTATACTTCAGTTGAAAAAAAGGTTCCAGAAGAGAAAGTCAGTGGGTTTGATTAGTTTTATAGGAACTGTTTGATATCAGAGAACATAGGCATTTATGAGCCTAATTTCAACATAAGTCTTTATATAATTGGTGATTGGGATTAAAAATTCATAATGTTGTAAATTCTGCCAATGATATAGCTTTTTCTTTCCCATTTGGACCTATTGTCATTGTGAATTAGGTTTTCAGCTATGCAGCATAATTAAAACCAACTATATGAACATACTATCCAATGTGATTTTCTGTCATAGAGTTGAATGAAATATATTAAAACAATGAATAATAAATAAATAAAATGTAAATATTTTATTAATAATTTTGTTACAGAGAATAAAAAGGTTATTATATTAGTTATAACATTAAAATATTTAAAATAGTTTAATTCATTTAAATGTTTGAGATAATAAAAATTGATATTTATGTAATTTACAAATATAATTATGACTACAACTTATAAATAAAATGTACCTATGAGCATACCTTGTTTAATTATGCTTTGCTTTATTGTGCTTCACAGTACTGTATTTTTTACAAATTGATGGTTTGTGGCAATCCTGCATCAAGCAAGTCTCAGCACCATTTTTCCAACAGTATTTGCTCACTTTGTGTCTCTGGGTTACATTTTGGTAATTCTCACAATATTTCAAGCTCTTTCATTATTATTATTATTATTTAATTACTTGTTATTGTGATCCATGATCAGTGATCCTTGATGTTACTATTGTAATTGTTTTAGGGTATCACACGCTGCACCCTTGTAAGATGATGAAGTTAATTGATAAATGTGTGTGTTCTGACTGCTCCACTGACGGGCCATTCCTGCATCGCTCTCCTTTTTCTCAGGCCTCCCTATTCCCTGTGACATAACAATATTGAAATTAGGCTAATTAAAACCCTACAATGGCATCTAAGTGTTCAAGTGAAAGGAAGTCACACTTCAAGTCTCTCACTTTAATCAAAACCTGGAAATTATTAAGCTTAATGGGGAGGGTTGTCAAGCAAGAGCCAAGATAGATTGAAAGCTAAGCCTCTTGCTCCAAACAGTTAGCCAAGTTGTGGACGCAAAGGAAAAATTCTTGAAGAAAATTAAAAGTGCTACTCCAGTGAACACATGATTGATAAATTGAAATATCTTATTTGCTGATATGGACTAAGTTTTAGTGATCTGGATAGAAGATCTAACTAGTCACAACATTCCTAAGCCAAAGCCAAATTCAGAGCAAGGTCCTAACTCTCTTCAAGGCTGAGAGAGGTAAGGAAGCTGCAGAAGAAATGTTGGAAACTAGCAGAGGTTGGTTCATGAGGTTTAAGGAAAGAAACTGTCTCCGTAATATGACAGTGCAAGGTGAAGCAGCACGTGCGGATGTAGAAGCCACAGCAAGTTGTCCAGAAGATCTACATAAGATAATTAATGAAGGTGGCTACACTAAACAGATTTTTGGTGTAGACCAAATAGCCTTCTATCGGAAGGAAAATGCCATCTCGGACTTTCATAGCTAGAGAGGAGAAGTCAATGCCTGGCTTCAAAGCTTCAAAGGACAGGCTGACTCTCTCGTTAGAAGCTAATGTAGCTGCTGACTTTAAGTTGAAGCCAGTGCTCATTTACTATTCCAAAAATCTTAGGGCCCTTAAACATTCTGCCTGTGCTTTATAAGTGGATATATATCCAACAAAACCCGAATGCCAGCACATCTTTTTGCAACATGGTTCCCTGAATATTTTAAACTCACTAATAAGACCTACTTAGAAAAAAGATTTCTTTCAAGATATTGCTCGTGTCACCCAAGGGCTCTGATAGAGATGTACAATGAGATCAGTGTTGTTTTCATGCCTGCTAGCTAACACAACATCCATTCTTAAACCCATGGATCAGGAGTAATTTTGACTTTCAAGTCTTATTATTTAATAAATACATCCCATAAGACTACAGCTGCCATAGATCCTTCCTCTGATGGATCTGGGCAAAGGAAATTGAAAACTTCCTGGAAAGCATTCACCATTCTAGATGCCATTAAGAACAATTGTGATTCATGGGAAGAGGTCAAAAGTGTCAACATTAACAGGAGCTTAGAAGAAGTTTCCAACGCTCATGGATGACTTTGTGGTGTTTGAGACTGCTGTGGAGGAAATAACTGCATATGTGCTAGAAATAGCAAGAGAACTATAATTAGAAGTGGAGCCTGAAGGTGTGACTGAAAAGCTTTAACAGATGAGGATTACTTCTCATGGATGAGCAAAGATAGAATCTTGAGATAGAATCTACGCCTGGCAAGGACGCTGTGAAGATTGTTGACATGACAACAAAGAGTTCAGCATACGACATGAACGATGTTGATAAAGCAGCAGCAGGATTTGAGAGGATTGACTCCAGTTTTGAAAGAAGTTCTACTCTGGGTAAAATGCTATCAAACAGCATTGCATGCTACAGAGAAATTGTTCTTGAAAGGAAGAGTCAAGCAATGCAGCAAACATCATTGTCTTATTTTAAGAAATTGCCAAAGCCACCCCAACCTTTAGCAACCACCACCGTCAACATCAACAGCAGCTATCAACATCAAGGCAAGACCCTCCACCTGGAGAAAAATTACGACTAAGTGAAGGCTCAGGTGATGATTAACATATTTTAGTAATAAAATTAAGATTTGTATGTTGTTTTCTAAGACATAATGCTGTAACACTCTTAATAGACCGTAGTATAATGTGAACATAATTTTTACATGCACAGGAAAATTAAAAAATTCATGTGGCTCGCTTTATGGTGATACTTGCTTTATTGCAGTGGTCTGCAACTGAGCCCACAACATCTCTGAGGTATGCCTGTATTTAAAGGGTAGTTAAACCTTTTTACTGATAGAGGTGTACCATCAAAAAAGTTGAGGTCACTGTTCTATACATATAACTGTGTCTTAATCCCAGAATCCCAAGAAAGAGAAGATAATTGCTTTAGTTGGGTCAGTTTTTCATCTCTGATCCAATCAGCTATGGCCCAGCGAGGAGGGTGGCATAATACAGTCATCCTGAATATCTGAGTGTTCATGATTCCAGTCACAATTACATGATTTCATGGGGAAGCAGCATGTATCATCACGTGAAAATATTCTTCTACTTGTAAATTTGCTTCCTCTCAAATATCTATCCTGCTTCATGCCAGCGCCTGCCTCTCCACCTATCAACATATTTTCCCAGTTTCACGAATGAATATTGTAACCTTTGACAGTATATATGCAAACTCATTGTAAATAGGTTGTGAAGTGAAATTGTCACTCCTGGAAGCATTTTAGGATTTCATAAAATTGAAGAAAATGATGTTGGAACATTGCTCAAATCACACACAAATGAGGTTTGGGAAAGTCAGATAAGGTAACAATTGAAGAGAAAACCAATAAGGGTTATGACTTGATAGGTTTTCAAAGCAAATGATTTGAATATAGAAGGATATTGACACTGGTAAATTAATATGTCCTTGAGGTTTTTTGTTTGTTTGTTTGTTTTTTACAGAAATGACTGTGTTTATTCTGCAAATAAATCATGGTCTCATATTTTAAGGGCGTTGTGATAGCGAAACACATCCCACAATCCATACACATACACCTCAGTGCATCCTCCCCCTCCCCCCGCCACGAAGCTTGTCCTTCAGTGTTGACAATCCAAACAACATTCATCTCTTTTTTTTTTGAAAGAACAGCAACCAGCAGTCCTGTTCAAGAGGGGGCCGGTGCACAAGACCACCAACTGCAAATAGAAAGTGATGTGGGCTGCTCAGTACCTAAAACCAAGAGGTAAAAATAGGAGAGGGTAAGGGGTTGAGAGAGATGATTATAGGCAGGGGGGCCTTTTCTGCCACATGCCACCAGTAAGTGCCTTGTCTTCACCCTTTGCAGAAGCCCAGCTCTGCTGTTAGTTTGTCTCTGCACCATCAGCTCCAATACTCCACGTGCCCCTGGGATAGGACCTTTGCACACTCATCGCCCTGTTGACATTTTGGTCCTAACCATCCCACAGAGAAGTAATGGCAAATACAATTAGATTTCTTTGTCCTAGATTGTGTCATGGCAGGGATTATTCCTGTACTACATCAGGGAAGTCATTTATCACCATTTAGCTTTTGACTGTTTACTATGAGTTCTCATGACCCCCAGCAGGTCCCAGTGTGCCCCTTACGTATGTGCCTATGAATGACTGTGCATATAAGATTAGTAGCATGACCTTGGTGTACATAAAATGGCTCATTTTCTCTAACTCTTATGCCAAATATGATTGATTTCATTAAAGAAGATTTCATTAAAGATTTTCATTAGAGAGCACCAAGTTATGAAATTGTCAAGTATTGTGCTCTAGATACAAAGATACAAAGACTATTTCAGATTTTGTCATTCATCCTTTAAAACATACCTGGAGTAGACATTTCTCTACAGCTCAAGCTTAGGGATGATATGAACACTTTTTCCCACTGTCATTTCCAACATGATGTGCTTTTATGCCTGCTGTACTGTCAGAGAAATTTGAGACAGCTTTCAGAATTAGGAGCTTCAGGGACAATTCTGTTAGAAAAAAAACCCAGGGGGAAGCAGTAAGGGCTAAAGACCCTTATTTTAGCCAATACACACAAGAAAGTTAGGAAGTAAATGTTTGCTGTGGTTTTGTGAGATGCTTGTTAGCTGCACCCCTGAGCCCCAAGGTCCCTATGGGAATGAGGTGTGCCTTATCGACATGAAATCTTTTTAAAGCCTGTGCTCTCATGGGGCAGTCTCAGAGTGCTATTGTGGTTAAAATAATACAGTCCAGTATTTAAAAAGTAATTTCCAAAGGTCTCTGCCCTTAACTTGCCTTTCTTGGACTCTGCAAGGGGAAATAAGGAGACCACAGTCATATAACTTTAATATCTCCTTTTCTCTTCCATCCATTTCCCATGTACTGAAGCAGCTCCCCCATCTCCCTCACCCCAGCCTCCCTGCAACAACCTCCCCCATACTCCACCAGCTTTTGCCACTGTGCCTCTTGTCATCATCAGCAGCTCCTTTCCTCTGAATTACAAGGTCCAAAAGAACTTATTTAGCAAAACAGGACCATCCCCAGCTGAGGAGGGGCAAGATGGAATTCTCTTAAGCATAGAAGGAAGAGAAAGGCTGGGAACCAACGTACATGAACTCGTTCTCTCTTATCAGGTACTTCATGTACACTCTCAGGGTGTAGAATCTTGGGTTTTGTTGTGGTGACTGGGAAGAGAAGGAACGGATGGCAGCTTTCAGATCCTCACCCAGGTCTGCCTTAGAGATGCTATTGCTCCTGCTGTGTGACTGTGGGTTGAAAGCTTTTTCTCTGGGCCACATGTTTCAGTAACTTGTTCTGGGTGCCTGCCAGTCTACTCCTGAGATGACTTTATCATGGCCTTTCCCACTGGCATTAGGGGATGTCCCCTCTAGATGGCACTTTTGAGATAGCTGTCTTTCTTTTCCACTCTTCTGATGCCCTCTTCTAGAGTGGGTCTTGGGTTTACACATTCAGTTGGTAATTTAGGTCCAAAGTCTATTTTATTACAGTGTGAGGCAACTAAATTAGAGCTACAGCGCTTCACTAATTCATCCATCCCTTTTACAGCTCCTGCTTTTTGTCATCCCCGGAGCTGCCTTTAAACCCAACCCTGACCTCACTTTAGGTGCAGCTTCTCAGGTGGATTTTAATGTTTTCTTCACTACCTCTATCCCCAGCCTCTTGGTCGAGTCTTTCTTTTATTAGTCTTCTCTTCTCAAGGGAATTGCCCTTTGTCTGCTATTCCTTCATCTCAAACTTTGTTTTCTTTAAACAAATATTTTCTCATTATATGTGGAAGTCAAAGATGCATACTCACTATAAAAATTAGGAAAATACAAAAAAGTTTGAAGACAAACCATCCGCAATCATCCATAACCCTAGAAAGAACCACAGGCAAAGTTTGGTGAATTTCCTTTGCTTTTACATAATTGCAAATATGCTGTATATTCAGATCTGTATTCTGTCTATTCTCCTCATTTTTCTTCCAATTTAGTCAATACCAACTCCTAGCAAATTCATGATGCTGTCACTGCATTGTTATTTGCACGTGCATGTGTGTGAGTACACACACACACACCCCCACACACATTGTAACTGATGTCTTTGGCTCAGGTGCTGAACTCCTGGCCACTCTACAACCTGATTCACAACACTCTACATTTTGCCTCCTTTTACTGAACAGTTACCTTTTTGCTTACCTGTTGTGTGTCCCCTTCTTGACTTTTATGTGTATACATGGATTCTGGTTGATTAAAGAAATTGTTATAAGATATCTAAAACCTAACTTTAAATTGGCTAACAGATAATACTATGAACACATAGAGGGAGTCCCACTTTTTCATAATTGCCTATTGATCTACTCCCTGTGGCATTTGGAACCTTGGTCTCCACTCTCCTCAGCCTAAGCTCAATTGCTTATTCCTAGGAGGCTGCAGCCTCCATGAATTGCTAGGAAACGAGATCTAAGCACCAAAAGAGAGTTTCCTGTTATTCTCTTGTAAAATGATGACAAGGAGATTTGATAAAAGCTGAATGAATTTTTAGTCTAGGATGTTTTGTTCTTAAGCTATAATTGCTATTTTCCCTTTAACTCTAGAAGTGATTCTGCCAAACAAAAGAAACTTTAATCTTCATATGTATATTATTATTTTATTTAAAAAATTCTCCTTTAAATGTGTAATTTAAATGTATAATTTAAAGTCTGCATCATTAAAAGCACTTTTCTTTTGTCTTGGGACTGGTTTTATTTGAATGTCAGAGGGGAAAGAGTCACTTTAAAAGAACCTTCTGGGATGCATTTATTCCCAAGGTGAGAAACACCTTGCAGTAAATATAGAGAAGACCATGAGATAGCCAATTTAAAAATAATTTTAGAATTTAAAAATGCTAAATTGAACTCCTGGTTGTTAAAGTGTATTATCTACATGATGTACATTTGATTTCAAAATTTAATATCACTGAAGGTAGCATAAGAGAGTAAGGATTAGGGACTTCCAAGCTGGTGCAGTGGTTAAGTATCCACCTGCCAATGCAGGGGAAATGGGTTTGATCCCTGCCCCAGGAAGATACCACATGCCACGGAGCAACTAAGTTCATGTGCCACAACTATTGAGCCTGTGCTCTAGAGCCCGTGAGCCACAACTATTAAGCCCATGTGCTGCAACTACTAAAGCCTGTGTGCCTAGAGCCTGTGCTCTGCAACAAGAGAAGCCACCACAGTGAGGAGCCTGTGCACCACAATGAAGAGTAGCCCCACCCCCCACCTGCTCACCACAGCTAGAGAAAGCCCCTGTGCAGCAACAAAGACCCAATGCAGCCAATAAATAAATGAATAAATAAATAAATTTCAAAAAAAAAAAAAAGAATAAGGAAACCTTGCAAAATAAAATTAAAAAAAAAAAGAGTAAGGATTAGATGGTGTTTTGGAGGGATTTAGACATTAGAAGCTTTGCAAAATTCAGAGAAACCTGTGGTCACAGACAAGAGAAGCCTTATCTTGTGATCTGCTAATAAGAGAGCAGACAATCTGTCTCCTTGTATTACCTTTCAAGGAATCAACGTCATGATTCAGGGATGCCTCTTTCCCATCAGTCATATGCCCTGCAGGTGAGTCTTGGTTTTGAGTATTTTAATCTGAATGAGGGATGTTGTTATAAGATTAGTAGAAAATAAATATGGTTTCATAAGCTACATTTTTCTTGCTGTCATGTATGCTCCAATGAGCTAAATTACTTTCACTTAATTGCAGTGGAAAGATCAGATTCAACATGCACTACATTGAACAGCCACAGGGTGTTTATTGTCTATCATATATTCTTCCTTTGCACTAGAACTGCAGCTTGTCATGAATGATGGAGGTACGCTAGAGGTACCCATAGAGCAGATATCCCAGGGCAACAATGCATGAACTAGAATGGGAATCAGGTAGAAGGGGTGGAAGGAAACTTGTCTGTACTGATTCCTTGTTATACTACTATTCCAGGTGGTGCTGGTTCACGAGGCCTGTATCGGAATTGCAATGATGATCCGGAAGCCAAAACTACTATGCTACCAGCAGAGCATAAGGAAGCAGAATGTCTGTTCAGCAGGTCAGAAGGTAACTCTAAGATCTGTGAGGATAGGCCCAGGTAGGCCTTGTTCTTTGCTGTACCCTGAGTACTTAGCATAGTTTTTATCCAGCTCAGGCACTCAATAAGTATTACTGAATTACTAAAGAGGGTTTATCGCTCCATGGCCAAACTTGTCCCCCTCCTCAAGGGTCCTGCCTGAGTCTCTACATAGAAATTCTAGAGATCTCTGTGTTAGAGCATCCAGAGTCTTTGCCTGGACAACCAGAGGTGTGGCTCTGTGGGTTTGGAGCCAACTGTGGAGTATAGACAAAGGAGTATAGACAAAGGACATCTGCTGACAGCATCGGAGGAAGCCAGGGTCAAGAACCAAGCTGATTTTAACATCAACCTGAAGGGCCTGGGCACAGAGGCAAACTCAGTTTTGAGGCGCAGAGGTGGAACAAGTGGACTTGGAAGATTGAGTAGGAGGCAGCCTCAGACAGACTCTTTAAGTGTTTCATGGAGATAGAGTGCTTTTACAAGGCAAATTCATCCTCACTCAGAACACTAAGCCTCTGAGGACATAGAGTACCTTTGAGTGGAAGCTTTTCTATGCATGTCTTCTTTTTTTTATATATAAATTTATTTATTTATTTATTTTATTGGCTGTGTTGGGTCTTTTTTGCTGTGCGCAGGCTTTCTTTTTAGTTGCGGTGAGTGGGGGCTACTCTTCATTGTGGTGCGCAGTCTCCTCATTGCCGTGTCTTCTCTTGTTGTGGAGCATGGGCTCTAGGTGCGTGGGCTTCAGTAGCTGCAGCACATGGGCTCAATAGTTGTGGCTCACGGGCTTAGTTGCTCCGCGGCATGTGGGATCTTCCTGGAGCAGGGATCGAACCCCTGTCCCCTGCAGTGGCAGGCGGATTCTCAACCACTGCACCACCTAGGAAGCCCTATGCATGTCTTCTTGATGCAGGGCCCCATGTTTCCTATCCCACCTGTCTCAGGAACTTGCTTTATTTCCTGCCTCAGGCAGAAGGACCCGGGAAGTCCCTTTAGAATCCAAATAAGATTCCAGCTTTTCTTTCCCAAGAAGGGGAGCAAGTTCTGGAATTGGCTGTGGCTTCAGCAGGTACCATCCAAATGTTGCTTCAGTAATCTATCTCCCCAGGACTCCCAGGGGCCTGAGATTGATGCCAACAGCCACAGGCTTGGCCCTACAGGAAGCAGGTTTGGCATCAGTACCAGTCCTTGGGATTCACAAGCTGGTCCCCACAGCTTTTCCCCTTGGTGGCTTCTTAGGGCACTGAGGGTAAAGACTTCATGCCAGATGGTCTCACCTTAGGCTCTGTGAAGGCAGCACTCTCAGAACTTTTGAGCTTTTAAAGTATTGCCCATTTTTGATGCTAAGCTTATCGCCTGAATGCAAGCAGTTTAACAGAATTAACAGCAGTATCTTTAGATGCAAGATGATTTTTAACCTATAATATTTTTAGGATCCTGCCTGTGCACCCCAGGGCTCCTTGAGGTGATTAAAACCATGCCCTTGGCAACATGCAGACTGTTTTATCAGAGTCTGAATTTTTTTTTTAGTGCACTTTCTCATCACATCTGGAAGAGGTATGACTGGTGTGCAGAAAGGAAGCTTCCTATGGGAGTCTTTTTGAATTCTTAGTTATCTACTGTCTCTGGCACACCATAGGCCATGTTGGTGATGTTGTGGCAGGGTCCCAAGTGCTCCCCAGCACCTTTGTTTTCTTCCAAACCAATGAGGTTCAGTTTACTGGGCACATCCAACAACTGGAAGAAATTACATAAACTGTTAGGCCACAGGGAGCCATCTTATTAAAAGGTATTTTGTTGACTTGCATGCAGAAATTCAAGCAATGGGAGATTCAGGGCCTTTTTTAAGTTTTCCATAAATTCTTTCAGAGGCTTCATCATTAAAGTACACCCACATCTCAATTAAATGTAAAATTTTCCATAAAAATGTTGAAAGCATTTTTGTAATTTTGCTTTTAAAATTATTCACCTATGAATGCCTTATTAAATTTATAGTTGCTTTTGTCTTCTTACCATTGTGCCTACTCAGGAATTCTTATGAAAAAAAAATCTAATTCACAAATTATTCTTACATGTAATGAAATTTTTTATGAATAATAAGTTGAACAATTAATGAAGTTGACACATGTTACATTTTGCAGGCAGTTAATTAAATGCTTATTAATTTCAGTTTGCTTTTGTGTAGCTTGGAGCCAATTTATTTCTTTCTCCCACTGCCCTCTGGAAAGCTTGTGGGCCTCAAGCACTGGGCTTTTGGGGCCTAACAGGTAAAACAGACCTGAGTGATTTGACTCTGATGTTTGGCTCAGGAATAAAGATTTAAAGGTTACAGGATTACTGTTTCAAATGTTAAAGGTCTGTCATGTAGAAGAGGAATAAGACCAATTCTATGGTACTCCATAGGACTGGAGCAGAAGATTCTCCAGAAAACATATCAAAGAGGCTGTCCCAGGAGATGTGTGACCTGGAAGCATTCAGTGGGAGCTGAGGGGATCTTTCATAGATGCTGGGAGGTTGGAGAGGGCCAAGGGTTTAGAGTCAGAAGATCAGCGTGCAAGTCCCTGTGCCAATCATTACTTATGAGACTTTGAGTAAGTCACTTAATCTTTGTATTTGTTTCCTCATCTATAAAATGGAGATGTGTTCCTGCTTCCCTTATCACACAGGCTTGCCAAAGATCAAAGTGAGATAATTTCAAACTCAAGGTGATAAGCTCTATACAAATGTTAAGCCCCATTCAACTGTTAGTTAGAGCTATAAATCCTATTATAGGATGCTAGTGAAATGCCTAGTAGGCTTACATGGAGTCAAGGCTCTATAAAGGCAACCTAATATGAACTTTGAGTTTTAGAAAAAAGGAATTAGAATTAACAGGATTAGAGCTGAAAGAGATGTTGGACATTGAGTCCCAAGCTCTTATTTTATACATAGAGAAATGATGAGTAACATAATTGAGTGACTCACAAAATGATTTCTATTTATTTATACCCTGCCTTGTTTTATAAAAGATTTCAAGTGAATTGTAAGAAGAGGTACAATGAAGTAGGGAGATCTCAAATAAAAATGAAGCTGTGATGGAGAATAAGTTAAAGTATAATGGCCAGGTAAAAGGGGGAGTGGAGTTACAGTGACAGTATATAACTTCTATAAGGTCAATTAAAAGTGAACAGTAACTTTGGCTATGAGCTTCCTGGTTAGCCAAAGCAAAGCTGGAAACCAAGCTAGTGATAGAACCCAGCATAAGAACCCAGTCTTAGACCAGTTTGCTTTTTGTTCCATTTAAAAATGTCGTTTCCACTATAAAACTCTTAGAGGAAAACATAGGCAGAACACTCTATGACATACATCAAAGCAAGATCCTTTTTGACCCACTTCCTAGAATAAAGGAAATAAAAAATAAACAAATGGGACCTAATGAAACTTAAAAGCTTTTGCACAGCAAAAGAAACCATAAACAAGACAAGAAGACAACCCTTAGAATGGGAGAAAATATTTGCCAATGAAGCAACTCACAAAGGATTAATCTCCAAAATATACAAGCAGCTCATGCAGCTTAATACCAAAAAAACAAATAACCCAATCCACAAATGGGCAGAAGATCTAAATAGACATTTCTCCAAAGAAGACATACAGATGGCCAACAAACACATGAAAAGATGCTCAACATCACTCATCATCAGAGAAATGCAAGTCAAAGCCACAATGAGGTATCACCTCACACTGATCAGAATGGCCATCATCAAAAAATCTAGAGACAACAAATGCTGGAGAGGGTGTGAAGAAAAGGGAACTCTCCTGCACTGTTGGTGAGAATGTAAGTTGGTACAGCCACTATGGAAAACAGTTTGGAGGTTCCTTAAAAAACTACAAATAGAACTACCATATGATCCAGTAATCCCACTCCTGGGCATATACCCAGAGAAAACCATAATCCAAAAATAAACATGTACCGTAATGTTCATTGCAGCACTATTTACAATAGCCAGGACATGGAAGCAACCTAAATGCCCATCCACAGATGAATGGATAAAGAAGGTGTGGCACACATATACAATGGAATATTACTCAGCCATAAAAAAGAATGAAATTGAGTTATCTGTAGTGAGGTGGATAGACCTAGAGTCTGTCATACAGAGCAAAGTAAGCCAAAAAGAGAAAAACAAATTCCATATATATGCTAACTCATATATATGGAATCTAAAAAAATGGTACTGATGAACCCAGTGACAGGGCAAGAATAAAAATGCAGATGTAGAGAACTGACTTGAGGACACGGGGTGGGGGGTGCAAAGGGGAAGCTGGGATGAAGTGCGAGAGTAGCACTGACATATATACACTACCAAATGTAAAATAGATAGCTAGTGAGAAGTTGCTGCATAACATAGGGAGATAAACTTGATGATGGGTGATGACTTAGAGGGCCAGGATAGGGAGGGTGGAAGGGAGTCTCGAGAGGGAGGGGATATGGGGATATATGTATAAATACAGCTAATTCATTTTGGTGTACCTCAAACACTGGCACAACAGTGTAAAGCAATTATATTCCAATAAAGAGCTTTAATAAAGAAAACCAAAACCCAAGACAACAACAACAACAACAACAAAATAAAGACATCTTGGGCCCTAACTCCCTTGGGCTATAGGGGTGTGTAAGACTAGTCCCTGAGTTTGGAAAGGTCCACGCTGAGTTTGATCATCACTGTCTAGCTCTGCTTTTTGGGGATTATTTTTTTTTGGCCAGTGGAGTCAGTTTCTGTAAACATTTCTGATTTTCAAATGAATGCTTTGGTTGTCTAAGGCAAATGGTTTATAACCAAGGTTCTCAGTCATGCTATTAAGATGTACTGTGTGGGGCAATGAGTTTTCATGTGCCAGTAATTTATAATAGTTAAAGTAATCTGGGGCTGGTGCACCTGGGGATTTCAGAATTGGCAGCTAGGATCTCTCCCAGAGCCTCATTGACGGGAATAGGACATGCAGCACATTCTGCATTGAGGCCATTGTAGCTAAATGGCCTCAATCCTATCTCTGCATCAAGCAGTAAACTTTTTTTTGGTATTTAAACAGTATTTATTTACTTACTAATTTACATACCACCATGTTCCACAAATAATATGAAGTAACTCAATTATGACATTTATATAGTTCTTTACATTTAATGTGTTTTGGCAGGCTTCATTTAGTTCTAACAGTAAATCTCTGAGACCAGAATTAACAGCCCATTTTTACAGTCAAGGAGGAAACTTTTTTTTAAAATAAATTTATTTACTTTATTTATTGGCTGCACTGGGTCTTTGTTGCTGC
The DNA here is from genome assembly GCF_030028045.1 of Hippopotamus amphibius kiboko. Taxonomy (NCBI): domain Eukaryota; kingdom Metazoa; phylum Chordata; class Mammalia; order Artiodactyla; family Hippopotamidae; genus Hippopotamus; species Hippopotamus amphibius. The sequence continues at coordinate 72,560,243 of NC_080187.1, forward strand.
ACACAGGCTTTCTCTAGTTGCTGCCAGTGGGGGCTACTCTTCATTGTGGTGCGCAGGCTCCTCATTGCAGTGGCTTCTCTTGTTGTGGAGCATGGGCCCTAGGCACTTGGGCTTCAATAGTTGCAGCACATGGGCTCAATAGTTGTGGCTCACGGACTCTAGAGCACAGGCTCAATAGTTGTGGCTCACGGGCTTAGTTGCTCCATGGTATGTGGAATCTTCCCAGAGCAGGGCTCGAACGCGTGTCCCCTGCGTTGGCAGGCAGATTTTTAACCACTATGCTACCTAGGAAGTCCAAGGAGTAAACTTTAATAAGCATATCCTGCCACACTGTATAGAGAACTCCTTACTTTTTATTCTTATTTTACAAAAGTCAGAGTTGTGATGTCAAAGAGCTTAATGTCTAATAGAGCGAGGAGAGCTAAATATGTTAAAAGAAACACACACACACACACAACCTTATCAATGATTGCCAGCTAATCTGGTGGTGTGAATCTTTTTTGACACTTGATATCATGCAGATTGGGGGGGATAATCATCTGTGGTCCAGTCCACTATGGAGTCTCATTCAATGAATAACAGACCAGCAAATAGTAATTATAAACAAATTAAAGCATTCTTGCTATCTCCCCTGAAAATGCCATAGCAGGACATTTTATTTTATTTTACTTTTTTTTTCACATCTTTATCGGGGTATAATTGCTTTACAGTGTTGTGTTAGTTTCTGCTGTATAACAAAGTGAATCAGCTATATGTATACATATATCCCCATATCCCCTCCCTCTTGATCCTCCCTCCCACCCTCCCTATCCCACCCCTCTAGGTCGTCACAAAGCATCGAGTTGATCTCCCTGTGCTACGCAGTGGCTTCCCACTAGCCATCTATTTTACATTTGGTAGTGTATATATATCAATGCTACTCTCTCAGTTCGTCCCAGTTTCCCCTTCCACCCGTGTCCTCAAGAACAGGAGATTTTAAAAATTCGATCTTTTCCATCTCAAAGTATCTCCCCAACACAGTAGCTGCTCCAAAGTCTCTCTTCTCCCCTGTACAAGCTACTCCCCAAATCTTTACCCAACTGAACTCACATGAACTCACTTATCTCTTCACTCTCCCTTCTTTGCTCAGCTCTTCATTATGTAGGTCAATGTAGCCTTTTTGGTGATTTTAATTTTCTTTCCTCCCCCATTATCTTGGTTCTACACATACATAAAGATCTAGGAGCTGATCTGGAAGTTAACTTCCTCTTTATGTAGGGATAGGGAGTGGTTTGGGGAAGACACAAGCTACTCATGCATTTTTTTGGTCACCTGCCAAGTCAACTCTAAGTGCATCCACTGTAGTAATTTTAAAATCTCAATTCTTACCAGCTCATGCTGTAATATATGGGTTTCTCTCCTCCTGTCACTTGGTGTATATCTATAAAATTGACAAAGTACATCTAAACGTTATTCTAGAAACTATTATTAGAAAGGCCCAGTTACACCCCAAACCTATATAGTATATTCTGACACTAAAAGTCAATTGGTTTGGCATTTTTTATTGTTTTGGATTGTTGATGTTAATGTTTTCACTCCTGGGATAGATAATAAAGCTTATTGACTGTGGGTTGGGGATAAAGTGTGTGTGTGGGTGTGTGAGAGAGAAATAGTTCCTTGGAGCCCTTAGTAAGGGAATGGAAAGGAATTCACAAGATTGCTAGAGAATGATTCTAGAGAAGCAGGGACAGAGTAGGGAGGAAGAGTACTGATAGCTTTGGGATGGCTAGAAAACCAAGTTGGTTTTTTTTTTATTTTGAAGCTGAAATGTTCAGTGTATGAAAATTAAGGATTTTGACAAATCTAAAAGTCATGTGACATTTAAAAGTTGGATTGAATTCTCAAATCTTTGGCTTTTTATTTGTATGTCTTTTTAATTGAAATCCTTATTCAACCCATTGCAATCGACTTAGCTAATGAACCTCTTTGTCCTATTGGTAGTCTCACCATTGCTAATGATGAATAATTAAGTATTGATTTAGTGCTGAATGCTATTGTTTTGATTAATTTTTACTGTAAAATATTTGAGTCAAATTTCAACCTTTGTTTTTTCCTTCTTTCTTTTCTTTCATTCTTCCTTTTCTCTTTGGTGGTTTCAGTATCAGATACAAAAGATGTTTGGGAATGAAACTTGGGAAAGTAGATTTCCCTCATATCAAAAAAGGTTTGTAAATGACCAGAATCAGAATTTTATTCCCAAGCCGTCACAACCCATGTTCCCAGATGTGGACTGTAAATTACTTGAGATTAGAGTAATCAGGATCTGACAGCCAAGATTTGCGCTATTTGGTCCTGACAGTCTATTGCCTATGGTTCTTAGGCCAAACTCACATGAGGCTTTTGGAGTGTACTACCAAGATTTAGAGAAAGATAAGAGTTGGGCCAGTGTATATTTAATGCTCCTGCTGAGAAGTGCTGTCTGGTGGTAAAGATGAGTGAAAGATTGCCCTTATGTCACACTTCTAACTTTTGCAAGGACATTGTTAAAGGTTATAATCTTGTTCTCTCTCTCTTTTTATAGTAACGTACTAAAAAATGGGAGCAATGGACAAAAGATAAAATCTCCCTTCAGAGGCTGATGAAAATTGTCAGATTAGATGGGCTCTTTGGGAATCATTACTTCTTGTAATGCTCTGCATATACCCAGAGAACACAGGAAATCACATGTCAAGTTCACTCTGCTCAGCAGAAAATTTCCTTAATGCCACATAATAATGAGTGAAAGAATGCAAATAAGGCTTTGACCACCAGCCCACCTCATTTAAGACCATGTGCGTTCCAGCTCTACTTTTCCTACTTTTTCTGCCAGCTGTGGAGCCTCAGTTCAAAGGCCCCAGTGCTTTTGACGGTGATGGTGATGGTTGATACTTTTCTGCTGAAATTCTGTCGGCTTAAGTATCCAATCAGGTTCAAGGTTGGTGCTTCCCAGGTTAGAGCCCACCCTGCCCTCCACTGTGCCCCCAGAAGGCAGACCAGCTTTTCTTTTGGGATCACAGAAACCTATTGTACTTAGAAAACCAACAGTGACAGCTCTGCCGTTTCAGTCAGAAATTACATCTTGATATTCAGAATGATCATGTTCCCGAGGTATGGTTTGGAAAAATAATCAGGCTTGCAGCCAAATTTGAAGAAAAATACTGCCCACAATTCACTGCAAAACAGTGAGTGATTGGAGTGCCTTTAGGAAATAAACCAGGCAAATTTTTTTTTTTTTCTGGAACTTTTATTGAGATATAATTGACATACAATAAACTGCATATATTTAAAGTGTACAATTTGATATTTTTTTCTCATTAGTAATGTGTATATGGCAATCCCGATCTCCCAATTCATTCCACCCCAACCTCCCCACCCCCAACCGCGCTTTCCCCCCTTGGTGTCCATATGTTTGTTCTCTACATCTGTGTCTCTATTTCTGTAAACCGGGCAAATTCTTACCAAAGAAAGCCATTAGTGTTTCCAGGTTATTTTACTTGCTACTCTTATGGAAAAGGAAGGGAACATATATTCATTAGGTGACTACTTTGTGTCAGGTGCTGTGCTAGATGCTTTATGCATGTGTTTTAACCCATAGCACAACTGTGTCAGATGGGTATCGTGGGTTTCATTGTCACCTTGTAGAATGAAGAAACTGAGACTCAGAGAAGTTGTCACTTGGTCAGGAACTTACAAGTAGAGGGGCTCACTCCCTCTTGCAAGAGCACCAGAATTACAACTAACTACTGAACAGTCATCGACGGAAAGACACTGGAACTCACCAAAAAAGACACCCCACATCCAGAGACAAAGGAGAAGCCACAATGAGATGGTAGGAGGGGCGCAATTGCATTAAAATCAAATCCCATAAATACTGTGTGAGTGACTCACAAACTGGAGATCAGTTATACTGCAGAAGTCCACCCGCTAAAGTGAGGGTTCTGAGCCCCACATCAGGCTTCCCAACCTGGGAGTCCAGCAGCGGGAGCAGGAATCCCCAGAGAATCAGGCTCTGAAAGCCAGCGGAATTTGATTGCAGGACCTCCACAGGACTGGTGGAAGCAGAGACTCCACTCTTGGAGGGCACACAAAAAAATGTGCTCACCAGGACCCAGGGGGAAGGAGCAGTGACCCCATAGGAGACTGAACCAGACCTACCTGCTGGTGTTGGAGGGTTGCCTGCAGAGGTGGGGGGCAGCTGTGTCTCACCGAGGAGGCAGGGGCACTGGCAGCAGGGGTTTTGGGAAGTGCTTATTGGTGTGAGCCCTCCCAGAGTCCGCCATTAGCCCCACCAAAGAGCCTGTGGGCTCCAGCACTAGGTGGCCTCAGGCCAAACAACCACCAAGATGTGAACACAGCCCCACCCATTAGCAGACAAGCAGATTAAAGGTTTACTGAGCTCCGCCCACCAAATCTGATTAAAGCTTTACTGAGCTCCACCCACCCAGCCCTACCCACCATCAGTCCCTCCCATCAGGAAGCACCCACCAGCCTCCTAGATAGCTTCCTCCACAAGAGGGCAGACAGCAGTATCAAGCAGTATTAGCAGTATTTCGTCTTGTGGGACTGAAAACCACAGCCACAGAAAGAGAGAGAAAATGAAGAAGCAGAGGACTTTGTACCAGATGAAGGGACAGGATAAAACCCCAGAAAAACAACTAAATGAAGAGGAGATAGGCACCCTTCCAGAAAAAGAATTCAGAATAATGATGGTGAAGATGATTCAGGACTTTGAAAAAAGACTGGATGAAAAGATTGAAAAGTTTACCAAAGACCTAGAAGAATTAAAGAGCAAACAAACAGAGATATGCAACCCAAGAACTGAAATGAAAAATACACTAGAAGGAACCAATAGCAGATTAACTGAGGCAGAAGGGCGAATAAGTGACCTGGAAGACAGAATGGTGATCATCACTGATGCAGCAAAGAATAAAGAAAAAAGAATGAAAAGAACTGAAGAGAGCCTAAGAGACCTCTGGGACAATGTTAAACACACCAACATTTGCATTATAGGGGTCCCAGAAGGAGAAGAGAGAGAGAAAGGACCCAAGAAAATATTGGAAGAGATTATGGTTGAAAACTTCCCTAACATGGGAAAGGAAACAGCTACCCAAGTCCAGGAAGCACAGAGAGTCCCAGACAGGATAAACCCAAGGAGAAACACGCCAAGACATATATTAGTCAAGCTGACAAAAATTAAAGACAGAGAAATGTTATTAAAAGCAACAAGGGAAAAACAACAAATAACATACAAGGGAACTCCCATCAGGTTAACAGCTGACTTCTCAGCAGAAACTCTGCAGGCCAGAAGGGAGTGGCATGATATATTTCAAGTGATGAAAGGGAAGAACCTACAACCAAGAATACTCTACCCAGCAAGGATCTCATTCAGATTCAATGGAGAAATCAAAAGCTTTCCAGACAAGCAACAGCTAAGAGAATTCAGCACCACCAAACCAGCCCTACAACAAATGCTAAAGGAACTTCTCTAAGCGGGAAACAGAAGAGAAGAAAAGGACCTACAAAAACAACAACAAAACAGTTAAAAAAATGGTAATAGGAACATACATATTGATAATGACCTTGAATGTAAATGGACTAAGTGCACCAACCAAAAGACACAGACTGACTGAATGGATACAAAAACAAGACCCATATATATGCTGTCTCCAGGAAACCCACTTCAGACCTAGGCACACATACAGACAGAAAGTGAGGGGATGGAAAAAGATATTCCATGCAAATGAAAATCAAAAGAAAGCTGGAGTAGTGATACTCATATCAGATAAAATAGACTTTAAAATAAAAAATGTTACAAGAGACAAGAAAGGACATTACATAAAGATCAAGGGATCCACCCAAGAAGAGGAGATAACAATTATAAATATATATGCACCCAATATAGGAGCACCTGAATACATAAGGCAAATGCTAACAAGTATGAAAGAGGAAATGCAAGGCAGAAATAGAGACACAGGTGTAGAGAACAAACATATGGACACCAAGTGGGGAAAGCGGGGAGGGTTGGGGGGGAATGAATTGGGAGATTGGGACACCAAATTGTACACTCTAAATATATGCTGTTTATTGTCTGTTAACTGTATCTCAATAAAAGTTCTTAAAAAAAAAAAAAACCAAGTAGAGGAGTTAAAATGCAAACCACCTCTGACCTTAAAGCCTTATTCTCTCTCATGACATTCTTTCTGAAAAAAAGCAAAGATTGCAGAATATACCATTGGTCACTTCTATATTGCTTGGTGTCCTTCCATAGCTGTCTGACCATTTAGTTGGGAACTAACTGTTTAGGTATTTACAGTGTGTAGGAGGGATTTGTGCATCTGATAAGGCAGTATATACCAGTAGTGGTTTATGTATTACTGATGGGAAATTTTAAAACACTTCAACAATTGTATGTTTATTTTAATACATATTAGAAAAAAGTTAACCTGAATATCAGCTTGTGATTTCACAGATATTACTTTTACTTATTTATTTATTAAAATATTTATTTGGCTGTGCTGCAGTATGAAGGATCTTTTTTTAGTTGTGGCCTGTGGGACCTAGTTCCCTGACCAGGGATTGAACCCAGGCCCCCTGCACTGGGAGCGCAGAGTCTTAGCTACCAGACCACCAGGGAAGTCCCTCACAGATATTACTTTTAGACAAGTAAATAAAATAAGTAAACTCTTTTACAGAAACACATGAAGTAGATAATAGTGGTTCACAGATATTCTAAAAATTGTGATCATAGCACATGACTGATGGTGTTTGGGAATGATTATGATTAGGAATGGACAGATAATGTTACTGTCCCTCTCAGCTCTGAGAGACAGTGAGACTAAGCAGCTTATGGTCACTTCTCAGTTACCCAGAGACTATGTTCAACAAATTAGAATCCCTAACTAAGCTCCGTCTGCCACCCAGCCCATTCTTGGGACACCGAATTCCACTGTCACCTATGAAATCAGGAATTCAAATTAATTTGAGCTTCAGTCTGTGTAAAATCTAATCATGCAGATAAGTGTAATGCAACAAAAGCAAAATAAAAGAAATTTTAGCTGGCTCAACTTTTGGGATTCTGAGGATCACAGTTGTTGTAAATATCCATGTAAATGGCATCTCTTTGCCAAGAAACTCTACCTCTGTTTACTTTTTAATCGTTTTAGACAGTGGCAGCAAGTAGGCAAGTTATTTGAACCTGGTTTCTAGACGCAGCTCTATGACCAGCCAGGTGTGAGACCTTGGAGTCCTTGTTCTCAAAGGTGCTTTCCCTCTCTAGTGCTGTAGTGAACAACAAGCTGTAAGTGACAAGTTCTTTAGCACCTGCAGAGGGGAGTGACTGACAAGGAAGATGGGTCATGTTTTTCTGAGGACACCTGCTGGCTTTAAGGGTCCAGGGACTCGGCACATGCTGGGCTCTGTTCAAGTTCCTTTGCTCAGTTAAGCTGGTGCAGGTGACAGCAGGGGTAGGAGAGCCTAGGGATCCAGGTATGATGCAAGTAGGCAGCTGAGGTAAAGCCTAGATGGCAGGTCCTGAGCCCAGAGACCCCCAGAGTCCACATCAGTCAGAGGCCTGCCCTGCTTGCTTCTCAGGAGGAGTCTACAGGAAGGAGTGAATGGTATCTAGAGACCCAGGCCTGCTCTGAATGGCTCTATAACTGCTTGGCTATGGAAGGTGGCCTCATTTTTCTCTGGGTTAAGAGCTCAGAATCTGAGTCACATGGGCCCAGAGTAAATTATTTACTAGTTGTGTGACCTTAGAAAAGTGTGAACTTACTTGCTATAAACTTCATTCTTCTCAGCTGTAAAATGAAGGTAATAATAGTACCCCCTTATAGGTTGCTGTGAGGATGAAATGAGATAACACAAATAAAGCACAGTGACTGGCTCAACGTGTTAATTATTATTGTTATTATTAAGTGATAATACTTATGTGGAATTAAGTCTTTCTACTTCCCAGTGACCTGGACTTATTACAGCCAGCTATTTCATTTTAATCAACAGTTCATTTGAGTTTAACCATGAGTTAATATGAGTCCAAGTCCTTGCTCATAATTCTCAAATATTGAGGGAAATTATGATTATTATCATATGGTTCGCCCCCACCCCCCACCCCCACCCCATTCTCCTCCTCTGCACCGTCTCACAGCTCAGTAGTGGACAAGGTCTCCACTGCTGTGGCCCGTGCCTCATCTCTTAGAGGACAAAGGCCAGCTCTGGCTGACGACTCTCCCTGCATCCCCACAGACAGACTGGCCTGCAGGCCCCGTCTCAGTGCCTGAATCTCCCGGGAGCATGGAGGGTTATTCACAGTGTCGGCTCTGACCATGATGCCTGAGGACATGGATGTATTTTTAGCATCTTCTCCCTAGAGTCTGGATGAAAAGGTCATGCCTGTGTTTTATGCCTAATGTCAATTTCTGAATAAACAGGGTGAAGAACTCATTTCTGTTAATAGGGCTCAAGCAATGTCAGGGTGTGGGACCCCCCTCCCCCCCCACTTTGGAATGTCATTTTGCTAATGCCCTGTAAGAAAGGTGCTTTGTAAACCCCAAAATAGTTTATAGGAGTTCTTATGAAGGAGAATGAGGGACTGTGTCAAAGACTGCCCTGGATAAGAGGATTAGATGCATTCAGGTAGCTGCAGGAATTTGAGCTAGGACCACTAGATACAGGGAGAGGTTTTGCATTCATGTAGCTACAGGGGGTTGATCTAGGACCACTGGATACAGGGAGAGGTTTTGCATTCCATGTTTTTTGCTCATCAGAGTGAGCAGGAATGGAGTGGCACCCTGGCAAACAATGAGCTTCACTCTTGCATGTATTTAATCAAAGTGACCGGAGTGCTGTGGGAGCAGGAGATTGGATGAGATGGGCTGAGGGCCCTTCCACTGCTAAGATCCAGTGATTCTAGAGTGGGTGGTGGTGGGGCTATTCTGCATGTTGGGACTGGGTACTGAATGAAGTGGACACCAAAAATAGGTGCAGGAACCTTGAAAATAAACTTATCCATGGCCACACTTTCCAGGAAACGATTCTGTGTTTCAGTCTCCCCATGTCTTTTTAAAAAAATGCTTATTGGTTTATTTAGGTTAAAAAAATTTCTTCCTAAGTCAATTTTGGTAAGTGATATTTTTCTAAAAGTATCATTTAAAAATATATTGGCAGGCGCAAGGATTCTCTTTTCTCCACATCCTCACTAACCTTGTTATTTCTTGGCTTTTTTATAGTAGTTGTTCTAACAGGTGTGAGGTGATATCTCTTTATGTTTTTGATTTGCATTTTACCAATGGCTAGTGATGTTGAGTGTCTTTTCATGTACTTGTTGGCCATCTGTATGTCTTCTTTGGAAAAATGTCTATTTAGGTCTTCTGCCAATTTTTAATCAGATTGTTTTGATATTGAGTTGTATGAGTTCTTTATATATTTTGGATATTAACTTCTGTCAGATATATGACTTGCAAATGTCTCATTTGGTAGGTTGTCTCCTCATTTTTGTTGATGGTTTTCTTTGTTTTGGAATCCCCATGTCTTTCTTAATCAGGGAATATCATTTGTCTGCTATAATGGTTAAATTAAATAGGACTAAAATAGGTTTTTCCTTCTTCCCAAATTTCAATAATAATTATCCTAGATCCATCTTTTGGATCTTAACCAGTCAGATGCCTTTTGGCACATGAGAAAACTGAGGTGGGGTGGTTAAGGGACTTGCCTAAATTGTACAGGGGGTGAGCCACAGAGCCCAGACTTAAACCTTCTGGTTCCTGGTATAGTACTCTCTCTGGTAAACCAGATGATCCTGCTGTTGGCATTGAGAAAATGTGAAAACCAGGGCTCTGAGCCAAGCAGCAGTGACACACAAGCCCAGAAGGCTGCCTCCTGTAGGCATAAGTCCTTCCTCTCCTGTAAAGCTTTGCACATGGTAGGTGTTTATCAGACCTTTGTTCACTTGAACAAAGCAATCCTGTCAGAGCTGGCACCTAGTCAGTGCTCCTTAAATAGTTATTGAATGAAAGCAGCACAACTTTCAAGGGCTTTAGGGAACTGACCGCCAAAGCTCAGGTCACATGAAAAGGCCCATGGCTTGTTCTCATTGATGTTCTCTACTCCTGCATTTGTATGTAGGTTCAACCTTGGAATGGTAGTGAGGCTTCCTGCATGCTCTGAGGCCTTTTGCCTTTACCTCCATTCTGGGCTTGAATGAAGATGAACCCTTGAGGATGCTTCCTACAAACAAGGTATTGAGCCCAACAGGAGGTGCAGGTCATCCAGGTTGGGTCATTAGTAGATGACAAGCTACCCGCTCCTGCCATAGCCTGGCAGCATCCCTGGTGTGGGAGCATCCAGTCTCCTTCTGTGATTAACCAACTGTAGCTTAGCTGTGATCAGCAGAGGTCGCAGTCCAGGGGGTGGCTGCGTTCCAAATCCAGCTCCTAGGAAGTTCCTAATTGGGCTCCACCTGTCAGGAGGTAATGAAGAGAGACTTATTGGTATTTTTGAAATGCAACTTTGTACTTTTTGATAACTAGTTAGTACAATAGCGTATTGCAGCTCTTTCATTTTGCAGCCCAGTTTATAGGACACTTATGAAAGGTATTTATAACTTTCCTAACTGTGATCTTACCCCTTACTTATTGCCAAGTAGTCCTCCTCTGTTTCTGTCTGTGAATCATCGAGTGTGTGTTCAGTGTGGGGCAGGGGCATGTTCCCCTTATTGTGCCAAGTGTGAGCTGCAGCTGGTGGGCTCCCTGGGACACCATTTAAGCCGGAGGCAAGAACCTGGTTTCCTAGGCAGGAACTCTGTAGACTAGAATTGTCTATTATCTTTTCTCTCCACTCGGCATAGTTGATGTCCTCTTACTTTTTCTGGGTGAGCCCTTAGACTATTCATATTATTGGTGGAATTGATAAGTAATATTAGTGAGGGACATATTTTATGCCAACTATTATGTGAGCCCTTTTATATGTATTTGTCCCCAGTTCTTGAGACTTACAAGGTCAGTTTTATTTTCTCAAGATTATCTACAAGGACACCAAGGCACAGAAGAGTTAAATAAACTTGTACGGGGCTTTCAAATAGAGTAAGTGGTGTCAGAATTAGAACCGAAGTCTTTTGGATTCTAAGCACACAGATGTAGAGAACAAACATATGGACACCAAGTGGGGAAAGCGGGGAGGGTTGGGGGGGAATGAATTGGGAGATTGGGATACCAAATTGTACACTCTAAATATATGCAGTTTATTGTATGTTAAAAAAAATAATAAAAAAAAGTAAAAAACAAAAAACAACACATTCCCTATTAAGCCAGGCTTTTCTCAGTGCTGATTAAAAATAGTACAAATTTAACTTAATAAATACCTGGATTTCTGGGTCATATAGTGGTAGATTACTCAGTAGAGCACCTAGTATGCTTCCTTCCAACTTCCCATTAAAATAACAATTATAATGGTTTCATGGTATCTGTTGTATCTTTACCCAGCTTCAAGAAAATACCTAAAAAACAAAGAAAAGGATAAATACTCAAAACTCAAATTGACAGTTTTTAGTGTAATTTGAATCTGCTATGGAGACTATCGTATGTGGTCAATCTTCTATCAATTATTAGGGAGAAAGTCTATTCAACTAAAAATATTCTCTTATCCCTTACCTCAGATTTTTATATTGAAATCGTTAACCTAAAAGGCACTTCTGATAATTTTTTCACTCCAGATTTCTAAGTAATTTTGAGATTGTCTGCTTCAAGCATAACGGGCATTGTGATTAAGTAGTGCTCTTTCTCAGAAAGCCTGGCCCTTATCCTAACCATCCAATCCATTCTAACAAGTCTAGTATAGGTTTAGCTAGAACAGATTTTGCTAAATCCTACTTGGCATGAAAGCAGCTTCTGAAAATAGGGATTTCCAAAAATTGTAGGAACGGTGAAGTTGGGTTGACAAAAACCATTCGTGGACTACCTTTGCTTCACCTCCTATAAAAGCACAGGCCTGCTTGCCTGAGAATGAGAAGAGGAACGGGAGAAGATACCTTGTTGTTTCCCTGCCTCAGAAGCCTCAGGACCATGCTAACAAAATGATTCTCAATTTCATTTGAAAAAATTTACAAATGAGAATGTTCAGGGACTTAAAAAAAAATAGTAGCAAGGGGAAATATTTTCACCCTTCGATATTAGAAAATAATAGAAAATTAAAGTAAAAGAGTGTTGCTGAAAAAAGACGGCAAGTAGATTAGAACAGACTAGGTAAGTTTGAAATGGACAAAAGTATGTATATGAAATAAATGCATGACAAAACTCAAATATCAGTGAAGGAAGTGTAGGGGAGCAAAATTTGCCACCCCCAAATGTTTCTTTGACATGCAAAGTATTTCTAGCTGAAAACAATCAAGGCCCAAAAGACTCAGAAAGAACCTTTAACTTTCCTGCTCACTTCCTGAAAGAATGTCGATAGAGGACCTGTTCTAGGAAGGGAGTTATCACCATGGATACCTATAGTATGAACTAAGTGTGTGGTTAGGGAGAACTTAGCAAAGTCGGTTTGTTAAAATTCTTTTCTGTGTCCCGTTGTCTCTGCATGGCCCAGCAAATATTTATTTACCAAAGATTTGCTTTTCCATCTCTGTGTAAATTGCCTTCTTTCTCTTTGAAGTCCCAAACCACCCCCCCCCCCCAACATCTTTTGTCTTTAGCTGAAGATAGTATTTAAGATGAGAGTTTTGGCCATTTTAGTGAGTTACTTAGTCTTCCTGGGTCTCTCCCATGCACACACACTATTAAACTTTTGTTTGATTTTCTCCTGTTAATCTGCCTCATGTCAATTTAATTCTTAGACCAGCCAAAAGAATTTAGAAGTGTAGAGGAAAATTTCTTCCTCTCCAGCAGAAGGGAAGATTTGGTGGTCCCAATTCAAATTCTACCTTTATCCCAATTTTCACGTGAGCATGCTAGGTTCATGTTCATTAGAGTTGTTTTGTTTTCATAAAGAATAACTGGTAATTTACTCCCTACCATGTTTTCACAGCAAATATATCCATCACTTTTTTTGGAGAATGAAAGTAGCACCTAATGTATACTAATCTATTATTTTCAATATTTCCTACTTGGGGAACACAGAAGTGCTTTGGCATGGATCCTTAGGACTTGGAATTGTAGTAAAACTAATGCGTCTCTGGGTTTTGGGAGAGGCTTTAGGGTTAGGGAGGGAGTTGTGCAGCGTGGAGACAGAGCAGAGCCACAGAACCAGGGAAAGGGGCTAGGCTAATTTGTGTTTTCTTAGGGAAAACAGCATGGGCATTGGAAGAGGCAGATATGGATTTAATCTTGGCGTCTCAGTCACTAATGGACATCTCTGGGCAAGTTACTTTACTTCTATTCTGTTCAAAGAAAATAATAATAGTGCCTACCCTGGTTGGGTTCTTATTAGGATTAACCATTACCCGAGAGCAAGTGTGTAAAGCAAGGAGTCAGTGCCCTGTGGTAGTTCCCTTCTCCTTCCCTGCCTTTCTTTCTTGGACTTTCTTTAGCCATTCAGCCCTTTCTATCTAATTTATTCAACAACCTTACACTCAAAGCTTAATCTGTACTTGGCTTCTGGAAGGCACAGGGACTACAAACAAGAAAAAGACATGGTAGTTCCTATTCTCACAGTATCTAGAAACTTGAATATAAGACCCATATACCAAACTAAGGCATTAAGAGAGGTTTATACAATTCTGTGGGATCTCTGAGAAGGCAGTGCCTGGGGAACCTGGGAAAACAATTTAGGAAATGTTAGCAAAATTTTGTTCTAAAATGGTAATCCCCACCTCTGCCTCCTCACCTCTTACTCCTCTCAGAGGCTTGAAACTAACAAGGACCCAGAGGTAATGTTCTCATCGGGAAGGACTATAGCATGCTAATGTAGTTGGTACTGCTCCAAATTCCTACCCCCTCCCCACCCATCAAAGAATGTGTTTTCTACATTCCTGAGCAAATTGATGTGCCCATCAAACCATCTTGTCTTGGGAGGACACTGCTTCAGCTTTACCCATGGATGAGGAGGGAACACAGTTTGACTTCACATGACTAAGAGTCTAAGTGGCATTTCTTAATACAGTGATGGTAGGACTATGGCCATAGGAGGCTCACGAAGAAGACATTCACTGTCTCCAAGGTGATTCATAGGGAAATGAAGCAAGTAAGCTAAGCAAGAAGATGGGGCTGGTGGCCTCGAGGAATGAGCCCTGTTGGGAAGCCTGAGCTGCACAATGGTTGTCTGCTGTTAACAGGTGACCCTTCATGCCATGGAATGGATTAGGAGGGCTAATCTTGGAGAATGAACCATTGTTTTTGAACCTCTGCTTCTTGGGTTATCGTTTCTCTGTTGCTGTGGTTTTCAGGGCTATAATTTTACAGAGCTACAGACTCTGTGGAGGTGCCTCTTGCATTGTCAGACAACTCTAAGTTTGCAAATCTTTCTTATCCTGAATGGCAGTGGGTCTTCCACCCATTGGTTCTTATGCTGAGTCCAATCTGTCCTCAGCTGCCATGTCACCCACAGAATGCTTTCTATGCATCATTTATACTCCTTATCTCCAGCTACTTACCTCATTTGATGGGTACGCATCATTACTCGATTTTGCAGAGCAATAAACTGGGACTCAGAGAGGTTTATCAACTTGCTTGAGGTCACAGAGCCAGCAAGTGGCCCAGCCAGAATTTATGCTCTTCTCTGACTCAACAGCCTGTACTTTTATCACCGCACTATGCTATTTAAAAAATAACTTTTTTCTTTATTGTGGTAAAATATACACAGCATAAAATTTACCATTTTAACCTTTTTAAAGTGTGCAGTTCAGTGGCATTAAGTACATTCAAATTTTTGTGCAATCATCAGCTATCTAATTTTTAAGTGTTTAAAGACAGCAGGGACATCCAAATCTATTGGTGGTGAGCCACAAGATCTTTAATTAAGATAATTAATCTACATTTGTGTGGGCCAGTGAATTTCTATTTGGTAACAATGGCCTGATGAACAATTATTTTGATGTGACTCAAATGCTTATCTGAATTTAGAAGCTTTATTTATATTTATTATCTTCTGTCAGGAACATCATAGTCTTCCAACTTCAGGAAATTAAGCAAGAATATCTCACTATAATGTTGTTAATTATGTTCAGCTTTAATTATAATTGCTAATTGATTCCAGCCTACTGCTTAACATCTGGGTGCAGCAGGCCCACCATGGTAGTGACAGGCAGGTAAACACACCATAGAGCTCATGTAGGTTACCTAATGAAGTAAACTAGTGGTGCTAAAGACCTCAGGTAGTCCACTTTGGGGGCAAAAGCATGCGAGGTTTCTGGGAAGGATGGGTATTAGGACTTCCTTAAGTTTTCTCTTCACCAGGCTGAACATTCTTGTTTTTACTCATAAAACATGGGTTCCAAAGCCCTCTATTGAGTCCACTCCTCTCCAGACTGTGGACTAACATTTCTATCTAAGTGTGGCATCTGGGGGGCATCCACCACTGCTGCCATGATCCTGCCAGAACAGAGCAGAACACAACTCCCTTATTTTGGACAGCATACCTCCAACCACACCACCCTAGATAACATCAGCCTCTTGTCGCTGCCTTTGTGTTGCTGGCTCATACTGAACTTGTAGTAAGTTCAAACTCTGTGGCTTCATATATACTATTGTAGCATTAGACCTTGCTACCTATGTCCTTGCAAATTGTCCTTTTGGACTCAAGGGTAAGATTCTGTCTCTATCAAGGATGGGAAATACATGCAATGCCCATGCCCATGGACCTCGTTCACATCCATGGACCTTCTTATTAGAACCTTTTCCACTGAGCCTGGATAGGCCTCAGAATCCTTCTCAACACGGTGCTTCAGTTAGTCATTACCAATCATCTCTCAGAGTTGGCACATAAGTACAAACCTAATAGCCTTTCTTACTTTTCATTGACTCATCTTTTATTTTATATTTAACCCATCACAGCAGAGGATAAATAAGGATACATTAAGGGCTAGAAGACTAGGGTAATGACCAATGTATTATAATACAGCTGGATAGAATTTTTTAAAATTAATTTTTATTGGAGTATAATTGATTTGCAATGTTGTGTTAGTTTCAGGTGTACAGCAAAGTGAATCAGTTATACATATACATATTTATATCTCCACTCTTTTTTAGATTCTTTTCCCATATGGGTCATTACAGAGTACTGAGTAGAGTTCCCTGTGCTATACAGTAGATTCTTATTAGTTACCTATTTTATATGTAGTAGTGTGTGTATGTCCATCCCAACCTCCCAATTTATCCCTCGCCTCCTTCCCCCTTGGTAACCTTAAGTTTGTTTTCTACATCTGTGACTCTGTTTCTGTTTCGTAAATAGGTTCATTTGTTTTTTTTTTTAGTATATGTGCTGCCGAAGAGAGCACCATTTGTTTTTTTTTAGATTCCACATATAAGCAATATCATGTATTTGTCTTTCTCTTGGTTAGAATTAATATCACAAATGTTTAGAGAACTTGGATGTTGTTTGCAGCAAAAGCACAATAGTTTTTTATATTTAAAAAGCCTTCCTTACAAAAACACATTTAAGGCCTTATTTTTGAACAGATTATGCTAGAAACAACTATTTGCAGAAATCATGATTGCATTTCCCCTCAGTGATTCAGCTCCTTTCTGCACCTTGCCACTCTTCCCTGCCTCATGTAGTTGCCTTTAGATTCAGGAGAGAAAGGGAAGTGGGGAGTAGGCACATTGCATCTTTTTCCTCTTCTTACTCCCAAGGCTAATGGGGCAATATGTCAGCATTCATTTCCCTCTTCAGATAAAGAAAGGTGGAGAATGAATAGGGAGACACTGGGGTGGCAGCAGTTTATATTGATTAGCAGATACTGGGTTGGGTTAAAGCTTGCAGTTTTGCAAAACAGTCCTGATACAGAAACTAGTCTTTCAGGTACAAAGTAGCCTGCAGTACCTGGCAGCCACGTGGCTTGCTGGGGTCAGCAAACCAAAGCACTATTGACTTGAGGTGTATATAAAAAGCATATCATGGATTGTGAAGCAGGGAAGATGTGATAGTTCTTTTAACATGCCACACCTCAGGTATTTTAAAAATCTCATCTTGCTATCAGGAGGGTTTTCCTTATGTGCCCTTGACTTGGTGCCATTCTAATGATAGAGAATACTTTCAGAACCTGGTTTCCAGGAACTCCTAGTTTTTAGATGTTCGGGATGCTAGTCATCTCTACTTCTCTTTCTGATTCTGACCAATGGGGAACACACATAAGGGATAATAGTCAGACAGTAAAGTATCACTTTTTTCGTAGATAGAGAAACTCCTGATACCCAAAGTAAACTTTGGTGAAAGCTGGATTAGAGAACCTGACTCTGGTGTGAAGTTGAAGTGCATACTTCCCCCACCCAGCCCAAATCTAAGGCATTAGATTCCCATGCTCAGCCTCATGACAGAATGAGCACGTGAGGAATTGGGCCTTCAGAGTCACTTCTCTAACCATCCACATGCCAGGACTATAGGCCAGCCACACTCACCTAGTCATAGGTTGAACAAGAAGAATGGCAGCCCTACTCCACTTAGGAAAGGCAGCCCAGGGGTGCTTACCACATGGAGCAGAAACAGAAGAGGCGGTCTTTAATATAGTAATGCTCTCCACCATTAATTGTAGCACAGTGAGCATGAATTCTCACCCATCACATGGCCCACCCCCTCAGTAGAAAGTGAATCATGGGTAAGAGAGGCCAGAACATTCGTCCAATCCTCCTAACAGAGAAGAGAGGGGGCAGAAGGTCCTTCATCTACTGTACAACCAGCATCAATATTCCTCCCCTCACTAGAATCAGTTTTGAAGAATAATGCTCTCCATTATTCTTTGGAGGATATCTTATTTGTGATCTAATCCAAGGACTGATGACTGGGGAAACAAGCTTTAACATGAAAAAATGGTGGAATTTTGATTGGAAAAAAATGTTATGACTAGAAAACTCCCCATGGATAATCTGCAAGTCAATCCTTTGTTTATGCAAAACAGCACCTGTGCCTCTGTGCTGATGGTGCAGATGTAGTAATTAGCCATGCAGAAAAGCCAGCTTCACGCCTGGGATTGGGGGAGAGCCTTCTCCCTCTCCAGGAGTGGGGGACTCCAACTTAAAGAGAAACAAACACATGAGAAGCCGGTGTGGAAAGGCTCTGAAAAATCTGTGACTACTTGGCTTGTGAAAATTGCCTTTTGTTTCCAAAGCAACAACATTTTTGAGAAAAATGAAGCTTTCAAAATGTGAGATCTTTTCTCTTTGTATTTTATATTGGAATATAGTATGGCTATATTAAAAAACCATGAATGAATTTTGGAATTAGGCAGAGTCAGGCTTAGGATCTGGCTCTCTAACCTATGGGGGACCTTGGCCAAGTTACTTCACCTTTCTGAGCCTCAGTTTCCTCATTCAGAGTGGAGATAATCATAGCTACCAGGCAGGATTTTTGTGCAAAGAAGTGATGTTGGGTGTAAAGTACCCAGGCCCGAATGAATTGTGATGATGAGATATGCTTTTTTCTAAATACTTTATTCTGCATCACAATGGGTGGATTTGCATGCTTTATTTGTGCCCAACACTAAATCCAGGAGGATATTTGTTCCTTATGGGTCAGAAAAACCAGGTCAAACTTTAAAGTGGGAATTAGGAGATCATGTCCCAGAAAGATCCTTTCTGGTCTGTATTATTGATTTCCCCCAGAGAATTAGATCATCCAAACATTTGCACATTCATTGGAGTCTGCATTGAAGTGCCAGCTTTGGTCCCTGTGACAGAATACTGCCCAAGGGGAAGCTGATGGATGTTCTGCTCAATGGTGACCTTCCTCTCAACTGGGGTTTTCAGTAAGAGCCAGGCATTTGAGTGGTAGGAGACACAATTAGTGAAACCCTACAACCAAGCCCCCTTTCCATCAACGTTCCTAAGATCTATTGCCATCTGAATGCATTATCTTGGAGGAAGATATGTGTTATATCTTGGGGCATGAATGGGAATGGGTAGGTCATTATATCTAGACAAGGATGCCTAGAGGGAATGGGATTTTGAACCAGGCTTCCCCACTGGTACCCAGGGGAGACCTGACTGGAGATGCTGACAGAAAGTCCTGTTTAACATCTAAATAGTATAGCTGCAGGAAAGTAATAGGCACTTGCTAGGTCTAATAAATTTATATAATAAACACTATGCTGGACAGTGAAGATTACAAAAATAAATAAATATTCCCTGCCTTCAAGAATATCTTGGCTTGGTGGGAAAGACAAATAAGCAGAGTTACAGAAGCATTGATGGAAGTCCTAGGGGAGTGTCAGGTGCATGGGGGCAGCATCTGGTCTAGACTGGGCATAGGGAGTGAATGGGCCAAGGGAGGTTTCCCAGTGGAGGTGAGCTAAAGAAGAGTGGACGTTCACCAGGATAAGGGAAGAAGAGAGGTCATTCCAAAGAGAGGGAACAACGTGTGAAAGATGTAGGAGAGGGTGGTCCAGTCTGGGATTATAAATTGATTAGGTATGACCAGAGCTTAGAGATGAGGGTGGAGTGGGCAGTAGGAGTGGTGAGAAATGAGACAGAAAGGTAAACAGATAGTCCTGAAATGGACCAAAGTGGATACAATAATTTAGTATTTGATAAAAATGGAATTTCAAATGGGTGAGGAAAGGAGAGACTGTGTGAATAAAGGATTCAGGATGACTGTCTAACCATTTGGAAAAAAATAACATTAGATTCCTAGTTTACACCTTTAACCAAAATTAATTTGGGGGCAGCTTTAAATTTTCAATATGAAAAATGAAATTTTAGAAGGACAGGAGGGAAACACTCAGATACGATTACATAATACCACAATGAAAGTGTAACAGGAGTATGAGCATCTGGGAGAAGTATTTCTAATGTGATCTCTTACCAAGTATAACAAACAAAGGAGTTCAGGTTGATATTCATAGACTAGCAGTTATTAGCAATGTAAGTAGCATAACAAATAACTTCTGGTCTGTAAGTCTATGAACATCTAAATTTATTTTTAAATGTGACATGTATAGGCGAATCGAGTTTATTTGGAAGAAATATTCACTTTTTTTCTGGATAATTATGACCCCATAGCATTCACAAATATAGGTATAGCCGAACTTACCTGAAGCAATGTCTCCACTGTCCCTGCAAACAGTGGCTCTGCATTTCACAGAGGAAGACAATCTGTGTGGATTTTTTTTTAAATTTATTTATTTATTTTTTTTTGGGGGGGGGTACACCAAGTTCAATCATCTGTTTTTATACACATATCCCCATATTCCCTCCCTTCCTTGACTCCCCCCACCTCAAGTCCCCCCCACCCTCCCCGCCCCAGTCCTCTAAGGCATCTTCCATCCTCGACTTGGACTCCCTTTGTTATACAACAACTTCCCACTGGCTATTTATTTTACAGTTGGTAGTATATATATGTCTGTGCTACTCTCTCGCTTCGTCTCAGCTTCCCCTTTACCCCCCGCCCCCTCCCAAACCTCGAGTTCTCCAGTCCATTCTCTGCATCTGTGTCCTTGTTCTTGTCACCGAGTTCATCAGTACCATTTTTAGATTCCGTATATGTGAGTTAGCATACAATATTTGTCTTTCTCTTTCTGACTTACTTCACTCTGTATGACAGACTCTAGGTCTATCCACCTCATTACATATAGCTCCATCTCATCCCTTTTTATAGCTGAGTAATATTCCATTGTATATATATGCCACATCTTCTGTATCCATTCATTTGTTGATGGACATTTCGGTTGCTTCCATGTCCTGGCTATTGTAAATAGTGCTGCAATAAACATTATGGTACAAGTTTCTTTTGGGATTATGGTTTTCTTTGGGTATATGCCCAGGAGTGGGATTACTGGATCATATGGTAGTTCTATTTGTAGTTTTTTAAGGAACCTCCAAATTGTTTTCCATAGTGGCTGTACCAACTTACATTCTCACCAACAGTGCAGGAGAGTTCCCTTTGCTCCACACCCTCTCCAACATTTGTTGTTTCCAGATTTTGTGATGATGGCCATTCTGACTGGTGTGAGGTGATACCTCACTGTGGCTTTGACTTGCATTTCTCTGATGATGAATGATGTTGAGCATCTTTTCATGTGTTTGTTGGCCATCTGTATGTCTTCTTTGGAGAAATGTCTATTTAGGTCTTCTGCCCATTTGTGGATTGGGTTATTTGCTTTTTTGGTATGAAGCTGCATGAGCTGCTTGTATATTTTGGGGGTTCATCCTTTGTCTGTTGTTTCATAGGCAACTATTTTTTCCCATTCTGAGGGTTGCCTTCTAGTCTTGTTTATGGTTTCTTTTGCTGTGCAAAAGCTTTTAAGTTTCATGAGGTCCCATTTGTTTATTCTTGATTTTATTTCCATGATTCTAGGAGGTGGGTCCAAAAGGATCTTGCTTTGATGTATGTCATAGAGTGTTCTGCCTATGTTTTCCTCTAGGAGTTTGATAGTGTCTGGCCTTACATGTAGGTCTTTAATCCATTTGGAGTTTCTTTTTGTGTATGGTGTTAGGAAGTGTTCTAATTTCATTCTTTTCCATGTTGCTGTCCAATTTTCCCAGCACCACTTATTGAAGGGGCTGTCTTTTTTCCATTGTATATTCGTGCCTCCTTTGTCAAAGATAAGGTGCCCATATGTGTTTGGGCTGACTTCTGAGTTCTCTATTCTATTCCATTGATCTTCCTTTCTATTTTTGTGCCAGTACCATACTGTCTTGATCACTATGGCCTTGTAGTATAGTTTGAAGTCAGGAAGCCTGATTCCACCAACTCCATTTTTCCTTCTCAAGATTGCTTTGGCTATTCAGGGTCTTTTGTGTTTCCATACAAATTGTAAGATTTCTTGCTCTAGTTCTGTGAAAAATGCCATTGGTAATTTGATCGGGATTGCATTGAATCTGTAAATTGCTTTGGGTAGTACAGTCATTTTCACAATGTTGATTGTGTGGATTTTTAATTTGCTCTGGATGAGGGATTTCACATCAAAATGACCTGTGTGTCTTTTTGCAGCTATGCCATCATTTTGTTGGAGAGTGCCACATGAAGAGACCTGGTCTTGGTAAGAGTCTATTGGACATATTTTCAAGTGAACCATCAGAGAGTCTGCTTCTCCACTGTTTAGCAGTGAACAGTAAGTCCTATCCTAGCAGAGAATGATGTTGTGTCTGATTTGATCATATATTTAGGGGGAGAGAATAAGATATATATTGTCTGTCTGTCTATCTATCTTTTTTTTTTAAGAACTTTTGAGATACAGTTAACATACAATTATCTATCTATCTTTGAATAGCATATACTTTTGGTTTGAAAAAGCACTGAAAAAATTCCATATGTAAAGTCTTCTGGGTATTAGGGTGAATTCCCCCATCCAAGTGTAGGCATATTGAGTTGAAGAAAAGCAGGACTAAAAATAGTCTCACTGCATCTGGAACACAGGGATCCTTTGGGATTTGTTTCGTTTGACCACATTCCAATCATAATATTGTTGAGTGTGGATTTTGTTCCCCAGGATGTGAATCCTTAAATAAATTCTTCTTACCCTTAATTTTTTTTATTTATTTTAAGAAATTTTCCCCAAGGTTTATAAATTCCAACAGATCATAAAAATTATACATAGTTTCAACAGAGACCAAAACTGTCATAAAGATGCTGTCTATAAGAGAAATAGGAGGTGAGTGAGGGTGGGGCATGGTTCCTTGAAATAATTTTCCATTCCATTATTTTAAATGTAAAACCCTTGGGAGCTGTGTATGTTGACTAACAGTTTCATGTGCTCCTGAATGCCATTTAACAGATAAATCAAGGGATGTGGGAATTTCAACTAGAACAGACATTATCAACTGATCTTGGTACTTTTAAATAAATACAAAGAGGAATAGCAGGAGAGATGATAATATATGATGAGAAAATCTGCCTCAACTCTCAGATCAGAGGAATCATGAAATGTTGATGGTAGTGGAGAATTTACTTTACACCAGTAACTACACTATTTGGGTTCATTATTCCTTTTTGGATTCACTATTCCTATTTCCCCCAATTATCTGGTTACTGCCCAATTAAATGGTTGTAGTTTTAATATATGACTAAGCAAATTAATTTCAACAACAACCATGCAGTTTAAGTGTAATCCCACAGAAACTAAAACAAAACAAAACAAACTAACGCTCTTCATGGGGATTGGCTCTTACTAGTCGCCGTTAGCCATCAATATCTGAAAGCAAACTTTCTCAGACAAGGGCAGATGAGCAAGGTCATTTCTGTACTGAGCAGTAGCCATATATGGAACTTGTCAATGGCAGGGGCTAGGGTGACATCACTCTGACCTCTATAGGAGTGAGGTGAGTGTGTGTGGTTGGGGGACAGAGGCTGTGGTTTGTGGGGGGCAGTAGGGAGTAAAGGGCCTGAGCAGCAGTGCTAGAGTCGACCAGCCCGTGTTGGGGAGCACTGGAATGACTGGATATCTAGGAAGGGCCCTTTGGTGGAGATTCTTAAATGCCAGGTTGAGAAGGTAACGCTTGATCAGAAAGGAGCACTGTCAGCTTTTAAATGGTGGAAATTACATGGTGGAAAGAAGAGAGAGACAGGGATTGGTGACAGAAGTGAATTTTCTTTCCTTCATGGTTAATTAATGCACTTAGTAAGGGCTCCAGAGTGGATCTCATAAAGGATGCCTAATGCACAGTGTAATTTTAAGTGCTGTTTAGCAGATAAATTGATATACTTGCTAACTTGACCCTTTTTACCTGTCAGAGGGAGGCTAAGGGGTTGAATCAATCATCTCAGCTTGTCCCTTTGGGGGCATATAAAACTAGTGCTATTAGGTGGAAGTCACCTTACACATTGTTTATGTGTGCTATTTTGTTTTCAGATGTGGCAGCTGAGACCTAGAGAGATTGAGAGAGCTATTCAAGACTTCAGCTTGCTCCCTTACTCCCATTTAGCTCTCTGGTAGGACACAAATCCAGCGCTGGGCTCCCTGTTTCCCTCTCTCCAATTCTATTTTTCCCATAACCTCAATATCTATGAGGACAATGTGTCCAATACCTGTCATTTTTTTGACCTCCATCTTCTCCCTTGATCTTGTCCTTCACCTGCCTCAGCTACCCATTTCTATATCACACCTGAGATGTCATTGTTACCCCACACTGCATCCCCTCCGCAGTACCCATGTCCATATCTCACTCTTTGACGTCCACCTCCTATTTTTCTAGCAAATTCCCTTTAGTTTCCCAACTCCACCAATGTATCATGCTGGGACGTCCAATCCATTGACCTGACTTCAATTCACTCCCTCTCTTACCCTCTTTCCTTCTCACCTGCCTTAGATTCCATGGTCCATCATTGATATGGATTCCTTTGCCTAAATTCTCTTCTGTGGTCTTATCATAAGCTGACAGGTTATGTATGTTTGGTGGATTGCTATCTCCCGCCTCTGGACTATAAACTCCTTGAGGGCAGGACCTTTGTCTGCTCTGCTCCCTGCTGTATCCTGAGTGCTCAGTAAATATTAGTGGAGTGAGTGAATAAACAAATCATTGAAAACGAGGGTAGCTTTCAGAGTGGTTGAATTATATTTTGTTCTAGAGTGTTTGGCTCATGCTTCTGTTTGATTATTTCTAATGCTAAGTTGTTCTTTTACTTTTCTTCATTTCTTTTCTTCCCTCCCATAGAAAGAAGAGCCTCATTCTGTGGGGCATTCCTTGTGTCTCCTTCTTGAGGAGCTGATTACAGGGAAGCCTGAGAATCTTTGTCCTTGCCCCTCAGAGTATGCAGAGGTAAGGGGGTGAGGAGGGACAGGGAACTTGACTCTGAAGCCATCACATTGACTGACCACAAGCTTATGTTATGTCTTGGAAAGAGATATATCAACAAGAGTAGGCTATTGCCTCAAGTAACAACTTCTTGGCATTTTTCTGGCTTTTCGAAACCTACCTCCAGGTAGAGATGACCGAGTAGGCAACTGGAATATGTGTCAGGAACTTGAAACAGGCTCAGCTGGAAATAGAAATTTGGAGGCCATCACCATCTGTGCTGTAATGTGGCCGTGGATGGGGGTGAAGCCTCCTAGGGAGAAGACATGGAGAGAGAAGAGAAGAGAGAGGCCCGAATCCGAGCTGGGAGCCCAGCATTCCTGCAGAGCTCTGGTGCCATGAAACATAATGACCAAGTGACACATATGATGATGAAAAGAACGCAAGCATGTCCACATGCGGCAGCACAGATACAGCTATGGAGCCTTAACACCTGTCACTCTGGGGTTTACACATGCATATGGGCTTATGATAGCTTGTATAATTGATAAGAATTAATTTACCAAAGCGTGAAATGAGAATTGTGACTTTGAAAGGGTTAGGTGCAGGACAGTGGTGGAGTGGAATAGACCAGCCAGTGATATTACAGAGTCCATTGATCTAGCCCCAGCCATGGTGTTAATTGCCCTCATGAGCTTAAGCCCCCAAGCCTCTGGCGTCTGAGGATCTCTGGGCTTTAGTTTCTTTTTTCTTTCTTTCTTTTTTTTTTTTTGCCTGCCCTATGCAGCTTGTGAGATTTTAATGCCTATGACTAGGGATTGAACCCAGGCCCACAGCAGTGAGAAAATGGAGTCCTAACCACTGGACCACCAGGGAATTCCCTTAGTTTCCTTATCTTTAAGATAAAAAAGGATACTACATCAGTGAGTCCAAGTGGCAGACCCAGCTTGCATATCAGAACTGGGGATGGGCCCCTAAAAGAGCACATATCTTATGTGATATTATCAAATTTCATATTTGTAAAATGAACAAAATTCACACATTGGTGTAGCAGTTGTAGCTACTGAACACAAAACTCAACCAAATCTTCCTGGCTAGTGAGGCTAAGGTTAAAAAAGATAGAGAAACCCAGGAATAGATGATTCCAAATTGTTCAGTTCTG
The DNA here is from genome assembly GCF_030028045.1 of Hippopotamus amphibius kiboko. NCBI lineage: Eukaryota > Metazoa > Chordata > Mammalia > Artiodactyla > Hippopotamidae > Hippopotamus > Hippopotamus amphibius. The sequence goes on from NC_080187.1 coordinate 72,586,229, forward strand.
TAATTGTTTTCAGAGTATAAGTAAATCAGCTCATGACTTGTTACTCTTGATCACTACAGTTGACTAGCAGATGTAGGAAAAACAACCCACCCTAAAGACCCAATGTGAACAAGTAAAGAAGCTTTTATGCAAGATGATTCCCAACAAAGTTGTCCAGTGAATCTGATGTCGTCTCTGGTAAGCTTGCGTGACTTCCCAGTCCTCACTAACTGCACGCATTCAGGTGTGGATTTACCAGAGCATTCAGAGCAAGTCTCAGTGGTGCACCCCCTCATAGCTGGCTTGCTTACTGGATCCCAAGGGGATGATAATTATAAGCCCAGGCCCCCTATGGAAATCCTCCTGCTTTCTAGGAGCTTTCAAAGAGTCAGAGATTAATACACAGGGAGCAAAGTGTTCCCATAAAATAATTTCTCTTTGTGATGGATGCTTAGTAGGGGAAGTACAGGAAACACCTGGAAGTACTTGTGGCAGAAAGGACCTGAGACCTAATGTTTGAAAATCAAAAAACCAACCTCCTGCTCTAAAAGTAATGCCTTATTGAAGTACAATGTCAATAATAAAGGCTGGTTTAGTTAGTTCACGCATTTCCATTTGACTTGTTTTTCTGGAATGCTCTTTTCTGAGAGCTAATTGCTCTTCTCTCAGAAGCCATGGAAATAACAATTTTACATCTTTAAGATCCCATGTTCTGATTGTATGAATTTTAAAGGGTCAGTTCTCATTTGCAGTAGAATTTTGATAACTCTTGAGTCTCTTAAAAAGAGATTGTCCAGGGTTGAAGGGAGAAGACATATCTTTACCTGTAATGTCAAGGAAAGGATTTAATGTCAGCACTGGATTTGAGGCAGCTGTGCATAAGTCTTGCAAGGAAGAGCTGGCCTAGGCGGAAGTGGAGCTGGGAGCACAGCTCTCCTAGGAAGCTGCAGGGGAGGTGCTCAGGCAGGTAGAGGTCTCCAGCCCCGGCAGTGGAGTATAGTGTAGGTTTGATGTAGACGTGGCTTAGAGTTTGGTTTCTGGAGTGAGACAGAGCTGGATTAGTGTCCCAGCTCTGCCTTTTTCTAGCTTTATGATCCTTGAGCAAGTCACTTTATGAGCCTCAATTTCTTTATCTCGTGAAACAGGGATTAAAAGCTGTACCTACTTCATAGGAATGTTGTATTAAATGAGTTAATTAAATGAGTTAATGTATGTAATGCTCTTAGCAAGTGCCTAGTCCAATGAAAAGCTCAACAGATATGATGCTGATGCTGATAATAGACCAGGATCTTTGTCTGAAGGTTCTGCTAAACCAAGGAAGCAAGTAGGCAGTGGGTACCTGGCAGAGATGGTGACCATCATACCCCCAGGCTTAGGTGCCTAGGCAAGGTCCCCCAGCATCCTGACAGATTCTTCCCATTATCTCAAGGACCAAAGTTTTTTGTCCTCTGCCCTGTTGGGTGGGCTAGGGTTGCCCAGTATGTGCCAGGCATGGCAGTTCCCCATGTGGTTATCGTAGAAGGCCTGGTTTCCCCTAGCAAGGGACTTCTTAATCCTGGCTACATGTTACAATCCCCTGGGACTTTCACAATAAACTCATGCCTGGACCCCACCCTTCAGACATTCTGCCATAATTATTCAGGGGGAAAATTCAGGCATTAGTATTTTAAAATCTCACTAGTGGATACTCATTTGCATCCCTGCTTGGAAAACTGCTAACTAGTAGTTCAGCAAGTAAACTAAGCATTATTTTAATGCAGTGGAATCAGTAGTAGTAAGATAATTGCCAAACCCATAATTCTTTAATAACTGAGTGGAATAATTTGTTCTTTGGTTTGACCACTTTCCACCATTGACACCTCTGACTTCTTCCTTCTTTTTGAAGCTCTCTCCTCTCTTCACTTCCCTACCCTCTCTCTTCACTTCACTCCTTGCTGCCCAGCTGGCTTCCTTGCAGTCTTTTCAGCAGCTTTGCATCCGTCATGCACACCTTGGATATTGACAGTTTCCCCAGGGTCTATCCTTGGCGTGCATTTTACTTGTTCAAACCCTCTCTGATTTAGCTCCCACTCTCAGCTTCTATCACTACCTATGTGCCAGTGACTTCCAGACTTGGAGTTTTAACCCTCCATCTGTCTTGAGAGTCAGGTGTGTAAGTTCCAGCCATTGACCTGGATGTTCTGGGCCAAGTAGACTATGGCTGTGTGGCAGTCTTTTTATTTATCCCCAGGTGCCTTGCTGGTAACTCCTAACCTTTACTGCTTTCCTTTCATTCCTTCCTAATTTCATCTGTCCTCACTGTCAGTGGATCACCTTGCTCCACCATCCTGCTTTCCCAGTTATGGGCTCTAATGTTTGAAACTGACCCATGTCCCCCACTTCCAACTCTCACCAAACTTATCAAATAAAGGCTTATCTTTACCTGTTTCTTCTTTTCTCAGAGGAAGGCGTATGCCTTCTGCTTTCCGAGGCTAACCTCTCCACTTGGGTTCTAGGTCCCATCTTGCTGCCTCATTTCATTTAGTCCTTGAACCAGTACTTATTATTTATTACCTACTGGCATTGTACTAGGTAGGCAATACAGCAATATACAAGACAGTCTGATTTCTCTGCTTAGGTGGAGCTCAGAATCTAGTGAAGAAAGGCAGAAAATGTACAAACTAACAAATTGTTATATAATGAATCAGGTGGTGATAAGTGCTAGGGGAAAAATAAAGCCATGTAAGGAGTGAAAGAGTGACTGGAGCTGCTGTTTTCCATGGTGTCGTCAGAACTCTGAATGAAGTGAGGGACATTGGGGCACAGGGGACAGGAGGCACACAGGCAAGAGCATGCTTGCAGTTGGAAGGACAGCAAGGGGTCAGTGGAGTGGGGCAGTAGGGCAGAGAAGTAGAAGAGAAAGTAAAAAGTAGAAGAAGCAGCAGGAGCAAGTTTAGCCGTGAGCTCTCTGGTCCCTCAATGCTGAGGTCAGGGGGAGGGAGAGGACAAGCCAGCAAAGGAGACTGAGAAGGAGCAGCTGGAATCAAGATCAGGTGGTGTTTCAGAAGCCAAGGGAGGAAAGTGTTTCCCCCAGGAGGGAGCGAGCAGCTGTGTTAAATGCTGCTGCTGGTTAAGATGAGGTTGATTCTTAAACCAACCACTGGATGTGGCAATGTGGAGGTTCCTGATGGCCTTAACAAGCGCAGCTTTGGTGGAATCTGGAGGGGGAAAAGCCTTCTATGGGGAGTATTCAGGGGACAATGGGACAAGAGGAAATGGAGATGGCAAGTATAGGCAACTACTTTAAGGAGTTTCGCTCTGAAAAGGTGTAGAGAAATGAGGCTGTATCTGAAGCAGTCAACGAGTTTCCTTTTTAATTAAATTGAGGAGATGTAGTATTTAAGGAAGGACCTAATAGGGGAAAAGCTGATGGCCCTTTGCTCCACGATGATCTCCTCTCTCCACCATAGCCCATACCTCCAGGCTCTCCTTTGGCTTTCGCTCCTTCCCCTCAGTTTACTAATATATGCAGTTTCCCTTTTCTTCATGTAGATGAAATTCCAAGAGCTTTGGCACCAGGCCATCCTGCGTTCAGATTTGGTTTCTTCCACTTTCTTGGCTATGTGACTCAATCTCCTTGAACCTCTAAATAATCCTAACAAGGCTAGTGTGAAAATGAAATGAGATAATGAATATGAGGGACTTAGTGCCTGGCTGTTAATAGAAGTGCTGCAAATGTTAGTTCTCCTACAAAAGAGCAAGGTGTGGGTGTGGGTGGGGTGTGGGAGGTAGGGGCTAGGGGTTGGGGGTGTTTTAATTTGAGCTTCCTTATCCTGAAGTAAATTTGTTTTCTATCCTCTAAGCTATAGAATTTGTTAAAAAGTAATGTGTGCTCAATGATTTCTTTTTACCTGTTATTTGTGCCTCAACCCATTGCGGTATGGCACTCACTCTCATCCTTATGCAAGAATTGCCCTCACCAAGGCCATGACTTATACCAGAGGTTATTTGACAGTCCTCGCCTTTATTGATGTCTCTAAAGAATTTGAGAAGTTGATCACTCTTTCATTTTTGTCCCTTGGCTTCTAGGATACTATGCACTTTTGTTTCTCTTCCCGTCTTCTCTGACTCAAGGAAGTTCTAAGACATAGGGTTCAAACCAAGCCATATGAGTATCCTAGAAAGACCAAAATTTGTCCTTTCAAAACTATTTTATTTGAATGTTGTCTGTATCACAATGTAGCTAAGAAAGAGGGCTCTAGATTTAGACTCCCTGAATTTAAATCTTAGCTCTTCCACTCTTCACCTCTTCCCCATCTGTAAAACAGGGATCTTAATATTTGTATCATAGAATGGTCATGAGGATTCAATGAGTTCGTCCATGTAAAGTGCCTGGAGCAAAATAAGTGTTAGGGAGATCAGCTCGATGATGGGTGATGACTTAGAGGGCTGGGATAGGGAGGGTCGGAAGGAGTGGCAGGAGGGAGGGGATATGGGGATATATGTATCTATACAGCTGATTCACTCTGTTGTGCAGTGTAAAGCAATTATACTCCAATAAAGGGCTTAAAAAAAAAAGTATTAGTGATAATGATGGTAATGGTGATGGTGCTGCTGCTGCTGACGAGGAGGGGCTGAGCACTAACTATGCAGATTTGAAGGCTCCCAGGTTCCCACACCCCACCCCACACTCCAAGCAGTTAGTTCAGCTTTGGCCCCCAACCTGCAAACTCTACTCAGCAAAACCGAAACTGCTGTGGTTAATCTGAGCTACCTCCCTTAGAAGGTGGGTAGGGGATTATATTTTATTTGATAGCATGTCCTTTAGGGCTGTCACTCTCCTTCCAAGTGGGTTATCTAAGTATTCCATTTCAATCATATATGGGAAGCCCCTGTAGAGGAGTTGTGGTGAGTGTAGTTTTCTCCATCTTGTTGCATTTGCATTGGTACTTTATTAACCAGTGGTGACTGATGCTGCGCTGGATGACCAGCCCCTACAGTCCATCTCGATTCCGATGATAGCACTGTTTCCTTCATTGGTTGTTCTCAGGTCAACATCTCTTAACTGCTTTTCACCCCTAAATATTGATGTTTACCAGAATGTTATTGTTGGCTCCTGTCTGCTTATCTAAATTTGGTGCCCTAGACAGTCCAGGTCTGGGCTTCAGGTAGTCCATGAATCCCTGAAGTCACATGCAAGATGGACACATTTCCTAGGAGGGGGCCCATGTTTTTATCCATGTAGTCAGAGGGGGCTCAAAAATGAAGAATCAAGCTAATCTGGGTGGTTTATTTACCAGCCTTTGGAGAGTTTGACTATCCTGCTCCACAGACATGGAGGAGTTAGTCTCTTCCTTTCAGTGGAATAAGTTACTTTCCAAATCTACCTGCAATGGTCCCTCTTTGGTCAGAGATAGTCAATACTTTCTGTGTAATCCTTTAAAGCTTCTCCTGGCCAGAGGAAGCCAGGATTTTATATTCAACTAGGACACATATGTGACTACTTGTATACATTTCTGTTTATGTGTTACTGGTGTGTGGGGACTGAATTTTATTCATTTTTGTGTCCCTGGTTCCTGTGACATGGTAGCTGCTCTACAAGTATTGATTGGAAGCCTGACTACATTTTGTATTCCTCAGTTAAGTACAAATACAAGAAATAGCAATATAGCCAGATCATGATGCATTTGTAACTGTTTAGCTTATTACCAGGGTAGATTATGAATATGTATATCAAAAATGGCCTATTGAGACAGAAATTCCTGGGGGAAATACAAAAATATCACCCTATTTCTTTCACTGAAAAAAAATACAAAATTTGATTTTCCTACTATTATTAGATTCCAATAAATATTCATCCTTTATCCCTTCAGGGGGGGTCCCAAGCTTCCTGCAAGTGAAATGAGTGCTAAATGTGCCCAGTAAATCACTCTGATGGTTTTTACCCTCTAGCCAGAATGAAGATCTTAGTTGGTTTGCTTCTTTCAATGGCCTAAAAATTCAAGTACTGTTAGATTTTTTTTTTATTCCTGAGACTAGAAGAGGCAGGTAAAATTGTTCATGCACCACCAAACTCCCTGTGAAGAAGGTAATAGCCTACTCTTGGGAACACGTTTCCATGACCCCTTCCCCCCAGCAAAATTCAAAGTCCCAGAGCTCTCTAGCAATACTCACTGCTCACACCAACTAAATTGCAAATCCCTGCAAGGTAGCAGTTGGGTCTGCTTAACTCACCCTGAGAGGTCCTAGTTCCCATAATAGCGTCTCCATTTTGGGGAGGCATCGATCTCAGGGACTGAAGTGCTCAGTCATTAAAACCCAGTGCAAATGGGATTACAAGCAGAGCTTCCATTCCACTAATTAAGCCTTGTTTCTGTGCCCCTAACAGTACCCATGACCCCACTCAACATTGGTCCCGGGAGAGTTCAGGTTAGGGAATGTGCTGGGCTTGGTACAAATCCATTATGGCCAGGAAACAATACAAACAACACCTTACTACTGTGTGTGAAGGGCAGAACAATCGAGAATGCCAATTGTGACAAGTGATGCTACAGACATGAGGACTGGGCCTTGCGTGTCCTTTTGCTTGAGGGTAATTGACTGTTTTAATTCATACCGAAAACAGGCAGGTTACCGAAGCACGTTGCTGATGACCTAAGGGAAGGCTGACCTCGCCAAGCGCAGAGTTACCTGAGTGCGTCCATCTTTTTCAGATAAATTAACATAGCTGGAGTTAGGATTTCAACTCAGAAGTCAGAGAGATGAAGCAATCTACAGTATTATACAATTTGTGCATGACTGTTAGTAGCTGGAGAGTAAATAACATCTGCAAAAGAAGAAAATGCAGGCATTTGAGTGCAGTGGCAGTGAGTTTACCACTTAGGCGTGTTATTAATAAGGTACGTTGGCGTGGTTAAGTCCCTCCACTCCCACCACTTTTTCTTTTTGTTAATTTAAATCAATTTCTTAGAGCTAAAAGGCATTCAGTTTAGCAAAAACAGTAGGAAATTGCTTTAGAAAGGTATACTTCTTCATCTTAGAGAATGTGTTTTAAAGAAGTAAATAGATCCTATCGTTCTTGTCTTCCATAGCCAAGGATACAATGGCCACAGGAGTGATGAGGCAGAACAGAGGTTGCCTTGCCTGGGGGCAAGTTTTGAAAGTTCAGACAAAAACCTGTAAATCGAAGTTGTAAGATGTGAGATTGAAACATTATAAACGATTTACACAAGGGTAGTTTGCTGCAGGTACTCAAAACAGTGAGTCCTAATCTTGGGGTCAAGGGACTTTCCTTGTTTTACTGATGAGAAAGTGAGCCCAGAGCTTAAAGACACGCTCAGAGCAGTGCCGTGGCACTGATGGAGACTCTCTCCTCGGGAGGGGGGAGGCAGACAAGCCTCTTTCCAACTTTGGTATTTATCTGAAGAAATGAAAGCCCCACTAACAACCAAATAAAAGACATAGAATGTATGTAGGAATCAGGATAAGTGGTAAGCAAATTAACCTCGACCTGGAACTTCTCTAAATGAGCTCTGCACAGCCGTCTCAATCTATATAAATCTCTTGTTATATAAACCCAGTCAACTGATTGGCAGAAACAGGGCAAGGCCAGATGTTAGGGGATGAATTTCTCATCAAACAAGCTGCCTAGCTTTGAATATACCGTTACAGTCTAAGACAAAGCTAAGCAAAACAAAACCAAAACCAAAACCAAAACCCCCAAAACCTCAAACCCAAAACCAAGCAGAAAAACTAACTAAGAGTACGAAACAACTAAGAATATTTTCTAAAGCAATTAACTCGCCCATGAGTCCTGGTGTCCCTGGCTTAGAATTCTGAGATCTTCAAAATATTGTACTGAACAAGGAGGTACTGTTGCTTAATCAGCTTTTTACCAATTATTTTGCCCGATTTAACTTTTTTCTACCTCACTGCCCCTTTCCAGTGACATTGTGGGCTTCACTCAGCTTTCCAGAAGCAGAATGCCGAATCAGATAGTGGACTGAACAAGCTGTACACTGAACAAGATGTATACCACCTTTGCTGAAATTATAGATCAGTATTATGTCTACAAAATAGAGATGATCGCAGATGCATGTGAGTGGTTATGGGTGAATGGGTAGTCCCCTACCTGTGGAATGATATTGAATTGCATTGGGAACAAAGCTACGAATTAACAGAAGCAAATAATTTATACAAAATTTTAACTCTCCTAAGTCATAAGCTCTTAGGAAGCCAGTCTTCTTAGCAGCTTTCATTGTGCCCATGATTTTTCTCACAGTGGGCACCCAGAAAAGGTCTATGGATTTGATTTGAAAACTATCTTTATTTGATAATAAGGAAAAGAAACTGTTTTTTTTTTCAAGCTCTTTATTGGAGTATAATTGCTTTACACTGTTGTGCCAGTTTCTGCTGTACAACAAAGTGAATCAGCTGTATTTATACATACATCCCCACATCCCTCCCTCTCATGGCTCCCTCCCACCCTCCCTATCCCACCTGTCTAAGTCATCACCAATCATCAAATTCATCTCCCTGTGCTATGCAGCAGAGAAAGTGGTTTTATGCTTTTATTTTTGTGGTCAGACTCTCAGGCACTTAGCTCAAGGAGCTCTAACTGCCCATTTATTCACATTGATATTTTTCCTTTCTCCATGGCCAGTGAGGGAAGGATGTGAATCTGGAAATATGAGGTGGCAACCATGGAACACTAATTAGATAAAATGATATCAGTAATCATTAAAATTTCTAATTTCAATTTTAATTGTACAAATCGAGGAGGGAACAATGAAATGTTTCATTAGCTGTCGGGCAAACTGAAAATAGATTTAGAAAATATTAAAATTCATCTATTCAATGCATAGTTATTGAGGATCCAATATGTGCCAGCTCTGTGTTAGCACTAGCACTCTGGAGCTTACAAGGCTGAACGTAACAGACAGGACCTCTACCTGCAGGGAAATTGGAGTCTAGTGATAAACAGAAGGACTGAGACCAGTAACCACATTAAGAGGGAACGATGCTTCTCCCATTTCACCTTCGTTACGTGGCCTCCCGCTCATGCAGATCACTGTGTGCTTTACTGTAACTATGTAATTCCTTTTCTTTCCATTCATTACTGAAAAATGCTGCATTATGAGGTTAATGTTGATGAAACTATTGCGCTCATAAAATCCCTGTGTATCATTACTGAAAAACACTGCATTATGAAATTAAAATTGCTGTCATACATGATCATGTAATTAACTGCATTTGCTTTGCATTTCACTTTTTAATCTCCAGCTGGGCTTTTCATCTCTGTGCAGCTAATTCTGAATCAATGAACAGGTGTTTAGACCCAAATATGTTGATTTTTAACTGATCTCAGTTAATGGGTAAATATAGGGCACCAGATATATAGTAAGCAGGGATGCTTATTTTCAATAATCCTTAGATTTAAAGGATTTTCCTTCATTCACCAAGAGTAAGCTCATTATACAGAAATGTGGATGAGGTCATAATACTATCTCTGATGGCCACTATGGAAAAAAGAAAAGAAAAGAAAAGAAAATTGAAATAAACCTTTGGCTAAATTCAAAGTAAATTTTGCTTGGAGTTGACAAAAAATGGGTTAAGTATTTAGGCATCTGGGGCTTGATTGTAACCAAGATTCTGCTTTGTTACACTTTAGGGAAGTGCTGATTCATTTGTGTTTTGGTCATGGTTTGATGTGATGCTGAATCTTCATTTTATAATATTATCTGTTTTATTGTTGTTGCACAAGTTGGTTATTTGTCATTGTGGACTTTTATGCTTATCAAACGTATTACCACAAGCACCAGACAACAACAGATGTCACATAGTAGAATACAGAATGTATATCTGCATAAGGATGTCTAAAAAATGTTCGTTTCTCTTATTTCTTTATTAATGAGGATTGATAAATGAATTATTCACCTTTGAGTCTGGTCAATGGAATTATTTGGAATGATAGTTCTATGCTATCTCATTGCATGTCAGAGCTGGAATACTCACAATAAAACCATCATGTATTGAACGCTTAGCCATATGCCAGGCATTGTGCCAAGGGCTTCACATGGGTTATTTCAGAATAGTAAATATCCTCACAGCATCCCTCTGACTTAGATGTTATAATCCCCATTTCCAAGATGAGAATGCCAAGGCTCAATTACTTGCCCAAGGCCACATAGTAAATGCAGAGCCAGGACCCAAACGTGTCTGATCTAAGAGCTCATGCTGCTGGCTTCTCACTATGCTGCTTCTCACAGCTGGGAGAGAATTTAGGGATTACTCTAACCAAGGAACTGGAGGCCCAAGGACTTAGTCAAGGTCCCCTTGTTAGTGTCAGATTTGGTCCTGGGCTCACATCCTTTCTGCTTATGGTGAAATAGAAGAATCGGGCCTTAGGGGCATCCATATCTCTCCCTTTATCAATGTGCTAAACCCTGGAGTCATCCTTTACTCTTCTTGACTTTCTCCTCACATCCAGTTGGCCAACAAATACTGTTGATCTTTTTACCACAGTGTCTTACTGTGGTAGTGCTCACGTGATAGAATGGTTATGAGTCTGGCTCTGCCATCAGGTTCCAGCTGGGTCAAATCTCAGCTCTGCCTGCTGGGTGATTTGGGGCAGATAATCTCTCTGTGCTTCCATTTTTTCATCTGTAAAATGGTGGTAATAACATAACCCACCTTGTAAGATTGTTTTGAGGATTAAAAGCATATGAAGAGAAGCCATGCCCTGCCACAGGCAGCAGGAGAAGCTTAGCTCTAGTCCCTAAATCTTTCCCATTAAAAACCAAAATATCTTTGTGTGTTGAACAAAGGAATTCCAAGTAATTGGTATTGTTTTGTTCTGAAGTACAGGATAATTTTTCAGCCTGTAAGTCCTCTTTTTAATGCCCTTCGAGTTCCTAATGTTTGAGTATTTTTCAAGTTATATGTGTGTGTGTTTTATTTTAAAGTGTGACCAAAAGAAAATAAAGCAGGGACCATGGATATTAAAAAGAAATACAAAACAAAGAAGCACACATACATACAAAGTGTATGGAGTACTTCTGCTGCCTGGTGCTATGCTCGCATAAATGTTATGATTCACACAACCTTTCCCTTTCTCAGCCTTAGCCCTGGTCCAGACCTTTGTCGTCCCACATTTGGACAAAAAACAGTCCCCTAACTAGTCTCCTTGCCTCTGCCTTTTGCATGAGTATGAGGTGAAACTATACTTTGCATAGCTTGTATTTTTGTTCAGGAACTTAATTGCCCACAGCATCATGTCCAAACTCTCCAGGCTTGCAGTCAGTGCCCCACATAACTGCTTCTTCAGCCTTTGCTGTGAGTTTTGCCAACTGTATGGTTTGATAGAATAGTCCCTACAAGACTACCCTCACTTCAGATAACAGCCACAGACCCTGCCTAGGTGGCCCTAGGATTATCCTCACTTCAGACCAGACAAATTTGAGGGTCCCCACAACCATCCTTGGGTTTGATAATTTGCTAGAATGACTTACAGAACTCGAGTGCTATACTTCTTATTACAGTTTTATTATAGTGAGAGGATACGTATTAAAATCGGCCAAGGGAAGAGACACCTAGAGCAGAGTCCAGGAGAGGTCCACTCATTCTCTTCCTGTGGAGTCACAGACAGCACCACCTCTTCCCAGTCGCCATGTGGGACAACACACACTAAGTCTCTGGTGTCCAGAGTTTTTACTGGGGCTCAACCACTTACTGCTCACATGGCTGACCTTTAGTCTCCAGCTATTTTAGGTCAGGCTAATACTTCTAGTCATCAGTTCCTGGAGGTTGTAACTGACACTGTGTGGCCCTGAGGCCCTATTAAAAATTTCCCAGAAACCAGAACTCAGTGCTAGACTCTTCTGGCAGTTATTTTTACTGTGGTCTATTTCATGTGACCCCCGGTGGCTTAGAACCTAGGAGAGATGGGCAAACCCCATCCAGTGAGCTCTTTTGAAAGATAATTGATGGCTTAAATACTGATGCTTTGATTTTAGTATCCTAAGATCTCAAGATTCAGCACTTAGGGGGAGCACTGTCTGCAGTGTAGACAGATGGGTTTTTGTTGCTGCTAGTCAGACAAGTGAAAAAAATGTCTTTAGCAAAATGTCTGAATTACTGGCTTCTTTCAGATGTGGCCTTGATATGCGTTTTATTCAGAACATGCCTCAATTGTCATAACAATAATGTTTCATTGTGTGTGTGTGTTTGTGTGCGTGCATGCACACCTACTGGATGGTGTCTAGAAGCAACCCCTTCAGTGTTCAGGCAGAATTGGAGTGAGGGTGCAGAGCAGAGAGTGTTTCTCTACCTATTTAAACAACGATGTCAGAAAAGGTTGAAAACATCATTCAGCTTCACCTCTTCGATTAAAATCCCAGACAATCAGCTATTATCTCCAGCAGAGCAGGCATACGTTCAAGGTCAGTGTCTAAGTTCTCATTCTGTGTTGTATCAATGCGCATTACCATTCTACCATGTTCTGACCCTGCTGACCCTGCTGTGTCAACCTTCTCCCCTCCAACTTCTCCAGCCTTATCTCTTGCAGGAACTTCTAACACCCTGGATCCCCACTCTGGGGAACCACTTACAGATTATACTGTTTCAAACTTCTGAGATTTTGTCACATTTCTCTAAAGAAGGTCAGTTTTTTAAAGACAGGTCATTCATCTTTGAGCCAGGAAATCCATTTTGTTTACACTGAGCAGAGAACTTGACTTTTATGAGTTTTCCATATCTTTGAAAGCCCTACTGACTGTTCCAAATTACCAGGCTGCTACTCCATAAGTATCCCTCTCACTACATAAATGGTCTTGTGGAAGTCAAAGGACTAACATTTGATACATCATTTCATTATTTCTTGCAGCCCTCAGTGACTTTGACCCAGAGTCCGTATTCTTGGTGTGACAGGTAGATATACGAAAATGACTCAAACATGGCTGCTTGCCTCAAACTGTTTCTCTTATCTGTCTTGAAAGTGAGGATGAGAGAAGAAGGCTATTTCAGAAAGACAAGGAAAGCAATGCTACTTAAACATAAAAAGCATTGATGAATAGCTGCCAAGAGGCAATTTGTTCACATTGTGGACCAGAAAGATTTGTTGGATCAGTGTATGTTGAAATCACTCAACCTTGGTGACTTTTGCTCTCAAAGACCTATTCCTGGAAGTTTTCCTGGACCTTATGCCCTGCATTAACTTTTCAACCCGCAAGGGTAGGTTTAGGAAGGTCTAGGTAAAAGTTTGGGATAGCAAGACCCTGCTAGCAGCCTTAAAGAAAATCATAGCCTGCTTCACTGAGTTCACTCAAGTGTGTCATTGTTTTTAGACATGGAGGTGTCTGGGGTGCCCAAGGCCAATGGGATCCTTCACTCTGGGAAACTAGCAAGCACAGCCCTGCACCTGGTTGCTATGTGCAAGACCTTTGAGATTCCACATAAGCCCAATGTCCAGCTGAAAATCTGTGCTGGGATCCACTCAGGTGAGGCAAGATGGGATGGTAGAAGAGCCTACCCTGTGCTTCTCCCCATACCCTATGATGCATCAGTTTTCAAGGGAGACAGTGTGACCCCATCTAGGCAGGCAAAAAAAAAGAATGAATATTCAAACTTCATGATCATAATGTTAACATTTTGGCAAATATTTACAATGGAAATGGAAGCAAGGAAAAGAAATGAACACTTCTTAAGCATCATCTATTATGTGCCAGGTATGATACCAGGTATCAGACATATGATCTCATTTGACCCAAGATTAAAGATTATTTCTGTTATTTGCTTTATACTTTTTTACTGAGGTAAACATATAGATAGTAATGTGCACTAATATTAATTTCACAGTCTGGTGAATTTTTATCTACGTATACACTCGTGGAACCAGCACTCAGATGATGATAGAGTTCTAGCACGTAAGACTCGATCACACCCGCCGCAGCCTCCCTCCCTGCACCTGTCAATACCGCTGACCCCTGCTAGAGGTAACCACTTATCTGACTTTTATCTGCCTGTATTTGAATTTATGTATTCTTTTGTTCCAAATACATGTATTTTCCATCCCCTATGGGAATTAGTAATATTGAATTAGTACTAGTTCTCAGAACAGGAGTATTCTTTTCTCAGATGGAAAAAACAGGAATATTTTTACTGTATGAAATTGTTGCATGTAGCTGTTAAAGATTTTTTTTTTTTAGAGAAAATCAAATATCATTAAGGCCACAGGCAAGCATTTTATATCACCATAGTGATTTGATTGATCTTATCTACTGGGGAAATCAACCCGATATATTGCTTAAAGGAATCCAAGTGGTGTTTGTGTATTTACAGACATAGTACATAAGAAGACACCAAGTATTGCATGCAAAGAGAAGTTATATAAATCTTGGTCAGTCAAACTATAATTATATTCATTTATTCCAGGTTCTAGTTATTTAGAGAGGTGAGTCTTCCCACACCCTAATTTAAAAAATGGGAATACATGCATTTGGAACAAAATTTAAAGGATACATCACAAAGACTTGTATGCCAATATCAACAGTAGCATTATTCATAATACCTCCAAATTGAAATCAACCCAATGTCCATCACCTGGTAAAGGGATAAACCAACTGTGCTGTATCCATACTATGAGTTATTACTCAGCAATAAAAAAGGCATGGAATATTAACACATGCAATAACGTGGATGAATTTTTTAATGAATCTTTAAAATATACTAAGCATAAAGATCAAATGCTCCACACTGTATAATTTCATTTGTATGACATTCTAGAAAACACAAAACAGTCATGACAGAGAGCAGATAAGTGGTTGGCTGGTGTCCTGGTAGAGGAGGGGATTGACTGAAGGAGCAAAGGGAATTTTTAGGGTGCTAGAACTGTTGTATATCTTGATTGAGTGGTTACATGATTACATTAAACACATTACTCAAAGTCATTAAACTGTGCACTTAAAAATGGGTGACTTTTATTGTATGTAAATTATACCTCAATAAAGTTGAAAAAAATTCTAAGTGTGCAAAAGGGTATATACAGTGAAAAGTAATTCTCCCCCTCATACCTATCTTTTTGCCCTTTTGTCCCATAGTCTATGTGCTCTACCTCCCCCAACCCTGTTTAGCTTTTGAAGAGTTTCTTTAGATATACATAATGGACACTATAATAGTTTGAAAATTAGGCTGAGAATGCTGGAATTCAATTGTCAGATTTTGATAGCTAATATTATAAAAAGATCCCCAATATTATTTGACTATACGCTCAAAAGATTTTGGTCTGTTTCTTGGTGCCCCTTGCTAAACACTTGCTGTGGACCCACTACTTTGCAAGGCTTCTCATTCTATTCTTATCACCACCTTCTGAAATGTGTATTAATAACCTTGTTTGATAAATGAGGAAACTGAAGCTTAGAGATATTAGGTAACAAGGTTAACTGCTAGGAAGTGCACAAGTCACCCAGCTAGTAAGAAGCAGAGCTGGGGTTGAAATCCAGGTGTGTACCAGGTGAACACAGGGTCCCTGATCCATAATGCACTGAGCTATGCTGTTGTCATGATTGGGAAGGGAGGCTGGGAGGGAGGACCACTTGGTCAACAGAGCAGCCAGTGTGAGCTCCCTTCTAAGTCCTATAATTGTTTTAGCCCCAAACTTAGACCAACCTGTATCCTTTACCTTGACTCCACATCCCTTCAGAGTCTTTGATTAGTACTAGTTCTCAAAACAGGAGTATTCTTTTTTCAGATGGAAAAAACAGAAATACTCTTATTATATGAAATTCTTTGGGGCCTCAGCTGTTGTCATCTTTGTTTCTTATTCAATGGAAAGTAATTCTACTGCGAAAGATAAATGTCTTTGTTATGTGTGAAATGCCTTTTTCACATTAAAACTTTATCAAATTTAATTTCCCCATTGCTCTGCAGCAGGAACAGGGGACAGCTCAGTAGTGAAAAAGCCTTTCTGTTCTGAGGAGCACCTTCTCCTTTAAATAGTACCCTCAAGGGACACAGGCAGCCAGACACACTTACATTGGTCAGATGATCAGCTGCAAGAGTTTTAGCAAAACAAATAAATCTTCTGAGCCCTACAGGTCATACCTGCTCTATTGTTTTAGTCTCTCTTCAGTTGTCTTCTGGCAAAGACAAGGTCAGGTATTGGCACAATATTGGAAATGACTTCAACTTGTAAAGAAAAAGGAAGGAATATGAGACTGCTATTAACAAAAACATTCCAGTGCTCTTTGAAATTCTCTTGTGTTTTGCTAAGCTTTTCTCCCCCCGCCCCACACCCCACCCCCCTTCAGGCAGTGGTCTGGCCTGACTCCTAAAGCAAGGTGCTACAATACAACATCAAACTCTGGGAAATTCATGTCAAAATTTCTATAGCTAGTTGAACATCCATTCTGAATGTGCTTTTGTTCATCACTGGGTGTGTGGGACGAGCAGACAGCTGGAATATTTTCTAAATGTAAAGTTAAATCCGTGCTGTCAAAGGGTGCAAGCAGCCTTGTATTGTTGAGATTAGGGTTCCGCCAGCCTCTCCAGCTCCCATGCTCCGTGAGCAGGGACAGTGTCACAGTCACTGTTGTATCCCCAGTGTCTTAGCCCTCTGCCCCGCACATAGAAAGTGCCTAGTAATAAAGCAGGGCTGGAACAGATGACAGAACCATCCAAGCCAACTTGGCACCTGAGTGGAAGAATCCCCCTCTAGGAACCAGGCAGGAAAGGAAAGTGGCTGGGTGAGGCTAGGACAGTCTGGAGTGCATTTGCCCATTTTTAAAAAAAATTTTATTTATTTATTGGCTTTGTTGGGTCTTCATTGCTGCACACGGGCTTTCTCTAGTTGTGGCGAGCGGGGGCTACTCTTTGTTGCAGTGCGCCAGTTTCTCATTGTGGTGGCTTCTCATGTTGTGGAGCACGGGGTCTAGGCATGCGGGGTTCAGTAGTTGTGGCACATGGCTCAGTAGTTGTGGCTTGACTCAGTAGTTGTGGCTCCCGGATCTAGATTGCAGGCTCAGTAGTTGTGGCACATGGGCTTAGCTGCTCTGCGGCATGTGGGATCTTCCCAGCCCAGGGATCAAACCCATGTGCCCTGCACTGGCAGGTGGATTCTTAACCACTGCGCCACCAGGGACGCCCCATTTGCCTATTTTTACTGGGGCAGCAACCACTCAGCTCATCTGATGACTGCCACGTGGTCCCAGTGTTTCCAGATTTCAAGTTTTCAGGAGAATTCAGAAGTAAAGTTATGTGGAATTTCTTGAATTTTATAACATGATTTAGGCAAAATATTTGTCTGCCTGGCAGATTGGACCTATAGGCTGCCAGTTTGGACCCCTTTTCTAAGCATTTAAAGGATCTAAAGATTTATTTTGGTAAAGGCCAAAAGCTTTGTTTCATGCAATAACTTAAAAAATAAGTTTTAGTCACATTTTCCCCAAATGATAGTGCTTTGACTAAAACTGAGGATTATTGCTAGTAACTCACAAGCTGATATGACCCCAGTTGTCTAACATGCATTTTCCTCAGTGACCATCCCCCTTCCTCTTCATTCTCCTCAGTGGGACACTGAACTCTGGGATGCTCTGAGACCCTTAGGCTCTAGTTCCAGCCTGGAAAGGTGATTGGAGACCCGAGATCCATTTCAGGCCTAGCTTGGCCCATGTTACATCTTTTTCCTGCTCCATCAGCTTTCCCCTCTCTACTGGCTCCTCCCTATCAGCATTTAAATATGCTCTTGTCTCTCTAAACTTAAAACAAAGTAGAAAAACCCTCTGTCAACCCACATTTCTATCCAGCTACTGTCCAATCTCTCTGCACCCATTCACTATCAATCTTCTTGAAGGATTGCCTATACCTGCTGCCTCCACATCCTTCTTCTGTTGGCCCCTGCAATTTGGCATCCATCCCCATCACATCTCTGAAATGTATTTTGCCAAAGTCAGCAGGGACCTCCAATAGCATTTCCCAATCCTCCTTGTCTTGATCTTTCAGCAGCATTTAACTTTGCTGGCTGATTCCTCCTTCTTGAAACAGTTTTCTCTTGAGTTTCATGACTCCTCATTTCCTTGATTTTCCTTTGACTTCTCCTACTGCTCCTCCTCAGGCTCCTAACAGGAGCTTTTTTTCCCAGGGGCTTAATGTTGACGACGCTGAGAGTTCTACCCTAAGCCCCCTCTCCTTCTAGCTCTACACACCTCCGCAGATGATCTAAACTATTCCCACGGCTTATGCTGTGACCTATGTGCTAGAGACTCTGAAGGCTTTATCACCAGCTCAGGATTCTCTCCTGAGCCCCAGGGGGATTGTCCCACTCCCTCAGGAGCCTCCACTTCAGCTTTTACAATACTGAAGCCCATATTCTTCCTCCTCCAGCACTGCTCTTCCTCCACTGGTTTTCAGTATTTCAGAGAATGGCACCCCTACCCTCTTGGTGGCAAAGTCAGATACCCGAAAATCATTCTCGACTCCCTTCTCCCTCACACCCCACTCCTATCACATACCAGGTCCTGCAGCTCTGATTCCTAACCATCTTTCAGATCTGTGCCCTTCTCTACATCCTGACAAGACTCTGGGCCAGGTCATCATCACCTCTTGCCCAGATTATAGTAACAGCCTCCAAGTGGATGCCCTGGCTGTGGTCTTGTCTATTCCTCCCCACCACTCCTTTATCCACACTGTAGCTAGACTGATCTTTATTTTCTTCACTGGAAAATTTTTTTTTAATTTATTTTTTTAATTAATTAATTTATTTCTTTATTTTTGGCTGTGCCGCATGACTTGCAGGATCCTAGTACCCCAACCAATGATTGAACCCAGGCCCCTGTCAGTGAAAGTGCTGTGTCCTAACCACTGGACCGCCAGGGAATTCTATTTTAATTACATAATTTTTGCATCAGGATGATCTTTCTGAGGCAAACCTAACAGTCTCACTATTCTGTTTAAAACCCTGCTTTGGCTCCCCTAACACAGCTCACAAGGTCCTGCATGGCCTGGTGGGTGTTAACCTCTCCAGCCCTGCCTCACCCTCTGTGCTTCACGCACCCATGCTGACCATCTCTTAGTTTCTGCTCTATTACACCTCCAGGCCATAGCGCCTCAGCACTCACCACTTCCTCCATTCAACACACTTCCAGCTCTCACTTCACCGGGCTGGCCTCTGCTCATCCTCTGGTCTAGGAGCCTTTTCTGGACCCTTGTCTGGATGAAGTACCCCTCCCTGACCTTCCTTGTCACAGTGCTCTCCCCACATGGCTCCTACCTCACAGCGTATTGGCTGTTTAATTGTCCATCCCCTCCCTGATTACAAGCTCCAGAGAAGGAAGGGCTACGTCGTCTTTGTTCATTTTTAAAATCTTCTTTGCACAGTTGATGATTGGTTCATAATAGAATAGGTGTTTGGGGGGGGGTATGTGTATATAAATGAATTTCCAAAGACTCTTGGGGGGAGCTCCCAGGTAAACATTCGGTGGTGTATGGGAGTCAGCTCATGGTGATTCCTGAGGGTCAGTTTTGCTTTCAGTGTTGTCACACTGGTAGCTTGAAATCAATCATGGTGGACCTATTTACACCATGGAAATCAGTAACCACTGCAAATCAGGGCCCTCCCCTCCCCCTTACCTTCTTCCCAACTGGTTTACTAGCACATTGCTGCATATATTGCTTTGGGGAGATTTCCAGAGGGGCTCAAACCCCTCAGCAATGGTTCATTGGAAGTGGTTCATTGTCCTAAGCATACAATTCAAAAAGTTAATAATAATAACTACAGTTTAATGAGATGTGTTTAGTGCTTTACATAATTGATCTTGTTTAATCTTTGTAACAAAGACAGCAAAGTAGACATTAGTAGCCCATATTACAGAAGAGGACACTGAGAATGGGATTCATCTACTCAGCTTGCAGATGGAGATGGAGTTTGATGCCAGGTCTGACTACCGAGTCAGTGAGCTTAACTCTTCACTCTGCTGCCTTTCACGGCCAGATGCTTGGTGCTTCAGTTCCTACTTCTCACCCTCACTTCTCCAAAGCAGTCCCTGGATTTTCAGCTAATTCTTACAGCCAATTCTCCAGTTGACTGGAAAAACAAATACATAAACCAACAACCCATGGGTAATCATCTTGTAGCAAAGTCAACTGAGATCTTGACAGGCATTTCATCCAAAATTGAGAAATAACCAGGGGTTATAAGAATCGGGTGTCAGCAACAGAGTGACATTTTGAATTGAGACAGTGATTTTAGTTTCTTGATGGCATAATGGTGGAAATTGTTCTTAAATAGGACTTCCCCACCAGCTGAGATAATATAGGTTAGAAGTTGTTTGTATTCAGGGTTTAAGTGCTTCAGGGAAGATGCCAGGCAACCATCAAGCATATGACCGGAAGCCATCTCTCCAGGCATCCCTTCACAATAACACTGATACTTGGTGGATGTAGAGCACTTTTAATTTTAATTTGGAATCTAAATAATGTCCATAAACAGAAGCCTGTATGCTTGCAAGGCTCCCTGAAGAAGGCAATGGGTGAACTGGATGCTGCTGCCAATTCTGCTTCTGTGGTCACAATCCAGAACTTGCCATTACTTGAAACTGCTCTTTTTAAGAAACCCCACCCAGTGTCCACACGTTTACATTTCTCTTCTCTCCCGTCACTAAATCTGTTTGTTCTTCAGCTGCTTCAAACTCCCGGGCCTCAACCACTCCAGGTTAACCCGTATTCCTGTCTTGCTTTCTGACACAGCCTGAAATCCTCAATCTCTGTTATGGTTTCTTATTGAGAATTCTCAACTCCCTGGTTTTTCCTCTGCTCTTGCTCTTTGGTTCATACATCTCAGCTGGTCTAGCAGTCTCCACACTCTTCTTCTGCACAGTAGAGATGATTATATAACCTTGCCAGATGATGATGATGGCTTCACCAAAAGAGCTGATTCCTGGCATCTTCTGAGGCTCCTAGTGCTACTCTTTAGTTCTTTTATTTTTCCAGATGTTTTTCTTTCTTGCTTCCCTTTGTTGGCTGTTTCTGACCTCCCATCTCTCTTTCAAGCCCCATCCCCATGCCCTTAATTCACTGTAGGTGGACTGTATCTTTCCTTTCTTTCTTATTTCTTTCTTTTCTTCTTCTTTTTTTTTTTTTTTTGACCATGCCACATGGCTTGTGGGATCTTATTTCCCTGACCAGGAATTGAACCTGGACCCTCGGCTATGAAAGTGTGGAGTCCTAACTACTGGACTGCCAAAGAATGCCATCTTTCCTTTCTTAGAGGCAGTAGAGTTCCTTAGGTGTGAACGCTCCCTTTCACCTTTCAACTTGTCTATGAAAGTATTTCATTCCTTCTTTCTTTCCTGTGTTAAAAAAGAGCTGCCTTTTCACTGCTATAAAGCTGATTTCCTCCCTATTTAGTTTTCTTGATTGTTTAAAAGCATAGATGTGATGGTGTCATTTCTCTGCTTCAAATCCTTCAGATGCTTTCCACTGCATCCTGACTAAAAAGCAAACTCTTTATTGTGGTTTTCAAGAAATGTTTGTACTAAAATAGTATTTCTCACATCAGACTGCACTGCAGAACTTAAAAAATAACCATGCCAAGGCACCTCTGCCAGACATTCTGATTTCCTGGTCAACAGTATTTTTAAAAATCACCTTGGTGGTTTGCTTACCTCTCTGGTGGTGCCTCACTCTGCTCTTCCCCTTACTCTCCACCTTGACCCTTCCCCTCCAATGTTCACAAAGCTGCCTCTTTCCCAAACTTCAGGTTTCAGTTTAAATGTCACCATCTATGGGATGTTGTTTTCTATCCCAGCACCTCATTTGTTTCCTTCATCACACATACCATGGTTTATGTTGTTGGCCTGTTTTCTTGTTTTTCACAAGTCTGCTCACTGCTAGGCTGGAAGCTTCCTGCGGTCAGGGCCCCATCTCTGTAGTTCATCATTGAATCCCTAATGCTAAGCAGAGTCTGGCATGTAGGCATTCACTAAGGGCCGAAGGAATTAATAATAGATAAGGAATTGTTTCTGATCTACCTTCTTCCTCTGGGACCTTGTTCCATTGATTTTCTTTTCTTTCTAGGATCTTTACATATATTTTCTTCACTGATACCTTTTCTCAGTCTAGATCCATAATCAAAACCTTCCCATCCAAAATCAAACAGGTATAGAAAATCTCTCTTGGCACCACTCTTTACTTTAGTCCTGTCTTCCTTCTTCTACAAAGAGAGGCAATTTAGCTTGAGGATTAGAAAGTTGGGGTCTGAAACCAGATTGCCTGGGTTCAAATCCAGATGTTGCTACCTACTAGAGTTGAGATCTTAGGTATGTTCCCTTACTTCTTTGTGCCTCATTTTCCTTATCCATCAAGTGGGGATGTGTGGGAAGACATTATGGAACCTTTTTGAAACATTGAAAATGTTGAAGTATGTGGGCCGAGCGATGGGATTCAGAATGTCCTGCTTGAGCAGTGGAGGAGCTGAGGGTGCGGGGCGTGGAGACTAATATCACCCTGTTTGGTCCTGAAGGATGGCTGGTTAGCCAAAGACGGGTAAGATTCCTCAAGGGAGGAACAACCTAAGACAGGCACAGTCGCAGAGGGGCCAACACGGGTGGGGCACAGACCCCTAATATCTGAGAGAGGTCTCCTGCCCCCAGGGCTGTTTTGCTCTCCACCCCCAGCTCAAATCTACACCTGCTCAACTCAAACCCAGGAAGTAAACAAAGATAATTGCCTCAGTCATGTGAGGCCTTTGATTGTTTATGAGTGTAACCTGAGAATGTAAGCCCACGAACTCAATAAAAGCAGCCTGGGATGAGTCAGCGGGGCTCTTGATCCGAGAGGTCTTGAGCCCCCCGGTCCCACTTTTCTCTTCAGTCTGTGTCTGTGTCTTCTTCAAGCTTGCGGCACCCGTCACTCACCTCGAGTCGCCGAGCTGGTCTCGGCAGGGATGATAACAGTACTTTCCTCAAGGAGTTGCTATGGGGATTAAGTGGGGTACCAGTGTGAATGGTGACTGGCTTCTAGGAAGCTCTCTAAAGATATGACCCATTATTATCACAACACTGGATTCCTTAGAGTCATTTCCATTGATTGTTTCCACCATCTCCAACTTTCTGGAACTCCTTAATGCATATAAATTATCATCTGCCTTGTAGCATTATCTAGTTCTCACTTCACTTGATTTGTCTGAGGCAGGGGACTCTATTGACCACCTCCTCCATCCTCCTCTTTCCCAACTCACCACTCTTTTTTCTGTCTTCCCACCCTTCTGGCTGCCCCATCCCCAGGTCTCCTTTACATGTGTCTTCTCCTCTCTTGGTTCCAGAGCTTTGTCCTCAGCTCTTTTGTCTTCTCACTCTTTCCATTGTCCCTGGGCAGTTTCATCCACTTCCATGGTTTACAAACAACTCTTTGTTGACAAAAACTCCAAAATCATTATATTTACTCCAAATCTTTGTCCTGCACTACAGACCAATATTAACAAGTGTCCCTGAGATGCCTCCATCTGGATGTCCCATGTGGACATCAGATTCCACATGTCTAAACCAAGCATTAACTCAACAAAATCTCCTTCAATTTCTATCTCAATTAATTACATGGCTCCTATAAGATGCTTGTTATCTGAACCATGGAGCAAGTTCTCTGAATGCTAAACAGATGGCTGCATTCTTTTCAGGAACAAAGAAACAAGAATTAAAGGCTGACTAGATACTCCTCAAAATTAAGTATAGTTTGTACAGTGGAAAGAAAACAGGTTTTAGAATTAAACAGACACTAGTTTGAATCTTAGCTGTGTGACTTAAGATGGGAATGATAGTGTTTCCCTCTCAAGGTCATTAGGATGATCAAATAAAATGAGAATGCAAAGCACTTAGTACATAGAACATACACACTGAGTGGTTTTCTTACCTTAGGCTTACTTACAACTTGCTTCATAGACTTATAGATTCTGAATCCGTGAATTTTCTTACTGATCAGGCCAGTGCTTACTGGAGTTGTTGGGACCAAAATGCTTAGATATAGTCTATTTGGAGACACTGTGGACACAGCCTCCCAGATAGAGTCAACCAGCCAAGGTGAGATGCCTCCATTGGCACAGGATTTAAGATCTGGTTTGCCAAGGGACTAGTTGGTGTGATTTTCTACACATCAAGTTACATGGCAATGCCTCTGCCTGTTGCCTTCTAAAAAACTCTTTGAAACCTTTTCCTTTCTTTTTAAAAAATATTTTGTTTGTTTATTTATTTATTTGGCTGTGTTGGGTCTTAGTTGCAGCAGGTGGAATCTTCCTTGCGGCATGCGGGATCTTTCATTGCGGCGCGCAGGCTTCTCTCTAGTTGTGGCACACGGGCTCTAGAGCACACAGGCTCAGTAGTTGCGACACACGGGCTCCTAGTTGTGGAGTGTGGGCTCTAGAGCACGCGGGCTTAGTTGCCCCACGGTATGTGGGATCTTAGTTCCTCGACCAGGGGTCGAACCCATGTCTCCCACATTGGAAGGCGGAACCACTGGACAACCAGGGAAGTCCCTGAAACATTTTCTTTTATCTTTGCATATCCAATCTACATGGATCCAACTCAGGGCATCAATATCTCAACTGCTCAGATGAGAACCATTGAAGCTTATGGGGAGAAGCAGGACTTGGGGGATGGGGAAATATCGACCAGGGTTCTGTAGAGAACGCAATGCAACTTGTGATCTTTATGTTTTTCTTTTATTTATTTGTTTATTTATTTATTTTTATTTATTGACTGTGTTGGGTCTTCCTTGTTGCACGCGGGCTTTCTCTAGTTGTGGAGAGTGGGGGCTACTCTTCATTTCAGAGTGTAGGCTTCTTATTGTGGTGGCTTGTTGCACAGCACAGGCTCTAGGGGCGCAGGCTTCAGTAGTTGTGGTGCACAGGCTTAGTTGCTCCACTGCATGTGGGATCTTCCCAAACCAGGGCTTGAACCTGTGTTCCCTGCAGTGGCAGAGAGATTCCTAACCACTGCACCACCAGGGAAGCCCCTGTATGTTTTTCATGATCTTAAAGATAGTGGGATCCTGAACATTACAAGGATGTTCTATTTGAGTTTAGTGCAGGGGGTGTTTGCATACGAACCTAAGTGAACCTCCAATGAGTAGAAAAGTAGTCCTGGTGATGGGGGTGGGGATGGGGTGGATATCTGAGCAAGGCTGAATGTGGTGCTTTTTTGCCTGTGTTGGGACAATTTCACTACAGTCTGCCTGACAGCTGGTCACAGGGGAGTAGAAGACATGGATCAACAATGTTCAGTACCTGTAACCTCTAAGCATTCATTTCTACCTCCTAATCATGTAA
The DNA here is from genome assembly GCF_030028045.1 of Hippopotamus amphibius kiboko. Taxonomy (NCBI): domain Eukaryota; kingdom Metazoa; phylum Chordata; class Mammalia; order Artiodactyla; family Hippopotamidae; genus Hippopotamus; species Hippopotamus amphibius. The sequence continues at coordinate 72,611,493 of NC_080187.1, forward strand.
GAGAATCTGCAGTCCCTGCATCACTACATGCACAGAGTCATTGCCAATGGAGAAAGAGTGGGTTGGCACAGGTTACAGTGAATCCAAAGTGTTGAAGAAAAATTGCACCAGACAGAGTTAGACAGGCAAGGAAGACTTTATTCAAGACTATTGCAATAGGGGAGAGAGAGTCAACTCAACTCTGCTGCAACAAAAGGTAGAGAGGTTTTGAGTGCTGGGGTGAGCAAGTGGAGGAGAACAGAGGATGTTGGGGGTGTTGGTCAATGCAATTAGGCCATCAGTGTTTGCTAATTGGTACTTAAGGGAGTTAGGCTCCTACTGTCTCACAAAGACTGGTAGATGCTGTGCTATCTTTCTAGATGATTACGTTTCAAAGGGATGGCTCCCAGGTCCTTGAGAGTTTCCTGGGTTGTAAACAGGGCAAGAGGCTGGGAGAAGAATTACATCTCAAAGGCACAGAGAAGGAATTTCCAAGTAAGTTTTCTAAAGTAAATGCTCTAAGAAAAGGGAGGTTAGGGGCCTATAGTCAGGAAGAAGCCTGTCTAAAGTTTAGCCAGTCTGAGGGGAATATTAAGGCCAACTTGGTTGAAAGCCAAATACCAACTGAAAACTTTCCAGGTGGAGTGTCGTGGTGCATTACCACCCAGGTTGTTTCAGTTTCTTAAAAAAAAAATGATACTCAGGGCCTATGCACTTTTCCAAATAACTTCCCTTTATTTTTGGAGGCTCTTTAACTAAAATACTCAGTGGCAAAAGATTAGGAATCTACTAAAAGCCTTCTTGCCAATCTTCTACTGGGTTGGTAAAAGCTCAAAATAAAGTCTTCCTTTTAGGAAAATGTGTTCTCTGCTCTATGCAGTCGGTAGTATTTGAACTCACCCATTTTTTGCTTCCCATGACTTATCTTTATGGTGGGGGAGAGCTGGTGGTGGGGTGAAATTTAGAATTTAGGGTGATATTACTGAAGTGTTAACATAGGCTCTTGGATCCTGGCTTTGAAATTTATAAGCTGTGTTCTTTTGAGCATGCATTTAAATTTCTTAGCCTCAGTTACCTAACCTATAAAATGGGTGGGGGTGGGGTGGTCTACTTACCTCTCAGGGATGCTATGAAAATCTTAACACAGTACTTGGCACATAGTAGGTGCCAACAAATGGTAATAATTATTACTGATAAAAAGTCATTATGGGGCTCCAAAAGAGAATTTTGATGTAGAGTTTTAAAATGATAAGTGCTATTTCAAGTTTATTATCTGCTTTATGGAAAGTAATACACTTTTCATTATATTTGTTCATTTGTGATTGGGTTATATAATTAACACAATTATTCAGGGGCCAATTACTTTGAGTAGCATTATTCAAAATTTGCTTCTTTTCTGACTTGGTGAAACTTAATCAAGTGGGCAGGGTAATAAAAACATGAGTTAGGGCCACTCAGTATTGTCACTTGTTATCAGGGTTTAAGGTTGACTGTGTCAGAGGAAAACAATGACATTTAGAGCCTCCTGACTGAGCAGAACCATTTCTGAGCCAGGAGGGCTCCTTTATCCCATGTCTTAGATGAGGTGAAGGCATGGTGAGGCCTCCTTGGCTCCTTGACCCTCAGCCCAGGATCCCAAGGCTCTGGGTAAGAGAAGATCCAAAAAGACTCCTAGGGAGAACAGAATCTTTTTTGTATAATGCCTAGAACAGGCGGGCAGCAGCTGTCTTCTCCATTCCTCCTCTAGGTACCCCCTGGTTTTGTTTTTTTATGAGGGCCAAGAGTTGTGGAGTCCCTGATAAGTGGGAGGCAGCCTCCGGTCTCTCTGACCACACACTAGGGTGGGAGAGAAGGGAGCAGGCAGAAGTGGTCTGGGAGAGATTTAGAAGAGAGGCCACTTCACGAGACTTAACCCCTTTGGTTTAAACATCCGAGTTCCAACATCTACTGATTGCTGTGGCCCAGTGGGGACCTTGAGGATGGATGAGAGCTTCTCCTTGGTGATATGTGTGTGGAAGGTGGTGTGTGTGTGTGTGTGTGTGTGTGTGTGTGTGTGTGTGTGTGTGTGTGTAGAGGTATGCAGGAGCGTGCTTGAGTTTTCTCTAGAGCCCCTTACCCCTAAGTGTGGTGTCATACTACTAGGTGATTTTAGGTGATCAAGGGACAAGGATTTAAATATCATTAAGCTACATCATGAGAAAATGATTTTCAGTTCTTTTGCAGCCCTTCCAATTAGGTCAAGGAAAAAGGGGGAACTCATTTTTGTATGAGGATGCTTTTATAAGCCTTGCTACTCTTCATTAAAAAAATTAAATTGAGTCCACTTAAAGAAGAAATGTTAACTCAATAATAGTACAGGTTATGACAAAATTCATGATGTGAGATGCACCCAGCAAGGTAGATTCCTACCATTATGAATGTAAGGCATGGTTAGGTGAAAGTACAGGGTTTTCAGGGGTTTTTATATATTTATTCTTGCTCTGACCACTCTTACCTCAGGTAGTCAAAAGCTGGCTGCCAGAGGGAGGCATATGAAATGAAAAGGTCAGATATTCCTGGAGAACTGTTCAAAAAGTGTAGATATCACCTTTTCTCTAGACTATGCAAGTTTTCCCAGGTCAGCAGTCCCTGCCATCTAACACTGTGGGGAAAGCTAATCAGGTATAGGATGCTATGTGAAGCACTTTGGGATGTGCTGGGATGTTTGCTGGGGTGTGCCCTGAGGCAGCTCTTCACTGGATGAGTTTCTTGAAATTGAATTTCCTTGGTCATGCTTTCAAGTTCCTTGGTTATGCTTTCAAGTTCCTTGGTTTTTCAGGGCAAGGCAAAAGGAAGGATGTTCACTGGATATATGTAGCTGTGTTCCCTCCTTTTGTCTCTTAGCTCTGAAAATCCAGTGTAGTTCAGGTGCATACCAACTCCTGGAGCAAATTGGAGACTACGTACTGGTGTGTTGTGGGAATTTACAAGTTAAGGTAGCCATTGGCTACCTGTATCTGTGGAGCTTGCGTGTGAGAGAAGCACTACAAGGAACCTAGCCTTTGAAATTCTGTGGGTCGCTGCTCTCAGTAAACTCACTGGTAGAATTTGCAGCATTGCATGTGCTGTCTCTGCCATAAGTGAAAAAGTCCCAAACTAACTTGGAAATCCTTTGACTTTTGATCAAGATATTACCCTATGTAGGTTTTTGAATTATGTAACTAAGACCTGCATGTTGCTTTTGGCTTATACAGTGGATGTTTTTTCCATTCCTGAATCATTATGAACAGACCAGACCTTTCTTGGGAAACTCCTTCTTTGGGGTTAAGTTGGGAAGGGCCAGCAATTCCTGGCAAAATTGTGAAACAGGCAATTATGTCTGGTTTTTCCCACACAGCCTTTTTAGATCCTTTCCCTCTATTTGAGCACCCTTTTTTCCCCTAGCCACTGGACTCAGTCCTGTCCCATGGCTGGGATTCCTCCTATAATAGACATCTATTTATGAACTTTGAGGTTCTCCCAGAACACTCCCCTTCTCTAAGGAGTGTTTTATTTTAAAAGAGGATTGATCCCGTGAATAAGGCAATGGAATTAATTTGTGTTAAAGTAATTGAAATTAGTTCAGACATGGTTACCTCTGGGACAGAAGGTGGAACTCGCTTAAGGTGAGAGAGGTTTTCAGTCCCCCAGTCCTTGACTCCATCCATGGGGGACACGAGCCTGGGAAAGGAGCACCACTGTCTCTCCTTCCACCAGAGCGTGATTCTTCCTCCGCTCATATTAGCTCGGTGTGACCTGAGACACTTCACTCTGCTCCAGCTCCCCCAGGTGGAAGGCCACAGGAATAAGGATGTGTGACTTAGTAAAACACTATATAAGTGAGTTCTGCTTGAAGTCAATTTAACCAGCTATGAAATAGTGTGAGATGCATGTGCATTATTTGTGGGTGGTTCCCTCCAGACATTGTCCAAATAGTTTCTGTGGTATTTTTGTGTATTGAAAATATGAAATATATTCAAAGGGAGTACCATGGTAACCCACATAGAAAAGCCCAAGAAAAAGCAACTCACTCCTATTACTTAACTCTGAAATTCCTTTTGCACAGAGCCCTGCCTGTAAGAGAGTTTCTCTATTGAAATGAATCACGATTAAATCAGTTGGATTGGATTAGCAAATACAGGCAGATAATGTTTCTTTTGCGAGTGTATCAAAGTGAATCTAGAGTGAAAGCTTCCGAAGGCCAGTTTCCATGTAAACGAGAAGCTGAAGCTCTGACCCCTGGGCTGGGAGGGTGTTATTAATCCACAGTTGATGGAAGGGCACTAATTTTTCACGTGGGGATACTGCCTGCTTAGTAACTGTCCTAAAAAGAAGATGTCAGTCCTCAGACCTACTGGGTCATCATCCTCTTTTAGCTCTGCCGGAAGGACCGAGTAGCTGCAGAGCCCAAGTCTGACTCTCCCCTCCCTGGTTGGCAGCACATGTGTGATTTGTTAGCTACGGCAGCATCCGTGAGTGTGTGCGGGTGACCGTGACTCATTCGTCAGCCAGTGTGTCGTGGTGCCCCTGAAGCAATCATCTCTGCCCTGATTGCTGGGAGAGCTCTCAGCAACGTGGGGGAGCTAATTAAAGAGCAGTCTCCTGGGGATGCCCGCCCCTGGGGACCCCAGGGTTTCCTGAGCAGGCTGAGGATGTGCTCTGTCATGTCCAATGAGCTGGCCATCTATCAGTGGATGACTCTCTTTCTGGCTGAGTTGGCTATTTCTTCCCTAATGAAATGCTTGCGGTGTTCCTCCCCAGGGAAAAGGGGGGCGTGGTCACCTATTGGCCAGGAGGGAAGAAGTTTGCTGCATTCCCAAAGAGGTCTGTGGCACTGCTATCCCCATTCAAGAACCAGAGGGAAACTCTTTTAATTCCCCGAGTCATTAACAACAAACCTCTCTATAACTCAGCTTAAAGTAATTTCTTTGTTCTGCACTTGGTTTTTCACTCTTTCTAGCCACATAGCTTGTCACAGCCTTCCCATAAAATATAGAGTCCTAAGTTTTGTAATTTTAGTGGCATCTTGAGCCTGTGGGAAGGGAGACATCTACTTCCTTCAGACCTTCTGAAATCACAGAGGATTAAAATTGTACATAATCGGTTGGTCTCTCTCTCTCACTCTTTCTTGGTCTTATACTCTCTTCCTGTCTCTCTTTCTCTCGTTTTCCTTTTTACGAGTGAGTAGAGGCCCCTGGCAGGGTGTACAGGCACCCAGAGGGAGAGAGTGCTGAGTCAAGTGCCAGGGAGGGCCCGTGTTGTGTAGCTTGGGTGGCAGATGTCGGCTGCATTAAACACGTTAAGGCTGGTTTCCAACAAGATTTTGAGACTGGCAAATCTGTTCCCTAAGCCCCCTTGCTCCCCTTTCTATACCTGCTTCCTTCCTTAATGTGGCCTCTGTCCCCACCCCTCCCCACTCTGTGCTTTTGCCCTCTACTCGTTGCCCATCCGTTATCCAGAGTTCTAGATCAGGTCTTCCTCCAGGCTTCCAGTCAAACCCAGCTGTCCTGTGGGGCCTCATTAGTGACTTGCTTACTGTTAATTGAATAAGTTGTCTTGCTGAGATATTACATTTGGGTGGGAAAGGTGATCTTTTACATTTTAATAGGCATTGAAATTGTTTTATTTCCCAGAAGTCAGTTAAAGTGAAAATCCAGTCTGGGGGCAAGCCCACAGAAGGGGATTTTGTGTGTGTGTGTGTGTGTGTGTGTGTGTGTGTGTGTGTGTGACTTGGTAGATTTTATTTTTTTAATTTAATTTTTATTTTATATTAGGGTGCAGTTGATTTACAATGTTGTGTTAGTTTCAGGTGTACAGCAAAGTGATTCAGTTATACATATACATATATACATTCTTTTTCAGATTCTTTTCCCATATAGGTTATTACAGAATATTGAGTAGAGTTCATTGTGCTATACAGTAGGTCCTTGTTGATTATCTGTTTTATATATAGTAGTCTGTATATGTTAATCCCAAACTCCTAATTTATCCCTCCCCTGCCTTTCCCCTTTGGTAACCATAAGTTTGTTTTCAAAGTCTGTGAGTCTGTTCCTGTTTTGTAAATAAGTTCATTTATATCATTTTTTAAAAATTAGATTCCATATGTGAGTAATATCATATATTTGTCTTTTTCTGTCTGACTTACTTCACTTAGTATAATAATCTCTAGGTCTATCCATGTTGCTGCAAATGGCATTATTTCATTCTTTTTTTATGGCCGAGTAATATTCCATTGTATATATGTACCACATCTTTATCCATTCCTCCATCAGTGGACATTTGGGTTGTTTCCATGTCTTGGCTCTTGTAAATAGTGCTGCAATGAGCATTGGGGTACCTGTAACTTTTCGAATTCTGGTTTCCTCCGGATATATGCCCAGGGGTGGGATTGCTGGATCATATGGTAGCTCTGTTTTTAGTTTTTTGAGGAACGTCTATGTTCTCCATAGTGACTGTACCAGTTTACATTCCCACCAACAGTGTAGGAGGTTTCCCTTTTCTCCACACCCTCTCCAGCAATTTATTGTTTGTAGACTTTTTGATGATTGCCATTCTGACTGGTGTGAGGTGATACCTCATTGTAGTTTTGATTTGCATTTCTCTAATAATTAGCTTTTTGTGTGCTTTTTGGCCATCTATATGGCTTCTCTGGAAAATATCTATTTAGATCTTCTGCCCATTTTTTGATTGGGTTGTTTGTTTTTTGATATTGATCTGCATGAGCTGTTTGTATATTTTGGAGATTAATCTCTTGCAAATATTTTCTCCCATTCTGTGGGTTGTCTTTTCATTTTGTTTATGGTTTCCTTTGCTGTGCAGAAGCTTTTAGCAATCCTCAATACCCTCTGAAGAGGAAAGTGTCTGTTATCATGAAGAACTGTGTGTCCTTTTAAACAAGGCTGTTAATTTCCTTTCGATCTTAGTTCAGGCTACAGAAGGAACACTGGAAGCTTTTAGAGGTCAGTTTTCCTTTTGCTATATCAGGAGCTGCTTTCCATCCTTTGGTTCAGGCTGGTAAAATCTTCTTGCCACAGGTATTAAATCCTTTTCAATTTCCTTTACATTTTAGTCAGGTAGTTTGAATGAGGAGGAGGATTCTGAGGGAAGACAGCCATCCACATGCTCGAGGTCCCCTCAGAACGGCCCACGTTGTCTTCAGGGAGAGCATTCAGTCCCTGTTTCACAGCCTGGTGCCTATTACTTGCACTGTGTTTACTCCCCACCCCCTTCCTCAGCACCACCCCCGCCCCCCATCTCATTCCATCCCTTACCGCTTGCCAGACTTATCCTCTTAATATCCAGTTCTAATCTTATCACCTCCCAGCTCAGAAAAGCTTCCCTGGCTCTCTGTCCAAATTGAGTGCAGACATTTCACTCTGGCCTCTTAGACCCTCTGTGATCATTAACATTGGCACCTGTCACTCATGCTGCATTTGCTGTGTGCCACGTGCTGTTCTAATCACTTTACACACATTAATCCATTTCATCTTCACAGCCCTATGTGGCAGGCACTATTATTGTCCCCATTTAACAGCTGAAGAAACTGAGTTACAAAGAAGTTATACTTAAGCTCACAAATCTAGCAGGAGGCAGAATGGGGATTTGAGCCCATGCATTGTGGTGCTGGGAGTATATGCCCTTTAACACCACAGTTCCTGCTTCTCTAAGATGGGCCCCACATTCTTCTCCACCTTATTTTTCCAGTGCTTGCTCCTTGTGCATCTCAGGGAACTGAATGGCGTGTTGTTTCCAGAACACCTTGCCTGCTTCCTGGGATTCACACCCTTGCCTTTGCTCTTCCCTTCACCCACCATGCTCTCCGCAGCTCTGTTGGCTACATTTCCCAAACACTAGCTCCCCCATGAAACCTGATGAAACCACTCCCTTCTTTGAACACGTCATGGCTGCTTCTTAGGAAATACTCTTTCAGTCACCTCACCAGATGGTCATTTGTGTATTTACCTAGCTGTTCTTTATCTAGATTGAAGACATGTGAAGAGCAAGGATTGTGTCTTAATCATCTTGATGTGTCCAGTGCCTTGTGGCCTTTCAAAAGATGATTTTTGTTTTGAATACATATTTACTAAGACAATTTTGAACTGTGTAATTTGTGACTGGCAATTCATCGTGGGTGATTATTTTGTCTGTTTGTAAAGTATGCTACTTTTCTTATGTGTATGGTGTGCTGCTTGTCTTTCCACATTGTGGTGCACATTAGCTCGCCTTATTTCTTGGGACTGGACAACTTTTAACAGCTAATCAGTCTACTGATTTGGCTTTCACTTAATGAAACAGGCAGACATAGATGTCCTGAACTCCAGTTTTCATGTCCCTCTGGGCCACAAGTTTGGCTTTTGTCCTGAGGTCTGGTAGCAGGGGCAGATGGCTGGGGTGGTGTAGCTGGGAGTGCTGACATCATGGGGACAGAGGTCTGGCAGTGCCAGCAGTGTTAGCTGGTAACACCAGCAACCAAAGGGCAGGTTGTAGAGGGGTCGGGTCAGGTCTGTCCAATGCCTGGCCAGGGCAGATAGGGCACTGGGATGGCTGTGCTGGTTACAAAGTTGAGTTGAGAAGATTCAGCAACTAAAATGACTAGAAGTGATCAGGTGATACCATCTCTGGACTTCTATCAAGGTATCTGTGAATATTTTTTTCTGAAAAAATGTTTTCCCTATAAAACTATACTTATTAAATGTACTTAATTTGTTCCCTAATCTTTTATTAATCAAAAGTCATATGTAGCTGCCAACTACAGGTTCTGATTAGCAGGAGCAAACCTCATCGCCTCATGGAGTTGGGATAACCCCAGCCAATGGCATAGGCACTTTAGTTAGCCATTGTGGATTTATTGAGAAGAAAGTACCATTTTGGGGACTTCCCTGGTGGCACAGTGGTTAAGGATCTGCCTGCCAACGCAAGGGACATGGGTTCGATCCCTGGTCTGGGAGATTCCCACATGCTGCAGAGCAACTAAGCCCTGTGCGCCACAACTTCTGAGCCCACATACCGCAACTACTGAAGCCCACATGCCTGGAGCCTGTGCTCTGCAACAAGAGAAGCCATCGCAATGAGAAGCCCGTGCAATGCAATGAAGAGTAGCTCCTGCTCTGCAACTAGAGAAAGCCCATACACAGCAATGAAGACCCAATGCAGCCAAAAATAAATGAATACATAAGTTAATTAATTAATTTAAAAAAGAGAAAGTACCATTTTTTGTCAAGTTTTGAGATATAATGAAATAGTTCTAACCACTCACTTATTGACCACTGGTCAAGGTAGATAGAGAGCTTGCCGCAGTTTGGGAAGCCTGTCCCAAGTCAAAATCAAATGGGCTTCTTGGCTGTGTTTTGCCTTCACCAAGGTTTATGCCTTGTCTGTCTGAATGTGTCAGTATTGGAGGGTTGTCATCTGGCAGATGTTCTGTGGGTCCATTCAGATCCCTTGCTGTATATCAGCATGTGGCCAGGACCTAAGGAAACTTCTGAAGGGGGACTTAGCAGAATCCTTAGTGGACTGAGAGCACAGAGCATCTTCCTCTGTGAAGGGATGTGAGTTGATCCTCTGTCAGGGTAATCAGCTGACATCTGAGAATGGCAGGCAGCCTACAGGCTGCTGTCTTGTGTGAAGTTGTTGAAGGACCTTGTGACTGTACCATTTGCTGGCTGTGTATCAGCCACTGGGGAAAAATGAAGGTGTCAGAAGCAGGTACTCAGAGCTGACTGTCATAGGCTGGGATCCTTAAGATTTGGGGAAGGGGGAGGGGGTGGTGATCATGCACTAGGAATCGGGATAAGAGTTTTGGAATTCTTCTCAGGGGGAAAGATGCATGTATGTATGAACACACACACACACACATTTGCATATATTTTTATGGAGTTTGGTCACGACTTTCAATTTAAGAACCGGTTATGTGGGATATACTTTCTGGAGTTGTGTAGATAGATTCTTGTTAGATTTCAGAGAGCAGAAATGTTTTGTATTATTCTCTATTCAGCTAAAATTGATCATTTCTTTTTACTTTTAAATACAGTTTATCTTTTAGAGCAGTTTTAGGATCACAGCAAAATTGAGTGGAAGGTACAGAGGTTTCGGATATACCCCCACCCCCTCACATCAAATGTTATTCCTATTATCAATACCCTTCACCAGAGTGGTATATCTGTTATAATTGAGGAATCTGCTCTGACACATTATTATCACCCAGAGTCCATAGGGTTCACTCTTAGGGTGAAATCTTACTGTTGTATATCCTATGGATCATATATAGTATATTGTTGGATTGTATGGTAAAAGTATGTTTAGTTTTGTAAGAAACCCCCGAACTATCTTGCAAAGTGGCTGTACCATTTTGCATTCCCACCAGCAAAGAATGAGAGTTCCTTTTGCTCCACATCCTTGTCAGTATTTTGTGTTGTTACTGTTTTGGATTTTGGCCATCCTAATGGGTGTGTAGTAGTGTCTCATTGTTTTAATTTACAGTTCCCTAATGGCATATGATGTGGAGCATCTTTTCATATGCTCATTGGCCATCTGTATATCTCCTTTGATAACGTGTCTGTTAAGGTCTTTGGCCCATTTTTTTAAAAATTTTATTTATTTATTTATTATTTTTTGGGGGGTACACCAAGATCAATCATCTGTTTTTATACACATATCCCTGTATTCCCTCCCTCCCTCGACTCCCCCCGCCACCCTCCCTCGAGTCCCCCCCACCCTCCCCGTCCCAGTCCTCTAAGGCATCTTCCATCCTCGAGTTGAACTCCCTTTGTTATACAACAACTTCCCACTGGCTATCTATTTTACAGTTGGTAGTATATATATGTCTGTGCTATTCTCTCGCTTCGTCTTCTCCCACTCTATGCCTCTGGCAACTGCCAGTCTATTCTCTGTTTCTATGACTTTGGTTTTTTAGATTTCATATATAAGTGATGTCATACAGTATTTGTCATTCTGTGTCTGACTTATTTCACTTGTGATAATGCCTTCCAGATTCATCCATGTTGTCAAAAATAGCAGGATTTTCTTATTTTTTATGGCAGGATAATATTCCATTATGTGTGTGTATATATATGTGTATATATATATTATGTATATATATATATTTCCTTTATCCACTCATATTTTCTTTATCCATTCATCCATAGATGAACACTGGTTGTTTTCCTGTTGTGAATAATGTGGCAGTTAACATGGGGGCACAGATATCTCTTTGAGACAGTGTTTTTGTTTCCTTCAGATATATACCCAGAAGTGGAATTGCTAGATAATATGGTAGTTCTATTTTCAATTTTTCAAGGAACCTCCATACTGTTTTCCATAATTACTATACCAATTTACGTTCCCACCAATAGTACATCAGGGTTCCCTTTACTTCCTTCCCAATACTTGTTATTTCTTGCTTTTTTGATAATTAAGCACTCTAACAAATGTGAGGTGATATCTTTTTGTGATTTTGATTCTCATTTCCCTGGTGATTAGTGATGAGCATCTTTTCATGTACCTGTTGTTTGGCTCATTTTAAAATCAGGTTGTTTATGTTCTTATTGTTGAGTTTTAAGAGTTCTTTGTGTACTTTGGATAATAGTCGTTTATTAGATATGTCTTTTGCAAATGTTTTTTCCCAGTATGTGGCTTGCCTTCTCATCCTCTTGATAGTGTCTTTAGTAGAGCAGAAGTTTTTAATTTTAATGAAATCTAGTTTATCAACTATTTCTTTCAAGGGTTGTGCTTTTGGTGTGGTATTCAAAGTCATCACCATACCCAAGGTCATTTTGAGTTTCTCCTATGTTATCTTCTAGATGTTTTATAGTTTTCCATTTTACATTTAGTCTATGATCCACTCTCAGTTGATTTTTGTGAATGGTATATAGCCTGGTCTAGATGCTTTTTTTTTTTTTTTATATGTGGATATCTAGTTGTTCCAGCATCATTTGTTGAAAAGACTGTCTTTTCTCCCTTGTATTATTGTTGCTCCTTTTTCTATTTCTGGGCTCTCTATTCTGTTTCCATTGGTCTATCTGCCTATTCTTTCACCAATACTACACTGTCTTGATTATTGCAGAATTATAGTAAGTCTTGAAGTCAGGTAGTGTCAGTCCTCTGATTTCGTTCTTCTCCTTCAGTATTGAGTTGGCTATTCTGGGTCTTTTGTTTCTCCATATAAACTTTAGAGTCAGTTTGTCAATAACCACAAAAAAACTTGCTGGTGTTTTGATTTGGATTGCATTGAATCTATAGAGTAAGTTGGGTAGAACGGACCTCTTGACAACATTGAGTCCTCTTAGCCTTTTTTTTTTTCTTTCTTTCTTTTTTTTGGCCACACCATGCGGCATGTGGGACCTTAGTTCCCTAATCAGGGATTGAACCCATGCTCCCTGCAAGTCTTAACCACTGGACCACCAGGGAAGTCCCAAATCTTCTTATCCGTGTACAGGGACTGTCTATTGATTTATTATTTCTTTAATTTTCTTCATCAAAATTTTATAATTTTCTTCAGGTAGATCTTATACATATTTCGCTGGATTTATGCCTTGGAATTTAATTTCTTTGGGTGCTAATGCAAATGATATTGCATTGTACATTTCAAATTCCACGTATTCATTTTTGGTATATAGGAAAGTGATTGACTTTTATAGATTAACTTTGTATCGTGTAATCTTGCTATAAAAGCTTATTAGTTCTAGGAGTTTTTTGGTCGATTCTTTTGGATTTTCTACATAGACAATCATGTCATCTGTATTTATACATATATCCCCATATCCCCTCCCTCTTGAGCCTCCCTCCCGAGAGCATCTCTCCCACCCTCCTTAGCCCACCCCTCTAGGTCATCAGCAATTATCGAGTTGATCTCCCTGTTAAGGCAGTTGCTTTCCACTAGCTATCTATTTCACATTTGATAGTATATAAATGTCAATACTTCTCTTTCACTTTGCTCCAGCTTCTCCTTCCCCACCTCCCCATGTCCTTAAGTCTGTTCTCTACCTCTGCATCTTTATTCTTCCTCTACCATTGAGTTCATCAATACCATTTTTTTAGATTCCATATATATGTGTTAGCATACTGTATTTGTTCTTCTCTTTCTGACTTACTTCACTCTGTATGACAGACTCTAGGTCCCTCCACCTCACTACAAATAACTCAAGTTCATTCCTTTTTATTGCTGAGTAATATTCCATTGTACATATGTGCCACACCTTCTTTATCCACTCATCTGTCGATGGACATTTATGGTGCTTCCTTGTCCTGGCTATTGTAAATAATGCTGCAGTGAACATTGTGGTACATGTATCTTTTTGAATTATGGTTTTCTCTGGGTATATTCCCAGTAGTGGGATTGCTGAATCATATGGTAGTTCTATTTGTAGTTTTTTAAGGAACCTCCATACTGTTTTCCATAGTGGCTGTATCAATTTACATTCCCACCAACAGTGAAGGAGGGTTCCCTTTTCTCCAAAGCCTCTCCAGCATTTATTGTTTCTAGATTTTTTGATGATGGCCCATCTGACTGGTATGAGGTGATACCTCATTGTAGTTTTGATTTGCATTTCTCTAATGATTAGTGATGTTGAGCATCTTTTCATGAGTTTGTTGTCCATCTGCATATCTTTTTTGGAGAAATATCTGTTTAGGTCTTCTTGCCACTGGACCACCAGGGAAGTCCCTTATCAATTTTATTGATCTTTTCAAAGAATCAGCTTTTGGTTTCATTACTTTTCCCTATTGATTTCTCATTTTTTTAAGTCATTGATTTCTGCTCTAATTTTTATTTCTTTTCTTCTGCTTATTTTGGATGTAATTTGCTGCTCCATTTCTTGTTTCTAAAGGTATAAGCTTAGATTATTGATTTCAGATCCTTCTTCTTTTCTAGTATATGCATTCAGTTCTATACATTTCCCTCAAAGCACTGCTTTCACTGCATCCCACAAATTTGTGTTTTTATTTTCACTTAGTTCCACATATTTTAAAATTTCTCTTGAGATTTCTTCTTTGGCCCATATGTTATTTAGAAATGCACTGTTTAATCTCCATGTATTTTGGGATTTTCCAGCTATTCAGTTATTGATTTCTAGTTTAATTCCATTGTGGTTTGAGAGCATACATTATATAATTTCTATTTTTAAAAAATTTAAGGTGTGTTTTATGGTCCAGAATCTGGTGTATCTTGGTGTATGTTCCGTGTGAGCTTAAGACAAATGTGCATTTTGCTATTGTTGGATGAAGTGGTCTATAGATGTCAATTATATCCAGTTGATTGATGATGTTGTTGAGTTCAGGTATGTCCTTACTGATTTTCTGCCTGCTGGATCTGTCTGTTTCTGATAGAGGGGTGTTGAGGTCTCCAGCTATAGTAGTGGATTCATCTATTTCTCCTTGCAGTTGTGTTAGTTTTTTACTCATGTATTTTAACACTATATTGTTAGGTGCATCCACATTAAGAATTGTTTTTCTTCTTGGAGAATTGACCTCTTTATCACTATGTAACACCCCTCCACCCCTTTATCAATATGTATCACTATGTAACAGCCCATGCTATGGTTAGTGCGGGCCGCCATAGCAGAATACCATAGACTTGGTGGCTTAACCAGCAGATATTTATTTTCTCACAATTCTGAAGCTGGAAATCTGAGATTTGGGTGCCAACGTGACCAGTTTCTGGTGAAGCCTCTCTCTCTGCTTTGCAGGTGGCTGCCATCTTGCTGTGTTCTCACATGCCCTCTTCTTTGAGCACACTTGGAGAAAAAAAAGCACTAGCTCTCTGGTGTCTCTTCTTAGAAAGACACTAACCCTGTCATATCAGGGTTCCACACTTATGGCATCATTTAACCTAATTATCTCCTTACATGTCCTATCTCCAATTATGGTCATATTGGGGCTTTGAATTTTGAGGGGACACAATTCAATCCATGACATTCTCTTTATACCTGATAATTTTCTTTGCTTCAATCTCTGCTCCATCTGAAATTAATATAGCTACTCCAGCTTTATTTTTATTTGTTTAGCATAGTATATCTTCCTCCAACCCTTTACTTTTAATCTACTTTGTATTTGAGGTGAATTTCTTATAGAAAACATATAGTTGGGTCTTATTTTTTGATCCACTTTGATAATTTCTGTCTTTTAATTGGTGTATTTAGACCATTGTTTAAAGTGGTTATTGATATAGTTAGATTAATATCTACCATATTTGTTATTGTTTTCCATTTGTTGCCCCTTTTTCCCCTAATTTTGTCTTCAACTCTTTTTCTGCCATTTATGGTTTTAATTGAGCATTTTATATGATTCCATTCTTTCTCCTTTCTCTCGATAGCATATTGGTAATATAATTTTTTTTTTTACCTTTTTAAGTGGTTGCCCTGGAGTTTGCAATATACATTCACAACTAATCCAAGTCTGCTTTCAAATAACACTATACCACTTCACAAGCAGTCCAAGTACCTTATAACAAAATATTCCTAACTCCTCTCCCCTACCCTTTGTATAATTATTATCATTCATTTCACTTATACCTAAGCTTTAATCAATGAATACATGATTGATATTATTTTTTTGAACAGTTATTTGTTAGATCAATAAAGAGTAAGAAAAATAAAAGTTTTTATATTATCTTCACTTACTCCTCTAATGCTCTTCTTTTCTTTATGTAGATCCAAATCCCTCTTTATAGATCTAAGTTCTAGTCCAAGATCTTGATCATTTTCCTTCTCTATGAAGAACTTCTTTTAACATTTTTTGCAAGACAAAATGCTTTTTATGATCTTGTCCCAAAGAAACTAGTTGTACTCAAATCTTTGGCTCAGTGTCTACTTCTAGGAGAGCTCAGCTGAAGACAGTTAACTGAAAAAATCCTGTGAATAGATAGACATAAATTGCCTTTAATCATTTTTAGAATGTAGTGGAGTATAAATGAATAAAAATAAACAAATGGTAGAATTGACTTTTATGCAAGAGTTTTCATAACTCTTCATTTTGAAATAATTTCAAACATACAGAAAAGTTTCAAGAGTAGCACAAAAAATGTCCATATACTTTTCACCCAATTTCCCATGTACTCTTCAAGCAGATTACTACTTTTGCCTTGTCATTCTTCTAAATCTTTTGAGAGTAAGGTGCAGACATGATGCTCCTTTCCTCCTAAATACTTCAGTGTCTAAATTCCTAAGAATGAAGACATTCTTTTATATAATCATAGTACAATTGTCAAAATCAGAAAAATAACTGATATAATTCT
This sequence comes from Hippopotamus amphibius kiboko, assembly GCF_030028045.1. Lineage (NCBI taxonomy): Eukaryota > Metazoa > Chordata > Mammalia > Artiodactyla > Hippopotamidae > Hippopotamus > Hippopotamus amphibius. The sequence continues at coordinate 72,627,718 of NC_080187.1, forward strand.
GTTATCTAATCTCCAAACTTTATTAAAATTTTCCAATTGTTCCAAGAATATTTAATAACATTTTTTTTCTCCTCTGGTTCAGTATCCTATCCAGGATCATGATACATATCATATCATCATATCATCATTCAGTTCATAACTCTAGTCTCCTTTGATCAAGACCATTTCTTAGTCTTTTATCACCTTGATATTCTTGAAGAGTATAGACTAGTTATTTTGTAGAATTTCCCCCAATATGTATTTTTTGGATCTGACCCTCATGATTAGATTTAGGTTATTCACCTTTTGACAGAGACACCATCAGTGATGTGTCCTTCTCACTGTATAATAACAGGATGCATCATTGCTGGTGATATTAACTTTAATCACTTGGTTAGGGTGTTGTCTAGCAAGTTTACCCACTGTAAAGCTACAGTTTTCTTTTTGTAATTAGCAAGTATCTTATGGAAACATCTTAACAGAGAGTAATATTTAAAGCAAGATAGAGACATGTCAAAGGGACACTGGAGCAAGCTTAAAGAGGCTCCCCCGGCCCAATCTGGGGCGATATGATCATTAAAAAATTATAGTAAGATTATAACCCATTGCATAAAATAATAATCCATGATCCATGCTCATTTATAAGTAAATAAGTGGGCAAATAAATGGAGAAGGAAAGATTCTTACTTAAGGTAGAATTCTAACTGATAAAAGTAGAATGAGAGAAGAAAAATGAATATTTAGTAACTACTAAAGAAATAATCAATTCAGGCAAGAATCATTGATGGATGCTAAAACTTTCATCACTGGGTTAAAATCATATTAATCAATAATTACACAATTAAGCTTGCTTTTATCAAACAAAGGGCTTTGCTAGGGCTCTCTTTGGAATGCCAAACAGAAGCTCATGTCTGTCCTAGATTTTATTTTTATTTTATTTTTTTTATGTCATAACAGTAAGGTTAATTATGTCCATTTTCACAGAAGACATCATGCATTCCTAAATAGCCTAAGATCTAGTGGGGAAGATTTGTGTGCACAAATCATTACAGCACAGAGAAGAAACTGATGATGTATCACATAAAATGAAGGGGGACAGTGAAACCATCCAAGAAAGAATACTAGATGGAATGCACAATGTGTCTGACCCAGTGCAGTGATAATTTTATATTGTCCCCTACATGTACGCCATCCCGCAACATCAGATGTTTTCAATGAGGAGGAAAACAGGCTGCTAGCCCTTGGGACTGATGATTGAGGAGGAAGAGAGATGTTTCTGCAGGCAGTTGCTCCTTTGGTTTCCAAGGGAAACAGTGATAGAAGCTGCAACAGTAAAGGAGTGGGAAGGCTGTGGTTTAGCACAGATGGGTCATTCTTCTATACAGAGGCAGTTACGTGGACTTCCTCAATAATGTGTGATTGTGGAAAATATTAAAGTGTTGGGGTATTGATAAACAATAGATTTTAATTTCTCTTTCTGGATTTCTTAGAAAAATCTGTGTTCTTGGAATTTACTTCCCCCATCATCCATCAAAGCCTGAATATATTGCACTCCAAGGGCCATAGTACAATTTTCTCTTCCACACAGTTCACAAATACGAGTCACAGAGAGGAAAGAATGAAATTAGCCATCGGAGTCTGATTAAAATAGTGTGAAAGAAATAATAAAGTTAACCATTCCTTATTCTGGCTGATTGGGAAAGCTTCCAGGATCTCTAGCCTAAGTCTCTATTTCAAAGTTGTATTGGAACCTGATTCAGATTCTTGCCCTGTGATCCCATCATGGCTGTGAAGCTTCAGCCAGAGTCCTGCTGGGAGCTCAGGAGTGGTCTGGCAGGGAGAGCAATCAACCAGGAATGGTTGGGACAAACTGGACCATGATGGAGTTGGCTTTCACCAGGCAGGCCGGGGAAATTCCAGGATCCCTAAAGGGCCTGTTCTACTTGGGTGCTCTCATATCTCCTGTTGCTGGTCAAAGGCCTGGCTTTTGGGCACATGGCCTCGGCACGATCTGGAGACAGGCAGGGAGGGGATCACAAGCCCAGCAGAGCAAGTTCAGGTAAAGGATTGGGCTCTAGCTACATCAGGGAAGGAAGGGCACATGTCCCCAAAGTAGAACCCCAGTCTTAGGAATTAGATAAATAATTATTCATTAACTATACCAAATTATTTATTTGTGTACCTGGTGTTATATCCAAATTCTACTGCGTGGCCATAGCTGGACCCATGGGTCTACATTGGGCTTGTGGCCTTAACACCAATTGACATGTATGCACTGCTATATCTTACCTTGTTGATATGACAACAAACAAGGACCTACTGTGTAGCACAGGGAACTCTTCTTTTTTTTTTTTAATTTATTATTTTTGGGGGGGTACACCAAGTTCAATCATCTGTTTTTATACACATATCCCCGTATTCCCTCCCTCCCCTGACTCCCCCCCCCACCCTCCCCCGAGTCCCCCCCACCCTCCCCGTCCCAGTCCTCCAAGGCGTCTTCCATCCTCGAGCTGAACTCCCTTCGTTATACAACAACTTCCCACTGACTATCTATTTTACAGTTGGTACTATATATATGTCTGTGCTACTCTCTCGCTTCGTCTCAGCTTCCCCTTCACCCCCCGCCCCCTCCCAAACCTCGAGTTCTCCAGTCCATTCTCTGCACCTGCGTCCTTGTTCTTGTCACTGAGTTCATCAGTACCATTTTTAGATTCCGTATATGTGAGTTAGCATACAATATTTGTCTTTCTCTTTCTGACTTACTTCACTCTGTATGACAGACTGTAGTTCTATCCACCTCATGACATATAGCTCCATCTCATCCCTTTTTATAGCTGAGTAATATTCCATTGTATATATATGCCACATCTTCTGTATCCATTCATTTGTTGATGGGCATTTCGGTTGCTTCCATGTCCTGGCTATTGTAAATAGTGCTGCAATAAACATTATGGTACATGTTTCTTTTGGGATTATGGTTTTCTTTGGGTATATGCCCAGGAGTGGGATTACTGGATCACATGGTAGTTCTATTTGTAGTTTTTTAAGGAACCTCCAAATTGTTTTCCATAGTGGCTGTACCAACTTACAGTCCCACCAACAGTGCAGGAGAAGGGAACTCTTCTTAATACTCTGTAATAACCTAAATGGGAAAAGAATTTGAAAAAGAATAGATACGTGTATATGTATAATTGAATCACTTTGCTGTACACCTGAAACTAACACAACATTGTTAATCAACTATACTCCAATATAATATAAAAATAAAAAAAAAAGAACGAATGTACTAAGTGAAAAAAAGAAAAAAAACAAAAACAGCTGAAAGCACACGTAGTGGTGAGGAAGCAACCAGGGACTAGCATCACTGGCATCACCTGAGAATGTCTCAGAACTGTACATTCTGCTGAATAGGGAACTCTGGGTGGGTCCTAGCAATCTGTATTTTAACAAGCCCTGCAGGTGATTCTGATGTATGCTAGAGTTTGAGAACCACTGGCCTACCTAAATGGTGTTTGCTCAGGTCTTGGTTGAAGCTGAGAATGCTAGTTCAAGGTCTTCTGGGGTGGGAATAGGGAAGGCTGGGATTACAATTTCCCATGGGTTGCTGGTTCTGTAACACATTACTTCTACATCATAAAGCTTCTTAGAACTCTTATTAAAACCCCTCACCCGTTTCTGGTATCTAGGACCAATTCAATTTTGGAGTTGAAGGCAGGACCTGGCAACCCTTGTTGGGCAAACCTGGGGATGTGGAAAGTTAACATCTGGAGGTAAAATATGTCTGGCAGATACATCTTTGCCCTGATTACCCAAATTCCCCCTGCAGAGGGAAGCACAGTTTATTGGGGAGACTGCTCATGGGACAAGGGCAAGGGCTCCAAAAATGAGGGTTGGTAACTTTCCCCTCTTTCCTTTGACCCTTTATTCTTTCTGATTTCTGGAAATTTGGCTTCTTAGGATTGGTGCTTCTAGATTTAGGAATTAGGGCAATATTTCACAGAGCATGTTTCACTGAATACTAGTCCTGAGGGACGTCCCATGGGAATGCTGCATATTCAGGCCCCTTCTTGGATGCCACCGAGCACATGAGGAAATGGCTCTATGAACTGTTGGGGATACAGATAGTAAAAAAAAAAAAAAAAAATGTTTATCTCGGTTTAACCCAGCAATTCCCAAACTATCTGACTCTTTTTTTTTTTTTAATTATTTATTTGTTCACACCAGGTCTTACTTGTGGCAGGCAAACTCTTAGTTGAGGCATGAATGTGGGATCTAATTCCCTGACCAGCGATTGAACCCAGGCCCCCTGCATTGGGAGCACAGAGTCTTATCCACTGCACCACTATGAAAGTCCCCAAACTCTGACTGTTAAAACCTTTTATTCTGTAACATATATTCACCTCTCAAGGAAATAACATTTGGTGGGACACTCATTGAGAATGATAGATGTATCTGTGCCAGGAGGTACAAAGGACCCATTCCAGGCAGATGAAGTAAGGGAAAAATTAGGGACATTTTGAGGTGCAGAAAATTTTGAGCATAGAGATATAAATCTGGTTAACATCATGATTATTGCTGGCTGTCCATGATGGAAAACAATTTCCCCATGTATCAATCTGTCTATAATAATAATAAGTATCACAGAGATGGTGATTTAGAAGCTGGGTTTATGTCAGATATTTTTGTTTAAGTGCTCCAAGTTAATTTTAGTCCATGCAATGGCAAAACAACAGTTTGGAAAGGGAGACTGCTTAATCTGATTCGTTATTTGTCCTCAAGCGGAAAGGAGCCTCACCCTTGAATCGCAACCAAACCAAACTGTTGCTTGTTGAATTAATTCTCCTTACAGTAGAATTCAGTTAAACCTGTAAGCTCTTGTCAAGGTGAGTCTAATCTTCCTTATGTTGTGCTGGAGACAAGAAAGCTGGCCAGGGATTCTTCCTCTGTGAAATCAGAAGCCGATGGATCATCTCTAAGCTTTCTTCCATCTCTGACAGTACAGCATGGGGGTCTCTGGGGCCAGCAAAGCCTTAATGTAGGGGAGGAGAGACTCAAGCCATGGCCTGTCCTCCCCCACCTGGCCCTCTCTCCAGCCATCTGATGATGCTCTGCATTTCTCCAAAAAAGTGTGCGTCATTCTCTTTGTCCCCTCTTGGTCTTCATATGTACTGTTTTCTTGGCTTAGAACACTCTCTTCCTTTTTTCTTTAGTCAGCTACCTCCTACTCATTCTTCAGGTCTCAAGTCAGACATTTTCACCCTATGATCTGTGATACTGTGATTTCTGTCATAGAGCTCCTAAAACCCTTGGAATTTCCGAAGTGAGCACCATAAAGATGTCTTTCATTAAGTTAATGAGGTGAATTTTGAAAGCTCCTAGCTCACCTAAGGGTGGGGACTCCTTGCCAGGGGAGCCAATCATGTGATTAGAGGGTTGGAACTTTCAGTCCCATCCCCTGACCTCTGGGTAGGGGAGAGCGGGGAGGGGCTGGAAGTTAAATTCAATCACCAATGACCAGTAATTTAACTAATCATGCCTAAGTGTTGAAGCCTCCATAAAACCCCAAAAGGATGGGATTTGGAGAGCTTCCAGGTTGGTGAACATGTGGAGATTTGGGAGAGTGTTACTCTCTGAGAGATCACAGAAGCCCCACATCCTTTCCCCATACTTTGCCCTATGCATATCTTCCATCTGACTGTTCCTGAGCAATATCCTCTTATAATAAACCAGTGATCTACTAAGTAAAGTGTTTCTCTGAGTTCTGTGAGCCTCTCTAGCAAATTAATTGAACCCAAGAGGGGGTCCTTGGAACCTCCAATGTGGAGCGGGTCGGTCAGAAGGACAAGTGACAACCTGGGCTGGTTTCTGGAATCTGAAGTGGAGACAGGAGGCAGTTTTGTAGGACTGAGCCCTTAATCTGTGGAATCTGATGCTGTCTCTTGACAGTGTCAGAATTGAGTTGAGTTTTAGGACACCCAGCAGGTGTTGGAGAAATGCTTGGAATATATGAGGACCCCCTCACACACACATACACATTGGAATTGGATGTCAGATCCTTTTAGACATCTTTCTTGCTCACTGCCTTCCCCCAACAAGGTGAGGGTTAGGTGTGCCTGCCAAGTGATGCTGCAACAACCTTTTACTCAGCCCTCACCATCATTTTGCTCACCAGCCTCCCCTTGCTAGGCCATGACTGTCATGAAGACAGGAGCCTGGTCTGTTCTGTTCACTGCTGCATCCTAGGCCCAGCACAGAGCCCGACTCGTACCCACCCCTTAACCAGAACTTATTGAGTGAAGGAATGGATGCTGGGCTGGCTTGTGGAAGGGGGACATGGGGAGGACAGAGACCAAGCAAGGCTGGCAAGAGCTAGGATCTCCATAGGGCCATGCTGCCCACTGCCCCTAAATGTGTTTACTGCTGACCTCTGTTCTAATGCTCAGAGGGTGAGAGGTGAGCTTTGGAGGGACCTCAGGCTTCTGGGGGAGTGGCAGTTCTTGACTCCATATTTTTGCCACTAAAGGATGAGAGCCTACTTTGGGGGGAATATTATCTGAGAGGAGAAGTGAGACCAGCCCTGTTCCTTGCCTGTCTTTGCCTCAGCTCAGCACATGTTGTTGGGCTCTTAGTCCTGGCCTTGGTATAACTGATTGCGTCTGAAACCCCATTGTTCTTTCAATGGGAAATGTTGGCTGAATTTACAAATTTAAAATTATTTAATTTTACTATATTTACATTTCTAATACTTTGGCTAATAGTATTCACTTGATGTTCCTTTAACTTCCTAGTTTTTATTGTACTTGTTAGTCTATTGTTGGGTAATTTTTAAACTAATTTAATCTTATTTATTGGATACTATGTTATATTCCTTTTAACTCAGCCCAGCAGGATATTTTTAGCTAAGTTTAGCCCTTATTGGAATATACTCAAGTGTATTTTCTTAGCCAGTTAAAAAATGTATCAAAATTCTATAGCATTTTCCTTTTACTCTTTACGTTTTTAAAACATTTCTGTTTGGTGTATCCTCTAGTACATTTTCTAGCATTTGTGGCTGTTAGAGATGAGAAGCGGTGATGTCAGGGGATGGAGGGGGTGGATGCCTCAGCAGTGACAGGCTCAATCAGGGATTGTTGGCCCTTCTCCGTGTGCTGACAATTCCGTAGACATGCTTTCCCTTTGCTGCCTCCTTTTCCACTCATATTCAAAGGAGGTCCTTCTTGCTGTTGTTAAAGGAGACCTGATATTCACATGGTCAAGAAACAGAGTATCTCAAATTAAATCCCACTTTTAGCCAGTCAGATAATTTGGGAAATTCACAGGACAGATTCTGTGGGTCAGAAGTTATTAAGACTAGCCTTAAATACTGCTCAGCGGAATTGCTGAAAAATGTCATCTTGCTCAGGAACAAGCCAGGGCTTCTCTAAACCACCAACCACAGTCTCTGAGTATCTCACAGCTGTTATGAAGAATGGAATCTTCAGAAGAGGTGGGAGCGAGGGTCCACAACTTGGCACCTTAAGACTGCCCAAGAGAATACCCAGGTGGCCTTGTAGGTCCTGTTAAGAATTATTGGATGGAAGCATAATAGAGGGACAATAATCAAAGTTGGAATTTTTTTTTTTTTGTCGACCTACTTACAGGATTAACCCAAGTGCATTGATTCACCTTCTTTCTGGTCAGGAATTTAAAAGCTCAGTAGTCAAGTGCTCTTAGAACCACCAGTTCTTGTCACATGTGCGGTACGGCCACTGACTCACGGAGGCAGGCAGGCAGTGGGCGTCAGGTCCGTCGTGGAGGGAGGAGAAACTGTTCTGGAAAGGTTTATCTCTTTCTTTTCCTTGTTATGTAAGATGTGGTTTCCCCAGAGAAACAATATGCTAAATAAAAGTTAGGGTCCCAACCCACAGAAGCTTATTTTAACCCACATTGTTGCTGACTATATTCAATTTGATTTAATTCAAATCAACAAGGTAGAGGTTTTGTTTTGTTTTTTCCTGCCAGAAAGGGGAAGTAGGCTTTGAGAGTGACTCAAAAGGTGCAACTGAGAGTTTTCACTGAGCAAGGTAGAGTGTGTGTATGTGCTGGGAGGAGAGTGGAGTGGAAAGATGAATAAATGTGGCTCCTGCCCTCAAAAAGCTCACACTGTAGTTGGAGAGACAGACACATACTCAACTAATACGCACAATGATAAATGGTGGAGGTATTGTCAGACCAGAGAATAATAGAAGTGTTAGTTCTGAGTGGGAGAATCTAAAGGATGGTAGAAGATGTGGCAGCTGCCCCTTGAAGGATGTTAGGGCATAAAGCCGCAGAGGGGCCAAGACAGGGCGGGCATCTGAGGCAGAGAAAATGGTTGGGGCAAAGGCTCAGGGTGGTCAGCTGCAGGGCAGAGTCAGGGAACAGCCAAGAAGCTGCTGTGGAGGATGGGAGGTGGGATGGAAGAGCACAGGGACAGGTGGGCCTTTGTGAGATGGTCTGGTGGTCTAATCACTTACATGGAAGGTAATTGTCCATACTTTTCATGTTGAATTATAGGTAGGTAATTTTCAAAAGCCTAATTCTTCTAAACAGATGTGGTCTTGTCTCAGACTACAGTTGTCTCACATTCAATAGTTCATTACTATGAAAAGTAAGAAAGTGATTAATTGCAAAATATTTGTTGTATTTAACTTTCTAGGGATAGATTTGTCAAAGAGAAGCACAAGAGATGTTTTAATAGCTTTATGTCCTTCTGTAACTCTGTACCTTATTTTGGTAAAGCATGCTAAGCCTCATTCTGTCTTTGAGGACACCAAGTCTATAGGCTCTGTCATGGGGTCAGGAGAAGGAATAAAGGGAAAAACAAAGGATTTCTAACAAGGGTCAGTCCCAAGAATAACTTGCCAAAGACCATAGAGATCTAATATCAGTGCCCAGCTGTTTGTGTGAGTATCTGGACAGCATCACACATAAACTTCTTTTGTTGGAGGGTGTCCATGCAGTGAGGGACTCTGTAGGCAGTAAGAAATCAAAGACAATGGTGTTTACATGATTTTATGTTATTTGGACAAGAGGCTAAATGGAATTCAATCCTTTATTGAGATATTTGGATGAACCAAGCATTTATCTACGTCTCCATCTTCAGTTTAATTTTTCATTGAGGAACTGAAACATAAAAAACTGATGGATAGAGTCTATTGAATTCCTGAAATTCCAGTTCATTTGAAAGTCACTAATAGGTAACAATATACATACATATTAAATATGTATTTAATATATATTAAATATATTATAAAATATATGGTGAGATACTTTAAGAAAATGCTTCTGAAATATTACAAAGCAATTATTATTTTCTACATCTACATCTGTTTTTCATTATCTTATTCAACATTATGCTCTTGAAGATTGACACCACTGTAATCATTTTGAGTTACATACTAGTAATATCTTAACTGGGGAAATGTCTCATCTTACTCTTAAAAATACTGGCTCTGTCTCATCTCACTCTTAAAAATACTGGCTTTGGTCCTGATGGGGGACCTTTTTGAAGAAGCATCATTTCATTTCTTACCCTATGTCTTGCATCTATCTGAGTGAAGAAAAAACCAACAATTTGAGCATTTGATCCATTTATACATTTCTGCCTCCTCACTCTCATTTATAAGGAGACAGCTTTTCAATTGTAAATTTTCACCTCTATGGGCAAATGACAAATAATGTAGCTGCGTTACCAACAACAGAAAAAAGAAAAAAAGAACAAAACCCTCCATAACACTCGCTATTTGGCTAGCAGTAGGAACGGCATGATAAACTATGGTGCTTCACTAAAATGGCATATTACACGATTGTTAGGTAATAATTAGGAACGCTGCATAGAAACATGAAAACACATTTAGGATATAATAAAAAAGAAAAGAAAAAAAGCACATTTATAATATGTAAGGTGGGGGAGGCCCGGAAGATAACACATCAATACTAAGGTGGAAATACAGTAGTTCTGTTAGGATAGTGGGACTGTGGGTTTTTAAAAACATTTTTTTTAATGTTATAAAATAATAGTAAAGCAGCAAACTCACCAAATAAATGATGCTGTAGGTGCAAGAAGGAGCTATTCATAAATAAGCAGAGGTTGGATATAACAAAAGAAAAAATACTTAAAAGAATGAATCTTCCTTCTCTACATTTGCCAGCTCCATGGCTATTAAGATCCATACTATTGAAAACATTCTCAAAGGAGCTAGTTAGTAGGGTTTGGAAGAGAGCCTGAACTTAACTGTATCTGGATTTTGTTTTCCATGATTGCAGTGGAAACTAAATCTTGAAACAGTTGTTTAAATAAGTTCTAGCTTGGCTATCTTGGCTGAATTCACACTTTGGAATCGAGAAACAGTTTGGAAAAAGAATGCGTGTGCAATATAAATAGGAATATAGAGCAAGAGAAATTCAGTAGAGAAGACTTCAAAAATAAAATGCCTATTTAAAATCAAGTTGAAATGACTATTTGGATTAACAGAAAATAATAAAAAAAAACCAACGCTGAGTTAAATTTATATCTGTCTGAAGGCTTTTAAAGGATACCAAGAACAATCCTCATGTTGGTTATGTTCATGTTAACCATTTGCTAACACTGTTAATTAGAATGAACTGCTCTGCTTTCCTCTAAAGGGCTCAGACCCCTTTCTCGTCTCTTCCACCTCTGTTCAAAAGAATTACAGTTTTACCCTGAATAGCACTTAACAAGTGTTGATGTGGGGCACTAGGCTACCTTGCTTCATGTTAGGTGGGGTGGCTTAATATAAGATGTTAAGAAAAATTCACACACACAATCACACAGTTTATTCTTTCTGGTCAAAGTTAAGCCTCCCAGCTCAACACCTGCACACCATTATGTTAGCACTGCAGGAAATTCCCTCAGATGCATACTTAGATACTTTAAGGATCTTAAGTAGGTAGATGGAACAAGAAACGAAGTTTTTCTGAACTAGGACTTGAAAATGTGATAAAATACCTTATCTCTCTAAACTAGTGCTTGACTTTGGATTTAGAAATTGGAGTGTGTGTGTGTGTGTGTGTGTGTGTGTGTGTGTACGGTACCAAGGAGTCTGAGCTTAAGAAATTAGAAAGTAACTTTTCCCAACCCCAAAGCATACCTGACAACTATCTCTTTTCAGATCCTGTGTAGAATTTGCTGAGTGAACATCTCTCTCTGATGTCTTGCTATCTCCTCACCTCTAAAGATGTCCACAAATGAGAAAAAAATTAGAGAAGCTCTTTATTCCTGAGTTACCCAATAATTTTTACCTTCATAGAAACATGATTTCCATCTTTCAAAATGCATTAGAATTATCAAGAGGTGTTGTGATTTTAGGAAACTATTTTCCCTCCATTCCAAATAGAAAGTAAATTACATTTAGTGCAAGGGTATGTATTCGATTATTTGGGGCTATACCAGTATTGAAAATTTTCTCCTTAAAAATATTTTCCCCTTAACATCTTCATTTTATTCCCAGAAGTGTGTTTTGTTGAATAAATAATATTTGGTAATAAAACAAATCTCCTTTCATACATCTACAAAATTCTTTTGAATAGCAACAAGAATTCAATCCATGTTGCATAATTGTTATTATGAATTGCATAACTTTGGCATGCATTTTGCTGTAACTCATTTCCTGGTGAAATATAATGTGCCTTTGATATAATGCCATAGAATATTCAAACTGGGAATGAATGATAGAAATAATCTAGTGTAAGTCAGTCCCACTTCTCCCATTTCAGGAACTGAAGTGCAAGAAAATAAAATTTGCCAAGGATCACACATCTCATTTTCCAACATTTAAGCCATACTAAAATAAATTACATATTTTTGATGTTGAATTTGATTAGAAAATTGTGATTTTTAAGGGCACAATTCTTAAGACAGAATAAATGCTATACTTAAAGAATTGCAGTGTTGTGTCTGAAATACACAAAAGAGGTATGCCCCAAATTTTTGTCCTCAACTCCCCTTTTGGGAAAAAGTGGCTAAAACTATACAGTCATTAAAAGTAAATCATTCTTTGAAGGATGCAAAGTTATCCTGATCTTCAAAATGAAATATACCACCATTTCTATGCATAATTTAATTTTTCTCTTCAACAGGGATCAAATGGTATTTTGGTTGATTGCCAGTTGAGCAAATGAAATAGGAAACACATTTTAGGATCCCATTGTGATTTTTTTTTCCTCAGCAGCAAAAAATTAAATAAAACAGACCTTTGTCATGTAATGTTCACTGATCGAGTGAATGTAATAAAAACTGGGCTTTAGTTAAATCTAGTGGATTAACTCTTGTTTCATTGGCGTTTACAGTCTTTGGGAGTGCTGAACAAATGTACAAATAATGACATTTCCAGGAATTTAACCATTGCATTTCATGGAAATTCTGCATTAAGTTCAAGACTAATGGTATAGACATCTCAGTCTTCAAATTTTAAAAGGCATATAGGAATAGTAATTACATCTCCCAGAAATGTTAAAGACACATATATATATATATATATATATACATATATATATATATATATGTAAAATCCATTTTGACTTGATGAAAAATTCTAATCTATGAAAATATTACATCAAGTCATATTGCACCTGATGAAGAAATTATACATGAATGATAGTAAATGCTACAAAATACTTCAGATAAAGACCCAGTAAATCAATTTAAACAAAGAGTTTAAGAAGGAACACAGCCATCTAAAAATGTTAGTTTTTCACACAACTGGTCACGCTTATTTTGCTTTACTTAAAAACCCTGATCTTGTCTGAAGATAATACCACAAAACTCAATTACATAATTCAACTGTCTTAACTCCCCTTTCTCCAGTAACCATCACACCTTAGGAGGGGTGTAGCTATTCTATCTTAATTTTTTTTTCTTTCAGCAAATACTAAGTGTGAAAAGCTTTCACCAGACAAAAATAATTTCATATAATGAAGCAATGAATTGTTTTTTTCATTCAATTTCTTTAGATGGAAAGCAGCTCAGTTTCCCTATGAATAGTTCACGTATCATTTCATGCCTGGTATCTGCAGCCCACTCCAGATTTATCTTGCTTTCAGCAGGTACTCGGTAGCACTTTCTGGGTTATTTTACAAAACATCCAACATGGTTTAAATTGTTTTAAAGCAGTTAGAACTGCTTCCTTTCCTACCCACTGCCTCTTCCAGTGTCCTTAACCCTCATCATCCTTCCCTAAAGTGTGTCCCCAACATGCCTATTTACATGGCTCTCAGGCACTGGAAGCTTGCATACCCATCACATACCAGATCAATTTCTAATAGTGTGAAGGCTGTTGGAGCAGCAGCTGTTGGGCAGTTTCCTTCCATTGGGAGCTGAGTACAGTCATATTTCTATCAACACAGAGACCTTTGTATGCAAAGCTTAGACTATCGTCTCGTGGTCCCACCTGCCTTGGCTCTGATTGATGTAACAACAGTATCTGTCATAGGGGCTGTTCTGCTTGTAGGAGCAAACGATGATACTGTCCTGGGGCACAAAGAAGATGCTGTCCTCAGGTTCAGGGCACTCAGACCTGTCCCAGGCTGAGCACTTGGCATCCAAGGCACTGTAGGTGAGGGAACTGCCCGACGGACAGTAGCCATCCAGGTATCTGGATGTCTCCTCCCGATGCCCGCTCTGGACTGGGCTCTGGCATTCTCCTTCCTCCGTGGGTGTGGGGTTAGTGATGGAGCTAGCCATAGGTACCTCGCCCTGCCCTTGGAGGGGAGGCCTCCCCCTGAGGCCTGCCTTCTTAGCCAGCTCATCTGAGCTCCCCTTGCCCGACTCCAGGTCTGAAGGGGTCCTCAGCAGTTCCACCACCTCCTTGTCTTTGGGTTTCCGGAAACAGGGCAACTTGCGGACCCACAGCAGCTCATTCTCGGGCCACTTGGTGCATCCCTCAGTTTTTCTGGCCAGGGCAATGGCTGCGATGCCTGGTAGGCAGATGGCTGGCCCTATGGCCAGGAGGGGGATGTTTCCCAGAGTCTCTCCTTTCATCCCAGAGACGGTGAACATGAAGCCAAAGACCAGGAAGACACTGACCAGGGCCACAACCAGCCCAGTCCTCGGGTTAATGTCATCAGGCCGCATCTTTCACTCCATCCAGGTTGGGGACTTGCCTGCTGGCCAGGGAGCAATGTTCCTCCCTACTGTCAGAGGCAAAACCGCACTGGGTTAAAAACAAAACAAAACAAAACAAAACAAAACAACCTAAGTCAATTTCCCACCCACCAACTCTCTCTCTTACTCCTTGTCTCTGACGCTGTCTGTCAATCTTGGTTTCTGTCTCTGTCTCTCCCTCTGTTTCTGTTGCTCTCTCTCTTTCTCTGTCTGTCTCTTACTATTGCAACCCCTCTCTTTCTCATATAGACATCCACCGACTGGGATCACCGAAGTACCTGAGGTTTCCTGCGGTCTCCCAGGAGCAGGGAAAAAAGCCAGTCTGAGTCTCCTTAGAAACCTCCACAGCAGCTGTTTCCTCGGCTCTCTCCCTTGTTTCTGGAAGGAAAGCCTGGCTTTTCCCACTGACTCTGCATCCAGGAGGTGGGACGTAGGAGCCTCTCTTTCCCAACAGTGCCCGTCGGTCTCCAGGGCTTTGGGAGAGGAGCGGCGGCGCAGCCCAGCGCCTGGCTCTGCGCGCAGAGCGCCGGGTGCTGGAGGGAGGAAGGACTTAGTCTGGGAAAGTGGGAAAGCGGCGCGCGAGCCTGGCCTCGTTACATCACTTTCAGAGCAAGCTCAGAAACAAAGAAGGACGCGTGGGGGCGCGAGGGGACTAGACCCCGGGGAGAGGCCACTCGGGGAGAAGAGTCTGCCCAGGGTCCAGTCGGGGTGCTTGGAGCAATCGGAGTTCGTCACGCCGCTGCCCGGGAGGACTGAGCAGGGCGGCTGGACCTGATCCGTGCCCGGGGAGGGTCCGGGGTGCGAGGCTGTCGCGTGCCGGAGACCGGAACTCGGGCCGGTTTGCCCACGGGGCAGCCTGGGCTCCGAGTCCGCGGTCCGAGAGCCTAAGGTCCAGCTGGAGATGTCCCTCGGGAACCTGGATCCCTCTTCAGTTACAGATCCGGGTGACCCGATCCGACCTATAGCAGCCCCCAGGAGATTCCCCTACTGCCTGTCTCAGAACGTCGAGGCTCTCAGGGCTCGGAGGGCTGCAATCCTGCGGGGTCCCGCCGCCCGCGACAGCTTTGGGTTCGCGCGCTGGGCGACAGCGGCGCGCAAAAGCGCTCTAGCAGCAAAGCGGGCTGAACTGACGAAGCGCACGGGACCAGTGCCCAGGCTGTTTGTGGTCAGCCGGGTCTTGCTCGAGTCTTGAGGGAGTCACAAGAGTCCTTCCCCCTGGTCTTACAGCTCTGGATCCTGGAGGGGGTGGCCTTGGAGCCCGGATCTCACTCCGACACGGCCGTGGTGCCAGCCACGCGGGCTAGGTCCAAGGAGAAAAGCTCTCCAGCCCCGCACTTCGAACCCTACACCCAGCTAACGAGGAGAGGGAGGGGCCTTGACTGGGCGCATCAGGCCGACCAGCCCGCGAAGCAGCTCCAGCTTTGGGCGAATCTCTCCTCCTTTGCTGAACGCTGGTGTGGAGAACCCGTCTCCTCCCCACCGCAGCAGGGGCTGAATGCCTCAGGCCCCAGGGGCAAGACTGGCTTTGGCTGGTTTCTTCAACAAGGCTGCTCAATTAGGGTAGATGGGGAATATCGAGGAACCAGAGGTGGAGGGCCGGGGACGCAAGGGGGAGGGATCTGTACATTCTTTCATGTCAAGGCCCTACCTTGGTGGAAAGAATTTTGACATCCAGCCCTTCCCCACTTAAATTGGCCATGTGTTTGTTCTTGGGCAAGTGACTTAACCTCTCTGAGAATCAGCTGACCTATCTGTGAAATGAGAATATTAATATCAAATATGTGAAGGAACAGACATTATGAGGACTAAGCAAATGTAAAGTTCTTGTGCAATGTTTGGTACGTGGTCCTTGTTCACAAAATGGATGAAATATATACTCGCATAGTATGTGATAATTAATCTAAGGCACGAGCCAGATCATAAAGAGCCTGTCTGTGGGGCTAAGGACCTTTGACTTTATCCACTAAGCACTGAAGAATCGTGGTAGTATTTTAAGCAGGGATCAGCCGAAAAGTATTCCATGTTTGAGAGATGGTGACAGCAGGTTAGAGGACAGGTTGGAAGGGGTAAATGCGGAAGCAGGGAGACCTGCAGAACAGTTCAGTAAGCCAGGCAAGACATGGCATGGGCATGAATGGTGCAGAGCTAGTGGGAGTGGTTAGAAGAAAGTGAATTTGAAGGCTATTTAAGAGTAGAATCAAGTGTCTTGAATCAAAAGAAGTGAGATGGCGGTAGGAGTCCAAGGTTGACTCCCAAGTTCCGCACTCTTTCCACTGAGTGGATCAGGAATCAGACTCAGTTTTCCACTCCAGCATCTATTGTGTGTGTCTCTTGTACTCATGCTCATTAGACAGCTGCTGTACCTCTGGACATAGAATCATTATTTTGGAAGGAAAGAAGGAATAAAGGAGAAAAGGCAAAGAGCAAAAGTGAGATGCCAGCTGGTTGACCATTTGTATCAGGAAAAGAGTTGTTTTCCTGGCAGCCCCACTAAATAGATAGACATCTGCTTGGCTAGAAGGATGTCATAGGGGCCACCTCTGTACAAAGGAACCTGGGAAATCAAGATTTTGTTGTTTGGGGTTTTTTGGAACAGATTTATTGCCACTTTGCAAAAATCAGGGTTTTGTTATTGAAGAAAAAAAGAAGAAGGAATCTTGGGGAAGCAATCAGCAGCATGTGCCACATCTATGGAACATGCTTACCTTCTTGAAGCCCTCTCTTCCCCCGCCTTTACTAATGCCTTTCTATCCTGACTTCCCTTCTGTCTCCCTGGCCACTCATTTGTTGTCTACTTTGTAAACTCTTTATTTTATTAATTTTTATCTTGAACAAAGCCCTTTGATGTTGATATTCTGCTGGCTATGCTGATGACCCCTATATTCATCTCTTTAGCCTTGCCTTTTCCCCTCAATTTCAGATTTATAATATCTAATTGTCTGCTTGATATCTGTCTGTACAGCACACAGACACCTCAAACTCAACACAACCGAAACTATGCTCATTAAATTTCCTTCAGACTTGCTCTTTCTCATTTGACTCCCTCATTCTTTCTGTTTGCCCAGCTGAGAAACTGTGGCATTGTCCTCTATTGCTTTGTTTCTCTATCAACCTACATCCAGTAAATCAATCAAACCATCATAGTCTTACCTCCTAAATTCCCTGATCTTCTCCTTTTCTGTGACCTGAGGCATATCACTTTACCTACCTAGGTTTCAATTTCCTGTGAGACAAGGGCTTTGGATAAAGAGCTAACTGAGGTCCATTTCAGCTCTACTGTTCCATGGTTCTCCGAAAGTCACTTCTGCAGGGTTGAACTGTCATTAGTGTTGTGCAGGTGCTCTGACAATAGTGCTGGAAACCTAGTTGGAGCCTAAAGAAGCAACATTGCTGAACAGAGACCTTCTTTCACTCCCACAAGCATCTAATTTCATTTGACTTTTAAGCCATGCAGTTCACCTACTTAGGCATTAGATAAGACCCATGCATAAAACTGCAGGAAACTTCAATTACTGTTTAATTATAAGCCTGATTCTCAAAGCAGTTCCTTCTTAGAGGTAATTTCAGATAGTCTTTGAACAGCAGGTTTACTTGCCCAAGTCAGCAGCAAAAGTGGGTGGAGCTGGGAGACATCACTCAGGGTTGCAGTATTCAGGGACAGGAAAGGCATTCTCAGTATTTAATTTCTTGCCTGTACAGGCTGATTGCACTAGGACTTTAAAACCTTAAGCACTTCTTGCAATACTGTAAGCATATACAGCTGTATACAAAAGCTTTTCATCAGAAGAAAAAGGGAATTCAGGTTGTAATTAGGCTTTAGCATGTGGGTGTTTGAGAAGGAAATGTAGAACCTTTCATTTCTGAAATTATTGAAATCATGGGATGCTAGAATTTGAAGATACCTTGTAGAATATCTGCCCTAACTCCCTTACTCATGCAGATGAAATCCAGAAGGGCTGCAAGCATTCAGTACTACTTGAGTATTTATTATGTGCTTGGTGCTGGAGATACAAGTCAGTAAGATATGGTCACTCACATTCACAGAGCAAGATAGGTGTGTTAGGATAGAATAGATTATGCTGTGGCAACAAAAGACTTCCAGATCTCAAAGGCTGTATGCTCATCCTGCTTGACTCTCATGGGTCAGCTGCAGCCTTGCTCCATGTTATCTTCACTCTGGGATTCAGGCTGCAGGGCAACTTCCACTTGGGACATTGCCAGTGCATTGAATCCAGGCACCAGAGGCCCTGCACTGAGCCTTCACTTTAGCAGCTTCTCTCTGGCTCCCCTGGCTGTGCCCCTCTAGCCCAAAGACTCTACCAAAGTAATGCCCCACTCGGAGACCTTACCTCTCTTTCTAGACCATATGATGGTTACCTGGGACCCTAAAATTCCCTGCCCAAACAGCCCCATACCTGCTTCCAGGGCTTGTGTACAGCTCTTTGCTTGGTCCATCCTCCCAAGGGTTGAACATACTGCAGGTGTGCACACCCCTAGGTCCCACAGCCCCTTGGCCACTGTGGTTTTGAGTACAGATGAAACTTGGGCCTGCAAGAATGGCTTTGTATTCCAGCCGCTTCGTGGTTCAGAACAGAGCCAGAGGACAGAAGAGAAAAGACAGCATTCATTTTATTCTTGCGTGGGGCCTCACACATGTTAGAGACAGGCCTGGTTGGAGGATCTGGGGAAAGGAGACAGAGGTCCCAACTCATATTTTAAAGGGCTCTGTCCAGCTGTTGTGTAGAAAATAGACTTAATGTGGGCCAAGGGCAGAAGTAGGGAGGCCAGTTGGGAGACTATTGCAACTATCCAGGTGAGAGATGACGGTGGGTTATGTATGTGGCTAGAAGTGGTCGATTCTGAATTATTTTAATGTAAAGTGACAGTATTTGCTAATATATTTGGTATGTGAAGGAAATTGTATAATCAAGGATGATTCTAAGGTTTGGAATTTGAGGTGCGAAATCAGGAACTTGGTTTTGGACATGTCACTTGATATATCAAAGTGAAGATGGTGGTAGAATTGATGTACAAGTCTGGAGTTTGGGGGAGAAGTCTGGGCTGGAGGTACAAATTTGGGAGCTGTGGGATATGGTTAGCATTTAAAGCCCTGGGACTGATGGGATCACTTAGGGAGCAGGCATCAATAGGTTAGAGAAGTTTGAGTACGAAGTGCTAAGGAACATCAACATTTTGAGGCTGGGGAGATGAGGAGGAACTAGCAAAAGAAGCTATGAAGGAGTGGCCAGTGAGGTAAGAATATGAAGAGATGTCCAAGGAACTAAAAGAAGAAAGCAGTTCAGGGAGGGCATAGTGATTGCATCAATTCTGTTGACGTCAAGTATGAAAAGGACTGAAGAGTGACCACTGGACTTAACATGGAGATCATCAGTCACCTTCATAAGAGCAGTTCTGGTGGAATGAGTGGTGGTAAAGCCTTGATTGAAATGAGTCCCAGAGAGAAAAGGAGAAGAGGAACTGGAGGCAGAGAGCAAAGACAACTCAAGGGGTTCTATTGTTAGGGAGAACGGAGAAGTGAGATGATAGCCAGAGGTGGGGGTGTGGGGTCAAGAGAGAAGCCTTTTTAAAAGATGGCAGCTCTCTTAGCACTTTGCCTATAGAAATGTAAGATTTGTAAATTTAAACAATTCTATACCATTTTTTATCCATTAAATTTGTAAAAAAAAAAACAAACCATAATGCTAAGGTTGGGGAGTGGTGCTCTGAGATGAGCACTTGCATATACTGGTGGTGGGAATGTATCAGTACTAACTCTTGCATGGAAGAAATCTGTTCAGATATCTCAAGAACTTTGAAGAAGTTCATACCTCTTGCATGACCATTATATTGAAACATGTCAAATGTAGGCATGTATTGATGGAAAAAACAGACCCAGGCACCATCTGAGTAAATTAATCAACATTTACTTATCTCAAGGTATAAAAGGAAGTCCCCACAGCTTCACCTACAGGCCCACAGTTAGGGATGGTGATGTCTGAGTAAGGGAGGGTCACATCTAACGCTTTTAGAAACAGAAGTGTTTCTGTGTAGGCTCACCATGTATTCATAAAGTTTATTTTCATGAGGCAGATCCAGGGCTACTCATAGTCTGGCCTCCTGTCTGCTGAGACCACCTGATGTGACAACAGGCCCAGTTCATGAGGCATAAACAGCATCCTCATTATCATCTGCAGGTTTGCTAGAGCTGCACAGTAGTTTCTTGAACTCAGTGCTATGGAAACAGGAGGGCCAATCTGTGGAAGTCTCCAAAAGTCAAATGTATTAGGACCTTAGAACTGCTGTTGCTGTACTGTCCAGTACCACAGCCGTTAGCACAGGAGGCTATTTACATTTAAATCAATTAAAATGCAATAAAATAAAAAAGTCAGTTTCTCAGATGTACTACCCACATTTCAAGTGCTCAGCAGTCGGATGTGGTACTTGGCCACCATTCTGGACTGTACAGATATAAATATTTCACCATCACAACATTCTATTGGATGGTGCTGAGATGGGCTTATAATGATCCAGTTGACTCAGGCTATATGATTCTAGATGATTCTAGCAATCTTTCCCATGGAAATAATCAGTGGCACAAAAAAATCCTTATGTGCAAAAAAATAATTTACAATGCCCTAGCAGTAAAACACTGGAAAACATTGAAATAGCCAATAACAGAGGAAAGTTATGGTACATCCATTGGAGGAAGTATGCACAGTCAGTTGAGGGAATATTGTGTATCCACAAAATTATATTTTTAACATTTTTAATGATCCGTGAAAATGGGCTCAATATAATGTTAATGAAAAGAACTAAGAAAAAATTCTATTAAAGTAACTTGAAAAAAATTTATATTTAATAGGATCCTGATTATTAAAAAAAACTAGAATAGAAAAAAGACCAAAAGGGAATACTCTCAAAATATTAACAGTAGTTATTTCTAGGTGATGGAACATTACATGATTGTTATTATTTTCTTTATATTTTTATGAATTTTCAAAATTTCTAATCTTATAAGAAAAAGTTTTTTTAAATGAAAGAATGATCTCTTGCACATATTAGGCACTCAATAAATGATAATTGAATGAATGATACATGAAGACTTGAAAGACTGAGTGAACAAATTCAAAATTTTCTCAACTTTATATTTTCCTGCCCTCTTCCTCATTCTGGCACTTCCTCAGAGGAGAGAAAGGATATGGATGAATTGAGAAAAGATAAAAATTGAAGGAGAGCAAGTGTTGGACTGACATTAAATCATATGGTTCCTCCCAAATTTATGTCAATCACTTTTGAGATTTCTTATAATAATGTTTTCAACCTAGAAAATATTAAATATACTATTTCTCCCTTTTTGATTTAAACATGACTATTTTGATGCACCTGGTTAGAGGTTTGATATTTTTTTTCTTCTTGGCTTTAATTCTGACTCATTTATTTAACAAATGTTGTATTGAGAACCTCCTATTTATCTGATTGTGTTCATACCTCCTCTGTACCTCCCCCATCTTTTCTAGCTCTTGGGAGGTAACTATGATCTTTACTAAAGCCTACCCTTACACCTGTTTCTTATTTCACTTGGGGCCTCCAGAGATGTAAAAGTAGCTTCAATTGTTTTTCCAGTGCTGAATTAAAAGAGTTTTAAAAACTCTTGGAGCTCATTAGAGTTCGTTAGGTTGTGCAGAAGAAAGTACAAAGGAAGCTTAGAATTTTCACAAATCTTTCTGTAAGTTAAAAAATAAAGCTAGTACAAGTGACAGTGTTAGATTAATGGTTCCAAAGAGGAAAACTTTTTAGGTATCTGAGTGGTTCCGGCCAAATATCCATTTGCCCTCCAGGGTTGAGCTTATTCAATAGCTTAGATCTTTCTCCATGTTGTCTTTCCTTTGATTCTCTACAGGATCTTTGGTAAGGGAATAAAGAAAAGATGAGAAAATGGACTCTTAGGAATCATGAAGAGTTGTAAGTAGAGAATTCTGATGTGGTTTGATCTCCGAACTTAAGATTGATCTGGTTTTCTCATTCTCTTGTGCTTAGATTAAACATAGTACACTGACATGTCCAAACTTAAAAAAAAATTTTTTAATTAAAGTATAGTTGATTTACAATACTATATTGGTTTCAGGTGTACAATATAGTGATTCAATATTTTTACAGATTGTACTTCATTTAAAGTTATAAAATATTGGCTACATTCCCTGTGCTGTACGGTATACCCTTGTAACTTGTTTATTTTATACATAGTAGTTTGTGCCTCTTAATCCCCTTGCTCCTCCCCTAATCTCTCTTCCCACTGGTAACTACTAGTTTGTTCTCTATATCTGTGAGTCTGTTTCTATTTTGTTATATTTATTCATTTGTGTTATTTTTTAGATTCCACATGTAAGTGATAAGATACAGTATTTGTCCTTCTCTGTCTGATTTATTTCACTAAGCATAATACCCTCTAGGTCCATCCATATTGTTGCAAATGACAAAATTTCATTCTTTTTATGGCTAAGTAATATTCCATTATATGTATGTACCACATCTTCTTTATCTGTTCATCCATTGATAGACACTTAGGTTGCATCAATATCTTGGCAATTATAAATAATACTGCCATGAACATAGGGGTGCATATATCTTTTCAAATTAGTGCTTTTGTTTTCTTCAGATATATACCCAGGAGTAGAATTGCTGCATCATATGGTAGTTCTATTTTTAGCTTTTTGAGAAAGCACAATACTGTTTTCCATAATAGCTGCACCAGTTTACATTCCCACCAACAGTGTACTAGGGTTCTCTTTTCTCCACATCCTCACCAACATTTATTATTTGTGGTCTTTTTTTAAAAAACATTAATTAATTAATTAATTAATTGTCTGCACTGGGTCTTCATTGCTACACGCAGGTTTTCTGTAGTTGCAGAGAGTGGGGGCTACTCTTCATTTCAGTGTGCAGGCTTCTTATTGTGGTGGCTTCTCTTGTTGCAGAGCACGGGCTCTAGGCACTGGCTTCAGTAGTTGTGGCACATGGGTTCATTAGTTGTGGCTTGTAGGCTCCAGGGCGCAGGCTCAGTAGTTGTGGCGCATGGACTTAGTTGCTCTGCAGCATGTGGGATCTTCTTGGACCAGGGCTTGAGCCTGTGTGCCCTGCATTGGCAGGTGGATTCTTAACCACTGTGCCACCAGGGAAGCCCAGTTTGTGGTCTTTTTTAATGATAGCCATTCTGACAGGTGTGAGATGATACCTCATTGTGGTTTTGATTTACATTTCTCTAATAGTTAGTGATGAGCATCTTTTCATGTGCCTTTTGGCAATCTATATATCTTCTCTGGAAAAATGTCTATGCAGGTGTTCTGTCCATTTTTTAATTAGGTTGTTTGTTTTTGATATTGAGTTGTTTGAGCTGCTTGTATATTTTGGATATTAACCCCTTATCAGATATATTATTTGCAAATATTTTCTTCCATCCATAGGTTGTCTGTTCATTTTGTCAATGTTTTCCTTTGCTGTGTGAAAGCTTTTAAGTTTAATTTAGGTTCCCATTTGTTTATTTTTGCTTTTGTTTCCTTTGCCTGAGGAGACTGATCCAAAAAAAATTGCTATGACTTACATCAAAGAGTGTCCTGCCTGTTTCCTTCTAGGAGTTTTATGGTTTCCAGACTTACACTTAGGTCTTTAATCCATTTTGAGTTAATTTTTGTATATGGTGTGAGAAAATGTTCAAATTTTATTCTTTTACATGTAGCTGTCCAGTTTTCCCAGCACCACTTATTGAAGAGACTGTTTTTTCCCCATTGTGTATTCTTGCCTCCTTTGTCATGAATTAATTGACCATGTGTGCATCGGTTTATTTCTGGGCTCTCTATTCAATTCCATTGATCTGTGTGCCTGTTTTTGTGCCAGTATCATACTGTTTTGATGACTGTAGCTTTGTAGTATAGTCTGAAGTCAAGGAGTGTAATACTTTTAGCTTTGTTCTTTTTTCTCAAGATTGCTTTGGCTAGTCAAGGTCTTCAACTTTTTGATAATACATATGTTTATGAAAACCCAGAGACCACCAACTCATTTTACTATTTTATTCAATAGGCATTAAATGAGTTTCTTTAGAAACAGAGTCATATGCCAAGATTTATATATAAGGATGTTGATCACAATGTTAATTTTAATATAGAAAAATATGAAATGGTTATATAAATTATGTTACATCAAAACACTGGGATATTATATAATCATAATAAATAAAGTTGCAGATTGGATCAGAATGGCAGATCAAACACACATACTTCTCCTCCCTCAGACTCCCAAAATCTATACAGATTATAGATTTGTGTCAGTCTGTATTTTGAGATTAATTCCATTACAATTCTGGGAAATAGGAAGAAAGCAGAAATCTCTGAAAGGAAGTTAATGAAATTTAATTGATAAAGAATGCATATAATCTAACTAGAGTTGCCAGTGTCCCTGATAATGCTGTACTTCAATATGCTATAAGGGCTACTTGGGCCTGAGAGTGATGGTTTCCCCAAGACTTTGGAAATAAGATTACCCTTTGAGTGTTAAAAAAACTGATACATAATAAAAGAGTATCTGGCTATGGGATGGAAGCAAGAGCTTGTTCAAATAATTGTGACTGAAGAGTTTTAGAAACACTAAAGATAAGAATTAGGGCAGTTTGGATATATTTTTAGAGAAAAAAATACTAGTCCCCTCATATTTTATCATATAGACTCAGAGTGCATAACTAGAGAGGGCTATTCACCACCAACCAAAGAAAAGAGAGAACCAATGAGTCAGACATTTGCTGCGTTTATCCAGCACTGTTCAGAGGAAAGATGGGGACTACAGAGGAGGAGTGGTTTATTAGGTTTCAGAATATCCTTCATCTAAAATCTTTCAAGGTCTTCTACTTCTCTCTCATCAAGCATTCTGATGATAATTTTGGCTTCTCAGACATACCAGTATTGTGAAGGCTATGACCATCATGGCCGACAAAAATTTTTTTCCCTTCCTCCCTCTCTCCCTCCCTCCCTCTATTCCTTTTTTCCTTTCTTCCTTCCTCCACCCCCAGCACTTCCTTCCCTTTTCCTTTTAAATAAGAATTTTACTGAGATATAATTCACATTCCATGCAATTCACCCATTTAAAGTAAACAATTCAAAGACTTTTAGTGTATTTATAGTGTACAACCTTTGCAATCTGATTCTAGAACATTTTTATCACCCCAAAAAGAAACCTGGTGCCCACTTACAGTCACTCCTCATTCCCACCCCTAGTCCTAGGCAACTACTAATCTACTTTCTGTCTCTATAAATTTTCCTTTTCTGAATATTTTTTTACAAATGGAATCATACTGTATGTGTTCTTTTATGTCTGCCTTCTTTCATTGGGCATAATGTTTTTGAGATTCATCCATGTTTTAGCATGTATTTTGTTCCTTTTTATTGTCAAGTAATATTCCATTGTATATACCACATTTTGTTTATCCATTTATCAGTTGATGGACATTTGAGTTATTTCAAGTTGGCCATTATGAATAATACCGTGATAGACATTTATGTTCATGTTTTTATGTGCACATATTCCTTGTTTCTCTTGGGTATATACTTAGGAGTAGAATTGTTGGGTCACATGATAACTCTAACTTTGTAAGAAGCTGTCAAACTATTTTTCCAAAGTAGTTACTGCCCTTCATTTTTATACTTTATTTTTCACCCTGAATTATTTTAAAGTAAATTATAAATCTCAAGACATGCCACTTAGCCAAAAAAGTATTATCTCACCTAAAAATTGTCTATTATTATTACTAATTCAAGTTTCCACTATAATCTTTCCATAGACATGAATATTTGAGTCACTGGAAAGTAACTCCCTCCCTCTGTAAATCACTGAAGTGACTTCCTGCTTTACATACAGCTTCCTGTGAGTTTTGTTGGTATGAGTGAGCTTTCCTAACCGAATTGCTGAATAAGTTGATTGGCTGCTGGCTTAAGTCTTGGGCAGCCTGGCTTTAGAAGATGAACTGGGCCAGTCCAATACTTCTCATGTAAATTTAGAATGGGGACACTGAGAGGATGAGTGTGTCATCTTCAGGGAGCCAAGCTGAATAGTGAGGCAAACTTAGGGAGTGAGGCCACCAATCAGACCATGAGTAAGAAGAATAAGAAGAGGAAGTCAGGGGACAATGGGGGAAGCACTGAGAGAAGCTGAGATGAGGGAACACTCAGACCTTGAGAGAAGGGGATAACCTTACTCCCTGGTGGTTCTCTTTCTGAGTCACAGTGTTAGAGAGGAAGGTATTTTCCCTACTCCTGGTTTCTGTAATGAGGGATTTTTCCTAATATGATCTTGGCCTCTCTTCCCTATAGGGAGGGGAGTTACTTATCTATCTGGTAATTTGGGAAGATAACAGAGCATGCTTGGCTTGTTCTTCCTCCTGGGAGCAAGCTACTCATAAGGAACAAGGATTCAGCTCTGACCCTTCACATGGGAAGCATGTTCTACTTTTCTAGTGTGATTGGAGTGGGGTGGTAATATAGACTGAATGTTTGTGTCCCCTCCAAATTCAAATGTTGAAATCTAATCCCCAATGTGATGAGAGGTGATTAGGTCATGAGAGTTAAACTCTCATGAATGGGATTAGCACCTTTATATTTATATATATAAATATATATATATATATATAGGCCCCAAAGAGCTCCCCCACCCTCTCCACCATATGAGGATACAGTGAAAAGATGATAGCCATCTGTGAACTTGGAAGTGGGTCCTTACCAGACATTGAATCTGCCAGAACCTTAATCTTGGACTTCCAGGCCTCCAGAACTATAAGAAATAAATTTCTGTTGTTTATAAGCCTCACAGTCTATGGCATTCTGTCACAGCAGCCTGAATGGAC
This sequence comes from Hippopotamus amphibius kiboko, assembly GCF_030028045.1. NCBI lineage: Eukaryota > Metazoa > Chordata > Mammalia > Artiodactyla > Hippopotamidae > Hippopotamus > Hippopotamus amphibius. The sequence goes on from NC_080187.1 coordinate 72,654,723, forward strand.
TAAGACAGGTGGGTAAGTGATCCGAATTCTGAGGTTGGAATTAGCAAGCATGCTTAGTTAATAGACTAAAAGCCACAAACTCCAGTCTGGTCTCCATCAGTAATAAAGGCTGCATTTTGGCCTCCATAGACCACTCCTTTGCTTTATTTCTCAATTTCTTCAGCACCATGTTGAAAAGGGGGTGCCATTTATTAAGTCCCCCTCAAAGATGCCAATATCTAGATTCTTATGCAGGACAGAAGTACTTCCTGCCCCTCAGATTGGTGAGATTTCCCAATATGCTTTCAGTAATGTCTCCTTGTTTAGTGTTAGCTTGAGTGTTTTTTTCCCTCCTTGAAATCCAGAGTCTTGGGTAGGATAGGTATCTCTTTGAAAGTGATGCCCCAAAGATAAACTGACAATTGATTTAAATTTTTATTATCTATTTGGAAGAGATGATGGAAGTAGACAATGGGAGCACTAGTCTAATTTTTACATTAGTTTTTGTTGAAGTATCACATACACAGAGAAATGAGCACAGATCATGAGTGTACACTGAATGAATTTTTGCAAAGAGGACATGCACATTTAACCAGAACCCACATCAGAAAGGAGAACATTTTAGCACCCCCTTGTACCCATTATGTTACTACTCTTCCCCTCCTCCAAAAGGAACCATCATCTTGACTTTTCGTGGCATGGATTAATTCTGCTGTTATTGAACTTTATATTAATGAAGAGCCAGGACAAGGGTAAAGCAAGTGAGGCAGTAGCCTCAGGTGTAAAATTCAAGAGGGTGCCCCAAAGCCCTCAATAATGAAGATAAATAATATTTTCATGCAATATTGTAAAAGCTCAAAATTAATTTTAAAAATCCACAATGAACAGAATATTAAAAATTTAAATAAAGACAGGATCAGTGTATTGGGGCTCTCCAGAGAAACAGAACCAACAGGTTGTTGTTGTTTTTTTTTTTCTCTGTCTCTTCAGAGAGAGATCTCTTTAGAGAGAGAGACAGAGAGATAATTATTTTAAGGAACTGGCTCCTGCGGTTGTGAAGTCTGGCAAGTCCAAAATCTACAGGATAGGCTGGCAAGCTGGAGACCCAAGGAAGAGCTGCAGTTCAAATCCAAAAGTGGCTTGCTGGCAGAATTCCCTCTTCCTTTGGGTAGGTCAGTCTTTTTCTATGAAGGCCTTCAACTGATTGGTTGAGGCCCACCCACATTATGGGGGGTAATCTACCTCACTCTCATTTAAAAAAATCTTCACAGCACTATCTAGACGTGTTTGGCCAAATATCTGGATACCATGGCCTAGCCAAGTTGACACATAAAATTTAGCATCACAGACACCCTTTCAGGTTCAGGAAGTGGATAAGGTGAAGCCCTTGAGAAATTTGGATTCAATGAATTTCCCCGAATACATGTGCATGATGCTGTGCTTTTTTACTCTTTCTTCCTCTTCCTTCTTCTTTCTTCTTCTTAATCGCCTCCTCCTTCTCTTTCTCCTTCTTTTCTGTTTTTGGCACACTATTGACAAGTCAATCATTTATGCTGTATAAATTCCTCTTAAAAAGACATGTGGGGAGCTTTGTTTTCATTGCACAAACTGATTATTTTTGTTCTGGCATTGACTAAAGTGTGGACTTGTCTGAGAACATTTGAGACCCAAATCCTGATCTCAGATCATGTGGAGCCCTTTTGTGTGTCTCAGGTTTTCTCTGCCTTGGACATTGCACAGGGAATGGCCCATTTCCATCAGCACAAGATGTATCACAGGAGGCTAAAATCTACTGTAATTGATGATAGCTGGGTTTTAAAATTTCAGGTAAAGGGAAAAGTAACATATTGGGTTGGTCAAAAAGTTTGGGATGTTACGAAGATCCTTAACGAAATTTTTGGCCAACCCAATATTTTCCTAGCTACAGGAAGTATTTCATTCAAGAATCACTTTTTAAACATGGTCTATGCAATTGTCACAATAGCTACATTTATGGGAAAATTTCTGTATATTGGCGTCCTTACTGAGAGTCTGCTGGTTTAAGTGTTAATCTCATCTAAAAAATACTTTCACAGAAACATCTAGAATAATGTTTGACAAATATCTGGATACCATGGCCTAGCTAAGATCACATATAAAATTAATCATCACAATTAGTTTTACTGATTTTTCCTTTTGCCTTATGCTCCTATATTGCTTGGCATGGTACTGCTTATGGTAAGTACTCCTTGGCATTTTTGGCTCAGTGTTACGTCTGTGAAATTCTTACACGTTATGGCATATAACAATAGTTCCTTCATTCTCATTGTATCAGTTAAAACAGTTTATTTATCCATTCTACTGTCGATGGTTTTATTGGTTGCTTCCAACTTTGGACTATTTAGAATAGTGTTGCTTTCTACATTTCTGTTGTATATATGTTTAGGAGAGGAATTGCTGGGTCATCGCTATACATCACTTCAGCGTTAGTAGGTGTGGTCACTTTCCCAAAACAATTATACAGTTGACACTCTCACTGGTAGTGTATGGGCATTCCACTTGTGCTACATCCTTGCCAATACTTGGTATTATTAGTATTTTAAATTTTAGCCAGTCAGGTTACCAGTTAATATCTGTATAAACTGTGAAGGAAACTTGGTTGGGATCCTTGATATTGAAAGATGTTAGTTGTTTATTTCCATGTAGGCATCTGCCCAGCCTCTTGATATAATGAACCCCATTCCTCTAACTTGTTTGAATTCTGTGTCCTAGCCTTGTCCTGATATGTTATGGTTGTCACCTGAAAGGACAGTCATTAATTTAGTGCTTATTTACTAACCCCCATGGTGCCGCTATCAGAAACAAAGCACTGGGCTCATAGATGGTGTGTAGCACCTTGGTCATCGAGACAAGTGGTTTCTGGGGCTTCCCTGGTGGTCCAATGGTTAAGACTCTGTGCTCCCAGTGCAGGAGGCCCAAGTTTGATCCCTGGTCAGGGAACTAGACCCCATGTGCATGCTGTAACTAAGACCCAGCACAGCCAAATAAATAAATATTTTTTAAAAAGGCAAGTGGTTTCCAAATTTTTTCATTGTCCTCATCATACTAATATATTATGTCTTTCTAAAACATACATGAAACAGAAGACAAAAAATACAATAAAGGTAACATAGACAATGTTTTAAAACGTCTCACTTATTGTGATGGCTTCATCCTATCATAACACAGAGGCATAATATGGATTTCAGCATTTATTATAGTGGCTGTAAATCCATATTTCAGATAGTGTTGAAATTATCAACACTATCTGAAATATGAAGCTGGATTTGGAACTGCATTTTGAAGCTGACCTCTTGGCAGCTCTGATTAGCTCATCATTGTTTTTACCTCATAGTGTGGCTGACAAAGAGCTTGTACCAGGAGTAGGAGAAGCGTCAGCTCTGTCATTTTCTTATTCCCTTGTGCTTACATTAGTATTATCTTCAAAGTAAAGTTTCTTTGCAAGAATCCTTTTTTAGCCTCTTGTCCATTTTGTGAGGTTAGTTTAGTTTAATTTATGTAATAGACCCCATATATCCCTTTACCTGGGCACACACGCACTGCAACATGTTAGAATAAAGAGAAAATGGACCAAAAAAAAAGGACTAGAACTTCCCATTCTCCCTTCAGGCTACCTCACACTTGTGCCTGACACATGACCCTCTGAGGGGGCCCCAGTGTCCATCCATTTTTTAACAGTAGCAAAGCTTGGGCTCTAATTATTAGACACAAGTATGAACACATTCCCAGGGTTTTCTTCTCGTACGTCAGTTATTGTCTGGGGCTCACTCTGGGGCACGTGAATCCCACTCTGGAAACCACTGATCCAGAGTACAGGGTTGAACTGCCTCTTCCTCTGTTCTTCACAGCTTGAGGACACCACCAAGCACTAGGGAAGAACAGAGCAGGACCTGAAAAAAAGCAAGCAAACAAACCTAGACCGTTCAAAAAACTGATTTTCTAGCAGCAAAAATTTCATCAAAATTTTAGACTTTCTCCTTAAGAAAAGTCCCTTCCCATTCGTGTGATGGATTATATTTTCCTTTCTCATGGTCAACTGAATGCTCTGCTTCCATTTCACAAGGACACTGGGTAGCTACTACGTACTGCACATTGTGTCAGGTGCTAGGTCTTATCTCCCAGAGACTGTCAGGTGGGGTGAAAGGAATCCTGGTTTAGGAATCAGAAAATATAGATTCTTGTCCTGCTATTCAACACTCTGCTCTGTTGTTCACAGGCTATAGGTGACCTTGGCCCAGTCACTTGGCATTTTACCCTGTTTCATCTCTGTGCCTTATTTGGGTGTCTGGCTCTGATGATGGAGAGAGACATTTGTCCCTTAGAGGCCTTTTGCACTTTATAATACTTCATTTCTAAAATCCAGTTTTTATTGCAAACTCTTTATGCACCAGGCACAAGCACTTACAGTTCGGCCATAGCCTTTACTGCCTTGTATGATAACTTGTCTCTTTACACACTGTACACACTGCGAGTTTCCCCGGTGCAGGGAGCTTCGTTCATTTGTAAGTTGCAGCACCTGGCACACTGTGGGGTCCAGAGGAAGCAAGCACTCAACACGTGTTTGGTGAAAGACTGAATGAGTCCCGTTGGCAGGTGGGGATCCTAGCAGACGCTGCTGGTGGCCTGGCCAACCCCTCGGGTGTTTACATTTCCAGGCTGTTTGCTGAAGACACCTGTGGTTCTGGGGTCTCCTTCTGGCCTCTGGAGAACACTGGCTGCAAGGGCAGGGAAAGCTGGAAGTGCTGAAGAGTTAATCCCCCAAAGCAGCCCTCCATAGAGGATGCCTGGGGAGTTGGTGGATGAACCCCAGCTTCTTCATCCCCCAGTTAGAGTAACTGAGGTCTCTATGCCTTTTCTGTGAGTCTCCCGGGGGACTGAGCTCCACTTTCCCACAGCTTGATTCCACATCCTCTGTTGGCTTCTTCCCCCTCCTGTCTCATTTCCTCACTCTCTTTCTGTGATTTCTAGGATCACCTTCTAAACAAACTGCATGCACTGAACTCCCTGCCTTAGGGTTTGCTTCCAGGGGAACGTTGCCTACCTTGAAGAATTGTTGTGATAATCAAATGAAAAACACATGTAAAAGGCTTTGCGGTCTCAAAATGTAAGTAGTGTTACTCTCGAAATGCGTTGTTCTCAAGAGGAGTGTGGTAGGTTGAATAGTGGCCCCCAAATATATCCATAGTTTAATCCCTGAACCTGTGACTTATAAGGCAAAAAGGACTTTGCGGTATGATTAAATTAAGGATTTTAAGGTGGGAGATTTTCTTGGATTATCCTGGTAGGCTCTCAATGTAATCACAAGACATGAAAGAGGGAGGCAGAGGGAGATGTGACACAGAATTAGAAGGCAGTGTGACCCCTGAAGCAAGATGCTGCACTGCTGGCTTTGCAGGTGGAGCAAGGGACCACAAACCAAGGCGGCTTGAGGGATTTTAGGTCCCTAACCAGGGGTTGAACCTGGATCCATGGCCGTGGAAGTGTGGAGTCCTAACCACTGGACCTCCAGGGAATTCCGCAGAATGCAGTTTTGGGAGCTGGAAAGGCCAGAAAATGGATTCTTCCCTAAGAGCACTGCCCTGCCAACACCTAGATTTTGACCCAGTGAAATTGATTTTGGACTTCCTACCTCCATGACTGCAAGAGAATAAATGTGTGCTGTTTTAAGCTACTAAGCAATCATAGGAAACTAGTACGAGGAGGATACTGCTTATTGCCCCTAACCCACTCCAGCAGGTGGCACTGTGGGTGAAGGGGCAGCAGTAGTTCCCAGTGGCCTCCAAAGAATCCTGCTCACTCATCAACTTGCTGCCCAAAAATAAAGACCAATTTGTGCTGTCTGCACCCCTTTGGGGGCCAGTTCTTAAGCACAGACTTGTGAAGAATTTCCACTGTGTTTCAAGGGCAACCAAAAGAAAGAGTCAGGGTTTTTTTTGTTTTGTTTTCTTTTTTAAATGGGCCAATGGAAGTAAATCAGCAAGCACTAAAATGAAATCATAAATATGCATTGAGAAAGCTGAGTAGAGGAAGTCCAAAGGCTAGCCTCAGTTCCCTGCTGTTATTAAAATTAACTTTAACCATCAGTTGTGTTCCTTTTCATGTCAGGACTCATGTCCGAAGAGCAGAAATTCAATCTTTATTGTTGTGGGCTGTATATCTTCCTTTCATTTTCATCCCAAACCATGCAGAGAGTTCCTGTGAAATGTACTTGTATGAGTTCATCTTTCTTCCATTTAGGATTCACGGTATGTGGAGAAGCACTGCTTCATCCTTCTTATTCGATGTCCAAAGATGGACATTTTCAAGACAATGTTTTTGAGATAATCAGGGCATTTTGAATATGTATTGACATCAAATAATTGTTAATTTTGTTAGGTGTAACAGGCATTATGGTTATGTAAGAAAATATCCATAGTTTTCAGAACTATGTAGGGGATGAAATGATGTAATAGAAAGGAAGAAAGGAGAAAGGGAAGGAAGAAGAAAAGGAAAGAGAGACAGACAGAGAGACAGAGAAAGCAACAAATCAAGCATAGCAAAGTCTTGATAGCTGTCACATTTAGGTGATGAGTATGTTGACGTTCATTGTCTTATTGTATGTGGTTGAAAATATTTTATAAGATTTTCTGGAAAAAATGGCTAAAAAGATTCTTTTAAAAAAAACTTTCAATGAGAGGCAGCTTCAGGAAGATGATTGTGAGCACAGGCTTGGGAGTTGCCTGGGTTCCAGTCTGGGCTGCTGTGCTTTCTAGCTGTGTAACCTTGGGCATGTTACTCAACCTCTCTGTTCTCAGTCTCCTTGTGGGTAAAATGGATATAATAGTACCTACCTTAAAGGATTGTTGAAAAGAGTCAACAAGCTAATACTCCAGAAACAGTGAGAATAGTGCCTGGTGAGGGTGCTGTAAGGTTTGTTATTATTTTTAGTATTGTCTGTTATACTAGTACAGTGATTCTCAACTGGGGGTGTTTGTGACACTCCAGGAGATATTTGGAAATATCTAGAGACACTTTTGGTTGTCACAAGCAGAGGTGTTACTATCTTCTGGTGGGTAGAGGCCAGGGATCCTGCTAAATGTCCTGTGCCACGTAGGACAGCCTCTCACAATGAAGAATTATCTGGACCAAAATATCAATAGTGCTGAGGTTGAGAAACCCTGTGCTAGTATTTTAAGGACATTGTAAAATTTTTTAAAAATAAAGATAAGCAAAATAATAATAATATCCCATAATTCTACCATGCAGAAATAATCTCTATCCAAAACTGGAAATTTACAAAAAGAAAATAGCATCTTCATCAAAATTAAGATGCATGATAATGAAAAAGTCCCTTTATCTCACTGCTTCCAATAGTGGCCTGTCCTTGTTTCTTCAAAACTGTCACAACTTACAGAAAGTTGCCCAACCTCTTCAGACTTTTAGTAAATGTACCATTTGGCGTGTACCATTTGATTAGGCTATAAGCTTCTTTTGGAATGAAGCTGAATGAAATGCAAGGAAACTATTTGAAGTCATTAAGCAACCACCTCAGAAATCTTGTGGGAACCTATTCAGACATCACTTTTGGTGGCGAGAAATTTAGCAGATTATATCAAAAGCCATTTAAAAATCCATGTTCTTTGACTTGGCAATTCCACTTCTAAGAATTTATCCTATAGAAATAATCAGATGAGGGCACAAGGATGCTTGTACAGTTGGTCACTGCTGTATTGTTTTTAATTGTGAAAAATTGGAAGGACCCAAAATTGGAAACAACAAAGGGAGACTGGCGATAAGACTCTAATGTATCTATGCAGTAAAATAGTGTGTAGTCATTTAAAAAGACAATGCTTATCTATGTGTACTTACGTGGAAATATACTCATAATATATTCAGTGAAAACTAACCCTAGGGGAGGTCTAGAAGGGCTAGTGTGTTCATGGGTATCATGCCAAGGGTGTGGGTGAGCACCAGCAAGCATAGCTTTAGGGGCTGGGACTCACTGGAAGTGTCCAAAGACACACAGTCCCTCAGTCTCCTGGCATCCTGAGGAGAAGTGTGCTTGGGTCAAGGTGCAGTAGATGCACTTGGGGAATGTGCTGTAGCAGAAGGGACCTCACCCCTGTTGCTCTCCTTTTTAATGGACCAAAGGAAGTGGCCTTGTCCTTGGGTGACAAATATTTTGCATTCAGTTGCCAAGTAGGCTGGGCTTCCCTTCGGTCCTGGAGGAAGTTGGTTTGGGCACAGCCCCTCCTGCTGCAGGGAGCATCAGCCAAAGGTCCCAGCTGGCTCATCACCAGCAGCTGGAAAGATTCCTGAAGATCAGATCTACCTTCCCCTCTCACTCGTCTAAGAGCCAGCTTTTTTAGTCTTAAAATGAAAGGTTGTGCCAGATGATCTCTAAGGATCCTTTGAGCTCTAAGTATTTTATGATTTTAATATTTTATTACTCTCAATGGCATTTCGGTTGTTACACATGACCTGTAAATTCCCTGGGGTTTCATCGGCTGGGGTAGAGAGTTTCCCTTGATATAATAGTACCCTCAGTATCAGATAATGCTTTCCCACTGTGCTCCCTCCTCTTTTTCTTCCTAGGTTCTCTCTGCTTCTCAGGAGGTTTATGTGGCTTAATTAATTCAGATCATTCAAGTACTTTTGAGACTCTGCGTAAAGTCAATATCTTGCTATGAATAATAGCCCATCGGGAACTCAAACCACTCACAGCATTATTAGCAGAAGATGTGAGTCTTGCTGCTTGTGTAACTTGAAGCCTATTCATTTCAACGTGCAAAATCTGCTCCTTGGGGGAAAAGGCAGCCCAGGAGAACCCACCTGAATTCCCTGAGTCCTTTGCATAAAAACCCCAGGAATTTGAGGATGTGCTTAAGGCTGAGAGAGTATTGGGGGAAATGACATTCCTTACAGGTGTAAAATGAAGTATTTTGGAGGATTTCATACTCTGGTTGGGGGGACTCTGGTTTTTTAAGATAGAGTTTCTGTGAGCCTTGGGGGAAACGCTCTTCTCCAATTTCTCTTCCTAGGAGATACTTGAGGGCAGATGGTGAGGTGAGTCACTCAGGCGCCTCAGGGTGAGGCAGTTTAACCATCACTGGCTCCAAACATCCCAGAAGCACTCCCACCAGGAAGGAGGACTTGCGTGAACTTGAAGTCGTAGACAGTATGGGGAGGATCTGCTCTGCTATTCAGGAACTCTGTGGCCTTGGCCAGGTTACAGACCTCAGATCTTCCATTTTTTTTTCCATCTGTAAAGTGGGGATAATAATATCTAATTCCCAGGTATCATGAGGATTAGATGTGATATTCAATAGACAATATATGTGAGCTCTTGGAGTGCCAGCCCACAGTACACCCTGTATAAGCATCTGCTTTGACATGTGTGAGTGACTCATGCAGACTGGCAACGGGAATAGCTGTTTACTGAATGCTTTTGATGAGCCAAGCTCTGTGCTAAGCACTTTACGTATATTGTCTCATTTAATCCTCACAACAACCCTGTGGGGTAGCATTATTATGTCCCCATTTTAGAGATGAGAAGACGAAGGTATGGAGAGGTTAAGTAACTTCTACAAGACCATGTAGTGAGTAAGTTGGATACTAGAGTCCAAACTCTTAATTTTTTAGGTTATTGTTTCTTTCCCCGCCTCCTCTGTAACTTCCCATAGGTCTTAGAGTTAACTTCCTCCAATTATCAATCAGAGAAGGAACATTTGTAGATGACCTGCAGAAAAAGCCCATACTGACAAATTCTTTGTGTCTTGTGATTCAAAATAGAGAGGCTGCGAGACACCTCAATTCATCACTCTGTCCCTTCTGCCCCTTTCCCTCTCTGGCTGACAGTTCCCATTTGAGAACAGAAATCGAGGGCTTGGCAATACTATTCATGTCCAAGAACTAATTCAAGTGGTTCTGATTTAATTTTTATCAGAGTCTATTCTGAAGAGCCTGGGATACCTTGTGTGCCAGAAATTAACTTCTGGTAGCGTGAAACCAGCCAAGGGAACTGCAAGGATTACTGGAACCGCTCATTTTGTGGGAGGTGTCATTCTCATTTTTACCCCCACAAAGTTTTAATGATTCTAAAAGCAATGAGTTTAATGTAGAAAATTTGGAAAGCATAGAAAAATATTAAAAAAAAATCCCTTACAGCAGTCATGGATCAGCTACTACTGTGAGACAACCACTATGGCATGGAAGTTTATTTACCTCCAGCTCTTTCCAATGGTTCTGATAGGTGGTTGGAATCTTTATAATATACATATATAGTCCCGTTTTTCATTTAATAAAGTAATACAAATGTTACATAGTAAATTATTTGCAAGTATACAAATGTAAATTTTAAGGCCTGCATAATACTGTATCATGCGGAATTGACATTTTAAAGAAGAATAAAGTCCTACATTAACTACCAGTAAGTTTAGAAATAGAACGTTGCCAATATTTTAGACACTCCCTTTATGCTCCTACTTAATTGGATTCCCCTTTCTTCCTGAAAGGTAACCATTGCTTTTGAGAAAATTATTCTTTTACTTTACCAGCTGTGGGGGAACATGACATTGGTGGCCCCCCCCCATGAACCATGGCTGCCTCTACTCTGCCCTTGTGTAGTCTCCTTCCACACTGGCTTCTGGTTCTGTCTCCAAATGAGTTCGTTTGGCCAATGGGACAGTAATAAGCATGATGCAAACAGAAATTGGCAAGAAGCCTGAACACTGGGATGGGTTCTTTTGGAATATTCCTTATCAGAAACTCTGAGACCACCATGCTGTGAGGAAGCCCAAGCTAGCCAAAGCTCTACACTTATGTGCCCTGACCAACCCCCACCCCCAGTCAGGTTGTCCCAATCAGCCCCCAGATATCCAAGCCACCCCAGCCGAGGCTCCAGACAATGTGGAGCAGAGATGAGCCATTTCTGGTGTGTTCTGTGCAAATCCCTGTCCTACAGGCTAGTGAGCAAATAGAATTATTGATGTTTTAAGCAGCTAATTTTTTGCGTGGTTTGTTATGGCAGCAATAAATAACTGAAATACAACCAATGTGTGTATCCCTAAACAATATATTGTTCAGTTTTGTCTATTTTTGAACTCTGTATATAATGGAAACATAGTAGGTATTTTCTTAAGTGACTTGTTTCTTTTGTTAAATATTCTGTTTGAGACATAACTCCATGTTGTCCTGTGTGGTTGAGATTTATTCGTTTTCTTTGATGAGCAGTGTTCCACAACTATTTATCCACTCTATTCCTCATGGACTTTTAGGTCGATTTGAGTTTGGAGCTATTAGAAACATAGTTACTGTGGACATTCTTATACATGTCTCCCCCCGTCCATGAGCAAGCTTCCCTAGGGCATATTCTCTGGGGTAGAATTACTGGGTTGAAGGATATGTGCATAGTCAACTTTATTAGGCATTGTAAACTGTTTCCCAAAGTGGTCTCCTTTTACATCTCCCACTAGCAGTGTATGCGAGTTCCCACTTGTCCTCAAGTACCAAGTACTTGGAATTATCAGACTCATAAATATTTGTCTATCTGATAGGTGTGTAATGGTATCTCATTATGGTCTTAATGAATTTCCCTGATGCCTAATCAGCTTCTGTTGATAATCATTGGCCATTTGGATATCTTCTTTTCCAAAGTACAAGCTCAGGTATTTTGCTCATTTTTCTATTCAGTTGTTTGTCTTTTTCTTATTTGAGATTCTTTATAGATTCTAGAAATAAGTCATTTGCTTGTTATATGTGTTACAAATATCTCCTGCTCTTTTCACTGTCTTTTATGATGTCTTTTTTGGACACAGTTTTACTGTTAGCAAATCTGTTGTATTTTATTTTATGGTTAGTACTTTTTAATGTCTTAAGAAATTCTTCCTTACCATAAGAGCCTCCTATATTGTTTTTTTAAATGATTCTTTTCAATGACTTGACATTTAGGATCTTAATATACGTGGAGTTTATATTTGTATATAGTAAGAGGTGGGGATTCAATTTCACATTTTTCCCCCATGGATACCAAATTATCCCATCATCACTTGCTGAAAGCTTATCCTTTCCCCACCATAATGCTACTTTTTTATTTTTTAATTTATTTATTGGCTGCCCTGGGTCTTAGTTGCCGCACACAGGATCTAGTCCCTGACCAGGGATTGAACCTGGGCCCCTGGCATTGGGAGTGCAGAGTCTTAACCAATGGACCACCAGGGAAGTCCCCACAGTACTACTTTTATTATATGTCAAATGTCCATGTGTACACGAGTCTGCTTCTGGGCTCTCTGTTAATTCCACTGGTGACTTTATTCTTGCTCGATATTTTGATATATGGCGGGGCAAATTCTCTCAGCTTAATCTTCAAGAGTGTCTTGGCTATTCTTTGTATTTCCATACAAACTTGAGCATCAGCTTATCACATCCTACAAAATACATATAGGATTTTTAATCAGAATTGCATTGTATCTATCAATCAATTTGAGGAATTTACATAGTGACAATATTCAGTATTTCAATCCATGAACATTCTTTAGCTCTTCATTTATTTAGATGTTCTTCATATATTTTAAATTGTTTTATAGTTTTCTCCATTAAAGCCTCACATATTTTTGTTAGGTACTTTAAAAATTCTATTGGAAATGATACTAATTTTTTTGTTTCTTTAATTCTATCAAAACGATTTCTATAAATTGATTTTGTATCCAAAGGTTGCTGACACCTTTATTAGTTAGAATAATTTGTCTGTAGAATTGTTTGAATCTCTATGACACAATTATATTATTTGTGAATAATGAGAATTTTGTTTCTCCCTGCCCAGTACTTGTCATTTTTATTTTTTTCCTTGCTTTTCTGCACTGGCTAGAACCATCAGTACAATGTTGAATAGATTTGTAATTGCAGGCATCCTTGTCTTCTTGTTCTCATCTCAGAAGGAAAGCATTTAACATTTCACATGTAGAATAATATTTGCTGTAGGTTTTCTTCCCCCCCCCCCCTTTGGCAAGTGACCTTTTCAGATCAAGAGAGTATTCTTCTATTATTCTTCTGTTCTTATTTTGCAAAGAGTGTTTTTATGATAAAATGATGTTTAATTTTTTCAAATGCTGTTTTGGTACATCTATGGAAATGATCATATGAGTTTTTTTCCAATTTATTAATGTGATGAGTTATTTTAATTGATTTCCTAATGATAAATTAATTTCATACTTGTGAATTAAATATAGCCTGCTAGAGTCAGTTGGCTAATATTTTATTTAAATAGTTTGCATATATGTTCATGAGCAATATTAACCAGAAAAAATTTTTTCTTACTTTGTTCTCATATTTCAGATCCATGGTTATACAGGCCTTATATATTCTGAGAAACTTTGGGTATGATGGTATTACTGACTTTACCAAAATTCAGTAGAACTTGCCAGTGAAGTTAACAGATCTGGGATTTGAGAGGGACAGATTTTTGACTTCTGATTTAATTTCCTAGAGGTTATAGGACATGTTCTAACTGTTCTTGAGTTAGTGTGGTATGTTACATTTTTCAAGGAGTTGTCCATTTCATATAAAGTTTCAAATGTACTGGCATTATGTAGTTAGAATACATTCCTATTCTCTTTTCAAGATCCACAACCTCATGCTTCTGTCTCCCCGTCATTGCTGATATTGCTTGTTTATGCCTTCTCTTTTTTTATCTTAATCTTCTTACCAAAGGCTTATCAATGTTTGGATCAATGATCAAAGATCTTTGAATCTTTTCAAAGAACCAGTGCTTTGCTTGGCTGATCTTCTCTAGTGGATTTGTTTCCTATCTCATTAATTTTTTTTAATAAATTTTATTTGGCCAAATTTACACTCAGGGCATTTGATAACCGTTGAATTTTTTTTTAATTCTTCCTGTCTCCCTCCCCCCCCTTATTTTTATTGGCTGTGTTGGGTCTTCATTGCTGTGTGTGGTCTTTCTCTAGTTGTGGAGAGCGGGGGCTATTCTTCATTGCAGTGCACGGGCTTCTTACTGCAGTGGCTTCTCTTGCTGTGGAGCACAGGCCCTAGGCACGTGGGCTCAGTAGTTGTGGCGCACGGGCTTAGTTGCTCTGCGGCATGTGGGATCTTCCTGGACCAGGGATCGAACCCATGTCGCCTGCATTGGCAGGCAGATTCTTAACCACTGCGCCACCAGGGAAGCCCCCATCTCATTAGTTTTTTGCTCTCTTTCTGTTTTCCTTTCTTCTACCTTCTTGATGTAGGTGGACATCTGGTTCCAACTACTTAGGTTCTATAGTGCCTTGAACAAAGCATTGTGAGATTTTCCCTCTGAGTCTTCTTCAGGTTTGGGCATGATTCTTCTCTTTTGTTTAAAAGGACATAGAGTTTGTGCCTCTGTGCACCTAGTTGGGGAAAGAATTTGCATCTGGATTCTCCTTCTATATTCTCTGGCCACTGGCCAACACTCTGATACTATGTGTAGTGGTCCATCCCTCCATCTTATATACATACACCTCCTTCTTACTTCCAGCTTCTCCTTTGCATTTCAGCAATTGATCAGAGTGTACTTTGGTCAGAGTGTTGCTAATTTGTCTGCTGTAGCAGTGACTCTACTGCTAGACTAGTGAAGGCTTGTGTGGATATATTAGGTGTGACCTACAAAAGAAAAGGTTGAGCAGCTCTGCTTCCCACCCACCACTCTAGTACAGGACCTAGTCCAACTCTGGGGCTTCATTCCAGGCAATGTTCATCTGCAGGGATCGTGTGAACCACCCACACCAAACATTTTCCCTCCACCTTCTCACTGAACTACGGAATGATTATGGAGTCTTTCTCATCCTCATACAGCACTTCCTGCCATGTAACCAAAAATTAGTCTTGGGAATTTAAGTCATTTTGAAATATTACTCTTGAGAGTATGTATCTGGGGCTTGTGCCCCCAGTTTATGTCTGGGACCTGGGTTACTTGATGGCACTGTCACATTTCTCTCAGCTTAACTTCCCAGCCAGAAGCCAGGGACAAGTCTTTGTACTGGAAACCTGCATCCTGTTTGTAAACTGTCCTAACCTGATGTTGAAGAGAGGGGTTTAGGAAAAGAAGGCCCATTGGTCAGTGTGAGTGGACCTGCAATAGGCAGAGTTCTGTACAGAGAACCCTGTCATCTCTCAACCTCTCAGAGGTTCTTCCAGAAACACTCT
This sequence comes from Hippopotamus amphibius kiboko, assembly GCF_030028045.1. Classification (NCBI taxonomy): domain Eukaryota; kingdom Metazoa; phylum Chordata; class Mammalia; order Artiodactyla; family Hippopotamidae; genus Hippopotamus; species Hippopotamus amphibius. Next base: position 72,669,897 of record NC_080187.1, read on the forward strand.
GTTTTGTGGCCACAGTTTTTGGAGCAGGACCTTTTTGTTCCAGAATCTGAGAGATCTTGGCACAGAGCCTTTTCTCACATGCACTGTTCCCAATCCCTTCAATATTCTGTGATTCTGGAAATAAGAAAGCGTGATTTAATAGGAAACACCTTGAAGGACGAAAAAGAGGTTGCCATTCAGAAACTGTCAGAAGATTCAGATTTGTTCCATGAGCTTAGAGTTAATCACTTGTGTTACAATCCTGAGCGTCAATCAAGAGGTTTATTTGACATATTCCCTTATTGGCCCCAGCTTCACAAACACATGAATAGTGCGATTTTCTCCATTCATCTCATGTGGAGCTCTGGGAAAGGAGATGTGTTCCAGGACCCACGGGTCCCAGGAACACCCAGCAGCATCAGCAGATGCCACCTATGCTGGCCATATGGCACGTGTTTTTCAAAACCATTGCCTCAAATTGAAACTCAACAAATACTTCTTAGGGATCTATATTGTGTCTGGTTTGTGACTGCACAAGTGAACAGGACATGGTTCCTGCCCTTAGGGAACCTGCAGGGTAGTGGGGAGATAGAAATGCCAATCGATAATTACCACTGAATGTGGAACGTGCTAGAAAGAGGTTAAGTACAGAACACTGTGGGAACTAAGAAAAGAGAGTGACTATGTGGAGACCTCTTCTGTGTGCTCCTCCAGGTCCACTCTTTACTTTTCTTCGCCCTCCTCTCTGTCCTGGGAGACTGACCTGCATGAACTTGAATCAGTGGATTCCTTTGTCTTCCAGCCTCTGGCTGCATTGGTCCATGGGCAGTGGTAAACGACAGGGGCTGGGGAAAGAGTGAGTAGGGTGTTTACTCCCCTGGCTTCCTCCCTGCAGTGCGGCCTTGAGCTCGCTGCGTCCCTCCAGCAAGAGTCACAGCTCCACTGAAGGCAGCCCTTTCCTCGAGACCCCCTGTGAACAGCCAGTTCCAACAACCGCTCCTCCCTTTGCCTGCCAGGCCTCTGCTGGTAATAGTCCTGCTCTAGCATCCCAGAAATTGTGCTAGCCCTTATTTTTCCCTATAAACTGCTCATCCTCAGTAAGTAGTCCTTCATTAAGTCTTTGTCAAACGATCTTTGAGTGTGTTGTTTTTCCTGCTGGGTCCCTGGCTGATGTTATGTCTAATCACGTTGGGATGGGGCAGTGTGGTGACCCAGCAGGGGGGCTTCACAAAGGAGGTGACATTGGGATTAGGATTTAAAAGCTAAATAGAATTTTGTCTAAAATTAAGTTAGCCTTAATTTGTCACAATCCAAAGGCAATAGTTAAGTCGATACATCCCCAGGCACAATCTCTATACTGTAAGTTTTCCTCATCTCAGCGGTTCTCCATTTTGTAAGTATTTGTAAGCAAACAAACAAAGATAAACCAAGAACAATGGTAGTTGTTCTTTTGGTATTTGTTGATTTAAAAAATTTTATAATGAGGAACACTTACCTTTAAAATGAATTGGCATTTAATCAATCCCAGTAGCACCTCTGTAAATTTAAAAACGGTACATATGTGTGTGCAATGTTTTTTACTCAGTCTGCAGATGATGCTTGGCTCATGTATAGGTTTGAGAACCTCTTGAAAAAGTTCTGCTGCTGGGGGACGGGGTGTGTGTGTGATCAAGCTCAGGAACCACAGATCTAGGCTGAGTCTTTATATCGCTCCTCTCCACTACTCCACTCCTTCCTGTGCGTAGGTATCCAGATCATCAAATGTTAGAGCTGGAAGGAGAATATACAAATTACTGGATCCAATCACTCTACTTTACAGATGAGGAAACAGAGGAGAAGTTGTAGCCTCAAAAGTCACATTGCTAGTTAGTAGCTGAGTCAGCAGTAAAACTTGTGTCCCTTGTCTCCCAGTCTAGAGCTTTTTCTACTACTAAAAATTAAAAATTGTCAGTCTCCTGTGGTAAAATTTTGTGCCAAAAATTTGATCTCTTAGTGTCCTCCAGATTGAGCAGATGGTAAACTTTTCCTTTTTCCCCTCCCCCTCCCACTCTCTGTTCCTTCTAAAGCAGCAAGTCCTGGGATGGCAGGGCATCCGTTCCAAGGCAAGGACCAGTCCTACACCCTGGGAACAATGGGCATGACTTGGCTTAGCCCACTTCAGATTAAGGGAGAGAATAGTCATCTGCTCCCCTATCCCCAATCCCAAGGACCAGAAGGGTTCAGGTCAGCTTTGGGCAGAACAGACAGACACAGGGCCTAAAAGTGGAGGGAGCTTCTGGGCATGAAACCAACTGGTTAGCCTGAAAAGCTCTAGAAGAGACCACCAGTAGGCCTGTATTAATAGCCATCCTAGGTCTGCATGGCATTTCACAGCTCAGGTGTACATGTTCATCCCCATCATCCTATTTGTGCCCTGACCCAAATATTGGGTCCCTGAGTATCAAGAGAAGTGACCTGACCAATGGCATCTGGCTAGAACTTGAATCTGCTATTTCCTTGTCATTCTCAGCCTCCCACTCCACCAAAGTCCCCAAGGCAACTTGGGGGCTTGAAAGTGGAACTTTGCCTATCAGATATAAGTATACTTGCTTTTTACGTTCCATTCCCAAGGCCAGAAAACAGAGATTTGACCCAGTCAGTGGATAGCGCTCTAGACCAGGAGGGCTCTAGCCAGGCAGTGAGCAAGTTTAGGGATTAGAGGAGTCTTCACCAGGAAAAGATTCAGATTTTTCTCTGCAATCAGAGGCATCTACATACATTTGGAAAATTTGACAGCACAGTGAAAAATAAATAACACTTCCAGGAAATGCCCCCATCTAGAATGTGGAAGGAATTTGGTCCTATGGAAGTAGTAGTGAATGTTTATTGTTTTGTCTGTTAAGAGTTAATTTAGACATACAATTTGAATGACATCTGCTGTATACTTATAGTTCTCAGTTCTCTGGTCACTGCTGAGTGGCCAGAGATGGACATCTGAGTTGAGCCGATTATACTACCCATCCCATTACCATAGTTGATTTTTCTGGGAATGGGTGATTGACCCAAGGTGGGTCAACCAAAAATTCTTTCCTGGGGTTGTTTTTTCATGGGTCGTGTCAACTGACAAAGCTGGGTAATGTGAGCCTGGCTGCTGTTAGCAGTCATGTTTCCCATGATTTGGAGAAGCCTAAGAGAAGAAAGCTGATATACAGACAGAAGCTAAGATAAGAAAGAGTCCAGAGAACACTCTATTCCTGATTTTAGTTGACTTTCAGCTATGAATTTCCACAATTTAGTTATAAAAGTTAAAAAAAATTCAATTTGTCATTTTGCAATCAAAAAATTCTGACATGGTATCAAAGTGGTAAATTTCTTGAAAATAAGCTTCACATCTTATTCATCTTAAACTTTCTAGTGTCTAGTGCCATCACATGATTTTCTCTGAGTGGACCCAGAGGAATATATTAAAAAATACAAACTAAGTCTCTATTATTCCAGGCGCCAATGTATGTCAAATGTCTATCTTCAGGTCTATACAGGGAAAGCCACATAGTGAAAACTCTTGGAGAACCGAATATACCTCCAGAAAATATTTAGTGTTTAAGAAATGCCTTCAGAATTCTAGATCTGGAAATGCTATTAAGCAGGCAACATAAACCCTGGACATGATCAAAGCCAAGCCAAGAGAATAGTTGAGAGCTAGTCCCAGAAATGAGGATTTTGAAGTTCTTCCAGGCCCAGGAGGCAAGGAGGCCATGATATTTGTAAGGGAACCAAATCCTAGAAAGAGAATTCTAGAGGCCTGAAGGGTTTTCAGCAGAGAGACGTTTAGGGATGCAGGTGGGGGCAGAGTTGGGAGGGGAGTAGGCGCCTCAGGCCAAGTAGCTGGGCCCTGAGTTTCACTTTCTCCTTGGCCTCTTCTCACATTCATTTGGTTCCTTCCTTCATTCAGATGTTCTTTGAGTACCTATTAGTTGCCAGACTCTGTCCCAGTGCTGCCACCATATCTCCCTGGCTCCCGTTTATATCCCTGGTTTGGGGATGAGGTTCCAGGTAGGAGGTCTGAGTGTGGCAAGGGTCCAGGGAGGGCAAGCAGTCATCCTATAGTGGGGGAGGTGGAGGTGGGTAGGGAAGGAGTGGATCTGTCCAAAGGCAGCAGGACCCCAGCCATCAACTAGGCCAGAGGCCCTGGGAAGGCAGACTGGTCAGAGCAAGGCAAGGGGATATGAGACATATAACATTCTGGAACTTGCAAGGACCTGAAGGGGTGTGGGGGATGTGTTCTACTCTTAGCCTTGTTCTCTAAGACACATCTTTCTTAGGACATAGTCTATGGAAATCTTCCCCTGCTTGTTTCAGTTGCCATTTTTGTGAGTCTGCTGACTTTTCAGTGGATTCACAATCCCATAGCCTAATCCTAGTCAGTGATTTCCAAACATGTAAAGGAGATAGAAACTTGTGTGCATGTATTTTCTACAATAAATCTCTAAAGAGCATTGCTAAAAGGAGAGGTCAAATGAGCTTAAAGTGGATCCACAGTGTTAATGCAGAAGATACATTATCAGAAGCTGTGAGAATAAAGCATAGTTTGTTTATAAAGAGAAAACAATCTTTACATGATTCTCAAAGGAAACACAGGGACATCATGGACTCACCTTCATGATAGAACTGTGTTGGCTATCACTGTGTCTGACAGCCCTAAGAAATAACTTTAGTCTTATGGGTAGGTTTCTAAGTTTAGACTACAGTTCTAGAAATGAGCTTCATTTAAGTGTTAAAGAGGTCTATGCCATTATAATAATGGTGTTATTTAATGGTAGAAAAAGAAGCATTATAATAGAAAATTATTTACTGGCTTGGAATCAAGTATTTAGACACTAGGTATAGAGAGCCATTTTCTAGGACAAGACCTTGGCAGTATTATGTTAAATTAGGTATTTAATAAATTAGACACCTAATATAGGTAATTAATACATTTATTTAATGCAAATTAAGTATTTATAGATACTCTACAGCAATGGTTCTTAACTCCTGGGGTTGTGGGTCCTTTTGAAGACATTTACACACATTCACACACCTTTACATACAATTTCAAGACTTCAGGGTCTGTTGAACTCCATCTGCAGTTCTTTAGGTTAAGAACCTTCGCTCTACAGGATCCTACAATGTAAAGCACTGGTGGAATTTAGTGTAAAAGACTTAGTTTGGAATTCTGCTTCTGGTGATGGTAGACTAATGTATTGCCAATCAAATCTCCCAATGGAAAAGAACTAGAGAAGCTGAATTTTAAAAAGAAATATTTGAAGGCTTTGGAGAGATATGAAGATAGCCAGGGCTGGAGAAAATTATGAATAGAAGGTGAGCCTATGTTAAACTTCTTTTCCCTTCAAGACATTTCTTCTTGATTCTTAAGCAGCAAAGATGGAGAGTCTGAGAAACCAGGCAGAAAGTGACTTCTAAGAGTCTGAGAATTTGACCAGAGCTTTCATCCATTTTTCATGGCTGAGGAAACAAAAACTGGAGTTTAGGGCTACAGAGACAGCAAAAACTCAAGAGACCCAAATCCTACAGAGAAGTGAGACAGTCTGAACCACTTATCCCAGAGGCATTCACTGATCAGAAAGAGGTGGTTACTAAACAAAGCTTTCTTGTGGTGAGGGGAGATAAAGATTGGATTTCAGGTTCTGCTGAGAAGAGACCCTGATAAACACTCCAGGATGCTAGCTAGGGTCTTCAAGTACTATATCCATGGAGTAAGAGCAAACCAGGAATAGTCAGGCCTTACAAATGTGAAACCCAAGACTGAGTTAAAGTGATCTGCCTCTAGTCTCTCTGCTAGCAATTAAAGCCTTATGCAGAGCCTCTACAGTTTTTAAAAAATAGACAATATCCAAATTAAATTTAAAAGTATTGGATATACCCAGAGAGAAGACTAAGAGAAAAAAGAGACAATGAAAACATGCCTAAGGGTAATCAGGATAGAATTAGTAGACATCCATGAGCTAGCTGGCAAAAATCTCCGCAATTACAGACCAGTCATAACTATATACTCCTATGACTGAACTGGCCAATTCAGACAAACACAAGACTAAGTTAAATTAAAATTTGCTAAGAGAGTAGAACTGTGTTCTTATTTTTTTAAAAAAGGTAAATATGTGAAGTGATGGGTATATTAACTGGCTTGACGGTGGGAATCCTCTCACAGTGTGTATATGTATCAAATCATCATGTTGCACATTTTAAATATATTGCAGTTTTGTTTGTCAAACCTCAATAAAGCTGGAAGAAAAGACTGTACTAAATATATTTAGTATTTAGTATATAATATCTCCTAGTTGAACGTACCTAAACAAACTCAAAGAATAACTGGGGTTTGCTAGTTTCTTCATTCCCAATATTTTAGCTGTTCTGTTTCAGGTTGGCATAGGGTTTGGGTCTCATCACTTTTGGTGACTTTGAGAACTACCTTTATACATCAACTATAATCAAAAAAATAAATAAATAAACAAGAACTATCTTTAGGACCCATAAATTATTATCGTGGAGCTTAATAGCTAATACATCTGAAGCCACATTGGATGCTTATTGGAGTTCATCCTAAGTCCTCACAATATCACATATGACCATGGGCCAGCTACCTCCTGACCTTAGTCAGCCTGCCTACCACGTTTAGGTCTTGAAGTCTGTTTAACTAACCAGTTTAATATGTATCACATACAGGCAGGAGCATGCCTTGTCAGGAAACAGCCTGTTAGGGGCTGTCTGCTTAGCTTCACACATTCTGGCTGAGCATCACAGCTTATCTGTAAGAGCTAGGTAGGGTTTCCTCTTCCTCAGGTCAGGAGCCTCTCCACCTGATGGTATCGGAAGGGGTTCTTTAATGTGGAATGCTATGAAGACCCGAGTGGGTTTATTCAGAATGACTCTGACTCTTTAATTAGACCTTCATAAGGTACTGATGTGTTATAAAAGTACACAATGGATTCTGGCACCAATTTTCAGTAGCGTCTCCTTAGAAAACTGGTGACAGCCCAGTAACTAAAGTCTGGATTATTTTTCTTCTTTTATATTGGGAATTCTTTTGGGTCCTGTAAGAACATGCCCTATATCACTTTTATCCCTATATCACTGTTTCCTTATTTCTTCAATGTCATTATTAATTCTTGATGCCTTACGTACAATTTGCTGAAAGTACCATCTTTCGGGGCTCCATGGCTTTGCTCCTCCCACTGCCCTCTCCATGCCATATAACTGGTAACATGCTGCAGGCTTCTATTGCCACTAACGGGAATGACCAGAAGCCGCCTCTGCTTTCGCTGCCTCCAGCCGGAGGATTCCGTGTATTCTCTTGGACAGCTGCCTTCTCTGCAGCAGCCGTGCCCTTCCTTTTCACTACGTCAGTAGAAGGGGCACTTCAAATTTCCCGAGGGGGAAAGAGTCACTTTTTGTTAGGAAATGAAGAGAAAACTGATCTTTCGTTGCACATTTGCTGTGTGGTATAATTACACATCCCGCTGGAAGTGGGAGGTGAGGATTAACTTGAGGGCTCCCGGCTTAACCACTTGACGCTCAAGACTGTGAACCAGAACGCTGGGGTTTCTAACCTGCCTCCTGCTGTTTGCCCTGATTACCTCTAGGGTCCGCTAACGAGCTTGCCTCTTTAGAGAACTGGCCTTCTAGCTGAAGCCTTAAAGTAAGCAACTCTCTAATTCTGTACTGTTTGAAACTTAATTCTACTGAAATGACATCACGAAACTGGGGCATTCTGCAGGATTCCTGACAAAAGAAAAATAGGTCTGACGGGAGCCTCCACGGTCTTTGACTCATGCTTGAATCACATCTCTAAGCTCGCATCCTCTCAACTCAGCATTATTATGGATTTCAGATCATGGGGCAAGTACTGAAAAACTGTGAACGTCCTGATCCTAAGCTCTTTTCCATAAACTCTGGGATGACGGCATCCAGCACTGCTTCGTGCTCTGTCTTTGTCTTTTATCTTGTCAGAGGTACCAGGTATGTTAGGATGACTTGGCTAGGGACACAGATATAATTTATACATGCCCATTCTTGTGTGAGAAAACCAAGTGGGTAGCTCAAATCATCCCACACAGGGTCTTCCTCATAGAGGTTTTATTTCTCCTAAGACAGTCAAGAAATACAGAAACCTTCCTCTTGCTGACTTGCAGATGGCATACCCCTCAGCAAAACTGTCCACAGGTCTCTGACAAGGAGCCCTCACACACTGAAATTGGCAGGAGCCCAGATGATGAAGTCTGTACCCAAACACCAAGGCTCCCACACTCTAGGAAGCTCCAGGAAAAATGTCTGTTAATGGCATTTCTTTTGCAGCCCCTAAAGGCAAGAGGAAAACCGCCAATCTAATGGCTTCTGGTTGGCTAAGTTCCTAGTTCTAGGAAGACTTAGCCCATCATTTGAGATCACAGGCTTTTCCATACACAGGACATCACTGCAGTTTTCCAGGTAGACTACGCTGCCAGAACTTTGTGTGCCTCATTTGGTGGAAAGACAGTATTTTTGAGTGGTATATGTGTAGGTATTTAAAAGAAGAATTGCAACATTTGAAGTGCCCAAATGAAGCACAGATCCTCAACCTGCTACACACACACACACACACACACACCCCTCTATGGGATCTTTGATTCTCTGTTCTGGAGAAGTACCTGGGTATGACAGGTCAAGCAGACTCTGCAGTCAGACACACCGGTATTGTGATTCAGTTAATCCCTTATCCTCTCTGAGCCTCCATTCCTCATCTGTAGAATGGGGAATTAGATCCACCTCACAGGACTGTTCCAAAATTTAAGTATGTGAAAGTAGATGGAAGAGCTCCTGGCCACAGTAGGAGTTCACTAAATATAGCTCTTACTTTGACTTGTTTGGGGTGGGGGGTCAGAATCCTCTTTGTCTCCCCACAGTTTTGCCTTGGCCCACAGAGTGGGTATTTTTGGCCAACAGAAACCCTAGGGACAAAGCTCCTGCCTGTCTCTTCCCCCTCTTAGCAGAAAGGACTTACCTGTTCGAGGAGACTCACCAAGGAAATGTTTTTTCCTGTACTTTGGCCCCATCTCTGAGGCCTGCCCACCTGGAGCCACGCACATTCTCTTTTTCTACTTCAATTTTCCTTTTAGTAAACACACGTGGGTTAAAGCCTAGTCCCAGAGCACTGTTTCTCAGTCTTGCCTGCATCTTGGAATTACCTGGGAGCTTTAAAATATGTATTAGTGCCTGGGTCCAACCTCCAGGATTCTGAGATAATCCGTGTGGGGTAAGGCTCAGGCATGAGGCGTTTTAAAAGCACCCAGTGATTCTAACCTGCAATGTGATCCAGTACCACTGTTGTAAGGCAGCCTGCGGGCTGTCTTCTCTGAGTCTTTCCTGCAGTCTGTGGGTGTTGGATGTTCTGTGGCACGCCACACTGTAGGCAGGGGAAGTACCTACTCTCCAGACCCAGCTGTCCCACCTCAGACTCCCACGCCCAGACCTGGAAGTGTGTAGTAGGAGGCCTTTCTTTGACACTGGATCAGCTTTAGTCTTAAACCCGGCTTGACCAGCACTAAAGCTGAAGCTATAGTTTGTTGGGTTTGCTTACTGCTCTACCTTCTTCACAATTTCTACCATAGCCTCTGGCATCCTTACCTGGTACTTCGTACTTCAAGGTATTTCACCTGAAGGAACAATTTCCTGGCTTACTAGACAGGCGATGATATCCAGATAACAGAGATTCTAACTTTTTTTTTTGTCTGCAAGTCACTTGCCAATAAAGCAAATTCAGAGTCTCTGATGACGTGATAAAATATCTTTAACAAGCCAAGCAGGTTATGATATGATATTTTGAGTGTAGCCTTGATGTCCAATTCAAATAAAAGGCTGGGGCTTTTATTCAGTCCCGGACACTTGAATCCCCACTCAGTCAGGAACAACTCAAGTATCAGCTTGGCATCTTGTCCTTATTTTATTAGAGAGAAGGACAGCTGAGGATTAGCCCAAGAATTTCTAAGGGACTCACAACGGGGGCATTTACATACCACTGTTTTGATACCATTCTTGAGTCCTGAGTCTGACCCAAGTACTGATGCTTGCTGGGCGGGCCGCTCTGAATGATTATCTTCTCAGCAAGAGTTCTTGGTCCTCAGCCTACAGAATTACTGTCTTTCATAGTCATAACTTTGCCTCCTTGTCTGCAGCTCCCTCCATGGGCCCCAGTGTGCTCACAAGATGAGCAGTGAACCAGAACAGCACCCTGCTCCTGAGGAGAAAGTTGTTGGGGAGGGTGTTGGGGGAGGAGTGATGCCAGGGAGGAGATGGGGTGTAGGTGGGGGTTGCTGGCAGGGAGCAGGGAGAGATAGCAATGGATGGCCTTTGGGCTCTGCCAGTGGGAAATGCTGCTCTGTGGCTGGATGAGAACTTCTTGGCTTTCTGAGTCCCCGAAGGAAGCAGAAGAACCCCACTCTGAGGAGGTAGTCATTCTTGTTAGGATGGAGTCGAGGTCCTATGCTCTCTTCATCCTGATCAGTTGAATTCCTGACCAGATTCTGTTGGGCTGTGAAGGTATAACCTGGATTCATAAAATAACCCTGTATGAGTGTGAGTCTGGCACGGAGAAAGGGCAGAAGACTTTGCCTCCAAGTACCGTGGAGTGGTCTTCCTTATTCATGACTTAATAAGGTAATTCAAAAGAAGTGTGGCCCTTGGACCAGTAGCATCAGCATCACCTAGGAATTTGTTAGAAATTACCAGGCCCACCCCTGACCTACTGAATTAGAAATTCTGGGGGTGGGGCCCAGCATTTTGTGGTTTAACAAGCCTTCCAGGTGATTCTGATACACTCTATAGTGTGAGAACCATTGGCCTAATAAAACAGGTGACTTGTGCCCTACACGATTCAGTGCCCATGTAAGTGATGATTGGTTAACAGCATTGTACAAAAGTCCTGTCTTTTAGAACTTCAGAAAAAGGACCTGTAGAACAGAGGTTCCACTGTGTACTTGGATTTTACCTTAAGAATGTTACTGCTCTTCCCATATTGGCCCAGATCCCTCGAGGACCAATTTTAAGGAGACTGTACCAATCCTTTTCCCCAGGTGGAGATATTGGGACCTTGGATATTGAGAACATGTGATCTTCTCACCTAGGCCTGCCGAGGGGAATTGACTCTCTCCTAGTTTAGTGGAATTGTGTAGTTGGGTAGGGCTCAACTCAGACTATCTTGAAAAGAGTCATCCCAGGAGGAGGAGGTTCATCCAATTTTCCCTGTCAGTTTTGTATAGCAGAAAGAGCACGAGGTTTGGAGCCAGAACATCTGGATTTATGTCTGGGATCTGTCACTTACCAGCTATAGGAACTTGTATTTAATCCTTCTGAGTCTTGATTTTCCTATCTTTAAAATGATGATAATAATATCCACTTCCTAAGGTTTTTGAGAAGATTGAGTAAGGAAATAGAAGTAAAATACCTGTTTATGAAATGCCTTGCATCGTTTTAGGGTGCTCAGTAAATGCTAGGTTGCTTAGTTGGTAACTATCCCTCTAGGCTTCCAGGACTTTACTATGGAGGAAACCTGAGCAGCCCTGTGAGAAAGGAATCACCGGCAAGATCCAGAAGCCCTCCATGTCTCTGTACTCTTTCTTCTGCCTGATTCTTTTTAAAAAAATTTATTTTATTGAAATATAGTTGATTTACAATGTTGTGTTAATTCCTGCTGTACAGCAAAGTGATTCAGTTATACATAGATATACATTCTTTTTCATATTCTTTTCCATTATGATTTATCGCAGGATACGGAATATAGTTCCCATGTGCTATACAGTAGGACCTTGTTGTTTATTCATTCTATATATAATAGTTTGCATCTGCTAATCCCAAACTCTCAGTCCATCCCTCCCTCACACCCCCTCCTCCTTGGCAACCACAAGTCTGTTTTCTATGTCTGTCAGTGTGTTTCTGTTTTGTAGACAAGTTCATTTGTGTCATATTTTAGATTCCACATATAAGTGATATCATATGGTATTTGTCTTTCTCTTTCTGACTTACTTCATTTAGTATGATAATCTCTAGGTCCATCCATGTTGCTGCAAATGTCTTCTGCCTAATTCTTGACACGTGGTTTCCCAGCCAATTATAGCCTAAGATAGGAGGGCTACACAAATTTCCCTATCTTGTTCCTAGAGCAGAGTCTATTTTGTCTAAGGTTGCTATAATTGTAGACATGATTGATAATCAAATCAACCCCTTGCATAAGAAGTTATCTCCCAATAAATGTTTTAGAATTGGAGTTGGGGATCATCTGGAAATACTTTCATTCAGTGTTACTCTGTTTCAAGTGGTTCTTAAGTTTTATGGTTGGAATAGCTCATTTCTGTCGTTATCTAAAGCAGTGGTTCTTGGTTGGGGGCCATGTCTACAGATGTTTCTGATTGTCAACACTGATGGGGGAAGCGGGGCTCTACTAGCATCAGATGGGTAGAGGCCAGAGTTGCTAATAAACGATGCTCAGGTACATGCCTGGGTACACTGTCTCACCACTTGGATGGGAATGGACCACCACCTGCCCCCAAGGATGCAGTGTTCTGCACTAAAGGATAGCCCTACAGACTTCCAAGAATGTCCCCACTGCGCTCACTGAGGCTGGCTTATTGCTGTGAATTTAATTGTGTCCCTCAAAAGAGATATGTTGATGTCCTAACTCTCAGTATTTCAGAATGTGACCTTATTTGCCAATAGGGTGTTTATAGAGATAATAAAGTTAAAATGAGGTCATTAGGATGGGTCCTAATCCAATATGACTAATGTCCTTATAAAAGGAGAAATTTTAAAATATATGCAGTCTATTGTCTGTTAAAAAAAATAGCTGAACTTAAGAGAAGTCATGGAGGAAGAACATTTTCGGCAAGAGATAGAAAAATGTTTACTTGAGTGGTTGTTGGCATTTGGGGATTTTATTGTCATACAATGATCTGTGATATACTTATGGTTTATAGAAGGATAATCTGGTGGAGGCTTCTTTAATGTGCATATGGAATAATGTTTTGCTTACACACAAAATAAACAACACTGAGATACTAAAACAAAACAAAACAAAACAAAATAAATACAAGGAGAAATTTTGACCACAGAGATAGATGAAAATGAAGGCACTGTGGTGACCTAAATGGGAAAGAAGTCCAAAAAAGAGGGGATATATGTATATGTATAGCTGATTCATTTTGCAGTAGAGCAGAAACTAACACATTGTAAAGCAACTACACTCCGATAAAAATTTTTAAAAAAGAAAAACAAAATGAAGGCAGAAATCAGGATGACGCATCTACAAGCGAAGATACACCGAAGATTGCCAACAAACCACCAGGAGCTAGGAGAGAGGAATGGAACAGATTTTCCCTCCCAGGCCTCAGAAGGAACCAACCCTGATGACATTTTGATCTTGGACTTCTAGCCTCCAGAATTGTGAAGAAATACATTTTTGTTGTTTAAGCCACCCAGTTCGTGGTGCTTTCTTATGGCAGCCCCAGGAGACACAGAGCCTCATGAACTGAATTATGGGGCTGCTGACCATCCCTGGCACACCTGCCTCCCTGAGTTGTCCTCCCTGTGGTCCACACAGAGAGAGCTCGCTCACATCAGTGGTACTCATCACCACTCCTGAAGCAGATCAGGGTCTCCGTGCTGCAGCCGTTGTCCTCTGCAAATGGGTTGAGGCCCAGGCCATGCTGAGCTGCCTCAGCAGCACCGCCTAGTGGGCAAACAGGCTGCTCCACAGCCGCTGCAGAAGTGCTGGCCGGTGCCTTCGCAATGGCCAGCCTGTCCTCCCACACCTCGTGGCTGCCAGTGCCTCCCCCTCAGCTGTTCTAATTCCTTGGCTGGGAAGCTGTTACCGAGGGCTGCCCTGGCTCAGCAACCCCTCCTCAGTGTGCCAGGCTCTGAGGAGCTCCACTACCACCCAAAGACCCACGGATCCAGAGCTCACATGGCCACTTTCCCCCAGCTCCTGCTGCCACCAGAACCCTCTTCTTCATGTGAGTGGGTCACAACCCTGTGTGCCTGTGGCAAGCAGAGCCTGGGCCTTCCATGGCTGCAGCTCTATGTGTGAGATTACATATGTTCTTGCAGTTAGTATAGTTCTGTAGATCCAAGGAGGACCCCTTGTGTCACTACACAGAAATATTAATAAGCTCAATTTATTGGGCACTGAGTATGTGCTAAGCACTTAATGTATGTGATTTAATTTAATCTTTACAAAAACCCACAAGAAAAGAATTATTATTCCCATTTTTGATGAAGAAACAAGAGATCAGAGAACTCATTTGGGGGAAAGGATGAGTCTACACAGTGCACTCCAGGCCCCATACCCTGCCAGCTGCCTGAAGGGAGCCTACATCACATCCGGTCAAGTGCAAGGGAAAGAGAGAGCACCCCAGAAAAAGAGGGGAGCAGACTAAGAGAGGCAAGCTGGAGAGCCAGAGCCAGGGAACAGAAGTGCACTTGGTTGTTTCCTGTGCCAGAAGCACAGGCGTCCACCAGGCACAGGCTCAGAGCAGGTCTGAAACAGCCAGAGAAGGTAAGAAGGTAAAGGCAAGCGCTGTCCTCATTCTAACTCAGGGCCTCAGCCTCTGGGGAATGTGGACCATGGACGTCAGGATCTTCCCATCTCATCTCAGATAAGGGACTCTTTTTCCCATGCAGAGGAACCAGTATAAGGGTAGATAGAACTGGCAGTATTTGCTCCAAATGGCTTCCCCTTGGGAACAAAGGAATAATAGAATAGAATTCTCTTGAGAACAAGAGAATAGAATTCCCATCAATACTAAGTGTGGTTCACCCTGTTGGGAATACTTCAAAGGGGGTTGAGGGGAGGCGAATAGTGGTAGGCACCTAGCCTAAGGGTGGGGGGTCTGAGATCAAGAGCTATCCCAGACCCTCAGCAGCTTGTGTCCTTCCACCCTTGGGGCTTGGAGTTCTCTAAAGTCCCCCACGTCCCTGCCTGTGGGTGCGGCCATCCCCTGGTGATCTGCCTTCCCGTTACAGTGCGCGTAACAGTTTAGATCAGCGGACTTCCGGCTAGTGTTAGCAGCAGATTCTTTTCTCAAACAATTATGATACAGAAATGAGACGTGAACATCAAAGAAGAAATTCCATAGTTGATGTGGACACATCTGACATGTGTCAACATGTCAGGGAAGTCTGGATCCACCTGAGGACACTTGCAACGTCAAAGGCAGGCATTGAATAGCAGGGGATGTGAGATGCCCACGATTGGATGTGTCTCCTACACACTGGGAGCAAAGCTTGTACTTGCAGCTTTAATTCTCCTTTCTCCCCTGGTTCCTTGCTGCTTAAATGGTTGAGGATTATTGTGGTTATGTAAGGGGGTTAGGCTGGGAGTTGAAAATGGTCATTAAAGTGTATGTTTTGTTTTTTTTCTTAATGAGAAGAGGTTGAACTATAACATGATTGTGTAATGTGGAAGGAGGCTTAACCTGTATAAATCCTTGTCACTTTTGTTTGTTTGAACTGAGTTTGAGTTACTTGCTCCCACGGTGCTGGCAGGCTCTCTTATTATTTCCTATGATTTTCGAAGCCAGGCTGGTCTCTGTAATTCTGTCTCCCTTTAGTTCTCTTTACCACCCTCCCACGGAGCTTAATATATTAAGAAATTATCATGACCTCACAGGACTTTTCAGAATCTGAAATGGATTGTTGTATTGAGCCCTATTAGAAATGGGCGGTGGTTTAAACACAGAGGGAAGGAGGCCACCTGATATTCCCTTGCTTCCCCGAAAACAGATTTTTTTAATGCCAAGCACCATTAAATGATCTTTTCAGTCCTTTTTAGCTCTACCATCCTACAACACTTCACCCAGTGCTGTGAGGAGAATAATCAGATCTTATCAGATAAAAGGCAAGAGACAAAAAAGCAAAACTTACACCTATGTATTAGACTTGGGATAAATAGTACTTATAATATATAAAAATCTACTCAGAAGAATAATGTAAAAATAAAACTGCAGTTCTGAAATTTAATATGTGCCGCACAGAAAAATCAGTCTCTTTCCACATTTTTCACACTTCCATCCTTTCACCACCTTTTGTTCTAGGAACCCAACTGCTGTATTTAGATAGAAATGCTCAAATATTCTGCTAAATGAAGCCACAGCTGCTCTGTCAGAAAAATCACATTAAAATGTGTTCTGAAACCATTTGGCAGTGTTCTGAGGACAACTCTCATTTCACGAGCTACAAAACCAGCTCTGGGCATCATGAAGACTTTGAGCAGCCCCTGCAGTTCTTGAAGGAGCCAAGAAAGCCGAGGGAGGGCAGTGGCAGAGGCCCACCAGAGCTGAGCCAAGTGGAATAGCCAGAAGAGAATAAGAATCTGCTTTTTTAGACCCAATTTTATTTCTTTATTTGCTTCACATGTTTCAAAGTCATTCACATGTTTGAACATCTACAGATACAAAAGAAAAGACAGTGAAGGAACTTCCCTGGTTGCCCAGTGGTTAAGAATCTGCCTGCCAACACAGGGGACATGGGTTTGAGCCCTGGTCAGGAAAGATCCCACATGCCTTGGAGCAACTAACCCCATGAGCCACAACTATTGAGCCCACGTGCCGCAACTACTGAAGCCCATGCACCTAGAGCCTGTGCTCTGCAACAAGAGAAGCCACTGCAATGAGGAGCCCACGCACCACAAGGAATAGTAGCCCCCATTCACGGCAACTAGAGAAAACCCACACACAGCAACGAAGGCCCAATGCAGCCAATAAGCAAATAAAATTAATTAATTACTTAAAAAAAAAGACCTTCGGACAATCACTTTCTTAAAAAAAAGAAAAGAAAAACAAAAGACAGTGACGTCTTCCTTCCTTCCCAGTCTCTCAATCACCCAGCTTGCCCACAAGCAATGGGGTTGGGCTTTTCTTGAGAAAACCTGCAGATGTATTTCAGGTATGTATATGCCAGCCTTTACTGTGTTCTCCCACTTTCCTTTTTTCTCTACCCAGAGCAGTTCACTATGTATTCTATGATAAGTGATATCTCAGTATAGTTTAATTTGCATCTCTCTTATTATGAATGAGGTTGATTATGTTTTCTGATGTTTTAAGAGACATTTATATTTCCTTTTCTGTAACATGATCATATGCTTTGCACACTTTTTTCCTATTGCATTTTTAGTCTTTTTTTTTCTTCTTATCAACCAGTAGGTGCTCTTTTATGCTAGGCAAGTGACTCTTCCTCTGTGATAGGAGTTGCAAACACTTTTTTTCCAGTTTGTTGGCTTTGTTCAAGCTGAGTTTTGTCATATAGAACCTTTACATTTGGCGGGGGGGGGGGGGGGGGTCACACATTTTCTTTTATGGCTTCTGAGTTTTTATTATAGTTAGGTCTTTCCTATTCTAAGATTATGAAACAATTCCTCCATGATTTCTTCCGATACTTTTATGATTTCAGTTGTTGCACTTAAATCATTTGTCTGTTAAGAACACTTGCAATATATTCTGGCACGAGGTGTTAAGTAAGGATCCAACCTTCTTTTTGTCTGCATGGTTAGTCAGTGTCCCAGTTCTCTATATTTCCTGACTCACCTTTCCCCCCACTGATCTAAGGTGCCTGTACATACTAGCCCATTTCTGTACCTTGTGTTCTATTCCATTGATCTGTTGATATGGTCATGTGCTAGTATTATGCAGTTTTCATTATTATAGCTTTAAAACATGTTTTGGCATCTGATGATGTTCACCCCACCGTTTCTGTCTCATCATTATTTTTGCTTTTCCACCTAAACGTTAAAATTATCCTGACTAGTTAAAAAAATTCTGTCAGTATTTTTATTTGCATTTCATTAAATAACTTAGGAAGAACCAACATATTTTTTAAAGTCTTACATCTATATTCTTAGGAAGGAAAGGCCTTGATAGAGCAGGGAGAGAGAACAGATTCTTCCTTGTGCTGAATATATCCACAGGAGAAATAAAAAGAAACACAATGGTTTCAGGACAGCCTTTCCAAAAGTGTGTGTCAAAGACCCTTCAGGTGGTAACAGAAGAAACTAAAAAAAAAGGTACTCTCTGTTCAAAATATTTGATCAGCACTGTCCACTGTATTGCCCCTTGGAGATTTACAGTGAGTGATAGCCGGTAAAGACTATTAAAGTCCTGCAGTGAGGAAGTCTGAGAGACTGGGGAAATCCTACGGTAAAGATGCCTGTTTGCTTCTGTCTACCGTGTTACTTCCCAAACTCGTTACAATATGGAATCACTTTTCCAAACAACGCCTCAATATTGTACAGTATGCTCAGAAAAACTCAGTTTAGAGAACTTCAGGGCCAATTGTAGATATTTAAAAGAGAATTTCTTTACTTAAAGTCTTTCCCAGTTCTTTGATTCTCAGCATAGGTGAGGTGAGGATCTAGGATATTTCTTTAGGAAATTAATAATCTCTTTAGAAAATTGTTTTTGCATTCTTAAGTGTATCCCCACAGGGACAACAGGTGATCAAATATTGTTTCTCCTTCTTCCAACATTGGATTTCTATGTAAATTCACTAAAATGGAACGAAATTGCACGTTTTCTGTCACCCTTCTGGTCTTTCATTCATTCATGTGGCACAACTATGTCCTGGGCTGTGCCTGGTCCCCTTTCATAGTGAGGAGGGGCTCCTACAGCGGGGCGAGGAGACCCTGCGGCTGAGCCTGCACTGTCACCTCCGCAGGTTCACCCTGAGGTGTGTATTTCCAAGGGCAATTGCCCTGAAAACGACCTCGTTCTGTAAGGGAAAATCATAACACGGGGCCCCTGGCAGCACCATCTGCATTCCTGACGATGACTGTGGCGTGGCAGAGTCTGACTCCAGTCGGGACCAGGCAGCAGGCAAAGAAGAGAGAGGCGTTCCTGCGAGTGGTAGGGACTCCGCTTCAAACACGGATGTTTCAGTGAAATCATCTGCAAATAGAAAAGGCACAAAGGTAACTTAAGAAAAACATGGGAAAAGAGCAGGGGCTCCTATTTAAATACTGTTTAAAAATCATCTTCTTTGGTGGTAATCTTCCTCTATTATGAAATCTCTCTGAAACAAGTACAGGAAAATGAGTAGAGGCAGCATCACGCAGAGGCAAAGCATTTAACTTGACTAGCTGGTGACTCAGCACCAAGACTGCTCCAGGCCCTGAGATGCTACAATAACATCCTCTGCTAAAGACATCGGATCCCACAGTGGTCAGCACTGACTGGGGTGAGAGATTCGTCCCTGGTTTAGATACGGTTCCCTGGTCTTAATATAAATCTACAAATGGCCCCCTGTAGGGTATGAAAAGGGCAAAGAGATATTCCAGAAGTCATAACAGAAGTGCCAAAGCGCACCAGGGTTTACTTTCAACCCCTAAAGTGTGCCTAGGGGTGTGTGTGAGAGATCCCCGCCACCTCACCCCCTCCATGAACCGGGCTTTGCAAAGGACCATGGCACCAGGCAGCAAGCTAGCCAATCAGATTTGGTCGGTCAGTGTGTTTTTTTAATTCTTCTGCCCAAATGGGTATTCGACTACATGCCCTGCTCCCCCCACTCCACAATCAGCAGTAGTTTGAAGGTCCATTAATATGGGTCCTCCTACATAAGACATACAGCTTTTTAATATAGAATTTATGTATGATTAAAAGCTTCCGTATCTAGTGAACTCAGTCCTAGAAACAGAGAGTCCAGGATGTCTTAGAACAAACATCAAATAGGATCAGAAGTGAGCCTTGCCTGTATCCATAGGCATTTCCCTGCTGTGCTCTTTGCCACCAGATATTCTGCAATTTCAGAGAAACCAATACATTTTCCATGCTACGGTGCTATAGCAACAAAAGATGAGAAGCTGAAAGATCTACAGCTTCAGAGGTTGTCAGGGAAAGGGGCCTTAGAGATCATTTACTGTAGTGGTTTTCACACTGTTTCACAGAACCTGCAATTCTGTGAATTTGCCATAATCTTTCATTCTACTGTGGCGTAAAAAAGTTCAAACTGTCTGGAAAAATCCAGGGTTTATATTAGCGTGAGGCATGTTGCTTAAATGATGTTCTCAAGTCACCCCTCACTGCTTCCCTCACCCTTGTCTCTTCCTTCCTCTTCCCTCTGTTTTAGAGCTTAATTCTCAGTCAGATGCTCTCCCATAAAGCAGTAAAGACAGCCAGCAGCAGCTCCAGAACAAAGTGCATCCTCCTTCCAGATATTTTTAGTGAAAAGAAATCTTAGCATTAAGTTTCCTTGACCCTGAATGGGTCATGTGCTCATTTCCAAGGCAATCATGGCGCCTCTGCTTGGCCGTATCTGGGTCACATTCCCATCGCTAGAACTGGGGGCTGGGATCAGCCCTGTATGAGTCAAATGGATTGGGAGAGAGTGAGTGAGTTCTGAATAATTCCCCTGAAAAGAGGTAGATTCTGTTTACAGAAGCGATTCTAGAGGATTAAAAATAGCAGATGGCCACCAGCTGTCTCAGGGTCAGCCAAAACAGTGACAGGGAGCGGAGGGAAGTGGGTAGCTCTCTAGTCCTCTTACACCTGCTTCAAAAAGTGCATCTCTGTTTTTTCCCTCCAGCTTTATTGAGATATAATTGACATATAACATTGTGTACATTCAAGGTACACAATTTGATATGCTTATATATTACAAAATGATTACCACCATAGTTAGCTAACACCCCCATCACCTCACAGAATTACCATTTCTTTTTTGTGAAGAGAACATTTAAGATGTACTCTCTTAGCAACTTTCCAGTATACAATACAGTATTATTGACTATAATCAGTATACTGTACATCAGATCCCCAGAACTTATTTATCTTGTAACTGGGAGTGTGTGTTCTGTGATCAACATCTCCCCCAGTTCCCCACCCCCCAAGCCCCTGGTAACCACCATTCTTTCTATGAGTTCAGCTTTTTTTAGATCCCACCATTTATTATATGTAAATGATATCATACAGTATTTATCTTTGTCTGAGTTATTTTATTTATTATAGTGCCTTCAGGGTCCATCCATGTTGTTGCAAACAGCAGGATATCCTTATTTCTCAAAGCTGAATAATATTCCATTGTGTATATATATATATATATATATATACACACACACACACCACTTCTTCATGCATTCACCCATTGATGAACACTTAGATTGTTTCCATATCTTGGGTTTGTGAACAATGCTGCACTGAACGTGGGAGGGCATGTATCTCTTCAAGGTCTTGTTTTCATTTCCTTTGCATAGATACCCAGAAGTGGGACTGCTGGCTCATATAGTAATTCTATTTTTAGTTTTTTGAGAAATCTCCATACTGTTTTCTATAGTGGCTGCACCAATTTACATTGCTATGAACAGTGCACAAGAGTTCCCTTTTGTCCATATCTGTTTTCTAAAAAAATCTTTTTTGCAGACTAAGATTCTGTGTTAGATGTAATTTGAAGAAAATGATTTGTAATTTGCTGCTAAACCAGAATGTTTAGAAACCACAACTTTATTTAAACTCCTTCAGTTTGTATGCTGAGTCTCAGAGGTGTTATGTCATTTTTCTCACAGTTACAAAGCTAATTTGTGGGAAAATTGTGATGCCATTATGTCAGAGATTCATAGCCTACCAACATATCTGAAGACCTATTGTGTAGAAGGTCTTGTTCAAGGCACTGCATAGAAATACAAAGATGAATATCTCACAGAGCTCACAATAATTTAGGGAAGATATGACAAACACATATAAAGAGAATTCATGGGAAAAAAATGTGTGGCAGTCTGTAATTTCCAAAAACATTACAGCAGTATGTGTGGTCCCACATTACCTTCCAGAATTATCCCCCCTCAAGGAGTGGAGTCTCTTTCCCATCCTCTTGAACCTGGGCAGGCTTGTGAAGCTCCAACAAACTGAACGTGGCAGAACTTTTGAAGCTAGGTTAGGAAGGGCAATGCTGTTCCCACCTGGCTGGCTCTCTCTCAGGATGTTCAGCTGTGGAAATCAGCCACCTTGCTGTGAGAAAGCCCCAACCATCTCCCACAGAGAGCCCACATGGCAAAGCCATGTGGAGAGAACTGAGCTCCCACGCTGATGGCCAGAATCAAGTGCCAGACACGAGAGTGAATAAATCCAGCCTCTGGCTTAGCGTCTTTGATCTCAGGCTGCAGACTTTATGGAGCAGAGAAAAGTCATCCCCCCTGTGTCCTATCCAAATTCCTGACCCACAGAATCTGAGAGTATGATACATGGTTGTTTTATGCCAGAGAAACTGGAACAGAGTGATTCTGTCTGGATCTTCATAAATGGTGTGATGAATGGTAGGAGCTATTGCTGTGAATCGCCCGGATGTTTTTCTCCCACTGCCCTTCCTCAGGTTACACACCAGCCTCCTTGGTCTGGCTGATGGTGACACGCCATTCCCTTGGACTCCTTGATTAAGGCAAGGATAAGCATATGGCCCAGGTAGGGCCAATCAAGGCCTTTCTGGGTTGAAAAACAGACAGTGAGAGACAGAGGCGCCTCAGACTGCTGAGGGACTGGGCTGAGAGGGGTGTGTAAGGTAAAAGGTCGGGGTACAGAGAGAATTCTAGCTGCATTAAGTCCCGATCAGGCCCTCGTTTCTGTGGCAATCCCTTCAAACGTGTGCCACCCCAGTGTTCTCCCCGACCTCCCAAACCAGTACGTATTCTTTTTTGTATATTGGATTTCTATCCCTTTCATTCCAGAGTTCTGCTTAATTTAAAAGGCTTCGTGGAGGATATCGCATTGGGACTGGGTCTTGGAGGGTGGTAGGGTACTGAGATTCTGAGATGGAGAAGGGACTTTAGAAGGGGGAACAGTCCACAGAGGAGAGAGGCACAGAAAGTACTGACTGCCTAGGCACCTGGTCCTGGGTCCAACCGAAGCTCCACCCTTGACCCCTACGGAGAACTTGGACTTTACTTCATTCAGCTGCAGTTTCCTCCTCTGCGAAATATAGAAAATAGCACCTAGGACATGGAGTTACTGTGAGGACTAAGTGACACTTATAACCCATAGTAGCCCAGTGCCTGGTGCATGTTAAGGTGTATTTGGCGGCAACCGTGAAAGAACAGCATGGAGCGTGGATGAAGCAGCACGTGGCAGGGGTGTGGCTGAGATGGAGCTGGAGCAAGAGGCCGGAGCCGGGTGGTGGAGGGGACTGCCTCCCTGAGTGAGCTGGGCAGGGAGGAGCCATGGCCGTTTTCCCAGCAGAAATGGCCAGAGATGTGACTACATGTGCCCATACAAAAATCACAGGAATTCCATTTCATTACGGCATCAGCAGTGTAGCTTCATGTGTATACATACTATATTTGGATTTAATTGTGAGGTGGTTCTAAAAGCACACGGACCCAGATGTCAGGTGTTCCCCACGCTCTGCACCCACAAGCACAGTCTCTGTATATATTCCCTGCAGGTCTGGCCTGGATGCATATGTCAGTTCCCCTTTTACTACCGTGAGGAATTGACTCATGCACAAGCATTGGTGAGCAAATGTAGAGTGTATTAAAGATGTTCGTGGTGGACAATCTCAATGCTCCATCAGATCTCCTCAGATACCCCTTTTACCATTTTGTGCTCTCCCCCCATCCCCACCTGCCCCTTCAGCTTCTAACACTCAGCACTTGTGCAGCTCTTCTTCTGAGAACACTGCAGGTTCTCAAATAGACTGTCCTTGGGCCACTGGAGCCACTTTTCCTCCACAATAGAGCCTGGAGCACTTGGGCATTTATTCCCTCTCTCCATCCTACCCTGACAAGTGCAGGAGTGTGGAAGCCCAGCTCCCTGCCTCTGATGGGGACGACCCTGAGCTGTACTTATGCTCCAGATTTCCTGTGTGGGATCAGGCTGATGGACGTTGCCTGGCTCACACTTTAGCTTGACTTTTCCCTCTTCCCTGTCTCATTTCCCTGCTTCCTTACTGGTCTCCCTTAATAGACCCCCTATGCACTATCCTAGCCTCAGGGTCTGCTTCTGGGAAGTAGTTTTCTAGGGTAGATGGAAGGAATTTACCATGTACCTCCTCCAGCAAATAATTTCAAAATCCCCCTTAGACATTGCAGCTCTCCTACTCTGCTAAGAAATAAATGTTTCCTTCTTTCCTTCCTTGTATACGAAGCCTCGTGTTATTGGTTCATTCCTCTCTTCCTGAATCCTCCATCCTCAGTTTCAAATTCTCACCTCTGTTTTGCAGAACAGGTCTACCTCAGCAACCACACAAACCTATTTACCAAACCATCAGGGTGCAACAATATTAAAACCCTGAAATCAGCAAGACCCTGTCTCCTTAGAAAGCAATTTAGGAAACATCTTTTATCATAAGAGCCTGCCTCTTGGGGCCTCACCCTTACTCCAAGTGACTTATCAACATACAGAATACTATGCTCTGCCTGAGAGGAACCATCTTACTAGCTGGGCTAATATTTATGCCCACTCATTTTCCACATCTATCTGTATGGTATGTGTGTATGTGTGTATGTATCTGTCCCTATTTATCTATCATCTATCTATCTATCTGTCTGTCTATCTATCACCTATCTATCTATCTATCTATCTATCTATCTATCTATCTAAATAGAACTATATTAACCGTTCCTTACTAGTCTGGGACAAGTATTTCCAAACATTTGATTTCTTCACACTTAAAAAAATGGCAGTGGGATGATTTGAAAATTGAAAAGCCCTTTCTTGGGGTGGGCGAAGAGCTTTATGAGCAGGAAAGTGTGGACTGGGCAGAAGGGGCTGGCATGGAGTTTCCAAAGTTCCTTGGTCTCCAGACAACAAAGCTCAGATCTGCCTGGGCTCCCTTACCATCCAGGCATGTTTGTGTTTACTGCCCAGGAAGTTTGCTGTAAGCGACCTGATCTACACCTAGTGCAGCATGTTTCTAAGCCCTTTCACGGAAGCCGCCGGCTGCTGGTGCAAACTAATGAGTATTTTCTGACACAAAGCCTCCAATTGAGATTATGAAGTCATTTATTAGGCTCTTTACTGCAGTGAGCACACACAGTTCCCGCTCAGAACAGACTAATTAAAAACTTCCCTACCATGTACAATTTCAATTGTGTTGGAAAAAAAAAAAAAAACAATACTTTTGTGGTACTTTTTCATAGAAAGGAAACGATAACGATTTCTAAAAAAAAAATCATGGAAGCCTTGTGTTGCTTAAATAGACAAAACCAGCATGTGTGGGTTTTGGAGTGTACCTGGCAGCATGATGGTCTTCGTGTGGAATAGCTCTAACTTCCCACCTGTAACCTCGATGTGACGTTTTCCCTGAGTTCAACTGGAAGGGAAGGGAAGAGTCAGTATCACCAGTTGTAGGGAAGAACTGGCTTAAAACTATGTTTATTTTTGGAGCGGTGATGACACATATAACCCTGATGGCCCTAGTTGTTCCAAGTTCAGGAGTCTTTCTCCCTTAATAGCCAAATATCCATCATCTAAGCCCCTAATAGTCTATCAGATGAGCCTCTCCAGGGTGCCCTGGACTCTTTCAGGAAGACTTACATATTTCAAAATTTACCCTGGTTGTTGCTTTTCACCTTGGCCTGACATCTGGCCTCAAACCATGGCTACTTTCTGTGTCCAAACTCAGACTGTTGGGACTTCCCTGGTGGCGCAGTGGTAAGAATCCACCTGCCAACGCAGGGGACATGGGTTTGATCCCTGGTCCGGGAAGATCCCACATGCCGCAGAGCAACTAAGCCTGTGCACCACAACTGCTGAGCCTGCACTCTAGAGCCTGTGAGCCACAACTACTGAGCCTGCATGCCACAGCTCCTGAAATCTGCATGCCTAGAGCCCGTGCTTCACAACAAGAGAAGCCACCGCACCACAACGAAGAGCAGCCCCTGCTTGCCACAACTAGAGAGAGTCCGTACTCAGCAATGAAGACCCAACGCAGCCAAAGCAAACAAAAAACCCCACTCAGACTCTTATAAGCTACCTGTTTACTGTTACTCTAAGGAAAATATTAAAGAAAAAATTTCCCAGTCCTCAAGCATGCCCATTGAACGACACTGAGTGACACTGAAACCTCTAGATCCTTATATAGTCCCTTCTGGACCTGTTTGAGAACTGCACATGTGCCTCAAAGGAGACTTTACAATCCACTTTTTTTTTTTTTTAGCTCTTTATTGGAGTGTAATTGCTTTACACTGTTGTGCCAGTTTCTGCCATACAGCAAAGTGAATCATCGGTATTTATACATATATCCCCATATCCCCTCCTTCCCATGACTCCTTCCCACCCTCCCTATCCCACCTCTCTAAACAATCCACTTTTGAACCAATCAGAAATTTGGTAAAACTTTTCCTTCTCCATATTATATCTACCCATTTCACTTTCAGCTTGGGGGATGCTCACTGACTTTTCTTAAGGAAGATGAATCTCCTTTACTGGGTTGGTAATAAACTTGCCTTCATTTTAGACTATTTTGGTTGTCTTTGTGTTGACTGTGTGACAGTGGACACTGGCTGCTGTATTCATTCCCCAAATTTTAACTAATATGGAGCTGTGAAATTTCATAAAGCTTTACTAAAGAGTAGGGCCATGGAAGGAAGGACACAGGGAGTCAGGGGTGTCTTAAAACTGGACACCACAAGTGTCTTTTCTTAGGGCCTTTGGCCATATTCTGCCACAGGGATCCCCTCCTGGTTATCCCTCCTCTTACCACCAGCCCCTGGCCTTGCTACTGGGCCAGTTTGCATCCCTACAAAATGTGTGCTCTTGCTAAATTCCTGCCTGTCCATACCAGACCCCTACTCCATTAGCACTGCTCCCATGCCCTCCTCACTCTCAGTCCATGCCCGTCTCTCAACAGCATGATCATCTCAGGATGCCTCTCCACCATCAATAAACACTACCTTTTGTGTTCTCACATGGAGCAGCTTAGCGCCTCATTGTCTGTAGAGGCTCTTCATTGCAACTGAGGATCATAGCTTCACTTTTGCACAAAGGATCATTAAGCTTTCACAGAAACAAAGGAATAGTGCCCTCAGAGGTGAGTGTGACCTCCATCTTTAAAATACTAGAAAAATTACAGATGGTTAAAAAAAAGTCTGTCTCCCTCTCTTCTTTCCCTCCCCTTGGGGGTCTAGTTGAGAGCATCTTCTTTACACTTTTTAAGTCATTTCCTCCTCCTTCCTTTTCTTCTTCTAAATTTATTCATTTATTTATTTATTTTTGGCTGCATTGGGTCTTCGTTGCTGTGTGCAGGCTTTCTCTAGTTGTGGTGAACACGGGCTACTCTTCGTTGTGGTGTGTGGGCTTCTCAGTGCAGTGGCTTCCCTTGTTGCGGAGCGTGGGCTCTAAGCACATGGGCGTTAGCAGTTGTGGCACTTGGGCTCAGTAGTTGTGGTGCACGGGCTTAGCTGCTCTGCGGCATGTGGGATCTTCCCGGACCAGAGCTCAAACCCATGTCCCCTGCATTGGCAGGCAGATTCTTAATCACTGAGCCACCAGGGAAGTCCTGTAAGTCATTTGCTTCTATGGTATGCGATGCACAGTACCCAGAACCGAGGAGGCAGAGACACTAAGACACAATCCCTGCTCTTAAGAAGCTCATGGCTTCCTAGAGGATCCCCAGTGACAACAGTGAGATAAGAATAGCAGATGCAGTGTAAGATACAGACACAACAAGGAGCAAGAGAGTCAGGAAAGGCTTCCAGGAAGAGGCTGCACACCAGTGGGTTTTGAAGCACAAGCAAGAATTTACAAGACGGATGAAATGGGAAATGCTTTCAGGCAGAAGAAACAAGGGCAACGATAGGGTGGCCAGAACTATGCTGGCCATATGGGGATTATTAAAGATGGGTAGACCTAAACCACAGATTAAGTGCAGGGGGAGGAGGAGAAAATTCAGGGATCGGATCTCTCCTAGATTTTACCACACAGGTGGTGAGGAAAGTTTGAAGCATTTTGAGCTGAGGATGGTGGGAGCTGGGGTGGGGACAGGTGGAGGGTGACATGATCAGACTGGTGTTTTAGGGAGATCACTGAGGTTTTTAGCTAAAGGGCAAGATACCAGTCAGAGAAATAGTCCACGTAAGAGGTCCTGAGACCTCACCGATTGCTGTGGGAATGAAAGGGAAAAGAGTTGTGAGGACTCTTTGGGAGGGTCAATCAATAAGATTTGTTGCTTGATTTAATGTGGAGGGTGAAGGAAAGGGGGTTCAGTGGGACAGCATTGTTTTTGATGGGTAGATGGTGGTGCTACCAGCTAAGACCTGGAGTGCAAGGAGGGAAACTGGTTTGTTAGTAGGGGAAGGGATGGAGGACGGGATGAAGGTGAGAAGGAGGGGTTGGGGTTGCCAAATGACGGATTCTGGTTTGGGAACATCATGAATCTGGTTTCTTGCCAGACTTCTGAAGATGACTGGTTAGTTAGTTGGACATACAGATCTGAAATTCAGCACTGATATCTAGAGAGATGATGTAGACTTTAGGTGGTAATTATAACCATGAAAGGACACTTTTACACTCCAGGAAGAAATGTAGAGTGAGAAGGGAAAGGAGAAAGGGTTGACTATGGAATCCTGGGATATGTCACTTCCATTTTTATCATTTTTATGGAGCCTCTGCCTCTATATTTATTTGGAACATTTGGTAAATAATAGAATAGAAAGGTAATCCATCTGCAAGCAAGATTTTTTCAGATAAGTAAAATCAACTTGAGATACCAAGCAAGCACATATTCGTGCACAATAAGTATTTCTTGAATGCATGAGGATGAATATTCATTTTGCTCAGTTTTACAGTAAGCACCGTGAATAGCATAAGTACGTGTTGATGATTGTGGTGCTGCAGCTGAAGGTTAAAAAGAGAAGGGCAGCACATAATCTAACCACAGCAACAAGGTTGTGGATAGCATCGTCCAGAAGGTTATATTAAGAAGAATGTGTCCTCCCATGAGCCCTAGCAACTAAGCAGCAACGACACTTCATTCTGACAGTGGAAAAAAAGTGACCTTGCTGATGTGAGGCAAGGGGTAGTAGGGGCAGCAAAGTATGCATTTCTTAATTTCTTGTTAACGGAAAGAGTAAGCCACAGCCACTCTCTGGGTTTCTTGACAAAGACCAAGTCCCACTTTTCCACATTGCTAGGCACTGATCCCAGCAGTCTCTAATGCTCCTGGTGTCCCACGGAAACATCAAATTTTGCACGTTAACCAAAGCAGAGACCTAGAATTCATGCCAAATCTTAGAGGATGAAATAGAACAACACTTCCACTTGATGTCATGAAAATATGCAATGGCCATCTAGCTTGTCTCCAGTGGCTTTGAAGATCAAAGTTTGGCGAGGTCCTCGTGAGGGCATTTCCAGGCTAGATGGGAGTTTTCCTGTCTCTGTAATACCTGATCTATGGTCCGACAATCTCACAGCATTTCTAACTTAAAATGGCTTTGTTGCTAGAGGCAAATGTCTTTCCCATCTCAGAGTCCAGCTAACAGACAGAGATGACCCTTTACAAAGAAGGCTGTCTAAACCTGTACTTCTTCAGACAAGGGAGTGACATAGTGCGGTCACAGTTGTTTTGTAAAACTTGCTACCGCTTCCCCAGGCAGTTCTAGTGTGATGTGTAAAGTCCACCTCATTTTAACCTTTGGACATCTGTGGGCCTCTGACTGCCCATGAGATAGTCAGATGGTCAGAAGCACAACAGTACATGCCACACTTGCCAGAATTCCTGTGGGTTGATTACTAAACCCCCTCCAGATACTCGAGCCCATGGAGTTTTAGGTTTAGACTCAACCTTAGTTGGACAAACCTTAAAGATCATTTAGTGCCAGCAGTTCTTTACTAAGTGATTATTTGTAAGTTACTTGTTCTCACAAAAGTATTGCATTATCAATAAAGTATGAAAATGTGTAAGACTTCCTCTTTTCTCTTCGTAAATTAGAACAGATTCAAGATAACCTTACAAATGAGTAGCATATTATATATATCAAAGTTGTCATGAGTGTTTCCTCCTAAAACCTTTGTCTAGTGAGATGTTCTAGAGCAATACAATTAGTATACAAGCAATGGCATTGCTCACCCAGTTTGTTTTCACATTTGTCTCTGTTTCAACATTGTCCTGAGCAATCTTTTCTCACTATCGTGTCCCTAATAGTCTCCCTCATTAGACCAGTTTTCTCCAGTGCAAAGATCTTTTCTGCTTTGTGTTTGTGTCCTCAGTGCACGTAGGTGGTGCTCCGTTGTTTGGATGTGCTTCTCCCTCTCCTTAGCTCTCTTACTACTGTGGGCTTTCGAGGTCCCAGGAAGGTGCATCCCTGTGGCCTAATGGCATTCTGGAGGACTCGTGGCATGTCCTTAATTTTCTTTCATTCATTCATTCATTCATTCATTCATATGCTGGGCGTGGTCCCTGGGGATTCATGCTCTTGTGGCACTCCCAGACAAGTGCATGGGCAATTACTAGGATGAGGGACGTGCAGGGGATTATGGGAGTAAACAGAAAGTTCCTAGGCTGAGGGGAATCAGGGAAACATCCCTGGAAGAAGCATCATCGACGCTGAGGCCTAAAGGGTGAGTAGGAGTTAGCCAGTGAGCCTCCCAGTCAAAGGGAATGGCAAGGAGCAGAGGGTCAGTGGGCAGGGGAGCAGATGTGTTGGGAAGCTGGGCATGGTGCAGACTGGCTGCAGTACACTTCTAGATGTGGTGCCACTTCAGGGGCTTGGCTTCTGTTTTCTCTGGGTCGGGGCCCCCTTTCCACAGCCCAACCAGGCCACGCCCTTCTGTGTCTTATTTGGTGGTTTTCTTGACTACAACTATTAACTTCAAATGATGTCAGGATGCCAGGTGATGTTATGCCCAGTTCAGCTGGGCAGAAGGCCTGGCTGGAGTTCTTCCTCTCATCTTCAGAATTCGGTGCTTAACTTCTCCGGAGGAATTCAAGCCTCATCAGAGTATATGCTGGCTGCCTAGCTTAGAATTTGGTGCCTAGTGATTGCAACCACCTCAAAGATGATTCTGGGTGTTTTTATGAAAAAGATACCTAGAGCTTAAGGAAAGGAAAGTCTGGGGTGGGAGGGGTAGAGACAAGAAGTGTTGTGTGTGTTGGGGAAGGATGGGCCTGCCACTGACTCATTCAGTGATAGAGTCTTATTCCCACAGTGGACAGCTTTGGAAACCTCCTGAGAGCATTAGTCAGGTGGGAAGGGTCTTGGCAATCCATGGACTTGTATGATTTATATTCCTCCAGAGATGGACACTAAAATTGAGACTCATGGCAAAATGCAATCACTACTCTTTGCGGTTTGATGGCAAGCCATTTCCCCACCTTCCACATGGGGGCGCCATTTCAGAGTTCTGCAGGGGCTTTTTTTTTTTAAATACATCTTTATTGGAGTATAACTGCTTTACAATATTGTGTTAGTTTATGCTGTACAACAAAGTGAATCAGCTATACGTATACATATATCCCCGTACCCCCTCTATCTTGAGCCTCCCTCCCACTCTCCCTATCCCACCCCTCTAGGTCGTCACAAAGCACCGAGCTGATCTCCCTGTGCTCTGCAGCAGCTTCCCACCAGCTATCTGTTCTACACTTGGTAGTGTGTATATGTCAATACTACTCTCTCACTATGTCCCAGCCTCCCCTCCCCTCTGTGTCCTCAGATCCGCTCTCTACATCTGCGTCTTTATTCCTCCCCTGTGACTAGGTTCATCAGTACCATTTTTCTAGATGCCATATATATGAATTAGCATACGGTATTTGTTTTTCTCTTTCTGACTTACTTCACTCTGTATGACAGACTCTAGGTCCATCCTCCTCACTACAAATAACTCGATTTCATTCCTTTCTTTGGCTGAGTAATATTCCATTGTATATATGTGCCACATCTTCATCCATTCATCTGTTGATAAACGCTTAGGTTGCTTCCATGTCCTGGCTATTGTAAATAGTACTGCTGGGGTATATGGCTCTGCTTTTAAATCTTTCCACCAGAATACTGCTCATGACAGAGGAAAGGCATGAAGGCCCCAAGGATTTGGGAGACAAAGCCCAAGTAGCTTGCCACAAGTGTAAGTTTCTTACAGTTTTTTTCTTTAAATTTTGTGCAAATTCATTTTTCTCCTCCATAATAAATGCATGCTTTCTTTAATATAAACAGTTTCAAATTATTTACCATTGAATAAAATTGGCGCTTCAGAGAATGTTCTGTGTTTAAGCAGCTTCTTGTGGCTCTGGGCTAGCTGCCTGTACACAATCCCCCCTTTGAGATACAGGCTTTTAGGTTATAACAGATCTGGGTTGCTAGATATGTAATTTTGGGCAAATCACTTCACCTTCCCAAGCCTCAGGTTTTTTTTTTTTTCCACCTAGAATATGAGAACAATGAAACCTACATGTCAGGGTTACTGTGAGGATTAAATAAAATAAAATATATGAGGTGGCCGGCCCAGAGTAGACACTCAGGGAATGTTAACAGTTCTCCTCTTATTAGGGAGATCTGTCAGCTTTACATTTCCAGAATTCTGTGATTCTGACTCAGCTGACTGAGAAGGTGCCCTGATGGGACATTTGCGACTAGAGGGGTTTTGAGGAGAAATAGTACATGTCAGTGCTGGATGACACCACTGATGACATTAGCAATTGAAAATAAGCTGTATGGAGAGAAGAAATGTGATATGGTTTTAGGGCTTATCATAGTCTATTTTTCCATTTCTAGGTCTTTCTGAAATGGCAAAATTGGCAATTGGGTGGCATTTACAGTCCCATCTACTGCCTGGGCCCGCCCTCACATGCAGCTACAGGTAAGTCATTGGCTGAGAGAGAAAGTCAGAGCCTGACAGCTGTTCCCTCCCCCAGGCTCACTTTTTTGGTCGTGCGGCTGAAAAAGATTTAGGCCATGGTCACTGCCTAAACTAATGAGTCTATCTCAGGGTTTATAACAGCAGGCTTAGGAAGTTTGCTCCTAAATTCTAAAATGACATGGGATGCCCAGTTCCCAATTAAAAAGAAAAAATCACTTATGATTCCAATC
The DNA here is from genome assembly GCF_030028045.1 of Hippopotamus amphibius kiboko. Classification (NCBI taxonomy): domain Eukaryota; kingdom Metazoa; phylum Chordata; class Mammalia; order Artiodactyla; family Hippopotamidae; genus Hippopotamus; species Hippopotamus amphibius. The sequence goes on from NC_080187.1 coordinate 72,702,865, forward strand.
ATTAATGTAAAAATTTTAATTTTGAATATCCAGCCACATTCTGGAGAAAGCCTTCTGGTTATATGATAGGTATTTCTTAGACTCACCAAGCAGGGTCCAGTGGGAGAGGGAGGGCAGGTGGCCACACAAGTAAGTAGGGTAAAACCCAGCATGGAAGTAGGTATGGGCATGCAGGTGAGGGAGCTATGTTGTCTGGAGGCTTCAGGAAATCTTGGCAGCAGAGGTGACATCCGAGCTTGAGATTCAGGTTCAGAAGACCAGGTGGGGCTTAGGTGTGACTTTGTAAATAATGTCTCCAGAGATTCTGAGGTACAGTCAGGGTGAACCCCCTGGCATGTGTCTGTACTTCAATTTTAGAGCGTTTCCCCCCTAGGTCGTGAGCCCTTGGTGGCAGGGTCCTGTTCTCTCTCTGCTCAGTATATCATCACTGCAGACATCTGGAGCCTGACCCCGGTCCAGGGCTGCATCTCCTCCAAGGTGCCCCCCATGCTGTGATAAGGAACCCAACACTTCAGAATTCAAAAGAGCTCCATGCCATGTGTTCTAAAAGTTAAAAACTCACCAAATATAAATACCTATTTTACTGCCTCAATGCCATACCCCTGACCTTCTTCTGAAAAAAATGCTAGGACTCCTCTTCTCTCCAAGTGTGTATCTGAATCTCTTTTCAGATTTACATTGTATCTTTGTTTGTTATTGTTTCCCTGATTTTCAAAATGTACCCTTGAGTCACTTTTCAAATACAGCACATAAGCTTATTTACGTGTGAGTACAAGGGCCGCTCTCCCCTGTAGGTTCCCAAACAACTTCTGGAAAGAAGAAAGGGGGTGGATTTGGGGTGGTGCTCAATGTAAAAAGGGAACCCCAAACACCGGTGTGCTCAGAACCGAACTGAGGTGAAGCAGCCCCCCAGCTTCGGGCTGGGCGTGCTCCACTCGTTTCCTCCAGCACATCCTTTAAGTAAGGGAAAAGGCCGAGTGTCCAAAATTTCTGAACCTGTAGTCTTATTTCTCCCACGACTGCTCTGGTTCTACGTAGGAACCCCACAACACTTGATGAATGAATGAATGAATGCGGGAATGAGTGAAGTGTAACATAACCGTGGCTACATTCAGACCCCTATTGGCTTAAGCCCATCAGGGAATGGAAGAACCTGGTGTGGGAAGCTGGTGTTGACATCAGATATCAGCAAGGGGGCTCTTCCCTCGGCCCCAGAGGAAAGGTGCAGAGGGTGGAGAAGACACGGGGCATTCTAGGGGGCACATGTCCTCTGAGGGCGTGCTCCATGCCAGCTGACCTTGGGGAAACAAGTGGACAAAACACCCCAAGGGGGAGGAGGAGCCAAGCATTGCTCCTGAAAAGGACCCATGCTGGAACAGTTGGCAGAGCTCCTGGCAGGCTGGAGAGCTGGGTGCCTGAGCCCCTCACTGGCAAAGCCCAGGAAGGCACCCTCCCTGCTTGGGGGCCATGAGTGTGGCTGAAGCAGCCAGCAGGACCCCGGTTTCTATATGCCGTCCACCATGTGTACATGTCCTTATGCAGTGTGTAGTCTAAACCCCTTTTTTTTGGTTGTTATTTTTAAGCCTGAGCTGCAGTCTGGAAAAAAAGGAGAGCAGAAGAGCTGGGCCTCACTGCAAAGGCTGGCTGATCACCTCATTACATACCTTCAGGGAGGCATGTGCTGCCTGGAAGCATCCCTGCTGGTCCAGGGGCTGACCTTCAGCCAAGGGTGGATGCCTCCTCAGGGAGAAACTTGCTCTCCAGCTCACAGAGGCTGTAAAAAGAGCCCTGAAGGCCCATTGATTAACTCATTGTAACAACTATAATAGAGCAAGATACTTCTGTAGAGAGCAAAGTTGTGTTCTTTTTGTAAGTCTTCCTGCCCTGCCCAAAGTTGTGAGACAGTCACTTTGGAATCAGAGCGTCACTGGGTGGATGTGTTGACTCCTGAGACTTCCAGAGTAGTGAGTAGAACTCATGGTATCTGTTCTGTGGAGGTAGAGATGGTCTGGTGCCGTCGTGAGACAAATCTGCCAAAACAGAGCCATGCAGCGCTCCCTGGGGAAGGAGGTTCCACAGGAAGATGAGCAGCCGCTACACAGCTTCTTCTTTGCGTGTAGGATTGGACTACCTTAGTCACCAAGCGGGTTCTATCGGGGGAAATGTGGGTAGCAACTGAGTGAGTTTAGTCTATGGAGGTGAATCCGTGTTTCAGTGGGGGTTTGCCGTGCCTATCATGCATCCTTCCCCACAATAATCTGGGAATGATTTCTTCTTTCAGAAATAAACTGGCTCCCTACTAGTGTCTTTACCTTGGCTTTCATGAACACCTCCTTTTCACTTCCAAGAAGACCTCCCTGGAAGATGTTGTCAAGGATGAAACTGTGACAGTGTCCCCTGGATGGAGTCCCAGCTGGTGGCCAAGACCCACCAAAGACATCTTCTGACTCCTCAGGCTGTCTCTTCAAGCAGGAGTCCTCGGGCAGCGCAGGCTGGAGCAGCCAGCGCCGCCCTGGCTGCAGCCCCGGGCGGGTACGAAAACCAGGTGTTTCCATAGCCAGCGGCCACGTGTGCAGAAACTGGTGCCCCACCGCTCCTCTCTGTTCCGGTGACTGGAGGGCCTCATTAGCCTGTGCACACTAACGGCTTTCTTTAGGGACAATGAGGTCCTTGGAGATGTGGAGGCTGGAGGGAAACTGCAAAAGCTGATGGAGTTTTCCAGGTTTCATGGAGTGCAGCTTGACATTATCCCTCCCTCCTGGTGCAATTCCAGCTGCCTTCCCTGCTGCTTTGTCATCAGTTGGGCTTTTTGGTTCCCTTCTGGAAGCCCTGAGAACAGGACATTTTGACCTCATTATTAAGAACGCAGACCCAGACAGAAGGGTGTTAAGGGAGGAAAGTGAATGCAGATGGGGAGCTAGGAAAGGATAACTCAATGCCCACAACGAGGTAGCCAACAGAATGTGCTAACTGAGAAAGGTATGGTCAGCAGTTTCTGGCCCTGAAATACATCAAGCTGTCAAGGAGGCACACTGGCCTCCCACCAGGCAAGCCCCTGAGGCCCTCTCCATCTCTGCCCCACCCCAGCACTGCTTTCTCCTTTCTACCAGCCCCAGGAAGTTTTTAAAAAATGCTATTTCTTTTCCAAAGTTCTGTCTCTTTTATTATGGGGGGTGGAGTTCATCATCTCTTCCTCCTCCTAAAAAGGAGCCCCCTTCAACACCTGGGCCTGAACACCACTTAAATCTCTTTCCTCCAACCTCAGGCATCAGCGCAGCTGGTTCTTCAAGCGTTTTTCCCAAGGGATCATGCCCAAGGTCAACATCCCCCCTTGCCAGCGGTGGCCCGGTGAGTGAAAGGGGAAAGGGTCACAGATTAGGATTACAGTCGCCATCTTTTAGGGTGCAGTAATAGCAAGTGCTTTTACACCGCACACTCTGTGCTAGGCCCAAGGTGCCACTTATGTAACAGCTCATGTATTTCTTATGCATCCTACTTATTCCTCAGATATGGTATTATTGTTACTGTTAATTATTAATCTCCCTTTTACCAATGAAGAAACTGAGGCAAATAGAGATTAAACAATGTATCTGAGATCTGTGAGAGCAAACAGGTGGTAACTGTTGGAGTTGGGAGCCAAGTCTAGGCATCCTGTGCCCTTCACCACTGTATGACTTCGTACATGAATAGTGGTCTCGTCCTCTTTCAGGCTGGGGCTGGGGCTGCTTCCACTTCTGTGGTGCCCAGGAGATTGGGGCAGGAACAGAAGGACATAGTTTCCGTTGAAAACGTATGCTTGCTAACTCCCCACTGTCCCTCCTGTTTTCACAAACAGGTTGGTGGCATGTCCTTGGTTGTAGAGTCTCTTCTCCACCCACACAGCTTAAAATCACTCGTCCAATCTGGTGAAAAATGAAGAATGCCCTAGAATGAGCCAGTGAAGTGTGTGTGTGTGTGTGTGTGTGTGTGTGTTGGGGAGTTCTAGGCAGGTAGGCCCCACTCTTGAGATCCACAAGAAGTATCTATGTCATGAGTATTGCATTCTACCTAATACACTGAACACATTGTGGTAGCTCAATGATGCAAACTGAAGTTGGCGGTTTTGTTCTTAAAAAAAATAAACATCATGAACAAAAACGCTGTCAAAATCTTTTCTCTGTACCTATAAGAATTTGTAGGAGGCAAGCACACACAATGACTATATGTGACACTTCTCTTGTACAAGTTTCTCCTCTGCTTTCTCTCCAGGCACCCAACAAAATTCTCTTTTCTCCATAATATTTAAAATAGGGAAATTGGTGGTGACATTTTGCAATATGGTATGACAACTGGTGAATTTGGGAAATGATGACGTCATGGAATTAGGTGAAACTGCTGAAATTCTTATTTTTCCCCATGAAATTCAGCCAACATTTTGTTTTCTATGATTCTGCAGAAATAATGTGAAACAAAATTGAACTTTCTCATCAATTGGAGAAATTGCAACTTATGTTTACCTAGTTGTTATGACATACAAAATATTGTCTCATGGCTTGGAATTAGAAGGGAATCAGAAGCTTCAACTACTTGTTGGAATTCTTGAAAAAGCCCATTTGAATTGTAGGGAAATACAAGTAGTAAATGAACAGCCAGTAGGAAATTATATAGAGGGAAGCACCCAGAAAGTGAAGGGTGTGGGGACCTGGAGTAGGTATTAGTAACAAAGACATTGGCACCCACATGGCAATGGTGGTCATAAAACAGTGAGAATAATGCCCCTCAAACATTCTCCCAGGTTTTCGGAGAGGTGAGTGATCTGAGCACAGAGGACAGTTAAGTGTGAGAAACATTAACTCCAGGGCTAACCCCTCAGTACAAGCTCCAGTTCTACACGTCCTGCTCAGCCCAGCCGCCAGTACCTTCAAAACTCTTGAAATCTTTGTCTTAGCACCAGTTCTCCCCATCTCTGGGCCCCCATCCCTGACTGAAACCAATGGCTAAGCCAGACCTATTTTTTCTTCTCTCTTCAGGAAAGGAGCAGCTGGAACCATCCTACCGTCCTCCAGCCCACTTCTGTCCCAGCTTCTAAACCTGGGGTCACTTTAATAATACCCTCAGGGTCTACCTGGAGAGGAAGGTCCCTCCGGAGAGCTAGAATCAGGCCTGTCCTTCCTGGTGCGGCTGATCCTGCAACTGTGGGCATGGAAATAGGAGAAGGACCAAGTCCTCCAAAGGCTGTTGTCCAAGACACTCTGGCTTAACCAAGGAACAGTCTTCTCATTGAGCTGAGAGCTGGGCACCCCAGGGAAGTCCATGGTAAGACCCTTGGGAAATGGAAGAGGAACAGGTTTGAGACGCTGGGTGATATTGAGGGGTACTTGGTGGGTTTATCTGATTACCAAAAAAAAAAATTTCAGTCACATTCAAATTCATGCCTAGTTAGTGCCCAGATACAGACAGGAGGTCTTAAAATGGGGCGCATGAAACCTCTGAAATTGTACATAAAGGGGTGTGTGTGTGTGTGTGTGTGTGTGTAAGAATTTTCCAGAAAAGAGAATCAATATCTTCCATTGTATTCCCAAAGGAGTCTACAACACCTCCCCCATGCCCACTGTCACTGTAGTTAAAAACCGGTGACTTAAACAGACCATAGAATTTTTTTTCTCAACTTTAATCTTACAGATTTTTAAACTTATGGTTTTTATTGAGCTATAATTGACATATACTATTAATAGAATTTTGGGCTAAAAGAAATGTTGGGTGATATTTAGTTCAGTTTTGCTCCTTTAAAATGTTTTCTGATATAGAAACTTGAGTCTGATTAACATGAAATGTTTCATAAATATTGAATTCCTGTAGGCCTTTCTCTTCTGAGACACCTTCCAGATGGGTCTAGGGAAATGCATCACAGTGACCTAGAGTAGGGCTGTGAGTGGTGACATGATCATCTGCCCAAATGTGCCAGAAGGATGGATGAGGGGGTGGCAGGAGCACTCCTGTCCTCTGGTTTATCTTCACATCTCAAAGCCACAAGATGTGACTTTGTGGCTTAGAAACCCAAGCTCCTCTATTTCAGAGAGAAATGATGAGATTCATTCTTATTAGAATTACCTGGCATAGTCCTACCAAATGACTTCATGATTTTCATGGCCCAGTCTTCCCCAGAATATTTACACATTTATTTCTTTTACTTTTCTGGTTAAAGCAGCTCAAAATCTGTGTAATTCAAGATGATCATAGTTTGAAAAAAAAATCTCATTTGTTCAACACAAATATTTAAAAGAGCAATCAGCTTGACATTTGGCACCCTTCATGCTTCCCAAGTCCAGTGTTTTCATCCGGTGAACGGAAGTTCTTTATGAAGAGCAGGGTAAGGAAGCCGCAGAATTCTTTTTTTTTTTAATTTTATTTATTTATTATTTTTGGGGGGGTACACCAAGTTCAATCATCTGTTTTTATACACATATCCCCGTATTCCCTCCCTTCCTTGACTCCCCCCCCCCCCGAGTCCCACCCACCCTCCCCGCCCCAGTCCTCTAAGGCATCTTCCATCCTCGAGTTGAACTCCCTTTGTTATACAACAACTTCCCACTGGCTATCTACTTTACAGTTGGTAGTATATATATGTCTGTGCTACTCTCTCGCTTCGTCTCAGCTTCCCCTTTACCCCCCGCCCCCTCCCAAACCTCGAGTTCTCCAGTCCATTCTCTGCACCTGCGTCCTTGTTCTTGTCACTGAGTTCATCAGTATCATTTTTAGATTCCGTATATGTGAGTAGCATACAATATTTGTCTTTCTCTTTCTGACTTACTTCACTCTGTATGACAGACTCTAGGTCTATCCACCTCATTACATATAGCTCCATCTCATCCCTTTTTATAGCTGAGTAATATTCCATTGTATATATATGCCACATCTTCTGTATCCATTCGTTTGTTGATGGGCATTTAGGTTGAGGAAGCCTCAGAATTCTAATTGTCACATAAGATTTCTCCGAGGTGAGATGGGAAGCCGGAGAATAGTCAGTTGATTCTTTTAATACGTAGGTCAGAAAGGAGGCCTTCCTATTAAGCAGTGAGTAGAAAGAACTTGGCAACCACTGGCTTATGTTAAGGGCAGGGTTGGGGGAGAAGTTAAGGATGACTCCCAGGCTTCTGACTTGGCAACTGGGGCACACAGAAAGAAGAGTTTGGGGAAGAAATAAATAAGACCCATTCTGGATATGTTGCATTTGGATCCAGCATGCAGAACTGGAGAAGGTAGATCCATTTGGGTTAATTCAGGGTTGGGGATTTATAAGACAGGAGAAACAGCAGAACAAATGGATGAGGAAGCTGGGTTTTCTAGGTAGAAAAGTAGTTGAAGTGATGGATCATGGGATCTGGGCAGGAGAGGGAAAAGATAAAGCAGGAAAGGACTGATGCAAAGTGAAAGACTGAGATAAAATGGAATACTGAAGTTGATGAAGATCTTGTGAAGACAAAGAACAGGCAGGGTCAGAGGAGGGCTGGAAAGAAAGTCTGGAAAGACAGCAAAGTGTGATCAGAAAATGCCTACACTAAAATGTGTTTTCCAAAACACTCTACCTCTATTTCCACATTGTACTGTAAAATTTAAAAGTGCATTACAAATGAAAATATAAATGTCTGGTAAATTATTTATTTTGTATTATCTGTGCCTTCAGGTCTCTTCCATGTGATAATTCAGTTCTCTTTTCATTAACATAGGAAAATGTGGACCTAGTCTTAGTGTTATTTCTCTAATGTTTTGACCATTTTATATATGTTATTATTATCATATTTTGTATTTTAAATGTATAATCTTGGGAAAGAAGCCAGTGTTTTCTATTTTAGTCAGCAGCTATTATAAGGATAAGGAAGCCTTCAATATATTTGCTTTCTCTGACTTTGTCATTCCCCTAAATTTAAGTTGATTATAAGAAAATTTTAACCTGTAAACCACAAAAGGACAGATCACATCAACTGAGCCCACATGACAAGTGACTAATGGTAATGAAGTGGACCTATGGGATGACAGGGAATGTCAGGGAGGCTCTGCACACCACTGTGACCTAGTCTGGAGCTGAGCTGGAAACCTAGTTAGATATGCACAGGCTAGGTGGGGACTGCATGTAAATAAGGTATAGGTTGCCTCCATTCCCTCTAAGGTCGCTTCCATTGTGCTTTTGGAAGAGATGGTAAGAATTAAATGTGTACATTATTTGAACATAGTTCGGTAGAAACACAAATATTTCATTTGTTATGTCTCATTTTGCTAAAATATGTATTTAGCAAGTATGCAGATTAGGTTGGAAAAGCAAACAGAATTTCGGGTAATGGATTGGAATCCCATTTGCAGAGCAAATTAACCTAAGAAATTTTATTAGCCAGTGGGATTAAGGTGCATCTTAAGAGTCCTGGTCAATTGCTTTATAACTGGACAGAATACAGATGGATTTGACACGTGTAACAGCCACGAGGGTCTATGAACAATAGAGAAAGAAAAAAAACACAAATGAGCAAGGATTTGTCATTGGGTCTCCACACACAGGGTGCTCAGACCAGCTAGCAAGGTTCTTGTTCCTTTCCCAAGTATATCCCTGCAAGACTCAAAATAGGGACAGTGTCTGGTGCATCGTAGGAACTTAGTTAAACGGCAGGTCTGTTCTCATTTCCCTCCCTTTGGTGGAGGTTGTGTCGCTGGTTGCCACACCTCAAGGCATTAACGTCATCTAATTCCCATGCTCTAAGTCCATGCTCATCAAACCACCTGCTAATGCTAATTTGCCTTCCTATGTAGACTTTTCTAAAAAAGAGCAACTCCCTGGCATGCTGACATGAATATTCCAGTTTGTTAGCAGTTTTGTCTTTTCTTATAATTAATGAAATAATATCCCAGTTTATTTACCAGTCTCTAGTGAGATGGCTAATTAGAGTAAATTGCTGCCCCTGGTTCTGATGAATTTGAGAAGAAAAATGTAAAATTCTCCACCTTTAAGGATGATGAGCAGGCCTGGATGCTACAAAAGCGCTTCCGCTCAGAGAAGCCCCATGCAATCTACTGTGAACCTCTCTCTTTGCCATTTTTTCTGTTTCAACAAATGCCATGCATGCCTTCTCAAATCATACACTGTTAGGTTTCAGTGCCTAGAATTCCACGAAATTGCCTGTAACTCAATTAACCTTGACCATGGTGAGGAGACTTGTGGTGAGGCAATGGGGCTCAAACTTCAGTCTCAGCTGAGGAAAATGCATATTCCAGGCTTTCCCATAGAGATCCTGCCTTCGTAGATCCAGGTAGGAACAGAGTCTGCATTTTTAGCATGACTGAGTCTGATACACGTAGTCCATGGACTACACTTTGAAAAAATGGCTTTAGATCGGGGTACTAGCTCATTTGTGGCTATGAGCCCTAGCAAGGGATATTTTTTGTTCTGAGAGCCATGGCTTTCTCCCCTACCCAGAGCGGAGTTTGATGCACCCAGAGGAAGGGAAGTGGAGGGGAATGAAGCCAGTGTGGAGTAGCAACAGAAAGAAAGAAATGGTGGTGACCTGGCAGAGGAGCTGGAAGACTTTCTACTGGAACTCAAGCTGTTCGCCGGTTCTGGTCATGAAATCAGACAGTTTGTCTGCCAGAGAGTTTGGACCTGTCACCATGCTCACTTGCTCAGAAGCAGATTTCAGGTTTAAAGGGATGTCTCCTTTAATTTGGCAAAGGGCAGGTAATAATGGTGGCATCATGCTGTGTTGTAAATGTGTATGTGGCGCTAAGCCTTCTTCCTCTTGTTCTAGAGGTTAACAATATTGGAATTCTCCTCCAGATTTAGCGCTGGAAATCTTTATTTACTGGCCTTTGGCAGTCTTACCCAGAGAAGCATAGAACGCTGGAGCTAGGGCTAATTCACAGAGTATGGTTGAGTCCCTCCCCATTTTAAAGATGAAGAAACTGAGGCAGAGGGACGACGGGTGATTCACCAAGTCCCACAGACTTGTGGAGGAAGAGCTGGGACTAGAAGCAGGTCTCCTGACCTCAGTGCAGAGCACCCTGCTGCCTGCTCCAGAACCACCACCAGTAGACAGTGCCTGCTGAATCAGCACAGATGAGTTAGAGATAGGTTGGCCTGATTGCTGTTGAAGCGTATTTTATCATACGGGTAGCAGACACTACTAGATGCTTTGCATTTCTATTTCATGCATCTAACTCTAGATAATTCCTCATTGCTTTAAGCTACCCACTTTTTGGAGTGCTTTTTGTTTGTTTTAAACCAGCAATCCTTCTAAGTAAGCATTCCTCCTAAACTAAGTGCAATCGCCACCTAGTGGCTTCAAGATCACAATAAAACTTCCTGTAGAAGCTTTGTATGTAGGCCAGAGGAACCAGAACATTTTTACCACCTGGAAGAGAACCTCCTGGATCTTCACGTCCGACCCTTATGTTGCAAATGAGAAAAATGAGGCTCCAGAGAAGGAAGCAACTAGCTGAAGGCCTCACAGGAGGTTAGTGGAACCACACAGAGTAAGTCTACCACATGAGCCTCATCTGGTCCCACCTTCTTGCAGAAGGACAAGGGCTTCTGGGGGATGGGGAGGTGTTGGGCACACCTGAGACTCCAGAGAGCCTGGCCCAGTGCCTGACATACATAGTGCCCCACGCATATGTCTTGGACGAGTGGTTTCTCCAGACTCGTGTCTCCAGCCTCCACGATGCCAGCAAGCCAAAGCAATTCTCCACACAAAGGAGGCTCCATCAGTGTGGCTGGTGCTGGACAAATGCCTGCTTTCCACAAATCGACGAAACAGTGTGCGGTGGCTTCCAGCCAGCAGGGTGTGCTGTCCGCCTCACCTTCAGCCACACGCTTCTGCATCCCTTCTGGCTGAGTGTCTCTTGCCCAGGACACTTTCATGTTCAGAGTAAGTTTCCTGACAGGCAGCAAATCTAAGTGTCTTGTGCCAGAAGTGAGGTGAGCACTCAGGGCCTCACCGCCTTCGATTGATAACAGGTGTTGGTGTCAGGCAGTCGCAAAGAGGGTGCTTGGGCAGAGCTCAGAACGCAGCAGGCCTACAGGAAGAGGCCTGTGAGGGACGGCTCCACAGGGAAGCGGAGTGGGCAAGGGCTTTGAAGGCTGCAGATGGCCAGGGTGCTGGGGTGACAGGCTGTGGCTGGCAGGGGTTTTCTGTACTCCAAATAAGCTAAGGATTTTCTTCTTTTCACTGAAATCCCCTGGAAGAAACAGGTACAGGAAGAGTGACAGGCAGAGGAAGCCCCTGTGGGGAAGGTTTCTTATCTTGGGGTCCACAGATGGGCTTCCAAAGGGGATGAGTTCTGAAGCCTCTGGAATTATACACACAGATTTTGTGTCTGTGTATGTTTTTGGGGACAGAGGTTCTCTCTCTTTAATCAGCTCCTCAAAGACGCCCGTGACCCAGACATGTCGAGAACCACTGGTGTAGAGATCAAATCCATCTCCAAACTCTGGAATGAACCAATTTTTTGTCTCGTTCTGGACGAGAAGATTGAGCCACAACTGTTTTTTCTTACCACGCTTCTCACTCATACCTGCTGTCATTTTTAAAAGGATACGTACACATAAAGAACAAGAATATAAGTAAAATCCTTCATTCGTTGATAATGAGTATATGTCTAAGTCCCAAACTGAGGCATGCAGAAAATATGGATTTTTTTTTTTACTTTTCTAAAATGGAAATTAATTTCTATTTTGAGCCCCCATTCCATTCTTGTGGCAGAGACTTAAGCTCTATGTTTGAGATTTTCTATTTCTCTCTCTGCCCCAGGGGATGGTGTCTCAGTTCTGGGGTACTTACCTAGGACAGGGTCCCCAACTAGGACCAAGGAGTTGGGTGTAATAGGAAGCATCTATCCTCTAGGTCGTTGGTCCACAAAGTCATTTGCTGCGATCCACCCTTCATCCCACTGAGTCCTTGGCCATGGGATCACAGTGTCACGCCTGAGCTGTGTATCTTCTGGTCCTGGCCCTGGCAGACCTCCATCTTTATGATGAGTCCCTGCAGTTGCTCATGGCTTTGCTTACTCAGGCTAAGGCTCTGTGGTCTTGCTTCTTTCCAGGACTCATCGATCCAGGAAAGAGGGTGCTTTGGACCTCTTTGAGGTCCCAAGTTGCCGTATTTTCCAATTTGTTTTTCAAGAAGAAGCTGGAAATTTTCACCTTATGTAAACCTTTCTGATTTTTAGATGTTGGAAATTAATTTATTTTGGAAAAAAATCACTGCAGGGCAAACAAAAAAACATCTGTGGCCCAGCTTGCCCGAAGGGCTGCCACTTTGCAGCCTCTGCCCGAAAGGCTCAGACTGATAGAAACCAAAGCAAGGATGACACCCTTTTTTTCCCGCTTTCGGTTGTGTCATTTCTCTCCCCGAGGCAATAAGCACAGGATCGTCTACCTACTGGAACAGGAAAGAAGGGTAAAGGGGAGAAATCTGTGGGCAAAACATTAATATTTCAAAAGAATTATCCTTCTATACCTTAATATTGAGTTTATACAGATAGGTTATATATTTTTTAAAAGTAAACTTCTTCTATGTCCAGGAAAAAAGGCTTGTGATTTCACAATCTATTTTCAGTAAAGAAATCTTGCCCAGCAAATGCTTTCAGTGGAACTATGAAGCTTTATATTGGGTCTCCTTGATGATTGCTTACTCCAACTCCTGAGACTGGATTAAATAAATGAGACAACTTAAGCTTAGAGGTAAGTGACTTGGCCTTGGTCCCCTAGCCAGTCCCCGCCAGCCAGACTCACAGTCGCCGACTCTCAGCTCTTTCTGTCTAGTGCCTCCTCCCAGACAAGCCAGGGCCCGGGCACTGCATGCTGCTCAGGGTGGGAGGAGGGTGTGGCATGGAATTGGGGGTGGTGCTGGACTGCAGTGCTTAACTCAAGGAGGGAAGACCCGAGAGGCCCTGGCCCCAGGGGGAGTCAAGTCACAGGGGGTGGACAACCGGAGGCCGTAATCATCGAAAGGGACTCAGGAGAGAGCGAGAATCCATGCACAAGCAGCAGGTCAGAAACCAGGAAGGTGGGCTGGGCTTTCTGCAGGGGCCCGAGGCCTTGGGGAGGTGGTGGAGAGGACCAGCAGTGGCATCGGAGCAACTGGGACATTTTGTACCGTAGTTGGGAAGTACCTCAAAGGGACATTTTTACCTGAGAGATCTTTCTCAAAACATCACTTCAAATTAGATTACTCCCCTTCTTAAAACTGTCCAAGGGCTTCCTGTTGCCTATGGGATAAAGTTCTAACTCTTTATACACCAGCTTCTTTGTAATCATGCCCCCGTGTGCATTTCTAGTATTTCTCAACACCATTACCCAACCTTTTAATACTCTAGCCCAGTGGTTTTCTAACAGTATCATTACTTGAATGAAAGTGCATCAGAATTGTCTAGGTTTAAAAAACAGATTTCGGGACCCTGATCCTGAGTTTCTAATTCAGTGCATCTGGGGTGGGACCTGAACTTCTGCATCTCTTCCGTGCTCCCAGGTGTCTGGGCACCACACTTTGAAAACTACTGTTCCAGCCACGTGCTCGATTGTTCTGTGGGCCGGCAGCATCAGGGTCACCTGGGAGCTAGTTGGAAATGCAGGTGCTCTGACCCACACCAGACCTACTGAATCAGAATCTGCATGAAAAAGAGCCTCAGGTGACTCATATGACATTAAAATTGGAGAAGTACCATTGTAGCCTAATAGTTCTCTACCCTGGCTGCGCCATAGAATCACCTGGAAAGCTTTAAATTTTTAATTTTAAAATTTCATGGAGAGATAGAGACACAGATGTAGAGAACAAACATGTGGACACCAAGTGGGGAAAGCCGGGGGGCGGGGCGGGGGGAGTTTTGGGCGGGGAATGAATTGGGATTGCCATATATACATTACTAATAAGAAAAAAATATCAAATTGTACACTTTAAATATATGCAGTTTATTGTATGTCAATTGTATCTCAATCAAAGTTCTCAAAGAATAAATAAATTAATTAATTAATTAAATTAAATTTCATGGAGGTCCATGCTCCACCCCTAAAGATTCGGATTTAATCGAGCTGGTGGTAGGGTCAAGGTATCTGTAATTTTAAAAGTTCTCCAGGTGATCTTCATATCCAGAAAGAGAATGATTGCCTTGGCTACACAGAACCACCACTACTCTCCAGACGTAACATGATCTCCCTCCCTGTAGTTATTCTGAACCCACTCTTCCCTCAGCCTGCAACAAAACTTCTCATTCTTCAAAACCCACGCTACCAAACCTCGTCTGGGAGGAGCTCCCTGAAGCATTCCCCAGCAGAGTTAACTGCTTCCTTCTTTGGAGTCTACTCTTCGTGCACCCAGTTGTAGGCAGATCATATCAAATTGTAATCATGTGTTTTCATGTCTTTCTCTCATTAGGGAAAACTAAACTGTGAATATCTTTGGGGCAGGGAATCTGGTTTATTTACTTTTTTGAACTGTAGCCCCCTAGCTTCTGTACAGTTGGTTCTGTCTGCTGCTCTATATCTCTGTTGGTGATTAAATGCACAAATGAGTTAAGTCAAACTTTGAGAAACAAGGACGTATCCTTCAGATGTTCTCAGTCCCCCAATCATCCCCACCAGAAAATTACCCCCAGCCCTGCCAACTCTTTACTGTCCACCCAAAGAAAACAAAAGAAAGCAAACAAGTAAAACAACAAACATCCCAGAACAGATGTGTGCATAAGATACAAGTCTTGGTTGTCTCAGAAGGAATAGTTGGGAACAGGTTGTAAGATCCATAAGGGCAGGAATTTTTGTTGGTTTTGTTCCTTGCTGTATGAAAAGGACTAAATTGGGTGAATGGATGTTGAACAAGTGGTGATCGTAAGGCAGCTGTCTTTTCTCCTTCCCCCTTCCCATTTATCATTCACATCAGTGACTCTAGGCTCTGTTTTGAATTCTGTGCCTTATCCCAAGACAGGGTCACTGGAGCTGCCTTTATGCATGTTCTGGCTTTGGAAATTTGCTGACGCAAAACACAATATTTGCAGGCAAAGTGTGAATCAACCTCCAATAATATCCTAAGTGCTTCTTAGTGACATGGTAATCTTTCAGACTGAATATAATGTAGTCATAAGACCTTAACTTCATTATTCACCCTTATCCCAACGTGCATGAACACGTGCGCACACACACAAGGGAAGAGTCTGAGTTACATTGCGCGTCACTTGGCAAACCAGGACTCCACACTGTGTTCTGCCCTTAAGAACTCAGAAGTACTTCCTGCCCTGTGGGCTGAATCAGCACTGAATTTGACCATCTCTTGATGACTGCTTGTCTTGCTGAATCACTGACAGAGAATGACAGAATTTTAGAGCTGGAAGGGATCTTAGAGGTCATTGGGTTTAACCTCACGTGTTTGATAGATGAGGAGGCTGAGGTCAAGAGACATGTCACTTGCCCAAAGTAACACAGCTTATTAGCTGCTGAATAAGAGCATCAGCTGGTGCCCTAAGTTCTGGTCACCTGTATTTTCTATTTACTTTATTACCAGCTCTAGAATCTGCCTTACGCTGGGTCTTAAATTACTTCATGTAGGAATGACAAGTCATTCTCTGTTCCTTGTGACAAAAAAAAAAAAAGGATTTTAAAAGAGAGTTAATGATCCTTAAAAATCAATCCTTTTAGGTTAAAAGTGAGGTTAGAATGTGTTGAAATCCATTGGTCTCATCTTGAAAGAATAGATGGTGATTTTTTTTTTTTTTGCTATTCAACTGAAAGCATTAGCCTCCATTAAAGTTTTTCTCAAACCTAAATTCTTTTTTCCAGATTTAGAATTTCACAAAGAAACAAAACCAAAACAATGTCTCAACCAAGCTGATTTATTCACTGTCAAGCTGATACACTTCATATTTGTAGAATATCCTCTCCTCCCTGCTCCACGTTTTTGGTCCTGGCTGATCTCTATGCAGTCACATCCTACATGTTTTTCTAAATCTAGTTAAATTCCTCTCCTCTCTAAGTGTCCTCCTGACCCCATGCCTTGCCTGAAATAATTTCTTCTTTTTCCTAACTTCTTTAATATTTGTTAGAGAACTTAATAATTATATATTCATTTTATTGTGTATTAGGAAAATATATTACTAACATATCAGACTCATGATTTCAGTTATTTGTTTAAAGGCAATTTATTTATTTTTGTATTTTAACATATTAAGAAGCTCATTTATTCAACAAACATTTATTAAGCATCTCTTATGTGGGCTTCCACTGTTCTAGGTACTAGGGATTCAGCAGTTAATAAGAAAGACAAAAATTCTCGACCTCATGGAGCCTAGACACTGGTGGAAAGAGGACAAACAACGAATGTGATAAGTAATTAATTCATTTATACTAACCTGCAAATTCTCAAAGTGGGCAGAGTCAAGGAGTGATGAGGCTGCTGGGAAGTTAGGACGGCTTAAATCCTGGCTCTGCCACTAACTAGCTATGCAACTCTGGTCAATTTGCTTCCCTCTCTGGGCCTTTATTTCCTCATCCATAAAACAGGGGCCAGTATGGTACCTGTCTCTAGGGTTAAATGAGTGGGTTTGTGTGACGTGACCGTATCTATTACATCATAATCATGTTTCTCTGGGAAAGCTTCCTGGAGAAGTTGAGCTTTGCCCAGCAGGCTCCAATGCCCAATGCCCAGAGAGTGCAGCTGGGTTTAGGCAGAACAGCCCACAGCTCAAAAGAAGGTCCCAGTGTAACAGGGAAGAGCCAGTTTTGGTTGGAGCATTTAGTCCACTTACATTCAAGGTAATTATTGAGATGTATGTTCCTATTACCATTTTCTTAATTGTTTTGTTTTTGTTTTTGTAGGTCCTTTTCTTCTCTTATGTTTCCCACTTAGAGAAGTTCCTTTAGCATTTGTTATAGGGCTGGTTTGCTGGTGCTGAATTCTCTTAGCTGTTGCTTGTCTGTAAAGCATTTGATTTCTCCATTGAATCTGAATGAGATCCTTGCTAAGTAGAGCATTCTTGGTTGTAGGCTCTTCCCTTTCATCACTTTAAATATATTATGCCAGTCCCTTCTGACTTGCAGAGTTTGTGCTGAAATCAGCTGTTCCCTTGTATATTATTTGTTGTTTTTCCCTTATTGTTTTTAATAATTTTTGTCTTTAATTTTTGTCAACTTGACTACTATATGTCTTGGCCTGTTTCTCCTTGGGTTTATCCTGCCTGGGACTCTCTGTGCTTCCTGGACTTGGGTGGCTATTTCCTTTCCCATGTTAGGGAAGTTTTTGACTATAATCTCTTCCAAAATTTTCTTGGGTCCTTTCTCTCTCTTTTCTCCTTCTGGGACCCTGATAATGAGAATGTTGGTGCATTTAACATCATCCTAGAGGTCTCTTAGGCTGTCTTCATTTCTTTGCATTCTTTTCTCTTTATTCTTTTCCACATCAGTGATTCTCACCATTGTGTCTTCCAGGTCACTTATTTGTTTTTCTGCCTCAGTTAATTTGCTATTGGTTCCTCCTAGTGTATTTTTCATTTCAGTTATTGTGTTGCATATCCCTGTTTGTTTGTTCTTTAATTCTTCTAGGTCTTTGGTAAACTTTTCTTGCATCTTCTCGATCTTTGCATCCAGTCTTTTTTCAAAGCCCTGGATCATCTTCACCATCATTATACTGAACTCTTTTTCTGGAAGGGTGCCTATCTCCTCTTCATTTAGCTGTTTTTCTGGGGTTTTATCTTGTCTCTTCATCTGGTACAAAGTCCTCTGCTTTTTCATTTTCTCTATCCTTCTGTGGCTGTGGTTTTCAGTTCCACAGAACAAAATACTGCTGATATTGCTTGATACTGCTGTCTGCCCTCTTGTGGAGGAAGCTATCTAGGAGGCTTGTGTGTGCTTCCTGATGGGAGGGACTGATGGTGGGTAGGGCTGGGTGGGCAAAACTCAGTAAAACTTTAATCTGCTTTGGTGGGCAGAGCTTAGTAAAACTTTAATCTGCTTGTCTGTCAATGGGTGGGGCTGTGTTCCTACCCTGTTGGTTGTTTGGCTTGAGGCTACCCAGCACTGGAGCTTACAGGCTCTTTGGTGGGGCTAATGGCAGGCTCTGGGAGGGCTTACATGCCAATGAGCATTTCCAGAACCCCTGCTGCCAGTGTCCCTGTCCCCTCGGTGAGCCACAGCTGCCCCCCACCTCTGCAGGCAACCCTCCAACACCAGCAGGTAGGTCTGATTCAGTCTCCTATGGGGTCACTGCTCCTTCCCCCTGGGTCCTGGTGAGCACTCTATTTTTTGTGTGCCCTCCAAGAGTGGAGTCTCTGTTTCCCCCAGTCCTGTGGAGGTCCTGCTGGCTTTCAAAGTCAGATTCTCTGGGGATTCCTCCTCCCATTGCTGGACCCCCAGGTTGGGAAGCCTGACGTGGGGTTCAGAACCCTCACTTTAGTGGGTGGACTTCTGTGGTATAACTGTTCTCCAGTTTGTGTGTCACCCACCCAGCAGTTATGGGATTTGATTTTATCACAATTGCGCCCCTCCTACCATCTCATTGTGACTTCTCCTTTGTCTCTGGATGTGGGGTGTCTTTTTTGGTGAGTTCCAGTGTCTTTCTGTTGATGATTGTTCAGCAGTTAATTGTAATTCCAGTGCTCTTGCAAGAGGGAGTGAGCACATGTCCTTCTACTCTGCCATCTTGAACCATGAAGTGTTTAAAGGAAATTTAATTGAAAGTTGTATCAGTTCATTATTGCTGCAAAACAAACTAGTCCAATACAATGGCTTAAAAGAAGGTTACTTTATTGAGCTCATGATTCTATGGGTCAGTAATTTGAGCTGGATTCAGTTGGACTGAAGTCAGCTGGGTTCCTTCATGTGTCTGTGGTAAAGCAAGCTGCAGGTTTGCTAAGTGGGTTGCTGGCTGTCAGCCTGGAGCCCCTTTCTTCTCCATGTGATCCATCATCCCCCATTAGGCTTGCCAGGCTTTTCCTATGGCAGAGCCAGGGGTCCAAGCAATACAGCAGAAGCATGCAAAGCCTCTTGAGGCCACTGGGAACTGGCATACCATGTTCTGCTGCATTCTATTGGTTGGAGCAACTCCCAAGGCCCGTCCCTCCCTGTAAGTGGGAGGAGCTACAAAGTCACATTGCAAGGGGCATGGATACTGAGAGGGGAGAAGAGCTACGGACATGCTGCAATTGATCTACTTCAAAAGTTGATTTAAAGAAAAGTACAGGTAGTTGGAGACTATGGTAAGGACTGTGAAGTTGTTACCTGAATGGCTGAATACAGATCAGTACAATCTTTCTGATGCTTAATCACTTACTGCTTTGTAACTATTCTCATGTGACCACCCAGTAGCACTAACCTGGAGTGCAGTTGGAATATGGCATTTCCTACGTCTTGTTCTTTTCTACTTGGATTTCCAGAATTTTAGCCACATCTAAGGCCTGCTTCAGATCTCGGGATTGCAGTGTGTCTGGGAGTAGGGGAGGGAGTGTGTTGGGGTAGAGGAAGATCCCTAAGGGCATCTCACAAAATGTTGTTTTCCTCCTGACCCTCAGCCACCGGACATAATGGAGGTGGAAGCTGGATCACTCCCAGTGTCTCTGGATGCCAGTATTGCTATCTTGTTGTTACACTGCTAGTTTGGGACAGGCTTTTGACATAGTGATCAAGTTATCCTGACTTAGCCGTTGTGATAATATCCACTTTGAAGGCAGGAACATTTTGCTCAGGCATAAACTACAACAATTAAAATTTCAATTTAAGAAAAAATTGGTAACGTAAGAATGGACATTTTCACCCCATTCCTGAGCGCTGGCCCAGAGTTGAAATGAGGGGGTAGGGTGAACCAAAAGCCATGTTAAGTGGTTGACAATCAGCCAGGAGGCTAACCTGGGCTTCTGGCTGAAATGCTAAAATTAAATGAGAAATTGAAAATATGGTTCCTATTAATTCAGATTTCCATAAGCAACTCCTTACATACCCAGAAAAATACAAATTGATCCACTCTTGCTGAGGGAGAGTGCATAATCAATTTGAACCTAAAAAAGAAGAAAGGAGAGAAAGGAGGAAGGAAGGGATGAAGGAAGGAAGAAAAAAGAAAAGAAAAACTCCTGACGGGGAAGACACTGACCTACCACGTTCTTTCACAGTGAGTGACTGCAAATTACTTGGTGCAGTGA
This sequence comes from Hippopotamus amphibius kiboko, assembly GCF_030028045.1. Lineage (NCBI taxonomy): Eukaryota > Metazoa > Chordata > Mammalia > Artiodactyla > Hippopotamidae > Hippopotamus > Hippopotamus amphibius. The sequence continues at coordinate 72,722,998 of NC_080187.1, forward strand.
GAGACCACGACAGTCCTAGGAACATCCAGCCTGCAGTCCCCTTGTGACAGTCACTATAGTCGGCCAAAATGCTAAGACTTTAATACGTGATTTATTTATTTCCTAGGGTTGCTGTCACAAAGTACCACAAACTGGGTGATTTATAATAACAGAAATGTATTGTCTCACAGTTCTTCAAATTTATTGTCTACAGGTCTGAAATTAAGGTGTCAGCAGGGCCCTGCTCCCTCTAAAACCTGTGGGGTAAGAATTCTCCTTCACCTCTTCCAGCTTCTGGTAGCCCCGGATGTACCTTGGTGTCTGGCTACAGAACTCCAGTCCTCTGTCGTTCCCTACGTCTGCTCACAGTCTTCCCTCTGTACAAATCTTTCTCTATGTCCAGATTTGCCTTTTTAATATGTGCACCAGTCATATCGGGTGAGGGCCCAGGGTAATGACCTATTTTAACTCGATTACTTCTGAAAAGACCCTCTTTCCATAAAAGGTCACGTTCTGAGGTCTTGGTGGTTAGGACTTCAGCATATCTTTTGGGGGGAACACAATTCAACCCATGACACGTGGCATGGTGTATTTACTTAGAATAGGTAATTTATTTTATTACCTAAAAATTGTAAACTTGCCTTGAAAATATATAAATTTAAACTATGCCTCTCAAGAAGTTGTCTGGTTTTGAAAAGTCACAAAGGAAATCTATAGAGAGAAAAAGAATTACCAAAAAATTAGGAAATATTTTACCATCAGAAAATTGAAAAAAAAGTTTTAAAATGTATTTTGAACAACTGCATCTTTATTTACGTTCTCATTTATTGCTCTTATTAGTGAAAATCAAATGGCAAATGGCTGTCTAATCATAAGAGATGGAAAAACAGTGAAATGAGGGCAGTTCCAAAGACATTAAATTATTTTTCGTGGTCAGTATATCTAATAAGTGCCTTGTCTTTGTAACCCACATATATCTGGAGCCCCACCTGGACCTATCACCCTGTGGTGTTATTGAGTGAAAAAATACATCCCAGGACAGAAAAATATAATTGGAAGCACTAATCTTTTTCCAGTATCTTTTGACAAAATGTTAAGATGGAAGAATATCCTTAATAAATAGTAAAAGTTCCAAGAAAGAACATTCTCCTATCTCCTTGTCTCCTCATGTGGACACAGGCACACACACATCATACACACACACACATACACACACACACACACACACACACACACACACACGTCAGTGGTTTCTGAAGCGCATGATTCCTCTCTGTTTTCTCCCTCAGACTCTTTTTAATACCAACCATGTGATTGGTCTTCCTCTCTCTCCTCTCTTCCTTTCTTCTGAGCCCTTTATTATAGAGAATAACCAAGTCTCTCTAGTTCCTTTACATTTTTTTCCCCTCCATTGTGCATGTTTCTCAGGTGCTGCAGAGCAAAGGAGAGCCTGGGTGCCAATCCAGCAAGTCAAATCCACCCTCCTTACAAGAGGAAGTGGGAGAGGCTGTGAATACTCAGACATTAACATTTTGTCAGCTGCTGCACTTCAATATTTTTGACGGTTACGTTTTTAATATAAAGAGAGTGGTATGTTAATATAAAGCAAGTGGTTTTATTAATAGAAGCCACTTTCTTCCTGCAGCCATTAAATAAACTTTGAACTAATATTTTGGAATATTTCTTTGAGGACCAAATTATTAGCCCCCAAGTGTACCTGTATATGAAGGTCTTGGGAAAAAGTGTTTGTGATCACAGGCAATAAGATGTTGGTAAAGGAGAACAAGGTTGAAAAGCTTGGCATTCAATGTGGAAAGATGATGACTGAGAGAAAATGTTTTTAAAAATCAATAAAATCATTAAAGGCATGGAGAATACAAGAATGTTAGCATAATTCCCTAATTCCAGGATAGTAGAGCTAACCTGAAGCTTAGAACCAAAAGGGAGGTATAATTCCAAACAACAATTTTAAAGTTCAGTTTGTGTCATTTAAAGTTTTAGCCTCATGAAAAAAGGATTTGAAATGAAGTCATGAGTTTCCATGATTCCATGTTAGTAGTATTTGATGTACCCTCCCAAAGCTTTCCAATAAAAGCTCTCCAAATAAAAATGCCTAAAAAAAGGCACAAAAAAGACAATATCAAAAAATAAAGCAAAGACCATATGCTGTGGTCTAGTGGGAATTTCTACTAGAGAAAATTTCTACAAACAGTAACACTGATGAATGTGCGCCTCAATGATAGAGTTACAGAATGGCTTCAATTGCCCCTTATTCTCTTGCCCCTGTGAATCTGAGATGTCTTTCCTAGGAAAACAGGTGGCTTCCCCTCTCTGCTAGGAGGCTATTTTCTGTGATAGGCAGAGTTGTGTAAACTGTCCCACATCTGCCCCATCATTTCTCTTTTTATATCCTTTGGAAACTAAAACTCCAAGTGTGCAACACAGCCAGGAGTAGAGAATGTGGTTGGATTCACATTGCAAATATTCATTGTCTCCATCCAAGGGTCCTAAATTGTGTAGGGTGGAGTGTAAGTGGACACACATTTTTTTTCTTTTGTCTTTGTTTTTACTGACTTTGAGATTTTGTTTGTTCGTTTATTTATTGGCTGCATTGGGTCTTCGATGCTGAGCGTGGGCTTTTCTCTAGGTGCGGAGAGCGGGGGCTACTCTTTGTTGCAGTGCATGGGCTTCTCATTGTGGTGGCTTCTCTTGTGGAGCATGGGCTCTAGGCATGCGGGCTTCAGTAGTTGTGGTACATGGGCTCAATAGTTGTGTCTCGCGGGCTCTAGAGTGCAGGCTCAGTAGTTGCAGCACATGGGCTTAGTAGCCCCACGGCATGTGGGATGTTCCCCACCAGGACTCAAACCCATGTCCCCTGCATTGGCAGGCGGATTCTTAACCACTGTGCCACCAAGGAAGTCCAGACACACATTTGTATTCATGTTGGCTGAACGTTCCCCTACTTTATTTCCATGGACCTAATCTGAAAAAGAAAGGTGTCGAAATACACTAATTATGTCACAATTATTGCTATTGAACGGATTCTCCAAGCATTTATAATTACCCTACAATGTGAGCTCCTGGGCTATAATCTTCAGACCCTCTTTGAGTTATGTTGATGTTAGGACATGGAAAAATCTGGGGAGAGGAACCCTAACATAAGGCCAAAGTGTGAGAATTACTGATGAATATTTTATAGTTCTAGGAGTTTATGAGGTCATATTTGGTGCCTATAATCCCTGGGGTGCAATTTGAAGAAGAAAAATGGAATCTAACCAAGGGCAGTGGAGAAACGCTGAAGAAGTAAATGGAGGGTTTGCAATTGCAGTGGAAAAGGATTCTTTTAAAATCCAAACCCAAATTTTATGCCACTACATTAATATATATACATGGAATGATAATGTTTAAAGTTGATTAGTTTTGTATAGTAAAGTGGGAGAAGGAAAGGAAACTTTGCCCTAAAACTATTGTCTAATTTTTTTAAGGTAACATTTATTTTCTCTTTCAATTTGAAAATTACTATCTGCTTACTGTAAAGGACTTTTAAAATGATAACATTGTATTACTATAAAAATTTTAAAGTACGATATAATACTATAACACAACTAATATTATATAGTACTTACAACATGCCAGACATTATTCTAAACACTTGATATGCATTAAGCATCTTGATTTTCACAACTCCTCAGATAGGTATTATTAGTTCCATTTATAGACGGAGGAATTGAGTCACAGAGAAATTAATTAACATGTACATATTTGTGGTCTTTTGTCTTTTATAATTTCCTTTTATTATCTTCTGTTTTTGAAGATTAATAATCCTCCTTTAACTTTTCCAAAAACAGTGTTGATCTATATTTTTTCTAATTATCAAAATAAGAAATGAGGACTTCCTAGGTGGTGCAGTGGTAAAGAATCCACCTGCCAATGCAGGGGACATGGGTTCGAGCCCTGCCCTGGGAAGATTCCACATGCCATGGAGCAACTAAGGCCATGTGCCACAACTATAAAAAAAAAAAAAAAAAAGTAAAAAAAAAAAAAATAATAATAATAAAAAAATAAAAAATAAGAAATGAAATGGTACCTTCAGATTTTCTTCTATATATGAAAGAGGAATTAACATTTACTTCCTCTTCACATCTCAATTTCTAGTCTTTGTTAATGTAATCTAGAATTTAACAAAATTATTTTTATATTATATATTCTATTTTTCCTCCAGGATTACAATTTAACAAGCATATTCCATTTTGTAGCAAAGTTTACAATTCTTTAGCTTTATCTCAAAATGTTTTCAATGTTGTTGCCAGTTCTTTTACATCTTTCTATTTTTCCCTTTAATCTTTATTCACCTCTTAATATTAAAGAGATTTTGATTGCTTACTTTTTAGGAAGATAGGTGAGTAAAATCTTTTAGTCCCTCACAGACATGAAATTGTCTTTTGATTGCTTTCACATCTATTGATATTTGAGTGAATTTTTAAAATCTGGGTTGGAGCATTTCTCTCCTAAAAACTCTGAAGATGTTACTTCATTGTGTTCTGGCAGTTAGTGCTGCAAAAAGAAAGGGGGTACCAGCCTGGTTTGGGTTCCATTATGTACAGTATGTTTGTTTTTACTACATACCTGTAAGGTTTTTTCTATGTCCATATAATTCTGAACATTTTTCAGAATATGTCTATGCGTACATCTTTTTTCCAAAGGGAGGCAGGAAGTATACTGGTTAAAAACTCAAGCTTGCAAATCAAATAGCATAGATTGAATCTCAGCTCTGCTCTTGAGCTGACCTTTGTCAAATGACCCTCTCTAGCCTCAGTTTCCTTAACATAAAGTGGAATAATGATGGCACTTTACTGCTTAGTTTTATGTTAGGATTCAGTGAAATCATGAATGTGGAATGCATAGCACAATACCTGCCTCATAGTGAGAGATATTGTTATTGGTCTTGTCTGGAACATGGTTCACCCTTTCAATCTTTGTACTAACACAAAAGTCAAAGCAGACTCACATAATTCATAGATCTTATTCCTCATCACATTTTCCTAATAATTCCAAGGATAGAGGCAATCACTAGGCCGAAACAAAGCATTGTTTTTCTGAAAGAGCCTGAAATCATCAGAAGCTTGCAGAAGGTGGTCAAGATGTCTCCTTTTTCACACTTTGGGTTTGAGTTTTGGTTTTGGATTAACCAGTGCATTTTAAACAATGTGTGTGGAAATCTTATTCACTAAGGGAGTCATTAATCTCCTCCATCTCCCACTTCATGCTTACATGGTTTGTGGCAGTTATAGTTGCTGATAATGTAGAAAAAGTAGAATAAATAGGAAATAGAGGATAATATTCTGGAGATATATATATTTAATAATCCTACAATTGATAGATGTATTCTCAGTATCCTAGTTGGTAAAGACCTTGGCTTTCCTAACAGGGAAAGAAAAGTAGTAAGAAGCTAAACAAAACCTCCTTCTGCAAAAGTGAACCCTCAAGATGTGGGTTCTGAGGAAGGAAATAAAAGTTATGGCGTCTTCTGCCTTGCTGTCTTTTTGATCACTTGTTCTGGGGAAAGCCAGCTGCTGAGTTGTGAGTACATCCAAGCAGCCCTGTGAAGAAAGCCACACTGAGAGGAACTGAGGCCTCCCACCAACAGCCAGTACCAATTTGATAGCCAGTTGGATGAGCTACTTTCGAAGTAAATTCTCCAGCTCTAGTGCAGTTGAGTCTCGACTTCTCAGATGACTGTAGCCCCAGCTGATATCTTGACCACTTACGAGAGATCCCAAGTCAGAATCTCACAACCAGTTCACTCTCAAATTCTGACTCACAGAAGCTGTGAGAAACAATAAATGTTTATTTTATTTATTTTTAATTAAAAATTTTTATTGCGATAAAGTTAATACTACATACAAGTTACCATTTTCACCATTTTAAAGTGTACAGTTAAATGTTTTTGTTATAGTAATGATGTGCACCCATCACCACTACATAATTCCAGAATACTTTCATCACCCCCAAAATAAATCCTGTACCTCCTAATGCTTCCCCACTGCCATCCCCTGAAAATCAGCAATTTACTTTCTGTCTTTATGGATTTGTCTGTTCTGCATATTTCACAAAAATAGAATCATACAATATGCGGGATAACTTATTATGCAGGAATAGATGACAATGACCATTCTTTTAGTGCATAGAGCAGTTGACATGGAACAGATTCTTTCAACCCAATTTCATTGGCTTTGTAGTTAGAGACAGTCCCTTCAAGATTCTGAATAGATTGACATTCAATCTTGTTCCATTTTTTTTCAGTTTTTTGTTTGTGATTTCAAAAGAATTTTTGTTGAATTTTGGGAAAGGCCATGAGTGAGGCTGTGTTTTGGTTATCTATCTCTTGCTACAGGTCAAATACCATAAATGTGGCAGCTTAAAACCATACACGTTTCTTATCCCACAGCTTCTGTGAGTCAGAGCTTAACTTAGTTGTGTCTTCTGCTCTGGGTCCCACCAGATTCCAATCAAGGCATCATCTGGGCTGCATTCACATCTGGAGGCTTGTTTAGGGAAGACTTTGCCCAAGCTCACTCAGATTTGGGGCAGAATTAATTTCCTTGCAGTTGTAGGATGGAAGGCTCCAGCTTCTTGTTGGCTATTGCCTGGAGGGCACCCATAGTTCCAAATGGCCACCCTTAATTTCCCTGTGGCCTTCCCTACCATGGCCACTTACTTCACCAAGCCAGCAGGCAGCATCTCTAGAATGAGTGTGCTAGCAAGATGGAGTCTCATAAAATGTAACCTAGTCGTGGAATTGACATCTCATCACTTTTGTCATATTTCATTGGTCAGAGGCAGGTTACAGGTGCTGCCCACACTTAATGGGAGAGAATTATCCAAGGGTGTGAACACCAAGAGGCAGGGATCATGGGGCACATCTCCAGATTCTGCCATAGATTGCAAACCAAATACCATAAATGGTGAAAAATCTTGCAGATAAACTCTTTTTCATTTTACTTTAATTTGTTTCTAAAAGACTAGAATTCATTTGATGGTACTTTTATGGTCTATTTTTACTCTCATGTTTTATTGTTTTTGATACAGCATTGTCTAGTTTTCTTTCCACACACAAAAAAGTATTTTTGTGAACATTGCTCCAGCTCAAAAATGGAAAAACCAATTGCAGTCTAGAGCTAGCTTTAATGGCTCTGATGTCTCCATATAATCACTCTCTTGAAAGCCTTAAGAGGCAATGTAGCATAAACATGTGTTCTGGAGTTAGGAAAACCTGGGTTCAAAATCAGCCTCTGTCATTTGCTAGCTGTGTCACCTAAGACTCAATTTCTTCATCTTAGAATGGAAATAATAATAATATCTACACCATGGAGTTATGAGTATTCAAGGACAGAATGCATGTACCACCTTATATATTGTAAACACTCTATTGATGCAAACTTATAATAACAATAATGACACTAATAATAATTATTACTGACCTAAAGAAGACAGTTTTAAGAAGGAGGAAATAAACAGTATGGCATAAAGGCCAAGTATGGTAAGGACTGAAGGATATCCAATAGATTCAGCAACTGGAAGGTCATGGTAAGAGCTGTACCAGCGGATGGGGGTGTGGCTGTAGCTGTACTGCAGTGGGGGTGCAGAGGGAATGGGAAGCTAGGAAGAAAAAGCAGACAAGAAGGGCATTGGCTCTGGTAGGAGAAACTTTGAAAGAGGGACAATGGAACAATATCTACCATATGCCCTTTGCCTCCATATCCAGTGGGTAACAGGGTTCACCTCATGTGGACTGTATATCCAGCAAGTCCCCAAACTTGTGCTGGAGATGCAGTCTTTTTCTCTTTGGATTAGTGCATTTCTAACTCTTTCTTATAAGAAAAAATTTAAAAATCCAAATTTCTATTTCTGGCTTCTCTGTAGTTTGCTAAATTACAACTTTAAATATTTAAAGGTTTCCAACATACATAACAAGCTGATACAATAAATGCAAAAAAAGAAGCTGATCTGTAAGAGGCAGCTGAGAGGCAGTAAAAAGTTACAAATTCCCAGATGGCATGGGAATGAATGGCAGAGACTTTGAGTATTTGAGGGGAATCAAGTGCAAGCCAAAGATGGTAGATTTAGAGGTTTTAATATTGCACACTAAATTGCAAACCCATTTGGCATGTGACCAGATATCAATATGGGTAAAGAGCAGGAGCTGACGTTTATATTTTTTCTGAACTAGAGGATTTATCTGTGTGGTAATAAGCTTTCTAAGCTGGAACAGTAGGGAAGATGCTTGAGTTTGTAATTTATTATTATTCCAACTAACATTCTATTTCGTGCCAGCAGTCACACTTTACCCGAGAGCTTTCTGAATAATTTCCGTTCATCAACCAGAAGGAAGAATAACTCCTCAGTGGTACAGGCCATGAGCAGAATGCTGTGCCTTTACCTTAAAGGGCTAGTGGAAATATTGCATGATGCAGTAGCGGGTCATTAATAGAGCCAAGGAGCTCTTGAGTTCTCCCTCTTGGGGGTACTTATGGAAGCTTTAATAAACTGTTACTGTGTGGCAGTAGAAAGGGCCTGGGCTGGAGTCACAAAGTCCAATATCAAATCCTGGATCCATTACTTATTGTGTGGACTGGGTCACTTGATGCCCTCTCTAAGCCCATTTCCTCTGTTGTGAAATGGGGCAATTATATCAATCTCATCAACTATGGTAGAGATGAATGAGATTCTGGGTATCTGGCATGTTGAAGGGTCAATAAATTCCTCTTGAATTTGGATTCCTAGCACATCTCTACTTTCTATTCAATAAATTGAGTTCTTTCTTTGAATATAACCTGAGTAATGACTTCTAAGTTCCATCCCCATAAATGTGGAGTAGTGAGTTACCTGTTCGCAGTTACTGCTGCAGCTGTATGGCTGAACATGCATGGGGCAGTGTGGTGAGGTGATGTGATTTTGCTGCTCAGGAAGGCAGGACCCCTGACTCTATCTCTAACCTACTGAGAGACCTTGAAAATGATTTTGACTCTCTGAGCCTACTTCTTGATTTGTAAATTATGTCACAGGGCGGTTTGTGGTGTGCAACAAACACGTTCTGTTTTCTTCTGTCTTGAATATTCCCAATGTAGATAAAAAAGTTCTTTCCATACTGGGCTATTGAGTCATACCTTTACTCATAGTAATTCATTAAGAAGCATTATTATCACAGTAACTGTGAATGATCCCATGGAAGAATTTAGCAGCAAATGAAATCATTGACAATAAATGAATTTGCTAACTAAAATGCAGTACAGTCCTATGAAGAAGAGAATTTGTTTTATTATCATTTAAACGTATTAAAAGAAGGTCATTATCATTCAGTTCCTGAATTGTATTGCATGAATATTTGTTGATTTAACAAATAAATAGATGCTTACCTTCTATACAAGCCATCTATGCAATAGTGTCAAACAGGAGCAGGCTATTTGGTTGTTAGAGGATGTAGGAGGGACTGTGTTCTGATCCCTTGCCATTCTGTGTTGCTGTTCCGTACGGCTGTCCTAAAATACACCTTTGCCTGCAAGGGTCCTGCAGGCTAATTTCATCAGCTGGGAGCCTGCCCAGGCTGTCATGGGCTTTAAGGTACGCTGCTACAGGCAGTCACCAGCAGGCATCTGTCTCCAGATCTAGGGGAGCTTGCAGTGATGTGACCCCAGACCCAATGTAGAGCCTAATGGAAAGTGAGAAGTCATCTGGATCTGTAGGATCCAAATATTTTTGTCAGAATAAATGTGGGACTTGTTTAAAAGTTGTATATACACACAGAAAAATTACCTAGATCACACAAGGATCAATGCTGGTCTTATTTAGGACCAACTGTTGACACAGACTAGCAGGGAAATTACATAGACGGGGGTCCCTATGCTTCGAGGTGCTCAGGACATCTGCCCTATCATGGGGTTCTCCTATGTAGTCACCAAGCTCAATAGTCAGCCAGACCCAGATCCAATTCCTACAGCTACTTATGAGCTGTGCAGCTTTGGGCAGATTTTCTTTTCCGTAACCTGAGGCTAAAAATAGTACCTACCTCACACAGGGTGAATGTGAGAATTAAATGAGCTAATGTATATTATATGCTTTGTAATGGGCTTTTCACTTAGTAAACTCTGAAGTGTTATAATTATTCGTGATTATTTTGTTATTGCTATTATAATAAAAATTGGGGGCTCAGGGAAAGTTGCCCAAGGTCAGACAGCTAACAACTAACTGGTGGGGCCAGGCTGAGCACCCAGGTCTATCTGCCTACGATTATACCGTGCCGCTGCAAAGGAGAGCTGAACGTGGTTACTCCAAGAGCACCAACAGCCAAGGCAGAACTGGCCGACCAAGGTGGAACTATTGTGAAACAGTCGATTCTGGGCAAAATCTTGTCGGTCAGGGACAGAAGGAAGTGGGAATCAGTCTCATCTGCAGCAATCCTTCCCAGCTTTCTTCCCACAGGCTACGGAGAGACTCTACACGAGGGCCTCAGGGGCACTCCTGAAACTGATTAAGCCTGAGCCAACCTAGTTGTGAACTGGGGTTAAAATTGAACAAAATAAACACTACGCAGTGCAACAAGCATAGCTCCTTTATTTTGTGTAACTTCTCTTTTGTCTTCCTCTGTGCTGCTTCCCCTATGCCACGTCAACAGTGCGTGCTCTGTGAGGCAATCTGCTTCTAAATCCCAAATTTAGAGTGGGGCACAAATGCCTCTGGTTTTTCTTCTCCCAAACTTTCTGGAGTTTTCTTTTGCACAGCCCTTAAGGTACCTATGTGAAGCAGAGGTGGGCAGGGGAAGCCAGGGCCCTAGCATCTGACCTTTCATTGATCTTTTCTTCTTCTTTTGAAGACTTTTATTTTCTATTCCCCTCTTATAGGAAATTTTCTTAGGTTACCTCTGAGTCTACTCTACCCATGGCTTAGAGAAAAACTATGTATTTTCAGATATATAAGCATTGTTTCTTATTTAAAAAGGAGACTTTAGAATTTATAAAATTTTTTCTCTGCAACATCTGGCTTTCAAGTCTTTATTGCTATTATTATTTTCATTTTTATTATTATTATTATTATTATTTTTGGCTGCATTGGGTCTTTGTTGCTGCGCGCAGGCTTTCTCTAGTTGTGGCGAGCGGGGGCTACTCTTTGATTTGGTGCATGGGCTTCACGGTGCGGTGTCTTCGCTTGTTGCCGAGCATGGGTGTTAGGTGCCTGGGCTCGTGGGCTCTAGAGCGCAGGCTCAGTAGTTGTGGCTCTCGGGCTTAGTTACTCCGTGGCATGTGGGATCTTCCCAGATCAGGGCTCGAACCCATGTCCCCTGCATAGGCAGGTGAATGCTTAACCACTGCACCACCAGGGAAGTCCCTTAAATTTTTAAAAAGACATTTGTTGATGTGGTACTGACCTCCTCCTTCCCTAGGACAATATGTCTCTTGGCCTATCTTTAAGGCAGATGGGATGCATGGGAAAGAAAAAAAAATAACACCTGGATTACTCAGAAGTTACTGAGGAAATGATCGAGATACTTAAAATACGTTGTCCCCATGACACTGGTGAAGATCCATGGTATGCCATTAGGATGGATCTTTCATTCATTCATTCGTGAATATTTACAGAGCGCCAGCAGAGGCCAGGCACTGAGGATGGCAGTAAACAACTTTCCCACTTTTCACAGCCCAGGCAATAGCACTGAGATCGTCCACAAATACAACTGTCTGATTTTCATAGAGCCTTGGAGAGGCCTTGCAGAAAAGGAGTTAGTGTTTTTCTAGACTGTCTGTAATGAGAATAAACATACTTGCTTTTTGAGGAACTGTTGTATCAAGCCCTCTGTTCAGAGGTGCTATATTCCAACCCTGTTGACATTTTGTATTGCTTATTTATTTTTGTGTAACCAATTACCCCCAAACTTAGCAGATTAAAACAGCAAATATTTAATATTCCACAATTTCTGAGGGTCAGGAATTTGGGAGCCGCTTAGCTGGGTGCCTTTGGCCCAAAGTCTCTCACAAGGTTGCTGTCAAGCTGTCAGCCAGTGCTGCGGTCATCTCAAGATTTGGCTGGGGCTGAACACCTGCTTCCAAACTCACTCACATGGCTGTTGTCAGGCCTCAGAAGATCTGCTTCCAAGTTGACTCATGTGACTCTCTTCCACAGGCAAGCTTATGACCTGACAGCTGGCTCCCCCTGGTTGAGAGCAAAAGAATGCCCAAGATGGAAGCCACAGTCTTTTTATATCCCAATATCATAATGGACATCCTATCACTTCTGTGGTATTCTATTTGTGACGAGCAAGTTAATAGATCCAGTCCACACTCTAGGAGAGATTACCCCAAGGCGTGAACTCCAGGAAGTGGGGATTCCACCTGGTATGAGCGCCATCTCGGAGAGACTGTCTGGCACAACCTTCTTCACCTGCCACGAATGCCTTTTGGGTTACAGGTCACAGTATAGATTTCTATGATTTCCCCTACTTCTTTGGCACAAATGGTCACAGGCATTTAATGAAGCATTTATTACATTGTGCCTTATTCTCAAATGAGTTTAGGTAAACCAGCCATGATGGCGATGGCCTATAGGGCTGGTAGAATGGACACGTCCTTCCAAGGTGATTTCTTATAAGCATTTGCTCTCTGTTTGCTACTGAGAGAGCACCTTGGGATACAGTTATGCAATCTCAAATGAATAGTTAATGGGGTGAATTAGAAATACAGGAGGTTTTTCCCATGATGATTCATGTCCTACCATTTTAGGAGTTGTTTTAACCACAAAAGCACTTGAACTTATCACAGAATTAAGAATCAAGAAACCTGGATTTGAACTCTGACCCAGCCTCTAGCTGTTGACATGGGGTAAATTACTTTACCTCTCAGAGGTTTTGTTTCTTTCACTGGAAAATGAAACCTAGACTAAAAGGTCTCTAAGGGCCCTTCCAGCTCTACCAGACTGTGCATCTTCAGCACAGGTGTTTTTCTTCTTCAGGAGATTCATGTGGAGCCAGGGATGTGCTCTTGCTGCAGTCTTGCTCTGGTTGTATAATTTGTTGGGATTTGATGGATTGTTGTTATTTGGCAATTCTCTACTTTCGTTTTCTGGAAGCTGCTAAGACACACTCCCACTGGTCTTGTATGGGAAAACATCGAACACTTACTGAAGTCTTACCATGTACCAGGCACTATGCTAAGCACTTTATAGGCATTCTTATAACAATCCTATGAAGTAGATATCTTTTATTCCATAGTTTATAGAAGAAGAAACTGAGGCTTGTCAAGATCACAAGCTAATTATGACCAGGGCAAAAATTCTAATGGACAGTCTGTCTGGCTCAAAGCCAGGCTCTTGACCTCTAGGTTATCTACTTTGTGGACCAGTTCCTTGGGTGAAGCCTGATCAGTCCAGTGTAGCTTATCAAAGTGCTCTGGCCAGTGTGATAGCTTAGAAATGCTAAGCACCCCATGGGAAGAAGCAATATTTTTTTCCAGAATAAGCTTATCATGTAAAGGTGTGTCTTCGAGGGAGGTGGGTCCTATGAGCAAATACCATTTCCTGACAAGACCCCTCAATGTGTGCTGCTGAGCAGAGATGGCCAGTCAGCCGGGTACTGCTTTTTTTTTTCTTCTTTCTACTGTGATTTCTTATTCCTCAGGAATGTACATTTATTTGAAAACCTCTGCTCTGTGTTTGGCTAGTAAGAGAGTTACAAAATGGAAATGCCTCTCTTGGCCCCTTTGGCCCTCCTGGAGCTATAGCCATACATTTCCTGTTGCCGGAAGGTCTTTCAGAGCAGACAGGATTCTGAGGATGGTTTGGTTTTGTTTTGCTGGTTTTTTTTTTTTTTGGTGGTGATGGTGGTGGAGGTTTTTTGTTTGTGAGGATTTTTGGTTTGTTTGTTTTCTCCTTTAGACTTTTAGTCACACAACTAGAGCTTAGAATTGAATTTCACCCACAGCACACTGTAGAATGTCTGCAAGTCCACCAGGAGCCCCCGGCAAAAGATGTCCCTGGTTCTTCTTAGTTCAGCCAATGTTGCTATACAAGCCAGTTCCTACTATGGGCTGAGAAGGGAGGGCATCAATCACTTTTCAGCAGCTTTTGTTTCTAAGTGGGTGTTTTGGGAGGCAGCCCTTCGGAGTTGGAAGAAATAGTATTTTCTATAGCCATTTATTTGGCCGTTGCAACAAGGAAAATTTCCACTGACATAAAGAAGCCATTCTGAAGACTTTACTATGTGGGAATGGCTTCACTAGAATGATCAAAACTGCAAAGTAGCAAGTATATCACTAATATTTATGGAGAATTTTGCAGGAGCTTTATACATTATCTAAGTAAATTCTTTCACCAAGCTTGGGTGATAGATATTATCTCCATCATGCAGATGATGTGTAGAAAATTTAAAAGACTTGTCCAAAGTTGCAATTCCTGTAACTAGGAGAGCTGAACTAGAACCTGGGCCTCTCAGAATCCAAAGCCAATGATTTAGGCTACTATGCAAACTATCTACTTACAAATGTGAACTTTTTATATTGATTTTATATTGATTTTCAACATGTATGTTGAAATATTTTGGATGCATTGGGTTAAAGTATATTGTTAAAATTGATTTTACCTATTCCTGTTAATTTTTTAAGATGGCTACTAGAAACTTTAAAATGACATAAGCCACTCGCATTATGTTTCTATTGAACAGTGCTAGACAAGGGATGAAATAACAAAGGAGATGCAAGTGGAGAAGTTGATTGGATCCCAAGCTTGGAAGGCCTTGAAGAACATTTATGAATCACCCTGAATGTGCCAAATATTGCCCACAGCTTATAGAAATATAATGTTTTCACTCAAGGTTCATGGCTTTTATATTGCCCACTAAGTATAACTTTTAACATGTCAATATCCATAATTATTTGAGCCAGTCAAATAATTCCAGTTCTTTGCTTGTTGTGTTTTATGAAGTAGTTAAATAGTTGGAAAAAGCTACCAAGAATGAGGGTAAGGAAAGAAGAGGGCACAGTTCTGCAAGGGGATTAGGAGACAATTGTGTCATTTCCATCTAAAATTGATGGAAACAAAGGCGCCAAACCATTAAAATCCAGGGTGCGCTCTCTGGCAGGCCTTTGGCAAGAAGCATAACACTTACTTAAGTGGGTCACAGCCTGACTGTTAATTTCCATTCATGGAGTTTGTTTCATTTTCTGGTGTCTCAGTTAGCTCCAAGGTGATGCTTAAAATAGTTGTGAGGGCATTGTGGAGGTAGTCAAAGTTTCCAGAGTGGTCATCATTAACTTCTTTTTGTCAGTATTTCTCCACCTTCTGATGAGTCTTGAGCAGAATCTGAGCTATTCTCCTGGAATCCAACCAGCAGGCTGTTATCAGAATTCTCCAGCCACTCCTAGATACGACTGCCAATGAGCTGGAAAGAATTGTGCAGGGAAAATGCCAGCCTTGCTGAGTCAAGCAACTTCGTCAACCCAAAGTTGACTGGTAATTATTGTGGCAGCATTCATGGGACTGCAGGAGGTTCAGTCAGCCCAGACCTGGCTCCATGAGATTTGCTCAGTCCAGGGTGTTGAAATGTTTCTACTCCACATGGAGAAGAGTTGACAGAGTCAGACTATGCAGGCAGCAGTTGTGGTACTAGCCCTCTGAATTCTGGGGTTCTTTTGGTGTGATTAGGTTGTAGATGAAAGAGAGAGTAAAAGCTGAGGGTTGATAAAGCCTGTGCTAACCACGAGCTCATGCTTTTGATTTAGATCTGGTTTGAATGAGGATAAGTAGACCAGTTTGGATAGTCCCCAAATTAACTCTGATTTTGAAGTTCAGTTGAAGCAGGGCTTTGTAGTCAAATGAATTGAAGTTGAGCCATGATTCTTCAAGTTAACAACGGCATGATCTTGGCCAAATCACTTCACCCCTCTGAGCTTTGATTTCCTCATCTGTAAAATGGGCATATACAAACTCCCTTCTGGGAGGTTTAATTGAGATATGCATGTAAAAACACCTGGCATCCAGCACAAGGAACGCAATGAATCATCCTGACCTTCCCCCTTTAGTGTGTTTTATTAATAAAGCCTTAATATAAATAAATGCCTTCCTTGTGAATACCAACCTTTGGTAATGCTCATGCTTACTGTAGATTTTTTTTAACTACTTGACTTTGGAGATTGTCCAGTTTTGATGATGATGATGGTGGTGGTGGTGGTGATGGTGATGGCGATGAATACTTACCTTTTTTTTTTTTTTTTTTTTTGGCCATTCTTCATGACTTGTGGGATCTTAGTTCCCCGACCAGGGATTGAACTCGGGCCATGGCAGTGAAAGCGCTGAGTCCTAACCACCAGACAGCCAGAGAACTCCCAATAAATACTTACCTTTTTGTTCAATACCTACCCTGTGTTAAGTGCTTTTCATATATTATGTCACAAAATCATCATAATAACCCTGTGAGGCAGGTATTATTGTCTCCATTTATAGATGAGGAATGAGGTTAAGAAAGAATAAGTGGCTTGCTCAAGATTATAAAATTAGGTAGCAGAAGACCTGGGATTTAAACCCAGGTGTGACTCCAACACTCATTCTTAACCGCTATGTTATATTGTATCCATGCTATTAGTTCACCTTATTTTTCCTCAGACCAAAAGATTTTCTGTGTCCACGAAAGGTATCAAATGTGCTTGAAAAAGGAACCATTCCCAATTTTAAATATCTTTTATAGTTTGAACTTACTTGATATCTTACTGAAACAAAAATTTTAATTGAAAAATAATCAGGAAATCATTTTGATGAAAGAAAATTGAATTTCTTATTCTGCATGGAAATTTAGAGAATAAATGTAACTCTATGGAGAAAAGAAAATAAATTATGTTTAAACCAAAATCTGAAAGAACTAATTATAAAGATATGCACAATTTAGAAATAATTGCAGTACTTAAAGTTTTTTTTTTTAAGAATTGTGTATTTATTTATTTATTTTTTTTAAATTTATTGGCTGCGTTTGGTCTTCGTTGCTGCACATGGGCTTTCTGTTGTTGTGGAAAGCAGGGGCTACTCTTCACTGCCCTGCGCTTGCTTCTTATTGAGATCGCTTCTCTTGCTGCAGAGCACGGGCTCTAGCCTTGTGGGCTTCAGCAGCTGTGGCACATGGGCTCTGCAGTTGCGGCTCGCAGATTCCAGAGCACAGGCTCAATAGTTGTGGCACACAGGCATAGTTGCTCCATGGCATGTGGGATCTTCCTGGACCAGGGCTTGAACCCGTATCCCCTGCATTGGCAGGCAGATTCTTAACCACTGCACCACCAGGGAAGCTCATTACTTAAGGTTTATGAAAATGTTTGAAAATTTGTAGACATGAGCGCTTGTTTGTGTTCTTTTAAGATTCCAAATGTTATTTTTGTAAAAGAGCTCAAAAATTATGTAATATTCACCTGCTGTCATATCACAAGAGATGAGAATATCAGATAAATATGAGAAACCTGAGAATATGAAAAAATTCAGAAATTAAACAATGCTATTTCTGAAGCCAAAGAAATAATACTTCAAATAAATAAAGGGACAAACCATTGAGCGTTTTTCATCTTGGAGGTGGCGAGGCACTTCTATCTGTTGAATTGACACCATTCAAGGCTGTTATTTGCTGCTGCCAAGAGGGTTTTATTAGAATTTGTTTTCTTGGGTTTTGTTCAAAAGAACAAATGTCATTCTAATGCAAGTTTTGTCAAATGCCATTTATTGCTTGGATTTACTTTTCTAAAATTTGCCCTCTCTTTCTTAAATAAAGGCATATCTCTCTCTAGGATACTAAAAGCCCTAATTTTTTTTTTTTTATTGAAGTATGGTTGATTTACAATGCTGTATTAGCTTCTGGTGTATACCAAAGTGATTCAGTTATCCATATATACATATTCTTTTTCATATTCTTTTCCATTATGGTTTAGTAAATTAATAAATTACAGGATATTAACAATAAATTACAGGATATTGAATATAGTTCCCTATGCTCTCCAGTAAGACCTTACTGTTTATTTATTTTATATATAGTCGTCTGTATCTGCTAATCCCAAATTCCTAATTTATCCCTCCCCTACTCCCTTTCCCTTTTTTTTTTTTATTTATTATTTTCTGGGGGGTACACCAAGTTCAATCATCTGTTTTTATACGCATATCCCCATATTCCCTCCCTCCCTCAACTCCCCCCCACCCTCCCTGTCCCAGTCCTCTAACGCATCTTCTATCCTTGAGTTGAACTCCCTTTGTTATACAACTTCCCACTGGCTATCTATTTAACAGTTGGTACTATATATATGTCTGTGCTACTCTCTCGCTTCGTCTCAGCTTCCCCTTCACCCCCTGCCCCCCCAAACCTTGAGTTCTCCAGTCCATTCTCTGTATCTGCATCCTTGTTCTTGTCACTGAGTTCATCAGTCCCATTTTCAGATTCCATATATGTGAGTTAGCATACGATATTTGTCTTTCTCTTTCTGACTTACTTCACTCTGTATGACAGACTGTAGGTCTATCCACCTCATTACATATAGCTCCATCTCATTCCTTTTTATAGCTGAGTAATATTCCATTGTATATATATGCCACATCTTCTTTATCCATTCATTTGTTGATGGGCATTTAGGTTGCTTCCATGTCCTGGCTATTGTAAATAGTGCTGCAATAAACATTATGGTACATGTTTCTTTTGGGATTATGGTTTTCTTTGGGTATATGCCCAGGAGTGGGATTACTGGATCATATGGTAGTTCCATTTGTAGTTTTTTAAGGAACCTCCAAATTGTTTTCCATAGTGGCTGTACCAACTTACAGTCCCATCAACAGTGCAAGAGAGTTCCCTTTTCTCCACACCCTCTCCAACATTTGTTGTTTCCAGATTTTGTGATGATGGCCATTCTGACTGGTGTGAGGTGGTACCTCATTGTGGCTTTGACTTGCATTTCTCTGATGATGAGTGATGTTGAGCATCTTTTCATGTGTTTGTTGGCCATCTGTATGTCTTCTTTGGAGAAATGTCCATGTAGGTGTTCTGCCCATTTGTGGATTGGGTTATTTGCTTTTTTGGTATTAAGCTTCATGAACTGCTTGTATATTTTGGAGGTTCATCCTTTGTCCGTTGTTTCATAGGCAACTATTTTTTCCCATTCTGAGGGTTGCCTTTTAGTCTTGTTTATGGTTTCTTTTGCTGTGCAAAAGCTTTTAAGTTTCATGAGGTCCCATTTGTTTATTCTTGATTTTATTTCCCTGATTCTAGGAGGTGGGTCAAAAAGGATGTTGCTTTGATGTATGTCATAGAGTGTTCTGCCTATGTTTTCCTCTAGGTGTTTTATAGTGTCTGGCCTTACCTGTAGGTCTTTAATCCATTTGGAGTTTATTTTTGTGTATGGTGTTAGGAAGTGTTCTAATTTCATTCTTTTACATGTTGCTGTCCAATTGTCCCAGCACCACTTCTTGAAGAGGCTGTCTTTTTTCCATTGTATATTCGTGCCTCCTTTGTCAAAGATAAGGTGCCCATATGTGTTTGGGCTTACTTCTGAGTTCTCTATTCTATTCCATTGATCTTCCTTTCTATTTTTGTGCCAGTACCATACTGTCTTGATCACTATGGCCTTGTAGTATAGTTTGAAGTCAGGAAGCCTGATTCCACCAACTCCATGTTTCCTTCTCAAGATTGCTTTGGCTATTCGGGGTCTTTTGCGTTTCCATAGAAATCGTAAGATTTCTTGCTCTAGTTCTGTGAAAAATGCCATTGGTAATTTGATCAGGATTGCATTGAATCTGTAAGTTGCTTTGGGTAGTACAGTCATTTTCACTATGTTGATTCTTCCAATCCAGGAACATGGTATGTCCCTCCATCTGTTTGCATCGTCTTTGATTTCTTTCATCAATGTCTTAAAGTTTTCTGCATACTTAGGCAGGTTTATTCCTAGGTATTTTATTCTTTTTGTTGCAGTGGTGAATGGGAGAGTTTCCTTAATTTCTCTTTCTGCTCTTCCGTTGTTAGTGTATAGGAATGCAAGAGATTTCTGTGCATTAATTTTGTATCCTGCTACTTTACTAAACTCATCAATTAGTGCTAGCAGTTTTCTGGTAGAGTCTTTAGGGTTTTCTATATATAATATCATGTCATCCGCAAAGAGTGACAATTTTACTTCTTCTTTTCCAATTTGGATTGCTTTTATTTCCTTTTCTTCTCTGATTGCTGTGGCTAAAACTTCCAAAACTATGTTGAATAATAATGGTGAGAGTGGACACCCTTGTCTTGTTCCTGTTCTTAGAGGGAATTCTTTCAGTTTTTCCCCATTGAGAACGATGTTGGCTTTTGGTTTCTCATATATGGCTTTTATTATGTTGAGGTAATTTTCTTCTATGCCCATTTTCTGGAGAGCTTTTATCATAAATGGATGTTGAACTTTGTCAAAAGCTTTTTCTGCATCTATTGAGATGATCATATGGTTTTTATCCTTCAATTTGTCGATATGATGTATCACGTTGATTGATTTGCGTATATTGAAGAATTCTTGCATCCCAGGGATAAACCCCACTTGATCATGGTGTATGATTTTTTTAATGTGCTGTTGCAGTCTGTTAGCTAGTATTTTGTTGAGGATTTTTGCATCTATATTCATCAGTGATATTGGTCTGTAATTTTCTTTTTTTGTGACATCTTTGCCTGGTTTTGGTATCAGGGTGATGATGGACTCGTAGAATGAGTTTGGGGATGTTGCTCCTTCTGCTATATATTGGAAGAGTTTGAGACGGATAGGTGTTCGCTCTTCCCTAAATGTTTGATAGAATTCGCCCGTGAATCCATCTGGTCCTGGGCTTTTGGTGTGTTGGGAGATTTTTAATCACTGCCTCAATTTCTGTACTTGTGATTGGTCTGTTCATAGTTTCTATTTCTTCCTGGTTCAGTCTTGGAAGATTGTATTTTTCTAAGAATGTATCCATTTCTTCCAGATTATCCAATTTATTGACATATAGTTGCTTGTAGTAGTCTCTCATGATCTTTTGTATTTCTGCGGTGTCTGTTGTTACTTCTCCTTTTTCATTTCTAATTCTGTTGATTTGCATCTTCTCCCTTTTTTTCTTGATGAGTCTGGCTAATGGTTTATCAATTTTGTTAACCTTCTCAAAGAACCAGCTTTTAGTTTTATTAATCTTTGCTATTGCTTCCTTCCTTTCTTTTTCATTTATTTCTGCTCTGATCTTTATGAGTTCTTTCCTTCTGCTCACTTTGGGGTTTCTTTGTTCTTTCTCTAATTGTTTGAGGTGTAAGGTTAGGTTGTTTATTCGATAATTTTCTTGTTTCTTAAGGTAGGACTGTATTGCTATAAAATTCCCTCTTAGAACTGCTTTTGCTGCGTCCCATAGGTTTTGGGTTGTTGTGTTTTCATTGTCGTTTGTTTCTAGATATTTTTTGATTTCCTCTTTGATTTCTTTAATGATTTCTTGGTTGTTTAATAGTGAATTGTTTAGCCTCCATGTCTCCCTTTCCCTTTTGGTAACCATAAGTTTGTTTTCTATGTCTGTGAGTCTGCTTCTGTTTCATAAATAAGTTCATTTGTGTCGTATTTTAGATTCCACATATAAATGATATCATATGGTATTTGTCTTTCTCTGACTTACTTCCCTTAATATGATAATCTCTAGGTCCATCCATGTTGCTGCAAATGGCATTATTTCATACTTTTTTATGCTAAAAGCCCTAATTTAACTACTGATGAGATTATTCAGAATAAGTAAAGCATGTTTAAGCAACTGGCTTGTCAATGTAGTTCACATTAACTGACTTGGAAGAAAATTAGTAAATCTCATGTTAGTATAATAAATAGCACCTTTTCTGTTATGCTTGATAAAGGCTATTTTTAAAGAAAAAGAAGAACCATTTTCATTTTATTAATCTCATTATTCTACTGAAATAGCCCAATGACCTGGATATTGCTTACTTCGTGGATTTATTGTACTCTAAGAACCGATGATCATACTTCCTTCTTGAACACTTTCTTCATTTGGCTTGAGACATCACTTTCTCTTGGTTCTCCTTCTATTCCACTGGCTGGTCAAGTCCTCTTTATCTTCTGACTGCTAAATGTTAAAAACTTCAGGGTGCAGCCCTAAAACCTTTTCACTTCTTACTCTTTATTTACTCCCTTTGTAATACCATCCCCAGTCTCTTAGCTTTGAAAGCATCTATACACTAATGATTCCCAAACTTACATTTTTAGCCTTCTTTTCTAAACTGAGGGTTCATGGTCAACTATCTACTCAAATCTTCACTTAAATATCTAATAGGAATCTCAGACTTAACCTTTCTAAAATCAAACTCCTGATTCTCCACTGACATCCTCCATCCTTCCACTGACAATCCTCTCTTGTACAGTCTTCTACATCTCAGGAAATGCTAGCTCTGTCTTTTTAGCTGCCAAGTCAAAGCCTTATTTTCTGTCTTCCTCTGACACTCTATATCCATTGGTAAATCCTATTGGCTTTACCTTCAAAATACTGTTTATCAAAAATCTGAGCACTTTTCACCACTTCTATTGCTATTAATATTTTCCTGATCTAAGCTTCCATTGTATTTCACTCTCTTACCTGAATTATTTCAAAAAACTCCCCAGTTGTAATCTCTTCTTCCTCCCCCAGTACAGACTGTTCTCCACGAGGTGAGAATGATCTATTTAAATTGCAGGTAAAATCAAGTTACTCTTTTGCTCAAAACTTTTAATGGCTTCTCCTCTCATTCAGAGTAAAATCCAAGACAATATGACCTGCAAGGCCTTACGTGACCTTGTCCTCAGCTACCACTCTCACCTCATATTTTTATCTCTTGCTCCCTGACTCCTTGTACATACACTGTTCCAGACACACCCCAAATTTCCTAGAACAAATACCTCTCTCACTTTTCAAGATTATTTGCTCATATGTTATCATTTTGGAAATATCTTTCTTGAGAACTCTTTCCCTCCTCCCTGGTATTCCTCTATCCTCTATTCCATCTTATTTTTCTCTATAGCACTTTTCACCACCTGGCTCAAAATGTATTCACTTGTTTATCTGCTTATTTTCCCCATTAGAATATTAACCTGTATTCCAGATTCTGAGACTGGCATACTAGATGACTCCATCCAAGTCTCCCACTTGAAGACAATTTAAAAAGCCGAAACACATGCGTGCGCACACACACACACACACACACACACACATTCTTAAAAGCATCAGAGACGTAAGGAGATACTAAGAGATTAGAACAAGGAGACAATTAGTATTAAAGAGGTGAATCAAAGCCTTTTTGTACAGGACAATTTACTGATGATGAAAAGAAAACTGAAAGGCAGAGCTTCACTGAGACCTTGGAAAATGACCCAATCTGTATCCCAGAGCCCAAGGGCTAAAATTTGGCTGTGAGGCTCTTTGGCAACTCACTGGAAGCAGTTGAGACACAAAGCTAAGTATTTGAGGACTCAGATGCATGAAGATTTGGGGAATGGCATTCATCTCCTTCAAAAACAAAGAGGCCCTAGTATAATATCCCTTTACTGATGAGATACTTAAAAGCTACATCCTGCAGGCATGGGATGTGGATTTTAGTCCAGCCTGCAAAAAACCTCATATTATGTCCTGGACTGTTAATCTACTCAGGTGATTTGTAGGAAGAAAAAAAAAAAAGGAAAATAATTGTGGAGGAAAATAACATCATTTTGGTCTCAGACTGTCACCAAATGTAATTTTAATTTGTCCAGAAAACTAACAAAGGTTATAAAGCAAATGAAGATTCAAGACAAATGGAAAATAATGTAGTTTCAAACCACCTATCCACTGAGCATAAGAAAAGATGCTTGACATCATTAGTCATCAGAGAAATGAAAATTAAAACCACAACAACATACCACTACCCATCAAATAAAAAATAAAGAAGCAACTGATAACACTGATTTCTGGTGAGGATACAGAGCAATTGGAACTCACATGCATCACTGGTATGAGGGTGAATCAAAAATTATCCACACTCTGACCATAGAATTTACAGAAGTTTTAATATAATTGGAATGTGGGTAATTTTTGACTCACCCCATAAAATAGAATAGCCACTTTGGAAAACAGTTTGGCAGTTATTAAAAAGTTAAGTGTACACTTACCATATGACCCAGGAATCCCACTTCTAGATTCTTACCCAAGAAAAAATAAGATATATATCCACACACAAACCTGTTCACAAATGTTTATGGTGGCTTTACTCACACTCTTCAAAAAGTGGAAGTGTTCACCAATTGGTAAATGGATAACAAACTGCTATAAACATACAATGGAATAGTAGTCAGTGATATTTGCTGAGTATATTATTTAATAAGTATTATTAAATTATTCAATAATAAGTATAATATTTAACATATAATAATATCATATGTTATTTTAAAAGGAGAATTCCTTTTTTAAAAGCCATGCTGGACAAGAGGGCAGACAGCAGAATCAAGCAGTATCAGCAGTATTTCGTCTTGTGGAACTGAAAACCACAGACACAGAAAGATAGAGAAAATGAAAAAGCAGAGGACTTTGTACCACATGAAGGGACAGGATAAAACCCCAGAAAAACAACTAAATGAAGAGGAGATAGGCACCCTTCCAGAAAAAGAATTCAGGATAATGGTGGTGAAGATGATCCAGGACGTTGAAAAGAGACTGGATGCAAAGATTGAAAAGTTTGCCAAAGACCTAGAAGAATTAAAGAGCAAACAAACAGAGATATGCAACACAAGAACTGAAATGAAAAATACACTAGAAGGAACCAATAGCAGATTAACTGAGGCAGAAGGGTGAATAAGTGACCTGGAAGACAGAATGGTGAAAATCACTGATGCAGCAAAGAATAAAGAAAAAAGAATGCAAAGAACTGAAGAGAGCCTAAGAGACCTCTGGGACAATGTTAAACACACCAACATTCGCGTTATAGGGGTCCCAGAAGGAGAAGAGAGAGAGAAAGGACCCGAGAAAATATTGGAAGAGATTCTAGTTGAAAACTTCCCTAACATGGGAAAGGAAATAGCTACCCAAGTCCAGGAAGTGCAGAGAGTCCCAGACAGGATAAACCCAAGGAGAAAGACGCCAAGACATATAGTAGTCAAATTGACAAAAATTAAAGACTGAGAAAAGTTATTAAAAGCAACAAGGGAGTTCTCCAGTCCATTCTCTGTATCTACGTCCTTGTTCTTGTCACTGAGTTCATCAGTCCCATTTTTCGATTCCGTATATGTGAGTTAGCATACAATATTTGTCCTTCTCTTTCTGACTTACTTCACTCTGTATGACAGATTGTAGTTCTATCCACCTCATTACATATAGCTCCATCTCATCCCTTTTTATAGCTGAGTAATATTCCATTGTGTATATATGCCACATCTTCTTTATCCATTCATTTGTTGATGGGCATTTAGGTTGCTTCCATGTCCTGGCTATTGTAAATAGTGCTGCAATAAACATTATGGTACAAGTTTCTTTTGGGATTATGGTTTTCCTTGGGTATATGCCCAAGAGTGGGATTACTGGATCATATGGTAGTTCTATTTGTAGTTTTTTAAGGAGCCTCCAAATTGTTTTCCATAGTGGCTGTAAAAAAGCCATGCTGACACTTTCAGCACTGGTCTGACATTTCAGTCGCCTCTGTGGACAGATAACAGAATGTATGGAAGCTCTTGAGAGTGGGAGGATGGTACACCTTTAACTCAGGGAGGCCAGCAGCCCTATCCCTTCACATTTCTCCCTTCCATATGGTTCTCTTACTTCCTCATCTGACTTAGTGCTCCTTCAGTCCTTCTTGCTGTCATCTGTGGTTGGGCTCATGGTCCCCTCTGATACGGCCAGACAGCCAAGGATGTTTTCACAGGAAGGGCATTTGCTGTGGGCTCAGCTGTCTCAGTAATTCTGCCAATGTTTTACATCCCCTAGAGCAAGAGGAAGAAGTAGAATTGTAACTCGAGGGCAGGACTTTGGCTTGTGCTTCTGTAGTGACCCATCATGGCCAAGCACAGAGCCTTAGACGTGGTAGGTGCCAAATACAAGTTTGCTTTGTGTACAAATTTGGTTTCTTTAAAGATACTAAATGTAGTTCCTAGTGTCCTCAACTGTAGTGAATGCAAGTTAAAATTAATCTAGCAGGAGCCATACTTAATTCATTGGAAGAGAAATAATAACTTTGATGTCCTCAATTTAAGAATATGAGCTATGTAATATATTGTCATTCATTCATGGATTCAACAAATATTTATTGAACACCTATTATGTCCTAGATTCTATGCCAAATTATTTAAGTTAAAGGGATACATATCCAAGAACAAAAATCAATTGTTAATTTCAAGTTTCAAAGATATATGTTGGTCTTCACATATTTTGCTTCCTAGTGAATTTATTTTTTCTTTTCATTTTTTCTTCCTGTAAGGAAAGAAGAAAATGCTTTTATGCACAGAGGCCCTGGAACAGTGCTTGATGGCTGCCTTTTCTGTCCCAGTATGCTTAAAGGAATTGGTGCGTTTCCGTGAGTAACAGTAGCTCTCCAATGTGGGGCATCTAAATAGGGGCAGATTGTTAGGGGTGGGAGTGAAGTATCAGAACTCAGGAGAGTTCGGGGAGCCTGTGTAGTTCCAAATCCACACCCCCCCAACCCTCCCCACCCCACCCTTCTCACCCCGCCCCAGCTGTGACTATCAGCTTTTTTTAGTATCTGCTTTGTCCTGAGGGAAGAAGTTTCCCACGTTTACTTTCTTTTTCTCAGTGGGAAAGATTCTATTGCTTGATTCATGTTTTTGCTACTTCAAGTTTTCATTTAAACAGTAACTGAATCCAGAAGTTAAAGATACACAGTTAAATTGTCTATTATTAACTGTAGCGTGTTTCCATCCTCCCTCTCTCCCTCTCCCCAGAACACAAGTACTTCTTTCTTCTTGTGTCTTGATGATTTTGATTTGATTTTGTTTTGTTTTGTTTGGGGTATTGGCATTGATTTTCGTAAAATTATTATTGGGACTCCACAGAAATGAAACATCTAACAATGTTTGAAGACTTGCATATGGACAATAGAATTACATTCATTTTTATTGATGCTAAGTGGTGATTGAATCACTTTGGAGAATGTTTTGTAGTTGGTAAATTTTGTTTTCACTTGAAAAAATAGTAGGCAATGTAACATGACAGAAAACAAAAATTTGTACATTTCCATTATAAATCTCCCCCAAACTTTCTAGTTTCCACAAGCATACGTGCTCTAATATATCAAAACTATGATCTTGGTGGTTGTGGAGGGTACAGTAGGAAAGAAGAGGGATGGAGGGAATATTCCAGATTGAGCCTGAGTGGTGTTCATTGCTGGGATTCAGGTACATCTGGTATTTGCATCTGGAGGATTGTTAACGCCATGCACTAGGGGCCTCCTGAAAAAAATAATCTTAAGGAAAGAGCAAAGCCAGCAACGAGCTTGGCTAAAAAGGCTGCAGAGGTCAGAGGTGAAGTGGGTCTTCTGAGGATCATTGAATGGCGAATAGCCAATTAGTGAAGCAGTAGGCTTTCAGTCATTGGAATCTAGCCTTCTAACGGCCATCTGCTGCTACTCAAGCATTCTGAGGAGGAATCAAATCTCCAAACCCCACTCAAGGTGATTATGTTGCCAAACTAGACTTGGGTCCCTTCGCCCACTTGCAGTAAAGCCTATCTTTTGACACTGGGTTGTGATGAAGAAAAGTGTAGCATTTGTTGCAGGGCACCAAGCAGAGTTCAGACAGCTAATGTTTGTTTGTTTGTTTGTTTGTTTTTATGTTTCTTTTTTAAAATTTTTATTTTATATTGGAGTATTTTTGACTAACAATGCTGTGTTAGTTTCAGGTGTACAGCAGAGTGATTCAGTTATACATATACATGT
Organism: Hippopotamus amphibius kiboko; assembly: GCF_030028045.1. NCBI lineage: Eukaryota > Metazoa > Chordata > Mammalia > Artiodactyla > Hippopotamidae > Hippopotamus > Hippopotamus amphibius. The sequence goes on from NC_080187.1 coordinate 72,750,893, forward strand.
ATCTATTCTTTTTCAAGTTCTTTTCCCATTTAGGCTATTACAGAATATTGAGCAGAGTTCCCAGTGCTATACAGTAGGTCCATGCTATTTTAAATATAGCAGTGTGTAAATGTCAATCCCAAACTCCCTATCTATGCCTCCCCCCAACCCCTTACCCCTGGTAACCATAAATTCATTCTCTAAGTCTGTGAGAGTGTTTCTGTTTTGTAAATGAATTAATTTGTATCAGTTTTTTAGATTCTGCATATAAGCAACATCATATGATATTTGTCTTTCTCTGTCTTACTTCACTTAGTATGATAATCTTCAGGTCTATCCATGTTGCTGCAAATAGCATTACTTCATTTTTTAAATTTTTATTTATTTGTTTGTTTATTTATTTATTTATGTGTTTTCACCTGTGTTGGGTCTTGTTGCTGTGCACGGGCTTTCTCTAGTTGTGGTGAGAGGGGGTTACTCTCTGTTGTGGTATGTGGGCTTCTCAATATAGTGGCTTTTCTTGTTGTGGAGCACGGGCTCTAGGCATGCAGGCTTCAGTAGTTGTGGCATGCAGGCTCAGTAGTTGTGGCTCATGGGCTTAGTTGCTCTGAGGCATGTGAGATCTTCCTGGATCAGGGATCAAACCCATGTCCTCTGCATTGGCAGGCAGATTCTTACTCCTGTGCCACCAGGGAAGCCCTATTTCATTGTTTTTAATGGCTGAGTAATATTCCATTGTATATATGTACCACATCTTTTTTATCCTTCCTCTATCAGTGCTTCCATGTCTTGGCTATTAGGTTGCTTCCATGTCTTGGCTATTGTAAATATCAGGCAGCTAATGTTTAAAAGGCCTGAACTTCTTGCTTGGTACCCTACAATAAACAGGACACTTTCCTTTACCACAACCCCATGTCAGTAGGTTGGCTTTACTGCCTATGGGCAAAGGGACTCAAGTTTGTTTGGGTGGTAGTTGCAGTACCCCAGATGGGATGGCCGTCCTGAGTGGGCGTCTCATCCATGGCACATTGGCCCCTGGCCAGTGGCAGCTCTTGGATTCTATCCAGCAACAGCCTGAGCACCTTTGTCTCAGGGACAGTCCTGAGTATTTACCACTGACGAGGTGCCGCTGGCCCGTGGTGCTGAGATAAAGGAAACAAGAGGCGGGAGAAATACACAGGGAGGCCCCATAGGGTCCTTCTCAGTTACGCTTACTATTCATTAAAAAAATACATCTGCTCCTGTGGGCAGGGAGAAGATTCTCCTTCTAGGAAGGTGAGATGATCTCTGTATTGTAATGTATACAACAGGCAGAATAGCACTTCATCTCTGAGAAGAAAGCATGGCCAGAAACACTCCTTTCCAGCTACATAGAGAGTTTAGGCTCCCCTGACCTCTGAGTACACCACTGACACTGTGAACTTCCATTAAATTCTCAAAGGTGCCTGTAACCCCACAAAAAGTAACCACTGCTTTATATGTGGTCTCTGCTTGGTCTCATCAACACACACAGCTTCATTTGTTACCTTCCTAATGATTCTCTCAAACACTTTACGCTTCAGAAATGAAATTTGTAGATAGTATGATCATTCTACAAACACAAAACTAAGCTTAGTGCCTTAACTGTAATGTAAAGGCAATATCTTAAAATGATTTATGATAAAATCGTATGCACTTCAATCACAAATTCTTGCCCATGACTACACAGGATGACATAGTGAAGTGGTCAAGGGCTAGTGCCAAATCACCGTGGACATACAGTTGCGTGTTTGTGTATTACTGGCAGCTCAAATACCACAAGAAGCATTGCCACTGGTGACAAGATTTTCCAAAATGGAGACAACTCTTGGTAAAGTTCTAGACAAAACAAAGTTCCCTGATTTATATGAAAGTTTCATTCCTGAAAAATCTAGTGTATGAAATTCATACTAAAACAAACAAAACCACAATCACCACCATCACCACAACAAATTTGGGGTTCTATACAAAAAGAGGAGTTAGGTTCTTAACTCAGATTGTCATAAACGGATGTATTGCCCACAGGAATCCTCCTGAATGGGGAACAGTTTTTCATTGTGTGCAAGTGTCCCTCTCATTTCAGGATGGCTAGCATCCTTGGTTCTTGTCCACTAAATAAATACAAGTTGCACATCCCCTCCCATCATTTTGACAACCAGAAACACCCCCACAAGGTCCAGTATGCACCCAGGCAGGTGGTGTCACCTCTGCTGAGAACCATTGACCTACCAGATATAGTTGAGACTCTCGAGCTTTGTACACAAGGCCTTCCTGATCTGGCTTCTGCCTCCCTTTCCATTCCCATCATGCGTGAACCCGCCATCCTGCATTTCAGACCACAAGAAATTCCCTGACCAGTGGGCCTTTCCTTGCACGTGCGGGGTTCCCTTTGCCTGGGAACACCCTCTCCTAGTTGGACTTACCATCCCCTCCTCTCAAAGCCTCCCAGAATGCATTGGTGCTCCCTTCACGTCTCCCACTTTGCTTGCTTACCACTTTACAACCCTCAGCCCATTTCTTCCCAGCTCCACACCCAGACTGAGAGCAGGAGCCAGGTCTCCTGTATCTTTATTGTCCCGGGGGGCCCAGCCTGGGGGTTCCGTTCATGTGGTTGTTGACACTGATGTGCTGAGGGGACCCTGGCCTTCTCTCAGTTCCAGGCTCTGTTCTGCCTCCAGGTCTCCCACATGTTGTTCCTTCTTCCTGGAATGTGCTTCTCTGTTCCCTCATCCCCTACCTTCAGCCCAACCAAATCATCCTCTTCTTCATGTCTCTGGTTAAATGTTGCTCATCCAGGGCTGGTTTCCTGTCCCCCTCAAGTGGCTCACCAATTATATTATTTGCCCTCACAGTACTCTGCACTTCTCTTTTTTAACCCTGCCCAGATGCTCACCAGGGCCTTTGCAAGGACCACACCAGAATCCTCCTTCTTTTTTATTGGATCCTATAAGGCAGAGGTTCTTCCATCATCCCTAAATGACTAATAATGACTTCTTAGAGAATGAGGCTCTTGAGCTCAATTATCTTGATTCTGAAAAGTAAAGAAATGTGACCTTCTTTTTCGTTTGTTTTAAAAATTTATTTATTTGTTTTGGCTGCCCTGGGTCTTAGTTGTGGCACATGGGATCTTCATTGCACTATGTGGGATCTTTGTTGCGCCATATGGGATCTTCATTGTGGCATGTGGGATCTTCGTTGCGGCATGCGGACTTCTTAGCTGTGGCATGGGGACTCAGTTGTGGCATGTGAACTCTTAGTTGCAGCACACATGTAGGATCTAGTTCCCTGACCAGGGATCAACCCAGGCCCCCTGCATTGGGAGCGTGGAGTCTTAACCACTGAACCACCAGGGAAGTCCCAGAAATGTGACCTTCTTGCTGGTTACATTTCTTGGTCTGAAACTAGTGTGTAATAGAGGCACTACATAGAAATTTAATCAATAAAAAGGCACACATAGTGTCAATTAAACTTTTTTATATGACCCAGAGAAGAACACAGGCACTCAGATAACCAACACGTGCATATGATCCTGCAGAAATCTCAGTGCTCATGAAAACGTTAGCATATAGAAGGGAAATAGGCTGCATAATACTAGATAAATAGAGAGGTAAACACTTTAATGTTGAAAAAAATGATTAAAATTATATTTGGAGATGCGTAAGTTTTTATTTTATTAAGTGAAAAAATAAATTCTGCCACTCTACCCTAAAGACTTCTCCATCTTTGGGGGGTAGGGGCTGATTTACCTGCCTAAAGGGTGAATCATCTCCATTCCTAAAACTTGGAGGCTCTTGTTTTGTGTGCCTCATGCCTCATGTGTGATCCTTTGAACTAGTCTAGGAGTTTGAACTTTCTTTGAATTTTTTTCTCTATTACTCTTTTTCAAAAATACTTTAAATTGGTTTGCCATTCAGTGATCAGTTCCATATATGCCAATTGTTCTGCAATTCCAGAAGAAACTTCACATCCTAAGTGACTGAAAAAAAAGCATTAATTCTAAAAACTCTTTAGCAGCCTACAGTCAGTTGCTATTAATAGTTCTTTCTTATTATATTAAAAAAAGAATGCCTCTTTAAAACAAAGCAGCATGCCTCACTAATAGTATCCCTGGGTTTTATCTTCTTGCATACTTCATATCCAATAGTCCAAGCAAGCTTTTTCTGAGTTTTTAATCTCAGTGTAATTCATGTGTTTTTTTAAATTTTCATTGCTGTTATAATAATAAAATTTTAATGTATATACAAAGTGAGGAATACTGGCTATGCATAAAGTTAGACACAAGTTCTTGCTTTTTAATCTAAAATAGAAATTGCTTTCATTATACATATATCAATTAGTCATCCCAAAATATTTACACATGGGATACATGCAAATAATCATTAATAATGCATAAATATGCTTTAGAAGATAACTTTCCTGAATAATCTGGAAGTGCTCCAATTTACAGATTGGATGTAAATTTACAGATGTTTACAAAAGTGCTAACAAACTTTTGAGCTGAGTCAAGATAATTTAAAAAATCAATTATTCCCCATACATAGAAATAAAACATGACTTACAAATGTATAGTCAACTTACATGTGAATATTTGTAAACCATGAGTGATTTAGGAAGAATAGATTCTATTTATGGATTAATTAACACACTAATGGATGATATTTATATTTTTAAATGGAATCTTGCAGTAAAGAAAAATTATGAGAAATAAGATTGTAGAGAATAACAAAAGAATCTCAGAAAGAATTCCCTATGAATTCCTATTTGCATGGTATATATGTATTAATTGCCTTAAAAAAAAACCTAAACTAAATAACTACTTTGTCTGAAGAGTTATTTCCATGATTAACTATTGCTAACAGATGATTTTTTTAAAGTGATCTGTAGGTCATTTGATTGAACATATATTATTAATTTCCTAAAGGAAACAAAGAAAAGGAGAAGCAATTCTCAGTACGTTGTTAAGCACGAAAGAACAAAAAGCAAAGAAATCAGGAGAAATGAGAATATTATTTCTACAAATACAATAAATGAGGAAAAATGCCAATGGAAGAAATTTTCACATATCAAGATATGGGGAAGTCATTTTGGCTTATACATGATTTGGCTTAAACTTGATGCTAGCTAGAAGAGCCTGTTTTGTGGCCTATTAATCATGCATTGTACATCTGCCTTAACCATTAAAGAAAGGAATACATTTAATAATCAGAATGAAGTAACTGTGGTTCAGGTATCCAATATGGCCATTGGTGGATGTGCTTTCAGGCACATTCCTGCATCAACAAGAGCTTCTACTTCCCTCATATCTTCCTGGTTCTTGATGTCCAGTGGGACATGGAGGTGATAACCGGCAAGCTTGGGATGTGGGTCATCTTTGGATGAGGGTCATCTTTGGATGAGGGTCTTTGAGTCAATAAATATTTCTTTTAGCTTGTTTGGTAAGGTCAATTGATGTCCTTCCTGTATCACTTGTCATTAAAGAAGCTTGAGAGCCTCCAGTTATGACTGTGAAAAATTTCTGTCTGTCTCTTCACTGTCCCCCTGGGGCAAACCTGCCTCCCTCAGTGTCAGCGCTTTGATAGGCATCCTGTGTGGTTTTTATATTTATTACTGTTAATCAAGTGGTTTCAACCATAGCTTGTTTGTTCACGTCCAGTGTTACTTCCAGTTCAGTTTTCTCATTTTAGTCTAATTTTATTTTTAAGAAAAGACATACAAATGTTAGGAAAACAGCATAGCATGAAGCACATATAAGCACATGCAATGAAACGCTGTGGCAGAGTGGCCCAGGGGATCTCGGATTCTGACATAAATGTGGTTACCTCCTGTTCTTGCTTACCTAGGCTCTGGGCAAGGTGGTGGAACATGGTAGGGAGGGGAGAGGATGGGAATGTGACAAGCCACCCTATCTTGGGAAACGGAGGGGTGAAAAATGGGTTCCCATACCTTCATTATTCTCCTGCCCTATCTCCTCCAGGTAAGGGAGCCAATTAATCTGAGGATTTGGGGAAGCACTACCACTGTTCTAGAAGCTGCAGGCCAGTAATATTTAAGCTGGAGTGGGTTTCTGCCACCAGGTGACACCAAACTACAGTTAGGAATAGGTTGGATTTGGGTCTCAAAACTGGACCTCAGCTCCAGATGGCGTCATTTTATTAACCGCACAGTAAAGGAAACTCATGTCTTGGGCTGCTGAATTTTTTAGACTCTACTTATCATATTAAGGTAGAATTTTACTGAATGTGTTTGTATGTGTATTATTCATTTTTTTTAACACAAATGTGATGTTGTATATATTACTTTGCATCTCATTTTTCTCCCCACAAATATGTCTTGGATAGCTTTCCATAATGTATTGTAAATCAGTTGTTTTTAATGATTGCATTGTATCCCATTAAATAAATGTAACATAATTTGACTCACCTAATGATAACAAGATTTTTTTCTAGCTTTGTGATTGTTTTTACTGTTACAAATAATGTAATGAGAATTATTGAATATATATCTTTGTGACATTTGAAAGTATAGCTCTAGGACAAATTCCTAGAAGTGGGTTAAAGAGACTCAATGGAAAGAACAAGACTCACTAACAAAGAGATGAGATTTGAAGCCATAGGAGTTGACAGGGGGGTGAGGGGCTCCAGTCAGAGCCTCCAGGAGCATCATGTGTAAAGCACAGGGAAGGAAGACAAAGATTTAAGGGACAGCGGAACTGGTACCCTAAGAGAAAGCAAATCAAGGAGCTAGAGGTAGGATGGTGAAGACGTTGGTTAACGTTAAGATACAGATTCAAAATTTAGGTAAAGAGAAAGTTCTTCAGGACTTCCTAGGTGGCACAGTGGTTAAGAATCCGCCTGCCAATGCAGAGGACACGGGTTCGATCCCTGCTCCAGGAAGATCCCACATGCCACGGAGCAACTAAGCCCGTGTGTCACAACTATTGAGCCTGTGCTTTAAAGCCCATGAGCCACAACTATTGAGCTCATGTGCTGCAACTACTGAAGCCCACGCACCTAGAGCCCGTGCTCCGCAACAAAAGAAGCCACGGCAATGGGGAGCTGCACACAACAAAGAGTAGCCCCTGCTCGCCGCAACTAAACAAAACCCATATGCAGCAACAAAGACCCAACACAGCAATGAGTAAATAAATAAAATAAATTTATAAAAAAAAACAAGAGAGAGAGAAAGGTCTTCATATTATGTTGTTAATTCCAGGGCTAAGAGGTGCAAAATTATTCTGTTTACAAATTCTAACTGTAGATGACATGTATACATACATAATTATATCTCTGGCAGATGGCTAGGATATCAGATGCTGAACACTTGAATTCTAGTCTCTGCCAAATACTGGTGCCTACGTGATCCCAAGAGGAAATAACATATACTCTGAGGGTGGGTCCCAAACCCCAGAGCAGAACTCCAGTTAGACTGACTCACATGGAGGATTCCTTTAAAAACTGTATCTTTATTTTTTCAAATTTAAATATTTTCTCTTTATTCTTTCATAAAAGTCATATATGACTGGGGGAAGAGGGAAATGTTAAGCAGAAAGTGAAAGTCCCCCCTAATTCTAGGCCTCAGAGATAGACATATAACCAACTTGGTTTATATCTTCCAGGCTTCTCTTTTAATAACTGTGTGCAATGCCATTGCAGGGATGCGTTTGTTTTATTTAACCAGTCCTGTGCTGGTGAGCATTTAGACTGCTACCAATTTTTCTCTGTTATAATTCTACAGAAAATATCTTTATACATAGATCATTGTGCCCTTAATGGGTTATTTCCTTAGAAGCAATGCCTAGAAGTGAAATTTCTAAATCATGAGTCTGCAAATTTTATATTTGGATACATATTGCCAAATTACCTTTCAAAAAAGTGGCACAGACTCTGCACTCAACAGTAGTATAGCAATGTTGGTTTCCCTATGCTCTGCTTGCAAGATTGAAGGTTTGTATGTATAGATTAGATATTTTCTTTTTATGTGAAATATCAGTTCACATATTACTGGGCCATTGTCCCAATTATCTATTGTTGTTTGACAGACTACCCCAAATAAAACAACCACTGTTTTATTATATGTCATGATTTTGTGGGTTAAGAATGTGGACAGGATTCAGCCAGGTGACACTTCTCTCCACATCACGTAGAGTGGGCTCACTTGATGGTACAGAGTCACGCTTGGGATGGTCTGGAGAGTCCAAAATGGCTTCATTCATTTTTTGGCATCTTAGTGGCGATAGCTAGAAGGGTGTACTCAACCAGCCCTTGTCCTTCTCCATGTAGTCTTAGAGCCTCTCCATGTGGACTCCCAGCAGGGAAGTGCAACTTCTAACAGGTGACTCAGGCCTCCAAGAAACAGAAATGAAAGCTGCCAGTCCTTGCAAAGCCTAGACCCATAACTGCCATAGTGTCATGTCCACCATTCTAAACTGGTCAGCATGGCCAGGTTGTCCCAGATTCAAGGGGAGGCCCGATAGATCCTGCCTCTCGATGGGAGGAGTATCAAAGAATTTGTGGCCATCTTTAGTCTGTCTCAAATGCTAATATTAGTAGATTCCTTTTTTTAAATTGAAATATAGTTGACTTTTATTTTTTGAAGTAAAGTTGTCAGACACTTTTTTTTTAAGAATTGATTTGGCCTAATTTTTTCCAATATACTTTATTTATTTATTTACTTATTTTTTGGCTGCATTGGGTCTTCATTGCTGTGTGTGGGTTTTCTTTAATTGCAGAGAGCAGGTGCTGCTCTTCATTGCCATGCATGGGCTTCTCATTGTGGTGGCTTCTCTTGTTGTGGAGCACAGGCTCTAGGCGCTCGGGCTTCAGTAGTTGTGGCACATGAGCTCAGTAGTTGTGGCACACAGGCTTAGCTGCTCCACGGCATGTGGAATCCTCCTGGATCAGGGCTCAACTCTATGTCCCCTGCATTGGCAGGCAGATTCTCAACCACTTGACACCAGGGAAGCCCCATCAGTATACTTCTTAATGTTAAAAATTCTTCCCATTTCTTAGGAAAATTTTACTTGGACATGGTGAAAAGTCCCTAAAAAGTTTCTTTAATTTCATTTATAAGTATTTTACCCAAGGTTTTTGTGTCTATATTGACATATAAGATTGGTTTATGGTTGTTAAGTTTTGTTACCAAGGTAATTTTGGTTTGTGTAATTAGTTAGGTAGGTTTCCATGTTTTTGTCTTTGAAGGAGTTTACAAAGGATGAGAATCATGTGATTTCTGAACATTTGAAAGGCTTACCCACCAACCTATCTGGTCCAGGAGGTTTCTTTGGAGGGAATTCTCAGACCATTTTTAAATTTTGTTATTGGTATGCAGATTGGATCGCTGAGTCAGTTATGGTCATTTAATGTTTTTTTTCATACTAAAAGTCAAAAGTTGTGCATTGTGGCTTTGTATGTGAACTTGGAAAGTACTTTGTAATATTAAGGAAGTGAAAAAAAGTGCTCAAGAAATGTGGGAAGGTAGTACCTTTTGGTATATTGCAGGTACAAGAAGTTAATTTTAGACCTCATTTTTTTCATAAAGTTCAAGAAGATATAGACTCTGAAATTTAAAAAAAAGGGGGAAAGGAGAAATTTATAAGATACCGGGATGAAACCTGATCTTGAGAGGCAGGCAGAACAAGAAGCGAAGTTGGGACTCAGGAGCATCCTTAGTCCTGGCAATAGAGGGGACCAACACCTATCTGTTGGTGAATATGTGAAGGATGAATCAATGAATGAATGATTAGGAGTATCAGTGTGGTTTGGTCTCATGGAAACTGTAGGAGAGTGAGTGGCCCTCAGAGACTGTGGGAATATACTCTGCCTGCTGCTTTTTTTTTTTTTAAGAACTTTTATTGAGATACAGTTAACAGACAATAAACAGCATATGTTTAGACTGTACAATTTGGTGTCCCAATCTCCCAATTCACTCCCCCCCAACCCTCCCTGCTTTCCCCACTTGGTGTCCATGTGTTTGTTCTCCACATCTGTGTCTCTATTTCTGCCTTGCATTTCCTCTTTCATACTTGTTAGCATTTGCCTTATGTATTGAGGTGCTCCTATATTGGGTGCATATATATTTATAATTGTTATCTCCTCTTCTTGGATGGATCCCTTGATCTTTATGTAATGTCCTTTCTTGTCTCTTGTAACATTTTTTATTTTAAAGTCTACTTTATCTGATATGACTATTGCTACTCCAGCTTTCTTTTGATTTTCATTTGCATGGAATATCTTTTTCCATCCCCTCACTTTCCGTCTGTATGTGTGCCTAGGTCTGAAGTGGGTCTCTTGGAGACAGCATATATATGGGTCTTGTTTTTGGATCCATTCAGCCAGTCTGTGTCTTTTGGTTGGTGCATTTAGTCCATTTACATTCAAGGTAATTATTGAGATGTATGTTCCTATTACCATTTTCTTAATTGTTTTGTTGTTGTTTTTGTAGGTCCTTTTCTTCTCATGTTTCCCGCTTAGAGAAGTTCCTTTAGCATTTGTTGTAGGGCTGGTTTGGTGGTGCTGAATTCTCTTAGCTGTTGCTTGTCTGTAAAGCTTTTGATTTCTCCATCGAATCTGAATGAGATCCTTGCTGGGTAGAGTATTCTTGGTTGTAGGTTCTTCCCTTTCATCACTTGAAATATATCAGGCCACTCCCTTCTGGCTTGCAGAGTTTCTGCTGAGAAATCAGCTGTTACCCTTATGGGAGTTCCCTTGTATGTTATTTGTTGTTTTTCCCTTGTTGCTTTTAATAACATTTCTCTGTCTTTAAGTTCTGTCAATTTGACTACTATATGTCTTGGCGTCTTTCTCCTTGGGTTTATCCTGTCTGGGACTCTCTGCACTTCCTGGACTTGGGTAGCTATTTCCTTTCCCATGTTAGGGAAGTTTTCAACTAGAATCTCTTCCAATATTTTCTCGGGTCCTTTCTCTCTCTCTTCTCCTTCTGGGACCCCTATAACGCGAATGTTGGTGTGTTTAACATTGTCCCAGAGGTCTCTTAGGCTCTCTTCAGTTCTTTGCATTCTTTTTTCCTTATTCTTTGCTGCATCAGTGATTTTCACCATTCTGTCTTCCAGGTCACTTATTCGCCCTTCTGCCTCAGTTAATCTGCTATTGGTTCCTTCTAGTGTATTTTTCATTTCAGTTCTTGTGTTGCATATCTCTGTTTGTTCTTTAATTCTTCTGGGTCTTTGGCAAACTTTTCAATCTTTGCATCCAGTCTCTTTTCAACGTCCTGGATCATCTTCACCACCATTATTCTGAATTCTTTTTCTGTAAGGGTACCTATCTCCTCTTCATTTAGTTGTTTTTCTGGGGTTTTATCCTGTCCCTTCATGTGGTACAAAGTCCTCTGCTTTTTCATTTTCTCTATCTTTCTGTGTCTGTGGTTTTCAGTTCCACAAGACGAAATACTGCTGATACTGCTTGATACTGCTGTCTGCCCTCTTGTGGATGAAGCTATTTAGGAGGCTGGTGGGTGCTTCCTGATGGGAGGGACTGATGGTGGGTAGGGCTGGGTGGGCAGAGCTCAGTAAAACTTTAATCTCCTTGTCTGCTAATGGGTGGGGCTGTGTTCACACCTTATTGGTTGTTTGGCCTGAGGCTACTTAGCGCTGGAGCTTACAGGCTCTTTGGTGGGGCTAATGGTGGACTCTGGGAGGGTTCACGCCAATGAGCACTTTCCAGAACCCCTGCTGCCAGTGACCCTGTCTCCTTGGTGAGCCACAGCTGCCCCCCACCTCTGCCGGCAACCCTCCAACACCAGCAGGTAGGTCTGGTTCAGTCTCCTGTGGGATCACTGCTCCTTCCCCCTGGGTCCTGGTAAGCACACTTTTTTGTGTGCCCTCCAAGAGTGGAGTTTCTGTTTCCCCCAGTCCTGTGGAGATCCTGCAATCAAATCCCACTGGCTTTCAAAGTCTGATTCTCTGGAGATTCCTCCTCCCGTTGCTGGACTCCCAGGTTGGGAAGCCTAACGTGGGGCTCAGAACCCTCACTTTAGTGGGTGGACTTCTGCAGTATAACTGTTCTCCAGTTTGTGTGTCACCCACCCAGCATTTATGGGATTGGATTTTAACACGATTGCGCCCCTCCTACCATCTCATTGCGGCTTCTCCTGTCTCTGAATGTGGGGTGTCTTTTTTGGTGAGTTCCAGTGTCTTTCTGTCTATGATTGTTCAGCATTTAGTTGTAATTCCGGTGCTCTTGCAAGAGGGAATGAGTGCACGTCCTCCTACTCCGCCATCTTAATCCTATCTCTCCTGCCTGCTGCTTTTGTTGCACACTTGGCTCACTGTCCCCCACATCCCCTGGAGTTGTCACGTGTTTATTCTCCAGGCAGAAGTCCAGCATGACTGACTCTTGGTTTTTCTCTCCCCGTTGCTTGCTGCCACTCTCCTAATTCACCTTTTCCCATCCCTGAGTGTTGCACAGGCCATGGCTGTTTTTAACCACTTAATTTCTCCAGCAATGAGTCAGGTGTGTCCTCAAATTCTAGATTTTCTCAGGCTCCACATCAAGTGAAAAACACATTTAGGCTCATGGAAGTCTGCACCTAGATGGATGAAATTACTGAGCTGATGGTAGGAGCAAGATTTATTTAAGAGTATATTTCAAGAGGCTTGAGTGTGTTTATCAAAACAAAAGACATCATCTGAGGTAAAGTTATCAGATTAGAAGGCTGTGCTATGAGGATGAACACATGAGAAGTAAAAAAAATCATGAACCTAAGATGTGAGCCCTTTGCAAGCTGAGAACAAGTATTTTCATCTCTGGTACCTCCAGTACCTACACTGTCTCTGGCCCAGCCTGGCCCTGCTCATTTAGTCTATTGTGCCTACCAGTTAAGGATCTGTGTGCTGCTTCCATTAGCCTTTTAAAATTGTACAATTCAATAATTCTTAATAAATTTACAGAGTTGTATAACCATTACCACAATCAAAATGTTAGAACATTTTCAACCACACACACACACACACACACATACTTTCTTATGCTTATTTGCAGTCAAAATTCTCCCACCTCATCCTGCCCTACCCCCACTCCCATTGCTACCCCCAGCCCTAGGCAACTACTAATCTACTTCCTGTCCTTATAGACTTACCTATTCTGGGTATTTCATATAAATGGAATCATATGTGGTATTTTGTATCTAGCCTCTTTCATTCAACATATTTTTGAGATTCATCCATATTGTAACATATATCAGTACTGGATTGCTTTTAATTGCTGGACTAGTACTCCACTGCATAGATATACCACATTCTGTTTACCCGTTTGCCAGCTCATGGACGTTTGGGTTGTTTCCACTTTTGGATATGCCTATCCATGTTAATGCTCCTGTGAACATTCACACACAAATCTTTGTGTGGACATTACTTTTCATTTCTCTTGCGTAGATAACTAGGAGTGGAGTTGTTGGGTCATATAATAACTATGTTTAACATTTTAAGAAATTGCCAGCTGTTTTACAGAGTGGTACACCATTTTATATTCCCACTAGCCAAGTGCAAGAGTTTCAGTTTCTTTACATTCTCACCAGTGCTTGTTATTCTTTTTTTTTTATCCATTGGTTTTATAAATATTGTCAACACTGTGTAGACCCCCATTCTGCCTTCCTGGATCCGTAGGTGGGAGCTGCTGTCCTGAACCACATTTTAGGAAATAGATTGATTATCCTTTGTAGGAGCTTAGGACCTGTGTATACCTTCAAATATAGAAATTCTAGTACTTTTGTAAAAATATCCCACTACTTAAAGCTTGTAGGGTGTGTGTATCAGAGATTGTTAATTATACCCCAATATCAAGTCTTCCCTTTTTACATAGAAATAGAATTATTGGATGGACAGAGCCAAAAAGTACATTTCCCGTCCTCCTTTGCAGCTAGATGTAAGTTAAAGTGAATAGGATGTGAGCAAAAATGTTGCATATTTTTAAACATAAAAAGTGAGCCCACCTTTTACCCTTTTCCATGTCTTTACTGGAAAGTGGAAATGGTGGTAAAGGCGGGAGTTGTCCTCTTGGACCAAAGATGGACACCATGTGCTGAAGTGGGCAGGGCATCAAAATAGAAGCCCGAGTCTCTGCTGACTGCAGGGCCGCCACACCAGCCCTGGATTGCTTAGCTGAACTTTAACGAGCGAGGTAAATGTCTTGTTACCCAGGGTTATTCTGAGGCTCTCTGTTATAACAGCTAAAATATGAAGTTACCAACATCTAGAAAGCCCCTCATGGCTACAATATGAGAGTCTCCACTGACAAATATGAAAGGCCGGGTAATGTAGTAAAAAGGGCTCTGGACTGAAAATAAGGTTACTAGAGATTTGGTATTGACTTTACCTCTAGTCAGCTTTGTGACCCCAGGAAGGTCTCTATATTTCTGTGTGTCCTTGTGCATAAAACCAGGTAGTTTTATACAGTTAAAGATAAATGTTTAAAACTTGAAAATAAAAAGCATCTGGTTTCAGAAGTACTTCACTATATTCATTTTCATTGGTAAAGCAACTCAATAAAAATTTTAAGTGTATAAACTTGAAGCTTTGGCACCAGACTTCTCCAGTGAAACCATAAGATGGTTATCCTCTTCAGTGGCTCTGTCATTTGCACAGGGCTAAGGAATCCCTGTAGGCTAGCTTTTTTTTTTTTTTAATCTTCCCAATGGGTGCCATTATTATCCCCATTTCACAGATGAAGAACCCAATGAGGGTAAGTACCTAGCTCTGTCATGCCGTTAGTTTAGTGGTGGAGACAGCAGCTCAACCACTGCCACCCTCCCCCCTTAACTATACCTAATTCGTCCTTGTGAAGCATATCAGGAAATCAATGGTATTTATTGGCCATTGGCTCACATAGCCTCTTCAGTCATTGTGATTAGGAGGCATTCATATACTTTAAAATGAGTAAACAGCTCTTGCAAATGTGCTCACTAGGTTAAGCTGACATGTGAAGCAGTTGTGAATCATCTAAGGAACACAGGGAGACTAGAGCTAATGGCGAAGTACATCTGCCAAATCCTGAAAAGAGAATAAGCAACTCTCAAGAACCAGTGACCTGCAGCCCTGGGCAGTGTGATCGCTGGACGCCAAGAACAAAGCCTCCTGGGTTTTGGCTGGCAGCTGTGATTCAAGGAGGGTCAGGCCCCAATAGGTGCTGTTTCCTGCCTGATACACATCGCAGAGGCACATCAGAGAAGCTAAGCCCAGTGGACTCTGAACACTGGTTGGTTTTGTTTTGTTTTGTTTTCTTTTCTTTTTTCTGGCAACAAAATTAAGACTGCACCTAGGGATTTATCCACCCTTTTGCTGATCTCTATGTGAACTGTGCAGTGAATCCCCGTACGCAGCACTGACTATCTCCCAGGGTGTTGCTTAAAATGTGGCTAAGCACAAATGGAAAACATCAAGTCTTGTTGAAGTCAGCACACAGAATTAATCTCTTAAAGTAATTAAAGAATTAGTTTCACTCTGTGAGATAAATAAATGCAAAGTATGGTAAAGTCAGAGATGTTCGGTTCAGCTGCTTTTAGAAGGAGACGTCTTGGGAAAGGATACTATGTACTTGGGACACATTTTAATGCCCTTCTGATACCTTATGTGGTTGTGAAAATTCTTTGGGCTTCTTTTTTAAATGTATTTAATAAATGAGATTTTTAACCTGCCCCTATTCACCTTCAGTGCTTTTTAACATTGGAAAAGATAAAAGCAAAGTGTCTTGGTTTTTTTATTAGCTCTTAGAAGCATAAGTATGTCATTTAAGTAAATATGAAATTAGGAACCATCTCACTATTTAAAGCCAGTACAGAATAAGGCTCTCTGCTTTCCACTTCATCCTTAATTTTATTTTTACCTTAACTCTGAATTTCATGCTTTCTTTTTTTTCTAAGTTTGGTTCATGAACCATCCACTTGGAATCACCAGTATTGCATGTTGCAAAATTGTTCTGAAACTTTTGGGTAAAGGAATCAGATCAGAGAACATTTCTCCCCGAGTAGCTAATGAGATGAGCAAGAATATTGTTTTCAAAAGGCCAAAAATTCATCATCAGCAATCAAAATTGAAAAAGGATAACATTTCATGTAATAAAGTTTGAAAAGTTGCTCTTAACCTTGCTTACCACACCCGCTCCCAGAAAGAGAACTGAGGACAAGTGAGTCAACAAAATTCTGATACTCTGAATTCACCTTGTTTTGAAGAGAAGTGGCTAGAAGGGTGAGTAAGTGTGGAAACTCTGAGCATAGGAACTGCTCTCCGCACCACTGCAAATCCTGGCTGAGGCAGGAGGGGTTGACAGAGCCAGGCGTTCTCCAAGGTCATTGCTGAGTTGGAGGAGCCAGCCAGAGCCCGTGGATTAGGAGATTCCTAGCGCTTACTGGGAAGACTGGCCCTGGTAAAGGATATTCGATGGGACTCAGAAGAGAGAATGCAGTCCAGGATCCCAGCAAGGACTGCAGGCAGGTCCAGAGGAGCTCTTCTCCTTCCCCTCTCAAGTCTCATGCTGCAGAAAAGTAAATAGAAAATGACATCCAGCCCCCAAGTTGCTGTCCACTGGGCTGATGGTTTCCAGGGAAGATACAAAGGTCAAGGAGAACTACAATAGGTCTGAGAAACTGGAGAGTATACAGAACTGGCCAACTGTAGCTTGAGCAAAATGAAAATAAATGGCATGTCCAAAAAAAAAAAAAAGTCATATCAACCTTGTAAATGTGCCAGACAGAGAGAGAGAGAGAGAGAACCAGACACAAAGGGAACAGCCTAGAAGAAAACAAAACCCAAAACCCCCCAAACAGAAGAAAACTCCCCCAGATTGTCTTGTGCTAAAGAAAAACGTTAAAATATGCTATCAATAAATAAAAACTCAAAGACAAAATGCTGAAACAACAGAAAGAGATGAAAGAGACTTGCAAGGCTGAGGAAACTGATCAGAACCAAAATAATACTATTACAGATCTAACAAATACATTAGAAATCAAAGAACAGTCTAGACACAACTGAAGAGTTACTGGTATTGAGGAATGACTTAAAATAATCACTGTGAACATAGCAGAAAACTACAAAGAAATTAAAACAATTAGAGACAAGTTGTTCAGATCTAGATGATACAAAATATAGATAATTATTGTCCCTGAGATAGCATACTCAACAATAGATCATAAAAATTATTCAGAAATACAATGAAGAAAAATTGAAAGAATGAAATCAGCTTTTGAAATGATGTACCATATACCCAGAGACTGTTTGATGTAAAACAATAGACATTGATTAAGATATTTAGCTTTAGGGATAAAGAAAGGTTTCCTGAGGCATCCAAGCAGAAAAGGCTAGCTACCTACAATGGGGAAAGATCAGGCTGGCCCCCTGCTTTTCCACAGAAGATGGGTGAGCAGTACCTACAATTTCTGCAGGAAAGAATGTAAGACCCAATGATATTATACTAAGCCAAGTTGTCGTTCAAATTGCAAGGCAAAAGGCAGACTTTTCTAAACACAAAAGAAAATAACTCAAAGGAGGGTGGGGAAGAAGAAAGAAGGAAGGAAGGAAACTAGAGCCCATTTTAAACACACACGCACACGCACAAACACTTCTTTGACAATAAAATCAAGCCCAGCAAAAGATAAGGTAAATCACCTAATTTTTCTATCAACTTTTTTTTTCTGAGATTGTCAAGGATTAGATTTTCAAATTTCAAAGGAATTCTCACCTACTTCAGGGCATCGAGAAAGAGGAGGATTGAAATGTTGGGGATGGGGGATGGGAAATGGGTGAAAAGGAACAAAAGCATGAAAGTCAGTCTTTAAGTTGACAGTTTTGCATCAGGCTAACCCTCCTTGTGCTTCATAGCCTCATTGGTAACGTGAAAACAATACTCTCCGCTTCACAGGGCTGTTGGGAGGATTAAAAGAGAAAAAGTATGTAAAGACCAGACCTCAGAACCTCATATGTTCTAAGTGCTCAGTAATTGCAATCTCTTTTCCACTTCCATCCCCTTCTCATGGCCCTAAACACTGGTGTTTGTTTTGTTTTGTTTATTCACTTGGGCTCATTTTATATGATGCCACTGTAGTTTTCCAAGTTGAGTAATTTATGGCTTAACGTTAAGTATTTGCTAGCAAACTCCTCATAAAGCAGCATGGGGAAGATCATGGGCTTTGGCATTAGAACTAGGTTTCAATTCTGGGTTGCCTCTCTCATACACATAATGGGAAAACCTGAAGGAGAAGAAAGAAAGGAACAGAAGCAATATTTGACACAATAATGACTGAGAATTTCCCCAAATTAATGTCATATAGAAAGCCACAGATTCAGGAAACTCAGAAAACATCAAATAGGATAACCTCCTCCCTCCAACTACAAACTACACCTAAGCCTATCTTATTCAAACTGCAGCAAATCAATCTAGAGGGAAAAAAACAGCTTACCTGTAGAGGAGCAAAGATAAGAACTACATCCAACTTCTTTCAGAAACCAGGCAATCGAGAAGAGAGGAGTAAAACATTTAGTGTTGTGAGAGAGGAAAAAAAAAAACAACGAACCTATAAATCTGTCTGCTGTGAAATTATCTTCAAAAATGGAGAAATGCTTTCTTAGATGAACAAAAATTAAGGGAATTTGTTGCCAGTAGACTTGCATTGCAAGAAATAGTAGAAGTTCTTCAGAGAGAAGCAAAATGATATAGGTCAGAAACTGGGATCTACATAAGGAAAGAAAGAGCATTAAAGAAGGAATAAGTGAAGGTAAAATAAAAATTTTCATTTTTTTATTTTAATTTATCTAACAGAGCAGTTTGAGAAAATAATAACTGTATTCGATGATTATAATTTATGCATAAGTGAAATGAATAACAGCAATGATATAAGAGATGGGAGGGAGGCTTTGGGAATATTGTGTTATTATAAGATATATGGTGCTATTTGAAAGTAGACTTGGATTAGTTGTCAATGTATATTGCAAACTCTAGGGCAACTACTAAAAAAAACAATAAAAAAGAAGCAAAATTGATATTAATCATAATTGATAGAACTATTAAGACAGGAGATAAAGTTGAATCGTAAAATGTTGAATTGAAACCTCAAAAGACAGAAAAAGAGTGGAAGACAAAAATAGGAATTAATAATAAGGGCAATAAATAGAAAATAGTAACATGGTAGATATTAATTCAACTGTATCAATAATCACTTTAAAATATCAATGGTCTAAATATACCAACTAAAAGATAAAGATTGGTAGAGTGGGTCAAAAAACAATACCCAGCTATATATTGTTGAAAAGAAACCTACTTTATTATTTTTTAACCACCTGAATTTTTTTTATTGACGTATAGTTGATGTACAATATCATATAAATTATAGGTATACAACATAGTGATTCACAATTTTTATTTTTTTATAAATTATTTTTAAAAATTGTTTTAATTTATTTATTTGGCTGTTATGGGTCTCAGTTGGGGCATGTGGGATCTGGTTCCCTGATCAGGTATCAAACCTGGGCCCCCTGCACTGGGAGCATGGAGTTTTAACCACTGGACCACCAGGGAAGTCCCTGATTCACAATTTTTAAAGGTTATACTCCAGTTGTAGTTGTTATAAAATGTTGGCTATATTCCTTGTGTTGTACAGTATATCCTTATAACTTATTTTATACATATAATTTGTACCTTTTAATTCCCTACCTTATATTGCCCCTCCCTCCTCCTTCTCCCCACTGGTAACTGCTAGTTTGTTTTCTATATCTGTTCCTTTTTAGTCATATTCACTAGTTTGTTGTATTTCTTAGGTTCCACATGTAAGTGATATCATACAGTATTTGTCTTCCTCTGACTTGTTATTTAGCATAATTCCCTCCAAATCCATCCATGTTGTTGCAAATGGCAAAATTTCATTTTCTTTTAATGGCTGAGTAGTATTCCATTGCATGTATGTATATATCTACATATACATACACACAATATACATATATATGTATATATAACACATCTTCTTTATCCATTCATCTGTTGATGGACACTTAGGTTGTTTCTGTAGCTTGGAAATTGTAAATAATGCTGCTATGAACACTGGGGTGCATTTTGAGTTAGTGTTTTTGTTTTTTTCTGTATGTATACCCAGGAGTGGAATTGCTGGGCCATATGGCAGTTCTATTTTTAGTTTTCTGAGAAAACTTCATACTGTTTTCCATAGTGGCTGCACCAATTTACATTCCCACCAACATTGCCTTTTCTCCACAGTGTTGCCAACATTTGTTATTTGTGTTCTTTTTGAGGATGGCCATTCTGACAAGTGTGAGGTGATATCTCATTGTGGTTTTGATTTGCATTTCCCTGATCATTAGCTATTTTGTGCATCTTATCATGTCCTGTTGGCCATCTGCATGTCCTCTTTGGAAAAATGTCTATTCAGGTCTTCTGCCCATTTGTTAATCAAGTTGTTTGTTTGATGTTGAGTTGTCTGAGTTGTTTATATATTTTGGATATTAATCCCTTATCAGCCATATCATTTGCAAATATTTTCTCCCATTCAGTAAATTATCTTTTCATTTTGTTGATCGTTTCCTTTGCTGTGCAAAACCTTTTAAGTTTAATTAGGTCCCATTTATTTATTTTTGTTTTTATTTCCTTTTCTTTAGGAGACAGGTTCAAAAAAATATTGCTATGGTTTAAATCAAAGAGTGTTCTGCCTATGTTTTTCTCTAGGAGTTTTATGGTTTCCAGTCTTATGTTTAGGTCTTTAATCCATTTTGAGTTTACTTTTGTATATGGTGTTAGGTAAGTTTCTAATTTTATTCTTTTACACATAACTGTCCAGTGTTCCCAGAACCACATATCAAAGAGATTATCTTTTCTCTGTTGTATATCCTTGTCTCCTTTGTCATAGATTAATTACTATGGCTGTATTGCATGGGTCTATTTCCAGACTTTCTATTCTCTTCCATTGATCTATGTGTGGCTGTTTTGGGGCTTTTATTATACTCTTTTGATGATTGTAGCTTTGTAGTATAGTCTGAAGTTAGGAAGTGTGATTCCTCTGGCTCTGTTCTTCTTTCTCAAGATTGTTTTGGCTGTTCAGGGTCTTTTGTGTTTCTGTACAAATTTTTATATTATTTGTTGTAGTTTTGTGAAAAATGTCACTGGTATTTTGATAGGAATTACAATGTATCTATAGATTGCCTTGGGTAGTATGGTCATTTTAACAATATTAACTCTTCCAGTCCAAGAACACAGTATATCTTTGCATCAGTTTGTGCCTTCTTCAAATTCTTTCATCAGAGTGTTATAGTTTTCCTAGTACAGGTCTTTTACCACTTCAGGTAGGTTTATTCCTAGGTATTTTATTCTTTTTGATGTGATGGTAAATGGGATGGTTTCTTTAATCTCTCTTTCTGATAGTTTGTTGTAAATGTATAGAAATGCAACAGATTTCTGTATATTGATTTTGTATCCTGCAACTTTATCAAATTCACTGATGAGCTCTAGTAGTTTTCTGCTGGCATCTTTAGGATTTTCCATGTATAGTATCATGTCATCTACAAACAGTGACAGTTTCACTTCTTTCTTTCCAATTTGGTTTCCTTTTATTTCTTTTTCTTGTCTAATTGCTGTGGCTAGGACTTCTAATACTATGTTGAATAAAAGTGGTGAGAGTGGGCATCCTTGTCTTGTTCCTGATCTTAGAGGAAATGCTTTCAGCTTTTCACCATTGAGTATGATATCAGCTCTAGGTATGTCATGAAAAGAAACCTACTTTAAATGTAAATATAGATAAATGTAACCCTGCTCTGCTATCTTGCTGCCACCCCCCCCAACCCCCCTTAACATTTAGACATTGTCAGTTATGTTTTGGTCATTGGTTCAATTTGGGTCCCCTGCCTACCAGTACTCTGGCTCAATCCTCCCAAGACAGGTACTATACTATTTTCCTAAACATCCGTGTGTATGTATCCTCCTCTGATTGCTCCTGGAATCTTAGCTACTCTCCATATCTCCCTTATTGGCAAAGTTCTTGTGCAGTGTCCATCAGCTCTTTGAGCTGCTAGAAGGCATATTCCCTGTTTCAGTTAAAGCTCCACCATCCACTTGGTCACGCAGGCTATAATCTAACATTGTTGCTTTCACCATCTGTGATTTATCATCCAAGAACTTCAGAGGTAAAATGGACCTCTTAGCACCATGCACCTACCTACAGCCTGACTACATAGGATGACCTCATCTAGTTAGAGTTAATAGTTCTGCTGTGATTTTCCTGGCAGCCTGTTAACAAATGATACTTATTGTTGGATGTGTGCATCTCTTTTAACCTAACTCTATAAGGCCCTGGATGCCCCTCTTAACACCTCTGTCTCCTTCACGCACAGTCCATTAGCAAATCTTGTGGATGCTACTTCTAAAATATCTCACACAGGGACTTCCCTGGTGGCACAATGGTTAAGACTGCATACTCCCAGTGCAGGGGGACCAGTTCAATCCCTGGTCAGGGAACTAGATCCCACATGCATGCCACAACTAAGAGTTTGCATGCCACAGCTAAGGAGCCCACGTGCTGTAACTAAGGAGCCCTCCTGCTGCAACTAAGACCCGGCACAACCAATTTATTTATTAAAAAAAATATCTCACACATATGTCACCTTTTCTTCTAGCCCTTACCTTCTTGTGGCTACATTGTTGTACTTGCCTCCTTACTGCTTCTTTTTGCTTCCAACCTCTTCTTTCTCTTGACTGGCCTGTGCATTGCTGAATAAATTTTGTTTTTACAGACAAACCCTGCTACTCTGATCATAAAACTTCATGGACACCTTACCAGAAAGCCTGAACTCCTTGGTATACACAATTACTTAGTGTCTACCATATCAGCCTCAGCACCCATCACTCTCTCGTGTACCTTCCAGCATCACTGAGCATCTCTTCTTTTCCAGAACACTCCATGTAGCTTTAGGCCTCTCTCCTCCTGTTCACACTTTGTCAAAATATCCTTTCCTTTCTTAGTCACCTAGATAATTACTCATAATTTCAAACCTCATTAAGAAGTTTGCTACTCTGATATGACCAGGAAGTCTAATTCAGGAGTTCCTCAATGCAAGTTCTGGGCCTTGCCCCTCATCTCTACTCATTGCCTAGGTAATGTCATTCATAACATGGCTTCAATTATTGACATAATTATAATCCACAAATTTATCTCTCTCACACAGACTTTTCCTCCGAGTTCTGGACTCATATATCCAACCACCTACCTGATATTGCATTTTTTATATTCAAGAGCCCTTTTAATCTTCATAAAAAATTATGACATAAGCACTATTATTATTCTCATTTTGAAAACTAGAAAACTGTGGCTCAGAAAAGTGAAATACATTGTGTAAGTTTGCATAACTAATTAATGTTTGATGGAATTGGAACCCAGAACTCTCTGCCCTCAAACTTTATTTTTTTTTTTTGGCGGGGCTGCATGGCATGTGAGATCTTAGTTCCCTGACCAAGGATGGAACCCATGCCCCCTGCATTGGAAGTGCAGAGCCCTAACCACTGGACCACCAGGGAGTTCCCTCTGCCCTCAAACTTTATGTTTTTATCCAACATATCATTATTGCCTCTTAAACTTTACATCAGGGAAATGGAGGTAGCTTGCTTGAAAAAAAAATAATATAGTAATAGTAAAACTATTACTGTTAAGAAATGGAGCCAACTTTTAAAAATAGGAATAAATCAACACTAAACAATTCAAAAACTTAGGCAATATAATAGAAATAGGGCTGGATGGTATTTTTGAAGGTCATTCAGTCCATCCATCTTACTTTCTTACTTGATTCTGGGGCATTTTTTAGATCATACGTTTTTTTTTAAAAATGTATTTTTCACTTGAATGCATTAATATTGCTTTCTCTGAGCAATGAGGAGAGAAAATGAACCACCTTAATATTATTTCAACTTCTGACTCCAGTTGTGTCTGATGACCTACCTCCATGAATTTTCTTTTTTACCTTGTAATTTGTGCATTACTATCCCTCTGTTATCCTTTTTTTTTTTTTTTTTTTTAACTCATTTGGGTTGAGGTCCTCTCACTTACTTGATATTGCCTTTTGGGTATCTCAAACCATTTCATAATAAACACGTGAATACTAAAATTCATTATTTTCTCTGCCAAATAGGCTCTCTTGCAGTGTTCCCTTTCCAAATGATCGGTCCCAGCATTAGTCCAGTTATGACAGTCAGAAATGTAGGAGTCATCCTAGATTCACTTCTCTCTCACTTCCCACATCCTGCTACAATCACAGCCTATCCTGTATACCTTCTACAGAGCTCTTGACTATCCTTGTCCCTCCACTTCTACTGCCACCACTTGAGTCAACCTCTAGCCTGGATCATTGGAGTAGCCAAATAACTGATCGCTCTACTTCTGTTTCTTGTTCCTTCCATTTTTTTCCTCCAGAGTGCAAAGTAATCTTTTAGACAAAAATTCAATTATCTCATTCCTTGCTTAACATCCCACAATGTCTTCTTATTGCTCTTGGAAAAGTCAAAACCTTCAAACGTGGCCCTCAAGGTGCTGCATGGTCCACCCTACTTTCAGTGCCTGATATGCACCATGCCACCTTCTACTGTGGGACCTTAGAACATGCAATTTCCCCTGCTTGCAACACTGGTGAATGAAAAATGTTGCTTGCCATATCAGTAAACAAAGGATGTTGCAGCCACTACTGCTGCCTCCAGTGGTGAGCCTGAGGGGACTCAGGAGGAAAACAGAAGGGATGCCAACCATCAAGCCCTCAGCCACTTCAGCCACCCCCAACGGTGCACCCTGAGGGGACACAGGATGGAAAGAAAAGGATACTGGCCCTAGACAGCTAAGGTGCATATCAAAGAAATTTTTTCAGTGAGCCCAGACTCTTGCATCTTCCCTTACATAGAAAAGCGCTAAATTCATTAACTTGAGATGTCTAGTTTTCTTTAATTAACAGCAATCTTTTGATGTTCCAACTACCTGGTCTTTGTTGCAAAACTCCTATGAATTCTGGCTCCTCCCTTACCTTTTCAGAGCAGTCCATCAGGGCAATCTGAGAGGCTGCCTCCCAGGCTTGAAGTCTTCAGAAAGTCTGCCAAATAAAACAGAATTCTCAACTTTTAGGATGTGCATTTTTTATTTTTTGTCGACACACTCTTTCTTATCCCTTTCACCCAATTAACTAAGACTCTGCTTCCTAGTACAAAAAATCAAATGGGGAGAAGACCATTTCTTCTCCCCACATCTAGGCAGGCACATTATCTAAGCCTGGATAAGCAAATAAATTTGAAGGGAAAGTTGCAAAAAGCACAGGGCTGATTAGAGATTATTCTTGGCTAGGCAGAGGGAGAGTTCCTGTTGTGGTGGCAAGTATCCATGGGTGGCAGTCATTAGAGGCAGATACCAGCTCCTGTAACAGAGTCTTGACTGGGCCTAGCCTCCCTTGGTTCCTGCCTTAGTCTGGTCCTTTAACATTTTTATCAAGCCTGTGAGCCATCTGATACTCTTGCAGGGGGTTATTTTTCTGCTTTACTTAACCAGAGTCAGTTTCATTTTTATTATCAAGAATCCCAATGAGTAGTACAGTGTGATTCCTCTATTAATGGCTGACTCACATGCGGGAGAGGGAGTTCTGTGGCTATTTTGCCCGTCATTGTAGTCAAAGACCTTCATACATTGCCTGTAATATAATTAGGACTCAATAAATGTTTTTTAGATGAGTAGATAGATCCCTCTTGATATTTCAGCAGCATGTGGAACTGATAACTTTGCATTGTAATCCTCGTTTTGCCTTTAAGGACACATGCTTTGTCTTATTCATTTTCATGGTTTGCCCAGGAACTGACACGGCCTGACTCACAGTAGGTGCTTCAGGTGTGTATGTTGATTAAATGGGAACCACAAATTACCTTGCTTTGTAAAGCAGGCTGGAAGATGCTTATCTTAGCATCACGTGCCAAATTCACATCTCTTTCTTTCCCACCCCACCCCATCCCAAGCATCTGAAGTAGGGTACATACCGGGATTCACTCTACAGTTATTTAGTTCACTCTGCTCTTTCCTTGATTAAAAGGTAGCTGCCATCATAGGTCAGATTAAAGATTCCAATCGTCTAGGGAACTCAGCATTGGAATTCCAAAGAATTCCAATATTTTTGTCACCATCCTTATACAGTGGACCTTGTAGATTTTTCACCTCTCTATATATTAAAAAAAAATCAAAAATAAACACTTCAGGGACTTCCTAGGTGGCACAGTGGTTAAGAATCTGCCTGCCATTGCAGGGGACATGGGTTCCAGCCCTGCTCCAGGAAGATCCCACATGAGCAACTAAGCCCGTGAGCCACAATTATCGAGCCCTTGTGCTGCAACTACTGAAGCCTGTGCTCCGCAACAAGAGAAGCCACGCAATGAGGAGCCTGCTTTCTCTGCAACTAGAGAAAGCCCGTGTGCAGCAATGAAGACCCAACACAGCCAAGATATAAATTAATTAATTAATTTAAAAAATAAATACTTCGTTAAGGTATAATTTACACACAATAAAATCCAGCAATTTAAAGTGTATACTTTATTGAGTACTAACAGGTACATACTGTTATGCAATCACTACCACAGTCACAATACAGAACATTTCATCATGCCAGGACATTCCCTGTGTCTCTGCAGTCAGTCCTCACCTCCCACCCCTAGCCACTGACAATCGCTGATTTGCTTTCTATCCCTATAATTCACCTTTTCTAGAATTTTAAATAAGTGGACTTACGCAGCATGTAGTCCTTGTGTCTGTCTTCTTTCACTTAGCACAATGCTTATGAGATTTGTCCAGGTTGCTGCTTGTATCGGTAGGTTGTTCCTTTTATTGCTGAGTGGTATTCCATTACCTGAACATAGCACCACTTGTTTATCCATTTACCAGCTGATTCATTACGGTTGTTTCCAAGGTTTGACTCTTATGAATATAGCTCCTATGCATATTTGTGTGGACACGTTTTAATTTCTTTTGGGTCAATCTAAGAGTGGGATTGCCAGTTCATAAGGTAAATGTATGTTTTACTTTCTAAAGAAAACTGCCAAACTGTTTTCTAAAGTGGCTATACCATTAGGCATTCCCACCCCCAACATGTGAGGTTGTGATTGCTCCACATCCTTGCAACATCTGGCATTATCATTCTTTTTAATTGCATTGTGTTGTGAGTTTTTTGGTTGCTGTTGGGTTTTTTTGTTTGTTTGTTTGTTTTCATTTCCCTAATGCCTAATGACATTGAGCATTTTATCATTTATAACTCTTCTTTGGTGAAGTGTCTGTTTCAGATCTTTTATCCATTTTTAAAATCAGATTGTTTTTGTTCTTATTATTGAGTTGTAAACGTTGCCATGCTTATTAAAAACCTGCTGGTATTTGGACTGGCATTGCATTGGCTCTATAGATCAATTTGCAGAGAATTAATATCTTAACATTTAGTTTTCTGATCCATAAAAATGCTGTATCTTTGCATTTATATAGGTCTTTAATTTCTCTCAGTAAAGTTTTGTAGTTTCTCAGTGTGTAGCTCTTGCATTTATTTCATTACATGGACATATACCTAAGTATCTAAGATTTTGATGTTATTATAAATCATGCTTTTAATTTTAATTTCTAGTTGTTCATTCTGGTATATAGAAAAACAAGTGATTTTTTTTTGTCTTGTATAGGACCTTGTATCCTGCAATCTTGCTGAATTAATTTATTATTTCTAGTAGCTTTATTAGGTTGCAAATAAAGATGATTTTAGTTCTTCCTTTCTGATTTATTTACCTTTTATTTCTTTTCTTAGCCAGGGCACTGGCTAGGGCCTTTAGTACAATATTGAATAGAAGTGGTGTGAGTGGGCATCTTTGCTTTATTCCCAGTCTTAAGGGAAAGCATTAAGTCTTTCTCCATCAAGTATGATATTAGTCAGATTTTTCATACATGCTCTTTATATGGTTTAGGAAGTTCTCTTCTTCTAGTTTTCAGTCTGTGTGTGTGTGTGTGTGTGTGTGTGTGTTTTAAAAAGGCGAAAGATTTATTCGATCTGAAGAGAAACCAGAGTATGTGTGTGTGTGTTTTAAATCATGAATGGGTGTTAAATCTTTTGTCAAATTCTTCCTCCTCATTTAGTGAAGTGATTATGATTTCTTTTAGTCTGTTAAGATGGTGAATTCCATTGATCAGTTTTTGGAGAATGAACCAAAATTGTATTCCTGAGATGAACCCTATGTGGTCATGGTGTTTTTATCATTTTGTATACTATAGAATATGATTTGCTAAAATTTTGTTCAGAATTTGTGTATCTATATTATAAGGGATGATGGTCTATAATTGTGGTTTGTTTTTTTTTTTAATGCCTTTGGTATCGGAGTACTATTTCCCTCATAGAATGATTTGGGAAGTGTTTCCTCCTCTGTTTTCTCAAAGGGTTTGTGTAGAACTGGTGTTATTTCTTCCTTAAATGTTTGATAGAATTCACCAGTGAAATTTTCTTTCTGGGAGGTTTTTTAACTACAGATTCAATTTTCTTAAGAGATACAGGACTATTCATGCTATTCATTTGTTATTGTGTGAGTCTGGGGAGTGTGTGTCTTGCAAAGAGTTTATCCATTTCATCCAAGTTGTTGAATGTATTCACACGGCATCATTCATAACTCTCTGTCATCTTCATTTTGATGTATGTATGATCTGTAGTGACATCTGCTCTTTCTTTCCTAATGTTGGTGAATTGTGACCTCTCTATAGTTCATCTCATCAGTATGGCTAGAAATTTATAATTTACTTTTTATCTTTCTGAAGAATCAGTTGTTAGTTTCATTGATTTTTCTCTACTATCTTTCTGTTTCCTTTTTCATTAATTTCTACTCTTTTTTTCCCCCTTTTGCTTACTTTAGGTTTAATTTGCTCTTCTTTTTCAAAGTCTCTTAAAGTGAAAAATTTGATCATTGATTTAAGGCCTTTCTTCTTCTTAAATATTATTCTTTAATGTTGTAACTTTCCCTCTGAGCACTGCTTTAACTGCATCCCACAAATTTTGATGTGTTTTGTTTTTTATTTTCAGTAAAAAAGTTCCTAATTTTTCAGAAAAAAATTTCTAATTTTTCTTGTTATTTCTTTCTTGACACATGAGATATTTAGAACTGTGCTGCTTAGCATCCAACTAGTCAGGTATTTTCCAGTATTTTTTTTTCTGTTATTGATGTCTAATTTAACCCCATTGCAGTTAGAGAATATATTTTGTATGATTTCGGTTCTTTTAAATTTGAGACTTATTTTGTTACCCTGAATATGGTTTATCTTGGTAAATATTCCACATGCATTTGAAAAGAACATATCTTCTGCTATTGTTGCACAATATGTCCTATAAGTATCAATTAAATCAAGTTGTTGGTAGTGCTAATTAATCTCCTGTGTACTTGCTCATTTTCTTGCTATTTGTTCTATAAACTACTGACAAAGGAGTGTTGAAGTCTCCAGCTATACTTATATATTTATCCATTTTTCTTCCATTTCTATGATTATTTTCTTCATGTATTTGAAGCTCTGCTATTAGGTATATACACATTTGTCATTATCCAGTCTCTCTTTGTCCCGAATAATATTCCTTGTTCTGAAATGTACTTTGTCTGAAAATATTAGTGTTTGAATGGTTTATCTTTTCCATCCTTTTACTTTTAATCTATCTGTATCTTTGTGTTTATACTATTACAGGGTATGTGGGACACCAATTTCACATATTGATATTGTCTCCCAGGACACTGATGCTCTGTTTCTTTCTTTCAGTATTTTTCTCTCTGCGTTGTTCATTTAAGATAGTTTCTATTACCATGTTTCAAGTTCACTGATCTTTTATTCTACAGTGTTTAAGCTGTTGCTAATGTCATCCTGTTGTATGTTTCATTTCAGAGACTGTAGTCTTATTTTCTAGAAGTTCCATGGTTCTTTTTTTTAATATCTTTCAGTCTTCTCCTGTTCATTCTTACATATCTTCTACCTTCTTTAATATATGGAACATTCTTATAGTCGCTTTTTAAAGCATCCTTGTCTGCTCATTCCATTATCTCTGTCATTTTTGGCTCTGGTTATGAATCTTATTTTTTCCCCTGGTTATGATCTTAGTTTTTCTGCTCCTTCACATGCCTGGTAATTTTTTTTTCCAATTGAATTCTGGACAAAGTGTTGTTTACTTTGTTAGATGATGCACTTTGTTTTATGCCTTACGTAGTGCTGGACTTTTTCCCTGATGTGTACCTGTATTGCTTGGACTTAATTGGATTGTTTCAAGGCTTGTTTTAAAGATTTGTTACGATAGATTCACAGTAGCCCTACTACCAAGAAGGCAGTACCTTCCTCAGGTCACTACCTGATGTCTTTTGTATTTTGAGATATTTTCACCATTTCTGGTAAGAGTATGATCTATTCCTAGCCCTGTGAGAGCCACAGGTGCTGGTTGGTGTATGGCTTTCTTGTGTTTCTTTCTCTGGATTCAGGTGCATAGATCACACATGCATAGATCATTACCCAGCTGAAGACTTCAGAGCTCTCTCTCCACGAGCCCCCTCCCCTTGGAGGAAAGTCTAACTGCCTTGGCCTCCTCAGACTTCAGTCCCTATCTCCTCAACGCAGTGACACTGCTGCACTCTGGGTTATAACTTCTTGTACTACAACCTGGAAACTTCTTCCAGGCAGAAAACTGGGGCAATGGTAGGCCTTGCCTCATTTATTTCCCTTCTCTTGGGGGTTATAGTCCTATATTGTCTAGTGTCCTATGTCTGAAAACTGTTACTTCATACATGTCTGGTTTTCTAATTGTTTAAGGCAGAAAAGAAAATCCAGTCCCTGTTACTTCATCATGGCCAGAGATGGAATTACATACACGTTAGCTTGGCCAAACTTAATCCCTCAGCTCTCTGGACACACAAGTGTGCAATTTTTGTGGGTTAGAATTTAGTGGTTAAGGATATATATGACTTGCCATAAGTTTGGGGGAACAAGGATGGGAAATATTTTCAATATAATGTCTAAGATAACTTGGATGACCACAGTACTGGTGAGAAATGATTCTAGCCTGAACGCTCGGCTCTGATTTCTTGTCTACGATTGTGGATATATATTAGAATGGTTTAGTAATATTGAGTGCACTGCAATGGCTCCATTTGAAGATAGGAAGCATCCTGCAGGGTGGTAGGGGTGGGGAAGAAGCCTCTGGTCTTGGCTTCTTTTGTTTCTGGGAAGAAAACAATGTTGCTAGTATCAGATTTGCTAGAGGGATTAAGAGAGCTGAAGTGATAGATCCCACCATTGGTGTCCTTTGAACAAGACTGAAGGTTGGGGAAGGGAAGGAAGGAGAGAGTCAAAGACCACTATCCACTTCCTTGACTTTATTTTTAATCAGATTAACTCCTTTTTTGCATTGAGAGCTAGCTCCTGATACAAAGGATGCCAGTTTTAATGGATGCTTAGATAGAAAAAAGAGACACTAGTGTTGTCTCTTCTCTCTTGTCAGCAATTTTGGAGGTGCCTTATAATGGCAACTACCAGGCTCTGGTTGCTAAATACTGGGCTTGCAGTTTTTTTATTATAATCATCCTATTTAATTTCAGAAGCACATTTTAATTGGGTGGTTTTGACTTATTTGGAGTTGTCAGAATCCATATAATATAGTAGAATAACTTAGGGATTCTGAAATCTGTGTCTCAAAATAGACCTGGAAAGAAGAAAGGAGGAGTAGAATTTGTGTTGGTTTTAAAATCCACTTGGAACAGGGGAAATTTTACAGCTTAGGCTGCTTTCTGGACTCTCCTGACATCATTGCTGATTCTGCACTTGGGAGAAGAAGTTGTCATTTCAGCGTTGCCAGGTTGTTCATTTTAAATGTTCTGTTCAGAGCAAAATATGCTCTGTTAAGAAAACTTTGGGCTAAATTCTTTTACCAGAACAGTTTCCATGTCATACTAAAAGATGAGATTTGCCACATCAATAGTATTTCAGGAAAACCAACTGCAATTGATAATGAAGTGCCCTAAATACTTGGAAAGGTATGAAAGTTGCAATTCATCAGAAAACTGTTCATCTCCAGCTTTGTAATATTTTGAAACAGGGCCATCTAGTGGAATCCCCTAACTATGAAACCATGAGTGCATCCTCTAAGACCTTATACTCAAGTTTTTTAAATAAAAATAAAATAATTTTATCTCAAAACAAACATTCAAAAATCCTTTCTTAATGCCTCTAAATCCAAATTAACTGTTCCTTACACAAATAGTCTGCTCAGAAATAAATACTTTCCACTCAAATTCCTGTACTGATTAATTTGATATTATCATAATCTGTGAATACACATTCAATTAAGTTTCTAAAAGTTCTAAATTGTTTACTTTTTTCCTTTCCTATGAAAAACAACCTTTTCTCACCTGCCTCCTCTCATACTGCTACCCCATTCCAGTGAAATCTCACTGAAGGATTAAGAAATGTATATGTGAGACAATCTGAGAATTTTACAGGACAGCCTATGATATAGGATTAAGATGTTACAAATGTAACTGAAGAGGAACCATCAAGCACATTGCTGGAATTGTGTGAGGTGTCAAAGGGTGTTTCCTTGGACTGGTGGGCGAGAACAGGCCTCTAAGAGGAGGCATATACAAATTTCTCCCTAACCAAATGGGATGGAGGGTTTGTTCACTAAACTTATTTCATTCTCTTCTGGAAACTTAGCTAAATTACATTTTGCAGAATCCTCTGCAGTTCGGTGGGGTCCTGTGATTGAGTTCTGGCAAATGGAATGTGGATGGATGAGATATATACTCCTTCCAGTCCTGACTTTTAAAATATCCTGTACCATCCTCCATGTTTCTTTAGTTTCCCTCCCTTCCCCTTATCTGGTGGGTATCATTGCTCACACAGAACACAGGAGCTTTTATCATCCTGGGTCCTTCAGTGTCTATGTGGAGCCTACCCCTGCCCCCTTATCCCCACAACCTCTAATGACATGGACATGAAATAAGCTTTCATCATTTTAAGCCAATGAGACTTGAGGATTGCTTGTTAATTACCCGGATTAAGACAGGAGAGAAGAAATAACAGAGGAATGGAAAGAAGATGATGTGAGAGAAAGGCAATAATGTCTAAATTTCCTTCAGAGACATTGGGGACCATTCTGACTCTTTTCTCCAAGTTTAAGAGTAGGCGCATGGCTCATGAATTCTGAAAACATCTAGCAGAACAGCTGGAAGTAGAACCACAGAGTGCTTCCTGACAGGGTTTGAACTTATGGGGTCAGGAAGACAGGCTGTGGATGGAGATGATGAAGCTTGGATGGAGATGCTTCCACAGCTTGAGAGGTGGTGACTGCAATGTGAAGTGTTTACAATATGGGAAATGGGAGAACAGGGCTTGTCAGCTTTAGCCCCCAGACACTTACTAATGTTATCATGCATTGTCTCGGGCTAATTACACTTCTCAGCTCTTTTTTAAGGTGTCCTGCAAGATATGGTTACATGCCTACCTCCGTATAACAATCAGTGTTCTGGGTATATTCAGGCTAGGCAGAGATTTTGCTGAGATGTCAGTAAAATCCTTCACCTGAGCCACCTGACGCAATACTTGGTGCAAGTTTAACATACAAGGAGCCTTTTAAATGGGACAAAGAAATAGAAATCACTGGGTCACAGAGTC
Source organism: Hippopotamus amphibius kiboko (assembly GCF_030028045.1). Classification (NCBI taxonomy): domain Eukaryota; kingdom Metazoa; phylum Chordata; class Mammalia; order Artiodactyla; family Hippopotamidae; genus Hippopotamus; species Hippopotamus amphibius. Next base: position 72,784,547 of record NC_080187.1, read on the forward strand.
AACGCTGTGCAGAGCAGCTGGGATACGAGCTGAACTGTGGACTGGCCGAGAAGGAGGAGGGACACATGCCTGGTGGCGGAAAGCAAAGAGAGAGCAGCCAATAAGCAGGTGTTATTGGGGGTAGAAAGGCAACTGGTCTCATAGGACTGAGGTGGAGGAAGAAGGTGAGAGCAAGCAGCATAGACAAGATGAAGGCAGGTTGCTAAGAGCTTTGAACACCATCACTGAGATTTGGATTGGAAGCCAGATTGGAGTGGCCAGAGCTCCCAGGCCAATCACGTGTTGTCTATGAATATTAATTAGTTAGTAGACAAACTGGACTCACCCAGTCATTTGTTCTGTTACCTGCCATCATTCACATTTCGCCCATGGCACACGCACGGGCATGTCAAGCTGAGAGAGGGTCCGGCTAAACAACACCCTTCTCCTAAATCTAAACACTCAGAGGTAATGAGAAGTACTAGTCTGTGCTTCCTGCCCGATGATGCTGTCTCATCCTTCTAGATCCCGGTCTGTCACCTCCTGTACTGAAGCCTCCCCCAGGTAGCTGATCACTCTTTCCCTTGTGCAGCCACGGTACCAGATATATGTCACTTCTGTCTCTTGCTCATTGCAAGTTTTTATTGCTTATCTGGCTCCCACAGTAACTGTGGATTCCTTGAAGACAGGGGTTGCGTCTCATTTAACTCTCTATCCCTGACACTGAGGGCAAGGCCTGCCATTTTGTGGATGCTCAAGATTAATATATGATAAATGCACACATGCAGGGATGAATGAAAAGTAGGACGGTTTATTTTCCCAAGGCCGGAGACTTCACTCACACATCCAGCCATTACATACACATTTGTTTAAACATCTATCTTCCTTTATTAGATTGTAAGGCTCCTTGAGTCTTGTTTACAAATTTATTCTGAGCACAGTTCAGTACTGGGCATATATTGAGGAGGAAGAAATTGTCCTCTACCCTTCTAGGTTCTTCTGGTTGGTCTAAGAATTAAATTGATGTGGGACAGTTTAACAGGAGAAAATCAAACTAAAGTTTAATAACATGTATACATGGAAGAGACCCAGGAGAACTATTTCCCAACATGAGTGAGGCTCTCACCTTAAATACCATCTTTTTTTTTAAATTTATTATTTATTTATTGGCTGCATTGGGTCTTCGTTACTGCACCCGGGCTTTCTCTAGTTGCGGGGAGCAGGGGTTACTCTTCATTGTGGTGCGCAGGCTTTTCATTGCAGTGGCTTCTCTTGTTGCAGAGCACGGGCTCTAGGTACTTGGGCTTCAGTAGTTGCGGCACACGGACTCAATAGTTGTGGCTTGAGGGCTCTAGAGAGCAGGCTCAGTAGTGTGGCACACAGGCTTAGCTGCTCTGTGGCATGTGGGATCTTCCTGGAGCAGGGATGGAACCAGTGTCCCCTGCATTGGCAGGCAAATTCTTAACCACTGTGCCACCAGGGAAGTCCTTTAAATACCATCTTTACCGAAAGACAAAAGAGGATGTTGGGGACAGTGGCTTGGGACTTCAAAAGGGAGGAAAGCAATCCATATGGAGATGAAAAAGCAAAAGTTTAGTAAACTAATGCCTGCTGGGCCATGCTGCATGAACGAGGAAGTGGGGAGAATAGCAATAACTCCTCCAGGTTATGACCACTGCATATTCATGCTCATGAAATGTGTAAGTAGAGAAAAGAGAACAAAGAAGCTATTCAGATGTTCCCATCGCTCATTTCATTATAGAAATCCATGAATACACTAAAACAGGTGTGTGGAGATGAAAGATAACTTATGAGCAGCAAAGAAATAAACTGTTATTTCAAAAACTCAAACAGAAGACAGCTGCATTTTCATAATGATGAAAGGTTTTAATGTTAATTTAAAATGTTAATACTTCTTTTAATTAATAATATGGACCAAAAGACTCTCACATCAGATCTAGTAAGTAAAGAAGTGAAGACAAATTTATCAATTATTATGTAACTCTGTGTTATAATCCATTGGGATGATTCAGATTCCACCTCCCTGTATTTCTCCAAAAGTCATCTCTTTCATCTAAGAAAGCCAACTAAAATTAAGGGGGGGAAAAAAGACAAAATCAGTTGCTCATGGGGGGAAAAAGGAAAAGAAAAAGAAAGGAAGAAAGAGAAGAAAAATTGTCCTCCTGGCAGACTTCAGAAAATCTTGGGCTTAAATACTTTGCCCTGATATTTTGTGAGCTGTATCATTTATGAAATGTAATTTCCTAGGTTGAAATTAAGAAATGACCTCTTACATGTAAGAATACTAGATCTTACAAAAAGTTAGTTGTCACTCTAGTTCCCCAAAAGCAGTGCAACTCTTATGACTACATGCTTACTCTGTTTTTTCCCTTAGTTTATTCCCTGTTGGTCATTATTAACTTTATACTTTACATATATGAATAATATATAGTTATATATATATTTATAATTTATGTTAATAATATATAGTTATATATTATTTTTAAGAAATAAACCCGTATGATATTACAGTAGTACCTTTCAAATTTGAGTAATGTAATAATCACTTTTAAAGGAGGGAAAACAAATTCTTGCATATTTCTAGAATAAAATAATTTTCATTATAACTTTCCTTAAATATACACAAACACGAATTACATATAACCTCACTGTCTATATTCTGCTTCAACTATAAAACAGAAATTAGCTTACAAATTAAATGAGAACAAAAATATAACGTGAATAAAATTCAAATAATGGGTATGTTTTCATAAAACAAAAACAATGATGTTGGGTTGAATAATGGAAAGATGTGCTTTGGGGTTTTCTGCTTCGTTGTATATTGCCTTGATTTCAAACATGCTGGAACACTGAGCTACTGAGCATTGCTTCTTATTTTTCTTTTTAAACAACGACATTAATTTTAAACTATTTGTCGTTTTGTTGGGCTGATCTGCTTAACAGCACCCTCCAAATTGCGATAGTAATATAACAGTCTAACAATAGGAAGGCACAATGAAAACTTCTTCATTTTGCCTATGTATTACCGCATTTACTGAATGAACTGTTGCTAGCAATAAACACTAAGATGGGATCGCTGCTGTGTGCTGTGAGGTGGCTCCATTCACCACCTCCCTGCCACCGGATGACTGTGGTGCCTTTATCTACATAGCGTGTTGTAACATCACGTGGCCTCCACTGGGCTCCCAGGCAATCATAAACGCATGTGCAAATTTAGGTATTTGGTTATAAAGTGGTTATTGGTTAGTGGATATGGTTATCTAGAGTATGCCTGTACTACATTTTAAAAATTATCATTGAAACAAAAACATAAAATTTAGAAGCTCTTGCAGAGAACTAGCGGATACCTTCTGTGGTACAGGGTTAATGATTTTCATCAGTTCTTCTTTCTAGGGTGATTTCTGATTGGCATCACTTGCCACTGAAAGTGCAGGCATCCAAAGAGAAGTAAAAACTTGAGCAATGGACATTGTTGTGAACTAATAAATGCTTGAGATGTCAAACAACTTAGTCTGCTCTACTAATCTCAAAAGGAAATTAAGACACTTGTAGTCATGCCAACCGTGCTCTCCATAGATGGAAACTATAATGTTAAACGAAGGGTTTAGCCCAAAGCTCTACCTCTAGCACACAGTGTGTGATCTTCTGCCTCCATTAGTGATGAACCTCACCATGAAGCTGCTCATTATATTAGTTTCAGTACACCTCTAAAACACCGGTTTTAAAAAAAAAGCTTCAGAGTATGGATTTGTAGGAGAATGCCCCCTCTTAAGCATCTTCGCAGATTTTTCTGATCAACATAAGCAAGCATCCTTTTTCCCTTTGCCCTTTTGGAAATAATGATGCCTGGTATGGTAGAATGATACAATGTTTTTCTTTAAAGCAGAAGCACAAGATGAAAGAAACTTACTAGGAGATAAAGGAATTTATAAGGAAATTAAATATTTTTTCGACAGTAGCGTTAAATAGTACTTAAAATGAAGACAGCACAGAGGCTTTTAAATTTTGACTGAAGGAAGGAAAGGGAACTTTGATATGGAACTGTCATCTCAGTTCCTGCTGGCAGACTCAGACCAGTGGGGGTGGGGGAAGGTGGTCCTGCACACAGTTCAGCCTCTGTCCCCTACCACCTGAACTCTATGGCCTCAATCTCATGTCTGCCCCAACGAGTGCATTCTTGCAAGGGTCAAATCAAACTGGCTTTAAAAAACATAGCTGGAAGTATAGACCCTTATTAGACAGATCCAAAGTTGAAAAGGTTAGTTTACTGACAGAAGACAACTTCTCAGTTTATCTCCTGGTCCCTTCGTTTCCATCCCCACCGTGCCATAGCTCTTTCCAAGTTTTATGAGCTGGTTAATGAGACCTTATGTAAAACCCAATTTAATTGATTTTATGATTTTTCAGAAAGTTAGAGTGCCCTCCTGTGGGAATATCAAGTAGTTATCCAGGTGCTGCCAACCGACTGAATTTGTGAGTACATTTCCCAGGTGTGCTGAGCTGGACATGCTCTCCCATGGTGCTTTATTTTTATTCAACTTGTCTTGATGGATTTCACAGCCATAGGTAAATGGGAAGGGGTGGAAACATGGTAGGCAGTAGCCAGTGGTATAAGAATATATTTTCCAAAAAAATATTGATTTCATTTCTTTCTTTTCCTTTTTAAATGTGGTGGTGGTGGAAAGCAGGGGAAAGTGTGGTAAGTTTCCAGAGCAAGTCAGAATGAAGGCCCCAAATTCAAGAAACTGCTAGATGTGTTTAACTCTTCTCACAAAGGAAACACTTACTTGGGCTATTGAATGCCTCACTGCAGACCTAAACACAGCCCTTCTGGGGATAATTAGCACTCAGGGACTCACACACACTTGTTTTTTGTTGTTGTTGTTTGTGGTTTTAATTCTTTTTTTTTTTAATCTTTATTGGGGTATAGTTGATTTACAATGCTGTGTTAGTTTCAGGTGTATAGCAGAGTGAATCTGTTACACATACACATATATCCACTCTTTTTTTAGATTATTTTCCCATATAGGCCATTACAGAGTATTGAGTAGGGATCTCATCACGACAGAGTTGAGAGCCTAAGTAGGCTAACCTAAGTCGGCGGCATAAAGGCATAAATCTTTAAAAAAATTTTTATTTGGAAGAATTTCAAACATATACAAAATAGTATATGAGAAGAGTATAATTAACTCCCACTTACCTATCAGTCAGCTTCAAGAATTACCAACTCATTACTAATCTTATTTCCGCCGTATTCTTTCCTCCCTCTTCTGTTATTTAGAAGTAAATTTCAGGCATCATATCCTGTCGTTCATAAGTATTTCAGGAGGTATCTCTAACAGATAAGAATGACTCTTTAAAAATATAACCACAATATCATCACACATAAAAATGAACAGAAAATTCTTAATATCATAAAAGATTGAGGTAGTATTCAAATTTCTCTCATTGTCTCTCTTTCTAAAAAAAATTTTTTTAAGAGCAGTTTTAGGTTTACAATAAAATTGAGAGAAAGGTATAGAAATTTCCCATATAACCCTCGTTCTCACACATGCATAGCCTCCCCCATTATCAACATCACTCACCAGAACAGGACTTTTTTTTTAAACTAAGGATAAACCTACATCAACATATCATAATCACCCAAAGTCCACTCTCGGTGTTGTGAATTCAGTGGGTTTAGACAAATGTATAACTTATCCATCATTATAATAGTATCATGCAGAATATTTTCACTGCCCTAAAAATCCTCTGTGCTCTGCCTATTCATCTCCCCACCTCATCCCACCTCGGCAACCACTAATCTTTTATTGTCTCCTTAGTTTTGTCTTTTAGAGAATATCATATAGCTGGAATCATGCAGTATGTAGCCTTCTCAGTTTTGTTTCTTTCACTTAGCTATAAGCAATTAAGATTCCTCCATGTATTTTCATGGCTTGATAGCTCAGTTCTTTTTGGCACTGAATAATATGCCATTGTCTGGATGTTTCACAGTTTATTTAACCAGTCACCTACTGAAGGACATCTTGGTTGCTTCCAAGTTTTGGCAACTATGAATGAAGTTACTGTAAACATGTGTGTGCAGGCTTTTGTGTGGACATAAGTTTTCAGCTCCATTGGGTAAATATCGAAGAACAAAATTGTTGGATTTTATGATAAGAGAATGTCTTATTTTGAAAGAAGCCTCAGAGTCTTCCAAAGTGGCTGTGCCATTTTGCGTTCCCATCAGCAGTGAATGAGCATTCCTGTTCCTCTGCATCCTCTCCCACAGTATTTGGTGCTGTCAGTGTTCCAAATTTTGGCCATTCTAATAGGTGTGTAGTGGTATTTTATTGTTTTAATTTGCATTTCCCTGATAACATACGATGTGGAGCATCTTTTCATATGCTTACTTGCCATCTGTATATCTTCTTTGGTGAGGTGTCTGTTATGGTTTTTGGCCAGTTTTTAAATTGGGTTGTTTGTTTTCTTATTGTTAAGTTGTTTCTCTTAATCTATAGGTTCTCTCTCTGTCTCTCACTCCCTGCCCCCCCCCCAATTTCTTTCACCTCCATATATTTTTGTTTACGAATCTGAGTTGCTTGTCTGAAGTTTCTATAATCTAGGTTTTTCTGCATGTATCATTTTAGTTTTATATAAGGAGTTCCTCTCTCCCTTATATTTCCTTTAAATGAGTGGTTATATCTAGAAACTTGGTCAGATTCAGGTTCAATTTTTTGTTTAGCAAGGCTACTTCACAGGCAGTGAGGCAGTCTTCCACCAGGAGGCGCAGTTGCTCTCTTTTGGGGATGTCAACCTCGATATCGGGGCATTGATTCATTAGTAAACTAAAGGTTGCAAAATAGTGATATACTAACTCTGCCATCCATTCTTCGTTTATTAGGTTTTTATGCTTCTTTGAATAAATTTCCCCTCATCCACTATTTTGTTACTTTAAGATGTTACTTTAAGATATAAAGAGCCCAGAAAAATGCTTGATTTTTCCTCTACTTATCAATTTTCAAAATAATAAGTTGGCTCCCTAACACCATCAAAAAGTGACCAATAAGCTTTTAAAAATCATTATGAACTCATGTATGTGAATGTATTTGACATTTTTCATCCCACTGAAGTCACTATACCTATTGATGCTCAAATCATTTCATCTTTGACCAATGTCAGTCTATTCAAGTTGTCTTCTGAATCTTTTTGACATGACCCTACTAGTCTTTTAAAACTTCTCTGCTTTCTGCTAAGACAAGATGTTCCAGGCTTATTTTACATTTCCTAACTCGAACCTGAAATTAGCTATTTCTCCAAATTGATTGTTCTCCAAGTGTTATCTGGGAGCCCCTGGGAGTCCCTGTGATCCTTTCGTGGGGTTTGTGAGGTCTAAATTATTTTCATAATAATACTAAGATGCTATTTGCCCTTTTAAACTCTCATTCTCTCACAAATATATACAGAGTTTCCCAAAGGTTACATGATGTGGGATATTATGATTGAACGCAGAAGCAGTCCTAAGAATTCTGCTGTGGTTTATTAAGCCAGACATTAAAGAGATTTACAAAAATACAAAACAATGGCACTCTTCCCACTAAGTAATTTTTGTTAATAGATATTTTGTTATTTTTAAATGTTTTAATTTCTAATGCAGTAAACATCAATAGATATAACCCACATAAATAAAAACTCTTTGGGGCCCTCAACAATTTTAAGAATTTAAAGAGATTTGGGGAGCAAAATGCTTTGAGAAGTGCTGTTCCAAGGAACCTTGGTTCCTTTTAATGGAAAATGGTATTTAGAAATCACAATCGGTGCTGGAAAAATTGAACAGCTACATGTAAAATAATGAAATTAGAACACTTGCTAACACCATACACAAAAAGAAACTCCAAATGGATTAAAGACCTACATGTAAGGCCAGACACTATAAAACTCCATGAGGAAAACATAGGTAGAACACTCTATGACATATATCAAAGCAAAATCCTTTTGGACCCACCTCCTAGAATCATGGAAATAAAATCAAGAATAAACAAATGGGACCTCATGAAACTTAAAAGCTTTTGCACAGCAAAAGAAACCATAAACAAGATTAAAAGGCAACCCTCAGAATGGGAAAAAATAGTTGCCTATGAAACAACGGACAAAGGATTAACCTCCAAAATATACAAGCAGCTTATGAAGCTTAATACCAAAAAAGCAAATAACCCAATCCACAAATGGGCAGAAGACCTAAATAGACATTTCTCCAAAGAAGACATACAGATGGCCAACAAACACATGAAAAGATGCTCAACATCACTCATCATCAGAGAAATGCAAGTCAAAGCCACAATGAGGTATCACCTCACACCCATCAGAATGGCCATCATCACAAAATCTGGAAACAACAAATGTTGGAGAGGGTGTGGAGAAAAGGGAACTCTCCTGCACTGTTGGTGGGAATGTAAGTTGGTACAGCCACTATGGAAAGCAATTTGGAGGTTCCTTAAAAAACTAAAAATGGAACTACCATATGACCCAGTAATCCCACTCCTGGGCATATACCCAAAGAAAACCATAATCCCAAAAGAAACATGTGCCATAATGCTTACTGCAGCACTATTTACAATAGCCAGGACATGGAAGCAACCGAAATGCCCATCAACAAATGAATGGATACAGAAGATGTGGCATATATATACAATGGAATATTACTCAGCTATAAAAAGGAATGAGATGGAGCTATATGTAATGAGGTGGATAGCCCTACAGTCTGTCATACAGAGTGAAGTAAGTCAGAAAGAGAAAGACAAATATTGTATGCTAACTCATATATACGGAATCTAAAAATGGTACTGATGAACTCAGTGACAAGACAAGAACAAGGACGCAGATGCAGAGAATGGACTGGAGAACTCGAGGTTTGGGGGGCGGGGGGTGAAGGGGAAGCTGAGACGAAGTGAGAGAGTAGCATAGACATATATATACTACCAACTGTAAAATAGATAGCCAGTGGGAAGTTGTATAACAAAGGGAGTTGAACTCGAGGATGGATGATGCCTGAGAGGACTGGGACGGGGAGGGTGGGGGGGGAGTCGAGGGAGGGAGGGAATACGGGGATATGTGTATGAAAACAGATGATTGAACTTGGTGTACCCCCCAAAAAATAATAAATAAATAAAAAAAATAAAATAAAAAAAAGAAATCACAATCTAGGAGCTATAGATGTTCATAGTTACTAGGTTGGCCATATTTTTTAGGCCATTTAATAGGCAAAGCTAAGATAAAATTATCTATTTATTTAAAGATAAAATACATCACGAGTTAATACTGATTATTCCAAATTTAGGGCTACAGAGTTTTTACTTAAACTCATACAATTTACATTTGTATCTCCTTTCTCCAATAACAAAAATCCCAGCATAAATGTTTATTTTCAGTGTTATATTAACAATACCACCAACAATATTATCACTTAAAATAGTTTGACTTCTTTCTTTTCTTACGTCATTCTTCTTCTGCGGTTCCTTTTTCTTTGAGGTATATCTCTCTATGGATGTACAGTAATTTGATGGGTTTAAGTTACCTGAAATGGTGTGTATTTTTGAAAGTATGCCACCAAACGGATCAGTTAGATCCATGTATTTTTATTTTTGATTTTTAGAGGCTGCTTTTTTATAAATTCAGAGTTTAGCTTCTATCTCTGTCTCTTCTAGCCAGCTCCCTTCCTCTCCCTATAAGTAACATTTTAAAAAAACAATTTTCCTTTCCATTATTTTTAAACTTTAAGCAAATATATATATTTAGTATTACTACCACCGCCCCCTTTTTAGATAAAAGGTAGTATACTATATACACTTCTCTCCACGTAGCTTTTTTCAACTAACACTCTATGTATTCAGGCGCTCGCTCCAATTGTATACAGAGCACTTCATTGCATTATTTTACCATAATTTATTCAACTAGCCACTTATTGAGGGATTTGGGGGCAATTTCCAGCATTTTATTATATATGATGCTGCAGTGAATAGTCTTGCACATACTTTTACCACGGTGTCTTTAGGATAGAGTTCTAGAATTCTAGATTGCTGGGTCAAAGTGTGAATGTCAAAGTGTGAATAATTCTGCTAAAGAGACTCTTTACTTCTGTGATAGAGATGAAGGAACAGACTGAGACAGCTGCTCAAGGTCACTCTACCAGTCACTGACAAGTCTGGGATTTAACCTTAGATGTAACGGGTCTCCACAGACACTGCAGGTCACAGAAGAGGATTTCCAAGGCGGGAGAGGCAAATGAAGAATTTCACATTTGGACATCACATTCATTGAATCACATATTCTCACCCTTCCAACTCCCAGCACACCAGTTCTTCCTTATCAGAACCTCTACTCCTCTGACCTCTCATACCTTCTCTCATCCGTCACTTCCCCTCTCATCCCGCAACTAAGGTGCCCCAGCCACACCTTAGTTATCGCGGCCTGTTAAGCAGGAAAGCATGTGCACGGCTTTGCGCACGCCCAGCCGTTACGCGCGCATTGGAGCCGCTCGGGGGCAGGGTCAGAGTGACGTCACAGCGGCGCGCCGCTCCCTGGCGTCCTCGCAAGGTCGCTTTGCAGAGCGGGAGCGCGCGTAAGTGACAAGACCCTGGTTCGGGGGCGCGCCGTGTCCTGCTGCCTTGGTAGCCGCGACGACATGTCGGGGTATACGCCCGACGAGAAACTGCGGCTGCAGCAGCTGCGAGAGCTGAGAAGGCGATGGCTGAAGGATCAGGAGCTGAGCCCCCGGGAACCGGTGCTGCCCCCCCGGAGGGTGTGGCCTATGGAGCAATTCTGGAATAAGTTTTTGCAGGACGGGGCCCCTTGGAAGAACGTGGTGAGTGACGGCCCTCACTCCCACCCTGACTCCCGCCCCGTCGCGGTCCCCAGCCTGGCTTCTGGGACGTCTGCTCACTATAGCCACATTAGGGACTGACTCGATCTGCCCCCGAAAGTTCTGGTAGTTTTCCAAGGGAGCATCAGGTTCTGCCGAGACTTAGGTTTAGCTGCGACGCTCGCTGGTCCCAGGAGTCATGGGGCTGGGAGTCAGGAATCCGGAGCTTGTATGGCTTTGGGATTGTCATGCTCTTTGGCTGTCAAGTGTGATGAGAAGGAGGAGAATCTTTGCCTAGGTTTTACAGGACGCTGCAGGCTTGGTTCTCTTTTGACTGTGGAGACCCTCCCTCAGAATGATGGCCAAGGATTCACTACAGTTAAAGTGATTTTAGTATTTGAAAACACTTGTCTGATTTTTGAGTTTGAGATTGTAGAGACCAACTAACACTACACTCGACTAACCAGAAGGCACAATGAACTTCTAGCTGGTATTACAGCTCCATGTAATGACCGTAAAAGAGGGGGTGCTATTGGTATGCTTAGTGAGTCATATTCAAGATCCCCCTTTCTTAACCACTACTGTTTGTTGAACACACTTTCATTTAAGAATGCCGTTCCTGAAATTTACTCTGCAGAAAATCACTCACTCAGGTGCTGTCTTTATTTTTAGGGTCTCTTGACATTTTCTTGAGATCATTAATTAAATCACATCAATTATGGGTGATGAATGCTGTGTCTCAGAATTCCTTGCGACTTTGGCTAATAATAATGGTAATAATATAAGTAACACTTGAGTGCTTACTTTGTGCCTGGCACTTTGCTGAGGGTTTTACACGTGTGACTTTTTTTAATTTTTTACTTCCCTGAGGTAGAAACCGTTTCCAATCTTCATTTCAAATGTGTGGAAACCAAGACCTACAAAAATTCATTGATTTACCTGTGGTCCCAGGGCTAGGAATTGAAGGAGTTCACTTTGAAATCCGTGTGTATCTTTCTTGTTGTGCTACAAAGTCTGGTGCAAATTTTTCTAAGAAAATGGCATTAGATACTTATTTATAGTGGTAAAATCAAGCTAATTCAACTCTCTTCTCACCCTTTGTATCTCTGACATTACTTACTGATTTGGCAGCCACTGGTTGAAAGCTGACATCCCACCCATAAGCAAGTGATGTAAGGAAGTAAATAATCATTTGTTGAAATCTGTCTTACCTTAGTTTGAGTTAACTTTTTCTTTCATAATCATATCTGTTATAACACTTAGAATCTAGATTGTCCTTTCCCTGAAAGGATAGGTCTGTTTCAGTCAAATTGACTGCCATGGAAAAGTTCTATTTTTAGCTGTCTTTTGCCTTTCTTTTTAAAAATACTGTCTGAAGGCACCTGAAAGTGAGCTTGGAACGCCTTTATTCTAGTGTGTAAAACATTCTTTTTCCAGCATTAGTGCACTCAAGGTTGTCTGCCCTATGCCTAGAATGATACAAGTGGTGTTGATTATGCTATCTGAAATTGATAAATTAGGGAAATGACTTTACCTGAATATTCTGTAGTTCTTACTGCTCTGGTTAAATTGATTAGAATGATTCTTTCATTATTTATGTCATGTTTTATCTTAAACTTATAATAAGTATGGTATTTTATAAGTCTTTAAAAACATATATTTGTAAGTACAGTACTATAATTTTGCAAAATGCTGCTTGTCTTAAGCCTCCTTTGCTTTGAACTGTGTAGGTGTCATCTAGCAGGCACTGTTTAGTAAGAACATTCAGTGTGTGAGTTTAGCTACAGACTATAAGAAAATATGTAGCATTTAGAGGTTTTACGATAATCAAGATATTGTTATATCACTGATGCTTTTTTTTTTCTGCCATAAATGTGAAAAAATTAGATGTCTATTTCAAGTATGCTTTTCCCCCAGATCTATAAGACGTATCGACACGGTATCTTTGCTTTTACCCATGTACTGATCCCTGTCTGGGTTATTCACTATTATCTCAAATATCACGTGACTGTAAGTATACTTTAAGTATGTATTTTTCAGAATTTATTTTTAATGTTGTACAAAATTATTTCCTATGTGGCTAAGCCTTACCCTGCTCTACTTAGTGGAAATAATCTGCCACTTATAACTGATTTTGAATTACTTTGAATCCTTTTAGGTAAAAGGTTTAATGAAACTTAGGTAATGTATGGATTTTCAAAAAATTAATCTTTATATTAGTTGTTTACAACTTGAATTGCATTTCCTCGTAGAAACAATGTTTAAGTGATCAGAAATGTAGTTGACCTAGTAATACTGGTGCAAACTCTGGGTCCTGAGTTGGAAGGGAGAAAAGAATTTCTGCTCCTTTTTTTTTGAGCGCAAATCTGGTATAAGATAAATTCATAATAGGTAAAGGTTATCTTTGTCATCATTTTCTTTTCCTTTGCTCTGTCTGGTTTTTCACAACTTTCTTTAGAATTCGGCATGTCCAAAAGCTTGAATTTTTTTCACTGAAAGATTTTGCATGTGATGATTGAACTCAGTCTGTTGCCATATTTTAAAAGCTAGGGATACCCTGGTGTAGGGAGTTAGATCCCAGGCAGGGTGAGGAAGGAGTGCATTTTGGGGAGTGGCATGGAAAGGAGGGTGGTGGTTGTTGCCCAGCATGGAATTTTGTAACTCAAAGAGTAAGGAGGGCATTCTTGTACCCAATGAGGAGTATTAGGTCCTGAGTGGGTTGCTGAGTGGGTGGGGGGTTGGTGAGTATACCTGTTTGGAAAGCAGCGGTGGCAGCAACCTGGTGTAGGATATTGGAACCTGAGCAAGGGGAGGAGGACATCAAGAAGAAGTGTGGTTTGGGGCAGTGATGGAGCTGGCAACCCAGAATAAGGTGTCAGAACCTGAATGAGGTGAGGAGGTTGTTTATACTAGAGTGTGGTGGTGGTGACAGGAGATTGGTTATATACAGGAAGATTGATCAGATAAGTACATATGTTGATGATATTGGGACCCAGGATTCTTCTTGTCAGGTTATGCATATGGACTAAAGGGAGAAAACCTTGTGGTACTGGAATGGAATTGGAAGTATTGGTGTGACTCATGATTTTTAGTATGTATTGATAGATATAGAAATAAATATAATTGTAAATGTGGACACCCCCTAGCTCTGTCCACTGATAGGGCCTGTGAGCAGTGCTACCCCATGGTAACTAGCACATCTAGCAGCTTATTTTCTAAATATAGTTCTCCACTGAAAGGATCCAGAATTACTTGGAGAAATGGCCGATTCCAGGGCTGGAGCAGGGAAAGTACAAGATGAAGTTGTGCCAGAAAGTAAAAAAGTGTTCAGAGAATGATGGTGATAAACCAAAAGGACAGAGTCAGCTCGAAAAGACTCCCATTGGGACCATTTGAGCAGCAAAATAAATAATGATAGTAATAGATGATAGCCAGCTGAATAAACAATGCAAATCCATGAGTCCATACTCATATAAATAAATAAATTAATGGATAGAAGGGAAAGCTTTTTTTTGGTACAGTAGATTGCTAAATAATAAATGGACAAGAAAAGTCACCATTTGAGAATCGTCACAGTAATATTTTATTCAGCCAGGGAACATCAAAAGGTGCTAAAATTAATCCCCAAATACCTACCTTCAATATACTTATTTGTTACAAAGGGAAAAAGAGTAACTTTGTAGTGGAGGAAACCTGGCAGACACCACCTTAATCAAGAAATCTAAATTACATTACCAATAATCAGACAAACTGAAGTTGTGTACTACGCGTTAGGATGAAACAAGAAGAAAACAGCATCAGTTTTCCGATGTTCCTGCCAAAAATGTAAATGTAAGTTGACTCTAATCATGAGGAAACTTAAAGCAAACCAAAATTGAGGGACTTTTCTGCATAATAAGTGGCTTGTTGCCTTCGAAAATGTCAAGATCATGAAAGTTAAAGAACCACTGGAAGATTTGTTCCAGATTGAAGAAGACTAAAGAGACTTGTCAAGTAAATGCAAACTTGATTCACGGGCACAATCTGCTTCATCAGAAGAACAAAGATGGCAGTCAGAACTTTCAAGAGCCTACACGAAGGAGAACTGGTTATGTAAGAGGGGGTTTTCTGAGACCTCCAAACAGTTATCGAGACAATTGATAAAATTTGAATGGGTTCTTCAGACTAGATAGAAGGTATTAATGTATCAATTTTAATTTCCTGATCTTGATGGCTGTATTGTGATTATTTTAAGACTATTGTCCTTATTTGTAGGAAATGCACACTACAGTAATAAACCAATCAGCAATTTACTATGAAGTGATCCAGTAAAAAAAAGTTTGGGACTGCCTAACAAATCGTAGCCAACCCAGCTGAGGTTTGCTTTCCTTTAGCCTGTTGAAAGGAGAGTGAGACAAATAACTGGGGTTCTCAGAAAATTCATTCTTAAATCACTTGTTTTCTGTTGATTGTGTGGGTTCTTTAAAATTCTGATTGCTGACAACAGTCTCTTCACTAAGATTATGTGTGTTGATCATCAACTATGGAATGACTTTATGTCTTC
Source organism: Hippopotamus amphibius kiboko (assembly GCF_030028045.1). Lineage (NCBI taxonomy): Eukaryota > Metazoa > Chordata > Mammalia > Artiodactyla > Hippopotamidae > Hippopotamus > Hippopotamus amphibius. The sequence continues at coordinate 72,799,927 of NC_080187.1, forward strand.
TTCCTTTATTGCTGTGGTAAGAATATATGACAATTCCTGATCTCAAGAAATTTATAGTAAAGTTGGAAGATCCATATGATTTGGGTGAAAGTATGGAGGAGAAAAGCTGTTCAGTTAGAAAGAAAGATAAGTAGTAAGCATGGTCCTATCTACCTAAGACAGCGTTGCCTAGAACTGTGTTTCTTGGCTTAGTAGGATGAGACCAATTAGTAGAAAGTCTTGAAAGCTAGGCTGAACTTTATGTGATAGGAAGTGGGAAGCTTTCCATTTTTAAATAGGAGAGTGAATTGATATAGTGATATATTTAGGAAAACATAAAAAGCATTGCTATGTAGGGTGAATTGGAGGAAGGAAAGTATTGATGTCAGGCAAATCAGCTGGACACTGTTGCAGTTCAGTAGATGTTAGTTGAGAATCTGGTTAGGGCAGAGATAACAGAAATGAAAATGTAAAGTGAGCTGGAAGATAATTTTTTAAAAAATATTTATTTATTTGGCTGTGCCAGGTCTTAGTTGCGGCATGTGGACTCTTAGTTGTGGCATGCATGTGGGATCTAGTTCCCTGACCAGGGATTGAACCCATGCCCCCTGCATTGGGAGCTTGCAGTCCTAACTACTGGACCACCAGGAAAGTCCCCAGAAGATAATTTTTAAAGAAGAAATAATTCAAGTTAAGTTGGGGATGAAACCAAAGTTCAGAGTCATTTATGACTAAGATTTCTAGCCTTGAATGTTCAAGGAAGCAAAATTTGCCACCCCACAATGTCTCTTTGGCATGCAGATTATTTTGAACTAAAAACAATCAAGGCCTAAAAGACTCAGGAAGCAACTTTGACCTCCCCCTTAACTTGCTAAAATAATGTAGACTAGAGGAGGGGAACTATCTCTGTAGATAACTGTAATACGAACTTTAGGTGTGGTAGACCGGGAGGAACCTTGCAAAGGCTGTTGAAATTCCCCTCTGGGTCCCATTGTCTCTATATAGCCCAGCAGACATTTATTTACCAAACTTTTGCTTTTCCATCTCCATGTGAATTGTCTTCCTCTCCTTTGAAGTCCCAAACACCTACTCCCAAATCTTCTTTTGTCTTTAGCTGAAGATGGTATTTAAAGTGAGGACTTCACTCATTTGGGGAGTTAATCAGTTCTCCTGGGTTTCTCCCATGTATACATGTTATTAAATTTTGTTCGATTTTCTCCTGTTAATCTGTTTTATGTCAATTTAGTTCTTAGGCCAGCCTAAGAACCCAGAAAGGTAGAGGAAAATTTCTTCCTACATGACAGAAGTTATATGTAGGGTTTTGTAAAGGAGGACTTTCTGCTGATGGGGAGGAAGTAAATTTGTCTAGGAGCATGTGCTGTCATATCAGTTTCTACGGAAGTCTGAGTGGACATGGCCTGTCTTACATGTTAGAAACATGAGATTAGTGGAGGCTAGTGGGAATTAAGAGTTGGGGGTTAAGGAGGCTAACAATATATGTCTAACAGTCTGAGTATAGTTTACATTTCTCTTATTGATGAGCTTAAAGTTTTATATTCATGTTCACCTGCAAGTCCACAGGCCACTTCATATCATACCTGTTATTTTTTTCACTGTCTAAACATGCAAGACCCTAGAGAAGAAGAAATATTACTTTCTGTCAGTGAAATTTTTGTTGTTGTTTTTGTTTTTAATATCTAAGAGTGGTTTTTATGTGGAGAAAGAACTTTCAGTTTCTAAGTTTCAAATTTTAAAACCTTTCTCTTAATGTTTTGAATGCAATTTTAAAATTCTTAAACTACATGTACATGTAGTAATATATGAACAGTCTCCTTTCTTTGTTCTTATTGTCTTTGGATCAATTCAAATTGAACTTTCCTGAAACAATTCCACTTACAAACATAATCGAATTCTCTTAAATGTTTCAAACTGCATTTTAAATTTTATATATTCAGTTTTATTTTTAAGTATTTATAGGACATATTAATGACTCTAAAAAGGAAAATCTTTGTAAATTTAAAAATCACACATCTAAATCAATTATGCATTTTAACTAGACTCCTCAAACTCATCGTTTAGAATCTCTAGTAGCCTGATTATCCTAAACATGACAAATACTCTAAATATCAGAGCATATGGATTGTCCCAGTCTCTTCTGAACTTATTAAATTTGATATTCGCCTCTTTATGCCCTGGGTTGATTTACCTTGTCCTAGCTGTATTTAACTAAATATTTCTAGGATTGAAAAAACATCACGTTCTTAGAGATCATGGCAGGGACTTTGGTTTTTTTTCCCCCAAGAATTATGAAACTTTGAGCAGAGGAGTGATGCATTTTAAAAGAATCACTCTACTCTGCCTGAAGGGCGGAGAGCAGAAGCCAGGAAACTAGTAGGTGAAAAAATGATAAGAGGCGCGGACAAGGGTAATAGTACTAGAGGCGGTGAGAAGCAGTTAGATTCAAGATAAAATCTCAAGGTGGAGCCAGCAGGATCTGCTGAGGAGTCAGGGATTTTGGCCTTCATAACTAGGAGAATGAAAGTGCCATTTACAGAGATAAGGGAACAGTTTGGGGCTGAGGGATGTTAAGTGTCAGATCTGGTTAAGTTTTCGATGCCTGCTTGCTCAAATAGAGATCTTGAGTAAATAATTGGATGTATGAGTCTGGAGCTTACTGAAAGTTTGGGGCTTAAGTTAAAAATTTGGGATATGATCTATTTTATTTTAGAAGAAACTCTAACACCATAATTAACAGAGCATTGCTTTTATTGCAGACAAAACCATATGCCATTGTTGAAAGGAAGCCCAGAATATTCCCAGTAAGTCTTAAAACATCTCTGTTTTTTCTTTTGTTTACTATATTTCCCTTCCTTCCTAAGTGATCATTAGACTAAAATTTTCCTTTCTTCTCACTGAAAGTTTAAGTGCGTCTTTGGTATATTCTTTAAAAAAATAATAATAATAATTCTTAAAAAAAAATAGGAGGAAATAGTGTGAGATAGCAATTACAGTTGAACCTGGTACATGGGCACATTTCTTTTCACCCTGGCTGTAAAACTTGTGTAACCTTTGCAGTCCTAAAGTGAATTGCAGGTTCCAACAGTTTTTCACTGGTCCCTGTCCGTTTCATGTAGGGTTAAGGACTCAGGGCACTAGCCTGAGCAGACACCTGAGCATTGTAACAGCAACTAAATTCCTCTGTTATTATTTACAAACTATCATTTCCTATGGCAATTTAACCAGAACCTCTCCATCTACGAATTTAAAATCTGTCCATCTGTGCTTTAAATTTTATATTATGAATATGTAAGCTATTATCCTAATTTAAAATGAGTCTTTTCATCATTAAAAGATTACTTATTAGTCAGTTGGTATTTTACTGGTGTTTGTGAGGTTACTGTTTAGCAGAGTCAAATACGTTATGTTCTTGTTCCATTTCTAGTCACAGATAATGAACTCAAAGTTATGTAATTTTAGAAAACAAAACTCCATGTAGATTCTTGCTGCTATCAAATGACATGGTCACAATAATCCATTGACAACTGCAACAGAAGGGAATTTTAGGGAGAACCACCAAAGCTGGCTAACTCTTCCAGCTGGAATTCTGCTTTAGGAAGTAGTAGGGGATTTTTTCTGTATTTCATCGTGTATAATTCATGTGTATCAGAGCCTAGGTCTTCGCAATTATCTTGCTGGTTTCAACCAGTTAGGTAATTTATTTATTCTTCCATTTGTATGTTTATTATTTATTTTGCCATTACTGTTTGAAGGAAAAGGAGAGGGCTTTCTTTAGAAGACCACAGAGTGATTCCACAGCATCTTCCCTACTTCCATACTTTTTTGCCACTGTGGTTCTTTCCTGTTTCTGGGCCACTGACCCCTTTGAAGACCTGCAGAATGCTCATTATGTATATATTGTAGAGTAGGATAGACAGTAACAAACCCCCAAATCTCAGTGGCTTAACAAAACTAAAGTTTATTTCCAGTTCACATCACAGACTAGTGGAGATCAGACAATTATAGTTAGCTCATCTGGAATATGAGGCTCCAAAATCATAGGGAAAGTGGGCTGGACATTTCAGAGGGTGATTTTAAGGTCTAAGCTTGCAAGTAGCTTACATCACTTCTCTTCAAATCCTGTTGGCCAGAACTCATTCTTATGGTCCCAAATATCTTTGTGCTTTTTTGTATTTCCCAGCCTCCCATGCCTGGCATCTTTGCCACAGTCTTTCCTTCTAGTCAACAGATAGCTCTTTGCTTCCTTCATCCCCTACACACATAATACAAGTCCCTTTCCTAGAGAGAAACCCCAAGGTCCCATTCCATCACTGCAACCATCCCTAAATCTAAAATCTCTAGATGATGCACAGTAATATCTGTCAGATTCTTCTCTTGGAGATTTGAGCATCAATGGCAAGTGAACTGTATCCCTTGCCCGCAATCACACCCATTATTCAGCGGAGGAATTTGGACAGCATAGTAGTCACTTGGTTATGAAACCCCAGTGGTCAAACATTGTAAAGACTCCTAACCTCTGTGTGTGGGAAGTTACTTGAATGGGCACTGATTTTGCTTCTGGAAGGAACACCTTTGTTCATTGTTCTTCCTGGCCTCTGGCTTAGTCTAGGGGGATTCTTTCTTTTCCATCATCAACCTAGACCACATCTAAAATGAGAACTGGGAAGTACACGCTCCTTAGGGTTGTACAGCTCCTGCTCACAGAAGGTTGAATGCCAGAGGTTGTTTTAAGCTCAAACATTCATAGGCTTTTGTTGTCTGTATGTTTGGTTTCTTTGACCTAGTTCTCACAACATTTGGCAGGCATGGAAAGAAAGATACTTGGTAGGAGGAGTCTAGTCTTTTTGCTTCTAGTCAGTCCCATATGCCAGTATCTGTGGTTTCAACATATACCAAGTTCTCTCATTTCTTTGTTCTCATCCTACTGCCTCTGTCAACTTAGTGGCAGCTATGTGGAGGCCACCTGAAATAGACTCTGGTTCAAGGGCTACCTTTACTTCAGTCTGATCTTTGCCATAATTCTGGGTCCCTCTGTTTACTGAGTTGTGTTGGGCTTCTGTTTCTCAAAATGTTTTCAGTGTTATCTCTTAACGTTTAGAGATTCAGAAACAGTCAATCTGATTTTCTAATATTGCAAGGTCCCAAATTTTTAGATTTTCATTTTTATATCTCCTCTCAAATCAGTCACTTCTTGCCTGGGCGCATCTTTTTTTAAAGCTCTTTTCATCTTTCTTAAAGTGCATTCCTAAGGCAGCCACTAGTAGTTAAACACATACTATAACTTTTTTTCTGTACTTCTAGAACCTCAAGTTCATTAGACAGTCTGCTTCTAAGTTATTAATGCCTTTTGTTTCCATCTTTTAGCCTCCAGTGCCAGTGTCCTTGCAGCCAGACTGCTAAGCCAGTACCATGTGGTTCAGTTTTTATTACAGCAGCATTAGTACCACTTCAAGTTACTAATTTCTCTGTTAGGATAATGCTAGCTATGGTAACAAGTTTTTCCCAAAACATATAATGGCTTAAACATAATACAGGTTTACAATCCTGAGCTGTACCAGGTCAGGGAATGGCAGGTGGTGATGGGGATAATTCTACTCAGTCAATTCATGGACTATGTCAGGCTGACAGAATCTGCTATCTTAAACAGAGAGCTGAAATTAAAGGTACGTACGTTGCCTAAAATTATACAGCTTGTCAGTGGAGGCTTCCAGGATTCACACTTGGTTCTGGCTTTAACATCTGTGCCCATTCCGCCGTACACACTGTGTCTAGGTTTGGAAAGACATCTGAACCAGCTGCCTAAGGAAAGTTTACATTCTGTCTCTAATATCCATTCTGAGCCAAATGGTAAACTGGTGATTGCCTAATACTTTCAGTTGCTGGGAATACATTACCTCCTTATGTTAAAGTGAAGATGTTTCCTTGCACCTTCTTTCTAGGGCTTCTCCTGTTTCTTGGGGCCAAGCAAAATAAAGATTATCCTTTTATCACTCTGTAAAGACAAGTTGCATGTCCTTTCTGGTCATTTTGTTTGAGTGAAACTTCCCCCTATTTGTTCCCTTATACCTTAAGATTTTGAATACTGGTTTCTCATCTTCAGACAGCTTCTCTTTTGCCTATGTCTCTTTTGAAGTGTGAATGCCAGAACTGAACTAGATTTTCTGACCAAGTGGCACATCTGCAGACAAGATTTTTTACTAATGCATCTTTGTTTTTCTAGGGTGATACAATTCTGGAAACTGGAGAAGTAATTCCACCAATGAAAGAATTTCCTGATCAGCATCATTGAAGATTACTTAAAAATTTCAAAGGTGTACGAGCCCAAGCTTGTTGCTACATTACCACAGTTACTGAATATATTTTCTGGAAGAGTAATAAAGTTTACTCAGATATACGTTGTCTGTTTCTTCCCAAACTGTATGATTTTCTCTGTACAATTTGAGAATTTGAATTATCTAACAATAAATAAAAACTGGACATGCCAAAAAAAAAAAAAAGACATGGGCAATCAACTACTTTTTCTGGCTATTTTTAATTTGGAAAACAGGATGTAGAAAGTTATTTAGTCACATGATAGTTTTTTTCTTTAACAGTACTTAATCTAATTTGATGTGAAGGTATACAACGTAATGAAATACTGCGATAAATATAAGAACAGAAATTCCACACACTTTTGTTTTAAAGGCTTTCTGAAGCATTTCAAAAGAAGTATTTTAGAAACTGTAGATTGAAAGGCTGTCAGATGTAGGTGGCTTTGTTAGGTGAGAACGTAGAAGGCAAATCTCTATATAAAAAATTAGCGTATTAGTGGTTATTATAAAGGATGGTATACAAAAATGAATTTTGAAGCACTGTATTAAAGAGCTTACTTTAAATCGAGACACGTGTCAGATAAGCATGAGGTAAAGAACTGTATATGCACAGAATCAAAATCCAGGGGAATTACAAATTTTCATTCATCCCGAAGATTTTGTCTGGGTATTCCTTCCTTAGCTGTCGTCGTGCAGCTACAGTTGATGCATAGATGACGTATCCCCAGGAGAGCAATACGACCGCGAGCAGCAACTGAGAAACGCAAGAGGAGTAAAAGCAAAAACATGAGTGGCACTTCCTCCCCGCCCCCATCAGGTAGCCGCGTACGCTGCAAAGATGGGAATTTTAATGATAAACTCGGATAAGTGTGGTTCCGGAAACGAGTACACCAAGCCGCTCTTACGTAAGAAGCGGAAGAGCGTGTCCTCCAGGAAGAGGCGGAGTCGAGGTGAGCGAGTGAAAGGCTTAATTCAGGAATGGATTTTGGAGTTTCTGGGCGCTGAAGAAATAGCGGGCTTTCCACCCGCGGGCCTCCGGAGTCGACCCCGTGGAGCCCCACCAGGCCCGGGACCTACCGCTGAATAAATCCGATCCAGGGTGCGGCGACTCACTGGCTTCATGGTAAGAAGGCGGCTGTGGTCCGCGGGCACAGACGGAAGCCGCAGGCCCTAGAGTTACCTCCGGGGCGGTGGCTGCCGGGCGGCGGCGGCGGCGGCGGCGGCGGCCATCTTTCAGCCGGGCGGGAGTGCCCGCCCACTCGCCTCCCGGCGCGTTTCCCCTCTGCCGGGCCGGCCTCTTCCGCCCGGAGCTGTGGGCGGTGTCACGTGACCCGGGGCCAAGCCCGCCTTTCGGGGAGGAGGTGAGAGAAACTAGAAAGTACGTTGAAAATGGGGTATTTTTTGCCACTTGGAGGGGTAGGCTTGACTCGTCAGCCGGTCTTTCTTTAGTTGCAGAGCAGTAGTAATGCGAGATAAGGTATCGTCGTGTGTATTTAAAAGTTTATTGGGAAAAGTAATCCACGTTTTAAATATTACGCCGGCGTCTCAAAGAATTGTTTCCTCCCGGATCCATTCCCGCAGTATAGGTAGGTCGTGTATTCATCTTTGATGTAAACAAGAATACTACCTGCTTTTATGTAACTGAGGAATCGTTCTGGGAACCCCTCTCAATTGAGCTTTTCAAGAAACAAGTCTGAGAACGCAGTGGCTCGTTGATGTCGGTGATACCCTTTTTAGAAGAAAATGTGGCATGAATTACCCGGCATAACGTATTTCCCAATCAAGTGTTTATTGAGCGTTTGTGTGCTTAGCACGGCAGCACGATCAAATATTAAGCCGAAGCACGGAGTTTGGCACGCGGACCGTTGCACCAGTTTCAGCTCTAGAATGTTCGGGACGGGCACATTTGAGGCGAAGAACGGAGCAACGGGCCGCTTCAGGCTCCGGACGCTCTGCCTCGTAATCTCAGCTGTCTCCTAAACAGGGTTTTAATACAGATTTCGGAGAGTGGGTAAGGGGAAAAACGTTATCTGTTTTGGGAAGGTTTCAGGGTTAAATCCCTGTTTATCCCTGTACTGGAATTGATCTCTCTCTGAAGACTGTAGGCCTCTGACTGGGGGATTGCATTTTTTCTGGGTGTTGTTTTCTAACTCTGCAGTCGGAGGTGAAGTCCCTCCACCTGCGACTCAGCTCCTTTATCTATACACCAGAGAGAGTTTCCGTAACTTCTCACAGAGTTTGGTGACGTCTAACTGAGACAAGCTAGTTATGTCTTCCGGGAAAATCAGAAGCGAACTTTAGGCTAGTGCCCCTGTGAGTCCTAGAGATTAATAGTACCCAGAGGGACGGTATGATAGCGATTTCTGCCTCGGAGGGTTGCGCTGCGCTCGTTCCAGCAGCTGAGGGCAGTGGGGGAAGGGCCGAGCTCGTGCCGAGCGCACTAAGCCCCGCCCTTAATGCCTGTGTTTTCTACCGCGCATGCGTTACGCCGGCGCGTGCTATGTTTTGACGCGTTGGGGGCCGTGGAGTGGGTTTCGCTTTCTGCCACCGCCCCCAAGTTGCCATTGGTGATGAGCGCTTTACGTCACAGGGGTCGCAGCAGCCGCCGGGGTCTCCGCTGTCTCGCGAGGAGGGTGAAGCGCCCCCGCCTACTCCTGCTCCTGAGGGCCGGCGGAGAAGTCGCCGGGTTCGCCTTCGCGGGTCCTGCCGTCACCGACCCAGCTTGCTGGGCCGCCGGGAGCTTGCCACGAGCGCCCCAGCCGGGTCTGCGCCGGCATCCTCCGAGGTGAGTAAGATCGGGAACAATGGGGCGCGGGGGTCTGAAGGGCTTGGCGACCTGGAGCTCCCGCCTGCAGCGAGGCCCAGGGGCGAGGGAGCAGCGGTCCGGGCCTGAGGCGCCGTGGCAAGCCGGCGGGCCAGCGTCCCGGCGAGCGGCTCGGCGGCGCACCTGTGGATCCGTGCCGGTGGGCGGGGGAGGGCTGCTTCCCGAGAAGCGCTCCCGAGGGCGCCAGGCCAGCCGTGTACTGGAAGGAGCTTGGTCTCTGGGGGGAAAACCCGGCACAAAACGCGAAAGGTTCGAGTCTGAGTCGTGGCGTCGCCGCTGTCAGAGGTGTGACCTTGGGCGGGCCGTTGACCGCTCTGAGTGTATCTGTAAAATGGGAGTAACAATATTTTAGTTCGCTGTGAGCATGTAATGCGCGCGGTGCTTATCTTAGATCCTGGCAGGTGGCGGTTCAACCAAAGGAAGCGACTGCTGCCGTGACTGTCGGAGTTGTCTTTGTACTGTTACACCCCCGTGAGCCTGTGACTTCTTCCATCAAGTCAGTGCAGCTTTTCTCACGGGCTGCTGATTGGTAGACTGGACGGGGGCAGTACTGAGATGAGGCAAATAGTGATTTAAGAGGAAAAGTGAATATAATTTTTGGTAGGTAATTTTTAAGGTTGTTTAAGATAAATTCAGAAAGTTACCGGAGATTTAAGTTAATAGCGGTGAGGATTGGGGTTTTTTATTTGTTTTTAGTCAGTGACTGAAAGCTACACAGTCAGCCAAAGTAGTCATGTTTATCTGGAATGAGTGGCTTTACAGGGAAATGGTTCCCAAGCAATTCTTTTTATTGCTGGAACTGGAATTAAATTTCGTAGGGTCTGGTGAGTATTTAAGTTTTTTAGGGTCTGGTTAGTAGATCCTGTCACTTCTGTTTGATTTCTTGGAATTTCTGATTAAATTGTAGTTCAGAGATGTACATGATTTCTTTAAGGTCACGAGAGATAGGGCCCAGATTGTTTTTAATACTTGGGGGTATATTTCTAGTTCAACCACTTGTGAACCCTCTTTAGCCACTTTGCTTAGATATATTAAGTACAATATTGAAATTAATATGAAAATCATTTAGTTATAGACTGTCATCTTTCTGGGTATTTATAACCAGTTATGGGTGATGGAAATGACCAAAATTAACTTTATTTTCACATAACGTAGGAGGGCAGTATTAAGTTCTCACTGCCCACCAAACACTATGCTGAGGGTTTAGGTGGGACATATCTGTTCACACAACCACCTTTTCAGGTGGGTCCTGTTACTTAATCTGTTTTAGAATTGAGAAAAGGAAAGGTTTCGTGAAATTAACTTCCTCAAGATCACACCACTAATAAGTAGTTTTGATTCTCAGCCCTGGCTCAGCATTAGAATTAACATCACTCATCAGATGTAATCAGCCAGTGGTTAAATTGCATATACAGTGATAATTTAAGGAATGCCACAGAAAATGACCTTTATAGGAAGTCTGACTTTATTAAATATTTAATTCTGCAGAACATTCCTACTTTGTATCACTGTGCAGTTTTTTAAATGTCCAGTCTATGGTCTAATTTAGATTCCAGCCTCCGGACTCTTTATCAACCTCCACCTGCTCCCCCCTCCTTCCATTTTCCCTAGATATGTATGTTTGTTGATTATCTGAAATTCCCCCAACATGTGCTATAAGGGGTTCTTATCCCTGTTAAAGCCAACACATTTGAAGATTTGGGGAAGGGAAAGTTTTGCTTAATCAGTTTATCCTAAAGATGGTAATCTTTATTTCGAATTTGGGAGGCAGTTAAGGAAAAGGGTTCAGAAGAACTGATTAATCTTATCCCCATGGGGAAATTAATTTGAAATCATAATTCCTACAGTGCTAGGATAGAGAAACTTTTATCACAGACTTCTAGCACCCAAAGCACTAAATCTGTCATCAGGTCCACCTTTGCTACCTAACCCAGAATTCCTCCCATAACCCTACAAATCTTAAATCTGTCTCCTAGTCATCCCTGTTTAATGCCTTAATTTGTATTTTTGAAACAATTTTGTTAAAATATATTTTGTATTTTCATCCATAAAGTTCACTTCTTTTTGTAATACAGTGGTTTTTTAGTATATTTATGGAGTATATTTGTGCAACTATAATTGAACATTTTCATCACCCTAGAAAGAAACCTTATAATCTCTCCCCCACCCCCACAGCAACCACCAGTCTGCTTTCTATCAATTTGCTTATTCTGTACATTTCATATAAAATAGCATATAATGTGATCTTTTATGATTTTTATGTTTTTTCATTTAGCGTAATGAAAAGATTTGTCCATGTTGTAGCATGTATCAGTATTTTATTCCTTTTTATTGTCAAATATTCCATTGTATGGATATACCATATTCATCAGTTGGTGGGCATTTGGATTATTTCCACTTTTAAGCTCTTATGACAAATGCTGCTCTGACTCTTCACTTAAAAGTTTTTGTGTGGGCATATGTTTTTGTTTCGCTTAGATGAATAGGTGTGGAATTGCTGGGTCATGTGGTAATTCTACTTCATTTGAATTAGCAAATATTTTAGTTTTAGTATTTAGTGATGATTTCAAAAGAGTAAAGCCCTTATATGATGATTTACATTCATTACCATTTGGTGTTTCTGATGAATACCATTCTTTGTACCTAGAGCTATTCCTGTGTAGAAATACAAAACAGAACTAATAGTTCTTTTATACCTACTGCAGATGATGTTACTCATCTTTCTTTAAACTTGTGCTGTCAAATTGTTTAACAGGCTTATAACGCTAGGGAAGAGAGAACTAAAATTCCATTTAAAAAAATTACGGTTAGTTGAGATTTTGTTTTATTTGAACTTCAGGTTATTGGCAAATAATTTTCTTTAATAAATTCATTCTGGGTTGTAATTTTTATGTGAACTGGAAATGTTTAGTAAACACTAAAATTCTGTATTCCAGAAAAACAAATTAAGATAAAATGTATTAACTTTTTTAAAGTCTGATTATCACTTTCTTATATAGAGGGGCAAACTAAAGTCCAGAGTTAATGTGGATTTCTCCCTTTGACAGTTAGTTTTAGGTGAAACGTGGTCTTCAGTCCAGATCTGATAACCTCTCCAGTGCCGTGTCCACTCTTCCCTCCTTCCCCTAATGCACACAAGATAGTCTCTTATCCTAACGGTGTTTATTTTTAAGATGTTTTTTTCCTGAGTAGGAGAATTTAAAAATATTAGAAGTAGGGGGAAATGCTGAGAAATTTATGTGATATTAAGTTTTCAAAGTTTAAATATATTAGCAGATATGCAACTAGTATTAATATATTTATAATTCTCTTTTTTTTTGAAGAATAGTGGTAATTTTTACATTTCCACTCTAGAAAACAGAGGACCGGAAGTATTTGGAACCCCTGAAGAAACTTGTTCAGCATTCATTAATTGGTTTCCTATTAAGTTATGGCTCTGAGAAAGCTAAGATGCCCTAGATGAGCAAGTTTAATTTGAAGTCTGTGGTGAAATATTTATATTTTACAATAGTATTGATAGGTTTTTATTGTAGGTTTTATTTGTTTTTGTTAGAGCTAGGTATAGGCAGTGAGTTTCTTGTATAGCAAATTACAGTTCTGTTTGACTAGATAGCAGCTGACTGATGATGGGACTTCCTGTGATAGAGGAGGTGAGGAAAGATCAATAACAGGCCCAGGAAAACATAAAGGAAGAAATTAACATTAATATTAATATATATATAATGATTAGTATAGAAAGCAGCTAAAGAGGGATTTTATAAGATAACAAGGCCAAAATGTAACGCAACTAGTTTCAGCTCTGGAAAATTCTTTTTGTAAGTTATGGGTCTATATAAACTGATAAATTTAAGGAAAACAGAACTAATCTTTAATATTCTAGTGATCTTTGTGAGAAAAGATAAGGAGGCTGAAAGCATGATTTCAAGATACTTTGTGACTGAAGGTGAAGAAAAGCTGCTTAGGGATGCTGAAAGGAGTCAGCGATGAACTGAATATAATAGTCTAGTAAGAATAGTGTAGTAATAATAACAGCAACTAACATTTACTCAGCAGTTACTATAAGCCAGGCACTGCCCTGGAGTGCTTTTACATTTTATTTCATTTAATCTTCACTAACAGATCCTTTTTTGTGTGAAGGAATCTTCCACTGAAAACCACAGAATTGGTTCAAATAGGTGAACTTTCTGGTATGCAAATTTTCTCACTAAAGCTGTTTTTAAAGGTATATATGTAATACTTACCACAAACAGAACAATTCAGTAGTCCATAGTGTTTGGGGCATAGGTATTAAAGATATAAAACCATACATAGAAATAACTCCAACTGAGAATTGTGATATTTTTAGTTTTTGTTTCCTAGAGAAGGATGGGGCCTCGGGTGAGCACGTAAAGGGACTGTTTAAAAAATCTGGAATAACCATGAGAGAATGTTAGTTGGTAACTCTGAGGAGAGGATACATGGGTACTTGGTGTATTTTCTTTTGTACTTTTTTGTATATATTAAATCTTTCTCAAATTATTTTTTAAAAAGAATAATGGAATATTATATAATATTTGAGAGCTTACTATGTACCAGGCACTTTTTCTAAGGGCTTTTAAAAAAAAACACCCCAGAAAACCATAAAACACCTTCACAAATCCTGTGAGGCAGGTTCTAGTATCAGTGATCTACAAATGAAACTGAAGCATAAGGATAGTAACTAGTAACTAATCCATAGTCACACTGGTAGTGTGGAACCAGGATTCAAACCCAGAAAATCTGACTTTAGAGCTTGTGCTTTAAGTATTATATTACTATGCTACACTGCCCCTTTATGTTACAAGGACAATGAATTACTTAACTATTTTCACCAAAGTACGTTTCACAGTCATTTGCATCTTTTTCAGATTTAGTCATTTCTCTTTTATCAGGTTACTGATGTATCTTTTTCCCTTTTACAGATAATGGCATCAGCCGCTAAGGAATTTAAAATGGACAACTTTTCACCTAAAGCTGGCACTAGCAAATTGCAACAGACAGTACCAGCTGATGCATCTCCCGATTCTAAGTGTCCTATATGCTTGGATAGATTTGATAATGTGTCTTACTTAGATCGCTGTTTACATAAGTTCTGTTTTCGCTGTGTACAGGAGTGGTCAAAAAACAAAGCTGAATGTCCACTGTGTAAACAGCCCTTTGATTCTATTTTCCATTCTGTGAGGGCAGAAGACGACTTCAAGGAGTATGTCCTAAGGCCTTCGTACAATGGTTCTTTTGCTACCCCTGATGTTCGACCATTCCGCTATCGTACAACTATGACAAGGGATCGAAGTGCCTCTGTTTATTCACCTAGTACCATAAATAGAAGAACAACAACTCCACCAGACAGTGGAGTAATATTTGAAGGGTTAGGCATTTCAGCAAGACCTAGAGATGGCGAAATTCCTCCATTTATGGGACAGATTGCAATAAGGAGGCCAACTACCACAGATGAAAGATCTTTGCGGAAAATTCAAGAACAGGATATTATTAATTTTAGGCGAACTCTCTATCGTGCTGGTGCTCGAGTTAGAAATATTGAAGATGGTGGCCGCTACAGGGATATTTCAGCTGAATTTTTCCGTAGAAATCCGGCTTGCCTTCATAGATTAGTCCCCTGGTTAAAACGTGAACTCACAGTTCTCTTTGGAGCTCATGGATCTTTAGTGAATATTGTCCAGCATATCATCATGAGTAATGTTACTCGCTATGACTTGGAGAGTCAGGCATTTGTGTCTGACTTAAGGCCATTTTTACTTAATCGGACTGAGCATTTTATACATGAATTTATTAGTTTTGCTCGATCTCCATTTAACATGGCAGCCTTTGACCAGCATGCTAATTATGATTGTCCTGCTCCTTCATATGAAGAAGGTAGCCATTCTGATTCTTCGGTCATAACAATATCTCCAGATGAAGCTGAGACCCAAGAGCTGGAAGTTAGTGTAGCCACTGTTAGTCAGGCACCATGGGATGATGAAACTCCAGGGCCATCTTATTCAAGCTCAGAGCAGGTACATGCTGCCATGTCTTCCCTTTTAAATACTTCAGACAGTTCAGATGAAGAACTTGTAACAGGAAGAGCCACATCTCAGATACAAGTAGTACAAACCAATGAGAACTTAAATAATGACAGTGATTCTTCTTCAGATAATTGTGTTATTGTTGGGTTTGTTAAACCACTAGCTGAGAGGACCCCAGAACTTGTTGAACTGTCCTCTGATTCTGAGGAGTTAGGTTCTTATGAGAAAATGGAGACAGTGAAGACACAAGAACAAGAGCAGTTTTACAGTTCTGGTGATAGTGATGTTAGTAGATGTTCATCTCCACGCTCTGTCCTTGGAAAGGGTGAACAAATAAATAAAGGTCATGGTGATTCTGGTACAAGAATCAAATCAAAGAAGGAAGAGAAACGATCTATATCATTGTCCTCTCCCAGAGACCTGAGCTCATCCATCAGAGGAGACAGAGTATATTCCCCATATACTCACAGACACAGAAGGAGGGGAAGATCGAGAAGTTCAGACTCACGTTCCCAGAGTAGAAGTGGGCATGATCAGAAGAATCGTAGAAAGCATCATGGGAAGAAAAGAATGAAAAGCAAACGGTCCAGAAGCAGGGAGAGTAGCAGACCTAGAGGTAGACGAGACAAAAAGAGGTCAAGAACTAGAGATAGCAGTTGGTCAAGAAGAAGCCAAACTCTGTCTCTAAGTAGTGAAAGCACAAGCAGATCAAGATCTCGTAGCAGTGATCGTGGTAAAAGAAGATCACGGAGCAGAAATCGAGATCGTTACTATTTAAGAAATAATTATGGAAGCAGATATAAGTGGGAGTATACTTACTATAGTAGAAACAAGGACAGGGACGGCTACGAATCATCTTACAGGAGGAGGACTCTGTCCAGAGCTCATTATTCCAGACAATCTTCAAGTCCAGAATTTAGAATTCAGTCTTTTTCTGAAAGAACAAATGCCAGGAAAAAAAATAATCACAGTGAAAGGAAATACTACTACTATGAAAGGCATAGATCAAGGAGCCTGTCTAGTACTAGGTCAAAGACTGCATCTACAGGGCCTGACCGGGTGAGAAATGAAAAGCCTGGCGGGAAACGAAAATACAAAACACGGCATTTGGAGGGTACTAACAGTGTGGCTCAACCATCTCGGGAATTTGCTTCTAAAGTAAAGGAAGGTCACTACTCAAGATCTTCATCAAAATTGGATGGAAGCTACAGAAATGAGAGTGACAGCTTTTCAGATAGCCGATCATCAGACAGAGAGACAAAGCACAAGAGGAGAAAGAGGAGGACCCGGAGCCTGAGTGTAGAAATAGTGTATGAAGGGAAAGCTACCGATACAACTAGACACCATAAAAAGAAAAAGAAGAAACATAAGAGGAAGCATAAGAAACACCATGGCGATAATGCTTCACGTTCCCCAGTTGTGATTACCATCGACAGTGATAGTGACAAAGATTCTGAAGTAAAGGAGGGTACAGAATGTGACCCTAGTGGTCCTCAAGACCCTCTACAAAATGAATTTTTGGCTCCTCCTTTGGAACCATTTGAAACTAAAGATGTAGTTACAATAGAAGATGAATTTGGTGTCCTGGGCAAGGAGTGTAATATTACCACACTTAATAACAACTTGAATAATGCCAACAAAACTGTAGATAATATCCCACCCCAGGCAGCTTCAATTGAACAAACTCTTGACGTAAGAGAAGAGAGCACCTTTGCCTCTGATTTGGAGAACCAGCCCAGTAATGTCGCTTTTCAGACTGAGCCATCAAGGCGATTGCCATCTCCACGGACATCGTTAATGTCAATGTCTCTTAGTAGAGACCATGATATGTCTTAAAACTGCCAAAGCATCTCATTGAGAATTCCAATGGTATAAAAAGGAAAAAAAAAAAAGAGCAATGTTATCTACCACAGTCTATTTAAAGATGATGCTTGGTGAAAATTCTTTTCCCCTTTAAAAATATTTTGTGATTTTTCTTTTGTGTGTGTTAAAAATTTGTAAAAATCGTTATTTGTTCAAAAAGTATGTATGTCCCCTCCCCCTTCAGAGATATGCACTTTTAAGTGAAGAAAATGATATTGCTAGCAGTTTATTTAAACTTGGGATCCTTTTTAAATAAAAAATATAAATTTTAGAAGTTATTTCTTAAAGCCATATGGTATTGACATATTTTTAAAGTAGTCAATGAGTATTTTTGAATTTTTTTTTTTTGAGAGTTATTCTGGAAATGTGTCATAAGCTAGGAGAATCCCTTTGGACAGTCTTTATTTTTCTTCTTAAAAATTTGTATGACTCAAAACCATTTCTTCAGGTTAAATTGACATTTTAATCTGCACAGTTTATCTTGACATCTGCCAAAAGAAAACTTTAAATATTTCCTTTATATACTTGTTTATCTGGACTGCCAGTAAAGCAAATGTGTATTCAAAAAAAGAAAAAATAAAACAGTAACACTTTAAAACAATCCAGAAATTTTCCTATGCAGTATTGTTTTTTAAATCAAATTATTTTAGTGGAGCTAAAATCTTATAGTTAAGGATATATACTGAATTTCACAGTTTTAATGTGAACTGCATTTAACCGCACAGTGTTAATGATTATTTTAGTTTCTTTAATCTGATTATGAAGAGTATCTTAATTTGCTTTCTGTCTTAAGCAGAATGCAGTTATCTAGCATTTAGCTTACTAAAAACAAAAAAAAACCTTGCCTGACTTATTTATATTGGTAGTTCTTTTACACAAAGTGGCTGTGTTTATGTTTTATTCTGTTTTAGAGATGATAAAAATTGCTCTACATCTGTAGCCTGATGTAGGATTGCCAGGGAACAGCAGAACTTGGATTAGATCTAAATTTAGCTGTCACTTTGCCTTGCTACTGTGTTTGTTCATTGTTCAACAGAAATTGGAATATCTGCTGTGTGGCAGGTTCTGGACTAGGTTTTTAGGGATTCATTGACTGAAGAAAGCAGGTATGTTCCCTTTCCTCATGAGAGATATATGTATATCCCATGTAATGTTTGTATATATATATAAATATTACACACTATAAGTTCTCTGGAGAGAAAGTATGATTTCCTATAAGAGCATACAGTGGGGGCCTAATCTCAGGTGGAAGTGATGGTTGAAATCTAGAGAACAAGTAAATGTTAGCTAGGAGTAGGGCTGTTAGCAAAGGAGATGTGCAGAGATCAAAGGCAGAAGAGAAGTCTGGCATATTCTAAGGACTAAAAGAAGGCAGACTTAGCTAAAGGACAGAGAGTGGGACCAAGCTTTGTAGGAAATGCTTAGAGTTTGCGTTAATCCTAAGGGCAGTAGGAAACTGGTTTAAAGTGATGAGAATCTAAAGTTGACATTGACAATTTTAGTAAGCCCAGATATTGAGAACTTGTGGGGTGATTATAGTTGATCAAGGAATATACTTTGAAATTATGAAATGAATGTAGTTTTTCTTAAGTATTGAAAATGTAAGAATGCTGTTTTATTCCACATTCTGCTTTTGCATGATATTTTAGTGAACACCCATCTTAACGTTTTGAGTTAAACACAGTGAAAACCCATGTTAATACATGGCACCAACACATCATCCTCTGTTCAAGGCAAAAGTTTCCAAGTCTTTGATTCTTCTTTCTCCTTCAGCCCTCTCATCCAGTCTCTAAATCCTGGTCACTAGATATTTTTCTAATATCTCTAATGTGTCTGTACCATCATCCAGTCTAAGCAGCCATGATCTCTCACCTCTGCTACCATAATGGGTCTGCCTGCATTCACTGTTTGCCTCCATCCATTCTTGATGTAGCTGTCAAAAGACCTTTAAAAGCAATTTTTTCCCCTTTCATTCTACTTAAAATTCTTCAGTAGCTTCTTGTTATTCTTAGGATATGTATTAAAAGGAAACAAATGTCCAACATAATATTATGGATTACAAATTTCTGCTTAATCAGATTGTAGTCCATCTTTAGCTTTTCTCTCACTTCACTTGTGCTCGGGCCACACTAGCCAGCTTCAGGTCTGTGGAGGTGCTGCTTCCTACTAAATCAGAGCCTTCATGCATAGCAGTTTTCGTCTGCTGGGAACTGAATTCTCTGGCTAAACTAGGTTAATGTTAAAGTGTGCCCCTCCACTCCATTATTTCCACTCAGTTACTTCCTCTTAACAACCCTGGACTCCCTTAGGGTATGCATCACAGGTTGCAGCTGATTGCTAATGTCTTCTCTCTCACCATTCTGAAAGTTCTTTGGCAACTGTATGTGTTCTGCTATATCCTTTTTCTGTTTTCTTTCACGTAGGATATGCTTAAAGCACTTACTGGGTGGATGTGTAAGTGCTAGAGATTTTAAAAGTTGGCTAAGACCTGCTTTCTGCTTTCATTGGAGGTACACTCTATAAACTTTCAGCCTAACACTGCATTCATTTAGCTTGTTCATCCAAATGTTTTCATCCAAATTTGCTGTCCATGAGACATTTTATTTTACCTCAGGTTTTCAGTGTTTTTGTGACTTATTTCTGGAAAGGAAATGCAACTGAAGATTTGCACTTGCCCATTCATTGAGCAAGCACTTCCACTTGCTCAATCTCATCCTCAGATTTACAACAGGAAAACTTGTTATTACTTCCTAGTCTCAATAGTCAACTTTGGCCTTAGCTCTTAGATGAGGCAATCCAAGGGCTTCCCTAACCGCATCTAGTCTGTAGCAGCAATAGGTAGTGTGTACATATGGGCAGAATTTATGCAAGGTCAGCTGATGGCCTGTACTTGAAGTTATTCTTCCATCATGGGGAATAATTAGCAGTCCCTTCTATTGTAGGCTGTAGACACCTGAGCCAGCCTGTAATACGTCTTTGGACTTGGGGAAAATTTCAGAAGGTGCTTTGGGATGCTGGAAACCACCAGCACCCATTGTCCCCACTAGTGGTGGTAGGGCATGAGAAATGGAAGGGGTTCCTACCTACAAGCCAGATTTCATCAGGATTCAGGGTGTGGATCCATTTCTTTTTTTTTTTTACTTAAAAATTTATTCACATGTATTTTTGGCCACATCACGCGCCATGTGGGATCTTAGTTCCCCGACCAGGGAGAGAAACTGGGGCCCCGGCAGTGGAAGTGTGGAGCCCTAACCGTGTGGAGCCCTAACCATTTGGCACCCAGGGAATTCCCGTTTCTAACATTAAGCTCATTAGACCTGTGTACTATAGAAATGGTGGCTGATTAAATTTCTATGGTAATATAGAGACCAGAATTTATATAGACATGTCTGGTGATTGGTGTCTTTAGAAAAACCAGGTGGGCATCTAAATCATAGTCATTATGTGACCTACTCTCAAATGGTTCAGAAGAAATACATCTGTAGTTGGAGAGGAATAATAATAAATTGTACAATTTAAAAATGGGTGAACGAGGGTAAAAATACAGAAATACTTTGTAATTTTTATATTTGAAATAATTTCAAAACAAAAGTGCCTCTAGGCCTGCAAGGTTGCATGCATGTGAGAATGTGTCAGTGAGTTACAGCCTCGTATACTCTGCAAAAGGGGAAAAAAATCACAAAGGCAAACGTGGTGACTATTAAAGCCACTTTCTTTGCGAGAAAGAAGTCACTAGACAGTGTATAAGGCTAGGCCTGTTGGAAATAGAGGTCTTGTCTGAGATACATAGTTAACTACTCTTGGTTCCATGCTCAAACATGCTTGTGAGGGTATAAAACCAAAGGAAGGAGAGTTTGGTTTATTTTTAAAATTTCAAATGGGAGGGAGAGAAGATTTTTGGGAAGGAGCCCCTAGAATAGGAAAAGTTGAAAATAAAGGAGAAGTGGTAAGTGATGTAGCAAAATGGAGAGGGGATCCAGAGCACAGGTACATGAGTTAGTAATGGATACAGAAGTAGAGGCGAGTCTTTGGATCCAGAGTGGCAGAAGGAAGACATTGGTGGGTAGGTGATTAAAATGAGATATAGTTCATTCTCTAAAGCCTCTATTTTCTCTATGAAATAGGAAATAATGCCATCTTCTGAGAAAGATGAATCAGAGAAAGGTAGGATTGGACTCCAGGAGAGGAGTGGAAAACTCCTTGAGTGTCGTGGAGAGAGCCTTAGCTAAGAATTGCTGATGAGTGTTGAGGTCTCACCTAAGATAATGGAATGTTTAAATTTATGGGACCCTGAAATTTGTGATTTTGTCCTGCTAACATTCAACAATATGGAAATAGAAGCTGAAATTAATGTTGGACATCTAGTATGCATTCAGTATTTCTACAGTGAATGAACAAATGGATTTATCTATGGTCGAAATATTGCTGAGTATTAGTAAAAAAGGGGGGGCAAGGGAGTTGAGGGAGATACTGGTGAGTGTAGTTGAATTGGTACATTCTGGTATCTGGGCTGTGTAGGGAAGGAAGTGAAGCTATGAGGTGATCATTATGCTTAGAGAACAGTGAGACATCAGGGGATTGGTTTTCCAGTGAGGTTCAAGTAGGTATAGTGGGGGTAGGAGTAAGACGACTGAAAATGTACTTCAGAGAGCACTAACTCTGTGATTGGAAGTAATGAAAGTGAGTGGAGGTGAAGGTGACTAGAGTTGAGGATAATGATCTGTGTTAAGTATTCCATACATGGAAGAACACTGGGTAATGGCAGGAGATACAGGATGGAGAAGAAAATGGTAGCTGTGTCATGGGTATTACATCTTGTCCTTTAAACTACACTCATGTTGTGCCACAGCAGCTGACTCATGCATACAAGATAACCAAAGCTTTGGGAAATAATTGGTTAACTCCTCATTTTGAGTTTTCATGTCAATACCTGAACCTCTTAGGTATTGGAAAACAGTAGTATATGGCCATTTAAAAAAGTACAGTAAGGTTGGTTGTTATAAGTCATGGAAATTAGTAAATTCTTTCCTACTTTACTTTCAAGGTTATTGGAGGATGGTAAATACCATTGGATCTGTGCCTGAGAAAAACAAGAGGTAAGGGGAATAGAATTCAAGTTAGTCTGAGTGTAAATTCATGCCAGTGGGAGCTGCAACTGTGATGTTTGCCAAAACATTAGGTGGTGTACTTTCATATACACATCAGGCAAAATTAAAGTGTCTAGTATTTGCCTGGAGTAGGCTGGCTTCTGTTTCTCTAAAAGATCATCTGCACTTCAAATAGGTAAACAGTTCTGTCCTAGGTAAGAGGCTATCTCTTTGCTTTTCTGTCTGTAAAATTCATTTATTCATCAGATGCTGTGTACCTGTGGCCCAAGATTATGCTCAATGCTAGAGTTATAAGGATGAATAGGATGGCACCAATAAGAATTTTAAAGAAGGTGGGGATGGAACAATTAGGTTTGTTCTTAGGAAACAAGTAGAGATAATGTAGAAGGTTTGGAGTGGGGAAAGTCTCAGTAAAAAACTAAGAAACTCTGGAGAAATTCAAACCAGAAATCAAAAGGGCCTGTGGGACAGTGGCAGTAGGGGTCCAGAGGAGAGGCTAGATTCGATAGATTTCTGGGGTAGATGAGACAAGATTTGGGCACCATTTCATTGAGGATGGGCCGTGAGGCACAGGGAAAAGTCTGGTACGACTTTTTTTTTTTCTCTTGTGAGAGATACATGGTGACAATATTCAAGGTAAGAAATACAAAAAAAAAAAACAAAGTAGTAAATACAGAAATAAGGATAGTTGGGGGAGGAAAATGAATTCAGTTGATACTGAGTTGCCTAGAGCTGTGCTGTCCAATATAGTAGCCACTGGCCACGTACAGGTATTGCCCAGGAAGTAAACTAGTAACTAGTTTTACTAGTGGCTAGTAAAACTCAGGAAGTTTTGAATTTTGAATTTTATTTGTGTTTAATAACCACATGAGGTTTGTGGCTACCATGTTGGCCAGTACAGGTAGAAAGCATTTCCATCACCTCAGAAAATTCTTTGTAGAGCATGGAATAGGGTACCCACATAGATGAAGATTTCCAGTGGGTAGCTGGAAATAGGAGTGTGCATCTTGGAGGAACAATTGGGACTAGAGATAGGATTTAAGAGTCACTGGGAATAGAGTAGTAATTGAGCCGTGGGAATGGATGAATCTCCCAGAGGGGAGGTAAAGCAAGAAGAGAAGCAGATTTAAGTGAGAATTCTAGGGAATAAAACCTTAAGGAGGTTGATGAAAGAAGAGAAGCTTTCAAAAGAGACTGAGAAGTAGTCCCTCTAGTTCCATATACTTTTTTTGCCTCCAACTTTATCTCCTGTCTCCTGTGCCAAATGCAGTATGCCATAAGCAGATTTTCCGAGAAGTTACTCTTAAGTTCTTAAGAGTCCCTCACTGTTATCTTCATGTGATCATTATATCAGGAAATGTTGCTCCTGTTAGAGCAGGTTAGGCCGCCTCCAAGGATATCTAATATGATTTAGACAGAATACAGGACTAGGAATGACAGTCTTGACCTTACTCTATCACCCTCTTTGCTACACTTTACTTTGTGCCCAGCTATGATTTTCTGGATTATATTTAAATTACTTCCTCACAATACCCTCCAACTCTTTTGCCTTTCTGTCCTCATTCACCTAGTTTAGGAGTTGGCAGCCTTTTCCTGTAAAGAGCCAAATAGTAAATATTTTCAACTTTATGGGCCATATGCAGTCTCTGTTGTATATAGTCTTTGTTCTTTTCTGTAACACTTCAAAAATGTTAAAGCATTTTTTAGCTTGCAACCTGTAAAAAACAAGCCACATGCTAGATCTGTCCTGTAAGCAATAGTTTGCTAACCCATTACCTAGCAAGACCTCCATGTGGAGGAACCCAACTCTTAACTTGTCCCTACATGCATCCTGCTAAGGGCTCCTAAAGGAAATCAATAACTATATAGATTGGTGTCACCGTAAAAACGCAATCACCAGCCTCAACTTCATATGATTAGTGGACATGTTTATTATTCTTCCTCATTGATATAATGAGTATTTCACATCTTTTCCTCCTCAAACTTCCCATTTCTGTCTACCACACACTTTCTGTATTGGCTGGGCAGTTCTGGTCATTGTCAAGCTCAGGCAAACACAAACTCCGCCCATTTACCAAAAATACCTGTAGCACATTATTGACACTGCCTGCTTGCTTGGTCTTGACTGGCTTTCTCATGTGTCTAGTCAGCTAGTGGGCCTGCTGATCTAGGATGGCCTCAGCTGGGATTATGGGGCTCCTTGCATGTGGTCATTTGTCTTCTAGCACATTAGCCTGAGCTTGTTTATATCATGGTCACAGGAGTCCGAGAGAGAGCCCAAGTGTGCAAAGTCTTTGAAACCTGGGCTCAGTATCAACATACTGTCATTTCCCCATTCTGTTGCCTACGGCAAAGTCATAATGCCAGGCAGATTCAAGGGCAGGAAAAAGAGACTCCACTGTTGAGAGGAGCTGCGAGTTACATTGTAAAAAGTGTAAATATTGGGGAAAGTGAACTGTAATTTTTGCTATCAACCTGCCATGGCATTCATCTCTCCACTCAGTGGATGAAGCGCTCTTTCTCTAGGCCTCTGTTCTCAGACTTTCACAGGCATCAGAATCATCTGGAGCATTTGTTAAAACATAGAGTGCTGGGCCCCACCCCCAGTTTCTGATTCAGAAGGTATGAGATGCCAAGAATGTGTTTTTCTAACAAATTTCCAGGTGATTCTGATGCTGCTGGCCTGCAAACCAGTTTGAGAACCACTGATCAAGGTTAATCCCTCTCTATTACGTGCTCTGGATTTCACTCACCTTCACTTTAATGACAATTTTGATCTTTCAGTTATCCTCCTTTTTCCTTTATCTCTTGCTTTTTAGTGACTTTGCTACTCAGAGTGAGGTCTGTGGACCAACAACGTCAGCATCACCTGGGAGATTGTTAGGAATGCAGTCTCAGGTCTACTGGACCGGAATTTGTGGGCGATTCATGTGCACATTAGTGTTTGAGGAGCACCGCCTGTGGATTGCTCCCATCAGCAAGTGAGCGAGCATGTTCTTGATTTCCTCCTCCAAGCTTGCCTCTCTTCCAGTGTCCACGTTAATAGTGGGCACCACCATTCGTGCAGCCCCTCAGGTGAAATAAATGGGAGTTCTCCTTGACTCTCACATACCCTTCATCCAGCTCAGCAGCAAATTGTGTGGGATTTTAACTGCTTTGATCCTAGTTCAAGGTGCCATCATCTCTCACTGGTACTAATGCTGTAACTTCTTACCAGGTCACTGCTTCCACCTTCCCCCTTGTTTTCTATTCTCCCTCTCAAAATCCTGCAGTGGCACCCCAGCATTTTTAGGATCAAAACCATTGTCCTTATCATGGTTGGTCAGGCTTTACATGAACTGCCTTGGTCACCTCTCTCTCCCCTCTCTTTCCCCCACCCATTCCACTCTCACGACGCTGCTCACCTTTTCTTTTGCAGGCCCAGTTCACTACTGCCTTTGCACTTCCTCTTCCTTTTGAGTGGAGTACTCTTCACCCAGTTGGCATGCTATCACTTCGTGTCTTCCCTGATCAACGCATGTAGTATAAGCAGCCCGCATTACTCTTTATTCCCTTATCCTGCTTTATTTGTCCTCACTGCCCTTACTACTACCTGACATCTTTCTTGTCCATCTCCCACACTAGAATAAGCTCTAAACTTCTCTATTTTAGTCATGGTGCAACCATTTTCACAGTCATTCAAACCAGATACCTGGACTGTAGCCTTGATTCTTTTTCCTCTTCTGCTGCCGTTCACTCAGTCCTATCTCTATTTATTTATTTATTTATTATTTTATTGGCTGTGTTGGGTCTCTTTTTGCTGTGCGTGGGCTTTCTTTTTAGTTGCTGTGAGTGGGGGCTACTCTTTGTGGTGCGCAGGCTCCTCATTGCCGTGGCTTCTCTTGTTGTGGAGCGTGGGCTCTAGGCACGTGGGCTTCAGTAGTTGCAGCACATGGGCTCAATAGTTGTGGCTCACAGGCTCTAAAGCGCAGGCTCAATAGTTGTGGCGCACGGGCTTAGTTGCTCTGCGGCATGTGGGATCTTCCTGGAGCAGGGATGGAACCCGTGTCCCCTGCATTGGCAGGTGGATTCTCAACCACTGCGCCACCTAGGAAGCCCCTATCTCTAAAATATATCTCTTCTTCTACTCTCCACTGCCACTGTCTTTATCTAAGCCGTCCTCATCTCTTACTTGGGTCACCTCCCAACTGAACTACTTGTTGGGAGCCAGAGAGTTCTTTCAGAAAATGTGAAGAGATATTATTTTGGGCTTAAAACCCTGCAGTGTGTTCCCAGTGCACTTCATTCCTTGCATCACAAGGCCCCGTTTACCTTTTCAGCAGCATGGCCTACCGTTTACCCCTTGTTCTTAAAGTTCCAGCTACAAGTGTCTTTCACTTTTTCTTTTTGATCTTCTGTTTTCTGTCCTCCTGCATGGAATTCCCTATCCTGGCTTTTTTTGAATAGTTGATTTCTTCCCATTCTTAAAGATTCAGCTGAAATGTGACCTACTCAGAAAAATATTCCCTTACCATTGTATTAAAAGTGTTTTCCCATGTCCATTATTTTCCATCTCATGACTCTACTTGCTTTCTTTGTATTACATTTGGCAATTTCTTAATTGCTATGCTTTTACATCTTTATTGCCTGCTCCCTCCTCCAATCAGACTCTAAGCTTCTGAGGGAGATTCTTTTTCACGTGTATCTCCATATACCCAGTTCTTTTCACAATACCTGACATATAGTAGATACTCTGTAAATGTGTTGCATAAATTAATGCCCAGGTGAGGTAGAGGGTCTGCTGAATCCTTTCTTCTAACCGTTCTGTGACACTTCCCTTCTTCCCTGACCTTGGTCAGATTTTACATATAAATCTATCAAATGACTCTATCTCTGGGACTTCAGTTCTTTCAGATCCTAAACTATAATTGTTGATGTTTAATAAATCCGTTGTTATTCAGAGCTCTGTTGTTTCCTACTGGTAGCATAAAAGGAGCCATGTCTTTTTTTTTAAGGAATTTTGGATCTAATTTCTTTTTCTCAGTTAAAAATCTAAACCCAACTAGTGGCAGAATAGCTTGTATGAGAGAACAGTGATAAAAATGAACAAAATATAAAGAACAAGCACTTGAAGGCATGGAGAAAAAAACAAAAGGCAGAAGCTAGAGGGACTTAGACTATTGAAAGACAGGAGCTGTACTGAGTGAGAACTGCATTTATTTGGCTTTTCTTCTAAGAGTTCCCTCCAGTCCACATGGAGGTTTGCACACAAGCAGAAAGTCACAGTCATTGAATTAGGAGATGAACCTTGGGCTGCCAAGGTGACGATATTGAGCTGGGAAATTCTGAAAGAAAGGACACACAAAGAGGGACCCCTAAAATTTGTATGTAACCTTCACTTAAATCCTTAGCTGTCCTTGAAATGCATACATGCAGGGGAGGATCCAGGGGGCCCAGGTAAGCAACAGCTGGAAGGCTAGAAAAGTTCAGTAGAGATCTTAGCTGGGAAGGGAAGGCAGATTTTGGAGTCTCAGTCCCACCAACTTGGAAAGGCAGTGGAGACATGAGGGCTTTTCACTTGAAACCCCTCAGGACCGCACCTTAGCAGAAAAGACTATACCCCTGAATTAGGGAGTCACCTTTCATTAAGGGCAAAACAAAACAGATGTGTGAAACCCACCACAATGTGAAACAAGGCCTCTATAATTTCAAAATGCACGGCTGGTAAGTTAGCATGCTAGAACAAAAAGCAACACTACCCAGAGTAAAAGAATAGAATCCAGAGATTCTACAGCACATTTGTAATGGCCAGTGTAAAATAAAAAAATTATTAGACATGTGAAGGAGTCCGTAGTCAGGAGAAAAAACAGTTACAAAAACACGTGAGATAATCCACATGATGGAATTAGCAAAGACTTTAAAAACGCTATTAGAAATATATATGATTAAAGAAAAGATAGCTATAATGAATGAACACAGTTTCTCAGTTGGTAACTTGAAAGTAGAAAAAACCAGTGGAAATCTTAGAACTTTTCAAAATAATATTTGAAATGAAAACTTCACTGGAAGCCTACACATATTGGAGGAGCCAGAAGGGAAATGATACCAGATAGAAGGAAACCAGTATCTACAAATGGGAATGAATAGTACCAGAAATAGTAAAAGCATGGGAAAATAGAAAAGACTATCATTTTCTTATTTTATTTAAAAGACAACTGACTTTTTACAATAAAGCTTATAACATTGTATTATGTAGTTTATAATATATAGAAGAGTAAAAGTTAGGAAAATAGCACAAATGATGGGCTGGGGTAGATGGAATTACATGGTTGCAAGGATCTTATATTTTTTCTTGATGTGGTAATATTAATTATAAGTAGGCTGATATAAGTTAAAGATGCATGTTGTAATCAATCGAGCGACCACTGTGCACATATATATGTGTGTGTGTATATATAGAGGGAGAGACAGAAAGCTAAAAGAAAAAGAATTTATACTTAAGAGAGAAGTAAAATATATATTTGATTAACCCAAATCAAAGGAATAGAGCAGAACAAAATCAGATGCAACAAACAGCAAAACTGCAGTTTTAAACCTATATAATAATTAAATGTAAATAGATTTAATGCTCCAGTTAAAAGGCAGAGATTGTCAGACTGGATAAAAAAAGGAACACCTAACTATAAGCTATATACTGGAAGTGCATTTAAATATTAACAGAGAGGTTGAAAGCAATAGGATGGAAAAAGATATACCACGCAAAGAGTAAGCATAAGATAGCTATTATGGGTTTTGTAATAACCCATGAAGTAGACTTTGATATAACAAGTATCAAAAAGACATTTCATAATGATAAAAGACATAATTTATCAGGAAAACAACAATCCTAAATTTATATGCATCTAATAACAGCTACAAAATTTATGAAGCAAAAACTTCTAGAACGAAAGGGACACACAGACAAATCAATAATCATAGTTGGAGATTTTAACCCCCCCTCTTAGTACTTGATATAACAAGTAGACAAAATTAGTAAGGATATAGGAGACTAGAACCACAGTGATAAACCAACCTGATGTAATTGAAATTTATCAAACATTAGACTCAAGAACCACAGAATACACATTCTTCTTTGTATCTGGAAGATACTGATGTATCAAGATAGTCTATATGTTGGTCCATAAAACAAGTTTCAATAAATTTCAAAAGATGATTGAAATCTTACAATATATGCTTTTGGATCACAATAGTTTAAAATCAGAAGTCAATAACATCAAACTGTTTAGGAAGTTCACAATATTTAAAAAATAAAGAGCATACTTCTAATTAACTCATAGGTTAAAGAAGAAATCACAGGGGTTTTAGAAACTTTCAAATGGAATGACATTGAAAATATATCAAAACTGATGGAACGTTAGAACTCAGCTGAGAAAAGGGAAATTTATAGCCTTAAATGCTTATATTAGGAAAGAAAAATGTATAAAATTAGTGATCTAAAGTTCTACCTTAACAAACTAGTAAAAGAAGAGCAAATTAAACCTTAAGGAAGTAGGAGAAAAGAACAGTTTTAAAAAGGGTGCTACATCACGACCAGATGGGATTTATCCCAAGAGTTCTAGGTTGGTTTAATATTAAAAAAATCAATCAATGAAGTTTAGTATGTGAACAGAATATATGATCACCTCAATAGATACAGGAAAAAAATTTGAGAAATTCAGCACTCATTCATGATAAAAACTGAGCAAACTAGGAATACAAAATAACATTAATCTGATAAAGGGCATCTACAAAAAACCAACAGCCAACCTGTTTACCAAGTCCAAGCTTGTACTGCTTGCCAAATGACAGGCCAGTAAATCAAGAGACAAGTTGTTGGGGAGAGGAATAGCGACTTTATTTGGCAAGCCAATGGACTGTGAAAATGGTGGACTAGTGTCCCAGAGAACCATCTTGCCTGAGTTAGAATTCAGGCTTCTTTCATACTAAAAAAGGAGGGGGTGTAGCTGTTGCAAACTTCTTGGTGCAGGAATCCTTTGTTGCAGCTGTCTGCTAGGTCTGGTCAAGATGATCCTATAAACCTCCAACAAGAAGTAATTCTCTGTTCTGAAACTTTTAATGTCTATATGAGTGGAAAAGTGTTATACCTTTAAAGGTGAGTGCCTTGAGAATGGGCTATCCTGTATATTTCAGGCTGGAGACAACATTCTTTTGAGTTTCAGGAGCCCTTGGTGCAGAGCCAGCATGACTAAGCAAGCAACAGAGCACAAAGGTTAGAGCTAAAGGAATAGATTCAATATGGAGTCAGGTTTGTTCTTCTCTGTTACAAACTTTGTAATTAAAGTGAAACATTGATGGTTTCCCTGCTGAGATTAGTAATAAGGTAAGGCTGTCAACTCTCACCAGTTTTATTCAACTTTCTATTGGAAGCCATAGGAAGTGCCATAGGAAAGGAAACAAAATAAAAGGCCTAGGACTGGAAAAGAAGTAGAAACCATGTATTCAAAAATGACATGATTGTTTACCTAGAAATTTTTAAGAAATCTATAGAACAATCACTAGGACTAACAAGTGAATTAGTGAATTGGATAATGCAAGTGAATTAGTGAATTCTATATACTAGCAACAATTTGAAAATGAAACTTAATTCAATTTACAATAGCATCAAAGAACAAAATAATTAAGAATAAATTTAACAGATATGTAGAAGATCTGTACTCTTAAAACTGTAAAATTAAAGAAGACCTAAATAAATGAAAATTCATTTTCATGGATTCAAAGGCTCAATATTGTTAGAAATCTCACTTCTCAAGTTCAATGTAGGTTCAATGTAATTTAATCAAAATCCCAGAATAGTCAATATAATCTTAACAAAGAATAAAGCAGTATCAGCAACTAGATAAGTGGAACAGAAAAGAGTTAGAAATAACCTGCACACATACAGGCAATTGGTTTTTTTGACAAAGGTGCCAGAGGCCATTCAATGGGAGAAGGAGAAGTTTTCAGCAGATGCAACAGGTTGTGTGTAACAATTATAAGCATAGGAAGAAAAAACAAAACAAAACCTTGACCTCTACCTCACACCACAACAAAATTAATTTGAGATGATCATAAACTAAACGTAAAAGCTAAAAGCACAAAGGCCCTTAAAGAAAAAACGACATATTTATGACCTTGGAGTAGGCAAAGATTTACTAAAGAGGGCCCAAAAGGCAGTAAACAAAAATTTTAAAAAACCTTTAAATTAGATTGCACCAAAATAAATTTGTGCTCAGAAGACACCTTGAAGAAAATGAAATGGTAAGTCACAGACTGGGAGAAGATATCTGGAGTACATGTATTTGACAATAATGCACCATTTCACACCTGGCTAAAAACCAAACCAAACCAAACAAGCGAACAAAACTCTAACCAACGCGGGTATGTCCTGGATGTGCGTCACCTGGAGCTCTCGCACACTCCAGGTGGGCAGGCACCACGGGATGGCCATTTTGGAAAACAGGTGACAGTTTCCTGTAAAGTTAGACACTTGACCACAGGACCCACACAACCTGGGGTAAGTGGTTACACTCGCATACATTTTCCACAACTCAGAGCTGTAAATTAAAACCTGTGCATTTCACTGCAAGTCAACTTTACCGCTGTAAAAGCAAAACAAAGTAAGATAAAGTGAACATCAAAGAGCAATTTGCACGGGTCCTCTTGAGTGCCTCCGGATCCGCGAGCGCCCTCGGAGGGGTGGACCCGGCAGCTGGAGAGGAAACGAAACCGCGCAGGGGACCTGCGGGCCCAGAGACTGGGTGGCCCCGCCCCGCACCCCGAGTTGCAGTTTCGATTTTTGCTCTGCAGTCCTGGTTCCGCCGCAGCTCAGCCTCTCGGCGCTGGGTGTTGCCCTGCACCGTCTCTGCCGGCTTGCTGCCGGGCTTTTCTGGGAGCGCAGCGCGGGCGAAGCGAGGACGCGGGGAGCTGAGCCGCCGGCATGACGGCCGAGCAGCGGCGGAATCTGTACGCCTTCGGGGACTATGTCAGGAAGATCCTAGACCCTACCTACATCCTGAGCTACATGACCCCCTGGTTTAGGGACGGTGAGTGGTTCCTAGCGGCTCCTGCCTCTTGGGCAAAAAAAAACAATTCAGGACTTATTTCTACCTTGCTCTTTTCCGCCCGGGTCTTTCAATCAGTACGGGTAGCTTGCTGGCAACATCGGGTTTGGGGCAAGATCTCCACAGCGTTTTAGACTAGAGATTGTCAGAGGTTGAGGAGCCCTGGGAGGCCCAGATGGGGAAACTGAGTCCCAGCGAGGTGAAATGACTTGCTTAGGGGTGCACCTCTGTTTAGATTTAAAGCTGGGGAAACAAGTCGCTGTCCATTTTGTTTATTAATAGTTACGTCTCCTGTGTTCGTCTTTGTGCTTGACCTCAGAGATTCAGAATAAGATACAAGCCCTTCCTTAAAATAAAGTATTTTTCCCCCAAAAAAATAAAATAAAAAAAAAAATAAAATAAAATAAAAAAAAAAATAAAGTATTTTTAAAAAGATGGAAATGGGTGAGGACAGAAGTACACAAATGATTACAAAGTGCTGTCAGAACTCCAAGGAAGTTGAGGCTTACTTTCCCGGGATCTGGATCTTATTTGCACTTCCAAATAACTGGAAGCTTTTTTTGAAAAAATTTAATTTTTATATTTTATTGGGGTATAGTTGATTTTCAATGTTGTATTAGTTTCAGGTGTACAACAAAGTGATTCAGTTATACATATACATATATCCATATCCATTCTTTTTCAGATTCATATCCTATATAGATTATTACAGAATATTGAGTTGAGTTCCCTGTGCTATACAGTAGGTCCTTGTGGATTATCTATTTTATATATAGTAGTGTGTATATGTTAATCCCAGACTCCTAATTTATATCCCCACCCCCACCTTTTCCCTTTGGTAACCATAGGTTTGTTTTCCAAGTCTGTGAGTCTATTTCTGTTTTGTAAATAAGTTCATTTGTATCATTTTTTAAGATTCCACATATATGTGATATCATCATATATTTGTTTTTCTGTCTGACTTCACCTAGTATGATAATCTGTAGTCCATCCATGTTGCTGCAAATGGCATTATTTTGTTCTTTTTCATGACTAATTAATATTCCATTGTATGTATGTACCACATCTTCTTTTTTCATTCATCTGTCGATGGACATTTAGGTTGCTTCCATGTCTTGGCTATTGTAAATAGTGCTGCAATGAACATTGGGTGTATATATCTTTTCGAACTGTGAGAGGAGCAAGACTCCTTGGAGTGAATGGCTTTAGGCTTCAATTCAGGTGTTTACATGTAGCCTATGAGTCCCATGGTGATGGATAATGGCCATTTTACAAATTCATATTGAAATGCTTTGTGCCAGAGGTGAGCAGAGGCTTGGGGAGAAGAAAAGGGAGGTGGTGCCTGGAAGGAGTTGAGATGAGAGAAGGGATCTGCTCCAAGTGCCTACATAGCTTTCCTGATGTGAGGCAGTTTTTGGAAATTGCATTAAAGCAGACAGGTACCTTGAGTGCTAATTGCTGTGCAAAACCAAAGCACAGATTGTGGCATGAGGAGTGAAAGAATGCCACCAACACAAACGGACCCCTACTTTCCAGTTGTGCTCAGAGAGGAGTAACAAAATAACATCCTAATGAGCACAGAGTAGCTTGGGCCCTTGAAGAATGTAAGCCATGCAAGACATCTGTCTCTTCTAGAAATCCTTGGACTGAGTGAAACCCTAACAATGGTAAGGATCCCATTCTTTCATGCACTCATGTATTCATCAGTAACCAGCAACTTAACACCAGTTAAGGTGTGTGTCAGGCATTAGGCCAGCATTGGAGACAATTAACACATATTAATACACCTATTATGTAATAGGAAGCATCCTGTTAGGAACAGAGGGATCAGTGCTGAGCTCGATGGAAGTGGATCCTGCCCTAAGAGATTAGAGCGTGTATGTGAAGGCTAGTAACTGAACAATAGATAGTAAAATGTGGTGAGTGCTTTGATGGAAAAACCATAGTGTGCTATGGGAGTGCATAGGTGGGACAGCTTTAAATATATATTAGTTTTAATTTGTAGTTACAATGCAATCACAATAAAAATACAGAAAGGTAAGTTAGAAAAGCAAGCTGAAGAACACTTTATAATATTTTCTTATTTTTGACTGTTAATGATACCATAGAGTTTTTATTTCGAGCTCTTCCCTGGAGGCAGCTGTTTTCATTTAGTTGGTTTACATCTTTCCTGTTCATTCCTTTATATTTTATCACATAAACTCTTTGCTTTCTCCCCATCTTTTTCTGTTTTCTATTAGATTGATAAAGTTCTCTGTCCCTTATTTTTTTTTTTTCTTGGCTGCTTTGGAAGCTCTGGATTCTATTGGTTAACCTTAATTGTGACAAATATATTTTATCAGTCAGGGTTCAGTGAGGGAGCACAGACACTAAAGAGCATATGGCTGAAAAAAAAAAAAAAAAGAGCATATGGCTGGATAGAAACTTTTTGACTCATTTTTTTGTCTTCATTAGAAGGCACCGGAAACTTATCCGTACTCTCCTTATGCCCATACATTCCCCATACACAGACACACACACACACCGCAATATGTTTAAATTGCACTAGCAGATCCACTGTCTCTTACTATAATCCTTCTCTCCACATGTTGGATATTGTGCATGAATTGCCTCTTGGGAAAGGAGCGCTGCAGGCATGTGTCTTCTGGAGAGCTTGCTTGGTTACTGCGGTAACCAGGAAGGACTTTGCTTATTCACAGGTTATCTAGGATGTTTCAAGGTAGACCTGGGTGTGGGCTACAGATTTTTTGCAATATCTCTTTGGAGTCAAGGCTAACCCTTTTCCTGGAAGGGCGCTGGTGGGTAATATTCTAAGCATTTTTCCATTCCTTCAGTAACATATTCTGGACACGTGCATGAGCTGAGCATGTGTTGATGATGAGCAGACAAAGATGAAGACAAGTACAACATGCTCATGGTCACAGTCTGAGGGAGAAGACAGGCCCCCAAATGATTACTATATACTATGCAGTATCAGCACTACAGTCAGAGGCATGTAAATTAACTGAGAAAGCACAGGAAAAGATCAAGAAATTCTGCCTTGGGAAGCTGAGGATGGTGTCACAGAGCAGCCAGGTTGGCAAAAAGGAGTGGGAGATACTGCCTGCCAAAAATGCAAGTTTCCATGCATTGAACTCCCAGGGCTTTTGAGGAAAGTAACAGTACCTAGTAGCAGCAGATATTGGGGCCAGGCAGCATAACAGTGGGCCCAACCATGTGCAAAATAAAACTGAACTGCTCAGGATATGGTGAGGCAGTTTACCTGGGGAGGTCTCAGCTGTGGCTGGACAGGTCTGGAGCTCCATGTGGACTATCAGTAATGGCTGGTAGGTAGCACGTCTAAGGGAAGAACAAACAGCAGAAAGGCTGGGAGCAAGAACCCAGCTGTAAGGACTGGGTTTAGGAAGAGGATTAACTGTCTCAAAGGAATAGGGTAGGTTGTGTGCCCAAGGAAGCTGGGATAGGTGACAAGAAGGTTACTGTTGTGGATTGAATTGTCCCCCCAAAAAGATATATTGAAGTCTTAACCCCAGGCCTTAGAATGTGACCTTATTTGGAGATAGGATCTTTACAGAGGTAATTAGTTAAGATAAGGTCATCCTGGAGTAGGTTGGGCTCCTAATCAAATGTGATTGGTGTCCTCGTAAGCAGACAGCGATGTGAAGACACAGAGGAACAAAGAATGGCATGTGAAGACAGAGGCAGAGATTGTAGTGACGCAGCCGCAAGACAGACAAACAGAGGAGAAGGTAATGTGAAGAAAGAGGCAAAGATTGGCACGATGTGGCCACAAGCCAAGGAATGCCAAGAGGCACCAGGAGCTTGAAGAGGCAAAGAATGTCTTGTCCCTTACAGCCTTCAGAGAGAATGTGGCTCTGCCAGCACCTGGTTTCAGACTGTGCCCTCCAGAATGATGAGAGAACATGTTCTATTGTTTTAAGCCACCCAATTTGTGGTAATTTGTTACTGCAGACACAGGAAACTAACATAGATGGCTCAAATTAAAAAGACAGACAGTAAAAAGTGTTGACAAGGATGTGTAGAAATTGGAATCCTCATAAATTGCCGGTAGGACTGCAAACTGGTGCAGCTCCTTTGGATAACAGCTTGGCAGTTCCTTACGGTATTAAACATGGAGTTACCATAGGACCCAGCAATCTAATGCCTAGGTGTATACTCAAGAGAAATGAATGAGTATGTCCACGCAAAATCTTGTGCGTGAATGGTCACAGCATTACTATTCATAAAAGATGAAATGTAGAAACAACCTGAATGCCCATTAACTGATGAATGGATAGACAAATGTGCTGTAAGCATACAATGGCATACTGTTCAGCAATAAAAAGGATTGAATGATACATGATACAACATGGATGAACCTTGAAAACATTATGCTAAGTGAAAGAACCCAGTCACCAGATACTGTGTGATTCCATTCATATGAAAGGTCCAAAATAGGGAAATCCATAGAGACCCAAGTAGATTAGTGGTACCTGAGGCTAAGGGGAGGGGAAATGGGGAGTGACTGTGAATGGGTACAAGATTTCTTTTTACAGTACTGTGATGAGAAGGCACTAAAATTAGATAGTAAAGAAAGGCACTGACATTAGATTTGAAACTCTAAAAACTATTGAATTTTACACTTTAAAGGGGTTTGTTTTGTTGTTGCCAAGACAGAGACCTTGGCAGAGAAGGAAGACATTCCTTCTTTTCTTCTTTCATTCTTTCAGCATACCTTTGTTGAGTGTATATTAAATACTAGGTCTTCTTCTAAACTCTGAGAATACAGAGGTTAACCAGCCAGACAACTGGCTTACTCCCTTGGAATTTACATTCCATTGACAATGGGGAAAAAATGGAAAATTATCAAATGTCAGGTCACACGAAGGCAATGGTTTGGTCACCAGCCCAGACATGGAGTTACTGTACAAAATCAGTATGACCACCAGCTGGTTGGTGGATACTTTTCTGTTACTGGGCCTCACTGTGTTTCTCTTTAGCTCCTTTTGCTTTCTCTTTTCTGCCATATACCCTCCTGTCTGTTGACCTGAAATAAATAGACGGCCAGATATTTCTCCAGCAAAGATGGGTTTCATTCAGGATCACCAGAGAATTGTAATCTGGGATCTGCAGCCATGGCAGCCAGATGCACGTCCTTGCAGGGCAGAGGAAGGAGAACACTTTTATAGAGGAGAAAAGGAGGCTGAGGGGGCTGTAGGTAACCGAGTCCATGGTTTTTCATTGGCTGAGTCCTTGCCAGAAAAGAAGAGGAGTCTGTCTTCTTCCTCTTGGGCTCTGCTATGGTCACAGGGCATGAGAGTGCCCCCTTCAGGTCTTCTGCCTCTATTTAATTGAGATTTCTGTTCATTAATTTTTTACGTCCTAGCAAAAGCCTGGAGGAAGGACCATGAAAGTATCTCTGTTTATTCTAACTCTGCTTGCTGTGTCCACTGTAATTGTTACTGATGACATGAGTAGTCCTATCCTCACACTTCTTTAGTCCTGCAGTTAATTCAGACTTTCAAACAAGAAGCTATCAGAATATTAGAAGAAGCTTTTGTTCTTCCACCTAACCCTGTGCTACCATGACTTCTCCCTTGTTATGGGGAGACTCTTTCAAACATCTTTAAGAAACTGCTTTTCTTAAGGACTGCCTTCGATCGTGTTCCCGGGCTTCCACAACAAACTAGAAGTTTCCAGAGAGGATGGGAGGGTGGGTTGATGAAGAATGGGCATGATTGGCCTGGGCAGAGAGTTTGCTGCCTTCCTGCAGTTCCTTTCGTTGCTGTGATCTGTTATACTCTCCAGCCCCATTTGAGAAGATCTGACAACCCTTCCAATGATTAGTGGTTTTACTTCCAATGATCAGTGGTTCTGCAGTTTGATGTCACTCTTGCTTCTGTTTGTAGATGAGGTGCAGCATATTCAGGCTGAGAAAAACAATAAGGGCCCAATGGAGGCTGCCTCACTTTTTCTCCGGTTCCTGTTGGAGCTCCAGGAGGAAGGCTGGTTCCGTGGCTTTTTGGATGCCCTTGACCAAGCAGGTTAGTTCATTCTTTTTACTCACAAATCAGAGTATGTTACTCAACTGTTTCAAAATGCTGTAAAAGTGAAATACTATTATTTAGTTCATGTCTCTTAGTCTAAGGCAATGTAAAGATTATCTTCAGGCAGATGCTATAATTGTCTACCTGAAATAGCCAAAGGAATCTACAGAGATATTACTATAATTAATGGGACAGTTTAGCAAGTTTACTGGATGTAAGATCAGTATACAAAAATTAGTTGCATTCCACCCACTGGAAAAAATTGAAAATGTAATCCAAAATGAAATACCATTTATAAAAGTAACAAAAGTTGAAATATATTTAGGAATAACCTAGCAAAAGATGTGTAAAGTCTGAATGGAGAGAATGATGAAAGTTTATTGAAAAATATTAAAGAAGTCCTAGGGAGTTCCCTGGTGCTCTAGGGGTTAGGATCCTGTTCTTTCACTGCCATGGCCTGGGATCAATCCTGGTCGGGGAACTGAGATCCCAGAAGCCGTGTGGCACGGCCAAAAAAAAAAAAAGTCCTAGCTAAGTGGAGATATATGCCTATGCCCATGGAGAGGAAGACTTGATACCATAAAAGTGTCAGCTCTCCCTACATTGATCTGGATATTCAGTACAATTCTAAATAAAAATCCTGCATGCTTTTTCATGAACTTGACTAGCTGATTCTAACATGTATATGGAAGACTTATGACCCAAGAATAGTCAATACACCCCTAAAGAAGAAGAATTAAATAGGCTGGGGTTTCTCTTTCTAGATATCAAGATTTATTAAAAGCCGTAGGTGTTGAGACCGTGTAACGCTGGTGCTGGCATTGAACAGCTGACCAATGAAATAGAGAGCCTTAGATCAGACTCATATATTCATGGAAACCTGATACATAGGAAATCACTGGGAAAGGAGCATCACTAGGACATTTTAAACAGGATAATGTTAAAAAACCAGGCAAACCCTAACTTTCATATCCACGTGGATACACATAAATTTGTATTCCTTACGTCATTCCATGCACGCACGCACACACACATGCACACACACAATAAATCAAAAGAATTAAAGGCTTAATTCTTAATTAGGCAAAATTTTAACAATTTTATTTTTACTTATTTTTTTTCTTTTGAAATAAACTTATGGTGAGATTTGCAAACACAGAAATCATGGTTCGATGGAACCATATAGTAAAAGGATTCAAGTTTCTACTCAGGAAATTGTACACAGCAAAATATTTGTGTGAATTGGGTAGAAATGACTAAACTAGACTTCTAACAGAATTTTTCATAGGCCGTACCAATATCATTCCTAGGCACTCAGTCCTTTTGATTATTACAGTCAGGAGGAATGAGTGGATAGACAGATTTGAGCATTGTATAGTCAGGGCTTACTGCATGGCAAGTCCTTGAAATGTATTATTTGATTCTTATAACTCTGGAATGTAGGAACTGTTTTCATTCCCATCTTACAGATGAGGGAGTTAGGGCTTACAGATGGTGAATTGTTTGTGACCATAGCCTGTAAGGGCAGAGCTAGGGTTTGGATTGAGAATCTGTGCTCGTTTCACTGGACCACACTGCCTCTCAGTGGTCCCTGTTAACCTTTGATAATAATAGCCAACAGTTACTGGTAACTGTAAGAACAAAAGAATGGAAAAGTGGATATGATCGTGCTTCATAAATAATAGTTACCATGTACTGAGTACTAGACATGGTGATAGGGGCTTTACAAAATTTTAACAATTTTAGAAAAGAATATAGAAGAGCATTTTTATGACCTTGAGATATGAGAGGATTTATGAGATTAAGACATTAAAGCATTAACTATAAAAGATTGATAAATTTGATGACATTAAAATTAAGAACATCTGTTTATCAAAAAACACCACAGAAAGTGAAAAAATGAGTGACAAACCTGGGGGAAGGTATTTTCAAAATGTATAATCACCAAAGGATTAGTATCCATAATATTTAAAAGGCTTTAAAATCAGTTAAAAATTAAAACATTTACAGGGCGAAAGATGTGAACTGACACTTCAAAGAATAGGAAACATGAAAGGTTAATGAACATATGAAAAGAGTCTCAGCCCAATTAGCAATTAGGAAATTGTAAATTAGGAACATGAGATAGAATTTTATAACTGCTAAATAGCAAAATTAAAGACGTCAGCAGTGTGTAGGCTTGAAGAAGACTTTTAATAATGGGAAATCTTAAGGATCACAATAGGGAGTGTAAATGCTACAACTGTTTTGAAAAACAGTTGGCATCATCTCGTATAGTTCAACTGTTCCGTATCCTATCCAGCAGGTTCACTCTTAGGTATCTATATATGCCCTAGAAAAACTCAACACATATATTCCAGAATACACATACAAGAATGTTCATAGTGAAATCAATTTGTAATGCCAGAAACAAGCAAGCAGATGGACAAAACTGGAAGCAACCCCAGTTTCCTTCAAGAAGAGAATGGATAAATAAATTCTATGATATTCGCACAAGAGTCTATTACACTGCAATGAAAATGTGCGAACATAGCTACAGATGACAGCACAGGTGAAACTTAGAAATGTAATATTAAACTTTTTTAAAGGTCAGAGAAAACTGCATTTAGTAGGTTATAATTGTAAAGTTTCAAGCAAGCTTAAACTAAACATGTATAGGGAACTGAACATATGCCACACAACTATTCAAAAAAAATCAAGGGTGATAAATCAAATACAGGATGGTGGTATCTTTGCAAAAGGAAGATAGAATGGTGGGAGAGAGGAGGCACACACCCACAAAGGTATTGGAATATTCTAGTTCTTACACTGGGTAGTAGGTTCATATGTGCTCATTTTGCGGTTATAGTCTTTATAGCCTAATGAAAAGAGTATGGGCCTTAAAGTCACACAAGCCTGATGATTCTGTTAAGAGAAACTTAGGGCCAAGCATTCTTGGATTGTTACAGTTGGAAATAATTTTTCCCCTCAAATTTCCCATTATACTTACTATTCTTTTCTTGGAATAATGTAGGAAGTAAGTCCCTGAGGGGCAGGTATTAAAATTTCTATTTCTTTTTGCCCTTTTTACTACTTTGCACTAAGAAGATGCTTAACAGCATAATGGTTTGACTTAGTTGAAAAACAAATCAGAGGTTGTAAGTGAAGTCCATGGGGTACCTTGGAAGGAAGATTTCATACTAAGGCTAAATGTAAGACTTCAAATTTATCTTTAGTACTTTCTCCTAAGATATGCTAAACATTGTTAGAGGACTTGAAATGTCGGGTACCTAAAATGAATATTGGATTTTCTTTTTGAAAGATCATAAGTAATGGAGGTGACTTACAGATGTTTTCAGTTCTCTGCTATGCATTCAAACGTGATTTCTATGGTATTAATCTCAAAGTATTTTTTAGTTGGTATTCTAAAAGCCCCATTTTCTTCCTACTTTTCAGGTTATTCTGGACTTTATGAAGCCATTGAAAGTTGGGATTTCCAAAAAATTGAAAAGTTGGAGGAGTATAGATTACTTTTAAAGCGTTTACAACCGGAATTTAAAATCACGATCAATCCAAAAGATATCCTTCCTGAAATAGCTGAATGTTTAATTAATGAGGAATGTGAAGAAATTACTCAGGTATTTTAATTTACAGTAAATACTGAATTTGGGGGAAAATTTTGAGCATGGGGAATGTCTTGGTTTTCTGTGCTATTTTAGACCTGAACAGGATCATTGAAATCTATGAAAGTCCTCAAATCTAAGGCATAGTTACCTAGAAGAATAGTTTTAATTGTGATCTGAGTAATTTTTGTGTGACACATTTTTTCAGGTTTGCCCTATTTTCAGTTGAAATTATTTTATTGCTTTTGTGAATAATGTTTTATGCAAATTTAAATAAAATCAAATAGTTTAGCAAATAAAAAGTAAAAAGGCTATGGACTCCAATGGTTAAGTGTTCAGGCTCTGAACACAAATAAATTTGTTAATCCAAGCTCAACCACTTACTAGTGGTGTGATCTTAGGCAAGTTATTTAGTTTCTTTAGTTTCTCTAAGCCTCTGTTTCTTCCTGTATAAAATAGAAATAATAGTACCTTATTAATATGGTATTTTATAGGAATTGAATGAGATAATATATGAAAGTGCTTACGTATTTCTGGCACATAATAATAAGTGCCTAATAAATTTTAATTATTGTGATTAATAATAAAAGTCATGTAAGTTCCACTACCCAGAAAAAAACATTTGTTAATATTTTGCTGTATCCTTCCAAATATACCTATGTCAATATATCCATATCTTGAATGGGTGTCAAATGGGTTCATTGTTTTCCTAATATAGATGATATTGATACATATAACATCTCAGAGGAGGTAAGAACACATGGCTTGACATGGTGGTATCAAGTATAGAAGACAAGGATGAAGGAAAGGGTATCTTAAAAGATCCAGTTGGATGGGGCAAGAACGGTCATGAAGGAGATCTAGTGAACCAGAGTATACAGCGATTTTAAATTAGATAGTACTTGAATTGATATTTCTTCAGTAAAAATTCATAAAATGAAAACTTTTGAAACATGTGATCAATCAACTGCATTTGTCTTGCTTAGATTTGTTCCAACAAAGGGCTGATGGCAGGTGCAGAGAAAATGGTTGAATGCCTTCTCAGATCAGACAAGGAGAACTGGCCTAAAACTTTGAAACTTGCACTGGAGAAAGAAGAGAGCAAATTCAGTGAGCTGTGGATGGTAGAGAAAGGTAGGATATTTGGAAGGGTGAGAAGGTCTAAAAATATGCCCTTCCTCATAGTTCTACTTAGGGCTTCCTTCATTCCTACCTGTTTTTCACTCGCTGTCAGAGGCATTTTCCCCTTCAAATACTCATGGTTACATCTCTAGTGAGAGACTAGCATGAAGTTGAGTTCTGGAAGGCAGGTGGTTTTTTAATCTACAGAATTAGTTGGGTTGTATATAACCCCTAAAAATGGACCAGGTCAAACCACTCTCATCCAGAATTAGCGCATCCCGCCCAAAGGATTTGGGGAGGGCAGGGTCTGAGCTCACTGTCTGTGTTTAGATTATCAGAGAAATAGCTTGAAAATTCTAGAGTTAAAGGTTCAAACTCCAGGACTCACCCTCTTTTCACAGTATAATCATGATAGACATTGCCTGATTCTCTTGCCTGGAAGCCATCTGGAACTGAGCTGGAACAGGATTGGAAAAAAGAATCTGTTGTGATTAAGTATCTGAGCTATCATTTGGCTTCCTGAAGCTAATAACATCTCAGAGCATTATTTTAAAGGCTGAGTTTGGTAAACCATCTTTTGTAGGCTTCTTTAAGATCACAAATTGTTCCAGAAATTATCTGTCTGAATACACACTT
This sequence comes from Hippopotamus amphibius kiboko, assembly GCF_030028045.1. Taxonomy (NCBI): domain Eukaryota; kingdom Metazoa; phylum Chordata; class Mammalia; order Artiodactyla; family Hippopotamidae; genus Hippopotamus; species Hippopotamus amphibius. The sequence goes on from NC_080187.1 coordinate 72,843,557, forward strand.
GATTTCTTGGGTTGGGTCGGGTCAGGAATGGAAGACATGAGTGTTTGCTAAATTGTGTTTATCTTTGGTTTAATTGTGGATCGTGAGGAACCTTGTTAAAATGCAGATTCTGATTCAGTGAGGGCTCAGGAGTCTGCATTTCTAACAAGGCCGCAAAGAAGTTGCTGGTCCATGTTCCACACTTGGGATAATAAAGTCCTACACGACACTGGAGTTCAAACTCTGTATTGAGATTTCAAACTCCAAGAGATGCCTTTAGTTGTTTTAAAAGGTGGAGGGGGTAGTTGTGAGAAATCTTAATGGAAGTTTAAAATTTTAGTATTATGACCTCTTAGTAGGGCTTTCACCATCAAGATCATAATCAGATAATGTAAAGATTCTAAGATATGTTTTGGTCTCATAAAGGTGCAAAAGATGTCGAAATGAAAGATCTTGAGGATGATGAAATGAAAACTTTGCACGTACAGATCTTCTACAAGGAAGAACCAGAAAACCAGAATCTTAGTCAGAATTCATGCCCTTCTTCAGGTACTCAGCATTGTTTGTTCTTTCCCCTAATGATGCTCTTTAGGTATTTTGTGTGGGGTCATGTTTTACAGTGCTAAAAGTCATAGGCTAATGAAAAGGTATTTAAGGAAAAATAAGAAAGAAAAGAGAATTTATGTTGAAATAGATACTTTCTCTATAATTAGAAATGTCATTCTCTCCCTTTCATAACTATTGTCAGCTTCTTCCTTTTTTAATTTTTTTGTCTTCTTTTATCACTAAGTATTTGCATGTATACATTGAAAATGCAAATAGAGTGCTCCCAGAAACTCAATGTCTGTGATATCTAAAATCAGCCCTCCTTTCTAAAGAAATGCTTCTACTCTTTGTGAGTCACTTGCTCAATTTCCCCTCAAGATCTCAGGGCTGCAGTATATGTTGATGTAGTATGTGCCCTGCGCAAATGTGCAGACCTGAGAGGTTGAGTGGGGCTGAGATCCAGCCTGTGTTGTTTGCCAAAACAAATGCAGTGAGGGGCTGTGTCCTCCAAAAGGAGCTCCTTTCTCTAATTCACACAAAGGCACTGTATAAATTAGCTGTGGTCCTATAAGGCCCACCTTATGTTTCTAGAAGCATATTTTCATGAGGAGACCAGAAGTTTCATAATAAGCCATAGTAAAGAGTTTTTTAATTTATTTTTTATTTTTCTTAAGCTCTTTATTGGAATATAATTGCTTTACACTGTTGTGCCAGTTTTTGCTGTACACCAAAGTGAATCAGCTGTGTTTATACATATATCCCCATATCCCCTCCCTCCCAAGACTCCCTCCCACCCTCCCTATCCTGGCACTCTAAGGCATCACCCATCATGGAGTTGATAAGACTTATTTATAAAAGGGCATCAGGGAAGAAATTAGGATTGATAATGAATAGTGTTATAAGAAAGATGTGATTTGAAGATAACAGTATAAGGTGAAAATTTATAGATTACTTCTGCAACCAAATGATACACATTTTTGGTCATTCCAGAATAAAATCAATGAATGTGAATTGCTTTCAACTTTTCTGACATGTAAAGGTCCTTAGTGAACTCAACCTTTTAGAAATTCCCATTTTCTTTAAAATGGGTAGGTTGGACTCAATAGGTGATTTCCAAGGTCTTTTCTAGCTGTTAATATTCTATATGCTTATCTATTAGTGAGATAAAGTCTGTGATTATTTTGTAAAACTTCTGATTCTATTAAGAGAGAATACCATGTGAGAGCCTGCAGAATTACAAAGCATGGTTGTTCATCAATGAGATTCCTTTAGGAGTTCAATATTCAGTTTGGTGTTTTTCAAAGAGCTTGGAGGGGTTTGTGGTTGTTTTTTCTCATGGAGCATTTCCTTTAACTGGCGGCCATCTGTCTTGCCCTGAATTAGGCCATTCTTGCTTTAGTTTCTCCTTAGTAGGCATCCATGATTGTTTCAGAAAGAAATCTTTATGGGTTTTATTTTATTTTATTTTTTCCTTTTTGCCATTGGTACTTTGTCATTGAGGGAGAATTCTGTACTTCAAATTGGCGCAGAAGCTGAAATGGTTAATTAGAGACAAGGATTCTAAACTTTCTTAAATGAGTTGTAATTCTTGTCTGTTGGACAGTACCTGTTGCCTTGGTTCCTCAGAACAGTCACTGTTTGGTAACTTAGTTTCTTTCGTATTACAGAAGTGCCTCATACTTACAGCCCGTTGAAGCCAAGAAATTACCAACTAGAGCTTGCTTTACCTGCTCAGAAAGGAAAAAACACAATAATATGTGCTCCTACTGGTAAGCTGATTGCCATTACTGATATTGTTTTTTTCTCTGTTTGCTTCCTTTTCTCCCCTTTATTGAGCACTGGGATAAAATGGATAGGTTTCAGTTTTTTTGATTGTTCCATTTGTCTTTTGAGAAAGCCATTTTATCAGTATAGTCTCAAGGCATTTTAAGGACCATGAGGAAGGAAAGAAAAATGCCCTCTTTTAGCTTCCTGCAGCCTTAGCTGTCTGAGTGCATGTTACCTAGGAGGTAGCTTGGCTTTTGAGTCATAGTGTTAAATTCTGCAGTTGTTAACTCACCCACATCACCAATTTACTAGTCAGCTTGGTGGTTTTAGGGGAACCCAAAATAATGACCTTTCTACAGAAGTATTTTAGTATACTATTAGTAACATGTTGTCCTTCTCTTCATATGTTAAAAGGTTGTGGAAAAACCTTTGTTTCACTTCTTATATGTGAACATCATCTTAAAAGTTTTCCACAAAGACAAAAGGCGAAAGTTGTCTTTTTTGCTAATCAACTCCCAGTGTATGAGCAGCAGAAATCTGTGTTCTCAACGCATTTTGAAAGACTTGGGTAGGTATAAGTCGGTCCAACTTCTTTTTCTCTAGCTTCATGTAACCCATGTGTTTTCTGCTTTGTGTGGCTCTTGGAAAACCATCATTCAAAAAATTTATAGTAGATTAAGCTTTTATCTAATCTCGATGTAATTCCTTCATGGATTCAAGTCTCTTTTTGTTAGATATACCTGATGTCCTAAACTCCTTTGATTAGCTCTTGTAGAGTGAGTAAATGACTTAAGATAAATTTTATATTTAAATGGCACATTTAACTTTTTAATGATTTTATAATTTATTTAATATTACTCTTTGCTATTTTCTTTCTCAATGGCTTACAAGAATTACAGTCAGCCCTCTGTGTCCGCAGGTGCCACATGAATATATTCCACTAGCAGCTCTTCCTAGCTTATATTTATTGATCACTTACTGTGTGTCAGGCTTTGTGCTCAGCACTTAACTTTTCTGCAGATCTGTTCCTTTTGGACTCAGGGAGAGTTTAATCAGTCAGTGCTCTGACCTAGTGTTTCATACCTTTGTGGCTCCTCGTTCACATGGTTGGTAATAGGAAATTTCTGTCATTTTCCAGGTACAAAGTTGCAGGCATCTGTGGAGCAACATCTGACATTGTCTCAGTGGAACAGGTTGTTGAGAACAATGACATCATCATTTTAACTCCACAGATTCTTGTGAACAGCCTTAAAAGTGGGACTGTTCCATCACTCTCTGTCTTTACTTTGATGATATTTGATGAATGCCACAACACCAGTAAACATCATCCTTATAATATGATCATGTTTAATTATCTAGATGAGAAACTTGGAGAATCTTCAAACTCACTGCCCCAGGTATCTCTAAAGTCAGATGGATTTCTCAGATTTCTCTAAATCCTGTTTATTTTACCCTTGTGGCCATATTGAGGATGTCCTTCTGAGATCCTAAATGTGCATTGTGCAACTCATAAGTTAATTTTGATTCACTCATTCATTTATTCACTTAACAAATATGTATTAGGTGCCTCCATGTGTCGTACACTGTGTTGGAACTAGGGTGCAAATATAAAAAGACATAGTCCTTGTCCACAAACAGCTTAAGATTTGTGGGGAGCCAAATATGGGAGAATGATGCTATAATTTATGGTGATGGCACACGATGGAGTGGTACAGAACAGAAGTGAAAGAGATCCTAAATGTGCTATGAAAGTAAGGCAGGACCTAACAGAAGTTAGATAGGCAACAACTAACAAGAATTTACAAGCTAAATAGCCGGATGGTTTTCAGTAAAGGCTACTGTGTGTCCAGAGGCACAGAGGTATGAAAGAGCATGGGGTGCTCAAGAAGCTTGAAGTTCTTTTTTTATTTTTTGCCACACCACACAGTTTGCAGGATCTTAGTTCTCTGACCGGGGATTGAACCCAGGCCACGGCAGTGAAAGTGCCAAGTCCTAACCACTGGACTGCCAGGGAATTCCCAAGAATCTTGAGGTTCTTGGTATTACCTGAGTGCAGAGTGTGAAGTAGTGAACAGCAGCTGGTAAGGCAGGATGGGAGAGAGAGAATGACTGACAGAGCAGGATGCCAGGGGAGACCAGAGGGTATGGGATAAGTAGGCAAGTAGATGCATTAGTATGGGAGAGCAGATGAAACACCATTTTTGGTGTCATCAGAGGGGTGGGGCTTAGAAGAGTCTAGACAGAGAATGGTTCATTGATGGGGGCAGGAAGGGCAGGGAATCCCTGGTGTACAACCTCTCTTTGCTCTTGAACGTAGGAGAGAGATTGTTCACTGAGGACAATCAAGATGGGAATGGAGGAGGGAGCTCAGGGTGCCTGCAGAGGATTTGAAATGGGAGACAGAACTGAGAGGAGCACAGAAGAAAGGCCTGTCGTATTGGGGCCAAATGAGGCTGGAAATCATGACTATGGTTTACCAATCTCACATTTGTGTTACATTCTCTAGCCTTAATCTACCTGTTTAGGAAGCACACATTAAAAGAAATTCAGTGTGGTGCCTATAGACAAAATTCAGTAGAAATCACATTTCTTACAGCTTTTTATTCTAGAATAATGTTGGTAGTTAACCAGATTCCTTGCTTGATTGTATGATTCAGTCATTCAGTCATTTAATATTTGAGTGGCTATTAGAGGAAGAAATATTTATTAGGAGACCATTAAACTAAATTCTTTACAGGTGTTATCTTACTGAATTCACACAGCTACCATTTTTAAAAAATTGAAGTATAGTTGATTTACAATGTTGTATTAATTTCTGCTGTTACAGCAAAGTGATTCAGTTATATATATGTGCATTCTTTTTTATATTCTTTTTCATTATAGTTTATCACAGGGTATTGAATATAGTTCCCTGGGCTATACAGTAGGACCTTGTTGCTTACCCATTCTACACATGATAGTTTGCATCTGCTAATCCCAACCTCCCTATCCATCCCTCCCCCACCCCTCTCCCCCTTGGCAACCACAAGTCTGTCCTCTGTGTCACACAGCTACCATTTTAAATGGCTATTGTTCCCAACTTTACAGAGAGCTGAAGATACTTGTCTGAGGACACACAGCCAGGGTGACATGGCTGAGATTGGAATAGGAGTGTGTCTGATCTTAGTCCTTTTCCTTTTCAGTATGCTGTTTTATGTGTCATGGGGGAAACGAGAGTAAAGACGAGAGAAGTCCTGCCTTGAAAGGGTTTCCTCTCTTGGCTTCTATGCGGATATGTGTTTAGCTACTGAGTAGTGACTACTGCATTTATTTAATGCTTTGTCTGATGGGGACCTTTCCATTTTTGATGTCATAGAGAATGTCAGAAAAAAGAAATAATGTTCTTGCTCTTTATCTGAAGTTAGTTAAAAAAAAATCTTCTTTAACAGGAAAGAGTTACATGAGGGGTTGTAGAAACATCATGCCATTTCCCAGACATCTAACGATTTGGAACGCTCCTCACAGGTTGTTGGGCTGACTGCCTCAGTTGGCGTCGGGGATGCCAAAAATACAGTTGAAGCCACAGAATATATCTGCAAGCTGTGTGCTTCTCTCGACATATCAGTGGTAGCAACAGTCAAAGACCACTTGGAGGAACTAGAAGAAATTGTTTATAAGCCCCAGAAAAGTAAGTGGGATCCAGTAACAAGCCCTTTGGGACTTTATTACCCTCTGCTATTCTTGGTTCAGGGCCGTTTAGACGAACAATGAATTTTTACCCTTTCTCTGTTAATAGAAAATATTTAACCCCAAACTTGGGAAATAATCACAATTCCAGCTTTTCTCCCCAGCTGAGCTCAGGAGTGACCTGTAGAAAGCAAACATTCTTACTCTTCATTTTCATAAGACTCTTATAAAGGTACTGGCGGTGAGAGAGATGCTGAGAAAACCCCAGCGTGTAGATGGCTCAGTCCTTCCCTGCGTCCCGTGCCTGAGGAGGACACTGAGTTCCCATCCATTATTTGAATGTGTATCTGGTAATTTTGGTTGCAGTGAAGTTATCTGAACTCATCATATTGTCTCTCAAAAGATCAGAATATGATTTTATTAATAAGATTGACTAACAAATGTTTCTTGAATACCAATGCTATACTAACCCGCAAGGGAGAGGGGTACAGAAGATGCATATGCCTTTATCCCCTTGCTCTCTGAATAGCATATGACCGAGTGAATAATAGGCAGAACAAACACACCTGAAACAGTCAGTGCCTGTAAGGAGTGTAGAGAGAAGGTACCCAATCTACATCTTTTAATATCATGTACAAATTTCTTTGTAGTCCTGTCCCTCCCACCCTCTGAGCTTCATCTGCTCTCATGTCCCCTAAACCCAACCAAGTCGCATTCCTCTGGGCTACTCAAACGGGTCATGTGTATTCTGTGTTTAAGCTTCGTCCATCCCAGCCTTTGCACCTGACTGTGCTCACCCCTCCTTGCCTCTTCCCCTATTTATCCCGCGACACTGCCTCCCCTGGGAAGAATGAGAGAGTCTTTCCCATGCTCCACGACACCTTGCACATACTGTGTCACAGCACTCTGTGTGGTCATTCGGCCACATATCTTTCTCTCCCCTAAGAACACAGAGCTCTCTGTCTGGAGCACAAAGCATGTTCTTTCCAACCATTACCAGAACACAGCATGTGGTAGGCAATTAATAAGTTTCTGTGGACACAATGCAAAAATGAATGTTAGGAACACCGTGAACACTCCTGGGGGTTGGGTGGGAAGGGAGAAGATCAAAGACAGAGACAGGATTTAAAATGTGGCATTTGCAGAAACAAGATGGATATCAGCCTTGTCAGAGCAGGGGCTATGTGTTGAGTAACAGGAAAGCCTGAGTGAGAAGTTGAATTAGACCCAGACGGTGAAAGACAGAGATGTTAGAATCAGTGCATTAAACACTAGGGAGCCGCTACAGGGTTTCTGAGTATTTGTTTTATCGTTCAGCCGACCTGCCTGTGAGCTTGGGGCCTAGGATTTTACAGAGGAAGTAACAAAGACAGAGAAAGGTTTGGAGAGGCCTGCTTTGAACTACAGTGTGTTCTTCCCGAAAAATACTCACTTTCCTCTGTTGACTCTAGTTTCCAGGAAAGTGCAATCACGGACTACTGACAGATTTAAAAGCATCATATCTCAGCTGATGACAGAGACAGAGAGTCTGGCAAAGAGTATCTTTGAAGAACTTGGTACCGTAACTCTCGGTAAGAATAACCTCATTTTGTATTCTCTCCATTTGGGAATAGCCATCTATTGTTTACTGGTGTCCTTTTGCACTCTCCTTAATTCAGACAATGTCAAGACCATATCCAGAGGTTGACTTTCTTGATTGTAGGTAATTCGGGAGCCTTATAAGTCCTCCTTTATTTTCTCTTGCTTTTTTTTTTCTTTTTAAATCCAAAGTAAGTCCATCGGGACACACACACCTGAAAAATACCGTATTTAAACCAATTCATTGCTTTCTTGACCTTCCAAATTAGCTTTCCATCCTGACCTCCCTATTTATATGAATGAAACCACCATTGCCCTGATCTTTGACTTTTTCTTCGAGACAAGTTCTATTCTTCTTTTTTCAATTAATTAATAAATTCACCAGGTACTGTGCTAGGTACCATGCTAGGTAATGGAAACACCAGGATTAAAGACAGTCCTGCCCTCAAGGAACTCACAGTCAAGTACTGAGAATCAGATGTGAATAGTTGCTGTGTGGTAGGCCGGAGTTACACACTGGGCGACATGGGAGCACATGGGAGCTTAGGCCTGGACTGGGCTGCAGGGAACAATTCCCAGGGGAGATGATGGCTGAGACAGATCTTGATGTCAGCCAAGTTAAGAAGGAGAGGTAATCAGATGAGGTCGAAAAGGCCTCAGATGCAGAAGAAAGGAGAGAGCGCAGTGAGTTTTAGGACCTGCAAGATTTCACGCTAATTCTAACAAGTGAGTAGTAGTAAGGAGTGAGGCTAAAGGCAGAGGCAGGGGACAGGCAGTAAAGGGCCTGGTAGGCCAAACTGAGTTTGAATTTTATCCTAAAAGCAGTGGGAAGCAATGGACGATTTTAAACTGATTAATCCTGTGATGAGGATACCAGTGAATGAAGAAGGCCAAACAGAGGTGGTGGAGATGGGGTGGTGAAAGGAGGAGGCTTGTGCAAACAGGAAGTATTCAGATTTAAGGGCTAATTGGGTTTGGGTGGGAGTGAGAGAGGTCAGGGAGTCGGGGCTGCTTCCCCCGGCCTTCTAACTTGGCACCTGTGTGTGAGCCAGCCCATGGTACTGGTTCTAGAACTAGGAGCAGCTTTGGCAGGCACAGGTGAGTTTCGAGTTTTGGAGATGTTGACTTCTTGATGTCTACAAGGTAACTCTTGGTGTCTTGCCTTCTCTCGCACTTAATTTGCTTTTCTCTATCCTTTTCTTTCACAGCTTGATTTCGGGCTTTTTCTAACAGCTGGTTTGTCCACCTCCACTCTCTTTCCTGTTGAACCCCCATTGCCTGGCTCATCTTCCTGAAATTACCAGCTTTACGTCGTCAGTGTCCTGCTGGCATCCTTGTTCTTCCAGGCTGAGCTTAGCTTATTTTCACGCTTCCTTAAGTTCAATTAATACTTGATTCATCTAGTTTACTGACAGTGCCCTTGTTTGGGCTGGGAAAGAAGCATGTAATGCTACTTGTCTGGGCAGCCGCCTTTGCTTCTCTTATTAAAGATGAATGGAAAAGGCCCCACCACCTAATAGTGTCCCATTGGAGTTAGGGTTTCAATATATAAATTTAGGGCGAACACAAACACGCAGCCCGTAGCAGCTACTTAGCCTCTCTGAGACTAGCTTTCTATCACTGGAGACAGTAATAGCCCACTCCTTTATCATAGCTGCTGTGAGAGTTAAACAATGCGTATAGTGTGCCTTTTTCTGTAAGTGTTAATTCAGCTGCATAATCCAGAAGGTAATCAACTCACATGTAGTTGCCTGTTTCTGGGTGCCTCTCCTAATAGAGATATATTCTGCATTAACCAGAACTAGATTAAGGGCAATCAGGATGGTGAGAGGTTTCATGTTTGATGTATGGCTAACAGACTGAGGATGCACAACTAGATAAAGAGAAGCCTTGAGATAAGTATGATAACTGTTCCAGGGGGCATGACCTCTTATTTTTTGTGTGCGAGGGAACCAAATTAGGACCACAGGCCTGAAGTTTCAGGTTGCAGATTTCAGCTACATATAAGAACTTTTTGACAATAAGATCAATACTAATAATTAGCAATTCACATTGTGGGTTATTTGCTATGACCTATGCACTGTATTTTGTTTAACTCTCCAAACAGTCCTGTGAGAAAGGGTTGATGTAGAAAGTTATTTAATGGCCTGGAAAAGCTTAAATATTAAGCTTACTATTAGTGAAATGGTCTACCTGGAAGAGAAATAAGATTCTGATCAGTACATGTGTTCAAGCAGAGCCTGGATGAACAGATAGTCAAATAAAATTGCAACTGGGAAGGGAAAAAAAAAAATGAATGGGGGGAGGGAGGCGGACTTCCCTGGTGGTCCACTGGCCAAGGCTCCATGCTCCCAATGCAGCAGGCCAGGGTTCGATCCCTGGCCGGGGAACTAGATCCACATGCCACAGCTAAGAGTTTGCATGCTGCAACTAAAAAGATCTCGCATACTGCAACTAAGACCCAACATAGTCAAATAAATTAATATTTAAAAAAAGAATGAATCGGGGGACTTCCTTGGTGGTCCAGTGGTTAAGACTCCGAGCTTCCACTGCAGGGGGAACAGGTTCCATTCGTGGTCAGGGAACTAAGACCCCGCATGCCACACAACATGGCCAAATAAATAAATAAAGAGAAAGACATATACAATATGATAGCATTCATATAAAACTTAAAATAGCAACAAGTTTTAAAAATTGAAGGGGTGAGAGGAGAAATATAACTCAGCATGTAATTCTTGCCTGTGAATTTTAGTGCTGTGCTCTTCCTGAGGAGCCCTGGAGAATTGACCCTAGAGTAATTCACAGACTGAGCCGCTTGACGACAGGGCTGTGTCTGCCTCGTCCTTTTATCCCTAGCACCCTGCACAGAGCCCAGGCCACAGCAGAGGCTGTTTTTTTTTTTTTTTTTTTTAAGCTCTTTATTGGAATATAATTGCTTTACACTGTTGTGCCAGTTTTTGCTGTACAACAGAATGAATCAGCTATATTTATACATATATCCCCCTATCCCCTCCCTCCCGTGACTCCTTCCCACCTTCCCTATACCAGCCCTCTAAGTCATCACCCATCATTGAGTTGATCTCCCTGTGTTATGGAGCAGCTTCCCACTAGTTATCTATATTACATTTGGTAGTGTATATATATGTCAATGCTACTCTCTCACTTAGTCCCAGCTTCCCCTTTGCCACCCCCGTCCTCAAGTCCATTCTCTACATCTTCATCTTTATTCTTACCCTGTCACTGTGGTCATCAGTACCATTTTTTTAGATTCCATATATATGAGTTAGCGTATGCTATTTGTTTTTCTCTTTCTGGCTTACTTCACTCTGTGTGACAGACTCTAGGTCCATCCACCTCACTACAAATAACTCAATTTCATTCCTTTTTATGGCTGAGTAATATTCCATTGTATATATGTGCCACATCTTCTTTATCCATTCATATGTTGATGGGCATTTAGGTTGCTTCCATGTCCTGGCTATTGTAAATAGTGCTGCAGTGAACATTGCAGTACATGTTTCTTTTTGGATTATGGTTTTCTCAGGGTGTATGCCCAGGAGTGGGATTGCTGGGTCATATGGTAGTTCTATTTTTAGTTTTTTAAGGAAGCTCCATGTGGGCACCTTATCTCTGACAAAGGAGGCAAGGATATACAATGGAGAAAAGACAGCCTCTTCAATAAGTGGTGCTGGGAAAATTGGACAGCTACATATAAAAGAATGAAATTAGAACACTTCCTAACACCATACACAAAAATAAACTCAAAATGGTTTAAAGACCTAAATGTAAGGCCAGACACTATAAAACCCTTAGAGGAAAACATAGGCAGAACACTCTTTGACATAAATCAAAGCAAGATCCTTTTTGACCCACCTCCTAAATAAAATAAAAAATAAACAAATGGGACCTAATGAGACTTAGAAGCTTTTGCACAGCAAAAAAACCCCATAAACAAGACCACCCTCAGAATGGGAGAAAACATTTGCCAACGAAGCAACGGACAAAGGACTGATCTCCAATATATACAAGCAGCTCATGCAGCTTAATACCAAAAAAGCAAATAACCCAATCCACAAATGGGTGGAAGACCTAAATAGACATTTCTCCAAAGAAGACATGCAGATGGCTAACAAACACATGAAAAGAGGCTCAGTTTTTGAACCAAGCAACTGAGGCTTAGCTTAGGAGCTGCTCCCATACAGAAGGAAGCCTCCATGACAAGCACCTGTGAGCACCTGTTCTGTGCTCCGCCCTGTGAATGTGCCGTGGAGATCAGATGGTTTAGGTGCCCAGCAAAGCAGAGAAGGCTGTGTGGAGTTCAGTCTCTCCTGCTTTTATCTATTTTTTCATTTTTTTCTCCTGCTTTTAAATATCCTCCCGTGCTGAAGCTTGTGAGCCCTATTCTTACTCACTACTTTTTCATTTTTAAAGGCAGGTAGGTTTCGTCATGGCCATTGTTTGGCCTCTGGGCTGCTTTGGTTGTCAGCTCAAAGAAGCAGTAAAGCTTGGGTATGGGACACAGCTGGGTTTGAATTCCTGCGCTCCGCCTATATGCTAGCTGTATGACTTTGGGTAATGGTTTTGCTTCTCTAAGCTTCCATTTCCTCACCTGTAAAATGTAGTATCTACCTCATGGGGTTGTGAAATGAAATGAAATGATAAATGTAAGACGTTGATTCTTGATACATAGTAGGTATTCAGTAAACAATCATATATGTACTGCTGAAAACTGTTTCAAGAGGAAATTCTGTGTACAGAGAGTAAGGAAAAAAATTAGAAGTCGAGCCATGCTTAGAACCTTAAATAACTGGCCAGATGGCACAATGAAAAACTTTTCTTTTTTTTTTTTTCCAGAAAACTTGTCTCAAATTCAGAATAGGAATTTTGGAACACAGAGATATGAACAGTGGATTATCGCAATTCAGAAAGCATGCATGGTGTTTCAGATGCCAGACAAAGATGAGGAAAGCAGGATTTGTAAAGCACTGTTTTTGTATACATCATATTTGCGGGTATGTGGCTTCTTTGGAAAAGTATGTTTCAGTCGTGTCACCTATTGGGAGCTGCACTGCGGCAGCTGAGAGAGCATCACTTAGGAACTTTCCAGGTGGTGCTTAAGAAGCAAACTCCAAAAGTTATCCCATTCAGCATCTTCTTTGCTCTCTGAAACCTAGCACTAGAGGCAACGGGACAGAAACAAAGGCCAAGGTTCGATGCCGTGCCTCAGCATTCCTGTAATTAACATAATTGGAAAACATTGAATAGTGATGAACATTATTGCAGATACGTGACCAGTGACAGCCATCTTTAAAGTTCAGTACATGGGTTGTGCTGCTGTATCCCAAAGCACATGTTTTCCTACCTTTGGTCAGGCCACGTGCAGAGAAATCCAGCGTCTCTGGTTGTTTGCTGGTTAACCAAGAAGTTAAGCAACAGCAACTACCATCACTTCTGCTTATCATGCCATTGAAAATATTTTAAAATGCTCTCAACAGCATGAATTTGTAGAATTTTAACAAACTTAATTGAATATCTGGTGTAAGTGGTCAGCACCATCATTCTGAACAAGTGCAATTACAATTCAGTGATGGCTTTGGATGTATAAAGAGGTTAAGTTGAATGTCTGAATTATGAGGCAAGTTGATGTGGAAGTTGATTTGCTCTCCTTCTTTGTGATTCAGTCTTTGACATGCATTTTTCTTGTAATTTTCTTTCTCTTCCAAGGTAGAATTCTAGAATCCAAAGTGATCCTAAGTAGTTTGATTCTAGCTAATTGAGGGTTTTTTTTTTTTCCAGTATGGTTCTGAGGTTTAATTACAGAGCATTCATCTTAAAAGACTAAGTTGGAATAGATTTGAGACGAATTTATTATTAAAATTAATTCCACGCTAAGTGCAGGAATTGAACTTAAGTAGAGCAAATGCATTAGACATTAGAAACACTGAAACTGTTTTCATTTTCAACAGAAATACAATGATGCCCTCATTATCAATGAGCATGCACGAATGAAAGATGCTGTGGATTACTTGAAAGACTTCTTCAGAAATGTCCGAGCAGCGGGATTTGATGAGATTGAACAAGATCTCACTCAGAGATTTGAAGGTGGGTGGTGTTTCCAGGGGAGGAAGCCAGTGGAGCCTGGAGACTCCAGGGGCAGCATACACGTATTGTGTCACACTTAGTGACACGTGGTTATACTCAGGGACTTGTTCTGGGCTTAAGAAGGTATTATACACAGAAGGACTATAAAGCTTCAGGGAAATCTGGTACTTATGAAAAGAATCTGCTGCTTACAATATTTCCTGTTTTAAAGAAGGAAAAAATAGTAGGATTTGCAAAGGATACATCCAATAAAGGTTTAAAAAATACAAAAATGTGTTTTGATTATATTAAGACTGTAATTATATATACTTCTATATAAAGAAGAAAACCATCATGGCTCATAATCCCACTGCATTCATATTAAGAAAAATATAGGGAAATATTAAATGAAAAGTAAGTCTTTTTTCTTCCTCTCTCAAAAGGTAATTACTGTTAATTCTTTTGGCTTATACCAAAGTATTAACTATACGTATGTGTGCTGCTAAACACTGAGCAACCAGCTCTCTGGGGGAAAAAGTGTATGCATTTATCAGTGTATTTAATGTATGAATTAAATTGGTGGTTATTTCTCATAAAATTCTGGTCAGAGATTGAGAGATAAACTGTTTGAACTATAGCTAAAGGTCACAGTGTGTTCTAAATTGTTAGAATTTATAAACCTTTTGTAAAATGCTCCCCTTTTGCAGAAAAGCTGCAGGAATTAGAAAGTATTTCCATGGATCCCAGCAATGAGAACCCTAAACTCAATGATCTCTGCTTCATCTTGCAAGAAGAGTACCACTTAAACCCAGAGACCAGAACCATCCTCTTTGTGAAAACCAGAGCACTCGTGGATGTAAACTTTTTCTCTTTGTGGATAACAAATTGGCCCAGTACTGTTTTATTGAAAAGATTGTATTTTCTTCACTACTTTGCAATCAAACATCCATATATGTGTGGGTCTGTTTCTGGGCTCTTTATTCTATTCTGACTTTCTGCTTGTCTATCCTTACACTGATACCTCGCTGTCTCAGTTACTCTGGTTTATAATATGTCTTGATACCCGTAGAGCAAGCACTTCATACTTTTTAATTCTTTTCATCAATTTAAAAAATTTTATCCATTTCTGTGGGTACCTAGTGGTACCTCACTAGGGTTTTAATTTGCATCTCACTAATGACTAATATGGTTCAGCATTCTTTCATATACTTATTAGCCATTCATATATCTCCTTTGGTGAAGTATCTGTTCACATCTTTTGCCCATCTGGAAATGGGGTTTAATTGGGTTGTTTATCATATTATTGTTGAGTTTTTCAGAGTTCTTTTTTCTGACAAAAATGTCCTCTGTCAGAAATGTGATTTGCAAATATTTTCTTCTGATCTTTTCATTCTCTTAACAGTATCTCTTACAGATTGAAAGTTTTAACTTTTGACAGAGTCCCGTTTATCATTTTCTTCTTTTTGTGCATTGTGCTTTTGATATTGTGCCTAAGAAACCTTTGCTTACCCAAGAGCACAAAGATTTTTTTCTATGTTTATCTTCTAGAAGTTTTATAGATTTACATTTTATATTTAAATCTACAGTCCATTTTGAGGTATGGGTTGAGATTTTTTTTTTCTTTTAGCATGTGGGTATCCAATTGTTTCAGCATATATGGTGAAAAGACTATCCTTTCTCCATTGAATTGTCTTTGTAACTTAAAAAAATTCAGTTGACTATTTATGTGGGTCTATTTCTAGATTCTCTATTCTGTTCCATTTATCTATACATCTGTCCTTTCACCCATCCTACCCTGTTTTGATTACTGTAGCTTTTATATTGCCTTGAAATCAGGTAGGATGAGCCTTCCAACTTTTTAATTTTTTTCAAAATTGTTTTAGCTGTCTTTCTTTACCTTTCCATTTTTATTTTAGGATCAGCTCATCCACATCTACAAGAAAGTCTACTGGAATTTCCTTTGGGGTTGCACTGAATCTATAGATAAAATTGGGGAGAAATGACATCGTAACAATATTGTGTCTTCCAGTCCATGACTATAGTATATCTCTTCATGTATATAGGGCTTCTGTATTAGTTATCTAGTGCTGATAACAGATTACCCCAAAACTTAGTAGCTGGAAACAACAGACATCTGTCATCTTATAATATGCATGAGTCAGGAATCTGGAAACAACTTAACTGGGTGTTTCTGTCTCAGAGTGTCTCATGAGGCTGCAGTCAAGGTGCTGGCCGTGGCTGCAGCCATCTCAAGGCTTGACTTGGGAGGATGAACTTCCAGTCCCACTTGTGTGGCTTTTGGCAGAAGATGTGTTTAGCTCGCTCATGGGGACCTTTCCACAGGCTGGCCTCACAACGAGGCCACTGCCTTCCTCTGCAGTGAGTGATCCAAGAGAGGTTGAGGGAGAGCCCCTAATATGGAGGTCACAGTCATTTTATAGCCTCAACCTGGAAGTGATTCCCTTCGGGTCCGCTGTATTTTATTCTTTAGAAGCAAGTCAGTAAGACACACTGCTATATTTAAAATAGATAACCAACAAGGACCTACTGTATAGCACAGGGAACTCTGCTCAATATTCTGTAATAACCTAAATGGGAAAAGAATTTGAAAAAGACTAGATGCGTGTATATGTACGTGTAAAACTGAATCACTTTGTGATTCGCACCTGAAACTAACACAGCATTGTTAATCAACTATGCTTCAATATAAAATAAAAATTAAAAAAAAGAGAAGAAGCGGGGATATGTGTATAAAAACAGATGATTGAACTCGGTGTACCCCCCAAAAAAATAGTAAAAAAAAAAAAAGAGAAGAAGCAAGTCAATAATTTCAGTTCACACTTGAGGGGAGGGGGTTAAACAGGATCTGAATACCAGGGGGTGGAGATCACTCAGGGCTACCTTAGAGGCCACCTGTCACATCTTCTTTGGTGTCTTTTATCAGTGTTTTGTCGTTTTCAACATACAGATTCTGCACATATTTTGTTAGATTTATACCTAAGTATTAATACAGTGACCAATGGTACTTTTTAAATTGTTTGTTGCTGGTATGTGGAAATACAACTGATGTCTGTATATTAATCTTGTGTCCTGAGGTCTTGCTAAATTCACTTATTAGTTCTACATACTGACTATTCTGAACCTTGCCTTTTTCACTTAAAAAATATCTTAGAGATTAAACCATATCAGATTACAGAGATCTATACCATTATAGTTTATTATTGCATAGAATTCAAGTACAAGAAGCTTTTTTCCTCAGGTTTATTAGTCTAAAAACTACTTAACTACACTTGTCTGTATACTTTTTTTTTAATTGAAGTGTAGTTGATTTACAACGTTGTTTATTTCTGCTGTACAGCAAAGTGATTCAGTTATACATATACATATATTCTTTTTTATATTCTTTCCCATTATGGTTTACTTTAAGTTTTTTTTTTCTTCTTGCATATATTCAGTATTGAATTAATACACATAGTATACAAATAGTATCCAAATGATAATTGCTTTGTATTTTCAGGCTTTAAAGAAATGGATTGAAGAAAATCCTAAACTCAGCTTTCTAAAACCTGGCATATTGACTGGACGTGGCAGAACAAATCAGAAAACAGGTATTTATATATAGTGGATTAGATTTAGTATACTGTATATATGTAAGAACATATATAATACATATGAATTCTTTCTTATTGCTTGTATCAGGGTTCAACTAGAGAAGCAAAACCAATAGGCGATTATACATACATACGTACATATATATGCTGTACACATACAGACACACAGGGATTTATTACAAGGAATTAACATACACACTTGGACTGGCAAAGCAAGTCTGAAGTCCATAGGGCAGGTGCAGGACCAGGTGGAACCCCATGGGCATAAGCTGTTTGGAGTCTCTGAGCTCAGGGATCACCCAAGCCCTCTTTTAAAGGGCTGACTGGATTAGGTCAGGCCCACCTAGGATGAAGTCCCTTTTGAGTAGCAATACCAACTGATATAGGAGCTTTAATTACACCTGCAAATAGCCTTCACAGAAGCACCTAGGTGAATATCTGGGGACTGCAGTTCAGCCTAGCTAAGTGGACACATCAAAAAGCCATCACAGTGCTTGAATGCCAGAAACTTGTAGACTTTGCCCCCTCCCATAGGTCCTGTAGACAAAACCAAAGTTATCTTTTTTAATTTTGTTTGAGTATGTTACTTTCTTGCTCAGATTTTCAATCAAAAGATTAGATTAACTGGAAATAGAAATGTTCTCTTTCTATTTTATTGTTATTCTTTAAACTATAGATACTTTTGTATGTGTTATATATTTTATAATTAAAAAGTCCTAGAGATAATCCTGAAATCTGGGTAGGGGGGTTAAAGGATGGAAGGTTGCCTCTTGTCACCCAGGAGGATCCTGGGTGGCGGGTCCGCATCCTGACATTCTCACAGCTGTGCTTCCCACGCCTCAGTGATTGGCCGTGACAGGTCCTCACTGTATCTCTTACTCAGTGTTAGGTAATCAGCAGTCCCCTTGCTGTCAGTCCTCAGTCATCACCCTTGCACTTTCCCTTGTGCAAAATTTAAACTTCATGAATCTAAAAAGTAAAGTCAGGTTTTGAAAAGTTGGCTTAGCAAATGAAGCCCAACACCACATTACTGTGGTTGGAATTCAGAGTTCTCTGCCATAGGACTCCAGTGTGAGTCCAATTTGATTTTCAAACTTTGTTATTCCTCCACACATAAGCACCCAGAAAATATTTTCATATTTTTTTGTTCATTCGTCCCTCTCTCCCTCCATCCACCCACCCACCCATCCCCCCACATTTATTTAGAACTTACTCTGTTGCAGTCACTGTGCTTCTGCCAAGCAGCCTTCCCCTCCTCCTATGACTAGACCGCTAGAGAGGAGTATCCCTCCTCCACATCCCATAGCACCCAGTTCTGCCTCCATCTCATGGCTCTTCACACTGAATTATAGTTTCCTATTTATATCCTTCTTCCACAAACTAGGAGCTCCTTGCCTTGTAGATAAAAATGAACCTTTTAACCATTCTGTCCTTATCTGACAGACTGTAATTGCTGAATGAATATTTGATGAACAAATGGATAAGTTCAGAAATTAGTGAAGTATGATGTCTGTCTTGGGCATGTTCATTGTTCATTGGAAGATGATGGTGGAAAGAAATTCTTTTGGCCTCAACAAAATATATCTCAAAATTTTGGCTGCCAATATACTGGGAAAAAAATGGAACTTTTATAAATTCTATTAACTCTGACGCGGAGACCACTGAAATTCTTTCCTTCTCAGTGTATCAGTGGCTGGGAACTGCATACTACTGGGTCCTAGACTTAAATTCAAAGCCCGGTTCTGCTGCTGACTAGCTGTCGGTTAACCATACCTCCACAACCTCAAGGTCTTCACCTATAATAGAGGGGAAGCATAACATCTGCCACATCAACCTATAAGGGCCTTGTGAAATTCCAGTGAGTAAGTAGATATGAAAAGATCTTGTGAGCTGACAACTCCTGTATGTGTGCAAAGGTGTTAAAATTAGCTGTTGATATTTTTGCAAAAAAATCAATATTTGTTTTGAGATACCATGACTGAAGCCACATAGCTCATAGGTGCCGCAGCTGGGATTTTCGGCCAGGCAGACTTGTGGTAGGGTCCAAGTTGTTTGACCCCACCTTAAATATCCTCTGTAAAACAGGGTCAGGGATAGGCCCTACCACCAGGGGTTGTTGTGAGATCATGAATATAAAGCGCTTATCACAGTACCTGGCATGTCGTAAGCATTCTGTAATTAATAGCTATTTTTTCAAGGGTAAAGTTCCCTCCTGGTGAGTTATACAGTGCCCTCTGACTCTGACACAGGGATGACCCTCCCAGCACAGAAGTGTGCCTTGGATGCATTCAGAACCAACGGAGATAACAAGATTCTGATTGCCACCTCAGTTGCTGATGAAGGCATCGACATTGCTGAGTGCAATCTGGTCATCCTGTATGAGTATGTGGGCAATGTCATCAAAATGATCCAAACCAGAGGTAAGAAAAGCTTTGATGCCATTTCTGAAAGGCTGCCGTTTATCTGATTTGTGAATGTGTCTGTCATTCCAGCCTTTCTCCTTTACTGTGACCAATGGCACAGTGGACCCTAGTTTCATTGGCCGTGAAGGTGGCTTCCTCGGTCAGGATTGGGTGGCTACAGTTTTGTTCACTAACATATACTCTCTTCTGCTTCTTGTTCACAATGAATACTGTTTACTTGACCAACATTGGCTGACATGTTTATGGAAGGATAATTCCAACTTTGATTGAGGCTTTGGAAGTCACATGTGTACTTTTCCTGGTTGTGCTTAGGTGCGCCCTGTATTCCAGGAGAGACACTCCGAGGAGTTCTGTCCCACTTGAACTAGACAGTCTCCTAACTGGTCTCTCTTACTTTTTCTAATTTCCATAGCAAGAGCTGCCACATTATTTTTCCTGAAATACAGTTCTGAGCATGTCCCTTGCCTGTATAGAAACTCCAGTGGTTTCCCAATTTTCTTGATGTTAAAGTGTTTTCAAAATCCAGCACCCACTTTGCTTTCCAGGCTTATTCCCCATCCTTCCACCCCATTCATTATCCTGTTCAGCCTACCTGACTTTATCATTTTGTCCTTTTTGAAGGAATCGCTCGTGTTCTGCTGCTGCTGATCTTTGTTTTTCTTCTTCTCCTGCCTCCACATCCCCTGTCCCTAATTCTACTAGCTGGCAATAATCTCTAATTTGAGTGTCCATTACCTTTTTATCCATCTTTCTTATAGCACTTATTATTTTCCACCTATATTCTGGTGGTTGTGAGCATATCTTATTTTCTCATCTGTTTATTTTTCATCTTTGGGGCCCTCACAGTGTCATCCTGAGGGTTCATGCCAGATTGTCTTTAAGCAGTATTTCTAATAACGTGCCTGTCCAATCACACTGTACCATGGAGACCCCGAGGAAGCCAGCCTTAGGTGGGCTCCTTGTTTATCCGAATGTTTAATGTGCAGTGTTTAATGTGCTCAGCTTTTCTAGAAAGTGGAATTTAGTGAACCAAAGTTGAATTTTAGGAATACCCCTATTTCTCTCATATTCTCGGATTTATCAGAGTTTTAAGTCAAAGATACTAAATAAAGTATTTATTTTCTAATAGGCAGAGGAAGAGCAAGAGGGAGCAAGTGCTTTCTTCTGACTAGTAATGCCGATGTAATCGAAAAAGAAGAAATAAACATATACAAAGAAAAAATAATGAATGAGGCCATTTTAAGCCTGCAGACATGGGATGAAGCAGTATTTAAAGAAAAGGTAAGTGTTTTCATCTGTGTTACTCTTTCAGCGTCTGGCTGTAGGTCACAAACAGGGACTGTGAGCATGGTTGGTACCTGTTATCATATTGCTCTGAGTGTTATTTTATTTTACTTCACTTTACTTCACTTTATTTTACTTTTCCATTCCATTCTATCCCATTCCCCACACTGCATGGCTTGTGGGATCTTAGCTCCCTGACCAGGGATCGAACCTGCACCCTTGGCAGTGAAAGCGTGGAGTCCTAACCAGTGGACTGCCAGGGAATTCCCTGAGTGTTATTTTAGAACCATAAGTTTATGCTTAAAATTTCACCCTGCAGTGAACATCAGATTCATTCTGCTTTGAGTCTCAAAATGAGTTAAAATATATTTTATTAGTACTAATACCCAAAGCTATGTTTTCAAATCTAAAAGGCAAACTGAGCTACAGTTGCTCTTAAGTTGACAGTTCAGTTTGAGGACTGTACCCTAACAGCTCTTCTTAGTCTTTTCCTCAAATCTCTCTCTCTCTCTCTCTAACATCTGGAGTCCTCAGGGAAAAGCTCCAGCATGCTGTGCCTGGGAGGTGTGCCCAGGGTTGGAAGGCCTGTTTGTAGACATGGATAATAGTGTGAACTTTGGAGTGGCACACTGATTCAGTGCAGCATCTCCGCAGTGATCTTAGTTTGGTTGTTATTTCCTTTATAACACAGAAGCATGGGGGCAGGTTGGGGAAACACACACACACACTCACACACACACACACCCACACACACCCCATGCTTTCTCCAGACCATTTGCAGAGACTTCATCTCAGACTCTCTGGAAGCACTAAACTCTGCAGGTCTAGGGCAGGAGCTTTAACATTAGAATCAGTGGTTCCAGTCCCAGTTCTGCCACTTCCACAGTGGGTGACTTCAGGTAGTTCCTCTTTGAAATCATCCTCCTCCTCATTTGTAAAGTTGGGAAAATAACAGTATTTAACTCATAGGGCAGTTTGGGGGATAAAGTGAGATGTATGCAGTGCTTCCTACGGTACCTGGTATATAGTAAGTGCTCAAAAATGGGAGTTGCTACTGGACAAAGGCATGAGGCCTACTTTAAAACTTCATGAAGAAGAGTCTTACAATTTAGTGAGTAGACCAGTTCCATAGGGTTCATAATTTTGAAAAGTCATAATTTCTATGCTCAAAAAAGCATTGAGAAGCAATGAATGATCTAAAGCAAACTAACACTCATTTTAGGAAAAAATTACAATGTTATGTCAGCACTGACTCATTTTAAAAAACATTTCTTCCTAAGGTTTGGAGAACAAGATATTTAAAAATACCTCTTCCACACTTTCACTGAGAGGAATTGAAGGGAAATTCTTTAGTTCCTCTTAATTTCCCTCCTTAATTTTACTGAGGATAGGGTTTTTTCACTGAGCCTCTTCTCCATTTTGTAGACTACAGGGACACTGCCAATAAAGGCTTTAAAACCATGTTCGCTTTTGCATAATTTTTTATCTCCCCCACTGGGTAGCACGGTGCTTACACTCACATGTGGCAAAGCAATAGAGCGAAAGTCTATTGAGGAAGATTGAGGCTGGAACAAACACACAGACATTCTTTTGTAGCCAGCATACTAGGTCATAGAGTGGGGTGAGGAGAAAATGGTTTAAATATCTGTTGAATTAGGTAGGCTATTGAATAGCATTTGGGATTCCCCTAACACTCATAGATAGAAAATGGGCAGAGGTGGTAAAGAATGAGCAAGGGCCCAGTACACGTGTGGCCACGAGTCATTGGTAGCTGGCAATTCCGTGGCAGGCAGGAGCTCAGAGGCTTGGCGTGGTCCCTGATCTAGCCTGGTGCCCAGCCCCCACTGCTCTGTTGAAAGAGGAAGACTTGGCTTTCAAAGGCTTAGGAGAAGTATAATAAGGTAGGGAAAACCTTATTATGCTCTGAAAACTAAAAGGAGTTATGGTTCTTGGGGTAAGCCCCTTTTCTGTGGTGTTTTGATAAGGGTTGGGCATTGCATCTGAGCACCCGGACCTTTCATATCAAAGAAACTGCCGGAGAGAGGGAAGCAGTTCAGAGCTCTTCAGGGCAGTCCCCGGGCAGGGGGAGAGGGAGACGCCGCTCTTTCTTCGCCGCACCCGCAGCTGCACTGTCTGTGGTCTGCGTGTGGCTCACCTTCCCCGGAGCACTGTGGCCCTCGGGAAGTCTCTGGTTGCTCTGCAGCCATCTGACACGAGGACAGCCCAGAAATACCCGAGAACTTATTTCCAGGATGGAAGCTTCAGGATTTGGTAGTGTTTCATTCTGGAGGAATAAGGTATAAAGGATATTTTTCACAGTTATAGTTGTGGAGGGTTGTTTGGAATCAAAATGAGGAAGCCTACTTTCCTTTCTCATGAGTAGACAATAAGATATGGGGTGAAAGAAAGTTATTTTGACCGAAGAACTTCCCACGGGATGTGTACCCATAACTGCATACAATCGGGGTTTCATAGTTTCGCTTTTACCTCAGTGCTGGGAATTAGGCTGCTTCTCAAGCACAGGTGGGCCATGGGGAAGCAGAGTGCTCTAGACTTAATTTGTGACTTTGGTTGAATCCCTTTATCCAGTTACTGAGTTTTACTTAGTTTTCAGTATAGCTGTAAGAGTTAGTTTTAATTTATTAGGATTTATATTTATTGCCTTTTGTGACATTTAAATCATTTGAGATTATTAATATTTAATTGAATTTTAGTATGTAATTGAATATCATTGGGAAATTTTTTAACTGGATGCCCAAAGGGCAAGTTTATATTTTTACCCTCTTTCCTATCACATTCCCCCTATCCCGAGCCTGCCTTAAGTAGTGAGCAGAACCATGTCTGAGAAAAAGAAATTAAAATTGCTTATAGGGAAATGTACATCATGTAACCCAGGAATTTCACTTCTAGAAATTTATCCAAAGGAAATAATGGTTTAAGTACACAGAATGCACAGTTTTATAGCAGTGAAAACTTGAATTAAAGATAGGAAGCATCCAAGCATCCTTTATTCTTACAAAAACAATGAAGGTAATTTCAAGTGGGATGGGGTGGGGCGTTGGGGGAGAGAAAATCGTATTTTGATTATGTTCCTAACCTATATTCCAGGCCTAAAGTTTTAAATATAAATCAAATTTTATTTGAATTGATGTGCTTAAGAGATCAATGGATTCTCTATGGGTGACCAGTAACCAGTACAAGATATTTGGGGGTGGGACATTTCCATTCTCAGTGACAATAATAACTGTGACTCATCCCTGCAGAACATGGGCTCTCCACCCAGCCCTGCAGCAGGCCGCTTATTATGTCATGCTCTAGCGGGGAAACTGAGACGTGGAAATTTTCAGTGTCAGTAGGTCACACAGCTAGGTAGGGGTGGAGCTGGCAGGGCCCATCTGTTTAACTACCACATCTATTGGCCTAACCAGAAATGTTTGAAGCATAAATAAGGACAACTAAAAAAATTTTACTTAGAGATAGAAGGTGAATTCAAAGAAAAGAAATGCCACGTTCTTGAATGGCATGACTGAATATTTTAAAGATGTACATTGGCTGCAAATTCACTTATAGGTGTATAACCCATAATCAAAGTATAAATGGTATTTTAACTTGATAAAATGGTTCCAGAGTTTACATAGAAGAATAAATAAATGGAAATAGCTATGACATTTCTGAAAAAATAACTCATGAATGGGTATTTCCCTACCCAATACTAAAGTACAACTCACATCATTAACAGTTTCATGATTCTTAGTAAAAGACTAGCCTAACCAACTGAGGCTAACACCAAGGAGCATTAAAGCTATGCCAGGCAGACCTGAGCAATTATAAATTCATCTTACCTCCCAACAGCTCACAAAGTAGATGCTATTATTGTTCCCATTTTGTATAATATTTGAGGAAACTGAGGCACTTGCCCCAAATCACACAGCTGCTCAGTGGTAGGAACAGGATTTGCACCTAGGCTGTCTGGTTCCACCTGGAACACTTGACAAAAAGAGAGGCAGCACCACAAACCAGTGGGACAGAGCCGATCCTTCTGCAGCTGATACTATGGAAATCATCATGTTCTTTCTTCCTTTAAGATGTTTCAAGTTTTCTTCTGTTTAGAGGACTTCCTTTTGCTCTTCTTTTAGGGACGGTCTACTGGTGAACAAATTCTTTTAGTTTCCCTTCATCTGAGGTTTTTTTTTTTAAGCATTATTTTATTTTATTTTTTTTGGCTGCATCGGGTCTTAGTTGCAGCACGCAGGATCTTTCATTGTGGCATGTGGGCTTCTCTCTAATTGTGGCATGCAGGTTTTCTCTTCTGTGGTTGTGGTGCATGGGTTCCAGAGCATGTGGGTTCTGTAGTTTGCAGCATGCAGGCTCTCTAGTTGTGGTGTGTGAGCTCTGTAGTTGTGGCACGTGGGCTTAGTTGTGCCACAGCCTATGGGATCTTAGTTCCCCGACCAGGGATTGAACCTGTGTCCCCTGCATTGGAAGGCAGATTCTTTACCACTGGACCACCAGTGAAATCCCCATCTGAGAATGTCTTGATTTCCTCTTTATTTTTGAAGGATATATTGCTGGGTATTGGCGTCTGAGTTGACAGATTTTTCTTTCAGCATTTGAAAAATATCGTGTCACTTTCTTCTGCTCTCCAGAGTCTCTGATGAGAAATCTGGTGTCATTCAGGTTGTTTTTCCCCTATAGGTAAGGTGTCAGTTTTTTTCTGGCTGCTTTCAAGATTTTTTCCTATGCCTTTAGTTTTCAGGAGTTTAATTATAATGTCTTGTTGTGGTTTCTTTGGGTTTATCCTATTTGGATTTGTCCAGCATCTTGTATCTTTAGGTTTATGTTACATTATGTTAAATTTGGGAAATGTTCAGTCATTATTTCTTACAGTACTTTTTAAGCTCTGCTCTTTCCTCTCTCCTTCCAGGACCCCAGTGTCATATATGTTAGATCCTTTAAAATAGTCCTGAAGGTCCCTGGGGCTCTGTTTACTTATTTATTTATTTCAGTCTATTTTCTTTCTGGTGTTTACACTGAGTCATTTCTGTTGTTCTGTCTTCCAGTTCACTGGTTCTTCCTTTGTCCTCTCCATTCTGCTGTTGAGCCCATCCACTAAGCTTTTTGTTTTGGTTATTGTATCTTATAGTTATAAAATTTCCATTTTGTTCTTCTTTATATCTTCCATTTCTTTGTTGAGCCTCTATATTTGTTCATGTTTCAAGAGTGTTTATGATGACTATTGAAGCATTTTTATTATAGCTACTTTAAAATCTTAGGTAATTCTCACATCCCTGTCGTTTCAGTATTGTCATCAATTGGTTGTCTTTTTTTTTTCATTCAGTTTGAGATCTTTCTGGGTTTTGGTGTGAAGCATGAGTTTTTAATCAAAACCCAGAGATTTTCATACTATATAATGAGACTTGGGATCTTATTAAACTTCTGTGTCAGCTGGCTTTTTCTGATATCATTCTGGCAGGGGAGATGGGGGACACTGTTTCATCACTGCCAGGTGAAGGTAGAAGTCTAGGTTTCCTACTCAGTCTCTTTTGATACCAGCAAGGGGAGGCTCCTTGTTACTGCTGTGTGGGGATGGGAGTTCTGGCCCCCCACATGGCCTCCGTGGACACCAAAAGGTGAGGGGGGGGTACCACGTGGCAGGACTGAAAATCCTGCCACCCTACACGGCCTTCTCTGACACCACCAGGTGGGAGTGTTAACAGCCCTGCAAAGTGGAAATCTAGGTTCCCACACAGCCTCAGGGTTCAGGGTTTGTTTTTGCTGTTGTTGTTTCCTGTGGTGCTTGGCAGGAGTAGAACAGCTTTTGTCTAAAAGCTTTCTGCCTTGCTGGCTGCCCCATCCTGGTCCTTTGGCTAGAGTGATAGGCTTTGGTTGAGACTTTTTTTGTCTGTGCCCATAGGCATTTCTGGTTGCCAGCTTCTTCAGCTCTCTGTCTGGGATATATGAGGCAAAAAGAAAACCCAGGGAACTCACTACCGTGCTGTTTCTAGGGTCCCAAGTTTCCTAGCTGTTTACCTTCCTCTCTTTACCCTTCAGAATGCTATGTTCATTTTATATGTAAGTCCAGGGTTCTTAGGTGAATTTAGCCAAGGCCTAAATTTTGAGATAGAATGTAGTCATTCTATACAGACAGTTGATTTTACTGTAATTCAGCAATACTCTCTGTGGTTGGAAGGGAAGAGAGAAAAAGATTTTAGGTGGCAGGGGACTCTCCTGCCTGCTGTTCTATCCAATGGGTTTATGCATTGGGAGTGGGTGCAATTACTCCTAAAGCAGTCAATGCATATCATATGTCTATTTATGACGGATTTTTAACGTTTTAGCAACTACTAAAGTAGAAAGCAAGATTCACATGACTATTTATGGACATCTTTAGTGCTTCTATGGGCATCTTTGATGAAGATATTAAAAGACTAATTGGAGGCCACAATTAAACATTAACTAACAAAGAATTAGGAGAGTCAATACAATTAACTGTGAGATTTTTATGAACAAAGCCAGGTACTGTATGTTCATGGAAGTTGTATAGGAATGAATGATTATGTACATATATATGTGTGTGTATATATATCCTAGTTATACTCAAATTACATATTTGAGGAGGTTTTTCTGTTTGTTTGTTTTGGCTTTTTGCATCTAGATTCTCCAGATACAGATTCATGAAAAATTCATCAGGGATAATCAAGGAAAAGCAAAACCTGTGCTTGATAAGAAAAATAAAAAACTGCTCTGCAGGAAGTGCAAAACCTTTGCATGTTACACAGCTGATATAAGAGTGGTGGAGGTAAGCGGCCTTTTTAACAAACAGCACTGGGTCATTTATTAGCACTCATTAAAGCTTATTATCTATCAGTGAGATATTTATAGTAAGAATACTATTATTTCTGTTGTCATCATAGGCAGGGTCCATGTGTTTTTAAAAGGCTAAAAAGTTTAAAAGAAACAATGTTCAACAATAAAGAAGTAGCTTAAAAATTGCTGCATAGCTACTTAATTAAATACTATATAGCCATTACAAATAATGGTTATGCTAAATGCAAAATGGTATCCTGGATAAGATCTTAGAACAGATGAAGGATATTATCAGAAACACTGGTAAAACCTGTAGTTCAGTGTAAATCTGAAATTACTCCAAAATAAATTTTATTAAACAAAATGATTAAGAAGCTTATATAGTATAATGAGAAACTTCTTACAAACTAATGGTAAAGTGGGAAAATTAACCACAATACAAAATAGTAAATATGCTATGATCATAGCAAGACGAAATAATAGCAGCAATACCACCATCACCACAACCAAAAAACCACTTATGTTTGTACCAAGAAGGGCTAGAGGAAGTATGCTAAGATGTATCAGTATTTTGCAGTGAGACACCATGATTTTTTCTCCTT
Source organism: Hippopotamus amphibius kiboko (assembly GCF_030028045.1). Lineage (NCBI taxonomy): Eukaryota > Metazoa > Chordata > Mammalia > Artiodactyla > Hippopotamidae > Hippopotamus > Hippopotamus amphibius. The sequence goes on from NC_080187.1 coordinate 72,871,901, forward strand.
CTACTATTTTATGTTTTCTAAACTTTCTCTTGGGGGTATGGATCACTTTTACAATGGAAGCAAAATCTCCTTACTTTAAAAACATGACATCTGCAGGTTAGCTTTCTATTTTTTTTTTCTTAAAACTTTTAGATGAAGGGTTAGAAAAATCTCCAAAGACAGAAATTGGATGTAACTCTATTGCTGCCGACTGGGGGAGGGTGGAGGGCCTGGGCTGCTTTAGAGTTCTGTTTAGTCTTCAGAAAGCTGACGTCTCTAATCCGTCCAACACTGGAGCAAGAAGCATATTAGGGGTAATACTCGCAAGTTCCCATACCTTTCTGAGTCTTTTTCTTCAGCAGTAAAAGGAAGGTCCTTTCAGCTCTAACTTGGGTGAGTTGAAATGGCCCTCTTAGATATGTTTTCCTGAGGGACTGGTATGTAGGATCTGGGCTTGTCTGTGCACTGTGGCCTTTGTTCAGGTTTATTCTGACATTGACTTGTGCGGGGCCATTGGACACATTAGTCCCTGAGCCTCTTCAGATGCACATTGACCCTTTGCTGTTGTTCTCTTTATCCTTTGGAGTCTTCCTGTCAGGGACAGTGATGACCTCAGGCTTCACAGATCTTCATTAAATACCCCTCTGTGTTTCTGAATTAATAAGGAGTATCTATCTTTGGGAGCCAGGTTGCCTGGAAACTTCTTAGTCCTCCCCTTCAGGAGGTGTCCCGTATCCCCTCACTTTCACCTCTACCCCACCCTCATCTCCACCCTCATCTCCACCTGTGTCACTGGGAGTCAGGCTGTGTGGATTCTACTCTGGCCTTGAGGCGAATCCACATTTCCTTGTTACTCCATCTGTAAAGGAACTGGGATCCTGCCCTCTCGTCATCTCAGATTATTGTGGAGTTTTCTTTTTTTAATCACAATGATGTTCTGGTTCTAATGCTCTGTTTTGTATGCTATTCGATCCCTTCATCTGTAGGAATGCCATTTCACTGTGGTTGAGGATTCTTTCAGGGAGCGCTTTGTGAGTAAGTTACACCCCAGACCAAAGAGATTTGGGAGTTTTGAGAAGAAAGCAAAGATCTTCTGTGCCAGGGAGGACTGCAGCTATGACTGGGGAATCCATGTGAAGTACAAGGTATTTGAGATTCCAGTTATAAAGATTGAAAGTTTTGTGGTAGAAGATGTTGCAACTGGAGCTCAGACACTGTATGGAAAGTGGAAAGACTTTCATTTTGAGAAGATCCCATTCGATGCTGCAGAAATGTCCACTTGAGCTCAGGACCTCAGGCTGCAGAGAATGGGTGACCTTGAGTGAAGAAGAAATTAGACCAGTGGGTGACTCCCAGATCACTTGTACCACTGTCAAGATATTTCCCCTAAGGCCTGCACTGTACTGAGTGTATATCACTTAACTTCTGTTGTTTTTAGCAGTTTATACTTTATCATTTACGTAAAGCATGACTGCATGAGTCACAGCGTTCAGTGAATCACTTTGTAGGCCATTAGCGCTTGGGAAAAATGAAAAAGGCTTAACTTGTTGCCATCCATCCCTTCAGGACCCACCGCCAGTGTGTACCCATGCCCACTCGGTCCACATCGAGATGAACGAATGAGTGAATGGAATGTTGAGAGGTTTCCCATACTTCCATTTCTTTCCTTAACCTACTGTAAACTGGCTTTTGCCCTCAATAATCTACTTAAATTGTTCTTGTCAAGGTCACCGGTGACTCTGGTTGCCAAATCCATTGGGCACTGCTTAGTCCTTCTCTCTGTTTGACCTCTTTGCTGCGTTTGGCCATGTTGAATACTTCTTTCTTGGAACTCCCTCTTGACCACTGTCTCTTCTAGCTCTACCCCAGTCTTTTCTATTGGCTCCTTTTTGCTGATCCTTTACATGTTGGTAATTCCAAAGGTTCAATATATATATACATAGACAAAGGCATAATAGTCATATGTGTTCTCTATGTGTGGCATCTGATCTTAAAATTCTATAGTGGACAAGTTTTAGTAACCGGGGCATTTAAATAATACAGTACTCGTTGAGAAGTTGATTTCTGTTCTTTTAGTCTGTTGCACATCTTGCCTGATTAATTTGTTTTCTTAACCTGTGCCATTGTTCCCTTTGAATGGTTATCTCAAGCCATTTTCCAGTAATCGTTGATGGTTGACATTCGGACTCTGTTCTCAGGTAGGTCCCTTGGATGATACTGAAGGGGCAGTTTAATTTGGCCATCCTTTCTATTTAAAAGATTAGAGTACATATCTAAATGGCATTCCTGTGTCATTTAACAAGGTTTGCTGATGCTCCAGAGCTTACTTTGAGGTTTTCCAGACATAGAGATAACTACCTGAGTTTTACTGTCTCCATCCAGGCCAAGGTATTTTATGTTCAGCTCAGGATAGGATCTATAAGTAATTTAAGCATTTTCCTAAAATAGATTCGGATTAGTTGTTTGTAATTCACTAGGACCATCAATGGCTTAAACAAACCTCCAAACATCATAAAATGTTAACATGCTCAACATAAGGGATCGCATAACTCTTTTCAGATAGTACCTATTTACATCTGAAGGCTAATTGGTGTCCAGGAGACCACCTAAACTACCCAGGTCAATCCTGGAGATCAGTGGAGTCACACGCTACAGCCACCTCATCCTGCTTTTGATCTGATGAGCTGTTGTGAGGCTGAGAGTCAGAGAACTTACCAGTTACATAATTTCTCCTAGGCTTAATTTTCTTCATCTGTAAAACAAGGATAATACATACCTGTAAGGGTTAATGGAGAATTTGTAACTGAAATGACATATGAGAAGTACTTGATAAACATAGTAGTTGCTTGATAATGGTTACTATTAATAGTATTCTTAGTAAGACACAATAAAATGGGTTATTTAAGCCAACTTGCTGATTTTTATTCATTTTCCATTTGTATTTTATCAGAGTATTAAGGTTCTGGTCACCAGGTTTTTTTTATTTATTTTTTTATTTAAAAAATTTTTTAATTTATTTGTTGGTTGTGTTGGGTCTTTGTTGCTGCACACGGGCTTTCTTTCTCTCTAGTTGGGGCAAGTGGGGGCTACTCTCCGTTGTGGTGCACAGGCTCCTCATTGCCGTGGCTTCTCTTGTTGTGGAGCATGGGCTCTAGGCATATGGGCTTCAGTAGTTGCGGCACATGGGCTCAATAGTTGTGGCTCATGGGCTCTAGAACGCAGGCTGAATTGTTGCTCCGAGGCATATGGGATCTTCCTGGACCAGGGATCGAACCCATGTCCCCTGCATGGGCAGGCAGATTCTTAACCACTGCACCACCAGGGATGTCCCTGGTCACCAGTTTTAATGTGGGCTTTTCTCCCACATCACCAGGCAGTTCACCAACTGGGTGTCCTACCATTCAACTGAGTTCTGCCACCATCTGCCTGGAGATGGCGTCCAATCCCTATGGGTTAAGGGCTCAGTCCTACAAGACTTCCCCGCCTCCTCCCTACTTCAGAAGCCAAATTACTATTACCTGTGCTGCTAACCAATCGAATACAGATGAGAGGTTACAGCAACCTCCTCCGAAGCCTTAATTAATTTGCTAGAGAGGCTCACAGAATGCAGAGAAACATTTTACTTACTAGATCATGAATTTATTATAAAAGGAAATAACTCAGGAATGGCCAGATGGAAGAGATGCATAGGGTAAGGTATGGGGAAAGGGCTCAGAGTTACTGTGTCTTCTCTGAATCTCTACGTATTCACGAGCCTGGAAGATCTTTGAACCCTGTCCTCTGGGTTTTATGGAGGCTTCAGTACATAAGCATAACTGATTAAATCACTGGTTGTTGGTAATTGATTCAACCTCCAGCCCCTTTCCCCTCCCCTGAGGTCAGGGGATGGGACTGAAAGGTCTAACCTCTAATCATGTGGTTGGTTTTCCTGGTAAGCAGCCCCCATCCTTAGGGGTGGTCCAAAAGGCACTCATTAACATAAGAGGTAACTTTGTTGCTCTTATCACAAAATTCCAAGGGGTTTAGGAGCTCTGTGCCAGAAACAAGGGACAAAGACCAAATATATATTTCTTATAAATCCCAATCTAACAACTATCTCTTTTTATATCTGATTGCCCTTTTTGGATCCTGCTATTAAAGACTCCAGTAGAATGTATACAACATCCACTTTTTTGAGAAAAGTTCTTTCAAGTATCTAAACAATTCAATTTGGGTTTTTTTTTTGTTTTGTTGTTTTATTTCTTTAAGAACTTTTATTGAGAGACAACTGACATACAATAAACTGTATATTTAAAGTGTGCAATTTGATTTTTTTCTTATTAGTAATGTATATATGGCAATCCCAATCTCCCAATTCATTCCCCCCCCAACCCCCCCCCCCCGCCGGCTTTCCCCACACGTTAAACAATTCAATTTGGATGAAGGTGAACAGTCCTCCCTTCTCCAACAGCCAACAGAAGAATGCAGACTAAAGCTGAAACAAGAAAAACTTAGAATTTCCTTGTTTGACTTTAGCCTGGAGTCAAGCCATTGCAGGCATAGAGCATGGAGCAGAGTAGGCATTTGGTTAATATTTATTGAATGAAAGAAACCAGTAAGTAAGGTTTTAAGAATTGTACACTCTTGACTGATGCCCAAATGCTGGTCATTGGATTTCTAGATCAAAGGCTGCATTTCAGAACCAACTGGGCAGTCTTTTTTATGGGCACATGCCCAGCCCTCTTAGAACATCCTGCCAGGTGTGTCTAGCCACGTGTACGTTTTGAAGTTCCTCAGGTGGTTCTGATATAATCTGATACAACTGCTTGATCTTGTTAACTCTGTGGTCGCCACCAGTGCTGACCTTGTGATATTTTTACCCGAAATGAAAAGTCACCTTCAATCAAATGCCTGATTGTGTCACAAGGCCAGTAAACTGATTCCCACCATTAAAACTGACATTATTACTTGAATTTAAAAACAAACAAGCCATCAGGTCCATGTTTCCTCAAGTGTGTCCTGTGAAATACAAGTGCGTGAGATGCTCTGAAGAAAGCAGTTCTGTGGGCAGACATGATTCTATGTTGTCGGCTGCCCTCTCTCCCCTCAGGTGAGCAATCTCCAGCACACGCTGCCATTGTATGTCCGCGTGTCAGTTCTGCGGTAATAAGGCCCATTTAACCCAGTGGTTCCCAAAGACACTGGCCCTGGACCCTTTTATTCACGGGACGTTGTCAACATCCTGTAGAAGCACAGTAGCAGATACTCAGCCCTGATGCTGACCAGAAAACCAGAACCAAATTGGAGTATTAATTTCAGGATCATACCAGTAACTCTGTTTTATCATATTATATAATAAAACTATACATTCCACTCAACAAATCTGTATTTAAAAGATAGACCTCAGTTTTGGGGAGGCAGATTATTAAACCTGTTAAAAATATCAGCTATAATTAAATAATCGTTGTTCACAATGATTAGGCTGTCTGGGTGAACAAAGACTACTTGGATGTTAAATTCTGTTTGCAGTCATGACATTCAGCAACTCCCAAAGAAGGCAGCCCGTGGAACTTCGGCTCCTGTTTTTCAGAAGCAGCTCACCATGACTCCTCCATAACCTTGCGGGGTACGCCACACTGCCCAAACTCAGCCTTGAAAGGCCAACTGTGCCAACAATAAGGTTCTTCATTTAGGTGACTAGCAAACTCTCAACAGGTTTAGCTTAGGGAAAACTGGGAGAAAAATCTCTACGATCACAGATTATTAACTGTTACCCCAGAGCTGCCGGCAAACCGGCCCAGAGTGAGGCCGTCACAAATGGGGGGCAAGGGGAAATGATAGGGAAGGAACCTGAGTTTGGGTCACTAGATCCAATCAAGCCTGTGGCTATGGCCACCCCTGTTCTTCCAGTTCTATGAGCCAATTTTTTTTTTTTTTTTTTTTTTTGCTTTAGGCAGTTTGAATTGTGCTGCTAAGACTGTAAGAGTTGTGACTAAATATATCATTTCCCTAGATTACTCTCCACCTACACGAAGGCTATTCCATAGCCAAAGACACGTGCTTATTTGCTGCATTAAAAAGTTGGTCAGTGAACTCACTGTGCACACCAAGGAGCGCTTGTTTCTGTAGGAGAGATCAGGCAGGAATGGATTTAGAAAACCAAGAATGAAGGAGATGGGAACCCCATAGAGAGGAAGGAGGGGCTGGGTCTAGCAAGAGCAGCACAATACTTAATCTGGAGAGTAAGCCGCCCAGTGCCTTCTTGAGGAACCAGGTAAAAGGGGTTTATTTGTTCAGCCTTGTTGAGAGAAAGGATGGGACACTGGCTGAGACATTTTATTAACAAGATAAAGGGTGTGTTTGGAGGTAGAAGAGAGGAGTCCAGAAATTGTAGCTGCAAGAATCTCTTTCCTCATAAGCAGTGACTGTGGGGAGCCAGGCTGATCCCATGCTCTGTAGTGGAGGGTGCAGGGGTGAATGTCTATTTCCTCAGCCCTTCTTAGTGTTTTATGCTAGGACTCATCTTAATTTGTGGATCACAGGATTTTTTTTGTGCAACAGGGTTCTGTTTGTAATTTTTATCCATGAACAGAAGCTAGATCCCAGGACCTCAGAGGCAAGGATGCTCAGTAACCCGCTTTGTCCGTCATCTGGGAGGAGGTGGAGACAGGATTTGATCCTAAGTGTTCTGTTGACCAGCACACAAACCCCGCGTGCTACAGTTGAGACTTAAAATTCATCACCAGGAGATTAATTTGTAAGCTGTAAGGTGTCCTGTTGTGGACTGAATGTTTGTTGCCCCGCCCCTCCCCAATTCATATGTTGAAGGCCTGCCCCTCCTGTGACTCTGTGGAGAGGGCACCTCTAGGGAAGTAATTAAGGTTAAAAAGCGGTCAGGAGAGTGGGGCCCTTGTAAGGAGAGACACCAGAGAGCTCCTTCTTTAGTTCTCTCTCCCGTGTGCACGTGCTAAGGGAAGGCCATGTGAGGACACAGTGAGAAGGAGGCAGGCTGCAAGTAAGGAAGAGAGAGCCCTCTCACCAGAAAATGAATTTGCTGGAACCTCGATCTTGGACTTCTAGACTCCAGAACTGTGAGAAAATAAATTTTTGATATTTGAGCCACTTAGTCTATGATATTTCATCACGGCAGCTGGAGTAGACTAAGACATGTGCCCTGAGATGACTTCGGTGATGAAAACGAGCAGATAACCTAGACGAAAATTTAAAAATTATGATTTGTTCACCAGACGACATGACTGCTGCCACTCCCAGGCTACTGCTACCTTCTGGTTTGCTCCCAAATGAGGTTCAACACAGCCATTTAACCTGCATAATATTACTGATGTGGTTACAAAAAAGGGGAACTCGAAGGTCATTCAGGCTTCAGGATCCTGCAGTCTGAGATTTTCTCTGCTTTAAATATCCCAAAACGAGGGCCACGCACACACAGCAGAATTCAACACCAAAATCAGAAAATTTGCCTTGAAAATAAGTTTAATCTTATTCAAATTAGAAATGTTCTGCATCTCTCTCCAAAACTACCTCCAAAGTTCACCTCTTGATACGTGAAAAATTTTCTGGGGAAAATGTCAATATAGTAAAGGAAACCTCCATAGTTCTTCGGTGTTGATCAAAAGGTACACAATCAAAAAATGTCAACACCTGAGCCATCCGCCAGGTGTCATTCACTCTGCAGGCAAAGGCGGGACAAGGGGGTCACAGTCACCGCTAGGGTTTTAAGGGTGGAAACGTTCCTCTCTGTCAGTTAACACTGGTACAGTACGCAGAGGCAAAGGACTCTCAAGGGAGAGGCTTCACTGAGCACAGGGTAACAGAGAGGAACCAAAAGTCGGGCAGGAGACCTATTTGCGTTCAGCTGAAGAGTAGAGGCGAAGAGTGTAGAAATCAACATTTTGTGATCAGTAACCTTAAAGGGCTCAGCTCTCACTTCCTGGCACAACCGACAATCCCACCATTCTAAGCTTACAAATTCTAGAAAACGGTAAAAAGATTAACAAAAATAGAGAATGTAGAAACTTCTGATTTTGTGTTCAGAGAACTGGCACCGGAACCACAGGACGCCCTGGGCAGGCGGCGCCCCTGTGCAGAGAGGAGGGGGGAGACGGGGAGGGGGAAGGTGGGGGGGGGGGGGGGAGAGGCTGCCGCGCCAGGGCCTGTGGGCTGCAGGCGCTGCACTTCCTCCCGGCTGTGGCCAGGATGCCCATCTCCGAGGAAACCAGGGCCTACTTGGCCATCTTGCGGATCATGTAGTTGAGGATGCCCCCGTTGTGGAAATAAGTGAGCTCCACGTCCGTGTCAAACCTCATGACAGCCTGGAAGGTCTTGCCGGTATCCAGCTGGGAAGACAAAGAAGCAGAGAAGAATCGCTGAGGGAGGAGGTGAGCCAGCCCTTTCAGGACACATCCCGCCCGGTCTGCCCTCAGGCTGCCCCTCCAAGTGTGGTCCACACCCCCGCAGCGGCTAGCACCCGGGAACAGGCACACGCTGGCCCCAGCCCAGACCCGCTGAGCAGTAAGTTGCATTTTATTTAACAAGATGCCCAGTGTACTGATCGACACGGCAAAGCACTGCAGAGAATAAGTGATGAAAGTGAGACACCTGAATATTAGAAACAGCCTCTCAGGGCAACAGCTACTAGTGACGTTTGGGATGATATTTTCCAAACCTTCTCCAGGGACTGCCCGAGGATGGAAGTGTCGGCAGTCAGCAGATGATTCATTGAGGCTGTCCCTTAGGCACTGGCCCAGCTGCCCACCCTGGGACACAGCTCAGCAGCTTGGTCTGCCTGGTCGGCTAGGTCATCCTGGGACCTTGGTGTTGGTACTTCATCTCACCTCACCCAGGGTACTGCCGTTTTCACCTTTGGGCTAATCAAAGCCCAGGACCTGGGGTGAGGCTCAGGGATGGGGTGAGTGTGTCTGTACACATTATATAATAAAAAGGTGTTTTTAAGGTAGTGCGAAAATGCCCTATCCCTCAGCTTTTGTCCCTGTTCTCCGGGCTGAGATTGGGAGAAATAGGAGACAGTGGGGCTGGCCGGGCTTGAGGGAAGGATGGAACGGATGATAGCTCTATGAGTAAGCAGAATAAATAATAAGCCAATATAACGCGGTATCACTGTGCTGGCAGGTAGGAAAGGTGCTAACAGAACTCCCAAGTCTAAAGTACTTCTACGGAGGGATTATTTTTTCCTTCCAAATTCCACTGATTTCCTTCTCTAACAAGACTGATGACGAACGTGGGATCCCTTTTAGCCGGGCCTGGCATCCGGGCCTGGCATGGAAAGGTGCCAGCTTACCTTGACCTGGACTTTCATTCGTGGTTTGAGGGTTTCTGGAATGCTGATAGTGTATCGTTCCCGCCCCGTAAGTCCCAGGGTGTCTGCATTCTCCCCAGGCAGATACTCGAGGGGCATCACCCCCATTCCAACCAAGTTACTTCGGTGAATACGCTCGTAACTCTCAGCCAGGACAGCTCGGATTCCCTGATGAGCCAAGAGAGTAGTTGGGACAGTTTTTCTTTAGATACACAGACACTTTACAAAGGCTTTGTAAGTCAAAACTGTTCTCACACCTCAATTCTTCCTAAGTACCAATTAATCGTTTACGTAAAATCTTGCCCTCTAGTTATAAACAACGTAGTAGCCAGGCTTAACTGATTGGCTGCACTGTGTAGGCACCATGTAGGCACTGAAATGAACTCTCTCCTTCCACTCTTTCCCAACCCTTGATGTAGACGCTGTTATCGTGCCCCTGTATGCTGGCAGTCAGTGGTTTATCCGATATTTGAACCCGTGCAGTCTAACCACACACTTAGCCACTTTGTGATACCACATTTCTCAGCAAACTTCCACTGTATCTGGAAACCACACCACAAAGAAACAAAAAGAAAATTCATTTTCCCCTTGAATTTTGCTATTATTATAGGTGCACCAGCAGACACAGAAGATTTAATCAAAACACAACTTTCAGAACATACTACAGAGAAAGTAAATGATTACCTACTGTGTACTGCTTTTATACTTCCTGTTTCAAGGATCAAATTGCATTGAATATAATCTTCATATAAAGCTTCCTATAAAGTACATTTTATTGGTAATCTATAACTGGCAATATACAGCAATGATCAATAAACCAGGATATTTGATTAACTAGAACACCCGATCCTCAAATATTAGTTAACTGTAATGTAACATTAAGATACCCCTAAAAGGTCTAATATCTAGGGCACACTTTTAAGAATCCTTGAATCAGGGTTACTCAGGAAGCTTGTTAAAAATGTAGATTCTTGAGAGTCACAGATGTAGAAAACAAATTTATGGTTACCCAAGGGGGAAGGGATAAACTGGGAGATTGGGACTGACATATGCACACTACTAAATATAAAATAGATAACTAATAAGGACCTGCTGTATAGCACAGGGAACTCTACTCAATACTCTGTAATGACCTACATGGGAACAGAATCTTAAAAAGAGTGGATATTTGTATACCTGATTTACTTTGCTGTACAGCAGAAACTAACACAACATTGTAAATCTATTATACTCCAATACAAGTTAATTAAAAAAAAAAATGTAGATTTGTGGGTACTACCCTGAATCTACTGTATCAGAATCTCTTGCAGGGAGCATGGGCGGGAGAAGATAGTGATTCTTTTAAGTTAGGAGAACCATGGCTATAGAGCATTAGTTCTCAAACTCTGCTGAATATTAGAATCACCAGGGGTGACTTGTAAAATCTCGATGTCCAGGGCTTTCCCCTTACCAATTAAACCAGAATCTCTGGGAATGAAATCCAGGCATAGGTATTTTTTTAAACTCCCAAGGTGTTTCCAAATTTTAAAGCACATCTATAGAGGAAGGGCAGTCTTTAGGACAGTAGATATTTTGTATGGATTTATGGATATATGTATTGTGTATTTATTTCGGGGGAAGTGGCAGTCTTTGTAAACATAGCTTATTCACGTCCCAAAGGGCTGTGCAGCGCTGCAGATCACAGCTGTCTGTCCCTCTCTGCGTGACGACAGCCCAGCCCTGCCGAGCGGCTGAGGCTGGGCAGCTACAGAATGAAGTGTGTACGGCTGTCTGGGCAGACAGAACGCGGAGCAGTTCTGTAGAGGGGTCTAGACGTGTATGGTCAGGCCCCTCAGGATGGCTGCTCTCTTGCTCTTTGTACATCCCCGGCCTGCCCGGTCCCTGCTTCATCTCCGCCCTGCTCACAGGAACGGGCTTGCCCCCTGCCCCTTAGGCCAGAATGGCCCCACCTGCTAGCTGATTAAAGGGACTCATCTGCCTTCCCGAAGGTTGTTAACCTGAGGGGCTGTGAGGGACGTGCCCCAGCTGCTGGTTTCCCTGGTAACTGATGCGCCAACCTGACGGCAATCCCTCCTATAAATGGTAACCGCCTCCTCCCCCCAGGGGAGAGATGGCTGCTGCTGCGTCCTGCCTGCTGGTGGGGTGGTGCTCCAGGACCTTGTTTCAGGTGTGTAAGAGCCCCTCTCTGTTAAACCACTGGTGTCTCTGTCGCTGTATCTGGGCTTTTTCTTTGGTTTTGTGGCCGGTGCAGCCCAATAAGACTAGAGAGCCCCTCAGTGCCAGGTCTCTTCTTATCCCCCCAGATCTCACCGTCCCCACCTGACTGCTCCCTGCAGTGCCCAGCTCCCTTCCTAAAATCCTTTCTTCTGTAATTTCTTAGGTTCTTTTCAGCAGTTTCTAGAAAAGGTAGGCCTTTGACAAATTAACAGTAAGAACTAACCCCCCCTGCTGCAAACTGCCTAAAAAAAAATGGATGTTATGTTCAGAGATATTTTTCAGAAGCCTGGGTGTCTGGAGGGCTGTCTGCCAGGTTACCATTTTTTTTTTTTTTTTTTTTTTAACTGTACTTACAGATATCAACTTATTTAGCATCTGCCAAGTGCATTGATTTGCTCGAGCCATCATTATTTAAATTGATATCAGCTAAGCTACTCTACCCTTCCCTGAGGATTAAAGCCAGGCACCAGGAGTGTGCCCTGCTTTCAGGGCAAGAAAATGCTCGAGAGGTAAAAGCTCCTGTGTGGCCTCTCCCACGGGGACACCTCATGCAGGTCAAGCCTTGAAATGGCTTAAGGTTCTAAAGAGCTGTCCGTCTGCATACAGAGAGGGCTTCCTTTTCATTGAGCCTGTATGCAGACTTTTCACAGGCAGTGAAAAGCAACTGTAAAAAGTGAATTCCCCGAGTTTATCCAAAGCTCAGGCTCCTTACTTTTTCCCTTCTGTGAACCTGACAGACAATACAGTATCAGTAGCTTCTTCCTCACATTCATCTGGGACGAGGGCCTGGAATAAACTTCAACCTCTGAGAACACTATGAAAACCATGAAACTTTCCCCATTAAAAAAAAAAAGACATACTGCACACTTCTGGATGTAATTTCATAGACTTCAAGACCCTCCCCCCCGCAACTGTTCTATAGATACCCACAAAGATCCACGGTTCCCAGGACAGCAATGTTTGATCTAAGGGAACGCCGTGAACTCTAGATTACCCTTCGCTCGGTGAAGTAAATCCCGATCTACCAAGAAGCAGGAGAGGAATAAACATTCCATGCTTTCCCGAGCTTGCTTTGCTCTTCTATGACAACTTCTTGGAAAGTAAAGCAAAGGTTTACTTTCTGGTTCAGAGGGGCAGTTGCCTGCTGGGACGTCTCTGCGTCCTACTCACCAGTAGGAAAGGGCCCTTAGCTGCCCAGTCTCGGGAGCTGCCCGAGCCGTACTCCTTGCCGGCCAGAACGATCAGGGGAAGGCCTGCCTGCTGGTACCTCTCAGCGGCATCAAACACATCAAGCTGAGGAAGAGAAGAGGATGGTTTTACAGATGCAGTCAAGGCACAGAGTGTGGACACAGGCCAGTGAGTCCTGGTGGGACATGCAGGGGCAGAAGTGTCTGCAGTCAGTCAAGAGGATGTAATGTCAATGGAAAACTCAACCAATCAGTTGCCTGGTCTACAAACTTCCAGTTAACTCCATATACTTACCTCCATCAAACTGAATTTTATACTCTTAAGTGAAATGCCTAATTGTCCTAGTTTTAGAAAAACATTCAAATCCTAGAGCATCAGGGGAAAAATGGAAATTAGATCATTTTTTTTCCCTCTAAACTCTCCCATTGATTAAAATATTTTGAAGCTAAAGCAGAGAATCCCACCTAAACCTCGGTCTTGACTCCGTACCAGAAACTCAGTGATGGTCAGCTGTGAAGGTAGCCAAACACAAAGAAGGTCATGTGTCCAGAAATTATCTGAAATGCAAACTCTTATTTCTCACCATTCTACGTGGAGGTCAAGGTAGAGACAGTGGAAACACTGGTGGAAACACCAACCAATACAGGACAGAAAAAGATTAACAAATCTTTTAGTATAATGAGAACATCTTACACAAATAGATTCACTTGTTTCTCGCAGGAACTCTGACTATTCTGCTGAGCTGAGACTTCACAAAGACACGTGATATCATTGCTGGTGAGTAATGAAACATTGTTTTTCCTGGCTACTTAAATCAGAAAATAAGATCTCTCCAAAGAGGGAGTGTTTGATTTGAAAGAAGTTCTAGAAAGGTGTATAATCAAACTCTCAAGTAGGTTTTCATAAATTACTATTGTGGTGAAAGGATGGAGCCTGTTGTTGTCACACGGCATTGCCTGAATCTGGGTAGGATTCTATTTGTCTTCAGCTGGATGGAACTCACGAATATGGAGACTGTTTAAAAAAAGCCAGTAAAAGCCTTCTCTAACCAAATAGTCTGGATCCTTTCAAAGATCAGAAAGAAACAACCTACCTGATATTTTCAGTGATATCTATTACAAGCTTTGGGTGTTAAGAATGCGGGAGTGTGTTTTTTGTTTTGTTTTTTAATTATTTTTGGCTGCATCAGGTCTTTGTTGAGGCATGCAGGAACTTTCTGGTTGCGGCACGCAGGCTTCTCTAGTTGTGGCGTGTGGGTTTTTCTCTTCTCTAGTTGTGTCGCGTAGGCTCCAGGGTGTGTGGGCTCTGTAGTTTGCGGCATGTGGGCTTCTCTAACTGAGGCTGGCGAGCTCAGTAGTTGTGGTGCACAGGCTTAGTTGCTCCGAGGCATGTGGGATATTAGTTCCCTGACCAGGGATCGAACCTGCACCCCCTGCATTGGAAGGCGGATTCTTTACCACTGGACCACCAGGGAGTGTGTATTTTAAAGTACTTTCAAAATGGTACAAATCAACCAGTTTGCAAGGCAGAAATAGAGACACAGGTGTAGAGAACAAACATATGGACACCAAGCAGGGAAAGCCGTTGCGGGGTGGGGGTTGGGGGGAGATGAACTGGGAGATTGGGATTGCCATATATACATTGCTAATAAGAAAAAAAAATCACACTGTACACTTTAAATATATGTAGTTTATTGTATGTCAATTGTACCTCAATAAAAGTTCTTAAGAAAAAAATAAAGTATTTTCAAAACTGGTACAAAGCTAACAATCCTATGGCAAAGCAGGTCCTGGAACCCAAGATCAGCATGACTAAGCAGGTCCAGAATTCCCGGCTCCTGGCTTTTCCTGTACATGAGCCACACTGAGAGTAGGAAGCAGCTTACAAAGCATCAGCTCCCTGCCCTCTCCCTCTCTTCTAAAGAAAACATAGAATTTAGTGGTTTCTTCTGTTATTACGCCTCTGTATCCCTAAGTATGATATTTAATTGGCCAGTTCTTCATTTCTCTTTTTTTATTATCTATTAATTTCCTACTTTGATGATTTCGTTCTTTTAACCACCACTCCTGTAGGGCCCTCACCCTGCCCTTCCCCCCACCCTCTCCTCTCCATGGCCTTCTAATATCACTGTCATACATTTCCATTATGTAAATGCTATTTACATTATGTGGCTCAGCTATACTCTGATTTCCTTTTCTTGGCAATTAAAATTTTCCAGTGGAATTAATAAATTTGTGTGTGTGTGCTCACCTGTTTCTAGTCCTTACCTGTTAATTAATCCCCAAATGTGCTGCCTAAAGTACAAGTCTCCTCTAAAGACATTCAAATCTATCAGGCGATCTAAGTTAAAAATCTTTTTCATGGGGTGTCACTCCTGGTGCCTTCTATTCCTGTCTGGACTGATGGCTCCCCGAGGACATGGTACCTGCCTGTTACAGAGGAATCTTCCTTCCCGGTATCCTGGTGCTTCCCTGCATTTCTTTTTCCTGGGTCCTACATCTTCCCCCTTTCTGGTTTATTCCCTCGTTTTGGTGGAACACATTTACCCAAGTAGCTGACTGAGACTGAGGGGTATTTTAAAAGGTTTTGAATATCTGGATATGTTATTACTTTAATCTCATTTGGCTGGTAGTATGAGGGACACAGACTTTAGGGTCCCAGTATCGTCCTCAGTCTAAGTTCCCAGGGTTGCTTTGAGTGCACCTGGTCCCCAGTACAGTGAACAGAAGCTGTTTTTCCCTCTCCGGAGTTTCTAGGTCTCCTTACCTCTTGTTTTTAATTTCACAAGGATGTGAAAGACTGGGTCTTCTTTAATCATGTGGCTGGGCACTGAGTGGACCTTTCAATCTGGAATCTCATATTTTGCAGTTGAGGAATTTTCTTGTGTTAATTCTCTAATAATTTCCTCTCAAATTTTGTCTTTTTAGCATCTCTATTCAGTCAGATGTTGGCCCTCCTCAGTTCAGTCTTTAATTTTCTTACATTTTCTAATTTCCCCTTTGTCTCTATATTCTGGAAGGTTTTCTCAACTAATCAACTTTTCCTGTGAAATTTTTAGGGGCTTTTTTTTCTTTTAAAGAGCTCTGTCTTGTCTTATGATTACTTTACAGCAACAGAAAATCATCTCTTATCACTCTGAGAAGACAATTGCTTTCCTTAGTTTTCTTCCACTCTTTGCATTATCTGTTGTCCTTTTTATTCCTCTTTTCTTTATCTAGGTCTGTCTTTCAAGTTCAAGGCCTGACTCAAATGTCTCTTCACCTCTGATTCTGTCTCCTTAGTTAAGCTGAGGCACTAAGCATCCGACTAGGAGTTTTATGCGATGGAAGGGCTGTAAATCAGGGAGGTTCACTGTGACAGTCAGTATCCTGGAGGCCACCAAAGTCTGGAACTGCAAGTCCTTCCCCTTTGTCTCTTGGGGATTTTACCATTCATTTGTATCTTTTTCACTTAGTTTATCATCCCTGCTATTCACTGAACAAATATCTCCTGGACACTGACTTTGTGCTGGGTCCTGGTGATCAGACTGTCTATGGTGAGTTTGCTTTACAAACACAGAACCAGTTACGAGTGAAGCAGTGCGCATGGTGGTAAAGAGCTGACTGTGGACAGAGCTTGACTCTGTGGGTTTTAATCTCAGCTGCTCAGACTTGTGACCTTAGGGAGTTACTGGAGCTCTCTGGGCTCCAGTTGCCGATTTAAAATAAGAATTCTGGTAGGGTTGTTATGAGGATTAAGTAAGTCAATATATGCAAAGAGCTTAGAACAGCACCTGGAGTAAGTTCCACAGACATATTAGCCATTATCATTTTAAAATAATTTGGGAGGGTTATTTTTCAAGTAGCTTAACCAGTTTTCATGCGGTTTCACAGCACTCACTGGGAAGGGAAGTGACCCTGAGGACCTGCTGCGTGTGCCAGATACTGTGCTAGGTGTTTTATGTGTCATTCCATCTAAGGTTAAGCCTCAGAGCCTTAAAAAGTAGATATTATTTCTACTTTGCAAGTAAGAAAAATGAGGCTCAGAGAGGGAGACAACTTGCTGAAGGCCCCACAGCTGGTATGAAGTGGAGCTGGGACTTGAGCCCAGGCTTGTCTGACTTAAAGTGCAGGCTTCCCCTCCCCTCACATGCCTGCCATCCGTGAACAGACGATTCCAGCTGTAATAAGTCAACTCCAAAGGGTTCCCATTAGGACCCAAGCAGGCCTGCACAGTCCTCTACATTCCTTCTTTTCCTAGTGATATGGTAAATTAATTAAATGCTGTGAGAGTTATAAAATAGCACTTCTTAATAAATATCCTCCACCTTCACTTGGAATTTCCCCTTCAAGTACTCTGCACTGATGCAATCTCACTCGGGTTTTCAAGCTCAACTCCTAGTATCTAGATTTAGTTAAAGCATGGAGCAGAATCTCCAAGCAGGAATAGGTTTCCCAGTTGAAAGGGCCTCTCTATCAGGGATGAGCTCACGTACATGGACACCTGGCAAGAGGGACTACAGGAAGCAAGAGGTAGGATGAGCTGTGAAATAAAAACAAGACAAAAGGAAAGTGACGGTGCAAACATCCAATCCCCCAGAGCCTGAGAAATGCTGGCTTCTTAATGAAGCAGAAGACACGATACTCACAATTTCGCCAGAAGGCAGGTGGATAGTCTGCGGTGCCTGCTTGTTCAAGAATTTGTTTAATAAGCGGATGTTGGCAAACGTCCCCCGCGCCATGATGGCGTCGTTGCCTCGGCGGGAGCCGTAGGAGTTGAATTCCCGTGGAGTCAGGCTGATTAACGAAAGCAAGGAGGGGAGCTGATTTAGTGAACCGGGAGAAGAGGAAACTTAGCTTATACCAAGACAAGAGAAAACCCACAAACCTAGGTATTTCTCTATGTCTACTACGTATTGTTCTCCCAGGCAGAAAAGCTGTTCCCGTAGCTTCAGCTGAGGGCAGAGTGAGAGGTGGCAGGGGGACGGGGACTCACTATGCTCCCGGCACCGACCTACAGTCTTATAGATCTGAGTAGAGCAACGGGGAGGAACGTTAATAGAGTTTGTACTGATTCAGGAAGGCAGCCGATAAAGCTTCACAAAAGCTAAAATATTGGAAATGGGGGGGAAAAAAGGAAGTAAAGGGAATAGTCAGGGTAGGCTAGTCAAGTGAAGCCAAGAATGGGGGACACATAGGATACATCTGTATAAACTAAACATAAGTAGGTTCAAATTCGTCCCCAAGTGAGCAGAAACTCAGTGCAATGAAAAGACACATGACTGGGGACATGACTTAGAATTTTCATGAGATCAAAATCAGGGCAGTGCTGAAGAGGCAGAACAGGAATAGCTATTGCTGGTCCTAAAATCAAAGAAGAATCTTGTCTGTGGGTCCCAATGAAAGGAAACTGTGGGGACTCCCCTGGCGGTCCAGGGGTTAAGACTCTGTGCTTCCACTGTAGGGGGCATGGATTTGATCCCTGCTCAGGGAATTAAGATCCCACATGCCTAACGGCAGCAAAAAAAAAAAAAAAAAAAAAGGAAACCTTTCGATGAACATGCTGACCAGCTCACTGGGCTGTTTATAAATTTTTCTGGGAAGGTATTCTATTTCCTTTTATTTAATTCCCTCAAGAGTCCATGTCTCAAGAGTATCAATAATCACCAAAAAAGGCATTGGTTACTGCTCGTTTTCCTGGTTTCTTCCTCTAGCCTCAAACTGTGTTTCTCAAGTTTCTGTGTTTGCTCCTGGAAGACTGTTATCCCATTCATTCATTCAACAACTTTTTATTAAGCACCACCTATGTGCCACGAACTGTTGTAGGTGCCTGGGGTGCATCAATGAACAAGACCGATTAAGATCCCTGCCTTTGCAGGGCTTACATTCTAGAAGGTGCAGACAAATTTTAAAAAATAATATCCTACATGAATGTTAGTAGATTGTGGTTAATACCTTAGGAAAAACAAAAGGTAGCTTGGGGCAAGGAGAACAGGAGTACGGTGAAGTGACAAAGACGTGAACTTGGCGAGGGAGTTAGCTAAGAGGGCATCTTGGGGAAGCTCATCCAAGAGGAAAAAACAGCTGGCTGCACCCACAGCAGAAGGGTACTTGGCCTTGCTTGGAACATTCAATGAACAAGGTGGTGGGCAGTGTTTCCCAAGCAGTGTGGGTGAGGGGAAGAGCAGGGACTTGCTGACCTACCTTGATATCACCTGCCCTTCTCTACTTGCTGATGGACTCGTGTCTCCCACTCAAAGCAGAAATCACATCCCCTTAAAATCTCAGAATATGTATCTGTGTATCAGCAGTTCCATACATTTTAAAAAGTAGTTGCCCCACATTAAAGACAAATGTTGACACAGACCACCGTGCATCACCTCCTCTAGATGTGAGCTATCTTCTTAAACTTACAACACTCGCATTTCTGGGGAATATGAAATATTCTTGGTCTGAATGGACTGTCCCATAGAGTGCACTAGAAGAAGGCAGAGATGGGTGAGCATGATAGAGGGGGAAATTCGTGTAGAAAATGGGTTAGCAACCAGGCAAGTGAGATGAGAGACAAGGCAGTTGTCCTCTCCCACTGGAAAAAAAAAAAAAAGGTGTTGCATTTTGTTCCTCGCATTGGCTCTGGGCCCCATCCCTGAAGAAGCTGATTCAGGGGTGGGGATGGGGACCAGGAACTTTTATCTCCTCAGACGACTCTCATAGAAAGTCAGATTTGGGACCAGCTTTGATTAAGATCAGTTTATTAGGTAACAGTAGATAATATTGCTGTAATACCTGTTAAAATCGGTATATGACCGAAGGATGCATAAACTGCAAATCCTCGAAGCGGTTCTCTGTAAAGAGTACGTCTCTCAATCAGGAAACGTCAATGCATTTCTGGTTCTATTCCTGCCGACGGCTTCAAGTGTAACCAGGCTCCACCACAGGTGAAGAGAAGAGCCTTGTTCTTTAACAGTCAGCCAAGCTGGGGGCAGGGATGCCAGCTGAGCCTAATGAGGACACGTGCTCAGAAAGAAGGTCCCCACCACTGCTGGGGTTTGCATGCTGATGGATTCTCTCAGGGAAGCTTCGAAGCAGCAAACAGAAAGAGCGCTTGGTTTTCAAGCCCCCAGGATTCAGTGAAAAACCGGAGTCTGAATCCAAAGAGATTTTGTGAAAAAAGAACTACTGGTCTCACTCTCTCCATTTCTGCCTTGAAGCGTTCCTCCCCTTATTCATTACTTACCCTCTGTTAGTTAAGTAGCGAGCAGCAGGGCTATTTCTTGCAATATTTCCAGCTGGAGAGATGTGGTCCGTTGTTACTGAATCTCCCAAATTTAACAGCACATAGGCATCCACTATAGATTTAGGGGGCTGAAGGTCCAAAGTCTAGCAAAGAAAACAACTAGTCAGTGTCTGTCCAGGTTTTCTCCATGTCACCAGGGGAGATCCAACAGTAGTGGTCCATGGACCTGAACCAGATGACAGCCCTACATCAATGCATAGAAAATTCCAGTTGTACTGGTTTTACCAGGGGTGTTTAGAAAAGAGGTGAATTTATGCAAAATATCCATATCTCACCCTTGAAGGGAGGTGAAGTACTGGCAATATCCCCTCAAAAACAACAGGGATGCTGCTGAAAATGACATTCTCTTTCTCCACATCCAGAGAAAGTTTCAGATGCTGAGGACAGTGGGAGTCCTGCTTTCTACTCCCATCCCCTCCCCCTCCCAACCCCTTAGGGCAGCACAGACTCCATGATCATCAGTTTCCAGTTTCAGAGAAGATTTCCCTTGTATTTAAGGTTTAAATATGGCAGGTCCCAGGGATGTTCTCCTGGACAGTCCCTCAGACTTTACTGAGTCTCTGTCCAGGTGGTACTTGATCACGAGGGGGTCTCTACACAGCCACACAGAAGCCCTGGTCAGAGAAACTGCAGGCCCACTCCAGCCAGATAACCCAGCTTCCCCAAGCTCTCCACAATATTATCTGCTTGGGTTTGTAAAGGTTTTAATGAAATGGGTAGTCAAAGCAAGGGTACTGGGTAATCACGTAGATTTTACAAGGCAAGAAACATTTTGAAGAACTCATTTTGTTAAAAAATAAAAAGTCCTACCAGGTCTTCAAAGAATGGTGGTGACTTAATGTATGTAGACTTGGGATTCCAGTAATATAGCTTATCTGATGGGGTTGCTAAGGCATTCCAGCTCTCATTCACAGTCTTGGGAAAAAAAGAAAAAAGGAAAGGCAGATCTAACCACAGTCCATTCTAAGGAAAATTTAACATGCACACACAAAACATACATTCAAGCTAAGAGTACAGTAAAAATCATCCTTATTCTACATGGTCACACAAGAGAGTTCCTCTATACTAAGATGACACCATGCTGAGTAATTTAGAAATACATATGCACTGTGATAGGCAGCCCCTGGAATGGCCCCCATGGACCTGCCTCCTGGGATTCACACCCATAAGTGGTTCCCTCCTGCTGAGTGCGGGCTGAGCCTAGTGACTCATGGCATCAGGTTATAAAGAGACTCTACCTTGTTTCTCTCACCCTCTTACCCTTTCTTGCTTGCTCTGATGGAAGCCAGCTGCCATTCTGTGCAGAGCAGGTGAAGAGACCCACTCGCAAGGCACGGAGGGCAGCCTCCAGCTAAGTCATGAGGAGCTGAGGGCCTCACCTTATCCTCCCCAACAACCGCATGAGTGGTCTTAGAAATGGACCCTCCCCCAGCGGAGTCTTCAGCCCCAGATGACACCTTGACTGGAGCCTTGTGAAGGCAGACACACCTATTTCTGGTAAAGCCATACCTCCATTCCTGACCCACAGACACTGTGAGATAAAAAAAATGCTTGCTATTTTAACTTACTGAGTTTGGGGGTAATTTGTTGCAGAGCAATAAATACCTAATAGATATACTTATAAATACAGTTTATGAACGAATCCAGATTATACCCTCGGGGAAATTATTTATGCTGTGAATATTCTGGGAAGTAGACTTCCAGGTCACAAGGACGTTAGCTAGTAAATGACAGCTGCTATGCATTCATATTGGCTTGAATTCACTCCACATGCCCATGACCTCAGCCTTTGGAGAAATGCATTTAACCCAATATCCACCAAACTCCCTTGTGCCATTTCCCAACGAGCCGCTTGTGGGATTCACAGCTGCATGAGTGTGACCTCCGTTTGACTCTGCTCCCCAGTCTGGCCTCTTACTTCAAACCACCAGCCCCAGGCAGAAGGCCTTGGGTCAGCCTAACACAGACACCAGGGAAAGGGGTAACATCCAAGGGTCTCAGAAAATGATCCTGAGCCCCAACCATTTTCCTCCTGTTTGTAAGATGCACAGCAAGTTTTTTTTATTCAGCAGTTTGATAGTTTGGTGCTTCCTACTGAGTGGCTTTTATTTTTACTACTTTTTTTAAGCATGCAAGTACATCTGAGAGGTGCATTCAACCAGGTGACCCCTCAGTGACACACTACAGTGACATCTGGGATCCGGAACCCCAGCCGATGAACCCCCCAGGCTGTCTGAGGGAGAGGGGAGCTACGGAGAGCTGGCCGGGAGCCACACACAACCTGCGGCCTTTCCTCCTGCGGCTGCCGTTCACTTACCCAAACCTGGGAACATCTGGGGAGTGTGGGGTCTGGAAAAATGTGAGTCTTAGGAGAAAAATGATTGATAACCACTTCCCCAGTTATCTGAAGAAATGTTACTTTGTAGAGTTGACGCCCTCGCCTCAAGGTCGGCAGAGATGACCCACAGGAGCAGCTTTCCCTCACAGGTGGCCGGGGGCCTCACCTCTATTTTCTGGTAAACCTCCTTAAACATCCCAGGGATGACGTACTGACGCTCCACCGCCTGGATCTCCTCTCTGGTTGGCCAGATATCTCTCAGAAACACCTGCTGTCCCTTTGCATTTACCCCTGGAGAAAATAAATGCTTATTAGTAAGAAGAACTTTATCTCATACCCCATTTTCATCGTCATATACTGTCAGTCAAGTCTCGTTGTTCAGGGTAGTTATGTTCTGTAAAGTCTCCGTGCACAGAGAACACTCAGTCACTGCCCCCAGGGGACACACGGTTGGGCTCCCGAGTGTGTCCATCCACATCCACAAAGCTGTCGTCAGCTGATCAACACATAACCCTGCTTCATGTTGTTTCGGCTTCATGACACCTTCCTCCCCACACACTGTTGATGCATTCACCCTGAACTCGCGAGCCTGTCTAACCCAAGGCCCGTCCCAGCCTTTGTGGGCTTAGGAACACGACACAGCACTTTAGTACTACTCTTGGAGGGCATTTTAAACACCAACAAAAAGCACAAGAATGTGAACAACATGGCACTAAACAGAGCACGAACAGGACACTTGTTTGCAGTATGAGGCCCTGCTGGACCTCAGCTGAGAGCAGGCACAGTGAGTGACCCAAGGTTTTCACCCGCCTGTGCACGTCTGAGGGACCACGGGAGCGTGATGAGCATTGATTTGGGGGTTAAAATCCATTTTGATGAGTAGTCAGATTCACAAATATGGAATCCATACATAATGAGGAGCAACTGTACATCTAAAGCTATGATTTCTTAAAAGTAAATTCCAGGGCACCATTTTCATATCATCTAGTCTGCATAGCATGGGTTGAGGAGGGTACAGCAAGGACACCAGAGGAAAGGAAACAAAGCATCATGTTCCCTGAATTTCTTTTTTTTTTTTTTAATAAATTTTATTATTTATTTATTTATTGGCTGTGTTGGGTCTTCGTTGCTGCGTGTAGGCTTTCTCTAGTTGTGGTGAGCAGGGGCTACTCTTTGTTGCAGTGTGCTGGCTTCTCACTGTGGTGGCCTCTCGTTGCATAGTACAGGTTCTCGGCGCATGGGCTCAGTGGTTGTAGCACACAGGCTCAGTAGCTGTGGCACACGGGCTTAGTTGCTCTGCAGCATGTGGGATCTTCCCGGAAAAGAAATTGAACCCACGTCCCCTGCATTGGCAGGCAGATTCTTAACCAATGCACCACCAGGGAAGTCCTATTATGTCCCCTGAATTTCAAGAGGCTGCACTATGTGGATGTTTTCTAACAGAGGAGATATTAAAACAGTGCCTATCATTAGAGTAAAGCAGGAGCTGGAAAGAAAGGGACTGGAGAAGAAGCCAGAATGGCAAGACCTCCGTTACTTTTGGTATTTCTTTTATCATCCCTTCCCCTTTAGTAAATTCTTTTTTAACTATTTCAGTTATATCTCAGCTGTATATTGGGTAATAAAAGACTCCTCCTCCTCCTCCTCTGAAGATTCTAGGCTTTATTATTTATGAAGGAAAACAATGACTTTCTTCTGGTAATGTTTTCAAATTCACTGGAAAAATTGTGACCCCACAAATACGATCTTACCCAGTGGCTCTTTCTCAAAGTCGATCTTGATGGTCCCAGCAATTGCATACGCTATTACTAAGGGTGGAGAGGCTAAATAGTTGGCCCGGGTATTGGGGTGGACTCGCCCTTCAAAATTCCTGTTTCCAGACAGTACTCCAACAGCAACAAGGTCCCCCTATGTGAGGCAAGGGGAAAAGCAGGTTGCAAAGAGAAGAGACTGCCTAGGCTTCTTAGGCCACCTGTCAAAGTTTTCCCTTTAAGTCAAGTAGCTCTTCAAGCTTCCCCTTCACCTGGTCCTCTCCCTGGGCAGAAGAGCACACAGGGTGACCCTGTGGGAGACACTCTGGGTCAAAAGCAGCAGAGAGACACGTTCAGTGGTTTCTGCTCATAGGATACCAGGTGGGTCAGGAGGCAGCATGCTGGTTATTTTGCTGCCAGGGGCCTGAGAACAGACGGGAAGACTGCACGCTGAAAGCTAAAGGAAGCCACACTGACTGACGTGGATTCTATAATTAATACAAAGCAAACCAAATAGTATTTCTCAATGCTATAGAATTCATGGGACAAAAATCAAGCCAATGCAATTTCGTTTACATTGATTTGTCTGACTTGGAACCAGTTTCCAGACAAGAGGAACAAGGATGCTGGCGCCTTCTGCAGTCAGAACCCCGTTAACGGAGCATGTGTGTGCCTGTGCCACACTAAGTCCTTCACGTCCACTATCACTTGCATGCTCACAACTCTATGAAACAGGTACTATTATCGTCTCCAGTTACAGTTGTGAAAACTGAGGCACAAAGAAGTTAATTAACTTGCTCAAAATTTTACAGTTAGTAAGTTTCGCTCAGCTCCAAAGACCACACTCTTAACCACCTCCCATGCTTGCCTGGACCTTCTTAAAACCGGCAGCCTTTTGATCACCTATCATATGAAACAAGACAACAGCTCTGAAGAGCCACAGGCTCCTCTGTAATTACCTGCGTGATGGCTTCTACCACAGCTTCAGGTAAGGGCCCGCTGTTGCCAATGCAGGTCATGCAGCCATAGCCCACCACATCAAACCTAGGTGCGAGAGAGAAGCGCGGGATAGAGGAGGACTCTCCATGGGAGCCCCGCTGGCTACAGTTCCTGGAGACCACTGACTCGATTAAGTTTAGCACAGGGCTGTTTCTCTACAGCTTTCATTCTTGGGAGCGTTTTGATCTACTATTCATCCATTCTAAATCATTCAATTGAGTCCTTTTTATAATTTACTTTTTTAAAAAATTGAAATATGGTTGCTTTACAATATTGTGTTAAGGTGTACAGCAAGGTGATTGTTTTATATATACACACACACACACACACACATATTTTTTCAGATTATTTTCCATTATAGATTTTTACAAGATATTGAATAGTGTTTCTTGTGTTATACAGTAAATCCTTGTGGTTTATCTATTTTATATATAGTAGTGTGTGCCTGTTCATCCCATACTCCTAATCCCCCTAACCCCCAATCCCTGCTTTCCTTTTTGGTAACCATAAGTTTGTTTTCTATGTCTGTGAGTCTGTTTCTGTTTTGTAAATAGGTGCATTTGTATTATTTTTTTAGATTCCACATACAAATGCTAATATATATTTGTCTTTCTCTGTCTGACTCACTTAGTATGATATTCTCTACTAATATCCATGTTGCTGTGAATGACAATATTTCATTCTTTTTTATGGCTGAGTAGTAGTTTTCTATTGTGTATATATACTTTATTCACCTGTTGATGGACACTTAGGTTGCTTCAATGTCTCAGCTATTATTAATAGTGCTGCTATGAACATGGGAGTCCATGTATCTTTTCGAATTAGAGTTTTCTTCTTTTCTGGATATATACCACTGATCGCTGGATCATATGGTAGCTCTATTTTTAGTTTTTTAAGGAACCTCTATACTGTTTTCCATAGTGGGTGCATCAATTTACATTCCCACCAACAGTGCAGGAAGGTTCCCTTTTCTCCACACCCTCTCCAGCATTTATTATTTGTAGACTTTTTGATGATAGCCATTCTGACTGGTGTAAGGTGGTACCTCACTGGGTTTTGATTTGCATGCCTCTAATAATTAGTGATATTGAGCATCTTTTCATGTGCCTGTTGGCCATCTGTAAGTCTTCTTTGGAAAAATGTCTATTCAGGTCTCCTGCCCATCTTCTGATTGGGTTTTTTTGTTTGTCTGTTTGTTTGTTTTGATATTGAGATGTATGAGCTGTTTGTATATTTTGGAAATTAATCCCTTGTTGGTCGCATCATTTGCAAATATTTTCTCCCATTCTGTAATTTGTCTTTTTGTTTTGTTTATGGTTTCCTTTGTTGTGCAAAACCTTTTAAGTTTGATTAGGTCCTATTTGTTTATTTTTGCTTTTATATCTTTTGCTGTGGGATATTGCTAAAATTTATGTCAGAGAATGTTTTGCCTATGTTCTCTTCTAGGAGTTTTATGGTGTCATGTCTTACGTTTAGATCTTTAAACCATTCTGAGTTTATTTTTGTATATGGTGTGGAAGAGTATTCTAATCTCACTGATTTACATGAGGCTGTCCAGCTTTCTCAACATCACTTGCTGAAGATCAGTCTTTTCTGCACTGCATATTCTTACATTCTTTGTTGAAGATTAATGACCATAGGTGTATGGGTTTATTTTTGGCTTTTCTATTCTGTTCTATACAATTTACTTTAAGTAATTTACTTTTTAAATTTATAAGAAAATTATGAGTCTACTTGAATGATCTGGAATTTTTAAAAGCTGAAATCAGATATGCCATTTCATATCTTTATTCACTACTCTTATTATATAATCCCAAGGACTTCTGACTTTTATGAGGCACATGATAAAAATCTATGTCATCCAAATTAGGAATAGTGGATTAACTGGAGAAACTGTATCAGGCAACAAATAACTCACTGACTTCAAGGAATCAGAACATTTTTAGGCATGGGAAATAATTATTTTCATACCAAAGGGCAGACTCAGTTGCAGAGCCAACACTAGCCCATAGCACACCTGCACTCAACTGAGAAAAGGCACCCTCTCCCCTAGGAGTGCAGTGCTACAGCAGAGCACAGGCTTGATATCAGCCCCTGCTCTCTTCACAGATAACCTTGTTTAATGAACAACCAGCACAATTGTACAGGAGGGCCCTGCTCTGTTGAAATGTGAGGGCTTGAGTCTGTTTACCATCTGACAAAAGAGTACGCAATTAGACACCATCAGATAAGCTTACATCCATTACAAGGTGACTTAGCAAAATACCTGTGGAATACAATACAACAAAAGCAATGGTGTAAGAGATTTCTCCCTCACCCAAGCTGAGACAGGTAAGGCATGACTCCACTTTCTCGCAGGTAGTAGGTGACCACCCCACTTCCAGGAGATAGGCTAGTTTTGATGTAAGGCTTCACATTCAGGCCAGCTTCCACAGCCTTCTTTGCTAACAAGCCTGTGAAATGGTAAACAGAGACACGGTATTGGGGGCGGCCCACTCTAGGTGCCACGGACAGTTCAGGAAAGAGACTGACTTTAGTCTGCACTTCCTGCACTGCCTGACAGAGTCCTATTCATGCTGGTGCTTTCTGCCATTTTTGTTGCCTAATAGAAATCAAAAGCTCACTGGCCCAAAGTCATTTATGTGTATGCAATAAACTCAAAATTATCCATGGACATGAAGAAAGAGTTAAAAAGAGATGTGCCTTTTTTTTTTTTTTTTAAAGAGATAAACCTAAACCATTCATGATTATATTACAGAATGAGTTTTTAATTTTTGGAGGGAAAGCAATTTTTCTAAGTATATTTTATTTAGATGAAAAATAATTGGAAAGGCCCCTTCTTAAAGTATATGAATTCTGTACTTGTCGGTGAGGAATACAGTCCACCTAGAAGTTACAAATCTAGTCCTCAGATATTTCTTAAAGTGGAAGATATTTCTTGGGCCACTTGACTCTGGGCAAATACAAGGACTATTTATTACAGAAACACTGGGTGCTCTGACTTAGGACATATCACAGAAGTAGAAAAGAAATGAGGAGCTGGGGGTATTATAAAGAGACAAAAAGCTACAGACAAGCTGGTGTCTTATGTTAAGGAAATTGGTTTGTCCAAAGCTTAGGTGGCAATAGACGAATTCCTGGAAAAGAAGGTTTTCCTTACTCGTCTACTTCATAAAGAAAGAACTCTTTGTGAACAGAAGAGGAACTCTTGGGGATATTTTAAAATTTGGAAACTAAAGAGACCTTATATTAATGAAACTCTGCATGTAAATATTAAATAATTAACCAGAATTGCATAATAGGTAGATAAGTTTTAGCAACCAGGACTCTGTGCCCCAATTCAGATGCACTTGACAATGCACCTAAGACTAAATTCCCCTGTACAAAAAGGCCTATTAGGGGTTTTATGGAGAACAACAGTCTGTGAAATGGAAAGTTTTTTTCCTCTAAAGTCTGAATAAGATTCTAGGCTTTACCAGAAATTCATCTTTCTTTCCTCTCTTCTTGTTATTTTCTGTGTTAATTCTAAAGGCTATACTAATTTAAATACTTTGCATTGGGCATTATTTATTGTGTAAATATTTCTGGGCCGATTAATCTCTGCATCTGGAAAAGATAAGGCTCAAGGAACTATACGTAGAACTTAGTTAAGCCCCTGGGTCATGTCTTGGGAAATTTCCACCCACATGTCCACGTGACCATCAAAGGCACTTACCTGCTCCTAACATCACAGATGGATTACTGGTGTTCGTGCAGCTAGTAATGGCAGCAATCACCACAGAACCATGAGCAAGGGTGAACTCGCTATCATTATAGATAAACATCTTATGGTCCTTATGATGCTCCAGCGCAACCTGGAATCCTTTAAATCCTTGCTACAGGAAGAAGAAAAGAAAGGGAAAAAAATGGTCAAAAGTTCTCACTTTGGAAGAAGAAGAAGAAATACTTTGGTAACTATAATTTTAAAGGCCAATTCTTAACAAAACACACATCTCAGCTGGTAAACTCTGAAATGCTACAGAATAAAGTTCCTTTTACTCTTTTTAAATCTTTATAAAAGGGATTCATGATTTCTGAATCTGCTTTTGCTTTGAAATTCTCAACAATTACTTCCCACCTCAAACACCAAAACACTAAAACTACAAATTTAGCTTAAAGTTAGTCTAATTAGACCTAATTAGTACAGATTTAATGGCTACACCAAGGCTGCTAATACTAACCTTACAGAAATTTAGAAAAAGCTGCCATTTTGGCCAGCACAGGTGAGCATTTGGTAGAATGCTGGCATCCCGTGGATAAGATCCATCAAATCTTATTCATTTGAAAAATGTTCATTGAAAACCTACTGTGTACAAGATGCTATGCTGGGCACTTTGTGGGATACAAAGGTAAAATAAATCCTACCTTTAAACTTATAGTCTAGTAAAGGAAATCAGACATGCAAATAGTATAAAGTACCAGCAATGAAGTTAAAGGCTTTCTATGAAACTTTGTCACAGGGTTTCAGACAATGCCATGAAGGTTCATATGAAGAAGAGATGACTTTGTGCTATGAGATCTGAGGGGACATTGTAGAGGAGCTAAGAGATTATGGCATGCAGATGGGGTAGGGACATACAGGCAGGGGATGGCATGAACAAAAGTAGGGTGGCCAGAGAAGTTTGGGCAAGCAGAGTGAACACTGTGGTGAGAGTCATGTGAAAAGGAGATGTGCTTTTGAGAAGGAGGGTTGAGTTGTGTTTACAGGCAATCCAGTGCTCTAAGGAAGCTGCTTGGCTCTTAGCTAATGCGGGAGGAGGCATCAAGGACTATAAGATGGAGAGGAAACACCCTCAGGACCAGGCTTCAGGAAGATTCATCATCGAGGGGGGTAAAAATAAGCCTGTGCACAAAGAAGCTGGACATTGGGCAGGGATGGGGAGGATTTCCACCAGCCTTTCCCAGGTCCCTACCTTGGCTCCAAGGCAGCTCTCAAAGTCCTTTTTCATGTCAGAAATGGCAACTTTGTCCTGAGGCCTTTTGGGTCCACTGCAGCAAGGCACTACCGTTTTCAAATCTAACTCCACAACCTGTCCACCCAAAAGAAAAAGAATCGTAGGATTGACACTATATTCACAAAGATAAAAACAGAGCCATGCCAGAGAATTTAAAACACCACAACAATAAAAACAAACAAACTCAACTACCACATTCAAAACCAAGGAAGTCAATGTCCATCTTAACACTGAAGGGATGAATTTCCAGAGATCCAGATGATCACTTCAGTAGCATGGGACAGGCAGAAGCCTTGCCACCTCTCAGAAAGACCAGGGTGGGCACTGCGGCTGCTTCTGGGGTCTTCCACTCAGCCATCTTTGCAAAGCACCTCATACATCCTTTTTACTGCTTAAGTTAGTCTGAGATGGGTTTTCTACTGAAATGATAGACAAGCCACTGTAATATCTCTAAGATGACTCGGGGGAAATGCAGCCATTAAGTCATCAATGCCAAGAAATGGGCCCTCGTCTATTTTATTTTATTTTTTTTTGGCACACGGGCTTAGTTGCTCCGCAGCATATGGGATCTTCCTGGAGCTAGGATCGAACCCATGACCTCTGCATTGGCAGACAGATTCTTAACCACTGCGCCACCTAGGAAGCCCTGGGCCCTAGTCTAAATGAATATTTCCTTCCCTCAGTGTAATAGGAAACAAAACAACAAAACAAGGGTCCCACATCTGGTTTACTCTCTGATCTTGGCTAGTGAGAAAAATGTGGATTCATTTTGAGAATGAATGAAGATAAGTATGTCGATGGATAAATCAGAATGAATTCATTGGCTCGCACCTCCATTTCTATAATAATGATGTGCTTATCAGCTTTTAAATAGCTCCAGTCCTTCTAAACTCCTTTTCCAAAGGTCTTCCACATAAGAGGAATAAATCAAAAAAGAGGAGCACACTCAACCCAATGGCTGGGAAGAATGGGTCAAGTTATGTTATTTTGTTATGTCTACAATTCCTTGTCGTTTTGATTTTTCAGCCTTTTAACACCCTGTTCTTCTGTGATAACTCAGCAGTGACTAATTTCCTACAAGTATACCCCCCAAGAAAAAACATTCACAACTAAAACCACAGGTTTGAGAAAGAGGAAACACATGATCAGTGAAAGGCACTCTCATACCTGGGCAAAGTCTGGGTCTTGAGAGGGGTCACTGAAATCCCGAAACATTCCTACAGCCTGAAGATACTTTTTAATATGCTTTACTTTTTCTTCATCACGACCTAATGGGCATTTTAAGAAGTAACAAGTAACAGACGTTAATATTTCCAGATTAAACTAATGCCTCTACCAGCAACTGTACAAATAATTGGCATTTCACTTAAATACACACCAAGAGCTCTGCCGATGTTGCAACTTTCAGACTAACAGTCTGACTTACTTGTAAGTACTCCTCTCTCTTTGGTTATGGTTCTTAATTAAGAGGCTTCTAAGCCTCAGAGAATTGTCAGAGCATACTTCTGATGCATCTGCCTTCAACTGGCAGAGACCCTCAGCATTCCACATTATTCTTGTTAAAGTAATAATCCCTGCAGTCTCCCACCACAAACCACCAGCTGTGTACCCAGCGCGGTGTGCGCTAAACATTTTAAATGCATTATTTCAATTTCTAATCCTTTATCATGACCTTCTGAGACAAGTACTGTTATTATCCTCATTTATAGATGGGGAAATAGTGGCTCAAGATGAAATAACTTTCCCATGGAACACAGGCTGTAAATAGCAGAACCAGGATCCGAAGCTGAGTTTAACTCCAAAGTTCAAAGTCCTAACTCATGACGCTACATCATCAGGAACATGACCCCAAACGCTTTGCTGTTTCATTCTTATTGAGACCCTGGTTGCAGGAGATAATACACACGGTTTGCCCGATGGACACGCAGTTTTCCCATTTCTGTTAAATAAGTTAAATAAGACTGCTGCAGAGCATGATTCTTGGATCCACAAGAGATCAGCATTTTTTGTCTGCCTCTTCATTTTAACTGAATTGTAAAGGTCGTCAGCTTTCAGCATTGTAACTGATGACTGTCTGATCCTCATTAACGTATTTATCGTGACCAGTTGTTGGGCCCTCGTGTTCATTACATCCCGTGTCCTCCTCTCCATGAAGACGCGTGGGAAAAATTTCTTTTAGGTTTCAGTTTAAGAAAGGGTTCAACTTCTCTGAAGCCATTTGCTTCAATTCAACAGATGTTACAAATTTGGCACCAAATTCGGGAAGAGGTTCAGTGGCCACCTCTAGAGCCACAGAAACTAATCTCACCTCCGGGTGTACTTTGCAGCTTTCCCTCCCCCACCATCTCTTCCCTTCTCTTCTTTAGGCTGAGGGCCTCAGCTACTTAATGGAGGGACAGAGGCAGAAGGCAGTGCTCCGATTCTCAGCGTCCTATGGACCTTAGAAGGACCTTCTGTTTTCACGGTTCTGCACTTACCTGTCTGCACCAGGTACTTGATACTGACTTCATCAACCGGGAAAAAGGCAGCAGTGGCTCCATACTCTGGACACATGTTGGCAATCGTAGCTCGGTCAGCAATGGACAACTGGGCTACCCCTGGCCCGAAGAACTCCACAAATTTGCCCACTACCCCAACCTGGCGGAGGTGCTGAGCAACAGAAGAAGAGTTGAGTTTGAGACTTGATGACCTATATGTAAATGCAGAACTATCCCCTTGCAATTCTCATAAAGTAGCCTTGTGAGTAAACACGAAAAATTAATTAGCCCAGCATATTTTTGATTACTTTTAAAAATAAAACTTAAAAAGTAATGCCAACTAAATACAACATGGTATCCCGAAGTAGGTCCTGGAACAGAAAAGGGATTACTAAAAAAAACTGGTGAAGTTTCTAGTTTAGTTAAAAATGTCATACCAATATTAACTACTTCTATTTCTGATAAATATACCAAGGTTATGTAAGTGTTAACATCTCGGAAAGCTGGGAGAAAGGTAACAGGAACTCTGCATTATCTTTATATCAACTCCCTGGTAAATCTAAAATTATGTGGAAACATTTCTTAAAACGTAAGAAAAAGTAATACAAAAACACAAATAAGAAAAGTTTTTCAAAATGAGAAAACTTCATAAAAATTAAATAAATTCTTTCAACTGAAATAAATTATGATTTGCACTTGTTGAATAAGCAAATGCCTTGTTTTCAAGGGTATAATGAACAAATATCCTGAACACAGGTGTAAGTCAAATGTAACCAAAAGATCCAGGCAGTCTGACTCCCACATCTTTTTTTTTTCCCCACATCTTTTCCATACAAACCATCAGCCAGGGTGGGAGCTTCAGTGACTGGCTTGGCCTTGCATGAAGTCAGTTTCATGAAGTGTGGACAGCCACATGAACACGCTCTTTTGGTTATGTGGAATTCTGCCAAATTTTGTGGACAAAGCCTATATTATTCCACACTTCAACAGTGCAGACATCCCTGATAAGCTACAGTATTCAAATAAATCCAATTCCGATTTCCATGAAGATTAAATCAAAAGTATAGTATCCACCCCCCATACCAAAACCCCATTACTTTTCTAATAACCTTTCAAAAATGAAACTGCCTTCTTTTTGCAAAGTAAGCAAATGACCAAAAAAGAGTATTTCCAACAAGGGCAAATGAAAACAAAACAAAATAAAACAAAAACCCTAATATTTTCCAGCTTGGAGAAACAAGATTTACAACAATGTAACTTATAATACAGAGTATGGAATTTTTAAAAGTCAATTATTCATAGAAAGAGTTTGTTATTTACATATAAAGAAGAACCACGTGGGAAAATGTAGACGTAGAAACATATGCATGGAAACGAGCTTTTACAACCTCAGGATAGTGATTACCTCTAGAAATGAGGACGGTGGCTTTAGCCGTAAATATTACATCTCACTTCTTAAAAGATACACAGAGAGAGCTCTGAAGCAAATACAGCTAAATGTTACCATCTGGAAAGTCTACATGGTGGGCATATAAATGTCATTTTAACTTCTGTGTATTTAAACAATTTCACAGTTTCAAAAAATTTCTTTAAAGAAAAAGGTCCATGTAGCAAAAGAGTAAAATGAACATAAAGATCTGAAACTAACCACAGAGCCCTCCCCTTATGTCATCTCTTTTAAAGTCGTCAACGTATTGTTTCCTAGCATTTCTAGAGCCCGTGGAAACCAAGAGAGACTCCATCATGGACATCCTCCCTGTTTGTCACTGTGACTCAGACCACAGAAGAGGCAGCACACTGTTACCTTGGTGATGGTGAGCACGATGTCAGTGGATGTTACCAGGGGGTGGGGATTCCCCACCAGCCTGTAGCCAATCACCTGGGGGAGCACCATGCTGATTGGCTGGCCCAGCATGACAGCTTCTGCTTCGATGCCACCCACACCTGTGTGGAAAGGCGTGACAGAATAATGCTTTCATGATTCCTCACGATATCCCTCAGGCATGGTTCAGTGTCATTAACAAGCAGTCAACCCACCTATAGTGTTTTACTAGTGGCTAGAGTTCTATTTCCATAATAGAAATATCTTTTCTCTAATTCCCTCTGCAAAATTTTTCACAAGTATTTCTCAAAGTGGGGTCCCACACACACCTGTGTCAAAATCCCCTTGTTGCCACACTGAAAAGGAGAGTGGGGTCCAGGAGTCTCCATTTTTAACAAACATCCCAGGTGATTTTCATTTATTTTAAATGTCCCCAACCCCTTGTTCCAATTCATTCTTCCAAAGATTATAATGAGTGTGTAAAAGGCATGAGACACTTTTCCGGGTCCTGGAACTACAGCAGTAAATAAGACAGACAGAAAAACCTCTCTGATATTTGTGGTCACTCACATTTATGCTGCTGGGATGTAACGGTATCAGAGTAAATCAAGGAATTTACATAGAACAGCTTATGTAGAATAGGAACCCGGAAGAACACTCACCCCAACCAAGAACACCCAAACCATCAATCATGGTAGTGTGCGAATCCGTGCCCACAAGGCTGTCTGGGTAATAATATCCATCCTGATCAAATACCACTCTGGCCAAATACTCCAGATTCACCTGGTGGATGATTCCTGAGCCAGGCGGAATAATCCGCATGTTGCGAAAGGCCTGAGAGCCCCACTAGGATTGAAAATGGGAAGAAACACAATGAATGCCAGACACACCTTCATGTAGCTCACCTCCTTGACACCTCTTCCTCGCACCCCACACACATAAAGAATCAACCAATGGAACCAAACTGTGCCCATACCTTTAAAAATTCAAATCGTTCTCTATTTCTTTCAAATTCCAATTCTTGATTCTTCTGTAAACTGTCTGCCCTGTCAAAGAGAAAAACTAAAAGTATAAATTTTAAGACGTAAAATGTTACTGGTCAAATGTATTGGTGATAATAAACTGGCATTTCATCTGCAGGTTTGCTGGGTGGTATCACGCATTCATTCATATGGGAAAGAAGAGGGAATTAAAGAAAGTAAAAAGAATAATTACTTTTTGGTTCAGGTGATATTTACAATGCCTTTAAATATGGTGGGTAGGAAACATTAAATGAATTTAAGTTAAAATTATTCTAATCAAAAAGTCTGGTTCTTAGGAACAGACTCAAGACATTTATGGTGACATAGCATCTTAGGTATTTAAAGAAGCTTTCTTTCTGTACTCCTTTCTCATCTATGACCTTGTTACAACACCTGTCTGAGCTGAGCCATGTCTGGGTTGGCAGTTCCACCTGTTTTATGTTGAGAGACAGGGAAACAGTGATGCCAGGAGGCACAGGCATTTACAGAATCACAATCTCCTCTCTTTCAAATGGAGATTTATGAGGAGGATGTTGCCACCCAAGAACATCTGTAAAGCCCAGATTATATGCTGAGGTTTGCTCAAAGTCATTCAGTCCGTCAGGACTGACATGGACAATACAGGGCATCAGGAAGATTTCCAGGATTTTTATAATCAGACTACACTGTTTTCAGTCAAGGCAGAATAAGTCAGAGTCGCACCTTGGCATGGCTAGCACACGGGAAGCACAAACTGTGTGTCATGGGTTGAGTGAACATAGGAAAGGACAGTAAAATTAATAGCGAAGGCCTGAGTCAGACGTCA
Organism: Hippopotamus amphibius kiboko; assembly: GCF_030028045.1. Classification (NCBI taxonomy): domain Eukaryota; kingdom Metazoa; phylum Chordata; class Mammalia; order Artiodactyla; family Hippopotamidae; genus Hippopotamus; species Hippopotamus amphibius. Next base: position 72,908,084 of record NC_080187.1, read on the forward strand.
CTAATTGATAGTTAACACATGACTAGGAACTAGGCACTAAAGTGCTTTACATGTATTTTCTAATTTAGTCTTCAAATTGGCCCTCTGAGTTAGGGGCAACTAATAATCATATTTTCCAAAAGAGGAAACAGACACAGAGAGGATAAGAAACTCGTTCAGGACTACACGATGGAACTGCTATTGAAACCCAGGCAGTGTGACTCAGGAATGGATGCTCTAAATCCCCATGCTGCCTCAGGTAGTAGTAGCTGCGGAAACTGCAGCAGCGATGGTGGCAGTGGTAATAGCAACAATTACCATAATAACAGCAGGAGCCAAAGTGCAAGACTGCAAGATGTGTCATAGGCTCTAAGTGCTTTACACACATGAACTCATTCAGTCATCATAACAACCCCTCACACAGGTACTACTACTACCCCAATGTATAGAGGGGAAGCTGAGGCACAGAAAGATTCGTTAACTTCTCCAAGGTCCGACGCTTGTAAATTAGTGGTCACCTGAACCCAGGTCTGACTGATCTTGGAGCATCTACCATAACCACTATACCCACCTTCCTCTGTCAGTTATTAATGGATCTACAGAGCCTACCTGGTGCCACATGCTGGGCATACAAAGATGCAGAAGGGGCATGTGCACTGCCCAGCTGGAGCTCAGAGCCTAGCAACACACAGCAGCAACCACGAGAGTGTGGTTATCAATGTCATGACATGGGAAGCACAGGTGCCCTGGGAGCACACAGAAAGGGCCGTGAACTCAGACCAGGGAGCTGCAGATGCCTTCCAGAAGGAAATGACATTGATGGAGTCTGGAGGGCAAAGGGGGTCTGCCAGATAAAAACGGGTAGCCAGGCACTCCTTGAGAAGAAAGACTGGAGACTGGAAGCACTTACTATTAACTCTACAAATACACATTCAGTTACCACCCAGATTTTTTCTTTTTCTCTTGACGTGAATATTCTTCCCGATAAGTGTCAGTAGCTTTGATGGAATCAGTTTCTGAGAGTATCTTAGAGCAGGTGTCCACAAATTACGGTTCATGGGTCAAATCTGGCCCAATACCTGTATATGTTTGGCTCTCAAGCAAAGAATAATTTTTGTATTTCTAAAAGCTGGACATATAGAGACAGTATGTGGCCAGCGAGACCTGAAGTATCAATATTAACTATTGGCCCTTTACAGTAAGTTTGCTGATCCCTGACATGGAGGATGAATGTCTGTGAATGTGTGTACATGTTAGAGAAGACTAAAAGAGGGACTTCCTAGGTGGTGCAGTGGTTAAGAATCTGCCTGCCAATGCAGGGTACACAGGTTCAATCCCTGGTCTGGGAAGATTCCACATGCCTCGGATCAACTAAGCCCGTGTGCCACAACTACTAAGCGTGTGCTCTAGAGCCCGTGAGCTACAACTACTGAGCCCACGTGCCACAACTACTGAAGCCCACGAGCCTAACGCCCATGCACCATAACAAGAGAAGCCACCGCAATGAGGAGCCCGTGCACCACAATGAAGAGTAGCCCCCTCTCGCCACAACTAGAGAAAGCTCGTGTGCAGCAACAGACTCAACACAACCAAAAATAAATAAATTTATTTAAAAAAAAAAGAAAAGTAAAAGAAATAGAGGAGAGATCCTAGTGTAGTGGAACAAGGCAGTTTTCTGATCCCTATCCTGACCCCTGATCAGATGCAGCCATTCTTGAAGTTACTCATCTCCACCTTCATACTAGTACACTGAGGGCTCCATCCCTCCAGTCCCCACCTGTCTCTTCAGGTCCAGATCCATATTCCCAATGTATCCTGGGCATCTGCACCAGGAACACCTCAGGCACCACAAATGCAACTGGTCAAACCCTAATGTGTGACCTTCTTTCCTACATCTCCTCCTCATCCTTGTATGTCCATCTCTCCTCTAACGACCTCCTCTTCTCCCACTTAGTATCTACAGCTATCAGAATATTTATTCAGAGACCAGAATCCTCTCTGGTCTCTCTATCTAGTCACCCTATCTTTTGTACTGTCACAAGAATCAGTTTTCCAAAATACAGATCATCACAACCCATCTTGAATCTGCTAGTGGATCCCATTTGTTAAATATAGTACAAAATAAAGTCCCTTGCCTTAAAAAACAGGCTTCCTTTATAAGCCCTCTCCCATCCTCCAGTCCAAACTTTCAGCTCAGCCTCACTGTGGCCCTTATACTCTTCCAAACCCCACTTTCCTCATGCCTTTGCATGCTCTGTTTTCTCTGTGTAGAATGCCTTTCCAGCTCTTCTCTCTTTGGTAAACACACCTGTGGACCCAGATAAGTGATACTCCTGGAAGAGCCCCCTTAACTCTCCAAGTTAGTGATTTGGTTCCTACACTTACTAACTGCATTCAAGCTGTGTGTTCTCTAATATCTCTACTTTTCTAGACTAACCTACTTCTTGAATAAATACTGGCACACAATAGGTCTGTTAAATGGATTTAATTTTAACAAAAAAAGGGAAGGCATCTTAGAACATTATCCTTAATTATGTACAGCCCTGCTCTATTTCTTCTGCTGTACTTTGAGCACATGTGGATTCCCAGTCATTATGCCTTGTCCTCTTGTCTCCAGAAGGATTTCAGAGCTTCTTACAGCAGAAGCAGGGTTGGAAGAGGACCATTTACCCCAGAGAATGCTGGGACCATGAGTTTGATATAAATCACATAGTCACAGGACAAGCAGAAGCCAGAAATGCTTAGGCTGTTTTAAGATATGTTAATTCTAGGTTAAAAAATAAAATAAAAACCCTATTTACTCACTAAAACGAAACATCTTTCAAGCTAACCTTGGCTCTTTAACTTAGTTCTAGTTAGTCGAATGAATAAACAGACCTAGAATTCAGATTTTTCCACCACTCAGAACTTTCCTAGATTTACCCAATCTGGTGAGCTTTTAATAAGGTCTCTGAATGTGAATGTCTTCACACACTAAAGAGGAAATTTCTCCTTATTTACATAAATTAAAATCAGATTTGGATGTAGTTCAAAGTTTCTGAGTATTACATTTAATGGTACTCCAGAAATTCACAGACAGTATTTATAGAGAAGATAGTTTTGACATTCAGGAAATTTGGTCAGAAATTGCTATGATATTCTTGTTGGGATTTTAAAAAAATCCCTATTTCTGAGATAATTTTGTAAAACATTACAATAATGCATTAGTTAGATCCTTGGTTCCTAAAGATGGTGTGAAGCTAATTACTATTTCACACCAGGGAAAGAGCGTAGAAACACTTAACTAAGAAAATTCACCATTCCGCCCCCACCTCTTATGCAGTTTTCCCAGTTCATTTCTGGAAGTAGCTGGAAATAAGCCCACAGCACACAGTTCCACAAAAGTTGAGACATATCACATTTAATTCCTTACAAAAATGAGGAAAGAGACTGGGAGGTCAAATTGCAAAACCAAACTTAAGAAATAAAAACAAAACACTAGCAATGAAAATACTTCACACAGAAATGTTTCTCTTTAATTGAAAAAAAAATTGTTTGTTGGATTTGGATATCATTTTGAATCACAGTTCACCCCTAGACTTTGCTGTTTTCATAATAATATTTTTAGTCTTACAGTGTAAATGAAAAAGGTCCATAAAAAATTAAAACCAGAGTTGATGGATGTCAAAGTTTAAAGAGGAAACCAAGTCACAGTGAACTTGGTGCTGACTCAGATTCTTTACCTGCTTAATAGTCAGGAGCTCTTTGAGTTTTGAGTCAAATAACTTCTTTTTTTAAAAAAAAGAAACTCTTTATTGGAATAATTGCTTTACACTGTTGTGCCAGTTTCCGCTGTACACCAAAGTGAATCAGCTGTATTTATACATATATCCCCATATGCCCTCCCTCCTGCGACTCCCTCCACACTCCCCGTCCCAGCCCTCTAAGTCATCACCGATCATCGAGTGGATCTCCCTCTGTTATGCTGCCACTTCCCATGAGCTGTCTGGTTTACATTTGGTAGTGTATATGTCAATGCTACTCTCTCGCTTCATCCCAGCTTCCCCTCCACCCCGCTCAAGTAACTTCTTTAGATATTAAAACAACTGCAATTCTGTCTCAACCAGTACTTCTACCTTCCAAGGAAATAAAGGTAAATCCATCAGTGCCAATGAGAGTCTTCAAGAAAGATAAAAGTTGCCCATGATTTTGTGGGGCTACTTTTTATAATTTCTGAAGTGGGACCTTAGGGAACATATTTACTCTCCAATAGGATAACAGTTTGTATATTTTTAACTCTTCCCTTTGAAATCAAAACATTGAGTCCATGTGATTTAAGGTTAAAAAAAAAAAAAAAGACATGTTGCCCAAGGATGGGTTTAGAGTCCAAAGAAAGGGAAAGAGCTGGCAAGTATCCAGTCTGTTTGTTCCAAGAACCATTATTCAGGGGACAAAGCAGATTTCTCCCTATTCCTGAATTTCTCTGGTTTGGACATTGGCCATACTAATTTGAGAATCACCAGTTTCTTCGTTTCTCTTGAAGCTAGACGGAACCCACTTAAATCTCCAAGGAAGCAAATAAAGGTTTTTGCTTTTTTTCATTTGACTGGTTGGTTTCATACTCTTAAATGATTTTCTATTATAAAAACAATAGAGGGCCAGGATGGTGAGGGTGGGGGGGAGTTGAGGGAGGGAGGGAATATGGGGATATGTGTATAAATACAGCTGATTGACTTTGGTGTACCTCAAAAGGTGGTACAAGAGTGTAAAGCTATTATATTCCAATAAAAAAAAATTTCTCACCAATAGCGCAGGGAACTCTACTCAATACACTGTAATGGTCTATATGGGAAAAGAATCTAAAAAAAGTAGATATATGTATATGTATAACTGATTCAATTTGCTATACGTGTGAAATTAACACAACATTTTAAATCAAATATACTCCAATAAAAATTTTTTTAAAAAGGGAAAAAAAATATCTTCCTACTGTAAAAATAAAGAATAGTTACAATCACTTAGCACTTTGGCACCTCTCTTTCCAATTTTTTAATCTCTGCCTAGATTTTCATTGAGCTGAGATCACTCCATACATGCAACTTTTATCTGGCTCAGTGAGCTAAGACATGAGCATGTTCAAGCGTTATTAAGGATTTAAATATAACGTAAAGGTTATTTAATAATTCACTTTAAGGATGTACTATAATTTAATAAATCAATCTCCTTTGTTGGACACCTAGAATACTTTTAGTTTCCACCATTATAAACAATACTTTAATGAACACTATTTTGTCACTAGGCTTTTGCTGAATTTCAGACATCTATAAAGGGTATGTTTAGAAGTGGAAATTCCAGGACAAAGGACATGGCACACTGCTTTCATCATGTCTAATTTATACACTGCTAGCAACAGTGTATGAAAGTGTCTCCCTTAAGACACCTTTATAATTAATAACATTTAGTTTCTAATCTTAACTATGTTGATAAGAGAAAATGGTATCTCAAGGATTTAATTTACCTTTTTATTGTAAATTTAAAAAGGCTTTATATACTGTTTACCATTTGCATTTCCTTTTACTGTGAAATGTCCACTTTCCTTTGCCCATCTATTTGCTGGGTTTTACTTCTTTTTTTAATAGATTATACATACTCTTTTTTTTTATTTAATACATCTTTATTGGAGTATGATTGCTTTACAATGTTGTGTTAGTTTCTGTTGTACGACAAAGTGAATCAGCTATATTTATACATATATCCCCATATCCTCTCCCTCTTAAGCCTCCCTCCTACCCTCCCCATCCCACCCCTCTGGGTCTTCACAAAGCATCAAGCTGATCTCCCTGTGCTGTGCAGCTAGATTATACATACTCTTTATATATTAAGGATATTAACTCTTTACTGAAAATATTTTTCAAGTTATCTCCTGGTAACTTTGAAGTCATTAAATCTATTGATATTTTTTTCCCTTTGTTTCATTCATTGCTTCTAAATTTAGAAAGGTCTGTCTCATCAAGACATTTGACATACATATAATTGTTTTCTTCAAAAATTTCGGTGATTTTATTTTTAAAATATTAATGCTTTAAATCATATGAACTGTTCCCTCTACCAAATAATTAATTTTCCCAGCATTGTATGCAGAACAGTTACTTCTTTCTAACTAAAGTCCTATCTAAAGTTGGAAATAATTTTATTTAGTTATACTTCTAGATTAAGATATCAGCCTTCTAGCAATACCTGGCTGCCCTCCTCGTATCCAGATCCTCGTGGTGTAATCCTGCAGTTACTGGAGTGAACTCCTCCACACCTGACTTTGGCCTAGACTGTGCAGCTTGCTTTGATTAATATCATTATGAATAGAAGTGACCCTAGGTCAGTTCTCATTTAGGCCTCAAGAGATACTGCAGGTTCCCGCTTGACCTCTTGAGCCTCTGTGATGACCACACAGCTGCTTTCTCCTTTAGCCTGGGCCCCCAAAGAAGCACACATAGAATGGAGCTGTCCCAGCTGCCCTACAGATATGCAGTAAAATGTAAGCAGTCGACCCAGCCAAGGCTGCGGGAGGCACAGCCGCCTGACTGCACTCAGATGAGATCAGCTGACTTCCCAACCAACTTGTTGATGTGTAAGAAATAAATTCTTATCGTCTTCTGCTGAGATTTTATTGGTAGGATTGGTAGGTTGTTGGTTGGATTTTGGCAGGAAGAGAGAAGTGGATATTCCAAACAACAGGAGGAAAAAAGGAAAAGAAAGGCATAGACTTTATGGACACCCATGTGGAGAGGCAGAGATGGCCAGATATGAAATAGTTACTTGGAATCAAAGAAGAATAAGACTCCAGTGGTTGGGGAAAAAAAAAAAGCCGAACTCTTTTAAAGTCAAACACAAACTTGTATTGACAAGCTCTCATGGCAGAAATCTGTATGTGTTTTACCCAGACTTCAAGCTTAAACGCAGGCTGTTCCCACCTAAGAAGTAAATAGGAAAAAAAAAAAAAGATTTAATCCCCCCGTCCCTACCCTGAAAAAAAAAAACTTTAGGGGAAAATACTTATTGAGTTTGAGCTTTCCTGTATATACACCTTAAAGATCTTCTTCTTTTCTTTAACTACATACACACACAAAAGAGTTACGTTCTAAGATTTTGCACAAAGCAGAAAATCCAAGTATTCATCCTAGTCTCTCACCTTCTGTTGAAATCAACCTGGATGGAATGATCAATGACAAGGTCAGCAGGACAGATAGGGTTTATTTTCTCTGGATTTCCTCCTAACTTTTTCACAGCATCACGCATGGCAGCAAAGTCAACCACAGCTGGCACACCTCTAAGAAAAGGGCAAATTAAGCAAAAAACAAATCTGTTAAACAAGTGCCGTGGGATTCTTCAGCTTTTGCCTCTGCTGATAATATTGGCAATAAGGCTGTCTCATCCGTGGTGCTAACAATGGATGTGTTAGAAAAGTGGAAATTTCTAAACACATTCCCTTGAGCAGAAATCACATCAGTAATAAGTGCCACGACTCAGTGGTATCTCTACATGCAATTTTACCTCTGCATTAAAGTTAACAGCCAATATGGCCCAAACAGAGAAACTGTGAGAAAGCTGACACTTCAGAACTCTGAAACTTCTTCTGCCATCACATGGTGGGGTGACAAAGACCTGGACAAGATATACGGATCATACCCTTCAACTTCAGGCCAAACTGAAAGGAATGGATATGATTCAGAAAAGTCGGCTGTGATTCAAATTTATATTAAGTGAATCCTTCCTTTTTATTATATTAGAGAATAAAATTTGGGTGATCTTTCTCTAAAAAAAATGAAATTTGGCCCCCAGAAGGAATAAAATAACATCATTTAAAAAATGAAAAGGTAGTTATCTCAAAATGAGGCCAAGAGTTATCTCAACATGAGGCCGTGATGGGGAGCAGTTCCTGGGACTAGCAGGATGTGAGTGGAGGCTTAACAGCAACAGATCAGGCCCTGTGAACTGTGTATCTCCCCTCAGGCAATACACATCAACGTTCCAAGGACAGCTGTTTGAAACCTGGCTCCATGGGTGATGGGATGTGGGGGAGAAGAAGATTCTGAGATAGCTCCACTCCATGTTATTTCTTTCAACTTTTGCTAGTACACTTAGGACTAAGATTTTGAAGACCAAGGACAATGACCTTTGCCACTGGAAAGGGTGGAGTGAGTACGCATCCTGACTTGCCTGGAGATTATCTATCTCTTGCTGTCTTGAGATGACCACCCCTCTTTGGCTTTCAAAGGCCTCTGAATACTAGGTGGAAAATTATACAGTCACTGTGTTTTTTGTTTTTGCTTTTAAAAAGCTTTCTCTAAAGGCTGACAAGGGAGGCAAGAGAAGAAGAGAGTGAAGTGACACGAGGCTCACGTGAAGTCCTGCAGGATGACGCGTGCGGGCTTAAATGGCACTTCTATGTTTTTATGCTGCATGACATTCCAATTTAGGATATTTTCAACGTCATTTTTCTTCACTAAAAACTGATCACAGTTCCGAATGGCTGCCTCCAGGAGAACTCTGATAGAAAATGGTAAGCGTCCTAGGAGTAAAGGAGAAAGCATAACAAAACAAACAAAAACCATGAGACATCTTATTATAAGAGCTCTTTAAAGCCAATCTCCATACACACGTGATACAAGGCAACATACATGCTATTCTTCCAACAGGGAAAGAGTAAATTTAAACTGATCTCAACGGTTTAAAACATAAGAATATTGAAGGGCTTTAGGAGACAAATCAGTACTAGAAAATACCTACAGCCTAGGCAAAAATAAAATATTACAGTTAATTCTTTCATAATAAATGGTTGCCTAGCCTTGGAATCCAGGAACAGAGTTTCCCTTAAGTTATCATGAAAGAAATCAGTCTAGATAATTTAATTTACTGTATTATTGTTAGCAAGCAACACACGAAGAGTAATATGAAACCTAGTGTTTAAGAAATGAGAAAATGACCCTTTTACAATTATTATAATAAGAGCAAAGAAGAGTCATATACATCTTTCAAAGGAAATAAACCCTTAAACACCACACAGTATGGTCATTGGTAACTGTATTTTCTAGAATAAATAAAAGGTTATTCATAAGAAAAGCTATCTTGTTTATAAAAGAAATGGTCCATCCTGATACATGAGAATTACTCACCCGTCTTATCCAGAGAAAGCAGGAGTACAAAGGTAGAAAAGCACAGGAGTGCTTGTGTTTTCACAGTGTAAAAGGCTTGTGTTTTCATCCTCTTCTGCTACCTACATAGCTATTATTTAATCATGTCATTGACTCTCTCTGGGCCTCAGCTTCCTCAGGACTTCTTATATTTTTATTTATTTATTTATATTTTATTTATTGATTTATTGGCTGCTTTGGGTCTTTGTTGCTGCGCACAGGCTTTCTCTAGTTGCGGAGAGCAGGCGCTACTCTGTGTTGCAGTGTGTGGGCTCCTCATTGCGATGCCTTTTCTTGTTGCACAGCATGGTCTCTAGGTGCTTGGGCTTTAGTAGTTGTGGCACGTGGGCTCAACAGTTGTGGCTCGCAGGCTCTAGAGCGCAGGCTCAGTAGTTGCAGCACATGGGCTTAGTAGCTCCACAGCATGTGGGATCTTCCCCAACCAAGGCTCGAACCCATGTCCCCTGCATTGGCAGGTGGATTCTTTTTTTTTTTTAATAAATTTATTTATTTATTTTATTTATTGGCTGCATTGGGTCTTCATTGCTGCACACGGGCTTTCTCTAGTTGATGTGAGCGGGGGCTACTCTTCATTGTGGTGTGTGGACTTCTCATTGTAGTGGCTTCTCTTGTTGTGGAGCACAGGCTCTAGGCGTGTGGGCTTCAATAGTTGTGGCACATGGGCTCAACAGTTGTGGCTCATGGGCTCTAGAGTGCAGGCTCAGTAGTTGTGGTACATGGGCTTAGTTGCTCCGTGGCATGTGGGATCTTCCCAGAGCAGGGCTCGAACCCGTGTCCCCTGCATTGGCAGGCAGATTCTTAACCACTGCGCCACCAGGGAAGACCAGGACTTCTTATGTTTTAAAACATAACATGGTAGGGTTGTATTCAGATTAAATAATATATATGTACAAATACTCTCTATACTAAGTGCTATGTAAATGTTATATGTATACAGTCGTTATTATCTATTTGAAACGAGCAACGTAAGATAGGTGTGTGTGCATATTTGTGTGTTTAATCCAAGACCATTCAGCCATTCTCTGCTATTCCCTCTTCCAACTCTCCTAAAGGCTGATTTATTATGTAGTTTTCTTATTATGCAAGTGATATTCCAATTGCTATCAGAGCATTTACATCATAGAGCCATGTACCTACCATATCTTGAACCCTCCAATTTATTCAAGTTGAAGAATTTCTTTTCTGGTTGTGCAGGATCCAAAGGCTCAGCAAGATGTGCAAATGGGTTGCTCATGATTCCTGATGGCCACGTGTCCCTGAAAAGGACAGAGAACATTTAATTTCTACTCTCAAAGCTGGACCTTATTTATTCCAATGAATGTTTGCCTTCTTTAACAATTATGATACACATTGACTTCAAGAAATCACTTATTATCTTTTCAGAGTAGGGGGAAGGTGGGATGTAAATGAGTACAAAAATGATATCCTGAGCAAAGAAAATGGGCTCTGTGAAGCTACTGCAAAAGCTAGCATTCACCTCTCAAGAGAACATACAATTCCAAACTTCTTTTGTCTTATTTCTACAACTTTCCAACATTCCTACACTGATAAGACATGAGAAAGAAAGGAGGGAAATGAAGGATGTGTTGCATGGTAATCTCAAATAGATGAACAGACCTCTGAGCTGGACTCATGTTTTCCTTGATAGGAGGTTAAGAGGTCCGGAACAAGTGACACTGTACAATTGTATAAAACTTGAACTTCGGAAGAGAGGAGTTGAAAGCACCTGTTTTCTGTTGTAATTGTCTCTGCAGCAGTTTTAAATAAGCGTGTTAGTTAGAAGTTTTCCCGACTCACTTTTGCATATGGTAGCAAGAGTGTGTTCACATCAAGGAATCTTTAAGGTACACTGTCGTAGCATAAAGGCCCAAACTCCCTCGATATATTTGGAGAGGACCCTTTACCCCAGCTCTGGGCAGAACTTCTCCTGCATCTTTTAATAAATTATAAGTGGTGAATAAGAAAGGCCTGGCCTCCACCACACAGATAAACAGCGATCTCAAATAACTTAACTATACAACTTAGAGCAAAATACTCTGGGGTAGGAGTCGGAAGACTCATTTTTCTAGTCCTATCCCTTGAGCAAAAATCCTTATCAATCCATTCTTCAGTCTTAATTGTAATATAAGAATAGTAACATTTCCCTACCGAATCCAGGGTTTTTATGAATAAATACTTGTGCTCAACCTATTTTTGGGATGACTGATATGGAATGATCAACATATTACTATAAAAATGAAAAAAAACAAAAGTACAATATCTTACTTGACTTACAATGGGGCTACATCCCGATAAACCCACTGTAAATTGAAAATACCTTAAGTTGAAATGCATTTAATATACTAAGCTACTGAACATCACAGCTTAGCTTAGCCTACCTCAAATATTCTCAGAACATTTATGTTAGCTTACACTCGGGAAAGCTCACCTAGCACAGAGCCTATTCTATAATGAAATGCTGAATATCTCATTAAATTATTGAATACTATACTGAAAATGAAAACCAAGGTGGCTGTCTGGGTACAGAATGGTTGGAAGGGTATGGGTTGTGCATCCCCGTGATCGTGTGGCTGACTGGGAGCTGCAGCTGCTGCCGCTACGCAGCATCACAAGAGAGTATTGTCCCGCACATCACCAGCCGGGGAAAAGATCAAAATTCAAAATTCAGAGTGCGTGTCTACTGAATGCCTATTGCTTTTGCACCAACGTGGTCAGAAAGATCGTAAGTCGAACCATTGTAAGTCGAGAACTGTTTGTAGAGAAAACGACTGTTTGTGGGGATAAAAAGTGACAAGTGGGCCTTGTCTCCATAGAATGGCCCATATCTTCATTAAAACACAAAAGAGACTGGTTCCTTTAAAAGGAAAAGGGGCCTCGAAGTCAGGACTGGGAGGAAGACTCAGATTCATTGTATATTCTTTCGTATTGTTTGCATTTTTAACTGTGTGCACATATAACTATTTGAAACTAGTTAAAAACTCACAGGAGATAGATAATGTGTACATCCACTCTGTCTAGAGTCCAGTGCCAGGCAGTCTGGGAGAGTCAGCTGATTGAGGAGCAGCCCTGCCTTCCTGGAGCTATCAGTGCAGGAGGCCCCAGGATGAGCCAGGCACCTGCAACAGGCACGGGGGAATGCAGAGGAAAGGGTGCGGTGGTCTGCCCAGCGCCTTTGTGCTAGCAATTGCTTCTTTCCCCTAGTTTCATGCGGTTTTTGCAGGAGCTGCCATTTGGTGGGGGAGAGGGAAGGCCAATCGACTTCCTTTTCTGGGAATTCTGGAACTGAAACTAAAGAAAGGCTAGCATGGGACGCTGGGGCATGCTCTGACTATATTTATAAAAGCACGTGCCCTAGATCATCTGCAGTAGAATTATTCTTGTTAAAAACAGAGTATTTGTAAATGAAGCAACTGACAAAGGATTCATCTCCAAAATATACAAGCAGCTCATTCAGCTCAATATCAAAAAACAAACCCAATCCAGAAATGGGCGGAAGACCTAAACAGACATCTCTCCAAGGAAGACATACAGATGGCCAACAAACACATGAAAAGATGCTCAACATCATTAATCATTAGAGAAATGCAAATCAAAACCACAGTGAGGCATCACCTCACACCAGTCAGGATCGCCATCATCAAAAAATCTAGAAACAATAAATGCTGGAGAGGGTGTGGAGAAAAGGGAACCCTCCTGCACTGTTGGTGGGAATGTAAATTGATACAGCCACTATGGAGAACAGTATGGAGGTTCCCTGCAAAACTAAAAACAGAGTTACCAGATGACCCAGCAATCTCACTACTGTGCATATACCCAGAGAACACCATCATTCAAAAAGACACATGCACTCCAGTGTTCATGGCAGCACTATTTACAATAGCCAGGACATGGAAGCAACCGAAATGCCCATCAACAGATGAATGGATAAAGAAGATGTGGCACATATATACAATGGAGTATTATTCAGCCGTAAAAAGGAATGAAATTGAGTTATTTGTAATGAGGTAGATGGACCTAGAGTCTGTCATACAGAGTGAAATAAGAAAGAGAAAAACAAATACCGTATGCTAACACATATATATGGAATCTACAAAAATGGTGCTGATGAACCTAGTGGCAGGGCAGGAATAGAGACGCAGATGTAGAGAAGGGACTTGAGGACACTAGGGGATGGGGAAGCTGGGACGAAGTAGAGTAGCACTGACATATATACATTACCAAATGTAACATAGATAGCTAGTGGGAAGCCGCTGCGTAGCACGGGGAGATCATCTCCATGCTGTGTGACGATCTAGACGGGTAGGATAGGGGTGGTGGAAGAGAGGCTCAACAGGGAGGGGATATGGGGACATATGTATACATATAGCTGATTCACTTTGCTGTACAACAGAAACTAACACAACATTGTAAAGCAATTATACTCCAGTAAAGATGAAGAAAAAAAAAAAAAAAAAGACTCCTGAGTCCCACCCCTGGGCTACTGAATCAGAAGGGACTGGGGGAGGTGGCAGGAATCTGATAATCTCCCAGGTGTCTCTAGCACGTGCCCAGTTTGAGAATCATTGCTGGACACTGTGGAGTGCCAGGCGAGGAACGTATATTTAATTCAGAAAGCAGGGAGGCACCATGGAAGGTATATGTTTGAGGGGGCAAGGAATCACAACCAAAATAGCACACGGTTCAGGAAGGGGCCATGAACAAGTGAAGCAGGCAGTGCTGGGCCAGGCAGCCTGGGCAGCGTTTGCCTGGCTAAGGGAGCAGCGGCCACTTGGCTCCAGCTACGGGTTGCATGCAGGAATGCCAACCCGGTGTGGACAGAGCCTAGTTTTCAAGTGAGGCTGGCAATCTGGATTTCTACATGAACTCTCTTGATTTATAATGCTGGTAACTAAATTCTTCTAAACTACTAAGTGCGCCTGCAGCGCAATGGCCAAACCAAACACACCTGTGGGAGCTACCTGACCTCTGTTCTAACCAAGCCTGGCAGATGTTTTGGAGGAATGGTAATAACTAAAGAGAGAAAACTCAGGCAGGAAACTCTGGAAGTGGTGGGAACCCCTCACTGAAACGGGCATGGTGAGCTGTTCACATCTTTAAAAACCCTTCAGTCACTGAATCATTTCTATTTCTCTGTCAAGCCCCTTTAGGTTAAATTCTGTGGTTAAACCAGTTGCTAAATTGTACCCATATCTGCCATGACATGGTGAGGACACAACGTGTCAGTTTGCTTCCCTGTACCTTACAAATGCCCTGGGCAGAACTTTGGAAGCTGTACACAGTTCCTGCTGTTCCTACCACCCTACAATGCCAGCTGCTATTTCAGGACGGATATAGTGACCAGTATGGCTCTCGTAGAAAATGTGTTGTGTGACGCACTCTCCATCTGCCTCCTTTTTCCCTTAGAAACTAGATAATTGTCTAATTTCACTATATAAATGAAGGAAATTTTACTTGTAGAAGTCGGGAGAGAGAAGAACAAATTACTAATAAGTGTGAGTGTTTCACACCATCCTCTGTAACTCTGGCAACATCTCTGTACATTCCAGCCTATCGTTATTCCCATTTTACAGCTGAGAAAACTGCAGCTCAAAAAGATGAAAAAACTAGCCTCGGGGCATACATCCAGTAAGAGGCAGGGCTAGGCTTTGAACTCTGGCTTTCTCCACCAGCCCCTTGGGGCCGCCTCTCTAGGTGTGGCAACTCCTGGTCTGAAGGTGGTGCTGGCTGGAGGTCACCAGCCCCTAGCCCTGAAAAAAGTCAGAAGACTAACAGGCCTGAGAAATCCTCCTACAAGGATTGAACATTAGAGTTGCCTTTCCGTCTTTCTAGGGGTCACCCCGCACAATGGTCTGGGCCAGGCATTGATTGTCACATGTCCCTTGCCACTCTGAGCCACAGGTCAGTGGAAAGCAACAGCAGCTGTGGTTTCGCAACCCCAAATGGGTTTTGCCTGCAAGTTGGGAAATGCACCCCTCCCCATATAAGGCTGGAGGGTTCTGGAAATCAGAGCCACTCCTCAGTTTTACTCACTCTATCATTCTTGTTTCAGGTGACCTTACTGGAGTCCCCAGTGCTTTAGCAATCCCAAGAGGGAGCCAAAACAACCACAACCCAAGGATGGTGTGAGGGGAAAGATCTCTGGCTTGGGATCAGTCCAGATCCAAAGCAGAATCTGGGCATCATGAATGTACCTAGGTCTGCCTTACCCTGGCCAGAATCCTACCCCATCCCCAAACCTCCAGTATTACCATGGGACCTGCAGACCCTAAACTATCCCAAGATCTGTGATTTTGCTAGAAACCCCACCAACTGGCCAGGGAATCCTGTCTGCCTGCACAGGCACAGAAAGCACAGACCCCACTGTTTCAATTCCTTTCTTATCTGCCACCTCCCCTCCCTCTGCATTGTTCCCGCCTTTTTTCTGTTTTAGCTAATCCCCATTCAAGACTAATAAAAGAGAGGAATGAACAGAGAGGATTTTTGGGGAGAGGGTGGAGTGTCATTCTAGGTTTTTTTCTTTTTTGGAAGAGGGAAGAGTTAGTATGCATGGAAATATGTTCAGGTTGCTGCCTCTTCTGTTCCACAGAATAAGGTGGTCCTGCATGGAGGCACAGGGAAAAAAGAGGAAAAGAAAAAAAGAAAAGAGATTAAAAAATAGTAATAATAAAGATAGGAAAGAAGGGGAAATGATATATTTAAGCAGTGAGTTTGCAGCTCATTCAGAACTTGTCCTTCCTGAACACTTGTGTTGAGAAGGCTAGGACTGCTGACATTATCCGGTCTCTGAATTAAGTGGGACCCATGGACAGCTCTTAGACAAAAGGAACCCAAAAAGAGACACCTGCACTCTCTCTGAAATCCTTCACTACATGTGTTCACAGTCTAAAAGAAAAGATCAGTATTTGGCAGAGAAATGGTATCTCTCAAAGCTAACCATCCTGAAATACCAGCTGAGTGACTTGGCATGATCCTTACAGAGGCATTTTGTGCATGAAAGCGTGGGGGTGGGGTAGGGAGTGTTGGACACCAGATTTTTTAAAGTAAATCACTAAGGCATAGGCAGGCAGATCTGAGACATTTAACAAATGAACTATGCTCCCAGTAAAAAGGTTGAGGGAGTTCAGTACTGGGGATCCTCTCCAGCCACAGACAGTATTGCTGCCAACTGACCTCTGGCCTCAATTTAGGACACTGGCAGTGACTTGGAGTGGCACCTTCATTTGTACATATGTGGCATGGCACTAACCCATCACCACGCCCTAGGGACACCTTGATTTTTGATGCTAAGGAGGCAATGAGATAAATCAGAGGATGGTGAGCCTTCCTTAAAGAACTTTCCATAGGACTAACATTCCCCTGATGAGGAGATAGAGGCCCTAAAAAGGTGACTTCCTGGGGTCACAGGATTGTAGGTGGTAGAACCAGGAGAAAATATAGCTGATTTTCCCTCCAATAAAAAGCAAATTTCTGGCAGGAAAACAAACAAACAAACAACACCTTAAAATCCTTCATAAGTAGAGTTGAAAAAAAGTACTGCTTAGGCATATCATGGTCTTTTGGCACTTTTGTGAGTTAGTTCTTTAATCATTCACTGAGCCTTCCATGGTCCAAAATTCCAGAGAACTGACTGACAACTAAACTTTGGGAAAACAACTTGTGGTTAAGTTTTTAACCATCTGCTCTGGATGACTAGTTTATTATGAGAGGCAGAGGAATAAAGATAAATCAGTTCTATTGATGTAAATATCAGACACACATACCATTGTATATGCAAATGAATATAATAAAGAAAGATACGGAGGAAAGTTAAGATATATAGATGGCCAACAGGCACATGAAAAGATGTTCAACATCACTAATCATCAGAGAAATGCAAACCAAAATCACATCAGTGGCTTTGCAAATCAAAACCACAATCTCACGCCCGTCAGAATGGCTATCATGAAAAAGACCACAAAAAGCAAATGCTGGCGAGGATGTGGAGAAAAGGGAACCCTTATGTGCTATTGGTGAGAATATCAATTGGTGCAACCACTGTGGAAAACAGTATGGAGGTTCTCAAAAAACTAAAACCAGAACTGCCATATGATCCAGCAATTCCACTGCTGTGTATGTACATCCAAAGAAAACGAAAACACTAGTTTGAAAGGATATGTGCATCCCAATGTTCAAAGCAGCATTCTTTACAATACCCAAGATATGGAAGCAACCTAAGTGTCCATCAATAGGTGGATGGATAAAGAAGATGTGATGTATATATATACAATGGAATAGTACTCAGCCATAAAAAAGAATGAAATTTTGCCATTTGTAACTGGACTTGGAGGGTACTATGCTTAGTGAAATAAATCAGACAAAGACAAGTACTGTATGTTATCACTTATATGTGGAATCTAAAGAGTAAAACAAATGAATGAATATAACAAAACAGAAACAGCACAAAACACATAGATCATAGAGTCCAGAAATAAACTCACACACTTATGGTCAATTAATCTGCAACAAAGGAGGCAAGAATATACAATGGAGAAAAGACAGTCTCTTCAATAAGCAGCGCTGGGAAAACTGGACAGCTACATGTAAAAGAATGACATTAGAACATTTTCTAATACCATGTACAAGAACAAACTCAAAATGGAATAAAGACCAAAATGTAAGACCAGAAACCATAAAACTCCTAGAAGAAAACATAGGTGGAACACTCTGATATAAGTCGTAGCAATACTTTTTTGAAACTGTCTCCTAAAGCAAAGGAAACAAAAGCAAAAACAAACAAATGGGACATAACTAAACTTAAAGCTTTTGCACAAAATGAAAAGACAACCTAAAGGAATGGAAGAAAAATATTTGCAAATGATATGACCAGTAAGGGGTTAGTTAATATCCAAAATATATAAACAGTTCATACAATTCAATACCAAAGAAACAAATAACTCAATTAAAAAATGAGACCTGTTATGGCTGATGTAGAATCTAAAAAATAAAACAAATTAGTGAGTACAGAAAAAAACAGACTCACTGATATCGAGTACAAACTGTGGGGAGAGGGAAGGGGGGAGGACAAGACAAGGGTAGGGGACTTTGAGGTATAAACTATTATGTGTAAAATAAGCTACAAGGATAGACTGTACAGCACAGGGAATATGGCCAATATTCTATAATAGCTGTAAATAGAATATAATCTTTAGAAATTGTGAATCACTATGTTATACAGCTGAAACTTATATAATGTTGTAAATCAATTATACTTCAATTAAAAAAATTAGAAAAAAGATGAGAAAAATACATTAAAAGAAAATGTTAAATATAGATGCTCATTGTGAAAACACTTTAATCAGCTATAAAAAAAATGAGAAAATCCTACCATTTGGGACAACATGAACTTTGAAGACACTATGCTAAGTGAAATCAGAGAAAGAAAAATACTGTATGATCAGATCGCACTTATGTGTAGAACCGAATTAAAAAAAAACACAGGACACACACACACACTTCCCCTCCCCCCCCAAAAAGAAAGAAAAGAAAATGCAAGTGAGCAAAAAAGAAGAAAATTAAAGTCCTCTATAATACCATGGTTTGGAGTAGACCTCACACTGTTTTGTAAATTGCTTTTTTTTCTACTGGGCAGTAGACCACAAACATCTTTACAGAGCCATCGTGATATTTTAAACACTTTTAACTATACCATAAAAATCCATCATTTAGATATATAATTTATTTAAATCTCATCATTAAAATACGTAGGTTGTTTCCAAGCATTAACATTCAAACAATGCTTGTAACCTTGGTATACACTTCTTCGAATAGGTCCTTAATCCATTTCCTTAAAATAAACTCGCAGCTTTCAGTTCCTAGAAATAGGACAGCTGGGTGAAAGGATCTGATACCTCCACTTGGTTGTACATCACCAGGTTGCCAGGGAAAGGCTGTACCAATTTTATGACCCTTCTCTGAAGCAGTGAGTAAATGGAGGTGCCTAAACCAGGCAACATAACTCATCTTTACCTTTTGCCAAATTGAGAGAGAAAAAAGCTAATCTTGGGCACTTCTCTAATTGCTAGTGAAGGTGAATACTTTTCCATCCCTCTGTTAGATATCTGAATTTCTTCTTTTGTAAACTCCCTGTCTGCCAGAAAGGCCAAATTTAGTGACTCCAAGATGGCCTCTGGTGACCGAATGTTCTCATCTCCGAGGGACTTCACTGACTTATTCCTGTGATAGACTCAGCACTGTAATCCTGGAGAGGCAAGGACTGCCGTTGGCCTCTATCTGACCTTGAGACTTGCAGTCTACAAGATTCCCCTTTACCTGAAGGGAGCCCTAAAATCTGATGCACAATTTGACCCCATGCTGGGTGTACTGTGAACCCAGTTGGTTATAGCAATGTAAGTGACCAATTAGCTTACTTCACAGGCAAAATCCCCATTGGAGTCAGTGAGCTTTGCTACTGGTAACCCGGACGGTTTCCAAGCCCAGGCAGCAGTCTTGCAAATGGGTTTTGTGAGGGAGACCGAGTATAGCACATGGGCAGCACACTGCTAAACCATCACTCTTGCTAGAAGATTGCCTGGGACTATACACCAGCTGGCAGGGATGATGCCTGTTTGGCACAGCCAGGTTTGTAGAGATGTGTGGAATAGCTGACTGATTTTACCTAAATGCCAGCAATCAGATAAAATGAGTCACTTTTTTTGGGTCTCTTTCCAGCCTTTGGAGTATATAAATCTAAGATTTAGCTGTTTCTGCTGTCAGAGGTGAATCCTCTTAGGTTTTCTTATGATAGAGGGGGATGGATATGAATGGGCCCTACAACCACGCACAGGATTTCCACGCATCAGTAGGAAGAGGCAGGGGAGAGGCGTAACTCTGGCAGCAGAATTCCCGTCAATAATGGGGTGGGGAGAATAGAGTTTGAGGAGTGGGGTGGAAACTGTGTAATCAGTTTCCTGGAGAGCTTCTATAGCTTGAAAGAGTTTCAGGTGATCAGTTGAGAATCTCTGCACTATGGTCTAAAGTACAGACAACATGCCCTCAGAATTGTTTATTTAGGATATCTAAAGACACACAAGAGTGGACTTTTTAAATCTGTGCTAACAACAAAAGGAGGTTTCCTCTGTATTTCGTGTGGTTTACCCACCTCTCTTCCTCTCTTCTCACATTTTCCTAAATACCCTTCCTGAATTTTCATGGCTTCCAACTCCAAAGTTAAAGTAGTATCACTGCATCTTTTAGAGTTTATTTCAGTTCACTATAAAGATTAGCTGTGCTTCAGTTTTTTCTGTTTAAAGAGAAATTAATTGGTTCCACTCCCAAACTGACTGTTGTGTATCTAAACATTATGCTACTTATAAACAACTTTTTGTCAAAAATGAGATTCCAAGGATGTCTATGTAAATATAAACAAGATTGAGGTCAGAACTGTTCAGGCCAGCAAACCACCATGGCTTGTCAACGCTCTTTTTACAAAGTAGAGAGCTCGAAATATTAGTTCCTTGCTTTATTTGATGCAGATGCATCTGAGAAACTGGAATAGCTAAATATCTCTGAATTTTCCCAGAGACTAAGTCACTTCTTTGCTGCTCATAAAAGTATTGAAAAACAGACCAAAAAAACAACACACACACACCAAAAACAACACAAAAACCTCTGAAATGTGATACCTGTAACCAAAAGGATTTTAAAGGAAAAGCCATAAGTGCAATTGTCTATTTTGCAAAAGAATGAAAAAGAAAAAAAAAGGAAAAAAAAAGAGAGAGAGAGTAGTGCTGTTGTAGGAAAAAAGGGGCCTGAGAGGATGGTCATGTCCCAGGTCTGAGGTCCCTGGGACGGGTGGCCAAGTGAGCGAGCCATAGTAAAGTGAAAGCGGGTTTATTTAGAGAGATACACACTCCATAGACAGAATGTGGGCTGTCTCAGAGGCTAAGAGGTAGCCCCAGGGCACCTCTTAGAAAGTGAGAGCAGCCCGGGAGGTGTGGGGATGGTTCGTTTTTATGGGCTGGGTAATTCCATAGGCTAACGAGTGGGAGGAATATTTTAACTATCTCGGAGCAGGGGCGGGGATTTCCAGGAATTGGGGCACCACCCACTTTTTGGCCTTTTATGGTCAGCCTTGGAACTGTCATGGCACCTGTGGTTGTGTTGTTTAGCATATGCTAATGTATTACAATAAGCGTATAATGAGGCCTAGGTCTACAGGAAGTCAAATCTTCTGCCATCTTGGACCTAGTCAGTTCTAACCACTTTTTGTCATATCCTCAGGATATGTCATTCTTTTAAAGGTTGTGCCCTGCCCCTTTCCCTCCTGACTCAGTGCAGAAGGAGGGTCCTGGAGAAAGAATGGCTTTATAACAATATAACCAAATCCATCAACACGTTTTTCTTGGGCAATAATTAATGCAAGGTGCATTTTATACAACAAAAGTCAACAAGACTCTGCCTTTAAACAGCTCTGGCATACAATAACTTGTCACACAATAACTTGTCGCTTTTTGTAAAATTTTAAGTTATCAGTCTGTTTTCACTCTTTTGTCTTATCCTGGACCAGTGCCCAGAATGCTCCACACATATTCCTAGAGTTTTTAAAAGAGCTGTAACAGTTTATAAATGATTTGGTTTCATTCCGAATAAGCCACATAGCCTTTCTGTGCCTCAGTTTCCCAGTTTGTAACTTAAGGTTACTTGATGATCTAAAAAGTCCCTCCTGGGTGAAAAAATTCTATGATTCATTCATTCATTTGTTTAACACATATTTACGTTGACTGTGTAATATGTGCCGGGAACTGTTTTAGGCACCAGGGATGACAAAGCCCCCTCATGGTGCTTCCATTTCAGTGGAGGGAGACAGACTAAACGAACAAACAAACATAGAAGCAGAATGTCAGACTGTGACCAGTTCTGCGGATAAAGCAGGACAGGGCAGTAGGGAGTGTCAGCCATGAAGGGTATCAGGAGATCAAAGTGGCTCACTGATGTGTAGCCACTTGAGAACAACCTTGAAGGAAGTAAACAAGCTCAGCACAATCTGGAGGAATGGTCAGATCATAGGCAAAGGCCCTGAGGTGGGTCTGAGGGACAGGGAGGAGGCCAGAGCAGGGTGAGCGAAGGCAGAAGAGGAAAAGATCGAGCTGGGGAGTAGCAGAGTCAGCCACTGCAGGAACTCTAAGGACAAACTACAAAGTACTCTCCTCACTCTACACTTGGTTTAAAGTGTACATTTACAACATTTGAATTTAGGTTTGGTAAGCTATTAACTCATAATATGAAAACATTAGGTTGTCATTTAAAAAGTAGCTACTTCCTGAAATCTAACCCTTCTGTTTCCCTGAAGTTCATTAAGTAACACTGAAAATTTTCAGGATGTATCATAAAAATGATCATGACTCACTCAGCAGATGTGCACAACCACTCCCAAAGGCAGTGGTCAGGATCTGGGGGACCAGAGCTGTGACCATGGCACTGTCTTACCAAGCAGCCCCTGTCTCTGAGGCTCCCCTATTCCAGGCTCATTGGCCAAGGTAGCACTACATCATATGCAGTTCCCAAAAGAGAAGGCTTACCTGACACATCCTTTAAGCTCATTTTTAAATTAACTGCAGTAACACAAACTCCAAAGAACAGAAATAGTTATTTCTATTTTCTGGTATCATTATGGACTAATAGAGAGTTTCACAAAAAGTCTTGGTGAACTTCAGATTTATTATTCTGGAGATGCACTGAGAAAGGAAAGTCATTGCGGGATCATGAAACATTTGTGCAGGAGCTTCCCTGGCGGCACAGTGGTTAAGAATCCACCTGCCAATGCAGGGGACACAGGTTCCATCCCTGGGCCGGGAAGATCCCATATGCCACGAAGCAATTAAGCCTGTATGCCACCACTACTGAGCCTGTGCTCTAGAGGCCGTGAGCCACAACTATAGAGTCTGAGTGCCACAACTATTGAAGCCAGCGTGCCTAGAGCCCGTGCTCCACAACAAGAGACCCCTCTGCAATTAGAAGCCCAGAAAGTGCAACAAGGTGTAGCCCCTGCTCGCTGCAACTAGAGAAAGCCCGCATGCAGCAACGAAGACCCAACGCAGGCAGTAAATAAATAATTCAAACAAAAAAACCCCAAACCAAACAAAAACATTTGTCCAGAAAGTAAAGGAAGAATCAGAGCCGGACCCCCTCAGAACCAGGTGTCTCATCCAGTCCTCAGCCCCTTCTCAGACTACCCTGAAGCAATCCACTGTCACCAGCAGGGCTTCAAAAATGATGCCTGCAGAGACCCAACCAAGTCCTACTGCATCTAAGTTCCTAGAGTAGGGGGAGAGGGGAGCAGCAACTGTAGTTGTTAATAGCATGACAGAGCAGGCCTGGCCACTAGCCATCCTTTAAGAGTGGCGTGATTTCCTCAAGCTCTGAACTCATTTCATAGATCCTTGGTAACAAACCTAACTCAAATTTAGGAGTTAGAAAGAGTGTCACCACAAAAGGCTGGGTGTTAGGCTGCCAAAGGTCTCACAGGGCAGCATTTCTCTCCATGAATTCACCATGTTTCTGAGGTGAAACATCTACCCCCACCCACTTTAGCACTGCTCAGACCCAAGAATGATGACTCATGCTAGTAAAGTTCCCAGAAGCTCGAGGTTTTCCAGAAGAAACGCAGCTGCCGGGAGGACCTGAGGCTCCTGTGTTCTGACCAGCACTTTTTTTCCCCTGCAGTGGTTATAGCTTTGTGGTTAGCAGATGGGACGCTGCAGCCAGGCTGCAGCTGTGCCGAGAGGGAACTCAAACTCAGGTCCATCTGGCCTTAAGCCCAGCTCTTAAGCAATGATGCTCTAGTTCCATCTCAGCGGTCCACACAGTGGCATGGCATCTAAATGCAACGGCCATTTCATTGGGTCAAAGGTGTGACAAGCATCAGAGCAGCATCTGACTATGACACATCTGGTACCTGCGCCTCGCTGGCTTGTCTAAGAAAAGGGACTAACGCAGATTCATTCATACATGTGACATGATAGACACTGATTTGACATTGAAGGGATAAAGAGATCAGAGTCCCCCTCGCTCTTCAGTCACACACAGACTGGTCAGGGGGCTATGACAGTGTAAAGCAGTCCATGCTACAGCAGTGGTGGATGGAAAGCGATAAAGAAGCATCTGGGGGAATTCCCTGGATGTCCAATGATTAGGGCTCCGTGCTTCCACTGCAGGGGGCATGGGTTCTCTCCCTGGTCGGGGAACTAAGATCTAGCAGGGCACCTAATCCACCATAGGAAGAAGTCAGGAAGGCCTTTAGGAACAGGCAACACCATGCACGAGCCCTCCAGAGCTACACTGAGGGAGGAAGTCAGGGAAAAAGTATTCTGGGCAGAGAAAACATGTGAAGGTGCAGAAGCGTGAGCCTGTGGGAGTTATAAAGCAGTTCCATGTGGATGAAGGACAGGGCTCGTGATGGACAGAGCTAAGACGAGAGGAAAAGGGAGCAGCAGGGTCCGTATCATGAGGGACCTTGAGAAAGGCTCGGGTTTACCCTGAAGGCAAGGAGGCACCCTAAAAGATTCTAAGCTGGAATCTTCAAGACCTGATTTGCTTTTCAGAGATCACTCTGGTAGTGGTAAGAGCTGACTCAGGGGAAGGGTGCTGGACTGGTGTCAAGGAGGCAGGTTATTACAGTCATCAAGTCAGAAGAAGGGGGCAGGGGCAAGAGATCCCAGGGAGAGTTAAGAAAGGGGAATGAACTGCGGGTGGGTGAGGAAGAAAAGAGAGATCTGGGATAGCTCCTGTGTTCCCCATTTGGGCAAAGTAGCAGAGCCAATGACCACAATGGGAACCAGAATGTCGGTTTTTGACACAGGAATTTGGGATGATGAGGAACAGCAGGCAGCAACACATGTGGACCTGGAGCTCAGGAGGCCTGGGCTGAGAGAGGTTGGGACAGGCATTCTGCCATGAGTTGCTATATCACTCCATAGGCACTGCAGCCTGCTGACATGTGCTGAGTGCCCGTGCAGTGCCAGATACCTTATCCACATTGTCTAATATGGTCCCTCAGCAACTATGAGACAGGGACCACCGTCCTATTATACAGACGAAAAGACTGAGGATCAGAGAGGGTAACTAACTTGCCAATGCTCTGTGGCTGGTAAGTGGCCAGGCTGGGAGTCAAACCCAGGCCTCCTGATGACAGGGCCAACTCCCTTGCACCATGCTGCTTCCAAATAGGCATAGCATTTTATAACCACTCCTCATCCAAAACCTACATTAACCAAATGGATTAAAAAAGTTAAATCTCTCTTTAAAACAATCTTCAAACTGAGATACATATGCATGTACTAGATAGTCAACCTCTAATTTTCCCTAAAATATCCTTGATTTTGGCAAAATTTGTATGACAGATAACTTTTTAAAGGGTTGATGGGTGGATGTCAAAAACCCATCACCAGGCATCACCAGCCCTTAAAATGTAGCTGATTCCTTATCTGAGCAAATAAGAGTTTTGTGAAACATGGCAATTCTTGAAACCAATCTGGAGGCTGGTCTTGATCGCACCACTATCACAGAACCGTCCTGAGTGTGTCTGTGTAGCTCTTGCATGTAACTGACTGTCCACAATGATTCATTTATTTCTCTTCTCAACCCAAAATTCAAATCTGGTAATTCTATACGAGGACACTTTCTTAAACCGACACACCTTCTTCATGAACTAGGCCACAATGTGTACTTTGCTTTGAAATTTTACAGTAACGGTCATGAAAGGATGACGAGGTTAAGGAACAATTGAGTGTTCCATACACGTCAATCTAAGCAACAGCTCAGGCAAATCACACTCTTCAAACATGGGCTTCCTCGGAGTTCTCCTTAAATTACAAAAAGAGAATGAGAGAGAACCCCACCAGCACTCATGCACAGCAGCCTTGCCAATTCATCAGAAAGTGGATTAACTTCTATGACAAAGACTAATGCAGAACCTGAGGAATCTGGGAAGTGATTGGTTCAGAGAGTGTGATATCATTTTGATAGTTCTATGCATTAGGATATATATACTTACTTCAAGAACCTGGTCTGGCTCCCAAATACATGTGATGCTTAGAGAGAGTTTCCTGTCTTTGCATGTTCCCAACATCCAATCCCAAAGCCCTCTGGTTTCCAAACTACACTTAAAATCAGACTCTGCCACTTTCTGCCATAGACAAGATTCACTCTGCCTAAACCTCAGTTTACTTCTTTGCAGATTTAAGGTATCAATGCCTGCCCTGCACTGCTCTGCCCAGCTCACAAGGGCCACTGTGATAATTAAAGAAGGCAGTAGATGAAGAGATGGTGTACACTGGGAACTCTGCACCTGTGAGCGACTGTTATTCATGAGCTTGATACCAACTTACTTCATGGGGCTTGCAGACCCTAAATGTAGCCAATTTCTTTTACTGATGATTTAAACCTATATCTTAAAACACAACAGATGTTCTAAAATGTTGTCAGAGCCACTCTTTCCTACTGAGGGAAAAAAGCATTCTAGAATCAAAAAAGACCTAAATGCTCCAGATCTATGAAAAAATGACAACAGACCATAAAGATATTTTCCTCAAAAAAAAAAAGAAAAAGTTGTCTTTTTTATATTGGCCCAAATTGAAGATTCTTTTTGTCGAAGTTCTTTAAAACTTTAAAAATCTTGCAGGTGAGATAAAATGTTCGTGACCCTAGGCAATATCTGAAATTTTCCCTTTGAATGTGATGTATTTCATCTGCAATCAAAAATTTTCTCCAATGAACTGAATCAGTTTAAATTAATTGAGCATCCATTTCTCGAGCATCTTCTTTGCATTAAGCACTGTTAAGCAGCACAGGAGAAAGGGAGGTAAGGAAAACCTTGTTTTACATGAAGATTACGACCTGACTCAGGAGACTGACATAAGCTTGAAAAGAACTACAATATGCTAAGGGTCATAAGAGAGGTGAGAGGAAAGAGAGAGCTATAACTAGGGGAGCTGAGAAAGGCTTAACAGAGGAGAACTGGGAGAAGAAGGAAAGAGGGAAGACTGATGCAGTCTGGAAGGCAGAGAGGAGAGCGAATGCAGAAGCAGAGAAGTGGGACCACACAGCAAGTGTTCGAAGTCTGCTCAGGGGTTCAGCTGGGCTGACATTAGGGCAGAAGAGTTTTAAGATTTTGTTACAGCAGTCAGTACATGCTTGTTTCTGGAAGACACAACAAAGATACTTTTTTTGTTAGTTTCTACAGTTGAAAATGAAGATGCTGACTCCTGGAAGAGGAGAAAAAAGGAAAGGTCCAGATGAAACAAGACTGGCCAAATGCTAATGTTCATAATTGTTGAAGTGAGGGTTTATAGTCTCTGCTTCCTTGGATGTATGAAATTTTCCATTAAAAATGGCTAAAAAAGAAATGAAGACCAGTCAGTCTGGGGAGATGGTGAGCTGATGGCTTCTCAGGTGATGGTGCTAATCCGGTAAGAACTTTCTAACCTCTGGGTCAATTGGAGGGAGCCCGCAGGGCTAGGGTTGGAGCTGACTCCACAGGGGGAAGTAGACACTGCACAGTGTGCACAGTGTGACTGAGGGCTGTTTTCAGTTCCCCATCCCACTCGCTCCATACTTCTTTCTCCACTGCTCACAGGGAGAAAGGGAGTAGCAGGGATCTGCTACCTGCCACGTTGGTGGTAATTCATTCGAAGAAAAATGAAGGCAACTATGTTGTCCTCAATGTACAAGTAACTGTGGGGGTTATTTTTGGTCATATCAAGTTTAGTACTTGCTAGAAAATATTAATAAGCAAAGTGAAGGTAATTAAAAATCCACTGTACCCCACCACTCAGCGTTTGCCACAACCTTTGCCTCTGTCCACACATCTGCACATCTGTACATACATGCACATGCTCTCTCTCCTCCTAACAGTAGGATCACTGAGAAGCAGTCCTGGGTAACATGTTTTTCAATTTTAAAACTCTTATGACATTTCATGAAACAGCATTTTACAACATCAGTTTAAGGGCTGCATAATAGTCCATTAAAGAACAGTCTGATCTGGTGCTTCTAACCTCGAATAGGGGCTTACGTCAAACAACACTGTTCAATAAAATGTTTTGATCTGAGAGGGCTCTCAATATTATTTTGAATTATTATATACTAATATATACTAGTTTAGAATTGAGATGCGATAAAGTAATTTGTTTTATTGGGAGAGAGGGAGTGGTAGTAACATTCTTAGCAGAGAAATAATCCTATCTTCCTTGAAAAAGTATAGATTGTTGGGATTTTAGTTTTTTGTTTTGTTTTCACGTGTTAAAAGCAATACATGAATGCTGCAAAACAGGCAGACATACGGTGTCACAAAGGGTAACAAGGAAAAGTTCCCTGCCTTTCTTCTGATTCCACTGCCCAGAACTGGCTACTGTTAATAGTTTGGTTTGTCTGGCTTCCAAACATTTATAAGGCTATATGTGTATGTATATATGTGTATGTAATTTCTATCTGGAACTTGTGCTGACAGAGCAAGAAGCCAAGAAAATAATCCAGTGAGGGTTCCCATGTACCACACACTGGCATGCTGCACACTGGGCCCTGGCAGAGGCTGGGGGAGGGCCACTCACAGGGACACCCCTCTGAAAGTGCAAAGTGAAAGAGCACCAAGACTGGGGAATCATGTTCCAATAAACTCAGGGCTGCACAACCATGAACAGAAATGATCATGGAACAGAAATGATCACGGACGAAACAAAGGCAACAACACGCCTCCCTGTTCTTTTGCAAATCACTTCTCAACCACTTGAAAACGCTTGCACAACCGTTCCCCACCCCCACCCCCGCCACTTGGCATAAGCTTCCCATGGACACATCTCTGAACGCATGGGCCCTGTGTGCCACATCACTGCTACAATCTGGACACACACACAGGTCACCTCTGCAGGCACAGAAATAACCAAAGGCATCTGAGAGCCTTGCCAGTTTTCAGGAGGCCAGCAGGGCTCATTCTCTCTCATGTGGGAACCTAGTACTTGGTTTCCAGAGTGAGGTCAAGCTGGATTGCAACTACCAGAGGTTAACCATCATCCATGCATGGTGTGGTGTGTGCTCCCGTTCAGGGGAAGGATCACAAGCAAGAAGCAGGCCCAATGACTTAAGCCTCTGAAGCATTTCCTACACCAGTGGCTCTCAAAGTGTGGTGCACGGAGCTCTAGGGATGCACATGGTCAACACCACTTTCATAATAATACCAAGATGCTTTTTGCCATTTTCACTCACATTTTCTGGAGTACACAGTGGAACTTTCCAGAGGCTATATGACATGTAATACTGCAACAGGCTGCATGCAGAAGCAGATATAAGAATCTAGCTGCTGTCTATTAAACCTGACATTAAAGAGATTTGCAAAAATATAATACAGTGCCACTCTTCTCAGTAATATTCTGTTTTGAAAAGTACGGTTATCTTCATAAAATACACTATGTCAACATATAATAGGTCCACTATTATGTTTAAGTGAATTACTAAATATGGTAAAAAATTCGTTTCAGTTATATGAAAATATATAACTTGAAAATATAAATATTGAAATATATAACCTACATAAAAGCTCCTTAGTATACTAATTTTTTAAGAGTGTAAAGGGGTTTTTGAGCTCCCTCCCCCCCGCCACCCCAAGTTTGAGAACTGCTATCCTAGAGGCTGTTCCGGACTCCCTCCTCCCACCCCCCGCAACACACACACACACCTGTAAGGAGGGTTACCTATGTGGCAGGAAGGAAGAAGTGCCGTTCTGATGTGCTGGCTGAGTTAGAAAAGGCAGCCCGTGGTCGTTCCTGGATCTCGAATCTATTAGGATGGGCTCTGTCCCCACGCCTTCCACCGAGGGTCTCTTCCCCCTCACTCCATTCTCCCCTAACCGCTTGGCGTGGACTCCCCGATCTGTCCGAACCTCAGTGAGGATTTCCCTGTCCCGCCACCCCTAGCTCCACGAGCACTCCCTGGTGAGGCCCGCACACCCTCCTCGAGGTTAGGACTCCGCAGTACAGTCAGCCGGAACAGTCGCAGCGTGGACTCTCCGGGCGGCCCACACAGCCTCGCTGCCTCCCTGGCGAGGCCCGCGTAACCTCGGCGTGGACTCCCCGGGCGGCGCGCACAGCCCCGGCAAGGAAGGCCGAGCAGAGCCCTTTCCGGTCCCCGACGCCTGTCCTCCGCGCGGCACAGGCCGGGGACAGGGCGGAGGGGTCAGTCCCCAGGAACCAGTCCCCGATTTTCCCCTCGGCCTTCCCCGGATCCCCGCCCCGCGCCGCCCTGCGCTCCGCAGCCCGACTCGGGGAAGGTGCCCGGGGCGCCGCGGACTCACGTGCACCCCGCCGGGGCCAGGGCGGCCGGCGCTCCGGCCCGGGGACAGCGGTCGGGCCGCGCCGTACTCACCGCGGACGGCACGGCGGAGTCCGAGCGGCGGCCGGGCACCAGGCTGCGGGGCGCGCTCGCGTGCGCTGCGCGGTTCCTGCCGCCGCCGCCGAGCTCCTCCCCTTGTCGCCCCCGGGCCAGCGGCCGAGGGGCGGAGCCGGGGCGGGGCCTGCGGGCGGGGGAGACCTCGCCCCCCGCGGGAGGAAGGGTTGCGAGGGGTCAGCGGCAGGAAGCCGCCTCGGGCCGGGATCCTCCCCGAGGGCCCAGGCCTGGGACGCGCGCTCTGGGGCGTGGAGGGTGACGGTCCAGCTCGCTAGGCAGGGAGCCGGAGGGGCGGGGAAGAAATGCCGCCTTTTAAAATGTGTGGCCTTCACGGTGCAGGCTTCCTTATCTGGCAGCCCGGCACGTGTGGTCCCCTCCCTCTCTCCCCTTTGCGCCCATCCCACCCCCACCTTAATGCCTTGCGAAGCGTGCCCGAGCCGTCTGGCGGGACTTCAACGTTTCCATGGTTACCAGTGCACAGTTTCAATGTTTAAATTTTTCTTTCTTTTTTTTTTTTTTTGAAACGTGTAAGAACACTTCCTAACGCAGGCTGTTCACCTGTCAGAAGTCAGAGAAGTGGCTGAGGTGGCACTGAGAGGGCCTTCTTCACCGCACCTACTTTCCATAGGTTGGCTGGAGTTGCACCGGCTCAGGCAAATGTGAGTGATTACACCTCTCTAGATGAACGGTGAGGTTTTCCGGCCCACCTTTAACAGAGAGTTACTGTAGTTTTCTGTCTTGTCTGAATCAACAGCCTACAGGATGGCTAACTGATAGCTAATGCGGATACCCACTCCTACCAGTTACCGCGCTGCTACTCTGCGCAGGGCCCTGTGACCGGATCTTTACATATGTTATTTAGTTCAGTTCCTCCTATTGCCCTATGAAGGAAGGAGCACGACCCCTCTTCACAGACGTGAAATGTGCCTCAGCTGGGATTCAGTCCTCAGGCCTGTCTGACTCCCAAGGCCGCACTTCATCATGCTGTGCTGTAGCATACAGCTGTACTCTGGTTGTATTTAATATTTAACTGTAAAGGATTATATTTAATTTTGAAATGTTAGTAGTAAATATTACATATTTGCTATGTGGGAGAAGATTTTCATCCCACCCACTTCCTAAAGTCCTTCCATTCACATTCATTGAACAAACTTTCCTTGAGTGGCCACCGTGTACCACAAGTGCACCACAAACCCTGAAAAATAATACTGGGGTCCCCTTGGAAGTTAGAGTGTGAGGGAAAGCTGAGGGACAGGGAGAAAAGGCAGCCAGCTAAGTTCTGATTCTTACTGAGGCAGCCCTTCACAAAGCAAAATTTCTTAATGTTCAACGATGAACATACATACAATATGAGAACCGGTAATCCTTGACAGGAAATAAGTAAATCAGAGCTATAAAAGGAACTGAGATTTATTAGTAAACACTCTGGCCAAAACCATGAAGGAAATAGTTCCCACATCACTCTGCTCTTTTGCTCTTGGGAATGTCACCAGTGATGTGTAGATTGCAAATCCGGTGACCTCTCTTCTGTTCTTGTCCTTGCTGGCTGCTCTGTGGTATTTGACACTGGTGACAGGTCTTTCCTTGAAATTTTGACCTCTTTTTGGCTTTAGAACCTTCTGCTCTCATGATTCACCTCTTCTTAATTTGGTCCCTCTTTCTTAGGCTCTTTCACTGCACTCTTTCTCCTCCCCCTTCACATGTAACTCCATACACGGGTGAATTCTTCATTTATTTTCTCTCTGTGCAAACTTCCAGCTGAAGTCCCCTGTCTCCGTCATTGACCTTAGGCTTCTTCAGATCTCCACATTCTTTGTCGGCAGCCATTTGTGGGGCATCACCACCTGGGTATTCCCAAGACACTTGCCATACTTCACATCTAAAGTGGCAATTCAGTGTCTTCTCTAGCCATCTGTCTGTCTCCTCCAGCCCATCCAGTTTCTTCCTCATCCTGAATCCCACATCCTGAATTTGGATTTTGTGGTGTATTGAGAAAGCTAAACATGTAAGGGAGTTAGAACTGTATCACTATGCTCATACAAGTTTCGCTTGATAAATACTTGTCATGATACAAAAGATTCCTCAAGAGGCCCAGAGGAGTGTGAAGACTTTAAGGGCCTTCTGAAAGGAAGCCATCCAAGTATGGTAACTGCTTAGGCACTGTGGATCTGCTCAGGCGCCAGTGGCAGAAGGGCCGTCAGTAAGGTAACAGCACTGTTCCATCAGCCTTACCTGCCAGAAGCTTCTGTCACTATAAAGAGAATTATGAGGTTTTGGTCAGAGACCTGTTAAGCTCTGAGAAATGCCACATTATACTCCACACTGACTTCATTTGCTTGTGTAAGCTGGACCATCCCAAAAACTTAACTCCACTGACTTTGGATCATGCTTTGTTGTTCATACTGCATTTTCACACATATTATTTAATAGAAAGGAAGTGGTGTAAGAGAAAGGCAGTCTAGGGGTTTCCCTGGTGGCCCAGTGGTTAAGACTCTGTACTTCCACTGCAGGGGGCACTGCAGGGATGGAACCATCCCTGGTCGGGGAACTAAGATCCCACATGCTGTGGGAAGAGAGAGAGAGAGAGCGTGTGCGAACGAGAGTGCAAGGCAGTTTAGCGTGGCAGTTCTCAAACATCGAGGTGTGTTGAAAACACACATTCCTATACTGCACTCTTAGAGAGACTGAGCGTGAGGGTCTGACCACTCTTTGAGTAGCACCAGTGGTGGGTTCCAAACTGGGTGTTAGAATTTATTAAAATACAGTCTCCTGTGTCCCTACCTCTTAGAATTAGGTCAGGAGTGGTATCTGTGCTCAGAGTCTGAGCACTCTAACTACTACAGGTGATTATGCTCTAGCATGTTCACAGATTGCCCCCGGGGAGCTGCACCCTGGAAACACTCCCTCCATGAAGGTGGGACAATGTCAGTGTGTTCATCACCCCTACCACGGAGCCTGGTGCATAGAAGGTGCTCAGTACATTTGCTGAGTTGTTACTGCCCTCTACTCTGTGCTCTCCATTGGCCTGTGTGCTGGTCAGTGTTCCCTAGCACAGTAGAGGGGAGATATCTGTATGGCAGTGAATAAAGTATAAGGTGGTCCCTCCTGAAATTTGAGATGACTCAAGAATGCCCAAGTTCATCACTGAATGTATGTCTTCTTCACACCAGAGGAAGTTTGAAATAAATGTTTTCTGTTCTTATTTTAAAAAATGCTACATTCATAACAAGGCGAGGCAGTTCTTAGGCTCATCTCGGCCCTCCACAAATATCCAACTGCCATCCCGTTCCATGCCTGTCATAGTCTTAATTTTTGTGCCCTCTTCCTTATCGCCCAAGTGCCTGAATTCCTGAGCTGTCTTCCTAGGGAACCAGGATCCTCTGGCCATGAGCTTTACAGTTAAGCACGATTCCCCTCAACAAAGCTAATAATAAAAGCCAAATGTGATTAAATGTCCCATTGAATCTTTACAACAACTCTTTTGTTTTGTTTTGTTTTTTGTTTGTTTTACAACAACTCTTTAAGGCTGGTGGTATTGTTACCATTTCGCAGGTGAGGAAACTGGGATTATATATGAATGATTATATGATTTGCTTCAGGTCACATAACTTGTAAATGGTGATGCTGGGGTTTGAACAAAGGCTGGTCTAATTCCAGAGCTTGGGCTTGACACCCTGTGCAAACAAATATAATTTTATTTAAATTAAATCATTGGATACCCTGAGGTTATAAATTATTAATTTTTTTCAGAAAAGAAGAGGAACTTAAATGTTCTAGGAGGGAACTTTTGTCTGTTCCCATGTGGTCTAAAATTCCTTATTCACATATTTTCAGGGCTGCTTCTATTTGATGGTAGTATGGAGATCCCTGCTGAAGCCCTGTGATTTCAGGGCACACAGGTAAAGAAGAGCCTCATCCTGGGGATAGAGGTGTTGGAAATCAGGAGCAGTCATGCCACTGTTCTGAGGCTGCTGCTACTGACTTATTTAATATCTTGTTCCGTGTCCTTGATATTTATGTGGTACATGCTTGTATTGTAAATGCTCATGAAGTCCAGAAAGGATCCTTCCATTCAGAGACTGTGACATGTAAAGAGGTAATCTCTGTCTTCTTCCTGGGGGTCTTACAAAAGAATATAAAATCTGAGAAGAAATGGAAATCACAGCTTTAAAGACTTAAATGGTGGCAGCTCAGAGAGGCAGTTTCCCAGTACAACATCGCCACCTGCCTGATGTAGGCACTAAGTACACCCCTTTTAAAAAAGAGGGTGGCTATTGATGTGTTGCCAAGCTGAATGCCTGATCTGTGCACAGAGGGCTTAGGACTCTGCAGCTTGATGTCCCTATTATTGGGTGGGTCACCCCAGACTTGACAACTAATAAGGAAAAGTTGCAGGCTACTTTCTTGTCAAATGGAGATTGTATATTCAAGGACACAGTGGCCTGGCCCCAGTATCATCTTAGCCCTTATATGAAAAAGTACAGCTATTGCTTTGGAGAAACTTTATTCCCCATCACATATACCACCTGAAATCAACCCATTGGTTCATTGGGGCCCTCAATTCACAGAGGTTCATCTTAAAGCCTGAGCCCTGTTCATTGATGTTTTGCCTAATTGGACCCTGTTAGTGTCCACCAGGCTGCTGCAGCTGTTCAACTGCTGCTCAATATGTGCCATCTTGAAAATTGGTGTGATTGTCCACTCGGTGGGCAGAACTCAAGGCCATTCTCATAACTCTTTGCCAATACTGCTTTTGATGAAAGATTTTTTTTATTTTAACTAATCCTTGGGATATTGCCAATGATTTAGCTGCCTGGTCTGCTATTTGGTCTGCCAGTTGGAATACTATAGACTCATAGATTAAACAACCCTCGCACCTCTGATGGGAACACTTTAGACCCAAAATGTGTAAGCGTGGGAGCAATTAATAGTCTCTTTGTCCCCTAGATACATCACTGCCATTTCAGTCAAAGAGCAACTGCAGCTGACATTCTGTGGACACGGCGGGTCCTGAATTTTTCTGCTGTGCCTGATGCCATCAATAGCAGCTCTCAACATGGACCCCCTGTAAGCAGGTACAAACACGTGGGCTGACACAACCTGGTTTCATGCTGCCTGTTATAAATTCACATGCTTTTCTGATGCTTGAGAGGTCTTAGGTTATGCCACGTATGGAAAAGGAGGCTGTAACCACTCAGTGACACTGCTCTGCGACTTAACCAATGTTAAGGCTGATTGAAAACCACTTTAAAGAAAAACCTGATCGGAATTACCTGTGCCTGTTTGGGTTTGCATATGGCTGGAAATGGACCATAGAATATCTCTCCATTGGGGATGGACTTTTAAAAAAAAAAATTTATTTATTTATTTATTTATTTATTTATTTATATTTATTGGCTGTGTTTGGTCTTCATTGCTGTGCGTGGACTTTCTCCAGTTGTGGCGAGCGGGGGCTATTCTTCGATGTGGTGCACAGATTTCTCATTGTGGTGGCTTCTCTTGTTGCAGAGCATGGGCTCTCGGCGTGTGGATTTCAATAGTTGCGAAGCATGGGCTCATTAGTTGTGGCTTGTAGCCTCAAGAGCGCAGGCTCAGTAGTTGTGGTGCACAAGCTCAGTTGCTCTGTGGCATGTGGGATCTTCCCAGACCAGGGCTTGAACCTGTGTCCCCTGCATTGGCAGGCAGACTCTCAACCACTGTGCTACCAGGGAAGCCCGATGGTGTTTTT
Organism: Hippopotamus amphibius kiboko; assembly: GCF_030028045.1. Classification (NCBI taxonomy): domain Eukaryota; kingdom Metazoa; phylum Chordata; class Mammalia; order Artiodactyla; family Hippopotamidae; genus Hippopotamus; species Hippopotamus amphibius. Next base: position 72,944,390 of record NC_080187.1, read on the forward strand.
GTTTTTTAGGTTTTTTTGCTTATCTGTGGCCTTCTGTAATTATTGGCAATGACCACCAAAGATCAGCAGGTCAGTGTAAACTCTGTTTCATGGCTTGTAATGGATAATGGACTGGCCTTACACTAGACTACATCCTGACTGTCTGAAGTAAAATCCCTTGGTCTCCCCTGGGACAGTTGTCTGAGTCCAGGACCATGGAAGGTATGTTTGAGGTCAATACTGCAGGTTAACTTCATCTTGCGTTTGGAGTCCTGTTGATAGTAGCTTTAATTAAATGCTGTATGAGGCCATTTGAACAGATTTAGTTCTAGCCTCTGTTGGTTAAATTAATCAGAGTGGTCAACAGAGTGGCATACTTTTGTGAATTTTGCCAGAAGCCAAGACGTGGAGGGACAACAGTTGGATTGATAGGGAAGGCAATCTTCTATGGGCCCTGAGCGTCCCTGCACATTTTTGCTGGGTATGCCAAGAATGCAAGGTCCTGGCTACTCTTTACCAATGCCTTTCCTTAGGGTGGTGATTACAGAGAGCAGCTTTGAGCATTGAAATTATATAAAGTCAGGCATTTGCTTCAAAATTACTAGGTGGGGGGAAGAATTGAGTGAGGGTTTAGATGAAACAAGATTGGCTAAGAATTTATGATTGTTGAGTCTGGGTCATGTACACGTGGGTTCAAAGTGCCGACTTTGTTATCAGTGTAAAAGCAGTGAATTCCCAAGCTCAGTGCTCAGGAGCACAAACCCACTATATGTATTACATCCTTCTGGGCCCTGCCACATCACTCCCATGGGACACAAGGGAAAGACTTGATGCTTTTGTGCTGCTCACTGTGCCTTGAGTGATAAAGTTTTTCTATGACCTAGGAGTCTCCTTTCTCCTGCCAATATTCATAAAATAGTAACAGGCTTTTGTTAGCTTGTAAGTAGGGTAAAATCCCAAACCCTGACATGTATCTGTGTATTTTGGGAGGGTGAAGGATGCTATGGTGTTTGCTTGAAATCACCAGGCACGAATTTAGTTGTGTAATTGTTTTTACATCGAGGAAGAAAAAATTCAGTTTGTTAAACTTGTCTTGCAAATTTTGCAAAGCTGGAAATTTAGAACTTTCTTATTTAGTCACTTTTTAAACTTAATTAAAAATTTTAAAATAATGAAAAATCTCAGCCATTTACAAAAGTAGAGAGATTAGTATTATGAGCACCCATATAGATGTCACTCAACTTCAACAATTTTCAACTCATAGCCAGTCTTCTTACTTCTAGATCTGCCTCCCATCCCTAATAATTTTGAAGCATGTTTATAAAATCATATAATTTCACTTGTAATATATTTTATTTTATTTTATAACATTTTATTTTAAAATCATTGATTGGAATTTTCTCTGTATTCTTTGAATTTCTCAAGAGCTATTTTGTGAACGTAGGATATATTGCTCCATTAATAATAATTTTAAAAAAAGCATCACAATTCTCCTTCTCTCTGACCCCTGAAATAATTTGGAGCTGTGGACCAAAGCTGTACATAGTGGTAAATGGATAGGTTTAAGTTTTTTAGTTATTTAAAAAAATCTACATAAATACACATAAAGTTGACATTATTATATTACCAAAAGTTGACTCCAGAAGAAATGAGAAACCTGGCTAGTACAACAATCATTCAAGTAACAGGAAAAGTTATCAAAGAGATACATTCAGAAATGTTCTCAAGTGAGATGATTTTGCCTTTTAAATAGACTTTTTATTATGGAAAATATAGACATAAAAAAGCATAAAGAAGTTTATAATGAACCCCCATGTACTTGTAGATAAAAAGAACAAAGAGTGTCACCCTGATACAAAGAGTCAAATGGCAACCCAGTGCAGTCTCCTACCAATAGCATGACTGAGGGGAATTCAGGATGGAGAAAAATGGGAAAATGGCATTTTGTGTTTTGGATATAGGGCCGCTAGATAATTAAGATGCATATCTAAGGAAGAATTTCAATGACTCCAGATTCCTGAATCTTTCCATTCATAGAAAAACACTAAAGCCATTAACTTGAGATATCTTTTTCTGTGAATAACAGTAATCTTTCACCAAGATGTATGCTTGACTATATATATTTTCCAGTCAAAAAATTCATTTATAAACTAGCTCTTTCCCTACCTCTTCAGAGCAGTTCCTCAGAGCTACCTGAGAGGCTGTCTTTTGGGCTACTGTCCTCAGTAAGATCTCCAAATAAAACTGAAACTTACTACTTTTACATCATACTTTTTTTTTTTAGTCAATATACCTATGACCCAGACTCTACAATTATAAAGTCTTGGACAATATAGTTTCTTCTATATCCTCAGTCAATTCTTCCTCATGCCTGACAGTTTTGAAGTAAATACCTGTCTTTATACAATTTCATGTATTATGTATTTTGTTTTAAAAATGTAACCACAGTATCATCACATAACAAAATTAAGAATAATTCAAAAAATCATAAAATATTCCATCTGTGTTCAAACTTCCCTGTTTTATGAAGTTTTTAAAACAATTTGTTTAAACCAGGCTCATAATCTTTTCTCTCTTAATTTACAGATTTACACTCTATTTTTTTTCTTGTAGTTTATTTGTTGAAGAAATAATTGTGTTCTACCACCTAGATTTTGCTAATTGCATCTCCATGATGTCATTAATATGGTCTCTCCCCTGCAAATAGATTACATGTATCTTGAAGCTTGATTAGATTATGGTTCCCATGTTTTGCACAAGAATACTTCATAGATGATATTGTGTCCTTTTATCAGGAGGTATATAATACAGTAAGTCCCCTATATATGAACCTTCAAGTTGTGAACTTTCAAAGATGTGAATGTGCGTTCCATCAGCGTCAGGCATGAGTGAAACTGCAGCTCGCCCTCCGTCTCCTGTTGCTGACGATCCTTCAGCTCTACCATCTCCCACCCCTTCTCCCTCCTCCAGTCAGTAACTCTTCTTGCCTGCTCACTAGATGCCAGACCCTGTAGGCCAGCTGTGGTACTGTACTACTGTACTTTTCAGGGTACTGTACTGTAAGATTAAAAATGTTTTCTTTATTTTTTGTTTGTTTTTTATGTATTATTTGTGTGGAAAGTATTATAAACCTATTACAGTACTATATAGCCAATTGTATTAGTTGGGTACCTAGGCTAACTTTGTTGGATTTACGAACACATTGGACTTACTAACTTGCTTTTGAAATAGAACTCCTTCGTTTGTAGGGGACTTACTGTATCTTATGTCTTTCCTTTTTTGTGAATGATCAGGGATTGATGATCAATGCCTAGATTCATTAATCATTAGGGGTTGCAAATGAAGATATTCTAATAGAATCTCTTCAAGTTGACTTCTGAGTCCTTTTGACAGAACCCAGTCATCCTTGATACTGCTCTTGCTTTCTGATGTAACAAGAGGTTTCTTACTCGCTTTATACATTTTCTGCTTTAGACCTACAGTCTGCCATTTCTCAAAGGAGCCTGGGTTCCTCTTAATGGGGAATGGTATTTAGAGTCATAACCTGGGCACTAGGGGTCCTCATTGCTGTTGAATTGGTCTTTGTAGAAACACTGCCTTTTCAGTGGATACAGTTTTTTGTTTATTTATAAAATACATCATAACAAATTTAATTTTATTTATGATTATTTAAATTATTTTTATGTTTTCAAAGTTGTGATATTGTGATTTGTAGTAAGAAATATGTTTGGTCTTTGTCCCTGTTTCTGGCACAGAGCTCCTAAAACTCTTGGGATTTCCTGAGTGATAAGAGCATAAAGGAGTCTTTTGTTATGTTAATGAGGTGACTTTTAGAAAGCACCTAAAGATGGGACCTGGTTGCCAAAGGAGCTAACCTGTGATTAGTGTTGGAATCCTCTGGCCTCTAGGGAGGGGAGAGGGACTGGAGTTTGAAAAAGTCATAGCCAGTGATTTAATCCTGTGTATGTAATGAAGCCTCCATAAAACCCCAAAAGGATGGAGTTTGGAGAGCTTCCAGGTTGGTGAACATGTGGAGATTTGGGAAGACTGGTGTGCCTGGAGAGGGCATAGAAGCTCCGTGCCCTTTCCCTATACCATGCCCTGTGTGTCCCTTCCATCTGACAGTTCCTGAGTTACATCCCTTTATAATAAACTGATGATCTTAGTAAGTAAAATGTTCCTCTGAGTTCTGTGAGCCTTTCTAGCAAATTCATTGAATTTGAAGTTTGTTGGAATCTCCAATCTGTTGTCGGTTGGTCAGAAGCACAGGTGATAACCTGGGCTATGATTGGTATCTAAAGTTGGGGGTGTGGAGGGGACAGCCTTATAGGACAGAGCCCTTAACCTGTGGGATCTGGTGCTATCTTCAGGTACTGTCAGAGTTCGGTTGATTTGTAGGACATCTGGCTGGTGCTGGAGAATTGCTTGTTGGTGTGGGGACCCCCACTCCACATGCACACCTACATGTTGGAATTGTTCACCAGAGCCTCTTAAAGTCAAATCTGTAAAACAAGGTAAATGTAGAGAAGTCTAGCTTCTTTCCCAATCTTCTTCAATCTATTTTTTTCCTACCTGCAATGGGTATCTTGTTTTTTTGTTGTTGTTGTTGTTTATCCTTGAACTTAATTTAACAAAAGTTAATATGTGGCTGTTCTTATTATTTCCTTTCTTAGACAAATAACAGCATCCTACACACATTTTCTCCCTCTTGCTTTTTAAAATTTTTTTCTGCCTAACCACATACCATGGAGATCACTCCATAGCTGTATATAGTGCCTTTTCCCATTCCTTTTTGTGACTTTATAATATCCTATTATGTGTGTGTACCATTGGTAGACATTTTTGTCAATCTTTGCTATTATAAATAACATTTCAAAGAAAGGCCATATATCTATTTGCATAGAGTACTAGCAGTGGTATTGATGGGTCAAAGGGTAAATTCATGTAATTTTTGTTAGATATTGCCAAATTCTTTTCTGTATCAGTTAGTTTCTGCAATGGACTGAATGTTTGTGTCCCCCCAAAATTTATACGTTGAAATCCTGACCCCCTAAGGTGATGGTATTTGAAAGTGGGGCCTTTGGGAAATGGTTAGATCACGAGGGTGGAGCCCTCATGAAAGGGGTTAGTGCCCTTAGAAAAAGAGTCTAGAGAGCTAGCTAAGTCTCCTTCTGCTATGTAAGGATACAATGTTAGCAGTTGTAACTTCTTCTGCAACCCAGAAGAGGCCTCTCACCAGAACCGGACCATGCCAGCACCTTCATCTTGGACTTTAGCTTCCAGAACCAAGAGAAATAAATGTTTGTTGTTTCAGCCACTCAGTCTATGGTAACTTGTAATAGCAGCCCAAACTGACTAAGACAAGGTCACATCTGGAAACAGAAACCATAGCAGTTATTTGAACCAAAAGAATTTAGTATGAAGCCTTGTTCACTAGGTATAATGTTATTAAAAGCTGAAGGTAAAAAGAGAAATTTAAGGTATCAAAAAGGCAGCAACTGTAGGCAGCTGCTTCTAGCCCTCCACTGAGGAAACTTAGAGGAGAGGTCCTATGGAGCTGCAACTCAGACCTCCGAGGAGATGGTACTACTGGACTGGTGGGTAGTTCTGAGTTTGATACGGGGAGACTTGTGGGCCTGGGACCCAGACCTTGAACCAAGAGAGGGCCAGCTGATTCTGATGTCTGTGGGAGACAGGAGATTGCAAGGATGGTGAAAACTGCAAACTGAATTTGCCTGCTGCTCTGCAAAGATACTGCTGCTGCAGAATGAAAGCACTTCAGGGCCCACTCCTGGGAGCTGCAAACAGACAGGAAGCCCCCAGGAAACAGACAGGAAGAAGCAAGTGCCTTCATCCTCCTGTAGCCTCTCAGGCTCCCACTGACACATCCTAACTTAGAACCACCTGACCAAGCAGCAAGGTGGTTTGAGAGTCCTGGCCCCAGCATCAAAAAGCAGAGTGCAGAAGGATAGATTTGGAGTTGAGAGGCAGCAATTTCATAATCTCCATAGGTGTGGTAGATCTTTTAAGCATTTCAATTACCAAGTGCCTTTTTACCACAGCCTTAGCAACAGAATATTTTGTCAGACTTGTAGATTTTTGCCATCAGATGTTTCTTGTAAACAACAGGTAATTATCTGCCTTATAAACTGTTCTAAAGCATAGAGAAAAGATGGAAGATATAATAGTTCTTACTGCTTTTATGCTTATTATATATAATGGCTTTAACAACGCTTGTAAAACACTACACGACTATACAGAAACACAGCTGACACAGAGTAATGGACAACTCTATGACAAAGGATAAAATGATTGTGCAAGATTGCCTAAACCATCTGCTGGCAAAAGCTAACAGCAGAATCTTCTGTATTTTTATCCCTTGGAAATTTAGTTTATCCTGGTCAGATTTAGGCCTAAAACAGCTTTTGCTATAAATCAAGCCTCTTTGTTAAAAAAAGTTTTTATTCCTTGCTTATTTTAAGATTACCTACGTAAAAGGGAACATCTAGAAAACACCCCCATAGGTTATTTTCATTTCATATATATTTTGATATTCACACATATTCTTATGAAGGCCATTTAGTCATCTACAATTTTTGTACTTTTACTGATAAAAATAAGTCTTTCTTCACTTCTCTCTAGCTAGGCGTCCCAGTCTTCTAAGTATACTGGGGATCAAAATATGCTTACTGCTGGGGAAAATCACTCAGAAATACATCCTTTTACATTCTAGACACATTCTCCATTAAGTTTTGAAATCTTTGATTGAAATCTGTAAAGGTTAAGTCATCATATAAATAGCAGCGCTATTAACAATCACAAAATTAATGAGAATAATAATGAATTCGAGCGTGTAAAATGCCAGAGTTAGCACAAACATTGTAATGCCTCTGTGTATGACATTTTTGTTTTGCCATAGGGAAAAGTTCTGTGAGCTGGTTCCTTAAGTGGAGCGGATACATTATCACTGCAAATAAACTGCTCATTATCTAAGCTGTTTTTGCAACTTTTGGAGAAAGCAAAATGAGGTATTCATGGAGACATTTATGGCTATGGAGTAAAATAAAAAACTGGTTTTAAACAGAGGTGAAATTAAGAACAATTCTGTACATCACTTTCATTATCATTGTAAAAGTAAAACACATTCACTGCAGAAAACTTTGAAAATATACCCATGTGCACATGTGCGCACAGTGCGCACGCACACACACACACACACTCTCCATTAACAATTGTCCATAATCCTACCACCCATGAATGACTTATGACTAGTAGTATGTTTAGTTCCATTGGTCTCTGTCTTATCTCAATAAGTGGGGAACACACAGCAGGTAGTTTTGTAAGTTGCATTTTTGTCAAAGCATAACATTTTTTGCAAAACTTTTCTCAGGCCATTGAAAGTTAGTTGAAACCGTGATTTTTATGCAGCTGCATAATATTGCATCACACAAATAGATTGTATTTTATTTAACCATTGACCACTCCCCACTTTTAGCTATGTACAAACTTCCTTATTTTTCCATTATATAGATGAACATTTTTATACATAAAATTTTGACCACACTTCTAATTATTTCATTTGCACAAATTCCTAGAAGAAGAGGAACTTCCCTGGTGGTCCACTGGTTAAAACACCGTGCTTCCACTTTAGCGGGCATGGGTTTGGGGAACTAAGATCCTGCATGAGGCACAGCATGGCCAACAAATAGAAAATTCCTAGAAGAAGAATTTCTGAGTCAAAGGGTTTGCACAGTCTTAAAACTTTTAAATTATGTTTCCAAATTATCCTCCAGTAAACTTGTATTAGTTTAAATATCTACCTTCTGAGGCAGAATAACTGTCTTTTGGAATCCTTCATAATGTGGATATTATTTTTATTTTTGTTAATTTGATGGGAGAAATTGATAATTTGTACTTGTTAAAAATTTCTATTTCTTGAACATTAATTTATGAATAAAATTGTAAGACCAAAATAATCCTGATTTAGCTTTGGTCAAAATTATAGTTGAAACCACAGGCCACACATTTCATTAGCAGGAATCTTGAAAAGAAAAATAATTGTTAACATGGCTGGTTTGAAGGTATAAAGCACTGAGATAGTCATCTTTATGCTATTAAGAAGATGAGGGCAAAAGCTGAAAACCTGATGTTTTTAAAGTGTAATATTAGCCAATACCAAACTGTTTTGGTTACTACAGCTTTGTAATATAGTTTGGAACCAGGATGTGTGATACCTTCAGCATTGTTATTTCTCAAGATTGCTTTGGCTATTTGGAGTCTTTTGTGCTTCCATATGAATTTTAAGATTGCTTTTTCCATTTCTGTGAAAAATACCATTGGAAGTTTGATGGGGATTGCATTGAATCTCTAGATTGCTTTTAGTAGTATGGACATTTTAACAATGTTAATTCTTCCAGTCCATAAACATGGGATATCTTTCCATTTATTTGTGTCTTCTTCAGTTTCTTTCATCAATGTCTTATAGTTTTATTGGCTAACAGAGTAGATCTTAAGTGTTTTCACTATACACAAAAAAAGGGCAACTATGTGAGGTGTTGGATGTGCTCATTACATTGATTGTGGTAATAATTTCTCAGTATATACATATATCAAACTGTCACATTGTATAACAAATGTACACAATTTTTATTTGTCAATTATACCTCAATACAGCTGGAAAAAATGGTTTATCCCTTTGGGAAAAGGAAATATAAATATTAACTAGGTTGGAGAATAAAGTTCTAGTCAAGTTTTTCATATTTATACATGTATGTATATATATTTTTCATCATGAATTTGGATCTGGCTAGTTTATCAGCAAGATGCTCTCCAGTGACACACTGATCTTTAACTTTGAGACTATTTTTAAAAACTGGTTTGGAGTAGAAAATTTTATTTATTTAACACAGGTTATAGACATTTATACTTGCATTTTATACTATTTCACTAACTGATTATGACTTTATTGACCTTGTTACAATTAAACAAACCATATAAAAGATTCTCTTAGAAATATATGGGCTGTATGGTAGAAATATATAGTTTTTAAAGCAGAAACATTTAAAAACCAAACACAGTTAAAAAATTACAGACAATAACAAGTGTTGATGAGGATGTGGAGAAATTGGAACCTTCATTCATGACTGGTGGGAATGTAAAATAGTACAGCCACTTTGAAAACAGTTTGGAAGTTTTTTGAAAGGTTAGACATACCATATGTCCCAGCAATTCTGCTTCTAGGTATATATCCAAGAGATATGAAAACATATGTCCACATCAAAATTTACACATGAATGTTTATGGAAGCATTATTTATGATGGCCAAAAGTAGAAACAACCCAAATGTCCATCAACTAAAGAATGTATAAACAAAAAGTGGTATATCCATATAATGGAATATTATTTGACAATAAAAAGGATTGAAGTATTGATACACGCTACACCATGGATGAATCTTGAAAACATCATGCTAAATGAAAGGTCAGTCATAAAAGACCACATATTGTATGATTCCATTTGTATGAAATGTCCAGAACACACAAATCCTCAATAAAATATTAGCCAATCAAGTTTATCAGTATCTAAATAGGATATATGTCATGAAAAAGACTTATCTCAGGAAAGCAGGAGTGTTCAGCATTTGAAAATTAACCACTGTAATCCACTGTATCAACAGACTAAGAAAAGCTATAACCATCTCAATAGATGAAGAAAAATCATCTGACAAAATTCAGGATCCATTTATAATAAAAACTTCAGCAAACTAGGAACAGAAGGGAACTTCCTCAACCCGATAAAGGGCATCTATAGTAAACTTATAGCTAATGTCATACTTAATGGCAAAAGACTGACTGCTTTCCCTGTAAAATCAGAAACAAGGCAAGGATGTCGATTTTGTTCCAGATACAAGCCAGTGAAATAAACCAGGAAAAGGGATAAAAGGTATATACTCTGGAGAGAAAGAGCTGTATTCTATTTGTAGGTGACGTGAATGACTATGAGGAAAATCCCAAAGAATTTGCAAAAAGATTACTAAAACTCATAAATAAGTTTAGCAGGATTTTAGGATACAAGGTCAGTATATGAAATTCAATTGTATTGTTATATATTAACAAGAAACGTTTGGAAATTAAAATTAATGTCCAGTACTATTTTCAATAGTATGAAAATTATAATACTTAGGTGTAAATCTCAAAAAATATGTGAGGGATCTTGGGGCTTCCTAGGTGGCACAGTGGTTAAGAATCCGCCTGCCAATGCAGGGGACACAGGTTCAATCCTTGCTCCAGGAAGATCCCACATGCCACGGAGCAACTAAGCCTGTGCACCACAACTATTGAGCCTGCACTTTAGAGCCCATGAGCCACAACTATTGAGCCCATGTGCTGCAACTACTGAAGCCCATGCGCCTAGAGCCTGTGCTCTGCAACAAGAGAAGCCATGGCAATGAGGAGCCCGTGCACCACAATGAAGAGTAGCCCCCACTCACCGCAACTAAAAGAAAGCCCGTGCGCAGCAAAAAAGACTCAACACAGCCAATAAAATAAATAAATAAATAAATTTATTAAAAAAAATATGTGGGATCTGTATACCGAAAACTACAAAACACTGATGAATGAAATCAAAGAAGAGCTACATGGAGAGCCACACAGTGTTTATGGATTTGAAGCCTCATATTGGTAGGATATCAGTTCTTTCCAATTTGAACTGTAGATTCAATGCAATAACAATCAAATCCAGCTGGATTTTTTTTGATAGAAGTTGATAAGCTGATTCTCAAATTTCCTATAATGGAAAGGCAAATGAAATAGAATATCCATAACAATTTTGAAAAAGAATCAAGCTGAAGCATTCACTGTACCTGATTTCAAGATTTATTGTAAAACTATTTTAGTTAAGATAATGTAGTATTGGCAAAAGAATAGACACAGATCAATGCAAGAGAACAGAGAATCTGGAAATAGACATGCATATATATGTGTCTTTTTCAAAGGCAATTGATTTTCAACAAAGATGCAAATGCAATTCAATGGGGAAAAGGCAGGAACAATTATATGTCCATAAGTAAAACAATCGATTTCAACCTATACCTCATATTATAGTCAAGAATTACCAAAAATCATATCCTTAAATCTAAAATCTAAAATGATAAAAGTTCTAGAGGAAAACATAGGAGAAAATATTTATGTAGGTTAGGCATAGATTTCTTGGATACAACACTAAAAGCACAAATCACAGAAGAAAAATAATGTGATCGCCTCACCAGTTACATTCTGTCACATACCTTTTTATTTCCCTAACATATGAAAGTATATTTTATAATTTATAGATTGCTATCTGTCAGAGAAACTAACAGGAACTTAAAAAGAAATGAACAGTTTATTTTTTAGAGTCATTTTATTTTATTTTTTGAACTTGAACAAGTAGATTTTATTTCAGGGATGTGAGGTAGTTCAAATCTGATGATATTTACAGTAGTAATAATGCTTTCAAATAAAAAGATGCTTCATTAAAGTAGTAGCCAGCATCATATTTGATGGTCAGACACTACAACCATTTCTTTTATAACCAGGAACAAGACAATGATCTCAGAAATCGCCAGTGTTGTCTCAACCACTAAATTATAACTATGTAAAATAAAGTGGCAAAATTACCATTACTGGGGCTTCCCTGGTGGTGCAGTGGTTAAGAATCTGCCTGCTAATGCAGGGGACACAGGTTTCAGTCCTGGTCTGGAAAGATCCCACATGCTGAGGAGCAACTAAGCTTGTGCGCCACAACTACTGAAGCCAGTGTGCCTAGAGCCCATGCTCCACAAGAAAAGCCACCTCAGTGAGAAGCCCATGTACCGCAACAAAGCATAGCCCCCTCTCTCCAAAACTACAGAAAGCCTGCGTGCAGCAACGAAGACCCAATGCAGCCAAAAATAAAATAAATAAATTTATATGTAAAAAAGCATATGATGCAGTTTAAAAAAAATTACCATTACTTTCTCATGATTATGTATCTACAAAAACCAGCAGGATCTGGTAAAAAAAAAAAAAGAAGACGTTTAATCACAGCAATAATGAGTATTCAGGAAAAGAGTTGGCTATGGAGTGAATTGTGTCCCTCAAAAAGCCATATATTGAAAACCTAACCACAAATGTGACTGTATTTCGATTTAAGGCTTATAAAGAAGTAATTAAGGTTAAATGAGGTCATAAGGTTGGGATCCTGATATGATAAGATTATTTTCCTTATTAAGAAGAGACACCATAGAGCTTGCATGTTAGAGCCATTTTAGGTTTACAGAAAAATTGAGTGGAAAGTACAGAGTTCCCAGATACCCCGTGTATTCACTCTTTCACTAGTGATTTGGGTTTAAGATTCTTCCATGTCTTTTCATGGTTTGATAGCTTATTTCTTTTTAGTGCTGAATAATATTCCATTATCTGGATATACCATAGTTTATTTACTCATTCACCTATTGAAGGACAACTTTGTTACTTCTAAGTTCTGGCAGTTTTGAATAAAGCTGCTTTAAACATCTGCATGCAGGTTTTTGTACAGACATAAGTTTTTAATTCATTTGGGTAAATACCAAGGAGTGCAACTGCTGAATTGTGTGATAAGAATATATTTAACTTTGTAAGAAATTGCCAGTTGGCCAAAGTGGCTGTACCATTTTGCATTCCCACCTACAATGAATAAGAGCTCCTGTTGCTCCACATCCTCTCCAGCATTTGGTGTTGTCAGAGTTCCGTATTTTAGTCATTTCAGTTGGTATGTAGTGGTATCTCACTGAGTGGTATCCCTCAATGAGTGGTATCTCATTGCTGTGTAAGTTTGCGGTTCCCTAGTGACATGTGATGTTGAACATCTTTTCATGTGTTTACTTGCCATGTATATATCTTCTTTAGTGAGGTGTCTGTTCAGGTCTTTTGCCCATTTTTAATCAGGTTGTTCATTTTCGTATTGTTGAGTTTTAAATGTTCTTTGTATATTTTGGATTACAGTCCTTTGTCAGATGTCTTTTGCAAATATTTTCTCTTAGTTGGTGGCTTGTCTTCTCATTCTCTTGATGTTATCTTTTACAGAGCAAAAGTTTTTAATATTAATGAATTCTTTCTTTCATGAATCAGGCCTTTGGTGGTGTATCTAAAAAGTCATTACCATACCTAAGGTCATCTAGATATTCTCTTACATTATCTTCTAGTTTTATAGTTTTGATTTCGCGTTTAGTTCTGTGATCCATTTTGAGTTAATTTTTGTGAAGGATGTAAAGTCTGTGTTTTCATTGTTTTTTTTTGTTTTTGTTTTTTTGCATGTGATGTCTAGCTGTTTCAGCACCATTTGTTGAAAAGACTGTCTTTGCTCCATTGTATTACCTTTGCTCCTTTGTCAGAGATCAGGTGACTATATTTATACAGGTCTATTTCTGGGCTCTCTGTTCTGTTCCATTGATCTATGTGACTGTTCTTTCAATAATAGCACAGTCTTGATTACTGTAGCTTCATTGTAAGTCTTGAAGTCTGGTAGACAGGTGGTCAGTCCTTTAATATTGAATTGGCTATTTTGAGACTTTTCCTTTCTATATAAACTTTATTTTATTTTTTATAGTAGGCTTTATTTTTGTTTTTGGCTATGTTTGGTCTTCGTTGCTGTGTGCAGGCTTTCTCTAGCTGTGGCGAGTGGGGGCTACTCTTTGTTGTGGTGAGTGGGCTTCTCATTGCAGTGGCTTCTCTTGTTGCAGAGCACAGGCTCTAGGCATGCAAGCTTCAGTAGTTGTGGCATGTGGGCTCAGTAATTGTGGTGCATGGGCTTAGTTGCTCCACAGCATGTGGGATCTTCCCGGACCGGGGATTGAACCCATGTCCTCTGCATGGGCAGGCAGAGTCTTAACCATTATGCCACGAGGGAAGTCCCTCTATATAAACTTTAAAATCAGCTTGTTGATATCCATAAAATAACTTGCTGAGATTTCGATTGGGATTGTGTTGATTCTGTAGATCAAGTTGGGAAGAACTGACACCTTGACAGTATTGAATCTTACTATTCATGAACATGAAATATTGCTCCACTTATTTAGTTCTTTGATTTCTTTCATCGTTGTATATATTTTGTTAGATTTATACCTAGGCATTTCATTTTTGGGGGGTGTTTGTGTAAATGGTAATGTGTTTTTAATTTCAAATTCCACTTGTTCATTGCTGGTATATAGGAAAGTGATTGACTTTCATATTTTATTTTTGTATCCTGCAACCTTGCTATAATAGCTTATTAGTTTCAGGAGTTTTTTGGCTGATTCTTTTGAATTTTCAGCATAGACAATCCTGTCATCTGTAAATAAAGACAGTTTTACTTCCTCCTTTTCAATCTATGTGCCTTTCATTTACTTCTCTTGTCTTATTGAATTAGTCAAAACTTCCAATTAGGAATTTGGGAATAATGTATACATACTACTGTATATAAAATAGATAAACAACTAAGACCTACTATATAGCACAGGGAACTATACTCAATATTTTGTAATAACCTATATGGGAAAAGAATCTGAAAAAGACATATATATATAAAATATGCATATCTGAATCAGTTTGCTGTACACTTGCAACTAACATAACAATGTAAATCAACTATATTTCAATTTAAAAAATCCAAACTTCCAATAAGATCTTAAAAGCAGTGGTGAGAGGGGACATTCTTACCTTGTTCCTAATCTTAGGGGGAAAGCTTTGAGGGTTTTATTATTAAGTTTGATGTTAGCGATAGGTTTTCTGTAGATGTTCTTTATCAAACTGAAGAAGTTCCCCTCTATTCCTAATTTGCTGAGAATTTTTTTTTTTTTAAAATCATAAATCGGTATTGGCTTCTGTGAAATGCTTTGTCTGCATCTGTTGATATGATTACGTGATTTTTCTTCTTTAGCCTGTTATTGTGATTGATCACAGTAATCGATTTTCAATTGTTGAACCAGCTGTGCATACCTGGGATAAATCCCTTTTGATTGTGGTGTACCACATTAACATTTTTTAAAAAAAACTATTTATTTATTTATTTATTTAAAAAACTATTTATTTATTTATTTATTTGGCTACATTGGGTCTTAGTTGTGGCATGCAACATCTTTGCTGTGGCCTGTGGGATTTTTCATTGTAGCATGTGGGCTTCTCTAGTTACGGTGTGAGAACTTCTCTCTGGTTGTGGTTCATGGGTTCCAGCGTGTGTAGGCTCCACAGTTGTGGCAGGCGGGCTCCAGAGCGTGAGGCTCAGTAGTTGCAGTGTGCGGGATCTCTAGTTGTGGCATGCATGTAGATTTATTTTAGTTATTAATTTATTTATTTTGGCTGTGCCAGGTCTTAGTGCAGCTTGTGGGATCTTTGAGTTGCAGCATGCAGACTCTTAGTTTCAGCATGCAAGTGTGATCTAGTTCTCTGACCAGGGATTGAACCTGGGCCCCCTGCACTGGGAGCGCAGAGTCTTACCTACTGGACCACCAGGGAAGTCCCTACCACATTTTTTTTATACAGTGTCAGGTTTGATTTGCTAATATTTTGTGGAGGATTTTGTGTGTGTGTGTGTGTGTGGCTGCTTTGGGTGGTTTCTCTTGTTGCGGAGCTCAGGCTCTCGGTGCATTGGCTTCAGTAGTTGTGGCTTGTGGGCTCTAGAGCACAGGCTCAGTAGTTGTGGCACATGGGCTTAGTTGCTCCACAGCATATGAGATCTTCCTGGACCAGAGATTGAACCCATGTCCCCTGCATTGGCAGGCAGATTCTTAACCAGTGTGCCACCAGGGAAGTCCTCGTAAAGGATTTTTTCATCTGTGTTCATGAGAGATATTGATCTGTAGTTTTCTTGAATGTCTTTGTCTGGTTTTGGTATTAGGGTAATGCTGGCTTCATAGAATGAGTTAGGATTATTTCCTTTGCTTTTATCTTCTGAAAGAGACTGTGGACAATTGGTAATATTTCTTCCTCAAATGTTTAGTAGAATTCACCAGTGAACCCATCTGAGCTTAATGCTTTCTGTTTTGGAAGGTTACTAATTATTGATTTACTTTCCTTAATAGCTATAGTCCTGTTCAGATTTTCTATTTCTTTTTGTGTGAGTTTTGGCAGATTGTGTCATTCAAGGAATTGGTTGATGTCATCTAGGTTATCAAATTTGTGGGCATAGAGATTCATAGTATTCCTTTATTATCATTTAGATATCTGTGAGATCTATAGTGATGTTCCCTCTTCCATTTCTAATACTAGTAATTTGTGTCTTCTCTCTTTTTTGCTTAGTTACCCTGGCTAGAGGCTTATCAATTTTATTGATTTTTTTCAAAGAGTTAACTTTACGTTTTGTTGATTTTCTCTATTGATTTCCTGTTTTCACTGATTTTTGTTCTAATTCTTTTTTCCTTTGTTCCCATTTGCTTCCTCTGTTCCCATTTGCTTCCTCCTGTCTGAAACTTCATAGTTTTCATTAAGGCTCTTATTTCTTGCTGTTTATGAACCTCCCTGATTTTAGTTCCTCTTAAATTGTTTCTTCAGGCCAGAGATTCAGTTTGTGAAGGATTGAGAGGCTGAGGGACTTGTGGGAAAAATCTAACAAAGCGTTTTCTTCTTCCTACAACTACAACTTTTACTAAAATCTACCATTTATTGAGTATGTTCTAAATGCTAGGTGTTTAAAAAGATATCTTATTTAATCTTCAAAACAGTCCTACAAGGTAATTAGTACTATTTTCATATATACATGAGGGAAGAAGGTTCCAGAGGTAAAATAACTTGCTCTAGGCTAAACATTTTGTATAAGTGGAAGAACTGGATTTTTTTTTTTAGAGCTTTTTTTTAATATAAATGTATTTATTTATTTTATTGGCTGTGTTGAGTCTTTTTTGCTGTGTGCAGGCTTTCTTTTTAGTTGCAGTGAGTGGGGGCTACTCTTTGTTGTGGTGCGCGGGCTCCTCATTGCCGTGGCTTCTCTTGTTGTGGAGCACTGGCTCTAGGCTTGTGGGCTTCAGTAGTTGCAGCAAATGGGCTTGATAGTTGTGGCTCACGGGCTCTAAAGCGCAGGCTCAGTAGCTGTGGTACACGGGTTTAGTTGCTCCGCGGCATGTGGGATCTTCCTGGAGCAGGGATCGAACCCATGTCCCCTGCATTGGCAGGCAGATTCTTCACCACTGTGCTACCTAGGAAGCCCGGAAGAACTAGATTTTAAGCTCAGATCTGTAGAATAATAATATAAGAGCTGTACATATAAATAAATTCACGGCAGATATATAGTCATATAGACACTGCAACATCACAGGGATTTTGAAAACATCTTATACTTTAAAAAGTTTTAAAGGTGATATGTTTTGTTTACGAGAAAGTGGCATTGCTTTGTCAGATGAAGGGAATGACTCATTCAAAGGTAGAGATTTGTTGGTGGGTGAGGAATGGTGAGACTGGTTCTATCTCATTTTTAGTATTAGTCTATGATACATACTTACAAAATTGATTGGCCCTTTTGGACGCCCATGTGTTTTGTCACTTGTAAGCGATAACAAATGAGGACTGAAATGTTGTCATATCGTATTTCACTCAGCCTTTAAACATGATTTAAAAATAATTATCATATCCTATGTTGGTTTAGGTTAAGTCTATGCATAATATTTCTTCATTCCTTTATATCTTGTTTTGGAAAATCTGGCTTGACTTCCTTTAGGAGGTGGGGATTGTGATCCAGGAAGCCTCTCAGCCCAGTGATAGTGCCACAGATTTAATTTCTATAGGTTTATTAACTTCTAAAAGCAAAGATCTTAAAGCAGGGGAGATGTATTTAATTATTTTTTATTTGCAATATTAAATTGTGCCTATAGATGGAGAAGTTGTTCCATATAAATCAGAATACTTGGTTTCTCCATGAAGATTAAAGAAATTCAGGTTTCTGGCAAGTAGAAGATGGATTTCCTGAATAAAAATGTGAAACAGGAAAAGTGGGTTACTTATAAATTTTAATGAGAAATAATTTTAACGGGGACAGGAATTTTACTAATTTCAATTATATCTACACAAAACCCTTAGTACCTGCACTGTTTTTACAATTTGGCCATAACACTTTTAGATCTGTACGTATGAACGTGTGTATGTCTGTGTTTATCTTGTACAAATGATCTTGTACATAAAGGATTTTAAGCAATGTACAAACCTTTATAAGATAAAAAAGATAAACCATGACTAAATTTTAAAGGTGGAGCAAGAAAGAATGGAATGAAGTTAGGGAAATATCATGTCTTGAGTTGGATCACAGATCTGGCCTGGGGCTTCCTAGCAGCCAATGCTAGTAGGAAAACAGGATCAGTTGCATAATCTAGTGTCTATAACATAAAGACATGGCACGTCCTAGGAGAGCTATAATAATTCTTAGGTATAATGATACTAAGATCAGGAATTGTCACTTTGGGATTCATGAAGAGGATACTATATAATGTAATAGGTAATATTCTTATAGTCAGCACAATGGTACTGTGTCAGCTGGTGGGTAGTACTACAGTGCTATTCAGTGATAGGAGTTGGAGGTGGAGGAGGAAGGCTAAGCACCATATACCAAGCATTCCTTGTTTAGTTTTCTGATTGTCTAGTTTAATTGAAGGTTGCAATTTCGAATCCACCCATCCTCCATAAATATTATTTCTCTAACTGAGGGGTTTGATAAGGATGGAGGGTTGCTGTGAAGACTAAATAACATGTTGCATGCAGAACACTTAGTTCCGAGTCTGGAGGGAGTGAGGCCATGCTAAAAGCTGTCCACAACTAGCCGGACCATGCACCACTCTTAGCCAAAGGACACGCAGTGTTTGCTGTGCCTGACTCGTGTGGTTATCTGTGTGGCCTGTTAAACACAGCGGTTTAGGTTTCAAAACTCACTTGAACTGGAATAGCCTTCACATCCCTTTCCGGAAGGATTCTCTCTAGCCTCATGTTCACTCATTCATCGTGGTTCCATACCTCTTGTACAAGGCTCCTGGGTCCTATTAGTGTTTCTAGACTCTCTCGGTATCTTCTCTAGCTTGATCCTTCTCTTACTCTGCTTGTGGTGTTTCAAGGATATTGCTGCTCTAGATCCTGAAACCCATGCCAAATCTTTCTAAAAAACTGCTGCCCAGATCAGGTTTCCCTTTCTTTCAAAGAAAGAAGATTAGACTACAGCCTGTAGGATTTATGGCTTCATTCTTGGTCAACTTACTGTAATTTCTTTGAGTCTGTGACATTTATGCAATTTTTAGAGCAGCTTCTGGAGCTGGAAGCTGACGAGAAAAGTCCTTCAGCTCCATCCAGTCACCACTTGGTTTATTCACATCCAGACCCTCTGCCTTCAAACATGGAATCATTGCAACCTCAGGCTGGAAGTGACCAGAAGTCATTTAATCCCTCTGCACAATCACACAAATGTCCCCCTTTAGCTAGTCTCCCTCCGTTCTCCATTGTATTGTTTGCAAATTCTACTAAATAGGATGTTGCAATAATTTTGCATTCTATGGCCGGAGGATATGCTAAGGGTATATTTTTGCTTATATTTCTGCACACTGTTTGGGAGAATGTGCCCTGAATTCTGTTTTGTTTCCATTAACCTTTTTCTGAGAAATTACTGACCCTGAGTATTGGAATCCACAAATGGATTCTTTTAACAACTATCCTGTCAGGATGCAACCTCTGTGTGTTATGTGGCTTTTAGTCTGCAAATGCTTCCTCTTAATGCATCGATTACCTTAAGAAGTATTTCTCTGAGTGACTTTCCCTGCATTAGGATTTCAGGAATATTTCCGTCTCTGCTGTTTTAGGAAACCTCCAGTCAGAAGAATTTACAGTTCACTTATTTTTATAGCTGGCAGCAGCTATTTAAAACCTTGCCTCTCACTCCTACCTGCCTGAGATCGTCCCAAATCAATGATTCTTGGGATTTCTCTATAGACTTTGTCTTAATCCTGTGCACTCAGTCTTAAGGAAGATATTTGTATCCTGACATATTTTGCATGTTTCCGTCATCCTTGAGAAAACCACGCAAACTCTTTCCCAGCTCAATGCAAAGTGGAGGTGTACCACTGTCATTTAGCCTTGAGTGAGAGGTTGCATTGAGGGAAAGCAGCCCATGATTTTGATCTTGCAGAATCCAAATGAGAGCCTCTTTAGTCTTCAGTGCAACACTGATGTCTGTGAAATAGCTGCCCAGTGTTACCATTAGAGGACAGGTCAGGATTGGATATACCTCTAGAAAGTAAATCCATAGCACACAGTCTTGGATTGTTTATTATTTTCAGGTGATGCTGCCAACAGCTTGGGACCCTATAGCAGCAGGCCTGTGGGGACCAGTCCCACAGGGCTGTCCAGTCCTCTGGGGAGATGTTTGGTGGTCAGGTCTCAGCAGATCAGTAGGGATTTGTCCTCCTGATAGTGATATCTTTAATTCTCTTCTCTATCTTCTATTATGGCAAAAATTAAAAACAAACACACACAAAAAGACCCATTATAAACAGCACTTGGTTGCTGTCAGTGAGTACATTTCGATAGCCTTGGAGTCTTGGGTGTATATTTTCACGTGTGTGTGTATGTGTGAAAGCGTGTGTGTGTGTGTGCATGTGAAAGCTGGGGGCAGGCAGGGCACAGAGAAGAGACAGGAGACACTGGGGACACTGGAGTGGTAAGGAAATATAATCAAACTGAACAACAAGGGGTCTCTAAAGTCTTGCTGGAGAGCAGCCCGGAAGCAAAATGAATTGCATTTCAGACTGCCCCTCTTTTCCCACCTCACCCTAAACTGCTTGCAATGTTTTGACTCCTAAACCTGAGTTATTGGTTACAAGTGAAATTAGGCAGCCTGGTTTCTAGGTAGCAGGTTGGATTGCAGTGAAATGTCTCCAGAACACCTCAGCCTTTGTCAGAAGGCTAAGTGGAGCTACCTCCAGATGGTACCTGGAGGGTGCATTGTAATCTTTCTGTACTTGTTACCTGTATTTGCATTTGTGAGGCATACCTGTTGTGAAGCCAAATGCCAACTGAGAGTCTCTAGGAAAGGCCATTTAGCATGAACAAGATCACATTGGTTTTGGTTGTATGAGAAACTAGTGGGAGCTGGAGATTGAACTGAGGAAGAGTGCAGATGAGTGGAAAGTTGGGAATGTGTGCTTGTGTGTGGCAGCAGCTAGCAGGTTCTTCTGGATGGGATCACTTCCCACCATCTCTTTATTATATGGAGCAGGGATTTGTCAACTTTGGTGCCATTGGCTCCTTTACATGCCAGGAATAGGCTTGAATGAGCATGCTAGACCAAGGGCAAAAGGAAGGGGACCTTCTCTACCAGAAAACGAGGCTGAGAGCTTGTGAGGAGACCACCCAGGTGGAGGAGACCACCCAGGTGGAGGAGACCAGGGTGGGGTGAGGGAGAGGTACAGTGAACAAAGGGAACAAGAGAAGAAAGGAGAACAAATATTGTCTTGCAAAGACATAAGCAGTAATGAAAATAGTGTGAAAGAGAAGAGAAATGGAAGAAAAATAATTTGAAACAAGAGATAAAAAGCAAGAAAGAACAAGATTCAACCCCTTGTTTAATAAGAGGTGGTGCAAACAAGAGAAAATATGGTGAATGTGATTTCTGGTGCTGGTAAGACTTGAAGAGGCCATGAACTATGACTTCCAAATGATACAGAGAGAACACTGCACAGAAAATGGTGCTCTGTGTCTCCATATTAGTATTAAAACTGAGTCCTGGTCCAACATGAGGGGGAAGCAGGGCAGGAAAGTGTCAGGAGGCTGTGGTTGAGAACCCGAGGTCTGTGTGGCAGGCACACGTGCTCTGCCCTGGCAGAGGTGGTCCTGGAAGACCTGCCTGGTGTCCTGTTCTCTCAGGGCTGGTCTAGCTGTCGTGTAGAGAGATGAGGAGGCACCTGAAACTGTATTCTCACTCTTGGTGAGGATGGTGTAAGGGAAGGAGGAGTAGCAGACAAAAGACATCACAGCTTATCTCTACATCTCTGTTCCCTTGTTTATAAAATGTGAGCTACCTAACTCAGGAGAGTCCTTGTAAAGAGGAAGAGAATTCTAAATTAACTGTAAGCAAACCAAAATCTAAGCCTGTAAATGCCTCAGAGTTACAAAATCAAAATGCTAAGGGCAACCAATCACAAATAGCCAACTAGGCTTTAAGCTATAAACAATCAACAATTTTCTTACTTTGCTTCTGCACTTTCTCTGTGTACATCTCCCCCCTCCCCTGAGCTCCTGCCAGTGGGGCACTCCTAACCACCTTCAGGTTTGGTGCTGCTGGATTTGAATAGATTTTTGCTCAACTCTTAAAATGTTTACTGTGCCTCAGTTTACCTTTTAACAAGAGAGAATACGGCAAGGTTCCTGGCTCCGTAAATGGTGGCTATTTTTAGTGCTCATACATGTGATCTTTAAAAAAGTGTACAAAAATATTTACATAGCAGTTTTATAAGTAAAAATAATAGTCACGAAACAGTACTCACAACAACCATGCACACACACAAGCATGGAAGGGAGGAATTGTACTCAAATCTTAACAGCGCTTACTTTTGGAAAGTGGATTATTGGTAATTTATCTTTCTTCTCATGCTTGTCTGTATTTCTACAGTGACCATTAATTACTTTTGGAATAAGAAACACATTATTCTTTAAACAGCTGTAAGAATCAATTCCAACAAGGTCCATTATCAGTCCTTTTTCCCACACCTCCTCAAATATGGATTCAAGAAGCTCTAACACCAGCCCTTGTTCTCACCCCTCCCCCAGTGTGGATTCATTTTAATTGGGAGCTTCATGGCCATCCCCCTGGTGCCTTCTGGGTCAGAGGGAGAAGCGAGTTTGCATTCTGGTAAGAGCTGGGAGAAGCTACTGTGTGCTGTGTTTCTCACCTGTGTTTGAGGAAAAGGCACTGGAAGTTTATAACAGAGGACCTTATTTGCTCACGACTGTGCTGGATAAGGAGCCAGGTTTGCAGGCAGCCTTGGATCTGGCATGAATTCCCGAGATCTGCAGTAGGAAGGCTAATTATTTGGAGGGCTGTCTCTTTGCACATGCTTTATTAATCTGTGGGCATTGCCATAAAAAACTGGCTTTTAGCTGAGGTAACCTTCTGAGGGTGGCTGAGTGGAGCAGCTGCTCTAGACTGGAAAGTGCCACTCTCCAACTGGGTATGCATATGAACCACCTGGGGATAGCTGGGAGCTACTGAAAGCAAGCATTTGTCAGTAGAGTGATGCTTTCCCTGGGCTCTGTTTGGAAATGGAAGATGTCCTGTGGTGTTTCCATTGCCTCTGTGCTAGAATCCAATGAATAGCATCGTGTTATGTGGTAGAATCTGGGTGATTCTAGGTGGTGATAATGGCTTTGAGGAGCAGGGAGGAGGGTGGTGATATGACATCTAATTAGGTTGCCACAGTCATTTGCCATAACTAAGAAAGAGTTAAGTTAGATGTCTGTGCCTGTGAATTGCTCTCCACCTCAACTTCAGCGCTGCTTCGTATTCTGATCTGCTTTGGCACGTTTTTGATTTTGGGCAGGGATTCAGCCTTGTCCATGGTGCCAGAGGCTGTGTATGTAATAGAGGCATCACATGCAGTGACAGGTTTGTAGAAAAAGCAATCTGTACAGACACAGATCAAACGAGAGCATTTCCATTGGAAAGTGCAGCACAGCTTATTTTTTGCATCCCAGTGGTAACGTGGCTGCTTAGGGTCACGTTCATCAGTGTCCAGGTGTGTATGACACTCAGTGATGCTGATGGATGTTGGGCCCAGCCTTCCCTGGTAGCCTGGTTCTTAGGTAGAGAGGCTGTATGGGGAAGCTTCCTGAGCAGGGGGTCCAGGACTGGGGATAGAGAACCGTGAACACTGGCACCCCAGGTTGTTCAAGCCTTGGGCATGATTCTGATCGTTTGTCAGAAACTGACAGTGCATGACAACTGAAAGTTGAAGTGCAGGGATTATTCACTCCCTTTATTCCTCATCCTTCTTCTGGCTGTTGCCAGCTCTCAAGGCTCCCAGAAGGCAGAAGCAGGAGGAGAGGAAATTTAAGGCATGGTTTCTCCTCTTCATTAGTGGTTCTATTAAAAGGTATTGTGGTGGTGGGGGAACTAATGGTAGGAATAAACAAATGTTGGATAATTTTGGTTTTCAAATGCTCTCTCTTGCTCCCATTTCCTCCATGACTCATTGCTAGTACAAGTGAACCCCTTTCCGTAATGAGAGCGTGGTGGCCTTTAGCCGTGAATTACATACTTGCAGGGAAAAATTTGCATTAATCTATTTTCATGTCCAATTAGATTGATGAGCAGTTTGACTACTTAGTGTTATTCCACTTGGATTTTTGCTGAGGCTCTTGAAATGTGTCTGTGTTGATTGATTGATAAATCCATATAAAATGTTCGCTGCCTGCTTACTGTGCACCAGACCCTGAACAGAGATACAGAGTGACCCAGCCAAGTGCAGTTCTATTTTCATGGAATTTAATTTAACTAGAGGGATGGAAAATTAAGCAAATATTAGGAGACAGTGTAGCAAGTGCTCTGATAAGGCAAGGCCTATGTGTCTCACCGCATGTAGCAGGGACCTTGGAAGGATCAAAGACGTTGTTCTGGAGGAACTGACTTCTAGGTTGAGACCTGAAGGTGCGTGGACTTCAGAAAGCGAAGGGGTGGGGAGAGGCCAGTGTTGTAAGCAGAGGGACCAGTCTGAGCACCACTTCATAATCCCTTTCTGCTGGGTGTATATATATTTAGAAAGAAAAATCTTAAGTGAGAAAGAACTTCTCTGGTAATAATCAGATGATTATTAACAGGTCTCTTATCAGGTGGAGCTTTATTTGTCTCCCTCTCACGACCATACCTGTTTGAGCTGGTGTTATGGCTACTCATGTACATCGCCAAAGGATGGCTGTAGGCTCTGGAAGGCCTTCGCTTTCCTCGTATCACTCAGATAGAGGTTTTGTAAGTGAGCTTCTTGAATCGAAGAATAAACTGATAAAAATTATCAGAAAATGAAAAAAAAATAAAAAGAATAAACTGATTCAGGGCACACTGGAAATCCAGTCTGTGTCCCAAAGCCAGTAGGGAAGGCAGTTGATCTTAATGTGTGATCTTGACCCTTCGGCGTTACCTGGATTGGCCAGTGGCCTAGGTGTATCTGACCTTCCTGAAGGTACTGGTTCTTGACCACTGTCCTCTGGTCTGCTATCCTTCTTTTGTGAAGCTGACTGGGCTTGGCCTAGGATGGGCACGTTGGCCTATTCCCTCAAATATCTCACTTTAGCTGCATTCAGGTTGTTACGACTGCAGGCCTGCGCATACATCGCTCGTTCAACAGATATTTTAGTTTCATGTATTGCAGCATAACTGAGAGCTTCCTGTGCCCTGGGCTCTGTGGCACATGCTGACAATACAAGAATGAATAAGACAGAACCTCTGCCCAAAGTTACTGGCACGTATTATTGGGCTGGCCAAGAAGTTCGTTCGGTTAGTGAACAGGTTCAAGAAAGTTCTTGGTGAAAATGAAAAATGTCTTTTATTTTTACTTAAAGCCGAGTGAACATTTTGGGCAACCCAATACATGCCAAGTTTCAAATGAGCTAGAGATGGTGAGGGTGGGGTGGAGTGGTTGGATGGGAAGTCCCAGCATCAAGATTTTAGGCAGCATTTCTCCATGACATCAAAAGGGAATATGGTCTTTTTTTTTTTCTGGCTGCACCTCATGGCATGTGTGATCTTAGTTCCCCAACCAGGGATTGAACCCGTGCCCCCTGCAGTGGAAGTGCAGAGTCCTAACCATTGGACCACCAAGGAAGTCCCAGGAATATAGTCTGGATTCAGGAGCTTCTAAGATAATTGCCATAGGAAATAGGACCTGGTTCCTTAGGAGATTATAAAATTTTTCCCAACTTCCTTTCTTGATAGTGGAGATTAAACTATTTATATTCTTTCAGACTGAGTTCTCTTTGGGTCCTGGACTATATGGGGTTGAGGTCATTTGGGAGATTCACACCCACCAGATTGTAGACTGGTTCTCTGGGTTGCTTGAAAGAATTGATGTGCCTCTGTGATATTATGATAGAAGAAGAAATATGTATTTGGTCTTTGTCCTCAGTTCCTGGCACAGAGCTCTTAAAACTCTTGTTATTTCCTGAATGATAGAGATGATAGGAAAATCTTTTGTTATAATATTTGGCCTTAGTCCATAGTTCCTGACACAAGAGCTTCTAAGACCCTTGGAATCTCTGGGGAGATAAGGTGTCTTTTTCTATGCTAATGAGGTTACTGGTGGCTGGGGACACCTAGGTGGCTTCAGGATGGGGGTTGGTTGCCAGAAAGATCAGTGCATGATTAGAGGGTTGGAACTTTCATCCTCATCCCCTGACCTCTGAGAAGGGCTGGAGGTTGAGTTGATCATCAATGGCTAATGTTTAATCATGCTTACTTAATGAACCCTCTATAAAAACTCCTAAAAGACAGAGATTGGAGAGCTTCTGGGTCAGTGAACACACTGAAGTGCTGGGAGGGTGGCATGCCTGGAGAGGGCATGGAAGTTCTGTGCTCCCCACCCTGTATCTTGCCCCTTGCATCTCCTTCATATGGCTGTTTCTCAGTTGTATATTTTTAGAATAAATCAGTAATAGTAAGTAAACTTTTCCTGAGTTCTCTGAGTCATCCTAGGAAATCATCAAACCTGAGAAGTGGGATCATGGGAACCTGGATTTATAGGTGGTCAGTCAAAAATATGGGAGGCCCAGGACTTGTGATTGGCAGTCTTGTGGAACTGAGCTCTTACCCTGTGGTGTTTGTGCTGACTCTGGGTAGTTAGTATCAGAAATGAACTGCAGACACCCAGTTGGTTCTAGAAAGTTGGAGAATTGGTTGGTGTGGGGAAAAAACCCCTACATATTTGGTGTTAGAAGTTTTATGAGTAAAAACAGTTTAAAAGAACACCCAGATGATGCTGTAATATCACTTTCAAGTAAATATGTTTAAAAAAAATCTCATTCATTTGGAGTCTATCACTTTGGAATTTGTGATTTTTTGGGAAACAATTTAGGCTAATTTTTATTTTCACATTTTCTATAGAAAAAGGGACTTGGACACAAGACAATACTGAAAATAAACAAAAGATAAATGAAATAAACTGGCTTTAGCAACTCTAGAAGCACGCAAATTTGACATACTAATTAAAAATAATACCTTTTCATGAAGACAGGTCTCCTAAATAGAAGTCATGCTATTAGATATGTTGTTAAAACATTTTGGTGCCACTTTTTGCTAAGGGAGGCTTGAAATAACTAGTGCTGATTTCCAAGCTACAAATCACCTATGCGTTTTATACAAAGAGACAAATTAACAATGATATAAATCTAGTGGGTTGTTTATTTCTAGGAGTAGTGAAAGCTAGGAAACCATGGCAACCAATGTAGTCAGAGATGATGTGAAAAGGACTTAGACTCTTGGCAAAAATGAATTGAAAAAAAAAAGTGTGAAGTCCTGAAACAGTCACTAACAGTTCTAGGCAATTTAACTTTTCTTTTTTTCATTCTGATGGAGGAGTTACATCCCAGCAGGAGTGGAAGTTATAGTGAAGGGTTATTTGTTGCTTCCTCTACATCTCTTATTTTATAATTCTGAGCTCAGTGGCAGAGGCTCAGTTAAAAGCTCATGGACATGTTTTATAGTGAAGGCGGTGGTAATGATAGCATGTTAACAACTCATAAAGAGCTCAATATGTGCCGTGTACCTCTCAGATTCTCTCCTCATTAAAGTCATCTCTTAGGATCTACATGAACTCCAATAGGCCATGAGAAAAATTACTGTGTTAATTCACTTATTGGTAAGAAAACTTAGCTGCCAAAGCTGAGTTTATGGATGGTGAAATTGTTGATTTGCCGTTAATGTATATTCTCAGCCATATTATAAAGCTGTCGATGCTTAATCAACCAGAGAAAACTGTATTATTTGTTCAGCAAATAATGGTGCAAACTTTTCCGGTTCACAACAGGGTGGTAATGGGCCAAATCCAAATATCACAAAATTCGCCCTTTTTCCTTTTTACTGAGATTCAGCCACTTTTTCTTATTGTTTTTTCAACTTATCAGAGTATTTTCAATTAATTAATTAATATTTCAGATCGTTATTGGAGTATAATTGCTTTACAAGGTTGTGTTAGTTCCTGCTGTACAACAAAGTAAATCAGCTGTATTTATGCATATATCCCCATATCCCCTCCCTGTTGAGCCTCCCTCCCACCCTCCCTATCCCACTCCTCTAGGTCGTCACCAAGCACTGAGTTGATCTCCCTGTGTTATGCAGCAGCTTCCCATTAGCCATCTCTTTTACCTTTTGTAGTGTATATATGTCAATGCTACTCTCTCACTTCATCCCAGTTTCCCCTTCCCTCCCCTCCATGTCCTCAAGTCTGTTCTCTACTTTTGTGTCTTTATTCTTGCCCTGCCACTGGGTTCATCAGTACTATTTTTTTAGATTTCATATATATGCGTTAGCAAATGGGATTTGTTTTTTTTTCTCTTTCTGACTGACTTCACTCTGTATGACAGACTCTAGGCCCATCCAACTCACTATAAATAGCTCAGTTTTGTTCCTTTTTATGTTAGCCACTTTTCTTGAATAAATATTCCTTGGATCATTGCATGCCTTCAGTTAATTTATACGGTTCTGAAAAAGTTAATTTTGACTTTTTTTTTTTTTTTTTTTGCCACTATTCTGGTTGCTTTTATGGAGGAATGGAATTTCAGAGGTTCTTTACTGAACTGAACTCAGGTCTGCTTGCCCAACACGTACAGCAAAGCCAGTCTACTGACATGGGGTGTGGTGAAGGAAAGTACAGCATTTATTTTCAGGGCACCAAGCAGGGAGAATGGACAGCTAATGTTCAAAACATTCAAACTCCTTTGGCAAGGGTTTTTAAAGGCAACATTAGAGGTGGGGTCCTTAGGTGCATGATCAGCTCATGAACACTCTTCTGATTGGTTGGTGGTGAGGTACAGGGTGATGTTTGGGGAATTTTAATTGTCAATCTGTGGTTCCCACCAGTCTGGAGTCTATGTGTTTGTGATCAGCAAGTAGTCAACATCCTCCGCTGGGTTTTAGTTTCTACAAAATGACTCAGAGGCATGCATCAGATTGTTATCTGCATCCCTCAAAGAGGAACTAGGAGTGCTGTGACTGTTTTATCACTGAACTATTGTTCAAAATATTAATACTTTTCTTGCTTGACTGCTTTTCCTTTCCTTCTGCATTTTCTCATCTCTCTAATCATTAACTACTTTAGTCTGCTCTTTGGAACTTGAGGAGGGCCTAGGAGACTAAAGTTTTTACAAACAAGAAGCAGGGAACATGGAGAGGCTTGTACCCAGGGAGGCCCCATGAAGTCCTGCTCAGTTTCAGTTCTTACTCCACCATTCTGGAAGTGCTTCTTTCCAGTCCCTTCATTTTTACTTTGTCCATTTATCAGCATTAAAGGTCAGTGAGATTAAATGGACTCCTGTGTACCCACACAGCTCTGCATGGGACAGCGATCCTGGGTGGCTGCTTGGCGTGAATGGCCTACAGCAGTAAGTGTATGAGCAGCTGCTGTTTCAGTTGGAACTGTTCCTAACCTGGAGAGGAGCAAACAGTGAAAACATGGAAGGAGAGCAAAGGGAACAGCACTAGCCAACAGCGTGATTGTGTGCATAGAGTTTCTGGGTGAGTGTTGCATGTGGTAGCTTAAATTTATGACATTTCCAAAAACTCCATTACTACAGCTCACTTTTGTTTCATTTCACAGTAGAGAAATATATCAGACTGGTAAAGTTCTTTTGCAGACTTTCATTTTTAATGTAAATTTGGATGCTTATGCTTAGTGATAGACATGCTTCCTCAAGATTTCCCCCAGTGGCAGAGGCTCAACCAGTAATTTTTCCCCCAGTTTTCTCTCCTTCAAGACCAGAGTCCGGAGTAGTAAATTCAGACAGTATCATGTGAGCTGGGAAATACTTGCATAGACAACTGTTTTTTGCATTTATTAACTTCTAAGGATCAAATGAGAGGGTCGAGACCAAAGGATAATAGTTGTGTAAGAAGACTAATTTGCGTTCAAAATAGGGAGTTATTTCTGACAACAAAAGTTCTAAATCTAGCTTGATCCTCTGTTTTCTGCATCTTCTCTGTTTTCCTCATTTTCCCTGTCTGCAGCATGTGACATGTCTCTGCCTTCCATCACCATCTCATTTCATTATTGGTATTTGTTTCATTTCTTTACTGGCATTTGTTTACATGTCTGTTTAGTCCAGTGGTTCTCAACCAGGAGAAATTTTGTCCCCCAAGAGTCACTTGGCAATGTTTGAAAATACTTTTGGTTGGCATAGCTGGAGTGGGGGATGCTACTGGCATCCAGTGTGTAGAGGCTGTGGATATATCCAAATCCTACAATGCATAGGACAGCTCTCTGCAACAAAGAACTATCCTTCCCCAAAGTTCAGTAATGCTGAGTTCGAGAAATCCTGCTCTAGTCCATGAGATTTGAGGGCAGGGAGCCTGTAGCTAGGTATATGAGATGTAATAAATGGTAAACATAACAGTTGGTCAAAGAACAGAGTCTGTTCATTTCTTATCTTTTTTTTTTGCAGTTGCAACCAGTGGTTTGAGGGCTTGAAATTATGTATTTGATTTTTTTTTTCTTTTCTTGTTTAGTAGCTGAAAGGGAAATCCAGAAAGACCACACAATCCAGTTATTCCTATGAATAAACATCAAAAACACATGAAAAACACCAACCTGAGGGGCACTGGGGGCAAGCCAGAAAATGAAATCCATATAACATTTCTTTAGAAAGGCATCATTCGGTCTTACCTTAGCTGATGGGGCTGGCAGTCCTCACTCATCAAAATAGGCACAGGCTTTTATCTGAGTTTGTTTTACTCTTCAGTGTGGCTTTTGGATGTGGATGTGATTTACTGCTCTCTGTTATGGTTAGTCTCAAGATAGCACAATACGGAGAGACGCAGAGAACCAGGCAGCCAATGCACAGACGGCAGAGGGATGAGAGGGAAGCTGTAAATGGAAGAGAAACTTTCTGCATCCCATTGATTCCCGTGTGAAAAGAAACCATGCTCTTGCTGTTTTGAGAGAAAAGATAAAGAGCATGGAGGAAGAGATAGCTTGATTCCCTGGATCCCTAGGCCTCGCTCTGTAGTAGACGTCTCTGTAAAAGCAAACTGCAGCAGCTGGGCTGCATCTTTCAGATACTGCTTTTGCAGAGAAAGTGAACACAGGCCTGATAGCACACACCCACATCCTCCATCTATCAGTGTCCTGTTGGTGGATATGTGTGTACACAAAGCAAAAGCGCAGGACCAGAAATGTTTGTTGAAGGGGCTTGTGCATAAAGGAACTAATGCATAAATGATTTAGGAAGAGATGTGGGCTTTTATAACAATTTAAGTAGTTACTATATATTGAGCGTTCAGTCTTTGCCTGGACCTTT
The DNA here is from genome assembly GCF_030028045.1 of Hippopotamus amphibius kiboko. Lineage (NCBI taxonomy): Eukaryota > Metazoa > Chordata > Mammalia > Artiodactyla > Hippopotamidae > Hippopotamus > Hippopotamus amphibius. The sequence goes on from NC_080187.1 coordinate 72,975,856, forward strand.
GCTAAAAACTGTTTTCATTTAATCCTCATATCATTCCTGTGAGTGAAGAATGTTTATCTTCTTTTCACAGATGGAAAAACTGAGGTTCAGAGAGGTTAACTAGCTTGCTTAAGGTTTCGGACATTGTGTGGTAGAGTTAGGATTTGAGCCCAGGCACATGCTGTACTGCCTCAAGGGAAGGGCTTCAGTGCCTGTGAAAGCCGAGAAAGCAAGACGGTAGAAGAGGTGGAATTGAGTCTGGGGCAAGCAACCTGGGTCCACTCTTTTCAGCAGAAACCCCAGAAGGTGTTCTTTTTGCTGGTTTTTAATGAAGATGCAAAAGGTTCAGATGGCAGTTACAGACTCCCTCCCCTGTGATAAGAACTGTAGCCTCCTTACTGTGCAGATATGGTTTTTGAATCTTCAGGCCACAGACTATGGGTGTCCCCATCACTACTGCCATCAGTGTGTCACAGACTAGAGCTTACTAGCTAATGAGGAAACTCAGCCCCCTGTAAAAACTCTCCAAGATTCTCTGTGAGGATAAGTCCTTACGCATACGGCAGGCAGCTTCCTTGCAGCACCCCGCATTTTCCTCCTCTGTCTTTGATCTGACCATTGTCAAGTACTGTCAGTGTGGTGCAGTCCTTAAGAGTATAGACTCTGGAGTTAGACTCCCACCATTCATCTGCTACCTTTGCCACTGACTCACTGAGGACTTGGACAGTTTGCTTGCATTTACTTTCCTCATCTATAAAATGACAATAATGGTTGTGCCTACATCACAAAGTTGTAAGGAATAAATGAAGTAATTCTTTCAAGTGCTTAGCATGGTGTCTTGTAAATAGCCCTCCTTCAAGATTAGCTATTTTAAACTCCACTGTATCTTGCAGGCATGATAAGAAACCGCGGAGTTTGGAAACTGCCTGGGCAGAGCACTCTTTAGCGAACTTCCTGTTGGAAACCCAGGAAGTTTATGGATATGGAGAGAAAGTGGGGGAAGATGGTGACTTTCAGCAAAATTGTCTGGCCTCCTCTCACTTTCTTTTCACATCACCTAGACATTTCAGGGAATTTTATTGACCTAAAACTGTGGGTTAAATTTTTTATTAAACACTTTATCACAATGTAATGCCTGCATGTCTAAACATGTAATTTGTGTTATATACCTGGAATTTTCTGTTAAACTTTTTACCAGATATTTTCAGGGAGAGGCCCTTTTCTGTGATGCTAAGCAAAAAAAAGTTAAGCACTCAGAAGTTTTAAGCACACGTTGAAAATGTAAATTCCTGGTCTTTATCCCCAGAGATTCTAATTTAGGAGATCTGGCAAGGCATAAGTAATTTTTAACAAGTGTTTCAGGTACCGTAGAGGTGGGTGGTCCAGAAAGTGCTAGAACAATAACTATGGTAAAGTTTGAGGAATTAATTATTTGTGAGACATTATCAGAATGTACATAATGGATAATCTACAGGTTCATATGTTGCTTTTTGGAGGAATTTTTCACAGTTTCTTTGGTGAAAGAGAGCTGGCACTGCTGAGGTGGAGGGAATTACTCTTCACTCTCCCCAGGTCTTTTTGGGCCTCTCATTAGATGCTTCATTGCACAGTAAAGCTGCACCCTTCCTACATCTTGAGCTGCAGAGTAATCGGAGTTTGAGGTTGTTTTTGTCCATCACTCCTATTGGATGGGGAGCAGTGGTATTAAATGAAACCTACATTTTCACCTCCTTGGGGAAAATCATAAACCCTGAAGACAGATTTAATGGAAGGAATATTTAACTCTGTTTACAATGATCTGTTTCTGCCTCAAACAGAATCTACTAGTGCTCTTATTTGCAAATAAGAGAATGCACTCTATTCAGTCAAAACACAAAAGGGATTTATTAAAGAATATAAGGAAGTTCGCAGAAACTCCAGGTGGGCTTGGAGGCCCTTAAGTCAGGAACAATGCTTGAGCACACCTCAGGTCTGCTCCAAGGATGACCCTGCTGCCATTGCTGTGGGAGCAGACATAGCAACCCACACTGCAGGTGCCAGGAGGGGACACTAGAACCGCTGTGTCCCCTATACTCCACAACAGGATGCTTCCTCTGCCACACTGCAAAAGGATAGATTCCTTGTGGAGCTTGCTTCCTAATATTTCTCTGTTCTCTCTTCAAAGCTTACGTTTCATGCAGGTGCATCTGATTGTGGAATCTGAGTCAGCTGCCTGTCCAGTGGGATGTTGAAGCTGGCTCAAGCTAGCTTTGAGAGGTGATGGTTAGGTTTCAGGGATTTTATAGGCCAGTTTTTAAACTATTGGTAACTTGAAGTAGGCCATAGTAGGAGGATTTATACTATGGAAATTGGCAAGTGATACAAAGCAGTGAAACTGAGAAACATTTGCCATCACATCATTGCAAAAGATGCTGGTAGTTTGATCTCACAGTCCATTTGGGGAGGTGGACCTCATAGTGGGTGAAATTCTCTAGACAGGGGAATGCTGTTTAAAATGTGCCATACAGCCACTAAAGTAGTGAACCATTGGTTTCGAGGTTTCCTCCAAGGGACTCCCTTGTCAAAGTATCTTTCGGTGTCTAATAATGTAGAGTGAGATAGAATTGCAAATGTGCTTCAGGTTACAGCCAGAATTTTCAGGTTCAGCTCCTCCACTGTGCACACTGCCAAGCAGCTCTGTTTCCTTGAGGTAGCTCGGTGTTTATTAAAGGGCAAAAGGGAACCAGGTGGCCTTTTGAAACGTCACTGTGAGGCCTGTGGGCCGTGGCCATTTTGAGTATGGTAGTCTTCTAGTTTTGGGTCTCCAGGAATTATTTCTAAGAGGGACATAAAGAGAATAGACTCTGCAGATAAAATGATGATAGAAATGGCCACACAGCAATTACGAGAGAAGTAGCAAAGGGCACCTCTGTCCCTAAAAAAAGGGACTTAATCTCAGACTCAGAAGTGGGAAACCCTATTGATAAAGAATCTCTCCATTGGGAATAAAACAAATTGGGCTGGCTAGGGTGTGAAAGTAGAACTATAGTCATCCCTCAGTAACGACAGGGGATTGGTTCCATACCCCCCGTCAGATACCAAAGGATGCTCGAGTCCTTTATATAAAATAATGTAGTATTTGCATATAACCTATGCACATCCTTCTGTATCCTTTAAGTCATTTCTAGATTATTTATAACACCTAATACAAGGTAAATGCTATGCAAATAATTACTAGTGTGTGGCAAATTCAAGTTTTGCTTTTTGGAACTTTCTGGAATTATTTTTTCCTCCGGATATTTTTGATCTGTGGTTGGTTGAATCCTCAGATGCGGAAGCTGTGGATGTGGGGGGCCATCTGTACCTCTAGAGGCATTAGTAAACGGTGAGAAGGTGTCGATCCCATGCCCTTTTCCCTCCCGCATTCTTATCTTATGCAGGCACCAGGAAGAGTCCTGGGAGTTCTGGGAATGCAGGAGAAATAGGTCTAGCCCTGCCCAGGACAGAGAGCTCTGCTTGACAGCCCAGACTTGCAGCAGAGCTGCCCCCAGTTAAGTTCTCCTCACACGCAAGCATTGTGGGATCATTAACCCTGCTGCAGACACAGAGAGCAATGGTCAGGCTGCGGTGATGCCCAGCTTGGGGTGCAGAGGTGTTTCTGGAGCCTAGGAGTAGAGACACAGCTCTAGGTTCCAAGCAGAATGTTTGAAGGAGATTTTTTATGAAGGATGAAAACCTTCTCTCAGACACAAAGGATCCTTCCTCAATGACAGCACTAACAGCAGCTGCTGTGAGGGGTGCAGGGCAGGACAGACCACCCGACCCAGCTGGTGCTGGAAGGTGACCTAGGGCACCACTGGGGGGCCCCTGGAGGGTAACAGTCATTCACCCATGCCTACTAAAATGAAATAAAAATGTCACTGATTATAAAAGTAATATGTGTTTTTGTGGAAAATTTTAAAAATATTGAGAGGTATAAAGAAAAAGCTTTAAAATTAGTATTACCTTGCCACCCACTTTAATATTTTTGACTTTCCCTTTTAGTCTTTTTTCCTATGTATTTATATTTTCTATGTTCTTAACCTCATATTGTATATTCTGTAGGCTATATTTTTTATTAACCTTATATCATAAGTGTTTCTCTGTATTATATTTTTCATAGTCATCATTTTATAATTTTTTTTAATTTGATTGCACCAGGTCTTAGTTGCAGCTCCAGGGCTCCTTAGTTGTGACATGAGAACTCTACGTTGTGGCATGCATGTGGGATCTAGTTCCCTGACCAGGGATCGAACCCGGGCCCTGTGCATTGGGCGCATGGAGTCTTATCCACTGAGCCACCAGGGAAGTCCCATAGTCATCATTTTAAATAATTGCATGATACTTTATATATATACATATCTATCTATCTTTTTATATCTATTCCATTATAAATAACACTGGGATAAACATCATTCTTTGTGTACATTTCTGATTATTTCCTTAAGTTAGATTTCTAGAATAGAAATAAAATTAATAGGTATTTTAATGTTTTTGATATGGCTTTATGAACTAACTTCCTGAGTTACCATCTAGTTTAATGTGTTGAGCACAGCCTAATATTGTGGTTAAGCGTAGGCTCAAGTCAGAAAGAAGTAGATTTAAGTTCTAACCCTGCCACTTCCCAGCTGTCTCATCTTGGGCCTCTAATCCTCACTCCCTCTTCTGTAACGTGGGCAGAGCAATGCCTGCCTTACACGGCTGCGTGGATTAAATAAAAGAATGCATGTCAAACATTTAGCCCCGGATCTGGCCCATCTCAAGTGTACTGGACACTTCCTGGACCAAACATGGTTGTGGTCTTGTCTCTGATGCTGACTCATGGTAACCAGTTCTACCCAGGCCCTGGCCACCTGCTGCAGGTGCAAACTGACAGCTTCTTACTGTCCTCACTTCCTGTCTAGGGCTTCCCTGAAACCTGCAGTGGGCACTCCTGTGTATACAGCTCAGAAGTGTGAGAGACTGAATGTCCTACAGGCCAGCCCTTGACCACTGGGGAACCCTGGCCCCCCTCTTCCCTGGTGGATGGTTCTGAGAAGTATCAGAACCAGGCAGTGGGTGGGGTCAAGTGAGCAGTGGCCCCGGGCAGTGGTCAGTTCTATCCCACAGACTGGGATTGGCTTTCCTTGCTCCCAAGCCCCTCCTCTCTTCCACACTCCCGCTCCCTCTGGTCCCATTCCCAAATAAACGAGAGCAGGTGAAACTTTGTCTCAGGCTCTGCTTCTGGGGAAACCCTGACTAAGATGGTAAGCATCAGTAAATGTTAGCTTTCGTTAATATTGTAAAATAAGAGAATTCCCTGGTGGTCCAGTGGTTAGGACTCCACACTTTCACTGCCAAGGGCCCGGATTCGATCCCTGGTCGGGGAACAGCATGGCACAGCATAGCAAAAAAAAAAATATTGTAAGATAATACAGTTTTATATCTCTCATGTAGCATATTCTACAGGAAATTCAGTTGCCTACCAAATATTTATGAGACTTCCTAGAAATCCTCAGGTGTCCCAGCTTTGGTTATTTCTGCCACTCCTCTTACCTTCTTGGCATCTCTACTCTGTGCTACTCCGGACCTGTCAGGTTGGCTTCTGCCCAAACTATGAACACACAGACTCCCCCCAAACTCTACCAGGTACCCTTAACCCAGGGCTTTGTATGTGACAAACATGCATATGAAAGACGCATGGGGATACTCTGACTTCACTAAGTAAGGATATTTCCCTTTTTTCTTGGAAAAGAGAATTAACAAACTATGGCTATTAAGGAAATGGTACTGAAATCTGTGTGTCCTTTCCCAGAAGATACATAATGCATATTTTAGTAAGGGATGAGAACAAATAACAGTTTCTGGAGGCAGAGGAGACAGTTGATTTATTTTCCCCCTTTGAGAGGATAACTCAGGAGATCAGGCTTTTGTTCTCATTTTCACATCAGTAACCTCAGATCTATCCTCAACATTCCTATCACTCCCCTGGGCTTTTGTTCTAACTTCATCATTTCCTGAGAGGCTGACGGGAACCGTCTTATAACTACCCTTTCCTTCTATACTTCCACCAGAGTTGCTCTCTGAAAACACAGACACTATTATTGCACTCTGTGGCTTCAAACCTGTCAATGGGTCCTTACTGTCTAGAGAGTAAATGGTCTCTTGACGGACCCCAGGTTCCCTTATGATCCAATGTCCGCTTATTTCCCAGCATGTCTTTCTCCGCTTCTGCTCCTTACCCTGCACCTAAGCCTCAGGTTCTCAGCATCAGCATCAATTGTGAACTTGTTAGAGATGCAGATTCGTGGGCCCACTTCAGACCTATTCAGTCAGAAACTCTGGGGTGAGGCTTGACGGTCTGTGCTTTAATAAACTTTCCAGGTGTCTCTACGCATGCTGAAGTTTGAAAACCAGCCACCTAGGCAAAGTAGGATTGGCCTTGACCCCCTAAGGTATCTGGAAATTCCTACCCTCCTTCAAGAGTCGTTTTATCATCACCTCTTCCATGAAGCCTTCTCTGCTTTCACCTGACAGCATCTACCACTCCCTCCTCGGTGCACACATGACACTTCCATTGTGAAGTGTAATACGTTGTTTTACAATTATTGCAGTTTACTTGGTCCATTTCCCTGACTAGACTCTGAGATGCTTGTGAGAGTAGGAACTCTCTAAAAGCTTGCTTTAACTTCAGTGCTCTGTCTGTCTCTACACACACGCGCGCAGCACACACTCACTCTATTTCATCTATAAAGAAGGAGGTCACAGGATAAAGTAGAAAGCCACTGTTCGGAGTTCATTGGCCATTTCCACCAACTGGGATCTTTTTCTACTGCCTCTCCCTGTACCATACCTTGAAGTGGTAAAGCCAATTTTGCCCCAAATATCAAAGGCACAGATCCGCCCTTAGCTCTTGAGAAAGGGGGCCTGTTGTCAGAAAATGGCAACTATAGATAGGTAATTCTCTGTTTGCTCTATGACCCTAACTCTCTTTTTTAAACAGATCAGTGGAAGCTGTAGTTGATTATGTTTTCTCTTCAATCTTAGGGCTACAAAGATTCTTTAGTTAGTGAAACTTAAGTCACTTAAAGAAACTTTGGAGTTGCCTATTTAGGGAGAGTAGTCTGTATATAGTCGAGGAGCAGACCCTTGACTGTCTTCTACCTGACTGTGCTCTTAAAGTTGGTCTTGGATGAGAGACAGTTCTGCTGTGGATTCAAAAAAGGAGGGTCCAGGAGAGCCAGGGAAGATGGAGGGGTGAAGGCTCTGCCTTTATCTTCCTCTCATACTGTCTCTGCAGCTATAAGAGGTTGGGTAGTGGCTTCCAGTGTTGGCAGCCTGGAGGGAGGTTTGCTGCGTCTGTCTGGAGAGACAGATGTGTCTCGGATATGTGGCAAATGCAAAGACTTCTCAATTGGCTAATGGGCCAGGTCTCACTCTCTTTCCTTTATCTAGATATACCCAGTGGCTAGGACAGTGCCCAATATACAGTAAATTTGAAATAAATCGAGGCTGAACTTCTACAGTTGTGAATATCAGGATTTGTGGGTACTACACTACATAAATTCATTTACCTATTTTCCTGAAGTTTGGATTGGATCCTAGACTTTCTTGAAAAGTCTTAATTTAGAAAGAAGAGAAGCAAGCATCCTGAAGCTGCATTACAGTTTTTCTCCAGGCCAGAAGCTTTCCTATAAACCATTTGATGAAGCAGCAGATGGCAAAGTTACAACCTTTGTAGCTCTTAGACCTAATAGAAACAACGATCAACTGCAGTAATGGACTGTCTTGTAACCCAAATTGATACTTTTATTGTGCTCTGATGGGCTTGTCACTTGTTCTGCCTCTTTGTTAATTATGACAAAAATCCCTATAATTATACATTTTGAACAATAAATCTTTGGCCAGTATCCTTTAGATATAATTTGTGTAACTGAATACCCTCTTTTGAGTATCGCTTTAAGAACTGAAAAGGAGGAAAGAGATGACTCTGACAAATCCAGGGCGTTTCTGAATAAGCATGAATGGGTTATAATGGCCTGCAATGAGAAAGTGAGAATATGCTGGAATACTTTATATTCAGCAGAGCTCATCTGGGTCCTGGCAGTCCGGAATTCTGGGACACAGACTCTCTCCAGTAAAACTCTGAATTTATGCCTGTCATAGGCTGATTAAGGATTGATTATCATCATATCCGTGGAGCGATGTGATTTTCACCTCTGCTTCTTCAGGCTGAAGTTATAGGTCCCAAGAGCCAACTATTCCATGTCTGTGGAACACTGCTTAGAAGTGGGCCCTAGTACAGCGAGTGAATGAATGCCCCTCTGGTGGAAGGTACTCAAGATTAATAGAAAAGCCTACCTTTTTCAGGTATTATAATCAGGAAGATGAAAGTTTCCTCTGTAATACAGGTTTTGCCTCTACGTCCAGGATGCTGCAGTTCTAGCTGGGACAGGATGGGGACATGAGTAATGGAGGTGCCCAGCATCAGCACAACACTCCATTCATCACTGCTGAAGGGCAGAGTGTAACCCTTAAAACAGTCCTGGGGAGAGGGAACGGGAGGGGCGTGCAGCTGCCTCAGGACCGTGACTTACCAACGCAGGAGAGGCTGTGAGAGCCTCTGTGTGAGAAGGGGCCACAGTTTTTGAACTTGAACATCTGTAATGATATTTATAATGTGACCATTATGTGGAGTTGATTCATCACACAATTGACATGTGGATATTTTCCAGGCAGGCATTTGCTTTCAAATATACATGCTCCCTGTTCGAAGGCCGTCCCTACCCCCAACAGTGAGTAGAAACCTGACTCAGACTCATCATTCACAGCAAACTGGTTTCCCCTTTATTACATGTACTCCATACCCTCCTTCCATGGTGATGAGGTTGCATTATATCATTGGTTTGAGGTTTGTAGAGAAAGGCTGTGAATCTGATTTTTATTGTTTCCCAATCAATGCAGATTATTCTGGAGAAGAGAAGGTTAGAGACCTCTGGTTCAGATCAGAATAAATGCAAAAAGCTTACTTTTGAAAGGGTAAAGACAATTCAGTGTAAAATACGTCCCTGGACAGAATCAGGGAGATGAAACAGTACCCAGTCTCCCAGAAGAGGCTGCTGTGATCTTTGTGCCCTAATCAGGCTTCCTTGGGCTCAGGTGGTGCTAGGGAGCACTAAGAGTATAAGACAAGAAAATCAAAGAAGTCATGTTCCAGTGTCTGGATTGACACTGCAGGGCAGGGGTTGGGGCCAGGGGGTGGACAGAAAGAAGAGCTGTGATTAGGGGTCTACCAGATGGCCCAGGGCAGATCCCAAGTGCATGGTTAACAGGATCAGGTCTAGGCACCACCACCTTGAAATCTGAAGCTGCTGCTGTACTTCCTGTCCCTGCCACATTGGACCTGGGCTGTGCATGGGTCATCAGGTATTCCTGCTGAGAGGGGATAGGGAGGCACAATTAGAGGAACAAGGCAGGGGCTTGGGAATTTTTTCTTGAAAGGCTCTGTTATGGAATAATGCCCTAGAAATCAGAAGGAAGGTTTACTCTGAACAACTGGCCATGGATTAAAGAAGTGTATGACACTACGGGCAGCAGGGGATGGGAATGGATGGGAAACTGCAGAGCGCGAATTCTCCACCCCATCGAGTGATCATACTACAAGACACATCCTCAGATGGGCAAGCTTTGCCCAGTGGCTGTCGCTGTATCTTGGGTGAGCCAGCACAGCTGAGACCCACTTCGGTTCCAATTCCTGGGATCTCCAATTCCTCAGAGGCACGCTAGACTGACTCATGTCTCTGGCTGTCTTCATTGTCCAACTCAGGTGATTGTAGGAGATAGTTACCAAACAGGTAATTTTGGGAGATTTACTGGTATTTGTCTAACAGACAATGATTGCCAGTTTATTCTTCTTATTTTGGTTTCCCTGAGCTGAAATGGTCAAAATGGTGGGAAGCTCAAAATGGCAGCACTCTGAAGGTAAATTAGGCACAGAGAATGCCTCATTTTCTCTTTCTGAGAAGTACGCTTTCCTTTTTGTTGTCCGCTGAGACCTGGAAGCTGTGCTTTCCAGGGGGAATGGAACCTTTTGTGTCTGCTGGTTTCTGTGCTGTGTGACTCAGACCTGGTTGGAGCTAAAATGTGACCTAAAGCCACAATGGGCTGAGTCACATATGCTGTTTCTTAGGTTTCCCCTGATAGTACCTTGTTTGGAGAGGATTATCACTGAAAGGGAAACATATTCCCTCCGGCCAGAAACTTGGCTTCGAAATGCTCATTTGGGGAAGCTCTTTTTTGTTTGCCATTTAAATAAATCCACTGATATAAATCAATATTTGTGACTATTAGAGAAGACCAAGTAAACAAACAGATCCCTACATATTTATTGCAAACAGAACCACTGTTGAGATTTCCTAGGGGAATTGAGTAGGGAGGGGGTCATCATTTCCTGCACAGAGAAAATGAACTGTTGCATTAATTTTGATACAAACACATTTTTCTTTAAAAATAGTAATTGGCGAAATCTTGTCAAGTGTGTGCCTTTTACTAGGTATATGAAGCATCAGGAATATTAGGTACAAATAACAGCATTGAGATTAGCTCTCACCTCATCCCCGCCATCTGCAGAGAACTCCCAAAAAGGAGAAAAGCAGCTCCTGACCTTTGGGAACTGGCAGGACATTTACAGCTAGGCCAAGTGGACGTAAACAGTCTCATAGAACATCGACATCAGACGAGGGCATTCTGTGACTGTGCTGAAGTGAGAGAAAAAAAACAAATGAAAGAACTTATAATATCATGTACGTGCAGACAAAAGCAAACCACAAATACCAAACATCCCTCTGTCTTAGCTAATATGAGTGACTGTCACAGCTCTGGCTTGGATTCGTACCTTGTAGATAAGATTTACTAAGAATTTAGTCTAGAATTGCCCTTTTTTTCCTGATGGCATCCAATCTATAACAAAGTCCCGCTTCCTTCAGCCCTGCGCAAGATCACCTAACCCAGCCCACCTTCTAGAATTAATCCTTTTGCACACTTTCTTGCTGAGCTGCCGCACAGTTCTCCGTAGTGTGCATCCTCCCTCACTGCAATGGGCACTAAACCCAACCAGTTCAACTATAGGTATGTTGTTCCTGGGAATCTTTGGCTGGAGGACGTTGATTCTATTCACTGGTTTCTCAGCAGCCAATCCTTTCATCCCTTCTGTCCTGGAAACAGAACCATGATGTTTGGCTAGTAACACTGTCTTGTTCTCCAGGAAGGTCAGCCTTACTCCCAAACAGGATGCCTCATGATTGCTCTTTGCAAATGTTAGATCTAAGGATGGGCATGGGAACCAAATCTGGTCAATGTGACCTGAGGGGAAATAGGTTTATTGTGCTATTTTTTATCAGAAATAAATTTTTTTTCATTTTTAATGACATTTATTCTTTTCTAATTTTGTAAGCAATGCATGTTCATGGCAGACAACTAGAAATGTATAAAAGTATAAAGTAAAAATTATCAATCACCCATAATCCCCACTTGCCAGAGGTAACCATCACTAGCATTTTGATGTATTTCCTCCCAGGGTCTACTTATTTTGTTTGTTTGTTTGTTTCTTTGTTTTTAAAGATTTATTTTATTATTTATTTATTTATTTTGTCTGCATTGGGTCTTCGTTGCTGTGCACGGGCTTTTTCTAGTTGTTGTGATCAGGGGCTACTCTTCGTTCTGGTGTGTGGGCTTCTCATTTGTGGTGGCTTCTCTTGTTGTGAAGCATGGGCTCTAGGTGAGCGGGCTTCAGTAGTTGTGGCTCGCAGGCTCTAGAGGACAGGCTCAGTAGTTCTGGTGCACAGGCTTAGTTGCTCCACGGCATCTGGGATCTTCCTGGACCAGGGATTGAACCCATGTCCCCTGCATTGGCAGGCAGATGCTTTTTTTTTTTTTTTGAACTTTTATTGAGATATAATTGACATACAATAAACTGTATCTATTTAAAGTGTACAATTTGATTTTTTTTTCTTATTAGTAATGTATATATGACGATCCCAATCTCCCAATTCATCCCACCCCAACACCCCCTCCCTCCGCCCCTTCCCACTTGGTGTTCATATGTTTGTTCTCTACATCTATGTCTCTATTTCTGCCTTGCAAACCAGTTGATCTGTACCATTTTTCTATATTCCGCATGTATGTGTTAATATACGATATTTGTTTTTCTCTTTCGGACTCACTTCACTCTGTATGACAGTCTCTAGGTCTATCTATGTCTCTACAAATGTCCCAATTTTATTCCATTTTATGATGGAGTAATATTCCGTTGTATATATGTACCACATCTTCTTTATCCATTCATCTGTTGATGGACATTTAGGTTGCTTCCATGACCTGGCTATTGTAAATAGTGCTGCAATGAACATTGGGGTGCATGTCTCTTTTTGAATTATGGTTTTCTCTGGATATATGCCCAGTAGAGGGATTTTGCTGGATCATATGGTAATTCTATTTTTAGTTTTTCAAGGAACCTCCATACTATTCTCCATAGTGGCTGTATCAATTTACATTCCCAACAACAGTGCAAGAGCGTTCCCTTTTCTCCACACCCTCTCCAGCATTTATTGTTTGTAGATTTTCTGATGATGCCCATTCTAATTGGTATGAGGTGATCCCTCATTGTAGTTTTGATTTGCATTTCTCTAATAATTAGTGATGGTGAGCAGCTTTTCATGTGCCTCTTGGCCATCTGTATGTCTTCTTTGGAGAAATGCCTGTTTAGGTCTTCTGTCTGTTTTTTGATTGGGTTGTTTGTTTTTTTGATATTGAGCTGGATAAACTGTTTATATATTTTGGAGATTAATCCTTTGTCTGTTGCTTTGTTTGCAAACATTTTCTCCCATTCTGAGGGTTGTCTTTTCGTTTTGCTTATAGTTTCCTTTGCTGTGCAAAAGTTATTAAGTTTCATTAAGTCCCACTTATTTATTTTTGTTTTTATTTCCATTATTCTAGGAGGTGGGTCAAAAAAGATCTTGCTGTTATTTATGTCGAAGAGTATTCTTCCTATGTTTTCCTCTAAGAGTTTTACAGTGTCTGGCCTTACATTTAGGTCTTTAATCCATTTTGAGTTTCTTTTTGTGTATGGTGTTACGGAGTGTTCTAATTTCATTCTTTTACATGTAGCTGTCCAGTTTTCCAGCACCACTTATTGAAGAGGCTGTCTTTTCTCCATTGTATACCCTTGGCAGGCGGATTCTTAACCACTGCACCACCAGGGAAGCCCTACATATTTTTTTAATTGAAATATAATTGACCTACATCACTATGTTAGTTCCAGTTGCACAATGTAATGAACTAATATTTCTGTACATTACCAAATGATCACTGTGATGTGTCTAGTTAACATATGTCACCATACAAAGATTTACAGTATTGGGAATTCCCTGGTGGTCCACTGGTTAGGACCCTGTGCGTTCATTGCTGAGGGCCTGAGTTCAATCCCTGGTTGGGAACTAAGATCCTGCAAGCTGTGCAGCATGGCCCCCCCCCAAAAAAAATTACAATATCAATTGCCTATATTCCCCACACTGTACATTTCATCTCTGTGACTCATTTGTTTTGTAACTGTAAGTTTGTACCTCTTAATCTCCCTCACCTATTTCACTTAGCCCCCAACCCCCCTCCCCTCTGGCAACCACCTGTTTGTTCTCTGTATGTATGAGTATGTTTCTGTTTTGTTATGTTTATTCTCTTGTTTTGTTTTTTAGATTCCACATATAAGTGAAATCTTATGGTACTTGTCTATCTGACTTTTATCACTTAGCATAATCCATGTTGTAACAAATGGCAATATTTCATCCCTTTTTATGGCTGCAGAAATACAATTAAAAAATTATTTATTTACTTATTTGGCTGTACCGGATCTTAGTTACAGCACGCAGAATGTTAGTTGTGGTGTGTGGGATCTTAGTTGCAGCACGCGGGATCTAGTTCCCCGAGCAGGGATTGAACCCAACCCCCTGCATTGGGAGTGCGGAGTCTTAACCACTGGACCACTAGGGAAGTTCCAGAAATAGAATTATTTTTAATGAATATATAACATCTAATTGTTGAAAGTCCTTATATTTTTGGAAATCTCAAACATTTCATTTATAGCAGAGGGTATAACTTAGTATGCTTAGTATGCTTTTACTTTCTTCCTCTCATAGCATTAGTTATATACTAAGATATTAGAACATAAAAAAATTATTTTAGATTCACAGTATCGCTACTTAACTTTTTATGTCCTATTGCCTTTTATTCAAGGGTTGTTTTTGATGTATGTACTGTTTTATTGAACATATTCAAAATAATATATCTTCCTCCTTCCCTTCCTCCCTCACTTCTTCCTTCCTTCTTCTCCCTTTTCTCTATTTTTCTTGTCCTTCCCTCTCTTTTCTCCTCTTCTTTCTACTTCTTGTTACATGGCTCACCAGCAGTTATTTTTTTTCCCCTTTCCCATGAACAGTAATTCTGGGTCACAATATTTTTTCCTTGAAACTCTGTCCATGTTGCTTTTTGTCTTCTGAATTACTGTTTTGGGAAAGAAAAAAAAAGATATTTTTTTCTTTGCGTGTATGTCTTAAGAATAATTTTAATGTTAAAAATATGTAAAAACTCTTTGAAAATCCATCAGCTTGCTTCTTGAATAAATTATACAGTCAGTTGAACTATTGATGAAACTTCCAAAAAAGATAGCAAAATATATTATTTCAAATGCTGCATAATTAAAAGTCTAATCCTTGCTAACACTTGGCAGTATTTTAAATTTTAGCCATTCTTATGGGTACATAGTCATACCTCACTGTGATTTTGATTTGTGTTTTTCTGGTGACTAGTGATGTTGAGCATCTTTTCATGCTCATTGGCCTTTCCTTTAACTTCTCTTTTGAAATGTCTCAACTGCTTTGTACATTTTTGAATGGTTTGTTTTTCTTCTTCTTATTAATTTGAAAGAGTTATTTTATATTTAGTTACAGTCTTTTTAGCAGATATTTGTTTCCCTTTAAGAAGTTGAATTGGAAATTACGGCCAAATATGTGGTGTGATTTAATGAAAACGGACTTTACTTACCTCCAAACTATACTATACGTCAGAAGGTTGGCAGGTGAATAAGCAGTTACGTTTTAACCTGAAATGTTTAGTATATGTGTATTCATTTCCTATTGCTGCTATGACAATTTACCAAAACACAGTGGCTTAAAACAGTGCAAATTTATTATCTTACAAGGTCTGTAGTTCACAAGTCCGAAATGGGTCTTACTGGGCTAAAATCAAAGTGTCAGCAGGGGCACATTCTTTTTGGAGGCTCTTAGAGAGAATCCATTTCCTTGCCTTTTCCACCTTTTAGAGGACTCCTACATTCCTTGGCTTATGGCTCCATTCCACCATCTTCAAAGACAGCAACATCAGGCTGAATCCTTCTCATGCTGTCATCTCTCTATTTGTTCCTCTTTTGCCTCTCTCTACCATTTTTAAGGACCCTTGTGATTGCATTTTGTCCTCCAGGGTAATCAAGGATAATCTTCCTATGTTAAGATCATCTGATTAACAACCTTAATTCCATCTGCAATCTTAATTCCTCCTTGCCCATATACAGCACGTTCACAAATTCTGGAAATTAGGATATGGACATCTTTGGAGGCCATTGTTTTGCTTACTACAGTATATATATAATTAATTCCTAAGATTCCTCCATATTTGTGTGTTTATTTTTAAATTAACCCATGAACTTCTGGTCCCAATTGCATCAGATATGAGGACTTCTACAGTATCTGAGGGAATTTGACAATGCATCAGAGATGAATCTGACAACTACCTTTGAGACAGGATAATTACCCCATATAGGTGAGCACCTTGAGATAGAGCATCTTGGAAAGTGACAGGACCCTGGAAGCTAGCTTCTCTGGTTTCACTGGGTACACCTTTTGATCCCTCCCACTGAAGGGAACTAGAATGCTAAAATATGGGAGGCAGGAGGAACACATAATTAAAAAAGTTGCAAACTTATCCTATTTATAAGATTTATTAGAGGATGATATTAAAATAGATCAAACAGAACATAATGAATCATGGCAGGAAAAATGTCACTTTTACTCAGCGTTGGTTGGAAGGACATTCCGTGACTGGAAGAGCATGATTCAGGAACACATGGGAGACAACTAACTACAAGCTCTTTAAGAAGGGACGAGTGACATAGGTGAGGAAATAGTTCTGCTGGTGGAGGCTGAGCCTGAGAATTTCTTACGAGATCTCATAGTCTTAATTGAATGTTCAAGTTGATGTGGCCTGGGCGTGGTGGTTTACAGTATAGTTGGGGGTTTTATTGGTGTGTGATATATGAGTGATATAAAGGTCAACATATAATTAAAGTATCAAGTCCACTACCGTATAATACAGGGAGCTCTACTCAATATTCTGTAATAATCTATATGGGAAAAGAATATGAAAAAGAATGGATATATGTGTATGTATAACTGATTCACTTTGCTGTGTATCTGAAACTAACACAACATTGTAAATCAACTATACTCCAACATAAAATAAAAACTAAATTAAAAAAAATTTTTCAGACTAAAAAAAAAAACCCACAAAACAAACTAACAAACAAAAAAGCATCAAGTCCGTGACTATAAATTTCTCATCACTCACTAAGGCAGCCATACTGCAAGTCTTATAAATGGACATAAATGCAAAGTACATGCATTATACAAGCATGTATAGCTCCAACTGGGAACAAAATGGTACCTGTCTTAATGGTAGCCAGTTGTATCCTCCTTCTCTGCAGTTTGTTGTTAAAAGTCTTTAATCTCTTTATTCCAAACTTCCTCCTATGAAACTGAGGAACAGTCTCCAGGGCTCCTGCTTTAGGAGGATTGAGCCTCCTGATCAGATTGCAGGTTGCTGTAGAGTGCCCACGTTCTCCCAGGGCCCAGGAGTCTGGCGTGGCATGACCTTGCCCGCCTCACTTTTGAGCACTTTACCCCATGAGTATCTGAATGTCTTCTGGGTAGGAGAGGGACCCCAGGTCAGTGCCAGAGGCCTGAAAAGACCAAGAGAAGAAAGTGACTGCGTTTATCTGAGGAGTAGTGATCCATATTAGAAGCAGCACATGTACTGTTAGAGCTACAAAGAGGTTAGCTATATAAAAAGGAAAATATGTGGGATATTATCAATATTTAAAAAATTAAAGGTAAACAGAATAAATGAAAAATAAGACTTTTTATGACGACTAACTGAAAAACAAGACTTCTAAGATTTTAATTTCTTAGCTGCTGCTTGCTCTCTCTTTCTCTGTGTCTCTTTCTCTCTTCCTTTCTTCCTTCATTTTCTCTGCTCTTTTGATTGGCTGCTATTATGAGAAAATGTAGGCTGCAAAGAATCCCCCCAAACCCTGAAGAAATTATTGTAGTGTTCAGTTAGTAATGCTGAGCTGTTTACCTGTTTTTCACATTAAAGTCTATTGTCTAGAATCACTGAACCAGAGCAAATAGAGCAGACACATGTTAAAGTGTTAGTGTAAGAACAACAGAAGCTATCGAACACAGCTTCTGATTGCCAGGGAGGCTCGTATGTTCTGAGGTTTCATTCTGTCGCTTGGAATCAGTGCTACAGTCTGTGCTCTGATATTTCCCAGAGCCTCACAGGCGGCTTCCTCCTTGTGCTTGTGAGTCCAGCGGCAAATGGGAGGTGGGTGCACTATATTCTCTTGTCCATTTCTCAGATTCTTTTTCCAGGGGCCACACAAAACTTCCTTTTTTCATCCGTCAAAATAACAACAACATCGAGGGAGGGTGGGGGGGGAGTCGAGGGAGGGAGGGAATACGGGGATATGTGTATAAAAACAGATGATTGAACTTGGTGTACCCCCCAAAAAATAATAAATAAATAAATAAAATTAAAAAAAATAAATGCTCATTTTTAGAGTATCATACTTATGAATAAAAGGCACCCTTGTGAAGGTACAATTTTAAATCTAAAAAAAAAAAAAAAACAACAACAACAACAAAAAACTTACTTGTAAACTGATTCAGGCAAGTTACTTCCTTTAGGCCTCCAATTATTTCTTTCACCAGACATTCGGATCTCAACGTGGGCCCATTTGTTATTAATAAAACATTCATCATGTTCACATGTATATGGATTTTTTATCATTTTTGTTTACTGTTAACACAAAAGGCTTCCCTTTAACTAGAGGCTTCATATGAAATATTAAAGCTGCGTTAATGACTTTTCACTTAATCACTTTTCACGCGGGCAAGGTTTGGTTTATGGTTTGGTCAGTGTCAAGGGTGCTAGTTATGGTGCTTTTGAATGACCCTCAGTGGTTCTCTGAATGTGGACAGGACCTATCTGGCCATTTGAAGATTTCAGCATATGAGTCATTGCATATTCAGTAATCATTTGATAGAATCAAACTGTAACTGGCATTCACACCACTCGAAGGCCCTGGTTTTCTATTAGTTCTTTGTAGTTGGCAGTAAGTCTCAGAGTAGATATTTTTTCTTTGGTGAGGTAGGAGGAGCAGGGTAAATCTGGCTTTCCATGTGAAACTTCATGGTCTTTAGTCCAGAAGAAAAAGACCAAATGCTTGTGGAAATCAGTATAGAATCCCCACAGCACAAAGTTCATTTAAGTAAGTGAAAAATGAATATGTAAGCTATTACATCAAAACTGTAATAAAAAAGGATGATGTAATTCTCAGCAGAGGAAAGTTGATGTTTTGGATACTTTTGTCTTTGTTTCAGTTTGAGTTACCAGAAGTTTCATTGGCATGCACGTATAGGATTGTATCACTCACATGCCATTGTTCCCTGGATCAGGTATCACTTGATGCCAAAACTACACAGAATGTTTTTAAGATAGAGTCTAAAAAATATAGATGATAGCTGACCTGTAATTAACACTAAAGTGTTACTTTGAGAGTCTCTCAATGCTATGATACAAAGCTCTCCTTATGGTCTGCAGTCACATGTGTTAGGTCTGTCATCTTATTTAAAAATTGACAATCTTCATGAATATGTATTTTGTTTAGCTATTCCAATAGTTCTGTGAGGGAGAGAGGGTAGGTAATACTATTCTTCTATGGTAAATTAGGGGTCTATCATGACCTGTGAAGGTTCTGAGATTTTACCCTATGTGTAAGCTGACAAATTAGCTTGTTATGTTTTCTGGATGCTGGCAGCAGGCAAAACTCCTAGGTCAGAGACAAAGGCAACATAGTAAACAGCATGAGAATGATGTCGGCTGCATTTCTCTGTGTCCTCCAAGTCCCATGAGATGACATAGATGGATCTAGATGGATGCCACACATGGAGTGGGTTGTGTCACAGGAGAGGAATCTACTGTTTTTATAGTGAGTGCTAAGCAAACATGTTCTTTGGGTGGAGACATTACCTTATCCTTCAAAGTTGCTTGCTGCAAAAACAACCCTGAGAAATGGGGGAGCCCCCAGGGCCTCACATTCTTGGCACACCCAGAGAGAATGTGCAGGGGTGTTCAGCACCCATGGGGATTTTCTCTCTCAACAAAGTCACAATTGAGCTAATGCTCAAATCCAGATTTTCAAATGCTAGATTCAGTACTTTTTTTTGTTAATGTTGATTAATGTTAATGTCCCTAATGTTAATATTTATACTAATACCAAAATGAATACTAAATACCAATACCAATAATTTGTAGAGTGTTAACCCTACACTAGACACTATGGGTGCTAATTTATATACATTATCACTAACTCTTGTCACATCCATGGAGAGTAGATACTGTGTTCTCCTTTAAAAATTAAAAAAAGAGGCCCAATTAACTACATTTCCTATGTTCACACAGCTATAAAATGGTAGACTCCAAAGCTCATACTGTTTTCAGAAGCCCAGACTGTCTCTTGTGGATATAAATTTAGCGGCACCAGAAATTCTCTATTTCCAACTATTTCCTTCACAGCCTTGCCAATCCTTGAAACCATTAGCATTAGAGACTTGGTCTTCTGATTTAAGAATCTGTTTCTAGTTAAAAATCCAAATTCTTTGGAAGGAGTAACAATGTCCCATCAGTCACTGTATACTTTAGAATGAACAATTTGAGAAGTTTCTTTCATGTTTGTAAGTATTGATGGAGTGGGAGGCAGACGGGATGTGAAGATATAGGTGTTATTTGGGAAGGGAAGCCTACCAAAAGGAGAGAGGTCAAGAACTGAAAGAAGGTTGGGCTAAAAATAGGAGCACTGTCCACCACAGCATTTGGGCAGTGTGCTTCATGCTTCAGTTTGTTATTTTTAATGGCTGGATATTGAACGTGAAGAACACACCAGCACTTGAAAATCAGCATATAGCCGATTCCGACTGTTTCAAATCTGTAATCTTCAGAAGCAGTTCTGTAGCCCCAGGGGTGTAGGCTCTGGAGCCGGAGGGTGTGAGTTTAATCCTAACTCATCTAATTCTCAGGGGTGTGATCTTGTATATTTTCCTAAACATGGTATCCCAATTTCTTCGTTTATCAAATTTAGATAACAATAGGGTTGTTACAAACATTAAATAACTTATTAGAGTTAAAGCACTTAGAAGAAAACTTGATATTTAGTAAGCATCTGATAAGTATAAACTTCTATTTTATATGTTCTTATTTAGGCCACCTAAAGTCTTTTTTTGGAATGAGAGATAATATATAAAATAAAAATATCTTAAAGACATAACCTCCTTTAATTTATTATAAGGTAATGTTAATAGTATCTTCTTCTTTATGATTTTTGACTTACATGAAATTCCAGAAATAACTGAGAAATGCTCAATTAGGTTCAATGGATTGTTAATGCCATTTACATAAAAATAATTATTTCCTGAATAAACTACAGCTAATGTAAGGATAAAATCAGCTGCAATTTTTTTGCTTACAAAGGCATTGCTTTATTGAGTTTACATTTGGAAATTCCTATTTTGTATCAGTACTATGCTGGTTTCTAGGCAGCACACCCCTGTGAAGACAATGTAGACCTTCTACAAGGAGCCTAGTCTATTAGAAAATACTGAGATGAACAGATTAGTATTTTTTTTTCCTCAACCATCCTCACGGAATTTATTTATTTATTTATTTGGCTACGCTGGGTCTTTGTTGCTGCACGCGGGCTTTCTCTAGTTGTGGAGATCAGGGGCTACTCTTCATCGGGATGCATGGGCTTCTCATTGCTGTGGCTGCTCATTGTTGTGGAGTACGGGCTCTGGGCACGTGGGCTTCAGTAGTTGCAGCACATGGGCTCAGTAGTTGCAGTGCATGGGCTCTAGGGTGCTTGTGCTTTAGTAGTTGTGGCTCGTGGGCTCTAGAGTACAGGCTCAGTAGTTGTGGTGCATGGGCTTAGTTGCTCCATGGCATGTGGGACCTTCTTGGACCAGGGATTGAACCTGTGTCCACTGCATTGGCAGGTGGATCCTTAACCACTGTGCCACCAGGGAAATCCCCAGATTAGTATTTTCAAAGTAAGAAAATTGTGAGAGACATAAAAACATAAAATAGGAAAGAAAAATGACATATAATTTCACCTCCCAGAAATAACTCACTCTTTACAATTTTGATTTTTTTCAGCCTTTGCTTATGTGTGAATTTTTTAACATGTATACTGTATATATGATGTATATCCTGCTTTTTTCTTAACATTATATTGTATTCATTTACTCATATCATTAAATGCTTTTAAGAAACATGATTTCAATGTCTGGTATTATCTCATATACACATATTACAATTCATTTCAACATCACTCTCCTTGTTGTAAATTTAGATTTCTAGTTTTTCACTGGACTATAGCTAAAACATGAGAAATATCTTCTATATAAGTCTTTGTGTGGATCTCTGAAGTTTTCTGCAGTGTAATAACTCCTTAAAATAAGTACAAATAATACATAAGTATTAAGAAGGGGAATTACTACTTAAAATATTTGAAATAGATGTTGCCAAGTTCCTTGTAAAAAGTTTGTATCAATTTATATTGTCAGTAGTATAAGCAAAGGTAAATTATGCTGCATTCTCAATAATACTGATTTCATTTTATTTTTGCTAATTTATAAGTACAAATGATATATCATGGTTTTAATTTTCATTTCTTCGATCACTAGGGTGAATATTTTTTGTCTGTGTTTTTATTTTAGTCACTTGAATAAAATTGAGGTTTTCATTCCTTTTTTGGCCCTTTAAATGTCCTTTTATTCTGAGTTGCATGTTAACGTTCTTTGTCAGGTTTTTCTTTGCCATATTCATTCTTAATTGAAATTCATGTAATAAGAACATTAAAACTTTGCCACATGTATGGAAAAATTTCTCCCCATTTCATTTTTTTCTAATCTGAAGCGGGAAGAAAAGAACAAACTTAGAGAGAAGCAGATGTGACAGACTGTGCAGGTCCTGAGAGAGATAAAAATACTGTCTGTAAGGTAGCTGTAATTCTTATCCCCATTATACAGATGAATAATGTGGATAGAGAATTTGTAAATACCAGAGGCAGTCAGTACATCTGTGGATTGCAAATCTCTCATGTCCACAATAACTATGTGGGTAGGAATTGTAGAGGAGTGGGTCTGACATGGTTAGATTTATCTTTATCATTGTATTGTATTATTTCACAGGTTATAATTATTTATTAATTTTTCTGTTTGAAAAAATATCAATTAAAAAAGTGCAGTGGATGTAGTCAATGCTTCAGTGCAGTGTCTTTTTTTAACATTTTATTTTATTTTTAAATATCTATTTTTTTATTCATTTATTTATTTTGGCTGCACCGGGTCTTAGTTGCAGCACCCAGGATCTTCATTGCAGTATGCGGGATCTTTAGTTGTGGCATGCAGAATCTAGTTCCCCAACCAGGGATCAAACCCTGGCCCCCTGCATTGGGAGCTCAGAGTCTTAATCACTGGACCACCAGCAAAGTCCTGTCTGTATCTTTGTTTACTTGAAAAAATATGTATTCTGCTGTAGATGTGTGGAGTGTTTTATGAATGTAAATTAGATCCTGTTAGTTCACGGTGCCATTAGCTCCCTCACTGTCCTTATTGATTGTGTATAGTAGTTCTATCAATTATTGAGAGAAGAGTGTTAAAAGTCCCCAACTGTAATTGTGGATTTGGCTATTTCTCCTTTTAGTTCTATCATGCATACATATTTACAATTGCTGTATCTCTTTGCTGGATTGACCCTTTACCATTATGTAATGTTCCTCTCTAGTAATTGTCTTTGTTCTATTGCCTACTTTTCTGATATTAATATAAGCACTATTGCTTTCTTTTGATTAATGCTTACTATATCTTCCTCCATCATTTTGTGTTCAATCAGTTGTAATTAAAGTGAGTTTTTTTAAGACAGTACAGGTGGGACTTCCTAGGTGGTGCAGTGGTTAAGAATCCGCCTGCCAATGCAGGGGACATGGGTTCGATCCTTGCTCCAGGAAGATCCCACATACTGTGGAGCAAGTAAACCCGTGCGCCACAACTATTGAGCCTGCGCTCTAGAGCTTGTGAGCCACAACTGTTGAGCCCGTGTGCCACAATTAGTGAAGCCTGTATGCCTAGAGACTGTGCTCTGCAACAAGAGAGGCCACTGCAACGAGGCACGCACCACAATGAAGAGTAACCCCTGCTCGCTGCAACTAGAGAAAGCTGGTGTGCCGCATTGGAGACCCAACACAGCCAATAAATAAATATATATATTAAAAAAAAGAAAAGACAGCACAGAAGTTTGGTCATTTTTGTTTTTATCATTCTGTCAAGCTTTGTCTTTTAATTACATATTTAGACTATTTACATTTAATGTAATTTTTGATATGTTTGTGCTTAAAATTGCCATTTAATAATTTTTCTGTTTTTCATTTCTCTATTTTCTTTTCCCTGCTTTTTTGTGAGTTACTTGAACATATTTTAGAATTTTTGACTTTGATTCAGGTATAGTGTTTCTGAGTACATCTTTTTGTATAGATTCTTTTAGTGATTGCAGTTATGCATACATAAATTATCACAGTCTACTGCTGTCAACAATTTTGTAGTTCAAGTGAAGTGTAGAAATTTTACCTCCATTTACGTCTCTTTAATCTCCATTCATATAACATAGCATAATATAATATGATATTATATAATGTCATATTTTATAATATTATATTAAAAAATAATAAAAAGACTCTGAAAGGTGGTGTGGAAAAGACACACTATTTAAGGATCTTAGATTCAAGGAACAAGACAGTGATGAGGCAACGAAGAGTAACCCCTGCTTGCTGCAACTAGAGAAAACCTGGGCACAGCAATGAAGACCCAATGCCAAGAAATAAATAAAATAAATAATTTATACACACACACACACACAAAAAGACAGTGATGAGTTCCTTGAGATTCCTTTTTGCTTCCCATATATTCCAGTTTGGGTGTTGGAGAAGCCTTCACCCAGGAAAGACCAATGACCAAAGATTAAAAGCCCACAGACAAGCCTGCTCTCTCTAGGTGGGGGAAAAAAGCAATTTAGCAAGACAGAAAACTTTGACAATAATCACCTATTCCAACCAAACATCATGGAAAAAGATGGGTGCTCTGCTCCCCAGTCAGCAAAGACTGAGTAGAGAGCTGAAATTTCCACTCTCATTTGGTAATAAGAAGACTTTATATTAAATTTTATTTATATCAAATATATGTTATAATAAGATTTTTATTCTAAGTGAGTTGAAGTTTGTTTCATGGCTCAGAGTATAGTCTATCTTGATAATTGTTCCATGTGCACTTGAAAATAAATTTGCTGTCATGTGGAGTGTACTATGTGTTATTCAGGTTTAGCTGGTTGATAGTGTTGTTTAGTTCTATAATATTTAATGATTTTATGTTTACTTGTTTTTATCAATTACTGAGGTTATCAGTTATTGAAGTTTTCAGTTACAATTGTGGATTTGTTAATTTCTTTCAGTTTCATCAGTTTTTGGATCATATATTTGAAGCTCTGTTGTTAGATGCATGCTTTATTGGAGGATTGACTTTCTTATCATTATGTAGTATCCCTTTTTATCCCCAGTATTACTTTTCTTTCTGAAGCTTACTTTGTCTGATATTAATATAGTTACTCCAGCTTTCATTTGTATGATGTTTGCATTGTATATCTTTCTTCATCCTTTTCATTTTTATCTGTACACGTCTTTGAACTTGAAGTAGATTTGTTGTTGATAGCACATATTTGAATCTTACTTTTTAAAATCCAATTCGAAATTTGTTTTGAAAATTAAATTCACATTTAATGCAATTATTTGTATGATTGGATTAAAACCTACTTTTTTCCTAGCTATTTTCTGTTTCTTATATCTGTTCTTTGCTCCCCTCCCCCTTTTCTGCCTAGAGCATTTTCAATGTTTCTATTTTATCTCCTCTATTAACTTATTATTTATCCCCTTTTAAAAATTTGTTTTTGTGGTTAAGCTAGGGCTTAATCATATGCATATTTAGTTAATGGTATCTGCAAATGGTATTATACGACTTCATGTGTACTATAAGGATCTTCAACTGTATATTCTCAATTCCGCCTTCCCATCCTTTGTGCTATTGTCATACTTTTTACTTTTTCATATGCTATAAACATAGAATGCATTACTATTGCTTTTGCTTTAGAGTAATTGAAAATAAGAAAATGTTAATTTTATCTTCATTTATTCCATTTAATTTTTTTTTTTGGTAGATCCAGTTTTCAGTCTGATATATTATTTCTGCCTGAAGAAATTTAACATCTTTTGTAGAGTAGGTATATTGGCAATAAATTTCCTTCATTTTGGTCTGAAGGTATTTATTTTTCCTTCATTTTTGAAAGATATTTTTGCTGAATAAAGAATTCTGGATTGACAGCAGTTCCACTCCTGGGTATGTATCTGAAAAAAACAAAAACACTAATTTGAAAAGATACATGCACTGCAATGTTCATAGCAGAGCTATTTACAATTGTCAATGTATGGAAACAACCTAAGGGTTCATCAATAGATGAATGGATAAAGAAAATGTGGTGTGTGTATATATATGGAATGCTACTCAGCCATAAAAAAGAGTGAAGTTTTGCCATTTGCAGTAACGTGGATGGAGTTGGAAAGCATTATGCTAAGTGAAATGTCAGACAAAGACAAATACTGTGTATCACTTATATGTGGAATCTAAAAAATACAACAAACTAGTGAATATAACAAAGAGAAGCAGACTCAACAGATATAGAGAACAAACTAGTGGTTACCAATGAGGAGAGGGAAGAGGGAGGGGTAATATAGGGGTAAGAGATAAAAATAAAGTTATTATGGGATTATATGAAATCATGTGTGAAACTTTTGAAAATTGTAAAGCACTGTAGAATTTAAAGAACCTTTCATTCAATTAAAAAACTGTAAGGTGAATCCACATTAAAAGTGGGGAGGCTTATTACTATGAAGAATATTTGCTGAATCAATAAATGAATTCAATATTTTAAAAAAAGAATTCTAGGTTGACAGTTTTTCTTTCAACATTTAAATGGTCTTGTCTTCTAGCTTGGATGTTTCTGATAAAGTTGCTGCAATTCTTGTCTTCAGTCCTCTGTATATAATGCTTCTTTTCAATAATTTCTCATTGTCTTTGTTCTTAGCAGTTTGAATATGATAGGTCTATATATATATTTTTTAAGCGTATCATGCTTGCTGTTCTCTGGACTTCTTGGATTTATTGCCTCATAACTATCATTAATTTGGAAAATTCTCATCCTTTATTTCTTCAAGTATATTCTCCTGGCTCTTTTTTTCTCTCTTGTCCTCTGGTATTTTGTTCAACAGCTCTTCGATGTTCTATTAAAAATTTTTTTTCATTCCTTTTTCCTTGTTGGATTTCAGTTTGAGTAATTGCTATTGACTTTTCTTCAAGTCTATTTGTTCTTTCAAGTGTCAAGTCTATTGATGAGCAGTTGAAGGCATTCTTTATCTCTGTTACTGTTTTATTTCTAGTCTCTCTCTGATGAAATTACCCCTCTGATCTTGGATGTCTTCTACCTTTTAAATTAGAATTTTTAACCTATTAATCAAAATTATTTTAAATTCTCTGCCAAATAGTTCCAATGTCTGGGGCAGAAGCTAAATTTTGCACAGGGTTTTAAGCTGTGCTCAGAGTTGCTTATCACTATGTAAGTTTATAGAGAAACATCACAGACCAGCAAATTGGCCAGGTTTTGGGGAGTAAAATTGAAATAATAAAACAGGAGAAACATTCTGGCACTCTCTTTGTTAGAGTTTTATTCTCACAAGAACACTTAAAGGTGGTAAACCTAATTCCATAGCTCTAAATTCATAATTTCTTTGTCACAAGAGCTTTATCCCTCCTCTAATGCTTAAACAAATGTTCTGGGCATCAACTCGAGTATAATTTTTAAAGGAGTATGTTGTAGGTTCTTTTTGACCTAATTTGTTAAGAATATTTCTTTTTTTCCCTCACGATCTTTCCTCACTAATTTCTATGGGCAGTATGTCTTCAGAAAATGCTCCTAAGGCTCAACACATGTCCAGACAACTAACAGCAAGATTTTTTCAAACTGCAGTGGTGCTTTTAGTTTTTGAAATAGCAGCTGCAAAAATCATGTGGGTGACTTTGAAGCGTAAACATATACACAAATAATGTGATCTTTCTTTTAAAAAAGACGTGGAATATTTTGCTCATCTTGATATGGGGGGTATGTTCTTACCAGGGGCTTTTTTTAACATGTGAATAACATAAGCTTTATTTCACAAGCAATTCACCCATCTCCCCAGCTATCTACCCATTTATCCACTCATGCATTCATTTATTCAACAAACATCTTCTGAATGCCTATCTGCCAAACACTTTATGAATAATACAAAGTTGCTTCTTGCAGAGAATTTAGTATTTATTGGAGGAGATAAGATGTAATAATAAGGAACAATAATACACAATAAAGTGTGATGTTGTTACTGCTCCCTAGAAGTAGAGTCTGTGCGGAACACCTGTTTGTCCTTTCAATTGCTAACTAATTTCCTGCATGCATTATCGCTTGTTCTCAGTTGCACAACTCAAACTCGGTAAGAATGAGACTGCTGGTGTTCCCTTCATGTTCTCTGGGGTTAAAAATCTCTCCCTGATGTACATGCACAATCCCAATAATATTTATGAGAGTTACTAGTGCCAGCAGGAGGCTCTGCCCCTGAAGCTGTTGGAAGGCATTTGAACAGCTTTTCAGTGAAGATTAATGGTTACAGAAAAGAAAAAAAAATCTTGGTCTGTCAGCTAGAAGTTAACTCGAAGGGATATAACAGAAGAAAGCCAGTGAGGATACTTCACAAACAAGGTGCGTTTGAGGAGTTTATGTTGGAACTAAAGCTTTGATGAATTACATGCATAACGCTACTGACAGGAAGATGTCAAAGTTGTTGGATAACAACAGAGAAAATAATGAGGATTACTATTCCAGAATGCCAAAGCACACCAACAATCCGTTTGTCTAAGAGAATAGTAAGCAAGTGCATTTCTTCAGGTTAAATTCATTTGCCAAGCCAGACAGAAAGCTGACCCAGGTGGAACTGTACAGGAGATGCAGATTATACTTCCAGGCTTTCAGACTTGCATTGAACACAGAATGCTGCAATTAAACAGTTGCACTTCCTCTGTGTTTTTGGTCTTCCCCTGTCTTCCTGGGTTGAGAATCTAGATGGAAAAACACAGTGACGAATGAAGTTCGTAGAGCCTTTGTTCAGGAATTTTAATTATTTCCCGAACATATATTCCATTTTGATTGTTCCTCAAAAACACTATTGAGACAAATTTCATTATTTGATTTGCTTTGGAATATAACCTCTTCTTATTATAACTGAGATGCTTGTGCCTTCTTTGACATAAGGTTCCTATAAGGCCTTCTGTAAACTTTGATTCAACAATTTGATGCTATTTGCAGGATGCCTCATTCCCTCACTCATTTTAGTGGTCTGGAATCACAGACCTTCTGCTATGTTCCACATTACAGAAGGCTGCAGGGAAGAACCAGGAAGGGTGTCATCATCTTTATGAGTAAAACGGAGTTCTCTATTACTTGCCCCGCCATCAATATAGTCTACCTGCTACCACTGCAGCCATCACCTGAGACAGAATCTGTAGCCAAAGGTCCTTATCCTTCCAAAACAATCTGTCCTACTGTCCTGGAGGGAAGGCAGTGTCAATATGGGTCTGAGCAGATAGTTATATTGTACCTCAGAGATGGTCTGGTGTCTATGGTTTTGACGCATCTTTTTTCCTTCTGTTTTTTTTTCTCCTTAATTCATCAAAGCAAAAAAATTATTCCTAAGGAACACATTTTAATATATACATGCAAAACATTTACATTATATAAAAATATATATTTCTACAGGCTATAAATCTGTGTTTTCACTTGCATTTCGTCAATGTTATTGAGGTTAATACACTTAAGAACAGGAACAAGAAATATTAGATAGGCTTTAAATACCATGTACTATTGAAAACTAACTGCATGTGAGGAGAGAATTATATTTTTTGAGGTTTGGATTTGGGCAAAGTAAGGTCTGAATGACTGTATTTCTCTGGATATTTCAACAAGAAGTTGCTGTGACAAATCAGAAGACTGGAAATTGTTTTGTAAACATAATATGTAAATAACCATAAGAATAATAACAATGATCATTTTGTACTACCACTAATAATATTGTACTATATGTTAAGATATTTTTAGCATGCATTATCTCATTTAATTTTCACAACTCTTGAGACTAAGTGTTTTGGTAATACACATTTTATGGGCTTAAAAAAAGGTTAAGTGATTTGCCAAAGTCACACAATGTTGAACCTTAAAGCAAAGACATATCATAGTAGAGTCTCATTAAATATCCTTCAACACCTATCAGTACATTTTGCTATTTGTTGCTTGAACAATGGCTCAAGGCAGAATTATTCACACACAAGTACTTCCAGATGCCAGGAGGAATTGCAGGGGTGCCAGGTGTGCATTGCTTTGGGTTCAGTGGGTTCTTTTTCTTTGCTCAGAAGGTCATTTATACCCTGAGGCTCACATATCTACAACTGAGGGCATATTAACAGAACAGCTAAAATCCTGACAGTAAAATTGATGGTAAATAATAGGTCAAAGGATTATAATGGGGTAAATTAACTGCAAAATGTGAGAACAAGAAAGCTTAATTTTGCATTTTGGCAGCGTTTTAAATTCCTTGTTATTCAATTTAGTTTTGCTCTGTTTTCTTTGAATGTTTTTGGCTATATTTACTGCTCTATGCTTGAGAGGCTTGCTGATTGTAGCTTCGTGCCTTTCCTCAATTTACACTAAAATTTTGTGGTTAAATTCCTGAGGTACATTGAAATTTTGGTTATTAATATGCCTGCATTATTTCCAAGTTAAGCTTGTTTCTCCTGGTTTTAGAAGGCTTACAAAAATGGTAGTACCATTTACTGAAAAATGTTCAGCAAGTCCTCCTAACTCTGTTTAAAGGCTGCTTCTGAAAAGCGGAAAGTCCTTCACTGGGTTTTATTTGAATTCATCATTCACACACTCATCACAAAGTTTGGATCCAGCCCAGGGTTGTTAAGAGTCTTTTCCTTGACTGGCATGAAGTGTTGATTAAAGTTCTGTTTGGCTTCTACTCAATGGTTGGCCAGCTTTTGGAAGCAGTATTCTAGTCTCCATCTGTATGACAACATTTAAAATATTATGTACCAGAAATGATACATATAATGTCTAGAAGGAATTTTTAAGGAAGAAGGTCTTCCCACCTGAGCTACGCTACTACTTGCTATAACTCAGGGTTTTTTCTTCCTCAGGCAGTTGCCTCACCTTTTCTCAGCCAGAGCTCATTTTACTCACTTATTTTAACATAATACATTAGATTTAATAGCTTGTTTATTTATCAGTTCTTTCACTCATTTGTGATTTTGTTTCTTCCACTAGTCCTCATTTCTTTTTTTTTTTTAAAGGAAGAATCATGAAGTGGTCCATCTACTCATATTTTATTTTATTTTATTATTTATGTATGTATTTATTTTTTAAAATATTTATTTATTTATTTATTGGCTGCATTGGGTCTTCGTTGCTTGCATATCGGCTTTCTCTAGTTGTGGTAAGCGGGGGCTACTCTTCGTTGCGGTGTGCAGGCTTCTCATTGTGGTGGCTTCTCTTGTTGTGGAGCATGGGCTCTAGGCATGTGGGCTTCAGTAGTTGCAGCACATGGGCTCAGTAGTTGCAGCACAAAGGCCCTAGAGCATGTGGGCTTCAGTAGTTGTGGTGCACGGGCTTAGTTGCTCTGTGGCATGTGGGATCTTCTTGGAGCAGGGATTGAACCCGTGTCCCCTGCATTGGCAGGTGGATTCTTAACCACTGTGCCACCAGGGTTAGTCCCTATTTTATTAAAAAAAAAAAATCTATTTATTTATTTATTTAATTTGGTTACACCAGCTCTTTAGTTGCAGCCCACAGGCTCCTTAGTTGTGGCGTGGGAACTCTTAGTTGCGGCATGCACGTGGGATCTAGTTCCCTGACTGGGGATTGAACCTGGGCCCCCTGCATTGGGAGTGCGGAGTCTTAACCACTATGCAACCAGGGAAGTCCTCTAGTCCTCATTTCTTGAAGCTATAGCCAGGATCTGGCCCAAAGTATGTATATAATAAATATCAACTGAATGATAGAAGTATTTTTTTCCATTTTTATTGAGAAGTAATTGAAAAATATAATTGCATATATTTAAAGTGTACAATGTAATGATTTTACATACACATATGTACAATGTAATGGTTTTTTTTATATATGCTTTGCGGAATGATTACCAGGATCAAGATAACTAATACATCCATCACCTCACCTAGTTAACTTTTTTTGTGTGTGTGGTGCGAACAGTGAAGGTCTATTCACAGCAACTTTCAAGTATATGATCTTGTATTATGAATTGCAATCACCAAAGTTTGTACTTCTTGACCGATATCTCCCCATTTCCCTCTTCCCCAAGCCATTGGCAATCACCATGCTATTCCCTGTTTCTATGAAACTGACTTTTCTTTTAAGTTTCACTTAGAAGTGATACCGTACATTATGTCTTTCTCTCTGGTGTATATCACTTAGCAGAATGCCCTTAACTTTCATCCATGTTGTTGCAAATGGCAGAATTTTCTTTTTTTCTGTGGCTGAATATCCCACTGTGTGTGTATGTATGTATGTGTGTGTGTATATGTATGTGTGTGTGTATATATATATATATATATATATGAGTATATATATGTAAATATATATATATAATTTTTTTGTTATATTCACTATTTTTTTTTTTTAGATTCCACATATAAGTGATAATATTTAGTATTTTTCTTTCTCTGTCTCATTTATTTCACTAAGCATAATATCCTCCAGGTCCATCCAGGCTGTTGCAAATGGTAAAATTTCATTCTTTTTTTACAGCTGAGTAATATTCCATTGTATGTATATACCAAAGTTTCTTTATCCACTTTTTATTGATGGACACTTAGGTAGCTTCCATGTCTTGGCTGTTGTAAATATTGCTGCTATGAACATTGGGGTGCATGTATCGTTTCAAATTAGTATTTTTGTTTTCTTCCAAGTGGAATTGCAGGATCATATGGTAGTTCTAGTTTTAGTTTTCTGAGGACAACCCATACTGTTTTCCACAGCTGCTGTACCAATTTATATTCCTACCAACAGTGTACAGAGGTTCCCATTTCTCTACATCCTCGCTGACATTTGTTGTTTGTGGTTGTTTTGAAGATAGCCATTCTAGTGGGTTTGAGGTGATAGCTCCTTGTGGTTTTGATTTGCATTTCTATGATGATTAGCAATGTTGAGCATCTTTTCAGGTGCCCTTTGACCATCTCTATGTCTTCTTTGGAAAATGTCTATTAAAGTCTTCTACCCACTTTTTAATAAGGTTGTTTGTTTTTTTGTATTGAGTTATATGAGCTGGTTATATATATTGGATATTAACACCTTATCAGCCATATAATTTGCAAATATTTTCTCCCATTCAGTAGGTTGTCTTTCTGTTTTGTTGATGGTTTCCTTTGCTCTGCAAAAGGTCCCATTTGTTTATTTTTGTTTTTGTTTCTTTTGCCTTAGGAGACAGATCAAAAAAAAAATATTGCTCTGATTTATGTCAACTCTGCCTATGTTTTCATGTAGGAGCTTTATGGTTTCTGTTCCTTAATCCATTTTGAGTTTATTTTTGTGTGTGGTGTGAGAAATTGTTCTAATTTCATTCTTTTACACGTAGCTGTCCAATTTTCCCAACACCGCTTACTGAAGAGACTTTGTCTTCTCCATTGTATATTCTTTCCTTTCTTGTCTTAGATTAATTGACCATGAGTGAGTGGGTTTATTTCTGGGCTCTCTATTCTATTTTGTTGATCTATGTGTCTATTTTTATACCAGTACCATACTGTTTTGATTAGTATGGTCAGGGAGCTTGATTCTTCCAGCTCCATTCTTCTTTCTCAAGATTGTTTTGGCTATTCAGGGTCTGTTTTATTTCCATACAAATTATGAAATTATTTGTTCTAGTTCTGTGAAAAATGTCATGGGTGTTTTGATAGGGATGGCAATGAATCTGTAGATTGCCTTGAGTGGTATGGTCATTTTAACAATATTAATTCTTTCAATCCATGAACATGGTTTATCTTTCCATTGCTTTGTATCATCTTTAATCTCTTTCATCAGTGTCTTATACTTTTCTGAGTATAGGTTTTTTATCTTCTTAGGTTCATCCCCAGGTTTTTTTTTTTTTTTTCTTTTAATGTGATATAAATGTGACTGTTTCCTTAATTTCTCCTTCTGATATTTTTAGTGTATAGAAATGCAACAGATTTCTGTATACTAATTTTGTATCCTGCAACTTTACTGAATTCATTGGTGAGCTTTAGTAGTTTTTTGGTGGAGTCTCTAGGATCTTCTATGTATAGTATCATGTCATCTGCAAACAGTGACAGTTTTACTTCTTTTCCAATCTGGATTTCTTCTATTTATTTTCCTTGTCTGATTTCTAGGGCTAGGATTTCCAATACTATGTTGAATAAAGTAATGAGAATGAGCATCCTTGTCTTGTTCCTGATCTTGGAATGCTTTCAGCTTTTCACCACTGATTATGATGTTAGATGTGGGTTTATCATATATGGCCTGTATCATGTTGAGGTATGTTGTTTCTGTACCTACTTTGTTGAGAGTTTTTAATCATAAGTGAATGTTGAATTTTGTCAAAAGGCTTTTCTGCATCCATTGAGATGATTATATGGTTTTTATTCTTCAATTTGTTAATGTGGTATGTCACATTGATTTGTGGTTATTGAACCATCCTTACATCCCTGGAATAAATCCCACTTGATCGTGGTATATGATCTTTTTGATGTATTGTTGAGTTTCATTTGCTAATATTTTGTTTAGGATTTTTGCATTTATGTTCATCAGTGATATTGATCTATATTTTTTTTTTGTGGTATCTTTGTCTGATTTTGGTATCAGGGTGATGATGTCATTTTAGAATGAGTTCAGAAGTATTTCTTCCTCTGCAATTTTTTGGATTAGTTCAGAAGAATAGGTGTTAATGCTTCTCTAAAGAATGACAAAATTCACCTGTGAAGCCATCTGGCCCTGGACTTTTGTTTGTTGGGAATTTTTGGTTTTTGATTCAATTTTATTCCTGGTAATTGGTCTGTACATATTTTCTATTTCTTCCTGGTTTAGTCTTGGGAGATTGTACATTTGTAGAAATTTGTCCATTTCTCCTAGGTTGTCCATTTTATTGGCATATAGTTGTTCATAGTAGTCTCTTATGATTCTTTGTTTTTCTGTGATGTCAGTTGTAACTTCTTTTTCATTTCTGATTTTATTGATTTTGGCCCTCTCTCTTTTTTTCTTGATGAGTCTGGCTATAGGCTTATCAATTTTGTTTATCTTTTCAAAGAACCAACTCTTAGTTTCATTGATATTTTCTTTTTTTTTTTAGTCTCTATTTCATTTATTTCTGCTATGATCTTTATGATTTCTTTCCTTCTACTAACTTTAGGTTTTGTTTGTTCTTTTTTTCTCTAGTTCCTTTAGGTGTAAGGTTAGGTTGTTTATTTGAGATTTTTCTTGTTTCCTGAGGTAAGCTTGTATTGCTATAAACATCCCTCTTAAAACTGCTTTCATTGAGTTCCATAGATTTTGGATCATAGTGTCTTTGTTTTCATTTGTCTGTAGGTATTTTTTGATTTATTCTTTGATTTCTTTAGTGGTCCGTTGGTTGTTCAGTAACATATTGTTTAACCTCCACGTGTTTATTTTATTTATTTATATATATGTTTATTTTATTTATTTATATATATATTTATTTATATATATATTTATTTTTTTTTTGCAGTTTTTCCCTTGTAGTTGATTTCTAGTATCATATTGTTGTGGTCAGAAAAGATGCTTGATATGACTTCAATTTACTTAAATTTACCAAGGCTTGTTTTGTGTCCTAGCATGTGATCTATCCTGAAGAATATTGCATGTGCACTTGAAAAGAATGTGTATTCTGCTGCTTTTGGATGGATGTATACATATATATATATTGTGTGTGTGTGTGTGTGTGTGTGTGTGTGTGTGTGATTTTTGAATCATCTGTATTTCTTTTTTTTATTTTATTTTATTTTTTTATTATTTTTTTGGGGGTACACCAAGTTCAATCAACTGTTTTTATACACATATCCCCGTATTCCCTCCCTTCCTTGACTCCCCCACCTCGAGTCCCCCCCACCCTCCCCATCCCAGTCCTCTAAGTCTTCTTCCATCCTCAAGTTGGACTCCCTTTGTTATACAACAACTTCCCACTGACTACCTATTTTACAGTTGGTACTATATATATGTCTGTGCTACTCTCTCGCTTCGTCTCAGTTTCCCCTTAACCCCCGCCCCCTCCCATACCTTGAGTTCTCCAGTCCATTCTCTGTATCTGCGTCCTTGTTCTTGTCACTGAGTTCATCAGTACCATTTTTAGATTCCATATATGTGAGTTAGCATACAATATTTGTCCTTCTCTTTCTGACTTACTTCACTCTGTATGACAGATTGTAGTTCCATCCACCTCATTACATATAGCTCCATCTCATCCCTTTTTATAGCTGAGTAATATTCCATTGTGTATATATGCCACATCTTCTTTATCCATTCATTTGTTGATGGGCATTTAGGTTGCTTCCATGTCCTGGCTATTGTAAAGAGTGCTGCAATAAACATTATGGTACAAGATTCTTTTGGGATTATGGTTTTCTTTGGGTATATGCCCAGGAGTGGGATGACTGGATCATATGGAAATTCTATTTGTAGTTTTTTAAGGAACTTCCAAATTGTTTTCCATAGTGGCTGTACCAACTTACAGTCCCACCAACAGTGCAAGAGAGTTCCCTTTTCTCCACACCCTCTCCAACATTTGTTGTTTCCAGATTTTGTGATGATGGCCATTCTGATTGGTGTGAGGTGATACCTCATTGTGGCTTTGACTTGCATTTCTCTGATGATGAGTGATGTTGAGCATCTTTTCATGTGTTTGTTGGCCATCTGTATGTCTTCTTTGGAGAAATGTCTGTTTAGGTCTTCTGCCCATTTGTGGATTGGGTTATTTGCTTTTTTGGTATGAAGCTGCATGAGCTGCTTGTATATTTTGGAGGTTAATCCTTTGTCCATTGTTTCATAGGCAATTATTTTTTCCCATTCTGAGGGTTGCCTTTTAGTCTTGTTTATGGTCTCTTTTGCTGTGCAAAAGCTTTTAAGTTTCATGAGGTCCCATTTGTTTATTCTTGGTTTTATTTCCATGATTCTAGGGGGTGGGTCCAAAAGGATCTTG
The DNA here is from genome assembly GCF_030028045.1 of Hippopotamus amphibius kiboko. NCBI lineage: Eukaryota > Metazoa > Chordata > Mammalia > Artiodactyla > Hippopotamidae > Hippopotamus > Hippopotamus amphibius. The sequence goes on from NC_080187.1 coordinate 73,012,691, forward strand.
CTTTGATGGATGTCATAGAGTGTTCTGCCTATGTTTTCCTCTAGGAGTTTGATAGTATCTGGCCTTACATGTAGGTCTTTAATCCATTTGGAGTTTCTTTTTGTGTATGGTGTTAGGAAGTGTTCTAATTTCATTCTTTAACATGTTGCTGTCCAATTTTCCCAGCACCACTTCTTGAAGAGGCTGTCTTTTTTCCATTGTATACTCGTGCCTCCTTTGTCAAAGATAAGGTGCCCATATGTGTTTGGGCTTACTTCTGAGTTCTCTATTGTATTCCATTGATCTTCCTTTCTATTTTTGTGCCAGTACCATGCTGTCTTGATCACTATGGCCTTGTAGTATAGTTTGAAGTCAGGAAGCCTGATTCCACCAACTCCATTTTTCCTTCTCAAGATTGCTTTGGCTATTCAGGGTCTTTTGTGTTTCCATACAAATCGTAAGATTTCTTGCTCTAGTTCTGTGGAAAATGCCATTGGTAATTTGATGGGGATTGCACTGAATCTGTAAATTGCTTTGGGTAGTACAGTCATTTTCACGATGTTGATTCTTCCAATCCAGGAGCATGGTATGTCGCTCCATCTGTTTGTGTCATCTTTGATTTCTTTCATCAATGTCTTAAAGTTTTGTGCATACAGATCTTTTGCCTCCTTAGGCAGGTTTATTCCTAGGTATTTTATTCTTTTTGTTGCAATGGTGAATGGGAGAGTTTCCTTAATTTCTCTTTCTGCTCTTCCATTGTTAGTGTATAGGAATGCAAGAGATTTCTGTGCATTGATTTTGTATCCTGCTACTTTACTAAACTCATCAATTAGTGCTAGCAGTTTTCTGGTGGAGTCTTTAGGGTTTTCTATATATAATATCATGTCATCTGCAAAGAGTGACAATTTTACTTCTTCTTTTCCAATTTGGATTCCTTTTATTTCTTTTTCTTCTCTGATTGCTGTGGCTAAAACTTCCAAAACTATGTTGAATAATAGTGGTGAGAGTGGACACCCTTATCTTGTTCCTGTTCTTAGAGGGAATTCTTCCAGTTTTTCCCCATTGAGAACGATGTTGGCTTTTGGTTTTTCATATGTGGCTTTTATTATGTTGAGGTAATTTCCTTCTATGCCCATTTTCTGGAGAGCTTTTATCATAAATGGATGTTGAACTTTGTCAAAAGCTTTTTCTGCATCTATTGAAAGTATATATATATTTTTAATGGTTGAATAATATTTCTGTGTTTCTCTGTGTGTGTATACATGATATATATTTATCACATTTTCTTTATCTATTAATTCACTGAATGACATTTAGGTTATTTCCATATCTTGGCTGTTGTGAATAATGTAATAAACATGGCAGTACAGATATCTCTTCAAGATACAGAGTTTATTGATAGAAATATTTTTATAAAGGCATGAACTTTATGGAGGAAAACTGACAATATGTGATAAAGTTCTTAACAGTTTCCTTGAAAACTGTAGAGATTTATCTCATGAAAATCATCAGATATTTGATCAAAGATTTGTGATCTTTGACACAAGACATTCATTACATTATTTATAATAGTTAAAAATTAAAAGCAACCAAAACATCTGATATACAATAACACAAAATTATTTTGATATTTTTGAAGATATTTAATAGAATATTAATGATATTTTAAAAATGAAAACAGTATATAATTGGATAATTTTGAATTTGTAGAAAAATTACATATACACATGTATATTACTTGAAGAAAGCTGAGAACAAGTACAGTGAATTAGTTAAAGAGGTTATCTCTGGGTGGAAATCATATGTGTGATTTTAATGTTTTTTTTAAAATATGCTCACTATTCCCTCCAAAATTGTTTGCAATGAGTATTTAATATTTTATGATTAGTTAAATGTGTTATATTAAAAAATAGCTTTGTAAGAGTAGTAATCTAATATTATTTGGTAGAAAATATTTCTTCCAGGCCCATTGAATTTTGAATAATGGTATGTATAATTTAGAAAGCCAAGATGGGCTTTTAAAATTGCCTTGAACTATATATTGGTCAATCAACAATAGAACATCAAACAGAACAAATGAGTCTCTAAAACCATAATAAAGTCTATGCATCTTCCTTGTCAGTGTCAGATAGTTATATTTATGATTACAAGCAATTTTTTCATTAAAATATTAGCCAACCCTATATTCTTGAATAAGTCAAAATCTTCAACATGAAGAAAGGTTGGTTTAATCAAGTTATGCATCATACAGACATTGATCCCACAGGGGCTAAACATCTATCTGTACCAGGTTCTGGTAGCTTTCATGGAGGGCAGGTTTGTTTGTAGCAATATGTGATTCATTTAAGGAAATGTGGTGTTTTTAGACATGCCTTCATGGACTATGTGAATGACATTTTTGCTGCTATTAGTGCATAACCTGTTGGAGAAGCCCTGAATGCTTAGGAATTTCATCATCAGACCTGAAATGGACAATAAAGTTAAGCTCATGAGGACAGGTTTAAAAAAAACAGAGGGAATTCCCTGGGGTTCAATTCCTGGCTGGGGAACTAAGATCCCACAAGCCACGCGGAATGGCTGATAAAAATAAAAAACAAAAAACAAACAAACAAAAAAATAAAAACACATGGCTGAAAATGGCTACAAATGAGTTAGAAACATCTTTAGATTCTCAATGAAAGAAAACATTACTTAAATTTTGGTTATGATACTAAAGGATAGAGAGATGTATAATTGTATGAATAAATGTATACTCTTAAAGGTTAGCTTTTTTTCATTTACATTAAGTTTACTGTTTCTACATTGATATAATTGATTGCATTTCAAGATGAAAAAAATGGTGATAGCTGGCATTTAATCATTAGAATATTATTTCTTCATTTTGCAAGGGAGTAAACACAGCTACAGAAATGTTGATTAACTTGTTGGAGGTCACACAGCTCCTAAGCCAAAGTTCTATTCATCTTGGTCTGTTAACTATGGGATTACACTATAAACACTACAACCCTTGGGAACTTGACTCTTCTAAGGGCACAGAATTGGCTCTTCAACCTACCCAAAGAGGCCTGCTTCTCCAAGGATGAGCTCAAGGCAGAGATCACCCAGGGCAAGTCCCTGGGTGGAGGAAGCAGTGATAATAACCTGATTCTGCCACCCGTGACTGTGAGAAATTTTCCAGGGAGAAGTTGGCTCAGATTTTCTGGTTTGGTTGAGTTCATAGAGTCAACAGTAATAAGGGCAAAGGATAGCTCTCTTCATTTCTGTGTTTGGAGCCTGGCTTCTAAGCTAGGGCCTCTCCACCCATGGAGGCAGAGCTTGCCAGATCATTAAGGCTTCAGCTGGGAAGGAAATTATCTAGTGTTTTTGAATTAACTATGTTCCTTGGGTCAGTGGTGCTGAACTATTTGCACTTAGATTTCGTGTATTAGAGACACAGAGTTTTCCTGGCAACACTTGAAAAACATATTAAGACTTTGCTACTTCTTTGTTCGCATGCTCACTGCTAAGACACACTGTAATTCTGTGGCCTAAGAAGGGTAACCGCACACAGTATTTCTCCTAATAATCACCTCTTTGCTCACTTTCTGCTGTTTTTCTGCCAACCTTACTTGCCGGGGATTATCTTCTGGCTTTCTTCCCTTCTGCTTTCCAGTGCCAGATGCTGTGTGTGCATGGGGGTCTGTTCGTGCTGCAGTGGGAGGCCGAGGTGCTTCTCTGCCAAGGCTATATGAAGAGGTCCAGGGACATGCAGATCAAGAAGCAAGCCAGCCAGGGGTCCTCCATGCAGCAGAGCTGAGCACCTTGGTTAGAGCCTGGGGTCTGCATTGATCTCACTTAAGAGTTAAAAATCCAGTGAAAAGAGGTGTTGGTACTCCTTCCTCTCTCTTCTCACCGAATAGATTGATTAGTAGGACATGAAACATGCTAGTTGAAAATTACCACTTTGCATGACATCAGGAGTGTTTTCCCTAAATTTGTGAAACCCATGTTTCCAGAAATGAGGCATGTTTTGTGGTCAGTAATGCTTAGAAATAGCTGAATGAATCAAACCTGCATTGTTTCTTCTTTATTAAAAAGCTTACCTTGGCAATGATCAATTTGAATATGACCACAATGGTACAAATGAATATTAACTCCTATTTTACCTTGAGAGAACTCCAGCATATAGGTTCTACCACGTTATGTGGTTCCCATTGCTTAGAGACATCAAAAACTAATGATTCATTTGTGGATTATTTCCTGGTTGATAGTAAACTATCTTGGAGGCATTTTTAAAAATAATATATTCAGGGGAAAAATTTGGCTGTTGTATCCTATCTACTAATAAGAAAAGGATGATAGATTAAACAAGAGTTACTTTCCCAGGGTAACCATTAAATATTTATGTAGGACACAGCAAATAAGCACAATAAGAATGAGTTTTGGCAAGTTAACAGCACAATTTATCTTTAAAGCGCTTTATAGATACAAGCTAATTAATCCTCCCACCCTCTGTCTGATAAAAATGAAAAAATTGTTACCCTTCCTTTTTTGTTGTTGTTCATCAACCTAGTTTTCTACGAATAACTTTTAGTTTGAATGTGTTTTTGATCCTGCTTGACGTCTTCCTCATTGATAGATTTATTGCTGCTCCCCAGGGGACACGTCTGATGATGTGACACTCCCAAAGAAAAGATTAAGTCAAATCAAGCTGGCCAATCCCTGCTTGAGAGCTCATTTATAACTTTCTGAAGTTGTAAATGAATTGGAGCTTCCCAGAGGACCATGGCTCCAGACGCGAAAACAAATTCCTACCATACATTTCTCACTAGGGGGAAAGGTAAAAGTTAGATTTTACCTACAAGTGACTGCCATGCTTGCACTAAACCATCTAGCATCATCCTGCTGACAGCCTGCTTTGGATTTACAGAAACTGACTTTGTGGACAGTTTCTCAGCTTACCAACTTTATCAACTTTTTCTCCCAGTATTATTGAGATATAACTGACATATAACATTGTATTGGCTTAAGGTATACAACATGATGGTTTGATATATGTACGTATTATAAATGAATAAGGGTTAGTTAACATCCGCCATTTCACATTACATTCTTCTTGTGATGAGAACTTTTAAGATTTACTCTCAACAACTCTCTTAACAACTTGCAATGTGCAGTATTGTTAACAATAGTCACCATGCTATACATTACATCTCCAGGACTCTTTTATAACTGGAGGTTTGTACTTTTGACTACCTTCATTCACATCTCCCCCCCTCCCCAACCCCTGGCCTTTGGCAACCATGATAACCATCAATCTCTTCTCTGTTTCTATGATTCATTTTTTTTAGATTCAACATGTAGGTGAGATCATATAGTATTTGTCTTTATCTGTCTGACTTATTTCACTTAGTATAGTGACCTCAAGGTCCATCCATGTTGTTGCAACTAGCAGAATTTCCTTCTTTGTAAATTAGCTACATAATATTCCAGTGTGTGTGTGTGTGTGTGTGTGTGTGTGTGTGTGTGTATGTATCACATTTTCTTTATCCATTCATCTGTCAGTGGACCCTTTGGTTGTTCACATGTCTTGGATATTGTAAATAATGTGCAGTGAACATGGGAGTGCACATATCTCTTTGAGATAGTGACTTTATTTCCTTTGGATGTATACCCAGAAGTGGAATTGCTGGATCATATATATGGTGGTCCTATTTGTAATTTTTTTCATTTTTTGGTAACTTTTCATTTTGGTATAATTTTAAATATACCTGGAAAAGTTGCAAGAATATTACAAGGAACTCCTTTAGATTCTCTACTTCGATTGTGCCAATTGTTTCAACTTTACCCCATTTGCTTTATCATATTCTCTTTTCTCTCTCTCTCCTTTTTTTTTTCTGAATGTGAAAAATGGGTAAGACATAACTTGATTTTCTCAGAATTCTGAGCATGTAAGTGCTCAACATTTAAAAGATTGGTATATCCTTAAAATAATATTATTGGTTTTTTTCTTCCTTTATTTTTTAAAATTAATTTTTATTGGAGTATATTCAATTTACAATGTTGTGTTAGTTTCTGCTGTACAGCACAGTGAATCAGTTATACATACATGTTTATCCACTCTTTTCTAGATTTTGTTCCCATGTGGGTCATTACAGAGTACTGAGTAGCGTTCCCTGTGCTATACAGTAGGTTCTTATTAGTTATCCATTTTATGCTTAGTAGTATGTATATGTCAATCCTAATCACCCAATTTGGTTACCGTAATATTGGTTTGTTTTAAAGACAAGACTTGGACTTCCCTGGTGACACAGTGGATAAGAACCCGCCTGTCAATGCAGGGGACACGGGTTTGATTCCTGGTCTGGGAAGATTCCATATGCTACAGAGCAACTAAGCCCTTGCACCACAACTACTGAGCCCGTGTGCTTAGAGCCTGTGCTTCACAAGAGAAGCCATTGCACTGAGAAGCCTGCGCACCACAGTGGACAGTAGCCCCCACTCCCAACAACTAGAGAAAGTCTATGCGAAGCAACAAAGATCCAATGCATACCCCCCAAAATAAATAAATGAATAAGTGAATAAATAAATTTCATAATATTCTTAAAAAAATAAAGACAAGACTTTAGCAGTAATATTTAATAGAGCCAAATAACTCAAGAATAAAAAACATACATTTTGCATTAGAAGTAAATCTCTTACATTTAGGGCTAGCTCTGCCACACAGTAGGTATTCAAGTACTCAGTGAGTTAATGATTATAAATTATTTAAAACCATAAGTATTCCAAAATTGTTTATATTTCTTCTTCTTAATACACTTTCTTTCTGCAATAAGGAGATGGATAGGAGTAACCTTTATTCTGTAATTTAGAACGTGAGTGTTTAACCTTTCAAACTTGCTTAATAATGCACACCACAGACAGGTTATCTTTACATTACTGAATTAAAACATTGTGTTTTTATTAGCTTCTGCTTAAGCTTAATACTGCAAAAAGTCATCACATTCACAACTGTGGTAAGTCTTTCTTTTCTTTTTCTTTTTTTTTGGCTGCACTGCACAGCATGTGGGATTTTAGTTTCCCCACCAGGGATCGAACTCATGTCCCCTGCAGTGGAAGCACAGAGTCCTAACCACTGGACCGCCAGGGAATTCCCAATTGTGGTAAGTCTTAAGTTAATTTCTGCCAGTTTGGATTTGGAATCAGGGAAGGCACTTATCTTTAAGAAAGAAGAATATCATGACATAAAAAGTTTAAAATCTTAAAATAAATCTGGAAGTATCTGAATTAGAAGAATTCCTTTGTCATTACTTCATCATTTTTGGTAAGTAATATGGGATGGGGTTACTTGTGTCTATGTCTTTTTTGAGAGGAATCTGTTATCAGTTGGATGTAGATATACATTTTGGGTCAAGCGCCTGTTTGGCATTCCACTTTCCTTGCAAGCAGAGTGCAATTAATTTTTATTAACAAAATTTTTTTGGCATAATTTATCTATATTGTCCTAAGAAATTAAAATATCATTAGATGAATATTCTAATTATGTCTATATGGTCAGATTCTAGAAGGCACTGTATTATTTGTGGTGGAGACACCTATGGTGATTATTACTATAATTATTTTAAAAATATTTATTTATTTATTTATTTATTTAATTATTGGCTGTGTTGGGTCTTCGTTGCTGTGCTCTAGTTGTGGTGAGCGGGGGCTACTCTTTGTTGTGGTGCATGGGCTTCTCATTGTGGTGGCTTCTCTTGTTGCGGAGCGTGGGCTCTATGCCCACAGGCTTCAGTAGTTGTAGCACATGGCTCAGTAGTTGTGGCACACAGGCTTAGTTGCTCTGCGGCATGTGGGATCTTCTTGGACCAGGGATCAAACCCGTGTCCCCTGCATTGGCAGGCGGGTTCTTAACTGCTGAACCACCAGGGAAGTCCCTGTGGTGATTATTTTTTGTGTCAACTTAATTGGGCCACAGTGTGCCCAGCATTTGCCCAAACACTATTCTGAGTGTGTTTATGAGGATGTCTCTGGAGAGATTGACATCTGGACTGGTAGACTGAGTAAAGCAGATTGACTTCCCTAATGTTGGTGGACCTCATCCAATAGAAGACCTGAATAGTATGAAAAAGCTGAATAAGACAGAAATTTACTTCCTGACTGTTGAGCTGGAACACTGGTCTTCCCCTGCCCTTGAAGTGGAACTTACACCATCAGCTCTCCTGGTTCTCAGGCCTTTGAACTTGGACTGGAACTGCACCATTGGTTCTTTTGGGTCTCCAGCTTGCTGAGTGCAGATCTTGGGACTTGTCAGCTTCCATAATTGCGTGAGCCAATTCCTTAGCATAAATCTCTCTCTCACGTTCTCTCTGGTATCTAGAACCAATAGCCTATTTACTTGTTTTCTCTGCAGAACCCAGATTAGCAAAACATCCTTCAGGGTATCTGCCCGTTTCATAGTCACTCCTCTTCCTTGGTATCTACCTTCCAACCTGCACTGATTTGTTCTATATATAGCCGTTTTGTCCTATTTGACTTTACCTTCTAGTCACTGTTGAGTAGTCCAGAGGAGGTGGACAGCTGGCTCCAAGTAGACCTTTCAGATTATTTATCTCAAGAATTTGAAATTGGGCCTGAGAAAGAGGGAGAAAGCATAGATTCCTACTTCCTAACATTTAGACTTGGGAGCTGTGGGTGGCTGTTTTGTCATGTGGGTGAGACGCAGAGAAAGCTAGTCTGCAAAGAGAATAGAAATTGTCACAGGTGAAAAACAAAGAAGGGGCTCCTGACCCACTTCTTGTTCCTATTCCTGTCACTTCCTCAAGGCTGGATGCTTCTTGCCTTTGGTTTCTTGTAGTACCCCTGAAGCCTACCCCTTCCCCTCCACCATGTATTTTATTTTTTTACTTATGTTGGCTGAAGTTCATGTCTGTATTTGCACCAGCGTCCTAACTAAAATGTTGGCCTGGCCCATTTTTATTGATACTTCTTCTGTTTGTTAACGAGAGCCAATGAGAAAATCAAAGAAAAGATAGGGTGGGAACCTAGTTAAGGTGTAGCTCACTGAGAAGCAATCACAAAACAGTCAGTTTTAGTTGGAAGCCAACATTTTCATGAAATATCCCAAAGTGCAGCATCAATTTCTGTATAAAGAAAATAATGCATGAGCCAGTAGTATGAGTATTACTTAACTTATTTTTGAAATGTTGATTTGATACTGTCAGAAGAGACTACACCTGTACTGCAAGAATGAGTTTTTTCTGTAAATTATCTGGTATTGTGAATTCAGGGTTAAGGTTTTATTTCTTCTTTGCTAGTGTATCACTCATTAATTGTGAACATGTATGTGAAATCCTTCTAAGGCATTATGAGAACAATGCAAAATTCATTGTGAGAAGTACCTGCAGTGCTCACCTTGGGATTAAATAAGATATATGCCCAGTCCCTGGCACACAGTAAGGTCTCCATAAATGTTGACTGTTATTTTCAGATTTAGATGAAAACAGTTTAAGTGTTCATTTATTTATCTTTGCGATCCTATGTGATTCTTCCTACACACAATTTAAGTGGTATTTTTTTGCTCTGCACCTATCTGTATGGAAAAGTACCATAATGGATGTGAAGTAAAGAACAGGGGCTTCTTGTCAACATCTGAACAAAGGCATTCCTGCTGCAGAATCTCCAGAGCAGGGCTGTTGAAGGTGAGGACATAAAATAATTCTGTTTCATAGCAAAATGAGAGTAGGATTTCGGTGTCCACCTCCAACAATAACCTAGAACAGTGGGGCCCTCAAGTGCTATACTTAGTCCTTGTCCGTTCCTCCTTCTGCCCATTCATTATTGATGGTTATGAATGAAGCTGCCAAAGAGAGGAAGGAAGGGAGAAGGCAGGCAGAATTCTTATTAAGGTATTTCTATTTCTGGCAAATCACTACTTGGTTATGTAGAGCAACACATTTATCTGGAGGCCTTTTTTAAAAAAGTGAACGTTGCCTTATAATGAATACTAAATAAAACCGAGAGATTCCAGATTAATTTTTAATGAGCAGCAGTTGTGTTCTGCATGTAATAATATTGAAATTAATACATAATTAAAGAAGATTTGTACAGAATAGTTCACTTGAGAGTTGAGATGTGGAGAACAAAATTGAACATCTCCAAAGGCGACCCACAGCTCTGTATCCAGATTTTTCAGATATGGAGAGAAATCAGTGTTTCCTTGAGGCAAAGACACGCTTCCCAGAGGCATTAGAAGTCATTGAGAATTTTGACGAGGGTTGAAACCTTCCATGTTAGTTCACAGGAGGTGGCACTGGACACTAATTTGGACAAAGTTGGCATATGTCACATCCTTGCCCAGAGCTCTATCCCTCACAATGACTTTTCTTCTATAATTTTACAGGCTAATGATTTTCACCTTTCTTAAGGTAGGCTGTTGGGTCAAACCTTGTCACTTGGAAAAAAATAAGCTAGTAGTGCTGCCAATCAACACAGCTTTAGGGGACTTCCCTGGTGGCACGGTGGATAAGACTCTACACTCCCAATGCAGGAGGCCTGGGTTTGATCCCTGGTCAGGGAACTAGATCCCACATGCATGCTGCAACTAAGAGTTCACATGCCACAACTAAGATATCCATGTGCCGCAACTAAGGAGCCCTGGAGCTGCAACTAAGGAGACCACCTGCCACGACTAACAATCAGGGCAACCAAATAAATAAATAAATATTTAAAAACAAAACAAAACCCTCCCAAAACCCATAGCTTTAAATATAATTTGAACTTATTATATCGTAAATATTATAATGGAAAAATAGACACCTGCAAAATGACAGGGAAATACACTGGGAATCCAATTCCTTGCCCTGCAGCTCTACTGCAGTTGCTTTAATGAATGTCCAAGTTGTTGCTTTTGGAGAGGGCACCTCTTTGTAGGGAGAGAGCAGCTATGGATTTCACCTGGAAAGTGCCTTAGTGAATAGTTGTTGCTTTGTTTTAAACTCAGCATCAATCACTCCTTCCTCTGCCATCTGCTCCCCAACTTCCTTGGGGGTACCACTTCTCCCACACTCTCAGTTCACGTACTTCAGATGAGGTTGACCTCATCCTTGGCTCCGAGGGTGAGCTTGTGACTCAGAGGGTCACATCTACCTGGCCACTGTGATTGGTTTAGGAATGAGCATGTGACTCAAATTGGAACAGAAGCAGTAAAACTCTCAGTTCTAGAATTTTAGGAAACTGCTGGGAGAGAAGCCTTCTCTTTTTTTGTGGACTTAGAACTGAGAAGAGGTAGACCTGGAACTGGGAGTTGTGCTAAGGCATAAGCCTTCCAGAGAAAGAAGCCAACACAGAGAAAAACAGTTGCTGAGAAGGGGTGGGCAGTTTCTATAACATTGTTTAAATATACAGACCCAGCCGTGTCTGGAATTGTTCTACACCTGGACTTTTCAATTACGTGAACAGATAAATTCCCTTTTTTGCTTACTCTTGTTTGAGTTGGATTTTCTGCTATTGCAACTCAAAAAGTATTGAAGAATATGGGACTCTTAGAAATCTGTGCCTTTTCTCTGGTGTTATCTTAATAGAACTCAGGATACCTCTCCCTGGCAAGTTTGTGTAGTTGTTGCTGAAATTTGGGTGTTGCAGCACTTAATTTGGTCTTTGGAATCACCCCAGGCCTCTACCTTGAAGGGGGACCCATAAGGCCCAGGAAAGTGAGGAGGAGGGGAACTAGGAGGAGGTAAAGCTGGAGAAGTTAATGATCCAGCTGTCCCACTTTTCTATAGTGCCCACTTAGAGAAGATTCCTCCAGGGCAAAGCCTCTCAAACTTTAAGTGGGTATACAAATTACCTGAGGATCTTGTTAAAAAGGCACACTATGATTCACTAATTCTAGGGTGGGGCATGTGATTCTGCATTTCTAACAAGCTTCCAGGATGCTACTGGTCCAAGGACCACACTCTGAGTTGCATGGCCCTGGCACGGTCTCTGTCTTCACGCTTCATCTCTGCTTCAATCTAGAGTTGAGAATGAGTCCCCACACTGATAGTGGAATTTTTCAGGGAATTCTACGTGAAAGTTTTCCCTGTACTCTTTTGCTTTCCTCTTGGCAAAGCTGTTGAGCTAGACAGGGTTTTGCCTAGGGTTCATGGGTTATGCTGTGGATGAAATGTCTAGAAATACTTCCAGTTTCTTGATGATAAATCACTTATTTTTGTTCTGAAATAATTTATATAACTTATTTATCTAGCTCTAAAATAAAAACTCCTACTTGGATTTTTGCTGTTAAAGTTTTCCCAGAAGACAGAATACTTATTACAAATGGTCAAAAGCTAGTGTTGCCCTCACCAAACTGAGACATACAGTATCGTTTTTACCCATTCAGGTCTCCATATAGATTTTTCAGACCAATCACTAACTGGCCCTGGAGAAACCCCAAACCAATATTATAGTTTTAGAGAAATTGATCAAAGGTCCCTTTATTTAATAAACATCAGTTCTGCGTCCACAAGTTCTTTTTACCTTTCTCCCTAAAATGACGGGATAAGTAAGATAATAGGAAAAATTCCATGTCAATACTGAAAGGGAAAAGAGTGGAAGAGAGGATTTGATTACTTTCTGGAACATATAGAGCAGATGGAAGAGGGCTGAAGAGAAATGAGGTGAAGGATCCTTCCCTAAAATACAAAGGAGGAGCCACTGCAGAAGTGACCAGATGATTGTAGTCTCAAGCTCAGAAGTGACGATGGGAGTTGGGCCAGTTTGTTGTGGGCATAGGGTTTCAAGCAAGAATGTAGGCTGTTTTTGTCCATCTACAGAGATATTTTTCATAGAAAATTGGTAGCAAATACTATGTTAAACTAGAAGTCTAGTGCAAGTGAAGCCTTTACGAAATATGAGAGATGCTGGTATATACTTTAATATAACTGGGATTAGGAAAGAATCTGAATAACCATTGGAGAGAAAGGGAAGGACAGTGAGGTAGACAGTTAGGTAAACGTGGAGTGATGAATGGGGTGTATCTGTCTGTGTGGTGTGTGTGTATTTCAAATCAGTGACAATTTCTCAGGAAGAAGGTTAAAAGGAGACAATACCGTAATAATTAGACTTCAGGAATCTGCCTCTTCTTAGAGTTATTAGAATAAGATACAAGCTTGATTAGTATTCCTACTGGGCCTTTTGTTTAACTTCCAGCAAAGGATTTTATTTTCCTGAAATGTGATTCCAATATGATGATCATAAGCCTTGGTTAATTTTAAGACATTTCTCTTCGCTTATGAAAAGGGGCTCATCAGCAGTCCCTGCCAAAAACTCATTAAAATACCTTTTAAGCTCTCCTTTAAGGTCATTTTTAGTATTCGTTGCACTGTTAATTAGATAACTGCAGTTTTCTTTATTCTTACCAGAAACCCTTTTCAGTAGCATCTTTGACTCTGGCATTTTGCTGACTGCCTTGTTTCCCTGAATTTAACTCTAACAGAATAAATGGCTCTATTTTTGCTTTGCTATATTTTCTTTAGCTATTGGTTTTGCAGCCTCGATCGCTGATAAACCCAAAGCTGTCATTTATTAATTTATTGAGATGCTCTTCACATTCTCCACAGTCAGAGAAGATGCCAATTAAATTTGTTGCTGCAAAAGTGAGATCACAGAAAATAAATTTATATGTTCACAGTACTAACTTCCATCATGTGAATCTGTTTCCTAAAATTACAAAATGTTTTATATGTAAATTCAATATATACTTATTGCTGCATCTTTGTAGACATTCAGCAAATATCATTCAGTTATGGCCTCTAAGAAAATGCACAGAGGAAAAATGTAAACCTTATGTTGCTTGTGTGAGAAGGATTTCCTGAAGAAGACACAGGAAACCTAGCTTCTAGTCCAAACTATGGGCCTTATTTCCACAACAAGTCAGGGACAAATGCTAAGACAGACCTTAAAAAAGCTGGCCATACCTCAGAATTACCTGGGAGCTCTTTAAAAATACTGTTTCCTGGACCCAACTCGGAATCTACTGAATTAGCTTCTATAGTGTTGGGACCCAGGTAGCTCTATGTGTATAAATCTCCCCAGGGATTCTGATACTGTTATTCCTCTGAACACTGTTTAATAATCAGTATCTTATCCTGGGAGTATACAGAAATATTAAAGTGTTATTTAATCTAGGCAAAGGTGATCGTCTAACCAGGACCAATCCCTTGAGTCTGAGGTGGATGGAGGTGGAACACTTTCTCACCTGTGGATGAGGGATGTGAATTCTGTAGACAGAGGCTGAGGATTCTAGCTTGGAAAGTGATTAAATTAATTTTTAACTAGAATAAAAAGTCAAAAACTGGGTTTCCACAGCCAATGGGTGGGGGTGGGGGGGTGACCCAGCTAGCGGGGAGGGGGAGCCTGTGGCTGGGGAAAAATAAAGTTCAAAACTGTTAATAGAGAAGCAGTGAAGGGCGGGAACAGTGCTGCCATGCTGCATAACCCTAGGAGATATTCACATTGCAGTTGTATTAGCTATCCATCACTGCGTAACAAATCACCCCAAACTTAGCAGCTTAAAGCAACAAATACCTATTATATCACAGTTTCTGTAGGTCAGATATCTGAGTCTCTCATGTGGTTGCATTCAGGCTGTTGGTTGGAGCTGGAGTCATCTTAAGGCTCGACGAAGTGGATCTGCTTCTAAGCTCATTTATGGTGCCTGTTGGCAGGCCTCAGAAAGTCTGCTTCCAAGCTTACTCACATGGTTTCTGGAAGGCCTTGGTTCTGTGCCATTTGGTGTGGCAGCTGGCTTCCCCAGAGGCAGTAATGATAGAGAGAGAGGAGAGAAGAGAGGAGGGAGGAGAGGAGAGGAGAGGTGAGGAAAGAGAGAACCCCTCAGATAGAAGCTGTAGTCTTTTTATAACCTACTCTCAGAAGTGACGTCTTATCACTTCCATGTGTTCTATTATCAGAAGTGCATCACTAAGTCCCATCCACACTCAAGAGCAGGGGAATTAAGTACTTTGCGGAGAGGAGTATAATGAATTTGTAAACTTGTCTTTAAAACTTCCACATTAGTCTATGTTTCCTCCCTACCCCAGTTGTGCAGTGCACAACATACATGGCTGTACATGACAGTCATGGCTGAAAATGAGCAGATCAAGGACGAGGTGTAGGAGATGAGAAAAACCTGAGTTACCTGGAGAAGTTCTGAATAAGGAGCAGGGAAGCTTGTGAAGCAATGGAGAACAGTGGTTAAGGGCTTCGGGTCAAGCACACCTGGTGTGATTCTCAGTGCTTCCACTCTCTAACTTTTGCCTGTAATTTCCTGGCTCCCCCCAATTTATTGAGATATAACTGATAATAATTTGACATCTTAAGTTTCAGATTTTTAAAAAAAATTGTATAAAGGGGTAATAAATGGGCAATAAATTTGCCATCCCTGTAAGCTTGCTTCTCACATTAAATTCTTCTGTGAGTTCCTTTAGTTCCATGGCTACAGCATATTTCAGATCTACCTACTTTTCTCCATTACTGCCTGCCACCTCCCTGGGCCAAGCCTCCACCATCTCTGATCTGGACGGCAGTAACGGCCTTCTCACTAATTTCCCCACTTCCCCTCTTGCTTATTTATCTGAGGTTCATTCCCCACGCAGCGACCAGAATCATCTTCAAAAATTACAAATCAGATCATGGCATACCTCTGCTTAAAGCGTTCAGTGCTTTCATGTGGCTTTAAAATAGGATCAAATTCCTCACCATGGACCACAAGGCCCTGCATCATCTGACTCCCACCTACCTTTCTAGACTCACCTTGGACTACCCTACCTCTGGCATCTTTTCTGCAAGCAGGCTATTTCCCACCTCAGGGCCTTTGCACTTGTTCTCCCTGCCTGGGACCTCTTCCTCCAGATCTTTTCATAGCTGTCTCCTTCATGTTCTTCAGGACTCAGCTGGGATGTCACCACCCCAGAGAGTCTTCCCTGATCATGCTCTCTACAGTAGACATCCCCTCTCTGGTCATTTTTATACCTTTAATTATTTTCCTTCCTAGTTCTATCATCATTTGTAATCATCTTGTTATTATTTGTTTTCTTATTTATTGCTGTCTCTACCCACCTGGAAAGCAAGCTCTGTGAGGACAGTGCCCTGTCTATTTGGTTTGGTGGTTGTTGAATCCTTAAAGGTTAACCCCCTTCCTGGATTATAATACACTCTCGATAAATAGCCTTCGAATGAATGAATAAATGAGAAAACATGTTAAATGCTTAGCACAGTGCCTGGCACATAATAGCTGCCAATAGATGTTAGATAATTACATTTTAGATATATCAACATCTATTTCACAGGGCTAGTGAAGCAATTAGTTGGGATAATATGTGAAAGGTACCAGCTGCAGCCACCGTTTATGGAATGCCTAGTGTTGCATTCATGTAATGGGGAGGAAGAAGGATTGACATTTGGCTTTTCAACATTTATTTATTTGGGAGCCCATAGATATTTAACTGAATTTTTAAACATTCACACTAATATTATTCAGATTTTAAAATCCCAAGCTACCAAGTGTTGTGCTTCATGTAGGGAAGTGTAAAACAAATGAGCATATTTTCCTGGGTACAGTTTGTTCCATGAAGCAAGTTACTAAATAGATCTTATTGTTGGAAGCATCATTAACTCAAGTATTCCATTAGCTTGCCCTTCTTACACTTGACAAAATCAATCTTGTTTGTGCTAGAATATTTGTTCTCCTGTAACAGGTATATGGATGGAAAAATTTTTAGATAATATCAGAAAAAACTCTGCTAAAAAAAAGATTCCTCAAATATAAGGGAGACTACTGGCAGGAAATTCACTCGGGGTATGGGATCTTCCACTGTAGCAGCCCAATGCCACATCTCACCTTGCTTCTCTTGGCAAAGAGCCTGGCACATGGATAATGCTCAAAAAATACTTGTTAAAATAAAGGAAAAGTGAATTAAAGTCTAGGCTCACACCTTCTGCACAGTCTAAGGAGAAGGGATATGGGATCGAAGGCTTTGAGTATGTATTGGCTTAAGTCACCATCCTGTTGTTTACTAGCTGTGTAACCTAAGACAAATTATTTAATCCCCCTGAAGTTGGATTCTGAAACCATAACATGGGAAAATGATTCTGTAGGACTGGTGTGGTAGCAACTGGGAGGTCAGGTAGCTAGCTGAATGCCGTTGATTGCTTTTACTTCCCTCCCTTGCAGCTGGCCTCAGAAAATTAGCTTGCTTTTCCATCTTTTCTAATCTTTTCAGCCTCTCTACAGCTAAAGGAGATCCACAAGCAATAGAGTGGTCCATAATCTCTACACATTCTGTTTCCTAGAAGACAAATCCAGGGGCTTTTGATTGTATGCATTTTAATATTAATCAAAATGTGAAACAGGGACTTCCCTGGCGGTGCAGTCGTTGAGAATCCACCTGCCAATGCAGGGGACATGGGTTCGATCCCTGATCAAGGGAGATCCCATTTGCTGTGGAGCAACTAAGCCCACGTCCCACAACTACTGAGCCTGTGCTTTAGAGCCCGTGAGCCACGACTACTGAGCCTGAGTGCCACAACTACTGAAGCCCACGCATCTAGAGCCCATGCTCTGCAACAAGAGAAGCCACCGCAATGAGGAGCCTGCTCACTGCAATGAAGAGTAGCCCCCATTCGCCACAACTAGAGAAAGCCCACACACAGCAACGAAGACCCAGTGCAGCCAATAAAAATAAATAAATAAATAAATTTAAAAAAGTGAAACGCAAATAGGGGATGGCTCATACAATAAACACAATCATTGGTAAATATTTTGTAATCCGCTTCTGAAAAACTAACTAGAATCCCTAACCATATGCCCTTGTTCTTGGGGAAGGGCTTTCAAGCCTGCTATCCTTCCAACTTCTTCCTTCTAGAAGGGAACTCCTTCAAGCAGTTATGAAGAGACAAAGTAAATGAGTAGATGCTTCTTCCTTGTTTGAAGTGAACAATTTGTATCTCTGAGGATCTTTAGCCTGAGTGATTTCCATTTTAACGGAATCTCTGCCTCACCCAGGAATAGTCACCTCAAACACCCCTCATATTGGATAATGTTGTGGTCTGCAATGGTTGTTTTTGAATAAAAAAAGACCTCTAAAAGATTTTCAGACTGCCCTAATAATTCCTAGCATATTCCCCTATACTTAAGAGAAAACTTGGCTTGTGAGTTTTGCTTTAAATCTCAATTCTAAAACCTGGTTGTAATTCGATTCACTCAGTTCATCAATTCACAAACATTTGTTGAGTCCTCCCATGTGCCAGGCCTTGTGCTAGGATCTCAGGATTAAAGAGGTGGAAAGACATGTTTTCAGTCTCAAAGAGCTTCAAATAGAATGGGAAAGACAAGCACATACGTGACAATTCTGTGTCAGAGGCAGAGGAGAGGGCACAATTAGAAAGGAGAGAGGAGTTATTTCTTCCTAGGTTGGTAGGTACTAGGAACTGAGTGTTGAGTTGTGTTAATTATCTATCCC
The DNA here is from genome assembly GCF_030028045.1 of Hippopotamus amphibius kiboko. Taxonomy (NCBI): domain Eukaryota; kingdom Metazoa; phylum Chordata; class Mammalia; order Artiodactyla; family Hippopotamidae; genus Hippopotamus; species Hippopotamus amphibius. Next base: position 73,031,146 of record NC_080187.1, read on the forward strand.
CTAAATTTGTGGCTTCAAACAAAATCTATCATAGTTTCTGTGGATCAGGAGCCTGAGCTTGATGTATCTGCATGGTTCTTGCTCAGAGTTCCCCACGAGGCTGCAGTCTTCATGTCAGCCCGGGCTGCAGTCATCCTGAGCGCTCGGCTGGGGAAAGATCTGCTCCCAAGCTCACTCAGGCTGTTGGGCCAAGGGCCTCATCAAGGCAGGCATGAGATGGTGGAAGAGGAGAAGCACATTCAAGGAAGAGGGACCTGCATGAGCTAAGCCATGAAAGCATGAGCCAGGCCTGACCGGAGAATTTCAACCTTTGACTGGAGTTCAGGGTGCAGGGCTAGGATGAAGAGCGATGATGGTGATGGCAGTAGCTGAAAGTGAGGTTGTAAAGATGGGGAAAATACAGTTTATGAAGGGCTTGGTGTAGAGAAATGGAGTAAATTGAACTTTATCCTACAGTACTGGGGAACCATAAGCATTTTTAAGGAGAGTCATGATTACATATCTGCTGTCAAAAGATCACTCTTTTGGCAGTGTTGATATAGGGGTTATTTATCCCACTTATAACTGATCCCATTAGACTCTCATAATCAACATGCATGCCAGCTCCTCTGGTCTGCAGAAGCAAGGGCGTCGCGGGCTGTGCAACCAGCCATCAATAACCCATCACTAGGTTACGGGGCCCGTGGGTGGTGCTGGTAGTGAAATGGAAGAACAGCGGGTGGCTGATCTTTGTTTCTTGCCCAGGAAAACTGGGAAAACTTTGACCAGGAGCAGTTGCCTGTTCATTCCTTAGTAGGATAAAATGTAATTGGCTTCTACACATTGCTCTCTTTAGCCCCTCTGATTGAGAACCATCCCACTGTTCCTATCTTGAAGCTTATTGTTCTGAAGTTGGAAAGTTTTGAAAAGTCATTAGCAAAGTACTAAGACAATAAATATGGGCATACTCTGGCGGCCTTTTAGAGATTTCGAGGTTTTTGAAATGGAACACAGTAAAGCAATCATGCCTCAGTTTCTTGTTTGTAAAGCAAGATTCTTGAACACGGTGGGCTCTGAGGCCCTGGAGAGTTTCACATTCTGAGCTTTTTTGAAACATGCATAATTACTGAGAAATCTGCTTGTTTTTTTTACTTCCAGAGATTAATCTTAGGGCAGGTTATATTCTTCCCATTTCAGCCTGACACAAATTCTTTGATGTTTTTGGGTCATATCATTGTGGAGAAAGGCTTTTCTTCTTGTATTGTTGCAAAATGTGTAGAAAAGCAGTTGCTAAGATAAGATTGGAACTTGTAAATGCGTTTACTTCCCTCTGTACTGCTGACAGCCTGAACCGTTCTCCTTTTCCAGGAGAGACACTGCCATTTCCAACAGGGAGTATGTAATACATGAAAAGAGGAAGAGCCTCAAGTAATAGAGTGTATAGAAGTGGACAGCCCATCCTACCGCTGTCATCAGCTGGGAAGTAGAGGGAGGCAGTGCCTGTGCTGAGTTTGCTCAGTTATCTCTGCCCCACTCGGCTGCTGGTGGGGCAGAGCGGTGCTGAGGCAAGGCAGAGCAGCAGCCAATCCACACGTGTTCGGAGGCCTGTGTGATTAAAGGGACTCTCTATTTCCCATTCCCCACAGAGGTCTCTTGAACTTGTTGTCACATAAAGATGGCAAAAGAATTTGTGGGGAATGATTAACCCTTATTCTGCAATGAGAACTGCATATAATTTATCATACGTATCTATTCATAAAAGGAAAATGTGGGATTTTGAGATGCTGTAGGTTCTCCTCAATAAGGTGATGAGGTCCAGTGTAAAAGGTGTATTTAGGGGGCCTCACATAGGCCCCCTAAATATATATATTTAATGTATATATATAAAAATAAGTATATATAATATATAAATTTAGTATTTATAATTAAATATTAAACATTATATATTTATTCTATATTATATAATATTAATTATATTAATATTTAATATATCACAATATATTATAAATATTAAATATTATTAAATAATAAATATAAATATTGAATATATTGATTTATTAATACATATACATTTATATATTAATATATTATATGTGAATTATATATTAATAAATATGTTTATATATGTATATGTTTTGGGGCTGCGTTGGGTCTTTGCTGCGCACAGGCTTTCTCTAGTTGTGGTGAGTGGGGGCTACTCTTTGTTGCATTGAGTGGGCTTCTCACGGCAGTGGCTTCTCTTGCTGTGGAGCATGGGCTCTAGGCACATGGACTTCAGTATTTGCAGCATGCAAGCTCAGTAGTTGTGGTGCATGGGCTTAGTTGCTTCCCGGCATGTGGGATCTTCCCGGACCAGGGATTGAACCTGTGTCCCCAGCATTGGCAGGCAGATTCTCAGCCACTGCACCACCAGGGAAGTCCCCCTCACATATATTTTTAATAAATTGTTTTTAGCTGGGTGATTAATACACAGGTATTCATTGTATTATTTGCCTCTACTTTTTTTTTTTATGGAGAAAAAGTAGGTGGCTGTGGAATTTTAAAAGCAGATTTATTGAGTTCGATATACATAACTGTACATGTTTAAAGTATACTATTTGAAGTTTTGACATATGTATGCACCTGTGAAACTATCATAAGCAAGAAAATGAGCATATCCACCATTCCTAAAAGTTGCTTCTTTGTAATCTGTCTCTTCTGATCCTCCACACTGTTTCCAGCCTTTCCAACCATTGATTCCTTTTCTGTCACTATAAATTAGTTTACACTTTCTAAAATTTTCTGTAAGTGGAATCATACAATATGTACTTTATGTTGGTTTGTTTCTTTCACTCAGCATATTTGTTTTGAGATTCATCAATGTGTTGCATGTAGGAAAGTTTTATTTATTTATTTTATTGCTGAGTAGTATTCCTTTGTATGGATTTACAATGATTTGTTTGCTTATTCACCTGCTGATGGACATTTGGGTCACTTCTAGGTTTTGGTTGTCAAACATAAAGCTGCTATAACCATTCTTGTACAAATTCGTGTGTGTGCATGTGTGTGTGTGTGCGTACATATGCTTCCATTTCTCTTGAGTAAATACCTAGGAGTGGAATGACTAGGTAATATGGTACGTGTATATTTAGCTTTTTAGAAACTACCAAACTGTTTTCCAAAGTAGAGTTACCATTTTACATTCCCACCAACAGGGTATGGGGGTTCCAGTTCCTCCGCATTCTCTCCAATGCTTGGTGTGGTCAGTCTTTTTAGTTTTAGCTGTTCTAATAGGTGTGTAGTGGTATCCTATTGTGGGTTTTTTTTTAAACTTTTTATTTTTTTATTTTTTACAATAAACTGCATATATTTAGAGTGTACAATTTGGTATCCCAAACTGCCAATTCATTCCCCCCCCCCAACCCTCCCCGCCTTCCCCACTTGGTGTCCATATGTTTGTTCTCTACATCTGTGTCTCTATTTCTGCCTTGCAAACTGGTTGATTTGTACCATTTTTCTATAGTCCACATATATGTGTTAATATACAATATTTGTTTTTCTCTTTCTGACTCACGTCACTCTGTATGACAGTCTCTAGGTCCATCCATGTCTCTAAAAATGTCCCAGTTTCATTGCCTTTTACAGCTGAGTAATATTCCATTGTATGTATGTACCACATCTTCTTTATCCATTCATCTGTTGATGGACATTTAGGTTGCTTCCATGTCCTGGCTATTGTAAATAGTGCTGCCATGAACATTGGAGTGCATGTGTCTTTTTGAATGATGGTGTTCTCTGGGTATATGCCCAGCAGTGGGATTGCTGGGTCATATGGTAACTCTATTTTTAGTTTTGCAAGGAACCTCCATACTGTTCTCCGTAGTGGCTGTATCAATTCACAGTCCCACCAGCAGTGCAAGAGCATTCCCTTTTCTACACACCCTCTCCAGCATTTACTGTTTGTAGATTTTCTGATGATGCACATTCTAACCGGTGTGAGGTGATACCTCATTGTAGTTTTGATTTGCGTTTCTCTAATAATTAGTGATGTTGAGCAGCTTTTCATGTGCCTCTTGGCCATCCGTATGTCTTCTTTGGAGAAATGCCTATTTAGGTCTTCTGCCCATTTTTTGATTGGGTTGTTTATTTTTTTGATATTGAGCTGGATGAACTGTTTATATATTTTGGAGATTAATCCTTTCTCTGTTGATTTGTTTGCAAATATTTTCTCCCATTCTGAGGGCTGTCTTTTCATCTTGCTTATAGTTTCTTTTGCTGTGCAGAAGCTTTGAAATTTCATTAAGTCCCACTTATTTATTTTTGTTTTTATTTCCTTTATTCTAGGGGGTGGATCAAAAAAGATCTTGCTGTTATTTACATTGAAGAGTGTTCTTCCTATGTTTTCCTCTAGGAGGTTTATGGTGTCTGGCCTTACATTTAGGTCTTTTATCCATTTTGAGTTTATTTTTGTGTATGGTGTTAGGAAGTGTTCTAATTTCATTCTTTTACATGTAGCTGTCCAGTTTTCTAGCACCACTTATTGAAGAGGCTGCCTTTTCTCCATTGTATATCCTTGCCTCCTTTGTCATAGATTAGTTGACTGTAGTTTATCTCTGGGCTTTCTATCCTGTTCCATTGATCTATATTTCTGTTTTTGTGCCAGTACCATATTATCTTGATCACTGTAGCCTTGAAATATAGCCTGAAGTCAGGAAGCCTGATTCCCCCAACTCCGTCTTTCCTTCTCAAGATTGCTTTGGCTATTCAGGGTCTTTTGCATTTCCATACAAATTGTAAAATTTCTTGTTCTAGTTCTGTGAAAAATGCCATTGGTAATTTGATGGGGATTGCATTGAATCTGTAAATTGCTTTCGGTAATATAGTGATTTTCACAATGTTGATGCTTCCAATCCAAGAACATGGTATGTCCCTCCATCTGTTTGTGTCTTCTTTGATTTCTTTAATGAATGTCTTACAGTTTTCTGAGTACAGGTCTTTTACCTCCTTGGTTAGGTTTATTCCTAGGTATTTGATTCTTTTTGTTGCAGTGGTGAATGGGATTGTTTCCTTAATTTCTCTTTCTGATCTTTCATTGTTGGGGTATAGAAATGCAAGAGATTTCTGTGTGTTAATTTTGTATCCTGCAACTTTACCAAATTCATTGATTAGCTCAAGTAATTTTCTGATGGCATCTTTAGGATTTTCTATGTATAGTATCATGTCATCTGCGAACAGTGACAGTTTTACTTCTTCTTTTCCAATTTGGATTCCTTTGATTTCTTTTTCTTCTCTGATTGCTGTGGCAAGGACTTCCAAAACTATGTGCAATAGTATTGGTGAGAGTGGACATCCTTATCTTGTTCCTGATCTTAGAGGGAATGCTTCTAGTTTTTCACCATTGAGAATGATGTTTGCTGTGGGTTTGTCATCTATGGCCTTTATTATGTTGAAGTAGGTTCCCTCTATGCCCACCTTCTGGAGAGTTTTTATCATAAATGGGTGTTGAATTTTGTCAAAAGCTTTTTCTGCATCTATTGAGATGATCATGTGGTTTTTATCCTTCAATTTGTTAATATGGTGTATCACATTGATTGATTTGCGTATATTGAAGAATCCTTGCATCCCAGGGATAAACCCCACTTGATCATGGTGTATGATCCTTTTAATGTGTTGTTGGATTCTGTTGGCTAGTATTTTGTTGAGGATTTTTGCATCTACATTCATCAGTGATATTGGTCTGTAGTTTTCTTTTTTTGTAGTATCTTTGTCTGGTTTTGGTATCAGGGTGATGGTGGCTTCACAAAATGAGTTTGGGATTGTTCCTTCCTCTGCAATGTTTTGGAAGAGTTTGAGAAGGATGGATGTTATCTCTTCTCTAAATGTTTGATAAAATTCACCTGTGAATCAGTCTGGTCCTGGACTTTTGTTTGTTTGGAGATTTTTAATCACAGTTTCAATTTCATTACTTGTGATTGGTCTGTTCATATTTTCTGTGTCTTCTTGATTCAGTCTTGGAAGGTTGTACCTTTCTAAGAATTTGTCCATTTCATCCAGGTTGTCCATTTTATTGGCATATAGTTGCTTGTAGTAATCTCTTATGGTGCTTTTTATTTTTGTGGTGTCCGTTGTAACTTCTGTTTCGTTTCTAATTTTATTGATTGGAGTCCTCTCTCTCTTTTTCTGGATGAGTCTTGCTAGAGGTTTATCAATTTTATTTATCTTCTCCAAGAACCAGCTTTTAGTTTTATTGATTTTTACTATTGTTTTCTTTGTCTCTATTTCATTTATTTCTGCTCTGATCTTTATGATTTCTCTCCATCTACTCACTTTGGGTTTTGTTTGCTCTTCTTTCTCTAGTTTCTTTAGGTGTAAGGTTAGATTGTTTATTTGGGATTTTTCTTGTTTCTTGAGGTAGGATTGTATTGCTGTAAACTTCCCTGAACTGCCTTTGCTGCATCCCATAGGTTTTGGATCATTATGTTTTCATTGTCATTTGTCTCTAGGTATTTTTTGATTTCCTCTTTGATTTCTTCAGTGATCTGTTGGTTATTTAGTAGTGTATTGTTTAGCCTCCATGTGTTTGTGTTTTTTACAGTTTTTTTCCTGTAATTGATTTCTAATCTCATAGCATTGTGGTCAGAAAAGATGCTTGATACGATTTCAATTTTCTTGAATTTACCAAGGCTTGTTTTATGACCCAAAATGTGATCTATCTGGGAGAATGTTCCATGTGCACTTGAGAAGAATGTGTAATCTGCTGTTTTTGGATGCAATGTCCTATAGATATTTATTAAATCCAGCTGATTTATTGTGTCATTTAAAGCTTGTGTTTCCTTATTAATTTTCTGTCTGGATGATCTGTCCATTGGTGTAAGTGGAGTGTTAAATTCCCCCACTATGATTGTGTTACTGTCAATTTCCTCTTTCATAGTTCTTAGCATTTGCCTTATGTATTGAGGTGCTCCTATATTGGGTGCATATATATTTATAATTGTTATCTCTTCTTGGATTGATCCCTCGATCTTCATGTAGTGTCCTTTCTTGTCTCTTGTAACATTTTTTATTTTAAAGTCTATTTTATCTGATATGAGTATCGCTACTCCAGCTTTCTTTTGATTTTCATTTGCATGGAATATCTTTTTCTATCCCCTCACTTTCAGTCTGAATGTGTCCCTAGGTCTGAAGTGGGTCTCTTGGAGACAGCATATATATGGGTCTTGTTTTTGTATCCATTCAGCCAGTCTGTGTCTTTTGGTTGGTGCGTTTAGTCCATTTACATTCAAGGTAATTATCGATATGTATGTTCCTATTACCATTTTCTTAATTGTTTTGTTTTTGTTTCTGTAGGTCCTCTTCTCTTATGTTTCCCCCTTAGAGAAATTCCTTTAGCATTTGTTGTAGGGCTGATTTGGTGGTGCTGAATTCTCTTAGCTGTTGCTTGTCTGGGAAGCTTTTGATTTCTCCATCAAATCTGAATGAGATCCTTGCTGGGTAGAGTATTCTAGGTTGTAGGTTCTTCCCTGTCATCACTTTAAACATATTGTGCCTCTCCCTTCTGGCTTGCAGAGTTTCTACTGAGAAATCAGCTGTTACCCTTATGGGAGTTCCCTTGTATGTTATTTGTCATTTTTCCCTTGTTGCTTTTAATAACTTTTCTCTGTCTTTCATTTTTGTCATTTTGACTACTATATGTCTTGGCGTGTTTCTCCTTGGGTTTATCCTGCCTGGGACTCTCTGCGCTTCCTGGACTTGGGTAGCTATTTCCTTTCCCATGTTAGGGAAGTTTTCAACTAGAATCTCTTCCAATATTTTCTCGGGTCCTTTCTCTCTCTCTTCTCCTTCTGGGACCCCTATAATGCGAATGTTGGTGCATTTAACATTGTCCCAGAGGTCTCTTAGGCTGTCTTCAGTTTTTTTCATTCTTTTTTCTTTATTCTTTTCTGCATCAGTGATTATCACCATTCTGTCTTCCAGCTCACTTATTTGCCCTTCTGCCTCAGTTAATCTGCTATTGGTTCCTTCTCGTGTATTTTTCATTTCCGTTATTGTGTTGCATATCTCTGTTTGTTTGCTCTTTAATTCTTCTAGGTCTTTGGTAAACTTTTCTTGCAACTTTTTGATCTTTGCATCCAATCTTTTGTCAAAGTCCTGGATCATCTTCACCATCATTATTCTGAATTCTTTTTCCAGAAGAGTGCCTATCTCCTCTTCATTTGGTTGTTTTTCTGGTGTTTTATCTTGTCCCTTCATCTGGCACAAAGTCTTTTGCCTTTTCATTTTCTCTGTCTTTCTGTGCTGTGATTTTCAGTTCCACTAGATGAAATACTGCTGATACTGCTTGATTCTGCTGTCTGCCCTCTTGCGGAAGAAACTGCCTAGGAGGCTCGTGGGTGCTTCCTGATTGGAGGGACTGATGGTGGGTTGGGCTGGGTGGGCGGAACTCAGTAAAACTTTAATCTGATTTGGTGGGTGGAGCTCAGTGACACTTTAATCTGCTTGTCTGCCAATGGGTGGGGCTGTGTTCCCACCCTGGTGGTCGTTTGGCCTGAGGCTACCCAGCACTGGAGCCCACAGGCTCTTTGGTGGAGCTAATGGTGGACTCTGGAAGGGCTCACACCAATGAGCACTTCTCAGAACCCCTGCTGCCAGTGCCCCTGTCTCCTCAGTGAGCCACAGCTGCCCCCCACCTCTGCAGGCAACCCTCCAACACCAGCAGGTAGGTCTGGTTCAGTCTCCTATGGGGTCACTGCTCCTTCCCCCTGGATCCTGGTGAGCACACTTTTTTGTGTGCCCTCCAAAAGTGGAGTCTCTGTTTCCCCCAGTCCTGTGGTGGTCCTGCAATCAAATCCCACTGGCTTTCAAAGTCTGATTCTCTGCAGATTCCTCCTCCTGTTGCTGGACCCCCAGGTTAGGAAGCCTGATGTGGAGCTCTGAACCCTCAAGACTTCTGTGGTATAACTGTTCTCCAGCTTGTGAATCACCTAGCCAGCATTTGTGGGATTTGATTTTAACACAGTTGCGCCCCTCCTACCATCTCATTGTGGCTTCTTCTTTGTCTCTGGATGTGGGGTGGTTTTTTTTGGTGAGTTCCAGTGTCTTTCTGTCGGTGATTGTTCAGCAGTTAGCTGTAATTCCGGTGCTCTTGCAAGAGGAAATGAACGCATGTGCTCCTACTGCGCCATCTTGATTCTTTTTCCTCCTATTGTGGTTTTAATATGCATTTCCTTAATGAGTAATGATGTTGAGCACCTTTTCATGTGCTTGTCATTTGTATATTTTCTTTGGTGAAGTGTGTGTTGAAATCTTTTCCCCATTTAAAAAATTGGACTGTTTGTTTTCTTGCTGGTTTTGAAAGTTCTTTGTAGTTTCTAGATGTAAGTTCATTAGGCATATAATTTGCAAAAATTTCCTTCCAGCTAATGACTTGTCTTTTCATTCTCTTTACAGTGTCTTCTGAGGAATAGAAATTTTACTTTATTTTATTTTGTTATTTTTGGAGGTTGGATTTATTTTATTTTAATTTTTGATTAATGTATAGTTGATTTACAATATCATAAATCAGGCATATAACATAGTGATTCAGTATATTTATAGATTATACTGCATTTTAAGTTATTATAAAATATTGGCTATATTCCCTGTGCTGTACAATATATCTTTGTAGCTTATTTATTTTATACATAGTAGTTTGTACCTCTTAGTCTCCTACCTCTATTTTACCCCTTCCCCCTTCTCTCTCCCTACTGATAACCACTAGTTAGTTCTCTATTTGTGAGTCTGTTCTCTTTTGTTTTATTCGTTCATTTGTTTTATTTTTAAGATGTCATATATAAGTGATAACATATGGTATTTGTCTTTCTTTGTCTGACTTATTCACTAAGCATAATACCTTCCAGGTGCATCCATGTTGTTGCAAGTGGTAAAATATCATTCTTTTTTTATGGCTGAGTAATATTTTGTTATATACATGTACCGCATATTCTTTATCCATTCATCTGTTGGTGGATACTTAGATTGCTTCCATATCTTGGCTATTGTAAATAATGCTGCTGTCAACATTGGGGTGCATGTATCTTTTCAAATTAGTATTTTCATTTTCTTTGGATATACGCCCAGAAGTGGAATTGCTGGATCATAGAGCAAATCTATTTTTAGATTTATTTTAGGAACATCTGTACTGTTTTCCATAATGGCTGAACCAATTTACATTGCCACCAGCAAGAGTTCCCTTTCTTCCACATCCTCGTCAACATTTGTTATTTGTGGTTTTTTTGATGCTAGCCATTCCGACAGGTGTAAGGTGAAATTAGAACATTTTCTCACACCATATACAAAATGAATTAAAGGCCTAAAAGTAAGAGCAGAAACCATAAAACTTTCAGAAGAAAATATAGTCAGAACACTTTGACATAAATCATAACAACATTTTTTTGGATCAGTCTCCTCAGGCAAAAGAAACAAAGGCAAAAATAAACTAATGGGACCTAATTAAACTTAAAAGCTTTGCACAGCAAAGGAAACCATTGACAAAATGAAAAGATAGCCTACTGAATGGGAGAAAATACTTGCAAATGATATGACAGATAAGGGTTAATGTCCAAAATATATAAACAGCGCATACAACTCAATACTAAAAAAATCCCACACCCAATTAAAAAATGGGCAGAAGACCTGAATAGACATTTTCCAAAGAAGACATACAGAGGGCCAACAGGCACATACAAAGATGCTCAACATTGCTAACTATCAGGGAAATGCAAATGAAGAGTAGAGATTTTAGACATGAAGTCCAATTTATCAATTTATTCTTTTATGTGTAATGGTTTTGGTGTTGTAGCTAAGAAATCTTTGCGAAAACCAAGATCTTAGTGATTTTTTCCCATGCCTTTTTCTAGAAGTTTTATATTTTTTAGGCTTTGCCTTTAGATCTATGATCCAATTCAAGTTAATTTTTTTATATGCTGTGAAATATAGCTCCAAGTTCAATTTTCTTTCTTTTTTTTTTTTTGCATAGGGATAGCCAATTGTTCCTGTATCATTTGTTGAAAAATTCATTCTTTGCCACATATGTGATTTAAAATTTTTCTTTCCATGTGTGGCTTGTCTTTTTTTTCTCTCTTAGTAATATCTTTTGCAGTACAATAGTTATTAATTTTGATGAAGTTACATTTGCCTATTTTCTCTTTTATGGTTTATAATATTGGAGTTGTGTTTAAGAAATCGTTGCTGCTTAAAACTTTCTTGGCTAGGATTGAATTTCCATCTTTTAGTTATCTGTCCACTGTGTGATAGTCAAATATGCAAATATGGATGAAATATGCTTAGTCTATGGACTATACAAACATTATGATTAAAATATGTATTATTTCAGAAATTTTAGAGGGGTCAGGGCAGCTGTTAGTGGCAAATTAGGGACAGAAGGAATTTTGAAACTTTCATGGAAGAAAAGAGGAAAAAATTGCCATGGATCTTTTTTTTTTTTTTGAAAACGGAAGAACAGTAGTGGAGATGGAATAAAGTTTAGCATCAGGTGCTAAGCAGGTGGTATGTATACTTGGACTCAAAGTGAAAGATCAGCTATAAAGTATTATTGACCATTACCTTATTCTGTGAACAATTACTGGGAATCATTTTGGGTACAGAAAATACACCACTCATATTCCTTTTCCTCCATTTGCCCAGCAAATACCCAGTTTGGGACCCATGGGACAATTTGTCTTTCTTCCTCTAACATGCAGGAGGCTATCCATCAGTAGCTTTTCCTGCTCCAAATCATCACTGCTTTCTTTGGCAGTCTGACCAACTCAAACATCTCCTTGGTTCTGACAGCTGCCTCACCTTGTACCTCATTGAAGCCATCAAATGTGCTGCTGTCCCCTGCACCTAAACGTGTGTCTATATCCAGTCCAGAAAAAATGAGGGATTCCTCCTCTCGTTGCAGGTCATTCCCCACCTCCCTTTGCCCTTGACACCCCTTCCCCTGATTCCAAGATGAGCTTCCTTTGCCATTCCCTCTGTTTCTTGTATCCTCACTGCTGCCTTTTGACTGGGCTATTCTTGCAGCGAACAAATATGAGAGTGAGTCAAAAATTGTCTGCACTCTGGCTGTAGAATTTAATTAACTTTTAGAAAAGACAAATACATCATTTTTCAACATAATCTCCTTGCTTTTCAATACACTTTATCCGTCTGTCAACAAGCTTTCTTATTCCCTCATTGAAAAATGTTTTAGGCTGAGCTGCGAGCCACTTCATCAGAAGTGAATCTTTGTCCTCGTAGGGCTGCTTTCAGGGGACCAAACAGGTGAAAGTCCGAAGGAGCAAGATCACGACTATATGGAGGATGCTTTAACACCTCAAAACTAAGTAATCCACAACAGACTTAGGTTTCAAAAAGTTTGTGTGAGATGGGTACCAAAACAACTCACGGAAGAGCATAAACAGAAGTGTTTGGATAAATGCAAACAAAATTTGGACTGATACTCCAAGGAGGGTGAAAGTTTGTTAAAGAGAATCATTACTGGTGACAAGACATGCATTCATCACTACGAGCCTGAGAGTAAATGGCAGAGTATGGAATGGAAGCATCGTCAATCACTGACCAAGAAAGTCAAAAGTCAACCATCGGCTGGAAAATTGTTGCTTACAGTTTTCTGGGATTCTCAAGGGCCAGTATTGAAACATTATCAGGAAAAATGTTCAGCAATCAACAGTGCTGATTACAGTGAGATGCTTATTGAAGAGCTGAAGCCTAAACTTTGGATTAAATGCAGAGGACTGCTATCCAAGGAGGTTGTGATCTTGTATGACAATGCACGCCTGCACACTTCTGCCCACACTGTCGACACTCTGTGAAAACTTCGTTTTGAGGTGTTAAAGCATCCTCCCTGTAGTTCTGATCTTGCTGCATTGGACTTTCACCTGTTTGGTCCCCTGAAAGCAGCCCTATGAGGATGAAGATTCACTTCTGGTGAAGAAGTGAAGACAGCGGTGAATTTGTGGCTTGCAGCTCAGCCTAAAATATTTTTTAATGAGGGAATATGAAAGCTTGTTGACAGACGGACAAAGTGTATCGAAAAGCAAAGAGATTATGTTGAAAAATGATGTATTTATCTTTCCTAAAAGTTAATTAAAATAAATTCTACAGCTAGAGTGTGTATAATTTTTGACTCACCCTTGTATGTTCATGGCTCTCTTATCCTAAAAATATTTCTCTGTTGGACCCTGGATTTCCCTTTTTTTTTTTTTTGCTTCCTATATTATTCATGTTTTCTGAAAGAGTAATATTGCTATCACTACTTCTCTTGTTCCGGCTTCCTCTTCCATCCACTGCATCCTGGCCTCTGCCCCTGCCACTCTGTTGAGACTCTCTCCCTAAGGTCCAAAGATGCCTTAATTGCCATATCTAATGGACATTTTTTCAAGACTATTTTGCTGGACCTTTCAGTTCCATTTACTTCTCTTTTGAAGCTCTTACACCCTTGGGTACTGTGAAATTTTGCTGTCTTGGTTCCTCTTCTGCTTCTCAGACTATTTCTTTGTCTGCTCAATGAATTTTTTAAAAAACATGTAAAACATGTAAGTGACTCATCTAAATGAAATGATAAATGTATGCACACTGGAGCTATTTTTGTTTCTTTGTCAAGCTTTTTAGATTGGGTACTCAAATGAAAATCTTACTGTTACTTTTGTTTTTATTTTAGTAGGTCATATGTTCTAATTGTATTCAATTAACTTTTTATTTAACACTCGCCTAGCAGAGAAGGTATCCTTCTGAATCTGTTTACCTGTTCTCTTTGCAAGAATCTGGATAGTCATTAAATCTGCACCCTGAAACAGCTGAATTCAGAGTATTCAACTCATAGGAGTGAAATATATAGTGCTGTGCTTTAAAATTATGCAAACCTTAGAAATCTGTAAATGAGAATTGAATTTGGAGCCTAGAGGTAGAAAATGTGATTAAAGAGAATATGAGAGCTTCTGAGGTTTTCTTTCCTGGGCAGGAGTAAAAAAATAAAAGACAAGTCTTATTTCCTTTTTTCTCTACCACATAAAAAGACAACACAAAGGCTTAGAAATACAAAGTTGCTTTTGGCATTTAAATAGATTTTTGCCATATAGTACAGTAATCCTTGTTTAAATCAGCAAAGGAGTATGGAGGCACAAAGTTAAGGTTAAATTCTTTATACATGTGATTTTACTGCTATGTTTGATAGAACAGAGAGAAAACATTAAATATGAACATTTTTTTCCCAATCAATATTTTTATCTTCTTACTGGATAGAATGAGCCTCTTATAAGTCTAGTCTAATTTAAGCCACTTTTGGTTATTTAAAAAAATGTCCACGGTCATTTCGTTTATTCAAAAACTTTAAATATATAGATACTTTTTAAAAAAAGAGACCTATCTAAATGGCTTAAAAAGAGGTCTGTGAAGGTTTATGCAGGGTAAAGCAATCGTGTTTATATTTACTCTTTATTTTATCACAAGAGATTGTTTCCTTTCACTCACTCACATGAAATATGGCTGGTTGATGCCCCATAAACGGCTCTAGCCTTCTGCAACTGAGAAGAGAGTGGCAGTGTGCCTGACTAATGGCCGCTTAAAGTCTCTGATGCACAGGGATCAAATTAAATAAGGCTCTGTGTTGTCAAGATTTAGAATCTACTGATGCACCAACATTTATTCATCTGCTTTTTATTTAGCTTTGAAGGCTTGCAGGTCAGCTGCCTCTGATTGTTCTGGCTGCCTTCCAGGGAGGCCGAAGGGACGGGCGCAATTACAGTGCCACTAGGTGGCAGTCTTTGACGGGTTAAACCCTCCTCTCAGGTGTAAGAGCCAGTTGCTATTTCTCTCTCTCTCCCCTCTTCTTTTCTCAGTCTCTCCCTCTTTCTTTCTTTCCTGCTATTTTAACCTCTTATTCCCAAGGAACATTTTATTTGTGTCTTTTTTTAAAATTTTATTTATTTATTTATTTATTATTTTTGGGGGGGTACACCAAGTTCAATCATCTGTTTTTATACACATATCCCGTATTCCCTCCCTCCCTTGACTATTTGTCTTTTTTTTAAGCTCTTTATTGGAGTATAACTGCTTTACACTGTTGTGCCAGTTTCTGCTGTACACCAAAGTGAATCAGCTGTATTTATACATCTATCCCCATATCCCCTCCCTCCCGCGACTCCTTCCCACCCTCCCTACCCCACCCCTCTAAGTCATCACTATTTATGTCTTTGTGGCCATATTTATTATTTACTTACTTTCCAGCTCTGGAACAGTGGGAGGGTTTCTGAATGCTATAGCAACAGGAGGGACCATTCCTTTACACTTAATAAATGTGCATAAAAGATGACCAAATTTAAACATCAGACACAAGGCCCCCACCAAAAAGAAAATTACATACAATTACCAAAGACCAAATGTAAGTATAATCCATGCTGCACTCCCTCGGAGAAAAGCGATTGGCAAAATTGACTGCGTGAGCCTCACTCACTGATCAAGAAGATGTTTCCTGATTGCTGGAGGCTAAGGCTAAGGCTAAGATCTGAAAACCTCCTCCTGGCCATTTTGCTTTTAACCTCAGAGGAGTCTACCATTTTCAGCCTTGCTGACAGTTTTATCGATGGGCCATGAGGATGAAGGAGGCCTGCTCTGCTCTTCTAGGACTGGTTGGTCGCTGCATGAGCTAAGGAGGGGGGGTGGGGAGAGTTGCATTAATCAGTAAACACGGTTTTGCTAAACCTGGAGGCCGGATGCAGATGGGACAGAGTTGCCCAGGCCCAATGTATTGTTTTACTCAGTCATCATAACTGTGCTTTAAGTATAGATGAATCATGAGTGCCAGTGACTCACCAATGCTATGTAACATGCTATCAACAGGGAAAAGCTTCAGACCCAAGTCTGTTTCATTGCCAAGACCCAACAGCCATCTAGGCTGCCTCCAGTTAAATTGCACCCTGATTCCTTTTCTCTCCTCCCAGTGATCCTGTTCTCCACATTTTCCATCTCATTTCCTGATTCTTAAATTACATTTCCCATCCCCTAGATCTTTACCAGATTCCATTTCACCACTGACATGACCCTGGATATTATCACTCTCAATGTTGTTTTAATTTTCATGACCTTGGTTATTAGAGACGTGAGCATTTAGAAAAGAAACACACATTACTTCTTTTGTGACTAGCTTGTTCATGTATCTTTTTATTCCCAATGGGAAGTCATCTTTTCTTTGTTAGTTTCTATAAGTTTTTTACTGTGTTAAGTACATTACCTCTTTGTCACATATGTTTCAAGTATTTTAAAAATAATTTTCACTTTTCTTTTTTAGTTTGTCTATGGAAACTGTTTTTCCATGCAGAAGATTTAAATCTTTATAAATTTGAATCTGTTATTTCTGCTATGATTCTTACCTTAGTCTGGCTTCCATGAACTTCTTCACCTCATGATTGTAAAATATATTTTTGTATATTTTTTCCTTTCTTTTCAAAACCACTTTATTGAGTTATAATTGATAGACAAAATGCTGCATGTATTTAATGTATAAAATGTAATGAGTTTGGAGATAAGTGTTCACATGTGGAACTGTCACCATAATCTCTGTCGTAAGCATATCATATTCATTCCCTCCAAGAGTTTTCTTTTGCCCTCTTTATTATTATTTTTATTACTTTTTTTGTGATAAGAATACAACATAAGGTCTATCCTATTAGCAAATATTTAAGTGTATAGTACAGTATTATTTATTATAGGTACTACACTGTGTAGTGTATCTCTAGGACTTATTCATATTGTATAACTGAAACTTTGCATCCTTTGCTAGAGATTTTTTTTCCTCATTCTTAACTTTAAAATCTTTAATCCAATTATTATATTTTGGTGTGGGGGTAAGGAGGAAATCTAACTTCATCCCATTTTGAGAATAATACATTTTTTGAAATAATAAACATAAATGCAGTAAGTATCAGGCACATAGTAAACTGACTCTGTGAGGTAGGTACCATTTTTATTCCCATTTTTCAGCAGAAGAAACTGAAGCACAGAAAGTCACAGAAAGGCTATGTTATTTACCCAAGGATAAGGAATAATATTTGGCTTTAGGAATCATGAAAGTCTCTTTCAGCAGGTAATTTGACTGGAGAGACTAGCCAAAGATTTAAAAGTTTAGTCTAAGGGATTTAAGTAGGATAACATTTTTTTCATAATTGTATTTTTGTCTTTATTCTCCCTTTTAAACATTTAAAACATAGGATAAAACAATGTACTTTCAGGCCTAATTAAGAAAAAAATAAGGGTATTAAAAGCTAAATATAAAATTTAAAGATTATCATGTAAATATACATTTACAAATATAAATCTGTATGTGTCTTCCAGACTCACTAAGTGCATCTGAAAATGCTTCACCCATTTCCTTACAGCATCCAGCTGTGGTAGCTTTTGCAGCTCCACCTGTTCATGCCTTTCCTCCGAGGGTGAGGTGTGGGTACCGACTGCTGACTCTTGCTCCCTCTCCTTCTGTGATAAATGGCCTAGATTTCCTAGTGTTTGGGATGCTGTGTGTTGCTTTGGAGCCTGCCCAAGCTCACTTCCTAAACTAATCTCATATGTTTCAGGCTCATTAACTCTATACTCTAACAAGTTAAGTTCATTTGAGTTACACTTGTTAATTTACTCTGCTAGGGAATTGCTTGTGCTGTGTGTATATCTTTGCCCTGGTGGCCTCGGAGAATGATCATTGTTTATTATCTGAGAGTCAGTTCACCAAGGGAAAAGATTTGACCTCTTCAATTTTACCGATAACACCAGATTTCATCTTTCTATACTTGACTTCTTTCATCTGGAAGCAACTTTTGAATAAAATAAAACCATCAAAGCAGTAGAGAAAACCAGTGCACTCAGGGGAGCTGGTGTTAAGATATGGATATTGTAGCATATAAATTATGAAGTAACTATTTTGAACAAAAGCAATAGTCAAAGTCAACATCTCTGGTGATTGAAACAGAATTATCTCTCAAGTTTTGCAGGATGCAAACTGCTAGTGCTTTAAGAATCAGATATTTAACAAAAAAAGAAGCTGAAACACGTATGAAGTAAAGAATATTTCATGACCACTTCAAGAATGCATGTCTTTGTTGGAGTGAGTTCTAAAAGTGGTCTGGTTTTTGTTTGAAGACCAATACCTAAATTTCATTTTAAAATCCAATCTCATATTGAGTTTGAATTCTAATCCAGTGGGTAATATTGGGCATGGCCTGAGACCATACAGACTCTGTTTTGAGCTGGAGAATCTGGTAGTTGTTTCTTAATAGCATTCTCAGTGTGTGCATCTCTCACCCTCTCTCTCTCTCTCAACACACACACACCCACAAACACACCCACCCACCCCAGAACAGGAGCCACAGGGTGAGATAGTGGAACCCATTTCTGAGGTAGCTGTCTTGGGTGTTCTGTATACGAAATCCACTCTGAAGAAAATCAAACACTTTAGTTTTCAGCAATGCCTAAGTCTGAATAGTAGTTTTTTGAGGAAGAGAAAGAAATGCAGTAGATAAAGAGATAAAGACATTCAGTGGAAACGTGGAAACTTGCCCAGTTGTAGCCAAGCACTGGCAATTCTCTGTGAGGACTTTAGAAGCCTGGGTACATCAAAGAGCCAGCATTCCTGTCTACAAGCATGGGCAATGGAACAATATTAACTCAGGGATTCATGGAATCAAGACGAAGTTACAGATTCAGGAAGGGGAAAAATCAGGAGGATCGGGACCAGATCATGACAGAGCTATTTTCATTATCTATTCTCAACTAAGAATTTTCCCAATTTTTTGAGTGAGGAGGAAGTAGAAGCTAACACCAAAACCATACCGCATATTACATGTGTTTAATGGTGCTTAAGTGAACTCTGATAAATTGTCAAATTCAATCCATTGTGTGGGGTCACTTAACACCTTATATTTTCTCTTGTTGCTATAAAATTCTTAGTAGAATAATTTCTTCATATGCTGTTGGAGAGAAGTGGCAGAACTTGGTTGAATCTCTGCTGATAATTTTATGCAAGATTCTAGAGCTCGGAGCAGGTCAGGATCCTCCAGAGGATGGCGTCTACTTAAGGCCTATGGCTTGGGTTAATTTAGAAGGAGAAAGAATTATATGGCGTTACAGACAGTGAAGAAACTTTAGGTCTCATATCTAACTAGACCTGAAAATATTAAGGAAGTTGAGGTTAGGACAGTAAATGACTCATCCAAGGCCACCAAAGCGACATGGCAGGACCAGGGCTGGTAGGTAGATCTGCAGGCCCTACCCCTCGGTTCTGAGCCTTCTGCTTCTTGATTTCACCAAAATTACTTGTTCTGGCAAGGGAGAAAATCTCTCTTAATCTGTTTCTGAAATAAAATTTTCTCTGCCATTTGCAACACTCCAGAGAATAGGAACATAACAGAATCATTGTTTTGCATTAATACTTCCATTTCCAGCCATCTCGGCAATCAATCAGAACTTTTATCTTTTTGCCTGAAGAGACAAGGACATTTAATTCACAACAATTTCCTTTTTCCTTTCTCTCAGCGACTCTACTAAATAAAACATGATGGATCACACTCTGTATTTGCATGTCAGCTAAAACAGGGACAAAGCTCTGCTAGAACAGAGAGGATCCCGCCCTTGCCTAAACCTGACAGAGGCAAGATGGAGGTTAGCTCTGGGAAATGCTCGAATTCTGCCCATGTGAGCATTTTTCACTCAAGGAAAGGGGCCCAATTAACAGCCAGAATGAGGACTGGAAGCTGTGCTAAAAATTAACAAATAAATTCTAATCAGCAAAGATCATAGTCCTACCTAATTAAGGCTAGTTTTTTTTTTTTTTTTTTTTTTTTTAATAACACTTGGATCTTAGAGAACTGAGCTGGGACATAATCTGGCCAAGTATTCCTGTTACTATACTGGTCCTTTCAGTTAATTCCCTCCTTCCCATAACACTTAGAACAGAGATTTTTTTGAATCTGTGCATTTATGGAGACTGTTCATCTTTCCTTTTCTTCAGAGTGCCCTGGAATGCTTGTCTTGTTATGTATTTTAGAGCAACCCAATGTATCTTGCAATCTTTTGCATATGGCGCTATTGATTGTAGTATTGACAGGACCATGAAGGCATTGCGCAGTCCAGCCAGCTCATTTTGTGCAGACAGAGGATGACGTTTCTACCTCTATATTCGTTCCTACAGGGAGTTTATGGTTTGCTTGAAAACAAGGTTGAATAGTGAGGTGTTGACCTGAATGCAGGTCTCCTGCCTCTTAGTGACAAAGCTGTTTTTATTTATTATTTATTTATTTGAGATCTTATTTTGTGCTGGGAATGTAAAGATAAACAAGATGTAGTATCTTCCCACAAGCAGTTTATAGACCGGTGAGGGATTATAGGTAAATTAACACTAATATAGTGTGGTAAGCACCACTATGGAATGAATCTGAGATGCTGTGGGAGCACATAGGAGAGGTTCCTAATGTACTTTGAGGGATTTAGGGAAATTGTTGATTTCCTTAATCCTTCTGTAATGCAATTTAAGGAAAACTGTTCCAGGAAAAGCAAAATCTAAATTGCACTTTGAAGGATGGAGTGGAGTTAGCTTAGTGATGCAGTGGGGGAACCAGGCAGAGGGAATAATCTGAGGTGAGAAAGCCTGGCTTGTTCATGGAAGAATGTGCCACTTATGTACAGGATGACTATATATTGGCAATGATGAGAGAAGAAGCTGGAAAGAGACATTTTTAGGCTTCATAAGCCATGTTAAGAATTTTGAACTTGCTATGTGTTGCAGTGGCTGCATTACCAGAATATGAATGACAAAAATACTTTTAGGTTACAGAAAAATTACTCAGGCCAGGGTATGGATGATAGATTAGACAAAATCAAGAGAACAGACACCACCCCTACCACAGCCTGGATTCTCTATCCATAAAGTCTTTTGTCACAATTGATCAAAAGGAAACTTATTTAGGAAATGAGCAAATGTTGGAATTTCTACGGACTTGGTAACCAAATTTCATAGTCTTTCCAGGTTCCAAAAGCAGGATTCCCCAGGGTTACCTTCTCCAGGGTGGCAAGGTTGTGCCAATCAGCATGGCCTGCTTATTACTCTGGACTTGTAGATGCTTCACTTCTGGTGTCAGCTCTTCCTAAGTCTTCAATTCCTGCTACATCTGGCTGCTGTTTGTAGTTCTGGTAGAAATACCCACTGCTCTTTTTCCTCCTTTGATGTTCCCTGTTATTTGCCTCTTACTCATGGTCCTTGATTTTAATTCATTATCTACTTAGGGGAGTAGTATGCAATCCCAGGCCTGTGGGCCCTCCAATGACTTTTCAATGATTGGTCATCCTTTTCCAAAGGTGCATGGCTCTGTACCATGGGGTCCACCAGTCCACCTTAGGATGCGTTATACTAAGTGTACATATATGAGAAGAAGATAATGTCCATTCATCTCTCTGAGTAACAAAGGGAAAAAAGGAAACAATCATGTTGCC
Source organism: Hippopotamus amphibius kiboko (assembly GCF_030028045.1). NCBI lineage: Eukaryota > Metazoa > Chordata > Mammalia > Artiodactyla > Hippopotamidae > Hippopotamus > Hippopotamus amphibius. The sequence continues at coordinate 73,052,617 of NC_080187.1, forward strand.
TCCTTCACTAGCTCCTCATGGCCCATGACAGAGCCACCATCTTGCCACTTTGTAGGGACCAATACTACTCTCAGGAACAATCCTACGCAAATCACATCAGGGGGCTCTTTGGCCCCATTCACTTTCTTTTCTTTTGCAAGAATTATTTTATATTCTTTTCCATTATGGTTTATCACAGGATATTGAATATAATCTCCCGTGCTATACATTAGGACCTTGTTGTTTATCCATTCTAAATGTAATAGTTTGCATCTACCAACCCCAAACTCCTAATCCATCTATCTCTGTCCCCGCCCCGCCCCGCCGCTTGGCAACCACAAGTCTGTTCTCTATGTCTATGAGTATGTTTCTGTTTTGTAAATAGGTTCATTTGTGCCATGTTTTAGATTCCACATGTAAGTGATATCGTATGGTATTTGTCTTTCTCTTTCTGACTTACTTTTACTTCACTTACTATAATAATCTCTAGTTGCATCCATGTTGCTGCAAGTGTTGGCCCCATTCACTTTCAATCCTAATGTGAGTTTGAATTTAGAGGCCAAGATAGATCACTTCCAAAGTCAAGAGATAATGGCTTATACATATTCCAGGAGGAGCTTAGAGAGTAACCTGACAAGGTGGGGGTGACAAGAGGGGCTGAGGAAGGTTTTTGGAGCTGCCAGGATGTCCTTCTCCCATGACTCCTTTCATTTCGGGCAATTTTCCACATTGAACAGGAAGTGTTAACTCCTGCCTTCCAACATAGGTGTTCACACTGACCCTAGAGCTGATCAGATCTCAAAGCTCGTGTCCCCCTCCACGTCACTCACTATGGGATTGTCTCACAAAAACGTTGATCTGACATTTATCAACCTAGATACCAGAAACAATCCCAGAACATGCCCTGTTGTCCCTAAGGAAACCTTTTAGGCAAAGCCATCCTAGGATGCCACACCTGTTTTCCCCAAACCTATAATATTTGTTAGGCTAACATTTCCTGAGTTGAACTTTCAAAGAAGTGAATGGCTCAAAAATCTCCACATGCAGTTTGCATCTTGCAAACAGTGTCCCAATGCTGATGGTGCAGTATTGTGGGGAGGAGGCCTACCATTTGGGACCCAGATGTGGCACCAGGCCCTAGGCTGACAGGGGCCTATCAAGGTGAAGGTGATGGATGGATTTGCACAAGGGAGGCGGTTATTTTAATAAGGATTATCTGAGTTAGCTCAGAATAACCAGCTGCCTGTCTCCACAGGGAGGACCATTTGACATAAATGAAGACAAGGACAATGATTGAGTCTGAAAGAGAGTTAATTGAAAAGGAGCAGCCTGCTCTGATCTGCAGATTGAGCTCCTTAGGAGGATTTGGGGAAGCCAGAGTGAGTCAAACAATTTTACATGCAGGAATTTCCCTGGGAGACAGAGACACCATAACTTGATTGACCTCAAATCAGGAAAAGGCCAACATCACAGCAGCTCGAAGGGTGTTAGTTTCCTGGGGATGCATCTCTTAATTGCAATGTTCATTAAAATGGTGCTTTTTTTTTTTTTCCTTTTAGAGTTAGACAAGCTTTTAAAAAATATCAGAGGAGAAGAGAATGAAAGAATGGGGTGTTAAGTATTTGACCCTTTTTCATCTAACCAAATGTCTCAGCCTTTGGCTTGAAAGATAAAGAAGTTCAGTTGAGGACCCATTTCTCTATTAATTCTTCTGGGAATCAAGAATTACTAAGCATCCGTCTGAGAAGAGCCAGTATTGATTTTTCTCTTGACGACTATGAGCTACATACCATTTATTCTCTACTATGTAGAGAATGCTCAATGTCATCTCTTCAGACAAGCTGTGTTGGACCAGTGCCTTATCTACATCAGAGCCCTCATCATTCTCTGTCAATAATTACCCCAATGCATTTTTCTTTACGGTATTTAGTATGATATTATATTACATACTTATTTTTTTTCTTTCTAACCTGGGTGACTGTGACCTTCATGAAGTCAGGGACTTTAATTTACTGTATCTTCAGTATCTAGAACAGTGCTTGGCACTGTTAAAAATGAATGACCAAGTACTCTGGGCAGGAATTTTCATGTTTATTTCTCACATATGGTATTCAATTTTTCCCCTTGTTTGAAAAGATATTTTACTACAGGTTTTTTAATTAAAAAAAATTATTTATTTATTTAGGCTGCATTGGGTCTTCATTGCTGTGCGCAGGCTTTCTCTAGTTGCCGAGAGCAGGGGGCTACTCTTCGTTGTGGTGCGTGGGCTTCTCATTGCTGTGGTTCTCTTGTTGCAGAGCATGGGCTGTAGGCATGTGGGCTCCAGTAGTTGCAGCACATGGGCACAGTAGTTGTGGCTCTCTGTCTCTAAAGCACAGGCTCAGTAGTTGTGGCACATGGGCTTAGTTGCTCCATGGCATGTGGGATCTTCCTGGACCAGGAATTGAACCCATGTCCCCTGCATTGGCAGGTGGATTCTTAACCACTGTGCTGCCAGGGAAGTCCTTTAATGCAGATTTTAAAGTTCTTTATGATGAAACAATAATAACAAAGAGATAAAACTACCATTAACAATAAACAACAGAAAAGCTAGTCATAGTGGGGGAAGAAACACCAAAAATTAACATCTGAAGAAATAAAGTGTCACAGAAATGAGCCACCTAAATATAAATATACTGCAAAAATAAGTTAGGTGAAGTGAACTACGTAAGAGCTGTAGCATAGATTTCATCATACAATTGGTATATATGATTCTGTTAGGGTGATCAACTCTGATGAATGAACTCTGTGTTGTCGTGCATTTTTTGGACGGGGGAGGGTAGGGCAGGATTTTTTAAATAAAACATAAGATGCACTAATCATAAAAGAAAAGACTTTCATTCAACTACACACATTTTTTAATACAAATTTTTATTAAGATAATTATAGATTCACATGCATTTGTAAGAATCAATAAAGAAAGATCCTGGGAGCCCTAATATCAGCAGAGTTGGTCAAGTACCACCTACCTTTAAGGGCAGAAAGCCACACTGTTGATTTTAAGTAATGAAAAGGGGACAGTTCCAATGCAAGATGGCATCATAGGAGGCTCCTGAACTGACCTCCTCCCATGGACATGAAATCTACAGCTACACATGGAGCAATTCCATCTACAAGAAATCCAGAAATTAGCTGAACAACTCCTACACATTGTGAATGAGAAAATACCCACATCAAAAAGGCTGAGATACACTCTTAGTATAAGCCCCACCCCTGGTACAGTGACCTACACTAGGGTGGGAACTTACAACTCCCAGTTCCTCCTTGAGGAGTGAAGGGCTTGGACCTAACATTGAATACCCCAGCTTTTAAGACTGCCACCTATGAGGAAGGTCACCCAGCTCAGAAAGCTAACAGGACTTGGCGTCTCAGAGATAAGACTATAGCAAACTGAGAAACAGTATGTATGTATGTATGTTTGTATTTAACATGTGATTACATTTAGTTTAACATATGAAATAATCCTAGTTAAATATTTTGCTTTGAGATACCTCAGGGGCCCTCTAAAGCATCCCAAACTTAGCTGGAAGTCAAAAGAACTTTAATATTTGATATTTGGGAAGTTTGTCAAAAAGTTTTTAAACACTTGGTCAAATAAGATCATAGGTTGCTGTGACACAATACTTATTCCTTAACAAAAGTTAAAAGAGACTTTAAAAGCAAATACAGTTCACTTAAAGGCAAAGAAACTCGTACTATCTGCTATTAAAAGCAGCATTTCAAGAAAACTTTAGAGGGAGAAACCAAATGCAGTCTTGCCCCAGCCCTCTCCCAACAAAATCCATTTACCCAACTAAACTTAATGTAATCTTAGAAAATCTTTATCATGTACAACTCTTTTCCAGTATTTTTGAAACCAAGCAGGACCCTGTGGGCCTCTTGGGCATGGAAGCCTTTGTTTGTCCCCCATTTCTTGTAGGCAAGACTTCAGCATCTGTGACCTTCCCTGAGTTCCAAAGTGCAGATTCAACAGTTGCTCATCAAGGGAGGAGCAGCCAAGAAACCCCCTGAGGCAAAATTAAAGGGACCAAGAAAAGGTTTTTAAAAAGGACTCTCGAGGAGAAAAAGATGGCGGCGAAGTAGAGGGACATGGAATGCATCCCTCTCCCACAGAGAACCAGCTGAACACCAGCAGACGGCCTTGAACACCAGAAAGGACCGCAAGGAGCCTGACATAACCGGTAGGGAGGCATCTACGACGGCTCAAAGAGGGTGAAGCGGTGGAGCTGTGGCAGATGGGAGGGAGTGAGAAACATACGGAAGGTCTGCACCGCAGCTCATCATTCCCGGACCAAGTCGTCGATCCACAGCTGAACAGAGGGTCCGGGAGCGGGAGCATGGGAACAGGAGAGCTGGTTCAGGGTGAGAAACATTGTTGCCAGTAAGGTGACGGACCGAGAGGACAGGAGGGAAGAAGTCCACAGCGAGGAGTGCCTGCCCCTGAGAGCTGCCCGGCCATGATGGCGGCTGGAGGCTGCGGGCTCATGGGCGGGGGGGAGGAGCCGCGCGCATAGCCTCTCTCTCTCTTTCCGTGCCTCTGCAACAGGCAGTGAAGAGACACCCTGTGGGCCACCTAAGGTGCTCAGGGATAACAAGTACCCTCAGGCACTCGGGTGGGGCTAGATTAAAACCCCTTGGAACACTGGCAGCAGGGAGGCTGCCGAGAGAGAAAAAAAAAAAACCATCGAGAGGCCCAACTCTGAGACTTTCTGTTTACACCTGAGCCACCCACGTCCCTCTGCAACAGGCACCTCCAAGCCCAACTGAAACAACAGTGCGCCACTGCTCACTCACTCCCAGGGGAAGGAGCCACTACTGTACCCACTCCCTCCCCACACACCGTCGCTTACAGACAAACAATAAAGGAAGCTTTGCTGGTCACAGAATAATGCAAAAAAACCCAAGGCGTGTAGAAGGACACTTACAGCTGAGACTCTAAGGAAACAGAAATATTAGTATCAATCCTATTGAACTGGTCCATTCTGGGATCAGTTCTGGATTTTTTTTTTCTCTCTCTCTCTTTTTTTTTCCTTTATTAATTACGATCTTAGTCCTAAGGGATCTACAAGTTTTACAACATAATTTTTTTAATAATATTTTTTATTCTATTTTTATTTTTTTGCCTTTTTATATACTTCTATATCTAGCTAAGTATTTGGTAGTACGGACAATATATCTCTCATACTTTCCTTTCCTCCCTATCTTTTATACATTTCTATTCCTTTCTTTTTATTTGCATATTTCCAATCACACTACACTCTTCTGTTCCCCTTTATTCCAGCCATTTTAAGTTTAACTTAACATACTTATAAGCAACACTTTCGATCTGCTCAGACTCCTTGCTCTATTCTTCAGATGATGCACCACCTTGGTATTTAATATTAGGTTTTTGTCTTTATCTTAGTTCTTAGTACAATTGTCTAATTTCATTCTGAGAATCTACATTCTGTCTGGCGGTACTCTAGCTCTTTTCTATATTTGATCCTAGCTTACAAAATCTCCCTGGATTAGTGTTTGTATGTGTAACATGTTATTTGTTTGTTTGTTTGCTTTTGCTTTTGTCTCTGATTTGTTCTGTTTCAGTTGTCAATTTCTGTTGGGTTTCTCTTTGAATATCTGATAGCACACTGGGGTTCTGTCAGGTCTTTCCAGAGCCTTATGTCCTAATGGATTCAGTAATTGTGTGTCTTATACATGTATGTGTTTCCTAGACTTAGTATTTGTTTAATCCAATACTTGGACATTAGTCTGAGGCTTGGACAGTCTTCTACAAACACCTCTATCGCCAGGACAAGCAACCTCAAAAGTTTGGACAACCATGAGGAAACAAAGAAATACCATGCAGGCAAAGGAGCAGGAAAAAAACCCACAAGACCAAATAAATGAGGAGGAAATAGGAAAAATGCCTGAAAAAGCATTCAGAGTAATGATAGTAAAAATGATACAAAATCTCGATAACAAAATAGAGAAAGTACAAGAAACAGTTCATAAGAACTCAGAAAAACAAACAGCAATGGATAACAAAATAACTGAAATTAAAAATACTCTAGATGCTATAACCAGCAGAATGACTGAGGCAGAAGAATGCATAAGTGAGTTGGAAGACAGAATGGGGGAAGTAAATGCCACAGAGCAGGAAAAAGAAGAAAGAATAAAAAGACTAGAAGACAGTCTCAGAGACCTCAGTGATAACCTTAAATGTACCAACATTCAAATTATAGGCATCCCAGAAGAAGAAGAAAACAAGAAAGGGTCTGAGAAAATATTTGAAGAGGTTCTAGTGGAAAACTTCCCCAACATGGGAAAGGAGATAATTAACCAAGTCCAAGAAGCACAGAGAGTCCCATACAGAATAAACCCAAGGAGAAATACACCAAGGCACATATTAATCAAACTAATGACAAACACAAAGAAAAAATATTAAAAGCAGCAAGAGAAAAGCAACAAACAACATATAAGGGAAAACCCATCAGGATAACAGCTGACCTTTCTACAGAAACTCTGCAGGCCAGAAGGGAATGGCAGGATATACTGAAAGTCCTGAAAGAGAGAAACCTACAGCCAAGAATACTCTACCCAGCAAGAATCTCATTCAGATTTGAGGGAGAAATCAAAAGCTTTCCAGACAAGCAAAAGTTAAGAGAATTCAGCACCACCAAACCAGCCTTACAACAAGTGCTAAAGGAACTTCTCTAAGTAGGAAACACAAGAAAAGGAAAACACCTACAAATACAAACTCAAAACAATTAAGAAAATGGTAATTGGAACACATATGTCAATAATCACCTTAAATGTCAATGGATTAAATGCTCCAACCAAAAGACACAGACTGGCTGAATGGATACAAAAACAAGACCCTTCTATATGTTGCCTACAAGAAACCCACTTCAGACCGAGGAATACATATAGACTGAAAGTAAAGGGATGGAAAAAGATATTCCATGCAAATGGAAGTCCAAAGAAAGCTGGAGTAGCAATACTCATATCAGACAAATTAGACTTGAAAGTAAAGACTATTACAAGAGACAAGGAAGGACACTCCATAATGATCAAGGGATCCATTCAAGAAGAACATATCACAATGGTAAATATCTATGGGGATCCATTCAAGAAGAACATATCACAATGGTAAATATCTATGCCCCCAACATAGGAGCACCTCAATACATAAGGCAAATGCTAACAGCTATTAAAGGGGACATTGGCAGTAACACAATAATAGTGGGACACTTGAACACCCCACTTACATCAATGGACAGATCATCCAAACAGAAAATAAATAAAGACACACAAGCTTTAAATGACACATTAGACCATCTCGACTTCATTGATATTTATAGGACATTCTGTCCAAAAACGACAGAATACACCTTCTTCTCAAGTGCACACAGAACATTTTCCAGGATAGATCACATCTTGGGTCACAAATCAAACCTCAGCAAATTCAAGAAAATTGAAATCATATCAAGCATCTTCTCAGACCACAACGCCATGAGACTAGATATCAATTAGAGGAAAAAAACTGCAAAAAATACAAACACATGGAGGCTAAACAATTCACTCTTAAACAACCAAGAAATCACTAAAGAAATCAAAGAGGAAATCAAAAAATATGTAGAAACAAACGACAATGAAAATAGAACAACCCAAAACCTATGGGATGCAGCAAAAGCAGTTCTAAGAGGGAAGTTTATAGCAATACAGTCCTACCTTAAGAAACAAGAAAATTTTCGAATAAACAACCTAACCTTACACCTAAAACAACTAGAGAAAGAAGAACAAAGAAACCCCAAAGTGAGCAGAAGGAAAGAAATCATAAAGATCAGAGCAGAAATAAATGAAAAAGAAAGGAAGGAAGCCATAGCACAAATAAATAAAACTAAAAGCTGGTTCTTTGAGAAGATTAACAAAATTGATAAACCATTAGCCAGACTCATGAAGAAAAAAAGGGAGAAGATGCAAATCAACAGAATTAGAAATGAAAAAGAAGAAGAAACAACGGACACCGCAGAAATACAAAAGATCATGAGAGACTACTACAAGCAACTATATGCCGATAAATTTGATAACCTGGAAGAAATGGATAAATTCTTAGAAAAATACAATCTTCCAAGACTGAACCAGGAAGAAATAGAAACTATGAACAGACCAATCACAAGTACGGAAATTGAGGCAGTGATTAAAAATCTCCCAACACACAAAAGCCCAGGACCAGATGAATTCACGGGTGAATTCTATCAAACATTTAGAGAAGAGCTAACACCTATCCTTCTCAAACTCTTCCAAAATATTGCAGAAGGCGGAACACTCCCAAACTCATTCTACGAGGCCACCATCATCCTGATATCAAAACCAGGCAAAGATGTCACAAAAAAAGAAAATTACAGGCCAATATCACTGATGAATATAGATGAAAAAATCCTCAACAAAATACTAGCTAACAGACTCCAACAGCGCATTAGAAAAATCATACACCATGATCAAGTGGGGTTTATCCCTGGGATGCAAGGATTCTTCAATATACGCAAATCAATCAACGTGATACATCATATCAACAAATTGAAGGATAAAAACCATATGATCATCTCAAGAGATGCAGAAAAAGCTTAACATCCATTTATGATAGAAGCTCTCCAGAAAATGGGCATAGAAGGAAATTACCTCAACATAATAAAAGCCATATATGAAAAACCAAAAGCCAACATCGTTCTCAATGGGGAAAAACTGGAAGAATTCCCTCTAAGAACAGGAACAAGACAAGGGTGTCCACTCTCACCATTATTATTCAACATAGTTTTAGAAGTGTTAGCCACAGCAATCAGAGAAGAAAAAGAAATCAAAGGAATCCAAATTGGAAAAGAAGAAGTAAAATTGTCACTCTTTGCAGATGACATGATATTATGTATAGAAAACCCTAAAGACTCTACCAGAAAACTGCTAGCACTAATTGATGAGTTTAGTAAAGTAGCAGAATGCAAAATTAATGCACAGAAATCTCTTGCATTCCTATACACTAACAACGAAAGAGCAGAAAGAGAAATTAAGGAAACTCTCCCATTCACCATTGCAACCAAAAGAATCAAATACCTAGGAATAAACCTGCCTAAGGAGGCAAAAGATCTGTATGCAGAAAACTTTAAGACGTTGCTGAAAGAAATCAAAGATGACACAAACAGATGGAGGGACATACCATGTTCCTGGATTGCAAGAATCAACATCGTGAAAATGACTGTCCTACCCAAAGCAATTTACAGATTCAATGCAATCCCCATCAAATTACCAATGGCATTTTTCACAGAACTAGAACAAGAAATCTTACGATTTGTATGGAAATGCAAAAGACCCCGAATAGCCAAAGCAATCTTGAGAAGGAAAAATGGAGTTGGTGGAATCAGGCTTCCTGACTTCAAACTATACTACAAGGCCATAGTGATCAAGACAGTATGGTACTGGCACAAAAATAGAAAGGAAGATCAATGGAATAGTATAGAGAACTCAGAAGTAAGCCCAAACACATATGGGCACCTTATCTTTGACAAAGGAGGCACGAATATACAATGGAAAAAAGACAGCCTCTTCAAGAAGTGGTGCTGGGAAAATTGGACAGCAACATGTTAAAGAATGAAATTAGAACACTTCCTAACACCATACACAAAAAGAAACTCAAAATGGATTAAAGACCTACATGTAAGGCCAGACACTATCAAACTCCTAGAGGAAAACATAGGCAGAACACTCTATGACATCCATCAAAGCAAGATCCTTTTGGACCCACCTCCTAGAATCATGGAAATCAAATCAAGAATAAACAAATGGGACCTCATGAAACTTAAAAGCTTTTGCACAGTGAAAGAAACCATAAACAAGACTAGAAGGCAACCCTCAGAATGGGAAAAAATAATTGCCTATGAAGCAACGGACAAAGGATTAACCTCCAAAATATACAAGCAGCTCATGCAGCTTAATACCTAAAAAGCAAATAACCCAATCCACAAATGGGCAGAAGACCTAAATAGACATTTCTCCAAAGAAGACATACAGATGGCCAACACACACATGAAAAATGCTCAACATCACTCATCATCAGAGAAATGCAAGTCAAAGCCACAATGAGGTATCACCTCACACCCATCAGAATGGCCATCATCACAAAATCTGGAAACCACAAATGTTGGAGAGGGTGTGGAGAAAAGGGAACTCTCCTGCACTGTTGGTGGGAATGTAAGTTGGTACAGCCACTATGGAAAACAATTTGGAGGTTCCTTAAAAAACTACAAATAGAACTACCATATGATCCAGTCATCCCACTGCTGGGCATATACCCAAAGAAAACCATAATCCCAAAAGAAACTTGTACCATAATGTTTATTGCAGCACTCTTTACAATAGCCAGGACATGGAAGCAACCGAAATGCCCATCAACAAATGAATGGATACAGAAGATGTGGCATATATATACAATGGAATATTACTCAGCTATAAAAAGAGATGAGATGGAGCTATATGTAATGAGGTGGATAGACCTAGAGTCTGTCATACAGAGTGAAGTAAGTCAGAAAGAGAAAGACAAATATTGTATGCTAACTCACATATACGGAATCTAAAAATGGTACTGATGAACTCAGTGAGAAGAACAAGAACACAGATGCAGAGAATGGACTGGAGAACTTGAGGTTTGTGGGGGAGCAGGGGGTGAAGGGGAAACTGAGATGAAGTGAGAGAGTAGCACAGACATATATATAGTACCAACTGTAAAATCATAGCCAGTTGGAAGTTGTTGTATAACAAAGGGAGTCCAACTCGAGGATGGAAGATGCCTTAAAGCACTGGGACAGGGAGGGTGGGGGGACTGGAGGGAGGGTGGGAGGGAAGTTGAGGGAGGGAGGGAATACGGGGATATGTGTATAAAAACAGATGATTGAACTTGGTGTACCTCCCAAAAAAATAATAAAAAATAAATAAATAAAATAAAAAGGACTTGCTCTGAGTATGTCCTCTCTGCCCAGCCCCAGCGCAGCACAGATGGAACAGCTGGAAAAGCCTATGTTTGCCTCTCCCTCAAAGAGGCCTCTTCATACTTCACAAGCTGCTGCCTGTGGGTCAGGCTTCTAATGTAGCACACCTGTGGGGGCTGATTGAGCTCCTCCCCGGAAACCACCGAGGAGGCTGGTGGGTGAGCACCATCTCCGAGCTCTCTCTCAGGCTCGCTCCAGGACGCCGGTGTCTCTGCCACATTTGTTGGAATATTTCCATAGAGATGTCAAATTGCCCTTCAGAAAGGTTTGGTAATTATTTTATTCTCTCGCAATGAATGAGAATGGAGGTTTCTCCTCATCCTTGCCAATATCGGCTGTTATTCTTTAAATCTACAATCTTTGGCCATTTTCTTTTTAATATGGTGGTGGGTTTTGGTCTATGTTTTGGACCAGTGGCTTTCAACTCTGGCAGCATGTGGATCTCCTGGTGAGCTTCTAAATGATGCTTGAGTCTCAGCTCCAGCTGACTGAATTACTCACTCCCCAGCCAATACTAATGTTCAGCCATGGTTGCCAGCCACTGTTTGGGGCTAGGATGGTAGCTGATGCAGGAACAAACTGCTGAGATATTGATTTGGTTTAGGAGCTCATAATACAGCATGACATCAAATCAGAACAACCACCCAAATAGGCAGATCAGCTGACAAATATTATTTAATGAGCTCTACAGATAATCAAGGCTCACTCTATTTCCAGTGACATTATTTCAAAGCAATGTTTGTCGGAGAGCTGGTGAGTTTGGACAACACAGCCTGGGTGTGAAGTCCAAGTCCCTGCTTAGAGTCGCAAGTTTAATGAACACTGAGTTATTAGGAATAGAGGCATGGCTTCTTGGCAAACTGTGCATATTGCCCGTGTGTGTGTGTGTGTGTGTCTGTGTGTGTGTGTTTGAGAGAGAGAGAGAATGTGTGTGATTAAGCTTTTTATTTTGAAATAACTGTAGATTCCCATGCAGTTGTAAGAAATAGTATAGAGAGATCTCATATACCCTCTACCCCAAACTATTGGATGATATCATAACTGGAATATGGGCACTGACACAGTCAAGATGCAGAACATTTCCATCATCACAAGGAATCTCCCATGTTGCTCTTTTTTAGCTGCACCCACTTCCCTTCTAAGGCAACTCCTTCCTTAACTCCTGGCCACCGCTAAGCTGGTCTCCATTTCTATACTTTTGTCACTTCAAGAATGTTATATAAATAATCTTACAGTATGCAACCTTTGAGGATTTTTTTCCACTCAGCACAATTCTTTTGTGATTCATTTAGTGTGTTGAATTTAGCAATAGTTTATTCCTTTTTATTTCTGAGTAGTAGTCTGTAGTATGGATATACCACAGTTTAACCATTCACCCACTGAAGAACATCTGGATTGTTTCCAGTTTTTTCAAAGAAAGCTTTGATAAACATTCATGTATATGTTGTTTTTGTGTGAGCATATCTCCATTTCTTTGGGATAGGAGTGCTCTTGCTGGATAATTTGAAAGCTTAGGTTTTTTTTTGCAAAACTGCCAAAGTATTTTCCAGAGTGGCTGTACCATTTTACATTCACACCAGCCATGTATGAATGATTAACTTTCTCTACATCCTCACCTGCATTTGATGTTGTCCCTTTTTTTGATTTTAGCTATTTTGATAGACACATAGTGATAACTCATCATGGTTTTAATTTCATTTCCCTAGTGGCTATTGATGTTGAACATCTTTCCATGTGCTCATCTGCAGTCTGTGTATCTTTTTTGGTGAAATGTTTCTTTTTGTCTTTTGCCCATTTTCTGAGATTGAACTGTTGGGTTTTTTTACTGTTAAAATTTGAAAATTCATTATATACTTGTCCTTTGTCAGATGTGGTTTACAACTATCTTCTCTTAGTCTGTAGCTTATCTTTTCATTCTCTTAACAGGGTCTTTTGTAGAGCAAAAGTTTAAAATGTTGACGAAGGTTAACTTACCAAATTTTCCTTTCATGGATCATGCTTTTGGTGTCAAGTCTAAGAACTCATTACCTAGATCTGTATTCTAAAGATTTTTCTCCTGTTTTCTTTTTCCTAAAAGTTTTATAGTTTTACAGTTTACATTTAAGTCAATGATCCATTTTGGTTTAATTTTATATGTTTCTTTTTCTTGCTTTTGTCAATAGATGCTCAATTGTTTGAGCACCATTTATTAGAAAGGCAATCTTTCCTCCATTGAATTGTTTTTGTACCTTTGTCAAAAGTCAGTTGGAAATATTTGTGTCACTCTAATTCTAGGCTCTCTGTTTTGTCCGATTGGTCTGTTTATTCCTCTGGTTATATATTGACTATCGTAGCTAAATAATAAATGTTGAAACTGGGTAGACTGATTCTTCATACTTTATTTTTTGTTTTCGAAATTGTTTTACTCTTCTAGTTCCTTTGCCTTTATATATAAATTTTAGAATAATTTTGTCTATGTCTACAAAAGATATTGCTGGGATTTTGATAAAAATTTTGTTAAACCTATATATTAATTTAGGGAGAATTGATATCTTTACTGTGTTTAGTGTTCCAGTCCATGAATACAGTATGTCTCTCCATTTATTTAGATTTTTCTTCCTTTCTCTCTTCCTCCCTCCCTTCCTCTTTCCCTTCCTCCCTCTTCCTCCCTTCCCTTCCCTTCCCTTCCCTTCCTCAGTGTTATATAGTTTTCAGCATGCATATCCTGCACATGTTTTGTTAGGTTTACGTGCAAGTATTTCATTTTTTGAGCAACTGGAAATGGTCTTGAATTTTTACTTTTGGTGTCTACACACCCATTGCTAATATATAAAAATATAATTGATTTTTGTGTTTTCTTGTATTTCGTGACCTTGCTGAACTCATTTATTTGTTCTATAATTTTTTTTTTTTTTTTTGCAGATTCCTTGGCATTTTCTCTGTAGACAGTGTCATCTGCAAACATTTTTATTTCTTCCTTTCTGATCTGAATGGCTTTTACTTCTTTTTTTTCCTTCTTGCACTGGCTAGAACTTCCAGCACTTGTGTTGGATAAGACTGGTAATAGTAGACATCCTTGAATTGTTCTCAATCTTAGGAAAAAAAATTCTGTCATTTACCATTAAGTCTAATGTTAACTGAAGGTGGGTTCTGCCCCGCCCCCGGATTTTTTTTTTTTTTTTTTTTTTTTTTGTAGATACTCTTCATCAAGTTGAGAAAGTTCTCCCCATTGCTATTTTTCTGGAAGTTTTTTGTTTAATTTTAAATGGGTGTTGAATTTTGTCAATTGCTTTTTCTGCATCATTGATATAATCATGTGATGTTTTTTCTTCTTTAGTGTGTTAATATGGCAGATTACATTGACTGAGTTTTAAAAGTCATGGGTCGGGGTGGTGACGGGGGTGGTAGCGGTCTCATCATCAGCTGGCTGGGATGGACGTTCCAGCTCCCTCCTTGGCTTTCTTTAACAACACCTTGATGGGCTTTTGTAGCCTCCCAAGGGTGGAAGTATAAATTCTCCACTCCATTTCTGGGCTGGTGGTGACTGGCATTGGGGCCACAGTTATGTTTTGTGTTGTTTTTCCGATGTTTTGCTGCAACAGAGCAGTTATTATCTAAAACTCTTCTTAGGCTGCCCCTGATCTGGTCCTTTGGCTGAGAGATAGGAAGTTTAGTTTTGTTTTTGTTTTTGCCTTTTGTTTTTTTTGACTTTACCTGTTGATGTTTCTGGGTTGCCAGCTTCTTCAACTTGGATATTTGAGGCAAAAAGAAAATCCAGGGAACTCGCCACCATGTTTTTCCCCTGGTTCTTTTGACCCTAACTGGTCTTCAGAGTCTTCTCATGTTTGTTGTATATATAATGTCCAGTGTTTTTAGTTGTAGTTAGCAGAAGGAATAAGGAAAAGTGTGTCTACTCCATCTTCACAGAAGTAGATGCATGTATTTTTAGATGCTGCCACATGGGATGCATTAAACTGAACTAGTCAGGATAAGACATTTATTTACATATGGTAACTCTCCTTCCTCATTGTTCTACATAATTGAAGTATTATTTGTCTACCCTAGCAAATGAAATCTTGAGTATTTTGTTTCACATATTTCAAATAAGCCTAATATCTGTCTCTAGAATTATCTCTTATTACCCATTATTTTGTTACTTGTTGATAAGACCCCAAATTGGGACTCTTGTGTAGAAAGAATGAAGGTTTTAGGGGAGGCATAACTCTTTTTGTGGGAATTGTCCTTGGGGATGGTCTTAGGGAAACACTTGGGAAAAGATAGGGAAGACAGAAGGAGACAGACATTGTATAGAGTCTGTATGTTAAATGTCTTACATTGGTTATCTCATTTAATCTTACAGCAGCATTGTTGTCATCTCTGGTTTTCAGCTGGGACCATGGCTTAGAGAGGTTAAGATGATTTAAGCAGATGTGTCAGGATTGGTATTTAAGCCTGTATACTGACAACAACTTTAGCTGTTTCCCCAACCTGCCATTACCAGGTCATGAGATTATCACCCATTTATTTTGAAGTCTTGCCCTCAGTTTATGTCCTGTTTATTCTGAAGGATACTTTGTAGATAAGACAGTAGAGATAAGATCTATGATTACATTGCCCTGCTGGCTTCAGTAACTATCATGTACACTCAGTAAAATGATACCCAGCCAATGGAATATGGCAATTCTCTTTCCTAGTATTTCAGCCTAGGCAATTGGATTCATGAAAAAACTTCTGAAGAGGAGTATGGGATAAGGATTTTGGGGAGAAAGAAAAAAGTTATCAAAGGATGACAACAGAAGAATACTGGATAGAAAACTATGTGTCTCAATAAGGCATCACTAGCAGTTCAGCAGAAGAAACCTTTTAAGAATTAAAAATGAGAAAGTATTTTGACTCAGTCAAGTGTCACCCAAAAATAATGGGGCAAATAATGTAAATTGGGTAATAGAATTTTGGTTCAAAATAGAAGTATCAATATAATATACAAAAATTATATGATGTCGGACTCAGTAATATAGGCTAAAATACTGTAGTTTCTTGAATTATTTTCTGTGGTGTGACAATGGTATTGTTGTGGATATATAGGAGAATGTCCTTTTTTAGGAGATGACTGCCAAAGTATTTTGACGTCAAACGTCACGATGTCTGCAACTGACGTTCAAGTTGTTCAGCAAAAAAGCCACTTGGAATGTTTTATTCCTATGTTCACTTCACTTTATTGCCATCTTCTCCATTGAGCACAGTGCCTAGGGCCCAAAATGCTCTTAAGGGTCCACAAAAATTTTTTTTTAATGTTATTTTAAAATCAAAAGACAAAAAATGAATTTCTAGGTCAGATATTTTAACATATAGTATTAATAATTCACCTTTATGTCAACAGAGCCATAAATTATAGTTTTTAATCTATTTTTATGGAGGAAAAGGCACACAAAAGTACCTAGGGCCCACAAAGGCCCTCGTAGCCACCATTAGGATTTAAACTCCATGAGGGGAGAGTTCAGCGGTCTTGGTCCCTTGGGTATCACAGACAGTCCACAGAGTGCCAGGTGTGGACACATTATGAACATTGGACATATTCCTCTGTTAAAGTGTATAAAACACTCTTCTAAGAAGTGAAGTATATATTATTTTTGGATTATCAAACATTTGGAATTGTTAGTATCTCTTTCCTTCTTTATTAGTATGGAAATTTGAGCAATGACTGCATAGGAAGGAAGGAATGGATCAGTGATTGAGGAATCCTTTGTTGAGCACTCACGATATGATGGGCAGTGACCTACGTTTTGGGCACCCTTTTTCCACACTTTGAGCCCAATGTGTCAGCCTCCGTGAGGAAAAGACACAATGATGTTATGAATACTGTTCTGCAGGTAATTTGCATACAACAGCAGCAGCAACAATGTAACAATAAGCATTTGTTGGCACCTATCATGGGCCAAGTAATGTGCTCAAAAACACTTTATGGGAATGGCCTCATTTAATCCTTATAAAAGATCTTGTATCAATATATAAAAACTAACAATACCTCCCTTTGTAGATGAGCAAATGGGGGCCCAAGAGGTTCAGCAACTCCCTAGTATCACACAGTGAGAGAGTGGCCAGGCCAGGGCTTGAAGCCAGGTCACCGGATTTAGATGCACATTCTCTTATCTGCCTCACTCTGTTCTGCCTCCCATGTGTGTCTTAGTCACTAGTGTCTCAAGCAAGCTGATTATGTTTAGCTTTTCAAATAGTTTGTGCTTGTGCACATGCCTGATTCTGGATTAAGTCTTTCACCCATGACTGCTATTGATT
Organism: Hippopotamus amphibius kiboko; assembly: GCF_030028045.1. Taxonomy (NCBI): domain Eukaryota; kingdom Metazoa; phylum Chordata; class Mammalia; order Artiodactyla; family Hippopotamidae; genus Hippopotamus; species Hippopotamus amphibius. Next base: position 73,069,923 of record NC_080187.1, read on the forward strand.
GTAATGTCTGGAACCGAGGTATCTGAAATCACCTTGTGATTCTAGGAAAGAGAAATGGATGTGGAAAAGAAAGCTGTGCAGACCCTTTTGCCACAATCTGGTGCCCTGGAGTCAGTGTCTTAATGGGGAGACCATGATGCAGTGCAGGGTATGCTGTGGTGACCCCCTCTTGTGGACCCATTGGCCTGGCTGTTGCAGACAGAGAGCCGGACTCAGGTTCCATCAGGCTTCGCTTGATTTCCAGCTTTTCTATCCCTAAGACAGGGCAGAGCCCCGAATTTAGGTCTGCTAACCTGAAGTCTGTCTGTAGGAGGTGGGCAAGGTTTCCCTTTCACATCCTAAGGCCCAGGGTGGCTATGGCTATGACAGGCTCAAGTGCACCATTGACTGGAAAAAAACTAGGAGGTATCCAAGAACTGCGGGTTGCCTATAAGCCCTGATCTGCTACGAGAATGCACAGGAACAGTCATATTTTAGGCAAGATGGACAGAACAGCTATTGCATGGTGTCCCAGTATGGGCCCTCTGAAGAATAATCTGTTTTTTGATTTAAGAGATGGGTAGACCTACAGGGCCTGTATTTAGATAATGAATGGCCACAGGAATGAGTGAATGAATAAATGAGTCCCTTCCTCTGGAGGATTGCTCTTCTCCTCTAGGGACTCTGTAGCATTTTATCTCTCTTTCTCTTACAGTACTTTCTATAATCTACTGTATTTGCTGGCTTTGTTATATATTGCAGAGCCCTAAAAGAGCCCGCAACTCAACCAGGGAAGCAAAGCAAGCACACTGCTTGTTAGAATAGAAGACTACACAGAGGGAAATGGAGGCACGAAGCAGGGTTATGGCAGCAGGATTGGACAGCAGCTGACTTATCCAGGGTGGAAACTTCGGATCAGCATCTTGAGGAAGACCTTATTTGAGGTTATCTTTGAAGGAGTAGGGGTTCACCTGCCAACTGTAAGGCAGAGTGTGCCAGGAAGAAGGTGCGCACCTGTAAGTTTGCTGAGTTGGAAGACAGTGTGTCCCACTTTAAAAACTGCAAAGTTTTATGCAGTTTATTGCATGTCAATTATATCTCTATAGAAGTTCTTAAAAAAAAACTGCAAGGAGTTCAAAATGACAGAATTATAGGCTGCATGGGAAGGGGGCAGCGAGGCAGGAAAGGTGGAAGCAGGCCAGATGAGGAGGGGTTTTAGCCAACGTGTTTAGAGATTTGCACTTAATTCCATAAGGCTGAAGTGCCATTGAAGAATTTTAGGCAGAGTAACATTTGACTTTTAGAAAGATCTCTGGGATAGATTCGTGTGGAGTAAGACAGAGTGGAGGAAACCACTGGAAGCTGTTGCAGTAGCTGCTGCAGCACTCCAGGATTTTGAAGGGCTGAAAAGCTACTCTAGGGAGAGTACTGTTGTGTCAGGTTCAGGTGGGGGAGTAAAGAGTGTCCCAGGCAGAGGAGGCAGTGTGATCAAAGGGCTTCATGCTTAGGAAAACACTGGCACAGAGCAAGCAATCCAGTGTGCATGAGCCCTGGGTTTATCAAGGAATTAATGGGAAAGGAGGCTGGAAATGTAGGTTGGAGGAAAACAGGTGAAATGTGGAAGGCTTTTGATGAATGATCGGAGTTAGTGCAGGACAGGCAGGGAAGGGCAGCATTCCAGTTAACTCTCAGCTATTCTAATGAAGTGAAATCATCAGATCTGTGTTTTAGAGAGAAGGACAGATCTCTAAAAAGCATGGGGACAAGCTGTGTTAGAAGGAGAGGAAAGAGGAGGAGGAGGAGGGGGAGGAGGGAGAGAAAGAGGAGGAGGAGGGGGAGGAAGAAGAGGAAGAAGAGGAGGAGGAAGAGGGAGGAAGAGGAGAAAGAGAGGAGGAGGAGAAGGAGGAGGAGGAGCAAGACGAAGGAAACTTGCAATAATCCAGACGGGAGGTGATGAGGCCCTGCACCAGGGCCATGGCTGTAGGAATAATTTCAGAGGACAAATGATAGATACTTTATGTGACAACATAGTACCTCGGTGATGCTTATTTAGTAGAAGCTTTCTTCCCAGTGGTAGAGTTAACACAGGACACATGGGCATGGATTACCAGCATTAGGAGGAAGTATGCTCATTGTATCTATTTATAGTTCTGGTACCCAATACAGGAAAACGACGTTTAGCATCAATATCCTAGGGTAAACAAGATAACAAGATCTCACACTTCATGACGTAGAAATATGAAGTCAATTTTCAATTTTAAAATTTTTGTTGCAGCTATTTATTTATTTATTTTTAAGCAGAGGGTGAGATTGGTCCAACTTGGTGTGTTGCCTTTAATTGAAAGGAGTTGAGATTCAAGAACTTTCCTTTCATTCTTTCACTCTTTTGTGTTTGTATTCCCTAGCATGTGTGTGTGAATTTGGGGCGGTGTCTGTTCCCTAGGTGGTGGCTACATGGGAGCAGATGATGTAACATTTGTTCTGAGAAGCAAACGAGTTGATGGATGTGAATACAGAGTCCCCAACACTGAGTGTGCTCTTCGTTTAGCAGAGCACTTTGCACACAGGCTCAGACTCTATAGGCAATTTTGTTTTAGTACAAGTGTAAATTTTGCTAGATGTGTCTCCAACTGACTTTTGCCAGAAATTCACCCCTGTTTGAACTGTGTAATCTTCCTTACAATTCCAGGAATGATTTTAGTACAAAGTAACTCTAAGATATGAAATGACACAATCACAGTAGATAGGATACCCAGCCGCTAGTGGCTTCTGCAGGCTTTAAGATGAATTCTCATCGTTTCTAAGTAGAAGAAGCAGCAGGAGTCAAGTCAGTATCTCTGTGCTCCCAAGGGCCCACTTTTTTTGTTTTGGCCCCAATGTATGTTATGAATACAAACTTGCCTTACAAAATAAAATACAAAATAGTGTGGTAGATTGGATGAAAGTTCCCATTTCTTTACTGCCTCCCTGTGTTACCATTACACATCCACAGCCTTTGTTGTGTGACTTTGCAGAACGTCTCCCTAGAGAGTGTGGCATCTTTCCCCATCCCTTAGTTTGTGACAATGTCCAGTTCTGAGAAGAGGCCTTAAAGAACATCGTGTAGTTCTGCTTCTTTCACTTAGATTTTGGTCATTGTTTCTGAGCGGCACATATTCCAGGTAGCTGTTGGTCCAAGGAAAACAAAAGATGCATGGAGCTGAACTGAACCTGACCTGCATTCTGAAGCAGAACTTTCCTGGTCTAAAACATATGTTTAAAAAATAATTTTGAGAAAATAAAAGAATATTAAGGGGAAAAGAAACTCTGGGATGGTCAGGGGGCCCCCAATCTTTGAATTTTATTGACCTTGGTCTAGTGGTAGTTATCCCTAATTGTGTGGCACAGACATCACACAGGACAAGAATGCAATGTCAGGAGTCTAGTTCTGGTCCAGTCTACTTGCTGAGACATCTTGGCATGTAACTTCCTTGAGTCATAATTTCTTCATCTGTTAAACAAGAAAAATTATCTGCTCCAGGGACCAAAGAGAGTGTTATTGCAGTGATCATGCTGATTATTATTATAGAGCTGCTTGGAAACTCTAAAGTATAATACAAATGCCAGATATGCTAGTTCTCATTATCAAATATTCTCAAGGGGGTTTTAGTGTTATGATTTTTAAAATGCCCTGCCTGTATTATAAGTTTTGTGACCATCACTTATCTCAACATACATTTCAGAGTTCTGGATCAGGAGCTAGAATACCTGAGTTCTGGTTCCCAATTATTTTGTAAATACATTTTCCCCCCCTCTATTCCACTTGACATGTTGTTTGACTGATCTCTCAGAACTTTTTTTTTTTTTTTTTCATCTCATCTGTTTCAGAGTGAGAAGAACCAAGCTTGGGTTTTCCTGCCATGGATGAAAAAGGTTTCAGCCTATCAATTATTTGATATTTAGAATGGGTAGAAACATTTCTAAAGTGAAGAGTGTAGCACATTAAGAGATTTTTAATTATTGGAGAGAATCTCAGTGTTAGAGAGTCCCATTTCAGTCTTCGTAATTCTCTAACCTTGTCATCATTTATGCGTACATGTTAGTTTGCTTACTTGTCTATATCTCCATACGCTGCCTGCTTCTAGGGTGAGTCCTATCCAGTTTCCCTTATGAGGACATACTGCTTTGTGTACTCTGACATCAGCTTATACGTTGCTCTTGTACTTTCTCTGCCATTAATAATAATGACAATAACAGCAACAACAAGAATAATGTAGTGATTAAAAGCATAAGCTTTGCAACCAGATTGTTTTTGTTCAAATTATAGCTCTGCTTTTTAGCAACTGTGTGATCTTGATGTCTTGGTACCTCAGTTTCATCATCTGTAAAAGTGGTTGTAATGATATTGTACCTACCTCCAAAGATTGTTTTAAGGACTAAATGAACTAATATATGTAACGTGCATAGTTTGTGTTTCCATCAATTATCAGTTAAAATGAAAGACGATCAAACACATGAAGTATTGAATAGAGTCCTCAGAAAGGTATTGGCTCAGTAATAGGGTGAAATTTACACCAAAGGTATTTTGGATTTACTGTAAGAAAATAAAAATCAACTTCAATGAATCAAACTAATTCCAAGTAACGTAACTGTACTCCTAATCAAAGCACACAAATATTTAAAGTTATGCAAACTACAATAACAAACCCCCAAACCAGTGTAAAATTCATAATGTCTGGAATCCGATAAAAACTACCATGTGTTTGAAGAAACAGGAAAAATTAATCCATAACCAGAAGAAAAATTATTCAATAGAAATATATCTATAAATGACAAGAATGAAGAATGACAGAATTAGTAGACAAAGATGTTATATTTATATTTATTATAAATATATATGTTCAAGAAAGAAAACATGAGCACATCAAAGGAAGATATGGAAGATAAAAAAGATTCAAATTGAACTTCTAAAGATGAAACATACATTATCTAAAATGAAAATTACACTGGATAGATTAACTGCAGATTAGACATTGCAGAAGACAAGGTTAGTGAATTTGAAAATATAGCAATAGAAATTACCCAAAAAGCTAAATTCCCAGAGGAATTTACTATATTGATTCTCAGGTCAAGGATATTGAGTAACTAAGGAAACTTCTCAATAGGTGTGCTTCCAAATATTCAGAAATGAAAGGTGAAGGTGTGATAGTGACTGTATCCCAGCAAGCTCCTTTTTAGGAGGTTAAGCTAATATATATTATTTCTGGAACTCCAAAACGATAAAGTTGCAGAACTTAGAAAATCCCCATGGTTAGGAGTTAGTATGTCCTGTAGGTCATCTTTTGGTCCAGGGTGGTGTCTATAAAATAACTGCTTCTTGAATAATCCTTTAGGTAAATGTTGGGTTGCAGTGGGCTACTCAAGATTTGTTTTGTTGAAGACAAGGAAGAGGAAGTGATCTGTGTAGGAGTGAGTAGATCTGGAATTATTACCCAGGCCTGACCGTACAGCCCCATAGCTGCCTACAAAATGCACCTATTAGATAAAATAAAGGCAGCCACCTTTCAAACCATCAGCAGCTGGGCTTCCTAGGTGGTGCAGTGGTTAAGAGTCCGCCTGCCAATGCAGGGGACACAGGTTCCATCCCTGCTACAGGAAGATCCCACATGCCACGGAGCAACTAAGCCCGTGTGCCAAAAACAAAACAAAACAAACCATCAGCAGCAAGTGTATTTGGCAGAATGATTAAATTTTTGATTTAAAATATCCCTTGATATGAGGAAATATATACTTTCTAGAAACATTTTGGTTATTCCATTGCTGCTGTTTTACCAAGATTTCTTTCTGACTGCTTTAGCAGTTTTCCAAAGAATGTCTTTGCTTCCATAATTCAAAAGGACCATCTTGATTCATTGCCCTCTTATCATTAGTAAGATCTGCTTCTCTATGGCTTGTCTTTGCAGGTGGTTTCTTTTGCCAATGTTGCTGCTCTCTCCTTTTTCATAATCATCTTTGATCTGGCAGTCAGTTTGCCTCTGATTATTCTATGTGGATCTCTTCCTGTCACTAGCACCATTTCCTCCCATGTCTTTCCTCATTGGAATTTAAATAAATGTATCCCAATTACAGAGAGAGTAATCTTCATTCTCTAATCAAAACTTATTAACTCCAAATGATCCATTCAGCCAAATTTCAATAAGAGAAAAAGGTTTCTAATCCAAATGATTATTATGATGCATAACTTACATATCATGCGTATCAGAAATGTAATTAAATTGCATGTTATTTACTGACTTCATCATTATAGCTGCATGAACGAAGCTTAATCACTCAGTTGCTTTTAACCACATTTATTTTATAAACTGTCATGCCAAAAAATTTACTTCCACGCTTCAATTTCTATAAAATGGTTAAAATCCCAGAGGAAGGAAAAGATTATAAAGCCTGCATATATGATTACAGGATTAGTTATAGTGTGAATCTGGTACCTCTGACTTCAAAGTTTTAGAGATTCTATAATAACATTACTCTTAATCATTCTCTCTGACTGAGACCACTGGAGAATTGCCTTTTAGCTCAGTGCTTGTAAATCTTCTCTTGTGAAAAAGAAAAACAATCATTATTGTAGTTTCTCAGGAATTTGGTGAATATCACACAAAATCCAAAGAAAGGGGTAGAAGTAGCAAACGTTTATGGCTGTAGCATGACAGAACTGGAAAGGCCCTTGGAGACTATTACACTGATGCTAATAGTCCAGTTTCCTCTTTTTGTAGATGGGTAAACTGTAAAGTCCCAGGGAGCTCTGTTGATGCCCAGTCAAAGGCTACCAGAGACAGATCAGTTCATAAAAAGTTGAGCTTATTACTTGATGCAACAAGGGAGACTGACCTGATGGGCAAGTATGGGCATCAAAATAAGAGGTGTAGGAAGATATGTTGTAGAGTTTGGCTTTATGTTAGATGACTTGAAGGAGGGCTCAAGGAGGCAGGAGTTTGCTATGGATAGGTGCTATCAGGAAATGGGAGTAATTCTGTTTGAATAGTATCTGGGATGCAGGAGGAACAGAGTGGGGATAAAGCTGCAATTGATAAAAAAGAGCATCTGGAACTCATGATAGCTGGGAGTGGGAGATGGTTGGATATTTCTGTAGTTTGCGTATTGTTCTTATGTTTGTCTAGGATCAGATATGATTACAAGGTGCTCTTGTGGTTTTTTTTTTTATTCAGTCACAATGTTAGAGTGACCTCAGCTGATGTTGATGCTCTGTAACAAAGTTTATGTTCAATAGAAACCCATGGTCTAGCTGTGCCAGCTCCCAGCTGACAGCTATCAAAGCTTTTATACTATTTCTTTTTTTTTCATCTTTTTTTTTATTGAAGTATAGTTGATTTACAATGTTGTGCCAATCTCTGCTGTACAGCAAAGTGACTTGGTTATATATATATATATGTATGTATATATATATTCTCTTTTATATTCTTTTCCATATGGTTTATTTATCCCAGGAGATTGGATATAGTTCTTGTGCTATATGGTAAGACCTTGTTGTTTACCCATTCTAAACATAATAGTTTGTATCTACCAACTCCAAACTCCCAGTCCATCCCTCTCCCTCCCCTCCTCTCCCTTGGCAACCACAAATCTGATCTCTCTGTCTGAATCTGTTTCTGTTTTATAGATAGGTTCCTTTGCGCCATATTTTAGATTCCACATATAAGTGATATCAGATGGTATTTGTCTTTCTATTTCTGACTTGCTTCACTTAGTATGATAATCTCTAGTTGCATCCATGTTGCTGCAAATGGCATTATTTCATTATTTCTTATGGCTGAGTAATATTCCATTGTATATATGCACCATATCTTCTTTATCCATTCTTCTGTTGGTGCATATTCAGGTTGTTTCCATGTTTTGGCTATTGTGAATAGTGCCACTATGAACATAGGGGTGCATGTATCTTTTTGAACTATAGTTTTCTCTGGGTATGTGCCCAGGAATGGGATTGCTAGATCATATGGTAATTCTGTTTTTAGTTTTCTGAGGAACCTCTATACTGTTTTTTTTTTTTAATTTTTTTTGGGGGTACACCAAGTTCAATCATCTGTTTTTATACACATATCCCCGTATTCCCTCCCTCCCTCGATTCCCCCCCCACCCTCCATCGAGTCCCCCCCACCCTCCCCGCCCCAGTCCTCTAAGGCATCTTCCATCCTCAAGTTGGACTCCCTTTGTTATACAACAACTTCCCACTATCTATTTTACAGTTGGTAGTATATATATGTCTGTGCTACTCTCTCGCTTTGTCTCAGTTTCCCCTTCACCCCCTGCCCCCTCCCATACCTCGAGTTCTCCAGTCCATTCTCTGTATCTGCGTCCTTGTTCTTGTCACTGAGTTCATCAGTACCATTTTTAGATTCCGTATATGTGAGTTAGCATACAATATTTGTCCTTCTCTTTCTGACTTACTTCACTCTGTATGACAGATTGTACTTCTATCCACCTCATTACATATAGCTCCATCTCATCCCTTTTTATAGCTGAGTAATATTCCATTGTGTATATATGCCACATCTTCTTTATCCATTTATTTGTTGATGGGCATTTCGCTTGCTTCCATGTCCTGGCTATTGTAAAGAGTGCTGCAATAAACATTATGGTACAAGTTTCTTTTGGGATTATGGTTTTCTTTGGGTATATGCCCAGGAGTGGGATTACTGGATCATATGGTAGTTCTATTTGTAGTTTTTTAAGGAACCTCCAAATTGTTTTCCATAGTGGCTGTACCAACTTACATTCCCACCAACAGTGCAGGAGAGTTCCCTTTTCTCCACACCCTCTCCAACATTTGTTGTTTCCAGATTTTGTGATGATGGCCATTCTGATGGGTGTGAGGTGATACCTCATTGTGGCTTTGACTTGCATTTCTCTGATGATGAGTGATGTTGAGCATCTTTTCATGTGTGTGTTGGCCATCTGTATGTCTTCTTTGGAGAAATGTCTATGTAGGTCTTCCGCCCATTTGTGGATTGGGTTATTTGCTTTTTTGGTATTAAGCTGCATGAGCTGCTTATATATTTTGGAGGTTAATCCTTTGTCTGTTGCTTCATAGGCAATTATTTTTTCCCATTCTGAGGGTTGCCTTCTAGTCTTGTTTATGGTTTCTTTCGCTGTGCAAAAGCTTTTAAGTTTCATGAGGTCCCATTTGTTTATTCTTGATTTTATTTCCATGATTCTAGGAGGTGGGTCCAAAAGGATCTTGCTTTGATGGATGTCATAGAGTGTTCTGCCTATGTTTTCCTCTAGGAGTTTGATAGTGTCTGGCCTTACATGTAGGTCTTTAATCCACTTGGAGTTTCTTTTTGTGTATGGTGTTAGGAAGTGTTCTAATTTCATTCTTTTACATGTTGCTGTCCAATTTTCCCAGCACCACTTCTTGAAGAGGCTGTCTTTTTTCCATTGTATACTCGTGCCTCCTTTGTCAAAGATAAGGTGCCCATATGTGTTTGGGCTTACTTCTGAGTTCTCTATACTATTCCATTGATCTTCCTTTCTATTTTTGTGCCAGTACCATACTGTCTTGATCACTATGGCCTTGTAGTATAGTTTGAAGTCAGGAAGCCTGATTCCACCAACTCCATTTTTCCTTCTCAAGATTGCTTTGGCTATTCGGGGTCTTTTGCGTTTCCATACAAATCGTAAGATTTCTTGTTCTAGTTCTGTGAAAAATGCCATTGGTAATTTGATGGGGATTGCATTGAATCTGTAAATTGCTTTGGGTAGGACAGTCATTTTCACGATGTTGATTCTTGCAATCCAGGAACATGGTATGTCCCTCCATCTGTTTGTGTCATCTTTGATTTCTTTCATCAATGTCTTAAAGTTTTCTGCATACAGATCTTTTGCCTCCTTAGGCAGGTTTATTCCTAGGTATTTGATTCTTTTGGTTGCAATGGTGAATGGGAGAGTTTCCTTAATTTCTCTTTCTGCTCTTCTGTTGTTAGTGTATAGGAATGCAAGAGATTTCTGTGCATTAATTTTGTATCCTGCTACTTGACTAAACTCATCAATTAGTGCTAGCAGTTTTCTGGTGGAGTCTTTAGGGTTTTCTATATATAATATCATGTCATCTGCAAAGAGTGACAATTTTACTTCTTCTTTTCCAATTTGGATTCCTTTGATTTCTTTTTCTTCTCTGATTGCTGTGGCTAACACTTCCAAAACTATGTTGAATAACAGTGGTGAGAGTGGACACCCTTGTCTTGTTCCTGTTCTTTGAGGGAATTCTTCCAGTTTTTCCCCATTGAGAACAATGTTGGCTTTTGGTTTTTCATATATGGTTTTTATTATGTTGAGGTAATTTCCTTCTATGCCCATTTTCTGGAGAGCTTTTATCATAAATGGATGTTGAACTTTGTCAAAAGCTTTTTCTGCATCTCTTGAGATGATCATATGGTTTTTATCCTTCAATTTGTTGATATGATGTATCACGTTGATTGATTTGCATATATTGAAGAATCCTTGCATCCCAGGGATAAACCCCACTTGATCATGGTGTATGATTTTTTTAATGTGCTGTTGCAGTCTGTTAGCTAGTATTTTGTTGAGGATTTTTGCAGCTATATTCATCAGTGATATTGGTCTGTAGTTTTCTTTTTTTGTGACATCTTTGCCTGGTTTTGGTATCAGGGTGATGGTGACCTCGTAGAATGAGTTTGGGAGTGTTCTGCCTTCTGCAATATTTTGGAAGAGTTTGAGAAGGATAGGTGTTAGCTCTTCTCGAAATGTTTGATAGAATTCGCCCGTGAACCCATCTGGTCCTGGGCTTTTGTGTGTTGGGAGATTTTTAATCACTGCCTCAGTTTCCGTACTTGTGATTGGTCTGTTCATGGTTTCTATCTATACTGTTTTCCATAGTAACTGCACCAGCTTACATTCCCACCAACTGTTTAGGAGGTTCCCTTTTCTCCGCACCCTCTCCAACATTTGTTATTTGTAGACTGTTTAATGATGGCCATTCTGACTGGTGTGAGGTGGTACGTCATTGTAGTTTTGATTTGCATTTCTCTAATAATTAGTGATGTTGAGGATCTTTTCATGTGCCCACTGGCCATCTGTAGGTCTTCTTTGGAGAAATGTCTATTTAGGTCTTTAGCCATGTTTTGAAAGGGCTGTTTGTTTGTTTTTTGTTCTTGAATTGCAGGAGCTATTTGTATATTTTGGAGATTAAGCCCTTGTCTGTCATATCATTTGCAAATATTTTCTCCCATTCTATAGGTTGTCATTTTTTTTTATGCTTTTCTTTGTTGTGCAATAGCTTGTAGGTTTGATAGGTCCCATTTGTTTATTTTTGTTTTTATTTCTATTGCCTTGAGATAATGACCTAAGAAAACATTGGTAGGATTTATGTCAGAGGATGTTAGTTATGCTATGCTCTCTTCTAGGAGTTTTATGGTATCATGTCTTATGTTTAATCTTTAAGGCTTCTGTACTATTTCTCACTAAGACACTCAAATGGGAAGAATGGGAGAGGTAGTGTCCAGGCTTGAACATAAATTTCTTGACTTCTAGGACTGAGGCCTTTTCATTAATGCATGCCACACCATGGAAATCTGTAATGTGGGGAAACCAATAAAGTGGATCGTACACAGAATTCAGAATTTGATAAAAATCAGGTCCAAATTATGGCTCTGTCACTTAATTGATTTCTCTGAATTTCTTTTTCTCAGTGAGGGCATTGAGTATCTCTTGATGAGTATGATTTTCCATTCTGTGTTGTTAATTTTTCAGGAGGGTCCAAAAAATAGAATTTTTCTTCAGCTTCAGAAAAAAAATATAATAGATGCCAACTTGTCCTGGAGGGTTAAATTTTATTTTAATTTAAAGTACATTTAGATTTTTAAACCTATAGTTTTTGAAATCTTAAGTCAGTACCAGTAAATAGGTGATTTTATCAGTCCTTAGAATGTAATAAGATAATTTCCTGAATGTTATTGAATGTTAGGGGGAGAAAACACCACATAGTATATTTTGCTTCTTGCCCAATTTCAAGGCAGTTATCAAGAAATAATACCTAAGGTTAGTAAAGTTGTGCTCCTTCCTATTAAGCTCAAATTGGGAGTATAAATCTCTCCTTATAAGTCTCAAGTAAAAAGTCTCAAGGATAATCTCCCCTGTTACATATTTCACTTCAACTCTTTCCTTGAAAACTGATCACAAGACATATTTCTATGAGGTATTTACAAAGATTAATTTGGGTTTCTTGAAAGGACACAATCTTAGGAAAAGAATAACAATAACAACAAATATATACATGAAATAAGGTTAGAAAGCAATATGTCTATAATTGCTTTCAAATAAAATGTTGCTGTAAGTTAAATTTATGAATAAAAGCATACACATCTTCTAGAAGCTTTAGTTTTATCTTTCAGTGTTTCTTACTCTACGATGAAATGTGGAAAATAATTTCAAATTTCAGAGGAAAAATAAATTGCATAAATAATGAAAATGATATTCAAATTCAGATAAAATGGGCAAGTGAAATTTCTAGAAAGTACAAGTTACAAATAGAAGATCTCTTCCCCTCACATTATAATCAAAGGAATGTTCTGTGGGCACAGGGGTTGGTTGTAGGGCCGAGAAAGCTTGGAGAAATGATTTGGAGGTATTCGCTAGAAAGTAAGTAGAAGAGGGGGGCCTACCCCCACAACTCTTGCAATCACAGAAATGCTGAATGAAATATACAACCACAGGAAACCTTAGGGTAGAGTCAATGTCAACGGTAAGGAAGGGGAATCCCCAGTATTTAGACACTGAAAGGAACTCAAGCCAGAACAATGAGCTAAAACTAACATCTAATGCACCGTAGCACTTTAGAAGAAAGCTGAAGAGCCAGGGCAGGTAAATGTGGAACTTCCCTATGCGGTTATCTCTTACGAGGAAGAAAATTCCCACTGAAGATGTCAAAAAGTATCAGAAACTATTTTGAGGGAACAAGTCATTCTAAGAAAGTCAATGCAGGTAACAAATGGATGTATTAACAGCCCAAGAATTTCCAATAACAAGCAATCTATTGAAGACTCTAAAATAAGTATTTTAAAAGAATGATCAGAGATGGAAGACGGATAGAAGCCATAATGTAAGAACAGGACATTATGAAAAAAGGAAAATTTAACACAGGGATAAAAATAAAAATAAAAAATAAATGAATAGGACTTTAAGTTTAAAAGTAACAATCACAACAACAATAACAACATATTTGGGAGTTTAAAAGCAATGTGGGACTACAAAAGTAGATGCTACTAATAGTAAGTCCTAATATATCATAATCACAATGAGGCATAAATGAACAATTGGAAACAGGTTCAACAACTATCATTTGGGTGAAAGAATAGTTTGTGTTGTATTTATACAATGGTGTACTTAAATGGTGTAGTTTAGTGAATAAGATCAGTATGTAGTAATATGATTAGAAAAACACCATTGAGAATGAAAGCAAGTTGCAAACCACTGCATATTGCATAATAATATCCATGTAAATTTGATAAGCCCATAATATAGTACAGTATGCTAATGGATAGGTAATAAGTAGCTAAAATATAAAAACATAGAGAGAAGAATACACACAGTTTAAACAGTGTTAGCAGTTGCTTCTGAGGAGAGATGGAGAAAAATTGAACTTGGGCCATTTTCAGTTGGAACTCCAACTACATCTGCATTGTTTTATTTATATTAAAAACTGAAGCAAAAATGACAGTTTATATTCCTAGAAGAGAGGTATATTTTTATGATACTTTCTGTACTTTTTGATGTGTTAAAATCCTTCACAATTAAAATTTACAGGGAAAAATAAAAAATATGAAAAATAAAAGAACTTTCTGGTGAACGTGGGGTTTATCACATCTCATAGTCTCTCTGCTTCCCTAAATATGGGAGTGACTCTGCAGTGGGAGCCACGTTTTTGAAGTACAGTGGAGCTGCCAAACAGAAATAAAAATTCTCCATGTGAATTCATGCAACCTGAGTATGTGGAAAGAGGAGATCATCTTTTTATTTTTGCTTCCAGTTTTGTTGAGCTATAATTGACATACAGCACTTTATAAGTTTAAGGTGTATAGCATAATGATGTGACGTACATATATCATGAAATGATATCACAGTAAGCTTAGTGAACATCCATCTTCTTATATAGCTACGAAATTAAAGAGATAGAAAAAAATTTTCCCATGTGTTGAGAACTTTTAGGATTTACTCTCTTAACAATTTCATATATAACATATAGCAACATTAATTGTAATTGTATTTATCATGTTGTATATTACATCCCTAGTAATTATTTTCCTTATAACTGGGAGTTGGTACCTTCTGACCACCTTCATACAATTCCTCTCCCTACCGCCCCTCCCCATCTCTGGTAATCTCCAACCTGATCTAAGAAGAGATTACCTTTTCAATGCAATGTTTCTCTGTCTATATTTACCCTATCATCCCCCCACCTTTGTTAGTCTTGTTGACAAGTCTTTTCCAACATAAATAGAAGTGCAAGTGAAAGAAAAATAGAAGTGGTGACATCTGAGAGGCAGGGTATTCCTCTGAAGTTCTTTTAGTTCTTGTAGAAAAGAGAGCTTTCTCTTGACCTCTTGTTTTTGGTACAAAGTGGTATGTGACAACAGGTAAAAGCTAAGGATCAGCTGTATAGAGCTGTATGGACTTTGATCATAGTAGAATGAAGCCATTTGAAGAATCTATTGTTATTTATTATCAATAGGGGAAAAACTCCAAAATTCAGTGACCAAAGAATAGTATACCCAGGAAGTATGCTTCTATAGTAATAGAAAATAGAGAATTTGTAATTAAATCATTTTAGTCAATTAGTAATTTAAGAGAAAAGTTTAACGTGTCCTTTGCTTTTGATGTTAACTAGAGTTTAACATTTTAATTGCCCTAGTTTGATGTGAAATAATGCAAATTTAATCCTGCAACTGTTCTCCCCTATTTACTTTAACTGCCAAGTCTTTCCTGGGTCTCCAGCATGAGATTTTTCTTTCTTAAGTATTTATCATTGTGCCAAGTATGTGTAGATTTCTTAAAAAAATATCTTATTTTTCAAAGCAATTAAAAGTTAGAATAGGCACCATTAAAATTCAGGAATAAAACTTGTCATTAGATGAAGTAATCAAATCCCAAAGGACTTAACAGTTCTAGGTTGACGACTCTGAACCTAGGCTAAGGCAGAGTAACAAGGCTGTTGTGACTGAAACATGAATTAAGCTGCAATTTTAGAAAGTCACAGGGAAGATCACTTGCATATACAAGAAACAGAGTGAGGCAGTGTTTTCTTTAAATATTTTTTGAAATTCAGGTTGATGCAATGAATGTGAAAAAAGTCCTTGGGCCTCAGAGTGGAGAATAATAGAGTATATATAACAAAAAGAGATAATCTGGGCATATATCCCATAGGACAATGTTTCTATTTCATTCAGGGATGGGTGTTGCATAGTGAAGGTGTTCCAAACAGAGTAAAATGGAAGAGCTATTGGTGCTGTAGAGGAGCACAATTTGCCATCCCAAAGTGTATCTGTTTGGCATGAGGATTAATTTAGGCTATTTTTAAGGCCCAAAAGATTCAGGAAGAACCTTTGAGCTACCCCCTAATTGCCTAAAAGAATGTAGATAGAAGACCTGTCCCTGGAAGGGAGTGATCACCATAGATAAGTATAGTGTGAACTAGATGTGTAGACAGGGAGGGACCTAACAGAGTCTGTGAAAATTTCTCTCTGTGTCCCATTGTCTCTGCATGACCCAGCAAACATTTGTTTACCGAACATTTGCTTTTCCTTCTCTACATGAATTGCCTTCTTCCACCTTTGAAATCCCAAACCACTTCCCTCAACATTCTCTTTTATCTTTAGCTGAGGATGGTATTTAAGGTGAGGGCTTTGGCCGTTTTGGCAAGTTACCTTATTTTCCTGAGTCTCTCCCACGTATACATGTTATTAAACTTTAGTTTGATTTGCTCCTCTTAATCTGTCTCATGTCAATTTAATTCTTAGACCAGTCAGAAGAACCTAGAAGGGTAGAGGAAAATTTTTTCCTTCTTTACAGTAATGTCTCTGGAATTAGGGTTGGAGTAGCCAGAATTGACATAGTGAATGCCCTTTAGTGTTCTTGTCCAATGCCTGGAAAAATGATTTATATGACTATCCTGAACAGGCAGAATTTAATTACACATTGGGTTTTAAGGAATCTACATATAAAATCTCTTTTTCTCTGTTATATTTCTCTCATAATACACATCCTTTAAAAAATGAGGTTAAAGAAGTCTCTGAGATACTGAACTCAGGTTTGGCTACTTACTGCTTGAAAGCCAATAATTGATAGGCAAGTATTGATAGAAAGGAAAGTTGCTTTTCTCAGAAAAACTGGGGGCTTCCCTGGTGGTGCAGTGGTTAAGAATCCGCCTGCCAATGCAGGGGACATGGGTTCAAGCCCTGGTCTGGGAAGATCCCTTATGCCACGGAGCAACTAAGCCTGTGCACCACCTACTGAGCCTCCACTCTAGAGCCTGTGAGCCACAACTGTTGAGCCCACATGCCACAACTACTGAAGCTCGCATGCCTAGAGCCTGTGCTCTGCAACAAGAGAAGCCACCATACTGAGAAGCCCGCACACTGCAGTGAAGAGTAGCCCCCGCTCTCTGCAACTAGAGCAAGCCCATGCGCAGCAACGAAGACCCTATGCAGCCAATAAATAAATAAATAAATAAATAAATAACCAAACCAAACCAAAGGTTTATTAAAAAAGGAAAAAGAAAAGAAAAGCTGGCAGTCTGGGGAGAAGGTGGACTCATGTGCTGAGACCAACTCTGAAGATTCTGCTCAGCCATGACAATTTTTAAAGGGAAAAAAGGGGGAAGATTTTCAGTAAATCACTGAGGCAGGAGGTTGGATTCTGCATCATTCTCCATTGTGTGCAGACTGGCTGATTCTCTCTTCAGATGTTATCTTGCCCACGTGGTCTGCCTGCAGAATTGCTAAGAGGACTGCTGGGGTAGAGAACTAGTCATTCTTTACTTGATTCTTCATTCCTATTTCTTTTAATCTAAGGAAAAAATCAACAGGTTGGGCAAGGTATTATGTGCATTTAGTAAAGGAGTTAGGTTAAATGTTACCTAGTGATCTCATTTTTATAATTAAGGTTTAAGGGGAACAGAAATAGACAAATAGAAAAGGGACAAAAGAGCTGCTTAGAATACTTTCCATGGATTCTTTGTTCCATACTGCTATGACCTCTGTTACAACAACTTCAGGTCACTTAAATTCTAGAAAGAATATGAGCCTTAATTATCATGGAGCTGCGTGAAGGGGATAGAGTTTGGATATAAGAATGCTAATACATAAACCAGTTCTAAAGAGGGGATGTAAGGGGATGTCTCATTTTGGGATATCAAATATGTAAAATTCACTGTCTAACTGAGGAGAAATTGTCCAGAGGATGTATTTTAGGTGCAAACTTTTTACATTTAGCCATGAATCCTGCCGCACATTGCACTGGTTTCATCGTTGGTGAACTGGGCTGGATGTCAGGCTGAGCTCCAAGGCCCAATAGCTGCTTCATGCGCCTTTCCTTGGACTCACCCTGACCTTGGCATTTAAAGAGAGATGTTGACATTTGAACATAAGCCACCACTAATTGCTACAATAGCTTAAGGAGAAACCAGCTCCAGCTGGAGGGAGCAGGGTGAGCTCCTCTCTTCCCTCGAAGACTCCTCCCTTCGTCAGATGTGGAGGAGGCAAGTGTCAGTTACTGATGTGCAAAGACTCTCATCCTCATGTCAAGGTGAAAAGGTAGGGAAAAACCAACATTATTCCTCATTTCACAGGTATTTATGGAGGTACTGTAATCCATAGGGCAATGTGTGAGGCACTATTGACAATACAAGCATGAGGGTCTCTGTCATTGAGGAAATTACAATGTAGTAAAGACTAGAGAATCTTAGGGTTTTCAGGAGGTCAGTATTTTATACACCTTTTCCCAAATCAAGTTCTTAACCAACTGAGAGAGACAAAACTAACATGAAGATAAGATCAAAATGCCAGCTTTGGTATGATGGAGTTGTTGAAGAATGTGGCTTTGATTTGAGGTGACAATGGGATTCCTAACAACATGCTCAGATTTCACATGTGCCCTCCAGTCAGACCCCTCCCCATTTCCTGCTAGGAGGGTGGCCCTGTACACCATCAGTGCGGCAGAGTAGATCTCAGCCTGTGCTTCCTGAAGAACTGAATCTCAAGAAGGAAGCTTTGCATATGCAACTTTACCAACCAGGTAAATGCTTTCTCTTCCCACATAAGAATATTTTGTGATTCTATTTTGTGAGGGTCTTCCAAATAAGAGATATGAAATTAGTAAGTTTGGGGTCTGCCAAAAAATGTTATTGCTTAATATCTTTTTTGCCTTCCTTTTTTTAGTTTATGTGATCCCACCAGGTGGTGCTCTTCCATCAGTTCACGTGTAACCCAGGCCTCGATGCTACCCATTATTGTCCTTCATGTCTTCCATTTAATATGCTTCATGTTTAGTATCTGTTTCTATAAACTTTTGGAGCATGGTGCCAATTCTATCACTCCACCTTCAAAAGCAGTCTTTCATTGCAGTTCACCCTGGAGTACTGTGAATATTTTACCTGGCTGATCTTACGGATTCTGCTTCTGTTGGCGTTCCAGGGGTGCTGTTCAATAGCTACTCCGATCCTTTTCCCTCTGGAGGAATCTTTCTGGTCTGCTCTCTGACATCTTTCCTCTCTTCCTCTGCTTGATTTTGTTCAGCGCTAGTCACTCTTTCTAACTGAGTAACAATTAAAACAATTAAACAGTTCCCTGTTTAAACAGGGGAATTGTAGAGGCATCCTTGGCAGAAACGTTGCAAGAGAGTAAGAGAAAAGCTGAAGAGGATGTGAGTCATTGCAATTCTGTCATCACAGTTTAAACTCCAGTGTCCTCCCTCAGCCTTTGTTAGCTTATCTCACCCTGATTATCAAGTTAATCTTATTTGTTATTTTATAAAACATCTTTTATAAAATCTTTTCTATGGCTCTTACAGTGCACAAGTATTCAGAACTGGATCTCAGCACCTCTAATCCAATATATTTTTTGGTTCATCTTCTAATAAGAATCATATCTTGGTGAATTGTGGTCTCAAAGGAATGAAATCTGGACATTGTCAAAGGTCACAAGGCTGGCAGTGACCTGCTGGAGCCTCTGGTTTTCTTGTGGGACTATGTAGTAGGTGGTGATGGCATAAGGAACAACCTGAAGAAGGTAGTTTCTTTGAACAGGGCTGCAAGTTTGTCCTAAAATCAGGTGAAGATCTATCCTCCTGCCTTGACACAGAGAAAAAATGGTCTGATAGGCATTTATGGAAAAGCATCCATTCCTGTGTTTACCCCACACCCATAAAAAGAAGCACAAATGATTTTAATGCACACGTGTTATACCTTGTAAACATATCATTAAGAAAAACATCATGTGACTCTTCAATGATGTGAAGATCTTTTAGACAACACACACTCAAACAGAGTAGAATTTTAGCTCTCCTTACAATATTTACTTAAGTAGTTGTCAGAAACATAAAGAAATCTAGAATTATGTATTACGCAAATTTAATACAGTAAAAATTCATCTCAAGTGAGAGTAGGGAGGTGAGCACAGTAGAATGCTAATAATCTTTAAAGCTAATACCTTAAGATAATGACTCTCATTGTCAGGTCTTGCCTGGATCTTGGTTGGTCTCTATTGCTCTACACTTCCCATAATTGGAAACATCTGCGGACTTCAGGATATCACTTAAATCTCCGTGACTTAAAATGGAGATGGCCATGTGGGTGATCAGGCCTTGACTATTCCAGTTCTGATAACTGAGCTTTTGCTTCTTATTCTCAAAATTTGGCCTCCACATAGGACCCAGCCTTCTGAGGATGGGTCTACTTTACATTTGCTCATCTTCCTCCTGAGAGCAATTCATAGAACCTCTTTAAGTCTTATCATTGGTCCCATTTTAAACATGAGAGAACCTCTTGCCTTTTAGGGACTGCTGTGAAGATGAAATGAATTGTAATGCATGTGAACCATCTAGACTACAGGTCAATGCACGTAAGCCCCTACCGTCCTTCCTTCTCTTTCTAGGCATTTACTGAAGGCCAAATGTTGTACTTAGCATCCCAAGGATCTAAGTCGTTTGATGACAAGTCTGTTCAGCCATCTGCTATAGCATTTAGAAGCTCCAAATATGTAACCAATGCTGGGCATACACATTCCAGCCAAAAGCAGTATAACCCTCACAGAAGCTAGCATGATGTTGGATGTCCCTCTGAATAACAAGATTCCCCAATAGAGTTTAAGGGCATGCAACAATTTCTGTGGCGCTGGTCACAAAAGTATGTATTCTGTAAACCTCAGTTTCCTACTTTTTCATCTCTTGATCAGCTACTACCAGATGCCTACTATCTTGCTGTTTTTTCCTGATTTGCCTTACCTGGCTATTCTGTACTATTTTAGTCAACTATATACACACCCAGTAGCTAATTATAGAAATTCTGGCACCTACTAACTGGCTGAGTGACCTAAAGGAAGTTACTTATTCTCTCTGATTCTCAGGCAACTCATTTGAAAATCCAATAATAATTTCAAGGAATGATTGAAGATAAAATGAGATGATATATCTAAAGAAGCAGTTCTCAAATATTTTTGACTCAAAGATCCTTTAACTCAGAAATTATTGAGGATCTCAAAAAGCTTTTTATTTACATGAGTTCTATCTACTGATATTTACTCTATTAAAAATTAAAACTGAGAAATATCTTTATAATATCTATTTGTTAATTTATTTACAAATAGCAATAATAAACCCATTACATGTTATCATAAACAACATATTTTTAATTAAAATAACTGTATTTTCCAACGCAAGTTTAGAGAGTTGCATTATTTTATATTTTGCCAATCTTTTTAATGTCTTGAAGACAGCTGGATTCTTGTATATGCCTCTACATTTGATCTGTTGAAATATATTGTTTTGGTTTAAGTACATGAAAAGGATGTAGCTTCACACAGATATGTAGTTGGAAAAGAGAAGAATGCTCTTATAGCCTTTTGAGGTTAATTGTGAATATGCTCTTTTGATATTCTATGCAAACTCCACCAATGGTAGTTTATAGAAAGGTTAGTTGCATTCTGGTATCTTAAACCATATAAATGAATATCCTGTACTTTGTAATATTCAAATCCATTTGTCTGGCTTGCACTTTGAATGGATCTTTCATGTAGGTACGATTTTATGCATTGTGCATGGGTCATTGGAAAATATTGGTTTACTGAGTTGTATGGGTCTTCCAAATGTTGCCATATGGATATCCAAAAAAAAGATAAATCACATTGGTTAAACTCACCACCTATTGAATCAGAAAAGTCTTTAAGTATTGGGAAGCTGTCAAGCTCATGGTGGTAAATACAAGTCTTCAGTATTCTAATTTTCACTCTGAAGTTCAAATTTTATCAGTGGCCACAAATATTGCTAGTTATTTTTCTTGAAGTGACATGTTCACTTTGTTTATTTTCAAGAAAGTGTCTGCCAAATACCCAACTCTGAAAATCATCATATGTGTTTCAGCTGTTACCCAAGTAAAAATGGTGAAAGAAGTGGCAAGTGCAGCTTGCAACTCAAATAATCACACAAGTTCTCTTCCTTAAGATAACTGTAACATGTGCTTCAGTATGTAGCAGATGGACTTCATGCATACTTTTCAAATTTAATTGTACAGTCTATTAAAAAGATGGACACTCAGGAGGTAAAGTTTAATAAAATTAATAATGTTTCCAGCTTCATTAAAAACAATCTTAAGTGAGGCTGGCTTTTAGTTTTTGATTTTTTCTTACAAATGCATGGCTATGAAGAGTAAAATTATTACTGTACATTTTCATTTTGGTGCTAATGCCTTGATCCATACTAAGGTGCCATCAGTTTTTCCCATGATTAATCTTACATCATCAATACAAGTGCCAACACAATGAAGAAAGACATATAACTTCTTAGCATTATTCTGAAATAAGTTTTGACTTTGCAGAGTCCATGAAAGGGTCTTGAGGATCCTAGGGGTTCTTGACCCATACTTTGAACAGCCAATATATGCTTCAGATATTACCTGGTCTCGTACAGAGTAGGCCCTCAGTAAGGAGCATCGATTCTATTATTATAATGTAAAAATTTTATAATGCATGTGTGTGAAGCGTGTAGAGTTCATGGCACATTATCATCCCGGGTTGATGTGAAAGGCCCTCTCTCCAAGCTTCGACCTTTTAATAATTTTGACATCTTCCCTTTGTTCCCTGAGCCCTAGGACTAGTAGCTGCTTCCTGCAGTTATACCTTCTGTGATAACTAGTGCTCCCTTTGGGCCTTTTTGGGTAACCAAAACCTAGTGTAGAAATAAACAAAGATCACCCAGATGAGAACAAACAGAGGCTATTTACTCAGAGTATGCACCATCACCTGCATTTGGTAGAGTCTTGAAGGCAGGAATGTGAGTGGGAAAGCTTTACAGTGAAAAAACAGAGGAAGGACTATGGGTATGCCCTGACTGGAGTTGTCTGCCTGAAGAAGCTGGACGTGGGCTAGCTAGACGTGGGCCATCTTATGTGATTGATTTTGAGGGCATGTTTGGCTTTCTCTGGTTGGTCCTGAGTTGGAAGCAGGGGCAAAGTTATGGAAGCTGGTTGTCGTTGACCAACTCCTGACAAAACTTTGTTGATAGCTGCGGAGGTTGTAGAATTAGAGTTCCATTGTCATATATGGTCCGGCCATTGTCTGTTTGTATATTCAATCTCTCACTAGTTAACAGTTCTTTATATTATATAGCAGAGAACTTTATGTTAAGTTCTCTATTATGGTCACTGTTTCCTAGGGAGACACTGATAAAATCACTACGCTGTGTGCCCATAGTTAATGGGACCACATATAGTTAACCGTAAAATGTTGCTCGTAATATAGCAAAGTAATTGAGTTCACAATTGGAGGAGTATTTAAATGTTCAAAATCCACTATAAAGTTCCCCATAAAGATGAAAAAAGTTAGAAAGAACGAAAGAAGGTACAAAGCTAGGGTGATGTAGAGGAGCAAAAATTTGTACCCCAAAATGCATTTCTTTGACATGAGGATTTTTTCAGGCTGATTATTTTTAAGAAACAGAAGCATCAGGAAGTTCTTCTTGTAACCTCCTCCTTTACTGCCTAAAAGAATTTAGGTAAAGGGCTTGTTCTGGGAATAGAGCTATCATCAGAGATATCAACAAAGTGTATGGTCTAGGTATGGTAGGGGAGACTTGACGGGGCCTGGAGATCACAGTCTGCTTTGTGTCCCGTTGTCTCTGCATGGCCCAGCAGACATTTATTTACCAAACATTTGCTTTTCCATCTTCATGTGAATTGTCTTGTTCCCCTTTAAAGTCCCAAACCAGTACCCTCAACATCCTCTTTTGTCTTTAGCTGAAGATGGCATCTAGGGTGAAGACTTCAACCATTTTGGCAAGTTACTCAATTTTCCTGGATCTCTCACATATATACAAGCTATTGAACTTGTTTTTCTCCTGTTACTCTGTCTCATGCTAACTTAATTCTTAGACCAGGCAGAAGAACCCAGAAAGGTAGAGGAAAATTTCTTCCTCCCTGACAGTGACCAACTCAGGTTTGCCAGGGAGTAAGGAGTTTCTGAAATGCGTGACTTGCAGTGCTAAAACTGGACAGTTCGGGCAAACTGGGACAACTGGCTGCCCTATGACAGTGCCCAAAGTTGTACTTATTAACAATCATTTGTCTTTGTTCTTCTACCCAAACAATACAATAAACTTCAATCAATACAAGCAGCATTCTGTTTCTGATTCTCAGTGGATGGGGGAAATCAAACACCTGGAAAAAATGAATAGACAAGTCAGCCCAATTAAATAGAGTTGGGAAACCAGAAGGGGGAGCTCTTACGTCCTGTGAGGATAACAGAGCCCAAGAGGAAGAAGAAAGACTCCTTTCCTGGCAAGGACTCAGCCAATGAAAAGTCATGGACTCTTCATTTACCATAGCCCGCCCAGCCTTCTTTCCCCTCTGTAATAGAGTTCTCCTTCTCTTTCAATGAGGGGGCTTGCACATGGCTGCCATGGTTGCAGACCCCAAATTGCAGTTCTCTGCTGATCCTGAATAAACCTGTATTTGCTGGAGAAATATTTGGCAGTCTATTTGTTTCAAGTCAACACACCAAACTTGGTTGTGTGAGAGACATGAGTAGTTTCATAGCCCACCATACACTGAGACTGTCCCTCTCTTTCCAGGTAAATAGTGATCTGAGTTCTGAGGAGACAAATTATTTCCTTAATCCAATCAATCATTACAGGTGTTATTTAAACAGTCAGTGCTGCTTCCACACTTAATATGATTCAATTTACCAAAATAATTGAAATAAAAAAAAAGCTTTCAGAAACACGGTACTATTTTTAGGAATGAGAAATGCTCCCCACCCCTGCTCCTTTACATAATGCTGCCTGAGGGTGATTACAAACATTCACAGGTGATATTTAAATTAGGCGGAAATGTGTATTTGTTCCAAAACAACTGAACAAAGGAAATGGAGATAAACACAAAGTGTTTCATCAGCTGAAGACATTTTCTCTAGCTTCCTATCAGAGGGCAATTTAATTCCGAAAGATTGCATGTATTGATTGAAGTACTAGCCTCTAGATACTTAACAGATGAATGAATAAAACCTATGAAAAGGGCACTTACTGTTCACATTTCCCAATATGAGAGAATAAGTATTAAGAAAGCGTGAGAGTTAATTTTAGAAAATGATACTTGCCCCCAAAAGATTGCATTTATTGAAAAAGTTTTGTAAAATAGGGTTATAGGTTATTAGCCTAAAACAATACATGGCTTAAAAGAGAATGAGGTCAGAGAGAGTGGCTTCCAGGGAGAATGCCTCCAGATGCTGCTCTGGAGAGAGATGTCAGCCTCAGCTGCCTGAAGCAGAACTGGGTCTTACGGGAGCTTCTAATCAGGGGAAAGGCTCTTGTAGGGTTATGGAAGTGTGTAAATATCTGATTCTCAATTTTAGTTCTTCTGCTACTTCTGTTCACTCTCCAGATTTCTAGTTTATGGGTCTTTTCAGCTGCTCCAGATTGTTGTCTGACTGTGGACTACCAAAGTGGCACCTGTAAGCAGACCTGCCTTGAGTAACAGGAGGCATGCATCATCTCCTCAGGGAGTTTATATCCAAAATTTATACATTAAAAGAAAAGGAAAAAAAAAAAAATACCTGCAGCTCATGTGCAGTCTCTTAAAAGAGGTATCTGTCTCTGACATATAAAACCAATAAATCACCTTGCATTGTGTTAAGTGACTAAGGAGATGAGTTAGGAAGAAGAGGCATTAACAGTTTTTTAGATACTCTGGTTCTTTGGGTGGTATGGTAGGTTTTACAAGCATTAGTGATTTTAATCTTTACAAAAATTCTATGATAATATCCATGATTAAAAGGATGAGTAGACTGAGGCTTGGAGAGTGTACTTTGTCCAAGGTTATTCCTATTCTTGTGAATTGGCTTAGTCCATTTGGTCCATCTTAACTATTAGGTTCTTTTTTGATATATCATGGTAGCCACTGTCAAAGCAAAAATTGAGTGGGACAATGCTAAACAGGCAAGGAAGATTTTATTCAAAGCTATTACAGTAGTTGTAAGAGACCACAATTATGTCTGAGCTCAACTCTGCTGTAACAAAGAGCTAGGGTAAGAGGATCTTAGGTCATCTTTGTTTTCTAATTGGCTTTATTCAA
Source organism: Hippopotamus amphibius kiboko (assembly GCF_030028045.1). Taxonomy (NCBI): domain Eukaryota; kingdom Metazoa; phylum Chordata; class Mammalia; order Artiodactyla; family Hippopotamidae; genus Hippopotamus; species Hippopotamus amphibius. The sequence continues at coordinate 73,095,745 of NC_080187.1, forward strand.
AGGAAAAATGAACTTTTTTTTTTTTATCTTCATGGCATGAGATAATTTTACAACTTGGAGTAAGAAGCCCTCCAACGTTAGGCTCATAACCTCCGTGGAAACTGGGAGATGGGGCTCTATCTTCCTCAGTGATTACATTTCAGAAGGATAGCTCCCAAGTCTTTGAGAAAGATATTTCTGGGTTGTAGAACTGGCAAGGAGCTTTTGAAAAGATTTATATATCAAAAGTAAAAAAAAAAATTTATGATTACAGGTTTTTTGAGGTAAATTCTCTAAGAAAGGGAGGTCAGGGGTCTAGAGGCATGTCTGAAAGTTAGTCAGGCTGAGGCAAATGGTGAGGCCCTGGGTCTTGGTCAGTCCTCCCTTCTGTTCCAGGGAAGCCAGGCATCCATCGAACTGCATAAGAAAGCGAGTCCATGTAGTTTCTTTAGCTCATTTCTGTGATTGAAGGACTATTTGAAATGTCTGCTGAGACTTGGCAGTAGAGGATATTTGTCAGATGGTGTGAGCAATCAGGCATTTAATGAAGGGAATTCCTATGGAAATTAAAAGGAGAACAAAGATTAATGGTTGGGGCCAACTTTAAACCTAGACCCTGAGTCCAGAGGGTTGCCAATTGAGAAGATTCCTAGACGTGGGGCTTGAGGTGTCTTTAGATGGTGCAATGAGGATGGCAGTGGCATTCTGGCAGATTTCCCAGTTGGCAGTTGGAACACTTTTGGTGATAGCTAAGACATTAGAGATGTTTTGGTAAGACTGTCCACAGTCATGGTTATTTTCCAGAGCAGAGCATGGAGGATGCAGAAGTTGCAGTGAACTTCCTACATGGCTCATACAGCTGCAGCTCCAGGCATGAAGGTTGTCCATGCATGATCTGCTGAGTGATGAGACCTTGGAGTTTGCATCAAGTCATCTAGCTGCAGCTCACAGGGCTTTTTTTCAGAACCTGGGAGAAAGGCTAGCTACAAGGCAATTTAGGATCCCAGTAAGGATTAGGGTGGGGGTGGGGGAGTGTCATGTTTTAGTTTTCAGTGACTCCAAGTCAGAAGGGTGGGAGAAAAATTAAAAATATAAGTTTAGAGGATTGAAGTTAGATGTTGAAGGAAACTGCAAAAATTTAAAATTTAGTAAGGGCTGACAATTTGTGCAAGATAACAGGATCTAGTATAATTTACAGCTAGGTGACAATACCATGCAGTTTACAAAAAGTAAAATAGCTTGAAGACCATGAATAGGACCAGAATCTGATCATGCACAAAGCTGTTTTCTCTTGAAACATAAAATTTCTCTCCACAGTCACCTCACTTTTGATCAATGATAATCAAAGTAAGATTATTTTCCATCATAAAAGAAATGTGGCTTCATTAGGTTTGACCTAATTATTTACAGAAGTACAGCAAGAATGGCAATTAACCACATATGCCTTTTAAAATTTACTTTGCTGAAAGCTTTTATAGGGAATTTCAGATTGGACTTTTAAAAGCCTCTTGAGACTAGGAAGCTGAGCCAAGGGCTTGTCACCAGACTTTATCTGCAGTACTTATAGATTTGGATGAATTCCTCTCTTCTTGAGATCCCCAACATGTCCTATTTTCTTGGCCTGCCAGGAGTGACTTTCCTTCCTCACCTATAAGGCTGGGAACCTATAAGTTGGGTTCCAGGCTAGTTTTCCTAAGAGCCCTTTGTAAGCATTGGTTTCATAAAGTTGATCTTAGTTCCTTAAAATTATCTGGTCATATCTGGTTTTGTGCACGTCATTCTCAAATATGACAGTATAGTCAAAGCCTTGGTTATACAATTATTATTTCTAAGTATGTTCTGTTACAAGGAGGACAGATTTTTAGTGAACCTATGCAAGTAATTATATTGCTATGAAAATAAGAATACACAAAAGTTTTTGAATTCTAGGGGAATCAGGCAGGGAGAAAAAGATAAATGTTTAATTTCTGTTTACAAAACATAATTTAATAAAATTTTATTCATTATAGATAGCTTAAGATGAAACAGAAAAGGGTTCCTTATATCAAGGAAAAAAAATTAAAGCATCAATAATATTCCAAACAAAACCCATAATCATCCTTTATCAATTCATATAGTCCTGTGAAAACTAATTCTTGTTCTGCTTGATCTTGGGTTAGCCATCTCTTGAATCCATCAGTTTCTCTACCAGGGTTCTGGAAATCCTGACTCAGTTTGGTAGCATGATATGTTCAAAGTTATTGGAGTAGTTCCATCAGAATCCAATGCAATTCTTTTCTGGATCCCTAAGACAGTCCCTTTTGGTTGAAGATGAAGCACTCTGTCCTGTGCCTGATAGCAAGAGCTTTCAGGGAAGCATCATTTCTCCATGAATGACAGAAGACTTAAAATGGCTGTGTATAAAGATATAATGAGAGTTAATTACAAAAATAATGCAACTGACAGGGATATTCTGCTGTTTCTGTGGCCTACGTTTAAAAAAAATCCTGAAATTATGATTTGATAACACTATAGTGTTGTTTGATATCAGCCATAGCAGCACTAGGACATATTATAGACATCAGGGACATTGACACTTTTCTAGGAATTTCGTATAATTTTTGAAATACATACACACATATACTTACCTATTTACGTATATAAACACAATCTAGAGAAGGTTGTGTCTTTTCTTATTTGACAATGATTCCCAAGCAACTTACCATATCAAAAAAACCTAGTTTTTTTTTTTTTAATCTTTTTACAAGGTGAAAGATCCTTTGTGACCTTTCCTGGGGCCCTCTGGGAAATCCCACATACAGTTTCGAGTATAAAAGATATCATTTAGGATTAGATTTTAGAAATGCAAAATATCAAATGTTGTCAGGAGGTCTGAACACCTGTTTAAATTGGATCGTGTGTCATCGAGAAACTGTGTTCGGCTCTCTATTTAATGGAAACGACAAAAAAGATTTCAAGAGTAAATATAGGAGGTAACGTAATTGTAAAAAAAAATTCTTAGCTCTGTTAAAAGTGATAAAACTTGGTTCTTTTAAATAATCAAGGATGTGATAAAGTCAACATAAAGCAGAGAGATTATTTTGAGACAGAGTCTTTACTTCCTAGGTGGATTAGTCAGAAGGTAAGGAAAAACTTTTACAGCCTCTTTTTAAGAGCACCAATAATGCAAGAAACTTTTGTCATTTTATCAGAGAGAAAACCAAACTCTATTTTTGCATCAGTATACTATTGATACTAAAGCTCATTTTTAGAAACCCATAAATTCTTAGCTAGGTTTGACCACTAGAAATTAAATTCCTTTTCTGCAAAACTTGTACAACTTTTCCTATCCATTCTGGCTGTGTCCTACATTTTTCTCTTTCTCATTCTGGAGCAACTGTTCCATCCTGCATATTCTGCATACTTTTAACACAAAGTTGTTTCCCTTTACCCTTATTGTTTCTAATAGTTTCATTTATACACATTCATTATAAATTTTAAATACTAATAACTTTTCTAGAGAAAACTAAGAAATTTAGATAATTGTGAATTTTATGTCATATGCCAGCATTTTCTAGCAGACTCGCAAAGGTTATGAATATACCATCCCACAATTTTTATAAGGATTTGCTTCCTTAGAGTATAGTTTCTCAGTGTGGCAAAAAAGAACATATGTGTTAACAGACTCAAATATCTAGCCTTTCTTTACCATATAAAATAAGAAGTTAAAGTACATAAAATTAAATTTATGCTTAGTAATTAATGTTTCAGCATTTAATCTTACTTAGAAATGATCTAAATATTTAGTGAATAGCTATTAGTTAATTTAGCATAAGTCTAAGATGGCAAGTTATCAAAAATATTTTGGAAACTATTTTTAAGCAGACTTATTATAAAACATAGTTATTGTTGAAATAAACCAATTATATAAGATGCCTGCTTCTCGTTAGTCCACATGCAGCTTCCCCATGCATGCCAACAGCCTCCAATTAAAGCACACCTGGAGCTTTCCCTTTATTCCGCTATAAAGGCTTCTCACTCCTCTGTCTGCATTTGATTCTCTGCCAAGTGTGAGTGATGATGACTGGACCCCTTACAGCAAGCTATGAATAAATACCTGTTACTTGCTCTCATTTGGGTGATCTTTATTTACTTCTAGACATCCATGAGAAAACCATTTATAGTATCTACTTTACTATTTATGAGCTATTAATATTATCAGTGAAAAATCCATTTCTAACATTCATTAAGCCAATTGACCCAGTGTCTGGTATAGCAGGAGGTAAAAGTAACTGAGATATTTGTGTGTGTATGTGTGTTTTTAAGAACTTTTATTGAGATATAATTGACACAATAAATTGCATGTATTTAAAGTGTACAATTTGATTTTTTTTTCTTATTAGTAATGTGTAATAGATATGGCAATCCCAATCAAACTAAGGTATTTTTTATAGTTATGTTTTAGAATGTGGCCTTTCTCATCCTTAAAAAAATCTACAAATAACAAATGCTGGAGAGGGTGTGGAGGAAAGGGAACCCGCCCACACTGTTGATGGGAATGTAAATTGGTGCAGCCACTTGGAGACCAGTAAGCACGTTCCTTAAAAAACTAAAAAAAGAGTTACCATATGATCCAGCAATCCCCCTCCTTGGCATATATCCAGAGAAAAGTATGTATCAAAAAGATACATGCACCCCTATGTTCATAGCAGCACTATTTACAATAGGCAAGACGTGGAAACAACTGAAATGTCCATCGACAGATGAGTGGATAAAGAAGATGTGGTATATACATGCAATGGAACACTACTCAGCCATAAAAAAAGAATGAAATAATGCCATTTGCAGCAACATGGATGGACCTAGAGATTATCATACTAAGTGAAGTAAGTCAGAAAGAGAAAGGCAAATACTATATGATATCACTTATATGTGGAATCTAAAATATGACACATGAACTTATCTATGAAACGGGAATGGACTCACAGACATATAAAACAGACTTCTGGTTGCCAAGGGGTGGGGTGGGGGAGGGATGGATTGGGAGTTTGGAATTGGCATATGCAAGTGAATAAACAAGGTCCTACTGTAGAGTGCAAGGAATTATAGTCAATATCTTGTGATAAACCATAATGGAAAAGAATATGAAAAAAGAATATATATATTTATATATATATAAAACTGAATCACTTTGCTGTACAGCAGAAATTAACACAACATTGTAAATCAACTATACTTCAATAAACTAAATTAAAAAATAAAGAATGTGGCCTTTCTGATTAAATGGTAGCACACCGTATCTAGAGTATGACTTCATCAGGGAAACTGATTTCCTTAACCATCTTAATTCCTTTGTTTCCCATATCCTCCTTAACCAAACCATCAATAAAACCTATTGGATCTTCCTATAAAACATAGCTCAGTTCCTTCCAGTTATTTTCATCTCCCATCATTACTAGCCAGGCCAAGGCACCATCCTATTTTGCCTGGACTAAAGCAATCACCCCTCAACTGGATTTTCCTCATTCTGTTGCCTTATGTATCTAATCTCTGCAGAGAAGCCAGAGGAATCTTTGAAAAATGTGTTTCAATTCATGTCAGTCCTGTTTAAAACCCTCCGATGGTTTCCCTTTCAACTTAGAACAAAATACAAATATCGTATTTTGTCCTTCTAGCCCCTACTTAGAGACGCTATCCCTGGCCTTGCTCTCTGATCTCATTTTATTCTATCCTGTCCTTCACATGATAGTCCACTCTATTTTTTAAACATATCAGTACCAACCCCCCCCCCCAACATTTATACTTGCTCAGGGGGCAAAAAGCCCCAGGATCATCATTGACTTTTCTCTTTCTGCCATACCTCATATCCATTCTATCAATACATTTTATCAGCTCTCAAAATATGTTCATCCTCTAACCACTTCTTACACCCTCTATCCTAACATCCTGGTCCAAGCCATCATCATCTTTTGCTTTGACTATTGTCATAGCTTCCTATCTGGTCTCCCACTCTACAGTCTAATCAGCAGAATAGCCAGAGTCAATCGGTTACACACATCTCCAGTTATATCATCCTCTGGCTCAAACTTTCCTATCTTGTTAGCTACTACTCAGAACCTTCCCATCTCACCCACAGTAAGTGCAGTTGCCTGGGATGTCCTATGCTACCCTGGGCATGGAAGGCCCAGCAAGCTCTCCTCTCCACCCTGGTGTTATCTCCTCCCACTCTCCCTGTCATCCATTTGCACTCCTGTCAAATGGGCCTTATTGTGGTTCCTTTACTATTCCTGTCACCTTTCTCTAGGAGGGCCTTTGTATCTTCTGCCTGGAATGTTCTTTCCCCAAATAGCCACATGGTTTTCCCCCTCATTTCTCTCAAATCCTTGCTCAAATGTCACCAGATAAGTGTCACCAGATAACTTCTCTGACCATCCTATCTATAATAGGAAGCTGTTGGGACTTCCCTGGTGGTTCAATAGTTAAGACTCTGTGCTTCCACTGCAGGGGGTGCAGGTTTGATCCTCTGGTGGGGAACTGAGATCCCACATGCTATGTGGTGAGGCCAAGAAAAAAAAAGGAAGCTGTTTTCTGATCACCTTATACCTCGTAAGCCCTGGCTCTCTAATATGACTTTTATCCCGTCTTCTACTTAATTTTGCTTCTTAGAATGTCTACTATTTGACATATTATATATTTACCTACTTGTTATTAGTTTATGGTTTATTACCTTTCAGTGAGATGTATATCCCATGAAGGCCTGGACTTTTCCTGTTTTGTTTCCTGTTATGTCCTGTACCCACAGCGTTATCCAAAACCTAGAAGGCACTTGATGTTTACTTGTTCAGTGAAAGAATATACCACTGAACTTTTCAAATATGTGAACATTTTTTCTTGATTAAACCAGTCTAAATTGCATTTTCATCCTTTACAACAAGGTTTACAACCTTGGCACTTTTGGCATTTTAGGCCATATAATTCCTTGTTGTGGGGGTTGCCTTGTGCCTTGTAGGCTGTTTAACAGCATGCCTTCCCTCTGCTCACTACATATCAGGAACAAGCTCCCAGTGGTGACAAGTGAAAATATCTCCAGACATTGTCAAATATCCGCTGGGGACCAAATTTGCCCCTAGTTGGGACTCAGCTCAAATATGATCTCCATTAAGGTTTGACTGATTTTTCAGTCTCAGTCTCAGTCTAAGTTAGTGGCCTTTATCTGTGCTTTTATAGTAATTTGTGTGTCTCTCCTCCTCCCTTTCTGTGTATATGTGTGTGTGTGTGATTATTTTGTGTGTATCTACATAGTAATTATCTCCTTAATTGTCTGTACCAATTGAGTGGTGACATCCTTGAATGCAAGGATTCTGGCTTTTAATCTCTGATTCTCATGTATTTAGCATTGTTCTAGTATACAAAGGTATGAATAAGTGTTTTTGAATGACGGAGTGAATGAATGGCACTCATTTTCCTGGCTAGGTAAAGCCACTGAAAACAGATTTGATATAAGCCTTCCCATTTGGTAGTCAAGAAATCAACTAGGGCTTTGACAGTCCTATGATAAATAAACAGAACTGTAGAGTAGAAAATTCTGAGAAATGAAGGGCAGTGAAGATCAGAGCTGAGTGCCCACTGTAGGGAAGTAACTCATATCAAAGAGAATCATTGAAAAGTCTGTGCAAGCATAGGTGCTATGGGTTATTTGAATAATTTAGGCATTTCTACATCTAATGCACCAGGGGTGGGTAATTTTCTGCTCTATTTTTCCAGAACATGAGATGATGTGATCACTGATATTATTTCAAAAATGTCCCTGAGAAGGGAAATCTGAGATAAGTGATACAAAAGCAAGCTTGTGACTCATTTGTTTTAGATATTGCTGAGCTATTTAAATGAGAGTAACAGCAATTTGATTCTCTCATTTGGACTATTTCACTGAAAGTAGGATGTGCATTTTTATATTTTTTGAAATTCTTTTGGTTTTTCTGGCTTGATATTCTTTCCTGCTTTGCAAAAATAAATAAATAAATAAATAAAGCTTGCCTGCCTCATTCTGCATTATTTTTTTCAAATGTCCAAATAGATTTAGCATTTTGGTAATAACTGCAGTTAAAATTAGATTTAATTTTAAAATCACATAGAAATGTTTCTAATATCTTCATCTAAAGAGATTTAAGTATGCATATATTTAGGCAAAAGAGGAATTTGCTGTGTATATAAAATATATTTCTGGTGATAAACATTGATGGGAGTAGAAGATGCAAGCCTTCCTTAACTCTCAGCTCGAAAACTTCACACATGTTCTGTGGGAAAATGGAGTAGAAGAGAGATAAAGTGTGCCTGGAAAAGATAGAGTAGTTCTTGCTCATCAAGATTGAGGAGGAAACCTCATATCCTACCCACCCCTGGAAATATCAGGGAGCCCTTTCACGTGCCTAATATCACTTTATCCTTAGAAAATCCTGTGGAATGGACAAGGCATATTTTTGTCTCCATTTTATAGTAAAGGAAAGTGATGTCTAGAGTGATTAAATGACTTCAATAAAGCCATGGCTCTGGTAAGGATCTATTCATTTAGCAGAAAACAGTCTTCTAGTTCCGCTTCATGAGGAAGACCGAGTTCACCTATAGCTGAACTCACCTCATGTACAAGTGGAGTGATCTTCACTGCAGAACCCTCAGGAGGCTTATTGATGTGCATGATCAGATTTCACACGGTGCAGAGGAATTATGAAATGGATCACTATAGTGGAGGTCCTTACACATGCAAAGAGTCCACTGGAAACACGAATGAGTTATCTTCGATTGCCTCTTCCAAGCTTTTTGCTCCGAAACATGCCCTTGAGGTCTTCCCTGGTGGCTCAGTCATAAGACTCCACACTCCCAATGCAGGGGGCCTGAGTTTGATCCCTGATCAGGGCACTAGATCCCACATGCATGCCACAACTAAGAGTTTGCACACTGCAACTAAGGAGTACACCTGCCTCAACTAAGGACCTGCCTGCCACAACTAAGACCTGGTACAACCAATAAAAGCTTTAAAGCAAACAAACCAAAATAAAAACATGCCCTTGAAGGAGACAAGATCAGGTGACTCATTTCTTTTGATGACTACTGTATTGTAAGGAAATTAAAATAGAATGGCCTTAGTTTAGTGTAGTATCAAGCAAGCTGCCATCTCCAAATGGAATCAGGAACTATAGCCAAGAATCATGATCTTGTTTATGGTGTCCCCATTCCCCTTATACATATTTCTCTATAGCAACTAACTGTAAAGGGATTCAAATGAAAATAGCTACATGGAGCTGGGAAGCTGAAAACACTGGGTTAAAAAAAATTTTATTGAAATATAGTTGATTTACAATGTTATGTTATTTTCCAGTGTACAGCAAAGTGATTCAGTTATACATATATAAATACACATATTCTTTTTTAACATTCTCTTCCATTATAGATTATTACAAGATATTGAGTATAATTCCCTGTGCTATACAGTAGGTCCTTGTTGGTTATCTATTTTATATACAGTAGTGTGTATATTTTAATCCCAAACTCCTAATTTGATCCCCCCCACCCACCTTGGGTAACCATAAGCTTTGAAAACACTAGGTTGAATTGAAAGAAGAGGAAAAGTATTTGACTCTCTACTGACTGCTGCTACAAAGAAAAGAAAATTTGGTTAACCAGCCCCAATCTGCAGGATATTTTAGAACAAGAGAGAGCACAGAGGGACTCCAGCACTACCAGCTGTTGTCAGCAAGCTCAGACTTGAGTGTTTTTTTTTCTCCAGGTTCTGGCATAAACTCAGCTGGAAAAGTGGTGCTAAGGGGCCTTCCTATCTCTAGTTACTACAAATTCTATCCTAAAACAGGTCGAACCTTTAAAATGTGAAGTATGTGGAAAACTTTTGTTATGCTCCTTATTACATAGTTTTACCATATTTTAATGTTTTCTCTCATACTTTATTAAATGCCAACAACATCAGCATAAACAACAAAAACCTAAAGCAGCCATATAAAATTTGTGACTACTGTTGCTATAAAATGATAAGGTATACTGTTTCCATTAGTTACTCATGGTATTTATTATCTTAGTGCTGAAAAGGTAGTAAGTGCTTAGTAAATATTTGTTGAATGAGAGAATGAATGGATTACTAGCAGAGCCTTTTAATATTTCAGACACTGTGTTATGTGCCCGGATGTTTTGGTAAGTCAAACAGACAAGGTCTGTGCCTTTCAGAAATTTGGCATCTAATGTAGGACACACTCATTGATGATCATGTACATATATAAGTTGTGATTAGAACTATGAAGGAAAATTATCTCTTTGAGAAAGTTTTCTATATTCTTTAGAAATAGGAAAAGTTTTCTTGCCTTGAAGAAATGGTTTGATTCTCCTTATCCAATTGATTAAAATGGATCAATTTCCTCTTTTATTTTTATTTTATTTTTATTTTTATTTTATTTTTAATTTTTTTGGGGGTACACCAAGTTCAATCATCTGTTTTTATACACATATCCCCGTATTCCCTCCCTTCCTTGACTCCCCACCCCTCGAGTCCCCCCCCCCGCCCCCGTCCTCTAAGGCATCTTCCATCCTCGAGTTGGACTCCCTTTGCTATACAACAACTTCCCACTGACTATCTGTTTTACAGTTGGTAGTATATATATGTCTGTGCTACTCTCTCGCTTCGTCTCAGTTTCCCCTTCACCCCCCGCCCCCTCCCATACCTCGAGTTAATTTCCTCTTTTTATTCTATTTGCCAAGAGACTCAGAATTAGAGTCTAATTTCAGAAATTATGATGTGTTCTCATTTTACTGATCTTAATATTCTAATTGTTCATTTACTCATTCCATAAATACTTTTAGAATACCTACTATGTGCCTGGTTGCATATGTATGCCAGGCATACAATAGTAAACAAAACAAACATGGTCCTTCCCTCTGTAGCAGTTATGAAAGAAATGAAATAGTAATTACATTAAAAATATAGTAACTGTATATGACAGGGCTGGGGGAAGCGTGGTACTATGGGAGAGAAAGATGGAAAAGGAGAAGGAAGAATTCTTATTCTCCAAGGAACTGATATTTTGAATGGTGAACTGAAAAATGAATTATGCAGATAATGAGAAAGACAGTCTGTGTGTGTGTGTGTGTGTGTGTGTGTGTGTGTGTGTGTGTGTGGTGTGTAGGGGAGGTGGCTTGAGAGTTGGGAGAGTGGAGGGCCCAGAAAACGAGCGCAGGCAAAGGAAGCGTAAAACCTCTTGATATGGAAAGATGTACTCTCTAGTAACTAAAAGAAGGCCTAGTAATTTGATGCTTATTGAGCTAAAGGGAGAAGGGCGCTAGATGGCATAGGAGGTCATATAAAGTTTAGAAGACTCCTTTAAGGATTTGATTTTTTATCTTAACATCATTAAAAAGCTATTGAAAGGTTTTTGTGGGAGAGATGACATGATTAGAATCGCATTTTATTATGTTTACTCTCTCAGCTGCCCGTGAAGTAGATTAGAAAGAAACAAGTGGGGAATTTAAAAAAAATTATTAAAAATATTGCTATCAACCATTCTCATTAGGATTTTCACTAATGTGTGTGATGTTGTAGGCTTTTTGTTTAAATTTATATGTTTTATTACCATAAGGAACATTCTCTCTTGTCCTATTTTAATTGTTTTAAATAGGCCATTTAAACAGGTCATTGAATGTTGTCAGGGATTTTTCTGTGAGGAGCTTTGAAGGTAGATGACAGAAAGAAGAAAAGAGTAATGGGAAATAAGAAACAGTGTGGGGGGAAAAAAAGGCTGAAGGCACCAAAAACATTGTTTTTTAAGTTTGTTAATGGCTGGCCATACATACCTGAACATGACTGGAGATGCAGTCCTTCTCATTTTTGTTCACCTGGGCATACAAAAGCCTCATTAGTCGTAGGACATCAATATATGTTTGTAGAAATAATTAACTAATTAATTAAGACATTCTTATCTTTTCTAAAAAGTCCTTGCACTCCATAAAGGAAGATATATTGGGGGCATTTTTCTTCTTTCCCTTTCGCCAGACTTCTCTGTTACAGCAGAGACAGTCCTAAGGTCCATGATGCTTTGGATCTTGTCATTTGTTTTTGGTAGGAAGGGCAATAAAGTAATTAATATAGCAATATGACCATGATGGAATTGATTATGTTTCTGTGGGTTCATTTTTGGTGTAACTTTATATAATCTCTTGCCTGGAAAGAAAGCCAACTCTGAAGTTTGAAATGCTTAAATTCCATGATAATTTCCTTAAGAAGACTGACGAAGAGTGTGCCTGCATATGAACTCATGTTTGCAGCAAAGGCAGAGGAGAATGTGGTCTGTATTTCAGTCATGCTGTCACATAGGTGGCTTGTTTGCTCTGATAGTGGCTCTAACTGGCTTATTAGTCCCTTGCACATATTTGTCTCGCAATGAAATCATTCCTCTCTCGTTAGGGATGTGCACAGTGTGGGACAAGAAGTGCCACAGGCTGTCTTTCAACTCTCTATCACATCCTGACTGTCCAGCGAAAACCTTTAAAAAAACGCGCTCCATCTACTTCACATGCAAAATACCCACAGCCAAATTAAGATACTAATGACCGTGCTGATGACTGCAGTGAAGATGCTGGAGTGCTACTGAGAAGAAAATGTTTCTCCACTGCCAGTCTATTTAGAATATTTCAAGAAACTGGACATTTTATTTCTGTGAAGTCTCTGGCTCTGTAGGTTTTCAATACATTTAATTTTTTCATCATTGGAGGCTATAATAGTTGTGATTGGTCAGATATGGAAATAGAGTGTTCTGAATGTCATCTCAATGGCTTTTCTCCAGCAGTGTCAAAAGAAGCTGCTCCTCTAGGAGAGGACATTCAGAAATCTTGTTTAAATCCTGGACCTTCTTATTAGCCCTTCTTTCCTGCCCTCTCTAGTAACTCAGAGGCTCTCTGGTGGTTCATATGTTGCCATGAAGCCGTGCCTTGTTCCAAAATATCTTCCTTCAATGGCACAATAAATTATTCAATAAAAAGATAGCATAGTATAAATTTATTACAAACTTCCCATCTTCATATTCTAATCTTCCCATCCTCACTGCACATCTGTTCCTTCACCAGTTTTCAGTGGCACCTCCATCCACCATCAAGGCAGAAACATGGATGTCATCCTTGATAACTTTATCTTTTCCACTCCTCACATCTGACCATCACATCCTGTTAATCATAATTTTAAAATATCTCTTAAATCTGATCTTTTCTTTATTTCCATAGCTACTGCTCTATTTGAAGACACATTTTCTTCCAATTGGACTAATAGAGTGGCCTCCTAATGGGTTAATAGCTATATCTTAAAATGCACAGTTTGCTCAGACAATACAGCACCGGTAAGTAGGTGGAAAGTATAGTTTAAAAAATTCTCAGGAATAAACAGTGATAGATGTTCATGTTTTTGCATAAATTAAACCTCAAAGTCTTGTTGGAATATTGAAAGCATATAAGAAATGCAGACCTGTGACATTCTCGTAGATGTGATAGATACCTATTCTCTCTCTGTTTCATATTTCTAGTTCAATCCCAATTACAGCGTCATGAAGATTAAGTTTTAGACTTCACAAAAAATATGTCAAGTAGGACACAAATAGCTCTGTATACAAGCAAATGCTTTTTAAAATAAACTAAAGAATATTTGGAAACAGAGCCAAGCTCAAAATCAAGGGAGAGAAATCACCATGAGACAAAAATGAAGAAAACATGCAACATCAGATATCTCCATGGGGTTATTAAAAAAAAATGAAGATATTAACAGCTTGGTTTTGTGTTTTAGGTACACACAGAAGGAGAAATTTTTAATCATAGATCTCAAATGCCTAGGGAACTAGTACTAAGCTTTTTGCCCAAGGTCAGAATCATTGAGGGCTGCCCCATCCCTGAAATGAACACCAGAAAAGCTGCAAACTTAGCCTCTAGGAAACATCAAGAAAGTTTACCTTGCATTAGCTTGTCTGTGGGGGCAAAATACCCTTGAAAAATGAGAACTTCAGAATTATGTCAGATGCATTTGAGAGGGTCAAGAAATTAAGAGCCACCGAAATACCTGGGACTTGCAGTGTTGAGTAAGAAACTGCTGGTGTCAGATATTTTCTCAGTCCAGAGCATATTCGATTTCCCAGAAAAGGAATACAGAATGACAGGATGAAGGTGAACTCCTAGTGAAAGTGTCCACATCACACAGAATGAATAATCGTGGGAGTCACAGATCTAGTAAGTATTTGGGTGCTTAGAACTAGAAATAACAAAACAGTCTGAAAAACGTTCACAATGTTTATTTAAACTATTTAAAGAAATAAAGAACAGCAATCATAAGATAGGAACCAAAAATATGTAAAAGGAATTAGAAAGTTTTAAAAGGTTTATATATAAAAAATATTCTGAATGCAAAGATTGAACAGTAAAATGAACAGCTGAGAAGAGAATTCATGAACTGGACAATAAGTCTAAAGAAGTCACTTAGACTGCACCATTGGGAGAGAAAATGATGGAAAATGTTAAAATATTAGTTAAGGAATATGGAAGCCAGAATGAGAGCCAATAGGTGTTTAATAGGCAGTATTTTAATTAATCTTGGATAAGAATTTTCTGAAGTTGAAGAAAAATATAATTCCCAAATTGAAGGAGTACTTTGAGTTTCAAGCAAGAAAAAAATGAAAATAAATCTCACACAAAGAAATCATGGTAAAATGGCATACTTTGAAAAACAAAATTACTATAAAACCTGTTAGAAACAAAATAAAGATACTTGTAAGGATGCATTTTATTTATTTATTTTTAAATTTTCAAGTGATTTAATATGTAAACTATGATTTGGTTATAGAATATAATTCAAAGTATACATAATTTTTCAAATTAAAAATATTGTTATTGCTTTGCCACATGGCTTAATAAGTATGTTATGAATGAAAAGAACATTTTTCATCTGATGCATAACAAAGATTTTACAAAGATGATTATGAAAATAACATATGACATACTGAAAACTGGATGAGATTGAACTATATTTTTATTCTTTTCCTTTTCTTAAGCTCTTTATTGGAATATAATTGCTTTACACTCTTGTACCAGCTTCTGAGGTACACCAAAGTGAATCAACTGTATTTATACCTATATATATATGTATATATGCGGGAGGGAGTCTTGGGAGGGAGGACATATGGGGATATATGTATAAATACAAGGATTCATTTTAAATTGGCAATCATACTTCTCATCAGTAATAATAGATCTCAAAATGTAATGGATTTACATCTTCAACATGAAGGAAGTTATTGTTGGATAAAGATTTAAGTTTTAAATGTGCTTGATTTCACTAAAATTGAGTCTGAATAGGCTACGTCATTCTGTGTCTTATAAAAAGGTCTCAGTGGTCTAATGAAATTAAAGTTTCTAATTCTTGCTCAGTTTGCTGCAGGAACACTCTGGGTTAACTTTTCTCCATGCATTGACTCTTTAATTCCGGCTGCTCCAATCTCTCGGTTCTGGGACCTCACCCATGAGGCTTCCGTGTTTTTTTGCAGTAGGACAGGAAAGGAATGGAGAGCTTTCACCTGTTTCTTTTCTGCTTTAGCCCGGAATTGACATGTCACTTCTATTCACAGACCAATTAGCCCCACCTAGTTTTAAGAGAAATTAACATTGGGAAGTGTTATCTGTTCACTTGCCAGGAAAAACAAGCAAACCAGATATTGTGAGCACTAATAATAGTTCAGCTTTTTTGTCACCAGATCTTCAGTTCACACATCTACCCAAGCACAAAGAGCTTACTAATCTCCTTCTTAACTGACAAAACCCAAATGTCGTTTTTTTCCCCCTCAGATCTTTATTGGAGTATAATTGTTTTACAACATTGTACAGTTTCTGCTGTACAACAAAGTGAATCGGCTGTATTTACACATATATCCCCATATCCCCTCCCTCTTGATCCTCTCTCTCACCCTCCCTATACCACCTCTCTAGGTCAACACTAAGCATAGAGTTGATCTCCCTGTTACGCAGCTGCTTCCCACTAGCTATCTATTTTGCATTTGGTAGTGTATATATGTCTATGCTACTCTCTCACTTAGTCCCAGCTTCCCCGTCCCCCCACTCCCTGTGTCCTCAAGACCATTCTCTATGGCTGTGTCTTTATTCTTGTACTGCCTGTAGGTTCATTGGTACTGTTTTTTGTTTGTTTTAGATTCCATATATATGCGTTAGCATACAGTATTTGTTTTTCTGGCTTACTTCACTCTGTATGACAGACTCTAGGTCCCTCCATCTCACTACAAATAACTCAATTTCATTCCTTTTTATGGCTGAGTAATATTCTATTGTATATATGTGCCACATCTTTTTCCATTCATCTGTTGATGGGCTTTCCTGTCCTGGCTTCCCTGTCCTGGCTATTGTAAATAGTGCTGCAATGGACATTGTGGTACATGTATCTTTTTTAATTACGGTTTTCTCAGGGTATATGCCCAGTAGTGGGATTTCTGGGTCATGTGGTTGTTCTATTTTTAGTTTTTTAAGGAACCTCCATACTGTTTTCCATAGTGGCTGTACCAACTTACATTCCCACCAACAGTGCAAGAGGGTTCCCTTTTCTCCACACCCTCTCCAGCATTTATTGTTTATAGGTTTTTAAAAAAAATTTATTTTATTTTATCTTTGGCTGCGTTGGGTCTTTGTTGCTGTGTGCTGGCTTTCTCTACTAGTGGTGAGCAGGGGCTACTCTGTGTCACAGTGTGCAGGCTTCTCAATATGGTGCCTTCTCTTCTACAGCACAGGTTCTAGGCATGGGGGCTTCAGTAGTTGTGGCATGTGGGCTCAGTAGTTGTGGTTCGTGGACTCTAGAATGCAGTCTCAGTAGTTGTGGTGCATGAGCTTAGTTGCTCTGCAGCGTGTGGGATCTTCCTGGACCAGGGCTCGAACCCATGTCCCCTGCATTGGCAGGCAGATTCTTAACCACTGCGCTACCAGGGAAGCCCAATTGTTTCTAGATTTTTTTGATGATGGGCATTCTGACCGTGTGAGGTGATACCTCATTGTGGCTTTGATTTGCATTTCTTTAATGATTAGTGATGTTGAACATCTTTTCATGTGTTTGTTAGCCATCTGTATGTCTTCTTTGGAGAAATGTCTATTTAGGTCTTCCACCCATTTTTGGATTGGTTTGTTTGTTTTTTTGATATTGAGCTGCATGAGCTGCCTGTATATTTTGGAGATTAATCCTTTGTCAGTTGCTTTGTTGGCAAATATTTTCTCCCATTCTGAGGGTTGTTCTTTTGTCTTGTTTATGGTTTCTTTCACTGTGCAAAAGCTTTTAAGTTTCAAATATCTTATTTAGTCACAGGATTATGGTCTAAGTCCAGGATCTCTGGGGAATGCAAATTAGTCCTTCAATTAGATCCAGGTATAGCTCTTCTTGGCCTAGGGAACTCTAATATCAGATTCTTCACTCTTAAAACACACTTATGATGGTGGAATGAGTTTCGCTTATATACAATAAGTACTTCCATTTAGAAGTGCGGCCGATATAAAATACACAGTAGTCACTCATCTGTAACTCTGAAATCCTGATGGCAGACATTATGAGGACACTCTAACCTAGTGATTAGGAATGTTCCTTAATTAGGCCCTAATCTGATCTCTGAAGCAGCTCTCTTACCACTGTTTTCTCTAGCCTATGGCTCTACCTTATGGAGAGGTGCTTCTTTTTTATTACATATGAAGTGCTTGACCACATATGAAGTGCCGTCATGAAATATGCCCTCCTTGGGAGATATACTGCTTTCTCATTATACTACCTGGTCATAGAAAGTTGGAGGCTCAAGGGTTATTTTAAATCTTGAACGGTCACATGAATTTTTAGTTCAAGCTTTTAGTATAACTCTGACAAAATTTGTGAGATTTTATTTTTATTTGGTTGAGGTGAGTTCTATATGCCAATAATTACCTCTAGAGTTATTTTCAAAGTAATATTCTCCAGATATGCTCTATATCTTTGTTTTCTTCTTTGCATATCTTTTTTTTTTTTCTTTTTTAAATCTCTCTCAACATAATGAGAGCTGAAATGCAGATGTCAGGCCCCTGAAGAATAGATAATGCTTTATGCTCACCTTTGCGCTGAGTAATTTTATCCAATTGAAAAGTTTTATGGGATGTTTTTCCTTAGTGCCCTTTTTTTTTTTTTCCATTCTTACAGTTTATTGCTTGCAACCTTGCAACACAGGAATATTTGACTTTTCTAACATTACAAGGTCCTGAATTTCTGAATTGCTGGACTTTGTAGACAGACGATATAAATTTTAAAACCATGAACTTAAATCTGGTGCCAATCTGCCAATTTGTGTGATTATCTTAAGCATCATTCAGGATTTTAGATTTATTCCTGGAGAAAACTAACAGCTGTCTTGGTCCAGGCCATGGATTTCTCAGCCAGTTGTGATAGGAGAATAATTGGGAAAAAGAGTTGAATATATTGATAATACAGTGTCATACACAATGGAGTAAAGAATCTAAGCTGAATTAAGACAGAAGTGGGCATAGCAAAGGGTCTGAAAAAAAGAAAATAAAACATCAAATGATGGTAATCCATGTGGAGAGGAGGACAAATAGCTTTTCTTTTCATAGGTCCTGGGTCTACCTTCACAGAGGTTGACACAGTGCAGAATTGGGCAGCTAAGATTGTAGGTCCGGAAGGTCTATTAATGTATCAGCACAGAAATCAGCATTAAATATTTATGTACTAATCCCCCGCCTCTCACCCAGGGGACTCCTAAAATCTTCAGTGGAAATAACATTGTTCTTCCTGGGCGTGTTGCTATGGTTTACTGGTTGCTCTTATCCTCAGATTCTTGGGAATCCAAAATATTTCCAGCTGCTTGCATCACAAAGACAATGCAAAAGTGACAGAGAAATGAGAAATGAATGTACCTTGGGCAGGCGTCAATGTCAACCATCTCAAATATTTAGAGAAATCACTAGGCAGGTAGTACACAGGGAAGACAAAGCCCATGCAAACCTAACTCCTGAAATACCTGATTGCGTACAAGGAGACTAGTCCTGGACCAGGCCATTTGTGGAACCACAGAGTGAATGTGATTATCAACACTATTATATATGTGTTACTGTGTTATGTATGAAGGCTAAATCTGAAGTGTTGGAGTATTAACAATGGAAAATAATATCTTGACAGAGAAACCTGTTGCAGTGTGATTTATACCACCCCTTAGGTTAATAACACAACTCTTAGTATTTTATGGGCTGAAGTCTCCTGAAACATGCTCAAGAAAGTTTATCTCCCAACTCAACCTCTGCCCCACCTTAATAAAATATTCTAGGACTGGCTTTCTGCCATAGTGTATAGCATCCATGTGCCAGGCAGCTTATGGCTCTCAAAGCACAACCTGGTTGGAGGCAGAGAGGAAAAAGAGAGGTGCATATTATAGACTAACCTGGGTCCAAGCCATATCCATATTTCATTCTTTGTTGCTTAGACCCAAAGTGCAAAAGGAGAACCAAGTTCTGTATTATTTTATTCAAAAATAGAAATGTTTGTGACAGAGGGAGGGAAATAGAAAGTGTACCCTTGAGCTATTCTTAATACTAGCATGAATAAAATAATTGCATTTCTGTCTAACTCATCTTTAAGTCACACTTTCCCCACCTAATTTAAAGCTGCTGTTAATGAGCAAAAATGGATGCACAGCTTCCTGCTGTCTACAGTCAACAAGGAATCTTCAATGTTGTCCTGAATATAATCAAATCTATACAAGCTAGTATCATATATACACAGCCATCTTCAGCACAGATGGTTTCCACACAACATGTTAAGTCATTGGCTATGTGGTTTTAGAAATGGCCTGGCCCAGAACTAGTCTTGTATTCAATCAGCTCTTTCAGCAGTTAGGTTTTCCTGAGTTTTGTCTTTCCCTTCTACCACCTGTCTGATGGGAGCAAGTCACTCTCTTCCCCTTACAAATGCAACTGGAGAATGTCAATCCTGATATGAGGTCAAGAATCAGTATAGATTCATATTAGGACATCGTATCTTGCCAGAATGCATAAAAGCCCATTTTGTTTCCTAGTGCTTGATGCAGATCTCTAAAAGGAATAAAATTAGTGAGAATATTGGATTCACAGAAATCTCTGAGTCAGGTCTAGGGATGCCAGCATTGTGATTGTGGCGTCATCACTTGACAATCAGAGAGATGGTTTTTAAGAGTTCCCGCAAGAGCACGTTGCACATTACAATTTTTTCCTATAATCTTGAATTAGCTCAGAAAGCTTGTTAATTGCTCAAGCTACTCCAAGCTTGTTTGGATAGAAAATCACCCTGAAACGTATTAGCTCATTCCTCTCTCAGCATGGCCAGTTATACAGACCTGAGTATCAGTTCCAGAAAAGTTATTTTTTAGGATGTCATTCAATATTTCATCAATTCCCAGCACACTTGGTGCCTTGGAAATATCCTCCATAATCTTTCTTCCCCCTGAAGCATGTATAAACAAATCTAATTCCTTGTTAGACACTAATTGCAACTGCCATATAACTGTGCTGCTGAAACTTTCTAAAAACATTACCCATATGTCAAGGTCTTTCCCTAACTGCCTGGTTATCCTAATGAGAGGATTATTTTTTCTTCCTCCTGCTGACTGCACCCCATCCATTTTGTAAGCTAAATATCTATTATAAAAATACCTTCAGTATAACTAAAGATTACCAGAAATGGACCAGTGATAATAATTGTAATGGGTAGTCCTGCAAAAGCATCATTAGTATAGGTTGTGTGAGGCTGAAAAATCTCCCTCATCTTTGGTATATTTCTGAATTAACTAATTTTATATGGTAGTTGAAAAACCTTCTGGAACCTTCTGGAACAAACCCAAGTGAAATTGATCAACATTTATGTACATGTAAACATCTCTTTGGGTGTGTGAGGAGGCAAAATTTCAGGGAAGAACCTTAAGAATTGACCAGAGAGAATGTAGGCCGAGAGAAGGAAATTGGTGTTCCAAGCTCCAAAATCCTTAAGGTTGTTGGAGAATAATGGTTCTGCATGTAGCATAGAGGCTCTTATTTTAACATGACCCAGTGTAATGGACACTGTAGTGTGCTGCTGAGACCCCCTACTGGAGGACCATCCCCTAGCTGACAAAATATTGACTGCCAAGGACTCATAGCTGAGTCTGCTTCCTAGAAGCACTCTTGGCATCAAATATCTTGGGTTGAATCCCTCTATGGAAATTACCCTCAGCAGGGGGGAATTGCCTTGGTCAAGGTTCCTGTGGGATTTTCTGAGGCTTCTGTTGCAATACACCTTAGTTTATTTTCTCTTTCTTTAATCCCGTTTCCTTCACTTTCTTATTGGTGACAAGGGATCAGGAGATCACAGTCCCTAGTAGACATTCTGCACCAAATCTCTGGACCTGAAGTAGGTACATCATTGCTGGTACTCTGAAGTTGAGCTGATGGTGTTTTTATAGCATATATTAAGTCACTTACTTGGGTAACTCTTACACTTAGGAAAGGAGAACACTCAAATATTTCAAGGACTGTTGCATATAGAGTCTCAGCTGA
This sequence comes from Hippopotamus amphibius kiboko, assembly GCF_030028045.1. NCBI lineage: Eukaryota > Metazoa > Chordata > Mammalia > Artiodactyla > Hippopotamidae > Hippopotamus > Hippopotamus amphibius. Next base: position 73,117,318 of record NC_080187.1, read on the forward strand.
CGTTGATACCTGGGCACCCAAAGTGTCATCATAATCCCCTCGTTAGAATCAGAGCATAGGTGGGCCATATGATAAATAAAGTTCTGTCTGAAGTTTGTCCAAAAGCATGTCCACTAGGGACCATGGACCAGTAGTCATCACCCAGTCCCTGAATATAAAATTAAGGTAGATGCACATAATATTTGGCAGAACACTAATTTTGGTTTCTTGGCTGGTAGAGTAAAAGTTACTGTAGTGGGTAAGATCAGCTTCTTCCTCTGTCTGGTCCTGGCTTTTCTTCCTCTCTTTCAGACAGTGATGTGCTGGTAACTGTTTAACAATAGAATCTCCCAGTGTGTGTGTGTGTGTGTGTGTGTGTGTGTGTGTGTGTGTGTGTGTGTGTGGTGGGGGGACACCCTTATTTGTTACGTTTGCTGGTTTCCAAGACATAGATTCCCATTATGGCCAATTTTAAACTACCAACTTGGCATCATTGAACACAGAGTTGAGAAGAGATGCACATAATTGCTTCTTGCAAGTTGGTACAAGTTGGCTCCAGCACACCACTGCAGGTGTTGTTTCTGAGTCTATTCCTCCATAAACCTCCAAAATGAAAGTGTCTGTCTCAGAGTCTGTTTCTGAAAAAACCTCTCCGAAGCACCTAGCCATTTCTCATTATGCATACAATCTGGTAATCCAACACATCTCAGGGTCCAAGCAACCATACTGTGGGATCTAGTCTCAAGGAACTCCACATAAGGCAGGAATATTCACTCCCATGCCCATTTAGAGGAGCGACGAGCAGTCATCCTTAATGAAGCAGCTGGGCATGGGTGGTGTGGAGTGTGTGGAGAAACATGCCAGGCATGACATGTGTCTTAGCAAAGTAGTAGGTAATGAGTCTGGAGCAAGTGTGGGTAGTGACCTGAGCCAGAAATGGGGCATTGGAGCTGCCAGACTACATATAGTCAAAGATTGTGTGATGTTACAGGCAACAGCATGTGATACTGGCTGGAAAAAATCAGTGCTGAGGTCTGTGGACTTTGTGTTCTACCCTGGTAATAGTAACTATATTCCAGGTTTTGTGCTATGCTTCCTATATACATATAAATACATATTGTAATATATTTAACATATATACTGTGATGCATACATAACAATCCTGAGAACAATACTGAAATGTGGGTGGAATTATTCCCAATTTACAGATGTAGAAACTAAGACAGAGGGAGGTTAAGTGATGTTAAGTGAAGTTAAATGACCTATATATTCCTTAAAATAGTAAAGGAAGAAAAAACAATCACAGTGACTACAGAGAAGTAAGTTTAAATGTCTGAAGTTTCCTTGATTTTTAATCCTTTGTGTAATTTATACATAGGAAGATATATTTTAATACATAAGTAAAAGCCATTTTGCTGTTTTCCACAGGGTCTAGGAATGTAGCAGTGGGAAAGCCAGTCCTTGTCAAGGTCCTGAACAGTCTTGGGTTTAATTTCTCATTGATTTGACTTTCTTAGCTCACCAGGGTGACATTTTGTTTTGGGAGAGTAGTTAATCTGCATCAAGCAAATTGTTAATAGATGTCTTTATAGAACAGAATATAAATAGATTAATTACTATTTGGAAAAATGACAGCCTAGAATAATATCTGTAATTGTTGATCAGTGTATTCTCTTTGCCTTAGGAACAATTATTTAAGAAACAAAATCAATTTCAGATGATAGTATTTGGTAAGTAGAGGGTCAAAATAAATATAGCAGTACAGTTTTATATCACTTTATATATTATAAATTATAATTCATACACTTATAATGAACTTGGGACTTCCCTGGTGGTGCAGTAGTTAAGAATCTGCCTGCCCATGCAGTGGACATGGGTTCGATCTCTGGTCCTGGAGGATCCCACATACTGAGGAACAACTAAGCCCGTGTGCCACAACTACTGAGCCCATGTGCCACAACTACTGAAGCCCATGTACCTAGAGCCTGCACGCCACAACAAGAGAAGCCACCTCAATGAGAAGCCCATGCATCGCAATGAAGAGTAGGCCCCACTCTCCGCAACTAGAGAAAGCCCGAGCAGCAATGAAGACCCAACACAGCCAAATAAATAAATAAATAAATAAATACATTTATATGAAAAAAATAATTATAATGAACTAGAATCATCTTATCAGCCTTTATCAGTCTTGTTGGAGCATATTCTTCCATATCCACATGCAAATACGCTTTTAATTACCCAAATCATTGGCACTGTTGCATCCAGTATTATAGCTTATGTTTAATTAATTACACTTTAAATTGGCAAGTTCCACACTGAATTAGAAGTTAGTATAACCCCATCAGCATTATATTTACAAGATATATTTTAATGAGGTTTTTTATGGGAAGATAGTTTCTTATGGATAGTCCCATATGTATACAGAAATCTTGTGATCTTCTAATGAAAGATTAAATAAAAAGGTGACTTGAAAACATGAGGCGCTGTCTAAATACAATATGCCCGCTCATTCACCCCTCTAATCCATAATCTAAGAATCTTGTGGACTGAATCTTATATTTGTTTGAAAGATTCTTTTGCCCTTTATTCTGAATAATCTTTTTTTGTTTGCTGTATTAAATATCACCATGAAATCAATAATAAATATAATGAAGAATATTAACAAAGCAAGGCATGCAGTATCCCATCTGACTTGGAAAGTGCTTACTTGTCGACCTCCACTAACTCTCATTTCAATGGATCATGCATCCTGTTCTAAGGAAGTAGTTAGTTTTCTGTGGTGTGACATCTGCAAAAATGAATTCTACTTTTTTTTTGCACAGAAACAAAGAGATAAGTATTACACAGATTTCCACAGCAAAATTTGAAATTTCGGGAGCTACTGTAAAAGCCTATATCATTGACATTTCTGGTTAAAATGATAGGTTGTTTTACCCCTGAATGGCTAATACTGACAACATGCTTTTCCACATGTGTGTGAGTTTTGCTATGAAAGGAATATATTGTCCAAAGAGTACCAAGTACTAATGTGTTCTTCCTACCAATTTCACCTTTGTGCCCCACCACATCCCCTTTAAGAAAATCAATATAACATTTTTTGAGTTTGCAAATAGATGAATTAAGAAATAAATTTATGAAGTGAGTTACGAGGTAATCTAGAGCACTTGCAACCTAAATTGATTCATAAAATTTAATTTCCACTAATTCTCCATACGCTCAGGCATGCCACCAGATGACACATGATTAAAAGCAATAAAGATGATGAGGATAAAATCTTAGTGAAAGGAACTGAAGGCATAACCAAATATAGATGAAGAGCCGGACTGATACTGAGACCAGGAGAGTTATTTCTCTCTATGAAAAGGTCTTTCCACTAGTTTGCCACGATAAAAGATGATGTAGTTATACAATTACATCTGTGACATGCTCTTCACTTAAACACATGCAAAGATAGAAAACATAAGTTTTCTGCATTACTAATAATGTTAATAGGATGTGTCCTTTTTGTGTGTGAGCATCAGTTTTTGTGGAAATGTTATGGACATAGAGAAATGTGATTCCTCATTACATGGCAATTAGGCAGTTGTTATTAGAAATAGTATTCATAATAAGAAATAAAATAAATTAAAAAATGTATTTTATGATGTGAGTTTTGGTTTTAGTTGGATTCTTTCTAAAACTTGGTATATTAAGTAGGATTTCATCCACATTTTAATGATCAGCGAACTGAAACCCACAGATCTTAAAGGACTTGCCAGGGGAACCACAGTTTATGATAGTAGAGTGTTTCCTTCACTGTGTGCTGCATCCAACTGTAGAGAATACTGAGAGTGTAGGCGACTTGCCTTTGCCAAGTTATAGAGAGGAGTGGTAGCAGAATGAAAACTAAAGTCATAAAACTGTGAGTATTTAGAAAAACAAAGTTGTAAGACTTAGACTATTTAGAAAACTTTTTTTTTTTTCCAAAACTCTTTGTGTGGGCAGAATCTAAGTCTGTAGTCTCTTTACAACAGAGTCTCTAAATATTCATCTTAAGTGCTGTGGCTGAATCCTGTGCCTAACACAGAACTGGTAGAACATCGTCCTTTTCTCCTCGAGGCCAAACTCAGCCTTAGGTGCTTCTCTTACAGTGCTTCTGTGCACTCATTGTGGGAATGGAATTAGCATAAAATGATCTGTTTGTGAAGTGACTACTGTGCCTCTTCGCCTTCCTGTGACTGCTGTCCTGCAGCACCCACTTCTGGGCACTGCGCATTGTGGAAGCTGCACGGCTGAGAATGTTGCCTCAGCCAGATCTAAACAACAGATTATTTGACCATGGAAACTACATGCCAAGGATGCCTGAGCCTGTAAAGTGAAAGACAGCTAGCTTTAAAGAAATTTTTTTAAATTTCACCAGGCAATATTTAAATCCACTTGATGGTGTTTTGATGGCTGGGCTGATTCTGATATTTTAGTCATTCAAAATGTATCAGCTGCTTGCCTTGTGGTTATGGATTTAAGAATTTAAGTATACAGCTTTTAGATTTTAAGATGAGAATTTGTTCTCACTACATTTTTTATAAAATCAGTATTAGGATAAATATTCTCTAATATTTTGGATAATTTTGGAGACTCATAGTAAGCTACTAAATTTAAGATGAAAGAGTGTTCTTGTTTATTTTTAGGAATGTTTCTATTTTTTTTTAATGTCTAAAACAAATTCTTTTTTTTAAATTTATTTTTATTTTTTGAATGAAAGATTCTTTGAATTTTATAATGCTTTACAGTTTTCAAAAGTTTCACAGAGATAATTTCATATAATCCCATAATAACCCCCTTTTTTCTCCTTACCCCTATATTGCCCCTCCTCCCCTTCTCCTCACTGGTAATCACTGGTTTGTTTTCTATATCTGTGAGTTTGCTTCTATTTTGTTTTATTCACTAGTTTATTGTACTTTCTTAGATTCCACATATAAGTGATATCATACAGTATTTGTCTTTCTCTGACTTATTTCTCTTAGCATAATGCCCTCCAAGTCCATCCATGTTGTGCAAATGGCAAAATTTCAGGAATGTTTCTATTTATCAAGCATTCGATCTAACATTCTAACAATTGCCCTGTGTTGATTATAATCCTGGAAAAGTATGCTTTTGGCAATTTCAAGACATAAAATATGGAAATAAATGTGGTTGGAAGTTAACTGACCATCTTCATGTTGGGAGTAGGAAAATTATTAATCAGGTGTTATCTTAAAAACACATGTATAAAAACAGATGATTGAACTTGGTGTACCCCCCAAAAAATAATAAATAAATAAATTAATTAAAAAAAAACAAACACATTAGTGGTTTAAGTGAGAAACAATTTTTATATTTAATGGTCCTGTGGGCAGTCTGCAATTACAATCTAATTAGTGCGTGCCAGGTATTACTTTCTTCATTACTGTTTTTTTGTTTTTGTTTTGTTTTTTTCCGCCTAGAAATGTACTTTTCCCAATGTATAGCTTGGCAGTAGGAAATAACATGGCATCATTTAAGATTTCAATCTTCATAATTTCTTCTTTTCTCAATCAAAACCTACCTTCTTTTTGGTTGTTGTTTTTCTGAATACAGAATCAAAGCTTGTTTATATTTAAACATTTGAAAATGCAGAAAAGCTAAAAGCAAAAGTGAAAATAAGTGCCTTCATTTACTACCAGCCATTCAGAGGTAACCATTTAAATACTATGAGGTTTGTCATCTGGTAATGTCTTTGAGGGAAAGTATTTTATTTTTTTAACAAAAACTGGATCTAAGCATGTTAACTTATTGGCCATCCTTTTTCTCTCAGTTAATTTATTGTCAAACTTTTTCAAATCAATGGATATATTTCAGCTCGGTTAATTTTAATGGCTCAAAGTTTGGTTATACCGCGAAAATTCAAGCAAAAACTACATGTGCTAAGTGTTATGTACAGGAAAGAAGGGACGATTATAAGACAGGAACAAATTGAAAACCAGAGATCATGGGTCTACACAGAGATATAGAGTGTAGAGGACATAGTTTTACTTTCCAACTCAGCAAGTGCTGGAATTTTTGAGCCTTCAAAGTTTTCTCATTATATTTGTATAATGTTTAGTTATATGGATGCTATAATCTCTCTTGTAGTACCCTATCACATGCAGCTAGAATGAGCAGCTGATGCTTTTAGCATTTTACCTAGGTACCTCTTTGCTCAAGGTCATGAATTTATTAGGTATATTTTCTATCTTCCAAGTTATTATAGGTAATATTTTAAAACAAATTTTTGTTTCTGTATAAACATGCTTTGTCATTTTCTAGCCTCCTATAATGGTTTTCTCATTATTCTCATTCTCTTCAATCTCCTTTGACGTGTTTGTTAATTTCCACTTAGCCCCAAAGGCAAAGCTACATGTTTTAGGCTATACTTCTTTTTGTAATGAATATCTGTATAGTTAACCATTTCCACAATAATGCTGCATGACAAAGAAGCACAAAATTTTAGTAACATTCAATAAAATTATATTTTTTCCCTCAACTGATTGGCTATTCCAGGTTCTTTGCATTTCCATGTAAGTTTTAGCTTTAGTTTGCCAGTTTCAACAAAAAGCCTTGTAGGTTTTTTTTTTTTTTAAGTCTTGTATTGTTTTGATTGGTATTGCATTGCATCTATAGACTGACAGGGAGAATTGATATCTTAACAATATTGAGTCTTCTCATTTATTAACATGGTATGACTTTCCATTTATTTAGTTTTTAATTTCTTTCAGTAATGTATGGTTTTCAGTGCAGGGTTTCCTGCTCACCTTTTGTTAAAATTTATGTTTGGGAGATGCTATTATAGCTAGTATTTTAAAATTGCATTTTTTAATTGTTAACTGATAAGCTAGCTATAGATATGCAGTTGATTTTGTATATTCGTTTTTGTCCAGTGACATTGGAAAATTCACTTCTTAATTTAGTAATTTTTCATTAGAATCTGTAAGAATTTTTATTTACATGGCAATGTAATTTGTGAATTAAGACTTTTTTTTTGATCCTTATTAAAGATTGTGGGTATAGTGTGCATACCTGGATATAATTATCAGAATTCTTTGAGTTTTCACCAGTCCCCAAATTCCCTACTAATATCACAATCTGATTGTTCTCTGGGATTTGCAATCTCATTCTGGATTTAGGAAAATGGAAGCAGGGCACGGGTGGATTTGTATCCTCTTGGCACCTGACAGGCACAGAAGAACAGTTAGTTGATTTTCTGATTGACACAATCCCTAGTTTTCTGGGTCAGAAGCACAGAGAGTGTGAAAGAACAAATATTTTCCTGCCTATATTTTTTAGGCTGTCTTTTTATTTTCCCATAAATTGAAGCCACTGTATGTCATTTGCTGAATTCTGAATGGTTTTTCCAAACCTAGCCCTATCAGCCTTGCAGTTGTTGTCAATCCCTCCAAGATTATAGTGTTAGACTGTCTGATAGTTATGTTTTTCTTTGTGATTTTAGGTATTTATCTTTTTTCTGTCTTCAGGTATTTTAGTGAGAAGTTGAAAGGAGGCTGCTGAGCCAGTTGCCAGAATGAACTCGAAATATTACCATTTTTTACTGAAAACTAAATCCCCAAGACCAATTAATTCACCAATACATTTTAATCCATTTATGTTTTAAGATGAGACAGTATTAAGTTTTGCATCAAAAGTTTTATTCCTAAAAATTTTCCTATTGTTAAAAAATTAAGCACCTTGTGGGGGCCCAGGGGAGGCGGCCCCAAAATATGCCTCACTGGAATGATTATTTTGAACTAAAGTTACTTAAGAAATGGCAAATGCAAGATCCTATTCTCGAGCTCCCTGAAAGCAGGAAATAAATCTGTCATGTGAAAGGTGCCCTCTGTGTATCTGGAGGTCAAAGGACAACCTTATCTCCAGAGATAGGGAATTTGGGCCAAGAAGCCTGTATAAACAAACCCTGTTATTCTTTAATTTACTACCCCAACCCCAAGCCGTGTTTCGATTCTTCACTAATTAAGCACACAAAGCCCAAGTTTCTTTGTTCTGTCAATTCCTCACAAATGTATTGTTTCTTGGTCTAAAAAGTATAAAAGCTGCCTTCTTTGGCCACTTCTTCGTTCCCATTTCTGAGACCTCCATGCACAGGAATTAAAATTAGTTTCTTTTTCTCCTGTTAATCTGCCTTGTGTCAACTTTATTATTAGTCCAGCTGCAAGAACTCAAGAACTGTAGACGGGAAAATTTTTCCCTCCCTGACAAACTTTCGCTTATTATTTATTATAATTGTGCTACTTATAGAAGCACTTCTGTGGTATCATACAAGCTGAGGTTTGAATTACTCACATATTCCCAAAGAGTAGGCCATGAGATCCTCAGGGGCTTCCAGATGGAGGAAGGGTGGAGAGTGGTGGCAGCAATATTGTATACAGTTGCTATTTCTTCACATCTTGCTCTGGGCAGGATATTTGAGGAAATATATCTCACAGAGAGCTATTGAAAACACTTTTAAGATTATGTTACAAATCTAATTTAAAAGAAAAAAACCCCATGCAATAGTCTTAATTTTGTGAATGTCACATGAAGCCAGAGAATTCTGCTAAAGCTCGTTTTTGTTATATGAAAATTCTCTAATTTACTGCAATTTATTGACAGCAGGGAGGTGAGGAGAAGTGAGACAGTAGAGGGCCAGGAAGAGGAGAAAGTGTGAGTGTTCCTGCTCCCAAATTCCTCTGGAATCATGTCAACCATGGCTCTGGCTCTTCTACTGCCTCAGCTGGGTCTTGTGTCAGTGTTCCTCTCGAATTTCAAGCTGCCTGTCTATAGCGGAGTCTGTGCACTGCCTGTTCCCTCTTCCTGGACACCATTCCCCAGATCATCTCCAGAATCATCACTTTCTCACTTCCTCCAGGTTTCTGCCCAAATGGCATTTTTACCGAACCAGGTTCGTTTATCTGCAAGCCAAGGTTTGCAGCAGAGAAAAGGTTTATTTACAAGGTAGCCAAGCGAGGAGACAAAAGAACAAATCTCAGATCTGTCTCCTTGAAGGTAGGGTTCAGGGATATTGATGGGATAAAGAGGCAGGATGGTCTAAGGCTTGGGGAAATGTGATTGGAGTTAAGAAAAGTGAGGTAACCAGTGGTCTGTGCAAATGTGGTTGAGCTTCATGGCTCTTCAGAGGATGCATGTTCAGAAAATAGTAGTATTAGCATGTTTTGAGGGTGGAGTTTTTTGACGTCAAAAGGCCTTCCATTGGACACTCACACAGGTCCAGTTGAAAGGTTGGTGGTCTCAACTGGTCTGAACTGGGCAAGAACTACTAGCTCTAAGTTCCCAAAAAACAACTTAAGCAACTGTTACTATAATGGCCCATATGTCAGAGGTGTTATCTCTAAGGAAGCTAGTGGGAGTTTAGTTTAAAATCAACTAAAAATGTGTGACTTAAAAGCAGATGAGGCAGGTTCGGTTTGGGGCCTAATCAGTAGCCCTTGGTTTCAGTACCATCTCTGAGACGTCTTCCTTGACAACCCTGTTTCAAATTATATGCCATCTTTCTCTCTTTCCTCTCATGTGGCTTTGTTTTTCTTTGCAGCGTTAGTACTACTTATATTTTTGCCCATTTATTGGTAGATTGATTGCCTTTTTTATGCACTAATATGTAAGCTCTGTGAGGACAAGGACTTTGTTTTGTTCACTATGCAGGCCTAACACCTAGAACAGTACTGGGCACTTCACAGGCAGTAGGTAATATTTTTTTTAATGATATTTGAATAAATGACACCTTCCTTGATCTTTCTAACTAGGCCAGCACCCTCATTTCCATGTTTCATAGAATTTATTACAGTTGGGAAATACATACTAATATTAATCTCTCTCTCTCTTTACACACACACACACACACACACACACACACACACACACTCACACACACGTCCTCCATTCTGTGTAATAGAGACTTCAAATAACAGTGGTTTAAGCATGTGGAAAGCTTATTTCTCTCTGGTATAATAGTGTGTTGATAGACAGTCCCAGGGCTGGCAGAGCAGCTTTGATCCATGAGGTTGTCCAGGGACACAGATCTTCTATCTTGCTACTTGACCATCCAAGGGTATAGCCCTGCTGTGCACATACAGGTAGTCATCGTGTACATGTGCCTGCCAGCAGGAAGGGAGAATGGAGAAGGGCAAACCCTCCTCTCCTCTTATAGTGTGATAATTTCCAATTGTAAGGGGGTCTGGGAAATACAGTGTTTATTCTGCCCAGATAAAAACTCATTTATCATGGAAGATGAAAGAAATGATATTGGAGGACAAGGAGCAGGCCCTGCTACAATCCTTTTGTGTAATAATTTAATTAATGTTCCTCTTTCCCCCTGAACTATTGAACACTGGTGATTTTTCTTTCCTTTTTATCCTTGGACTGTAGCACAATGCCGTCATGTAGTAGTCACTCAATGACTAGAGAGTTAAATGATTATTTTATCACTCACTATCTATGTAGTTAAATAATTGTTTTATCAACGACCCAGTTCTCAGCCAGGCATGCCCATTTATCATAGGAGGAACTTTTTCAGGGGGAGGAAGGTAGGAAGGTTATTCCATTACTCCAGGTGGGAGGAGAAGGAACTTCAGTTAGGAAAGTGTTGATGAAGATGAGGCAGGAGGAGTTGAAGAATTTAAGCCTTTTCCAAGAGGAGGAGCCTGGGGTAGGAACTGTCTGAGGAAATCAGGTGTGAGGTAAGGTGTTGGGTCCTTTATGGTGGTCCCTAGGGGCTCCCACAGGGAAGAAGGGGGAAGCACCAAGCTGTGTTTCTGTGGATCCTGGAGCTGCTTGGGTCCTGTGGTCCCTCCCTGAGCTGCTCAGATTCTTCATAAAATCACCATTCTGCTGAGCTTTGTGTTATGAGTCTCTCTCCTTCAAAGGAACAGAAAATCCTGACTGACACATACCTTAGAGAATAGCCTTGAAACTTGTTCTTGGATTTTATAGATAAGCCTTAGTTTACATATAAACATCTTAGTTTATAAGCAAACATTCCTAGAATGTTGAAAGAAACATTTATTTCTTATGAAGTTAGGCTTAATGTATATAATAGGAAAAGTACCTATTGATTAAAAACTTGTAGATACATGAAAAGGATTAAAAAATGAATGCTGTTGAATATGATAAATATTTTCTATTAAAAGTAACATTTTTGGTGAAAAAAAAATCTCATTTTCTATAATATTAATAATATAAAATAAACTGCACAGAGAAATCACCTTTGAAAGTTATTAAAGGGGAGCAGAACTTGCCACCCCCAAATATATCTGCTTGACATAAGGATTATTTTAGGTGATTATTTTTAAGAAACAGCAGACGTAGGAAAAGCTCTGAAAACTGAGTAGAAGTTACCCTTTAATAAGACACATTTATATTTATAAGGAAAAATTTCCATTTGTAACGGTGTCTCTCTTTCTGTAAGAAGAAGATGATGACTAAAAGCTCTAGAAACCCTTACATTGGAGAAGGCAATGACCTAAATTTGCATAACAACCTTATCCATGGTTTACTGCCTTTCCCTGAGAGCCTCCTATAACCAGCTCCGCACCCCTAACAACATCTCTTGTCTTTAGCTGGAGATGATATTCAAGGTGGTACCTTGGGCCTTTTCAAGGAGTTACTCAGTCTTCTGGGTATCTCCCATATATACAGGAGGTTTACATGTTATTAAACTTATGTTTGTTTTTATTACAGAGAGGGCTCGGCCAAGAACCTAGAAGAGTAGAGGGAAAATTATTTTTCCTCCCCTACATTATGGAAACCTATTTTTCTTTCAGGACTTTATATACCTAAAATAATAATAACAGGAGTGAGCAATACTCCTTAAAAGAAATAAAGCAAACAAAACAAGAAAAAACAGAATCCTCTGAAAATGGTAATATTAACTTGAGCAGGGAAAAAAAAATGACAAAGACAAAGGGCATTTTAACTATCAGGCCTTTATCATGTTATCATCATAATAAGATTCGGTTGGCTTTGCCTAAGGTGAAAGCAATTTTGCATCTTACTTTGAGTATATGGTAAAAAACTGCAATGTGAAAAGGTCACTTTCACAACAAATTGTACCACAGATGAAAAGTGAACAACAATAACGCTGTCTTATTTTGCTGTAGTCTTCTGTGAATTGAAAGTAGCAAAATTTGAGACTAAATGTGTGGTTTGCCATGTCAGTATAATATCAATATTTGAATCCAGAAATCTTAAAAAAAAAAGAAAGGTGGGTTCTATTTAATTTGAAATATATTTTACCAAATTCTACTACATCACAGGACCCATTTTTATGCTTCTCCACTTACTTAATATCATAATTATTTTTTGAGTTTAAAATTAGTCTGGGGCAGACGGGCTTCGTATGATAGACTAAATAACTGGGGAATTTGTTTGAAAGGAAATGGAGAACCATATAAGAGTACAGAGGAGTGAAGCAGTGAGAGCTTGGCTTCAAAAGATTGCTCTGTGACAATGAAGAAGGTTAGTAAGAGGTAGCCAGGTTCTAGGGAGGGAGATTTGTAGCAGGGAATTTGACATTTGAAATCGGGTGTTCTTTCTCTCTATATTAACTTGTTTGCTAAACTGCTGGGCAATGTTTGACCTTCTCCTTCTCCTCCCCTTTCCTCTCTTCCCCCTCCCCTTCCTCCTCTTTTTCCTCTTTCTTGTTCTTTTGTCTTCAAATTGCAGTTAACCTTTTTGAGAGGGATGATTTTTGCTTAAAATCTTTGCTGTCCTAGTGACAGACCTTCTGGAGGTCAGTACTAAGGAGAGATATGAGTCGCTGCCACCATGTTGGGTTCAAAATCCTTTTCCTCACTGACAACTAGGACTTCGTATTGGGTTAAACTCCTTGTGCCAGTCTCCTTCTTATGTAGGAAGGCTTTTTGTGTAAAAAGTTTTCAGGTTCCTGCTTAAAGGCCCATCAATTTGCCAGACCTGCCCAGGTATGTCTGAATATAGCTCAAGGCTTTCTCAGGGGTCCTGAGTCCTGTAAATAGGCTTCTATTAGGCTCATCTTGTCAGTTCGCTAAACATGCCTGTGCCTGCCTGTGTCCCAGCAGTGAGCAGGAGTGTCTCAAACCAAGTCCTGTGCTGTATACAGTGGTTATGGTAAAAATAAACTAAAAAGTCAAATTCATTATCTTTGTATCAAATTTAATAACTGTTGATTGTTTATCACATAATTGATCTTCACAAGAACATTGTTAGGTACACACATTTCTTATGATAGCATGTCTTACCATCCTATTTCAAAGCCAAGAAAATAGTAGGACATGTGAAGTGAGTGGGAGAGACAAAGATAGAATGCAGCTTTCTGATCACCGAAATGAAAGGTAATAGGATTTTGTTGCTGCAAGAATAAGGGGAAGAGGTATGTGAAGAGATACGGAAGTAATTGACAACCAAAAGGACTGAGGAGCAGAAGAGGAAATCCCACCTGGAATCCAGAATCAATATGAGGTTTCTGGGGATAGAAATATAGCAAAACAACATACTTCTGAATTTGTTTTCAACAAATTATGGAAAAAATTTCCAAACCCAAGTAGGTAAAGATCATTTAGTTGAAGCATATATCTATTACATCTGACTGCTTTTGTAGAACTCTAGTGTTTTGTTAATACTGAAAGTAATCCACTGCATGATACCATAGTGAATATAAGATACACCATTGTTTTATACATCATTAAATTTTTAAAAATGCTGCCAATTAAGTAAAGCAAGCTAGCAATTGTAACATGCATCTTGATTTTAGAAATGATAAAATATTTAAAAATATTGACGCTGAAAACTTGGCCTCTGTGCACTGGTGCTGAGTTGAATCTTGGAGACAGAGTTTTGGGTGAAGTAGAAAAGAATAGCTTTATTGCTTTGCAAGGCACAGGGGGACACAGCAGGCTTGTGCCCATCAAAAACTGTGTGTCCCAACCCAGGAGGATTTGGTGAGGAGTTTTATAGCAATGGTTCAAGGGCAGGGTTGCTGATAAGATTATGGTGTGTACAGGGCCTATACTTCTTTAATCTGGTCTCAGGCAATCACTTGATCAGCTTCTCTGATTCCTTTAATCTGACCTTAGGTGGTCAGAATGAAGAATGCTAATATCTTCCACATGGAGGTTTTAGTTCTGTAGAAGAGCTCAAAGATATTGTTATGTGTATCCTTTGAGGCAGAACCAGGACCCTGCCCCAAGGCTGCACTATTGTTTCTTGGTTGCTCCTCCCTTGTCTCTGAATCTCCTTCCTTCCCTGATTAGCAACTGTTGGAATCTGCCCTTTGGAACTCAGGGAAGGTCATGGAGGCTGGAGTCTATTTCCCACAAACAAGAAACGGGGGACACCAAAATGCTTCCATGCCCGGGAGCCCCACAAGGTCCTGCTTGTTTTCAATATGAATCTCAGAAGAATTAAATGTCATTAATTATATCTTCCAAATATATTTTTATGTGATTGAGCAAAATCTGTGCACATTAGTTGATGAAGTTCACTGCACAAAAGACAATCTTATCTAGCTGGTTAAGATAGATAGCTTGATCATTAGCTATGTGGCAGTCTGGGAAAAATATGAATTTTATAAACCTTCACAAGGAAAGCATGGCACTTCAATACTTGGGTATTTTACTTCCAAGAAATATTTTATGTAAGTTACATCAAGGGAGATATCCCAAGTATGTAATGTTTTAAAGATTTTTAAATATTGTGTTTAATATTATGTTTAAAATCATGTTATTTTCCATGCCTGCTCCCTTTTAATATTTCTATTAGAGAATAGAAAGAAACATGTTTGTAAGTACTCTGATGAAAGGAAAAATTTTTATTGGATAATATCATCATCAATCACCTGAGGCATAAGAGAATCAATTACTTGGTCATGTACAAGGAACATAACTAAGAAAGAATCTTTCTCTTGAAATAAGGGATGGTCTCTAGTCTGCTTGGATACATTTAAAAACTCAAGGAAGATAACAAAACCAGTAAAAACCTGAGAAACTAATGTGGGAATAATACCTGATTAAAATTTAATGTTAACATTAATGAAAATAAGATCTGGTCAACAGCACATACATTTGATGTATGCTTCATCGTGAACAACTCACTGTCTTGTTAAAATAACTTTGTAAGAAGAAAGAAGTATAACTGACTCTGGCTAAGAAACCTTCTAAAACGAGTGAAAAGTGTACTTTACTAGGAATCTCAAGACCTACATTCCAGTTGTAGATCAGCTAATAAGTAGTTATATGACAGATAAAATTCAACTAATTTAGGCTTCCGTGTCTTCTATAAAATGAACAAACTGGAGTAAGTGACACGATATGTTAAAAAAAAATCCCTTTCTACTCAAATAATTACAAATATAAAGAGGGAGTAAAATAACTATAACATGGTAGATTCTAATCCAAATATTATGATAATTACATTAAAGGCAAGATTAAATATTCCAATTGAAAGGCAAAGATTATCAGTGAATGAAAAGAAAAAAGTACCTATAATTCTGCTTAAAAGACACACAACTTAAATAATGAGCAAACAGTAAAAGTTAAAAAGATGAAGAACTATTGATATATAAAATGCAAATTCTGTGTTGACAAGATGTGGAGAAATTGGAAGATTTTTACACTGTTGGTGGGAACGTAAAATGATGCAGCTGCTATGGAAAACAGTGTGCAGTTCTTCAAAAAATCAAAAACAGAATTACTGTATGATCTAGCAGTCCTACTTCTGGGTTTATATCCAAAAGGATTGAAATCAGGATCTCAAAGAGATATTCATACTTCCAGATTCATTGTAGCATTATTAATAATAGCCAAGATATGGAAACAACCTAAATGTCCATTGACAAATAAATAGATAAATAAATGTGATATATGTATCATGGAATATTATTAAGGTTTAAAAAAGAAGGAAATCCTGCCAAATGTGACAACATGGATGAACCTGGAGGACATTATGCTAAGTGAAATAAGCCAGTCACAGAAGGACAAACACTGCATGATTCTGCTTATAAGAGGTATCTAAAATAGTCAAACTCATAGAAGCAGAGTAGAATGGTGTTGCCCAGGGGCTAGGGAAAGAGGGAAATAGGGAATGATTGTTCAGTGGGTCTAAAGTTTCAGTTATGCAAGATGAATAAATTATAGAGACCTGATGAACAATATAGTGTCTGTAATTAACAGTACTACATTGTACACTGAAAAATTTGTTAGGAGAGTAGATCTTAAGTATTCTTACCACACACAAAAAAGGGAGGGGGGAGAGACAGGAGGAAACTTTTGGAGATAATGGATTTTTTTTGTAATTGAATGAAAGTTTCTTTTTTTTTTTTTTTGGGAATATAATTGCTATACATTCTTTTTTTTAAAAGAACTTTTATTGAGATACAGTTAACAGACAATAAACAGCATATATTTAGAGTGTACAATTTGGTATCCCAGTTTCCCAATTCATTCCCCCCCCAACCCTCCCCACTTTCCCCACTTGGTGTCCAGGTGTTTATTCTCTACACCTGTGTCTCTATTTCTGCCTTGCATTTCCTCTTTCATAGCTGTTAGCATTTGCCTTATGTATTCAGGTGTTCCTATATTGGGTGCATATATATTTATAATTGTTATCTCCTTTTCTTGGATGGATCCCTTGATCTTTATGTAATGTCCTTTCTTGTCTCTTGTAACATTTTTTATTTTAAAGTCTATTTTATCTGATATGAGTGTTGCTACTCCAGCTTTCCACTGATTTTCATTTGCATGGAATATCTTTTTCCATCCCCTCACTTTCCGTCTGTATGTGTGCCTAGGTCTGACGTGGGTCTCTTGTAGACAGCATATATATGGGTCTCGTTTTTGTATCCATTCAGCCAGTCTGTGTCTTCTCATTGGTGCATTTAGTCCATTTACATTCAAAGTAATTGTCGATATGTATGTTCCTATTACCATTTTCTTAATTGTTTCATTGTTGTTTTTGTAGGTCCTTTTCTTCTCTTCTGTTTCCCCCTTAGAGAAGTCCCTTTAGCATTTGTTGTAGGGCTGATTTGATAGTGCTGAATTCTCTTAGCTGTTGCTTGTCTGTAAAGCTTTTGATTTCTCCATCAAATCTGAATGAGATCCTTGCTGGGTAGAGTATTCTTGGTTGTAGGTTCTTCCCTTTCATCACTTGAAATATATCATGCCACTCCCTTCTGGCTTGCAGAGTTTCTGCTGAGAAATCAGCTGTTAACCTTATGGGAGTTCCCTTGTATGTTACTTGTCGTTTTTCCCTTGTTGCTTTTAATAACATTTCTCTGTCTTCAGTTTTTGTCAGCTTGACTAATATATGTCTTGGCATGTTTCTCCTTGGGTTTATCCTGCCTGGGACTCTCTGCACTTCCTGGACTTGGGTAGCTATTTCCTTTCCCATGTTAGGGAAGTTTTCAACTAGAATCTCTTCCAATATTTTCTCAGGTCCTCTCTCTCTTTTCTTCTTCTGGGACCCCTATAATGCGAATGTTGGTGCGTTTAACATTGTCCCAGAGGTCTCTTAGGCTGTCTTCAGTTCTTTGCATTCTTTTTTCCTTATTCTTTTCTGCATCAGTGATTTTCACCATTCTGTCTTCCAGGTCACTTATTCGCCCTTCTGTCTCAGTTAATCTGCTGTTGGTTCCTTCTAGTGTATCTTTCATTTCAGTTATTGTGTTGCATATCTCTGTTTGTTTGCTTTTTAATTCTTCTAGGTCTTTGGTAAACTTTTCGATCTTTGCATCCAGTCTTTTGTCAAAGTCCTGGATCATCTTCACTATCATTATTTTGAATTCTTTTTCTATAAGAGTGCCTATCTCCTCTTCATTTAGTTGTTTTTCTGGGGTTTAATCTTGTCCCTTCATCTGGTACAAAGTCCTCTGCTTTTTCATTTTCTCTCTCTTTCTGTGGCTGTGGTTTTCAGTTCCGCAAGATGAAATACTGCTGATACTGCTTGATACTCAATTGCTATACACTCTTGTACCAGTTTTTGAGGTACACCAAAGTCAATCAGCTGTATTTATACACATATCCCCATATTCCCTCCCTCCCTCGACTCACCCCCACCCTCCCCATCCTGGTCCTCTAAGGCATCACCCATCATTGAGTTGATCTCCCTTTGTTATACAGCAACTTCACACTGGCTATCTATTTTACAGTTGGTAATATATATATGTCTATGCTACTCTCTCATTTCATCCCAGCTTCCCCTTTATGCCCCGCCCCCCGCAACCTTGTGTCCTCCAGTCCATTCTCTGCATCTGCATCCTTTTTCTTGTCTTGTTACTGGGTTCATCAGTACCATTTTTTTTTTTTTTTTTTTTTTTTTTTTAGATTCTGTATATATGAGTTAGCATACAATATTTGTTTTCCTCTTTCTGGCTTACTTCACTCTGTATGACAGACTCTAGGTCTATCCACTTCATTACATATAGCTCCATTTCATTCCTTTTTGTGGCTGAGTAATATTCCATTGTATATATATGCCACATCTTCTTTATCCATTCATCTGTTGATGAGCATTTAGGGTGCTTCCATGTCCTGGCTATTGTAAAGAGTGCTGCAATAAACATTATGGTACCTGTTTCTTTTTGGTTTATGGTTTTCTCTGAGTATATGCCCTGTAGTGGGATTACTGGGTCATATGGTAGTTCTATTTCTAGTTTTTAAAGGAACCTCCAAACTGTTTTCCACAGTGGCTATACCAATTTACATTCCCACCAACAGTGCAGGAGACTTCCCTTTTCTCCACACCCTCTCCAACATTTGTTGTTTCTAGATTTCTTGATGATGGCCATTCTGATGGGTGTGAGGTGATACCTCATTGTGGCTTTGACTTGCATTTCTCTGATGATGAGTGATGTTGAGCATCTTTTCATGTGTTTGTTGGCCATCTATATGTCTTCTTTGGAGAAATGTCTATTTAGGTCTTCTGCCCATTTGTGGATTGGGTTGTTTGCTTTTTTGGTATTAAGCTGCATGAGCTGCTTATATATTTTGGAGGTTAATCCTTTGTCCATTATTTTGTTGGCAACTATTTTTTCCCATCCTGAGGGTTGCCTTTTAGTCTTGTTTATGGTTTCTTTCACTGTGCAAAAGCTTTTAAGTTTCATGAGGTCCCATTTGTTTATTCTTGATTTGATTTCCATGATTCTAGGAGATGGGCCAAAAAGGATCTTGCTTTGATTTATGTCAGAGTGTTCTGCCTATGTTTTCCTCTAGGAGTTTTATAGTATTTGGCCTTACATGTAGGTCTTTAATCCATTTGGAGTTTATTTTTGTGTATGGTGTTAGGAAGTGTTCTAATTTCATTCTTTTCCATGTTGCTGTCCAATTTTCCCAGCACCACTTATTGAAGAGGCTGTCTTTTTTCCATTGCATATTCATGCCTCCTTTGTCAAAGATAAGGTGCCCATATGTGCTTGGGCTTACCTCTGAGTTCTCTATTCTATTCCATTGATCTTCCTTTCTGTTTTTGTGCCAGTACCATACTGTCTTGATCACTATGGCCTTGTAGTATAGTTTGAAGTCAGGAAGCCTGATTCCACCAACTCCATCTTTCCTTCTCAAGATTGCTTTGGCTATTCAGGGTCTTTTGCGTTTCCATACAAATCATAAGATTTCTTGTTCTAGTTCTGTGAAAAATGCCATTGGTAATTTGATCGGGATTGCGTTGAATCTGTAAATTGCTTTGGGTAGGACAGTCATTTTCACAATGTTGATTCTTCCAGTCCAAGAACATGGTATGTCCCTCCATCTGTTTGTGTCATCTTTGATTTCTTTCATCAGTGTCTTAAAGTTTTCTGCATGCACGTCTTTTGCCTCCTTAGGCAGGTTTATTCCTAGGTATTTTATTCTTTTGGTTGCAGTGGTGAATGGGAGAGTTTCCTTAATTTCTCTTTCTGCTCTTCCGTTGTTAGTGTATATGAATGCAAGAGATTTCTGTGCATTAATTTTGTATCCTGCTACTTCACTAAACTCATCAATTAGTGCTAGCAGTTTTCTGGTAGAGTCTTTAGGGTTTTCTGTGTATCATATCATGTCATCTGCAAAGAGTGACAATTTTACTTCTTCTTTTCCAATTTGGATTCCTTTTATTTCTTTTTCTTTTCTGATTGCTGTGGCTAAAACTTCCAAAACTATGTTGAGTAATAATGGTAAGAGTGGACACCCTTGTCTTGTTCCTGTTCTTAGAGGGAATTCTTTCAGTTTTTCCCCATTTAGAACAATGCTGGCTTTTGGTTTCTCATATATGGCTTTTATTATGTTGAGGTAATTTCCTCCTATGCCCATTTTTTGGAGAGTTTTTATCATAAAAAGATGTTGAATTTTGTCAAAAGCTTTTCCTGCATCTATTGAGATGATCATATGGTTTTTATCCTTCAATTTGTTGATTTGATGTATCACGTTGATTGATTTGCATATATTGAAGAATCCTTGCATCCCAGGGATAAACCCCACTTGATCATGGTGTATGATTTTTTTAATGTGGTGTTGGATTCTGTTAGCTAGTATTTTGTTGAGGATTTTTTCATCTATATTCATCAGTGATATTGGTCTGTAATTTTCTTTTTTTGTGACATCTTTGCCTGGTTTTGGTATCAGAGTGATGGTGGCCTTGTAGAATGAGTTTGGGAGTGTTCCTCCTTCTGCAATATTTTGGAAGAGTTTGTGAAGGTTGGGTGTTCGCTCTTCTCAAAATGTTTGATTGAATTTGCCTGTGAATCGATCTGGCCCTGGGCTTTTGTTTGTTGGCAAATTTTTAATCACAGTCTCAATTTCTGTACTTGTGATTAGTCTGTTCATAGTTTCTATTTCTTCCTGCTTCAGTCTTTGAAGATTGTACTTTTCTAGGAATTTATCCATTTCTTTCAGGTTATCGAATTTATTGGCATATAGTTGCTTGTAGTAGTCTCTCATGATCTTTTGTATTTCTGAGGTGTCCATTGTTACTTCTCCTTTTTCATTTCTCTTTCTGTTGATTTCCGTCTTCTCCCTTTTTTTCTGATGAGTCTGGCTAATGGTTTATCAATTTTGTTAATCTTCTCAAAGAACCAGCTTTTAGTTTCATTAATTTTTGCTCGTTTCCTTCATTTCTTTTTTATTTATTTCTGATCTGATCTTTATGATTTCTTTCCTTCTGCTCACTTTGGGATTTCTTTGTTCTTTCTCTAATTGTTTTAGGTGTGAGGTTAGGTTGTTTATTCGATATTTTTCTTGTTTCTTAAGGTAGGACTGTATTGCTATAAACTTCCCTCTTAGAACTGCTTTTGCTGTGTCCCATAGGTTTTGGGTTGTTGTATTTTCATTGTCATTTGTTTCTAGATATTTTTTGATTTCCTCTTTGATTTCTTTAATGATTTCTTGGTTGTTTAATAATGTACTGTTTAGCCTCCATGTGTTTGTATTTTTTGCATTATTTTTACTGTAATTGAAATCTAATCTCATGGCATTGTGGTCAGAGAAGATGCTTGATATGATTTCAATTTTCTTGAATTTGCTGAGGTTTGATTTGTGACCCAAGATGTGATCTATCCTGGAAAATATTCCATGTGCACTTGAGGAGAAAGTGTATTCTGTCGTTTTTGTGTGGAATGTCATATAAATATCAATTAAGTTGAAATAATGAAAGTTTTGTTAATTCTGTAGTGCTTTATAATTTTCAAAAGTTTCACACACATTTCATATAATCCCATAATAACCCCCTTTTAAATCCTCGTCCCCTATCTTGACCCTCTGCCTTCCCTCTCCCCAGTGGTAACCACTGGTTTGTTCTCTATATCTGTTTTTCTGCTTCTTTTTTGTTTTACAGCTAGTTTGTTGTAATTTTTAGATTCCATGTTTAAGTGATATCATACAGTATTTGTCTTTTTCTTTCTGATGTATTTCACTTAGCATAATGCCTTCCAAGTCCCTCTATGTGCTGCAAATGGCAAAATTTCATTTTATGGCTGAATAGTATTCCATTGTATATATATCGTGTCTTCTTTATCAGCTTATCTCTTTTTGGACACTTAAGTTGCTTCCATATCTTGGCAACTGTAAATAACATTGCTATGAAAATTGGCGTGCACGTATCTTTTCAAATTAGTGGATTTTTATGTTTTTTTGTTTTTGGATATATTACCCAGGAGTGGAACTGCTGGATCATATGGTATTTGTATTTCTAGTTTTTTGAGAAAATAATGGATATTTTTTTACTTTGATTATGGTGATGGTTTTGCAAGTATATGCATATGTTCAAATGCATCAAATTATATGCATTTAAAGAAATGACACTGCAATTTGGTGGAAAAAGGATGGCCTTTTCAATAAATGGTGCTGGGTTTTTGAATACTCATCTGAAGGAAAACTGACTGTTGGCCCTTTCTTTGTAGCATATATGAAAATGTATTTCTGATGTGTTATAGGTCTAAGTGCTAAAAGCTGAAAAGAAGATGGAAGAATACCTTTATTACCTTGTGGTAGGTGAAAATTTCTTTGTAGAATATTAAAAGCACTAATGATAGGAAAAAACATAAATGTCAGATTTCATATAAGTTAAATTCTGTTATTCATTTGAGGATTATATTAAGAATACAAAAATACAAATCACAAACTGGGAGAAGACGTTTGCAATACATCTATCTGACAAAGGTCTTACATTCAGAATATGTAATTCCTATAACTCAGTGAGGAAAAAAAGGCAGATGACTCAATTAACAAAATACATTGTCTCTCTCATCCCCAAACAAAGACATCCAAATGGCCAATGAAGAAACAATAATTTACTCAGCCTTATTGTTTCTCAGGGAAATGAAAGTTAAAACTTCAGTGTCAAAATTAGATACTGTTATAAAGAAGATACCAGAATGCCTAAAATAAAAGACTGATAATACTAAGGTCTGATGAGGATGTAGAGCTACTAGAGCTCTCATACACTGCTGGTGGGGTTTTAAAATGGTAGAACCACTTGGAAAATTGTTTTAGCGGTATCTAATAAAAGTGGATATACTCTTACCATTTGATCCAACAATTTTACTCCTAGGTATATTCCCAAGAGGAACAAACGCAGACATACGTGCGACAGAAACATATACAAGAATTTTCAAAACAGCATGTTAATAGCCTGGAAAATACCCAAGGTCATTTAACAGTAAAATAGACAAACTGGAAATACCCAAGGTCATTTAACAGTAAAATAGACACATAAAAGTTGGTAAATCATACAATGGAATAATACACAGCATTGAGAACAAGTGAGTTACTGCTGCATAACAATTGACTTTCACAAGCTTAATGTTGAAACAAGAAAGCTAATGAAATATACAATGATATTTATAAGGAATTAATAATACACAAAATTAATCTATGATGATGGAAGTCAAGATAATGATTACTTCTGGTAGCACTGTTAATGACTTGGATGCTGAGAAGGTGAGCTTATTGGGTGCTAGTAATATTCAGTGTTTTGATCTTGGTGGTAATTACATGGATGTGTTCACTCTGTCTCATACTTGAATGAAATACTTAAAAGATTCATTAGATTCTAGATAACAGGGTGACAGAATTTACCTTTAAATAAAATCTATGAAATGTCTTGAATGTGAGACAATAAATTAGATTAAAATGTATGGCCAAGTTGCAATTAAAATCTGAAGATTAAGCACGTGTGCACAGTAAAAATCAGGGTAGAGAGTCTGATTATTTAAGAAAAATAGTCTAGCTGTAATGAACCTTGAGATAGTAGAATCTCAGAAATGATTATAGACCTTGATGTAGATGTAACAAAATATGTGGAGTGAGACACTTTCTTTTATTCCAAATAGAGGGCAGTACTGCTTAGTGTCAATATTTATTAGTACTAAGTATATGGTACATTTATATTTTGTTAATTGCACTTGAAAGATGAATTAAACATATTTATGTTCAAACTGATTTTTGAATAGCAATCTAGCAAAATATTTCCACTTCATGTGTGTGTGTAAAATGTACAGACTGCCAAATCTTTTTCTAGAAACATAAAGCAGTGTCCTGTGTTGTGTCTTCCTGGGTCTGAGGTGGCATGACTGGTTTCTGGGTGAAGGTCTTTGGTCATTTCACCAACATACAAGGATGACCTGTATCATGACATTTATTGATTAACCAATGATGCTGGCAAGCATAGAAGAATGAGTGATATCAGATATTTTACTGACAGCATCCACTAAAGGGTTAAAGTTACAAATACCATAGAAAATCAAGAAGGGGGAAAGAATTTTGATTTCCTGTAAATGTTCTTAAACCAATGGTTCTTAATAGTCTTTAAAAATGTTTTGTGGTTGATTAATGTAGTCTTTTGGTGATTTGTAATTATGAGAAGCTATTATGCATGTCTACTCACTTCTGAAGGAGAGAGGGAGGGGGAGAGAGAAAGAGAGAGAGAGAATCTGTCCCATAGAAGAATGTAATGTGGAAAACTGGGAGCATCTTATTTGCCTCCACATTTTGGTAAAGTGATTGCATTTGTGTGTGTGCATCATTTATTTTCTCTTTCTAGGAGAAAGATGCAAAGGCAGTTATTTTCTACTCTAATCTGAATGGCTTTAAAAATAGGAGAGAAGGGTGAGAGAAAAAAAATTTTTTTTCAGACTATATGAAGTGAAGGTCATTTTGTTTGAACATTTGTCTGATTATCCCCTTTGCTCTGCATGTCAAATCTCCCACTTTTTTCTCATCTTCACTGCCACTCTTCCGGCAAGCCACCATAAGCTCCCACCTGAGATCTTAACAGAATCTTCTAAAAATTTTGTTCATTTGTGGTTTACCCCTCCTAATCCTTTCTCCATTCCAGAGAGTAGGTAATCATTTTAATGCCAAAGGGCATTGTGGAATTCCCTTGCTTAATATTCTTGGTTGCTGTCACATTGCATTGAGGATGAAAACTACACTCACCGTGCGTCTTCCACAGGCCTAGGTGACATGGTCCCTGCCCATGTCTCCAGCTTCATTTCACAAAGCCCTTCCTTCTCATGCTGCTCCAGCCACAGCCAGCTTCTTCCGGTTTTTTATACACTCCTGACTCCTTCTTACCCAGAGAGTCTGCTCATACTTGGGATAATCTACCTGCTATTCTTTTCTCATCCACCAATGTAAGTTAAAAAAGTCTCTCTGCAACCTTTACTTTTTCATTATAACACACAGTGTATGAATTCCTGTGTTTATTCATTTCAAATCTCCCCATCCCTCTAGAATGCACATTCCATGAGGGAAAGGAGTGTGATTGTTTTGGTTTTCCTTATATTTCTAGTGGCTAAGACATTGCCTGACATATAGCAAGTGTTCAATAGGTTAAATGAATAATAAAATAAATAGTTAAATAAATGAATAAATCTGATACAAAAATATCAATCAGAAAGCAAAATTACTAGATTTATCTTAATATCTATTCATTTAGGGTTTCAATTCAGATTTGTTTCTAATATATAAAAACATCCTTGAACCTAATGGCAGGGCAGGAATACAGATACAGATGTAGAGAACGGATTTGGGGGTGGGGGGAGGGAACGTAGAGAGAGAGTACCATTGACATATATACACTACCAAATGTAAAATAGATGGCTAGTGGGAAGTTAGTACAGAGCACAGGGAGATCAGCTAGATGCTTTGTGAAGACCTAAAGAGGTAGGAGGGAGGCTCAAGAGAGAGGGCCTGTGGGGATATATGTATATATATACATATAGCTGATTCACTTTGTTGTACAGCAGAAACTAACACAATATTGTAAAGCAATTATACTCCTATAAAGATTAAGAAAAAGAAAACGTGTTTATTGAAATAAAGTTCACGTAAATAAAATTCATTTTAACCAAAAATAAAAAATAAAAAATGAAAAAATAAAAAAATCCTTCTGCTGCTTCTCCCGTTTCTTCTAACTCCTATAGTTTAGAATTTTGAAAGTAGAAGGAAGGTAAATATCATTAAATTTAAACTTGCCATTTCATAGGCAAGGGAGACACTGACCTACTCAGGCCTATCCCATACCAAATATCTTTATGGAATTTATTGTGTTATTTATCCATAGGGTCCACACTTAAATTTCTGTGGAAGATAACGGCAATTGCAGTATAAGCTTTCCCTCTTATAGCATGATATATATTCTATAGAATGCAATATATTTAGGGAGCAGATTGACTTCTGTGCATTCAGACATAAAACAAAGCATCAAGCCTCAAAAACAGTGTTTTACAGCAGACAAAATGTTTAGAATGCAAATACTTTTCCAGATCATACATATCAAGGCTTTTAGGCATAATCTCTGTTTTCATTAATTCATGCTGAACCTTGTCAATTAAATCAGACAGTTCCTTTCCATGTGTTTTCCAAGTTGTCTTTGATTGATGTTTTGATTATACCTTTTTCTAATTTCCCTAATATGTAGGTAGTGTTTGTACATTTCCTTTAAAATGTATCATTTTCATGGTAGAGCTTCAGAGCTGCTGTGAAAAGAACAGGATTGTCCCCTGAAACTCTGGGTTGATCACATGAGGGTATCTGGACAAGAAGTTGATCTGGACTTGGGTCCACCCCCTCTTCTTTCAGCTGAAGGGGTAGCACCTAATCTCATCATTTTTCAGAACCTGTGGCTTTTTTCCTGGTTAAGACATCCCATAACATTCCATGCTTTCTCTACACCTGTGCATATGCTGCTTCTGCTCGCAATATCATCTTTGTCTACTCCATTTTTCAGAGCTAAATCTTACTCATGCTTTGGGTCAGAACATATTGTCCTGATGACTGTGAGGCTGGGTTAGACACTCCTCAAATACATTCTCAGGACTTTCATACTATCTCCATCATAGCCTTTATCAAAGTGTCCTGTGAGGCCAATCACTTTTTTGCTTGCCGCGAGAAGTCAGAGTTTTACTGTGGACCTGGTCTGGGTCTGTTACTCACCTGGTACTTAACAAAGCACCTGTCGTGTTTCTCAATAAACATTTGTTGCATGAAGAAGTTGCCACTCAAAAGTATAATTTAAAAAGAACATGCAAAAAAAACCACAATTTACCCTACATTTTATAGAAGTAAATGTCCTGCAGATGAGTGTGAAGTAAGCATTCTTTTTTGGTTTTAGAGTATTGTTAAATGGAAGCAGCCATCACAATGTTCACTAACGTTTCTTGTTAGGACTTAATGACTTGCAGGATTTATATTTGACACCGAAGTCAATCTAAAATCACAAGTTACGGTAAAATGTTTTCTTTTAGAGCAAACTGATAAAAGTATAAGGCCAGGATAGAAATTATTTTTAGATTTACATCGGTCTGACAGTCTTTATGTTCCTTCATTATTAATGATACCTAGAGAAAAATCTGGAAGGCAAGAATTCACTAGCATTTTAATCATCACTTCTCCACTCTCTTGGCCACAATTGATTGGTGCAGGGTGGACCTTACTATTGCTTCTTTTGGTGTCTGCGATGTGTGTTATAGCTAGAGTGACCATTTATTCCAGTTTTCCCTGTTGTCCTGGACTAATTATGAGTAGTTTCCCCTTTTTGCTCCCCAAAGTGTCCTTAATTAAATGACAAATTATTAGTCATTCCAATTACAGAATCAGAACTAAAAGAAGTATTCTTTATACGCTATCCTTTGCTGATAGAGGGGACGATGTGGATTTAGCAACAGGGGTGGCTGATGAATATCTTGCTCTGCCAATGGTATGAGCCCTTTGATGCTTTAAGTACTTTGAGGAGAGGCAGGGATGGAAGAGAGGGCTGGTGGTTTGCTCCAGGCTTTGCCGGTGTCTGTCTAGACTAGAGGATAAGTGACCACAATCTCACACAACACACCTCTGGCATCTTACACATGCAGGAGTGAATGTGAGGGAGGCTGAGAGAAAACAGCTTTTATTGAGTGTCTAATATACTATATGCCAGTGATTCACCCTGGCCTGGGTCTTTTGCATTCATTACCTCATTCAGTTTTCCCAACAGGTCTCTGAGATAGATACGTTCATGTCAGACTTACAGATGAGGAAACTGAGGCTTAGCCAAGTGAAGCAAATTTCTGATGGCCACACGCATTAGTAAACTAGTATTTGAACATGTGTTTTATCACCTTGGGTCCTGCGTGTGGAGAGAAGATGGGCGGTGCTAGTGTGTAAGCTATCATGCGTAAAGGTATCTGCCAAGTTTCCTTACACCAAAACTATGTGTCTCTGTTCCTGGAATCTAACACACAAGGAAGATCTTGCCTATCTACACTGGTGCCTTCGTTCCCTAGCAACTGGGGACTTTCCACTTTTGCTCTCAATGGGTCAAGCTGTCTCCCCCCAAGAGCCAACTCATAGAAAGGTACACCTTAACTAAATTTGGACTTTATTATTCCCTTTGTCTTCCCTTGCCTGGAACAACAGTGTGATTAATCTATCGTTGGTCTGGATTATGTTATTTCTTTGTTATCTTGTTAAGATATATTATGTATGCTATTAGAGACAGTATGTATTGAGACATTATTCATCCTATATGCTACTGGGTTGTGAAATTACTATGATTCCCACAGTGAACCTGTGTTAAATAAAATATTGGCAAAGACAAACAAACAAACAAAAAACATGTTCTCTTTCTATTCCACACGGTTGTGCACATTGTTCCCTTCATGAGAAAGTCTCTTTTGCCGTCATAGCCGGCGTTTCTGCCAGCCCATCTCTGGGTTATTGCTTCCTCAGTGAGGAAGCATCCTGTCACATCCTGTTATAGCACATGTATTTCCTTTTTGGTAAGGTGCATCACACCCACAATTTCTTACAAAATTTACAGCAGCAAAGCTGATGTGATGTGTACAAAACGCCACCATGTTGCTAGTACTCAGCACAGACCCCGGCACATTGTGTTCACACATATACGAGCCAGTATTAAATATCGGTATTCCACCTGCTTGAAAAGATAGTTTCCAGTTTTTCTGTCTGACAGTACTTTCATGTCTAAAGTGTAAGCAAACATTTTGTAAAAATTTTAAGCATTAAACAATATGTTCATGAAAACACACAGAACCAAAGAGCTTTAGCTACATGTGTTGGAAAGACTTCGCAGTTATTTGAGTCCAGGAAGGTAAAAAGAAATGCATAAGCCTCTCTGTTACTATGGAATTGTTTTGTTTTATTTGTGAACGGGTTCACCAAAAGCTTAATTAGCGCCCTTTAGAGCAAAGAAATAATGCCTGACATGGTTCACCATCTATTTGGAGCCAAGTTAAAAAGAAAAATGTAAGGTGTGAAGACTTGGAGGCACTCAGAATGTATCAATTATTTATATTAACATTCATTATCTGACTAAAAGGCAGGATAAAGGCTTGGGGGAACTGTAGGGCTCATATAATTTCTCTCTAATTATTCCAATTTACTGTAATTAAGACACTAAAATAATTCTGAGAGAAAGCAGTAATGTCTTTTAATAGCAACTGAGAGGGAGGGAAGTTATTTTCAATTTTTAGCTTTATTTACTATAACTTTTCAATATGACAGAAAGACTGGTCCTGACTTTAAGTTCTTAAAATTATGGTTTTTATTTTATTTTATTAATTATTATTTTTTAAATTATGGTTTTTAAAACTCCTGACATGAAACCAGATAAAGCACAACTCAAAATTATAACATTTAAAGTATTTACAAATTCATAAAGTCTATCTTATCAACGCTACATAAGAATTCTATTAAGATCATGACTTACAGAAAAAAGGCACCTTTAATGTACATTTTTCATAATTTCAAGAGTAGAGAAAATACAAAGAATTAAGTATGAGTTAGCGATCCTCTCTGCAGAGGTCATTTCCAGATAGTGATAAGCCTTTGGAAGGCAGAATTACAATAATAGATACAAAAAGTATGGTATTTATTATTTAAAAAGCCCCCAGGAACTATCAAAGTAATGCCATGCTATATTTCCCTTCATGTAATTTTGAACCCATTTCTATTATAGTTGAGTTGTCTGGGACTAAGAGAAGCATAGTTTAAAATGAAAGTGCACACCATCATTACTAGATACAGGTTACGTTACCACTCAAGCCGCTGCCTCTGGGGTTTGGGAAGCTGAAAAGATTTTAGGGTACCCCGTCAGTGGTGTAGGTACAGCATGAAATATGACAACTTTTGATTATTCTAAGAACTTTCAGAGGAAGGCAAATTGAGGCTTTATGTGAGTTCATGAAGTATTCTTACAACATCTACTTGTCTGAGCAGTGTTAACTCCTAGCAAGTCAGGGGAAAGCTATGTTTTTAATCGTTCTTTTCCCTGAATATCCAAAGCAACATCAGATAGAATGATGTTTATCTTTTGAGTTTTTTTAACTGGGAAACAAGCTGTAAAGAGAGTGTATATAATATATCTGCACAGTGTAAAGATTAATACTGACAATTAACTCCAATATAAGCACCATCCAGTGCTTCTGAAACCCTCCATCAGCTTCTTCAACCTCCTCTCTCTGAGTAATTATCATCTAGGATTTTGTGTATTCATTCATTTACTTTTCATTGTCTGTTCACCAGAAATGTGGGGCAAGCCTGGATAACATTGTTCAGGTTTGATATTTTTGAACTTTAGAAGAATGGAAATACAATATGTATACAGCAATTTGCTTTTTTTTTTGCTCAACATTGTATTTTTGAGATTTATCTATCCTGATGTGTGTAGTTTATTTCATTTCACTACAACCCATTACATGAATACACCAAATTCCATTGTGTGAATTGTTCAAATTCTATTACATACATTTCATTGTATGAATATATAAGATTATTTGTCCATTTTACTGTTGTTGAACACTTGAGTTATTTCTAGTTTTTCTCTTTTAGAACAATGCAACTGTAACTTCTGAGATCAATCCTATACATACCCCTGGGGCACACTGAGGGTTTTCCAGAATTGGGGGTTTAATAACTAGGAGTGGAGCTTCTGGGTTACTGGGTATATGCTTGTTCATCTTTATAATGCCAAAGTGTTCTCTAAATTCGCTTTTATCAATCCCCACATTAATTAGCACTGCATAAGTGTTCTCATTGTTTCATATACTCAGTAAACAATATTCTCTTTTTTTCTAGTGGACTGAAAATTATCCAAGAGAGATAAAATTTACATATAGCTTTGTTTGGGATGACTTAAAATTAGTGCTGTACATGTTGGAAGAAATATCTGTATTTTTAAATACAGAACTACATCCATACTTGATTATAAAAGTGCTCTGCTCATGGCATCAAGAGGAATCTATAAACATGCTATGTACCGATTAAACAGAAGAAAAATGAGTTAAGATATATTACACACTGAGGCACCAAAATCTTCCTGTCACTTACAGTTAAACATTACAGTTAAATAGTTTAAAATTACAGACACTTGTTAGAAGAGAACTCATGCCTTATATATCAGAAGTATGTAATTAGTAGCCAGATATTCTTAATAGGAAATGTATTTCAGTAGATTGATTTTGTACGTTTAGCTACTGAGAAGGAAGGACACATAAGAAAAGATTTATTTATGAACTTTATTCCATAAGTTGATGCTTCGGTCTTTATAGTATAAGTTATATGTATATATTTGTATGTCTATCTCTATATGCATCTGTGTATATATTTTGTCAGATGAAGGAAAAATACCAGGAGTATTACTTTATATTAAGTAGATGAGGCATTTAATTTATTTATGAAATCTGTAACAAGGAAATTGATAATGTGTAATTTATCATCTGCTGACTTGACATTCTAAATAATTTCCATATTAGCTCTAAATATAGGTGTAAGTTTTCCTATTGTGTGATAGAGGGTATAATTGGCAGTTATATGAGCTCTATGTGTAGTTCAATATATGGAAGCATTTTGTTATAGAATATGTATAATCTGTAACTCAATAGCAAAAGCACAAACAACCCAGTTAAAAAATGTGCAGAGGATCTGAGTACACACTTTTTCCAAAGATGTACAGATGGCTAACAGGTGCATGAAAAGATATTCAGCATCACTACTCATCAGGGACATGCAGCTCAAACTTACAATGATATCACCTCACACCTGTTAGAATAGCTATTATCAAAAAAATAAGAAATAACACGTGGTGGTATTTTTTTAAAATTCTAAGCAAAAGCTTTATTTTTAAAAATTCAATGATCTCATAAACAGAAACACTAAGTGGGAATTTCACTCATAAAACTCTTTAGTAGGTACCTTAGTAAGATGTGAGGAAAGAGAACCCCTGTGCACTGTTGATGGGAATGTACATTGGTGCAGACACTATGGAGGTTCCTCAAAAAATTAAAAATAGAATTATCATAAGATCTGGCAGTTTCACTTCTGAGTGTTTACCTGATGGAAATGAAAGCATTAACTCAAGAAGCTATATGTACCCTCATTTCCATTGTAGCATTATTTACGATAGCCAAGACATGGAAGCAACCTAAGTGCCCATGGATGCGTGGATAGAGAAAATGTGGTATAAGTATACAATGGAATATGATACAGCCAAAAAAAAAGAAGGAAACCTTGCCATGTGTGACAACATGAATAAACTTGAGGACATTACACTAACTGACATAGGTCAGGCAGAGAAAGACAAACACCATATGATCTCAGTTATATGTGGAATCTAAAAAAAACAAATAAAGAAAAAAATGAGCTCATAGATACAAAGAACAGATCTGTGGTTGCCAGAGGCTGGTGGTGGTGGGTAGGTGAAATGGGTGAAGGGGGTCAAAATGTACAAGCTTCTAGTCATAAAATACATAAGTCATGAGAATGTAATGTACGGCATAGTGACTACAGTTAATAATACTGTATTATAGATTTGCAAGTTGCTAAGGGACTAAATCTAAAAAGTTCTCATGACAAGAAAAAATATTGTAACTGTGTGGTGATGGATGTTAACTAGACTTATTGTGGCAATGATTTTGCAATATATACAAATATTGAATCATGTTGTTTATATGAAACTAATATAATATTAGGTGTCAACTATGTAGGATAGGACAAAGGAAGGCAGAGTTATCTCAGAGCAGTCACTCCTCTGGATCATTCAAGTTCAGTCCTCAGCTTTGCAGGGGCAGCGTCCAGTGTTGTCAGGATCCCAACTAGATCTGTCCCTCATAAGTAACTTGTGGTACCCAGAGTGTCGCATGGAGCACAATGCTAATTCATTATTTCTCAGGGTAAACTAGCAGAAAGCCATCTAGATCAGCATATTTCCCACAGCCTTAAGGGCACGCTTCTCCCTCTATTAAGGTTCCAAAGACTAAATCAGCTGCTTGTTGGCAATGAATTAAAAACCTTGGTAGCTAATGGCGCCAGGTCATGATAGTTGAAGGTATCCACCTCCACTGTGGGGCTGGACCTGACTCAGAATCACTTTCTTCCCCTTGCTGGAATAGTTTCTTTCCTCTAGGGCAGTACTGAATGGATATTACCAAATTCTACCTCACTGATCTAATTTTCTGATGGCTTCTTACTAAGTAAATCCCTCCCTTCCGTTGATTTCTTTCTTCTTCAGATACTTTTCCTTTTGTTAAATTAATTTTAAAACATTATATTTAGCTAGAGTTGTCTTGCTTTTCCTGCATTAAGCCTAGAAATTTTGTCTGGAGGTGATTTCTACTTGTAGGTGATCTCTTTAAAGAATGGATTTTAAGTATTTCTTTTTTAGTTCTGAGAGTACCTCACCCTTAACCCTTTGCAAAAATTACATACAATCAGCCCTCTGTATCCATGGGCTCCACATCCACAGATTCAACCAACTTCAGACAGAAAATAATCGAAAAAAAATTCCAGAAACTTTCAAAAAGCGAAACTTGAATTTGCTGTGCTCTGGTATCTATTTACATAGCATCTACATTGTATTATGTATTATAGGTAATCTGCAGATGATTTAAAGCATACGTATGGGGGGAGTTGTGTAGGTTATGTGCAAATACTACACCATTTTATGTAAGGGACTTGAACCTCTGTGGATTTTGGTTATCCGAAAGGGATCCTGAAACAAATTCCCCATGGATACTGAGGGATACATTTTACATATTTTCATTAGGCATTTCATTTTAAATATTATCTTTGCCTTGCTGCATACACTTAGCAAAATGACTCATATATGGTAGGTGCTCAAAATTTAATGTAAAATGTTTTTATTAGATCTCAGTGAAAATATTGGACTGCTAAGTGAAAACAAAACAAATTAGAAATAATATCCAGAATACTGTCCTTTCCAAAAAAAAAAAAAAAATTCTTATCTAGGTTCCCATCTGGTTATTTTCTATCTGAATAGCTGTTTTACAAAATTAATAAGGGTAGGTACAATTTTGTACTCTTATTTCTGCTTTTTTCCATTCAATTATGTCAAAAGTATTTCTGAAATAGCATAAATTTTTATACCTATCATTTTAATGGTTGCATAATATTCCATGGAGTGGATATGTCATAATTTGCATTTTTACATTTTAAACAGTAAAATTGTTTCCAGCTTTTATTATTGTAAAGAACACTGCAACAAATATCTTCATATCTGTAGATATGTATTTTTAGGTTATTACTTTGGGATATATATATATATATATATATATATATATGCACAAGTGTAAGTTTCTATGCAATTGAATTATGAAAGAGTTCAGAAAGTTCCTGTAAATGAGCTGAGAATTGGTTTCTCATAGTCAGAAGTTGTATGTATGTGAGGCCCTGTCAGGTCTGCTGCAGAAAGACAAGCTTGTAGACCCCTGAGGGATCCTCCCTTAGTTTAACAGCTTAGTGTTAAATCCGGTGAGGCCTCTGAATTGGCTGGTTCCTAGCTCTACTAAGATGACATCTGACCACCAAACTTTAGTCTTGCTTGCATGAAAAAACACAAAGACAAGAAATCTGTATAGACTCTCTCACTTGTATCTTTAAATCCTGACTAATTTTTTCACCATGTATGTGCTGATTTGAACATAAATCAAGGTGAACACAACTTGAGGGCGGCTACGACATCTTTCCCACCAGTCTTGAATGTGGAGCAGGCTGCATGCCTGGCCCAGCTCATGGTGCCATTTGGTAATGACATTAGGATGACATTGTAACAGTGTTTGGAGACGGAATGCTTTATTCAGTGTCAACTACTCTTCCCACAAGGTCCCTAAGAGGGGAAAGGAGATGTGCAAAGAAAGCAGCATACAGCAGATTTGTCTGTAAACCCCAAATCAGAGCTCTGGTAATCCTGGTGAGGCCAACGAATGGCTTCCCTGACCTAAACTTCTTAAGAAACCTTGGAGTTATTGTTCCAGTCTGAGCAGACATGAAGCCGTATTTATTATTACTTAAGCTGGATGAGATTAAAAAATAAACCAAGTGTCTGCCAATGTGTCAGACATTTTTGTCTATTATCTTTCTTTCCCTTTGAAAAATAGAAGCATTAATTATACCACTCGTTGAAATTCAGATAGTATCTATATTTATATTTATATATCTATAGCATCTATATCTATATCTACATCTGCATATATATCTATTTATGTATTCAAAATATATAATAATGAATCATAATGGACTTTCTATTTTAATATCATCCTCTTTCCTTAATATGTTGGAGACCTTCTCCCACTACAATCAATAAAGTGTTGTTCATTTAAGAGTTTCAAAATATTCTACTGAGAACCATGCTGATATTTTTATTTTGATTTATTTTATTTCCCCAGGGTAATCTCTCCAGAAATATTTTCAAAAATTGGAGTGAGTGCTATATTTTCTGAATCCTGATATATCTGAATATGCCTTTTTTTTTTTTTTGCTCATGGACATGGATAAATCTGTCTTCGTATAACCCATAGTCACAGTCCTTTTTATCTAGAACTTCATAACATTGCTGCTTTGTTTTCTAGCATTAATTTTATAGATGAGATCATAAAGACAGCCTAGTTTTCTCTCCTCTATAGTCAACCTATTTTGTTTTTCTTTATGTAAGCTTGTGGGATTTCATCTGTTGCAATTCAGAATTTTCCTGGGATATATCTAAGTGTGTGCCTTCTATTAATATTCATTCCTGTACTCAGAGGGAGCCCTTTCTACCTAAAGATCCCAGTTCAGGCCCATTTCCTTTCATTATTTTATTATTGCTTCCCCTTTACATACCAGGTTTCTCCTTTGCTTTCTCACTTGGGAAATACACTTTTAGGAACATGGGAGGAATGGTCAGGGCTATTGCTAGTGTTGTTATGGAAGGAGTCTCTATGTTCTGTTCGTGGTCTTTCTAAACTTGGATGTGTCCTGCCCCCTGAGTTCCAGAGCTTTCAAGCCCATAGACAGTTGAAGACAACTTTAAAAATTCTTTATATTGAATACCAGGAATTTCTTAGAAGAATTTTAAATTTACTATGTTATTATATGACTAGATATGAGCTAAAAGGAACCAGGCACTAATTATAACTGATAACTTTCCCTCCCTTAGGAATCTTCAAGAAAATGGCATTTTATGTGTAATAAATTTAATAAATAAATCTGCCTTGTTGAAAAATATTTGTATTCCTATCACTCTCTAGTGATCAGATCATGTCAATGTTCTATATTAATAGCAGTAATATATATATGTCTATTTCAGATAAGCCAATTTAATATCTTCTTAGAAAATTATCTTCCTTGGACTATTTGTTTTTCTTTGCCTTTGCTGTTGAAAAGAACACATTTCTAAATAATCTACATAGTACTAATACACAGATTGTTTTTACACACGTTAGATCAGTAATTCTCAACCCTGTTTGTTCTTTAGACTCACAGAACACTTTAAAAATGACCATGGCCTATGCCATATCCCAGAATAATTAAACCCCTGGAGCTGGGGGCTGGGCTTCGATATTTTTCACAGGTGCTTCAAATTATTTTACTATGCATCTTAGTTAAGAATCACCGCTTTAGTAAAACAGGAAGAGCATTGATTCTACATTTGTTTGTCTGATTATTTAGTATTATGCATGGGACTGTTATGGTGGCCACACATTGTAGATAGCACATGGCAGGAAAGATCAGCAGTGCTTTGGCCTCTGGACCAAACCTCTTCCAAAGGTTTGCAGCAGCCATGCAGAGCAGTGGAAAGCCATACGGATCAATGGCCATGCACACATGTCAGATGTACCTGAGTACTTTGATGCAAGCCTGTCACTCAGGAAAAATGGTGCATGGGATATTGAATATTATATTTAGTGTTTATTCACATTTAAAGAAGACTTTATTCTAGGAATCACCTATGAAACATAATATGGGGTGTTACCTCCGAAAGTTCAGTTATGATTATAAACTCTTCTTTAAAATCTCACAGCACAGTTTGCTCATTCTGAGAATTTCTTCACCAAAAAAATTTCAAGTTTAAACTGAGGACAGTGTATACTACAGTTTTCTTTGAAAAATTCATTGTCATATCAATAGGAATATATATATATATTTTTTTTTCCTAGACACACCAGATATACAACTCCTAAATTCCTAGACATACCAGGCATATACACGATATATAACAGGCATGTAATTCCTAGACATATTAGTGTAACTGAATATTTTATGCCTTTGAAATTTTTTGTTTATAAATTTATTTATTTATTTATTTTATTGGCTGTGTTGGGTCTTCATTGCTGCACACGGGCTTTCTCCAGTTGCGGCGAGTGGGGGCTACTCTTCCTTGTGGTGCGCGGGCCTCTCACTGCGGTGGCCTCTCCTGTTGCAGAGCACGGGCTCCAGGCGCGTGGGCTTCAGTTGTTGCGGCATATGGGCTCAAAGGTTGCGGCTCATGGGCTCTAGAGCACAGGCTCAATAGTTGTGGTGCACGGGCTTAGTTGCTCTGCGGCATGTGGTATCTTCCTGGGGCAGGGATTGAACCCGTGTCCCCTGCATTGGCAGGCGGATTTTTACCCACTGTGCCACCTAGAAAGTCCTGAAATTTTTAATTACTAAAACAGCACTGTGATGCTTGAGACATATATATAAATGTATATATATTATACATGTTTATTATATTATACATATGTAGCTGGAATTTGCTCACTAATACCATTACTACTACTGCTGTTTCTGCTGCTACTACTACCACTACTCTATTACCGCTATTACTATTATTACTAGTATTATTACTAACAATAATAATAATAGCAAACACTTATATAGCACATACTATTTTCCAGGCATTATTCTAAGCACTTTCATACAGTAATTCTGTTAATGTTACTCCAGTGATCCTCTGTGGATGGTGTTACAATTATCCTCATTTTTCAGATAAGGAAACAGAGGCATAGAGAACTTTAATGACTTTGCAAAGTTGAGCGCAGGAGTTAGGATTCAAACCTGTGCTCTTCTCTATTGTATGCTACATGTAAGTTATCATTAAGTATCTAACTGTACTCTAATTAGAAACATAAAATAAAGTTTAAAGAGCTTGGAAAACAGAGCAGAAAAATGTGCCGGAATAAAGAATCTCAAGGAAAATGAATGAAAGAATGGCTGCCCTGGGATGTATGGGTTTGAGTTTTGAGGAACCAAATCAGATGGCAACTGAATTCAATATTAGGATCTAGGAAGCAGGACACTGAAACACTTCATTTATTGGTCTATAGAATGTAATAAAACAACTGGCTATTCAAGTGAACCAGTTTTTAATTCCAAAGCAATATCTTTGGTCTTGTTAATTGCAATTATCATATTAACTTTTAAATTATGTATAATACTATAATTTTTTACTAGCGTGGAATAAATTCAGCATGTGAACAAGAATTTCTTTCTTAACAAAATAGTCCTTTGTTCTGTCATAGATTTCCTCATATCTTCTTAATCATCTATAAGCATCAAAGTGCCTGCCATCTCTGTTATTAAGTTGATCTTGCTTTAAGTAGAATAATTTTCTCTACATCTTTGCTCTGTGTACATTTAAGTTATGACATATGACAATCATAAAAAGGATATATGATTATCAAGAAAAATGATAAATCAAATAACTGTGTACCTTCTATCAATTTTAAGGACAAAAATATCACCAATGCAACTGTAACCCCTTCTGTGCTGTTCCTTGCGCTCCAGTTTCCCTCCTGCGCTCAAGGGTAAACACTATTCTGAATTTTATATCTATTATGCTATCGATTTTACAAATTCATGTATATGAAACTATATTTATAGTCATTATATATCATGTATTATATATTATAAGCATTATATGTTAATTTTTGTTGAGTTATGAAATCCAGATAAATGGTATCATGATCTTATACTATATGAATTCTTCTGCATTTTGCCTTTTCCAGTCTACCATATATTTTTTTAGATGTTTCCATGTTCATATATATAACACTAAATTATTAATTTTACTTTTCTATGGTGTTCTATTGTATGAAAAAAATATATAAAGAATTTACTCATTTTCCTTTTCATGATTAATAAGCCTGTTTCTAGTTTTTCTCTAACACAGTTGATGCTATTATGACCTCTCTTGTGCATATTTTTTGGTGTGCATGTCAAAAGATTTCTAGGGATGGAATTGATGCGCGATAGCATAGGCACATTGTGAAACTTTAACTCCCATTTGCTTAACAATAACTCCCATTTGCTTAACGGAGTCGTTGAAACAATTAATATTCCCATAGTGACTAAGAATTCCTTTAATTCCACATCCTTAACGATACGCGGCATTGTCAGAATTTTAATCTTTGCCAGTCTACTAAAAAAGAAAAAAAATCAAAGTTTACCTCAATTTGATCTTAATTTGCTTTCTCAGATATTAAAAGTGTGTTTATTGATCATTTGCGTTCCTTTTTTTGTGAAACATCTTTTCTTGGCTCTTGCCTCTTTTTCTGATATCTTTTTCTAATTATTTTGTAGGAGTTCTTTATATATTCTAATAATATAATGTTTGTCTATTATAAGGGTTTTAAATATTTTCTGTTTTGTCTAATTTTTTACTTTATGCTGTTATTTGAAGAAAAAATTTAAATTTTATTGTAGTCAAACTTATCAGTCTTTGTAGTTTATGATTTTATGCTACAGTATTTTATGCCATAATATTGTTAATATTTATAATTATAAAAAGTATTGCATGTTCAACACTGAAAATATGGAAAGTGAACAAAAGCACAAAGAAGAAGGAAAAAAAGGTGAGGAAGAAGAGAAGAGTAGGGAGTGAATATTTAAATTTTAGTTATAATAAGTATGGAACTTAGTATGTTTTCACGTTTGTTGTGTTTTAACTCTTAAATTTCTCATGAAGTCCTTTGAAACACTTTTATACTGAACAGTTAAGATTTTTCTAAGTTATTGATTTTTACTCTGCTTTCTTTAAGGCTATTTACCTCTTGTTCATCAAATTTAAATCGTATTTTCCTGTTTGCTTTAATTCTGTGATGGTTTATGATATAAAGATATTTAAACTTTTAGAATTCAGAATTCAAACCTATGAATCACTTTTGTTGTGATTGGTTTTTCAAATTTAGAAGATCCTGTGATGTCTCAGGATCAGTTAAATTTGTCTATCCTTTATTCTACACTTGGTACAGTATACTATATACACATACACACAAACACATGCACTTCTAAAAAATTTATTGAAGTATAGTTTATTTACAATGTTGTATTAATTTCTCTTGTACAACAAAGTGACTCAGTTATCCATATGTATATATTCTTTTTCATATTCTTTTCCATCATGGCTTATTGCAGGATATTGACTACAGTTCCCTGTGCTATACAGTAGGACCTTGTTGTTTATCCATCCTATACATACTACTGCTAATCGCAAACTCCCAGTCCTTCCCTCCCCACCTCCCCCACCTTGGCAACCACAAGTCTGTTCTCTATGTCTGAGTCTGTTTCTGTTTCATAGATATGTTCATTTGTGTTGTATTTTAGATTTCACATATAAGTGGTATCATATGGTATTTGTCTTTTTCTGACTTACTTTTCTTAGTATGATAATCTCTAGGTCCATTCATATTGCTGCAAATGGCATTATTTCAACCTTTTTTTATGGCCGAGTAATATTCCAGTCTGTGTGTATGTGTGTGTGCACGCGTGTGTGTGCGCGTGCATGCATGTGTGTGCATGCGTGTGTATATATATGCACATATATATATCACATCTTTATTCATTCATCTGTGGATGGACGTTTAGATTGTTTCCTTGTCTTGGCTATTGTAAATTGTGCTGCTGTGAACACAGGGGTGCATGTATCTTTTTGAACTATAGTTTTGTCTGGGTATATGCTAGATATATGGCAACTCTATTTTTAATGTTTTGACGAACCTCCATACTGTTTTCCATAATGGCTACACCAATTTACATTCCTACCAGCAGTGTAAGAGGGTTCTCTTTTCTCTACACCCTCGTACACACTGTTTTAACACGATTAAAAACTTAGTGCATTCTGTTATTTAACTTGAAATTTGATCCCCCAAACATGTATTGAGTAATCTGTAACATCTCCCTAGATGATTATGTTTTATATGATCAAGTTCCTATGTGGACTATGATCTGCTTTAGGGCTACCTAACTCATGCAGGTGTCTGCCATTTTTGACCCTTGACCAAAGACTACACCCCACTGTTTTAATTGTTGAATTTCATAATATGTTTCATATATTTCGTTTCATATCCTTAAAACTAAACATAGCTTTTCATATATTTAAGGTCCTTAAAATTTGAAACAGAAATATCTAGAAGAGTAAAAGATACTTGCTTCACTGACTTGATATATAAATTATATATTACTTGATTTCTTCTCCTAATGCTGGTTGCTCAAAACTTGTTCCTTAGCAGTACTGCTGGAGGTGTCAACATTTGAAGGAGTCCTTCAGAAATGTATTGTAAAGCTCTGAATGCTTTTAGACAAAGAAAAAAAGAAAAAAAAATTAAAAAGGAAAAAAGGTGTTTTTGGAAAAAATATCATGGATATAGAATAGAATGAGAATAGAATGCAAATATCTCCTGGGATCATTGATGCCTGGCACCCCTTCCACTATTTCTCAAAAACCCTTTTCTTTGACCAATTGTGACTCTTTCCCACAGTTACCTTCTTCCCACTTTTACCTTCATCTTCAACAATGTAAATTGCCCTCAGTGATAAAAAATGTCCTGTATTCAGGACTATGTTAGTCAGAGTTCTCCAGAGAAACAGAACCTGTGTGTGTGTGTGTGTGTGTGTGTGTGTGTGTGTATGTGTGTGTGTGTGAGAGAGAGAGAGAGACAGAGAGAGAGAGAGATGTTTAGTGTAAGGAACTGGCTAATGTAATTATGGAGAAGTCCCAAGATCTGCAGTTGCCAGGCTGGAGACTCAGAAGAGCTGATGGTGTATTTCTAGTCCAAAAGCCAGTAGTCTCAAGATCCAAGAAGAACAAATGTTTCAGTTCAAGTTCAAAGGCAGGAAAAGGCCAATGCCCCAGCTGAAGCAGTCAGGCAAGAGGGATTGCTCTTATTTGTGGAAAGAGGTGGTCAGTCCTTTTTTTCTATTTGGCCCTTCAATTGATTGGATGAGGGCCACTGACATTAAGGAGGGTAATCTACTTTACTCAGTCTGTTGATTCAAGTGTTAATCTCATCCAAAAACACAGACACACCAGACTATTGTTTGAATAAATAGCTGAGCATCCCATGGCCCAGTGAAGCTGACACATAAAATTAACCATCACAAGAATTTATCATTTCTCCATTTTGTATTTGCTACAGGAAGGTTACATAAAATCTTATGGATGGCCAACTTTATTAGTTTATTCTGATATTTCAAATTATTATTCTAGCTGGAAATTGAAAGTGAAAGCATATTGATATTTCAAAACCTTTAAATCAGTTTGATACAGGGAGTTATTACATCAGAGCCATTGTCTGTCCCTGAATTCTTGGATATTCTAAAGTGAAAGGAAATATAAACTTCAGCACTACAGATCAGCTAGAAGAAATAGGACTGTCAAACGCTTTGAAAAGGTATGGTGGGGAACGAGAAGCGTCGAAGAAATGAGAAAACAGAAAACAACCATGTTTCTGCTAGAGCAGTTGACATTTTGAAACCTATATTTCTCCTCAGAGAAGTCCCCACAGCTTCTATAATTAATATTGTTCTGAGTGGGGAACAGAAGTGAGGGGAAGAAATGAAGTATTAAAACCTTTGTCATATTCAGTCCCAAGTGAGTGACGCTCATAGAAATAAAGCTTGTATCCACGTGTGGAGAACAGATACTTTGAAAGTCTATTACATTTTACATGCATATGTAATGAATTGTGTTTGTTTTCTCCAGAGAAATTTAATTGAAATACTTGAAATCAAAAATCTTTTGGAGAAAAGCAAACATCAGAGTGTTAAAATTCATCTCAGATAGATCAGTCTAATAAAAAGGAAAGCCAGACTCAAATTCACTTAATTTCATTTGTCCATTCAACAAACATTTATTTCCTACATGAATATATTATTTTATGTACCTAGAACATATCTGTGGGATGAAAGAAAGAGAGGAAAAGAGAGAAAGAATAAGGATGTGAAAGTGAGGTGGATAAGCCTACAAAAATATAATAAATTGCTAGCAAAAACTTGTCATAATGGTTGTTTTGTTGTGGAACAGAAGTAGAGAATCAGAGAGGTCACCTACTCTTTACTTAAAATAATATTACATGGTGTGTATGTAGTTATCATTTACTATGTGTGAAGCACTGTGTTGGGTACCGTGAGAGTCAATGTAAACAAGACAGTCATGTTTTATGACATCATAGGCTGAGATAATAACTAATTACATTAAACCATGAGATGGTTTTACTGCATGCTGTGATCCTAATTGAATGCTATCTATCTTTTGTTTTTATGATATAATATTAAAAACATTTAGATTTTCTTAAAACTACTTAGACATAAAAATGTAGAAAATCAGCATTAGTGAGAAATATCTAGCTCCTAAGAAATATTTTAGAAATAATTTTTTCAGTATAATTACTAATATAGTAAATACTCATCTACATTAGTGATACGCAAGTTCCATGATTCTCAGTTTATCTTTTGTCTGATACATTTTGAATGAGCCAGAACATTTTCAAACTCTTTCAAACTCTTGGATCATTTCATGCTGTTTTCCTTCTGAGTTGTTTAATTCACTTCACTCAGTCATTAACTTATTCATTCAATACAGATTGATTGATTGGTACATGTATCATTCCTTAATAGGAGCTGCAGAAAAGAAGAATCAAACATTAGTAGACATAAATCCAGTGTTATGAACCTTATTGACCAGTCATGTAGTAAAAAGAGAAGACATCTACTTGAGATATAATTATCAGAAAAAGGGTTAAGTGCCATAAAAGGAGAATGTGTAGAGTTCTATTTCTGTTCATGCAGCTATAGTGAAGGGGGCATTAGACATAATAACTGAATAGTAGTTACTATTTTGGCAACTGGGGAAGAGGAGGAGAGCCCTCTATGTAGAGAGAACAATGAAAACCAAACAAGGGGAAGCAGCATTCAGTTTTGTCATGCATGGAATCTCTAATGGCATGAAACTGGCGACAGATTTGAAGGCTTTAAGTATCTCAAGATGTTTTTGTTTGTTTTCAATGGGAAGCTATTGAAGATTTTTGAACAGCAGTATCTTTAGCCGGAATGACTAAAGAGGTATTGCTGCCATTACCTGAAATAGTGGGTTCAAGAGATATACCCATTTGGGAAGCTGTGTATGTGTTAAGGGATGGGTTCTGCTGAGTCATTTTTGGAATGTTCTATTCAGCAGGGGAGATGCAAGACCAGAATTGGCAAGTGAGGCAAGAGCTGTGGCAGTAAGTATTACAGTTACTGTCTCTAACATAGGTGTTAATGCCGAAATCATGAAACTAGATAAGGCTTCCAAAGAACAAAGTGAGTTAAGGTAGGGAAGACAAAAGTACCTAGGGTATAACCCTAAAGTGGGCAGGGAATAAAATAATGATCTACAATTAA
The DNA here is from genome assembly GCF_030028045.1 of Hippopotamus amphibius kiboko. Classification (NCBI taxonomy): domain Eukaryota; kingdom Metazoa; phylum Chordata; class Mammalia; order Artiodactyla; family Hippopotamidae; genus Hippopotamus; species Hippopotamus amphibius. The sequence continues at coordinate 73,162,188 of NC_080187.1, forward strand.
AAGGTGGGAGCAGGAAAACAAACCCCAGGAAACAGAGCAGCAGTGTTAGAAAGAGAAACAGAGAAGTGGAGAAGTATCATCCCATAGAAGGTAAGAAGAAAAAAAAAGTGAAAAAAGAGATAATGCTGTCAAATGCATCAAAGAGATTGAGGTAAAAAAGCACTAAGGAAATATTTATATATGAACTCGTAGAGGTGAGCATTTTTACTAATGAATTACAGACAATCTCAAGTTGCAGATATTAAAATATGTTACTCTTTTTTTCTTTATAACGTTCTTATTTATTTGTTTATTTATTTGGCTGCATTGGGTCTTTGTTGCTGTGAGTGGGCTTCTCATTGCAGTGGCTTCTCTTGTTGCAGATCATGGGCTCTAGGCACGCGGGCTTCAGTAGCTGCGGCATGCGAGCTCAGTAGTTGTGTCTCACGGGCTCTAGAGCACAGGCTGAGTAGTTGCTCCACAGCCATGTGGGATCTTCCCGGACCAGGGCTCAAACCCGTGTCCCCTGCACTGGCAGGCAGATTCTTCACCACTGCACCACCAGGGAAGCCCCTAAAATATATTACTCTTACAGTGTGACAGTCCATACTCCACACGCAGAAAGAATAGTGGCTCTTTGGGTGGAGAATGTGATATATATTTACCTCTTGTGTTGTGTTGTGACTCTAAAACTCATTCCTAGGTTTGTGCTCTGTATAGTTGAATGAAGTATTTGGAATAAACGTCCAATGCTTTGGTAGACAAGAGAAGGGGATGGTGGTGTATCTTGGACATGCCGGTGAATGTGGGAGGTGGGTAATGTGTTTCATTGGTATGGGCACAGTCTCCTCTTTTTGTTCCCTTCTTTGTGTTCTTTCTCAAACGAAGACGCTAAGAACTGTAACATTTGCAAATGAAAGTAGTGAGCACAGCTGAGATGCCCTTGAAACACTCTTTATGTTAACAAAATTCACCCTTTCAGGATAGCTATTTTTCATAATTTTATATTTCACCATAAATAGTGGCACAAAGTTAAACAAAATAGGGGTGAGAAAATGGAAATCAGGTACATTTAGCAATTAACAAAGTTGATCAAATCATATACAACATTGAAAATAAATTTAATAGATTTTGACCTAAAATAATAAATTCCATGATTTTTTTTCAATTTTTCTAGTCCCTAATTGTGTTCTTTTTAATTGACAGCTTAATTATTTTTCCTTCTGATAGCCTCTGATATTTCTGAAGTGGAATTCTGCCCTTCTCAGTTTTCCAAACTTGAGATTGAAGGTAAAAGGGCTATATTCTCCCACTTGACCTTCCTGAGTACCCACCTGGTTAGCTTGGATTTCCTCCAGATGCCAGTAACAAGTCCCCCCGCCCCCCAACAATGGCATAAACAAAGTAGAAATTTATTTCTTTACAAGAGCAGTCCAGAAGTAGGAAGTCAAGATCAGATTTTACAAGATCTACAGTATCAGAAAACTAAGATCTTTCTATTTTATGTCCCAATTCAATGACTTGTATTCTCAAGTCATTTCATAATACCCTGTGGCTGCTCGAGTGTCACTATCTTAGTATTCTTCGCAGCAGGAAGGAGGAAAGGGGAAAAAGTAGGACTTCTCTCCCTTTTAAGGAGACATTTGGGAAAATATTCACAACATTTCTGCTTAAATTTCTTTGGCCAAAAATTGGGCACATGGCTATACATGGCTGCAAAAGAAGCTGGAAAATATAGTCTTTTAGGTGTGTGGCAATCTCTTCTTAAACTACGGCCAGAGTAATCATGTTGTTTTGCTAAACAAAATCTTTCCATAGACTTACCGTTAATGATGAATCAATTAGTAATCCCTCAGTTTGGTGTTTAAACTCTTCGTAATAACCCCAAACATATTCTTCCAAATTTATTTTGCGTTGCTCTTACATACACACACACACACTTAAACCATGTTAAACTCAAGAATGTTTTACAAACACATCTCTTGCTTTTCCTATTGTACTTTTTTCTTTGCTTTTTTCTCACCTAGATTTGCCTCTTTCTACCATTGCTTATTGAAATCTTATTTGTCTAATAAGGCCAATGACAAATACTACATCTTTAAAAAATTCTTTCCTAATTCCTGAGTAGTATATACGTTTCACTCCTTTGATTTCCCACTGCATTTTATTTGTATCTCTTTCATGATATGTTATATATATTTTACCACTTACATCACATTTGGGCTTGCTTTAAATTCCCCTGTAGACAATAAGGTCCTTGAAGAGTCAAAGATGTATCTCATCTCATTTATTTCCATACATATTCTCTGAAGCACCTAGTTTCTGATTTCTGCATAGGAAGGACACAAAATAGTCATAATATTTAACTGAAATTAAATTTCTATAGAAGTTTGTGCCTACTTTTTAAGCAGTATGGAAAAGAGCATAATTACATATAGAAATTTTTTTAGAATTAAGATTATGTATGTTTGAAGTAGGCAGTTTTGAAATACAGCAGAGGACCAAGGATGTCCTGATGAAAGTGTTTAAGGGTCACAGTGGATCTGAATATGCTTATCCTTAGGGGGCAGGGAGGAGTCCATTTGTGTGTGGAACCCAAAAGATCAGGGAAGGGATTCAAGCATGTTTATTGGAGAACCTAGCTGCCTCTCATCAGTTCATTTAGAAATAGGTCCTCCCTCAGCCAACATGATATTACAGGATTTGAGCTCAGAATCTGACCCTACTGAGCCCTGTGAATCCCCAAGAGAGTTATTAATACAAACGCACTCTAGTTTTTTTGTAGATCTGATATTTCATATAATAGTCGCTTAGGAGAATTCTACTCCCTGTTTAAAATGGGAGATAAAACTTTATTCTACTAGTGGTGGATAGATTATTGCAGAAGTGAATTCCGGATCAAATGTCTCTTGTGTGGGGAGGAGTGGCAGTCAGATTCATGCAGGAGAACCGGGTCTTTCTGTGTCAGTGCAGTAGGTGACAGATCTAGATTTAAATCTCTGCTCTACCACTTCGTGAGCCTGGAAAAGTTGCTTAAATCTCTGAGGCCTAAACAATATGTATTGTTGTATACCACCTGGCATTGTAATAAATGTAATTATTTATCAATATTGGATGCTGCAGATTAAAAAAAAAATCCTATCACAAAGTCACTGAGTTAAGGTATTTGGAACACCAGAGGGACAGTTTCCAAGGGAACTGACAAGACAGAAGTTCTTTGATGGATTCAGACCCTATTGGACCAGCAATCTGTACTGTCCCTTCCCCAGAAATAGGCACCTTTTCCATAGTGATAGACAGTATTGTGGAGCAGAAATCCTCTCTACTGGCACAAAACTCTTAGGAAAGGAAAGAGATGCTGAGGCTAAATTACCTAGTTTATTCATTCCTATTACTGATTAAGAAAGAGGGGACATGAGAGATCAGGAGTGTCACCATAATTCTGCTTCCTTGCCAGGAGAAGCTTTCTATTCCAACACTCCCCAACTTTGTATTCTCTTAACCTATTGGACTTAATCACCCAATGTTATGATGAGGCAGAGTATTGTCATGAGCCAACTCCATCTCAGAGGTGGGCAATCCTCAGTCCCAGCACAGTTCTCTTCCAACTTTAAGAGATCACTCCCTCAAAACCCCCCATTGCTCCCTTGGATCATTCCTCCTGGGACCACTGATGGGCATTATACTCTCTGCAGTGATTCCGACTTCTCTGCAGTGGCTCCCGGAACTCTCTGCAGTGGTTCAGAAGAATATGTTATTAAATCATCGCCATGATTTACAGGCTGAAATTTCATACCCTGTTCTATATCTCATCCAAAGTGTATGTAGCCACGTTGTCCAATGTATCATATAAGAAGTTCTGCAGTGAGAATGAGTGCGATAATGAAACACACAAACACATAAATGCCTTCCACCAACAAAATGCCAGTAATACAGAGTAACCTCAGATTTGTCTTCTGCATTTGTTAAATTCTCTAGGAGAAAATAAAATTTAAAAATAGGATCCCTTTATAAATAAGGTCAAAGATTATAACTCCAAAAGTATCAAATCTGAAATAAAATTCTATTGCCCTCATAAATCCAAAGTCCAAAATTCTTAGATTAAAATCCTACATCATTCTCTCCAGTCCATTATTCTGCTCATTCTTAGCTAGAGTTTCTTTATGCCTGGGTGAACTTTGGATTCTGTTATATATCCTAGAATGTATCTTGTTGGAATGGACATTGTTTTTAGGGCCTCAGCAATTGTGTAAATGCAATGCATTCAAGGTTAACCCTGCCACAGTTTGTTTCATGACGTTGGATAAAGTTGGTCAGTGCTATTCTGACAGGCTTGATCAATAACAGAAAAACTAGAACCCCATTCGTCCTTGGTAGTTCCCTGGCTTTTCAAAGCAGTGAGTATTGTCCCATGCTCTGAGATACAGCAGATCTGTAGTCAACTTTTCCCTGTAATTGAGTCTTTTCACAGGGCTCATTTCTGTACTTCATTCCCATTTCTGCTCAGAGGTTTCCTCTTCAGAGAGAGATTGCCTTTCTCCATCTCAAATCACCCTTAGCACATTGCTTTCTGTCTGTTTATCACATATTGTTGGAGATTATATGTGTATCTTTTTTTGGTCTTACTTGCTACTAGAATATAGATGAAGGGAAAGACATTGTTGTCTTATCCTTGTTGTATCCCCAATGATGAGAGAAGCTCCTTGGACCTAAGAGTCAATCAATCAGCGTTTGTGAAATAAATGAATGGAGTAAAAACCAAAACTCTCCTGTAAGACCCTCCCACTCACCGATATCTGATCTCCATTCTTAAGGGAAACCTACCTCTAATTCTGTTTTTAATTTTTCTGGTTATTATTTATATTTCTCAATGTATCAGCTTAGGGAATTCTTTTGACTCCTTCCTCTAAATAATGAGGCATTTAGCTCAGTTTAGCTGTGCACACATCTCCTGAGTGTTGTTAGTGATATTACCTTGAAGACTTCATAGTATGTACTAAAACTTATTTTACTCATGGTGGCTGATGTTATTAAGTGACTCACCCAATACCCACTTTCTCTTCAGCTTTGGCTGTCCCCCCGTCATCCTGTCTGGAATATGAACATAAATATGGAGAGGCAGCAGCTATTTTGTGGCCCTGTTAGAGAAGAAAGACAGATCCCAGCTCCTGGTGAAATTGTTGGTAAGATGTACCAGTTCAGGGCTGAGGCAGACACACTCACGTGCATTCTTCTTTCTCTTAATCCTTGTTTTCCAGTAACTTATAGTTGAATACATTACTACTGATAAATTGTTTAGTCAACTTTGAGCCATAACTCTTGATACCCTATTATGCAAAATGAGGAAAAAAGTGTTTCTATATTAGTCTCCTGCATTCTCCTCTGCCAGTTTCTCTCGGCTATATCATTATTTTGCTATCAGAGTTTATAACTCTTACATGCTGTTCTATTATGGTAATTAATCCTCCTAGGATTTGCCTTCAGAGTTAATCTAAAATTTGATAAATAATGAACAGCAATATAATTATGTAAATATCAGTCACAATTAGAACCTCATGTTATGATTGGACTCAGAGACAAAAAAATAGAATTATAAACCATAAAACCTGGGTAGCTCAAAGAAGAATCTTGAATTATAGTCAAATGGAGTCGTACAATTCACTAAATTACGTTTCATTTGGTTTGTTTCACATTTGGGCTTTCTTTTATATGTTTTTTTCTGAAGTTTTTGTCTTTTTCTTATCATTTAAAAAATGCTTTCTTTATCATATCGCTAATTTTTAGCCCAGTTTCCTAGTTAACCTCCTTATTTGATGTCTTTAGAATTATTTCCAAATTTACCCATAGACATATGCAAGTTCATTCTCCTGATGAGCATGAACTTGCCCCTCCCAACAGTGATTTTTTTTTTTTCATCTTTGCCTGGTAGATATATGTAAAAAAGATTTCAAAGTTGAATGATCTGATTACCATTAATAATTCTAAGCATTTTTCTTATTATTTTTCTTCTTTTATAAATTATTTATTCCTTGTCTATATGCAGTTTGCTATTAAGATAGCCATCTTTATCCTGCTATTTTTATAATTCTCTTGTTTTTGGTATATAAACTTTATCATTTTATTACAAATGCTTCTTCAGTTTGCTGTTTGTTTTCTGTTTTTATAGTGGATTTGTTTTTCTGTGTTAAAGATTTTTTTTTTAATACAATAGTTTTAAGGTAGAAGTTGCTCAAATAAAAAAAAAAAATCTTCCCCATATGACCCCTGTCTTGATGTCATTCTAGCTGAAATTGAAACTTAACTCTATCAGGTCATGTACTAATGAACTATCTAAGTGACCTATCTCAGAAATATTAATTGTGCTTCAATTATATACTTAACAATGTTTTAACACAGAAAATAATGAAGTATAAACCAATGTAATCATTGCTCTTATGAAACATACATTCAAAATTAAATTTAATAATAATCCCAAAAGAAACGTATACCATAATGTTTATTGCAGCACTGTTTACAATAGCCAGGACATGGAAGCAACCTAAATGCCCATCAACAAACGAATGGATAAAGAAGATGTGGCATATATATACAATGGAATATTACTCAGCTATAAAAAGGGATGAGATGGAGCTATATGTCATGAGGTGGATAGAACTACAGTCTGTCATACAGAGTGAAGTAAGTCAGAAAGAGAAAGACAAATATTGTATGCTACCTCACATATATGGAATCTAAAAATGGTACTGATGAACTCAGTGACAAGACAAGAACAAGGACGCAGATGCAGAGAATGGACTGGAGAACTCGAGGTTTGGTGGGGGCGGGGGGTGAAAGGGAAGCTGAGACGAAGTGAGAGAGTAGCACAGACATATATATACTACCAATTGTAAAATAGATAGCCAGTGGGAGGTTGTTGTATAATAAAGGGAGTCCAACTCGAGGATGGAAGATGCCTTAGAGGACTGGGACGGGGAGGGTGGGGGGGAGTCGAGGGAGGGAGGGAATACGGGAATATGCTTATAAAAACAGATGATTGAACTTGGTATACCCCCCAAAAAATAATAAATTTAAAAAAATAATTAAATTTAAATTTGTTATTCAAAGATCTCAGGTTTGTTTACCTGTCTATCTAGGTAATATAAACAGGTCCTTGGGTTTAGGTTTAAAATCATTAAACATATGAGAAAAAAATATTACCCTCTAGCTCTCTCCTATACCAATTTCTGTCAGCTCTTCTGATCCACAGTTATGGGTATTAACTATTTCTGAAAACACTTTCCTAGGGCAGTTAGATGTCAAGATTGTGAAGGAAAACAAATATATCTTCATTTCTCTTCTCCATAGTTAAAAAAATTATGCAGAAATATGTGTATATTTCCTTGTAATCTTGTAACACTGTGTTTTCATAAGGTTTCTAAAATTAAATAATTTTCCAAGTTAAGGTGTGTATATTTGGTATTCCTTTGTTTTGTTTTAAGAAGTTAAATTTTAATGGAAAAATTTCCTTTTGTCTTAATAAAGAAATATGTATATATCTAATAGTTTTTGCTTTTTATATGTTTTTAAAAAATTTTTTGGTTTGTTTGAAATTATAAATCCTGAAAATATCAGGAAATGCATTATGTAAATATTTCCAAAATATAACTGGCAGGCACTGTAATGTAGAGAGGGAACAAATGGTTTTAAGTCAAATACTTAGGTGAGTTTCTGTCTTGAGAGTGCTCCCACTTATTTGATGAGCTAATTTCCTTAATATATTGCCTATAAAATACAGATAATAGCAATAACTATCTAATAAACATTTTGTGAAGCCTAAGTAAGAAAAGATATCAAGAGTTTAGTACAAAGCCTGGAAAATATGCAATAGCATAAATACTTGCATTTATTATTCTAATTATTAATTTTAATAGCTGTGTAGTTGTGAGATAGGTCCCATTATAATTTACCTTGATTAACTCCAAACTCTTCATGAACATAATATCCAGGAAAAAGCCATCTATGGCTCTAATATATGATTTCACTAACTTAAAAATCAAGTGTTTTATTGGAAAAAATTGGAAGAAGGCTTCAACCTGAAAATGTCCCAGCTAGGTTTTCTGTCTGCATGCGTGTTTTATTAAAACTGGTCATCCTTATGGATATTTATCACAACCCCCAGATAATGTAAACATTCCACCATTATAAATGAATGATCATTTCTTTACCCTGTAGTGTATGTAACAATGTGGTGACTTTGAATCATTAGCAATAAGTTTTTTTTCCAGTATTTCTCACAGATCTAAACACAATATAAATTCTTTTCTTCTTGTAAATATTTTTGGCTAGGAAGTTTCACAAAGACAAAGAAGTTACTGAACCACTATGTAGAATAATTGTCTTAATTTTCTTATTTATGTTTTCACATGTTACTCAATGCTTTCTTTGCTAATTTTTGATTACATTTCTCTCTAGTAAATAAAAAATATGCTCAAATAAAAAATTTCAGTGGAACTAGTACTAACATAGCAAGAAACATAGTCCGTGATGGTAGCCAGTACCATATGAGGAGAGATTCAAATTTTAAAGACAAAATGAATGAATTCAGAAACCAAAAAGCTTGTTAGACAAGCTTTGTAGTTGCTTTAAATTTATAAATTGCTTGTTTCCCAAAGTACTGAGATGATTGATATGACTCAAATGTATACTAAATTAGTAATTTCTCCTATGAGCTTCTATTTTGAAAAATGAATGTTTCAAATATGACTTACTTTGTTGATTGAGGAAACATTGTTATGTTGAATGATAAAGTGAGAATGTGTTATACAAACAAGAAAACTTGACTTAGAATTTAGCATGTGCCAAATATCATACAACCTCTGCATGGAGGTGATTTTATGGGCCTTTCTGTGAGCTAGGGAAACTCCTTTTTTTTTAAAGAGAGACCTTGGAATATTTGAGAATTTTGATGATTACTCCATTGAAACTGAATAATAAAAAGTTGAGATAATTTTTGCTCTAGAAACTTTGAAGACAATTTTTTTGTCATGTACGTTTCTATACATTTCTATGCATGTACAATACATTTCTCACGGATTGTGGCACTTGGAAGGAAAGAGTATGGGAATTTATGAAGAGTAGATTCCTGTTACATTGTACTTTAGCAGAAATAGATAAGACCAAAAAGCAATAAAAAACCAACAGAAAAATGAAAAATAGCATGTTGTATTAGTTGAGGGGAGAGTATTCTGGTTACTATTTCTGCATAACAAATTATTCCAAGAATAAGTCATGTGTGACAGTGACCGTTTTATTACTCATAGATTCTGTGAATCAGGAATTTGAACAGGGCACAACGGGGTAGCTTTTTTCTGCTCCATGATGCCTGGGGTCTCAAAGACTGGATGTTAGAATCACCAGGAGGCTCATTCACTAACATGTCTGGTTCTTGGTCTGGGATGACTGGAAGATTAGGGCTGCCAATGTGAATGTCTGCACATGGCCTCTCCATGTCTTGACTTCCTCACAGCATGGCAGTTCTAGGCAGTCGTACTTTTCGCACAGTGGCTCAGGGCTCTAAGTGTGAGCATTCCAGGGAACAAGACAGAAGCCACAACACATTTTGTGACACATCGGAAGTCACACAGAGTCCTCTGTGTGACCAAAGCAGTGACAGGTTTTCCTAGATTCAAGTGTAGAAGACATAGACAGCGCTTTTCAATAGGAGGAGTGGCAAAGGCGTGCAGAAGAGAATGTGGGATGGGAGATGTTGGGGGCCATATTTAGAATACCTTTATGTTGTTTTATTTTAAAGAACTTTTATTGAGATACAATTTACATACAATACACTGCATATATTTAAAGTATACAATTTAATATTATTTTCTTATTAGTAATGTACATATGGCAATCGCAATCTGCCAAAATACCTTTATGTTTTAGAAAGCTTTAAGCATTCAAAACTATTGAATGCTCTTTTTGGTCCTAGAATAGAAGAAAATTTTAACCATATGTAGTTTAAAGAGGAAACCATTACAATAAATAAAATTTTATATGCAGTATATAATGTACAATATATGTACACATGTCTTTATATGTATATATTCTTATACTTACAATATGTATTTTTAATATTCTTATTTTAAAAAATCTATATTTTCCCTAAATAGGAAAGGATTCTACCAAAGTAGCAAGCAACTGTTTGGCGTCTCCACTAAGAAACACATGAAAAAGTGAAGTTAAACTTCATATGTGTGAAATGTTCTGATAGTAAGAGCTGTTGAGCTTTGGAATGCGTGGCTGAGTCTGCAGAATCAGAAACACAGTCCAGAGAACTGCTCTTTTCCCCCTCTGTAACTGCTTTATAAGGGAAGGGAAGACACAAAGTCATCTGTCTCATGTTGCATCATTCACATTGATGTTGCTAAATGGTAAGAAAAAACATCGTTTCACTTTTGTGCCTAAAAGAGGAAACATTTTTTTCTGTACTTTTTCTAGATTAATAGTGATTTTTTAAGAACTTATGACTTTTCTGCAACAGCTAATTATCATGTGATAAGAAAACACAGTTGGCTGTCCTTCCAAGGCTCCAGTTTCACTTAGCTTTGCAAGATGCGGCAATTAATACTTGCAAAACCGAAACAAAACTGCCTGACATTTTCATGTAGACCTTTGTTTATAGTGACAAAGTCAAGTGCTTTCTAAGGTAAAGCTCTGGTGACTTCTGGGAATGAGGTGGAGATGTTAGTTTTTCTGGGGAAGTCTTGGGGGAGGATGCAGAATAGGGCTAGGAGCTTGCCCATGGGACCACTGCTCAGACATACTACAGTGATTCTGCTCTTACTTTTGAGATGGAGAAGAAAAAGCTTAGGAAAATCCAAGCACTCTTCGAGCACTTGTCTTGGGTTTCCCCTCCTATATTAGAGAATGATACTTACTAGGATTCTTACTATTCCATTGTATATATATGCCACATCTTCTTTATCCGTTCATTTGTTGATGGGCATTTAGGTTGCTTCCACGTCCTGGCTATTGTAAATAGTGCTGCAATAAACATTATGGTACATGTTTCTTTTGGGATTATGGTTTTCTTTGGTTATATGCCCTGTAGTGGGATTACTAGATCATATTGTAGTTCTATTTGTAGTTTTTTAAGGAACCTCCAAATTGTTTTCCATAGTGGCTGTACCAACTTACATTCCCACCAACAGTGCAGGAGAGTTCCCTTTTCTCCACACCCTCTCCAACATTTGTTGTTTCCAGATTTTGTGATGATGGCCATTCTGATGGGTGTGAGGTGATACCTCATTGTGGCTTTGACTTGCATTTGTCTGATGATGAGTGATGTTGAGCATCTTTTCATGTGTTTGTTGGCCATCTGTATGTCTTCTTTGGAGAAATGTCTATTTAGGTCTTCCGCCCATTTGTGGATTGGGTTGTTTGCTTTTTTGGTATTAAGCTGCATGAGCTGCTTATATATTTTGGAGGTTAATCCTTTGTCCGTTGTTTCATAGGCAACTATTTTTTCCCATTCTGAGGGTTGCCTTTTCGTCTTGTTTATGGTTTCTTTTGCTGTGCAAAAGCTTTTAAGTTTCATGAGGTCCCATTTGTTTATTCTTGATTTGATTTCCATGATTCTAGGAGGTAGGTCCAAAAGGATCTTGCTTTGATGGATGTCACAGAGTGTTCTGCCTATGTTTTCCTCTAGGAGTTTTATAGTGTCTGTCCTTACATGTAGGTCTTTAATCCATTTGGAGTTTCTTTTTGTGTATGGTGTTAGGAAGTGTTCTAATTTCATTCTTTAACATGTTGCTGTCCAATTTTCCCAGCACCACTTCTTGAAGAGGCTGTCTTTTTTCCATTGTATATTCGTGCCTCCTTTGTCAAAGATAAGGTGCCCATATGTGTTTGGGCTTATTTCCGAGTTCTCTATTCTATTCCATTGATCTTCCTTTCTATTTTTGTGCCAGTACCATACTGTCTTGATCACTGTGGCCTTGTAGTATAATCTGAAGTCAGGAAGCCTGATTCCACCAACTCCATTTTTCCTTCTCAAGATTGCTTTGGCTATTCAGGGTCTTTTGCGTTTCCATACAAATCTTAAGATTTCTTGTTCTAGTTCTGTGAAAAATGCCATTGGTAATTTGATCGGGATTGCGTTGAATCTGTAAATTGCTTTGGGTAGTACAGTCATTTTCACTATGTTGATTCTTCCAATCCAGGAACATGGTATGTCCCTCCATCTGTTTGTGTCATCTTTGATTTCTTTCATCAATGTCTTAAAGTTTTCTGCATACAGATCTTCTGCTTCCTTAGGCAGGTTTATTCCTAGGTATTTTATTCTTTTGGTTGCAATGGTGAATGGGAGAGTTTCCTTAATTTCTCTTTCTGCTCTTCCATTGTTAGTGTATAGGAATGCAAGAGATTTCTGTGCATTAATTTTGTATTCTGCTACTTCACTAAACTCATCAATTAGTGCTAGCAGTTTTCTGGTAGAGTCTTTAGGGTTTTCTATGTATAGTATCATGTCATCTGCAAAGAGAGACAATTTTACTTCTTCTTTTCTAATTTGGATTCCTTTGACTTCTTTTTCTTCTCTGATTGCTGTGGCCAACACTTCCAAAACTATGTTGAATAATAATGGTGAGAGTGGATACCCTTGTCTTGTTCCTGTTCTTAGAGGGAATTCTTTCAGTTTTTCCCCATTGAGAACGATGTTGGCTTTTGGTTTCTGATATATGGCTTTTATTATATTGAGGTAATTTCCTTCTATGCCCATTTTCTGGAGAACTTTTATCATAAATGGATGTTGAACTTTGTCAAAAGCTTTTTCTGCATCTCTTGATATGATCATATGGTTTTTATCCTTCAATTTGTTGATATGATGTATCACGTTGATTGATTTGCGTATATTGAAGAATCCTTGCATCCCAGGGATAAACCCCACTTGATCATGGTGTATGATTTTTTTTAATGTGCTGCTGGATTCTATTAGCTTGTATTTTGTTGAGGATTTTTGCATCTATATTCATCAGTGATATTGGCCTGTAATGTTCTTTTTTTGTGACATCTTTGCCTGGTTTTGGTATCAGGGTGATGGTGGCCTCATAGAATGAGTTTGCCCCAGTGCCTCTTTTAAGGAATTTTGTCCAATTAAGTCAAGCCTACCCAGGATATTCTTTCAACTGATGAGCTCAAATTCTACTAATTTGGGGCCTTAATCACATCAGTAAAAATCCTTCACCTTTGCCATAGTCTATGGATTTGAAGCAAGTCATGAGTTTTGCCTGCACTTGGGAGGGGCTCATATAAAATGACTCATAGGGGGTCACCTGGGGGTATGTCTGCCACAAAAGGGTATGTACATGAGGATGTGATGAAGGCAAAGGGAGGAAGGAGGCTTCACTTCTCACCCTCTATAGCAACACGTCAATATTGATCATGCTTAAAACTTAAGAAATCAATTAGCAATGTTAATAGACATCGAGGAAAATATTATAATAATGTGCTTAAAGAGGGGAAGGTAGTTTGTTTGAAAAGATGGATATGGGAGGGCAGTGATAGCAACTGCTGCTTCTCAAGGAAAATTTGTATAATCATATGACTTTAAAAGTAGGTGATGGCATAAGTATGAGAAAAATGAAAACATTAAGGGAAGAGAGAGGCTTTTTAAGAGTTCAAGAAAGACCCAAGTTCTTAGGGAAAAAGTGCCCTTCAAGTTACAGGCAGAATAAATGTTCAACAGATTTTAGTGCAGCTGCAGAATATCATAAAAGTACAGAGGTTTCTTATATGAGCTAAGATAAAAATTATGAAAAATGCTTGGAACATAAAAGTAGACACAATATCAAGGATGATGAAGAAGAAATCTTTAAAGTTATTACATATAAAAGGCAGATTGTCTAGGAAGAAATGACAATTAGAACAGGTCTCAATAAAATGTGTCAAAAGAAAATGGAGAGCTGCATTAAACATGTCTCAAAACTGTCAATCTATCATTTTATACTTATATAAACTAGAATTTAATAATTAAAACAGAGACATTTCTAGACATCTGAAAATAAAGAGCTTACCACTCAAAGATTTTTCACCAGCAGAAATACTGGAGACAGGAAGAAACTGGGATATATAGAACAGCCTTAAACACAAAAATTATTTTTAAAATATCAGTTAATTATAGTAAACATTAATTATAAAAGTAAATAATAACTTTGGGAGCTAAAAATGATAGAACTGGAACTTTAGACAAGAATAAATTTGGAATGAGAAGGCTCACTGAATAATTAACATGTGCTAAATCTGTGTTTTGTTTTGGAGAAGGACAGAAATTAGAAACCTTATTCTTGGCTAACTTATAATTATGTATATTAAAAATTAAAAGCAATTAATTAAAGCTGTACACAACTATATTTTAGATCTTCAGACCTTATTCATCTTATAACTAAAAGTTTGTACCCTCTTACCATCCTTTATTTCTCTCTGTTCCACTGTCCCCTTGCCCCCGCCTGCCACACTCCTCCTCAGCTCCTGGCAACCACTTTTCTACTCTCTTTGTTCATGAGTTCAACTGTTTTAAAGATTCCACATGTAAGTGGTACCATGCACCATTTGTCTTTCTCTATCTGGTTTATTTCACTTAGCACAATGTCCTCCAAGTTCAAATTGTTGCAAATTTCCTTCTGTGATTCTTCTTTCACAGCTCAAATCTTTGGATTGATTGAGCACAAACTATGTGTCAGATTCAGTACATGTGTCCTGTTATTGAAAACTGACAAGAGCTCTCATCTGTCAGGTGAAGAAACTGGGGCACGCAGCTAGTAAGTGGTAGAAAGGGGGTGGCAAACCAGCATTCCCAGCCTAAAATTGCTGCACTTAAACACGTAAGAGGGGGGTCAAGATCAACATGAATTAGTAGCCAAAAAGGAAGAAAGTTGGGAAAATTTTTGAAATGACATTGATTTTTCTCTGCTGAGAGTTAGTGAGATGAAGTGAAGAGAGAATTTAGGCAGAGTTTTAACTACTGAACCACTACCCTGGGAAATGAGAAAGACAATATTGTTGGAGTTGAGTGCCAATGAACATTCAGTTTTTTCATATCAGATTCAAGTTCACATGTCTTGCATTTATTTTAGCTTATAAAACTTTGATGCTCTGATCACCAAAACAAATATATTCATGTGTGTATTTCATAGTGAGATTGTGATTTAGTTCTCATGAGGATCTTAAGTTTTTATATTTTTTGAGATGTTGTATGTTTGACCAGGAAATGACTAAGTTCTTTAGCTTTTGTGTTTCTCATGTTAACCAGTGTATATACTCAAATAGGTAGTCTGACCTTAACTACTGCCTGGTATTTTCTCTGTATTATTGATACATAGTAGATTTATTTCCAGTTTTTATTTATTTATTTATTTATTTATTTACTTATTTATTTATTTATTTATTTATTTAAACATTTTCCTTTGACAATTGGTGTTTTCTATTTGTCCACTTTCAGGGCTTAAAAAGCTCTCCTTAGAGATCAAAGTGGTGGACTACACTAAATAAGCAGGAGGAGAAGAGATAGGAAATCGGTAATTTAGATGGATTTATCAGAAACAAGTAGGTATAAATCCCATTACTTGTAGGAGTCTGATTACTTGATGAAGGAAAACTAAGTCATGTACCTTTTTCTGTAGATCAAAAATCTCTTGTAAGTTTTTTGTTGTAGTAATTGACAAATATATTTAAAACATGGATTTACTTTCAATATCTAAGCACATTTTATTTTTAATTACAATTTTATTTTCAAACTGAGATGAATTTTCAAAATGAGATTATATGCCTAAATATTTTACTCTTCTACCCTGATAGTATTTGAGGATATCTAATCTAATCTCTCTTTTCATGTTTTTTCAATGTTGTGCATATGGGAAAAGCAAAGCAGAAGGAATTTTACCTTAGCCTAAATACCATGTTTAAGGTGTCATCCCTCTTACTTATATTTCTAAATTGAAAAAAACTTTAGTTTATTTAAGCAGAATTTATGATAGCATTTTGAACATAAACAAATGCCATGCTCATCTTCCAAAGAAGAGGTAAAGCAGTTTGCTAAACAGACAGACCAAAGTGCCAGTCACCGCAACTTGTTTTTGACTTTGCTGCAGATAGAGTGTAAAAATCCCCAGAGCATATGATAATGTTTGAAGTGTTGGAACACATTTTTCTCTATTAATTCTCCTTTATATTACCACCCACATCAGATAGGCTTTCCTGAAGTTTACTGTTAGCTACATGCTCTGAATTTAAATAGCTACGGGCCTATTCCCCTTCCTGAGGGTACTATAAACGTCACAACTACTAATTGAAATTGCATAGTGAGGGCAATCTTTCCTTCTCCTTCTTTGTGCTTAAATATCTGACTGTTATTGATAAATAGGCTGCAGAGTTACATATGCCACCTTACCTAGTAATCACAACAACCAGGTATAGGGGAGGATATATGGGTTGTTAGTTTTCAAGTACAGGTATAAAACCAATTGGAAATGGAACACCCTGCAATATTCACAGGATTTCAAATATCAATATTTTATCATAGGAAAATACTTGGAAAAATAGGGTTATATCCTCCATTGTTTTTATTCATTCATTAAACAAATATTTACTGAAGATCTATTTTGGGTTAGCACTGATCTAGGCACTGGGAAAACAGCAGGCAAGCAGAGAGGAAAACAGACCCCATCCTCACGGAGCTTACATTAAACTAAGATATTTAAATTTACATAAAATATAAAATATACTAGAAAGTAGAAATAAAATAGAAAATAGAATTTTTTCTATGGAGAAAAGTGAGTCAGGACTTGATGGGATGGCTGGTGTAAATGAGACAGATGGCCAGGAAAGACCTTGCAGAGAATGGGACATCTGGGTAAAACCTGAAGTGAATCACATGGAATACTGGATGAAGAGAGCTCAAGCAGAAGGAAGAAAACTGTAAGGGCTCTGAAGCAGGTGTATGCCTGGAATAGTCAAGAAACCACAAAGAGAATGGTGTAGCTCAAGAAAATTGTCTAAGAGAATAAGAGGTGGCCATCAAAGTAGGAGGCGCTTTGGAGGTGGGGCTTTGTAGATGTTTATGGTGATAGAGACAGGAAATCACTGGGAGCCTGGGGCAGTCATCTGACAAGGTCTGTCTTATGTTTTAACAAAACTTCTATGGCTGTGTGTTTGGCGGGAAAAAGGAGCAAGGGCAGGAGCAAGGGAGAATAATGGTGGAGATCACTCTCCATCCTTCTTTTCTTGCTCTGTGCCTCACAAGAGCGAACTGTATAACGTATACTAATTCCTAATTCTAAGAAGATAGGATGGTGCCTTGGTTCAGGGTGATGGCAGTGGAGGTGGTGAGACGTGGTTGAAAGCAGTGGAGGTGGTGAGATGTTGTTGAATTATGGACATATTTTGAAATCAGAACCTCCTGGATTTACTGATGAATGCAATGTAGGGTGAGGTGTAAAAACGTCTAGGTGATGCCTAGATTTTTGGCCTGAGAAACTTGAATAATGGAGTTGACTTTGGATATTCTCTCTTGAACTTCAAGGGAGAAAGCTGAGCTAGAGGTAGAAAACTGGAAGATTTGTGTGTAGGGATGGTTGTTATGCCTTGGTATAGAGTGAGATCGGCAAGGGACTGAGATCTAGTAAGGGACTGGGTCCTGGAGCAGCCTGATAATTAGAGTAAATGAGGAGAAATCTGAAAAGGAGAGTGAGAAGGAATTACACAAGAGGTAAAAGGCATTCTGAAAGATTGTTATATTTTGGAATGCAAGTGAAGAAATTATACAGTGAGAATGAACAGACTGCTTGTAAGGTTCCGAGAAGCTAATGCTGGCTGACTTTCAGTGTAGAGTATTGTAGTTAAAAAAAAAAATACATGTATATATACTTAGGTATTTTTAATACATAAATTAAAGATGTCTCAAAGAGGTATTTTTCTACAGTCCCCTGAGACTCATGGTAACAATCTTACAAGAAAGCTTGTATTTAAGTTGTGAAAATGCAAATATGTCTAGTTCTATACATCCTATACAGTGTCCATCTACATTATATGCCCCAAAGAATTCAAGTGTCAGAAAGGAAAGTTAAAAATTTACCCCAAAGAAGTAGAAGCTTCTGCACTAGGGGAAAAAACACCCCCTCCACCAAAAAAAACCCCAACCATCCCCCTGAAAAAAAACAGCAGAAGGAAATGAATTCAGTGACTTCTACAAGAAAAGTTTATGAATTTAATGCCATAAAGGGGAGGGAGGTGCTGCCTATCAGCCCATCCCCAACAACCTAAAAAGTAAGGAACAAGAAGGGAATCTTGGAGCTCATCTGTTGGGAAACATATTTACAGACACTGTAATTAAAGAAGAATTTCATGTATGGAGAGCAGCTGTAGACTATTGTGTTATGTCTTTAAAATTCTTAATTCTCCATATCATTAAAAATATTTATTTTAAAATAGCTAGTGATTAATTTAGTGATTAAGTAAAAATAATTCAATGAACTTATTTTCTTGAGTTTTAATTGATACATAAAATTTTCAGTTCATTGGAAAAAATCTCACTTTTTATGAAGTTACTCATTAATCACTGCCAAAATGCTCATGTGTGTTACACTTTTATAATTAAATTATTCTGCAGAATGAGCTATTGCTGTGCAAAAGATTGGCTTCAAAACCTAATTCAGTGCTACATTAGTGAATTCTCTTCCTGAGGGACTTGAATCAGAAAGCTAACAGGGATCATGTCATGTATGAAAGGAAATTTATATTTAGTGATTGATATCAGTTTTAATAATCTGCACACATATGCCAAGGTGACTAATCAAAAAATTGATATTTCTAGTCCTAGGTGAAGGATTTGATTCTATTCATTTCAAGTGTTAAGGATACAATTTTCTAGGACCACACTTGGATTGTGCTTCATTTTACTGTGAAATTTGAGAGAAGACCTGAGATTTTCTGATTATCCTCTTCATAACCTTTTATGTTCTACATGATACTCATTTCTCCCTAGAATTATAGTTTTCACAAGCATGATAAAAATTGAGAAGATCCCTCTTACTAGCAAAATTTTTCTTAATCTTTCAAAAATATTTTTGGTATGATTCCATTTATCTAAGAAAGTTGAGGGTTAAATAAACAGGGGTAATAATTACCACGGGCCGGAACACGTTGAATGTTAGCATCCATGAGGTCATGGTGATGTACGTTTTTAAAAGCTCATTGTTCTGAACACAGGTGAAAAGAGGGAAAGAACCCAGGATTTGCCCTGCCCTTTAATAGGAACTGTACCTCTCAGTGACCAGAGTTAATGAAGGCAAATTTGCCTTTAAAAAGATAAATGAAGCTGAGCAATGTTAAGACTGTCGATTAAAGTCCCAGGCATACTGAAGTTACGTGTTTTTCTGTAGACATTTTTGTCTAGTAGATCAGCAAATAGCTTCTGTCCAGTGGAAAAGATAATCCAAGTAAGATACTAACCAGCTTGGTCTACAATCTGGCAAACTGACTCTAACATCTCTTTATTAAACTGAAAAGAAATCTATAGCACTTAAAAATGTACTTTGAACTGCTCTTTTAACCTTACTGTTTTCCTCACTAATGTGTCCTAGACATGTGTTTAATGCTAAATTTACGTGAGAGTTATGATTTTACATTTTTGAAAATTATATTTTAGCAGCAATAAGTAATAAAACCAGTAAATGAAGAAGAAATGATAGATTCAGAATATCATACTGCTTTGCAACTCCTACTGAACTGATGGATTAGGCAAAAATCATCAATTGCTAATGACATCACACACAGAAGAGATCATTAGGCAATATGTATCTTATGATGGAAATATACAATACCACTTATGAAATGGTTGTGCCAAAAATACTGAACCTGGATCTGAAGATATAGGTCAATGAGTAAATTAGGTTTTAGAACAAATGGTGCTGTATTTTGAATGATAATAAAAAGAAAGTCTTTTTTTTTTTTTTTTTTTTAATCTACTCTGTCCCTTTCAGTGTTCTGATGGCCAACATCCTCAAGAACTTTATAGGTATTTCATGTATGTCTTGGGATTCACTTCACTAGGCAAGAGGCTCCTCCTCCACAGATCTTCCCTGGATATTCTCATCTCTATTCCTGGCTTCTCAGCTTGCTGAGGGGGTATTTGAATGCATGCTTAATCTTTTAACTGTCTGAATACTCTGACTTACTAATTTTTTTTCTGAGTTATTAGTGAAATATATTCAGTGACACCCTCAGTTTTTTTTTTTTTTCTCTAGAGCACAATTTCCTGAGAATGATCTCTTTATTTCAGAATCTTTTGCAATCTGGGATAGGCTAATAATTTCCCAAAATGTCAAGTTGTGGTTCTTTTTTGTTTACAAGTTCTACCTTCAACTTAAGTCTTTCCTCTCACATTTTATGAGGAGCAGTAAGAAGAAAACTCTTCACCCCTTCGATGCCTTACTTGGAATCTCCTCACTGAAGTATCCAAGTTTATCACTTACAACTTGTGCTTTCTATATAACTATGGAACACAATTCCACTAAACTATCTGGCACTGTATAACAAGGATTCCCTTTCCAGACATTTGAGGAAAGTCTGCAAAGTAATGAAAGAACAAGATAAGTAGAACAAGTGACCCTGGAGGAAGCAGAATTAAACAATCTCTCTTCCTCCACTACCCCCTTTCAAATAATAACTTAGAAAAATTTAAGAATACATTGTATTCTACCTACGGAATGACATTTTATGCATGAAATTCTACTCATGAAAAGGAATAACATGAGAACTGATTAGTATGTTTCTCATTTCCTTCCAAGCTCTCACCAGCAGCACCTTTAATGTCTATAATATTCTTGCTGGCAATCTGCTCATGGTTTAGGTGTTCTCTAAAGTGATGTTTTCTCTACCCTGCTCCTCACTTCCTCTTAGCCCTTACTAGCAGCACCAGGATTATTCATATTTCTAATAATGGTCTGTTTGAGTTGCTTTAGGCTTTTTCTATCACTCTCCTCAAAATTCTACCAGCCTCTGCCCACTACCCAATTCTAAAGCCACTTCTATGTTTTAAGGTATTTGTTACAGTAGCGTTCTACTCTCAGTACTAAAATCAGTATTAGTTTTTTACTGCTGTTGTATCAAATGACTACAAAGTTGGAGACTTAAAATAACACAAATTTATCACTTTACAGTTCTGTAGGTTAGAAATCCAACACGGATCTCAGTGGGACAAAATCTAGATGTCAGCAGGACTTTGTTCAGCTTTCAACCGATCAGATTTCCAGGAGAATGCTGACAAAGCAGTGTGGAATACATGCCCCAAATGATGTAATTTTAAATTAAATTTCTAGAAATGAAGGGAAACACATGTTTCCCTCTACATGAGAGAAGGCCTATACATGAAAAAAAGCCTAAATATAGACATCTGTGAGAAATTTTAGGAAATCAAGTACATAGAATTCTAAAAGCATTTGTAAGAGAAAATAGTACATAAAACAAGACACATCTAGTTTGAGCATGTCATCAGTGCCACTAGCAGATGATGGAGTAATACTTTTAAAGATGTAAAAGTAAAAATAACTTTAAACCTAGAATACTTAGGCCAGCCAAATTATTAATCATGAGTGAATGCAAAATTGAAGATGTTCATACCTTAAAGGACTCTGAAAGTTTACCTCCCACACACTCTTCCTTGGGTTTTGAATTTTAGTAAAATGAGGGAAGACTTCAGATAAGAAAGACATGAGCTATGGTAAACAGTGGGTCAACCAAACAGAGCAGTGAGAAGAAGCCTCAGAATAGCAGCTGTGCACCAGGTCTAGGAGCCCAGCATGACACTGAGGATGAAGGCCTCTGCAGGGGATGTTTTTAAGTATGGAGCAGACAAATTGAGAGATCTGACATCTTAATAATGCAATAAAGGAATGGAGGGTAAGAAGTATAGGATGACAAAGTCCTATAGGAGGGACAAAAATGTTCTACCCCAAAGTTCTAGTCCAAATAAGGAAAAAGTACAAATTACTATAGGAAGACAATGATTAAGAGGTTGGGTGACATCAGAGATATGGTGGAAAGATAACTTGATTCTTCTCCCCCAAACAACCATCACCTCCAAAATAACAGCAACAAAAATTTAATCAGCAATAGTGGATGAGGAGTAATGGTCAACAAAAAATGTACAAGAAAGGCATGGTATGAATATGAAGGGAATCAAAACATGGCACAATTTAAGGAAGAAAATGTACTGGAAATATGCTACTTGATCCACAGCAAATATATTTCATAATGATAATGCTGTAATTTTAGATTTAACTTTAGAATCTGTGAAAGACTTTGAATACCAAGAATTCAATATTCTCTATGTTAATGGGTAAATAAAGTTATAATTGAAAGAGGGTAGGATGTGAGTGCCAGGTGAAGCAAGAAGGGCAGTTACATAATTATCAGATGACCAAATAAAGCTGTAGATACCATAATATAGAAATTATCTGTATATTGACTGGTAATTCAAATAAGGAAAGTTGACCCTTCTGTTTCAGCTTTGTTTTATCATTTTTCCTCATTTATCCCTAAGTACAAAATATATGCAGTAATATATCTTCATTATGAAAATTAATCATTTCCCTCCTCCTTACCCATCCTTCTCCACTTTTAATTCTACATGTCAGAAGCAATGACTCAAATTTTGCTATTTTTAGTTTTTAAGGTGGTTTATTTCTGTTCTGACCAAATATGGAATGAATGGTTTTGGATTTTTCCTTTTTTTAAAGTGGATGAAACTGTAAATGGAGGTTTAACTACATTGTTTGAAGTTTCAAGGTAGTTTAGAAAAGAAATCAAAAATAAGATTAGCTTAAACAATTACCTAGTTTTTTGGTCATTCTTATTTTGTCTCTTATCACTGTCTCCATTGGATTATTTGTTATAGTTTTTTTTGGTGAAATTTACATACGTTGAAATGTACAAATGTAACCCACGCCCTATTAAGATATAAAATATGTCCATCATCCTAGAAAGTTTCTTGGTCAGTCAACTATCCCACCCCTGCCAAAGATGAATTTTGCCTGTTCTAGAACTTCAGGTGAACATAATCATACAGTTTGCACCTATTTGAACTAGCTTCTTTTACTCAGCATAATGTCTTTGAGATTCATCTATGTTGTTGCGTGTTTCAGTGAGATTCATCTATGTTGTTGCATGTTTTAGTGGTTTGTTCCTTTTTATAGTTGAGTAATATTCCATGGTAAGAATATACCACTATTTGTTTATTCACTCTTTGCTGATAACATTTCCAGTTATTTCCAGTTTGGGCTATTATGGATAAATCTGCTGTAAACATTCTTGTATAAATCTTTTCATGGGCACATATTTTCATTTCTTTTATTTATATGCCTGAGAGTAGAGTTGTTGAGTCAATAGGTGAGAGTATATTTAATGTGATAAGAAATTGCCAGACTTTTCCCCAAAGTGCTTGTACCATTTTACATTCCCACCAGAAATGTATGGGCACTCTGCTGGCTACACATCCTTGCCAATATTTAGTATGGTCAGTGTATTTAATTTTAGCCATTCTAGGAGGTGTGTAGTGGCATCTTGTTATAGTTTGAATTTGCATTTCCCTCATATGACTAATGTTATGCACTTCTTTATTCCCTAATTGACTATTCAGATATCTTTATAAGTGAACTCTTGGTTTAGTGTTTTGCCCATTTTGAAAATGGATTATTGGTCTTACTTATTTGTAGGAGTTATTTATGCCTTCACGGTAGAAAGTCATTTGCCAGTTTTGTGTTTCACAAGCATTTCAACCCAATGTGTGCCTTGTCTTTCATTTATAAACAATTTTTTTTGATTGGCAGAAGTTTTTAATTTTCATAAAAATATTATCATTTTAAGTTTTTGCTTTCTGTGGTCTAAGAAATTTTTTCCTTTCCATGATCACAGAGATATCCTTCTATGATTTTTTCTAAAAGCTTCATAGTTTACACTAGAACATTCAGGTCTATGATCCTTATTGGAATCATTATAATGTACGGTATAAGGTTGAGGTTAGGATTCATCTTTTTCCACATGGATTTTTAGTTGTTCCTCCCCACTTGTAAAGACTTTCCTTCTCCCATTTAATTGGTGTGTTGCCTTTGCTGGAAAGGAACTTATTCATAAAAATTTGTGTCTGTCCATCATGCTTGTTTTATTTATTTGTCTATCCTTATAGCCAATACTACACTTTCATGATTAGTGTTAACTTTATCATGTCTTCAAGTCCAGTAACATAAACTTTCCAAATCTGATTCTAATTTTCAAAGTTGTAGGATATTGTTAAACATAATTTTCATGTAACTTGCTTCTTTCTGGTATTTACATATCTATATATGTTTTTATTTTTTTATTTTTTATTTATTTTCTTAAAAGTTTATTTTTTGCCTGTGTCGGGTCTTAGTTGTGGCATGCAGGATCTTTCATTGTGATGTGCGAGCTGTTTGTTGCCATGCAACTGCTTTTGTCTAGTTGCGGTGCGCAGACTTCTCTCTAGTTGTGGCGTGGGCTCAAAAGTGCATGGGCTCATTAGTTGTGGCACCCGGGCTCCAGGGCATGTGGGCTCAGTAGTTGCGGTGCGTGGGCTTAGTTTCCCTGATGCATGTGGATCTTAGTTCCCCAACCAGGGATCCAACTGGTGTCCCCTGCATTGCAAGACGGATCCTTAACCACTGGACCACCAGGGAAGTCCCCCTATATATGTTTTAAAAAAAAATCTAAATTGTTAACTAGTTAAGAAAGTTTGGATTACATAGATAAACAGAAAGAAATTATAAAAATTACTCCTAATCCTCAATTGGCTTGGATGTATCTAGGGTATATGAAAAAACATTATGAATAAGGGCAAGCCTATACCTAGAGTTGGCAAGTAAGTGATATTGTCAATTAATCTGGTGTTCTAATTGCAGGGTTTTAAACTGGGACATGCATTTTTGCCCATGCAGAAGTTCAGTTGACAAGAGCTGATATTGTTTTGCTATTCAAAAAAGCTTTGATGTGTCAAACTGGGTTATAAATACGTTCTTTTTGTGAATAATTCAGAAAAGGAGAAAGCATTAGTAGGATTCAGGTTGTATCTGCCTTAGTTTAAATTCTCAACTTCTACTTGATTGAGAAAATCAGGGTCCACTAGGTTTTATATGCAATGACTTAATATTCATAAAATAAATATTGCCTCTGTGCATGTGAGTTTGAGAACGATGGGGTTATACAATTTAGGTTGTCACTGTGAAGATGCAGTGGCCCACATTAAGTAGAGAAGGAGCAATCACACCACATGGAAAAGTACTACTCTACCTAAGAACTTTATGTTTCGATGTTTTTAGGAAAGTGTAGAGTTAGTTGCAATCCTCTCCACCTTCCGGCATATATCTATTATGAGTTTGTTGTCTCTACCCCCTTCCTTTTTTATTTAGCGTATTGACCCCTCTACGAGTCATCTGGGAGTAATGAGCTGCTCTGGTGCCAGCAGCCTCTTCACCACCCAAATGTTTGGAATTTGCCCTTTGATATTTCTAAGTTTTAGGGGGATTTTTCTTGGTCCTGTGGCCTTATTTTCTCTTCCCAAAGGCGAGATTGTGGACTTATAGCACTTTCTCAGCTTTTAGGACTGAAATATTTGAATATTTCTCTGGTCATTAATGCAGAAAATTGGGGTTGGGGTAGGTTAAAAACATGGATTCAAACCATCAGTGAAAGTCAATTATGCATGTTTTATATTGTGTAAGGAAGACTTTGCATATAGAATTAGGGAATTACCATGAGTATTTCTTTATTATGCATGTTTATACTTAGATCAATGAAAAGAAAATATTGTGTTTTTAAAACTATTTTTTTCTGTAATTAAGCCTACTCTCATCTTTAATATAAGCAATTATTTTTTTAAAGAATCATGCTGTCGAATATGTTTTTGGCTTAATTTCTTAACAAAAACTTGCTAAATAGACAAAAATCATTATATCCTCTGTGATGACCACCAGAAATTAAATAGTAGTCAAAAATTAGTTGCATTCTCAAAGGTCCAGAGAATTTATAACATCTAGAAATTAGAACCGCATATCTTAGTTTTTCATTTATATAGAAATCAAGTGAAATTCTAAGAAACATCACTCATTTGCTCATGAGCAAAGCGGAATAATTGAGCTCATCATTGGGCTTTAGGAAAACCATCACGGTTGTTATTAACTATAAATGATGAAGTTAAACTGAATTATATCTTCAGGAAATTTCACTTTTCAACTAGAACCTTGACTGATTATTCATTTGCTTAATTTCTATAGCAACTATTGGCAGTCCCAATCATTGGCATTTAATGAAAAGCTGCCTTAGTTTTACTTGAGCTTCAGGTTTATGTGGGATGGGTAATGGAAGAGCTGTCTCCCCAGCAAAGTCCATGGTTGACCCATTTTTTTGTGCCTTACAGATTGCTTGCCATAATAGAGCAATATATTATGCCACAATGTGCTTGCCATTGTATAGTATGGATGGGTATATTTCCTGCAATAACGAATACAGAAAAATGGGGTTATAGAGGATCGAGGATACTGTGTCAGAATATTTGCATATTATTGCATGTCATGGAAGGTGACTACAGTGTTTTAAGAGGGCACAGTAAAAGCAGCATCTGGGATGCCTTTTCTTACAGTGCTCCATAGGATGTCCAAGGAATGATAGAACATGGAAGCAACAGCACAGTTAGGAGTCTGGCACATAGAAGAATGACTTCCGGGGGCCCTCGGACCCAGGCTAACTAAAATTCTCATCCCTTCTCTATCGCTCTGTTTCTCTGGGTTTTGTCTTTATTTTTTCTCCTTATCTTTGATATCTTGCTCTGGTAGCCCCACTCCTCAAAGCTTTCAAGGCATGAGTGGCTGTGATGCCCTGATGAAGTACCTGCCTCTTTCACTAAGACTTTTCTGACTCCTGTAGTTGGTGGTTTTCATCCTTGTCTTTGAAACCCCCACCACTGTGTCTCTAGAGAGAACACGGTGCCTTTTGCCCCTTTGAGCATCTGTATGGCAAGGAGGAGTCACCTACGTCCCTGAGTTATTGGCATACTTTCATCGTGATGGTGTGCAAGGCCCCTCACGCTGTGTTTATCCCCCCCCTCCCCCGCCCCGTCTTCACTTTGGGCTTCCTTCCTGGATCTTGTTTGCGGTTTTGGGCAACATTGATTATCCGGGAGCTAATTAACAGTTTGATCTCAGAATCTTGCTCTTAAGAAGAATGACTAGGAGTATTGGAAATTCAATCCACTGCGTATAGATTCTGCCAAGATTCTGAAGTCTAGCAGTGGAGCCCGTCGGGTGTGCTGAATCTGTGTAATGTCTGCCTGTGTCCTTCCACTGGCATCTCCACCTTAGTTAGGACGGGTCTCCTCATTGCAGTTCCTCACAGGGCCCTGAAGAGAACTACAGGTCACATGAGAATGTGGATCAGGGAGGAGGGAAGAAGAACTCTTTTAAATGTTGTTGAGCTTCAGGTAAGATGAGAACTGAGACATGATCCTTAGGTTAACAATAGAATGCTTACTAATGACCTTGAAAACAGTGGCTTTGGGAGATTATGGGGCTATTAGGTGGATTAGAGAGTGCTCAAGAGAGTATGGGAGAAGAGGACTTGGAGAGAGAAACTATATACTCCTGTTTTGATATTTTGGTAAAGAGGACCGGAGGTTGTTCCCCCAATGTCTTTCTAAACCTGAAGACAGCATGACTGAGAGAAAGCCCAAATCATTTGTCAATCTGACATTTTGAACGATAAACAGATGAAACAACCCTAAAGAAGCCACAAAAAATAGAAACAACATAAAGTGATAAAATGTTGTAAATTCTGTAAATACTTTTATTATTTAAACATTCATTTATACTCACTTCTAAGGAGAAGAGCTACAATACAGAGCTTGCATTATGTAGGGTCTTTGGGCTGGGTGAATATTCTAGTTAGATCATTCAGAAAAACAGTACAAAGCTTGATCTGAGATTTAGATACATTAGAAAAATCTTCCCTCATCCTTGTATTTTGTGGACCTGCTGATATATGGAGGGTAATAAAAATAATGCCAGGTATTATTTTTATTTTCATCACTTTGTAGTGAAGTGAAGCTAGCCAGAATGAGAATAGTAGAATAAGCATGAGTTATTGAATTATGGCTTTAATAATACATTCCATTATTATAAAAAATCATCCAATGTTTCATTATTTCAGTCACTCAATAGTAAATGGAAAAACAATTCATCATTAAATTAATGAAACCTAGCACCAGGCTGACCTTTGAGTAATTCATTTTATGGCTGAACTGCAAGATAGATATAAAATGCTGTATGATCTTTGACATATATTATGGATTTAAATTAATTAAATGGAATTAATGTAATACACATGCAGTTGAAAGAGTGTGGAGATAGGAGTATTTTTATATGTGACCTTCCTAATTAGGCAGTGAAATAGGCTATTAACAAAGGACCACATTGTTGCCATTATTTTCCTTATGGCACTATAGCTAGAGGAAGGGCTTCATTTGAAGCCTCTAGTAACTAACACAACATTGTAAATCAACTATACTCCAATTAAAAAATATTGATTAAAAAAAGAAGCGCAAAGAAAAAGAAAAAAAAACTATCATGCTTTACTCCTGACCTGTGTTCCAAATTCTAAGTATAAACAGAAAGGGGAATATTTAGGTTTAGCTTAGGTCTTCAAAGAGGTTTTGAAAACTTATATCCTAGCCCGACCAGTTCATAAAGAGCCCATTGAATTGTAGCAAAGGAGGCCATTGTCATTAAGGACCCACTTTCTGTCTACACATTTACTTCCTATCTGTTCCTTTCCAGCTACAGAGTCTTCCACTATTCTTATGGTTTATTTTTCCACAAATAACTTTTTAATGAAGATCTAAACATTTTTCCTTTTATAGATCTAACCATTACTAGACATTGAATAATACTCTATTCTAAATATTTGGCGTGATATTCCTCCCTCCATTCTATATAAAATTGGTAGCAAGTGATTACGTAAATATAAGATATAGATATGGATAGAGTCTGGTTTGATAAATTGGATTTCTTTTACTCTGCTCAGGTGATATGTTGCCTTGTTCTTGTTTCTAGACTCAACTGTTATAACTAAAATTTTATGGTATGTTCAACACCTGACAGAGAAATTGAACTTTTTTCATTTTTTTCAAAATTATTTTAGTTAATGCAAAGGTTTATTTTTCCCAAAGTATTTAAAAATTTTTAGAAGTTTACTAAGTTGCAGGTTAAGCTTTTAAATTATTTTGTCATAAATGGGCATCTTTGCAATATTTAATTTTCTCATCCACTAACAAGGTCTGTCCTCTTTATGTATGAACATCTATTCACACTTCAGAGTACTGTTCGTAGTTTTCTTCATATAAGACCTGTGGAATTTCCCATTAATATTATATATATACACACATAAATACATGTGGCTTGTGCTTTTAATACATTACCCTTCATTGTAATTTTTAAAGTCCTTCAAACTTCTTTTTGCTGTCCTGACTGACAGTTTTTTCTCCACTTTTTCTCCTCCCTGATACAAACATTGGGGAAGCTTATTATATCCTAACATCTCTTAGCTCTGTCATATCGAAAGTAACAAATAGATCAATGAAGGATAATCATGGTTCCTTTACTACGATAGAGAAGTCATAGAAAGTGATTTGTCCACCATTATTATTCGAATATAGTAGGATTTATGTCACAGATTCTCAATACAATATAAAATCTGATAATAAATCATTTAATATTTTGCTTCACTTACCAAGCAAATTACTAGCTATTTTCCCCCAGCTCACCAAGATAGATGTTGCATTTTACAATTTACACTGCTTTTTATTGTAGGTATAAAAATGAAATCATCTGACAAGATTTATAATGACAAGATAACTACAATGTAAAAACAGAAAGGGTTCAAGTTTTATGACACACAATTTAATTAAAGGTTATGAAAATAAAAATATTGAGACAATATTTTCATAACCGTATATTGTGATAACACAAATAATCTTCAGTGAAAAGAATTTGTTTTCATAAACTAGAATCAGAGGTAATTTCTGTTTAAATAATATAATTGAGCTGGTAAAAAAATTTGGCTAAAAAGAACATTTTTATAGGCTACATATATACAATTTTATGGTAGAAAACATTAAAGGTTTTATGTTGTAGGAACTGTAAAGCAACTTTTATATTCTCAAGTCTACTTTACAAATAATGTAACTTTCCCCAACTTTTTTCATATTTAATTTTTTAAAGATTTTATTTCTTTATTTAATTTATTTTTTTGGCTGTGTCGGGTCTTAGTTGAGGCATGCAGAACCTTCTGTTGTGGCATGCAGACTTCTCTCTAGTTACGGTACGTGTGTTTTCTCTCTCTGGTTGTGGTGTGTGGGCGTCAGGGTGTGTGGGCTCTTTAGTTTGCAGCACACAGTCTCTCTCGTTGGTGAGCTCAGTAGTTGTGGTGTGCAGGCTTGGTTGCCCCGTGGCATGTGGGATCTTAGTTCCCTGACCAGGGATCAAACCTGCGTCCCCTGCATTGGAAGGTGGGTTCTTTATCACTGGACCACCAGGGAAGTCCCCATATTTAATTTTTTTAATAGAAAATTTCAAACATTATAGATGCAGTAGGATTTGGGGATAGCCCAGGAGTAGAGAAACAGGGGAACAAGATTATCACAGGTTATAGAGAATTCCCTTGAAGAAGAAATGAGATTGTAGTGGAGGAGAAATATTAGCCATTGTCCCAAAACCACTTGGTTGCAAATTGAAATTATGGTAAGTGGAAAAGCCTGCATGTAAACATCTCCTTGTTTTAAGAAGCTCATACGTCAATTTTATATCAAAGACCTTGTCTGCTTTTAGTTTCAAGGATTCCCAGCACAGTCAAGTGTTAGAGGAGAAACTTCTCTATGAAAATTAGTAATTCAGATAGAGATGAGAAACATGTCCTGCATTGGGTAAATAAACATTTCATTTTAGTAATGAAAATCACAATTCTATAACCTTAGCCACTGAATTGATAAAACCATCTATCTGTTCCTATTATTGTAGGAGGAGTCCTTAGGAAATTAACACATCTATTCTGATTTGTAGTTTGGAGAATAAATTCAGTAGTAGTATTGCTTGCGCACAAAGTAGTGATTGTTTGCTATCAGCAGTGGTTTAGTAGTTGTTAAACATTCATACAGCTATTTTTCCCTAAAAGGTTCAAATCACTTTAGCACGGTTTAATCATTTCTTATTAGAAGTTTTGGTGAAGTCAGAAAGCAGCTGAGCCCTGAACTTACTTATAATGCTCCAAAATTATAAATTCTTCAAGGTCTTGAGAAGACACAGGTGGGAGGTAGTGTGATATGTGAAACAACTGACCTGGGTAGGAGGGTTGTTTCCCCCGTTTTCATTTTGATGTAGTTTAAAGCAGAATGCTGGTAGAATTGGTGCTGTTTGTCTTGTTAGAGGAGAAACTGGTGGACTCTTCGACCTTGTTCATTTATCACACCAGAGAGGTGCTGATTCAACAAGACAGTCTACACACCCCACTTTTCATGGGAACCTTGCTTCTGCTCCAGGAAATGCCTAAGTTTGTGGATGTAAGTGGTAGTGGTGATGGAGTTAATCAGATTCTATATGGGAAACACAGATTCTAAAGGGCTTCTTACCTCCTGGGTCCTCTAAATAAACTCTGTCTTCAGATGTCCCTGAGTTTCATACAATAAATTCTGTCCCTTGTGGGTCAAATAACACAAATATAAATGTCTTCCATGATCATTCACCATCCTTGCTTTATTTAGGTTTTACTTGGCAAAAGGCCCATGGTCCTAGTGTTTTCTAGAGTTGTAAGCCTACACTCAGAATTGGAAGTGACTAAAGTATGCAGAGTTCTGGGAATTTTCTTCAGAGAAGAACATAGTTGGTTCTTTACTGGGATTATGGCTCTAACTTAATTCTGGTATTCAGGACCTGGGGAGAATTTCCTTCAATCCAATCCCAAGATCTGAATTTTTCAGGCCAAGAACATCAGGTAGGGTGTTGTCCATCACTCAAAGTCCTAAAAGCTTATCTCTATAAACTATAAGGAAGAAATATCTAGTTGGTGGTTCAGTGTTTTTTGTTCTATTTTAATCCTTGCCATGAAAGTCAGTCATAGCAAAAGGAATATAAACAAATCAACATATAAATAAATAACAGCTCCTTTTGTGTTGACTCATTCACCAAGCCTTTTTTGGCACTTGCTATAATCAAAGCACTGTCCTGTGTTCTCTGTGAAGGCAGGTTGCTAACACTTCTTGTCAAACATGAAGAAGCTATAGTCTCATGGAGACAGAGATAGGCAAACAGGTCAATGCATAACAGAATGTGATAAATCTTATAATTGAGAAAGAAGCAGCAAAAAATGTACAGAAAAGTAAGTCCAGCTTGGAAAATGAGGGAAAACACCTGAACAAGGTCATTGTGAACTAAGCCTTGAGAAGTAATTGATGGAGAGGAGGTGTGGAGATACATAAAGCTGAAAGGAAAAGCATATGCACCAAAGCGTGGAGGTGTGGAAGCCCACAGAATGGTTAGGATCTGGCAAATTTTCTGCTAACGTGGAAGGGGAAGAACATGGAGCAGATGTCGACGTTGGAGAAAGCGGATGGAACATGGGTGTGGTGATTTCCGCATGCAGCCAGGAGGACTGGGGACCGGTCCTTAGACCATAAAAAGCTGTTGAAATGTGTTAAAGAAAGGAGTGACATGTGCTGATTTGCCCGGTGGGGAAGATTCTCTTAAATATTAATATATCAGAGGCTGGGAGAGTAGTCATGAGGCTATCACATAGTGTAAACAATAGAGGCTGGGATTCAAAGGAAGCACAAGTAAGTCGCCTTCTTTCCCTAAGATATGAAGAGTTGAGGAGAGGGTTTGCCTAGATAGAGGAATATGGGGAGAGCATGAAGGACTCACTTTAGATGCCCTCAGCCTTTTTAATGAAGCAGCCAGCAAGGAAATCGGCTAAGACATTAAGTTTAAATGTTTCCAGGAGTGGTTTGGGGTAAAACAACAATAACAGTTAATCAAAATGTGATTTGATTTGGAGTGTGCTAAAATACAGTGCCATTTCAATTTGGTATAAAAATGAGTCAACAATATAGGAGCACCTCAACACACAAGGCAAATGCTAACAACTATGAAAGAGGAAATGCAAGGCAGAAATAGAGACACAGGTGTAGAGAACAAACACATGGACACCAAGTGGGGAAAGTGGGGAGGGTTGGGGGGGATGAATTGGGAGATTGGGTTACCAAATTGTACACTCTAAATATATGCTGTTTATTGTCTGTTAACTGTATCTCAATAAAAGTTCTAAAAAAAAAAATGGGTCAAGCAATCTTCTGAAATTCAGAATTGGGGGGAAAGGTGGGAAGAATCAAGGGGACCCTGTGGGCGTGCTGAATCATCCTGTACACCATAAGGCAGTAGCCCCGTAGAAAACATAAAACATAGCCATATATTTCAGGAATAAAATTTTTGAAGAAGAAACTGCCCTTGTCTGAGAGTGGTAACAGCAGGATTCCCTCACTGGTGGGATAACATCAAGAAGACTTCTGTCTAGGAGCAGCTCTAACCTTGATGTCACTGACCTTTCATCTCTCTCTGTGCTTTTCCTTTCTAGTTCTCCCCCCTGTCATCCTGGGCTGCCTGGTTCAGTGTGTTTTGTCCCTTAATTGTTATTTTCAATTGAGAGGTAGACAATATGTAGACAAAATGAATGACTGGTGATAGAAGACACTCATGTTCATGTTCATATGAAGGTCTTAGGATGAGGAGCAGCAAGTAGACTTTGGGGAGGGGTGTAGGCAGAGAGCAGATGCTGCCACAGGATGGTGTGTTTGTCGCTGTCTGAGGGAGAGGGAACTAACATGTAAAATGGACCTACTCTGACCAGTCACTGTGTTTAGTATTGGGTTGGCCAAAAAGTTCATTCAGGTTTTTTTTTTTTTTAAATCTTACAGAAAAACCTGAATGAACATTTTGGCCAACTCCAATATTTTCCATATGTATATATCCTTTAACTCTCAAAACATTTTTGCAAGGCAGGTATAAGTATTCCCCATTTACAAACAATGAATTAGAAACTGGACATCTCAAAGTGCTTGCCCTCAGCTCATCTAGCTGGATAGCGGTAATACTGAGGTTTGGTCAAAGCCCATTTGTTTCAAAAGACCACATTCTTTCCTCAATACCATATTGACATCCATGTGAAATGTTAGTGTATTTTAAAAATCTAGTATTCAAGCTCATCCTGAAATTTGGAGCATCTTTTAGTAAAATGATTTATTTATATGCCCTGATATACTCTATTAATTAGTAGGGGCCTATTACTGTAAAACTTTTAAAATGTTTCCAAGAAAATACAAAATGATGATTGTTGTCATTTGCCAAGCAGCATGCAATGAGAATTCACTAAAATTTCATTATAACTCTATTAACCCTGTCTTCCCTAAAGAGAAAAAAAATATAGTAAAATCATTCTTACATTAACCCAGAGGCTGCTTGGGGCCACACTAAATCGTGTGATTTTAAAAACTTCTGCTAAAAAAATAATTAGTTCATTTCCTGAGTAAATAGTATAAGTGCATAGATATTCTCTCCCATCTGAAGAGCCAATATTGTAAGTTTCTTCTTGAAGAAACTTGACAAATCATCAGGCTATAGCAAGACTTCAACTTCCCATACAAATTTCTTTGTAGCCTCTGCTACAGTGAATCATCCTCCTCTATTTCCAATAAGACATTTGCAGACAGAAATCATTTTCAAATTTAATCATGACACCATAGTGCCATTTCTACACAAGATCCTGGGTCATTTGGTGTATATTAACTGATTAGCTGTCAGTGGTTTGGTCTAGTAATCCCTCCAACTGCCTTCCTTATGCTTTAATATTTTCATGGCAAGAAAGCCATGCTTCAAAATGAATTGTGAAACTTCCTAGCGGAAAACACCAGCTGTCTGGAAATGCTTGGGAGTTTCCACATGTCAGAGAAACCTGCATCGTTCATTGAGGGTGCTGTGTGCCCTTGGCAATCTTGATATTCTAGCGAGAAACAAGATGTGCCCCAAGCAAAGAGGCTGGATTCACACAGGGGCAACACCTATCAAGCTTGACTAGTGTCAAAGAACATTCTGTGATGTTTGGTGAATAACCTTATGCTCTTTAGCCTCCTGGTAGATGAAGCTGCCTTATGACTGGCTCATGAATGCTGCTGAGGATGTGTGTATGAAATCGCTTAACTCACATCTCTCAGTTCTGATTTCAAATGGTTCATACTCTGGCTTCTATTTTCTTCTAGAACAGCCTGCTTTCCAGCCAAGAGGGATGGCATCAGAACCTTTGATTCTTGATTTTCCTATGATTCTCAGTATTCTCCAGGTTTATAGTTCGTTTGTTCTTTCATTTAATCATCTCCTTTTAGGGTCTGTGAACTGGGGTAGGAACTGTGTAGGCAGAAAATAAAATAATTTGATTTTAGCCTCATAAGACCTATATCAGATTTCTGAACTCCAAAAATATAAGATAATAATTTTGTGTTGTTTTAAGCTGTGAGGTTTGTGATAATGTGTTACGGGGCAGTAGGGAAAAAAATCCACCTTCCTTTTCTTGTAAAATTTGCCTTTCTGAATATTTCAGTGCTTTCAGCACACTAAGCCAATTGGTCATTTTTGCTGGAAATCGCCAATTTTAATCAGTTTTGTCCTAACTTTGATTTGAACATGTGGCAGTTTAATTACCCTCTAGAATATGTGAATCATATCATTGTCATATCTACTAAGCTCTGAAGGAAAAGTCATCTAACCATATTAATTATGTGAGAGGTTTTTTTTTTCATATTTGAATTATGTCTCATCTATTGGATTATCTTGCTTGTATGTTTATTAAGGATGAGAAAGCATCATTTAGAGTGGGTTATGCTAACAAAGATGTGATGTTGGATACCTCATATTTTATTGAATAACATTTATTGTAAGTTAAAGAAAAATATTAAAGATGTAACATGAAAAATCTGATGTATGTTTCTATTTGTAGAATGTATGTCAGTTTTCATGGTGGACCAAAATAATTTGATTGGCAACCAAGGGCAATGATTTTTCTGACTGGCTTTGAGATAACAGGAAATACAGGGTGTATTAAAAGGATATCTATATCTGTATCAGGATCTATTTGTTTCCCATTTCAGTTGAACGTTAGTAGGCTTAATATTGGACGACAATCATTAAAGCATTTTAACATACGGTTATTTATTCATCCATTTGTTATGAGTCTTTATCTTGTTTTTAATGCTGAGAACTAAGTTCATCTGTCAGTATTCCTTTTAAAAGTATTTGATAAATTTTGGAAATGTTGAGGCTCAACAGTTGAAGATAGAAATTATTAGAGAATATTATGCAATCTAATAACATCTAATATGAAAGAATATAATTTTTCTCTTTTTAAGTTTTTAAAGTATAATAATTACAAATAATTATTTATATAATTTAGTAATAATAATTAATGCCATTAATTGGCTCATGAGTGCCTTTTAAGACATGAAGATAATTGTAATCTTCCTTACATGGTGATTCATACTCTCATGAATGATTTTATTCTGCCTGGAGAATTAGAATAGAAAAATGTGTACAGGATAGTCCTTTATAGAGAAATGCATTGTTTGGAAGACTGCATGTCAGTAGTTTTATTGAATTCACTGGAGGGAAATGTGAAAAATGAACTTTGCTGAAGACAACCTTATTTTGATTAAGGAAAACTGATAGTCGTATGTGATGATTGTAATAATGGTAACAAACATATAAAGCCAGGAGTTCAGGAGATGAACCCCAAAGGGGAAAATTCCAAAAAGAAAAACATATAAGACAATTTGCTCTCCTTAACTTTGTTTCTGAAAGAAGGTGAAAAAGACTCTCGTGATTCTCTTTTTTTTTTTAATTTTTTCTTTCATATTGGAGTATAGTTGATTTACATTGTTGTGTTAGTTTCAGGTGTACAGCAAAGTGATTCAGTTATACATATACACATATCTATTCTTTTTCAGATTCTTTTCCCATATAGGTTATTACAGAGTTTTGAGTAGAGTTTCCTGTGAATAACTTACATTCTTTTTTTTTAATTTTTAATTTTTATTGGAGTATAGTTGATTTACAATGTTGTGTTAGTTTCTGCTGTACAGCAAAGTGAATCAGTTATACATACAGTACATATAGCAAGCCTGAAAATGTAGTTTAAATTTAAATCTCATTCGT
The DNA here is from genome assembly GCF_030028045.1 of Hippopotamus amphibius kiboko. Taxonomy (NCBI): domain Eukaryota; kingdom Metazoa; phylum Chordata; class Mammalia; order Artiodactyla; family Hippopotamidae; genus Hippopotamus; species Hippopotamus amphibius. Next base: position 73,199,498 of record NC_080187.1, read on the forward strand.
AGCGCTGAAGACATCTGATAAAAACAGATATATATCTTATCTGATGGAAAGCTTTAAATTTAGGCATCAAAGAATTCCACAGGAAAAATTTTTTCAGAGGAAAATGAGCTTACAATCAAACATCTCAAAATAAATGAGAAAATAAGTCACCATGAATAAGAGTCACTGGAAACAATAAATACCCAATTGATCCACAGAGACTGTGGTACTAGGTCTATCATACACACGATATAAAATTAGTGTACTTAGTATATTTAAAAGGGAAACAAACAAACAAACCCACAGCCAAGAATATATGTAAGGGAAAAGAGACCATTCAAAAGTAACCAAGAAGATTTTAGTGAACACAACCAATGAGGATTTTAGAGGTAAAAAAATACAATATTTGAGCTTAGAAACTCAAAGCAGGGCCTAAGCATCAGAATAGACACAATGGAAGAGGGAATTCGTGAACTAAAATTTAAATCTGAAACAATGTACTCAGAGTGTAGCACAAATAACTTTAAGAAAACATCACTATTAAGGATGAAACAATTAAGACTTTCCCTTAGATACTGAAAATAGTCAAGGGTACCCACTAATGCCACTTCTCTTCATGAACTGGATGCCCTAACCAGTGTTGTGTGGCCAAAAAAAGATGAATGAGTGAATAAGTTGGGAGATTGAAAGACTGGAGAGAAGAATTAAACTTACCCTTGTGTATGTAGAAAATTCAAAATATAAGAAGCATTCTTTGAATTAATAAGAGACTTTGACAAAACTAATAAGCTAAGTGTAAAAAAAATCAATTGTATTTCTACGTACCAGCAATAAGCAGGTATCTTTTTTTTTTTTTAAGCTCTCTATTGGAATATAATTGCTTTACACTCTTGTACCAGCTTTTGAGGTACACCAGAGTGAATCAGCTGTATTCATATATATATACCCCCACATCCTCTCCCTCCCACGACTCCCTTCCGTTCTCCTAGTCCTGGCCCTCTAAGGAAGCACCCATCATAGAGTTAATCTCCCTTTGTTATACAGCAACTTCTCACTAGCTATCTGTTTTACAGTTGGTAGTGTATATATGTCTATGCTACTCTCGCACTTCATCCCAGCTTCCCCTTCACCCCCTGCCCCCCAACCCTGTGTCCTCCAGACCATTCCCTGCATCTGCATCCATATTCTTGCCCTGTCACTGGGTTCATTAGTACCACTTCTTCTTTTTTTTTTTAGATTCTGTATATATGAGTTAGCATACAGTATTTGTTTTTCTCTTTCTGACTTACTTCACTCTGTATGACAGACTCTAGGTCTATCCACCTCATTACATATAGCTACATTTCATTCCTTTTTATGGCTGAGTAATATTCCATTGTATATATATGCCACATCTTCTTTAGCCATCCATCTGTTGATGGGCATTTAGGTTGCTACCATGTCCTGGCTATTGTAAATAGTGCTGCAATAAACATTATGGTACCTGTTGCTTTTGGGATTATGGTTTTCTCTGGGTGTATGCCCAGTAGTGGGATTACTGGGTCATATGGTAGCTCCATTTTTAGTTTTTTAAGGAACATCCAAATTGTTTTCCATAGTGGCTGTACCAATTTACATTCCCACCAACAGTGCAGGAGAGTTCCCTTTTCTCCACACCCTCTCCAACATTTATTTTTTTTAGATTTTTTGATGATGGCCATTCTAACCGGTGTGAGGTGATACCTCACTGTGGCTTTGACTTGCATTTCTCTGATGATTAGTGATGTTGAGCATGTTTTCACGTGTTTGCTGGCCATCTGTATGTCTTCTTTGGAGAAATGTCTATTTAGGTCTTCTGCCCATTTGTGGATTGGGTTATTTGCTTTTTTGGTATTAAGCTTCATGAGCTGCTTGCATATTTTGGAGGTTAATCCTTTGTCCGTTGTTTCATAGGCAATTATTTTTTCCCATTCTGAGGGTTGCCTTTTAGTCTTGTTTATGGTTTCTTTCGCTGTGCAAAAGCTTTTAAGTTTCATGAGGTCCCATTCATTTATTCTTGATTTTATGTTCATGATTGTAGGAGGTGGGTCCAAAAGGATCTTGCTTTGATGGATGTCATAGAGTGTTCTGCCTATGTTTTCCTCTAGGAGTTTTATAGTGTCTGGCCTTACATGTAGGTCTTTAATCCATTTGGAGTTTCTTTTTGTGTATGGTGTTAGGAAGTGTTCTAGTTTCATTCTTTCCCATGTAGCTGTCCAATTTTCCCAGCTCCACCTCTTGAAGAGGCTGTCTTTTTTCCATTGTATATTCGTGCCTCCTTTGTCAAAGATAAGGTGCCCATATGTGCGTGGGTTTACCTCTGAGTTCTCTATTCTATTCCATAGATCTTCCTTTCTATTTTTGTGCCAGTACCATACTGTCTTGATCACTATGGCCTTGTAGTATAGTTTGAAGTCAGGAAGCCTAATTCTACCAACTCCATCTTTCCTTCTCAAGCTTGCTTTGGCTATTTGGGGTCTTTTGCATTTCCATACAAATCGTAAGATTTCTTGTTCTAGTTCTGTGAAAAATGCCATTGGTAATTTGATCAGGATTGCGTTGAATCTGTAAATTGCTTTGGTTAGGACAGTCATTTTCACAGTGTTGATTCTTCCAGTCCAAGAACATGGTATGTCCCTCCATCTGTTTGTGTCATCTTTGATTTCTTTCATCAGTGTCTTATAGTTTTCTGAGTACAGGTCTTTTACCTCCTTGGTTAGGTTTATTCCTAGGTATTTTATTCTTTTGGTTGCAATGGTAAATGGGAGAGTTTCCTTAATTTCTCTTTCTGATTTTTCGTTGTTAGTGTATAGGAATGCAAGAGATTTCTGTGCATTAATTTTGTATCCTGCTACTTTACTGAATTCATTGATTAGTGCTAGCAGTTCTCTACTAGAGTCTTTCAGATTTTCTATGTATCATATCATGTCATCTGCAATGAGTGACAATTTTACTTCTTCTTTTCCAATTTGTATTCCTTTTATTTCTTTTTCTTCTCTGATTGCTGTGGCTAAAACTTCCAAAATTATGTTGAATAATAATGGTGAGAGTGGGCACCCTTGTCTTGTTCCTATTCTTAGAGGGAATTCTTCCAGTTTTTCCCCATTGAGAACGATGTTGGCTTTTGGTTTCTCATATATGGCTTTTATTATGTTGAGGTAATTTCCTTCTATGCCCATTTTCTGGAGAGTTTTTATTATAAATGGATGTTGATTTTTGTCAGAAGCTTTTTCCACATCTACTGAGATGATCATATGGTTTTTATCCTTCAATTTGTTGATATGATGTATCACGTTGATTGATTTGCATATATTGAAGAATCCTTGCATCCCAGGGATAAACCCCACTTGATCATGGTGTATGATTTTTTTAATGTGCTGTTGGATTCTGTTAGCTAGTATTTTGTTGAGGATTTTTGCATCTATATGCATCAGTGATATTGGCCTGTTATGTTCTTTTTTTGTAATCTCTTTGCCTGGTTTTGGTATCAGGGTGATGGTGGGCTTGTAGAATGAGTTTGGAAGTGTTCCTCCTTCTGCAATATTTTGGAAGAGTTTGAGAAGGATAGGTGTTAGCTCTTCTCAAAATGTTTGATAGAATTCGCCTGTGAATTCATCTGGCCTTGGGCTTTTGTTTGTTGGGAGATTTTTAATCACAGTCTCAATTTCTGTACTTGTGATTGGTCTGTTCATAGTTCCTATTTCTTCCTGGTTCAGTCTTGGAAGATTGTATTTTTCTAAGAATTTATCCGTTTCATCCAGGTTATCCAATTGATTGGCATATAGTTGCTTGCAGTAGTCTCTCATGATCTTTTGTATTTCTGTGGTGTCCGTTGTTACTTCTCCTTTTTCATTTCTAATTCTGTTGATTTGCATCTTCTCCCTTTTTTTCTTGATGAGTCTGGCTAATGGTTTATCAATTTTGTTAATCTTCTCAAAGAACCAGCTTTTAGTTTTATTAATTTTTGCTATTGCTTCCTTCCTTTCTTTTTCATTTATTTCTGCTCTGCTCTTTATGATTTCTTTCCTTCTGCTCACTTTGGGGTTTCTTTGTTCTTCTTTCTCTAATTGTTTTAGGTGTAAGGTTAGGTTGTTTATTAGAGATTTTTCTTGTTTCTTAAGGTAGGACTGTATTGCTGTAAACTTCCCTCTTAGAACTGCTTTTACTGCGTCCCATAGGTTTTGGGCTGTTGTGTTTTCATTGTCATTTGTTTCTAGATATTTTTTGATTTCCTCTTTGATTTCTTTAATGATTTCTTGGTTGTTTAAGAGTGAATTGTTTAGCCTCCACGTGTTTGTATTTTTTGCAGTTTTTTTCCTGTAATTGATATCCAGTCTTGTGGCGTTCTGGTTAGAGAAATGGTTGATATGATTTCAATTTTCTTGAATTTGCTGAGGCTTGATTTGTGACCCAAGATGTGATCTATCCTGGAAAATGTTCTGTGTGCTCTTGAGAAGAAAGTGTATTCTGTCGTTTTTGGATGGAATGTCCTATAAATATCAGTTAAGTCGAGATGGTCTTATGTGTCATTTAAAGTTTGTGTGTCTTTATTTATTTTCTGTTTGGATGATCTGTCCATTGATGTAAGTGGGGTGTTCAAGTCTCCCTCTATTATTGTGCTACTGTTGACTTCCTCTTTTATGGCTGCTAGCATTTGCCTTATGTATTGAGGTGCTCCTGTGTTGGGGGCCTAGATATTTACCATTGTGATATGTTCTTCTTGAATGGATCCCTTGATCATTATGGAGTGTCCTTCCTTGTCTCTTGTAATAGTCTTTACTTTCAAGTCTAATGTGTCTGATATGAGTCTTGCTACTCCAGCTTTCTTTGGACTTCCATTTGCATGGAATATCTTTTTCCATCCCTTTACTTTCAGTCTATATGTATCCCTTGGTCTGAAGTGGGTTTCTTGTAGGCAGCATATAGAAGGGTCTTGTTTTTGTATCCATTCAGCCAGTCTGTGTCTTTTGGTTGGAGCATTTAATCCATTGACATTTAAGGTGATTATTGACATGTATGTTCCTATTACCATTTTCTTAATTGTTTTGGGTTTGTATTTGTAGGTGTTTTCCTTTTCTTGTGTTTCCTACTTAGAGAAGTTCCTTTAGCACTTGTTGTAAGGCTGGTTTGGTGGTGCTGAATTCTCTTAACTTTTGCTTGTCTGGAAAGCTTTTGATTTCTCCCTCAAATCTGAATGAGATTCTCGCTGGGTAGAGTATTCTTGGCTGTAGGTTTTTCTCTTTCAGGACTTTCAGTATATCCTGCCATTTCCTTCTGGCCTGCAGAGTTTCTGCAGAAAGGTCAGCTGTCATTCTTATGCGTTTTCCCTTATATGTTATTTTTTGCTTTTCTCTTGCTGCTTTTAATATCTTTTCTTTGTGTTTAATTGTCATTAGTTTGATTAATATGTGTCTTGGTGTATTTCTCCTTGGGTTTATTCTGTATGGGCCTCTCTGTGCTTCTTGAAGTTGATGAATTATTTCCTTTCCCATGTTGGGGAAGTTTTCCACTATAACCTCTTCAAATATTTTCTCAGAACCTTTCTTTTTTCCTTCTTCTTCTGGGATGCCTATGATTCTAATGTTGGTGTGCTTAATGTTGTCACCAAGGACTCTGAGACTGTCTTCCGTTCTTTTTATTCTTTTTTCTCTTTCCTGCTCTGTGGCAGTTATTTCCCCCATTCTATCTTCCAACTCACTTATTTTTTCTTCTGCCTCAGTTATTCTGCTGTTTATACCATGTACAGTATTTTTAATTTCAGTTATTTTGTTATCCATTACTGTTTGTTTGTTCTTTAGTTCTTCTAAGTCCTTATTAACTGCTTCTTGTGTATTCTGTATTTTGTTATTGAGATTTTCAATCATCTTTACTATCATTACTCTGGATTCTTTTTCAGGCAATTTTCCTATTTCCTCTTCATTTATTGGTCTTGTGGGTTTTTTTCCTGCTCCTTTGCCTGCATTGTGTTTCTTTCTTTTCTCGTTTTGTCTAATTTATAGGATTTGATGTCTCCTTTCTCTATGCTGCCTAGTAGTAATTCCTCTTGTTTCTGTCCTCTGCCCCCTGTGATGGGGTTTGTCCAGTGTCTTGAGTAGGTTTCCTGGTGTGGGAGTCTGGTGTCTGCTTTCCAGTGTGTGGCTCTGTGTCTTTTCTCTCTGATGAGCACGGCCGTTTCAGGTGGTGTGTTTTAGGGTATCTGTGAGGTTAATATGGTTTTAGGTAGTCTGTGTGCTGATGGGTGGGTTTGTGTTCCTATCTTGTTTGTAGTTGGGTGTGATGTGGCCAGCACTGGCAGTTGCAGACAGTTGGATGAAGCCCAGTCTTAGACTCTGATATAGGGCTCTGTGAGAATTCTCTGCAGTTAATCTTCCCTGTATCTGAGGACTCCCTAGTAGTCTAGCATCCTGGATTCAGTGCTTCCTCCCCAGAGCCTCCTCCTTGACTTCTGATGGAGTAGTCCAGACTTCAGAGGTTGCTTGTCCCAGTTATGTCGGCATCTTTGCAGTCCTTTCTGGTGTCCGAGGTTGTTTGCTGGTGTTCACCTGGTTCTCTGTGGGAATTATTGCATCTTTTGGTGTATTCCTGAGGCATCTGTAGAGAGGGATGCCTTCCATGTCCTTCTACTTTGCTGCCATCTTTCTTCTCTCTCTCCTGTTTTTTCAGTGAATTCCAGCAGCGGCCTGGGGTGGGGAAGGGAGGCTGCAAAGGGTGGACAGACCTGGAGCAAGGGCTGTCATCAGAGGGAGGTATCCTGGGGCTTGCTAAGCTGGTGTGCTGGGGTGGAGCAGAGGGACATACGGGGCACAGGAGGAAGGTTGCTGGTGGCTGTGACCCTTAGATGTGGGAGCAGTGGATGAGGGGAGCTCACAAAGGGTTAATGAGCCAAGCTCAAAGATCTGGAAGACCACCTCCCTCCCCTCCTCCACCGCTGTTGCTGCTGCAGAAAAACAGCAGGTAGCTTTTTAAAATACATAATTACCCCTAGGATAAATAACAGTTAAATCCAATTAATATAAGTATAGAAAATGATAGAAAGGGAGCCAATCCAATAGAAAAAGCTTCACAAAATCCATCATAATAGTTACAAAGTTGTTGACATTGTTAATCATCACAAAAGTGCAAATCTAAATTGTATTTGGAAACCACAATACTCACAAAATTAGTAAAATTTAAGAGCCTGAAAATATCAAGTTTGGGTGAGAATATGAAATTTTTTAGAAAACAAAGCATTTTGGTATTATCTAGTAAAGTGGAAGATACTCTGTCTCCTTTTCAGCTGATACAAGCATATAAGAAATAGCTGAACAACTTAAAAGAAAATTATGTCAAATAATACAAATAAAATTAATTAAAAAATGAAATATCAATGGTCAAGAAACAAATATATGGACAAATGTTCAACCTCACTAGTAAGTAAATAAATGCAAATTAAGATATCATTTCACCTCTAAAATTAGTAAAGATTAATAATAAAAATAATATCATTTTATCTTCATGTATAAAATGTTGCCACAGACTACATATGAGAGTGTTAATGGGTACAATTTTTCTAGAATATAGTTTGGCAGTTAAAACAAAAGCATCCCTAGCTTTTGGCCTAGTAATTTGACCTTTTAATCTAGGAAATAGTAATAAAGAGACACAGGGATTGGCATCACCCAAGAGCATTTTAGAATAGCAAACAAATTTCAAAATTTCAAAATGTACAATAAAAGGGAGACAATTTTTGCATATCCACACTGTGAACCATACTGCACAGTTAGTGTTATGAAGAAATTCTCAGCACAGATTGCCACACAATACAAACTTGTTAGAGAACAAATGTGTATAAACACAGCATCAGCCCAATGCTATTTAAATATTACATACATGCACAAAAATGGCGACATGTTTAAAGCACTTGTGAGATAATAGGCAATTAGATAGTATGTTCTTTTTATTATTTTCCATATTTTCTACAATGTTATATGTGATTTTTTTATATGTAAAAATTATTAAAAATATGTAGGAAAATCAATATTATGTATTATTCACCTTAACAGCATCCCTAATAGCAGCCCTCTGTTTTCCCAAAGTTTAGTATTTGCAGATATGTTTTCTTTGAGCCTTGGTTCTATGTTGTATATACAATTAATTCTTGATTTCCTTGCATCAGGAGAACACTTTTCAATTCTCTCCCAAACATATTTTCATGTGAATTTCATCTCATTTATAAATATTTATGTGCTGAAGAGGATCAACATTATGATGAAATATTTTGTGATGAAAAATGCCCACAACTGCCAAAAATATAGAGTTCCTTGTGCATCAGGAGTAGCTTCATAAGCAGTCCCAAATAAGATTGTCCATTTCTGCATTTGTTCAATTTGTTCAGCAGTTTGGAAAGTAGCCAGAGCAACAAATGATGTGGACGTTAAATTCTGGGCACAAGTCTCTTAGTCAATATTTGGTGTGAAGGAAATGGTAGTACAAGTTGTTACAGAAAATACTGCCTTTATTTCTGCCATCAAAATAAATACAGCTCAATATTTTCATCTATATGCAATAGGAGATGAAATTCAGAAGAAACAGCTCCTCATAGTTCATTGGCATTGGGGTAAAATTGGATTTTTATTATATATTTTAAATATAACCCAGGAAATATGTCCTTCTGAATATTCATTTAATTACTTGATTGTGGCCTGGATGGTAGTTGTAATTCCTGGAATCTATAAATGTTACCTTATTTGGAAAAAAGTTTTTTGCAGATGTGAGTAAATTAAGGATCTTGAGATGGGGAGGTTATTTTGGATTATCAAGGTGGGCCTTAAATGCCCTCACATATATCCTGAATTGATGCGTCCCATGTCCTTGTAAGAGGAAAGTAGGGAGAGATTTGACATTCACCCAGAAGGGAAGGCAATGTAACCATGGAAACAGAGATTAGAGTGATGCAAACACAAGTCAACGAATGCTGGCAGCCACCAAAAGCTGGAACAGGCATATGTGAACAGATTCTCCCCTAGATCCTCCGGAGAGAGCACAACCCTCCCGACATCTTGATTTCAGACAACAAGCCTACAGAACTGTGAGAGAATAAATTTTTGTTGTTTTAAGCAAAATAAATTTTTGTTGTTTTAAGTTTGTGGTAATTTGTTGCTGTCCCACAGGAAAGTAATACATGGTTCATAATATAAATATAGAGTTATCAGTGACCATAAGCCATTGTTATTAAACCATTGGCTACATATTTGCAGGAAAAAGACAAGTGTAACTAGTGAAAATGATAAAATGTTTTTTCTGAGATCAATCATTTCTTAAATGTCATTTTTCATAGTCACCTGTACAGCATATTCTTTCTCTCCTTAATATTAATTTCTCTCCTGTATTAGCAATTATGTTTTTCTTGGCAGTCTCTAATGATCCATGCTTTCGGATTCCAACACCCATTTATCTTCTTGTTTTAACAAGTGCAAATGAGTCCATTACCTAGAGAAGAAAACACAAAACCATCATACAGGCTTTTCAAAACATGAGACCCTGAGGTTACTAATGCTAGAATTCACTATTAGGTTCATAATATTCTTTTATTTTCTCATTATGTGATTAGTGGCCCTAATCTTCCTGAGCAAAATTGTTGAGCTTCTCCTAGTTCCTAGAAAACACAGTTTGGAACTGAGTTATAATGTTTGTTATATGTTTGAGCTCTATAATGAGCTAAGATATTTGTTAGTTTATATTTTCATTGTTATTTTTAGCTTTTGGTTGTTTTTGTTATTTTTATCAAAGTAAAATAAATACATGATAAAAACTTTTTTAAAGGGTTATATTAGAAAAAAATAGAACACTCCTACACATACATATACATCTCCACTTCTAGTCTCTGTAGGAATACCTTTTAATGGGTTCAGTTTTAAAATTTCCACTTATCTCCATTTATTAAATAATGAAGCTGTACTATTATTTCTTGATTTATTATTTTTTCCATATTTTCTATTGTGTCATAAAAGGTGAGGACTTAACATGCACATCCTTCAATTGTCCAGGATTGTTGGTATTGGGCTGTGCACAGGAGATGGGGCTGTTGATTGGAGAAAATTCAAACATGAGGGCAGTATGATACTGAGTCCTTTCCCTTCCTTTGGTTCTGCTTTTCCATCTCTTCCTCTCCCATTCATCACACTATAACTTTCCTTCTCTTCACCCAGCCCATCTTCTCCCATCCACTGCCAAAACATCTGTGGAAAGACGGTCTCTTTACACAAAAGCCCCACTTTCTAATCATTTCTCTCCTCTCATGGGGAGATAGCTTTTATCTCCAGATAGGGCCTTAAGCTATCTCCTCCCCTATATCTGAAACAGCACCTCTTCTGCATTTGTATTATAAACACAGAATAAATTTCTTCAGTCTTTTCCATTCACTGTCCTTTGTTTCATGTTCTTTTTGTTTTTCTTGGAGCCTCCTCTAGGACACTGACTGTGGGGAGAAGCTATGAGACTGAAAGTTTTGGCACCATCCACTGGAAAATGTAAGAAGCAGAAAAAAAACACTGCCCCCCCAAAAAAAGAAAAAAAAGTTGCCAAATCATCTATACAAATATCATGCACAAACTACCCACAATGGCAAACAACAGCTATTTAGATGGCAAGGGTAACTGCTTTCAATAGATAGTGACTATCTTTGGTGCTATGTTCCAAAAAAATTCAGCTGTATCTGGATTTATGTGGAAAAGATATTGTGATTTTTGTCATGGCTATGTGGCTTTTTTGTCCAGTTGTAAGGATTTACTGAGCCAAAACCTTAATTGCTTCCTTCTTCTTTGACAGGTTAATCCATTTAGAGTTTTTAACTACAGATATGCTGGCCACAATGTTGATTTGATTCTTGCCTCAAGGCTGAATAGTAATCAGACTTTGTTGCCCATATTCCTATTCAGTTTTATCTTTTACTCCTTAGGGATGAGAAAGTTTCTGAACTTTCCTTGTCTCTTGTTATTTTCTCTTGTAAAACATCCAATTATTTTCTAAGCTTATTTCTCTTTTAAAGGCCTTTGTCAAATGCAGCCAATATTAACCAACATATCCTATTATTATTTTGTGTTCCAGCCCTTTTCCTCTGGAGCTGCAAATTCATGAGGTGCATTATCTTCATTTTAAGTGATGGCAGGTGAAACTTTTACCATACAAAGTGTTTTCTCTGACCAAAATGGAATAAAACAGAAAGACAATAGGAATTTTAAAAACATTTGGAAGTTCAATATCACAACTTTAAACAATCCATGAGTCAAAGAGAGAATCTTAAAGGATTTTAAAAATACATATTGAATAGAATTAAATGAAAATAAAATATAACCTATCAAATTTGTGGGATGCAGCTGAAGCTGTGCTGAGAGGGAAATTTATAGCACTAAAATACTTGCATTAGAAAAGAGAAAAAGTCTCAAATCAATAATCTGAGTCTCCACCTTAAGAAACTAGAAAGGGAAGAAGAAAAAAATAAACCTAAAGCAAGCAGTAGGAAAGTACGAATAAAAGTAAGGAAATAAAAGTATAAATCAATAAAATTGAAAACAGGAAAACCATAGAGAAAATAGCTGAAGCTAAAAAACTGTTTATTAAAAACAAAACAAAACAAAACAAAAAAGCTGGTAAATTTGATACATCTCAAGCAAGAGCAGTAGAGATAAAGAGAGAAGACAAAAATCATCAATATCAGGAGTGAACCAGAGATATCAGTACAAATTTTACTGCCGTTAAAGTGATAATGAAGGAATACTAAAAACAAATTTATGTTTGTAAATTCAACAACTTAAAATAGGACAATTCCTCAAAATTTATAAACTACTCAATCAAGATGAAATCAGTAACTGGAATATTTTAGAACCGTTAATGAAACTGAGTTTGTAATTAAAAACTCCTAAAAAAAGAAATCTCCACACCCACACCATTTCACTGTAGAATCTTGCTAAACCTTTAAAGAAGAGTTAACAGTAGAAAATAGAAGAGGAAGGAGTACTTCCCCAGTTATTTATGAGGCCAGTAGTATCCTCATTTGATTCAATGCAAATATCTACATTGATATTTGGGTCTGTGACATCTTACTGTGAGTGAATCCAGTGCCATACAAAGGTTTAGGGCCCTGGCTCTGAAAACAGACTGCTTAGATTCAAATTTCAGCTAAGCTATGTTTTAGCTCTTTCCTTGGTGAGTCATGTAACTGGTCTGAGCTTCATTTACCTTACCTGTTGAGTGTTGATAACAATAGTAGCTCCTTAGAAAAACTTTGTGAAGATTCAGTGAGTTAAACATGTAAACTCTTCTAGTCTCCCTCATAGCAAATTGTCAAGTAATACTATCTATTTTTTCAATATTTTTTCATTGTTCTCAGTTGCTAGCCATCATGGTAGAGTTTCATTCTAGTATCGTAGTCTCTTGCTAATTTGCTGTGAACTTCTATGTTTTGTTAACATTTCTTCTGTGGTGTCTCAGAGTCCTCACATATGGCTTGGCAATTTATAGTTTTACAAATCTTTATGCTCTGATTGCGTAAACACTCTAAAATATTTGATTCATGTGAACACGACTTATCTCTTTGAGTCAACATGTGTAAATTAACAGGAGTGATATTTATAAGATTAGTGGGTACTAGTGATTTTGCTAGCTGGAATAATCACATGAAAGATACTTCTAGCAGTGCGTTGGGGGAAATATATCAAAGCACTTCATATTTTATTTTATGAATAGTATAACTTTTATTTGAAAATTTAAAAGAGCCCTCTTTCTCATATTTGAATTTTTAATATAATTCTATTTCATCTGATAGTAATACACTACCTCTTGCTTCCTTTTTCTTTGCATTCACATTACATATATTTGCCCTACTTATTTTATTTTTTACCCCTGTAAACTATTTTATTTTGATTGAGTGTTTTAGTCTTGTCTTTAACCTCAGTTGGACCTTTGGGTCTAGCCAGCAATCTTTCTAGTTTTCTGTGATTGGAACCTCCTTGATTCTCCATTCTAAACTGCCAACCCCTCTCCCTCCTGTCTCCCCTCAGAGAAGACCTCACCTCCATCAGCCAAATATAACTGAAGTAACCAAGAGACTCCTGACAATTTTGTACCAAAACTACAAGATAAATAACTGATTTTTCCTACTTTTTCCTGCTACAGTGGAGGAAGTGAGTTTTTCTCATTTAAGTTTATTCACTTTAATTCTACTTTTGACTCCTCTGAGTCATCCCACTCATTTAACCCACTACCAAGTCCTCTGGATTCTACTTCCCAGTTCTGTCAAATTCTCTTCATACCCACTGCCACACTTGGCCCAGCTAGTATCACATGATAATAGACCTGTTTGGTCTGCCATTCCACTCTTGTTCCCTGCCAGTCCTCCACAGAGCTGCCAGGGTGAATTTTCTTAAATGTAATTCTGATTGTATCTCCCTCTTGATTAATGTATTTCAATGGCTTCCCAGTGCCCTTGGGATAAAGTATAAACAGCTCAGAACATCTTATAAATCTTGCCTTTGTTTATCTTTTTATTTTCTCTCTTGCCAACCATGCATTGTATCTATGCTTCAAGTATAATAATCTGATGGGAGAAAATTAATCTATCTGGGCATCAAAATACTCAAAGTTATATGAGAGGTGAGTAAATGAATAGATGGATGGATCATAGCAGTATGGATTGTGGAATTTTGTTTATGCATACATAGTTTACAAAATAATTTACCTGTAGAGATGGTCTTGTTTATGTTTATAATTGTCATGAGTTAACTCAAAGAGATTGACTGAGTCAGAGAAAAAATGTACTTCCAGCAACATGTTAAAATATCTTTGTTAACTACATTTAGTGAGCCAAATGCCATCAACTTCAGGACTTTCTCTGATAAGCTGAATATTGAAATGACTCATTTCACAAGTGCTTTTGAAGTTATTTGCAAATATTCCACAAACCGTTTTCCCTTCTCTCCTTTTAGCTGGTTAAAAGCCATAAACGACTGCTTTGTATTTGTCACTATTAATATATCTTGGAAATAGGGGTACATCTCATTTCCAATGCAGTTTACATTAATCTCTGAGTCAGACATGTCACTTTTAATGAAATACCATTCACTTTTCTGTCTGGGAAGAAATTTTCATCTGGGGAATGTTATTATGTCAAAAGGACATTTTCATCCAGAAAACCTGTGATATTAGATTGATAAAACTTATCTTCTCCTTGCTTAAATTCTTCATCTCATGCTGTGCTCAGATGTTGATTCTCTGGGCACATATTTTCATGGTTCCACACTGGAAAATTATTAAGTTGAATTCTTGAAAGGCATTAGCTTTTCAATCCTCTTTTTAATTAGTTAATAGCAAGATAGAGTTGCATTGTTTTTGACCTCAAGCCCCTGAAAGTCAATACAATTTATTTTGCATCAGATCTATGTAGGCATTATAATTATGAAGATAGTAATTCCTAAGGAAGAGATGATACAAGTTAAGACTGCAAGTGGCAATTTGTGGCAGTAACAAATTACACCTGAAAGCCCCCAAATTGTCTTAAGCATGCTTTCATACATTCATGAGCCAAAGCAACATTCAGAAATCTTTAAAAGTAAGTAGGTGGTTCATCAACGTTGTGTTATCCAGGCATTTCAGGGTACATCTCTTTCTGGTTCCAAAAGGAAATCTTTGATAATTTAAGCAGGGAGATTATATTGAAATGTATTCTTTGAGCACTGGGGCTTCATTGACCTCTTTGCTATGGCTGGTAGCCAATGGTGATTTCATACCACAGCACACCAAGGCAATTTGTGTGTGTATACAGATGTGTGTCATGGACTGAATCATGTCCCTTTCAACATTCAAATGTTGAAGCCCTAACCCCCAATGTGACTGTATTTGGAGATGAGATTTTTAAGGAGGTAATTAAGTTTAATTAAGTCATAAATGTAGGTCTCTAACTTGATAGGACTAGTGTCCTTAAAGAAGAAGAGAAAACAGAGACCCATGTGCACACAGAGATAAAGGCCTTGTGAGGACACAGCCTCGTCTTTAAGCTGAAACAGCTCTCACCAGAAACCAACACTGCTGGCACTTGATCTTGGACATCTGACCTCCAGAACTGTAAGAAAACTAATTTCTGTTGTTGAAGCCACCCAGTCAGTGGTATCCTGTTAAAGCAATATGAGCTAATACATTGTGTGTGGGGGTGTGTGTGTGTGTGTGTGTGTGTAAGAGAGATTGCAAGAATGAGTGCCTGGGACACTGAGTGGGCAGCTCTATAGAACTCTGATTTGATTGACAGAAAGATGCCAGTAGATATGGTTAAAAAGTGTAAAGTTTCTATAAAACATAGGATATGGAAACTGGCAGAAAGAGTTTCATAAAGATGAATGCAATACAATGTACTTCCAGGATTCTCAGGGCTTCTAATTGTTCTCCATCCCCTAACAGCTGCTGCTCCATGGTCTGCAGGGAGTGAGGATTCTTCCAGGTGTGAGAGACTTACTCTTGCCATTCTGAGAGGTTACAGACATTCACTGCTAACTGTTCTGGAGATGCTGAGTAGATGACTATCTGTGCATTGGGTGCCTTTAGCTAGTCCCAAACAGCCCAGTATATTCCTGAAAGTTACTATGAATGTGGGTGAAGCAAGATCAATTTAAAAAAACCACTGAATCCATAGAGGATAATGACAAGTTGAAGTTATATGGAGTAATCACAGTTCAGAAACACAAAAAGGGAGTCAGGTGGCCATTGAGGAACTGGTCTCAGACATGTCCCTGTACCACTGAGATCTTGAACTTTCTTTGAGCTGTACCAGACCCAAGGACACCACCAGCCATAATCTGAACAACATCCACCAGCTGCAACCTTATGGTCTCAAGGTCTCCCCTTGTAACTATGCAACTATGTTAGACCCCAACCAATCCTTCACTTCTTGCCAGCTCCAGTTATAATTCTTAACAAACAACTTATGTAACTAACTATGGCCTTGCAGCTTTTGCCTGTATAAGCTTCCTCCATTTCGTAGTCTGGCAGAACACAATTAAAGTGCTTCTTCTTTTTTCTTTTTTTTAAGCTCTTTATAGGAATATAATTGCTTTACACAGTTGTGCCAGTTTTTTCTGTACAACAGAGTGAATCAGCTGTATTTATACATATATCCCCACATCCCCTCCCTCCCACGACTCTTTCCCACACTCCCTACTCCACCCCTCTAAGTCATCACCAATCAGTGAGTTGATCTCCTTGTGTTATGCGGCAGCTTCCCACTAGCTATCTATTTTACATTTGGTAATATATATATGTCAATGTTACTCTCTCACTTCATCCCAGCTTCCCCTTCGTCCCCTTCTGTACCCACCCCACCCCTACCCCCATCCCCCAGGTCCTCAAGTCCGTTCTCTACATCTGCATCTTTATTCTTGCCCTGTCACTGGGTTCATCAGTACCATTTTTTTAGATTCCTTTTCTTGAATCTTTGTCTCCCCGGCTGCAGTTCTAATGAATTCCAAGTAAACGCCTCTTTATAAATTAGGTCTCTGTTTCTGAAATTTTGGTTAACAAGGTACAAGCACGAATATATAAAATTAAAAATTTAGTTTCATAAATTTGAAAGCCTAAATAACACAAATAATATAAAGTACCACATTAACATAAGAAGTAGAAAATCTCAGTAGATTTATCATTTAGGAGAAAAATGAAAATATTTTATAAAGTCTATTCCCCTGGCTCCAAAATAACTGAAATATATGGATTTATTGGTGATTTTTTTTAAAAAACTTTGGAAAAAAAAAATCCCTTCTTCTATTAGCTTTTCTGGAAAATATGATTCTGAGGATGCCAGAAGAGTCTCATACAAGGAAGTCTAATAAAGTGGACTACCTTGATAGATGAAATTAGAAAATTTGTAATATCATCCTAACAAATATTTGTTGAGCGATAATCTGGGCTACAGAATTTTGCTACAAGAGAATTAAAAAACATAATGACCATCCAGGCCTCCCAGATGGGAAGACAGGAACATACAAAATAAAAACATTATAGTTTAAAACAATAAATGACTAAAAACCAACATGACTCATAGAGCATACATATAATAAGAACTCAGAAACAGAGGAGACTGATATAGCTCTAAACGTAGTTTAGGCTGGACGATTAGATGTTTCTCCAAAAGAATCAAAAAGATTCATATTTCCTACCTTAATATTCCACATTTGAAAAAAGATGCAGCACTTTATGCCTATACAGTATTGCTGTGAATATATATCTGAAGCCTGGTAGCATAGTATAAACTATGCAAAAAAAAAAAGCAGAGCAGAAGATTTTAAGAGCATGTTCCAATGATCCCTGTCAATATTGTGAATTAAGCAATGAGGGTATCTTTGCTAACTCTAGCCCTGTTATCTGTTACTTTACCAATACTGGCCGTTTAATGTCCAGGGAAAGCCTCTCAGACATATAATTCTCCATTGGTTATTGATACATTAGTTTAAACTTAGTCATTATAAATGTACCCTGAGGTTTAGTTCTGCTTAGGAAATGCAAGATTTTGTCCCTTACCAAAGCCATATTAACATCAGAAATTAGACAGGAGATATGTTTTGGGAAACATTTAGAGGAGCTATAAAGGTAGATATTTCTGTCCTTATGCCCCTGGCACTTGTCCCCCTGCTCTCCTGCCTGGGAGAAGGAAGCAGAGATGAGTAGTAGTAACAGCTTAGACCTAAGGCCAGATGGCCTAGGTTCAAATTCCTACTCCGTTGTTAATTAGCTGTGTGACCTGGGACTTTCTTCACATCTTTACGTCTTAGTTTCCTCATCAGAAAAATGTGGTAAGTAATAGTACCTGTGATACAGTTTATGTTTCGGTCCTGTGTGGATTCAGTTATGTCATCCTTGTGAAATGCTTAGAACTCCTGGCATACAATAAACCCTTACAAAAGATTAAATAATAGTCTAGTGCCAGCACTAGTCATGCTAATAAAGCATTGCTGCACGCGCATCGCACTAACAGTAGTAGTAACTCCTCCTTCACCTTTTGCATATACTCCAAAAAATTGATGACATCCTACAAGTGGTTCTGATATAGTGTGGTCAAACTTTGATGGAGGTTTAGTACTTTCTACGTATACAACAGCATCCTAATTGTTCTATCATCATTGATTCTCCTTAAAATGCTCTATGGGAAGCATGTTCTTGTGCCTCTGGAGTTGCTTTAGATGCCTGAGAATTTAGTTATTGGACTAAGTCTCTCCTGAGTAACAGCTTCATTGCATCACATATCACCAGGAAATACCTGGATGTCCTCATCCTGCCTCCCCAGATCTGCAGCCCAGGGCACCAGAGAAGCACTCCTTTCCCTTATAGAACCATGTTTCTTCACGCTGTGATCTGGCCTCAGAATTAAGAGCCCCCAAGCCTGCCTCTTCTGAGTTGATGTTACCATGTGGCAAGGAATATAGATCACAAAGGTAGCATAAAATGTCTGATTCGTGGGCACTCAGCTGTGTATTGCTACATTATCTGCTTCCGAAAAAGAGACTATGGAGCTGCTGGCCCCACCCCTCCCACCTTTTCCCCCGCACATAAAACTTGATGAGGTATTAACATTTAAATTCCAGCACTCTTTACTTTTATTCTGCTCTGTTCCATAGGCTTTGAAATGCATTAGACTGTCTCAAACGGTCTTCTGGGGAAGCTTAATAAGACCTCACGCGTTTCTGTGGGTCTTTCTCAACATGGGAACTTGCTGTCACTCCCTAGTTCCACCAAGGGGAATTTTAGTGATTGCCGAAGCCCCAGGCTCTTGTTTGTCCATATTTCAACACAAATTCAGTCTTCCAGGTACTTCAGCCCAACAACTTGAACCAAATAAAAGGTAAAATCTTCACTCCCCTCCATTCGTGAATGCCCTGGGTGTGTAGGCCATTTCTTGCCTGTTCCCTTCCTGTCCATGCACCTGTAATATGAATACAAGATGGTCTTTTAATTAGCAAGTTGGAGGGAATGGAGCTACACTATCATTGGGCCTCTTGAGGCCTCTATTCCATTAATAATAAGTAGAAAAGAGTGTTTTCTAATAAGAAAGCCCTACGGCCCCTGCCTCCCAACACCACGATCACATTCTGCCCTGCACACCCAACCCTGTCTAATGGTTCTTTTAAGGCCCAGCTCAAATAGTGCCTCTTTTCTGTGGCTTTACCTAACACCTCTTCCCTCCTCCACCATCCTCTGAACTATTGCAGGGTGAGTTGCACCCATCTTTATTCCCCTAGGATCATATATATAATTCTAATATAGATTTATTAGTTTGTGTTTATGTCCTATCTGCTAGTCTGTGATGACACAGTTACTTTGTTCACATTTGTACCATTTTGTACAAATGCACCTGTAGTACTGTAGGGCTGACATGTAAGAAATGACCATTTAATTGCTTGCTGAGTTTGTGACCTACAATAGTAGATTTCATATGCAAAAATAAGTAGAATTTAAGTATATTTAAAAGATTCTTCTGGTCTGTACTACCTGAGTAAAAACTTGCTTGAATAAATCACCAAAACCCTGATTTAGTTACCTTAATATAATAACGACTATCATTTCTGGAGTGTTACTTGTACCAACACTATCATAGGTACTTACCATGACTGTATGTGAACAATATATTATTATGCCTATTTTAAAACTGAGGAAACTGAGACTCAGAAAGGTTAAATAACATCTGTGAGATCATGAAGTTAGTAAATTCTAGGGTTCTCTAGAGAAACAAAACCAATAGGATCTGTCTGTATCTATCTATGTATCTATGTATCTATCATCTATCTATCTAATCTATCATCTATCAATCATCTGTCTAGTGAGAGAGAGAGAGACAGACAGATTTAAGGAATTGGCTCATGTGGTTTTGGGGGCTGACAAGTCTAAGATGAAATCCGTAGGCAAGCTGACAGGCTGGAAATTCAGGTAAGAGTTGATGTTGAAGTCTGAATTCTACAAGCCAGCAGGCTGGAAATTCAGGCAGGATTTCCATGCTGCAGTCTTGAGGAGAATTCCTTCTGTTTTGGGAAACAACTATCTTTGTTTTTGATGCCCTCAACTGATTGAATGAGGCCCATCCACAATTATAAATATACTTTACTCAAAGTCTACTGATTTAAATGTTAGTCGCATCTAAAAAAAATACCTTCACAGCAACATCTAGAGTGGTGCTTGACCAAACTAGTGGAAGTCTGAAGTCTCCATTCTGTCCACAGTGTCATGGCCTTCCAGATGTTTGTCCAGTCCTCCATGGACTTTGTTCGGCTCTTTTTCTCTCTGCTAAGCCACGTGTCCTGAGAGCTTGGCTTGTACTCATTGCGAAATCTCCTGCTTTTTAACCTACTGGGCATGCTCCCATTTTACTTTGGTTCTCTTCTCAGCCATTCTATTTACTTACTCTTCTAAAGCTCACAATAACTCACTCCCAAGACATTTGCCAGCTGCCCCCAGTTCCATACGTGGATGACAATGCAGGTGGTGTGCTCAGCATTCCGATAACTGAAATACAAGCTCAAGTGAAACTCCCTTGTGTCATTTTCAGTAGTGTTGTGCTCATATTCCCAAGAAGCACGATGTAAAGATGAAGATGCTGATTGTGCTATTTAGTGTTGCAGAGGTCAACTGCTTTCTGGCAGTGAATGAGTCTCAAGTCCTCTTGGAACTTGTAGAACAAACGTTAAAAACATAAAATAAGATCATATATTTGCAAGCCCTTCAAAAGGGAGAAAAAGGCTTTTAAGATGGTCATTTTTTAAATATCATTTTATTAATTTATTCATTCAATAATATTTATTGAGTGCATACAATGTGCTAGCTATTTTGTGAGGAGCTAGGGCTGCGTGGTGAACAAGAAAGACAAATCCCTGCTCTTGGGGTAGCTTCCACTCTAATAGGAGATGTGGAGAATAAAACATATCATTACAATATTATATGGTGAAGATTCTAATGGAAGAATTACAGCATGCTGTGAGAAGACAGAGGAAGGATTATATATTAGTCTGCTAAGCCTGCCGTAACAAAATACCACAGACCTTAACAACAGAAATTTCTTAAACAACAGAAATTTACTTACTCACAGTTCTGGAGGTTGGAAGTCCAAGATGAAGGCTCACAAACTTGGACTCTCCTAAGACCTCTCTCCTTGGCTTGCAGATGGCTGCCTTCTCACTGTATCCTCACATGTCTTTTTCTCTGGGTGTGTCAAGAAGTTGGTTATTTAAACACCTAATTTGGCTCTCCTCTATCCTACTAGATACATGATCAATTCCTAAGTAAACAGGAATTATTCAAGGGCAGAAACTGTCCTCTCTTCTACACACTGTTCTGTATATGAGGCATATAGTGTGGTGATCAAGAGCTCAGATTTCAAGGGTTAAACTGCCTGAACTTGAAGCTCAGCCCAGTCACTTACTAGATGTATGACCTTGGACAAGCCACTTATCTTCTCTTTGCTTTGATGTCCTCATTTTAAAGGTGGGCATAAAATAATATCTGTTGGGACTTCCTAGGTGGCGCAGTGGTTAAGAATCTACCTGCCAATGCAGGGGACATGGGTTTGATCCCTCCTCTGGGAAGATCCCACATTCTGCAGAGCAACTAAGCCCATGTGCCACAACTATTGAGCCTGTGCTCTAAAGCCCATGAGTGACAACTATTGAGCCCATGTGCTGCAACTACTGAAGCTTATGCACCTAGAGCCCATGCTCCGCAACAAGAGAAGCTACCGCAATGAAGCGTAGCCCCCGCTCACTGCAACTAGAGAAAGCCCGTGTGCAGCAATGAAAACCCAATGCAGGCAATAAAAATAAATAAATAAATTTATTTAAAAAATCTATCTTATAGGCCTGTTGTGAAGATTAAATGAATTACTCTGAAAACACTTAGAAAAGCACCTGGCATGCTTGAAGTACTCTTATTATCCTAGTTGTCCCATTCACAAGGACTTGTTCTGTCAATGTTGCATCTTAGTCTACATTTTATATTGTCTCTATTGACATGGTTTAAACTGTTTTGACCTTTGTACCAAAGCAACTAAACTCTGACCCTGTCAAAAATCAGCCTTTGGCAGCAAGAAAACCTGAGAAATGTGGGTCTTTAAAGGCTACTCAGTATTAGAGATTGGATGTGAAAGTAAGTGATTCTCAGAATGAGGAAGAAGGTTGGATTAAGAAAATATGGATTCAGTAGTGCAGGAATGGTTTCTTCCTGTGTTGCCTAATGACAGAGCAAATTTACCTAAGTTCTCTAGGCTTGTTTCTGCATCTGAGATGATGGGTATTCAAATTCAGAGGCGTATGTAGCAGCTAAAACTACTTAGATAAAATACTTTTTTGGTACATTTTTTAATGCATTATGCTTCAGGTTATTGAAATGACAGGTACTCTTTTTCTGAGTCTTTCTTTTGAGGGGTGGTTTGTATGCATTTAAGGAACATCTTTATTGTGAAACAATTCACATATCATAAAGTCACTCCAAATGTAGAGTGTATATTTCAATGGACTTTAGTATTTTAACAGACGCGTGTAACCATCACAACTAATTCCAGAACATTTCCATCACTCCAAAAAGAAATTCGTTATTGATTAGCTGTCCCTCCCTTTTTCCCTCATTTCCTCCCTTCCTCCCCAATCCTAGGCAACCTCTAATCTTTCTGTCTCTATGAATTTGTTTATTCTAGACTTTCATATAAGTGGAATAATACAGTATGTGGTCTTTTTAGCTGCTTTCTTTAACTTAACTTGCTTTCAAGTTTCATCCATGCTGTATCATGTATTAGGACTTCATTCCTTGTTATTACTGGATAATAATCCATTGCATGGATATACCACATTTTGTTGATCTTTTCATCAGTTGAAGGAAATTAGAGTTGTTTCTACTGTTGGACTATTATGAGTAATGCTGCTATGATCATTTATGGACATTTTTTGGTGTGTGGTTGTTTTAATTTCTCTTGGTTATATACCTAGAAGTGGAATTTATATGTATTTTTAAACCAGTATTAAGATGACTTATTGAATTATCTTTGTAAAGGAGTAAACTCAAAGAGCTTTCTGCTGTATAGAAAGATCAGCACAACAAAATATCTTACTGTTAGATGGGTTATAAAATATCTTTAAATAGTTTTCTCAATTGTTCCCACAACTATGCTCTGAAGAAGCAAGCAAAGATAATTCACATGGTACAGGTGAGGAAATAGGTTGTGCTGAGAAGCTGGGCTTAAATCACATATCAGTCAAATGGGAGAAAAAGAAGAATAACTATCATTCCTACATTCTTTCCAAAATTCCAGCTGCTGCTTTAGTAGGGTATTATTGTGTTCCTATCTATGTAGAAATTTTTGTAAGATATAAAGATATTTTTATAAGATCAGACTAGTTATATAGCAAATTCAATTTTCTTTTTTATGGATGTATGTGGAACTTAATTTCTATACTCTGACACTTGGGCTGCTGAATGATTCTAGATAAAATTATACAACAGTATGCCATTGTACCACATTCAGGTTTTCACCCTCAGTTGGGACCTCAAAACCATTCTGCAGTTTTTGTTTTCTTGGTCAGTCTCTAGTTTAGGATGTCACAGGCTGTCAGGGGTCATAGGACATCATATCTGTTGTCTCCAGCTGGATACCAGACTTTTTGTGCAAGGGTTGGTTCATATATTTTTTACCCTTGGTGTTTACTGAAGTGACTTGCATTGAGGGTATTCAGTAGGTAATTTTTGATGACAATTATCGTTCCTTCCTACTCAGTTAAAAGGGACCATGATCAAATCCTTTGCAAGAAGACATTCATGTGCAATTTATCAGGTATTTAATATAGATGACATTTTGATTATATATATCAGTATGTTGAATTACCAAAAAATATATATATATTTATTAATGTGCAGACATTAACCAAGGCTGAATATTTTATAGCATTTAATATTGGTAACAATCAATAAAGAGAACCGTAGTGCCTTAATTATCTAATTTTATCCCTTTCTTCCCTTTTAGCTGCACTCACACCAAATCTAGCACTGGATCTGATCCTGGTTTTTTCCTTACTGAAACCAAAAGGGATCTGATGGGTCATGGCCCAATATAGTTTAATATTTTCCTTATTGGTTTTGGTTTGCTATGTAAAGAAATGACTACTGAACTTTGACCTTAAACTTGACTTTGAAAATGGTGAGCATTTGAGAGTTTAAGAATGTGTCCAGCACAAGCTAAGTGTGCCAGGGCTTCTTGGAGAGCTGAAAGTAAGAAGGACAGCTATAATCATTGTCTTGATGTCTCTCTCTCAGAGTGGCTGTCGTTCATACCCTTTACCGGCAGGTTTTTATTTGTTCAGAAAGTTAGCTGAGTATGAGATGAAACTGGATGGGAAGGAAGCAGAGAGAAAGTGAAGTGCCCAGTCTAGTTGACCTCTTCTTTTATTTCCTATTATCTTGTTTGATTCATGGCCAAAGACTTTTATCCTCGAGACAGTGAGTAAATCATAACAGACAGGATTAGGCATTTCAATTACCAGTCCCAATCCACCTAGATTCAGCTTTAGCCATATATTCATACATAGCAGCTTATAAGAGGTTAATTTTATATGCCAAGATTTATGCACATGGAAACATTAATGCCAAAGGCTCTAGGATGGCTTCAACAGAAATGAAAAGTATGTAAATTATAGTACACATGTTGCTTTCAATGAACTCATATACTTTGATTTATCATTGGCAATTATCTTGACAGTGAGTCAGACAAAATTTATACCATAGAATGTATGCTATAGAATCACAAGCTTCTCTCAAAGTCATTTGGTTTAGATATCATGTGCATATAATAATAAGTTAACTGGTCCAGTTTTAGCTTTCTAATAAGTCTCCAGATTTAACTCATAAATGCAAGGTACTGATTCCATAGTCCTACAAATTAAAATGAAGCCCTTTTCTAATGATGTTACATAGCTTAATGGTTGGATATTATACTTTCCAGGTGTCTCCACACTCTATGGCAATAAGAACTGGAAAATTCAAAGCACCCATGCTTCTGTTTTAACAGACAAAAGAAAGGTATTTTAATGGCTAACTTACAAATGTGAATTATAGTTTTGACAGAGAGAAATAGAAAGACAAGTAATGATGTCTGACTATATTACAAGAATATTTTAATAGTAATCAGCTTAATTCACTCTACAAGGTGGACACAATCAGCTTTATTTTCCAGTCACACTCTTGAAATTCATTATTGCCTGGAGAGCACTGCTTTACTAAAATCAACTTTTTTATATTAGGAAAATCTCCAGCTCCGTGAGTTCGTGGCCCTATCTTTTGAAAGCCTTATAGGCCACGTATTCTCTTGGCTGGCACAAAAGAGTTCAACCTGAAAGGCTACAACCAGAGTTTACTCTTTATAGAATCAGATTTCTGCTAGTGTGGCACTGCAAATTTCATCAGCCACTTCGAGTAATGTGGCCTTTGGGGTGTTTTTTTTTTTTTTTCTCCCAAATATTGACAGGAAAAGAATCTAAGATGTAGCTAAGTGTGCCTGATGTAGCAGACTGTTTATGTGGCTGGAGATGCTTCTGTTTCTGGTAGAGGTCACAGGGGTGTGCTCACCAATGATTGGGTAAAGGGAGGTTTCTTTTCACAGAGGGAAGGAGCTATAACATGAAGACAATGGTCTCTACTTTATTAGCTCTGAAAATGTGAAAGGAACTGAGATAATTAGCCCAGATAGGCTGGGATTTCTGACAATGGCTGGGCATTAACAAGCAAGAAAATAAAAGGAAACAAGATGGAATAAAGGCAAGAGGTGGGAGGAGGAGAAAGCCTGTGTTTTCTGAAACAGAAGAAAGAAAGCTGGGGCATGTGATGGTTCCCAAGGTCACCAGGACTTAACCTTTAAGGCCCAGTGCTATTCCTAGTAAAGTAAATATAGAGGATGCTAGACCTGGAGGGGGTTTCAGGAGTCAGAACTGAGCATCATAGTCACAGCTGCCTGTGATCTGCAGAGCCTGGAACCAAGAGGGATATAAAAGGCAGCAACCAGGGATCAAAGCCAAAATCGAGAGTCAAGCCCCAAATTCAGAGTAAGTGTTTCTCTAAAGGGGCTGAACTCAGAGGAGTAAAAACTGAAGTCATCAAGGCTAAGCAAGTAGGTGCAGAAGAGACATGTAAGAGGCAGAGCCTGGGGGAAGTTCCTAAAGAGATGGGGTGTAACTTCATGTGCGTCCTGTTAGGGCTGGAGGGGAGAGGCTAAGAACAGTATAGAACACTCAGATGTGTAAAGAGAAAAATGATCAGTGGCTTCCAAAGAGATCCTGTCTCTGGAAAGATATCAGGGAGTTCAGTCATTTGCGTTGCATAAAATATCTAGGAAGAGACCTAGAAACAAATAGGATTGGTTATCTTTGAGGAGGAGGGCAAGTGAGTCACTTTGCTGTCCAGCAGATATTTGCACAACAATGTAAATCAACTATATGTCAATTAAAAAAAAAGAATAAACATCATGTTCAGAATGTTAAGCTGCACAGCCCCACAGCAAATGACAAGACTGAAAAAGCATGTTAGCAAGAGCATGAGAATGAGATGAGGAACCAGACGTAGCGAGTGTTTCAATTGCTCTGGGCAAGAGGGAGACTTTTCACTGTATTCTGTTGTTTTGTTTTGTTTTCTAATTCTGATCTATATAATAACAGAGGGAGGTAGTATCACTTCAAGTTTTATTGTTTTTATTTTTATTTTTTTGTACTGCTAATATCTTTATTAGAAATATATGTATATACATATATATATGATGATTTTTTTTATTGGAATATAATTGCATTATACTCTTGTACCAGTTTTTGAGGTACACCAAGGTCAATCATCTGTATTTATACACATATTCCCATATTCCCTCCCTCCCTCGACTCCCCCCCACCCTCCCCGTCCCAGTCCTCTAAGGCATCTTTCATCCTTGAGTTGAACTCCCTTTGCTATACAGCAACTTCCCACTGTCCATCCATTTTACAGTTGGTAGTATATATATGTCTATGCTACTCTCTCACTTCATCTCAGCATCCCCTTCACCCCCTGCCCCCCAAACCTCGAGTTCTCCAGTCCATTCTCTGCATCTGCGTCCTTATTCTTGTCTTGTCACTGAGTTCATCAGTACCATTTTAGATTCTGTATATATGAGTTAGCATACAATATTTGTCTTTCTCTTTCTGACTTACTTCACTCTGTATGACAGACTCTAGGTCTATCCACCTCATTACATATAGCTCCATCTCATCCCTTTTTATAGCTGAGTAATATTCCATTGTATATGTATGCCACATCTTCTTTATCCATTCATTTGTTGATGGGCAGTTCTGTTGCTTCCATGTCCTGGCTATTGTAAATAGTGCAGCAATGAACATTATGGTACATGTTTCTTTTTGGATTATGGTTTTCTCTGGGTATATGCCCTGTAGTGGGATTACTGGGTCATATGGTAGTTCCATTTTTAGTTTTTTAAGGAACCTCCAAACTGTTTTCCATAGTGGCTGTACCAACTTACATTCCCACCAACAGTGTAGGAGAGTTCCCTTTTCTCCACACCCTCTCCAACATTTGTGGTTTCCAGATTTTGTGATGATGGTCATTCTGTGATGATTGGGTGTGAGGTGATACCTCATTGTGGCTTTGACTTGCATTTGTCTGATGATTAGTGATGTTGAGCATGTTTTCATGTGTTTGTTGGCCATCTGTATGTCTTCTTTGGAGAAATGTCTATTGAGGTCTTCCACCCATTTGTGGATTGGGTTGTTTGCTTTTTTGGTATTAAGCTGCACGAGCTGCTTGTATATTTTGGAGGTTAATCCTTTGTCTGTTGTTTCATTGGCAACTATTTTTTCCCATTCTGAGTGTTACCTTCTTGTCTTGTTTATGGTTTCTTTCGCTGTGCAAAAGCTTTTAAGTTTCATGAGGTCCCATTTGTTTATTCTTGATTTGATTTCCATGATTCTAGGAGGTGGGTCACAAAGGATGTTGCTTTGATGGATGTCATAGAGTGTTCTGCCTATGTTTTCCTCTAGGAGTTTGATAGTGTCTGGCCTTACATGTAGGTCTTTAATCCATTTGGAGTTTATTTTTGTGTGTGATGTTAGGAAGTGTTCTAATTTCATTCTTTTACATGTTGCTGTCCAATTTTCCCAGCACCACTTATTGAAGAGGCTGTCTTTTTTCCATTGTATATTCATGCCTCCTTTGTCAAAGATAAGGTGCCCATATGTGTGTGGGTTTACCTCTGAGTTCTCTATTCTATTCCATAGATCTTCCTTTCTATTTTTGTGCCAGTACCATACTGTCTTGATCACTATGGCCTCGTAGTATAGTTTGAAGTCAGGAAGCCTGATTCCACCAACTCCATTTTTCCTCCTCAAAGTTGCTTTGGCTATTCGGGGTCTTTTGTGTTTCCATACAAATCATAAGATTTCTTGTTCTGGTTCTGTGACAAATGCCATTGGTAATTTGATCGGGATT
Organism: Hippopotamus amphibius kiboko; assembly: GCF_030028045.1. NCBI lineage: Eukaryota > Metazoa > Chordata > Mammalia > Artiodactyla > Hippopotamidae > Hippopotamus > Hippopotamus amphibius. Next base: position 73,227,995 of record NC_080187.1, read on the forward strand.
GCATTGAATCTGTAAATTGCTTTGGGTAGTACAGTCATTTTCACAGTGTTGATTCTTCCAATCCAGGAACATGATATGTCCCTCCATCTGTTTGTGTCGTCTTTGATTTCCTTCATCAATGTCTTAAAGTTTTCTGCATACAGATCTTTTGCCTCCTTAGGCAGGTTTATTCCTAGGTATTTTATTCTTTTTGTTGCAATGGTAAATGGGAGAGTTTCCTTAATTTCTCTTTCTGCTCTTCCGTTGTTAGTATGTAGGAATGCAAGAGATTTCCGTGCATTAATTTTGTATCCTGTTACTTTACTAAACTCATCAATTAGTGCTAGCAGTTTTCTGGTAGAGTCTTTAGGGTTTTCTATATATAATATCATGTCATCTGCAAAGAGTGACAATTTTACTTCTTCTTTTCCAATTTGGATTCCTTTTATTTCTTTTTCTTCTCTGATTGCTGTGGCTAAAACTTCCAAAACTATGTTGAATAATAATGGTGAGAGTGGACACGTTTGTCTTGTTCCTGTTCTTAGAGGGAAATCTTTCAGTTTTTCCCATTTAGAATGATGTTGGCTTTTGGTTTCTCATATATGGCTTTTATTATGTTGAGGTAATTTCCTCCTATGCCCATTTTCTGGAGAGTTTTTATCATAAATGGATGTTGAACTTTGTCAAAAGCTTTTTCTGCATCTACTGAGATTATCATATGGTTTTTATCCTTCAACTTGTTGATATGTTGTATCACGTTGATTGATTTGCATACATTGAAGAATCCTTGCATCCCAGGGATAAACCCCACTTGATCATGGTGTATGATCTTTTTAATGTGCTGTTAGATTCTGTTAGTTAGTATTTTGTTGAAGATTTTTGCATCTATATTCATCAGTGATATTGGCCTGTAATGTTCTTTTTTTGTGACATCTTTGCCTGGTTTTGGTATCAGGGTGATGGTGGCCTCGTAGAATGAGTTTGGGAGTGTTCCTTCTTCTGCAATATTTTGGAAGAGTTTGAGAAGGATAGATGTTAGCTCTTCTCAAAATGTTTGATAGAATTCACCTGTGAATTCATCTGGTCCTGGGCTTTTGTGTGTTGGGAGATTTTTAATCACTGCCTCAATTTCTGTACTTGAGATTAGTCTGTTCATAGTTTCTATTTCTTCCTGGTTCAGTCTTGGAAGATTGTATTTTTCTAAGAATGTATCCATTTCTTCCAGGTTATCCAATTGATTGGCATATAGTTGCTTGCAGTAGTCTCTCATGATCTTTTGTATTTCTGTGGTGTCCGTTGTTACTTCTCCTTTTTCATTTTTAATTCTGTTGATTTGCATCTTCTCCCTTTTTTTCTGGATGAGTCTGGCTAATGGTTTATCAATTTTGTTTATCTTCTCAAAGAACCAGCTTTTAGTTTTATTAATTTTTGCTATTGCTTCCTTCCTTTCTTTTTCATTTAATTCTGCCCTGATCTTTATGATTTCTTTCCTTCTGCTCACTTTGGGGTTTCTTTGTTCTTCTTTCTCTGATTGTTTTAGGTGTGAGGTTAGGTTGTTTATTCAATAATTTTCTTGTTTCTTAAGGTTGGACTGTATTGCTATAAACTTCCCTCTTAGAACTGCTTTTGCTGCATCCCACAGGTTTTGTGTTGTTGTATTTTCATTGTCGTTTGTTTCTAGATATTTTTTGATTTCCTCTTTGATTTCTTTAGTGATTTCTTGGTTGTTTAAGAGTGAATTGTTTAGCCTCCATGTGTTTGTATTTTTTGCAGTTTTTTTCCTGTAACTGATATCTAGTCTCATGGCGTTGTGGTCTGAGAAGATGCTTGATATGATTTCAATTTTCTTGAATTTACTGAGGCTTGATTTGTGACCCAAGATGTGACCTATCCTGGAAAATGTTCCATGTTCACTTGAGAAGAAAGTGTATTCTGTCATTTTTGGATGGAATGTCCTATAAATATCAATGAAGTCGAGATGGTCTAATGTGTCATTTAAAGCTTGTGTGTCTTTATTTATTTTCTGTTTGGATGATCTGTCCATTGATGTAAGTGGGGTGTTCAAGTCTCCCTCTATTATTGTGTTACTATCGATTTCCCGTTTTATGGCTGCTAGCATTTGCCTTATGTATTGAGGTGCTCCTATGTTGGGGGCATAGATATTTACCATTGTGATATGTTCTTCTTGAATGGATCCCTTGATCATTATGGAGTGTCCTTCCTTCTCTCTTGTAATAGTCTTTACTTTCAAGTCTGATTTGTCTGATATGAGTCTTGCTACTCCAGCTTTCTTTTGACTTCCATTTGCATGGAATATCTTTTTCCATCCCTTCACTTTCAGTCTATATGTATCCCTTGGTCTGAAGTGGGTTTCTTGTAGGCAGCATATAGAAGGGTCTTGTTTTTGGATCCATTCAGCCAGTCTGTGTCTTTTGGTTGGAGCATTTGATCCACTGACATTTAAGGTGATTATTGACATATGTGTTCCAATTACCATTTTCTTAATTGTTTTGGATTTGTATTTGTAGGTGTTTTCCTTTTCTTGTGTTTCCTACTTAGAGAAGTTCCTTTAGCACTTGTTGTAAGGCTGGTTTGGTGGTGCTGAATTCTCTTAACTGTTGCTTGTCTGGAAAGCTTTTGATTTCTCCCTCAAATCTGAATGAGATTCTTGCTGGGTAGAGTATTCTTGGCTGTAGGTTTCTCTCTTTCAGGACTTTCAGTATATCCTGCCGTTCCCTTCTGGCCTGCAAAGTTTCTGCAGAAAGACCAGCTGTTATCCTTATGTGTTTTCCCTTATATGTTATTTGTTTCCTTTCTCTTGCTGCTTTTAATATTTTTTCTTTGTGTTTAATTGTCATTAGTTTGATTAATATGTGTCTTGGTGTATTTCTCCTTGGGTTTATTCTGTATGGGACTCTCTGTGCTTCTTGGACTTGGTTAATTATTTCCTTTCCCATGTTGGGGAAGTTTTCCACTATAACCTCTTCAAATATTTTCTCAGACCCTTTCTTTTTTTCTTCTTCTTCTGGGATGCCTATAATTCAAATGTTGGTATGTTTAATGTTATCACTGAGGTCTCTGAGACTGTCTTCTATTCTTTTTATTCTTTTTTCTTTTCCTGTTCTGTGCAGTTATTTCCCCCATTCTATCTTCCAACTCACTTATTCATTCTTCTGCCTCAGTCATTCTGCTGGTTATAGCATCTAGAGTATTTTTAATTTCAGTTATTTTGTTATCCATTTTTCTTTAGTTCTTCTGATTTCTTATGAACTGTTTCTTGTACTTTCTGTATTTTGTTATCGAGATTTTGTATCATTTTTACTATCATTACTCTGAATTCTTTTTCAGGCATTTTTCCTCTTTCCTCTTCATTTATTTGGTCTTGTGGGGTTTTTTTCTCCTCCTTTGCCTGCATGGTGTTTCTTTGTTTCCTCATGGTAGCAAACTTCTGGGGTTGCTTGTTCTGGCGATAGAGGGATTTATAGAAGACTGTCCAAGCCCCAGACTAATGTCCAAGTGTTGGGTTAAAGAAATACTAAGTCTAGGAAACACATACATGTATAAGACACACAATTACCGAATCCATTAGGACATAAGGCTCTGGAAAGACCTGACAGAAGAACCCCCATATGCTATCAGGTATTCAAAGAGAAAACCAACAGAAATTGAAAACCAAAACAGAACAGAAACAAAAGCAAAAACAAACAAACAAACAAACAAACAACACCTTATACATACAAACACTAATCCAGGGAGATATTGAAAGCTAGGATCAAAAGAGCTAGAGTACCACCAGACAGAATGGAGATTCTCAGAATGAAGTTAGACAATTGTACTAAGAACTAAGATAAAGACAAAAACCTAATATTAAATACCAAGGCGGTGTGTCATCTGGGGAATAGAGCAAGAAGTCTGAGCAGATCGATAGTGTTGCTTATACATATGTTAACATAAAATAAACTAAAAATGGGTGGAAGACAGGGGAACAGAAGAGCGTAGTGTGACTGGAAATATGCAAATAAAAAGAAGGGAATAGAAATGTATAAAAGATAGAGATGAAAGGAAGGTAGGAGAGATATATAGTCCGTACTACCAAAAACTTAGCTAGAAATAGAAGTATATAAAAAGGCTAAAAATAAAAATAGAATAAAAAATAGAGTAAAAAAAATGTTATAAAACTTGTAGATTCCTTAGGATTAAGATGGTAATTAATAAAGAAAAAAAACAAACAAACCAGAACTGATACCAGAATGGACCAGTTGAATAGAATTGATACTAATATTTCTGTTTCCTTAGAGTCTCAGCTGTAAGTGTCCTTCTACTTGCCTTGGGTTTTTTGTATTATTTTGTGACCAGCAGAGCTTCCTTTATTGTTCGTCTGTAAGCATCGGTGTGTGGGGAGGGAGAGGGTACAATAGTGGCTCCTTTCCCTGGGAGTGAGTGAGCAGTGGCGCACTGTTGTTTCAGTCGGGCTTGGAGGCGCCTGTTGCAGAGGGACTCTAGTGGCTCAGGTGTAAACAGAATGTGTCAGAGTTGGGCCTCTCTCCAGGTTTTTTTTTTTTTTTTTCTCAGCAGCCTCCCTGCTGCTGGCGTTCCAAGCTGCTCTCAGTTGCCTGCTGGGTCTTTAATCTAGCCCTGCCCAAGGGCCTGAGGGTACTTGTTATCACTGAGCGCCTTAGGTGGCCCACGGGGTCCCTCCACTGCCCCTTGCAGTTGCCGAAAGAGAGAGAGAAGCTATGCCTGTGGCTCCCCGCTGCCACCCGTGAGCCTGTAGCAACCAGCTGCCATCATGGCCGGGCAGCTCTCAAGGGCAGGCACTCCTTGCCGCGGACCTCTTCCCTCCTGTCCTCTCGGTCCGTCACCTTACTGGCAACAATTTTTCTCACCCTGAACCAGCTCTCCGGTTCCCATGCTCCCGCTCCCAGACCCTCTGCTCAGCTGTGAATCGACGTCTGGGTCCGGGAACGCTGAGCTCTGGTGCGGACCCTCCGTGTGTTTCTCACTCCCTCCCGTCTGCCACAGCTTAGCCGCTTCACCCTCTTTGAGCCGTCGTAGATGCCTCCCTACCGGTTATGTCGGGCTCCTTGTGGTCCTTTCTGGTGTCCGAGGTCATCTGCTGGTGTTCAGTTGGTTCTCTGTGGGAATTATTGCTTCTTTTGGTGCATTCCCAATGCATCTGTAGAGAGGGATGCATTCCACGTCCCTCTGCTTTGCCGCCATCTTTTCTCTCCTCACTTCAAGTTTTGAAAGAAAATTAAGTAAAATTAAAAAAATTAACTTCCTCCTGGGAGAGAGCGAAGGGGAGGGGAGGGAAAGAAAGAGAAGAGATAGAGAAGTCAAATATTAGGGGAAATAAGAAATGTAAAGTTTTCTTCAAGGTTTGTTTTTAGTTGGTAAATTCATGAATGCTTCTGAGGCCAACAACTGTGGGTCATCCTTGCTATTTCCATCATGAATTAAAAAGAGAAGGTGTAAAAATGAATCAATGTCCCTAGTCTTCTTTAAATAAGTATTTTATTTTCAGCATGACTGTGACTGAAAGATTGGGCCCATACTCAAGTGAGAATTGAATATGAATAATCTGCTGGTCACTTAGCAGCATACTTGGTTATTCATAATAGATTGCTATTATCATAAAACATTTCTAATTTCATACTGGTGCATGTTTACAAAATGCTGAAATCACATGAAATCCTAAAAGCCACTATTTGCTAGAAATATGTGGTCCAACCCAGATAGCACATAATGATACTGAAGTAATGTCAGCATAGTAATCTTTATAAGACAAAGAGTGAATATATACTGAGGAGTGGTAAGTAAAGAAGATTTAAACAAGGTCAATCTTAGAGGTATCATGGCAAATCCACCTCTCTCCAGCTACTATGAAGAGGTTCCTTGGAGAACAGAAATTGCCATTGAATAAGCAAAGAGAAAGGAGAAGGAATGCCAGATATGTGACACCTGAGAACATTCAGAGATAAATGTGGGAGAACTGGTTAAGGCCAGATAAATAGATGTTCTAGGGGAAACGAATTGTCCAGAGGATAAAAAGTAGGAAGAGAATCCGCCTAACAGAGACATGGGACAAGAGGCTGGAGGAAGAGGCAGGATAGAGTACACATAATGTTCAACCGAATACTACTCAGCCATAAAAAAGAACAAAATAATTCCATTTGCAGCAACATGGGTGCAACTAGAGATTATCATACTAAGTGAAGTAAGTCAGAAAGAGAACAACAAATACCATATGATATCACTTATATGTGGAATCTAAAATATGGCACAAAGGAACCTACCTACAGAACAGAAATAGACTCACAGACATAGAGATCAGCCTTGTGGGTGCTGGGGGAGGGGGGTAAGAAGAGGGATGGACTGGGAGTTTGGGCTTGGTAGATGCAAACTATTACATATAGAATGGATAAACAGCAGGGTCCTATATCCAGTCTCCTGGGATAAACCATAATGGAAAAGAATATTTAAAAAGGAATGTATATATGAGCAAAACTGAGTCACTTTTCTGTACAGTAGATATTTGCACAACATTGTAAATCAACTATATGTCAATTAAAAAAAAAGAACACACATCATGTTCAGAACGTTAAGCTGCACAGCCCCATAGCAAATGACAAGACTGAAAAAGCATGTTAGCAAGAGCATGAGAATGAGATGAGGAACCAGACGTAGCGAGTGTTTCAGTAAATAATTGATCAGTAATGTCAAGGCTGCATAAGATACAAGAAGAATAATAGTCAGTGGGAAGTTGTTGTATAACAAAGGGAGTCCAACTCGAGGATGGAAGATGCCTTAGAGGACTGGGGCGGGGAGGGTGGGGGGGACTCGAGGGGGGGGAGTCAAGGAAGGGAGGGAATACGGGGATATGTGTATAAAAACAGTTGATTGAACTTGGTGTACCCCCCCCCCCAAAAAAAAAGATACAAGAAGAATAACGACCTACAATTGTCCTTTCATTCAGCAGCAAAGGGGAATTGGGGAACCTTAAGAGCGGAGTCAGCAGGGTGGAGCGGTAGCGGACGTCTATGATTTGCAAGCCGTGTGCGGGTTGAGGAAGTGGAGACGTTAAGTGCAGACAAATCTTAAAAGAAGCATAACTCTGAAGGAAATGAGGAATATGAATGGCTATCAGTGTCAAGAGGGGATTTGTTTTGTTTTGTAGGTGAGAGGACATTGATCGTTACATGGAAGTGAACAATAGTGAGAGGCTGAGACCATGGCGAGTTAGCAGCATAGCGTAAAGTGGGGAGTGTGAAGGCCACGAGCACAAGAGAACCAGCCGTGGAAAGAAGAAAGACATTGTCTACAGAGAAGGAAGGAGAGACTAAGTTCTTAATTCATGTCCTATGGCCTCTACCTCAGCTTAAGCACCTTAAGTCCTATTAAGGACTTATTATGAAGGAGATATTGTTATTTTCATGCATGTCTAGTCCAGAACACTTACATATATCTGGATGTCCTGCACACTCTTTGGGAGCATTTGCAGGCTGGCCCTTCAGCTTCTGGAGACAACCAAGCTAAAAGGGATTTGGAGAGTTCTAGAATCAACACTTCACTTAGAAGTATAGCAGTGAATGTTATTAACTGAGATCAAAGCAAATGGTCCCTCGTGAGTCACACTACTGTGCTCAAAGTCCCTGTGGCCAACTTTATGGGCCCAAGAACATGGAGAATTATTGACAAAAACTCCTAAGACCAGGCCAGTGTAAAACTCCTCTAGACAATTCTATAGGGAGTCTGGCCTGTATACCCAGTAAGGGAGGAGGTGGGCCCAGTCTGCCTCCTGGGGCCCATTTAGGTCTGGAAGCTCCAGAGCCAATCAGCTGAGAACCAAGGGCAGAGCTGCATCTACTGGAATGAAAACTCCATTAGGGCAGGTGCTTCGCACATCCTCTTTAGTCCCTGGCACATATTAAAAAATGAATTGACTAAGTGGAAGCAATTCACCTACAGCAGCAGCACAGAAGCATGATGATGGCTGTGGTGAGCTCCTGATGGACAGCTCACAGATGAGAGCAGAGGATCAGGCAAGCCTCCAGCAGCACAGCAGTAGTGCTGGGGAGCTCTGCAGAGGGATTAGCAGCCGGGAGAAGGTCGCAGTGGTCTCCAAAGGACCGGCAGGTGCAGGTAAGTGTTGAGACTCAGACAAATTAGGGACATTTGTGTCCTCAGTTCAGCATAGCCGTAGTGTTTATGATCAGCCATGCAGAGCCTCAATTTTTTAATCTATAAAATGAAGATAACACCAACTCCCTCACATTTTTGTTGTGCAGATTAAATGACATAGTGCTTAAGTCTAAAGGGCTTAGCAAGTGTGTGGAAAACGGCTGGGCTTTAGACAAGAGCCTTATTTCTTCCCATCCTCAGCACCTGGGACAGAGCAAGTGTCTAATCGCCATGGAGCAAAATGTACAGTGTTTGCACAGAGTCAAGTGTAGTTTCCTATGTGCATGCAGTAAGGTGGTTATGACAGTTATTTGACCTAAAGAATATGAGTGACGGTGAATGTAAACTCCAGTGCTGTCAGCCTGAATCAATACATATCAGGAGTAATGATCCATTGACTATTCTAGGTAATGAGAGAAAGTTATGATGTTGTGAGTATATTATGGCTTCTTGGAATTTTTATGGCTTTCCCCATGCATTAATATAATAGCAAGAAGTATGACTCATTTGCTCCTGGACTGCAAGGAACTGCAGACCAAGGTGTTGATCATTTTATGTCAGAAAGTCATCCCTGAAAGAAAACAACCGGTACAGTGCTGTGGCGTTTACTGACTAGTGCTTTAAATTTGCAGCTGTCCACATTAGGTGATTTGTCTCTGGAATCACTTGGTTCCTGTTTGGGAAAAGCACCTGTCATATTAGAAGGGCAGTGTGCAAGTCAGTCAAATGTGAGCACTGAAAATAAATTTTAAAAAGGAAAATTGAGCATTACGCCCACAAACATTTTCTCGTGCCCACTATGTGCTGAACTTCACCCCAGGCATTAGAATGTAGACATTCGTATCACACATTCCGTCATGAGGACATGCATGTTGTAGTCGCAGACAAAGCCAAATTAATGATTAATTGGAAGGCAAGATGGTAAATAGTAAGTTTAATGACAGATGACAGTTTGAATAAGATGGGAGCTCAGAGGAGTGAATCTTAACACAAACTTGAGGAACCTTGGCAGATGGCGTCCCTTGAATGTTAAAGGTTGATTAAGAATTATCTCCACAAAGAGGAGAGATGGCACGAGGCAATTCATAGGTGAGAAATAGCACGTATTAGGATGAGGAGGAGAAGAGGCAGCCGGAAGGAATTTGCTATTACATATGTTGCAAGGCCCATATTTAGGAGACAAATATGCAGAAGGAGGAAGAATTTAGGCAACGGTCTAACTTGCATGTTATGTTGAGAAATGTGGCCTTTATCTTTTAAGTGAACTCTATTGAAGCCATGACTGGCCATTTAAGAGTTTTAGGCAGAGTTAACACATGATTATATTTAATTATAATTCATGATGTAATAGGCTAAAAAGAGGAGGATATTTATATATCATCAGGGTGAAGTTGACTGGAAACTCAACTCAGAGGCAGATTCCCCTGTGATCATCCCTAGTCTTTCATGGCCAATGTTCCTCCTCCTTTTTGGTTTTTCTTAGGGATCGCCATCGTGTAACATGCTGCATTCTCTTTCATTTTAGACATACCTAATATTGTCTTCTGACTGGGGGATAAGGGATGTTTGTATAATTTACATATCCATAGTCACTTGTTGAGGTTTTGTGTAGTATTAAAGAACATATAAAATCATCTAAAAAGGCTGTTTAAATATTCTTCCCATTGCCAACCACATATATTTTTGAAGCTGGATTTTTAAAAATCATTTACTTTAACAAAGACAATGTATCATGACAGATTGAAGCCAGAGCATATATGACAATTTAGCTGTCTTCTCTCAATTCAGATATGAAAGAGATTTGCAAAAGATATAAAATGATGTCATGCTTCTATCTGAAGTTTTTTGTTTCAGAAAATATAATTTCAATAACACTTTTTATATTAGCATGTAATGGGTCTGTTTTTTGAATAAATAAGTAAATAAATATTTTCTAAGAAATCAGTTTTAATCTCATACAGAAAACACCAATAGATATAGCCTATATAAAAACTCCCTTTGGGTCCTCAATAATTTTTAAGAGTGCAAAGCTTTTCTTAGAACAACGGCAAAAACAAAATATTGAGAACCATTGTGCTAGAACAACCATGTGATTGAAATCTTACATTTTATTCAAATTTCACTTCTGATAGAACTTTTTATTTATTTTTACCAGATTCCCTAAGCCAGAAGCAACTACTTCCCTACTCTTAAATCCTGTAACACCTTATTTGTACAAAATCACTTATTACAACTTATTATGGCTTCTTTTACCATTTATTGTTTCCTATTAGAATGTAAGTTTCATGAGGGTAGAATCTATGTGTGATTTATCTTTGTGTCTCCCAATGTATCTACCACAGTTGTAGCACTAAATAAATATGAGTTCAGTGAACACAACACATAAAAGGAGCACATGAAAATTTGCCTCTCTAAGACTCATCACTAGACTCAGATTCAGGATGCAGGTATATCACACTCTTTCTTCTGTCCCATGTTTCTCTTCTGAAAAATATAACAGATTCTGAATAGTACTAGTATCAGATATTTTTTTCTCAAATTAATCAGAAGAAAAAGCATCAGTGCCCAAGAGTGTCTGGGAAATCAGCCAATGTTTAAGGATTCTATAATTTTAGTCACTGTTAACCATATATCAGAGAGAATTACAGAGAGAAAGGGAGAAAGGCCATCTTATCTATTGCAAATCATATAATTTTTACCTCCTGTATTCACAATCTTAATAACTAATTAAGTTCTCATTAATCAAGGGTTATTATTGACCATTTATTAAGGGGTCATAGATATGATTAAATGAAAAACTATGGGCATCAGTGAACCCTAAGGGAAATTTAAGTGTTGATATAAGTGTCATCTTACAAAAGACATTTAATCTCTCCTTCCCTTTATTTAAAGCAGTTGTTAAAATTCTTTACATGACCTGAATCTGATTTTTAGATAAAAACAAAACTGAACTCCTCATGAAAGAAATTTCAGTAGAAAATTATAAGGTCGTATGTTTTCAATTCAGTAAAAACATAAAAGTCCTCATTAATTTCCTCAATTGTATGCAAGCAATTGGGTAGATCTTAGGATCATAGTGACTAGTAAAAAGTAATTCATCACTATAGGAAATTATTTCTTGGACTCCAACTCTTTGCTGCATTATTTTTTTTTTTCAGTAGAATAAAAAGTTATTTTCTTGGTATAAATCCAATCTATTAATATCTGATTTATGTGTTTGCTACAGTGTTTCATCACGGAGAGGGAACAGGCAGGGGCCGCATAGCACATTGTCAATAGGTCTTTGTTCTGTCAGAGAAAACACACAGTGTTTTCCCCTGAAATACCTCTTCACATCTAAGTGGTACTTATGGAATCACCAAGACCTAGGTGTGCTTAGCTACAGCTGAATACTTCTTCCAGATCATTTCTTGCTATAAAGAACCATGCACCACTTATTAAAACATATATATATATGTATGTTAAAATATGAGGAAAAGTGAAATATTAACACCAGAAAAAGCCTCTGAGAGAAAAGCTGGTCATGATTGCCTAAGGCCTGGGGTGACTATTGAATTGAAAACTTCTATTTGCCTTTTCTCTGTTTTTTATTTTCCACTCAGCAGCAGCCAGGGTGACCTCATAGGCCAGTTAACATCACGCCATTTCATTAATCATTTTCCATTGCCCTGAGAGCAAATACAAAATGTTAACATGGCTCCCAAGCCTTCTGGATCCAACCTGGCCCATGGCTCCAGTTCCATTTCTCATCTTACTCAATAATCTCTTCTTTATCTTCTACATCTGGGATAATTCCTATTTGTTCTTCAAGTCTCAGCTTAAATATAATTTTTTGAGAGGATTCCCTGACCCCTCAATCTAAATTAGGTCCCCCAGGTTTTGTCATACCTTTACAGCTTCCTTCATATTATTTATCAAAATTTGTAATTATATATTCATTCATGATTTAAATGTGTTTCCCCACTAGACTGAAAGCTCCCTGAAGACAAGGAACATGTTCGCTCAGTTTCCCTGCTGAGTGAGAGGAGCATGCAGCCCAGTGACTGATATCTAGTAAGTACTAAATATGTCCTTTCTGATTGACTAAAAGTTTAACTAATAGACTTTCAGGTGATCACGCTGTATAATAGCAGTGCGTAACTCCCCTTTCTCTCTCTCTTTTTTTTTTTAAGATTTATTTTTATTATTTATTTATTTATTTATTTTATTTTTGCCTGCATTGGGTCTTCGTTGCTGTGCATGGAATTTCTCTAGTTGTGGCGAGCGGGGGCTACTCTTTGTTGTGGTGTGCGGGCTTCTCTTGTTGCAGAGCATGGGCTCTAGGCATGTGGGCTTCAGTAGTTATGGCACTTAGGCTCAATAGTTGTGGCTCATGGGCTCTAGAGCACAGGCTCAGTACTTGTGGCACACAGGCTTAGTTGCTCCGTGGCATGTGGGATCTTCCCAGCTCAGGGATCGAACTGGTGTCCCCTGCATTGGCAGGAGGATTCTTAACCACTGCACCACCAGGGGAGCCCTCCCCTTTCTCTTGAAGATCCATACCAAGGTAAAATCTGGCAAACTTAATCAAAGAGAAGAAAACATTTCAAATCCCAGTGAAATGCTACATTGATCAAGGAGATGAATTGAAAAACTTTTTCTTGGACTTTCCTGAACCTTTGAGGAAGGAAGGAAAAGTCTTTGCCTCAAGCATTATTTTCTTCAGGTGACATTATCTGAAATACAGATAGCCATCAGGTACCACCAGACCACTTTTTTTGGTACCCGTAAGAGTAATGTTCTCCAGCAATAGATAGGTTCTTTCCTTTCAAATCCTTGCAGAGACCACATTTCCAATAACCGAAACATGACCGGGGTCAGAGATTATTGACCAGTGGCCAGTTGTACCTTGGGTCTTAGACTGAGTTATGAAGAAGGCTGAAGTCAGGAAGAGCTCTCTGAACACACTGTGGAGTACAGCCTTTTGTAGACAACCCCTGTACAGGAGGAAATGTTTTTCTTAAAGACAATTCCTAATTCTGTTTTCCTAATTCCACTTCTGAGCAGCTTTTCTGAACTGCGGTGTCTGTTTTCAGGGAAAGAGAAAGCCCTCCTGAAATTGACGTAACTGTCCCTCTTCTCTAAGTAAGTTCCCTTGATCTTGCCTCTTTGTCTTGATTTGGACTTTTATGTTGAATCATCTATTTTCCCATGCTCTTTCTAATTAATTTGCTAGGCTAAATTAGTGCCAAATAAATAATGAGTTTCCAAATTAGCCGACATCATAATGGAACAGAGATTTAATTAATTCACTATCAGGGGCCTTCTACAGACAGTTGTAAGTTTATAGTATAAAATGATGGTATTTATTAATGTGGAAAGTTTTCTTATTTTAACAGGCTGTTTTAATAACCAGACTTTAATCTGGAGACCTTTTCATCCTCATCTCTGTAAACAGCAGGATTCAGGTCAGGCAAAGACCACACTGATATTCAATACATTTAGTTTCCTGTAAAGTTATTTGAGTTTGCTTTATGTAGCGTTAAGAATAGTTGATAATTCTCTCAGCCTTAACATTTTAAGTATTCATGATAATTTTTATAACTGCTCATATATTAGAGGCATAAAGTTATGCAGAAATCTCTGGTATCTGCCTTTCACTGGATCACAGATTAGAAGCTTTCTACTAAGACTGCCTTCAGGATGTGTACTATGTCCATGTCTTCTACTGTTTCCCTAAATGGATTCCTACATGTTAGCTATTTCTAACTTGAGTGGACCATAAATTGGTAGAGACTGTACAATAACTAGGAACTTCTACTTGGTAAACATATGATCTGGGGAAATAATATCCACTGAGAACCCTGATTTCTTCTTGCATTAAATGTAGATACTGTAGATATAATTACCTTCCCTATAAATCCACTGGATTGTTTGGGCTATTTGTGTCTGTATTGGTAGTAATAACAATAATGGGTCTCCGTTATTTTATTGTCACTTAGAAGTTCTAGCTTCTAAGCCTCTGATAGGTTCCTCTTTGGGCCAACTCTCACCAGATCATATGGTGATGTGGGTTCTCAACTGTAGGTCGCAGTATAACCACACTGACACAGAACAACCCACTGCAGTGAACCTGAAAGGTAGATAGAGTAAAGTTTGTAGAAAAATGGATAGGTGGGAAAGTATACACCTCTTAAGACCACTGATTCAAAGGGGTAATCGAGGAAGAAGGGGAGGTAGAATTTGCTCAGTCTTTTCTTTCTTTTTTTAAATATTTATTTATTTATTTGGCTGTGCTGGGTCTTAGTTGCATGCACGAGATCTATGCATGTGGGATCTTTTTAGTTGCAGCACGTGGGATCTTTTAGTTGTGACACATAGGCTCTTAGTTGTGCCATGCAGGATCTAGTTCCCTGACCAGGGATCAAACCCGGGCACCCTGCATTGGGAGCATGGAGTCTTAACCATTGGGCCACCAGGGAAGTCCCTGCTCATCTTTTAAGAGTCTGGAGCAGAAATAGGTGGGGCTATAAGTAATATTTCAAGTCAAACCCTTGAAAATGGAGATGATTCATGTGATAAAGAGAGAGAGGAGGGGGAGAGAAGGTGAGTATGTTAAATAATTAAAGTTAGTGCTCTGTCATGTAATGGGAAGTGTCCAGTACAATTGCTAGTTAATATTTCAATATATTTTGTAAAAAGGTATGGTTTTTCTATTTGCATTCAAGAAAGTATTATGATGTATGCTGAGTGTACAAATCTGTGTAAATGTTATTTGGGATTTCTCTGTCTGTGAAGCAGCAATAAGCAGGTAAACTGGGATGTAAAATCCACCACAGAATATACCAGTACTCAAGAGAGAAAAAGATTCCCATGGTCACTAAAATAGGAGTTACTTGATGATCCAAAGCTGAAATTTATGAGGAGTTAATATGCATTAGTCAGGAGAAACTTTGTGCCTCTGGGTAGAGAAACTCCACAAGAAAATTCTTAAAGGGAAAGAGTAGCTGCTGGCACAGAAGATATGTCTTTTTTTTTTTTTTTTAATTTATTCATTTATTTAATTGGCTGTGTTGGGTCTTTTTTTTTTTTTTTTTTTTGCTGTGCGTGGGCTTTCCTTTTAGTTGTGGTGAGTGGGGGCTACTCTTTGCTGTAGTGCACAGGCTCCTCATTGTCGTGGCTTCTCTTGTTGTGGAGCACAGGCTCTAGGCACGTGGGCTTCAGTAGTTGCAGCACATGGGCTCAATAGTTGTGGCTCACAGGCTCTAAAGCGCAGGCTCAGTAGTTGTGGCGCACGGGTTTAGTTGCTCCGCGGCATGTGGGATCTTCCTGGAGCAGGGATCAAACCCATGTCTCCTGCATTGGCAGGAGGATTCTCAACCACTGCGCCACCTAGGAAGCCCAGAAGATATGTCTTAATAATACTACCTGTACTTTCTCTAGGCTCTTTTCTCTTTCTGTCTCTCTAGACAGACAGAAATAGAGTCTATGGCAGAACATCCTCTTTGTATTTATATATTTAAAACCTCTTATTGATTTAAATGTTATTAAAAATAAAATCTGTGGTGCTAGTCATCACTATTTTCATTTTAGAAATGAGGAGACAGATTCAGAGAGGTTAAAGGACAAAAACAAAGTCATTCAGCTAAGTTGCAGAGCTGAAATTCAAAGAGGCTTGATGTTTTTATGTTCCTTGTGCTCCAGCCATAATGGAAACCTGGACTTATGAAAATATGTGCCTTTTGGTACATTTGTGGGTCTTAGGGCACATATATCAATGTAGGTCCATATACCATAAATCTAAGTGTTTAAAAGTTTTAAACCAAGCTAGCAAACTGTTAAAATATATTCTATCTTGTATCCTGAGAAATCTGCCTTCACAAGGCCAATTGTGAATTGAGAACTCTTGGTCTCCTTGGATTACCAAGTTGTGACTCATATCCCATCCCCCTCCTCTTCCCACCCTTGGCTCTATCTTGCCCCCGAGGGGTCTTATGCATAACTGTATAGATACTCCGGCTCCCATGGTCACACCCTTCCTCACCCCTCCCTGCCAACAGCTAACCCTTGGCCTCCCTTTGGCCTGGAGGTATACATGTGAGCACCACAGTCTACCTCAAAAAAAGAGGCCCACACAGACTCTGTGTTTAGAACAGTCTGGGTGGGAATTTCAGTTTCCATGTATCCAAAGTCTGGTCTAGAAGAAGGAGGTCTGGGGGATGCACTCTGTGTGGGCCACATGCATCTGCTCCTGTGGATTCTTTATTCCATGAGGAAGGGGCAGGGGTGGGCAGAGACCCCTGCTCACACTTGTACTTTGTAGTAGCAGGGACAGAAACAGCTCCCATAATTTGAAATAACCAGTCATTACCTGTGCATAGGTCAACACTTTTTTCATTCATCTCAGAAAGCAGTGGTTGAGGGTCTTTCTGACCCTCTCTCTAACCTTCACCTACTACTCCTCTATATTCAGTAACTGAGGTAAAGAAAGAGAGAGCAAGTCCAAAAAAGTACCAGTTCAACTAACTTGACATATTCTCAAATTTTCAAAAGAAGGCTGGGCTATGTTAGCTATAGGGCAGGTCTGAAATCCTCTCAGCAGATGGGCCAAGAAAGAACAAAACTCATTCCATTGTAAGTCACCCTGCCAATGTACTCCCTGGAATCTAGGCCAATAATTCACGCAGGGTGTTGCTACTTACCAAATTGTTCTATGCCCTTCCCCTTACATCCATCATGAGAAATATCCTAAGCTTCAAGAAGCTTCAAAATTAAAGAATGAATGCTCTAAGACTGAATTGGCTGAAAACTCATCATCTTATGCCTTTTATCAATGTGTATTAACGTAAATTGCATGAGAGAAAAAGTTGCTTTCTGATATTTTTCATGTTGAAACATATGTAATGTAGACTCTGCCAGGAAAAGTGCATAGAGCAGTAAGATTCCTATAGCCAGTGCTCACTGGCAGTCTGAGGAGACTCTGAATATTAAACACATAATATGGAAAATTGATCAGACACTTACCTTCAGTTTCCATGGAAATTAACGTATTTACCAAAAGAGTGATACAGAATAAAATTTCAGGATAAATTTCATCTAATGCAATAACTTTGCTTTAGGAACATAATATAGATGTTGAAGCTAAAGAGAAAGTAAAGCTGAAGTTGGAAAAAAAGCTGTCATAAAATCATCATAGTAGTAAGTATTTTAATAAACAAGTCTACTTTAAGTTTAAGGGAAGCCTATTTTTAAGTTTCAGAGACTGGTTGGTAAAAATGTTCATGTAAGATCTCCTCTTTTTCCTAAACACAGTGGAAGATTTAATCAATTATTTTATGAACAAGCAATTATTAAGAAACATGAAATGAGAACAGAATGAAAATAAAATGAAACCATTTAAACACACATTTTTTGACTTAAAAGTGAAAGCAAGTCCCTCCTTAATGAATTTACTAAATTCTCTAACATGTGCAATACCTGCTGTTGGTGTTTAGTTGTTGCATAAAATTATAATGTTGATTGCTGAGTGAGGGCTTAGACCCATACCTGGCTGATCATGAAGTCATCTACAGTAATGCCTACAAACTTTAATGTTCACAGCATCTGGGAACCCTGATTACAAATAAATATTCTGATTCAGCAGGTCTGGGGTGAGGCCTGATATGCTGCATTTGTAATGCGTTCTCAGGTAATACTCATGCTGCTGGTCTATGCACCATACTTTGGGTAGCAAAAGCCTATAGAGCTATGTAAAAATAGAGATTCTGTGGTCTCACTGCTAGACATTCAAACAGTGCAATAGAACTTGAAAAGTATCTTATTTTATAGATGAGGAAGTGGAAGTTCAAAGAAGTATAGTGCTGTGTAACAAAATAGTGGTCAAAACAACAGTAGGCTGAAGGCCTCCTAATCCCAGTCCATTGCTGTTTTACTTATACAACAACTTCTCCCATTCTATGGGAACCTTCCATGTTTTAGTGAGGATGTGCCACCTCTGCAGTTGCATAGGGCTCCATGCTAAGAAGGGCCCCATGATTAATGCTCTGGCTGACATCTTGAAATTCATAATTATTCTATCTTTGAATTTATGTTTTGTAATTGAAGTCCAGTGGGACAATGGAGCACATGTAGAGGGAGAGCTTGGAGTCTTGGCTCACACATGGTCTTGCCTCCTGCAGCTTCACCACCTCCCTAGTATAGATGGTTGACTCCCTGCTACCAGCCCCTGATGCCCCAGGCTTTGCTTGGCCTCCCTCTCCCTGCCTCTGCCCCAGGCCTCTACCAGCCTCCACCAAGAGTCCTGACCAGGTTGAACTGGCAAGAGGAGGTTCATATCCCTCCAGTATCCTCTTTCCCTGTGGAGAACTGGGTGTGCATGTGGGAAGGATTAGGGCTGACAGGGTCCCGTGGTGTCCCGGGGCAGGGCATGATGGCAGCGTCCCTACACCAGCATAGCAGTGCGATGGCTTGGCAGGGACTTCTCATCTACTCCCATCCAAGTATCGAGCATGTCTCTGAGCAGAGGTTTAGATCCCTTGGGGTTGCCCACATGTCATGGATTTGAAAGCTATTCTAATTATATATAATATCTAATATCATATATAATTAGAATAGCTTTCTAATTTTAGGGAATGCTCTAGTTACACGCAAAACAATATAAAATTTAAACCTACCTCCAATGATTCCAAGTTGTTAAATCTGCCTTTATGACTCCCTACTAAATAACTTGGTTTCCTGAATTAGGAAAAGTTTTGCTCACCTTAATTTGCTTCATATACATAATATCTTCAACAAGCACAATAAGTTGTTTTATTTGCTGCAGTGTTGCCTGTCTGAAATATCCACCTCTTCCAGAGTTTTGGTCATTTTTCTATTTTATCTTGGAGAGTTTTGGTAGATGGTAGCTTTCAAGAAATTGGTCCATGTCATCAAAGTTGTCAACGTCATATGCATAGAGTTGTTTGTACTAATACCTTACTATCCTTTTAACGTCTGTGTGGTATATAGTGGTATTTCCCATTTTGCTTCTCAAATTGGCCATTTGTATGTCTTTTTTTAAATGTCAGTTTTAATGGATATTGGTCAATATAATTGGTCTGAAAAAAATGAGCTTTATTGTTCATTGATTTTTATTTATATTTTTTTCTGTGTCATTGATCTGCTCTTATTTATTATTTCCTTCTTTCTGCTTGCTTTGGAATTATTTTGCTCTTCCTTTTCTCTCTTTCTTTATGTGGAAGCTTAGATAATTGATTTGAGACCTTTCTTATATACTAATATAAACATTTAATGCTATATATTTTACTGTGAGCACTTCTTTAGGTGCATTCCACAAATTTTGATATGCTATACTTTCATTTTTGATCAATTCAAAACACTTTCTAATTTCCCTTGAGATTATCTCTTTGACTCACTCACTTAGACTCAGCTGACAGATGATGTTAGATCTCCTATATTCTTAGTAATTTTCTATCTACCACTTTCATCTGTTTCTGAAAGAGGAATGTTATATCAAACTATAACTTTCAATTTATTTCTTTTATTTTTTTCAAACTTTTGCTTCATGTGATTTGGAGCTCTGTTGTTACATGTATATGCATCAAGGATTTTTATTTTTCTTGTTTAATTAAATCTTTTATCATTATGTGATTTCCCTCATTAATTTTCTTTGCTTTGAAGTCTACTTTTTTCTGATATTATTGTAACTATTTTAACTTTCTTTATATTAGTGGTTGCATAATATATCTTTTTCAACTTTTTAACTATGCATTATAAAATATTTGAAGTTATTTCTTATGGATAGTATATATTTGACTCATATTTTATTTTTAGTAGTTTGTGAAAATCTCTGCTTTTTAATTGATGTGCTTAGCCATCTTACGTTTAATATAATTATTGATATATTTTGATGGGTCTACTATTTTATTATTTGTTATCTGATTGTTCCCTCTGTTTTAAAATCTACTTCTTGATGACTTTTTAGATAGTATGAAGATTTCTAGTATCTCTTTTAACTTTTCTTTTGGTTCTTTAAACTGTATCTCAGTATATTTTTATTGATTTTTCTAAAGCATTACAATCTATTTACTTTTCTTTCCATGGTCGATTTTAAATTAATATTTTACTGCTTCAATTGAATGTAGAAAACTTACTGCCATATAGGTCCCTGAATCTTTTCCCTTTATGTTGTTGTTATCATGTGTATTGCAATTTATATACATTAAAAAAGCCCATCAGGCAATGTCTTAATTTATGTTTTCAACCATCTTATTTATTTTAATAAACTTAAGAGGAAAAAAATATATTTAGTCATTTATTTACCTATTCTGTTGGTCTTCCTTCATTACTGAACTTCCAAGTTTCCCTCTGATAAGGTTTCTCTCTTTATTAATAACTTCCTTTTGTTCTAGAGCACATGTGCCAATGATGAATTCTCTTAGTTTTTATTTATTTGAGAATGTCTTTATTTCATTCCTAAAGGATATTCATTCCTAAAGGATATTTTCACTGAATATAGAATTCTAGGTTGACAGTTCTTTTTTGTAAACTCTTTAAAACTGTTATCCTGCTACTTTCTGCCCTCCTTGATTTCTGATTATTGTCATTCAAATGATATATTCTGTACATATAATACGCTGTTTTCCTCTGACTGCTTTTGTGCATATGGAAAGGGTGGTAAAATTTGGTTTTCATCAGTTTGGTTGTGATATGTCTGGACATGAACTTCTTTGAGTTTATTGTGTTTGGGTTTTACTAAATTTTATGAACCTGTAAGTTTATGTATTTTGCAAGGTTTTCAGCAATTACTTCTTAAAATTTTTTTTCTCTAAACTACTCATTGTTTTCCCTTTCTGAGATTCTGGTGACATGAAAATTAAACCTTTTGGCATTTTACACAATTCCATGGGGAGAGGGGATGATCTTTTTTTTTTTTTTCAATACATTTTCTCTGTGTTTCAAATTGGATCATGTCTATCGATCTAGGTTTAAGTTCACTGTCTCTTACTTTAGACATCTCTATTCTGCTGTTGGGTCCATCTGGTGTATTTTAAATTTTGGTTCTTGTGTTTTTCAATTCTAAAATTTCCATTTTATTCATTTTATACCTTTTATTTCCATGCTGAGATGGTCTATCCTTCCATTTGTTTCAAGTGTGTTGGTCCTTAGCTCTTGGATAATGTTTATCATGGCTACTTTGAAAGTTTTTGTATCATAATTCCAACATTTGGGCCACCTTTGGATTGGCGTCTGTTGGTTGTTTTTTCCTTTGTGAGTTGTTGAGGTTTTCTTCATTTTCATATAGCAAGTAATTTTGTATTATGTCCTGGATATTTTGAATTTATTTTAATGTAGATTCTTGCATCTTGTTTAAATCATATAGAAATTCTTAATATTTTCTTTTGTTTTAGCAGGAAATCAGTTAAATTAACTTCAGACCACAAGTTCTAACCCATGTCTTTTGGTCTATGGATGGAGCGCAGTTCATTTCTCACTTTGCAGTATTATTTAGACCTGTTTTGATTGCCCAGTCTGGGACCTACATAGTGTTCTACTCTGTATTTTGGTTATCAAAGCTTTTTGATTATTTGTTTATGTCAGATTCAAACAGATTGAGAATGAGCCCTCTCAATACCTCTGACACTCTCTAGTTCCCTAGGGCCCTTTTTCCAGGTCTGATGGCTGGAAACCTAGGGCTTCAGTTTCCCTTTTTGCCATGTACTTCCACAGCTGAAGATGCCTCCAGAACCAAGCAGTGGGAAGATAGACACAAAAAGCATTAGGAGTCTTTTCAACAAATGAGGCTTGGCAACTGGATGTCCACATGCAAAAGAATAAAGCTGGGCCCCTACCTCACATTGTTTTATTATAAGGTGATTAGTGGTTGATTGAGTTGGCTGGTTCATTGGGGGGACTTTCAAACATAAATATGTGAAAATCTTTTAAATCTTCCAGTCTTCTCTTCAAGCATGGAGGTGAAGTGGTGGTAAAATATTCTGGTCTTCTGGGAGCTGGGTGGATGAGAGGAGCTGAAGGACCTACCATTTAGTGTGAAGACATCTTAGAATTCTACCATGCATCAGGCAGTGGTCTTGCAAACTTTTAATAGTCTCTGTTTTTTTAGATATTAGCCTTTATTCCTGCCTCTTTGATGTTGATTATCCAGAACTTGTCCAGGTCAATTTCTCCAGATAGTAAAAATTTGACCCCCTGCCTAAGAATGGGGTACAGTTGGTTTTCAGAAGTAAGAGAGGTTCAGGGGTTCTAATTGCTTCCTATATTTTTATTAACCAGTTTGATCCTTGCCCACTGAAGAACCTTGTGCCTCCAAGTCCTAGGCACAATGGCCAGTGGTGGATATTCTCACCTGTCATTAGTATTTCTGTCTGGGTTCCTCCTGCCTTGATAAATCAGTTATTTCTCTCTATGTCTTCCCCATATGAAAGTCTTTTATGCTACTGTCCTTTTTTTTTTTTTTCTCCTATAATTGGTCTATATGAACTTAAAACTTTGTTTTCATTCCTGTAATATCATTTAGTGTGCTCTTTGGAGAGAAAGGCAATAAACAAGATTTTTTAATATGTCATGTTTAACTAGAGGTTTAGTATATTGTTTTATTTAAATAAATCAGAGAGAACTTAGAACTGATAAGGCCAAAGCATGCCTTGATCCTTAGTATTAAACTTTATCTTTCCAAGTTAGATAATGCAATTAGGAGAATAATGATGAAACCACTCTCCCCTAGTTCTCTGAAGAGGTTCAAGGAATGAATGAGTCAATGAGAGATAAGTCACTACATCTGATGCACTATTTTGGGTGCGATGGCCCTGTCGGGAAGTGGCTCTGTTCTAATAGAAAATGTGAAATGTGGAAATGAACCCATGAAAGGAATGAATTATAATTATAGATAAGGTTGCTAAAATTTGCATATCCTTTCTGTTTGAAGGGTATCTTGGTACTAAACCTGACCCATTGGAGTTTCCTTGGATAAGAGCCTTGGCAGGGACCCAGCATAAGTAATTTATGGCCTAAGAGTGGTAATTTATATCACATGCATCATCTTCTACCTCATTCCAAGGAAAGAATGTCCTGACCATGAGAGAATCCTGGCCCAGGACCAGGGAGCAGGGCTGATGTGTAATTTTCTAGTATCCACATTATGTAAGTGAGTTAGGTAAGGTTAAAATAGGGCATCATTAATGCACTTGGTTATTTCAAAAGCCATCTGCAACATACCACCTAAAATTATACAAACTCTATGAGGGGTCTTGATGGTAACTTCTGGTTGCCTTAAGCATCTCTGTTCTGCTGTTCTATTAACATGTAAATAGAGTTCTTCTGTGACTTGTTTGCAGTAGTTTGAACAAAGTATTTCATTTTCAGTCACCAAAATGGAACTGCTTGAAAGCTATTCCCCAAGATTGATGACAGTGAAGGTCATGGGCTTCAGCAAGGGAATTAGGAACTGCAGCGATGACTGTGTCAGGTTTGCAGAACATTTACCTCTGAGATAAAACCTTGGTTTTTATTTTCAAGGATATCTTAGAGTAGGCAAAGGTAATGCAATTATTCTCAGAGGAAGCATACAGTGATAGAACAATGGGAACACTTAAAAGGTGCCCTTAACCATTTTCAGATGAAGGGAAGGCTGAAAAGGCTCTGTGCCTTCATTTATGTTGTCATTATAAAATGTCTTGGAAACCAAGGTTCATGAATGTAAATTTCTGGGAAGCAATTGACATAATTAATGGAGGAGAAAATGTTCTTTTAAAAATGGTCCTACAGTCAGAGTTTGGATATAGTGTTCTTTGAAATGTGTGAATGTTGGTGTACAAATTTGACTTGGGGATATTTTTTTCCCTCTTATGCATCCGTTGGGTATAAATGAGTATTAAACTCTATACCCTTGTTAATTTAGAACAATGCTGTGTCTATGACATCAGTAGTGCCTGAACATTTATAAATTTTGATTATCACATTTATATGCACATCATATCTCAGACATTACTTAAATTGTTAAATTTCCAGGCAAAAGTGACACAATTTAAAACATGATGGCAAACTTAAGAAATTGTCTATTTTCTTTTACAAGTGTCCATGACAAAAACACAGAAACATATCTCAAAGTCTGCTTCACTTCTGTAGAGGCTTGTTACTTTATGGCAATGATTATAAAAGATAATTATTATAAAAAATAATCAGTTAAAATTAGTTAAAATTGATAATGTATTTTATTACAAATAATTTTGACAAATACAGTGCTCAAAATGTAATATTTCCAGTTGAGATTCAAAATATAATTGAAGCTAAATTGGCTTTGTCCACCAGTTTTATATTTAAAAGCATTGTTGGAAAATGTAGTTAATAATAGTATCTACCTTATCGGCTTGTTATAACATTTCAATGATTAGTTAATGCAAAATGCTTAAAACAGTGCCTGAAGCATAGTAAACACTGAATAAATTGTATTTATTATACTATTAACAATATAATTTATAGTTACCCTGACATTTATAGTTAGAGTTGAATATGGTTTTATATTCCACTCTTAAATATTTTTGGCACTTGTTCAACTGTCCTATACTTAGATTAAGCTCTTAATCTTTATTTAAAAGTTAGTGTTTAATGGGAACAGAATTTCAGTTTAGGAAGGTGAAAAATTCGGGAGATAGATGATGGTGAGAGTTGCACAACAATGTGAATGTACTTAGTGCCACTGAACTGTGTAGTTAAATATGGTTAAAATAGTATGTTTTATATCATGTGACTTTTGCTATAATAAAAAAAAAACATTAAAAGAAAAAAGTCTGGTATTACAGCTTTCATCCCAGTAAATATTTCCTCCATCTTTACAAGTGTGGTGAATGCTTTACCAATCCCAAATACTCTCTATAACTACAATCTGGTAGCTGGGTCCCAGAAATAAAAATAAAAACTTACAGAAAATCACCAATTAAATATACCACAACTGTATCACAAAAGTAGATACATTTTTTCAAGTTAATGTGTACAGTGAGCAGTGTTTTAAAATACAGTTTTGCCTTAGCATTTTCGTTTCACATTTTCCACTAAGTAAATGTTAAATCAAAGGCATGTTTTGTTAATATGAGATTCTCACACAGAAAGTTTATAATAATTAGCAACTGGCACAGAAACTAGTAAAAGATTTATTAGATGCTTTATTCCCACAAAAACTCACATTCAAAAGTAGAATGACTCATACTCCTCAGACTTAGTTCTTAGGTGTCTTAAGTAGTGAGATTAGTAGAGACCAAATCCCTAAGACCAAAGCCAAATTGAATTTGGGACACAGTAAAATGAAGGCATCATTATCTTCATTACTTTAGATTCTCTTAAACATTGGTCCATTTCTCACTGACCTTCCCATTTCAGTGGGAAACATAAAAGGCTTTGTTGAGGATTTTATCTGGGAATATTATGTTGAACCTAAAACACAACAGGGTTTCTTTCAACTGCCTTAATTTACCTATACCAGATCTTCTTTTATAAAATGTTAATGGATCTGTTTCTGTACAGGTAGCCATAAACCATGTGACTGCAGTAATAAGGAGTTTTGGTTTGGGGCTGCCAGTGAGAGAGAATATTGCTGGTGTAATAATAGGGGTCAACAGGCATTTGCAAATTTTAGAAACTCTTCTCTAAAGAGGTATGGGGGTCTCTTTGGGGCATGGGGTTCATTAAGTATAAAGTAGGACAAAGATAAAGCTGAAAGACCTGAGGTCCATTCTCCAGAAAGAGCGTTCTGGCAGATTCAATGAGTTGTCAATACCTTGCTCAGGTAAGATTCAAGTCCCTAGTGGATAATTGGCTATAAATTAGGAGTGGAGGGAGATCCTGATTTTTCTATATATAGACTAGGCATGCGTGGAAGAGACTATGCGTACAAATAAGCTTCCCAAGGACTCATGCCAGATACACAGGATTTGGACTTAAGTCAATGAGCCTGATTCTGGGTGTTGCAAATACAGCCAACACCATTTATACCACTACTCAAGATGAGGTTGAGCACTTAATATATACCATATTCAAAACTCACTCCATCCCTGAGCTAATCTAGGACACACCTGCAGGTGAAGGTCTCTAATCTCTCCCACTAGAGGAAGGAGTTGACAGGTGGTAGGCTCTTAGAGCAGGTTGACAAGCCTGAATAGTGGGGAACATTTGCCTCACCAGAAAATTCTGATTTTGGTTTCATGGCCTTGTATCCAAGTTAAACCCATCAAAAGCTTTTGACTCTCCTACGTCTTCTTGAATAAGGAATTTCAGTTAATAAACTTCCTTGAGATGACTTCACATTATCTTGTGCTCGAGCACTGAACTTTGGAGAACTCGATATGATTTCACAAATGGACTATGCTCCTTATACCAGCCTCACTGGCAGGAGGTTAGTGACTAGTCTATTTCTCTGGGGCTAGCAATCTTTCACGTTGTCTCTTTCAGAAGTTTGATAACTGATTTATAACTAATTAACTACAAAATTAAAAATATATAGCTGCTTACTTCACCTAAATGGGAAAAGAATTTGAAAAAGAATTGATACGTATATATGTATAACTGAATCACTTTGCTGTACACCTGAAACTAACACAACATTGTTAATCAACTATGCTTCAATATAAAATAAAAATTAAAAAAGAATGTATATATAGCTGCTTAAGTTTAGGATTGCTCTACTGTAGGTCCACCAAGTTGCCCTTTAATTCAGCTCCTCTCACTTTATGGAATCTAGTCCCATCTTTTTTGGGAAAGTGAGTGATGCAGCCAAATGCTCAGCATTTTCAAATTCTTGCTCCCCAGTATGTTTCCCCCAGGAATTCAGCTTCTTCCACTGTGTTTCTCTGATAGGCTGTGCCTTAACCAACTCTAAAAATTCAGCAATTATGTATTGACACCTGAGTCCTCAAATCACCTGAACTTTTGAATGGGTAAATTTAGGTTTACTGATTTGGGGTTGCATCCTGTAAGCAGTTCTTTATTTTAGGATTGCCTTCTGTATCGCTGGGCCTGGCTGCCTGGGTTAGTCCATGTTGAATGGCTATATCCCTTTACCTTGATTCCTGTAGAAGTCAGCACTTTGACTGGAGGTAGATTTACCTGGAGGCTAATTGAGCTTAAGTTAAGGTCTCTCTCTTACATAGTCCCTGCCAGGGCTGAGAGTTTTCAAGTGTCCTACATGAAGAAGGAATACTTGGATATAACCAGGCAGCATCTATGTAAGGATTTCTGGTTACTTGTCCAAAAAGACCTAAGAAGAAAGACCTGGGTCTCTAACAATCCAGTCATTTCTTATTATTCCTTTTCTTATCTCAATAAATATTCAAGTTTGTACCTAAGTTTGTATTCTTTTGCTTAAAGAACACCCCCCCTGCCCCCCCCACCCCCCACCCCAAATAGCTTAAGCTTCATTCAGGCCTCACACAACCTGGATCCACCCCAGCTTTTGGTATTACCTGTTATTTTTTGCAGCCTGCAATGTTCCTACCTTGTTAACTGGCAGGTGCATGGTAGGAGGATGCCTCTCTTCATGTTACTCACTTCACACTCTGGGATACATTAGCTGTGCAAGAACTTGTACTAGTTGTCTGCACTTGACCTCCAATAGGTTTTGTCTGGGACAGCCTGCTGCATCCCTTCCTCCGTAATTGGCTCAGTGGTGACTTATATTACCTGGTTGCTCACTTTCTTTTTTCTTCTGAGTCTTGTCTCAGCTTCCCAGACTGTTTAACTTTTAATTTCATCCCCATAGAACACTCTTTGATGAGAAATGTTACTAGGAAATCTTGGTGACTCTCTTAATCTGTGAAACAATTGGAATTCATGGAGCATTCCCTATAGAAACACCTTTTTATATAAGAAGGCAGTTAGTTCTTCAGTCTCAACAATTTCCATATCTTTGGAACACAATCTGCTTAAATATGCAAAAGTAGTCTCCCATCTGTGCTCTGGTTCATCTTGAAACCTGAATTCTCTGACTAAATTCTTCTGTAAAAGACAAAGGCTGTCATATTAGGTTAAAGAACAAAATTGGGCAATGTGCTATTCACAAGAAACTTGATTCAGACTGTAGGGGAGGAAACATTTTCTTCTCCCTTTCCAGTTCTTTGGCTGGCTTAATAATTAAACTGACAGAAAATAGATTAATGGAAGGAAGACAGACAAAAGTTTAATAACGTATATGTAGTGGCGGGGGGACCCCTTCCAGGGCCCAGGAGTGGGCTGTTGTCTAACACTCGGACATGAATTGTCTGAGGAAACACGTATGCTGACAAAGCAAGAGACTTATTGGAAAGGAGTGCCCAAGGCAGGGAGCAGCAGGGTAAGGGAACCCAGGAGACCTCCTCTGCTACATGGCTCGCAGTCTCAGGTTTTATGGTAATGGGGTTAGTTTCCAGGTTGTCTCTGGCCAATTATTCTGACTCAGGGTCCTTCCTGGTGGCGTGTGCATCACTCAGCCAAGATGGATTCCAGCAAGAAAGATTCTGGGAGGTTGGTAGGACATATGGACTGGAGTCTCCTCTCTCCTTTTGAACTTTTCTGAATTCTTCTGGTTGGTGGTAGCTTTTTAGTTTCATGTTCCTTACCAGGCCCTCCTGTTGTAAGATAACTCATGCAAGTGGTTACTATAGTGCCTGGCCAGGGCAGGCAGTTTTGATCAGTGGTTCCGCTAACACACACATGGGAGAAACCAGGGAAAACTGAGTAACTCTCCAATAAGATGGAAGACCTCACCTTAAATACTATCTTCAACTAACATCAAAAGAAGATGTTGGGGGTGGGTACTCAGTTACAAAGAAAAGCACACTAAACCAAGGGTAAGCTTAGATTTAAGTCATTGCCTTCTCTATTGATAATACTTTGTAGAGATAAGGTCATCCCCCTCTTTCCAGTAAAGTAGGGGGACACCCTACAAATGAAGATTTCCCTTATACATGTAAATTTCTCTTACAGGGTAACGTCTACTCAGTTTTCAAAGCTTCTCATATGTTTGCAGTTACTTAAAAATAATCAGCCTAAAATAATCAATATGCTAAAGAGACATGACTTAGGGTGGCAAATTCTGCTCCTGTATAAGACCAAGTGATAAAGAATGGCTGAAAATAATGGGATTAATCAAGAGAGACAAGGCAAATGTAAATATTAGAAAAGGCAAGAATGTCAATATTCCATCAGAAAAGCTTAGATATAAGGTTAAAAGCAATAAGCAGTGTAAAGAGAGATGTTTTTAAATTATAATAGGCACAATTCCTATTGATGTAAGTCATAACCCAGTATGCATCTAGCA
This sequence comes from Hippopotamus amphibius kiboko, assembly GCF_030028045.1. Taxonomy (NCBI): domain Eukaryota; kingdom Metazoa; phylum Chordata; class Mammalia; order Artiodactyla; family Hippopotamidae; genus Hippopotamus; species Hippopotamus amphibius. Next base: position 73,257,435 of record NC_080187.1, read on the forward strand.
GCAAAAGAGGTATGTATAAGCAAAGTATATTAGAAATGTAAAGAGATATTGCTAAAGATCAAGTTATATTATAAATTTAGTAAAATTATTAGGGTTAAAGTTCAAAACAGGTAAGAAAATTGAAAAAGTAAGCAGCATTGATAAACTATAATGTGTGTGTGTGTGTTTGTGCATGCATAAACATATACCCACTGTCAACTAAAAAAACGGCAGAACCTGAAAGTTGAGAATTGTGTTTTATTCAGTGGACATACTGAAGACTTTAGCCCGGGAGATAGTCTCTCAGATAACTGTTGAGGGACTGTTCTGAAGAGGTAAGGGAGGAACCAAGATATATAGGAGTTTTGGCAAACAAAACAAAACAACAACAACAACAGCAACAACAACAACAAACCCAGGTAATTGGAGCATCCAAAGATTACTGTTAATTAAACAAAGTCAGAAGTCTCAAATTAATGAATTTAGTGCTTTTCTATATATAGGAAGATGCAAGAGTCTGGGCTCATTGAAATTATTCCTTTGATATGCTCCTTAACTATCTAGGGACAGTATCCTGTTTTCTCCATCCTGAAAGTGTATCATTGTGGGCGGCTAAAATGGCTGATGGCTTGATGGCTGCAACATCCTTTGTTTACTGACATGGTAGGTGACATTCTTTGTCTACAACATATATATTAACAACTTTCTTGTGTCAATTTAAAAACAATATAATGTATTTGGTTGAAAAGAAAGCTTTATATTTAAAAAGTAGAGATTTTATAGGCCTTATTCTGTGATAATAATCAAATCTGAACACATAAATATATTTCTAAAAAGATTAACATCCTTCAATATTCATGAATCAGAGGAAAGTACAGAATACATAGAAACAAATACAGCAAAAGCTATATTCAGAGGAAATGTATAGCTTAAAGTAGAAAGAATAAAGACAATATAAGGAAATTAGTACTCAGTTTAAGAAGTTAATAAAAAGAACAATAAGATAAATCAAAAAATCTGGAAGAGAGAAGAGATAATAGGAAAACATAAAATTAATGGAAAGGAAAACAAAAACAGTAGAAATAATATACTATAAAACTTTGAAAAGAAATAAAATAGAAAAACTTATGAGCATGATTAAGAAAAGAGAGAGGTCAAAAACATATAAGATTAAGAATGAGAAAAGAAACAAAATTAAAGATGTAAGAAAAATTAAGATATAATAAGAAAATATCACATGCAACATTAGATAACAAATTTGATAATGTAGGAGAAAATGATTTACTAAAATTAACATATGTAAAAATGAAAAACTTGAATCAGTATGCTGAAAATTAAGGGAAATGAGATCTTTAGATGTTCCCATTAAAAAGTACCAATACCCAATGAATTCATAGGTACAGAACAGATAATTTCATGATGCTTAAATTATGGCTAGAAAGAATAGAAGATCCTTAATTTATTCATAATTCTAATGCCAGAACCTGTTTTTTTTTTTAAGTGAATAACTAGCTACTTATTTAAAAAGATACAAAAACCCAATAAAATTTATTTTCATATTAGAACGTAAAACTAGTAATATAATTTCTAGTTATATATATAATTATATAACATAATTTATATATAATTTATATATTTATAATTATATAATATAAATTATATAATATAATTTCCAGTTATTATATAAATATAATAGTAATATATTTTCAAAAGAAAAGTATATAAGCTATTCAAGAAATATAAAGATGGTTCATTATCATACAATGAATCAAGTGAACAGATTAAATAAGAAAATCTTATGATTATATCCAAACATGCTGAATATCATGTTCTAAAATTTAGCAGGCATTTCCAATAAAAAAAAGCTCTAACTAAAAAAAGGTCTAACAAAGTAACTTTCCACAAGAAAGTTATTTAAATACATTGTAGGTTATTTTCACCCAAACAGGTGGCACAATACTAACTTGGAGCTAGTCAAGGATACATTTCAGAATTTCATTGCATTTTTTTTCCTTGGAAGTTCCAGTTTACTATAGGATTCAGTATATCAGTAAGGGTAAGAGACTATAAATATGCCTTTATCTCATCTTATTGAAGATTACATTTTCACACTGTTACCAAATTCAGGTTTGGCTGCTCGCTGCTCAAAAGCCGATAATCAAGATATAAGTGTTGGTAGGAAGGACAGTTGCTTTCATCAGAAAAGCCAGCAATCTGGGGAGAAGGTAAACTCATTGGAGTTAGTTCCCAAGACCAACTCCACAGATTCTGCTCATGACAGTTTTTAAAGGGAAAAGGGGGAAGTAATCTCAGTTAATCACGAGGCAGATTCTGCATCATTTTCCATTGCATGCAGGCTGACTCCTCATGATCTTTCTTTAAATGTTATCTTGCCCATGTGATCTGCCTGCAGGATTGCTAAGGGGGAGAGCTAGTCATTCTTTTACTACTTAATTCTTCATTCTTATGTCTTTTAATCTAGGAAAAGAATCAACAGGCTAGGCATAGTACTGAGTGCATTTAGTAGAGCATAAGTCAGGAGTTAGGTTAAATGTTACCTAGTGATCTCATTTTTATAATAAAGGCTTAAGGGGAATAGAAAAAAACAGCACCCTGAAAGGGGCAAAGCTGCTGCTTATGTAGCCATAATTCTGGAACCCCCTGTACTTTTATGTAGATGAAATTTCTTCCTCTCTGAGCTTTGAAGGGTGGTCTGAAAATTACTGAAGTGTAATTATTTGTAGTGTTTTTCTCTGGGGAGCAGGATTCCTGGGAGCACTCATTTTCCCCACTAGCCATTTTCAGCAGTTACTCCACCCACTTCTCTTGTACTTTCAGAGACCAACTGATCCAGAGGTAATTTTCAATAACTCAGTTCTGTAACTTTGCTGTCATAGGCCAACCCTGTGGTGCCCAATTCAATATGTAAATTAAAGAATCTGCTGATGGAGGGATATTGTGCTGTGCTTAACACGATACAACACAGATAAGTCTGGCACAGGCAACATTCCAGGAGGAATCTGCTTACCTCTCTGGGCACAACATTTTGTCCACAGTAGTCAGGTACATTCCTTCCAGGTCATTTGTCTCTGATAAGATATCTGGAGGAATTTTAGAAATGACAAACACTCAATGTAGAATGTGAATCACACAGTGTTTATTATGTGGTTAATAAGCATCATTAAAAACAAGTTGCAAACAACTTAACAGCATTTCTGGTATAAATACAAATTACTCCCCTGTAAGCTGGCAATGAGGACTTGGAGTCAGGTGTGGCTTTGAGAATGGTCATCTTCGACTTTGGCCTGAACTCCGTGCTTGTGTTGCCTCAGTTCTGCTAATCCTTTTGTGGGCCCCTAGACGTACTAGCTACACACCAGTCTGTGCAAGGTCATTTTTTGTGGCAGACTGGTGTGTTTGGAATACTTGGAAACCCTTATCAAAGTTTGGAATTTCTCAGTCTTGATAATCTGTAACTACTCTAACTTCACTTTAAATACCAAGATCTTACTAATAATATTCCTAAGGAGAATATCCCTGTCACCGAATATGCTCTGTAAATGCCACTTGCTAATCATTATTTGCTCCAATAGTTTCCCATTGTTGCTGGCCAGCTCCTCTGTTTTTTGCTTGCTTCTTTCTTTTCTCTGTTCTATGTATACTGAAGTGTTGGGACATTATCGGACTGTATTCAGAAATTAACTCACTTATGAGGATATATCTTGTGGAACAGTATGCCCTTGTGTTCCTTCTGATTGTTGCTCAGATTTCAAAGCTGTTTCCAGTGCTCTTACCTCTGGTGATGCCTAATGGTAAGGGCACTGCATACTCTTACTTTAAGATAAGCACAAAAGCTTAATCAAATTCACCTCTTTCCACATCACTTGACTGGAAGGCAGAATTGAAGGGACATCCCTATCATAGACCATGTCCTCTAACCTCACCTGTATGGTAGATTTGGAGGCACACAAATAAGGGCAAAAGATGGGAGGAATTTGTCATGGCAGCTGGTGGGTTCCCTAAAGGGCAACTCATCCTTTTCTAAAAGGGGAGAGGCTGAAATTCTTGTCACAAAACAGCACCCTGACAAGATATTCTTAAAAGGAAAAGCAGTGCTTCCTTTCTTCATGCAACCAACCATCAGATGTGCCCAGCTGGCTTACTCTCTACTTCATCCCAAAGAATAAAGCACAAATTCGAAATGTAAACCAACAGTTATGTCACCATGAAAAGATTGTTTGCAGTCATAAGTTTAAAGGCTTCTATAGTTTAAGTCAATAATCTGGTGATGATCTGGAAAGTAGTCTGTAAAATCTGAAGAAAAAGGAGATCCTTGAAGATGTTCCCAGAATTATTAGAAAGATATTCTAATTATATTCCCAGATTAAATATGAAGAGCATTAATAGAGAAGGTCTGTGTAAAGCACGTGTTAATATCATACTCTCAGCTCTTCCATGTAGTAAGGAAGATGGCTACCAGTGGTTCTGACCTTCCACATTTAGGGCTCCATGGTAAGAAGAGGGGATTCTTATTCCCTTTGTTGACTTATAGTTATATGGGAACATTCTGATTTGATCTGCTGATTTAGTGGAGGAGTAGGGTTCAGATCCCATCCCTAATTCCACTAAGTATTATATCTTTGGCACTTAAATTAATACTTCAACTAATCCCAAAGCTGTTGTTATGTGGGCATGAATTTCACCCATGAACAGAAATAAGGGTGCTTTGTAGGGAGTATCTATGTTGTTTGGACTCTTTGTCTTCTTTATTTTACATTTTGCTCATGTAGACCACACTCATGGGTTGATTAGCTCTCAGCTCAGGATTGAACACCTACGAGTTGATTTAATTGGTGAGACTACACAGGTATTTTATAGATTTTTTGGAATTTCTGGTATCACTCTGTGAAGTGTCCCTTATTGATTTAGCATATCTATCAGTTGGCTCTGCAGCCTGAATTTTTGGGATGCCAGCTCTAAATTTCTCAGATCTTGAAGAAACTGTGTGGATATTTTCATGAATAATATTAAGATGGAAAATCAGCACAGGGTTCTGCTTCTCTTGGAAATAGCAGCAGGGGAAGACAAAGAAACTAACATTTATTGAGGGTATGATTGACACAGTTCTAAACTTTTCCTCCAAGTTTTCCCAACTTCATACCTGGGACTGTGAATATGATGAGAAATCACAATTGTTATTATGTTACCTTACATCACAAAGGGGATTTTGCAAAGATCATTAAGGTTACAAATCAGTTGACTTTGAGTTAATCAAAAGGGAGATTATCAGCGCAGGCCTTATCAAATCACTCAGGTTAATAGCATAACATTTTCTCCATTCATCCAGAAGGGAAAATCAGAGAGAATTAAGATACTGAAGAGGGGGCCTCATGCGAGGACTTCTAGATGCTGAGTGACCTCCAGCCATCAGTCAGAAAGGCACCTGGGATGACTGCAAGGAACTGCATTCTGTCAATAGTAGGAATGTGCTCGAAAGAGGACTCAGAGCTCCAGGTGAGAATGTAGCTGGCTGACACTTTGGTCAGTCTTGCAAGACCCTAAGCAGAGAACCCAGCTGAGCTTGCCTGGACTTTTGACCTACAAAACTGTGAGCTAATAAATGAATGTTGTTTTAAGTCACTAAGTTTGTGGTAATGTCACACAATAATAGAAAACTAATACAGGTGCCTATCTAGTAGCCGGTACTAAGTGTCTTCTACGTGGCACTTAATTTAATTATTGCAATCCTGTAAGAGATGGAGCCTTATGACTATTATACAGGTGGGAAACAGGCTCAGGTTGTTTATAAGACCTGTCCAAGATCTCATAAATTGTGGCAGAACCCACATTGGGAGTCAATGGCTGTCTATATCAGTGCAAGCAGCTTTCATTACCCGACTTTCAGAAGCTGCTGGAATAACTAGCAAGGATACCATTTTTCTGGGAAAGTTACTCCAGAGGAGTGTCCCAAAGGAACATATTTTCCCTTGAGCTGCTCTGTAATAGTAGACTAAAGACAAATCAGCCCCAAAGGCTAAAATTATTAATTTTCTGTGATTCCTTTCTGTCTCTTTTAATGTAGCATGACTTCTTTTTTGAAATTTAAAAAAAAAATTGCTATTGAAGTATAGTTGATTTACAATGTTGTGTTAATTTCTGCTATACATCAAAGTGATTCAGTTATACATATATATTCTTTTTCATATTCTTTTCCTTTATGGTTTATCACAGGATATTGAATATAGCTCCCTCTGCTATATAGTGGACCTTGTTGTTTATCTGTCCTATATATACTAGTTCATATGTGCTAATCTCAAACTCCCGATCCTTTCCTTTCCCACCCCCCTTCCCCTTGGCAACCACAAGTCTGTTCTCTATGTCTGTGAGTCTGTTTCTGTTTCATAGATATGTTCATTTGTGTCATATTTTAGGTTCTACATATAAGTGATATGATATGGTATTTTTCTGAATTATTACTTCACTTAGTATGATAATCTCTAGGTCTATCCATATTGCTGCAAATGGCATAATTTCATTCTTTTTTATGACTGAGTGATATTACATTGTATATATGTACCACATCTTCTTTATCCATTCATATATCAATGGACATTTAGATTGTTTCCATGTCTTGCCTATTGTAGGTAGTGCTGCTATGAACATAGGGGTGCGTATATCTTTTCAAATTATAGTTTTGTCTGGGTATTTGCCCAGGAGTGGGATAGCTGGATCATATGGCAACTCTATTTTTAGTGTTTTGAGGAACCTCCATACTGTTTTCCATAATGGCTGCACCAATTTGCATTCCCACCAAAAGTGTAAGAGGGTTCCCTTTTCTCCATACCCTCTCCAGCATTTACTGTTTGTAGACTTTTTAATGACTGCCATAAACATGACTTCTTTGTCTCAGTATTCCATTTCTTAATCATGAATTAGGAGTGCTGCAGTGCATTATTTATGTAGAGTTACATTTTTGTTTTTTGTAAGAACTTGTCCTTAGGTACCTCATATTTTGCTTTACCTATATGAAATAGTACTAATTCCAGCTGACAGCCTAATTATCTGTAGTTAAATGCACCTGCCAGGTTCCGCCCCACCCCCCTCACCCTGCTCTACAATCACCAACAAAAGGGATATATGTTCCAATTTCTTACACCACATGAAATTCCTGTACAGTAAGTCCCCTACATGCGAACTTTCAAAGATGGGAACGTGCATTCCATCAAAATCAAGAGTGAGTGAAATTTCAGCTTGCTCTCCGTCTCCTATTTCTGATGATCCTTCAGCTCTACCATCTCCCATTTCTCCTCCCTCCTCCAGTCAGTAACTCTTCTTGCCTGTTCACTGGATGCCAGCCTCTGTATGCTGGTTGTTGTACTGTACTGCTGTACTTTTCAAGGTACTGTACTGTAAGATTAAAAATGTTTTCTTAATTTTTTGTGTTTGTTTGTTTTTTATGTATTATTTGTGTGAAAAGTATTATAAACCTATTACAGTAGAGTACTATACAGCCAATTGTGTTAGTTAGATACTTAGGCTAACTCTGTTGGACTTACGAACAAATTGGACCTATGAATGTGCTCTTGGAATAGAACTCCTTTGTATGTAGGGGACTTACTGTACTTTTAAAAATGTAATTTTTCAGAAGAAAGCCTAGCCTAGTTCACTTAAGAGTAGTCAGATTCATCTGTTAAATCTTCTATTTGATCACCAGGCATAGGCATAATTAATTGACTGAGTTATAGCAGTCCTCAGAAACATTAACTATAGCCCAAAAATACCATCTAAGTCTAATTAAGATTCAACAGTTATCTTTATAGATTTTCATATAGTAATATTGTTTTATCTTCTAGTATTTGATTTTATTTACAAATAAAATACAACACTTGCTCTATGAATCCTACTTTGATCTCAAATATATTGAGTCAATTCCTATGATTTTCTTTTAAGAATATAGAAATGCAGGTTTAGAGACTTAAACATTGAGTATTAATAATTTGAGACAACTTTCAGACATATCATATGGGTGCTTAACTCAATTTGCGTGATCCGCATGGCCAAATTAATCTTTCTTTGTAAAGTGGATATTTTTTGTGTTGAATTATTATTATTATTTTTTCACAACAAAAGAGCTCTAGTCTATCCTCTGGTAAGAAGTACTCAATTGAATTCCACAGTGTAGGACATTTCCCACTACATCAGATGGAGGACTTAAAATTCCTTCTGTATTATCAGTTGTAAAGAGTGAATCAAGTAGTATGTGCTTATTAAAAATATGCAATACAAATAATTAAGGAGAAAGTGTTATTCTGAGTCCTTACTCAAAGAAGATATACTAAATATACTAACCTGTTTTAAGTACCTTAGAAATATATTATTTATAAGATTATAATCATAGCACAGACAGACCCTGACTTATGATGGCTCGACTTAGATTTTTTGACTTTAGGTTGATGCAAAAGTCGAAAAAGTAGAATAGGCGTTCAGTAGAAACTGTACTTCGAATTTTGATCTTTTCCTGGACTTGTAATAAGTGGTATAATCCTGTATCATGTTGCTGGGCAGGGGCAGCGGGCCTTAGCTCCTGGTCAGCCATGAGATGACCAAGGCAAACAACCAATACATGTACAACCATTCTGTACTCATACAGCCATTCTGCTTTTCACTTTGAGGACAGTATTCAATAAATTACATAAGATATTCAACACTTTGTTATAAAATAGGATTTATGTGAGATGATTTTGTCTAACTGTAGGCTAATGTGAGTGTTCTGAGTCCATTTGAGGTAGACTAGACTAAGCTACAATGTTCAGTAGGTTATGTGTATGAAATGCATTTTCAACATATTTTCAATTTACAGTGGGTTTATCAGGATGTAACCCCATTGTAAGCCGAGGAAGATATGTATCTGCAAAATTATTGATAATTATCATGGTTTTCTTCTAACATTTAAGCATAAGTACGTTCTCACGTACCTTAGTCTCCAAGAGTATCACTCTATGGCTGAATAATTTCCAAGATGAGGTTGTACCTGAATTAATTAATCATTCTGTTATTTTTAGATAGTTAGATGTGACTCGTTTTCCTCTACTACCGTGATACTTTGATGAATATGTATTTTTGCTTAAATCTCTTTTTATATTTCCTCTATTTTGAGATAATGCCACTTTTTATCCACTGTGAGAGACATTATTTAGCTTAAAGTCTCCACTTATGCAAATAAACAAAATTCATTATACATTTCTTCTTCTAGGAGTTTGATTCATGTAATCCCTTAATTTTCATTTTCTTCAAAGCCGGCTTTCTCCATCCCCTGATATAGATTCTTTAGCATCCAGTGGTTAAATCCTGGTGTTCCTCTTGCAGTCCATCTCCCTCACAATATTTCCTGCTCTGCAATATAACTAGTGATTAACTTTAATTACGATCATGACCACCTTAGATAGCAGAGGCCTAAAGCATGATTACAAGTCATGTTTCATAATATTCTTTAGTAAGATCAAGCTTCAACATAGCTACTGGGCTCAAATAACTAATTTGCATATCATTACACAGAATTCAAATGGACTTATTTTATCCACTGCCACCCATTAGTCATCTTATTACAGTTTAGAAAATTTATTAACTTTGTACCATGAGTCTTTAGATGAAAGTAAGAAGGCGGCATTCCATTACTAACATGGTTATAATGATGAGAAAAAATGTCCCTAGGTGCTTTTGTATCCTGCCTGATTTAATTGATTATATCATTCATAAGCCATCAATACACCATTGGAAAGTTTTTATAAGATTTAATTTTTAAGTGGAGACAGTTATTATTATAACTTACTGAATGTATGCTGTAAACCTGGTACTATGCTAAGTTTAACACATTATTCCATTTAAACCTACAAAAACACTCTGAGTCTATTTTAAATATGCGAGAATTGAGTGTTAGAGAAGGTAGGCAGCTGACTGGGGTCATGTTGTTGGCCAGTAGCAGAGCCCAGCTTCAATCTCAGGTTTATATCACTCCTAAGCCAAGGCTCTAAACCTGCTGTTTCCTATAGAAATTTCCTTGGAGGTGCTGTGCAGAGATGGTTGTCTCTTGTTGTACATGGTGTATGAAGGTAATAGTCTTGTGAATTTACTCATTGGTTTTTTAAAATTATTTATTTATTTATTTATTTATTTATTTGGCTGTTCTGGGTCTTAGTTGCAGCATGAGGGATCTTTAGTTGCGGCACGTGGGATCTTTTAGTTGTGGCATGCATGCTCTTAGTTGCAGCATGTGGGATCTAGTTCCCTGACCAGGGGTCAAACCTGGGTCCCCTGCATTGGGAGCATAGAATCTTAACCACTGGACCACCAAGGAAGTCCCTACTCATTGGCATTTATTTATTTATTTATCTTATTGGCTGTGTTGAGTTTTTTTTGCTGTGTGCGGGCTTTCTTTTTCTTTTCTTTTATTTTTTTTCTTTTATATTTTTTATTTATTTATTATTTCTTTTTTTGGGGGGGGTACACCAGGTTCAATCATCTGTTTTTATACACATATCCCCGTATTCCCTCCCTTCCTTGACTCCCCCCCCTCGAGTCCCCCCCACCCTCCCTGCCCCAGTCCTCTAAGGCATCTTCCATCCTCGAGTTGGACTCCCTTTGTTATACAACAACTTCCCACTGACTATTTTACAGTTGGTAGTATATATATGTCTGTGCTACTCTCTCGCTTCGTCTCAGTTTCCCCTTCACCCCCCGCCCCCTCCCATACCTCGAGTTCTCCAGTCCATTGGTTTTCTTTTTAGTTGTGGTGAGTGGGGGCTACTCTTTGTTGTGGTGCGCAGGCTCCTCATTGCCGTGGCTTCTCTTGTTGCAGAGCATGGGCTCTAGGTGTGTGGGCTTCAGTAGTTGTGGCACATGGGCTCAGTAGTTGTGGCACACGGGCTTAGTTGCTCCACGGCACGTGGGATCTTCCTGGAGCAGGGATCGAACCCGTGTCCCCTACATTGGCAGGCGGATTCTCAACCACTGCGCCACCTAGGAAGCCCCTACTTGCCGAGACCAGCTCGGCGACTCGAGGTGAGTGACGGGTGCCGCAAGCTTGAAGAAGACACAGACACAGACTGAAGAGAAAAGTGGGACCGGGGGGCTCAAGACCTCTCGGATCAAGAGCCCCGCTGACTCATCCCAGGCTGCTTTTATTGAGTTCGTGGGCTAACATTCTCAGGTTACACTCATAAACAATCAAAGGCCTCACATGACTGAGGCAATTATCTTTGTTTACTTCCTGGGTCCGAGTTGAGCAGGTGTGGATTTGAGCTGGGGGTGGAGAGCAAAACAGCCCTGGGGGCAGGAGACCTCTCTCAGATATTAGGGGTCTGTGCCCCACCCGTGTTGGCCCCTCTGCGACTGTGCCTGTCTTAGGTTGTTCCTCCCTTGAGGAATCTTACCCGTCTCTGGCTAACCAGTCATCCTCCAGGGCCAAACACGGTGATATAAGGAAGGTTCTATGCACCACCCCTGTTGGCCCCTCTGCGGCTGTGCCTGTCTTAGGTTGTTCCTCCTCTGAGGAATCTTACCCGTCTTTGGCTAACCAGCCATCCTTCAGGACCAAACAGGGTGATATTAGTCTCCACGCCCCGCACCCTCAGCTCCTCCACTGCTCAAGCAGGACATTCTGAATCCCATCGCTCGGCCCACATACTTCAGCATTTTCAAGGTTTCAGAAAGGTTCCCGAATGTCTTCCCACACCTACTCATTGGCTTTTAAGACAATGTTTATGGAGGGGCCACTCCATGACATGCACTGAGTATCACTTGTAATTTCACTCAGTTATGACATTCTTGCTGTGTTGTTACACAAGGAAGCAGTTAAATTTACTCAATAAGGGAACCCAAGTTTTCTCATTTCGACATGATCTCTGAGTTTTCTGAATTGAGGTTTCAGAATTAAAGGCTGTTTTTACCTGGGGGAGAAGTTGAACAGTTATATGAGTTTAGTGTAAGACATTGAAAATCTGAAATATACTAAAGCTTGAGCCTTACCCGCAGAAAGTTCTATTCCCAGAAGAGGCTTTCCTGCTTTTGGTAACTCAGGAAAAAGTAATGTCCAAACATGAAGGTGGGAGTTTTTTGGCTCTGGTACAATAACTCACAGAAATGTGGGTGCAGCAGCTGAAGACCTTGCAGAAGTAGGGGATGTTCTCTGTCCTCTTAGGTCAACATGCTACCTGCTCTGAGAAAGGTGGTAAATTTGGTGAAAGAGAAGGTGCAACAAACAGCTAAAACCAGTCTTCCTGACCAGATTCACACTCCAGATCTCTACTTATGCCTTTCACAGAAAGGACCATGCTCATATACTTACTATATCACAATCAGTAAAAAAAAAAAAAAAGAAAAGGTATTAAATGACCTCCCTCCTATTTTTACTTTTGGAAAACTCAACTATCTATAAAGCTGACAGACTCTTTATAAAGGTTTTAGCCATATGATTATCTAAGAACTCTAAAGAGATAAAAAATGAAGAGGTAAAAGAAAATAGTAACGATAGAGGAAATGACGGGGTTGGGGGTTGGGGAAGAAGCAGCAGAGCGAGAAAAAAGTACACATGCACGTTCTAGAATCACATGGCCCTATCTACTACTTCATGAATATGAATTGTCCATGCCTGTAAATGCTTAGAGGAAGACTTAATGGACAGATCCACATATTTGGAACTTTACCAAAGTTCAGTACCAGTATTATTTGGTCATCATTTCAAAAATAAGTTCATTTATATTGAGGAAATTATATTGGACCATTATTTTTGACCACTGTGGGAAAATTAAGATCAAGGACAAATTTTTAAAAAGACAAGGAAGACATTTCTCTATGCTCTAGCCAACACTTATCCAAAAAACAAACATTTTTTTCCTAATTGATGGGTGATAATTAAATTTATGTCACCTGCTAATGTTTGACTCTTTTCATTTATTTATAGTCCTTTTTTATTACTTACATGTGAACTGCCAATTTTATTGATCAAATGATTATGTGGATTTTTCCCCACTTTGACTTGGTAGATTTCCTCATTTTGAACCATCCTCTCAAAATTGCTGCCTATTTATGCTTTGTGTATGGTGCTAGGTGCAGAAGAATCAATGGTGGTTAAGAAAGTTTCTGACCTCTGACTCCTATTAAGAGTTTGTCCTAATAGAGGAAATAAATACATTAAATGATAGTAAATTGAGATAAGTGCTATGACAAAGCACTTATTATGGTAAAACAAGCAATTTACTTACAGAGCCAAGTTACGGTGTGAGCAACATGGCTTGGAGTGGTAAGAAGTATCTTCAGAGAGGAAGAAAAACATGGAAAGCCTTCACAGACAAGAATCATGGAAACAAATTTTATAAAGAATTTCCTCAGCCTCTTAAAATCTTACCCTTACTACTTACTTCCAAGTCACTTGTTAGGCTAAGGACAAATAAATGCTATTTTATCCCTTTGCAAGTCCTTCGTGAGTGGTCTAGCAACTTATTTGGAGGTACATGACATCTACTGTTTTGTTCTTAGCCTCATGGCCTCAACTAACACTTAGAATGAGCTCATTTTAATATTCAATCACACACCTAAATAACAAGCTTGCTCTGTAATGCTACAGCAAAACTGAATATAAGATGTCCTGTCACTCTTCTGATTTATAGATTGGCCCTAGTGAGTTGGACTCACTACCTTTCTTTCAAGCAAACTGAAGTTGCAGAATTATAGACATAGATTTAATTTGTTTTGGAGTTAGAACTTCAGTAAATCTAATAAGATTATTATTGCATTAAATATTTGGGCTTCCAAACTAGTGCCGGTATGAAAGCAGAATTTACAGGATGACTGATGCCACAGCTAGGAGGATGCATATGTTGGCTGAGAGCTCCTGTGTCTCCCAATAGGGACATGCTGAGGTTTCTTGTAAATTCTATTTCCATTTCAAGTAGGAACACAGCGTTATCAAGTGTCCTAGGAGATATGTTACAGGTGAATGAAGTGTGCAATCAATATCATATATAGAAAGAAAGAATATCATTAAACCATAAGAATTGCTGATAGTCAACCTTTTTTGACCCTTTAATACAACAATTTCATATGGTTCAAACTACTACTAAGAAGTAGAGAGATTACATATACAGCCTGTAACAGAGAATTTTAAATACATTTTCCACTTTGAGAGGTAACAGAAATTTGTCTTTCCAAGTGAGATGGGGCACACTAAAATGTTTTTCCCCATCTGGGGAGCACAATAACTTGATCACTACCCTATCTTGGAGATATATTCAAACTTCACCTAAGACTGAAAAACTGAGGAACCTCAACTTCCTAGAATGGCAAGAAATTAGGTCACTTTAAAACACCATTGGGACTTCCCCGGGTGGTCCAGTGGCTAGGATTCCATGCTCCCAATGCAGGGGGCTTGGGTTCCATCCCTGGTCGGGGAACTGGATCCCGCATGTTGCAACTAAAGACCCCGCATGCAGCAACTAAAAAGGATCCTGCAGGTCACAACTAAAAGATCCCACATGCTGCAACGAAGGTCCCACACGCGGCAGCGGGGATCACCACACATGTACCTGCAGCTGTACCTGGTGCAATCAAATAAATAAATAATTTTAAAAAAATTCCAAAATACCATCAGATATTGGATTTATATATATATGTGTATATATATATTTATATATGTATATATATATTTATATATGCTGAATACTTTGGTAGTATTTATATACTTAAATTATAGTAGTAAGACAAGTGCATTATCTTTGAACAAAGACTGACTGTATTCAAGACATGACAGAGTCAGATAAAATACTAGTGCATTTCTATTTTGATTTTAGTAATCATATGCTTTTCAAATTTTTTCTTATGAAGCTGAAAATTAGATAAAACTAGTTTTATCCAATTCACCAACTAGGGATATAAATATGATGACGCTTCTTATAATCTACAGTTACTTTTAAACTAATTGCTATTTTTACTATTATTTGTTAAATAATGATAATTACTATTTTACATTATTTATCAAATAATTTCCCTCTGCCCCAGTTGTCACAATATTCAGCATCTCCTTCTAAAGACTATAAGAATTTCCATCCTCAATCGCACCAAGAATCATCTGGGAATTTGGTGCTGCCTCATTTTAAAGGGGTGAGTCCTGTTTGCAGTGACAGGAGGTGGAGAAGTGGAAATCTGGTTAGACACCCACGCCAGGGTTTTCATTACATCTACCATTGTTGCCACTAGACACTGTTGAAGGACAGGATAGAACATGTATGTCCACTGATGCAATGAAGTCCAAATCCACACCAGTACCGCATTAGAACCATAGATGTGATCGCCACCGTTCTAGCTCTTTTAGTTCATATAGATATGATCAGTCATTGCCCCTAAAGTGTGACACTGTGCCTCAACAACTTATTCCCTGGGCTCTTCATTCTTAGACATGCAAGCACAAGGCTATCTTGTAGAACATACATTTTTTTTTGGACCATCACTCTCTCTTTATTCAACAGGAGTTCTTCCTTCTGACCTCATGAGCTCAGAATCATGCTAGTCTTTCTTAAAACACTTGTTTCTTTGGGCTTCATCCACATCCAGTTTTGTTTTTTTTCCTGCATCAATGACTCTTTCTTCAAAGTTTCCTTTCTTGGCTCTTCTGTAAGTTCTCTGAATGATCTGACCTTTATATACCTCTTGTTTTCTCTAAATATGATCTATCAATTGTTTTAACTTAAAGGCTCTAAATATCATCTGTATACTGATGGCCTTCAAATTTATTTCTCCAGACTTGGCGTCTCCTCTGAGTTTCAAATTTCCACTTGGCATCTCCAGGTGGCTGTTTCCAGGTGTGTGTATATGTGTGTGTGTGTTCTTGCTGCAAATAACAGAGCCCACTTTAGCTGATTAAATAAAAGGTATCAGGTAGCTCATGGACTTTCTGGGAATAGTGGGAAGTCAGGCTTGGGAATATTTGGCCTGGAACAATACCAAAGTCACACTGCCCTGGTGCTGCTCCAAAGACTGTACTGCAATTGAATGCAGGCATGTAAGCTCATTCTGTGAGGCTGGACACTCTATTCTAGAAACCTGATGTGGCTCCTTCATAAAGAGAAATATAGACAAATGGATTCCACATGTCCTTTGCTTCCTCAAGTAGCTGAAATTCATATCAAAATCTTGATGGGTGCACCTGGTGGCCAGATTTTAGGTCAAATGCCTGACCTCAGCTACAAAGGAGCCTAGGAAAGTGAATTTTCTGGTTTCAACTTTCGGAGATAAAACTCTAAGAATATAAGAACACAAAAACATGAGAAGAGTGTCTAAAAGACTCGGCAGCTGAATAGTATGACAAACATCCAGTAAGATGAGTAATATCTCACACTTACAAAGTCAAAATAGGACCATTGGCTTTCCCTTGAAAATTCCCTCACTACCTTCTCACCACCTTCCCTCTTCTGCTCATTCCTTTATTCATTCTAGCAGTAAATCCTCTTAGTTCTTGAAATGAATCTATCCCAAACCTGACCATGTCTCCTATAGCCACTACTAAAATCATAGTCTGAAGCACCTTCGTCTCTTGCTTGAACTATTGCAAGTACCTCCCAGCAGTTCCCCCCGCCTCACTCTTGTCCATTTGGTGATAGACCAACTGTCAGAAAGGGCAATATTAAATCTCACAAGGGAAATGATCCCAATCTTCATCTCATTTTTTTTTTTTTTGTCCATAGGCAAATTTGCTTACCTCTGAAAGTCTTGCCTGCCCAGGAAAAGAGAGAGAAGGTGGAGATGCTCATGAAAGGTCCCATCACACTTTATTCTCTGGAAGTTTCCTATTCACACTTACTAGTCAGTGACTCTTCCTCAAGAAATTCTGTCCCATGTCAAAAGACTCTGTTAACTCATGTGGGAAAGTGCTGGCTACATTTCTCTTGAAAATCTTCTGCTTCTTTAGTTTATACTGGAAAACGTGTTTAATAATGATAATCATTTACAAGGACACCTCGGCCTTTCATAGTATCCCAGAATTACAGATGCTTTCATCAGTGATAAGTAGCATTAATTAAAATATTTTTCTCTTTCAACATATAATGATTTATATCCAAATAAAGTAAGAATTCTCAATTCTCAGAGACCACTGCACTAAGGATATTTCTGAAATCTTTAATGACTCACTCTCTGGTTCTACTCACCAATCTTTCAGACTTGTTTTTGTTTCCACTTTACTCAAAAGTTTATACTCAAAGAAGTTTTCATCTCAAAGGACCTGGTATACTTTGCTTTCTTTTTTTCTGACTCACCAAGACTCTACTCTGTGGTTTGCTTATGTGAATTCTGTGGGGTCAGAATGACTGCTGTGTTAAAAGTTATTGCATTCAAATATACCTGTGGTGCAACAGTTCTCATAGAAATAGAGGGTGCCCTCTTACCTGTCATTAAGGTCGCTAGGGCAGTCTTCCTACCTTCCTCAAATGTTACCTTCCTGAATACAGGTGGATACAGATGATTACAGTATATGTACTCATTCTTGCTTCCTATTCTGACGTTTCCTTTCTGCAGATACCAAGCTTTAGAAGATGTTGCATTAGTTAAACTAGTGTATCTTAAATAGCAAATACCTTTCTTTTTCAGTGTCTGCAAAATTCTCTAACAGTCTCCTTAACTAAAGAATTCAAAAGGTCTCACCTTCCAGGAGTTTAAGTACAGTTCAAGGAAAGTAAAATTGATAGTCTGCTACTTAGAATAAAATGGTATCTCTCTTTAGTTTTCCACAGCATAATCCATTGAGACAGAATCTCTTCACTTCTTGTTGCAAAATTCATATTTGCTCAAAATGAAGTAGCTCCCAGGAGTTGTTACAAAGACTTAGATAGTTTGTGCTTATTAGCAGGTGCATCTTTTGAGAAGAAGACAGCTAGGCTTGAAGGGACAGGGTTAAACCAAGTTGAATTCAAATGATGTTACAAGACTCCTTTTGTTCTTTTGCATGAGGAAAAATTTACAAATTGGGTACTAGGCAGCCAAATAAATCTACACCGATTGTAATCACCATACTATATTTTTATCACGACTGGAATTCAAGTTTAGTTTCACACATTTGGAGTGTCGGGATCTTTTTAGAAAAGCTCAGGAGCATAACGGTGTTATTTGACATGTCATTACAGGTCTATTGGTCATTTAAAAGCAAAGTTATTTTTCATTTGCATAGCTGCCTGGGTAGGCTGCTCCAATGCTTCACCACCTGGGTGACTTATTTTGCAAATGTATTAGAGTCTTCAGTTAATGTATGTTAGCCTAAGCACGGATGGGAGAAAAGCCCAGGCTGTTTTTAAACCCAATAAACTTTGAGAACCTGGAATATAATTTGAAGCTCAAACGGTTAGGGATGGGAGTTCCACTACTGGCCAGTCACAACAAATATTCTAGGGCAGAAATCTTCCATGAGCATAGCTACAGCCCACATGTTGACTTGCAGGAAAGTCAAAGTCTTTGTCAAAAGTGATTTTTGAGGTAACAGAGTATCAGGGTTAAGTGTGAGGCTTGGAATGGGACAGCCCGTTTTCCAATCTGGGATCTACCACGTATCAGCTGGGCACATTTTTAAACCTTGCTGCATCTCAGAGTTCTCATATGTAAAATGGGAATGATGATGCCAATCTCATAAGTAAAGATGAAAGAAGATAATACAAGCACAGCTGTGCTTAGTAAATATTCCTGCTGCAATTGGTTGTTGTGATTGAAGCTATCTGGGTTTTCTTGAATGGTACACATCTATATAAATCATCTCCTGAGGTCTCTGAGGGGGATTCTTACCTACGTTGAAAATGTGTTATCTGCATAATCATCTCTGTGGCAGAGTTTTGCCTACCAGGAGGAAGCATCATCCCCAAGGGTGAGGATCATACTCAAAGCCATATACAAGTGTCCCTCTGTATCTGTGGGCCATTGGTTCTAGGACCTGTTACCGAGTCCAAGCGCGCTCTGCTTGCCGCACGACAGGCCGATGAATCGAAGACGAGGTGTTGAGGCAGGGAGTACAACTTTATCTGGAAAGCCAGCAAACTGAGAAGATGGCAGACTAGTGTCTTCAATAAACCATCTTCTCGGGGTCTGGATGCCAGTTTGTTTTATAGAATCAGAGAGGGAGAGGCTGTGAGGAAGTAAAGTGAAAGGGCCATCAGTCTTACAAAATGTCTCTGGGAATGACCAGCCTTGGTGAGGAGATATGTTAATTTCAGCCATTCACACAGGAGGGCAGGGCAGAGTGTCTGCCTGTGAGGCTGAACAGAGCACTTTAGTTTAACATTTAGGCAGAGGGGCAGTGTTCCCCGAGGCAGGTCATCATGTATGATTGTAATAACAGAAGCAGCAAAAAGCAAAGGTTAAAGTCAAAGAAACAGATTCAACATGGAGTCCGATTTAGCTCTACAGGGTTACAGACCCACCGTGGATCCCAAAACCTGCAGATGCTCAATGGTTGTTTGAATCTGGACGCAGAACCAATGGTTATGGAGATCTGACTGTATTAGGAGCTGAGCTCCCAGGCCTTTCCCTCCACAAGGGCTAGTTCACATTCCTGTCCTGATACACCAGCTCTGAGAGAGAGGACAGTCTGATCATCAGCAGAGAAAATCACTGCCGAGTTGGCTGGGTCTCTGGAGCTACAGCTAAAGTCACTCACACAGACACGTCCTCAAAGTGCAAGTCTGTCCCAGGGGAGCTGGATTGGGTGGGCTCCCTTTTTCTCTCTCCTTTCAGTACCTCAGCCCCTCTCAGGTTAAGTTCGGAGCCAATCTGCAGCCTTTCTTTTTTGATGCCGATATCACTTAGTTCAGGGCCCACATTACCCTTACATGCCCCTGAGGATTGGTTTGCATCATCCTGAGCTCCTCCAGTATGTTTTCTTAACTTTGAATCTTAGGATCTCAGTGTCTTCCCTTCCAGGAGGCTTCTGGGCACCAAATGCAAATTGGTACACCTCCTATCCAGAGCTCCACACGGCAAGAGGTGATCAAAGAACTATTTTACTAAGACATAGGAAATGGGCTCCAAGTTGGCATTCTGATTTGAATTCCATATGTAGAAACCTCTAGCATAATTTTCATGCTCCTATTCATCCATCACCCTTTACATTATTTCACCTAATTGCCAAATAAATATTATGTGAGGGAAACGTTATTATCTCCGTTTTACAGTTGATGGAGTTGAAGCATGGTTCAGTTACATGCCAAGGTCATCCAACTAATAATGGGGAGTTGGGACCTGAACTCAGTTGTGCTAAATCTAGCAGTTATTCTTCAGAAATACAGAAGCCATTTTTCCTTTGGTCATAACTAAAGTAATATTTTATATGTAGGAAATACAGTTTCCTGCTTTTTTTTATTAGATAATTTTAAGATAATGTTTTTTAAATTCTCTGGAAATTATTTTTGTTTGTTCAAATTGATACATTTTATTATTTTTTTTAAATTTTTATTGGAGTATAGTTGATTTACAATGTTGTGCTAGCTTCAGCTTTACAACAAAGTGAATCAGTCATACATGCACGTATATGCACGCTTTTTCATTCTTTTCCCATTGTAGGCCATTACAGAGTATTGAGTAGAATTCCCTGTGCTATACAGTAGGTCCTTACTAGTTTTATTATTTTATGATAATGCTTTTTTTTTTAACAAGCAGATTGCCTGGCTGAATTAGAAAAGTATCAGCATTAATTAAGTATAAAACATAGTGGTTTGTATTGATGAGATAAGTTTAAAGAAATAATATCAGAATACTCTGGTCAATACTCTGGTCACGACTTAATGTAAGCCTAATGTTCTTTTGTCTGCTTGGAAAGAATTATTTGCTCTAAATCTGCTCCTGGGATTTCTTACTCCAAAGTCTCAGACTTACTTTACTCAGATGTAAGTCTTCTAAATGCTTGCTCTGGCCGCAGTCTTCTCCATCTCAGTCATAAAGTTGTAAATGGCAGACTTGTGGGTTAGAGCTAATGAGAAGATGTCAGTTTTAGCTTTCCTGTTTTGCTGATTAGTATAACATATTGGAAAGACTATGGATTTGAAGCCCATGAGATATAGATTCATAATTTACTTTTCACAAAAGTATTTAAAATCTCTGAGCCTAGTTTCCTTATTTGTAAGAAAAAAATGATTATATGGGAAAAGAATCTAAAAAAAGTGGTTAATGTATGTGTATAACAGATTCACTTTGCTGTACACCTGAAACCAACACAACATTGTAAATCAACTATAACCCAATAAACATTTTAAAAAAATAATTAAGTCACTTAGCTCATAAGTTACTCTTCTAGAAACTGAACCCTTGTTTACTTGACTCCTAAGCTGGTGTTCGGTCCTCTAGACCACGCTGCCTCCTGGGATCTCTCTTTGGCTTGTGTCAGCTAATTTTCAAAAAGAAAGTTATGGGGAATTTCCTGGTGGTCCAGTGATTAGGACTCGGTACTTTCCCTACCAGTGCTGGGGTCCAATCCCTGGTCTGGGAACTCAAATCCCAGTAGCCGCGTGGTGGGGCAAAAAAAGAGAAAGTTATGAAGTGGCAACTCAGAGTCTGCCACAGCCCTAGGAGTCATACCCCTTTTAGCATCTTAGATGAGAAACTATAATCCTTGATATAGAATGTAAATTTTTTAATTGAAGTATAGTTGATGTACAATGTTGTGTTAATTTATGCTGTACTGCAAAGTCACTCAACTAGTTATACATATGTATACATTCTTTTTCATATTCTTTTCCATTATGGTTTATCACAGGGCACTGAATATAGTTCCCTCTGATATACAGTAGGACCTTGTTGTTTATTCATCCTATACATAGTAATTTGCATCTGCTAATCTCAAACTCCCAGTCCTTCCCTCCCCACCTCCCTCCCCCACAGCAACCACAAGTCTGTTCTCTATGTCTGTGAGTGTGTTTCTGTTTCATAGATAGGTTCATTTGAGTCATATTTTAGATTCCACATATAAATGATATGATATAGTATTTGTCTTTCTGAATTATTACTTCACTTAGTATGATAATCTCTAGGTCCATCCATGTTGCTGCAAATGGCGTTATTTCATCTTTATCCATTCATTTGTCAATGGGCGTTTAAGTTGTTCCATGTAATAGTAGCACTATTGTAAATAGTGCTGCTATGAACATAGGGGTGCATGTATCTTTTTGAATCATAGTTTTCTCTGGATATAAGCCAAGGAATGGGATTTCTGTGTCATGTGGTAACTCTATTTTTAGTTTTTAAAGGAACCTCCATACTCCAAATGGCTTCACCAATTTACATTCCCACCAACAGTGTAGAAGGGTTCCCTTTTCTCCACACTCTCTCCAGCATTTGTTATTTGTAGATTTTTTGATGATGGCCATTGTGACTGGTGTGAGGTGATACATCATTGTAGTTTTTATTTGCATTTCTCTAATAATTAGCAACGTTGAGCATCTTTTCATGTGCCTGCTGGCCGTCTGTATGTGTTCTTTGGAGAAATGTCTTTTTAGCTCTAGAGTGTAAAATTTTCAATGTGTGTATTTTCCTTGTTAAAGGAGTTATAAATATTCTCAGATATTCAAAGGAGTCCTTGTCTGAAATGTTAAAAACCAATTCCTTGTAATTTAAAATATCTCTCTCCCTTAAACAGTGAATGACTGTTGACTGAACAGGGAAGAAGTAGGTCTGATAGTCTCTTGTAGTGCCTTGTTTGGATGCTCATACCTAAGGATCCTGATATCCAGCGAACTTGCCCTAAATCAACATTCATTTGGAGTTTGGAAGCCATCCCCAAATACAGGCCAGGTCACTCTCATTCTAGCAACATCCTTTTTCAAGGACATACATATATGAATGAATATTAAGGATTAGATATTAAATATGAAGGATTTGTAGAGAATGGAGAGAAAGGATGTATGGCATGAAGAGAAAGCTCTGCAGGGTGTAGTGGATTTTAATAAAGGCAGCGATAAAGAAGAACACGTCCTGTCATGTTTCATTTTTCTGATGTAGAGTCATTGCCTTTGCAAGAGTGAGGTGGACAGCAGGGTTTGGGAGAGCGGATGGGACTGACAATTGTGCATGTTGCTGAAGGGAGGTAACCATCGGCAGTGTCCCTGCCCTGCCCAGGGCTGGGAATGTTGGTATCCACCTCAAGGTCTGGAGCTGTCTGCAGAACCACTGCTTATCTCTAGACCTAACAGGAATCCCCCATCTGCAAATGATTTGTTTTTGTGGAGATTTGTTGGGTTTTTTTTTGCCTTGGGTCAGGGGGACAGTTTATTCTTCTTATTGGGTGAAAGGACATGTCTATTGATGCTGGCAACATCATGGAATTTCTGGAACAAATGAGAATATAGTCTATAACTCAGGAGTCTGTGAAGCAGACTGGGATCTCATAAAGATATTTTACAAGCGGAGAAAGTACATTTTTGGATGTTTAAAGAACTAGATAATACCTGCTTTTCTATGATAAAGGTAGTCCATCCCTGTTTACTTTTCTAGAGCTTTACTCTCTACCTAGCCTAACACAGATTAATTTTCTCCAACCACATTGAGAAAAATAAAGCCTAAAAAATTCCTTTACTTGCACTAAGAAAGGGAACTAATGTTTAATGAGGGCCTAGGATATGGCATACTGTAGGAAAAGAATGATCACATTCTAATCCTAGTGGATTCTCATAATCCTATTCTTGTGTGATGCCCAGAGTGGAAATAACAAAACAGAGAGGTAAGTCAGGTTCTCCTGTGACACATAGCCTGTAAGTGACACAGTTGAGAATCAAACCCAGCTCCCTGACTTCCTGTCCAGTGAACCATTCATTGCTTGACGCCTGATTAAGTAGAATTCCAAGTAGGAGAGAGATGTTCCCTGTGGAACTGAGTTAGAGGAATTAATGCTATAAGAAGAACTGATTAGCTTGAATAAGGAGCAAAGATTCACATAAAGCCCCTTCTCAAGTGCACCAATTTGTGTTTTAACAGCATTCCTATTTTGATAGTATACCCAACTGGAAAGCTATGAAAGTAACACCACATTTTCCTACTGTAGGATTAGCTATCATTATGAAAACTAATTAGTGAATATTTTATGGGCAGAGTAACTTAACATACTGTTGCAAAAAATTATCACACGCCATTATTATTCATCTATTCACTCAATACCTGTTTATTGATAGACTGTATCAGCTCTGTAGTAGGTGCTGGGAAACCACAGTGGAAAAAAACAGACTTAGTCAAATATGTATTATTTAATGGAAAAGCACATTTCATTTGAATTTTTCTATTTTCTGATAACATAAATTATTCCTAACGATTTTAGAGCTTTGCAGGAGTAGTCCTCACTTCATGCAGGCACAGAAAATAGCAGTGCAATGCTTTAAGTCTGAGCTCAAAGACCAGAATAAATGCAAAACAAAATATTACCATTCATTCACTATTTGGCCTTATATCTCACAGTGCCATCCAGAGCTGTAGGGATGAGAATGTGGCAGATTTCAAATCAGAAATTCGAACAAACAAAATGAGTCCTGGATTTCTGTGCAGTGCCCTATATAGAAAGACAATAGGCTAATATTTAATTAATTAAACCAATGTTAATAAAAAACTTTAAGGGGAGGAGATCATGACTTCTTCCAATAACCACATGCTGCCACTGAGAACTTGAAAAGTTGGATAAAATATTTTCAAATGCATATGTTTGAAAGCACTTCAGGCATTCATTAAGTCAAACCTGATGTTCACCTGTTTTTCCCTTTACAAAATCTGTCAATTTTTAAGTGGTAATTCTAGACACTGAGATGCTGAGCAGGGCTTTGGGAAGTCTCTTCTGATGTGAAGATAAAATTTGTAAAATCTAAATGACTTGCATGGGGCCCAGCAAAATTAAAGAAACAAGGCTGATACCTACATTTATGCTGGATAAATAATAATAATTATTATTTTATTTTAAAAACCCTAAGCTTGAATATGCGGGAGCATTCAGCTCCCTGTTCTCCCCACTCCCCCCAACACAGTTTTATTACAAAGAAGAAATACCAGACTATCTCTAGCCAATTTATTATGTTAACTTCATAAAAATATGTATGTATTTCCTTTGTAAAATAAAAATACTAATTTATAAGTAAATATTAAAAGATGCACAAAACTGGAAAAATAATGGCAGGCTATATGATGGACTATGGCTGGTATTCTATAGTATCAATTTTACAAAGCATTCAGGGAAAAAGCAAACATGTTAATAAGAAAATTTTGCAACAAAAATTGAAATCACAATAGGAAAAATACAAATGGCAGTTAAATAACAAGCCTTCAGTAAATGCTTTTAAATAAATGGATGAATAAGTGATATTTTACTGGCAAAATATTTGGCACAAAATATTCAGTAAATAAATATTTTAAGTGAAAAAAATGCAAAAATGAAATACACACTGGATAGATCTAAAAAGTGCAAAAAAAAAAGCAGCAAATAAAATTTAGCCTTTTTTATAGGTCAAGACAAAAGATAAGTTTACATGTTAATATCCAATGCCAGCAGAAGGGAGAAAAAACTGTCAGCCTCAGACTTTACTGTTGCGAATATAGTCTGTTAAAAATACTATAAAGATAAATTTGCAGGTATTTATTGAAAATCATATACACCTTTAGGAACCATTAATTCCATTTATTTTGTAAATACCTATGTGAAATCACACTTAGTAGAAAATAATTCATAACATTAAATTTGAGAAGAATTTAAATGCCAAACAAGAGATTATTTAAACAAATTCTTGTGTCATCAAGAGTTTAGAAGGATATTTAAAGATATTGAAAAATCTTTATAAGGCAATATTAAATGAAAAATAAAAATAAGGACTGCATAGCTTTAATTACATTTGATTTGTATATGTTATGTGCATTCATGAAAGACTAGAAGGATAGTATCTTCATGTTATCTATGTTTACATCTGCATCGTGGGACTGCTGTTGGTTGTGTGCACATTCAAAGTTCTTTATGTCTTTCAAATTTTCATAATGGACATATTTTGCTTGGTGTAATAAAAAGATACTTCTATAAATGTTATAAATGTATAATCAAATAAAACAGAGATGGTGGGGTGGACAGAATTTCAGTGCACATTTGTTTTTACTTTCTCAGTATTGCCTGGGGCTCTGCTGAGATGTCGACACATTTTGTTTTATGCCTAAGTGGTGATGGATTGGTGTATAAAATGATTTCTTCAAATGCTCGTACAGGTCGTTATCCCCAATTGCCACAAGACAAAGAAATCGTCTGTGGGATAGGGAGAGTCGACATTCCTGAGCCAGAGATAGGACCACCCAATATCCTAAGAACGTTACACGGGTTATCATATTTCAACCACGCAACAGGACTAAGAAGTACATCTTATTATCATGCCCATTTTTCAGATGGAGAAACGTGAACTTAAGTGCATTGCTTAAGTTCAGTTAGCTAGTACCTGGAAAGGGTTGGATTTCCTGATGCTCCATAAAGAAGGCATAAAAACATTCTTTCCCTTTTGGAAATTTAGTAAATTCACCTCCTTCACTTTTAAAAACTTGAGGCTGACTGTGCAGCATGTCTGAAGAGAGCTGACGAAGAACCCGTGTTGTCTTTGGAAGCTGGAGGAGAGTAAGCCAAGCTGACATGGCTGCCTCAGATGGCTCTGCCTTGGAATTCATGAAGGGAGACTCTGAAGTCAATTTGCTCAGGAACTGTAGGAGGCACTGCCTTGTCAAACTGCTGTCAAATCATGCCAGGCCTCTTAACAGTTCATTCCCAGAGACACCTGCCAAAATAATGGGCCAGCAATCTGGCATTCTCACATCCATATGAGGAAGAAAAGTGTTTCTCTCTCATACAGAGCTACTGCATTCTTATTTTTAACATTTTAAGTGTGGTGACTGATTCACCTTCTAAGTCAGAAGGGCTAGGCATGTAAGCTTCAATCCTGTGTGCATTTGTTATGCATGGGTTTTTGTTTGGGGAGAACGTTATCTTCCTTCAGAATAAATGTTAAAGTTTCTCATCTCATGTGTGTATAACCTCTGTGTTTCTCCTTTCTGACTGTTTGAATTAGGCAATTAATAGTGGCTACGTTAATATTAGAGCATACTACAGTATTGAATTGAGGGCATCAGAGTTTAGAAACTTAAAGCTGTATAACTATTTTCCTTTCTTTTTTGAAATTAATATGCTCAGGTCAATTAAAACCCCAGGAAACTTGAAAAGAAAAAGAAAAAAAAACTACATAATAGCTAAAAAAAATCCAAAACAAACAAAGCAGTCATCTGTTCCCTCCTGAATTCATTCAGCAAGGGTTTGCTGAAAAGTTACTGTATTAGGTGCTGGAAATACAAAGATGAATAATCCAAGGGCCTTGTTAGACGAGAGCTCAGTGTCCAGATAAAGACACAAAACTGCAAACTAATAATTTAGCATAAAACGTTGCCTCAAACCTTGTTTGGAATGAGGGAAATTATAAACACACACATACCACACAGTGAGGAAAAACATGACACAGAAGAACAGAAGTAGGGTCACTTTACCATTTGGGGAATCAGAAGGAAGACTTCTTATGAAGGGGGAGGAAGGAGGAGATGGAAAAGAGGGAGGGGGAAGCAGAGGGAGACGGGGAGGGGGAAGATAGGGTATGTTTATTCTGTAGGGCACTTAGGTCTGATGCATTCAAATCCTTTACAAAGGCATGCATATCCTTTGGCCCAGAGACTCTGCTTTTAGGAATTTATATTGAGGAAATAGTCCCAGATGTTCACAAAGATTTAGTTACATTTCACTGTTATTTATAGTAGCATGGAACTACAAATAAGTAACATGACCTGAAATAATGGTTTTAATATGACATAACCATAAAATGTATATTATTCTATTAT
Organism: Hippopotamus amphibius kiboko; assembly: GCF_030028045.1. Taxonomy (NCBI): domain Eukaryota; kingdom Metazoa; phylum Chordata; class Mammalia; order Artiodactyla; family Hippopotamidae; genus Hippopotamus; species Hippopotamus amphibius. The sequence goes on from NC_080187.1 coordinate 73,285,311, forward strand.
TTTCAGTGACATTTGTAAAGAATAGATAATAGCGTGGAATAACACCTCCAATAAATAGCCTTAAAGTGAAAGAGCATGCCCTATTATATTATCCCTTTCATGAAAAATGTATAGTATATATATACGCTGAAAGTTCTCTACTCAAAGATTCATGATTTGTGCAAATTTCTGAAATCATGTTGTGTCTTACAATTGATGTGAAAACATTTTTGGCAGCCACTAGGCAGGGGAGAGCGTTGAGACATGGTTGTTATTTGCCCACGCGGGAACCTCATGGTGTCTAAGGGGAATCTACTGATTGATTATCACTTCACTTATGCTCATTGGTAGCATCGCAAGTATTTATAAGTTAAATATGGATTCTTAATTATTGCTAAAAATATCTTCCACAATATTACAGTGGGATGACACATTGAAATCTATAGTTATTGTTCATACAGCAGACAACTTGTCACACACAAAGTCAAAGACAGTAAAACTACCACTTCAAAAAGGATCTTGAAATTTGCTAAGAGAGTATATTTTAGGTATTCTCACCACACACACATACACACACATGCGCACACATGCGCACACACACACACAGAGAAAGGTAACTATATGAAGTGAAGCTAATTAACCTGATTCTGATTGTGGTAACCATTTCAGGATATTTACTTATTATCAAATGGTCACTTTACAGACTTTAAACATATATATTTTTGTCAATTATACCTTAATCAATCTAGGGAGAGAAAAGGATCCTGGAATTTTTAAAGATGTCACTCAGGTGTGAAACATCATCTGTCAAAATTTTCCATCAGACTTGCAAGGAAAGTTTTTTTTTAATATTCTGTACTGTTATTCAATTTAAACAAAACTAGGCCTTTAATGAATTTGGAAATGAAGTTGAAACTTCAGTATTCTTTGATTTTCCTTGAAATTGCATTAGTAGTCATAAAGGACCTCCAAAGGTCAAGCCCCTATCAGGAATGAGGAGAAGCAGTGCGCTTTCATGATACACCATGGTCTGTGGCCAAAGTGATTCACACAATTTTTAGTCTCTGAGGGTGAAGAAGGTTTGGATTCAAACTTTGTGATATAAAAGAAGAAAATATTATAATATGTATTAATTTATTCAATGTTGTTCTCAGCAAAATTTTTTTCTCTGCGTTAAAGTTTCTTTTCCCCCAAAAAGCTGTTATTGAAATTTTGAGTGTTGTTACATAAAAATGGCATATTAGAATATAGATGTGAGAATTAAGAAAATATGATATATTTTATTTGTATTCATTACATATACAGTCATACTTTCTTCACACCCACATAGCTAAAATATTGTAATATCATAGACCAGAAATGTGATACCTCATAATAAAATTTAAATTGGTTTTTCAGTTTTTTCTTTTCATCTTCACAGGGTTCTAAATTACTTTTATGACTTGAAGTTATTCAAATTAATACTTATTTTTTCTTTTTTAAAATTTATATTCTATAAGCCAGCTTTAATTTTTATTTCACTTTTACCTTATAACATCACTTTGATCCCTTATTTCATAGAGTTTCTATTTTTTGAAATTTTGAAACTATGTTCTTCCTTTAACACCTGATTGTTGCATTTATCTCTTCTCACAGAGTGTAACATTTTGCATTTTCTGTTTACTCATCCTTAAATAAGAAGAAGTAACTTATATATGGTATTTACCTAAAAATATTCTCTTTGGATTCCTTCTTTGTTCAAACTGCTTTATAAATATTGATCTTGTCAACTCTGGAGTCCAGCAATACATGTAGGAAATACAGAAGAGAATGGGCCAGGGCAGCTCAACAAGGAATACCCATTTGCCTGGGGAGTTCCTGGCTGTTTCTTGATGCCTCTGGGACAAGGGGCTGGATTTCTGTTCATCATTCCAAAGCCCAGTTTAGAATTCAAGTATAGCAGATCTGACCTCCCTTCTCAGTCCCCCTGTTTTTCCATTTGACTTGGTGTTGTTGCAAAATATATTTATAAATTTTCCACTTTTAAGCCATTCTCACATCCCTGAGATGAACTCTACTTGATCATGGTACATAGGTCTTTTAATATGCTGTTTAAATCTATTTTCTGGTATTTTACTTACAAATTTTCCTTCTATGTTCCTAAGTGAGTTTTGTCTCTATTCATTTCTGCTGATTGCCATATTTTGGCTTCAAGGTTTTGTAGTTTCAGAAAATGAATTGAATAGTCTTTTGTCTTTTCCTGTGCACCAAAGAAAATTATACAGAATTGAAATTGCCTGTTCTTTGAAAATGTGAAATAAATTGCCCTCAAAACCAGAGGATTTCAGTTGCCAGTTATTGAAATAACTATTTTATATGATTTTAAGGTATATAGACACGTAGGAGACAGAGATATATGGCTGTTATAAAACCAAGAAAGAAATTCAGTTCATAATAATGTTAAGTTGCCGGTTTTGTTGAAATCATTTTGAGTGATTTTTGATTTCTTCTTATTTCTCTATGCATTCCAATTTATATATTATGAGAATGTTATAGTTATAACAAAAAGTTAAAATATATTAACAAAGCTTACAGATTCCTGTATTACTTAGCACAACTCAGATGTGCTTTCTGAGCCTTCAATGTAACTAGTCCCATTAATTTTCAATTTCAGGTAATACTGATATATATATATGTATGTGTATATGTATATATATGTGTATATATATATATATCTGAAGCAGAACACTAAACTTATTCTGCATAACTTGGCACATAAACAGTTTTTTTTTTCACAAAATCAACCATCAAGAAAACTTCACTAAAAGCCTTATTACATAAAAATAATTCATTTTAAACATGATGAATATTGTTAAAGTGCCAATATTAGAATAGCTGTGCAAAATCCCACCTTTGTGTCTGATGGATCATGAGTCTAAGAAACATAGACTTGCAATATATCAAGAAGGCAATTGACATATCTTTTTGATGGAGTGTCTTTAAAGATTAAATAGAGAGCAATTTTTTTCCCCAGAAAATAATTCCTCAAAGAAGAGGTAGACACCTTAGGTGCAAGTTATTAATGTGTCTCATTTCACAAGTTGATTTATAAGTTTATTGCAACCCTAATCAAAATTCCAATTTATCTGGCAGTGTAAAGGTTCAAAAAAGCCTAGACAAGGTAGGAGGGCTTTCCCTTTCAATTTTCAAAATTTATTACAATATTATAATAATTAAGACTGTGTACTATTAGCTCAGAGCTATACACATCAGAATAAAGGAACAAGAAATAGATCTATGCATATATGCATACTTAATAAATACAAGATTCTTTAATAAATGATGCTGAGTCAATTGGGTAACTATATGAAAAAAAATGATATTGAACCACACAAAATCAGTGGGTGCATATAGACCTAAATGGGAAATGCAAACTACAGATTTTTGGAATACAATATAGAAGAATATCTTTATTAACCTGGAAATGTAGAAGGATATCTTAGACAAGACAAAAATGTCTTTAATTAAGGAAAATGATAAATCTGACTGCAGTAAAATTCAGTTTCTGATCATCAGAAAATGTTATCGAGAGATAAAAACCAAGGAATGGGAGAGACTATTTTACAACACATATGACCATAAAAGACTGTGTATAGAATATTCACAAACTGATGTTTTTTATAAAAAAAAAAAACCAATAGAAATCTAGACCAAATATTTGAGTGGGTACTTCACAAAAGAGTAAATCTAAATGATCAATAAAAATAGGTTAAAGTACTCAACTTCAATAGCAAATCAAATTTAAAACCACAACCACCAGATTGTCAAACATTAAAAATGAGGATGTAGCGCAATAGGAATTTTCATATGCTGGTATATAATGTGCAAAGTGGTATAACAACTTTGGAAAACAGTTTAGCATTTTCTAGTACATTTAATGACATGCATACCTCATAACTTAGCAATTTTATTCCTGGGAGTGCATCCTAGAGAAATATATGTGCATATGTTAGGAGACATGTATAGAGATGTTTCCAGCAGCATTTTTTGCAATAGATAAAAACTCAAAACAACTCAGATCCATCAATAGTTAACTGGATAACTAACTTGCTGACTTTTCATACAATGGCATTTATATAATAGAGCAATCCATAAAAGTGAATGCACTAGAGCAACATGCAACAACACAAATGAATTCTACAAATAAAATACAGAATAAATGACGCCAGTCACTAAAGAATGTATACATTTATATAAAGTTTAAAACATGAAAAACTAAACCATATTTGGGGATGATCCTAGAGTTAAAACCAAAAGAAAACCAAGGAATTTTTTAATGAGAGTTAGGATAGTGGTTACCTCATTTGGAGGGGGAAGGAAGTGATAGAAAGAGATGCAGAGGGCATCAGGATGCAGGAAATATTTTGCCTGTGAATGCATGGTGGCTATGCAGGGGCTCACTTAATAAATATTCATCATTTAGCCTTCATGTACTATCCTGTGTCTATTTCGTCAATCAATCAATAAAAAAAATAAAAGCAAGAAAAGAAAAAGAAAAAAGTAGGAAAAAATCTCATTGCTTACTAATTCCTGGAATGGTTTAAATCCCAAGTACCTATTCTTTGAAGATTTGATAAATTCATTCATGCAGCTCTCTGGACTTAGATTTTCTTTTAAAAGCAATTGTTTGATAGTGTCACTTTGTTTTTCTCTCGCATATATTTATCTGCTTAGGTGTCTGCTTCTTGAAGTGATTATTTACATTTTCCAAGAAAGTATTTTGGGGGGTCATTTTTCAATTGTATTACCATAAATTTCAGCAACACTAATCTATTTTAGATTTTATATATGAATATATGATTGCTGTCTTTTGGCCATTCCTCAATGTTACTACTTATATATCTAGCATTCCCTCTAATGATAGGAATTTCCAGTTTTTGCTACTACAAATGTGAGAAACATCTTGCACATATATCTTCACCTACTTGTGTCTTCATTTCTGTATGTTTTGCAGATATTTCAATTCACGCTATGAGAGTATTCATTTTCCTACATCCTCATTTGAATCTTAATATCATCACACATTTTAATTTGCCAGTTTGATGGGTAAAAATTATCATTTTATAATTTGCATTTTCCTAATTGTCAGCAAGCCTAAAACTCTTTTTTCATACACTTATTGTCCATTTCCAACATTTACATTTCCCATTACATGAATTTGTTTTACCCATTTTTTTCCTTGATTTGTTTATCTTTTTTGCTATGAATTTGCAGTTTGGTGAACAAGAATATTAACTCTTGTTAATATACATGTTAAAATTTTCTCAACCGTATCAGCTCTTTTTTTTTAAATGTCATGTTTAACGTCTTGAAATGCAAGGTTTTTTATTTTATATAATGATTTCTATTTTTTCATTTAAAACTTTGGATTTTCTTCCTTTCTTAAGAAAGTTTCACTCATTTTAAAGCATGCAAAATTTACTTTCTACTGTGTCTGTATCTATGTCTGTATCCATATCTATATCTACCTGGAATTTATTTCTCTTTATATTGTGATGGAGGGCATATTCTTTTTTTCAATATTTAAATATTTTCCTTTATTCATGAGTGTTTTCAGTATGCATGTGGCTTTTTGTTTTTTGTTTTTTTTTTCTGATTGTGCTAGAGGAGGCATAATGAAGCACTTAAAAGTATGGTCTTTGAAGTCATTTTGACCCTTTGGCCCAGCGACTTGTTTGGTATGTGCATGGGAGCAAATCAGCTATATTAATTTTCTGTTTTCAAATTAGTCATCCTTGCTTTAAGATTTTGTTGCTACTTAAAATTTTCTTTAATTGCTAATAATGATATTTTTTCCCTTGCTAATAATGTACTTAATGACCTGTTTTTTCCCACTCATTTTTGGCTTTATTGGAGCCATTCTTTTTTTACATTTTTATTGGAGTATAGTTGCTTTAAAATGCTGTGTTAGTTTCTGCTGTGCAGCAAAGTGAATCAGTTATATATATATATATATATATATATATATATATATATATATCCACTCTTTTTTTAGATTTTCTTCCCATTTAGGTCACCATAGAGCATTGAGTAGAGTTCCCTATGCTATACAGTAGGTTCTCATTAGTTATCTATTTTATACATAGTAGTGTACATATGTCAATCCCAATCTCCCATTTCATCCCACCCCTTCTTCCCGCCTTGGTAACCATAGGTTTGTTCTCTACATCTGTGACTCTATTTCTGCTTTGCAAATAAGTTCATCTGTACCATTTTTCTAGAATCCATATACAAGTGCTATCATATGATATTTGCTTTTCTGACTTTCTTCACTCTGTATGACAATCTTTAGGTCCATCCACGTCTGTGGAAATGGCACTATTTCATTCTTTTTTATGGCTGAGTAATATTCCATTGTATATATGTACCACATCTTCTTTATCCATTCCTCTGTTGATGGACATTTAGGTTGTCTCCATATCTTGACTATTGTAAATAGTGCAGCAGTGAACATCGGGGTGCATGCATCCTTTTGAATTCTGTTTTTTTCTGGTTACACACCTAGGAGTGGAATTGCTGAGTCATATGGTAGCTCTATATTTAGTTCTGTAAGGAACCACTGTACTGTTTTCCATAGTGGCTGTATCCGTTTACATTCCCACTAACAGTGTAGGAAGGTTCCCTTTTATCCACACCCACTGCAGCATTTATTGTTTGTAGATTTTTTTGATGATGGCCATTCTGACAGGTGTTAGGTAATACCTCACTGCATTTCACTAATAATTAGTAATGTTGATCATCTTTTCTTATTTTTGTTGGCCATCTGTATATCTTCCTTGGAATAATGTCTATTTAGATATTCTGCCCATTTTTTGATTTTTTTTTTTAATAATTAGCTGCATGAGCTCTTTGTATATTTTGGAGACTAGTCCCTTGTCAGTTGCTTCATTTGCAAATATTTTCTCCCATTCAGAGGGTTGTCTTTTCATTTTGTTTATGGTTTATTTTGCTGTGCAAAAGGTTTTAAGTTTAATAGGTCCCATTTGTTTATTTGTCTTTCTATTTTCATTACCCTAGGTGATGAATCAAAAAAGACCTTGCTGTGATTTATGTCAAAGAGTGTTCTGCCTATATTTTCCTCTAAGAGTTTTATAGTGTCCAGTCTTACATTTAGGTCTTTAATCCATTTTGAGTTTATTTTTGTGGATGGTGTTAGGGAGTGTTCTAATTTAATTTTTTTACATGTGGCTGTCCAGTTTTCCCAGCACCACTTATTGAAGAGACTGTCTTTTCTCCATTGTATATTCTTGCCTCCTTTGTCATAGATTAGGTGACCGTAGGTGTGTGGGTTTGTCTCTGGGCTTTCTATCCTGTTCTATTGATCAATATTTCTGTTTTTGTGCCAGTACCATACTGCTTTGATTACTGTAGCTTTGTAATATAGTCTGAAGTCAGGGAGCTTGGTTCTTCCAGCTCTATTCTTCTTTCTCAAGATTGCTTTTGCTGTTTGGAGTGGAGGCATACTTTTTGATATGTAGTATTATCTTTATCCTATTTCTAAGAATTCTTATGATTGCCCTTTCAATTTCTTTTAGAGCAAAGAGTTTTATAGGAGAATGATTCTTATGCAAATGGTTGAGTATTTTTAATTTTATAAACAAACAAACAAATAAATAAATAGATTATTATCATTGTATTAACCTCAGTGTTTAGTACCTGCTTTGGAGGAATCACTGAGGGTCTTATGTGCCTTATACTTGCCTAATATGTGATTTCTTTGTATAAATACTCCATGGGCTTTAGAAAATAACTTTTCAAATTTCCTTGCGATTTATAATGTTTCATAGAGTTTATTGGCTGGGTTTGTATTTATCATCCATATCCTCATAGCCTTAATGCTTTATCCCTCAAAGAGTTAGAAAGATATATTAAATCCTCTGACTACTATTGTAGAAAAGTACACATATTTTGGTTTTTAATTTATATTATTCTTGCAATTATAACATATAGACATTTTATAGCCAAAAGAACATTTCTTTCTGGTTATGAGAATTCTAAACCTTGGGCTTCCAAATGTTGTTGCAGACCAAAATGTTTTAATTTTATATTGTTTTACTCCATGGAACAACAACAAGAAAATGTTTAAACTTTTAAAAAATTTAAATCTTTGGTCCTGTAAAGAAGTTTGACTATTACAAATTACAAACTACACAAGGCTGTGCTTCCAAGAAAGGCATCAGTCCATGAAATTAAATTATGCATTTAGAAGGTGCTCTGTCTAATACTGATAGATATTAATTGAAGAAATAATTGTCTGGATTTTTGAGAAGACTATCTCTTTTGTTTAATAGGCTGGTTCAAAGTTCCTAAACTGGCTTCTACAGTGAACAAAACTACCTTTATTTTCTATCTCAAATGAAAACTAGCATGCAAACAACCAGAATCATGTCCATTTCAATTAAACTTGGAATTCTATAAAGATTCAATTATATATTTCAATAAATGCCCTTGAATTAGGAAACTGTCATGTTGAAATTAAATTAGAGCTGTGTTTCTCAAATTATGATTTTTATTCCCCAGGGAATCATGATAATGTACCAAGGGATACATTAAGCCACAGTACTGTGGAATAGCTTCTTAAAGCATCAACTATGTTCAGAAACAGAGTGGAAGTGAAGGGGGTGAGTGTAGGCAACTGTGGGAATTAAGTAACACATCTAGCTAGTAATAAATATTTTTATGTTAAACATATTTCTATTTGTGGATAGAAAACAAAATTTGAATGAAAATGTTCTCAATCTTTACACATAGTAAATATTCAAATACAGTTGACCCTTGAAAAATTCAGGAGTTAGGGCTACTGACCTTGTAAGCAGTGGAAAATCCACGTGTAATTTATAGGCGGCCTTCCTCTCCATATCAGTGGCTTCAACCAACCTCAGATTATGTAATCCTGTAATATTTACCATTGAAAAAAATTCATGTATAAGTGGATTGGTGCTGTTCAAACTTGTGTTTTTCAAGGGTCAGCTGTAATAGAAAAGCATGTGTGAAGTGTAAATATCCTTCTCGCTCCATAAATTCTCATTTTCTAGTCTTTCTCCCCAACACAGTGGGTTTTGTAATTCTACCACTCACTGCTACCTAGGAGTTTTCTTTAGTTCCCATTACAGCACTGTCTGATAAAGCTGGAATGAAACAAATAGGTATGACTTATACATCAGAGCTACTTGTTCTGTATAATTTATTTTGGAACAGGTATTTATGAAACATTCTTTTCAGTTCTAATAGATTTTTTTAGCAATCTCTCTTAGATTTTGTAAGTAATCATATATTCTGCAAATAAACATAATGTCTCATTTTCCCCCCAAATTTATAACTTTTTTTTTCATTTTCTTGTTTAAGCTAATAGTATCAACAATATTTACTAATAATTATGTTTTTTAATTATTTTTTGGCTGCATTGGTCTTCACTGCTGTGTACAGGCTTTATCTAGTTTTTGCGAGCAGGGGCTACTTGTTGTGGTGCACGGGCTTCTCATTGGAGTGGCTTCTCTCTTGCTGTGGAGCACAGGTTCTAGGCACGCAGCCCTCAGTAGTTACAGCACGCAGGCTCAGTAGTTGCGGCTCACAGGCTTTATAACACAAGCTCAGTAGTTGTGGTGCATGGGCTTAATTGCTCCACGGCATGTGGGATCTTCCCAGCCCAGGGATCGAACTGGTGTCCTCTGCATTGACAGGCGGGTTCTTAACCACTGCGCCACCAGGGAAGTCCCAACAATTATGTTTTTTGTTTTTTTTCCTAAACTTTGTTAAAATGCTTTAAGAATTTCTTCATTAAGTATGACGACAGGCAATTTTTGTTATGTTAAGGAATATTCTACTATTTCTATTCTATACAGAATGAGGATTAAATTTTATAGGATGATTTTGGCATTGATTAAGATAACATTTTCTTTTTTGACCTATTTTAAACTAATTCCATTTTGTGTAGCAGAAGTTACCCCTCAACTTTTTGACCTATCACAGAATGCTTTGTCATTGTGAACAAGATAATTTTCATCTTAATATTCCTTTATTCATTTCAGTCATTTGTAGGGGAGGGTTTGAGAGTTACAGTTTTGTCCTCATAATGCCATCTTTTCCTTAAATTAATCTATATATTTTTCAGTGGTTTTATAATTAAGGTATAGATGCAGAAGGATTTTTTTTTCTGATATATTCTTCTAGGATCTTACAAAGCTCACTAAAATGCTAGGCTTTTTGGTGAAACATTCAAGTATATATCTCAAATGTTAAGACTGAGACAAAATTTTCTCCCACTATTGTGTTGCATTTTTTTTTTTATTACTGTGGGTATTAGCAACACAGTAAAAAGCTACCTTATTTTCTTATGCATTTTAAAGGGAAAAAATAGCAAACTTTAAGCCCATTTTATAATCCCGCCTTTGAACGTTCACTGTAACATCAACAATGTTGTCAATGGACTTTAGTTAGCTGTCTATAAAGAGACTCCATTGAGTTCTATTCTCTTACAGAGTCAATAAAACTACTTTCCAAGCTACTTTTTCCTTCTACATCCACTCAGTTTCTGCTTATTATTCTTCTGAGATTCTTAAGCCCTTTCAAGATCAGTTGTTTGTGTTTTTTTGAGTGACATTCTTTGGAATCCAATTATTATTTAATGTTTAAATATTAATGTGCAAAAGGGGTTAGGTTTGACAGTCATTAAATCTCCTAGTATAGTATTTTAAAATGGAGGATGTTCGGGTCCACACTGGTTTTGAGCACAGTACAATAAACTGCCTCTATCGTGGGCCCTCTGGTCTCAAGGCCGTCCCTGCTGTGGGACATGCCATCTGTGGATGTGCCTTCCTAAAAAAGAGGTGAGTGACAGCAGCAGCCTATTTGGCAAGAATTTACAACACATCACTTCTGGCCCCTTTCTACTGCTAAGTGATGGGACTGGAGCTGAGCAAGAAGCCCTAGGTTTGCCAGGTTATCTGAAAAAAGGCAATTCATCCCTGAGGAAAAGATGCAAGGAGCACATTATTTGAATGAATTTTCATGAAAACCAGGGCATTCTACAGCAAAATGGGAAAAAAAATGTTGGCTAAGCTAAGTATTCATTACGTGAAGAAGAACAATTAGGGAACAAAATAGAGAATAAAAAATCAAATTTTGAAGTAAAGAATTGACCCTTTACAAAAGAAGTTGAGCAGAAATGGCAGTCTTTGTTCTTTGGAACCATAAAATTAACATACAATTTTCACCCCACGTAATTAATGCATCGTGCTAGTTACCATTGGGCCAGAGCGCCACACGAGCTTTCTGGGAAGCCAAGGTTTCTGAGTGCCTTCATATAAAAAATGCTCAGTGATTACACTACATACAAGGATCATTCAACTTGATAGTTAAAATAATTAATTCTCTCCACACTGAAAAAGAAACCATTACTGTAGAGAAGGTATAATTACCTTGAATGGATAAGCTCCAGAGTATGATATGGTGATTTTGATTCTTAGAGTGTATACAGCTTGGTGACATGCAAAGAGAATTCATTCACAACAAATATTCACGCTTGCTCTGCGCCCCCTTCCCTCACCATGTTTGCAGGGCTCCTACTTAGAAACCTGGTTTCCAGCCAGAGTTATACTAGGTTTTTTTGTTTTGTTTTTTTTTGTTTTTTTTATACTAGGTATTTTTTGCGTGACTTTTACCAGGTTGCTTCTCTCCTGTCTTAGTTTATTTCTATCTAGAGGGAAGGCATTAAAAATTGCACAGAAGTTTAAAAAACAAACAAAAAAACCTAGTGTCTGACACAAATGGTTCCCCTCACTTTTTCCATGCTCATGGCAGAAATTACTGTTCAAATATGATATCTTATACTAAGCCCAGATGAGGTTTCTCAGAATTCTTCAAGATTCCACAGTTTCTCAATAGGTTGGGAGGGTGAAAGCCAAATTGATCGCTTGGTAGGTTTCCGTTATAGATTAAGGTTCATATCACATCCTGCAATTAGGAAAACAAACAAATGAATAAACAAAAACAAAGCAACAAAACTTCCCACTGTGAGAACAGTCATTATATTTAATTCTAGTCACAAAATAAATGAAATCGTAAGTGTTCTCTTAAGTTACTGACTTCCTGACAAAAGCATCTTTATCCCTGATTTTTGTAATGTTGATACCGGAGACTAGGTCAGGACCTTCTTGGATATGATAATTGTGTGAGAACATTGCTCTTTTTTCTGCCATGAACAGACACTGTAAATTTGATAACTTGGTAATTTTTCAGATTAAAAAAACGTTTTTAATTTAACGATTCAGTTTTTCTGAAATCTGGCTCCCTTGTAAATTGTGAGTAAATGACTTTTCTTACCTAAATATCTTTGCCTCTGTATCTTCCTTCTGTAGGAGTAAAAACATGAAATGATATCTACCTGTTATATTTGGACGAAAAGGATCTGGAAGATCATTTTCTGTTCAAAAAGTCTAGGATCAATGCTCCTTATCTGGCAGGAAAATAGGATGATCCAGGTTTCCCTCCCTTGGTTTCCAGCTCATTCATTTCATTGCTAATAGGTCCAAGATAGACAAAGTTTTACTGATAGAATTTTAAATATTTGGCTTTCATAAATCATAAAGTTTTATTGAATTAATATTTATAATAGAAACCAGATCTTCATAGTCTGAATAGAAGCAAGACAGACAGTCACAGCTGTAGCTAATGGATAAAACATTTTGGAAAAATATTCTCTATATTCAGAAGTGATATACTCTGATATATTCATGAAAACTAAAACAAATTGTATGGTACTTTTCACTTCTTTTTATTATTTTAAACAAATGCTAGGCAAAATTCTCTCTTGCAACACAATGAAACACTGCCTCTTTAAGACTCGAGCTCAAATTAAGTATTATGTTCATGGACACTTACTTGGATCATTAATTGCATGTTTATATGAAAAATCTTTTATAATGCATAATTATTTCCTTGTTGAATATGGGAGTAAAATATTTACACTTTTATTTGTTTTTCATGTTTAAAGAGGATGGTGGTCTCCTGCACAGAAGGGGAACAGATGAGGAGTCTCAGGGCTTGAGTCCTATTAAGAGTTAAGATACAGTTTGTCTCAAGGATTTTAACTTGGCAGAGCCAGTCTGAAGAGGAAAAGCTGAAGGAACCTATTTTAAATTGGAAATGAAAAATCCAGTGCATCAATGTATGGATGTATTTAATTCTTTCACACATCCTAAGTCAGAGGAAGTGAGGACTACAAGCAAGAATGGCTGGAGGTTAGTGGAGTGTCTCAGATAAAATCTAGAAAAAATGCAATGGGGGCGTTCTACACGAGTGAAACCAACAGTAATGTGTTGCCTATGCCTTTCGTCCTTAATAATTTGAGTTGAGAGTAGGACAGCCCTAACAGAAACCATTGCTCCTAGTTGCTATAGAAAAAAAAATAGACAACAAAGGTTGAAGAAAGTCTGGGTCTCACGATTATCACCAACTGTTGAACCTGAAGAAAGAAAATCCATGAGCCTCTTCAATGAGGATATGAAGAAAGTTTTCTGGTGTGGGTCAGAAAGGGGGAGAATATCAGATAGAAAGAGAAATCATTACACAAAGTCAGTATTAGAATTCAACCTTAGAATGGAAGGAAAGGCCGTTCCCCGTGGAATCTGGCCGAGGTAATGGGTACCAACTCTGGTATCTCGAAGATATTTTCAAAATCAAGTTCCTGGCTTCCTCCCCACAGAAAATCTCAGACCACAATGATCCAGGATTTGGGCTTCTCTGGGGAAGCTTCACAGGGAGTTTACAGAATGTCAGATGGAGGTGAGGTGAGCAAAGCAGAAGTGAGTGAAGTCTAAAGGATTGCTAGACTCAGCACCGGGTGGATATCCAGAGTGTGTGCACTCCAGACCCTCCGATGCCTTACTTACATGATATCTATTGGGGAATTCAGTGTTGCCTCTTGCTCGTGGCCACCTTAGCCTTAGATTTGAGGGTTATAGAAATTGAAGCAAATGCAATTTTAATGCCTTCTTTAGAGTTTAACACCTCCACTCACCTGCCAAAGCCACAAACCAAAAGTTTTTTGATGTAAGCTTGTCAGTGACACTTTGTGCCTTTGGAATGTCTGGGAGAACAGATAACATTATTTAAGTTGAACATCATGGAAGTCTGCTCATCACTTCCTCTAAGTTGTCACCAGAATAGAGGCCAGATCCTATGTGGGTATGGAGATCACTTCCAGGTTCAGTGTGTTTGTGATTTGGGCAAGGAGATGAGGAGGGTGACAGTGCAGGAGTCAGGTTGAGTTGCTAGTGTGCAGAAGTAAAAGACATTGTGGGTTGACACTGTGCCTGGTACACAATCTACAGAAATTTCAGGACATCAAGAATTCTAAAAGCCATTCAAAGAATTATTCTGCTGCTTTTTAATTCTCTATTCAAAATAGTTTCACACAACACTCGGATATCATCACATTTAGGTTTAGCCCACTGCATGTGTGATGAATTCTTCCGAAAGTGCTAGCAGGTTTTTCTCCCATATTTGTTGGGGAACACCCACAGATGAATTTGTCTACAATAAGGATAATTCTAAGTGAACTGTTTTTCTGGATCCTTTAATTATCCCTGAGGACAGAAGTAAGTTAAGTTCAATAAGTAGCTCCATTTTTTGAGGGTAACATTAAAAAATAACTTGGCAGGATTTTTGAACCAAGATTCTCAGGAAATTTGCAAACATTTCATTTGCTACGACAATGGAAAATTTATCTTTCTGAGAACAGGTATATACAAATCTTGGTGTGATATTTTTTGAGAATGAAAGCTGTCACAATTGATTGTTTCTGTGAAAAAAGGAAAAGAATTTTAAATATATGGTGAAAGTTAAGAGGACTTTCAAGCCTGTAAAATGGAATTTAAGATTTTAATGAAGCGTTGTCATACCAGAATACCTGTGGATATGCATAAGATGAAGCAAGGTTAATTTTTTTCCTTCTTCTACATAATACTGATATATCAGGGATCAGCAGAAGTGACATTTGATAAACGCTCAAAGTAGATTACGTTTTAGCTCCAGCCCCAGCTATCTTCCACCAGGATGCTCTGAACTCAGAATTAAGGTCTCAGTGAGGTCCAGGTTCACCCAGGGGCTGCCTTGGAGGTGAGGGATCCTGGGAAGGCTGCCAAGGACTAGACATATCACCTGGGAAGTCCGTCACCTAACTGTACTGCACATCATGACAGCACTCTGGCTATCCCCCAGTTTTTTCCTGAAAGGAAGAAGGGGCTGCTGATCAGAACAAAATTCCTGGAGGCTTAGTCTTAGCTCTATTGTTTACCACTGCTCTGTCCTTGTGTCCCTTTATTTGCTCCTCTTGTCTTCATGTCTGAGTGTATCTGTGCTTCCTTGAACTGTTAGTCTTTAGTATTGGCTTCTCATTAGCATTCCTGCCCTTCTAGATTTTCTGCAGTATTGCAGAGGCTAGAAGCCTGGAAACAACTTTTCTCTACTTCCTTGCCAGCGGGGTTCTGGTTTCTAGTCTAATCAATGAGAGGTTCTGACGTGATGTTTGGAAGGTGGATGAGGAAGAGCCAGCACTTCCCCAGTGGTGGTGAGCAGGTGCCTGGGCTTCAGCAGGCAGCAACTCTGGGGTGTTGATAATAGTTTTGGGGTGTCCACCTATGATTCCACAGTGGTGGTTCCCTGCAATTCTTGTACATTCAACTAGTTGAAAGCTAGCAAATGCAATCATGACTTTTACTCTCCTGCTTTCAACAGCCTGCCGTTGTTGAGTGAGTCCCTGATACTTGGTATTAAATTATTTTCTGTGTAAAAATACTTAGTGGTTGCTATTTAAAAACCAATCTGTGATTGATAAGGTAGCCAAGTTTTATATAGCCTATGTCAAGACTAAATAGGAAACCCCAGTAGACACTAATTTTAGCAGTTATCCCCCCATGCTATAGTTTATGGTGGTAAGAGAACCTGCTCTGTCTCCAGCCTTGAGACTCGGGATTTCAACAGGCAGGCATGCTCAGCCTTTTCTCTACACTTTTCTTCCACTTTTCCTAATAGCATCCCTCTCAGACGTATTATTTTCCTTCACTTAATAGAAAAGGAAACTGAGGGTCAGAGAGTTTCAGTAGCAGAAAAGCTGCTGAGAGGCATAAGTCTGATTCGAACTAGGTTTTCTGTGCTATTTTCACCACACCTCTGAATTCTAATCTAGAACTGACCTTCCAGGAATTCCTTAAATCTAATTCTAATCATCTATTTCCTTTTGGTATTTTGACTATAGTTATTTATTGTTGTCAGATTTTAAAATATGCCTTCTAAAATACTTTCTGTGAAAGAAAAGAAAAACTGCATGGTAATAATAATATTAAAAAAAGTATCACTTATGAGGCAGTTACAAGTGTCAGACACTGTGCTGTTTTAATTGCTCATTTAATCATTAAAATAATCCAGGGAGTAATTCACTTTTATTATCCATTTTACAAAAATAAAAACTGAGACTCACAGAGGTTTAGTCCAAGGTGATACAGTTGGTTTATAGCAAAGTCAGATGGAAACCCATGTCTTTTTGTCTCCAGTGCTTCTGTTGATTCATTTAAGAAATATTTTTTGAGCACTCACTTTGTCCCAGGCACTCTTTTAGGTGCGTGGGGCTGGGACAAGGGAAACAAGTACCACACAGAAGTCAGTGTGGAACAAGAAATGAGGAGGTGGGTGACGGAGTTCAGTTTGGAAAATTAGTGGTGACTAACAGGTACACACATCCTATCAATGTTATGATAATTTAAGAATATAATAAAGATACTTTGCCTTGAATCTATGTGTATTAGTTTTCAAAAAACTACAAATTTGTCAGCATATAGATACCTATTAAGTAGTTTGAAGCTATTTAGCAAATGGATCTGTTGGGCCTAGGGATGCTATTAAAAAAATTACTTGCTATTAAGGATACCATAAAGTGAGAAAGTTTGAGAACCTCTGGGCTATCGAATAGAAATGAAATAAATTTGAACTTTATTGATATGGTCTTAAAATTTAATCAATAGCTCTCAAATTTAGGTTTTTCTCCTTTCCTGAAAGCACATCTTCATCTTCTTTAAATGTATGTGGTCTGCGCTTTGCTTTAAAATTTTCCTAAAAGCAAAAAAGATACAAAGAAACACAGACAGGGTCTTCTTGTTAATAAAATGATGCATCTCCCAATGGCTGTTACACAGCTTTTTCATTTTTCAAATCTTTATTAAAGTATCAGTTTTATAGGGAAATTAATTTTAAAAAAAGAAATTGGGTATTCAGAGCCATAATTTGGGAATGGACAAAGAATTGCTTCTTAAGAGAATGTTCTGATCTCAATCCATGGGGCTGCCCAACAGAGATACTGCAGGTCATCTAAAGCTTGGTCCCCACCCTTTCCCCACAGAGTTCCTAGGATTTGAGCAAAGGTACCACATTCATGTGCCACCAATGATTGAATAAAATTGTTTCCCTAAAAATTCAGAACCCATTTCCTTCTGTAAAGAATCTGTAGGGTACGGTATTTGGCATTATTTTTCTAAAAACTAAGTTACTGTGTGTTTACCTGAATTTATCCACTTGCTGGTCAACTATTTCTGTGTACAGGTCCATTGTGAGTCTTCTGCTATCATTCTTATAGAAATTTCTCCGAGTTTATGAACCAGTGGAATCTTGCTATAAGCAATCTCTGGACACTCCGTTTAAACAAAATGAATCTGGTTTTGTGCTTTAAAAAAAAGAAAAAGAAAACCTTTGTTAGTGGTATCCTTCCCAAGCCCCCCAAATCCCCCCTTAGTCCCAAAGCATTTTAACCAGCTCCTGAGATGGAAAAGAGTAAAGGCTTTCTTTTCAAAAGAAAGAAATGGAGGTACCAAGAGAATTAATAAAGTAGTTATGGTAATAGCATTAGCCCTGGCCCAAATCACACATAAACATGGTGCATTTATTTTCAAGGTTCAGTTTAAATGTCGCTTCTTTAATGAAGGCTTTCATGTGTACACAGACCTGTTTAGCAGCTTCTACTTCACACTGTCACAGTACTCATCCTTTTGAAACCCTCAGCTTTGAACGGGGACTCTAGCGTAATGGCTTCTTCCCAGAGACATCAAGTCCTCTTGGCTAAGTAACAAAGCTTTTTTGATTTCCTGCATCTTCAGCATTTGGCACCCTACCTGGTGCTCGATAAGCATTGTAGAAATAAGGAAGGAAGGAAAGAAGGGAAGAAGGGAGGAGAGAACAAAAGAAGAGAGAGAAATTAAGGGAAGAATGGGTCCAAAAGTTTTTTGTTGAAACCTGTGATGACTACAGTAATTAGAAGGACCCAGGACTGTGCTTTTAAAGTATCACTTTTCTAATGATGGTGACAGTAGACCTCGAATTGCAAAGGAACAATCCTGCTCATGGTGTTTGTCTGCTTGCCAGCCTCTGTAGATCTAAAAAAAGGGGAGTAGCATAATTAGGAAGTAAGTAAATCCAATGGCCTTTATAGAAAACCTATTACTAGTCTCTCACAATAAAATATATATATACTGTATATATACTAAATATATACTGAAAAGCAAGAGTGAAGCACAAACAATGTGGTTCAAAGACTCTGAATTGTACTGAATCATTCTTTCCCACAATCCCTGACCACTGGTCAGAATCAGCCTCACTGGCCTTTCCTCCTTAGAATATAAGCCCTGGGAAACCAGGGAGCTTAGTTTTAACCTTGCAGGACTTTTACTTGCTTCAGATAAACACGCTCCATAACTCCTTTCATCAAAAGCTGCTTTAATCAAAGGAGTTGTAAAGTTTGCTCCCATTTCTCTTATGTGTGAGTCGAAAGGATATTTGCATTTAACATTTTGACCGTCTGCAGGGTCTTCTGAGTGAATTCTTACCTACCTGAGTGTGTATGTCCAATAGGCCCGTAGCATCCCTTTGATTTATTGACCCAGGTCTAGGGATCACCATATCATCTCTTAAATGCCAACCATTGATCGGAGGACTCCTGAGGAGAGAGTGTGATTGGCCTCCTGTGATATCACTGCCACCTCTTAGAAAAGCAAATAAGCCTCATGCCAGACTCTATCCCCTCACGTGAACTGGCAGGGTCATTAACTTCACTTTCACCACAGCATAAATAATTCAGGTTAGAGAGATTAATTGGTTGATTTTTAAAAGAAAGAAAAACCATAGATTTATAGTCATTGCTTGTTAATTTAAGGTGTCATAGCAACCCAAGATGTCAAAAACACTGGACTTTTCCTTTTGCTATGCACAAGCAATAGCAATTAGTAAAAGAGCTAGGATATACATTCTTCAAGGGCAGACAGCAATGAGTCAGAAACCTACCAGGAGTATCCCGGAGAGAGATTCATAAGTGTATTCCATATAAGGAGGAAAATGGAAGACCTTAAAAACTGACTCTACTCTCTGTATGACAGACTCTAGGTCCATCCACCTAGAGGGCTGGGATAGGGAAGGTGGGAAGGAATCATGGGAGGGAGGGGATGTGGGGATATGTGTATAAATACAGCTGATTCACTTTGTTGTACAGCAGAAACTGGCACAACAGTGTAAAAGCAATCGTATTCCAATAAAGAGCTTAAAAACAAACGAAGAAACAAAAAAACCTGACACTAAAGAGGCCACGCAGTATTATACAATCCTGGTTGAGGCCCCTTCTCAAGAGATTTAGCAGAATGTAAACTCCTTGAGGGCAAGAACTGAATTTCTTTCACCTTTTTTCCTTCACTATCCCCTCCCTCCACCTCCCCCAGAACAGGTTCTACCTAAACGTTGGTTGGTCAAATTCTTCTTCACTTTCCAGTAGCTGGGATTGTAGTTTACATCTGATACCCATTACTCTTTACCTCTTACTAACTTACACCACAGGCTCTTGTGAAATTGCCCTCAAGGGAACCGCCTTCAAAAATGACAGTTTCTTTACAACTAAAATTATTCGTTACTATTTTATTTAATAACTAAATTTAATGGTCTGAACTGAGTTTCATCCTTTTTGGCTCTCCTGTAGTATTGAACATCTGACTGCCATGATTTCTGGAAACTTTCTCCTCCAATGGCTTCTGACACACTGCATTATCTGAGGTCCTCTATCCTACCCTCTCCTTGCCTCCTCTTTTCTCTTGTGTGTTCTGGACCTGCACATTCTACACACTTCTGTCCTTTATCTTCTCCTTTACTCTCTTGGAGAGAGGAGCCTTAAATCTTCATTCCTTTATTTGACTATTTCTTAGGAATGATTCATAGGAGGCAAGTTACGAGGTCCAAGAGTAAGTATTTTAAAGTTTGTTGATTCTTGTTGCGAATTGCTTTCAAGAAAGGTTATCCCAGTTTATATTCCCACTTGCAGTACATCAGAATGCCTACCTTGCTGTACCCACATCAATATAAAATATAAAAACTCATTAGTTTCTCATTAGTAATTTAGTGAGTAGAAATTCTGCCCAGATTTTGGCACGTCTTCCCCTATATTTAATATACAGGGCTACTGCCATTATTAGTGATTTTATACCTCTTCATAAAAGTTGGGACTAGGCATACCAAATGTACACAGTCTCCTGTCATGAAAACCTGGAAAGAATTCTCAAAGTCCCTTAATTTACTTCAGAAATATCACTAGCACATGTTATGAAAGGTTCAGTCTTCTTACAGATGGCTTTATGAAGATAAACAAGACCCCTTTCCTGCTTTCAAGTAGCCATTTAACCAGTTAAAGAGATAAAACAGGTATCAACATGACTAAAGCATGGACATGACTGTAAGCCAAGTGCCACTAGATTAAGTACAAATGAAGACCAGGAATGAAAAATACAAGAATCATCAGAAAGGAAAATTTATAATCTGATGGAAATGGGCACAGGTTCACAAATAATGTGACATTTGATATAAACATAAAAGGATGGACACGATTTTCACAAGTAGAACAGAGGTCTGATTTGGGGAGAGGAGGCAGCATTTAGAATTGAAGACATTGAGCAAAGGTTATGTGCGAGGAGGGCAACTTCTCTAGGATGGAAGGTTCATATTGTAGCAGCATGAAACTAAAGCCAGCTCCACGTTGACTCTGTTTCTTTGACTTTAACCTTTGCTTTTCATTGCTTTTGTTATTATAATCATACATAATGGCCTGCCTCAGGGAACCCTGCCCCTCTGCTGCTCAGATCACAAGCAGACAATCTGACCCTGCCCATCTGTGAATGGCTGCAAGAAAGAACAAATTAACACATCCCCTCACCAAGGCTTGGCATTCCCGGAGATGTTTTGTAAGACTGATGGCCCTTTTACTTTACTTCCCTGCCGCATCTCCCTCTCTATTCTACCTTTTTTACTTTACTTCCTCACCGCCTCTCCCTCTCTGAGTCTATGAAAGAAACTGGCATCCAGACCCTGATAAGATGGTTTTTCCCTGACACTAATCTGCCATCTTCTCAGTCTGCCCGCTTTCTGAATAATGTTGTATTTCTTATCTCATCTCTGATTCATTGGCCTATTGTACAGTGAGCAGAGTGAGCTTGGACTCAGTAACAATATTCAAACTCTGGATGTTAAATGTCAAGATGATGAGATTGTATTTCATTCAGTAGCCATTGGGAGCCTCTGAGAGCCCCTGAATAAGGGGAAGTTTTGATGCTGAGTTTTATTATGAAGTGAAATTCTGACAGCCATGTGAAGTCTAGATTACAGTAAAGAATGGGAGTATGATGCCTAATGAGAAGGCTATAATTCCGTTAGTCTAGAAAGGGGGTAAAATATACTTGAAATAGGCAAGAATGAGAAGAAAAATGAGTTAAGAGATGCAGAAAAGCCTGATGGAAACAAAAGCTAATGACTTAGCACCTAATTAAATTTGAGACAAGGGGATAGATTTCAAGTCCAGGTGCCCAGAAGACTATTAAAATTGTGGTATTATTAATGGATGGTGAATTCAGAAGAGGGAAATGATGTAAGAAGACAAGTGAGTTTGAATTTGAATGTGCTGCTTTTAATCTACCAGTTTTCATTCATTTATTTGCTAAATAGGCAATTGAAGGTTTGGGAAGTAGGAGAGAAGAAGCAGTTAGACACATTTAGGACCAATTAGCATGACTGATCTTGGATGAGCACAAGACCCTAGATGGGTGAATCAGATTCCTTTCTGAGGAACAAAAGAAAGGGAGAAATGCCAATCCTGCTTGGCTGGCAGCCACGTGCCCTGTAATGTGAAGCAAGTTGGTCTGAGATAATGAAGCCAACACAGAGAGAGGAATGAAGAGACAGTCTTGATGGCCCTTGAGTCCTTAAGAAACGACTGCATCCCTTTCCATCGTTACTTGAACCTTATAATAAATGTATGCCTTTGTTTAAACTAGTTTGAAGAGAATTGCTATAATTTGTAACCAAAGGAATCCTGACGATTAGCAGTATTAAAAAGTCAGAACTAGTCATCAGATATTTCATTTCAATTTTAAATGTGCTGTAGGATTTATTCTCCCATTCATTTAACATTTATGAAGTCCCTACTTTGTTCTGGGCATTATGAGAGTCTCTGAAGATAAATTGGATATTGAATTGGAGAGGGAACTGAATGGAAGAGGAAGGTTTTGAAGTATATCTGGGCTGTGGTAAAGACAAACCCCATCTTATCAATGGGTAAAGTTCCAAACACACTTTTGTAAACTGGCTGTTTGACAGAAGAGATCACTCCGCAGAAACCTCATTGTGAATGGTGGTGATATGCCCAGGAGAGCTGAGAAAAAGCCCATTTTCTATATAATGGGACAAATTAGATGTCAACACAATAGTGTGACCACATGTAACATGTTTTTCTAAAAAGCTCCTATGGGACAGCATCTCAGGACAGCAGGCATAGACTGGACTTGGGTGAATTCTCGTGGGTTGTTTCTGCCTCTTGAAAACTGTGGCAACTATAGTATGTGGAATGGGATTTTTAAAATTCTTGATGTATAAGGAAGGACAAGGGCAACTTAGTAGTGGCAGAGAGCTTCCTAGGTGTGAGCACTGTGATGAGAAAGGGAAATTCTTTCAGCTCTTGTGTGCAGTTGAGTTCCCAGTATAGTTCTGGAAAAGATATTTGTAAGTCAGCCATTTCAGAGTAAGGCATATATGTCTAATAGGTGAATTTAAGTTTCTACTATCTGTACAATAAGGACAAACTTATGATAATATAATTGCAACCTTTTGTATTCTGAAATAAAATATAAATGAAAAAGAATAAAGATTATACATATTCACACAGATATTTATTATTTTAAAATTTATTTATATATTTATTTATTTATTGACTGCATTGTGTCTTCATGGCTGAGTGCAGGCTTTCTCCAGTAGTGGTGAGCAGGGGCTACTCTTTGTTGCTGTGCGTGGGCTTCTCATTGCGGTGGCTTCTCTCATTGCGGAGCATGGGCTCTAGGCACGTAGGCTTCAGTAGTTGTGGCATGTGAGCTCAATAATTGTGGCTCGCAGACTCTAGAGTGCAGGCTTAGTAGTTGCAATGCACAGGCTTAGTGGCTGCGTGGCATGTGAGATCTTCCCGAACCAGGGCTCGAACCCACATTCCCTGCATTGGCAGTCGGATTCTTAACCACTTTGCCACCAGGGAAGCCCCACACATATTTATTTCATGCATGCATTCATGTATACATTTAATGTCTTTATTAAGTACTTCCCATACCTTTCATATGTTGAGCAAAATGCCAAGCCCTGAGGGTATAGAAGTAAGTAAACTCAGGATCTCATACTATAACAATAGAACATAATAATTAGTTAAAAAATAGTAAACAAAACATTATCAGAGCACAGAAGCCCTTACCACAGTTGTGGGTTATTCTAAGATAACCCTTATTTTTCTCCATAGCTCTTATTACTCCCATACATATGTATGTATTTACCTCTTATTTGTCTTTTCTCACTTGAACACAAGTCCAATGGGGTGGGGAGAAGAATGTATTCGGGCCTTCCCAGACATTTATAGGAAAAAGTATAAAGAATGAATGCTGTTTACCAGTTTGTCAAAAACAGCATGGACAAAGCCAGGGATGAAAAAACAACATCTCAAGTAGTTTATGTCACAGACTCCTTGTGGAGGAGTAATAATACGATAATAATAAGCATAAATAATAACAGCAAATATTACCATAGGGTTGATGACATCAGGCACTGCTATGAGCATTTTACATACATCAACACATGCAACCTTCACTAGCCTGTGGATTGGTAGTAGGATTTCTATATTACAGGGGAGGACATTGATGTACAGAGAGACTGGTAGGGGAAGGAGCCAAGATTTGAACCTAGACAGTCTGCTGGGTTTAGGTTGAAAAGGTCAGACAGAGACCAGATCAAAAGACCTTGAAAGTCAGGCTAAGGAATGTAGATTTTGCTTGGGGACAATGGGGGGATCTCTGGAGGGGAATTTCTGCAGGGAACCTATCTGATCAGATTTGGATTTTAGAAAGAATACTCTGGAGAGAACTGGGAAAGGGAGAGTAAAGAGGTGATGGCAGGAGTTCATGGGAGAAATGAGTCTGAATTAGAACTGTGGCAAAGGGAGTAGAAAGGAAAGAGTCAAAATTATTGAGGAGGTACAAGCCACAAGGAAGATGAAATACTTTGCCAATTCACACTCTTAGTAGCAAAGTTTGAGGCTGTCCATTTCACTGCCTCGCCCATATTGAATGATTTTATAATTTTAAATTCTTTCCAATTGAGTAGACAAATACATACATCAGTGTTGTTTGTGTTTTCCTTTCTTTGCTTATTGGAGATATGATTTTTTGTATCTCTCCATATGTAAAATGTTCTTGGCCTATTTTTTAATCATAATGTATTTTTTCTGTTTTTTAAATTTTTATTTTATATGAGACTATAGTTGATTTACAATGTTGTGTTAGTTTCAGGTGTACAGCAAAGTGATTCAATTATACATATACATATATCTATTCTTTTTCAAATTCTTTTCCCTTTTAGGTTATTACAGAATATTGAGCAGAGTTCCCTGTGCTATACAGTAGGCCCTTAATGGTTATCTATTCTAAACATAGTAGTGTGTATATGTCAATCCCAAACTCCCAATTTATCCTTCCCCCTTCGCCTTTCCCCTTTGGTAACCATAAGTTTGTTTTCTATGTCTGTGAGTCTGTTTCTGTTTTGTAAATAAGTTCATTCGTATCATTTTTAAGATTCTGCAATAAGCGATATCATATGATATTTGTCTTTTTCTGTCTGACTTGCTTCACTTAGTATCATACTCTCTAGGTCCATCCATGTTGCTGCAAATGGCATTATTTCATTCTTTTTAATGGCTGAGTAACATTCCATTGTATATGTGCACTACATCTTCTTTATCCATTCATCTGTCAATGAATAAAATTTATATGGAGCAAAAGGAATTTTTCAGACCAAGGGAATAGTGGAGAGATGCTGTGCAGAGATGAAAGAAGAAGAAGAAGAAAATGCGACCTTTGTTTTTAGACATTAAACAGCCTTTGGTAAGTTTAGCCATGGAGGATTTCATTGACTGTAACGATGAAACTGGATTTCAATATGTTGAGAAAAAATAGAGGACTGAAGCACTAAGCATATACTACTGTTCAAAAAAAAAAAAACCAAAAAACCCAAAACATTTTGCAGTTAATGAAAGGAGTTAGGAAGGACCGGATAGTGACTAGAAAGGGAGGAAGAGTCAAGAAGGAGCTATATTTTTAGGATAAAGAAATTTGAGTACTTTCATAGTGGGAGGCAGGGAGAGCAACGGAGAGTGGCTGTTTGCAAATATAGGAGGTGGAGCAGATGCTGGAGGAGATATAAGAGGATGAGACCCACAGGACAGGCAGCACAACTATACATGGACAGAATAAGAATATGAAGGTGGATGAGCATGTGTTTGAGTTTGGATCAATCCAGTAAATGTGTATTAAGGTGTGAAGACACTATATTTGGTTCCACAAAGATTATGAGTCACCATTTGTGTTTTTTTTCCCCCATCTTTATTGGAGTATAATTGCTTTACAATGTTGTGTTAGTTTCTGCTGTACAACAAAGTGAATCAGCCATATGTATCCATATATCCCCATATCCCCTCCTCGTTGAGCCTCCCTCCCACCCCTCTAGGTCATCACCAAGCATCGAGTTGACCTCTCTGTGCTCTGCAGCAGCTTCTCGCTAGCTATCTATTACCATTTGTGTTCTTAAGAAGGTTATAGTTTAATGGGGAGATTGGTGACTGGGGGATGGAAGGGAAAATGAGAAAGCTCCTGACGAATGTGCTAGATTTCTCTATGAAGCAGGTAGTAAAGTCATCTCTGAAACTGAGGAAGAACAGGGGTGGGAAAGGGACTTAAGAGTGTGAGAAAGATTCAGAAATGCTGGTAAAAGTAATAAGGGAAGAAATGAATCAACGGCAAGTAATAGGGTTATTGACGGGTTTAAGGTCCCAGAAGAGGTTAGAAACTAATTTTCTAATTAGTTACCAACTGAGGTGGCAGTTCAGATCTGCCTACATGATAACTTCTATACTTACCACATTTGATTAAGTCCATGAGAATTCTGATGACAATTTGAACAGCACCCAAGTATTTTGATTTGGGGATTAGTTAAATCCTATTTACTACCCGATTTCTAACATAGAATTAAGGAAATAAGGAGACTCCCTGAAACCTTTTCCTTGATAAATCTTGCTTTGATTGAAAAGGTCTCTTAACACAGGTGTGAACTGTTAAAAAAAAATTTTTTTTAACAGATGGAAAGTAAACACCTGGGAACTTTTTGGCTCAACACATTTGCAGCCCTAAAACAGCCAAGATTCTTCACTGTGAAAGTCTTCCAAGGATTAGCCTATTCCTGTTCTCCCCGTTACACACATAAATATTAATTACCCTTAAATACAGCCCATTTACTACCTTCAGTAATGAAAAATTTAAGATGCCAAGCTAGTGTGAGAGAAACTTGAAGCTAAATAATTATTACGCTGTGCTGTTTGTTCTCAACAGTGGTGGTTAGACATGGCGTTTCTGAGAGGGGGGAGCTGTGAGCCTGCCTGGCCTGTGGATGGTGATTACAAAATGCCAGAAGGAGAGTCTTGAATTTTTCAAGAGGCTTTAATGACTCCCAGGACATTGGGACAGAGCAGCATGGATCTTGTTGAGAGAATATAAACTCAGTGTTACAGAAAAATCATTGTCTGGTTAGAATGTAGAGAGGGGATAGATACTAAACACTCCATCTGAATTATTTGGATGGTCAATGGGGATTGTAATTTTATTAAGTGCAGTTTTTTTCATCTTTCAACCTGGCAGAATGGTAACTAAAAGGGTGGAGGAGAAACAGAGGTGCAGAATTATGTTATTTAAATTATATTTATAAAGACCACTGGCCTACTTCATCCTTTTTTCTCTGAGGAAAAAGGCAGAGAAATAATGTCCTAAAGGCATGTGCGATCAGTTGGAATAAATTAAGCAGTGAAGACAATAAGAATGTAGCAGAAAGATATAACTGTATTATTTAAATTATTCAAAGAATGCTAAAAAAATATTGTTACTAAGGTCACTATGATGTGTAAGGATACTGTGTGAAATTTTAACCTATGTGATCTTTAAAACAAATTCTTGATATAAAAGTAACAAAAATACCATGTAAACTTTGGAATACATATAAAAATATAAAGACTAAAGTAAGAATTAAAATTCATAAGTAAGTAGTCCCAATATTTTTCTTTTTAACTGTTGTTGACTGATTTTAAAATCAATCAGAATGCCTCCTAGAGCATTTATAAGATATCAAAATATAATTATAGTCTAAAATAAATATTGTCAACCTTATTTTCATCTACTTCATGAAATGCTACATTTTTTCAAGGTTGAAGAATTTCATTCTGCATTACATTCGAACATTTTGAATTAACATTTTGAGTTAACAAAGCTGAGTCAATGGTTAGGAATGCTTGTATTAAGCGAAATGTTAGAGAGGAGACTGACTTTGTACATAATTAGTTCATATTGAAATGTTTCATCTTATTATAACTTTTGAATTATTTGGCATGGTATTATTGTAGAGCTTTAAGGAATTGAATTTTCACAAAACATGACTGACCCTCATTTTTTAGAATCAATGTTGTCTGGATCATAAATGTCCATGACTCATTTCCATTGAATATATATTATTTTTTCTATTTAATGCTTTTTAAATTGAATTCTATTTTCTTTAATATCGACACTGCAATCCCGGCAAGAATGAAAGCAAAGAAGCTTTATCTTTCTTCCCTTTTTATCAAGCATATTTTTGCTTATCATTCTACACTTGACATTTTTGTTCCACAGCTATAAGTAGGTTTCTTACAATCATTGCCATTTATAAATTGATTTGATACATTATAGGCATGTGTTTCATTTTTTAAGGAGGGAATAACTTAGATATTTTATTGATTACCTTCATTCCTATATTTGATCTTATTTCTATTATTTCATGTAATATTTTCTGATGATGCAGTCTTATTTTATCATGTTTCCCACATTTTCTTCCCTCTAACTTTCTCTTGTTTCTAATAGGCATATTCTGTCAACATTTCATATAGAATATAAAAAGTAAGATGGCTTTTGATATAAAAATTTGTTAGAATTTCTAGAGAAGCAAATGCTCACCTGAGACTCTGGGGATGATTTTCTGAACAGTGGAGAAGGACCTACTATCTCTGAAATCACCTTGGAAATAGTGAGTTTGAGAATGTAGTGCTTGAGCTGATATCCAACGTGTAGGAAGCTGGAATCAGGAGTCTACTGCTGCTCCAGCTGCTGTTGCCACCACAGCATCACCTGGGAAACTGGAGACTGCATGCTGGGGTGTTGATGCAGGAAAGCCTTACGTCTCCATGACCCTATTTGCCAGTAGCTAAAACAGAAAAAGGGGCCAGAGAGAATCTCTATTCACTCCCACTTTCCAAAATTTCAGTGCTCTTACTTGATTAGTAAGAGCAATTTTTATCCCAAACCTTAGCTGTGAAGGAGTCTGGAAATGCCCTCTAGGCTCTGTGTAGGAAGGTCCCATAGAAGGAAGGTGGGATAGAAAGGAAGCTCACCCATCCACCGTATCTACCATAAGATAGTTGTAGTCTATTTATAGTCCTACTTGAATCTTATTTGAATTATTTAAAATTTTTGTTTTATAAAATTAGTCTTAAACTAATTCTATAATTGTGATAGGTAAATGGTGATTCTCAGGCTTTGTTTATACACAAGTTATTGTTTTATAACCAT
This sequence comes from Hippopotamus amphibius kiboko, assembly GCF_030028045.1. Taxonomy (NCBI): domain Eukaryota; kingdom Metazoa; phylum Chordata; class Mammalia; order Artiodactyla; family Hippopotamidae; genus Hippopotamus; species Hippopotamus amphibius. The sequence continues at coordinate 73,314,566 of NC_080187.1, forward strand.
TCCACTTTATATTTTATACCTATATATGAAACAATGCAATATTATATATATAAATATATAATAAATATAATTTATATACATATATATAGTTTAAATAACTTTTTGACATTTGCTTGTAAGTTGATAGGCCTGGTATCAGAGTCGTCTTCCATTGTCCTGTTGATGTTTTGAACTTTTTTCCTAGGTGTTTTAATGAAAAGTTAAAAAAAATGCATCTGAGAGAACTGAGTGTTGAAAATCATAATTTATTGACTTAAGGATGTATAATACACTATAGCAACACATTCCTTCCCCAGCATAGCATTGTTGTATTGTAAAGCTATTTCCCAGTTTTAGGAGGTTTTTTTTTTTTTGGAGGCTTTTATTCTAAGTTGTTAAAATCTGGATAATATCCCCAAAGTAGCTTGAAGCAGTGAGTTTTCCTCAAAATAATCATGAGCCGAAATCATTCTTTACAATATCTTTTATGTCAGTGAATATGCTCTATAAACATTCCAATTGTCTAATATTTAAATTAACTCAGTAAATGTTCATTGTGTCCTTAATATATTCTAGGACCCTAATGGGTCCTGGGCCTTCAATGATGAATGTCTTGAATGTCTTGTCTGACCCCCATGGAGTCCTGGCCTAACTTACTCTATAAATATAATATAAATCAATAAACGCTAACAAAAAGACAAATGAAATATCATGCAAGGATGGCCTTAATTCTGCCTGGGGGTTAAGAATCAGGGCAGATTTCACAGAGAAGGCAAGAGTTTACCAGCTCTCAATTTCCTAGTTAAAAAAAAAACAAAAAGAACAAAAAAAATAAATAAAAAAAACAAAATAAAAAAACAGAGAATGGTCAGAACTATCACTTTAATTTAAAAAATCAGAATAAATGTGAAGTGCCTGGGATTTTTATTTGTGTTAAGACCTGTAGAAAAATAAAGGTGACTATGATGGTAATGGCAATGACGTTAACAGATATTATTGGTTGCCTACCCAGCAGCTGGCTGGGTACCCTGCCCCTTTCCCTGCTAACACCCTCATTTTCCTTCTGATGTCTGTCCTTCTTCAGAATTGTAGCAGCCATGTGGTTCTGAAGGCTCACGACAGCTCAGGTGTGAGCTCTAATTAGACCAAGTCAGTTAACAAAATCCCGCCCGGCTGCCAGTGATTGGTTTAAGCCCCCACACCTGTAATAAACAGAGTATGGTCGTACCTGGTTGCAGAGCTAGGGTCATGAAAGGGCACAAGACCAGATTTGGGCCAATGAAATGTAAGGGGAATTTCGAAAAGGGGATTCTGGGAAACCTTCCCTTCTTAAAGGAAAACCTTAAGAGCACTCTCTCTTGCCGGCCGTTGGCAGACACACTAGGGATACTGTCGCTATCTGATTACCAGCCTGAAGATGAACACAGAACTATTCCTTGCTCCCTCCTCCCTCTTCAGGAATCACAGGGTAATGGAGACAGAGCCATGGAATGACGTAAATCCTAAAACCTACCTGACCTATGAATTTCCAGGTATGAGAGTCTATAAATGTTTTTACTGTTTAAGCCAGTTTGATATGACTTTTCCAGTGCTTGCTACCAAAGGCATTCCAATTAATTTAATAATTCACAGCCAAGAGTAAAAAGAGCTTGTCTAAGAATTAAGATAAGTATAATGCTACAATATTTTAAAAGAATGAAAACAAAAATAATAAAAGTAGGCAAGGGGGAAACCCAAGAACCTAAAATATTACAAAGCTAAAGTAAATGAGAATAAAAAGTCTAAGTAGAAAATAATTAAGTTGCAAATCAATTTGGAAAAAAAAAAAAGCTATAATTGGGCAGAAGCAACCAACTAAATCGTTGAAAAACTGTAAAGAATTCCTAGCACACTGGTAAGGCTCTCTCAGTTGAGAGGAACAATTGATAGGCACGTTACTTTGAGAGTGAAGATTTAACGTAAAGGGTTTCCAATGAAGCGTACATAACAGGAATTTCTGTGCAGGTCTTTACAACAATGCATTCCTGCCTTCAGCCCTGGCAATTCTGATAAGGCAGGTGTGACTGAGGACCTGGCATGCACAATTTTATGGACTGTTGAAAATACCACAAGTTTGGATCTCACTGTGACTCTCCCTGCCTGTATCTCTTCCTATCGTATCTTTCCGTGTGTGCCTCTCTGTGTGAGTTGCCTGCACCTATGTGCATATCTGTTTGTGTACATAAGTCTTCATGCCTGCGTATATGTGTCTCTGGGTCTCCCTTCCTGTTTCTCTTGGTCTCTTATCGTCCCTCTGCACATCTCTGTATCTCTTCTATGTCTCTGTGTCTCTCCGTATGTAGCATAGCTGTGGGTTTCTGTGGTTGTGTGTTTGTGTGTTTATGTCTGTGAGTGTGGATCTCCCTTTACCTGTCTCTCTGTGTCTCAGTATGTTTACTCTTTGGGTCTCTGTATCTCTGTGTGGCCTCTTCTCTGTGTTTATTTGTATGTTTCTCTGGGTGAATCTCTCTGGATATGTATCTCTTGTGTATCTCTTTTCCTGACACTTAAGTGAGAGCAAACACAAAGTCAGTCTGTGTCTAAAACAAACAAAAGGTGTAAAAGCCAGGCACTTTTCAGGGAACTTAAGTGACTGATATTCCTTAAGGTGGCTTCATCAGCCAGTAGGAATCCTTCCCCTCCTCCACCACTTACCCCACCCTTTAGAGCAGTGAAATCACTGGGCATGGGAGTCCCTGTGTCTTTGAGTGCCTTACAATGAACCCACAGTATCGGACACACCTGTTCAGGCCTTGTCTCAAATTCACATAATACAAGACTGAAAACTCCCCACGCTAAGGGCAGATTTGTTATTCATTTCAGTGATCTTAATCAAAATAATTCTGCTTACATGCAAATAATATCACACAGTCATGTCACTTCTAACTCCTTATTGGCTTTTGGGCTCACATACCTTTCTAGGGCGTGGCCATAGAGCACAGCCCCACCACTTCCATCAAGGGACACCTGCAGCTTCCTTCTTATGCAGAACACTTTTGTGCAATACTCTGCCATTTGGAAGGCAGCACCCTCTTCTGCCTCATTTCCTGCTTGCATTTGAAGATGTTGTGCCTTTTCCTTCATGAATTCCTGACTTTGAGACCTGTCTTGTCCTGATTTGGACGTTACATGGTTCTTCCTCCTAAGCTCCTCATAGAAGTGCTCCCATCCTGGCCCTTTATCAATCATATCTTCTGCTTCTCCAGGTCAAACTTTTATTCCTCCCCTCCAACCCTTTTGTTCATCTTTGGAAGTTCCAACACTAACACCCTGTCTCTATTTCTTTATGAATAGTCCCCATAGAATTTTTTTCTGATAAAATACCGCTCTAATATTTCCAAAGGTTGTTTTACAATTTTCTAGCCACAAGTATGTTTGACAAGTCAGATAATAAGGGATGACAGCGATCTTTGGAAACTGGGCTTTAGTCCTTTTCTTTCCAGAGATGCAGTCTCTGTGCTGGCTATATGGCCTTGGAGGAGGTATTTCTCCAGGCTGCTATTGTCCATGTGGAAAATGAGGAATTAGATCTTATAATTGCTGAGATACGGTTGGGCCTAAAAATTTCTAGTCATCATAGAAACAAATTTTCACTGAAATGAAAACATGTAGGCGGCCAGGTACCCGCCAGCCCCGGCTCTGCGGGCCAGGCGTGGGCGTCGGGGCGACTGGGCGGGGTCGGCGTCCTTCCCGTGCGATTTACCCCAGAGCAGCTTCAGAGCGCGCCCCCCACCCTGCCCGAGGCTGCGCCATGGCCCAGCAGAGTGCCCTGCCGCAGAGCAAGGAGACGCTGCTGCAGTCCTACAACAAGCGGCTCAAGGACAACGTCAAGTTCATCATGAACAACTTCACCGAGGTCATCAAGACCGCCAAGATCGAGGATGAGACGCAGGTGTCGAGGGCCACGCAGGGCGAGCAGGACAATTACGAGATGCACGTGTGAGCCGCCAACATCCTCCGAGCTGGCGAGTCCCTGATGAAGCTGGTGTCCGACCTCAAGTAGTTCCTCATCCTCAACGACTTCCCGTCGGTGAATGAGGCCATCGACCAGCGCAACCAGCAGCTGCGAGCTCTGCAGGAGGAGTGTGACCGGAAGCTCATCACCCTGCGGGATGAGGTCTCCATTGACCTCTACGAGCTGGAGGAGGAGTATTACTCGTCCAGGTACAAATAGGGCTGGACCCCATGCAGAGCGGACCTGCGGACCTGGGCCCGGGCAGCAGGGGTGGCCCGACCCCACCTGGCAGCCCGAAGGTCCTGTTTTCCTGAATCTTTCGCGGTCTTGGCAACAGAGCCCTCTGTCTCGGTTTCAGAGCAGACCTCACGGTCAGAGCATTTGATTGACAGACAATTTAAGCCGCCTACCGGGGCCTGGACGTGGGGCCGAAAGTCACAGAACCTCAAGGCTTGGGAGGGCCAAGGCAGCATTTCTGTCCCCGGGGGCCTGTCCCTCTGAGCTGTCTAATCAACATCTAAACATTCCGGCCAAGGCGGGGCTCGGTCTCTCGGCCACGCAGGCCCGTGTCCAGGACTCGAGTGCTTGCCCAGGAGTGCAATCCCATATGGGTGTCACTGGACACCCACTGTGTGTGTGTTGGAGGTGGGGGCTCCTGGGAGGGAGGAGGAGAAAAGCCAAGCAGAGGATGGATGGTCTTGAAAGCCAGGCCTGGGGACTTGGACCACTGACGTCCCCCTCAGCTCAGCCATGTTCACAGACCACAGGCCTCCTCCCTGCCAGGCCCACGCTGGGCCCCAGGGATACAGCTGTGGGCGAGACCGGTCACCCCAGCCCGCGTGTGGCCGCTTAGAATCCCGACGCCTGAGGCAGTCTGAGCTGCAGGGGCCCTGAGAAACCAGAGCCCAGGTGTAACGTACATGCGGGGAAACGGAGGCTGGAGAGACCTTGCACCTCCGTCCCCATTAGCTTGGAAAAATCAAGACTTGGTCCAGCGGGCACAGAGTCCACACGCCCGCTCGCCCGTGCTGGACACGTGTCCTTCCTGTCGTGGGTGTTCAGCGCTCCTTTCTGTCCCGTGGCGGCCACGCTGGGGCCACAGAGCAGCACGTCTGTGGCCTGGGGCTTGGTTTCCCTGCGCTGCCTTTAGTGCCACCCCTCATGGTCCCTGCCCATCTTGGCTTTCGTGGGAAGGGACAGAGTGTCACTGGCCAGCGGGAGCGGTTTAGGGTCTTCCTGAGGGTTCTGGGGCCTCCTCTCGTCCCTGATACCCGTGGCTCAGCAGACACGTGGCGAGTGCCTTTTACACACCTGGCCTTCAGAGAGGGTCCCGGGTAGGTCCCTGGGGGGTTTGGGACCCTGCTGGGGACGTTGCTCACAGCCCCTCTTGTCCTTTATGTCCCTGTTTGTCTCCCTGCTGCCCCCCAGGGCCAGGCCCCTGGGCTGAGCGGTCACAGGCCAGCAATTCAGCCCTGCCTCTTGAGGCTGAGGGCCGGGGGGCAGGGCTGCAGGGGAACCGGGGCCTGAGAGGCAGGCTCCTCACCCCGGGCTCCGCGCTGTCAGTCTTGGGTCCACCCGGAGGGGTTTCTGGTCCCAGAGGGCCTGGGGTCCCGTCCTGCTCTTCCAGTGCCTCGAGAGGCCGCGTTCCTCCGTCGTCTGTAAAGGCCTGTGAGCAGCCAGGGCTCAGCTGAGTCAGGGCTGGCCGGCTGTGGGCCCCTCCCTGCTCGACCCCCAACACAGGCAGTCCCCACTGCCACCTCCGCCCGACTCCCCGGGCCACCAGTGCTCAGCCCATCCTTCACGTGCGACCCGGCTGCCCACGCCCCTGTCTCCACGCTCGCTCCCCTGCTTTCTGCTCACAATGTGCTCTTTCTTTGCGTCTCGCCCGCCACTCTCCTTGAGACTCCACTCTGTGTCCAGGGTGGTTTCTGAGAATGAATGCTGAGGGCAGGAGCAAGGGCGGGAGCAAGAGGCAGGGCAGGATTTGGGAGAAAGCCAGCGAGGCGAGTGTGGGGCCGGGCCATGCTCTGGGTGCCCCCTCGACACCCTTGCTGAGCCGTGCTCTTCACCTGCATCCTTGCCCTGAGATGCTGGCCGTACTGTCCCCATGTTAGAGGCGGGAGACTGAGCTCAAGGGGCCAGGGGCCTGTTTGAGATCATACAGAACACCAGGGCGTCTGCTCCTAACTGTCACCCCACTCAGGCTGACTCTCAGCCAAGGCCAGACCCACAGAGAAGACAGGGTCTCTGCCTCAGGGCCCTTGCAAGGGGCAGGAACCGTGGAGACGATGGCGAGCTCTGGACACCGAGTCCTGCAGCTGGTGAGTGGAGTGTGTGGCCAGGCCGGCAGCTCCCTGCAGGAGGAGGGCAGCTGGAGCTAGGACAGGAGGTAGCGGCAGGGGCTAGGGAGGCCACGTGGCAGGGGGGACACAGGTTGGTCAGTGGAAGGGACCTGCTGAGGTCCCACAGCCTGGTGGTGGCTGGTCCCCCGTGCCTCGCCCTCAGCCAGGCCTGCTTGCTGGAGAGGCTAGCGCAGAGGAGAGGAGGGGAAGGCAGGTCTGGGGTGCGGTCTGTTTTTCCTTAACTCTGCTTCTGTCTCACTCTCCCTCCCTGGCTTCCACCTCTGCCTGCTCCTGTCTCTCCCTGGGTTTCTGGTGGTGGAAAAGCTCAAGTCTTTGCGAAGCTAATGATCTGCCTCTGTGCGAAGCTTACTGGAGGCTGGACCTCGACACAGACTCCGCTGATGGCCTCTCAGCCCCTCCGCTGGTGTCCCCGGAGCCCAGTGCTGGCCCCCTGCAGGCCGCAGCCCCTGCCCACTCCCACGCCGGGGGGCCCCGGCCCCACGGAACATGCCTGAGCCTCCCAGGGCTCCCCTCCCTGGGCCTCTAGGATCTTAGGAACGAAATCCAGGGCTCCCCTCCAGGCTCTCCATCGCCTCAACTCCCTTCAGCCCTGGTTCCCACTTGGGGAGCTGCTGTGGCCTCTTTGGGAAACTCATCAGCCCAGGGACAGTCCACCTGGAAGTGTTGGGGGAAAGTAATGCCTCCAGCCATTCCGGGGTGGCCTGTCCCTCCTCGAGTCATCATCTCTCATTTGCGAACTTCCTGGTTGCCTGGGATGGAAGGAAGTTTCCAGGGTAGTTTGTCCTGTGAGGACCTAACAGCAGGGCAGGGAGGATGCCCAGTGTTTGGAGACCTGACCTGAGAGTGCTCAGAGTGGACAGCACCAGGCAATGCCAGGCCTCCATGCAGCACTGTAGGGAGGAGAGGGCTGCCCACTCCCGCAGAAGTCCAATGGGGTCCTTCCTCATTCTGCTGCTGCACACGTGTTGGTTATTTTTGTAATGAGACTTGAATAAAACCAGCTCTGCCCCTTTAAAAAAAAAAATGTATTACCATTCAATTTATGACACTTAAGGAATTAAAAATCATAATCTTCCATGCTCATGTTCCAATCAATCAAATATTAGTTTACTTTCTCAAAATAAATTTGCATTTATATTTTGCACATGATTTATAATTTGGTTTGGTTTGTGTTTCCTAATTTAGACTTTTGTAAAACTTCAACTGAAAAATAATCCAACTGACTAGAACTCATTTCATTGCTAAGAGGCAGAATTAAGTCCTTAATTTCATCTCTCATTATGAGTTCCAACAACTTAGTTTCTATTCATTCATTTACAGTACCTTAGTTGCCTTTTGTCACACATGAGAAGTTTGAATCTAACATATTTAGACTAGAGGGAATTTACTGAGATCAAATGCAGTACGTGGCTTTTTCATCACAAAACAACGTTATTTAAGACATTGGGACATCAAGTATATTAATGCCTTTTGGCTCTCTAGTCTTCCTGAGAATGAACTTGTCATCTTCTCAGAGGTATAGAATGCTACCTCTTCATGCTTTTAGAAAATCTTTTCTAAGAAGTCAATACAGCCCAAGATCATAACCAAATAATGTAGTAAACAAATTATAAAAATCAGAAAGAATAATGGATACAAGACACCTGGTTAATGAACACATGAACAGGGAGAGGAGTAGAATGTTGATTAAACAATGCTCAAATTATTTCAACGGGCATATCCAAGAACATATGTTTCGAATTTTGAGATAATTTTTAAAAGACTTGTGGCTTCAGAGATTTCTGCCATGTACGAAAAGGGTACTGATTTAGCTGAGTCGTAAGTCACTGTGGCTGAGAAAGCTCTGCTGTGGCTCAAAACACTCAGCTAACTTAAGCTCATTAGCTGATGCAAAGAAAAATAATAAAAGTAAGAAAGACATATAAATGGAACCAAATCCCATGTTTTAGATATTACTGATTTCCTGTATCTTTAGTGTAATTTAACTGCCATGTAATAGTAACAGTGAATTAAAACATCACTACCATTGTGTTTTTCCGTTATTCCTAGTATTTGTAATAGAATTTTTGCCTTATGTATTGGAATTCCTTGCTACTTGTATACAAATAGATTCAGTATAGTTATGTTTGTGCCTTTCATCATTATTTAAGTTTACTTTCTTATTTCACCTTAAATATTTCCCGTGAATTTTACCCACTTAAATATGAGGAATAAAAGAATGGTGGCAATATTAATATCAGGCAGACAGTTTTGTCCACTGTTTTATTCTAATCCTTGAGTTTTACTTTAAGAATGTCATTTGCATATGGAGAAAGTTAGATATTTTATTTTTGGAATCATACACTTGATTCTACATTCTGCCTTTCAGCTTTGATATCTCTCTTCTTATCTGTATGAAAGGTACTGGCACCCAGTTTTATTCAGCTTTTTATGTTTCATTGGGTTAATCATGAATGTTTTAAATTTAAAAATTAAATCAATTTGTAACATACATATATATGAATAGTATTGCTTATCTTAAAACTTCTCTAGCTGTTAGTAATCTTTTATATAACTCAAATAGCCCATAATATCTGTGGATCTGATTATGTGGGAAAGAGAGATGCTGTATTTTATGGTTTTGTACCTTTTCAGTCCTCCACTATCCTATTAATCTAATTAGAAACATGAAAACATTGCTGCGGGTTTTTTTATTGTGTATTTCATGTTGTGTGTTTGTTTCAACCCTTAGACATTTCTGACCAGCAGCAGGTATTGCTCTCAGTGTTCTCATTTACTGACCTCATCAATAAATGGATCTGTCAGTACCCATTTTAATCAACAACATCCCTATTCAAAAATTCTTTCTGAAGTTCAGCCTTCAATACCTGGAGGTATTTCCTTAAGAAAATTTTGGTGAAAGGGCATATTTCCTAACTATCCAAAGACATATCTTATAATTCTTTCTTTTTCTTCCATATTTGAAGATCAGTGCAGTTGCATAGGCAATCCTTGGAATATGCCCTTCTCTCCCAGAATATCTCATCTAACTCTATTTTTTAATTTATTTCCAAATAGGATGTTTTTTTCCTTAGTAGCTTATATTACATTTATAATTTTATGAGATTACATGGTGGTCATAAGGGCTTTCATAAATATACAGCTTCACCACTTTTTCTAGGCACTTAATAGGATTGTTATTCTATGCCCCTTTGTAGTTTAGGCTTGCTCATGTAATTTGCTTTGGTCAAGAAAAAGTGAGTGGAAGTGACGTGTGGCATGTCACTTTAAAAAAGATAATATCCCAATAAAAGTTCTTAAAGAAAAAAAGATAGCAATAGCACTTAAATTTTATTTTGTCATCAAATTAGCAAATATCCAAGTGAATAATATGTGAGGGTGAGCATCTTTCTGAGCATCTTTCCATCTGCACAAGCTGTAAAGGTGTGTGCAAATCACCTAATGGTTGATGAAAACTTTGTCAGCCAGAGTCCCTGAGGGAGAGGCACAGTCCTCCGCTCACCCACATAGTCTTCACTGTCCTTGTCTCATGAACAAGAATTTAATTCTTTCTGTTTCAGATTTGGGAGTTGTTACTTCAGCATAACTGGTCTATTTGACAAAAACTATATTTTGGTGATCAAACTTCTTTGTTATTGTAGATACAAACCAGTGAGTCCTACCTATTTTGGATATTTTTTCCTATTTAATCAAGAGGAAATATCCTCAACTGTATGTTTGATGATCAATCTTGTGCTAGTTAGTCTTCTCCTCTGATAATATCTAGTCAGAGGTCAGATCTCTGAGATTCGTTCTTCAGATCCACCATCTTCTCTGTGGGGAGCTAGATAATATTCCTAATTGCCTGCATCTTGGTGAAGCACAAGGAGACATAGTTTGCATAGAGAGATGTAATGGGTGTCCGCCCATCATCTCTTTACTCTTTTAGGTTCTAGAAAACTTTGACATTTATTTTCTTTCATCCTATTTTGTTCTGTAGAGTACAGATTCCACCCTTTACTGCTTTCAACAGAATTTTTAGCCCATTTAATGCAATATTCATTTTGCCAAATCTTTTCAAAATCTGCTGTCTGGTATCACATAGAGGACACTGTCACGTCAAGCATTAATTACTTGCAATCAAAGTACTCAGGTAAGAAAACTCTGGAACAAGTCTCTAAAGAATATTAGGGTCCAGGAAGTAAAGCTAAACATAAGGAACCAGATTGGGTGTCAAACTTAGAATGATTGGCAGAGAAACATTGGAGAATGAGTGAAAGTTGATAATCAGTTTGCCAGGGATAGAACATGTCAGATATTCTTTATATCTTATATCTCTTCAGCAAAATATCCCCATATACAATTTTATAGATGAGAAGACTGGGTTCAGAGAAGTTGAAGAATAGGATGAGGATCTCACATAGCAAGTTACCTGCAGAGTTTATAAATTAAACTTGTCGCTCTTCCTACATCACCCTGCCTTCTGGGAAGCAGGAGATATTGTTACCGAGTCCAAGCTCATACTGCTTGCCACATGACAGGCCAGTAAAAGAAGAGACGAGTTGTTGGGGCAAGGAATAGAGACTTTATTCAAAAAGCCAGCAGACTGAGAAGACAGTGGACTAGTGTCCCAAAGAACCATCTTGCTGGGGTATGGATGTTAATTTCTTTTATAGAGCAAAAAGGGGAAGGGTGTGAGGGGGTAAAGTTAAAAAGGCATTAAGTTGTTGCAAATATGTCCTGGTTATAATTTCTTCCTTCCTATAGCCATTCATAGGTGGGCCTGGTCAGAATGTTTCCTGTGAACTTAAAGAAAGGTATTTTAGCCTAATGCTCAGGCATGGAGACAGGGTTTCCAGAGATGGGCCATTATGTACACTTTAAGGTATAGGCAACATCCCTTGAACAACTAACTTGTGGCAAAAGCAATAGAATACATAGTAATTTGTACCTCTTAATACCCTAACCCTATCTTTCCCTACCTCCTCTTCTCTCCCCACTAGTAACCACTAGTTTGTTCTCTTTATATATGAGTCTGTTTCTATTTTGTTATATTCATTAGTATATTTTATAGATTCCACATTTAAGTAGTAAGGTATACTATTTACCTTTCTCTGTGTGCATTATTTCACTAAGCATAATTCCCTCTGGGTCCATCCAGCAAAATTTCATTCTTTTTTATGATTGAGTAATATTCCTTCATCTACATACCACATCTCCTTTATCCATTAATCTGTTGATGGACTCTCTTTGCTTTCTGTATCTGGATATCTGTTACCTTTTTCAGGTTGGGGACATTTTCATTTATAATTTCATCAAAATACATTTTCTATTCCTTTCTCTTCTCCTTCTGGGGCCCCTATAATATGAATGTTGGTACTGTTATTGTTGTCTCTGAGATCCCCTAAACTGTTCTCATTTTTTGTTTTTCTTTTTGCTGTTCAGAATGGGTGATTTCTATTATTCTATCTTTCAGATCACTTATGCATTCTTTTGTATCACAGTCTGCTATTAATTCCTTCTAGTGTTTTTTTTTTTCATTTCCGTTATTGTACTCTTCAGTTCTGTTTCTCAAAAAAAATACTTTTTTAGTCCCTTGTTAAAATTTTCACTGTGTTCATCTATTCTTTTCCCTAGTTCACTTAGCATTCTTATTACTAATGCTTTTAACTCTATGCGGTATTTACCCCTGTTTCATCAGTTGTTTTTTCAGTTTTTTTTCTTGTTCTTTTGTTTGGAACAAATTCCTCTGTCTTCTCATTTGCTTAACTTTCTTTGTCTCTATGAAGTTAGGTGAAACGGGTACTTATCCTGGTCTTGAAGGGGTGTCCTTGTATGGGAGCGTCCGTTTGCAGTCTATGTGTGCGCAGTGGCGTTGGTGGGAGAGCTGGATCTGACATGAGCCGGGCTCATGTCTTCCCCCAGGGTGAGCGGGCGGTTATCACCTCGGTAGGAGGTGGGGCTGGAGTTGGAGTGGCTAGAGCTGGAACTAGGTGTGAACCAAGGCTTCTCCATGCTCAGGGGCTATCACTACCCTATTGTGGTTGGTTCACATCCCAATGTTATGGAGCAGAAACCCTGAGGGTTGGGTCCAAGCAGGTCCCGTTCCCTCTAAGTGTGCACTCTCCCCACTCCCAACAATGGCACTTTCAACCCAGTGGGCAGCAGTGCGGGAACAAGAGGGGCCAGAATGAGCACCCAGTGAGGGCCGGTGTGCGTGGTGGGACAGTCTTGGCGTATCAGTTTGAGATCCAGACTGCTCCTGATCTACTGCTTCCATGACTGCCAGGAATGACCTCCCTCACCCTGTTTGGATGCTGTGAAAGGCCCGAGCCAGCTCCGTCCACCCAACTGTGCACCCACCTTGGCCCTGGCAGCCTTTGCCCTAGTGTGGAGCAGCACTGGAGCCGTAGGGGCTGGAGCTGGCACTCATCGTCGCCTGGGGTGCACACAGGTGGTCGTGGAAACCAGCCAGCGTCCAAGGCAGTCCAATTCTGCTTCCTCTGCCTTGTTCCCAGGAGCAAGCAAGCATGTAGGTGCTCTTCAAGAGCAGAGTCTAGGTTTCTTACAGTCCTTCTATTAGTCCTACTGGCTTTCAAACTAGCTAAGGGGACTCGTCTTCTCAGGGCTGGCGTGCCCAATATGTGGTTTGAACAGCTCACTCCCCACTCAGGGAGGATATCCAAGCTGGTGTAATCCCCTTCCTTGTGCAGGTCCCCTCCTAGGGGCACAGGTCCTGATTGCTTCTCTTCCCTTCCTACCAAACTCCATTTGGATCTTTCTTTACAGCCTTGGTAGTATGAGTCCCTCTTCCAGTCTCCGGTTGGCTTTCAGTGAGAATTGCTCCATATAGAGGTGTAATTTTGATGTCTTCATGGTTGTGGGGGGGGTGAGCTCAGTGTCCTCCTACTGTGCCATCTTGATCATCTCTCTTCAACAATGTACCTATTTAATTTTGTTTCATAGTATTCCATATATAGATAAACCATAATTGATTTGACCATTTATCGATTGGTAAATATCTTAGGTTAATTCCTAATTTTATTTTCCACACAAGTGAGGCTGCTACAAACAAGGTTGCACACTTAGAATTTCACACATACATATCAGCAGGGGAATTCCTGGCTCAGAAGGTCTCTGAATAGTGATTCTTCACTGAATTGAGTTGTGAGATTTGTACTTCTTTTCCCTTAGGGAATTTGGATGAACATGTCCTTTGTAGAGTTCATTACAGCCTCAGCTTCTTCACATGTACTATTTATAGATCCCAACACCTACCGTTACTTCCTCATTGTTTTGTTATAAAACTAAACAGAAGTAGTAACTGCCTGTCACAGAGTTGTTGTGAGGTTTAGAAAAATATGTGAATGCCCATGGATGACCAATACGTGGTAAATAAGAAATAACTGCTTACTTGTATTCTTCTAACTGTAGTTATTAATGAAACTAGAGAGGGGAAAAACCCATAATAGACCAATGGAAGAAAAAATTTACCTGTGGGGATGTTTAGTTAAAAAATAAATACAGGGCTTCCTAGGTGGCGCAGTGGTTAAGAATCTGCCTGCCAATGCAGAGGTCACGGGTTCAATCCCAGCTCCAGGAAGATCCCACATGCCACAGAGCAACTAAGCCCGTGTGCCAAAAAAATAAATAAATAAATAAATAAATACAGTAGGGGTTGTAGGGAGTATTAAGTCATACTAGCATCTTTGTAACCATTGCCTGTACTACTTTCAAAATGAATTGATTGGTTTACATTAAAATACTAGTATAATTTAAAAATGAAGGCAAGTAAGAAAAAAATTAAATCATGAAACATGAGAGGAAAAACCCAAGAACATAGAATTACATAGTTATTTCTATTGGTCCTTAAATGTATCATGAAGTCCTGTATATCCATACTATATTTGGGAACCTGGCAGCTGTGCACTATTTTAATGCCTCGCTGGTTTTCAGCTTCTCATCCTCCCACTCCCTCCCTCCCCCACCACCGTGGGAGGCAGACTCCCTGTTCATCAACAGTACTGCATGTTTTGCTGTCTGGCTACTTCTCTGCATCCACCATTTCTTGTGAGACCACACTGAAAACAAATAAACGAGCACTCTTCAACATCAAAAGGAGACCCAAAGGGAAGAAGAATGAAATTGGGGCCAAAAGGTTAAGAGAGGAAAGATGTAGTCACTCTTTTTCTGGGCCAGTACATGGTGGTTTCTGTTTGAGTGAGCAATTACAGACCTCTGGTGAGCCAGGTCTCTGGACTTTTGCCCCAAAGTTTGATAATTTGGTCCTCAGTGTAGTTGTCCTTGAATTTTTCATACAATTTTTGTTCTTGATGCTCTGAATCAAAATGTCTCAGGTAAAAACTTCCCATTCTCTGTAATAAATTCCCAATTTCAATCTGCTGCTGTGACAGTGCTAAGGTATTTCTCTCTCACACACACACTCACCATTCCTGCAATCTCAGTCAATAAAAGGTGAATCTAATATGAGAAATCATAGGTCAAAAGAGTATAAACCCTACGGTTTGTATATATATACACAGGAGTGCACAAGTATTTATTAATAAATATCCTTCTGTCTTCCCATTTCTGCTTGTATAGCTATGATATATCTACTTTCCCAGCATGTCTGATCTCAGCTATTTGCACTCTTCTATGGGCAATGGTAAACATGTGTGTACATTCAGCTAAAAGATACACATGCACACAAATGCATATGTGTATATATGTATATACACACAAAAACATGTACAGCAGTATGTGTGTATGTTCACTATATCCACATAATTATTTTAGCTTTGTAATAGCTACGGTTGACAAAAAAATTAATCTATAGTCAATCTAAGAAAGAAATGGATAATTTTATTTGAGCCAACTTGAGGATTAAAACCTGGGGACAAACTTTCAGATAGCTCTGAGGACTGTTCCAAAGAGGTAAGGGGGAAGACCAGTATGTATGTGATTTTGGTGACGGGGTATATGCAACCAAGCTCATATCTTGGTAGAAGGTGACTGCTGTTTGAGAGGAAGAGGTATCTTAGTTAATGGTTTTAGTGCTTTTCTAAGTATGGGAAAATGCAAGAAACTGGGGTCATAAAATTTTCTCCTACAAATATCTAAATATGAGTGCCAATGCTGCCACTTTTCCCAGAATGCAAAGTGCCTCATCCTGATCGTTGCCCTGAATTCCTTTCAGGGCACATAGGTCAGTGACCACAGTGGCTAATGACTTGATTCTTGTAGAACTGAATGGTAGGCAACATTCTTTATTTTATAGTTTCTTCCCTCCCAGTGTTAATTTTGACCAAGGTTTTGGAGGCACTTTGTGACTGATTTGGTCCATGGTGCTAGAAATGATCATTGCCAGTTCAGGCAAGTATTTCTTTGATAGTCCACTTAACGTGCTATGATAGGACTAGACCCTATTAACAGTAGCCAAAAGCCTCTGGACTGCCTGTCTTGCTAATCTGTTATGGTCCAAGAAATGGTTTCCTTCTTCCCGTATCTGGAACTATATGATTAAAATCATTGGTCTTATAGAACTATATATTTCATCAGTTGTTTCAAGTTGCCTAGTCATCATTTTTATCAGAGTCTGAGTCACAGATCTGGTAATGCAAGAAATGATCTTATAAAATTGGCAGAATACAAGTAATATTAATAGTAACATTGATACAGTCATAAGTAAGTAATATTATCTTCTAAGGAGTTACATGGCTGACTCCAGAAGAAGAAAAATGTATGTTTATGGTTGAATAGGTATTTCTGCTGTTGGGGAGGTCTGGCTAATGTGTAATGCAGATGCACCACACTCACTAGAGAGGAGGCAGGGGGCCCAAATGGGCAGAAAAAAATTTGTTTCAATTTTTCTTATCTTGCCTTAAAACATCATTTTTTATTTCATCACTACAAAAATGAAGCTACATGATTCAAGTAGTGATACCCTTATTCTAATACCAAAGAGAGGAAAATGCTGAAGAAATAATAGTTGCATTTAAATACAATACTGCCTTTTTAAATTGAATTGTGACATAATTTGCTAGGGTAAATGGAATTATCACATGAATAAAAGAATGTATTTTTCTGCAAGATAAAATAGAAGATCAAATTAACTTTGGAGAAGCAAAAGCAATATGACTTCTCTCTTTAGCAGTTATTTAGAAAAATATACTAAAGATATCTGAAGAACACATATAGCATTGAACAAGTTCTGTGCCTTACAAAATTAAAGATATTGGTGTGGTTATCTAAGGAAGGGAAGAATGAATACAGGCTAATAAATGCTATGTCAGTTATTTTACAGTGCTTTAATAGAAAGCAAACACATTTCTATTTTTCGAAAGAGGTTATTATTTTTCCTGTAGTAATCATTTGTTTCTCAGATTGAATTCATATAGTCAGTATGTCATCAGCATGTGTGTTAGTTTTCTATCTTTTGTCTGTAAAGAAACCACCCAGTGTTTCCTCAAAAGCCAAAATTAGTTACACTAGTAGATGCCTCTTCATAGCATGACTGAAGTCCCCCAACCATTGTCACATATTTAATTAACTTTGTAACCAGTTTCTGGATCTTGAGGTTACTAGGATATAAGTGGAGTTTACTATGTATTTGAACATAGTGGCACAGACAAAAAGGATGAAGTATTTCAATTCATAATATCAAATTTTATATCTACTACTTGCTTTTAGTTGTTTGACTTGGATAAAGTTAGTCAGCATCTCTGGTTTTTGTTTCTTCTTCCTTGAAAAGTGGCACAAAGCCAGCTTCCTGATTCTTCACAGTTGTTATGAGCCCTGTTAGAGTATATGTGAATGTAATTATTGGTTTTGCTGATGGTGATCGCAGGCATATTTTCTGACAGAACTGAGAAGAGGATCGATAATGTTAAGGTCCACATATCAAGATGAAGAAGTTAACCAATCGGCCAGACGGGCATGGTCACTGCCCCAGTGCGAGAAAGTGACCTAGGTGAATTTTTATGAATGGTGCCTAAATACTTCTCAGACAGTTAAAGGTTTATATCCAGAACTGAAATAAATTAATAATCATGATGCCAACGCACATTAGAGCATATTAGCAATCATTTCCACAAGACAGTGGGAAATAAGCAGCAGAGCAAATCACAAAAATTTAAGATGAAATTTTTTTAAAAGGTTAATACCTACTGTTATCTTCCCTGAATCCTTGTTCTAGCCATTTTGCCGATGTCTATTTATTTTCAGGTGTACTTTGTACCCCCACCCCTCCTCTCTCCGTCCCACGTTCTTCTTTCTATAACAGAGAGTGATCTTTGAAAACTACACTTCTTGGGTCCCATTGCCTATTGACTTCAATTTACATTCCCTCAATCTAAGTGGCTGGCAATTTGAAGTGGGGGAAGGGCAGGGAGTCTAATTCTCCATCTCTCTGCTTCAGGTGGAATCTTCAGCAGTGGCTATTCCTCCATGATTTTAGTTCTTTCTAGACAGCCCTAACTTGCCACCAGTTCTTTGCTTTATGGTCTTAGTCCCTCCTGCAAGCCCACATCATGGGTCCAACTCCTGCTGGTTGTCTCCCCGCTAGAGTTGCAGCTTGCAGCTGGTAGCCCCTTCTACAGGGCTCATCTGGTGGTCTCTTGGGAAGCCCTTTTAAGGGGGTTTCAGCTCCCTACTGTTAAGCATGGCTTCTGGACTCTAATATCAACATATCTTCTTTTCTTCATACCGCTAGTTTTAGGGGTAACAGCAGTTTCTTGCATATGATTTATCCCTGGGTACCTCACCTTCCCATGTTTTCAGCTTTTCTGAAAACTCTGTAACTAGTTTGCTGAATTAAAGTCCCTGGTGTGGTTCTGCATTTTGGACTGAACACAGACTTGACAGAGTCGTCAACTAACATGTGGCGTAAGCTCATTAAAAAGTGAGAAACAAGTTGAAAGGAAGGAGATGGGTGAATGAAATCTGTTTTAATCAAATGCAATGATGTTATATATATACCATGAGAATCTTTTTTAATCTAATAATTACAATGAAATTTTGATAGGGATTCTGTGAGAATATCAGCTAAAATATGGCATTTTAAAACTTTTATGGTTTGCTCTTCAATTGGTTCCTGACTATAAAATTATTTTTTCACCATAGTTATTTGTAGAATATTTCTGCCGAAATCCCATCTGCTTTTTGCAAATAAGAGTTTAGACTACAATTTGCTAAGAAATAAACTAGGATAGATTTTTAACAGATTCCTCAATAAATCAATGGGTTAAGCATTTAGGAGGAATGAGTAATTTCCATTTGAAATTTAGATGGCCTCTGTCCTGAACACATCACTGTGTGTCCACATCTGTAGAATTGATAGAAATAAATGCATTAACAAATATATATAACCCATCCCATTGTTAATTGGGATAAATTTCCACATACAGGTATTTTCCAGCATTATTTTTGTGAGCTAAAAATGAAAATACTCTCTGTATCTACTTGAGGAGCAGGAAGGCTTATGTAAAGCAGGGGATGGGTGGCCAGGGGAGCCTGGCTGGAGGGTGAGCACTCTGCCTTTGTGCAGTGATGAGAGGCATGGGCCCAGGTGTGCAATCCAACACAAACGATGTGGTTAGGTTTCAAATTGCTCACGTGGGGAAAATGTACTAGCAGTCTTGACAGTATTTCTGGAAATAGGATGAAAAAGGGACCCCCAATGAGGAAATAAAGACAGTGGGGAAAAGCTGGCATGCTGGGGCTCCTGATTTGATAATAATTACTGTTTTAATAAAAGCAACTGCCATTTATTGAGTACCATGCCACATTCAAAGTATCAGGAATTTTAAATACACTAATTTATTTAGTCTTCATAATTGATAAGGTAAAGTTGTTTACAACTTGCTGGTGAACATCACTGCCCTTCTCTTACAGATGACAGAACTGAAGATCAGGGGAGTTAAATAAACTTGTCCATGGTTGCTTAGTTGAGTGGAAAATTCTGGATATGAAAACAGGACTTTCTGACTTCAAAGTTGATGTACTTCTATTAAGTAAAACATTCCTATTTTTTCATCTGCATCTTGGATAGTGAAAGTGTTGACCCACCTACAGTTGAGATGAGATGTGCTAATAGTATTTTTCTATCATGCACACACAAAAATACTAGATTTGGCTTACTATAGTAGGCAGAAGAATGGCCTCCAAAGATGTCCAGAATCTAATTCCAGGGCCCTGTGAATATATTACCTCCCATGGGAAAGTGACTTTTCAGGTAAGATAATGTTAAGGACTTCGAGACGAGGAGATTATTCTGGATTGTTTAGGTGGGCCCAGACTAATCACAGGGATCCTTGTAGGAGGGAGGCAGGAGGATCAGAGTCAGAGAAAGAGATGTGATGATGGAAACAGAGGTCAAATTGATACATGAAGAAATGGCCATGAGTCAAGGAATGTGGGCAGCCTCTGAATGCTGGAAAAGTCTGGGAAACATTCTTACCTGGAGCATCCAGAAAGGATGCAGCCTTGCTGACCCATTTTAAACTTCTGTCCTCTAGTACTGCAACAAAATTAATTTGTGTTGTTTTAAGCCACTAAGTTTGTGGCAACTTAGAGCAGCATTTGGAAACTGATACACTTACTTGTTCTGTTTAAATTATGGATGTAAGTGGGCTCTGGGTTCTCTATTTGATTATTTGATATGGGTAGACATTTCATCACCCTATTTCATCATCATGAAAGTAAAGTAAATTAATGGGAGACAAAAATTGAATATCTGCATCAATAATTGCATTGGTCAGTATGATGCTGATGATATTAAAATAAATAACCTCACATACAGATAAAGAGGTTAATTTCATCAGACAGTCAGCTCATGACACTGTTAAGGATAAACTCCTGCACTGTGTATTGTTAAATGTTTCAACTAGAGAGGTAGAAGAACTCTGTGGTTAAAGGATGCAAAATTCACTTAGGGTGTAGGTGATACTGGTCACCTCCTAAGAGGTTTTTGACCAGCCACAAGAAATGTTCCTGATATCTCTCTGTGTATCACTTTTTTAATGATATATTTTCACCTAAAGGGCCATATGCATTAATACAAGAAGTTATACAATGATCAGTTACTTTCTATTGGTTGTAAGGCACAATGACTGGCTTCTCTGTGGCATATAAACGCAGCTCAGCTCAGGCCTGATTAGGTACCAGGCTTAGAACAAGGCCTAATTATTTCAGCAGTAGAAGCAGCACCTGGCATCTCCAAGTCCTTTATTGGGAGTTTGGTGGATCCAGAAGGAAGCAATGCCTGTATACTTTCCCCTCAACACTAGGTCCCAAGAAATACTCACAGAGCATAGGAATCTTTCAAACTGATTGTGGCCAGATATGGATATGAAGGCAATGGATCCCCTTGGATCAGTGTTGGGTTGGATGGAGTCCCCACCAAAAAATAAGCCAAATAACTGCTGCAGCCCCATCCTAGAGCAGACTCTGTCTCTTAGAGTACTTCCCTCAGCATCACTAACATTGCACAGCAGTGAAGCCTATTGCTAGCGTATCACTTCATGCAAGAGAATGTAAAAGCATTATTTAAAAGCAGCAAACAATTCCTAAGTCCTAGTTTGCACCCCTGTTTTTTTTTTGCATATGAGAATAATGAAAAAGGAGAATAATCTGCAATATGAGGGAAACTGCCCAATCATACATGATACAGGTTAATTTTTTGCAAGTAAGGTCAGTTAACTTATTTAAACATGTAGAGATGAATCTGGCCATGAGACTCCCTGCCCCCAAATTTAAAATAACCATTTTTTAAAAAAAATTGAACACCTTCTGTTAGTTTTATAGGTAAGTCGTAAAATTCTAGTTGTGTTCTCAATTTGCATAATTTGAAACAGCACTTATAGCGTAACATTATCTGATGGGAGATTTTGAAACAACTCAACATTGTGCTTCATTATGCTAACTCAACTTCTGTAAAGTTTGACACTAAATTTGTATCAGAGGACAAATGAGTTTTAGTAATTCGTAGGTCTTAAACACATGAGAATAAGTGTCATTTTGCAGTAGTTTTAATATGTGAACATAAAAAAGAAGAAAAACCGTTCTTCTCAGCCCAAATTATAAAAACTTATCTAGGAAAAATACTAATAGTTTTTAAAAACTTAATGTAAATGTGTGGTACATGGAGTGAAATAAGTTATGTAATGATTCTATCTTGGTTTTTCATTTTGGTGGAATGCATGTCACAGAGATTCAAGTGATAATGATGGCTACTAGGCTCACTGCAGATATCAGCTACTGCCACTAATAGTGGTGACCAGTGTCAAGCAACATCACAAGATTTGGAAGCAGTTTTCTTCCTGGTATCCTAATGTCTAATTGGTGAGATCCCATCTCATAGGTATGTAGTTAAAATTCATGGAATGGAGAGTCAAACTTCACTCTTTATTGGAATTTCTAGTAGAAAATTGATGAATCATTGTAATTAGTGATGACTGAGGACTAAATGTTTTAAAATTTGTTCTTACACGTGTAAGAGATGATTCAATCACCACGTAATGTGCCCATTTGCAATTAATACATCACGGAGTGGCCATATCCAAACTTCCTTGAGAATGTGGGTCACTAGCTAATGAAGATGCTTGCAGTCTCACTGAAGTTCCATCCTCCACACAATTGCGTCCATGATTTGGTTAACATCTTAAGTATATTCTGAACAGAAAGCTGTTGTGGAATCATTTCTCTGTAGTTCTGACTTCAGTGGATGGTAATATTTTTGACAGTGAAATAGGCTGTGGTGTTTCTCCTTTCATGTTCCAGTTGAAAATCTGAGAGAATTTATAGATGTGCCACTTTTTAGTGATCACTGTATCATAAGCCCATTTGCCCTAATAGAAAAATATGTAAAGATAAAAAATATTATGTGTGATTTATAATTGATAAGTAATTAATTGAATGAAAATAATGATAATTGTGGAGGAAACAGTGAAGATCTTAGCTAAAATTCAGTAAGCACACCTAAGAAGCATATTTTACGAGAGAGAAAGCTGGAAAAGTCTTCTTATTCTAAGCTATTAGTTATTATCAAACTCTACTGTAGACTATTCAGTGTACTGCTTTAAAATGAAATGAAATAGCAATGGATAATATAATCGTAATTGCTATTTTTGTGATTGTAGAGATTTTTGTTGAAGAAATAATATTATCATATAGAAAAAGTAATTATTCATAGATTCCATGATGGCATACATAGAAAACTCTGAATAGTCAACTCAAAAATATTAGACAATGAAAAACGTTCACTTAAGGGCTAGGTAATAGAAAATAATTAAAATACAAGTGTTCTTGCATTATAGCAGTAACTAAAAAAATTATTGATAAATACTACTCACAGCATAACAAAGATATAACTATTTTGGGGAATAGGTAATAAGCAATGTGGATGAAGTATATAAAGAGGACAAAATGGAGACATGCTCAAAGATATGTACTTTACACATTAGAGTGGGTGTCCACAGAAGAGGGTGGAGGAGAGATTTGTGATGAATGGAAAGGGAATGAAGTGAGAACAGAACCTTGAGCGAAACAATGACAATGGCACGTCATGAACAGAGGGGTATGTTTCATTCATCTTCTTGTCCCTGAGGTTTAAAACTAAATAAATAAAAGATAACTGGAGAGTTGGATCATGTTTCTGTTCCCACTAAATGTTATGAAAATGGACATTCTAAGTTAATTTACAGTTTGAATATTATACCCATCAGCATTCAAACAGAAGTATTCTTTGGCTTGTAAGTTTACCTAGAGGTATTACTGGACAAGCATATAAAAAATGTAGTATTTGTCAATGACGAAAAGTTTTGATAGCTATATTACATGAAGATCTCATACAAAGGGAACTGGAAAACAGTCCATATGAGAAACATGGGAAAAACCTACCATTGATATAAAGAAATAACCCCCCATGAAAAGGAATAAGCAGGAAGGCTTTGAAGTCCTACCCATGTTACCTTTTTGACGCCTTTCCATTGCTAGCTTCATTTTATAGAAAAGCGAAGCACAGAGAGATTAGGTAAGGCACCTGAGGACACAGCTCAAATCAGTGAACATTTATGGACTTCCTGCTAGTGATAAAGACTGAACTAAATGTGAGACATTTCAAAAACAGATAAGACAATTTTCTTTCTCTGGACTTGCATATAGTTTAGTGGAGGAGTCTAGAAAACAGTCACGAAAGAAGGCAAAATAAATTTCAAGGCCAGGTCTTTTGACATCAACATTCATGTTAATTTCATTGCCATGCTGTGTTCTATATTGGAATCCAAATAATCCACACTTGGAAAGGGAGAAAGAATGAATTAAATTTTACTAGTTACCAGAGAAATGCAAATAACTTTTTTACCCTTAATTGGCAAATATGAATGCCTCATTCATAACACTCAGAATTCCTGAGGTTGGAAAAAAAACCTGGCAGTTATTCATCACTGTCACCTGTGGCTGTTTTCCAAAGGATTGTCTCTATTTATACAATTTGGCAATGGATCTCAAATATAAAAACATTTATATAAGTTATATAATGCCATTATTCATACTCTTTGAAATTACTTAAAATGATAGAAATAGATGCATTCCTAAAAATGTTTATTCTTAATTAAATATAAAGGGGAAAGGAGGAAATAACTACTTACTAGTGGGGGGAATATTTGAATCAATTATAAATATTCGATAGAAAATCAAACTACTGCAGGAAATTATGAGAGAAGAAAGGAGGGAACTATGGAAATAAAACTGCTTAATTGGGTGGTAGTGAAGGTACATTGGTATGTCCTTCATTTTCATTATTTTTTATAATGATTATATTTTAAATTAAAAACACTATGCTCCAGGCAACTAAATCCAAAATATATTAAAATGATGAATTAAGAATGTTATAATGTAGACATTCTCTCACATTGAGTGTCTTTATGGGAGGTGAAAAATGAAGTAGAATTTTTAAGTACCTGATAGGACTCCAACATCATCTGTCAATTAACCGAAAAGGAACTTAATTTAGTTTTAATTCCAAGATAGCTTTACTGGTTTCATCCATTTTAATAGCCTAAAATTCAGGCATTCAAATTTTTCTAAGCTTAAAATTGTATGTGGGAAATTAAGACTTTATCCTTTAACAAGAATAATCAGATAAACAAGGACCAAGTTTTGCAATCTATGAGCATCCCTACTGCACAGTAATGTCCATTAAGAAAGGTGAAAATAACCTGTTTCTCCTCCTCCTTCCTGGTGCACTCCTGTTTTTGCTCACACCCCTCATGTAAACCTTCTGTAGGATCAGTGAGTTCATTTTTCTCCTACTTGTCATTTTGGAAATCTTTCTTTTTGACATCCTCCAACTCCTCAGAATTCCTTTTCAACAAGAAATATAAAATTTATGATAGTTTTTAGTCTCTTTCAGCCACATGCATGGAAACAAACTTCATACCAAATTCTCATATGCAAACCTGAGGCTGATATTTAATTAGTTCATTTATTTACTCTTTAAATCATGTTTACTAAGTACTGACAATGTGCCTGAATCAGTCCTTCTAATATTCCCCACCCTCCGTCATAGGTCCACCAATCGAATGGGTTTCAACTCAGAGACAGTCAGCATACATCCTCATATTCTTGTCCCCATCCTGTTGTTTCCTTCCCTTACAGATCCCTGCAGACTGTCCTTTCTTTTCAGAGTGCCCTCTGGAAATCCCAGTGCACTACTATTAAAGGGTTTTTGTACCCTCAAACTTTTCCTTGAGTAGTGGATTTACCTCTGGTCCTTAATTATCTTTCCTTTCACCATACTGGGCTGAACAACCATTCAATTAGAGACCCTCATGTATACATATACACACACACACTGACACTCTCCATATTCATAACTAACTACTTTGAAGCATCATGTGTAGTCAGCTTTTTTCTGGCTCCTGTGCAATTCGATATTGTACATCTTCATTCTGCAGTGCTCCATGCATTTGAATTTGGTCCATCTGAAATCAAGTTCTTTGGCACCCGAGTTCCTGATTTAGTTCATGGTTAATGAGTTTATTATCCCAACATGGCCACACAGCTCTAGGATTCTATCTGATGCAATGGTTTCTATCTTTAGCTATACACTCATCTAACTACATTTAAAATCTTTTTTTTTTCTTTTACCGTACAGAGCTGTTCTCACTGAAGTGTTGATCTCTCAAATTCTCAGACGGCATTTCATATCCTGCCTCCCTCATGCACTTGCTCCCTTTACTCCTGCTGAACATACTGCTTGATAAGATACGGAAAAGTCAATATAGAGGATGTTTGGGTGAAGTCATCCCCTTTCTGGTGGGGCTGCTCTTCACGCTTCAGTCAGCTTGCATCTCATGGTGACGTATTTTAGTGACATTTTCACCAGCACCATTGATTGCTTTGTCTACATTTTATTTATTTGTTTAATTCTGTTCTTGATGCATCAAAATGGGATAAAAGGAATGAATCCAGGGCACTTGAATTAAAAGATTTCAAATTGGTTTAAAATTGTATACACAAGTGGACCTTCTTAGAAAATTATGATATTGGGACCCTGTTCAATTAAGTATTAGAAAATGCAATCAATAATTAAAAGGCAATACTATTATTTTGTTTATATTTTTAAAGAAAATGACTTCATATGCTTTATATAAGTAAAACAATACCAAAAATTACTAAGAAGAATGACACCAAATTTTGCAATATCTCACCACCGAGAATTTTTAACATTAGCATTTGGTAACATCATTCATCTCTTGATGTATAAAAAATAGATAGCAATGATGATATAAAAATGTAATCTCACACTAAATGTATTAAATGTCATTCTAGCTGAATTTAACGTCAGGCAAAACCTGAGGTGAAATTAAAGGAACTGCTAGATTTCAACAAATATTTTTCATGGTAGAAGATATCAGAGCCCTATATGATTCCACTTATTCTGTGTTAAGAAGTTGACACCTTGAAATTTCGACCACAGGTCAGTGATAGAGAACATCCATCTGCTCACTGCTATGAAGGATGAGAACATCCGCCCTCTGGGACTTTTCCTATATCCTGAATTTTGTCTGTTATGTTTTTTGTTTGCTCATTTGTTTGTTGAGGCAAATGACAATGTGCGCTGTTCTGTAAATGTAATTCCCATCATTGTTCAGTGTCAATTTCTTTTGCAGTTTTCACCACTGGACATTTTATTAACTTATGTCTGTTTTTGATGCTTGTGTTAATACCAGATCCTCCACTTACTTTGTGGCCCTGGGCTTGTTACCACATTTTTCTTTAATCTGTAATAATAGTACCTTCCTCATGGGGTTGTTTGTATCAGGCAAATAGCAAGAGGTATAAAATTCACTTGGACTCTATTTTTTCCAGGCTTTGTTTTTTATTGTTCATTGCACTTCCTCTCTGTCTTGTATGTTTGCGTAGTTCATATGGCATTTCTTTTCCAATTGATTCATGCTTAATATCCATACTTTCTAATTGTTAGGATATGGTACAGGTTAATTTCCCTTGAATGTCCTTTTACAGTAATTTATCTGGGGTCTGACCTAGAGGTTGAGTCGGTCCCCAGATAAATTGATAGATACTGCTTTTTATTAACCTTTAACTAACCTAAGAAATCAGGTCCGTGAGGGACATAGCTCTGCTGGGGCTGCATGCAGCCCTTGTTTGTAAGCCTGATTCTTTCTCTTTTGAGTTGCCTTTAAATGTCTTGCGTAGGAATTATTTTACCAAACCAGGAGTGCTGTTTATACCCATGGGCTGTGGCTCACTCTTCCAATTTGTCCCAGCACCCTGGCAAAGAATGAGCCCCAGCAGCCCTTCCTATATCTTGAGATTTTAATTGCCTTACACGAAAATTGCTCTCAGTCTGTATTTTAGCAGTTCAGTTCTATGAGTTGCTGTTCTCAGGATCTTTTCTATTCTCTGTTTGAAGTTGGGGTGGAAACCTCTTTCTGTCATTTTCTTGAAGTTGTTGGTATGAGAGTGAAATTTCTCTGCTTCTTGCCTTTAGAGGGCTAGTGTCAGCTGGAAGAATGTATAGTTCTCTAAGAACAGGAGTTGTGTCTAGATCTTTCTGTAGTCCATTCATGTCCATATGTCCAGAGTGCCTTTGAATCCTATCTTAGGTTGAGTTCCCCAAAATGAGACTCTGGGTTGAGGACTCCTGAGTGAATTATTAAGGAAATGATCTTGGGGAAACTGGGAAAAAAGAGAGGGAAACAGGGGAGCGAAGGGAAGATCTCAGGTGAATCCCAAGGAAGGCAGCTTCAGACGGATCTCACAGAGGAACTCGAGGCAAGGGAGCTGGGCTTGCATGCTCCCAAACTCACCTCTCGTCTCAGATGAGGACCAAGGTACTTAAATCGTTCTGACCTAAGGAGCTGAGAGCAGAGCTTGTAAAAGGTCCTCAGGTGCTGGCCTTTGGAAGTACAGTGAAGGTGGGCAGGGGTGGGAGTGTACACAGAACTGAAAAGAGGAATATGAGGGGATCTGGAGGAAACTCCAACGTTATTCACTACAGATTTCCTAATGGCACAGTTGGACTTTCCCCTTGGGGTTCCTTGGATTTCCCTAAATTTGAATTTTTCCGCTATCCACATTCACTTTCCCTCAGGCTTAGAGCAACAATAAACCTAGATGTAGAGAACACTTAGCCGATTCAATGCAGACACAATAATGATGACTAACTATGGCCCATAGTGTTAACTTGCTGATTATTTACATAAAGCACTTTTTAAAAAAAAAGTTATTATAATGAAGCTTCTTATTTATATGAGACTTTGCAAAGGCATATGGGGTGGTGACTACTGCAGGTCATGGTGTCTCATAGCCATTCTCCCATTCTCCCGCGCTAAGTATAGCTGCAGATGCCCATAAGAACCAAAATTCCTTATTCAAGGCGTTTGTGCTCACAAATTGAAATTGCTCATTAGATGGATGTTAAGTTTAAAATTAGCGTTAGCATATTAAATTTAAAATTATGGAAATTGATAATTTTCAGACTGGTCCTTAAAAGAAAAAAAACCAAACTGTGGTGCCCCCAGTTTTGAATGTTCTTCTGAATTGTGCTGTCAAGTAGCAAAATGTTTGCAGACTTCAGGTCATGGATTTCATTTGGTCAAGGACCACACCCTGTATCTGCATACAGTAAAGTATGGATTTAATCTATCTTATGGGTTTTAGAGAAAAAGAAAATGGTGGGAAAGGCAGTTTTATATGCACAGTCTTTTGATCCACAGTTGACTGAATAAGAATGAGCCTTGGACCTGGAAGACTTTTTTTTACTAAGAGATAGAATCCTTATAGTCTGTGCTGGACTTACCACTTTGTGTGAAGATTTCTTCTCCTGTTTCGGACTCAGTGTGTACTCTGTTTAAGCATGTGTGTTGTATGTCACCTGGTCATCCCCACCGTTAAGTCTGTCCCCCAAGGGGAAGAGACATGTCCACTATTCTTTGGCATATGAGGGGTGCATGCAGTCCAATGGCCCTGCAACAGCGGCCAGAGGGACCAGCTGGCTGTAGGGAACCAGTGCCCACTATTGGAACTGATCTTGCTCTGTCCCTTCGCTATGTGAATAAATCATTGTTCCATCCAGTGGTTGACTGTGTTGTATTTTCCTTGGTGACAATGGTACCAAGATGTAGTGGGCAGAAGTGTTCAGACTTCTATTCCTGGTCATATGCAATATGCAACTTATTCAATAGAAAAGATTAAGCTCTTTTTTTTTTAAAAACCAAATATTATGTTCCAAGACCCCTGCTGAATGTTTAATTGTTTAATCTTGTTTTATTGAAGTAAAATCATTATTTGGAAAAACGCACAGATCTTACTGTTTAGTTTGAGTTTTTTGACAATTGAATGAACCTTTGTAACAACTGCATTAGCAAGACATAAACAATTTTCATACCCTCAAATATTGCAATTTATAACACTTCCCAGCCCTTCATTATCCCTTCCCCACCAAACACTATCAAAATAGATTAGGTTGCTTATATTTTGACTTAATATAATTGGAATCATACAGCTTGACCTCCTTCTGTCTGACTGCTTTTCCATTACCTAAAAATTTGGAGATTTGCTTATGTTGTTGGATGGGTCAATAGTTATTCTTTTTATTGTTGATTTTTATTTAATTGTATGAACATGTGGATATATTAAGTTTTATTTAATCCTCTTTTGATGGTATTCATGTTACTTTCATTTCTTGGCTATTATGAATAAGAATGTATATTGATATACAAATATTTTGTGGGCATATATTTCTACTTCTCTTGGATGAAAAATTCTCCAATATTTTTCCTCATTTAAAAGTGCATTTGGCTATTCCATGTCTTTTCACATTTGCATATCAATTTTAGATTTATTTTGTCTATTTCTTCTTTTTTTAAAATAAATTTATTTATTTTTGGCTGCATTGGGTCTTCATAGCCACACACAGGTTTTTCTCTAGTTGAAGAGAGCGGGGGCTACTCTTCGCTGCTTTGTGCAGGCTTCTCATTGTGGTGGCTCCTCTTGCTGGGGAGCATGAGCTCTAGGTGCGCGGGCTTCAGTAGTTGCAGCACGTGCGCTCAGTTGTGGCTTGCCGGCTCTAGAGCACAGGCTCACTAGTTGTGGTGCACAGGGACTTAATTGCTCTGTGGGATCTTCCTGGACCATGGCTCTAACCTGTGTACCCTGCATTGGCAGGCAGATTTGGTATCACTGTGCCACCAGGGAAGTACCTGTCTATTTCTTCTAAATAGGCTGCTCAATTTTTTTTAATGAAGTATAATTGATTTATGATATTGTGTTAGGTTTAGGTGTATGGCATAGTGATTCAGTATCTTTGAAGATTATATTCCACTATAGGTTATTATAAGATATTGGTTATTATTCCTTGTGCTATACAGTAAATCCTTGTTGCTTATCTATTTTACGTATAGTAATTTATATCTTTTAATCTTATATCCCTCCTCCTGTCCCTCTCCTCTTTGGTAACAACAAGGTTGTTTTCTATGTCTGTGAGTCTGTTTCTGTTTTGTATGTACATTCATTTGTATTATTTTTTTGATTCCATATATAAGTATATAGTATTTGTCTGACTTATTTTATGAAGCATAATATTCTCTAGGTCCATCCACATTG
Source organism: Hippopotamus amphibius kiboko (assembly GCF_030028045.1). Taxonomy (NCBI): domain Eukaryota; kingdom Metazoa; phylum Chordata; class Mammalia; order Artiodactyla; family Hippopotamidae; genus Hippopotamus; species Hippopotamus amphibius. The sequence continues at coordinate 73,345,010 of NC_080187.1, forward strand.
CTGCAAATGACAATACTTCATTCTTTTTTTATGGCCTGCTGCAAGTGGCAATACTTCATTCTTTTTTATGGCTGAGTAATATTCCAATACACCCCCATACCCCCACATCTATCTATCTATCTTTCTTTCTTTCTTTCTTTCTTTCTTTCTTTCTTTCTTTCTTTCTTTCTTTCTCTCTCTCTCTCTCTCTCTCTTTCTTTCTTTCTTTCTTTTTCTTTCTTTCTTTCTCTTTCTTTCTTTCTTTCTTTCTTTCTCTTTTTCTTTCTTTCTTTCTTTTTCTTTCTTTCTTTCTTTTTCTTTCTTTCCTTTTCCCTCTTCTTTCTTTTTCTTTCTTTCTCTTTCTTTCTTTCTTTCTTTCTTTCTTTCTTTCTTTCTTTCTTTCTTTCTTTCTTTCTTTCTTTCTTTCTTTCTTTCTTTCCTTTTCCCTCTTTCCTTCTTTCTTTCTCTTTCTTTCTTTCTTTCTTTCTTTCTTTCTTTCTTTCTTTCTTTCTTTCTTTCTTTTTTTTCTTTCTTTTTCCTTTTTTTGCTCTATGTTAGGTCCATGTTGGTTTTCCATTTTAAATATAGCAGTGTGTACATGTCAATCCCAAACTCCCTAACTATCCCTTCCCTCCATCCTTCCCCTGGTAACCATAAGTTCATTCTCTAAGTCTGTGAGTCTGTTTCTGTTTTGTAAATATGTTCATTTGTATCATTTCTTTTCAGATTCCACATATAAGCAATATCACATGATATTTCTCTGTCTCTGTCTGACTTCCTTTACTCAGTGCAATAATCTCTAGGTCCATCCATGTTGATGCAAATGGCATTGTTTCATTCTTTTTAATGGCTGAGTAATATTCCATTGTATGTAGGTACTACATCTTCTTTATCCATCCCTCTGTTGATGGACATTTAGGTTGCTTCCATGTCTTGGGTATTGTAAACAGTGCTGCAATGAACATTGGCGTGCATACATCCTTTTGCACCATGTTTTTCTCTAGATATGTGCCCAGGAGTGGGATTGCAGGGTCATATGATAGCTCTATTTTTAGTTTTTTTTAAGGAACTGCCATACTGTTTTCCATAGTGGCTGTACCAATTTACATTCCCACCAGCAGCATGGGAGGGTTCCCTTCTCTCTACACCCTCTCCAGCATTTGTTTGTGGATTTTTTGGTGATAGCCATTTTGACAGGTGTGAGGTGATAGCTCATTGTAGTTTTGATTTGCATTTCTCTAATAATTAATGTTGAATATCTTTTCATGTGTCTCTTTGCTATTTGTATGTTTTCTTTGGAGAAATGTCTATTTAGGTCTTCTACTCAATTTTTGATTGGGTTGTTCATTTTGATATTAAGGCACGTGAGCTGTTTGTAAATTTTGGAGATTAATCCCTTGTCAGTACATCATTTACAAATATTTTCTCCCAATCTGTGCATTGTCTTTTCATTTTGTTTATGGTTTCCTTTGCTCTGCAAAAGCTTTTGAATTTAATTTGGTCCCATATGTTTTTTTTTTGTTTTGGTTTTCATTGCTCTTGGAAACAGATTGAACAAGATATTGCTGTGATTTATGTTAGAGTGTTCTGCCTATGTTTTCCTCTAGGAGTTTTATAGTGTTCTGTCTCACATTTAGGTCTTTAATCTATTTGGAGCTTATTTTTGTGTATGGTGTGAAAGAATGATCTAATTTAATTTTTTAACGTGTAGCTGTCCAGTTTTCCGGCATCTGTTGTTGAAGAGACTGTCTTTCCACCATTGTATAGTCTTGCCTCTGGTCGTGACTGATTGACCACAGGTGTGTGGGTTTATTTCTGGGCTTTCTGTCCTGTTCCATTGATCTATATTTATATTTTGGTGCCAGTACCATACTGTTTTGATGACTGTAGCTTTGCAGTATAGTCTGAAGTCAGGGACCCTGATTCCTCTGGCTCCGTTTTTCTTTCTCAAGATTGCTTGGGCTATTTGGGGACTTTTGTGTCTCCATACAAATTTTATGATTTTGTGTTCTAGTTCTGTGAAAAATGCCATTGGTAATTTGTTAGGGATTGCATTGAATCTGTAGATGTCTTGGGTAGTATAGTCGTTTTGACAATATTGATTCTTCTAATCCAAGAACATGGTATCTCTTTCCATCTGTGTCTTCTTCGATTTCTTTCATCAGTGTCTTAAGTTTTTGGAGTACAGGTCTTTTGTCTCCTTAAGTAGGTTTATTCTTAGGTATTTTATTCTTTTTTGATGTGATGGTGAATGGGATTGTTTCTTGAATTTCTCTTTCTGATCTTTTGTTGTTAGTGTGTAGAAATGCAACAGATTGCTGTGTATTAATTTTGTAACCTGCAACTTTACCAAATTCATTGATGAGCTCTAGTAGTTTTCTGGTAGTGTCTTTAGGATTTTCTATGTATAGTATCATGTCATCTGCAAACATTCCTTTCTTTATAGCTGAGTAATAATCCAGTACACCCACACACACCCACATCTTCTTAATTCAGTTTTCTTTTGATGGGCTCTTAAGTTGCTTTCATGTCTTGGCTATTGTAAATAGTGCTGGTATGAACATTGGATTTCGTGTAATTTTTTGAATTATTGTTTTCATAAGTTTTATATAGCTACCCAGGAGTGGAATTGCTGGATCATATGGTAGCTCTATTTTTAGTTTTTTAAGGAGACTCTAAACTGTTTTCCACAGTGGCTGTGCCAATTTACATTCCCACCACAATGTATGAGGGTTCCCTTTTCTCCATATGCTCTCTAACATTTTTTTATAGTCTTTTTGATGATTAGGCTGTTAAAATTTTGATAGAGGATTTCACTTAATCTATATATTGATTTGAGGAGAATGAACATCTTAACAATATTGAGTCTTTAAATCAAACGTATTCCTTACCTACCTAGATTTTCTTGAATTTCTTTTACCTTTGTTTCATGATTTTTAGTGTAGAAGTATTGCAAATCTTTTGTTAGATTTATTCTCAAGTGTTTCATGTCTTCTGATTCTACTATAAATAATATTATTTTAAATTTCCTTTCCTAAGTTTTCATTGCTTGGGTGTACAAATACAACTGAGTTTTATATTTTGAATTTGTATCTAGTGACTTTGTTAAATTCCTTTTTATCACAATAGACTATTTTAAGATTGCTTTGGATTTCCTATGTACAAATCGTATTGGAGTAAGGCAAAAATATGTACTGCAAATACTTCTATTCAGTATTTTACTGGAGCTACCAGCCAATGTAATAATGCAAGAAAAAATAAATACATACACACACACACAACATTAGTAAAAGAGGGCACAAAGCTGTCATTATTTTCAAATGACGATTATGTTTATTTAATTTTTGCCGCATCTTTTCAGAAAAGGATTTATTTTTTAGTTTTTTCTCAACTTCTAAATAACCTTGATCTTAAATTTTAGGAGATCTGGGTATTCTCTCATTTCATATATTTTAGATAAAATTTCATAAGAGGTTTTAATTATTACATAAAGTAGACAGTTTAGAAAGGCAAAGCAACAATAGTAGAATTCTTTGATTCAAGGATTATGGTACAAAATGCAATAGATAGATAATCTTAGAAAGTTATCTGAAAAAATGTAACAGATTGGTGTCTATAGGAAGAGTAATAGTATTACAGATCTAGATTGAAGTAATTACCCAAAAAATAGCATTGAAGTGATTGAAAAAAATGTGAGTAAGAGAAAGAAAAAGCTGCACATGGGAAGAGATGGGCTTGAAATAGCAGGGGAAACTGGTTGTATGTTTAGAAGTTACAGAAGAGGCAATATACAATCAGTTTTCCTATTGCTTTAATTTGTAAGGAAATCATATAAGTGACTTATGCCTATCAGTATCATTTTATAGTTTAATAAATTCAGTGCTTGGTTTTGAAATTTTGAAATGACTTGTATCCTTGTAATTTGGGTCCTTGGACATCTTTGTGTAATTATCATCTTCTTTTTAATGTAGAAATTAACTCACAAAGAAGATTACTAAAATGCCCCAAATCAATAACTACAAAGTGGAAACAGGACTCAAATGTTGATATCTATTCTTTCCTTGTTGAAATGCCAACAAAATTGACAAAAGAGTTTGTTAAAAGTATTGAAATGAGGCTATGGTTTGGGCTTTTAAAATTCATTTCATGATCAATATTATGTAAAGCTCTGTATCCTCAAGTAGAAAAACATATAAGGAATATTAGAAACTGATATAAAGATTCATTTGTGGTGCCTAGTGGCTAAACTTGTTTAGGAATACTATACTGACATGTGTCAAACCAGCAGTAGGACATGACATACTTTCTAAATGTCAAAGCTTATTTTAAGGGTGTAAGCATTTGAAGCTTCAGACTTGCCTGTTTTGCAGATTTTAGAGCAAACTGGAAGAGGAATTTCATGATTGAACACACAAACTGTTACTTAAGGCATACTAATAAAAGTACCAAAGGAGAAATTGCCTTACGTTCTCTAGAGAATAAGAGGAAATAGAGTAAATGCTTAAAGGTGACATTTAGATTGAAAAAGAAAATTAAATTTGTACACACAGAAACACATACTCAAAGACATAGCCCCATAACAAATCCACCCTGATTTCTTATCTGAAGTACTTCGGCCTATAGACGGATATTTATATTATGGACACATCATTTCCGTTATACTTGAAAGAAAATTTTGATGTTACTAAAGTAACAGAGGTGTTCCACTAAACACAGAAACAATGAAAATTAAGAAGGGGATCTCAATTACATTTATTTTCAATTATGAAACAAGATCATGTTTTAGGATAAGTGAAAGGAATTTCTATTTTAAATCAATGAGACAACATCTAAGGCCCAAGAAACTATATAAACTAACATAAATATAGAGTTAATTTAAGAAGGCCTAGACCAATAAAATGATGATAATTCTATATCATATTACTAAGGAAAATAAGTTTATCCAAATATTATACACCTTTGGTGGTAGACAATCATTTATTCACATAATACTACTGTCAGGGAGAAACTGAGCAGAGTGAATTATTTGTCTCACTAAGAAAAGACATTTGTTTACCCTCATACTAGGACTAAGTTTCCTCATCTATCAAATGGGAATATTGTTGTTTACTATACAGATATTTTGGTAGAGAACTAAATAAGGTAAACTGTATGAAAACATTTTGTGAACTCTTCAGCTTTCATTTCATTTATAAATTCCACTCATACAGTTACTGATGTCTTCTCTGTACTGGGAATAGGAACACAGTAATGACCAAGGTGAAGTCCCAGCATCTGTGGAACTTATATTCTTTTGGAGGAAACAGATACTAACACCAAATTATGCCATCAATTATTTATAATTGTGATAATGCTAAGAAGGACAAAATTGTGATCTGGATTAGGCAGGCAGTGAAGGTTACCTTGAGAAAGTGGCACTTCAGATAAACTCTGAAGGTCGAGTTATGCTAATTAGACACAGAGGGAACCAGATCCAAGCAGAGGAAAGGCCATGTTCAAATTATCTGAGGTGGGAGAAATAAGCTTGTGTTATGAGAACAGAAATATAAATGTGAGCTTGGTTGTCAGAAAATACAGTGAGAGTGGCATAAAATCAAGCTGGTGAAATAGGTTGGGGTGGCTGATTGAGGTTCTTGTCAGATCTTTATACTACGAGAGGATGATCAGGTGTGTATTTTTAAAGGATCTCCCCGGCTACACTTTAGAAAGTGAACTGAGAATGGATTTGGTGAAATTAATTTAGAGGCTACTTCAGTTGACCAAGGAAGAAGTGATGGTAGCCAGACCAGGCTGGTGGCAGCCCAGATACAGAAAGGCATCCTACAAGGGGTCACTGTAATTGACATTGCTATCAATGTAAATGCTATTCTGTGTTAAGTATGGTTGGGTTTTCAAAGTGAAACCTTAAGCCTATGTGTCCATTTGTCTGTAATGCTTTGCTTGTTCAGGTCAAATGAGCTGAGTGAAGGTCCTTTTTGCTGTCAATTGTTCATAAATGAATAAGCAAGGGTGTAAACAGTGTGGGTAGCAGTAAAAGTAACATTACTTAATATGAACAGCCCCAGTATACATAGTATTTAAAACATAGGGAAGTTTCATTTTATAAGCTGCTAGTCCAAACCAAATTTGTTCCCTTGTGGTGGTAACATTGATTTGTTTAATTCTTAAAACTAAGGATCCTTTCATAGCTAGGACTGCTGTAAGTACCTCTATTACATCCACATTTGCCCAATGTCTCAGTTTTAAAATGAGAATGATTTCAGTTTTGATCACAATAATCCCTTCCCTCACTGTTAGGCTAAGAACTGTAAAGGATTTTTGGTAATTAGAGTAAAATTAGGCCATCCATCAATCAAGTGAATGAGTATACTATCTCTTATCCCTCAAGTACAGATATGGAACTGGCTAGATTAAGATGGTTAAACTGCAAAAATATTATTAATGATTATTGATTCAAATAACAGACGTGGTGGTTATTATTTCCAAGTATATCACTTATTAGTCACAGGAAGTAGAAAGAACAAGTTAAGCATTTCAAAAGTGTTTTAAAATTTACTGAAATATCTAATCATAGAAATATCTAATCACAAGAAAAGGACTGCTCAGTAAAATAAGCACCAACTCTTAACCAGAAAGACAAAATACTTATTGCCTTGCTCTAGGAGACAACATAAATCACAGTTTCCAAAGGAGACCAGTGATATTCTCTATGCATTGGTTCAGTTACAGTTCACTTTCCTCATCTCTTAATCCCCTACCAGTCCATGACTGTAAAGTGAATACTAAGAAATATGTGATGTTGGCTTACTGTAATGATGCCAGGGTGAGAAAGAAAAAGTCCCTGATTTATGACAAAACTTTGGCTGTCCATATGCTCCCAATAAGCCTCAAGAACAGTGTTAGGAATTATAACACCTTTCATAAGTAGCATTAATACAGATGTTCCCCATAATGCTCTCTGGGTCAAAGCTGGACTATTCCATGGATCCTGAGTATTAAAACTTGAACTGATTCGTATCCGAGTCATGGCACCAAAAAACAAACAAACAAAAAAAAACAAAACAAAACAAAAAAAACAAAAAAAAAACTTGAACTGAAAATGCATGTTATTTTTTTTTTAGCTCTTTTTTGGAATATAATTGCTTTACACTCTTGTACAAGCTTTTGAGGTACACCAAAGTGAATCAGCTGTATTTATACATATATCCCCATATCACCTCCCCCCCACGACTCCCTCCCCCCGCCCTGCCCTGGCCCTCTAAGGCATCACCCATCATTGAGTTGATCTCCATTTGTTATACAGCAACTTCCCACTAGCTATCTATTTTACAATTGGTAGTGTATATATGTCTATGCTACTCTTTCACTTGGTCCCAGCTTCCACTTCGCCCTCCCCCCGACCCTGCCCAACCCTGTGTCCTCCAGTCCATTCCCTGCATATGCATTTTTATTCTTGCCCTGTCACTGGGTTCAACAGTACCATTTTCTTTTAGATTCCATATACATGAGTTAGCATACAGTATTTGTTTTTCTCTTTCTGGCTTACTTCACTCTGTATGGTAGACTCTAGGTCTATCCACCTCACTACATATAGCTCCATTTCATTCCTTTTTATGGCTGAGTAATATTCCATTGTATATATGTGCCACACCTTCTTTATCCATTCATCTGTTGATGGGCATTTAGGTTGCTTCCATGTCCTGGCTATTGTAAATAGTGCTTCAGTGAACATTATGGTACCTGTTTCTTTTTGGATTATGGTTTTCTCTGGGTGTATGCCCAGTAGTGGGATTACTGGGTCATATGGTAGTTCTATTTGTAGTTTTTTAAGGAACCTCCAAACTGTTTTCCATAGTGGCTGTACCAACTTACATTCCCACCAACAGTGCAGGAGAGTTCCCTTTTCTCCACATTCTCTCCAGCATTTATTGTTTCTAGATTTTTTGATGATGGCCATTCTGACGGGTGTGAGGTGATACCTCATTGTGTCTTTGACTTGCATTTCTCTAATGATCAGTGATGTTGAGCATCTTTTCATGTGTTTGTTGGCCATCTGTATGTCTTCTTCGGAGAAATGTCTATTTAGGTCTTCCGCCCATTTGTGGATTGGGTTCTTTGCTTTTTTGGTATTAAGCTTCATGAGCTGCTTGTATATTTTGGAGATTAATACTTTGTCCGTTGCTTTGTTGGCAACTATTTTCTCCCATTCTGAGGGCTGTCTTCTTGTCTTGTTTATGGTTTCTTTCACTGTGCAAAAGGTTTTAAGTTTCATGAGGTCCCATTTGTTTATTCTTGATTTGATTTCCATGATTCTAGGAGGTGGGTCAAAAAGGATCTGCTTTGATGTATGTCATAGAGTGTTCTGCCTATGTTTTCCTCTAGGAGTTTTATAGTGTCTGGCCTTACATTTAGGTCTTTTACCCATTTTGAGTTTCTTTTTGTGTATGGTGTTAGGAAGTGTTCTAATTTCATTCTTTGACATGTTGCTGTCCAATTGTCCCAGCACCACTTATTGAAGAGGCTGTCTTTTTTCCATTGTATACTCGCGCCTCCTTTGTCAAACATAAGGTGTCCATATGTGCTTGGGTTTACCTCTGAGTTATCTATTCTGTTCCATTGATCTTCCTTTCTATTTTTGTGCCAGTACCATACTGTCTTGATCACTATGGCCTTGTAGTATAGTTTGAAGTCAGGAAGCCTAATTCCACCAACTCTATCTTTCCTTCTCAAGATTGCTTTGGCTATTTGGGGTCTTTTGCATTTCCATACAGATCGTAAGATTTCTTGTTCTAGTTCTGTGAAAATGCCATTCGTAATTTGATAGGGATTGTGTTGAATCTGTAAATTGTTTTGGGTAGGATAGTTATTTTCACACTGTTGATTCTTCCAATCCAAGAACATGGTATGTCTCTCCATCTGTTTGTATCGTCTTTGATTTCTTTCATCAGTGTCTTATAGTTTTCTGAGTACAGGTCTTTCACCTCCTTGGTTAGGTTTTTTCCTAGGTATTTTATTCTTTTTGTTGCAATGGTAAATGGAAGAGTTTCCTTAATTTCTCTTTCTGCTTTTTCGTTGTTAGTGTATAGGAATGCAAGAGATTTCTGCGCATTAATTTTGTATCCTGCTACTTTACTGAATTCATCAATTAGTGTTAGCAGTTTTCTGGTAGAGTCTTTAGGGTTTTCTATGTATCATATCATGTCATCTGCAAAGAGTGACAGTTCTTCTTTTCCAATATGGATTCCTTTCATTTCATTTTCTTCTCTGATTGCTGTGGCTAAAACTTCCAAAGTTATGTTGAATAATAACGGTGAGAGTAGACACTCTTGTCTTGTTCCTGTTCTTAGAGGGAATGCTTTCAGTTTCTTCACCATTTAGAACGATGTTGGCTTTGGTTTGTCATATATGGCTTTTATTATGTTGAGGTAATTTCCTTCCATGCCCATTTTCTGGAGAGTTTTTATCATAAATGGATGTTGAATTTTGTCAAAAGCTTTTTCCGCATCTATTGAGATGATCATATGGTTTTTATCCTTCAATGTGTTGATATGATGTATCACATTGATTGATTTGCATATATTGAAGAATCCTTGCATCCCAGGGATAAACCCCACTTGATCATGGTGTATGATTTTTTTAACTGGCTAACAGAATCCATGCTGTTGGATTCTGTCGGCTAGTATTTTGTTGAGGATTTTTGTATCTATATTCATCAGTGATATTGGCCTGTAATTTTCTTTTTTTGTGACATCTTTGCCTGGTTTTGGTATCAGGGTGATGGTGGGCTCGTAGAATGAGTTTGGGAGTGTTCCGCCTTCTGCTATGCTTTGGAAGAGTTTGAGAAAGATAGGCGTTAGCTCTTCTCTAAATGTTTGATGGAATTTGCCTGTGAAGCCATCTGGCCCTGGGCTTTTGTCTGTTGGCAAATTTTTAATCACAGTCTCAAGTTCCATACTTGTGATTGATCTGTTCATATTTCCTGTTTCTTCCTGGTTCAGTCTTGGAAGATTGTACTTTTCTAAGAATTTATCCATTTCTTACAGGTTATCTAATTTATTGGCATATAGGTGATTGTAGTAGTTGCTCATGATCTTTTGTATTTCTGTGGTGTCAGTTGTTACTTCTCCTTTTTCATTTCTAATTCTGTTGATTTGCGTCTTCTCCCTTTTTTTCTGGATGAGTCTGGCTAATGGTTTATCAATTTTGTTTATCTTCTCAAAGAACCAGCTTTTAGTTTCATTGATCTTTGCTATTGTTTCCTTCCTTTCTTTTTCATTTATTTCTGCTCTGATCTTTACGGTTTCTATCCTTCTGCTCACTTTAGGGTTTCTTTGTTCTTCTTTCTTTAATTATTTTAGGTGTAAGGTTAGGTTGTTTATTCGATATTTTTCTTGTTTCTTGAGGTAGGACTGTATTGCTATAAACTTCCCTCTTAGAACTGCTTTTGCTGCATCCCATAGGTTTTGGGCTGTTGTGTTTTCGTTGTCATTTGTTTCTAGATATTTTTTGATTTCCTCTTTGATTTCTTTAGTGATTTCTTGGTTGTTTAATAGTGAATTGTTTAGCCTCCATGTGTTTGTATTTTTTTTATAGCTTTTTCCTATAATTGATATCTAGTCTCATGGCGTTATGGTCAGAGAAGATGCCTGATATGATTTCAATTTTCTTGAATTTACTGAGGCTTGATTTGTGACCCAAGATGTGATCTATCCTGGAAAATGTTCTGTGTGCATGTGAGAAGAAAGTGTATTGTGTAGTTTTTGGATGGAATGTCCTATAAATATCAATTAAGTTGAGATGGTCTAATGTGTCATATAAAGCTTATGTGTCCTTATTTATTTTCTGTTGGGATGATCTGTCTGTTGATGTAAGTGGGGTGTTAAAGTCTTCTACTATTATTACATTCCTGTCGATGTCCCCTTTTATGGCTGTTAGCATTTGCCTTATGTATTGAGGTGCTCCTATGTTGGGGGCATAGATATTTACCATTGTGATATGTTCCTCTTGGATGGGTCCCTTGATCATTATGCAGTGTCCTTCCTTGTCTCTTGTAATAGTCTTTACTTTCAAGTCTGATTTGTCTGATATGAGTCTTGCTACTCCAGCTTTCTTTGGACTTCCATTTGATTTCCATCCCTTTACTTTCAGTCTGTATGTGTCCCTTGGTCTGAAGTGGGTTTCTTATAGGCAGCATATAGAAGGGTCTTGTTTTTGTATCCATTCAGCCAGTCTGTGTCTTTTGGTTGGAGCATTTAATCCATTGACATTTAAGGTGATTATTGACATGTGTGTTTCTATTACCATTTTCTTGACTGTTTTGGGTTTGTTTTTGTAGGTCTTTTCCTTTTCTTGTGTTTCCTGCCTAGAGAAGTTCCTTTAGCACTTGTTGTAAGGCTGGTTTGGTGGTGCTGAATTCTCTTAACTTTTGCTTGTCTGGAAAGCTTTTGATTTCTCCATCGAATCTGAATGAGATTCTTGCTGGGTAGAGTATTCTTGGCTGTAGGTTTTTCTCTTTCAGGACTTTCAGTATATCCTGCCATCCCCTTCTGGCCTGCAGAGTTTCTGTACAAAGATCAGTTATTATTTTCCCTTATATGTTATTTGTTGCTTTTCTCTTGCTGCTTTTCATATTTTTTCTGTGTTTAATTGTCATTAGTTTGATTAATATGTGCCTCAGTGTATTTCTCCTTGGGTTTATTCTGTATGGCACTCTCTGTGCTTCTTGCACTTGATGAATTATTTCCTTTTCCATGTTGGGGAAATTTTCCACTATAACCTCTTGAAATATTTTCTCAGACCATTTCTTTTTGTCTTCTTCTGGGATGCCTATGATTCTAATTGTGTGCTTAATGTTGTCAGCAAGGTCTCTGAGACTGTCTTCCATTCTTTTTATTCTTTTTTTCTTTTTCCTGCTCTGTGGCAGTTATTTTCCCCATTCTATCTTCCAACTCACTTATTCATTCTTCTGCCTCTGTTATTCTGCTATTTATACCATCTAGAGTATTTTTAATTTAGGTTTTTTTGTTATCTGTTTGTTTGCTCTTTAGTTCTTCTGAGTCCTTATTAACTGTTTCTTGTATTTTCTGTATTTTGTTATCAAGATTTTGGATCATCTTTACTATCATTACTCTGAATTCTTTTTCAGGCAATTTTCCTATTTCCTCTTCATTTATTTGGTCTTATGTATTTTTACCTTGTTCCTTAATCTGTGACATATTTTTTTGTCATCTCATTTTCCCCCCACTTTAGATGGGTGGGATTGTGTACCTGTCCTACTTGGTGTTTGGCCTGAGGTTTCAAGCACTGGAGTTTGTAGGCTGTTGAGTATAGCTAGGTCTTGGTGTTGAGTTGAGAACCTCTGGGAGACCTAACTCTGATGAATATTCCCTGGGATCTTGATTTCACTGTTAGTCCAATAGGCCTGATCCTCGGCTTGTGAATTGAGATCCTACAGGCTGTGTGGAGCAGGAAAACAAAAAAATTAAAAAAAAAAAAAAGGTAGGAGAACAGCAGAACAATAGCAAGATAAAAAATACGATAATAAGAAACTAACAGATGTTAAAAAAATTAAAAAAAAAAAAGATGGAGCAACAACTGGAAGATAAATAACTTCAATAGCCTAAGTGAGGAGGTGGGAAATAAAAAAAAAAAAAAAAAAGAAAAAGAAAAAGGAGCTTCCTAGGTGGCGCAGTGGTTAAGAATCCGCCTGCCAATGCAGGGGACACAGGTTCGATCCCTGCTCCAGGAAGATCCCACATGCCACGGAGCAACTAAGCCCGTGTGCCAAAACAAAAAAAAACCCCAAAAAACAAAAAAGAAAAAGGAAAAAAAAAAAAAAAAAGCCAGAAAAGGCCTTGGCTGTGGGGGCAGGGCTTAGACAAGGGCAAAGGGGAGGGGGAGGTTAGGCAATGGGTAGGGCCTACACTTAGAAAAGGCCCTGGGGGTGGTGGGGAATGGGGCTTAGGCCCGATGAGGCAGAGGGGCCCAGGAATGCCTCTGGTCCTGGGGGCAAATGACCAGGTTGAGGTACCCAGCGGGCTCCCTGGGCCTGAGTTGGTGGGAGAAATGCTAGGTACCTCCCCTAGTCCTCCAGTCTCCAAGGGTCACTCCCCCTTGGGTTCTCTTCTTCCTCACCCCCTCCTTCCTATTCCCCTAGGACCATCACAGCTGCTGGAGGCACTGGAAAGCAGGTCACCAGATTCTGACACCCAACAGGCTTCCCAGGGCCAAGTGGGCTAGGGTAATGCCTGTGGCACTTCCCCAGATCTCCCAGTCTCTTAGGGTCCCTGTCTGCCTCTCTTCCTCTCCCCCGCCCCCACTCTCATAGGTCCCAAGCAGCTGGAGGGGGCCCTGGAGTGTGAAAGACCAGGTCCATGAGCCTAGCAGGCTTCCCAGAGCTAGTGGGCAGGGGAAATATCTTCTCTGCCTCCCTTGATCCTCCAATCTCAGAAGGCCCCCTCCCCTGCCCACCTCTCTTCTTCTCCCCTGCTTTGCTTCTACACCCTCAGGACCAGTGAGACCTAGAGGGGCCCCTGGAGGACTGAAGACCAGGCCTGGGGGCACAACAGGCCTCCCGGTGCCAAGTGGGTAGGGAGGTTTCCCTCAGTGTCTCCCCTGATCCTCTGGTCCTGCAAGGTCCGCCCCACCACTGTCTGCCTCTCTTCCTCTTCTCCTCTCCTCCCTCCCTCTCACGCCTGTACAACCCACTCAGCTGGAGAGACCCAGGGGCCAGACTCGGGAGCCCAGCAGGCCCTCCGGGCCCAAGTGGGCAGGGGAAAGGTCCTCCACACCTCCCCTGGTCCTCCGCTCCTGAAATGTCCCACCACCAGTCTGCCTCTCTTCCTCTTCCTCTGCCACGCTCCAGCTTCCCCGGGACCAGCATGTCTGGGAGGGGACCCTGGAGAGTTGGAGACCAGGCCCAGGAGCCCAGCAGGCTTCTCGGGCCAGTGGGTAGTGGAAGTACCTTCCGCTCCTCCCCTGATCCTCTGATCCCAGAGGGTCCCTCCCCGCTTCTACCTCTCTTCTTCTCCCCTCACTGCTTCCCTCCTGTACTTCTAGGACCAACGGCTGGGAGGAGCCTTGGAAGGTGGAGGACCTGCCCAGAAGAAATACCTGGCGGCACCTCCCCTATTCTTCTGACCTGGAGAGATCCCTTCCCACCCCAACTGTCTGCCTCTCTCCCCCCCCCCACTCCCCCAGGACCCTCGTGCTGGAGGGGGGCCCAGAGAGTGAAGGACCAGCCCTGGGATCCCAGTTGGCCTCCCTGGCCAAGAGGGCAGGCGGTATGCCCTCTTGCCTCCCCATCCCGCAATCTCAAAGCCCCCACCCCCACCTGTCTGCCTCTCCACCTCCTTGTCCCTCCTCCCTCCTTCCCACACCCCCAGGACCCAGGCAGCCGGGAGGGGCCCTTGGAGGGTGGAGGACCCTGCTGGGGAGCTCAGCAGGCCTCCTGGCCTCCTGGGCGGGAGAAACCCAGTTGCGGTTTCGGATCTCCCCAGCCCCCAACGGTCCCTCCAGGCGGGAACCTCTCCCCTCCCCCAGCCACCCTCCAAGGGTGCCCGTCCTGTCTGGCTTCCCCTTCCCTGCCCCTCTGACGTCCCCCAGGTCCTACCCGGTTGCTCCAGGGTTCCTGCAGTCTGCTTGGGCCCTCAGGTCCCCCGCTGGCCTCAGGCAACCTATTTGTGGGGAGACGCAATCTCCGCATCTTCCAACGCCGCCATCTTGATTCTGCCCCTCATCATTATTTTTAAAGTCAAATGAAAAGTTATCAAAGTCACTCTCTTATATTTTCCATTTTCTTAAAACGCAAAGACAGCCAAAATCGACATTACATGTATTATCCTCTGAGATCATGAATAAATCTGATTCTGAATATCAATTTGAATATATGTGACACTTAAAAATGGTGAAGAGGGTGAAAAACATTATGTCCTAGTAATGTAAAGTTGACAGAAATGATAAAATTATAATTGAGCTTTGTCAGACATGATAGCATTAATCATTGTCTTCTCTTGACCATTACAAAATAAAACAAAGGCATTAATACAAAGTTCTAACATTAACTGAAACATGCTTAAAAATTGTTGATTGATTTGATTTTGAAGGTAAATATGAGATCTGTAGAGTCACTCTTGAAAATATACTAGATTTGTTTCTTTGATGTTTCAGCCTTTTGAGTTTAGGTTGCTCACGTTTTTAAGGTAATTTTTGTAACATGCCACATAGCTACAGTGACTCAATTCTGCAAAGTTATTGCGGAGGTGAGAGTGTGGGGGAGACAAGACTAAAGCTCTGAATAATAATTGTAGGGCAAACGTGGCAGGCCTGGAAATAGCCCCAGCTGTTGACGGTCATCATGGCATAGAACGTGGATTAATATTTCCTGTTTCCTGCTATATATCAGATGCATGTTATTTTCATTTTCACAACCACCTATGGCAAATTCCTATTACCTTCTGATCAATGATGATGCTAGAGCCAGAAAAGTTGGTAAATGTGTCTTATATGTCAAATAATGGTAAAGTCAAGTTTCACATGTAGGGCTTAATGACACCGTAGCCCATGCTTTCTCCCTCACATCAGTCCTATTTTCCAAGCTGAGTTGGACAACAGTCCAGAGCAGGAGAGCGCACAGCTACAGGAAATGAGGACACAGACAGAAACCACTGTTTAGAACACTGACACTCACTGTCAATGTCTGTCTCTTCCTTCAAAGCAGGCAACAGGTCAGGAATGAGAGATTACTGTGTGAGTCAGGAATCTAGATAAAGAAACCCAATAAAGTTCTTTAAAATTGTCTCAAGGACAGGCCTCCTTTTAGGGGAAGAACCAGTTCCCCAAATGTGATTGCCTGGAGTACTGGGGATGGCGGTGAGGTAGAAAGTCACTGAGGGAGAAATGTCTCAATGTAGACAGATCCCTGTGGACAGGATCATCACCATATATTCACGTACTTTGTAAACCTCTGGCACTTTCCATGTTAGCTTTCTAGCCCAACTACTACCCCCATGGTCTAGAACATTTCAACTTTCCTCCTGGACAGTTTATTCCTTCCTCTCTCAACTAATTATTACAGATGTATTACATGCCAGACATCGGTGATGCAGTGATAATCTACATGGACATGGTCCCTGTCCTCATGGAGTTTATAATCTATTGAGGGCTGGATGGTGCAGACAGGTTAACAGAAGATTGCAACCCAGTGGGAAAGTGCAAGTTAGAAGAGGGTACCTTACTTTTTAAATAATGAGAACAGCTGAAATTTGGAGCATGCTGTCTTGTCTGGGGATAGGCAAAAAGAAGAGGGAAACTAAGCACATTAATTGTGTTAAGAGTGTATAGATGCAATGTTTTCTGTGATAAATGTACATGATAGATACAAGATAATATGAGTACTATAAAGTGGTAGGAAGATTAAATAAAATGGCAAATTGGTAGTCACTCAGAATTTCCTTTATCAATTTTTACATACTTAACTTTGTATATTATACTATAGGAGACAAAGGAAGATAGGATACATAATCCTTGTTCTCAAGGAGCTTCCACCTAACTTCACGAAGACATTTTTAGCTTTGGTCATTTGTAGATTTTTGATGTTGAAAACAGTGTGTGTGGACAGCCATTCCCAGTAGGCAGGGGATTCTGAACAGTGTACTGTGAAGGGGTGTGCTAAAATAAGACTCTGAATTTCTTGATAAATGTAACAAAAATGTTTAATGGTATCTGAACATATTCACCACATATCAGCAAGTAAAAATACAAACTTATTTAATAGCATATCATGATCCCAGTTTTGTGAAAGATAGTTTTTAATGTTTGTTTATGCAGGGAAGGCCTCTAGAAGCCAGCATGTGGAGCACATAGTAAGCCCTTAGTGATATTGGTTGAAAATATAAATGAAAGACCAAATGAGTAAGGACATGTCAATAGTGATTTTCTCTGAGTATTAGAATTATGAGTCATTTAAACATTTTCATCCTTCTTTTTGGTGTCCAAACTTTTCATAATATATACATAATATTTTATAATTTTAAAAATTTGGTTTAACATATATTTAAGAAGAGAACAATCACAGAAGATCAGTTTAAGAGGTATCTCCAGAACAGGTTAAGGATAATTTGCTCTCTTCAAGACTGAGAAGGCAGGAAAAATATAAGCGCAATTTGTGGGCTGATTATATACAAAACAGTCTCAAATCCTTTACAGGGCTGGCTGTGAGAGGTAGGTAGTTATTTTACATCCACTACTCCTTGTCCTACGACTGTCAATAAATGCTGGGGAGGATGAAAATCTTGCTTCACTTTACCCTAGGAACCTCTCTAACTATTAATTTAATAGCTTCCCACTCTTCATATATCAAATCAACCCTGCTGGCACACCATCAGGATAGCCTATGACATGTCTTTACTAGACTGCAAACACTTTGAGGTTAGATGTTGTGCCTTACTCACTTTTCAATTTCCAACACCCAACAAAGCATTAGGCAAATACTGGGTATTTTTAAAAGGCCTGTTGGATTTTACTTGCACTGCTTTTCCAGTTTTGGACCTGAATTACTAAATCCTTCTTTATTTTCTAGTCTAGATTCCAAGGCTATCAAGAGTAAATCCATGGGCTAGCTGGCTTTGGTGGTAGCGCCATATGGTGGCCATGGAGCAAAAGGATGGGCCTTTTGAGCATCAGATGTATGCAGTTAGTGTCATAACAATGGAAATGGTACATTACAGCAGTGGAGAGGATAATGTGTGGTTGGTACCTATTTGTGCTGCACATGCCTGAGCATGAACACACACACACATGTTCACTTGTGCCCAAGCACAGGTTGTGCAGGGAGGGATGCAAATTCTGTTGGAATTAATCAGAAAACAATGGTCTGATACAAATATAACCAGAAAACATTAGCTGGTAAGTCAAAACATTTTTGAAGTCTTACAGCAGAAAACGAGTTTTCTAACAAGCATGAGGCTGAATTTTGGTGTTACTTTGACCTCTTGTTTGATGCACCATTACCTCCCGGAACCAGGTATCACTTCTGATTTTGCATCCTCTCTGTTTGAATTGTCTTTCTGTATCTTGAAGTCAATAAAGCTATCTGACAGGTTGGCTGTTACATCACTTAACCTCCCCTGAGGGTTATCTCCACATCTCATTAACAGTGAATTTATTTCTCCCATTAAATCAACATTGGATCAAGTGGAGGCATGAACCCTGTTCTTCAGTTAACCAAGTTCATGAACCATATACTGGATGAGGTACACGGTGATACACTTAATTGGCCCTGTTTTGCTCTTCTTTATTCCAAAACCTGTAATAATTTATTTTTCTTTTTAATAATTTCAGAGAGTAATTCTAAGAGGCTCTCCTATTCCACACCTTTAGAAACATATTTCAGAATCTAGTTTTTTCCTCATGGGGAAATTATAAATTTAAGTTCATGTGGAATTTTTATATAATCTTTTCTCTCTAGGAACTCAAATCAAGAGTTATATTTGAAATCAGATTTACATATACTTTAATGAGAGGGTTAGTTAAAGGAAGCAAAAAAAATGATGATGAGATACTTGGACTTTTAATTAAACATTGGAAGATACTTTCACTTTTTAAAGTCTTTGCATTTTTATATTCAGTAATGTAGAAAATATGGGTTTATTGCTTAACTGTGAGTTTATTTCCCACATGTGTAAAATCCTTGCATTTCCATTACCATTAGTCTGTTGAAAAAAGGCTATAAATTAAGACAGAGGCTCCATAAAGAAGTAGTTAGTAAAATCATGGAAATGACTAAAGGGCACAAGAGATTTAGAGAGGCCTCCTGGTTAGAGTGTTGGACTAGTAATAAAGAGGAGATTTTTAGTTTGGGTTTTGCTACTAAATAAATGTATCCCCATGGGATAACTATTTTATCTTTTATCAGCATTCTCACATGTAAAGTAAGAGCAATGGATGAAATGATCTTATGGACTATAGATGAGACTAGGATTCTAAATCTGGTGTTTGCATAAATGTTATTGACTTTGTTTATTTATAATATCATATTTGATTTTTATAAAACTTTTCATGTAAGTAATATGGGGTGTGGGAGTTAAATGTTGTTAGCCATATAAATGAATAAGTAAATGGGTAATTGTTCATGTTAGATTTAAAGGAGGGAAGGCAAATATCTGGCAGATGATCCATTTTCCTTTTTTCAGTCTTGTGGTAATGATGGATAACATTAATTGATCATAACCTGTGACTCTGTTGAGAGGCTGGGCTTGAGGCCAAATACTCAAGCATCTACTGCCTACAGATGATAAAAACAAAGTTCAGAGTGATAAAAGATTATTCACAGCATCGCGTGGATGATAGATTCTGGAGCTAAGGCTTGAACAAGGAATTTTTATCTTTAACAAGTAAAATCCATTTATTCGTGGATTAATGCTTATTAATATTTTAGCCCTATTTTCGGTGGCAATGGGTGACGCATAACAAGGCAACAGGCTTTAAAATAGCTAGCAAGCTTAAGGGAAAACACGCACACGCACGCACACACACACAATCACAATCACACAATATGCATAAGTTGGCTATTGACACAATAATGCTATGTAATAAGCAGTAACAAAAAATCTCTGTGACATTCAACAGTTTATATAGGTCACTCATGTGGGGGATAAAAAGGGGGATCTTATTTAGATAAGATCTGGTGCGTCTCCACTGACCTCAGCTGGGTTCTCTTACATGTCTCTGGGTTAGCTAATCTAAGCTACAACAGGCAGAGAGGCTTTGTGTCACCCTCCAGCTCTTTGAATCTGTTGTATTTGTTTCCCATTTACCTTGGAACAGCAGATTATATTCCAGATATATTCTTCCAGTAGCAATGATGAAAACACAAGAATACATGTTAAAATGGATAAATCCTATTAAGGGCTAGGTTCTGAACTGGCAGACTTCATATCTGCCTCAATCAATTGGCCAAAGCAAATCACATGGCTGAACCCAAAGTCATGGGGAAGAATCCCAAAGTCACATGACAAAAGTTGTGGATGCTGGAAGAAGTGAAGAGTTGGGGTCAATAATGCAATCTATCACACTATATAGTACTAGCTACATTCCAAAAATGATTTGAAATTCTTCAGAGAGAATCAAGAATTTGAAATGGTAGTGATAATGAGATACTTGACAGTGGAGATAAAAAATATAAGTAGAAAATAAAAATGAAGGTGACATTCACATATAGTATGCACATGATAAGATTTTCTGCAAATGAGAGGAGGCCACGTTTGGACTTACACTTCATAGTATCCAAAATAACAGAAGAAACGTGTTGCAAACTTCAAAAAATGGATTGTATTGGGGGAAAAAACCCAGATTGTTCCATATAGTAGAAACTAAGAATCTTCGCTCTTATGAATGTTCATTCTTTTCCTAGAGAGGGCTTTATAAAAAATGTAAAATACAATTTCAACATTGCATTTCTTTATGCATGTAATGGAGAAAAGAACTGCAGAAATTATTGAATTCTATTTCTTATTGGTTGTAAATTCATTCCTAATGGCTTTTTAAGATAGGTTTAATGAAGATTAACTCAATCAAGTAGACAAGTGAAAAAAACTTAAAGATCAGTAGTTTCCCTTGGTGTACAGAATAACAAGTATCAGAATGTTTGATTGTATTTGTCCTATAGACAAAGATAGGTTTGGATTTGTTGTGTTTAAGCAAATTATTCTTGTAACCATTAATATTTCCCCTTCCACATATAATTAGATAATGCTTTCACATGTGATTTCTGCTTCACTGCAGCCTGTTGTTTGGAGGACACCAATGATTTTTAAGTTGACAGGCCATCTTCCGTGAGTGTTAGTTATCAAACTTAAATGAAGTTTGACTACTTAAAGTCAATTGTAGATTCTGCCTGGATGAGAGTGATTTGGAATAGCAATTCATTTGCCAAATTACTGTTATTTAGGCTGACTTTCTATTTTTCTAATCATTTCAAAGTAGGTTAGCATTAGCAATAAACACATACTTGTTTGGAAATCAAATTTAGTATCACACAGAAGAAATGTTAGCTTTATTCATTTGTCTCCTGAGATGCATAACTCTAGATAAAGTTAAAGCCCTTAAAATGTATTTTTAAATGAGACAAAGGCATATGTGAATATTGTCATTATTACATTACTTATCACTTAGAAATTTAGAGAGCTAATAGTAGACCAAAAAATAATCTGGTTGTATCTGCCCCATTTAAGTGAGGAATGTATTCTTTAACATAGTTCTTTTTTTTTTTAAATAAATTTATTTATTTATTTGTTGACTGTGTTGGGTCTTTGTTGCTGTGCGTGGGCTTTCTCTAGTTGCGGTGAGTGGGGGCTACGCTTCGTTGTGGTGCGCTGGGCTCCTCATTGCCGTGGCTTGTCTTGTTGCAGAGCTCGGGCTCTAGGCACGTGGGCTTCAGTAGTTGCAGCACATGGGCTCAATAGTTGTGGCACACAGGCTTAGTTGCTTTGCGGCATGTGGGATCTTCCCAGAGCAGGGATCGAACCTGTGTCCCATGCATTGGCAGCCTGATTCTTAACCACTGCACCACCTAGGAAGCCCTAACAGTTCTTTTACTTCTTGATATGGTTCTGGAAAAATTTTTATACATGTACATAGATTTATAATGATATACATTACACCTATTTTTAAGATTGTAAGAAGCTACCTATATGTATAAATGGGATCAATCAAAATATGATAAAGCCATACATGGAATATCTTACAGCAATTAAAAATGAGAGAATACATGTGTACTTCCGTGATGAGATTCCCAAAGTATTGTGCAATATCATTTATTTCTAAACACACACATATTACCAAATCCTAAGCTATATATATGTGTGTGTGTGCCTATAAATAATCTTCTTTTAACATACACACACTAGTATGGGAAAATATTTACTTTGAAAAAGATCTGAGAGCATATGTATCTAACTGGTAATAGTGGCTAACTTGGTGGAAGGAAGAAAAATTTGAGAGTGGTGGTCAAGGAGGATTTTAACCTTATCTGCATTATCTGTATTTACTAGCATAAACAATAAATATTTTCATAGAAAAATCGAATTGAAATTTATTTTGCAGGTGAGTGGTAACTGATGCACAGTAAATGCACATATTTAAAGTGTATCATTTGGTGAGTGTCGACATGCATGTACACTCATGAAAACATCATAAAAAAAAAAGGCAACAAACATTTCCATCTTTGTCCCCAATTTCCTTGTACCCATTTGCAATCCACCCTTTCCTCTACCACTGTCCATTCACAACCACCACTTTGCTTTCTGTCACTGCAGATTCGTTTTAACTGTCTAAAAATTTACAGAGGTGGATCATACAGTATATACTCTTTTCTGTCTGGCTTCTTTCAGCATAATGGTTTTGAGATTTAATCAGGTTGTTGAAGGTATCAATAGTACATTCCTTTTTATGGGCTGGTAGTATTTCTTTTTATGGCATACCACAATTTTGTTATTTAACTGTTAATGCACACCTCAGTTATTTCTACTTTTAGGCTTTTACAAATAAAGTGAATATGGATATTCACATACAAGCCTCATAGTGAATATATGCTTTTCGTTCTTAGGAATAAATATCTAGGAATGCAGTGAGGTCATATGGTAGATATATGTTTAACTTTTTAAGAAAATGCCAAAATTCTTTCCAAAGTTGTGCCATTTCACATTCCCTCTGACAGAATGAGGATTTCTCTATAACCTAACATCCTTGGTCCCTTGGAGGTTTGTTTGCTTTTTTTCCCAATCATTATAGTGGGTATGTAGCGGTATTCCAGTGTGAATTTAATTTGCATTTCTGTAATGACTAAGAATATTGAACATCTTTTCATGTGTATATTAGCCATTCATATGTCTTCTTTGGAGAAGTAGCAGTTTTTTTGGCCCTATTTCTTGGTTATCTTCTTTTATGGATTTCAAATATATATACATTTAATTTTATTTTATGTATATTAAATATATAATTAAATATTAAATACATAAATTAAATATTTATCTTATAAATATTTACATATTTATTATAGTAAATATATTAATTATATATTAAATACATAACTTAAATAATTAAATATATATACATATATTTAAAATCCACGAGACGGCATCCAATAAAAGAAGACAACAGATTTGAACTTTTGGGTAAACTCTGAATATAAGCCCTTTGTGTATATCTATTTCGTAAACATTTGCTCTTCATCTATAGCTTGCCTTTGTAGTTTCTAAACAGTGTCTTTTGAAAAACAAGAGTTTTAAATTATGATTAAGTCCAATTTATCATTTTTAATTATTTATACTTGAATTTCATGCCTTATTTATGAAATCTTTGCTTACTTTACTGTAATTAATATGTTCTTATGTTTTCTCATAGGCATCTCATAATTTTAGCTATAGGTGATCTAGATGCCTTGGCCTCCTCAGTCTTCAAATTCTATATTCTGACCTCAAGAGACCACCACTCTGTTTGTGTTTCTTCCTCCCTGCACTGAAGCCTCAGGACACTTGAGGAGTAAGCTAGGACAATGTTAGGGCTCAACTCAATTTCTTTCTTTCAGGAATTACTGTCTTGATGTCTAATGTCTGAAAAGTATAATTTTACATATTTTGTCTGGTTCTTTATTTTTTTAACCTGGGAGGGTAAATCCAGTCCCTGTTGTTACATCATGGCAGCAAGCTGAAGTCTTGAAATGCCTTTCGAATGTTTAACGTATTTTGTATTTCAATAGACCCTTTGTATTTTTTTTCCCTGCTTCAAAAAATTGAGCTTCATAGTTCATTAGAGATAGGGCTAGGACTTTTCTAATCCAGTCTTTGAAGGCTCTCCATTTATATGGAAAATGCTACTTCAATATTTAATAGAGTCATAATGGTGATGGTGGTCATTCTTGAGTACTCTTGTCAAGGCTAATTCAAAGTGCTTCTTATTTACTACAATACCCTGTGAGATAGGCAATGTTATAATTTCTAATTTCCATGTGAGAAAACTGAGCCTATCACAGCCAGGTAGTCTGACTCTCTTAACCACATTATGTTATTGTTTCCAAATTTTATTTGTTCAATTAGATTTGTTCTCAATACTCGAGATTCTGCAGTGAATAATATACATAAACTCTCTAACTTCCTTGAATTTACATACTAAAGGCCTGCCTATGATATTGGTGAATTTTCCAGATTCTGGTGAATATAACAGACGTGGTTCTTGCTCCTTTGGAGCAAGGACATTCTGGTGAGCAAAACAGGACAAAGAGAATACTTTTTTAGACTTCAATAGAATGAGAAAATTCTGAGAACTTGACCAGCAATGAAATGTTAAGAGGTAATCTGGGCATATGGACAAAAGATGAGAACTGTTAAGCATAGAGGGGGATGATTTTGCTGCATACTTGGTGCAAGTACTGTGTTTTTATGTTGACAACCAAAGTGGCTAGACAAAGAATATGGCTTTGCGTAAAGATTGTTTAAAAGTAATCTGCTTTTTTCAGCGATAATAGGGGAGACTATGACCATGATAACACTGTATCATGGTCGTAGTCCCCCATTACCTAAAATTTATTGAGTAATTGACTAAGTGCTAAACATAGTTCTAAAAATTATAAGATTATTACTTAATTCCCATGGTAATCCACTGAAGGGGTATCATTATTATCACCATATTATAGTTGAGGAAATTGAGATTTAGTGAGGTGTGACTTCATAGACAGGAAAAAGCAGAAACTCCATTCAAATCCAGGTACAGTATTCTGATTCCAAAATATACAATCTTCACCACTAGAAGGAAGTTTAATGTTAGGAAATTAATGCAGAAATTTAAAAATATTTTAGAAGGAAAGACTCTGGTTGGATGAACAGAAACCCTTAGAACTGAAAGACTGGAAAATTCAGAAGTGTCTTTGACATCTTGTTTTGTTTTGGTGGAAGTCGGAATTTCATTGGGACTAGGTTTAGAGTGGAGAAATGTCTTAAAATATTTAAAGTCCTGATAAATTAAAGAAGAATGTGTCTTGTGCAAAATAGTGTGATTTAAAGCCCCTATGAGTGAATAATTATGTGCTGAGTGCTTAGTTAAAATAGATTTTGACATAGAATTGTGGCTATCTATCCAATTAGATAGGTATCTTTGGGTTAGGTTAACGTTTCTCATAACTTTTATCATTACTATGACATGCTGTTATAATAGATATCTTATATTCTAATAATTTAATTACTGCTTCAATGTAACACACATACCCACACACATATACCATAGATATAGGTATAGATACATACATACATACACATGTGTGCACACACATATGACAAAGCCTGTCAAAGAAGAATGGAATGGAATGATGCAGTGTCAGGCCGGCAATTCAGAAAAATTGTAGGTTTCATGAAAACATCTAAGAGCTTTTGAGTGTATAAGTTAGTGTGGGCAGGGTACACAAGAGGTCTATTTATTTTTAACAAATTTTTTAAATTAAAATTTTTAGAAATTGTTTATTTCTTATACAGTTTTTAAAGGTTACTTTCCATTTATAATTATTCCAAAATATTGGCTATATTCCCCATGTTGTACAATACATCCTTGAGCTTATCTTACACCCAATATTTTGTACCTCCCACCAACTAGTTTGTTGTATTTTTTAGATTCCACATATAAGTGATATCATACAGTATTTGTCAAGAAATCTACTTGAACGATGGTAAAGGGCCATAAAGTAAAAAAATACATTAAATATGAATTCCATTTAATTCCATTTCCTTTGCCACTGAAAGTCCCAGTATTCATTAGCATCGAAAACACAAATGGTGGAGAACCATTGCACAAACTATTGGTTTTAATAATATTGTATCCAAGATGGATAAGTAGGAAAGGAAGGAAATTATGGCAGAAGGCATTCAAATACCCTTTACTTAGGTTTCTGAGCATGAGTACATGAAGGATTAGATTTGAGAGTACCGTTGGTAAATTGAAGCACACAGAAATGAGACCAGTGTTTACAGTTCAAGCTGTTTGCTAACTCCATCTGGGAGGAGATTGAGAGAGATACCCTGTGCTAAGTATAAGGTAAGAGACCTAAATCTATCACTCTCACAGTGGAGTCTTGGTTTTAGAGTTTCTCTCATGTTCTGGGAATCTAATGCTGCTGAATATGATTACATACACAGGGATATTACACAACAGGATCCTAAAATACAAACTGAATATTTGCTGCTGCAACTTACGCAATAGGTATTATCTCTTTTAAGGATGGAAGACAATTTTGCTGAATTGGATTTTTTTTCAGGAAAAGTTTCAAACAGACAGAAAAACATAACACCCATTAGACAACCATGCTCTATGAAATTTCAACATTTCCAGATCCCACTCTCCTTTTTTTCCACCTCCAAAGAAACCTCTGCCTTAAATTTAGTATTTAATGTGCCCAAGAGTATTTTAACACTTTGAAGTTATCCTGTGAAGTTATCTGTTGTCTATGAAGAAACATAAATAAATGTCTTTATTTTTCATATTATGTAAATGGTATTATGTAAATGGTAGCATACTGCATGTATCCTTTTGTAACTTGATTTTTCATTCAATATTTTCTTTTTGACACCATATTGAACATTTAACTAAAATTCATTTATTTGCTTTGTGGTATCACATATATAAATATACTGCAATTTATATATCCAATCTTCTGTGAATGGACACTGAGTTTTTATTTTCAGTCTTTCACCATTGCAAGAAATGCTACAATGCATAGTCTTATACAGGTTTCTTTGTTCAAGTGAGTATGTTTCCTAGGTCTAGGTAAACAATCCTCTGTATGTCTCTAGATAAACTTTTGATGCAGACAAGTTATTGATATAGTCAAATTTATCAACAGTTTCTTTTGTGGTTGTGTTTTTTGTGGCTTGTTTAATAAATCTCTGCTGGAATAAACATATTCTAAAAATTTCAGAAGTTTATATCTCTAAATTTAGGTCTTGAAACAGCAAGTATTTAATTTTACTTTTTCCTTATGCATATATGGTTGTCCCAGCATAATGATTTTTTTGTCCTATCCATTCCTTTTTTGCTAATTTTTATAGCACCACCTTTCTCATATATGACTTTCTGTCTCGTTGGATTGATGCATCTACCTAAACCTGTTTGAAGAGCATGGCATCTCAGTCATTACATGAAGACTTGAGATCTGGTGGGGTTAACATCACCACTTCATCCCACCGTGTTCTTTTTAAGAGTGTCTTGGTTATTCTTGACCCTTTGGGCTTCAATATAAACTGTAGAATCAGTGGGCAATTCCAAAAGAAAATAAAATGTTTGGATTTTGATTTTTATAAATTAATTACTGGATAATTAACATGAGATTTAAAATTTTTCTACCCAAGAACATAGAAACTCTCTTTTATTTAGAAATTATTTCATATCGTCTAGTAAAATTTTCTTCATGTAGGTTTGCATACATTTGGTTTAATGATTTTAAATCATTTAAATACGATTTTTGCTTTTTTGCTCTTAGTAATACTATTTATTTCAATCTGTTTTAATTAGAGGTTTAACCAATTGTTGTTAGTGTTTAAAAAATGATTTCTGCATCTTTAAAATAACTGCTAAACTTTTATTGAGTCCAAATATGTAGCTGCAGTCTCACTTGGATTTTAAGGGGAGTCATAACTTAGTAAATAAGGTTGTCAGTTTTTTCCTCTGTTCCAGTGTTTTACCTCTTGTCTTTTTTTTTTTTTAAAGAATTATAGCTCAATGCTGTTCTTTTTATTTTTTAATTTTTTTTAAATTTTATTTATTTATTTTTTTTGGCTGTGTTGGGTCTTTTTTGCTGTGTGTGGGCTTTCTTTTTAGTTGCGGCAAGTGGGGGCTACTCTTCGTTGTGGTGCGCGGGCTCCTTGTTGCCATGGCTTCTCTTGTTGCAGAGCTCGGGATCTAGGCGTGTGGGCTTCAGTAGTTGC
The DNA here is from genome assembly GCF_030028045.1 of Hippopotamus amphibius kiboko. NCBI lineage: Eukaryota > Metazoa > Chordata > Mammalia > Artiodactyla > Hippopotamidae > Hippopotamus > Hippopotamus amphibius. The sequence continues at coordinate 73,372,951 of NC_080187.1, forward strand.
AGCACATGGGCTCAGTAGTTGTGGCTCACGGGCTCTAAAGCACGGGCTCAGTAGTTGTGGCACACGGGCTTAGTTGCTCCGCGGAATGTGGGATCTTCCTGGAGCAGGGATTGAACCCATGTCCCCTGCATTGGCAGGCGGATTCTCAACCACTGCGCCACCTAGGAAGCCCTACCACTTGTCTTGATTAAAAAAAAAATGTTGAATTGGAGTAGTGAGAGAGACATCCTTGTCTTGATCCTAAATTTAATTGTATAGAAGTATAAAACTATACAGTTCTAAGGTAAATACTTGAATTATATCTTTTACTTAATATATTTTAAAAACCTCTGCTTTAAAAAATTGTGTGAATTAGTATTTTGTAGAGTTAAATTACATTTCTTTTATATTGAGCATGATTATGTATAAATAAAGGCAAAGGGCACAATTCTTTAAAAATAAAGTTTATTAAAATAATTATTGCATTAATTAAAATAGATCTCAGTTTCTAAAGTATAAAATTTTAGGTAGTTTCTGAAAGTCAGAATCCTTCAAGGTTAGAATGACTTATGCTTGAAAGTAATTTTGTGTATTTCTGTAGATGTTTGTATAAGCATAAAAAAGGATGTGAAATGGTACATGACTATTAATAATACTTACTCCAAGGGGTTGATTTTATAAGAAGGTGTGGACTTATATAGATTATTAACTTTATACTTTGAATTACTTCCACAATTTAAAATGTCAAATGAATGAAATGAATAAATAAGTAACAATAATTGCAAGCCATGCCACTCAATGGGATGTTATATCATATCTTTATGCATTCTATGAATGATTGGAATAAACTGAGTGTACATTTCCTTCAGACTCTGGGATCATACAATTTGAAATAGAATGACAATAATCTTTCTTTTATTTGCTCTACCCAACCTGTATTTAATTTCCACACCTGGAGTGAGGTTTGTTGAGCTCCAGAGTCTCAGTTTCTACTGAAATCTTACTCTCTCAGGTGCACAGGGCATAAAAGAAAGGTCACATCAAAAGATATACTCATCGGGAGATCATCTAATTTCTCAGATAACCCCAAGGGCAGGGACTCCAGAAGGAAGTCACAGAAACTCAGGAGTTAAGCATCAAACTCTAGTTGGTAAGCACGGTTCATTTATCCTTCCTTAAGACAAAAATAAACAAGTAAAACTTAACCTTTTTTTTAAATTTTATTTTTATTTTTGGCTGCATTGGATCTTTGTTTCTGCGCCCGGGCTTTCTCTAGTTGCAGTGAGCAGGGGCTGCTCTTCATTGTGGTATGCGGGCTTCTCCTCGCGGTGGCTTCTTTTGTTGCGGAGCACTTGCTCGAGGCACATGGGCTTCAGTAGTTGCAGCACACGGGCTCAGTAGTTGTGGCTCACAGGATCTAGAGCACAGGCTCAGTAGCTGTGGTGGCTCATGGCTTAGTTGCTCTGCACGGCATGTGGGATCTTCCTGGACCAGAGATCAAACCCATGTACCCTGCAATGGCAGGTGGATTCTTAACCATTGTGCCACCAGGGAAGTCCCCAAACTTGACTTTTAAGTGATGTTTTTTGGGAACAACATTTAAGTTAACTGCAAATAATCAATAATGTTTTTTAATATATAAAATACCTGAACTTAACACATACATTTTGAAAATTTACTTTGCCATTCAAAATGTTTTATATAAACCTGGTAGTAAATTATCATGAATATTTATTCTTTCATTAATAGAACATTTTTGAACATGTTTTAAGTTGCAAATACTGATTACTCTAGGTATAAGGAAAGCAAAGAAGAAAACGTATTCTCTACCCTGAAGGCTTTTGATAAATGCATTATCTGATTTTTTTTTCTGATGATTTTCTTCACTGGAATTGTTCAATACTATTTTTTTTTTTAATTTGAAAGCATCTTAAAATACACTTATTTTCTACCAATAACACTTCTACTCTCTTTCATGTAGTTGTCCTCAGGCCAAACACCATTGTTTTGTGATCTTGTCTGTCCTTTTGGCTTTCTGATTGACTAGACTTTATTTTAAATGTTATTTTCTTATAAATATTACATTTAGAGATGGATACAAAAGGATCAGGGTATTTTGTAAAAATACATATTTATTGAAAGATTCAGAAATTGGGACTTATAATTGCAGGGATTTTTTTTAAGGGATTAAAAAGTTAGTGCTTTTGTGTAAGTAACCTGATCTCTGTGACATTCATTTGTTTCATATTTAAAATCAGATACAAAGGATGCTCACCTCTAAGGATCTGGGTGAAAATCAATTGAAGTACAATATGAAAATTCTTTGTTTGCTTTAAAGAGTAATAACATCTTAATTAAGCCATGGAAATAAAGACCTTACAAACTTTCAGTTATGAAATGAATAAGTTTGGGGGGTCTAGTGTGCAGCATGGTGATGATAGTTAACAATACTGTGTCAGTGCTACTCTCTCGCTTTGTCCCAGCTTCCCCTTCACCCTCATATACTTGAAAGTTAAAAGAGTGGATCTTAAATGTTCTCACCTCAAAAAAGAAATCTTAGTATGTGAGGTGGTGGGGGTATGAGCTAATGCTAGGGTGGTAATCATGTCACAATATATATCAAATCAACATGTCGTATATCTTAAATTTATACAATGGTATATACGTCAATTGTATCTTAATAAAGCTGGGAAAAATAAATGGAGGGTAGCATTATTCTTACAGCATTCCTTATGGGCATTCAGAAGACAGAGTTCCTTATAAAATTAGTATTTTCTAAAGATAAACCCATATAACCTCTGTAATAAAAACCCATGTTTCAAGACAAATTCAAACAAAAATAATCAAATATTTATTGAGCCTCCTCTATGTACCAAGCATGATGCTACTAGGAAGGCCCTGGAGATGCAACAGATGCCGTCTCTGCCTTCACAGATATAGGTTTTATATCAAAGTAATTGCTCCAAAGCATCAAATTTGGAATAAATCATGGAAGCATTGCAGAAAATTTACAGTGTAAACAAAGATGACTATATCGTGTAGTTCATAATCAGGGCAAAAGAGAGACATCGAAATAGCTCCTCTTGGGGAAAGAGGAATGCATGCTGCCGATTGCACAGAAATAGAACTGTATACCAAGCAAATGTGCTATCACAGTGATAGGCACTGTGGGGGACAAGTGGCTGAGACCTGAGCCAGGTTTTCCAAAGGGATCACTCTCTGTGAGGCAGAATGAAAGTCTGGAATATCACACATCAAGGGACACCCGAAGCTTATTGGTCATCTCTTTATCACTAAACTTGCGTGTTCATGTGGTAACACCCCCCTCCCCCCAGCACATTCACCTGAGAACAGCTACAGAATTGGATTGCTTGAATTCATATTATAAAATATACTGTGTCTTCTAAACTATAATGTAAATAAAAGAATCTGTCCTTTAAGGAGAGACCGAAGCAGAAAAGCCACACAATTCCAGAGATGTGAAGACAATGTATGATAAGATATAACTCCCATGGCTTGTTGACAAAACAGAAAACATATCTTAATAAAACATTCCTTTGACGTGACTGTAGGAATATTTCTCTTGCTTCATAATTAAGTATAATGCAGAATATTTATAAAACAATATTCAGCATCCTTCTTAATCATTAAGCACTAGAAGAATTCTCATAAAAGGCAGGAAGAAAGGGAGGCACAATCATTGATTATTTAACATTGCTCCACACGTCCTAGCCATTTCAATTAGAGAAGAGAAAGAAACATAAGGAACTCGTACACACAGGAGAAAGGAGGCAACAAGTTTACCATCATTACTTGCAGATGGTCAGGATGCATTCCTGGACATCGCTAGCCTAGCGAATGACACCAAGCACTATTAGAAAACATAAAGTAGGTCCATAAAGTTACTGATCACAAGATTAATATGTAAAAATTAATAAGTTCCCAAGGTAAAACACAAGCAGCCGTTTTAAATATGCACATACACCATATGTGTGAATATGCCTTTTTTGGGGGCTAAGAATTCTCAAATAGGGACGGCTTGTTTATCTTGTCCTCAATTCATGGCACATTATTGCATAGGGTCTGTGCAAGGCCACTCTCTGGTTTATTTAATTGTTTGTTAATTCCCTTTTTTCTCTCTACTCACTAATATTCCCTAACACACTGATAAACAAATCTGCTTGATGTGTTCTTGCAAAATGCTGTGATTACAGTAATGCTGGTATGTTATTCCTTCATGTTCAGGTACACATTTTACCTAGATGCTCTCCCAGTGACAGCAACAGATTGATTTTTCCATTAAAAAGTTATTTTGAAAAGATTGGCTCTGAAAAATATATATTTCTGAACTTACCCATTGGTGAGGGCGGGCTACCTGACCTAAATAGTGGGAGGTGGCTAAACCATGACACTGGGCAGTGAGAGTCATAGCAGTTGATGAGTCACATACAGCCACATTCCTGGAGTGGAGGACTCCACATGCTCTGCAGGGACACATGCATGTGGGCTGCTCTCCAGAGCAGAGTGACCAGTAGAGCTGTAGGAGGCAGGCTTTGTAGAATCAAGAAAGAGAGGTGCTCGCTGGTTTGTGTGGGAGGATGTGATTGGCTTATTTGAATACTTCTGTGGGCGATTAGGGAAGCTAAATCCATTAAATTGATGACCAGGTGGAGTGCAGCTGTCCAGATGTTAAGGGAACTGGTTCGTGGGGAGCCTTACCCACTGGGTGGGGAGTATATCAGGCCACAGCAGGGGAACTCATGGGTAGGCCTTCGGAGCCCTGCAAGGATCAAAGATGCCAAGGCAGCATGTGAAATTTTAGCATGTGAAATTTCCCACGTCAAGATCTCCCAGAGGTACCATAGAAGTCATTCTTTTTGTGTATTCCCTAATAACATTTGAACAACACCTGGTTAGTATCAAAGGTAAGACAACCCTCCCTCCTGCCTCTTTGCATTCATTCCAACGCCACTTGGCATTTCTATTTTTCAAATACATGAAACATTCATATATGCTGATTTTCTTTCTAGATCTCCTACAAACTTCATTTGAAAGAAGAGGAGTGGTTCATAAAAGGTGTGATTTCTTATGGCTGCAGCTAGAATGGGCTGAGAGAAGGGAAGTGTTTTCTTAGACTTCTCTTCCATCCTTGAAAACAATTCGTATGCTAGAGAAGAAGTCCTTTGATCAGCAGACAATACAGGGCTGAAGACGGATGACAATGGGAAGTTCAGGCCCTCTTTTGGAAATGGTAATAACTGAAATGCAGAGACTCAGAGGATTTAACAGAGAAGAGAAATAGGTGCTGTGCTGTGCGGTATAGAGAAGGTGTCTCTAGACTGTTCTTCTTAGAGTAAAATAGGCCATGTGATCTGACAAGGAGGGAGGATGTGGGAGAAGGAGGCAGACTATGTCTGAACATCAACCCCAGCTTGCAGTACCTGGGGAAGGGAGACCAGAGCAGGAGGCAGAGGTGACACGGAGGCCACCCAGGGGTAGCCTAGAGAAGAGGGCATAGACGGGGTGCCGCGTGTGAGCAAACCTTGATCGCTGGCTTCCTGGGTACCAGGAGGGAGTTATTTAGCGGTGTCATCCATGTAAGTATTTTGTAACGTTCATGAGGTTTCTGCAATCCTGTGGCAGGAAACCTATGCTTCTCACTTATGTCATCCTTTTTTAGCAAGTGATCCAAGATGGGGTATTTACATGCCTCGGGATTCAGGAAAATGAGCTGACCAATTCCTGAACACCCCCTTTCTGGATTTGCTAAGATGGGCAAGCATTAAACACAAGGTTTTGAGCGGTTCTGTGAATGTAAATAGGTGTAATATCTACCTTATGGCTTTTTATTTACACTATTCATTTATACTCATTTATGCTTGTCTATTTATAATTGCATTTGTAGGTACATCATCTCATTTATCTAATATGTAAAGAGGCTTTGTGAATCATAAAGTATTATTATACATGTTTTTAACAAATTTCCTTAAATTGAGGTGATTTTATAGAACAGCAGAGGGAGGAAGAAAGGAAATGATCTAGTATTCACTATATAGCTGTGTGTCTCACACTGTAATAGGTATTTTATCAATCAGAAATCCTGAGTTTAAACACCTAAGTCACCTACTAGTTGAAGAACCAATGTCAAGTTTCTTAGCATTTCTCAAACTGTTTACTCGTTGGTGAATGGCTGTCATAGGACTGAAGTTAGAATGAGATCAGGAGAAAGTAAGTTGACCTGTTTGCGCATCTAACTCAGTGCTTCATGTAATAGATGGTCCATATAATAGATTTGTTCATGGAAACCAAAGAAGAAAAGAATAGTTATTTATTATAATGGAATATTGTGTATTCAACCTAAGTCTTTCTATTTAAAAATATCTAAATGGTACAGAACTAGTGCAGAGTAAAAACTTGCTGGGTTTTATCGTGCTATATTTTAGTAGGGAAAATGTGAATTTATTTAGAAATATGTAAAACTCAGTTAAGGGAAAAGTCTAACAGACTTTACTAGGTATTATCTTACATAAAATGTACTTCTAATACTAAGGGACATATTTTTCTAGAATTAGTCTGGGTCACGGAAACCTGAGAGTTGTACAACCTGGTTCCATTCCAGGCTCTGTCATTAATTTGCTCTAGTGACTTTTATGAGTCACAAAGACTCTCTGTTTTCTTTTTTCATTTGAAAAATGAGGGGGCTCCCTTAGCTGGAGTCTATTGTAGACAGAATAATGGCCCCCAAAGGTGGTCACATTCTAATCCCTAACACCTATATTATCTGTCCAAAAGAACTTTTCAGATGTAATTAAATTAAGGGTTTTTGATGGGAAACATATTCTGGATTACATGGATGGATGCAGGTTCTGTATAAGATGACAGAATCATCAGGGTCAAAGGAGATGTGACAATAGGAGCTCAGGTCAGAGTGATGTGGTAAAGGGGCTTGAGCTGAGGAACTGAGTGGCCTCTAGAAATTGAAAGGTGCAATTAAAAATTTATTTATTTATCTGTCAAAGCACATTTGGGTTGCTTCCAGGTTTTGGCTGTTACTACAAATATAGCTGCAGTGAACATTCATGCACAAGTCTTTGGATGGACATATCCTTTCATTTCTCTTGGACAGATAACTAAGTATTGAATCTGGGTCATATGACTGGTGTGTGTGTAACTTTTTAAGAAGCTTCCAAACTGTGTTCTGAAGGGGTTATACTATTTTTACACTCATTGCCAACACTTAATATGATCAGACTTTTAAATTTATGCATTCCAATAGATGTGTAGTAGTATTTCACTGTTCTTTTAATTTGCATTTGCATTTCTCTGACGACTAATGATGTTGAACATCATTTCATGTGCTTATTTGCCATCCATATTTATTCTTTAGTGAGGTATCTACTCAAAATTTGTGCCCATTTGTTATTGGCTGTTTTCTTATTTTAGAATTTTGAGAATTCTCTGTATATTCTGGATACAAGTCCTTTATGATGTAAGAGATTTGCTGATATTTTATCCTAGTTAATGGCTTGACTATTCATTCTGTTGAGAGTATCTTTTAATTCGAATTATTTTAAATTTATTGAGATCTATTTTATTGCCCAGAAACAAAAAACTTTATAATTGTCCGTGTAATTAATATTTCTAGTGCTTTTAAATCTTTTGTATAGATCCAAAATTTCATTTCTTATCATTTTCTTTCTGCCTGAAGGACTTTTCTCACCTGAATTGGTATAACAGACAGATTTACTCTTTCCTTGACTACAAAAAGCAAAAAATAGCAACTTTTTTTTTTTTGTAGCAACATCTACCAATCCTGCTTCAGCTTCCCCAAATCACTGATCTAATCTTTACTTAGACTAGTATTTCCCAGATATTTGTTTTACAGGAAAAGAAAAAAAACCTTAACTGCATTTATCTTTCTCAGATAAGAACTAGGGGCTGACATACTACCATTATCTATATCACCAATATTTTACAGATGAAAAATATTATCTCAGAATAAGAGGACTTTTGTATAACCAAAGTAAGTGCAACTTTTTGAAAATTCGTATTTTTTTCTTCTCCTTACTTCTCAAGAAATGGTGGAAGTTTTGCCTCAGTCCATAACTCATCTGGGAATCACATTTAAAAGCCATGATCACAGAGTACACACAAAAGGATCTGAATCAAGGATAATGAACTGGCTTATCTGAGAGCCAAAATAATGTCAACAGCAGGTATCTTGCCCCTAAGGAGTCAGTTCTACACTGCAGCCTCGGGATGGATTCAATTTCAGCTTTTATATTTCTCATCCACAAGGCTCATCTTCCCCCTCCCAGAATCACGTTACATCTCATGCCTCCTGCATGGACCCTAGCACGGGGTCAGAGTTATGTATCACTGTTCCTGGTTTTCAGGATGTGGATACTCTTATCTAGGCTTAGGTTCTTTGTTTCATTCCCAAAAGAAGAGAATAAGTTTCTCAGACTGGTGAAAATGTGGAAACTGGTCTCTGAAAATTTATAATTGATATTGATAATGAATGTATTAATCTTATGTTTTACCAAAGTTTTAACACACTCATTAGGTGTAAGGAAACTTACAGCATAAATAAAAACTCTTCAAACTTCTGACATCCCAAATACCTTCAGCTCTTTCACAATAATGAGTCTGAACTTGCTTAATTCACAAAAAAGAATAAATACATGCACAATTGTTTTAATACACAAACAAGAATCTTTCAGACCTAATTTTATTAGATATAACTGGTTAAGTTTTCCTAGTGATCCATGTTTACTCCCTCTTCCTCATGAGAAATAATTAAGGCCAAGGTCACATCAAGCCATTAGTTTTTAAATATTATTACTACTTAGGCTTCTCCAGGTACATTGACCTTTTTAAGTCTTCCTAGAATGAGAATGGTAACTTTTTTCCGAGTCATTTTTTCGAAGCTAAATGAATTTGCAGTGATTTAAAGACCAGTTATTATTTCTACCCACTTAGTTCAAAATAAAGTATGTACTTTATGGTGAAGCAGAGAATGGTCAAATTAAACCAATGAGGTTTTTTTTTTTTTTTTTACTTGAGTATTCATTTGCGTTTGCCATATAAATTGGAGGGAAGAAAATAATTTTCACTGCTAGAGCATAAAACAAATTAGACATAATGGTACATAAAAGGCAAACCATAATCACTCTCTTGAAAATTAATGCCTTTTACAGGATATGAAGTCATTAAACAAAAACCTGTCACAACATTTTTAACCTATTCTGGTTTCTGTGCTCCAGCAACACATCTACTTTCTGTTGACCATATTCTGTGAAGCCAGTGCCAATAATTAAATAAATTACATTGTACAAAACTTACAGTCATCTAATATGGCATGAAGCCAATTCTTTCTTTCATTAAAAAAAATTTCAGTTACTATTTTATTTCCTGACTCCAGAAATTTCTTTTAACAAAATGATTTTATTACAAAATTCACTTTTCTTAATGAAATATGTGACCTCTCTTCTGTGAAATCTAGCTTATGTTCACAAAAATATGGGCATAAAGTATTATGCCTGTAATCATGTTTTTTTAGCAACGGCATAATATATTAGGCTTTAAATATCCATATAATGGGATTATTAGATGTGCACATAATCAGAGTCTCATGTAATTTTGTTAGAGATTCCAATGTGATTTCCTAGAATTTCAGGTGAAATACTGCTCTAAATCTAAGCCAGATCAACCCTGTGCTGGCTGTATGTGAGTGATGCCTAGTGATACAGCTGCAGTCTCATTCTCTCATTATATATATTACCTTCAGGTTTTAAATCTTGCTGGAGTCTATTTTTTTATATATGGTAAAAGGTGTGAATCATTGCATTTATTTTCCAAATGTTTAGCAATTATTCCAGAGACACCATTGTGTCTCTATTAATATAGTAAATGCATTTAATATACATGATATATGTATAACATCTATAAAAACATTTATATATTTCAGCAAGGGCGTAATACATTACACTTCAAGTGTCCACATAATGTGATTATTTTATACATACATACACGTTATGGAGCATATATACATGCATGTGTGCTATGGACAGCATGTATAAATAAAACCAAAAGCAAAGGTAATAAAGAAAGACTGATAAATTTACTATACCAAATTCTTTATGACAAAAATCACCATAAAAATGAGAAGACTATTTGGATAAAATATCTTGGGTAAAAACAATTGTTTATTGATTAAAGACAAAATTTTGTATTCAGAGTTCCTAAAGAGATCCTAAAAACTCAGTAGAAAAGTAGATATATTTACAACAAATTATTCTCTGAAGAGGAAATGGAAATGGTCGTTAAACATAGGAAGCGATGCTTAACCTCACTTATATTCGGAAAACAATTAAAATAACCCGATACACGTACTTTCACATATCAGATGATCAGAAATTGAATGATCTGATAATATCAAGTGATTGAGAGGTAGATACTCTTAAAAACTTCCCCTGTGGGAATACAGTTTTGACTATTCATTTGGGTAGTCAAACTCTATTAAAATTTAAACTATTTGTACTCAAGTATTCCACTTTTCCGTCTCTCTCCTGAGATTCACGCATACCTGATGTATATAAAAGGATGTTCATTGCAGTATTGCTTATAAAGCAAAATATTAGAACTTGCCTATATATCCAACAATAGATATTAAACTATAGTACATGCATAGTATGAAATTCTATACAGTAATTAAAAAAAGAGACATAGGGTGGAAAAGAATGGTGTATATAGTACAAATCTTTTATGTAAAGAGAAAACACAAAAACTATATATGTACATATATATGTATATATAACATTACTATATCTTAATACATACATACATACATATGTATATACAACATTACTATATCTTTAGGTAAAGCTTTTGTAAACACATAAGTGGGAAAGATGTGAAAGAATCACAAACATACAACAGAGGTCACCTCTGGCAAGAATACCAACAGACACTTTGTGTTACTTGATTTTTTTAACTATATGAAAGCACTCACTCATTATTTGGCTAACTAAAAAGAGAAACATTTACTTTAAAAATAAGTCTAATCTACATTTCTAACCAATACTATTACGTTAGTGAATTATTTTTTAGATGTGGGTGTTGGATTTGAATAGTATGACCAGTGGAGTTTGAAACAAGCAAAATGACAGTCCAAAAAATTAACCACATGGATTTATTAAGGTCTCTAGACTAAAATTATCGTTCTCTCCTGCACTGACTTCATACCAAAGAACAGAGACCTAGATTAAGTATCTCAAGATTAAAATCTCCATTTATGGTAGCCACAGTTGGAGCTGTGTGTTAATAAAACTCTCTCTGCAGAGAGAGTAAGCATTTACAATAATTCAAATGTAAAACTACTTTATTCTATAGTCACAAGTCTTTGGGATGCTATTCTTCTTTGGCAAGAATGTAATTTATATTATTTGAAAAGAAATGAAATAAATTTACACAGAGAATGGAAGACCTGTGAAAGGATTTCATATACATTTATCAAATACAATATCCAAATATTTGACTATCATCTATATTTCTTCCAGCTCTCTGCTTGAAATTGAGTATATTAGGATTGATTTGGCTGCAAATAAATGGAAACCTACAAAATGTCTTAGTTATAAGGGTATTTAATATAGTAAAAGAAGTCGAGGTAGGTGTATTCAGATTTATTTTAGAGGTTCAATGATGTCAAGAATGCAGGATTTCAATGCTCAAAGTGTTGACTTTTCATTTTTGTGCTTTATTGCCTCACTGTTGCAAGATAGTTGTCAAAGCTCCAGGCATCACTTCTCCATCCCAATGTCTTAAGGTAAAAAGAAAGATCTAAGGAAAATGTCTTTTTCTTTCTGAAAGTTATGGCTATTTATCTGTAGAGATAATCTCTCCACAAATTTCCCCAGTATGATTCCCTTTTATGTCATTTTACCTGGAACCTAAGCTCCATGGTTATGCATACTATCAATAGAGGCTGGGAAAATGCATGGAAAAGGGGACTAATATTATCATGGTTGGCTTTGACTAATATTGATTTATTTACTAGAGGCAGCAAAGGGACATACTTTCCCTGGATATAAAGGATCTACACCTGCTTCCATGAGTGAATCAGCATTACTTAAATAAGGAGAAAGGGCAAGGGGGAGGGTTGTATAGGCTTTGAACAATGGGATCTTGGTTGTTCATGTAATCTTGGTTCCCAAAGTAGCATTGCTCTCTCAGGGCTAAGAATTAAGGACAGAGATCGTTTGTGTGTATCAGCTTACTTTGCAGTCTCCACCTGCAGGCCTAATTTTAGAGTAAAAGGAATAAAGATCTTCCAACCTTTTTTATTTCACTTCATAGGACAGAATTGTAAGTCTAGGTGAGGTCTCAATTGTGCCATCTTTTTACCTTTTTTTGGATAGAATTCGGGTGTCTTGCTGCCAGATTAACTAACGAACTCTGGATTAAGGTATTCCTAATTCTGGCAGTGAGTGCCAGGTGCTATGGAAAGGGCATTTTCTGTACTATGTCATGTAATCCTAACAAGAAACCAATGAGGTGGCAACTCTGGGAGATCTGCAGGGCATTCCTGGAGTAAGGACCCAGTGATCAGAAGATTGCTTAGAGAACAGAAAATCAGAGCAATTCTCAAGGGGCTCTTTCCATGGGTCAGAAAAAAAAAAAGACATGGACATTTTTCTGTCTCAGAGGAGACCTCAGATATTTAAGGATCAGAATATTCTTGTTTTCATTTCCGCTGTTTATTTATTTATGTTCCATTGTTATTTAGATAGTGCTAAATAAATATTAGTATATTCTTTTTCTGACCCTCCTCACTTAGTTCTAAACTTCATACATTCTGTCTTCCATTTGCTAGCAGTCTATATCAACTCAGTTTCTTTTTAAATTTTATTTATTTAATTTTTTATTTATTGGCTGTGTTGGGTCTTCATTGCTGCGTGTGGGCTTTCTGTAGTTGCAGAGAGCGGGGGCTGCTCTTTACTGCAGTGCTCGGGCTTATTGCTGCAGTGGCTTCTCTTATTGTGGAGCACAGGCTCTAGGTGCGTGGGCTTCAGTAGTTGTGGTGTATGGGCTTAGTTGCTCCATGGCATGTGGGATCTTCCTGGACCAGGACTTGAACCCATGTCGCCTGCATTGCAGGCGGATTCTTAACCACTGCACCACCACGGAAGCCCCATCAACTCAGTTTTTATACAATGAATTAGATTTTGCTTTCTTGTCTAGAATTATATTTGAGTCCTGCTTCTGATCAGAATCTTTGGTGACTTTGATTGGATTTGGGAATTCCCAAATTTCCTGAGCCTTATATATACAGACAGGCAATGAGCTAAATACATATATGGGAAAATGTGCTATTTTAAATTACTTGTCCTGCATTCACTCTTAGAAGCGAAACTTATTTTCATGCTTCAGATGTGATTTAATTAATTTGATGTTCTGACATGTCTTAAAATAACTTTTGTTAGTTGTGGGATGGGAAGAGAGAGAAGTGAACAGGGGTGAGATCCCTTGTTAAAGACCCTAGCATATCAAACTGGATTGTAAGTAGTTATGTAATAATTCTAACAGTAGGGGTCAGTGATTTCTGTCCTGGAGCCTCCTAATTACAAGTGTCCCATATTCTCTGAATCTTTAATATGAGAGCTTACAAAATCATTTAAGTATCTGAGTAAAAAACCCACTATAACAAATCCACAAGCCAAACTAGCCAAAGCATTGAAATTATATTTCAGTCCCGGTAAGAGACTGTAGAGGACACCACAGTTTGCCTTGGCTTCCTTCGCTATGAAACCACATCTTGTTTAAACAAATGTGCTTCCTCGCTTTCCTGTTCCCTTCCTTATTAACTGAAAATATCTTCTCCGAAAGTCATCTGAGGAGAAAACGAGACTTTTAAAGGCATAACCCCTCCCACCCACACATTAGAAGAAAAAAAAAGTAAGACAAAGAAAGGCAGAGAGGATTGAATTCAGAAAAGTCATTAGTATAGTCATGCAGAGCTTTCCATAAAAATTGACACAAAACAGAAAAGCATGGATTTGACTAACAAGTCTAGGTTCAGTGAAATCAGTGATAAGAGTAAATAACCAATAGCTTCATATAGCAAAGAATCTATTACTAAAGGATTTGATATTATTTTGTTTAGGCAAAGAGGAGAGGCCTCAAACATTGCCAAAGATTTAAAAGTTATTTCGTCTTACACAGATAAAATGATGCCAAGACATGTATGCAAGATCACAGCACAAGCAGCTACACGACATTAAAAGTGCAGTTATAGGCACTGCTTCATGTCATTGGGAGCTGCCTAATCATGGCACTGGGTATCCATGCTGAGATTTTCCACCCCATTGATCCTTCTACAGTTTTAGATGATGAGATCTCATGTGTTGTCCACAGTACTTGGTGTGGTGGTAACATCTGCTAGTTTGAAAAATATTAAAGCCTGTACTTGAAAGTAGTCTATAGTCAGTGTGGCTTAAATGCTGGAACCTCCCTGGTAGAACACAGAGGAACGAATCTGAATGTTCCAGGAAATGGGAATATTGAATCTATTATCTACTTGCTCTGCCATTCCCTAATTATGCCGCAACCTGGAAGGGCCCAAAGAAAACTCCCTTCACTCAGCATAAGGATAAATGTTGGTGAGGGTACATCAACATCCTTGGAAATCTCAAGATGATGATAGGTGATGCTATAATACAAATGAGTTCTTTGAACTTTGGGGCATAAATGATCCCAGGGTAGTAGAGGCCAGTGTCAGTACTTAACTATCAATGATATGATATGTTCCGTACATCCTAAGGGCAGAAGATTTGACCCACAGGAAGAGGTAAACATGTTTAATTGATCATGGATTCCTTATGGGAAAAAGGGAGGCAGCTTTTTTATAGTATACAGTGCTTAACACATATGAGGAAAATCCTGACTATCCTAGTTTCCAGACATAAGTTAGTGTACAGAGCTGGAATCCCTTAACCTGAGTCATTTTGTCATTTTGAGAAAGAACCCTGATGAGAGATTGGGATACCAAATTGTACACTCTAAATATATGCAGTTTATTGTATGTTAAAAAAAAAAAAGAAAAGGAAAGAAAAAGAACCCTGAAACACTGCCACGGTCATATTCTGTGAAACTTTCCTGAAGCATTCCTCTGAGTCACCTGCAACTGATTGTGAGAGTAATTCTATGTGATGAAAGGGAAATGGCCATTGGAATCTCAGACATATCCTTTGGTTATTTCTCCAGTCCTATGATGTATAGTGGGAAGTCTAGCAAAAGGTATTTCCCTGTTCTAGTGGTCCCCTGACCGATGAAAGGGTAAAGATGGTAGAAAAGGCCAAGAGAAAGCCTCTAGAACTACCTCCATCCAGAACTTCCACCGAGCAATGATAAATCTACAAAACTTCCACAACCAGCAATACATCCCTGGAGGAATTATAGAAGTTAGTTCTAGTTCTATCTCTATAGTCTTGAAAGATACGAGGATGGTGGTTCCCACCCCATCTCCATTTAACTCAACTGTTTGGACAGTGCAAAATGCAGATGTGTTAAGAAGAATTATATATTTTCACAGATACAATTAGTTCCAGATATGATATATTTATCAGAGCATCTTGATACAGCTCCAATGGTAAATTAGGATAAATTGTTGTTGTTCAACCTAACAGTAAAAGGACATTCTTCAGGGACGGGAGTATATCTTTTCGTCTTAACTTTGGAATAGGTCACATCTGCTTTTAGTTAAGACACAGTAAAGAGGGTTCTTAATCATCTTGATATCCCACAGGATATCCAGTTCATTTGTTACATTAAAGACATTGTACTAAATGGACCTGGTGAAGCTAGCATTCTTATTAAGACACATACTTGCCAGAGGTTGGGAGATAAACTTGCACGAAAGAGAAGATCCTTGAATTTTCTAGGGTCTAGTGCTATGTCAGGACATCCTTGCTCAAAAGAGGAACAGGTGTTTGCATCTGGTACTGCATAGTAAAATAAATAAGAATAATCCTTGGTGGGCTTCTTTGGATTTTTGAAGATATATAAACAGTGTTTGGGTATGTTGCTTCAATCACTTGTAGTTTTGAGTGGGGCCTGGGCCAAGAAAGTTGTTTTGCAGCAGGTCTGGTCGGATGTAAGCTGTTTGACTCCTTGGTTTTCATGACTGTGTAGACCCATTGTTATTGGAAGTGTCTGACTTAGATATGCTGTTTAGAACCTTTAGCAAGCCTCAGTTCTCCCCAGGATTTGTAGTAAGGACATGATTTATTTTGCAGCAACTATCCTCTGTTTGCAAAGTGGCTCCTGACTTGCTATTAGGCCTTAGTGGAGACTGAATTCTTGACTATAAGGAGCCAAGTAACTGTGTGACCCCAAATGCCCATCAAAAGCTGGGTGTTATATGATCAAATGAACATTGGGCATGCACAATCGCATTTCAATTTAAAATGTAAGTGGCACATATGAGATTGGGTTTTAGCATGTCCAGAAAGCATAGCAAATCAACAAACATGTGGCCCAGATTCCCATGGTGGCTGTTCATATAGCTCTTTCTTCAAATTTGGCTTCATGATGATTTTCTTATGAACTGAATAACGTATTTATTGCCATCTTTCGCACACAGCATTGCTTCCAGGGGCCACATTTTGCAACAAAGGGAAATACAACCATGGTTCATATCCATACAAATCAGTACTTTTCCAACGTGCTTCATTACTTAGAAGCAGCTGGCTTGATGTACTTGAAATGGCTGGTTTAAGAACTAAGTTATGCATGCTGTTTTATGGAAAGTAACATGTACTTTAAACTAATGGATACACGCTACCATTTTCCCATAGCCAGAGTGCAGATGTTCTGGAACTAAAAAGTATAGATTAGAGTGGCCCCAAGTTTTGCTTTACTAATGTTTTTTATTCTCTTGTTCTCACTGTTTTCAGAGGTCCTAGTGCACAACAGTGGAATGTGTCCATCAAGGTATATGGGAAATACAGTCGTGGTCCTACTAAGTTGGAAGCTAACCCTGCCTCCTGGCCATTTTAATGTCCTCCTGCCAATAGGCAGAAAAAGGCCTTACTCTGTTGGCTGGAATGATTGAACCTGGGGCACAATGGGTTATCACTAAATTTCAAGAGCAAGAAGGACTATGTCTTAATGCTTTCTTCTGTAGCTGCCTTGGCTGATGGACTCAAATACTAGAGGAATAAAATTTTGGATCACGTTACCAAGTATGGAAGCGGCCCATTCAGTCAAGGCTATGACAGAGGCTAAGGGAAACATGAAAAGGATGGTGGAGAAGGTGGCTCTGATGATCAATTTTGGCCTTGGAACAAGATGTAGAAGAGGAGGCAGAAGCAGTTACATTTCATGTTTGTTTTTCCTCATTTCCCCTATGCCACCTTATTTGCCTAGCACTGGTGGTAGCTAGTATTTGAAATTTTAGGTGGGAACATGACTGTATTGATATTATGGTTCTCGGGACTCTGTCCAGTCACATATTTTAGCTGACCAAAAGAATAGAAAGGATGCTGATAGAACAGAAGGGGTGGATTATACTGGGTTGCTTCTGTTTGATCCTCCAGACCCACTTTCCACTTTTCTCTGGACACGAAGATGCTGATTCCCAAGACCTGCATCTCGTCCTCTGGCTTCCTAATTAGATTTCCCCAAGGAGAGGTATCAATTGGAAACTGGAGGAAGAGAGAAGAGTGAGACTGTGATATTACCCCAGTTTCCTCTTCACTGGGTTGCCACCAGCTCCATGTTTCCCCTGGATGGAATAACTCAGTTCTAGTCAAACGAATGTCTCCACACGGCTCTCTTGGGCTCCCAGTAACCACTCTGTCCCCTACTTCATTAAGGTAGCCAGAGTATACCAATAGTCTTTCAAAAAACTCCAGGAGGAATATCTAGTTATCATGTGGTGTTTGCAAATTATGGCTAATTTTAAAACCAAGATTTCTTCTTATGTGAGTGTTCTTTGTTCAAGAAAGTTGGAAGAACGCTTTGCCCTTTACTACTAGTCTTAGGCTATTCCACCGTTGTTTTCCCTGGGGAGGGCTGGATTTCTTAAAGAAATTATTAAACTGTATTGCACATTTTACTACAAAATGCTTAAGCTTACGCTTAAAAAAAAATTATGACCCAATTCAAGGGCTTCCACAACCAAATACTCTATAGAGAGCCTTCTAACTGTCTGGGACACAGAAGTCATTAGGATTTTTGCCTTCTGATAGCGGTTAGACTGAAGGTTTGAGAACCAGTCCTAATTTCTTCCACATTTTCCCCATTGAAGTGTTTATCTCTTGGTCTTGGGATAAGAAACTTCAGTTTTTCACCAGTAAATAAAGTATTAACGGTGGTTTTAATAGATGTCTTTTATTAGGCTGAGAATCCTTATTTCTATTTGAATTTGCTGAGATTTTTGCCTGAATTGGATGTTAGATTTTTCTCAAATGCTTATTCTTCATCTATTGAGATGATCATGTACATTTGTTTTTACTGTTAAAATGGTGATTAAATTGTATTATTAAATTGGTGATTAAATTGTATAAAAGGATGACAAACCAGCCTTTCATACCTTAGACAAAACCCGCTAAGTCACGGTGTATTACCCTTTTTCTATGTTGTTGTATTCAAATTACTAAAAGTTTGTTAAGGATTTATTTTTGCATCTAGGAGCATTGTCTTTAACTTTGTTATCTTGTCATGTCTTTGTCTGGTTTTGGTCTCAGGGAAATTCCATCTTTATACAGTGACTTGGGGAGTACTCCATCCTCTTCAATTTTCTGGAAGAGTTTGTGTACAGTTGGTAGTATTTCTTCCTTAAATGCTATCTAGGATTCAACAGTGAAGTCATCTGAGCTTGGGTTTCTTTTGTAGGGAGGATTTTTAATTATGAATTCAATCTCTTTAAGATACAGGGGTATTGAGGCTGTCTATTTCTTTATGAGTGAACTTTGTTAGTTTGTGTCTTCTGAGAAGTTTTTCTATTTTGTCTAAATTGTGGAGTTTACCGACACAAGTTTTATTCATTATTTAAAAGACATTTTAGTATCTGTAAATATTGCTGTAATGTTACTCTACCATAGTTGATATTGATAATCTGTGTTCTTTTTAAATGTCTGATCAGTTTGGCTAGAGTTTGCTTTTTTTTCTTCCAATTTTACTGATCCTCTTAAAATGATCAGACTTTAGTTTCACTGATACTTTTTCTATTATATTTCTATCTTTTTTATTTCATTGATTCCTGCTCTTACCCTTTGTACAGGTCTGCATTTCATGAATCATTCTTACAACTCCCATATGTCTGAGAAAGTCACTTTTTATTGGAGTAAGAACACTTACCATGAGACCTACCCTCTTGACCAGATTTTAACGAACAACACAATATTGTTAACTATAGGCACAAAGTTGTACAGCAATCTCTAGAACATGTTCATTGTGTTTAATTGAAACATTATACTTGTGGAGCAGCAACCCCCATTTCCTTCTCCCTCCAGCCCCTGTCAACCATCATTCTGCTCTCTCTTTCCAAGAGTTTGACTATTTTCGATACCTCATGTAAAGGGAATAATGCAGTATTTGTCCTTCTACGACTGGCTTATTTCACTGAGCATAATGTCCTCACAGTGAATCCATGCTTTTGTTTTTGTGGCCTGTGCTTTTGATGTCATATACAAGAAATCACTGCCTAGACCAACGTCATGAAGTTTTACCCTATGTTTTCAACTAAAGGTTTCACAATTTCGGGTCTTATGTTTAAGTCTTTAATGCATTTTAAGTTGATTTTTTTGTCTGTAGTATAAAATCACTTAAGGTCCAATTTCATTCTTTTGTACATATGTATCTAGTTTACTCAATATCATTTGTTGAAAAGACTATCCTTTCCCCATTGTGTATTCTTGGCACATTTGTCAAAGATTAGCTGACAGTACACATGGGCTTATTTCTGGGCTCTTAATTCTGTTCCATTGGTCTACATGTCTGCCTTTATGTTGGCACCATACTGTTTTTCTTACTGTAAATCAGCACCTTTCTAAAATCTTTGTTTCTCTATGTATAATGTAGCTTTTCCCTGTGACTACTTTTAAGAATTTTTTTATTACAGGTTTTAAAAATTTTGATTATGATGTGCCTTGCTATAGTTTTCTTTGTTTCTTTTTCTCTTCCTTTCTTTTTTTTTCTTTCTTTCTTTTTTCTTTCTTTCTTTCTTTCTTTCTTTCTTTCTTTCTTTCTTTTTTTTTGAGATGCCTACATCTGTGGGTTTACCTCTGTGGGTTTCATCAAATTTGGAAAAATTAGGCCATTATTTATTCAAGTTTTTAAAAAAACTTCTCCCTTTTTTTCCCTGTCTCCAGGGACTGTAATTGTACACATATTAGAGTGCTTACAGCTTTTCCATAACATAACTCTGTTCATTTTTTCATTCTTTTTTCCTCTGTTTTTGATTTCAGATTTTTTTGTTGTGTTGTCCACTTTATTAAGAATTTTTATGTGAGGTAACTCCAATCCCTGTTACTTCTTTGGTCAAAAGTGGAATTACACCTTTTAGTGTTTTAATTTTATAGAGTTATAATGAAATAAGGAATGAACAGTTGGATAAGTTAAAATTATTTTTCAGAGGGAAATGACATTTAAGAAAATATACTTTATAAAATAAAATTATTTATAAGTAAAATACCAAACATGTTCTCTATATCCCATGTGGTTAGGTCAGGGTAAATAAATCAAACCAAGGCTTCTCACTTTCATACTTAAATACAGAGGTTAGATTTCAGAGACACAAATCATAGATGATTCTGAGAACTTCATTTTCTCTCCATGTACTTTGTTACCCGTCAGTGAGCTAGAGTTGTCTGTTTACTTGTTTAAAACATGGACAAAGCAGGTTGCACTGAAATAATAGGAGCAGCTGCACTTCCCTTAATGTGCCTTATCTCATTAAACCCGACATAGAGCTAACCTTTTATTCATAAATCTTCTTTGTATGCTTATTGTTTTCTGAGATGCAAGGGTTTTAAATTATGACTAATAAGAGCATCTGGTCTCTCTGGACCAGAAAATCAATTGTTTAATCCCAAAAGACTTGTACAGGCTTTTAAAAAAAAATTACAACGGACATACTGAAAACCAAGTAAAGGCAAAAGCATTATGCCATATTAAGTGCCTGTGTTCTATTTGTGTTCAAGCTCCTCAACGAACTCAGCTACTTCTGATAGCAAATATTTTTTGTTATAACTTGGTATTTTCTTCCCCTCATTGAATTGTAGTTTTAAAAATAGTCTCTTGGTCTTTACAAAGTAGTTTGTGAAAACAAAATCCTTTCTGTTGGTTAAGAAAATATATCTAAAATTGACAGTTTTCAGTAAAACAAACAACCAAACTTCAATCTAAATACTTATATCTTTTCTACCTTTGACCCTCACCCTAATTTGTTAGTCCTCTTCCTTCACAAGAAAAAGAAAGTCTCTCAACAAGATTTCCTTCTGGAAGTCTTCTAAAGACATTATTATTAATTTGATATACCAGTCAACTAGGGCCTCCCTAAATAACTCCATTTCCTCTCATAAGTTAAATAAATGAATTTTTAAAATGTCTCAGTTCAGGCTGCTATATCAGAATACCATAGATTGAGTGGCTTAAACAACAAACATTTGTGTCTCACAGTTCCAGAGATTGGAAAATCCAAGTTCAAGGTGCCAGCATACCCAGTGTTGGGTGAAGGCCCCCTTTCTGGTTTGCAGGTGGCCAGCTTCTTACTGTATCCTCACATGGCCAAGAGAAAGATCATCTCTCTCATGTCTTTAAAGGACACTAATCCCCTTCATGAGGGCTCCACCTGAATTACCTATTAACCACCCCAAAGCCCCACCTCCATATACCACCATATACCTCCGTATACAACAGTGGGGATTAAGGCTTTAACATCTGTATTTCAATGGAGGAGGGTGGGGCAAAACCATTCAGTCCATAGCATAAGACAATTGTTTTCATAGGGAGAAAACACCTGTCACAGTGAATTTGTTTCTCTGCCTACTAGAAACCTTAAAAGAACAGGATGACCATTGTGTGACTGGCAATTCAAACTGCTGAGGGGCTGAGGACTTTTGTGACTGTTTGTAATGTACTTTGATCCTTGACCCTTTCATATTAGATGGAATTTCAAACACGCAGAGGGAATTTTATACAAAGTTCCTGTTCTTTCTCTTTTAGGAAATAAAGTTTTGAAGATGTAGAACTATTAATTGATTAAATTAACAAGCTTGCTAAACTCTGTAGAGATAATTTCTACCTGGTAAAATATCACAGTAGCCTTAAGAGTCAAAACCCCTTTTCAGGGAAATATTCAGAGTGGTTTTTACTAGAACTAGCAAAGAATTAAGGTTCAGGTGCCCTCACTAGTGGGGTGATCTTAAGCAATTATTGATATTTAACTACGCTGTGACTCCGTCCCCTCTCTGGTAAGGTATAGGAATAACACTGCATTATTTATAAAGCTCTTATGAAACCTAAATTTCAGATCCATGGTTAACTGACTTGTTTAAAGAGGAAGGAAAGGAAATTATGTAGTACTTGGCATGTGAGATCAAGCTCCATTATGAGGCAGGAAATGAGATGTGGGAGGCTATTTGAATCTGGCACTTGCAGACCAAATTAACAATTCTAAACTATTCATTACATGGTCTGGGTAAGCCAGTTCTTTACTTTTACTTTTAAGGTGTAGTGCACCTGATACCCTGATACGCTGGTCAAGGATTTTTCTGGGGATACTTGCTTTCTCAGGGTGGATTCTGGCTGCCTCATTGGCTTTGCTAAGTGACAGATTTATTTATTTATATTGATATAAAGCCTTTATTCAAAATGCAGGGATTTAAATCCTTAATTTATGATAAGTTGGTGATAATTTTACAGACATCTTTATAGATAATGAATTTTTAATTAAAGGGAATGATGAAAACATAATGAAGTAATTACTTGTTAATTGCAGGTTTATGACTCATAAGTCACTACCCACCATCCTCTTTCTGAGGTGAATGCTTTGGTGTATATTTATATATGTATTTATTTATTATAGAAAGGATGTAAGGCAGTTGGCAGGGAATGCTTAAAACATAGCAAGAAAACACCAATGAGAGGTGGACAAGAAAGAGAAAAAGGGAAATCTAGGAAGTAAAGCAAATAAATAAACTAGCGCAGAGATCTCTAATTAAAACTGTAGGCAAGCAAGCTTTGTCACATCTGTGGGTTAAAATGAGATCCTGGGAAATCTCACAGATCCTAGCACCTATTAGATATAAATAATCATTGTTTAAGAAAAGCACATTAATTTCTAATTCTTAGAGAAGGAGGAAGAGAAAACAGGAAAATCAGAATACTTTGGTTTAAATCATAGAATTGCCCACATACTAGCTGTGTGACCTTGGGCAAGTTAATTTACTTTACTGTTCTTGCCTAATAGCTTCATCCACTAAATGGATATGAAAATAATATCCACCTCAGAGCATTGTTTTAAGGATTAAATTAAACAATGCATGCAAAGCAGTTAGCACAATCTCTGAGACTTAAAGGACTCAATATAGATAAAGTTTAGCTATTTTCATTTCTTTTAGAGAAGGTATAAATTGATCCAAGAATATCTACTTATAAAAACATTGTGCCAAGTCAAGGGCATACCAATGTTCACACTGTTGCCAGAGATACTTAGTAAACACCTTGTTTACACTTGGTTCTGGGATGCTGTGAGCACTATGAGTGAGAGCCTTTCAGCCACAGACCTTTGAGGAGATGAAATTTACCCTCATCTGTCTTCACAATTAATACTTGCAATACACAACACAGGAATCAAAAATATAGTAATCAAGTAATGTCCTAGATTCACAAACTTGATGTATAAGCTTCTTTTATTGATGATTTTGCATGGATGATAAAATAACATACAGTGTAATTGAGCTATAGGTGATAAATGTGACATTGGTTTGAATCCTCCTCCTCCCCCTCTTTCTTCTTCTTTACTTGTCATAAACCTCTTGCTTCATAAGGTTAGAAAGATCAGTTCATCACTAATCAGCTAGGAAATGTATCACAGGTACTTCAGAAGTGGACAGTGCAGGAACCTGAGTCTTTCTGAGATTCTGTGGTACAGTGACTCTATTTGGTCTATTCAGAGTCAAGAGGAAGAAGAAGAAGATTATATGGTCAAAAAGAAAAAAAAGTAAAAATGGTGTCAGGAAACCTGGGATTTTTTCCACCTTTTCCAATTATTTGTTCTATAACTTTGGTCTATTCTCCAGGCCCCTCAATTTTTTGTCTGGTTTTGTTTTGTTTTGTAAACAAGAAATGAGGTCAGCACACTCTTCTAAGGAATGATAACATGGATTTGAACTCTTATATGTATGTTACATATTGGGAAAGAGAAGGGGATATAAATAGAGATTGTATGTTACAAAGTACTCTAAATTTGGTTTCATACAGACAAAGGTTCAATTCCTGCTGCCTGTGAAATGAGCTGCGTGACCATAGACAAATCACTTAAACTCTCAGAACTCTTTTCCTTCCTTACAGGGTATGTGTGTGTGTGTGTGTGTGTGTGTGTGTGTGTGTGTGTGTGTGTGTGTGTGTGTCTGAAATATATTTTAATATATACATACATATATAATTACTTATATATATTTATATGAATATATAATCTTATTCAGACTTCACTCTTCAGAGTTTTGAAAAATCTGTTTGGGCTAAAGTTTACCTTAATAGATTGTAAAATCAATAATGATAACACATTGTATGGTTCTTCAGAATAAGGAAGATGACAAATTGTTTCTAACAGCCCTTATCTACTTTTGAAGCATCATCTATTTGAAACAATGGATGTGCTTCTATAAATATTGAGCTTGATTTGTACAGTAGCAAGTCAGTCTAATGTAAGAAAAGAGTTGGGAATAAAATTAATCAACCTGCAAGTATTTGGAGATATTTGCAACTTATA
Organism: Hippopotamus amphibius kiboko; assembly: GCF_030028045.1. Taxonomy (NCBI): domain Eukaryota; kingdom Metazoa; phylum Chordata; class Mammalia; order Artiodactyla; family Hippopotamidae; genus Hippopotamus; species Hippopotamus amphibius. The sequence continues at coordinate 73,397,930 of NC_080187.1, forward strand.
AATGTTAACCAAATCAAGCAGCCCTCTTTAACAACCATCCATGCTTCACAGAACTTATACCAATAATAATATCTGAAATATATTGCCTGGGACTCACAGCAAGCCACCCTGCAACCCAGCCTAGCCCACCAGTGGGCTGGCACCAGCCCCAGGACCCCATGAGCCACACAGCCAGCCATGCCAGTACCTGGTTCCACCTACCAGTGGGCCAGCAGCCACTGCATGAGACAGGGCATGGCAGCCACCTGGGCCAGAAGTTAGCCCCACCTACCAATATGCCCACAGTATTGGCCCCTCCACTACAGAAGGGCTCATGCAGCCCACAGAGGGGACACCCCTAGAGCATATAGTTCTGGTGACCAGTAGAAATGTGCTGTTGGGCCCCATATGATGTCTCCTGCATAAGGCCGTTTCTCCAAGATCAGGAAACATAAACGACTTACTTAATACATAGAAATAAACACAGAGAATTAGGGGAAATGAGGAGGCAAAGGAATATGTTACAAAGGAACAAGACAATAGCTTCAGAAAGAGAAACTAAACAAAGTAGAGATAAGCAATCTACTCAATAAAGAGTTCAAGGTAATGATCATCAAGATGCTCAATGAACTTGTGAGGAGAATGGATGACCACAGTGAGAATTTTTTTGTTATTTAAGAACTTTTATTGAGATACAGTTAACAGACAATAAACAGCATATATTTAGAGTGTACAATTTGGTATCCCAATCTCCCAGTTCATTCCCCCCCAACCCTCCCCACTTTCCCCACTTGGTGTCCATGTGTTTATTCTCTACACCTGTGTCTCTATTTCTGCCTTGCATTTCCTCTTTCATAGTTGTTAGCATTTGCCTTATGTATTGAGGTGCTCCTATACTGGGTGCATATATATTTAGAATTGTTATCTCCACTTCTTGGATGGATCCCTTGATCTTTATATAGTGTCCTTTCTTGTCTCTTGTAACATTTTTTATTTTAAAGTCTATTTTATCTGATATGAGTATTGCTACTCCAGCTTTCTTTTGATTTTCATTTGCATGGAATATCTTTTTCCATCCCCTCACTTTCCATCTGTATGTGTGCTTAGGTCTGAAGTGGGTCTCTTGGAGACAGCATATATATGGGTCTTGTTTTTGTATCCATTCAGCCAGTCTGTGTCTTTTGGTTGGTGCATTTAGTCCATTTACATTCAAGGTCATTATCAATATGTATGTTCCTATTACCATTTCCTTAATTGTTTTGTTTTTGTTTTTGTAGGTCCTTTTCTTCTCTTATGTTTCCCGCTTAGAGAAGTTCCTTTATCACTTGCTGTAGGGCTGGTTTGGTGGTGCTGAATTCTCTTAGCTGTTGCTTGTCTGGAAAGCTTTTGATTTCTCCATCGAATCTGAATGAAATCCTTGCTGGGTAGAGTATTCTTGGTTGTAGTTTCTTCGCTTTTATCACTTGAAATATATCATGCCACTCCCTTCTGGCTTGCAGAGTTTCTGCTGAGAAATCAGCTGTTAACCTTATGGGAATTCCCTTGTATGTTATTTGTCATTTTTCCCTTGTTGCTTTTAATAACATTTCTCTGTCTCTAATTTTTGTCAGTTTGACTACTATATGTCTTAGCATGTTTCTCCTTGGGTTTATCCTGCTTGGGACTCTCTGCACTTCCTGGACTTGGGTAGCTATTTCCTTTCCCATGTTAGGGAAGTTTTCAACTAGAATCTCTTCCAATATTTTCCCAGGTCCTTTCTCTCTCTCTTCTCCTTCTGGGACGGACCCCTATAATGCGAATATTGGTGCATTTAACATTGTCCCAGAGGTCTCTTAGGCTCTCTTCAGTTCTTTGCATTCTTTTTTCCTTATTCTTTGCTGCATCAGTGATTTTCACCATTCTGTCTTCCAGGTCACTCATTCGCCCTTCTGCCTCAGTTAATCTGCTGTTGGTTCCTTCTAGTATATTTTTCATTTCAGTTATTGTGTTGCATATTTCTGTTTGTTTGCTCTTTAATTCTTCTAGGTCTTTGGTAAACTTTTTGATCTTTGCATCCAGTGTTTTTTCAAAGTCCTGAATCATCTTCACCATCATTATTCTGAATTCTTTTTCTGGAAGGGTGCCTATCTCCTCTTCATTTAGTTGTTTTTCTGGGATTTTATCCTGTCCCTTCATCTGGTACAAAGTCTTCTGCTTTTTCATTTTCTCTATCTTTCTATGGCTGTGGTTTTCAGTTTCACAAGACGAAATACTGCTGATACTGCTTGATACTGCTGTCTTCCCTCTTGTGGAGAAAGCTCTCTAGGAGGCTTGTGCATGCTTGCTGATGGGAGGGACTCCATAGTGAGAATTTTAACAGAGAATTAGGAAATATAAATAAGAACCAAACGGGGCTAAAGAATACAATAACTGAAATAAAAAAATTCACAAGAAGGAAATCCACAGGAGATTATAAGATACAGAGGAGTGGATCAGCTACCTGGAAGACAGAGTAGTGGAAATCAACCAAGCTGAACAGGAAAAATAATTAAAAGAAATGAGGATAGTTTAAGAGACCTCTGGGATAACATTAAGGATACTAAGGTTCACATTATAGGGTCCCAGAAGGAACAGAACTTATTTGAATAAATTATAGCTGAAAACTTCTCTAACCTGGGAAAGGAAACAGATATCCAGGTTCAGGTACCACGGAGAGTCCCAAACAAAATCAACTCAAAGAGGTCCACACCAAGACATCTTATAATCAAAATGGCAAAAGTTCAAGATAGCCTTAAAAGTGGCAGAGAAAAGCAAATATTTGTGTACAAGAAAACTCCCATAAGATCATCAGCTGACTTTCAGCAAAAACTTTGAGGTCAGAAGGAAGTGACATGATATACTCAAAGTGATGAAATGAAAAATATCTATACCAATAATATTCTCTCTGGCAAGGCTATTATTCATATTTGAAGGAGAGATAAAAAGTTTTACAGATAAATAAAAGCTAAAAGAGTTCAGCACCAATAAACTGCTTTAGAAAAGTGTTAAAGAAATTTCTCTAAATGGAAAAGGAAAGGCTACTACTAGAAATATGAAAATTACAAAAGGAAACATCTCCCTGGTAAAGGAAAACATACAGTAAAGGTAGTAGACCAACCACTAATAAAGCTAGTAGGAAGGTTAAAAGACAAAAGTGATAAAATCATCTATATGCAAAATAAGAAGTTAAGGAATACACAGACCAAAAAGATGTAAAATATGATGTCAAAAACATTAAACATGGCTGTGGGGAGAGAAAAATTAAGAACAAGGAAATCATATCAAGCATCTTTTCTGGCCATAGTGCTATAAGACTGGAAATCAACTACAAGAAAAAAAAGTACAAAAAACACAAACATGTGGAGGCTAAACAATATGCTACTAAATGGCCAATGGATCACTGAAGAAATCAAAGAGGAAATTTAAAAATACCTGGAGATAAATGAAAACAAAAACACAATGATCTAAAATTCATGGGACATGGCAAAAGCAGTCCTAAGAGGGAAGTTTACAGCAATACAAGCTTACCTCAGGAAACAAGAAAAATCTCAAATAAACAACCTAACTTTACACCTAAAGGAACTTGCAAAAGAACAAACAAAACCCAAAGTTAGTGGAAGAAAAGAAATCATAAAGATCAGAGTAGAAATAAATGAAATAAAGACTAAAAATTTAATTACTTAAAAAGATCAATGAAACTAAGAGCTGATTCTTTGAAAAGATAAACAAAATGGATGAACCTTTAGCCAGACTCATCAAGAAAAAAAAGAGAGTAGGCCCAAATCAATAAAATCAGAAATGAAAGAGAAGTTACAATTGCCACCACAGAAAAGCAAAGGATCGTAAGAGATTACTTTGAACAATTATATACCAGTTAAATCGACAACCTTGAAAAATGGATAAATTCCTAGAACTGTACATTCTCCCGAGACTGAATCATGAAGAAATAAAAAAATATGAACAGACTAATTACCAGTAATGAATTTGAATCAGTGATAATAAAACTCCAAACAAACAAAATCTAAGACCAGATGACTACACAGGTAAATCTACCAAATATTTGAAGAAGAGTTAACATCTGTATTTCTCAAAATATTATAAAAACTTGAAGAGAAAGGAACATTTTGAAACTCATTTTACAAGGCTGGCATCACCTTGATATCAAAACCAGACAAAGACACCAGAAAAAAGAAAGAAAATTACAGGCCAATTTCACTCATGAAAATAGATGCAGAAATCTTCGAAAATATTAGCAAACTAAATTTAACAGTATATTAAAAGGATCACACACCATGATCAAGTGGGATTTATCCCAAGGATGCAAGGGGGATTTGATATCTGCAAATTAATCAACACAATCCACCACTTCACAAATAAAGAATAAAAATTGTATGATCATCTCAATAGATGAAGGAAAGATTTTGACAAAATTCATCATCCATTTATGATAAAAACTCTCAGCAAGGCGGGTATAAAAGGAACATACCTCAACATAATATAGATCATTTATGACAAACTCACAGCCAACATCATACTCAATAATGAAAAGCTGAAAGCATTTCTTCTAAGCTCAGGAGCAAGATAAGGATGCCTACTCTTGCCACTTTTATTCAGCATAGTATTGGAAGTCACAGCCACAGTAGTCAGACAGGAAAAATAAAAAGAATCCAAATTAGAAAGGGAGAAATAAAGCTCCCTGTTTGCAGATAACATAATACTATATATAGAAAATCCTAAAGCTACCACCAAAAATCTATTAAAATAATAAATTCAGTAAAGTTGCAGGATACACAATATACAGAAATCTGTTGCATGTCTAGAAATTAACAGTAAATTATCAGAAAGAGGAATTAAGAAAACAGTCCCATTTACAATTGCATCAAAAAGAATAAAATACCTAGGAATAAACCCAACCAAAGAGGTAAAAGACCTGTACTCAGAAAACTGGAAGATATTGATGATAGAAACTGAAGATGACACAAACAAATGGAAAGATATATTGTGCTTATGGATTGGAAGAAATAATATTGTTAAATTGACTATACCACCCTATGCAACCTACAGATTCAGCACAATCCCAATCAAAATACCAGAGACATTTTTCACAGAACTAGAGCAAATAATTTTAAAATTTATATCAAAACACAAAAGACCCCTTATAACCAAAACAATCTTAAGAAAAAATAGCAAAGCTAGAGGTATCATGCTCCCTCATTTTAAACTATACTGGAAAGCTACAGTAATCAAAATAATGTGGTATTGGCAAAAAACACATGTATAGATCAATGGAACAGAATAGAGAGCCCAGAGATAAACCCACACTTACATAATCAGTTAATCTATGACAAAGGAAGCAGGCACATGCAATGGGGGAGAAGACCACCTCTTCAATAAATGGTTTTGGAAAAACTGGTCAGCTACATGCAAATGAATCAAACTGCACTCTTTTGCACACCATATCTACAAATAAACTCAAGATAAATACTTAAATGTAAGACCAAAAACCATGAAACTTAGAAGGAAACATAGGCAGTATGCTGTTAGACATCAGTCTTAGTAATATATATATATATTCTATATATATTTGGCTCTCTCTCCTTGGGAAAGAGAAACAAGCAAAAATAAATGAGAGCACATCAAAATAAAAAGCTTTTGCACAGTAAAGGAAACTATCAATAAAAGGGCTGCCTACTGAATGGGAGAAGATAATGCAAATGATATAATTGACAAGGTGTTAATACCCAAAATATACAAAGAACTCATACAACTCAACATCAAAAAACAAACAACCCAATTAAAAAATGGGCAGAGGACTGAAAAAATAAATGAACATTTTTCCAAAGGAGATATGTAGATGGCTAACAGACATATGTTCAACATCACTAATCACCAGGGAAATGCAAATCAGAACCACAATGAGATATCACCTCACACTTGTCAGCATGGCTGTTATTAGAAAGAAAAGAAAGTATTGGTGAGGGTGTAGAGAAAAGGGAGCCCTCATGTACTGTTGGTGGGATTGGAAATTGTTGCAGCTACTATGGAAAACAGTACGGAGGTTCCTCAAAAAATTAAAAATGGAACTATCATAAGATTCAACAATTCCACTTCTGCATATTTTTCTGAAGAAAACAAAAACACTAATTAGAAAAGAGACATGCACCCCTATGTTCATTGCACCATTATTTACAATAGCCGTGATATAGAAGCAATCTAAATGTCAATGGACAGATGAATGGATAAAGAAGATGTGATACATACATACAAACACACAAACACACACACCATGGAATATTACTCAACCATAAAAGAGAATACAATCTTGCCATTTGCGATCATGTGGATGGGCCTAGGAGATATTTATAATTCTAAGTGAAATAAGTCAGAGCAAGACAAATACCGTATGTTTTCACTAACATGTGGAATCTAAAAATGAAAACAAATGAACCCACATGAGAATACATAAACTGACTCATAGATGCAGAGCACAAACTGGTGGTTGCCAGAGGGGAGCGTGTGTGGCGGTGAGTGAAATAAGTGAGGAAGAGAAAGAGATACAAACTTACAGTGATAAAAGTCAGAGGGATGTAACTTACAGCAGAGGAATATAGTCAATAATATGGTAATAACTTGTATGTTAGGCTTATCATGGTGATCATTTTGTAATGTATAAAAAATATTGTCACTGTTATACACCTGAAACTAATATTTTAAGTAAATTATAGTTGATAAAATAACTGAGAAATTAATACAGTGTTAAATAGTAAAACATTATATAATAGAATAAATATTCTGATGAGATTTCCTCCCTTCCTAAAGCAGATGTGTTTTAACAAATTATGACTATAAGTGTTGGTAATGTAATGCCTTTTTTTTTCTCTGAAACTTTTATCATATAAACATGTTCTCTCATGGAAAAAAAACCCCGCTTTGAGATCCCAGCTCACACCTGTCAGAATGGTGATCATCGAAATGACAAAAAATAGCAAGTGTTGCTGAGAATGTGGAGAAAAGAAAGCCCTCATGCACTGCTGGTGTGGTTGTAAGTTGGTATAACCATTATAAAAAAAAGTATGGAGGTTCCTCAAAAAAATAAAAGAGAACTACCATACGATCCAGCAGTTCCACTTCTGAGTATTAGCTTGAAGAAAATAAAACACTCATTCAAAAAGATATGTGCACCCTGTATGTTCACTGCTGCATTATTCACAGTATCTAAGATATAGAAGTAACCTAAGTGTCCACTGATAGATGAATGTATAAAGAAGATGTGGTATACGTTACAATGGAATATTATTCAGCCATAAAAAACAAAAATTGCAATCTTGCCATTGAGACAACATGGATGGATCTAGAGGGTATTGTGCTTAGTGAAATGTCAGAGAAAAATCGAGACTGCATGAAATCATTTATATGTGGAATCTAAAAAGCAAAACAAAGCAAAATGAAACCAGACTCATAGAGAACAAATAGGTGGTTGTCAGAAGAAAGGTGGGGATGGGAGAGTGGGCAATATAGGTGAAGGGGATTAAGAATATAAACCTCCACTTATATAATAAATAAGTCATGGGGATGTAATATACAGCATGAGGAATATGGTCAGTAATATTGTAGTAACTCTGTGTGGTTACTACACTGTCTTGGGGATCATTTCATAATTTATGCAAGTATCAAATCATCATATAGTACACCTGAAACTAACATAATATTGCACATCAACTCAACTGTATTTCAATAAAAATATTGCTTGTTTACTATAGTGGCAGGTACTGTTTCTAAGTGTTCATTTATTGCTCATAAAGATCCTAGGAGGAGATACTATCATTATCTGTGATACACTTTTCAGAAAATTAAGAGTTTAATTTGCCCAAAGTCAACACAGTTAGCACAAGCTATCTGATTCCACAGCTTGACTAATTTTTCATTAGTATGATACTTTATTGCCAGGATCTTAAAAAATATGTTTAAATAGGTAAAATATTTACATATTTCAAAGACTAGAGGATCAAGATTTTCAAAGATTGACCCTTGAACAGTGTGTGGGTTAGGGACCCTCACCCTCTGCACAGTCCAATATCCTATATAATTTATAGGGCCTTGTGTATGTGTGGTTCCTCCCTATTTGTGGTTGCATATCTGCCAATTCAACTAACCTCCAATTGTATAGTAATGTAACATTTACTAGAGAAAAAAAATCCCCAAACCTGTGTTGTTTAGGGGTCAATTGTATAAGAGAAAATTTGCTCTCCTTCCTCTGTCTTCTAGACATCAGTGTTACCTTGCTGATGTAATTAATGCTTTTACTTTGTCAGGTATGCTTTCCAGGTATGGCAGATGTTCTTTGTCTATCCTTTTTTTTTTTTTTTAATACCAAAAACAGAAATATAAAGTACATACTGCTCTGCATTTCTACGTTTTATGTTTTTGAGCTGTGTATATCTGCCTATTTGTGTGTATTCTTAATAATAAATCATGGAGATTGCTCCATAGTCATGCATAAAAATTCTTTTGTCTGCAGAGTTGGAGGAGCATAATTTAACAAGTCCCTTTTTCTAGACACTTAGGTTGCATTGAATTTACTGTTTTTATTCCTTATGCAGAATAACCTTGTATACATGTCATTTGATTTTCAGTGTAGTGTCACTTTTTGATGTTTTATTGAGAAATAACTGACATACAATAAACTGCCCATATTTAAAGTGTAGAATTTGATGGCTTGTAATATAGTAAATGACCATGAAACCATGACTGTGGTAAAAACAATGAACATATCCATCATCCCCGAACGTTATACCTCTTTGTAATCCTTTTCTCTCCCTTCTCTCCCTTCCCCCACCCACAGGCAGCCACCCATCTGCTTTCTGTCACTCTGGATTGTTTTTCATTTTCCATAATTCCATGTAAATGGAATCATAAAGTTTGTCTTTTTTTGCCCAGCTTCTTTTACTCTGCATTGTTATTTTGAGATTCATTTGTGTTGTTGCGTTTATTAATAATAATTTCTTTTTCCATTTCATTGATGTTTTAAATTGTTTCCTATTTTCTATTTCATTCATTTCTGTCTTGATTTTTAACATTTCTCTTCTTGTAATTACTTTGCGTTTAATTCCCTTGTTTTCCTATTTTTTTAAGGTAGAAACTGAGACCATTAACTTGAGAACTTTCTTCTTTTCTAATTAACATGGTTCAGTGCTATAAATTTCCTCTTAAATGCTGCTTTATAGCATTGTATGAAATTTGATATTTAAAAATTTTTATTTAATTCAGTTATTTTTAAAATTGCTTTTGATTTATTCTTGATCTATGGTTTATTTATAAATGTGTTATTTAGTTTCAAAATATTGAGGGATTGTCCTGTTATTGACTTCTAATTTAGTCCTTTTGGTGCTTAGAGAACATACTATGTATGGCTATCATCCTTTAAAGATTTGTTGAGACTCATTTCATGGTCCAAAATATAGTCTATCTTGTTACATGTTTCTTGTGTACACAAAGTAATGTGTTCTGCTGTTGGGAGAAATATTGTATAAATATTAATTAGATCACATTGGCTGATTGTATAATTTAAATTTCTATCTTTTACTGATCTTATATCTATTTTTCTGTCAATTATTGGTAAAGGGGTATTAAAATCTCCAATTATAATTGTGAATTTGCTTCCCTTTGGAACTTTATTGTGTATTTTGAGGCTCAATTATTGGGTGCATAAACAGTATTGCCATGACCTCTTGATAAAATGACCAATTTACATTATAAAATTACCTTTTAAAAAATCCTTGATAATATTTATTACTCTGAAATAATTTTTCTGATATTAATATATCCATTCCATATTTCTCTCGATTAGTGTGAGCAGGGTATACATTTTATTATTCTTTGACTTTTTAACCTATTTGAACCTTGTATTTACAGTTCTTTCCTGTAGGCTGCATGTGTTTATCTGTACCCTACTTTTTTTTTTTAATTAATTAATTAATTAATTTTATTGGCTGTGTTGGGTCTTTTTTGCTGTGTGCGGGCTTTCTTTAGTTGCTGTAAGTGGGGGCTACTCTTCATTGTGGTGCGCAGGCTCCTCACTGTAGTGGCTTCTCTTGTTGTGGAGCACAGGCTCTAGGCACGTGGGCTCCAATAGTTGTGGCACATGGGCTCAATAGTTGTGGCTCACGGGCTCTAGAGCACAGGCTCAATAGTTGTGGCACACGGGCTTAGTTGCTCCGTGGCATGTGGAATCTTCCCAGTGCAGGGCTCGAACCCGTGTCCCTGCATTGGCAGGTGGATTCTTTACCACTGCGCCACCTAGGAAGTCCAGTTAGCTCTGTTATTGAAACATTTTCCCACTGCAGGATTTGCCCATTCGAGGAGTAAGATAGTCTCAATTTTCAGTGCTTTAAAGAATGCCTGAGAATGAGTTAAGATTGGTACAGAAATATGGAAAGAAAAGGATAATTATCTGTAAATAAAAGGGATAACTTATTTAAGTAAATTCAAGCACATGACCAGAAATTAGGTAGGCCACTGTTGATTTACACAGAAGTATCTCATTTAGGTCACTATCCTTAACGAGCATGTGACAAGCATAACACTTATAGACATAACTCACCCAGTATGTAGGTGAGTCATATGAACGCAATTTGCTGAAGATCTCAAAGCTAAAAATTCTGATATTTACCTTGTTCCTTAAATGGAGCTTATTAGAGCTCATAAAATTATTAGTGAACTTAATAATTAATTAATAATTCATTATCAAATTTTAATTACTAATGAAATTTCCTGAGTGCTCAGGAAAGCTAACTTCCAAGCAAGTTTCCTAATCAGACATCTGTTTCACTTTTACTTCAATTTGGTGCATCTCAACCCTAACAGATTTAAATTCAGTATCACCCTGTTACCATCTTCTAATCATGAACTACTACAAAGATCAAGATATTAGAATATTACCCAGCATCACAAAACCTTTATCTTTTACTCTTCTAGTCAATAATCCCTCAAAGTTATCCCGTTTTGACTGTATTCCCCATCAATTTATTTTGCTTGTTTTAAGATCTTTATATTAATGAAATCATAGTGTATGTACTTTTTTGTGTACCTACTCAACATTATAGTTTTTGGGATTCACCCATGTTGAACTTTAAGACCACTTCAGGGATTTAAGCTCTTGCCTGAAAAATTGCTGAGCCCCTGCACTAGAGTCCTTAATCCTCCAGGATCATGGAGAAAGGGGCAAATGCTGAGCGCGGAGAGAGAGGAGAGGTTGTGATGCAGTCTTTTTTTTTTTTTTGGCAAGCAGATTCCCCATGAGCTGAATGGAGGTTGTGGAAAATGAAATGTCATGAGTAATTTCGATAACGCTTTTGTAAGACATGAGTGGACAAAGGATTTTTGAATAACAGGGAACATTTAGTTAGTCCATACGGAATAAAGGCCTAGTGGGGAATAAAGGGATTGCTCCTGAGAAGCTGGAGTTCCCATACAGAGTGTGTATTAGTTTGCCTGGGCTTCCATAGGAAAAAAACAGACTGGGTGGCTTCAACAAGAGGAATTTATTTTCTAACAATTCCGGAGACTAGAAGTTTAAGATCAAGGTGTTAGCAGGTTTGGTTTCTTCTGAGGCCTCTCTCCTTGGCTTGTAGCTGGCTGCCTTCTTATTGTGTCCTCACATTGTTGCCCTTGGTCATTGTGTCATCTGTGTCCTAATCTCTTCTTATAAGCACATGAGTCTTATTGGATTAGAGCCAACTCATATGATTTCATTTTACCTTAATTACCTCTTTAAAGGCACTATCTCTAAATATAGTCACATTCGGTGATACTGAGGATTATGACTTCAATATATGAATTTTGGGGGAATACAGTTCAGCCCCTAGCAGAGGACAACCTCATAAGGCTTTTTGAAGAACCCACCAATGCACCCACATGAGAGACACATTTAAAGTCATGGCACATAGAAGTTAGTGATGGCCACAGAAGTAGAAAGGGAAAAAAAAAAAAAAAACATGGAAAGGTGCAAGTACAAACAGATTCTCCTCTCCCCACTCCATCTCTATCCTCTCTAAGCTGCTACTACCTCTGTCCTAGCCTGTGCTGGGGAGGAGAAGAGGGTAAGCGCTGCAAGATATTGACTCTTTAAAATGATTAGCATTGAGATTTTAGAAACTGGGATGAACATTTTAATGACTAAAAGGATCTGGACATTTATGAAAAGCAGCTGACTTTCATTAAAGTTATGACAAGAGATATTGGGCACCCTTAACCCAGATCAATTGAATTAGAATTTCTAGGAGTGGCCCAAGTAATTTTTAAAGCTCCCTGTAGGATACCAGTGAGTACCTGGTATGGGGACACAGTGCTTTGGGCATTAATCTCCTACCCACTGGGGTCATCATCAGTAATGACTGCATTGCTGCTCCTACATGGGATCTCTGGGGGCTCCAAACTAATGTCACCCCGGCTTCTGCCTCCTTTCCCAGCCATAATTGGTAAACCAGAATAAGCTTATTCATACAGAATTAGTCTGTAACAAAATGCCCATTCACATTGAAACTTTTACACCTGATAGAAAATGTTTGGCAATTTGGGTTTTTCAGGACCCATTCAATTTGTCCTAGAGACCTGTAGGAGATGAATATGTTGGCATTCACATGTGTTCTATTTGTGAGTAAATCTTCTACCCCATCAATACCTTATTATGTTGGTGGGCCAATTAGCAGTGAATTGTGTCACAAGCTTGTGCTGGAAATTCTGATTTGGTTCCCACTTGATCTCAAGGTTCTCCGGTCAAACTTTCAGTTTCATTCTTGATTCATCCTCTTTGCTTTGTAATTCTCCCACACTAATCTACCTTCAGATCCTTGTACATGTAAGGCTGAGGTTCCTTCCTGCCTCAGGACCTCACATCCTTCACACAGACTTTATCTAATTCCATGCTGAGTATTTTATTCAGGATATTTGGGTCAATATGTTCTGTGGACTAGCAGTGCCAACAAAAACTGGGAGTGTTTTAGAAGTACAAAATGAGTTTTCCCACCTTTCAGATCTATCAAATCAGAATGTCTCTGGAAGTCACCCAGAAACCTTTGTTTTAACAAGATCTTAAAAGAATTTTTGTGTCCTCCACAATTTCAGAAGCACTATTCTAGGTTATCCTATATTGTTTCAAATAAACCTTGAAATCTCAAGGCCTTAACAGAATAATATTGTATGTAATAATGTAATAATATGTAATAATAATACATCTCATCAATGTAAATCAGGTGGCTCCCCTTGGGGGCTGTCCCCCAAGTTCTGGGATCCAAGCTTTTTTCATCTCATGATGCTATCAACATGTTATCTCGCTCAAAGGTCACTGTAGATAGAAAAATGAATGATTGGGTGTTTCGAGATAAAGCTTAAAAATAGCATACGTCATTTATGCCCACGTGTCATAGGCTAGAATTCAGTCAAATGGCACCAATCAGACTGCAAGGGAGACTGGAAAATGTAGAGAAACGTGGCATTTATGAACACTGACAGTTTTTGCACCAACTGATTGGCCTTTGCTTGGTTCAGTCTACTCCTCCTTCAGGTTCCAGTAAATGTGTTACCTCCTCATACAGATCTGACGCTGACACCCATGTTTGCTCCTTGCTAGACCTGAGGATACTTAAGGTTTAATTCTGATTAAAATAATTTACATCTTACTTTTTGATACATAGGATTAACCAATTGCCCTTTAACTGTATTTAAAAATGTATACTCTCAGAATTTTCATTCTCACATTATGAAAAAATTGTTCACCACCCTAATTTTAATTCCAATTAAATTATTAGAGAATTTGTACATATTCTGATGAGTTTATTTCTCAGTTTTTCAGCCATGTTCTTAGTCTAACTTGCTGAGGCATTTCTTTGTCTTTTTTGGTAATGGCGTTTGCCATTTCTGAAGATATTTTTCCCTGAGATGATGATTTTTTTTGACTGATAGAGTTTTGGAATTAGTTGTGGCTAGGACTATGTCACCATTTGTATTTTGCCATATTTCATCTTTTTGAGGTTATTTAGTTTCCGGTCAGGCTTAGGAAGGCCTTCCTTACTTTAACGCCATGAAGAGATTCTCTGTATTGCTCTACAACAACCAGGGTTGATGAAAAAGAAAAAAAATGATAGGAATTCAAGAACATCTGAAGGATATTAGAGACCTAATACATCTGAGAAAAGAACATCCTTTAAAAAGAGCTAAAATGGCTGGTTTTATGAAAGGTCAAAAGACAAAGTGATAGCACCGTTGACACAGGAGTCCTTCAATAAGCCAACCTACAATTTGTGAGCGGTCGGCAAAAGGGACACTTATGAGAAATAAGGTTCATTTTACAGTTTTGTACCTCAGGGCACAGGGTGTTTATCTGATTCCATCTCATAGCCAGAAAAATACTTCTAAAAATGGGGTTCTATTAAATAGCTCCTCAGTGGTCAGAAGAACTCTTACATGGGAATTTTCTCCCTCTGGTATACCTTATGTTTTATACCATAAATTGAATTTAAAAATTAGACTAAAAACCTTATATTTGGTTACATAATGCCACTTCCCTATCATCGTTGTAGTCACTTAGCTTATATTAGAAATTCACAATCCTTTTTAGCAGCTTCTATGTCCTTCCACCCAGGATGCTTGCTTGGCTGCCTCTATACTCTCTGGAAGATGCCATAACAATGTCCTGCTTTGTCCTGCTCTATCTCTATCCTATTCATCATCTGTTCTGCCTCTGCTTTCTTTCCCAAAGAAAAGAACTTGGCTAAATACTTTACTCTTTTCCTCTGTCTACTCCCAGACTCTTCCTGATCAAGCTGAATTGCACACCAAAGCTCCATCCGACCCTGAATAAGTAGGTCTCACTGTAAAATTTATTTGACTTTTTATTTATATTTAAGAACTTTTATTGAGATATAACTGACATACAATAAGCTGCATATATTTAAAGTGTACAATTTGATTTTTTTCTTGTTAGTAATGTATATATGGTAGTCCCAATCTCCCAATTCATCCCACCCCAGTGCACCCCCACTTCCCCCCCTTGGTGTCCGTATGTTTGTTCTCTACATCTGTGTCTCTATTTCTGCCTTGCAAACCGGTTGATTTGTACCATTTTTCTAGATTCCACATATATGTGTTAATATACAATATTTGTTTTTCTCTTTCTGATTTACTTCACTCTGTATGACAGTCTCTAGGTCCATCCACGTCTCTACAAATGTCTCAATTTCGTTCCTTTTTACGGATGAGTAATATTCCATTGTATGTATGTACCACATCTTCTTTATCCATTCATCTGTTGATGGACATTAGGTTGCTTCCATGACCTGGCTATTGTAAATAGTGCTGCAATGAACATTGGAGTACATGTCTGTTTTTGAATTATGGTTTTCTCTGGGTATATGCCCTGTAGTGGGATTGCTGGGTATTTTTAAAAAGTTATGGTATTTTTAGATAATCTACTAATTTCAAATATTTTCATTCTTAGGTTTTTTTTTTAACTCCGCAAATCAGTAGCTTCACAGACTGTTTACCACAGAAAAGGGAGCTGAATTTTATTTAATTACAACTTTGTGCCAGCCCATTGAAAAAAAATTAACTACGTTTGTAATTTATAACATGTATAACATATTATAATATACATGTTAATTATTCGATCACAGAAAAATTAAAATCCTTCTTTTAAATCCACAGAGGAAACTTGATTTATGTAGCTCCTTGAAGAAATTTTTTATTGATGATATATTTTTTGTTCATAATATGTATTTAATACGTAAAATGCCATTCATATTGCCCTGCTCTTTACTGCTTAACAATACATCTCGGATTTTTTTCCATTTGAGGCATACAGACCTGCTTCATCTCTTTAAGGGCAGCCTGGGGTTTCAGTGTGTGCTTACCTGGTCCAAAGCAGAGACAATCTTCCTGACTCCAAAGCTGAGATTCTTTTCTCCTACAACATAATGCCTAAAAAATCAGAGTCGACTCACTAAATTTGACAAATGAAGTTACCGGGGCCCAAACAGGTCAGGTTCCAAGCCTGATGTCACGATAGAATTTAGTGAGAAAGTTGGGACCCATGCCAGGTGCTTCTTTCCCCCCTGAGTTCCAGTGTAGAACTTTTTCATAATGTTTTTATCTTTCAGGATTAGAGGTACATGAGGTATCTCTTAAACAGAAAGTCACCTGGTACCTTAAATGGGGTTAGAGAAAAAGTCTGTAAGTGGTGGGTTACATGTAAATCAGAAGATTGCCACGGGCAAGCCATTTGCTGTTAGAAAATGAGACGAGCTAGGGAATTGTTGATATGTTTGGAGGAAGCTTGAGTGAGGAAAGCACCCAACTGAAGTTCACACATAGTTTCCTACAGAGAATTTATATTTGTCAGTTTGGTTTTAACTACTTTGCAATCCCAAAGTGCTATCAATGAGAGACAGAAGAAAAGGGAGTGGTGAGGAGGAGGAGGGGGAGAGGAGGGTCAAGCCCTGCACGGTGGTAACCCAGGGAGACAATTGAATCCTGAACTCTGGATTCCTAGGAAACGTGTGCCCCAGGTCAGCACAGGCTGCAGAGTTCAAGTAGCACATCTTTAGTTTCAGCTCCCTCCTTGTTTTCAACTGTTCCATGCATATTTCCTTTAAAAATGGTCATTGTAATTTATCCAGTATCTTGTTTGTATTGGAGGCCTTTTCAGAAGGTTTAGTTAGCCACAATGCTGAAAGTAGATGTCCTTCTGATTTTGTCTTTGTAATTTTTATTCAATTATATGTATGGAAAAGTACACAAATCCTAATTGCAACTTTATGAAGTTCAAGATGAGCACAAAATATAATAGCAGATCAAGAGACACTACCAGCATCGTAGAAGCCTCAGCCTACCCTCCCTCTACCCTCATGCCCGTCCCCACAAGGGTAACCACCATGCTGACTTCTCACACCATATGGTAGTTTTTCTCTGTGTTTTGTAGAAATGGAATCAAGTAGAATGTGGTCACGTTCTGTGTTGTGCTTGTGAGATGTGCTCATACTGTGTATATGTGTAGCTGTTCATTTTTATGGCTGTATAGCATTCTATTGTATGTATGTATGAAAATTTACCCTTTTTGATGAACATTTGGTTGATATTCACATTCTCAGTACTCTTGGACATGTCTTCTGATGAATACATATACACATTTTTTTATTGTATCTATCTCTCAGTATAATTTCGACATCATTTATTGATGTGTGTATTTTTATCCTACTTTCTATTCAATTGTCTGCATTTATTGATTTGTAGAGTTCTTTATATTTTCTGGATATATGTTCTTTGTCAGACATAAATACGGAAGATTTCTTTTTCTCTATGGCTTTTCTTTTTACTCTCAATGTTATCTTTTATTGAATAAGAATTGTTAACCTTAATAGCCTGATTTTTCAAAATTTCTTCTTGTAATAAATGCTCTTTTGTGCCTATGTAAGAAATATTTGCCTACCCCAAGGTCACGAAGACATCCCGTGTTTTCCTCTAAAAATGTTATTTACTCTTTACATTTAGACCTACAGTCTATCTGGAATTGATTTTTGTATGGTCTGATTTACTTCATCAGAGCCAAATGACTTATTTCCATCATTGTTCTGCTAAAACTGCTGTGCTTTTGTGAAGGTCATTACAAAACCCTAGATCTGTTCATATCACTCTGCTCATGGAAAATATTTTATGGGTTCCATGGAAACCACAAATTTCAAACTCCTTAGCAAAGCTACAAAACACTTCACAGTTGTACCCCACATTAATTTTCAAGCATCATGACCTGTAGCCCTATGTTCTTCCACAATGAATTCCCCATGTCCTATCTCTGTATTAGTGTGTTAGTCATGTGTTTCCCTCTGCATTGCTTTTACTCTTCTCTGTTATGTAAAGCCCTATTCTTGTTTCCTGTCCCAGAAATAAAGAAACAAACATTCTCCATATCCTACCCTTACTCCCCAAGGCAAATTTATCACCCCTCAGCTGTTCTTGTACTTATTCTAAAACTTTCTAGACTCTATCCTTGTATCTTCTCAAAGAAATAGATATTATCAGTATGCTCATTTTGTAAATGAGAAAACTGAAGACTGGAGTTAAATTGTCCAATAATTAATATACCAACATTTAAATGGATGTGGAGATTGAATGGACATATTCTCATCCTTCTCTAATAGTTTATGATAACAGGTTCCCCAGCACTTGACATCATTTCAAGGGCATTGGTATTTCCCTAAAATGTTGTGAGAAAGGAACCAAAGGACACTGCTGAAGTTGTAAAGAAAACTCTTTGCTGGGCTTGCTCTACCCAAGGTGAAAATCTGTCCAGATGTACAAATCATACTAAATGAAGGAGAAAGGAGGAGATAATGCAGGGATTGGGCATATCTTCATTTCTGAAACCCAGGGTCTTTGTATGGTTCTGCCTCAGTGGGTCCTGATAAGCCAAGTGTGAGGGATGCCTTGACATTTGGGAGACACTAGTATGTATAGTGACTGAGTCATCTCCATTTCATCGTTATAATAAGGATGAGTTATTAGTTATAACAAGGTGGATGAGTCTAAGAAATGAATCATATTGTGACACCTAGAATTTTATGAAAGAATAAATGGTACAAATGAACTTATTTATGAAAAAGTCACAGACAAAGAAAATAAACTTATGATTACCAAAGGGGAAAGGGAGGGAGGGATAAATTAGGAGTTTGGGATTAACATATACACACTACTATATATAAAATAGATAATCAACAAGGACCTACTGTGTAGTATAGGGAATTCAATATTTTGTAATAACCTATATGAGAAAAGATCTGAAAAAGAATATATATATATACACACACATATAGGTATATATAAAATTGAATCACTTTGCTGTATGCATATAACTAACACAGCATTGTAAATCAACTATAATTCAATAAAAATTAAATTAATTAAAATGAAGAATAAGTTCTCAGAACAAGTCAATCTGTAAACCTCTCTCCACATTCCTTGCTATTTAGCCTCTCAGAGTCCTAAAATGCTGTATCATGCATATATTGTGCATGGAAGAGCAATACTTCATCTGGCAATGGAATTTTTATTAATATTAATTGGCATTATTGGCAGAATCTTATGATTTCTCACTCATGGTAATTAAAGTTGCTTTTGTAGTGTCATTTAAAAACCAGTTTAATACTGAATAGCCATCTCTTACAGTGTTCTATTATTTTACATAGTTAGTAAACTCCTTCTCGGTGTAGCTTATATTTATATTCTTAGATCTTTTTAAGAAAGTGAGACTTAATGAGTATGTGATTTTCCTACTCTGAAGAATGGCAAAAATGATTTGAAATAAATTTGGGGGCAAGAAAATAGATGACTATAACCTAGGAAAAAACCCAAATGGGCCCATCTCCTTCATAACTTCAGGAGGTACTCTGATCCTTATGTTTTCTTTCAGGTACCCTCATCCTACGTACCTTTATGTCAAAGTTTACCTTTCACATAGCCCTCTCCTCTGTGTTTGAACATCTTTACATTAATATTTTGTGCAATTAGGTTTCTTATTAATCACCTATTAAGTACTTGGCAAGTTTTATAATGGGTTCTTTCCTTCTTTGAATTGTTATTATTCAAAGGGAACTTTGAGTGTTTGTAGGGTGACTTAGTTTATGGCATGAATTGCCACATAGATGTTGCTTATATTTTTATAGTAAAATATATATTGTTTTATAGCATTGGTTATTGCATCTTCTTGAGATCTTTCTCTAAAATTTATGTTTTGTTTTGTAATTTCTTCTAGTCCTGTCTATTTTCTGAGGTATGAATGATAGAACCATGGTAAATAACATGATGTTATTAGAACTAGATAATGTTGAATTGTGAATTTGGAAAATTGAAAGTGCTCTTTTCTTATAAAGAAACCTCTCAACTTAGGCCAACCGTAATTGTGAGTACTCTGTGAGGATATTTTACATAAGTAAAACTCCTGTTTTAGAGTTGGGTTCCATATGGAAAGAGGAAAGGCTTATTTTTATGTGGTTCCATGGTCAAAAGGCCAGATATAGTTTGTTTCTTGTTTGGAGTGTTATACTAAAAATGGGAACTTAAATAATTTTTTACTGAATGCTCATAAGTACTTTAACCTCTGAAAATTCTGTCTTTAGTAAGGTGATGTTCCATCTTGAAATCCAGAAACTCTCTATGAAAGCCAACTTAAATGTTATTTTCCTATATCATTTTTTAGTTGTAATTATCATACAGTGTTATATTAGTTTCTGAAACCATAAGAATCCTAGAAGAAAACATAGGCAGTAACTTCTTTGGCATGATCTTGGCAATATTTTTTTGGCTATAGCTCCTCAGGCAAAAATAAACAAATGGGATTACATTAAACTAAGAAGCTTGTGCAGGGCAAAGGAAACCACCAATAACATGAGCAGGCAAACTACTGAATGTTTGCAAATGAGGTAACCATCAGGGGCTGATACTGAAAACATAAATAACTCATACAACTCAACCTCAAAAAAAGAAAAAAAAAGAAACAGCCCTATTAAGAAATGGGCAGTTGATCTGAATAGAAATTTTTCCAGGGAAGACATATGGGTAGCTAACAGGCACCTAACAGGTGCTCAACGTAACTAATCATTAGGGAAATGTAAATCAAAACTGCAATGAGGTACCGCCTCACACCTATCAGAATGGCTGTTATCAAAAAGACAAAAAACAACAAGTGCTGGGGAGGATGTAGAGAGAAGGGAATCCTTGTGCGCTATTGGTAGGAATGTAAGTTGGTGTAGGTGCTATGGAAAGCAGTATGGAGGTTCCTCACAAAATTGAAAATAGAACCACCATATGATCCAGCAATTCCACTTCGGGTAACTCTCTGAAGAATACAAAAACACTAATTCAAAAAGATACATGTACCCCTATGTTCGTTGTAGCACTATTTATAATAGCCGAGATATGGAAGCAACCTAAATGCCCATCAAAAGATGAATGGATAAAGATGTGATATATGTATACAATGGAATATTGCTTAGCCATAAAAAATGAAATCTTGCCATTTGTGACAGCACTGATGGACCCAGAGGTTATTATGTTAAGTGAATAAATTAGACAGAGAAAAACAGTTACCATATGATCTCACTCAAATGTAGACTCTAAAAATATAAAAAAAAGACAGAAAAAAATTAGAAAAATTATACAAAAAAACAAAGCAAATAGAACAGAAACAGACTCATACACAGTACAGAGAGCAAACTGGTGGTTATCAGAGGGGAGGAAGATGGGGGAATGAATGAAATATTTATCTTTTACCCATGGAATAAAATTAGAAAGTCTTTTCTACCTAGATTTTATAGGATCATACATAAGCTTCTTAATTTAGGCCATCTAACTTATGGGAGATCCACAGGAAGGACACACATAAATAATAAACAAGAGTAAGTCAAAGCAATTCAGGACTGGCTCCTGCAAACCCCAGAACCTGGACCCCAGAACCATGCCTACTAGTGGTCCAGTCTCATGCCAGCCATTGCTTACCTCAAAATAACAAAAATGCACATTTTACTCTATAGATAATTTTGAATCCACATGAAGTGTTATGATGGGTTTTTACTGTAACAACTTTAGTACTGGATCAATACAAAGGCACAAAGATATTAATTCAATGTTTTAAGGCAGGAGTTGGCAAACTGCAGCTTGTTGGCTAAATGTAGCCACGCCCATTCATTTGAATGTTGTCCATAACTGCTTGTATACTACAACAGAACTGAGTAGTTGCAAAAGAGACTAAATGTCCCACAAATCCTAAAATACTCTCTGACCCTTAACAAAAAAAAAATTTATTGATCCTGGATTGGGGCTCCCACATGTAGGGGAGGGGCAACTGCTTATATATGTCTTACCTTGCACTATTTAACATGGGATTAATTGTCAACTGGTGTAATTCTAGTATAAGGCATATCCAAGAAATGAATCAGTGTTAAATCATATAGTCACTGGACCAAACCAGATCAAAACCAAATATATGTTGTCGCCAGCTCACTAACTTTGAAATCAGCTAGTGACACACAGGATAAACCTATTTTCACATTTCCCCAATTAACAACTATTCATAGGTTCAGCTTCTAGTAAAGAAGGAATAAGTACCCTCCATTTTCTCTCTTCCATTGACAGCAACTAAAACCTTAGACAAACTTCGTGAAGCAACTATTGGAGATCTCTACAAATTAAATAAGAGCAGGTGGACTGGGTAGAGATACCAAAACTTGAAGAATGACCACATTTGGAGACCTGTTTTAAATTTTATTTGCTTATTTGTTTGTTCTGCCTTCCATTCCTCTTTGCTGAGACATCTGTATATTCTGGAATTGTGAACAGTCGCAGACAGAAAAGGCTCTTCAGTCAGATGATGCTGCAGGACAGAGCTCTTAAGACTTTCCTTGCCTGCACCCGAGAAGAGTTTCAGTAATGGGACTGCAAACCTGTTGCAGCAAAAGTGGTGGTGTGAGCAACAAAAGTGGGGGGAGTGATGGTGGCAGTGGAGGCCCTCTCAGGTTCCTTTCTCCTATGAATTTACCCCCAGGTAGTTGCATTCCAGGATGTACCAGGAGTCAAAGGCTTTACTCTTTCGTGGAGCATTAGGAAAGGGGGCCCAGGGAATACGATCTCTCCACGTTCTTTAGAGTCAGAATAAATTGGCACAATTCATTTCAAAAAAAACTTGGAAAACTGACTTACTTCACTCTGTATGACAGTGTCGTATATTAATGCATACATGTGGAATCTGAAGAAATTGGTATAGACGATCTCATTTACAAAGCAGAAATAGAGACACAGACATAGAGAACAAACATATGGATACCAAGGGGGAATGAATTGAGAGATTGGGATTGACATATATATACACTACTGATATTATGTATAAAATAGATAACTAATGAGAACCTACTGTATAGTACAGGGAACTCTACTCAATGCTTTGAGGTGACCTAAATGGGAAAGAATCCAAAAAAGAGGGGATATATGTATACAAATAGCTGATTCACTTTGCTGTACAGTATAAACTAACACAATATTGTAAAGCATCTATACTCCAATAAAAGAAAAACTTGGAAAACTATGTCAAGAGCCATGCAAATGATCATATCCTTTAATAAAATAATTAATTTGTAAAAATATGTCCTAATAAAAAAAATCCAAATAATTTTAAACGAAAAAAAATTATTGGAGATTTACTATATGAATGAAGTAGTTTCATTACATAATCAAATAACATGTTAAAAACAAAAGATGTCAACTTGAATTGTGTTCAGCCTTTCACGGGATTATTAAGAAAACTGGGGAAGAAATTAAAATTCATGTGAAATAGTATTATGTGAAAAAACTGCTTCAAAGTTGGATTTGAGATATGAGTAAATGACTTGAATAATGCAAAAGGTAATTTTTAAGACTATCTTTACAATAGATTTTCAGCCTTAATATATTGAGGGTATTTTCCTGTTTTAAAGAAATACGTAGTGACCTCGTCTGCATTTGGGGTATAGCAATTGATTTTAAAAAAGCAGTTTTACTTTGTGGGCAGTCCTGCCGCTCACCATAATGATTGTGACCTGGCTTTTCAGAGCTTTGCTGCTTCCGTTTCCAAATGAAGAATGAGTAGCTGCAAAAAAAAAAAAAAAAGGCAATTTTTCTAAAGAATCCAATATTATATTTTGGATAAAGTCTTTTAGCATCAGAGATATTTGCAAACAAAATAAGTAGATGTGCAACCATGGCAAACATTTTGGTATAAGAATCAAAATTCTTCGTGTTTTCAGTCAATGAGAGGTTGGAGAATATCTTCCAAGAAAACTGACAAAGCATGTCTTTCAGTTTGCTATTCCTGCAATAATTCACTAGCACTTTTTGTTTCCTGTTCTTTTTAATTTGGCTGAATCCTTCCTTGTTATAAAGCATGTTGATAAGGTTGTTGGGATAAAAATAATCAAATGGTTCATACACCTAAAACCTCTGGACTGTGATTTTTTTAATTTCACACAGCTTTGCACTGTGTCTCCTGGCTGGGGATGGAAGTGGAAGTGAGGGACAGTAGCACAGCATGTCAGTTCCAGTCATGTTTTCCACTCCCGTTGGGTGGAGTGAACTGAGACATTTAAGATACTGCCAGCAGTCTGGAATTCAATTCAGTTAATCAAACACTGACTGACTGCCTGCTTTGTGCCAGGCATTGACCAAATCCTTTGAATTCAGAGAGGTGATAAACCTCATCGTTGCCCTTCAGAAGAGACAGGCACAATACAAATAATACAGTAATACAAGGGCTATAATAAAGGAATATTCAGTGGTATGGAAATACAGGTGGCAGAATAGCCAACTCTTCCTGGGCTTGGGGGCAGATCAGAGACTGCCATACCATGGCATTGAATTGATCTTTGAAACATTGAGTAGAGAAGGTCAAGATGAAAAGACTGAAGCCATGAAAAAACTTGCATCTACCTGGAAGAGGACACAGATAGCATTTCAGATCCTATTGAAATCACTCAGATGAGAGACGTTGAAGGTCCAAGTCAAGGTATCTCCACTGAAGATAGATGTGAAAAGACAGATTTTGGTATTATCTGGAATTATGGTCCACAGAAGTTGGTGACTAAATGAGTGAAGCAAGGATGACTCTAACTTCCTAGTTTGGAGTATTGGTCAAATGTTGGTTGCATTCACTTAAGCTTGCAAACTTTAACTTGACTCTTGGCTTGATAACCAACTTCTATACAGGATTACATTTAGTGCCAGCTTTTAAATTACATTTTGTATATGAGATTCATTATAGTAATTTTTGGAACTCTAGTGAAACTCATTGAAAGTCTGAAAACTAGGCAAATGAGTACTATCACAAAGAATTCCAAAGGTCAAAATAAAATGAAAACAAAAGAAAAATATTTTGCTAACATAAATCTTATCAAATTTAAGTAACAGACTTTATTAAGATTAGGATGAATATCATACATCTTAGTACAAAGAATAAATAATTCCTATCAATTTGATTTATATGATTAATGTAATTCTGATTAATTTCACTTGGTAACTTTATTTTATTATGAAAATTAGCAAACAGAAAAACTAAAATAATTTTAAGTGAATACTTGAGCATCTACCATATATTCTATCATTAATATGATTTATCACAGGCCCATAAGTCCATCAATCTTTTAATTTTTGATGTATTTCAGTGTTAATAGTGACTTTCCCATTCTAGGCAAGACGGAATAACAAGGATTGGATTTACCTGCCTATCTGAAACAATACTACCAAAAGAAAAGCAGACAAAACATGAAATAAAAGCTTTACGACGCTGAGATCAAGTAATGACGGGTACAAACATTATTCTACAATTGCCCATGTTTACTGCCTTGAGTAAGTTCTAGGCTATGACTCAAGGAGAGATAACCCAGGTAGATTGAAATGAGAGTCTGGGGAATCAACCAGGTGAAATTCCTTGAATGACAGTAATGGCCAAAGCTCATTCAGGAAGAAATAGATAAACTGATAGCCTTATATCTATACATAAATTTTATATGTAGGTAAATATCGCCACAGAAAGGAAGTTCCAGGCTCAGGTATCTTCACTAGTGAATTTTACTAAACATATAAGGAAGAAATACCAATTCTATGCAAACTCTTGTGCAAAACTGAAAAAGAGGGAACACTTCCCAAATTACTCAACGAGACCAGCGTTACCCAGGTGCCAAAACAAGAAAAAGAGATTACAAGAAAAGAAATCTATAGACCAATAACTCATTGATATATGTACAAAAAACTCTGAACAATGATTTTAGTTAATCAAATGTAGTAGTAAGGACGATCTGTTATGACCAAGTGAAATTTATTGCAGAAATGCAAAGTTGGTTTCACATCTCAAAATTAATCAACATAACTCATTATCATAGAAACAAGTGAAAAAGGAAAATCATACGACTATCATACTGAATGCAGAAAAACATTTGACAAAATCCAAAATCTATTTTTGAATAAGCCACTCAGAAAAGAGGACACCAAAGAGATCTTCCTCAAACTAATAAAGAGCATCTTCAAAACAAGCCCTTCAACTAACAGTTATATTTAATGGTGAAAGATTGAATGCTTTCACCTTAAGATCAGAAACATATAAAGAATATCTACTTTTGCTACTTCTATTCCACTTTGGATTGGAAGTTCCAGCCAGTAAAATAAGGCAAGAAAAAAGTAAATAAAAGGCATCCAAATTGGAAAGGAAGAAAAGTAAGATAGTATTTATTTGCAGAAGACATGATGAACTATGTAGGAAATCTCATGGCCTCTTAAAACAAACAAAAACAAACAAAATACTAATAAGTATCTTTAACAGTGCTTCAGGATGGGTGATTAGTATGCAAAATTAATTATATTTCTCTACTAGCAACAAACAAGTAGGACAACATATATGAAATACATAGGAATAAATTTGCCAAAAAATGTCAGAAACTTGTACCCTGAAAATTAAAAAATAATACTGAGAGAAATTAATAAGCCCTAAATAGACATGTACTGTGTTCATGAGTGTGACTGCCCCAAATTACTAAGATGTCAGTTCTCTCCAGATTGGCTTATAGATGCAATAAAATTCCAGTCATAATCCCAGTAGATATTTAGCTTATTCTAAAATGTATAAGAAATTTATAAGAAAATCTAAGTAGCCAAAAGAGCTTTGAAAAAGAACAAAGTTGGGGAACTAATGCCATCTGATTTCAAAACTTATTACAAACCTACAATAATGAAGACAATATATCAGTGTGAAAATAGACTAATATATCAATGGAATATACAACAGAATAGAGAGGCCAAAAACATAGATCCCCATCTATACAGACAATAGATTTTCACAAAATATGCAAAGGAAATTCGGTGGAGGATAGTTTTTTTCATCAAATGATGCTGGAACAACTGAAACCCCATAGGCAAAAAAAAAGAAAAAAAAATTGATCCATACCTTATATCACATACAAAAATTAACTACAGGTGGATCATAGGAAATAATCTGCAACCAATGAATTGTAAATGTGGTTTTAAAGAAGTAGTCCCTATTGTACAACACAGGGAACACAGCCAATATTTTATAATAACTATCAATGGAGTATAACCTTTAAAAACTGTGAATCACTATGTTGCACACATGTAAAATATAATATTGTACATCAACTATAGCTCAATAAAAAAATACATAAATAAATGAAAAAAGAAATAAAGAAGTAGTCCCTTCCTCAAAGTGAGGCAGCTCTAGAGCTCCTGGTAGGTTAGGCTGAGTTCTTTATTGTAACAGAATCCCCGTTCAAGTTCTTCCTTGACCTAATCCTGCCTCCTTTATGCCTCAGAATTGTCCTTGAGAATACCCTCAATATTCCTCCTGCACTAAAATATCAGAATTTCAGAGCCCATTTCCCAAAGAACCCAGCCTATATCAGTAAATGATTGGGAACGACCATATTGGACAACATAATTAAGAAGTCAAATGCTTGCATCAATATGTAGACCCACCTTTACTAAAGCAACAGCTACAAACACAGATTGATACATGTGATATATTGGCAACTCAGACACATTAGAGGAATTGCTGAAGAGATATTATTTTACAAAATGGTGAATAATCCTTGATGAGTTTCTGAACAAAACTTTTCTCAATATTTGTATCATCTTCTCTCAATTTACTTGTAGCTCCAAGAAAATTAAATACATATTAAAATACTATACAAATAATTTGTTTTGAGGATAAGATAGTTATTTCTAGGCTCAGACCATTTTCAGTATGGTTTTCTCCTATCTCAGTATCTGCTGAGACGTTTGAAGGTTGTATGGGATGGACAGTTTTTCTTTACGTAAGTCTGCCCTGCACATCTAGCATTCCCATCCCCTGCCCAATTAATGCTAACACCCTTCAATCATTGTGGCTACTCTAGAACAATTCTGTGAGTTTCCAAATGGTGTCCCAGTGACCCCACAGAAAAATAACAGCCATAGAGGGCTATATATGAATAATGCTTTGGCTTTATTTTGTAGGTATTAGAGAGGTATTGCAGCCCATCAAGTAGAGCAGTGACATATGTGTATATGGGAAGATAATTTTGGTCCCAGCATGACTGACAAATAAGGAAAGCATGTTTAAGATTGGAAACAGATCAATCTGTTTTTAGACTACAGCAGTAGTTTAATAAATGGTAATTGGCTGAAATAAGGTAGGACCATTGGAAATAGATTAAAATATTTAGAAGTTTTCAGAAATTAAATAGAATATGGTGGGTGAAGGGTGTTATATTTTGAGGGACCAGATACTAGATGTTCCTGATGCAGAAGGGCAAAATAGAAGGAAGAATAGGAATTTTTGCGGGTGTTTTGTTTTCTTTGTTTAGTGAATGGTCAATAAATATAGTTTTAGCTATTTTGGGATTGATGTAAAGGTAAAAGTAAAGAATATTTGGATGGAGATTTCAGTATTCATAGTTGATATATTGGTGTATATGCATTTATGTGTGTACAGTTTGCCATACATTTATGACTATTTAAATATATATATTTACTTATTAGTTAAATTTTTAATCTTTGCTCACTAAATTGGAAGCTCCAATAGAACCAGTATTGGCCTGGTTTTCTGCTGTATCCCCAGTGTCTAAATCATGCCTTGAACATATAAGTAGCCAATATAGAATTGCTGAGTGTGGGCTTCCTAGGTGACGCAGTGGTTGAGAATCCACCTGCCAATGCAGGGGACACGGGTTTGATCCTTGCTCCAGGAAGATCCCACATGCCACGGAGCAACTAAGCTGGTGCGCCACAACTACTGAGCCTGCGCTCTGGAGCCCGTGAGCCACAACTATTGAGCCCATGTGCTGCAACTACTGAAGCTCACGCACCTAGAGCCCGTGCTCTGCAACAAGAGAAGCCACAGTAATGAAGAGCCCGGCACCACAACGAAGAGTAGCCTCCACTCACCACCACTAAAAAGAAAGCCAGCGCACAGCAAAAAAGACCCAACACAGACAATAAAATAAATTTTTTAAAAAAAGAATATTTATAAAAAACAACAACGACAACAAAAAAGAATTGCTGAGTGTATGAATATATGCATCCCATAGTTTGGGAAGACATACAGTTTTATGAATCATCAGCATATTTTTTAAAAGAACTGAAGTCGACCTGAATGTCTATGGAAAGTTTACAAAGTGCTGAACTGAAAGATAGGAAACCTAGCTTTTGGTGATGACCATGCTGCTAACCATGTGACCTTGGGTAAGTCTTTGGATTTTTCAGATCACAGATTTGAGTTCCATGGAGGTGGGGAATTGGACAAAGATCTTTAGTTTTTCCTACACCATCAAAACTAATAGGAATGGGAGTTTTATTCTCAAGACAAAGCAATGTAAAAATTTGGAGAACAACAGAGGAAAAATAAGATAACGATATTGGAAGATGTAAAATAGAGAAGTGGTAACTGATTATCAGACTCTACAAAAACAAATACTATATTATTAGTGGGAAAAACTGACACATCCAGATCTACACTGTGTGATCAAAAAAAAAAAAAAAATGTGCAGGAAGAGGCAGTACCAGCTACTTCCGGATCTAGTGGTGATGGGTGGAAATTTTAAAATATTTAAGAAGCAAATTTATCAATGGGTCTCAATCTTGGCTGTACCTCAGGCTTGGAACCACCTGAGAAGTTTTAGAAACTTCTGGCAACTGGGTCCCACACCTAGAGATTTTGAATTAGTTGGTACCCAAATAATTCTAATGTTTTGAGACTGAGAGACTCTGAGCTTGGATTGGAGCAGTGTGATTCAAGATTCTGGCCTGTTGAGGGGAAAAATAACCAAGGCTTCTGACATTGCTATGACTCTTGAACTTGACATAACTATTGGAGGTTGGATATACTCCATCAAAACAAGAGAGTGAACTAAGAAAGATGAAGGTATAGGCTTCAGAAAATAGGCAGTCAAACCAGGAGGAATGCAAAAGGAATTGTGAATATCCAAGCAGAGGTAATACTCAGAGAGAAGGCAAATCAAATAGCAAAAACATAGAAGTTTCAGAAAAGATATCTTTAAACAAATTGAATTAATAATGTAACTAATGTGATCTACCATGTGTAACATTTCGTTTAAAGACTTCAAGACTTCAGGAAGGTGTGTAAAGAATTAGCGACATGCACAGAGAAATATTAATAAAAAACATATTCAATCAAATAAACAAAACAATTCTCAGTTGTGAGTAATGTTTGTATAGGCAATATATATGTATTTATGCATATATATTAGATAGATATATCTAAACTATATATGTTTGTGTATATACACACATACAAATATATATATATACATACACACACATATATATATAAACTATATAAACACTGAATGCTTATTTAACCAACAATTTCAATATAAGTATTTCAGGAGGAAATTGTAGAAAAGCAGAGAAAATGGTTGAAAAGAGAGCTGAATTATCATCTTCATAATTTAAAGCCAATAGATAATGTACTTAATTGGTGACACAAAATACAGGGCACGCATGTTTGTTTAGAAATTTGGAGATGTGTGGAAGTCATAAAAAATAGCTTAAAAAGTAGAAAGCAGTTGCCCCTATGGAGGGGTCTGTGACAGGGCTTCTCATTACTGGTGCTCTTTGAAATTTGTTGTGGGAGTGTGTCCTGTCCACTTTAGTACACTTAGCAGCATCCCTGGCCTCTGTGCCCTAGATGCTAGCAGAAACCCCTCTCCCCAGATAAAAGCGACCAAAAATTTCTCTGTATTTGTCTTTCTCTGTATGACTTAACTTCACTTAGTATGATAACGTCTAGGTCCATCCATGTTGCTGCAAATGGCATTATTTCATTCTTTTTTATGGCTGAGTAATATTCCAGTGTGTGTGTGTGTGTGTGTGTGTGTGTGTGTGTGTGTGTGTGTGTGTGTGTGTGTGTGTATCCCACATCTTCTTTATCCATTCATCTGTCAATGGACATCATTTAGGTCACATCCATGTCTTGGCTGTTGTAAACAGTGCTTTATGCACACTGGGGTGCATGTATCTTTCAGAACTCCAGTTTTCTCTGATTGTATGCCCAGGGGTGGGATTGCTAGATCATATGGTAACTCTATTTTTAGTTTTTTTGAAGGAACCTCCATATTCTCCACAGCGGCTGCACACGTGTACATTCCCACCAGCAGTGTAGGCGGGTTCCGTTTTCTCCACACCCTCTCCAGCGTTTATTCTTTGTAGACTTTTTGATGATGGCCCTTCTAACCTGTGTGAGGTGATACCTCATTGTAATTTTGATTTGCATTTCTCTAATAATTAGCGATGTTGAACATTTTTCATGTGCCTGTTGGCCATCTGTATGTCTTCTTTGGAGAAATGCCTACTTAGGTCTTCTTTTTAGCAACATTTAGTTGTAGATTATGGTTTACAAATCTCTGCTGAATGGTTTTACCTAAGCATGGTTGAGCAGGTAGTCCTGGGTGCACAGAAATATGTAAGACCTTCTCGCTGATTTCAAGTTAGTTACAAACCTATCTGGACATTTGACAGAAACAACAATATAATTACAGAAATGTTTTAGAGAGGTTTTGGAGTCAGAGGAAAATGTCCTCAATTCCCAGCCTTTCCCCCATATTAGCTCTCTGTCCGTGAGAAATGTCTGGCACATAATACCCAACAATGTGATTTCCAATTGCCCTTCTCCCAAACATCTTTCTCAGTTCTATGACTATGAAAACAGATTATGACCTATGTTTAACTGAATTGTATAAACAATAAGAGCTATTGGTATTTCAAGGAAGAAGCATCTCAGCTGTGGAAGAGTAGGGGAATATTCTTATAGGAGAGCTGCAGCTGCTCAAATGGGTATGAAACAGGCTTGTGTGTCTTAGGTCCTTAGGTCTATGTCAGCAAAGACTCTTCTCCTCTTAATGGAAAAGACAGACCAATAACCTCCCCACCCCATACCCAGTGTGAGCCCCTGATGGAGTTGTAATTTTTATATTGCCATCGTGACTGATAGCCTGTCTCTGACCACTTAAGGTGTTTGCTTGGTATGAAATTCAACATATTAATGGTCTGGCTTGGAACTGATCATAAGGTTCTGGGAATAAGTTTCTGTATTTATCAAGGGTGGTTTTTAACAAACACAAAGAATAACATAAACACAGTAGCGTTTCAGTGAATAAGAATTAAGATGCTTTTAAAACCTAAGTACAAATGTGGCTTTAAGTAGTAATTCTATTAAGTCAGACAGTCTGGATATACTTTCTTTTGATATACCTTTCCGGGATAATTATTTGTTTTTCAGCAGAATAATGTTCTTTATCCCAAATCAGTTTTGTTGCAGTTAATGCTATTATTATTTATTAGTACAGGTAGAACCAAGGGCATTTTCATATGGCATGAAGTAGATTTTTATTTTCAAACCTAGGAACAGACTGAAGTTTGCTAGTGAAGCTGCTCTGGTAAATACCATCAATTCTGATGACAGATTATTTGCAATAATCCCAGGCAATTTTGTTACACTGCCGTTATGTTTAGGTGATGGCAAATTAAAATGATAAAATGTCTTTATCTCTTTCCTGCAGCTGTTTTAGCAATCCCATAAAATGAGTTTATATCATCAGCTGTACCTGTCCAGAAATATATAAATACAGGTGGCATTGTTCCTTAAGTATTCTACTAGTCACCATGCTGTGTAGAAAATCTAATGGTCCATTTCTAAAGAAAATGTTTCAGTGTCTGTTTTTCAGTTATTTGAGAAATAGACACATTCTTTGCTTTGCCTAGTGTCAGGGTCATCTCACCATATATATTATAGTAAATTACTATAATAGGAGCACTTGGCATGTTGCATTAGAGTGAAAAGAAAAACAGATTGCATGGAAATAAAAAGAATTCATTCTTTCTCCTCTCTAGTGTATATGCCCTGACTACCACCAGGGGAGCTTATTAACTTTCTTCCCGTTGTCAATGTTTCTAGAAAGCAGAACTGAATTGAACAAGCTGTGCTGTCAAAAAACCTTTCTCTCATTCCCTACTGAAGATAAATGTTTCTTCTTTTGACCACTTAAAAGGGACGATTTAAATATAAATTTGGATTTAGTTTTGTTCTC
The DNA here is from genome assembly GCF_030028045.1 of Hippopotamus amphibius kiboko. Classification (NCBI taxonomy): domain Eukaryota; kingdom Metazoa; phylum Chordata; class Mammalia; order Artiodactyla; family Hippopotamidae; genus Hippopotamus; species Hippopotamus amphibius. Next base: position 73,431,085 of record NC_080187.1, read on the forward strand.
CTCAATATACTTATATATATGGGAACTTTGTTTTCATTTATATATGTACATATTTATTTTTTTCTGTTTAGGAATCCTTGTGAGATCTTTTGTTCTGAACTTGGGGTTTCACTCATTTCACAGATTTTTACTTTTTACCAGGAGCACCGTGCTTGGTTCTGCGTCTTGAGCAAGTAGCTGAGTAGACTGAGTCCACCAGGAATCAAGTTCATTGATTCACTGAGGATCTACCATCTCTAGTCACTTTGTACCTACAGTCCGGCTCTTTTTCCGCTGTACACACTCCATGGTTTTCAGCATTCATGTCTCTGAAGGTAAGTTTCTTGGAATGCGCTTATTTCTGGTGTATCTTTGCTTTGTCCATATCACTGTTGCATGTTCCGGTTCAGTGTCCCATCTCATTTTTTATCACTCTTTTCTAAATATCTGAACCACATTGAGACTATCATTATTCTGAAAATAGGGTAAGATATCTGCTTCTGTGATTTGGACCTAGTTGCTGTGGATTTGGCTTTGCTTCCATCAGGCACATCCTTATAACCAAAGGAAGTTGATTACCTTCTGCTGGGTACCCCTACTAGTTCTGTTTGGAAACAGTATACTTCAGCATGTCAAGATGGCCCTGTCTCCTGAGGGAATTGTGGTCAATGGATGCCTGGTAACAGATGTTTATTATTGTAACAAATGAATGAACAATTGGGAACACTCTGGTTTCAGGTCACTTTTAAGTCACTTCTTTCTTTATGATGGTTGCTTTATAATTGGGACTTGTAGTGCCTAAGAGTGTAATATTTCCTTTTGAAATTCATGCACCTTGATCTCAGACACAAGAGCATAGCTGCTAAGACCAGGACATGCTGTCATAGGAACAGAGTTTAAATCCTTTACCTAGCACTCTCTCTTAGCAAGGTATTTAATCCCACGTAGTACTTGTGAAAGAGTAAAAAATTAAAAGAGCTATTTAAAGCAGTTACCACATTTCCTAGTATATGTTAAGTATTTTTTAAAATGTGAAAGAAAGAAAAATAGAAAATAGCACAAATATCACCTTGGTACAATTTTTGATTTGGAGACAATGCTTTCTGAGGATCCCTGAAAACAGTCCAGCTTCCTAAAGCCCTCCATGCCCGTACTGAAATGGTCAGGACCTTGAACTCAACATTTTACCCTGGGGAAGATCCAGGTTCAGATCCATCTATGGTCCTCAAGTCCTTCAAAGAAAGTGAAAGTGAGAGCAACCCATTCCCACGATTTGTCAGGACGGTGACTGTCTTTTCTTTGGAAACACTGAAAATTATCCTTCCATGCTCTGAGACTCACCAACACAAATGACAACAGCAATTCTTTAAAATCTTGGAAAAATGTGTTAGCATCAGAGGTTTCAGAAATTACTATTAACCAAAAGCAAGTGCTATGTTCTTGAAAATATCAGACAACTCTTGTAGCTAAGTTAGTGTTTTGGTATTTTTGTTAGTTTTTTGGCTTTGTTTTTATTGAAAAAAAAAAACAGAAAAATCTCATAATGATTTTATCTCTAGTTTTATTCAGTGGCTTAGAACCTGAGTGCAGCATTAAAACTACAGGATACTAAGAATATTGACAGTCATTTAAAAATATGATGTGTTTAGGGATACTTTTTAAAGAACTATTGCCTTTGTGTTAACATAGAGTACTTATATCTAAATGGATATATCTGTTTTCTATGGGTTTGTGGAGACAAGATGCTATTTTCTTGGTTGATATTAGGCAGTTCTTTGTAAACATACTCAGTGTTCTTGTTGTGTTAAATGATACTGTTATCTGTCCAATTTGGAGTGTGTATCATAGATCCTGACTGAGCCAATTTTTTGGAAAAGAAGTCAGTATGAAATTGTATTTCATTAACTTGTCTGCAGGCTTCCAGAGGAGATGAAACAAATGAAGTAATTTTTTGGCAAAAATGGAGCTACGTACATGTCCTAGATAATTAGGTTTTGGACCTAGAGTCATTATTCTCAATAGCATTGAAGTGTTGGCCTTATATCCAGGCAAAGAGATCTGTTTGTGTCCTCATCTGTTGGCTGCTGTTATCTTAATCCTTCTAACCTATTTGCTTATCAACAGAGTGATGGAAATAATACAACACCCTTTATAAGGACTTCTTGTAAATTAAATACATACACACATGGCACTTAGCAAAGTGAATAACACATAATATATACTTGAAAAATGTAAGCTTCTTCTCCAAATACCATTAATACCTCTACTACCATTATTATTATTATCACTAGGAAAAAATTATCTTTGGTTGCCTCTTGTTTTTCTTTTCCTTTTTCTTACTTCTGTTTGTGGTGTTGAGCCACGACCTGAGATGTGAAATCCCCAAGGTCATATTTACATAGAATAAGTGGGAAATCAGGTAGCTTTATGTCTGATATAAATTTACTTATCATGAGGGCAAAAGAAACACTAATCAAATCCATGTCACACATATATATCAAAACACCCACAGATTGTAGAATATACATTGTTCAAGCCTGAAGACTGCTTTCCCATGAGTTATATTGGCTTCAGATGTCTCCAACCCTCCAGCCCCACCATGTACTTTGTGGTGGCACTGCCAGGACAAAAATCCACCGCTGAGTGATCCAAACAGTTCTGTGCAAGAGGAGTCTTTGGTGTGTAGTGAAAGCTTGCAGTTCCAACTCCCCTCCCTGCCTCTTTTTCTGAATCTCTTCCAGGAAGTGACTCTTTGGGCAGAATTAGAATTTTTCTGAGAGGGCTGCAAGAATGTAAGATACAAATTGTCTTTAATATCCTCAGTGAGCATTTATTCATCTATTTGTTCATTTATTCATTCATAAACTTACGTACGGGGTTTCTATTAAATGCTGGGCATTTTTCTAGACTTTGGGTAATTGTGATAAACAGGGCAAAGTTTGGCTTTGCCCCTACGATGCTTACAGGAATGGAGGATATGACAGACCTTGACCTTGTAATGAAAGTGTGATGAGTGAGATGAAAGGACAGTAAAGGTGCCATAGACACATGTAGGAGGGGACATCTAAACTGAAAGGAGAGGTAGAAAAGTTAAAGTTATTTTGTAAAGCATTTGTATAAGTTGGGTAAAGTGCAATCAAATGAGAGATGAGTTGGCATCAGGATAGCGTTCCAAAAAGAAAGAATAACAAATTCAAATACCTAAGCAAATAAACACAAAGAGAGACGCAAACAAAAAACCCATCTTATTGCTAAAAAAGCAGGGTAATGAAAGCTTTCATAAGGAGGGTGTCATTTATATGGTAGTTGATGGGATGCCACAAAGTTTTGAATGGTATTAATACAAACAGAATGTATGTTTCAAAAAGTTAAGCGGTGGGGCAGTATATAGATCTGAGGTGGGGTCAGGTTAGAAAAAGGATAACTTATTTGGGAACTACTGCTGATATATTAGGGAAAGATGCTATTGGCTGAAGTTGAGGCCCAGAAGCATAGAGATCGTGGATTCAGGGATTTGGTTATTCACGCATTGTTCCTTATTTAATTCACTGTTTTATGCGCAGCTCTACTTGTGGTAGATACAAAAAGGAGGAGGGGAAACCAGGAGGGAGAAGGAGAGGGGGACTGACTGCAGAAGAAAAGAAAATGTTCTATAATTTAGTAGCTTTAACACCATTTTTTTCCTGTTTCTTGAATATAGCGCCCTGTATTTTCATTTTGCTCTAGGCCTTGCTCAAAGGTTAGGGGCTATAAAGAATCATCTTCTGAGATTCGGCTACCAAAATGGAAGTTAACAAAGAGAATCCCACATGTGCGTTACTCGTTTCAGAGTCAGCTAACCTTTGTACTGCCCAGGCAATAACAGGGCTTATTACCTGGGAGGGAGAGGGGGAGGGAAACACAGAGAGGGACAGAGGGAGAGAGAAAGAGAGACTGAGATTGCAGTGTGACGCTCGTTGGGTTACAGTTGGTGAGGTAAAGCGTTAGGTCAATTTACAGAAAATAAATTCACCCACAGCCCATCTAATGAAGGGTCAATTCCTCTAAGTACTATTACTAGCATTACCATCATTATTAGTATTTTTCGAGCACTGTACTAAGCTCTTTGTATGCCCTGTCTTACTCAGCTTTCTACCATCCAATAAACTGGCCGCCAGGCTCTATTTTTACACTATTTTACAAATGAGAAAATTGAGACACCAAGAGGTTAAAGGGCTTAACGAAGGTCCCCCAGGCAGCATATGGTGAAACTTGAATTTGGTCTGCCTGACTTCTGAGACCATAGTTTGAGGAAGTTCATAATGTCAAACAAATAACCTGATAATATTTACAGAAAAAATGTTATCCTAAAGCAGCAAGGGAACAGGAGGGGGAGAAAGACAACCCATTTTGGCTTAAAGCATTACACCGCAGAGGCCTGTGGATGCATGTCCACACGTATTATGGGGTGGCAGCCCCCTTCCTTTTTGACCCCCAAGGAGCCTTCCTGCACATGTGCAGACAGGGGAGTTTACCTTGAATTCAGGAGTGGGCACCTTGTCTCCACTTCAGCAGAGCCCAGCTTCTGCCACTAGCTTTGTCCTTGGAGTATCTGGGTGAGAACAAAGCTTCAATTTTACTCCACTTGACAAACACCAGCAGTCCAGCCCAGGGGCCCATCTATCTCCTACCTCAATGCAAGTGTCTGCTCTTCAACACATGACACACAGAGGGGAGGAATATAGCCATGCATCTAACCAGTTACTACTAGGAGGTGGATACAACTTCAGGGTTAAATGCACGCAGATATGAAACTCAACTGAAGACTGTTAAACAGTTAATTCTCTGCAATGCACCATGAAGGAAACACTGCTTCCTGGATTTAAGGAAAAAAGAAGGGATAGCCTACCATCAACCAAGGTGAAGGATCTACCTGTCTTTCCATGAGTGCTAGAGCTCTGAGAAGTAGACACACGCCTTCTATGAAAATTTCTCTTTATTAGAACACAGGGCTTCAATGTAAGAGGTAACTAATATCACAGGTATATTATTGATAAAATCATATAATTTTTTGTTTTTGAATGATAGACATTTTTATGTCTTCAAGGCATCTGTATCTATACATCTATACATGCTGAGAAATTCTTATATTCAAATCCTCCATGAAAAAGTTCCCCATGAGTTAGTAAAGTTGAGCAGAATCCCTTTTCATAGGACACCTCGGAACAGGCAACAGTAAGCAGTGAGAAAAATGAAGGTTACTCAGCATATACATCAAACTATCTTTTATGAACAACTGAAAATAGTGTTCATTTATGGGTATTTTCCACAATTATTGCTGATTTAGTAATTGAGTTAGCATTGCTAATTTATCTGCAATAATGTAGCCATCAATTAGAACACTAATTACATTTTTGTGCTGGGCTGGTTCTGAGATCTATGATCAAAGATACTTTTTTCATTGAACAGTCTATAATACAGTAGTCATTTAACTAGATTTTCTCAGTTTTTCTGGCATATTTATTCAATATATTCCACTGAGTGAATGTTTCAGTAAATAACCACTACATAGCCTACTTACGTAATTCATTAATACAGAGGCATGGAGACATATATTTCAAATTAGATTTCAGATTTTGTATTTTCAGTAATAGCCAATGATACTTAGCGCTGGTCTTTGTTCCCCATTTCTTACCAGTGTCAGGTTGCATGAGGACCTGGATTAATTTGCTGACCTTTCAAACTGCAAGGTCTATGTAGAAAATTAGTCAGGGAACACCATTTCCCACTTTGCCATACAGGAGCAGAGACTGATGGAAACACCACTCCTTGGTGCAAACTTGGCTGCACAGTGGAATCACCTGTGACGTCTGGGCCCCACTCAAGAGATTCTAGTTCATTAGGTGTGTGGTCCAACTTGGGTGTGGGGTCCAGCTTGCGTATGAGGGTTTTTTTTAAATCCCAGATTATTTTAACATGCAGCAAAATATGAGAACCACTATATGAGAGCGTACTCCTGTGTAAGCAGGGTATACAAAAGCAAAGAACACCTTACTTTCCCCTTCCCTCTCTCCTCTTCCGTCTTTCCTGGAAGCTTTAGCATTCATTGGACATCGATTATGTGTCAGAAAATGTGCCGGTAGTAAAAATACAAGGCCGACAAGACTGTCCCTATTCAATTGTTTATTAAGTTAATTCTGGCCTCGCCTGCCCACATACCCCCAGTGTGCTGAACCCCAGCCAAAGTAACCTTCCCTTACTCCTCAGTACTTCTGTCATGATTTCTCACAGGTGGGTGCTCCATCCATGTTGCATTACCTCCTACCACCTCTTGTGATCTCGGTTCAACCCTCACTGCCTTGACTATCATCCCCGGGTCCCATCGCCTCTCATCACACCATACACCTTACTCTAGTTGCACATGTCATATATGTGTTGAGACATTCTTTTGTGTTTGATGTTTCTTCTCCCTTTGGACAGGAATCACCAGCAAGGAGCCTACACCGGGCCCCTCAATAAATGCCTAATAAGATACTTGTTGGATGGGTGAAATAATTATGAATTTGAGTGTATATAAGGATATCCTGCTTATCTTTTGCTGCATAACAGACTACCCCAAAATGTGGTTGCTTAAAGCAATAACGATTTTTTGACCTCTTGTGATTCAGAGGGTTGATGGGGCTCACCTGGGTGCATCTTCTATTCCACATGATATCAACTGGGACTGCATCCACCTGGGGGCTCAGGTGGGTTGGAATATTTACGATGGCTTCCTCACATGGCTGGTGTCCTGGGAGGGTAGGATTGGAGAGCTGGTTTCAGTTGGATAGTTAGGGCTGCTCAGCTTCTCTCCCATGAAGTCTAAAGTTCTTTCCCTTTCCACACAGCCTCTGCACTTGGTCTCTCCAGGAAGTAGTCAGATTTCTTAGTAGCTCAGGGCTTCCGAAACAAGAATTCCAAGAGAGGAGGCAGAAGCTGCCAGATCTCTGAAAGGCTGGCTGGGAAGCTGGCCCAGTGCCCCTTTTGCCATATTTTATGAGTCACAGAAGTCACAGGCCCATTCCAGAATCATTGAGAAAAACATAAAAACAAAAAGCAAAATTCTCTTCTTTATGGTAGAGTCATAAAGAATTTGAGACCATCCTTAATCCAGCACAGAAATTTAACCAAGAATGTAAAACATTTTTTCATTTTCTTTTCTTTTTTTACAGGGGCAGGGGGGAGGTCAAGGAATCTTCTTATATTAGTTTTCATTTTATTGTGGCAAGAATACTTAACATGAGGTCTACCCTCTTAACAGATTTTTTAGTGTACAATATAGTATTGTTAGCTATCGGCACAATGGTGTATGGCAACCGCTATAACTTACTTACCTTGAATAACTGAAACTTTATACCCATCAGTTAACAACCTGTCACTGTTGAGAGAGAGCACCCATTGTGGCAACACCCCTGGTCCCCCAGGGCAGTCTGTGTGTGCCTTGGGGGTGCAGGGCAGGGCTGGGGAGACTACGTGTGAATGGGAATGCTCACACCTAGATCTTGCTTTCCTTGTAGCCTCCCTCAGTCATTCTAGCCTGAGGTCTTTTCCATCCCTTGGTTTTGCTAGGATAGAGAATAACCTCTGCTTTGTGATAGGGGGAATGAGCATAACTGGCTCTTGATCATTTCATAATCTTTGGTTACTTTAGGTCGAAGACCAGGTTTTTTGTTGTTGTCCTGCCATAGTTCTCCTTTGCCTAGCACAGTCTAACCCTTTTTTATTTTAACACGATTTCAGAAAAATTTCAAGAATAGTACAGAGTATTTCTATACCACTTCATCAAGATTCTCTTAAGTGTTAAGATTTGTTCTTGTCACTCACGCTTCTTCTGTGTCATCTGTGTTACACGAGTCACATCATTTTATGCAGAACAGTTCATGTCTCCTTATGCATTACATTTCATTGTGTATTTCTAAAAGCAAGAACATTCCCTTACATAACCATGTAATGATCAAAATCAGAGAATTAACATTGATACATATTTAGAGTTTTTCATTTGTCCCAATATTCTTTACAGTGAAAGAAAGTTCCAAACCATGCCTTGCATTCAGAAATCAAGTCTCTTTAGTCTCTTTTACTCTGGATCAGTTCCTCATTTTCCTGTGTCTTTAGTGGCATTGGCATATTTGAAGAGTGCTGGCCTGGCATTTTATAGAATGACCATCCACTTAGGTTTGTCTGATATTTCATCCTGATCAAATTCATGTATTTAGTTTTGACAGGAATACACTTATGTACTTATGTTCTCACTTCATCATATCGGAAAGAATTACTGATAACATTAGCTCTCATCAGTTGGGTTTTCTGCCAAGTTTATTCATTTAAAGTTACTATTTTCTTTTGTAATATACATCTATATTATAAATTATAATTAATAAATACTTTGAGACCAGATAAATATCTTATTCCTCATTGCACTTTCACTTTTTAGCATCTGTTGATGTTTTTGCTTGAATCAGTTTTCCTTATGATGGTTGCCAAATGGTGATTCCTCTTTGTTGTTCACTGCACCTGTGCCCAAGGGATATTTTCCTGAGCCAAAAATGAGCAATTCATTGTCAAAATTCTCTTGTAAACAAGGCTGACAGATCCTGAGTCAAATTTTAATGGATTTTCTATAACTTTATCTGGTGGTAGCGATGTGCATGTATCTATAGATATGTATAATGTATGGATATATAGAATTTTATAGTGTTTAATTTTTATCTTTTACTGTAAACCGTCTATACTCAGTAATTGAGAAGAGCAAGAGGAAAGAAAAGAAACAAACATCTAATTTAGTTGCTCAGTTACATAGCATTATATACAGCTTTACGTATTGCATGAAACTTAGGAAAATATGCTCCACTCTGAATCAGGAGATTTGCTAATACAGGGATCAGTCAGTGTTATAAATTAGAACTGTAGCTCTGTAATAGCACTGAGAAGTCATTTAATAACATTAAGTAATTTTCAGATGAAGAAATTGAAATCATTGTTTTTCAAAAAGCCTTTTTCTAAAAGAAAAAATAGAAGTCCTTTCCTTAAAAGAAATTCATTTTCCTTTGTAAGATGTTTATAAATTCAAAGATTTTGCATATTGATATAAAATATTTTAAAAATAAAGTAATTAAAAATTTGCCTAAAATGAGGAATTACTTCTCAATTTCTTTGAGTAGGCAATTACCCTTTTGCCTTGATAATGGGATCTGAATTACAAAATGACAACAATTTTAGAAATTTAGTTGGTTTTTCTCTGTCTGCCTCTCCTCCCCCAGTGCATTCTCTGTCCTGCTTCTGTGCCTCTGGGGTGCTCACCCCACAGATGCATCACCAGGGCTTCTGTGAATTCACACTTCCAGCTGAATCTGGCCAGTGGCAGATAAGAGTGAGAAGGAGAAAAGGATGGATTATTTCTTCTCCTACCTCCTCTAGGCCTTGGCTTTCTGGTTTTGATCTGATTCTCCCTCTTAAAACTACAGTTCATTTCAGGAACTTCTATTGGTCCAGCTTTCATCAGGCTCCTGTTTTCTCCTCAGCTCTTTTAGACACAGATCTTTTTTTTTTTTCCCCATACAAGAACTTAATTTTATTGCAAACAGAGAGAGCACGCGCCCGCGCGCAAGCATAAAAGAGATTAGAAGCCTAGTATATAAGGTTAAGAATTTAAAAGCATCTTACATTTTGCTCTAATGGCAACAGAATTAGTAGGAACACAGAATTGTCTTGCTCTCTGGCACAGTAGGAGGATACCCCTGGAGACCTGACGAGCAAATGTTGTGAATACCTACCACGAAGGAAGGAAGCTTGGTGGGTCTTCACTGCAGACATGGAACTGTCCAGTGTGTTGGACTGGTGTTCCCTGCAAGACCTGCCACAACATGTGACTTCTAACATGGGGATTATCAGTAGGTGGGCCAGAAGATAACTTCTTTTCTGACAGGATGGGCCTTTTAAGTTCTCCATATTATCTCTAATATAGCCAACGAATTGCACGTAATCTCCACTGCATATCAAGTGGGCCCCCAAAATACCATTGATGAGACTGTGTTGCATTTCTGCTTTCACAAGCTCACCCTAGTCAGAGATTCTGAGGTTGGAATTTGAATCCCACGTCTCCATTCAATACCTTCCACTTGTACTTTCCCAGAGTGCTTCAGTATTCCTTTCTTTTAAAAGAAATTTTATTGAGATATAATTGACATACAATAAACCACATGTATTTAAAGTGTACAATTTGATATTTTTTTTCTTATTAGTAATGTATGTATGGCAGTTTCAATCCAATATTCCTTATTGGTTCCTTTCCTTGCCTTTGTAACTTCTCTCTTCATTAAATTATCTTCAAAACCCCACCTTAGTTACCTTGCATTTTCTGTTGGGGACCTAATGAATGTAGTAGTAACACAACTCAGGAATAGAATCAGAGCGATGAAGTTTCTATTAAATAGCTAATGAGTGATTGCCAATAGGAAAAAGACCTGGGGAAAGTATAGTAACACTTGCTTATTTTATCTTCATTCTGTGATGCCCTTGCTATAGACTTTCCAGTGAAATCTGGCAGTAGTTCCTGATTATCCTCCTGGAAGCCTGTGGATATATATTTTTCTCTTTTACAGAAAAGCAATTGATGTTAATTTTATTTAATCATGCAAAACTATTTTCCAAATACTGTTGGAAGAGAAATGTAGGGTAGGAGGCTCAGGAATTATTTTAATAATTAAAAAAAAATTACCTGCCATGTGGTTTTAAACTTCACAAACTTTCCCATACATAAGCTTACTTTCACTAAAATGCAAATCAAATAAAAAGCTTCTAGATTATATATGGGAGTGTTGCTGGAGAGAAATAGAAGAGGGAATAGGCCCCTTCAGAGATAATCTTCTGCGGATAAGTGATTAAGCACTAGAATGGATAGCATAGTCAAAGTCTAGCCTCATTTGTTTTACTGATGCTGCTTCATTTAGGCAAAATGCCTCTTTATATCTTAGGCAATTAGGTAATGAATTAGAAGAATAGCTAAAAGGAAAAAAGTGTAGATTAGAGAGTCATTCCAGTGAAGCTGGGGAGTGAATGGATATTTAAGTTACTCTCAGATTCATTAGTCTTAGTGTCTGTTACTATAAAATTCAGAATCACAGTCACATAAATACATTTATTATACTTAAATAAATCAAGAAAGGTTCATTTTCAGAAATGCCAGATGTTCTGTATTTCTCTGGTGGCAATACACATCTGAAGTTGATCTATGCTAAACATCTGTCAAAAATACATACTTGTTTAATGGAATCACCAATAGTTCAAAAATGAAGTTCTCTGAATAACACATCAGTAAGCAAAAAGATTGTTAATTCTATTTAAAAATGCACTAAGTACCCCATAAAATACTGTAAATTTTTATAAATGTGTTTATTATGAGATAAAATTTCATGATAAAAATCTGTCTTATAGATGGAAGTTAAAAACTAAAAAAATGCCAAATAAAAGTGGAAAGTACTCCCTTCATTATCCTAGTCTTATTTCCTCTAATTTAAAAGTTGTTCACAAACATAAAAATGTCAATCCACTAATAGTTTTAAACTACACTGAATCTTCATGGAAAAAAATTAAAAATCGAAATAATCTGTAGTCTTCAAAGAAAAAAGGGGATTAGAAACTTACTTGACCATACAAAGGATTAGTAAAATTTCCTCAGGTTAAAAGATAAAACATTACAGGTATTAGGTTTAAAACATAATTTAGCTTTCCCAAAATGTGTTTTCATTGTATTTTTCTCTTTTAGATTTCTAGAGACTTTCTTTTGAGTTCTTGTTAAAGAAATACTTGCACGAACTTGAAAAATATTGAATGTAACCACATGGATTCTTTCATCACTGTTTCTTCCTGGTACTGAAAATTTTTCTTTCTGGATGTCAGTAGCAAAAAGTTATGGCTGTAACCTGCTGGGGTAAATACAGTACATTGTAAATATAATGTTATCAGTTTAGTGGTTGAGAATATTCATTTTCCACCCCACACTTAACAATAGCAACAAAAATATATAATACCACAAAATGTTCATTTCTCACTTTGAGCACTATTTAAGACTTTCAGTGGCTTATTTTAGAAATTGCAAGATTTTAAAAGCCTACTTAGCATATGGCAAGATGAAGTGGTAGCCTGTGATTGTTTTTGTTCCAGTTTTAAGCTAATTTTCTGGTAGTTGTTTTGCTGAAATTTTTTTTCCCTCAGCAGTCAGTTAATTTATTTAAGAAGATACTTGAAGATCACTTTCTTGGTTTCCCTTTTTTTGATTGTTTCATTATTTATTATTTTGCTTAGGAAGTATTTTTGAAGTACTAAACAGAAAGAGCAATATTGGTGGTATTACACTTAGGATTTTGCAATAATGTAGCTGTCATATCTGAATCTCTCAAGTCAGAGAGCTATAAAAAATCAAGAGATGAGGGTCAGGAGTCAGTATTTGAGAAAAGAAAGAAGAACTAAACAGAGTGTCCTAAAGACTCTCCTAAGTTGTGTTTCCTCATTATAGGAAGGCTCCTTGTCTGTAGTTAGGGTAAATTATTTGGACTAGAGGAATGATGGTGCAAGATGAGCTAAGACTCAAAAATAGATTAATATTGAAATATTGTGCATTTTATTTTATTTATAAATTGATTTATTTTTAAATGTCTGTATTAAATCCATTAAAAGTTTGCTGTAGATGGGTGAGGAGGATTAAGAGGTACAAACTGCTAAGTGTAAAACAGGTAAGTTATAAGGATAATTTATAGCACAGGAACTATAGCCAATATCTTATAATAACTTTGTATGGAGTATAATCTATAAAAATATTATAAAACTATGTTGTACACCTGAAATTAATATAATATTGTCAGTTATACTTAAAAACGTGTATATATAGCCATCCTTTAAAAACTGCCTTAACTAGAAAATTTCATGAAAAATGCTATCTTTTAAAAAAATTTCTTATTGAAATATAGTTGTTTACAATGTTGTGTTAGTTTCAGGTATACAGCAAAGTGATTCAGTCATACAAATATATATATAAATATATATATATTCTTTTACATATCTTTTTAAAAGAAAAAGATTAGTTAGAAGTGACATTGTTTTATATATTGCAAGTATCTATAATGCCTGTCTTAATAAAAGACAATTGAATATGTGTATCAACTTTTCTGTATTCAATATGCTGCAACATATTATTTCAGTATATGAAGAAAATGCAGCCTCACTCAGATATGAGTAAAAGATAGGAAAAAAGATAGAAATATTAAAAAATCATTCATATAATTGAGACTATCCTTCTTTGATATTACACCAAAACTTGGCAAGGAGTAGTTTGTTAAAGGTTAGTCACAATACGGAATTTGAAACTATATCAATGGACTTTTCATACTGTTACATAAAAATCCCTTGGTCTCCCTTTCCCTTTTAATAAATTTTTTACCTGTGTGTGATTTTCACCATTTGGAAATTATTAGTTCACTGAATTATACAGTTCATCCAAATGTTGACATATTTCATTTTACAATATCAAATAAAATTCACACTATTAATATCACCATTGATCTCGTCAGAAAATTCTGTAAGTATTAGCATGTTGTGTTCATTGTGGTAGACATGAGTTTTCCAAAATCCTAATTTTGTTTGAAATCTTCAATTATATTTTTGGTAAGAAATACTTGTCAATCATTTTCCTTGAACTGATAAACTCCTTTTGTTCAATTTCAAGAAAATGTCAAATACCCATCTTAATAACCGTATTTGTCTGTTAGTCGTTCTTTTAAGTAAAACTAGTGTTCCACGAAAAAAGGAGCTAGTTTACTTTTCAACTCAAACTGTTGCACGGATACTTTTTCTTAAGACAACCATCATGTTTCAGGGAGCAAAAGTTCTTACTTTATGCATATTTCTCATTTTGTCTCACCATGAATTAGGCACCATCAGTGCAATGTCAACATAGTAAATACTATCTTAGTATTATTATGAAACTAGTTTAGCCTTAATGGATTCAGTGAAAGTGTCTTGGGGACCCATAGAGTTCTGTGGACTACACTTTGAGAACCACTGCATTAGAAAATGTGCCGAGCCCTTCACAGACATTATTGCATGTCATCTTTGCAGCAAACCCATATGGTAGAAAGTGATTTTCCTCATTTTACAGATTTTCCTTCATTTTACAGATAAAAATTAGGACTATTCAGTAACTTGCTCACTCTACAATCTGGATCTTCCAGTATGAGATAAGAGTCTCACTACAAAAGCTGTGGTTTTATTTGTTTTTTTTTTTTAATAATTGAATCTTGACATATCATAGGTAAGTTACTAAAAAACAAGTGTCTTTGAAAATTGACACAACTGACTTAGAAAAACTGATAAAAATCCTAGGAAGACTGGAGATTTCTGTTCCTGTCCATGATAGAGTAAGAGGAATAGTTTCTGCTTTCCTTCTCTTAACCGTTAAAAAACAGAGCAAAATATTTGAAACAATTTTCAGATATTGAACATACTGGCTGTGATCTCTGAGAGAGAGGAAACCAAAGAATGTCTTATTTTTCCTTCGAGGGAGGGAAGCCAGTGGTCTTGTGCGGTGAAGAGGTAGATTTGCAAGTTTAGGGAGATCCAGTTGGCTAGTGTGTGCAAGACAGAGTATCAGAGAGGAGAGCTGTACAGAGTTAGAGCTCAGGAGTTGTGCAGAAGGTCCCCTTGTGTTCCCAGTTGAGTATTAGCCTGTGAAACTGGAGAAAACAACTGTAAAGGAGAAAGCAGAACAACTTCTGGAGCTTGTACAGGGCTGGAAATAGATCACTTACCCGACAACCAGAGTGGAGAAACCTTTTAACAGGCAAGACATTTGGAAAAGTACTCAGAAGGGTGCTACCTCAAAAGAGGGGCCTTTAGACCTTGATTGAAAGGTGCTCTCATATGATGAACACAGCTCAAAATCCAGTCTTGAAAGATAAAACTGTCACCGAGTATCTTAACTGCACCCACATTCTGTCAATAGGCCTAATAATGATACTTAGCTCACAGTATTGTCGTGAGTATGAAATGAGTTAAGGAATACATGTAAAGCACTCAGAATAGTGCCTGGTACAGGAAAGGAAAACAATAAAAAATAAAGGTAGACCACTTTACTAGGATGGCTACTATAAACAAACAAATAAAACACACAGAAAATGGTTGGCGAAGATGTGGAGAAATTGGAACCTTTACATACCATTAGGGAAATGTAAAATGGTACAGCTTCAATGGAAAACATAAGGCAGCTTCTCAAAAAATTAAAAATAGGATTACCATGTGATCCAGCAATTCTACTGCTAGGTATACATCCAAGAGAACTGAAAGTGTGTCAAAGACATACTTGTACATCCATGTCCATAGCAACATTATTCACAATAGCCAAAAGGTGGAAGCAACCCAAGTGTCCATTGTGGATGAATAGTTAAACAAAATTTACTATATATACAGTGGAATATCATGTAGCCTTAAAAAGGGAGGAAATTCTGACACATACTACAACATGGATGAAACTTGAGGGAGTTGCTAAATAAAATGAGCCAATCACAAAAGGAAAAATACTGTGTGATTCTACATACATGAGTAGTCAGACTTATGGAGAGAGAAATTAGAATGTGGTAGCCAAGATCTGGGGGGAAGAGGGAATGAGGAGTTGTTTATTAGGTATAGAGTTTTAGTTTTGCAAGATGTAAGGAGCTCTGGGGATTGGTTACACACGTGAATGTACTTACTGCTGAACTGTATACTTAAAAATGGGTAAGATGGTTTTTATATTATGTGTATTTAACTACAATTTAAAAAGAACATTAAAAAGTTATAGCAGGACTGTGGTAGAAAGTAAGAAAATAAAAATTACAAATATTAAGAATGAAAGGGAATATGACAGTTAGATGAAATAAACAAATGCCTTGTAAAACAAAATTTACCTAAAATGACACAAAATAAAATAGGAAATCTGAGTAGCTCTACATTAATTAAAGAAACAACTCATTTTCAACATATTTCTCAAGTGAGAACTCTGTATTCTGTTTCATTGGTGAATTCTCTCAAAAGTTCAAGGAAGATATAATAACAGTCTTTTTAAAAAGTTTTCAGAAAATAGAGCAAGAGAAAACACTTCCCAAAATGTTTTTTGAGGCATACACATTGGCAATTATGAAGCCAGGCTAAGATAATAAAATTACCAACCAACATCACTGACAAACATAGCTCAAAAATCTTTAAGATATACTGTCAGGTTTTCTTTTATGTACTGCAAAAAGTTACTATTTATCTCCACAGATTTTTGTGATGATTAAATTAAAAGCCAAGGATGAGCTGGTTCTTTGAAGGCAGTGAAATAATTCATTCTGGATATTCTTATTAATCCTGACCCTTGGCTACAGGAGGGAAAACAAGTGTGAAATATTTCCTTCCCTTTCTGCAAATAGCTCTCACATACTGCTTCCACCAGGTGGTGCTAAGATTCAGAAAGGAGTAGGGTGGTTAATTGATGCAGCTGGGAGGTGTGAGACAGCCCTGTCTCCAAGAACTTGAAGGAAACCCAACCAGCAAACAGGTATGTCTGACAACTATCTGAGCAATCACCAGGTGGCAGGGAGGTCCAGACATGGAGTATCTATGGATGAGGAGAGCCCAGTAATAGGAAACCCAGAAGCAAGGAGTTCTCACATCAGGGAAGATTGCCAGTAGCTCCCGAGGCTTCCTGGTGGTTTGAGGTTAAGCTGCAGAGGCTGGAACTGTAACAAGGAGAGGTGGTTGAGGAATAAAATAAGCATCAGGAGGCAGCAGTACCAGTACCCTCCGGGTCTGAAAGAAACTTTGGGCATAAATCTTAATTACTGCTCTACACGTAACAGTGTTGCTAATATTAATTGAATTCTGTTACCATTTCTTGATGAGTTCCTGACTTTCAAATACTATGCAGAGTACTTTAAGGATTCTGTCTCAGCTAATCCTCCAACTTTGGGAAGTTATCACTATCTGCATTTACAGATGGCTAAATTGGAACGCAGATTAAACAGTGTGTTTCCTAAACTGTGTTTCCTAAAAACATACAGCTGGTAATTAATGGGGCTAAGAAATGAACCTCTCTGTGCACCTATCTCTCTAGCTTCCTGCTGTGTTGCTGCAAATACCTATGAATCTGGTTCTGCTATTGGAAGTGCTTATGAAATACAAATGTGAAAATTCAGGCAGCAGAAGGCGGAGTTGAGTCAAAACGTTTCAATTTCATTCATTTTGTACTCATTCCTTAGCCTTACCTTTTTAATGAGGTATAATTAATTAAAGTCCAGAATATAATCCAAATAATTTGTTTTTTTCCTAATATTATAAACAGGTTTTTTGAGTAATATGAAATATTTAAATTTATATATATTTTGAATGCATTTTTTAACACAATTACATGTGAATAGAAAACAGCACATGTTAAAATTATGCTTGTTCATTCTCAGAAATGAATTGGCATTTTGTTATCTGGAATGAGAATAGAGGATCAGTTTTTTAAAAGTGACTGACTTCTGGGGAAAACACAACCTTAGTCATTTCACATTTTGTACAAGTTGAGGAGGTTCTGACAAAGTTTCATGTTCAAGCTTCCTATAGGGTAGCAATAAATAGGATTTACACCAGAGAAAAATATAAAGCTTCTAACAAAAACAGTTGATAAAATGTGTCTTGCAGTGACAATAGCATCCTATGTCAATAGAGAAGCATTAAATTCAAGTAGATACCCAGTTTACCAGATCACACTATAGTATTTTAGAAGAATCACACACACACACGCACACACACATACACGCACACACATACACACACACACGGATTTGTCTTTCAGTACATAGTCAAATTTGAGATTACCAAATCAGTATTTTCCATTATATGCAAAGTCTTCTAAATATATAGTATGTAAAAAATATGAGAACTATTTGTATTAAGGCAAGGAGAACTCAAAACAATCATTTTCACAAATGTAGCTTAGAGTCAAGGTTAATCAGAGTTTGAAATGAGTTAAATAGCTCCTTTAGAAAGTCAGCTAAATAAAAGAAATGAAGCAGCCTTTTCCTTCCTGAACCTTTCAACCAGAGTCAAAGTAGTTCAAAATAAGGTCAGTTCTTTGCCATTTGGGTTATATTAAAATAGCTCTTTTGGGAAAATAGCATACCACTAAATTATGTTACCTATTAGCCTTTAATATATATTAAATATACAAGGCAACTAATTTCATTTATATTTTTTGATTTGATTTGAGTTTAATACACTGTTCCTCTGTCTTGTTTCAGTTACTCTCTGGTGTAAACGCCAGTTTTAGATTGAACCATACTAATCTTTTGGAGTAATTTGAATGTTGGGATTTTTCTACTTTCCTTGGATTTTTTTTTTTTTTTTTTGATGATTTCAGCTATTTGTTTGCAGGATGCTATTGGCAGGAAAATCTCGATACACGCTCTCTTCCACTCATTTACTAAACATGTATTTCTTATTCCCCTCCTATGTGCCAGCGCTGTGCTAGCCAATGATGCTATATCAGTGAGTAATACAGAGATGTTTTTCCTTTATATTCCCATAAATGTCTATTTTGGTATGAAAAACTAATAATAAGCAAGCTCTTACTGTGGTCATGTATGTTATAAAGCAGAAATTCAGGGCTTTGTTGGAGCATCTGTCATAAGGATTGACCTTTATCTTACAGGGATAAGGTTCAGATGATAGGTAGAATTACAAGGCAAGATTTCAGAAAGAAATCTGTATAAAGTCTTTGGAGGCAAGACAGAGTGCATTTCAGGACAAAAGAAATTTGAGGTACCTGAGACCTGTCAGCTGAGGGTCAATCTTAAACACAATTTTAGTGAGTTTGAATTTTATCCTAAAGTCTGTGGAAAATTATTAAAGGACATTAAGCATGAGAATAATAGAGTTAAAATGGAGTTTTGGATAGACCACATGTTACTTGGATGTAAGATGGAGAGTAATTTGGGCTGTCATGGGGTATGAGGATGTAATGGAAGACAGAGGCCATTTCGGTCATCTGAGTGACAGAACATGGTGGCTTAGGCTGGCCTGATAGTACTTTGTGTAGGGAGGTCCGTGCTCCAAACAACTCGACTTCTCACGCAAAACCCATGAAATGTGATTTTCCTGGAAAGTCCCTTATGAGTCCTTCACATTACGAAAGAAGATCTAACCATAGAATGCCCTAAAAACTTATTATTTTTTAATTAATCCTCTTGACTGTACCTTGAAATAGAATATCGTCTACCAAAGATTTTTTTAGCCACTTGCTTCTATTTATCTTACTGAAGCAGTAATTTTAAGATGTTTAGAGAGGCTTAGTAGTATCAAATGAAATTTGCTATTTAAGCAGTTTTTTCTATTTTGTCCATGTTTTATTTGCATACTCTGCCTATGATTAATGAAGAACTATTTTTTTAAGCTCTTTGTTGGAATATAATTGCTTTACACTTTTGTACCAGCTTTTGAGGTACACCAAAGTGAATCAGCTGTATTAATGAAGACCTATTTGAGTAGAATCAGTAGATAGATGATAGATAGATAGATAAATGTCTATATATAGTATTTATAAGTAAAGAAGTATTTTTGGTAAATAAGCCAAGTTTTTAGCTACAGGGAAATTAGTTTACAAATTAATATTTTACATTATCAGAAAGTGTTACAGGGAGCAAGGCATTTTGCAATTACTATCTCATTAGATACATGGAATATATATTTCATCTTTTCCAACTTTTTAAATTAGCATTCTTCCTTTAACCTAAACAGTAAAGATTAAAAGACAACTGGTCAAATTAATAATACCTTTGAGGGGGTTGGATATTAATTATAAGGCAAATGGTAATTTTAGATACTTTATCATGAGGGAAAAACTTAGAATCACTGACAAAAAGCATAGCAGAGAAACGTATTTTTAATATTTAATTATCACCTTGGAGATCTAACAGATATCATAACAAAACAGACAAATGATGCATGCCTTTGCAAAGGCAAAAGATTAACCAAAACCAACTTTTATCATTGTATAATTCTTTTTTAAAAAAAATTTTAACTGACCCTAATAATTACCAACACACCACTGTTCCTGCTTACATTTATGACAGGATACAATTTCATTTTTAAATTCATTCAAACACATAATTCAGGGTAAATGAGAAATAAAGTAATTGGTCAGATTGTCAGAGGCAAGCTGACATTTGGTAACGAAGGTCACTGGCGTCTAAACGTGTGGACACTGACTCCTAAGGGAACTGAGAAGTGCTCGCCCTATGTCACACACATACTTTAGCTGTCTCCCTCACCATGAAAAGATCTTGAGACCAAATACTAAGGTTGTAAGTAGACTAATAAAAGGGAGACAGGTCCAAACCATGGCTCTGAGCAAGATCTAACCTTACTGACTCTCAAGAGGGTTTAATCCAAATAGCTAATTATGAAACAGATGCTCATCCAAATAATTAGGACATTGATTTTCTTTTTATCCCCAATAATATACAAAAGAAATGTAGTTTAATTTGAATAATCTAATTTATTATATTCTAATTCTAAAATATATTTCTAATAATTTCTTTTATATAAATATATGTATATATATTCTTTTAAATAGGGGAATTTTATAAATAATATTTTTTTATTTGTAATAATGTCTTATAACTGATTTTTAAGAAAGCAATGGAAAGAAGGAGAAGGGTGATAATTTTAAAATCCACAACAAGGAAGCACTGGAACAGACAATTGAAATAACTTAGTCCATACATCTTATTTTTCAAATAGGAAACAAATATATCATTCCTCAATTAGAATTAAGATGTAGTCCTCATAAATCTGTTTAGTGTTCTTCCCATGACATTATCTCATGACTTCTGTAGTCATTGCTTAATCTGACATTTAAAACATTGTATGAAGTCTTTGATCCTGTAACAGGTCACATTTACCCTAATGGGAAAAAAAAAAAAATCTCTTAGCTTGGAGAGCTGATACAAAGGGGCAGTAGTTAGCTGGCCACTACTGAGGTTACATAGCTATGTGATCTCACTAGGTCATTGAGAAGAGTTTATGAAGTACATCATACAATTTTCTGCCCAAGGAAAGAAAGGAGGAACCATTTGTCAATTGAATGTCATCCACTTTTGGTCAAAGTCCTGGCTCCGTGGGGCATGAATTCCCCCCACAGGTAAGTTGAGTATGCAGGAATGCCCAGATGGTTGCTCTGAATGCCCCAAGCTGCCCACTAGTGAAGCCCCAGGGTAGGAATCAGGAGACACAGGTTAACATAAGTCAAGTTACTATTAAGTTGCACGTGCATGAAATTAGACAGTACAGAACTTGCCACTGCAGCGCTGGTTAGAATAAGTGGTGGGTCTGGGAAGCTTGGCAGTGTGTGTAAGAAGTGTCTGATATAGATGCTATCATCACGATTATATGCATGATGACCTACAGGCTAAGGAAGCCTACGTTACCCAAGCCGTATGTTGGAAGGTAACAAAGCCAGATGTCTGTATGATTCCAGAGCCCTTGTCTGGAACCACTGAGTGTTGCTTTCTCAGGCATATATTGTTGTTAAAGAAAACTTACATAATATATACCCAGCAGAACTTTTTCAGGATGAGGTAGCTGCAGTACTGTTTTCCCCTTTGTATTGCTTATAAAGCATGATTAAGATAAGGATGCAGGGCTCTGCGACTTCACAGAGAGACATTTCTAGATGAGGAGGTAAAACTCACCCAGAAGATAGAACAGTCTCTTCAATAAGTGGTGCTGGGAAAACTGGACAGCTACATGTAAAGGAATGAAATTAGAACATTTTCTAACACCATATACAAAAATAAACCCAAAATGGATTAGAGACTTAAATGTAAGACCAGAAACTATAAAACTAGAGGAAAACATAGGCAGAACACTCTGACATAAATCACAACAATATTTTCTTTTTGGATCAGTCTCCTAAAGCAAAGGAAATAAAAGTGAAAGTAAACAAATGGGACCTAATTAAACTTAAAAGCTTTTGCACAGCAAAGGAAACCATCAACAAAGTGAAGAGACAACCTACTAAATGTGAGAAAATATTTGCAAATGGTATGACCAACATGCATAAACAGCTCATACAACTCAACATCAAAAAAACCAAACTACTTGATTAAAAAATGAGCAGAAGACCTGGATAGACATTTTTCCAGCGAGGACATTCAGGTGGCCAACAGGCAGATGAAAAGATGCTCAACATTGCTAATCATCAGGAAAATGCAAACCAATACCACAATGAGGTACTACCTCACACCTGTCAGAATGGCCATCATTAAAAAGACCACACATAACAATTGTTTGCGAGGATGTGGAGAAAAGGGAACCCTCATACACTGTTGGTGGGAATGTAAATTGGTGCAGCCACTTTGGAAAACAGCATGAAGGTTTTTCAAAAAATTAAGAGTAGAACTACCATATGAAAAAACAAAAACACTAATTCAAAAAAGATACTTGCACCTCAACATTCATAGCAGTATTATTTACAGTTATTCAGATATGGAAGCAACTTATGTGTCCATCAACAGATGATAAAGAAGATGTGAGACACACACACACACACACACACACACACACAATGAAATATTACTCAACCATAAAATAGAATGAAATTTTGCCATTTGCAATAACATGAATGGACTTGGAGTGTGTTATGCTAAGTGAAATAAGCCAAAGAGAGAAAAATACTGTATGATATCACTTATATGTGAATGCTAAAAAGTACAATAACCTAGTGAATATAACAAAAAAGAGACTCACAGATATAGAGAACAAACCAGTAGTTACCAGGGAGAGAAGGAAGAGGAGAGGGGCAATAAAAGAGCAGAGGATTAAGAGGAACACACTATTATGTATAAAAGAAGCTACAGGGATATATTGTACAATATGGGGAATATAGCCAATATTTTATAATAACTCTAAATGGAATATAACATTTAAAAGTTGCAAATCACTATATTGTATACCTGTAATATATAATATTATACATTAACTACATGTCAATTAAAAACTTGTAAAAAAAAGTAAAAAATATTGACAAAATGAAATAAAATGGAAAAAAGAAAATGGGAGAACACCTTAGTAACCTCTGCAGATGGCGGGCCCCCAGGCTGGCCTGGGCAAGTATCTCTTTGATGGGCTCACCCTCGAGCGCAACTAGATGCTTCTGGAGCCCAGCAGCCTTGAGGAGCCCCTCTGCATCCCCCTTGTGTCAGGGCTCTGCCTGGGTCTCTCCCTGCTGCACTAGGCAGCTTTTTAACCACTCTGGAACCCTCTCCCAAGTTGTGGACCAAATGGAAATAAAAGTTTTTGCCGGGAAAAAAAATGATTCAAGGTCATAATTGATAACAAAACAGCTGGGAATTGCTTCCCCAACAGCTGAATCTGTGAAGATATCTATTGGTAAAGTAAAGCGATAGGAGGCCTTTGTGCTTCCCTGAGAAGAAGACCTTAGGAATCTAACCACAAATCAATAACCAGAAATATGGATGCATTTTATTTGTTCCTGGGTTAGGGAGAAAAGAACTGTTCGTGAGGCAGTCAAAGGCTTCCTCAGTGTTCAAATCCAGCCCAGTCCTAGGTCTGTACCATGATTTCCCTGATTTGCCTGCTAAGAGGACACATGTTCATCTACATACTAATGAGACATTGTGGACACTGCCAGAGTAAGAGAGAGCTCAGTCCTGCCATGCTTGGAGGGGTCATGTTTCCACTGCCTTTAGAGCTACTACCTGACTGATCCTGGAAACTCCTGCTGCCTGATATTCCGGGTCCTTAGGACTTTAGTCTGAGTGTGGAGGGGAGGGCACTGCTCTCTCCATTGAATTTCAGTTTTCTTCCTTCTGAGCTTGAAAATTACCCCTTGGGCCTTCAACATGCATTTACTGGTCTTAAAAAAGATTATTAATGCTAAAAATTCTAATTTCCTACATCAAATGGCTTCAGTCTAAACCCAAGCTATTCACGCACAGAAACAGTGAAAAACAAGAATTGCTATAAAATCCAGGGTAGACTCACTCACAGTGGCAGTCCTAACAGTCACATGTGTGCTTGTGGCTTGATACTTTACTCCTCTTCATTGACCAAACTGACTTTATCCCACCAACCTCAAAACAAACAAATGAGCAACCATTGGTTTTACACATCAAGTATGTCTTTGCTGATCACTGTAACAAATCGTTATCTTAATTACAATCTACAATGTCGAAAAATACCTCCTTTTACTTTCTCTACCCTGAATGTTGAAGACCTTAGGATTGTAATTAAAATGCAAAAGAAAATGATTACTACAATATAAAAGCCTTCATGGTACAGTCAATATGTTTTCACATCTCCTATTTGTTTTTTCCCCACTTTCTCTACATGAATTGATGTTGTCAGTATTGGTTCAATTATGTTAAATACAAGCAATAAATGGTGTTTAAACAGGTGGTTGTCAAAGCAATATTTTATAACTAAGAATGACTGTGTTTCTTATTTTATTGAAAGATATAAAAATATAGAAAATACTTTTATATCTAGCAAATATTTTTATACCTAGTAGAATTCCTCCTTCTCCCTCTCAGCCCTATACCCTGTAATGTTGAAGGCAGAATGCCTATTTTTCTATTCTCCTCCAACTTGGGTGAAAATGAAGATGATGACTCTGTGTGTGTGTCTATGTGTTTTGTGGAAAGGGATGTTTGTATTCAGGCAATTATAGCTTGCTGATAAAGTATTAGTAGTTAAGTTTTCAAGTATTCCTTCCTATTCTCAGAGTGAAGATGCCTGTCTCACCATAGTGTCCTATGTCTATTCCCAAAGTCTCTTTAGAAATTAGTACAGAGATGGTGATATTTTTGTTGTTGTTGTTCACTCTTTGGCCATTCTTCTCTCTTTCTCATATAATGTGTTTGAAATTGTGTCCTAATTATAGTTTAAGTACAAATTAATTTGTTCATCCACTCATTTTAAATTTTATATATAGATTCATTCATTCATACATATGTAATTAGTGAATTCATAAATTTGGCTAATTTTTTTTTAATCGAAGTATAGTTGTTTTACAATGTGTTAGTTATAGGCATACAGCAAAGTGATTCAGTTTATATATGCATATGTGTATATATGTGTATGTGTATATATATATATTCTTTTCTGATTCTTTTCCATTATAGGTTATGACAAGATATGAATATAGTTCCCTGTGCTATACAGTAGACCATTGTTGTTTATCTATTTTATATATATAGTAGTATGTATCTGTTAATGCCAAACTCCTCATTCATCCTTTGCCTCACCCCCAGCTTCCCCTTTGGTAACCATGTGTGTTTTCTATGTGAGTCTATTTCTGTTTTGTAAATAAGTTAATTTATATCATTTTTTTTTTAGATTCCACATATAAGTGTTAGCATGAGATATTTGTCTTTCTCTGACTTACTTCGCTTAGTATGATAATCTCTCTAGGTCCATTTTATTGCTTTTTGAAAAATATGTTTGCAGGCCCTATAATAAGTAAATAGTTCTCAAAAATAAAAACAAAAATAAGCTTCTGCCCTTGAAAATCTTCCAGTGAGGCATAATATAGATTGGCCTTATTTTTTAAACATTCACAATATAAAAATACCAAGCATGGTTACGGATGTATATGCAGAGTATAAAGGAGCACAGAGAGGGTGCCCAGAGGAGTGGGGTGAGATATTGTTCAGCTGAATCTTAAAGGACTAAGTAACAGCTCTGGGTACTTTAAAAATATATCATCCGGCTGACTGTCATAGACTTGATTAAAAGTTAAGGTTTAACTTCAAAATTCACAGTCACAACTTTAAAAAGTATAGAATTTTAACACATATTTAGGATAATAAGTCCTGTCTCTTTCAGAATCCCATTCCTTCACCTGTACAGACCTCCAGGTCCTTAAGAAACAGATGCCGTATATTGACTGCTTTAGCCTGTGTTGACCTCTGTTTGTCTCTAATCCAACCTATAACCCGTCGTTTTTCTTAGAAACAATAAAATCAAACTGTCCAGAAACCTAACTTACCTTGTAAAGGGCAAATTTAGACATTGTGTTCATTGTGTTGTTTTTGACTGCAGTGTTAAAGGAGTATTCTGTTTAACACCACTAAAAACAAACTGACAATACACTTCATAATTTTTTTTAGAAAAAATAAGCTAGTTTTTTTCCCTTAATGCAACAAACATTTTGACATGCCTCATTAGTTTGTATGTGAATAGATTAACTTAACCGTGCTAAAAACTTGAAGTCAGGGTTCTAATTTATTGGGTTCAAAAGACAAAGAAAATACTAAATTAACATGCTAGAAATTTTGACTTTTAACATGAATTTACTTGTGGGAAAGGAACTCACTTCCATGTATCTTTTGTAAAGCATCTGGCATAATAGTGCCCACTTAAAATATTCTATCATGTCATTTGGACCATCTTACAGTTATATTCAGTTATCAATGAGGAAACAGACTGTAAGACGTTAAATTATATGCCCAGTGTGATAAGATGAAGGATGAAAACTGTGACCTGTGTAACACTAGATATGAAAACACCACACTGTCTATTCTTACTATTTTCTTAAAGCTTTCTTCGTAGACAAAGGCAAAGAGGAAATAGGCTAATTCTACGCAAATGGATGCATGGCAGATCTATTCAATACATAATTTTTGTTTCATTTCATTGAGAAAAATAGTTGCATCTCTTTTAATTCTGACTATATGTAATAAATCGGGTCATAAAAATGAATCAAACAACACAGCAATCAAAATAACCTGAAATCTCAGTATCTTTTTTTAAGTAATTAATTAATTAATTAATTTACTTTATTGACTGTATTGAGTGTTTTTTGCTGTGCGCGGGCTTTCTTTTTGGTTGCGGTGAGTGGGGGCTACTCTTTGCTGTAGAGTGTGGGCTCCTCATTGCCATGGCTTCTCTTGTTGCAGAGCATGGGCTCTAGGCACGTGGGCTTCAGTAGTTGCGGCACATGGGCTCAGTAGTTGTGGCTCACAGGCTCTAAAGCGTAGGCTCAATAGTTGGGGCACATGGGCTTAGTTGCTCCGCGGCATGTGGGATCTTCCTGGAGCAGGGATCAAACCCGTGTCCCCTGCATTGGCAGGCGGATTCTCAACCACTGCGCCACCTAGGAAGCCCCTGAAATCTCAATATCTTGAAACACAGTGCACTGATATTTTGCTGGTTGTCCTCTAATATATATCTTTATGAATATGAACATATACATTATATTACATATATGCACAGAATCATACCAGACATGGGATTATACGAAGGCCAACTTTTTTAGGGTATCTTTTTCTTGGCATCTCTAACCTGTCTCTTTCTCTCTCCCTGTTTCCCAGGTCACTAGTATTTCAAAAGCTTTGTTCAATGCCATGCAGTCATATGCATATACACACATTTGGTAATTGTCATCATTCATTTATAAAAGTGGGGTCACACTGCATGTATTTCTCTTTATCCCACTTTATCCACTTATATATGGCCTATAATGATTGGCTTTGTCCATGTCATATTTTCAGACTTCATCCATGTTGTAGCATACATAGATACTTCATTCTTTTTTATTGATGAGTAAGATTCTGTTGTAAGAATACACCATATTTTATTGTCTATTCATCAATTGATGGACATTTGAATCACTTTCACTTTTGGCTATGATATATGATGCTACTTTGAACATTGGTGTACAACATTTTGTGTGAAAATTTGCTCTCAATACTCTTGGGTATATACATTGGAGTGGAATTTCTGGGTCACATAAGAAGTCTATGTTTAACATTTGAAGGATGGCCAAACAGTTTTCCAAAGTGATTACATTCCTCCAATTCCACCAGTATGTAAGAATGATTTCTCTACATCCTTACCTCGACTTTTTATTTCCTGTCTTTTATATTTTAATCATTCTGAGGAGGTGTGAAGTTTAAGCTCTTATCATGGTTTTGATTGGCAGTCCCTTCGTTACTAATGATGCTGAGCATCTTTAATGTGCTTATTGGTATTTTTTATATCTTTTTTTTGGGATTAAAATCTATTCAAGTATTTTGTCCTTTAAAACTTGTTTATTATTGAGTTATCTTTATATATTCAGGATACAAGTGCCTTATCAGATATATAGTTTGTAAATATTTTCTCTTGATCTGTGGGTTTTCTTTTCACCTTCTTGATGGTGTCCTTTAAATACATTAAAATTTTTAACATACTTTTGTTTTCTTTGTTACTTGGGCTTTTGGTGTTACATCTCAGAAACAATTGCCTAATCCACCATCACAGATGTGTATGTCTATCTTTTGGGAAAAATTGTATTGTTTTTAGACGTTACATGTAGGTCTTTACACACTCTTCCATCTGCCCCTTCTCCCTTGCTGCACTGAGATGTTTAAATCTCAGCCAAAACGTTGCTTCCTCTTTGTAGCCTTCTTGACACTTCTTCCCTACTCCTATGCCCCGACCACTACCCTCCTTAATTAATTTTGAGTTAATTTTTATATACAGTGTGATCTAGGAGTCCAATTCAATCTTTTGCAGATAGATATCCGGTTGTCCTAGTACCATTTGTTGAAAGGATTGTGCTTTCCATATTGAATTGTTTTGGCACTCACATCTAAAACAAACTGACCATAAATATGAGGGTTTATTCTGGACTTTCAGTTATATTCCACTGATATGTTTGCCCTTGCATCAGTGCTGCACTGTCTTGATTTCTGTAGATTTATTGTAAGTTTTGGAATAGAGAAATATAAGTCCTCCTCCTTTGTCCTTCTTTTTCAAGATTGTTTTGACTCTTCTGGGTTGCTTGTATTTTCATATGAATTTTAGGATCAGCTTGTCAATTTCTGAAAAAGAGCCAGGTGGGATTTTGATAACAAGTGGGTTGAAACTTTAGATTAATTTGGGCATGTTTAACATTACTAAATTCTACAGTCCATGAATGTAGGAGGTCTTTCCATTCATTTAATTCTTCCTTAATTTCTTTCAATGATATTTTATAGTTTTCAGTGACTCCCCATATTTGCCCATTTGTTTCTCTAATCTTGGGGACAACAATTTCCCCTGTGTCCTCCCCTCTTTTCCAGATCCAAGAATAGCTGTTTTTGTTTGTTTGTTTGTTTGTTTGTTTGTTTTCTTCCCTGGTATACTGAGCTTTTTAATTTTGTTAGGATGGAGTAGCTACTGCCAAGCTTCTGACATACAGAACCAGGAACCAGAAGTCCCCTTTGATTCTTAAAACATGATTTCCTTCAGTTCTTTGAAAAATATTGAAAATAGCTGATTAAAAATTTTTTTCCTGGTATTTTCACCAATAGGCTTCCTGAGAGATGATTTTCATTGACTACTTTTTCTGTGTATGGGTCATGCTTTCCTGTCTCATATATATATATGTGAAACACATATATATGTACATATATATTTATATATATCAATTTTTTTGAAATAACATTTTGAGTAGTACAATGTTTCAGTCCTAGAAATTTGATTCCCTTTCTCCTTAGTGTTTCTTTTTGTTATAGTTTATGTCATTAACATTCATTTAGTGAATTTGCGGAACTAATTCTTAAAGATTGATATTCCTTCTCCTATGACCTGCAATCTGTCTTAGTCTCCACCTGCTGCTTGTCTAAGTTCTTGAGGGCAGCCAGAGGGAAGAGCTTTGGGCCTTTGCCTATGTTTGCTAGGCATGTGCATAGCCCTGCACATGCATGTGGACTTCTACACCCCTGGGATATGTCAGAGCTTTTCAGATTCTCTGTTCTTATTCACCAGTTGTTGTTTTTTTAAAATTCTTTGATAAAATATTTGTGTGACCCAACTGGTTTCACCACCTCAGGCAGTTGTAATATTAGCAGATGCCCCTGATTGATTTTGACAAATGCCTTGGGGATTGGACTGTTTATAGAAAGCAAGTTCTGAGTCAGGTCCTGTGAATGGGGCTTTTTCAGGAATCTTGCAGACAATAGAGACTATTCTCTGGGAGAAGATATTTGCAAATCTTATATCTGATAAAGAGTTAATAGCCAAAATATGTAAAGAACTTGTACAACTCAACAACAACAACAACAAAACCCCCAAACAACCTGATTAAAAAATGGGCAGAGGAGCTAAAGACATTTTTCCAAAGAAGACATACAGATGGATAGCAGGTACATGAAAAGATACTCAACATCACTAATCATCAGCAAAATGCAAATCAAAACCACAATGAGATAGCACCTCATGCCTGTTAGAATGGCTATTATCAAAAAGGCAAGAAATAATAAGTGTTGGTGAGGATGTGGAGGAAAGGGAACACTCATACACTATTAGTGGGAATGTAAATTGGTACAGCCACTATGGAAAATAGTATGGAGATTCCTCAAAAAATAAAAAATAGAACTATCCGTCTATTCCACTTCTGGGCATTTAACCAAAGAATATGAAAACACTAATTCAGAAATATGTGTACTCCTATGTTCATAGCAGCATTGTTAATAATAGCCAAGATACGGTAACAGCCTAAGTGCCCATCAGTGGATGAATGGATAAAGAAGATGTGATATATATATCACATGTATACACACACACACACACAGGAATATTACTCAACCATTAAAAAAGATAAAATTTTGTCATTTGCAACAATGTGGATGAAACTTGAGGGTATTGTGGTAAGTGAAATAAGTCAGATGTAGAAGACAAATACCATATGCTTTCTCTCTTGTGGAATATAAAAAGCAAACAAACAAAAACCCCAAATAAATGAACAAACCAGATAAAAAAAAGCATGCAGATACAGAGAATAGTGCAGTGGTTACTGGAGGGGAGGGGGTAGGACAAAGACTAAATGGGTAGAGTGTCAACTGTATGATAATGGATGAAAATTAATTTTTTGGTGATGAGCAGACCGTAGTATGTACTGCACTAGGAGTATAAGGTCATGCACATGAAGCTTATATAATGTTATAAACCAGTGTTATCTCAATAAAAAAATAGTAAATTCTCTGGAGGTGGGGCTTTTAGGGAAGCCCTAAACCTGTCCTGCCTCCTCTGGTGGCTCCTGGGTAGCTGGTGTATAATTGCTATGGTTGTGAGGTTAGTTTTCAAGGCTCCTGGGGAGCAGCGATGAGAATAGTACTGATTAAAGGCTACGAAGCTCTTTGTTCTTACAAAACTTAGCCATTTTTCTGATGTGTTCAGTGGGAGGCCATGGGTATGAGAATATAGAGGTTGAGCAGATTGTTCTTTGAATTGTTGCTTTTGGTTAATTTACAGAGTTTTTAAAAAGTTGATTTTAATCATTTTTGCCAGCATTCTCTTTACTTTTATAGATGAAGAGAATTTTGTAGATCTTTACTCTGCTATCCCAGAAGTGCCTCAGTGTGTGCATGTTTTTATGGACTACTGCATTTATTTCTATGGCTTAGAATTCTAAAAGCAGGATTGCTGGCTTAGGGACATAAATATATTTAGTTACATTAGGTATTACAGTTCACTTTCTACAATGGCTCTAAATATTCACATCTTATTAGAAGCTTCGAGGCAAACATTTTCCTCTTTTTGTTTCAGTCTGAAGGATTCAAAGTCTTAATGATTATTGAAATTCAAAGTCTTATCATAGGTTCATTGAATATTTGGGCTTGAGCCTTCATAGATTTCCTTTGCCTATTCATCTAGTAGACTGTCTTTTTTTTTCTTCTTAATGTATATTAAATATTTTGGAATTCAATATTTATCTGTACAACTTTAGGATAGAAATTTTTTATAGTGAAAGAATTCCATATACTAAAACATTTCATAGAACTTTTCTAACAAAAGAAGAGCTACTAAAAAGCGTAACTGTCAAAAAGGCCGGTGAGTATACAATGTGGTATGGAGGAGAAAATAAATGCAAGAAAAAAAATTACATAAAGTTAACTTCAGAGCAAGTTTTATCTTACAGGAAAGTTTTTAAAGTGCAATGTGTTTGATTCCTACTCCATTTTCTGAGTGGCAGAGAAAGTTCCAGAAACCCATTTTTCTCTACCCTTCAATACCAACTGCCTTGAACTTAATAAATCTCACTGTGGCCTTTATATTTATATCAACCAATAAAGGACACCTGGATTTCCTGGTCACCCTTCACTTACTGTGGACTAATCTCCAAAAAGTACTATAGATTGCCTATTCCTTCCTCTCCTTCCATGTCCCCCTAACTCCTGAAATTCTTTTTTTTTTAATTTTTATTTTATATTGGAGTATATTTCATTAACAATGTTGTGTTAGTTTCAGGTGATCAGCAAAGTGATTCAGTTATACATATACATGTATCTATTCTTTTTCAAATTCTTTTCTTATTTAGGTTGTTATATAATATTGAGCAGCGTTCCCTGTGCTATGCATTGGGTCCTTGTTGGTTATCCATTTTAAACGTAGCATTGTGTACAGGTAAACCCCAAACTCCCTAGCTATCCCTCATTACCCTTCCCTCATGGTAATCAAGAGTCCATTCTCTAAGTCTGTGAGTCTGTTTCTGTTTTGTAAATAAGTTCATTTGTGTCATTTTTTTTGTACTGTGTCCTCCAAAATTATTTATTACCAAAAAATATTCTGTATCTTTAACCTGTCTCTGAAAGTTATCTTCTCCCTCCTATTAGGAAAGTTACCTTATAGCCTTGGCTCTCCTTTGAAGGCATTGCTTCCCCTAGCACTTTCTCATGATGGCTGCTTTCTTCCTCTGTCCTTCTTTCAGTGGGCCTAGAGTGGGTATCAGTATCCTCACTGACACCTTCAGAACATTTACTCTTTCTCCTCTCTTACACCCCGGCTTTGAATCTCAAGCATCAGCTTTGATCACACACTACCCTCTTTGTGATCCATTGACCCCTGAGTCATCCCCCTTCAGCTTCCTGTCACTCTCTCCAGTGATCTTCTCTTAAATGATCTTGCCTCCTACCCTACCTCCTGCCCTCATTCCTTACATCCTCCTCCTCTGAATGCCACCTCCTACCTTTCTAGTTTACTCCGTATAGTACCCCAGCCCCAAAAATCTTTTGGATCTTTCCAGGACTTCCAATGCATTGATCCTAACACATTTTCACTTTCCCTCACAATGACGATGCCTTCATTTCCCTCTATACCCAGAGTAAATTTCATGATAAATCATTATAAAAACAACCTGTGTAGATCTCAACTCTTTTTTTCCCCTTGATACTTCATCATTTTTGATCTTGGAAAAACTATAATCCTGGTTAAATACAACCATCCATCTAGTTCACCTTTATACTTGTGTCGCTAAGTACAGCTGGAAAAAATGTACCACCACACTGACTGATCGTCCACAGGATGGATTCGGTGCTGTCAAATGTTCATATATCCCTCCTTCCACTTGCCTGGCTGATTAATTCCCGTGTATACCTCTATCCCTAAGTCCACAAAGCCTCCTCTTCCATCTTTACTCCCAGTTGATGTTTGATCTATAGCTCTCCTTCACTGAGAAAATGTGTGAAATCAGCAGAAAGCATCCACATACAGGCCTATCAGCATCTGACCATGTACTCTGCTTTCCTGCTTATTACCAGAGTCATATTATTGCTGCCTCTATCCAAAGCCAGTCACAACACTTATGCAGTAGTTGCTTGCCTGCTTTCCTGTGCAAGGACATTATTCCAGAAAGCCTTTTCTCTCTTACATGGTTCTATTACATTCACATGTGCCGTTAACAATTTCATCTTTCTGAAAAAATTTTAAAAAAATCTATCTTGACCCCACTTCAAATGCCTACCAGTCCGTTTATTTTCTAACTTTTGTAGAAAAATTCCTGTAAATATTTTCTACACTTTATCTCTAAATCTTATTCTAACACTCTTTCATACTATTACTATCAGTAGTACCCAATTTTCAGGGAACTATCCCCCTCAGGGTTATTGCATCCAATTGACTATTTATTACTTGAAATTCAAATATATTAGTAGCGGTGGACAATTATCATTGCCTAAGAATCTTTCTGTTGCTTATGGTTCAAAACCTACTTAGATATTAAAAGATTTTTGTAGTTAGATTTGCTGACCTGGATAAGTTCTCATTTCTAGGAATGGGGAGGGGGAGGGAGAGTAAACTATCAACACTATATTGTGCGTCTCCAGAACTTATTCATCTGGCATAACAAACTTTATACCTGTTGGACAACAGTTCCCCATTTCCACTCCCCTGAGCTCCTGGAAACCACCATTCTTCTCTCTGCTCCTATGAGTTTGACAATTTTAGATTCCTAACACCATCAGTGTTTGTGACTGGCTTATTTCACTTAGCATGACGTTCTCAAGTTTCATCCATGTTGCTGAATATGCCATGATTTCCTTATTTTTCAAAGCTGAATAATATTCCATTTTATGTGTGCACCATTATGTATACACCATATTTTCTTTATCCATTCATTCATTGATGGATATTTAGGTTGTTTCTATATTTTGGCTATTGTGAATAATGCTGCAATAAATATGGGAATGCAGAGATCGGCCTTGCAGTGATTTATTGGATATGACATCAAAACACAGAAAACAAAAGCTAAAGCAGATAACTAGAACTGTGTCAAACTAAAAACTTCTGTACAGCAAACAAAACAAAACCAAAAACTGAAAACAACAACAAAAAATCAACAAAATTAAGAGGCAATCTACAGAATGGGAGAAAATATTTGCAAACCTTATATCTGATAAGAGGTTAGTATACAAAATATATAGGGAACTCCTACAGCTCAGTAACAAAAACAAAATGAAACAGAAAACCTGACTAGAAAATGAACAAAGGATTTGAATAGCCATTTCTCTAAAGAAGAGATACAAATGACCAACTGGTACATGAAAAGGTGTTACTCATCACTAACCACCAGGGAATGCAAATCAAAGCCACAATGAGATATCACCTGATACCAATTAAGTTAGCTATTCTCAAAAAATAGAAAAGTAAAGATAAGCATTGGTGAGGATTGGAGGAATTGAAACCCTTGTGCACTGTTGGTGGGAGTGTAAAATGTTGAAGCTGCTATGGAAAACAGTATGGAGGTTTCTCAAAATTTAAAATTAGAACTACCATATGATCTAGCAATCCACTTCTGAGTATATGTCCAAAAGAACTGAAATCAAGATTGCAAAGAGAAATTAATTTCATTTCCTTAAGAGGCCAAATTTAATTTCCTGAGTTACCAGGTTACCAGGGAGGAAAGATACTCTTTAGAGAGAAGCCCCCTGGAGCTGCTGTTAAACTATACTTTCCAAGAACTAGTGTGTAGCTGAGTAGGTCATCATCAATGTGGGTGACAAAGAAAAGATTTCTTTAGTAGCCTCTGTAGATATCTGGAATGTACATATTCTTTAGGGTCTCTGTATTTAGATTTAGGGATTTTTAAAATATCATTATGCTTTGATTTTGCTTTTACCTTTTTTTTTCTTGGTGCATTTGTTTATTTTCAATATGTCAGTTGGTAGAGGTAAGACTATATTTGAAATAAAGGAGAATATAGATAGCTATAAACATAATTATACCTTTAGAGGGATAGTCAATAAAATGTTAACACAGGTTTTCTCCAAGTATTGAAATTATGAATTATGAATTACTTTTAATTTCTCTGTGGTTTTTGTGTCATCCTAGTTTCTATAATCAGTATGTACAATTTATGTAAACATACACAGTATGAAAAAATTGCTTATTTATACTAATGAGAGATTTACATAGTCACTAAAAAAACAGATTAACTGGAAGACTTAATCTCACTCTTAGAAAATTCCCTTGATACAGTAACATTCTATAACTTTGCTTACAAACAAAAAAGGCAATTTCAAGGTTAATTTCATCCATTTAGATTGATGGGGTTATTAGGGATATGGAATGCAGTGCATACAGCATATATTTCAGCAGTGTACTTCTGACAATATCCCTAAAGACCTGATTGGGAAGTGTTGGCAGGATTTCAGTGTGACTACATGGAGTCATAGTTTTTAAGTGACCGTCAGAAAGTAGGTAGATTAATGTTTGATGTCAACTGATGCAAGGTTCTGTGGCAGAGTTCTGAATCTGACTATACTTTATTTAATTATTTCATTAGTGAAAACAGATGACATGCTTATCATAATTTAAGTAATAAGGTACCCAACCTAGCTGACATCCAACCAAAGCAGCTTGTTCAGAAAGAAGCATAATTAGAAGAGGTATTATGTGGCTTTTAGATAGAGTAAGAAGTTGAAAAGGGATGGTATTTCTCTGAATTTGTAGAAATGGGTATTAAAAATTGTTAACCAAGAAAGGAGCTTCAAGTCTAGGATTGCTAGTTTCTTATAAAGACACTGAGGCAGTGATGTCAGAAAACTTGATTTATAACAGATAAAGCTAACAAATTGTATACACGAATGGAAATAAAATATATAAAACCTGATATGTCTTGAGTATGAGTTTTTCTGAGGACAGTTAGGAACCCATTTTAAGTCTACAAGCTTCGTGTATGTGTGTGTGTGTGTGTGTGTGTGTCCACAGAGTTTACAATATTTCTAAGTCTCAATGTGACTTAATAGTGAAATGTGTGAATTATTTCTGCAGGTGTCCTTCTTGCCAAGTGCTCATAAATTCTATGTAGGTTCATTGAGAGGCTTCTGTATAACTTTATGGGGCTATCAATTTTCTGGTTAATTGATCTTGTACTTGATGATTCCAAACATGTTCAGCTCCATTAAATGCAATGTCATTCTTTTCCCAGGGGCCAGTTGATTTCAGTGTCTGCAGAAAGCCTGTAATATTAAAAAAAAAAGTTTTTCTATAATGCTTTGCCCTAATGTCATACACAAATTACACACACACAAAAAATCATATAATCTTGGGGTAGGAAATGCTTTTCAAAGCATGACACAAACCCTATGAATAATAAAGGGAAGAAACAAATACATTTCACAAGACACACACATACACACCTACACACACAATAAATAAAGGAATAAGGAAAAATATATTTGCAAGACATTTGAAAAGGGCTAATAATGTCTATATAAACAATGATGTGATCTGTAAAAGAAAAACTGGAAAGGTATAGACAAAATGATTCTCAAGAATTATGCAGAGAAACTTAGAAATATTTGACTTTTACTTCCTACACTTTTGTATTTTTAGCAAATCATTTGCATTATTTTGTAATAAAATATATTTTCAAGCTGAAGTCTTGTCATCCTCTTTACTTTTTTTGGTCTATTTACTCTTTTCCCCTTTTAATAATTTATAAAGAAGAAAACAATCTATATGGAAAAATGCTTCTATCTTTTTGTGTGATTCCTCAGGGAATGTGCTTATCTGCGAGCATTTTATGTGGCCTCACAGTCTTTATTTCTTACTTTCCTAGTGAAAACTTATTCAATGTATGAATACCTTAAAATAAAGAGAATATGTAATGGCTCTAGATCAAGAACCCAAAGGGTTGGCTGAACCTGCAGCAGATCCCCAGGACAGAAATGGGTGAAAATGGGGGAGGAAATATTCAGAAGAGAGAAAAGACAATGACCATATTTCTGTTTCCCAGGTGTTGACCCTGATGGGTGACAGACATCACTGATTAGAGGCCCCAGGATGTGGTGTTCTGGGGCCAGCTTACTTCCATAGAAATCTTGGTCACATGGATCTGACTGATATCTAAATTATAAGAAGAATAGGTTGGAAAAGTTATTCACAGCTGGAGGGTATGTCCTGCAAAACCCTGTGGGCAAGAGAGTGCAGGTGTGACAAACTCACATGGCAATTTGAGCATGGGGGTGGGTAGGGACAGCGGGGGATGGGGTTAGAACTGTAATTGGGGATAGAGGTGGGTTAGAGGAAATAAATCATGATGTGACTTGGGGATCAGATGCAGGTATCTGTTGTAGCCTCATATGGACAATGGTTGCAGTTCTTGGTGAATCCCTCACCTCTGAAGAATGTTCAGTTATGTCCTTCACTTTTGAAGTAATCACATTTAGTCTGCTATACTTTAAGAGTGATAAGAGGAAGTGACATCATGACTAGAAGAGTAAGAGGGCAAACTGGGTGTCCTTTTATGTCTGGTTTCTTTCACTCTGCATAATGCTTTCAAGGTTTATCTACAGGTAGCAAATATGCATACTTCATTTCCTCATTCTGGCAGTATCCTCATTGATTAAAACAAAGACTCAATCTGGTCTGAGGATGCTGGCCCTCAGTTTAGTTGATGGAACTAGTTGAAGAAGCTCACCTCTTCACACTATTCCAAGTCACCATCTAAAGACAGTTCAACGACAACAAAAGTACAAAATTCCTTTCTCTTCCCTTTAAAATAAAGCATACGAAAAATTACTTTTTATTGTAATTTTGTTGGTAACATAATTATTTTTATGAAAGTCTGATGGAGCAAGATCAGGACTATAGGGAGGATGTTTTAACACCTCAAAACGAAGTAATCCACAACAGGCTTAGGTTTCAAAAAGTTTGTGCGAGATGGGTACCGAAACAACTCACGGAAGCGCATAAACGGAAGTGTTTGGATATCTGCAAACAAAATTTGGACCAATACTCTAAGGAAGGTGAAAGTTTCTTAAAGAGAATCATTACTGGTGACCAGATATGGATTCCTCACTATGAGCCTGAGAGTGAACAGCAAAATATGGAATGGAAACGTCTTTAATCGCCAACCAAGAAAAAGTTCGAAAGTCAACCATCAGCTGGAAAATTGATGCTTACTGTTTTCTGGGATTCTCAAGGGCCAGTATTGGAACTTTATCAGGAAAAAGATTCAACAATCAACAGTGCTCATTACAGTGAGATGCTTATTGAAGAGCTGAAGCCTAAACTTCAGATTAAATGCAGAGGACTGCTGTCCAAGTATGTTGTGATCTTGCCTGACAATGCATGTCCACACACTTCTGCCCAGACTGTGAACAGTCTGCAAAAACTTCATTTTGAAGTGTTAAATCATCCTCCCTATACTCCTGATCTTGCTCCATCAGACTTTCACCTGTTTGGTCCCCTGAAGGCAGCCCTATGAGGACGAAGATTCCCTTCTGATGAAGAAGTGAAGACATTGGTGCATTCTTGGCTTGCAGCTCAGCCTAAAACATTTTTTAATGAGGGAATACAAAAGCTTGTTGACAGATGGACAAAGTGTATTGAAAAGCAAGGAGATTATGTCGAAAAATGATGTATTTGTCTTTTCTAAAAGTTAATTAAAATAAATTCTACAGCCAGAGTGCGGATGATTTTTGATTCACTCTCATACTACAGACAGCAATATAAGCATGTATAGACTTAATGCTAGGATTCAAATTCAGGGTGAACTTGATACAGAGTCATAAATATTTCTTGCAGTATTATTTATTATAACCAAAAGCTATAAACAATTAAAACTTCCTACAGGAGGCATATGGTTAAATAAATTGTAGTTAAGTCTTCACAATATCTTTTAAACCAGTATTTATTGACATGGGAATGTGGTCATGATATAACAATTTTGTTTTTAACAGACTTACAAATGGAATTCACAAAATGTGTTATCTTTTTATAAACATATACTCATATATAGGAAAATATGGGAAGGGCATGTAATAAATTGTTACTTGCTCTTATCCCCAGATGGTGAGGAGTTATACATGGTTTTTAATTTCTTTTGAAAATAGATCTTATACTCGCTAATTAAAGAAAATGAGATTGTGTTTCCTTCATCATCAAGAATAAAATGAGAAAAGAATGCTATTTGAAAGGGAAAATTATATTTCCTATGGGATTTATTTTCAATTCATAAAGATTAATGAGGTTTTTAAGTTGTTTATTGGCCTTGAATTTCCTGCAGTTCTTAAAGATAGATATTATTTTTCATATTTATCAAGAAGATAAATGCCATGAGTGATAATATTTATGTAGAAAAATAATTTTTCTTTACTATTTAGCAAAGAGGAGCTATTTCTCACTATCCACAGAAGAGAAAGACAGTAAATCTCTAGTATTTTACAACTATCAGGTCAATGCAGCACATTTTTCTATCAAAGAACGTGCCAAACTGTGAGGATGTATAATCCCTTCAAATGCTTCTGTAGAAAAATGCCAATAGCTTCTCTCCATAAACTGGGAAAGAAGGATGCGTTGTCATGAATGATGAGGAGAGGAAAGCACTATGTCAATAAAGTGACATTTTTAGAATTTCAACTACATGAAAAAAGAGATGTCAGTGTGGATTTTTTTTTTTTTTTTTGGTGATGTATTAAGAATTTATAGTCTTAGATGTCACTTATATAGTGTTATTATTTTACTATATTAATTCTTTTAAGCCCATTCATATAATCAGAAACCGTTTCATAATACCTATTAATAACTGCCTTGTGCAAGCTGTGTTCTAAACCTTGGGAATACAAATTTAATTAGCTCTAGAGAAACTCACAGTCAAGAAGACCTTATTGCACCTATGTCCAAAAAGGATTTGAAGCAATTACAGAGAAAACACAATTATAATGCCTGTGCCTGCCTTTGTTACCAGGAAACAATTAGATTTGAAGCATTGCAAATATCTCCATATCCTGAATCAGGTCCTGTTCTTTCTCCTTCAGTCTAATCTGGCATCTTGACGTACACAGATTTGTTGACACAAAACAATAAGCAAGTTAAGCTTAATTTGGTGGCTGGTATGTGAAGTAGGTAATTCCCAGTTCACGCATCCAATTATTGAAATGTCCATCACCTCAATCACAAATGTTAAAAGAGTGAGCTCCGTGGGAGACTTGTTGACTTAATAGCATGCCCATTTGAGACCTGACTCAAGAAAGCATAGTGGAAACTCTTATTTAATATTGATTATTATTATTGCAATATTTATTGTCAATTATTTTTTGCCAGTTTAGAGAAAGATGAATATACACTATCAATAAATGTATGAAAAATTTCTCTAGATCTTGAATCTAAAAAACAAAACAAAACAAAAAGAGATTATTATCATCTTAGTGAACATTTAAAACACAGTTATATCCAGTGCAGGTGAAGTTGGGAGAATTGTTAACTCTCAGATACTGTTAGTGGGTTTGCAAACTGATACAAGTTTTTTTTTGTTTTTTTATTTCTGTTTTTTGGCTTTTTTTGCAGAGCAATTTGACAATGACTCTCATGTTAAGGTGGAACTTCTACCCATCCCACCACTGGGGTACCTACCATAATAGGCTTTTTTCCTTGTGCTCTCTTCTCTGGTCTGTTTTTTCATTGCAGTTCTGTCCTACTTGTTTCTTTCAGTGGCCAAAGGGTTGACAAATTCCTTACTTATTATAGGACAGAATAATATCTTTCACTGTGGGAGTTGCTTTCCTCACAACAGGATATCTTCTGAGTTATTTGGGGGCATACCCAGTATCTCTTTTATATACCAAAATGATGCACTTGGATTCTGTTTCCTGTGTATATAATGCATACATTTCTGCTACTCTTTACAATGGTTAGATCAGATTGCAGTGGGAGAAAGCATCTTTTCTTATCTCCAGCCCCTGACCATTTCAATGCTTTAAAGATGAAAGGAGTTGGTATATCCATACATAGTCTTAGATTTAGGCTGAAGTTATTTCCTGCATAGCGTGGTCCCTCTACAGCTGATAACCGGACCTCCTCCTGGATGTTAGGAAGTCCTTACAGAGAATGGGACACTAAGGGGTTAGAGTCAGTAGTCTGCTCTAAGTCTTTGCTGTACTATTTGTCAGAATGCTTTTGTGTTGTGACCACCTGCAGAAAGAGAGAAATTCAATAATTCACGGAAAGAGAATCTTAGCAGACTCCTGAGAACTAGCAATAACCCAAGGTAAAGAGGAAGAATCGAATCCAGCACATTTGCTGAGGCAGGTCCCAGAGCATCCGCCATTGGGTCCCAGAGCATCCGCCATGAATACAGGGGAACACAGTGATGGTAGAAGCATTCTCTGAATGCGTTTCAGGCACCAATCTTATAATAAAGATGGATCTGAATAGTAGAGGGGCAAATGTAACTTTGACAATGCCTGAGTTGTATCAAAGATAAAAGCATTATTCATTATTATGGTGATGTTTGTTTTCAGATTTGGTATCATTAAAAGTCAATGACTATTTTTCAGCCTTTCTCAGTTCAATGATAGAGATTATTTCCAGTAAAAGTAAGGACTATGACATGTTACAAAGGGATCAAGCAGTTCCACTGGGTTTTGATAGGTCCCATCTCTGAGAAACGCATTTCTCAAAAGGTACTGACATAGCACTGTGTTCCTAGAGGGGCCAGCAGGGAGCAAAGGGGGCTAAAGATTTATAGTTATGTAGCATATGGTTATGGAACTGAGGAAGTTTAGGTTCTGATATCTATACAGATATTGGTTTGATAGTTTTAAGCAGATAACTGAAGAACCATTATGTAGAAGAGATAACATATGCATATACAGAACACGTGCATATAAGTATAGTCATATATAACATGGAGATG
The DNA here is from genome assembly GCF_030028045.1 of Hippopotamus amphibius kiboko. Classification (NCBI taxonomy): domain Eukaryota; kingdom Metazoa; phylum Chordata; class Mammalia; order Artiodactyla; family Hippopotamidae; genus Hippopotamus; species Hippopotamus amphibius. Next base: position 73,473,539 of record NC_080187.1, read on the forward strand.
TGTGTATGTGTGTATGCACTATGCATAATATAATGTATAATAAATGTAAATATAATACCAAAACAACCTACGACCCATCTTTACCATTCAATATTAACTTGCTCTCTGGGTAGTCCCGGCTTTAAGAGAGGCTGGAAAAAGATATTGGGTGTAGGAAACTGGGATTGCTCTGATAGTTTGAACCAATCACAACTCATCCACCAAGACTGGTATTTTGCTGCTTTTTTAAAAAACAGGCTGTGTTCTGAGATGCATGAAGAAAAAGGGTGGCAACTGGGGGGTTGCCTGCCTTTAATGTTGCCTCACGTTGTTCTGCCCTGATTTCCTGTCTCCTGATGCCTTGTAAGAGCCCCAAGGGGAAGACATGGTTTTGGTAAAATTTTGATCACCTGAGTCCAAGGTCAAGCCCACTGATAGCCAAAAGTACATATCTTGTTTTGTTGTGCCTCCGTTTTTTTGTGCTTAGAAGATGCGACTTTTACCAACTGAAGTTTTGAGGCAAGTCTGCATCAAGCAAATCTATCAGTGCCATTTTTCCAACAGCCTTTGCTCATTTTGTGTTTCTGTGTCATGTTTTAGTAATTCTTACAATATTTAAAACTTTCATTATTGTGTTTGTTATGGTGAGCTGAAGGCTCAGATGATGGTGACCATTTTTTTTTAATTTTTTAAATTTTATTTATTTATTATTTTTTGGGAGGTACACCACATTCAATCATCTGTTTTTATACACATATCCCTGTATTCCCTCCCTTCCTTGACTCCCCCACCTCGAGTCCCCCCCACCCACCCTGCCCCAGTCCTCTAAGGCATCTTCCATCCTCGAGTTGGACTCCCTTTGTTATACAACAACTTCCCACTGACTGACCATTTTTTAATGTATGTACTTCTTTTAGACATAATGCTATTGCACACTTACTTGACTACAGTATCAGTTTTATTTGCACTAAGAAACCAAAAAAATTTTGTGGAACTCACTTTATTACGATGTTTTCTTTATCACACTGGTCTGGAATGGAACCCACAATAGCACCGAGGTATAATCTGTAGTTGATTGTTAAACAAAATTAATAAATTGATGAAAGTTGATGTCAGGGTCCTTTTCAAAACCTCTGAATCACCTCTAAGAAAAATTTGCAAGCTGTCTGAGCAGCGAGCTTTCCCACATAATCTACACCCAGCTGTCAGTTTTACCCCATGCCATTCCCTGTGTCTGGTATGCTTTTCCTTGTCAGGGTCTCAATACCACAGAGTCTCTTCAGTAAGGTGTGATTTATACGTTCCATACCCACTCTTTGTTGAGCTTGCTCTGGCTGACCCAGACAGAATACATGCCTTTTCCTTCTGGGTTTCTCTGTTCCTTGCTCTTCCTGCGCTTTGCTGTGTCAGCATGTTTATCCTCTGCTGAACTCTAAGCTTCTTGAGTGAAATGTTAGATGTATCACTAACATTTAGCATAGTGCCTGTCGCAGTGTTTGATAATGATATTTTATTTTTCATTTACATATTTAATTTTCTATTGACGAATCGTTGATTTATAATATTAGTTTCAGGTGTAGAGTGTAGTGATTCATTATGTTTATAGATTATACTCCATTTAAAGTTGTTATAAAATATTGGCTATATTTCCTGTGCTGTACATTACATCCTTGTATCTCATTTATTTTATACTTACCAGTTCGTACGTCTTAATCTCTTTCCCTTATCTTGCACCTCCCCCCACCCTTCTCCCCACTGATAACCACTAATTTGTTCTCTGTATCTGTGAGTCTTTCTGTTTTGTTATATTCATTCATTTGTTTTAATTTTTCAGATCCTATATATAAATGAAAACATATATTTTCATTTGTTTTTCTCTGTCCAATTTAATTCACTAAGTATAATACCCTCCAAGTCCATCCATGTTGTTGCAAATGGCAAAGTTTCGTTCTTTTTTATGGCTAAGTAATATTTTATTGTATGTGTGTGTATACCTGTATGTGTACACATATATACCTATATACATACATATACATACATATATATACATATATATACACATATATCTATAGAAGAGGATTGTGACACATAATTGGTAATCTCAGAATTTTTCCCCATGTATGCGCAAAATCTAGACTGCACTTATTTTTCTTATACTTCAACAGTTTTCCTCTAGCAAAATAAATTTAGTTTGGGATTAAAAATATATATGTAAAAAATATATATATGTCTATATCTCACATCTCCTTTATCCATTTGCCTGTTGGTGAACACTTAGGTAGTTTCCATATCTTGGCTATTATGAATAATGCTACAATGAATATTGGGGTACATATATCTTTTTGAATTAGTGTTTTTGTTTCTTCAGAAATATACCCAGGAGTGGAATTGCTGGATTATATGATAGTTCTATTTTTAATTTTTTGAGGAACCTCCGTATATTTTCCATAGTGTCTGCACCAATTTACATTCCTACCAGCAGTGTACAAGGGTTCCACATTTTTGCCAACAGTTATTATTTTGTCTTTTTGGTGATAGTTATTCTGACATGTGTGAGGTGACATTTCATTGTGGTTTTGATTTTCATTTCCCTGAAGATTAGTGATGTTGACCATATTTTCATGTGCTTGTTGGCCATCTGTATGTCTTTGGAGAAATGTCTATTCAGGTCTTCCACCCAGTTTTTAATTGGGTTGTTGTTGTTTTGTTGTTGCTGTTTGATATTGTTTATGAGTTCTTTATATATTTTGTATGTTAACCCCTTATCAGACATGTCATTTGCAAATATTTCCTCTAATTAATTCAGTAGGTTGTCTTTTTATTTTATTGATGGTTTCCTTCACTGTGAAAAAGCTTTGAAGTTTGATTATATCCCATTTGTTTATTTATTTATTTTTGTTTCCCTTGCCTCAGGAGACAGATCCAAAAAGGTATTGATAAGACTGATGTCAAAGAGTGTACTGCCTGTGTTTTATTCTAGGAGTGTTCTGGTTTCTGGTCTTACATTTAGGTCTGTAATCCATTTTGAGTTTACTTTTATAAATGTTTTAATCTCATTCTTTTACATATAGCTGTCCAGTTTTCCCAACCACTTATTGAAGACACTGGCTTTTCCCCGTTGTATATTTTTGCCTCCTTTTTCATAAATTAATTGACCATATGTATGTGGGTTTATTTTTGGGCTCTCTATTTTGTTCCATTGATCTATGTGTCTGTTTTTTGTGTGTGTGCCAGTACCATACTGTTTTGATTACTGTAGCTTTGTAGTATAGTCTGAAGTCAGGAAGAATGATACTTCCAACTTCATTCTTTTTCTCAGGATTGCTTTGGTTATTTGGGCTCTTTTGTGGTTCCATACAGATTTTAGGACTGTTTGTTCTAGTTCTGTGAAAAATATCATGGGTATTTTGATAGGAATTTCATTGAGTCCGTAGATTGCTTTGGGTAGTATGGACATTTTAACAGCACTAATTCTAATTCATGAACACAGGATATTTTTCCATTTATTTGTATTGTCTTCAATTTCCCTTATCAATGTATTATATTAGAGTTTGCAAGTATAGGTCTTTTGCCTCTTTGATTAAGTTTATTCCTAGGTATTTTATTCTTTTTGATGTGATTGTAAATGGGATTGATTTCTTGCTTTCTCTTTCTGCTAGTTCATTATTAGTGTATAGAAAGCAAAAAAAAAAAAAAAAAACTTCTGTATTTTAATCTTGTATCCTGCAACTTTATTGAATTCATTTACTAGTTCTAACAGTATTTTGGTGGAGACTTAGGGTTTTCTATGTATAGCATCATGTCATCTGCAAATAGTTTTACTTCTTCTTTTATAACTTGGATACCTTTTATTTCTTTATCTTGTTGGATTGCTGTGGTTAGGACTTCCAATACTATGTTAAATATAAATGATGAGAGTGGAAATCCTTGTCTTATTCCTGCTTTTAGTGGAAAAGCTTTTTTTCACCATTGGTAGTTGTATTTTAAAATTATATACTCAGTTTGCTGTGTAGTTCCTATTTGAAAACTCTAAAAGATACATGTGAGCACTAGGAAAGAAAACTTCAAGAGAGTTAGCTTCCCTCAAAGAGATACAAGAGTAGCATAAGATTCATTGCCTTTTTCAAGTCCCTGTTTTGTGATAACTGAAATATATTTCAATTTTTCCCAACTTTCAGACCTGGTCATCATTAACTGTATTTTTTTCAGAAACAATGTTAAAATTTGTGCTGCTAAAATTGCCACCTTTGGCTTGAGTCAAATTTTATGAAAAGCTTAATTGTCTTTATTTTGACTTTTTCATGCTTATTTAAATTTATGAAGAGAGTTTCTAGTCTCTCATATTATCAAAGTCCAAACAACAATTTTTCTAAAGAGGAATATCTCAGGGCCAGTTGTTACAGCAATTATCAATTATATTTGGCTTCATTTAATTGTTTGCAAAATTAGCTTTTAAAAGTACCATTTAATTTTCTTTCCAGTCTCACTTCTCAAGAAGGTAATTAATGGACTAACTATAATTAAATATGAATGATAAAGCACAGGGAACTTTTAAATGAAATCATCACTGAACTTCTTCTGTGCTATCTATCAATTGTAACTCAGGTACTGAAGGCATTGAATACATTAGAGGACTCAATGCTCTCCTACTCTCACTACCTCCCACCCCATTTTATCACTGCTTGCAGTTATGTCTAATTTGTTAATGTAATCAGAATGTCCCATCTGAGTTAATTTCTCAAGCTTGTAAGCTCTCAAAAACGTATTTAAAAATACTGCAGGAACTGCAAAAAAATTCATGTCAAGATTGATCTGTCTAATCCCTGAAGATTAGGCCCTGATGAGAAAAATATGTCCTGCTGCAAAATATGTCAACATCCATTTTATACTCCAGGTAGCACCTGTACCTGCAGCCCACACCTCCAACTCACGTTGAGGTATATGACTTTGAGAAATACAAAAAGTACTTTCTCTCTAGAAAAATTTGGGGCAATCCACTAAAAATATCTCTGAATCTCCCTCCTAGAGGGTTATAGAGATATAAAATATGTCTATTACCTTGATTGTGGTGATGGTTTCACAGGTGTATGCATATGTTCAAACTTATCTAATGTATACACTAAATATGTGCAGTTTTTAAATATCAACTATAACTTGGTAAAGCTGTTTAAAAACTAGAATTCATCTTGAAGGGGGTGTTCATTTTCTTGGAAAACATTACCACAAATATAGAAACTTAAAACTCCTTTAGTAACTCACAGTTCTACAGGGCAGGCATGGTGTGGCGGGGTTCCCTGCTCAGGTGCTTAAATGGTTGAAATCTCAATGTCCTCATCTGGCTTCTGAGGCTCTCTTCTAGTCTCACATGATTGAGTCAGAATTCAGCTCCTTGCGGTTATAGAACTGAGGTTCCTGTCTCCTTGATGGCTGTCAGCTGGAAGCCACTTTGCATATCCCTTGTCACATGACCCTTTCAATCTTCAAAACATGTGATGTAGAACCTTTCTGTAATAGTCTGCTGGGGCTGCCACAACAAAACACCACAGACTGGGTGGCTTAAACAACAGAAGTTTATTTTCTCACAGTTCTGGAGGCTACAAATCCAATATCAAAGTACTTTCTGAGTTGGTTTCCAGTGAAAGCCTCTCTTCCTGACTTGTAGATGTCTACCTTCTTGCTGTGGCCTCTGTGTGTGTGCAGAAAGGGGGGTGGTCTCTGGTGTCCCTTTGTCTTAAAAGACCCTAGTTATAACACATTAAGTCCTCATTCTATAACCTCATTTAACCTTCATTACCTTCTTATGACTGTCTCCAAATACAGTCATATTGGGGGTTAGGGTCTCAGCATATGAGTTTGGGGAAGACACAATTCAGCCTGCAATACTTCCTCATGTCAAATTCTTCTCATGCTTTGAAACTCTCTCACCAGGGAAAGTCTAGTGTCTATTAAGGTTAGGTTGTATGGTTAGGTCAGATGCACTAAGAATCTCTCAAAGTCAACTGATTTGGGACCTTAATTTTGGAAAACCTGCTCAGAGCAGCAGCTTAGACTAGTTTTAAACAGAATAACTGTAAGTTTATAAGGTGAATGGAGAATGTGTGTTATAGGGGTAAGAATCTTGGGGTCCATCTTTGAATTGGCCAACCTCACTGAGTCAAAGGATATGATGCATATTGTCATGTGGCACTGGTGTGATGTTTTAAAACTGGAAGTAGACTGGACAGTCAATGTCAGCCCTGCTACTAACTGACTGGGCAAATCACATTACCTCTCTGGGCTTTAGTTTTCTTGTCTGGAAAACGAGACAAACGACCCCTGTTGTTTTAATGCTCTGATCTGATATGTTGCTTTTTAGGAAGCAAGAATCACCTTTTTTTGCTGCTTGCCAGTTTTCCTTTCTTTTGCATTTTGTCCTACTGGTGTGTATTGCTATGCACTGACAGCAGTGGCAATTTTCTTAAAGTTTAAGATAGGATGATGGCACAAAGATGGAAAAAAAGTATAGCTTAATTCTCCTCTTCTAAAAAACATCATGATGGAGAGAATTCCCAGGGCACTTTAGATTGCTTCATGACTTGTAATTTGCCCCATAGCTTCTTTAGATGGTAGTAGCTCATATCCATGAGGCTATATTTCAATACTAGATGACAGGCATTTCGAGAGATTTCAGTAGTTTTTAGTGTTGCCCTTGTCATTTAATAGGCTCCTTCAAAAGAGCAGAACACAGCATGGTAGTACAGAGTCCTGTGCTGTGAATGTCTGATCTCTTGTTTTTTATATTGTATGACTACAACCTAACTCTTGAGGGTTCATGGTGCTTATTTTCCCATTCTAATTTATCAGCACCACCTCTGCTTTTCTCTTCAGAGCTGCCACTCCCCTGCGGTGCTCACCAACGCATTGTCAACAGCCTTTCTTGAATTTACACAGCACTGCCAGTCATCCTGACTGCCCAAAGGAAAAGAAGAAGGAATTCACTTCCATCTTTTTTCTTTATCAGCTTGTAGTGATTCTTGTTAAACAACAACAACAACAACAACAACAACAAACCTCTTCAGCTTTTCAAACAAAAATGGCTGTGCAGCATCCACTGTTTTACATTATCCAGTGGTACATTTCCCTAAGTTGTTTTAGGAGTATAGGGCCTTTGCATACTGTTTCAATGGACCTTGAGTACTTATCTATGGTAGGAGATTATGTTTGGAACTAACGCAGAGAAAAATGTTCATGATACTTAACTGGCTCTGTTCTTTGAGATGATGGCATTTGATTATTCCACTGGACAATTATAATTTCTATCTTGGTATTGCATTATATTCCTGTTTCATCCACCCAATGTAGCAGGTGATAATAATGGTGTATGCTAACTTCTAAAGGCATTTCCTAGGTGTCAGGCACTGGACTAAGCACTTTACATATATTACCTCATTTACTCCTAATAAAAGCACAGTTATGTAGGTGTTGTGATTATCCTATTTTACATATGAAGAAACTGAATGCACAGAGCCTAGGTAACCCTGTCCAGCTCACAGAAATAATAGGTTGCAGAGATAATGGCTGAACCAATTATTTCTGAAACCAGAGATTGTTTTCTGTTGAAACACATTATGAAATATTCTAACAGGTGTTAAATTTTTTTTGCCTAGAAACACATTATGTTGGTTGGTCTGCCACGGTATGGTAGACAGAGCAAAGGCTAAGGATCTATACAGCATTGGATTCAAATTCAATTCCCGTCACTGAATAGTTTTATGTCTGTGTCTAAAGTATTTACTCTTTATACCTTGGTTTCCTTATCTCTCAGAGAAGAAATAAAACATTCCATGATAAGTGTATATATATATATATATATATATATATATATATATATATATATATTAATTCACATGACATATGCAGTCAATTAAAAATGGCTATGGGATCTCTGTATTGAGGATGCTGTTGCCATTCAATAGGACACTATTGTGATAGATTAGTGAAGTCTGCAATGAATACTGAGTTCTCTAGAGCCATCATGGATACTCCATATTGGCTTTCCCTAGGCTAGTACATAATGGAATCTGAGAGAGAAGCGATAAGGGCTCCCTTCTCCTATTGTTAGATTTTCTAATTCCATGAGTGTATATTTAGATTGCAATTCAGCATTTAAGCTTCTTTTCTTTGTCAAACATTGAATGAGCTGCTACGTGAAATAAGATGAAGTATGATCACTGGGTTTTAAGTGTTCATGTTTAAGTCTAATTGTAGTATGGAAGAAGAAAGAAAAGAAGTCAGGTAACAGCTAGCTTTGGTTGGGGAACAGTACCATAAAAATGCAAAAATTCTCAATCCGTTATTTTATATCAGAGTAATCACTTGCACCATAATTCTAGAACTTTCATGGAAATTAATAGGTAAAATGTCAGCAGCACCAAGGCATAATCTGACAGGTTAAAATTATTTTGCTCTTCTGTCAATATTTTCAGCACATGTAAACTCTTTAATCTTCCCCTGTTCCCCTAATTTATTTCCTATGCTGTCCTATCCCAAAGTATTGGCCCAGTATACCTGAATGGAGCTTATCCTAGAGAAAGATTCAGACAAAAGAAGAAGTCCCCGAGTGAATACTTATAGGGGATTTCATTTTATTTGTCTCCAGGCCCAGACTGGGCCTAAGATAGGTGTCACTCGCTACAGCTTGATGTCAGCGGGACCCTCTTTGTGCTGTGGTTAGCCTCATGCAGCTTTAAGTGTCCTGGGACATCAGCTGATAGAAACGGACTGAGACTGAGCTACATTTCCAAGCACCTTCCAGAGGTGCTCACATAACTGGTGCCCCTCAGAGCCACAACACCCCATTTGCCATCTCCTTACCCTGGTGTGCTTGAGAACCAGCTCAGCTTTCCTTTCTCAGATGTGACTTTTCCAAGTTCATAGGATGACTGTTCATAGGCTGGACAGAGCAGGTCACATTCTAGACCTCAGATAACATATGTGAAGAGAGGAGGGAATTGTCTTTTCTTCAAACTAGTATTTTCTTTCCAAAGACTATTTGGGCACTGGATAGCCTTGCATATGTATAGCTGTTTAACCTAACTGGAGGTACATAGGTAAATAAGTTATCATTCACTGGCTCTAGGAGGGTTAGCTCCTAGCCCCTATTAGAATGATTAGTTTTAGCTCTTCATCTAGGAGCTTGATGAAATAAGTTGGCTCTGAAGGCAGGGAATGCATGTGCCTGAGTGTACAATTGACCCTTGAACAACAGAAGGGGGTTAAGGGTGTTGACCCTCCACACAGTCAAAAATCTGCATTCAGTTTAACAGTTGGTCTTCTGCATTTCCTCAGTATCCCCAGTTGCCCATGTGTAGATTCAACCAACTAGAGATACTGTAGTACTGTAGCATTTACTACTGAAAAAAAACTCACATATAAGTGGACCCGTGCAGTTCAAACCCATGTTGTTCAAGGTTAAGCTGTCTATGTGTGTGCGTTTCATACATCCTTTACCTAACGCATCTCACTTTGTGTTGAGTATCTTGGTTTTTAGAGGCTTAGCAGTTTCCATTACACTTGAAATATTTAATTGGAGGGAATAATGATTATGACTCTGGCTTTAGTTTACGTTAATTATGAAAACAGAGATATTGAGTTCTTTCATAGCATATCTAATTTTGTGAATAACTATAATCAATTTTTAAAAGAATTTGATCTATTAATGCATTTACCTTTTTTCCAGAAAAATTGAATATCTTTCAAAAACTCTGTTTTTCATTATCATGCCTAAATAATGTCACCTGCTCCTTCAAAGACTTGAAGAATAAGATAGCTTGGGTCTCTTAGAAATATCCTTCCCTGATATGATCTTGCTAACTTTTGTCTTTTTTCTCAGCTACGTATTACTTGATTCTAACATAAAGTTATCGATATGTTCACTTAGAAATGTTGTAAAGATGGTTTGATCACACACACAAAATATATATATTAATAATCTGGCTATCCTTAGAATAACTTGGCCTAACTTTTAGGCTCTAATGTAACTGCTGCAATTAAGAAATTTCATTTGTCAAATATTTATGCACTGCAATCTATGTGCCAGACTCTGCTCTAAGTTTTAGGGAGACTATGTACATAAACAGCATGCACACACACACTCACTCACTCACTCACTCACTATTGAGGAGCTGCCTGTATTAGGTTTTTACTGCTGCACTAACAAATTACCACAAAATTAGTGGCTTAAAATAAATTCATTGTCTCACATTTTCTTGGGGCCAGGACACAGAGTGGCTCACTTGGTTCTTTTCTTAGAGTTCTTCAAGGCCAAACTCAAGATGTCAGCAAAAGTATATCCCTGTCGGGAGGCTCTGTCAGAGAATCTTCTTTCCATGCTCATTCAGGTTGTTGACAGAATTCAGTTCCGAGTGGTTGTAGGACTGAAGTCTCAGTTTCCTTGCTGATCTCACCTTCCCAGGACTGCTGGCATGGCTCATGGTCCTCCTTAAAGCCAATAAATGCAGGGAATCAAATCTCTAAAGTTACCTCCTACTTTGTTCTTCTTCTGTCTCTAACTGCCTCTTTAGCCTTCTTCTTCTACATTTGAGGCTTCATGTGATTATATTAACACACCAGAAAGTCCAGGATAATCTTACTTAAAGCTCAACTGATTAGTTAGCTTAATCTCATCTACAAAGCCCCTTCCCAGCTTACTGTTTGATTGAATAGCCAGGGGATCCGAATCTGGGGGGAAATCAGACTTCTGCCTACCACACTGCCTGTTCTCTATGGCATTTTGAAGTTTTGTTTCCAGACAGTAGTTTGACCCATAGACTACCAAAGTGCAGGTAATGAGAAGTGATTTGCATTATTTTTTCATTGCCATCTTTCAATCATCAGCAAGTATCTTAGAGGCACACATGTGTTTCCTTATAACAAGTATACCAATAATGGAATTGTCAAAACAAACTCATCTTTTATTTTATCTAGTTCTCAATAATAATAGTAAAGAGTGAATAACAGTGAGGCGGCTTTCAAAAAAGTAAAAGATAATGAGTGAGTAATGGGAATGCAATTTGCTATAAAGTGATGTCTGACTCAGACTGGGTCTTATTGTTCCCAAAGGCTTCCAAGAGGATTATTTGAATTGGACTGAAGAATATTTGGAGAATAAAAGAAATGCATTCTGAATCATTAGAGAAGATGTTTGGCATAATCTCACAGATATTCCTTACCTTTAATATTTTCATGTGAAAACTTCCTCAGGGAGTCAGAAGTTAGAAAGATCATTGTCCCAAACCTGCTGAAAATGATCTCAAGCTGTTCAAAATACAGTATGTCTTGTCATATGAGCGGTCAAGATTATACCCTTGATAAGTCAAATTCTGATTTATCTTTTCTGTAAAATTATTTTTGAGGGTACGTAGAGGTGGCAGCACGGGTGATGGTGATAAGGTAATGAGAATGAAAAGGGAAGGAGAATATCTATGCTGTTCGTGTGTGTATGTATTAGAATATGTGTGTAATGGGATATTAGAATATTAGAAATGGAAAACATTTTGGATAAACAACATAATTATAATGCAAAAGTTCTTAATTAGTGTCATGTAATTATTTATAGCAGTTCAAATAAGCCAGTGGTTTTTTAAATATTTTTATAGGTTAGTTTTCACAGAAAATAATTTTATGTATTTTGTAGGTTATACAGTAATACTAGCTCTTGTGTCAAGGCAAACATATGCTTGCTAAATGCAGTTTCCTTTAGAGTATATTCTTAGCCCTGTGAATATTTTTCCTCCCTTTAAAACATATTAATAATAGTCTACGGTAACAGTAGTTTTTATGTGTCCACAAAACTTGTTACTTTTATTTAAGATTTCCAATAATGACATTGATGTTGTGAAAGAACCCTTCAAAAATACTGGTTTGCAGAAATAACATAAATAATTGAAATTTGGGCTATTCTTTTTCTTAATTACACAGAAAATGACCTGTGAGATGTAGGGGGTGGGTGTGTGTGTGTGTCAGGGTGAACCTAATATTTGAAATCAAATTTCATGCATATTCAACATGTAAAATAAGTTACCAAGTGTCTAAAATGCACTCAGTGCATATGTAAGAGGAAATAATTTTGAAACAGAGAGACACGATCCTGACTTTTGAGAAGTAAAGTTTAATTGGGTAAAAAATGGTTTAAAAATCAAAAAGCCTGGGTAAAGACCTGTATGTGAAAGCTTATAAAATGAGCATTAGAAGTTAACCGTCTAAGTTTTAGAAGCAAATCAAAAATAATGTAACATAACTTCACAATGTTCTTCCTCTTCACTTTTATTATTTGTTTGCCTTTTTCTTTCCCTTAAATGTAAGAAAAGATTCTAAAATTCTTTGCAGGTGCTTATTTAAAGAGAGGATATACACACACACGAGATAAATCAGTTTACAGATGATCTTCAATTATTTTAATCAAGGCAATTATTTCAATTGACTTTTGAACAAATGTGAAATGATCATGAACCCAACAGTGGCCAGTGCCCATTACTGAAAGTTTCTTTTGGTATTTGAAGATAATAATGAGAATATAAAAGCCACTAGCTCATTATAGTCAATCTAAATGTCTTTCCAATTCTGTATTTTCTATGCTTATCTAGTCTCTATGATGAATAGAACTTCTAATGAAAATAATCTGAATTAGTACAGAGGCTGAGATTGAGTTAGCATCACAGAATCTTCCACTGATGAGCTCTCTAAGGAAAAACAGAATATGTGACACAAGCAGTTTTAAGAATATTATTGGCAGTTCCAACACTGAAATTCTGAGGATATATTCACTATATTTTCTCAAACCTAATGTCAAGAAGGGAAAATAGCTCATGCTTGGAGATGAATTGGGAGCATTTGAAAGACCAGAGTAAATACATATCCTTCCATTGAATCTATGTATAATAGAACTGCAGATTACAGAATTATAATGCAAGGTTAGCAAAGACCAATTGTCTTTGCTTTCTTTATTCCCTTATTTGGAAAGACAGTTAGTGTATATTTCCCAGTCTCCTTTGCTGTTAGGTGTAGCCATGTACCTAAGTTCTCATCAGTGAGTCTGAGTGCTGGTGATCTGAATCTCTTTCCTGCCTGGACCATAAAACACTGCGATGGACTCTCCCTCATACTTTTTGTCCTCTGCCAACTGGATCCAGTTGGAGATGAGGCCAAGGAGAAGGTATAGCCAGAGATGGAAGGAAGCTGGATCCCTGAATTATTTCAGGGAGGAAGGCCACCGGATGAAAGAGAATACACAAACAACTGTTACATGAGCAAATAATTTAAATTTTGTTAAACCACTCAAATTTTAGAATCTATTTATTATCAATGGAATATTACCATTGAGACTACCCTCACTCAATCCAGAGAAAAAATGTCTCTTTTTCATGGTTAGTATTTATTATTTTTATTATATTCTGAGACTGAGAACTCACAAGATCATGAGATCACAAGATCAGTGATCAAAAAACAGCTCTATGGGATAAGGAAAGTTTTATTTAGTTAAGCCCAGATCTGCCGATTTGTAACATTCACACCGGTTCCAAATAAAAGAATCAATACAAATTGCTGTCATTAATTCAAAGTGATTATTTTCTTACCTATCTAGCCCTGTTTTCAGGCAGAACAATATTTAAGATTTTACCCATCAATTAATATATTTTGAGCAGATCCTCTATTAACCGCTAGAAGCACAGGGTGACAAAAGCAAGCATAACCATGCTGTAATGAGGTTTACACCCCTGTAGAAGAAAGATATTAAAACAAATAATTACTCTTTGTTCTACAGTGATTGTACACAAACAATGGTTAGGTTTTTTAAAACTTATCAGTTTTCATCACCACAATAAAATCATAGATTACACAGACTAGGAAGTAATACATATGATCTAATCAACTACTGCAATTCATATTTGAGGGAACTGAGGTCTAATAAAAGTACTGGTTACCCTATATTCACTTATCTTGTTAATCTTTCATCGAAAACTGTATTTATACAATGAAATCACACTGCCAAAGTTATGTCAATAAGCAAACTTGGATACATTTAACTGAAGCACATATTTTATGTGAACACTATTTTATTAATATTGTGCATTTCTCAGTTCCTTAATGATATTTAAATTTTATTAATAACTTGGTTATAACATATCTGTTAAAATGTCAGATACGTGGGGTTTGACTTATAGTTGTTATAATCGATTGGATAGTCCATTGTTAATCCAATTTTAGAGTCAGGCCATTGCAGATCTGGCACTAATTGGTCTTGTTATTTTGGCCAGTATATATAACTTATCTTTGCCTAGTTTTGTTCTGTTAATAATCCTTGGGGATATAAATTACATCCATTAGAAATGATTCAGATGAAAATAGAAAACTTTAGAAGTCAGCTCAAAGAAGAGGAGGCTTGATACCAAAACCAGGCAAAGATGTCACAAAAAAAGAAAATTACAGACCAATATCACTGATGAATATAGATGCAAAAATCCTCAACAAACTACTAGCTAACAGACTCCAACAGCACATTAAAAAAATCATACACCATGATCAAGTGGGGTTTATCCCTAGGAGGCAAGGATTCTTCAATATACGCAAATCAATCAACGTGATACATCATATCAACAAATTGAAGGATAAAAACCATATGATCATCTCAATAGATGCAGAAAAAGCTTTTGACAAAGTTCAACATCCATTTATGATAAAAGCTCTCCAGAAAATGGGCATAGAAGAAAATTACAACATAGTAAAAGCCATATATGAGAAACCAAAGCCAACATTGTTCTCAATGGGGAAAAACTGAAAGAATTCCCTCTGAGAACAGGAACAAGACAAGGGTGTCCACTCTCACCATTATTATTCAACATAGATTTGGAAGTGTTAGCCACAGCAATCAGAGAAGAAAAAGAAATAAAAGGAATCCAAATTGGAAAGGAAGTCAAATTGTCACTCTTTGCAGATGACATGATATTATATATAGAAAACCCTAAAGACTCTACCAAAAAACTGCTAGCCCTAATTGATGAGTTTAGTAAAGTAGCAGGATACAAAATTAATGCACAGAAATCTCCTGCATCCCTATACACTAACAACAGAAAAGCAGAAAGAGAAATTAAGGAAACTCTCCCATTCACCATTGCAACCAAAAGAATAAAATACCTAGGAATAAACCTGCCTAAGGAGGCAAAAGATCTGTATGCAGAAAACTTTAAGACATTGATGAAAGAAATCAAAGACGACACAAACAGATGGAGGGACATACCATGTTCCTGGATTGGAAGAATCAACATCGTGAAAATGACTGTACTACCCAAAGCAATTTACAGATTCAATGCAATCCCGATCAAATTACCAATGGCATTTTTCACAGAACTAGAGCAAGAAATCTTATGATTTGTATGGAAATGCAAAAGACCCCGAATAGCCAAAGCAATCTTGAGAAGGAAAGATGGAGTTGGTGGAATCAGGCTTTCTGACTTCAAACTATACTACAAGGCCATAGTGATCAAGACAGTGTGGTACTGGCACAAAAATAGAAAGGAAGATCAATGGAATAGAATAGAGAACTCAGAAGTAAGCCCAAACACATATGGGCACCTTATCTTTGACAAAGGAGGCATGAACATACAATGGAAAAAAGACAGCCTCTTCCATAAGTGGTGCTGGGAAAATTGGACAGCAACATGGAAAAGAATGAAATTAGCACACTTCCTAACACCATACACAAAAAGAAACTCCAAATGGATTAAAGACCTACATGTAAGGCCAGACACTATCAAACTCCGTGAGGAAAACATAGGCAGAACACTCTATGACATCCATCAAAGCAAGATCCTTTTGGACCCACCTCCTACAATCATGAACATAAAATCAAGAATAAACAAATGGGACCTCATGAAACTTAAAAGCTTTTGCACAGCGAAAGAAACCATAAACAAGACTAGAAGGCAACCCTCAGAATGGGAAAAAATAGTTGCCTACGAAACAACGGACAAAGGATTAACCTCCAAAATATACAAGCAGCTCATGCAGCTTAATACCAAAAAAGCAAATAACCCAATCCACAAATGGGCAGAAGACCTAAATAGACATTTCTCCAAAGAAGACATACAGATGGCCAACATACACATGAAACGATGCTCAACATCACTCATCATCAGAGAAATGCAAGTCAAAGCCACAATGAGGTATCACCTCACACTGATCAGAATGGCCATCATCACAAAATCTGGAAACCACAAATGTTGGAGAGGATGTGGAGAAAAGGGAACTCTCCTGCACTGTTGGTGGGAATGTAAGTTGGTACAGCCACTATGGAAAACAATTTGGAGGTTCCTTAAAAAACTACACATAGAACTACCATATGATCCAGTAATCCCACTCCTGGGCATATACCCAAAGAAAACCATAATCCCAAACGAAACATGTACTATCATCTTTATTGCAGCACTATTTACAATAGCCAGGACATGGAAGCAACCTAAATGCCCATCAACAAATGAATGGATAAAGAAGATGTGGCCTATATATACAATGGAATATTACTCAGCTATAAAAAGGGATGAGATGGAGCTATATGTAATGAGGTGGATAGACCTAGAGTCTGTCATACAGAGTGAAGTAAGTCAGAAAGAGAAAGACAAATATTGTATGCTAACTCACATATACGGAATCTAAAATTGGTAATGATGAACTCAGTGACAAGAACAAGGACGCAGGTGCAGAGAATGGACTGGAGAACTCGAGGTTTGGGAGGGGGCGGGGGGTGAAGGGGAAGCTGAGACGAAGCAAGAGAGTAGCACAGACATATATATACTACCAACTGTAAAGTAGATAGCCAGTGGGAAGTTGTTGTATAACAAAGGGAGTTCAACTCGAGGAATGAAGACGCCTTAGAGGACTGGGACGGGGAGGATGGGGGGGGGGTCAAGGGAGGAAGGGAATATGGGGATATGTGTATAAAAACAGATGATTGAACTTGGTGTACCACCCAAAAAATAATAAATAAATAAAATTTAAAAAAAAAAAAAGAAGAGGATGCTTGTTTATTTAGCTTGCACAGCAGGAAGCCTGCGGTCAGTGGCTGCTGACGTCAGATCAGCAGCAGCAGCAGTGATGTCATGGCCAACGTTTCCAGGATCATCTTCCCACCCCTGTGCTAAGTTTACCTCACTGTCCCCAAATGACCGCTGTATCACTCGGCATTGTTTTTGCCTTCCATAAAAAGATGACAGGACAATGAATGGCTTTGCCTTATTTATTTATATTTTTTCAAAGGATGGTATGTTTAGGGAATTCCATGTACCATAGTTTAGCCTAAACTTTTTCACTTGTCTCCAGATAGTTATAAGGATAATGTAAGCTTTATACACTGTTATCCCAAATAAAATCTCAGCTTTCTGGGTCATTAAAAAATCTGGGGAGCGGATATTGGTAAGGCAAGTAGCAATGTCTGATAGAGCAAGGTACTTGCTGTGTAGATGTATATGAGAATTCAGTGAGATGACAGGGGCAAAGCCCTTACCAGAGCACCCTGAATAGAGTAACCCATCAGTACAGCAAGCTATTAACTATTATGATCTGTCCACGATCATTGAACTTATTAAAATGCTATATGTTTTAATACTGTGTTAATATAAAATATTGATATAAAATACAAGTTTCTGAATATCCCCTACAGCACATGATAGGGTTATACTTCCCTGTCCTCTTGAAATATGATCAATGAAATATGAGCAGAAGTGACTTGTGTTACTTCTGGATTGAAGATTTAAAAGTTAATATGCAACTTGCCAGGCTTCCATTTCCTTCCTTGGCAAAATGGCAGCATTCCAGGTGG
Organism: Hippopotamus amphibius kiboko; assembly: GCF_030028045.1. Classification (NCBI taxonomy): domain Eukaryota; kingdom Metazoa; phylum Chordata; class Mammalia; order Artiodactyla; family Hippopotamidae; genus Hippopotamus; species Hippopotamus amphibius. Next base: position 73,491,369 of record NC_080187.1, read on the forward strand.
ATATGGGAACCTGGGTCCTGGAGAGAGGGTGATGTGGAGTGGAACAGGTAGCTCCCCAACCATACCTGAATCTTGAGCAGGGAATCAAGTTTGTGGTTTTAAGCACTAAGATTTTGGAGTTGTTAATTGGCCATAGCATAGCCCGGTCCTGATTGACACACATTTCATTACATTCTTTTGCTAAATAGGCTTTGCTATTTTTGCCTTTTACAAGTGAGTTTATAGAGAGTCAGAGGTTAATGATCTGCTAGGAATCACACAACTTGCAAGCAGTGGAATCCAGATTTGCACCCTGGTTTTCATGTTTTCACAGGTCATCCTGGTGAATACTGCAAGCTGGCTTTAGGACAGTTATTGAAATGGAAGATGGCTTCAGTATATGTATTCTCACTTTGTAGCCTTTTATCAAGATTTTTATCAGTCATGGACTCAATGTTTCATTTTGTCACTGACAATTTTATGATGACAAGGACCTTTAATATTGAACAGTAAGATAAAAATAATGACAAATAAGGCAGCTTAGGATTTATGATTATTTTAATTTTCTTTGAACTTTATATTTTCTTACCTAAAAATTAGGGGCCATAGTTCTCAATAGGCTTTCACAAAGGACTTTGAGAATATCATATTAATGATTTATATCATATAAAATATTTTCTTAAGTTTACACCTGTTCTAATTTTTAAGTTATGTCCAAACATTAACCATAAAGTTAAAAAAATTAACTAAAAAAAATTACATCTTAAATCATGAAGTTTTACTTCTATAATCATAAAGGACAGGAAGCAAAATAGCAAAAGCAGCATTTATTTTCTATGCAAACAATATATTTTACCTTTTCAGAAGAGTAGGAACATTTTCTGGGTTTGAATAATATTACTGCCTTTTGAGTTTATGAGTGAACACCTAACCTTAAGGGGTCAAATGTTTATTGTATTCTCAATCAAAGTATCTTTTGTCATAACTGATTCAGGAGGTATTTTCTAGTTTCAATCAAAGTTCTTAGAACATACCCAATGCCTGTTTCCTTAAAGAAAAAGGGAAATTTTTATACCTTTGATTGCAAGTGATAGCTACTTGAACAAGACTCTCCAGGAAAAAAAGAAAAACTGATCATTCGTTTGACAAACATGTTGAGAGCCTTCTGTGTGCCAAAGATTGTCCTAGGTACTGAGCATGTAAACAAAAATATGAACTGGCTTGTGCCCTCAAGTGTAGCAGTGGGGAAAAATAGGTCACAACATAGTTATGATAGCATGTGTTAAGGGCTACTATGGAAGTACATGCTTAGGAAAACAGGAATACTCATCTAGGCTTTACTGAGTCATAGAAAGCTCTGTGCAAAAGAAAGCATGTGCTATCCTTTCCAGGAACATGTACATACCATGGATTAAGGTCTGGCTGTATAGTAAAATGCCACATTCAGGAAATTCTAAGAAGTTAGTTACAGATGGATCTTAGACTTCATGTAGAAGATTTATTGTAAGTGAAAAAATTTAGGAGAATGACTGACAAATATAAGGTACTCAGATCATGAAAGGCATATTTTGTTGAACGAGAATGGGTGCAATTTTGCCTGTGGGTGGTGAGTATGCATGTTTATGCTTTGTTCCTATGAACAGATTTGTTTTCCAGAAAGTTTACTTGAGCATCAGTATGAAAGTTGGACTTGTAGAAAGTAAGGACCAGAGTCTGTAGGACCATTTGAAGTCTGTTCCAAAACTTCAGATGAGATATAATGAGGGTAGAACAGAGAATATAGAGAGGAAATGTGAATTAGAGACACAAGTAAGAGATATAATTGAAAGATCTTTATTGTTTTTTTCATGGAGTGGAGGAGAGGTTAAAGATGAATCATAGGTTTCTGATTTAGGTGAGATGGTGAGTGCTAAGCCATCTACTAGCACAGGAAACACAGAATGAGTTACATGTTTGGGTAAAAGAAGAATGAGTTAAATTTGACATATATTGCAATTGACATTCCTACTGAAAATATATAGTAGGAAGTTAACTATATAGGTCTGATTATAATAGTCTGGACCATACATCGGAGATTTATTGTCTTAAAGATGGCAGGAGAATCCCTGATTTTGTATCACCAGTACAATGAGAAGAGAAAATACAGGGAAAACATGTTTCAAGTAACAGAAAAAGAGATGATATAGAAGATTAAGGAGGGTTATACAAGTAGGGAAAGAATTAAGGCAAGTTAATGTTAAGGTATTAGAAAGCTATGTAGGTTCAATGAAGTGTTAGTTTACTTTTTATTTTTGATAGAAGGAACTTGAGCTTGCATATATGTGAAGGAAAGGAACCAGAAAAGGGTTTGAATGATGTTAGTATCATTGATACAGCAAGAAACATGATGACTTGGAAGGGAATGGATCTAAAACTTGGAAAAAAGGATGTGAAGACAGAGGAAAGATGTAGAATGGATATGGAAACAGAAAATGGTGCTGGCAGAACATTTAAAACAGAAAGTGTTATTACCTTCAGTGATTCTACCTATAAAAGCAAAAAAAAGGTCATAGACTAGTATTAATTCACAATGTATTCAGACCTAAACTTAAACCCCCAAATTATAAAAGTTCTAGAAGAATATCAGAAAATCTTTTTGACCTGAGGTTAGGCCAAGATTTCACAGATGCAAATCCAAAAGCATGATTCATGAAAGAATAAATTGATAAACTGACATAACTGAAATTATAATTTTCTGCTCTATGAAAGATACTAAGAAAAGAATGAAACGATAAGCCACAGACCAGGAGGATACATTTACAAATCACCTATTTGATAAAAGACTTGTATTCAGAATATAAAAAGAGCACTCAAAACTCAGTAAAAAGAACACAAACAGCCCAATACAAAATGCAAAAAAATTGAGTAGACATTTCACCCAAGAATTTATGCTTTTGACAAATAGCACATGAAAAGATGTTCAATGCTGCTGTCTTAATATAATACAGATTGAAAAACACTGTGACATGCTATTACATATCTTTTAGGAAGTCTAAAATTTTTAAAGATTGTACCGATTTTTGGCAAAACTATGGAGCAACTGGAACTCTCAAAGCCTGCTGGTGGGAATGTAAAATGATACAATAGTTTTGGAAAACAGTTTAGCAGTTTCTTAAAAAGCTGAACACATACCTATCATATGACCCAGTCTTTCTAGTCCTAGATAATTACACAAGCTTAAAAAAACCCCAAAATTGCAAATCCATGGAAAGACTTGTATATAAATGTCCACAGAAGTTTTATTTGTAAAAGTCCCAATCAGAAAACAACACAAATGTCCAGGTGAAGGAATGGATAAACTTTGGTGTATCCACTCAATGGAATATTGCTCAGGAGTGAAAAAGAATGTATTGATATATACATGGATGAATCTCAAAGAAATAATGTTTTTTTGAGTGAAAAAAGCCAGCGCAAGAAGAGTACATTTCTGTAGAATTCTAGAGAATTCAACCTAATCTATAAAGACATGAAGGTAGTTAGTTGTTGCCTAGTGCCTTAGTTGCTAGGGCTGCCCTAAGAAAATACCACAGACTGGGTGTTTTAAAAAACATAAATTTATTTTCTCACCATTCTGGAGGCTATAAGTCTGAAGTCAAGTTGTCTGCAGGGTTCATTTCATTCTGAAGCCTCTCTCTTTGGCTTGCAGAAGGCTGCTTCACCTTGTGTCCTCACAGAGTCTTTCCTCTGTGTACACGTGGCTTGCTGTCTCCTTGTGTCCGAATTTCCTCTTGTAAGGACACCAGTTGCGTTGGACTAGGGCCCCCCCTTAATGGCCTCATTGTAACTTAATCACCTCTTTGAAGGCCCTATCTCCATGTAGAGTTACATTCTGTGGTACTGCGGGTTAGGGCTTCAACATATGAATTTGAGGGAGGGAGCCACAACTCAGCCCGGAACATCTGGGGTGGAGGGTAGAGAGCGGGACTTCACAGGGACAGAAGGGAATTTGGGGGGATGACAGATATGTTCATTGTTTTGGTTGTGGTGGTGGATTCATGGTAGCATATACATGTTAAAAATGATTAAATTGTGCTTTTTAAATATATGCAGTTTATTATGTGTCAATTATGTCTCAATAAATGTGTTAAAATATGTTAAAGAGATGTGGATTAAGCTGTATAAAATGTGCTACAGCACAAGAATAAAATTCTATCAGTACTCTTTTAATATAGCAGGATATATTCCAAGCCAGAAGCCAGATATCAGCTATTTTTTGAGCAACTTTTGTGGGCAAACCTTTGTTAGTTGAAGATTTACACATCCCTTTCTAAAATCAGAGATCTCACGATCTGATTGTGAAGACATTGTATGATGCATAAAAAAAGGAAATAAGCAGTTTTATCATAAATCAAGTCAGAATATTTACTGGATGCCCAATCAACAAAAGCAATTACTAGAGCTTCAATTTTAGGAGAGATAAATTAATAGGAAAAGGCTCTGGCACTCAGGGAGACTAAGGTGTAAACATGACTCCCTTTTACAAATTCCATTCAGGAGACCTCATTTAAGTTTAGATAAAATACTTCCATGGCTTCCTAATGCTCAGTCCAATTTGGAGAAATGTCAATTTTAGACTGCAGTGAAGGACAGAAAGCAAGAATCAGTGAAGAAAGCCTTAGCATAGATGATGCAAAGAGGGAGGAATAACTGCTGAAATGTACCATTGATAATTTTGCTGATTGATATTACTGCGGTCCAACATGGTCTCAATCCAACAGTCACCCCATTAAGAAATATCATTTTAGTAACCTGATGGATTATTATTTGAGTGCATGTGCTTAGTCTTAACAGCAAAATGACAGACTATTACATACAGAGGAGGCTGGTAATTTTTTTTTTTTTTGGACAAGTTTGACTCAAAAATTAATAAAAGGGGAGAGGCAGAAAGCACTTGTGCTAGACAACACATTTATTTCTTGGATTAATTTAAAAAGAGGGCATAGGTTTTGTTTTCCATTATTTTCTCCATTTTAATTTAGTTTAGATTCTTCTCCATGTTAGTAGAGACTGTGCATAGCTGACACTAGATGGTATTGTGGCTCCTTCAATTCAACTGGCTTCCTGAGTGAGAGGCATTTTCTGTCCTTGTATAATTGGTGTGCTGCATATGTGTTTAATGTGAGATCAACACCTCCTAGAAAAAATAATAGCTCTTTGTTTACAAAACATGGTTTAAGTAAATATAGGACCAGCCTCTTTTCTAGTTTTAAACATTTAAAAAATGTGTTTGTGACACTCACATTCATATTCTCAAAGACTATCATTTGTATTTTGTCAATAAAATACTATTGAGAATATAAGAAAGAAGGAGTCTAATAGGACAAAGGAGAAAAGGCATTGTGTTGCCTGTTGATGTTATGTTTAAATACTGCCAAAGCGGGTTAATCTTTCTCTGAAATAAAACCATGGAAAGACCAATTTTCCATTTCTTTCTTTTCTTTTTAATTTTAGTGAGCTCTTCAAATTAGAATTTTATCTTGAAAACGAATAGCTAACGTTTAAATGTAATGCCAAAGTTTGAATACATGACTGACCAAATAATTTTATTACTGACAAAGATAATATTAATAGCATTTGCAACCACATTATATCCAGAAGTTAGTAACACCAAAAATGTTAATATTTAGTCTGGATATTTGGCTTACTTGTTTCCTTGATGTGGAAAACTCTTTTTCTTTTCCACTTCGAAAAATTATCTGCCCATCTTTCAAGGTCCTGTTAATGTCACTTTTTCAATGAACCCACTTTGCTCTTCCAGTCTGAGTGAATCTCTTAGGCTCCTATCATGAAAGATTTCTTGCAGAACTTAGGGTAGCCTGTTTTGTCACAGTTACGTTGGTAAATATGCATCTTCTCTATAAATATATAAACATTTTAGAGTTATGGACAATATCTTGCTCCCTTTGATTCATTGTTCTTAATGCAGGGTAAAGAATAAGCCTTTAATGAATGTTCATAAATTGAACTTTTTACTTAAAAAAAAAACATAAAGACAGAAATCTTGAATCAAGCTCACATTTACTATTCTATGAATAAACTTTGAGAGTATAAAAATTACTCTTCACTCTGTATATGTAGGCAAGTAATGGGTTGGCCAAAAAGTTCGCTCAGGTTTTTCCTCACCATCTTATGTAAAAACCCGAACGAATTTTTGGCCAACCCAGTATTTTTTATGATGAAGAGTCTGTGGTTCATTAGAGAAGAATAGTTTATTTCCAAACTCTTCAATTTATTCAGATGGTAAGTTCCCAGAGGTCAGGACTATTTTGGCTCCATTCAAGAATCCTCCATATTTCCATATGAAATGTTTTATTCCTTTCTGAGGAAGCCTTTTTTAAAGGCAATTAAATGTGGCCATTTTCCAAGTGTTGCAAAGACAACATATAGGAGAGCCAGTTAGGGAAATAATTAACATTTGGGTGTGAATTAGTTCAGGCAGCTGAAGTTTGAAAGGGAAAAAGGGAGCAGTTCTGCCACTTTAAAAAATGAATAATATAGACAACTGCCCTTTCTTGATTAGATGTTTCAGAGGAATAGGGTCCAGGAGAATGATAGCAATTCCATAGCCAGATGTTGTGATAATTAACCAGAAGCACTGAGATGTTAGCACAACTAGAAGTCTTGGGTGAGTATTCCAGGAATGCCTAATATTAACATAAGTGGAACAGGAGTTAGCAAATGTTGCTGGAAAGGACAAGAGAGTATATATTTTCAGATTTGCTGGCCATATGGTTTCAGTTACGTTATTCAAATATGTCACTACTGCAAAATAACCATCAATAATAAATACATTGGGTGGCCAGATTTGGCCTTTGGTCTGCATTTTGCCACCTCCTGGTTAATAAAGTATAAATAAACATAATAATTTTAGCAGGTCTGTATAAAAGAATAGATTTAACATGCTGATAGATGCTGTTTTAGGTAGAAATTGACCGTTTTTAAATGTAAGCAATTATATAAATTACATTTATTTCAACTCTTACTATAACTTTATGAAGCCTTTTTTAAAACTTTCCAGATTGAATTAATCTCCTCTCGTTTCTTCCAGTCATATCATGCATCCTATTCCACAGTATGTTTGCTATTGGTGTTTGTTTCATACATGTATATTTCCTTCACTAATATGTAAACTCCTTGAAATCAAGGATTATGTATTATTCACATTTGTTTCAAAACTTTGAAATATAAAGACCATATTGAGTACATAATAACAAAAAGCTCTGAATTTTGAAATGATTAAAACAAATTGTATTTAATTAGTTGCAATATCTAAAGATACTAAAAAAGGCAGAACATTATCTAGGAAATATTATTTATTCAGTTCATAAATAGTACGTGGTGCAATTTCGGGTTACACAAAATTTGCAAAACTCTACAATTCCTCAGGGATAAATCGGGCCTGCTCTCAAGTGTTAACTTGAAACATAGTGTCTTCAGTGATGGTGTGAAATTGTTCCTGTAACACAATTTGCTGTAATACATATTTATAAAAAGTAAGGTTTTAAGAATATTCAAATATTACTAAACATCCAACCAAAAGAAATAATAAAAGATGAGGCAATGTACAGATACAGATATGCTTTCATAGTAGTGAAAAATGAAATATTAGAAATACCTAAAGCCATTACAAATGAGTGTAGAGTGTTAAAGTGAGAGCCAGGGATATGGGCAAAAACTTGATTAAAAAAAGGCATTAAAATGTCACACACTGTGGCTGAGAAGGCAAGAAGAATGTAGAAGGAGTACAGAATTCAATCCATCAGTAAAGAAATGAGTTGAACTCAGTGTGGATGGAGTTACAGAATAAAGTCCAATAAAATCATGTGTCTAAACTTGGATCATGAGGAGCTGGATACTTGGGATCTCCTGAGATGTAGTAGATATGAAAAGGACTCAGTATATCTACTTGAGGGCTGGACAGGGACTGAAAACAGTTGCTCAGAGGTTAAAATAATTTTAGACCGTATGAGAGAGTAATTCCATTTTCTTAAGTGTGTAAGGGGTAAAGATTTGAGTAATGGGCTGTTAAGCTAAATAAAGTAAATATTAATCTTATGTAAATTCAGGATAATCTGTGTTTTTATTGTTAAAATTCTGCTGTTTATAAATTCAGCATTTTAACCTTGGAATTTCAGTTTTCAGTACATCATTGATATGAAATTTGTGATGCCAAGTTAGAAAAGATAAAGAAAGCCTGATTAAATATTTAAATTATTTGAATGTTTAAAATAAATCAATTTGCTATATGTTTAACTTATTAGATTTATAAAATTTTATTAAAGGGTCACAAATGTTTTGCTTCTTTGGCTTATATTTTCTCAGGCACTGAAAGAGAAAATCAAATATTTTAAATCTAAAATTGAAGTATAAGGGACTTCCTAGGTGGTGCAGTGGTTAAGAATCTGCCTGCCAATGCAGGGGACACGGGCTCAATCCCTGCTCCAGGAAGATCCCACATGCCACAGAGCAACTAAGCCCTTGTGCCACAACTACTGAGCCTGTGCTCTAGAGCCCATGAGCCACAACTATTGAGCCCATGTGCCCCAATTACTGAAGCCTGTGCTCCGCGACAAGAGAAGCCACGGCAATGAGAAGCCCTGCACACCACAATGAAGAGTAGCCCCCACTCGCCACAACTAGAGAAAGCCTGTGTGCAGCGACGAAGACCCAACTAAGCCAATAAATAATATCAATCAATCAATAAATTTATAAAAAAATAAAATTGAAGTTTAAAATGTTTAAGAAAATTTGCCCAATTTTATGAATGGAATTAAACATTTAAGGAACTGTAGTCTTTTCACCTTGAGACAATTAACATTGTTTAAAGAATAAGTTAAATGTTCTTTTTGTACAGAAATAGCTAAATTTAAAAAGTAGACAAAATTTGTAGATTGAAATCTTAAGAAAAATAAAGTTTGGTAAGTTTGTGACTTAAAAAAAAAATCACCGTTAATTTTAAACCAAAGTAAGTCTAAAGAGACCTTTCTCCCTCAGCAAAAACTCTGTGGTTGCCAGCGGCTGAGGGACGAGCGAAATGGGGTAATGTTGGTCAAATGATACAAACTTTCAGTTAAAAGTCAAATAAAGTTCTGTGGATCTAATGCATAGAATAGGGATAATAGAGTTATAATAGAATAACATAGAATACAGTTAGTAACGCTGTATTGCATACTCAAATTTTGCTAACATCTTAAGTGTTCTTACCACACATTAAAAGGTAACTGTGTGAGGTGATGGATGTGTTAATTAGCTTATTGTGGTAATCATTTTACAATGTATATGTACTAAGTCACATAGCACAACTTAAAAAAATCAAATTGTAAAATGTAAATATTTACAATTTTTAAAATCATACCTCAATAAAGCTGGGGAAAATCACACTGTCATCTAATTATAGTGGAAAACTTAAATCAGTTTATGGAATACATTTGGTGATGATGATAATGCTGATGAGAGCTGACATTTATTACATCCTTAACAGGTACTAAGCACAATTGAAACAGGACCTTTTAAATATTTTCAACAATAATTTGAGGGATCTTTTATCTTTTCCATTTTTGGAAGAGAAACTGAGGCTTATGATAATTAAGTAACTTGGCTAAGTCACATAGCTAGAAGGTGGTAAAATTAAAAAGGGAATGAAATAAGACCTTAAAGATAGTGAAAATGCCTAAAAACTTTCACATTCTTCTACCAAAATTTTCCAGAAAATATTTAAGAAGTGGAATATGGATTGAGCTTTCAAAGGTAAGAGCAAAAAAAATTATTTCTTCCCAGAAAATCTAAAAGTTAAGAAGAAAGATTTGTAAGCCTGAATTCCAAAGCCACTTTTTATTTTTTGATAATTGTCATTTCAGAAAGAAGGAAAGTCTGAGTTGAGATTCAGAGAAACATCTCTAAATCTGAGGGCAATATTTTTGTTTTTCTGATAACTTGATTTGAAATAAATTTTCATATATGCACACATATGTAATTCCACATACATATGTATGGTATATATAGGTATTAAACACAACACTGGACAAATAATGCAAAGATATCTAACAGTGAATTTGTAGGTTTGGCTATGGGTTTAAATTTAGCTATGCAGTAACAATATTTATGTTGACTTATTGTCAGTGATGCTGTCTTGGTATTAGATTTGTCATTAATAGTGACAATTATTATAGGCAATTTACCCCAAATACTTTTATAATAAAGGAACTAATAATCTAGAATGAATGAACAATTCCTACTGCGTGTAAATGAGGATCCTACTTCCTCAGATATGCAATACTGATAAAAACTACACAGGCAAAGTTTTTTTTTAAAAGCAGATTCACATATGACATCATTAAGAACAAATCATGACATTCCCTTTCTCTCTTTTTCATCTCACTCCCAATATTACATATACACAAACAGAAACACACATATTAGAGTTGATCCACATACACATAAATATAAGAAATTATAGCTAAACATGTGTGTATGTACTAATATATTTGCCTTCAAAATTGATTTGTAAACAGAACACACAAAAAAAGACACTGCATAGTTCTGTGAATAAAGATGATGCACAACGATTGTTTGTCTCCCCTGAGATAGAATAAGAACTTTCAAGTCATCAGTCAACAAGTGTTTATTTAGTTCCCCAAGTTCTCTTACAAATGTAAGAAATAGAAGAGATCAATAATGCCATTTACCCAATTCCATAACAGTATCAAAAAAATTCTAAAAAATACATACTTCTGCTACATGGATTTTTTCCTGGTAAGTTATTCCTTTTTTTCCCAAAGATCAATTTCACTTAAAAACTTTCCAAAGTGAGCACATGTTTACTCATAGTAGCAATGAGATCTGTTAAAATAAGTAATCTCAACTGCATGAATATTTTGTTTCAAGTAAAATGAGAAAAGGTGTAATTAAAGGCAATTATTAGGAAAGATTCTGGAAAGAATGAATGGACTCTCCATTGGTAGAAGTGGAGATGAAGGCTAAGGCAGAGGAATGAACTGCCTGCCAGAGCATTAAAGGTGTGTCCTAAGATACACACACAGCCCTTTAGCAAGGGCTGGGAGACCAGCAGTGACAAGGCATTTAATGAAATCTCTGTCCAGTCATTAGCTGACCACTAAGCTAACCAAGCAAGGATTTCATTGGCCACACGTTACCAAAAATACAGACTTAACAGAATTAGTTCAGGAAAATCACTAAACAAACAAACAGCAGTATTAATAACAACAAGAAGTATCAACAACACAAAAACCCAGGATTGGAGGGTCCGATTTACAGGGTAGCCATATTATTTAAATGTCCAATTTTCAACAAAGAAAAATCATAAGAAATTAAAAAAACCCAGGCAAGTGTATGGACTCTTCTTAAAAAAAAAAAACACACAGCAAACAAAAAAAACAAAAAGCTAAGCTATTTGCCAATGGAAAGATGAAGGTCAGAAACTTTAGGGAGAGTAGAGAGACTCCTTTTATGTTAGACAAGATTTGAGAGTGATTTAGAGTCTTCATTTTTTATAGAAAACTGATGCAGGGCCTGTTGAGACATGGTCAAAATGAAAGCCCTAAGTAGTTGTTCGCTTTAGATTATCAGCCTATTTATTAGCTTGGAAATGTTTATTAAGAAGGGATATCTTGGAAATAAAGAATGTGAAAAGGGAAAAAATAATCTGCTGTCAGAATGCAGTGCATCACACTGTGTACAACTTATCATTGAAGGGTGGTCTTGGCACTTCTGTATGTTTTATTTTACCTGCTATTACCTTTATCAAAGATAGATTGTATATAAAATTGACCTGAATCAGCATTTAGGGAATACAATAATTCAGCAAGAAAATTCACCAGACACACTGTATCATATAGAAACATAAATTCCCTGAACAGGTTGAATAAGGTTGGGAAGGAACCTCTTTTATCTTAGTTTTAATACATTTTAAAGAAAATATATGAGAAAAGTCTTTTACAAGTGAAAATTTCAAATAACAAAGATTTATTTATAACTGCATCACATATGTGTGAAGTATCTATGATGTACTTTCTTTTTTTCACTAGAAATTCCAATTGCAAAGAGAAAAGAGCTTCATTTAATCTGTCTTACAATGAGTGAAAAATTTCATTAACCCTAGTGATTCCAGATCTTTTAACTACTGGTTGCTTTTTAATCTCATAAAGTTTGAGTCCGTGTGTGTGTGTGTGTGTGTGTGTGTGTGTGTGTGTGCGCGCGTGCTAGATTTGATGTTGCTGCCCCTGAGGTTAAACCTCTTTTGATTAGAAATGTTTTTACATGTGACTTCTTACACTTTAGCATATCCCTGAAAAATTTGCAACAAGTGTAATGGAATTTTGGAGCTCGAGATGAATAAATCTTGTCTAAATATTGCACATCACAAAAGAGGATTCCTAAATTATTTAAGCCATTTGATCCTAATCATCATCAGATACTGGCTTATTTGACACTAAAATCCATATATTTTGAGGCTCAGAGTTCATAAATAAAATCTTAACTTTATTATGGATGTCTTGGTGGAGGCCTTGAACCTTCATCTTACTGACCTTGAAGCTCACCTTATTTCCTCTATATGAGGCTGATTTTTAACTCTCTACCGGTCATTGTCACATCAGGAAAAGGAAACCATACCGTTATTTTAAAGAAAGAATTTTAGACAGGAAGCTGTTTAAACATATGCTGGATACTCGACTGGGAAAAATGGATTATAGAGCTAACAGAAGGAAAAATCAACCAACAAATCTGGGCTCCAGATCCCTGAGGGGGAGCTTAAACCTTGGCTCAGAAGGTCAGAGCCTTGTTCTCAGACCAAGGCTGGGTGTTAACTAGATAGTATTTATATATTTGAAGGTTATCATGAGGTTCTTTGGGAGAGTCTAAAAGTTCTGGAAATTGGAGTCATCTGCTACTGTAGGAGCTAAGTATAGCTGCTGGGGTGAAGGACCACTGCTGGGGTACTGCTGACAGTAGCAACAGACAAAGGATACAAGTCCGTTCTTCCCCCTCTCGCCTTATGGTCACCTTCTAGTGCCCTCTCGGGGCAGAACCTAAAAGGAGACAAGCCAGCAAAGGAGAAATGTGATTTGCAGAGTCCCCGGATTACAAGGTAGAATATTAAATGATGGGTTTGAGATTGAAAGACAATTGTTTTTATGATACCAACCATTTTTCTTTAATATTGACATTACCAACACTCAATAAACCTACTAAAATTATATAGTTCTGTTATCCCTTGGGATTTTTATAGGATTTATTTGTAGAGTTAATAATCCAATACTATCCTTCAAAAGATTTAAAACTTTACTCTTATGAATCTGTTTTATGTAAGTCAAATCTTTCATTTATATGCTTCCATAGTGTACTGATTATAAAATTAAACATAAACAATCATGTTTATAAGTATTCTTTTAAAGAAAAAATCCTTTATTTAAACATGTGTGGGGAAATGAAATATCCTTGGATTTCTCAGTGGTCATGGTAGACTCTAGCCTCAAGAGACTCTTCATGAGAATCAGATCTGCAGACTTTGTTAAATGCCCTGATCTGAAAGGATGATACAACCTCTCTTATTCACTAGAAAGAGCAAAATGGTTACAGAGTAGGCAAGGTCCCTAGGTGAAACCCCAATAAAGGGTTTTGCCCCCAATTCCAGTGTGTGTGTATGTGTGTGTGTGTGTGGGAGGGGGTTCCCCACATTTCCAAGCAATTCTCTGACTAGCTGGGTGTCCTGCAATATTATGACAATATATACCCAGAGAGAATCTGCTTCTATAGGTGAAGGCTTCATTCTGCAACACTGCCATCTGCTTCAGATGCTAATTCCAAGTTCAGGTTGTTACCTGTGCTTCTGACCAAATGACTGTGAATCAGAAGTTCCCATGACCCCCTCCTTGGGTTCAATTACTTGCTGGAGTGGCTCACAGATCTCAGGAAACCAGTTTACTCACTAGATTACCAGTTTGTTACAGAGGCTCTTAATCAACAGCCAGATAAAGTAATGCATAGGTCGAGGTCCTGAACAAAGAAGCATCTGTCCTGGAGTTTGGGGCCTGGTATGGTGACATGTGGAAGCAATCTGGTTCACCAAGCTGGAAGCTCTCTGAATCTTATTCTTTTAGGTTTTAATGGAGGCTTCATTACATACGCATACCTGATAAACGGATTGCCTGTTGGCAATTGATTCAATATCTAGCCCTACTTCTCTCCCAGGAGGTGGGCAGGAGGTGGGACTGAAAGTTCCAACCCTCTAATCACATGGTTGCCTCCCTGGTAACCAGCCCTCTTTCTTGGGTTACCTAGATGCTTTCCAAAACTCACCTCATTAACATGACCAAAGACTCCTTTGTGGCTCTCACTACTTAGAAAATTCCAGTAGTTTAGGAGATCTGTACCAGAGGAGATCACCAAATCTATATTTCTTATTTTAAATCACAAAATTACATCTAACATGCCAGGAAGACTGGAGGAGCTGTCTTTCTAGGTATTTACATGTCAAAAAGGATGCAGCCTAGAATTTGGAGACATCTCTGGGTCATGAAAGCTGGAGACACATGAGGCTGTCTGAATCCCACTAAGATTTTATTTACACCCTGAAGGGCTGGAAGAAGAAAGTGGCTCTTTTTGGAGGGGAGCGGAACAACTGCCTCCTTCTCCTTTATAAGCAGAAAAAGATAATTGTTTCTACTGACTCACCTGTGGGTCAGCTACTTGAGTAGGCTCCTTGCCCTGGCTCTCATCCCATCACCGTAGGGGTAAGGACTAGGGCAAGGGCGGCAACTGACACACTTATCATTTACCTTGAGTCATTCAATAAGATATCTTTCTCTGACCCAAAGCCTCTTGTATGCACATGTACAATAAAATTAACAAAGATGAACATAAAAACCCAGCAATGTGATTCACTATGCAAAACCATTCTTTCATCATCTGACTTAATTATCTAAAAATTTCAGCCTAGTATTCATTCAGATTTAATCTCTGCTACAGTTTGTTCGTAAAATGCATATAGATAAAAAGGAAAGCGCTTAACTGTAATGTTCTCTTTTATCTTTTAAGGTTGCTCAATGTGATCCTGATACTTTGTAGGAATATTTTTCTTTTATTTTTGCTTTTTATTTGATATGAAATTATTCATTAGCTAACTGTGTAGGTATCTCAAGTGTTTGGAGAAGAAAATGTATACTCTTGGATAGTTTGGAAAAAGGGAAGCAGATGCATATAGAGAGGTGGGGGTGGGGGGGACAGGTGTGGAAGATGTCACCAGCTTGTGACTCTAACCAAGAGATCTGCTTAAAATATTAGTACGTTAGTATATTTTTGCAGCTTTTGTGCATTTATTTTTTTTAATTAATTAAAAAGTCTCTGCTTTGTTTGTACCTTTCTCAAATCAGGTGCTGTTTTTTGTCTTTTGTTTTTTGTTTTCATCCAATAAATAAAGTCTTACTATGTTTCTGGTACCTATCTGTGCTAGGTACCAGACATACAGCTGTGATCAAAATAAGCAAAATCTCCTCTGAGGAGCAGGAAAATAAACATGAAACACACAAATATGCCATATAGCATTTCCTTACAAAGGTTCTGAAGGACAAAACAGGGTATGGTGGTTAGAGAAGATAACTCTCTTGAAGTTACATTTGCAGAAGCTGCTGAAGTAAGTGAGGTATGATATGGTTTTCTGGGAAAGAATCTTCCAGGTAGAGGGAACAGCATGTAGAAAAGCCCACAGGTCCTTAGCTGTTATATAAGACATATGAATTCCCTGGATTTGTTTCTTGGTTTTCCTCTGATCTACAAGGCAACTCATCTATCTTGACTCTTTTTTTCTTGGAACTCTTCTCAGGCTCCTTTTATTGGCAGGATGACTGCAGTAAGTCCAGGGATGTGAGTATCCATGAACTTATCAACTTGGCCTGGAGAATGTGACGCATAGACTAGATCACATGCTCCATCCCTCAAGACCCGGGCAGAGAGGACTATGTGAAGTGCAGGAATTGATAGTAAGAGAGTGTGTGGTGTCCCAGTGGGAAATCAGGGTAGTTTCCAAAAATAGGTAACAGATTCTGGGAAGCCAAAGCCAATAATTGTCCACTAAAACTTCCTTTAGACTTCTTATTTTTCCTCAAAATGTAGGAATGTGGAGGGAAATATGACGTATGATACAACTTCTAGTCAGAAATAGTTTTCAAACTGTGTTTTTCATAAAAAGAAATTTACTGGAATAAAATTAAGTTTTTCAGATTCTACTTAGCATATAGTAAATAGTGAACCCAAGAAGATTCTCCATAACATGGCAGCAAAATGGGAATCAACTGGTATAAATGAGCTGTTACACACAATCTGTACTCAAGATTGGCGTGGGGCCCATCGACCCAAGTCCCGTAAGCACGTGGTTACTTACAGAGGCAGAGCGTAAGCACTATGCACAGTGGTAATTACTGAATAATTTCCTACAATGTATAGAGTATATATAGTACATGCTTTAGAGACTAGAGAACTTTCCTACTGTACATTTTACCCTATAGACCTGCTTCTCCTTATATCTCTTACTTTTCTTATACATCAGGTAGATCGTGATAGAGTTAGACCTATCGCACAGATCTTACCTGTGGGAATAAGGGGAGGAGATTGCCAAGTGATTTCCTCATAGCTCTCACCTCAGACTATCGTGGAAATTTTGCTCAGAATGAATAAGGCAGATAAGTGATTGAAAAATTTTTGTTGTTGTGTTTGTAAAGTGCTTTGTCGGGGAGCCATTTTTTCCCCTCTTTTCCTTCCTCTACCCATGTAATAGGAACTTCAGGCCTCTAGGTAATTAGAGGGAGAGAGCTTCTGATTTTTTTTTTTCTTCAATCCATGTTCATTTCTTTTTAGTGAAGCAAATGTGATCAGCGATAAATGGCTGGGAAAGAATGGAAAAAACACTATTGAATGCAGAGACGTTAGTGTGTCCACCCGCTCCCTCCCTGCCTCCCTTCATATTCTTTCATATTCACTGCCTGCCATAGTTCCTGTGTGTTGTTTTCCTCAGCTCCAGTCACTTCTGTGGCATGAGGAGATAAGGTCAGGCCAGCTCTGCCTCTGCAAAATAAGCTAGCTGTTGCCCTGTGGATGGCCAGGGACTAATGCATAAAACAACTGAGGGGAAAAAAACAAGTAGAAAAATAATTGATGCAATTGACTCAAGACCAAGATGTTTTTATCCAGTTCTGATTTACCAGTGATTAAGCTTATATTTTTTGTCTCAAAACGTCTGTGTTTATTTTTAGAGAAAACAATGTGATCAGTCATCATTTTCATACACCTAACAATTTTGTGTGTGTGTTATAATTCTATTGTCAGTGATGGAGAGCCCTTAGTGCTGTAATACGTGGTAGTAGTAGCAGCAGCAGCAGTAGCAGTAGTAGAAATTACTGTGAAGAGCTTCGTATGTCCCATATATTGTGGTCTTTTACAGGCATAATTTTTATTTATGAAATTCTCCTAATAATAGTCCTATGAAATTCAAATATGCAAATCAAAATTCTTTCTAACTACATTAAATTGCATGTATTTCCTTGCCTTACTATTGTAGATACTAATTTACTGACCCATAAAAGTAAGGGTATGGTTTTTGATTTAAATAAATAGCAGTAAAAAGTAAAGCAAGTAGAAGAATATTGTTATAAAGTCATCAGGAATTATGTTCCAAAAGTTGGAGAGTGGTTGTTAGAATTTAGTGGGAAATGAACTTTGTGTGTATGTATGGAGAGAGGGAGAGATTGAGAGAGAGAGAATAAAAGAGTGAATGAGATTTGGATGGCAAAGGTTTGAACATAGAAATGTGGAGGTCAAGATTTGAAAGAGGTATTAAATGGACAACAGTGAATTCTGTGAGAAAATGAAGGCTGGTGGGAAGGAAATGTTAACGTGAACTAGGACTGTATTGTATCTTTTAAATGATGGAAAAGGCGTTCCTATTAGTTTATGTAGATTACATATAAAGAACATGCAATTCTCTGAGTCTCTTAAATCACACACCTATTCCTCCAATAATCTTATTTAAAAATTATGAGGTTCTTGTGATAAAAGAATTGCCTAATTTGAGTAATGTCACAAGGAATTGAGAAAGGGCTCTGAGTCCCTGTTGAAATAAAAGTAAAATGTCTGGGGCAATGTTTTGTTTATTACTGGGAGAAAATTATTGCAAGTAAAGTTATCTCTGGACCTGAGTGGGGGGGGACTGGGGTGTGGCAAGGGGAGGGATTAAGGAGATATTTTCACTGTTTTTTGTTCTTTTAAGAAATAATTTAATAAAGAATTAAAGTAAGCAAATGATTAAATAGCAGCATTGTAAGACAAAACATTAAAAGAATAATTGGATATTCTGGTTTTCTTTTCAAAACAGAGATAAAAATGGAAAATCAGAAAGCCAAAGTTTCACCAGCCATCTTTCGCTGAACCCATCTGCACGATTACAGAGTTAAAAAACATGGGTTTGAAAAAATAAAAGCAAAACAAAAATGAATGCACATTTAATGCTAAAGATATAAGGTTAATGAAGGTTATTTTGTTATTCTACCTGTTTCCTTAAGAAAGATTTGCAAGCATTAGTCTTTTTGTTTCTCTGATATACTTTGGAAATTGGGTATGTCAAGGTAGAGAAAAATATGTTTCAACATTTTTTTTTTTTTTTGTAAAACAGGTACAAAGTTTTATTATTAGAGACACAGCACAATGTATGGGAGAGCACACAGAGAAGCAAGGCAGAAATACACACCCAGAGAGAAAGTGTATGGACACCCTTTCTAATGAGGAGGAGCTCAGTAAATAAGAAACTAGGCAGAAATACACACCTGGAGAGGAGTGTGGGCGTCCTGAGAAGGAGTGCAGTAAAGAAGTGATTTAAATCACTTATATAGGACAGTCCTTCTGGGTCTTGTCAACCTTTTTTTTAAGGAAGGTTTTGTTTTGTTTTAATTGTTCCCCTCTATCTTTCATTGAGATCACCTTCAGTTCAGAGATCCTTGCAAAGAAATCATGTTCGTTGATTTTAAAAAAATATTGAAATTTACATGTGGAAATAAATACAGTAATGGGCTTAAGCTTTGCTTTTTATGTTTTTTGCAAGATTTGATCATTCCTGTATGTTCTTTTTTTGTTAAAAATAGAAAACAAAACCCATCATTTAAATGTTTATCTTTCCTGGGACTTCCTAAGCGGTGCAGAGGTTAAGAATCCACCTGCCAACGCAGGGGACATGGGTTCGATCCCTGCTCCAGGAAGATCCCACATGCCACGGAGCAGCTAAGCCCGCGTGCCACAACTATTGAGCCTGCACTCTAGAGCCCATGAGCCACAGTTATTGAGTCCATGTGCCGCAACTACTGAACTCCACATGCCTAGAGCCTGTGCTCCGCAACAAGAGAAGCCACTGCAATGAGGAGCCCACACACCACAATGAAGGGTATTCCCCGCTGACCACAACCAGAGAAAGCCCATGTGCAGCAATGAAGACCCAATGCAGCAAATAAATAAATACATAAATAAATAAATAATAAATAAATAAATTTATAAAAATAAATAAAAAAATAAGTTTATCTTTCCAATGTTGTTTCTCTATATAAACTTTTCATTAGGTTATTAATTTTAATTAATTTTAATTTTTCCTTTTGTGAATTTAATCTAATTACCAATTTTCTATATTTCTTATATTTTTAAAAATTATTTTATAATTTTCTATATTTCTTACACTTAACTTTTACCATGCATTGCCTACCTTTCATCCTTTTTTAATCTTATTTTTACCTCCCTTTAATTTATTTTTTAGCAAAATAGACACGCTGTTTGAGTTGGTAGGTTGACATAAGGTCATTATTAGACAATTCTTGTGTAATACAGCATAACAATGCTTATATCTCAGTTCTCATCAATGGGTTCTTTTTTTTCCTTTTGATTACTGAATTGGCTTAATAACTTAATTAGAAGCAGACCCTGTGTAATCCTGTGTGCCACTAGCTTGTTCACATTTGGTAAAGAAGACAAATACTGCTATCTACATTTTCCAGATGGAAAATTATAGCTAAAACATTCTGATTTTCTCTGCCAGTCAATACTCAAATAATTGTTAACAGCCTAGCTCCAAGACAGCTTCTTTAAAAAAGCCACTCTAATTCTCTAAAGATGGAATCCATCACCCTGTGATTTTTCTTAGAACCTCTGCCTATTTACTACAAAATCAGCAATGTTGCATCCTACATTATTAAATGCATGCATGTTTATCTTGATCCACCAGATTATAGGTTTAATGAGGGCAGAACTCATATCTCTTTTCACCTTGACATCTCTCAGACAGCTCTTGATGCCAAAAACTTGGCCTCTGTGCACCAGTGCCAAATTGAATCTCAGACAGAGTTTTGGGTGAAGTAGAAAAGAATAGCTTTATTGCCTTGCCAGGCAAAGGGAGACACAGTGGGCCTGACCTTGAAAACTGTGTGTCCCAACCCAGGAGGATTTGGTGAGGAGATGTATAGCAGTGGTTCAAGGATGGGGTTGCTGATAAGATTAGGGTGTGTGCAGGGCCTGTACTCCTTTAATCTGGCCTCAGGTGGACTCCTAATCTTGATGAGCTTCTCTGGATCCTTTCTAGCCTCAGGTGGTTTCTTGGCTGTTCCTCCCTTGTCTCTGCAACTCCTCCCTTTCCTGATTAGCAACTGTTTGAATCTGCCCTTTGGAACTCAGGGAAGGACATGGAGGCTGGAGTCTGTTCCCTACAAACAAGAAACGGGGGCCAGCAAGGCTTCCATGCCCAGAAGCCCCACAGGGTCCTGCTGGGTTTCACTATCTGCCTCTTGCATTGTAAGTACTCAGTAAATGTGTGTAAAATGAAATAATGTATTGACTCAGGACAAAAAGCTTGGTTCACCCATGCCCCAGTCTAGTGCTCTGTTCCCTGAAACGTCTCTGTTTTTTGGACTTTTGGTAATGCCGCATAAGAGACAGTGTGGGATTTAGAAAAAGTGGATTACATTTCGAGACTTTGTACAACAGTTCCTAACCGCATGATCTTGGGAAAGTGGTTTAATCATTCTGAAACTCAGTGTCTGTACCTATTAAAGAGGGATATTTGCCTTCCCTCTCTTTCTTTGTAATGGTTTGTAAGTGTGAAATAATGAATGTTATAAATTTGATACATTTTAAAAACATTAAATTCTCCAGAGGGTTAAAACTATTATTATTTAATGACAAATAATTAGATCAAACTTTTTTTTCTGATGTTTAAGAATTCAGATCAGTAAAAAGGGCTGAGTTTTCTAGGTATTATAGTCAAGATTCATTGGATGCTAGACGGGCAAATATAATATCTTTGTGAATAGGAAGAACTATGAATTAGATACCAAGGGCCAAGAATAATCACAATGAAATGAACCTTCCTCTTTTTATCCTTGTCTATACCTGCTGTTGAGATCCTGGGGTTTGAAAGGGGAGCATCTCATGCACACATGCCTCTGGGTTTGGAGTGAAGTTGTTCTGGGAATAAGATGAAGTCTTTCTGATAGCTTCATTTTTTAATCATTCATGTTCAGTTCCAGAGGCCTTCTTCAAATTCAAAATTCTACCAAGAAGAAACTCTAACTGGGAATAAAGTAGCTTTTTCATTTAATGATGGGAGACAATGACTAAATGAAACAAAGATGGACATTAGAATTCCAACAGAGATTAAGATGTACAAAAGAAAATGATGCTCATTAACTACCATTGTCCACTTCTGGTGGGTGTGATTTGCCTGGTTGATCTGGCTGGTCACTCTTCCTGCTCACGTGTTTATGGATATCCCTTTTGTAATTTTATGGTGTGCAGTTGAGATGGGTTTTCCCAGATAGAAAACCACAACACCATTGAGTATATCGGGTTGCTAGTTATAATTATGTATTCTTATATTGATAGAATTAGCCTTATTTTGAAACATAACAGTATTCAGCCTAGGGATTCAAGTCTATAAGGTTGCTACAAAATCATGTATGTTAGAAGTTTTGTGTTACTTCTTTTTCTTTTCGCATTCATTCTATGATAATTCTATACCTACTATCCTTTCTCCAGCTCTAACCATTATAACACCACGCTCAAATATATTTACTAGATGGAAGCCAAATACACAGAAGGGAAAAGGAGAAAATCTCATCCATATGTTGCCACACATTCCCTCTGCAAAAGGTTCAGTGGAGAGATTGATAAATTTGTACTATGTGCTGCTCTGCAGAAATAATTCCTTGTTTCTTATGTTTCTCACTGGAATACTAGAATATTCTCTTTTTCCCATTTTGAAAAAAAATGAACTGAAGATTTGCCTTTTTAGGAAGCGATTTCTAAAGGCCTCAGACCTGTTTCTTTAGTCTCTCAATGATCATCCTTCTTAGTTCCTGAATTTGTCTTCTAGCTCCTCTCCTCCAGTTAATCCTCTCATTCTTTTCTACATCCTCCTTGGTATGGGGAGGAACTACATGTTTGTAACCAGTCTGGAATTTCATTTAGTTTAGGAAAAGTGTCTGTCCTTATGGAGTTATTATAAAAGGCATGGCCCAATATTCCCTCTATTCGTGGGGCCAGTGCCTGCATCTTTTTACCCTGAACTTAATTATGATAAAACGTGTTCAATGGACTGAGTGATGTGACTCGCTTGCCCAAATTTATATGTTGAAGTCTTAACACCCAACATTATAGTATTTGGAGATGGGCCCTTGGAAGATAATTAGGCTTTAGATTAGGTCATGAGGGTGGGGCCTTCATGATGAGATGAGTGCCCTTCTAAGGAGAGACACCAGAGACCTTGCTCTCTGTCTCTCTCTCTCTCTCTCCACATGCACACACTGAGGAAAGTTATGTGAACACTGTGAGAAAGGGGCATCTGTAAGTCAGGAAGAAAACCCTCACTAGAACCTGAGCATGCTGGCACCCTGACCTCAGACTTCCAGTCTCCAGAGCTGTGAGAAAACAAATTCCCATTGCTTAAGCCACTCCATGGTAATTTATTATGGGAATCCTTACAGACTCTTCATGCCCAATACCTTAACATGTTTAGTTTTACATAATTTTCAAATTCTAGCTTTAAATAAAGCATTGAAATGCATAGATACATTATTATTTTGCCATTAATAATTTTAAAAATGAGATGTGTACATGTAGGTCATGTGTACATGTAGGACATGTGTACATGTCCTACAAATGCACTTTGTATTAATTAAGCTATAGTAACTCAAAGTATTATAAGTCAATATTTAAGACAGTGAAACAGTTTTGATTGTTTTGTCTATTTTGCATTCACTTTCTTGGAAGTCATATTTAATGCGACCCTTTTAACTAGATAAAATTTTTTCTTCCAAATCTTTATTTTAATATTAAACAAATGCCCATTACAAAAATCTTTTGGTTATTCCAAGTATACAATCTAATTAAAAAATATTTATTTTATAGTAGAAACTCTGATATTAACTTGAATGCTAATACTCCCAATCAAATGGAAATTATTTGGAAACATAAGCATTTATTTAAGAATTTTAAATTTGTGTTGTCTTAATGCTGTTCTCATTATTGTTATTTTGGTGATACTCTCACTTAAATAGGATCTTATGTAGCAAACACTGCTTTTAAGTATAAGCAATTTAAAAGTGATAAACAAAGCAGCATACTAGATTAGGCAATCCTGACATATTGTAGTATAACATAATCACTTGAATTCACAGAACTTAAAAAGTTAATAAATGATTGTAATATTGCTTCATGAATATAATTCAATACAAGTTTATTTTATACATCTGCAATGGACTGAAACATGCAGAATAATGTTTGACCATGTATCTGGGCTCTGGAGCCCAGCTAAGTTGACACATAAAACCAGCCCTCACAGTACGTCTATGTTCCATTAATCATCAGAACTGACTCTTCAGATTCTTATGATTGCATAATATGGTAACTGGTGATCTGGGAACTGCAAAATGAAATGATTGATGTAGGTTTGTGTAGGGTGTGTATCTGGTGAGGGAGTCATTGATTTGTTGATTTTCAAGTTCAAAGTTACCAAGTGGAAGAATAAGAATTCACACCTCATCTGTGTGACAGCCAGGCTCATTCTCTAACCACAGGATGCCTTGTCTCTCACATCATATCACTTCAGGCAATTTGCTACTGCACTTAATAAAGTGAAACTTGCCCATCTTTGTAAATATCAAAGGAAGATACAGGCTACTAGACCGTGTAGTATCTCTTCTGATCCTTCTGTTTCAATGAGGTAGAATTCTGGGGACAAATGCAGAGAGAAGTAGAGCCACTAGAAAACTCAGAAAGCTTGGTGAGGCCTCTCTGATCAAGCCCGGGTCTGGATTTAGCTGGGTGCCTGTGAAATGGGAAATGTATAGTATAAAAATACTGCACAATTCTGTCTCCCAAGTAACACAGGCATCTAATAATTTAAGTTTGTCTAGCGTCTCTCCCTCCCTCCCAACTGAAAAAGGTTTTGGCTTAGGTTGGGAGATCCTGAGAGCCAGAAACTAAACTGGTTCCTCAGAAAATGTGCAGAAGTTCTTGAAACAATGACTAGGATGGAACCCTCCCACCCATGACAAGTGGAAAAGATGGATAATTTTTAAGGCATATGGAATCATGGAAAATGTTAGGTGAGAAGAAGTTGATGAAAGAAAGGAAAAATTGCCATAATTTTATTGTTTAAAATGATGAAGGATTGTAGTATTTTCTTAATTCAATTGATTTCTTAGATTACCATTTTAGGTACGTGAAAAAGTACATATTTTTAATATGCAAATGTACTTTTTAATGAGCCCATGTTGTGTAGTCAACATATTCCTGCTTTCATTTTTAAAGCCAAAAACTCACAAAGAAATCTGTGCTTAATGTACTTATATTAGCAGAATAGATATTTGACAGAATTCTGGAAGGTATTTACTCTATTTGTCATTGTGGAGATCTGATCATAATTGTGCTACAATACATATCTTGTAATGGAATTTCCACTCTATTGTTATGTCTGAAAGGACAGTACTTAATATCCATATAAAACAGTATTATAAAAGTTTTGTTGTCAGGGTACTATTGAAAATCTAGTGAATATTTTCTCAGAATGTATAGACACTCAAAACCTAGGTATAAGATTTTAGGTGATAACTGAACAATTTCTATTTTCATAATTTCCAAACAGAACGCATCTCCAGAAGGCATATTCTAATTGGATAGCAAAAGTTCCATGTTATGAGAGACCATAAGGAAGCACTATATTTTAAACAGTTTTGCATAAGACCACATGCAACTTCTGAAATTGCTGTGTGTTATAGAAACAATTCCAAAATGAGAATAAGAGAGTTATGTGTTAAAACATAGAGTAGAGAATCTTTAATAATTACTGATAAAAGAGGGATATAGGATGGAAATTAGGCCAGGCAGTGGTTTTACTCACCATCTATTTATATGCCCATTTCAATAAAATTTATATTAAGAGTAACAGGTGCTTTTGTGAATTATATTTATTTACTGTATAGAAGTATTAGCAAGTGGAATACAATCTGATTTTTAAAAAAACAACTATTATATTTCAAAACATGACTTTTTATAACCTAGCCATTAATTCAAAGCCGTGGGGTGACGTTACGTTAGGGCAATAGAAAGTCACATTCATCTATTCAGGCTGCAGTAGGGCTAATGCACTTTGTTCTGTCATTTGACAAGCTGTTTATTTTTTTATTGTATTTTATTGGCCACATTGCAGCATGTGGGATCTTAGTTCCCTGACCAGGGATCAAACCCCAGGCCCTCTGCAGTGGAAGCACGAAGTCCTGACCCCTGGACCGCCAGGGAAGTCCCTGTTCTGTCATTTGAAATAACCCCAAAATACCATTTATTCAGGAAGAAGAGGAAGTAGAAGAGTGTGTTGAGATACAGCCGTGTCTACTTTAGCCCGAAAGAAGCTTTGTGTGACCCAGAATCCTTACAAATCACCTGCCTACTCATTCCTAAACTTCAAGAAATTCAAACTCATCTTTTACATTACATTTAACATTAACAAAGAAATCATATTATTTTGCTCACATTTATGACTTTTGATCCCAATCTGGCCTTTAATATGTATAATCTCTATATCTATCCTTTAATTATCCCATTTTCCTTTTCCCAGGGTAGATATTTTCTACACTTTGATGACTAGGTACAAGACAGCTCTCCATCATTCATTCTCAGAAGCATAAGTACTTCTAAAAAGCAATGTCATCTCTTGTCTTATGCTTAAAAAAAATTGTGACTATGGGCTTCAAACCCCGTTTTTCCTATGACAGGCCTTCTAAGCATAGACTATTTCTCTATGCTGCCCTCAGCATGGTCTTGAGTAACAGTTTCCCACTCCACTGGCCCTTGTCTGCTACTCATCAGGCCATCCTGCAGCCCCATGCAAAATCCTCATCCAAGGAATCACTCACAGGTGCTACCAGCACAGTCCAGTCAGGTACCTCATGGCATCTGTCACACATTGCTTTTGTTACCTATGCTGGGAAATGTCTGCCCACCAGGCATCTCTGCCTCTCTTGGGCACCAGTACCACATCCACTTGTGCATTGTTGCTTTGGCAATGTGTCAGGACGATTGCTGGACACTTCTGCTGCTTTCATTCAATACCACCACGTCTGCCAAGCCTTGCTGACATCATCCGCCAGGCACAACAGTGGACCACCTGGCCCCGTGGCTTCTGCCATCTCTTTCCAAGAGCTGCTAGAAAAGAAGGCTCAGAAGTTAAACCTATAAAGTGGTCTGTGATAACATGAGGGGAGAGTGAACCCCACTTCATCTCTTCATATTATACTCTGTAAAAGGGGTCTTAAAGGACCATCCTGTTTCTTACTGAGATTTACTGAAGTGTGTTTGTTGTTTCTTACCCAAAGCCCTGTTTTTGCCTATGACCTAAAGAGGAGTCCTTGGGAATTTGGAGATGCTCAGATTTGAATGACAAAGCTGACAAGATGACTTGCTGCATGAAGTGTGATGAAAAAAGAATGAATAAATTCTTAGTGCTTGCTTTGGGTCAGGTTTCCTCATAGACCCTGAAACAAGGATTTGTGGGCAAATACTATATTAACTGTCCCTGGGAGAAAACAATAAGGGAATGCAGAAAGCAGAAAGGGGAGGTGGGGGGAGGCCAAACAAAGGCCTGATCTAGGTGAAAGCTCAGCACTAGTCTGATCCCTTGGGGAGCTGTGATCTGCAAATTAGGCTTCATCAGCATTTCTTCTCAGAGGTGCTGGGCTTTCATACTTTCCATCAGTCATTGACTGAGGCTAGCCCCAGCATGGGCATAAGAGAGTCAACTCTCAGGCACTTTTAGCTGCCTGAGTGCGTAAAGTGGCTCCAGCAGGCCAGGGCAGCCATTTGAGGGCAGTCATAGACGCTGGTTGTTAGAAGGAAAAAATCCCAAGGTACATAAAGCTCAGGGCAGGTGTGCACAGAAAGGGTTAACGATATCCCTGAGCATCACAGCGGCAGAATATAGGATGGATAAACAACAAGGTCCTACTGTAGAGCACAGGGAACTATATTCAATGTCCTGTGATAAACCATAATGGAAAAGAATGTGAAAAAGAATAAATATATGTATAACTGAATTACTTTGCTGTTTAGCAGAAATTAACGCAACGTTATAAATCAACTATACTTTAATAAATTTTTTTTTAAAAAGTCCATGAAGAAAAAGCTTTTGGGAAAGCCTTGACAGCCCTTTTATAAACATGATTCTGTGCTCACCATTTTGTAGGTGGCTGTCTTGGTTTCCTAATATGAGAACAAAACAATCCTGTAACTAACAGAGCCAAAAAAGCTGTTAGAATTTTACATGCATTTGAGCTTAAAAAAGACATTTTTTTTCATTTTTTGGCAAATTAAACTTGACTTAAAGGATTCTCTAAGATTTCTTTCATAAAATCATCTATTTTTGAAACTGAAGGAACATTAGTGACTATGGACAGCCTTCCAACAGCTTGAGATATCTTTTCCTGCAAATATCTAGACAATATCTAGATAAGTTAAAATGTTAACTTCAGGATGTTAAATAAATCACGAATAGGACAATTATAGCAGATGTCTTTGTTGGTATCTTTTATATTATTTTTGTAGTAGTTATTTAACTTGCAAAATATTTTGAACGTATAGAAAGAACAGGAAATAATATAATAGATACGCTTGCTCTCATTATTAGATAGACAATAGTATTTGACTGAAATTGGTTGAGCTGTGTTTTCTGTATCAAAAAAGAAAATATTATAAATTCACCTAAAGTGTCAGACTCCATTTTCACCAACCCTCCCCATAATTACTTCCTTTTCAGAAGGAATCAATCTCCGAAGAAGTCATGTACTATTCCTTAGCTTTGTTGTGTGTAATTTTGCTATGTTGTATGTAGAGAGATACACACGAGTATTATCACACAACATGCATGCATTTGCTGCTAACTTGTTTCACTCAATATTTTCTTTTTAGATTTATTCTTTTGTTACTTTTACATCTAGTTTATTCATTTGGGCAGTATATAGTATGCTGAGTGTTTCATAATATTTCTTGGGTAAGATACAGTTATGTTGTATTCCTGTTTTGTTAATCAAAACAGTGCCATTTGAATTTTATACCTGTTATATACCTGAACAAAGTTTTCCCATAGCATATGTGGCTTTGCTAGGTTGTACTATATTATATTTCCACCTTTCTATGTTTATTTTTTATAAGTATATTTTTTAAAAACCTCACTCACAAAAAAAGTTTATGAATTCTCTGAAAACATAATATTTATTTTAAAACAATTTATTACTAATGATCCTGAGGCATCATCCTTAAGATAATGGACAATTATGATTTGGTGATAACTCCCACCTCTAGAGGCTTAGTAGTTAGTTATTTCTCCCATTTTGCAGATGAGAAGGCTGAGGCTTATAGAAATTAGATCATTTATTTAAGACCAGAGAGCTTGGTTCCAGGTTCAGTGAGTTCACACCTGATACTTACAGCTTAATACAGTCTGATGGCATTTAATGTGGGGAAATTAAGTTACAACAAATGTTGTTGATATCCATTCAAAGTATGAATAGGATCTTCAGTTTTCCCTCCAGCTGCATATTACATCAGCAACCTTGACCCTGGTATGGCATTCAACTGGAACTCTTTGACTTTTGTCATCTTTCTTGTTTTCTGTTCTATGTAGGGAAAGTCATGTTGCTGAGACAGGATTTAAAAACAGCCACATTACAGCCTATCTGGAGACCATACAGTTGGGATCCAGACCCCAGATTCAGTTCTGAGCTCTGCCATTATTATTAATGTGATCATATGCAAATTAATTTTAATTTCCTCATCTATAAAATAGGGATTGTAATAGCACCAGCTTAACAGAGTTGTTGTGAGGATTAAATGAATCACAGAGTGCCAGGGAAGCGTGCTTGTCATTCAGGAGGTGTTATGTGCTTGTTTAATATCACTGTGATTCCAGTTTGGGAATATGGTCATCAGGTGGCACATATTCAGACATAGGTTCCCCAGGGGGTGATGCTTGTCTGAACTCTCCAGTCAGTGCACCAGGTTCATGTTTACAAAAGGGCTGTCAAGGCTTTCCCAAAAGCTTCTTCTTCATGGACTTTTAAAAAAAAATTTTTATTGAAGTATAATTGATTTATAATATGTTAATTTCTGCTATACAGCAAAGTGATTCAGTTATACAAATATGTATTTATTCTTTTTCATATTCTTTTCCCTTATGGTTTATCACAGGACATTGAACATAGTTCCCTGTGCTCTACACTAGGATCTTGTTGTTTATCCACTCTATGTATACTATTTGCATCTGCTAATCCCAAACTCCAATCCATCCCTCCCCCTACCCCCGGCAACCACAAGTCTGTTCTCTAGGTCCGTGAGTCTCTTTCTGTTTTGTAGATATGTTCATTTGTGTCATATTTTAGATTCCACATGTAAGTGATATCATATGGTGTTTGTCTTTCTCTGTCTGGCTTATTTCACTTAGTATGATAATCTCTAGATCCATCCATGTTACTGCAAGTGGCATTATTTCATTCTTTATGGCTGAGTAATATGCCATTGTGTGTGTGTGTGTGTGTGTGTGTGTGTGTGTGTGTAAAACATCTTCTTTATCCATTCATCTGTCAGTGCACATTTAGGTTGTTTCCACGTCTTGGTTATTGGAAATAGTGCTGCTATGAACATAGGGGTGCATGTTTCTTTTTCAATTATAGTTTTGTCTTGGTATGTATGCTCAGGAGTGGGATTGCTGGATCATATGGCAACTCTATTTTTAGTTTTTTGAGGAATTTCCATACTGTTCTTCATAGTGGCCGCACCATGGTTACACTGCTGGTTACATTCCCACCAACAGTGTAAGAGGGTTCTCTTTTCTCTACACCCTTTCATAGACTTTTTTCAAGGGAACAAGTGGTAGGGTTGAGTATGACACTTATGACACAAGAGTATGAACAAAATAGAGTTTTTCCAAGTCACCCTAAGTTAAAGTAATATCTAGTAAACACAAATAGGACTCAGGAATGACTGCAGTGTGGTTCTGCTACGAGGGAACCAGTGAAACGCTTGACACGATAGGGCTGTTTTAATGTCTGCCTATTACGTGACTGTCTCTGTGAGGCATGGGTTAAAGGAACTGATGAATTTCCAGGGAAACACAGATGGAATCTCATTTTCATGTATTGTTTAATAATAAAGATAATGATAAAACACACATCCAATCATGAATCCCTGCAAACTTTCCTTTCTTCACATACAAGCCACTGTGCCCACTTCCTCCTTTTTTGTTCACCACCCAATCCCCTACAATTTGGCTTCTTTCTTTAGTGCTCTCTTTCATTAAAACATGAAACAAAACAAACAACGCTGACAACATTAACATCTAAACTGCATTGACTGATCTTTTGAGTAACTGATTTTAGTTGTAATGAAGAGAGAGCCATCACACAGTTAAAACAATGAACCATTTCTGTCCTCATTCATGCTTTTGGTGGCATTAAACATAGCTGGGCATTCTCCTTGGTAGGGTTCTCTGTCCACCCATTTTATCTTATCTTACCTGAGATTTCATCTTCATCTGCCTAACAAAGTATTCTCTTTACTCCCATTTTTATTATCCCTTAGTGTAACTTCAGTGATTTTATCTACCTTCCTAATTTAAATGCTATTTATATGCTGATAACTTTGAAATAGATGTTTTCAGTCTCAATTTCTCTGATGGAACAGAGACTAATGTGAGCTTGTCTGGGAAATACAAGTTAAGCTTTACATATATTGAGAAGTCCTTAAATTTTTTTTTAAATCTCTTTATTGGAATACATTTGCTTTACACTCTTGTACCAGTTTTTGAGGTACACCAAAGTGAATCAGCTGTATTTATACATATATCCCCATATCCCCTCCCTCCCGTGACTCCCTCTCCTCCTCCCTGTCCTGGCCCTCTAAGGCATCTCCCGTCATCAAGTTGATCTCCTTTTGTTATACAGCAACTTCCCACTAGCTATCTATTTTATAGTTGGTAGCGTAAATATGTCTATGCTACTCTCTCACTTCGTCCCAGCTTCCCCTTCACCTTCCACCCCAGCCCCGTGTCCTCAAGTCCATTTTCTACTTCTGTATCTCCACTCTTGCCCTGTAACTGGGTTCATCAGTACCATTTCTTCAGATTCCATACATATGTGTTAGCATACAGTATTTGTTTTTCTCTTTCTGGCTTACTTCACTCTGTATGACAGTCTCTAGGTCTATCCACCTCATTACATATAGTTCAATTTCATTCCTTTTTATGGCTGAGTAATATTCCATTGTATATATGTGAAAATATTGTTTCTAATTTGTCTTTGTGTGTTTACCAGCACAACACTTACTATATACTTCTGATGTTAAGGACTTAGAAGGTACTTGATACATAGTAAATGAATGAATGTCCTAAATTCTTATAAAATGCAAAAGCAGCTGGTCTATTTGCCTGTTTGAATTACTAAGTATAAATGTATTAATGCTAAGTATAAATTTTAGGGAAAAACATCTCCTCATAAATTGAAAAACTTCCATCCTTTTTTATAACATTCAGCAAGAGAGCTCTGTGTAGCCCTGAAGAACACACCATGTGTTCCCAGCAAGTTCTCAGAACTGCAGTTCATTATCCTGCTATTCTGTGGTTTGTGTGAATTACTTTTTCTACAAGAACTTACAGGTATAATCAATCACTCACTCAAAAGATCAGTTAGTGAAGTTGAGCCGACAATGTAAAGTCAACTTTCCCCAGCATTCTCTCTTTCCGTTACTGATCTGTGATCTAGAAGTGATTTCATGTTTGTTGTTCCTTGTTCTTGCTATTTTAAGATAAAGCCTTAACTGATATTTCAAAGACTATATAAGATCTAAGTTTCTAGGGAAAAGAGAAATTATATTGATAATTAAATAAAATAGTATTTAAGATGGTTTGGCTCTAGTAAATTATGAACTCAAGGGATTCCAGTGATAATTACATTAATTTGGTGACAATGATATGCTAAGTGATTTCTCAGTTTTTTTTCTTCACTAATTCCTGACAATAAGTCCATGAAGTAGATATTATCATCGCTGTTTTGGAAATGAGGAAATCACGTAAGGAGTCTGAGAGAGAGTGGATAGAACCAAGGGAGAGTGTGTAGGTAGTGAAGCTAATAGGGAAAGAGAGGAGAACCACAATAAAGTGGTTTCTGGGACATTGGAGGATTAAAGAGCTTCTTGAGAGAAGAATGGGTCCGTAAAGCCAAGTATCAGAGAGAAATTATGTAAGGTAAGATGGAGAAATGGTAATTAGATTTGGAAGCTAGAGAGTTCTGGTGAATTTGGTAAAATCCACTTTAGTGCAAAGGCAGAGAAGGGGACCAGAGTGCTTGAGGTGGAGGAAAGAGTGAGAGGTGAGGAACTGACCAGGAAATGTACATCATCTGGGGAAACTTGATGCAAAGGGAAGACGTGAAACAGAACAATTGCTCAAGGAAGGCAACATCCCCTCGGAGCAACTAAGCCCGTGCACCACAACTACTGAGCCTGCACTCTAGAGCCTGCATGTCACATCTACTGAGGCCATGTGCTGTAACTACTAAAGGCCACACCCCTAAAGCCTGTGCTCCCAAACAAGAGAAGCCACTACAATGAGAAACCCACGCACTGCAACGAAGAGTAGCCCCCACTCTCCACAACTAGAGAAAAGCCCATGTGCAGCAACAAAGACCAGTGCAGCCAAAAATAAATAAATAAATAATAAAATAAATCTTAAAAAAAAAGGAAAAGGAAGGCAGTATCTCAAGAGGGTTTTTGTTGTGGTTGTCACTGTTATTTTGCTTTTTTTTTTTCTTTTTTGGTTAGTTTAGGAAGTGATATTGGCTAGGAAACTTATGAGATGGTCACAAGTAGGAACCAGAAGAGGGAGAGACCTGAAGACCCAATAAATAGGTGTGATGATGGAGAAGGATGCTAAGTTTGTGGGAAGGTACCAAAGCCCAGATGCAGTGGTCAGTTTCAGTCAGGAGTAACAAGCAAAGCATATAATGTCAGGCGAAGATCAACATAAATATTAAAAAGGTAGGTTGAGGGTAAATTGCAAAGCTGACTTCTCTTAGGGACAAAACAGAAGGCCCACTCCCCTGGGAACCCATGTTCCCAAGGCATAGAGTGTGATGAACCTGATCAGAACTTCAGCAGATGAGGATGTTAGGGGCTCTGCAACAGGATATTTCAGATAATCAGGGAAGATTCCAAGTCAGTTAGGTGCACACATGGCAGGCAGGTTGTGCTGGAAGGAGTTAACCAGTAGTTCTGGGTTGCTGAAAACCTGTCCGTTGCAAAGAAAGGCCTGTCTCTAGGACTGGCCCCTGGCTGTCTCCTGGGAGATAAGCTCTGAGCCCTTGGAATATGCTGCCTGAGAAGAGTGTTTTCATGGACCAGATGAGTTTATCCTAACGATGTGACTTATGGTGTGCACCCATTTTTGCTCTCAGGGACTGAGGCTTGAGTATCTGAGGCCAGTCATGTGAGCACTGCCTTCATCCCCAATAAAAATCCTAGACACAGAGGTCTAAGTGAGTTTCCCTTGTCTAGTGACTCTTCAACAATGTTGTCACATATCCCTTCCAGGAAAAGTAAATGTGTCTTCCTATGATTCCACTGGGAGAGGCCACCTGGAAATTTGCTCCTGGCTTCTCCTGGACTTCATGCCACTGGCCTTTTTGCTTTGCTGATTTTAATCTCTGTCCTTTCACTGTAATAAAAATGTGACCATGGGTACAATATCTATCCTGAGTCCTGTGAGTTCTTCTAGCAAATCAATCCTAAAGGAGGCTTTGGGGATCCTGACCCACAAGTCACTGTTATTTACTACTTTTTAGAAAGTGTCTGTCCTTATAGTTTAGTCCTGTGTTTATTTACTCTTTAGTTATGCACGGGGTGCCCACTGTGGCCCAGGCACTGTACTAGGCACAGAACGTATAGTGGTGAGCCTCTGTCACAGAGAAGCCTTACAGAGCTTGGAAGAACTATAGAGCAAACTAACAATCTCAGGTACGACAAGTGCTAAATAGTAAATACAAACAAATTCATCAAGAGACAGGCTGGCCAGGAGAGTGGGGGAGCAATGTATATAGGTGGTGAGGTCTCCATAGGAAGAGATGCTTTCTGGAAGGATCATAAAAGGATCTAGACAGAAGAAAAGCAAATGTAATGCCTTCATGGTGGGAATGAGTTTAGCATATTCTTTTGAACAAAGAAAAACCAGGCTGACTGAAGAATAAATGAATGAGAGCAAAATCGGTAAGAACTGAAATCAGAGCTTAGGGAATATGGTATATAGTCTAAAAATACTTTTTTCTCAATATTCTGTGTTCACATGGATAAGCTCTCTGACTTTGACATATGGAAATTTTTTTTGCTTTAACTTTGTCTTTATCCTCATATATATTTTACTCGATGTTTTGATTTGATAAAGTTATTATTAATCATTTCTACCATGTTAACCAATTGTATTTGTATTTGAACTAAAAGTACAAGTAGAATATAATGCTTTGGGGCATATGTCTTAATCTTTATATTTTCTACTGTAGCAAAGATGATTTGAATTTGTAATATACTTTTCCATAGGATTATAATAATAATTCTCAAAATGTCTATAGTACATACTTCCTATCCAATTGAAAGCAATTAAGGGATATATAAATAGGATATAAGAAATCATCTAGAAGCTTTTCACATTGAATTACTGTCTTGTTTAAATACTTCTTGATATAGACACTCATTAATGACATTCCTCTTTTCTTGAGCACCTGTTCCTGGTAAAAACAAGGGCTATATTGATTTGCTGCAATTTATCTTCTCCCAGGATTTTTGTCTTGACAGTGTGAGAAGATTAATTGGAATTAATGGCATTTGCACAGCTAATTAAAGTCACTCTTCCTAAAGTCAAATCAATTCCTTTAATCAGAGGAGTGACAAAGCTTTGCTTGCTTGTTATAGTCTGCATGTAAATGTTCCCTGGATGAATACAAATCTTTGCAAGCATTAGGCACAGAATACAGTAATGACTTGGGTTGTTAGGAATTTCTCTGGCATTTAGTAATTTACAAAACTGCTATGCCACTTACATATACACTATGAATGTTTTGAATTAAATGTGATTCAACAGAATTAATTTACATGTGTTTTATATATACGTAATTTATCATGGAGCTTCTTACAGTGGTTGGCATCCACATGCTTAAATCCCCAGGATAACTCCTAGCCAAGTTCACATAATGCAGGAGGAAGCAGAGGGTTAGTAATTATTGGGTTAATTCAGGCATCAAACTGATGTTTAGTTTGCTTTGTCTGATTTTATCAAATTCTACCAACTCCTTTCTCAACCTGGACTGTATATTTATAGGAAATGTGTTCATCAAGGAGTGAATAATTCAGACAAAAAGAGGACATATTTCTGAGGGAAAGTTTAGAGAGATGCATCAACATTTTTGTCTTGTTTTGCTCTTCAGTGTCAGTGCAACAATGATATAGCAGCAAATGTGAGAATGGAGTGAGGGGACAGGTGACCTGCACGTTTTCTTCCTCCATTTTGTAATATAAGTAATCTTTGGTCTGTGATGGTGTAAACATCAAACATTTATCACACGTCCATGGCTCTGTTTTTGTACTGGATACTTCTTAGATACAACTTACTGGCCTGGTCACCAAGCCCAGTCCAAGCTATAATGTTCTCCATAGGCTTCCACATCTTTACACTAAGCACCTTGCCTCAAATATGTAGAGAACCTCATGTTGCCCTTCCAGAAGCTTCTGTGATTCTAACAAAGAGCTGATGCACTCACGTATGTGCGACTCCAAAATTCAGGGAACTACTACCTCATGGATCAGATCTTAAACAACAGGTGACAAGAAGTGATACATAAATCTATAACACATTCCATAGGCTCTTAAGAGGTCCTGTTAAATAACAAAAATGTAACCAAGTACATTTTCAAGATCTAATTGGCTTTATCGAATGATTCATGGAGCAGGCAGCACCCCATCTAGCAAGTAGAGAAGAGCTCCAAAGGGCTACCAAAAAGGAGAGGTTTTTAAAGGCAAGATAAGGAAGTCATAAACAAACAAAAATTATTTCAGATGAGGTCATCTCCCTTTGAGGACAGAAGGGTTAACTCTTCTTCTTTTGGGTGATGGAGAGAGCCCATGTGACAGATTACCTCATTGGTGCTCACCATTCCTGGGTAAGTTTGTAACTGTAATTAGGTTGAGTATTGTCTTGCTTTTAGCACAAGTGACTCCACTTTGGGCCTATCCTTTCTTTATTTAACAGTCCCAGGTGGATTGAACACTTTAGTTGCTCACAAACATAGCCAACTAGATAATACCTTTTTGTACTGGCTATCTTGCTTCCTTACCTTCCTTACATACCCCCTTCTTGCTCCCTGGGACCAATTTCTAATTAATTTACCTGTACACAAGACTTTATTTCGTACTTTACGCTCATGAAATACAGGCTATGACAGTTGTGATATATGCGCATGATGCTCTAATATTGCAATAAGGATAAAATCTCTGAGAAATAGTGTGAAGTCAAGAAAAATGTAAGAACCGATTGAAGAAAATAACCCAAGGCTTTAAAACCACATAGTAACACTAAATTTTTTTTTGGCACAGGGTGAGGTGGGGACATCCCCAACCCATCAATATGTGAAAATCAATCCATTGCCCTTTGATAATTTATTATTCTTAATGCATTGATTTTTAATCTATTTAAATGGTCTATTAATGATGAGGACATCACTTGTGCATATTTTGGATTGATTAATAACAATGAGAGATGAATAATGAACATGGAATCAGGTGATCTCAAGTTACTGAAGCATCACTAAAATGTAGATAATATCCTCTTTACATATGTCCTATGACATTTTAGAGATTGAAATGAATGTTTTTTCATTGCAAAATAACCTACACATAATCTAGTAAACATACTTGCATGCATAGTTAAATGTCAAGCATGTAGAAGATGTAACTACTAAATGCTTTTTTGACCAAATATTTAAGATTAAGTATGATCTAACATCCATTTTAACTATGTCTTCCCATATTACATCAATTGTTTCAGCCCAGATCCTTACAATTCAGTAATCCAGTAAGTTCACAAAATTCCATGACCCCTTGTGATTTTATCTCTTCTAGCCATTTGGAATGAGTAACCAGAAATTTCGAGACTTCTTCTCTCCTGTAGATAATGAAAAGTCTGTTGGTTATTAAACCAAAGCCTTAACTTTCTAAATAAGGATAGTTGGAAAGAGTTGTCGCTCTTCTTCACCAAAGGGATAAAGCTAAAAAAGAAAATCTGAAATGGCAGCCAAGACCAGAATTCTGTGTAGAAATTATCAAAGGCACATCCTTCCTCCTTCTGTGTTCATTCCCTGGATTCTTTATTTGGTATTTCAGATATTTTTTTTGTAGGTTTGAGCTGTTGGAGTTATATGTCAATACCAATTTAGAAAAAATAAATAGAAAGCAAAAATAAAACCCCCAAAAACCTTCTGCTATGCTATACTGATGAAAACTATCAATGAAAGAGAGCAGTGGAGATGCATTTTTGGATTAATATTATGGGTAGCAGGATGCCTGGTAATGTACAACTTTAAATTTTGTCTAACTACCTCCATGTCTATAGCTATGTGAATATTTATCAAGGCTTTTCAGAGCTGACTTCTATGAAAAGTAGAAATTTCCTAACATTTGGAGGAAACATGAGAATGTCTTTCCTTAATGATATAAGTAAATGTCAAAAGAATCATTCCATGGAGAATTGGGACTTCCAATTTTTTCCCCTGGAGGTCAATAAAGGCTTCTCTCTTAATACTCAGCTTATTTGTGTCATTTGATCAATAGATTGTACTGTTAATATGTTCTACTTATTTATAGAGCTTTTTAATCCTGTTTAAGAAAAATGATCCCTACCCTAACGTTTAATAAAAGACTATTAGGATCTATGTGTGCTACTCACATGTCACAAGATAGAAGATGTAACAGAGCTTTTGGCTGCAGAGATCAAGAAGGGAGACTGACAAGAATAAGACAGAATTCAAGTACTAATTGAAGACCTGAATCTTTGGACATTTGATTAGAAGAGTAATTCAGGAACAGAGATCTAAACAGAATCCTAATTAAAATAATTGAGCACAAGATCACAGGCTCAGAAAATCAGGCAATAGCGTGTCAGTATTATGGTACTATTACAATGGGGACCAGATTTCCCAGCAGAAAAAATGTAGTTTTGTTGGTTATATTGGGCCGTTGTGTTCCCTATAAATGGGCAGAGTGGGAGCTTGGAGGTCTGTATTAGTTAACTACTGAATTTTGATGAACAAGAATTCTAAAAACCCAGTGAATTGGATGTGTGTAGTGATGATGTCTGACTACTTTTTAAAAAAATTGGCATATATTTGACATATAACATTGTTTATACTTAAGTTGTACAACATGTTAATTTGACACATGTATATAGCAATCTGTAGCCATAATTAGCACTTCTATCATGTTACATAATTATCCTTTCTTTTAGTGGTCAGAATAATTAAATTCTAATTTCTTGGCAAGTTTGATGATTATACAATGTATACAAACAACATTATAAGATGTTGTTGTCTCTATTCACTGTACTGTACATCAGATCTCTAGGACTCATTTACTATTCATTGAAAATTTGTGTCCTTAAACAACATGTGTCCTGTCCCCCCAAACCCCACCCCTGATAATCACCATTTTACTGTTTTACAAATCTCACTTTTTTAGATTCCACGTGCAAGTGATAGCATACAGTACTTGTCTTTCTCTGTCTGATTTATCTCAGCATAATGTGCTCAAGTTCCATCCATGCTGTTGCAAATGGCAGGATGTTCTTTCTCATCATGGAATAATATTCATATATATACATATGTGTGTGTGTGTGTGTGTGTGTGTGTGTGTGTGTGTGTGTATATATATATATATATATATATACACACACGACATCTTCTTTACCCATTCCTCTGTTGATAAGCACTTAGGTTGTTTCTACATCTTAGCTGTTAGGGAGGGGAAAGGGAAGGAGGCTGAATACTTCTTGCACTGAATTATGATTTTCCAGGGAAAAGGCACTAGATGGTGCCTTCATGTGGAATGAGGCATAAGGGAGTTTGGGAAATGAAATCTAGGAGACTACTTGTGGAAATTTAAAAAAGATAGAGATGGAAACTTCATTTGATACTGTTGACCTGAACAGACTATCAGATATTTCTCCAGCAAAGATGAGTTTATTCCAGATCAGCAGAGAATCACAATTTGGAGTCTGCGGCCATGTCAAGTTACATGCAGGTCCCCCACATATTTTACCCTTAATGAAGGGTAAAAGGAAGTTGGGAGGGCTCAAATAAACCAAGTCCATGGCTGTTTCTTGGCTGAGTCCTTGCCAGGAAAGAAGAGTCTGTCTTCTTCCTGTTGGGCTCTGCTATGGTCACAGGGCATGAGAGCTCCCCACCCACATCTGGTTTCCCAACTCTATTTAACTGAGATTACTGTTTTGTACTTTTTTACAGAACCCAGGCCATTCCCTTATGCTTCTTAAATAGATAGTAACGTGAGGCCAGTTTTGGGAGGATCATTTACCATTAATGAAATAAAGTTACAAAGCTGTAGATATGCTCAAAACAAATGACTGAAAATATACAAGTCAATCTTAAATATATATATATATATATATTAGGAAACCATGATCCAGCTCTAAAATTCTATCTGCCTAGGTGGTGGGTGATATAACATTCCTCATCTCCCATTCCAGTTCTTCTAATAACCAGGGTGAATTTGTCACCTTTTATTTTTCTTACTTTCTATCCATTTTTGGTAAAAATTCTTCATTCTTCTCAGATTAAAACTCAGAAAATCTGTATATGTGTATAAATGCTAAGCAAATACTTTTATATTTATATTGTGATTCTTCAGGACAGAAAAAAAAAGTTTTTTTCCCCCAGCTTTCATCTGGATAATCTGAGGAATATAGAGAGGAATTTATTCCACCATAATTTTAAGACGTCTGTAACTCTTTCTTTGCAAGAAACAATGCTTGGGGTAACAAAAAAAACTAAGCAAAGACCAAAACAAAGACATGCCTTTTAAATACACCTACTTGCAGATATTCCCTTTCTTTTTTCTCTTCATGTAAAGTCCTTCAGTCCAATGATGTGGTTTTCTACTATCTATTCACTTTTGTGTCTTCTTGTACTTCGTTGTTGGAAATTATAATCCCTCAAATGAATAAATAAATGAATTCAGAAAAGGCAGCCCCAACAGCAGTTTAGGGGAGCCAAAATACTCTATTCTTTCCACTATGTAGGAACATAGTTTCCCTCTGCCTTTTAGTGATGAGGTCCTTGATTTTGAGGTATTGAGGTGAGCAGGTATGTGAGTGTTTCCCACTTCCTGTGTCTCTGGCCTTTGTTCTGAAGTTAACCATTGATACTCCAGTTAGTAGAAAAGACTCTTGAGGATTTATAGATATTTCTACACTGATGAAAATTTCAATCCCTTATTTTTTTAAGGAATATTTAAATGGAAAGTTCAAGTAAAATTAATAAAGCACTGAAAATTTAATGAGTATCTTATCTGGAAGCCCAACTTTGCTCTATGTATCCTCCTCCTTATTATAATTAAGTAAGTATCTGAAGTCCACTGTACATTAAGAAGTAGTTAAGTAGGGACTTCCTGGGTGGTGCAGCAGTTAAGAATCTGCCTGCCAATGCAGGGGACACGGATTTGATCTCTGCTCCAGGAAGATCCCACGTGCTGTGGAGCAACTAAGCCCGTGGGCCACCACTATTGAGCCTGTGTGCTGCAACAGCTGAAGCCCGCGTGCCTAGAGCCTGTGCTCTGCAACAAGAGAAGCCACGAAAATGAGGAGCCCGTGGACCACAATGAAGAGTAGCCCCCGCTCGCTGCAACAAAAGAGAGCCCATGTGCAACAACAAGGACCCAATTCAGCCAATAAATAAATAAATAAATAAATAAATAAAGTTATTTATTTAAAAAAAGAGAAGTAGTTAAGTAGTATGAGGAAGACTCATGGAACACAACATATTTCCTGTCTTAATCCAGAGAAGATACAAAACAGATTATATTATATTGTATTATCTATATTATATCATATATCCAATTTCCTAATTACTTTTGTATGTACTAAGTATAGCCTGGGATTTGAAGTGGATCTTAAGCTAAGATAAAGATTTGATTGAAAAAAATGGAAGGGAAGTGTATGCAAAGCACTCCATATCAAATTCTAAGAGCCCTGTAAGTGCTGATTCTTATAGGATTGGCCAAAACTTTCATTTGGGTTTTTCTGTAAGATCCTATGGAAAAACTCAAACAAACTTTTTGGCCAATCCAATGTGATTGTTCCAGAACTATGAAGATAATAAATAAATACAAATATCAAGGTATGGTAGTGATAGAAATATGGAATTTAAAATTAGAATTACCTGAAATGGAATGCCTTTTTTTCTGTCACTCTGAGGTATATGACCTTTATCTGTCAATTAAAGCCATTAACAGGTCTGGGCAAATTAGTGGTACAGAAGTAATTAAAAAAAAAAATTAGGCTGTGACCTACTTTGGAGTCAAGAGACGTGAAAGGAGAGTAGAGTACCGCAGACACAATGAAAGCT
Organism: Hippopotamus amphibius kiboko; assembly: GCF_030028045.1. Classification (NCBI taxonomy): domain Eukaryota; kingdom Metazoa; phylum Chordata; class Mammalia; order Artiodactyla; family Hippopotamidae; genus Hippopotamus; species Hippopotamus amphibius. Next base: position 73,533,638 of record NC_080187.1, read on the forward strand.
GCCTGGGTCAGGTGGTGGCTATGGCAGTGTTAGAGATGGATGGAAATAAGATATGAAATAATGAAATCGAAATACTTTATGGAGACTTTGAGGGAAGCCCAGTGCTTCTCACTCACAACTACCTTCACCCAAAAGTTTGATAATTTTTTTATAATGAAAACTGTCATTGTGAAGTAGATTATAATGATACACAAGATTTTCTTATTTTGGTCATTCATATATTTTATAACATATTTTACTCTCAGGAAAAAGAGACACTTTATTTCCCTAGTAAAACAATTTTTTCATGTACTTATATTTCCCAGGTAATATATCACCCAAATTTATAATCAATTCAGTGGATTAATGTATATTTCATTCCTTGGGATAGAGTGGGTCTTGTTAAGAAGGCTTCTTTTATCTAACTCATTCTAAGTTTACTTTCCCGTCATCATCTTGTTTGATTCTCCACTATGCTCTCTTATCTTCCAACAAGAGTGGTTCCTGATGTTCTCGCAGTGAATCTATTGGTAAATCGGACTGTGCCTTTTGCCAATTCTTTCCAGCACCCTCTATGAAAAGAACCCTACTTATGAGATTTTTTTCTTGGTGGATAGTCCCCTCAGAAAACAGAGCTGCCCATGCATAATCGTAGCATCACGGATCCCATCAGTTGTTTCAACCAAAATAAGTACTTTGCTTCTATTAAGGCTTTAATGTTTCACTTCCTTCTTTGTAGCTCTTATATTTCAGTATAATTTCACATTTAATTTGTTTCCCATTAACACTCCCAGGAATCATTCAGTAACAATGTTTTCTATCTTCTCTGCTCCTTGAATATCTATTACTATTTATACATCCCTGGAGATATTTGTTTGCATCCTACCCAACAGAATTATATTTTGTTATTTTGGGCTCAGAGTTCTGAGACTTTTGCATATATTTCAATTGTATTTCTCTCAATTACAGATTTTTCAACAGTTCCAGACTTAATATTGTTGAAAACACCCACGCATATCGTGTATTCCCTCCTGTAGATCATGTTAGAGCTATGACCTAAGACCAAAGGGCATGCGACTTGTAGGCTTTATCCAGAGGTCTCCTTGGTATATTACCTTTCACTCACCATCATCTTTTGTTTTCCTTAAGTGTTTTGGATAACACAAGTTTCAGCTTTAATGCTATGTAAGCAAATGTTGAATGAAAAGAGGAAGATGGAAAAGTAGATGTAGTTAATGTTTTGGGGTGATAACTAGCTAATAAAGATGATATTAATAACATGCACTCATTGAGGTCATAACACGCACTCTGCTATGTTACAAGTGCTTTATATGTATCATTTCAATTAAGATTCACAATACTTTCTTAAGGTAGCTATTCTTCTCATCCCAATTTTTGCAGACAGGTAAATTGAGCTTCTGAAAGAAAGGTTCAGTGACTTCTCAAAGATCACACAGCCAGTAAGTGGGAGATCAGAGAATTTAATTTTTTTTAACCAACATACAATTATTCTTTCGTTGAGTTGTTGTTATTGTATGTTTATAAAAAATTAAAATACACATAAAACTCAGAATCACTACCTACCCCCACCCCCAGTGGGAAAAAGAAACAATAAAAAGAAACAATGACCTCTATATAGTTTTCAGCGTCTTTGGACCCTGCTTACTAGAAGAAAAAAAAAAAAAAAAAAAGCAACAGTTTCACCTATTGGTCCCAGTATTTGTTCCTTTTGTAGGTTTTGTGTGTCTCCTAATCCACTCTTTTTTTGTGGCTTTTTGTCTCTATACTGGCAGTTTTACAAAATCATACTTCCCCAGGTTTAAATTTAAAAAGTTGTTTACCACCAGTACATTGCAGTGATCTTTAAGTGATGTCATTAAATGTGAATATGGAATTTTATGAAAAAGAAAATATTTGCTGGTTCATTTATTATAATGCACCAATCATCAACAGCAAGATACTTTATCGTATTGTTGAAGATGAATATAAATTCTATGAATGAGAAAATTATTACAATATAGCAATTATGAAACAATAACTTTACATTTATCTCCCTTTCAAATCATTTGATTTGTGCTGTGGTGGGTATAAAAGCAATTGTCTGGGTACATCTTTCATTTGTTGAACGGTTGCTTAAGTGTTAGGATTCGGTGGTTATGGCAAGTGTCAAAGGCCTGTTTTTGGTTTTCGGGTTTTTTTTTTTTTTTCTCTGATACTTTATGACATTCTAAATGCTGCCTAGTTTGGACTAAATATTAAAGGATATAGTTTATAGTAGTATTTATTGTGAAACTTTTCCTATATCTGGAAAGAAAATCATCATTTATCAGGATAAGAACAGTGAGCACGCATTCTCCAAGAAGAGAAACAGCACAGATATGATCATGAACTAGAATTAGATTATGTTCACATCTAGGCACATGCCAGCCTCTGATTATCAGCATCAAATGCCTTTTCGTTTTCTTGTGATCACTCTCATTTTTAACCAATTTTAAACTCAATTTTATGATTTACCAAAGTAGACAAGCATGAAATGGATTTTTCATAGGAAAGAGATATTCTTGGTGAATAATAATGTTGTGTGATGGTGTCACTCCTCTAGATTTGTTTTAACTTCTTTACTATGTAACCCCTGTTTTTCGCGACGGAAGTGTGTGTCTCTTGCTCTTCCTGTGCTCACAGCTACATGTTTCCAAAGACACTTGATGTTAGGTGGGGCCATAGGGCCGACCTTAGGCCAATGAAAAATGGGTATAAGTGCTGTTACCACCTCTGCATTAAAATCATCTTTACACAATTCTTCCTTTCTTTTCCCTTCTGTAGATACCCTGGAAGCCAAGGGTGACAGAGGGTGGGTCATAAGTTATAATGGGCCAATGGCCTTCTTGCCTCTCCTCCCAATACACATGTGCACACACACCCATTGGACATTAGACTGTGATGTGTATGAGCAGTAATATTTCTACGTTAAGCCATTTAGATTTTGGGTGTTAGAGCAGTAAGTCTGCCCTGAATAACAGAGTTATTCCAGGTGAAATGTAAGCATCCTTAGTGGTTAAGAGCACAGATTTTGTGTGAGATATATCTGAGTCCATACTCTGGCTTTCCTTTTGTTAATTGTGTGGTTAATTGGTTAACCTTTCTGTGTCTCAGTCCTTTCATCTGTAGAACGAGGATAATCATAGCTACCTAATAGGGTTAAGTGTTGAATAATACTATACGGATACATACACAGTGTTTAGTGTCTAATAAGTAGTAGTATCTGATAAATTTAAGCTTTTTAGAAACCTTTTTCTGTAGGAATTGCTGTTCATGTAGGTCATGTTCCATCCTAGAAAAGGCAAAATTGAGACTTAAGTAAGGGACATCATTATTAGGAAATAGTGGAACTGAAATCCCCACTCGATAACTGAACTTTATCATGTCTCAGACTCTTAAAAGTTTTCAGAGACTAGTTCTCCACTTTATTTCTGATTACTACAGTGGAACTTTGGATTTTCTCCCCCACTCCTAAATTCCTGTTACTCTCCTTACCTGGGGCTCGTTCTCCAATCTCTCAGGCCTCAGGGGATTTCTAGGTTTGCCTGGTGTTTCTCCTAGTCATTCAGGGCACCCTCAGCCTTCCCCTCCCTGGAGTTACTCTCAGTGCAGCAAGTAAACCCTGTGTCCCGCCCAGTGCTACTGAGATGATCATATTTAGTCCCTGGACGCAGAGAAAGGAATTCCTTTAACAGGACTTTTCACCTGTTATTTTACAGACAACAGGTTTTTTTGTTTCATTTTGCTTTTTTAACTTTTTATTTTATAGGGGAGTGTAGCTGATTAACAGAGTTGTGTTAGTTTCAGGTCTACAGCAAAGTGATTCAGTTATGCATATACATGTATCTATTCTTTTTCAAATTATTTTCCCAATTAGGTTGTTACATAATATTGAGCAGAGTTCCCTGTGCTATACAGCAAGCCCTTGTTGGTTAGCTATTTTAAATATACCAGTGTGTATATGTACACAGACAACATCTTTAAGACTTTTGAAATAGATGCAGTTATCTTAAGGGTAATTGCTTTTCCTAAAGCCCTTCATGGTTCACAGCCTGTAGACTAGATTCGGGAAGTCTGTACTAGGCAATGCTTTTCTTCCCTCAAGGACAACCTCAAGGATTTCCATATGAGAACAAGACAGTTCCCCTCCAGAATTAGGACTGCAAATCAGATCCATTCTTTTTACCACAGTAAGTTGTCCCGTTCAGTATAAAAATTTAGCTTGAGCTTTTAAAGTTTGTTGAGGGTAAATCTAGACAAAGGAACTTGGGCACGTGAGGATATGTGAGCAATTCAACATGCCTGGAACTTATTGCAATGGCGAATGAACTAGAAAGAGAGTGGAAATCTATATAGCAAAGAGGATACTGATATCTCCTGTTAATTAAGGCTTTGTTGTAAAGCCAATGGGGACTCTTTGAACAACTTTTAGTGGGGAGTTGGGACTCAGAAGCTATGGAAAGTTTGCTTTTCATCTGTTTTCTCACCTATTTAAATATCAAAGATTTGTGATATTTTAGAAATAGGAGGGTTTTAGAAATGTCGTTCATTTCCTCCACTTATATAGAGAGAAATTAAAGGCTCCAGGTGCTCGGAGACTTGTCTCACACCTGAGCTCATTCTATCACAGATTGCCTCTATTTCTTCTTACTTCTCTCCTCTGAGTTTTTTGTTTTGTTTTAATTTTTATTTATTTACTTTTTGGCTGTGTTGGGTCTTCCTTGCTGGGCAAGGACTTTCTGTAGTTGTGGTGAAAGGGGGCTACTCTTCATTGCAGTGGGCATGCTTCTCATTGCAGCGGCTTCTCTTATTGCAGAGCATGGGCTCGAGGCTCACGGGCTTCAGTAGTTGCAGCGTGCAGGCTCAGTAGTTGTGGCACATGGGCTTAGTTGCTCCTCAGCATGTGGGATCTTCCCAGACTAGAGGTCAAACCTGTGTGTCCTGCATTGACATGCGGATTTTCAACCACTGCGCCACCAGGGAAGTCCTCCTCTGAGTTTTACATTTGCACCATTTCCTTTCAAAACCAGATATGTTTATGTAAATGGTGTCATATTTTGGATTTTTCATAATTCCAGTCAAATTTTTAAAAAGTAGCAGTACAAATATGAAAAAAAGGGCTGACTGTAGAAGAGACTTCTCATATATGAAAATGTAGTCTATTATTTACTTATTCATTGTAACCTGATAAGTTTGTTTGATACGTAATACACTTAGCATGTCCAAACCCAGCCACCTTTAAAATGTCCTGAATTAGAAAATTATATAAAGCCTTGCCTCATGACTATGCCCAAAGCCAAACCCAAGTATACACCTGGCAGGTTTTTCCTCTTATTCAGAACGTAAGTAATAGCTTTTATTTTTTTTTCTATTGCAGCGAGAGGTGAAGACATCCTAGCATCTCATTTTTTAAAAATTTAATTTAATTTAATTCTTTTTTTCTCATGTCTTCTTTAGTGAGAGTGTAGCCTTTTTCTCACGTCTCCTTTAGTGTGTTCTCTGTGCTATGAAGGAGACACTGCTGATTTGAATGAGCATAAATCCAGTTCCTTCCTGGGCTATGCTCCCAGGTTGTATTGTTTTGAGAAAAAAAGTATCATAAACTCATACCTGGCTCACTCTCTTTCACGCTCCCCATACTTGCTGGAGGCTCTACTAGTTAGCACTATGCACTCGAGTCTCAGTGGTGTGTGTGTGCCTCAAGTTCTTATTCTGCACAGACAACCGAAGTGTCATAAGAATCCAAGATTCAGTAGGGTTTAGAAAGAGGTAGGAAGCTCTGTTTAGATTTCTGGTTAACTTTTTTAAAACCCATTTCTTGGAGAAAAAGATGGTGGCGAGGTAGAGGGACATGGAATGCATCCCTCTCCACAGATGCATTGGGAATGCACCGAAGGACGCAATAATTCCCACAGAGAACCAGCTGAACACCAGCAGACGGCCTCGGACACCAGAAAGGACCGCAAGGAGCCTGACATAACCGGTAGGGAGGCATCTACGAGGGCTCAAAGAGGGTGAAGCGGCGGAGCTGTGGCAGACGGGAGGGAGTGAGAAACACACGGAGGGTCCGCACCACAGCTCAGCGTTCCCAGACGGAGAGGTCGATCCACAGCTGAACAGAGGGTCCGGGAGCGGGAGCGTGGGAACCGGAGAGCTGGTTCAGGGTGAGAAACATTGTTGCCAGTAAGGTGACTGACCGAGAGGACAGGAGGGAAGAGGTCCGCGGCGAGGAGTGCCTGCCCCTGAGAGCTGCCCGGCCATGATGGCGGCTGGAGGCTGCAGGCTCACGGGCCGGGGGGAGGAGCCACGGCCATAGCCTCTCTCTCTCTTTCAGCGCCTCTGCAACAGGCAGTGGAGAGATGCCCTGTGGGCCACCTAAGGCGCTCAGGGATAACAAGTACCCTCAGGCACTCGGACGGGACTGGATTAAAACCCCTTGGAACACCGGCAGCTGGGAGGCTGCTGAGAAAAAAAAAAAAAAAGAGAGGCCCAACTCTGAGACTTTCTGTTTACACCTGAGCCACCCGAGTCCCTCTGCAACAGGCACCTCCAAACCCGACTGAAACAACAGTACGCCACTGCTCACTCACTCCCAGGAGAAGGAGCCACTATTGTACCCTCTCCCTCCACACACACCAACGCTTACAGACCAACAATAAAGGAAGCTGTGCTGGCCACAGAATAATGCAAAAAACCTAAGGCGAGTAGAAGGACACTTACAGCTGAGACTCTAAGGAAACAGAAATATTAGTATCAATCCTATTGAACTGGTCCATTCTGGGATCACTTCTGGATTTTTTTTTTTTTCCTTTGTTAATTACGATCTTAGTCCTAAGGGATCTACAAGTTTTATAACATAATTTTTTAATGCTATTTTTTATTCTATTTTTATTTTTTTGCCTCTTTATATACTTCTATTTCTCACTGAGTTTTTGGTAGTGAGGACAATATATCTCTCATACTTTCCTTTCATCCCTATCTTTTATACATTTCTATTCCTTTCTTTTTATTTGCATATTTCCAATCACACTACACTATTCTGCTCCCCTTTCTTCCATCCATTTTTAGTTTATTTTATCTTAACATACTTATAAGCAACACTATCGATCTGCTCAGACTCCTTGCTCTATTCTCCTGATGACGCACTGCCTTGGTATTTAATATTAGGTTTTTGTCTTTATCTTAGTTCTTAGTACAATTGTCTAATTTCATTCTGAGAATCTCCATTCTGTCTGGTGGTACTCTAGCTATTTCTGTATTTGATTCTAGCTTACAAAATCTCCCTGGATTAGTGTTTGTATGTGTAAGGTGTTATTTCTTTGTTTGTTTGCTTTTGCTTTTGACTCTGATTTGTTCTGTTTCAGTTGTCAATTTCTGTTGGGTTTCTCTTTGAATATCTGATAGCATACTGGGGTTCTGTCAGGTCTTTCCAGAGCCTTATGTCCTAATGGATTCAGTAATTGTGTGTCTTATACATGTATGTGTTTCCCAGACTTACTATTTCTTTAATCCAACACTTGGACATTAGTCTGAGGCTTGGACAGTCTTCTATAAACACCTCTATCACCAGGACAAGCAAGCCCAAAAGCTTGGACAACCATGAGGAAACAAAGAAACACCATGCAGGCAAAGGAGCAGGAAAAAAACCCACACAACCAAATAAATGAGGAGGAAATAGGAAAAATGCCTGAAAAAGTATTCAGAGTAATGATAGTAAAGATGATACAAAATCTTGATAACAAAATAAAGTACAAGAAACAGTTCCTGAGAACTCAGAAAAACAAACAGCAATGGATAACAAAATAATTGAAATTAAAAATACTCTAGATGGTATAACCAGCAGAATGACTGAGGCAGAAGAACGAATAAGTGAGTTGGAAGATAGAATGGGGGAAATAACTGCCACAGAGCAGAAAAAAGAAAAAAGAATAAAAAGAATAGAAAACAGTCTCAGAGACCTCAGTGATAACCTTAAACGTACCAACATTCGAATTATAGGCATCCCAGAAGAAGAAGAAAACAAGAAAGGGTCTGAGAAAATATTTGAAGAGGTCATAGTGGAAAACTTCCCAAACATGAGAAAGGATATAATTAACCAAGTCCAAGAAGCACAGAGAGTCCCATGCAGAATAAACCCAAGGAGAAATACACCAAGACACATATTAATCATACTAATGACAATTAAACACAAAGAAAAAATATTAAAAGCAGCAAGAGAAAAGCAACAAATCACATATAAGGGAAAACCCATAAGGATAACAGCTGACCTTTCTACAGAAACTCTGTAGGCCAGAAAGGAATGGCAGGATATACTGAAAGTCCTGAAAGAGAGAAACCTACAGCCAAGAATACTGTACCCAGCAAGAATCTCATTCAGATTTGAGGGAGAAATCAAAAGCTTTCCAGACAAGCAAAAGTTAAGAGAATTCAGCACCACCAAACCAGCCTTACAACAAGTGCTAAAGGAACTTTTCTAAGTAGGAAACACAAGAAAAGGAGAACACCTACAAATACAAACCCAAAACAATTAAGAAAATGGTAACTGGAACACACATGTCAATAATCACCTTAAATGTAAATGGATTAAATGCTCCAACCAAAAGACACAGACTGGCTGAATGGATACAAAAACAAGACGCTTCTATATGCTGCCTACAAGAAACCCACTTCAGACCAAGGGATACATATAGACTGAAAGTAAAGGGATGGAAAAAGATATTCCATGCAAATGGAAGCCAAAAGAAAGCTGGAGTAGCAATACTCACATCAGAAAAATTAGACTTGAAAGTAAAGACTATTAAAAGAGACAAGGAAGGACACAACATAATGATCAAGGGATCCACTCAAGAAGAACATATCACAATGGTAAATATCTATGCCTCCAACATAGGAGCACCTCAATACATAAGGCAAATGCTAACAGCTATAAAAGGGGACATCGACAGTAACACAATAATAGTGGGAGACTTGAACACTCCACTTACATCAATGGACAGATCATCCAAACAGAAAATAAATAAAGACACACAAGCTTTAAATGACACATTAGACCATCTCGACTTAATTGATATTTATAGGACATTCCATCCAAAAATGACAGAATACACTTTCTTCTCATGTGCACGCGGAACATTTTCCAGGATAGATCACATCTTGGGTCACAAATCAAACCTCAGCAAATTCAAGAAAATTGAAATCATATCAGGCATCTTCTCTGATCACAACGCCATGAGACTAGATATCAATTACAGGAAAAAAAACTGCAAAAAATACAAACATATGGAGGCTAAACAATTCACTCTTAAACAACCAAGAAATCACTAAAGAAATCAAAGAGGAAATCAAAAAATATCTAGAAACAAATGACAATGAAAACACAACAACCCAAAACCTATGGGATACAGCAAAAGGAGTTCTGAGAGGGAAGTTTATAGCAATACAGTCCTACCTTAAGAAACAAGAAAATTATCGAATAAACAACCTAACCTTACACCTCAAACAATTAGAAAAAGAAGAACAAAGAAACCCCAAAGTGAGCAGAAGGAAAGAAATCATAAAGATCAGAGCAGAAATAAATGAAAAAGAAAGGAAGGAAGCAACAGCAAAAATTAATAAAACTAAAAGCTGGTTCTTTGAGAAGATTAACAAAATTGATAAACCATTAGCCAGACTCATCAAGAAAAAAAGGGAGAAGATGCAAATCAACAGACTTAGAAATGAAAAAGGAGAAGTAACAACGGACACCTCAGAAATACAAAAGATCATGAGAGACTACTACAAGGAACTATATGCCAATCAATTGGATAACCTGGAAGAAATGGATACATTCTTAGAAGAATACAATCTTCCAAGATTGAACCAGGTAGAAATAGAAACTATGAACAGACCAATCACAAGTACAGAAATTGAGGCAGTGATTAAAAATCTCCCAACACACAAAAGCCTAGGACCAGATGGATTCACGGGCGAATTCTATCAAACATTTCGAGAAGAGTTAACACCTATCCTTCTCAAACTCTTCCAAAATATCGCAGAAGGGGAACACTCCCAAACTTATTCTACGAGGCCAACATCACCCTGATATCAAAACCAGGCAAAGATGTCACAAAAAAAGAAAATTACAGACCAATATCACTGATGAATATAGATGCAAAAATCCTCAACAAAATACTAGCTAACAGACTCCAACAGCACATTAAAAAAATTATACACCATGATCAAGTGGGGTTTATCGCTGGGATGCAAGGATTCTTCAATGTATGCAAATCAATCAACGTGATACATCATATCAACAAATTGAAGGATAAAAACCATATGATCTTCTCAATAGATGCAGAAAAAGCTTTTGACAAAGTTCAACATCCATTTATGATAATAGCTCTCCAGAAAATGGGCATAGAAGGAAATTACCTCAACATAATAAAAGCCATATATGAGAAACCAAAGCCAACATCGTTCTCACTGGGGAAAAACTGAAAGAATTCCCTCTAAGAACAGGAACAAGACAAGGGTGTCCACTCTCACCATTATTATTCAACATAGTTTTGGAAGTTTTAGCCACAGCAATCAGAGAAGAAAAAGAAATCAAAGGAATCCAGATTGGAAAAGAAGAAGTCAAATTGTCACTCTTTGCAGATGACATGATATTATATATAGAAAACCCTAAAGACTCTACCAGAAAACTGCTAGCACTAATTGATGAGTTTAGTAAAGTAGCAGGATACAAAATTAATGCACAGAAATCTCTTGCATTCCTATACACTAACAACGGAAGAGCAGAAAGAGAAATTAAGGAAACTCTCCCATTCACCATTCCAACCAAAAGAATAAAATACCTAGGAATAAACCTGCCTAAGGAGGCAAAAGATCTGTATGCAGAAAACTTTAAGACACTGATGAAAGAAATCAAAGATGACAGAGACATCTGGAGGGACATACCATGTTCCTGGATTGGAAGAATCAACATGGTGAAAATGACTGTACTACCCAAAGCAATTTACAGATTCAATGCAATCCCGATCAAATTACCAATGGCATTTTTCACAGAACCAGAGCAAGAAATCTTACCACTTGTATGGAAACGCAAAAAACCCCGAGTAGCCAAAGCAATCTTGAGAAGGAAAAATGGAGTTGGTGGAATCAGGCTTCCTGACTTCAAACTATACTACAAGGCCATAGTGATCAAGACAGTATGGTACTGGCACAAAAACAGAAAGGAAGATCAATGGAATAGAATAGAGAACTCAGAGGTAAGCCCAAACACATATGGGCACCTTATCTTTGACAAAGAAGGCAAGAATATACAATGGAAAAAAGACAGCCCCTTCAATAAGTGGTGCTGGGAAAATTGGACAGCAACATGTAAAAGAGTGAAATTAGGACACTTCCTAACACCATACACAAAAAGAAACTCCAAATGGATGAAAGACCTACATGTAAGGCCAGACACTATCAAACTCCTAGAGGAAAACATAGGCAGAACACTCTATGACATCCATCAAAGCAAGATCCTTTTGGACCCACCTCCTAGAATCATGGAAATAAAATCAAGAATCAACAAATGGGACCTCATGAAACTTAAAAGCTTTTGCACAGCGAAAGAAACCATAAACAAGACTAGAAGGCAACCCTCAGAATGGGAAAAAATAGTTGCCTGTGAAACAATGGACAAAGAATTAACCTCCAAAATATACAAGCAGCTCATGCAGCTTAATACCAAAAAAGCAAATAACCCAATCCACAAATGGGCAGAAGACCTAAATAGTCATTTCTCCAAAGAAGACATACAGATGGCCAACAAACACATGAAACGATGCTCAACATCACTAATCATCAGAGAAATGCAAGTCAAAGCCACAATGAGGTATCACCTCACACTGATCAGAATGGCCATCATCACAAAATCTGGAAACAACAAATGTTGGAGAGGGTGTGGAGAAAAGGGAACTCTCCTGCACTGTTGGTGGGAATGTAAGTTGGTACAGCCACTATGGAAAACAATTTGGAGGTTCCTTAAAAAACTACAAATAGAACTACCATATGATCCAGTAATCCCACTCCTGGGCATATACCCAAAGAAAACCATAATCCCAAAAGAAACATGTACCATAATGTTTATTGCAGCACTATTTACAATAGCCAGGACATGGAAGCAACCTAAATGCCCATCAAGAAATGAATGGATAAAGAAGATGTGGCATATATATACAATGGAATATTACTCAGCTATAAAAAGGGATGAGATGGAGCTATATGTCATGAGGTGGATAGACCTAGAGTCTGTCATACAGAGTGAAGTAAGTCAGAAAGAGAAAGACAAATATTGTATGCTAATTCATATATATGGAGTCTTTTTTTTTTTTTAATATATGGAATCTAAAAATGGTACTGATGAACTCAGTGAGAAGAACAAGGACACATATGCAGAGAATGGACTGGAGAACTCGAGGTTTGGTGGGGGCGGGGGGTGAAGGGGAAGCTGAGACAAAGTGAGAGAGTAGCACAGATATATATATACTACCAACTGTAAAATAGGTAGCCAGTGGGAAGTTGTTGTATAACAAAGGGAGTTCAACTCGAGGATGGAAGATTCCTTAGAGGACTGGGACAGGGAGGGTGGGAGGGGAGTCGAGGGAGGGAGGGAATACGGGGATATGTGTATAAAAACAGATGATTGAACGTGGTGTACCCCCCAAAAAATAATAAATAAATAAATAAAACGCATTTCTTACCAAAGCCCTATATTGGGTTAATGATAATTTGATTTTAAAAATAACTTGGTATTTTATTTTCAGGAGCGACTATTTTTCCTTGTGCATATCAACACTGTCAACATTGGAGGTGGAGAGATACAAAATTATGGATATGGCAGTGTTTGGACAGACCTAGACGTTTCTGACGATTTTCTATCTCAGTCTAATGAGACTGACTAAATGAGAAGTATGACAATGATGGAGACAGTCATTTAGAACATAGTAATGGGGGTGGGGTATGCCAGCTGCATATACCACCTCAGGACAGCTGGCTTACAAGGGAGAAGAATAGGTTTTGTTTTGTTTATGTTTGTTTTTCTAATTGAAGTCATAAAATCCTAGAGTTGGAAGAATAACTACCGGTTGCTCTGATGGTTAGTTTTATGTGTCAACTTGTTAGGCTATAATGCTCACTATTCAATCAAACACTAATCTTGGTGTTCCTGTAAAGGTATTTTCTAGATGTGGTTAACACTGACGTTCAATCTGCTTTAAGTATAGATTATCCTTGATATTATGGGTGGGCCTCCTCCACTCAGCAGAAAGGCCTTAAGAGCAAAACTGGAGTTTCCTTCAAGAAGAAGACATCCTCTCTCAAGACTCTCAAGAGGCATCAGCTTCTGCCTTTGCCTTAAACTTTACAAACTGCTGGCCTGTCCTATAAATTTCAGAATTGCTAGCCCCCACAATTGTATAAGCAAATTCCTTAAAATAAATCTTTTTGTCTGTCTGTTCATGTGTCCATCCATCCATCCACCCACCCAACCATCCATCCATCCATCCATCCATATAGATAATCTGTCTATGGATCTACCTGTCTATACCTATTTTTCTACTTGCCTATCATTTATCTATCTATCTGTCTATCATCTATCACCTATCAATAGATTCTTCTCTTGCTGAGATGATTTCCTCTGGAGAACCCTGACTGTTACTACCATCTAGTCTGATTTCTTACCCAACGCAGAAATTTATTTTACATATATGACAGAAGTCCTCCATTGATTGAGTATTTTCATTTATGGAAACACCTGCTTCTTGAGGTACCTTTTGCATGGTTGTTTTTTGGTTTTGGGTTTTTTTTTTAATATAAATTTATTTATGTATTTATTTTTGGCTGCGAGAGTCTTCGCTGCTGCACACGGGCTTCCTCTAGCTGTGGCAAGCAGGGTCTACTCTTCGTTGTGGTGTGCGGGCTTCTCATTGCGGTGGCCTCTCCTGCTGTGGAGCATGGTCTCTAGGCACATGGGTTTCAGTAGTTGTGGCTTACGGGCTCCAGAGCACAGGCTCAGCAATTGTAGTGCAGGGGCCTAGCTGCTCTGTGGCATGTGGGATCCTCCTGGACCAGGGTTCAATCCCGTGTCCCCTGCATTGGCAGGCAGACTCCCAACCACTGTACCACCAGGGAAGTCCCTGCATTGTTGTATTGACTGAATTATTTCAATGTTCTATATTTTAAGCTTTATACTAAAACTTTATACTAAAATAATTACTCTAGCTTAATTTTCTTGTGCTCTTTAAATTTTATTTAAATATGCTTAGGGTTTCTTTTTTGTTCATTAGATTTTATGATGTCCATTGGACAAATTAGCACAACTCATTATAGTATGCAGTGTATTAAACTTCCATGTAAATACATTTTCTTCCTAATGTATAAGTTCTTGGTGGATAAGAACTCTGAAGGACTATACCATGTTTATATGATTATCCTTGTGCCTTTCTTAGATACTCAGAATCACTGTTGAATTTGATGTCTACCTTGGGATCAGTGAAATCTGCCTCACCATTACTCTTACCTGTTAGTCGTCTCTTTTCTTTCTAGTGTATTGGCTTCAAGTTAGAATATCTTTCAAAAACCTGAACCCTACTCTAAACCATTTAAGTCAGTCTCTCTAGGATTGGGCCCAGGTAAGAGAGTTTTTAAAGAGCTCCTCAGATAACTAAGCCAGGGTGAGCAAAAGCTGCTCTGGAATAGCATAGAAAGCCTCCTCCCTTTCCCCATAACACCACTCTAACATTTTGAAGAAATTTTTCATATCTCCTTGTCTCTTTCCCAAATGAAACCTTGTATTTATAACTCAGGTCATTATTACTGTTTCTCTAGAACCTGCACCATGCAGTTTGACTTCCTCTGGGGCTCATATTAACTGATCAGAACCTTCATTAAACATGGCATTCTCAGCATGGAGCCTCTGCAAGCCTTTTGGAGTGTATTAGCCTCCCAACTGAGATTCAGAATTTATGAGATAAAAGCTCTGTTTTTATGGAATCAGCTTTTGTTTAGCTTGTTTGCAAGTGATTCTCAGAGTAGTTGCCATTGGCTACTCTGCCTTATGACTGATTCCAAATTTACTGTTTAATAACCCTTTTTTAAAAAAATTTATTCCTCTTCTAAATTAATAACAGCCTGAGAGTATAGGGGGAAAAATAGGCTTTGAAATCTGAAACACCATGAATTGATTTCTGGTTTTATCAAGTGGTAATGGAAGGGTGACTTAGGAAAAGCAGTGCTACTTGGGAGAGATTTGTTTCCCTCGTCTTAAAGGGGGTCAATGCAGTAGTATTATCTTGCAGTAATAGTGAAGATTATAAATAGCATTTGTAAAGGATTTAGCATAGAACCTGGTGTTTGGAAAGTGTCCATCCATCTTTATAACATATATGGATTTAAAGTGCCTACACCTCTTCTATCAATGAACTGTGCTATGACAGTTTTATACTAATAACTGAAGTTTTAGTCAGGTAAGTATTTATATTATGCTGTTTTGAAAGGTAGAGAGGTCTAAAAGAGCACATGAACTATAGGTCTCTACTCCACAGAACCCTTCAACACTTCATGGCTAGTTCAGGCACAGAGATTTTGTTTGGTTATGGACCCACCCCTGACAGTGCTGGTAAACCCAGCAGAGACCTGATAATCAGACTGGGTATCGAACAAGATTGGTACAAACCTAGTTGTGAGTATTATGCAAGGTAGGTCCTATCTTGTTCCCTACCTGCTGCACTTTCGAATTAGAATCAAAGTCTACAACATCACATGGTATGGATTAAGGAAGGGTTAGGTAGGAGGGGAAATGTATTAAGTCTGAGTTAGTAAGAAAACAAAATAAGGCATAGGTACCACATCTATTATCCGACTTTAAGGCATGATGGAGGCTAAGGCAGTTTGCTTGATCCCAAATTGGATCTATGTTCCAGAAGAGGAGTTCTTTTTTTTTTTTTTAAGCTCTTTATTGGAATATAATTGCTTTACACTCTTGTACCAGCTTTTGAGGTACGCCAAAGTGAATCAGCTGTATTTATACACAGAAGAGAAATTCTTTATCCCCATGAGTTTCATTTTCTTTATTTCATTACTTTTTTTTTTTTTTTTTTGAAGAGGTGGGATGGAAATCAGAGTGTAGAAATATCAGCCTTGTCCATAGGGGGATATTCAGATGATTTTCATTCCTAGAAGTCAGGAATTGGGAGCCAGCTATTTACAGGTGTTGTCTGAGAAAAGCACTCAGAGTCCTGGGGGATGTTCTTCACTGGGAGAAAATCATTGTTTCTGTTGGAGTATTTTTCTTGAATCAGTTCATTCTATTTGGAGAATGGCTGCCCAAGCAACTCAGGCAACCCAGAGTAAGCTTTTGGGAACTTAGACATTCTCTTCCACTTGGTTTCCTCACCTGAAAAAAAAAAAAAAAAAAAAAAAAAAGGAGTTAAGTAGAACCACATCTTAAATTTGCTGAATGTCTTTAAGTAAAACATTATTGTATGGCTTGGCATAGAGATTGCCCTGGATACAATGGTAGCAATTATCGCATCCCAGACACAATCACCCAGAGGTTGAACAGAGATGGGGTATATATAAAAGCATATTATAATATAAATAATATAGGGCGGGGAGGGTGGGAGGGACTCGAGGGGGGGGAGTCAAGGAAGGGAGGGAATACGGGGATATGTGTATAAAAACAGTTGATTGAACTTGGTGTACCCCCAAAAAATAATAAATAAATAAATAAAAAATAATATAAATAATAGATTTTATTTCTAAGTAACTACTAGCACACTTGCCATTTCATCAAGATCCCAACTTGCTTCCTTTATAGATGGGTCCTTACAAGCTGCTAGTTTACATAGCCCAAGAGTCAAAATCATATAAAAAAAAATGCTTATACAGAGGAGATTGGCTCCTGTCTTGTCCCCATTTACCACTAGAGAGAACCATTGTTTATAATTCTAAGATTTTATCATGCTTCCAGTGTTTGGGAGGCAAATGCAAATAGTTATATATATTCTTAAGTACACCCTTCTTATGTAAAAAATAACATACTATATACAGTGTTCTGTTAATGTTTTTGATGACTTTGGATGCTCCTCTCACTGGGAGTGGAAGTGAGGAGGGAGTAGAAGGCAAGACATTTTTCTCCTTACTACTGGCCCACTCTCTTAGTTAATTCCCCGGAAGTGGCCTCACTTTCTGTTTCTCACGTTCACTTCCTAGCATTCTCCCTTAGAGACCTTGGTACAAATTGTGATCTCTCCTCCACTCCTGTGCCTAACACAATGCTGGGTACCCGGAAGGAAGTGATAATAATAACAATTGTTGAACGAGAAAATAAATTAACTCTCTCAGGTCCTGTGACATAGGTTTGTGTGGCACAGCACAACACTGCTGCCAAAGCATCCCACCCTGTCGCAGATTAACACATCTTAAGAATTTCCGTCGCTCTGTGGGGATAGCATTTAATGTGTCAGTGAAGTATGAAGAAATGTATTTTTTCTTGCAGTGAGACAGTTTCAGGTGTTCATAATTGTGCTATGCACTCAGCCAATTTTCAAAAATATTAAAAAATGATTCATGATGAGCTAGGCAAAGCACATTATGCAAATTATATACCTAAAGTATAGTTTAACTCCAAAGCCTTAGTTCTGTCTCACACTTTAAATATTAATCATTTGGTTCAAACGTCTGATTTTAGGTCAAAAAAACTGGAATAAAAGCACCAATTTTGCAGTACTCAGTTGTATCCTAATGCATTTCTATCTAGCTGGAATTTTAAATAAGTAGTCGAGAAAAGATATTGAGTTATTTTATGGAATAGGATATGGATCTATGATGACAGCTTAATAGAATTTCCATTAAAGAGAAACTGAACTGAAATTTAATCACTTGGTCAAAATTATAATTGTCCATTTAGAGTCTGAAATACTGAAATTAAATGAGGGTAGCATGCATTTAGGTTTTCACACCCAATTCTGTTGAAAGATAAAGCTTCAGAATTTTGTAACACCCTGTATGGATAAGTAACTCCCTTGCAGTGAAAACATAATGGGGTTTTACACTAAGTTTTACCAAATTCTTTCCAAGAAATAGTTCCTATTCATGGGGTGAGAACAGATCTAAACAGATTAATTTGCTATATCCCCATTCAAGAGAATGTTTAAAATCCCGTATTTAACTTATGGATATATTTTGTTTTGTTGGATTACTATGAGGCAACCTCAGAAGGTCACATAGTTTGCAAGACTGAGTATCCCAGCACCTAAATATGTCATGAGTGTCATCACTTTATTCCTTAAAAGAGAAAGAATAATAAAATAGCAGTTGCTGTGACTTAATTTCAAAGAAAAAAAGAAGGCAGCATTTCTGAAATATGAAGATTGTCTGTAGACTCCTATTATTTAGGATCTCATGAAATAACCAGCTGAGTATCTTCTGTCATATTTCACATTTGACCAATGCACATGCCATTAGTTGGCTTGTTTACATCTCAGAAATATAAGTAAATTGAAGAACTTTTTACTTTTATGTGACTTATTACTAGTAGACAAATAAATCCTGGAGATCTAATGCACAGTGGTTATAATATTGTATTATAATCATCAATTGCTAAGAAACTAGATCTGAATTACTCCCACCACAAAAAAAGAAATGATAGTTATGTGATGGAGGTACTGACTGATGCTACAATGGCAGTCATATTACAATATATAGATGTATCAAATCAACATATGGTACACCTTAAATTTATACCATGTTTTTTGTCAAATGTATTTAAAAAATAGACGTTGCCAACTATAAAAAATTTAAGAAAAATAAAAATGTTGAAATATAACATGATTTCCTAAGACTTTCTTTAGTAACATCATTGATTCAATGTGTTTCTAAATGTAAACAAAACTTTAGCCCTGAAAGCAAGAGAAATTCATATAATTACCAGTAGACACTCTTTATTTTGCAGTTATGTCAAGTGCTTGATTATTTGTTTGTTTTAGCATATATAGAGTATTAAAGTATATCTACAATTTATCGTTTTGTTCAGTTCAAACTGACATTTAAACTAAGATAAATACAAATATATACTTTAAATAACAAACACAGTTAAGGTAGCACTGTTAGGTAAGTGAAATTTCAGTGGTTTGAAAATATAATGTTGATGGGTCATTGCTATGGGAATCAGAATTCCTGACAGAGGTGTGTGATCTCAAGCAAACTAACCCCCATTTTTTTTGTGGGGGTTGGGAGAGGGGCTCAGCTTCCCCCTGTAAAATGTAGGCATTGGTCCTTATCATCTCTGACTGATCTTCTAATTTCTACATGTTTATGATTGTGTGAAAGCATGACCTGCCCTCAAGATTTTCCTGTAATAGTTCTGACAAAATTTCTTTCCATCTCCTTAAGTTTTTGAAAGAAAAATTATTTATGCTTTTTATAAGAATTCCTCATTTCACTCTTTAAAGCAGTGAAGACAAAATTTCCTTCTAATCAGTAGAAAACAATTTTGATAAGGTTTCCAATGACCTGAGAGTTGCTAAAAGAAGTGGGTGCCCAGTAGCCTTTACCTTATCTGATTTCTGTAGCTTTAGACAGGGGAGGCTCTTTAATTTCTGAAACTGTTACTTCCTTTGACTTTCTGCTATCATTCTTTCCTGATTTTTCCCTTCCTTCAGTGGTCACAGAAGTGTATTAAATTTAGTACATTGGAACTGAGCTCAACAGATTTGATCCCACACAAAATTTCCCTCCTCTTGTGTTTTCTTCCTTATTGAATAGTGTTACCATACAAATTCATAAACATCAGAAATTTTAAAGTTTGGAGATTAAAAAAAATCAGCCTGTGTTTAGCTCACCAGGCAGTGCATCTTGGTATAGAGTTTCACCTACCGTGAAGAAGTGGTAGATGTTTCCTCATACAAAGGTAAATTTGTATACGACTTGAACAGACCTAAGGTAGTATCTGCCCTGCACACATTCCTTAGTTCATCCTATTGTCAACTGTGATAGTATGCAGTAGTATTTATCGATTTATTTCCCTCTATTTTTATCCAGATCTAGGCAGTAAATGGATGCAGACTTAAATTGGGTAATTTAGGATGAATTTAGAGGACTATTTACAAACATAGGAGCAGAGTGTAGAAAAGCTACCAGCTACAAAGCATAGTAACTGCAGGATATCATCACCTTCCATAGACCAGACTAAGCAGAGGAGCAATGTTGCTGAATTCAGGATAGAGTTTTATGTAGAGAAGGACACTGAATAGTAGCTAGGGCCTACAACGGAGAGTCTGATGAAAGGATGCATCCTGCTCACCATTACCTTCTTTCCTCCTAGTGATGGAAACTGAATAATACTCCAATATATTTTCCATCCCCCCCACCCCCAATCTTCTACCATTGCTGCCTTTTGGTGAAATTGAATCAGAAGCCATAGGACAAGGGAGCCCATCAGTATGGGTTATATAAGTCAACCTCAATGGGAAGAGTGGAGAGTAAAAAGATACAAAGTGGTTCCAGGGGACAAACTGAAGTCATCCAGGATGCTCACCAAACCAATTATTCCCCTACCGTTCCGGTGTCTCAGATCTCTCTAAAGCAATAAAGTGATATCCATTATGAGAGAGCTAGCTATGTCTTTGAGAAATAAATTAAGCCAAGGTGAAGGAAACCTTTCAAGTTCTGCTTAAGGATTATAAGTGAGGTTGTGCAGGAGGTAAGGCATAGGAACAAGTGGCGGATTGGGTCAGAAGCAAAGAGGTACAGATACAATAACAAGATTGAGGATAGATGAACAAAGGATGGAGTGGACACCCCAAATATAGAGTTACACATATACAAATGATTTTTGACAAAGTCACCAAAATAATTCACTGGGGAAAGATAAACCTTTTAAACAACTGGCATTGGACCAATTGAATATTTGTGTGGGATAAACTGAATTATGACTTATACCTCACATTATAAACAAAATTACAATACAAAGATTAACTCAAGGTAGATTACAGATCTTGATATAAAAGCTTAATTTAGAAGTTCATAGAGGAAAACAGCAATTGCAATGTGAATGAGGATTCAGATTTCTTAGAGAAAATGCTTTCACTTCACTTCAGCAAAGTTAAAGACTTTTACTCATCAAAATACCCAGTAAGTGACAAGCAAACCACAGACTGGGTAATAAGATTCTCAGGACATATATTCACCAAATGAATAATACTTACATTATGTAAAGAGCTCTTACAAATCAATAACAAAAAGGACAATAACTCAGTAAAAAAAAATGGGCAAAAGGCTTTCTCAGTACTTCATAAAAGAATGTATAAATATGTAATAAACACATGGAAAGAGTCTCAACAGTATCACTCATTAGGGAAATGCACATTAAATCACAATAAGATGCCACTACTCACTCACTGAAATGGTTAATATTAAAAAGACTAACCAACCAAGTGTTGGGGAGGATGGGGGAACAACAGTATCTCATGTATTGCTGGGATGAATGTATAAAGGTACAACCTCTGTGGAAAAACATTTGTAGTCTCTTACACAATTAAACATACCCCTATCTTATAACCTAACAATTCCATTCCTGGTATTTACTTAAAAGATATGAAACACAAAATGACATGTATAAAATATTGGTCATAATTTCTCTATTATGGCAAAAAACTGGGAACTTCCCTATGTCTATCAACCAAAGACTGAGTAAACAGACTGTGATATAATCAAAAAATGTCATTATATTCAGCAATTGACGGGAACAAATGAAAAGGAACCTATATGTGCAACAGCAAGGATCAATTGCAAAACAAAGCAAAATCTGTTTTTACCCTCCTTCTTGATTAGATTTCCAACTTTCATGAGGCAGAAGAATTAGATAAACAGATTACCTTGTATTTTATTGCAAACTTTTCTGATATTTTTCTATCAGATATATTTGTCACCGAGTATTTTTCTGCCATGTTGAATTGTAAATGTAGGACATGCAAACTCTGCTTGTTACTACAAAAATCAAACCAAAAGAAAACAAAACTCTGTTTTTTAATTGTATTGTTTGGTGATCAGGAAGTGATGTTTTAATCATTTTTACCTCTTAATGATCATTTATAGGCAGTTTACTTTGGTTACATTTTAGGAAATTAGATGGAGATTTGGGGTAGAAATACAATACAAATTTTTTTTTCTTCAATATAATGTATATAAGCTCTAAGTTTGTGTTTTCTGGAAGAATGTTTGTTATAAGCACTTTACTAATATTAAGCAGGAGATGCCTGTATTTCATTTCACCTTTATTTGTCACTATTTGATCCCATTAAGTGTCCCCATGAAGTCTCTGTGGGAGGGACTTGAATAGGAGATAATGCCACGGAAATCCAAGTAATAGATAAAAAATATATGTGGATATAGTTATGGATAGATATAGATATAGGTATAGATATAGGCCTTTTTCCTCAAATACCATAGCAGTTTCCTCTGAACTGGCGTATGTAAACACAGAGGGTTTCCCTTCCACCTTTCTTAGCTACACGGCATCATGGTTGTGCCACACCATGGTTTGCACTGTGAGCCTTGAGAGGAGAGGTGCCAAGAAGGCT
Source organism: Hippopotamus amphibius kiboko (assembly GCF_030028045.1). NCBI lineage: Eukaryota > Metazoa > Chordata > Mammalia > Artiodactyla > Hippopotamidae > Hippopotamus > Hippopotamus amphibius. Next base: position 73,556,266 of record NC_080187.1, read on the forward strand.
GACCTGGCTTCCTCCACATCTGAGAGCTGGCCTTAGACTGATTGTTGTTCTAGCAGCCTAAAGAAAAGAGAGAAAGAGAGCATTAGTTTGGTTTTTTATTTATTTGATTCTCCCCCTCTGATTATGCAGAGCTACCTAGAGCAAGATAGTTCATCAGGACAGATTATATAGCGAGTACTGTGTGATATTAGAACACATGATGGGATACTGATATTTATATAATGCAAATCCAATTTTACAGAAGGGAATTTAAACCCATTTCCACAGAGAAGCTCAACAAACAAAAACCTTTCCTTTTAAACATATTTTAAAGTTCTACCAAATGTAATATATATGTCAAATGAGTTTTAAAATATCTTCTGCCCAATTTCAAGGAGTATTTTTTAAATGTTTCCTTAAGTTCTTTGGTCTGCTACGCTTTATATATGGACTGATTTTTATGTGATCCCATAAGCCTTAAGTTGATGTATGAACTATAGTCTTAAATTCATCAGTACATTCACTTGGGAAACTTGCCAATTGTCTTTTGTGCCCGGAGTCTATGTCACAGGATATTGTGTTGTCTTTTGTTCCATGGAGAAATGCATCTCTTACAAAATGCTTGTACGTTGTAGACAAAAGTAGGATAAACTACCTTTATAAATGTTCGTTTCTCATATTTCCTCCAAAATTGTTTAAAATCGTTTTTATTGATTTAATTTGTTTTTAAAGTATAAGCACAAATGCTATCATTACCTTTTCAGGTGTTATAATTTTTACTTAATGAGAACAGCATCATCAAGGTTTTTAAATTATCCTCTAAAATCTACACTCTTGCTTATTTCCTCAAAAGGTAGGAACAATGCTAATTTCAGAAATGTTTGAGCAATATATAAATATGAAAAACATCTTCAGGAGTCTAATTTTATCATGGAGAAGAAAATCACAACCCTGATAATTTGTTTGATGAAGAAAAAAATAGTAAGAATTGGCATCAGAGCATTATTTCACCGTGTGTGTGTGTGTGTGTGTGTGTGTGTGTGTACGTGTGTGAGAGTGTGTGTGTGTGTGTGTACACGCATGAGAGTGTGTGTGTGTGGAAATGAACAGATGTTACCAGCCCTGTGATTATCACTTGTCTATCTGTTTCTTAAAAATAGAACACTTGCAATATTCTTGTTGTTAAGTCAGGTCTTTTCAGAGAAAAGATCAAATGGAACAGAAAGAAATCATTTTGAAATTTTTATCGGATCCTGATCCACTTAATCTTGAGCTCAGCTGCCCAGCAGCACTTCTCCCTGAAACATGATTATCTGTAGGAAAACACTTCTTGTCAAACTGCAAAGAAAATCTTTCTAAATCCAGACTCCTGTGAGGTCCTCTTGTTTTTGGTAAGTCAGAGAACTGGCAAGATATATTTGTTTGATGTAGGATAGAGTTGTGATTTTTGTTGCTATATTTGTTCATGTTGTGTTTATTCTCTGGAAGACAGAAGTTCCTAAGTCAGTCTATGAAACTCATAATGGTTTTAGGTATACTTCATAGAGGCTTTTATTTCAAAGAGCTTCACATTGGGTAAATAAAAATACTCTTGTTCTTCATACAGAATCACTTTACAATGTTTTCTAGCAACAGTGGAAAGTTTGTGAGGATCCATATATCTCTGGGCCACTAACCTTCTTAAAACCATGCTTATTTGCAAAACAGCTGGAGTTTCAGGCTACAGACAACTGCTGTGGAATAGTCTGGAACACCAGACAGCAGCTCTTGCCCTTTCTGACAGCCTGAGAGAAGAGGCTCACATATGAATCTTTCAGGACAAAAGCAAGTCTTATGACCAAACTGGGGACTAAGCTCATAACCAGTTTTCAACCTCTGTTAAATGATCCACATTGCAAAATATTGAAGTAGAAAACAACAACAACAATAGAAATAAATATTTTGATGAGTTTTAGTTGAGACAGCACTGGGAATCCTATCTGTTTACGACATGGGCCATTGCATCTAGACTCTTGAACCTTCATTTGTTATTTGCCACAAGAAACGGTGCATTTAAATTCTGCTCCTAAAATTCCTTGCCTTCCTCCCCATGTGATTATGAGCATACATATTTCTTTTCCCAGCCAAGTTCTCAAAGGATTTGAATGAAAAATAGTGGTGCCTTGTTACACCTACATGATCTTCACAGGAGCTCAAGATGAATAGAGCTTTTTCCACTTTATCAAAGGGAGAACTGCATGTTTTTTAAGTACCTGATTTTTAAGCAGTGTACTTGACTGATGTTCTTGAATTGATACTTTCAGTGCCTTGCTAAAAACAGGGGTGCATATATATCTGAGAGGAGCTCATCAGTCCAATAGCTCCTACAAATGTGAAGCTTTCCATTTTTAGATAGAAAATGTTTGTCCTGGACTTTGGTTTATTTCATCCCCACAGTGGATCATTTGCACCATTCCTAGAAATAGCATTCACTTGGCATCATTTCATTAAATGAGGGATTGAATTTGTCAGTGTTCTCATAGAAGGCTATACTTATATTTATCAGGGGTAGCTTTTACATATTACGGGCTCTTTGCAGTACTGGGAAGGCCATGGAGAGCTGTCAGTCATCTGTGCCTCTTGCCTTTTGAATTCAAACAGCTGAGAAATGGCACTGCCCAACCTAGAAACCAAGCAAAACAGAGCGGTTCACCTCCTTTGTAAGGGTCAAGTCATGCTGATGGGTTTTTTTTTAGGTTGTGTTTTTTTCACTAGCTGAAAAACAGTAGAATATAAAAAGAATAAAGACATTTATTTGTCATTATTAGGTGAATTTTCATGTAAAGACAATTGTCACTGTATTTTCACATTTAATCTGCATGCATTTATTTGTCTTGGACAAATTCAGTACTTACTGCTTTTTGGCTTAAGGAGAGGAGATTTCATAAAACTGAGATTCAATCTGTGTTTGCTAGTTTTGCTAATGACTCCTGATTTACTATTTGTTACACATTTTGCTAATCAACCATGAGAAAGTTGCAGCCAAGTTCAAGTTATCATAAGTATTTGAGATAATCATACAATTCTATTTTGTTTTCTGTGTGTTATGATATCAAGAGTCAGTTTTTGATAAAATTTGTACCTATAAAATTTCCATAAATACACAGAACAAAGGCTATATGTTCTCTAGACCTTATAAAATCTGATAAAGTCCTTAAAAACATATTAAAATGATAGATCCTTCACCATCAAGGAGTAGATTCCTCATAAACTCAGCCGCTCTTTTCCATTTATTGGTTCACTACTTGTGTCATTCAGCAGGAGTGTGCTAAGTGACATGGATAAGACATGTTCACCACAGTTTAGGAGTTTATTGTGTTATGTAATCTAAAAATTTCGTGAATTTAATCTCAATCTCCATAAACCTTTGTTAAAATTTGTTTACTTATTTTACAAATTTATTTATTTATTTATTGGCTGTGTTGTGTCTTCATTGCTGTGCGTGGGCTTTCTCTAGCTGCGGCAAGCGAGGGCTACCCTTCATTGCAGTGGGCTTCTCATTGAGGTGGCTTCTCATGTTGTAGAGTGTGGGCTCTAGGCACACAGGCTTCAGTAGTTGCAGCATGTGGGCTCAGTATTTGTGGCTCAGAGGCTCTAGAGCGCAGGCTCAGTAGTTGTGGCGCACACTCTTAGTTGCTTCAAGGCATGTGGGATCTTCCCAAACCAAGGATCGAACCCGTGTCCCCTGCATTGGCAGGCAGATTCTTAACCACTGCACCGCCAGGGAAGTCCCTCCATAAACTTCTTGAATTAACTGCTGCATCAAGGGAGAAGATACTGGGAAATGTCTGAATTGATGTCTCATAAAGGAGACATAAACTTGTGGGAAAAATAATGGTATTGGACTCAAAAAGACAGGATTTCTCACAAATTGAAACTACAATGAGTTATCACCTCACACCGGTCAGGATGGCCATCATTAAAAAGTAAAGTCTACAAATAACAAATGCTGGAGAGGGTGTGGAGTAAAGGGAACCCACCTACACTGTTGGTGGGAATGTAAATTGGTGCATCCACTATCAAGAACAGTGTGAAGCAACATGGATGACCCTAGAGATTATCATACTAGGTGAAATAAGTCAGACAGAGAAAGACAAGTGCCATGATATCACTTATATGTAGAATCTAAAATATGATAAAATGAAGTTACTTACAAAACAAAACAGACTCACAGGCATAGAAAACAAACTTACAGTTACCAAAGAGGGAAGGGGATGGGAGGAGGGATAAATCAGGCATTTGGGATTAACAGACACAAACTACTATATATATACAGCATATATAAACAAGAAGGTCCTACTGTAGAGCACAGGGAACTATATTCACTATCCTGTAATAAACCGTAATGGAAAAGAATGTGAAAAAGAATATGTGTGCATGTATTACTGAGTCACTTTGTGGTACACCGGAAACTAATACAACATTGTAAATCAATGATACTTCTATAAAGGAAAGAAAGAAATACAGGCTTTCTGACTGGCTCTGCCCCTGCAACCAATGACTTTAAGTGAGTCACTCGAATCTCTAGATTATGTGTCCTCAATTTTGCACAATGGGAAGAGATCATTTGATTTTTGGAATGATTTAAAGTGATATAGAGTCTCTAGGTTTCATTCCTTTTTACGGCTGAGTAATATTCCATTGTATAAATGTACCACATTTTCTTTATCCATTCGTGTGTTGATGGACATTGAGGTTGCTTCCATGTCATAGCTATTGTAAATAGTGCTACAGTGAACATTGCGGTACACGTATCTCTTTGAATTATGGTTTGCTCAGGGTATATGCCCAGTAGCAGGATTGCTGGGTCATATAGTAATTCTATATTTAGTTTTTTAAGGAATCTCCATACTGTTTTCCATAGTGATTGTATCAATTTACATTGCAACTAACAATGCAGGAGGGTTCCCTTTTCTCCACAGCATCTCCAGCATTTATTGTTCCTAGATTTTTTGATGATGGCCATTCTGGCTGGTGTGAGGTAATAATACCTCATTGTGGTTTTGATTTGCATTTCTCCAATGATTAGTGATGTTGAGCACCTTTTCATGTGTTTATTGGTCATCTGTATGTCTTCTTTGGAGAAATGTCTATTTAGGTCTTCTGCCCATTTTTGGGTGGGGTTGTTTGTATTTTTGATATTGAGCTGCATGAGCTGCTTGTATATTTTGGCCTTTGTCTGTTGCTTTGGTTGCAAATATTTTCTCCCATTCTGAGGGTTGTCTTTTCATCTTGTTTATGGTTTCCTTTGCTGTGCAAAAACTTTTAAGTTTCATTCGGTCCCATTTGTTTATTTTTGTTTTTATTTCCATTACTCTAGGAAGTGAGTCAAAAAGGATCTTGCTGTCATTTATATCATAGAGTGTTCTGGCTATGTTTTCCTCTAAGAGTTTTATAGTGCCTGGCCTTACTTTTAGGTCTTTAATCCATTTTGAGTTTATTTTTGTGTATGGTGTTAGGGAGTGTTCTAATTTCATTCTTTTGCATGTAGCTGTCCAGTTTTCCTAGCACCACTTATTGAAGAGGCTGTCTTTTCTCCATTATATAATTTTGCCTCCTTTGTCAAAGATAAGGTGGACATATATGTGTGCTTTTTTTAATAAATTTTATTTATTTATTTATTGGCTGTGTTGGGTCTTCATTGCTGTGCACAGGCTTTCTCTAGTTGTGGGGAGTGGGGGCTACCCTTTGTTGCAGTGCATGGGCTTCTCATTGAGGTGGCTTCTTTTGTTGCAGAGCATGGGCTCTAGGTGTGTAGACTTCAGTAGTTGTGGCACATGGGCTCAAGAGTTGTGGCTTGCAGGCTCTAGAGCGCAGGCTCAATAGTTATGGTGAACAGGCTTAATTGCTCCATGGCATGTAGGATCTTCCTGGACCAGGGCTTGAGCCCATGTTCCCTGCATTGGCAGGTGGATTCTCAACCACTGCACCACCAGGGAAGCCCTGTGTGTGCTTTTATCTCTCGCTTTGTATCCTGTTCCATTGATTTATAGTTCTGTTTTTATGCCAGTCAGTACCAAATTGTCTTGATTACTGTAGCTTTGTAGTATAGTCTGAAGTCAAGGAGCCTGATTCCTCCAGCTCCATTTTTCCTTCTCAAGATTGCTTTGGCTATTCAGGGTCTTTTGTGTTGCCATATAAACTGTATAATTTTTTGTTCTAGTTCTGTGAAAAATGCCATTGGTAATTTGATAGGGATTGCATTTAATCTGTAGATTGTTTTGGGTAGTACAGGCATTTTCACAATGTTGATTCTTTCAATCCAAGAACATGGTATATCTCTCCATCTGTTTGTATTGTCTTTGATTTCTTTCATCAGTGTCTTAAAGTTTTCTGCATACAGGTCTTTTGCCTCTTTAGGTAGGTTTATTCCTAGGTATTTTTTTTCTTTTTGTTGCAGTGGTAAATGGGAGTGTTTCCTTAATTTTTCTTTCTGAGTTTTTGTTTTTAGTGTATAGAAATGAAAGAGATTTCTGTGCATTAATTTTGTATCCTCCTACTTTGCCAAATTCTTTGATTAGCTCTAGAGACTGTCATAAAAAGTAAAGTAAGTCAGAAAGAGAAAAAAAATACCATATGCTAATGCATATATATGGAAGATAGAAAAATGGTACTGATGAACATAGTGGCAGAGCAGGAATAAAAACATAGATGTAGAGAACCAACTAGAGAACACAGGGGGAATGGTGAGACTGGGATGTAGTGAGAGAGTAACATTGACATATATACACTACCAAATATAAAATAGAAGCTAGTGGGAAGCTGCTGCATTCACAGGGAGATAGGCTCTGTCCTTTGTGAGGACCTAGAGGGGTGGGATAGGGAGGTTGGGAGGGAGGCTTAAGAGGGAGAAGATATGGGGATATATGTATGTATATAGCTGATTCACTTTGTTGTACAGCAGAAACTAACACAACACTGTAAAGCAATTATACTCCAAAAAAGATGTGTTAAAAAAAAATCCATCTCTTGAAATAAGCTGTCATTATCATTTAAGAGTGGGAACAAAAGGAACTAGCATTACCTAAACCCAATTATGTGTCAAGCACTCTTTTAGGTGTTTTACATTCAATTCTTATAACAGCCATTGCACAAATGAAGATACTAAGAGAGAATAAGCAAATTGCCCAAGGTTATAAATCTTCCTGTCCAGTGCTCCTTCCAAGCTCCCTCCCTATAAAGACAAGAGAATTAAGACAACAGGGTTGAACTAACGTTTTTATCTAATAATTTCCAGAGAATGTAAAATATTTCTTTTTCTTTATAATTGAAAATGTAAGTGATTTTTAAGTAAAAGTAACCGTGTTTCAAAAAAGAAAAAATAAATTTTAACAAAAGGGATATAGAGGGTCAAAGCAGCATTTGGCATATATTTTGCCTTTAATAAAATTAGTGGAAATCAGAATTGAATACATCATTGTCATGTAATTCTAAAGAGAAGAGAAACCAAGAACTTGGTTCTAAAGAGAAAATAAGAACTTGCCTCTCAGTCTAGGTAACTTTTAAGCTGTTTTTACCCCCTTTCCTATTGTTCTAGTGGCTGCTGAGCTAATTCCTGACAATGTTGATTTATGAGTTCCTTTTTTTTCTTTGTTCATTTTCAAATAGACTAAAAGAGAACAACAGAAAAATGTAATTACTAGGAAAGGAGGGAAAAAATATTGGAGTTTTGTAAAGCAAAGGAATGCTACACAATTTATTTCTATGATTCAAAGCCAAAACAGTGCTTGGCACATAGTCAGTTCACAATAAAATTTTGTTAAACTGAAAACATACAAAAATTCCTGATGCCGCTACTTTAATACGTATAGTGGTTTAAAAAATGCTTTCTTTATTTTGTGGACAATGGGAAAACTTCAGAAATCATAGTTGATAATCAAGTGTCCAACTGCTCTAAATAACTTCTATTTGTTTTGCTACTTTTAAATAGCACAGGAAGGAAAACAGGATTCAGAGAAATAACGTTTAAGTGGAATAACAAAAGCACAGGACTCATCTGAAAGTTGACACATTTCCCATAATCACTGTAGTGATAGGTAATTATTTTGAGCTAACATTACAGATACTAGAAAATACAATATAGTGTTGGTAAAATACATATGATACAATAACAATGACAATAATTATAATATTGATAATTATAAGATTTCTGGAGTTAATCCATGGTTATGTATTAGGTATTATTCAATATATTTACATATTTATCCTCATGAATACTTCAGTAAAGTGCATGTATTGTTCTTTTCAATTAAAGGTGAGGAAACCAAAGCACATGAAGATTTGGTAATTGGCCCAAAGTTATGCTGCTCTCACACAGGAGAACTAGAATCAGAACCAAGGCATTCTGATTCCAAGGTCCATAACTAATCATTATGTTGCAAAAATGTGAAAGCAGTAGAATGTTCTTATGTTTGTCTTACAGTTTGCAGTTCTAATCTAATTCTACAAAAAACAATAAGGAAATTAACAAATATCCTTATTAGTGATTGATCCAAATTAATTTCAGCTACTCACCGCAAGATAAACCTCACCCCTAACCTTCTGCCCAACACTTACACACACTTTGAACAATCTGACCCTCATAAATTTAGCATTCAGAAACATTTTTTAACATAACCGTTTATGCTTAAGGTCCCTGCTCAACAGAAATTTTGTCAACAGAAATTTTTATTGTCAACAGAAATAAACATAAGCCTTCTGTTTGTAATAGCGTTGCCTCGTTAACTTTTGTGTTTATCATACACTGGCTGCTCTCTGAGTTTTTCTACAGCAAACTTTATACTTTTATAAAATTCTACTCCTAGAAGCTCTTAAATATTGAGGCACGTTTGAATGAGGAGCTTAAGTGATGTCTAATGAAATGAATGTGTATTTATATTTTCCCATCCTCCCATTTAAGGTAACTTCCATCAAAATGTCCATTACAGAAACTGCATTCCTATATTAATCTCACCATTTATTAAATATGTTACTTTAGCTTAGATTCTAAACAGTTTATATCTAAATTCCATCATTTTAAAAAGTAACTTAATTATCATCTTCACAGTGTTATTGGTAGAACAAGTAACTTTGAAATGTATAATATTTAGCTGGTATGTGGTACACTACAAGTGTTCAATAAGCATCGATGATAATAAGGTTACTATTTTAGGATAAGATAGAAATATTTTTCGAGAAAGATATTCTAAAACGAACAAGGTATTTTTTGCTGGAGTGTATCCAGCAGTATGGTTTATCAAACAAGACATCTTACAAAAGAAAAGAGCAATATATTTGGAGTGAGAAAATCTAGACTCTGGTCCTGGCTTTGGAGTGACCTTGGAAAAGTCTTTCACAGATTATGAACCTGCACACTGAGGAAGGATTCTGGTCCTGGCTAGTTCCCCTGAAGCCCTCTCTCTCCATTCTCCCTGCCCTACTACCCTTCAGCAGACTTTTAAAAAAATTAGCTTTATTAAGCTATAATTAATACAAGAAAAAATATACATATTTATTGTGTGACTTATCTGTTCTGAAACCTAATTAGTTCTTTATTCTTTAGAGCATTTACCTGGGGAAATCCCCTTAAACCTACCCACCCAGATCTTCTGTTTGACTTCTCTGCATTCGAGTTCTCATTTTAAATAGCATCTTTTCATGGGAAGTAATCACTGGTTACCTGTATAAACCTGAGTCCCCTAACCTTATTGGCTTCTTAACAATCATTATTATCTGAAATTATCTTATGCTTCTGTTTGTTTACATGTTGTTGTCTGTTTATCCCTGATAGAGTGATGTCTCTGTGAAAGCACAGGCCTTGTCCACCTTTTTCAATGCATTATATCCTGACGCAAAGTAGATTCTCAATAAATATAGATTGAATGGAAAAAAAAATCACTACCCTAATTATTCTGAGACAGTTACTACGAGGACAAATAAGACAACAGATGCAAACTCATCTCTTGAACTGTAAAGTACACTACAAACTACTATTATTAGGTAGATCTTAACAGTTTTATGTGACTTGCCCCAAGTTATAAGAGCTATTATGTAAAACTAGAATCTGAACCCAGACAGTCTAACTCAAAGGCCTATAATCGTAATCATTTAGCTGCAGTTCATGTGCAGCTACAGAAACTAGGCAAGATGTTGATGGCCAACCACCTTAAACAAAATAACTCTTTCTTCATTTGCTCAAAGACATTTCAGCCTATCAGGACTTCGTTAGGGTCCAACATGGATTGGGAAATTTTGTAACTCATTTTAAGAACTTGGTATGGAATATTTGATTTTTTGTTAAAATCTAAGCTCTCTTGGATTGCAAAAAGCTGGTTGGGATTATCACAGTGAACAATTCTTCCCTTTTTACCTTCCATTGCCATGACTAAGGACACGTCAAGTAAGGACTCATTGGTGAAAAGAGTAGCAGGGAATTAGCTGCATGAAGCCTATAACTTTCAACCCACTTTTCCCTGACCTCCAGAGAGGAATGTGGCTATATCAAGTCTGATTTCAGTATTAAAACATATTTGCCTGGCGTGAACTCTCTTGGAATTTAATTCACAGCTGTTAGGAAGAAAATGACTTAAGCGAAGCCATATGTGCTTATTTTATAATTGTTTCAGGCACTGCTTGACAAAATTCAGGTTTTTTTAACCTTAAAATATTTTTTTATATAACTAGCTTATATGGGTGCCCGTGCTAGAATCTTTTTCATGATACAAGCAGGACATTAAGTGAGTATGACTTTTTCCTTTTCTTCTGTCAATACCATTTTATGCTCATTTGGTTGTCTGTAATTCTTATATAATGTTAAATAAGTATTTCTTTTAGACTTAGAGCAAACTTATATTTTGGTTTCTTCATCAGTTGCTTTATACAGTTTGCCAGGGAGATATAGCTCTGAATTACTAATATTCCATCTAGAAAATAATGATGATCTATTAGGGAGTTAAACTAAAAAAATTCTACTGTTTACTTTTCATCAAATATGATAACTAATGAAATGATAAGAACTGCATTATAAGAAAATCCTGATAAATATCTTTGAAAATGAAAGATTCAAGTCTTATGTAACAACCTTGCTCATTTTTTAAGAGGAGTACTGGCAAAATAGAAAAATCAGACTGCTGAGAGGACACAAAAGTGCATCATATAGCATTAAGGAAGCAGGATGTTTAACCTAGGACAGAGGAGATTACAAAAAGACTTATTGCTATCAAATATTGGAAGAAACATATACTGAAGCGCCATGGGAACACATATTGCTGATAACACCTTCTTTGAAACACTCTGCAGAGCAAGTGTTGTGTTAGTAGGTGGTAAGTTTTCCATAATTGGAAACATTTAAGTGTGAGACAGAAGACTGCTTACTGGAGATATTACAGGTAAAAACTGATTTCTCAGATCGACACAATAAACTTGAGAATTTTTTCAAGTCCCTTGTGTTTGAGGAATGAATAATTATTCACATGACTGGAGCCCTAGATGTCAGAAGACCTGAGATGTATAACTACTTCTCTCACAGACCTTTGGGGGTTATTGGCCACATGACTTAAGCACAGTTTCATTATGTTTAGTAACTCTTTAACATCCAGCCAAGCACTCAGATGGGACTGTACTTTGGAGCACCTTTCTTGAAAGTTTTAAGTTTTCCTCAATTATCCAGGACTAGCCAGGGCTGACAGTATGCAGCAGGCTGCCCCAAACCAGTGCCAGGACTTGCATGAGTCCCACCTTGCAGTCCACTTCTGGATACTCTCTGAACTCTGCCTCCATGCAAGAGGTTGATCAGATGCCCCAATAAGCTTCAGAATTGACACATATATAGTGTCTAAGGGTCCCATCTTTGCATCCAAGCCTGGCAAGTTGATTGGTCCCACTGAGCAGCATGGCATTTCTTTCCACAGATGGCATGAAGTTGGGCTTTCCAAACCATGCTACCGTGCTGATTGTGAGTGATCTTTGCTCTTGTTAGACACATGAGTTCAGGATTATCAGTATTCCACTGTCAAACACTGGGCTTAAGTCATGTGTGTGGCTTCATGTGTAAGTTCTCAAACATCTGTGTACCAACCTTGATGAAGCCTCTGGTGTACAGGAACTGAGAGCAGCAGGGCAAGCAGCAGGGAACCTTCACCTTGTGCACTTCCTGTCACTGGCACTCATGGTGGTCACCTATACATTCTCTGTGACATATTCTCTGATAGTGGCAGAACCTGTTTCTTCCAAGGACTTTCATGACTTTTGCTCCTCAAAGACAATGAGACCTTGCATTTGATGTCTTCTCTGCATCCAGTCAATGCAGTGACATTGGGCTTCCCTACGTCAGTTGCAAGCCACTCTGGGTAAAGAACAGACATTCCTTGTGTGAATGGAACCACCTGTTACTCTGCCCATGGACTCTTTGTCTGTCCTGCCGCTGTTGGTTGAGTGTGAAAAGCAGGAGTATAGCCAATACTGAAATAAATTACCTTCTAAGAAAGCAGTGGTCAAGACCTAAAAAGTTCAAGAGAATACATTATTGGGAAATGTGTTTTTCTATGTTTACACTGTATAAAATTCTGAATGGTAAATTTAACATGACCATACAATGAACTATAGTTTAAATTTTTTTGTTTAATCTGGACAACACTTGCATTCATGATCATAATCAATAATGCATAGTAATAACATTTGAGAGAGTTAATGGAAGTCAGTATTCATAGGTAGCACAATGGATAACCCAGAATTATAAGAAATGAGATAATTAGCACTAAATACATGGTATTGGGACAAGAAGTCCATGCTATTTCAATACAAACTGGTTTTGTAAAGCCATGGCATTGTGAGTAATGATTTGCTACATTTTTCTCAAGTTGGGAGATATGCAATTAGCCAGGAACAGCATATGTCACAATATAGAACATGAAAGAGAATTTATAGGATTGAAGAGAAAGAGATGGTGCTTCGGCACTAGGTAGAATCGTCATGTCCACTGAGTGGACAGTAATAAAAATGTGAGGAACTCATCTCCACTCATTGTTCTACATTTTCATCAATAAATTACTACTCTTAGGGTTCCTTCAATCTTCTAATAAATGTTTAACTGAATTGTTTATATAGATGGGAACCCTACAAAATATTTGCTCAGGGCTCCACAAACCCTAGCCATGGCAGTGCTCATCTATTTTAGGAATTGTCCTATATTCTGTAAAAAGTTCCTTTTAACTGTAAAAGCCATGATTTGTATGACCATTTTATTATCTATTCCATAAATATATTTGTGCATGATTTTTAGCAAACTTAATAAGAATAAGCAAGCTCAAATAGAATAAGCTTGATGTACAAATAAGGTAAAATATTGTATGATGGACAAGACCAAAACACTGGATCAGATTTGAGTACTGATAAAAATAACAGTTGGATCTTTTCTGAGTCTATTAATTAATTTTACAATTCACAAATAAACAAGTCATACAAAGAATTTCTGTGTAAATTCAAGATCACAGTTAGTAATGGCACAAGTGGTTGTGACTTCTAAGTTTTTGATTAGTTCCCCATGGTTAAGTTTGAGAATTCATTGAGAATACAGAATCTATTTACCATGTTAGGTGACCCCATGATCCTGGGAGAACTTGTTTTTATACACTTTAAGCTAGAGACTGAGGAGGGAAGAGTGTCTTTGCTAAAGGGCTTTCCTCATTACCATAACCATGGCCAGACAGTCAGTTGTTTTGTTGGTGCACAGTTCAACACACTGGTGGCTCCTCAGGCAGGTCTGACTATAGCCTACCCTGTAGGTGGTGACTCTTCCGCTACACAGGTCCCTTTCATTTATATATGTACCCATGTAAGTGCCCCTTAAATTAAAAAATAAAAACAGAAACAAACAAAAGATCAAGAACAATTAAAATATCAAGGTATATGTGAAAAATTAAAACTGCCCAGCTTTTTAGGGATTCCTAAACACACGAAACAAGTTAGCCCCACACCTTCAATCAGGGACTGATGGGTGTGATTAGTATTTAATGTGAGGACACCTGATATTAGAATGTTTTTATCCTTGAAACATTGAGCATAATGTGATTCAAGGCCAGAAGTGGCCATGAGTGTTGCCATCAAGTCTGGAGCAGGAGCTGGGAAACTGGAGATATTTGTAGGAGGAAAGTTAATAAAGTGGCTTCAAAGATATAAAAAAACTCATATGCCAACTTTCAAACTGAAATGGGAAGAACCAGAGATCCAGAGATCACACAGCATAGTGGATGCACATGTGTTTTGGTGTCAGACAACTTGACTTTAAAACTCATATGTTATTTATTACTATATACCTTGCTGGGTTGTTGTGACAATTACAGAGAATGTGTGTGGAGAGCCTCCTGCAATACAGACACCTAATTAGTAGAACTATTGCTTGTACTCAGCTCTGTGTATGTATGGGAAATAACATTCATGGTATGATGTCTTCTGGGAGATTATGAATTACTTGTGGAAAAGACAATGTGTACCTGAACCATACTGAGTAGGAGGGGTCAAGGTGGCCAAGAGAATAAAGTTTCATGACAGAGGCTAGGGCATTTTACTGTGTCATTTACAAATACCTCCTTAAAGAAATGTTTTTAAGAAGTCTTCGGTTTTGGAAAAACGTACATTCATCATGACTAGTAATATGCAAAGTATCCCTTGAAAAGAAGCCTGAGATGAAATATACCAACACGTTAACAGCATAGAAGGCGCACAGTGAGTAGACTAGAGTCATAGAATTCTTGATTTAGACCCTTTCTTTGCTATTTATCAGCTTCATGCTCTTTAACAGGGGATTCTAATTCTATTCCTCAATGAAAGTAGACAGTATAATAGAACCTATCTTAACACTTTTTTGCTGTGACAATTAACTGAGATCATGAATGAAATAACTATAAACTATGAATAGTATTATTATCATCACTGAGCAGGAGCACCAGAGGTGGCGGACTTCATCCATTTCTGAATTTTCAGTTTTCCTGTATTGAACATGAATTACATTTATAACAGAAAAATACAAAATTAAGTATAAGAACATTTCGGTAGAAGGAAAACTGTGGTCGCATTAAGAAAGTAGATATGTCTCAGAATCAAAAGCAATGAAACTCTCTCTGGGTTATGTCCAATGGAGTAAGGAGAAATGCTTTCTTAGGCACACCTTTTTTCAAGTGGAGACCTCTACGGAACCATCTTCCAGTAGATTCGAAATCTTAAATATTAGACTTTCAACCACATATTAGACATATCCACATCATAATTTGTAAAAGTTTTACACGAAAACAATTCTTCCTAAGGTATTTGAAGTAATGTTTTCATGATTAGAATAAAAAATAAAGCAACAGGGATTCTCAACCTAAATTTTCCTTTACCCAGGTGGAAGGTGTTGATGATGAAAAGTAGAATCGAATGCATTTTTTTCCAATCAACAAATTAACATTCTAATCAGAAATATAGAGTTGGTCTTTGTCCCCATTTTGGAGTTTCCTAACTGATGAGAGCAATAAAAGTATCTTTTGTTATGTTGATACGGTGACTTAGAAGATTTCTAAAAGTCAGATATCTACTGCTTTGAAAAAAAATCATCTCATTTGGTGTGTTAAGAGAAGTGTTTTAGCTTATATTTGTTAGAAGATGATTTTGCCTCAGTATATTTTGGTGAGAAGAAGTTTTTAGAGCAATTAATAATGCATTAACTGACAAGATATCATTGCTTTTTTTTTAATCAAATGTCTCACCACACCACTTTGTAATTTTACTCTCAGCCATCTGCCAAGCTAGGTAATTTAACCACATTTTGTCTTACATATGTGGCCTACTTTGAAAGTTTCAACATTTTTCTGGCTTTGTTTTCAACAGACACCAAATTCAAATAACTGAATGTGTGAATGTTCCACATTTTTATACAAATATAAGCATCACAGAAAATATACATACTATTATTACTTGAGAAATTCTCTTTAAGCTGTATTTAGTTAAGTGCTTACTTCTCAATAAAGTAATCTGAACATTTCTCTTTTGGTTAAAAGAATACTTCTGATGGCTGGAAAAGAAAAAGCCTTTAAGATTTTCCTTGACATTTGGTTATTCTCAGACCGTGAAAAAATGAGTTTTTTCTGCACCCATTGCTAGTAGACCGGTCCCAGATATGGCTTCAGGCAGAAGCAGATAAAGTTCCAGTTCTTCATGTCCACATGATAGAGATGAATAGAATAATCCTTACTAAATGGATATATACAACAAAGAAAGCTTCCTAACGTTTACTGAGCACAGTAGTAGGCTGAAAAATGCCCCCAGTCCACCAAAGATATGCCCGTGTCCTAGTCCCTGGAGCCTGAAATGTTACCTTGTTTGGAAGAAGGGTCTTTTCTGATATGATTAAAAGTCTTGAGATAAAGAGATCATCCTGGATTCTCTCAGTGGGCCTTAAAAGCTATCGAAAGTGTCATAAGAGAGAGAAAGGAGAAGACACACACGCAAGAGAAGGCTTCGTGAAGATAATGGCAGAGACTGGAGTGATGTGGATGCCAGCAAAAAGTTGGAAACCACCAGATGCTGGAAGAGGCAAGCAACATATTCTTGATTTTGGCCCATTGAAAATGTTGAACTTTTGGCCTCCGGAAATGTGAAAAAATAAACTTCTCTTGTTTTAAGCCACCAAGTTTGTGGTAATATATTAATGCAGCCACAAGAAACTAATGCAGCAACCTACTATGTTCAAGGCCTAACTAGTTATTCTTTAGAATTATCTGTAGTTTTGATGCCAAAAGCTCAGCCCCTGTGCACCAGTGCTGAATTGAATCTCGGAGACAGGGTGAAGTAGAAAAGAATAGCTTTATTGCTTTGCCAGGCAAAGGGAGACATAGCAGGCTCCTGCCCCGAAAAACTATGTGTCCCAAACAGGAAGGATTTGATGAGGCATTTTAGAGGAGTAGTTCAAGGGTGAGGTTGCTGGTAAGATAAGAGTGTGTGCAGAGCCTGTATTCCTCTAATCTGGTTTTAGGTAATCTTCTTGATGAGCTTCTCTGGTTTCTTTAATGTAGCCTCAGGTGATCTTTCCCTGGTAGGAAGAATGCTGACATCTTAAAGACCTTAAAGATATTGCTAGGTGTATCCCTTGAGGTGGAACCAGGACCCTGCCCCAAGGCTGCAATATTGCTTCTTGGCTGTTCCTCCCTTGTCTTTGCATCCCTTCTCTTCCTAAATTAGAAACTGTTCGCATCTGCCCTTTGGAACTCAGGGAAGTTCATGGAAACTGGAGTCTGTTTCCTACAGGAAAACAGGGGACAGAAAGTCTTCTGTGCCCAGGACCTCCACAGGGTCCTGCTCAATTTCAGTTTGAGGAAGATTATATTTATCTTAATTGTACAGAGGAGGAAAAAGAGTGAAGTTACCCAATGTCCCACAACTGCAGTGCAGCAGGGTCAACATACAAGAATTTGTCTAAGTGGCCCCAAAATTTATGGTAAATTTACCTACTCATGTTTGCTCACTAATATATTATTCCTTTAAATACCACCCCAAACACTGGTGGCTTCGTTTAAAGGTTCTTTAGGTAGTAATGGAAAGAAGAGGCAACCGTTGTCTTAGATAAAGCTTTCATTGGTACCTGCTATGGAACGAATAGTGACCATAAATCTCTAATATTTTTCTACTCTTTTTTCACCATAATAGTTATTTTCACACAAACCTGGCCAGCTGAAGATACACCTGTCATGTAGACTTTAAAACTGGTTTTGATCCCCAGAGTCCTGATGGCTGGAGTTTCTCTTCATGAAAATCTTAGCTTTGCTCACAAAATTGAGTCTGAGAAAGACTGTTACTCAAGAAGATGATAGATTTTCATTTATGTTACCTGAGAAACTAATAAAATCAGGGTGAACATGTTAAAAAACATGCACACATTAAATGTTCTCATTATAAATTGACTACATGAATGCATTTATGACTCAAATGGTTTCCTGTTTAAAGTTGACAAAAAACACTGTTTCTCTTCCTCATACTCTTTTATTTCACTTGTAACATGCTAACAAAACACATTCTAGCCTAAATCTGATTTTGTTATTCATATCTTATAAAATTAGCTGTAATCAACTTGAAGATTGGTGATTGGTTATGACTTAGAGGGGCGGGATAGGAAGGGTGGGAAGGAGTTGCGAGAGGGAGGGGTGTGGGGATTATATGTATAAATACAGCTGATTCACTCTGTTGTACAGCAGAAATTGGCACTACAGTGTAAAGCAATTATACTTCAATAAAGACCTTAAAAAAAAAATTGGGTGTAGAGGTGACTAAAATTGCTGGTAAATTATAAATTGGTCCTCAAAGTGCATTCTCCTTGTTCACTGGTCTACCTTCCTGCCTTTGGATTCAGTCTTGCTCTGGTTCTCAGGTCAGAATGGCTTGCAGGAAGGTAGTACTATCTTTTGTGATCTAAAGAGTAATCTTTAGCACAATCAGATAGAACCAATAGGTAGGATACACCCAGTATAGGGAACTGCAACAATGACCAGAGAGGTTCTTCCATTCTAGACATTATCCAAAATATTCATTGGAATAGAATGAACCCATTCAAAAGAATGTAAAGAAAATGATCATTTTATTATGTAAAATCTATGCTTTGTATTGTTTTATTCACATGAACATAAATTAATCTGTTTTTCATTGTTTTTATTTTTTTATTTTTAATAAATTTATTTATTTATTTACTTTTTACTGCATTGGGTCTTTGTTGCTGCACATGGGCTCTCTCTGGTTGCATTGGGGGGGGGTTTGTCTTCATTGTGGTGTGTGGGCATCTCATTGCAGTGGCTTCTCTTGTTGTGGAGCACAGGCTCTAGGCACACGGACTTCAGTAGTTGTGGCATGCAGGCTCAGTAGTTGTGGCTCGTGGGCTCTAGAGTGCAGGCTCAGTAGTTGTGCCTGGGCTTAGTTGCTCCGTGGCATGTGGGACCTTCCTGGACCAGGGCTCAAACCCACAACCCCTGCAATGGCAGGTGGGTTTTTAACCACTGTGCCAGCAGGGAAGTCCCCCATGGCTCATTGTTTTTAAAGACACAATGATTCTTCTTAACCTACTAGGTTAAGTTGTAATCCTTGCTCTAGATGATGCTGGACCTCCATTTTTCTTGGGCTGCATCCACTGAACTGACCCTTTTTTCCTGAGTCCTATGAAATCTGATCACTTATTTGCTGTTGGGATATTATTTCCTCATTTCATGACTTGAATTATGATTTCACTTACTCCTTTTTATGTAGATTCTCTACAAGTTCAAGATTCACTTTGTGTTCAGCCTTTGGAGTGGTTTGGCTGACCTCCTTATGCTGTACACAAAGCAGGTGCCTTCTCTGCTGGGTGAGTCAGGAATGTCTTTTGTCAATCGGCTTGGCTTGGCAGCTTTCTCTCTATCTGGAGAAACTTGGCCTGCTCCATCAGTATCCTCTTCTCTGCTGTGGCAGTAACAATTATAGAGTATTTTCCTCTTGGCAGGAAAAGTTACTTTTTAATGAAAAATGGATTCTACCATGAAAACTGCCTTGACACTTGCTGACAACATCACTTTGGCAGCAATATCTTTTTATCTATGAGGTCAATTTATATACAGTAAAATGCATATATCTTAAGTTCACAGTTCGACAAGTGTTGACATCAAGATATAGAAAATTTTCATCACCTTAAAGAGGTCCCTTATGCTCTTCCATATCAACGCATCCTCTTCCCCAGACAATCACTATTCTAATTTTATCACATTGATTAGTGTTGCCTGAGTTTGAAACTTCATATGAATGGAATCGTACATCACACATTATTAATACCTCATACATGTATCATAAATCTTTGGTGCCCGGCTTATTTTGCTCAACGTCATGTTTTTGACATTTATCCATATGTTTATACTCATCAATACTTGATTTCTGTTAATGGATGAATGGTCTGTTCCATGAATATACTACAATGTATCATCTATCAATTCTGCTATTGATAGATATTTGGGACTGTTTTCAGTCTGTGGCTATTACGAATAAAATTGGTTTGAAAATTCTTGCACAGGAATATACCTAAAAATGGAATTGCTGTGTTACAGAGTAGGTATTTGTTTAACTTAATTAGAAACTGAAGTATCTTAAGGGCAGTTTTTAAAATATTTTATGGCTACTCTGGACAGGCAACAAGAGTTCAAATCGCTGTAATAATACAGAATCAACAAGCTGACTTTTATTTCTAGACTTTTGAGACGGAGTGTTTTATACGTTTATTTATTTGATAAACTTTTAATAGAGAAAGAAGAACAGGATTGTCATATGCATGACCCTAGAAACTCAGGTTGCCTCATTGCAGGTGGACCCCAGCAAGGAGGCTTTTATTCAAGGGAGGAATTGCACCCATGCTTACATTCAGGTGGGTGCAACCCCCTCTTTCTAGTAGTGCATTCTCAATTGTAGTGACATCACCCCCAGGGGTGTGAAAATTGAGAGGGTGGGTGGGGAAAAAAAACTTATCCCTTTAAAGTATAGAGCACAGATATACATACAGAACAGAAACAGAAATACAATGTATCTGTGGTATTTTTATGTATTATTTATAGGTATCTATAAAAGGCCCCATACAGGGGGCAATAATGAAAAACAAATGGTTCAAGAATAGTGCTTTAGTAGCTTAAATACAATTTCTCAGACAACACCTTGTACTAGTGTTTATATTTAGATTCTCTAGTGCCTAGGCTCTTTCCTTCTATACCTCACTTCCAAGGCTATTCACAAACTTGCACTATGAGAAGGTATATCACAGAGGACAGGGAACTTGGAGCACCATTACATGAAATTACCTCCAGCCTCATCTAATTCTCACCTGGTTTCTCTGTGTCATGATGAGAGAACTTCCATGAAGTATGTGTCTACATTTGATAACCCAGGAGCTTATAGGTTTGCCTTATAAAGTTGGTGGTCTTTACCCATGCCATGAGACATAGTGTTATTTGCCTTTACGCAGCTTGTCAAAATGTCTAAGTCATATTCTATCTTGTATTCCACGTAAAACAATCCTATTAATTTGCTTGTTTTATTTTTAAAAATCTTCTTTGCTAAGAACCTGTTGAGAAATCCAGTCTTGTTCTTGTCAATTCTTTCCCTGAAACTAGTAGTCTGATCCCTGATCCCAAGTCCAGTGCTTCTAGTCATAGTTCTTTTAGAGCATCCCTAAAGAGACCTTCTATTTTGCTGTCTGGGCCTCCAAGCCTTGCCCGCTTTGCTCTACTGACTCAGAATATTGAGATTCTTTGATACTTCCTGTCACCATTTTCAAATATTTACCTCAAGAAAGAACAGAGATTTCTATGCCTCTTACAACAAGCCATGCCAACACAAATTGACTTTCCTTGACCTCAGATATGTAAGTCTAGTGCATGTCCCCATCTTCTTCTAGCCTACTCTGTCTTGCTACAAATACATTGCAATGTCTAGTAGTCAATTCCTCAATTCTGACAAGAGTAATTCTATAAAAAATGGAAGAGGCTGATTCAATCCCTCTTTATCTTATCTGTGGCAGATAACCTGGTTGAGAAATTTGCTCTGGTACCTTCCCATGGGCTTATCAAGAAAGAATTGACAGGTATTCTTTGCCTCTTTTTCCCTAGGGACTCTTTTTCCCTTACTCTCATTGAATAGATAAGAGGTTTAGGGAAATAAATGCTGGACTGTCTGAGACTGGTTGAATTCCAGGTTTAAAAAAAAAAAAAAAAAAGAGGTGAGTCAAAACATATCTATTCCCTAAATCTTGTAAATTGATTCTTTGAGGTTTGAAACAAAGCTGCACTCCCCACTTCCACTCTGACCCAGAGGTGATAGGAGCATTTAAGGAATATTTGGATTATCGGAGACTGAAATATAAGCTGTAGAACCTTGGGAATCACAACAGTGAAAAAGCTGGGAGTTGGTCCGGAGCATCAGCACTGTAAGCCTCTGAATGGTCCCTACAGCCTCAGACAATGAACATCTTTGTGGCGACCATGGCAAGACCTGTGGTCTTTCTTTAAGCTTCCCAAAGTCATTTAGTATGGCATCCTGCATGACTCTAAGGAAGGGAAAGGGTCTCCTGCAAAATGACTGACTGAATTTCTCATTAAACATTCATGGAGAGGGCAGAGATAAGGAAGTCCAAAGCCAAACTGAACTCGATTTGGAACATGGGGAGAGGAAGTTCATGCACTCAAGTGTTGAAAATCAAATTTATACTTATTTAACGTTTACCAGTACTGACTCTATTACATTTTGACCATACTCTCTTAAGTAGACCATCCATCTCAAATTTGTATAACACTATCTTTTTTATTTTTCTTCACGGTGCTTAATACTATCTGATGTAATAGTATGTTTGTTTACTGCTTTTCTCTCTACTAGTTTTAAGCTCCATGAAAGAAGAAACTTTGTCTCTCTTATTCACTGCTCTATACCCCATACTTAAAATAGTGCCTGACCTATAGTAGGCACTCAATAAATATTTAATGATTGAATGAATAGTATTCAGAAATTCTCATGGTAAAAAGTAGGAGGAGATAGTGATGATGTCAAAATATTTAATCTTAAAATATTAACAAGATGCAGCTCTCTATGAAATAAAAAAATATTTCCTGGATTTCTTAAAAATAGTGCTATGTCATCATTTTGTATTTTGCTTTAGGACTCTCTTCAATTTATTTAATACCTTTGCTTTCCTTTTTTGGCTTATCTTTGTTCAGAAGATGATCCCCCTGGAGTGTATCAGCAGTTGGGGAGGTGTATGATTTTTTTTTTTTTTTTATAAATTTGTTTATTTTATTGGCCGTGTTGGGTCTTTTTTGCTGTGCACGGGCTTTTTTTAGTTGCGGCGAGTGGGGGCTACTCTTCATTGTGTTGTGCGGGCTCCTCATTGCTGTGGCTTCTCTTGTTGTGGAGCACAGGCTCTAGGCGCTTGGGCTTCAGTAGTTGCAGCACATAGGCTCAATAGTTGTGGCTCACGGGCTCTAAAGCGCAGGCTCAATAGTTGTGGCACATGGACTTAGTTGCTCTGCGGCATGTGGGATCTTCCTGGGGCAGGGATTGAACCCGTGTCCCCTGCATTGGCAGGCGGATTCTTAACCACTGCGCCACCTAGGAAGCCCAGAGAGGTGTATGATTTTATCAGCTCACTCTATTTCTTTGACAATCTTAGACTTCCAGTCAGTCTGAAGTGATTTTATGTCCCTCTTTGCTTATTGTTAATATACCTTGCTATTTTTAGATATATCTTAATATATATATTTTGTAATCCCCTATGTCTGATTTTCCAAAGTAATAATTGATTATTTTTATATGGTAGACATTTAATATTTTTTACTTCTAGAGTCTATGTGGTATATTTACATTAATATCATCATTGTATTTTTAAGGTATTGAGGTGTAGAATTCATGCTAAAGGAATTAAGACAGCTTTCTTTGTTTATCTAGAGTCAAAAAATAAATGTGAACTGGGGGGAAAACCGTGGGAGTTTAAGAGAAGGAGAGTGCAACCGATCTGGAGTCAAATTCCAACAGATTCTTACCAGTAATGCGTACAGTCTGAAGAAAAGAGATCATCGAGCTATAGGACTTCTCTCCAATGGAATAAATTATCCTTTTTAGTTATCTAGTGCTCAGTAACAAATCTTCCAAGTATGAGTGTCTTAATCCAACTACAATAATTTGATATCTTTCACAGTTTCTCTGGGTCAGGAATTTAAAAGTGACTTGGCTGGGAATTTTTGGCTCAGGGTCTCTCCTGAGGTTGCATGCAGGAGATATGGGCTGAGTTGCAGCCACCTGAAAGTTTCATTAAAGCTGAAGCACCCACTATTAGGTGATTCTGTTACAAAGCTGACACATTGGTACAGGGTATTATGAAGAGACTCTAGGTCCTTTTCACATGGGCCTCTCTATGGGGCTGTTTGAATATCCTGACATCGTGATGATTTTTCCGCAGAGTTCAGTGATCCAAAAAAAACCAAAGCAGAAATTGCAATGCCTATTATGGCCTAGCCTTGGAAATCACACTTTTACCATGTTTCTTGGCCAGTTCTGATTCAATGTGGAAAGAAACTAGACAAAAATATGAATACAAGGAGACAGTAAGTATTGGAATCCATCTTGTAGGCTGACTTCTACAACTTTCATACTTAAAAACTATCTCCAGGCAGAATTAGAGAGAGAGAAAGTAGAAAGTTATTTCTCCAGTTGTGAATGTCCACTTGATTAGTCGCTCTTAATAGTAATTTTCTGCTCTCTGAACTACTAATCAACCTCTACAACATCCAGCCCTATAATACCCTGGGGAGAATTCAAATGATATTCAAGTAGGCATGAAGGAGACCTAAACAGAACACACTGAAAGTACTTTTTTTTCTTTCTTTCTCCCCCCCCCCCCCCTTTTTTTTAAATTTCTTTTTCAAATGTCAAGTTTGGTAAAATTAACCTGTTCTCATTTAATATTAGATAGGGGAAAAAAATAACATGGCAATAATTGTACATTTCCTTAGCCCATTTTTTCTTCTTCTCTCTTAAACTATCATTTTCTGTCTTAACTCCCCTCAGATCTCTAAGCCTTCTCCTGTCCTCTCACTGGCAGATGATGACCTTACCTCTTAGTTCCTTATCAGTTAGACACATTTTTAAATTAACTTTCCTATATCTGTTGTACGTACTCTCCCTCACTTCCATCACTGGGAAAAATATTGTGCTTTTAGCTACTGGCAGCCCTTCCCCTCATATACTAGAATGCATCATCTCTTACTCAAGGAAACTTCTCCAGCAACTGGTTTCTTTCTTTCCTCCATTCTCAGGTTTTTCTTTTTTGGGGTCATTCCTATCAGCTTAAGAACATGCCATTAATTTTCCCATTTTATTATTTTTTACTTGACCTCACATTCATCTCCAAATGTTGCCCATTTTTCTTTTCCGTTTTAAGACAGCTCCTCAAAAGAGTTATGTATACTTGCAAACTCCAGTTCCTCTCCTCCCATTCTCTCTTGAACCAACTTCTTTTAAGCTTTTTATTTTCATGATTCCACTGAAACAGCTCTTGTTAAAGGCCAGTAATAACCATCATACTGCTATGTTTAAAGGTCAGTTCTAAGTCCTCTTTTTGTACGACTTATCGGTAACATTTGACACAACCGATCACATCCTCCTCCTTAAAATATCTTCTCCGTTTGGCTCCCAGGCACACAGTACATGCTTGCATTTTCTACCTGTCACAGTGGCTGCTTGTCTTTAGTTTGTGTTCTTCCTTGCTCACCTGTCTGATCTCTTCACAATAATATGTAACAGAACCAATTACAGAGTCTCGAGTTTAGAGAATTGAAGTCTATACAGAAAAAAAGTCTTGAAAATTAGAATCACTTTAATTGGAGAATTTAACATGCGCTCATTTCATGACACTCAAAGGAAAAAAGAAGGAATCCAGAACATACGGATAACACAATTATAATGCTCAAATAATACAGATGTGCTGAGAGCAAGCCCTGATTGTTACTCAGGAGGACATCCTGACTCCCATGCTGGGAAGTAGGACTGAGTGAGTTGCCACATTCACACTCCAAAACAGCCTTCTTTCTGCCATATATGTGATTGCTCATGTTGCTTACACAAAGTCTTACTCAGAGTCATAGGATCTTGTGGATTTGTTTACATTATTTTGTTTTTCTCTGTTAGAAGAAAATAATAGGAGAACTCAGAAAGGATTCCATTACCTCTAAAGAGAAGAACAGCCATTTCAGCAGCCACTAGTCTGTAAATGTTTTCCCCTCTGCCTCCAACACTGGAGATGTGCTATGGGTGTAGAAAACCAATGCAGAAAGAAATGAACAGTATGCCATGATGAAGTAGGGTCTAGCATTTTAGGTGGACTTACTGGACATCTGTGGGTTGGGACAGAAAAACAAGCTCACTACCAAAGTTTTGCATACCAATGGTTTTGGTTATAGGTAAGATATGTGGAAATTTAAGTTTGAGGTTTCCCAGAAATTCTGATTGTCAATAAATAGCATATACACTTAAATGTTTAGAATATATTTACTTATTAATGTTCATTCTTTTAATATGTTAGACAATGCCAGTAGTAAAGAGTTCAGAAAGGTTAGAAAGAAAGATGAGAATATTCTATGTAGGGAATGTGAATATAAATGTAAAACACTTGATCAAATAAAAATACAAGAGTTTTATAGTAGACGGATAAAGACCTGCCTTAGCAAGAATGATAAGTGACTGTCAGCTAGTTATTTACTTCACAGCCCTCAGTTAGGTTTCATTGTTATTTCAAAGATGAGTAAGTACCAGTATTATATTATTAGATGAGAAACCATAATAACAGTTCTTATGAAAAACACCTTACCATTTTGCATGTGGAATATCCATTATCTTTAGCAATGCAAATCCTCTGTGACATTCACATTAAGTATTTGCATTATAATGTACTCACTTGTTCTTCACTTTTATCCCTAATTCATAATTATGAGCCTTTTGCTTAGAACAGGATTAGGATCATTATTATTAGGAAAATGTTCTTTCCTATGTAGAGTCAATGAATTCACTAGAGATTTTTGCCCGCATGATGATTACTTGATTAGGTACACCTGGAAAATCCTTAAAGAAAAGAACCCGAATGAGAGGGATTCTTTCTATTTTTGCTGTTCAGACATGTGCAGGGATGTCTGAGGATACTAGGGACACTCAGGCTACAGAAATCAAGCTGTTTATGTAAAACATGAATCCATGACACTCATTGACACTCGTGTTCCCACAGCAGAGATCAGAATCCTGCTGCATTTAAACTGAGCAGAAGCTGGGGCTAAAATAATAAGAAATAGTTTTATTTATTTATTTATTTATTTATTTTATCTTTGGCTGCATTGGGTCTTTGTTGCTGTGCATGGGCTTTCTCTAGCTGTGCCAAGTGCGGACTACTCTTCGTTGCGGTGCGCGGGCTTCTCATTGCAGTGGCTTCTCTCCTAGAGCACAGGCTCTAGGTGTGCAGGCTTCAGTAGTTGTGGCATGTGGGCTCAGTAATTGTGGCTTGGGGGCTCTAGAGCGCAGGCTCAGTAGTTGTGGTGCCCGGGCTTAATTGCTCTGTGGCATGTGGGATCTTCCTGGACCAGGGCTCAAACTCATGTCCCCTGCATTGGCAGGCGGATTCTTAACCACTGCACCACCAGGGAAGCCCGATAATAGTTTTATTTAATAATTTAAATTGATGATTTTAGTCATGACCACCTGTTTAGATTTTCTTATCCACAGAATGAAGAATGGTATGGGAAATTTGATCCTTCTATAGAATATCATTGAGAATTTTCCTTGTAAGTAGGTACAGGGAACATAATCAATTGGAATATTGTTGAGATGAAGAGTGGCTAGTATGTAGATCTACTAATTCTAGTGATTAATTAAAGCCTAGAAAGATAGGAATTCAAAAGAAATATTTTCCAAAAGCAGTTGGATAAAATAAGCTAATTAAGGCCTCTTAATTTAATTAATCAGTATTTAAATAATTCATTACATCTCTATTAGTGGAAGACATTTTCTCAGGCATAGTAAAACAGAGTGTTATTAAAAAATTATATGGGCCCTGTCTCTATAATCTCATTCTGTAATTGTTGCAATTTATGCTTTAATATGTACTTTTGGAAGTCAAAAATATAATCTTTATAAGAGTGTTTTTTAATATAAATGTCATTATGCATGCTAGTCATAGTAATTTATTAGATCACCCATTGGGGATTAGTTGGGAGTACAATATTACACTACAAGTAAATTTAGTGAGTCTATGGTGTTGGATGTAAATCAATGCTACTAAAAGTGAAAAGAATCCTATTAATATAGAGAATGAAAAGTGAAATTCTATATTTATTTGTTTGGTCTTATTTCTCAGTTAAATAACAATAATAAGTATTGGAATTACTATTACTTCAAATTATATGTAGAGCAGGATAATATTTGTGTTAGTAAAATTTTGATTAAAGTTATTTGAACTAAAATAAATATTGAAATATATCATTATTTTGGGATTTCAGTTACTCTTGGTAAATGAAACTGGCTAGCAATTAATATTAATGGTGGTGACCAGCTTATACCTACTGGTAAGAGTGTGGATAGTGAGTTGAAAAATAGTTCAATAAGATATTAAGCTTATTTATTTATGCAATAAATTTATTAAATAATGAGGCTTTAGGAGATAGTTAATTCAGATTTTGTCTTGTGGCATCATACTTAAGGTAGGAAAGCAATTTTTAAAGTTGAAATGGATTGAGAATTTTGATGTAAAAAACTGTACATATACCAACTACTCTTACAAGAAGTGTTAAGCCTATAGCAGCTTTCTGGGGTGCAAATATAAAATAAAGTGATTGATTTTAGGTTAACATTTACTTTTCAAAAAGCATTATAATAAATAAACATAATATTAAGCCCATTAAACATTATAGTGAAGTTATTACATGTGATAAATTAAAAGACTTAGAAGTAATATTATAGATGCTAGTGAGTTTATATTTATAGAGTTATTAAGTAATTGTTATAACCCATAGTCTAAGGTGTCAAAATTATTTGTTTTATTGTTAAACCACATAATTTTACTCTTATAAATCTTTTTTGAATTAATTTGTAGGCTGTTTCTGTGACTCAGTATAAGAATAGCATTTATATATTTATCTATTTACTTATCATTTTATTTATTTGCTTCATGTGTAGATTGATATCCTAAAAAGTCCAAGGTAGTGTTAGTAAGAATAAAATATGGGGTCAAACAGTAACAATTTGATTGAGATTGGGAAAGATTTTGTTGTGAATTGTGAGGGACAGTTCTATATTTTCAAATACAAATTCATATGGATTTGGTCTTTCTGTATATAGGTAGTAGTTGTGGTAATCAGAATGTGAAATTACTAATATATATAGATAATATTGTTAGATAGTCCTGACACTAACATTAATTTTCCTTCATTGGGGTTAAAGCAAAACTAACAGACTCAGAGTTGGTTGTATCAATTAGTACAAGAAAAACAGGATCAGTATCAATACATTGTTATGTAAAGAAATAGATGATAATTAAAAGGATCATCATTCTGGTCAGTTTGAAAATTGAAGTGATCAGATATGAATAAAAATTTATTTGCCATATAAAGCATATAATTGGGGAATGTTTTACCATTTCTATGGAATCCATTTTTCAGAAGTAATGCTGTGTCGTAGATCCATCATAATTAGTGTACTATGTTTCATAATAGGTCAAATGTAAACACCTAGCATGATAAATAGTGTTTGTAAGATTTGTTTTTTATTTATTTCCTTTAGACTGTGGGGACTCTGGTGATAGATACTACAGCAGCTAGAAAGATAAAAATGTTGGGAAATGATACTTCTAATGAAACAGCAGTTTAGTAGTTTAATGCACGCTAATGATTAGCCTCCATCAAATTCTGGTAGAAGGGCTGCACTTGAGTGATTGAAAGCTCAAAAATATCCTGCAATAAAATAGTTCTAATACATTAAAGAGAATTATTTCATATTAAAGCTCTTTTTGTACAACTGATGTATGGGGATCTTGGAAAGTATCTTATTACACACTATTCCTTCATTAATGGCATACTGTTAGTGTATTGCTTAATAGTCTGAGTATTAATAGAGTTAATGATTTGAAATGGAAGCTTTAGTGGTGCAGATAAGGTCCCCTTTAGCGGACAGGAGCTTAACTTTATTACATAGTAAGCATATGTGTGGCAAGTCATTAGGTATTTGCTGCAATTGTAAGCTTCCTAGAGGGTTGAAGATGTGATTGAATTAGTGCAACAGTAAACTCTAATATTGTAGGAAATATTAGAATAATAAACATAATTGAGGCTACCGATAGGCATTTACAGCATTGATATGGATCAATTTTCAAAGTATTCTAAAGGCGCTGTCTCAAGCACAATGTCTATGAAGTTATGGTTTTAACCATAAAATTTCAAACCCATAAAATTTTTTGTTTTTAATAAAGACCGTGTCTAGTAGGTGTTAATGCTTCTCACTTTACTTGTTCTGGGATAGTAACTTTTTAAACCTAAAGAAGGAATAACTCACGGATGGGCCATATTTTCTGATGAGGCTAATGTTTAGATTGGCAGTTCTGTGAGGATTACTATTTGACTATCAATTTCTAGGAGGTAAAGTTCTCTGAGTTCCATGTCTGAATCAAAGTTGAGACCTCATAGTCTATATAATCATGCATTCCATTCATTGGCATCCTTTTGTTTCTATGGTTAGGAAAGGGCTACTGCTTTTTACCAATAATTAAATAATACATAATAATAGAAGAACAATAAGAATTAAGAAAATTACAGGTAAGATGACTTATACTGTTTCTAATTGTTAAGCACCTGTTGTGCCTTTGTGAGTTAATTTTAAAATTAATATTAGATGTATAATACATGTTAAAAGTAAAATGAGGCATATTAAAAAATTTAAGAATTCAAGGAAAAATTGATTTGAATTGGGCAGCACCAAACCGGAAGTGGTTAGTAGTGCTTCACAGCAGAAGCTTGGGGAGAAGCTTTTATAGAGAAAAGGTGGGAACAAAGTAAGGAAATTATTGATTGGCTATCGCCTAGAGTCTAGCAGGCTGTTTCTGACTGGTTGTCCTTAGGTTTTGATTTTGTAACCCTGAGGCATTAATTGATTTTTGTTTGTTTACGTGGGCTGCCACAGCATTGCAGCCACATCAATCTAATGATCTCCTTCTTTATTTAAGTTAACAATCCCCCTCTTTGAGACATCCTCTAATACATGAGATATTGACCCCCCAAAATTGGTATTAGTATCACTTTATTCATCAGCCCAGTCAAGTTGCTCGTCTGGCTGTAAAACTCATAGGTTATGATGTCAGATTCAGAGAAGAATGGTTTTTGCTGTTCATTGCATTGTTATCTTGTTTCTGTTTCTCTAAACTCATTGAGACCATCTGAGGTCCTGCTGATGGCTGCAAACATGCATTTAAGACCTTTGAGATCACACCCTCAGGAGGGAGATTACAATAAAACCATCAGGAGGATAATACCAAGATCATGGATGTATATTGCTTAGCCAGGGACCTCATGAACCAAACCTGCTGGTATCAAATAAATCAAATAATCTATTTACCTGAAGAACATCAACCTGTTTTGACCAAGTAGCTTGCTTATTCATTTCTCATATTTGCTCCAGTAGCAGAGGTGTTGATCCAGGTACAGAGGAGGTAGTTGCTATGGCACAGACCTCTCCTTCAGCCAGTAAGTAATTCTAAAGCAATTCTGTTACCTGAAAGCACCTTAGAAAGAAAGTCTAGAGACTTTTGATGTGCGTTAAGGAACATTGTCTTCTTGTGCATTAACAGAGAGAAAAAGCAAATAGCAAAAAGTGAAAGGAATAAAGATTTCGTATTAGAGATGAAGATCTTGATTTCTGATTTTGGAAAAGCTATCCACCCCAAGATGCCATCTGCTTCTGAAGAAAAACTCCCCTAGAAGTCAATTTAATTTTAGATCTCCAACTGGTGTGTGGTTCCCAGAGTCTGAAGGAGACCTTTTAAAATGGAGGAGGTGAACACAAGGTTCAAGTCTCTGAAGTTTGGCTGCCATTTGGATGGTGAGGAAAACCTGATATGGTCCCTTCCAAGGAGTTCAAGGGAAGTCTTTTTTCTTAGTGATTTCAAATCAGAAGGGTGGGAGACCTCGTCTGCAGGCTCTGGAGTGAGTGGGGTGCTCTGGCAGGTCCCATCATGGTCACCAGAAACTGTAGAGGAGGAAAAATAATTTTCTCTGTACACTTTATGGTAAGAGCTTGCCTGTGACCCCTTCTCTCGGCGGTACCTCATAAATGGTTAAGCTTATCCAGGTTAAAAATTCTCTGCTGTGGCCATTGTGATTCAAGATTATTTTGGTAAGATTAACCTAATTGTTTATTTCCCTGAGGTCTCAAACTGGACCCAGTCCAGTTTAAGTCAGACAAAGTCTAACCTTATTGTACTCAGTCCCCTTTCTAAGTCAGATCCAGTCTGGCTCTGGAAAGTTTCCAGAGCCAGTTCAGGAAAAAAGCAAAAACATAAACAAAAAAAATCCCCCAAAAACAAAAAATCAAAACGCTCATGATGAGAAAACTGTCGAGCTAGGATCTGAGAGGGACTTACCATCACCTCCAGAAGCAACAAGAAAGCAGCAAGCTCAAAGGGGCCCAAGAGATGCCTTCTCCTGCTTGGTCTTTGCTCTAGGGACTGTCAGGAGTCTCCTTCAGTTCCCTCTTCTCACATCAGAACTGCTAAAAGATAAACTGAGGCATATTAAAAATTTTAAGAGTTTATTTGAGCAAAAATCTATTTGAATTGGGCAGTGCCAAACTAAAAGTGGTTAGGTATGCTCCCCTGACAGGATCTCGGTGAGAGGCTTTTGTAGAGATAAGGGGGAAGCAAAATAAGAAAATTATTGATTGGCTGTAACTTAAAGCCTACTTGGCTGTTTGTGATTGGTTATCTTTAGCATTTTGATTTTGTAACCTTGAGGTATTTATAGGCTTATATTTTAGTTTGCTTACGTAGGCTGCCATAGCATTAGAGCCACATCAGTCTAGTAACCTCCTTATTTAATTATTTTAATATATGTAATACTAAAGAGCATATTATAAATGCTATTATAAGACATGGAAATGATAACATTATTCTACAATGGAACATATACACCTTGTAAATCTGGAATGGATGTAGTAAGAGACATAATTTTTTTTCTGCAAAAAACCCAAATAATTTTCATCTATAAATTAACTTTGATAGAGTTAGGTAATATTTACCTTTGGTAATTGGTAATGGGTAATGTTTATAGTATTTTACTTGCTAAGAAAGTCTCATAAAAGTTATGATATTGGCTTGAAACCATTTAGAGGGATTTCATTCCTTCCTTTCTTGATATTTATGGTTTTATCTGCTGGGTTATTTGAAAGCATGATGTGTTGGAAAGCATCTGTGAAGTCACTCAGTGTCTGTTGCAGTAAGCTCCAGTGCTGTTTTTGTTTTAAGGTAAAACCCTGTCAGATTATTAATATTTTATTATCATTTCTATTAGTGGACTGATTCCATAGATGAAAGAATGTTCACGTTGTTTTAGCATCTGCATAGGATGATTATCACCTTTGCGTATCAGAAAGCCCAAGAAAATGTTGAGGGGAAAATTAAATTAATTGTTAATTCTAAAACAATTGTTCAGCTTTGCCTCATATAGGATGTGGCATATATCTTGAAAATAATGGGAATAAGTAAACAAAGCCACCTATGATAATAAATACTGCTTCTATAGACAGATGTGATAGAAATTAGCAACAACATGATGTGTCTCTTATAGAACAATATATAATAATGAATTAGATAATTCCTGTTAACCTGTTCACAATAAGTAGGAAAATAAAGCCTATAGCTCAGAGTATAGCTGGTGATCATTTATTAGTTCATTCTTATAACATAGCTAGTCAGTCAAAGACTTTTACCTCTATTAGGATAATAATAATTATGGTAATAATTATAGTAGCAGAAGTGAGATATGCTTGCATATCTACTTCAATACTTGGGGTATAATTACAATGTGATATGTAATAAATCCTAAAATTCCAGTCAATAGTGTGGCTCAGACTATTTTTATGCAACTAAAGAACGTTTCACTGAACAATATGTTACAATATGTGAAATTATTCCAAATGTGTACTTCAGGATGTGTAATTAATCAGAATAAATGTTGATATTAAGTTAAGGTCTCCACCTCCTGTGTGATCGAAAGATTCCATTTGGTTAGTATAATCTCTGGCTGCAATTATAGAAAGAGTTACTACTAATAAAAATGCTATAATTAATATAAATCAAAGAAGTGCTGTCTGCTATTGTGATGCAAAAGGTGGCATTATGTTAATTAGTTGCAGTAATAAATGAATGGTGCCTAAAATTGATGAGACCCCTATTAGGTGAGGGGAGTAGATAGTTAAATCTATTGTGCCTACAGGTGTTAGATTGCCAGCTAGTAAAAGGGCACATTGTTCACTCTGTTCTTGCTTTGACTTCTGCTGTTGGTGACGCAAGTAGTAAAAGGAATCATGGGAGTAATAATCCAGAGCTTATTTATTTATTAGAATGCTATATCTGATGCACCTATCATTAGTGGTGTTAATGAGTTTCAAAATCCTCCAATCATGTTGGCATTGCTATAAAGAAAATTATTACTAAGACCTGAACAACACTAATCAATTATAAATTTAAATAATTCCTAATAAAACCCTCATTGATTAAAATCAGCCTAAATTAACTGCCTCGATGAGTCATCTCTACTATTCTATTTGTTTAAAAACCAAGTAGTCAATATACAGGAGTGATTTGTTGAGAACAGTCAAGTAGATGAGTTTATCTAAAATGGCTAATAATAAACCTTATATAGCAGATATAAGGGCAGAGGCTAATTCTTCATTTTACCAAGCTGGGAGGTTTAACATGCACTGAATTGCAAATTCCAACACAGCAGTTAAATAAAACCCTGTCTTGGCTTCTTCTGCCTCTCTCTCCAAAAGTTAGAAGCTGATCAAAGCCAGTATTTAAGGAAGGTAGTTATAAATGTAAATGACACATATGCACATATTTGTAATTGTTATTACATGTACCAGAATGATTACTAATGTGACCTCGTGGAAATTATGTTACACACATAGGGCTCCGATAAGGGTACATTCTGAGCTAAACTGATTACATGACTAAGCTTGATATGGACAAATGGTATTTTGAGGTTTAATTCTGTTAGTAGATATGGTCTTAAGTGTGGGCATTCAGATTGTTTACGCAAGCTCAGGACAATAATAGGTTAATAGTTTATACAAGTATTGATAAAGTTAGAGGTCAGAGTTGTTCTTTGATGTATCATTTTATGACATCTGCAATTGGTTGAAGTCCATCACGACCTACAATATTTGATTTGTTCTGAGATTCAATGTGACCTAAATTGTCATTGAAGCATTAAGAAGGCCAAGGCAAATACAGTAGGGAAAATTAGTATTTATAAATTAACTAGGAAAGTGTTTATTAAAATAAAAAAGTTGAACGCCTGAAAACAGTTTTAAATTTACATTATTACTGGATTCTATCACCTCAATGACACCAATTCTTGACTTATTTAATATCTAATATCTGGCTCTTTTGTGGAATAGACTTTTTTCTTAAGTCCTTTCGTATCGTGAGACATCTTTATATAGAGAGGAACCAAATGGAAGTACTCTGATCCGAATTCAGGTCACACAGAATTTTTAATGATGGAACAAAAGAACCTTTTAAATAGAAGTTAAAAATCTTTAGAATGGCTGGATACAATAATAAAACCATAAACTTTAACATCAATTTTACCTCTAAAATAGGATTTTATTGTTTCCATTTGAGAACTCTGTTCCTTTGGTGAAAGTTTTGAGTAAATTAAGAGTTATATATTTAGAATAATTAGTCTAGGTTTGATCATTTGGTGGCTTTTCTATACTCTGAGCTCACCTCAACCCAAATAATTAATTCAATTTATGATTAGTTACTTAGACAACTAATTTTCATATTCAATTAATGTTTAAGTTTTATGAGTTATTTTAGTAAGTAGAGAGGGAAGGTTGAATGTTTATTAAGTTCTTTTAATCTTTACTGCATTTATGTTTTAGGTTAACAGTATATTGAACAAATACATTCAAAAACTTTTTCTATCTATTCGCTAGCAATAGCTTATTTATTTTGGCAAGGGATTATGCAAAAAATTATTTCTTATTACTTATATTAATTTTTTTTCTGCATATATAGTTAATCCAATATGGTGTTAGGAGATGGTTTTGTTTTTAGGTACTTAGTATGGTTGTGCTGGCATGCATTTGTGATTGGTGCTGCTCTTAAGCCAATTACAATTTTATGAGCAATTACTCTCCCAAGAAAGTTTTATTCTGTTTCAAATGATGTGTACATCTTCTGATTAATGTTTAAATTTACATTAGGATGTATTCTTCTTTAGGTAAATTCAAAGTTGAAATTAAGTTCTGCTTTGGAGAACCAGGAAAAAAAACTGGCTCAGTTTTTTTTTTTTGTTGTTGCTGTTTCTTTTTTTTAACCTCTACCTGTAAGTTCTCCTCATTATTTTATCACAGAGAAAAATTTTTCCATGTTAATTGTTCACAGGTAGCTTCTATGTTTTCTTTCTGTGTTTCAAGTTAAAGTTCTCTGTTTATTACATTCTAGTTAATTCATTATGACCAAGTATCAGTTACTCTTTCCTTCTTTTTTTGGTTTTGAATCTTTAATGAGAAAAAATATAGTATTGAGCTCAAGAATACTGTGTGCGTCACTGGATCAAGGGTTGGGGATTCAGCTAGAACTAGAAAATAGTTGTACATTAACAAAGATACACACTACACGCCTAGCTGGTGCCTAGCATGGTTATGTCTGTTTTCTTATCACTCATGTTGGGGATCCTGTAGCCAATGTGAATAGACTTCCAGACTCTGGGTATTGCAGGTTGCCCTCCAACACAT
Organism: Hippopotamus amphibius kiboko; assembly: GCF_030028045.1. Lineage (NCBI taxonomy): Eukaryota > Metazoa > Chordata > Mammalia > Artiodactyla > Hippopotamidae > Hippopotamus > Hippopotamus amphibius. Next base: position 73,592,830 of record NC_080187.1, read on the forward strand.
CTGCAGCAGCATGTGGTGAATCTTCCTCAGAAATTTCTAATCACACTCGTACCCCTTAATTGGCCCTTTGGGTACCTCGCCCAAATGCAGGGTATCTGCCACCTCTGGAAGTGCTGCTTACTCCACCTTGGGTATCACTCACCAAGAAGTTTGGGTTGAACTTCACTGGGTTGATGCAGACCTCGGTGGCCTGGAGACTCAGGAGGAAGCCGTGGGCACTGCCCTTGCCTTTCCTCTCCCCTGTGAGCTCAGAGGGTTACGAGTGAGCAGCTTACCTTGGCCATCAAGCCATCTGGCCAGGCTGAACAGGAAGTAGGTCGACACTCCTGGCAGCGTCACTTCCAGGATGCTCTGCTTGCTACATCCTGTTGGATGGCTGGTAGGAGCAGAAGTGGGGGACTTGCTGGAACTCTTTCCTCTTTTTAACATTGTTTATTTATTATTATTATTATTTTTTTACTTTGTGACACTCTAACATTTAAATTAGATTTTTTTCATCTATACTATACTTTTAGATATTTGGTATAATTATTAGTAATAGTTGTATTTGCTTTATTAGTAGTAATTGTATTTTTTTAGTTGGAGCTAGGATTGGTTCAAAGTGATTTCAACTTTTGTTTAAAACTTGAAACTGCATGCTTGGTGCTTTTAAGTTTAAATTGAACTTTAGTTTGCCCAAGTGACTTTCAAGTGTACTTACCATGTTAGATTTTTTTTTTTATTGGAGTATAGTTGCTTTACAGTGTTGTGTTAGTTTCTGCTGTACAACAAAGTGAATTAGCTATATGTATACATATATCTCCTCCCTCTTGGACCTCCGTCCCACTCCCCCCGCCCAATCCCACCCATGTAGGTCATCACAGAGCAGTGAGCTGCTGAGCTCCCTGTGTGATACAGCAGGTTTCCACTAGCTATTTTACACATGGTAGTGTATATATGTCAATCCTAATCTCCCAGTTTGTCTCACCCTCCCCTCTCCGCCCCCACCGAGTCCACGTATCTGTTCTCTATGTCTGTGTCTCTATTCCTGCCCTGCAAATAAGTTCATCTGTGCCATTTTTCTAGATTCCACATGTATGTGTTAATATATGATATGTTTTTCTCTGACTTACTTCACTTCACTCTGTATGACAGACTCTAGATCCAACCACATCTCTACAAATGACCCAATTTCATTCCTTTTTATGGCTAATATTCCATTGTACATATGTACCACATATTCTTTATCCATTCATCTGTTGATGGACATTTAGGTTGCGTCCTGGGGGTGCAATGAATGTTGGGGTGCATGTGTCTTTTTGAATTATGGTTTTCTCAGAGTATATGCCCAGTAGGGGATTGCTGGGTCATATGATATTTCTATTTTTAGTTTTTTAATGAACGTCTATGCTGTTCTGCTGTATCAATTTACATTCCCACCAATTGTGCAAGAGTGTTCCCGTTTCTCCACACCCTTCCCAGCATTTATTGTTTGTAGACGTTTTGATGATGGCCATTCTGACCGGTGTGAGGTGATAACTGATTATACTTTTGATTTACATTTCTCTAATAATTTGTGATGTTGAGCATCTTTTCATGTGCCTCTTGGCCATCTGTGTTAGATTTTTAGATTAATATTACTTATTTTTTATTATCCATATTATGTTTGGATTTTTATATGAGGAAGGCAAGCTGTGTGCACACTTCAAGGCCTGATTCAGTTGGCTTTTTATTATTAATTTGCTTTTAGCTTCTTAATTTCCTAAAGGTTCTATTTATGGACTCAGAGAATGTAGCCCATTCTCTATACCCTTGTGTAACATTCTTCTGATAATTGTTGTTATTTCAAAACCCTTCTTAGTGTTTGCTGAAATGGCATTATACTGGTTAAATCAGCAAGTGGTAATGAAGATTCACTGATTATAGAACAGGATTCTGTAGAGGAGTTCAATGCATTGTAAAACATTTTCAATTTTGAGCTACTACTAGTAGTACTTTGGTGATTTTATTTTTTTTATGTGTAACACTATGTGTCCTAATGCATTTATCCCAACTATTACCATTTATGGGGATGCTTTCAACATATAGTTACAAAACATTTTGTTTTGACATGTTTTTAGAGAATTTGATTTCAAAGTCAAGATTAGTTCTTTTAAAATCTTATCTATAAGATAGTTAAATTGGGAAAATTGTTTTCCTTTAAAATGTCTCCAGAAAAGACACGGGTATAAACATAATATTGTTAAATATATTGTAAAACTCTCTGAAATCCAAATAGATAACTTCTAGATCCATTGGTTGACTATCCGTGCCTAGTAAAATGAGAAAGAATCTCTACGCAGCTAATGTATTATAGTTTTTTCAAGGTGTTAGCCTTGAATAGAACAATCTTATTTTGAAACTAGGAAGAAGAATAAGATGGCTTGTGAATGGATTAGTGAAAAGACACTTTATTCTACTTATTTTTTATATGGTTTCTTGTCTTTCAAAAATCAATAATACATTCATTTATTTCTTCAGTGCATGCACATAAGAGGAGGGAAAGAATCCTAAAGAATGAATAGGAGGAAGTCTTGGGAAAAATGTAATTGAGGTTTTTCAAGCTCTGAGAACCGCTCTGTCAAGATTCATAAATTAGGAAGAGAATACGTCTTTCAGGAGGCTGCACACTGTTTGGTAAACCAGGATGCTGAACTTGACATGCAGAGTGAGAAAGTGAAAAATGACGCTAGCAGCTCCTTGCTAGAAACTGACAGCTTGGCCGTAGTGTTCCCTACTAAACATAAACAACTTTCTCAGAATACAATCAATACTCAGACAAAGCCACTCTGTGACTACAACAGAGTAAGACAGAGAAAATGACACTTCGGAACCATAGAAGTAACCAAACATCCCCTTCTGCAGGAAAGTAAGAGCGACTACTGGTTCTTCACTGGTGACAATTCTAGCTCCACTTTGGACCCTCTGCCTCCTAGATAAAAAATAGGAAGATGCCCAGTGACTTGTCCCTGCCATCTGATAGCATCCCACCCCCAATTATCCACAGGTCTCTAAATCCTGCTTAAAAATCTCTTGGCATGAATCCAAATATTATAATAAGCTGCTCCTAACTCTCTTTTACAGAGACACTTCAGTGTTCCTCTGATGTGTGTTCTTCCTTGTTGCAAGAAACTAAATAAAGCTAAATTTGTTTGGTTACAGGTGTGTGATGGCCATGGGTTGGCCGGCTTTGACAGCAGCGGCAGGAAGATGGCCCTGTACCGGTCGGCTAGAATAAGATCATAAAGGCATGCTAGAATGTATAATGCCAAGGAAATGGCCCTTTGTCTTTTCTGCCATGGATGCTCATTGGAAGGGGTAACACACAGGAAGGAACATTACGGAATTATTCAAACCATCATTCTGGTGGTAGTTTGAAAGACAAATTGGTGTAGGGGCAAGATTAAAAGGAATAATTTGGGAGAGAGTTTTAACATCCGGACAATAGGTAATGGAGGCCACAATTAAAGCTGCCAGTTTGTATATAAAGTAGACAGGAAAAGCACAAGGCATGGTAACTGGTCCTAGTGATGCCATTTATTAAAAAAACAATATGTAAGGAAGAGCTTTGGGGAGGGTTGGATGGTTAGTTGAGTAGGAGTTACTTGTGAGACTAGAGTTTGGTAGTCCAGGAGGCAACTCAGTCCATTGATCTGAAACTCAGGAGAGATATTTGGGTTGGAAAACAGATTTGGTTGCTAAGAGCAGAGAGATGACAATTAGAGCCATTTAATTTTTATGTGACATTTAGTTATACGCTGAATGAACCCAGAAGTCTCTGCTATTTTAGTTTTTGCTGTCTCCTTCTAGCAACTAACTAATTGATGCATTCAATTGTAAAACACCGAGTGAAATTGAATAGGGTAATTTGTACCTGCCTTAAGAAGGCAAGTAAACTAGATTCGGGCAATTCATAAATACAGCTCAGCTGTGAGGTAAGATAATAGACACTCTCTCCTGTTCATGAATCCAGGTTGTCAGGCAGGAATGATCTGAGGTGTAGAATTGCTCAGCTAATTTCTCAGATCCAACCAAGCCCATGGCAATGGTGGGGATCAGATGAATAGATGTGTAAGTGGGGGACTTCTCCGTGAAAGGAGCTTAATCCTTCTTCCTTTTCCAGGGGAGACAATATGTGTGAATGAGTAATAGTTGATAATTCCCAAAGTGTAGCTATAGAGAGGAGAATGTTGGTAATTCGTAGTCAGAGAATTTTTAGTAATTATTCATTTCCACATTCTTTCCACTCCAGAGAATCTTTTTAAGACAGCCAGTATCTTGAAGGGCACATGATTTCTTCCAGATTAAAACATTCTTAGTCCATGATTGGCAAAGTCTTTCTATAGCTGGGTTTTGTTGTTGTTTGTATTTTTGTCCCCAGTAGCTGTAAACTCTGAACATTTATTGTTTGAGTTGACTCATTTTTTCACTCACAGCTTTGGACAATATGAGAGTGTGTTATAGGTATAATAATATTGGACATTCATGCAGTAGATACTATACTATATACTTTACATACATTGTCACATTTAATTGTTATCCCAATCTCATGAGTTAGTTAACAATTTCATCCTGATTTTGGGGTTGACACAACTGAGGTTTAGAGAAATTGTTCATTCTGATATAGCATAGTAGGTATTGGAACTGTCTCTAGTGGTAGAACTCTTAAGTACTACATCTTCACTTATATAGTACAAAAATTAGTGCATAGTCTTCTGATAAGGAAAAAGAAATGTCACCAACTTAATCATTATATTGTTCTTATTTGATAGTAGTATTTATTATAATTTGCTTCTAGGTTTTGATTGGTTTCAAAATGTAATCATTGTCTGCCAAATTTTATATAGAGTATAAATTAATCACTGACATTTTACATAGTATTATGGTTTCAGTTTCTCATTGAATGCAGTATCATAATCATCCTCTCTCATTTATCACATCTTAAAATTGGAAAATCCTTTTAGTATACATTATAATTACTCTCCCTTTCAGGTATGCGCTCTTGAACAACAGAAAGCTTTGACATGAGTGTATTAACCTTTTCATTTTCTACTGCTTATTTGGCTTGAATCCTTATAGCATGAGAAAAGTTCTCTTTCATCTATAACCCCACACCCTGCTTCTCCTTAGGTTACATTTGGCATCTTGTCTGTGAACCTTGTTTTTAAAACTCAGTTTTCTGGACTCCACATTATATTTACTGAATCAGAGTTTCTAGGGATGAAGTCAGTGAATCTGGAATTTTATCAGGATTCTGAGTAAGTTTTTTTTTTTTTTTTTGCTGTTTTGGGTCTTCATTGCGGTGCATGGGCTTCTCAGTATGGTGGCTTCTCTTGTTGCGGAGCATGGTCTCTAGGTGTGCGGGCTTCAGTAGTTACAGCATGTGGGCTCAGTAGTTGTGGTGCACGGGGCTTAGTTGTTCTGAGGCATGTGAGATCTTCCCAGACAAGTGATCAAACCCATGTCCCAGGTGGATTCTTAACCACTGCACCACCAGGGAAGTCCCTGAGTAAGTTTTATGTACACTATAGTTTGATGACCACAGCTCTAAGGAGAGATGATTGGACATAATTTTCTAGATATTTAACCAGCTGCTAATCTTTAGCTATATAATGAAAATAATACATTTGTTTTTATTCCATCTGAAATTGCAAATAATACATTATCACTCCATACTCCTTACAATTATTACAAGATATTTTTAGTAGCACATAATTAGTACATTAGTATAATCATACATATAAAACTCAAGTGTGAAAAGATGCATTTTATGTAACGTATGATTCAGTGTTAGAATTCATTAACTAACACTTTTAAAGAACAAAGAAGACTCCTATCCATAAACACAGGGGATAAAAGTTTTATGCTGAAAGGATGAAGGAGATGACACTAGGAATTTCTTACCATGTCATCAGAAAAAGAATTTTTCTTGTTTCATAGTTAGCCCAACAGAAAGGTGAAGGGGGGCGGGGAAGGTAATACAAGTAAATAAACTGAAGACATTGTGACTCAGTTTGTCAATGTCCTTAGAAGAAAACAAATAATTGGTTTTGCCACTTTCAAAACTAGTGTAAACATAAAATTACTTATAGTGAATAAAATGAATACAAAGGGTGTATTGATTTCATATTATGGTTAGGTAAGGAAATAAAAAAGACATGGAGGTAACAAGCAGGAAAGGGAAGCCATAGGGGCAGAAAATGAGAGTGCAAAGATAGGGAGGTGTATGTGTTAGCAAGGGGGAGAAAAGGCAAGCTTCAGAGACTGATAATTGCTGCACAAGATCCATTTCCTCCATCTTCTTTAGTAGCAGATCCTGAGTATTACTTGAGTCCTCAATATTCTCAGCTAAGTGACAACACTTCCCATTCTCTCTTATATCTGGATATGATATAAGGTAACCACAGATGTTGGCTAATGGAGTTTCCATAGTTGGGAGAAGCACTCTTTATTCTTCCATTCTTCCTCTGTCCTGTTGCCTGAATTTGGATGTGGTGGACAGAGGTCCAGAAGCTCTTTTGTACCATGAAGCAAACTTGAGCACAGACCCCAAGTGGGGATGTGGTAGCAGAATGACAGGAAGAACTCCATCTCCTTGATAATGCTCACACCAACTCTGTACTGCCCACATCAGGGATTTTTATATGAAAAAGGAACTCTATCTTTATTTGACCTCTGTGGCTTTTGTGGTTTGTTAGTTAGTTATTTGAAGGTGAAACAATTTGAACTGAACAAAAGGTAGACACCAAAGAGAATAAATCACAATTTTTACTTAATTTTCCCCATCTTTTCATAAGGGTACTACAACTGACCTTACTGCAGCCAAAATCCTAGCCCTAACTTTGGCTTTAAACTCAGTTGTTTAGCAATTCTAGCAGTAGAGGAAAGACACCATACAAGCTCATATCCAGGGAAAGCTATCCTACTTTGAAGAGTCTATGAAGAGACTTGAAGAAGAGTGGCACTTTCAAGTTTCTGTTCTCTAATTTAGTCTTTTAATATCATTAATAAAGTTCTTGGTCAATAGCTTTAATTCCTCCAACAAACCATTGCTGACTCATATCCAGTACACAGTTGCCTGAGGGTCCCAGACAAAATCCCACTGGTACAGGTCCTGCTTTTCTTCATTACACTTTGCAAGCAGCTGCTTTATAATTTACCCTTACCAGTCTGACCACTATCTCTTATGTTCTGAAAGTGCTGTTTCAGAAAAAAGCAGAGGGGAAAGATCCCAAAGCACTGAAGTAAGGCCCTCAGTATTAATAGCTGTTATAACATGAGCATTTCTAAGTGAGCTGTGTGAATTCTTTATTGATACTGACAATAGAGATGACCCATATTTGGCATATGAGGAATTGACTGAAAGTTAATTGTTAGATTTCTTCCAGACACGAAGGAAAGGCTACAGAGCCAGCTGTTCATTCTTTCCATAATTGCAGTGTTTGTTTTGTTTTGTATAATTTTGTGTAGACTTAAACATAACTAATTCATAGTTATATAATGATATTTTTCTTCTGATGTATCTACTAATTTTCCCAAGTCTGCTAATATGATTGCCAGAAGATGTAATTAAAGATAGTAATGAACAAACATTTTGTCTCTGTAGCCCTAACACTAAAAGCATTTACTAGACAATGTAATTGGAAATACATTTTCAACAAATTAGGAATATAGTAAAATAACAAGAGATAGCCAAGTACAAAATTCTATAAACTCGTAAAAGAGCCACGCTAGAAATATAACTGTCATTCAAATGGAAATCAAATGCATATGGTAGTTTTATTCATAATTAACACAAGAAAACAGGCATCTATATGTTTACTGTAATTTAAACAAATATAAAATAGTTTTTTTATCAGCTAAATTATTTCTGAAATCCAAATATAGAGAGACTTAAATACCAGAGCATTCCACTGAGCACAAATGATTGAATTCATGTTTTTACCTTTGGTTTCTCCCAATACTTACAAAAATTATTTCTGCAAAAAAATAGATGTGCCAAGACCAAAAGAATGAGAGAGGGTATGACTACAACATATCTGTGGAAGTGGAGAAACAGGTAGATGAGTGTTCAGTGATTTAAATGACCAGAATATTTGAAATCCAAACAAGTGGTCAGGAAAGTGCAGAGGTAAGGAGATTCACACTACCAACCATAGAAAGGCTCAGATATAGGAGGCAACAGGAATCTTCACAAGTGGAGGTCCAGGTGGAGAGGATTTTTAAAAAATTTGTATAAGATGCTTTTAGTTATCTAATCCCTTTTCACATCTTTTTGACCTGGCAACTACGCTTGCTCAGTGCCAGCAGAAGGAAGTTCACTCTGTCTACAGTCAAACTAGAGGGAATCTGGACTCTGGGATATCAGTCACAGATGATAAAAGGGTTATTAAATGAAATTCAAGACACAGAACTATGAGATTCACCAGCCCATTTCTACAATTACCTGAAACTGTCAGGCTTAAAATCCCTAATTAGTAGACTGAAGAATTCATTTCTGGATAAAAGCCTGTATAAGATAGTATTCTTAAAGATACTGACAGGAAGAGGTCCCCCATCAAAATACCTAGCCCAGAGATCTGCATCACCCACCAGTTTGTAAGCCCTGTACATATATTCAGAGCTTCCCATATGCTTCCCAGTGCTTTCTACTAAATAGGAATTCATAGCAAAGAATGACAAGAAATTTAGGTAAAGAGTTGAACATGAAAGACAAACATCAAAATGAAGAGGTACAAAGGAAATGATAGAAAAAAAGTATATATATAGAGAGAGCAAGAAACAGGAATAAGCATTTATATCTATCTATCCATCTATATAATTTTCTCAGAGGAAATGAGGAAATATTCCATGACATAAGAAAGAAGATGACAAAGACAAAAGTTTAGAAGATAACACAAAGACTTTTTGGATATTTAAAATATTATAGCAGAAATTAAAAATAAAATAATTGGAAATGAAATTGGGATGCTTTCTCAAAGAGTAGGAAAATTGGCTATGTGATGGAAAGTAGAAGCAAAAATAATGACATGAGGAAATAAATATAGGTAGTCTAGCAACTGAATGATAGAAGGGCCAGAAAGAGAAGGCTGAGAAAATGTTAGGGAGGTAATTATGAAACAAATAATTAAAAGTTTTGTTTTTTTGTTGTTTTTTTTTAAGAACTGAGTAACATGCATCTCCAGATTAAATGGGTCCAATGAGAGTGAGAGAGAGAAGGGGAGAGAGGAGAATGAACAAATATTTGAAATCAAAATGGTATCCATTGTCTCCAAAAGCCATACTGGAATCACAAAGAGAGCGGATAAATTACTTTAAAACACAGAAGAGAAATAGTTTTGAACCTAGAATTCCCTACTTGACCAAGAAACCAAATAATTCTAAGAGTAGGTTGAAGATATTTTTCAGACATGCTAGATACATAAAACTTAACTCCCTTGTGCTTTTTCCAAGGACTCTACTCAAAGAGGCACTCCACCAAGATGAGATAAGGAATTAAAAGGGTGAAATATATTTTAAGAAACAGGATTAGTACTGTAACTAGGAATCTCCTCCCAGAATGGAATCTAGAGAGCCCAAGATGACAACTTTGCACTGAGAACCAAACTCTCAGATTTGAGCAGAAGGATAAAGGACTCCAGAAGAAGTATTTTCAAAAAGAAAACAAGGCAAAAAGGATCAATGATGATTTTTAGTGTTTTTAAGGGGAAGTTTATAATTATGAAAGGTAGTTTGGGAATCAGTTACTGATATATTAAGATACAGAGAACAAAACAGACAAAATAAAAGTAACTATTACTTCAAGGAAAATAAATATCTGTATATAAAGATAATGAAATTATGGTATAGTTCAGCAATGCATTTTATTTACAATGTAATGATGACGTTGACACCACACATTAACTTTAACAAACAGTATTGTGTTACTACTCTGTTGGGAGTTGGAGGAATGGGAAGTATGTTGTGGAGTTTACCAGGTAAGAGACCAGTTATATCCACACTGGATATTTTTAAAAACCAAAAATCAAGAAACAACAGTATAAATATGTTGTTTAGAAACATGTAGTTAAATAACAAATTACCAGCTAAAGGAGTAGAAAGGAAGAGAAATAAATAGTGATAAAGAGTAAATGGTTTTCATATAAATGTCTCATAGTTTTACTTAACATCTTAACCTACAATATTTTCATTTGTAATTCTAAATACAAACACAAATATTAAATGAAAAGGCGTAACCACTCCTTTTGTGATTACATTTTAAGGCTGACATGCCTTTGTCATTTGGAGTGCTCAGTACTATCAGCTACTTCCTAACACTGCTTTGTTCAGAAAAGTGGGAGCAAGGAAACAGGAGCAGTGTCTCTGGAGGAGAGTAGAAGATGAAGACAGAGCAGTACATGTTTCATACTTTCTGCAGTAATTTACCCTTGTCCTGTTTAGGACTCCTATTTATTATTTAATGGTAAAAGACCAAATCTAGTTCACTAAATTAAAAATAGCAAGCCACTTTTTAAAATTAAGAAACACTGCAAAATGCCAGAAAACATTGAAATCCCTCTAAAATCTTAAATATGTACAATAATTGTATTATTAAGCAATATGGTTTTACTTTATTTTTTATAATTTTTATTGGAGTATAGTCGATTTACAATGCTGTGTTAGTTTCAGGTATACAGCAAAGTGAATCAGTTATATATATACATATATCCACTCTTTTTTTTTTTTTTTTTAAGATTCTTTTCCCACATAGGCCATTACAGAGTATTGAGTAGAGTTCCCTGTGCTATACAGCAGGTCTTTATTAGTTATCTATTTTATATATAGTAGCGTGTTTATGTCAATCCAAATCTCCCAAGTTATCCCTTCCCCCCTTACCCCCGGTTTTCTTTTATTTGACCATCGCACACTATACAAAGCGACCCAAAGTAGGATTCTAGCTTTTCCAGTTACTTCAAATTATTCTGCACTACAGCACAATAATTTAGTTATTATCATCAGGGCTTTTAAAAAAAAAACATGCCTGTTCTTATGCTAGCATTTTTATGCCACCTTCCTCTGGCAATCGATTTTAATTCTACTTCAAAGCATGATAGGATGATCAGTCCAAGAGTTATTTTTTGCAAGGGTTGCCTCCGAGGACCTGTTTAGAAAGTTAAAAGTCTTCCCATGGACTCTCCTACCTGGTGTGATTGAGTGGAGAGATTAATGAAGTCAAACAAACTTGCAAAAATTTTTTAAGATAAAACTCTGTTATAGTCTCATTTTATAAAGCAGAAACCCCTAATCTTTAATTAATCTTTGTTCTTTAATTAATACAGGCCTTTTCCCTCTCTCTCTCTCTCTGTCCCCACCTCTCTCTCTCTACACACATACACATGAACACACATGTCAGTATAAGTAAATGCCTCTCTCTCATCACCCTGTCTGTGTACAATTACATGTACAAAGACATGTTGAGTTGACATGGCAATAGATATTGTAAAAACCAGAGTGTAATGTTATTACTTTGCTGTTATTTTTCACATAATTCTGAGCTAAATATTAATGATATAAGGAGCATGCTTCGTAGCAGTCTTTAATCACCCAAAGCAAACAACACTCTTTAATCCAGTGTTTCTCCGAGAAATACTGCTCATGGATACCCTGGGTATTTATTAAAGGTGCAAATTCTGAGTCAATATCTACAAAATTGTCATCTCTGTAAATAGAGCCCAGAATGTGCACTTTAAAAATGCTTGCTTCTCTATAAAAATGTTTGAGAATCACTGCCCCAGTCCTGGTCTTCCCTTACATTTGCTATACATTTCTCAGTCTGAAAAAGGATCCTATTACCATGAACGTAATAGCCAGCATCTAAAATTTGGACTCAAACAATTCACTGCACTGTGAACAAGTATGAAAGTGTAGAAAGAACTATAAAGGAAATCTAGTTAGATTAAACCAGTAGCTCCCCAAAGTGGTCCTGTATACTAGCTGTATCAGAAACTCCCTTAGGTTCTTATTTAAAATAGATTTAGAACTTATCCCGTAAGTTTTCCAAGAGTGTTTTGGTAACCAGTAAGTAACAGTTGAAATGTTTCAAACTACATGCTTAAACTGAGATTATTTTTGTGTTTAACAAAGGCTTTGTTTACATTAAATTATATTAAACACTGAATAATAATTGGGGCTAATTAGTTTCTGTCACAGTTTTAAGGTCATTATTGCCTAAGCCACAGCCACAGTAGCTGAAGGTAGATCTTCCCTAGAGATACAAATTTAAAGCACAAGAAACCACAGGAACCACTGGGAAAAAAATGATTGCTTTAATTTGTCACTGAGCTAGGAGCTCTTGCCTTTTTTCAGAAATAGGAATTCATTCTTTAGGCTTTCGGGTTATTTTTTCAAACTACAATTCACTTTTCAGAACCACAAATGAATGTCTGAGGGAACATATAGTTCAGGGGTTTCTCTGAAGCAAGATATTAAGTCACATATGTCATGGGGGAGCCAATGAAGCTTCAGACACAGAAGCCTGAATTTAATTGCCAGGGAACTCCAGGAAAACTTAATTCTATCAACAAGGATAGATTTAAAAAAAAAAAAAAAAAAAAAAGACTAGAAAGACCCTATTTATCTGTGAGTTAAGGAACAATTAAAAAATTGTTTCTTTTTTACAGCATTCTTTAATTTTTTCAATAAAGATCACACATTACTATTATATCCAGAAAGAAAAAAAAAAACCCAAACATAATTTTACATGCTTCCTTTAATGAGAAAACATTTAAGTTTCTTCTTCAAGATTGCAAAGCTGGGAAGTGAGGTGGCAGTAAAAATTGTAAAAATTCCTTCTGTACATTAGGAAGTCCCCTTTGTTAATTTGGGGGTTTGGGATTTTTAGTCTGGGGTTTTGGATTTTTAGTCTTGGGTTTTGGGGTAAAGTGTGTCTCTAGGAATAAAGGGCAGTCTGGGAAATAGCTACTATATGGGAGACTATGTCAAATTAAACTTACCTATGGTCTTACTTTAGGAGATAATGGGACTTTATGGATAGAGGCTGTTAATGAAGATAATAGAGAAGATATCCAAGTAAAATTGGGATATTCCCCTCCTCTCTGCTGTGAGGTTCCCCAAAAGACCAAACGATTTTAGTAAAGTTCAACATATACTTTACCTATAAACTTAGGTAGGTATGGACATGAGCTTGACAATCCCATGTGGCAACCTGCTCATTAGATGTTGGTGCAGCTATTAAGTCTAAATTTATTTATTGTAAAATAGGTCCCATACCTTTTAAGTGATTTTTAACAGCTTGGACGTGAATATAAGAGATGGACAAGAAAACATTTTTTTTAAATAAGGGAACAGGATTATCATATACTGACAACATTTTGGGACAGGAACATTAATGAATGGCTTTCTGCCTTTGACAACTTGGCAGCTGTCACTATAGAAAAGGACATTTGTTTACAGAGGAAGTTTGCAGGCCATGTTCTGAGAACTCTTTCATTAAGAAGCCTAGCTGTCTTTAATCTCCCATTTGAATCACACATATGTGGCTAAATATGAAGTTTTCAATTTATGCTCGGAAATTTTATGCCCCTTTCTTGCTCTGAAAAAAGAAACTAGAAGGCCCTTCTTGAGGGATGTGGAAGTATGGACAGATATAGGCTACCCAGATATCTCCAAGTCTGTGCCCTGGTTGGTCTCTGTACTTCACGAGAGTCAAATAAAATGGCGTGATCCCATATCCCATAGAAAATAAGCAGACCATCCTTGTAAAGTCTGGGGGAAGGTTTCACTACTTCTAATCACTTCATCATGATTTACTACCCTCTCTTCTTGTAATATAATTCACTCAGAAATTAAAAGGGCATGACCTTCTCCCAATTCTTAGTTACTGCTGCCTGGGATATGAGTACAATAACTGGAGCAACAGCAGTCACCTTCCTACTTGTATCATTGCAGTCACTTGCTACTGGCTTTCTGCTTGTGTTCTTGTACCACTACAGTCTACTCTCAATTAAGCAACCAGAGAGATTCCTTTAAAAGGTAAAGAAATCATTTCATTCTTTTAAAAACTCTCCAGTAACTTCCTGACTCATTCAAAGTACATAAAAGCTACAGTCCTTTCGATGGTCAACACCTCACCATAGTTTGGACTCCTTTCAGATTTGGGTCTCATCTTCAGTTACTGTCCTCCTACTTTCCATCTGATTTATCTTCCTCCAATACACTACTCCCTTTCTTTATTCAAACAATTCATGCATGCTCCAGACGTGGGTTTATTCTTCCCTCTACCTGGATCATTCTTCCTCAAGATATCCAAAGTCTCACTTCCCTCACAGCCTTTGAGTTTTCTACTCAGTGGGACCTTTTCCTTTACCAGCCTATTTTAAATTGCTACCCTCATCATTCCATATCCTCCTTTCCTTGATTTATTTTTCTTCATGGAATTTTGTGCCTTCTAACTTATTATAAAATGTATTGATTTTGTTTGAGATTTGCCCCATGACTAGAATATAAACCATGTGTTGGGTTATTTTTGTGTTTTATTATTATCTTTTTTTAATCAGTATTATAGCCCCTATACCTGGAACACTCTTTGGCAATAGCACTTCACGTCAGTGTGCTTTGTTCAGTTGCACAGGGCCCCAAACTCAGAAGGGCCCCCACACTTAGGGTTTAATGCTCTCAGATTGCCACCTTGAAGTGTAATTCCTGAATGTAAATCTCAAAGATTTTCTCTTTGAATTTGTATCATAAGTGAAGTCCAATTAGATGATAGAGTACGTGCCTGGGTCTTGGAGCATGAGCTCTAAGGGCCTGTCTTCTGCTACCTTTCTGCCTCTTCTAGCAGGTTCTTAGCTACCTGCTCCCCTGACCTTGAGGTCCCCAAATTCTGCTTAGTTGCCCCCTGTTGACCCTTGCCTCTGGCACCTTGGGAAGATCTGGTGATGGCAATTTCTGCCTTGGACTGGCATCATCACAGGGCGTTTGGTGAATAACTTGGTGGAGCTGAGCCTCCTCTTCTACTCCATCAGAACCAGAAAGTGACTCAATATTACAGGCTCTATTTTTAAACATCTCCATTTTATAACTATCAACATCTCCCTTCTGTTGGTACTGAATTATATTAAGATCTGGTCATTCTTCCCCTGGATTCTGCAGTGGTCCAGCTGGTCTCTGGCCAGTTCTTTTTCTTCTTCCCAAGCTCCAGGGTTAGGCTTTCTTTCTCCCAGCAACCCCCGAGGGGCTCTGTCTCTCTCAGAGTTTTCTTATAGACCTTTGTTTTGTAGCAGTATATGTCATATGCCAGATTCATTTTATGGGAACAATAATTTACTAGTTGAGTTTTAAAGAGAAATAGTTATGAATTGGAAATAAATTGGATCGTGTCCCTACTACAGGCTTTCAGAGGTATGTCAGTTTTCAGGAAATATGTTTACACTTTTGAGAAAGTATTTGATTATTCAAATAGTGTATTTCTAAATTATAATTGGTATGATAACTGTTTTTATCCAGTTATGGCAGAAAGCATAACTTCTTAAAGTTGTTATATAGGAGTCAGAATTTCTTAATCAAAATCCTAGGAAGCCTAATCATTTTTGCAAAACATGGAAACATTCTCCTAAAATGCCTCATTTCAGTGAAAATGTGTGTGCCCACAAATTGTTCTGCTAGTTTTCTCCTCCCCTACTCAACAAAACTGAATCCAGATATCATGGGAGTAGGCCATTCCATAATGAGAAAATAAATAGATTTTACTTTTAGAATTTAAGGCAATGTATTATGTGATTTCATTTTGATCCCTTTTCTCTAGAGGTCTTTTCTGCACAGCACAGATTGTTGGTACTTCACATCTGACTTGGTGTGAGGAAGTAAGTATGCATGAGCAAGGATAGTGAAGTAGGAAAATGAAGGATATAAGAAGGGAGAATGAAAACAACAAAGCATTTTCATGGGGAATAATGAGAAATAAAGGCTGTAAATGATCACCGGCATATCCTGTTGGACAGCACATTACTGATTTCTTAGCCTTGATCTGAGTTACAAAGTTCAAATCTGGAATGAATCATCAAACTTAATTCTAAATAGAATTTCTAAGCTTACCCATCGCTTTAAATAATTATCCCGTTACTAAAAATGTAATATCTCAGAAAACTTATTAACATAATAAATAACTATATTTTTGTTTGAGATGAACAATCCAGTTCTTTCAGCATTTTGATGTGAAGTGGCTCCCAGGAATTAATCATTCAAAAAGTAAAATTACAAAATATTTTTTAAAAAGCAAATAGGATTTTTTTCAAGTACTCCTGAGCATTATTCAAAATAAACACTTATTTGCTAACCAGTTAATCATCAAAATTTATTTATTATCATTTGTTAGATTTCTCTAGAGATGGTGGAGAATTAACAAACTCTGAATATATACCAACCCTCACAAAAGTTGCAAATAGAAATACTAGCATAATAACAGCTGACATATGTAAGCAGAGCTACTCAAAAGTGCCAAATAGGATAATGGAACAATTACAAGTGTTTGGTGCCCACTCTGTATGAAGTTTTCTACCAGGGGTTGGGAATATATAGGTGAATGAGGTTCCAGGTTCTGGCGTAAGTGGAAGAACTGAAACGAAATGAAGTTAACGTGGAAAACTGTAATGTGACTATCTCTTCTACATATTCTGGGATAAATGAGAGAAAAGTAAGAGAATGAAACTAATATAATTTCATTTATTGAGTGTAAAAACCTTACAATAATACTAACTAATGTTTTTATCTTGTTCAGTGGGTGCCAGGAGCTGAGTTAAAAGCATTAAGTGAATTAATTTCATGTAAGCCACAGAAAATCACATGAAATAAAGACTATCCTTATCCTTCATTTCTAGAATATTGTCCTGAGGCTCAGAGAGTTTAACTTACTCTCTAAATTTACACAGCTTTTAAAGATGGACTGATCCCACAGGCTATACCCTTAGTATCTACACTGTGCAATCTAACAGCTGAGTATGAGAAAAATAGTAAGGGAACTCAAGCCCGGAGTAAATAACATTCTCAGGTGCACAAAACTTTTATGAGAAAGAAGTGCTATTAAGGGTAACATCTACCTGATTTCATATTATCTGTTTTTTCCTACCAAAGCAAAACTGCCTCCTGATTAAATTAAAATGGAAGTTTGACATGATGAAGAAAAGTTAGAACTGAGTGGAAATAAAGTTGGCTGGGGAGCAGGGTGAAAAATCAGTGGGAGGCTGAATAATTTCTAGTTATGCAAGCTGTGTATTTTTATATTATAGTTTGACACCTTTTCCACATTTCAATTTGCATGAATTTTTGAAGAATTAATTTAATGAAAAAGCATATTTAATCTTTCAGAAGAAAAAAAGCAATATTTATTTTTATTTCTCCATCCAAATATCACAGGCTCTACAGTGGCTAGAATCTAAATGAATACTTTAAGTAAATCACACTAAATCTTTCAGGAAATATGAGTTCCTTAGATCTTTGAGGCAAGTAGTGTACTTTCCAGAATTGATGATAGGTACTTACATTGCACTTGGAGAGAAGTAACACATTTTCCCCCAAGATGTTGGATAAACTTCTGTTTTATGCATTGATATTTCAGATGCTGCTCTCACACAGTCACGAGAGATTTTTGTTGTAGTAGCTATTGGGGCATTTGAATTTATGTGTGTGTGTGTGTGTGTTGCTGTTCTACTTAATGGTTACATTTTGTAACTATTGTTGGCTAAGAATTTTTTGAGATATAATGCTCAGTATGTTAATAATTTATATCATTAATGATGATAATACTAATATTTTTATTATTATTTCTTTCAATTTTATTCTTTGAAAGTCATCTCTGAACTAATAATTAAAATGTGCACATGTTCTCTTCTAGTTCTTCTAATGTTTAAGGATAATATTTAATTTTTTAAACAAGCTATTATAGACACAATTATATTAGAGATAATTAACTGCCATATTATAATAATAAGTATATTTATTGATTGCTTGTAATCTGCTTTGTTTAAAATCTTTGTGTGCATTATCCCATTTAAGCATTTTTTTAGATTTTAAAGTTATTAGGCCTATCTTACAAGTAATACTCTGTGACTTAGAGATTTTAAGTGATTACCTAAAGCAAAAGAGAAAGAGAATTTGAATTAGAACCTTATCCATAGACTTCGTGCTTACTCCTATCATTTTCATTACAAACATCTTAATTGTGGTACAGTTTTTAGTCAGATTGTGTTCTTTTATGTAAAATCACGTTAACTTAAATAATTCAGAATGTCAACATAATAGCTCCACCACAATCATAGAATGGGGTTCAGGTAACAAAGCAGTAATAATTGTATAAATTGGTTCAAACGCAAATAAAATGAAAAACAAAAACAAAAACTCCATATATAATTTGTGCTGTTTACTGTTCATCAACAGGAAATGTTTCAAATGTCCATACAATTCCACACCCCCATCCTCTATAAAGCAAGGTAAGTGGCCATTTAATATACTACCAGAACTATTTAAAGACACATTCAGGGCTTCCCTGGTGGTGCAGTGGTTAAGAATCCACCTGCCAATGCAGGGGACACGGGTTTGATCCCTGCTCCAGGAAGATGCCACATGCTGGGGAGCAACTAAGCCCGTGCACCACAACTGCTGATCCTGTGCTCTACAGTCTGTGAGCCACAGCTGTTGAGCCCCCGTGCTACAACTACTGAAGCGCGAGTGCCTAGGGCCCATGCTCTGCAACAAGAGAAGCCACTGCAATGAGGAGCCTGCACACCACAATGAAGAGTAGCCCCCACTTGCCACAACTAGAGAAAGCCCATGTGCAGGAACAAAGACCCAATACAGCCAATAAATAAATAAATTTATAAAAAAAAAAAAGAAAAGACACATTCAGTAATGTGTTAAATATGTATGTCTTAGACAGCCTTGCATTTCCATGTTTCGTTTTATTTTAAGAGGAGGAGGTTATAAATAGGGAAAAGAATGCACTGAAATCAACTTAGTTTGTGTCATAATTTTGATTTCCTTCTTACTATTTTCCTTACTTATCACATCTTCCACCTACTTTTTTTCCTTATATTTTTCAGCCTTGACAATTTCTTTTACTTCCACATCACATTTTCTTCTAGTCTGGTATGCAGTAAAATCTTTATAATATTTTCCCTTTGTTTTATTAGCTTCTTTTTACAATAAGGCTACATGTCATCTATAGCAGTATTTTTATGATTCCTAGTTTCTTTGAAACAGAGCCATTGGCTAGACTCAGGTGCTTTCCTTTGACTTGCAGGTGATGCTAGGAACAAAACAACAAACTGGAGAATGCTTACGGGGTGCATTAGCATCCTTGTAATTCCCTTTTGTTTCATTTTAGAAGAAATACAGACTTTCACTACTGTTTTTGTGCCAGTCCTTAGCCATTTTTATGTATTCAGTTCACTTTTTTTTTTTTAGCAAACCTGGTCTTTCAGAATACATATTATGACCTTTGCCTCTTGGTTACTTAGTATTTCTTTGGCCACTTTTATCTATCATCTATCTATCTATCTATCTATCTATCTATCTATCTCTCTATCATCTATCTATCTATCCATCCATCTATCATCTATCTATCTATCTATCTATCTATCATCTATCTATCTACCTATCTATCTATCTATCTGTTTTCCAGTGACTGCCTGACTCTCACTTCTCCTGGCACTGTCTCTGTGGAACTCAATTTATTATCTAGAATATATTTTGAATAAGTGTTTTAGGAACAAATTATAGTTGACATTCCTTTCAGCTCTTATATGTCTCAGAATGGCTTCCAGTTGTCTTGAGAAGTAAAAGACAATTTGGATAATTAAAGAAATTGCAGGTCCATTTAGTTTACTATGAAACTTTATAATTATTGTTCATTTATCTGCTGGGATTCAATATTTTAGAGAATAATTCCATAAATGGCCTAATTCAATTCCTTTTAGTAGATAACCTTAATTATTATTAATTTTTTACTTTAGGGATTATACAATTCTTTACTGTCAAAATATAAAGAGAACAAACGAAATTAAAAACAAAAACAAACCAAAAGGAGAGAGAAAAAAAAAGTTCTTCCACATGTCAACTTATGTTCCATAAAAATAGCAAGTCTCTGTGTTATCTAGATTTCACAAAGAAGCCTTTCTTCACTTAAGAAAGGGTTTTATTACTAAATTTGCAATCTGCTTCCTATTTACGCTCTTCCTCCACACTTTTTATCCAACTATGGAGTGTATATTGGCAAAATTTTGTAACTGCTCTCTTAAAATGAATTTACCTCTTTGTCCTTTGTTTAAAATTTTTCAAGATTTAATTCATTATTATTTTATACATTTTCTATAGTATTCCTTTTCTATAAGGTTTTTGATATTAACTACTTTAAGTTCTTATTTTTGTTTTCTTACATTCCTTCCTTAATTTTTCAGGAACATAAAGAGAAAGGG
Organism: Hippopotamus amphibius kiboko; assembly: GCF_030028045.1. Taxonomy (NCBI): domain Eukaryota; kingdom Metazoa; phylum Chordata; class Mammalia; order Artiodactyla; family Hippopotamidae; genus Hippopotamus; species Hippopotamus amphibius. The sequence continues at coordinate 73,613,313 of NC_080187.1, forward strand.
GGAGGCAAGTATAGGTATAGGTATAGGTATGCGTATAGGTACAGGTATAGGTATAGAAGGAGATGGATATGACATAGATCTATCACTCTCTCTTGATCTCAAGTAGAGGGGTTTACTTAAAATTTATGATTTTGGGAAAGAGAACATAAAGACTGACATCTCTTTCCTATAATAAATAGTTTTCAATAATATATTCTTACTTTTCCTCTTGCCTAAGCTTAATTTGTCACTTTTATAGTTTAATTCTGTATGTGACTCCTTTTCATATATTCCTATACTGAAGTTTTCTATTAACACATTCTTGTTTGAGAGGAGAAATTGATCTTTTCCTGGTGTATTCTCCAAAATATTTTTCAAGATTTTCTCAGGAAAACTTGCTCTTAAACAGAATGCTATTAGAGTTTGCCTCTAAGATATTAATCTGCGGAGATGAGTGGTGAAATTTTACATTAGTTCAGTTTTTGTGCCATAAGGTAGGTGGGAGGAAGCTAAGGCCGGGGTCAGCAGCTAATTGCCTCTTCATTTACGTTCTTTTTGCTTGTTGATAATCCCTATTCCAAGGACCAACTGTAATTATCAGAGTTTTGTGAGTTTTCTAGGCCTTAGAAACACTGCTTCTTTGTAGCTAAGATCTTTCCTAGTATTTATTTCTAGTAAATCACTCAAAAATGATTTGATGTTAGAAAACAGCTATATGCTGTGAATTTTCTATGTCCCACCAATGAAGACTTTCAAATTGCTGTAATGAGGCCTGCCCTTGGGTATCTTGTGAATTTAGTTGTCAGTGAAGTTTTCTGTGACCCTTCCATTACTCACAGATATGTGTGTTGAGTAATGTGTACATGTAGGCAGAAGCACGTTTTACTAGGACTCTACTAGTGCCACTTATTTTCAGCAACATCATACTGGTACCACTGGAAAAAGATGATGAATTAATGAATTTCTTTCAGTCGTTTGTTCTTTGCACAACATATAGCACACATGCTTCAAAAATATTGAATTTTAAAATTAAGAAAACTTATTTGAGCATCTCAGAAAAAAAAGCTGATTAAAATTGTCTTTCACTTTTGAAGGCATGTGAAATACATATACATGATCATATTTGTAAGTGCTTAGAAATACACTTGATTTATGTGCTTCTAGGGAGAAAAAAATAAAGAACCCAATCCAAAAAACTTAAAGACACATTCTTCAGAAGAAAGACAGGTGATTGAAAACTAAGGAATCAAGAATGTGCAGAGTTGCTGTTTACTCAGGAATAGAATATCAGTAAGGTTTTGAATTGTAAAGTAAATCTTTTACAACCTAACTCCTCACTCTGCTCCTAGTAAAAAATGCAGTTAGGTGGATATAATATAATTAAACAGAGATGAAGGGTTTGAGTGAGCAATACATATATGGAAATCATTGGTGTATAATTAGAAGTTCCAAATAAATGTGTGGCTAAGATTGAGTAGGAAGAGATGAAAGAGTGAAAAGAGAAAAGAACTCGGCTGAGCCTTGAGAAAGACCAACAATTAAATGTGGAAAGTCACGCAGGTGTGTCAGAAAAGCAGCCTGAAAAGATGTGGTCAGAAAGAAAATAATAGGAATTCATGGTCCTTCAGAAGCTGAGGTAGAAGCATATTTCAGGAAGGACCTGGTTGGCCTATCAAAAGCCACTGATGATTAACAAACAGGGCATGGTCAGCAGTGGTAAAGGCCACTGAAAGTTAATGTAAGATTATGCAGAGAAATATCCATTACCTTTGTCAACATGAAAATCTGGTGGCTTTTGTGAATGAAGTTCTGGTGATCTGTTGGGGAAGGTAAAAATAAGCCATAATGGGTTGAAGAAGAATGGGGGAGAGGCAATGGTATAAGTATAAGACTTCCAGAAATTTGGCTATAGGGGAGAAGCAAGATAAGCTAGGAACTAAAGGGGACAGGTGATTAAAATGAGGATATTTTTTAAAGATACAAGGGAGTTTCAAATATTTAATATGTATAATAGCAGCAACAAAAAACAAAGGGACAAGAGTTTTGGACTATTATAAAAATATGTCATGTAATTATGAGATTTACTTTGGTTAAGGAGAAAATATATAAGAAAGAATAGTGCTATAAATCACACATATGTATAATATAAATAAAATGAATGCTGGTATATGTGTATATATATGAAAAATATATATTAAATTAACAATACTTGTTTTTACTGATATTTAAAATTATTTTTCTTTGTGCATTTCTGCTTTTATAATTCAATAACATATAATATAAGGATTTGTGTTTATATATATTTGTATAAGCACAACTATATATAATTTATAAATAAAGAAACTTGAAAGAAATATGTCAAATATAGTTTAGTTGGAAAGTGGAACTACTGACTTTTTTTTAGTTTGTTTACATAATTGTTACAATAAATATATATTGCTTTTGTAGTAAAAAAATTACATTACTTTTAAATGCAGGTATTGTAGCATCTAAAATTGTGTTTTATTACTTTATTCTTTTCTTTAACATTATGTGGTTGGTGAAACCATTTTTTAGAGATTTCCTGTGGTCCATCAGTATAAGAAAATTGTGGATAGATTTATGAGGTCTCATAATGTAAAAAGCTAAAAGTAGTTATATGGCATTTTTAAAATATATAAATTTATTTACTTATTTTATTTAATTTTTTATGTTTGGCTGCACTCAGTCTTCATTGCTGTGCACAGGCTTTCTCTAGTTGTGGCGAGTGGGGGCTATTCTTCATTGCAGTGCGCAGGCTTCTCATTGCAGTGGCTTCTCTTGTTGCGAAGCACGGGCTCTAGGCTCGCGGGCTTCAGTAGTTGCAACATATGGACTCAGTAGTTGTGCCTCGTGGGCTCTAGAGTGCAGGCTCAATAGTTGTGGCTCATGGGCTTAGTTGCTCCATGGTATAGTCCCAGACCAGGGCTGGAACCTGTGTCCCCCGCATTAGCAGGAGGATTCTTAACCACTGCACCACCAGGGAAGCCCCAGTTGTATGGCATTTGATTAGTAGCTCCTGGCTGAAATCCTCTTAACTACAAAATATCTGCAAAATATAGGAAAAAAAGAGATAAGATTTAAAATATTTTCAGAAATTGATAGTAAGTTTCACTGACTCAATCCTGATGATTTTGGAATAAGTAAAATAGGTGCAGCTCTGCCCATTTTTCACCTCATGAAACAAGTGAACACCTGAGGACTTAAATAATGAAGGTAAGAAAGTTTGTGCTTAGCCACCTTAGCCCTTGAATCAGACAGCCAGTTTCCTTATTCTACATCACACTAGAATTCACAGACCTCAGAGAATTGAATTCAAAGAAAAAAGTGTTTTTGGATTGAAAGACTCAATGTTGTTAAAATGACTATACTACACAAGGCAATCTACAGATTCAGTGCAATCCCTGTCAAATTACCAATGGTATTTTTCACAGAACTAAATCAAATAATGTAAAAATTTGTATGAAAACACAAAAGACCCCAAATAACCAAAGCTATCTTGAGAAAGAAGAAAAGAGCTGGAGGAATCAGACGCCCTAACTTCAGACTATACTACAAAGCTACAGTAATCAAAACAGTATGGTATTGGCACAAAAACAATCACATAGATAAATGGAACAGGATAGAAAGCCCAGAAATAAGCACACACATCTATGACCAACTAATCTATAACAAACTGGGCAAGAATATACAATGGAGAAAAGACAGCCTCTTCAATAAGTGGTGCTGGGAAAACTGGACAGCTACATGTAAAAGAATGAAATTAGAACATTGTCTAACATCATATAAAAAAAAAACTTAAAATGGATTAAAGACCTAAATTTAACACTAGATACTATAAAACTCCTAGAGGAAAACATAGGCAAGAACACTCTATGACATAAATCACAACAATATTTTTTTTGGATCTGTCTCCTAGAGTCATGGAAACAGAAGTAAAAATAAACAAATGGGATGTAAATAAACTTAAAAGCTTTTGCACAGTAAAGGAAACCATAAAAAAAAACAAAAAAGACAATATACAGGATGGAAGAAAATATTTGCAAACAATTTGACTGACAAGGGATTAATTTCCAAAATATACAAATAGCACATTACAGCTCAATATCAAAAAACAAACAACCCAATCAAAAAACGGGCAGAAGATTTAAATAGATGTTTCTTCAAAGAAGACATACCAACAACAGGCACATGAAAAGATGCTCAACATTGCTAATTCTTAAAGAAATGCAAATCAAAACTACAGTGAGGTACTACCTCACACCAGTCAGCATGGCCATCATCAAAAAGTCCATAAATAATAAATACTGGAGAGGGCGTAGAGAAAAGGAAACCCTCCTACACTGTTGATGGGAATGTAAATTGGTTCAGCAAATACTATGAAGAACAGTATGGAGTTTCCTCAAAAAACTAAAAACAGAACTACCATATGATCCAGCAATCCCACTCCTGGGCATATGCCCAGAGAAAATTCTAATTTGAAAAGATACATCCACCTGAATGTTTGTAAAGCACTGTTTACAGTAACCAAGACCTAAGTGTTTATTGACAGATGAATGGATAATGATGTGGAAAATAGACATATATATATGTGTGGTATATATAAAGATGTGTTTTATATATGCCACATATATATATAAGGTATATATATATATGTATATTCATATATATGCATATTATTCAGCCATAAAAAGAATGAAATAATGCCATTTGCAGCAACATGGATGGACCTAGAGATTATCATACTAAGTGAAGTAGGTCAGAGAGAGAAAGACAGATATACGATATCACTTATATGTGGAATCTAAAAACTGATACAAATGAACTTATTTACAAAACAGAAATAGACTCACAGACATAGAAAACAAACTTCTGGTTACCAAGGGGGAAGAGGGGAAGGGAGGGGTAAGTTAGGAGTTTAGGATTAACAGATACACATTACATATAAAATAGAAAACCAACAAGGACGTACTATACAGCCCAGGGAACAATATTCAATATCTTAAAATATAATTTCAGATTCTATAATGGAAAAGAATATGTATATATATATGTCACTTTGCTGTACACCTGAAACTAACACAACATTTTAAATCAACAATACTTAAATTAAAAAAAAATCTCAAGTCATCCAATGGAAAGTACAGGCACTTTAATCTTTAAATTACAGACGTTAATCTTTAATATGCTTCTGTTAAACATCAATGGATTGAAAAATAAATCCTGGATATATTGATGTATAATGATTGTGAGACATGATACACTGTATGATAAAATGGTATGACAAGCAGGATTCAGGAACTGATAATGTTATGGAGGCAGAAGAGTTTTCTGCTGTGGATCTTTATACTTTCTTCTTTGAAAGTATAAAGATGGATGTCTTTTCTCCCCTCCTTCCTTTTTTCTTTTTTATTTGTCATTTCTGCACTGGACAAAGTTTTTCTAAGTATAGATGAAAATGAGAAAAAGAACCAGAACATGAAAATTATATATACTAAATTCAAGTAAACAAAACATATCTTCATATCAAAAATAGGTCATGAAGTCATGTTTAATTAGATTATGTAAATATATGAAATAAGCTTGAAGAACAAATGAATGGGAACATCACGGAGAATTCTTAAAGAGAAAGGTCAAGCAATTGAAAATTAACGTTAGAGGAAAAACTTGAAAACTCTTGGACACGCTCAATATAATTGAAAGAAGAAATAAACTAATGTCAAAATATTAGGACACCTATAAATTGTATGAAGGTCCAGAGAACAGACAAATGTGACATATCAAAAAACCAATTCATGTTAAAAAAAAATATGGGTGCTATATGGGGGAAGTTTAAGGGTCATAAATCTAATTTTTAAAAAGGTATGATATACATTTTTGTGTCAAAGGTAATCTAACACTTCAAACTTGATCAACATTTGTCAACATAGTAATATTTATCAAGAGAAGTACTTAAAACCCTCTAAAACTCTTAAGTGTGGCCAAAACAATATTTTCAAGACTAAACAACCCAGTAATTCAACATTTAGAAATACACTTTAAAGAAATAATAAAAGTTATTATGAAAATTTGTGCACAAGTATGTGTACGACATCATTGATTATAATATTAAACTGTGGAAATACTCCGAATTTCTAGAATTAGTAAAGAAAACAATGCTACATAATTATGAAATAATATTGGGACTATTAAGCTATGTTTTCAAATAATTTTATTTCCATGGAAAAATATTTGCTATAATATAATGTTAAAAAGAAAAAAGAGATCCCTAAACTATATATTCAAATACTTCTAATTTTGCAAATGTATATAAATATATGGTATGTGGTGAAAAATTTTATGTCTAGAAAATATTTACTTCTATAGGCCAAGCAAGATTAACCAGGGTACTTTTTATCTGATTAATAGCTGCAAACACTTTATTGAGTCAGAAATACAAAAACTCAAAATCTCTTGAGAATATTGGATGAAGACAGGGAAAATTAGGCTAAACATGGCCTGTTATAAAATTTGAGGCTAAATAGCTATTATGGTAGCTTTTTAAACATCAGTTTAGGTCAACTGCAAATGCATTTACTGGAATTCCTTTCCTTAACTTGAATCAGGATGAAGGTTGGGAAGTTTGCCTATGATTTACAATGTGGAATTGATATAGCAATCATGTGCTCTCACACAGGTCAGTGTAGGGTTAGATAATCCTCAGCTGGACCTGCAGCTCCTACAGCTCCTGAAGCTCTCTTCCTTCACTTTTCTAAAACCCTGAGCTAGTTTCCTGTACAGTTCCATTATGTAGCACATCAGCTGTTCTGCTGGCCACTTGCATCATCTGAATTGAAGACCTGGAGGCAACTAGAGACCAATGTGTGTTCCAGAGAAAGACAGATGCAGGTTTAAGTTTATACTCATGGATTCACTTATCCTCATGGGTTCTATTTTGTCTCTTTCACACCATGTCCATCTTTTCTTCCCAACTGCCAGCCCTGCTGACCTGTGGCCTTGTACCAAACTCAGATGCAACAGACTGACACCAACTGCTTAAAAGAACTCCCACAATCATGAAAGGTCTAATCCATCCCTCCGATTGACTGGATCACTCTTGGAAGTTCTGCATCTCTGGCTGAATCCTAACAATACAGCTAAATGAGTTAGCCATGATTGATCTTTCCATTTATCAATATTAATACTTATCATGTTAAATATACTGATCAATTATCATGATGACATAATGTATATATGTTCATTTAGCAAAAGTAAATTATAATTTCACTGTGTATTAAGCCACTGAGGAGGACTTGGTGTAGAAAGGCTGCTATTATATAAAGAGTATAAAAATCACATTTCTGAAAAGTAATGGTGAAAGGATAAGAAAATAACTTTTACCATTGCTTCCTCCCTACCAGATTTTTCTGTCACCTTCCCACAAACATCTATGTTCTTAGGGAGAGTTTTCTGTCTTTTCTGACATACTCTAAGGGTTAGAAACAGTTATCATAGTGGGCTGAAAAAGGGGTTTCTGACAACAATTCTGCTATTCTTTTCCCCTTTTTGCTTGGGAAACTATTCCTGGGAATCATTGATGTTCTATTTGAAAACTGACCTAGATATATTCATTTAACTTCTAGCTTTACCACTTCTTGAGGAGTAGGCAGTCTCTACTCCCATGGCTTTGGATTTTATTCAGGCAAATGCTGTTCTGGAGGGAAATATTCTCAGATGTGCCTGTTTGCTTCTTATGTTCAGGAGTTTCCTGAAAAATCTGAATGGCAGGTGGGCAATAGATTAAAATTGTTTTTCTTGCTACACATTTATCTTCATTCTTCTCTCAGTTTGGACAATTCTTTGACTCTCTAGAAGTGCAAGGAAGAATAAAAGGGGAACTTTGTATATATGATATTTCTTTCTGGAGACGTGATTAATTTTCCTGAAAGAGCATATTTTTAAGATAGTTTTAATTTAGACACCGGCCCATAAATAGTAAGAATTAGAAAATCTTAACTATATAATGCAAAATAAATGGTCAAGTGAGGGAAGGAGTAACAGCCAGCCCTCTACTGGAAGACACAAAACTATTTATTTTAAAAAATCAGAATAAAAAAACATGCATATAAAAATCATGGTTAATCACCCATTTCTATAGGAACCTAAAATATCTGAAGTGTCAGCTTTTAGAAGAGCTGAACTATGGCAGAGTTTGTCTTGCTATTCACAACAACAAAGGCTTACATCTTTGCTTTGTTCTGAATTTTATTGGCAGACCTCATCACAGTGCTACCCCAATCTAATTGAAAACATTTCAGTAATGGTAAATATCTGTGATATCTGTGATATTACAGTCCATGTAAATTCAGACAAATGCTCTCTTATTGTCAAGACTGATATGGGAAATATCTTGTTACCATACAGATGGTTTAGCCCTGGAGAATCATGCAACCATTTTTTTTCTTTTTGATGAGAGAATCCAGTAGTAAGTATAATCCTTTAGGTGTAAAGCATGCTTTAATTAGGATAATCCAATAGATTTAATCTTAAAAATTAAGCCTCTAATTAAAGGACAGAGGTCAGTTTATTACAGAGTATTGCAAAGGTTTAACCACTACTCAGAATCTATATAGTTATTTGCAGGAGTTAAGTTTTGTCAAGTCACCACACACACTGACTCTGTGAATCCTGAGCTATTGCTCCAAGGAGAAATACAGGGTTATAAGTTCCTACAAACTACTGATCACTGCATGTTTTCAATTGAAACCTCATTTGTGTTATATAGGTTTGGTTGCCAAATCCTTGTGAAACAAGTTGGTCTCCTCTTCCACATAACTCTCTTCCTTTATAACAGCAGGTATTTTAAAAAAATTTCTGCAGCCTTTTGATTTGTATAGCACCTGCCTCACCTGGAAGTTTAACATTTCCCCACCAAATCACCTTTTGAAACATGTGAGCCAGTCAGCCCTGTTAGGGAAGGAAGGGTTTAACATTTTCCTGACCCTAGGTAATGCGACCATAAATTCCTTTGGCTTTCAGCCCCTACAGTGCCATCCAAATAAGCTTTAAAAAAAATCAGTTTTGTCTCATGAATCCACAGATTCAGCCACTTTTCCATATTCTCCATAACTTCATCAAACACTATAAATATTACGATAGCCCTTTACAGGGTGGCTTCACATACAGATTGGTAATTTCCTCTTCCTTCTTCTGGATGTACCTTATTATTGATCCATTAGCATTGAACTCACAGCTGACAGCATTGCAACTCACACCTGAACACATTTTCTCCATAAGACACATCACAGCCTTGTAGCGCACAGGAACACTAGACAGCACTTCAGCACTGTGCTTGGAGGCCATTGTAAAGAGCAGAATCACCAACAAAATAGCCGCCCAAATGCAAAAACATGGCTTTAAATAGATACCCCCTCAAGGACACTTGTTTCCAATAGAAGAACTGAAACAAGAGGACAGTGTCACCTTGTCAACCTCAGCTGGGACCATTTATTTAGGGCAACAAAGTTTTTACCACTCTGAGTAGATCCATAAATGATTATGACAGCACCCCAAGTATCGATCTGGGGGCTACTAATACATTTTATCAATTAGGGGACTTCACAAATACAGAATCTGAAGATGATGAGGATTGACCATATTAATGATAAAGATCCAATTGAAGAGATGGTCTGGGAGAGTGTGCTTAACGAACTGTGAATCAAAGTTAGGTTTCTGCTGGCAGTCATCTTTCCTATCGGAAGTTGGAATTTTATTTTTTGACTTTTCTTATTACTACGTTATGGAAGATAGAACAGTTTCATTAGTGCAGAACTGAACCAGGACTTTTTTTTTTTTTTAAATGACTGATTGAAACAAAAAATGAACTACTTTTGCCTCTAGGGCTTTTTTATTTCCTGTTTTGAGGTTTTTATGATTCCCTGTACACTTTGTGTAACCCTTGGTCAGTGTGGCACTTCGCTTACACTTGCACCTTGAGAAATTATGAATTCATTCACGTCTGCAAAGACATTCATGCACAGGCAAATTTTTGTAGGTAGGGATGTCAACGATAATGGAGGAGTAAGGAATTCCAGGGCTCTCTCTCTCCATAAAAGATGTTAATGAGCTGGCAAAACTGTCCAAATCAACTTTTGCAGAACTCTGGAATCTAGTCAATGACCAACAGAAAGCTTATTGAAGAAACAAGTTGCTTTACAGTGAGAAAGCACTGTGGCATTTTAAATTGCCCTGTAACTATGATGCCCAGTAGGAATGCAGCCCACATTTCCAGGAGAATTGCTGAGGAGCTCTGTAGAATGTTACATAGTTTCTGAGGAGAAGTCCACTATAATTGTTATCTTTATTTCTCTATAGATAATCTTTTTTTCTGGCTCCTTTCAACATTTTTCTTTCTTTCTTTTTTTTTTTTTGGTTTTCTGCTGATTGATTATGAGCGGAAATATAGTCAAGAAGGTTTTTTTTTTGCTTAACTTATGTGGAACCCAAACATCAAAGCAATTAATATAACCAAGCTGATGCAAATGATTTTCAGTGCTTGATTTGGATGTTTTGAGTATTGGCTATTTCATGTATGGTATAATGTTGATTGTTCTCAGTTATTGTTTTGATTTGATCGCTATCATCTTCAATCGGTCTACCTGACTGTGGAGCATCATCCAGCGAGAAATCTCCAGCATGAAACTTCACAAACCATTTTTGACACGTTTGATCAGTCATAACACCTTCTCCATACACAGCATAAATCTTTTTTTGCGTTTTGGTTGCATTTTTACCTTTCTTGAAATAATAAAGCATAATATGCTGAAAATATTGCTTTTGTTCTTCCATCTTCAATATTAAAATGGCTACACAAAAATTCATCAATTTTGATTTTTTTTTTAAATGCATGCTGATATGATAGCTGTCATGTACAATCTAACAAACTTGTTTCGAATGAAGTTAAAGACAACTAAATGCTACTAGAGCCATCTGATGGAAAAAACCGAATGAAGCTTTTGGCCAACTCAATACCTAGGTATAATTTTTTGGATTTGGTGCCTGTCATCATTAAGTTTGGAAAATTTTTGATAATTATTCAAATATTATCAAATATGTGTGTGATTTTTCTTTCCTCTTTTTCTTTTATTCCAATAATATGGATATTATATTTTTTGAAAATTTCCTATAGTTCCTGGATCTTAGATCTTTTTTCATTCTTTTTCTCTTTGCCTTTCACTTTGCGATGCTTTTATTAACAAATCTTTAAGCTCGCTGATTATTTCTTCAGCCATGATGAATCTATTGATGAGCCCATAAAGGCATTTTTTCTTTTTTATTATAGGGTTTGGGATTTCTAGCATTTAACTTTTATCCTTTCTTAGAATTTCCATCATTCCTTACGCTACTCACGTGTTCTTGCATGTTATCTGTTTTTTTATTTTTTCCACTAGAACTCTTAACATAGTAATCATAGTTATTTAAAATTTTCTCTGATAATTCCAACATGTGTCATATCTGAGTTAGGCATGACTATGATTTTTCTTGGCTTTTTGTGTGCCTTATTTTTTTTTTTTGTCAAAAGTCAGGCATTATATTATGTAATATGAACTGAGGTAAATAGTGCTCTAATAGTGTTCAGATTTATGCCAATCTGGAGTTGGCATAAATCTGAACTAGGAGTTGGTCTTTGTTTAATGTTCACTATAGCTGTAGGTTTCAGACTCAAATTCTTCCAGGGTCCTTTTTTTCTCCCCTCTTGACTTTGGACTTCCCTGTGTACTCCTCCTCAGAGAGAGCCTGTGTCTTGTGGCATTTTCACCTGTAGTCCTCTATTATTGTTCTAGGCTCCTGATGGTTGTCTGGTAATGTATGAGGGAAAGTGCACATTGAGTAATCTTTCAATTAAATCTCCATATGTCATTGCATTTGTATTTTTGGCATATGCCTTTCATGGATGTTTTTCCTTATCTAGTATCTCCACACTTTAAGTGAGATAGGAAGGCTCAGTGGCACTGGGTGAGAAGAATGCCTCTCCCCCGTGGCTCTGGGATAAGGCTCTAGTAAAGTTTTTCCTCCTGCAGAGAAGACCTTTCTATGGAGAAGGCTCTGGGTGTGTTAGAAAAGACTTACTCTCTCCATCCTTTGCCAGACTGCATGGGATACTTTTTTGGATCTTCATTTTGAGAACCTAGTGGATTCTCTGGATATAAATCCCATGAAAATGTGCCACCCTCAACCTCAATCCCTGGAGGCGGGTCACCAGGAGTTTCTCCCTCTCAACAAGTCTTACCAGTTTATGATTCCAGTGGCTACTGGTCCAGATAAGAGCTCAGCTGTGACACTTTGGATTCACCCATCTCACCCAGTTTGGGGATGATGGTTTGTCCTGCACATGCAATTTCTCTAATAGGTACAAGAAAACTCATTGATTTTCATTTTGCCCAATTTTTCTTCTTGTAAGGATGGGAGTGATGACTTTTAAGCTCTTTATATATTGGAATTGACACCCAAAGTTTTCATTTTAATTAAATGTGTGCTGTTTAATTTCCAAATATTTTGAGATTTCCCAGATACCTTTTTTTGTATTGATTACTAGCGCTTTGAGATCATAATTTGTATTATTTCAATTATTTTAAATGTGCGAATATGTGTTTTTTGACTATGTTGTCTATATTGGGTAATATTCTATTTAAGCCTAAGAATAATGTTTACTTTGCTTTTATTGGATTGTATATTCCACAGATGTCTGTTGGATCAAGTTACCTGTAAATGTTTGTACTTTTTTTTTTATTTATTATTTTTTGGGGGTACACCAAGTTCAATCATCTGTTTTTATACACATATTCCCGTATTCCCTCCCTCCCTCAACTCCCCCCCCACCCTCCCTCGAGTCCCCCCCAACCTCCCCGAATGTTTGTACTTTTGACACCAAGATTCTAAATTATTTCCTCTTCTGTTGAAAAACATCACATAGTGGTTCTCTTTCATCCTTTCCTTCCATATGACTAAAAGAATTCAAGATGTTTCAGAAGTGCCTGGAAGGGTGACTGCAGGGCCTAGAACTGAGAGATTTGCCTTGTTCAAAATGCCTCAAACTTTTTTGCTAAATTAAGCAAGTCACAACTGATTTATTGGTGGTGTTTTTTTTTTAGTTTCTGTGCTTCAATTGATGTTAAAAAATTTTTAACTTATTCTCAAACTACAATTAACTCCATCAAAGTTTGTCCATTTTAAACTCATTTGAATATTATAGAGAAGGGCTTTCATTTACTGATTTTCTTTCTTTATTCAGTATATGAAAATCCCTTGTTCACTCACTACAGTATAAAATTCCATGATAGTAGGAAAAGTCTTTGGCATATTCATGCAAACTTGGAAAGCAAGGAGTTGTATCCTAAGACACATCAAATTCATGTATTGCCAAATATTACAGATACTGAATAATTCCACATATCTCCTGGGTTATTCAACTAAATGAAGTTTTTGTAACTAAGGAAGCATTTCACATTCTGAAGATGTCAAATATAGTTGTGTGTTAGATGACTCCATAAAGCACCATTCACTCTGGTGGCTCTGGTCAAACCTTAGGTAATGTCCCAAAGAGATTCATGTAAAAGCTATTCTTTTATGGCATCAGCAAACACATGGTATAAAAAAACAAGAACTGTTTGCACTGAGATGACAGATATTTATCTAATTGTTTGCTGAAGGGAAATGGCATCACTTGACATATCATAAAACACATTTAAAAGCATTGTCAATGGTACTGGAGTATTTTGTAAAGGCACTGTTTCAGTTTTTATTCTCTGCTCCAAATCACAAACCAAAATATTAATTCAGGAGAACCTGACTCCATAACTATCTCTTTCATTTTTCACAATTTTAATTTTTGTTCTCATTGATTGGCAAAATGATAGGCAAGATGAATATGCCTCAAGATGCTATTTTGAATTGGAGAAAATAAATAGTCTAGTGATTTTGCTACTTTGTTAAAAATTGTGCTACATTCTCATGAAAAAGTTCTCCAGTTCCTGACATATTTTATGTACTTCTACAGCTATTGAGTTTAATATAAAAATTACATTAAAAAACGAGAGTTTGGGATTAGCAGATGCAAACTGGTATATATGCAGTGGATAAACAACAAGGTCCTACTGGGTAGCACAAAGAACAATATTCAATATCCTATCATAAACCATAATGGAAAAGAAGATGAAAAATGTATATATATTCTTTGACTCAGTTATATATATTGCTGTGGAACAGGAATTAACACAACATTGTAATTCAGCTATACTTCAATAAAAAAATAAATTAAAAAAAAAAAAAAAAAAGAGTTGCGGCGGAGCGTGCGCAGAAGGCGTGGGAGGCGCATGCTCCGTGGAGGTCCTGGCCTGGGGCCCCCTGCGTCCGCGCCCGCCTCCGTGGCCTGCGAAGTCCTGGCGGGGACTCGCGCGTGGCGACCAGCCTGTGGATGGGCGACCTGGAGCCCCACATGGATGAGCACTTCACCTCCAGGGCCTTTGCCACCATGGGGGAGACGGTGATGAGCGTCAAAACTATTCGAAACCGCCTCACTGGGATCCCAGCTGGCTACTGCTTTGCAGCATTCGCAGATTTGGCCACAGCTAAGAAGTGTTTGCATACCATCAACGGGAAACCCCTTCCAGGAGGCACACCTGCAAAACGTTTTCATCTGAACTTTGCCACTTACGGGAAACAGCCAGATAACAGCCCCCAGTACTCCCTCTTTGTGGGGACCTGACCCCAGATGTGGATGATGGCATGCTGTGTGAATTTTTCCTCAAAGTCTACCCCTCCTGTCGGGGAGGCAAGCTGGTTTTGGACCAGACGGGCGTGTCTAAGGGCTATGGTTTTCTAAAATTCACAGATGAACTGGAACAGAAGCGAGCCCTGACAGAGTGCCAGGGAGCGGTAGGACTGGGGTCTAAACCAGTGCGGCTGAGCGTGGCGGTCCCTAAAGTGAGTCGTGTGAAACCCGTGGAATGTAGTCAAATGTACAGTTACAGCTACAACCGGTATTACCAACAGTACCAGAACAACTGTGCCCAGTGGGGCTGTGACCAGAACACAGGCAGCTGCAGCTGCAGGTATCGCCAGTACAGCTATACCCAGAGCACCATGCAGACGTATGAAGAAGTCGGGGATGGTACCTTGGAAGGTAAGAAAGGAGTCCCTTCACTCAACTCATAAGATGTGAGTGTCATGCAAGGGGGGAGTGCAGATCCCAAAGCACCCGGGGGGGGGGGGGGGGAGCAGCTGACTGGAGGGAGCCCACCACTCCCTGGACATGTGGTGTTCTACCCCAGGATGTAGGTCTGTAGCAAAAACACCACTGCCTTGTATTTGTTTCACAGTTTGCAAAATTCATTTTTTTATTTCATGTTTTAATTTATTTCCATATTTCTTAAATTAGATGTTTTACTCACTTTCAAGTACTAGTTATAATTGAAAATTTGGAAAATACAGTAAAGTATTATGAAGAAGCTGAAAATCACCCTCAATTCTGCTACATAACAATAGCCATTATTACTTTTTTAAATTAAAAGCGTTTATTGTGATTTTTACTGAATTTGACAGAAGAAAAAGTAAAACCAAAGGAATTGCTAACCTTCACACAGATATTTTTTCAAATGAGATATTCATACTTTCATTTGTGGCATTTTAATAAGCTTTAAAATAATTATATCATTTATTCCTTTTATTTCCTTTAAGAACTTTTACTGAGATACAATTGACATACAATAAACTGCATATATTTAAAGCAAAAAAAAGAGTTGAGACCAGAAATGTCTCTTTAAAAATTTGATCTAGCCCAGTTTCAAATGCATAATAAGCTCTGTATCCCAAAAAGAAGGCCAAAAGAAAAAAGCTGCTTTGTGAAGTTCAAAAAAAAATCACATTTTACAGGATATTTTACTAGTAAGTTAATATCAACATATATTAAGTTAATTCTGTATATATGTCATTAAATATGTCTATCCAGAAATTTATGGTTTTATCAAGAATGCAAACTATAAAAATCATTTTTTAACAAGGGAGTTTTACTTCATTCCTATAATATAATATTATAAATGGTGGTTGGGGTTTACTCCCCTAATTCCTTATAAAATCCAAACTTCCCTGAGATTATGAATAAGATAAAATAGGATAAATGTATTGTAAGAGTCCTTCTGTAGAAAAACTAATATAGATTCTAAAGTACGTTTTAGGTTGTTTTCTTAGGACTATTACAGAAATCATTTTTTCTAATACAGGAGGATCAGGTACAGATATGGAATTTTATAAACTATGCCTTGATGAATGAAACATGACAGTGAAGGCATTGATATTTATCAGTCGTAATAGGTGAAAGGAAAATCTGTTGCAGACTTTCAAGATGCTCCTGTGTGTTTCATGAGGCAGGATAAATGGTTCTGAAAACTTCATGTCATACATATTTCCTTTTATGTGTATATAGGCACTTTTCACTACACAAATCCAAACTATCTCAAACAGAGTATCTGGCAATGTTTTAGAGAAATCAACTACATGGATGGAATTTAAATTAATCTTTAAAAAGATAAAGGTGTTTGCCTTTAGAGAGGCGTATTTGAAATTTGCTTTTCTGTGAAAAACATAGAAACAAATATTTTAACAACTTGTTGAATAATATTAAAATAATTTAAAAACTCAAAATAATACTTTTTAATATATATTTGTAAGTTTAGATCTAAAACACTCAAATATCTACCAATTAATTTAGTTTAAAAATATATGGGTTAAGAAACGCAGAATGACATATTTTTTATCACTGTATTTTTTTCCAATTTTGATTTGCTGTAGTCTTTGGGATTTTAAAATACTTATTCGCAACAGAAATTGTTATGTATTTAAAGTGACTCCCTGCTTTCAGGTAGAGTGGTTTAAGAAAAAATGAAAATCTCAGTTGCCTCATAGATGCTGAATGTGATCCTTCCAGTAGGGGAGGCAAAATGACACAGGGGTGAGGATGCGATAGGCTTTCTCTCTCAGATTAAACGTTGATTGATTGTTAGGGGAAGCTTGGGGGCACTTTGCTAATAAGAGTTTTTCTTTTGATGATATTAGGAGTTAAGTCTGGCAGTCTGATTCCATAGTCCGTTTTTACTGCAACTAGACTGCTCTCACAAACCCTGCTGGGTAAAATGGACAACTCCTCATTTCTCCCTTTCCCTAAACCCTGGCAATCACCATCATCCGCTTTCTACTTCTAAGATTTTGACTACTTTAGATACCTCATTTAAGTGGAATCATACAATATTTGTCCTTCTTCAGCTGGCTTATTTCATTTAGCATAATATCCTTCAGGTTCGTTCATGTTTTTATAAATGGAGGTATTTCTTTTTTTAAGACTGAATGATATTCCATTGTATGTATATACCACATTTGCTTTACCCATTCATCTGTCACTGGACATTTGGGTTGTTTCTATATCCTAAGTATTGTGAATAATGCTGCAGTGAACATAAGGGCAGCTATCTCTTCAAGATCCTGATTGCAGTTCTTTTGGATATATTCCCAGAAGTAGGATTGCTAAATTATATGGTAATTCTGCTTTTCACTTTTTGAGAAAGCTCCATATAGCAAATACACTGTCCCACAGACAGTGTACAAGGTTTCCAATTTCTGCACATCCTTGCTAATACTTATCTTTTTTCTTTCCTTTCTTTCTTTTTTCTTTTTCTTTTTTTTTTGTAATAGTTACTGTAGGTGTGAGGTATCTCTCATTTTGGTGGTTTTGATTTGTAATTTTCTGATGATTAGTGATGTTGAGCACCTTTTCATATAGCTGGTGGTCTTTTGCACCTGTTGTTAGGAGAAATGTCTATTCAAGACTTTTGCCCATTTTTAAATCAGGTTGTTGTTGTAATTATTATTATTCGATTATTGCTATTGAGTTGCAGCAGTTTCTTATATTTTGAATGTTAACCCTTTATCAGATAACTGGTTTGTAAATATTTTCTCCCTTTCTGTGGGTTGACTTTTCACTCTTGATTGTTTCCTTTGCTATGCAAAAGTTTTTTAGTTTGGTGTAGCCCCACTTGTCTAATTTTATTTTTTGCCTGTGCTTTTGGTGTCATATCCAAGAAGTTGCCAAGACCAGTGTCAGGAAGCTTTTTCCTTATGTTTTTTCCTGTGAGCTTTACAGTTTCACGTCTTACATTTAAGGTCTTTATGCATTTTGAGTTGATTTTTGTATATGGCATAAGATTGGGTTCCAGTTTCTTTTCTTTGCATGTGGATATTCAGTTTTGCCAACACTATTTGTTGAAGAGCCTGTCTTTCCCCTATTGTATATTCTTGGCATTCTTGTTGAGAACTGGTCTAAGCTGTGGGAAGCCAGAAGAAAGTGGTGGATGTCCTTAGTGGTTCTGATGTGCAAATTGGTCATCTGATTTGGGTATTGGGGCAAGAGACAAATCGAATCATGTCATGTAATAGCTGGTTCCCTCTAAAGCTTCCCTCAGGATAGCTGGAGCTCTGGCATACTAATCTATGCAGTTTTATCCAGTAAAGTGAATGATTAGAGGCCTTGGTGTCAGAATGATCTCAACCTATTATCAAACTTTAAATAGGTAAGAAACTCAGCCCTCTGGCGAAATATCTCCTGGGGGAAAAAAAATGAAAGAAGTGGATAAAATAGCCAAAAAAAATTCAACAAGCAAAACAAGCAAAGATCACAAAATAAATAAATAAATAAAGAAAACACATATAAAGTTTGTATCTACCTGAAAAGAAAGTAAACAAAGAAAACACATGCTGAAATACATACACAAACTGATTGCAAATTATAGGAATTTTACCTAAAATGATTTGTTAGATTACCTTTCTTAAACAAATTAAGCCATTTTGGGAACTAACACTTCTTGGTTAAACCGTATTTTCCACCATTTAACTGAATGTCTTAACCCTTCCCACAATTCTGAAACTGCTGCCTCCTCACATGTAACGTGAAGGTTGCTTATGGTATTTCCTAGAGCACATATTCTATTATGTTTTCATGATAACTTTCTGGCACAGTAGCACACATTATTAGGAGTAAGTGACTTAATAAGTCTTGGGAAATGATTATACTTTCTAAAAGAAAATTGTCCCAAACTGATAGAATTCAACCATATCAACAGACTTTTGGTAAACATGTTTAATTTTTTTTGCAAAAATAGCATTTTGTTTATTCTTTTCTACTTGGTAACACTGCATTATGTATAACCCATAGGCCGGTAGCATTTAAAAGCATCACTTTGTTTGCAAGTTTCCCAGAAATACAACTGAACATATGGTAAATACACACATTTTCCCAGGGCAAAACTGATATACAACATGCAAAAACAGAATGTGGAGTGAGGCTAGAGCTTGAAGTCCCTGATGTGATGATGTAACTTTCCTGGCTAGAGCAGTCTGATATCTGATCATACAGAAGGAGCTACTGAAAGACACTGTTAAAAAGGAATGGTTCTCTTTGATGTATTCTACTGTAATTGTCCCTGAACATGGTAAATGATTTAATAAAAGGCAAGAGCTGGTAGATTAGTATAAAGACAACCAAACAGATACATATTCAAAAATAGGACAAAGAAAAAAAACTTTGAAAATCCTGTAATCTCCATAGCAAGTTTTCCTTTAGCTTTTTTCATTCAGTGAAGTTTGAAAGAGAAAATAGAATGAAATCTCATTATTAAATTATTTACTAGTTCACAGGAGAAATAATAAATAAACTTCTCACACCAACAGGGTTCATAGGAATATCTAGAAATCTGTGCATTTAATATAGATACTAGTAAAAAGGAGGGTCCCATTGTCTTTGGTAAACACCATGCATTTTTTTTAAGGGTAGTTTTTTAAGTAAAATATTTATTAGGTTTCCTAGTTTTACCACACTCTTAATACCATATGCTTTAAAGCACAGCTAGAGATAATCTGAATATCTTATTTTAGAAATGAGGAAACTAAAGAACAAAAAATTGCTTGGTTGATTTGTTAACACAAAGGCCAGAACGAGGATGGAAAACCTCTCACTACAATGGTCTTTATTAGAGGGGCTCTTTTTCAAATCTTAAGACTAAATGCTCATCACAAGAGTGACTTCTTTGCCTTCTGCCTGGTACTGCCAGATTGGTTTATATTCTTAAAATATTTTTTGGATTTCCTTAGAAGATTTTATCAGAATTCTTCATAGGTTGTTTCTAACAATTCTGAATATTGGACATGTGCTCTAGTATTAGTTTTCTTTTAATGATTTTCTATAATTAACATGAATTATTTTTGACCTGTAAAATATTGTAAATCATTGTTAAAATCTTTAAAGTGATATTCTATTTGATATGTTTGCCCTCTCATCATCTTCTGATCTCTAAAGAATTAAAGTAGTTTAAGATTAAAAGGACAGTGATCAACAGATCAAAATAACAGACTATCCCTTTGTTTGGTTTACTTTTTAGGGGGAGGGTTACTTTCTTATACAATGAAGCCATTCACATTTTTCACTCTTCTTGCATATTTCAGCAAAACTCATATGACTATCTTTTTTCCTTGTATATGCATGTCCTGCTATTTTATTCTCTTAAAAAAAATAGACAAAACACAGTGATGAAATACATCATGAAAGAATTAAAAATCTTTGAAGTGCTTATTTAGATTCATTTGCGAATTCAATCTGGAGGTTATAATTTTCTTATCAATAGGTGTCATGATTTGGAAATAATAATATTCCATTCAAAGTTAAATTCCTCTTGCATGTGACATCTTTCGTCATGATCAAAGTGAGCGACATCATTGTTTTGTGATTCCTGAAGAGAGACAGCCTTTAATATATTTGTGTAGAAATCAGAATACTCATAATAAGATGTTGTCCCACTGTCCGTTATAAAGTTATTTGTTATTTTTTATGTTATAGTGACTCATCACTTTTTTTATGTTATAGTGACCTATCACTATTCTGTTATTTTGATCTGTTGATCACTGTATGCAATGAATTTAACTTTGTAATTAATTTAAAGGCTATTTTTGTCTGAGGATGGCAGCTAAATATTGCAAAAAGATTTAAATGATATGCACTATGGCAATAGGTAGGACAAAAGCAATGCAGAAAGTTATTTAAAACCTGATTTGGACTCATATCGATTTTGAGACTGAAGCCAATTAAAGGAAAACAAGTAGAGGTGACAAGAAAGAGCTATTTGTCAACACCTATTTCTTTTTAGATTTGTTTGAGAATTGGTTAAATGTTTGTGAAATGGCTAATGCCAAACTTTTGTCAGAGCAAATTTATTTAAATTAAAAATATTGATTAAATTTATTACCTGTAGCATTTGTGGAAGTGAACTTTTACCGTAAAGAGAACTGCTTTTTGCCTGCTCTCTGTGCAAGACATTAGTGACTTAGGCGATTACCCTAATAGAAATGACCTTAGTAGAATTGTGCTGAAAAATCGCAATTTCACCCTTAAAATTAGGTGAAATAAGGTATTTTCACCTTAAAAGTGACAACAATAAGTAACTAGAATGAACTTTTAATGGCTTTTTGGACTTCTAATTTCAGTGGCTATTCTGAACCCCAGTGCCTTAGCAATAATTCACACTTCTATCTCTTTTATTCTTTAAAAATTTATCACCAGTAGATCAATGATTAGAATTAGAACCATTGATAATTTGGTAACGGTATTCTCTGAGAAACCATATAAAGTGGACAAAACTTTATTCTGCCATATTGCCACATAAAAAATTACAGAGGATGGATAAACTTGGGTTACTTATTAAAATTAGAGATTCACAATGTATAGGAGTGGATAAGATTGCAACAACTAAGACTGAAAGCTTAAACAGGTTTGTTTTTCACAGGTTAACTACATATTTCATTTCATTTTTGGATCAACATTACTGGTTTGAATACATATATTTTGCATATGTCCTACTTGTATATGTACAGAATCTCCACCATGAGTCTCACTATGATTTAGCACTGGGTGTTATAGTGCTGAAAAAACTAGACAGCTGAAACTTTCATGAAGCTTCATTTCTGGAAGAAGTAGGTGATAAGTCGTCATAGATACACATGTAATACACACACAGACATATGTATGTGTGTATACATATCAGAAAGTATTGATGAATGCTGTGAAGAAAACAAAAATGAAGGTTATCGAGACATATATGATGGTCATTCTTTTATATTGTGGTCATTATTTAATAAGGTTAATTGGTAAGGCAAATTCCTCCTGGCTAAGAATATGCTCAACACCAAATTCCCCCAGGCTGAGCATATATAAACTAGATATCAGATTAAACAGTTACATAAATGAATATTTGTTGCAATTGAAGGAGAATAATAAAAGATACTCTTATTTTTCTGTTTAAGGTAAGAGGTAAGCAGAATGGGAAAAATAGCTTTATTACTACTAAACTAGGATGTAGGGCATGGCTCTGAAATATCAGGCATGGTTTTTTTTTGTTTTCTTTTTGATATTAGACCCCAGGATAGAGTTAGCTCATTCAGGCATAGATAATGCTGGAGGATTGGAGCTCTTCCTTATAGGCTCCTTCCCCATACCAATAAAATGTAATTGGTATTTTAACAAGTTTCAGTGTTTATTGTGTTCGAAGCACAAAACATATTCTAGTCTCTCACTCTGCCATATAATTTTACTGAGTGGAGAAAATGTTCCTTTTTCCTTGGATCACTACTTCAGTTCACTGTGATTTCTGCTTACTTTAGGATAACTGGTGTGTTTGGAATCACTTTAAAGTCACAAACAATGTCAATTCTGTAAATAGAATGCCCAGGTAAAAAAGTAAAATACAAACTCTGAACTTGGTTTAATTTCAGATATTCTCTCTTTTGCTGGATGAGCATGCTTTCAGAGCAAGCTTTCAAAGAATAATATATTTAGCTCTCTCCTTACCCTCATTTTCTGCTTTCTTTACTGGTTGCTCTGAGACAGAGAGAGAGAGAGAGAGGAAGTTTTGCAAACTTTCTAACATCCATTGTTAGTTCAGTTTGTTTTATAGACTCACATCAGCATTTCGTGTCACAGGATTCTTTGGAAGTCATTTGGTTTAGAGCTGGCCAAAGAGCATGACCTTGGTCTTCCTGAGGCCTTCCTCCGAATCTGAAAGTTTTAGACTGGGCAATAACCTCATAAGAACACCTTTGTTTCAGATTAGAAGCAGTTTATTTGCTCCAATTTCACAGTTCAATCATGAGCCACAAACTACATTATCTTAGGTACAATGGAGATTCAGTCTTCTTTGAATAACAGTAGATAAAAAGAAAATAAGTGCAAGTCACTTTTTTCAAAATCTTGTTTACAGGTCAGTGGCATTTATGTATAGTGCATCCTATCAGGTAGCTTTGGCTGACAGTAGAGAGAATGGATGCTATCTTAGTCCATCAGACTGCTAGAACAGAATACCATAGGTTGGTGGCTTTGAAACGATAGAAATTTATTTCTCATGGTTCAGGAGCCTAGAAGTTCAAAATCAAGGCATCAGCAGATTTGGTGTGTGTTGAGGACTGGCTTTCTCCTTCATACATAGTCTGCTTCTTGGTGTGTCCTCACATGGCGGAAAGGGCCTGGGAGCTCTCTGGGGCCTTTTTTATAAAGGCACTAATCTCATTCATGAAGGCTTCACCTTTATCACCTAATAACCTCCAAAGGCCTCACTTTCTTATACCATCACATAGGGGTTAAGATTTCAGCATATGAATGTGGGGGAACGTAAACATTCAGTCCATTGCAGATGCTGCCCTTGGGTCATGAAGAGCTAGCTGCCTGGCCTATGTGACCATCTTTTTTTTTTTTTTTTTCCACCAGGAGGGGGAATGAGACCACAGTTTGGAGAGTGCTTAGCTTCCTTTTTGCTTTGCTCTAGGAGTCAGGGGCTTACTACTTGCTTTCCATCTTTCTTGTTTTCAATTTGCAAGGGTGTGTTAATTTCCAATTGGTTTATTTTCTTTTGCTAAAAATCCCATATTAAAAGCTAGAACTTGCATTTTATTGATGCAACTATTTTCTTTGGTTCAGGGGACTCATTAAAATGGAGACTTTAGTGGAAATTTCATATGCAGTGTGGAAGGAACCTCTGTAAGGCG
The DNA here is from genome assembly GCF_030028045.1 of Hippopotamus amphibius kiboko. Taxonomy (NCBI): domain Eukaryota; kingdom Metazoa; phylum Chordata; class Mammalia; order Artiodactyla; family Hippopotamidae; genus Hippopotamus; species Hippopotamus amphibius. Next base: position 73,637,418 of record NC_080187.1, read on the forward strand.
ATGATTCAAAATGAGTCAGGTTAAAAGATTCACCTGGATACTCACTTTCCCAGGCTGTCCTAAGAACGGTGACATTATTTTGGAATGTTTGTTATCCTATGCAGTGAACATTTTAGTGTGTTTATTGATTAGCTTATTTTTTATCTTTATATTTTTGTTACAGTTCAATTCACTGCCATTGTTGACTTTTACACTGGGCTATCAGTGTTTTTCATAATAATTTATAACAATTCTCTGTATAAATTTCTATCTTTCCAATGTATAGAATAAATCAGTTATTTTTTTTCAATCAGGTATTTGCCTTTAACATTATTTTCAAGGATATATCTTATTACCCGATATTTATATTAATTCTATGGACTTACGGTATTATATTCTTTCTTTCAGATCAACTTTATAAGCAGTTATATAAAAAGTAATAAGCAATGCATCATATATATGTGTGTGTGTATATACATCATACCTCTATGTTATATATGTGTTTTTTCTTAATTTTAGCCATCTTTGTTTTCCTGGAATGAGTCCCTCTTGAGTATTTTGATTTGATATTTAATTACGACATTGCTGGACTGTATCTGTTGCCTTCAGTTTAGGATTGTTGAATCTATTTTATAAGTAATATAGAACTATGTTAGATCAGATCAAACAATTGATAGAATACCTAGACTATGTCTCCAAGTTTAACACATGCTTAGCACACATTATATCCTCAATAAAGCTAAATTATTCTAAATCTGTGCAAACTCTAGTAAGGAACCAAAAGTTAGAAAGCCCCAGTTATTTCTACAGACAGTTTAAATTTTAGTAGCTGGAATGAGAGAAAAAGACAAGTATTATGCAAGATGGAATGAAATAAATATCACAAGACAGATATAGACACCATGGCATGGACATTCAAAGAAAGAAGGAAATACAGAAATTCATAAGTGGTAAAATAAAAACCAGAAGTTTAAATAAAAGTATAAGGCAAAATGTGAGCTGCAAAAAGGTTGAGTCAACCATAGAAAGTCTAGCTAAAATGAAGAAATATGCTTGTTTACATATTATTGACATTCAGAAATGAAGGAATGAGAAGATGGCTAATTAATTCAATAAGCATATGGTGAGATGTTGGGTTTAAGATAAATAAAATTAACAAAGCCACTAGCTTCTAATCAGTCATCCTTTAGAGGGAGAAACAAATAAGTAAACAACCACTTATAATAAATTTGGTAAATTTAAAAAGGAATACCATAAATATAGGTGCAACTAACTCATATATTGTGAATCCAGGAAGGTTTTCTGGAAACAAAAAAAAGTAGATTCTATATTGGGCTATGTAAATGAGTAGGAATCGTCCAGTTGAAGTGAGGGCTATGTAAATGTACTTCTCTGCAAGCATATCAGCTTATCTATAAAGGCACTGTTGGAACTGTGTCCTGGATATTTGTGTAGCTATTTTCTGATTCCTTCGCTTGACATTTGTAACAATATTGTGCCTTTTTATCATTCTGCTACATATTTGGCTAGCATTATCATGTCTATTGCCTCTTTTGATAGTTTTTTTGCTTTACAACTGAAACAATAATTCCGATTTCCTTATAGGGAAAGACAGTGATAGCAATGCAGTTTTATATTAGTCTGTTCTCCAAATTGCTTAGGAAAACCAAGCAGGGATAGCAAAATAAATAAATATTACGTGGATGATGTCATTAATACAGCTATGTGACTAGGAACCTCCATGAACCAAAAAATGAATGGACGAGGTAAAACCATGTAAAGCTTGACCTCACAAAGGAACAGAACAGCCCAAGTTTCCTAGCAGCACAGAGGTGGTGGAGTGAAGAAAAAGAGAAGTTTCAACAAGGAGCACAGAGTTGTCAATGGCTATTCACTTGTGAGTTGAGTGGACCCCTTATCAGTAAGTAACTGTGGTAATAACAGTGAAACAGGGAGAGGCCTCCATCAACCTCAGAATTTTTTAACAGCTTTATTTGAGTATAATTTACATCCATAAAAATTTACCTGCTTTCAGTGCACAGTTTAATTTTTGGTAAGTTTATTGAGTTATACAACCATCACTACTAAATCCAATTTTGAAATATTTTCAGTACTCCAAAAAGATCCACTGCATTTTTCCTAGTCATCCCGCATTCTAACCCTAGTCCCAGACAATCACTAACCTACTTTATGTCCTTCTTATGGAAAATTCCTATAAATTGAATCATAAAATATGTGGGAGGGTTTTGTTGGTGCCTGGATTATTTTTCATTGTAAAATGTTGTTGAGAGTCATCCCAATGGGAGGTATCAGTACTTCCCTCTTTTTTATTGCTGAATAGTATTCCACTGTATGGATATACCACACTGTGCTGTTCACCCACTTGTTGATAGACATTTGGTGGTTTTTAGTTTTGGAGTATTATGGATTGTGTTGCTATAAACATCACGTGTACGTCTTTGTGTGGGCATGCGTTTTCATTTCTTCTGGTTAGATTCCAAGGAGTGATATTGCTGGGTCATGTGGTAAGTTTACATTACCACATTACATTATTTTTAAGAAAATGCTGAACTGTTTTATAAAGGCACTATTCCATTTTACATTCTCTCCTGCAGTGTATGAAGATATCAGTTCTTCCACATTCCCACCAATGGATATTGCTTTCTGTCTTTTTAAATGTAGCCGATCTAGTAAAGTGGTATGTTGTTATGCTTTAAACTGAATTCTCTTTAATATGATGCTGAACATCTTATCATGTGTCAATTGGCTAATTTCATATTTCTTTGATGAAGTGTCTATTTAAAACTTTTGTTCGTTTTTAAAGTAGGTCATTTGTCTTCCGGTTATTCATTTGTAAGATTACTTTATAAATTTTAGATACAAACCCTTTATTAGATATAGGATTTGCAAATATTTTCTCAGACTGCATCTTGTCTTTTCATTTTTTAAAGATGAAATACAAAAGGTTTTAATTTTGACTAAATCCATTTTATCATTTTTTTCTTTTATTGATTTTCTTATAGTATCTAAGATATATTTTTCTAATTCCGAATCACAATGTTTTTCTCTTTATTTTCTTCAGATGCTTTATAATTTTAGGTCTTTCACTTATGGCTCAGATTCATTTTGAGCTCATTTTTTAGTATAGTCTGTGAGAATAGTTTAGACTTATCTTTTTATATTTGGATATTGAATCATCCTATCACCATTTGTTGAAAAGGCTGTTGTTTCTCCATTAAATTAATTGCCTTTAAGCCTTTGTTGAAAATTCATTGACCATAAATGTGTTTATTTCTGGACTCTCAATTCTGCTCCAGTGATCTATGTACGAGGGTGACTCAAAAATTATCCACACTCTAGTTATATTTATATTAAAACTTCTGTTGGCCACACACTGACTTATCAGTGCTTTCTGTTCAAGGCTACTGTCTCCCCAGTCACTGCTGTGCAGATGTGAACGTGTTACATCAGTTCATTTGTAACTGTGGTATGAGCAAAAATGGATGCTCCATTTGTGATTTGCACGAAAGAATAGTAGCATGCAGTGATTCGTTTTTTGTGGTCTGAGAGTGTACCTGGTGTCATTATTTATGGAGGACTTTGTGTGCAGTATGGAAAAAGTGTTTTGTCGCAAAGAAGTGTGTAAGAATGGATAGAGAAGTTCAAGAAGTTCAAGGTCGCACAAGTGTTAGCCATCAAGAAGGAGCTGGACACCTGTCCACATCCACGGCTGATGACAACATTAAGTGTACATGTGAAATGATTCTGTCGAATAGATGAGTGACAGTGGATTATGTGGCAAATCATTTGCAAATCAGCCATGGCTCTGTTTTTGAAATAATCCGTGACAGACTTAGGTTTCAAAAAGTTTGTGCTGAAGCCTAAACTTCGGATTAAATGCATAGGACTGCTATCCAAGGGCATTGTGATCTTACATGACAATGCACGTCCATACACTTTGCCCACATTGTAAAACTTCATTTTGAGGTGTTAAAGCATCCTCCCTCTATTCCTGATCTTGCTCCATTGGACTTTCACCTGTTTGGTCGCCTGAAAGCAGCCCTATGAGGATAAAGTTTCACTTCTCATGAAGAAGTGAAGACAGCTGTGAATTCATGGCTCACAGCTCAACCTAAAACACTTTTTAATGAGGGAATGTGAAAGCTTGTTGACAAATGGACAAGGTGTATTGAAAAGCAAGGAGATTATGTCAAAAAATGATGTATTTGTATTTTCTAAAAGTTAATTAAAATAAATATTACAGCCAGAGTGCGGATAATTTTTGACTCACCCTTGTATATGTTTATCCTTTTCTCAGTACCACACTCTCTTGATTACTCTGAAATTGGGAAGTGTAAGTCCTCCAATTGTGTTGTTCTTTCTTAAGACTGTTTTTGCTGTTTTGTGGCCTTTGCCTTTCCATGTAAATTTAAGATTAACTTCTTAGTTTCTGAATGAGAAAGGTCTTCTAGACTTTTGATAAGGATTGCATTGAATGCATAATCAATCGATTTGGAAAGAATTTAATTTTAGGGATTTCAAGTCTCTTAATCCATGAATTGGAAAGGTCCTTCTGTTTATTTAGGTCTTATTTGATTTCTCTCAGCATTATTTTTCAGTTTTCATTGTACAGGTCTCATAATTCTTTTGATATATTTTCCCTATTTTATTTTATTTGATGCAAATTATTTTTTAATTTCATTTTAGACTGTTCATTGTTAGTTTAAATACATTTGACTTTTATGTTGATTTTTGTCCTGTGAACTTAAGGAATTTATTTTTTAATTTTAATAGTTGTTTTTGCATATTTCTTAGGATTTCATGTATCCTGGGTCATATTATATGTGAATAAAAATAGTTTTACTTCTTCTTTTCTAACCTGGGTGCATTCTATTTATTTTGCTTTCTTTGCCTGATTTTAAGAGTAGATACCTTTGTTTTGTTTCTGATCTCAGTCAGAGAGTATACAGTCTTTACTGTGGTGTATGATATTAACTATCAATTTTTGGTATGTGCCTTTTATCAGGTTGAAGAAGTTCCTTCCATTTTTATGTTTTTGAGTTTTTATCCTGGATGGATATTGAGTTTGGTTAAATGTCTTTTTCTGCATCTACTGAAGTTTTGTCCTTTATTGTATTAATATCATCTATTACATTAATTGATTTTGAGGTATTAAAACAGCCTTGTATTTTTGCAATAAATTCAACATGGTCATTCTTTATAATTCTTTTATATTCGATTTACTAACATATATTCCCTATAACAAAATTGTATTTATTTCAATACATAATGAGAGTTTATAAATCATACCTTTGAGTGAAAGCTATTCTCTAAGAAAATATATTAAATTTATTTTGTGGTTTTGCTTTACCCCTGGGAAACAATTGCACATCTTTGGATATATTATATTCTGGTATGTAAACATGGGCATAATAATTATTGACTTAGAAAAATATAGAAATACTCCTGGATGGGAGAAGAGTGTAGCACAGATAAAATCTTGGCTCTGTCAACAAGGGATTACATGAGGGAATAGCTGTTACATAGAAAACCAGCAGGGTATAAAACTAGCTTAATATATCCATCCACTTTTCCTATTTTCTGAAAAGGAAACACATTTTCATTTTGAAGGTTTGTTAAAACATTTGAAAGACATTTATGCCTAATGCATTTTAGGGTGAATTTAAATGGTATTGGGAAGCATATATATTATGATTAGTTCAAGTTTACCAGTTTTTCCTAGAAATGATCATTTAAGTGAGCAATAAGGGATATGAAGAAAATGAAAATGTACAATGTGCTGTTAGTTATTATTTGGGGGTGAAAGGTTGTTTAGTGTGAGAATGAGAAAAGATGTGTTTGATCTGAGTTTTGTGTGCTGCTAAGAAGTCATTTGTTGAAGAAGATCCAAAGTCTGAGGGAATTTCCACTTCCCTTTTGGAATGGACACGGTTGGTGCTCATTCCAAACAGAAGTTACTATCTCATTTGCTATTTTCACAGGTTTTTTTCCAGGCTTTTGTGTGTATGTTTAGGTCTAATAGTATTCACCCGCAACTCAGAGAACTGACCTCCAAGTGCTAAAGCCACTTGCCCCCTCTGGAAAATGCCTGTGAGCCTGTTGTGAAACTTAAACAATGACTGATGGAGGAAGAAGCATAAAAGCCCAACTCCTTTACATCCAACTGGGAAAACACTACGTCCAACTGGGAAAACACTGACATATACTGTGCATTCCAGAGCTCCCCTTGGAGATCAGACTGACTTTACTCTCTAAGAGACTTGCCAAAATCTTATCTTTGGTTGATTTGGTCTTCTCCTTCTCTCTCCTGCTTCCCCCACTCTTTCACAGTTTTCTCCTAAGAGCACGTTTAATAAATCCTTGACACATAAACCCTGGTTTGCCTCTGAGGAACCCACACTAAGACAACTCATCCACAAATACAGACAGTATATGTATATATAAGTATATGCAGTGATGGGCAGGGGGGTTATTTAATATTGCCTGATTTTTACTGTTATTCTGGGCCAGTTAATGGCAGTGAGGCCTTGAATGAGGAGGGAAGTTAGTTCAACTTGGGGAAAATTGAGGAGACTAGAGACAAGGAAAATGAGATGAGACTAAAATTAATAAGCTTAAAGTGTGATAAGAAAAATAATACACAGTCCATTAAAATTACAGTCTTGAACAAAGGCAATAATAACAGGAATACAATAAGAAGACACAGAATTGACATAAAAAAGTCCAAGTTTCAATTGATGGCAGTGAGATAACTCTTGGCAGGAATGCTGATGGGAACTAAACCAGTTTTTAAAGAGATGTAAAATTCGGATTGGCAGAAAGGAATGGTGAGATTATTCCCTTTTGTAGTGTTATGTGGATCAAGATGTGAAGGCTAAAATATTCAAAGACCAGTTTATATTAATAGATAAATAAAAATGACAATAGTAGCTAATAATTATTGAGATTTCTATGAGTCAAACACTATTTTAAGTGTTTCACCTGTATTATCTTTATTTACTAACAACTCTGTGACACAGGTTTCATTATAAGTGAGTCTAAGGCATATAGATGATACATAATTTGCTCAATGATATGTAGAAGATTAGTGTTCATAGACAATATGTTTCTGGAAGGGACATTAGATACTACTTTGGAAAAGTTGGTTAGAAGTAGATTTTAATTTGTTAAACGAGCATACTGAGTATTTAAATAGCAGGGAGGGAAGGTAGGGTGCTCAGAGTGTATGTTCTAGGTTTGTTAGTTTCATCACACTCAGAAATTTTTCAGATATGCAAAATAGTTACAAAATACTAGGCATGTCAAGAGAAGACCAAAAAAGGCTTTTGCATCCATTTATGAGTAAGATAAGGACCTGAAGAGCCACAGTAGATGCTAGATTGTAAATAAAATAAGTGGTATGATGATCTTTAGTTGAATCCATGTTGCTGCAAATGGCATTGTTTTGTTCTTTTTATGGCTTAGTAATATTCCTTTGTTTATATGTACCATATCTTCATTATCTACTCCTCTGTCGATGGACATTTAGGTTGCTCCCATGCCTTGGCTACTGTAAATAGTGCTGCAGTGAACATTGGGGTACATGTATTTTTTTGAATTATGGTTTTCTCAGATATATGCCCAGGAGTGGGATTGCTGGATCATATGGTAGTTTTATATTTAGTTTTTTAAGCAACTTCCATACTGTTCTCACCTTGCTGTACACCTGAAACTAACACAACATTGTAAATCAACCATACTCCGATAATGATTTTTAAAAAAGAATAATAAAATATTGAAGTCACACCAAGAAAAAGAAAGACGTGGTGCAGGATACAGTGCAAAAAAGAACTGAGGGAAAGAGGTGTGTGAAAAGTGATCAAATTAGAGCATTAAGAGCTATGTTTGGATGTTTTAACCTCTGCATCTGGATATGAGCAACAGTGATACAAGCCTATGCACCACCACATTATAAACCTTCCTTGAGGTCTGAAAATTAACTGGATATTAATTTATGTCTGTATTTACAGCTACTTCTCTACACATCACATTGAAGTAATATTCTTAGAACATTAATTAAATGTGAGGAAATGCACAAAAATAAGCCTTCAGTAAGTACATTGGCTCCTCAAACCATTTATGTTGGATTTTTTCCTGGAATTTAATAAGAAGTTATGAAGATGATTTATTGTTGGCATAATTTAAATTGTTGCAAATATTTTTTCAAACTTTAGATTATGATATTGCGTCACTGATTTTAGTGCTACTGTTGTCTGCATAGCTGCCATGTATGTTTTTGATCATACGTTTTGATCTTTGTGTGATTCTATATAGAAATTCAGAATTTGAAAGCATTCAGGAAGATTATTTCTCATATCTAAATCCATCGGCCCCTTTCTAGCTCCGTATATGATTATCTTTGTCAGACTGTTACTTTTCAGCAATTTTTTTTGAAACTATAAAATCAATGACCACTTCCACCTCCATGATACCTAAAATGATCTTAAATAGATAGCCATCCCTATTTTATGATTTGCACTTTGTCTAGATCAAATCCTGGAAACTTCATTTGTTTTATTTCTATACAATATAAGTAGTCTAGTTTGCTTCTTTAGATTCTCTGTCAATAATGGCCAGATATGCTTAGTCCTATACAAAAGTAACACCCATTGGATGCCGTATTTTTATGAATTTAGATCCTATATTGAATAATGAAATCTCAAGCACCTCATGAAGTCTTGTATTTAAATTCTCTCTGTCTCTTTTGTTGTTTGTCTTGTCTTACATTGATTCTTTTTCATGAACCCTCTTTTTTTTTATACCACTGGCCTTGAATCCTCTCTTGACAATGGTTTTCACATTTCTTACTTGATATTTTCTGGCAGATGTCTTGCCTATCACATATTTTACTACCTAGTATGAGCACCAGCATGTCGTAAATATATTGTTAATGGTAAGGGAAGAGTAATTTTATTTAAGGAAAAATAATTTTTGTTTTGAATTAGCAGAGGCAGAGGATTGCAATTTGGTGCAAGTAAACTGTGGCAAACCATAAGCAAGTCCAGAGAACAAAGGCATTCGTTTATAATAGAATGCCTTTGTTTTATAAAAGAACAAAACCATTCTTTTATAAAAGAAAGGAGGAAGTGGGGAGGGGTTGTTCTGAACAAAACTTCATTGGAGAAAAATGAGCGTTCAAATTGGTGGTGGCTTCTCCTTGGCCGGAGATGAGGGCAGCTTGCTGTTGCCATCTGTGAAGGGAGATCTTCCTGAAGGACTGTGTAAGCTGCCGGGAGTGGCACGTGCTTGCAAGTCCTCCCTTCATGACTTCTTGACTCCAATTTTGAGTTAGCTTTCCCTAACACGTTTTTGCAGTAATATCACCCAGGATAAGTCATAGTCCTGGGAACTATTCTTTCAGAAATTATTCAGAAGCCCTGTCTTGTATATATAGGGAAAATATGATTTGGGGTTTGAAAATTGTCATGTCTATATCAATGTCAATGTTCTATAGTTTCCTGTGATTGTAATAACAGGGTGATGTATTCCAATTAGATACTGGCTAAAACTGTTTAGATTTTACTCCAGGTCATTATTGTTTTAAGTTTGGAGGCAATTTATATTCATTACCAAAATCTATTAAGAAGATAGAGAAACTGTTAATTGTGAGTGTTGGGTATTGACAGATACAAGTCTAGTGACGTTATGCACCATTTATTGGATCCTGTAGGTGTGTGATTTTTAAAATAAGATTTACACAACGATTAGATTTACACAACAGTAAAGACAGTATAGAAAATTCCCACATACCCCACACTCGGTATCTTCTGTTATTAGCATCTTACATTAGTATGGTGCATTGTCACAAGTAACTAACCAATATTGATGTTATTAATCAAATACATGGTTTATTTGTAGTTCCTTAGTTTTTACCTAGAGTCCTTTTTTCTTTTCCAGAATCCTGTCTACAATATCTCCTATTATATTTAGTGGTATGTCTCTTTAGGCTCCTCTTTGATAACCTTGATAATTTTGAGGAATCCTGATCAGATGTATTGTAGAATGCCCCTTCTACTGATAAATGTCATATTTTTATCATGGTTAGATGGGGTTTTGGGGTTTGAGGAAGGAAGTTTACAGAGGAAAAGTATGATTTTCATCACATAATATCAAGGTACATATTATCAATATGATTTATAACTGTTGATGTTCATCTTGATCATCTGGTTGAGGTAGTGTTTGCCAGGTTTCTCCACTGGAAAGATACTCCACCTTCCTTTCCAGGCTGTACTCTTTGGAAAGAAGTCACGGTGAACAGCAGAGTGTCTACATAAATTATTTGGAATTCTTCTGCATAGGAGATTTTTCTCTTCAGCCCCATTTATTTATTAGTATGGACTCAGGTATTTATTTTACACTTGGCGTTATTCACCTTGTTCCTCAATTGTTCCAGTTTGGTTATTAGAGTTCTTTCGTTTGGATCTTGTTCTCTTTTGACATACCTATCATGTATCTATCACATATCTATCATCTACTATCTATTATCTATCTATCTATCATCTAGCTATTTACATTTTTTAAACACTTCATTACTTTTTGGCACTATAAGATGTAGTGGGGTCACTTTGTATATTTACTGCTACACTCCTAGAATCAGCTGTTTCTCCATGGAGCCCTAGTTCCTTTTATTGGAAAATGATTTGGGCACTAGCTGTGCTTATTGCTACTGGGTATCATTTCTTTTAGGCCCTCTCAGCTGACAGACCTGAGAAATGTATGTATGTATAATGTTAGCTATAATTTTTTAGATGTTCCTTATCAGATTAAGAGACTTCCCCTCTATTCCTAGTCCATGAGAAATTTTATCAATAGATGTTGAATTTTGTCGCTTTTCAGTGTCACTTGTTATAATCATTATTTTTTCTTCTTTAGCCTGTTGATATGGTGGATCACATTTACTGATTTTTTGAATGTTACTCCAGTATTGCACACCTCCCCTGGATGTGTGTATTATATTTTTAATATTTGTTGAATTCAGTGCCTAATATGTTTTAAGGAATTTCCCATCTGTGTTCATAAGAGATGTAGGTCTGCAGATCTTTTTCTTTCTGACCTTACAGAATGAGTTAGGAAATATCCCCTTTGCTGATATATTCTGGATGAGATTATAGATATTTGGAATCATTATGTCCTCAAATGCCTGATGGAATTCACCACTGAAAACCATCTTAGCCTGGTACTTTCTTTTCTTTTCTTTTTTTTGTATGTTATTAATTATTGATTCAAGTTTTTAAATAGAAACAGGCCTATTCAGATTATCCATTTCACTTTGTGTGAGTTTTGGTAGTTTGTGTCAAGATACTGGTCTATTTAATCAAATTAAGAAATTTGCAGGCATATGGTGTTCATAATATCCCTTTTTTTCTAATAAAGGCTTTTTTAAAAAGAGCAGTTTTAGATTCAAAGCAAAATTGAGAGTAAAGTACAAAGATTTCCCATATACTTCCTGTCCCCACACATGCATAGCCTACACCATTATCTTATTCTTGAATTTAAGAGTTCTTTGTACCTTTTGGATAACAGTCCTTTGTGGGATGTGTCTTCACAAATATTTTTTCTCAGTCTGTGGCTTGTCTTCTCATTCTCCTGACATTGTCTTTCACAGAGCAGATGTTTCTAATTTTAATGGAGTTCAGCTTATTCATTCTTTCATGTATTGTGTCTTTGGTGTTGTATTTAAATAGTCATCACCATACCCAAGGTCATCTCTGTTTTCTCCTATGTTTCTATATCGTTTTCCTGTTTTCAATTTCATTGCTTTCTTTTATAATTTTTCTTTTCCTTTCTTCTGTCTCTTTTAGGCTTAAATTACTCTTTCTTTTTCTTTTTCTAGTTGCATAAGATGAAATCTTAGATTATTGCTTTTAGATCACCCTTCTTTTCTTATATAGTCATTAAATGATATAAACTTCTATCAATGCACTGCTTCTGCAGCGCCTCACAAATTATAAGTTGTATTTTCATTTTAATTTGTTTTAAAGTAATGTAGATTTATCTTGAAATTTATTTATTGACCCAAATATTAGTTAGACTTTGTTTAATCTCAAAATATTTAGGGATTTTTCTGGCTACATTTCTGTTATTGATTTCTAATTTATTTATTTATTTGTTTTAAGAACCTTTATTGAGATACGGTTAACATACAATAAACTTCATATATTTACAGTGTACAATTTGGTATTTCTTTTCTTATTAGTAATGTATATATGGAAGTCCCAATCTCCCAATTCATTCCGCCCCAACCCTCCCTGCTTTCCCCACTTGGTGACCATATGTTTGTTCTCTACATCTGTGTCTCTGTTTCTGCCTTGCAAACTGGTTGATTTGTACCATTTTTCTATATTTTCTAATTTAATTTCATTGTTGTCTCAGAATAGACTTCATATGATTTCTTTGCTTTTAACTTTGTTAAGGTGTACTTATGGCCTAGAATGTGGTCTGTATTGGTGAATGTTCTTTGTGATCTGAAAACAATGCATATTTTACTCTTGTTGGATGAAGTGTTCTATAAATGTTAATTATATCAACTTGATTCAGGTAAAATCTGATAGAACTGAAATACAATATAGATGTTCCACTTTTATAGTTGGAGGCTTTAACATGCCTTTTTGATAAATTGACAGTTAATCAAGCAGGCAGGAAATCAGTAAGGTAATTGTGAAAAGCAAGGAGGCTAGTGTGGCTGGGGGAGAGTGAATATGTGGAGGAAATGTGCCCAATATCGGCAGGGTGGGCAGACCATGTGGGCCTTAAATGAGATGTGAAGAAAGGGACCAATTTTGAGGAAGGATGATGAGTTCATTTTTATAGAATGATGAGTTCAAACTGAATATTAGAGAAGATGTCAAATAGACACCTGGGATATTAGCAACTACGTTATATAGCCTCTAAGAAATACTGTGCCTCTATGAAATACTATTAAATAGTCATCCATGACTGAAATTATCATATCCTCCCACTAGTGGGAAATGCATTATGAATACCTTGCAGAATTAAGGCCCACTTGGGTTTTTTGGTCATCAGTTGAAAACACGGCCAGTCAACATGATTTTGTCTTGTTTCTCCTTATCTTCAGCTGCTAAGGTACTTGCAGAAGATGTTGGCAGCTGTTCTTAACAAAGGTGAATGTGAAAAAAGAATACAAGGGCATGAAGGTTTAGCATTTATGCGTGAGAGTAATTTTAGTTCTGAACATTGGATTTTTTTAAACAGTTTGAGGAGGGAAGTAAAGGCAAAGAATGAAAATAGTTGATATAGACTGTAAGTCTAAATGTAGATAAACTATTTCTGCTAGGGTACTGGAGGATGTAGGCTAGGAAGACAGGCGATATTAGCAAAAGAATATGATGCATGAGTGAGTATAATGGCAAATTATTGATTTTGCTAGTGATGAAAAGGTGGACTATGACCATAGATGAGCGTGGCTAATAAAGAAATGGTGGAAGACAGAGTCATTGGAAGAAAAGAGTTCAAAAAATTAGATTTTAGTGTACTGGAAGAATCATCAAAGTGGATATTAATATTGCCAAGAATGGAGATAACAGTAGTGCTAGAGAGACTGACAGTGTCTGAGGTGCTAAAATCTTCAAGAAATAAAATCCAGTGCTCTTGGGCTATGTACAAGGCCAGAGCAGAAAGAAGTAGCATCTGGTATAATCTGATGAAGTGTAAATCAAAGCTCAAGAATTTTAGGAAAGAAAAAGACAAATATTCTTGAAGTGTGAATGAAGGATAAGAAGGTAATCTGTCTCATCTTTAGGTCAGATGATACAAGATATATTAAAAAAACAGGAAAGAGTGAACATCTAACAAAATTCACAAGTGTCAGAATGGAACTTCCACTCAAATCTTCTCTCTTGAACTCATGTACTTTTTTATGCTTTTCCTTTGTAATGCAAAAAAAAAAAAACAAAACAAAACAGAAAACAAAACTTGACTCATGGTCCAAACCTACTGTGTGTGAAGCTGAGAAATGTAATGTTCAAGTGGGACCAAGAAAAGGAAATGGAGCTGTGAGCATCTCACCAGTCTGCCACAGACAGCTATAGCCTATTTACATTCTTATGAGGAAAAAAAAGTCGTTCTGGGATAGGAAGGTATAAAAAGGAAATTATGAAAATACATACAAAGATGTTGAGAAAGAAATAGGGAGAAATGTCTAAATATACCAATGAGCCAGACAGCAAGCTGTCAGATGAGTTCAAAAATAAAAACAGAACTCATGTCAAGAAAACTTGAGTGACTTTAGTTGCTTGAAAGAGCATTAGCGCTACATTATTAATGCAAAAATAAGAAAACGCCATAGAAAACTTTAAAAGCAATCAAATATGCCGTCACAGAATATGCCAACATAGAAAACTTTCAACGGGATATAGTACCTAGAACAAAGGTTGAAGAGTCTCCCACATGTAAGGTTACCCTAGAATGGTATTCTTCAGAAATTTGAAAACACTTGGAAAGTTGTCATATTTCATGAGATACTGAGAAATTCTGAAGTGTACTGAAATAAGGAAACTGAAAAGGAAAATACCATGTAACAAATTACCTGCTTTGTCAAGACCTGGCAGTGGAGTGAGGGCTGAATAGCCTTTTGGTGTGGAATGGGAAAAACAACTAGGGAAAGTGGCAAATATAGTTGCCATGTTAGCTTTAGTTGTAATGTTTTCGGGTCTCTTGGAAGTTAGACAGGAAGGTACAAATGGTTACAGCAAATAGGATTTGTCTTCAATAAGATTTATACAGGGAGATTTAACTTTGAGAATTCAGCCTGAATAAGTCATGTTCTGATTATTTATTGTCTACTCAACTAATACTGGTCCTATTTGGGATATTCTTGGGTAGATCTGAAATACATAAGACTCAAGATAATTTAGCCTAAGGTAATAATAGAAAGGTCCAGAAGACATTTCTATGCAGTGCAACCACTAAAAGTGATTTTTTAAATATATCTTTTCTAGTCTGGAAAGATGTTAATGATACATTCTTAAGCAGAGTGGAGTTTACAAAAAGTGTAGTATTCATTGCAAATACTGAGTACTGGGCACTTGATAAACAAAAAAGAATCTCTCTGCTATTATACTGTTTTTTCAAATAGCTATGCATTTTCATAGGAAAGTTTCGAAAAGGTGTAGAAATTATCTCTACAGAGCAGTAAGTTTAAAGATATTTTGAAGTTTCCATTTCATTTTACCTGTCTGGATATCTTAATGTTTGTAAAATTAACATTTTTTTTGAGAATGAAAATAATATATAGAGAGGGCTTATAAAAGAAATGAAGAAAAGTCAAAGGGGAAGCTGTTCCAAAAGTGATAAATATGCTTATTTAGAACTTGCTTTTTGCAGAATATTTTTACCACACACAAAGAGAGCAGGGAAGATAACACCATCTTCTTCCAGCCCATGGCCCAGAGTGACTAGGTAACCAGGCAAATTCCTACTACCCAGGTCACCAGAGTAGGTCCCAGTTGCTCAGATACCTTGTTCAGAGAAATCTTTAAAATCTACAAGGAACATCAAATTAAATCATTCAGGCTTCAACTAGGACACTCAGGACAACAGACACCTGGCCTGACTCAGAGAGGGGAAGCATAGCAATTGAAGTGGAGGTATAATAATATAACCATGTTACTAAATTAATGTAACTACGGAGTCTTAGTCTTTATTTAGACATTAACACATCATGATTTAGTTAAAAACAATGCTGAAGGATCCTAAACTTTTCGGTACCAAGCTGTTTGATTAAAAAAAAAAAAAAATTTGTAGTCCATAGAAAATCTGCAAGAATGGTACAGTAAATACCCATGTATCCTTCACCCAGATTTAGCAGTTCTTTACATTTTACTATATATGTGTAATTCAATGTATGTTTTTGAAAATATTTTCAAACCATTTGAAAGTAAGTTGGAGGCCTCATGTTACTTTTTGCCCTAAATACTGCAATGTGCATCTTCTGTAAGGATACTCCTCTTTATTATCACATAACTATAAATCTTCCACATAGCCATCATCTCGCCTTAGGATAAATAATGATAGCAAAATATCATTTGCTATCCAAACCATATTTACATTTCACCTTTTAAAATGAAAAACTGAGTTTTAGAGCCTTCTTTTTAATTCATGAACCAGTCATGTTTCATTCATTGTATTTGGATGCTTCATCTGTTCAGACTCTTTAATTTAGACCAGTCCCTATGCCTTCTCTTTTAAATATAATTTTTATTTTAAAATGGTTTTAGATTTACAAAAAAGTTGTGAAGATAGAGAGTTCTCATATACTCTGCACCCTCTTTTCCCTATTATAGACATCTGTATAAGTGTGGTACGTTTGTTACAGATGGTGAACTAATATTGATGCATTATTGATAATGTCTTGATAATAAATCAACTAATATTGATATATTATTAACTAAAGCTCATGTTTATTCAGATTTCCATAGATTGCTTTCAGTCTAAGTTTCTTTTTATGATCCAGAATCCCATCCAGAATAAATTTAGTTATGTTTTCTTAGGCTTCTCTTCACTGTGAAAGTTATTTTTTGGATTACAGGTCAGATATTTTGTAGAATTTCCCTTGATTTGGAATTGCCTGATTTTTTTTCCTCATAATTGTACTGTAGTTATCAGTTTTTGGAAGAGGACCACAAAAAGTGCCATTTTCATCATACCGTATCTTGGGTTTTGTATTGGTTTGCTATGGCTGCCATGACAAAATACCACAGACTGGATGGTTTAAACAAAGAAATTTATTTTCCCACAGTTTTGGAGGCTGGATCTAAGATCAAGGTGTCAGCAGATGGTTTGCAGATGCTTTTCTCCCTTTGCCTTCATGTGATCTTTCCTCTGTGAGTCTTCATCCTTGGTGTCTCCTGTGCATTCAGATTTCTTCTTCTTATAAGGTCCCTGGTCACACTGTATTAGGACCCACCCTTACAGCATCATTTTAACTGAAATCACTTTTTTTCCCAGAGACTTCATTTCTTGAAATGAGTTTTAGGTTCATGGAAGAGAGGTGGTGCAGAGATTTCCCATATACCCCCAACCACCACACATGTATAGCCTCCCTCATTACCAGCATCTCTCACTACCATGGTGCATTTGTCACAACTGATGAACCTGCACTGACATACTGAATCACCCAAAGTCCATAGTTTACATTACTGTTCACTCTTGACGATCTCATTCTGAAGTCTACATAGAGAGGCGAATGACCCAGGATAGCCCACACAGAATTGAAGGTACAGGACAGACTTGGAGGACTGAAACTACCCAACCTCAAAATTTACTATAAAGCTACTATAATGAAGGCACAGTGATATATGATATATATTAAACATACACAACTTAAATATATTGTTACTGTTATTATTTTGAACAAAATTTTATCTGTTAGACTAATTATGAATAGGAAAATCAAAGTTTTTATTTTACCTTCACCTATTCCTTCTTTGATGCTTTTCCATACTACATGTAGCTCCAGGTTGGAGCTATTTTCCCTCTCTCTAAAGATTGTCTTTTTGCAAGGCAGGCTTACTAGCAGCAAACTCCTTCAATTTTTATTTTTCTGAGAAAGTCGTTATTTCTCCTTCACTTTTGAAAGATAATTTCACATGGTATAGAATTGGTGTTTTTTTCCTCTTAATATTTTAAATATTTTACTGCAATCTCATCTCTCCTGCATCATTTCTGAGGAGAAGTTGGATGTAATTCTTTGTTCCTCTGTCTTTTTTTCAGGGTTTGTTCTCTATTGTCATTTTCTATGGTTTAAAAATGATATACCTAGGTATATGGTTTGTTTTTGTTTCCTTGTTCTCATTGTTCTCTTTCTGGTATTCCCATAATGGGTATGTTATATCTTTTGCCTTTTGTAGTTGTCCTTCAGAACTTTGGATAGTCTTATTTTTCTCTTTTTTTTTTCAGTCTTTATTCTCTTTGCTTTTTAGTTTCAGAGATTTCTATTGCTATATCCTCAAGCTCAGAGATTCTTTCTTCAGCTGTGTTTAGTCTACTCATAAGCCCATCAGCGTGTTTCTTCCAAATTCCTCATTTCTGTGACAGTGCTTTTGCTCTCTGGCATTTCTTTTTCTTTTTTAGAATTTCCCTCTCTCTGGCTTACATCACTCATCTGTTATTGCATGCTGTCTACTTTATCTATTAGAGCCCTTAGCATATTAATCACAGTTGTTTTAAATTATGGTTTGATAATCCCAGAATCTCTCTTGTCTCTGACTCTGGTACTGATGCTTGATCTGTGTCTTCAAATTGTGTTTTTTTGCCTTTTATTATGCTTAGTAACTTTTTCTTGATAGCCAGACATGATCTATGGGTAGAAAGAACTGCTGTAAATAGGACTTTAGTAATGTGGTGTTGATGTTGGCAGGGTGGGACACATTCTGTGATTCGGTTTCAGCCTTTTACTAAGCCTGTGCCTCTGGATGGTGAATTTCACAAGTGTTCTTAGTTTTTTATTTCTCCCTCTTTAGTTAGGGTGGGATGGCTAGTGTGGGCTGGAGTTAAGAATTTCCCTTCTCTGAAGTAGAAGGCTTGTTAATAATGGAGTGCTCTGGTGTATTTCAAGATTGTTACATTTCCCCTCCTCCTGCCAGATGCATTCCAGGATTTTCCTCTGATTTTCGCTGAGAAGACCTGGTTGAGCTCCTGGAGGCAGCTCTCAAGAAATTGTGGGGGCCCTCAATGACTGGGCTCCCCTGGACTATTTAACTCTCATCAGAGCTGTCTGCACTTAGCCTCCAGCTATTCATCAACTGCAGTTCAGGTTTTCCTACCTGGCGCTGGCTCCTGTGGCAGTTTCTACTCATGACTCTGGGCTCCGGGTAGCTATCACTCCTTGTTTCCTCCTCTGTCTTCTATTTTGGGGGCAGCGGTTTGCCCTGAATCCTCCTCTCTCTTACTGATACTATAAAAGTTGTTCAGCTTTTTACTTATTGTTAGGATGGAATGGAGACTTCCAAAGCTCCTTAGGTCCTTCCAAAGGTCCTTGTGGACCTGGAAACATCATAATTAATTTTTAGGGACTTCCTCGTGAGCTTGTTTTCATATGGGAAGGGGCACATTAGAAAGCATCATGGTTCTTATGTCTACACATGCCAGTTTTCTCATCCGGACACGCATGTAGCCCAGCCTGAGCTTCCTTCTCCTGTTCTGACAGTGGATGGCAGTTCTTCCAACATTTTTTTTTCTGTCTCTCTTCTATCCTTCTTACCTGAGATCAAATGCCCCTTATTCAAATACATGGTGATCCCTTTCTCTATTTATACAAATTGACTTTGAAAAAAATTTTTATGTAATGTATGTCCGGAGGTTTTGTACTTTAAAATACTCAAAAACTGGGGATTTTGTTATTTATTTTAACATTCCTGAGTGAAGAGACTGGCTAGTGAAAAAAAGAGGTTCTTTTAAAATTTTAGTTGTCTTAGGCTTTTGGATGATCAGGGATTTTGTGACAGACTTGAGCATTTGAGCATGTGACAGATTCTAAAACAGACTGAGGAGGTACTGAGTACACTTTCCGTGGCAGTATTCAAGCATATATTTGACATACAGCTGATAGAGATATAGTAAAAGAAACTGAAACAGATGAGAATTAGAGTGTGTTCTAAGGTCTCTTCCTGCTTTATGTGTAAATTTATTCTTTTTTTTTTATAATAGTGATAGTCATGAATTTCACTTGAGTCAAGCTTCATATTCACCAAACCTTCTTGTGACCCAAATAACTGGAGATCTGTTCAGGCACAATACTAGCGCTTGCTACTAACTGACCAATAATATCAAATAAACCAAATGCTTGAGGTCAGATACTACAAACTCATTTACATGCAAATATGATTTCTGCTTTAAATCTATAGGATTCCTTGTTGATACAGCTATAGAAGCTGTGGAGTAGGAAAAATTGGTGGAAACTTTTGGGCACCTAACAGCTGTAGAAGAGAGTAGAATTGAAAGATGAAGGAAAGGGCAAGCTGACTTATAAGGGTTGAATTTGATTTGTGAGAGTAGGAATGAAATATTATTGTGGCATATGGGACATAAGAGTGATACAAATAGGAGCATCATGTAAAAGATTTGTGACTGATGTGAGGTAATAGATAATTTTTGTGATATAAAATTGATGTAAAAGGGGTCAGCTATCAGAAAGCATTGAAGCTCCAAAGAATCAGAATTGGAAAGAACCTTAAAGAGGCAGAGAAGGGCTTTGAAAAGAAGTTGCTTTGAACTGTGTGCACTTTGCAAAATGATGCAATTTAATTCCAAATTCTCTGGCATTTATTCATGTGATTTTAGGGGCAGCCGGTAAATGGGATCAATATTGATGGCAAATTGAATTTTCAAAAAACATTCAAGAAGCATTCATTACACTAAATAAAACAGATTCTTTTTTTATGAAATAAAAGCACTTTAAAAAGTCATCATATTAGCTTTAATAAAGTCAAAGTTGGTGATTCATACTAGTTTGTTCATTTTATGCCACTGTCTTCTTATTCTTTCAGGTCATTTTCAGTTTGTTTTGCTTGAAACAAGTGTTATGAAATATGGTGATGCTTTTTAAGTCTCTTCCAGTTGTTCATGATTGGAACATGCATTTGTAAATAAATCTGTCTGGTGAAATTTCTTATCTGTCACTGCTTCTTTGGAAATAAAGAATACATTACTAATCTTAGTGGTTTCTAGGAAGGAGCATGATTAAGTTGCCTGTCAGTTCCATGAACTTTACTAATTTAATACATTCCATGATTAGAAAAATAGACTTGACTTTCCTTGATGAAAGATGGATTAGTCCAGGATATCATGACATTTATTTTTAAAGTACAGAATAACATTTGGCTAGGAGAATATTCAGTGATCTCTCTTATTTTTTCCCTCTATTCTAGTCTATGGTAAACAGAAAATCATGTGAAAACAGGTGTGGTGGTTAACGTGAGCTAGCAATCACATAGTTAAAGTAATCACCAATATCAATAGTTTTCACATGATTGAATAGAGCTGTTGGACTCTTCACACAGGAGAGGAAGTTTCTTTAAAAGCAGATACATGGGTTGATGGACACATGCCATCTATGTAAATGAATAATTCTATTTCAACTATACCTATCATACAGGATTAAAAGTTGCAAGGCTGAATATGGGTTTTTAGCAGCATAACTGGGTTTTGTGTCAACAAAAATTGGATGCGGACCAAACCAGTGGTCCTAAGCAGGATTTCAGAAATAGCTTCCGAAGTAAAAAATTTTTCAAAGCATAAGATTATAAAGATATTTCTTTAAAATTAACGTTTTCTAGTCAAATTTAAGTCCATAACATCCTTTGTAACTCTGTAAAAACATGCTTCAATTAAAAAATATCTAGCGATAGTGTTATTTTAAATGCAGTAATTTAAAGAAAGGAAAGTTTTCAGCTAATAAACATTACAATAGGCACTTGGTTTATTTCAAGTAAAAATACAGTCACGTAAAAACAAATTCAGAATTTTGCTTGGTTACTTTCAAGATCAGTGCTTTAGAAAATATGCATCATTAAATTTTACATTTTATGCTATAAAATTTAAAAGAAAATTGATAGAAAGTATGTAAAATATAATTGGCTACTCCTTCCTAATAGTTTACTGGTATTTTGGATTTCCTTTACTTTATATTTGAAACTGGAAACTAAAGTGGATTTTCCTTCTTAATATATCAGCTGGTTGTTATCATACCTGATTTTCAGCTCATGAAGATATGTAAATATAACTTTTAGCTTAAACAGTTCTTCAAGGACAGTATAAGCAAAGAAAATGAGATGTATCATTGGCCAAGAGATAGACTTACAAGTTTTTTATTTGTTTCTTTGGAAGCAGTCTTAAAACTCTCCAAGTTAAAATTGGATTTTAGTAAATGTAGATATGTGTCAAAGAGGGGAGCATTATATTTAAGACATCATATTCATGCATAAATGTTATAATATGGGAAGGAGAGGTGTGTAAGAATGCATGAGAATATATTATAGAACATACTGTGTACCTCAGCATACTATATATGTGAGCCACATGCCTAATTTGAAAATTCTAGTGGACATATTAAAAAGTAGGAAAAAAAAGAACATTTCAATAATGCACTTAATTTACGCAGTGTGCTCAAAATATTTTAATTGCAAGTGCTGTAAAAAGTCTTAATGAGATTTTTTCCCATGCTAATAAGCCTTCAGAATTTGGAGTTTATTTTGTAGTTACCATACATTTCAACTTAATTAATTAATTATTAAAATGCAGTTGATTTACGATATTATCCTAGTTTCAGGTGTACAACATAGTGATTAAAAATTCTTTTATAGATTATAGTCCACTTAAAGTTGTTATAAAGTATTGGCTATATTCCCTGTGTTGTACAATACATCCTTGTATCTTATTTATCTTATACATAGTAGTTTGTACCTTTTAATCCCCTCCCTCAATCTTGCTCCTGCCGCCACCCCCTTCCGACTGATGACCACTCATTCTCTGTATCTGTGAATCTGTTTTGTTATCTTCATTCACTTGTATTTTTTACATTCCACATATGAATGAAAACATATGGTATTTGTATGTCTCTGACTTTTTAGACATGGCACATTTAAAGTGTTCAATAGTCATGTATGGCTAGTGGCTCTTATTGGCTAATACAGTTCTATACAAAGAAGGAAATGGTGTTTGTCAACATTAACTGTAGAAGTGGGAAGAACAGACGTTGTCCCTCTGGGTAAATATTTAACCATCCTACTTGTACTTAGTTGGAAACAGAAACTTTGAATTTATAATAAACAAAACTTTTGTAGATATGTAATCTCTTCCTAAATGTCCATTTACAAAATTACTTTAAAATGTTATTTAAAGATATTAAACTTAAAACTATGCTGACTACAATAATATTCCATTAATATACATTGATATATCTAAAATATTTCAGTGACATGCATGAGAAAAATAATGGAGTATTGAACTAAAAAAAAAATAGAAAATTATGCCAGAAGTTTGATGGCTTTAAGCTGTAAACAAGAATATTTTCCCTCAAAGATTATATATTAGCAACTATACATGTAGAAAGAATAAACTCCAAAAAATATCAGTCAATAGAATCATTTGCATGGTGGTAAAATTATTCTGTAGAAAGAGCTTGTACTAGTAAGTTATATAGAAATAGATTTTAATATTTGCTTCCCCACTTACTTGCTGAGTGGCCTGGAGAAGGTTATGGAATCTCTCTGAACATGAGTTTTCTCATCTCTAAAATGATTATACCTTCCTTTCAGAACTGTAACAAACAAATGTAATCAAAGACACCATTCCAATTTCTATGAAACAGTGTTTGTTGATCACATTATATTTAAGTGTCAGACAATAGGTTCCAATACATACTAGTGTTGCTCTTTTCTGAAAATATCTCATTCAGTTGCTCTGCCTCCCTTTGACATGTTGTGGTCTCAAGAACAGTCTGAAACATGTCAAATAGTGATTTATTATGATTAAGCAACATTGCTTGTAGCAACTTAAATGTATAAATTTCTTTGTAAAATGCTTTTTAATTAAAATATAATTTATAGCAATAGCAGGTGCCTTATAATAGATATAAATAAGGACATTTATAACCACTACTTTCTATTGGAAAAAACTCTGATTTTAATTTATTTAGTCAATAGTAGCCACTAGTAAATCAGGTGGTAAACATCGGAGCAACAAAGTCAATTCAGGTGGGTTTTTAACATTGTTGTATCTTACACTTCCATTAAAAATATTTTAAAACCTTATTATCTGAAGTTGTCTTAGCATTTGTTTATGTTCTTTGGTGTTCATTCTACATAAGTGATAGTTCTTTGTGTGAATTTTGCTACTTTGCTTTCAAGGAGTTGGTTTATTACTTCTAAGTTATCAAATTTGTGGGCATAGAGTTGTTTTAGAATGTTGTTTTAGAAGTTCACAGTATCAGTAGCAATGATCCCTCTTTCATTTCTGAAACTGGTAATTTGTGGTTTTTCTCTTTTTGTCTTGGTTATCCTATCGATAGATTTATTAATTTACACCTTCAAAGAATTAACTTTACTAACTTTTGGTTTTGTTGATTCTTTTTTTTGTTTTCAATCTCATTGGTGTGTTGTTTTTTATTATTATTACTTTTTGTGCTTCTTTATGCTTAATTTACTCTTCTTTCTCTAATTTCATAAAGTGCAAACTTGGATTATTAGCTTCCAATCTTCTTTTCTAATTTATGTGTTTAATGCTATAAATTTTGTTCTGTTCACTGCTTTAATTGCATTTCAGATTTTAAGTTATATTTTAATTTAATTTAGTTCACAATATTTATTAATGTTAGTGTGGTATATCATTCTCCACTACTTTAATTTTATCCTGTCTCTGTATTTAAACTGGGTTTCTTGTACGTAACATATGGTTGGATCTTGTTTTTTTCATCCACTCTGAAAATTTATTTTTAGTTACTATATTTAGACCATTCACATTTAATATGGTTGTGGATGTAGAACAGCTACATGTCCCCAGTGGTTTCCTATTCACTGTACTTGTTCTTTGCTTCTTTTTCATTTTTCTCCTCTTTTTATGCCTTCCTTAGTTTAACTGAGCATGCTATATGATTCCATTTTCTCTCCTCTCTTAGCTCATTCATTGTACTTTTTTTTTTTTTAAAGATTTTGTTAATTTTTAGGGCAGTTTTTGGTTGAAAACAAAATTGAAAGGCAGGTACAGAGATTTTCCGTATGCCTCTTGCTCCCACATATGCACAGCCTCCCCTGTTACCCACATCACTTGCTAGAATGGTACGTGTTTTGCCAAGGATGAACTTACACATCACAATCACTCAAGATCTGTAGTTTACCATATGGTTCCCTCTTGGTGTTGTATATTTTATGGCTTTGGACAAATGTATAATGATGTATATCCATCATTATAGTACCACAAAGAGTATTTTCTCAGCCCTAAATATCCTCTTTGCTCCATGAATTCATACCTCTGCCCACAACCTCTGGCAACCACTGATCTTTTCATCATCTTCATAATTTTGCTTTTTCCAGAATGTCTTGTAGTTGGAATCATATAGTATGTAATCTTTTCAGATTGGCTTTTTTCACTTAGTAATATACACTTAAAGCTTCTGTATGTCTTTTCATGGCTTCATAGATAATTTCTTTTTAATACTAAGTAATATTCCATTGTTTGGATGTACCACAATTTATTTATCCCTTCTACCTAATGAAGGGCATCTTAGTTTCTTCTAAGTTTAGCTGTTATGAATAAAGGTGCAATAAATATCCATGTACAGGTTTTTGTGTTGACAAATTTTCAACTTTTTTGGGTAAACACCAACCAGTGTGATTGCTGGATCTTATGATAAGAGTATGTTTGTTTTTGTAAGAAACTGGTGGACTGTCTTTCAGAGAGTCTGTACCATTTTGATTCCTACCAGCAATGAATGAGAGCTCTCATTACTCCACATCTGTGTCAGTGTTGGTGTTGTCGGTGTTCTGGATTTTGGCCATTCTGATAGGTGTGTAGCGGTATCTCATTAATGCTTTAATTTGCATTTATCTGACCACATGATGTGGAGCATCTTTTTGTATGCCTGTTTTCCATCTGTAGATTTCTCTGGTGAGGTGTTAAGCTTCATTTTTAAAATCAGATTGTTTGATTTCTTATGTTTGAGTTTTTCACTGAAGTATAGTTGATGTACAATATTATATGTTACAGGTGTACAGTATAGTGTTTCACAACTTTTAAAGGCTATGTTCCATTTATAGTTATTGGCAAATATTAGCTATATTCCCTGTGCTGTGCGGTATCTCCTTGTAGCTAATTTTATATGTAATAGTTTGTCCCTCTTAGTCCCCTGCGTTTCCCCTCCCCTCTTCCCTCTCCCCATTGGTAACCACTAGTTTGTTCTCTATGTCTAAGTCTATTGCTTTTTTGTTATATTCACTAGGTTGTTATACTTTTCAGATTCCACATATAAGTGATAATATACAGTATTTTTCATTTTCTATCTTACTTATTTTACTTAGCATAATACCTCCAAGCCCAACCATGTTGTTGCAAATGGCCAAATTTAGTTCTTTTTTATGGCTGAGTAGTGTTCCACTGTCTCTGTGTGTGTGTGTGTGTGTGTGTGTGTGTGTGTGTGTGTGTGTGTGTATCATATCTTCTTTATCCATTCATTTGTTGTTGGACACGTACAGTTACTTCTCTATCTTGGCTATTGTTTTCCACAGGGGCTGCACCAATTGACATTCCTACCAACAGTGTATGAGGGAGGGTTCCCTTTTCTCCACATCCTCGAGAACATTTGTTATTTGCAGTCTTCTTGATAATAGCCATCCTGACTGGTGTGAGGCGATATCTCACTGTGGTTTTGATGAGCATTTCCCTGATGGTTAGAAATGTTGAGCATCTTTTCATGTGCCTCTGGCCATCTGCATATCCTTATATAAAACAGCTCATACAACTCAAGATCAAAAACACAGACAACCTGATTAAAAAAATGGGCAGAAGAGTTGAATAGACAATTTTATTGTTGAGTTTTAAGAGTTCTTTGTAAATTTTGGATAACAGTCCTTTATAAGATTTGTCTTTGCAAATATTTTTTCCCAGTCTGTGACTTGTCTTCTCATTCTCCTGAAGCATTATACATTTTAAGAATAAAAGATTTATTACATGAATTAGAACTCACACAATTGTAGGAATATTTTGGGACGTGAAGGTCCAGAAGGAGTTACTGGAGGAAGTCATCAACTGATCAATCTGAGATATCAAACAAGTCTGGCTGATGAAGTGGAATCACGAATGGAGAGTTCCTGGGTCGTTTGTGAGAAGTCATTTTCTCTCTGTAGCTTCCACTTCTGTAGGTGTATAGGTAAGTAAGTGGCAGTGGGCAGGGCAAATACTGAAGGTCGGAGCAGTGACAGTATATAGAAAGAATTTGGATACAGAGTGGAAGAGACCAAAGAAAGGTTGGCAGCCGCTGGTTACTTCTGTCTGCCACTGTGTCTGACTCTGGGAGAAGGAGAGAAGATGGGCTTCGGAGTATGGGGCGATGTTTACCTGCTGACAGAAAATGTCATGCACATTCCTCTGTTGCTAACAGATCCTTATGAGGAAGGAATTCTGTGAAACATAGTTCCTGGATTAAACAAACTGTCACAGCATAAACCAATACAAACTCTTAGCATTTCTAGACAAGAATTAGGACTAACTACAGGCATACCTCAGAGGTACTGTGGGTTTGGTTGCAGATCACTGCAAAGAAGCAAATATCAGTATAAAGAGAGCCACACGAATTTTTTGGTTTCCCAGTACGTATAAATGTTATAGCCCTTCTTTTGTATCTGCCCACTAGCTTATAGAGCTTATAGCAGTCTGGGGAATACCCTGCCACTCTCCTCTTACTATCCTTAGGCCAGGGGTTACCTGGCAGCTGCTCATTTATCAGCTGACTACATTGGAGGGCAAACACAGTCATCACTCGAGAGCTGAAACATACTTTCTGTTCACTGTGGCGATCATTTCCTTTCTTTTCACCACTGTTTTAACTTGAAACACTCCATATTGAGTGTTCCTTGTTAAAGTTACTTCTGCCATATCTTTTTACACACAGTCTTCTAAGATCAAGAATCTCCAAAATTCATTAAAAACAAAAAAAGAATCTCTAAGAGATGTGGGACCCACTAGTTAAATATAAACTACATAGTCACTCTGCTCTCAAAAGAAAATCCCTTGTTGTTGAAGATCTTTAAATGATCCTATTTTAATTTTTGTTCTCCCAGTATCACAAATCCTTCAGGTGTAGGCCTTGTGAACGCAAATTTCATTTGGATATAAATAATAAAATACTGTGCCTTTTATATAGTGTTTCTCCATTGTCCTCTTTGCTCTTCATAAGCACTCATTCATTCATTCAGTAAATATTTATCAACCACTTACTGTGTTCTGGGCACTATTCTAGGCACTCTGGATACAGTAGTGAGCAAGACAGCTCATGGAACTTACATTTTAGGAGAAGTCGAATTTTAAAATAAAATAAATTAATATAAAAGTAAAGTAAAGTAAAAGAAAGTAACTGCTCCTGGACAGTATATCATGGATTTTCACTTACACCTCCAGTATATAACACTCTACTTTTACCTGTTCTTTCAATTTTGGCTTTGTTTGTCCACTTCACTTTCTTGACTAAATGTGTCAGACTCTTGTCAATACTTGATATATTAAGTATATCGTATACATACAAAAAAGGATAAGATGTGAGTCTGGAAAAATATGGTGTGCTTAAGGAGCAGTGTCTAGAAATGTGATAATCATATCGGTGTCATGTTTGTTTAATAAATAGATTATTTTCTCCTCATCACCTTTTTTGAGAGTAGATATACTATAAATATTTACATATGAAAGTTAATGCAGATCCCTTCATTCCGTCTAAAGCTGACTTTCTTATGCCTATTCTTTCCATGGTTTAACCCAAACTGAAATTGCATTTCAGCAACCGTATGTATAAGAATGTAACTGTGACCTGACTATGAAACCTCCTATTGCTTTATGTGGGCTATTGGAAAATAATCTGTTTACTTAGGAGATTTGAAGACCATCCCATATGTGTTCAACTGTGTTTCTGTAGAAAATAAATGAGAAATCATTTGTAATTTGGGAGTGAACAGTTCAATTGTAGAGTTTCCTGCTGTGGCCAAGTTACCTAAGATGTAGTCACTGGGCTTCTGAAATAATAAATAGAATGGGAATCACATTTTGGCTTCATAATGTGATTTTTTTTTTTAAATTACTGACTAGTTAAGTATAAACTTGTTTTGTTTACTGAATAGGTAATTCTAAATTTTAAAAATTCTTGTTATCCAGTTAGGAAAATTGTGTATTTAATGTACTAAAGATTTTACTTATTTGCAGAGTTTGGAAGCTTTGTTTTCTCTTACCGTGTGTTACAGAAATAGCAAGTGAAAGACTATATCCTAATATAGTTGTTCAGAGGAGTTTTGGAAGTCAATATCTCCTACAAAGCAGCATACAACAGTTGAAAGTAATCTGTTTTGCCATTTCTGAATTTCTATTTAAGTGAGTGAATGTGTAAATAAGCTGGCTTTTCCCCATGGTGGGCCAGTATATTTTAATGCCAGTAGAAACTGCTGAGCAAATTAAGAGATGTTATAGTATTCCATTTTCTCACATGAGTTTATGTCAAGAGAGGCTATTGATTCAGAATTTCATGGTAATGTGCTTTTATTTGTTTGGCTTTGTCGATAGCTTTGTTCACAGAATATCATGTGTCTGCCTCTGTTCTTAATTTCAGTAGTTTAATTTTTAATGAAATTATGGCTTTGTTCATTTCCTCTACTGTTTTTCCATTTCCTAATTCATTAATTTCTGTGTTCATTATTATTTCCTTTTTCTAATTGGTTTGCTTTTAATTTGTTCTTTTTTTTTAAAGTTAATATTTAGATAGTGGATTTAATACTTTTTTTTCTAATATGAGCATAGGAAACTATGCTTTTCCCTCTTAGAGCCACAAATTATGATTTCCCTTTCGACCTTGATTTGTTTAGATGTGTGTTGCTTACTTTCCAAATGTTGGGGTTTCTTGGAAATCTTGTTGTTTTAAATTTCATATTTTTTTTTGTCAGAGAACATATTTTATATTTCAATGTTTGAAATAATTTACTGAGAGTATTTTATAGATCATCTTATATCTTAGTTATACTTGAAAAGAATGTGCTTTGCAAATACTTGATGTAATGTTTTATAGATCTCAACTTCTGTTTTATTATTTATATTATATGTATTTTATGTTTTATCAGTTTGTCTCATTGTGTTTGTCAAGTCATGTATAACATTTATTGACGATTTGTCAAGTTTCAGTCATTGAGGGGAGAGAGGGAAGTTAAACATATCAAAATATGAGTATGGGTTTCTCTGTGACCTCATTTAGTCCTACCAGTTTTGCTTCATATATTTTGAAGTTCTGTTGTTAGGTGCATACAGTTGGGGAAACATAATTTACAACAAAATCTCTTGACAATCTAGCAAACTTCCCCACAAAAGTAGAGGAAAAAGAAAACTAGTATTATTTTATTTATATATTTATTTTTGGCTGCATTGGGTCTTCATTGCTGTGCGCGGGCTTTCTCTAGTTGCGGTGAGGTGAGTGGGGGCTGCTCTTCATTGCAGTGCATGGACTTCTCAGTGCGGTGGCTTCTCTTGTTGTGGAGCATGGGCTCTAGAGCACAGGCTCAGTAGTCGTGGCGCATGGGCTTAGTTGCTCTGAGGCATGTAGGATCTTCCTGGCCCAGGGATTGAACCCATGTCCCCTGCATTGGCAGGCAGACTCTTAACCACTGTGCCACCAGGGAAGTCCCAAAAACTACTATTATTGAATAAGCTTTAATCCAGCATGTGCTGTGTATCACAGGCAGTTCACCAAAGAGATGGCACAGACAGAACGTAATCTCATCCTTTTATGTAGTCAAGCAGATGTAACCCATTTCAAACATGTTTTCAAGATAAATGATAACTCAAAGAGGACTTGATAGCACCTTTTGTCACATATAGTTCATCCTGTTCATCAGGTAATTAGATAGCCACTTGTGTTTGCTAATTGCCTTTATCTAAAGGAAAATGAATTTCTCCCATCTTTATGACGGGCCATAGGTTTATAGCTTGGAGTCAGCTGCAATAAGTTTCCTATCCTCCCAAGAAGAATGGGAGGGAGGGGCACTATCTTTCTTGGTGACTATATTTCCAGATGGTTTCCAGGTCCTCAAGGAAAAGATTCCTGGATTGTAAAACTGGCAAAGGATTTATTTATCTTTTAAAAAGATTTATATATATCTTGAAAGGGCAAAGAAAAAAATTCATAATTACAAATTTTCCAAAGTAAATGTTCTAAGAAATGGAATGGGGAAAAGGGACATCTCTTGCCTTCTTTCACCAGAGAAAATTTATTTTTCTTTTTTTTGACTTGTATTTACCCTTGTAATACACATTTAGTTTATGTCTTCTTAACTAATTGACTCTTTAACATAATGAAATCATTTTATTTAGCTGTATTATTTCTCAACTCAAATCCTATTTTTGATTTATATAATCACCAATGTTCCTTGTCATTACTTTTGCACATACCTTTTTTCCATCTTTTTACTTTTTTTTCTGTTCTTCTTTGCCATCTTTGGTTTAACTACATATTTATTAGTTTTCTGTACTATATCCTATAATTTCTGTCTTCTATTTTGTCCCCTTTGATGTTAATATCATCCAGTGACTTTAAAAAAAATCTGTTGTTTTGGTATTCAGTGCTAGGTTTTCCATTTTGTTCCATTTTACAGATTCCAAATCTCTCCTTAAATATTCTATTTACTTGCCTATTTTATCCATATTCTCTTACAAACATATTTAGCATAATCACTTTCATATCCTTCTGTGCTAATTATAACTTTGTAGTTTCTGGATTTTTTTGTTCCTTATTGAATTTTATTTCCCTTGCCCATGGTTCATATTTGTCTGTTTCTCTTAATGGGTATTAGTTTTGTATCATATACTGGACATTTTATCTGTTATAGTCTAGAAACTCCCACTTCCATTTTATTCTTCTGGCAGTAACCTTACAGGGGGTCACCCTGGACTCCTGCAGGCTTGTATTTTGTTTTCTTTTGTTAGGGTAGTTCTATTTCAGTTTGCCTATAATCTTACATTGTATCCATAGTCCAGGGTTATATTTTTTGCTCCTAAGGCAGTGCTCTTTGAGGTGTCAACAGAAGACAAGAGTTATTTTCCTAAACTATGTTTACTTGAACGGAATCAAATGTGCAAGAGAATCAAATATTTTGCCTTCCCAATACACTGGGAAGCAGTTGAACTTCCTGTTCTGCTCTTTCACTTTTCCATATATTGTTTTTACCTGAGCTTCTCAGAATCTTGCCTGTATATGAACAGTTGAGGGGTTAGTGAAGTATTTAGTGGAAGTTTTTACACAGATTAGGGGCTTCCCCCCCGCACTGCGCACTATGGCTTTGTTCTTTTCCTGACTTATCCAGCTCCAATTTCCAACCACTTAGGCAGTCCTCCGACTTTAGAGGCCAATCAGATTGCAATTCTTGACTTGAACCCCAAGGCAGAGCACTGCTTAGACACTCTGGTTCCCTCAGTGGAAGAGCCATAAAAGTTTGTTTCTTGCAGTGTGGTTGCTTTCTTCCTAGGGTGAGATACCTTCTACTTTTTGCCTGCTTTTGTTTCTTCTCCACTGACTTGAAAGAAGATCCCCCTCCAAGTATTTAAATGCCAAATGAAGGAGTTATTCTGATAAAAGATACACTATCATTACCAGAACAAAACCTTTTTAATTTGATTTCTTCTCTTTGAATATAAATTGATTTCATTAAAAAATTTGGAAACATGGGATTCAATTACAGAGATAATTTTCTTGTAAAATTTTTTTTCAGTTAATTTCCAATGTAGGATTTTTAAAAAATTGCTCAATCTATGAAGCACTCTGGCCAATTTAATAATGTTAAACTAGAATTTTTAGGAAATCACACCATTAATAGTCATAGTCACTGTGTATATAGGAATTTTAAGAGCTTTATGATTATGAATTCCTAGTTATGTTTTAAAAAAACTTTGCTCTTGCTTTTAATGAGTAACCAGAGGTGCAAGTTTTTGTTCCCATCAGCAGTTTGGTCTCAACAACAGCTTTAACAGTGTAGGTTCACTCTGAGTTCAAGCAGATAAACTGTCCAAACTATTATTCAGCTCAGATATAATTAAATTCCTTTTTAGAGCTTATTAGTTTACTCCAGAAATATGTTATTCAAGGAGATGAGTGTATATAAGAAGAGAAGCAAAGACAACAGAAAAATCAAATAGAAGAATCAGTGTGTTGCCCAGAAACTAACAAATTATTGACCCATGTATTTGCATTTTCACAGGAGAAAGCAAAAGAATTGAAATCAATAAAATAAAACTTTAGAGGGCAGTTTCTTAACTAACATGAAAATTGAAAAGGAGTAAAAAATGAAGGTTTTGTATGTGGACATGATATATAGCCCATATAGAGTTTTAGTACATTTTTAGATCCATTTCAAAAGAAACTCTGTTTAATTTCTTCTATCTCTAATATTGTACCATATTGTTCTGTATATAGATCATACCATCCCCTCCTCATCGTGCTCACAGGAGGGAGAGTGAAAGCAGTGCGGCAAGTGTAATAGTCTCAGTTATTTAATAACCTCATCAATCCAACACTGGCTCATAATCCCTCTACAAATCCTGGTCCACACCATCTCACAAGTATCTACGTTGAATACAGCAGTAGCACTTCATACTTGCTTTTACCACTTCTGTAGTAAGCTAAGCATGTAATTATTGTCCTCTTATTTTTCCTATTCCCAGTTCTCTAAAGGTCCATATAACATCTTGGTATGTTTTTGTTTTTACCTAGCTTTGGTCTATGTTAGCTTTGACCTCAAAAGGCCATGCTCTAGGTTCTTCTTTTCTCAGTGATTTTTATTACCTAATAGTGAGCTGAGTGGGGTTTTTCTTCAACACAGCTCCTAAAACACAGAGTCTGTTAACCCTCTCTCTCTGTTACCCGTAGCAAGAGACTAGATAACAAAGATCTGACTGTTCCTCTCTGTCCTTTTTCAATAACTCCTAAATTCAGCAAAAACAGAGCAGAAATTAATATCTCATTTTTTCTGTCTTATTATTTTAGTGAACTTTTCTTCCTAGATTAAGAGAGAGACACACAAATCCTGATACGGCATCTTCACTACTTCTGGCTTTTCTAGACATTTCAAGAATAGTGAAAACTAGGAACAGGATCACACATTTATAAAGCTAGATGAGATCTCTTAGCTTTGCCTAATTCAAGGCAGAAGCCATCTCCTCATCATTATAAATTTCAGGTATTACCATAAAAACAAATTAATACACTAAAATACAATGTTTTTCTAATTGAATGCACATTCTAGAGTTGAGTGCACTATTGATTCCTTGCCAAAAGGAGAAAGATGTTGAACTGTCATTATTTAAGAAGAATTTCACTTTGAAGACTGGCTGCCAGTTCACAGCATGACACAAGTGTTTGGAAAAACAAGCTGCTCTTGAGCTACAAGAAGTACGAGAAAGTGAAAACTATAAATTTCATATTTTTTACTTCCATTTTTCAGCACATATTTATAAAGCAGATCAGTGTTTCTTAAGTTTTGACATGAGGGTCAAAGAAAATAGGCCAAATTGTTGGAGCAGTTATAATCATGCCAAACTGATGTATCATGGTTTGACTCTTCATAATGACAAACAAACATTGGGAACATACAAGATAAACAGGCCACCAGAAGTTAACCACAAATTGTTAACTGTCAGGTCCTAAATTGCACAACTCTTAAATTTCTTCTTATTCTGTCATTCAACGAAGGTCTACGATATGTCCTAATATGACTTTTCATCTTTTTCAAATTATTCAACTTAAAAAGTATTGCATTTCCATTAATTTTCTTTTCTTTTCTTTATCTGTCAACTTGTTATTCTCCTACACATAAATGACTTACATTCTTTTGCTTCGTTCTTCTTTATCTCTTTGATATATGTTCCACTCAATTCTGATATGTCCAAAATCTACACATCCATTGAGGCCTAAGTCAAATTCATGCTACCTCTTAGGCAGTTCTCTCCAGAGAAATACATGATTGTCTTTGAACTAACAATAAATTTATCTGAAGCAATCTTTTGGCACTTAATGCTATATTACATGACATAAAATTTAATCACCTCTTCCTTGATTTTAAGTATCAGAGCAAATTAATCCTTATATATCTTACAGTTGGCATCTCAGTTACAATGTGATCAATATGTATTTATTTATTACTTATCTCTTGGCACCAAAAATGATGATGCCTCATGAACAATGAAGCACATTGCTGTAATGACTCCAGGAGTCACTCTTGGCATCTGGACTGGTAGCAAAAGTCCAAAGAACTCATGGGAAGGTAGGTTGTTGTATAAACTCAGCATAGTTTCCAACTTGCTTCAGGGGATCCTGGAGGAAATTATGAAACAACAGGGCCACCTGGGTTAACTCAGTGCTACTTTTACAAATTGCTACAAATTGTATATTTTGGAGGTGATTAGAGACTGTATGTGGTGACTTACAGCTCTTAGATTCCAAATTTTAAATCTTTCTAGATTACCCTGCCAACTAGTGTGCCAGAGCTTTCTGAGAGAAGGAAGAAATCCAATACATGTATAAATTCACACAAAGTCCTATGTCTCATAAAAGGTAAAATAATGATCCTAGCTAGTTATTGGGTACAGTTTCTAATCACCACTAATAATCATCTACATTAGATGATTATTGGTCACTAGAAATTTATAATTGAACAATAAAGATGTGGTGTGATTATCAGGATATTTGTATAGATTTCTTTTTCTTAAATGCAATTTTCAGTATTCACTTAGGACTCATATTAGCAGAAACTACCACCAAAATCCAGGTTTGATGCAGTAAGGTTTAGTGATTTTTCTCTAAGAGTTTTTTTGCTTTTGTTTAGCTTTTTTAATGCAACTGGTTAAACAGATTTTTATAACTTCTTGACTTAAGGTCAAATATACAAATTTAGGCCTTCTAAGAGAAACTGAGGTTGGTTTGGTTCTGAAGTAAAACAGTTTACATGTTTTAGGTAAAAGGGTCTGTGGTCTCTGAGAATCAGTGCTAGGTTGCTGACAGTATAAAAGAGATTTGTATTCTCAAATATATTTTATTCCTCTGATAAATGGTCGTAATTATGAAGATGTTGAACCAGTACTGTCAGTCAGCGTGCATAAACTCACAGTGAGATGTCCTGTGCTCATCATTATAAGGAATCATGTGAGTAATTAATTCTCCAGGTCACTAAAACTATTTCATCTAAGTACCAGTATTTATTTTAAAATTTTGATAAAAATTTTCATGAATTTATTTTCTTGTTTTGTAAACATGTTATATTGAAGATAAAACTTTGAACAAGGCAGAAACTTCAGCAAATATTTTTTCAAGTTCATTGATTTTACAGCTAAAGAAAATAAAGCCTGTCAGTGGTGGAAAGAACACTATTAATGAGATTCCTTATTCTTTTTGATATTTCATGTTGATTCCCAGTAGTTTAACCTATGCTTACCACAGAAGAATTTCTTTGATTATCAATAATATCCTACTTTCTGTTTGAGTACAGTGTAATCCCCATGGATGTTTGGGTGTAATATGGTTTGTTGTGCTTAAAAGTCATTTCTTTTGGAGTGCAGTTGGTATCTAGAAATATCAACTTTGAGAGGGTGGGTTAATTTTAATTTAAAATTTATGACCAATTTTTAAATAAGTGGGTGATAAAGAAGATGGTTAACATTCTGCTTAGTAATTAGGTATCATGTGATTATTAGACATGTCTCAGATGGAAAATATAAGGCTAAGATATGAATTTCTGCATCTTTAACTAGCTGGGTGCTATAACTATAGGTTCTTCAGGAAAATAAGAGGCATACTCTCTAAAAAATCATTATTTATTAGCAATGGATTCAGTTTCAAAGCCTCATGTCAGTCTTTCTCCATGTGTTGTATTGTTTGGTTGACCTCAGAGGCAAGGGTTGGTTGCTTGTTAGAAATGCAGATTCCTGGGCTCCACCCACAACTGACTAAGTAAAATCTCTGGGGCCAGAGAATCTGCATTTTAAATAAGCAACAAAGGGATTCTTGTGCACATTAAGAATAAGAACAGCTGTCAATGTGGTTGCCTAATCAGGCATTTATGAAATACAGTATATTTATGTTCATTATGTTTATATTTATGTATTTATAAATACAAAAATATTTATGTTCATTAAACTTTGGCTCAGAACTTAGAATAAATACCCTCTAAGATCCTATTTGCTTTGGGTCTAGGCCTTATACTTGGAATTAGGCTCTTGATTGCATATCTATCTGAAAGTAGGAAAGACCAGGAAAGAGCTGTGTGAAAAGAGCCTGAACTCCAACAAAGACCCTGGTGTTTCAATCCCTATAGAATATTCATACTCTAGAAAATTTTTCCCTCTATCTTGAACCATATGTTTGTCCCAAGTCATTGGGGTTAAGTTTCAACTATGTCATCAACTATTATGAAGATCAGCTGCCGTTTTATATTACTATAAAATCATGACTCAGAGTCTACTAAGAGGCAGAAAAATATTGAACTCATTCAGTCATTTATTCAATGAATATTTATTGAGAACCTACTAGGTGCTAGAATTAGAACAGTGGAAAAAAATGATAAAAATTGATGATCTTATGGAAATTGCATCTTTAGTGGTTGGAAATACAATAAATGAATCTTCTGAGATTGTAAAATGTAAGCAAAGAGATGAGAACATAAGGTATGTGGATATCTGAAAGAAAAGTATTCCTGGTAAAGGAAACAGCACATGCTAGCACTCTGAGAGGGAAGCATTCTGGGTCTTTGAGAAACAGCAGTTGTGACCGAAGTAAAATAATCTGAGGACACTAATAATGTCAGAGAGGAATGGGGAGTGGTAGTGAGATAATGGAAGGAACCTGTTGGCGTATCTAAGAACTTCAACTTTTAGTCTAAGTGAAATAGGTAGCCTACAGACATTTTGAGCAGAGTGATAGCAACATTCTAGATTTTATGAAGTCACTCTAGATTTTATGTTGAATAAAATATAGAGGAAAATGGAAGGAAGCAAGACGATACGTTCCTATAATCCAGGTGAGAAATGATTTTGAGTTAAGCCAGAGTGGTAGCAGTAGAAGTGGCAATATGTGGTCAGACTCTGGAAATAATTTGAAAGTGGAGTGAATGCAACTTGGTTGGTGGATTTTAAATGAAGTGTAATAGCAAAAGAAGGGTTAAAACTAACTCTAAGTTTTTGGTTTGAACAACTGGAAGACTTTAAGACTGAGAGAATAGCATTTTTGGAGGGAAAGTTAAGAATTTAGATTTAGAAATCTTAACTTTGTTAAATTTAGGTGACTTTTAGACCTCCAAGTAGAGAGAAAAAGCAATTGAATATGCCCATCTTGTAAAGGAGAGTAGGGGTTGTTTGGAGACACAGATGTGAAATTGTCTCTATCTAGAGAGAACTTAACTCCAAGAACCAAAGTTAAGTCACCAAGGGAATGAGTATTGGCAGGGAAAGTAAAAGGATTAAGGTTTGTGCCAGTGAAAGGATTAAGGATTAAGGGCACCCAGCCTTAAGAAGTCTGGGAAATGAAGAGAAACTAGCAAGTGATTCTGAAAAAAAGTAGCTAGTAATGTAAGGAGACATCTAAAAGTGTATAGTGTTCTAGATGTTAAGAAAGTGTTTCGAGGAGGAGAGTGACCACATTTGTCAAGTGCTGCTGGGGAGGTATAGTCATATGAGCACTGGTAATTGGCCATTAGATTTACTAATGTAAAGGTCAGTGACAATAACAATCCTTTGAACGAAGAAAATTATATAGGATGGAGGAGGGAATTATTGCAGTTCAGCCTTTGAATGAGGTCATTTACACAAAAGAAACCCAGTTGACCTAGACAATAGCGTGGGCAGTTCACCAAAATCTGAGTGATCATACATCACAGTTTGCCCAGGACGGTCCCAATTTACTTCAGACAGTCCTGATTTATGCCTATGGTATTTAACAATGACACTGTTTTTCACTTTTAGAAGTGTTCCAGTTTTGACAATAAAATATGTAGTCATATTTTCTATAACAACATCATTAAGGGCTGAGGTCTTGAACTGAAAGCAAGGCCAGCCAATATGATAATTGCTTTTATCCAGCCATATTTGGCTACAGTGATGCAGATATGGAAGAAATGGAGACTTGGATATAAACAGAGATGCAGTTTTGTCAGTGCAAATAGATGAAGAAATGGAGGAGCAAAAGCGTTAAGGATATACGCAGAAAGTTTGTAATGTTTAACTATTGACTTCAGTAGTGTAAGGAAGAGAAAATGAGTAAGTGAGGGGGGAGAAAAGGGTGGTGATACAGATTTTAAATTGCAGTGGAGTTGAGTATTTCCTGGATATGTGGAACTAGAAGAACTGAGATAGAAAGAGGAGGTGATGATCACAGAATGGAATGTTGAAATTTGAAATTATAGTGTCATTGAAGACGTTGGAAATGACAAGTTCCGATGTATGATTATGAAAGTAAGGGATGAAGTCAGCTAGAAAATAAGGTCACTGGAGGAAAAAAGTTCAAAGATCAGAGAGACCAGATGGGACAGATCATCTAAATATATCACAAGAAATAAGACTGGTATTATATAGCAGAGAGTGACAGTAATTCATGAGTAAAAAGTCACTCTCCTCCTCATTTCTCATATATATTAAGTTTGTTGATGACCAAAATTAGGAATGCTTGATTGTATTATTTGCATGGCATGAATTTCAAACGTAGGTACTTTTAGAGAGGAAGAGAAAATGATCTAAAAGTAATATTAAAGAGAAAGAAGACACCTACCTACCTCAAAAACTAGTGATAAAATGTGGTGTGGTAATAAAAATACTTAATATTGAACATAGGGGAGGCAGTATCTTCATAGAAAAACAAAACAAAACAACCTTTAGGTAAAATAATAAGCGAAAAGAATTGTTGAGAGAATAAGTTAAGAATATAGAAGATTACGTCAATGATGGAACGTAAGTTCCAAAGGACATGAAAGAAAGTTTTTTGTAGTTATGGAAGGGTGGGGGATGAGTCAGAAAAGATAATCTCATTTGAAAAAAAAAAAAAGACGACAATACCATTTACAATTGCTTCAAAAAGAATAAAATAACCCAAACTAAATTTAACCAACTAGTTGAAAGATCTGTACACTATAAATGTTAAGACATGGCTGTGAGAACTTGAAGAAGACAGAAATAAATGGAAAGATAATCTGTGCTTATGGATTGGAAGAATTAATAGTTTTAAAATATCTGTACTGCTCAAAACCATCTGCAGATTCAATACGATCTCTATCAAAATTCCAATGGAATTTTTCATGGGAAAAAAAAATCTTAAAATTTGTATGGAACCACAGTAGACCCTGAAT
Organism: Hippopotamus amphibius kiboko; assembly: GCF_030028045.1. Lineage (NCBI taxonomy): Eukaryota > Metazoa > Chordata > Mammalia > Artiodactyla > Hippopotamidae > Hippopotamus > Hippopotamus amphibius. Next base: position 73,677,527 of record NC_080187.1, read on the forward strand.
AGCCAAAGCAATCTTGAGAAAGAACAAAAACAACCCCCCCATTGGAATCATACTTCTGTATTTCAAACTACATTAGAAAACTATGCTAATCAAGACAGTATGATACAGACATAAAAACACACACATCAATGGCACAGAATAGAGAGCCTAGAAATAAACCTATGCATATATGGTTGATTAATTTGCAGTAAAGGAGCCAAGAATACACAATGTGGAAAGGAAAGTCTCTTCAGTACATGTTGTTGGGAAAACTAGATAGCCATATGCAAAGAATGAAACTGGATCCCTATATTACACCATACATAAAAAACTCTCAAATGGGTTAAAGACAAATTTAAGATCTGAGACTGTAAAACTTGTAGAAGAAAACATAGCTGGTAAGCTCCTTAATACCAGTCCTGGCAATGATTTTTTTGTATTTGATATCAGAAGCAAAGGCAGCCTTCCAAAAAAGAAAACTTCAGGTGAAGATGACCTGACTGGCAAAATTTACCTAACATATTAAGAAAAAAGGTACCATTTTTTAAAATAATCTCTTCTAGACAACAGAAGAAGAGAGGATGATCCCCAACTCATTTTAAGGTCAGTACTACCCTAATGCCAAATCAGATAAAGATATTACAAGAAAACTATAGACCAGTGTCCCTCATAAACATATATGTGAAAATCCTCAATGAAATATTTTTAGACTCAGGAATGTATGAAAATAATACACCATGACCAAGTGATGTCTATCTCAGGAACAAAAGACTGATTCAACCTTGGAAAATAAATATTGTTTACATATTAACATAATAAATAAAAGGTCAACCAAAAATTTAACAGTTTGTATGTAGATGTTCCTTTCTGTGATTCCTTCCTTTCTGAACTTTATCCCTGCAATTTCTAGCTGTTCTGCAATTTCTGACCTTTGTCCTCTCATATTTCAAGCCAGTAAAACTGCTGGCTTTCTATTTGAGTTCTAGCCATCCAGCATTCTTGTGTTCTGTAGAATACTCTCATGGAAAAAGCCATAGAGACAAACATTTATCCAGGGTGTTACTTTGGTAGACAGAACCTTGAGATGGTCCCCAAGATTGCTTTCCTTGGTATACAGGCCTGTATAAATCTCTGGGAGTGTAAGTATGATGGGGTATCACTTCCCTACTTAGGTTATATTATGTAGCATAATTTTAAGAAAGTGAGGTTATCCATGGAGGGCCTGACTTAATTAGATGAGCTTTCATTTAAAAAAAATTTATTGAAATATATTTGATTTATAATATGTTAATTTCAGGTATACAGCAAAGTGATTGTTAAATATATATTCTTTTTTAGATTCTTTTCCATTATAGGTTATTATACTGAGTATAGTTCCTTGTGCTATACAGTAGATCTTTGTTGGTTACCTATTTTATATATAGTAGTGTGTATATGTTAATCCCAAACTCAAGAATTGGAGAATCTTTTTCTTAAAGAAAGATACTTAAAGCATAGGAAAGGATCACATGTACATACAATGCTTCCTCTGCTGTTAGCTTTGAAGACAGAGGGGGTTATGGGGAAAGAACACAGCCATTTGGCACCGTGTTATCAGTTTTGTGAGAACCAGAACAGAGAGCTCAGCCATACTTTGCTCAGACTCTGACCTACAGAACTGTGAAACAATAAGTGAATGTTGTTTAAGTTGTTAAGCTTGTGGTTATTTGTTACGACAGTCATAGAAAACTAACACAGGATCCCTTATTTCTAAGATTATTTTACCCCAATTTTCTACTTAGTTTTCATAACTCCACAGTGCCTCAAATAATTGTTTAGAGATTATTAGAGATTTTGTCCAATCTCTGTAATTCTTTTGGAAGGTTGTTCCTATATAAGCCACTTTGATATTACAAAAAAATGAATTTTGTTGCTGATATAAGATCTACTATCCAGATTAAGGCATGCTTGCTACATTTTCTTGTATGTGCAGGTTTTTCATAACTAGCCTTTTTTTTTCAGATTATCTTTCAGGATTGTCAGAAGCAAAACACTCATATACATTTTAATGGCAACACTTTGTAAACCTGAAATTCTAGGGGAAGCCAGAAGCAGACATCCAGATTCCTAGGAATTAAGTTTTTGTTCCTTGGTAGCTATAATTACTGCCCTGGATCTAGGATCATAGGGGAATTCCTTTTTTTTTGGCTATGATTTATATAAGAATGGAAGTTGGAGAGGCTGTGATCATGCCAGAGCAAGAACATTTTAAAATCTGTTTCAGCCTATACAGTTTATAAAATCATAGCCAATGATAGGCAAAGAGATAGAGGGTGGAAGTCAAGACTTAGTATAAAATTAGATCTGAAAATTAAAAAAAAACCAAAACCAAAAACAACAGACCTGTTTGGTAGTATGACTTGGCTGACACCATGACTGAAAACATTTTATTGAACCAGTGAAGTTGAAGTGGATAGTATTGAGTGTGTTTGTGTACTTAGACCTGGTGGTCATATCTGGTTCCTCATGAAGCATGTAGAGTGTCGACTACTAGTGATGATCAGTTTCTCTGTTTCAAAAAGGGAGGTCATTCTTAGTGAATAATCAGATTAACTATTTTATATGAAACCACAACATATAAAGAAAAATAAAATCATGAGACCATGGAATAACTTTGTTTTGCATCAGTGTAATCATCTGGTTCCCAAACTTCCTGTTACTATGTGTGCAGAGGGATGAAACACTGCGAATATCTCCTAGTGTCAGGACGGTAACCTTGGGAGGAATTATTCATTTTCAGTTTATATTCTCTGTGTTTTTATTGGCTGGAGTACCCGAATGGGTTATATTGGTACAACTCAACAAGGAACATCTATGTTGGGCAGAGTTCAGCACAGTAACCTCAAAGCCAGCTAGGGTCCCTTGTGCTCACTTCCACATGGGGCTGTACTGCAGCTTGTGCTGATTTCCAGTTAATTGTCACCAAGAAATAAATGGTTTTCACCTCATGAAATGAGAATGTTGCTTTTGCAGTGGTAAATTGAGATGAGTAGACGCATCATCATCAGCTACCTCGGAAGTTGCTCTATATACATATATTTAGATATTACAACTCTATCTAGAACATGTATTTGGAGAAGTGGTACTAATGAAGAGTATGGAATCACAGCCCTGGCAATAAAACTATTAATAGAGTAGGCAGCTTATCTATTTTATAGACAAAGATATTTATCAAGATTATCTCAATAAAAATCTAAGGTATTTTAGAATGCCTAGGTAATTCTTTCCTGTAAACTCCTCTCCTTTTCCATGGAGGGATGTTCTCCTTTAATTTTAAACACTGCACGCGCGTGCCCACACACACACCCATAAATATCAACATATTTTTAAAAATCTACAGTAAAATGGTCATGGAAGCCCCACAAAAACAGGAAAATAGACATTTCTGTTTGGAATATGAAATTCTGCATGTGAGTCCACGTACCATATTTTATTAAATCTATACTGCCTTTGATTTTAAAGACATTAATATGTGAAAAAAATCATCTTAGAATCCATACAGTAGTGTTTCATTTAAAAATTAAAAAAAATTTTTTTTCCCCTTGCAAGACTTGTTCAAATGAGTTTATATTTGGGAAGGAAATATTGAACTGCAATTTATCATCGTAAAAAAAGGGAATGGCTTGTGAAGAAACAAAGCACTCCATGCTCATCAGGTTTTGTGTGCTAAGAGATACATTTTAGGTCAGTCTGTGGGGTGTTATGTGATTTATGCTTTGGCTACCTGAGGACTATGTATTTTGTGACTGTGGAAAGTATACTTGCAACTAGGACAGAGAAAATATGAAACGTGGACTCTTGGCAACTGGGTTCTACATAAAGCAAGAGCGTTTTCACAGTGTGTTCCTCCTGAGGACAACCATGTCAATTAGAGAAGTAGGGAAGTTCTCCAGCTAGCTTCACGGTGCCCTGGAAATAAGCAAAGAAAATCTGTGCACGTCAGTGAAGTTAGTTTCCTTATAACAGAGGCTTGTATATGAATAATTGTCAAATGAAAGTTATGGGAAAGCTCAAGAAATGAATAAAGCTCAGGAGTTAAAGCAGATTATTTCAGTGGAACAGACAACAATCAATAGGGTACTAATTAATAGTTGTGAATCGAATGTTGAGTATTCATGTATTGATTCTTACTAGTTAGCAAATATTTATTGAATGACCAGTTGATGCCAAAAACCATTCTAGACACCGAGGGTATAGCAATGAACAGAGCAGCAGAGTTCCTACTCTAAAGAGTGTCAGTAGACAATAGATAAGTTTATAATATGTAGGTTAAGTGCTACAAGGATTGAAATAGTAAGGAGTAAGGAGTAAAAGTGTGGACTATATATGGGAAGACATAATTAAGGGAAGCTTGATTTATTTTATTTTTTATGGAGATACAGTTGATTTATAGTGTGATATAGTTTCTGCTGTAGAGCACAGTGATTAAACATTTTTATACATTATATTCCATTTTTAGTTATTATAAAATATTTGCTGGATTCCCTGTGCTGTACAATATATCCTTGTAGTGTATTTATTTTATACTTTGTAGCTTGATTTTTGATGAAAAACTCAATTGCTAAATTCACAATAGAAAGGAGGGCGTGAACTGCAGATAAGATAGTAAACACACAAAACCAAAACTAATGAATTAAAAAAAGTCTGAGATAATTAATGTGTGATGTGTGAGTGTGTGTGTGTGTGCGCGTGCGTGAGAGAGAGCGGATCCGCATAAGCTGAATTCAAGGAGAAAACGTAATGGAGAAAAACATCACGAAGTTGAAGATAACCTTGAGTATACAGATGAAGTGAGCTCACTAACTATAAATGTAATTAAGGAAGAAAACCTCACCTTAAGATATAGTGATAGATCATACTCACTGTGTATGTGTATTGTGTACTGTTTGCTGAGAAGAGTGTTAAGTTCTGTCTTCCTTGTATCATTGCTCCCTCTCCCTCCCTCCCTGTGTCTCTCCCTTCCTTCTCCCCCCTTCTCTCCCCCTCTTCTTCTCTCCCTCCCTCCATTTCCTTCCTTTCTTTGTTTCATTCAGCAGTCTTATGTCAGAGCTCAACAGTCATCTTCCTTTACCTGAGAGGAAGTTGAAGCTTAAGGAATTTGAGTCAATTTCCTATAGTGACAGAACTAGCAAGAGGCAAAGGCAAGCTTCAGACTCGTGTGTATCTTATTCTGGAGGCTAGGCTCTAAACAGTTTCCTGTTTATAGCCTTTTTTTTAACTTAAAAAGCATGAAGGCATATATTCCAATAAAGAGCTTAAAAATATTAAACTGAAAAAAAAGCGTGAAGGCAGAAAAACCCACAAAAAACAGCATTCACAAAGGAAAACAGTACATTAGACCTCACTTCATGAAATGTCGAAACAGAGGGGATACAGTCACAATGATTTCTAGAAGGGTGAGGTTGGGGAACATTTCAGTTTGAGAATTAATTATGTTTAGTAGTGATATGTAAAGTCAGTAGAAATATAGTTAAGACATGGAAGGACACTGAGAATATACCTCTCCAGTGCCATTTATGAACATTGATGAGAATATATACCAGGCAACTTAGAAATAAATACAATGTAGGAAGTAAGAAAGAGAAAGAGATGACATAAAATAAAAGTCAATACCATGAAAACAGAAAACTTTGACTTTTTGGTGTAGTATGAACATGGAATTCAAAGTGAATATCAGTAATAATTGATGAAAGACTACTTGAACTAAAATTAATAGAAACATGAATATAAAAGACTGCCTAATGCTGGGAAACACTAGGAGGTGAGATGAGACAAAGCATATAATCATAAGATACTAAAATTCTCATGTTAAAGACTTGATTCATTTTATTTTTTTCTTTCAGTTTTATTGAGATAAAATTGACATACAGCACTGTGTAAGTTTAAGGTGTACAGTGTCATGATTTGACTCACATACATCATGAAATGATTACCCACTAAGTTTAGTGAATATCTGTCATCTCCTGCAGATACAAAATTAAAGAAATGGAAACAATATCTTTCCTTGTGATGAGAACTCTTAGGATTTACTCTCAAAAAACAACTTTCATATATAACATCCAGCAGTGTTAGTTATATTTATCATGTTATAAATTACATCCAGAGTACTTATTTATCTCATAACTGGGGGTTAGTACCTTCTGACTACCTTCATCTAATTCTCCCTCCCTCCACCCCACCTCTGTAATCAACAAATCTGATCTCATTTTCCATGAATTTGTTGGTTTTTGAAATATAATTCACCTACATTATGTTCCCATTACACAATAGTGATTTGATTTTGCTACACATTGCAAAATGATCACCAAGATAAGTCTAGTTACTGTCACCATACAAAAGTATTATATAGTTACTGACTATATTCCCCAACTGTACATTGCATACCTATGACATTTATTTTGCAACTACTAGTTTGTACCTCTTAATCTCCCTCACTATTTCTTTCCTTCCCTCGACTCTCTCCTTTCTGGCAACCACCTGTTTGTTCTCTGTATCTTTAACTCTGTTTGTTTTATTATGTTCATTTGTTTTGCTTATTAGACTCCACCTATAAGTGAAATTATACAGTATTTGTCTTTCTCTGTCCAACATTTCACTTAGCATATTACCCTCTAGGTCCATCCATGTTGTCACAAATGGTAAGATTTCATACTTTTTATGGCTGAGTAATATTTCAGTATGTGTGTGTGTGTTTAAGTGTGTATCACATCTTTATCCATTCATATATTGGTGGGCACTTAGGTTGCTTCCATATCTTGGCTATTGTAAATAATGCTGCAGTGAACATTGGAGTGCATGTATCTTTTTGAACTATTGTTTTTCTTCAGATAAGTACCCAGATGTGGAATTGCTAGATCATGGGGCAGTTCTCTTTTTAGTTATTTCAGGAATCTCCATTCTGTTTTCTAGAGTGGCTGCACCAGTTTACATTCCCACCAAGAGTATACAAGTGTTCCCTTTTCTCCATATCCTCACCAAGAGTTATTTGTTGTCACTTTTTTATTAGCCATTGCAACAGGAATGAAGTGATATCTCATCGTGGTTTTGATTTTCATTTGCCTGATGATGAGTGATGTTGAGCATTTTTTCATGTGCCTGTCCAGTTATTAATTAGGTTGTTTGTTTTTTTGATGTTGAGTTGTATGAATTCTTTGTATATTTTGGATATTAACCCGTTACTGGATATATAGTTTGGAAATATCTTCTCCTATTCAGCAGTTGGCCTTTCCGTTTTGTTGATAGTTTCCTTTGCTGTGCAAAAGCTTTTTATTTTGAAGTAATCTGATTCTTTTTTTTTTTTTTTTTTTGGGTTTGGTTTGTTTCCCTTGTCTGAGAAGACAAGCCTCAGAAGTATTACTAAGACGCATGTCAAAGAGCATACTACATTTTCTTCTAGAGGTGTTTTGGTGTCAGGTCTTACATTTAAGTCTTTAATGCATTTTGAATTTACTTTTGTATATGGTGTGACAAGTAGTCCAGTTTGATTCTTTTGCATGTAGCTGTCCAGTTTTACCAGCACTACTTATTGAAGAGACTATCTTTTCCCATTGGATATCCTTTCCTCCTTTGCTGAGATTAATTGCCTATATAATTGTGGATTCATTTCTGGGCTCTCTATTCAGTTTCATTGATCTATGTGTCTGTTTTTGTGCCAGTACTATACTGTTTTGATTACTGTAGCTTTGTAGTATAGTTTGAAATCAGGATGCATGGTACCTGAAGCTTTGTTATTCTTTCTCAAGATTATTTTGACTATTCAAGATCTTTGTGTTTCCAAGAAAATTGTAGAATTATTTATTCTAGTTCGGTGAAAAAATGCCATCGGTATTTTGATAGAAATTGCATTGAATCTATAGATTGCCTTAGATAGTATGGTTATTTTAACAATATTCTTGCAATCCATGAACACAGTGTATCTTTCTGTCTTTTGTGTCACCTTCAGTTTCGTTCATCAGTGTCTTATAGTTTTCTGAGTACAAGTCTTTTACATCCTTAGATTTATTCCTAGGTACTTTATTATTTTTGATGTGAGTATAAATGGGATTGTTTCTTAATTTCTCTTTCTCATAGTTTGTTGTTAGTGTGTAGATGTGCAACAGATTTCTGCATATATATTTTGTATCTTGCAACGTTATCAAATTCATTGAGTTTCAATAGATTTTTTGTGAAGTCTGATTGCTGTGGTGAGAACTTCCAATACTATGTTGAATAAAATTGGCAAGAGTGTGCATTCTTGTCTTGTTTCCGATCTTATAGAAAATGCTTTCAGCTATTGACAGTTGAGTGTAATGTCAGCTATGGGTTTGTCATATACGGCCTTTATTATGTGAGGTGTGTTTCCTCTATGCCTACTTTCTAGAGAGTTACCATAAATGAATGTTGACTGTCAAAAGCTTTTTCTGTATTTATTGAGATGATCATGTGGTTTTTATTCCTCAGATTGTTAATGTGGTGTTTCATATTGATTTTGCATATATTGAACTGTCCTTGCATCCCTGGGATAAATCCCACTTGATCATGGTATATGATCCTTCTAATGTATTGTTGAGTTCAGTTTGCTAAAATTTTGTTGAGGAATTTTGCATCTATGTTCATCAGTGATATTGGCCTGTAATTTTCTTTTTTTGTGATATCTTTGGTTTTGGTATTGGGGTGATGCTAGTCTAATAGAAGTTTGGAAGTGTTCCTTCCTCTGAAATCTTTTGCAGCAGTTTGAGGAGAGGGATAAACTCTTTTCTTAATGTTTAATGGAATTCACCTGTGAAACTATCTGGTCCTGGACTTCTGTTTTATTGGAAGTTTTTTTTTTTTTTTAAATTCCTGATTCAGTTTCATTACTGGTCATTGGTCTGTTCATAATTTTCTATTTTTTCCTCGATCAGTCTTGGGAGATTGCACATTTCTGGGAATTTGTCCATTTTTGATAGGTTTTCCACTTTATTGGGGTATAATTGTTCATAATGATCTCATGATTCTTTGTATTTCTGTGCTGTTGATTGTAACTTCTTTTTTCATTTTTGATTTTGTTAATTTAGACCATCTCTCTTTTTTTCTTGATTAGTCTGGCTAAAGGTTTTTCACTTTTGTTTATCTTTTCAAAGAACCAGCTTTTAATTTCATTGATCTTTTCTGTTGTTTTTTTAGTCTCCATTTATTTCTGCTTTGATATTTATGACTTCTTTGCTTCTACTATCTTTGGGTTTTGTTTATTCTTTTTCTAGTTCCTGTAGGTGTAAGGTTAGGTTGTTTATTGGAGATTTTTCTTGTTTCTTAAGGTAAGATTGTATCGCTATAAACTTCCCTCTTAGAACTGTTTTTGTTGTGTCCCATGGGTTTTGGATTGTTGTGTTTTCATTTCCATTTGTCTCCAAGTATATTTTGATTTTTTCTTTTTTTTCTTCAGTGATGCCTTGGTTGTTCACTAGCGTATTGTTTAGGTTCCATGTGTTTAAGGTTTTTGCCGTTTTTATTATTAATAACAAAAAGCTTAAGCTAGGAAACATTAAAATGGACAAAGAACTTCCATATAGTATAAAAGTAGTGTAGAAAAATTGAAGTATAAATTGCTAACTAAACTGCAAATATTTTTAATCTTTCCAGTAATCAATAATATGCAAATGAAGGCAAACATAAACATAATTAAAATTACTGTGGTTAGTCTTGGAGGTGAAACATATGATTACTTATTGCTATCAATAAAAGCATAACTGTAAACACTTTAGGTAAGAAAATCTCATAGTTTTATATTGAGACCTTTAAAAAATGTAGCTTCAATTATTTAAATAACTTTTCTGTGAATTTATCTTGTAAAAATGTTAGACAAATATAGAATGTTTTATGTTTTCAAATTTTCTCTATTAAAGTAGTTACAATATTGAAAAACGGGTAATGATTCAAGTGTCTAATCGCTAGTCGAGTTAATTTTGAGACGGGAAAATGTTAAAGTGTAACATCCCCATTAAAATCATGCTATTGTAGAATGTATTCTATTGTTTAGAGATTATCAGGTAATGTAAAAAGATACAATCTAAAATTACATATAGATTATGATACAAACTTTAGAAAGAATATTTTAATAGCTCAAATGTGTATGTAACAAAAATTGCTTTTCTTTTGGTGTTAGGAAACTAACTGAATTTTTCTTTCATCTTGAATTTGTTTCTGAAAGAGGTAAAGCCAAACATATTTATATTCAAATTCTGTAACCTAAAAATTGTTATGGGTATAAAAATGGGTATTGACCCCAACAGATATCAGAATAATAAAGTGACTCTAACCAAGCTTTTTTCCAAATATGCATATTTGTCATAGTGTCGTAATTGTTAGGGTCTTCTGCAACTCATAAGATGGCACTTTTTTTAAACCAATGCAGAGTCTATTAGCAGAGTTCACAGTGTGTTAAATCTAACACATATGCTCTGAAACTGGGACAGAGCAATGCTTCTGTAAAAATTTGACAAAAGTCCAAGTCAGTGTACTTGGTAACATCAAGGGTTTCTAAATTAAGCCACTTGGAAGTCTCCTGAGAATCCCTTGAAATTGGCGACTTGACATAATGTTGTACTGTGTCAGCAGAAACCTGTAGACTAGGGATTTTGCAACATGTGATGGCTTTTAAGTTCTTAGCACATTTATTAGATGTGGTTATGCAGCTGTTATAGGTCTTAAGGAGCTGGGGAACATCCAAATCATAGCACTCTTCAAGGAAATGAGTTATTAAGAGGCTGTAACAATAATAGCAGGTCTTTACAGTAATGCCCTTTCCCCATAGGCCTCACAAAGAGCCTAGTTAATATTATTGGAGCTCTGAGGTGAGTAGGTAGCAAGGATAATTTATCCGTTTGTGAACAATAAAATTATATCTCAAGAAGAACCAGTCATAATCAGGAAGTGATGTGAAGGACAAACTAAAAATATCTGTCAATTATCAATAAATATCAGAAAAAGCTCATTGTTTGTATATAAAGGAAAGAGCAATTCCCAACAGACAGCATAAAATCACAAAGAGCTAGGGCTATTGCAATATCCTGTGCCATCCTGATTTAATGTAATGGCATAATATAAAAAATACAAGATTGGGATTTTGGAAAGATATGTGACAAAAAAGCTATTTATATCACTTGTATAAGTGATAAAAATGAATTTGAGACTCATAAGGTGATTTGCAGAGAATTTTAAACTGGTTAATCTTGTGTACTATAGTAAGGATGTAAGTCAACCTTAATGGACAGGGAATAATTTAGGTTTAAATGGCAGGGTTTTATTGCTAGTTGCATTGTGTTAAAACATATTTATTGTCACTGTGAATGAGGTCTTAGATGACACAAAAAGTTATCAATGGCAGGCAGCTAGAGTGATGGTTTCGATTGTGAATATCTCACAGATTGAGATATTCAGGATCTAAAATAGCCTCAGAGGGACGGAAGAGTGGAATCAATTTAACTAGATCCAACTTATTAGGAAGAATATAAAGACTTGCATTTACATTTTAAAAAGTCTGCAGAGGTGAAGAATTGGATAATTAGAAATGTAGTTGACTACAAATTTATAATCAGGCCAAGGGAAATGTGGCAGCCACATTCACAGGCTGCCTTAACATAATAAAGCATAATAATTATGATGATTTTAATAAAGTAACCAACAATAGTTAAGCATGTTTTTCTACATGTCTTCACTTCCTGTTTAGAGTGTCACTGTGTTATGAAATAAAATATTGCAGGATGTTAGGATTGCTCCCTGTCATCCCTTGCTCCTTCCGCCTTTCAGGAGTAGTATATTGGGCCTGTTCTCCTTATGTCACGAGAATGGAAGATGATTTCTGAACAATTCAGATGATGAAAGGGCATTCTTAGTATATCGTAAGTCAAGACTTCCATTCACAGGAAATAGAGTGGATGTGATGCAGTGGGAACATACTAGTGGGTTTTCCGAAGGAAATGAGTCCTTATGGAAAGGAGGCAGTGTTGGCTTTTATGTGAGGCTTGCCCCCTCCCAGACAGCTGTGCTGATCCATTTGACCAGGGTCCAGAACTCCATTTAGAAACCATAAATTAAGAAGACCCTTATAAAACTGGAGTTACTGAAAATTTGGGGTCTCAAGTTATTTGAAAACTGATTTCTCAGAAAAGAAAATTCTAGATGACGTGGGAGAAAACCCTCTTCTAATACACAAAGGTATTAATACCTCCCCTGATATCCTAGCTCACTCTGGAAATTAGGACATTTATCTTAGAAAAGAAAATGCTAGCTGATATGAAAAAATATTTCTAACACAAACTATCTAAAACGACCTATAAAAACCTGTCCAGTCTGGCCCCCTCTTCTTCTCCACCTTCTCTCCTGCTACGTTCCCTCACTTTACTCTGCTCGAGCCACAGGCCTGCTTGCTGTTTGCACCTGCTCACAGCTCTTCTGAGGAGCTCTTCTTTCAAAATACCATCATGATTTTCTCTCTTTTCTTTAGGTCTGAACTCAAATATCTACTCCTTTGGGGAGAACTCTCAAATCACCTTTCTCCCCAAGTTCCAGATTCCTTCCCCCCCTTTAGTTTTCTAACTATTTCTAGTCAGCATCCAGCACATTCTACATCCTTCTTATTTCTTGTGTTTTTCTTTTGTCAGCACCCCCACCCCAACTAGAGGGTAAGTCTTAGGAATACAGATGTTTTTATTTGTTTTGTTCACTGCCGTGTTTCCAGTGCCTATGATAGTTTTCTCCTACACAGTGTCTAATCTATATCTATTATTAAGTGTAATACATACACTCTTTTTTATCTATATAGTCAGTATAATCATTCCATTTTGGTAGTTCCATTTCAGAAAAGAGACTGTTTTTGTTTTTGCCTTTTTGAATATTAATATTAAAAGATTAGGTTAGGCAGGTGGTATATTATGTAAGCATTTTATGAACAGCTGCTAAATTGAAATATATTGGCCTTAACATTATTTTCAATATAATAAAAGCTCATGCAAAGGTGGAAAATTTTATATTAATAACCATAAATTACCAATCATTTTGAATACTTGGCTTTTACATTCTGTTATTAAACAATAAAATGGTAACTATAAAAAAAAACAGCAGGAGAGAATAAATGGAGATATTTGATTTGCATTAAACATTAAATTCTCAGCAATAAATGAGAACTGGAACCACACAAACAGGGAGAAACCACTAGAACAAAAAAGCCCATCCTTGATGTCAGAAAGCAGCTGCACTTCCCCTAAATATCCAAACTCTTGTTTTTTCCTCCTTTATTTATGATACTGTTTCAGAGACGTTGTGAGTGTGCTTGGACCAACAGAGAATGAAATGAGGGAGTGGACCGGACATCATCTCTTTTCTGTTGTTGTTAGAACTCTTCTTTTACTGTATTTTTATCCCTTTCCCTCTCTACTTTCTGCCTCCAGCTCAGGATGTTTCACGTTCTCTCACATGCATTTCCCAGATTCTTGATGAACTCATCTCTCTCTGTTCTCAGCAGGGCCTTTGAAACACAAAAGTAAAATTGTTTAGGAGGATGGATGCATTAAGAGTAAGAAGTGGCAAGCAGCCAAAGAGCTGTCTCTGAGCGATAGGTAGTTGACAGAAGGCCGTGGACCTTTTACAGAAAAACACAGGAAGCTAGATTTATCAAGTATACAGGTGGCAGGAAGGAGGTCCCGAATTTTGATGTAAATGACTTCATTCTGTGTGGAAGGTCATGAGTCTCAACACTCTAAGGGTTTACCAGTCATCCAACTCTAGAGACCTGTCTCTGTGGTCTTCAACTCTGTATTTCCCATTATCTGATTCAGAGCCCCAGGGCTCTCACCACTAGCAACTCTGCCTGTCCCACTTCTGTTTGCTGTCACAGGTAAAGCACCTGCTGGGACAACTGTGCACTGGAAGTATTAATAGTTTTCTGGTTTTTTTTTTTTTGTTTGTTTGTTTGTTTTTTTTTTTTTTTAGTTCAGTCTTTTGAGCGCTTTTTGCTCTGTAGGTCCAACACACTAGTTTGATAGTACATCTCCCTCTTCTGGGAATATGCAATCTAGGAGGGCTGGCAAGTATTTTTGTATGTTGTTTCCTCAACTTGTCATAAAGTCAGAACAAGGCAGGGTTCCAGGCTCTAAGTTCTACCCTCTTTTCACCTTATTTTTAACTGAATAGCTCACATGCAATATCTGTAAATGCCTGTTTTCTGAGAAATCCAACCTTTAAATAAATAAATAAATAAACATTATAGATGTCAGAAAGTGATAATTGTCATGAAGAAAATTAAAGGAAGATAATATGCTAGGGGGTGATGGTAATTTATATGTTTTTTAAAAAAAAATTATTGGAGTATACTTGCTTTACAATGTTGTGTTAGTTTCTGCTGTACAGCAAAGTGAATCAGCTATACCTATACGTATATCCCTTCTTTTTTGGATTTTCTTCGCATTTATGTCACCACAGAGCACTGAGTAGAATTTCCTGTGCTATACAGTAGGTTCTCATCAGTTATCTATTTTATACATAGTAGTGTATATATGTCAATCCCAGTCTCCCAATTCATCCCAGCCCCCTCCTTTCCCCCCTTGGTGTCCATATGTTTGTTCTCTATGTCTGTGTATTTCTGCTTTGTAAATAAGATCATCTATACCAAATTTTTCAGATTCCACAAATATGCATTAATATATGACATTTGTTTTCCTCTTTCTGAATTACTTCAATCTGTATGACAGAGTGGATGGACTTAGAGAGGATCTCTACAAATGACCCAATTTCATCCTTTCTATGGCTGAGTAATATTCCATTGTATATACGTACCACATTTTAATTGTGTAAGTTGATCAACTTTCTCTGAAAGGTGGCTTTTGGTGAGAGATCTCAGTTCTCATACTAGGTCATGCCCTGCTAGAATGTGAGTTCAGTAAGGGCAAGGATTATTACTTACCCCGATTTTAGACCCAGTGCCCACAACAGTGCTGACACATGCTGATGAGCATAAATAGTTATTGAAAAAATTTGGTAAGTTAAATAATATTCTGTTCAGCTTTCTCTTTTTAAAAAGGCATGCAATTGAAAGGAAGATATTCCTATTAAAATTGTTAATTAAAAAGTCTGTTTCTAAGAGTTTAGTGCTCTGTTATCCAGAGATGTTGGCTAATTGGAACAATTTATTACCAAAAAGATTCTTTTTGTTAAACACAAAAAAGAACCCACAGACATGACAGAGTGATTCAGTGGACACAGCGGAAGTGGAGAGAGCTCTTTCCCCTTTCAGTTCAGGTCATTTGATCTGTACTCATTTCTTCTGCCCTTTAGGAAGATAACTGTTTCTGTAACACAGAAAACTTTCTCCAATAAATTTACTTTTCTCCTGAAAGGAGAGAGGACCATGGATATCTGATTCAAGCCCGCCTTTCAGAATCTGCCTGTCAGATGTGTGACTTACATATAAAATGATAAAACAAAGAATAATGGCAAGCAAGCACCGGGGGACTTTGGAGATGAATAGGTTTTAAAATCTTTTACCTCTAAGTCAGCACTTCAAATTGACCTAGTTCAAAATGGTCAAGGTGAAGCATTTCTGTAGTGTATATTTAAAATCCTATTTTGGTTTCAAGAAGTAGTGTTTAAAGGCATGCGAAACAAAAGATGAAGATGACTGGAAGAAGGTCTGGCAGACGAGAGTCAGGTAATGGAAATGGAATAAATTTTGAAACATAGATAGTGCTTAATTATTTTCTGTGCCTAAGCACATAATATCACATTGATCAAAATATGTCTTTAGAGCTAAATTATATTCATATTTTAAGCATAATTTACAAATTGAATTTAGAATAATTTATAACTGTATTACCTTAATTCTTTTTTTTAATTCTTTTTTTTTAAATCCTGAAGTTTATTTCAATTTGTTACACTTTTTTGTTATACTTTATGGCATGCTATCAACTTTTTGTGAGCCTCAATATGGAGAATTATGCTGTGTCTGTTTTGATCTAGTCACTCTGCAAACATCTATTTTCCTCCCCATTCACCATCTTGCAAGGTAGGAAAGTATGACTATATGTAAATCACTTTAAAACAAATTGATTGAAATAATAAATTGGCCAAATGATTAACCAGGTAAAAATGAATATTTCCATAGATTTTAATGATATATATTAGTTATTAAAATTAGTTCCTTGCTACAGATAATAATTAGGTTGAAGAAGAAGATATTTTTCTTTTTTGAGTTTAGAACAGTTGAAATTTAAATCGAATCAATAATTAGATGATTTTTGTACTTCATATAGCAGGAATGCTTGCAGTTTTTCTGTGTAGCTTTTCATCATTGCACCTGTGGGGGATCTAGACTAGCTGAAGCAGTATCTATGTTCCTGGGAGGGAGCAAGGGCATATTAGCAGCATGATTATATAAATACAACTTCAAGAGAGGCTTTGACTCCTTTTATTGTTTTAGTGGACAGAAGCAGTAAAATATAGCCCAGAAAAGTGATTTAAACTACTCTATAGAATTTAGGTGGAGGAAAATAGCACGTCAAGCACATAGGTAAACATATAAGTGCGTGAATACACCTGGTCACTCACAGGTATTTCTACTTTAAATATGGTATTAACCTCTGTCACTTTTTGAGGAGAAAACATATAATATCACATATGTGGAGCAAATGAAAAGTGATAAGAGAGTTTGGCTTTCTTATAATATGTTTTAAGTCATATGTTTGCTGTTCTGTTTTCCATTATTCATGGTGAGTTTGTAACGCATCACACTTAGCTACTCATTGCATGTTACTATTTTATTTTCGACTCTTTAAAAACATGCAAATTTATAAATAAATAAGTATATATATATATAATATATGTAACTGCACATATATTATTTACATTTTACGGTGTTTAGATGATTCTCTAGAGCAGTAGTTTTCAAATGTGTTATAAATATAAATAACTATCTTAAAATGAAAGCATACTTGGAATTTTAGTTTGCAAAGTAGAAAAAGTGGCACAGGCCCCTCAGGATTTTAGTATATTACTCCCTTTTACCGAGGACAAGTTGATATGCATTAAATCAGAGAAATATAGACTTTAGGTCCTATTTTAAAAAGTGAACTTTCTAAGGTGGAGATTCTCTCTCCTAGTTCATTAAACCAATACATAAGTTAATTAATATGTATTGAACTCAGTATTTATGTTTGAGTACAGCCCCCACACAGAAAAGTGAAGTCATATGTATGGAAGCAAATTTAAGAAAAGAATATGTGAAATTTCCTAAATGAAAAATGAAAAAGAAAAAGAACACATGATGAAAGGCTTTATAGCAGAAATCTTCTCTATCCCCCATAAAAAAGAATATACATAAGGTAGAGCCATTCAGAAAGGTTAAAAATAAAAGGCACATATAAAATAAATAGTGGCCATAAATCTAATCAGGCGTGATATAAATGGAGGCAAAAATGTATTACAGTAAGTCCCCTACATACGAACCTTCATGAAGAGAACTTTCAAAGATGCGAACTTGTCCCTGTATGCCAGCTGTTGTTCTGTACCACTGTACTTTTCAAGGTACTGTACTTTAAGATTAAAAATGTTTATTTTTTGTGTTTGTTTTTTATTTTTATTTGTGTGAAAAGTATTATAAGCCTATTACAGTACAGTACTATATAGTTGATTGTGTTAGTTGGGTACTTAGTACCTAGGCTAACTTTGTTCGACTTACAAACAAATTGGACTTATGACCGGTCCTCTCGGAATGGGACTTGTTCCTATGTAGGGGAGTTACTGTATTTAATATAAAGAAGACCTTATAATGCTAAAGGCAAAAATTTGCAATGAAGAAATCTGTTAATATCCAAGTACCCAGTAATACAGAAGTAATTGCATAAAGATGAAAGCAATAAGATGAAAAAAGAATCAGAAGAAATCTCAACAATTATAGGAGAATTTAGCACATATCTTTCAGTCTAAGGTAGAATTAGTAGAAAAAGAATGTTAGAAATTAAAGACAGTGAAAACAATCAGCAAGGTAGGTCTTAGAGATACATAGTGAACTCCAAGCCCCAGCAATAAAGAATGCACCTGAACATTGGACATTTGTGAACACTGGCAATATATTAAGCCATAAGGAAAATCTCCATAAATTTCAAAATGTAAAAATGATATAAACATTGTCTGAATATAATGCAATAAAAATAAATACTATCAACATCAAAGGACATACTTATATAATAAGTATTTAAAAATAGACTAATTCTGTCAAACACAGAGAGCTCAAGAGACTCAGAAAATTTGAAACAAAAAGGTAGATGGAGGAAACAATAATTACAAAAGCAGAATTTAATGTTATTATTGACAAAAAAGTAGAACAATCAGATGAGCTGAACAATTAAAAAATAATAAAGTAATGAGCCAATTATACAGAACAAGGGGGAGAAACAGGTATATACAGGGTAAGTCATGAAAAAGAAGAAATGAGCATCGAGAGAAAAAAAATCACAAGAGACTTCCATGTACAATTGTATGCCAATAAATTTGAAAATCTAGATTAAATGCTTAACTTTTTAGTAAAATAAAATATACTCAAACTGAGATATACTCGTAGAGACAAAGTTCAAACAGAAAAATTTCATAGTAGAAAAATGGGGGAATATAACTCTCCTGCACAAAAGTGCTGGGTCCAAAAAGTTTCACATGGGGATTCTCAAATACTTAAGAAAAAAATTTTAATTCAAATTCTACTTAAACTATATGAACAAAGCAAAAATCTAAACTGTCATTTAATCAAGAAGAATCTAAGTGTATATTAACATTATAACATCTTATGGCCAAGTGGGGTTTAATTAAGAAATGCTAGGGTAATTCAGTACTAAGAAACCTTTTAATTTATCTTTTGTTCATTGATCTGATAGAAAAAAAAACATCTGATCATCTTAATAGAAGCTGATCATCTTACTAGAAGCTAATTTATTTCCTTAAAAAATACTCAATAAAATAGAAACAGATGAATTTTTACATGATAAAATACAAATGTTAGCTCAAAAGCTCATTCTTACTTTATAGAAATTATTAGACACTTGTCCAAAATTCCAAGAAAAGGCTGACCTATGTTTTGCTACTATTGAATGTACTTTTGGAAGTATTAGCCAGTTAAATAAGCAAAGGGAAGCTATTAAAGGCATAAAAGTTGTAAAGAAAGTGAGGAAAAGTGCACTTAATTAGGGAGAAAGATGACACAGACTACTGTAGTTATTTTTCTCTTTGTTAAAGTGGATATTAGTCTGGATAACATTTAGATGAGGTGCCTTGAGGGAGTTGTAGGGGAAGGAGGATAAGAGAAATCATATTTAGGGCCAGACTTCATTATTCTAGCAACCTTATCCCTCTACCCATTATTGGACCTAAGTGCACAACCACATGGTTTCCTTGGCATCATCACGTGGATTTTCCTTACTTTTTATCAAGTTGAAAAGCTTGTCATTTACATCTTTTAGGATTACCAAAGTAATCCTGGATATTAGGCCTGTTAGAAGACTGGTTAATATTCTTGGACCTATGCACATAATTGTTTTCATTTTTCATGTATCCTGTATTCCTAATTTCATCTGCCTTGAGATATAGGTGACTCCCTTATTCTCTGTAGACATCTAATAAACACAAACACTGTGGGCAAATACAAGCATTCTAGATAGATAAGTTTTAAGAGATGATTTTTAAAAGAAGTAGAGCCATGCATAGCTCTCCATGTGCCCTTTACTTTCTCTTTTCTAGGCATGTGTGTCATTATCTGTGAAATTATTCTCAGTCTCATACTGACTCTGTTTATGTGGGTTGAATGAAAATAACATTGACATCGTGAGATGGAGTGCTCTATATAAATAAGATGTATTATTTTTACAAAAATGAATTATTTTGGAAAATTGGGAACAAAACCACTTAAAGCGTGGAACATAGCAGCTGTTGAACCATACACTTATAGAACTACAGTACAATTTGCAAAGGGGTGCCAGGATCTGCTGTCTAATTTTATTTTTCAAAATGAAATTACTGGAAGAATTTAGCTCTGCAGCACAGTGCAATTATCTAAATGGGACTTGGCCAGGGAACAAGGGTTAATAACCTCATCTCTTTTGGGGTCTTGGTTTTAATTTGATACCACAAAATGAGCTGATTTACATGTTACCAAAGTGGAAGACAGATTAATAATACTTAAGTTTACCAGTGACCAAATCCTCTGCTTTATCCTTGGAACCCACAGTTTTGTTTTGCTTTCTATTTTCCTATAGGTAGAACCTAAAACATTTATGCTCTCTGGACCCAGATTGATCAGATTATTGAAACCTATATCCTTAAAAAAATAGTAGGTAGAATATGATGAACTTAACACATCAACAGCAAAAACATTATGTAAGAGAATAGTTGCCATTATCTTTTTAAAGACTCTGTTTATGTGACTTTAGGCTGAAATTTTCTGTCTTCATTCAGCTACTCTAACGTTCATTTCATAAACCTTAAAGCAGCTAAGTATAATTCAGTTATGAGAAGGAAATGAGATACATTCTATTAGAAAAACTATTATTAAGCAGGTTTGATTAACTTTTATATGAAAGATACCTTTATCGTAACACATATGGAATAATTGTTAATATTGTTCAATTATGAAGTCTTCAACTGGATATCACTGTCCCCCTTTTTATTACCAACAGATCATTTCCCACATAATCTAATTGTGCAAAGAATTTTTGAAATATGGTTTATACAGCAGTACAATTATTCATGTGATTTATTGAACCAAAAAGCAAAAATTGATGTAGTTTGGTAGAATATGTTTCTTTGCTTTGGAACAATGGTGTGAATGAGGGTCCTGCTTTCCAAGTTTGGAAAAAAATGGCCAAGAGCGTACTTAGCTGGCTCTGTGATATCACATCTGTAATTAAAATTTTATATTTGATTTTCATCTCCATGTAATAGAGATAATCATATACATGAGGTTCAAATTAAGTAGTTTAACTGGGACTAATTCACAGGAAAGGGATAAAAGATAATCAGTCACAACCTTGGGAATAAAATCCTGGGGTGAATCGCTATTGTTCACCAATTTTGCTGGTTCACCATTCCTTTCTGGTGCAAGAGAGATCTGAACTACCCGCTCTCTTAGATGTGCCACGTCAGCATTAGAGGATTCTCTTTGTTCCCTTCCCCATGGCAGACTGTGAAGCTAGGCTAGTCTGGTGTATTGTGAAATGGTAGTGCCTCCATCAGCCTAGGTCTCTGAGTGGCCACAAGAAACAATACCTTGAAACTGGTGCTGAATATGTTGTATGAAAGAGGAACTGTCCATTCTTAGTTAAATCCACTGAGAGTTGCAGTTGTTAACCACAGCATTAATTAACCTATATTCACTGTTACACTCCTGATCATTATAAATCTGTGAGGTTCAAAGGTAAGAAGACATGCTCAGAATTGTAAACACGTATAAAATAAGTAGAACCAGGGCAACATAAATGACTGGTTTAATGTTGAATATAATTAATTGTCAATCTGTTTTAGCAGGAAAGTAATAACTATGTAAATAACCTTTCTAATAAATCCCAAAAATCTTCTGAGATTCAAATTAGATAATTTATTTTTGAAATAAATTTTTTAAGGAAACAATCATTTATTAAAAATAATAATAAATAATTCACTTTGAGAAACTTACAAGAGAATTTTATGAGTACTTTTAGTGCCCATCTTAGTAAACACATACATGCTGAGAAAAGGTAGGGATGACAAGGAACACTGAAATTTTCAACACACTAAGAAATTCAGCACAATTCTAGTTGTTAACAGAATGGAGTGAGAGTTGAAGTATTGGGCACTTTTATGTGATTTGTTTCATATTTCTGAAATGCATATATTTTATTAAGAAGTATCTATTTTATTATGTGCAAGGGAAAGTAAAGATGAAAACAAAGGATTCCCTAAGAAAGAATGTCCAATTTCTTTTTACATAATCAAATTTTAGGTGCTGCATTTTGATACCCATAGCAAAATGTTGAAAGAAAAAGATCAGATACTGCTAAATCAAAGATGTGGAGATTAAAAAAAAAACAACCTTCAAATCACTGATACTCTTATCAATAAGGGCTCAGCTTTGTATTCTCCTTTACTGTTGCAAATCAAGCTAATGATTTTGGCATTTTCAGGAAACGTTTTCTATATTTGGAATACTCTTCTTACCTCTAGTGATATACACAGTTGAGATTAGGGAGGCAATTAGTAAAAAGGATACATTGGGAGTTTTTTAATGGGCACAGTTGCCTTCTTTCATAAATAGTATATATAATTTGTATACTGTTAAGGTCCAATAAGCTGTTTCTCTCAGTGGCCCTGGCAGGTCTTGAGTAGTATCATAGCTCAACTCCACACTGCAGTGGAGTTCATCCTTAAATAAGTGAAATTTACAAAAGTATCAGATGTCTGGAAGAAGATGAAAAGGAGGACTTATGAAACAGCGAAACAGCCCTCTTTATTTTACCTGGTATTCTGCAGCCCTTCTGAAACATGAACAACAATAGCTTCCATTATGAATCTGAATTTTGCTCCTTACCCCAAAATTGCCCATGGAGAACATCAGAAAAGCAATTGCTACAACACTACCTTATGTTAATAGTATTTCCTTTAACCCTCGTTAGATAAATTATATCATAAAAGGAAGAGGGAGGCAGATTTACTGCGAAACTAATGAATTTAAGCTTTCGATTATGCACATGGGCCTCAGTGAGAGCTGGAGTTTGTGAAGTACTCTAGGTGGGGAGGGAAAACCCGATTGCAATTAAGAAGCATTTCTATTCAACCATTTCTGATAGGATTGCCAAACAATCCTTAGAAGAGAGTTATATTTCTAAGGGTTTTGCTAATTATTTTCTCTTTCTAAAAGTATATTCACTTTCATACCTAGTTTTATATTTGTAATTTATTGTAAAAAATAATAATTTTTTTTTCTTAAATGAGGCTGTCCCTTTTTCATAAGATTTTGGTCTTTCCAAACCTGGATTTTCTTTCCAGGGAAAATGAGTTTGGGGATAACTGCTATGCCCATCACTCACTTAGAAAATAGAGACCTGTATCCCTTACTTACTGCCATCACAATGTTACCCAACCTCAAATCTTAGTGATTTAAAACAAGCACTTATTTGGCTCATGAGTCTGTAGGAGAGTGATGTCAGCTAGGTTTAGCTGGGCTCACAAATCTGGGGTCAGCTGGCTAGAAGCTGAGCAATGATGGTTTTAGCTTGGGTGGCTGGGGTGACTTGTCTGTGTTCTGCATCTCTCATCCTCTAGTGGGCTACTCTGGGCGTGTTCCCACAGCAGTTCTCACAGAGGAAAAGCATAGTGAGAGGAAACACATAAAAGCTTGTGTATCTCATACACTAACACCTCATTGACTAAATCAAATCACAGGGATGGCTTAACTCAGAATCAAGGGGTGCAAAAAACAACTTGTAACCTTGAAAAATGTTCATTCAGGAATTCAGAATCCTTACCTTTTCAAGATGCAAACTGAGGTATTTGCAGCTGAAATTATATGAGGTTTTAATTTGCTTCAAAATAATATGAAAAGAGAGTAATGGGAAGAATGAAATAAAGCAAGATTGGTCAGGAGTTGATCATTGTTGAGGCTGGGAGATGAGTATACAGTGTTTATAACATTGTTCTCTTTACTTTTGCAAATGTTTGGAAGAGGGAATGCCCTATATTAGCCTTTCATTTCACTAAAAGGAGCTACTTTTAGCATAAATTTACTCTCTTTAGTACAGTAATTATATTATTTTCATATTAAATATGATAGCTAGAGAAAAATAGAGAATAGAAATTACCTATAAAATATTAGTTAACTGTATTAAAAGAGAACAAATGTTTTATGAATTGTATACATTTAAGGATGAGTTTATTACTGGTTAATTTCTACATACATTTATGTATTTAACAACTATTCATTGAGCACCATCTGCATACCAGGCACACTTCCAGGCTCTGGCCATCGGGTGAAACACATGGATGAGGTTTCTGATTTTAAGGGTATTAGTTTTCTGCTGCAGCTATAACACATTCCAATTTTGGTGTTTTAAACAACACAAGTAGAAGATCTTAATATTCTGTAGATCAGACATGCAACATGACTCTCACTGGGTTTAAATCAAGGTGTTGGCAGGAATGCAGGTTTTTCTGACAGCCATACAGGATAATGCGTTTCCTTGCATTTTACATCTTCTAGATGCCCCCCTACCTTTTTTGGCTTGTGACTCTTTTTCTTCATCTTCAAAGTCAGCAACGTTGCATTCTTCTGCCTTTCTTTTGTAGTCACAGCACCCTGTGACTGGCTACACCCAGGAAAGTTTCTCCATTTTTAAGGATTCACATGATGAAACTGAGCCTAGCTGCACCATCCAAGACAGTTTCCCCATTTCAAGGTCTTCAACTAATTATATCTGGAAAGTTTCTTCTGTCATGTTAGGGAACCTATTCCCAGATTCCAAGGTTTAGGATGTGGACATCTTTGGAGGGCCATTATTCTGCCTACAATAATGACTAGATGGTGGGGGAAAAAAAAGCATAAGAAATAAATAAGCAGAATAGACACTTTCAGACACTCATAGTATTATAAAAATCCATAAAGTAGGGATACAGTGGGCAGTTACTTGCAACTTGTGTTTCAGAGAAGATCTCACTAAGGAAGTGATATTTAAATTGAAGTTTTCTAACGAGTGGAGATCAACTTGCAAAGTTCTGTAGGCAGATCATGTCTGGTAAAGGCAAAGCTAATGTCAGTGCCCAAAGTGGGGGAACAGAAAGATGGTAAAAGTGCTGGAGGCTAAGGAGCTAAAAGGAAAGTGGTATTCCATGAATTAGGGTCTGGGTTTACTGGCTTGTATAGAGTCTGATTTACTCTGTTTTACTCATTTAACCAATTGTGAAGGAAAACCAACAGAGGGTTTTAAAGAAGAGAAAAGACATAATCTGATTTATATTTAAAAATAACATCTGGCTGCTTTGTGAATAATAAAGTATAATTATCAATTCTCCACAGAACCTATTACAGGCCTTGGCTATTATATCCTAAATTAGTAAACTAATAAACTTCCAGTATTATTTAACAAAACACTCCTTCAGTAATTAATATTAAGTTTGGAAAAGGATCCAAAGGACCAGCAAGAGATTTGGCATGGATAAATATATTTGGATAAACAATTATTTATTTTACTTGAGTATTCTTCCTTCAGTAGAGGTAATTTTGATATTTGGCATTCACTTCACAGGTTCAAGTAAGAATAAGAACAAAATATTCACATGTGTTTTTAACAAATCCCAGTTTATAGTGTCTGCGGTACTCCATCATATTTTTAAAACTAAATAAAAAGAAAATCAGTCATACTATATGGGAATGTTCAAAACCAATGCCATTGTTTAAATTTATGGATAGACATTAACAATTTCACAAGGCTTATTTCCTAAATATATAAGTAAAAATTCATAGAATTGGCAGGAGATGGATGAAAGAAATAATATCTTATCAGAAATGTGTATGATTTTGATGAATGGAAGAGAATGATCCATGTTTATAGTCTTCACTGTACTGAATAGATGATCTGTATTGTTTTCTCTTGTGATATAATCTGCTTCAAAGATCATTCTGTGAACGAGAAAGTGATGGGAGGTAGTTTAGATGGTAACATTTGCACATATTAGAAGATGGTGGCTAGAAGGGAAACCAAAAAACAAAGTAATAACATAAATAAAGTAACTATAGAAGGTGTACATGAAGCTCTATTCCCTCCCTGCCTATCCTGTCAGAACCCAAGGTACCAGTTTCTTAGTTCGGCAAGGAAAGATTCTAAGACATCCTCACTTATACGTGGTTTTAATGTGTATCCTTTTGTCTGATCTCCATGGTACACATATAACCAGGCCTATCCCTCTGGTGAAGACTTCTGGACACTTGATAATGTCAATACAAATTGAATTACAATGTCGAATTGACTTTCTGAGAAATGAAATTACAATAGAAAAAAATATAAGTTGTATTATTTGCTTTTTCGGTATAATTTTCATTAATTGTATCATTACATAAAGGTCAAGTTTGAAAAATTCATGATGATATTTAAATTATATGCTTTAATATAAAGTAAAACTGATTTTTCTCTTTCCCTGTGTCAAAACCATCAAGATGTGTGTGTGTGTGTGTGTGTGTGTGTGTAATAAAAGTAAATGTCAATACAACTTATCAGTAATGGAAAACAAAATCAACACATATTTTAACTACAAAACCTCATCTTATATGGCACTATGACTGTTTTCTGATGCAGTTCACGGTCACTGTAATAACAGCTCTGGCATTACAATGTCCTGTCAGTAACCCATTCACAATGATGGCTATTCCTTGAAAAATGACGTTCTTTCTTAATAGCCTTGTAGCATTAATATAATGCATCTATAATTATGGAACAACAATGCTTCTCTGTAAAACTTTGACAGAATCAGTTCTTGCATCTGCCTTTGGGAAGTAAAGCTATAACAGAAACGAAGGCATTTTCCCTCACTCCACTCCAATGAATAAATAAGAGGAAGCCACATTCAACAACTACTTTATTTTCTACTCTCTTTTTAATCTCCTCTTGCCTTTCTGTAGACCAAGGAGAAGTAATAGAGCAACTAATCATATGATATTACTATCCTGACAGCACCGGCCTCATCTCTGACTACATTTATTGCTGTACTGCCAAGCCTCTTTCTGCCACATCGTCTGGCTTGTCATAGCTTTCCCAGTAAATCTCCACACTATCCATTATTTAGCATAAGCAGCATTATACATCAATTCAAGAATGATTACTTAGGTAGAGAAATCAATAAGCAGAAGGTCTATTAAAACCCAGGTAATAACAGAAGATACCAGAAGGATTATAATCTGCCCTGTGCCTTGCACAAAGGGCACTGTATAAGCCATCAAGAGTTCACTTGCACTGGTAACATCGTTTAGACATTTTTAACAGAAGAACATAATCACCTCCACATTCTGACTTGCCAATAGACTTTTACAGGGGTCCCAGGTTGATCTTCTAAGAGAAACTTTTAACGTTTCAGATTTTGACAGACCACGAGAGTAACAGAACCGCACTTTAGTAGTCACCTTCCTGGGTATGAGTTACAGTGATTGAAACACGCTAAGGGGTCTTTTGGAGTTGGCCTAGACACTTACAATTATGGAGATTCCAGAAGGCACTGCAATGTGGATAACATTGAAATTTACTAAACAATCTCATAATCATTAGAATAAGTCTTAATCTCCATCTATTTCTCAGTGTGTGGGAAAGACATGATGAGACAGCAGCAAGCAGTTTTCTTCCAGAGGTCACAGGGGAGTGCCTCAAGTACATTTTAAGCGCTTGTATTCAGAACTTTCTTTCAAGGAGCAGCCACTACAATGTTATTATTGCTCCTTTCCACCACTGCATCAGGTGTCCATCCCGATGAGTGCATTGATTGTGGAATTTATAGCATGACATTTAGGGAGCAATTCAGACTGCCCTCAATAGTCCCACCAGGCAATGGAGTGGAAGGGAAGCACTAAATCATATCCAGACACTGCATTTTTCATAACAGAGACTCAGCACTCTTGAGGTTCACACGGCTACTTGTGTTCATCTTTCATTTTACGTAAACTTGGAAAGAGGTTGTGATGGCCGGCTTCTTCAGTGGTATCTTCCTTAAAGAAAGACTAAGCTTTAGAGTGAGGAGAAAACATCTTGGTGTCTATTATCAAATAATTTTAAAAAATTATGTTTGTATTCTAAGTAAGAAGGAGCTGGCTGACTGGAATTACTCTTAAAGATGTGTGATTATAATGTCAGTATACAATATGTGTGAGTACAGCGAATGATTTTAGAATTTACTGTCTGGATGAGATAATTATATTTCTAGCTTGTTTATTTTTATGTTTATTCTAATGGCAACTGATAAAGCTTAGAGTTCCATGTGCTGCTTAAATAGAATTAAACACAGAAGTTCAAGCCCTTGCAACATAAGAAGGAACACATGAAATTTGTAAAGAGTAACCACTGATCGTATTAGTTCTAACAATAAAAATTCACATAATCTTTGCATCCAAACGAACGCTACCATCTAATTTTTCAAAGGAAGTCACTAATAGGGTGATTTTTGCTCACAGTGGGAGTACAGTCAAGCATGGTATAATCAGTTTAGTCTTAGGGGAAAAAAAAAGCCTTTTGCTGCATAGGGCTTGAAAAATAAAACCTGAGAAGATTTCTGTTAGATTTTTTCCACCCTAATAGAAAGCAGAGTAAGCGTTCACTTCTGAATTACTAATTAAGAAAAGAAAAATGGACGGAGGGGCCGGAGGCGGGGCCGTGGCCAGACTCCAAGAGCCCGCTGCCGCCGCCAGCAGGGCCCGACTCGGAGCCCCTCCCGGTGTCGGATCTGGGACAGGAGCCCGAGCTGGGACTGCATTTATGGCCCTGGACGGTAAAAGAGAAGTAGTCTGTCTACGCTGGTTGAAGATGCCAGAAACTCCTGACCAAAAATGTTCCTCATTAAAGAAGTCCTGCTGCCTCCCATGTGATTCTCTGCGAGATGAACATAAAGCTGATATCCATATGATGAATTTGTTCTTTAGAGACTATTTTGGTCCTTTACTCACAAGCACCGAGTCCAAGTTTTTTGTAGTGCTTTAAAAATTTCGTACACAGTCCTCGAGGCGTCGGTGCTCCGTGGTGTTGGGACTTTGTTGCGTGTCGACCTGTGCGCGCGTGCGCGGACATGGCCTCAAACGACTATAGCCAACAAGCGACCCAAAGCGATGGGGCCTACCCAACCCAGCCTGGGCAGGGCTATTCCCAGCAGAGCAGTCAGCCCTACGGACAGCAGAGTTACAGTGGCTACGGCCAGTCAACGGACACTTTAGGCTATGGCCAGAGCAGCTACGGTAGTTCTTATGGACAGACCCAGAACACAGGCTACGGCACGCAGGCAACTCCCCAGCGGTCTGGCTCAGCTGGTGGCTGTGGCCAGAGTTCCCAGTCGTCTTATGCGCAGCAGTCCTCGTACCCTGGCTATGGCCAGCGGCCAGCTCCTAGCAGCACCTCGGGAAGCTATGGTAGCGGTTCTCAGAGCAGCGGCTGTGGGCAGCCCCAGAGTGGGGGCCATGGCCAGCTGTCTGGCTGTGGTGGACAGCGGCAGAGCTATAATCCCCCTCAGGGCGGCGGGCAGCAGAACCAGTACAACAGTGGCGGTGGAGGGGGTGGAGGGGGTGGTGGAGGTAGCCATGGCCAAGATCAGTCCTCCATGAGTGGCGGCGGTTATGGAATCAGGACCAGAGTGGCGGCGGCTCCGGGGGAGGCCAGCAGGACCGTGGGGGCCGTGGCCGGGGCGGCGGTGGTGGTGGTTACAACCGCAGCAGTGGTGGCTATGAACCCAGAGGTCGTGGAGGTGGCCGTGGAGGCAGAGGCGGCATGGGCGGAAGTGACCGTGGTGGCTTCAATAAATTTGGGGGCCCTGGGGACCAAGGATCACGTTATGACTCTGAACAGGATAATTCAGACCACAACACCATCTTCGTGCAAGGCCTCGGCGAGAATGTGACAGTTGAGTCTGTAGCTGATTACTTCAAGCAGATTGGTATCGTTAAGACAAATAAGAAAACGGGACAGCCCATGATTAATCTGTACACAGACAGGGAAACGGGCAAGCTGAAGGGAGAGGCAACAGTATCATTTGATGACCCACCTTCTGCTAAAGCAGCTATTGACTGGTTTGATGGTAAAGAATTCTCTGGGAATCCTATCAAGGTTTCATTTGCTACTGGGCGAGCAGACTTCAATCGGGGTGGTGGCAATGGTTGTGGAGGCCGAGGGCGAGGAGGACCCATGGGCCGTGGAGGCTATGGAGGTGGTGGCGGTGGTGGCGGTGGCCGAGGAGGATTCCCCAGTGGCAGTGGTGGCGGTGGAGGACAGCAGCGAGCAGGGGACTGGAAGTGTCCTAATCCTACCTGCGAGAACATGAACTTCTCTTGGAGGAATGAATGCAACCAGTGTAAGGCTCCTAAACCTGATGGCCCAGGAGGGGGACCAGGAGGCTCTCATATGGGGGGTAGCTACGGAGATGATCGTCGTGGTGGCAGAGGAGGCTACGATCGGGGTGGCTACCGAGGCCGAGGAGGGGACCGTGGGGGCTTCCGAGGGGGCCGGGGTGGTGGGGACAGAGGTGGCTTTGGCCCTGGCAAGATGGACTCCAGGGGCGAGCACAGACAGGATCGCAGAGAGAGGCCGTGTTAGCCTGGCTCCTGAGGTTCTGCAGCAGCTTTCTTCCTGTACCCAGTGTTACCCTCATTATTTTGTAACCTTGCAACTCCTGATCACCCACGGGTTTTTTGTGTTAGACTATGTAATTGTAACCATACCTCTGGTTCCCATTAAAAACCATCATTTTAGTTAAAATAAAATTTTTTTGTACATCATAAGTAGTATCTATGCGTGTTTCCAAGTGCAGGAAGGTTTAGACCTTCGAAATTTGGCAAGTGACGACTCCTACATCACACCATATTTTAATGTAGAAGAACATTTTTCAAGTTATGGCCCCAGGGTTATGGTTATTGTTACTGAAGCTCTTGACTACTGGGATAAAGATGCTATGCAAAAATTGGAAAAATGTCTGGTAGATTTTGAAAACAGTGACTATGTAGATAAAAATTTTAAGAGTTCTGGTTATGAGAATATGTGAAATATATGGAAAACCACCATCAAGATGTAAATGATAACTTTTCTAAAAAATATTCCCAATTTTGTAGTGGATTTTCCACTTTCTATGTATGGTATTAATATTACATCATCACAGGAAATCATTTGTTCCCGGGCCTTCATTTAGACCATGGGTGTTTCTTCTTCAACCAATAAGAAGCTGATGTTGCTCCAGTTATGAAACATGGCCGAAAAGTGTGAAATTCCCCTAATGGTGTATAAGCAGGCATTTATATATTTTGATCAATATTCTGCAATATTAGAAAACACTGTTCGAAATGTAAAAAAAAAAAGAAAAAGAAAAGAAAAATAGAAATATTGATGAATGGTCCTCATATGAAATGTGACATTGTGGGACTCTGTACAACTTATTAAATAAAATAATAGTGTCAATTTCATAGTTTTCTGCAAAGAGAAAAAACATGATTGACTTTATGGTGGATATTAAGGAGCTTAGATTTAGAGGGGGAACTTAAGACACTTCTAAACAATTTCTCTGCTCTTCTCTATCTACACTGTCTCCTTTAGTGTTCTCATGTGTTATTGGTTATGAAACCACTTCTTTGCAGACAGCTCCCAAATGTATTCTCTGACATCCCCTGAGCCCCAAATTTATATATGCAGTAGCTACTTTAAAAGTTCATTTTATATTCAGAGTGACCAAGACAGAACTCATCATTTCTCCCCTAATGTATTCTCCTCTTAGTCTTCCCCCTTGCAACAAATAAACCGTCCAGTAGCTCTGTCCAAAACCTGCAGAATCCTCCCTTCCACGGAATCCCATATGTAAGACTTCAGCAACCACATATATATATCGAGTTACTTCACTTTTCTTCATTTTTACAGCCACTGTCCTGGCCCAAACCACGTTTACTCGTTTCCTTTCTACAGTCCATTTTCGGCACAGCTTCCAGAGTGATCTCTAAAATGTCTCGATTACTTCCCTTGGTGAAAATGTTCCGCCTCTTCATCACATCACCTGAAATAAAGACTGTTCTCCTTACTGTGGCCTACAAGTACCTAATGATTTGGCCATCTAACTCTGAATTTGTTCCCCAGCATTCTTCCCATGAAGGAAGGCTCAGACCCTTGCTTTCTTTCTGGTCTTTGAACACCGAGCTCATTTCCATTGTGGCACATCTGCATTTTGTTTGTGTAGATGACTGTCCTTCAGCTCTGTCCGGCTCTTTCTTGTCTCTAAATCTCAGCTTAAATGGCACCTTGTCGGTAAGGCCCACCTCACTGTCCACTCTGAATGCCCCCCTGCCCCCGGTCCCACCCTCACCCCGTGATTCCCTATCACATTTTCCAATCTCCATTTTCATTACTTTTACTACTGTTTGAATTTATGCTATACCTTTGAACAAGGGTGTGTTTGTTCACCACTCTGTTCTTGCTGGACTAGAACATCTGTGACACAGTTAAAGAGTAAATACTAAAGGATGAATAAATATTTGTTAAAATGAATAAATTTGTTTTTAAATGTATTTCTACTTCATCTATAAGTTAAGTGCCTTGTATGCCATGTGAATTCCTCTTAATTTTTTTTTTTTGAATCTCTTAATCTGGACTTTATAGCTGCTTCCGTTTATTTCTATTATAATTAGAATTTTCTGGAAAATATTTGTTCTATTGTGACATAAATTGAGGGAAAATTTGTACCACTCTTCATTCCCAAAAGCTGTCTTTAAATGGTGAATTTCTTCTCACCATGCCAACTCTGTTTCCTGTAATTCTTTTCAGTGTTTGCCAATAAGATAGTAAAATATGCTGTTTTAATTTATATTTATTTTGTATCTGGTGAACTGAACGTTGTTCACAGGTTTGAGGTTATTCACCTCTCTTCTGTCAAATGTTTTTGTCTCTGTGACAGTTATTCTAGAAAATTTATTCATGATTTTATTCAAAATACTGGAAATTAAGAGTATATATTTAAAAAATATTACATCCCCATAACAAAAATTCAAGTGGTCTAAATATAAATGATCTTTACACCATTCTACATTAGAAAAATTTCCAAGAAATCACATGGAACTGTTTTTCTTATTCTCTAGCACTGTAAATATCTCATTGGCTCTGCTGCATCTCTCATTTGGAAGTTGGTCCAGTGTAATACCAATAATTTTACCGAAATGACAACTGCTTTCATATGGCTTTATGTCTGTTTTGGATTCAGAAGTTTATTGATATAGATGTTCTTATAATAAAAGTTTATTTTCTAGGTTATGACAGGATAGAGAAATAAAAGCAAGAGTGTAATTTTGACTCTACAAATTTAAATAATTACAAAGAAAATAAAGGCAAATAAATAGATGACAGACTCTAAGTCAGTAAGATTGACTCCAGAAATATCTTAACACAGGTTAATGAAAAAGTATCTGGCACATGGTATGTAGAAAGTAGTAATGTTAAGCTACTGTACATATTTGTTAGGCTAGGATATGTGGTGATGGCAGGCAATCCCACGATCTCAATGGCTTAATGCAATAAAAGTTTGTCTCTGTATTCCAGGGGTTCTTCCCTCCACACTGTCACTCAGGGATGTAGTCTGATAAAAACTCCAACATCTGATAACTTTACCATCTGGGATATGCACTCTGCTAATTGTTGTATCAAGGGAAGACACTCTAGAGGTATGATGCTGACTCTTCAATGCTTTGACATAGAGTTGACACATGGCATCTCTGCCCACAGCCCTTTTGGCAGAATGAGTCATCAGCCATACCTCGGAATTGAACAGAGCATTAAAAAGCTTAGTGTATCCGTACCACTTCAACCACAAGCTATAAGTAATGCCATAGTGATATAATTGCCAGCAGGATTAATATACAAAAGATACATTTCTATGTTTTAACAAAATATGAAGTCTGTTATCTTTGGGTAAGAGGCTGAAAAGAATGAAATATATCATGTAGATACACACAGTTCTAATAAGTTTTGCTTGGACTGTATTATCCAGAAAAAAATGCATAGATGATCAATTCTTGTCATGTGGAAGGAGGAATTTTTCCTTGCATTCATCCTCTCCAATTTTAATCAATGATTTAGAAAAGATATGAACTGCTGTATATTGTCTACTGATAAAAATTTCTGTTTAAGGGATTGAGAATTTATGGATATTATTTCAGTGACTCCTGGAAGAAAAAGTAGTGTTTTATGCATCAAGTTATAGTTGATCACAAGTATATTTTACCTCCCAAATAGAAAGTAACAATTTTACATGTCAAAACATTACTTTCTTGTTCTGGCTTTCTGCTAATAAGAAAAGTGAATCTTTATTTTTAACCTTTCTGATTCCTTATTATAATGCAACTTTTATATTTATACATACATATTTTTATTGGGCCTATAAAAGTCACTGTAACATTCTATTTTATATTTCCATATATGTGATAATTTTCAATTATTAATGGCTTTTTTCAGAGAAAAAATATATAGCCAATATTTTAAAATGAATAAGAAAGAAGTAAATGGAAAATTTAACAAATATGAGTATATGTCCTGGGTCATAATGATGTATTCACATGTTCCACTCATTTTTAAAATATTTGAATATGTCTGAGTACATTTTGTTGATAGAGTATTAATTGTCTTCTTGCTGCTTCTTGTCATCTGATTTTTATTGTGTAAGTCTCAAATTATACATCATAATTTGAATGCCCATGCCTTCCATAGATATACTTATACCTCTACCATTACTCTGCTATCAAAGAAGGCATGGATAGATCTCTGTCTGAGAATGAAGCAAAAGAAGCAGATCAGTTATAAAAGTTGTAAGATAAACCATGAAAAATATAATAAAGCCAGAAAAAGGAGAGAAATGTCACAAGAAATGTTGGTAAGAAACAGCATCATGCAATGTCATTAGGTTCGCCTGAACAAAGGGCAAGACTTCAAGAAGCCAGAATAAGAGCATTTGATTTCCCAAGGGATGAAGGTAGATAAAAGAAAATAGATAATTTTATGTCTTGGGTGTTTAGAAGAGCAAGGATGAATTGAGAGTTGATGAAGGAGAAAATAAAGGGCAAAAGCTTGAGCATACTGGCAATTTAAATTTAGTAAGTCATATTGTGTGAAGTTATTTAACTATATGGAATGTCAACCCAATATGTTACTTAGAGTGTAATGTATTTTCTTTCTACCAAACTCCTGGCAGTAGTGTGTATGCATAAAAGAGTGGGGAGGAAGGGAATGAGGGAGAGGAAAGGAGAGGAGGGGAGGGGAGAAGGGGAGAGAGAGAGAGAGGGAGAGGGATGAGAGAGATGGGAGGGAGTGGGGGAGGAAAGGATGGGAATAAATGAGAGAGAGAGAGAGAGAGAGATTTATGTCCTTTGAAAACCCCAATTTGGTCTTTGGTTTCCATTTTGGAATGAAAGTCCCAATGGCATGATAATTGCCATTTCATTTAATCTTTTTTTTTTTTTCCCTAGGAAGGCTGCTAATTCCAAGAAACAAACAAATTAAACATTGGGAAATGCATTCCTTGAAGCCCAAGTTTCTTTCTGATGATGTGCATGGGTCAGGATTTTCTGGAAATTAAAGTTTTTTTAAAAGGGAATCTCCTTTCAGAAACAGTGTGAAATCAAACTATTTTGATTCCACCTATATCTTTGAAGAGTTAACTTAAATTGACATTATTACTTCCTTAAAAGAACTAACCTGTAGATTAGTTTCTGATAAATATGTCATTGCTTTCTTCAGTTTAGCTTTGAATAATGCTTAGTTGCTTCAAAGTCCTCCAGCTTGGAAATCTAGCTTTGATGGCTTTTTCTTCACTTTATAATTCTTATACTCACAAAATTTTTTCACAATTTCAGTTGAAAATTCTTGAGACTCACACTTTCCTCTCATTTCCAAATAATATATTCAATTTTTATGTTTACACATTCCTTTGGACGTGCTTTTTGATATTTCTAGTTCATTTTTACTTCCATTCAATCCTACTAATATTTCCTCTGTACAGTTTAGAGATTACAGTTCCCAAAATAATCATTGCAAGATCTCATTGTTTCTGTTCTGGGAATATGACTTGAGTTAGATGTTTACACCATCATTATGAGCAAGCCATTTAAACCTTTAATAGCACCAGTTTTCTCATTAAAAATTGCAGAAAATTGGAGTGAGTGACCAAAATCCCATTCATCAACACATTATGATACTATGATATTATTGTTGACCAAATTAAGCTTGAGATATGTTTTTCAAGTTTCTCTTCAAATTAACCCATTTTAAATTTCCAATCTCATTTCTACTATTGCCCAACATGTACTCTCAACTGTTGTTGAACTAGTCACCTTCTATGAACAAACTCCATGTTTATCTATGCTGATTTGACTTTGGCTATTTTATGACCTCTGTCAGAATGTTTTATTTTATCTCTGAATTTTCCTCTCTATGGAAATCCAGAAAAGAACCTGCATTGGCTATTTTCTACTGTGTTAAAATATAACTCATTTTCCTCTCACAGAACATTCCTTGCTTCCCATTCCATATAGGTATCTCTAATCCTTTTTGGAATTCTGAGCTAAACCATATATATTAGAAATTACATTTATGTAGTGTGATTCTTGTCTAATTCATCTATTTTGTGTAAGGTGAAATAGCATTCTGGTTTCTGGCACCTACATCTCCTCCTCCTCCTGTATTTTTTTAGTTGTTAATTGCTGATATTTTTCTTTTGGGAGGATCTCTGTCTGCGTTTCTACTTTAAAATGTAGTTCGCTCTGAGCTGTACGGGTTCCTTCAGTTTAGTTCCTGTGTTTTAAGACAGTGTCAAATTATCTATCATTTTTTGCCTTTTTTTTCTGTCTAGATACTATCTAATTGCTCTTTAATGGTAGAATTTTCTACTCTATCTCTAAATAAGCAAAAGTAAGCTTTTTATTGTGATCATCAAAATGGAGTGGGCTCATTTAGGAAATAATATTCCAATTGAACAGAAAAAAGGTTGAAAATCACTTGAAAGTGCATCTCTGAAGGTAACTACTCATATTGTTATTTGAAGATTCTTCCAAGCATGCTTATTTTGATATATGCCTCAATACATTTGTGTGAATGTGTGTGTGTGTGTGTGTATGAAAAAGAGAAGGGGAGGAGAAGGGAATGAGAGGGAAGACAGAGAGAGAGAGAATAGATCACATGTGGGTACTTGGTTGTATATGTGGTTATTTTAAATCAATAACGACTATTTTCTGAAGCATTTTTAATGACTACAACAGTAAATGGTTGGATGTGCCATAACCTATTTAACAAGCTCCTATGAAATCGATTATGAGCACATATCTTTGTGTACCTTTCATTTTTGTCTTGTAAAAGTACTCAAGGTGGATTTGATGGGTCATAAATACTTCTAGTTAAAATAAGACTAAATAATTAGACCCACTTTATTCTCTTCCTCACATAATAATTGCATTTTGGTCTTGTGCTGTCTTTCTGAATGGAGGCATATTATAATAAAAGGATGTATAAAATTCCTTCATGAATTCATAATGTACCTTTAAAGGAGACACAGTATATTAAGATCTCAGGGAGCAGTACTTGGTATGAGATGTGTGAGTGTTCATGCTGACATGTGTGTGTGTGTGTGTGTGTGTGGAAGGGAATTTATTTTGTATAGTGATGGTCATCATAGCTACCTCCACTGGGCACAACTATTGTTACTTACCAGGCAATGATGTAAAAAATTTTTACTGTATTATTGTGCAAAGATGGAAATGGAGAAACATAGTAATAACTGGCCCAAGGTTGTGGTTATTAAATTATATTACTAGAATTCTACCAGTTCCTAAGATCTTACAACTGAAAGTTGTGTAGGAAGGAAATCAACTATCAAAGTGAAAATGACTTTTAATCAGTCTTCCACAAAAGAAGCAGATTTTTCTGCAGTCCTGCATTATGGCAAGTCATAATCTATGGCTTTTTCTGAAAATGCAAATTGTTATTTTTAGAAAAATAGTAAAGAATGGCATATATATCAGGTACAAAAACAAGTCCAATTCTTTTTTTTTCCATATGGAAAACAGCAAAATTGGTTTGGAGAGTAAAATTGTGATATAAACAAAGTAGATAATAGCATGGTTCTAACTTCAGACCCAAGCTTTGCTTTAGGAAATATTAACCATGAGTCATCATTTCTCCTGTGTAGAATTTTTTAAAATGCATATTCTAAATTAGAAATAAAACTGAAATGTATTGAGTTTACTTTAATATCTGCTGCTTCATTTAACTTAATTTTAACACAAGAATGACAGTATGCACTATCAAAGCCATTGTGGTGATGAGAAAACAAAGTCTATGATGGTACATCCAGTATTGGACCAACATTCAAACCCACTTGGAGTATATGCACAGGTTAGAAATAATGCTAAGATATTCCCTGGTAAGTTAGAAGTAGATGAATAAAGCTTGCCTTCTGTAAGTGAAATTGATCAAATATAAACCTATCAGCAATTATTAATTGTCTAGGGATACCTTGTTGTTATAATAAGTAGTAATTGACTGAAAAATAAATGCATAATTAATTAAGGTAGCAAACTGTTGGATGAAAGAAAACAATGATCTTGACAAGTCCTTTATAATGAACCCTAGGTGTCAACTTCCTTGTGTTCTAAATGAAGTATCACTAGGTAACTATCTACTATTAACACATTAAGCAATGCCTTCATCCTTAATGATTTTCCCAGACCAAGAAAAAAGGGAACTTCGTGGGAGCATAAGCATTCCCATGTCTGAAAAAGCCCATGATGCTTTCCTTCCTTCCTTCCTTCCTTCCTTCCTTCCTTCCTTCCTTCCTTCCTTCCTTCCTTCCTTCCTTCCTTCCTCTCTTTCTTTCTTTCTATAAATTTATTTATTTATTTATTGACTGTTTGGGTCTTCGTTGCTGCACACGGGCTTTCTCTAGTTGTGGCAATCAGGGGCTACTCTTCGTTGTGGTGTGCGGGCTTTGCAGTGTGGTGGCTTCTCTTGTGGTGCACAGGCTCTAGGAGTGCACACAGACTTCAGTAGTTGTGGCACATGTGTTCAGTAGTTGTGGTCCATCAGCTTAGTTGCTCTGCAGCATGTGGGATCTTCCCTGACCAGGGTTGGAACCCAGGTCCCCTGCACTGGCAGGCAAATTCTTAACCACTGCGCCACCAGGGAATTCTCCCATGACTCTTCTTATTGATGAAAAACAATTGATTGCTATTAGTTAATTTAATTATGTTGAATTTAGCCAGAAAGTTGTTATTGTCCGTTGGTGTTTGTTGTGACAAAATAGAGCTTCTAGATGAGCAAGGTAATGAAGCTTTCCAAGATGAAGTGTTTTTGAGGCCAGCCAGCTCTCCTTCTGTTTTCAGAAATGCTTTCCACTATATATCATATCTGTTTCCACTACAAAATTTACTATGTAAATATACAATGATTAGAGTTATCATTATACTTGGTAAGAAATGATATAGTTAAAATGTTCTGTGAGATTTTTTAAAAGAAATAACAATGCAAATAGATTAAAAATGATATATCAGTTTGTACTAAGGAAAACAGTGATTAACACAGTAAAAAGCATTATCTAACTATCTTTCTATCAATTTATTGTGGTTAATTAAAAGCCAAGCTTTAATTACTGTAGTTCTTCAATGGCTTTGCTCACTCTAATTGTCTAACAAATCACTGTTGTTAAATAAAATTAAAACATAGGACGAAATTCAGAAAATCTTAAGCTTCATTAAATTACATATTCACATTTGATATATAAAGATGTAAATATGAACAGGTTTCATTTATTTACTTTTTACAATTATTGATGATGGAAAAGATCTAGCACTAGATAAAAGAAGAAATAAATTTAAATTTCTCTGCATGATAAGAAAATATATGTGTATACTTGAGTGCAATGACTCCTGGTCTCTCTCTTTTCACAGTCAAACTTCTAATTGGTATCTAGTATTATCTCTTTGTATTGTCTCATTTAATCCATTCTCTGTATTTTTCTGTTCTGTCTAGACTACTAGGAGTTTGACTTCTGTGGACTGCAACTCTATATTTCTTGTATTTAAGTATCTGGTTGGATTTTGCTAATAATAGACTTAAGTAGAAATTAGAAGTGATTGTGGAACAAGAAATTAGGATGGCTCTTTTCCCTATTGGCGTTAGTGTTCTGTGGTTATAGCAGCTGTTAAATGGCTTCTACTCTAGGCTTCAAGGGGTTTTCCTGCTCTGACAGCACTGTCCTTTGCCCTTGCTCTATCAGGCCAGGTTGGTTATGACATCTTGCTTTTAGTCGTGAGCCTTTAACGTCCCTGTGCTTAACAAGCACACACCTGTAAATAATCTCTTTTTCAAACTCTCCTTAGTTAAGCATTTTAGCATACCATCTGCTTTCTTCTGGATCCTAAATAGTCATTGGTGTCAGGACTAGCTGAGGAGGTAGACCTTCACAGTGGGCTGCTTAATTATTTGAAGAGTGTATCAGTAGCCTTGTTGGATACAAAGGGAACCTCTGTAATTTGCAGATGCAGTGACAATACTCTCCCCACTCCCCCAGTTCTCAGTTGTATCATGAGATACATCATGAGATGTACTGACTGTGAAGGTTAAGGCATTGGAGGATAACGTGGCTGTGATAATCAGTAGCTCTCTCAACAATAGTGATTATAATGTCGTCTGAGATGACAATTTGTGACTTACCAGAGATGCACAAAGAGAAATAGTTAAGTTCAGGCTTTGAGCTCCCAATCCAAGGAATAAGTAGAGAATCAGAAGTTTACTGGGGAAGGTTTAAAATAATTTGTCTTTTCTTTTTTCTTTTTTTGCTATTTTTAAATACATAATGTGTTCATTGCCTCATGTATTTACTTTTCTTTTGAT
This sequence comes from Hippopotamus amphibius kiboko, assembly GCF_030028045.1. NCBI lineage: Eukaryota > Metazoa > Chordata > Mammalia > Artiodactyla > Hippopotamidae > Hippopotamus > Hippopotamus amphibius. Next base: position 73,718,146 of record NC_080187.1, read on the forward strand.
GAGAATATTTAAGTTCCACTCTCATAGCAAATTTCAACTACACAATACAGTGTTATCAACTGGAGTCACTGAGTTGTACATTAAATCCTCAGCTCTTACATATCTTATAACTGAAAGTTTGTAGTCTTTTGCCAAACTCTCTTTATTTCCCCCACCCTGCCAACCACTTTCCTACTCTCTGTTTCTGTGACTATTTTTTTTCTTTTCCTTTTTTTTTTAGATTTCACATGTAAGTGATGCTATGCAGTATTTGTCTTTTTTTTTTTCCAGCCAGCTTATTTCACTTAGCATAAAGCATTCCAATTGTATCCATGCTGCCGCAAATGATAGGATGTCCTTCCTTTTTTAAGGCTGAATAATATTCTGTTGTATATATACAATACATTTTCTTGATGGACATCTATGTAGTTTCCACACCTTGGCTGTTGTGAATAATGCTGACATGGGAGTACAGGTATATCTTTGAAATAATGGTTTCATTTCCTTTGAATGCACAGTTGACCGTTGAACAACACAGGTTGGAACTGTGTAGGTCCACTTATATGTGGATTTTTTTTTTCAATAGATATATACTGTAGTACCACATGATCTGTGTTTGGCTGAGTCTCAGATGGGGAACCACAAGTACAGAGGGCTGACTGTAAAGTTGCAGATTTTCAACTGCATGGAGGTTTTTACCCCTAACCTCCACATTGTTCAAGGGTCAACTATATATCCAGAAGTGAGAATACCACATTACACTGTAATTCTATTTTTAATTTCTTGAGGAACCTCCCTATTGTTTTCCATTGTAAGTGTACCACTTTACATTCCCACCAACTATGTACAAAAGTTTCCTTTTCTTCACATCCTTGCCAACATTTATTATTGCTTGCCTTTTTGATAATAGCCATCCTAACATGTGTGCGGTGATATTTCATTATGGTTTTGATTTGCATTTCCCTGATGATTAATTATGATGAGCACCTTTTTATGTACCCGTTGTTTACTTGTATGTTTTCTTTGAAAAAGTGTCTACTTGGGTTCTTTGGCCATTTTAAGTTCTTTATTATTATCATTATTATTTTGATATTGAGTTATATGAGTTCCATGTATATTTTGGTTATTAACCACTTATTGGATATGTGGTTTGCAAGTATTTTCTCCCATTGTATTTTCATTTTGTTGATTGTTCCTTTGCTGGGCAGAAGCTTTTTGATGTAGTCCCACATGTTTATTTATTTATTTTTTTACTTTTGGTGTCAAATTCAAAAAATCATTGCCAAGACCAAAGTCAAGGAGCTTACCCCCTATATTTTTTTCCAGGAATGTTATGGTTTGAGGGCCAATGTCAAGTCATTAACTCATTTTAAGTTAATTTTTGTATGTGGTGTAAGATAGGGGTCCCGTTTCTTTCTTTTGCATGTGGTTTTCCAGTTACTTCCATTGCATGGTGTGGGGGTGTTTTAGCCTCTATTTACCTATGCCCTTTCATTCATTAATGGTGCTTTTAGAGGGCAGTATATGAAAATGTAAAGCAAATAAAGCTAATTTTTGCTTATCTGAACCATTTTCAAAGACCATTTATTAAAACACCGACTAATTGTGAATCTACTGCATTTAGCAGCAAAAGAGTTATTCATACCTCATGTCATTCAAGGCCATGATATATTCAAGGCTGGTCTAATGTTTTCCAAGATGGATTCTAATTTGTTTTGAAGGATAAGTATACTGTCATTCCATACACTATGTAAAAGTGGTTGGCATGTTCTTAATGTGAGCAAACATAAATAAATAATATTCTTAAACTTTGAAAATGGCCATACTGTTTATATTCAGGGCTGTTACTATGTATTTTATGATTAATTGCTTAAAATTAATCAACAGATTACTGGGCATAAAAATCAATAACCGAATAAAGTAAAATGAAAACAACAAAAATAGCCAGTCTCTCTGAACATCACTCTCTTTTGGAGAATTTGTTTGTTCTTTGACATGCCTTATGTCTTATAATTTTAGCCACTTATAATTATTTATATTTCATTAAAAAGTATTAGTCTTATCTACTTACCATTTCCTGATAACAGATAAAAAATGCTAAAGTTTTTATCACGATGAGAATTGTAATATTATTATGGTAGTAGTGGAAATAATTTAACTTTTATGCCTAAACATTATTTTTGTTTACAAGAAACGAGATGTCAAAAATAGCAGTGATTTTGCTGTTTTTAAAATAAAATCTTTTTCATGAATTAATACTTTCAGTTCAAGACAGAATTTTATCCAATAATTACAGGTTCATGTTATAATTAGAAAAAAAATCTTACTGTAAAGTGTATCTCTATCAATATATGAGGGAAGGTTTTTATAAACACGATATACAGGAATAGATAATACATTGACAAAAAATATGGCACGAGATATTCCTCCTAGTCAAGTAATTATTTAAAGGCAGAGCATTAAATCAAAAGGTGTGTTAGATTTAAATTCCAATATACTGTAAATATTCAGGGATATCAACATTTGTCTTAATCAGGAACTGTTAGTGAATTGGGTCAATGTGAGCCAATAATGTTAGATAGAATTTAAAACAGTGGACAGTTTGTAAGTCAGAATAAGGGTCTAGAAAGCTGGAGGAGGGGTAATCATTCCAATTCTGAAGCAGAAAATAAATCAGAGCCCTATTTCCTGATCATAGGCATATTTTAGTTAATAAGGCCTAGGGCACAAAATGCAAAGGAAAATTAAGGATTGTAATTGTAAGGGAAATATGGTGCAATTAGGAACCAAGAGAGGTATGTTTTAGTTTTAGCTTTGTAACAAGTGACCTTGGGAAAAGATGTCTTAATGTTCCTGTGCTTCATTTTCTATACCTGTTCACTAGAAATTATACTCCCACCCAAAGTAACCAGCCATCTTGATTATTCTGAAGATCAAATTCAATAATGCACATGCAGGTGCCTTGTAAAGCACAGTATGATAAACACACATTTTACCATTTTTAAGAAACATTTGCTACTATGTTATTCACAGACTACATAGAAGGGTTCCCAGTTTAAATATCACTCACCAACTATGGGTAAAGGCACTATTATGCTAAAACATGATAGCTAATTGCATAAATTTATTAAACCATGAAATTACTTTGTTAATACATAAAGGAACAGATTTATGTGTTCTTGCAAAGGAATACATCTGTGTAAATAGTGACCTTCACAGGACACTTCATTTTCTTTCTTTATTCTTTTCCTAATAAAATAATATTTGCAGATATAACTCTCTTTATCACTTGTAAACACAATAAGATTCATCTAATTTCACATCCATGGTCAAGGGCAATAATGATGAAACTTGACACTACTAATGCAGAGCATAAATAAGGAATGTAAATGTTCTTGCTGTGGGTTGAATAGTTATTTTTATTTTATTTCAATTACTAGTATAAAACCAATAATGTGAAAAGAGATATTAATGAGATACTCTTATTATAACATATATTCTCTTGGATTTTTCTTTGAATTACTTTAATTTCTTCACTGCCTCAGTGGACTACTTTTATGTGCCAGAAACCTTTTTTAAATAACAGATAATGTTTAGGTACATCGTGTAGAGTGTGAGATATCCAATACAAATCAATTTTGAGAGTTATTTAAATTTAAGTAAGTCAGCTATAATTAAATCCTTTTACTACTTGATTCTTGTGTTTTGCTTCCCCATGGAAATTGCAATCCATGAGTTAAAGTTTATTTTTTAAATTAAAACATTTAGTGGCCTATAACAATCTTTGGAAATTATGAGATAGCAAGGAAGCATGATTTAAAAAAGGGCAAATTATCTCATCTTGGTTTTGTACCAATCATCTCTCAGAGCTAGCACAGTCCCTCCATCTTTCATGGATTGAAATTTGTTTTTGTCAACTTATTATTATCATTGAGTAATGTGTATTTTCTATGATAAGCAATCATGAGATTTTTTTATTTCCTCTCAAAGATGTAGTAAGTTTATAGAAATAATGGACATAATTCAGTGACTAATAGGAAACAATAGGTACATAAGCATTAAATCTGCCTAGAAAAACTATAAAAAAGGAAATGCAGAAAATCAGAATAAAGGGCTAATGTATGCATGGGAGTTCTGGTTGTGGGAATCAGTTAGAATCTGGGTAGGGTTTGATGAAGGCTGAAGAAAAGGCTTGTCTTTTCCCACTAGGAAGGAAAAGAAGTGGACACAATCTTGGCATAGGGACAGAACTTTTGATTAGCTAAGAGAAAATAATGAATAAGTGTAAAATCAGTTTATTGGGTGGTGCCAGTTTTAAGGCTTTGAAAAGCAAGAAACCTTGAAATGGTCATTGCACGTTTGTTAACAAAGGAGATGAAATAGAAAGTTGCTTTGCTAACATGTGCAGGCTGCAGACGCATCATCACTGTGCTTGTAAAAGAGGTGATAGTTACTGAACTCCAAGTTTATCCTAAGCAATAATTGAAGTACTTCCATGTTTTATCTCATTTAGTATTCTCATCAACTCCATGAAAGACATACCCAGCATACTTCACTTTGCAGTTGAAAAAGAATAAGAAAGATTTTATAAATTGCCCATGGTTACAGGGTTAATTAGTGATCTGTCCTCAGAGGAACTCAGATCTCATTAAATTGGAGGAGGAAGGTTAAAAATTGGTGATGGCCACATCCATGAGTAGTTTTCATGTAATTTTAAATATTGATATCTAGGAACATTTTGAAAAAAAAATTAAAAGGAGCAATGAGTGGTGATAACAACCATATATTTAAACTAATTAAAATATAATAAATATTTATTAATACATTAGTTGTAACGCAAAAGTAAACAGAAAAATAGAAATGTTAGAAGTAGACACAGATCCATATGGGTATTTACTATATATAAAGATGATTTTTTTCATATAGTAAAGAAAGGATATCCTTATGATTTTATAATAATTAAAAAAGAACAATGATATATTCCATTCTCACAATATGTGCCAGGTTAAAGTTAAACCCAAGGGCTCCAATAATTTTTTTAAAATAATGAAGTCTGATGAGAAATGAAAGAATGTAGAAATGAACATAAAGCTAAAAAGGCAAGGGGTTATAAGCACATAAAAATTATGTATGAATCATAAAACAAAACTGACATGAAAAATAATTTCATAACAGAAAGTAGTGAATTTTCAAATGACAAATTAGGATAAATGTCTTCAAGGTATAAGATACATAAGGGATAATGTCATAAAAGTACTAATAATTTCACAAATCAAGAATAAGATTTGAAAATTAGAAAATAATACACCAATAGCAGTGAAAAAAATATGAAAACAAATTTTTCAAAGAAATTCAAGCTTACAACAGTTACTAAAACATTCAACGTGAAGAAATGCTAAATCAAACAAACACAAAATACAGTTTTATTAATTAAAAACATGAAACAAATGATAGTGTAGGCAAGGATATAAAGAAAAAGCATTACTAAGAAATAAATTTAGGTAAAATCTTTCTAGAAGGCAATTTGGAAATATTAAAAGGAATCTCTTACATTTCTATAAACATTGATCCAATATTTACACTTCTAAGAATTTATCCTAAGAAAACAATCAGAAATATATATAAACACAAGAATTTTCTTACATATTTATAGCATGGTTCCATTTTTAAAAACAAACTCCCTAGGAAGAAGTGAATAAATGCATGAGAATGTTAACATTAATATTTCTGAATGATGAAATGGTATACATTTTTATAAGCAAATTTTCTTATATAACTTTGTAAGTCATTTTCAAATAATAACTTACAAAGGCAAAAAACAGCACAACTGGGATTCAAACCTAGGTCTCTCTGACTCATATTTATTAATATGTACTTTGCACAATAGTATCCTATGGATAGGAAAAGATGAGTATAAACACTTAGGATCTGCCTGAAATTCATTAAGTGCTCAATGAGTAGCTGTGGTTGCTTGTTTTGTGATAGTGGTAGTGTTCATAGAGGTAGTAATAGCAGTAATAATAGAATTAATGGCAGTGGTAGAAAAACAATAGAAGCCAACAAAGAAGTGATTGTAGGAGTAATCATGGCAGAATGTAAATACAATGAAGGTTTCTAGTAGTTGACAGTAGCAAGTCAAAACTAGAAAAGTAGTAGTTTGCTTAGCGGTTGTTTAGTTGGAAATATGATACTGTTAAAAAAAAAAAATCTGAGATGCCACATAATAGTTGTGTGGCCTTGAATAATCTGATATATATCTTTGTTTCCTTATCTATAGGACAAGATGGATAATTTTATACTTGATAGTTTGGTATTCTCACTTAAGAATTAAATATTATAGTGTGTGACAAGCATCCAAAACAATACCGGACCTTTGGTGTAAGGAAACAGTTTTTCTTCCGTTTCCTTAAAATATTGTACGAGTGATTTCATTTTCATGAAAAAGTATTCTTCATTAGAAAATGCTCATATAGATTTTTTTAAATCACTATGTACCAATATAAATACAGAATTTGATGTTTTTAAGCACAATTACATCATATTCCGTATCCTTTTTCACATTACAGTTTCATTTTCAAGTACATATACTTCTCCTAATTCAATGATAGTATCCTCCAAGGAACAGGCTGGGTGTAGTATTATTTATTATTCCTAGCATTTGACATAGTGCCTGGAAAATAGAAGGTGTTTATTTTTTTAGCTGAGTTTAAGAAGCAGGAATAACAGGCTAACCATTATTAATAGAAAAGTGGAGATGAGTAGGCAATGCAGCTTGAAGCTACTGTTTAATTTTTTAAAAGCTACTGTTTTAAAGTGGACACATCCACAAACATGAATTCCTAGGAAATGACATAAAGACTAAATTCCCAGGAAATAACTAAGAGAAAGCTAAGAAACTCTAGGAAATACTGTCAATGAGGAGAATTGACAGTTAAATGAAAATTAGAAGTGAAGTTTAATACTTTTGCTTTTGAGAGCAATTAATTATGTGTTCAGTAACCAGGTTGATATCACAGTTAGCTTATGCATACCTGAAGTCTTGAGAAAATCCTCTGTGGTGCTGGTGTGTGAATAGATGAAGCAATCCCAGACAAGATGAAAGTAGCATTCAAAGAGGGCAGAAGATGAATTCAAGGCCACGTTCAATGTTGACACTTTATAAGTAAAGGAATTGCTTCATAAAGAAAAGTTCTACAGCACTGAAATCTGAAAGAGATATTATTTTCTTCCTACATTGACTCTGGATTATCTGATAAAGTTGCAGTTTTCTTGGTCCCATAGGATGATAGGACAGTTTACTGGTATTAGCAAATTTGAGGAATCTGGTTACTGACCCAGAGAGGGGAAGATGATGTTTCATAACAGATGATTGAAAATTACAAGGTACTAAGGTTATAGATGACAAAGCAGGTGAGATCACTGTAACTTAGGCCCTGAATCTCTTCATGTGGGGTGGAAACCATATACCTCTTATACACTGCCGCAAGTCTCCTTAGACCATTTTTGTTGTTGTTTATTTTTGCTTCAATGATTGATACAGCAAACAGCTTAACATAGATGTGACCTGCCATCCATCTCACTTCAGTTGGACTTTGTCTCTCTTCTGCACTGGAGATTTTCTGGGTTTTCCCGCCATGATAACTGTTGTGGAAATTCAGCAAATAATTTGGACATATTCACAAGCTTGGAATTTTCCAGAGTATGACTTGATCAGTGAGATATGAAAACTAGTGGATAAAATAGCTTCCTTTTTCTTGAGTCAGGATTAAAATTCCAGGGTGTGGTCTACATGCTTTTAAGAGTGTCCTAAGGGGGGCCATGTCCCATTTTCCCACAATGAGAACCCACTGCGTAACACACGTTGATTTTGCTTTCCTTCCTTCAGTTCACTATTTAGTCCCCACTGATTTTTGCTCATGGAGATCAGTCACAGAATAAATAATCTGCATGCGAGCATTTGTCTAAGCCTTATCTTTCAGGCAGAGCCCAGGCTAAGAGAACGAGGAGAATGGTTACAGAAAGCAGTCTCTCAGAATGTGATTCTAGATCTGGATCTTCCAATGTCAGTGATAAGGACTCTATGGCTGAAAAGTGGGAAGGGGACAATCCCTGATTTACAGCAGTATCAGAAGTCTCGGTAAAGTTGTAAAACATATTACTAAGAATCATTTGTAGTAGACTGGAATCCTGTGTATGCAAACTTTGAAACTTTGGCTCCTGTAATGGTGGTGGCCACTTAAACATTATTGGGCAGTGATATTTTTAAGGACTGAGGAATTGGGTGGCTTTTGTCAGTAGTCTTAGTACCCTTGAAAAAAAAGAAAATAGCCAGTGTATCGTACTGGTCAGCTGTTAACTCAAGGCTGTTAACCTGGTGAAAATCAGAAAACCTCCAAGGTAGTGTATAAATAACACCTTATTTCTGCAGCTGCAAGGAAGTCTTTGATGAAAATCTGGCCCAGTTAGCAGATGTAAGCGTAGCATACAACTAGAGCACACAGATGAGACTGAAGGCTTGGTCTCTATAGGTCTTCTGGGCCAAATTTAGTGTCCTAGATAAAGAAAGAATGTGGCTTTGTAACTTGGAATGTAGATATTTTGGTAGAAATGCTTAAAGAACTTCAAACCCCAGTTTCTCCTGGACTTCACAGTCATAAGTTGCAGTTTCCTTCTCTATTTAGATGGGATGAGCATCCCTGGCCTAGAGATTACAAGAACCTCGCTGAGATACTAGCTCACAAATCAGTGCTTGCCTTGCATGAGATACAGCATCATCTCTAATCTCTGCCTGCTGACCAACAGTTGAATCACTTTACAACATATTTTGAAAGTGGGGTATACAGTCCTCGTTATTTTAGGAAATAGTTTACTCACCAAAAGAATTGATTAAATATATATAACTCATATGTTCTGGTAGGAATGAAGGAACATATCTGGAGAGATCTTTGGGATTATTGAACCAGAGAGAGTGGAGTAGAAGGCTGGATAGCGGAGAATTTAATGAGATAGTTGTCAAGTCACCGTGTATGATTTTTAGTGTATAATGTTTATATGTTGGTCTTTCACACCAAGTAATTAAATATTAACAGAAAATTAAGGAAGGCTTTATTTGGAGTTGTTTTATAATAAAAAATGAGAATGTTAAAATGTAATGGCATTTAAATCAAACACGCAGAAAGACAAGTGGGTGGACATTTTCTTAGATTGAAAGCAAATTTCTTTAAAATTTGAAGGAATGTGCTCTCTCCATGGAGAATTTACACCAATGTGAGAGAAACAACTAAAACTGATATAAGTTTGCTAAAGCTTCAGGATATTGTAGACATTGCCAAAATGACATTTCCATTTCTAACATACGTTGCATTTATCTTTATGAGTGTTAGCTCAGAGAAGAAAAAATGAATGCCAGAAAGATAAAGATCTACATTTCGGTTTGAAGATCTGAATATCGTTTTGAGGAAGTATCATTCTCCCACTGTAAAATATTGATTCAGAGAAAAATATTTTAATTTCTCTTCTCCTTCTTAGAGTTTTATTCCTCTTGGGATACTTTAAAAAAAAACAGAGCCCTCTCTTTCAGATTATTACATTATTTCATGCTAGTACTAAAAACACAGTTGTTTGGGTTGGATCCATTTTACACAAAGAGATGCTTAAGTCACCTATAATTTTATCAAAATTCATACTGTTCCTCAGTTGCTACAATTCTCTTCAGGTCCAGTGCAATTTTTTTCTACTGTTCTGATACCTATGTCTAAAATGTAAATCACTATACCTCACTAATGCTCCCAAATTAGTAATCATCTATAGAATGCCAGAATCAGTTGTTAATTTTCAGCAGCTTTTGTCCATTCCTGCCTACCCCTGTCCTGTCTAGCTACAGGAGATAAAAGCACGTAACGTGTAAGGTTGATTCCTCCCATTTTCTGGTTCAATGAACGTGACGTAGGTCAGTATACTGAGGATACTTTCAGCATCACCAATAGCTTAAGACAAAAGGTTCGTCCATCTCAGATGTGCCAGGAAGCAGTCCATGTGTGTCTACATAAACACTAAGCAGCAGCTCTACCTGCTCAAGCCCCTGTTGAATCTACGCATAAAAGTTTTTGATGGGTTCCAGGCTGATAACACTATATTACATGTTGTCTACATAAAGTAAAGCCAGTACCATATTTTTCTTTGGAGCAAATTCTGTCTGGGTTTGAAGCTCAAGTTGTGACATACCTTTCTAGATATGTGATATTTATAAAGTTATTAACACCTATTATTCTCTTCTTCCTTGGTTTAAAATGGGATAACTACCTGTTTTTAAACATTAATTGAGATGTATTTAAAGTGATTAGACTAGAACGTGCCAGACAGCAGTAGTCAAAATTGACTAGCAGTTATTACTATTATAATGAATTAAATCTCTTTGTTGGGGAGGAAGACATTTTCCCCTACCCTTCTAGGTTCTTCTGGCTGGTCTAAGAATTAAATTGACATGAGACAGATTAACAGGAGAAAGCCAAACAAAGTTTAGTGACATGTATACCTGGGAGAGACCCAGGAAAATTGAGTGACTTGCTAAAATGGCCAAAACACTCCCCCTGAATACCAGCTAAAGACAAAAGAGGATTTGGGGGTAGAGGTTTGGGACTTCAAACAGAAGGAAGGCAATTTACACGAAGATGGAAAAGCAAAGGTTTGGTAAATAAATATTTGCTGGACCATGAGCGACAGTGAGGCACAGAGTGGACTCTGATCTCTAGGCCCTCCCTAGAATTTCCCCCCAACACCTCACCCATATTCTTTGCGGATGTCTCTGATGATAGCTCCATCTAGGAGCTATCTGGGAACAGGCCCTCTCGCTAAATTTTTTTGAGGCAATTAGAGGGAAGTCCCAAGTTTCAGGCCCTCTCGCTAAATTTTTTTGAGGCAATTAGAGGGAAGTCCCAAGTTTCTTCCTGAGTCTTTTGGGCCTTCATTGTTTTCAGCTGAATATAATTTGCCTGCCAAGGTGCATTTGAGGGCAGCAAGTCTGGCTTCCCTTCAGTCTCCAGATATTTTGCTTCCATTTAGAATACTGAATTCCCAATATAGAATTGTTTCCGCTGTAATAATTAGAAAACAACTCGAACAGTTAAAGTCATATTTTTTTAAAGCCAACAGAAAGCTGGGGATTAAAAACACAAAGATTAAATTTCAGAGAGCTTCCAGAATTTTCCAGAAAACCAGACAGCAATGGTTCTCAATTCTTTTGGGCATATACTCAGTCTTAGGACACAGGTGGGTACAGTATCAAGCCTGTCAAAAGTAAAGGGACTCTGCTGGGTTAAGAAGAAACCAGTAGAATGGTTAACAAAACACTTGAGCTGGTGTGGTGTATTAGAATGAGCTTATTCTTGTTATTACTTCTGTTATCCTATGTTTGCCTCTATAAATTTTCCATGTTTAGTTGCTGTAGGGATCCAGGTGTCCTTGTCAAGTCATCATCTTGACTGAAACAGGAAACTTCATAATACTATCTTAAGTAAATAACCACTAAATATTTAATCAAGTTCCAGTATTGGGCTAAATTCCTGGTGTATTTATATTACAGTGTGTGCTACTTTCCATTTCCACTGTTATAAATAATGCTATAATAAATACTTAATACATATGTTTTGAAAGCTTTTCTTAGCATAAATTCTAAGAATTATGATTGCGGGGTCAAAATTTATCAAGATTTATGATTTCACACACACACACACACACACACACACGCATTACTATTTCATTTTCCATAGGATTTACATTCACATGGTGGCAATTTTAAAAAGAAAACCCCTATGACCATGACATCCCTATACTGTATCTTAAAGGAAGGGTATATAGAACCAGTCTGTAGTTCAGTAGTTCTCTGAATTTACTCATCAATTAAATAGCTCATTAACCTAAAAGAAGGGAAAGCCATATTGGGAGAATCGTGAGTCCAAATTCAGAAAATGCTTCCAAGCAAACCTTGATGACTAAGGTGAAAAGAAAAACGTTCTGAATCAGAAACAGTACTCACAGCAGCATTAGTTTATTTAGCAGAGAGAAGGGATGGTGAAATGCTGTAAATACTCACATGAATGGAAGTGAAAATAATCCAGGAAGGATGGATTGCCTATAGAACCCAATACATTTAGAATAAAATGGAAAGGGAAGTATGGTACATCAGCCATGGTTTCTAAAGCCTACCTCTATAATGACTCAGAGTCTTCATATATTGTATTTTTTATGCTAGAATGGTTTTCCTCTTATATTTACAACCTGCAAAAAGAAACAGAAATTAAAGGGTGATTCCTTGCTTTTTCTTGACTATTGACTCCATTTTCAGCAAATATATAAAATGGAACATTCAATAAATTTAAACGTAAATGAAGGTTTACTGAAATGTTCATTTAATTTAAACAGTAAGGTTTGTAAATCATGTGATTTTTAATACAGTTTAATATCTCATAAGGAGGTTAGAAAATAGTGCCTCATTGTTCATTTGGTTGAAATCAAAGTAAACCGCCCTCAAAAACACTCTAAAATGGTAGAACTAAATAAACTATCATGGTAAGATATGTGATACCAGAGTAATGTATCATCACAACTTACTTTAGCTTTAATTTGTAAGTAGGTGCCTCACGTAATTGCCCTCCTTGGTACTGGGTTGCCACATCGCATATTGTTTCTGAGGCTTCAGGATATTTTCAGTTAAAGGCAGCATTACTTCCATTCTTTTTCCAGACCATACACAGAGCAAAATAGATTAGTGTGAAAGGATTTTGTGCAGCTCCCTGTATAGAATCCCATGCACTTCTGTCTCTTCTTTCTTAAAAATCATGTGGATAAAGTAAGCCTGAATGGTACCCCCAGGTCTCATTTTGATCCAGAGTTCAAAATATAGCAGTGTTTGTCTATTACCCTCCTTAGTTGCTGTTTGGACCTTCACCATAGGTTTCATACTAAAGACTGGTAGTTAAATTTCCCTGGGATTTAGGATCAAATTGAATTAGATTCATTAATGTCAGTATCAACTGATGCTGTAATGTTTACTTCAGTACTCTCTTTTATGGCATATTCATCTTTTCGATTAATTGCTAGCCCCCGATTTTCCTAGATATTTTGGATTCTGCCTCTAAGATTATAAAGGATAAATATTTAGCATCAGGTTGCTTTCACCCTGCTGTAAGACACTACAGTATATCACTCAGGATTGAATGACATACTCTCTCAACTATTTGCTTAAATTGAACAATCTGTAAGCAATATATGGTTATTTTCCTGAATATTTGACTCTGTTTCTTTGTTTGAATACTGAGAAATGTTGCTTTTCTAGAGAGTGCCTAGTTAATAGATTTAGTCCAATGTTTGCAGTTAATGTTACTTCAACTACAGCATGATCCTCATGGCTTTCCTGAATTTCCCTCTTCCTTTATTGGTCCTAAAGTTCTTGCTGCTTCAATTATTCTTGGTTCTCCTCCAGTTTTCATGTCCCCTGTGACTCTAACTCCAATGGTCAGTTTTATTTTGGGATGAGGCCTTTCAGTTTTCCATTTTTCAGAATTATTTGGAATTTTTATATTATGTTGTATCGGAAGTTTTTATTTTGTTTTGTTTTGTTTTTATTTTTTATTATTTTTTGGGGGGTATACCAAGTTCAATCATCTGTTTTTATACACTGGAATTTTTATATTATGACAAGTATTAATACTTGTCAATCCTTTGCTAGCTGTAGTCTTCAAAGAAACAGAAGAGATTCTTTATTCACGTAAATTCACAAGTATTTCTTTGTTCATATAAATAAAATATATCCTAACAATCTACGGATTAGTTCTCTTGGTTATTTTTATTTTTCTTAAACACATCCCTTTACTGCTTTAAAGTATTTTCTCCTTCAGACTTAAAATAGTTTTTTTGTTTGCTTGATAGTATTTGCAATGTAATGATAAGTTGTCTAATAAAACTTAACATCATTTTTCAATATTCTGAAGGCTTCAAGTAGCTTAGGTCCTGTCACTGCGATAGGCCTGATGTTTAGGCTTGAGAACTTACACGAGTGTTCTCATTTTCAAGGATGTGAATGCAGTTAGTGAACACACACATAGCCACAGGGATGTCTTGAACATGCTGTTTGGACTAATTAATTAGACACCTTTTTTCAGTTGGTGACCCAAAAGAAAATCATGACTTTTCCCCTAAATATTTTAATAACCTATAAGTATATTTTAAAGAATAAAATTGGGCATTAATAAGGATAAAACCCTCAAGATACAATATAATAAATATGGTACAGCTGACCTTGAATAACGTGGGTTTGAACTGCCTGGGTCCACTTATACATGGATTTTTTCCAATAGTAAATACTACGGTAATGCACAATCCATGGTTGGTTGAGTCCAAGGATATGGAGTCAAGGATAGGGAGGAACTAGAGTATTGAGAGGGACAGTGTGGCTTTTTGACAGCAATGGGCTAGACACTCCTAACCCCTCCATGTCGTTCAAGGGTCAACTGTGTAGTATAATGTGTGTGTGTATGTGTGTCTGTGTGTGTGTACCTGGTGTGTGTGAGTAGTTTTTTTGCATATATATGTATGCACAAATAAAAAAACTGGAAGGAGATGCTCAGATGTGAGCAGGATTACTTTCGACTGTCATGATTATGGGTGAAATTAATTTTTTTAATGTTTCAGTATTTTTCTAAATTTCCAAAAAGGAACATGTAATAGTTCCACATGAAAAAAAAATGATTTAAAAGTAATCAGCTTTTAAAAATAAAAGAATAAAAACATGTAGGTAGCTGTTTTTCTATTTTAAATGCTGAATTTGAATTGTGATTTTGGATCAATTTTATGTTTTCCCAGAATATCATGGAGGAAAATAGGCATTGACCTTTTCCTCTTATTCAGGCTTTATTTTTATCTAAGTTTTGTGGTTCCATTTTTGTTAAATGCTCTAAAATCAAGTTATAGAGTAAAGCAGGTTTTGTTTTTACACAAATGAAAAATGAATTTGACTATATAAATTTTAAGACTTGCATCTCAAAATTTATAAAATGTTCATTTAGCAAATGTACAAAAAAGTACATATAAGGTTTGCCATTAAGTATTGTTTGTTAATAGGAAAATTTGTGAAGTCAAACTTCTTTTTCATCTGAGATAGTTTCTTTTTTTCTTTTTATAAATTTATTTAATTTATTGGCTGTGTTGGGTCTTCATTGCTGCACATGGGCTTTCTCTAGTTGGTGCGAGCAGGGGCTACTCCTCATTGTGGCGTGTGGGTTCCTCATTGTAGTGGGTGGCTTCTCTTGTTGCGGAGCACAGGCTCTAGGTGTGTGGGCTTCAGTAGTTGTGGCACATGGGCTCAATAGTTGTGGCTCACGGGCTCTAGAGCACAGGCTCAATAGTTGTGGCTCATGGGCTTAGTTGTTCCACGGCATGTGGAATCTTCCCAGAGCAGGGCTCGAACCCATGTCGCCTGCATTGGCAGGCGGATTCTTAACCACTGCGCCACCTAGGAAGTCCAGTTTCTTTCTTTTTTAATTGAAGTATAGTTGATTTACAATGTTGTGTTAGTTTCAGGTGTACAACAAAATCTTTCATATATATATTTTCAGATTATCAAACTTTGTGACATAAACCTTTAATTTTCTACACATAAGAATCACAACAAAATAATAACAGAAACACAAGGATGTATGTTTGATAATGTTCATTACTAGCATTGATTATAAAAGTTTAAACATTAAAAATAATCAAAATGTCCATAATTACGAGACTGGATAAGAAATTTATGATATGTCTATTCAATGATATTCTACTCAACATCTAGAATTAATGAGGTGATACTGTATATATGGACACAAAACAATGCCCATGGCTAAGTGAGGGAAGGAAAAAGTGAACTGTGGAAGAGTTAACTAGTGTGATCACCACTGATCCCATTTTGTTATAAAAATATGCTTGTAAACATGTAGATGTTTTCAGAGAGGAAAGGTGGGGAGGGCTGGAAGGAGGGCAGGCAGAGGAGGGAGACAGAGTGAGGAAGGAGAGCGCTCAGTTAGAAGGGAAGAGACAGGAGGAGAGATGTGAAGTGAGGAGGACAGAGAGTAGAGTAAGGTGAGGTGGGTGCAATTGAAAGGAATAGAGAAACCAACAAAGAGAATCTGTATATGGATGGACGGAAATACTATCAGTGGATTTGAAAGAGGTCCTTTCATTTTTCCCTTTATATGATGTAGTGATGTTTGACAATTCTACAAGGTAGATGTATTACTTTTATGATTAAACATAAAGTGTTTTAAATCATAAACAAATGAAAAGACAACCACGAAGAAAAAAATATAACACATGCAACAAATGGTTGCTATCTTTAGCATAAAAATACACTTTCAAATCAATTTGGCATCACAAATAAAAAGGGCATAAATAGATGCTCATGGAAATTGAAATGTGAATAGCTGAGAACCTGGGAAAATAAATATACCCTCAGTACGAATGAAAGAAATGTGAATTAAAATGCTGATCAGATATTCTTTTGTCTTCTAAATTAGCAAAAAAATATTTTAAATATATTGTTAGTGGTGAAAAAACTTTCACACACTGTTATAAATTTACACATTCTTTTTTTGGAGGCGATATCCAGAGTCACAAGCAATTTTAAGTCATTTGCTGTAGTAATTACTCATCTAGAGATGTATTTTGAAGACTCCATAAAAATGCAAACTAAGATTTATTTACAGTGTTGTTAATCACATATTTTTTTATTAACTCTTTATTAGAACATAATTGCTTTACACTTTTGTACCAGCTTTTGAGGTACACTAAAGTGAATCAGCTCTATTTATACATTTATCTCCATATCCCTGCCCTCCCGCGATTTCCTCCCACCCTCCCTGTCCTGGCCCTCTGAGGCATCACCCATCATCAAGTTGATCTCACTTTGTTATACAGCAACTTCCCACTAGCTATCTATTTTACAGTTGGTAGTATATATATATGTCTATGCTACTCTCTCACTTTGTCCCAGTTTCCCCTTTGCCCCCGCCCCCTCAACCCCATGTCCTCCAGTCCATTCTCTGCATCTGCATCTTTATTCTTGCCCTGTCACTGGCTTCATCAGTACTGTTTTTTTTTTTTTTTTTTTTTCAGATTCCATATATATGAGTTAGCATACGGTATTTGTTTTTCTCTTTCTGGCTTACTTCAGTCTGTATGACAGACTCTAGGTCTATCCACCTCATTACATATAGCTCCATTTCATTCCTTTCTATGGCTGAGTAATATTCCATTATATATATAGGCCACATCTTCTTTATCCATTTATCTGTTGATGGGCATTTAGGTTGCTTTCATGTCCTGACTACTGTAAATAGTGCTGCAATGAGCATTATGGTACAAGTTTCTTTTTGGATTATGGTTTTCTCTGGGTATGTGCCCAGTAGTGGGAGTACTGGGTCATATGGTAGTTCCATTTTTAGTTTTTTAAGGAACCTCCAAATTGTTTTCCATAGTGGCTGTACCAACTTACATTCCCACCAACAGTGCAAGAGAGTTCCCTTTTCTGCACACCCTCTCCAACATTTGTTGTTTCCAGATTTTGTGATGATGGCCATTCTGACTGGTGTGAGGTGATACCTCATTGTGGCTTTGACTTGCATTTCTCTAATGATTAGTAACCACATATTTTTAAAAGGCTTATATTTTCTACAAGATGATGATGGTTAAATAAATAGTGGTTATGTAGAGATTATGTTGCCAATGATTTTTTTTGGAAAAATATTACTGAGTGTCGTGGGGGAAGGCTAAAAGAAAATTCAGGTAAGAAAATGGATAAATTTTTTAGCTTGTTTCCTATAGTGTGTGTGCGCATGCGAGCATGCCTGTGCTCTGTCTTAAAAGAGACTCTGACATGCCCTTTCTGTCTTTTCTTATTACTAACACTACTTATAACAAAAGAAACAAGGTTTTACAGATAGCTTTTCAAACTCTTATTTTTCTGATGTTAATAATAATATACGCATTCTATAAATTATGGAAACTACAATTTAGATAAGTATTTCTAAAATACACTGTCTGCTGAAAGTCAGCAGTCATTGGATAAAATCCCTTGATTGTTCTTCTACAACACAAGGAACAGCAAGGCAAAGTGATGGAGAACTGGTAGCCAAACTGATTGAGTGTAAACCCCATTCTACTAACTAGTAGCTATTGGGTCTTGGCCAGATTACCTAAACTGTCTGTTCCTCAGTTTCTTCAACTGTAAAATGGAAGATGTAATTATTTTACAGGATTGTTGGGAGAATTACAAGTGTTAATACAGTTAAAAGCGCTAAGCGTAGCGACTAATGATCGCTAAGCACTAAATGAATGTTATTTTATCATCATCGTTATTGAATGTAATTGTTTCCTGAGTGACTGTGCAAGGCAAAACTTGATACTTTTTACAGTCAAAAATACATGTTTTTCTAGCTACTCTAATTTAACTGGGAGCCCTGTGCTTTTGAATATTATTGATTCATATTTAAAGGAAACTTCCTGGAAATGATTTCCAATTAATATCAATTATTCACTTAAAGGAATTTTATAAGTGAGCTTTTTTCCGCACAAAAATGTCTCTAAATAGAATATATTGAATAGTTTAACAAGGATAGTTACATGGGCCTAGCTAGTTCTTTTTTTTTTTTTTTGAACCTTGTTTTCTCTTTTTCATTGTACACATATATTGGAACACTTTAATTTTCTTGTGATTGTTTCTTCTCAGAAGAGATTTGGCAGTTTGAATCTTCACTCTGCTATTGTGCTAATGTAGATTAAAATGAGTAATGAAGCAGTTGTTGAGTATTTCCTAGTGATTATTATTATTTTTTTAATTTTATTTATTTATTTATTATTTTTTGGGGGGGTACACCAAGTTCAATCATCTGTTTTTATACACATATCCCTGTATTCCCTCCATTCCTTGACTCCCCCCGGGCCTAGCTAGTTCTTAAGTCACCTTAGTTTTCTAAAATTATTGATCGCTTAAAAACTGACTGGGTAGTGTATTACCTCTGTTGAAACATATGCACTAATGAGTATAATATCAAACTTTACTGTGATTTTTATCCAGTATTTCAATAAAGGTCTTCTATGTCAGATCTTCCTATCTACATATTCATATATTGCATATCCCTATATACCTATATCCTTGATTTAGAAGATTCATAAAAATTATTTCTACATAATATTTTCACATATGAAATCTATAATTACATACAAACTGTATCTATACTGTATACTACAAACTGTGTGTATCACTGGAATTTTTGCTTTGATAAGATGAATGTCAATCCTTAAGCTTCTTTCATTAACCTTGAATTTCGGAATAATTTTTTCATTGAACCAGTCAGTTAGCACATGTGAGACAGATTGGAGGATGCAGGTGCACAAAATGTGCTCGTGTGTTGTGGATGAGTGTCCAAACACGCATGCATGACTAATGATGCATAGCTACGGAAATATGTCTGTAGAGCAAAAGGGTCTCAGCATCTGCCCCATCCACTGTAGCTCCAATTAATTAAAAAACATTTGCTGTGTTGCAAAATGTCAGCAGTTTGATGCTGCTCTGCTTCGGGCCCAGCTGCCCAGTCGTGGCAGAGAGTATGAGGTTAAATACCCCCAATAATAAGAAATTCCAGTAGCAGTGCGGCATAGGTCATACTGATGTGGAGAGATGCTTATGGGAATTCGAATTTGGATTTGTGTTTTCATTTCAAGGCACAATTAAAATATTTGGCAAAATGTCTTACATTCAAGCCTATTTAGAAAAAAAAAAAAGAAAAGAAAGTGTTTAATTCATGGGGTTTTTCCTGCATGCTGCTTTTGTTCTCCAGTGTGACATATTCTAACAGCATGGATTGATAAAAATCTTGCCAAAGCGTTTTGTTGTAATTCTCCTTCGCCAATAAACACAGCCAGATTCAGGAAAAAAAAAATGTTATTTTTCAGTTTTAGATTGCACAAAACCTTCATTTTTTAAAAATTTACCCACATCACATTACCATGATGGAATCTAAACTTCTGAGAATAAAAAATGGCTACTAACAAAATAGCAGAATGAAATTAACTTTTTATGTAGATAAAAGGTATAATTACACCATAGGTGAAGCAAGTAGTTTTCAAAACATTTCTTTCACTAAGGAATTAGGAAAATAGTATTTGCAGAAGTGATTTGGGGACAGTACAAATTATATCACAGTTCAAAACCTATGAATCAAACACCTGGACATTTAGGAAAAAGTCTTTGAATAGCAAAACTGGTGTTTGAGGACAGTTACTTGTGTGTAATGGGTGGCATGCCCTGGAATTTTAAGTTTTCAGTTGATTCCTATGACATCCTTCAGTAGGTGCTTTCAAATTGTGACCAGTTTGCTTTTCTGTTTGGTTCTGGACATTGAGCTGTGTTGAGGGTTGTGGTAAAACTGAGAATTTCTCTGTGGTTTGTTGTTTTGTTTTGTTTTATAGGCACAGGAGATCCTAGAGAGAGATGGTTTGTTTCCAGGTGTGTGTTCCTTCTCAGTGGTAATAATGATAACAGTTGACACTGTCATATGCCAGGGACTGTTCCAAATGTGTGCATATATAATTTATTTAATGCTCACAACACTACTGTGAAGTGGATACTATCATCACCTCCTTTTTAAATATGAAGAAGATGAGACACATAGAATTTATATAATTTGCCGAATAAAACACAGTTTGTAGCAGGCTGGAGGATTCATCCCATAATGTCTGGCTCACCACCCTGCATACTCTGAACCACTCTGCTCTACCAAGGGCTGTGAGCGCTGCCAGGAAGGGGGCTGCTGTTTTGACTGAGGGTAGCTCTTTCCTAGATGAAAAAATATTCTCTATTAGCAGAGTGAAAGCTGGCTTATGAAAAATAAGTGTGTAAAAGAGATAGGAACGAGAGATCAGTGTAATGGAAAAGTGAAACAGAGAAATGGTAAGGGGGACATGTGAACAAATTAAGACAATATAAAAGCCAAGTGATGCCTGAAAGAAAAAGGGAAAAAAAAACAGACTGGTGAGTAGCACCAAAGATTTCCTGGCCTTTACTTTTCAGTGGTATGGGCAAGTACAAGAACAGTTAGGGAGTCTTGAGTCTAAAATGTCCTGTGGGATTTCTAGCACTTCCTGTACTCTTGTCTTCATGAGCTTTTGATTTGCTGAGGGCTTCATACTTTGTGTTTAGGATAAAGGGTGTATGGTTGCCTTCCCAACAGATTGAGCAGTTGAACATTCCTCTTTAGAGGCTAGATGTGCAGAAGCGGTGGTGACAGGGAACCTCCTTTCATTCAGATTTGTTTGAAATGGGATATTGGAAGGGTTTATAGACCATAAGGAAAGTAGGGAAAATTAGGAGAGGAGTGATATTCTTTTTTCTTTTTGACTGAGGTATAATTGAGATACGCTTAGTTATATTAGTGTAATATTAGTTTTATGTGTATAGCAGTGATTCACCATTTGTGTACATCACAAAATGGTCACCACAATAAATCTAGTTACCATCTCTCACCTTAAAACGTTATTATAGTATTATTGACTGTATTTTCCATACTGTGTATTACCTCCCCATGACTTATTTATTTTATAACTGGAAGTTTGTACTTCTTAATCCCTCTAACCCATGTACTCCCCACCAACTCCCCTTTCCTCTTGTAACCACCAGTCTACTCTCTGTATCTAGGAGCTGGCTTTGCTTTGTTTTGTTTATTTTGTTTTTTAGATTCCATATATAATTGACATGAAGTATTTGTCTTTATCTGATGTTAGTTCACTCAGCTTAATCCCCTCAAGATCCATCAATGTTGTTACAAATGGCAAGGTTTCATTCTTCTTTATGGCTGTGTAATATTCCTCTCTCTCTCTCTCTCTCTCTCTCTCTCTCTCTCTCTCTGTGTGTGTGTGTGTGTGTGTGTTCCATATCTTCTTTATCACTTCATCTATTGATGGCCGCTTGGGTTGTTTTCACATCTTGCCTATTGTAAGTAATACTGTAATAAATGTAGAGGTGACTCTCTTTTCAAATTAGTCTTTTCATTTTCTTTGGCTAAGTACCCAGTAGTACAATTTCTAAATCACATGCTAGCTCCATCTTTAATTTTTTGAGGACCCTCCATACTGTTTTCCAGGGTGGCTGCATCAGTTTACATTACTAGCAACAGTGCACGTAGGTTTCCTTTTCTCCACATTTGCCAACACTGGTTATTTCTTGTCTTTTTGATAATAGCCATTCTGACAGGTTCAAGATGATATCTCATGTTTTTGAGTTCACATTTCTCTGATAATTAATGATGTTGAATATCTTTTCATGTGCTTGTTGGCCATCTGTATGTCTTCTTTGAGAAATGTGTATTTAGATCCTCTGCCCATTTTTCACCGGGTTGATTTTTGTTGTTGTTGTTGCTGTTAGTGAGTTGTATGAGTTCTTTATGTACTTTGCATATTACCTACTTATCACATATATAATTTGCAAATATCTCCTCCCATTTCATAGGTTGTCTTTTCATTTTGGCGATTGTCTCCTTCACTATGCAGAAACTTTTTAGTTTGATATAGTCCCATTTGTTTATTTTTGCTTTGGTTTCCTTTGAAATTAGATCCAAAAAAACTTCACTAAGCGTGATGTGAAGGAGCTTACCACTTATGTTTCAGGCCTTACATTTTAGTCTTTACTCCATTTTGAGTTAATTATTTTATATGGTATAAGATAATGGTGCAGTTTCATTCATGTGCATGTTGCTGTCCAGTTTTCCCAACACAGTTTATTAAAGTGACTGTCCTTTCCCCGTTGTCTATTCTTACCTCCTTTGTCATAAATTGTCCACATATGTGTGGGGTAATTTCTGGGCTGTCCTGTTCCATTGATCTCTGTGTGTGTTTTTATGCCAATGCTATACTATTTTGATTACTATTGCTTTATAGTATAGTTTGAAATCAGGGAGCATGATATCTTCAGCTTTGTTTTTTCTCAAGGTTTTTTTTTTTTTGGATATTGTGTTTTATTTTTTTGTGGTTCCATACAAATTTAGAATTATTCTGGTTCTCTGAAAAATGCCATTGGTAATTTGATAGAGATTGCATTGAATCTGTACACTGTTTTGAGAAGTACAGAAATTTTAAACATATTAATTCTTCCAATCCATGGTTATGGAGTATCTTACCATCTGTTTGTGTCTTCTTCAATTTTTTATCAGTGTTTTTGAGATTGCAGTGTATTGGTCTTTCACTTCCTTGGTTAAATTTATTCCTAGGTATTTTATTATTTTGGTGTGGCTTGTAAGTGGGGTTTTTTTCTTGTTTCTCTGATAATTCATTATCAGTATATAGAAATGTAGCAGATTTTTGTATATTAGTTTTGTGTCCTGTGATTTTACTGAAATCATTTATTCATTCTAAGCGTTTTGGGGGGAAATCTTTAGGGTTTTGTATATATAGTCTCATGACATCTGCAAATAGTGACAGTTTTACTTCTCCTTTTCCAATATAGATGTCCTTATTTTTTATTGTTTAATTGCTGTGTCCAGGACAGTTGAGTAAAAGTGGGGAGAGTGTGCATCCTTGTCTTGTTCCTGATCTTAGAAGAAAAGCTTTCCACTTTCACTATTCAGTTTGATGCTGGCTAGCTGTGGGTTTGTCGTATATGGCCTTTATTGTGTTGAGGTACATTCCATTCCTTCCATATTCACTTTACTGAGAATTTTTATCATAAATGGGTGCTGAATATTGTCAAAAACTTTTTCTACATCTATTGAAATGATTTTTATCTTAAATTTTATTAACATGGTATATCAATATTGATTGATTTGTGGATATTGAACCATTTTTGCATCCCTGGAATAAATTCTACTGGATCATGGTATATAATCCTTTAATGTATTGTTGAATTTGGTTTGCTAATATTTTGTTGAGGGCTTTTACATCCATGTTCATCAGGGATATTGGCCTGTAATTTTCTTAACTTTTTTTTTTTTTTTTTTTGGTGGTATCCTTGTCTGGTTTTGCTATCTGAGTAATGCTGACCTCATAAAGTGAGTTTAGAGTTTTTTCTTCCATTCACTTTTTTTGGGAAAAGTTTGATAAGGGTAGATATTAAATCTTCTTTGAAAGTTTGGTAGAATTTACCAGTGAAGCCATGTGGTCTTGGATTTTTATTTGTTGTGAGTTTTTTGATTACTGATTTGATCTCCTTGCTGGTGATTGATCTATTCAGATTTTCTATTTCTTCATGATTCAGTCTTAAAGATTGTAAATTTCTAGGAATTTATGCATTTCTTGTAGGTTGTTCAATTTGTTGACATATTGCTGTGTATATAATAATGTTGTTCTCTTGCTGCTTTTAAGATTCTCTCTTTAACATTTTAATTATAATGTATCTTGGTGTGGATCTCTTTGGGTTAATCTTATTTAGAATTCTGGGCTTCCAGGACCTGGATGTCTGTTTCATTCTCTAGGTTAGGGAAATTTTCTGCCATTATTTCTTCAAATAAGATTTTTGCTCTTTTCTTTCTTCTCCTTCTGGGAACCCTATAATGTGAATGTTAATCCAATTGATGTCACAGAGATTCCTTAAATTATCTTCACTTAAAAAATGTATTTATTTATTTATTGCTGCTCTGTCTGGGTGAATTGCATTGTTTTGTCTTCTAGCTTGCTGATCTGTCCTTCTACTGGGTCCAGCCTGATGCTGAACCCCTTTAGTGTATTTTTCAGTTATGGTATTCTTTAGCTTTGTGATTTTCTGTCTCTATGTTGAGCTTCTCAGTGTTCATCCATTCTTCTTCTGACTTTGATGAGAAACTTTATTACTGTTACTTTGAATTCTTTATCAGGGAGATTACTTATTTTCATATCAGTAAGGTCTTTGAGGTTTTATCTTGTTCTTTTATTTGGAATGTATTTCTCTGTTTCCTCATTTTGTTTGACTCTTCATTTGTTTCTGTGTATTAGGCAAAGCAGCCACCTCCCTCAGTTTGTGGCCTTGTGTAGATGATGTTCCTTCTTGTTCAACTCTTGTTCCTTCTTGCCCTAACTCTTGGTTGTCTCTGAAACTTTTGTCATTGTCTAAATTGCCTGATTTGTTCTTGATATACCCCTATTGTTGAGGGTGTGCCAGACCTGTCAGTGTTCCAAAGGGAGGAGTCTCATTTAGCATCTATTTTCAGGCTGATTGGATGGCAAATCTTCAGGCAGCAGTTTTTAAAGTATACAAATATATACAGTAGTGTGGGCCCAGATTTGTAATCCCTGCTGGCCTTGAGTCAAGGGGAGCTGAAGGTGTCCAGTGGGTGACGGTTGTGAAAACTGGAGCTCTAGATGAATGTATAAGTTCCTTTCTTGGAAGTCTCACTGAACAGTAGTAAGGCCAGTGATGTGCACAAGGATGTTGTCTCCCTGTTTATGTTCACTGGGAATGCCTCCTCAGCCTATAGATGTGTGGGAAACCTGAAGCCTGTCCTTCTGGTTGAAGCCCCAGACTGAGTACATAGGCCTTTTTCACAGAAAGAAAGTGATATGTGCTGTATTTCAGATTGTGCATATAAGTAATGTCATATGATGTTTGCCATTCTCTTTCTGACTTACTTCACTTTGGATGCTAATCTCCAGTTGCATCCATGTTCTTCAAATGGTGGTATTTCATTCTTTTTTATGGCTAAGTAGTATTTCATTGTATATACATACCATGTTTTCTTTATCCATTTTTCTGTTGATGGATATTTAGGTTGTTTCCATGTCATGGCTATTGTGAATAGTGTTGCTATGAACATAGGGGTGCATGTATCTTTTTGAATTATAGGTTTTTCCTGATACATGCCCAGGAGTGGGATTGCTAGATTAAATTAGCACAACATTGTAAATCAACTGCACTTCAGTTTAAAAATAAATAAATAAATGAAAATTAACAAACCATAAAAATAAGAAAGCCATGTGCAGTGGTGGTGCTCAGGTTGTGGGCCAGCAGAGCTGTCTGTCTGATTATTAGAGTCCCGTGACAGTCAGAAATGCCAGCGCCCCTGGCCACCGGGGCTGGTCAGGAGTTGTTCCCTGTGTGGATTTTTCATGCCTGTTGACTTTAGCAGGGCAGCTGAAGAGTGTGGGTAGCGGCATGCTCTGGCTTCAGCATTGCATTAGGAGAGTGCCCTGTCCATGCCTGTGCTCCAGCTTTCGGCCAGGAGCAGAAGGCCCTGCTGCTTGTGCTCTCCAGCCTCAGATGAGGTGGCAGAGTGTTGCAACCACCATGCTCTCCAGCTTCAGCAAGACAGCAGGCTAGTGCTGCAACCCCTTGCCCACAGCTGCCTTAGCTAGGAGGCAGGAGGGTGCAGCCTCAGAACTTGTCCCCCTTGTGGTAGCAGGCTAGGTGCAGAGTGCAAAAATATGGTCTGCTGCTGCCAGGCCATTGTCTCCTTGTCTCCATCTCCAGGGAGCATTTCAACTGTCCCTGCCCATCCAACTGAAGCCTTTACATTAGCAAATGAATCACCCTTGAACATAGTCTAGGCACTTTTCAAACTGGTGTGTGTTTTTTTTTTTTTTTTTTTGCTCAGTCTTGGGTGAGTGAGACCATATGTGAGCCCTTTAAGAGAGGAATCTCAGTTTCCCATAGCACTTTTGGACCCCTGGATGTCAGCCCTGCTGGTTTTCTAAACCAGATATTTTGTGGACTCTTCTGTTTGGTGCACATCCCAGGAACTGGAGTGCTTGATATGGAGAATCAACCCCTCGCTCCTCTGGGAGAAGTACCTATCTGATGAGATTCTCTCCCCATTGTGTGTCGCTGCACCAGGGGTGGGTTTTTTGGCTAGACCTTGTGTCTGCCTCTCCTACCCATCTTGATGTGGTCCTCTTATTCTTCATTGTGGAGAGCAGCCCATCTAGTTTTCAGATCTTTTTCAGAGGGAAATGATCCATGTGTAGCTGTGTTTTTGGTGTGCCCGTGGGAGAAGGTGACTTCCTAAGCCACCATTTTGGACTCCCCTCCCCGCCCCCCCCACCCCAGGAGTGATATTCTGGGAACAGAAGTTATACAATAGATGGAGGGTGCAGGATAGCATTTGTTAAGATGATGCTGTTCCTCTTTGGGTAAATATTTAAAATCTTTTTGTTCTTCTATCATTTTTATTATGCATCCTTTTTATGCTTCTTTAAATATCCCGATAACACAAACAGGCACGTAGACACAACCTATAGCTCTGCCCTTTCAGGATAAAAAGTTAATTTTGCTGTGAACTCAGAGATGTACTCTAACCCAAAGCAACAAAAGGGGGGGGGGAAGGGGAGATGAGATTGAGGTCAATGAATCATGAAAACAAACAAATCTGTACAGCAAGACAGGTCAAAAGCAAAGGGTAATCAAAGGAGCCTAATAATCAGGAGAGGAGATAGTGGGTGAAAGAGAGGACCCAGCATGGTCTCAGCATGCCATGATCTTCATGCAATTTTCCGGGTGCAGTAGAAGACATCATCCACATATAATTTAGATTAGCCAAGTTCTCATTATTGGCACTGTGTCAGTTTTATTCAACTTTAATTATGCCATAATAGAAAATTTTGTTTTACTCAAAGTTTTTTGTCTTGCAGAAAGATAAAAAGAATCTAGATTTGGTTAAAGAAATAATCATGCATTTGTGTGATACATTAAAGTGATATTAAATTGTACTAACTTTATGTTAATATGAATTTTATTTATAAACACCATTAAAATGATATTAGAGGTCTATATTTATTTCCTTATGGAATACCCATATTATGACCACCTCTTGATTTATGATTACCCATGAATATAAAATATATATGCCTATTAAAAATTGCACAGTATAATGTACAGTAAACATGCACATTCAATGCATAATCACACATACTATAAATCAACACCTTTTTCTTCACCTTCTTGATTTTTCTGAATTGTAGAAAAGCTATAAAAATTTGAGTTTAAGAAAGGATGACTCATGTTAACTTTATTTGCATGTAAGAATATATTTTAACCTAAGAGACAAGAAAACCATCCCTAAATGATCTGAATTAGTAAATTATTCTATAAACTGAATTAAAAAATAAAAATGAACATATCATTAGTCTTTCTACATATTCCCTTCATTAGATGTATAAGGAGAATTTTTTGAGGAGGGATGGGAAGCATTCTGTTAGCTAAGTTGAGCTAAGTTTTATATGTATTCATAGATATATATATATGTACATTCACAATTTAGTCCTAGTCATCACAAATAAAATGAAAAAAAGAAAAATAATATTAGCAATAGCTTCATAAAGGAAATCATGAAAACGCATTGAAAGAAAACATAATATATTAGTTACTGGATGGAAAATGAAAGATTTTGAAATTTCTCCCAAATTATTTTATAACGTTCATGCACTTACTAAATTAATTTGAGAAATTTTTGGTTTAGAAAGTAATTCCACAGACAATCACAGAAATAATGGAACAAAGACAGTCAAGAACATACTGAAAATAAAATGAGGAAGGAGCTTCATTGCAGATCTCTTAATATAATATTTTCCAAAAGCAGCTTAACACATTAAAGAATTATGAATCAGTGGGGGTAATGATTGTTTTTAAAAATATGGTATTGAACAATTAACAAATTGTTTAGGAAAATAGGAATAACATAAAATATATTTATATGAAAAAGTTCTGCATCCAACATCTTTAAAAAATAGCAGATGGACTGAAGAGACAAATAAGCAAAATGAAAACATTTAAATATTGGAAGAAACACAGATGAATATGAGGCGAATGTTTATGATATCCTTGAGTTCAGTAAGCTCTCTTTGTTCAAAGATAAATGAATCATTAAAACAATTGCAGACACACGATGCAGGAAATTCTCAGAAAACGTAACCATTCTACTCTTACTGCTTGCACTGTCAAGTCTGGATTATCTGTTTCTCCAGGGTAAATAGTTGCTGGGCAACCAGGATTGGAATGCAAGTGAAATCTTAGCTGCTACTGAAGTTCCAGCAGGGGGCCCAATGTTCGTCTTGTGGGCTGGGCTAGCATCTGGAAATCGACATTGATATGTTCAGAATTAAGATTGAATGTTGGTTTCAGGCAATGCTTGATCCAGATCTCTGTGACCTCTCTGAAAGATGACTAACAGCAGCTCCTTTGAGTTGTCTCTGTTCTCAGTAGCCATGAAACATCTGAATGATTGAGTTAGGAAACCAATACTTTTTTCCCCTGAGGCCCCAAACCGCAGAATAGATTAAGGAACCAGTCTAGCCCCTCACTTTAGGACCCTCAGTAAGCCTGCTTCCTCAACAACAGATCAAAGTGGGAGGAAATGCTTTGACCTGTACCCTAGATCTGAGTCCTCACTAGCAGTCAAGATAAATAAAAACATATCCAAAAGAACAGTAGAAATCTGAGGGGAAAAAACACCAAACAGAGCATACATTCTGTAATATAGAGTTGGAGCATGACGCATAGCAATTGAACAAAGCATACTTTATGTCAAAATACAACAACCATTCAAAAGGTATGTGGAAAAAATAAATTAAGAAAACCTGCAGCATAATGGATTTTACTTTATTATATAAATGCATCTTGCAAATTAATAATGAAATGGCAACTCCAGTTTTTAAAAACTGAGCAAAGAAACTAACCCTAAAGCCAAAATGTGTATTATAAATATATCCCAACAACTAATTGCCAATTAAAATGTAATACATATTTGAGCTATCAAATACTGTATTTCATCAAAACAAGGAGGCCATTATTTCTAAGATGTACCATTATGTTATATTATGTAAACACTAAAGAAAATAAATTGCCAGTCGTACTCTGTTATGGCAAAATGCTATGAAACCATCAACTGTAAATTGCATCTCAAATTCAGAGATTGTAACACATGAAAAAAATGGATGGAATAGATGAATATGACAAAACATTACTGGCTAAAATGTTTTTATGTTTCTTAGATTGTCTTCAAGGGATTATCCAGCAAAAAATGTTATTTTAAAAATAAAAGGAAAGTAGGTAAAAAGTGCAAAGGAAACAGTTGCAGAATGTGCTTGTGTTACAGCTGATAAAGTATGTTCACTTATTCCTTAGAGAGAAGTATTAGAAGTTCATATCAGAGTACTGTATCATTTTTAGTTTATTGCTGTTTTTCTGCTTAAGTTAAATAAAACCAATTACATACAAATTCACATTTAATTATAATGAGTTAATTCATCTTATTGCATTCAGAGTGTGTGTGTAGGAAGCATAAAAGCCCATTCAAAGGAAAATCTTTTGTAAAATATTAAGTAAGGTATAGAAAAATGAATTACTATTTAAAATTACTATCAAGCTAGTTTTTGTACTAATAGAGGTTTCTTTCCTTTTCCTTTTTCTTCTCTTCTTCCCTCCCTTCCTCCTTCCCCTTTCTCCTCTCCTCTCCTCTCTTCTACTCTCTTTCCTTTCCTCCCCTCCCCCCCCAACCACGCTTCCCTCATTTTTGTGGTAAAGGGAAAGTGAGAGGAAAAATGTATCACTGTATATTTTAGAAGATTAGTTGACAAATGGAAAATTAGTGACATGTGAAATCACATAACTTTCAGTGTAAGCTGTTTATTCCACACTGACAGAAACAGCTCATGTTTGTAAAGGTATGAAAAATTTCCCAAAAACACATTAAAAAAAAAAGATGAGAAAAGTAGAATATTTCAGGCCAAGATATATTTCAAAGATGCAGTAAAATCTTTTTTATATTATTTATATTGACTTTTCTTATACATAGACCTTCTATTAGAGTATACATTTTATTTGAAGAATAATGATTCCATGATTCTGTAAATATTACTTTTGTTCAATTTCAGGAATTCAAACAATGCAGAATATGTAAAGTAATAGTAAACTATTACTTGAAATTCCTCCATTGAGAAATAACCATCATTAACTCAGGTGAATATGCTTTCAGATACTTGAGAAAACTAAACAGATATGCAGACATTCAAATGAAAATTTTACACTATAAAGACCATGTTTAATACAAAAACATTGAATTTAGTTTTGCTTAAATTTATAAGAAAAAAGCATTACAAGTGAAACCAAATTAATTGCTAAGCCTCAAATAAATATTTCTTCATCTTAATAGATGGTATTTACTTGAATATTTCTACAAGGCAAATTGAAAAGATTATATGACATATTTATGTGTTGTAGTTATTTTTAAACATTATGTTTCAAATTTAGAAAGTACTGTTTTATCCCCTGCTGTGAAAGATAATTACTCCTCTCACATTGATTTCCACCTACCCTCTCCTCATGTTTGAATGTCGATAACTTTTTAATTTCAGTACTGTTTACATATTTCCATGATTTGGGTTGTTAACATTTTTCCTCTGAGTTGTTAACATTCATTCTAGATGTGGACTCGTCATATCTCGTAGCCATAGCTTCTCTCTTCTTTACATAGATTATATGTGTTCTAATTGATCACTGGATTGTCTGGATTTCGATATAAAGGATTTTTTGGGGGGAGGGGGGGTTTGTTTCTCTCTCTCTCTCTCTTTTGTTTCCAAAGGACTCAGGGATGTTATTTCCTGCTTAGGAATGTCTATTGCCTTTAATAAAAGTTTAACTAGTCCTTAATTGAGTATTTTCTTTTTGAGTCACATTTACTTTCCCCTGAACTTTGTAGACTGCACCATCATTGATGTTGTTTTATATTAAATGTGGAAAAATCAAGGAAGGCATATTCAGGAAGTCAGTAAACAAGAGCATAGTTGATTTCATGATTTAAGGATTTTTTATTTTTTCAGTGCTTTTTTAAAAATGAGAGGAATGATGCTTTAATCAGTTGGTCGTGACCTTTTTCATTC
Source organism: Hippopotamus amphibius kiboko (assembly GCF_030028045.1). NCBI lineage: Eukaryota > Metazoa > Chordata > Mammalia > Artiodactyla > Hippopotamidae > Hippopotamus > Hippopotamus amphibius. The sequence continues at coordinate 73,749,985 of NC_080187.1, forward strand.
TCCTTTGGGAGTCTGGGATTGGCCACTACCTTTTATACAGACTGTATGTAAAGATCTTCCTTTACCTTTTTAAAGGAATCACGTTGGCTTCCTTACTTATATCAGTGGGAGAAATGATTTGAGCACCTTGAAGTTGATGAGTTACTGCTCCACTGTTTAAAAAAATATTCTTTAGAAACTTAATGATTGAGTCTTGATTTTTAAGTACTTTTAGAGTACTTATCTCTCCTCATTGCCTTTCTTAGATTGACTAGCCGTCTTTGCATATTGCACCCCTTCTGTTAAGTCAATAACCCCTTAAAACTGGGTAGATTTTTAAGGCAACTTTTTAGACTTATGCCAAGGCGAGAAGAATTCTTTCCTAAACTTTCCTATATCATGACTTGGAACATATGCTACTAAAACATTAGAGGCAGGGATGTGACAAATGAAAAAGAAAAAGAGATTGGTTGTTGGCAATCTTCAGCACACAAACCCATACTTTGTAAGTAGTTTCTCAAGCAATAAATACATTCTATACAGACTATTCACAAAACAGCAGTTGTCTGCTCCTCTTAACAGTGACAAGGCCCTGGGGTATTACAGGTTGTTATACAAGCAACAAAGTCATATTCCCTGTTTCCTAATTTGACAAAAGGAAAAATGGTGGAATACAGTAAAAACGAATTAAACTTGCCTTAATTGGAATATGGGCAAACTGATGTTTACTTAGATTTACTTCTGGAGATTAATAATGCAAATAAGATTATAAGGAGAATATTTAAAACTTCTTCAGAGGATAAAGTGTTTTCAAACAACCAAATAAAATAAAACAATTTATTTGCAAATAATTGATGTGTTAAATTAAACTTCTCATCTAGCAATTGTAGCATTGCCCTATGGACAGCTACTAAGCACCAGTTTATTTTGTGTTCGATAAATACTAAGTAAAACTGAAAAAACATGAATTTGTAAAAATTTCATGATTCTGTATCTTTATTAGTTTAGAATGGCTCTCTGCCCAAATAGTGACTCATTCATTTCATTTAATAAATATTTATTTAACGTCTGCTGTGCATTAAGCCACTCTAACAGATTATATAATTTTTTCATTAAAGCATGGTTTTATTATATGTGCACATTTTGTTTGTAAAGAGAAAGAAAACTGAATACCTAGTAACCACTTGTTATATGCCTCTGTGTATGTGCATATGTATTAAATTTCCAAATAAACCCTAAAATTTATGGATTCACAGTATATTCTAAGATCTAAGAATGACCATGTGGTAGGTTATTTTTATATGCTAAGAAAAGCCTTAGGAAGATACCTTTTTACCCCACAATAATGGCAGAAAAGAAATGAGAAAGAGGTAGTGTAGGTAGAAGCAATGGTAGATCACAAAGTTCAGACAAGACAATGAATAGGACCTAGTAATTAAAGATGATGATATGTTTTTACATATTCAAGTGCATTATATGTTGTTGATTGTATTTTCCAAAGGAAGAAGTGACCAATTGATGGTGGGTGGCGGATGGTGTAGGAGGGATTTGAAGGAGTCTTTTTAAAGGCGCAGTCCTGGGAATATTACTCTCTTGGGATATTGGGCTATTTCATGAGGCTCAGCGTAGATAGGTTAAGAATTATTTTTTTCTCATCAAATATATGGTTAATGGAATAATAATGGAAATTATTTTGGTACACTGTCAGGATGTTTGTAATTTTTAGTATACAAGACTGTTACAGGATTCTTCTTTTAGCTGTCTTTTTAGATTTCTGTGGTTGTACTGACAAAATGTTTATGAGTGATTGATATTCTGGCTCAGTTTAAACTAGAAGTAGACATTTCTTTTTTAAAGCGGCAGTACTGGTTTTAATACGTGTCGTTTAAAAATTTCAAAGGAAAATACTGCATCAGTATATCACACAAAAAAATGTTGCTAGTAACACACAAACAGGGCTGTATTGCACTTAAAGATAGTATAAAATGCATCATTTATATGAATAGTTTTACTAGTTCAGTATAAGAAGTAGTGATTATAAGTCCCTTACACATATCAGTAAACTTAAACACTCTTTACATATTTAAAAGGGACGGAAGGAAGGAAAAGAAGGAAGATAGCAAGGAGAAAATACTTCAAATAATGCACTGGTATTTGTGATTTATAGCAAACAAGCAGGCTTACTGTGGTAATTAAGATTGTGATAATCATTGCTCATATTACAAGAATATAGGAAGCATTAACTGTTCATGGAAGGAAGTAAAATATAGCACCTAGTGAAAATGAAATAAAAGCATACTCAGAAAAAACACCACAGCAATGACCATAGATTTACTGATGTTGTTACTATACGAAGATTACATGTCAGAAGTGGGCCCATATGTATACTGTTAAAAGTTCTCTGCATAAAAACCTTGGACTATTTTTTAAATTAAATGTTCATATTTGGTTGACATAAAGTTGATATTAAAATGTATTAGAATAATTACAGAACATGCTATTAAAATCCATCTGACACAAAGAATTATATGATTTAAAACAAAAACTTAAGTGTAAAAGTTTATAAAAACTTAAAATTAAAAAAAAATCCTGGTATATATGTGTATTTGTTAAGACTACATTTGCCAGTATCAGTGGGGACACACAATGAACATGCCTTAAACAAGGCAGAGGTTTGTTTTCCTTTTACAAAATATTGAGTCTGCAGGAAGCCAATGTAAGGCTGGTTGTCATGGGACTCCATGGAAACACCCTTGTACCTGATTCCTCCTGTCATTCAGTTCTGTCATCCTAAGCATGAGGATTCCATTCACAAGATGGTTTAGCTGCCATAATGTCTAGGTTCCAAAGAAGGAAAGTGTGTATTTCAAAAGGCTGAACTTCGTAAACATGCTTGATAAAGCTTTCCTGGAATATCCACTGCTCAATGGCTTTTTCCTTGGCTGCCTTTTTTTTTTTTTTTCGAATTAAAATTGCTAGGAAAATACAGGCTTTTAGCTGGGCACAATGTGAATAAAGTAGGTGGGATGTTAGGCAAACAAACATCAACCTGTTTTACAATCTGTTTCTTAAATATATAGCAACATTAAGAAAAGAACAATGCCCTAAGGAGGGATGCTACCCTTTGAATAACAGTTTTATGATAATTTTTGTTTTTTATCGAAGAGACAGTTTAAAACATTTTAAATAGTTTTCCACCAGCAAAGTTCCTTTTCTTCCTCTTCTAATTCTTTGGGATTAAAAAAATATATATATTGTTTTTTTCCTCTGTGGCATTGATAGGTATTCAGTGTATTTGAACATTTTTAATGGTTTCTTTTAATATTTTAACAAGCTTCAAAATTTATAATTTATTCAAAATATATTAGAACTTAGGATATTTGAATTTTAGTATGCCTCTCTATTGTTTTATAATATTTTCTTAGTATTTCCATTCTGTATTTTTACTTACCACCCAAGTTACCCATTATCATTGATGCTTTAGACTAAATCAATATTAGTTTAGATTTTGGTTAGTAGGTTTTTTTTTTAACAATTTCACTGTGATAAATCTCTGTTGATATTTCCTCTTTTCTAATTTATTTTATTTGGTGATTGTTTCTTCTGAATCTGAGGTTTCATGTTTTCGGTCAATTCCATAATATGCTCAGGCATTTTCTTTTTAATATTTTCTCTCCCTTTTCTGTTCTCTCCATTTGCAAAGCTAAACACAGCTATAGTATAACTTCACAATTTATTCTCCATGCTTCTTATGCTCTCAATCATTTATATTTTTTCTCTTTGTATTTCAATGGCCGGGCCCTGGATTTAGGAGTGCAGCATGGTGAATTCATGGCCTTTTCGGCAGAATTTTATTTCTTTTACAAGGTTGTACAATATTATATGACAGTGGCCCTCTGGACCGGTGCTGACACGCTGATTTTAAGTGACTGTCATTTATGTGAACATAGGACTAAGAACCTTCACATGCACTGACTGGAAAATAAAACGAATAATTATCCCTTCAACATATTATTCTAAGTCTTCATTGATACCTCACTATGCCTCACATGAACATATAAATTTTGTAGTATTTTTTAATCAAATAATAATTCATTCACAGAAGGACACCACAGAAAATATTTCCCGAGGCAATGTACACCTTCCAAGTATCCTTGAGAAGGTTATTCATATTGAAGAAGTCTCCAAGGTAGACATAGCCCTGATTTTATTACCACTTCAAATGCATCTCATTTTTCATTGTTAGTATATGTGGATGTCCTGGACTTTTAAAGAATTTGTGTAATCTTTGAAGAGAATAGTATTTTTTTCTAGAATCTGAATGAAAGTAGCTGTGTTTTCTTTTACTTTAACATATCCAATTCACATAGAAATTACAATAATTCTATGTAGCAGGTGCTCACAAAGTGGTATTGATATTTAATTGTATTAGAAAATGACATTTCATAAATAAAGGTAAATAATTTCCAAGTTCTATCATAGTCTAATTGAGAGTTTCTAAAGAAAAAATAGTTTTCTCTAGTTCCTACAGTATTACCTCCTTGATATAACTACTATTAAAGATGTAATGTACATCTTTGTCATATTTTAAAGTGTATGTATATTTCATAGTTATATGTATATACATACATATATGTATATACACACGTAGTATTTGCTTTTTCAGTACTTTTGAGATCTTTCACCATCTAAAGTGTTTTATTCTATTACATAGCTTACCAAATACTTTCTCTACAGTCAATATACACATTTTGTTTTCTTTTGTTTTATGTTTGCTGTTGTAAACTCAGCTTTATTAAACATTCTTAAACTTGTATCATTACATACTGTAACATAATTTCTTAAGAGTGGACATATATTACAGGACTGCAAGTTACAGACAATTCTTATTTTAACAATTTTTAAATGAGATGATACAAGAAAAGTACATAGAAACTCCTTGGTGCATTAATGAATATTAGGTAGTATTTTTACAGACCTAATGTAGATATGTTAAATTTCTAGCTATGTCTCTGCTTAGCCTATTTGCATGCTTATTTTTATAATACTTTTAAACACTCGAGGATTCACATGGGGATGATTACAATTACTATCTTAAATCTATATTTGTATTTCATCCTTTGTATACAATTTAGAATAAAAACTTGAAACTTAATTGCCTTAAATACTATGTTTTCATAATTAAAGTGTGATTCTTCTGATTAGTTTGGATTTTTTTTTTTTTTTTTTTTGATTTAGCAATGGGTGAACGGTAGCATTTTTTTCTGGAGTTTTTTTTTTCCTCTGGCAGTTATAGAAGACACATTTGATTTATGGCAAATGTTACTTTTATTCATATGTCTTCCAGATTGTCCAACTATATATTCTGGAACAGAAAATGTCATGCTTACTCAAGCAATATTTTTTTCTCAATAGCATCTATTAAACTATTGTGGAGTAAATGAAGCAGCTAAGGTATAATGAAATGTTTATTCATGTGTTTGGCTCATAATGAAAATGTGCAATATTGCCTCTCTGGCATCTTTCTCTAGAGGGTGCTCAATTCTCTGGAAACTGGCTTTTTTATTTTAATGTTTTAGGGCTACATTAGATCCATGCCCCACTTCTCTGTGTCTGTTAAAATGAACATGATTGTCTTAAAGTAAAATTGATATCTTCAGATGATAACCAGGAAAGGCAAATCCCATAGAGGCAAGAGAACAAAAGAATCTTAAGTGTAAAAATTCACCTTAGAGAGTACTCTGCCAATAAAAAGCTTTTTTTTTTAATATGAGAAAAGAGATACTTTAAGGCTAGTTAAGATGTTTGCATAAACACACACAACTAGTTGAAGACAGATTTGAAATGAGAATCCACATTTCTCCAATATAGTGCCCATTCTATAGGACTGAGATTTTTTTCTACTTAATTCCAAATATCACTTAAAATATATGTGTGAAGACGACCTTAAGACTTTGAATATTTCCCTTGAGTAAGTAAAATAATACCACCTCACTCTCTAAAAAACAACATGACCCGAAGACTATTCCATTCTTTGATTACTCTTCACACCTTTGGCTGTGTGAGTGGAAAGTGCTTTGTAAAAATAAGCAACCCTAATATGCTCTCATATAATCATTTTATTCTCCTCCAGAAAAATGATTTCAAGTAAATAGTTATTTGAAATTCAGAGTGCTTAGGTTACCTGATTTCTTTTCTCACTTTATTGTTAGTTGTAGATTTATTTAGGGCTAAGGTGTTAGCAACTCCTTTTTAAAGCTATAGGTGGCCTCTGACAGTACTTGGAAATATTTTATTCAGAATTATGCACCTGCTGCAAAAATTGTCCCAGAGGACTCTGTCTTTATTCATAACACCAAATTCTTGAAACAATTACAATGCAATTTCTCTCACTATTAGTTCACCTGAAGCATTTGATTGTTGATGTCATTTCTTTTTTGAAATCTTCCAAATTATTTTGGATTTATCAACTGACTTACATATTAATACTTTACATTGTTTCACTGTAACTATTATGGAAGAGTTTAACACAAAAATATTTCAGAAGCCCTGGCTAAAATTCTCTTTCATATTTATGTTTGAATATTCATGTTTGAATATTTCATAATGATATGACTGGCTCAATGTGTACAGCTTCTAGCTAACTGTTTATTGCATGCATCTTGAAGACAAATATTTTAAGGTTTTTTTTGTTTGTTTTGTTTTAAAGTCCTTAGAACACTTTAAGCAATTTACTGGCATTTGGTAATATCTTAGTAAATATAATATTGACAGCATGACAGAATTAAACCTTATATTGATAGAGCATATATGTTGTATTGATGGACAGAAATGGAGATGGGGGAAGAAGGAGGAGGAGGATTTTGGAGAGGAAAACTAATTTGTTAAAATCTAATATTTTGGTCATCCCCCCCCCCTTTTTGTTTGCTCTTGAAGGTTTATTTCTAATATCAGTTAACATTTCTGTTTTCAGAATACGAAATTCTAGAGAAAACATTTGTGTTATTGTCACATATATGTATGCTTTTAGCAGAAAAAATTAAGAATTAAGCAGGGATATATAGTATATATGTTATTGACTATTATTCCTCAAAATAAAGATCCTGACACTGACAAGGGATCTCTGTATTTTATAAGAGTAAACTTAAACTCTATAAACATAATTAGAATCACACTTGAATTTATATACAGGTGAAATGATGAGGTGACCTGTAATAGTGATTTTGTTCCAGAAAGGTCCAAATTAATTCTAAGCACCTATTAACTTTTGCTAGACCATGAGTCCTGAAAAGAGCACATGTTCATTTTATTTTAACTTTATCAATTATAAGATTAAAGGGTATACATTGATTACAAAAACCCAACTTATTTTCTAAGCAGAAGAAATATTTTATCAAAATTGGTTTTACTCATGATGCCATCATATATTAAAGGACAACTGGAGAAGAGAGGATTAGAGGGCAAGGTAGTTCTAGAGACACATCAGTTGTTTCACTTTCCACCTTTTCCTTGTCAGGGAGGATTGGTTTACTAGGTCTCATGCTCTCGTGGTAGGTCAAGTACATCTTATAGGTCTTTTCTCTAACTGTGTCTAGATCCACCTCTATTTTAAATTACTAGGTTAGGTGAAACCTAATGACTGAATTCCAATACTGAAAAAGAAAAGTATATGACTATTTTTGAAAAATATGCTGTTTCGAAGATGTGTAGTTCTACTCATTTCTTAACTTTTTTTTTCTATTTTAGTTATTATATTTACAAAATGAGGATAATACAGTTTTCCTTATTAATCCTATCAGGTATCCTTGAGACTGAATCAGAGTATGTAGTTGGTCATCTGTTGTGTATTTTTTTGTCTGTGTTTCCTATTCAACAATATCTCATTGGAGGAAAAATTAGAAACTATTCAGTGCTTTGGTTAAAAGATTGGGCATTAGAATCAAATGATCTGAGCTGGAATTCTGGGCTCATCACCAGGTCCAAATTTTTAACTTCTCTAAGCTTCTGTTTCCTCATTTGTAAAATTATTATATGTATACTGTTTTTCTCAGCATTTGTATCACTCTTAATCTATTAGGAATTTAGGGATATTGACAATTTTCATGTCACTGTATAGGCTTAAAATTCAAAGTTAGTATGACTGTATATATCTGAACAACTTGCTAAAACTGTGTGCTCTCTGTGACCTAAAACAAGTTACCTCATCATTCTTCTCTCTGACACTTCTTTCCATTAAGTCTATTCCTGTTCCACAGTGATCTGTGAAGAAAAGTTATTTAAAGTTACAAAGCACAAGGCTCTGAATTCTAGTGAGTTCCTAGTATTATAAGTACTTCCTTGTCTTCATTTAAAAAATTAACTGGGTTAACTGGGTATCATGTCCAGCTGCAGGTAGTGAAACAGATTATATAAATGTGTCTTACTTGAAAAGAATGATCTTTTTTGGGGGGGAGTCTTCACTGAGGCCATAAAAAAAGAATTAATTCATTTGCAAGCAATTGTTGGAATCCTTGAAGATAAACCAGTAGTCTTAATAGTTTTGTATACCTAGTTTACTCCAGGTATAATGTCTTCCTCATTTTGTTGATGTTTAAAGAATCCATGATAGTCAACTAGAAAACAGAGAGACATGAACTATTGCTGCTTTTCCTGATTCCCAAGAAGCAGAAAAACTCCCATGAGAAAGGGAAATAATTCATTCAAGGTGAATCATTGATTTTTGCCATTCTTTTCTGTTATCTTTTGCATAACAATACCAAGGTAGTTTGTATCAAGCATTTATTCTTTCTTGTTTTTAAAGATTTATTTTATTCTTTGTTTTATTTTTGGCTGCTTTGAGTCTTTGTTGCTATGCACAGACTTTCTCTCTAGTTGTAGAGAGCAGGGGCTACTCTTTGTTGCATTGTGCCGGTTTCTCAGTGTGGTGGCTTCTCTTGTTGCAGAGCACCGTCTCTAGGCGCGTGGGCTTTAGTGGTTGCGTCGCATAGGCTCAATAGTTGTGGCTCGCGGACTCTAGAGCACAGGCTCAGTAGTTGTGGCACACGGGCTCCGTTGCTCTGCGGCATGTGGGATCTTCCCAGCCCAGGGATCAAACCCGTGTCCCCTGCATTGGCAGGCAAATTCTTAACCACTGCACCACCAGGGAAGCCCCAAGCATTTTTTCTTGTACTCACTGATCTGTAAGTCAGCCGAGAGGGCTTTGTTTAATGTTGCATGTCCGTGGGTCAGCTGGAACAGCTCTGCTTAGGCTCCAGAGCTGTGGGTTGGCAGCCACTTTACTATGTGTTACAAATCTGAGACCCAGGCTGATGGAGCAGCCTTTTCACACAGCATATTTTTATGCTGGTAGCAGAGCCGAAAGCTAGGAAGCCCAACTACACAAGTATATTTCAGGTCTCTGTTTGCCTCATGTCTGTCAATATCCCATTGACCAAAGCAAGGCCCATAGGCAAGTGGTGGGAAAGAACTTTCTATGCTTTGTAAGTCTGTGGCACGGTTGTGCATATATTATACAACTAAAGGGAAGCAAGTATTGATATAAATAATTCCATCTACCACACATATTTACCTTCTATTTCATCTTGTCTTTAGATTATTTATTACTGTATGTACTACTTAAGTTTAAGTATTTAAGTATTCAGATAGGGCTACATTTTAGTCTTCCAAAATTCTTAGTTAACAAATCATTCTTGATAGTATTTCCAAATCATGGAGTGTATGATATATTTAAGTAATAACCTTCTGGGTTTTGACTATTTTAGATGGAAGTTCTTTGATAATATGCCATACATTTCTTGGCATTTTTCAACCTAGCATACTAAATGTAACTTGACCGTTTAAATAAGTTAAGGTCATTATTATAAATACCAGTTCCTGTGATGTGCTATAATACCTTTTTCATAACTAAGCCTGTGCATTTTGAGTTGAGTTGCTTATTTTTGTAGATATTTAGCCATTTGAAGTCATTTTGAATGCAGCATATAATATTGGAGTAAATTATGACAATTCATACAAGTTATAATACCCTAACCAAATGTAATTTTATTTATGATAGGAATAAGTAGTCTCTGAATGGAGGCCAATGAATGTTCATATAATTAAATTACATACATTTTAGTGTATAGACTTAGTAATTTATAATTTCACTGTTAAAAATCAGTTTTAAATGCTTTCTGGATGCATTCAAAATAAGGAAGGTATTTCTCTATTATTTTTTTTTGCTTTGCCTAATGTGCAATAATGTCCCTTGATATGAAATTATATACTTGTATGATTATCTGGTTGCTATCAATGCATGAAAAATGGCTTAAAAGTGATGAGTTATAATAATATTCATAGTTCTCAGCATTTTCTAGTCTGATAACCTCTTTGTTGTGAGCTAGTGTACTTGATAATCCAAGTTATATCTTTTTTTTTGTAACATAAAATCTATTTATTGTTATTGAAAGAAACTATTTCTGTTTAAGCTACAGAATATGTTTTATTTTTGAAAATTCAGAACAGGTATCTCATAGAACATTAACCTGTATGGAAAAAAATAAGCACCTTCATTTTAGGGCATTGTTTGTCTAATGAGTAGTGATGTTTTTAATATATTGATTTGTAGCTATTTTCAGTATAAATTAATCTTCTCATGCATTTGTCATAATGATAAACTAGCAGAGCATTTGATTTACATCGTTATACTTTTCATAGTGCTTTGAAAGAAAAGCCTAAATACTGTCAAGCTATTAAAATTATAATGGTAATTATTATGATAATGCTGCTGATCATAATAATAACAGAAATTCTTATTTACTGTGTTATAGGGAATTTTCAAAGTTTTTTACGTACATTATGGTATTTATGTCTTCATTTATTAGATAAGAAACTGAAGATCAAAATATATATATTTTTTAAATTAATTTTTATTGGAGTATAATTGGTTTACAATGGTGTGTTAATTTCTACTGTACAGAAAAATGAATCAGCCATACATATACATATATCCCCTCCCTTTTGGGCTTCCTTCCCCAAAGTCATACAACAAATGGCGAATCTGTTGTTTAAACTAGGATATATCTAATTTCTTTTTTTTCAAAAATAATTTTTTTAATTATCTATTTTTTACATATCAATGTATGTATGTCAATCCCAATCTCCCAATTCATCCCACCACCACCCCTTTGCTTTCCCACCTTGGTATCCATACGTTTGTTCTCTACATCTGTGTCTCTATTTCTGCCTTGCAAACTGGTTCATCTGTACCATTTTTCTAGATTCCACATATATGTGTTAACATAAGATATTTGTTTTTCTCTTTCTGAGTTACTTCACTCTATATGACAACCTCTAGGTCCATCCACATCTCTACACGTGACCCAATTTTGTTCCTTTTTATGGCCAAGTAATATTCCATTATATATATGTACCATATCTTCTTTATCCATTTTTCTGTTGATGGACATTTAGGTTGCTTCCATGTCCTCACTATTGTAAACAGTGCTGCAGTGAACATTGGGGTGCATGTGTCTTTCTGAATTATGGTTTTCTCTGGGTATTTTCCCAGTGGGATTGCTGGATCATATGATAATTCTATTTTTAGTTTTTTAAGGAACCTCCATACTGTTCTCCATAGTAGCTGTACCAATTTACATTCCCACCAACAGTGCAAGAGGGTTCCCTTTTCTCCACACCCTATCCAGCATTTATTGTTTGTATATTTTCTGATGATGCTGAATCTAACTGGTGTGAGGTGATACCTCATTGTGGTTTTGATTTTCATTTCTCCAGTAATTAGTGATGTTGAGCATCTTTTCATGTGTTTGTTGGTCATCTGTATGTCTTCTTTGGGGAAATGCCTATTTAGGTCTTCTGCCCATTTGTTGATAGGGTATATCTAATTTCATAGACAGTGTTCTTAATGGAGTGTAGAACACTGCCTTCTAAAGGCTTTTTTTTTTTTTTTCTGTGAGATAACAAAAGTAACTATGACCCAATTCCTTGTGGTGATTGTATCATTATTAAGGATATTTTTTGAATCATTTTTATGAGCATTAGGTTAAAAGTAAGATTCTAATAGTCACACTATCACACAGTATCATATTTACAGTATATTTGGGTCGATTTTTTGGCCTACTTTTCATTTCAAAAAATAATAAAATATGACCTTTATAAGAAGGGAATACGATGAAAACAAATGAAAGGCATATACATATTCAGGTAATATTTCTATGGGTGTATCAGTTCCCACACTTACATGTGAATAAGCTTCACTTAATCTGGACCACTTTTATGGATCACATATCTTTGTGTCCACTGTAGAGTGGTAATGCTAACATTTTTCAGGAACTAAATGCAATAGACATTTGGTTTCATATAATTCTCTCTGTTCTAGAGATTCTGGACTTTCCATCAGATTTTAGTACTTTATTTTTGATTTTCTGTATCCTGATTTTAAATATTTTTGTTACCAAACTTATTAGATTATCCCTAACTTCATAGAAGAGTTCAATCAATTTTGTTGTATTTTATCTATGTGGTGGAAAAAAAAAAAACAATGAGAATGTATAGTGTTACCACAAAAGCTTAAGATCAGCTGTAGAGAACTCCATCTTTTCTTCAGCATGATGGCTGAAAATTTTAAACCAATTCTAATAATTTCTCTGGAAAAAGGTAGCCTAGCTTTGTTAGAACAAATTGTGACTCTGCATCCTTATTAATTTGTTAAGACACTATTTTAACTTTGAAAACACATTCACAAAAAGAAAACATTCATACTTTGCTCAGTTTTCAGAGCATCTGCATAGTCATTTTGTAAAAGCTTGGTTACTTAGAGCCCAATCAGTGATTATTTAATGAGTTGATTATCTCTAGGGTTGTTGAATACAGTGATGTTCTGATGGCTGTGGTAGTTTACAACCCAGCTACACACACTTTTAAAAGATTCTAAGCAATAGATATTCCTCTAATAAATTCAGTGTATTCTCAAATTTTCACCAGATACAAAAATTTCAGTATCATAAGAAAACTGAGTCCTCCTCAGCAAAACACTTTAAACAGAAATTGAAATTTATGTTGTCAAGATATAGAATTAATCTATAAATCTTGGCTAACATTTTCTTTACTGCCTAACAGAATATAAATTGTAGCTCAAAGAATGTCTTCCTAAAGAACCTGGGTCATCTGCTTTCCATTCTTTCCAAATATTATCACTGACAACTGCTAAAAGCAGCTTTAATTCTACTTTATAACCAATGTTCGATTAAGTAACACAGGATTTATAATTTTCCGATTCCATATATTTTAGGACTTTTTTTGACAAACATCCAACTTGAGGCATATGAAGGAACCACATGAATTATTTTATTCTGGGTCTATCCCATTGAACTAAGAGACATCTTACTATATGATATTGTCCAGATTATTCTGAAAAATATGAGATTTTTCAAGTGCCATCTACTTTGTGCTTAATCTTTATTAACAATTAATTTGACTGTATTTGTTATATGGTTTCTTGATTATGTTATAATTTAATTTTAAAATTGCCAATTATTTAAGGAGGTGTTTGCCTGAGAGTACTTTTCTCTTTGCCTGACTAAATAAACACTTAGTTACAATTATTTTGGCCTTAATCAGTAATATGAAAGTGCATACTAATTGCAGCAATTTGCACTTGAGCTCACCCTGCTACTGGTAATTATAAAATGGGACTGATATCTGCAATAACGTTTCTTTCAAATACAACAGAGAATCATCTATCAGCAGTTTTCCTCAGGATATTGTTTCATCGTGGCCATGATCATAATCATTTATCATCTCACATTACGTTGCTCATCAATTAATATGGTAGTTTTTTCAATTACAAACTGATCACACATATTTTTATATCATTGGACCTGGACATCAGGTGTGGTATTGAATGGGCAGGGGTTACTTCTTTTCCACAGTTAGAAACTGAGCCTCTAAGAGGCTGAGTGGCTTGGAGCTGAGGATATCAAAATAAGAGGTTGAAGCAGAAAGACAGCTTTAGTCCATCTAATGATCATTGTTGCTGTTGAACATTTTACATATGCTGTCGAGACAGGCATAGCCACCTGAGGAAATTAATTTGTTCAAGGCACATAGTTAACATTTAGCAGTTCTGGGGTATAAGTTCAGGGATGTGTATTTTTGTGCAGATTCTTTCCCATTGTCACACAGACTGTAACTTCTGTGATAATATATTCCCAAGTAAATATAATGTGCATTTTCCTTCCAAAGCATGATGCTTTGGGATAATTGCAGTTACAGGGATAGAATCCCTGCAAATTAGCAGAGATTGTTTTAATCACAATTCTCTGCAAGCTTGAAAAAGGAAATAGTAAAAACAGAGAAAAGTAGCTGTAGGCAATGAAATGGAATTAGAATCCTTGGCCAAAAAGGAAATGTATGTTATATTGTATTGTCCTCGTAGGACATTTAGACTTGCTTGCTATTGATTATCACTGGAATAGACTCTTCTGGAGAAATTATTTTCAAAAGACAAACTGGTTTTTGAAAGAAACACAGACTTTTGTCGCTGTAGAATTTTATTTAATGAGGAGAATAGGATTTATATGGAGCTAAAGGAAAATTATGACCATGACAAATTTATCACAGGAATCCAGGGAAGCTGATAAACAAGGAATCATCATAATCTATGGCTTTAAAGATGTGAAATTGATATAATTTTACATTTCATGGCAACGTGGGATTTGGGAGAGAAGTCACTTATAGGCATTGCTCAATTTTTTTTTACAAACCTGATTACACCTAAGAACATAAAGCAATTAGTTCTTTGAATTTCTAACTTCATGTGAAGCGGTGGCAGCAACTACAGGTTGACTTTTTTAAATGATTTTCACAGGAAGGGACCAAGAGAATGATTCAGCTCCTAAAAAGATCTGTTCAAAATGGAATGCTTGAGAAATAGCTAATAATCTGGGCACCATCTGAGGTTGTTTTGTGGGCTTTTAAAGATATAAATGCTACTAGGAAGATGCTTAAGTCAAAAAATCACAGAGTAATCATGTGAGTAATTAAGAAATCAGGAGAGTAACCAACACACAAAAATCAGTTGCCTTTCTATACACTAGCAATGAACAATCTGAAAAGGAAATTAAGAAAAAAGTACCATTTACAATAGCATCAAAAATTAACCCTTAGGAATAAACAAATCAGGAGGCAAAAAAAGCTTTACTCTGGCAATGACAAAATATTATTGAAATAAATTAAAGAATACACAGAAAAATGGAAAGACATCTCATGTTCATAGATTGGAAGGAATAATATTGGTATAATGTCCATGCTATCCAAAGTGTTCTACATATTTGATGCATCATTATTAAAATCCAAATAGCATTTTTGTTTAAATATAAAAAAAAATCCAATAAATCATATGGAATCTCAAAAGACCCCCAAAATCCAAAACAACCTTGAGAAAGGAAAATAAAGCTTGAGGTCTCACACTTCCTAACCTCAGAATACATTACAAAGCTACAGTAATCAAAACAATATGCTTCTAGCATGAAGACAGACATATGGACCATTGGAACAGAATAGAGATCCTAGAAATAAACCCTCCCATATATGGCCAGGTTGTCTTTGATAAGGGATCCAAGACTATTCAATGTGGGGAAGGATAGTCTCTTCAGAAAATACTGCTGAGGAAACTGAATATCCGCAGGGGAAAAAAATTAGACTCTTACCCTACATCATGTACAAAAATTAACTCAAAATGGACTAAAGACCTAAGTGTAAGGCCTGTAATGCCTGAAAGAAAGCATAGGGGAAAAGCTTCATAACATTAATGTTGGCAATGATTTCTTGGAAGTGATATCAAAAGCACAGACACAAAAGCAAAAAATAGATAAATGGTACTACATCAAACTTTAAAACTTCTGCACAGCAAAGGAAATAAAGTGAAGGGGCAACCTATGGAATGGGATTAAATATTTGCATCTGTATATCTGATAAGAGGTTAATATGTAGCATATGAAGAACTATAACTCAATGACAGAAAACTAATCTAATTTAAAAATGTGCAAATGAATCAAATAGATATTTCTCCAGTGAAGATATACAAATGGCAAACAAGCTTATGAAAAGATGCATCAGCATCAACAATCATCAGGGAAATGCAAATCAAAACCATAACAAGATATCCTCTCACACCTGTGAGGATGGCCCCCATCTATCCATCCATCCATCAATAAATAAATCAATCAATAAATAAAACAAAACCAAAAAAAATGTGTTGGTAAAGATATGAAGAAATTGAAACCCTTATACACTGTTGGTGAGAATTATAAAATGATGCAGTCACTATGGAAAACAGTATGGAAGCTGGACAAAAAGTTAAAAGGAAAATTAACATATGATCTAGTAATTCCTGTTTGGCTATATATTCAAAAGTATTGAAAAATAGGACTTCAGAGAGATATTTGCACATTCACGCCCATTGCAGCATCATTCACAACAGCCATGAGTTGGAAGCAACCTAAATATCCATCAACAGATGAATGGATAAAGATGTGGTATATACATACAGTGAAATATTATTTAGCCTTAAAAAATTAAATTTTATCATATACTGCAACATAAATGAGCTTGGAGGACGCTATGCTAAATGTAATAAGCCAGGCACAAAAAAGACAAATATTGCATAATTGTACTTATATGATGCATCTAAAGTAGTCAAACTCTTATAAACTGAAAGCAGAATGTTGGTTGCCAGGGTAATAAGGGAGGAGGAAAAGGGGAGCTGCTATTCAATGGGTATAGAGTTTCAGTTTAGCATTAGTAAAAATTCTAGAGATCTGTTGCACAACAACGTGCCTATGGATAATAGAATTGCATTTTAAGTTTAATATTGTTAAAATGGTACATTTTATGTGTTTTTGAGTACACACAAAAATGTATACATACATATTAAAAAGGAAGATAGAAAAGTGAAAAAATAAAATCAAAGAGTAATGAAGCGATTTGGAAGAAACCCAAACTCCAAATATGACAGTAAGCAAATTCAGGCAAAAATTCATTTGTAGTAAATATTGTTAATAACAATAGCAACATTTACCAACTACTAGAACCTATTTTTTCTTCTTGGAATAATATTGAGGTGCGAACCTATAATTCTCTACCCAGCAATAATATCCTTCAAAAATAAAAATTAAATAAAGATATTAGCAGAAAACAAAGAAGCGACAAAAAAATGCTGTGAGGTTGTCAAAAACAGAACAGAACCAAAAGAAATGCTAAAAGCTGTTTTTCAAGATGAAGAAACATTATTTCAAATGTTATCCAGAGTTTTAGGAAGAAACGTAAGACAAAGAAGGTAAATATGTGTAAACCTAAATTTATGTTTAATTCATAATATAACAATTATTATTGACTGTAAAACAACAATATGTTATGAATACTGACTATAAAACTGATATGGCTATATCAAAACAGTATATTATTTAATATTTACTGTTTACCATAGTTATGTTATGAATATTAACAGTATGGAACAAAAATGATACTTATATTTTTAAAATGCTTCATGGGTTAGGAAGTGAGTAATTGGCTTTAAGTGTTCTTAGGTCCATGAATTGTATGGGGAGTGCTAAAGATTCTAATTAATATTATATGATAAAAAAGCATTCATGATAAAATTTTAGAGACTAAGCTTTAAAAGTTTTGCTAAGCTTTGTGGACCTGTAGATTGATGTTTTTCCTTGCTTTTGAAAAATCATTGACCATATGTCTTCAACAGTTCATTTTGCCTCCATTCGCTCTTCCTGTAGAACTCCAATCACACATACGTTAAAATGTCTGGTAATATTTCACAGATATTGTATGCTCTTTTCCCTTTTATCATCCTTTTTCTAATTTGTGTTTTAGTTTGAAAATTTTCTGTTGTCTTTAATACACTAATTCTTTTCTCTGGTGAGTACAGTCTACTGAGAAATCAATTAAAATATTTCTTTATCTCTCATCTCATTGTTCATTTCTATTATTGTGAATTTTTTAATAATTTCTATCTCTCCGCTGAAATTTTCCATCTGTTAAACCACCATGTTTTCCACCTTTCCTACAAGATTGTTTAACCTATTTGTTAGACCTGCTTTAAATTCCATAATTGATCATTCAAATATCTTAGCCATTTGTAGGCTTTGTTTTGTTTTTTTGAGCCGTCTTATCAGTGGGTAATATAATCTCACTTTTCCACATATCTTATATTTTGATTGAATGGTTGACACTGTGCATTTTAAAAAAACCCCAAAAAACCCAAAACACTGAAGACTGAAGGAAATACAACTTATTCCCCATAAAGGACATTGGGTCCATGTCTTCTTTCAGTCATTAGTAGACTGGGTGGTGATTTGAGTCTATGGAATCTCTTTCTGTTGGGCAAGACTTTCCTTTTGCTTTATTTAGATCAATTCACTATGGTCTTACAATTGTTTGAGGTTAGAACAAACTTCCCTTTAATAGGTTTGGGATTTAAGAACATGCCACTCTTGTTTACGTTTTCTTGCCCTGCTTTTAACCTTCTGCCGGACCAATGGACCTTGGACACAATGGAACTTGTCCATTTGAACACAACATCTCTAAGCTCTCTTGCCTTTCCCCAGCATCAGGGAACTGCTACCTAAAGGTCAGTTCATTAACTTGACTTCTGCTAGGGCTTCTCTTAGTTCTTCTCTCCCTTCAGACTTTAGCAGATGCTGTATATATGTATGGGCTAGGGTCAGAAAAAGGTAAAGGTCTCCTAGAATATTAGATTTCTTTTTAACCTATGATGTTATTTTTTGCTTTCTATTTTTTCTGCCTGTTCCAAGATACTGTGTTTTTCCCCTTCTTTTCTTTTGACATGATTGGTGTTATTATTGAATTTATTGCCATCGATTAACTTAACAGTTATACATTATTTAATATTATTTTAGTGAATTTTCTATAAATTTTGTTGTGGATGCTTTGCTTCTTAGTATCTAATGTTAATTAGTACTTTCATCACTCCCCCATACAATTCATGGTTCTTAAAACACTTAAATCCACTTTCCCAATCACAACTTTTATGGTATTTTACCAGCATAATTATTAGTGTTTACATAGTCAATATTCATATCATACGTTTTTTTAAAACAGTCACAGAAATTTGAAGTTATATATTCATAACATTATTATTTTAGATGGTCAATTTTTATAATGCTATCATTTTTATAGTTATATTGTGTAGATTTAGATTTATCTATGTATTTGTCCTCTCTTGTTCTTTATTTCTTCCTGAAGCTCCAGATACACTTTTCCTTTATCCTAAAAGACAGATT
The DNA here is from genome assembly GCF_030028045.1 of Hippopotamus amphibius kiboko. Classification (NCBI taxonomy): domain Eukaryota; kingdom Metazoa; phylum Chordata; class Mammalia; order Artiodactyla; family Hippopotamidae; genus Hippopotamus; species Hippopotamus amphibius. The sequence continues at coordinate 73,769,280 of NC_080187.1, forward strand.
TTGATATTTCCTTTAGTGTTGATCTCACAGATTTTTGTTTTGTTTTGTTTCCTCTGAGAATGTCTTTACTTCACTTTTTATTTTGAGGGAGTATGTATGCTGGGTATGGAATTCCAGGTTTCAACTTTGAGGTTGTTATTTCATTCCCTAGAGGTTTGTGTTGTTTATGGTATGTGGCAAAATTTAACTTTTATTGTTTTTAAAAATTTATTTCTTTACAAATTTTTACAGTTTTGGTGGTTAGTTGCTTGGCAATGGTGTGTATCTCTGTTTGAGTGTTATTCTTTACAGACTTCTCATCACTATCATTTAGAAATTGTTTCTACCAATTTTCTTTTTTATGTTTTTCTCAAATTCCGCTTATGCATATTCTATGACTTCATAGCATCTCCTATAGTTTCTTAGACATTCTAAATTCTCCTTTCTTTGATTTTTTCATGTTTCTCTGTGTGTGTGTGTGCATGAATGTGTTTTGTATTCTGTACTCCAATTCTTACTTCAGACATGTAAAATCTACTGTTGAAACAATCAATAGAATTCTTAATTTTTGTTATTATATATTTATTTCTATAATTTCCAAACTGCTTATTAAAAATTCCGATTTTCTGAATTCTTTCTCTTATTTCTTAGTGCTTGAAAAATATTAACTATAAGAGGCTTTTTTTTTTTGCAATGTTTTATGACTCCATTACCTGGCTCTCTTGTGGGTCTGTTTTTACTATCTCAGTTTCTGTTAGATTTTGTTCACATTGTTATCTTCCCCCCTTTATGACTAGTTATTTTTGTATGCGTGGCAGTTATTGTATATTAAGCAATTTAGAAAATTATAAAAATCTGAATGATTTGATCTCTTCAGGGTTTTTTTTTTTTCCCGCATTGACTAGAAACTATGCTAGGGACAATAATATTTCTTTATCCCTTTAATGTTATTAAAGAGTTTCTTTGGGCTATTTGAAGATGTAGAATTTTCCAGTTTATTCTTGTTCCTATGGTTTCTGCATCCAGTTTCCAACATAATACCTGGAAGTTTTACCTCGACTACTGTTTCTTGGTGGGCTTTGAAGTCTAATTATATTCACGTTGGCCCATGGTCTGCCAAAAGCTTTTGTCAGTTTTATAGTGTTTTCTCAGTCATTTTTGCAATCTACACATGACTTCATAGAGTGACTTTAAATGTTAAAGCAAATGTTAGTATCACTCTTGTTTCTTTCTTCTCTTAGATCTTATTCCTAGAACTCTTAATATCCTTAATATACTCTGATTGTTTCAAAAACATTTTTAGTAAAATGGTTTTGTCTGGCTTTATTTCTAACTCTCAGCAGGTGAATTAGCTAAAGTTACCAAGACTAACATGGCTGTAATAGTCTGTGCGTTGGAATATTTTGAGCAGTAGAGTTCCATGGTGAGGATAACTATGGCTGCAGAATAAAATTTATTGAGGGAAAGAGCAGAAATGAGAAGTATAAGCAAGAAGCTATGCAATAGTTCAATCAAGAAATGATGGTGACATGCAACAGAATGGTTATAATGAGATTTTGAAAAGTAGGCACAATCTGTATGTGATAGCTTAATTAGAGACTAACCTACCTTTACACTGAATATCACTCTTCCAGATTTTGTCTTACTGTTTCACTCCACTAAAATTAGGAACTGATACATTCTCTGAGGTCAGTTTTATTATCTACATTGTGGGAAAGTAATAATATTGGATTAGTATTTTCAGTGTCATATTTCTTTATATATGTATATTCTTATCCCAGGAATAACATTTTAAAATATAAACTTAATCATTCTTATGTTTAAAAACATTCATGATTTAATCAGTGATGAAATAATATTTTATAACATCCTAAATTAAACCTCTTATAATGTAATATCTCTAATTTTATTACTTTGGGAAGTGAAAAAAACTTTAGTATTACTCAATTCTGAGAGTTTATGGTGCCTCGTATTTCATCAACTACACAATGTGATAGAGATTATAAATGTGTGACCTTGAATTTTCATGTATTAAAAAATTGTACTTATCTCAGTTCCTTACATGTCCAATAAAATCAAATCTTTCCTGTCAGTGGAACCAATGGAATATTTACCTTAGTTTTGTCATAATATATAATGATAGGTTTGGGGGTAGGGTAGGTGGTGATTCAAGAGAGGGCCATTTGAGTTGATGGAGGAGGTTGTGATGATTTAGAAATGTATTGAGAGATGAAAGTAAACACTAAATTAGAGAAGAGTAAAGCTATATATTTCATTCATATCATTAGTTTGGGGCATCGTGTACTATTGGCAATGGTAGGTAATACCTCGGTACTCTAGACTGGTTACTATTAGAAGATTGTGACAAATCATGCAATCATTCTCATTGATCCACAAAAATATCATAACAATCAAATATATTAAAGGGTTTGTCATATATTTAAGATAATAAGGTATTATAATTTTACCGAAACTTGAGGTGCTATATGATACACAGAATATGAATTGTAAATATACAGAGAAATATGTAGATGTTAAATTTGACACAAAGGGCTTAGGAATTTTTAGGAATATTTCACATAGCCTCCATTCACACACACTTATCTACATCTAATAAATGTTAAAATGATTTTTAGTTATTGGGAAATAATCATAAAATGTAAAATAAGTAAGTATAATTTGACCAGGTGATTTCTATAACTGGTAAACATTTGTGACATACATAATGGTGGAAATAATAAGCTAAAATATTGTTATTTACTAATTTTATTCACCATAGTTTACAATGGAATTGAAAGTTCTTTCTATAATTCTCCAGACACTCCAGACTACATTTTAGTACTCCTGGGAATTTCAGCTGCGTAAACATCTGGCCGGTAACATAAGCAGCCATATAAAGATCCACAATTTTATTTGTTTTTCTCAGTGCACATCTCTCACGTAAAATATTGAGATAGGTTTTAAGCCACGTAGTTTAGGAACAGTCTTTAGAAAATTCAGACATTAAATCTTTTATAATTACATAGACGACAAAGAGACAGGACTTCACTTAATTGGCTAAATATGCATCAATATATTAGTTATAGCATATCATCAATATTTTCATATTTAACATTCATACACAGTTCACAAATATCCATGGAGCTTCTCAATAACTTGACATGTAGTACTCTTACTAGTTCTCCCTCCCCTCCACTTCTCTCTCTCCCTTTCTCTCTCTCTTTCTCTCTCTCCCCCACTCTCCCCTGCTCCCTCTCTCCACCTCGCCCCCTCTCTCTCCCTCACCCTCTCATTTTCAACTGAAGTATTAAATTAAATCATTTGCATGACTAGACTTTTCTGTAGAGGTAGTTTACTTAGAGAGGAGACTTAGCTGACATCTAGTATCTGCTTAATCAAGTCAATATTGTACTTAACAGTTATTCTTATAGTATAAAAAGTAATTTTAATTCTTTATGGATTTCAACCCCCAAAAGGAACCTATATTAGTCTACTCGGTCTGCCATAACTAATACAACAGACTGGGTGCCTTAAATAATAGAAATTTACTTTCTCACAGTTCTAGATGCTAAAAGCCCAATATCAAGGTGTTTTTAAGTTAAGCCTTCTCCCTTATCCTAGTTCAGCTTTGTTTTAGGTTTACAAGTCCACAGTGGGATGTTTGGCTTCCTTGCCTCTATCTTTCTCCATATAGACTATTTCTTTCTTGCACAACTCTGGGAAGCAGATATTTTCAATAAGATTCCTTGAAACTCCTCTTAGTTGGCTTAAGGTGAATAAGACTCCCACACAACGCCCCTCCACTCACCACTCATCATCATCACCTTTGTCAAGGATATATACAAATATATTCAAATGTATATATAAAGATGTATTCTGTTTAATTTCCTTCCTATTGGATATTCCAATTGATAACTTGGCCCAAAGGTAGTGGTCACTAATGCTAGAGACATTATTTTTTATCATATCCCAAGTGGCCTTAAAACTTACTTCAAGGTGCGGGAGGTATCTGATGCCAATATAATGTTGCTAGCCCTTATAACTTATTTTATCTCAGTGTTATATGTAAATTTTTTGATAAATTTAAGTGTGTAATAATAATGACTTTTTCTCTATAAACTGTGTTTATTAGAAATGACATGTTACAGTACAAAAGTCACTTTAGGATTTTTTTTATGCACTATTCTGATGCTTACTAATTTAGAGATTGGCAAAGTGCTCATATACCTCCTAGAAAATGTCAAGTGTTTACGGTAATGGAATTTGCTTTTTCTGCATAGGTAAAGGCTAAAATACACAGTGGAATTAAAGAGCTTTAATGTCATCACCCTTATAACAAAGGTCAATATAATTACCTTAGGAAACCACTAGATAGTGGAACCACATATCTTCAAAGCTACATATAATTTTTTAAGATTTGTAAAACATTCAAAGCACAAACTATATTGTGGTATATTGGATTTTAAGAGGATTGCATTTCTTTTAATCCAGTTCTGTATCCATTTATTGTATTGCATTTTCTTCCATTAAGAGGTAGGCTCTATTTTTCCAGCTCTTGAATATGGCTGACCTTATTATGCACTTTGGCCAATAGAATTGAGAAGATTTTATGGTGTTCCAGTTCTAAAGTTACTCTTCAAAAGCATGTGATCGCTTTAACACACTTTTCTGGAGTCCAGCCACCCAGTAGAGTAGCCTATGTTAGCCATGAATGTTCTAGTAAACTTGGCCCAGTCATTACAATTGCCCGAGTGAACAGCCAGCCAACCACCAAACAGGTAGTCAGACCGTACTACACCAGCCACAACTGACTAGCCAGCTGACTGCAGAATCATGATCAAGACTGGTTGAGATCAAACATAGCCCAGATAAGGACCACCCAACTGACCACTGAGATTTAAAGTGGTGTGTTATTAAATAATAGCTAACTGATACAAATATATTAATATTGGTTTAAACACAGTTTTATACACACACAGAGGTCAATATAATTAATATCAAGCAAAAATTTTGGCCACTTTTCAAATAGGAAAATTAATAGGCACAATTTTATATCTCATGTAGTATAATGATATATTCCAATTATTTGTTATTCCTTAGAAACTCTGAGTCTGTATGGAACAGTAATTTTGTAGTTCAAGTGTCTAGCATCTGGTAAATTCTTACAATCTGTGTCTTTTAAGATATATTTGCTAATTTATACCCAACTGTAAAGATTTAATGCCATTGTAGGTATGGGTAGAGTAGATAAAACTTTGTAATCCTAAGAAGACAGATTGGGAGGAAAAAGGGAGAGAGAGGAAGAACAAGAAGAAGGAGGAGGAGAGAGGAAGGTGAGAGGAGAGCGGGAGGGGGTGAAGAAAGAGAGAATATGGCAAATATTAAATATTTAATGTCAACTCATCAGTAGTTTTCATGTGGGAGCAGAACTGGAAATGTATTGGGGACATCTGGGTCTCCAAGTGAAAGAGCAGAGCTGGGGAGTAATGTGAGGTGTTTACTATGGACATTTAATTGGCTGGGTCCTGATATACCAAATTTCCTATATACCTAGAATTTTTCTACACAATAAAGAATTGGGACATCTAAAATCTCAGTAATACCTACATTGAAAACTGCTGAATAGAAATTGGCTAAAAAGAAGGCATGTCTACAGAAATATATTGGAAGGATTTAGTTAGACTTTTGGCCATTCATGTAGCACAGAGTCTAGGATATTCATATACTAACTCTCTTTGATATCTCTCAATAACTGACTGAACAAGAGAATTTTGATTTGAAGAGACCCTTCAAAGTATATTGTCATCATATTTTCTACAACACTAATTTGTAATTAATATTATCACTTTGCACAAGCACTGACCTTGTCTTGAAAAGTTAAGAATGGTTAAAATAATAGACGTCTATTTTTATGTTAGATCATTGGGGAAAAATGGCATTATACAACTATGTATATGCCAACATACTAAAACTGTTGACTCTCAAAAGTGACAGCATGAGGAAAACGGAAGAAATTATAGAGTGACAGGCCTCATCCAGATTTAAGTGGTGATCAGGATCTAGAAATTCCATGAAGATCAAGTTCTCTGGTTACTCTTTTTCACAAGAGCTTCACCAAATCCCCATGATGATCTTTGTGAAAAGTCGGTGATATAATACAGAATATTCACCATCACCACTTGAAACTATACCAGAATGATCTTTTGTACTTGCAAAGTGAGAGAGCTGGTTTTGCTCTTTTGACTAATTAGTGATGTATTCTAAATTGTTATGAAATTTCAATCCTGGAAATTCTCAGAATCATTAATATTTTCAAATTCTGAGTATGTGAGGTTGTACTTGCCTTTAAATATTTTCCCACTAATATCTGATTAACATTAACTTGTCTTGTAACTTGTGAATTGGAATCTTGTCTCTGTATTTTTAGTCTTTTTTTACTTGTTAATTTAACTACCTACTATCTACTTTTATTCCACCTTCTTATAAAAACTAAAGGAAAACAGACAAAAACAAAGTAGTAGCCCTATCATTGAATATTGCTTAATACTCAGTTTGGCTATATGATTACCTTTCCTTAGGAAACAGGAAAATATGGCCCAACAAAGGGAAAAAAAAAAAAAAAGACAGAAAACATCAACTAGGAAGCCCAGTGTTTGGATTCATAGGCAAAAACTTTAAATCAACTGGCTTTAGTATTCTCAGAAAGTTAAAGGAAACCAGGGAAGCAATGTATGAACTAAATGAAAATGTCAATAAAGAGAAAAATATATATATAAAGGGGCCAAATAGGAATTCTAGAGCTGAAAAGTGAAATAACTAAAATTAGAATTTTAGAAATATTTTGATTCCATTGAGAAATAGGCAAAATCCAATATTAAAACTTAAGGGCATGTAAGTAAATAGGTTTTTCTCTATTCTTTGGCTTCTGGGAATCTCAGAAATAAATATATAGTCTTAATATAGAAAGTTGTCTTTAATACTCAATATGAATATTTAATTTTTATCCTCTTGGACTTTACATTGCAAGGAATGTAAAAGAAGGAGGGGAAGGAAAGAAGAAACAAAGGAAACAAACTGAAAGAGAGGAAAAATAATGAAAAAAACCAATGATAGTAATTTTTTATACCTACAATACAAAACATAATGCCATGCAAATGCTAGACCTTCAAAAACATGTATTACCTACTTCCTTAGAATATATTATCTTGTCTTCCTTCTTAATTGTTTTAACTGAGCTTTTCCATAACATGTTTTCAAGTTTACTTATAAAATCCACTGTAACATTAGCCAATGTACATGCATTGTAGAATACAATTATTATTTCATCACCAAATAATGTTCATATTCAATATATTTTCTTTTTTATTTTCTTTTTTTAAGGTTTCCTCTCTTTAATATTCTTCACTGGAATTGAGGTATATCTGCATGTTCTAATGTATAACCACCTTTGCCTTAATACACATTGGTCAAAATAGTAATCTTAACAACTTCACAGTGAATCATTGACTCCAGTTCCCACAAAGAAAAATTAAACTGGAAACTTTTCAGTTTAGTTAGTGTGTATACAAATGCATATTATTTTGAAAATCATGATCTCATTTATTATTTAGTGTTTGAGGCATCTTTAGATACTGAAAGATATGGTCCTTCAGCTTCATATAAGTTATACTTGAAAGCTGTTCTTTGAAACCTCATCTATATTGGTGTCAAACAGAGATGACTTTGAAGTTTTTGTGACAACAAGAAACAAAATCCCACAATTTCAAGGAGTGCCACTTTAAACTGGAAACAGCAGTTATCAGCAAAGATATTGTGAGTTGTTATACAGAGCAAACACTCTTCCTAAGCAAAGTTTTTGATAATCTGTGGTCTTTTCCTCTGATATCCATCTCCAGACTGATAATGCTACTACTCTAAAGAAAATAACTACAAAAACAAAGCAATGTGGGGTGTGTTGTGTGTGTCTGTGTGTGTGTGTTTGTGACAGAGAGACAGAGAGAGAGAGATGATTGTGAAGAGGGCATGGTAACAACAGCATATAGAGAAGTGAGGAAAAGTGGGAAATAAAGCAAAGAATTGGAGATTATATTCACTTTGTAAAAGTAATTTTTGTATTGTATTCAGTTGTGTCCTATTGAAAGCTTTATATGTATATATTTAATTGTCCAGTAGAAAACATTATTTATAGATATGATTTGATTCTTTCCATGATGTATGGATTGCCTCAGAAGTGACATGTGGATGCCCCGTACAAAGAGACCACAGAGAGGAAAACCATGATGCATATCAGTGGTCTCAAACAGGGTGGACAGAGAAACCTGAGAGAGAAATGTGCTTTTTATTTCTTTCACATGTACACATTTTCTGTTTGTGTTGTTCAGCGGTGTGAAATGGGTTTATTCACACAACTCTTCTTTTAAGACTCAAGTTCTCTGTCTTGACCCCAAATGACACTCTTGTCTACCTCATTATATTATCTACTATAACAAAAACATATCTCAGAATTGAGTCTACTGATAAAGCCAATTACACATATATTCTTTGATTTCTGTTCTAGTCTTGTTCATCAAAATACTTGTTAAAGAGAATGATCTTCACAAATGTTGGTGAACCTCTAATTAGTCAAAGTAAAAATAGATGAGCTTCTTGCTAGAACCCGTATCCTAGATGGGAAAATGCAACATAAGTTATGTTTTATAAGACACATGATCAAGACCTACATTATCAGTTAATGAATACGGATTAAGTGATGGAAGAAAAAGATTAGCAATATGGATTGTACTGAAAACAAGTTTTCACTTAAATCTTTGAAGTTCCTTATGTGCCAACAGCACATTCCAAAAGTGTGAATCCTCAGACTTTTTGGATGGTGGGCATTTTGAACAGGGGAATGTCACAGGGAAAATGAGTGCCATCCAGTGATACAAGAGTGACTGCCCTTGTTTTTATTGCTAAGGTAGTGACAAAAACTTACAGGCCTCAGTAAACATTATACATGCAGCAGTTAATGTGACAATAAAATGTCCTTTGACAGACTGAGATATTAAGAGGTTCTGAAGTTTTATGATTTATATATCTCAAGAAATATGAGACCACATGTATAATTGAACAAAAAACTGCATGGAACACTCAGGTTACATTTGTAAATTCAAGATCTCCATTATCTAGAAATAGTGTTGTGTCTCATTTATTTCTCAGGCAAGAATTTGGAACTTTATACAGGTTCCATTTGAATATTCTCCCAAGGTGAATAGTTAGTGCCAAAGAATCTTGTTAACAAAGAAAGAAGGGGAAGGGAGAGGTAGAGTGAGGAAGGGAGAAGGGGAGGGAAGGGAAGGGAGAATTCAGCATTTTCCTGTTTCCTCTGACTACAAATGTTCAGAGATTCTCTAAGTCTTATAACCCGTTAGCACCCATGCCTTCCTACTCCTTTCTCCTCTGGAAAATGTACTTCTCAAACATGTTCTGTGGTGGTCCTGTACTTTAGCTAAGAGGGGGAAAGGAGGCTGTGATTCTACTTCCTTTTTTTTTTTAATTAGATGGGAATGGTTTAGGATCTTTTATGATTTGTACCTCATAGCAAACAAATCTTAGGCTGTTTTCAGATTAGTAGTTCCTCACCTGTTGTTCATACATTTCATAGGATTAGAATCTCAGAAGAGTATTAGAACCAACAGAAGAAGCATCTCTACCATACCCTTAATATTGATCAGTTAGCTTTGGATGAAGCATTTCCAGTCTCATTGTTTGAAAGACAATTCTTTCTGTTTCACTCCATTGGGTATTTGCTTGTAATTCCACCCACAGTTTCAGGATTTATCCTATGAAACGATATAGAAAAGAACTTAATCTCTCTTCTTCATGAAGATACTTTAGATTCCAAACTTAGCTACACCTCTGCTTCCAGTGTTCTTTTGGTTGAAGAGTTTGCTTCACAATAGCCCTTGCTAGTATTGGCTTGTATTTTCCAGTGTTGTTAGAAATGCTCCTTTATTACTGCAAACTGTTACATTTAATAGGCTTTCCTTAATTTATTAGATTAGTCTCCTGTTATTGTTTATTTAGGTTATTTTCATTTCTCATGATTATAAATGGTGAAACAACTAATAACTGTGCATTTTTTTCTTACATCTTGAAATACATTCTTAGGATAGATGCAGATGGTCAAATAGCTTAATTGTTTGGTAGGCATTTTTATTTCACTTTCATAAATTGTCTATTGCATTGATTATTAGAGTGTCACCTGATTTTACAAATCACCCCAAGTTGTATAATGGCTTGAACAAAACAGAAGTTAATTTCTTGTTCCCCTAAATGTTCCGTGTGGCTTCTGGCAGGTGGCAAGTTTGATGCAGGTGGGGAATTCTATATGCTTGTACCAGAAATTATGCTTTGAGAAAGACAGGTTTGTGCATCTCTTTTTCACTCTTCCTATCTTCACTGATTAAGCCAGAGATGAGATCACATAGTAGGTACTCAACAAATATATTGAATGGATGAATGAGTTGATGGGAATATAACTGGAAGAAAAAGGGAAATCTATGCTAAGATGAGAGACAAGGAGGTCCTAGGGCAGACCTTAAAAACCCTCTAGCTCAGATGAGAAGATCATAACCCCCACTGGTAATTTTCTGTTCTTTGGACTCATACTCCTCAGTTTCCAACATCATAACACTTCTCTGGTTTTCCTCAACTATCTCTGAGACCACTCTTTTTGTGTTTCATATAGAAACTACTCTTTCTCTATTTTCTCTTTAAAAATTCATCAATTGTTCTTTCTTTATTGCATGGTGCTAGGTACTTAAGATAGATTACTATTTTATCTATTTCTTAAAACAGCCCTGAGAGAAAGATATTATCTACATTTTATTTAAATAAATAAATCTATAAAAACTATGGTTTAGAAGTGATAGCACATACAACCAATCCCATTGTTAGAAAGTAATAAAACAAGAATTTTACCTTTAGTTTGCAACTCCAGTGCATCTCCTTTTCACTGGATTGGTGTCTTATCACTGCTTTGTTTCTCTCTTCTCCCCCCCTTCCCTCCCCTCCCCTCCCCTCTCCTCTTCTCTCCTCTCCCTGGCTTATGTAAGTCTCCTTCATGTCAGCATCTGTAGTTTAGATAATTGTCCCTGGATGTGGGTTCTAAAGCCATGTAAAGGAAACTGTTCAGGGAGCTTTATTTTTCAGCAATATGGCTAAATGAACTAGCTGGTCTCTCTCCTCTCAAATAAAATGCCATGCATTTCCTAATGACTCCCACTGCACCATATGAAATTTTGTAGGTTTCCGTGGAATTAGATACTGCTGATCCTCCCCTCCATCAGATGCTCTCTCTCCTCTGTTTTCTCTAACCCAGTTTTCTCCTGGTTTTCCTCTGGCATCTGTGGCTGTCTTTTATCAATATTTGCTATTATATCTCTTTTTCAACCAACCTCACAAATCTATTCAATACATATATTTTCTTCTCACTCATCCAACTCTCTAAATGTTTTCCTCTATGACCTCCACTCTCTTGTAAGCTCTTGGTATTTTCTTTGTTTCATTTGTTTATTTTACATACCAAATATCTATTTTTTAAATCTTTATTGGAATATAATTGCTTTACAGTATTATGTTAGTTTCTGCTGTACAACAAAGTGAATCAACTGTATGTATACATATATCCCCATATCCCCTCCCTCTTGAGCCTCCCTCCTACCCTCCCTATCGCACCCCTTTGGGTCTTCACAAATCATCAAGCTGATCTCCCTGTGCTCTGTAGCAGCTTCCCACTAGCCATCTATTTTACATTTGGTAGTGTGTGTATGTCAATGGAACTCTCACTGCGTCCCAGCGTCCCCCCTCCTCCCCACCGTGTCCTCAAGTCCGTTCTCTACGTCTGCATCTCTATTCCTGCCATGCCACTAAGTTCATCTGCACCATATTTCTAGATTCCATATGTATGCATTAGCATACGGTCCAAATATCTATTATATGTTGAGCAGTTTTTGAAGCTAAAGATGCAGCAGTATACAAGGGCAACAGAATCCCCTGCCTATACATGGAGGTTAAATTGAAGGAGGAAAGATGAACAATAAGAAATTAACCATGAAGTGGGAAAAGAATTGTAAAGAAAAGTACAGCAGATGTAGGTGACAGACAGGCAAGTAGTGTGTTGTCTTTTTGTGAGGTGGTCACAGAAGACTTGTATGATAAAACCAAATTTCAGCAGTGACCTGAAAGAGGTGAATGAATGACCCAGATGATATCTGGAGGAGACACATTCCAAGCAAACAGAAGACTATGTGTAAGTTCCCTGGTGTGGGAACATGCTCTTGGATGTGCAGGAACATCAGGCAGGACAGCGTGGTCATGGTGGTGTGAAAGTTTGGGGAATACTAAGAGATAAGGGAGAGATCATTTAGGGGCTGTTAGGCTATGTTAAAATTCTGGATTTTATTCAGTGCAATATGAGGAATCTGTGACAAGTTTTGAACAGAGGAGTGCCATGATCTGATTTTGCAATTAAAGAATTCCAGACATGGCTCTTTGGAGTTTAGAGTGTAGGTGGACAAGTGTCGAAGCAGGTGACTAAATACAACATTTTAGTGATACTTAAAACAAGGGATGATGGTGCTTGGAATAAGATCTTATCCATATGGGAGGTGACAAAATTGCCGATTCTAGATACATTTCAAGGTATAACTGAAAGAAACCAAATCTTTATTGTGCCATCTTAGAGTGCTTTGTGGAGCCTCCAGCATAGATATTGATAGACTTAATTTTTCTGCCTGCAAATACCATTGACACCTCACACTTGCCATGCTTAAGTCAACATCAACCTTTATACCCAGATTGCCTCATAGCCAGTGACTTTCCTGATTGATCTCAGAGAGGAAGCTATTGATCTCAACTGCTAACTTTTCATCTATCAGAGGCAGCTAAAAATAATCCTGCATCACAGAATGGCCGTGAGGATTTAATGAAAATCTTTGTCTGTGCCTCTTGCTCTCTTACGTCTCCCTACTCTTCCCCATCCCCACACCCCCACCTGTACACTTTGTGCTTAGAGAAACTGAATTCTTTAGTGTAGAGCAATAGTGTTCACATGTCTGTCATTACCATAAACATTTTGGAAATTAAACACAGATGCCCAGCATCCTCATCACCACCCCCCCCAAATAGAGATTCTGATTTATTAGGCCTTGAGTAAGGAAATGACATGTATGTTATTGTTTGTGTGTTTTCTTCCCCCACCTCCACCCCCAAAGATCTCCAGGTACTTCCAATTCTAAAGATCAGCCAGGCTTTTGATACACTAACACAGACTCCTCTAGAGGAAATCGGCTCTTTCTTAGTATCTTACCTCTGTTTCCTTTGCCTGAATAGGCTTTGCTATTCCTGTCAACCTGAAAAATGATTTTTCCCTCCAAAGCATGATGAAATAGTACATTCTTTGAACACTCTCTGTATCACTTTATCTTTTCTCTATAGTGAGATTTTAGTGTGAAGAGTTTTCTTTTACTACATTTATCCACTATAATGTAATTTTTAAACTTATATGTCTCTCTCCTCAGTAGATTGCAAAAGACTGAAGTATAGAACATATGTGCCTTCTTATTGCTGTTGTCTGGCATAGAATAATGAATCTATGTTAAACTTTCTTACCAGTTATAATCACATTAGTTTTTAATGTAGTACTTATTAGAAAAGAATTCAATGAAGGAAGGATAGAAGAAGAAGAAAGGAGGGAACAAAGAAAGGAAGGAAAGAATGAAGAAAGAAGTAACAGGGTTAACTTTCTACCCTCTACTTGTAAGTGTTCCTCCTTGATCATCTTATTTTTAACTTGTAAACCATTCACTTCTTCATGATGTGACCAAAGAAAAAAGCAGCTTAATATCTTATTTCAGCAATAGTGACATATTATGATAATTTTTACCTGTATTATCATTGGCATGATGTTTTTCATTTCAGTGGAGAAAAACACATTCTCACTGCTTTCTGTTTGGGCCTACATATAATTTTTCTGATGCCCAATATATATATGTGTTAGGTACAGTCATTTATATTCAGTTAGAGGGGTTAATGAATGGAAAAGCCATGCATGTTATGAGATTTTGATGAGTTTGTTGCTATTTTTTTCAGTGGGAAATTTGTGGAGAAAAAGATGCAAATGGAGCATAACAGTAACACATTAAAGAACTGAGGCTGGGTCTACAAATTTGAATGTGTGTCTCTGTTGAACTAAAACTTTCAGAATTACAGGGCAGTAAAAATTTTGAAGTATTGAAGTGAGAATGTCACAAACAAACTCCATAGGAAAGAGATGAGGCAGGTTAGTCACTATAGATCAAATTATTTTGATGTCCTCTCAATCTCATAATAGAATGCACGTTAAAGATACATCCATTGAAGAGTACACAGTGTGCGTATTGGTAAGAAATATGAGTATAAATGACTGGAGGTAGGCCTTAAAGTTATAAAAATCACTCCAGGGTTCTTAATTTTTTAGCAGCTTTGCCAAGAGAGCTGATAGGCTTCATTTCCTACAACTAAAAACACATACAAATGCTAATTGTGATGTAATATCTTAAGAATTGCCTTATGATTATAACTGAGAATTCATATTCTGTTTTTCATTGATAGCCTTCCTATTAAAATGTCACTGTCATGTTATGCCCCAGTGAAAGATGAGTATTTGATCTAATAATAGTTAGTCCCCATTACCTACTCATATATATGCTAGTTGATGTTAAAAGTGTACTTTTGGTGTACAGCTTTGGGGAGATGCACGAGTGTGCCTCATCTGTGGATAAGCAGAGAGCCTGACTGCTGCTGATGACTTTAGGCAAGTAGATGAACGTCAATAAGATGCAAATTTTGTGCAGGTCTACCGCTTTGTTGTGATTCCTTGGTTGTTTGGAGAATGGAATCCTACTCTACCTGTAACTTTTTCTTTGTAGATGACAGTCATATAATAAGGAACCCAATTGTAGTCAGATCATGGTGTAAAGATGTCTCTTAAATTTCATCTGTCACATCCAGCTTGAGGTAGAATGCCAAGGTCTGATCAGTGTACCATATATTGGTAAATTAGGACACAAATTTCTACTATTTTTTTTTAATACACTGAAATCAATAAACATACACTGTTTCCTTTTTTTTTTAAACAAGCATATCATTGAGTCCAAATAATTGGATTGGGAATGATTGGCATAAACTATTCACCATCACACTATATTCTTCTGGTGACTTATTCAACCAACTACAAAATGCTTCTTTTCAAATGTACCCAGAACACCTAGAAAACTGGTATCTTACATTTTAAATAAAACCTTAATTTATTCTGAAAGGTAAAATTGTATGTATTCTCTGATCATAATACAGCTAAAATTTAATTTAATAAGACATAGGGAAGCCAAGAAAAAGAATAGCCCAAACAATTTAAGCTTTACTTGAAATGTTTCTTTCTCAATAATTTTGGGGTCATAAATGGAATAAAAAATACCAATAGAAGAAAATAGGAAAAGTAAAAAATATGTTAAGTATATGAAATGTGGGCAAATTTTTACTTGGCTAAATCTCCATAGCTAAAAATGTTTTGATTGTTATAAAGAACAATTGAAAATAAATTAGAAATAATTTAATCAAGCACCTAAAATCAACATGGATATAACCTATAGATGGTATTAATACAATATATAAAAGCAGGAATTAATAAATTAAAAAGCTGAAAATAATCGCAATTGTAAAATAAAATTTAGAGCTCTGTTGTAAAGATGAATAAAATAATTCGAAGTATGAGGTGACACAGATTTTTTTCTGATCAAGGGTGATCTAGTTCAAAGAATAGATTCCATTTAACACGCAGTGAACATTAACATTTACAAGGTTTCCAGCCATGGTCTCAACTGGTAATGTTAAATCTGAACTGTCAGGACTTCCCTGGTGGTGCAGTGGTTTGGGAATCTGACTGCCAATGCAGGGGACACAGTTTCAATCCCTGGGCTGAGAAGATGCCACATGCCACAGAGCAACTAAGCCTGTGCGCCACAGCTACTGAGCCCATGTGCTGCAATTACTGAAGCCGCGTGTCTAGAGCCTGTGCTGAACAACAAGAGAAGCCACCACAATGAGAATCGTGCACACTGCAACAGAGTAGCTCCCGCTCGCCACAATTAGAGAAAGCCTGCACACAGCAACGCAGCCAAAAATAAATAATAATAATAATAATTAAAAAAAAATCTGAACTATCACTGACTTTGGGAGAGTACAGGCTAATTTTAACAGAATAACTCTTACCAGAGCTTCAAGCCTCTGCAAACAATTATCTATTATACCTATAGTTACTTTTGACCTATTATTCCTAGACCAGTGTGTTTATCTGTGGCTATTTCTGCTGATGCTTAGTGATGATCATGATAATTATATACTAATTGTTAATTACATAATTATATATGATTAATATAGCTAATTATTATGTAATTAAATAAAACAATATAATTAACTTGATAAAATTATGCTTAATTAAATAAATACTTAAACTACATAATAATAATCTTCATTATTACTGTATCTTTTAATTTTAAAATTGCTTTTAAACTGCTGCTCCTAAAGCTAAACGATTACTTTGTGCCAGACTCAGAAAACTCCAGCATGCTAGGAAGGTTATGATGCAAAACAATCGTATTTTTCCACAACCTAGAAATTTAAGAATTCTTTATTATTCAAATAAGAAATAACAAAGTTTTATTGTTATTACCTAGAAGAGGTTTTTTTTTTTTTTTTCCTAGAAGAGGTTTAAGGTGAACCAATCAATGATATTAACAAGGCTACAAGGGAGGCATGATTAGTTTATACACATTTTAAGGTATCTTGGAATCATCCAATGACATTCAAATGTCTGACAGATAAGGAAAAAAATTTTCTTTTATTCAATAAAATGTATTCCTTGTAGTATCTGAAGTTAGAAATGTAGTGTTATTGTTATTGAGTTACCAGACATACCTTCAAATATTGAAATTTCTATTGTTTAATAATTAGGTTTCTGATCATATAAAATGGCTTTCTCTCACACTTTGTTTTTTAGAGCAGTTTTAGGATTACAGCAAAATTGAGTAGAAGGTGTAGAGATGTCCCATATACTCTCTGCCCCCACACATGCATAGCCTCCCCATTATCAACATCTTCCACCAGAGTGGTACATTTTTTCCAATTGATAACTCTATACTGACATATCCTTATCATCCAAAGTCGGTGGTTTACGTCAGGGTTCACTATTTGTGTTGTGCATTCTATGCGTTTGAACCAATTTATTATGACGTGTCTCCACTGTATGAACCATTTTCACTGTTCTAAAAATCTTCTATGTTCTGCCTATTTATCACTGCCCCTCTCCACCCACTGACTGCTGGCAAATGCATTTTTCCTGTCTCCGTAGTTTTACCTTTTCTAGAATGTCATATAGTTGGAATCATATTGTATATAGCCTTTTCAGATTGGCTTCTTTGTGTTAGTAATATGCCTTTAAGGTTCTTCCATGTCCTTTCATGGTTTGATAATTCAGGTCTTTTTAACGCTGAATAACATTTTATCATCTGGATTTACCAGTTTATCCATTCACTTACTGAAGAACATCTGGGTTGCTTCCAAGTTTGGGCAGTTATGAGTAAAGCTGCTGTATAAACATCTGTGTGTAGGTATTTTTACCGATATATTTTCAACTCCTTTGGGTAAATATCAGAGAGTTATTTTTGGATTGTTCAATTAGAGTATGCTTAGTAAGAATTCGTTTTCACAAATACTTTCATTAACATTATTTACATGATATGTTTTATATTATCATCATAAAGATGTTTCCAAGGTGTGTAATTTACTTACCTAGTCTAAGACATTTATATAATAAGCAAAGACACCATTATATTATGCCTACTTTGAATCTAGGACTAACATTAGACATTTTTTTATTAGGAAAGAGAGGACAGATTTCAAAGCCTAGAAGAGCTGACCCAGACTATAGCAAGGGCCTTGGAGAGATCTATCAATCTTGAGTTTCCCAGTAGGGTTCCTTGGAGATCAGATTGTCAAGTGGAAGACCAAGTCCTAGATACAGGCTGATTGAGGACCATGAAAGTAACTAGAATATGGACTTTAGCACCAGGAACAATAATCATTCAACAAAATGGAGGAACCTAGTAGATACTACATCTTAAGAACTAAGAGAAATATTCTTTCTGAAGAGTTTTCAAACTATGGAAAGGAAAAGTTGCAGAATAATAGGTCACAGCCTTTTTCATCCTTTCTGTCTCAAGGGAGAATTAACCTAGAAATTGAATCTATAGTTGAGATCAAGTGGGCTCAGCTATGTGGAGAAGAATGATGCTGGGACTAGAGGGTTAGGCAAAGCCCAGTCAATACATCCCAGTTTAGCTATGACTAGAAATGTAAGCATTTAGCCTTGGATTTTATGCTGAAAAATGATAAAAAAAATCTCTGTATTCAAGGTACTGGATAGAGTTGTTACTGCTAATATAGCTGTCAGTGGTTAATTGGACCATGTCTTATATGCCTTTGCTGGTAACCAAAATTGTCTATGTTTCCTATTAACAGAATGGATTTCTATTACTGTATCATTGTCATTCTTTTAAGTAAGATGGAACTTTGAGTTTATTAGCATGCTTAGCACACTTTCTGCTGATATTTTCTTACTAAGTCACTACATAAAGATAGAAATTAGGGAGAACCTGCTCTGTATGACCTAGTTTCTTCTCTGAGATGGCTGCGGCACTAAAATATACACAAGTGAAAGAGCTAGTGTCTTTGTGTCATGCAGTATTGCAAACAAAGTCTTAGCTGACTGTACTTTCTGCAGTCAGTTTCCTTCAAGTGTTTCAGCAATGGTAAGAGCAAGGAGATGCTAGTATTTAAAACTGAGTTGATATTCTTGTTCATTGTAGGAATTATTAGATCAATTTCTCAACATATGCTTGTAAAATCAGGCAGGAGCTAGATGCCAAGTGGATTTGCTCTTTGCCATTTTAGCTTCTGATAATGAGGCTATCTTACCATATTACTCTTTGCTAAAAATAAACATAAGTGTTTTTCTTAATGAGTAATTGATGGGCCACACTAATGGTTTCAAAATGACAGTTCAATCCCACCTGCTTAGAATCCCTGACATCTGTTGAAATAAATCTATGTGAAACCAAGGGGGAAAAACCCACTAAATTATTAAAGCCAGCAAATGGGTAAAGGTACTATCAATTGGCTAGAAATATTAATGAATATCTAAAAATATGTTGCAGATTGAATTATATTGTGAGTCAAACAAAAGTGGCTGATATCAAAAAATAGGTAGGGACAGGAAACTTTTGAGATGTGTGAATGGAACACAGTACCACAATAGTACCACAAATTTAAGGCAGTAGAGACTTTTAGCAATCTTATAGTGTGAAGCCCAAACCAAAGGAATGCTACAATGGCAGAATTGAATAGTTGTGACAGCCCATGTTGCTCACAAGGGCTATAAAATATTTACTGTCTTGTCCTTAAAACAAAGTTTGCCAACCACATAGAAGATTCAATTCATTATTATACATTAACCTTGTACCCAAGAATTTTGCTAAACTTACTAATCAGTATGCATATTTTTTTTTTCTAGAGCATTTTAGATTTTCTATGTATGCAGTTATGCCATCTTGTAAAAAAGACAGCTTTACTCTTGAGGTCCCAATCTTTGTACTTTTTAATTTTTTTAATTTTTTTATTTTTTTGGGGGTACACCAAGTTCAATCAACTGTTTTTATACACATATCCCCGTATTCCCTCCCTCCCTTGACTCCCCCCCCTCGCGTCCCCCCCCCACCCTCCCCGTCCCAGTCCTCAAAGGCATCTTCCATCCTCGAGATGAACTCCCTTTGTTATACAACAACTTCCCACTGACTATCTATTTTACAGTTGGTACTATATATATGTCTGTGCTACTCTCTTGCTTCGTCTCAGCTTCCCCTTCAGCCCCCTCCCCACCAAACCTCGAGTTCTCCAGTCCATTCTCTGCATCTGTGTCCTTGTTCTTGTCACTGAGTTCATCAGTACCATTTTTAGATTCCGTATATGTGAGTTAGCATACAATATTTGTCTTTCTCTTTCTGACTTACTTCACTCTGTATGACAGACCCTAGGTCTATCCACCTCATTACATACAGCTCCATCTCATCCCTTTTTATAGCTGAGTAATATTCCATTGTATATATATGCCACATCTTCTTTATCCATTCATTTCTTGATGGGCATTTAGGTTGCTTCCATGTCCTGGCTATTGTAAAAAGTACTGCAATAAGCATTATGGTACATGTTTCTTTTGGGATTATGGTTTTCTTTGGGTATATGCCCAGGAGTGGGATTACTGGATCATATGGTAGTTCTATTTGTAGTTTTTTAAGGAACCTCCAAATTGTTTTCCATAGTGGCTGTACCAACTTACATTCCCACCAACAGTGCAGGAGAGTTCCCTTTTCTCCACACCCTCTCCAACATTTGTTGTTTCCAGATTTTGTGATGATGGCCATTCTGATTGGTGTGAGGTGATACCTCACTGTGGCTTTGACTTGCATTTCTCTGATGATGAGTGATGTTGAGCATGTTTTCATGTGTTTGTTGGCCATCTGTATGTCTTCTTTGGAGAAATGTCTATTTAGGTCTTCTGCCCATTTGTGGATTGGGTTATTTGCCTTTTTGGTATTAAGCTGCATGAGTTGCTTGTATATTTTGGAGGTTCATCCTTTGTCCGTTGTTTCGTAGGCAACTATTTTTTCCCATTCTGAGGGTTGCCTTCTAGTCTTGTTTATGGTTTCTTTCGCTGTGCAAAAGCTTTTAAGTTTCATGAGGTCCCATTTGTTTATTCTTGATTTTATTTCCATGATTCGAGGAGGTGAGTCCAAAAGGATTTTTCTTTGATGGATGTGATAGAGTGTTCTGCCTATGTTTTCCTCCAGGAGTTTGATAGTGTCTGGCCTTACATGTAGGTCTTTAATCCATTTGGAGTTTCTTTTTGTGTATGGTGTTAGGAACTGTTCTAATTTCATTCTTTTACATGTTGCTGTCCAATATTCCCAGCACCACTTACTGAAGAGGCTGTCTTTTTTCCATTGTATATTCATGCCTCCTTTGTCAAAGAAAAGGTGCCCATATGTGTTTGGGCTTACATCTGAGTTCTCTATTCTATTCCATTGATCGTCCTTTCTATTTTTGTGCCAGTACCATACTGTCTTGATCACTATGGCCTTGTAGTATAGTTTGAAGTCAGGAAGCCTGATTCCACCAACTCCATCTTTCCTTCTCAAGATTGCTTTGGCTATTCAGGGTCTTTTGCGTTTCCATACAAATTTTAAGATTTCTTGCTCTAGTTCTGTGAAAAATGCCATTGGTAATTTGATCGGGATTGCATTGAATCTGTAAATTGCTTTGGGTAGTACAGTCATTTTCATGATGTTGATTCTTCCAATCCAGAAACATGGTATGTCCCTCCATCTGTTTGTATCATCTTTGATTTCTTTCATCAGTGTCTTAAAGTTTTCTGCATACAGATCTTTTGCCTCCTTAGGCAGGTTTATTCCTAGGTATTTTATTCTTTTTCTTGCAATGGTGAATGGGAGAGTTTCCTTAACTTCTCTTTGTGCTCTTCCGTTGTTAGTGTATAGGAATGCAAGAGATTTCTGTGCACTAATTTTGTATCCTGCTACTTGACTAAACTCATCAATTAGTGCTAGCAGTTTTCTGGTAGAGTCTTTAGGGTTTTCTCTATATAGTATTATGTCATCTGCAAAGAGTGACAATTTGACTTCTTCTTTTCCAATTTGGATTCCTTTGATTTCTTTTTCTTCTCTGATTGCTGTGGCTAAAACTTCCAAAACTATGTTGAATAATAATGGTGAGAGTGGATACCCTTGTCTTGTTCCTGTCCTTAGAGGGAATTCTTTCAGTTTTTCCCCATTGAGAATGATGTTGGTTTTAGGTTTCTCATATATGGCTTTTATTATGTTGAGGTAATTTCCTTCTATGCCCATTTTCTGGAGAGCTTTTATCATAAATGGATGTTGAACTTTGTCAAAAGCTTTTTCTGCATCTATTGAGATAATCATATGGTTTTTATCCTTCAATTTGTTGATATGATGTATCATGTTGATTGATTTGCATATATTGAAGAATCCTTGCATCCCAGGGATAAACCCCACTTGTCATGGCGTATGATTTTTTTAATGTGCTGTTGGATTCTGTTAGCTAGGATTTTGTTGAGAATTTTTGCATCTATATTCATCAGTGATGTTGGTCTGTAATTTTCTTTTTTTGTGACATCTTTGCCTGATTTTGGTATCCGGGTGATGGTGGCCTCGTAAAATAAGTTTGGGAGTGTTGCGCCTTCTGCAGTATTTTGGAAGAGTTTGAGAAGGATAGGTGTTAGCTCTTCTCTAAATTTTTGATAGAATTCGCCTGTGAATCCACCTGGTCCTGGGCTTTTGTCTGTTGGGAGATTTTTAATCACTGCCTCAATTTCCGTACTTGTGATTGGTCTGTTCATAGTTTCTATTTCTTCCTGGTTCAGTCTTGGAAGATTGTATTTTTCTAAGAATTTATCCATTTCTTCCAGGTTATGCAATTTATTGGCATAGAGTTGCTTGTAGTAGTCTCTCATGATCTTTTGTATTTCTGAGGTGTCTGTTGTTACTTCTCCTTTTTCGTTTCTAATTCTGTTGATTTGCATCTTCAGACTTTTTTTCTTGATGAGTCTGGCTAATGGTTTATCAATTTTGTTAATCTGCTCAAAGAACCAGCTTTTAGTTTTATTTATTTTTCTTATAGTTTCTTTCCTTTCTTTTTCATTTATTTCTGCTCTGATCTTTATGATTTCTTTCCTTCTGCTCACTTTGGGGTTTCTTTGTTCGTCTTTTTCGTATTGTTTGAGGTGTAAGCTTAGATTGTTTATTCGATATTTTTCTTGTTTCTTAAGGTAGGACTGTATTGCTGTAAACTTCCCCCTTAGAACTGCTTTTGCTGCATCCCATAGGTTTTGGGTTGTTGTGTTTTCATTGTCATTTGTTTCTAGATATTTTTTGATTTCCTCTTTGATTTCTTTAGTGATTTGTTGGTTGTTTAATAGTGAATTGTTTAGCCTCCATGTGTTTGTATTTTTTGCAGTTTTTTTCCTCTAATTGATATCTAGTCTCATGGCATTGTGGTCTGAGAAGAGGCTTGATATGATTTCAATTTTCTTGAATTTGCCAAGGTTTGGTTTGTGACCCAAGATGTGATCTATCCTGGAAAATGTTCCGTGTGCACTTGAGAAGAAAGTGTATTCTGTTGTTTTTGGATGGAATGTCCTATAAATATCAATTAAGTCGAGATGGTCTATTGTGTCATTTAAAGCTTGTGTTTCTTTATTTGTTTTCTGTTTGGATGATCTGTCCATTGATGTAAGTGGGGTGTTCAAGTCTCCCACTATTATTGTGTTTCTGTCGATTTCCCCTTTTATGGCTGCTAGCATTTGCCTTATGTACTGAGGTGCTCCTATATTGGGGGCATAGATATTTACCATTGTGATATGTTCTTCTTGAATGGATCCCTTGATCATTATGTAGTGTCCTTCCTTGTCTCTTGTAATAGTCTTTACTTTCAAGTCTAATTTGTCTGATATGAGTATTGCTACTCCAGCTTTCTTTGGACTTCCATTTGCATGGAATATCTTTTTCCATCCCTTTACTTTCAGTCTATATGTATCCCTTGGTCTGAAGTGGGTTTCTTGTAGGCAGCATATAGAAGGGTCTTGTTTTTGGATCCATTCAGCCAGTCTGTGTCTTTTGGTTGGAGCATTTAATCCATTTCCATTTAAGGTGATTATTGACATGTTTGTTTCTCTTACCATTTTCTTAATTGTTTTGGGTTTGTATTTGTAGGTGTTTTCCTTTTCTTGTGTTTCCTACTTAGAGAAGTTCCTTTAGCACTTATTGTAAGGCTGGTTTGGAGGTGCTGAATTCTCTTAACTTTTGCTTATATGTAAAGCTTTTGATTTCTCCCTCAAATCTGAATGAGATTCTTGCTGGGTAGAGTATTCTTGGCTGTAGGTTTCTCTCTTTCAGGACTTTCAGTATATCCTGCCGTTCCCTTCTGGCCTGCAGAGTTACTGTAGAAAGGTCAGCTGTTATCCTTATGGGTTTTCCCTTATATGTTATTTGTTGCTTTTCTCTTGCTGCTTTTAATATTTTTTCTTTGTGTTTAATTGTCATTAGTTTGATTAATATGTGCCTTGGTGTATTTCTCCTTGGGTTTATTCTGTATGGGACTCTCTGTGCTTCTTGGACTTGGTTATTTATTTCCTTTCCCATGTTTGGGAAGTTTTCCACTATAACCTCTTCAAATATTTTCTCAGACCCTTTCTTGTTTTCTTCTTCTTCTGGGATGCCTATAATTCGAATGTTGGTATGCTTAATGTTATCACTGAGGTCTCTGAGACTGTCTTCTATTCTTTTTATGTTTTCTTTTTCCTGCTCTGTGGCGTTTATTTCCCCCATTCTATCTTCCAACTCACTTATTCGTTCTTCTGCCTCAGTCATTCTGCTGGTTATAGCATCTAGAGTATTTTTAATTTCAGTTATTTTATTATCCATTGCTGTTTGTTTTTCTGAGTTCTTATGAACTGTTTCTTGTACTTTTTCTATTTTGTTATTGAGATTTTGTATCATTTTTACTATCATTACTCTGAATTCTTTTTCAGGCATTTTTCCTATTTCCTCTTCATTTATTTGGTCTTGTGGGTTTTTTTTCCTGCTCCTTTGCCTGCATGGTGTTTCTTTGTTTCCTCATGGTTGTCCAAACTTTTGGGGTTGCTTGTCCTGGTGATAGAGGTGTTTATAGAAGACTCTCCAAGCCTCAGACTAATGTCCAAGTGTTGGGTTAAGGAAATACTAAGTCTAGGAAACACATACATGTATAAGACACACAATTACTGAATCCATTAGGACATAAGGTTCTGGAATGACCTGACAGAACCCCAGTATGCTATCAGGTATTCAAAGAGAAACCCAGCAGAAATTGACAACTGAAACAGAACAAATCAGAGACAAAAGCAAAAGCAAACAAACAAACAAATAACACCTTACACATACAAACACTAATCTAGGGAGATTTTGTAAGCTAGAATCAAATATAGAAAAGAGCTAGAGTACCACCAGACAGAATGTAGATTCTCATAATGAAATTAGACAATTGTACTAAGAACTAAGATAAAGACAAAAATCTAATATTAAATACCAAGGCAGTGCATCATCTGGAGAATAGAGCAAGGAGTCTGAGCAGATCGATAGTGTTGCTTATAAGTATGTTAAGATAAAATAAACTAAAAATGGATGGAAGAAAGGGGAGCAGAAGAGCATAGTTTGATTGGAAATATGCAAATAAAAAGAAAGGAATAGAAATGTATAAAAGATAGGGATGAAAGGAAAGTATGAGAGATATATTGTCCGTAGTACCAAAAACTTAGCTAGATATAGAAGTATATAAAAAGGCAAAAAAATAAAAATAGAATAAAAAATAGCATTAAAAAAGTTATGTTATAATACTTGTAGGTCCCTTAGGACTAAGTTCGTAATTAATAAAGGAAAAAAAAAAATCCAGAACTGATCCCAGAATGGACCAGTTCAATAGGATTGATACTAATATTTCTGTTTCCTTAGAGTCTCAGCTGTAGGTGTCCTACTTGCCTTGGGTTTTTTTGCATTATTCTGTGACCAGCAGAGCTTTCTTTATTGTTGGTCTGTAAGCGTTGGTGTGTGTGGAGGGAGAGGGTACAATATTGGCTCCTTCTCCTGGGAGTGAGTGAGCAGTGGCGCACCGTTGTTTTAGTCGTGCTTGGAGCTTGGAGGTGCCTGTTGCAGAGGGACGCTGGTGGCTCAGATGTAAACAGAAAGTCTCAGAGTTGGGCCTCTCTGGGTTTTTTTTTTTTTTCTCTTGGCAGCCTCCCTGCTGCCAGTGTTCCAAGGGGTTTTAATCCATCCCCAGCCAAGTGCCTGAGGGTCCTTGTTATCCCTGAGTGCCTTAGGTGGCCCACAGTGCATCTCTCCAATGCCTGTTGCAGAGGCACAGAAAGAGAGAGAGAGGCTATACCCGCAGCTCCTCCCCTTCGCCCGTGAGCCTGCAGCATCCAGCCGCCATCATGGCCGGGCAGCTCTCAGGGGCAGGCACTCCTTGCCACGAACCTCTTCCCTCCTGTCCTCTCGGTCCGTCACCTTACTGGCAACAGTGTTTCTCACCCTGAACCAGCTCTCCGGTTCCCACGCTCCCGCTCCCGGACCCTCTGTTCAGCTGTGAATCGACGTCTCGGTTGGGGAACGCTGAGCTGTGGTGCGGACCCTCTGTATGTTTCTCACTCCCTCCCGTCTGCCACAGCTCCGCCGCTTCACCCTCTTTGAGCCGTCGTAGATGCCTCCCTACCGGTTATGTCGGGCTCCTTGCAGTCTTTTCTGGTGTCTGAGGTCGTCTGCTGGTGTTCAGCTGGTTCTCTGTGGAAATTATTGTGTCCTTCAGTGCATTCCCAATGCAGCTGTGGAGAGGGATGCATTCCACGTCGCTCTACTTCGCCGCCATCTTTTTCTCCCCCAATCTTTGTACTTTTAATTCTTTTTCTTGTACTGTGTAGCTCCTCCAGCTGAATAGAAGTAGTGATTGTGAATATTCAGGGGAGAATAATTCTGTGTTTGGCATATAAGTATAAAGTTGGATTTAGTTTTTGGTTTTTTTTTGAGATACCTTTTCTTGGAGTAAGAATTTTCTTTTGTTGGTACTTAGATAAAATCATATATATATGTATATATATGATGTGTCTGTAAAACATTGGATTTTAAAAATACAATGGTTATAATATACATGATTTTTATTAAAAATTACTGTTTAAATATGATATACACATTCATACACAAACATGTATACATGCATATGAATATATAAGGAAGGTATGTAAAGGATATGTGTGGAAGGATATAGAAGAAAATAGATTAGTGTTAATGTTGTTTAAGTGAGATAAAAAAATCTTAGGGTAAATCTGATTTTTTTATTTTCTACCCTTTCGTATGTGTATGTTATTTATAGTCTTTTTATTTTTTTTTATAGAAATGATTATGAGATATTTTTTAAAAAGTGTATGCCACATTATAGGTACCTCATGATTATAAATATAAATAAATTTTATTTTTACTGAACATTTTTACTTAAATTCTTATGAGTCCTTAGGATATACCAGGAATTCTAACAGGTGCTTTACACATTGTAACTCATGCTCATATAAAAATATTGAAAAGAAACAAGCCTCAAATACACCGTGTCATCGTGTATGTATTAGATTGTGGACAAATTATTTTTTGTTTTCTATACTTTCAAATTAAATTACATTCATTATTAAAATTCAAATTAACATTTTAGGAAGTGTTAATTTACTGTTATACTTAATATGAATACACAACAGGCATCTTTCATTTGTGCAGACACTTTATGATTTCCATTTTCCAGGAAAGAAGAATAGCATGATGATGCCTTTGCATTGGGATTTATTTTTAAATGTTGGAGTTTGAAGTTCTCAGATTTTAGGTTCTGTTTAGACTTGATTTGATTATGCTGTTATTTGTCATGGTTTTTATCTGAGGGCACAGGCACCTTTTATTTTTTATGTCCAATTATTAGAGTTGTTTAGAATCTGTAGAAAGGATTGAGTTTTGAGATTGATGCCTTTATGTGGCAGTTTGCTGTGTCTCACAGCTGCAAAATAATGCCACCCATGCTTCTCTGGCCCAAACAAAAACAAGAATTGTTAAGGAGAGGATATGGAATGGTCATTATAAATACATTTTCACTCAGCGGGAGATGTGGAGTGGAGTCATTCACTGTGCACTCCAGTCACTGGGTCAGCGTTCTAATCTCACGTCAGAAGGATTCAGCTAAAGCACCCTTTTTATCAGCAACTGTCTCATCCAAATTGCACAATGTGATCATAGGTATTTTTCAAACGTATGTATCTATCATATTTGAAAAATATTAACCCATTAAAACTAGCTAACCTGTCAGATGTTGATAGTTACGATTTAACAAACATGCTTCTATTAAAGCTTAGGAAGTGCCATAGAAATTGAGAAAATGTTATGGCCACAGGAAATATCTCACAATATTCCTATTAGTTCTCTATCCCTTCATTTTACCTGAATGTTTAAAATGATTTATTCTGTGGAAATGCAAATATTGTTCTATCACCTGCTGATATCTGCTTTTCTTTAGTCTGATTTGCTGCTGGGTTATTACCACTGTGCTTTACTTGATAAAATCCTGGACTCTTTTTTTATTTTTTTTGGAGAAAGTGACTTCTACTGCCATTGCTGAACAAGCTTTTTCCTCTACTACTTGTCATGTCTTACTGTTGCAAAGCATGTTTTGTTTGATCTTAATTATTGCTTTGGGCAAAACAGGTGGACTCCCTTCCTTGTACTGAGCTACAGAAGATCAAGGTTCTGTGATGGATGGTGGGTAAACCTGAAGCCTTCATAAAGCTGAGGATTTTGTGTGCACACTTTTCTTATTTCGCACCTGTCATTTTTTTATCATGGTTCATCATAGCTACCTCATGCTGTGTAGCCACATGGCCACCAGAATGACACTTACCATTACAAATAAGAACCCAGCTTGAGTTATTACCTGCATCTGGAGGGGGAGAGTGTTTGAGGGAAAACCGAAAATAAAAATGATTGATTTTATAACACATTTTAAGGTGTTCCATATACTTTCATTCTGATATCACTACTTCCGGTCTGACTATACACATACTGATTTTTAAATGTATCTCAGAAAGGAACTTTGATAAGTGATAATTGGAAGAATATATAAATTATGACTGGATGCCCAGTAGTGATGGCTGATGTATAATTTATTAATCTTCTCCATTAAAAAATAATAAAAACAAAGCAAATGAAAATAAAACAAAAAATGACTTAGTTGAATATATTTTATATATCATATATATATGTATATTTTTATAACATGTGTATATAAGAGGGTGAGTTAAAAATTATCTGCACTCTGGCTGTAGAATTTATTTTAATTAACTTTTAGAAAAGACAAATACATCATTTTTTGATGTAATCTTGCTTTTCAATTCACTTTGTCCATCTGTCAACAAGCTTTCATATTCCCTCATTAAAAAAATGTTTTAGGCTGAGCTGCAAGTCATGAACGCACCACTGCTTTCACTTCTTCATCAGAAGTGAATCTTCATCCTCGCAGGGCTACTTTCAGGTGACCAAACAGGTGAAAGTCCAATGGAGCAAGATCAGGAATATAGGGAGGATGCTTTAACACCTCAAAACAAAGTTTTTGCAGAGTGTCGACAGTGTGGGCAGAAGTGTGGATGTGCATTGTCATACAAGATCACAACGCCCTTGGATAGCAGTCCTGTGTGTTTAATCCGAAGTTTAGGCTTCAGCACAAACTTTTCGAAACCTAAGTCTGTCTTGGATTATTTCATAGGCAGAGCCATGGCTAATTTGCAAATGGTTTGCCACATAATCCACTGTCATTCATCTATTTGACAGAATCATTTCATGTGTACGCTCAATGTTGTCATCATCCATGGATGTGGACGGGCTTCCAGCTCCTTCTTGATGGCTAACACTTGTGCCATCTTCCTTGAACTTCACTAATCCATTCATACACGCTTCTTCGCAACAAAACACTTTCTCCATACTGTGCACAAAGTCTTTGATAAATAACCACATCAGGTACACCCTCAGACCACAAAAAAGGGCCACTGTACCCTGCTGTTCTTTCATGCAAATCACCAGTGGGGCATCCATTTTTGCTCTTGCTGCAGTTACAAATGAACTGATGTAACACATTCACACCTGCACAGCAGTGACTGGGGAGACAGTAGCCTTGCATGGAAAGTGCTGATAAGACAGTGTGGCCAACAGAAGTTTTAATATAACCGGGGTGCAGATAATTTTTGACTCACCCTTGTATCTATATCACATTGTGTATGTATGATGTGTACACAAAAGTAATTTGTATCCATATTATTTAGTATTCAGAATGTTTGTTACACTCTGATGTAACTCTACTTATACAGGAAGGTTAACTGTACTCTTCTCTGGATAGGAGGTTCCTAATAATTTTATACATTTCTGTATTTTTCACATTTTCTACAAAGACCATATCTTAACTATTATAACCAAATTTATATTTAAATCAGAATTATTATCTTGGGTATTATGTGGAACTCATTTAAAGCACAACACACTATAAAATTAAGTGCACATATACACATATGCAGAAATTGGTATCATATGTACTGAACTGTATGTACAAGGGATGGTTCAAGATAGTCGGGCAATGCACAGTTTGCTTCTTCCATTCAATTCTTTGGGGTTTCCTACATTTTCTATTATAGATATGTATTACATAAAATGAGGAAAATACGGTTATTTGACAAAAAAGATAAATTTAAACTCATAGAAATCATTCTGACAGAAGGGATAATGTGAGGTTAATTCAAACTCCACTGAAGCCAGGAAAATAAATGTAAGGTAATCATTTTTATAGGGAAGTAATTGACCTGGGCAGTTAGTAGTTTGAAATAGCTACACAGGTGAAAGGTGATTATTATCAAAAATATAGTCCCAAATTATGGGAGATAGATTTGAAACAATTTAAAGGAAAGGTATAAAAGAGTCTGGGGCATGAGATACTGTAAAGAAAAGTGATTTCAGTTTTCTGTTAAGTTTTCTGATGTGAATTTTACTTTAGTATTTTAGATGACCTCAAAGAAGAAGCACATAGAAGTTCTAAAAATGCAAGTTCTGAGAGAGGTCTATATAATTTTTAATGATTGGACAAAATAATAGGAAGAAGGATGTGCAAATAAAGATGTTTGTAAGAGAATTAATTTATATCTCCATAATATTTGGTTACATAATCTCCAGGACCTGTGCTATCATATAAATTTATTAAAAATGGTTTCAGAGACAAAACAACTTAATGTTATCTTTTTTTTTCTTTTTTAAATATTAATTTTTAAAATTGAAGTATAATTGATTTGTAGGGGTCTGACAATCTCTGCTGTACAGCAAAGTGACTCAGTTTTACACATACATTCTTTTTTTAAATATTCTTTCCCATTATGGTTTATCACAGGATATTGAATACAATTCCCTGTGCTATACACTAGGACCTTATTGTTTATCCATCTTATATATAATAGTTTACATCTGCTAATCCCAAACTCCCAGTTTTTTCTTCCCTTTCCCCCGTCTTCCCTGGCAACCACAAGTCTGTTCTCTATGTTTGTGAGTCTGTTTCTATTTTGTAGATAGGTTCATTTGTGCCATATTTTAGATTCCACATATAAGTGATATCATATGGTATTTGTCTTTCTCTTTCTGACTAATTTAACTTAGTATGATAATCTCTAGTTGTATCCATGTTGTTGCAAATGGCATTATTTCATTCTTTTTTATGGCTGAGTAATATTCCATTGTGTATGTGCACCACATCGTCTTTATCCATTCATCTGTTGATGGACAGTCAGGTTGTTTCCATGTTTTGGCTATTGTGAATAGTGCTGCTATGAACATAGGGGTTCATGTATCTTTTTGAATTATAGTTTTGTCGAGTTATGTGCCCAGGAGTGGGATTGTTGGATCATATGGTAATTCTATTTTTAGTCTTCTGAGGAACCTCCACAATGTTTTCCATAGTGGCTGCACCAACTTACATTCCCACCAACAACATTTTCTCCAGCATTTATTATTTGTAGACTTTTTTGGTGATGGCCATTCTGACTGGTGTGAAGTGTAAATTCATTCTAATTTTACCGTGTCCTGACCGTGAACAGTACTCTTTTCTCAAGATTCCTTTCCCCAAACCTTCTGTAACTCCCTCTTTTACATTCAGATTTTGTCCTATGCTTTCTCTTTTTTTAGAAACCCTTTTTTAGGACAAAATTAGTTTGTTTACCCCAGCAAAATGCTTTTCCATTTTTTATATATCTTAAAACATTTTCCTTTCATATAAAGATGTTTTCCTTATCAATTTTAGTAGTTTTAATTACATATATTAATTAGAATTGTTAACCCTCGGAAACCTTAATTTCTAGTGAAAACTAAGAAGTTGTGAACTATTTGTTTTACCACTACTTTTTGATTGGCAAAGTTATGGATACAATTCATAATTTCTAGAAACATACATTTTGTCATAGCGTAATTTTTTCCCACTGTGGTACAAAGTAATGTTTACAATAAATCCAGCGTCTTTAGATTTTATGTGTAATGAGTTGTCATTAAAGCTCATAAATTGTTTCTATCTTGAGGCTGCTGAGTAATTATCAACCTCAATAAATTTTTGAATTTTTCAACAATGAGAAATCAAGACGTAATAATACTAAAATGTAGTTCCAATGCAGAGTTTTCCTAAATCTATCACTTTCAATTTTTATATCTAAAGAAATCCACAAAATCATTTTGTGATCATTTAAGTACATTTTTCAGGTGAATATTATGGTCATTGTAATTCATGTTTGATGTTAATAACTTATGCCTGAATTCAGAAATGATATGGATGGATCCAGAAGATAGTTTCTTGTGGTTCTTTTCATTAGGTATCTTTTGATAATTGCTAGTATGAGCATGAAATATATATATCTACTATATTTGTTGGACTATGAGTTTAGAAAATTGTATTCAATTTTCCTTTGATTTTCTCAGTTCTCTTTGTACCAGCTGTGCTCAGTAAATGTTTGTTAAATTGAAAAAAACAAAAAGAGAATCATTTATTTAGAATGCGAATTTACAAACATCTGCATTTACCTTAACAAAGCAATGATTCTATGTATAAGACCCAGTGACTGCAAAAAGTAGTTAATGGTTTTAAATATTCACATTACATAGTTTCTGCATGGAATGGCTCACACACCAGATTCTGTGTCACTGAGAGCATTTAGAACACGAAATGCGATTAAAAATAAACCACCTGATGTTGCAGTCGAATTGCCACTAGAAGTAGTGCTTAAGCAATTTTAGCAATGCAGGTGTGCGGGTATAATGATGCCCCCTTAGAAATCTTTTTAGATATTATCCACTGTGAATGTAAAGCAGCAAAATCCCATAGGTAGAGAGCAGACTTTTTCTTTTTTTTCAATTTAAATTTTATTTTCAAATTGCCTTTTTATTTTTGATGGCATTAAACAAAAGAGTGTTGACAATTTATGCAGCTCTCTATAGTTTAACTTATGCTGTAATTTCTGTTCTGTATAAAATTCCTGCTTTCTCTATAGATTTCCTTTTCCAAATAGGATTGGAGTGGGCTTTAAATAGGAAAATTATACTCTAAGGATACAGTTAAAATCAATTTTATCTGAGACAGTGGTTTTTAAATTAAAATACAGTAAGTCATCATATATGTTATTTCACTTGAAATAATTCACCTCATACACTTTATTTCTTCATCACT
Source organism: Hippopotamus amphibius kiboko (assembly GCF_030028045.1). Classification (NCBI taxonomy): domain Eukaryota; kingdom Metazoa; phylum Chordata; class Mammalia; order Artiodactyla; family Hippopotamidae; genus Hippopotamus; species Hippopotamus amphibius. The sequence continues at coordinate 73,802,775 of NC_080187.1, forward strand.
ACTACCTCTGTTTTCACCTTGTGGAACACTTCATTTGCCATCTTCTTGTGTCTTTGCTCTGCCTTCTGAGATGATCCCAGGGCTGATTAGCCATATGAATTCTGCTCTTTTCCAGGTTTTGAATTTTTTTCATAAATATTTATCTGTAAAAAACCAGGAAAGATCCTGAAAACATAACTCTCAATCTCATTAATAAAGTTCATATATTTTCATTTTTCTTCCCATAATTTTTAAAAATTAATTAATTAATTAATTTTATTGGCTGTGTTGGGTCTTCGTTGCTGCACACAGGCTTTCTCTAGTTGCGCTGAGTAGGGCCTACTCTTCCTTGTGGTGCGCAGTCTTCTCATTGTGGTGGCCTCTCTTGTTACAGAGCATGGGTTCCAGGCACGTGGGCTTCAGTACTTGTGGCACATGGGCTCAATAGTTGTGGCTCATGGGCCCTAGAGCTCAGGCTCAATAGTTGTGTTGCACTGGCTTAGTTGCTTCGCCGCATGTGGTATCTTCCTGGGGCAGGGCTCGAACCTGTGTCCCCTGCATTGGCAGGTGGATTCTTACCCACTGCGCCACCTAGGAAGTCCCCTTCCCATAATTTTATATATGTTAAATGGCACATTACATAAATTTAAAGTTCCTTTTCCATTTCCCTCTCTCTCTACTCAAAGGCAACTACTCTGCTAAATTTGATAGACATTCTTCCAGTTAGTATTTATGTTTTACTAATTCTGTGTTTCATAACCCGTTCATTATATTACATACTAATGTTATAATATGCATATCTATGTATATATATTTTCTTCAGCAAATGACCATTTTATTTAGGGTTATCTTTTTAAAGCCTATCCATGTTTATAAACATGTATATATAAAATATTTTATATTTTACATAATTTAAATTTTTGATTTCCAAAAATATATATTTCTTCTATTTCACATCAAACTGTTTACTTTTATGGATGTGGTATCAATTTGAAGATGCTTATGTGCATAATAATATGCTATTAGTAAAATAAACCATCCCACAAATTAGTGCTTGAAAACCACAATAATTTTTGTCCTCATCAATTTGCCATTTGAGAGGGCTTAGTGGGAACACCTTGTCATTGCTTTAATCAGCATTACCTGGTTTACCCAAAGGCTGGAATTCAAATCACCTCAAAGTCTGTTTGCTAATGTATCTAGCAGTTGATGCTGTCTGTCCGTGGGACCTTAGTAGGGATCCTCAGCATGACCCCTCCATGTGGCCTAGGCATCCTCAAACATGGTGTCTGGGTTCCAAAGGGCAAGCATCCCCAAAGAGAGAAAGCCAAATAGAAGCTACATTGTCTTTCTAACTTGTCCTAAGACGTCACTCAGTGTCACTTCTGCTATATTCTATTTATTTTCTGGGTCTTCAGAGCCCTTCACCTCTTGAAAGAGAATACCAAAGTTCTGGAAGAGAAGATTGGACTGAAATATTACTATGGACATTATGAAAAATATAATCTGCCACAATCTGCCGTCTAATCAAAGAGCTCTTATCCATCTTATATGCTAAATACAATTGTCTTGTGTCCCAACCCACACCCCCAAAATCTCATTCCATCAGGTAATCAGACTCAGGCTGAGGTTCAGGATCTTATCTAAATCAGGACCAGATGTGGATGAGCTTTGTTGGGGGTGGTACATCAATTGCAGCTCCATTGATTTTCTCTCAGTCTGAAAATCTGTGAACTAACAAGGCAAATTATTTGTTCCCTGTATTCAAACATACAGTAGAGAGACAGGCATGAGATAACTGCAATAGACATTCCCTCTAAAAAGGAGGAAATGTGAGGCCTACAGTAGTCACTGGTCCTAGCAATTCTGAAATCCAGCTGAGTGCTGGTTGTGAGTTCCTTGCTGCCCTAATCACAGTTTAGTCCTGATTCTGGGAAATGACTCCCCATGCCTATTTACTGTACCCTCTAAGCTTTTGTTTTCACCTCATGAGTTTGTCATTCTCCCTTACCTACAAGAAAATATTTGTGTTTGCAACTAAGTAGTTTTTCAGCCTATTTCCTGCCTATGGTAGTTGATGGGTTTAACTGCTTCTTTTTTTTACTGTCTTGTCTCTTTTAGTACAAGCTAATATAACTTGATTAAAAACTTTGTGGGCTTATACCATGCAGTTATAATGCAACCCTTTAGAAAAAAGCCACACCCAGAAACTTCTTCAGAAGAAACTCTTTTTTTTATTCAGCACTTTAAAGATGCACCATTGTCGCCTGGGTTTTATCTTTTCCATTAATTATTTCTTTCATTGTCCTTCCATGTGCACTTGTCCTCTTTCTCCAGATTCTTTTTTCTTCCTTTTTTTTTCTTCTTTCCTTCTTTCCTTCCTTCCTTCCTTCCTCTCTTCCTCTTTCTCTCTCTTACTTTTTTAGTTTTTTGATGTTTTACAGTGATGCCCCAGGGTATAGTTTTCTTTGTATTAATCTTGCTTGGTATTCACTGAGCTTCTGTAGTTGCATGTTAATAAACATTTGGCTGTTATTTTCTCAATGTTTTCTGCCCTATTTAATCTTTTTTCTTTCTATGCTCACTTGATATTGTCCATCTTTGACCACTTGATGTTGCCCTACACGATTATAAGTATTCATTTTACTTGTTCTCACTATTTTCTTTCTCTCTTTTGAGAAGAATCAATTTATTGATATCTCTTAAATTTCACATTCACTTCTGCAACTTCCAGTCTTCTGTTAAGCCCATTCAGTGAATTTTTCATTTCAGATATTATAATTTTAAGTTACAGAATTTTTCTTTGGTTCTTTGTTATAGTTTCCATTTCTCTGTTACTTCCCATCTGTTGATTTTGTCAATGTTTTCACTTAGGTTTTAAAATATATCTCTAATATCTTTAAAAATATTTTTGTGTGCTAATCCTACTCTCTGTATCATCATGACATCTGTTTTCACTGACTGACTTTTCTTTCGATATTTTCCAACTTATACATATATTAGGTATTTTTAGTTGCATCTTAGACATTTTAAATTATGGAGTCTGAATTATGTTGTCTTCCTTTAAAAGGTGTTGAGTTTTGTCATCAGCAGTCATTTAAATTACTGGCAATATCCTTTGGATTTGTTATGCTTGGTCTTATTCCATGTTAGGGCTAGTCTAATTTTACTTTTAGTCCTAGAACTTAATCATTACTCTAGTTTGTGGTCTTTATTCATAAGATATGACCATCCTGGAATCTACATTTAATTCACAGGTAATTAATTCACAAAGGCATTTACTCTCTAGGTAGATCAGAATCACAGTGCTCCCAGCCTTTAGCCATACCTATCTTCATTTACTTCACAGCTTCTGAGGGTCGGCAGTCTCCTAAATTACGATTCCTCTTCTGAATGAGACACTGTCTGTCAAATACCTATTGAGGACTCCGCACAGACTTCTGGTGCCAGGCTCTGTGATTTTCCTTATTTCCGGTGGCCATTTTAGTTGCTTTGGCAGCAGTATCTAACTCCATTCTCTACCACCTCAACTCAGTGCGTTCACTGTGTTCTGCTTGTGCTTCATGCTCCTCATCTGTGGCCCAGAAAGTAGCTTCATGCAGAGAGCCAGGACGAACAGGAGACTCACCTGGTGTGTCCCCTTCTGCCATGGAGCATAGTCTTGAGCAGCCTCTGGCCAATAACCGAAAGCTAAAGGATTGCTTCCTTTACTTTATCAAGGTTTATAGTTATTTATAGTTAGAAGATTTGTCTGAAACCAGTTGTGCTAGAAATAAACATTCTACCGCATATGAAAATTTTAGAGGTGAAGCTCTTACGTAGCTCCTAATTAGTGACATCTGGATAATAAAACAAAAGAGGATGTGAAATATGTCCTATTTATTTTTTAAGACTACTCTGTTTGGGGTTGTAGTGATGACATTGCTATATATTTGCTATTCCTACTCAAAAACAAAAAAGGATTATAGCTTTTATCTAGTGTACTTTGTAATAGTATATATTTCCAGATATTGCTGCTATTTTTTAATGGCTAGGAGCATTAAGTTGTATTGTGAGAATATATGGACTTTCAGATTCAGATATATCATGGTTAAAGTTTCATTTTTGTTAATTACAATGTGCATATTCTTCAAATTACTTAAGCATCCTAAGCTTTCATCTCATTTTACGAGAAGTAATAATTGATAGTTCACATATTTCTTGTTAAGATTAAATGAGTTAATGGAAGGGAAAGTGCCTGGTAGATTTGCTGGCAAAGATGGTACTGATTAATCTTAGTTTTTATCTTTGTATTGTGACAAATCAAGTTATTTTGTAAATCAGATAATAATTTTTCATAGGTAGATCCCAATTGCAAGAATGGCATTTCCATTTTCGCTTAGTTTTCATTTGCAATAGCTAAAAACTGTTTTTATTTTTAAACATAAGATCATTCCCTTGTAATTTCCATTCACATTGTTGATCAATTTGATAAATATCTTTGAAAAGTCATTGAGAAGAATCAGTGGAGCTCCAGAGTTCTAAAATTAAACGGCATTTCATTTTGTATATTGTAAGGCAGTGGAAATCAGTGGGAAGGTGAATTGTTGATAGTGTAATTGTTATTAAGTCAATATACTTAGACTTATACACACTTTCCCTGATGCTATCTGATATTATTCAGTAAAAGCATTGGCACATATCTGAGGAACCTAAGGCATAAAGTTTAAGTAGGCCTAGAATTACATAATGTCAGAATCAGAATTTGGAGATAGATAGGGAGCCTGGATAACAGTTCTGCCAATTCTATATGTGCTAGGATCCATGGTCAGGGATATGTAAAACTCTGGGTTTAAAAAAATAGTAATAATAAAATAAAATAAAACTCTGGGTTTCATGGAGAAGCACTAAGGATAAAACAATGCATTTGGATAAACTGAGACATGATCAATATTTTAAATACTGTGTTCAAAATGAATTTAGAGGTTAGGTGATGTGACTGCTACCCCTTGAAAAATAAGCTATCTCTTTCCTGATATTAGTCTATAGGACCACTCTTCTCTTAATGCTGGTAGCAAAACAAGTAACACTATCTCATGCTATGTCCATTTCTTGTTTCCTCAGAAATTTCTCATGGACAGTAATTGAATATTTAGGACAGGCAAGATTTTTTTAGTTTGTTTTGGGGTTAAGTTACTCCAAAGTTTGTTCAGTTACCCCAAGGTTTATTTCCTTGCAATTCATTTCCTATAAAAATAATACACATTTTATGCTATGACTAAGAGTTTGTATAGAAAAGCAACAGAAGAGGACCAACATTATATTTTTACCAACTGGTATTTTTTGAGCTCTGGAAGAGAGGAGTTGAATAATAAATAGATGTACTTAACTTGAGGGAAAAGTGTTTTTCTGTGTTATAGATTGAAATGTAAGTTGCAAGCATAATTTTGGTTTACTGCACACATGTAGCAAATTTTTAAGGAACAAGAAGTTTATTGCAGCAAGGACAGCATGAGTCAATGGTTTTAGGGGATTTAATAATAACCATGAAAAATCTTCACTATGATATATTGACTGTGACATACCTTGCAAAGTGTCATGTAGAACTTGCTAAATTGTATCGCTGAAGGCTGCAGTCCTTAGAACAGGGGAAGTTCTTTAATGTAGGTCATTGTGTTCTTTTGTATAATCAGATAGAAGTAGCCCAGGAGCTTTTATGCCACTCAAACAAACAAAAAAATGAAAACCATAGTATTAATTCATTTTAAGATACAGCTCATAATAGTTACAGCATAAGTGACCCTCTTATCTAAATGTCAGTTAATAAAGAGTGAACCTTGAAAAGTCTGGGGGTTCAGTTGTTTATAATATATTGATATGAAGAAGTGTGTTATTTAAAATACTGCTTGGAGTTATATTTTCTCTCTTCTGGAAAATAGTGTGGTTTGAACAAATGGGGGTAATGATGATATTGATAGTATTGTAGTAACAGAAGTAGTAGTAGTAAAAGATAAGAGCCAATATTTATTGTGCTTTTCACATATATCAATTAAAGACATTTAATGTTGGCCTTAAACATGTCTGTGAAAGTAGGGCAAGATTTTCGAGAGAAAAGCACGGAGATTTGTTGCTGAACTGCAGCTTCTTTTTCCAAAGGAAGTTACCAGTTCTCTCAATACTAGCAAATGACTAAGCATTTTGAGCTTTGTCTGGGCAAAGGTCCTTGTTGCAGGACAGAGATTCCAACAGGTCTGACAGAACTATAGTTAATATATTAAAGATTTGCAGAGCCTGTAATGTACTGATCATTTTCTTATAAGTTATTCATTAAAATATGAAGTTATATTAGAAGGAAGCTAAGAAGTGTAAGCAGGATATATGAAAAGGATAACAGCATTTAAAAAAAATATTCTTTCACTGCCAAGGACCCTGGGATTGCACTTCAGGACCCACTGGAAAAGAAGGAAGAGTTCCCATTGAACATATCAAGCTTTCCATTTAAAGAATGTTTTGTTTTTGTTTTTGTTTTTTACATTCCACATATAAGTGAGATTATACAGTTCCTCAAGTTTCATTCATGTTGTCACAAGTGGTAGGATTTCCTGCATTCTCATGGCTGAATAACATTCTATATATATACATAATGTGTGTGTATGTATATACATAATATGTGTCTCTATATATATATCCATACATATATAAAATTTTTCAGTTGACCCATTGATAGACACTGAGGTTTTTTGCATGTGTAAAGAAACAGGGAGTAAAATGGTGGTTGCTAGGGGCTGGGAAGTGGGGTAAATGGGGAGATGTTGGTCAAAGGGTACAGACTTCCAGCTATAAAGGAAATAAGTTCTGGAGATCTAATATTAAGTGTGATATAGTGTAGTTAGCAATACTGTATTATATATTTGAAATTTGCTAAGAGAGTAGATCTTAAATATTCCTGCACACACACACACACACACAAAATAGAATTATGCTAGGTGATGTGTTAACTAATTTTATCATGGTAACCATTTCACAATATTTTTGTGTGTCAAATCATCACACTGTACACCTAAAACTTACCCAAACTTATATATCAATTATATTTCAGAAAATCTGGAAATAAAAAGAACACAGGAGGGCAGAACTCTTTTAAAACAGACTCCATGCACTGGGCATGCCTGTGTCTCTTCTTCTTCATGTGTCTAATGTACTCATTTAACAGAGAAAATGAAGCAATGCAAATAAAATAATAGCTTGATCACAGAAAAAAGGAGTGTGGTTATACTCCAGGAACAAAGGTGAAACAGAGGTAAGAGGAAGCCTTAACAAAAAGTTAACCTAGGCTTAATTTAGCTCAGATATGGTGGAATTAAAGTAGTTATTGCCCAGCAGGGGAAAGAGTGTACCTTTCTTCAAGAAAGGTAATATAACCTGGATCCTTCAAAAAATGAAAATAGTGTAACACATTTATTAAAATAATTTGTTGGCATGCCAAAAGATAGGGACATGTTGCTAAAAACAAGAGAAAAAGAAGATAACAGGAATGGACCCATAAGAAATCTTGATATTGAAATGATAAGGTCAGGATTTGAAAGGCGTTGTCATTAATGTGTTCGAGAAGATAGGGTAAATAAATGACAAAGAGTTTAATAGACGAATAATTTCACCAGAGAATTATGTTTATTAAAACAAATTACATAAAACTTTCTGAAGGAAATGTAATATTTCAAATCAAATATTAGGCCCGTGAGAAAACAAGATGGGTTAATTGGAAGACAGAGCAGTAGAGGATATTCAACTGAGGCACAGTGGGGAAAAAAGGCGAAATGGAAAAGTTAACATAAAACAGATGTGAGAGGATGATGTCAGAGGAAATAAACTAATTTGCTGACATTCTTATATAGACTGAATTAAACTGGCTGTTATTTCAAGTCTAATGAGAAGTTATTGAAAAATTTTAAGCTATGGTCTCCATTTAGGAGGCCAGTATGGGAGTACAGGTGAGAGACAGTAGTGATTTGGATTATGGGCTAGTAATGGAGAAGTTAGTTGGATAAAGCTTGAAGGTTGTGCTTAAGGGACTGATCAATGAATATAGGAGAAGAGGAGGAAATCGGATAAATTACTCTAGAGAGTTATAAGAGAAAGTATTTCTCTATTAAAAATTCAGAGTTATATTTTGATAAATCATTTAGGGGATGATTAAACATAAATAATAATCTGTTTAGGTTTTTTTTTAATTTAAAAAACTATGTTTTAGTAAAAATCTTTGAATATTTAAATGTATCCTTTGTTTTAGATATTATTTTCCTTTAATATATTCTTAGTATTTATGTATTCTTTAATTGAAGACCTCTGGATAGCATCTTGATTCTATAATCTGTGTTTCTACTATCATAACCATTTTACATTCATGGCAAGAATTGTGAATGTGTGTGTGTGTGTGAGATATATACATAGTGTGTATCAGATATCCCATTAAAATAATCCATTGATAACATAAAAAGGGTATTTGAGTTTTAAGTTATTACTTTTATTGCTCTTATTTTTTTCTATCAACATCTGTAATCTCATTTCATATACTAGCTATAAATCAAATATACTTAAAAACACTGTTTCTTTCATCCAGAAGTGTTGTTTGTATTAATGTCCACTACATTTCCTATAATACCATCTCCTGATTTTCCACTAAAATGATGAAAGTCATTTTTGACTTGAAAAAAATGCAAAAAAAATAGGAAAACTCTAGGAACTGGAAGAATATTGACCCTATAATTATTTTATCACTTGAATGGAGAAATAGAAAGTGAGTGAGAGGAAAGAGTAGATGAGGGAAGAAGAGAAAAGTGAGAGAAAAATGTGAATGGGAATGTAACGAGAAAGCTCAAAGATTGCATTGACCCAGCAGGCATATCTGTGTATTTGTGTGTATTTTAGATAGTTGTACAAGTAGGAGTGGGAAGAATAAGGAATAAGATGTGATGTTATAAAAGGGATGTTGAAACAAACAATATTTTCAGGGTAAAATTTCTCTACTAGAAGTCGTTTATATATTTCTATGGGAAGCTTTATGTTGTATCTACTATGAGATGCAGTCTACAATGAATAAATAATTTGGCCTTATTTTCCAGGCCTTGGTATAAAAAAGGCTTCCCTGCTGTCTCCATTATCACATTAGCTTAAATTAGTTGGTCTATTCGTTATCTGCCAACTAGGAGATAATTGGATCTAAGAAAAAGAAAGCAAGTCTGTTTTCTTGCAGGTGAAAGGCCAAATAAGCTCCATATCTTGGCATTCTGCCCTAGTGAGATACTCAGAATATGAGAGTAGGGGGTTTCTAGGCACTTTCATAGCCCTAAATGCTTCATGGGGCTGATGGACAAAGTTTACAGTGGACAAATGTGGACACGATGCAGAAACTCAAAGACAAATTAGACTAGCTGAGAAATTTGGCTGTTGGTAGCCCTGGTAATGAATATCATGGAAGGTTATAGACATTATTTTCCTAGAATTAATTTTAACACTTCTGTAGAGATCACCTGAATAGTGAGAGAATACCTGGTTTGTGGCAGAAGCAAATTCTTCAGATGGTTTGATGTCTTTGTCTGAACTGTAATCTAAAGCACAAGCTTTGCTGTAATTTAATGCAGTTATTTTTTTTCCCTTTCATATCAGGTTCTGAAAGCACTCTCCCCAAATAGAACTATTAAGTTTTTTTTCTTCTCTCTGGTTGCAAAAGAATCATTTCGGTATCACTCCAACTCTCGTGGTAATCAGTATACCTCAAATATGAAGGTGCTCTAAGAAGCAGCAATTGCAGCAAAAGAAAATCTTAGTTTGAAATAACCATTTGAAAGTAACCAAGCAATGACAGTATGGTAAATATGCGGATCTCTCAAACAATGCCTCTGTCTAACATGAAAAAGAATCCAGTCACTATAGAACCTACAAAACCGTGAAAATACAGTGTGTGCATATGGATATATGTCTTTTTCTATAGTAAAAAAAATGGGTTAACTATGCTGTTATCAACCATTTAGAAGCAGAGATACATTAATTAATTTAGCATTTTTTGGAATATCAGGTTATGTATCCAAAAATGTCTCTTACTAGGTTTTATCAGTATGTGGGCTTATTCTATTTCCACATTGCATCAAATTTTTTTTCTAAACTCATCTTTCCATACCTCAAAACTTTTTTTTCTACTGTATGCTTAATCTGCAGTATAGTCTTTCTAAAAATTCAAATCTGATGGAGAAAGTCCCCCATTAAAAATCCAGGAAGATTTCACTGTTGCTTTCAGATCAAGTCTGAACTCCTCACCATGGTTTACTTGTTACTATATCATTACTCAAGATATTCCCCAATTTTGTCTGTCCAGGCTCATCTCTTACCTTATACTCTAGCTCAAGGCATCTGGAACTGCTTTTTTTGTATTTTGCTTTATTTAGAAAACTAAAACCCCTCTACACATCAGCTCATGCAAATTCACACTGTAGTGGTGTTGTAGAGAGAATAGTTCTCTATTCAATTAAATTTCAGTTTCAGATTAGAACATCCACTACAAACCTAGAACAAATTAAATTCAGTAATACCTACATACACACACAAACATATATATCATTAAGGAAAAAAAAATATGTAAATGTTTTATATTTGTATAGATTACACATTCTGTGGCTAAGCATCTGTGTCTATTTGCTCACCTTAGTAAAATGCCTAATCACAGAAGGTCCTCAGCAAAAATTTGTTGAATGAGTGAATATATAAAATTAGTGTCAAAAATTCTATCTCAGTGTATAATTCTGACTTTAAGTTAGATTATGTTCAGAGTCCTCACTGTGTTGTGTAAAGCTTACTTGACTACTAATTTTCCTCTTCTTGGGTTGATTTTATACACATTTCTAAGGGGCGAAATGTAAACATTAAAAATATAGAAAAATGCTAGTTGGAAGTGAATATGCTTGTTATTTTTATGAGTATCAAGCACTTATTATAACTTGTCAAATGTGATTAAAACTAACTTAAGAGACTGCATTTGATATTCTGAATATGAAAATATGTTGCATGTGCATTGTAATGATGGATGAAAAACATGCTCAACATTTGATATAAAATTATATCCTACAAATATATATCATCCAAAAGCCACAAAGTGTTCTAATCATTCCCTCTGCCTTAAATTATTTCCAATCATGGGAAATTTACTCTGTGCAAATTCCTTTGTTCCTTCTGGGAAAAGGCACAATTTTTTTTTTATTAGAGTCTAAGATTTGGTTGTTCATTTTAACCTACTTTTAGAGAAGAGGTCCAGCAAAATCCAATGATAAAATACTCTTTTTCACTGTGAATTTTGTTATACAATAGGTTAAATTATAATGATCCACATGTATTTAAGTATGCTTGTCTCGCAACGTAATTGTTGTTTCATTGCATACTTGCTGGCTCTCTTTGGGGGCATTCCTCTCGTGCCCAATACCTGTTCATCTCTTCTCAGTTTACCAGGGTAACTAAAATATTTGACTCAACCCATCGACCCTTAGCAGAATAACTTGCATATATCAAGAAACTCCTACTGGTTTGCAAGACAGAAATAGAGACGCAGAGGTAGAGAACAAACATGGACACCAAGTGGGGAAGGTGGAGGGGGTTGGGGTGGGATGAATTGGGAGATTGGGATTGCCATATATACATTACTAATAAGAAAAAAATATCAAATTGTACACTTTAAATACATACAGTTTATTGTATGTCAATTATATCTCAATAAAAGTTCTTAAAAAAAAAGTCTCCTCAGTCTCTTATCAGAGACTTCTCATTCCCTTATTAGCAGAACAACGCTTAACAAATGTGTGTTCAATGAATTTTATGAATGAGGGCAAATGACGTAAAGAGCCTGGGGTCAGATACACCAGTGGTTGAAAATCAACCTGTTACATATTAGCTGTGTGCCCTTAAAATTTAACTCCTCTCATTTTAAATTGGGCAAAATTCATTGGGTTGTTTGGAGTATTAAAAAAGATAATGGGCAAAATGCATAGGTACCTTAATTATTAAAGTAGATAATATATGAGAAGCATTTAGAACAGTGGCACATAGTTGCTTTCATAAATGTTTATTGTTATTGATGGTGATACTGTCCACCTCATGTGCATATTCAAAGCAGCTCTTAGGCCACTTCTTAGTCTCATTTTCTTTTTTTCCCCCTTTTTCTAAAGTATAAAATTTGATATTTTTTTCTTATGAATTATTTATTTTATACATATTAGCATATATACATCAATCCCAATCTCTCAATTCATTCCACCCCGCCTCTCCCACTTTCCCCACTTGATGTCCATATGTTTGTTTACATCTGTGTCTCTTTTTCTGCCTTGCAAACCGATTCATCTGTACCATTTTTCTAGATTCCACATATATGTGTTAATGTACAATATTTGTTTTTCTGACTCACTTCACTCTCTATGACAGTCTCTAGGTCCATCCACGTCTCTATGCATGACCCAATTTCATTCCTTTTTATGGCTGAGTAATATTCTACTGTATATATGTACCACATCTTCTTTACTCATTTAGTCACATTTTCTAAACTGTTTATAATGTAAATGATTTGGAAGAGATTTAGAATTGGTGGGACAGACAAGACCTTGAGGAACCTCTCAGATCACAGCCCATGACCAGGCATAGAACTAGCATTGAACCAAAATTGCTTTGGCTTCAGAGCATTGTTGTGGTTTCTGCTTTGCCTGAATTCCCTGATTGTATCCAGGGTTAAGGACCACAGATACTGGGTAGTCTGGTTGAGTTTCACCTCTACCCTCTGTGGATCCAAAGAAAATTCAGAACCTTTATGTCTCTGGTTTAAGAGATGTTAACACTAAACTTTTTTGTTCATGGTAACCACGAAACCAGGTGTTCATGGGAACTTTATACAGATGAGAATATACTTTGCAACCTGAACGTGAGGATCCAAGCAGATTAGTCAATCTGGCAAAATTAGGAACCACAGCAGTAGCTTAGAAAGGTTCTTACCTAGGTGGCCTAGGAAGAAGTAGCTGATATGTGTTCTGTGAGTCTTAAAGACAATACCTAACTTTTCTTAGCCTCAGTTTTTCATCTGAAAATATGTGTGTTTCCTTAAAGCTCTAAAATATTTCTCGTGGCTATAACATTCTATGAGATCAAAACCCAAATCCAACATAGATAATATAAAGTAAATCATGTGGAGGAAACATAAAGCAGCCTAACCTACAGTGTACTCCTACAGTAATGTTCGCACTGGATAGATACAGGGTACACTGAAGTGGGAGAAGATTCTGGGAAGAGAAAGCTATGGAGAAAAACCTTCTGGCTGGTGAAACAGGGAAAAGACCTGATATGAATGTGTCAAAATACTTTTTACTACTTTCCTTTAAACAGCACCTCTGGACTGATGTCTTTGAACTCACCAGAAAGAGAAACTATTCTCTCAAGTTGATCACAACGCCTAAGGGAAAGTTGGAGAAAGATCTAAAATCTTTACCATGAGCCCCCGGGGAATATACATTTTTAATCAAGGGTGAGGTCTTGGGAACATTATTGCTACTTGAATGCCAAGGTATTTAAGCTTTAAAGCAAAAAATCCCTGGAGACCTGCTGACAGCATCTAGCCCTGCTTCTGAACACTTAACATGGATTTAGACTAAAGCTTTTTATATGTAAACAGAGCCTAGATTACATCCTTTGAGGAAACTCCAGCAAATAGTCACCTGTGATTAATTGGTTGCAAAATGTCACCCTCACACTTTTTAAATATAAGAGAAAAACATTCTTTCAAGAGGGAAAGCTCTTGTGAAAGGAAACAGTGCACAGAAGGAGGTATGCTTATTTAATTGCCACATCTCTCATGACCTCCTTTCCCTGCTTTAGCTGGAAAATTAAAAGGAGTCACAGGTGTGTTTGTTAAAACATTCATATGCAGTATTAAGTGAAGATAAATAATATGGAAAATGGTGATTTCCTGACAATGTCTATAATTTTGTTTCAGTTGAGAAAGGAGGGAATACTAGATTAGCACCCTGAATTCCTTAGGGGAAGACCAAAACTATAAATTTTTAGCCTAGATTTATGCTATGTATTTGTAGGGGGCATCCAAAGATTACCTACATGACTTTAATGATAAATTTGATATTCAAATGCATTTTATAGGTATGTTGATAGATACCATATTCCCAAGAGGTATACACTTAAAATTTTTTTATTTTATGTTAGAGTATGGTTGATTAACAATGTTGTCTTAGTTTCAGGTGTACAGCAAAGTGATTCAGTTATACATATAGATACACATGTATCTATTCTTTTTCAAATTATTTTCCCATTTAGGTTATTACAGAATATTAAGCAGAGTTCCCTGTGCTATCCTGTAGGTCCTTGTTGGTTATTTTAAATATAGTAGTGTGTATACATCAATCCCAAACTCCCAATTTATCCCTCCCCCAACCTTTCCCCTTTGGCCCAATTTATCCCTCCCCCAACCTTTCCCCTTTGGCCCAATTTATCCCTCCTCCAACCTTTCCCCTTTGGTAACCTTAAGTTTGTTTTCTAAGCCTGTGAGTCTGTTTCTGTTTTGTAAATAAGTTCATTTATATCATTTTTTTAGATTCCACATATAAGTGATACCATATGATATTTGTCTTTCTCTGTTTAACTTGCTTCACGTAGTATGAAAATCTCCAGGTCCATCCATGTTGCTGCGGTTGGAATTATTTCATTCTGAGTAATATTTCATTGTGTATATGTATCCATATCTTCTTTATCCATTCATCTGTTGATAGACATTTAGGTTACTTCCATGTCTTGGCTATCGAAAATAGTGCTACAATGACTATTGGGGTGCATGTATCTTTTTGAATTATGGTTTTCTCTGGATATATGTGCAGGATTGGGATTATTGGATCATATGGTAGCTCTATTTTTAGTTTTTTAAGGAATCTCCATACTGCTCTCCTTGGTGGCTGTACCAATTTACATTCCCACCAACAGCGTAGGAGGGTTCCCTTTTCTCCACACACTCTCCATCATTTGTTATTTGTAGACTTTTTAATGATGGCCATTCTGACTGGTGTGAGGTGGTACCTCGTAGTTTTGATTTGCATTTCTCTACTAATTAGCGATGTTGAGCAGCTTTTCATGTGCCCAAGAACCTTCCTTTTTCAAATGAAGAGTAAGGAAATAAATCCAAGGTAACATAATATCCACCATCTTAATCATCAATAAAATATGATTCCACTTTTTTCAGATCCTTTAAGTAAATTTTCAGTTTCCTTTTAGTTTGGTGTGTTCATGAAAACATTATCACAAGTTGGCATATCAGTTCTTTATCGGTATCACATCTTTATAGTAAACAGCAGATTTCATAAAAGGCAGCATCCCTATTTTAATGCTGTTGATATGACAAAAAGGATTATAACTGTCAAGATTATCTGGCTTAAAGTATTAGGTTATTAAATTATTGCTGTCATTTTTTGTGCTTGTGATTTTTATACATACTAATTTTTAAACCTAAACTCCCTCCACCACCACCTCCTAATAATCAGACAATCTACATTAAGATGACATTGGAAATACAGTGTCTCAAAATATTTATAAAATACCATGAAAACAGATGAATATTTCCTTTAACTCAGGGAAATACTTAAAATCTTCTAATCCTTATCTTTCTCTCTATAAAATGGGGATAGCAACACCTATATTACAGGGTTCCCACTAGGATTGAGTGAAATTATGTATTGTATTTGAGGCAATACACATTAATCCCTATCACACATAGACTTTCACATACAAACAGCAGGCTGCTCTTATCCTTATTCATTAGATTAGAATTGTCTTTCCTCCTCTTCCTTCTCTTTTATTTCTTCTCTTTCCCCCTCTCCTTTGACGTCTCTTTTTTCTTATCAAAAATGTTCTTGGCTAAGAATGTACAGGATACAAAGGGAAAAAAAGATGTTACTCCTAGAAAAAAGTTGACCCTCTGCCAAGATGAGGCACGTCTGTGGTTAGAAAAAATGAAAAAAAATGTTAGGGTGTTTGATGTTAAAGTAGGTAAAATTTACATTTGCAGGTATAAACTGTAAGAGAAAGGTATTTCATAGACAAAATAGAGAATTGAAAATAATTACTTTATCTCAATAGGATAAAATATATGATATCATGAAGCTAGACTTCCTGTATGTATGATTAACTAAAAGAGAGGTTATAGCTCATTTTCCCATAAACTTACACTTTTAAGATACTAAAAGTATAACCATTTTTTATAATAATGAAGCAAGAGATTTCAATTTTAGAGACTGCAACACAAAATAATTTAAGTTCTTGGAGAAGAATTAAGATGGCGGAGTAGGAGGACGTGAACTCACTCCCTCTTGCAAGAGCACTGGGTTTACAACTAACTGTTGAAGAACCAT
Organism: Hippopotamus amphibius kiboko; assembly: GCF_030028045.1. Taxonomy (NCBI): domain Eukaryota; kingdom Metazoa; phylum Chordata; class Mammalia; order Artiodactyla; family Hippopotamidae; genus Hippopotamus; species Hippopotamus amphibius. The sequence continues at coordinate 73,819,166 of NC_080187.1, forward strand.
GGACAGAAAGACACTGGAACTCACAAAAAAAACCCACCCCACATCCAGAGACAAAGGAGAAGCCGCAATGAGATGGTAGGAGGGGCACAATTGCATTAAAATCAAATCCCATAAATGCTGGGTGGGTGACTCACAAGCTGGAGAACAGTTATACCACAGAAGTCCTGAGGGTTCTGAGCCCCACGTCAGGCTTCCTAACCTGGGGGTCCAGCAACAGGAGCAGGAATCCCCAGAGAATCGGACTTTGAAAGCCAGCGGGATTTGATTGCAGGACCTCCACAGGACTGGGGGAAACGGAGACTCCACTCTTGGAGGGCACACAAAAAAATGTCCTTACCAGGACCCAGGGGGAAGGAGCAGTGACCCCATAGGAGACTGAACCAGACCTACCTGCTGGTGTTGGAGGGTTGCCTGCAGAGGTGGGGGGCAGCTGTGGCTAACTGAGGAGACAGGGGCACTGGCAGCAGGGGTTCTGAGAAGTGTTCATTGGCGTGAGCCCCCCCAGAGTCCACCATTAGCTCCACCAAAAAGCCTGTAAGCTCCAGTGCTGGGTTGCCTCAGGCAAAATGACCACCAGGGTGAGAACACAGCCCCACCCATTGGCAGACAAGCAGATTAAAGTGTCACTGAGCTCCACCCACCAAATCGGATTAAAGTTTTACTGAGCTGCACCCACCCAGCCCAACCCACCATCAGTCCCTCCCATCAGGAAGCACCCATGAGCCTCTTAGACAGCTTCCTCCACAAGAGGGCAGACAGCAGAATCAAGCAGTATCAGCAGTATTTCATCTTGTGGAACTGAAAATCACAGCCACAGAGAGACAGAGAAAATAACAAGGCAAAAGACTTTGTACCAAATGAAGGGACAAGATAAAACCCCAGAAAAACAATTAAATGAAGAGGAGATAGACACCCTTCCAGAAAAAGAATTCAGAATAATGATGGTGAAGATGATCCAGGACTTTGAAAAAAAGACTGGATGCAAATATCGAAAAGTTGCAGGAAAAGTTTACCAAAGACCTACAAGAATTAAAGAACAAACAGAGATATGCAACACAATAAGGGAAATGAAAAATACACTAGAAGGAACCAATAGCAGATTAACTGAGGCAGAAGGGCAAATAAGTGACCTGGAAGACAGAATGGTGATAATCACTGATGCGGAAAAGAAAAAAGAACGAAAAGAACTGAAGACAGCCTAAGAGACCTCTGGGACAATGTTGAACACACCAACATTCACATTATAGGGGTCCCAGAAGGAGAAGAGAGAGAGAGAGGACCAGAGAAAATACTGGAAGAGATTATAGTTGAAAACTTCCCTAACATGGGAAAGGAAATAGCTACCCAAGTCCAGGAAGTGCAGAGAGTCCCAGGCAGGATAAACCCAAGGAGAAACACGCCAAGACATATAGTAGTCAAACGGACAAAAATTAAAGACAGAGAAAAGTTATTAAAAGCAACAAGGGAAAAAGTGACAAATAACATACAAGGGAACTCCCATAAGGTTAACAGCTGATTTCTCAGCAGGAACTCTGCAAGCCAGAAGGGAGTGGCACGATATATTTAAAGTGATGACAGAGAAGAACCTACAACCAAGAATATTCTGCCCAGCAAGGATCTCATTCAGATTCGATGGAGAAATAAAAAGCTTTACAGACAAGGAACAGTTAAGAGAATTCAGCACCACCAAACCAGCCCTACAACAAATGCTAAAGGAACTTCTCTAAGCAGGAAACATAAGAGAAGAAAAGGACCTACAGAAACAAAAACAAAACAATTAAGAAAATGGTAATAAGAACATACATATCGATAATTACCTTGAATGTAAATGGACTAAATGCACCAACCAAAAGACACAGACTGGCTGAATGGATACAAAAACAAGACCCATATATATGCTGTCTCCAAGAGACCCACTTCAGACCTAGGCACACATACAGACTGAAAGTGAGGGGATGGAAAAAGATATTCCATGCAAATGGAAATCAAAAGAAAGCTGGAGTAGCGATACTCATATCAGATAAAATAGACTTTAAAGTAAAAAATGTTACAAGAGACAAGAAAGGACACTACATAAAGATTGAGGGATCAATCCAAGAAGAAGAGATAACAATTATAAATATATATGCACCCAGTATAGGAGCACCTCAATACATAAGGCAAATGCTAACAACTGTGAAAGAGGAAATCGACAGCAACACAATCATAGTGGGGGACTTTAACACCCTACTTACACCAATGGACAGATCATCCACACAGAAAATTAATAAGGAAACACAAGCTTTAAATGACACAATAAATCAGCTTGATTTAATAGGTATCTATAGGACATTGCATCCAAAAACAGCAGATTACACATTCTTCTCAAGTGCACATGGAACATTCTCCAGGATAGATCACATTTTGGGTCATAAATCAAGCATTGGTAAATTCAAGAAAATTGAAATCGTATCAAGCATCTTTTCTGACCACAATGCTATGAGATTAGAAATCAATTACAGGAAAAAAACTGTAAAAAACACAAACACATGGAGGCTAAACAATACGCTACTAAATAACCAACAGATCACTGAAGAAATCAAAGAGGAAATCCAAAAATACCTAGAAACAAATGACAATGAAAACACAATGATCCAAAACCTATGGGATGCAGCAAAGGCAGTTCTAAGAGGGAAGTTTATAGCGATACAATCCTACCTCAAGAAAGAAGAAAAATCCCAAATAAACAATCTAAACTTAAACCTAAAGAAACTAGAGAAAGAAGAGCAAACAAAACCCAAAGTTAGTGACAGAGAGAAATCATAAAGATCAGAGCAGAAATAAGTGAAATAGAAACAAAGAAAACAATAGCAAAAATCAATAAAACTAAAAGCTGGTTCTTTGAAAAGATATATAAAATTGATAAACCTCTAGCAAGACTTATCAAGAAAAAGAGGGAGAGGACTCCAATCAATAAAATTAGAAATGAAACAGGAGAAATTACAACGGACACTGCAGAAATAAAAAGCACCATAAGAGACTTCTACAAGCAACTATATGCCAATAAAATGGACAACCTGGATGACATGGACAGATTCTTAGAAAAGTATAACCTTCCAAGACTGAATGAGGAAGACATAGAAAATATGAACAGACCAATCACAAGTAATGAAATTGAAAGTGTGATTCAAAATCTCCCAACAAACAAAAGTCCAGGACCAGATGGATTCACAGGTGAATTTTATCAAACATTTAGAGAAGAGCTAACACCCATCCTTCTCAAACTCTTCCAAAAAATTGCAGAGGAAGGAAGAATCCCAAACTCATTTTATGAAGCCACCATCACCTTGATACCAAAACCAGACAAAGATACTACAAAAAAAGAAAACTACAGATCAATATCACTGATGAATTTATATGCAAAAATCCTCAACAAAATACTAGCCAACAGAATCCAACAACACATTAAAAGGATTATCCACCATGATCAAGTGGGGTTTGTCCCTGGAATGCAAGGATTCTTCATTATATGCAGATCAATCAATGTGATACACCATATTAACAAACTGAAGGATAAAAACCACATGATCATCTCCATAGATGCAGAAAAAGCTTTTGACAAAATTCAACACCCATTTATGATAAAAACTCTCCAGAAGGTGGGCGTAGAGGGAACCTACCTCAACATAATAAAGGCCATATGTGACAAACCCACAGCAAACATCATTCTCAATGGTGAAAAACTGTAAGCATTCCCTCTAAGATCAGGAACAAGACAAGGATGTCCACTCTCGCCACTACTATTCCACATAGTTTTGGAAGTCCTTGCCACAGCAATCAGAGAAGAAAAAGAAATAAAAGGAATCCAAATTGGAAAAGAAGAAGTCAAACTGTCATTGTTTGCAGATGACATGATACTATACATAGAAAATCCTAAAGATGCCACCAGAAAATTACTCGAGCTAATGAATGAATTTAGTAAAGTTGCAGGATACAAAATTAACACACAGAAATCACTTGCATTTCTATACACGAACAATGAAAGTTCAGAAAGAGAAATTAAGGAAAGAATCCCATTCACCATTGCAACAAAAAGAATGAAATAGATAGGAATAAACCTAACCAAGGAGGTAAAAGAGCTGTACTCAGAAAACTGTAAAACACTAATGAAAGAAATCAAAGATGACATAAACAGATGGAGGGACAGACCATGTTCTTGGATTGGAAGATTCAACATTGTGAAAATGACTGTATTACCGAAAGCAATATACAGATTCAAGGCAATCCTGATCAAAATACCAATGGCATTTTTCACAGAACTAGAACAAGAAATTTTACAATTTGTATGGAAAAGACCCCGAATAGCCAAAGCATTCTTGAGAAGGAAAGACGGAGTTGGTTGGAATCAGGCTTCCTGACTTCAGGCTATACTACAAGGCTACAGTGATCAAGACAGTATGGTACTGGCACAGAAACAGAAATATAGATCAATGGAACAGGATAGAAAGCCCAGAGATCAACTGTGGTCAACTAATCTATGACAAAGGAGGCAAGGATATACAATGGAGAAAAGGCAGCCTCTTCAATAAGTGGTGCTGGGAAAACTGGACAGCTACCTGTAAAAGAATGAAATTAGAACACTTCCTAACACCATACACAAAAATAAACTCAAAATGGATAAAAGACCTAAATGTAAGGCTATAAAGCTCCTAGAGGAAAACATAGGAAGAACACTCTTCGACGTAAATCACAGCAAGATCTTTTTTGATCCACCCCCTAGAATAATGGAAATAAAAACAAAAATACATAAGTGGGACCTAATGAAACTTCAAAGCTTCTGCACAGCAAAGGAAACTATAAGCAAGATGAGAAGACAACCCTCAGAATGGGAAAAAATATTTGCAAATGAACCAACAGACAAAGGGCTAATCTCCAAAATATATAAACAGTGTATCCAGCTCAATATCAAAAAAAACAAACAACCCAATCAAAAAATGGGCAGAAGACTAAATAGGCATTTCTCCAAAGATGACATACAGATGGCCAAGAGGCACATGAAAAGCTGCTCAACATCACTAATCATTAGAGAAATGCAAATCAAAACGACAATGGGGTATCTCCTCACACCGGTTAGAATGGGCATCATCAGAAAATCTACAAACAGTAAATGCTGGAGAGGGTGTGGAGAAAAAGGAATGCTCTTGCATTGCTGGTGGGAATGTAAATTGATAGAGCTACTGTGGAAAACAGTGTGGAGGTTCCTTGCAAAACTAAAAATAGAACTACCATATGACCCAGCAATCCCACTGCTGGGCATATACCCAGAGAACACCATCATTCAAAAAGACACATGCACTCCAATGTTCATTGCAGCACTATTTACAATAGCCAGGACATGGAAGCAACCTAAATGTCCATCAACAGATGAATGGATAAAGAAGATGTCGTACATGCATATAATGGAATATTACTCTGCTGTAAAAAGCAATGAAACTGGGATATTTTTAGAGACATGGATGGACCTAGAGACTGTCATACAGAGTGAAGTGAGTCAGAAAGAGAAAAACAAATATTGTATATTAACACATATGTGGACTATAGAAAAATGGTACAAATCAACCAGTTTGTAAGGCAGAAATAGAGACCCAGATGTAGAGAACAAACATATGGACACCAAGTGGGGAAAGCAGGGAGGGTTGGGGCGGGGAATGAATTGGGGGATTGGGATACCAAATTGTACACTCTAAATATATGCAGTTTATTGTAAAAAATAAAAAAATAAAAAGTTAAAAAAATAATTTAACTTCTTCAAACCTTCTTCTTAACTAAATCAATAGTATACTTTCCTTACTAATGTTTAAATGATACGTTTCAGTATTTTCAAATTATTTCTCAATAAAGTATATCTCAATAAAAATCAGATTTTTCACAATTCTCCACTGTTCTATGGTTAAATAATGTATTTCTGTCACTTACATGGGATTTTTATACTTAAATTTAATTTAATAATTAACTATAAACTGGGTTATACCATACGTTAGAAATTAACCATACTTAGATTCAGTGTTTTGTTTTTTTTTAGGATCTAAGAAACACTTGCTTATGAATAAATTCTATTGATACTAATCTTGAAGAAGAGTTTTCAGCAAATAAGCTGCATGCTTGATCAATTTCTGAATGCTTGGTTTTTCTGCATAAAAAATAATTTTATATACATTGGCAAGTTCCATTTTTGCCATAATGTTGCTAAATACATAGTGTTTCCTTCCTTAGGATTATGCTCTTTAATACCAAAGTTTACACATGATCTCTAGATTTAAAACAAATTCATTTTAGACCAAATTAAAAATAACAGTAAAGTGAAATTCGTTGACATTTCTTACAGAAGAAATGTCATCCCTTACAGAGATACCTCTGAAGATCTACTCACTTTAAGAATGTTTTTATGCAAAATATAAGTTTTGTTGCTTTTATACATGAAAGAGTAACAAATTCAAGGTCATTAGTGAATAGTCATGAATTGATTACTTACAGATCAAATCTCATTAAATATTTTAAAGAATCAAAAGTAAGATAGAACACAAGATTTTATTATATTCTTTTAGTGATAAATCAAGGAAGTCAATGATTAACTAATGAACTTGAGTATATTTTTATTATCATCTCTGGGCAATAGCACCATCTAACCAGTGGGTTTTCAAGTGTAAACAATCTTATGAGTCCAGGAACAAGACAAAGCCCTATACATCTCTTGCATGTAACAAATTGCTTCACCCATAAATATGATAAGCAAGAAACTGCACTTACAGGTGCATTTATTTTTTTCTTGTCTTATGTGTAGAGAAATATCAGTAAATGCTTTGATGATCACCAGTATTAGGATACCTACCACATGTTATGAGTGTTGATGATGTACTAGTCATTGTTTTTGAACCTTTATATCCCTCTCATTGGCTTGACACTGCTGATACGTTGCTAAGAAGGGATTTCTGGTGAGGAGTAGCTGATATCTTTTTACATACCAGGATAATTATGTAAAATCATGGAATTCAGAGACAAAATATTTTGGGTACTATTATTTCATATTTTATATTTTTTGATGGTGAAACTGAGGCCCACAGAGAAAATAGGACTTTCCAGAGTAAAATGTCAGATTTTAGAAATCATTTCTTCTGATGCCCAAGTCTGTTTTTCTCTTCCACAAACTTTTCCCTAGTTAAAGATGTATTGAAATATAAGAAACTCATGGTATGCCTCTGTACCAGTGTGCCTCTGTATCTGTGTGAATAGATCTTATTCCTTAGTAAGAAGCTCTGTGGTGAATGTTAAGGACCAGAAATTCTCAAAGGTGCTTGGAAATGAAGACACATGCAGAGGGGAAGCAGGCACCAAGAATTACCTTTTGTTTGTATCAACTCTAATGTGGTTTCACAGTAACTATTATTAGCCCACCCAGATAATTCAATCAGGGTGAAGTTTGAGATCAACTCAAAAATAGTTTAACAGTGGAAGTTTGACAATTTCCTAGATGGTGAATAGAGGTAGAATTTTATTTTTTGATAAAATATACCATGAGTTATTCACATCGGTACTTCCACTCAGGACTACAGATATTTTATTTAACCTCAATAATTTTATATCTGTGTTTTCTTTTTTTCACTCCAAAAGTTCCAGTTCTCAATGATTCCAGCATAATTAACCATTTACTTTATACCGCAATACACATAGAGCAGCATCCGTGTAAAAATACTAACAGTACCACAAACAAAAGAATTACTGAAAAGAGTTGAAGGTTTTTCTTTTAATTATATTTATCCTTAAAGCATATCCCACTAGGGAGGCATAATGAAATTACTGTGTCTTAAACTCTTGAGCTGACATGAAATAGTCTCTCTGTGTGCTTATGCCACTAATTTCATACACAGGTTCATTTGTTTAATTTTACTTTCAATATTTAGGGACTGCTTTTTTATTCAGTTTTGTAGTATAACTATGTAAGACATTTACAAGGTTCTGAAGTCAACTGTACAAAGCAAAGTAGATTTAGAGAGTGTCTGTTTCTATTTCTTTCCTCCTAAGACTGGTTTTCTCTGTTCTAGGTAACTATTATTTTAAAATTAAAATTTTGATTTATTCCTCTATTAAGAAATAAGCAAATACGTATATGTATTCATAGCCTTTTCTCGCTTTTAGATTGACAGTTGCATATTATATACACTTTAACTTGTTTTTTTCTTAATTTAGTATATTCTAGTATACTCATTCAATGGCAGTATGTAGAGAGAGCCTTACTGTTTTTTTTAAATAATAGCTTTACTGAGATATAATTCACATTACATAAAATTCTTTTATAATGTACACTTAAGTGGCTTTTAGAATATTAACGGTGTTGTGTAACCATCACCACACCACTATCTAATCTCAGAATATATTCGTTACCCCTGAAAAGCAACCCCATGTCCATTAGCAGTCACTTCGCATTCACACATTGCCCCAGCCCCTGGCAACCACTAATTCACTTTGTGTCTCTAGGCATTTGCTGGTTTTGTGCATTTAGCATACGTTGAATGATGTGTTATGTTGTGACTGGCTTCTTTAACGTAAGCTTTTTGAGTTTCATCTATGTTGTAGCGTGTATAAGTACCTTATTCTTTTTTAACTTCCAAATAATATTCCATTTTTATGCATATACCATAGTTTGTTTTTCCATTCATCTCTTGATGGGCATTTATGGTGTTTTCAATTTTCAGTTATTCTGAATGCTGCTGTGACATTCATGTACAAATATATGTATAGATGCATATTTTCAGTTCTCTGAGTATATGCCCAGGAGTAGAATTGCTAGATCATATTGTATTTCTATGTTTAACATTTTGAGAAACTGCTAAACTTTTTCCAGTAATAGGGTTTCAGTTTCTCTGCATTCTCACTAACTCTCATTATCTTTTTAATTATAACCATCCTAGTGAGTGTGAAAAGTGTTTCTTCAATGTGGTTTTAACTTAAATTCAGCTAATAGTTAATAATGTTGAACATACTTTCATATGCCTGTTGGCCATTTGTATATATTCTTTAAAGAAATGTTTATTCAGATCTTTTGATCATTTTAAAGGGAGTTATTCATCTTTTTATTATTGAATTATAAGGTTTCTTTATATATTCTGAATACAATTCCCTAGTTAGTTTATTTGAAAATATTTTCTTTCATTCTGTGAGTTATCTTTTCAGTTTATTGATAGAGTTTTATAGCTTTAGCTCCTATATTTACATCTGTTATCCGTTGGGAGTTTATTGTATTGTGTGAAGAAGGGGGTCCAACTTCATTTTTCTGCACGTGGATATTCCGTTATCCTGGCACCATTTATTGAAAGACTATTCATTAACAATTTTTGAAAAGCTCACTTAGCCTAAGGAGATAGCCTAAGAGACATACTGAAATGTGTCTGGTAGAATCAGAATTGAGCCCTTTACTGAGCATAGAATGACCTTACAAATATATATTCCTGATCCTTACTATTAAAAAAAACCAGTGCCCGTAATTGGAGACTAAATGAGACAGTAGGTACACATGAAAGAAGGCTTTGCTAAAATATTTGCTGAATATATTACTACCAAATAAGGTAATTTACATATATTTGTTTAAATATATCTGATTCTAAGGTTAGGACTACATACTTTTTCAGAAATTGCAGAGGTACCTTTAAAAGCAAGGGCACTGTGGTTTTTCTGAAACCACCTTGATGAGTAGAATGCACATTACACAGAATATTTTAGTATGAAAATATAAAATAAACATGATATCCATTTGCCATCTGGTATGTTGTAAATATATTGTTGTTTACCCTTTTCAGAAGGCCTAAATGAGTTTCATAATTGCTTCATTATCTGCAATATGTGATACCTCCATGGCCATTCTGGTGATTATGACACATGGCTTCTTTAACAAAACAAAAAGCAAAATGAAGAGATAAGTGAAGTCATCTAATGAACCTACATGCATTTGTAGATGAAGAAAGATATCTCTTGAAATAACACTGTCCTGAGGTTCCATTGCAGTTTTAAGCAGTGTAACTAATGTCATCTGCTTCAAACATGTAAGTGCATTGCTGAGACTACAAAGCATGCCCTGCTAAAAATCAAATCAGAGGCAGAGCAGAGTTTAGCAATAACAGATGATTGGGATGTGTCTCCAATGCAATCTTCCTCTATCTGGTAGCCTTAATTCTACTCTCCTGTCTTTTAGAAAGGATATATAAGTGCATGATAAAATACAGACCATTGTTGAGAGAGCCACTTTAACGGTACATTCTCCTTACTTTATGATAGCCAGTATCTAGATATATAATCTCTGTAATCACAGATGCTTAGGAGGAACTTCACACATAAATACTAACTCTTTAACACAAATGCTATTTTGGTGCTTGGAGTCACATATATTCTCAAAGAAAGTTTTTGATGGAGCCCTGATGTGTTTGTTTCTGACTCCATTAGGATTCTTTTCACTTAGTAAACATTTAACAGCAAGTGCATTTTATGAAACATGCACAATAATCTTGAGTGAATTCATGATGAGAATTTTTTCCATGTTGACCATTTACACAGAGCTCCTAAGTAATGTGGGAATTTATGCACATTTTCCCATGCATGGATTTATTGTGTGTTCAGTGCAATTTGTGTGAATCCATTAGGGATCTTGGAGTAAAGACACTTCGTTTTGATTCAGTTTTCTCCTTTATCCCTTACTGATTCCATCATATTTTAGTGTAATTTTTCTCCTCTCTCATGATTGTTTTCTTTTAAAAATCCCTTGCTACCACCCTTGGTCTGGAACCATATCTGGTCATTCCTTTCCTACCAAATTAATTTCCTAGTAGGCATTCATGGCTCCAGTTTCAATACTGAAGAAGGAAGGGGAAGGGATCATGTCTTCAGAACATATTTTAAAAGAGGATAGAAAAGAGATATTTGAAGGGGAAGTATTAAAACAGTGAGAGAGAGTCAAATATTTTGCAAAGGAAAATATATGTGTATATATGTGCATATATGCATATATACATACATAAATGATGCAAATCATGAGTCCAGCTTAATGGATCTTTGCAGAGTAAACACAGTCATATCTCCAACACCTGGATCACAAGATAATTACTAGTATGACTTTTGAAACTATGTCAAACAATATGTGTTTATGAAGAATGCATTGCTTTGTGTCTGGCTCTTTCTGCTCAATGAGATTTGTCAGTATAATTGTGTGAAGTTGTAATTCATTTATTTTAATTTCTAAATAGTATTTCATTGTGGAAATGTACCATATTTTTTTTATCTATCTATTCTACTGTTGATGGACATTTTTGAATGTTTTTAGATATTACTAATAGTCCTACTATGAATACTTATATTTTCTAAGGAGAAAACATATATACCCATTACTGTTGGGCAAATATTTACTCAGAGTGGAATGCTTAGATCATGAAGCACTTTCAGTTTTGGAAATATGCCAAACAATTTTCCGAAGTGGTTGTACTGGTAGTACATGAAAGTTCAAATTTCATCATCAAAAACATCAGGTATAACATAGGAATTATATTCAATATCTAGTAATAAACTATAATGGAAGAGAATCTGAAAAAGAATATATATATATTCATATATATATGAAAAATACATATATATATAAATATGAATCACTTTGCTGTACACATGAAACATTGTAAATCGACTATATTTCAATAAAAAATTTAAAATTAAGTATTTTCTACCTTTTTATGTTAGCCATTCTCTTGGATGTACATTGGTGTCTCACTGTGTATTGTATCTCATTCTATAATTTTTATTTCCCTTTGAGTAATGTATTTGATTAATTTTTCTTAAGTATATTAACCATTAGGATTTTCCCATTTATGAAATATCTATTGTGGTAGTTAGCCTTTTTTCTCTATTTAGCTATCAGCTGTATAGCTCTAGTTAGCTATAGTTCTCTATTGAAGCATTCGCTTTTATATTGGTTGGTAAGAATTTTTTATGCATTATGAATATGAGTTCTTTGCAGGATGTACAGTTGACCCTTGAACAATGAAATCTGCATATAACTTCATATTCTGCTCTCTGAATCTGCATTTCTGCATCTGCAGATTCAACCAAAAGCAGATTGTGTAGTATTATAGTAGTATTTACTGAAAAAATTATGTGTATAAGTGGACCCATGCATTTCAAACCCATGTTGTTCAAGGGTCAGCTGTATATTATCTCCACTGTGTGGCTTCTGTTATCTAAAATGACAAATAAGTCATTAAAAAGTAGGCAAAGTATTTGAATAAATATTTCTCTAAAGAAGGCACACAAATGGCCAATAGGCACATGAAAGATTAATCAACAACAATTACCATTAGGGAAATGAAAACCAAAACAAAAAAGAGATATCACTTTATACACTCTTGGAAGGCTAAACAAAGAGAAAGAGATAATAACAAATGTTGAGGATGCTGAGAAAACAGAATAGCCATACACGTATTGCTGGTGATGTTGATTAGTGAAATGCTTTGGAAAATGATGTTGTTCCTTGTGATATTAAACACAGAGTTACCAAATGACTCAGCATTTCCACTCCTAGGTATAAACCCAAGGGAACTGAGAGCATATGTCCCACCAAAAAAATTTGTCTATGAGGGTTTATAGCAGCATTATTCAAAATAGTCAAAAGGTGGAAAAAATCCAAATGTCCATAAACTAAATGTGGCATAGCCACACAATGAAATATTATTTGACAGTAAAAAAGAATAAAATAAAGTACTGGTACATGCTGAAACATGGATGAACCTTGGAAACATTATGCTAATTGAAAAAAGCCATCATTTAAGACCACATTTGTATGACTTCATTTATATGAAATTGTCCAGAATAGGAAAGTTCACAGAAACACAATGCAGATTAGTGGTTGCCAGGCACTTAGGAATGACAGCAATTAAAGTAACTTCTAGTGAATGTGGTTTAGGTGATGGGAGTCCTCTAAAATTATATAGTGGTGATAGTTTTATAACTGTGGATAAACTAAAAAAAAACACTAAGTTGTACATTTTTAAAAGGTAAATGTTATGATATATATATATTCTATTTCATTAAGCCTGTTTAAAAAAGTGCAATTGGAAACAACCTAAATACCATCAGTGAGAGAAAGAATCATGATCATGACATTACACAATGAAATGTTTAAACACTGACTATTCTGGAGTTGTGTATACTGACAGCATTGGATTTAAAAACAATGTTGAGTGGATAAGGAAAGTTTAAAACATGTGAATGATAAACACTAAATACAGGCTAGTGATTTTATGGATTTAGTGAAAGAGAGAGATTGAGACGAGGTACATAACAGTCTTCACCTGTGTTCGGAATTGTTTTAATTCTTAAAATTATCATGGCTATATAGAATTTCATTGTATTTCTTTTATGGCTCTTATACTTAAATATTTTATAATTGAAAAAGAATAGTGATATTAGAGGACAGGAGACTTAATGGTAAGAATTAAAATCAATTAAATTCAGGGTTATGTGTAAAATTATGTTCTGTTTGATTCATTAAGTAGAGCAATTTTCTACACATAAATAATAGAGGTCGATTAACTTTGAGAGCAAAAAATCTGTAGCTTCATTTACATGAGTATTAAAGTTGAAGGCAGCACCTTACCGGATACTTTGAAAGGTGTCCAGTGGCCTCAGATTTTTACTGCTAGCACATCAACCAAGAAGTCATCAGGCATATAATAGTACCCTCTTTTCCAGATAACTGCCCATGAAAATTCTGTACTTGCTCTAGCTCAGTGATTTGCCACCCTAGCTGCACATTAGAATCACCTGGGGAGATTTTTAAAACATGCCCTCTAAGCCTCGCCTGCAGATATTTAGATTTAATTATTTCTGGGTGGGGCCTAAGCATTGGCTGCTTTGAAACCATTCCAGGTTATTCTAATGTGAGATAAGGTTTGAGGGCCATTGCTGTAGACTTCGTGCGCCCTCCTTTTTCCTGTGCTCTCTGATCTCTTTTTTCAAATCCAGTTCTTTCTCTGTCTCTGGGGGTCTTTGGTATTGAAGGCCTTTTTAGATCTCCTCTGGCATGGATCTAGTTTCCTTTTGCTCTTGTCTACATGGTTACTTTGATTTCAGCGTTCCCTGAAGCTCTGCGAAAGAAATGCTTTCTTCTATCTTACCTTCCTAAGCTAACCCTCGTAGCTCATTCCTCCAGGGGGTAGATTTACACATTTGCTAATGAATTGCCATGTTGATGAGTAAAGAAATAAATATCAAATAAGCCCTTAAAATTGGTTTTGATATAAAATCATGATTGGTGTTTTTTGAAAGAATATGCAAAGATTAAGGAAGACAATGTTCCTTGACTACTAACTCAATGGCATTTCTGATGACTCACAGAAATTCTGAGAGACGTGCTGTCTTAGCTCAGTACTTACTGTACTGCTCTCTGTTTAAGATAATCTTCAACGTGGTTGCAGGCTTTCAGGTGCTGTTTTCCAGTTCACCGGGTGGCCAGGCTGTGTGGCCGTGGTTAAAAAGTAGATGAGTGCAGCCCAGGGAAGATGAATAGAGATTGCTGAGAATAGAAAACACACACACTGGGTTCAAGTGGTACAGCATTTATTTACAGTAAGAGGAGAGAATGAGTGCACAAGATTCTGCCACTTGCAATGTTGTGGTCCCCCCATCTGTGGCCAGAGTTCCACTCTGCAGCCAACTGGGGTCTTGTAGCTGTGCACGTCTCACCTGGTGCCGCAGTAGAAGGATACTGACTCTTCTCCCATAAAGTCTGAAGTACAAACTTCTGGGGGCATGCCTGAGGGTCATAGATGCATATGATTATGCAGAACAAAGTAGCATAAACCAAGCCTGGAATAGGGAAAGATATTCTGTCACAAGCCAACAAGGCCAGCACAGGCTGTGAGCAGTGTTTACCTCCCAACAAGGAACTGTTTTCAAGTATTAAATACTGAACAATACTTAAATAACCCTAAGTCAAGCAATTGAAAATAATCATCACACAAAGGCCAAATATCTTTTGGATAACTGAGAAAATTTCTGATTTTAGGTAATGAAAACCCAGATTTTCACATCAGTCTTTTTGTAGTAGTTTATGAAATCCCCAGGCCCTAGTTCAAAGCAATTTCTCCTTTGTTTACAGTTCCGATTTTCTACATGGTTTCAGCACTTGATTGAGAGTGAGTGGAAATGTGGAATTCGTGCAAACCACATAAATTTTGGCTGTCATTTAGCCTTGTGTCTTTGGATGTATTTTTTAGCCCCTTAACTGTATGTATAATAAGTGGGAATAATAATGTCTAATTCAAAGATTTGTTTTGAGGATTAAGTGATACATTCCCAAACTAGCCAAATGCTTGGTACAGAATAGGTCTTTAATAAGTATGGCCCTTCTATGATTTACACACTTCCTTCTTTCCTTTTACATCCAGTCTACACTGATGATCCACATGGGCCCTCAAACTTAATGTTCCTTTAATCCTTGTTTTCATAAATCTTAGAATTCATAGTCAGTGCCAGGAAGTTAAACAATTCCATCTTAGGATTTGTTTCTTCAATTAAAAACCACAGAAGTCAACAATCCATCATTCAGTTCCTCTAGAAGCAGGAGAATCATTTACTAAGACTCTAATCAATGAGTTTTCCCAATAGTAATCTTGGCCATACTCAACATCTTGACCTCTCTATACAATGTGGATGGCTTCCATGATATCTACCACAAACCCACAACCAGATTTTCTGCTGAACTTATTTTAATAATGTACTCTTCTGTCATTTCCTCTGTTAATATTTTCCATGTGTGCTAAAACATTCCTGTCTCTGAACCTGCCATTTGTAATTTTTCCATGTCAGAAAAAAAGGGTAAATCTTTTTTATAACCTATAAAACCTATGGCAATCTTTCTAGTGGCAAAACTTCTATTTGATGACAATGTACTAAACACTTTCATAACAATTATCACCTTTTATTCCCACAGCAATCCTTCAAGACAGGTATTGTTACTTCCATTTGAAATGTGATAAATGTGAGATTTAGAGAAATTATGCTGATTTTACAACTGACAACATTCATTATGTTCAAGATCATGTCAGAATTCACCCTCTCAACTTTATAACTTGCTGTCCATCATTCTGATTCCCATCGCTACAACTGTGCTTTGAAGCAGAACTCCTTAGGCTAAATTCAGTAACATTTAATCAGCTCTCTCCTCTTAATCTCTCATTGCCTGGCAAAGTTGATCGAATCATTTCACAAAACTCACTTGAATAGCATCAGGCTTCAGGCACTCCTTTGATATTTCCGTTACTCCAGCTCCTCATCTTCTTCCTACTAACTGCAGTCATTCCAATGCCCCTTTCCTCCTTCTGTTTTCTTTAGTATTTTGATCTGAAGATGTTAATTGGATGCACAGTATCAACTCTCAGACCATGTTAATAACTTTAATAACTTTTATCTCAAACCCTACCTCTCCCCGAAACGCACCCCATGGCTGTGATAGGCTGAATAATGGCCCCAGAGATGTCCATGTCCTAATTCTCAGAACCTGTGAATATGTTACTTGATAGGGCAAAAGGGATTTTGCAGATGTGATTAGGTTAAGGATCTAGAGATGGGAAGAATATCCTGGATTATCTAGGTGGTCCTATTGTAATCACAAGGGTTCTTATAAGAGGAAGGCAAAAGGATCAGAGTGAGTAGTAGTAGGAGATATGACAACGGAAGCAATAGGTTGGAGTGATACTAGGCAGGGACCATGAACCAAGGGATGCTCAAGGTGACTTCTAGAAACTGAAAAAGTTACAGAAACAGATTCTCTTCTCTGCAGAAGGAACCGGTTCTTGCCAACACCTTCCCTTTAGCTCAGTGAGGCTGATTTTGGATTTTGACTTCCAAAACTCTAAGATAATATTAAGACAATGAGTTTGTGGTAATTTGTTACAGCAGTGATAGAAAACTGATATAGTTCCTAATTCTGATGAGAATATACATGTGGATGAAAATTAATAGGTCTAAAGTGGAATTTCTGTCTCTGAAACTAGTTATATTCAGTTCTTTCTTACCTAAGGAATCAAATAGCTCCCCAAGTCTTACTGACTTTTTCTTCATCATATCACTTTGTTTCACTATCCTACCTCATGATCCTAGTTCAGACACTAATCAATTTAGTCCAAAGTACTGCTGCAGAGAATTCTCACCTGATTCCTATTTACCAAGCTTTCTTCACTTCAATCTATCAAGTAAATTTACACCAACCTTTCTCTTCTGCTTTAATATTTTCAGTCTGTTCATCACTTATCAAGTAACTTACATATTCTTTAAGTGGCTATTCAAGGATCTCTTAATTTTCTGGTACACATCTACATAGTTTCCCTTCTGCAGGAAGAAAAATTATTCCTCTTCTGTTTCAAGGCATATAACACTTTTTACATCATGTCTGTGTTAAATAATAACATGAATTACTGTTTTAAATATAAAATTGTTAACATACATATTACATTTTAAGACTCTGAAAAAGGGAAAGGAGGACCCTTTCTTAATAAACTTGTATTTCCTGTGCCTCACTTTAAATCATGTTAAATCAAATAGTATTAAATAATATTAATTGAGGCAAAATAATAATCTCAATCAAAGGCAAAGTATGGCTATTTAATAAGTATTGGCACAATTGATTCATTCTTTCTTTTATTTTTTTTTTTGAAAGAAACTGAAGACAATGGAGCTATCCAAAAACGGGGAAAATTTTTTGAAATATTTTTCAATAGTAAGAAATTATGTGTAACTAAACACAAATTAAGATAGAAACTAGGTAGACAAAATTTTTCAATATGCATAGTATTGTGTTTCATTTATTGGTTTATTTATAAATATTATATATATATATATATATAGAGAGAGAGAGAGAGAGAACATACCACACACTGTGCTAAGTATTGTGGAATAAAATAAAGAGAATAATTTGTCTTTCTGTCAAAGGTCTTATAGCATATGAGTGTTAATTATTTCTTAAGTGTTTGGTAGAATGCTCCAGTGAGAACTTTGGGACTGGAGAATTGTTTGGGGAGAGTTTTTTTTTTTTTAATGATTGTAAATTAAATGTCTTTAATAGTTATAGAGCTGTTCAGTTATCTCTTTTATATCAGGTGAGTTCTGGTAGCCTGTGTTTTTGAGGGAGTGGCTCATTTCATCTAGGTTGTAGTATGTATGTGTATAGAGGTATTTGTAGCATTTCCTTATCCTTTTGTTGTCTTCAGGGTCTATAGTGATATCCTCTATTTAATTTCTGATATTAGTAATTTGAATCTTTTATTTTTTCTATTTTGTCATTCTTGCTGGAGGTTTATTGATTTTACTGATCTCTTCAAAGTTTGTTTTACTGACTTTTATTTATTGCTGTTATTTTCAGTTTTATTGCTTTCCATTCTTATGTTTAATACTTTTTTTCTTTTTGCTTTGGTTTTATTTTACTCTTCTTTGTCAGTGACATGGGAGCTCAAGATTTGATATGAGTTGTTCCCTCTTTTGTAATATGTGTGTAATTACAAGATGTTACTCTCGGCACTGCTACAGTTATGTCTCAAATTTTGATATGTTTTCTATTCATTTTCATTCAATTCAATGAAATTTTTATTTTCCTGAGACTTCCTCTTTGACACCTGCATTATTTAGAAGTGTTTATTTTAGTTTCCAAGCATTTGAATATTACGTTATTTTCTTTCAGTGATTTCTAGTTTGATTCCATTGTGGTAAAAGAACATACTCTATATACTTTCGATTATTTTAAACTTGCTGAGGTATGTTTATGTCCCATCATATGGTATCTCTTGATATATATACCACAGGCACTGGAAAGAAAGCATATACTTCTGTTGTATGAAGTGTTCCTTAAATGTCAATTAATCTGTTGCTTGATGGTGCTGCTTTCTTCTGTATCCTCGCAGATTTACTCTGTAGTGTTATGTCAACTGTTAAGAGAAGTGTGTTGATTTCTCTTGCTACAATTGTGAATTTCTCTGTATCTCCTTTTGGTTCTTTTAGTTCTGTCTCACAGAGTTTGACACAATATTATTTGATATCTGCACATTTCAGATTCTACGTCTTATTGGTGGATTGTCCCTTTTCAGTCATTACATAATATTCCTCTATGTGTCTGGTAATATTCTTTGGTTTTAAATATACTCATAGAGACGATTTTGCCTTTTGTGATGAATATTTGCATGTTATGGTTTTTCTGTTTTTTATTTTCAGCCTGCTTATATTGTTATATTTGAATTGAGTTTATTATAGACAGCATATAAATGGATCATGTTTTGTAATCCACTCTGCTAATCTCTTTTTATTGCCATATCTATAAAATATATATTTAATATAATTATTGATATTTTAGGGCTAAGGTATGCCATTTTACTTTTTGTTTTCCTGTTTTTCACGTCCCAGTTTTTCTTCCTTCTGATTTCCTGTAGGTTTCTTGAGCAAATTTAGGACTCTGATTTATCTATAGTGTTTTTGAGCATATCACTATGTATAGCATTTTTTTGGTTCCTCTAGGTATTATACATATACGTAGCTTATCATAGTCTACTAGGGTGGTCACTTAACCAGTTTAAGTGAAGAGCAGAAATCTTACTTCCCTTTATGTTCCTTTGCTCTCCCCACTGACAATGTAATTGTCTTATATTTTCTCTCTACATATATTTAAAATCACATCAGACAGCATTATATTTTTTGTTGTAAGCACCAAGCACAATTTAAAAAATTCAAGAGGAAGAGGCATGCCTCTTGTATTTATTCATATTATGTTTGCTAAGTTATGTTTTTCCTGGTGTCCCCAGATTACTTCTTTTATTGTTTCCTCTCTGTTTAAAGAAGTTTTATTCTTTCTTTTAGGGTAGGCATGATGGTGATAGCATCTCCATTTTTTTATCTTAGTCCAAGAATATCTTTGTTCTCCATCACCATGAGTGATGTTTTTGCTGGGTATAGATCTTGGAAGTGTGTGTGTGTGTGTGTGTGTGTCTGTATGTGTGTTTATTGGGGATTCAAGTGTGAGGACTTAAAGAGCTGATGGTGTAGTTCTGGTCCAAAGGCCAGCAGGTTTGAGACCCAGGAAGAGTCAGTGTCCCAGTTCAAAGGCAATCAGACTGGAAATGTTATTCTCGGGAAGGTGAGCCTTATTCCATTTTATATTCGCAAATCATTTTTAGAAGTTCTTGAAATGCAGTTATGGAGAAAGAATATGTCCATAGTCTTATCACATTTTCATAATTATAGTTAATATTTTGGTCTATTTCTGTATGCCAAAGCAATGCAAAACATCTTTGTCATTAATTAAACAAATATTTGTTGAAGCCAGCTTTGTCACCAGGCTCTGTTTTATGTGGTAGGGATATAGCCGTAGTCTACAGTGACAGTAACAACAAACAAATCCTCCATCCTTTGTGGAATTACATTCCAGTGATTATCTTTAATGTTCAGATGTTTGCTTTGCTTCATTTAAAAAACATATAATAAAAATTTTCATGTTTTTTCATGATTTTAAAGGGATTATTTTAATACACGCATTACATTACATACAATGGATATATTATAGATTTAAAAAAACTATTTGACTATTTATTATCCAATACTGAATGTTATGTAATTCTTTGATAATAAAATGTTATTATAAATAACTTGAATATTTGTCCATAAAGTTATTTTATTCCAGATTTGTGTTTTATTTAACCATTAGATATATCAGAAACTGTTACTGAGACTTAATGAATGTGTGTTTTGAGGCTCTGATATATTTTGATAAATTGCTTATCCAAGTATCCCTGTTTATGCTTCTGATTTTTGTTTATTTGTTTGTTTTCCATAAAGGACTTTTTAAAATTGAAATATAATTGATGTACAGTGTTATATGTTACAGGTGTATACTATAGTGATTCATAATTTTTAAAGGTTATACTCCATTTGTAGTCATTGTAACATATTGACTGTATTCCCTGTGTTGTAAAATATATCTTCATAGCTTAGTTATTTTATGTATAATAGTTTGTACCTCTTAACCCCCACCCCTGTATTGCCCCTCCCCCTTCCCTGTCTCCACTGGTAGTCACTAGTTTGTTCTCTATATCTGTACGTCTGCTTCTTTTTTGTGATATTCATTAGTTTGTTATATTTTTTAGATTCCACATATAAGTATTTCTTTGACTTATTTCACTTAGCATAATGTCCTCCAAGTCCATCCATGTTGTTGCAAATGGCAAAATTTTATTCTTTTTTATGGCTGAGTAATACTTCAGTGTGTGTGTGTACACACATATATATGTGTATATATACACACATACATACCATGTCTTCTTTATCCACTCATCTGTTGATGGACATTTAGGTTGCTTCCATATCTTGGCAATTGTAAACAATGGTGCTATGAACATTGAGGTGCATATTTCTTTTTTTTCCCTTGTTTTTAAAATTTGTTTTATTGAAGTATAGTTGATTTACAATGTTGTTAGTTTCTGCTATATAGCAAAATAATTCAGTTATACATATACATTCTTTTTCATATTCTTTTCCCTTATGGCTTATCACAGGATATTGAATACAGTTCCCTGTACTATATAGTAGGGCCTTGTTGTTTATCCATTCTATATATAATAGTTCGCATCTGCTAATGCCAAACTCCCAGTCCATCCCTTCCCCACCCCACCTCCCCCTTGGCAACCACACGTCTGTTCTCTATGTCTGTGGGTCTGTTTCTGGTTCATGGATAAGTTCAGTTGTGTCATATTTTAGATTCCACATGTAAGTGATATCATATGCTATTTGTCTTTCTCTGTGTGACTTACTTCACTTAGTATGATAATCTCTAGGTCCATCCATGTTGCTGCCAGTGGCATTATTTCATTCTTTTTTATGGCTGAGTAATATTTCATTGTGTTTATATATATTCCACATCTTCTTTATCCATTTATCTGTTGGTGGACATTTAGGTTGCTGCCATGTTTTGGCTATTGTAAATAGTGCTGCTATGAACATAGGGGTGCATGTATCTTTTCAAATTATAGTTTTGTCCAGATATATGCCCAGGAGTGGGATTGCTGGATTGCATGGTAACTCTACTTTTAGTTTTTTGAGGAACCACTATACTGTTTTCCATATTGGCTGTACCAATTTATATTCCCACCAACAGTGTAGGAGGGTTTTCTTTTCTCCACACCCTCTCCAGCATTTATTATTTGTAGATTTTTTTAATGATGGCCATTCTGACCGCTGTAAGGTGGTACCTCATTGTAAGTTTGATTTGCATTTATCTAATAATTAGTGATGATGAACATTCTTTTCATGTGCCTCATGGCCATCTCTATGTCTTCTTTGGAGAAATGTCTATTTAGGTCTTCTGCCCATTTTTTGATTGGGTGGTTTGTTTTTGGTTTAGTTTAGTTTAGTTTTTTTTAATTATGGAGTTGTATGAGCTCTTTATATATTTTGGAAATTAAGCCCTGGTCAGTTGCATCATTTGCAAATATTTTTTCCATAGGTTGTCTTTTTGTATTGTTTATGGTTTCCTTTGCTGTATAAAATCTTGCAAGCTTGATTGGGTCCACTTGTTTATTTTTGCTTTATTTCTATTGCCTTGGGAGCCTGACCTAAGGAAACATTGGTGAGATTTATGTTGAGAACGTTTTGCCTATGTTCTCTTCTAGGGATTTTATGGTGTCATGTCTTGAATTTAAGTATTTAAGACATTTTGAGTTTATTTTTGTGTATGGTGTGAGGGTGGTGTTTTAACTTCATTGATTTACATGCAGTTGTCCAACTTTTTCCTCAGGGTTGCTTTGGCAATGCTGGATCTTTTATGATTCCATATAAATTTGAGGATTATTATATAAATTTGAAGATTATTTGTTCTAGTTCTGTGAAAAATATCCTGGGTAATTTGATAGGGATCACATTAAATCTGTAGATTGCTTTGGGCAGTATGGCCATTTTAACAATATTAATTCTTCCAAACCAAGAGCATGGGGTATCTTTCCATTTCTTTGAATCATCTTCAGTTTCCTTTGTTAATGCTTTGTAGTTCTCACCATAAAAGTCTTTCACCTCCTTGGTCAGGTTTATTCCTAAGTATTTTATTTTATTTTTTGATGCAATTTTGAAAGGGATTTTTTTTTTATATTCACTTTGTGGTATTTCATTGTTAGTGTAAAGAAATGCAACTGATTTCTGTATTTTAATCCTATATCCTGCTACCTTGCTGAATTTATATATCAGTTCTAGTACCTTTTGTGTGACATCTTTAGGGTTTTCTGTATATAGTTTCATGTTATCCACATATGACAGTTTTACCTCCATCCTTTCAGTTTGGTTACCTTTTATTTCTTTTCTTTTTTTTTTTTTTTTTTTTGTCTGATTGCTGTGGCTAGGCCTTTCAATATTCACTGTGTTGAATAGAAGTGGTGAGGGCGGGCATCATTGTCTTGTTCCAGATTTTAGCAGGAAAGCTTTCAGCTTTTCACTGTTGTGTATTATATTGGCTGTGGGTTTGTCATAAATGGCTTTTAGTATGTTGAGCTATGTTCCCTCTGTATCCACTATGGTAAGAGTTTTTATCATGATGGATGCTGAATTTTATCAAATGCTTTTTCTGCATCTATTGAGATGATCATGTGGTTTTTGTCCTTTGTTTTGCTGATGTGGTGTATTGCATTGATTGATTTGTGTGTGTTAAACCATCCTTGTGACCCTGGGATGAATCCAACTGGGTCGCAGTATATGATCTTTTTTATGTGTTGTTAGATTCAGTTTGCTAATATTTTGTTGAGAATTTTTGCATCTATAGCCATCAAAGATATTGGCCTATAATTTTCTTTTTTGGTGGTGTCTTTGTCTGGTTTTGGTATCAGGGTGATAGTGGCCTCATAGAATGTCTTTGGGAGTGTTCCCTCCTCTTTGGCTTTTTGGAAGAGTTTGAGACGGATTGCTATAAATTCTTGTTTGTTTGTTCAGTAGAATTCACGATGGAGCTACCTGGTCCTGGACTTTTGTTTGTAGGGAGTTTCTTTACTCAGATTCTATTTCATTTCCAGTGATTGGTCTGTTCAAATTACCTATTTCTTCTTGATTCAATTTTGGGGGGCTGTATGTTTCTAGAAACTTGTGCATTTTATCTACGTTGTCGAATTTGTTGGCATCTAATTATTCATAGTATTCTCCTAGGATTTTTCTTTTTCTTTTTCTTTTTCTTTCTTTCTTTTTCCTCCTTCCTTCCTTTCTTTCTTTCTTTTTCTTTTTCCCTTTCTTTCTTTCTTTCTTTCTTTCTTTCTTTCTTTCTTTCTTTCTTTCTTTCTTTCTTTTTTTGTATTTCTGCAGTATTAGTTGTTATATTTCCCTCTTTCATTTCTTATTTTGTTTATTTGGATCCTCTCTCTTTTCTTCTTGGTGAGCCTGGCCAGAGGTTTGTCAATTTTGTTTGCTCTTTCAAAAACAGAGTTGATTTTTTCTATTGTTTTTTCATCTCTATTGTTTCTTCATCTCTATTTTATTTATTTCCTCAGATCTTTATTATTTCCTTCCTTCTGCTGACTTTGGGTTTTGTTTGTTCTTCCTTTTCCAATTCTTTTAGGTAGTAAGTTAGGTTGTTTATTTGACATTTTTGTTTGTTTGTTTTCAGGGAGGCCTGTATCACTATGAACTTTCCTCTAAGAACTCCTTTTGTTGCATCCCACAGATTTTTGTATGGTTATATTTTCATTGCTAGGGAAGCAGCCCAGACCCTGGCTCAGCCTTCACATGCACACACCCACAAAATCCACAGCTGCTAAGGCCAGACCTGTCCCTGCCACAGAAGCAACTGTAGTTTACTCAGATGTCCCACAGGCATTGAGTTTACAAAGCTGGCAGCAGTGGCATAAACCCATGATTACACAGCCATGAGGAGAGGGATCAGATTTCAGTCCTGTTTCCTAAGTCACATGGCCCCTGGGGATCAGCTCTGATTTCAGCCTACCTCCACATGTGGGCAACCCCCTGGCACTTGTGTGCTCCCAGAGCTCACAGAGGCAGTGCTGTGCTGGCTGAGAGTGCTCAGAGAGAGAGGCTACTTAGCCAACCCTGCCCCTCCCTTCCCACACTCTTTAACAGTGGCACATTACTTCTGTGGTGGAGCCGAGCTTCTTGCAGGTATAACCCCGGTTGTGGCCATACCACACTGCAGCCCCTTCAGGCTGTCTCCACACAGCCAAACCCAGTCCTCTCCCTGGGTCTGTCCTCTGAAACCCGACTTGCAGCACCCAGCCCCTGTGTGCACCAGCAGATGCATGTCTCAAGCTGGGGAGGGCAGGGCTGTTGCACGGTCCATCTGTGCAGGTCTCTCTCTGTTCTGCCTGCCACAAACTGGCTTCTGCACCCTCCTCTGAGCCTCTGAAGCTCACTTTCAGTCCCAGCTGATCTACCTGCAAGTGACAGGGCTTCCCAGGGTATTGGAACATTTCCTCTTTCACAGCTCCGTCCCTGTCCTGATTCCCCACTCCCATTTTTTTCTTTCATCTTTCCTGGTTACATGGAGATCTTTCCTGCAGTTTTGGGTATCTGAGATCTTCTGCTAGAGTTCAGTAGGTATTTTGTGAGAATTTTTTCTACATGTAGATGTATTTCTGATATATTTGTGGGAGGAGCTAAGCTCCACATCCTTCTATTCTGCCGTCTTGATTGGAATCCCCAGGCTTCTAATAGCAACACATGGGAATGTCCATCTTGCCTTACACTGGTCTGGATAGAGTATTATATCATTATTCTCTAATTATTGTAGTTAAGAACTGCTATCCTAGTGTTTTCTCCCTTTCTTTTTCTCTCTCTCTCTTTCCGTGTCTATTTTCTGTATAAAGATCATGTTTTCTATTTTTGTTTTCTTCATTTAAAATTGTCTGTTTATAATTTTTCTTTGTCTAATTAGCTACTGAAGTCTTCTTATAATGTTTAAGCTCTATACATAAAATGTTAATTGCACACATTTTTCAAATTTTCTATTTTCTTTTAATTATGATTGCCTCTGAGAAGTTACTCCTCTTATCATTGCTAGCAGCAAAAGAACTGTTTTTATGTTGTCAAGTCTGTTCATCTTCCAGTATGCTGATTTCTAACCTGGAAAGTCATATTTTCTCTTGATGTTTGCTGAATATTCTCAGCTTAGAAACTTTAAAAATTTATTATATTCATGTTAAATTTGAAATCACTGTCAGTGTTATTATGAGGTAAGAATCTAAGTTTTTTCACATTTCAAATTCTAACCGATTCTCCCAGCACTTCTAATTTACTAATTGTTGTTAACTCATTAATTAATATGACCTCTAACCTTTTCAAAATTATTATCTAGAATAAAGGGGGCCCTTTTTAAGCAGACATAATTTATATTTTAGTATTGCATACATTTCAGCTAAATTTTTTCCTGTGCATATTTTATTCTCATTGATCATAGGGTGATAAGTGAGTAAAAAGATAACTCTCCAACAAGCCAGATGGGTTAATGAGCCCTGACAGTTAATAGAGTAGAGATGCCAGAGCAGTTTAATCACCTTCACATCCATATCTTAAATATATAAAAAAAGACAGTTATGAAACATTTAAGAGGCAAGATGTAATCAGTCAGTGCACCTGTTGAACCCAAAGCTAATTTGCTTTATTTATAAGTTTCTATAGTTGTTCCACTCCAGAAGTCTCCTTAGTATTTGTTTTAATCACTTGTAATAAAGATTCTGATTCCCATTTTTGACGTTTGACTGCTGACAGCTTTCAAGCTCCACCCCTCCCTTTTCCTCTTCTGCTGGACAATCTGATAAGGAAGACTGAGTATTCCCTCCCATGACACCATTGAGAAGTTCAGAGCTCCCAACGTCATCCTAGAAGCTTCACTGCCCTGTACCCCCAATCACCATAAAACCCTAAGCCAGTCACCCCTCCCTTATCTCTCAAAACATATTTGGAAATACTTGGAAGGAAATATTTTCTTATCCTCTTGGGGCATGTGTGGCATTCTCA
Source organism: Hippopotamus amphibius kiboko (assembly GCF_030028045.1). Classification (NCBI taxonomy): domain Eukaryota; kingdom Metazoa; phylum Chordata; class Mammalia; order Artiodactyla; family Hippopotamidae; genus Hippopotamus; species Hippopotamus amphibius. The sequence continues at coordinate 73,846,208 of NC_080187.1, forward strand.
ATCTCACAATCTAAACCAATTTGGGAATCTATCCTGCCTCTGTGGGGTGACTGTAACACACTAAATTTGATTTCTCTAGTAATGATGCAGGTGCAATTCTGACCAATCAATTATTGTTGCTGATTACTAAGTCTAAATTACCATTTTCCCAAGCAGTTGGGTTACTTTCTTTCTTTTTTTTTTAATTTTAAAAATGTTTCAACTGAAGAGAAAAATTATAATCATTACCTTGCCCAACAAGAGCAAGTTGGTAAGTCCCTTCTTTCTTGAAAGATAAAAAAAAAGTCTTAAAATTCATTGAGTTATTTCTTATTTAGTACAAGGGAGAGAGTGGTAATAACAAAAATAATAGAAAATAGATATGAATGAGGTGAAAAATGATGAATTATGTATAACCTGTAAACACATTTGTGGATATCCAGAGAAATATTACCTAAGGTGAACATAGATAATTACAAAGAATTATTGGTGATTTGAGAAAAAGGAAGATGATACTGACAATTAAGTGTTCTTTTATCAAGCCTTTATGCAAAGAAGTGAGTGATAAGGAGAGGGAAAAAATTTTTTTTAAATTCTATGAGATAAAAATCCTGGGCACATTACCTTAATCTGTGATGAAAATAAGCTAAGAAAAAAAAAAACCCATTTTCTTTTTTTTCTCCTTTTGTTTTCTTCTTTCATGTATTTTTCCCCTTTTCTCTTTTTTTTCATATTTATGGTCTTTATTCCATGAGTGACTTGAGTTCACTTACTAGAAAATGCAATAACATAAGATTTGCTGTCTTTGACTTGCTACGGTTCCCCTCCAAATGGTGTCCATGCTAAATTATAAGGAATCTCAAAATTTAGAAATAAACTTTAAAAGAGCACTTTATTATTATTTACAGTATCACCCATAGACAGAAGTGAGCCAAGTTCAAATCACGAGACCAATATTCAGAACCAGAGATTTGAATATAACCAATCAGATTTCAACCCATCTCTCCTCTTTGAAATGCAGTTTTCAATGATTAGTCCAAGAGTTCTTATCTCCATAGTTTTCCTTATCATCTTCCATTCAGCATCGGCGCTGATGTGTCTGTCTAGCAATCTGTCTCTAGCACCTCATGCTGCTTTATCTGAACAAATGGTGTCACTTGGAGGAATTTTAGATACACCTATATAATATATTAACAGTAATTATGTAAGTAAAAGACACCATAACTTAGTCCATTACTTTTCCTGGTGCCACTACTTCACATCAGTCTGTTCATAATTGGAAAATGAGAAAGTCTATGTTCTCTATTTTTTCTTCCTATTTTTCCTAAATATTCTATGGCTGTTAATTTCTAAGGAATGAAAGCATTGTTGCCTATGCACGTTACTCATAAAGTTTAAGTGAAACATCACTTTTAAAAGCTTCATTCAGTGTTTTCTTAAAGACTGTAGTTCCTAAAATGCAAACACGATTGTCTGAGAGAAGGCTGAGAAGTTTAGGAGAGAGTTATTAAAATTAACTTGGTCTTGTGATATAGTGGCTTTGCTATTGAGCCATACTTAATCTGATCAATCCCCCTTACTCTAGATCAGAAAGTACCTTATTGTAAGACATAAAGAAGGTTGGCTTTCTGTAACATTATGTCAGACATTGTCTACATATGTTTGAATCTTCACATGCTGTAAACATGCGATACACACATACACACACACACGTACAGATGTATACTGAAAAATATTACATATTACTTCTAGAAATGTGTTTATTTTCAAATATTTTATGAAATAAAGTTGTAAAGTTGCCCAGTGGTTTCCATATGAGATGATAGTTTTTATTTTTGAAAAAAATGTTTTTCAAGTCTTACTTTCTTCTTTAGATCAAAGGTAGGATATGAGGAAAAAAGAGGGTTGTATTTCTGAACTGTCATTTAGATATGAGTGTAAGAATTGTTGATTTGTTGATTTTGTAAAATAAAGGAGCAAACAGAATTGACATGTAGATAGTTCAAGGGAGAATTTGATTAAATAGGCACCTGCCATACTTTAGAGAGTTTTGAACTTTAGACTCTAAATATGAGAACTAATTTTTATCAGTCTTACCTTGGGATCCTCATTAACTTTTCTCCTTACTGCACTGCATAAAGGGCATTGTCAGACCGACACTCTGTTGGTTATAGAAAAAACAAATTAGCACATCTTTGGAAGGGTGGTGGATAAGATATTTTCAGGATTACTAAAATGTTCAAACTCTAATTGCATGATCTAACTTGTAGGAATGGAGCTAAAGCATATAGTGAGAGGGAAAATAACATGTAACATACATGTTGTAATTTTTTCATATTAAAATTTTTTCAAATTAATAGAAATTTAGAATATTATCATGACATGAAAATATGATATACTGAAGAAAAAGAAAAAAGGCTCTAAAGTTTCACACATGCTACTTAAAACTATATAAATACCCCCTTTTAAGATGAAGACAAGAAGAAAAAAAATATAGATATATGGAAGCTTATCTTAGTGTTTGAAAAGTTCTTCCCTGAAGTGATATGCAGGAGGACACAGTGGTTTAGGGTACTTCTGACCGGGAGGATAACTTTTTCCAAAGCCAAATATTCATACCTGTCCAAATACAGATATAGTTAAGGGTGTGATATAAAGTGGGTGTGTAAGAGCATTTCCTTTGAGAAAAATAAATTATTGTTGAGAGGCAGTTAGTTTATGTAAACTTAATCTGGGACTGCAGGATTCTGGGAGTAACTGATGAGGTAAAGAAAGCTCCAGAACCCTTGACAACATTCCTATCCCAACAGTCATCTAGAGTAAAGGAATATTGGAAGTTGTACCCCACGATGTCTTAGAGGTTTGCAAGAGGACTGTGTTCAGCCAAATATCTGAGCACCATGAACAGACCACCTACCAGATCAGTGCGCCCTGCCTTAAAAAGCCAGCTGCAGTGAATGGAGAAGCATCTGGAAACTGAGGACATCAGAGAAGCCACCTGCTGGTATAGAGGTGAGTTTTGGGGTACCGCCTCTTGGGCAGAGATTGGGCTGACTGAGAGAGGCTTTCTATGGGGAGGAAGGGAGTATAGAAGACTCAAGTCACTTAGTGGAGAAAGGCTGAGGTTATTTTCCTTCCAGAGGAGATCAACTATGTCTGAGGAAACAGAACCTGCCAGTAACCAAATGACTCTCTGGAGGAGCCTCAGGACCACCAGTTTTCATGAGGTAATTGTGCCATGCATCTGCTGGCTACCTGAGTGATGGCTACTGCCTTTTATGTTGGTCTATTTTCTTTCTCACCTGGGATGATCTGGAAGGTGGAGGGTAGAATGAGAATTCATCTCACCCTAAAGAAGAGGAAAATGCAGCCCAGAAAGCTTGCCTGAAATGAGATTAGGATTTTCCAGCAAGGTTTAAAAGACTGTCTAAAAAAGAAGCCAACATGGATATCAATATAAATTCTCTGTAGTAGGAGTCATTATGATGAAACCCGGAATTATGTATTATGGGAAATAAATTATAGATAGGTAGATAGATTTATTTTATTCTGGTTTTAGATAATATCAAGATCATGAGGCTATTTTCTCAAAGGGAAGAAAACTGTCTTAAGTGAGGAATCACTCAACTGGGTGGTGGGGGATGGTAGAAGAAGAAGAATGGGAAAAGACACATTGATTTGGGGAGTGTGTGGAGCTATGGGAGCCAGAGGTGTTTGCTGCACTCAGAAAAGACTCAGAGGTTAACTGTCAGAGGCACAAATAACTGGGAGTTGAAAGTGTCGGGAGGGGAACAGAATGGAGCACACATGAGACTTCCATAGGCAGTGGCTGCTCTCACGGAGAAACCCTCCTATTTCCAACCTAGTCTGAAGCAGTGTCTGGCCAGCAAGACTCTATGGTCTGATGAGTTTCCTAGCAATGGTGTCTGGGAATAAAGGAGGTAAGAACAAAAGATGGAAACATTTCTCTTCCCTCCCAGGCTTTCACCAGAGCTGAAGGGTACATGTAGAAGTCTCTAGCATGGTGCCCAGTAGTTTGTAAATATTCAGTATCTGTGTTATTTGTGTGTGTGTGTGTGTGTAAACAAAAAGATTCACTTGTTTTCCATTTTTTTCTTCTTAGCTAACCTGACTACATGCTGTATCTGCCTGATCAGAAACACTGTAATTGTTGAGATGATGCTTCTTTTTATCTCCTGTAACACCTGGACCTTTCCTCTGTCCATTCATTAAAGGGAGCAGTTGCCTACAAATGTAATATATGCAGGTACAAATGGTAAAAAGTACACAGATGATTTAGAGGCAGGATTTAATACACAAGAAAAGTGGTTCTTGGTATTCTGAGGGGCACTTCCCTGCCCCTTGCCTGCTCATGTGTGCTGCATATCTTCAACACTGAAAATGAGACCTATATGGAAAAGGACGACATCGAGCAAAGGGCATAGGTGTAAATTCTTCTCTCCCTACAACACGTCCTCAGCTGCTTTGAGCTCCAAAGTTTAAAGAGAGCAAGAAGACTTGCTTCATGTGGCTGGCACCACTGTCATCATACACATCTCAGACTGAGAGAGAAGTATACAGGAAGAAGATTAGCAGGTGGCTTTCCACAGGAAAGAAGGTAAGGGCTTGAGGACGAAGAGGCTCATTTTGAACTGGGCTGAGCAAACTCAGTCATTCCAGCAGAGGTTGCTACCATGTCTTGAGTGGCCAAGTAAAGGTCTCAGGTTGCTTTGCTCTGGTTTCCTGGGATATTGGAGTTTTCATGTGAATTCCTAAGGATAATATAGTTTTAGCTAAGGAAGAAATATTTCAAAAATTTATCAAGGTCATCTTGAAGCTGAATCTTATTACTTCCTATTTTGTGTTAGTACCATGAGTACAAAAGTGCTAATAAGCCAAAGATATTTAAAACTGAGCTGTGGAGAGGAGGATACTGGAGTGTATGACAAAGGGAACAAAGAGACCTGTGGATTATATGAGAGCCAGGGAGTACAGCTATGATTTACAGATGGGACTCTGGGTAGATAAATTCTTCAGATCAATCTGGGTGTCATAAAAGATGGTGTGATAAACACAGGGTAAAAGTGTCACTCAGGAATTAAGTGTGGAGCTCCCTCTGCTCTCACAGCAGTCTTTCAGCAGGACTGTTTCTTACCCATGGAGTGGCTATGGGGCTTGGGGCAAGTCACTGTAGTTTCTGGTTGAGTTAAGTACTGAAAAATTTTCTACCCAAAAAGAAGACAGCAGGTCAAACTTAAAGGGTGCAAGAAAACAGGACAACTTGCTACTTAGGCTTTGTGATACATAGTATATAGTATGCTCTCACCCACTTTCTCGGTCATAGTACTAGAGGCTAAGGATTGCCTCTCTGAAATTTAACCTAAGACTTTCTTATGTCTGTCAACTGAGGCTTTTCCTCATTTGCTCTTTGGGTCCTGGCCTTAGATAGCGGTTTCTACTCTCATTATTCCAGGGGCACCAGGTGCATAAAGAGATAATAAGGGAAGAGATGTCAATTTAACAAGGAATTAAACTAGTAATGTTCACGTACAGATGCCCAGGAATCCATGTCTTTTAAAGGAACAACAGGAATAGTAGAAACCACTAGCGTGACTAACGATCAGAGGAAAGAGGGTGGAGAAGACAAAGCAGAGAGAAGGGAAAGGGAGGGAGGCAGCAGTTCCAGGAGAGAGAAAGAGTAGACACGTCTGGAGGAGAAGCAGGCTTCCGTCTCCGGGCAGAGCTGAGCTGTGACACACCGAAACAGTGCGGGTCTGGTGGTCTCTTGCAGGTCCAGTGTGCAGAGCAGACCAGAGCTGGCCTCTTATCATGTCTTGGTAGGAGGAAAGAAAGAGCACTTCTGTTCAGTGGCATTTCTGGAGAAGAGAAAATGAAAGTAAAAGACGCGTTCTCTCTCTCCTCAGATGATACAGGCATGGGAAATTAAATGGTAGTGAATGAATAATGCTAACGCCTAGAAGAGAAAGTTGTAGAGAAGCGGAGAGAAGCCTGAGAGCTAAGCCAGCAGCAGCGGAGATGCTCACCCTTGCTGGACAATTTGTAAGTTCCCCCTAGGTGGGAAATCTGAGCCCCTCGAGAAAGCTGATTTCAGCCCATACTGTTGCTCCTGCCACTGATGCAAATGCCTGTCCCAGGTCAGTCATTTTCCTGCAGAAGTAGAGGCACTGGCTTCCCTGTGGAGTTTCACGTGTAGGATAAACATGGAATTCATAGCCTATAGAAATGGATAGCTGCTCAAGGCAGTTATTTCTGAGACTGATCGGTCTAAATATTTCTTAGGGTGTCAAAATTAAGGTAGGTTCCCTGGGAATTTCAACTGTGTCATTGAGCGGAGAGTTATCTTCTTCGAGTAGCTGATTACCACATGGAAAAAGAGTTCCACGTGGAAATACATACACTTTCATGCCAGCTCTCACAGTTCAAGTGCTGCGAGGAACAGTTACTGACAGCAGAAGAGAGAGGACTGGCCAATCTCTTTTCTTTCCATGACTACTTTGCTCTGAGACAATCTTGAACACCCCTTGAAATAAAAAAAAGCAACGACAACAACAACAAAAAAAACCCTGACTCGTCTTTTGCCTCTTTCGGGTAGTCTTTGAGGGTTTCTTAGAGATTGGTCACTTGGAGGTCTGACTGCTTGATGCACGCTGTTCATATTCCACGCCGTTCACATTTATATCCTCAAAGGGATGGAGGCCCAGAGACCAGAATGTAGGTGCAAACCAAGAGTGTGGGAAAGGCAGCCTCGGGTTACAGACCTTGGAGCCCTCAGGCTTGCAAAGGCTTGAAGAATCCTGACTTGTGGTGTCCCTCCTATCTGAAGTAGCAGTCAGATAGGAGAGAGCACTTGGTACAACAAGAAGTAGAAGAAGCTTGGATTTAATGTCTCCAAGTTGTGTCTGCAGTTGCCTGGAGTCAGGAAGAAAGACGTATTGCCTGCCTTGGAGAGGGAGCAGTGAAATCCCCAGATGGGAAGAGTGCAGCCAAGTTGTCTCAGGGTGAGAAGTACCTTGTCAGGCCCGAGCATTTGAGAATGTGAACAGGACATCTTTTAGATAAGCAAATATGCAGTTGGAGTAAGGGAAATCTCTTAATACAAAAATTCTCAGTGATTGGCTTCTGCAGGAAAGAATTCTTTTAAATGTTAGAGATGCCGGAGTAACCAGATTGAGAAAGGATCACATTTGTTAGAGCTCTGTCATTAAGTCACTTGCTTTAAAATGTATTACCTTAGTAACATGTTTGATCTTTGCAGATTTTGGATACAAGGCCGAGAATGGGAGTCTAAATATCCAACAAAAGATCCTAATCTATAAAGAGGCTATCCTACCTCAGCCCGCCTGAGGTCTCTATCTTGAAATCATAAACATTCAGAAGAGCAGAACACAAGCCCAGTGTTCAGGTCAGGAGGAAAAAAAGAGCTTTGGAATCAGATACACTTGAATAAAAATTCAAATGCTTTTACTTACTAGCGGTCAGATCTTGTGTGATCGTCTTGCTTTCCTAGACTTCAGTGTGTTCATTTGTGAGATGGGCATAATGACAGATACAAGCAATCCTTGTCAAATGGAACACATATGTACCCAAAACACTTGGCACTGTGTATTGCGTATAGTGCATTTCCAAACTGGTAGCTTTTTGAGTACTAATATGCTTTTCTGTGTCTTGTCTTCCAGATATGGTTATTGTATGTCACAACTCTTTTATAATATGAGTTTTGAGGTAGCAAAAGAATATGGTGAGCTCTCTGTGGATCACGTCAGGTGAAACCTAACTGAAGAATCTTGTAATGATGGACTTCAAATATAAAGTCAGAAAGACTTAAGACAGAATCCTTTGTTATTAGAGGGTAGGTAGAGACAGAGGAATTTATGCAGAGTCCAAATTTAATACACCATAAAGAAATTCAACAGAATTTGTGATGTGTCTGTGTAGCAGATGAGTTCCCTGTCAATAAATGTTCACGTACAGGCCAGATCTCCTCATGGATATCCCCAAACTAAGTAAATGTTAGACACTGATTTTTAAGCATTTTAATTTATAAATTACACATAACAAATGTAATGTCAGAACAAACTGACAACTAAGTACACAATCCAGGGATAAATAACATTAATGCATTATAGGAATGCATTCAGTCTCTGAATGATTATTTAGTGCCTTCTCTGTGCAGCTCCCTCCTAGAATAACACAGTCACGGGCCCTGTTCTCAAAAGCCTTACCTTCTATTGTGGTGGACTGACTATATAAGTTAAAAATATTCTTTGTTATTAAGGTAATGAAAATTAAAACCAAAATGAGATACCAGTGCACATCCACTCAAGTGGCGGTAATCCAAAGACCATACCAGGAGTGGACAAAAATAGAGAGAAATTAAAGCCTTCATGCTGGGGGGCATGTAAAATGGCCTAGCCACTTTGGAAAACATTTTGGCATGTTCTCAGTTGAACACTTGCTTACTGAACAAACCAGCCATTCCACTCCTAGAAAAACTATCTCCATAAAGACCTCTACGCCAATATTCATAATAGTATTCATTATAGCCCCAAAATAATGAGTGGATGAAATGTGGTGTAGCCATACTTTGAAATACTACTCAGCAATAAAAAAGAAACAGGCCACTGATACAAGCTACAACTTAAGTTTAGAAGCTAGATGCAAAATCAAAACAAAAAACAAAACAAACAAAAAAACCAAACTCACATGTGACTCTGTTTATATGAACTGTCCAGAAAAAAAACAAATTTATACAGAGAGTTGGTTTTCTGGGGCTGGGGTTGTGAGCTGGGATTGGTTGCAGATGGGCTCAGTGGAATTTTATGGGATTAATAACGTTTTAAAACTGGTTCATTGTGATGGTTGTCCAACTCCACAAATTTACTTAAAAAGCACTGACTTGTACTCTTGTGATAATTTTCTGGTACATCCCAATAAAGCTGTTAAAACTGTTGTAAGGAAGAAAAATACTCAGGTAAATGCAGTGAAGGAAATGCATTGGCTATTGTGATAAAGAGCAAGGGCAAGGATAAGGGGAGAGTTAGATACAGCTCTCAGGAAAGGCTCCCTTGCAAAGGAGATGGCCTTTAAGCTGAGGCTGAGCTCCAATCAGAAGGTAAGATTTAACTTTATGTGAACTGGGCTAACAGCTCACTGGCTAACCACATAGGTTCTGGAGCACAATTCTGCCCTTGTATCTATCAGCTGTGTGATCCTGAGAAAGGTACCTAGCATGCAATGTGCCTCTGAAGAGAGAGTAATACATATTATTATATAGACAAAAATAAGTACATTTTCTGGCAAATGAAAAAATGTTAGCTGTTATTAACCAATTATAAATTTCTGGTCAGTTGGCATATTTATGATACTTTTAATCAGTATTTTTTGTGGTTAAACCTATGCACATATGCATGGTTCTTTCCTCAAGATAAATTCATAGAGATCATAAAAATTACATATTTTAATGTATTTGATACCACTTGACAGATCAGGAGATGCCCAATCACATAGCTAAGTATATGAAGACTACGAAGAACCTTAGCACATCTTCCAACAAAAATTCTATTTTGACCTGTAAGGGAAGGACCTAGAGTTCATTCATCTTTTTATTCCCAAGACTATTGACAGTGTCTTGCACACCGTTATGTAGATGTTCACTGAATGAGTGACTGACTGAATCTTTCAGAGACAAGGATGACTTAGTAATTGGAGAATTTCTTTGGTGACCAGAAGTACATAGACGGTTTTGTGAAGCCCTGTTACATAGTTTCCTCCTTGAAGGTTTCATCCCTGATGTGAAAAGAAGATCTGACTCTGCAGAGAAAGTGTTGAAGTAGAAACTGCAGATGAGTGGTTATGTTGCAAGAGCACTGTCTCCTTCAACTCTTGGAATCTCTGTGATTTTTTTTTTTTTATTAGTCACAAAGAGGGAGCCATTTTATGCTTTTTGAGATAGTTTAGCAGTGGGAAAGGACAAAAAAGGATGATGCGGTGATAATTAGAATATAAAATCACCAGTTGATAATGCATTAGAGCTTCTAATGTGTTAGACACAAATCTGGAGATGAATGAGTGCATTTTGATGTAGTTACCAGGTCCTCATGGTGCCCGTATAATTATGTAGCCCGAAGCGGAATTAGGAAGGCAGGAAACACATCTTTTTTGTTCCAGGGTTTATTTTTAATTACCTCCTCTGTCATTGGTGGTCCCTTTCCTACTCAAATGTATACTGGCCTCCCACTATCCCTTTTTCCTTTCTATCCTTTCCATTATGACTCACTCTCAGACAAACAATTAATATGTTACTCTTCCTTTAGTATACTTCTAAATACCTTGAACAGAAAGTAGTACGTATGTATGTATGTATATATATACACATACAAATATATGGATATATATTAAAAGTGTACGTATAGAAATATGTATTAGGGGGTTCCTAGGTGGCGCAGTGGTTGGGAGTTCACCTGCCAATGCAGAGGATACGGGTTCGATCCCTGCTCCGGGAGGATCCCACATGCCGCGGAGCAACTAAGCCTGTGCGCGCAAAAAAAAAAAAAAAAAAAAAAAAAAGAAATATGTATTAGATTACTGAGGAGTATGTGTAGTTATATATGTATCATGTATTTTGTTATTATATAAACATTAGTGTAAAAATATATGTGAGATTATATGTGTATTTGCAACTCACTTTGTGTGTGTGTGTGCACGTGTGCATGTGGTTGAAGAAAGACATAAATGAAGATTTTTCTTAGATTTCACTTGATTTCACTTCCCTAAGTGTTTTATTTTCAGAAATATTTTTCAATGTTGAATGAAAGCTTCACAAGTCATTATAAATGGTCAAATGAAAGATAATATTTTGACATGATAATATATACATTTACCTATCTTCATACTCTTCAAGATATTTCATAAAACTAAAAAATTGGTTAGTAAGATATATTTTTACATAAAGCAAGAGAGCCAATATCAGTATTTTATATGAGCCCCCTAGTGAGGAGAGCGCTGTGCTCCTCTTCACAAGGACTTCTTCAAATATGTTGTCTGCCTGGAAGGTCAAACGAAACCAGTTTGAAAAAAATCTTGATGTGATATATGCTTGTAAAGAAGAAGCAATGACAGTCCTCAGCAGTCATGGCAATAACTTAATTTACTTGGGAGAGAGAGAGAAGTGACAGGTAGAGAAAACTTCTGTCAAGCCCTGGACACCTTGAGATGCAAGTGAAACTCTTTTTTATATAACCAAAGGTCAGATCCTTAGTACTTTTAAGAAGCCCTCCTTGATGATCTCTTTTTATTTCTTGGTGTCAAAATGAAATTGGATAAGTCTTGAATTTTCTCTCAGGTTTAATGGAATCAGAACCTCAAGTATATGAGGCACGAAGACCAAGAAGTATGAAACTGGCTAGTTAGGCTCAAATTATGGTTTATTTACAATAAGTTAAATATCTTTGTCTTTATTTTTACCTCTTTTCAACATAAGAAAATTTCTATAGTTTTTGAAGGTATAATGGATTTGGCCAATTATTATGAATTATTACATGTTTATTCATCCTAAACTATGTTGTTGTGTCACCCTACCATGATTATGGTACTCTACCATGTGTCACTCTACCATGATGGATCTTTTGTTTTATTGGAATTCAGTAGTCATTCAGTGAATCTCAAAAACAATTACGCACTGTGATACATATTATGAAAGCTCAGTACAGGATACTGTAACAACAGAGGGGGAACAGTTGTGTTATTAGTTTCAGGGAAATTATTTTTAAGGAAATGGACCTCAACAAAGAGGGCAGTGTAGCTGCAGTCAGGCAGGGGGGCAAGAGGAAAGGAAAATGTGTTAGGGGCTGACTTAGCACATATTTGTAGGCCATGGGAAGGAATTTTTTGTTTTTTTTTTGTCTAATAGGAAATCATGCAGGGTTTTAAGCAGTGTATTGACTTTTGACCATGTTTTAAGAGCATCTTTATGCATTTAAGAAATGGAGACCAATAGGGTAACAGTCTCCTTTAAAGTTCAGGAAATTTACAAAGGAAAATGATGCTTGAAGCAAAATGAATTAGTTACCTCTAATTAAAAAAAAAAATAGTTGTGATTTCTGAATATGTCCAACTCTGCCTATTAGATTCAAACCTCTATAAGGAACAGTACAGAAAAGTAACACTAAAGGTGGCAAATCATCCTGGGAGAAAACATTGAGGCAGGTGGGAGAATATAGCAGGAGATTCCAGGAGTGACAAGTCCTGAGATATTAATTACCCAGATAAAGCAGACGTTCTTGAGAGTTCTAATTTGTGTTCAGATGATATTTTCAGTTGTACTATATTCTTTCTTTGGAATTTCTGTATCATATATGGCAATCACATAAAGTTTCTATGCTTTGTCATTATGTTCCCCTTGTATTACATAGATAATGATGTGAATGTCCAGAAAGGAATGCCATGTTTATGATGAACTTGGTGAGCTCTCATCTGTCTTCCACCTTTTGCTCTTACTTTCTTTTTCCGATAAATTTTCTGTTCTACAGATAGTTATAGGGGCAAATTTCCATAGGCCAGCCCCAGTTTTTCCAATAGTACTGTAATGGTTACAAATACATACTTGCAAGATTATGAAATGGCACTGAGTATGTAGTTACAGTTTTAAGAATATATGTTCTTAAGAAGTCAGAAGATAATCATTGCCTTATAATATTGCACATTAAACAATGTAATAGCCTTTTATTGGCCAACTGACATATGCAAGCTGTGACTTATATGGTTTTTTTTAATCTTTGCGATGTGGTAGAGTTATTTATTCACAAGGAAATAGAAGTCAGAGAGCTTATTTTACTTGTCAAAGTAAACTCCTTGTAAAGTCTAGATTCTAAACCAGGTTTGTCTGCTTTCATGGTGCTGTTCATCCTACCTTTAACGTACATTTTGGATTACATAATTCTTTTGTTCCACTTTATTTTCCATCAGGCTTATATCTTTAACTCTTGGCTTTTCTCACTCCCTATTCACTCTCATCATTGACTCTGTTTCTGTCCGTGTCTCTGATCACAGGCATGAGTAAGTCTCCTTCACACAGACAGCTACACTGGACATGGTTTTCTTTGTAAATTACAAAACTGTTGCCTTAATTCCTCGCACATCTCTAGCTATAGTTGGTCATAAAGCTACACATGCCATTAAATAAATGTATCCCAAACTGTGTTTCACAGAACACTAGTTGAATGAAGTGTTTCTTGAAAATTGGATGCCAAAATCCAATAAACTGAGAAAATTCTGTTGCTTTTATGCCTTTCCTCATGCTAGATTACTCTCTATAAATGTTAGCATATGAAATTGTGATAGACAGTAAAACAATTAATATTTTGCCCATCTTCAAAAGAAATCTTTGACTGTAGAAAAACATTGTTCACTTTGGAAATAAAGAATATTTCCTAGACTTCTATCTTTGCTGTCCTTACTGGCAATCCCTTGAAATATGCTCAGGGTTTACCAAGCTAACATTGCTACATGGGTTAGAGGAGTTTAGAAATAGTTATTTAAATATATATATATGCACATATGTCTGTTTTTTTTTCTGCCTATGATTATACTTATTTTGCATGCATTACGTTGACTTATAAAGGTCCTATGTAACCTTGGAAAATAAAACATTTAACATTCCACAAACTACTATGTACTTACATCCTATACACCCAATTAATACCAAAATTTTTGTGACACATATGATCTCCAAGTCACTTTGACATTTATATTACCTGCAAAAGTTGAAAGGCATAATAATATTTTATATTATCCTAATCATGTGTGTCTTATAAAAGGGTATAAAATTGAATGTCATTTTGAAATATGTATGATACAGTTAGGTTGCTATGTATGAAAAATTGTAAAAGAAGGAAAAGGCAGTTACATCTCTCAGACATATTTGATTTTTATAAATCATTGCCACAAGAGTAAATCTGTCCTGGGAGCATTATCAGAATAATTATTACTTTTTTATACTTTTCTTTTGACAATAGGAAAAAAAAGACTCAAAAATCAATGAACAGCTAGACTAGCAATCTAGGTGTTGACTGAGTCAGAAACTATTTACCTCTTTGCATAATTCTACTACCCGAACAATTATTGCCGGAATATATGCAAACTCAAATCCACAATCCCATAGAGAGAATTATTGATCTCCATGAAGAAAAGCATATGTGCAGCAGTGCATAACCAACTAGATGTCTTTCTTCTGGGCAATTGATAGATCATGATCATTCTCTATGGGGAACTATGCAAAGCATTCAGGTAATTATATATATATACATATATATCTATATCTGAATATGATGTGATCTGATCATCCTATCAAACATGGCTTTAGAGCAAACCTTAACTACTGTGGAGTTTAATATACAGAAAGATGAATAAAAATACACAGGAGGTCTTTCTCACAGTGTTTGGAGAGAAATATAAATAATTGAATTTAGGAAGAGAATTAAATTTACCCAGTCTACAGAAAGGTTCAAGACAAGATGTGCTTAGACTGTAATGTTGTTTAAGTAAGTCATCTTTGAAAATAATGGTCAAAGAGAAATATGCTGATTCTAAGGGAAAGAAGAAAGTGAAGTGGTCCTATAACTGCTCTCAGCCAAAAGTATCAGTATTTAATCCAGTAGGAATGCCAACAAGGGTCTGGAGTAGAGGAACACTGAAGGTAGAGAGTGTCCAAGATACTATTATAGACCACAACACTTCGTAGCATTTTTATAATAAAAAAATCTGTACATTCTTAATTTGTACTGAATATTCTGTTGTTAATCATATACTATGCATAGATAAGAACAAGATAGCCAGCGATTAATTTGAGCTGGGGGAGCCTAATTTCTGGGCTCATCTCCACCTATTTTGATTCATTATGCCTTCATAATTTATATATATTCATATATTATATAATCATATTAATTCATATATATAGCTTATATATATGAATTTCACATATATATGTATATAATGTCCTTGTGTAATATCACTAGTCTGATGTGGCACATAATGGGTGATTACTGAAATTATAGAAAATTTGTCTTTTATAAATGTATGCTTTTAAGTCTCTATTATTTGATCACTCTATATAACAAGACTAAAACTGATATTACATAATTTTTTTTAAGTCAGTACCATGTCTAATTTTGTCATTACATAAATAGCAATTCTATTCATTGATCACCCATACCATCATCCACACAGTATTTTTACCTGTTTTTTCAATATAGTCATTAAAAAAAAAAAAGCTGACTACATGCGCACAAAATACTATATGGTGTTGGGCATTTACTTTAATCAACTCTCTGCCTGATAGGAGACATGAAAATATTCATAAATATTTATTTTATAGTACAGTAAATGCCATGAAAAAGCAATGCACATAGTGCTATGGGAACAAAATCAATGGATATCTAAATAAGACTAGGAAAACTTCTCTAGAAGAAAACATTAAGTTGTGTCATTTTTTCTTTTTTCTTTTTTTATATTACATGCTCATTATTCATTTTAGAAACAGAAATTTGTACCTCTTGACCACCTTCACCCATTTCACCCCCTCCCCTCTGGCAACCACCAGTCTGTTCTCTGTATTTTCTTTGAGTTGTTTTGTTTGTTTGTTTTGCTTTTTTTAGATTCCACATATAAATGACATCATATAGTATTTCTCTTTCTTTGTCTGACTTATTTTCACTTAGCATATAATACACTTAGAATCCATATTATTGCAAATAGAAAGATTTCATTCTTTTGTATGGCTAATACTTGTGTGTGTGTGTGTGTGTGTGTGTGTGTTTCACATCTTCTTTATCCATTCATCTATCAATGGGCATCTATGTTGTTTCCATATCTTGGCTATCATAAATAATGCTGCAATGAACAATGATATAGTTGGGTTTAAGCCTACCATCTTGCTATTTGTTTTCCATTTGTCACATCTGTTTTTCATTTCCTGATTCTTTCTTTCCTGTATCCATCTGTATTAATCAAGTATTTGTTTTTCAGTGTCCTATTTGTCCATCTCTATAAGCATTTTGGTAACATAATTTTCTGCTACTCTTTTTTTTTTTTAATCATCCCATTTTCAACTAAAATTTCTTTTCACAGTGTATTAGTCTTTTCCAAAGCTTTATCTGATCTCAACAAGTGGTCAGTCTATCTTTTATTTATTTATTTTCATTTTATTTATTATTTTTTTGGGGGTACACCAAGTTCAATCATCTGTTTTTATACACATCTCCATATTCCCTCCCTCCCTCGACTCCTCCCCACCCTCCCCGACCCAGTCCTCTAAGGCATCATCCATCCTCGAGTTGAACTCCCTTTGTTATACAGCATCTTCCCACTGGCTATTTTACAGTCGGTAGTATATATACCTCTATGCTACTCTCTCACTTCGTCTCAGCTTCCCCTTCACCCACCGACCCCCCCAAACCTCGAGTTCTCCAGTCCATTCTCTGCATCTGCGTCCTTGCTCTTGTCTTCTTGAGTTCATCAGTACCATTTTTAGATTCCATATATATGAGTTAGCATACAATATTTGTCTTTCTCTTTCTGACTTACTTCACTCTGTATGACAGACTCTAGGTCTATCCACCTCATTACATATAGCTCCATCTCATTCCTTTTTATAGCTGAGTAATATTCCATTGTATATATAGGCCACATCTTCTTTATCCATTCATTTGTTGTTGGAAATTTAGGTTGCTTCCATGTCCTGGCTATTGTAAATAGTGCTGCAATAAGCATTATGGTACAAGTTTCTTTTGGGAATATGGTTTTCTTTGGGTATATCCCAGGAGTGGGATTACTGGATCATATGGGAGTTCTATGTGTAGTTTTTTAAGGAACCTCCAAATTGTTTTCCATAGTGGCTGTACCAACTTACATTCCCACCAACAGTGCAGGAGAGTTCCCTTTTCTCCACATCCTCTCCAACATTTGTTGTTTCCAGATTTTGTGATGATGGCCATTCTGATTGGTGTGAGGTGATACCTCACTGTGGCTTTGACTTGCATTTCTCTGATGATGAGTGATGTTGAGCATGTTTTCATGTGTTTGTTGGCCCTCTGTATGTCTTCTTTGGAGAAATGTCTATGTAGGTCTTCCGCCCATTTGTGGATTGGGTTGTTTGCTTTTTTGGTATTAAGCTGCATGAGCTGCTTGTATATTTTGGAGGTTTGTCCATTGTTTCACAGGCAACTATTTTTTCCCATTCTGAGGGTTGCCTTCTAGTCTTATTTATGGTTTCTTTTGCTGTGCAAAA
Source organism: Hippopotamus amphibius kiboko (assembly GCF_030028045.1). Classification (NCBI taxonomy): domain Eukaryota; kingdom Metazoa; phylum Chordata; class Mammalia; order Artiodactyla; family Hippopotamidae; genus Hippopotamus; species Hippopotamus amphibius. The sequence continues at coordinate 73,863,489 of NC_080187.1, forward strand.
GCGTTTAAGTTTCATGAGGTCCCATTTGTTGATTCTTGATTTTATTTCCATGATTCTAGGAGGTGGGTCAAAAAGGATCTTTCTTTGATGGATGTCATAGAGTGTTCTGCATATGTTTTCCTCATGGAGTTTTAGAGTGTCTGGCCTTACATGTAGGTCTTTAATCCATTTGGAGTTTCTTTTTGTGTATGGTGTTAGGAAGTGTTCTAATTTCATTCTTTTACATGTTGCTTTCCAATTTTCCCAGCACCACTTATTGAAGAGGCTGCCTTTTTTCCATTGTATATTCGTGCCTCCTTTGTCAAAGATAAGGTGTCCATATGTGTTTGGGCTTACTTCTGAGTTCTCTATTCTATTCCATTGATCTTCCTTTCTATTTTTGTGCCAGTACCATACTGTCTTGATCACTATGGCCTTGTAGTATAGTTTGAAGTCAGGAAGCCTAATTCCACCAACTCCATTTTTCCTTCTCAAGATTGCTTTGGCTATTTGGGGTCTTTTGCGTTTCCATACAAATTTTAAGATTTCTTGCTCTAGTTCTGTGAAAAATGCCATTGGTAATTTGATAGGGGATTGCATTGAATCTGTAAATTGCTTTGGGTAATACAGTCATTTTCACGATGTTGATTCTTCCAATCCAGGAACATGGTATGTCCCTCCATCTGTTTGTGTCATCTTTGATTTCTTTCATCAATGTCTTAAAGTTTTCTGCATACAGATCTTTTGCCTCCTTAGGCAGGTTTATTCCTAGGTATTTTATTCTTTTTCTTGCAATGGTGAATGGGAGAGTTTCCTTAATTTCTCTTTCTGCTCTTCCGTTGTTAGTGTATAGGAATGCAAGAGATTTCTGTGCATTAATTTTGTATCCTGCTACTTGACTAAACTCATCAATTAGTGCTAGCAGTTTTCTGGTAGAGTCTTTAGTGTTTTCTATATATAATATCATGTCATCTGCAGAGTGACAATTTTACTTCTTCTTTTCCAATTTCGATTCCTTTGATTTCTTTTTCTTCTCTGATTGCTGTGGCTAAAACTTCCAAAACTATGTTGAATAATAATGGTGAGAGTGGATACCCTTGTCTTGTTCCTGTTCTTAGAGGGAATTCTTTCAGTTTTTCCCCATTTAGAATGATGTTGGCTTTTGGTTTCTCATATATGGCTTTTATTATGTTGAGGTAATTTCCTCATATGCCCATTTTCTGAAGCGTTTTTATCATAATGGATGTTGAATTTTGTCAAAAGCTTTTTCTGCATCTATTGAGATGATCATATGGTTTTTATCCTTCAATTTGTTGATATGATGTATCACGTTGATTGATTTGCATATATTGAAGAATCCTTGCATCCCAGGGATAAACCCAACTTGATCATGGTGTATGATTTTTTTAATGTGCTGTTGGAGTCTGTTAGCTAGTATTTTGTTGAGGATTTTTGCATCTATATTCATCAGTGATATTGGTCTGTAATTTTCTTTTTTTGTGACATCTTTGCCTGATTTTGGTATCAGGGTGATGGTGGCCTTGTAGAATGAGTTTGGGAGTGTTCCGCCTTCTGCAATATTTTGGAAGAGTTTGAGAAGGATAGGTGTTAGCTCTTCTCTAAATGTTTGATAGAATTCACCCGTGAATCCATCTGGTCCTGGGCTTTTGTTTGTTGGGAAATTTTAATCACTGCCTCAATTTCCGTACTTGTGATTGGTCTGTTCATAGTTTCTATTTCTTCCTGGTTCAGTCTTGGAAGATTGTATTTTTCTAAGAATGTATCCATTTCTTCCAGGTTATCCAATTGATTGGCATAGAGTTGCTTGTAGTATTCTCTCATGATCTTTTGTTTTTCTGTGGTGTCCGTTGTTACTTCTCCTTTTTCATTTCTAATTCTGTTGATTTGCATCTTCTCCCTTTTTATCTTGATGAGTCTGGCTAATGGTTTATCAATTTTGTTAATCTTCTCAAAGAACCAGCTTTTAGTTTTATTTATTTTTCTTATGGTTTCTTTCCTTTCTTTTTCATTTATTTCTGCTCTGATCTTTATGATTTCTTTCCTTCTGCTCACTTTGGGGTTTCTTTGTTCTTCTTTCTCTGATTGTTTTAGGTGTAAGGTTAGGTTGTTTTTTTTTTTTTTTTTTTTAAATTTATTTATTTATTTATTTTTAAGGTTAGGTTGTTTATTCAATAATTTTTTGTTTCTTAAGGTAGGACTGTATTGCTATAAACTTCCCTCTTAGAACTGCTTTTGCTGCATGCCATAGGTTTTGGGTTGTTGTGTTTTCATTGTTGTTTGTTTCTAGATATTTTTTGATTTCCTCTTTGATTTCTTTAATGATTTCTTGGTTGTTTAATAGTGAATTGTTTAGCCTCCATGTGTTTGTATTTTTTGCAGTTTTTTTCCTGTAATTGATATCTAGTCTCATGGCATTGTGGTCAGAGAAGAGGCTTGATATGATTTCAGTTTTCTTGAATTTGCCAAGGTTTGGTTTGTGACCCAAGATGTGATCTATCCTGGAAAATGTTCCATGTGCACTTGAGAAGAAAGTGTATTCTGTCGTTTTTGGATGGAATGTCCTATAAATATCAATTAAGTTGAGATGGTCTAATGTGTCATTTAAAGCTTGTGTGTCTTTATTTATTTTCTGTTTGGATGATCTGTCCATTGATGTAAGTGGGGTGTTCAAGTCTCCCCCTATTATTGTGTTTCTGTCGATGTCCCCTTTTATGGCTGCTAGCATTTGCCTTATGTATTGAGGTGCTCCTATGTTGGGAGCATAGATATTTACCATTGTGATATGTTCTTCTTGAATGGATCCCTTGATCATTATGTAGTGTCCTTCCTTGTCTCTTGTAATAGTCTTTACTTTCAAGTCTAATGTGTCTGATATGAGTATTGCTACTCCAGCTTTCTTTTGACTTCCATTTGCATGGAATATCTTTTTCCATCCCTTTACTTTCAGTCTATATGTATCCCTTGGTCTGAAGTGGGTTTCTTGTAGGCAGCATATAGAAGGGTCTTGTTTTTGGATCCATTCAGCCAGTCTGTGTCTTTTGGTTGGAGCATTTAATCCATTTACATTTAAGGTGATTATTGACATGTGTGTTTCTATTACCATTTTCTTGGTTGTTTTGGGTTTGTATTTGTAGGTGTTTTCCTTTTCTTGTGTTTCCTACTTAGAGAAGTTCCTTTAGCACTTATTGTAAGGCTGGTTTGGAGGTGCTGAATTCTCTTAACTTTTGCTTATATGTAAAGCTTTTGATTTCTCCCTCAAATCTGAATGAGATTCTTGCTGGGTAGAGTATTCTTGGCTGTAGGTTTCTCTCTTTCAGGACTTTCAGTATATCCTGCCATTCCTTTCTGGCCTGCAGAGTTTCTGTAGAAAGGTCAGCTGTTATCTTTATGGGTTTTCCTTTATATGTTATTTGTTGCTTTTCTCTTGCTGCTTTTAATATTTTTTCTTTGTGTTTAATTGTCATTAGTTTGATTAATATGTGCCTTGGTGTATTTCTCTTTGGGTTTATTCTGTATGGGACTCTCTGTGCTTCTTGGACTTGGTTATTTATTTCCTTTTCCATGTTGGGGAAGTTTTCCACTATGACCTCTTCAAATATTTTCTCAGACCCTTTCTTGTTTTCTTCTTCTTCTGAGATGCCTATAATTCGAATGTTGGTGTGCTTAATGTTATCACTGAGATCTGTGAGATTGTCTTCTGTTCTTTTTATTCTTTTTTCTTTTTCTTGCTCTGTGGCAGTTATTTCCCCCATTCTGTCTTCCAACTCACTTATTCATTCTTCTGCCTCAATCATTCTGCTGGATATAGCATCTAGAGTATTTTAGTTTCGGTTATTTTGTTATCAATTGCTGTTTGTTTTTCTGAGTTCTTAGGAACTGTTTCTTGTACTTTATTTTGTTATCGAGATTTTGTATCATTTTTACTATCATTACTCTGAATTCTTTTTCAGGCATTTTTCCTGTTTCCTCTTCATTTATTTGGTCTTGTGGGTTTTTTTCCTGCTCCTTTGCCTGCATGGTGTTTCTTTGTTTCCTCATGGTAGTCCAAACTTCTGTGGTTTCTTGTCCCGGTGATAGAGGTGTTTATAGAAGACTGTCCAAGCCTCAGACTAATGTCCAAGTGTTGGGTTAAACAAATACTAGACTTCCTAACCCTAAGTCTAGGAAACACATACATGTATAAGACACACAATTACTGAATCCATTAGGACTTAAGGCTCTGGAAAGACCTGACAGAAGAACCCCAATATGCTATCAGATAGTCAAAGAGAGACCCTACAGAAATTGACAACCAAAACAGAACAAAACAGAAACAAAAGCAAAAACAAACAAACAAAGAAATAACACCTTACACATACAAACACTAATCCAGGGAGATTTTGTAAGCTAGGATCAAATATAAAGAAGAGCTAGGGTACCACCAGACAGAATGTAGATTCTCATAATGAAATTAGACAATTGTACTAAGAACTAAGATAAAGACAAAAACCTAATATTAAATACCGAGGCAGTGCGTAATCAGGAGAATAGAGCAAGGAGTCTGAGCAGATCGATAGTGTTGTTTATAAGTATGTTAAGATAAAATAAACTAAAAATGGATGGAAGACGGGAACAGAAGAGCATAGTGTGATTGGAAATATGCAAATAAAAAGAAAGGAATAGAAATGTATAAAAGATAGGGATGAAAGGAAGGTATGAGAGATATATTCTCCGTACTACCAAAAACTTAGCTAGAAATAGAAGTATATAATAGGCAGAAAAAATAAAAATAGAATAAAAATAGAATTAAAAAAATGTGTTATAAAACTTGTAGATCCCTTAGGACTAAGATCATAATTAATAAAGGGAAAAAAAAAGGGGGGGGGGAATCCAGAGCTGATCCCAGAATGGACCAGTTCAATAGAATTGATACTAATATTTCTATTTCTTTAGAGTCTCAGCTGTAAGTGTCCTCCTACTCGCCTTGGGCTTTTTTGTATTATTCCGTGGCCAGCAGAGCTTCCATTATTGTTCGTCTGTAAGCGTTGGTGTGTGTGGAGGGAGAGGGTACAATAGTGGCTCCTTCCCCTGGGAGTGAGTGCGCAGTGGCGCACTGTTGTTTCAGTTGGGCTTGGAGGTGCCTGTTGCAGGGGGACGCCGGTGGCTCAGGTGTAAACAGAAAGTCTCAGAGTTGGGCCTCTCTCGGGGTTTTTTTTTCTTTTTTTCTCGGCAGCCTCCCTGCTGCCAGCGTTCCAAGCTGCTCTCGGCTGCTTGCTGGGTCTTTAAGCTAGCCCTGCCCAAGGGCCTGAGGGTCCTTGTTATCCCTGAGCGCCTTAGGTGGGCCAAGGGGCATCTCCCCACTGCCTGTTGCAGAGGCGCCGAAAGAGAGAGAGAGGCTATGCCTGAGGCTCCCCCCCACCCGTGAGCCCACAGCCTCCAGCCGCCATCATGGCTGGGCAGCTCTCAGGGGCAGGCACTCCTTGCCGCGGACCTCTTCCCTCCTGTCCTCTCGGTCTGTCACCTTACTGGCAACAACATTTCTCACCCTGAACCAGCTCTCCGGTTCCCACGCTCCCGCTCCCGGACCCTCTGTTTAGCTGTGGATCGACCTCTCGGTCCGGGAATGCTGAGCTGCGGTGCGGACCCTCCGTGTGTTCCTCACTCCCTCCCGTCTGCCGCAGCTCCGCCGCTTCACCCACTTTGAGCCGTCGTAGATGCCTCCCTACCGGTTATGTCGGGCTCCTGGTGGTCCTTTCTGGTGTCCGAGGTCGTCTGCTGGTGTTCAGTTGGTTCTCTGTGGGAATTATTGCGTTTTTTGGTGCATTCCTAATGCATCTGTGGAGAGGTATGCATTCCATGTCCCTCTACTTTGCTGCCATCTTTTTCTCCCTGCTAGTCTTTAATAGTTTTTCTTATTGTTTTGAAATTTGTTAAATTATTGTTGACTTGTCTTAAACTACTACCTTTGTCTCATCCCAAATAATTCAAGAAACTTGCAACAATTAAATTCATTTACCACTTTAGTGTTTTTCAACTGTTGCTATATATTTTATTTATGAGTGTGTTAGAAACCTCTCAGATATTGTTACTCTGATTGCTTAATGCATTTTATTTATTGTCTTTCATATTTATTCACTTATTTGCCCTTTCTTGAGATGTTGCTTTCTCCTGCACTCTGGACTCCAATCTAGAATTATTTTTTCTCAGCCTGAGAACTACATTCAGTATTTCTTCTAGTTCAGTTGGCTTGCAACAACTTTTCTCAGTTTTGTTTTCTTGAGAATATCTTTGTTCGCCTTCATGTTTGAAGGAAATGTTTTCACTGGATGGTAGGTTATTTCCCTGAATTTTAGTATTTTAAATGCACTATATCAGTATGTATATAGTACTTAAGAAATTATTTGTGTTTTGAAAATTTTATCCCTGTTTATTTTTTAAATACATATGCTTTTACATATATTGTTTAACTTCTAATTTAATTAAATTGGATTGGCAGTGATCTGAAGGAAGAGAAAACTGAAAGACCAAAGAAAGGAAAGACCTGCTTGATATATAAAATGTATATTAAAGCTGTGAAACATTTCTTAAGATAAATTTATAAAAATATCTACTAGCAATCTTTGTTGAAAAGAATTTCCTTTGGGGCAATTAGGATTATATCATAAGCAAGCTGTAGAATAAGCAGGCAATTGCAATCATTTTGGAAATATACTCTTATAATTACCCTAAAGACACTTAAACCAGCCTCTATTCATTTCCTCTCTAAATATATGATTTAATAATTTTGTAAAATATAGCATGTCATCATAAAAATAACTGAAACACATTATCTGAATATTATGAGTGAACAATATTTGAAGTAGGATAACTAAGGAGCAGACATAAATTCCCTTTCAGACACATTCAGATGTTGTAATGGTTTATTTTCATCTTTACTGACTATTTATATTCTCTGGTTAAATTTTCCTCTTTAACTGTAGAAATGATGTCAGATATTGCTATATAAATTTATGGTGAAGAAAGGAAGGTTTAAGAAAATGCCATTTTAATCAAGGGAACAATTTTTGTTGAATGGATTTGAACCATTATACTCACTCATACAGAAATATTTTGTTTAAGGGAGGGGGATAATGTGAGTGTAAAACCAGGGATTTCTAAAATACTTTTAATAGACTCTAGATCATAACATTTTTTACTAAATGTATTTTGAATTATTCGTTTGAATTTTCTGAATTTTTGCCTGGAGTTGGGGAAAGTGGGACAGGAATCAACAAGTCAACATTAAGAAAAATCAACACTGACTAAAAGTCATTGGAAGATGCACAAGTGTAAAGGCAGGATTTCAAAGCAGTAGGTCTCAGTGCTAGCTCTTCTTGTATCCCTAATATTAATTGCTATAGTTTTGTTGTTTGCTAAATTGCTTTTATTTTTACCAGTTATCATACTTCAAATATTTTTTTTTTTAAATGAACATCTATTTGGGTTATCCTGCCTTATCTAAATTCTTCATTGAATTTTCTCATTTCTCAGGATAAAATTCATTCTTTATAATTTTCTTTACGTCTCTGCCAAATTATTCATTTTTCATTCCCATACTATGCTGCTATGATACCACTGCTCCCTTTTTTCATTTAACCAGTGACAACTCATCCTTTAATACCCAGTCGACAAATCATTTTCAATTTGTATTCTCTGTTTAGAGAAATGTATATTCATACCCTTTGCTCATTTTAAAAATTAGGTACTATGTTTACATTTAAAAAATTATTTGTACTTTTGAGTTCTAAATGTTCTTTAAATATTCTAGATACAAGTTTCTTCCTTGATGTAATATTTGCAAACATTTTATCTTATTCTTGTGTTGACATTGACCTTTCTTAATGATATCTTTTCTGGTGAAAACATTTTTAACTTTGATGAAGTACAATATTATCTATTTATTTTATCATTTGTGCTTTTGGTGTAATACCTAAGACATTTCCTGATGAAAGATCACAAATATTAACTCAATTTTTTTCCCAAGAGTTTTATAGTTTTAGCACTTACATTTAGGCTTTTGATCCACTTTGAGTTAACTTTTTGTATGGTATGGGGTCAGAGTCCCATTTCATTCTTTTTCATGTGGTACCCAGTTATCAAACAGCATTTTTTTCTCTGTTTTTTGAGATATAATTGACATAAGTACTGTAAAAGATTAAAGTATACAGCTCAATGATTTGACTTACATACATCATGCAATGATTACCACAGTGTTTAGTGAATATTCATTATCTCATAGATACAAAATTAAAAAAGAAAAAAAAATTTCCTTGTGATGAGAACTCTTAGGATTTACTCTCTTCATAATTTTCATAAATAATATAAACAATGTTAATTATATAAACCATTTGTACATTAAATCCCTAGTACTTATTTATATTATAACTGGAAGTTTGTACCTTTTGATCATTTTTATCCAATTCCCTCAAGCACCATTTTTGAAATGACAGTTCTCTCCATCACGGTATTGTCTTGCCCTCCTTATGGGATAACAGTTGATAATACATCTCCTGGTTCAGCAAAGATTCCCATTTCTAGTGTCTTTGCCTAAGCTAGGGTCACAGGGTCTTGATTACTGTAAATTGTAACTAAGTTTTATATCTATGTAAATTTTGGAATAGTAAAGTGTGAGTCAACTAAATGTGTTCTTATTTAAGTTATTTTTTGGCTACGCTAGCTCACCTGCATTTCTGGATGAATTTCAGGATCAGGTTGTCAATTACTGCAAAATGAAAACTGGGATTTTGATAGGGATCACATGGATTCTGTAGCTCAGTTGTGAAAGGATTGCTACCTTAACAATATGAAATCCTCTGATCCATAAACATGGAAAGTTTGATCATTTCTTTAGATCTCCGTTAACATCTTGCTACAGTGTCTTGTGGTTTGCAGAGCAAAAAGCTTGCACTTTTTTTTGGTTAAACTTCATAATTGTTTTGTTTTATTTTAGATGTTATTTTAAGTGGAATTGCTTTACCTTCATTTTCCTATTATATGTAAGTGTGTAGAAATACCATTGATTTTTGCATATTGATCTTGTATATTGTGGCATTGTAGAACTAGAGTATTAGAGTTAGTAGGTATGTGTGTGTGTGTCTGTGTGTGTGTGTGTGTATGTGTGTGTGTGTGGATTCCTTGGATTTTCTCTATGCAAGATGATATCCTCATTGGAAAGAGAGAGTTTAAATTTTTCCTTTTACCTTGATGATTTTTATTTCTTGTTTTTGTCTAACTCCTTCCCTACAACTTCCAGTACAATGTTGAATAGAAATGGCAAGAAGGTCTTCATATTTGTCTCTTCAATCTTATTTCACCATTAGGTAGCATGTTAGCTGTAGGTTGTTTCATTTGTTTGTTTTTCTAGATGCTCATTTTCAGGTTAAGTTCCTTTCCATTCCTAATTTTTTAGGGTTTCTATATTGAAAGGGTGTTACTTTTCTCTAGGGCACTTCTTTATCTCTTAAGAGGATCATGTGTTTTTTTTTTAACGTGCTTTATTCTAATAGAATATTTTATTATACTAATATAATATATTACATTGATGATTTGGAAATGTTAACCCAAACTTTTATCCATGAGGTAAATCCAAACTTGGTAAGATTGTGTAATCCTTTTTATATTTTACTAGGTTTGGTTTTCTAGTTTTTTTTTTTTTTTTTTTTTTTGAGAATTTCTAGTCTTTTTGTAAGGAATATTAGTTTGCAGTTTAATTTTGTTTTACTCTTGTGATATCTTGTTTTGGTATCAAAGTAATAATGGCCTCACACAAAGAGTTAGTTTTTTGAATAGTTTGTGAAGAATTGATGTTAATTCTTTTTTAAAATTTGGTAGAATTCACCAGTTAAGCCCTCTGGGTTTTCTTTGTGCAGATAAGCATGAACCAAGTGGCAAAAAATAGTTCTCTGGGCCTACGTGAGAAATGTTAGCAGAAAAATAATATTAATGATAGCTAAGGTATTGTTTTAATTATCTGTTGCTACATAAGCAGTTAACCCCCAAACTTGGTTGCTTAAAACAATAAGCTTTCATTGTCCAACATTTTCTATCAGTCAGCCATTTAAAAACAGCATGGCTGATTATTTGCATCGCTCCTTCCAATCAGACTATTGACAGGAATGCCTCAGTTCCTTGATGGGTGCTGACAGGAGGCTTTAGATCCTGGCCATTTGAGTCCTGCTGTAGGGTTGCCTGATTGTCCTCCTAACACAGGAGTTGGCTTCCCCCTGAGCAAGTGATCCAAAAAAGACAGAGATGAAAACTACAGTGTCTCCTGACCTAGCCTTAGAAACCAGAGTTTGTCATTTCTACAAACCTACTCACTAGAAAAAGTCACTGAATCTGGCTACACTCAATGGTTGGGAAATTAGGTTCTATCCAATTGTCAAAGGATAATCAAATAATTTGAGTACATATTTTTAAAACACCACACCTATATATTTTTTTCCTTCATATCTGTTCTTTTAGCTCTTTATTGGAGTAAAATTGCTTTACACTGTTGTGCCAGTTTCTGCTGTACAGCAAAGTGAATCAGCTGTATTTATACATATATCCCCATATCCCTTCTCTCCCGAGACTCCTTCCCATCCTCCCTATCCCACCCCTCTAAGCTGTCACCCATCATCGAGTTGATCTCCCTGTGTAATGCAGCAGCTTCCCACTAGCTATCTCGTTTACATTTGGTAGTGTATATATGTCAGTGCTGCTCTCTCACACTGCACCTATATTAAGCACCTGCTATGAGTCAGGCACATTTCAAAGCATCATACCCTATAGTAACTTCATTAATCTTCACAAAATTCTTCTAATTAGATGTTAAAACTGCTTTAATTTTTCATATGGAGAGTCTTTTGAGAATATCATTAATTTCCAAAGTCACATGGTAACATTAAATTGTTACCCCAGGCAATCTACCCCTGACCCTATGTGTTCACATGACACTGTTCAACCTCTTAAAGGTAACATCACCAATTTTGCCTTCTAAGTTAAGAAGACTGTTAAGAATATCTATGTATATGAATTGTCTGCACACAGTGGGACATGTGATGTCAGAGAAAGGAAGGCTACAGCTTCATTTGCATGCAGTCACAAAGGATTACTATATACACTGGTTATAAATTGTAAAATGTTCACGACTGTCCATAATTTCATTAAGGAGGATGGCTTTCTAATAGTCATACAAACTTGGTTTTCACTGGTCAACAAAGAGACAGATCTGAATCTGATTCTGGCTTCAAGCATTTAGGACCTACAGCTAAGTAAAACTGGGATTTGCACAGATTATCAGTCATTCTCATATTTGTCATAGATTTGAGGAAGCAGTCCCAGCCATTTAAGAGGCAATGGGAGACAATTTTGTCTCATTTATAAATGAAAGAGTGTATAAGCCAAGGTCTTCAGGACAGGGAGAAATCTGAAAACAGCATTTCTACATAATAGGTAGTTGAATTTCAAAGCATATAAATCTGTGGTCAGAATATGAGCCTCTTAGAAATTTCCTTGTTTGTGGTTTGACTGTCAGCTCAGATTTGTGAAGCATTCTTCCTTGATGACATGCTTTTTACTGAGAATTTTTCTATTCATTCAAACTCTTCTGGCTGTAGAATTGAAATGAGTCTCTATTATGAAAATGAAGTATCATAATTTTTAATCAGTAAAGATCGCCTCTAGTGCTGATCTAATGAAAGCCTATGAAGAAGACAGGAAGGATAACAAAAGAGCAATCATAAAAATCCAGATAATATTTTAAGGGCTGCAGTTTAAGCTTTGAATAGTGACAGTAATCTTTTGATACTTGTCATTCCATATTCCAAAAGCATTTGCTTTTGCAAAAGAAGTCAAATTTGCAGGCTTAGCAGTTGGGATAATGGCATATCAGTTACAAATTAGTTCTACTTATTAATCTTCATTAGGCTTTCCATAATCTACTGAATGTAATAATAATAATAATAATAATAAACATGATTATTAGCAAAATTTTCACATCAGTGGGGAGGAAAGCAAAGCAATATATTATCTATTACTAAGGACCATACTTCATTGATACTAGATAGAAGAAAATTATTATATTTTTATGAAAAAAATGAACTAAGAGCAGTGAGATTAATGGTATAAAGCATGCAAGTTAGAGTCACAAGGACACAAGATAAAAATCTCAGTACCAAAGCAGTTATAAATCCTAGAGGTGCAATTGTTGGATCTTAAGGTGAGACTTGCTTAGTTTTGAAAAAAACTGCCAAATTGTCTTCCAAAGTGGCTGTATATGCATCCCACCAGCAAGGAGGGAGAGGTCCTATTGTTACTAGCCCTGCAGCTATTGGTATTGTCATTTTTTGGAGTTTAGCCATTTGAATAGGTGCAGAGTGCTATCTCATTGTTTTCATTTGCAATTCCCTAATGATATATAAAGTTAAGCATGTCTTTGTATGCTTATTTACTACCAAACCAGAACTAGGATGCAATTGTGTACAGCGCCTCTACTCACAATGGCTAAACCTTAAAGAAATCAGAATATCCTTCAGTAGATGAATACATAAGCAAACTGGGGTACATAAATGTCAAGGGGAGCATAATATGCCACCCCTAATTATGCCTCTTTGGCATGATGGTTATTTTGGACTGATTAATTTTTTAAAACAGCAGACACAGGAGACTCTGAAAATTGATAAAAGTTACCCTTTTGTGGGGGAAATTTACACTTGTAAGGGAAATCACCATTTGAAAATGTGTCTCCCTTTCTGTACCAGGATAACTAAATCTCAAGAAACTCTTATCAGTGGAGAAGGCCTGGACTTAAATGTGCATAAGTTTTCTTTTGTTTTTAGATGAAGATGATATTTAAGGTGATGGTTCGAGCCATTCAGGAAGCTTTTCAGTTTTTCTGGGTATCTGCCATATATACAGGATACACATTATTAAACTTCTGGTTTTTGTTTGTTTGTTTTAAAATCTTAGTACTATAGCTTTATAATTTTGAAATTTCATCAGCTAGATCAAACTGACTCCTAATAAAGTATACTTTTAAAATGCCACCCTCACAGATCTGTTGTAAGGATTAAATGATAAATTTCACAAGAAGTGCTTAGAAAAGGGCCTGGTATGATACATGGGCTAAATGGCAACTGTTAATGCCATTGACACTGGCCAGATAATGTTAATAAAAAGTCACATTTACTATCAAGTATTATTTAAAATAAAAAAATATAATGTTTTATCTTAAATGAGTAATTATAATATTAAAACATATTAACGTGAATACTTATGTTTTTACACAGAGCATTCAACACGTGGTAGAAAGTATTAAAACAAAATCAGTTTCATTGACAAACCAGGGATAATGCCTTTTTTTTTTTGATGATTACTTTTGTTTCTCAAATACATATGCACACATAAAAGTTCCAAATGGATTAAATCACATTTCTGTCATTATTTCTTCTGTTTAAAAATTTTTATTTATACATGTAATATGAGAATATCATTAAATTCTCCATGCATGTATGTTCTGTAAGTATACATAATATCCTATTTTACATATGCAACATGGTATTTACAATGCAAGTGGAATTAAAGAGTGTTTGGGCAAAGCAGGTACTTAGCAAATATATATAGAAAATCTTAAAGAACCAAGTGTAGCAATTAGAGTATGGAACTGAAGGGGAAAAATAGATAAAAAAGAAACTAAGATTTTTATGAGAAATGTAAGGAAAAGCTGTTTAAAAAAATCTATGACTACTGAATTTTCAAAACCAGGATAAAACACAGTATGAGAATGCAACATTATAATCTGCCTTTCCATGTTAATATCAATAACATAATCCCGTATGAAATATTAGCAAAAACAGTGCAGCAATATAAAAATAATAGTGGCTATAGACAAGCAGAATTTGCAGCTGTGTTTCAATAATTGATAAACATTTAGAATCTGTGTATATTGTTCAGTGTACTATGTGTCAAAAGTAAAATAAAAAGAAATTATTTCAACAGTTGCCATAGATTTTATAAAATTAAATATTTCTTTTGATAAAATGTTTTAAAAATAAACATATAGTTATATATGGTGATGTATGCAACATTTATCTTGCTGCTGCATCTATGCTCACCATCTGATTACTTGAAACTAGCATGGTACTTGACACATGTGCAAACATCTTGCAGTTCCCTTGAGCAGCAGATAAAATAGCTACCACTGTTACTGGTCTGGACACTAAATCATTACAGTTAGATCAGGGAAATGAATGATATAAAATTTGAAATTAATAAAATAAATCAATGTTTGTCAGTGATAAAAGAGAATAATTGTAGCAGTCATGTGAACAAAACATTATTAGAAGAAATATAAAAAGTTATCAGCATAACATTTGATGACTTTCTTATATGAAAATAAAAACACTATTTACAATAGAAATTTGTTAAATATCTATATTATGAAAACTTTCAGTTCTCCTAATTGTGAATTATGTAAATATGAACTGTCATACCTAAATTTTGGTTAGAATGATTCAGTATTAAAATATTTCACTACCCTAAGAAGAAAATTTAAACCTATTGTGGTTCCATTTGGTGAATAACATGATTATAAAGTTCAGGATAGTTCTGAAAAAGAAGACTATTTGGAGAAAAATAGTCATAGGTGAGAGAGGAGGGCATCCTACTATCGTGATCTGTAATATAATGTAAAAATATATCTCGGTATATATATTGGTACGGAACCCTGATGAAATAGGACAGTTAATGAAAGAGAATAGGACGAGCATATTGAATGTTAACATGTATTTGGTCTAGCATTTCAATTTAGAGAGGGAAATATAGATTATTTAATAAATTATATTGAGAGAAATCTAGAAGAAAACCAACTAGATTGGATCAATACTGATATAAATTATTTTCCAAAGAAATCAAAGATTTGCATTAATCAAAGTACAAAAGTACAAAAATTAAGTTGGATAAAATATTATCATCTTTCGGATGATGAAGCACTTTCTGAGGACATCAGAAGCACTAAACAGACAGACTGGTACATTTTACCACGTAAAATTAAAAGCAGATCTCTTGCTTCTGCCCTGCCTTCTTCCGGCCTGACTGTGCACAGCCCCTCCCACCAGTGCACAGGTGTGGCCTGCCCTGGTCCCCCAGCTGGCAAGCAGGAGTCTGTTGGAAGATGGCAGCTCGCTAGGAAAATAAATGAATAAATAAATAACATTATAAAATAAAAGCAAATCTGAGAACTCTGAACCTAGGAAGTAGATATACTTTTCCCTGTTCCTCCAGCTAAAAACAAAACAAAACACACAAACACATGGATAGAGAACTGCTTCCAGCATAAGAACGTGATATATACTCTATCTCAAATGTACAATAAATATAAAACTATGTGTATATATATAAAATTATATAAAATATATCTTTATATATTCATATATGTTTATATGTGATACTATATTATGTATTTATACATAATAGTATATTTATTACTTATATATAATATATAATATATGTAGCTTATATATACATATATAAATGTAAGTATTATATATTACAGATATATAAATAACAAGTTTATACATATACATATATAAATACATAAATTGTAACAATTATTCATAGCCTGTGAAAATGCTCCAAAGAGCTTACATCAAATGAATAAATATTTACTCAAGAAAATGTAAGAAAATTCAGTTAGATTAATAAAACAGAAATTCCATTCTAGAATGGAATAGCCAAGAACACAGGTCTCTCTCCCCCTAGCTCCCTGTCAAAGGGTTCTCTTCCCAGGAGGAAATTTCTCGTTCAGAATTCACCATACTAGTTCCACTCCACTCTGTATTGAGTGAGTAAAGTTGAAAGGCAGGGTCTACCTTCCTCTACTTAGGATCCATTTGTGTAACAGAGGCTCTGTCTTTGACATGAAATCACTGAGACTCTTGCTCAGAGTTGTAAATTGGAGTTCCCACACTAGGTGAAGCAGTGCAACAAGAATTAAGGCTCCTGCTTCTCTCCACCCAGCATTCAGTCCCTAGATCAACGGTGTCACTCCAAGGGAAGCATGTCATTATGCCCACCCCCAGAGTCTTGGCCCAGAAATGTTACATGAAGAGAAGCAAGCAATAAAATACATAGCTCCTAACCTCTTTGCAAAGGAGCTGAGTTCGTTAACAAAAGAGCATAGAGAAGCTAATGTCTAAGGGTGCTCTCAAAAACAATGGAGATTGTGGTGGTGGGTAGTAATTGGGACATTTATGGATTTAGTGAACTGCTAACATGTACATGTTAAATACATGTTATACTGTAGGTTGGCTAGTTTGCTAAAGAGAGCTGAAGAGGGGGGAGGACGAAAAATACATTAGACACACAGAAAACAAAATTTAAAATGGCAGAGGTAAATCCAACTATATTAATAATACCATTGTATGTGAAAGGATTAAACAATCCAACAAAAGGTAGAAATGGTTAGAATAAAAAAAAAAAACAAGATTGAAGCATATGCTATCTAGAGGAGACATGCTTATATTCAAAGATACGAATAGTTTAAAATTAAAAGAGTGAAAAATATATATTATGCAAACAGCTCTCACAAGAAAGCTGGAGTGGCTATACTGATATCAGATAAAATAAGCTTTAAAACTAAAAATGTTAAAAGTTAAGGAGGCTTATTTTATAAAGATAAAATGGTCAATCCATCAGGAAGAATGAAAATTACACACATATATGCTCTGAACAGTAAGCACCAATATATGTGAAATAAAAACTGAAAGGAATGGAGAAATATAAAATTCAACAATAATAATATGAGATGTTAATAAGACACTTTTTTTTTTTTTTTTGGCTATGTCGTGTCTTAGTTGAGGCATGCGGGATCTTTCCTTACAGTGCGCGTGATTCTCTCTAATTGTGGCATACGGGTTTTCTCTTCTCTAGTTGTGGCGTGCAGGCTCCCAGGGTATGTGGCCTCTGTAGTTGTGGCATGTGGGTTCCAGAGCATGTGAGCTCTGTAGTTTGAGGCACGTAGGCTCTCTAGTTGAGGCATGTGAGCTCAGTAGTTGTGGTGCACAGACTTAGTTGCCCTGTGGCATGTGGTATCTTAGTTCCCTGACCAGGGATTGAACCCCCATCCCCTGCATTGGGAGGTGGATTCTTTACCACTGGACCACCAGGGAAGTCCCAATAACATACTTGATATACACTAAACAGAAGATTTGACATGGCAATAGGAGCTTGAACAATGTTATAAACTAGCTATAACTTAGCAGACATCTAGAGAACATAACACCCAATAATGACAGGGTGTATATAGTCTACTAAAGTGAACCTAGAACATTCTCCAGAGTAGATGACGTCCTAGGCCACAAAAACAAAACAAAACAAAACAAAACAAAAAGAAAACTTCAGTAAATTTTAAGTGATGGAAATAATATGCAGCATATTCTCTTAACACAGTGGTATAAAATTATAAAGCAATAAGAGGAAAAAGTTAGAAATTCAAAAATATGTGGAAATTGAATACACTCCTAATTAACAAATGAGTCAAAGTGCATATAAGGAGGGAAATCAGAAAATAATTTGAAATAAATTTTGAAACTTGGAAAATCAAACCACAGCATACAAAATATATGAGCTAAAGCTAATGCAGTAAAGTGAAATTTATAGCTGTGAGTGCCTATAATAAAAAGGAAAAAATAATTTCTAACAAATACTTAACCTTCCACCTTAAGAGACTGGAAAAAAGAAAAGCAAACTAAACCTAAAGCAAGAAGGTGAAAGGAAAAAGTATATATCAGAGTGGTAAATAATAAAGTATAAAATAGAAAAACCCTATAAAAAATAAATGAATCAAAAATTGTTTCTTTGAAGAAAATCAACAAACTTGATACAACTTTATGTAGATTTCCAAGAAAAATGAGAGAAGCCTTACATAACTAGAATAAGATCTAAAAGATGAGACATTACTATGGGCCTTACAGAAATAACAAGTACTATGAAAAATTGTACAGTAATAAATTTCTTAGGTGAAATGCACATATTTCTTGAAATATTAAAACTAACAAAAGTATTTCAATAATAAGAAAAATAAGACAAGAAATAGACAATGTGAATGGACCTATAACATGTGAAGAGCTTAAAATAATAATGAAAATAATTTCTATTTATTTAAATATTTATTTACTATTAGTAATAATAAAATAGTGATTTAGAAACTACCCCGTAAGCAAAGCCTAGTCCCAGACTGCTAACTTCTATCAAACTTTTAAGTAAGCATGGATACCAATTTCACAAACTTTTTCAAAACATCAAAAAGGAAATAGTTTTCAAATTATTGTATAAAGTGAGTTTTACTCTGATACCAAAGCTATCAAAGACATCCCAAGGGGAAAAAAACCTACATGCAAATATATCTTATGAATATGGATGCAAATATCTTCAACAAAATGTTAGAAAACTAAATCCAGCAACATGTTAAACAATTATATACAACGGCTAAGATTTATTCCAAAATATGAGGTTGGTTTAACATACAGAAATCAATGTAATATGTCATATTAATAAAATAAAAAAATCACATGATCATATCAATAAATACAGAAAAAGCAATTCACAAAATCCAACACGCTTTAATGATAAAAGCACTCAACAAACTAGATGAAAAATTCCTCAACTTAATGTAGAGAATCTGTGAATAATCCAGTGCTAACATACTTAATGATAAAAGACTGGATACTTTTCCCCTAAGATCAGAACAGGACAAAGATGTCACTTCTTACCTCTTCTATTGTACTGGAAATTCTAGTCAGAGCAGTTGGCAAGAAAAAGAAAGAAAAGGCCTCCAGCTAGTGTTATACTTAATGGTGAAACTGAATGTTTCCTCCTGTAATTGGGAACAAGTTAAGGATGACTGTTCTCTTATTCAACAAAGTGGTGTAAGTTCTAGCCAGTGCAAAAAGTCAAGAAAAGGAAATAATAGGCATACAAATTAATAAAATTGTCACTATTTGCAGATGATATAATTATGGATATAGAAAATCCCAAGAAATCTGCAAAACTACTCTTAGAAATAATAAACGAATTCATAAAGTTTTCAGGATACAAGATAAACATATAAAATCAATTTTATTTCTATATAATAGCAATGGACACAGACACTGAATTTAAAAATATACTACCATTTACAATCACTCAAAAATGAAATTATTAGGTATATATCTAACAAAGCATTTACAGGACTGGAGTGCTGAAAACTAACAAAACACAGATCAAAGAAATGAAGGAATGAACACATAGCCCGAAGCCAAGATATCATCCCTATAACCTCTGGTATGTATTGTACATGAAAGGTTTAAGTTTACTTGCTGTATGGTTTGTTGATTTTTTTTGACTCACCGCATACTTTAGATAAAATCACAACCTGTAGACAAACACATGTAAAAGTTCAGATTTTCTCGGAGATAGAATTGTTGACTAAATTGATTTCACCCTTAGCAACATCAGAGGGTAGCAGTGGGATGCTATGTATCAATATACTTCATACCGGGACTTCCCTGGTGGTGCAGTGGTTAAGAATCCGCCTGCCAATGCAGGGGACATGGGTTTGACCTGGTCCGGGAAGATCCCATATGCCGTGGAGCAACTAAGCCCGTGTGCCACAGCTACTGAGCCTGAGCTCTAGAGCCTGTGAGCCACAACTACTGAGCCCATGTGCTGCATCTACTAAAGTCCACATGCCTAGGGACCGTGCTCTGCAACGAGAAGCCACCTGACCACAACCAAGAGTAGCGCCCACTCACAGCAACCAGAGAAAGCCTGTGCGCAGCAACGAAGACCCAATGCAGCCAAAAAATAAATACAATACAATAAAATAATAAAGTAAAATAAAATAAAGAAATGCAGATACTTTGCATATATATATATATATATATATATACTTCATGCTGCACTATGGCGAGCTGAGTGTGGGCACACAGGTCACAAGATGGCATAGCACCTCTCTACTTGATTGGTCCCTTTGGTAACCTGGTAGGTTAAAAATCCACTGGAAGTTAGGATGCTGGGATTCTAGAACTCAGTAAATGTGGAAAACTGCTAAATGAATTTGCCTTCTCTGAGTGCATTCTATATGTTATTAAGATAGAGATAATATATTGATTTTCTTCTGACTCCTATTCCATTACGCTAAATGAGCATTTAAAAACTCACAGAAACCTAAAAAAAAAAAAAAATCTAGTTTACACTGACTCTTATTTACTCAACAGCAGTGGTAGTAAATACTGTTACGTCAAACATTCTATGTTATGACATCAAATGGTAGAAAAAGAAATCAAGGAAGATTGAAATAAGTGGAGAGATATAATCTGCTTAAGTTTTGAAGACATAGTATAGGAAAGATGGCAATTTACCCAAAAGTAACAAACAGCTTTGACAAAATTGCCATCACAAACCCAGCAATATTTTTGTAAATTAGTAAATATTATTCTAAAATTTACATAAGAAGGCAATAATTGCAACATTAATTTTCATATTTGTATTGAAATTTGTTATAATTAACTATCATGGAAAATTCAACATCAGGTTTGCCTTTAACACTTACAAAATACCTCCTACTTGATGTTCCAGAACTTTAATTTGAAAGGCATGTCTATCTGTCTGTGTCCTACTAGAGTTTGACATAGAGGCCCAGCCTGGAGAATTGAGAAGTAACAACTGCTTTAGAAGAACAGAAACGCAGTAAATGATGTCTTGAGTCATTTGAGTGCCTTTTATTTATTACCATGTATTCCTGATTAGAAGGCTTTAGAGCTTTATTATAAATCAGAATTTATGACACAGGGTAAATGCGATCTCATGAAAGCTGTAATATAAACCACTTTAGGGAAAAGAAAAAGCCTTTAGACAATAATAAGACCTTTGACACAATTATACATAAGTATAAGTGAAAGATCTAGTGATGTATTTTATAGCTAGCATAGTACATTCACCTCCTGGGCTTAATGTCAACATGGATAAATTATTTTACATGCAAACTAGCTTACATTTATATGGTTGGTATAGAAATGAAAATCAATAAATCTTCTTTAATGATCTCAAATAAGTAATGACTCCAAAAATATTCCCTAACTAGGGCACCATTTGAAAATAGCATGCAATAAGCAAAACTGAAATTACACTGGAAGATGCACCGTTATTCACCCACTGTCACTAAGCTCCTAAAAAATGTACACACTAACAGCAAAACTCTTCCACTGTCTTTTTCACTCAGATCACTTTTCCAAAATATAAGACCTCAAAGCAGGAAGCATTTAAAAAATTTGAACTATGTTAACATTCATATGTGACTATTCTAAAATTTATCACGCAAGAGGAATTTCCCACTCTTACCTTCCACTACTTATACATTTTTCTTTCTGTGGTAGAACTAAGTTGATGTATACTATACAATTTATTGGGGTCCATCTAATATGAACATATCATGCATTTTAATTAGAAATTATTGATACAGTTAAGGCATTAAAACTATATGACAACATTAGGAAGCAGATTTTAGCCAAAATTATGGAGCAGACATTGCCAGAATTATAAATGTAATTTTAAACTATAATAGAACTTTAATATATATGAAATATATAATCCGTACATAAACTATAGCATATAGTGTAAAGACTGTATGCTATAGTTACTATTTTAAATGCTAGGCTAAAACTGAGTTAAATCATATTTCAAGCACCAAGAATGATGCAAAGCAATACACCTTTGTCTAAAATCTTATCAAGACCCAATTAAAAATATGTATGCTCTAATTAGACATATTTATGGCTAAGAGCCAGTTATTCTCAAAACTTTAGTAGTTTTTCACCAATGAGATCATAATTTATTATTTATTATTATTTTACTAGCTATGTTAATGCAAATGTGAAACATTTGAAGGGCCGACTCTATTTGTTGACATTGTTTTCACTTAAAAGTCTAACCCAATTAATTAGAACTTATGAAAATATATAATGCAAATTTCACAGAATATATAACATTGTGTTATATTCTAACATATAAACTTACTCCTTTTAAAATGTTATTAAAATAAGATGAAAAATCATTGATATACATTTTAAAATATTGATACATTTAAAATAAAATATGCCATTGCAGAATTAGCTATATTATTAAAAGTGAGTGCATGTTGTGTTCTTTATTAAATTAATTTTATACTCTCCATCATTGTATTTGCAGCAGAAGATTATCCAAATTTAATTGAAAAACTATTTAAAGAATGACAAATGGCAACAATTCTTGGCAGAATCAGCCACTTCACTGTGGAGACACAAATAATGAGAATTGTCAAACTCATATATGATTATGCTTATGAGATCATGACAAAGACCATGTTAAAAATATCTGTGTTGAAGAGATATTTCTTTCATATGTGAGCCTATTTTGTTTTAAATTTGAAGTTGATTCAGTACATTTTTATCTATGCAGTATTATTTGGCTAGTAAAATGTATATAAATATATATGTATATGTGTAAAGCATAATATACATATAATTTGTTGGATATGAGAATATGTATAAGAACATGTGAGACTTTACCAGTTAATTTATAGTTTTCAGTCTCAGATTTTGTTGCATGACTCAGAACTACTAGTTTTATGCTCAAACATATTTATAGTGGTTAATATTCATAGTCATAGCTTTAAAAATTCATATTAAAATTTTAAAAATAACACAAAAATTATGAAATAATATAAAATATTTAGAAAGTAGAATTGCAATTTAGAATTGTTAGGATCATAATCATGGGTTCCAAACTGTGCAACAAAAGATACTAAGTTCCGTTTCATCTTTTCGTCATCTTAGTGAAGCCAATAATACCTATTTCATAGAGTTACTTAAAAATTAAACATATATTTTGGCCATTTTTGAGGATCATAATAATTAATCAAAATATTAGTTCTTTTAAGTATTATTTTTAATTGAAAGATGAATGACAAAACATAAAATAAAAAATGTTTAAGATGGTGCAGGGTAAATTCCAAAACTAATAAAACTTACATTTAAAAAATTGGCTGGAAAAAGAATACATACATGTGTACATATAACGGAATTACTTTGTTGTACTCTTGAAACTAACACAACATTGTAAATTAACTATACTCCAATAAAAAATAAAATGAGCAGTCATTTAGCTTGCCAAAAGAAAAATTGGATGGAAAAACAGTAAAATGCAATCTTGTTTATCTCTAAAGGTAAGTGTGATTAGTTCTTATATAAACTTGTCTGCATAGTTCAAACTTCCTATGAGTATGTGCCTCTGTTAAAATTGGAAACTATTTATTTTAACTAAAAATGCTATAATATCCAGAAAAAAACAGCAAATGAATGAGAAACAAAAGAAAATGGAAGTGTGGGGAAAAAGACCTAGGCATAATTTGGGGGACAATTCTTAGACTGGCCTAAAATTACCTGTGTATGCTGTGAACTGGATGCATTGTCATTTGTAGACGTTTCTGTAAACATCATATCATAAAAGTTTAAAAATAGGGGGTAATTTAAGTTAAATCAACTAAGAAATTTGGATTATTCTTACATACATTTGGATAGATAGCTGGGGCATAGGTATAGATGTCAAAATAGATATGAATAAATGGATAAAGGCAAATAACTAGCTCCAGGGAGCAATGAATAAGAAATATTGGGACATTTTTAGATATTTAATAGTATTTAAGTAAAGTAAAATCTATTGTTAAAATTCTACCAAAGATTTTCTGCTTAGCTCATTAAAAATAATGTCTTGAGTGCTGTGTTTCCCCCAGGTTAAAAGGTCTTTATAAAGACAGCCTTTTTAAGAATACAGAGGTGAGAGAACATAAGGAAATAACGTAGCGTCCCTGAACATCGTGCAGTTTCTTCTGAGAAGTTTTCTCCACAAGTTTAGACCCTCATCCCATTCACCCCAAATCACACATAACTTAGATGTAAATCTTTACTATCTTTCAGTTCTTAGCATAAAGATACTTCCTTGACACGTCCTCCTCATCCTCCAAGATTAAATAAGGACCTCCATGAATATTTTTGTTTGTTCATTTGTTTGCCTATGTGCACTGTTATGTACATTTTGCACACCCCATTTTCTATCATTTGTCACATTAATTACTGTCAGTGCTCCCACTGGGCTGTAGGCATAAGGGCATCATCTTACCTCTCTCACATCTGATCCTCTGTATGTAACATAATTCCTGGAACATAATAAATGAGCCATGATATTTATTTGATTATTACATAAACAAAATAATTGCATTTCTCTAAGATGAATAGTGTTGAACATAATTTATGTGTGTATTTTCCATTTGCATATCTTGTTTGGTGCAATGTCTGTTCAGATAGTTTGACCATTTCTCTTGAGCTGTTTGTTTTCTTTTACTTGAATTTTGAGAATTCTTTATTATTCTGGATACCCATGTGTTATCAAATATGTGATTTGCAAATATTTTCCCATTTGGGGGCTTGTCTTTGCATTCTCTTACTAGTGTCTATGCAATGAGAATAGATTTCTAATTTTGAGAAGTCCAATATACCATTTTTTTCTTTTAATATATTGTTTTGGTGACTTACTTAACAAATATTTGCCTAACTCAAGATACAAATATTTCATTCTATGTTTTCTCATAGAAGTTTTATAGTTTTAGGTTTACATTTAGTTTATACTCCTTTAGTAATTTTTTTCCATATGATGTGCGGTCATAGGGATATCCAATTGTTTCAGAACCATTTGTTGACAAGCCATTCTTTTACTTTCTCCATTGATTTGCATTTGCACCTTTGTAGATTATCAACAGATAACATACATCTCTGGGTCTATTTCTTTTATTTTATGTTCTGTTCCATTGATCTACTGTCTGTCTTCTTGCCAACACCACACTGCCTTGATGACAGTAGTTTTATCGTAAGTCTTGAAGTCAGGTAGAGTCAGTCCTCTGACTTTGTTTTCCTCCTTCAATCTTGTGTGTGCTACATTGGCTCCTTTATCTCTCTTTATAAACTTTAGAATCATTTTGTTGATATCCACAAAATAACTTGGTGGGATTTTGATTGCAATTATGTTAAACAGTTGGGGAAAACTGAAACCTTGACAATAATGAGTCTTTCTATACATGGTGCTTGGATTACTTCTCCATTTATTTATATCATTTTAATTTCTTTCTTTTTTTGCTGTGTGTGGGCTTTCTTTTTAGTTGTGGTGAGTGGGGGCTACTCTTCGTTGTGGTGCGCGGGCTCCTCATTGCTGTGGCTTCTTGTTGCGCAGCAAGGGCTCTAGGTGCGTGGGCTTCAGTAGTTGCAGCATGTGGTTTCAATAGTTGTGACTCACGGGCTCTAAAGCGCAGGCTCAGTAGTTATGGTGCACGGGCTTAGTTGCTCCGTGGCATATGGGATCTTCCTGGAGCAGAGATCGAACCTGTGTCCTCTACCTTGGCAGGTAGATTCTCAACTACTGAGCCACCTAGGAAGCCCTCATTTTAATTTCCTACATCACAGTTTTATGGTTTTCCTCGTATAGATCTTATACATATTTTGTTAGATTTATATCAAACTATTTCATATTTTGGTACTATGCTAAATGATATATATATAGTTAATTTTAAATAGCAATTTTTCATTGATGCTATATAAAAAAACAATTGATTTGTATATTAATCTCACATCCTGCAACTTTGCTACAATTGCTTATTACTTTCAGGAATTTTTTTTTGTTGGTGTTGATTCCTTAGAATTTTCTACATAGACAGTATTGTCACCTGGCAGAAAAGACCGTTTTATTTCTTCCTTTCCAGCCTGTATATCTCTTAGGCATTATCTAAGACTTATAGTAAAATGTCGAACATTATGTGTGAAAGCACACATCCTTTCCTTTTTGCCTGATCTTCTTGGGAAACCATCAGTTTCTCACTTTGAATGTAATGCGAGCTGTTATGTGCTTTACAGATGTCCTTTGTCAAGTTGAGAAATTTCTCCTCTATTCCCTGTTTGCTGAGAGTTTTTATTACACATAGGTGTTGCCCTTTCTCAAATGCTTTTCCTGCATTTATGGACAGGTTCATGTAATTTTTCTTCTTTAGGCTGTTGATGGTGGATAACATTAATTAATTTTTGAATGTTGAACCAATCTTGCATACCTGGAATAAATCCCACTTGCCTGTGGCTTATAATTTTTTTATACGTCATTGGATTCTATTTGCTATTATTTTGTGAAGGATTTTTACATCTGTGTTCATGAAAGATATTAGTCTGTAGGTTTTCCCTCTTGTGATGTCTCTGTCTGGTTTTGGTATTAAGGTAATCTTACTCATACAATGAGTTAGGAAATATTCTCTTTGTCTCTATTTTCTGGAAGAGATCTTAGAGAATTAGAGTAATTTCTTCCTTAAATATTTGTTAGAATTCACCAGTGAGCACTGATACTTTCTGTTTTATAAGTTTAGTAATTATTGATTAAATTTATTTAATCATTGTAAGCCTATGTAGTCTATTCTGCCTGTGTGAGTTTTTGGTAGCTATATCTTTAAAGAAATTGGTCCATCTTGTCTATGTTATTAAATTTGTAGACATAGAATTATTCATAATATTCCTTTATTATCCTTTTAATGCCCACAGGATCAGTAGTAATGGGTCCTCTTTCATTTCTGGTACTAGTGATCTGTGCCTTCTTTCTTTTTTCTCTTTTGTATCAGTTTCAGTTGATTTGTATTTTCCCATTATTCTTATATGTCTTTTTGTGCTTCTTTGAATTACTGTTTATGTTATATTTTATTTGTTTCAAATACTAGCCATTGTGAAGTTTCTCTTATTAAGTCCTGGGTATTTCCAAATTGCTATTAATATTCTTGAGGTTTATTCTGTGATGAGGTTAAGTTACTTGAAAATAATTTGATTTTGGGGATGTTGATTTTTAAACCGTGTTAAGTGAAATTATCATAGTGTTTAGACTGGATGTTAATTTTTCCCACTATGGACTACTCTTCCAGATGAGGTTTTCCTCCCTGGTTTGTGGGATTAGGCATTAAGCCCTTTCCTGTGTGAGCTCTGATGATTTTTCTTTCTAATCCCTTTCAGGCACTATTTCCCAGGCCTCTTGTAGTTTCCTTGTGCTATTCATGTATTGATCAGCACTCAGCTGAATGAACCAGGAGAAAGGTCTACATATTTCCGGGGTTTCCTCCAGTATTGTGGAGAGCCTATAAACTCTAAGTGCCTGAGGTTCTCAGCCTATGATTTGTCTCTTCAGTTCACAGCGTCTGCCTGGTTTTGCCTTGCTTCCCTTTCCTTGTGCCTTGGTCTGGAAACCCTTTCTAGGCAGTTTTCTGGAGGCAATCAGAGTTATCACCTCATCTTTTTCCCCATATTTTACGAATTTGCCTGATATCCAATGTCTTCAAGCATTTTTGTTTTATAAATGTGTCCTTTTGTTTGGTGGGGGAGAGCTATTCGAAATGGGAAGATGAGTCTGTTCTCTATTTCTCCTTAATGGCAGAGAACAGATATCAGTAATAGGATCAGTATTACCTTGAGCTTGTGAGTGACAGAAATTTCATGCAAACACATTTAGCTTATGAGGATAATGAATTATTTCATGAAATCTGAGAAACAACTGAATACAGCTTCAGGTAAGCACACAGTTCTCCCGTACCTCAAGAACACTTGAACTTTGAACAGTCTCTCTCTGCTTTTTCCAATTTCTGCTACTCATTCTCTCTCACTGTGGGCCAAGCCTCTTCCTCACCATAGACAATTCGTCCACAAAGAACCCTGTGCTTTGTGTTTGTATCTATCACAATTAAAGGGGAAATGATTTGGTGCTTTCTGTGGAGAAACACACTGGTCTCGCCTGATTCACTTTTATACACTAGCTCCTTTAACTGTAGTAGGAAAACTGTTTGAACATCACTGTGTGTGTCTGGGGGGGTGGGGGTGGGTGGGTAGAGACTGCCATCAGGAAAAAAAAGATTGTCTTCAGACCATCCTACAACTGTGCCTTAAAACTTAATGTCACACCAGTAATCATACAATGAAAATATAGCTATATTCCTCTCATATGGTGAAATTGTTATTTTTTTCAGGAAAATAAGCTATCCAATGGAGTATGTGTTGATTATTCAAGGTTTGTATCTGTTGGTCAAAATTAAACAATACTTTTATAGAACAGACATCTCTTTGAAGTATAATAAAATCTTAGATTCAGATTTTAAGTTTCTTGGATACAGACCATTTTAACACTCAGGGAAGTTTACAATTGGTATTACAATCTTTCTTATGTTTGTTCTTCAACTTGTCATTTCTTTGTCACTTTTAATTTCCATCCTGCATACCTGTAAACCTTATTTTTCTTTTGTTATTTTCTGAGACACAGAAGTACAAATAACACATATGTGAATAATGACAAAATGGCAACTCTCTGGCAATACTCTGGAAATACTCTTTTAATATTATTTAGATTAATGTAGACATAAGGACTAAAGTTTTGTCTTAAAAAAAAAAACTTGGACATCACTGCTAGTGTCAAAGACCGTGCAATAACTTTTATCAGCATCATCTTTGGAAGTCAGTGATGTGTTTCTTTTTCTTCATCTGATAGGGATATAGAGCTGACTATTGAATAAGTCAATCACTAAATCAGAGAGAAGAGTTTTTGATGAGTGAGAGTTTTTGATGATGAAAGGTGATGATTATTATTTTTTTCAAAGTGAGCAGTTTACTGTATTCTTGGCTACATTTCATTCAATTAAATGCAAGGAATTCTGCCCCCACACCCTTTAAAAAAAGTCTTTCTGGAAAAATCAGCTTTTAGTTTTATATTTAAAAAGAAATTTTGAAAAGTAAGATAATTGTAAACTCTCACTGCTATTATTTTTTTAGAGGTTAATTTTCTATATGATTAGATAACAGCTATCACGGATATACTAATATAAAAAAACAAAGCTTAGGCATTATGAATAATAGTATGAAGAAGTAGAAGATGAAGTTATTCTTGTACAATTATAACTAATTTAATGCATGCCAGATTTACCTTTCATCGGAGAATCTGTTGGTTGATGAGGTTAGATAGTTAGGCTGAGACCAGACAGGGAAAGGGTTTTTACATAACACAATTCTTTGGATATAAGTTTTGCATCCACTGAGAATGATAGCAAGATTTATGGAGCAGTGTACCATAATTTGTAGTATATCATTTTTTCTTAATTAAGGATAAAATGTTACTTAGTGAAACAATTGATTTTGATTTTCCAGAATAGAAATATTTTTACATGTTGATCTCCCTCATGTCAAACATTACTAAGTCATTAACTCCCTATTAGAAATACAAAGAAATTACAAATGAAAATGGAGTTAGGAGAAATTATGGCCACCATAACTTTTAAAAATTAAATATGGATGTTTTTACTACTGTATATTGTTATCAGTTACTCAAGTGCCATTTTGTCTTTGCTTTTTTTGTCCTCAGACAGGTAGAAGGAAACTCCAAAGTTTGTTGTTATTTATGCAATCATTTGTTTATTGCCTTTTTAAAGGCACCCGCTGAGTTTGATTAAACTTTTATCCAACTTCAGTTTTGCAATATATGGAGTTTAATTATCAAAAGGCAAGTTTTAGAATTTTCTTTGTTTTGATAAGTCAAGAGATACCATGGCTAGGTCTTCTGGGTTTCTACTCATTGGCTAGCTTTCCAAATTCAATTTTGATTATTATATTGTGGTTCTTACTGTTTGAAAACCTCTGAATAGCAGTGGGCCAGATGTTGTTGCCTGATTAGATACCAAGATATTTTAATCACCAGCTGTAGCATTATAAACCTCCTCTTTTAATACTTCCCTTTAAGTTTTCCATCTGCTTTTAGCATCTGGTTGGTTCTGTCTAGGTTGTCATTTTATTTCATTTCTTCTTTGTTGCCCCACCAATAACATGGCTTAAAGGAAACTTCTCTGTCAGTCCTTGTGACCAAATCAGGTAGGTC
Source organism: Hippopotamus amphibius kiboko (assembly GCF_030028045.1). Lineage (NCBI taxonomy): Eukaryota > Metazoa > Chordata > Mammalia > Artiodactyla > Hippopotamidae > Hippopotamus > Hippopotamus amphibius. The sequence goes on from NC_080187.1 coordinate 73,893,486, forward strand.
ATTATTTTAAATTTTAAAACACACATTATTTAAGTAGTGATTGTAGTAATACTCATGTTTATATAGAGTTTTCATTTTTCAACACATCTATACATAATGTAGACCAATAATATGGTACATTTAATATGACAATATTCACTAAGGAAAATTTAATTTATCAGACTGATTAAGCTGGGGATCCGTCTTACCCTTTTTAAAGGGATGTGTTAATAAAATAACCATGCCAAAATGTTCTTTCACATTTGTCTTATTACTGAGGAATGGGTTTAGAGAACGGAGTTAAACAATATTTTATAATTTGAGTATAAAATCTTTAAAAATAGTAACAACATACGGTTGCCAGTAGTTGAGACCAGAAGTGTAGGGACTGAGTCAAAGATGGCATAATTGGGAACGTGTACACAGCCAGCCCATCAGTAATTGCTCTTCCCCATCATCTTCTCCAAATCTAAGTTTGGCTGAAGTCTGGCCTGCTCTGTGAAAATGGATGCATCTGTACCAACACACAAATCTCTCACTTTACTCAAATGCTCCTGCATCTAATTTACTAAAACACTGATTTTAATTACTTAATTTCAAGTTTTACTTAACCAATTAGACTAAAAGTCAATTTAGAGATGATTGCTTTATCTATCTATCTATACTTTACAAAATTAAATACAGTTTTGATGATTTAGTAAACATACAGTAAGTATTAAGGACTGAATAAGAGATCATCCACATTATAGGGTAAGCACCCCAGACACTATGAAGATAATAGACTTTAACAACCAAACAGCACTGAGTAAATAAGAAACATTTATTATTATTATTATTACTATTACTATTATCTGACAGTGGAGCAGACTATTTGGCAGTGGAGCAGAGGGTACATTTACAGCTAGATTCAGTTTACAAACAGAATAAATTCTAAATTTATTAATTCAAAAATATTTATTTTGTGCCCACTGTATACATACCAGTCACACTTTGATGTCCTCATATACCCCCAAAACCAAAACAAGCAAATATAGCTACTTATATGTAGTTTATATTCAAATGGAAGCTGGAAAAGAATTTTTCCAAATAGCATACCACCTAAAGATCATGCTGTAAGACCTGGGAACTTTATAAGATAGCTGTTTACAAAAGTATTAAAATAAATACACTTTGTAGCATTTTAAAAGAACATACATTTCTTAAGTGTGTGTGGAAAACTGCTCTTTGAGGCTACAGCACCTGCATGGATTTTGATGGGGCAAAAAGAACAATAACGACGACAAAAAGTAGAGCTGATAAAGAAAAAAAATACATGAAATTTGGGTTTTGACCAATTTTAGGTGAGCTACAACCAGTACATCAATAAAGTGATCATATTAGGACATACCAACAAATGCTTCAGAATCGTGTCAACAGTTAACAGTAAATGAGGTGAAAAAAGAGAATTTCATCAGAAGGAGAAAAATTGCCTTGGTCATTAATTTTTAAATCTCCCTACTAAGAACAGGTTTAAGATTAATGCCAGAACAACCATTTATTTAAATAGTATATTATCTATTTCTGATGGGTGTATATCCTTAACTTCATTATGAAATTTCAAGAAATCATGCATGGTTCTCTCCAGTATGCATTATTAGTATTTACTATCAAGTGCTTTTGACAAATCTATAACAACCCCAGTTAAGGAAGAACTACTTGCAATTAATATAAAGGAAAGATATTTGATGTAACTGAGCCCACGTTATATTTTGGTAGACCGTGTTTGGCTGTGGTATTCTTTGAGGACAAAACCATTGCCAAGTCTTAAATACTTAAAAGATTGTAAATCAAGTAATCAAAACAACTTTTATTTGTTAACTTTGATTTTTAAAAACCAATTCAAAATAAATTACTTAATCCTAAAATAGTGTACATAAAAACAACAAAATTAAAATTTGCTTGTCCTTCATAAAACCAAAATGATATATTTGAGCATACAGTTTTACTAGTAGTGATGGATTTTACTTATTCTCAGTCTTCAATTTTTTTTTAATCAAAGACAGACATATTCATTTATCCATCTATAATTTAGTGATTTTAGTTATGGTGACGACAGAACCACAGAAGTCAAATAGTAATGGACTTTAATTGTGAAATGATGGATTTAAGATCATGATTAATCAAGATAATTTATCTTACAAATTTACCCTTTTAGCATTATCATATTATATATAAAATAAAAATAACTATCATAATGTTCAATGTGAGGTAAAAATGCAGAAACAAACAAACAAACAACAAATGAAGAAACATTCAAGTAATTATAACTGAATTTTGATGTTGTTTATCAGGAACTCTTATCAGGTTTTATTTCACTTTTAGGAAATAAAACTATGTCCTAAACACACTTTCTATTAAAATAGGCCATTTGACACCAATCATTGCTTAGAAAGCTCTTGTTACTTTCTGCTTTCTTCAAGAATGGGATAAATTGGGAGATTGGGATTGACATATATACACTACTATTTACATATGAAATAGATAACTGATAAGGATCTACTGTATAACTGATTCATTTTGCTGTACACCTGAAACTAATACCACATTGTAAATCCAACATACTGCCATAAAATTTTTTTAAAAAGAATGTGTCCTTTTTATTTTGTGAAAATCTAGAATAATAAAAATCAAAAACAAATCTATATTTAATATTCAATAATTAATATAACATAAATTATATGGGATACTTTTTTCACATATTTTGCAAAAAATGTGCTCTTATATCAATCTCTTGAATGGAAATGAATACATTTTCAATGACTTAAATTCTCTATTAATAGCCATTACATTTTATCAAGATATTGTGAAATCAGTTCTGTGGATCATTTGACTAAGCTGACTAGGAAGAAGTAAGAAACAGTGCAATTTCTGATAATGAGTTCTTTAATCTGAAATACCTATTATTATTCCTAGGTCCAAAATTACTAAGTATTTTTATTACATTTCCAGGAACTAAAAGTGATTTGCAAACACAATTTCAGAAAGAAGTAATTTCAGCATCAGTAGGTTGCAAGGAAAACAGAAGAAGGAGACATTTGACTGTGTGTAAATCTTCTAAGCAAAGACAACACCAGCCCACAGGTACACACATATCTAGGAAATCATGGTGATGGTAATGTCTTAATTCACAGTGAGCATTATTTTAAGTGCGATTGTGTTGATTATTTTGGCATTCAGTTCTCGAACTTCTTAAAGTGAAACCAAAACTTACTTCAGTGGATGTTTCCTAAGTATTTTATACATGCGAAGAAATTACTCTTGACTATCTCTCCCTACCCTGCATGTTCCTTGCGGATGCTGAAGAAAGCAGGGAGCTATTTTTGTGGAGAGTTCATTCACCCTCAGTGTTATTGGGGATTCAAAATAGATTTCTTCTAGTTTACCGATTACTCTGCAGGGGATCTAGCCCAAGCTGGGAAGAAGTGGGACCTGCTGAGATTTACTGAAGACCTGCGTGGATGAGAGAGAGTTCGTGCAGTAACCAGCATCACAGTTGGTTTATCTCCGTTTGTAAAAATGCTAACATTTGATTATACGGTATAGGCACACCAAGAGATTGATGCTTTTGATTTAGACATTCGGTAAAAGAAACTAAGAAATTCAAAAAGCTTGAAGTTATGTAATCCAGCTCAAGCCTTTAAAACAACGAGACCTGTTTTGAGCAATATTTCCTTGACTTCTTTTTCTTTTTATAAGAAAGTCAGAGTTAAAATATGTTTTAAAAATTGAGTTTGACAGATATAAATGTTAAAGAAAAATTTTTAAAAATGTCTTACTTGATCGCTTATGGATCCGTATATCAAAAAAGGGGAGGGGCTTCTCTTTTAGAAATGAAATTAGGCACCATTGCCATAATTTCCTTTATATGTGTACTTCTTGAATATTTATTGTCAGAGAAGAGTTTTCTCTTTGCAGTTATGAGTCATACCCTTGAGAAAAGCTCCCACAAGGGTATAACTCACAGTTTACTGTGAAAAAATACGCAATTGTATGTGTGTGCACATAGATGTGTGTTTTCCTTGTCATTCTCCCTTGCTCATTCCCTTGAGAGACAACAGTAGAATCATTTTGCCGAAAGCTGCTCTGCAGCAATATAAGGGCCTTATCCAAATTGCCTTTACCCTCAATAAGCCTGTGGGGATCTTTAATGGTTTTTGATTGTAGACCTCAACTTCCATCTTAGGGAAGTATTTTTCTCTAAATCACACTGTATTCAGTTTTTAAGTTGCCCAAATAGAAAGGACTGGAATAATGTAGACTTTGTTTATCAGGAAAACAGTGGCTTTGTACCACATAGGATAAGTTTCAATAAAGTAGCAAATGGGCTGGGTTGGCTAGAGTTGTCATTCGTCAAGAACACTCATGGTGTCACATGGGAAATTACCATAGATCATTGGGACTGTGGCCTGATAAGGATGAGTGTTTCCAAAAACACTGCTTCTGTAAGTGATTTTACTTTTACACAAATTCATTTTAAAAATTTGACGAGTGAAACAAAATGGTGGTGTACACAATGCCATGTTCTTTCAAGAAGGTAGCAAAGGGAAGAATTCAAATTAATAATAATAATAATTGTAATAATGTAAACATCTAGAGCAGTAGACAGTAGTCTAAAAGGGGACAATCAAAAGGTACCAGCTTCTAGAATTCTATTGAAATTTTAGCATGTTTCACACTTCAAAAAAGGGTAAAGACTTATGAAACTTTTAACACTGATATGAATATCAAATTTATATTATGTCACATATATCACTGGGCACCTTATTAATTCCATCTTTATTTGATGTTGAATATCTTTCCCTGAATGACTTAAAGGTGTAACTCAGATTTGTTCTTGTAACAGCTACATACTATCACATTGAATATTGTACTGTAACTTATGTATCCAGTTTATGACCTGTCCAATTTTCTATGATTATATAGTAACTGTATTGAGAAATTGGGGACCATTGTCCTTGTGGAGATAAATCTCTGAACATTTAAAGTGGCCCAGGCTTTCACTAACATTAGAAAGGAATATTAACATACTTCATAGAGTCACATCATCATACAAGGGTTATTGCTACTGGTGGGTACTTTTAGAAAGAAACTGTTTGAGTTCACTGCTATTTGCATTACTCATTTTATTGTCCTTGAAATCAGTGGTCTCTGGATATCAGGGGTGTGGGTATAAAGATCAAGAAGAAAATACATTGATTCTTTCATTCTGCTACTATATAATTATGGGATATACATCTTTATGCATATATACATGCATGAACTTTTTTTTAAGTTCTTTATTGGAATATAATTGCTTTACACTCTTGTATCAGCTTTTGAGGTACACCAAAGTGAACCAGCTGTAGTTATACATATATCCCCATATCCCCTCCCTCCCGCGACTCCCTCCCATCCTCCCTGTCCTGGCCCTCTAAGGCATCACCCGTCATCAAGTTGATCTCCCTTTGTGATACAGCAACTTCCTACTAGCTATCTATTTTACAGTTGGTAGTGTAAATATGTCTGGGCTCTTCTCTCTGTCCCAGCTTCCCCTTTGCCCCCGCCCTCTCAACCCTGTGTTCTCCAGTCCATTCTCTGCATCTGCATCCTTATTCTTGCCCTATCACTGGGTTCATCAGCACCATTATTTCTTTTTTTTAGATTCTGTATATATGTTAGCGTACAGTATTTGTATTTCTCTTATATTTTTAAATCAAGTTCATTTCTGTAAGTATAAATACTTATGAAAACAAAAGATACCTTTAATTTTGTTCTCCTGTGAAACATAAATTCACATTTAATCATGTGTCTTTTGTTCGGTATCTCACTGGTTATATATGGATGACCTCCATTAATTTTCAGTGTACGATGGAGGGGACTTTTCTTCCTCTGAGGATAAGAAGCAGCACATGGTATAAATATGAATCTCTATGAGAAAACTTGCTTATCTTGTGGATTGCTGTATTCCCATCATGAATACATTTCCTAGAACTTGTATCAGAATAGTCTGAAAGATTGTTTGCACATTATAATCGTTTTCCCTTACAAAATATCCAATGTTAGAACTTTGCCATGACTGTTACTGCTGCATAGAGAAGTTTGTCTGGGTCTGGAAGAAAATCAATTACGACTTTTAGTGTGTAGCAGAAACTGTTTTCTGAAAGCCAAAACACTTTTTATTTATAAGAATAAGGATGCTTTGAATGGGAAATGAAGGATGCTTGTGTGTATTTTCCAGGACAGCATCCTGGAAATTTGCAGGTGCTTTCTCAAAAGAGGGGGCAAATACGAGGTAGATTATTAATGGTTAAGTGTGGTGTTTATGTGGATGGGATAATGGCACACTCAGAATGCTATGGGGAAAACAGACAAGAGTTGAAGTGTTCAAAATATTGTGGAGATTCAGAGCACCAACAAACCAGATGCAGTCTGTGGTAGGGTTGAGTGTTTGCAACACACAGAACAGATACCAATGAACAGTGGGAATCAGTGTATCACGCCCAAAGACCAGAAGGATGAACTACAGCACAGTGAATGACAGGACCCAACAGCTCTGAGAGGCCAAGACCAAGAACCCTTATCCCAGAGGAGACCAGTGATGTCACAGTATAGTTAAGGCAATAAATCTTATTGTATCATAGACTGCTTCCATAAATCTCATATTATTTTTTGATGAATATTTTTCATTTGCCTATTCTTGGCTAGGTGAGTTATTTCTAGACCATGTGTTATCCTCCAGTGGGATCAGCAGAAAAGTCTAGCTGAACCAATGAACATTGTAGAGTTACCACCAGGTTAGTAGTCTGAACTGTTCATTAGCCAGCTAGTAAATCCATTTCAGATCTTTTAAGGTGGAGAGCAAGTTGATGGTCATAACTTGTGGTCAAATTTTCTGTCTAGCAAAAATATTTTACAGGAAATTTTAAGTCAATGAGAACACAAAAGTGCTTGCTTTCTGGCAAACATGGGTTTCTTTGAGCAAGATGCTTACTTTATGAAGTGACACGTCTGTGTGCTTCATTTTTTTTTTTTTTTTCATTCAGAGCAGATGGAGCACTGTCTCTCCGCAGATGTCTTTATAACTGTTTGTGGTTTTATTTTTGTCTTTCCATAAAATGTTATACAAAGAGCAAGACACAGTATTATCAAGGATATATTAATGAGACTGAGGAATGCAAAGACTCAGTAACTTATTCAATACACTGCCTGCAGCGACCACTCCTGCATTCCCAAGGAGCCACCTCTACCATCCCTCATCACGTGTGCCCCTTAAGCAATGAGTTTGGGGTTACTAAAAGCCAGAAGCAACCACTGTCTTTTTAATTTTGTTATATTGGTGGGAGCGTCCTGCAATATTTATGAAACAGGTAGATGCTCAGAATAAAAGAAAGCCTGACCAGCCAACATTTTATAAGTGGAGCTGCTCACTTATTTGCTCCACCCTGTCTCTCAGGCTATGAACTGTCTTAGCCTAGCTTCTCTTAAGAAAGCAGAATATGAGACAAGTAAACATTTTGGAAAGTTGTCTCAAGAAAGAAAAGAGAAGGACTGGGGATAACTAAACAAGAGGAAAAGCCAAGATAAAGAAGGGTTTTCAAAGTTTGCCTTTGTGGGCAACTGTGCTTATTCTTGCCAGGGTCTTCCAAGGACCTGCAGAAAAGATACGTCAAACGGAACTGAAATGGGAGTATTTAAACAACAATTTCTATCTGCGATTATTAATGCAAGGAAGGTCCCTCTCATCTCCTTTGTACCAGTGCTTTGTGTCTGTGTGAGTTTAGGTTGCATTCCCGGTGGCATTCTGTTCTGCTGGATCAGAAAAGCACAAAAGCAGAAAGCCAGAGTGACATGGAGCAGCTGAAATAGATGCAGGCCTGTTCCTGCTGTACGAAGCTGGCTGCTGCAGCAATGATCAAAATAAAAAGTGGGCTATGAGAAGTGAGAGGTGGAGGATGTGTATTAACCAAAATTGTCTGTGAGGTGGATGCAATTCAAATTCCTCTTCTCAGTAAAACTAGAAAGTCTTATTTTAACCCAAAGTTATGTAAAGATTAATTGAGAATGACTAATACTAATACAATCTGAAGTGCATTGTTTTATTTTTTATAATAATAAGAAACACTGTACAATATAACAAACATTTATACAGATAGCTCAGGACTTATTCTGAGTGACAAATCTTAACACTTCCTCTGATGTTTTGTTCAATTATGTTTGGTATTTTAACACACGTAAGGTTAATATGAGTAAAACTCTGGACAGCTAATGCAAAGGAGTATTAATTGGAGTGAGGGGGTCAGAAGAGATGCCATGAAAGACTCTTGCAATTAACTTTCTATATCCCTCAGTTCTGCAGAGAGAGGCATGACCCTGCTAATTGCCAGGGACTATTAGGATTGTGGTGCATTTGATCCAGGGAACAGGCAATGAAATAAAATGAGCATTTCTTAAGCCAGTCTTAGCTCTTCTAGAAAAATTACTTCTGAGACAATATGGTTTTACATAGGGGAGAAATGAAAGTATTGAGGCAGATCTGAAGCTCACTGATTTTGAGCATTCATGATTGAATCAAGGGTCACCCACATTGGTCTCAGCAAGCTGGCTTTGTATGAGAACGCTATGCTTTCTGCACTTCATTTCTTAAGATCAGAATTTCACCAGCCCCTCACCATGTGCAAAGTTGATGTTACTTCTCAGATTAGTCAACTAGTCAATAGTATTCTATTATATATCCTGAGATTCTCTAGCTTAGAATTTTTGTGTTTCTTTCCATGTTATTACCAACAGGTTTCTTATTCTTTACATTCTATCTTTGTCCACATAATAGACATTTCGTTCACATAGTATCCCAGTTCTCTCATTTCTTCGGTATAGAACATTCATTGTTATTTTCTAGCTTTCTATATACCCATTTACTGTTAGAAATGCTAAATCTAAATTACATAATTTATTGAATGTTGTCCAGTGCATGCTCATATTTTAAGTTATCTTAATACTGTTTAATTTCAGATACAAGAATTAGATAGAAAAGCAATGAGAGGTGTTGAGATGATAACTACTGTGAGGATCTTAGCAAAATCTGGCATAAAATCCCTTCATGTTGGGTTAACATTGAAGCCTGATTTTCGTTTATGGTTTGGGTGATTGTCATGGCCACTGTGGTTCTGTATGAATCAGTGATCAACTCAGTCATTTATCATTTTGCCAAACAATATAGAAGTTTCTAAAAAGGTCACTTTCGCTATAAAAAGCCAAGTATTTTTATAGTTCAAAATGTACAGATAACCATCAGTGTTTCTATGGTTAAAGGTCTTTCTATTGCTACTTATGAATGCCAAATATGTGAAATTGGGGATACAAAAGGTAAGACTTTCCCAAAGTAAGTATCTTCTATAAAATTCCTATTTTAAAATGTCTTTCTTTGTGCTGAAGTACCTTAGATAGAAAAAGAATGATTTTATTGCCAAGCATTGTCTAGGAGGCTTCCCCAACAATCCTCTTTGTTATATATATTAGCTTTCATAGGTTACTATAAAATGTTAAAAAGTAAGAAATATCTCAGCATTTACATTTAGAGATAAAAGTAGTCTTTTCACTCTATAGAAAGCTATATAAATACATTTCAGAAGTCTAAATGAAACATTACTTGCTGTTAGCAATTAATCATAATTGATGAATTGATATTAACATTAATTCATATATCTAATTTGCAGTTTTCATAATTCTGCTTTGTGAGACATTTTAATTTTTGAAATACGTTTATTATTATCTTATACTTTGAATTAGATAGTTTTCATTATATTTGTCTTATAATATCTGTATTTTTTAAGAATAAGAATCTCTTAGGGGTACATGGAATTATGATACCCTTTTTCATTTCATTTCTACATCTATACCTCTAAATCTACAGTGTATAATCTGGAAATTTAAAAAATATATGTATTTCTAACTACTGCAAGGGTCAAAGAAGAAATTGTAATGAAAATTTAAAGTATTTATAGCTTATTGAAATTTGACACTTTTTAAAAATTAAGACTTCTCATAATGTTTAATAGATTGTTTAGTATGGTGATGTGTCAGAAAAAAATGAAGTGTATGCAGTGTTACTCACATTTCTTTGATGAGGGGATTCCCATCTTTAAGGAATGGATTATATATTTAGGGCTCCTCTGAATATACATTTGGTAATACTTCCCTGGAAAAATATATGACAAAGAAGTATAGATTTTCATCTTTTTACATTTTATAAAGCACAGATAATCAGAGAAAATTTTGTGTTACTTTGATAATGGCTTTAATACAGAGAGAACAAAAACTGCCACAATGTAAGAACATGAAAAATGTTTTATGTTATATAGTCTTTGTAACTCTATATTTAGTTAAGTTTATGGAACAGTTAGGACACATTTGATAGTCATTGACAGCAAAAAGATAACTGCAATGAAAACTTCCATTTGAAATGGGAGAATGAAAATATTCAAGTTTCTCATCCATGGACCTCCTAATGTCTTATTTTTTAGGAATAACAGAGTCTCTCTTACCTGCTGTGGAGAGACTTCCCTGGCTGCAGAGATTTAGTTTGTCTTAGGAAACTCTCCATATACATCATCCTTCATGGTTGTATCTGGGAGGTGCATTGAATAGAGACCACGCCTATCAGGAACTACTCCACACTAACTGCGCTCTTCCTTTTAGCACAAACTCTAGTGTGTGAGCATCCTTTGCGGAGGTGAATAATCACAGGTATTTATTTGCCAGAATTGGAGTTTCCTTTTCAAAATAACACCCTTAAAACTTTGACAAGCTTCACATCTATTTGATTTAAGACATTTATGTGTGCTAGAAACCAAAGCTAGAAAGAGGTCATTTAATAATAACACTTGAACCTGGATTCAGGCCTGTGAATTTTGGTAAGCAAATAAGCAACCTTAGTCTCAAAGCCCCACTCCTGCCTACATGGTAGCCCTGACTTTTCTCTCTTAATTCAATGCACTGGGTGGGGAGACACTGCTAAAATTGTCCCTGCCTTCAGTATGCATCCCCCAAATAATTTTCTTTCTTTTCTTATTCCTTCCCCCCTCCTTCTTTTCCACCCTTCCTTGATTCCTTTTCCTTTCTTTCTCTTTTTTGGTTTATAATTGGGTCAAAGCTTCTAAATAAGGCTGTGGGTTTGTAGGTAGGAAGTAGGGTCAGGCTTCCCTTAGGCTCTAATCTTATTATCTGCCAAATCTTCTGCTTACCAAAAGCTATCCTACACAACTTTGCCCTGACTTTTGTTTGATGTGTAGAATTTGCCTTTTCCAACCCAGTGAAGCTACAGATGTTCAGATTTTGGTCATTCTTTATTTCAGCCCCCAGGCTAAAGGAGTTACTTTTAGCAAAGCTCTATTGTTTTTTTTTTCCTGCTTTCAGCACGAGCTAACTGCAGAAAAGACCTTACTTTCAAGAGCTTGCTTAAAGCTGTAGAATTAGCCAACATGCTCAGACTTTACAGCATTTTCCTGCCTCAACTCTAATTCTGCAGGTTCAGTAGACACAAAATCTGAGTTCCCATGTGCAATGATCACAGATTCACAGCTGTTTTACTAGCACACAAAGATCGCCAGCTTTCCTAGTGTTGAGGGAAGGGAGGAGTCTTTATTATTCCTTTGCCCTATCTACTCAGTTTAGTTAATTCAAATTTCAGCATCTGTTGCTATCAATCCTTATTTCCCTGTACCAAATTCTAAAGCAATTTCGAGGCTTTGGCTTGCAAGTAATGGATAGTTCACATAGAGATTCCTTAGGTAGATTTTATAATTCATACCCAAAGCCCTGGTGTTCACTCATTGCAGTGGTGGAAATCACATTTCCAGCCCTAAATAAATGACTTTCACCAGGAATTTGCTAACAAATTTAATTAAATTCACACGGGCTAGAATTTGGAGATTGAGTATAGTCAGTTTTCAAATTGTCCCAATGACAATTAGCTACAGTTTGAGAACAAGGAAGGGGACTTGGAAGCTTAGAATTCAACCAAGAGATATACACTATCTTTATAAATCATTCTGAATCTTATAGATGTTTTTATATAGTATTTAACTCTGTTCCTTAGAAGGAGTCCAGATGGTACTGCATACCAGTTATATTAAAAGTTAACTCCCTATGGAAACTAAAATGACAGTGAGTAACCCTAGAGAGAACAATTTGTAAATATTAGGTAGCTGCCTTACCAAGATTTTTTAAAAAGCCAGATTACCTAGAGGCCATGCAAATTAAATTGGCAATTAGTTTGTTTTCTTTGTCATCTTTTGTATAAGATCTTTGAACTGTAAATTATATATATCTGTAACATAAACAAGGCAAAATACACAAAATCTTTGACTAAATGAGCTTAGAAAGTGCCTAAAGACTCATTAAGGAGCTATTTGTAAAAAGATGGTTTATGCTTAAAAGAGGTCACTAAGTTGTCAAAGCTGCAACTGTAAATCCCAACAACATACGTGGAAGTAAGCGCTGGCTCTGAAATAAGAAATCTGGGTTCAAAATGCTCAACTATATTTTGTATTTTATAGTACAAAAACAAGTATGGGTTGAAACATACTGCATTATGCTGCTGTAGGTATTAATACTTGGCCAGCAGAGTTGTTGTGAAGATTAACTCATAAAACATAAATGAATTAACCTAGGAAACAACCTAGTACATAGGTAGGTCCTCAGAAACTAGGAGTAACTCAGTTGCTTACTTTTGTTAAATACAATTTTTTTTGTTAGAATTAGAAATAAAAAGGGCTAATGGCATTTAATTAATTTACTGCCTTTCTTCACACTTCTTTGTTTAGTACGATTCCTATAAAGCTGCTTCTACTGTCTCTGAATCCGCACCCTCATCTACTACTGTGGTGTTGGGAGAGAGCAGGTAACATTCCCAGCTGAGTCAGATTTAAAAGTCTTCCTTTGTATAGAATTTCAGGCCATTATGCATGATATTGCCTTTATAATATCACTAAATACCCTGGCTCATTACAGCAGCCCCGAGTTTTTTAATAACTCATTTATGACTCAACTATCATATTACATTCATACATTTTATTATAACCATGTATTTATAACCCTAACTCAATACCTCAGAACTCAAAACCTCAGTTTTACATTTCTATTCGTACCCTAGGGGGAGCCAAAAGATAGTTGCTGAGGTCCCAGGCCGAAATGTTCCCTGTGTTACTCCTGTGTGCCTCAGGAAATCACAGGAAAAATACATTTGCTTTCTCAAGGAAGTCATGTTTGCTTCTGCTTTCAAGCTCAGGAAACGACCCTTCAACAAGCTTGGTCGAGGAGCCATAATTATAAATAAAGCTTCACATATAATGAGTGGATTCTTCAAAGGCATTGTTCTCCCTCATTACATTTATTTTAACTGTCTTATTTCTTATGTTTGCCTATTTTTTTGTCCAACAGATTTTGTTAAATATCTCCTGTTTCCCAGAGTACAGGCTAAGTACTGGGGATGTAGTGGTGAGCCAGAGCAGACCTGATAGCTAGCCTTACCGAATTTACATAGATCGGTAGCATAGGTCACTTCAGAGAGGCTTTTGGCATGCATATCTGGTTTAATAGCCCTGAAATTTTTAGGGGTTTGGCATTCTGTTAACTCTTCATGGTTTCTTTTTTCTTTTTCTTTTTCCCTTCCTTTTTCATCTGTTTTTCATGGTTTTTTTAAATAAATTTATTTATTTATTTATTTATTTATTCATTCATTCATTCATTCATTCATTCATTGGCTGCGTTGTGTCTTCCTTGCTGCACTCAGGCTTTCTCTAGTTGCAGTGAGTGGGGGCTGCTCTTTGTTGCGATACGTGGGCTTCTCATTGAGCTGGCTTCTCTTGTGGAGCACGGGCTCCACGTGCAGTCTTCAGTTAGTTGTGGCATGTGAGCTCAGTAGTTTTGACTCGCAGGCTCTAGAGGGCAGGCTCAGTAGTTGTGGTGCAAGGGCTTTGTTGCTCCGCGGCGTGTGGGGTCTTCCAGGACCAGGGATGGAACCATGTTCCCTACACTGGCAGGCGGATTCTTAACCACTGTGCCACCAGGGAAGCCCCTCTTTATAGTTTCTTAATGGAAGTGCTAAACTACTTATTTTTATTTGTGTAAACATGATAATGGAGCATAAATAGATTTGGTCTTGATAAACACTAACATATCCAATTAGATTGCCTTCTGATTCTTCATTGGTCAGTGCTCTAGAAACTTCCAACTCTCGTGACACCTCTCTAGTGTCAGCCTAGACACTAGTGACACCGCCACCTAAACATTACTTGTATATAATCCAGTCATACTGAATGACTTAGGTTTGCAAACCTGGAAAGCAATTACATTTGTATTTTAAAAAATACATGTATTATGTGAAGCAGTTTTGCAGAAGAAAGGAAAATCCTGGATCTTTGGTGAAGAGGCTATTCAGAGCAGTGGTAACAGCCACCAGAAGGGATTGTGTAAATGTACAAAAGCATTTGTATAGGGTGAAATCTTTCTTTTGGTTCTATTTCCAATATATTTGAATGATGAGCTCAGTAAGTAGGAACTCAAGCCATGAAATCTAGAAAGTGTCTGCCGTGTTTTGTTTAAAAGATAACATTGACCTTTGTGCTATGAGTCACTGATCTAAGACCATACAACTATACCAGTGACCTTTTAATGTCTTCCAGGACACTCTGCTTGCATAAAGGGAAACTTCTGAAGAAGAAACCTGTATTCTAAAAGTAAGATCAAACATGACGCAGGGATTCCATCCTAATTATTTTTCTCTTTTAAAATACACAAGGTAAGTTGTGGGTTGGGGCCGTGGGTAGCATGGAGGATAGCAGTAGACAAGTAGGGTCACGACTAAAAGGAGGTTCATAGTAATAAAATGGGGTATATCTATTGTTTGGTCTTTCATGAATCATGACCTGCTCTGACTTCTTCCTGTATAGTATACCTCACTCTCTGATCCATTCATGTAGTTGATTGGATTTCAGGGGGGCATGTTCCTGACTCATATTTAATCAATTATTTCTTCTCTTGGTTTCTGTTTTTGTAACTGGCATAATTTAAAACCATCAGTGACCATCTCTTTGGCCATGTGGTCTGGAAAAATAAAGCAGGTGAAGAAGGAGAGAAAAATGAAGTAGACATGTACTGAGGGAAGGAGTCAGGTAATAGAAAGGAAGTTTTCATTAGACTTGGAGTCATTTCTCATGCCCAAATATATGCATCCTTGTCTTCAGTTTCCATAAGACATATTAATATCCTTATAAAAATTTCTCATCTTTCATATTCTACTTCAGGAGCATCTTTCCTAAGATTTCAAATTTTATATTCACATTGTGGAGTGACTTCTTTCAAGATAGGTTGTTGTCATTTTTTTACAGCCCTTAATGTCTATCCTGTATATATATTCAGCAGATCAGAAGGTGGTCATGTGATAGCACTTGTAGGCCAAAATTTATTTTAAATTTAGGGTGGGTATTGATTCATCTGATGGTAGTTTCTCTTTTGAACTTTGATAATATGCTATTAGTAATATTTCTATGTAAAATATTTTATACCATGAAACTTCTGAAATCTCAAAATGAATATCAGGTTTAATGTGGAAATTTTATTGACAGGTCATTAGCAAGTGTAAAAAGTAGTTTTGATTTAACCACATATATATGTTCTTTGTTCAACTATTCAGTTACCCTGACTGAATGATTCAAGCCTCCAGTGAGTTCAAAATAATAAGCAGGCAGTACCCAGGTGTGAGCGCAGTGGCAAAATCAATTCTCACAAAGCTCCCAGTTCTGTCACATAGGGTTCGGAAACATTTAGACCAAAGGTAATGGATGTTTCATTTCCGATGGGTCAAGTTTGGAGGTCAGCCCTATGAAAAACTGTAGGAGGCACATTTAGCAATGTTTTTTTCTTTCCTCTTTTAATGTTCAAAAGCAAGTATAGGAGTCACCTACACAACAGGCTTTGTTCATTCTTATTTGATTTGGATTCTTGCTGTGAAGCAAGGCATTGACTAACTGTGTACTGGGGTAGAAAAATGGAACCTGAGGTTATAGTGAGCTGTGGTCAGGCCTGGCCACAGAAAATTGTAGGTGAACATAAGGTAGAAACTTCTAGTCACTGTGGCACAAATGCAGTTAAGGAAAGCATGGTCCTGTGCAGGCAAAGCAAGAAATTCAAGGCCTATACCCTGAACATTAAGCCTGGTGCATGTGGCCGGGCAAAAGGTCTACTTCCGGTTATCGTATAAGTCACTTTTATGAGCAGGTATGCATCCACTGGAGCTGAGTTGTGGACAGTGCCACGTTTGGCACGGCTTGATGAGACATGAGAGAGGAAATGGAAGCCAGGCCCAACCACCTACACGCTGTTTGTGACTTTGCACTTCTTCTTAGCTGCTTTCAGAGTAAGCCAGAATAAAAACGAATTGGAAATCAATCCACATTGTCATTCTTTTCTATCCTTTTATACATTCCACCTCTGTAGATCTGGCCAAACCTAGGGGATTAGTCAATGTGTTTTGTTTTCTTTTTTTTCTGTTATACACACACAAACACACGCAAAAATATACACATAATTCTTTTTATAATGACTTTGGAAAGAGGTAAAGTACTATATATGCCATGCTCATCTTCATCCCTCTATGTGGGAAAGAAAATGTGGTAAGTAGGTTTCACTTGAAGTTCTGAGATGCATAACTAAGAGGAGTCTAAGCCATTGAATTTTCTCACATGGGTCTCCTTGGGCTTCAAGTTCAAACAGCCTGTAGATCACAGATGCACCTGTCTTCCAGGTATTAGGAGCAGGAACTGTTTTCACATGAACTCACAAATAAATATCACAACAGGGCAAAGCCTTTCTTTCCAAGGTGAAAGTTAACTTGTTGATTTTTTGTTTGTTTAAGAAAAACAAAGATAAGTATCAAAAAGTGCCAAGTAGAAACAGAGTTAGCCTTTATTGAGTACTTAGTGTCGACAAAAAAAAAAAATGCACAATGTGAGTGTTACGAATTAAGTTTTATTTGGAGCAAAATGAAGACTGCAGCCTGGGAGACAGCATGCCAGATAGCTCTGAGAAACTGCTCCAAAGAGGCAGGGGGCAAGATTAGTATATATGTAATCTTGGTGAAGGAGGAGTACCTGCAATCAAACATATACTTTTGTAGGGGCTTTCTGCTAGTCACGAGGAGCAGACGTCACCATGTAGGGATTTAGTGCTTTTCTAGATATGAGGAGATGCAAGGGTTGGGCTCATAAAACCAGCTCCTGAAAACAGCTGGCTGTCTGAAGACCTGTTCCACCCGTTTTCCACAGCACAGAGGGCCTCATTCCTGGTCTCCACCCGGAACTCCCTTCAGCAGATGCTGAAGGTCAGCAGCTGCAGCAGCACGTGCGATTTAGTCCTTGTAGAGGCAGATGGCAAGTGCCAGTTTGTGGTTGACATCCGCATTATGCCCTGCTCGAAGTACATTTTAGTTATTAACTTATTACCCTCAGTTTACAAATGAGGACATTAAGGTACTAGAGAACACATACTTTTTACCATGATCACAGAGTTAGAAGTCATTAGAGACAGGATTTTGACCTAGTGACTTATACAAGGTCAGAGTAATAAGAGCTAGAACCAGAATCTGACCCAAGGATGTCTGTCTTCAAGATACCAGCTGTTAATCTGTATTTAACACTGACTTCAAACACATATCTTGCTTTTCAAGCAAAATATTTTATCTCCCTTTTCCAGGTAAGGAAAGTTGAATCCTAACAAATGATACCATTTCCCCTTTGTTGCTAAGTTATTAAATGGTACAACTGGAATTTAAACCCAGATTTGTCTGCTTAAAACAGTACAGCAGAGCACTGTCTAACTGCTAGTTTGCTAGCTGATCCAAGATATTTAATAGATATTCCCCAGCTTCTCTTTACTCTTCTTGAGACATGCAGGTAATGATGGACTAATGCAAGAAGTCAAAAAGGTATGGAGGAAAATCACTGCTTATACAAAAATGCCACATAATCTGAGTTTAAACAATAAGTTTAACCACAATATTAATGATTTCCTGAAAGACTTCCATTCAATGACAGCAAAGAAGAAAAATGAAAGGAAATTTGCCCCACTTGACATTATGATATAACAGAAAACATAGATTAAACCTGTGTGGAAGTGGAGCATAAATAAGCATAGAGAACAATATGAACAGGAAAGAATAATGCAGAACTGCAAGAAAGAAACTATATTATACAAGCTACTCTGATGTCTAGTGGGGCTGGCATTGAAATTAATGGAACTCATACAACCTAATGATATGAATCAATTGTTCATAGGAATAAAAATAACTAATCAACGTATTAAAGGATTTCAACTTCACTCATCATTAAGTAAATACAAAATAAATTAGATGCTATTTTCAAATCTCAGATGGGCTTATATTTACAGGTTTTGTAGTGACAGAGGGGGTAGGAGAAAATAGGCAGGCCTGTTTCCTAATCTGCCTATGTTGATTGGAAATGGACTGTTATGGTTATTTATAGAAGACATTTAGAAAACATGATCTAATTTAAAAATCCCCATGTCCTTTGACTGACAATTCCGCTTCTAGAAATTTTAATATTTACACATATTTGTGAGGCATACCTAAAAAGGATGGATAAAGCTGTTAACTGCAGCACTCTGAAAAGATTTTATGAGGAAAAAAAGGCATCTTCAAGTGAAGTGATATACAATGAATTAAGATATATTCACAATCAAATGTTAGTTACTCTCAATAAAGAAGATTGACTCTGTGTTTATATGTCGTGATCTGGGTACTATTCAATTATGTGAACACAAACACCTAGCAAAATGTATAAGCGTGCACTGTATTTTCTTTTTACTTACACACACACACACACACACACACACACACACACACACACACAGTCTGTCTGAAGTCAAGGAAGCCGAGGTAAAAGCCTAAGGTTAATCTAGTTTCAGAAATCTAGATAAAAGTAAAAATGGTGATTTGAATGGAGAAATTATGAGGACCAGGCTTCAGCAAGAGAGGTGGGCCAATACCTATTCTGAAATCAAATATTTTATTTAGACCAGGGTGAGAGATTCCTCACCTGGCTAATGATTATTTTAATAAATGTATACATATATACTTAAAAAATTATTTGCTACTACTGCTGCAAGGCTAAACTAAATTCAGCAAGTTTCTAACAGTCACCCCCACCCTGTTCCCCAGAGGCAACCCTTATCATAATATTAGCTATTATTTTGCATAGTTTTCTCCATATTTTATATGTGCATATACTGAAATTTTTTGTCACTAGTTTAGATGTTATATTTTTAATTCATCTTATAGTAGTTAAGAATTTTAACTCCCTTAAACCTGTTTTTCTTGTTTCTTTCTCTTTCTCTTTTTCCACCCCTATCCTGCCAATATGATACTGTAACTATTCAATAAGTAAATATAATGATTTGATAAACTTTGATCGCTGCTTAAAGAAATATGTTTCTTATGGTTATGCTTGCTTTTGATTATAGGTTTTGGTTTTTATGGATACCACTAGTGCCCCTTTTCTTCACATTCTTCTTTTTTTGTTTTTTCTCCCTACAGTTTTCTTCTCTCTTTGTCTAACAGCTTCATTAAAGGTTTCTCAATGTAATTTTCCACATGGAGAAATGTGTTAGATAAACTACTGATTCCTTGTTCTCTTGCTCCTTCTGCTACACATTGCATTGATGACTCTCGGTAGTTACTGTACACTTGGCAATATGGATATTTAATCAGGCTTGTATTACACCTTGCATTATTGTTTCTGGAATCTTTCTCTTCTTTCCTGATTTACTTTGCCATTTTGGTGCAGTGTGTTCTCCAATAGCATCCTCAAATAAGTTATGTATTAAGTATATTCTTTGAAAATGTATTGGAAATTATCTTCATTATACTTTACTACTTGACTGAAAGTTAAGCAATACGTATATATTTGTCTCAAATATTTAGAGAGAGAGAGAATGAAAATGTGTGTAAAATACAAAAGAGGGCAAGAGGCAAATGTTAAATACATAAAAGAGCCGAATTAAAACATCTCAGGAGAAACTCTACAAAATAGATGACAATGGGTAAATGGGGCACCATCTTAAACATTTTTAGTAAATTTGTTTAAATTCGAAGCCAGGCAAAGGGACTTCCAGTCTGGAAAGAAAGAACCTTGGAAGTTCCACTCTGTCCTAATAAGAAGTAGGAAGCTCAACAAACTGAAGAGTCAACAACTTCTTAGATTCATAAGAGAAGTGAGGTCATGGAGCAAATGGCTGCCTCCAACTTGGAGAGTACAGGTGAACACCAAGAATCACAACTCCCAGGTGTGATGAGTCACGAGAGAAGTCTCCGCAGAAACCGGTGTCACTAGGAAGTCTGAACTGTAATTGAGAAATTGCTGAACTCTCACTGTGAACATCTCTGTGAGTTTAAAACCCCAGGGAACCCAGTCATTGGGGGTGTTTTATACTTTTGTGAGTTTTACCTCCAAGAGCTAGACCTGGTTCTCACAGTGAATGTTAAACAAAAACCTCCTTGTGCTTCCAGCAGGTGGAGGGGCAAAGGATAATAAATTAGGTAAAGCTGCTTCCCAAATATCTATTCAAATTGTTGCTTATTTAATGAAGCTGTAGGTTTTCTGGATTCACATAATATATCCCTCTCAAACTATCAATATTGATGATTTATTCAATGACAATTTTCAGAATAACCAGAATTTTAGGGATATGATACAGATATATTTCTATTTCTCACTTAAATCATGTTTCTTTCAGCCTTGTACATTCAAAAATAAGCCATAAGTCTTATTAAAATAGGAAATATAAGTAGTTTCTGAATAGAAGAAATTTGTTTCTGATCACTTTTGAATCTCAGATATTTTGAGACTATTTTCATCTGGCATTATGGGCTAGGAAATAACTATAGCCCATAACCAGAAAAGAGTTTTGAAACAGATGCTTTGTGTGAGAAATATAGATTTTCTAAATTCATATAGTTGTCATGTAACATATTAAGAATTTGACTCGGCATACGAATTCATGAGTATGGAAAAATTGAAGAACTTGGTGAGATAAAGAGAAAAGCCACAAACTGTATAAAAATAATGTATCCACATGTATGTGTAAATTTATATTCCTATTGCTTAAGGAATAGTCACATTACAATTTTAACACAATGCAGAATGCAACATTAAGCCTAAACAATGAAAATGTTAAGTTTTTAGAAACATTTAGTGATTTCATTCCATGATTAATATTCTGTGAATAAACTGCTTTAAATATTAAACATGATGGAAATGTTTATTGATTAACTAAAACAGGGTGTTGCCTTATACACCTCAGAAAACACATAATCGTGATTTCTTCATTGCTGTGGTGAAAAATGTAATGGATGTACAGTAAAGTAAATAGATCATGATATTGCTATTCTTTTTATTATTTACAATTTTACTGATATTTTATAATTTTATTCTTGAGGAAGTCCCAGAAAACCTAATTTAATAGCTAGAGATTCAAATTAGGAATTTTTATTATTTTAGCAGGTTTTTTATTTTAGTTTTTAATTTTTTTCTTTTTATATCTATTGAGTGGTAGTAATTTGGGCTATAATGGGACATATTAATTAAAATAGTTGGTAATATCAGATACTTTGTTTTCCTGTTGAAAGTTATAGGAATTATCCAGTTTTGCTGGACTTAACTAACAGGTAAAAAAATGTACAAATCCTTGAGGCCCAAAAGATATTTGTGTTTATTATTGGTATACTTGTATGAAATAAATCTAGCATGTGAATGAGAGAAAAAAACAGTTTGCAAATGAGTTAGGATGCATTTGCCATGGCACAAAATTCTCTGTCATAGGCAGTTTGCTCAGTTTCTTATGTCCACAGCATAGAATGTAAATGACTCCCTTGGGAATGGAATGCAAGTAAGAATATAATATTCTGGTTTCTACTTGAGACTGCAAATAATTTTCCTCCTGTCCCATAGAAATGTGATTTCTCTTTGCCTGTTGGTCTAACCATGCCTGAATTGTTTACTCACTCATTCACTTGTTTATCTTTCAAACATAGGGAGGCAGCTCCTGTGTGCCAGGAATCAGAGCTGGAACTGGAACTGCAAACAAATTGCTCTTTTTAAGATACAGTGATAACCAGTGATAACCAGAAGCTTTCGATGTGGTAAGTAAAGCAGTAGAGAACTAGGCATAGCATCATAGGAGCTCTGAAAGAAGTGTTTTCCTTAGGCAAGGATATTAAGGAAAGTGTCTTGTAGGATATTAAGGAAAGCATCTTGTAGGAGATAGTGCCTGAGTTGAATCTTAAAGGATGACTAAGGGTACTGGAAGCACCCAGAAGGTGCAAGGGCCAGTCTGCTTAGCATTCAGCATAAGAAGATAAAGACCTAAATAGGTCTGTAATAGAATGGTGTGTGCATAATAGAAATTAATTTAAATCCATTATTACAATAGCATAAAGTACAAGGAACAGACAGGGGAACAGTGAGCTAGAAAGTAAATAGAGATTAGTTTGTCAAGAGTCTTATATGACCTGATCCAGAATCTGTGTTTCTATAAAAAGGATTATCCTCTGTGTATGTGGATATACATATCTTATGTATATGCATATCTATCTTGTATATATATGGCATGGATATGTATATTTTGAATATATATCTTATATATGTATATATATATTTGAATATACATCTATCCTGCATATTTGTATTTTGTTTATATTTATGTAGCTTGCGTAACAAAGCCAACATCCAAAAGCCTAAATTTCTTCCAATCAATGCTACTGATGACTAGGACCTAAACAGAACTTAAAATTTTTTTCCTGATGTTAGTTTAAATAATAACATCTCTCTTAATAAGGAAAGGAAGAAAGAAAGAACTGTGGAGTCTAAAAGTCCTTCAATGTCTTGATAATTTTCTTTGACTTCCTAAGAGAAAACAGAGCAAACCTGTTTCACCATCTCATTACCTGTAAAGCATGTGATGTTCTTCATTTGCTGGTCCCTAATCATGCCCTCTCATTCTCCCCCTCATTCACTAACCTCAGAGACACTTGACACACACTAAATTTAGTCCTTTCTAAGGAACTCTGCATTCACTTTTCTTCTATTTGGAAGTCTTGTCCCTCTTTTAAGGCTGTCCCTCAATTCTAATATTACTTTCCACTGAGGTGTTTCGTGACCATCTGGTTAAAAGCAATCCATCCAGTTTTTTCCATAATATCAGTCTATTTTACTTTTACAGCATTAGTTAATACCTGAAATTATCTTCTTTATTCATCTATTTATTGTCTCTGTTGACAAGAAATGAAACAGGAACATAAACATTTTAGAGAATGGCCTCTTTATATTTTGCTCTTAGGTATATAGAATAAGGTCTGATGTATAAGAAGATTTGATAAATGTAGCTGACTAGCTTCATGTTTTCCTCACAGAGAAATGGAGAGGAAGGGTAGGTGAGAGAGGAAACAAAGATTGAAAGTTTGCTCCTTAGAATTCAAAGCTGCTATTTTGCTATTATCTCTGACACAATTTATATCTCAGCTATTGTATATGTTTTATTGACTTTATATGTTAAGGATACTTACCATTTGTTTACCACATGTTTTAGATATTTTCCAAGGATGCTATTTTTTTTTAAATCCATCTTTATGGTACTATTTGTTTTATACATTTTAAAATTTGTTTATACCTGAATCTTTCAGTGATTTTTAGCAACTTTTGTGAGATATAATTTGTATGCCATCAAATTCACCTATTGGAAGTGTGTGATTTAATTATTTTCAATAAGTGTATTGAATTGTGCAACTATCACCACAGCAAGTTTTAGAACTTTACCCCCAGAAGTTCCCTTGTACCCATTTACAGACATTTTCCTTTCCCACCCACAGTCACAGGCAAGTACAGATCTGATGTCTGTCTTATAGATTTGCAATTACTGGACATTTCATGTACACTGAATGAAGAATCTTTCACTTACACCCATGCGGTAGCATGCGTCAATATTTCATTCATTTATAGTGCTGAGTAGCATTCCATTGTATGTGTATAAAACATGTTTGTCCCCATCTCCATTAACAACTGGATTGTTTCAGCTTGTAGTTATAATGAAGAAATTCTGCTATGAAAATTCAGATACATCTTTGTGTGGACATAGGTTTCCATTTTTCTTAGGTAGATAGCTAAAAGAGGAATTGCTATGTCCTAGGGTAAGTTTATGTTTAGCTTTTGAGTAAGCTGTCAACGTTATTTCCAGAATTAAAGTACTATTTACATTTGCAAAGCAATGTGTGAGGTTTTCTGTTTTCACATTTTTGCCGACACTTGGTGTTATCTGTCATATGATTACTATATCTATTCTAGTGTGTTTGGCATGTTATCTCATTGTGGCTTAATTATCATTTTTTCTAATGATTAGTGATGTTAGGAATATTTTCATGTTTTTAATTGACAAGTAATATATCAGTGAAATGTCTATTCAATTGCCTTATTTTAATTTGAATTGTCTATTATTGAGTTATAACTGTTCTTTATATAATCTGTATATAGTCCTTTATCCAATGTATTAGTTGGTAATATTTCTGCTATTTGGCTTGACTTTTATTTTTTATGAATGTTTCTTTTGAATAGCATTTAAAATATTTTTTTTTTTAATGAAGTCCAATTTTTTATGGCTTGGGCATTTTCTTTTTTCTTTTTGGTTTGTTTTTGGATCATGTCAAAGACTCTGCCTTATCCAAGGTCAAAAGACTTTCTCTTACGTTTTCTTCTAAAGATTTCATAGTTTTAGCTCTTACAATTAGGTTGTGTGATCCATTTTGGGTTAATATTTTGTGTATGCTCTGAGTTCAGTTTTTGCATATGGATATTTAATTATCTCAGTTCCATTTATTGAAAAGACCGTTCTTTCCCATTGATTTACATTGCCACCTTTGTTAAAAATCAACTGATCTGAAATATATGGATTTATTTCTGAACTCTCAATTTTGTTCCATTGATTTATATAATTATTTCTGTGCCAGTAAGTTTGGAAAGTACATAGTATTTGTTTGTTTGTTTTTTCTAAAATTATTTTGGCTGTTCCAGAGCCTTTGCCTTTCTAATAATTTTTATTAGATTTTATTTTTAGAGCAGTTTTAGATTACAGTAAATCTGAGCAGAAGGTACAGAGATTTCCCATAAAACTCCTGCCCCCAGACATTTATAGCCCTCCCCATTATCAACATCCTCCACCAAAGTGGAACATTTGTTACAATTGACAAACCTACATTGACACATCAATATCACCTGGAGTCCAGAGTCTGTAGTGGAGTCCACTCTTGGTGGTGTATATCCTGGGGCTTCAGACAAATGTATCTGCCATTACTGTATCGTACAGAGTAGTCTCACTGCCCTCAAAATCCTTTGTGCTCTGCCTATTCATCTCTCCCTCATTACTAACCCCTGGTAACCCCTGATCTTTATATTGTCTCTATAGTTTTATTTTTTCCAGAGCGCCATGGATTTGGAATCACGCACTATGCTGTCTTTTCAGAAGGGCTTCTTTCACTTAGAAATATACGTTAAGGTTCCTCTATGTCTTTTCATGGCCTGATAGCTCATCTCCTTTTAGTGCTGAATAATAATCCATTGTCTGGATTATTCACAGTTTATCCATTCATCTACTAAAGGACATCCTGGTTGCTTCCGAGTTTGGGCAACAATGAAAACAGCTACTGTAAACATCTGTGTACTGGGTTTTGTGTGGACATACATTTTCAACTCCTTTGAGTAATTATCAAGAAGCACAATTGTGACATTGTATGGTAAGGGTATGTTTAGTTTTTGCAAGAAACTACCAAAATGTCTACCAAAGTAGCTGTATCATTTTGCATTTCCACCAGCAATGAATGAGAGTTTCTGTTGCTCCACATCCTCACCGGCACTTGATATTGTCAGTGTTCTTGATATTGGCCATTCTGAATTGATGAGCAGTGTTATCACATTGATGTTTTAAACCATATAAGTTTTTGATTCATCTTGTCAGTATCAGTAACAGCAACAACAAAAATGCCGCTGTGATTTTTCAGAAATGCTGTGTTGAATGTAGTGATCAGTTGGGGAGAATTGTTGACATGATAAAGCTGAGTCTTCCAACCCTTCTTCTGCCTGACTGTCTAAAAAATAATCTGTATTTGTGCTCAGAGACATTCAGCCAGTCAGCTCCACTTTAAAAAAAATCAAAGATATGCTTTTATCTCAGTAATAGCACGTCTCCAAGCAAAGGCTCCTCTATTCCAGTCATCCTGAACCAGATGGGCGACTGTTTCAGAGGTTTTCTCTTTAGCCCAAACTCCACCTAATAAAGTTCTGATAGCATGTAAAAATTAATCTCTCCATTAATTAAATTATCTTCATTTTCTCTCAGCAATATTTTCTAGTTTTCAGTGTAGAAGTCTTGCACTCTTTTGTTAAATTTATTCTTAAGTATTTTATTATTTTTAATGTAATTTTGAATTTTTAAATGTTCATTTCTAGTATTTAGTATGACAGTTTGGTTTTTGTATATTAATTTGTTCCTGCAACCTTGCTCCTCTGACTTATTTGTTCTAGTAGTTGTGTGTGTACATGTAAGTGTATGTGCACGTGTGAATTTCTTGATTCTCTAAATACAGAATCATGTCTTAAGTGTATAAAAATAGATCTGTATCTTCCTTTTCAAATCTTTCTTTTTATTTATTTGTTTTAGTACTTTATTTTATTTTTTTACCTCACTGTATAGAACTATCAGTACTATGTTTAGAAATGGGGATGCAAAATAAAAGTGAATAGCATTGAGGAAATACAGGGCATTTATATATTTAATCATATTTATTGTCTGGGATTTTTTTAAAAAGTACGGAAAGTAAGGTTTATGCTTAGAAAAGGAGTGACTATTAGAATTAATTCCTAATAAAATGTTTCAGATGGATTTAGAACACATTTTTGGAATTGAGTTAATTTAGCACAAGGGTTAATTTAAACAGTGGTGGCAAAAGCCAAAATTGCAGTAAGTGATATTATCACTTTGTCACTTTAATCCAAATGAATTTAAATAAAAAGTCTTTTAAATGAGTTCTCTAATTGATAGATATTGATAAAGAATTTCAAAATGAATATTTACTCAAACATTTTTCATGTGTTTTTACATTTCAGATTTCATTCTTAATCATGTACAAGTAGGTGAAAAATAAGCAATTAAACAGGAGGGGGGATAAGGGCATGTATGCTTAGCAAAGGTATTCCAACCTGTTCACATCTCCATGGTGCCTGAAGATGAGGGTGGATATTCTCAGCTCCGCTGCTTACATAACTTGGTGCTGGCACAGAGAGTTGGAAACAGGTATAATGTTGGCACTTGGAGAGCCTGGTAATGATACTCATACACCAGTGTGCAGAGCCACAGCCAGGACATAAGATGGAAATTGCTAGGCACATTCAGTTGTGACCTATACATTCATGAACTCTGAGGTTAATAGATTAGGCTTCTCAGAAAATTAAATAACATGAAGAAAACCTGTATTTAGATATTTTTCAAGAACAAAGAACTGATCAAAAGGTTTCTTTGTTGGTGATAAATTCCCATTGCAAATTACACAGTATTCTTTGTATCTTTATGGTGATTTCCCCTTATACACACAGACGGTGTATGTAGCTGTAGTAAGAGTAACACGAGCCATGATAAGTTGAATTTTGTGGTAATTTAGAGAATGATATCAAGCAACTGCTTTATATCATGGATGTCAGTGACTAATAGGAAACAGATGTCTAGCTGGGCAAGAAATATAAATTCTCAGTCCAGATTTTATTTTGGCCTCCTCTTTTTCAAAGGTAAGTGTTTTGCAATTGATTTGAAAAGGACTAAATAGGCTATTAGGGCTTGCTCAATGAGTGCCCAGTGACCCATGGCCAAGGTGGCTTAGGCGACTGTAATCTCTTTCACAGCACCCAACTCTGCCAGCTCTGACACTTGTTCCAGTCATGTCAGCCAATTCACAACAGGGCAGGAAGCAGATTTTCACTTATCCAGTGCAATATTCATAGCATTTCAGTAAGGTAGATGTTAGTATTTTGATTTTAACAAATCAAGAAGATGAGGATAAGAAGGGCTAAATAGTGTATCATTACATAATTAGAGAGGGAAAAAATAGGGGAAGGAAAGGCGGAAGAAAGGAAGGGAGGAAAATAGCTAGAACAAGTAATATGAGATTTTGGTGGTCCAACTGTAAACATGAGTTTCACCTAAAACAGTCTAATTCCAAAATATATATTCAATCCAAAGCATCAAGCTCTAGGCTTGATGACATTCTTCCAGAACTGCATTTCTTTAAAAACAGATCCAAGTTCAATTTTCACCAGAGCTTCAGAATCTATTTGGTTTTTCCAAACAACTCCCATGACTGCTTTCATTTTCCCATCCATATTAATCATATTTAATGCAAGCAATGTTTTATATATATATATGCATTTTTACTTTTAATTAAAAATTTTTGCAGAGATGTTGTCTATGCTTACTTGCTGTGTAACTGAGATTTTCCAAAAAAAATAAACAAATAAATAAAGGACCCAGGCAAACTCTCACAGCATGTCTAGTGCATTATTCACATGCAAATTAACATAGACAAAATGACAGTTGTTTTTGTTTTTGTTTTGAAAAGACAAAAAAAAGGGCATTTCCTTTATTTCTTTTCACAACTGCTGTGATTTTAAGTAAGTATACTCCTCTCCATTCCCTAGGACTCGTGTTTTCTTTGTAAGTAGCTTGGTTCATACAAGAAATCCAGAAATTACACAGTGAGAAATTTTATGTTAGGTTTGCAAGAGGCACTTCCTAGCATAGTAATGACATATGTAAGGGTGGCAGGTTATAGTGGCCTAGGTTTCTCCCCTCCAGGAACTGAGCTTCAGGATGAGACTGTCAGGAAATCTCTAACTAACAAATACAGAAGAAGTTGATTTATTGCCTGCATTGTCCAGGTGCTGACATAGAAATAAAATAAATGAAATTTGCTTACTTGAGTTTAAAATAGTAGTTTTGCTATACTCTGATAGACCCAACTTGCAAACAAGCATGAAGTCAGGTAATTAGCAGACGCCTTCTAAAAGAGCATATTCAAAAACTAAGTATTGTACTGAGGCAAAATAGAAGAGATTTACTTATGGATAACTATACAGTCCTAAACTTCTTATATTTCCAGCTATTTATTATTTTTTTTGAGGCACATCAGAGTGAATCAGCTGTATTTATACATATATCCCCATATGCCCTCCCTCCTGCAACTCCCTCCCGCTCTCCCTATTCCAGCCCTCTAAGTCATCACCCATCATCGAGTTGATCTCCCTGTGTTATGCAGCAACTTCCCAAGAGCTATCTGTTTTACAGTTGGTAGTGTATATATGTCAGTGCTACTCTCTCACTTCATCCCAGCTTCCCCTTCACCTCCTCCCAACCCTGCGTCCTCAGGTCTGTTCCCTACATCTGCATCTTTGGCTATTTATTTCTTAAAGAACTGGGTGTACTCCTGTAGATCGACTTCATTTCCTCACACAGATGATGTTGAAGAGAATTTATGGATCTAACTCTTCTTTATCACTTGTTTGCCCGTGGAATCTTCTACAATTATATAATTAGCCTAATTTCTCATGTCACTTTTTCTTTATTAAACTACAATGTATACCCTGTAACTAATCCACTGTAATTTGTGTGAGCAAAGAGCTCAGTTAGGATTCCTAGGTTCTACTGTCACCTGAAGTTTACCAGTCAGTTTTGAGAACTTAGAAACTCTGCCTTTGTTGTTTCAGTTGCAAGAAATAAATACTACTTATTACTTATTTACTAATTTGGGATGCAATTCAGATTGCTTATGAACAAGAATAACAGGTCTCAAATTTTGTTCTCAGAATATTTTTACAATTTAAAAAATTATCTAGAGCCCCAGGAGCTGTTGTTTATATGTGTTAGGTCTATTGTTATTTACTGTAGTCAAAATTAAAACTGGGAAACTAAAAAGATAGGTATTTGTAATACTTTATTTTAAATAGCATGATAAACTTATAACTTATCATAAATAACATTTTTATAATATATATTTTCGATGTAAGAGAATTAGTAACCAAAATGGCACTGTTTGGTATTTCTTCAATTTTCTTTAATTATTATTTCTGCTTGTGCATTCAGTCTGTTGTGATATGATAAATCATCTATCCTTGGAAAGCTTGTCTGAATAGTCAGGAAAGAGAGTAAAAATGGAGACTGTTGTCTTAGTACAATTATGAAAAATAAATCTAATCTCATTAACACCTTGAAAGGGATCCAAGCCACGGTTTGAGAACCACTGGACTGTAGTATCATCAAATAGAACTGGAAAACTAATAGACATAGAATATGCTACACATTTTTGTTTATAATGCAGGAAAGGAAGTACTAAAATGAAGAAAACAGTAATAGAAAGTAAAACAAAACAAAACACATTCATTTTTATTTTACCTAATGCAAAACTCTCTGGATTGAACTCTGAACTTCCTTCTTTAACAGAGATATAAAAGATCTCTTTGTGAGCAAAGATTCAAAAAGATCATCCTACAAAGGGTAGTTTTATGACATTGGCTACACATTTTTAAATTAAATCATTCTAAGACCAAAAAAAG
The DNA here is from genome assembly GCF_030028045.1 of Hippopotamus amphibius kiboko. Taxonomy (NCBI): domain Eukaryota; kingdom Metazoa; phylum Chordata; class Mammalia; order Artiodactyla; family Hippopotamidae; genus Hippopotamus; species Hippopotamus amphibius. The sequence continues at coordinate 73,924,193 of NC_080187.1, forward strand.
ATGGTGTCCAGTAACAAGTTCAAGTCTGAGATTCCAACTGGAAGCCAATGATAATTTCAATCAAAGAGGCCAAGTGAAGGTGTAAATCAAGGCAGAGGACATCAGAGCAGCTTTCAGAAGGATGTCTAGTTTGAGCAAGTATGCATAAAGCATTGCTAGGAGGTGAAGATCCTGGAAAATTTTCCAAAAGTGCTGGAATAGCGAGAAAGGCTCCTATATGTTAGCACTTAAGTAGGTATATTGGTGAGAATAGCAAAAAAAATTCACAAAATGCTTTAGAAATTTCTAGAGTTATTTTCTTTTTATATTTTTGAAAGCAGGTGTTCTAATAATTACATTGCCAACAACACCACTCCTTTAAAAGTAAAAACTGGAATGTCATGCCAACTGGCCTGATAGTGTCAGTAAAAAGAAAATCCAGAGAAATGAAGAAAACTTTACCTTTTTACATGTAATTATTAGCCAGAGGAATCTGTTTGCTCTGTTTTTACCCATCTGTTCCAACTTGATATAAAATTATTCATTAAACTCCAGAAGAGGATTTTTGTGTTTTGAAACCAGAAAGATTTGGCCTTTGCTAATTGTCACTGGTATTCAGATTTTGGTTAATTCCGTTTGTCCACAGAACACCACAAAAACAAAGAGTGGGATTCCTTCAGATAACAAAATATGTCTAGGTATATTTCAGAAAGAATAGAGTCCAGATAAATCATTAAAATATTTCTATACAACTACATTTGGCTGCATACAAATGGTCAGATATGCAACAATTTTGTTTATTCTACAATGGGGAATTCACTAGCACTTGAATATTAATGGGAATACCTATACTAGTTTTTGGGTGCTTATTTAAGACCCTACTAGATTTCTAATGAAGTTGGGAATAGGGGTATATCCTTGGAAGGTTAATTATTAAAAGTAAGAATAAGCATTTATGGAGAATCTACTGTGTGTAGATTTATTGGTTTAAGATCTAATTATAACAAACATACACCTGCCCTGACACCACCGATCTCTTGATGCTTATAAAGTGTGTGTGTGTGTGTGTGTGTGTGTGTGTGTGTGTGTGTGTTTGGAGCTAGGGTAGTGTCTTACTCTGGTGGATATATTCATGAAAAATAATCAAGAACTTACCATACTGTGATGGGATAGATCCAAAAGGTAACCTTATTTTAAAAGCATGGTTGAATTTTGTCATCATACTTGAGGAAACCTTCAATGAGCGTCTGCTTCTAAAACTAGGTTTTGAGAACAGGTAAAATTGGATCAGAAGGGTACATGGTCCAGGGTTGGAGTAGGGCTGTTGTGAGTATTGTGATATAGGCAAGAGAAACGGTACATGTAAAAGCTGTGTGTGGAGAAAATGTGCATACCCCATGAGAAAGATAATGATAAGAAGAGGTGTTATTTGAATAACATAGAAGAATTAATATTTGTTTATTTCTGAGGAGTATGGAGCAAGGAATAAGCTTGGATTAGCAATGAAGGGCCTAGATATAGAAATGTTTAAACGGCCACACTGAGGAATGCAAGCTTAAACATTACAGATTTCTGTTCAGGACACTAGCATGTAGAAAGCAGTATGTTAAGAAGATATTTAGTGCTGGATGTGTATAGGAGGCCAGGAGAAATTAAAAACAAGAAATCAATCATTTAGATCAGTTGTCTTTTAAACTGATTTACATTTTCATAAAGTACATACTTCAAATCATTAGCATGCAGAAAGAACTTTATTTTTTAAAAACTCCCATACTGTTAATAATTACCTTTATTTGGAATGTTACATGTTTATATTTTATAAATAATATGCATATACAAAATGGTTGATCAATTAAGTAATAATAGTGGTGTGGATTTCTAAGTTTGTACATGACATTTAGGTGAAGCCAGGCTAATGTGGTAGAATTGATATTGAATTAGGGAGCCTGAAAATAAGATTAAGAGCTGGAAAGGCCAACTTTGACAAATATCGTAAAAGAAAGTACAAAGGAATTTAGTGGCATATTGGAGATGGATAAAGAGGGTGACATAGTGAAAGCTAATGCTAAGATTTTATGCCTGAAAAACTAACACCATGATGCAGTATACCAAAAATTGAGAATTTTGAGGGTAGTCTCTGACTTTAAATGGTCAGTTTGATTTACAGTGTTTTTTTGTTTATAACCCTATTTATGTGTGCAAAACACCCTACCTTTATGGTTTGTTCCATATTAAATTTTTAAAAAATGTTACTTGAACAACTATTATGTGCTGAATGGTACTGAGACTACAGAAAGGGGAAAAGTCTATGAATCATAAAATAGTCACAATTTTGGTTGAATACACATAAAAAGTGTATATTTGCTACAAGACCTAGTTAATGTTATATGAGATTCCTATATAAACTGTTACAGGAATGCAGATATTAGAGCTATTGATTCTGGGTGAGGACATCAGAAAAAAATCTGGCGTTTGTACATAGAATTCAAATCCTTTATATATTTGTCATTTGAATATTTACTATTTCAGACAAAATGATTAAAAAGAAATAATCACTCCCTCTTGCAAGAGCACCGGAATTACAACTAACTGCTGAAAAATCATCAACAGAAAGACACTGGAACTCACCAAAAAAGACACCCCGCATCCAGAGACAAAGTAGAAGCCGCAATGAGATGGTAGGAGGGGCGCAATCGCGTTAAAATCAAATCTCATAAATGCTGGGTGGGTGACTCACAAATTGGAGGACAGTTATACCACAGAAGTCCACCCACTAAAGTGAGGGTTCTGAGCCCCACGTCAGGCTTCCCAACCTGGGAGTTCAGCAATGGGAGGAGGAATCCCCAGAGAATCAGACTTTGAAAGCCAGCGGGATTTGATTGCAAGACCTCCACAGGACTGGGGGAAATGGAGACTCCACTCTTGGAGGGCACACACAAAAAAAGTGTGCTCACCAGGACCCACGGGGAAGGAGCAGTGACCTCATAGGAGACTGAACCAGACCTACCTGCTGGTGTTGGGGAGTTGCCTGCGTAGATGGGGGGTGGCCATAGCTCACCGAGGAGACACGGGCACCAGTGGTAGGGGTTCTGAGAAGTGCTCATTGGCATGAGCCCTCCCAGAGTCCACCATTAGCCCCACCAAAGAACTTGTGGGCTCCAGTGCTAGGTGGCCTCAGGCCAAATGACCAACAGGGTGAGAACACAGCCCCACCCATTGGCAGACAAGCAGATTAAAGTTTTACTGAGTTCCTCCCACCAAATCAGATTAAAGTCTTACTGAGCTCCACCCACCCAGTCCTACCCACCATCAGCCCCTCCCATCAGGAAGCACCCACGAGCCTCTTGGATAGCTTCCTCCGCAAGAGGGCAGACAGCAGTATCAAGCAGTATCAGCAGTATTTCATCTTGTGGAATTTAAAAACACAGCCACAGAAAGATAGAGTAAATGAAAAAAGCAGAGGACTTTGTACCAGATGAAGGGACAGGATAAAAACCCAGAAAAACAACTAAATGAAGAGCAGATAGGCACCCTTCTAGAAAAAGAATTCAGAATAATAATAGTGAAGATGATCCAGGGCTTTGAAAAAAGGTTGGATGCAAAGATCAAAAATTTACCAAAGACCTAGAAGAATTAAAGAGCAAACAAACAGAGATATGCAACACAATAAGGGAAATGAAAATACACTAGAAGGAACCAATAGCAGATTAACTGAGGCAGTAGGGCGTATAAGTGACCTGGAAGACAGAATGGTGATAATCACTGATGCAGAAAAGAAAAAAGAATGAAAAGAACGGAAGACAGCCTAAGAGACCTCTGGGACAATATTAAAGGCACCAACATTCGCATTATAGGGGTCCCAGAAGGAGAAGAGAGAGAGAAAGGACCCGAGAAAATATTGGAAGAGATTATAGTTGAAAACTTCCCTAACATGGGAAAGGAAATAGCTACCCAAGTCCAGGAAGCGCAGAGAGTTCCAGGCAGGATAAACCCAAGGAGAAACATGCTAAGACATATAGTAGTCAAATTGACAAAAATAAAAAACAGAGAAAAGTCATTAAAAGCAACAAGGGAAAAATGACAAATAACATACAAGGGAACTCCCATAAGGGTAACAGCTGATTTCTCAGCAGAAACTCTGCAAGTCATAAGGGAGTGGCATGATATATTTAAAGTGATGAAAGGGAAAAACCTGCAACCAAGAATATTCTACCCAGCAAGGATCTCATTCAGATTTGACAGGGAAATCAAAAGCTTTACAGACAAGCAAAAGTTAAGAGAATTCAGCACCACCAAACCAGCCTTACAACAAGCGCTATAGGAACTTTTCCAAGCAGGAAACACAAGAGAAGAAAAAGACCTACAAAAACAAACACAAAATAATTAAGAAAATGGTAATAGGAACATACATGTCAATAATCACCTTAAATGTAAATGGATTAAATGCTCCAACCAAAAGACACAGATCAGCTGAATGGACACAAAAACAAGACCATTACATGTACTGTCTATAAGAAACCCACTTCCGACCAAGGGACACATATAGACTGAAAGTAAGGGGATGGAAAAAGATATTCCATGCAAATGGAAGTCAAAAGAAAGCTGGAGTAGCAATACTCATATCAGACAAATTAGACTTTAAAGCAAAGACTATTACAAGAGACAAGGAAGGACACTACATAATGATCAAGGGATCAATCCAAGAAAAATATATAACAATGGTAAATATCTATGTACCCATCATAGGAGCACCTCAATACATAAGGCAAATGCTAACAGCCGTAAAAAGGGACATTGATAGTAACATGATAATAGTAGGAGACTTGAACACCCCACTTACATCAAAGAACAGATCATCCAAACAGAAAATAAATAAGGACACACAAGCTTTAAATGACACATTAGACCATCTCAACTTAATTGATATTTATAGGACATTCCATCCAAAACTACACAATACACTTTCTTTTCTAGTGCACATGGATTTTCCAGGATAGACCACATCTTGGGTCACAAATCAAACCTCAGTAAATTCAAGAAAATGAAATCGTATGAAGCATCTTCTCTGACCACAATGCCATGAGACTAGATATCAATTACAGGAAAAAAACTGTAAAATACAAACGCATGTAGGCTAAGCAATATGATATTAAACAACGAAGAAGTCACTAAAGAAATCAAAGAGGAAATCAAAAAATACCTAGCAACAAGTGACAATGAAAACAACAACCAAAAAGCTATGGGACGCAGCAAAAGCAGTTCTAAGAGGGAAGTTTATAGCAATACAGTCCTACCTCAAGAAACAAGAAAAATATCGAATGAACAACCTAAACTTACATGTAAAAAATTAGAGAAAGAAGAACAAAAAACCCCAAAGTGAGCAGAAGGAAAGGAATCATAAACATCAAATCAGAAATAAATGAAAAAGAATTAAGGAAACAATCGCAAAAATCAATGAAATTAAAAGCTGTTTCTTTGAGAAGATAAACAAAGTTGATAAACCAGTAGCCAGAGGTATCAGGAAAAAAAGGGAGAAGCCACAAATCAACAGAATTAGAAATGAAAAAGAAGTAACAACCGACACCACAGAAATACAAAAGATCATGAGAGACTACAACAAGCAACTATATGCCAATAAATTGGATGACCTGGAAGAAATGGATAAATTCTTAGAAAAATACAATCTTCCAAGACTGAACCAGGAAGAAATAGAAACTATGAACAGAGCAATCACAAGTACGGAAATTGAGGCTGTGATTAAAAATCTCCCAACAAACAAAAGCCCAGGGTCAGATGGATTCACAGGCGAATTCTATCAAACCTTTAGAGAAGAGTTAACACCTATCCTTCTCAAACTCTTCCCAAATATAGCAGAAGGAGGAATACTCCCAAACTCATTCTACGAGGCCACCATCACCCTGATACCAAAATCAGGCAAAGATGTCACAAAAAAAGGAAATTACAGGCCAGTATCACTGATGAATATAGATGCAAAAATCCTCAACAAAATACTAGCTAACAGAATCCAGTAGCACATTAAAAAGATCATACACCATGATCAAGTGGGGTTTATCCCTGGAATGCAAGGATTCTTCAATATGTGAAAATCAATTAATGTGATACATCATATCAACAAATTGAAGGATAATAACCATATGATAATCTCAGTAGACACAGAAAAAGCTTTTGACAAAATTCAACATCCATTTATGATAAAAACGCTCCGGAAAGTGAGCATAGAAGGAAATTACCTCAACATAATAAAAGCCATATATTCAAAACCAAAAGCCAACATTGTTCTAAAGGGTGAAAAATTGAAAGCATTCCCTGTAATAACAGGAATAAGACAAGGGTGCCCACTCTCACCATTATTATTCAACATAGTTTTGGAAGTGTTAGCCACAGCAATCAGAGAAGAAAAAGAAATCAAAGGAATCCAAATTGGAAAACAGGAAGTAAAATTGTCACTCTTTGCAGATGACATGATATTATACATAGAAAACCCTAAAGACGCTACCAGAATACTGCTAGCACTAATCGATGAATTCAATAAAGTAGCAGGATACAAAATTAATGTGCAGAAATCTCTTGCATTCCTATACACTAACAACAAAAAAGCAGAAAGAGAAATTAAGGAAACTCTCCCATTTACCATTGCAACAAAAAGAATAAAATACCTAGGAATAAACCTGCCTAAGGTGGCAAAAGACCTGTATGCAGAAAACTATAAGACACTGATGAAAGAAATCAAAGATGATGCAAACAGATGGAGGGACATACCATGTTCTTGGATTGGAAGAATCAACATTATGAAAATGACTATCCTACCCAAAGCAATTTACAGATTCAACGCAATCCCTATCAAATTAGCAACGGCATTTTTCACAGAACTAGAGCAAGAAATCTTATGATTTGTATGGAAATGCAGAAGAGCCTGAATAGCCATAGCAATATTGAGAAGGAAAGATGGAGTTGGTGGAATTAGGCTTCCTGACTTCAAACTATACTACAAGGCCATAGTGATGAAGACAGTATGGTACTGGCACAAAAACAGAAAGGAAGATCAATGGAACAGAGTAGAGAACCCAGAGGTAAAACCACACACATACGGGTACATTATCTTTGACAAAGGAAGCACGAACATACAATGGAAAAAAGACAGCCTCTTCAATAATTGGTGCTGGGAAAATTGGACAGCTACATGTAAAAGAATGAAATTAGAACACTTCTTAACACCATACACAAAAAGAAACTCCAAATGGATTAAAGACCTACATGTAAGGCCAGACACTATGAAACTCCTAGAGGAAAACATAGGCAGAACACTCTAGGACATCCATCAAAGCAAGATCCTTTTGGACCCACCTCCTAGAATCATGGAAATAAAATCAAGAATCAACAAATGGGACCTCATGAAACTTAAAAGCTTTTGCACAGCGAAAGAAACCATAAACAAGACAAGAAGACAACCCTCAGAATGGGAGAAAATATTTCCTAACAAAGCAACTGACAAAGGATTAATCTCCAAAACATAGAAGCAGCTCATGCAGCTTAATACCAAAAAAGCAAATAACCCAATCCACAAATGGGGGGATGACTTAAATAGACATTTCTCCCAAGAAGACATGGAGATGGCTAACAAATACTTGAACCAATGCTCGACATCACTAATCATTAGAGAAGTGCAAGTCAAAGCCCCAATGAGGTATCACCTCACACCAGTAAGAATAGCTATCATCTAAATATCTAGAAACAATAAATGTTGGAGAGGGTGTGGAGAAAAGGGAACTCTCCTGCACTGTTGGTGGGAATGTAAGTTGGTACAGCCACTATGGAAAACAGTTTGGAGGTTCCTTAAAAAACTAAAAATAGAACTACCATATGATCCAGTAATCCCACTACTGGGCACATACCCAGAGAAAACCGTGATCCAAAAAGAAACATGTAGCATAATGTTCATTGCAGCACTATTTACAATAGCCAGGACATGGAAGCAACCTAAATGTCCATCAACAGATGAATGGATAAAGAAGATGTTGTATATATATACAATGGAATATTCCTCAGCCATAAAAGGAATGAAATGGAGTTATTTGTAATGAGGTGGATAGACCTAGAGACTGTCATACAGAGTGAAGTAAGCCAGAAAGAGAAAAACAAATACCGTATGCTAACTCATATATATGGAATCTAAAAAAATGGTACTGCTGAACCCAGTGACAGGGCAAGAATAAAGATGCAGATGCAGAGAATGGACTGGAGGACACGGGTTAGGTGAGAGAAGCAAAGGGGAAGCTGGGACGAAGTGAGAGAGTAGCATAGACATATTTACACTACCAACTGTAAAATAGATAGCTAGTGGGAAGTTGCTGTATCTCAAAGGGAGATCAAGTCGATGATGGGTGATGCCTTAGAGGGCCAGGACAGGGAGGGTAGGAGGGAGTCATGGGAGGGAGGGGATATGAGGATATATGTGTAAATACAGCTGATTCACTGTGGTGTACCTCAAAAACTGGTACAAGAGTGTAAAGCAATTATATTCCAATAAAGAGCTTAAAACATAATAAATAAATAAAAAACAAGTGATATCGTAGAGGTTTATGATCCTATATGTACTTAAGCATAGTCAACTAATTGGATAACATTAACAAGCCCCAGTTTAAAGATATATGAAAATAAACTATCTATAACCTTCAAAGGCAAATCATAACATTTTATTAGAGATTCACAGTATATTTATAGCTGTTACTAGTAGCACTATAATGCCAAACATTACCAAGAAACAATTCTTGTCACCTTTACAACACAATTACCATCTTCATATGTCATTTAGAGACTTAAGAAATTTAGCTCATAAGTTTCTCTCTTGCATGCTCTGTGCATGTATATACAGTGCATATATATGTGTGTATACATATATATATATTTACACATATAGAGTATATTTTAATATACACATAACAGAGTACCCACGACAGAAACTTAATAGCTAGAACTCTTATATCTATATTTCTATATTGAAACAAATCTGAAGGGAGTCATTTAATGTAATTTTCAATTTTCATATCAGAATTTATTTGATTTGCATTTTACATGGAATTTATTATAATAAACCAGTTTTTGTAAATTTAGAGCAAATATGACATTTAATGAAGTAATTATAGTTTAAATGGTAATAGAGATAGATTATCCCTTCTTTACTTGTTATCTTTTCAGATGTTAAAGTTGGAATAAAGTATAAACATTTAAATTTTCAAATACATTCTTCTAAATCATGTGGATGATGTTTTTGAGTTTTTTTCTTTTTAAAATTAATTTATGTGAACTTTTTTAAATTTCAAGTATTTTAATTTTTTATTTTATAAAATTTTTAAAGGTTACTTTCCACTTATAGTTATTAGAAAATATTGGCTATATTCCCCGTGTTGTACAATACATCCTCGAGCCTATCTTACACCCAACAGTTTTTACCTCTTACTCCCCCAACCCTGTATTGCCCTTCCCCCCCCCCCAATGGTAACCACTAGTTTGTTCTCTATATCTGTGAGTCTGCTTCTTTTTTGTTATATTCACTAGCAGTGGATGACATTTTAACATGTTAAAATCAGGAAGTAAAATTATGTGGATGTTCATGATAATACAAGTCTTTATGCAGCTCTAAGAGTTGTGCAACAATTCAAATATTATCCATAAATCATTATTCTATCACATGAGATAATTTTTCTTCCTGTATATGGGCAGCTAAACACACATCAACTTTGTGTTTTTTGTTTGTTTAGTCACATATCATTGGAGATCAAAATTGTTTCCAATTTTTGTCTGCATCTTTCTGACATTTGGATCTTTAACATCTGAATGCTTCTAATTTTTAACTGAAAATTCAATCTTAAATTGAAGATGTAAAGGCAGGAGTATTAGGCAATAGACTGAGCTATTTGATATGCCTCTCGAAATAGAGGTATGAAGATAATAATCCTGAGAGGTGGAAAAGTCAAAAATATAAGTAGACTCAAGAAGGATTGAGATACATTTGAAAGTGAAAGATTAATAATGAGTTAGCAACACATATTCAAGACTTTATCCACAGTCATCAAGGATATTATCATGCGTAGCATTTACTAAAGGTGGAATGTAAATTTGCTCTGATGAACTGCTAGCTATTTGCTGGAGAGTAAGTTGAAGGGAATTATGAGACAGATTGTGAGTGCAATAGGAATGGGTCCAAGACTAATAAAAATGTCTGCCATGGATGGATGTTGGCTAGTAGTAACGTGGATGCCAGTTTTTGCCACTGCAGATATCATGGGTATCTATTAACTTGGCTGTTTAGCACTCAAACACTCTTCGCCTAGTAAACAGTATGCAAATTCTTTTGTGGCTACCTACTCATCCTTCAATTTTAATTTGTGAATTTGAAATAGCTTTGCCTCCAGTTCCAAACTCCAGAAATAGACAAGATAAAACAAAAAATTATTTCCTCTGGCACTAGAAATTGGATTCAGGAATGAGCATTTGACTTTCTTAATGACAGATCTACTTAGATTTTGGCTGGGTCTTTTAAAAGAGAGGCATATTGTCTTTTTGGGTAAAGTGAACTTATTAGAATGTGAGCCTATCACTATAAAAAATGATCCACAGACTCCTCGAATAAAGCCAGGTGGTAAGAGGAGTGAAAAATGGAGTGAAACTAATTCCTAATTATGTAAATTCTAATAGTCTAAACATGAAGGTAGATACCCTTATAAATCTCAGTTATTTGAATACATAAATTTAATTTGACATAGGTTAGTTTGGGTTGAATTTTCCATCATTTGCAAATCAGAGTCTTAATATTACTGACATGTCTCCTCTGTTTGATCACAACCAGTGTCAGTACCAGTATGTGTGTTTGTTACATACGTGATAGCTGTTGCTTTAACAGTAGCCTGTGTAAGTACCAGACCATGGCAAAGTTTCACAGGTATATATATTTATATTTTCACAAACATTCCTTTTGTGTTAGGGCGTGAAGCTAGCTAGGGGGCAGATACAGAAGACTGTACACTCATGCTCAAAGAGGAAACTACTATCATAATGTGGCTGGGCCAGGTGCATTGCCTGAGAACTTGTTTGATTTTGCTTCCTTCCAATGTCACCATGTTCTCAAAGTGTTGCCATTCAAAATGTATATATTCTGGAAGATTACCAGTTAGTAATTCCTCTCCTCCTAGCAGGAAATAAGTTAATAGCCAACAGAGAGGCAGCTGAAATGGGTACCGAAATGGGGGTGATGGTGGTGAAGGAACACATATCTTTGATTTGTCTTTGCAGGAGAATGAGGACAGAAGTTTGTGCGCACAGAATGTGGAACGATGTTCATGGTCATAGCTTGCTAGAGCTCCCTCGTGTTATATTTTCACTTTTTTCTGTGAATGATGATAATCCTGCCTTAGATTTCCAGTGCTTGCTTTGTACCACAATATGCAATTAGCATATATTTGTGTAATGGAATGCAGCAGTATCTATTACTATTGAAGAGTAACTATTATTACCGAGAAACTATCTATATACACATGTATGTGTTTGTGTGAAATTTCTGCTGTGGATTTACAAAGGAAAAATGAATACATATCCTTTTCCCCCTAATGATTTTTATTCTTCATACTTTTCAACCCCACAGGATGTAATAAGTATCTGTGTGTCTGGGTGTGTGAGTGTGGGGGTTTCAAAAAGATTGAGGAGAATTTACCAAGTTGAGGGGTGGGTGAGGTTGGCAGAGGACACCACCTGGAGAAAATATTTAGACATTGGAAGTTTGAGGTCCATCAAAGAGAGTTGATTAGCCTGCCTGAAATCTAGGAGAGCATAGATCTTTTGTGTTTGAGGATTACAGAGGTGTGCATGAGTGTATCTTCGGAAGGAAGTGAATTTGGGTGTTAGATAGATTCTTTGGAGATGCACAAGGTAGACAAAGTTTGAAGTTTCTATTAATGTTAATATCTGAACCCTATTCACATACTGTGCCCAGGAGGAGACAGGTTTTTGAATGGGGATGGCTGTCTGCATGTCTATAAAAACTAGTTAGTATGACCTATGCCTTTGGAGTGCAGGTGAAACTAAGTCAAAGATATGACTAAATACCCAGGTAACTTAAGCAAGGGAAAGATAACCAAAGTCACTGTACAGCAAATCCAATCCATACACTGCTGTCTGAAAGTACATGAGTGCGCCCACCCAGAAGTACCCAGAACTCTCACTGCATATTTATAGGCTGTTCTTGTCTATGATCCTTTTTTTTTTTTTTTCTAAAAGAAATTCTTGAAGAAAAGACTAAAAGAGATCAGTTCTCAGGAAAAAGAAAACCTCCATTATCACACACTTAATAATTCCATAAAAGGGGTATAAAAAACAGTTTCCATGGAGACTGGGGTGTTGAGACAGGTGATATGCGTCTTGCCTCCCATTTCTTCTTTCCACAAGCAGAGTGGCAGTAAGTAGAAATGTCTCCTATTGAAAATTTAGTCTTCGATCTGTAGTTCCACATTTGCTATGTCACCTAGCGATATAAATATTTTAAAATTCAAATTTCCAGGTTTCATTTCTATGATTTTAATTTAGAAAATACAGTTGAGTGTTTGGGACATTGGTGGGCAGAGAGACAGAAACTACTGGCAATACACAGAATTCTAGGGAAAACAGACATAGAAGTGTATATACTGTTCTAAGTAATAGGCCAATTGGAGATGAAGGAGAGACCAAAGACATCTTATCTGAAGGAGTCAAAAAAGTTAAACTGATTTTTCTTCTTTACAGTAGAATTGCGCACAGGTTTTAAAATTTTGTTGCTTTTAGAAAAAGATATGGTTCCTTACTTTGAATGATATTTTGATCTATCAATATGTTTACAAATGATATTTTGAAATTCAGCACTCCGTTTTCACTTTTCCAAGTTTTATATATTCCTGTTTAAGAAGTTGCAATAGGCAAAAGAATGATCAGATTAATTTTTGATGTGTCTGCAGAGACACCACCTTAGAGTTTTGAATCCATTCCATTTCTGATATTTTACCTTACAGATAAAAAGGACCATAATCTTAATGTGTGTATTTCAGAGAGTGTCATGGGGTCTTGTTTGTTTCTTTTAGTTTGGTTGGTTTGTTTCTTTTAGTTTGTTTTTTCAATTTAGAATCTATAGGTCTATAGGTTCTGCTTTGAATAATACTGAAACTACTGTTTGCAGACTATCTGATTTTACTCAATTGTTTCTTTACTTCATAGTCAACTCACAAGGTTGATTCAAATGAAGTGAGAGAATAATGAACACTCTCCTATTGATTCGTCATTCTGGTAAACTTATCACAAGAGACAAAGATTAAAAGCCCCTGTACTATGAAGCTGATGAAAGATAGTTTTCTCTACTACTTTGTATTAGTTACTTGCTTCTGGCTTCTGTAAAATAATGAATGTATTTTCTTTTCATGAACATCTCTGTGTTTATTAAAAGAAAAAAATTAAGTCTATCACATTCATAAAATCTTAGATGCGAGTTCTGTATCTCTAAATGAAGCCATAGGTATAATAAAACTGCAACCATTTTTTGAAATTAAATTTTGTGTCATATATAGTTCTTTTTTGTTCCACATTGAGGCTTTTCATCAGCTGATTGAAAGATGAAAATGAGATTAAAACCATGTGTTCATGCCCACTTAGCATTTTACAGTTGAGAGACATTTTCATAGAAATAGATGTTTAAAAATAAATAACTGCATAACCTGTCCCCAGCTACAAAATCAAGTTGAATTAACTTAGCCTATTGCTAAATAGTTAAAAACTATAGGACAGCATAGTTTGAGCCTCCAGGGCCAGGCAATCAAGGGATGCCTCCTGGACTTCAGCCTCGAACACTGGGGCATCAGACATAAAAATTGGGGGCACCAGGCCTGTGTAAAAGCTCCCCTCCAGTAGATGCTGGAGCTCTGTAGTGAGACAGAAGGAAGGCACAAAGATAACACCTATCAGGAAAAAGAGAAAAATAAAACAGAACAAAAAACAAACAAAAGCCAAACTCCTGGATTTAAAAATCATTTAAAAGATGGTACCCACAGGCTGGTGCAAGGCAGAGGGAAAGCACAAAGTCAGTGGCTTCAGCCACCAGGCTTCTAAATGTGTCCCAAACCTGTGGCCTGCCCCTCAGGCCAAAGCTTCAACACCAGCAAATGAGCCTCCTTCACATAAAGTCTGGGCACCTCTGTATCTGCTGCCTGTGTGCTGAGCCCTGGGATGGGCGAGTCCATGCTTGAGCCCTTTAAGAGCTGGTTCTTGGGTTCCGTAAAGCTTATGGGTCTGATGGGGGACAGTGCTGTTGGTTTTCAAACCTAGATGTTTTCAGGGCTGATCTCTCAGGTGCAGGTCTTAAACTATGGAGTACCCAGTGTGGGGCTCAAACCCTTCTGTCCTTGGGGAGAAGCTCTGGGTTTTGAGTTCTCTCCCAATTGTGGGTTGCTACATGAGGGGTGGGGTGAATGACGAGCTTCTGTCCCAGCCTCTCCTGCCTGCTTTGATGTGGGCTTCTCTCCACCTGATGCGTTGGAGTCACTCAGCTGTTTTTTCTGAGGAAGTCGGTCTGGTCCATATGTAGCTGCAGATTCAGTGTGTGTGGGGGAAGAGGTGAATTCAGCATCCTCCTAGTTCGCTATTGGGAACTGGGCCCCCCTTCTAAATTCTTAAATGCTGCCAGTTACTAATACATTCGTTATTCTTTAATTTTGTCCTCTCAAAAATGTTATATAAGTTGAATCATATAACATGTAATCTTTGAAGATTGGCTTTTTCCACTAAACATAGTTCTCTAGGGAATTTACCAATCCATTGTGCGTATCAAGGGTTCGTTCATCTTATTATTGAGTAGTATTCCAAACCACTAGGCTGTGGTTTGTTTAAGCATTTACTCATTGCTGTAGACACGATGGTTTCCAATTTTTGGCTACTGCAAATAAAGCTACCACAAACATTCATGTACAAGTTTTTGTGTGAACAAGTTTTTATTTCTCTAAAATAAATGCCCAAGAGTACAGTCACTGAGTCACATGGTAAGCACACATTTAATTTTTTAAGACACCTCTGTGCTTTTATTCAGAGTGGGTGCACCATTGAACATTTCCTCCAGCAAGGCATGAGTGATCCCCTTTCTCTGTATCATTTCCAGCATTTGGTTTTGTCCCTATTTTTAATTTTTAGTCATTCTGATTGATGTGTAGTGATATTTTATTTTCATTTTAAATCACATTTCTCTAGCAACAAATACTTTTGGACATCTATTGATTATTTGCTACCTGGATGCCTTCTTCTGTGAAATATGTTTTGCCAATTTTCTAATTGGATTCTTTGGTTTTTATTTTTTATTTATTTAGCTTTTTTGCTGAGTTTGAAGAATTATATATGTATTCTAGAGAGCAGTTCTTTTTTAGACATGCAATTTATAACTATTTTCTCCCAGTGTTTAGCTTGTCTCTTCTGCTTAATAGAGCATTTTTCAGAGCATAAGTTTTTAATTTTGATAAAGTGCAATTTATACTTTTCCATTTCATAGATTGTGCTTTTAGTGTCAAGTCTAGGAAACATTTGTGTAGTCTGAGATCCCAGAGAATTTCTCCTATGGCTCTTTTTCTAAAGGTTTTATCATTTTATATTTTATATTAATGTGCATAATCTATGGCCTTATTCCTGCCAGTTGGGGCTGGAAGTTCAGGCTCCCCACGCCATTTCAACTGATACCTCAGATGGAATAGGGCTTGTTACCAACTGACAAATTCTACATTTTGACTCCCTGCTTAGCCTTCTCTGACCACCTCAGTAGGGAAGATTGAGGTTGTAATGCCCAGAGAAGACTTGGCAGTTGTGGAGGTCTTGCTAAGTCTTTGCTGACAGGGAGGGTTTGGAACCACAGGTTTTTTTCTTTAGTGTTTGGCTAGAATTTGGCAGTAACTGTCTTGAACTTCTCTGTTTTAAAACTGCACTGCCTTTTTCCTGGTCCTTTGGCAAGAAAGAGGAAAATTTGTTGGGGCTCCTTAGACTGGGTCATTTGCTGATTCCAGGTTACCGTCTTTTTCAGCAGTCTGTCTGAGATATATGAGGCAAAAGAGAACACCTAGAGAACTCACCACTGTGTTGTTACTTGGGTTCCAAGGTCCCTAGCCAGTCTACCTTCTTTTCTCCACATTTGAGAGTCTACTTATGGATGTCTTGTATATTGGATCAAGGGTTTTTAGTTGTATTTAGTGGGAGGAATAGGAAAAAAATATATCTTTATGTTCTTGGAAGCAGAAGTCTATTTTATATTTTAAAAGTACTCCGTAGTATCACACTCTAAAAGTGTTTTTAGTTGATTTTCAATATCTAATATAACAAAAGATATTCAATAATTTTATGTTCCTCAAAAATAGTGCTTCATGTATTAATATACTTTAAAATAGTTAAATCAGAACCCAGTCTCTTAGCAATTTTTAATATTGAGTAAATCTCTGATTCAATGAAATGTTTTCATAAAACATGTATATTTATTCTTTAGTTGTCATTGTAAGAATAATAAGCTATATGCTGACTTACATCAGTGTTTCATATAGCAATTTTTGAAATTTGTTTTCGAAGTCATTTAATTTATACATAAGCCTCAACAAAATATTAAATTATAATGATTTATTTCAGTATCATTATCAATCTACTTATTGAATATTATGGTTATTCTTTCTTTATTTCCAACTTAATAATAAATTGACACTTTTCTGGACATATCCGTTGCCTCTTGATAAGCTAATGCTCTATCATTTTTTCTGTATGGAATCTTTAACTTACTAAGCACAACTTTGCATAATAACAGGTGAATTTTATTTTAATTTTGGCTTAATTCCAAGTATACATCTTCAATCATTTTTAAGTCCATCATAAAGTCTTTGACAGTTCAAAATACTTTGTAGAAATAACTACTACTCTTGAAATCCATTTGTATAAGAAATGCAGTTTCTTTTCGCATCTCCTAAAATAATATTCAGTCCCATTACAAATACTTCAGAGTTTTCTGCGTCTTGCTTGTTTGACCTCTATTCCAAGCAGCAGTTGATTTTGTTGGTAATTCTGACTCGAATGCTTAATCTTAAAATCAAACCAAGGAAGCTTCTGGGGATCTACGGTAATCAGAAGAGTTCTTTAGAATTTAAGACTCTGTTATGCCTACTGATATGTATGTGGAAAAATACTACAATAATGACACAGAGAGTAGGAAATCAAGCATAAAACACACCCAGAGAGAATAAGGAAGAATTTTTAAAATATTGCAATTGCCATTATATAATATTTTCTTAATTCTGTAGAAAGAGAAGGGGGTTGGGGGGGTATATGGAAAAAAAGGAGGAAGAGGAGATACTGTGAAATGAAATATTTAATGCCACTTATGTCACTTACATTTCCACATTTGGTAGGAAATATTTAGGTCATTAAATTAAGGTGCTCCTTTGTTTCACCAGCTCCTATAGTGTGGATAGCATGATTGTAACTTGAAATAATTCTGTTTCTAGGAGTTTATTAATTTTTCTTCTTGTGATCTTTCTGGTAAGAGAAACCTCTAAATATAATCTTTTAGCCATTCAAAATAATTTATGTAGACATTCTGCCCATGAGGACATGAAGAATTCTCCCTACTCCGTAAGTGTGGGCTGTGCACAGTGACTTCCAAAGAACACAGTATGAAAAGGGGGTGGGGGAAGAGTTACTTTACAGCAAAGAAATGTGACAAACACTTGCCTCAGCTAGATGATCAAGCTTAATATCAATAGCGGCAAGTCATGTTATTTATTCTTGATATGATGTCACGAGAATGGTAGTTTTCCTCTGTGGTCTTCCTCCCCAAATCCCAGAACCCCATTATAATAGTGAGGAAAAGAAGAGAAAAATGTCAGTAGAGAGACATTCTTCAAAATGTCTATACTCCTCAAAACTGTCAAGGTTGTCAAAAATAAGGAAAGCATGAGAAACTCAGATAGCTAAGAGGAGACTTAAGAGACATGACAACTGGATGGAATGTGGTCCTTTACTTGGGATTTGGAAAGAGAAAGAAGACATTAGGCAAGACCAAGGCAATCTAAATAATAATATATCATTATGATGTATCAGTATTGATGGATCAATTGTAACAAAGCTGCCCTAGTAACGTAAGGTGATGATAATAGGGGAAACTGGGTGTGGCATATATGGGAATTCCCTTCATTGTTTTCACAGTCTTCCTGTTAATCTAAAATTGTTGTAGAGACTAAAGTTTAATTGTTTAAAAGGTAGAGCAAGAAATTCAAAACAAATGTCCATTGAATTATCTCTGATATCTTTCTCATGCAGTGTCTCTCTTATGCAGTATCACATTGGCCTTGCAGGTGTGAGGTTGAAGAGCTGATAAGAATCCCCTGAGCTTCATGGGAGTGTCCAACCCTAAGTCCTCCCCTTTCACTTTTAGTGCATTCGGTGTCACTTTTGCCTGCCAAAATTCAAATTCAAAATAGCTCCTTCTCTTCTGCTGCCTCTCTTCCCCTCCTTGGACCCTCCCTAAAGCTGCCCTCAGCTACTCACTGCCCTCATCCCTCCCACTTGCCCTGGGGTGGAGGTATAGGAGAGAAGAGAGTGGGAACAGTTCACTTGAATGTTTATAAAGGTGGTGTCACCTTTATAGATTATAAATTCTGTGTGCAAGAATTTTATAATGCAAGAAGCATGAATATCTACTCTATAACAGGCTGTTAATAAGCATTTTGTTTTGATTTGTTTTGATTTGTTTTCATTTCTTTTTCACATTTATGCTAGTTCTTCTTACTAGCTGAGCACCTTGTTACATTTCTTTATTTTTTTGTATTTATTTTTTTCTTCCAGTTTTATTGAGGTATAATGGACATACAGCACTGTACAAATTTAAGGAACTTGTTAATTTTCTTGACTATAGTTTCTTTCTTCTAGCCATGGAGAAATAAAAGGATCCTTAGATCTGATTTAGTCAAGCATCACTGAATAAGTGAACTTTTGGTCGCTGACAACTTTCCTAACCATTCAATTTAATCTCATCATTTTAGTGTGTGCTGTGTTGCACCCTCATCTTACCCTTCAGGACTGAAGGAATTATTCCACTGGTGGTTGGAACTCTGCACAGTGACAGCCTGTCTCAGTCCCTTTGGGCTGCTGTAATGAAATTAGCATATAAATCAGGTGGCTTATAAACAGCAAACCTTTATTTCTTAGAGTTCTTGGAGGCTGGGAACTCCAAGCCCATGGCACCAGCAGATTCAGTGTGGTGGCTGGCGATGGCTCTCATCCTGGTTTATAAATGATGCTGTGTCCGTACAGGGTGGAAGGCACAAGCTCGCTCTCTGGGACATCTTCCTTAAGGGCACTAATCCCAATCTTGAGGACCTAACTCTCATGACCTAAGCACTTCCCAAAGGTCCCACCTCCTAATAATACCATCTTAGGGTTAGGATTTCAGCATATGATATTTGAGGAGGCACAAACATTCAGACCACAGTGCAGCCTCATCTACCAATTCTCTGGGAATTGTCTTCAGTGTAAGTGAGCCACCTCTCCTGGGGTCATGCCCCCTTCCCAGAGGTAGCCTGAAATGTGTGACTGATTAGAGCAAACAAACCTGGCTCCATGTCCCAGTGTGAGACAGCTCTGATAGGCCATTCTGGCTTCATAGCTCCTTGTGGGAAAGGAAGAGGCCTTGTATGACATTGCTGCAGTCCGCTTTCTCTCTCTGCCCAATCTTATTTCCTCCCATTTCCCCTCAAGAGTACACCCCAATAAGCTCACTATACCCAAATCTCTGCTTCAGAGTCTGCATACTGGGAAACTCAACTTGTAAATAGTGCCAGGTATGATCCCACAAGGCAGATGGGATGGGGTTTTATAACTGTGTCACCAGCTTCTGGCAAAGAGGATCAAATCACTGGTGGGCGGTTGGTTTGAACATGAATAGACAGTATCCCAAGGTAACAATGTGATAGCTCAAGCTTATACTGATGGTGAAATGAATGTTGTACTAGGAAACAAATATAATAGTTTGTTCCATGTATCAGTTTTTGAAACCGAAAGGGACTCTATGTATGAGGGAAGGCTATCTGGATTTATGCATCTGAAAGTATTCAGTCTCCAGAACCCCTGATATCTCTAAGAATGCGAAAGTGTCCCATCCTCCTTGGTAAGGCTAGTGCTTTCTCTAGTTTGAAGATGATGCTGGAGTTTGTTGCAAACAAAGCAACATGAACTTTGCAAGACCTGTTTCCATCTCTGCTCCTGGCCAATGGACTAATAATTTGGTGAATTCTCCTTGCAATTATATCTCACAATTTATGAGAGTACCTGGGCTTCAAGGTAAATGAGAATCTGGCTAAGGACCATGTACTGAGCCAGGTAGCATTGCCTTACTGTATGTATTATTTATCAGTGTGGAGTAACCAGTTTGGCTGTGATACAGCTGCAGCAGACAATGGGAGCTAGTCATGTCTTCCTGAGGAATCCCTGAGCTGATGGCTCTTCTGAGCTAAGGTGATCTATGCTCACTCAGTCTCATCTCCCATGACCATCACTGTCCTGAGTGCGAGGGCCTGGGATGCCAGAAGCTCCCCAGGAGTCATGAGATCATTAATGCCCAGGTATTATCAATGCTGTGTTGAGTAAACCTGATGCTTCTTAAAAATTTTTATGTCATGAGTTTTATTACGTTTCAGTATCCCAGCTGATCTTTGATTAAAGTGAGGACTGCAGTGTCTCAATCCTGAAATGAAGGAGAAAGTTACTCTTAAGCATTTTGTGTTACTTGACTGCTTTGATAATTTGATTAAAGTTAAGAATTTTTTCCATCAAAAATTTCAAATGCACACATGCACATGAAATATAGCCCATTTCAAAGTTACATATGGACATCAAGTAAAAGTCCTTAATTTGATGTAAAGTGATTTAGTTTTAATATGCTTAATATCTCAAATTCATATTTGATCTCTCAGAAGCTTATTTAAAACATATTAGAGAGGTACTAGGATAGATATATTGGGGTTCAGGCTGATATTCTTTGATTTGGAGGAAGTATTTCAGCTGTGGATTGTGCTCCTAGGGTAATAAAGAGGTGATAATGTCATTATACTACTAACAGAAAAGATGGTTTACTTAATTGAACAATAAGAGAATATGATTAGTGTAATTTTTCAGAAAGGTAAGAGTGTTCCACTTAAGGTCTGTTTCCCACACCATACTTTAACATTTGAACAAAGGTTAATAAAGGAGAGAATGAAAATGAAATATGATGTGAATTTTTAGCAGTCTGTTAAAAAGTATTTGTCATACTTAATTAGGAGTTTCTTGATTTCGTTATTTTAAGATCGCAGAGCACTATAGTTCATTGATTTGTACCTTGAAAATATACACATTGCAGTGAACTTTTCTTGTAAAGACATTTTATAAAGGAATTTGACCTGTGTCAATATATGATGTCTTTTCTTAATAATTCAAAAAACATTGACTTCCTGGTGTGAAATGAGCCAATTAAGGTCATTTTAAAAACGCATAAGTTTCTCTAGGTTGCTATGAATTTTAAATAAGAACAATATATGATATCCTGCAGCTTAGTTTTTCTATTTGAATATAGAGTTAATCTCACCCCAATTATAGTTCTCTGTCACATATCCTAATTGAATTGACATATCAGGTCTTCTATGATCTTTCTAAGTTGGCTTACTAGAGAGATAAGAAGTCACTCATGTAGAATTCCATCTTCTAGTCAATTTGAAAAGTTCTGAGTCAAATTTTTAGTCATGGCTTTCATTCTTTCTTCTTTCCTATTATATAAGTAGGGAAGCATAAACAGTGGTAGAACAAATAGTCATCTTTAGTTTAATGGGCATAATAATGTCAAAAAAGATTCCAGCTTCAATAGATCTCAGAGATTGACACTGAACTTGAAAACAAAAATAGCTTTAAAAAACTGGAAGAAAATGCTTCCTAAAGGAAGAGACAAGCGGTAACCTGACCCAGTAATCAAACACTGCTTCTAGAGGAGACATAAGAATTTTTACTAGGGCAATTGAAAATATGAAGGCCATCTACCATTGAGACCCTGGCTAAGTCCTGGGAACCTTAAAAGCTGATGTGTTAAGTCTCCAAAGCCTAGGTGTCTGTTTTATTCCTCCCACTGCCAATATGTATTAGTAGAGAGACAGCATGATGAATACCAAACTAACTAAGGCTAGGCTGGATTTTTTTCTGGTTCTGCTTCTTTCCTGGGGCTGGTAGAAAAACAGGAATTTGTCACATGATCTACCCCAGAAGGTAAGTTTAGTATAGTTTTTGGATTTGAATATTGAAAATTTCTGAGTCAAGGTAACATTCTGTTGTCTTTCTTTGTACCAGCTTCTGCAATGTTTAGAAAAGGAGCTAGTATGGTATTTTCCTAAAATTAGAAGGCTCATGTGATTCATTTCTGAAGACACAGGAAAGAACAATTCAACAGAAAAGCCCTGCCTGGCAAATAGTCCCTGATGAGCAGGCAACAGAGGCATGCTTTGCCTTTATGTGCATGCTACACGTTACTGTGTGAATTATGTCTCCTCTTAACATCTAACATTGACTTGCCTCTTGTTTAACTTACAATGAACCCATGTCTGTGTCTTGAAGCAGCTAGGATTAGAAGAATTATTTGTAAATAGAGGAAATATAGTTTCACTGATTTTGGATACAGGGAAGTTCTGTTATGCTACTCCCTAATGAGAAGTAAAACAAAATTAAAACAGTGATAGGGAGAGACACAGCTATTGCAACCACTTCACTGTAGTACACAGCAGAGCCACAGGACTGCAGAGTTTTCAGGGAGTCATTGACAGAAACTAAGGACAAACAGCAGTGTAGCAGAAAAAATGCTTGGCAGAGGGACCTTGGGGAGACAGTGTTGCTTACGGAAGTAACATTACTGAGAAAAAACAGGGAGACAAGTGAATGAGCTGAATTGAGGAGAAACAGTAATGGTACTTAGCAAAAGCAGTTGTATCTTTCAAGAGCTGCAGGATCTAGTGAAAGTAACTCAGGTTTCCAGCAGCAATGGCGATGGTATCTAGGGAGCGTGCGGTATGTGACAACTTGAAGAGCAGAGATCCACTGAAGCAGAAAATTATGGTGGGGAGGGCATACAACAGCAACACTAAAGATTTTGTGATATACTTGACTAGATGTCATAAGACTATGAAAAAGTTCCTGGGGTAGAGGTTCCATAATACATTGATTCTGACTGCTGCCCCAAAGTTAATTCCCCTTTCTCAGCTGAATCCTTCTAAAGTAAAGTGGAGACGATGACCCTGTTATTGTTATTCTTTTGTTAAGAAGGATTCTATTTAGATTAGGTACATATGGTATGGTATCGATGCTGTGTTCCCAATCCCCAAAATCGTGTGTCGAAATCCTAACACCTAAAGGTGATGATAGTAGGACGTGGAGCTTTGGGGAGTCATGAGGGTGCAGTCCTCATTAATGGAATTAGTGCCTTAAGAAGAGAATTCTGAGAGAGTTCTAGCCCCTTTCCCTTATATGAGGCCACAGCAAGAGGGCACCATCTATGAACCAGAAAGTGGGCCCTCATTAGGTACTGAATCCGCTGATCCCCTGATCTTGGACTTCCAGAATCCAGAACTGTGAGAAATAAATTTCTGCTGTTTATAAACCACACAATCTGTATTATTTTGTTATAACACTCCCAAGTGGACTAAGACAACATAAAACAGCCCTCAGATGTTTCAGAAATGTAGAAGAAAAAAAAAGGAAACTGGATGGAATAGTTCTGCTGTGGGATGTGGCGACAAATCCCCAAGCATCTCACTAAAAATTATCCATTTCCTGTTCTCTAAACTAAGTACTTAGATTTTTCTCTTGATTGACCAGGGGGCATTGTTTATAATTCATAAAAACGTAATGGTTGGGAGATTGGGATTGCCATGTATACATTACTAATAAGAAAAAAGATATCAAACTGTACACTTTAAATAGATGCAGTTAATTGTATGTCAATTATATCTCAATAAAAATTCTTAAAAAATAAAAAAAATAAAACTCTGTAACACTAGAAAAAAACCAAAAAACAAAAGCAAACAAAAAAAACATAGTGGTTAAATAAAATGAGCTAAGTGCCAGCCTTTCGTTTTAAGCATATGATAATATTCCAGTAGGTGCTATAACTAAGTGTTAACTTTTATTGGGCATCATTAGGAAACACTAAGTTTTTGTACATTTTTGAAGAAAAATGTCAAGGATTGTAAAATATATTAATATCTGTATTTCATACTTGAGAAAACATATTTAAAGACATTAAGTAATTTGAATGCTGAAAAATTTATATTTATTTATTACCATAAATAAACAATATATGTAAATATATATATGTGTGTGTGTATATAAGATATATATATATTATACATGTATACATATAATTGCCTAAAATTTCAGCTTAGCTTTGATAGTGAAAATCTGGCTTAGCTCAATTTGTACATGGCTCTATCTTTTCATGAACTCTCCATTTCATTTGGACATAGCTAAGCCATGTTAGCTGTCAAGGATCAGAAAAGAGCTTTATGTGAGTTATCCATTAGGATGAGTGGGGAGGCATTCCACTCCTGAAACAGTGCTTCTGCTACGTAATACAGGATTTCATGTCAGCTGTCCACCTACACAGGCATTTGTTCAATCTGGCTATAGCCATTTTTATTAATGAGATTTCTAAAAACTAAAACTAGCCCAAGTCTTTACATTTTTTAATTTCTTTTATAATTACTTTATTGAGAAAATTGTCCTGCAATTGTATTACTTTGCAGGACTTTCTCTGAGATGATGTAGTAGCAACAGTTTGATTTAATCTTCAAGTATAAGACTGGATAAGGCATGGTTCATAGGAATGTGTCTTGTGGGAATGGTGATGTGTAATATGTAATATGACCACATTTACTCATTTGCCTTGTCAGCTATTATAATTTAATAATTTTATTCAATCTCTTTCCTTTTTTTCCTCTTCGGAATACATGCATACACATTAACTTTCACATTTAATTTAATTTTAAAATTAGATGTCGGGAGGCCTTTTTCCAAGGTCAATAAGCAATGTCCTTAATCAAGATACAAGTCCTTTACTTCAGTCACTCTGAAAGAGGGTCACCATCCTTGTTCTTAAAAATATCTCATTAAAAAGTCTGTCACTTTAAAACATACTCTGGATATTTTGAATTTGTGTCCTGTCTTTCTTAAAATGCTGTCTTTACTCTAGTACAGTTACTCAACCTTAGTACTATTGGTATTTTGGGCCAGGTAAGGGGCTGTCCTGTGCATTGTAGACTATTAAGTGGTATTCCTGATCTCTGCCCTCTAGATGCCAGTAGCACCTGCTCTCCCCCAAAGTTATGACAGTAGTATCTCCAGACATTGTAAAGTGTCTTCTGGCTGGGCAACCTCCACTACCCCCAATGGAGGACCACTGTCATAGTAGTGTTCTGGTTTAGAAAGCCTTTATCTGCTTATCTAACTCAATTGATATCTGTTCTTTGTAATTCTTCTTCAATCTGCATTTTATTTTCAATTAAAAAACTAGCATGGGGATATCATAAAGAACAGCATTTGTTACATATTATGAACGTTATTGCTTTTGTATTTTTTCCTGCTAAGGAATTATATCATTAAGTGATATTCATTTCAAAACATTCAAGATGTTATTGGATTCTAATTCAGAAAGGCTTTTGCAAAGAAAATGTGTATGGAATAATGCATTGTCTCAGGGAGTCACTGAAAGAAATATTTATTCAACGTCAACTATATAGCAGGGACTATGCTAGGCCCTAATGTACAAAGCAAAACAAAAACATGTGGTTTATGATTTAATTAAGATTGTTTAATGAGCGACTTAAAATATTAACATCAGGAAACTACAATGTAAATTGTGACCACAAACTACCTACAACTAACCTAAGTGGGCCAAGAAAGTGTTCCCAGAGAATTGCAACATAACTTGATGATGTTTAACAGATGATGAGAATGTAGCAATCAAATGGTGTGAGCCCTTCTGAGTTAGCCATGTCAGTGCCTGGAGACGATGAGGAAGTGAGCATACATCTATCATGGCATCTATACTGGGCAATTTGCCAAGCACTTAACTGGCATCAGATCTAATCTTTGTATTTTCTAATTAAGCCTAATCATCAACAACTCTTTGAAGTAATTTTTACTATTGTTATTTTAGATATATAAATATCATGGCATAGGGAGGTGAATAACCTGTGGATTAAGTTGTTCAGTTAGGTGTGAATCCCAGATCTGACAGCCTCGTGAATCAAGGTCCTTAAAATTACCCTATATTACCTTATGTTTCTATATTGTATCACATCATCAAAGAGCTAAAAAACTTTATATCTGTAACAAGGAAGTGGATTGAAAGGAGAGGATGAGGGTCTATGGTGTAAGGAGAGGATTCAGAATAGTTTTGAGAAGTGATCAGGGACTAGATTATGAAAAGCCACATGAAAGAGATTGGATATCATCTTTTTATTTATTTATTTATTTATTATTTTTTGGGGGGTACACCAAGTTCAATCATCTGTTTTTATACACATATCCCTGTATTCCCTCCCTCCCTCGACTCCCCCTCCACCCTCCCTCGAGTCCCCCCCACCCTCCCCGTCCCAGTCCTCTAAGGCATCTTCCATCCTCGAGTTGAACTCCCTTTGTTATACAACAACTTCCCACTGGCTATTTTACAGTTGGTAGTATATATATGTCTGTGCTACTCTCTTGCTTCATCTCAGCTTCCCCTTCATCCCCGCCCCCCCAAACCTCGAGTTCTCCAGTCCATTCTCTGCATCTGCGTCCTTGTTCTTGTCTTGTTACTGAGTTCATCAGTACCATTTTTAGATTCCGTATATGTGAGTTAGCATACAATATTTGTCTTTCTCTTTCTGACTTACTTCACTCTGTATGACAGACTCTAGGTCTATCCACCTCATTACATATAGCTCCATTTCATCCCTTCTTATAGCTGAGTAACATCCCATTGTATATATATGCCACATCTTCTTTATCCATTCTGGATATCATCTTAAATGCAGTGAAAAGCTAAAAATGAGATTTCCTTCAGCTAATGTCATTAGATTAACATTTTTTAAAAATATTTATTTATTTATTGGCTATTCATTGCTGCACACAGGCTTTCTCTAGTTGTGGAGAGTGGGGGCTACTCTTTGCAGAGTGCAGCCTTCTCATTGTGGTAACCTCTCTTGTTGCGGAGCAGGGGCTCTAGAGCACAGGCTCTGTAGTTGTGGCACACAGGCTTAGTTGTTCCGTGGCATGTGGGATCTCCCTGGACCAGGGATGGAACCCATGTCCCCTGCCTTGGCAGGTGGATTCTTAACTACTGCGCCACCAGGGAAGCCCCTAAGTTAACATTTTTGAAGGTCCTTTTTGTCTGAAGAAAGGAGCACTGATTGGAGGGGGCTGGGTAGTTAAGGCAAGGCAGAGATCCAGGTGAGAAATGAATGTGATGTACGTGGGTGATGAAAGTGGATTTGGAGTTAATTAGATACACTTGAAATGTAGTTGGGACATTGAATTGGAAGGTATTGCAGATTGGCTTTCTCAGGAAGCTGTCTCTGAGATGGTAAGGAATATTCAGGAACGTGATTAGGGAGTGCTCTTGAGAATAACAACACCTGTGAAGTAAGAGAAACATTTTGGATTGAGCAGAGGGCAAAGCTCGGCTGCAATGCAGCAAGAAATGATTTAGCTATAACTGAGTTGTGCATTCAGAGTTGTCCTGGGCTGGAGTTTGTATCTCCGCATGGAGTAGTCACTGGATGTAGGCTGCCCGCAGCAAGGAGATGAGCTTGGGAAATCTCTTCAGCTGAAAGCAATTCCTGAACAAGCGCTGCCAGGTGATGACTATCGGCTGTTAGCTCTTTTAGACGCTAGCTCCTTCAGACTTGAAGAGCAAACTGGATGGTGCATTTCGATATCCAGAATAGAAGACTTGCTGCAAAGCTTGGAAGATCAGATAGGTATTAAGAGTTGTACCCCAGTAAATGGATTCAGCAGTACATTGACTGGCCTTTCGCAATGCTTAAGTTCATCATCAAGAATAATCAGGTATGTGGAGAAAAATGACTAATTTAATTTTGGCCAGACTTGAAACTAAGGTACTTATTAGGTGTCCAAGTGAAAAATTCCAGTAGCTACTCTGATAAATGGGTCTGCGAGGTATGATAGGAGAGAAGCATGATAAAGATTTGAAATTCATCAATATGCCGATATAATTGCCCATATGGAATAAATGAAATTACTCTGGGAGAATCTTTAGAGGGAGCAGTTTCCAAAAATGCCAACCTAGCACAATATCATTTGGTATTGTTTACTTTTAAATTACGGAAATATTTAAAGATTTGTCTTTATTTTAGTCACATGTTTTATTCATAATTATGGGAGAAAAGGGAATACCATTTCTCAAAAATATCATTTAATTCTCTATGAAAGAATAGTTGATAAATAAAAATACGAAATAGAACCATGAAACAGCTAAAGTAGCCTGGAAGGGAGAGCCCCGTAAGGCTGGTCGTGTAGGGTAGTTTCGGTTTTCACTGGAGGAACATTGTAGCATGTGGCTGTTTACCGTCACACTCTATTCCCGTGTTTTGGGTCTTGGTTTCTGCTGATTTTCTGAAAACTCTTAGAATAATAGGTGAGTTTTCTGCTTTAAATTTTCCTAAACACTTGGTCCATTTTATCTCCTTTTTTTTGCTTATTGCTTCATTTTGAAATAGCACTGTGTCAGAACGAAATATGGCAATCTCTAAAGCAGTTTGGGGAAAGGTAAAATTGTAAAAAATTTACTTTTTTTTTTTTTTTTTGCCATTTCCTCTTCAGCTTCTTTGCTCATATTTTTCTATGCTTGTTTTTATATGTCTCCGTAGACCTTTTGAAATTGAAGCTTCTGAATTGGGTGTCATAATTACTTCTGATTAATACAGCATCCCATTAAGCTTATTAAGTCTGTTCATTTTCTTCTCACTAAAATGATTCAATTGTCAAACAAATAATGGTAAGGTTAAGAGGTCTTTTTATTATGAAAGTTTGAAGATCTGTATTCTAATATACATATGTCAGCTGTTTTGTGCCAGAAGGATAACTTAAATGAAGGCCACTATTTTGATTTTTTTTTAATTTATTCTTACCCTCAGGCAATGTATGTTTCATATATTAAAATGTAACTTCTGTGAAAATCTCTCAACATATTGCAAAAATATTTAATGTATTCATCCATGGTCAGAGTTATACTGGTCCTGTGCAGTAACTTCATTTAAATCTTAGTAACTTTAAAATCAGGTCAGCAATTTTCTTAATTTAGGGAGAGGTTCATACTGAAACTAAAATGGGTTTTGGCTGAATTAAACATATTGTCATGACATGCTAATAACATGCACCAACGTTAACTGTTTATTAATAACCTGAGGGTCACATCATAAGGGGATGAGTGTTATCAAAGCAATAATATCCAAGTAGAAGATACGAATCAGAACAAAAGACTATAGAATGAGAGCATGACAAACTATGCTGTAAAATCAGGAGGCTTTAATTTTTAAGGATCAAAATACCCATTCTGAAACACAGGTGCTCTTGGTAATATGGGAAAGAAAGAATAGAAAGAATATCTAAAGGTAGATGTTGTGAGCTGAAAAATACAACTTATTTTACTCCTGTAAGAGTAAAATAAGTCACAAGCCACAGGGTTAGAATATCTGGCAAATGAGCTTAGTCACATTGCTTGTGTTTGAGGTGACAATTCCTCAATCAAGTAGGTCAAGGAGAGGAGGAAGGCTAAAGCAAATATAAGAGCAGCTAGACAAATGATGTGGCACTTTGCAAGGGAATCAGCCTACAGGGGAAATTCGGAGAGACCTCGGCAAGTAGAAACAGAATTAATGTCAATGGTTTTAAACTTTGAAGAGGAAAGAATTGGAGTTACAGAATGGCTTCTCCACACTGACATTATTTAGAATATTAGCCAAGGAGAAGTCTGGCTCCAAATTAGAGTATTTTTTAAAAAATGTATAATATTACTCCATACAATTGAGTATCTGTCATATAGTATATACATACATATGTATGTGTATACAATACAATGTAATTAGGTAAGAAAACCCTACTCCCACCACAGAATGGGATATAATGAAGGCCATTGCAGAGATCAGTGTGTTCCTCCTCACTGTAAATTTTGTTTACAATTCCTTCTTTTCTATATATGTATTTTTACCACCTATAAGAATAATTAAAAATAACACATGCTAGTTTTGCTATTTGGAGTTTATAAACATGTGATCATACACTCTGTAGTTTTCTGAAATTTTGTCTGCATTTACCACACACGTAAGGCATTCAAAATACTGTATTGTTACTTTTGCTGTTTGGAGCTTTATAAAAATGATATTATGCTCTATCTAGCTTACTGATCATTGTTTCCTTCTTAACTCATATCCATCCACGTTAAGCTATTGTTTATTCATTTTCACTACAGTAATATCCTGTGGAACGGAAAGACTGAAATTTAAAAAAAAATATTTCTATCCCAGTGGACATTTGAGGTTTTATTTTTCTTTTTAAAAATTTTGTCAGGAACATTGCTGTTCAGCTTTACAAGATAATTTTAATCTGTTTCCATTGTGATGTGATTGCCCAATTTACATTCTCACCAGCAATATGAATTTTTTATTTTTTATTTTGGCTGCATCGGGTCTTCGTTACTACACTTAGGCTTTCTCTAGTCGTGGCAAGCAGGGGCTACTTTTCATTGCAGTGCACGGGTGACTCTTCATTGTGGAACGTGGTTCTTCTCATTGCGGTGGCTTCCTTTGTTGCGGAGCACCAGCTCTAGTCGTGCGGGTTTCAGTAGTTGCAGCATGCAGGCTCAGTAGTTGTGGCTTGCAGGCTCTAGAGCACAGACTCAGTAGTTGTGGCACAGCGGCCCAGTTGCTCCACAGGCTTGTGGGATCTTCCCGAACCAGGGATCGAAACCGTGTCTCCTGCACTGGCAGGAGGATTCTTAACTACTGCGCCACCAGGGAAGTCCCGAGTTTCTTTAAATTTATATAAATTTAAAAATTTGATACTGTCATAAATCATTAATTTCTTGAATCAAGTGCTAGGCAATTTGTAACTTGTTTTGGTGCTTTTAATTTATACTTCCTTAGTCGCTAATGAAGTCAAGTCTCCTCTCAGATTATTTCCACCATTACAGTTTTGTTTTGTTTTTTTCATTTGGCACGTGTGGGTTCCTTTCTCAATGTTTACATTACGTTGTTTCCCCTTTTCTTTTTGTGTTGTAGCCTTTTAAAAATATATACAGTATTCTAATGCTAATATTTTTTAATTATATGGATTTCAAGTATATTCTGATATTTTGTGGCTTTTTGCTTGTCAAAGCCCTCCAGCCAGAGACCACCAGGAACACAATAGTAGTTAAATAGGTTTGCTATTCATTGCTTACTACTGTGATAGAGAATGCCAGAAAGCGAGTGATATAAAAGTCTTATTACAGGATTTGGGCTTTTTTAGGTAATTTTGGAAAGAGTTTAAAGGAAGTGAGTGTTGCTCTGGATTGGATTCTGTCGGGAAGTTTGGTTAATTCTATGATTGGGTACCTTGATAAATCTTATCTAGAAGGTGGGAAGATAAATGTGAGGCTAACGCTGTGATTGGTAAGAGGCAGCGGTCATTCGTATTACCCAGTGTATAGGGGGATGTTTGTGATCTGGGCTGTGTTTGTATTTTGCATAATGTAGTAGGCTGAATATGGTTCCCAGATATATCCATGTTCTAATGCCCACACCATGTGCTACTTATATGACAAAAGAAACTTTTCAGATGTAATTAAGTTAAAGATTTTGAGATGGGGGATTATACTGGCTATCTTGGTGGGTCCTGAATGTAATCACAAGTGTTTTTATAAGAGGGCGGTAGAGGAAGATTTGCATATAGAAGAGAAGGCAGTGTGAACCAGAGGTTGCGGTGATGTGGATACAAGCCAAAGAAAGCTGGCAGCTGCTAGAATCTGGAAGAAGAAAGAAAGAGTTTTTCCCATGGAGCCTCCAGAATGCACCAATTCTGCCCACACTTTGATTTTAGCCCTATGACTCACTTTGGACCATTGTACATCACAAATCATTAACTTCTATTTAGTATTAGAGCAGGTGTCTTACACATAGTCAGTACAGACTAAGTTCATTCTCATGATTTCAAATGCAGTTGCACAAATGAAAAACTGCATGGTTATTTTTGTTCTTTTTGCCTTTATCAGTTATTCCTAGCAATGTCTCTGCAAATACTATAGAAGTATTTGCGTTATTTTTATTTACTCTTTTTCATCTTTATTGAAGTATAATTGCTTTACAATGTTGTGTTAGTTTCTGCTGTACAACAGAGGAGTTATTTTTTTAAAAATTACAGAATCTGTTAAATTTGTTAGCTATTCACTTTTAGATCTAAAGGGTGGACTGATTTTAATACATAATGATATTTTGATCTACTATATGCTATTATATTGGTTTAGATCTTAATGTCCACTGAGTTCTTCAAGTGGGTGATGTAATGAATAACTGTGGAAACTTACTTGGCATAAAATATTTGTTCATAGTTCCAGCCTTCCCTACAGTTATGGATAACAGAATTTCCCTCAAATCAGGTGAAAGATAAACTGTATGTTCCATGAAAGACAGTATGTATACAATGAATCAACACTTACTAATAACTAGTAATGGAATTAGTTTCAAATATGGATAAAAATCACTCAGAAAAATAGCTAAATAACTTTTACCTCCTCTGGGTTCATTGTTGTCATCACGTGAGCTATGATGAACAGTAGAGTAGAATACTACTTTAATGGTCCCAAATGAATCACAGCTTCCAGGAGCCAAGTTCTTATGGAGGTTTCCTTTACATGACTCTGGTCTTTGCTGTGCTTCTTGGCTTTGGCCAATGTGCCATCAGAGAAGATGACACATAGAGAAGTTTAATAAGTTCCTAAGCACTGGGGGTTTTCCACTTGAAACATTCCTATAACCATGTAAGAAACCTGTGGTTTGATTTCAACCATGGGTTGGAGACACTGCGTGGAGAGGGAGACTAGCTAATAGCCTTCATCCAGACCCAGATATGTGTGTGGCCATCTCAACCTCTATCCATGGTAGGGATAACTCAGTTCTCTAGGAGAGTTTTTAATAATCTGATCATCAAGAAGATATTTCATTAGAAAGTATAAATATTGTGTACAATAAATAATTCAATGCAAAATGAATTTTATATTATCAATTTTTTTGCTTTATAATGTCTTTTTATATTGGAGTACAGTTGATTAACAGTGTTGTATTAGTTTCAGGTGTACAGCAAAGTGATTAAGTTATACCTATTATATTATCAATTTTAATTGGTTAAAAGCCCCTCAATCACATACCCTTAAAATACCTATTGTTATATTTATCCATTTACCTATACATCTGGCATTCCCCCTAATTATCCTCGTGAAATGCACACATATCTTGTAGGTGATTATAGTAGGTTATTGTCTTGATCTGGTCAAGTCTTAGCTTTTATTCATCACTAATTTCTTCACCCTCAGAAAAAAATCAATGTAACTATTCCTACATTATTTTTTTGCCCTTTCTAGCGTAAACTACCAAAGCCTTAACAGAATGTATTGAATAATTGAATGTTTTCTACAGTATGATATAAATACCATTAACTAAGGTCAAAATTACTCTATAAGGTACCCATTTTCTTATCAGAAGATAGTACCTGATCATAGTTCAGATGCAGAAAATAGGAAAGAAAATAAGAAAACAGTCACTTTAGGAGAAAATAAAATTACATCCATCTTTATAGTATGCACACATCAATGTCAATGTAATAGATTATTAAACATAAAATTATATAGCAAAGAATGATTGTGGAATCTAGTGGATGGGTAAGGTTGTCTCCTTACCTAGCATGAAACCAAGAAGACTTAAAGGTGAAGGTTGACAGATTTTATCTTTTTACCAAGTAATTAATCACACGTTAATTTAAAAGAACATATTTATGATGTACATTTCACTTGAAAATAAAGCAGTTCCTAAGAAAAAATTTTAAAGCCTATAATCTCCTATTTCAGAAGTAGAAACATAAATGAATAACAAACACTCACAAATCTTACAAATTAGTAAAGTAACAGAAAACTATAGCAATGCAATATCATTTATAAGACTGAAAAATTTAAACACTTTACCACTATTAAGTTTATGGATGACACTGAATAAAGAAATTCTATTGATGGAAATTTTAACTGAATAAATTTTTTGAGATGATATATCAGTAGTGTCGACCGAAAAATATGCACAATTTATAAGTTGAGAATTATGTTTTATTTGGTGGGCATTCTTAGGACTTAAGCTTAAGAGAGAGTCTCTCAGACAACTCTGAAGGGACTGTTCCCAAGAGGTAAGGGAGGAGCCAGGAATTTCGGGGGTTTAGCCCAAAAAAGCACCAAAAAAACAAAACCAAAAACAAACAAAACCCAGGTAGTTGGAACATCAAAAGACTACTGTTAATTAAAAAAAAATCACACATCTCAAGTTAATGAATTTAGCGCTTTTCTTTGTATGGGAAGATGCAAGGGTCTGGGCTCACTGAAATCATTCCTTTGATACACACCTTAGCTATCTAGGGGGAGCGTCCTGTTTTTCTCCATCCTGAATCCACTCAGGGTGTGCAGTGGGGGCAGCTGCAGTGGCTGATGCCTTGAGGTGTGCAACATCATTTGTTTACTGAAATGGCAGGTGACATTCTTTGTCCACAATATCTATAAAAATTTGAAATGATCATATATTCTGACAATAGTCTCATTACCTCACCCTAAGGAGTAAGGCTATGACCATTATACCAGCTCACAAAAGCCAATTTTACATTTTTAGAGTTTTGTGAGGAAGTTTATAAACCAAGTCATTTTTCTTTTTCTTTTATTTTCCCCTCCCCCTCCTCCACCAATTCATTTTTTAAAATTAAATTACATGAACTTAGAATTAAATTATGTTTTAAGCAAAAGTAATCACTTCAAACTCATGACTACCTAATTATTCTTCTACATTTTACTATAATCTATGCTCTTAAAGTTATTTATGTTTATTCTCTTGTTTCTGTATAGTGGAAATATTACATGTTATGGTGTTCAACTGTTTATCTCCTCTCAAGTCATTTGTGATGTCATGCTGGTAGCTTGATCTGAGCTGTGATAGAAGTGTTTACACCATAGAAATTAGGTTTGCTTTTATACATGTTTGCATACATACATTATGGAATATTTAAAAACTAATAGTTACCAATGGACAGGGGACAGGAATAGGTTAAGTGGGGGCTAGAGGGGGAAGTGAATGATTTCACTCTACACATTGGCCTGTTTTTTGTTTTTTTTTCCTTTAAATTTTTGTTAACCAAGTAAATAAAAATAAACCGTTTATAACTTTAAAACTGCTAAAAACTAAGACTTTCGAAGCAAACAAAAATTCTCATCAGAAGCATAAATATGTAAATTAGATAAGGCCTGAAAAATTCTAAACATATTTTGTAAGCAGAATATTATTTTAGGTTTGGGAAAGAGAAGCGTTTTGTAAGTTCTAATATCAGGTATAGAAATTACACTAATCAAGGTTAGGGTAATTGCTTTGTTGTTGAAAGCATTGCCTACTGTAGTGGTTCTCTGACATATTTTAGGCTGAAAAAGTACTGAACTTTCCTGTGATGAATCTTGCCAAATCTGAACTCCAATAGTGGGCCAATGTAGCATTCCTCTCATGTTTCGAATCATCACATATTCTTTGATATCATATTACTTCAGTTTTTCCTATGAAATAGGGTTGTAAACTGCCATAGAGTCTAGTTGTACATTGAAATTCATGGCACAAACCTGCTTCCAGTGTATTACTTTGAATAAAGTCAAATATTTGATAGGAAACCCAGTTGCAAAATCATGTACATCCTCAAGTGAAATTAAACAACTTGGGACCAGCTTGATACCTGGTACTTATATCTCTCCTTTCCCTGTTGCTTTATTTGCAATCTAATTTAAAATTTTTAATATAAGAAAAATAAATGCATCATGAAACCATTTAGTTGTTCTTTTTATCGATACTTTGTACAGAAATAGCAAATGAAATAGTGATTCAAGCAAAATTTATTTCTTGAAGCCCATCTGTATTTATCTATTTATCTTCCTTACTCAGCAGAGAGAATTTTGAGTAAAATAAGTATCATATTGTCATTTTTTATTTTATCTTAATACTAGGAGCTAGAACATATTCAACATTTGGGGGATATTATTCAGAAGTCAGAATTCAACAGCCTGCAGGGGCCTAATTAGAACTAGTTTTGAATTCTTTTAACTTACTTGGCTGTATAAGCTTATTTTTGAGCCCCAGAATGTAACTCATATTTTTTCTTGAGCTACACATCTAATACTTTAGAAGATCAAACCTTATTCCCAGTCTAAGGAAAGGCAATCAGGATGTTTGACCAAAATCAAAAGATTATAGAGGAGACTAGAAGAGAAACACACACATATATGTCACTGTTCTCTATATCTTGCTTTTGATTTATGGTTACATCAGGGCTTTGGGGGGTGGCATATATAGTTGTCTCAAGGCCCACAGAGTTGAGATTGTTTTTTGATTTAAGTTATGTGGATTTTCTTTTTCTGATCAACTTTTGCCTTTTCAGAGGGGAGATCAAGTTCATCTTCTTAATTTCCACATTAACTGTACTTAAACATTCATCTCAGCTTAAAAATTTAGAATGCATTTGCATTCTTCCAACAAGTCAGAGTAATATTAATAGCATAACTGACAGGTCTCCTCACATATACCACAGATTAGAGGCTAATAGGAAATCTTACGAAATTGAGAAAGCTTACAGCATCTTGTGAATTGGTGTCACCCATTCATCTTTCAGAAAAGCTCAAAAAAGCATATCAGCAGTTGTCACATGGCTGAGGGTCAGGAAATGGACTCATTCATTGAACAAACATTTTTACATGCATGTCATTATACCACTTCTGAATAGAAGACTTCAAGATGAAGTAATTCTGATTTGTAATTTATTTAGATTTTCTTTATTTTTCCAAAAAGAGTTTAAAATATTTTTCCTTATGGGAATTAATTTCCTTGTAGTCTCAAAGTGTGTAAGTTTTTTGCTGTCTGAGCTTTCGTGCCATGGAGTTTGGAGGTGTCTACTTTGCTCCTTATTGTGGCTTCTAAGTCGTAGTTCATGGTTTCTCTCTCAAATACCCTAATTGAAATGTATTATTAGGTTTCTGTATTCACTGCCCATCTTTGCTGCTGCATTTACTGACCTCACATGCCTACTTTTTTGAACATTTTAACCCTTTATGTACTGTCTTCCTCTTCCTGATATCATTGTGGTAGCTCTAACAACAAAGATTATCCTTACCCTTGTCCGTTGACCTTGAACACTTCGCATTCAAAAACTCTCCTTCCCATTTAATTACCTGCTTCTATAGCTTTAATCAGTTCTCACAAATAATACCACCATATCTGAAAGCTTGATTTTTTAACATCTCACTTCCTTACCACTATCTCCTCCTTCATTGTTTTGTAGATGGATGTTGAAAATCTTTCTACAGTGGAATATCAATTTCTTTTCCTATTGCAGTCCAACTGTCCCACCTGTTCACTAGATTTCAGCCTCTCTCTTCTTTCTTTTAGTACTTTGCTGCTGCAATTCTCTTATTTTTGGCCTATATTATAAATATTTTC
The DNA here is from genome assembly GCF_030028045.1 of Hippopotamus amphibius kiboko. Classification (NCBI taxonomy): domain Eukaryota; kingdom Metazoa; phylum Chordata; class Mammalia; order Artiodactyla; family Hippopotamidae; genus Hippopotamus; species Hippopotamus amphibius. The sequence continues at coordinate 73,962,037 of NC_080187.1, forward strand.
TCTGTTTTAGTTAATTAGCATCATGATAAAGATGCATTACATCTCCCACAGTAAAGCTAAAAATTATCATACCATCAAGTTCTCCTCTAGCTACTGCTCAGTTCTCTGCCAAATTTTACAAGATAGTTTCCCAAAAGCAGTGTCTATACTAAATGTCTACTTCCCACGTTTCATGGTTCTTTCTGTAACTTAATCTAGTAGGCTCTAATTTTGACCACTGAAACTATTTTGACCAAGGTCATAAAAAAAACCTCCCTCTTTACAACTACAAAAGTCAATCTCATTTTTGGGGGGGTTACATTGCCCTTTTAGCATCATCTTTCTCTTAACTCTTTTAATTTTGGATTCCTACACTCTTCATATTTTCATCTTACCTTATGGCTACTCCTTATCTCTTTTTCTGGACTTCCTTGTTCAAAACATTTGAGATATTCTTAGGAGCATCCCTCTGTTCTCTTCCTCTTTATCTACATCATTCACTAGATGATTTCTTCGAGGCATGGGCTTTTAAAAATCACAGCTATACAACCAAATTTTAGATTTGGGATCCTTACTTCTCAACTGAGCTTCAAATCCATATTAGCTGTGTTTTAAGCACTTGTACTCGGATGTCTCATAGAATCATCCTCTGTCCTTTTCTTTCTTCCCCAACTTAACATCCAGTTCATCAGTAAATCATGCCTTCTCTACATACAAAATAGTTCTCAAATATAACTTCTTTAAACCTACTTCAAATCATCATCACTAATTTCCCGTAACACTGTAATATCCTCCTGATTAATTTCACAGCCTCCACTTCTACACCCATTGCGTCCTTTACCCACACTCCACATAGAGCGCTATTGTCAAAGGAAATCTGATCACCTTATTCACCTGTTTGAACTTTAGCATAACCTGGGAGAATTTTCTTGATCCAAAACCTATCTTGCCAATCTCAGGTCCTAATTACCTCCTTTGTGCTCACTGTGCTCTGGCCACATTGGCCTTCTTGCTTTTCTTAAGGCTGCAAGCTAGTTCCTGTCTCTGCATCTTTGCTATTGTAGTTTCTGTTGTCATAATTGTTCCCATAGGTCTCTAGCCACTAGGGGTTTCATAGGCTTCAGGTCTCTTCAAATGTTACCTCCTTAGGTAGGCCTTTCCTAGTCACCTTGTGTAAAACTTGTTACTCTTCACTGTCTCACTGGCTGCCTTTTTTTTCATAAAATTTATCACCAGTGGAAATGACACGAACAATTCATTGATCTAATTTCTAAATTATCTCCCCACCCACGCACTGCAATTTAAATTCCGTAGTAATAGGTCCTGGTTTTGTTCATGTTTGCATTCCCAGATTCTAGGACAGAGCTTCATACATAGAAAGTACATGATAAATATTTGGCAAATAAATCAATCCTTACTATAAATTTGCCCAGATAGCTAATCCAAGGTGAATTGAATAAGTGTTTAGGAAGAAGCCTTTGAAAACATAAAGTTAAAACTTCCTCCTAACTTTTCTTAGTTTTGTATATTTCTGTATGCAGAGCAGATTTTATTTTGTTCACAAAATATTTCTAGAAATCAGATATACATTTAAAAAAATTGTACAGTAAGATACTAAATGCAAATCGTACAGCAAGATACCAAATATTGAGAAACATCAGTCTCTAATAGTTATTTGTTCAAAGATAGGATAACAGTATTGGATTATGGAATTGATCTTTTGCAAAATCCCTGCCTTCTCCATCAAAATGGACATTCTATTCATGCATGATAGTATATAGGAAGCTACCAATTATGATATGTGATACTATTTAAATCATTCACCATTTTTAATATTTATATAGAATTTAGACTGGTTGCGGATACTTATATCTAGTAGATCATTTATTACCTTATTAAATCTTAACTATTTGCCCAATCTTGAGTCATTTATTTTAAAATACTAACACATTCTTTCTAACAAGGCAACATATCTATCTAATAATTCCCTTCCTAGAAGAAAATGCTTCTAATCTCTGAACGCATATACAAGGCCTTTTGTCCAGAGACTCTCTATATCTCTGTATCTATCCCAGTAAAACTGTCTTAGTGATTGTAAGTAAGCATCTCAAATAAGACCCTGCTACTTTCCATGTATGTTTAAATTTAAACTTGATATTTTGTAAAATTATTAGCACCTTCTGGATTTCCCATGGTTCTGATGATAAGTGGAATAGCTCCCCTTGGCAAGGAAGAAATTGAGTTCTATTTGAGGAAAGTCAAAGGGTTGACCTCCATTACAGGGTGTGTGTCAATGTCAGTCCTCTATGTATTCAGAATTATTCCTCATCTGTAAATCAGCCTCCCGAGGGAATATTAAAGCACCAGAGTAGTTTAAAAGAAAATTGGTTCATTATTTCTACAACAAAGTTATTTTCTCACTAAAGAATTCTGTGTAGTTTAGGTCAGTAAGCTCTTATTTGAGTAAGTTCTATATAACAAGAACTGGGTTAAGTGCTACAGAACAAATAAAATTAGAAATGTCTCCTGATTTTAAGGAACTTAAAATCTAGAAAGTAGTGTCAGTGTCAGACATGCAAACGTGTAGATTTAGTTCAGTCTGATAATTTAGAAGATTCATAAGATAAAATATATTACCATGCAATACATTTTCTAGCTCTGTAGAGCTCTAGGGTAACATAACGAGGACAAGTAGCAATCCAGGTAGCAGTGACTTGAGAGATTTTATTATCTTCATGAAGCCGTCCAGTAACAGAGATAGGGGCAATGTCAAACTTTGCTAGAGAAGATATTGTTCACAAAATTTTGTAGATGAGCCCCTGACAATATATATTTCCGGTATTTCCTCATAGATTATTTTGCAATGATTATTTTTAACAAATGTTATTTATTAAAATGGACATAAAGGATTTTTGTTGTTTTTGTTATTGCAAAGATTGCTTGTCAAAATGGGCATGGGAGCAAGTGGAAACGTTTATTATGGTTTCTTTTCAGGGTATGGGGGTTGGTGTAATTCAAGTTCTTACCTTCCTCTTGTTAACTCTTGACATGCAATGTCTGTAGCACCATCAGGTTACACAGCTTCCAAATCCTTCTGGCCCTTAGGGTGTTAGGGAGTATTGGTTAGGCAGAGACTGGTGATAGAGAACTTGTGATGCTTTACAATATAGTACGTGTGTGTGTGTGTGAGAGAGAGAGAGATGGATCACTTAATAAAAATGTGATGTATACCAATAAATTTATAACTTCTCTATTTCTCAGTTGTAAATATTTCTCAGTTAAATATAATTTAAAGTATCTACTTCATAGGGTTCTAATGAGGATGAAATCAGATAGCATGTATAGAGCCTAACTTATCCATGGTGTATGTTATTAGCCCCTTGGTTGTATCACATACTTTGGGTGTATGCACACTCAAACTATTTGGAAATAATGACTTGGAAAATATGTTGGCATTCTTGTAAAACAAAATCTGCAATATCAAGTAGATAATGATATAATCAAAGTGAAAAGAAATGTCCTCATTTCCATTTGAGAATAGGATTTAATCTATTTTAAAATCATAGGTCACAATTTTATGACACTTATGTTTTTGGTTAATTTTTCTTTATACTTAGGAGCAACACTGAATTCACTATAAATTGTCACCGACACATTACAAAAAATTATGTTACTTAACACTTGGAGTAGGTTCAGGATCTATCATTAAAAGACAGACTGGCTTGGAAGTATTCTGAGTTTAAATGTCATCTTTGTCTCTCAGTTTATATTCTCTGCGCTTTGATTTTGGATACCTATAGAGCTTTAATCTAAAATAATGAAAAAAGTATGTGAAAAAAACATAGAATTTGAAAAATAAATGTTATTTAATTAGTCTTTATTTTTCACATTTAAGCAGTTTACTTTGTTACACAAGAGATTTAAACTTCCTAGATGTATTAGTATTTTTTCCCAAGTGTTTATCTAATTTTACTTAATCTGTAAATCTTAAACATGAGTAAAACTGGTGTGAAAACATAATATAATAAAGCATTTGTTTAAACTTCAACCAATGCCAATTATATATTTGTTCATAAGTTTCTTAATTATTATTTTCTGCATATTTGTCCATAAGTTTCTTAAATTATTATTTTCTGCATGGAGATAGAGTATAAAAATGTCCTGGTTTAACAAAAATATAGACCTGATTTTAAATTCTGATAGAGCTACTTTTAAATTGGGGTAGAGCTACTTATTTTGTGTGTGATCTTGGTTGTTTGGTTTTTTGTCTGTTTTTTCCTTATACTTTCTGAACTTTAGCTTATCATATGTCACATATGTCCAGTAATACATACATTGCAGATCATTATGAAGATTTTAAAAAATCATATTTACAACTGCTAGCTCATATCTTGATAGTGACAGGTATTCAACTGCATATTTTCATTACTTAAACTATTACCTAGAAAAACAGCAGTATAAAATCACAACTTAAATAACTTATGCATTTATATATAAACATTATATAGTATATAAAGATACAAATATAAGTATATATAGTATATAAATATATGAATATATAAATGTATAAATATATAACTATATATAAAACACACCATATTGATTGTTTGGCTATTCTAAAAGGAATAGAAGAGGGTCTTTTCATTCTATTACAGAAATATGTATTAAAAACAGAAATATGCACAAGAGATAAATAAAAATCAAGTTATAATACATAAGAAATAGTGAATGTAGACCACTTTTATTCCATCCATCTATCCAGCCATACTTGTGTGGATCTAAACATCAGTCATTCAAACAACATTTTTTGGGAGGCTATCTCATTTGAAATTACAGCTAGGTGGAATACACTAAGCTATAGTTTCTGATCACAGAATACATCCAAAAAGGCCATTTTTGGGGGGTCAGTTATATCCCTTTTCTGAACTTAATTCAGATTTTTCTTTATATCCTGTTCTGTGCTCATCATGACTGTTGTTACTTGTCTGCTGTGGCCAGTACTTGTGTCTTCAGTGCTTTTGGCAAATGACACCTAGAAAGCCACACCAGCTCTGAGAACACTCTGAGATGGGATAAACAAAGGCCAGCCCTTGCATCTGTCCCTTGGGTGCTCACTAGACAGGTCAAAATGAACAACCACATTTTCTTGAAAATCGAGTTTGGGTTGCTACCTCTGGTACGGTACTAACCGCATGCACCAGGAGTAGTATGGGCTGCCATGCTGGTGGCTGCTGCCAAAATGAGGAAGAGGGATGGCAGCTTCACAAAGTAGTGGCTTCTTTTGTCACCTGGTCTTTCCCTGATTGACTTAAGTTTTTGGCTGATACCAGAATTCTGTAAAAGTTGCCTCTTAGTTTTCTCCAGCTCGTTAGTTCCTTTTGTGGAGGGACAAAGCCTTGGAGTTCCCTACTCCACCATTTTGGATGATGTCACTCTCCTGAGTTTTCTTTTAAGCATCACATATGAAATAGCAAAGGAAGTTAAAAGCCAGTCTTTCTGTCCTTAGAAGAAAGCAAGTACACAGACACACAAACCGTTCCTATGTTGTCCGTGAATGAACACTTCTGACCTGTACATGCACCCATTCCTCTTTCTTTTTCCAAAGAAAAAGGTTTCATCTATGGCAATGGTATAAAAGTTACTGTATGCCTGCCCTAAGCTCCATTTTCTATCAGTCCAGGCTGAACAAAAGATGGAGGAAATTGCCCTCCCTTCCCTGAGTCTAGGTGGTAAACTCTTCTAGTTGGGATTGTGGTCTGTCTGTTTGCAGTCCTGATTTCTGGAGCTTGGTGGGTATAAGCTATAAGCGCTTTAGATTATACTCTCATCACTTTAGTTAGCTAGATAATTATCTCCTTCAGGTGATGTATTGAAACACCCTTCTGGGAAGAATGGACACAATATTAAGAAAACCAATTGTAATCATAGATTTAATTTTTTCAATTCAATTTTATTAATACTAAAACAAATGTTTATATTTTATGATTCTGCATGTTTGTGTGTGTGTGTGCATTTTCTCCATGAGTACAAGCAATATCACTGGTTGAAAGGATCTGATTCATTATTCACTGCAAATGATGTTTTGTCTGGAAAACAATAAGAAATAGAGTGGGACTTAGGTTTAGTGACCAAAGCAAATAGTTATGTATATAGATCAAGGTGGAGTCATTAATCAAGGAAACATTAGTAAGCCCCTACTTGACAAGATAAAGCCACTTTCTCTGTGGCTGTTCTCCATCATCACGTGGTTATTTTTTAACTGGTATGGGCTTTTTTTGGCCCTTGGTATCTAACAACTGTTTGAGCATTGGCCGTTGGCACTGGTCTACCTAGGAGTAGCATAGAATTAAGTAGCCTGTAAAGAGTTGTTTTTTAATCCCTAATTATTGTCTGTGTTGAATTGTGTTTTTTCCACTTGGCTTGCAGCCCAGCAATTTGCACATGAGATACAGGTTAATAGTGTATGATATATTTAGCTATAAATTTCTAGTGGTAGGCATTTGTGAATGATATCAGATGAACAGCCTCTAATTCTCTTCCTTTTATATTATTTCAAACTCTATATGAGACCAAAAGCATATAGATATCTTATTTTAAGGGAGTGGGTAGAAGCTATCACCCACTCATATCCAGCTAGCACGTGACAGGTTTGCAATACATGGGTTCAGATCATGGTTTCGAATTTAAAGGACTCAGAAAACTCAGAAAGGGAAAATAGAATGGCAGATCTCTTTTTAAGCTACAGATTTTTTTTTTATTACTATGCACAGTTGGGAAATTCACCATTTAAAATTTTGGAGGCTATGTGACATGTAGAGACAAAATTTAGACAGAATTGAGGGAGTGTATGAGAGCATTATTAAATGAGTTTCAAGGTAACACATTTATTATAAGAGGTGATGCTGATACAAAGAGACCAGGGCTAGGAACCAAATGGAGCTAGAAGACTGAGGAGAAGCACTGGCACGGTGAGGCATTCGACAGAGGAGCCAGAGACAATATGGACACATTAAATCCAGGCCTCTGTGTGATCTTGGATCTGCTGCATTTCCTCGATGGAGCTATACAAAGCAGGGGAGTTTAATGCATTTGAAAAAATGGATAATTTTGGTAAACTCTGCATTCTCTGACTTCTAGAAAAGTATGCTAGGAAAAAAATGTCTGGATTATAAATAGAAGGAAAAGGAAAGTGAAAACAAATGAGCACTCAGACCCAATAAACCATACACTTAGTAGAACAGAGAGTGAATTAAGAAGTTTATAAAATTAAGAAACTCAGCTGAGTTTTCTAGAAAGAGGTATGGGTAAAATAGTAGAAAAATGGAACACTGGAGGACTATACATTTTGGACAGCAAAATGTTTCTGCTGTCACTGAAGTTAGTAAAAGTCAACTCTGGGAAAATTGAAGATCTTAGAGAAGCTTTCTTTTTTTGGGGGTAGGGAGAAGCACACAGTAGAGGCATTCATCCTTATTAGACCCCTAAGGAAATCATCTTCAAAATTTTTAATAGAAGCATCAGTTCAGGATTCTATGGTGGGTAATTCTCCCCCAGAAGAAAGTGTGAGCACAATGAGAAAACCATACCGAAGAAATTTTGAGTCTTAAAATATTTCGAGAAAAGAGCAGATGGTAGCAAAAGCCAACATCAAAAGCACCAAAAAAAAAAAAAAAAAAGTCTGCTCATTAGATAGAGAGAGGAAATGGCCTCAAAGAAAGGCTACATTTCATGAAGAATTGCAATGTCCAGAAAAGCATTCAAAGGAAGAAAGTGAATACAGTGATTTTAAGTATGTGCAGTGGGGAGGATTTGACCCTTAAGCAGTTGACAAACGAATCATCATTGCAATTTTCTAGAATTTTGCGAGAAGGCAGAAATATGTTGGATGTTACGCACTATGAAAGAAGGTGGGAAGCAAAGGCAGATTTTCCTTCGGATATAGTAATCTTGGCACCATAATCAACCACTTGATGGGTGATGATTTCTCACCATTGTATTTAGGTACATTGATTTTTTTTGATGCTTGCAGTAGACTAAAATCCTAGTAAGGCTGAACGCAAGGAAATTTTTTTTTTTTCTTCTGAAGTTTTCAGTACTCCCCTTCATCCCTTAGAAACTTCTAACTCCCTTCTGTCTCCCTTGCTTTTTTCTTTAATTTTTTGACAAGAGTAAGCAACATAAGTCTGGATTATACTACGTATTAAGAAATGGAAGCATTAGTTTTTCCTAGGGTAAGTGTTGTAGGTCCTGGGAATTTTCTTATATATTTATAATGTCATGAACTCTAATAATCCTATATCCACTATCACTTTTTTGCTGCTTTAAATTGTGAACATATTAAAGATTTTGAATTAACTCTAAAAATCTTAAGCCAAAAATAACCAACAATGCTGCTGATTAACCCTGATTTCACCAAGATATCTAACTGAGATCCAATGACCAAGATTGATTAGACTTAAGAAAGTAGGTTGGGAAGAAATAGAGACATTTATTTATTTTGGTTTTATCTTATAAGGAAAAGGCTAATTACTTTTGCACTTCAGTGTCTCCCCAGATATTTGATAATAGAAAGAGGATTCTATTGAATAAACTCTATCAGGTTTATAGTGCTGATTTTTGTCATTACATAATGTCTGGGGAGCTATATTGGACACTCTGGCTGGGCATAATCTGAAATGAGTAATAGAAGAGGAAATGAAGCTCCAGCCCACAGGACAGCTTGGCCTTAAAGTTAATTTAATTGATATAACAGATCAGAGCCTCTAGGGCAAAAGTTATACTGCTCAACAATGGTTTCTGGAAGATGCATAAAGAAATTATGGTTGGCTTTTGGGGGGTAGTGTCATAAAAATGAGAGCAAGCTTGCATTAAATATTTCTGCACCCTTCCTCCAAGGGGACAACTTCAAGGTTAATAACAACATGAATTGCTAATCCTGATGGGTTTAGAGAACCAAATCTGGGCAGTATTAAGAATGCTATCCTCTTGTCCTTCTAATACTGGGAGGGGTTATCTGCTTCAGAGAAAAACATTAGAGTTATGTTTCTGGTCCCTCTCTTCATCGCACATAATCAGGAGCAGTTATACTGATCTCATCAATAATATTTGAAACAAGGTCTGTGAACATAAAATTGAAATTCTTTACATCTCATTTTATGATTGGCTGCCTACAGGGTAAAAATACTGTCCTCCCTCTTTCTCTGTCTTCCATGCGTTCACATATGTGGTGTAGGATGGGTTTCCATACACAGCTCAGGAGACCTAACTATAGCTAATTCACTACTAAGCAAAGTATAGGGTGAGGTAGCAGTTCTGGCAACTGGTTGGACTAGGGTCAGCTTAAAGACTCTGTCCCTGGTTGGTATTTGGGATAAGGGGCATTAGGATATAATAGATTAAAATTTAGATGTAGTCACATATCCAAGAGCCTTTTTAGGAGTAAAGCTGATAATCAACTCCCTTCTGTTTGACACCTTTGTGTGTTTCCCAAATCTTCTGTAACTGGTAACATGAATAAACACTATTTGCGATTACATACACATGTATAACTTTGTTTTTACCTTCCACTATTCTTAAGTTACACTCACTGTGAATGATTTCCCACATTTCTCAATGAAACTTAAGGCAAACTGCATAGATTTTCTGTTCATTTTTATGTAGTTGACACTCCTATGATCATTTTCACCCACTGAGTAATTATGAACTAAAACTGAGTATTAGAACAATAGTTGGAATGTTCAGTGTTACATATATTTTAAAGTCATGACATCCCTTTTATCTCAGTCGTTATTTTCATACCTTTCTGTAATGACCAACATGGCTTTTAATATCATAACTATGCTACCAATGTGATGCTTTTAGGTTTAAAAACTTGGAACCCAGAATTCTTCAAATTAGCATGTTAACCTGGGTTAGATTAACCTGCGGTGGAAAAAGAAAAGAGTTAACCAAGATTCAATCACTACAAGCACAGAATCCAAAACCCTGTGTTCCTGTTACACATACCAGTGGATTTGAAAGCACTGAGCATCAGAGTGATACCTCAGTTTTACTTAAATTCCAAACATTTCAGTACCACCTTGCAAGTATTGCCACATTGACATACCACTGTAATTGTTGTTTATATTTTGTAAGTGAAGGTTTGTTTTAATCTAAATGAACTGATCCACAAAAGAAATTTTATCTTGGTGCCCTAGTGAAAAATAAGGGTTTTGGGGGTTTTGGGTTTTTTGTTTTGTTTTGTTTTGTTTTTGTTTTGCATCTTGCAGCTTTTGTCTGTCCATCATGTATACTCCCTGTCTATTTTGAGGGAATTCTCCATGTGAGTCTTGGTGGTAGGCAGAATATACCTTGTGCCATAGAAATTGGAAGTGCTTTCCCAGCCCTCAGGCATTTTGCTGATTGGATTTCTAATCTGGAGGTAATTCTCTGCAGGAGAACTCATTTTGTTTGAGGGAGTGGCAACAGCAACAGCCAGTTTCTTGGAGCAGCAGTGGCAGAGCTGCACACAATAGGAGCTGGAATGGATGTTGTGGGTGGCAGTGGTGTGCACTGTGGTAGGGAGTTCAGCAGCTGCAGCAGCAGAAACAGCATCCTTGTGATACAATCCTTGTTTTCTGATATGGCTTTATTGGTAATTCTGGCTGACTAGCCTACCTGTATTCCTGCAATTTTTTTTTTGTTGTGACTTCCTCAAAATCCTAATAATTCTGTGATTTTCCCAATGATTTTTGGTAAAATCTTTTCTTACATGAATCAACCACAGTACATTTTTTGTTGCACACAGCTAAGAGCCTTGAATGATAAATGGACAATACAAGATAACAAAGATAGATACTGTAAAAGCAATCTCTATAGAGTCACCTATATGCCACCTGAAAGCATTTGGAAGTATTATGCTGGTATATATATAAGTCTTTGGAAAAACTCATCTTTGATACTTCAAAAAGGAATTTGGAAATTAAAGCTATTTTGATTGAAATAGAAGGGGATTTGAGGGAAAAAAAGATAATCTATTAAACTAAAAGCATAAATCTCAGAGCAGTTAAGATTTAATGAAAAGTTAATCCAAAGGTCAGAATAATTTTGGATAAGATCAAATAGGTCTTACAGGTTCTGAGATCTAAAAATACATACATTCAAAATTCTTGGGTAGTCAAGTGTATATTGGGAATGGCAGTTCTACACATCTGGCTGTAGCCATCTGGCTAGATGGGTAAGGATGTAAGAAAAGTGTGTAGGAACAAAAATGGGACATAAATATAAACAGGAGATGGGCTCCATGAAACCAAAGAAAACAGACCTGTTTCTCCTCACACTTCTTGAGAACTTCATTTGCTGCATCTCTGATATCCTTCTCAAAGTCTTCACTTTCCCTTCTTCATTTTCAAAGGGCATTGATACTGTAGTCAAGTATGGTTTTGTTTGTGTTTTTGCTTATAATAGAAATAAAGGATATTTTTCTTAAAATCAGGAAAAAAGTAAGAAATGGTTTCATATGAAAAAGACACAGTATGTTACCCACAAATCATTTCACCTGCATGTATAGTTTACCTACTACATCATTATGTTTTTGGTTTGTTCTTATTTGGCCATCTTATTTCTCCTAAATAATAGTTTGAATCATTTAAAATTGTTTTTTTATGAGGGGGGTAAAACATTGTTTTAAGTTGAATATTGACACTTACACACTGACAATGATTCAACTTTAAGCCATACACCAAGAAGCAATCTAGTAATTGTGACTGTTGGAAAGTCCACTAGGCAGGAATTCTATCAATTGTAAAAATACATTTTGAACCAATGGTTTTGGAGAATAATATGCTTGAGGAATAGCTATCCATATGAAACTCAAGGATTATTTGAATGGAGAATTTGAAAAAAAAATAGTATTGTAATAATAGGTTGAGTGAAATTTTTCCTGATGTCCTAGAATTGTGGCTAAGTCCCAAAGAGGGAAAATATCCTTACATTTTAAAGAAAACACCAAATCAGCCTCCAGGATTTTACAAGTGTCTGCTCCAACTTACTACCCTACAACTCTCCTTTCTGTATTCATTGAGGACAAAGATAGATTGAGAGATGATTGAATGATCTTGTGGTGAATGGTTTTCCAGGGAAACAAAGGATGATTTCCCATCCCAAAAACCAAGTGAGAGGAAGAACTCACAAAAACTGAATGGAAAGATGAATGGGCTGGCATGTCTTTCCGGATTGAGCATCTAATCAGGCATGATAAAACACTCATAATTTTTGTGTGTGACCTGAACAAATGCAAGAGAATTGGAGAGAGGTGGGCTGAGAAAAGGAGTAGCAGTGCAGTAGCCTGAAGTTTCATGATTTGTCTTGTTAAGAATTTGTGGAATTCTTGTAGATTGACTGTTCGTCGTGAAGGGTAACTATCATTTTGTAAAGGATTTCAACTGTATATGTTGCACAGTGGACTATCAATCATAATTTATGAAGTGAGGTTTAAGAGATTGCTTTTAAGACATACTTCTCATAGCAGAGAATTGTGCAATGAGGTCTTTGAAGGTACTCTGAAGAACCTATATATATGTATGTATACATATGTGTATATATGTATATATATGTGTATACACACACACACACACACAAGACAGTCAGTACTTGAATATCTGCAATATGTCTTCTCTGACTATGGCTTCCATGGCCAGGAAAGCCATGTGTTAGAGATATACAAACCAAAACACAAGACATACCGAAGACAAACTTACTACTTCTTCACCCAGTTTGTTAAGAGACATTGCCCTTTTCTCCTCTTTCTCTCCACTCAATAGTGGAGTTTCTCTAGATCCTAGGTGATGTAGAAGAAATAATGTATGTAAAGAAAAGGACATGCTCCAGCACCTACTCCCAAACCCTCAACCCACATGTTAAGCCTGCCCTGAGGAAGACAACTTTGAATTTGTCTTGAGATCAATAGTTAAAAGTTTGCTAGGCTTTAATAGTTAGAACTATCCAAAAAATTATGAGACCTACTCAAGCTGTTTTTAAGAGATAGGAAAGGAGATTTGACAGAACATAGTTGAATATAATGATGAGAGAAAATAAATCTATTACATATTTTATACCCTAGGATAGTAAGACTCATCTAACTCATTATATAAAACACAATAACAAATAAAAGAGATGTTGACGAATGATTAGGTAATTGAATTTATGGTTTTCTTTTTTAGGAAACAAAGCAAAAGGTAGCATGAAAGGTTTATAGAGGATTTCTGAAGCTTACATTTTCATTGCTTGACTAGAAGGAAGTCCTCTCTGAAGAGTTAAAACCTGACAAGTGCACTCCCCTCAGATCAAACAGAGCTTCATGATAGAAGGCATCTTTGCCTCGCCTCTCCAAAGCCAAACTGACCAAGATGACAGGATGCAAAAAGAAATATTTGTCTCAAGGTATATAAGTTCTGACCCTGTAGAGTGCAGATTGGAAAAAAAAGGCAAAAGTTCAGTCAGTTGCTTTGACTTTTTTCAAAAGAGCACTGGAAATGATGGGATTCCTTCCTTTTTTCTTCACTTAAATCACGGTTACCGCACTCATGAATTATGGAAACTATGAACACCTAGTCTTGCAAGCTGTGTGTGTGTGTGTGTGTGTGTATTCCTGGAGTGAAATTTTTGATATGGTAATTTTTCATAAACTTTTCATCTGCAGACATTGTTTATCATTTTATTTTACTATATTAACTTGAACAGAACTCATGCTCCCTTTTGTTTATCTCCAAAGGAACCAAGTCCCCATTTTACTGAGCAAAGTTAAAACGATTTTAGATATTTTGGGTTTCGAAATTTTCTAGGTAACAAGTAATAGCCAATAGCAAATATTTTATAAAATCATCCAGAACAGTTTTGTGTATCCTGACCATGATATGAAAGGATTTCCTGAGGGAGAGACTGAAAATTCCCTCCCATTATAATGAGTTCAAATGTTTGGGGATATCACCTCAATAACCTAATGTCCTTTTTAAAAACCTGCCTTCTCCGAGTAGGTTTTATAATTTTCTACTGTGAAATGTTTTTCTCCCCTTTTACTCAATGAACTGCGTGTTTATGGAAAGTATGAAATTGCTATTTGGCTACCTTATCTCCCCAGTAAAAAGATAGCTGTTAACATTATTGATCGTGATTCTATTTTTCCATTTCAATAAAATACAAATATGTCAGTCAATTATTAATTGAATAATATTGAATATGTGTTGGTATATTTATTCACCTCTAAGTAAACATGACAAGTCAATGTGAGCTTGGGAAGTAAATGCTACTGAAGATTTGGCCTTCAATGGGAGGCTGACTTTCATTTTTACTTATCTATTGAAGTATAGTGTTCAGTAATATGCATATTCCTCCTGCTTTTAGTAGCATTTACTGTTCTTCTGTAGCTGGTAGCCAGTACTTTCATTTTAAACAGAATCTCAAATAAGTCCACTGACATTTAAAAACTGTAGACACATCTAAAATGTGGAAATTTAGAATGATTTTTTGGCTTGGGAATTGAAGGCATCCAGCAGTAATTAAGGTGTCTTATTTAGTTCTGACCTGATGGTTTTGTTGCCTGTAATTTATCATGTTTAATTCTGGTGGAGGTATCTTAAATAACTCTTCAAAGGTCATTGAAAATATCCCAGGGATTTAAAAGAGTCAGTGGATTTTTCTGGAAGGATTCATATTTACCCTTTAAAATATAAAGGAGTATAAATTTGCAGACAACACTTAGGAATAGCTGATAATTGATCCTTTCAATTTTTCAATCAAATCATAATAAAAAGTAAATGATTGCATATGCTGAGGACAATTTAGATCATATATATGTATATGTGTGTATGTAGATATATAGAATATCTGTAAATATACATGTATGTGTACTATATGAAATATACCTAAAATAAAATGTGAACGTGCTTACAATATCTTTTTTAATCTTGTAATGGTTGTGATAACTCTAATCATTTTTGAGTTCAATATATTACTTTACTCAAGGGTCTAGATTGTTTTTCATGAATACCTTATCTAGCCATCACTCTTGAGCAGAGAATTACATTAAGAAGTTTAATTAATAGAAGATTTCATATAAAAGACTTCAAGTTGAAAATTCCCTTTCCTCGTAAAACCTAATTCAGTGTTTAAAATGTTGCTCTTATCATGAGGAGTTAGAGAGGAAGTTAACTTTGAATTTCTAGGCTCACAATGACTACAGACTTGGTGGTTGTGGTGGACCCATACTTTCATTGGCAATGGGTTATTAAAAAATATTTGAAAATAAAGCAATAAAATTACATATTATAACTGAGAATTTTATTGATAGTAATATAAAACATACTATAAAATCTCTTGTTGTTGCTCCAGAAGATACTGAGTTTCTTTGATCCTGGCAACCCAGCTGAGAGATAAGACTTTGCAAAACCATGAAGATCTACTAGTAGTCTCTTGCAACTGATGCTGGAAGCTTTGAGCTAGGAATTTCCTTTCTGTATTACTGTATTCCTGTTCCCCACGCAGGGACCACAAACCCCCACCACACACACACGTTATAGGTTAAGGAAACATGTTCAATTCTAATCATTAAGGGGTTGATGTGGTAAAGTAGGCTGAGTTTAGATGTGTCTTGAGTAAGAGCCCAGCATGATCAAGAAGTTTCAAGTTTTGAGGAAGTTCAAGGAGTTCCTTCATCAAAATGGCAAGTGGAGAGAGAGGAAAGGGGAGAGGGCTGTGACCACATTCCTCTCCAGGGCAAGGTGGAGGACCTTGTTTCCTCATTTTAATAATAGAATCATCTATCAAATACTTCAGTTAACTTTGAGGATGCGTAACACTTCCTTCATCTGGGAGAAAAATGTCATTATCATTTATCTCAGTAAGCTAATTCATGAACCATATGTGCATTAAATTAGGCAAACAGGTTGTATATGCTGGTTAAATATGGCATTTGACTGTTGTAATAGAAACAGTGGTGATAGTAAGATATAGATACATTTCCAGTGTTTGTGGGACCTAAAGATGTCACAATTTGGGGGACTTTTTTTTTCTATCATTCCCTTTTCTCAACTGCTCTGATGTCTGTTGGACACATGGAGTCTTAGCTGATAGAAAAATAAATATTTTTTTCATTAGTGCTATTTTTTTTCTTCCAAATATCTTAGCCCTTCATTTTTTTTCTTGGCAGAAATAATGTTACTTTTAAGACCTTGGGAGTTCAGTATGTAGAACTTTTCTCTATAGCACTTCATTGTGTCAATCTTATCTAACCTGATAAAGAGTCACTATGGCAGAAACTCTTAGCTACTTTTCTGCATACCTTGAACTTACCTGGATATCTAACTCTTGAATTATTTACCTTAAAATGCAAGCCCACATCAAATGATTTGTCTGTTTCTGTGAACACAGATAAATTAAACTTAGTACTGCTGATGAGCATCTGACAGTGAGGAAGAAAAATCTTCAAAACTGCTTCTATCTGAATGAAACAGTCAGAGACAGGAAGATAAAAATCTATTTCAAAGTTTATATTTAAGACAGCTCTTCACATAGAAGTGGGCCTTAACTCCCACAGGGAAAATAAAGAAGATTAGTAAAGCACTGCTTTGACATTGAATTAAGAAGTGTTGGAAAGAAAGAAAACCAGAACAAAAGGGTTTTTTGTTTTTGTTTTGTTTTTAAATGTCCAGGAATGAATCTGAATATTAAAATATTTAAATTCAAAGAAGAAATTTGATATAGCAAGAACTAGAAAACAAGTTGAAGGGAGAGGTGATTGTAATGAGTATGATTAAGAACAGAAACAATGAGAGGCAAATATAAACAATTCAAAGAATAAGCAGTATAAAAATGCAAAAAGTAGACATCAAAAGACTATGCTGATAGAATGAGAGTATGATTTTTATAATACAGATAGGCATGCAATTAATAAGGTTATATTCTGGTGACTTATTTAAGCTTTTTAAGGGGTTATCTTAAAATGTTTTATTTCTTAAATTGGTTTACATGATAATGATTGGTGGTTTGAGAGCGTCTAATCAGTCTGTTATATGTATTTTTGTACTCCAATCATACCAAAAGAATTTTTTCTTTAAAAATAACTCAGAATTTTAGGTGACCTCCTAATATATAATAGTAGTAACATTTTATCTCAATGTCAAAAGGGAGGGCATGCTTTTTTGGCTTCATTTATGTAAAAATCATAATTTTGAAATAGGCTTTTCTCAGCCTCTCCTCAATCTTCACATGTTCAGTATAAATTTTCTAATCAATATTTCTCTTCTGAATTTTTTCTGTTAATAACATTGAACAATTAGAACTTCAACAAACTTGCAAATTAGCAATGTTTTATGATCAATAATAAATTTGTTACAATTTTTTAGACCTTAGTAATTTCATAACAATTCCAAGTTGACATTTCAAGGGTGAGTTTATTAATTTGGAATTCAATTAATATAAGGCAAAATATTAAGAACTCTTTACATTGTATTATTATTCTATGTTTGGGTACGATTGATTCCTCTAGTTTATGTTAAAAGTAATATAAAAGGCAAGAAATGGAGTAAGACTGCTGAAGTGAAAAGAGAATATATACAAGACCAGTTCACTTGGCTGTGTTTCATTAATTTTAATTTCTGTTGTTTCACATCACAATTGGTGATAATTTGTATATGAAAATCATTGTACTATCTTAGTTTATATCATTGCCATTCCACACATCCTTGAGTTACTGGAATTTGTTTTCTGATTCAATCATCCAGCAAACTTTTATTGAGCCAATACTCTGGAGTAAGATTTTTGCAGTGAAAAAATATGTATTGACATGGTCTCTAACCTAACATTGATAAACCCTTAAAAATACCGAGAAACCCATATGTTTCGATCACAGTAGCATGTGTTTTAAATAATAACTGTGAAAAAGATTGGACAGATAATACAGTTTATATTCAAAGACCCTTAAAGTCAACACTGGCACTTTCTTTCACTGTTAATAAGCTTAGCATTCGTGAGAGATTATCGAGAGGATATTTGCATTTCTATTTTTAAGAAACTGATTTCATTATAAGGCAAGAAATTTTTGCATGTATTCAAACCCTGCTTATTAACATGTTCCTACATAAATCTTTAACATTTAAATCGCCCTAGTGTTACTTAAACCACTGTAAACTAAAATGCTGTTTGAGTTTCATTAATTTAGTTTCATAAATAAAATCTATCCTCTCTAAAAGTGAATTTGGGATAAGTATATATTATTAAATATTTAGCCAGTGTTAATTTGATAGAAAATGATTTTCTCTGTTATTGTCTATTATGGTGCTCCCTTCTGGAGATTGATCACTCAATAAGTTTTCTTCTCCTCTAAGATGAAGAAGGCATGAATGTAGAAATAAAAGTGAAATAATATATTTCCCTGCTTTAAACAACTGCCTGAACCCTCCCCTACACACATATTCACTTCTGTTGATATAAAGTTATGTCACAAGGTATTGCTAATTTTGACATAACATATAAAGCAGAGACAAGAGAGAGCCAGGGCGTAAATGTAAGGAGCTGATAAGATTCAAGACAAGTCAGAGAGGCCTAAAATGGGGGTGAACATGCAATGTATCATCCAAATCAGCCACTTTAGAAACTGTAAAAGGATACTGTTAATAATCACACCTGTGCAACAGACATGACACCCACCATTACCCACTCTCCCTTGCCATTAACTGTGAGAGTTTAACACAAGATACTTTTAAAGGGCTTGGGAATTGGTAGGGGTTTCAATTTTCACAGTATTCTGTAGATATAAAGCTTATTTGATCATGTTGTTTTCTGTTAATCATCTCTTTGGCCTAATGTTGAATGTTTGCTATTGGTGTGAAAATAGCTTCCCAGTATTCTTCCACATTGCTGAAATTTGATTCAATTTTCATGCTAATTGAAATGTGATACTGTACCTGAAACCTCACTCATACACACACACACACACACACACACACACACACACACACCCTTATTTATAATGCTAGGATCATATGTCAAATAAGAACGGTGATACTATTTATCCCAACTTTAATGTGTTTTTTTTTCTTACTGGCATGATTGATATCCCATGATGGAAATTATTTGCTTAATGACAGATTAGATTTAAAGCACAAATTTGCTCACTAACCCAGATATCTCTACATCTTACAATATTTCTAAGAAATAGAGAACTAAGTTTGAAAGAGCCTGACTTTTCACTTAAAGTTATGCATACCCAGTGATTTGATCAAAAATATATCTCACCTGATAATATTAAAAAAGAAGATTTCTTTGTACAGCCTCTAGTATGTGTCTTCTCCATCACCAGTCTTCTTTCATTGCCCAAATGCTTTATCCCCCAAATGCATGGATTATTGTAATAATCTTTAATCTCCTAATTGGTCTCCTTCCCTGGAGTCTCAGGCTCTTCAAATTCACCCCAGATCTTTTTACCATAGTCATCTGGATAAAATACCAATTTAATTATGTGCCTTGCCTCCCACGTTAATAACTCTAAAGCTCTGCATTGTCTATGGGACAATGAGGTGTCTAAATTGCTTAGAGTAACATGCCAAGGATCCTGTGTATCTTGTCACCTCTTTGACATTTCTCATTTTCCATGCCCCTTCTTCATGGCGTTCACTCTTATCTGAATTCCCTTTTCTTTTTCCTCAATTGTCAGTATCTGTTAACTTACAAAATTCAGTTCAAGCCGACTTTTCCATAAGTTTTCTGACTCCTTTCATCTCATTAAATTTAATCACCAACTCCTTTGCGATTCCACTGTACTGTGTATGCATTTCTATGATATTTTACTTCATACAGGTATCTGAGGATCAGTAAGTGTATTTTCATTTTCAATTTCCAATACCTAAAAAAGTACCTGATAAAAGTAAACAGATAAATTCTGTTTGACAAATAAGTAAGTGAGTTACCATGGATGAGTAATTAGACTTTCCTAGTTTTAAAATTCTATGATTTTAGGTATTTGGACTCTAAGACCATCCTTGATATAGCAGCTAAATTAATTACCTCATCCGCCTCTTCAGATTTTATTCTCCCTTCTATCTGAGTTCATTATGCCTCAGCCTATTTAGGCCAGTTAAAAAGTGGAATCCTAAAGGAACCTTCTCAAGATCTTTTGAATTAGTCAGTACTGTATAGTACCTAAAAAAACATCTATCCTTTATTCTAAACCTGGAAATCACATTTTTTCATGTACCACATGACTGATGGAGCTAGAAAAGTAGAACCTTAGAGTAAATCCATGAAGAGTAGTGAGATGCATTGCTCTTTCCTGGCAGATAATTTGAGCTATCTATCAAAGTGTCAGGCCATGCTCTAGAATTTTACTATAATACCTTGAATGTTGCAGAATGTTATGCATCATATTTTAAAAAGAGTTTTCTGGGATAAAGGTATATCTTTTTTTAATATCTCTTAGAGGGTTGCTTCAATTAGCTTTAAAATACAAATCAAAGGAAAACTTTAAAGCCAATATTACTATGTTTGCAAATAATATCTAAAAATGATAATAGGAAGATTGGCTTATTTTATTTCCTTTTCTAATTAGATATGAAATGAAGTTAAATTTATACAGCTCTTAGTTTTATACATAGTCTCCTCTTTTCCTACCCACATTGCCATGTTTAATTATCTTTTCCCATTTTCCTACCTCTCACTGTTCCTTATTTTCCCTTCTTGTGATTTTCTTTTCCTTTTCTGCATTGTATATGTCCCTCTCCATTCTCTTAATCCTAGTTTTCTCTGAATTTTAATTGCCCCTTTTCTTTATGTTTGTTAGAGTAAATTGCAAGTAATCTAATGATTAAATTATTTTATATATAAATTTAAGCAACATTTTGTTTTTAAGCCATTTATACTTAATGTAATTACTAATGTACTTCAGTTAAATCTGCCACTTTGTTCTGTTTTATGTTTGTTCTATTTGTACTATATTATTTTCACTTCCTTAAGTTATTTTGATTATTTTTTCTTCTCTATTTCTTCATTATTCATTCCTTTGGAATTTTATACTACTATCATAGAAATTACAGCATGCATCAACTAATTAAAATCTGTTATAAAGTAGTGTTTTTATGAATTTTTTAAAATTTCACATTTATTCAATGCCTCTTGCCATTTAAGTTACTATTACTATGTATTTTATAACTATATTTATATTTTAAATCACACATATTATTGTTATTTAGTGTGTGAATTCAATATTCATTTAGATTTCTTCAAATATTTACTCTTTCCTTTGCTGCTTGTTCCTCATGTATCACCATGCTTCTTCCATCTTGAATCACTTTCCTTCTGCCTAAAAAGCGAACTTTAGTGTTTCCTTTGGTTTTGGCTTATGGATAATGAATTCTCTCAATTTTTGTTTCTCTAAATATATCTTTGATTGGTGCCCATTTTTAAAAATTGTTTTCATTTGATGTACAATTGGAGGTTGACAGTGATTTTTCAGGCATTTGTTTTGGGGGTTGATCTATTTTTAGTTTCCTTTAATACCTTGGGTGTTAGCACTCTCAGGTTTCAGCTGAAAGCCTGAAGTCTTTACCAGCAGCAGTCCTCTTCCTCAGAGTAAAAGCTATACCAAATGTTAGATACTCTTCTTTGGGCCTCTCTTATTTCTGGGATCTTGGTCCTCCAACTCCTTGACTGCCTTGGAGCCTCACAGCATCTTCAAACAATTGCTTTTATTTCTCTTATTTTAGTTTTTTCAAACTTTTTCTGATTGAAGTTTACAGAAGAGTTATTCTGAAACAAGCTGTTCTACTGTTATCAGTGACATTAGATGACAGCAGAAATCTTCTTAAGCATCTTATCGTACCTAGATTTTATTTGTCACACTCAAAGATTTTTCCCCTTTTTTCTCTAATGGGTAGCAATAACTCTGTTAATCTCTATTGGCACATGAGATATAAGACCTTCAAGACTTTACTGAGTCCATCACCCAATCTTCATGTAAAAATTTTATCAAAAATTACTCACTTTTAAATAATAACATTCATCTCTTAATTTTCACAACCATCAAAAATGGAGTTTGGCGCACCCAGGCAATTAATTACTCTGTATATGCCATTGAAAGACCTATCTTTCTTTTTGCTTAAACACGTATTACAGATATAACATTTAAAAATGATATTTGGAACAATTATTACAAGATTAATATTAATATTTTTAAATTTGTCATAAACTCTTCTACCTGCTTTCATCTGTGCCATTGATTCATACCTACAAATTGTGCCCCCAAGCTTGGAAAGCATGATAAATATGTGAAGTTATGATAGAGTAAGATGTCGCATTGCTAATTGAATTTAATACTATTTTTCTGAGTCTTAAAAGAGGAAACCATAAATTCATACATATTTTTCAGGCTGACTAATCTGTACTAGTTAGATATTGTGCAAAGCACAAGAATTACAAAGATGTACAGTGAATACTCCTCATTTTATAGAGCCTGTTATTTTTCTAGAATCTGTTATTTTTCTATTTCTAACATTAAGTCCTCTTTGAGAAGATAATATACTGTTTTTAACTCAGGAAAGAATTATTGAGCCTACCACTCACTGTGCTAGATGCTGTAGAAGTAATGAGACAATTATCACTATACTTGCCCTCTTGGAAATTGTAATCAAGAATGTATGGGGGATCCCATCCATTTCATGTTTTGATTTCTTGAGAGATGAAATCAAAATTAAATACAATTTAGTAGGATCATATTCTTACTTAACATTGAGAACACTTTATTTAATCAAAAAGCTTTTCCAAATTAAATAAAATTTAGAGATTGGCTAGACAGTCTTTTCATTATAATAAATAGCCAACTAGTAGGTAAGACTGGATATGCAACAGAAGATGTAAAGATGCTAGCACAATTCTATTAACTATCTATTTCAGACTTTCACAGGGTAATTTACTTTGGATGTTCAATATTAGAAAAGATACAAAGAAGTACTCTATTTTAAGTTTGCTAAGCCATTGAGTTTACTGCTATACTTTTACTGGTGTTTAAATAAAAATTTAATAGTTATGCTCATGGAGAGGTGTTTTGAAATGGTAGTTTAGTTTTATGACTTATTTATGTTAGTTACAGTGACCATTCTCTCTACCCTTCTGGTAGAAAGATACGTATAAAACACCAGAGATAAAGCTTGTGCTCTAAATTGAGCTATTTTATTTTTCTTTTATGTTGAAGTAAAACTACAACTTCTTCCCACTATGCTTATGATCAACAATGCACATTTCCATATTTTAAGCCTTGGTAAGAGACAGATTATAGGTGGGAACATTGAAGACGTCAGTGCTTAAGTGACAATAATAGCTCAATACCATGACTTTAATTATCGGTGGCTTTTTGGTATAACTAAATAAGCTAGTCCCAAGTAGGACCTAATTTCCAGTTGCCACAGAACACTATAAAATAAAATTTTTTATATGTCAGAAGCCTTGACCATAAAATCTTAGCAGAGAGAACTGATTGGTGTCTTCTCTTCCTTTGAGGATAAACATCTTATTGACAGGTATGAAATTAGTTTATGATTTGAGTTATCTTTTAAAGAAAATAATATTATGGGAACACATCAAAGTGTCATTTCACCATCTTCTGCATTATAAAAAGATTAATAATTTACCTTTGAACTTATTTTCATGTAATACTGTTTATCTTTCCTTTTTATCCCAGAAATATTTTCTTTTCTCTCCAGCCAGATTTCAGTTTGGCTCTGCAACTCTCATCTTGTTCATATTTTTTAAAACAGGCTCTAGTATGTGAACAAGGTATTGATTACAAGGTTAGCATGAAAAATCTACAAATGAGAAGTGTGCTGTGCACTGTGATAGTGTGTTAATACACAGATAGATTATGGAGGTGGTGGGTAATTAAGAAAATATAGTACCTGGGAGAAAGGGAATTGCACGTTAATTATGACTTATAATTGTCAGTAAATCTCTCAATATCTAAATATTTTTACCTCCATTCATTATTCATTCATTCACTCATTCATTTCTTCATTCAACAAATAATGAGTGAGCCCTACCATAGGTCAGGCACTGGGTCAGGCATTTGCTTTTTCAATTCTTGGTAGAGTTTCTGTAGGATATGTTCCGCAGGATATATATGAACCTAAAATGTATTAATTTTAATAGAAGAAAAATCATCCAGATAATCCTGGAAAATGTTCACAGTATGTGGCTATTTAAGCTTTTGTTTGTTTTTAGTGTATAGCTTAATTTTTAATTAGGAAAAACTTTACATAGTTAAATAGCTAAAGACAGCCTCTGAATAGGTTTTCTGTGATGCAAAATATTATGTTGGAGGTAAAACTGATTTCTGGAAAAAGCACAAGGGCAATGTGATCCAAGGCATGTCAATATTGCATATTTGGATATAACTTTTTGAATTTCCTTTCAGGGAGTTAGTTGGCTTAGAGATCATTGAGTTTACAACTTACAAAATAATTGTAAACATATTGTTTTCTATTCAATCCATTTGAAATTGTCAGACAGCAGCAGTCAAAGGAGCAAATTACTTTTTAATATTGCAACAATTTTATTATTTTTCTTAGTTTTGAATATTCTATTATTACCTGTTGTTTTCTCCCATATGAAGATAGCTGTTTGGATTTATAACTGCATTTCTATTTCCTCATCATGAAAAGCCTTTTTCCTTCACATCTGTGTGATCCATTCTCTCATCTTCTTCAGTTGTATGCTCAAATATTACCTTTCCAGTGGGGCTTTTCTTGGCCATTTTATCTAAAATGACATTCATACTAAGATGGCACTGCTTTTGCCCCTTCCCTGCTTCATTGTTCTTCATGATATATTTCCATCTGATGGATTATATTAACTGTCTCTGTTGGTCCACCTCCATTGGAATGCAAGCTTAATGAAATCAGACAAGTGCATCTCTTTTGTTCCCGACTCTGTGTCTAGTAATAGAAGTGTGTCTGACAAACATTAGACACAATACATATTTGTAGAAAGACTGACTAAACAGATACCTTTTGAATAAGACTCCAGTGATGTAATCTACTTTTATATAGCTTATAAATCCCTTACAGGCAGAAATGTGATCATATTTTAAACTTGGTTTTCCATACCCCTAACGAACTGCCTTAAATAAACCTATGCTCAATAAATTTGTTTATAAATTGATCAAATAAGTAATGAGATGAAACGCCAACACATAATTCTTGCATAATGGATTAGTTTCAGTCCAATGTGACCACAGAACTGAAAATTTATAGCTGCACACTTTGAAATCGTCATCTTTCTGGCAGATGACATTTTCAGAATACCTTTTTCCTGCAATCAAATTCCATTCTTCTACTTAGAAGGCATAAATTTAACTTGAGTGTGATGAAAGAGAAGGGAGACAGTAAATAAGTCATGAGCACACATAAAATAGGATGTTATGTGTTAAATGATAGAAGAAAGTAAATCAAGAGAAGCGGATAGGGAGTAACTGATGAGACAAGAGGTGAAGATAATGGCTTAGTCCAGATGCTATGGGTGGGGCTGGTGAGTTACATAAAAAATCGCCAGACCTTGAGTTCTGCAACTAAAATATTGAGATAATAATCGTGGTTGATTTAGAGAGTGGTTATTGTGATTACATGTGATAATGTATGTGAAATATTTAGCCTTGTGTCTAGAGTGTAATCAAGTCTCAATAATGGTGAAATGCAGTGCATGGGGGCTTAGATAAATATGTGGCAAAGAGTCATTATTTCATCCAGTTTATCACTGATAACAGAATTGTGGGTATCAGAATACTGTCCTACTCAGGCACCTCAGTATTCTACTCAGAGGTAATCTGCGAATTATCACAACAGGCAGGATTCTTCCCTGACTATAGAAGACAAATACACTTGGTACAACCATTGAAAACTTGTGATGTGCACAGATATGTTAGCGGCAGAGTAACGTGATTTTTCTAATATGGTCTACTGTTGACTGTTAAAGGCCTTGGGCAATTAGCAGACTGATGGAAATATCTAGAGTAGGAAAACATTGTTTTTGCATTTTTATTGTTTTTCCTGATACTTTGCTTAGTCTGCATGTTTGGACCACTTGTGTAGACAGGCTATCTGCCTTTAGTATTCCAATCTCTAAATCACTATTCTCAATAAATTAAGAGTTATTTCAAAATATTAAATATATATATGTATAAAATCAATAGCACTGATTTTACTTAACTAATAGCAAGCTATTCTTAAGTCATCCATTTTCCATCTCTTTCTTTCCTATGAACATCTTTCCATCTAGCCTGAATCTGTTGGCATTGAATGAAAAGAATAATGTTAGTCACACAGAGGTATCTGGATATGTAACATCACAACTCTTTACATCCCCCACGTTAGAGCTTTGTAACGTTAACTGCAGCAGAAACAAACAATAAAAGGCTTCAGCCTTCTGTATGAATTAGATGTGTTCAAGCTTTCTCAGTGCTGAACCATATTTTTTATTTCTCGTATTTGTAATATAATTAAATCCTAGAACTGAAATATTTAAATTAAAAACAAAGACCATGTCAGGTTACATATTTATTTAGCACATGTTCAATACTGGGCACTGTGTTAAGAGGGAAGAAGACTTTCAAAAATGTTTAAAGCCTGTACTCTGTTCTGCAGGAATCAAAAGTTTATTTCATCCTGAAAAGTTACACAGCACGTGCATTGGATATATTTGTTTAAATAGTGGATTGTGGAGTCTTGAATATCAAGAATACAGGCATCCCTCAGTATGCTGAGGGAGATTGGTTCCAGGACTCCCACAGACACCAAAATCTTAGGATGCTCAAATCTCTTATATAAAGTGCTGTAGTATCTGCATGTAATCTATGTGCATCCTCCTGAATACTTTAAATCATCTCTAGATTACTTATAATGCCTACTACAGTGTATGTAAATGTTACGTGAATAGTTGACAGGCCCAGCCAACTCAAGTTTTACTTTTTGGAACTTTCTGAAATGTTTCATTTCCTGAATATTTTTGATCCCTGGTTGGTTAATCCTTGGATGCGAAACTTGTGGATATGAAGAACCTACTGTATCTATGTGGTCCAGTCATCTTAGATCAAGCTGAGACAGTAGAGGATGTGGAGATTTTGTTTGTAAGATTGGATGAAAAGTATTCCCTGCCTTTATTTAGTGATTTTTGGAAACTCCTTTGTCTAATTAGGTGACAAAGTTATTCCATCATTCTTTGTAGTTTTATTCCTGTCCCATTTGCTAAGGAACTTTTTCCTCTCAAAGTTAAATCTCATCTTCCCACTTCCCAGTGTACATGCTTTATCGTGACTTAGACTGTGCGAATGGTTTCTCCATACCTTCTTTTTCCCTGATCACATTTTTTCTTTTCTGAGGGAGGCCATACAGGGTCCCAAGGACCCAAAAGATTGAAATACTACTAAAGAATACAGAGAGACTTGAGT
This sequence comes from Hippopotamus amphibius kiboko, assembly GCF_030028045.1. Taxonomy (NCBI): domain Eukaryota; kingdom Metazoa; phylum Chordata; class Mammalia; order Artiodactyla; family Hippopotamidae; genus Hippopotamus; species Hippopotamus amphibius. Next base: position 73,989,473 of record NC_080187.1, read on the forward strand.
TTCATAACACAGAAGCCAGGAACTGGGCACCTGAAGCCAGATTCCTGGGTTGAAATCGAGGATCAACCAATTCATTGTATGAATGTGATCAACGTACAAGCAAACTCTTGCCTGTTTATGTTTTTCCCTCTTTAAAAAAGGGTAGTAATATTACTTACCACATAGGAATGTTGCAAAGATTAAATGAGGTTTTACTTTTCTTCTTCTCCCTCTCCTTCTCCTTCTCTTTCTTCTCCTTCCTCTCATTATTATCATTAATGTGGTCTTAGTAAACACTTCTAGGAAAACAAGCAACTCACTTTTTACAACAGGAGAAACCGTAAGACATATCCAATTATGCATGCAATCTGAATAATATATAAATTTACATTCAGAAGTCACTCAAAGGACATAAATCAAAATAACTTTGACATGAATTAATCACCAATCAGGAATGTCTTGTCCCAAGACAATGCAGATAAAGATAAGAAAAATGTTTCTGGCTTTGCATTCCTTCAGGATGGCAGTCAATAGCATATGTACCATAAGAGATAAATAGGAAGGATTTAATGTTAGAAGATGGTTAGGACCAGCAGGGGATCATACCAAGAGAATGTGGAACAATACCCTGAAGGCTGAGTGAGGAAATACTTTTCATTTGCAGGATATGTATATGGATATATATTCCAGTTGTATCATATTTTATTCATGTACAATGGTATCATATCCACAGGCTGGTATTTTCAAAGTCTTGTTTACTGAATTTAAAGAGATCCAATTTGTGGAATAAGCATGTTTTCCCAAACATGTCGCTTGATGATATGATACCTCTCACAAGAATAAAATGATAGAATGAAGATAAATTTTTAAAGATGAGATAGGTTGAGAGCAACCCTAAGCTCCAGGCCAGTGAAGGAAGAAATGGAAGCAGATAGTTCTATCTTATTCATCCTTTTGTTTCTAGTACCTGGCACAATACCTGGAACACAGTCAAAATGCAATAAATATTTTTGAATTAATATATAAATTAGAGATGGTGAATTTCTTTAAAATCATTTCTCAGTGTATTTATATGATGGAGTAAGAAATTTATTATATTTATGTATTCAAATTTATCACTGCAGATAAAACTTTAATCATAATATCATTTCACCAGGGATACTATTTTTGAATCTGTTAAGCCAAACTATTTAATTCTTAGTAACTTATACTTGTTCCTAGTTGCCTTGGTGTTCTCCTCCAATTAAACCCTAAGGAAGGTAGACATGCAGTTTTGGGGGTTGAAAATAGGGTTTTCAAAATGCATGTGTCAAGCAAGCATTTTAATCTGTGAGGAACAATTTTTTGCAAGAGTAAACAGTAAATTTTGAGAGTGCAAAGCCTGTATGACTAGAGCATGTAAGTTTTCAATAAACCATTTAGTAGGATGGTGACACCATGCTGACCCTAGGAAAGGGATTAAGTCCCCCTCTGAGACTGGAAGGAGGGACTTAGAGAGAAAGGCACAGGTGGAGGACCTGAATACAGCCCAGAAACTGGCCTGCTCCCTGCCAGCAGCCACTCTACCACCCTGTTACCTTGTTCCAAGTGCCCTGAATGGGGGCTTTGTAGGACAGGTGTAGTCTGAGAGACTGATGCTGATGCCCTGCTTAACGTGTGTGTGTACACATACATACACACATATGTATACACATGCATATACATATATGTATACACATATGCATACATATATGTTTACACATACGCATACATATATGTACATGCATACATATATGTATACACATACACACATATATGTATACACACATATATATGTACACAACCATATCAATATGTAAGTCTATCTATCTATATATACATATACATTTGGTTATAGTTTTCAATTTCTCATTGGCAACATTTTTCTACATTCCTACTCATTTCCTTTTTTCCTCCTTTCCTCTTTCCTTTCTTCTTACTTCTTTTATATAGGTAGAATGTTTGAATAGATCTATTTCCGGTTCCATTACATAATATTACTCATCTTGAGAAGTAGTGGGATTTTTCTTAATCAGCTGTTTGAGGGAGGTCCCATAGTAGCAGAATTTCACCTAAGGATCTATTTATTATGCCCTATTTTAAAGTTTTTTTTTTTTTTTTTGTCTCCCCAGTAAACTGAAAAGGTCAGGGTTGGTAACAATGCAGTATCTTCTCTCGACAAGCATACACAGATAGTTTACTTTCTGCAAAAATGATTTGCTTGGGTTCTTCCTAGTTTGTTTCAGCTCCATCTTACCTGCCTCCCAGACGTGCTGGGGAGAGGGACTTTTGTGGGAGAGGGAGTGAGTGTAAGTGGCCATGTGGTGTATGAGGCATCTCTGTGGGTCTTTACATAGGAAATGGAATTGTACTCCACTCAAGGGCATGGCTCTCTTTTGTCATAATCATTATAGTAGAAATATGAGAAAGCAAGTTTGAAAGGGAGCATACCCCAAAGAGGGCAAGTCCAACATGCAGCTGTGATGCGGCGGACTAGCAGCAGAACTATTATGAAGATAATAACTCACACAGGAAATCAGAGGCTTGGGTAAATGCATAGGCTGTTTGAAACCCTGCCACTCTACCTGTCTGAAGAGGTGATTGAGGGACATAGTACAATTTCTCTTCTTTTGGTGCCTGTAAGTGTCATGATTTGCTAGCCTTTCCATTGCACGACAGAAAACCATATAATTATGTATTTCCTGTCTACACCTGTCCCTCTATATTTCCCTCTGCAACTGCTTGTCATTTAACTAATTAGATAATTATGCTGTTCATTTAATCTTCATTGGACACCTATTCTGTACTAGGCATAATATTAAAGAAACACATGTTCCTCCCTAGTTCATGGCTTGGGAAGAAATACCTATAAATAAATAATTATAAGCTCAAATTTTAAGTGTTCTAACAGATGCATATTCATGTGTCTCATTATAAAATAACTAGAACATTATAATCACCATGAAAGGTGGTATTCATTTGGGAATTTGAAGACTAACTGGAAGTAGATGGTAGAAAGAGTTATGGCAGAAACAAAGTCAGCCTATTGTTGCCTAGGAGGTGTGATGCTTTTCCTTCTGCAAGATTTGAACCTGTTTCTGAAATGGCCTTAAGCATCTTTCTATCCGAAAAGGTCCAAACAACATAAGAATCAGATTACCAGTGTATGAATAAGAACATGTTGAGTTGTGAACATATCATTGTTTTCTTAACCCAAGCATAAAAACCTTTTCCTATTTTCATCTCATTTCTTTTATGATATGAGAAGATTAATAATAGGAAAGAGGTCACAGGAAATATTGTTGAACAAAATTAAAACCCAAACTGGACACTGAGGGCATATTTACCATAAAGATTGATAGCTTTAGGGAACTAGAGATTATCATACTCAGTGAAATAAGTCAGAAAGAGAAAGACAAATACCATATGATATCACTTATATGTGGAATCTAAACTATGACATAAAAACCTGTCCATGGGACTTCCTAGGTGGCACAGTGGGTAAGAATCTGCCTGCTAATGCAGGGGACATGGATTCGATCCCTTCCCCAGGAAGATACTACATGCTGCAGAGCAACTAAGCCCATGCGCCACAACTATTGAGCCTGCACTCTAGAGCCTGTGAGCCACAACCATTGAACCCATGTGCCGCACCTACTAAAGCCCACGTGCCTAGAGCCCGTGCTCTGCAACAAGAGAGGCCACTGCAATGAGAAGCCCATGCACCACAATGAAGAGTAGCCCCTGCTCACCGCAGCTAGAGAAAGCTCATGTGCAGCAACGAAGACCCAAAACAGTCAATAAATAAATAAATAAATAAATTTATTAAAAAAGTAAAAAACAAACCTGTCAGTGAAACAGGAACAGAATCATGGACACAGAGAACAGACTGGTGTTTGCCAAGGGGGAGGGGGTTGGGGGAGGAATGGAGTAGGAGGTTGGGGTTAGCAGAAGTAAGCTATTATACATAGAATGGATAAACAACAAGGTCCTACTGTATAGCATAGGGAACTATATTCAATATCCTATAATAAACCTTAATGGAAAAGAATATTAAAAAAAAGAATGTATATATACATATATATATAACTTTGCTGTACAGCAGAAATTAACACAACACTGCAAATCAACTATACTTCAATAAAAAAAGATCGATAGCTTTAAAACAGAGCTTTTTAAAACAAAATAATTGGCACCTTAATTCTAATTAAATGTAAGAAATAAAAATAATTAATAAAAATGAGATGTAAATGACAAATAACCATGAGATATAATAGTAAATGTAATGAATACTTGTAGAAAGAATTTTAAATGAGATAATTTTCACATATTTAATTGTAAATTTTTTTTAAACTTGGACATGCCTGACATGGTGAGAAAAACTTGCATACTCAGTATTTGAAAGTTAATATCGGTACAATACAAAAAAAGTCATTCAATGTTACTTCAGTAGAGAAAAACTGAAAACAACATAAATAGTCAACAGTTTTGAAGTGGTTGCATAAGGTAGTATTATATTCTTAGTAGGATAATTAGGCCTCTTAAGTCATAAAATATTACTATTAATATCACATAGAAATCATTAGAAAGAAGACTGAGATGACTGGCAAATATATAAAAACTGAAGTAAGAAAAGACTACAAAAATACATATTAGTAACTATGTAAACATTAAATTTTTTTTCTTGAAGTGTAAAACATTCACAGTAGGTTTTGGTGAGTATCGGGTCTTTGGATGATGCTTTTTATAAAGTATTAATTTTTCTGTGAAAGGAAATGTAAGTAAAAATAAAATTAGCAGATAGATAATTTGAGAGCTTATGTCATGGGTTTGGCACTAGCCCATTTATGGGAAATGAGGATTTCAAGGAAGTAGTATAGGGCACTTGAATGAAACTGTGATCTGACTCTCTTTGCAGTGAAAATGACAAGAGGTTACATGTAGAAAGGCATTGAATGTGGCTGGCAGAGACAATAGGGGATTTGGGGCCAAAAATTGCCCGATAGCCTGAGGCTTCCTACTCTCCTAAGAAAACAAGGCATTCCTTTGCCTGAAGGTAAAAAGGTCAATTTTGAAATTAAAGTAGTCAAGGGCTTGATTTCAATATATGATGCTGTTTCTGTGACTTTGCCAAGCCAATTATTTTGTCAAGTTCTCACTGAAGCCATGGGGAACATGAAGCCCATCCCTGATTTGAACTTTTTCCATGAAGGGTTCTTTTCTGAGTTCTACTAATGTATTTTTCCCCACTGCTGGCATCAACTCATTTGCAGTGTCACCTTTCCTCTCTTTCTTTTTTAATAGTAAGCTATTTTAAAGGTCATTAGAACTTTGAAAGGTGAACTAAAAATCAGCTCGAGACTTTTCTGTGATGTGATATCTAGACAAATAAAGACCTTCTAGCATGCTGCTGATGATGTTCACATCTCTTCGTTTCTTAGATGGGTGGTTTAAGATGAAGGTTAAATAATTTACATTCATAGAAGCTTAATTGAAAAGACAGCCATGTCCATTAAATTCCTCAAGCCTACCAGCATTGCCCAAGCGTTGCAGTTTTTGTGAAGTTTATCAGTCATTATTGTCCTTTCATCATTAAAACACATCTGGCTTATAGGTTTCAGTTACAGCTTTATTAAAACACAGCACCAAAAACTTTTTCATGTTTGGTTGTGGTTTTACTTATTTTTTCCAAATGAAATTGGTGTTTTTAGAGACATACGTCCTTGAAAAGAAATACTGTGCTTTTACCACATGGTCAAAATTCATCATTTTGATGAAATCACTTGTTCCTGTATTATAAAAGGGCACAAACAATGAGTGCCTCTAACTAGCTATGTTTGCTCTCAAAAAGCAAGTCAAATTCTGGTGCTGCCAAAGCTCCAGTAAATACCCTCGCTCTGGAGCGTGTCCTGAGTTCATTACTCTCCTACACTGACTGCCAGCTCCTTGCCATGCCAGGTGTAATGAATGCTTTTTCATTTACATTTTCTTCTGCAGCTTGAGGGAAAAGGGTATAAACATCACAACAATCACAGTGAGAAAGATGATTTTAATATCTTTGCAACTTCTCCCTGAATCATTTCTAGAAATACCTCTTACCATGGTCATTTCCTTAGCATTTCCTAGCTTGGGTCATGCGCACATAATCTTAGGGGAATGGGAACCTCAAAAAGAAAACTGAAAGAGCTCCCAGCCAGGGAGCTATAAGCATGTACTTGAGAAGCAGAAAGAATGATAGATTTGGGCTTTGTTTCTGACCTCACTTTCACAGCATCTCTGTATTTACATAGCTGAAGTGAGCAGGGAGGGAGGCTGGGCTGTCAAAGAGCATTTCTTTTATCCTGTATGTCAACCATGCAGTGAAAGAAAATACAACTTTCATCTAATAGCTAGAGTCAGGACCCAGAGGCGTAGGTGCATTCTCTGTTTGCTCCCCTTTTGCCTTCTGTGACTTGTGAGCCACTGGATGAATCAGCGGTAGTTTTTACTTACATCAAAAAGATTCTATAAATTCCCATTAATCATCGGTTATGGTATGATTTAACGTATTTACAAAATGCCATTGGACAAAAAGCATAGGGTCTAATCACATGATTGCCAAAACAAGTATCTATAATTAAACTGGAAAGTAGCTCAGTAACAGAATTTTTTAATGGGGTGTTATCTGATTCTTTCCAGGCAGACATATGCTAGTATTCTAACCAAACCCAGGTTCAGCTGCTTGATGCTCAAAAGCTAATAATTCCAGAGGCAACTGTCAGTAGAGAAGAAAGGTGCTTTAATCAGAAGAGCTGGAAATCTGGGGAGAGGGTGGACTCGTGTCCCGAGACCAACTCCAAAGATTCTGCTCAGCCATGACAGTTTTTAAGGGAAAAAAATGTCTAGGGGAGAATCTCAGTGAATCATCAAGGCAGGAGGTTGGGTTCTGCCTCATTCTCCACTGAGTGCAGACTGGCTGACTCTCTCTTCAGATGTTATCTTGCCTGCGTGATCTGTCTGCAGGATTGCTAAGGGGGGCTCTTGGGAGTACAGAGCTAGTCATTTTTAACTACTTAATTCTTCATTCTTTTTTTTTTTAATCTAGGAAAAGAATCAAAAGATTAGACAAGGCATGCATTCAGGAGAGCATGTCAGGAGGTAGTTTCAATTGCTTAGTGATCTCATTTCTATAATTGGGTTTTTTTTTAAGGTTAGAAGGTACCAGAAATGGGCAAACAGGAAAGGGGCAAAAGAGCTGCTTTCAGAATAAAGTTTTTTTTTTTTTTTTGATGATTATGAACCATCTCTTTCTCTAACTTATGTGGCAACATGTCATTTAGAAAGAAAATGTTCTGCTACTTCCTGAGTGCATAAAGAGAAGGGAGAGTGAAAATGATTGTTTGTATTGTGATAAAAGGTAAGCCAGCATTGAATGTTAGATCTGGAAGGGCACTAAAAGGCCAGTTCATCCAACTCTTCATTATGAAGATGAATGAACAGAGGCACATATTTAAGTGTTTTGCTCCACGGCATTGAGACAGTTGGGATGCGCTGATGTTGTGTTATCCACAAAACCAAGAGTTTTACATTTGTGGAATTCTAGGCTTCTGGTCCCATCTTCTTCATTACCCCATACAGCCTTCATTTTCAGTAAACCTATAGTGGAAAAACCGTAAGTAGTATCTCCTGCATTGTACTTTCTCTCTAGGGAAAATTTTCATCCTTGATTCAAGTTTTTACTGTAGAAGAATGTTAGAAGACCCCATTAGAGAGCAAGGCCATTTCATTTCAACATATATTGTAGTGATATTGGCAAAAAGAGACTGTGGGCTGAGATACAACTTTTTTTTTTAATGAGCATAAACCCCTTTATCACATGCAATGTATTCTATTATTAGAATAGAATGAATAAAAGTAAATAGTAATGCACATCTAAAACATGTTTCTTCGTTCCTAAATCCCATATTTATACAAATGTGTTCAAAACTAGATACTAAAATAGTGTTGAGGTATAATGCTGTATTTTTACTCTTATATACTCAGTTTGGGAATGTGCCTTAAACTAAAATACCATTCTGGTTTCAATTATAGGCATTTTAATATAAAAAAATGGAGTGGACATAGATTATCATTCGATAATTAACTGAATGCCTGGTTATGATTTCTTAAAGACTGCATCAGATAGCAAATGCTATCTAGTTTTATGTTAAAGTCTACATTACAATGGTTTCAACACAGGCACCATAACCTTGTTTTTCACCCAAGTAAATGATTGTGGCCTTACCTTCTGTAGATGAGTGAAATGATGGGTTTATAAGGAACTCCATGTTTGATATAGTGGAAAAAGCATATATGGCATTGGTTTCCAAAATTTAATAAATTTAGAAGATGTCATCTTTTTTCCCAGTTTTATGAAGATGTAATTGACATACAGCACTGTGTAAGATTACGGTGTACGGCCTTATTATTTGACTTACATCATGAAATGATTACTGCAATAAATTTAGTGAATATTCATCTCATACAGATACAAATTAAAAGAAAAAGAAAATATTTTTCCTTGTGATGAGAACTCTTAAGATTTACTCTCTTAACAACTTTCATATATAACGTATAACTTAATTATTTTTTTCTAAATGTATAATTATTATTCTTTTAAAGAGAATGTTTGGGTGCTCAAAGTAGTAAAAGGAAAGCTAGCCCATGTTTTATAAGTAACAGAATTAATCATTTTGTACATTCCATCAGATGCCATCTTTTGAAGATGTTATGCCTGTATTCCATTTCTTCACAGTCCTATGCCTATGAAATTTTAGGATTTAGAAGTGCCAATGTTACAATACCCCTATTAAAGTCTATCCCTAGATTCTTCTTTACAAATTAGTCCTTGTTCTGTCTAGAACCTGTGAGTCAGTGCTTCCCAAAGTGAGCTCATGCATTCTTAGGCTGCTCAGAGGCTACTGATGGAGTGGGGTGGGGAGGTGGTACACAAGCAACATCTGCTCTCACAAAGAGCCTGTAGGACAAAGTGCTTAGCACTGAAAGACCTGCTATGACTGGCTCAGGAGTCCAAAATATGTGAGCAGAAATTACTTCCACTTGTTGTGATAGCAAAGGTCACATGCAGCTAATGGCACATGGGCCGCTAAGCAAGCACATGTGTTTTACATTTAAATAAATAGGAAAAGAAATTACTTATTGTTAAATCAATGCTGATCAGCAGCATAATCTTTCATGATATGGAATCCAATGAAGAGAAATATGGAAGGAGGGGTGTTGATGAATCAGTTAGAAATTATTGCTCTAAATCTTTTTTTTCTGACATTTGATCCCAGGGAACTTACATACCTGTCACAATACTGTCAAATGAGAAAATGGGTAAATGCCTGAATCAGGATCCATTTTATACTTGGTCTGAAGGTTGATTGTTAATCAACATAATGGAACATGCCTCAGTTTCAGCTATTGTGTGTGTGTGTGTGTGTGTGTGAAACCTCAAAGCAAAATATAGTGTCTAAATCATGATTTCACGTGCAAAACCATCCATTAATTATGATTAATTAATATGCAGTCTTTTGCAACTAGAGTGCTACATAATTTTTATTTTCAAATTGTGATCACTTCCTTGTTTCTTCTCGTCATACACATGTGCCTAGTCTCCACATCCAGTTCGTAATTTACTGACATGCCTAGACTCTCTTAATCCCCAGGATTCATATAGCAGTCACTTCCTATATGTTGGTTGATTCACTCATTCATTAAACACAAAGGATGAACTCACTGCCACATAAGGCAGAGTGTGTTTCTTAAGGAATTCACAGTCTAATGAATTGAGTGACTAAGGATTTTGATTGAACTAATTGTGTGATAAATAACATACAATAGCTAATAAATAATAAATAAGTAACTAAAAAATAAGTCAAGGTTCAGTTATGCGTAGCACTGAGCCTAACATCAGGCCCGGATAAGACAGGATGTCTCAAAGCCACAAGAGCTTCATTTTCAAGCAATACTTTTCAGTACATTTTTGGTTATAATATTCAGGCATTGCCCATTATATAAAAATCCTTGCCTTTTCACCCCAGTTAATTTGATTTCTTTTTTGTAAAAGGTTAATCCAAAATTATGAAGTGTTGTTCCAAAAACAATAAATAAGTATTCCAAGTCATAATCCAATAACATTTCAGAAATAATTTTCTATGCCCTGTGTTGAGCATTACAGACTTTGCTTTCCTTAAAAACAGTATCTGAATATAGCCAGAGATCGAAGTGAACAAAAGATCTCATGTAAAAGAACATTTTCTATATTGTTTACTATCTCCCTTTCAAAAACCTATACTAAGAGCAGAATTCAGGAAAATAATGTCTGGAAATGCTGTTAAATGTTAAATGAACCCAAATTTTCAGGTTAATAAAGGTCTGAAATAGATATTTTTCTTTTCTGCTTGAATAAGGCAAAACAGTTTTCTCTGATGAGGGCTACTGAATTCTTTTAGAAGAATTCCAGTCTACATTTACTATTCATTGGACATCAGATTAAATGTCCACATTGGTAGAATTATGGGCCAGATATCATCCTCATTTTTTTTTTTCAATGCAGTATTGTTAGCTATAGTCATCATGCAGTATTTCAGTTACAAATGCAACTGTATAACTTGTAAAAATAAATACTTTATACAAAACCACTAAATAAATAAGATATCCTAGATTTGAAGACATTCCTGGAATGACTAAGTCCATTCCTTTCTAATATAAAGTGTTTTTATCCTTGAAAAACTTTCATGACTTCCTTGACATATGATTCATATGTGATTCAATTACAATTGGGGAACTTGATAATTGGAACTTGAAAATTTGCTCTACATTAGATTTGCAGACATTATTCATCTTGTAACTGAAAGTTTGCACCTTTTAACCAACATCTCCCCATTTCCCATCCCCTAGTCCCCCAGCAATCATCATTCTACTTTCCTTTTCTATGAATTTGATAGTTTTAGATTCCACATGTGAGAACATAAAGTATTTGTCTTTCTTTGACATATTTCAATTCACATAATGTCCTCAAGATTCACTGACATTGTTGCAGATGGCAGGATGTCTTTTTTATGGCCAAATAATATGCTATTTTATATCAGAAAAATGCAAGTCAAAACCCAGACAGTTTATTGAAAGATCATCTGGTTGGTGAATTTGCCTGTGAACTGATGTTTCAATTCTGTTTTGGTTTATTAGCCTTTATTTCTAAAAAAAAATGTGTGTGCAGTGGGAGAGGGAGAATGCATAACATTGGATGCCACTGAGTGTTTACCCTACTTCCAATACTTATATTCTTTCTGGTACTAATAAAAATGAAGTCTGTGGTGTAACATTTTCTACTATGGATTTTTTAAGGGAAAGAAAGGGGATGAAAGTAAAAGATATAATATTCTTTTAATGCATATGGCTATTTAATCCCTTAGCTCACTTTTTTCACATCTCTTCAAGAAAGTATCATTAATATAATCATTTTATGAGGTTCAAATATATTAAATACTTTATACAAAACCACACAAATAAATGAGGGATTCGATGCCAAGACCAGCTCCGCAACTCGAGGTGAGTGACCGGTGCCGCAAGCTTGAAGAAAACACAGACACAGACTGAAGAGAAAAGTGGGACCGGGGGACTCAAGACCTCTCGGGATCAAGAGCCCTGCTGACTCATCCCAGGTTGCTTTTATTGAGTTGGTGGGCTAACATTCTCAGGTTACACCCATAAACAATCAAAGGCCTCATATGACTGAGGCAATTATCTTTGTTTGCCTCCTGGGTCCGAGTTGAGCAGGTGTGGATTTGAGCAGGGCCTGGAGAGCAAAACAGCCCTGGGGGCAGGAGACCTCTCTCAGATATTGGGGGTCGGTGCCCCACCCCTGTTGGCCCCTCTGCGACTGTGCCTGTCTTAGGTTGTTCCTCCCTTGAGGAATCTTACCCGTCTCTGGCTAACCAGTCATCCTCTAGGGCCAAACAGGGTGATATGAGGAAGGGTCTGTGCCCCACCCCTGTTGGCCCCTCTGTGGCTGTGCCTGTCTTATGTTGTTCCTCCTCTGAGGAATCTTACCCGTCTTTGGCTAACCAGCCATCCTTCAGGGCCAAACAGGGAGATATTAGTCTCCACGCCCCGCACCCTCAGCTCCTCCACTGCTCAAGCAGGACATTCTGAATCCCATCGCTCGGCCCACATACTTTAACATTTTCAGAGTTTCAGAAAGGCTCCTGAATGTCTTCCCACAATTCAAGATTTGAAGACATTTCTGGAATGACTAAGTCCAATTTATCTCTAACATACAATGTTTCTATCATTGAAAAACTTCCCAGTAAAATGAGTCCCATGACCTCTGATTCATATGTTACTCGGTTACAATTGGCGAACTTGATAATTGGAAACAAATGAAAGAAACTTATTTTCTAAATAATTTTTTTATCTTCCTTAAACACAGCATGACTTTCATTTCTTATGTAATGATTGCTAAGTAATAACAGCTAGTAACTGGTGAGCACCTCATGATGATCCTGACTGCCATGATGATGATGATGATTGCCATTATTATTATTCTCTTCATCGTATAGCTGAGAACACAAAGACTTGGAGATGTTAAGTGATCTATATAAAGTGACACACATCGTTTCCAATTAAACTAAATGTATACGTGTGGCGGGGGGGGGTGGGGGGGGTGGGGGGTGGGGTGTGTGTGGGGGGGGAGGTTGTTTTGTTTCACTTCAAAAGATTCCAAGACCTTGAGTCCATTGAATAATTTCTACTTTATCTTTTCTTTTGCAAGTCTTTTTTGGGGTTCATCCACTTGTCCAGCTATGGTACAGGGCGACCAGATGGCCTTACACAGATCGCATATAAGTTGTTTTATGCATCTTGTTTGTCATGATAACTACCTGCAACGCCCTCATCCCCTCCTTACCCAACTCACCACTTCCTCTTCCTTCATAGCTGTGCTCCCCCAGGAAGCCAAACTTGATTGACCTTCCTGGTTCTTCACATCCTCTTCTTTTATGTTCCTCTGTTTTTCCCTCCCATATGAGTTTGTCCTTTGTGCTGTTCTACTTTGTGATGATGTACCCATTGACTGGGCTTACTTCATTTGAAAATCTCTGTGAAGAAAACGTTAAATTACACAATTCTAAAGTGAATTCATGTTCAGAACTCAGGCAAACAGCGAAATTGTGATAAGATGATACCTGGGAATTCCTTAATGTGATACAAATAAGAAAAAAGCTTACTAGTATTAAATATCAATTGAGCTATTTGGAAAGATTTACCAGAGAGAAAGGAAAACATTATTGTTTATACCTGTGGGGAATGATATAAATTCCCTAAACAATAAATTATGTGTTCAGACACTTTTTCCTTCTGTAATACTGTTATATTTTATCGTGTCAGATCCATAGGTGAGTTGGAATTTAGTGAATGATTATGTCTATTAAGGACTGGTCATATTCAATTTGGTAAAAATTATACCTTGCCTCTATCTATTGTTTTATAATGTGCAACACAATTTCACTAACATTATCACATTTGATCTTTATAGCATCCCTGCGAGGAAGGCAAGGAAGAAAATTCTACTGGATGTTCTTTAAAAAAATCTCCTTAACCTGTCTCCCTCAGCATAATCATCTTTCCTATACCTGTCTTACACTCTCTTTTTATATATTTCATATTTTGGTAAATTATAATCATAAACTTTTGATACATAGATACTACTGTCTGCTTCAATAGTGATATTTTACTGTGGTTCACAAATACAACTAAAAGAAACAAAATTTCAATGTTTTAGCTTATTAAGGAGAATCTATATTATACCTGATTCAGTCTCCATCATGTTAAGTAATAGAAAAAATCCTAAAATTTTATTTATGCAGCTCAAACAGCAACTTTGTAGTAAATTTAATGGTTATTCTATTTGAACTTACCTTAGAAATCATAACAAAAAAATATTGCAATTCTATGGCAGATGATCTAAGCTTTCAGTTTCATCAATGGAGAAATCTGGGACAAGCCAAGGGATACAGGAATATTCTGCAGGAATTGCTGAGAGAACAAGTAGTAAGCTGTGTATTGCTTTTCCGTAGATCATATTTGAGTGGTTGAGATTTCACTGCCCTGAAGCAGGTTATATTACACTCCATTTATTTGTCAGGATAGGTTTTTATTAGCAACCAGTTCCAGGCCTTGCATGAGAATGAATCTTCTCACCGCCTGAGCATAAAAGACTAATGGAGTTCAAAATCAACACCGCATTTGAAAGCTTTAGCTCAGGATCAGTGAGGTGAGGAGGTTGGAATTAATGTTCCATTCGGTTCTGCTCAGATGAAGCTGATACCAAATATGACATGTGTGAATGCGTTTTCATCTCCATCTGTTGGTGTTGGGTGTTAGCTCTCTATCCGTTCTAGCTCATCCACATGTTTGTGCTGATGGTAAATCAAAGTTGTAGCACAGACATGAAAGGAAAATAGTGATTTTAGCTATTTTGGAAGAGGAAAAAAATGGTGGGGTTAGGCTTTTCTTATAAAATAAAGGAAGTGCAAAAGACTGTGAAGGCACTTAAAGCTAACTTAACCTCTCATGGCCACGGGAAGTTCAACTTGGAAAAAAAAATCCAAAAAACAAAACCCAAAACTTTAAGTAATATTTGATTAAATTAATCCAAGCATTTAACATCTCTATACTAATGTTTTAATGATATCCTGTTTAATAAGAGTAGTAAAAAATGCTATAGTTGTTTTTAAAATTATTCTAAGTTAGAAACAACAGCCTACCTATTTTATAAGATGATCTAAATAAGGCTATCTAATGCAGGGAAAAAACATTTTCTTTAACTCTCACAGAATGTTCAAGGCTGTTTAAACAGTTGCCTGCCCAAATTTCTCAATTTATATAGGATCCAGGAATCCAATGGTAAAGAACTTGAATCTCATTAAGATATAACCTAACATGCCTGATATGTTGAGGTGTATGTTTATCTGAGGGATGGAATGTTGGATGCTGGACGGTTGTATCTAGAGAGGGATGAAGAAGAAGGAAAGCATCGTGATGGACAATGGTCCTGGCAGGGTCCATAGACTTAGCAGCAGCTCTGGGAATTGTGAGTGAGCCCTGGTCACTGTGTATCACTGCACTTGAATACATCCTAACACAGCTTCACACCAACTCTCACTTCTTTTTAAATACTTGTTTATTGTGAGGAGGAGGACACGAAGAGATTTTTTTAAAGGCTGGTACTAAGAACCTAAGTACCTTGGCTACCGCATCCTGCTCAACACTGTAAAAAATTGTTGTCTAGAAACGAGAGGTATTTGCCTGCAGGAGAAAAACACAGTTAGTTACAAAGCATTAGGTGGTTCAAGAAGAATGAAGCACTAAGCAGCAACAGCAGAAAAACAGTGGCAAAGCTCACCTCATTGGAGGGTGAGTTGGGCATTGATGACAATTTCAAAGCTCTGGAAATAGGGAGGCAATTAACAGGGAGAGATGCTCACCAAACACAAATGACCACAGGACAGAAGTGGCCCTTATGAGTAACTGGCAAGACAAACCATCCCACCTTGAAGACCCCTAGAAAATTACCTAAGTAGGTAAGAAGTAAGGTCTACCTCTTAGCAGTTTGGAATTCTTAATACAAATGATGTAAGTCCAACTTATTAAAGTGATCTTTTAGACCTTCACACCAGTGGGTCTTTGAACCTTGCAGATGGTACTTCAGCCTTTGTGGTCAGCTGATCAATTGAGAGTTCACTGCAGTAACAGAACCTCTTACCTGTCTGCCTTCAGCTTGAAAGGACAAAACCTGACAGGTTCAGAAGCCTACCTGCAGGGATCTTTCTACATACAAAATAATTTACTTTAAGTGTACAACCTGGAGAATCATATTTTTTATGATACTCTCTAAGCTTCTCAATTTCAACTCCCTCTTTGGATGTTTCTTTTATCTCCTTGTCTTAATAGAATCCATTTTTAACCTGAGGAATTGCTTCTCATCATGACCTCCGTAAAAGAAGTAGCTGCGTATTCATAATTCTCGTATCTCCGGGTCAGAATACGGAGCTGGTACCCATCACCTTACCATACTACACCTCCTGCTTATTATTGTCTATCTTTCATAAAATGTTCAGTGTTTGGTCATTGAATATGCTCTGGCCTTCTTTATCCTGCTATCTGTTAAACACCCTGCCATTCCTCTTGATTCAGCAAAGATTTTGGCACCTAGCTCTCCATATTTCTCTTCACTAAACCTGGCATCATTCTGGATGATTTTAATATTGATTTTAATATCTGAATGAACTAGCCATTCTTAACTTCCTTATCTCCAAACACTTTTTGACCCTCTATCTTAGCCACTCACTTACTTGACCACATATCTGTAACTGTAATTCACATTTTTCACTCTGTAAAAATCTCTTTGTCAAGTATTACATCCTGCTATTATAATGTTTTAGTTTTCCAGTTTGCCTGTCCAATTACTCCCACTTCAGTCTTTTACAGCTTTATTGAGACTTTGAGTCGGACATCTCTCTACCTGTTCCAAACACATCATTCTGGTCTTTTTATCCCATCCTATCCATATTACTCATAATCTTATTATGTTGTTTTCCATTTCAAGGAACATCATAATACATTTGTTAAGGGCATGGACTCTGTAGCCACAAAATCTGGGTTCAAATCCTACCCTTAAAGCTTCCTAAGTCATTAACTTGTGCTTTGATTCCTGTTCCTTAGTACTTGCAACAGTAGTATTTATTTTATAGGGTTGTTATAAGGGTGAAATGACTTCACCCTTGGTTGGTAGAAATTAATGTTAAATACATAATTTACATATAAGCATTTATTATCGTAAATTTGACAAAACCACAAACTTCCTTATTCATTCTGTTTTTACCCCATCCCTCTGGCAAATCTCAAAACATGGATTAAACCAAATGATTCATTTTAACTATACCTTTATTGAAGTAGTTAATTCCTGCTGGACAGAGTTATATATTTGGTACCAGTACAAATTCATGGTCACAAAATGCAGGGCCTTATGATTCTCTGGACATTCTAGTATTTCTCTTTTTCAGCCCACTCTCATCCTCTTCACTACAACTAGTGAAATTTCCACTCTCCCCAAATTCCTGATGCCTAAAATTTCCCCTTCCCCCATATCTTAGTCAAGTGGTGTCATCTTCTTCACATAAGACAATTAAAGGGCAATGGGCCAGTCAGAATGGATTCTATTAATATCCCTCCATTAAACAAACCAACCTACTTCTAATTGTCCTTTTCCTCATTCTTACCGCTTGTAACAAAAGTTTCCCTTCTTATTATTTGAAATCAGTCCTGCCACCTATGTTTTGATTCATCTCTCCTACAACCTTTGAAAAGTACACTTTTTTTTCTGTTTATTTGTGTGCTTATTAACTACTTCCTCTAAATAGAATCTTGCACATTGCTTGTGAGTGTTTTCACATCCCTCTCCGCGTAAGGAAACAAAACAAGTATTCACACTAAACTGCCAGATGCCAGTCCCTATCACTTTCTTATTCTTTCTGAAGAAAACTTCTGCTAAGAGTTGCCCCTATTCAGTCTTTAATTCATCATTTCTCATTCACTGCTCAGTTCACTTCAGTTTGGCTGAAAACTTACGATCTCAAAATGATCATCAATGCAAATTGAATTTTTTTCCCCTTCTTTCTTGACTCCTGAGCAGCATCCACTGATTTTCTCCTCCTTCTCAGAATAATGTGTTAACTAAACTTCAGGAACACTACACCCTCTTGGCATCCTCACAGTGT
Organism: Hippopotamus amphibius kiboko; assembly: GCF_030028045.1. NCBI lineage: Eukaryota > Metazoa > Chordata > Mammalia > Artiodactyla > Hippopotamidae > Hippopotamus > Hippopotamus amphibius. The sequence goes on from NC_080187.1 coordinate 74,007,271, forward strand.
TCCCTTTTATGGACTCATTCTCGTCTATGCATCTCTTACAAGTTGGAGTTTTTTAAAACTTGATCTTGGGTTCTCTTCTCAATATATAATCTCTCTCTCCAAAATTATATCTCTTTCACTCTTTTGTTAATACTTAAAATTCAAGGACTCTCTATTTTATATCTTTAAGCCTGTATCTCCTCTGAGGTCTAGACCCTTATATCCATACAAAATATCTTCTTGGAAGCTCAGTGTCACTTTAGACTCAACATATGCAAAAAGAAGCATGATGGTTAACTCTACACCTGTGTTTCCTCCTGTAACTCTTTTCTCAATAAGTGGCAACACCATCCATCCAGTAGTGCAAGTCAGAATCTAAGTGTCTGTTTGAATGTCTCCTTTCCCCTCATTTCCCATGTCTAATTTATCTCCCAGTTCTCTTAGTCATTCTACCAATATATCTTGATTCTATTTCTTTCTACATTTTCTTTATTATCCCTTATTCCGGGGCCCAATCATCCCTCACCTATATTGTTTACATAACCTCTGAACAAGTTTCTCCGCATCAATTTTTGCCCCTGTTCAATTGGTTCTCCTTAATGCAGTCACAGTGATCATTTATTTGTCTTTTGAAATAGCAAATTTTATGTCACTCCATTTCTTCTCCCTCTTAAGACTCTGTTCCATCCAAATGCCCCTCAAAAAAGTCAAAATCCTTAACATCACCCAAAAATTAATTCGTAGTCTTACCCCACTGTAAATCCTACATCATTATTTCAGACGTGTCTCAAATTATTCTCTGCAATCTTATTTTTCAGAGAGGTGGGGATTTTGCTTATGCATTTATTTATGATTTATTTAAAACATATTTATTGAGATTTTATATACAAGTGATGCACATTTTTAATGTATATAACTTGATAAGTTTGGACATATGCAAACACCTGTGGTGTCATCACTACAATCAAGGTAATAGGTATACGCAAAATCTCCCAGAGTTTCTTTTCTTCCCTTGTGTGTGTGTGTGCGTGTGTGTGCGCATGTTCATGTTTGTGTTAAGAACACTTAACATGAAATCTTTCGCAGTGCACAATGCCATCTTGGTAATTATAAGCAGATCTCTAGAACTTTCTCATTTTGTATAACTAAACTACCCATTCAACAGCAACTCCCCATGTACCCCTCCATTCTGCTTTCTCCTTTTATGAGCTTGACTATTTGATGTGCCTTGTGTAAGTGGAATCCTACAGTATTTGTCTTTCCATGACTGACTTATTTCACCTAGTATATTGTCCTCCTTTCATCGTGTTGTCCCATATTGCAGAATTTACTTCTTTAAAGACGGTATAATATTTAATGGTATGTATATACGACATTTCCTTTATTCACTCACTTGTCAGTGGGCATTTAGATTGTTTCATTATCTTGGCTCCTGTACTTCAGTGAACATGGAGGTGTTCATTGAACACTCTGAGTTCCTGAATATCTCTTTGCAATCTTAATTTCAATTACTTTGGACAAATACCCAGAAGTGGGGTTGCTGGATCATATGGTGGTTCTATCTTTAAGTTTTTGAGGAACCTCCATGTTGTTTTCCACAGCACTAGCATTTTAATTTCCTCCAGCGGTGTATGACAGTTCCAGTTTCTTCATATCTTTGCCGTCTCTTATTATTTTTTGTGATTTTTTCTTGATAATAGCTATCTGTACAAGTGTGAGATGATATCTTACTGTGGTTTTGATTGCATTTCCTTGATGATTAGTGGTATTAGCATCTTTTCATATACCAAATAATTTTGTTGTAATAAGAAACCAATGAATTTGAAAAACATTAATAATTTTTACATTAAAAATTGTGACTCAATTATCAACTTTAGTTTTGTAATGTCAGTACTTTAATCACGTATAGGTCTATGGAAATATTTAGATTTTGCATTAGTTGAAATTAATATCTAATTAGGAGAAATGGCATTATATTGACTTCAACTTGATGAAAGTCTAATTAGAATTTTAAATGTAATCCATATTTTAGAATGGCTATAATGACTTTTTCTCTATTTCTGGTGTAAATATTTTGTCACATTTTAGGAATGTCATACAACAAAATAGGTTAGTGTAAAGGAATAGATTGGCAATTAGTATTAGTGAAAATCTTTTTGCTTGTGTAAAAATCATTTTGTTCAAACCAAATTTTATAAAATAGAACAATACGACTATAATGTTAGAGAATTCAACAAGATTACGGACTTTTTTAGAAATTTTTTTTTAATTTTATTTTTATTTATTTATTTATTGGCTGCATTGGGTCCTCACTGCTGTGTGTGGGGGCTTTCTCTAGTTACGGCAAGCAGGGACTACGCCTGTGGTTCCCGCGGGCCTCTCATTGCCGTGGCATCTCTTGTTGTGGAAACTGGTTCTAGGCACGCGGGGTTCTAGGCACGCGGGGTTCTAGGCACGCGGGCTTCAGTCGCTGCAGAGCATAGGCTCGTTAGTTGTGGCGCACGGGCTTAGTTGCTCCACAGCATATGGGATCTTCCAGGGCCAGGGATCGAACCCATGTCCCCTGCATTGGCAGGCAGATTCTCAACCATTGTGCCACCAGGGAAGTCCCTAGAATTGTTTTTAAAAACAGTAGCTGGTTTGTATGGTTTGGCTCCTTGAATGCTTTCATGTATATAATGGTTCAGAATGAGACACATAACCTTTCAAATAGCAGTTCTGCTACTGACCCACAAAATATACATAAAACTCAGCATTCTAGTGTCCTTATCTGTAAAGGGGGGATAGTAATACCTACCTCAATGAGCTGTTATAAAGTTTATACTTAATATACTTAATAATGACTTTAAGTACTAAGCACAACCCTGGCCCAATAAGTCCTAAATTGGGAAATTATTTTCTACCCTACCTGATTTCTACCTTGCTAGAATAGCTCACTGAGCACAATAATCACTTAATAAACACCATACCATGCTGTGGCTGCTCAATAATATTATTATAAGTCAGTGGCTGATCAATAAAGAGGAGAATATGTCTGTTAAGGCTTTTTATATGATATATGTAGTTTTATCAAAGAGCAGTAGAGTGCCTATCTGACCAGGACCTCATCAGCTTCATAAGAAATAGGAGATATTGTCATATACAACTTGAAGCTTTCTTGATACCCCATTTTATTTTCAGATTTTGGAAGAGAAATGGTACACTTGGATTATGTTAAACTAAGCTATATAAAACTGTGCCTTTTTCAGCTTCCATAAGCCTTACCTAATTCATTGGCTGGCCACATTGGCTTTGTCTATATGTCAGAAAGAATGGCAGCATGTAAACTTGTTCAAGTCTGTGCCCATGATCTTGTGCATAGCAGGGTTAGGCTGACTGATGACCTTGATTGTAAAATTGTGGTCAGAATGGCTAAGCATTAATCTTTTACCTTCATGTGTATATGCAATTTTGCTTTTTCACCCACATTTTGTTTTGCTTTGTTTTCTCCCTAATTCATTTTTCCTCTGTTATTTGTGGTGATGCCTGCTCAGGATGTTATACCTGGATAGTATTTTAATCTTTATCCAGCAAATTTACATATATGATTTAATTTGAAGTACAGGATAGCTTTGTGATAACCAGAACTTTGAAATGCTGAAACTAAGATTTAGTACATTTTGGAGAAATGGATCTTAAGATCCTGCTTGGAAGTTCAGTCCAATTCTTTACCTTAACTAATTCTTGGTTAAAGAACCAATGTGTATCTGGGAAGACTGGCCTATTTGGCAGGGAAGACATGTTAATAATTGAGGGATGAAGGGAGAAAGCACTTAGACATCAGTGTGACAGATAAACCATTCTCAGTCTCAGAGCCAATCACAAAAGTTAGGAGACTTTTCTGAATGTAATGCAACTGGTAAGCTGAAAATCAGTCTGACGATTAAAATAGACTGTCCCCTGGCTTGCTTTAAAATAATACCCATTGTGTAGAATTTGAGAAGTGCTAAATGTTATTATATATGTAACATGATGCCTCTTGCAGGGTACAGGATCTATAAATACAATTTCCCTTAATGTCAAGGCAACTCCAACTGAGAAGTTCTATTTGGTTTTATAGTGTGCCCCTAGAAGTTCGTAACTGTGTCACAGCCTGAAAAAATATTGGGCAATGCTGCCCCAGGGCAAAGCGAAGAAGCCAAGGCATTACTTTGCGGCATGTCAGGAAGCAGGCAATTTAAGATTCTAGGATCTGAAATCCATGTCTTGAAAAAGTTCCTGGAATAGATATAGGATGTTTATTTCAAGAAATTCAAAACCAATCTTTTACCCTATATCATTTATTCACACTACTCACCCGTGAGAAATGAGAAGGTCAAACAAAACCAACCCCAGATTTTTGATATGTAGATTTGATAAGTGATTTATTTAGAAACATAATGCTTAATAGATCTCACGAATATAGTTCCCAAAGCTTTGCAATGTTTACCGACTTAATGAATTAACTAATTTCTTTGTGAAGAGGGCCCTTATGGATGCAGCGATTTGAAAACCTGGTCGTTTATCTTAAATGTGTTCACAATCATGGTCACCTAGGGCCTTTGTGGGATTGCAGCTCAAATAAACAGCTCAGAGTCCTGAACTAAGCATTAGCATTGCCAGATTTAAATCACTTTCTCTATTCGAGTTAGTATCCTGGGACACGTGGACTGAAAATTCCAACTTTATCATGTGAGTGGAGAAGATTTGTGAGGATCCCTTTTTATAGGGTCTGCAAGAGCAACAACATAACCATTATTGCCCAGGACCCTCACTCAAATGAATAATAAATATAAACTTAAAAATAAGATTTTAAATAATAAATGATTGCATTGCATGGAAAGAGCAGGTTCACATATCCCATTAAGAATGGCATCCATTATCTGCAGGCATTTCAACAGTTCTTGCTGACCTTTATTAAATCATCACTTACAAACTCCTTCAGGTGATTGGTAAAGCATGTTGAAATGAAATGAAATGAGATGAAGTGAAATGAAATGAGGAAGTTAATATCTGGATGTGGAGAGACATTGTTGTCTTTACAAACAATGTCTTAGGGAGAGGACTATTAAGGTTAGGAAAAATTACTGTTTGGCATCATAAGGTAGGGCACTACTTTAGTCATGGATTAGAAGGAGATGCAAAGAGATAGCTAATGTAATTTCCATGATAAATAAATAGGAGTTAGGAGAAGCTGAAATCTGTGGGAAAGATGGAATTAGGAATTTCTAGAGTCAGTGATGTAACTGAGGGAGTTGTAAGAAAAGATGCTTAGTATACAGTTCCCGAAACCACTGATGTAAAATCCCTCTCAGGCTATGTATGTATCTGTTTGTGTATATGAAATGGACAATCATTTGACTGAGCCTTAAACAAAGAAAGAATCATGGATACATGAGGCTTAATTGGGATGGGACATTATAAGGAATCAGAATCATAAAGTCAGAAGCCATAGCAATCATGAAAATACATATCCATGGACATATTTAGGAATCTTGGAAACAAAACACACACTTTTATTTTAAGAACTTTTATTGAGATATAATTGACATATAATAAACTGCATATATTTAAATTGTACAATTTGATATTTATTTTCTTATTAGTAATGTGTATATGGCAATCCCAATCTCCCAGTTCATCCCCCCATCCCCTATTCCGGCTTTCACCCTTTGGTGTCCGTATGTTTGTTCTCTACATCTGTGTCTCTATTTCTGCCTTGAAAACTGGTTGATTTGTACCACTTTTCTAGATTCTGCATATATGTGTTAATATATGATATTAGTTTTCCTCTTTCTGACTTACTTCATTCTGTATGACAGCCTCTAGGTCCATCCATGTCTCTACAAATGTCCTAATTTCGTTCCTTTTTATGGCTGAGTAATATTCCATTGTATATATATACCACTTCTTTACCCATTCATCTGTTGATGGTCCATGACCTGGCTATTATAAATAGTACTGCAATGAATATTGGGATGCATGTGATTTTTTGAATTATGGTTTTCTCTGGGTATATGCCCAGTAGTGAGATTGCTGGGTCATATGTTGACTCTATTTTTAGCTTTTCAAGGAACCTCCATACTATTCTCCATAATGGCTGTATCAATTAACACTCCCACCAACAATGCAAGAGGATTACCTTTTCTCCACACCCTTTCCAGCATTTATTGTTTGTAGATTTTCTGATGATGCCCATTCTAACTGGTGTGAGGTGATACCTCATTGTGGTTTTAATTTGCATTTCTCTAATAATTAGTGATGTTGAGCAGCTTTTCACATGCCTCTTGCCCATCTGCATGTCTGCTTTGAAGAAATGACTTCTGCCCATTTTTTGATTGGGTTGTTTCTTTTTTTGATATTGAGCTGCATGAACTGTTCATGCATTTTGGAGATTAATCCTTTGTCTGTTGATTCGTTTGCAAATATTTTCTCCCATTTTGAGCATTGTCTTTTTGTCTTGTTTATAGTTTCCTTTGCTGTGCAAAAGCTTTTAAGTTTCATTAGGTCCCACTTGTTTATTTTTGTCTTTATTTCCATTACTCTAGGAATTGGGTCAAAAAAGATCTTGTTGTGATTTATGTCAAAGAATGTTCTTGCTATGTTTTTCTCTAGGAGTTTTATAGTGTCTGGCCTTACATGTAGGTCTTTAATCCATTTGGAGTTTATTTTTGTGTATGGTGTTAGGGAGTGTTCTAATTTCATTCTTCTACATGTAACTGTCCAGTTTTCTCAGCACCACTTATTGGAAAGGCTGTCTTTTCTCCATTGTATATCCTTGCCTCCTTTGTCATATTTTGTTGACCATAGTTTATCTCTGGGATTTCTTAAAACATACACTTTTAATTGCCATCTAGAAAAAACTAGTTTTATTTTCCATTCTCAAGTAAAATTTAGTTGGAATTTCATTTTTATAATTTTGAGCCACTTGGAAACCAATGAGTTCTGGTGCGTATCACCATTCTCTAATAATATATTGCTGGACTTTTGTTTTCTGCAGGTGGCTTTTGTTTGTTTGTTTTTTTCTTTCACATCCCTCTCTCTCACATGTCTGACTTTAGTCCTTAAGGATAATTCAGTATCACTGGTTTTAGCTGTCATCACAATCTTACTTATTAGTTCCTGTTTTTAGTCTCTCTGTGCTACAAGATTTTGCCCAAGATGCCACCAACTACCTTTCTTAAAATTTTAAATCATCTTTCCCTTTTTAAGCAACTATGATAGCATCACCTGATAGCAAAATATTTTGATGTTTTCATTTTTACTCTCAAGGGTATTTTGACTTCACTGTTTGACCCTTTGTTTTGTCCTTGCTCTGCTACTGGTGGAGAGAGTTAAAACACCGTGTGCCAAGCAATAAAAAGACTGGTGCAGAACAGAGTGAGTGGTAGAACCTGTGCAATCTGGTCAATAGAAATACTCCTAGGACATCTGAAAGCAAGTTGGCCTATTTTTCTCATTGGTTAATTGGGGAAGAAACACCACCTCAGTCATAATGCATATTATTGACATCTGTCTTTAATATAAAGTAAAATGAACAATGACCAAAACTTACTATGAAAAGTGAATTTTGCAATATTTTTACCCTCAACTGTTAGACATCCCCCCCACACAGACTTCCAATGTGAAGTTATAAAGAGTAAAATTTGAAACTGAAAAAAACATCTGTGATGCATAAAATAAAAAAATATATTTACAGAACATTGTTTAAGTAGAATAACAAAAATATAATCAATAGAAATGCTTTAATACATTTTAATAGAGATTGATCAGCATTAATATATATTTTAAGTGTTAGGCTTGGTCTTTAAATATATATTATTAAAATGCTGTCAGGGTCAAAATGGTATATCTAAGTATCTGGTCATTCTCCTCATTGGGCAAAGAACTGCTTAAAATAGAGACTTCAAATTACATTCCCAGCTTGCCTCAGTCATCCTCTTCAGCAATATTTACTAATTCCTCCCCAATTCCTTAACATAGTCCTTAGAACTCACACTGCTATGATCATATTGAGAGTCTTATTTGTGTTTTCACAGTCTCCTACTTTGTAGTTCCTGAAACATCTCCTTGGAACCTCTTCATCTTCCCTCATTTTCCTGCCTGGCCAATACTTACTTACCCCTGAAAGTTTGGTTCACCTACATGAACACAGTCAGATTTGATCACTCCCACCTTATGAGCATAGTGCTGACATGATATTAGTCATTGGACAGATGTCTATTTCTCAACATATTGCATCTATCATTAATTATGAATTCAATAAAGGCCAAGATTTAAGAACCAAGGTTTACACATTTGTGTATTCCCCTCAATATTTTGCAAATATTTTGTGCACATTCCAAAAATTTTGCTAAATAACTAAAAACTCATATTGTAGAAGGCTTGAAGAGCTTCACAATGAATTACCATGTACCCTTTAGGGATTTTCTTAAGCTCTTTGTGCCCTAGAATTTATTTTTGTTTGTTTGCTTTCATTTTAAAAACGATGATGGTCATACCAACCTCATGGAACTGATGTATACATGAATGTATGTACACAGAGGATTTAGAACTGTGATTAGAATAAAGAAAGCATTCATAAATTCAGATATTTAAATTAAAGTCATGTCTTGAATATTTTTGTCAGTCCTAATTGGGAGTAAGAATATGTGAAAGTTCTTGAACTATCTACCAGCTCTGGGATTTCCTATGGCTAGTGAGTAAAAGACATATATATGAGAATTGCTCTTCTTTGTTTATATATCCTGATGCATTGTGTAATGTGATTGGGATTTTAAAGTTCATGTAAACTACAGTGATAACTCCTATATAATGGACTGTGGCATTAAAAATTATAGAATGCAATTGAAAGGAGTTAGTGTTGCCTATTTTCAATGAACTAGTTTAAAAGTTAATTATTTTTTTAATAGTTTTACCAAGAAAGTAACTCTTCAGGAAGCTTAAAAAAAGCATAATTTCTGTGACTGCTTTTCATCAAATTCTTTTTACTCCCTGTTGTGCTGACCTATTAAAATGAGTATTGAATCACATGTTGAATGAAGAACTTTGGATACTTCTCTGCTTACAAGTAAATAAAACATTTCAGGGATAATCACAAGGTTTGATTTCTACCAGGTAGGGGATCTTGCATTTGACAGTTTATATCTTAATGTCAAACTGAAAGCAGACATTTACAGTGATTACTCAGTGCAATAAGAAAGGACACCTTTCTCTTCTAGATTCTTAACCTTTAAAAACACTCCTTCACCAATCTCAGCTTTTGGTAAGGAAAGCCAGTATGGCCAGTTTTGTGATTGCTTCTCCACACTTGGTAGTAGTTGTTCTGGGGAAAGGAGAGGAGGAACATACTTCTGTGAGAGAGGGAGACTTGTAATGGTGGTCACTTTTTATGAAAGAGAAAAAAGATGTTTGTACTCCCTCATCAAAGGGAGTGCAAAGTTTTCTGAGCATGACCTATAACAATAGTAATTCAAAAGACACTGTTATCCAGACAAGTCTATGACATTCATTTCTGGTGAGGAGGGTAACACAGGTATCTGGCTTTAGGGAGGGACAGTAGTGGTTGAGGTTATGATATAAACAGAAATAGATGTAGTTATATCATTTCCAAAATAGTATCCCTCATCTTCTTAAAAAATCAGTTTATGAAATAGCTTATAAACATGAGCTGGCACAAGGGGTTTTGTAAAGGGATTTATTTGATAATTTATTCATTCAGCAGTCTGTTTTGTAAGAGGCCTTGGCATACAGAAATCTTAGAGAAGAAATGTAACTCTCCTAAAACAGACGGGAAGGCTAATATCGCAAACTGACCTGGAATAGAATAACAACCAGATTTGAAGTTTTATAAATGTCTGGGAATTGATCATGTGTCTTGGCCTCTGAATATTTTCTAAACCCTTCCAAGACATGGGGAATTTCACCTATTATGAGTCCCCTCTCTCCAGACAGAGGTGTAACTTGCTTTCTATTCTCCTGTGAGGCGAGCTAGCAGGAATATGGCTTGTCTGCCAGTCAACTAGATCCATGTGAGACACCAGCTCAGAAGAGAACAATATGTGGGCAACAACAGGAAATCCACATAGGGGTCTGGTTTCGGGGCCATCAGTAGCATTGGAGGCTTTACTGGACAATGTCTAGCATCAGCATTTGAACTGCAGGGACATGTCCAACATAAGGGCAAGGAGGTCATTACTGGAGTAGCCTTCCCACCTAACTCTGTGATCCTACTGATGAGTCTGAGAACATTTAAGTATCTTCTAATAGATCTATTCTCCTCTTAAAGTTACTGGTGGTTCTCCTGCAACTAGAAGCCATGATAACACTGAGATATCAACAGGAAATTATACTTCTCCCTATTTCTAGAGTATATAAATGACAGTGGCACCCAGCTTGAATGGTATTAACTCTGTATATATAAATGAATATGTAACTATGTGATACTTGAATACAAACTTCAGAACTGCATTATTTCAAGGTCCTGGTGAATAAGTAGTCCTTTGGACAAGTCATTTAAGCATTGATATGACTTTTTGCGGCTCAGAATTTTGATTTTAAAGTGTCAATGTAAATAACTCCCTAAGCCCGTAGTTGTGAGGGTTAAATAAAATGATTTTTAGAAAATGATTAAAAAATACCTGGAACATACACAGTGCTCAGCACATTTCGATTGCTGTTGCTGATGTGGTAGCAGCAGTAGTAGTGGTGGTGGTGGTGGTGGTATGACCCAATAAAAGTTTTTTATTATATTACCTCACTTATTCTCACAGAAGCCCCAGTAAGTATTATAATTTCCAGTTTTACCAATGAAGAATATGATGTTGAAAGTTTGTGTCTCTTCTAAAATCACACAGATTTGAAATAACAGTCCACGTTGCTCCAAAACCTGTTCCCCCAAATCCCCATATCACTTACCCAAATCAGCAGCTGACAAACACAAAGGTACGAGCCAGGATGCATCAGTGGTCAAAGCCTGCATGAGCGTAGAAGGAAGGCTTAGAGTCAGGGCAGGTGACAGTTTGTCTCCAGTACAGGACACCAGTAGTTTTTTAGAGGACTGACTGCTCCATGTACTGCTGTAAGCTTCTCAGAGGTATCATTTCATTTAATGATCACAAGAAACCAAGAAGACCAGTTTTATCAGTAAATTATCAACCTTTTACAGGAAAACTGTGACATAGCGACTTCTGCAGGGTCACAGAGCGTGCCTATGCTGGAGCTGGGAACTGAAGCTAAACCATCTGACTGATTAAGCCAATGTTTTTTCATTTCCAGTTTGCTCTGGTTAGGAACTCTTTCTCTGGTATCAGACTAACCTGGATAGCTGTATGAGATAATGAAGAAGAGACAATATGTGAACATTTGCATTGTTCAAGGGGTTTGTTTTTGTCATTTTGCTTGTTTTTATTCATTTGGTTTTATTTATTTTTTTGTTCTTTATTTTTTGTTTGTTTTTAAATGGACATCAAGCCTCTCTTGGTTCCCTGATTTGTTGGTTGCTGATGTCTTTTGATTGCTCCCAGGTTATGAGCAGCTACTGTGAAGAAACCAACAGACAAAACGTTGATGGACTAGCATTCCAGGGAGGAGTTGTAGGGGAGAGAGAAATGTGGAAATTCCTCACAAAAATGGCAGGAATAGTCTTTGGCGGAGGTGGGGGGTGATGGAGCAGTGGAGACTGTTTCCCTGATTCTTGTCAGTGCCTAAGGCAGACAGCAAACTTGGGTGCTGAGGGCTGTGTGGGGAAGCAAGGAGATAAAATCCTCAGTTCCACAAAAAACTTCCCAAAGCTCAAATTTCAGGCTTGGCAAGGAAGCAGTGAAGAGTCACTTAAGTATGAAAATTATGATTTATAAAGTCTAGTACATAGGAAACACAGTAATACTCTCTCATAGGTGTGTGTGTGTTTGTGTTTGTGAAGTGACAAAGTCTAGGGAATGGAAAGCACAGTCCTTGACTGTGCTTCAAAACATTTTAATGATTATTATTATTTCCATCAGGAATTCTTGTTTCTATGGAATGGGTCATATTAAAGAGCCAAGAGTAAACTCTTTTAATCTTATATCTCTTAAGATTATAGAGTCAGTACTCCTTATATTTCTGTATATCTTAAATTTATTTTTTTATCACTAAATTTCTCCACTATTTCCTTTTCTGGCCAGTCTTCCTCTCCCTAGACTATAGTTAGCAGTCTAAATGCAAACTAAATTTTCAAGAAAAATAGCATCTAAGTTAATATGTAGAAAAACTTTTTGAGATATACTAAAACATAACTTTGAATCTATTCTTGATGCTTTGGCTAAGTTGATGTCTGTATATCTGGTGGCAATAAACTGACGTTTTTAGTAGTACAGTTTCTGTCCAATTAAAATATTCTTAAAATATGCTTATTAGCATGTGTTTGAGTAATGTATGAATAAGTGCATACAAATCTTCTATTTGTTGTACTTAGAGCCGATGAAACTAATAGGAGTACCTACAGCAGATGAGAAATAGTCTGGCTGCAGTTCAACTACAGAGTGCACATAATTCTTCTCTTACTGTTAAAGCCTTCATGTCATTAAACTGTTATTTATTGATCCTACTGTCAAGGGCAGCAAAGCAGAGTAATTTTACAGCTAAGAATGAAAAAAATAAATTAAAAAATCCCTTTTCTGGTAGATTGTGCCTATCCAGTGCATTCCATTTTCATATGTTCCCAGTTCTTGATTTCATTATATGCCCAGAAGTAATGTAACCATAAATGAGATAAATGCATGGAAGTAACTTTGCTGCTTTTTCAATTGATAGTATCTTGTGTTTAATTCATTTATCAAAAGTACTAGAAAATGTAGTAAGTCAATGCCCCATTCAAAAGATAATAAATACTTTTATCTTCTGATATCAATTTGCTGCATTTTTTAAAGAAGAGATTGCTAATAGGAAAGGTAAATATTATGGTAATGATTGAAATGATCTATTCATCACTGTCTTTGTTTTATTTTTGTTTTGTCTTCTTCCTGCATATGTTTTTTATTTTCAACTTGTAGACTCTAAAAAGAGGCAACAGCAAATAGCCATGTCAACTAATTTCCTATCTCTTTGGAAAGGGGGAATTTTAAAATTTAATAATCATGACCTGTGATTTGAAGTATAATATGAATTATGTGTGTGTTGGTTTTTGTTTGACTGGGGTTTTTGTTTAGTATTCTTTACTACAACTTTCTGTGCAAGTTTTTTGTTTTTTGTTGTTATTTTTGGCTGCATTGGGTCTTTGTTGCTGCATGTGGGCTTTCTCTAGTTATGGCAAGCAGGGGCTACTCTTCATTGCATTGCGTGGGCTTCTCAGTGTGGTGGCTTCTCTTGTTGGAAAGCATGAGCTCTAGGCACTCGGGCTTCAGTAGTTGCAGAGCTTGGGCTCAGCAGTTGTGGCTCATGGGCCTAGTTGCTCCTCAGCACGTGGGGTCTTCCCAGACCAGGGATCGAACCCGTGTTCCCTGCATTGGCAGGCAGATTCTTAACCACTGCGCCACCAGGGAAGTTGCTGTGCAAGTTTTAAATATGGTCTTCATTTAGGACATTGAATTTTCTACTAACTTATAGTACTAATAAACTGCGCTTTTATTTCCTTTCCCTGTGCACTCATTTATGTATTGAGAGTACTGAAAGATTCAATATATCAGTTTGACATTTTTGACTGTCCCTGAATTTGCTACAAATGTGGGGTCTTCATTTTTTTGGTTGTGGTGTCATGCTAAGATTTCTATGCTCTTGTTGGTTTGGTCACTCTCTTCCATGATAGGTCCAGAAGAAGCAAGTCCAGGTGAGAGTTCTTTGCCCCAGGGAAACAGCTAGGTATGTTTCCTGGTATGCTTCTGCACTCTGTTTGTGTTTGGTAATGAAGGGGTTGCAGACTTTCTCCAAATTTTTCTGCTGAGATGCAGGTGTCTCCTTCTCTGCAATGAGCCAGTCAATGATTTCATTACACTTGTTGAAAACACTTCTGTCTGTCCTCATCATTGACATTGCCTTTGATATTTGTTTACATTCAGTGATGGCTTTCACATTGAAGATGTAGGATTTAAGAGCATATTTAGAAGAAACCTTGTCTCTCTGCTTCTCAATTCAATTTTGTGTTTCTTAGCCTCCCGAATTGTAGCCTCAAGGTCTTCCTTGCTCAAAGGACCCTTGTCACTTGTGGTGGCAATCTTGTTCTTTTTTCATGTATTGTTATCCACACACTGTGATCTGCGATATACAACAGAAAATGGGAGTATGCCTATGAATTAAAACTTGCCAAGCAAGTTGTCATGGTACATCCACCTTTATAAACTACAATAAGTGCACTGAGCTGGTTGTCTGAGTAAGTTGTGAAGGTCTGTGTCTGCTTTGTGGGCATGCTGATATTGTGTTGATGATGGTGATTGTGATGCCAACAAGGGTTTAAATATCAATGGAAAAAGTAGCAATACCCAAGAGCAGTAAACCATGAACATTGCCATGTTTGTCCCTAGATAAGATCACTGGCTGGGCAGATGTGATATAAATGATAGCTCCATAGGGATTGGTGCTGGTGTCAATTTTTTTCCATTGAAAAAATCTTGCAGACTTTTCTGATTATTAGAGATATGTGTATAATCACCCATCACATGCATCTGTGACTTGTCTAATTTGGCATAGTGAATGGCTTTCTCCACAGAGTCTAGAATGCCACAAAACAGGTCATCATTCAGTTTTTCAAACTGGCACAGATAATGAACTTGTGGAACTCAGCCCTTTTTTGGGGAGAATCAATATCAGTTTCGACCTGATCTTGTTTAAGTACATTGAGTGTGCTTACAAGTAGTACAGATGCTACAGTCAGTTCTCTTGTTCTCGTGAATATCCGTCTAAGCATTAGTCTTCAGTTGTAGGTTTGACCCCAGAGATTCCATAGTCAATAGTGAGGATTTATACATCTAAAGTACATCTTCTAAGCAAAAAAGGTCACCATATTTATTTCACCACCAAGATCTTGTTTAAGCCATAGCAGCAGTCAATGACTGTTTGATGCTTCTGAGAATATTAAGAAAAGCAATAGGTTCACCATCTTTGGAAACCTGCTGTTGGCAGTCATTAATAAACTAATGCTGTGACAATAGCACTTGTAAACAGTCTTCCTAAGGTAGGCTTCTGTGGTTTCTTCATCTTTGCTAGAATCATAGATTATACCTCTTCTGGTTAGAAGCCTTTGGATTCTCCCTTGTATTCCATCTGGACCATAGGCCTTTTTGTATCATTTACCACCAAGAAGGGCCAATGATTCATATTAGACTGGACAATAGCATTTTCACATCTACATTCAAACTAACACAGTCTGATTCTTTGAAACATATCACCACTTAATTGACAATATCAATGAAGGCAATGGTTTCAGGTGATCTACCTAATCATGGGCAATTATCTCTACTTCCCATGCTGGAAGATAGCCGCACAGGAATAGATGGTGCCATTATTATTGGCAACTGCAGGTACCTCAGACAAGGTTTCTAAGTGTAGGTCTAGCTCAGCTTATTGGAGAAAGTAGTTACTGAAGCTGTTGCTGTGTTCAAGGAGAGCTCTATTTTTTGTAAAAAAGAAAACACACATACAATTTTCTTGAGAGTGAAGATGATATTTATTGTAACACAGACAGCCAGTCTATAACAAATTATTCAAATTTGCACTATTTATAAACACTCAAGTGAGATTTTTGGTGATATTCCTTCCAGTTATTTACATCTGAATACCTCTGGATAGATACAGTATAAAGTAAACATAATTTCACATATATAGAAACATGACATTCTGTTCTTAAAGTTTTTATACAAAAAATATATAGGAGAGAAAGAGAAGGAAAGGAGAGAGAGAATTTCCTTACTCAATTTAAGTGTCTTCATAGTACAGAATTGCATTTTATGTGTGAACTGTTTAATCTGTCTCTCACTGATGGACATTTTTTATATTTCTAATTTGGTTTACTATAAACAAGAATGAAATGAAGTCTGTAAGTTCATCTGTTCACGTGTGTAATTATTTTCTTTATATTGATTCTTCAAATTCTCATTGCTAAATCTGAGTATATTTCTATATTTCAACACTAAATGTATTGAATTATTTAATAAATATTGTCATTAATACTTCAAAGAACAAATCATAAAATTTTTTCTTCATAATATATCCAATACTAGATTTTAGCTGTATGTTTTTTTATTTTTTTAAAATAATTCAGTAATTTATTGGCTATTGGGTCTTTGTTGCTGTTGCGCGGGCTTTTTCTAGTTGCGGAGAGTGGGGGCTATTCTTCGTTGTGGTGTGCAGGCTTCTAATTGCAGTGGCTTCTCTTGTTGTGGAGCACGGGCTCTAGGCATGCGGGCTTCAGTAGTTGTGGTATGTGAGCTCAATAGCTGTGGCTCACAGGCTCTAGAGCACAGGCTCAGTAGTTGTGGCACACAGGTTTAGTTGCTCTGCGTCATGTTGGGATCTTCCCGGACCGGGGCTCAAACCCGTGTCCCCTGCACTGGCAGGTGGATTCTTAACCACTGTGTCACCAGGGAAGCCCTAGCTGTATGTTTAAACTTTATCAATCTGATAGTTGAAAAATTATATCTCATAGTTTTGTCTTTAATACTAAAGACTTTGAAACTTTTTTTTTTAACATTTCTTTGGTCATTTGAATTGTCCTTTATGTGAAACAAATGTTTATGTACTTTGAATATTTTCTAGTTTGGTGATGAACTTTTTCTAATTACTCTGTGGTTGATTGGCTTAATATTTCCAGTTATTTAACTCTCCTTTCCCTCCATAAGGTTTGTTTTTACCCTTCTTCTTACAGTGGGCTTGACCACGTGATTGGCGTTGACCATGGAATGGGATGGATGTGATGGGTGGCGCTGTGGAGCAGAAACTCTGGGAGTCATTTATAGTCCAGCCGTTGCTCTTTGGCTCTGTGCTACAGGAGCCTTTTCTCCTAGAGAGACTTCTGCTGACTTACAGTGTAACACAAGAACAAAAGAAATGTTCGGTATAAGCCACAGAGATTTTTGTAATTGTCGTTTAATGCAACATAATCTTGCCTAAACTAATTGACAAAAATTCATTAAAAATATGTCTATACATTATGGGAAGCAATCCTTCCAGTTTCTTTATTGGGGTTTTGTTTTCCACACAGCATTTGCTTCCAGCAAACTCAGCTACCAGTGTAGAATTAAAATGCTCATTGAATGTAAGTTTCTAGTACTTCAGTCTTCATTTTTAGATGAATACAAAGTCTAACCTTTTGCTCCAGTAAGTCAATGCTATTTAGATTTTTAAAAACTTTTTGACAAGATAAGTTTGTATTCATTGTAGATGTTCTGTCTGATGATGGATATATATTCATGTGTCTCTTTAAAAATTAGAAGTAAACTGACACCTAAGGTAAAAACAAATAGAAAGCCCCATGTTATTTAATATCACCATAGAATTAATTTCTGTAGGAAGACACATCCTCGGTTTTCTTTCCTCTCCAACTACCTCATTTGCATCTCCTTAGGTTTCTTTTTTTAATACTTCTGCTGTGATCTGCTGAGCCAAATTTATTTTATAGGACCCAGTTTAAGCTTTACTTTTTCATCAGTACATTTTTTTCCCTCTGTATTCTCATAAATCATTGTAGCACTTGTACCTGGCAATTGGTATTTAATGTTTTATAACAAACTGATATAGTTAATGATAAACTGATTTGTATTCATATTATCTCCCTAAAAAAGTTATATCCCTGATGTTATAATTCAGATCTTAAACTTAAGCACTCAAAGAATTTAGCATAATACTAGACAGAGAATAAATGGTCAATACATTTAAACCTTAAAACAGGAGTATGCATTCTTCATAGTTTCAATCTCATCACAAAGAAAACAGTTGGCACACTATATTTTTACTCCTAGTTCTAACTCATTCTTCATCTTTCAAGTATTAAATAAAAAATATGTTTGATAAATATGGAGGAAATAATCTTATGACTGGTTGAGAAATGACAGTAGTCATTAATTGCATTTGACCCAAAAGGGTTTCTACCAATTCAGCTTCATTATTTTTATTTTATGTAACCAAAATTTATCGAAGTAGGCATAACACCAAAAATTGTTATGTATCATATAATAAATCTTTATCCTTTTATCTAAGGTGGCATAATATTGTAAAAGGAAAAAGCAATATGAGAACATTTGTTATCTTAAAATTGAAGTGAACTTGCAATCAAATATATGCTAGAAATAAGAAAATTTAATATCAACACAAAGAAAGGACAATGGATAATAATTTTAGGGGTAATATCTTAAATTAATATGTCACATTTCTTTTATTACCATCTAAGAAACTCAACCTTATTAAAACTAAATTAAAAATTGAAAAAATAATTTTAAAATATTATTTACAATGACTTACACAATATTATTGAATCTTAATTTCAGTAGAAATTTTTAGATACATCTCTTTGAACATCACATGCAAATGTAAAAATATAGACTCAGAAAATATAGGAAAAGAAATTTGGGGCATTAATTTCTTTTCATTTGAATTGACAAAGAATGAAAGTCAAAATATTTGTGTTTAGAAAAGAAACCACAGTTTTCATTCCAATTTACTTCATTCAAATAGAAGCCTCCTACATATGAGTGGGATGTATTCTAAATAGTGATGTGTAAATCTATTATTTAAAAATTGAAATACATTTTCCATTGCTGTAATATAATAAATAGTGGTTTTGTTACTTATATGAACAGTTCCACAAACTCAGCGTACAAATATAGTTAGATTTGCTTTATTTTATTTTTTTTCTTATAACTAATTGGCTAAAACTGCTCTATTAAAGGGGCACCATTATGAAATATCCTATAGAGAAGATAAGAAAATAAGACTACAACGTGGGATGAAACTTTTGCAAATCATATATCTGGTAAAGCTCTTTTATCTAGAATATGTAAAGAACTCTCAAAACCTAAGCTTAAGAAAAATCCAGTTAGAAAATCAGAAAAACATGTATACACATTTTACCAAAAATGAGATATGGATGGCAAATAAACACATGAAAATATGTTCAATATCATTGATCATTAATGATATGCAAATTAAAATCACTATGAAATGTTACTGTACACTTGTGCAAACACTTAAGTTTTTAAAAATGTGACAAAACCAAATGCTGGTGAGAAAATGGACAAACTGAATCTTTCATACATTTCTGGTGATAATACAAAATGGTTCAGGCAACTCTAAAAAAATAATTTGGCAATTTCTTATAAAATTATACATGCACCAGCCAGACAACTCAGCAGTCATATTCTTGGGCACTTATCCCAGAGAAATGAAAACATACATCCCCATTAAAACCTGTACATGAATCTTCATACTGGATTTTTAATAACTTTTCTCTGTCTTTAATTTTTGTCAATTTGACTACTATATGTCTTGGCGTGTTTCTCCTTGGGTTTATCCTGCCTGGGACTCTCTGTGCTTCCTGCACTTGGGTAGCTATTTCCTTTCCCATGTTAGGGAAGTTTTCAACTATAATCTCTTCCAGTATTTTCTCAGGTCCTTTCTCTCTCTCTTCTCCTTCTGAGACCCCTATAATGCAAATGTTGGTGCATTTAACATTGTCCCAGAGGTCTCTTAGGCTGTCTTCAGTTCTTTTCATTCTTTTTTCTTTATTGTTTTCCACATCAGTGATTATCACCATTCTGTCTTCCAGGTCACTTACTCGCCTTTCTGCCTCACTTAATCTGCTATTGATTCCTTCTAGTGTATTTTTCATTTCCCTTATTGTGTTGCATATCTCTGTTTGTTTGTTCTTTAATTCTTCTAGGTCTTTGGTAAACTTTTCTTGCAACTTTTCGATCTTTGCATCCAATCTTTTTTCAAAGTCCTGGATCATCTTCACCATCATTATTCTGAATTCTTTTTCCACAAGAGTGCCTATCTCTTCTTCATTTAGTTGTTTTTCTGGGGTTTTATCTTTTCCCTTCATCTGGTACAAAGTCTTTTGCCTTTTCATTTTCTCTGTCTTTCTGTGGCTGTGATTTTCAGTTCCACAGGATGAAATAGTGCTGATACTGCTTGATTCTGCTATCTGCCCTCTTGTGGAGGAAGCTGTCTAGGAGGCTCTTGGATGCTTCCTGATGGGAGGGACTCTTCATAGCAGATTTTTGTAACAGTTCCAAACTGGAAACATTTGAATGTTCTTCAGTGGGTAAATGTTTAAATAACTGTGCCATAGTCATACTCTGAAATTCTACTCAACACCAAAAATAAACACAATCACATGTAATAATTTAGATGGATTTCTAGGTTATTGTTATTGGTGGATAACTCAATTTCTGAAGTTTAAATACCATACGTTTTCATTTATATAACATTATGTAACACTCTGGAAACTATACTGGTGGAGAACACACTAGTAGTTGTCAGGGGACAGGGACTAGGCATAGGCTTGTAAATGTAAAGGGCTAGCATGAGGGAGTTCCCTCGTGGTGTTGGGAGAGTCCATATGTATGATGAAATTGTTTGGAACTATGTACATTCCTATGTACACAAACACATAGGAATGCACGTAAAAACAATTTTAAAAACTGAATGAGGACTGTAGTCTATTTAACAGCCTTGTACTGAGCCCAGTTTCCTGGTATTGGCATTGATACTGCACTACAGCTATATAAGATATCACCGCAAGAAATCTGGGTGAAAAGTACAGTGGACTCTGTGTGCAATGTTCCTAACTTCTTATGCATCTACAATTACTTCAAAATAAAATGTTAAGAAAAAAGAAAAGGAAATTCAGTATCTCACTTCAGCGATTTCTACCATCCTCTGACTTCTCAAGGAACCCCTAAGGTTTGTACGTTTCAGGGAGAGCATCTGCTTTGATGCCACACACAATGGAGAGAGGACTTAGGTCTAGTTAGTGTATTGCTGCCATTGCTTCTTACCAGTGTAGGGTGCCATTTTTAAAGACTGATCTTATATAGACTCAAGAAGCAATTTTTTTCTCAATTCTGAGATGGTCGATTTCAGGTTCTCAAGTTTTGTTTGGTTTTGTCGCGAGGCTCTTTACGCATTCATTCGTCTGAGACTTCCCAGTGACTACATGCAATCTACAGCCAGCCTTATGAGGAGGCTACATTTTTTTCTGACACTCCCAGTTGATATTACTATGCTTCTTTACCCTTCTAGAAAGATTATACTCACTTAATTCTAGTGTAAATTTATAAAATATGTCTGCGGAAGAAGAAAGGCAGAACCAGAAATTTAAACATTTCTTCACAGACATAGTATGCTGTTATAGTCAGGATCCCAAGCGAATTGACAAAAGCCTATTAAACCTAGCTCTTTTCAGACTACCAAACAGCCACCAGATGGGGAAAAAAATTGATTTTACCTCAATGAAGAGCACCAAAGACAAAAAGGACAGAAGTTTCAGGAGACAGACTTGAGTCTAAAAAAATCTGTAGATTCAAGGTATTTATATAATAAATGGCTCTGTCAAGCAGTGAGTTCTCAGAGCAAATTTTTCAAGAAGTGGTTACATTTGTTTCAAGAATTTCAAAGAGGATATTACTGTTTTGGTCTTCTCTTTATGTAGCCATTTATGTTTGCTGGGGCTCTTGGTTTCAAATCAAAGAAGCATTTTAGCTATTTCAAACAAAATAGCATATTATATTAACAAGAAAGATCCATAACCGTGAAATAGAAGGATTCATCCAGACCTTAAGAGTAACTAGAACCAGGCTCTCAGATGACATTGGAACTTTCTTTTGTTCAGTTCCTCAATGCTGCATTTACTTCATTTTCTTTCTCTTTTGGTAACCATCTACTTCTGCTTATTTTATCCATGGATGAGGGAAATAGAACTTTTTGTTTGATTTTAGTAGCTTCATATTTTATGATTTTGTATAGCCTCTTGAAACTAAATGGAATTTATCCTCTCATGAGATCAGGTATCCCAACTATGGAAAATCCATCAACTATGGAAAAAGAACCAGCTTCTGGATAAGGGTAGGGAAGAAGCCCAGCATCCAGGTCAAGTATCTGAGTAGTCTGGACTGTGGTCTTTGTGTGATCTTTCAGACCTGATCATAGGCAGTGACAAACATTTTACCTGGCAGAACCTTATCGGAAAAAGCTGTGCCACAACACACATGGTGCCTACCTAGGTTACTGCAGTCTCTGTAGGGAGTTACAGTCAAGGACCCAGACCCCCTTGGCCGTCTATATTCTTATGCACATCTACACTCCTAGCCTAAGTGCCTCCATTGCGAGAGCTCATGGGGGGAAGCTTGAAGACACTTTGCTCTACTCAGACTCAATACTAAAGTAGCTTTTCATCCCTAGCCCTTCTCCTCTATTCCCTCCCTGGTTCCTGGGATCATAAAATGACAGAAACCTTTTATTTGAAGCTCCCTCTTTCATGAGAGGATCCTCTTATCTGTGCTGATCCACTGGACCCCCTGCTGCTCCCCTCCCAGTGCCATTCCATGGGAACAGTGTGGAACAGTAGAGGGGCCATTCCTTTCTCCAGCTTTAGCCCCTTACTTACCCAGTAGCAGGAAGTGATGAAAGGCTTACTTTCATTTTGGCTTCTGCTTTAATTGACAGGTACTTCAAGACCTGGTGGCTCAGCTTTGCTCTTTGTTTTTCTTTTTTTTTTTTTTTTTTTTTTTTTGCCACACCATGGAGCATGAGGGATCTTAGTTCCCCAACCAGGGATGGAACCCATGCCCCCTGCAGTGGAAGTGCAGCGTCCTAACCAGTGGACCACCAGGGAAGTCCCTCAGCTCTGCTCTTGACAGTATCTACTTCTATCAAAGAAATGTACTGAGGGGACAAGTTGTCTAAATATGACTGTTGATAGTACAAGCATATGATTGAACTGGGGAAAGATTAACACCTAAAAAAAAGTGTACATGATATCACCCAGTTCTAGTATTACACGAGTTATGTTGCCTCTTGGGGAAAAGTTCTTTCAAATTGTCTAAATATAATATTACAGAGAAGATATGAAACACCTATCCAGAGGGGGAAACATAAATGAGCAGCAATGCAAGAATCTCTAAGTCTACTCAGAAGGACTTACATGGTATTTCGTGCAACTACATTATCTGTCTACAGAAAGATTGGTAATAAATATTAAAGCAATAACACATGTGATTAAATTAAAACTATGTTTCTGAAGAGTATAATATACTGTAATTAATATACTACTAGGAAGGTATATGATCTGATGTCACCTGGACATCGAATTATTCAATTTAAATAAAATTGGCTTAAGCTCCTATCTATGTCCTGTGAAAAACCTGATACCCAATAGAAGATGTCTACTAGTCACTTAAATTCTCATTTCCAAGGTTCATCCTTATCATTTTCTTGTTCCCATTTTAATAATTGCACTTCCAGTAATGCCTATAGCCTTCTCTATGCCTCATGTTTAGCCAAAAGTGAAACACATCCCACTTCCAAGAATTTTGAAAAATACTGGGCATATTTTTCTAGTATAATTCTGGATTTGAGAGAAAATATAACCATAGCGTAGCAATAAAAATACGATATAAAATATTCTTTATTCTTAAAAAAGTCCTCGCCTATGTATTTCCACAGAGAATTTAAGTGGACTTACGTTTTTCTCTTGTTATCCCTCCTTCCTTTCAGACTTATTTTTTCATTCCAGTCCATTCAAGCCAGGCCATAGAATGTTATTTCTATATGCATACACATGCATTGGATATTTTTTCTGAATAAAGCTATTTCTCTTCCTGAGAAATCTGCAATGTCTTATTTATTTATCTGTTTATTTATGTCATGCTATTAGGGCATTCTCAAACAAGAGCTATACTTAAGTGATGTAATCCATTTAATAAAGGTCACATTTGAGGTGCAGTAGCCCCAGAATTAATAAATACTCTAAAATGTCGATAGTGAGAGAGTACACAGAAGTTGCATATCTATACAATGGGATAGACACAATGCGAAATGTATTAGAGACTGTGGCAAGAACCCTTAACTCAGTACCACTGATAAATAGGAAAAAAAATTATTCATCACTTTTTATATGCCAGGCAGTGTGAGAATATCACCTATTTTACTTCTTTAAATCTCTACAACCACACTCTTTATTAATATTACTGTCTCTATTAATAGATTTGTAAAAACTGACACCCCTGGTCCTATACCTAAAAAAATAACAGAGTCAAGAGTCTAAAAAATTTATTCTGATCACAGAGCCTACACTTATATCTAAAAATCAGGATT
This sequence comes from Hippopotamus amphibius kiboko, assembly GCF_030028045.1. Classification (NCBI taxonomy): domain Eukaryota; kingdom Metazoa; phylum Chordata; class Mammalia; order Artiodactyla; family Hippopotamidae; genus Hippopotamus; species Hippopotamus amphibius. The sequence continues at coordinate 74,031,547 of NC_080187.1, forward strand.
TTTGGCTCTTCATGAGAGTGCTTCATTGATAAGATGGAAATTTTTTTAACATTTTATTTCACCAGAATCCAAAATAATTACCAAATGCTTAATTAGCAAGAAAAAAATTTGTTACTTTGAAGTGATAGCAATTATTTGGATAAGATCTGTCCTGCTCTGCAAAGTATGTAACTTTCCAATTCTTTGATTTAAGGGAACATAATTGATAGGCATTATTCCACAGTAAAATATGCATAGTCTTCAGGAAACATTTAGAAACTGCATTGAGAAATGCATGTTTAGTAACAAAAAACATATTGAAAGTACACAGAAAGTCTTTCTTTCATAGATATTTATTCCCTGTCTTTGCTCTCACATACTTTGTTATTACTCCTTTAGCTTCTAAATAAGATTGATTGGTGAGTCGATTACAGGGGTGCCTGAGCACAGATTGTGGAAAGTCTTAGTGTGACTCAGTATGCCATAAATCAAACAGCAGGCGAGTGTTTGGGAAACACAGTTCCCTGACTCACAGAATATAATAATACAAATGTAAGTAAATAAACTAGCCTCCTTTATTAGAAGATAACCAATATCAGTAATAACTATGGTAATATATAGGATTCAGTTACACATTTTCCTTTTATTTACAAATTTTAAAATATTTATAATATACAAGCTATTATACTAGGCAGCATGGGAGATTTAAGTGTGAAAAAAAAAAAAAAAAAAAAACCCAAGGTACTTGTCCATGACATCACCATCGAGTAGAGGAAATAAAATGGAGCACTATAACATAGAGTAGAAATTAACAGCAAATGTTTAAGATCATTTGGAAGTGAAGAAATTTATGTTCCCTGAGGTAATGATTTGAAGAACAGGGAAAGATTCTTAGAAGGTGCTTCCCTGTGTATAATGATGAAAAACAATGTCATTCAAAGTGGAAATAGCAATGTGAGTATAGATACTCAAACCTTCACAATAAAAACAGACAAAAACAGGCTTCTTCATTTTCTTGCTTTCAGTATAAACACAGTTTAGGGATCCATTGCCATAAACACGCTTTTCATTCATCATTCATCCATCCTTTATCTTATTTTATTTTTTGATTCCTTAGTATGTGTTAGTTACTACAGTAAGCTCAGGGAATAAAGAAGAGAGCCAAAGTCTCTGTCCTCAAGGAAATCTTAATCTAGAGAATCTTTTTCGATGTCAGAAATGCCTCTTCGATTTTCCCTCCTGTGCACTTTGTGGTCACTCCTTTAGTATATGTTATCATCGCCTGTTCATAGAACTATTTATTTTTTATTTTTAAAATTTTTATTTATTTATTTATTTGGCTGTGTTGGGTCATTGTTGCTTTCTCTAGTTGTGGCAAGCGGGGGGCTACTCTTTGCTGTGGTGCTCAGGCATCTCATTGCGGTGGCTTCTCATTGTAGAGCACAGGCTCTAGGCACACGGGCTCAGTAGTTGCAGTATGCGGGCTCTAGGGCACGCAGGCTTCAGTAGTTGTGGCACAGGGGCTTAGTTGCTCCACGGCATGTGGGATCTCCCAGACCAGGAATCAAACCCGTGTCCCCTGCACTGGCAGGTGGATTCTTAACCACTGCACCACTAGGGAGGTCCCATAGAACTATTTTGACCAACAGTTTCTTAGACTTCCCCACTTTACACCAACCTGCATATTGTTGAGGGTCATCCTTGATGCTCTGTTGGCAGAAGGGGAAATAAAGCTAGACTACTGAAATGAGGCGAGCACTAAAAAAGTACATGGACCAAAATATAGATGACAATTATGTGCATAAATGATAACAGAATACATGAAAAAGTATCTGTTATAATGTTCATTTCAGAGCTGTATATAATGGTGAAATAAAAAGATTATTCAAATCTCTGTCAATATTATAGTAATATAAAAATAGTACATAATCATTAAAAAATGATTATACCATTTATAGTTTCTGACCTAGAAAAAATGTCCATGATATATTTTTAAATGTGTGCATGTTTGACAGAAGGAATGTTTTAAATTACTGAAATTGATTATTGCTGTGTCAAGGAATTACAGTTGGCAATTGAACATTCTTTCCAAGATCATTATAATAATTCATCAAAATCCTAATATAAATATTTATTAATTTATATGTAAAATAAACATATTTGTATTGTAAAAATGGAGTTTTCACATAAACATATTTAAGCAACATTATTTTGTATAGTCAAAAATATAACATTGGAGGTTAGGTATATTTAGGAAAATACACTTAGCAGTTTTAAAATTTAATTTTCTGTATTATAAAATATTTCTACCACTGGTTTTGGTTAAAGTATCATAATTGCATATTAAACACATTTATAGAGCTGACCTAAAGTGCTCAGCAAAGTACAGGCATTATGATTTAGTCAGAAGCCCACTAGATATAAAAAACAGAAAAAAAGGTAAGTTTTTTTTTTTTTTTTTTTTTACAGATTTAGGCTAACTGTGAAGATCTCTTTATTTTTCCAAGGGGCTTATAAATATTTAAAGATGAATGGCTCTCTAACGGTAACAGATGATTTAGGTATAATATTTGAAAAAACACTTAAATGATAAATTTTTCTGACAGTGATTAGTAATATCAGGTTTCACATAACCAGGGGGAAATTAGTGTTAGTCAGGAGTTTAGCTAATAATATGGGGTCACAATATGAATATTCTTGGGGATAATTGTTTCTCAAATTGTGTCATATTTTATCTGGGTTATTTTATCACAGAGCTCAAAAGTCTAATTTGCAAAGAAATCCTCATAAAGTATTGGGAGGCTGAATATACAAAGAGCCAAATGGGATCTATATGAACTTCTATCAGTCCTCCTGTCTTTCATAGTTTATGTTATTGGGTGTTTTATTATTTTCCCATCATGCTATTTAATTTAACTCTGGATTATACTTGGGATTATGATCTGGTTAGGTTCTAATTCAACAAACATCAGAGTTTTCTTCCACATCTTCCTTCTTAGTTAAAACTCGTCAGTTTCCAAGTTCAGTTTTGTCTTCCATCACGGCTTCCTCCCTTTCTTTCATGACTTTTGCCACTGTCATAGCTCAAGACCCTCTCTTTTCTTTCCTTTAAGGACCTCAATTACCCATATGTTAGGTCACTTGACATTGTCCCACAGCTCACTACATAATTTTTTTCTTTCTGGGTGCCATTTTAGATCCTTTGTTAATTTTGCCATATTTTCAACTTCAGTCATCTTTTTGCTACAGTGTCTAATCTGCCGTTAATGCGTTAATGCTCTTCATCCCAGACACTGTAGTTTCTATCTCAAGAAATTTGATTTGAGTGTTTTTTTTTCCAGTAGCTCTAATTGGGTTTTTAAAATATATGTAATACAGTTACAATAATTGTATTAAAGTTCTTATCATTTGGTTGCTACTCTTCATTGTGGTTGATTCATCGAAATAGAGACTATATCCTCCCAGATGAAGCTGAGCCACAGAGAAGTGAAGTGATGTGTTGGATTGGTAGAGTATTCAAGAATAATATTCCATGAAATAACCTGTGAGGAGTTCTATGTGATCTTGGAGTGGTTTCAGAAGACTTTTTGGTTGAAGAAAGACTAGCTGGTTCCTTCCTTAAAGTTCAAAGTGCTTATTTTCCATGATGATAGGACACATATCATTTGCATAATAACGAAAAGCAGAAGAATATGTGTTTCTCACTTCTCTGTTAAATTTTCAGGACAATAACGGCTTGAGGAAAGAAGTAGAATGACATTTATTTCAAACAATAAAAAATTGAAAAGTTAATTTCTAACTAAAATAAAAGTCAATTATGTGCATAAAAATGGTTGGAATATAATGATACCTTGGCAAGTGAGAGAAAGGAAGGACTTCATGTTTTCTGAAGAGGTATTTATCATTTGTCTTTTGTTTGCACATTTATCTCCTCCCCGTATGATTCTGATAGAATGCATCAAGGATAAAATTCTCTTTCTGGTGTTTGCTTTGATATTAACCCTACAAACAGAAAGGATAGTGTATGTTTCTATATAAAACAGGTCAAAGATGGCCTAGAAATTAGTTCACATTTTGCAGTCACTTACATCATATTACAAGATTCTTACAATAACTAAGGAGTCAGCATTGATGGGGACTCGTTATGACCATTTTATAATTGAATGTAAAGTTTAGAAAAGTTAAGAGCTTGCAATTGTAAGATAAATCTATGAAGGATTTATATACAAGCCCAGAATTTCCAGTTTCCAATCCAGTATTCTGCCCTCTGCCTCAGACATTTTTAAATTTGCATGTTAGAGGCAGTAGGACTTCTGTTTTAAATAACATCAGTGAAATATCGTAATTGTAGTCTTGATTATGTGTGATACAAAGAAACTATAGTCTACATTCATTTTTTTAATTAAAAGCTTCAGTTTGAATATTAATTTAAATAGTGTTCCTAGAAATTTTAGAAAGTCAAAAAGACTTTTATGTGCAGAACACAATCTCCATTTACTTTGACAACACATTAGTTTACATATGCAAAATAAGTCTATCTTTTTGTGTACATAATTAAGATACAATGCCAGGATATCACTGACTGTTTAATTAAAGCAATTAGGATAGTAGTGAATCACGGCACAACTTACCTTAAGAGGTGTGAGCAGAATACATCACAGACTATGATACAGTAAATAGTCATTGAGTTCAAACTACTTCCCACATAATAAGACATAAAGCATATTTGAGTGGCAATTAAAATTTCATTCATTCTTAACATTGTAGATGAGTTTAGAAAAAAATAAAAACCTTAGAGCTTGCCTGCTTTTCAAGACTTGACTTGGTGCATATCATATAGAAGGACTTCCACAGGCTGTGATTTATTCAAAACAATGAAGTCCCCAATAGAAAGCATTTCTTTGCTTGGTGTGTCCTTTAATGTACCTGTCTTAGGAGCCTTTGGTGGTGGTAGGTAGATGGATGAGGGTTCACGGAGATAAACCGTGCCTGTGTCTCTGTCTTTCCATTAGAGAGCTATTGCCTCTCTCACCTTATTTGAGAAGGGATTAGAAGACCGGTTGCATTGCATAAGCATGGACTTTGAAATGACAATGTTGGAATCAAGTCCAGTCTCAACATTCATTTCCTGGTAAATTAGGGCAGGGTGCTTAATTTGCCTGAGGTTCAGTCTCAGTAATGATACAATTATATCTGTCTCATAGACAGGAGTAGATCCAAATTTTATGAGACCTAAAGCAATACTTTTGGGAGTACTCTTTAGGGAAAAGTACTCTTTACAAACTAGGAATAGTTGTGAATATTTATTTAGAAGTTACAAAGAAATCACAGTAGAATATAAATTTGAAGAAGCTGACAAATTCTTCATACATTAAAAAAAATTCAACTTTTTTATAATTAACTGTCAGACACATCATTTATTGTACTTTGGATTTGGCTATATATTCTCTGATTATTTCTTTATAACACTTTTGAATTATTATTTTCTTTAGAGAGAATGGTGTTCAGTATTTCCACTAGCATGGTTGATTATTTTTAAATTAATAATGACAATTTAGAAAAGGCTCTTTCATTTTCACAAATAAGTATTGATTATGTCATGTGGATTTTAAAGATTATTTTGAAACTTGGGGAACTACCATTGAGTTTTCTTTTGTACATGAGATATTTCAGATATACTTTTTGTAGTATTGCTATAGGTGTGTGTCCTAGAAACATAGGAATGTTATTAAATTTTATTTTACATAATTCCCATTTTTTAAATGTGTGATGTTTTTGTAGTCATATACATTATCGAGTATATGCCTGACAGAAATTCTGCTCTGACTTAGGTGCTGTTGAGAACTGAATACTCTTCTTGCAATTTTATATTTCTTATGACTAAAAGAATATTCTAATAACAAAATCTTTTGAGTGCTGTACTTTTCATACCTCTGTTATTTACATATTTCTTTCACTAAGTATCTTGGGACACGCTTATACATCATCATGATCTATGGCCGTAAATGTTTGTGACATGATGATGGGTGACTCCCTTAGGAGTAGCCACCATTCCTATACAGTGGATTCAAAATGCCTTGACCGTACATGAAAGGGGATTCATCTACTAAACACAAAATTTATGTATCCCCAACTCAACTTCTGCTACCAGCTAGCAAAGCTGCCCATGCTTGCTTCAGTGTCCCCTGACACAGGGAGAGGTATAACAGAGGTGAAATTGTTGCCTGAAGAGATTATCAGTCTCAACTAACTGTTAAAATATTTTAATTGTATAAATTTAACATAATCATAGGGCCATATGAAACAACTGCTAGGGTGTCACCGTGGAAGAGGCTGTGTGAACAAATGGCTCTGAAGTTTAAGATTCATTAGGTATGTGGTAAATCTGCTTCTGGTTTAATATTTACTGAATGTGTAAATTAAAGAGTGTATTCAACTGTATATATTTTGATATTATTCCCACAAAACCTACTGACATATAATGCAGTAAGAAGGAATACCACCTATTATTTTTTCTATTTCAAATTCAGAAATTCTTATGCTAATTAGAGGCAAGGTTCTAGATAAGATTCTTCTTGGTCCTCATCATCAACAAATAATTGATCAAATATTTCCAGCTTAATTTTTTTAAGTCAGATTAACATTTTTTTTAAATACCACAATATATATTTTAATTATAAACCTCAGATTAACTGATTAAAATATACAGACATCTTTAAAATTAAATACTTTCCTATTTTTCTTGAAATTTCTTTTGACAATTTTATCATAAAAAAACTGTGATCATTTTACATGATCTAAAGAAAGTAATTTAATAAAACTATTAGGACATTATTAAATTTTTTATTATCCTGTAATAATTCCTTAATAATGAAAACATTCTCTTGAGAAGAATCTATTATTATCATTTTTTAGGGGTCTAACGCTTGTCAACTGAAAAAGATACACAACCTAAAAGTTGAGAATTGTTTTATTTGGCAGACAAAACTAAGGACTTGAGCCAGGAAGACAGCTTCTCAGATAGTTCTGAGGGACTGCTCTGAAGAGGTAGGGGAGGAGGCAGGATATATAGGAGTTTTTGTGACAAAAGGAATACTGTTAATTAAAGAAAAACAGACATCTCAAGTTAATGAATTTAGCACTTTTCTGTGTATGGGAACATGCAAGAGTCTGGGCCCTTTAAAATCATTCCTTTGATAGGTACCTTATCTTTCCCATCCTGAATCCCCTTAGGGTACAGTCTGGGGTGGCTGCAGTGGCTGTTGGCTTGATGACTGCACATCCTTTGTTTACTGATATGGCAGGTGACTTTCTTCATAGACACTCTGCTGGGTGATGATTTTGCATAAATTTTGTAATTTCAGAATTTTGTAATTCCAGAAATTCTCTAACATTTTTTATCAGCTTCCTCAAATTCTGTATGTTAGAATTTGCCATTTCACTTGATAATCAATTTTAATTCCATTTACATTGTATTTTGTGATATCTAATATATAGAAAAATTAGACTGGTTAAACAGACGGGGATAGACATTATTGTACAATAGGGATGGCTGATTTGGGGAAGAGTATATTAGTCTACTTGGATCCCCATGACAAAATACCAGACCAGGTAACTTAGACAGCAGAAAATATTTTGTCACAGTTTTGAAAGCCGGAAGTCTAAAATAAAGGTGTAAGCAGAATTGGTTTCTGGTGAGACCTCTCTTCCTGACTTGTAGATGGACACCTTCTCATTGTGTCCCTACATGGCCTTTTCTCTGTGAATGCATAGAGAAAGAGAGATCTTTGGTGTCTCTTTCTCTTCTTATAAGGAGACCAGTCCTAAAATATTAGGTCCCCAGCTTTATGACTTCATTTAACCTTAATCTTATTTAAAGATTCTGTCTACAAATACAGTCATATTGGGGTTTCAACATATGAATTTTGAGGGAACAAAATTCAGTCTATAACCAGGACTAATATAGTGAATGTTCAGGTTATTAAAAATACCTTCACATTATTTTGTTTCAAAACTCTCCATAATGAATATTTAGATAATAAATATCCACTGTACTGTAATTTTTCTTTCAACTCTTTACATATTCACTATTTTCTCTTCTCTTCTTTTTCTAGTTGTTCATTCTATTTATTGAAAAAAAGCCTGTAGCCTGATTTCTTTTATGTGAGTATATTTGAGCAAGGAGAGTTTATAGAGATGACTTATTACATTAGAAGAGGGATTTGCTATCTCAGCATCTATAAGCAATTTTAACAGACATTTCTGGATGAAAAAAAGCTTTTGTAAATATATGTGAAAGACATGATTTCATCAAGCATCATACTGGAGGTGCACTCTTTTCTTGTCTGCATGTTCTAAAGAGAAATCCAGTGTAATTCTTTGTTCCTTTATAACCATAATTCTTTTTCTCTGGTTTCTTTCAAGAGTTTTCTCTTTGTTTTAGTTTTTTGCAATTTAGTTATGATCCACCTAGGTGTATGTGTTTGGTATTTATCCTGCTTGATGTTCTCTGAGCTTTCTTGACCTGTAGTTTGGTGTCTGTTATTAATTTTGGAAAGTTCTCTGTCATTATTTCAAACAGTTCAGTTGCACCTTACCTCTTTCTTCTTCTAGTATTTCTATTATGTGTATGTTTTACTTTTGAAATTGTCCTACAGTTCTTTTATGTTCTACTCTTTATTATTTTCATTCTTTTTCTCTTTGCATTTTCCTACTGACATATTTTCAAGCTCACTAATCCTTTTTAAGCTGTATTCAATCTACTGTTGGACCCATCAAAGGCATTTTTCATTTCTGTTGTGTGTTTTTTTTTTTCTCCTAGCATTTCTTTTTATTCTTTCCATCACTCTGCTTATAATACCCATCTTTTTTGCATGGTGTTTAGTTTTTCAATTAGAATTCTTCACATATTAATCATAGTTATTTTTAAATTCCTTATCTGATAATTTCAAAAGCTTTGTCTTATCCGAGTCTGGTTCTGATTCTTGCTTTGTCTTTTTAGACTGTATTTTTCTTGCTTTTTGGGGTTTGTCTTTTTAGACTGTATTTTTCATGCTTTTTGACATGCCTTGTAATTTATTATTGAAAACTGGGTAATAGCAACTGAGGTAAATAGGCTTTTAGTGTGAGCCTTTATATTAATCTGGCTGGGCATTGCACAGTGCTTAATGATTACTCTAGCTGTAGGTGCCAGAGGCTTCAAATCCAAGTGTCCTTGTTTTTGTCTCCCCTGTGGTCTTTGGACTTGCCCATCAATTGCTCCCCATATAGAGTCTCTCTTGCAGTTATTGTTTTAGCTGTAAGCCAGTGTTATTACACAGGAATCCTGTTGGTATGGTGAGAAGGTTTGAAGGATGGTAAAAATTCTGTAATCCTATGATTGCATCTCAGTCTTTTAGGGGGCAGGTCTGTGCACTTAGGCTGCGGCCTTCACAAGGATTTCTTAGTTCCCCTTCCCTTAGGTGAAATGGGAAGCCTAGAGGGGCCTGGATTTTGAGAAATACCTTTCCTACAGGTGAGAAAAGGCTCTGGTAAAGGCTTTTCCCCTGTAGAGTAGGGCTTGGTGATGGAGAATGCTCTGGGTATATTTTAATGGTTACCTTTGCCCTCCCCTGCCAGTGTCATTAGGGAATATTTCTTGGTTTTTCATCTTGAAAACCTGGTGAAGTCCCTGGATACAAAAGCCTGGAAAATGTAGGAGCCCCTCACAAGCCCCTGGCGTTTCTCACTCTCAAGTCAATGCACACTAGCCTCCAGCAATTCATTGAGAATTTCCACTTAATATTCCTAGCAGTTTATACGATCCGGGGCTTCTCCTCCAATAAACATATCTCAGCTGTGACTCTGGATTTGCTTGTCTCTCCAGATTTCAGGGCAGTGGTTTGCCTCGTGACCTCAATCATCTGATGAGTCCAGGAAAGTCATGAGTTTCCAGTGACTTTTTTCCCCTCCTTTTCTTGCTAAAGATAGAAGTAATGACTTTTAAGCTCTTTACGTAAATGTTGGAGCTGAAACCAGAAGTTATATTGAAATTTTGCTTCTCAAGAAGTTATGGCAATTTATAAATGATAGTGTATTAATTTGTAGTAATAATAATGGATATCAATGGATTGAGAACTTATGCTAAGCACTTATATGCCCTATTTGATAGAAACAACATGCATGGTGGTTGAAGATGCACAGTCTGGAGCTAGACTGCCTGGGTTCACGAATTAAGGCTTCATCACATACTATTGCACCTTAGGGAAGTTTCTTTCCTGTGCTTCAATTTTATCATCTTTTCATGGGGGTAATAGTAAGACCTACCTGGTAGAGTTTCTATGAGGATTTAATGAGGTAACACATGAGCAGTGCCTGGTACGTTGTGAGCACTATGTGCTTGCAATTATTATCATCTTTAATCCCATGATCATCCCCTGAAATAAATATTCTTTTGACATAGAGGAACAAAGCCACAGATGATTTAAATTACTTGACTAAGTGCTCTTTAGTCACCAGTCCAGATTTCTAAACTATACCTATGACTTGGAGATAACATAGAAGAAAAATTCCCCATCCTAATTTTCATAATTGGCCACATAATTTTTATAACTTAATATAATGTTCCTAGCCTACAGAAATGGGTTAATGCTATTTAGAATTTAATTTTTATGTATGTAATTCAGATGTTGTAGTTGAATTATATGAATCTCATAGCCCAACTTAATCTGCACAAGTTTTGATTGGTAAAAATAGTTCTTTCATGTAAAAAATATAAATCTGAAAGCCTCCCAACTGGGGCTCGTGCAGCATCCCAATACTTTACCTTATCTAGTTAAATACTGGATTTTCATAGGGCCATTCATCAAACATTGAAATGATGGGTAGCAGGATCATGCAGAGCTTATTGAGGGCCAAGCAATCTCAAATCTCTCCATGTGTTCCCATTCAGTTCCCCAGGGAACCAAAATATTTGTTGTTTTCATCTGATTTATCTCTTTACTTTGGAATTTTCCTTCCTATTGTTTTGTTCTTCTGTTAAGACCAGTACCTAAGCTTCAAATCAGCCAAGTGTCTTTTCTTAAAACCTCAGCTTGTACTGGCACTAGGAGTACTAGACAATCACCAACATGATGAACAGGTTGTATGAATAATCAATATTTACAGCATACAAAACTTCCAGATTTCATATGCCTTTGCCATTATCGGCACGAGATGCCTTTCCACCAAGCTTTGTGCTTGCTGGTAGGTTTTAGAGGTGGTTCTGCTCTTCCTAATCTAACAGAAACTCCAAAGTATGGTTTTCATTCTCAGGCAAACCATAAAACTCACAGTAAAAAAAGAATAAAACTGCCAAATTCTTCTGAGAGGGATTCCTACTTGGTGAATCTTTAAATGCTCGTAAATCTAGTTATATTGCCTTTGATGCAGTTCTCTTCCAGGGGACTCCCCACCTTCCTCAATCTGTTAAGTATTATATTAACCTTCTTAGATATACTGCACCCCAGTAGGATTTCCGAACTTTGGTAAAATCCCCACATACTAATAGGTCTTTCATTCCAATAGATATTCAGACCTCCTTCCTAAGCATTCGGTTCCTTAGAATTTGGCCCCCAATCCACTATTGTTTCAATGTGTTTCATAATAACTTGAAGGAGACACAGAATTTAAACAGTTTTGACTTCCTGCTTTTTTTTCCCTTCCAGAAAGCACTACTTACATTCAAAAGAGGAAAACAAAATAGTTTAAGTAAAAATGAGATATTGTATTATGTGTCTGTGGGGGCTGGGGGAGAGATGTACATGCTTTCATGTGTATGTACCAAATGGGATATTTTGACCAAGAAGAGGCATGAGGCTTTTATTTTCTTGGTGTATTCCATTAGATGCCATCTTTCTCCCAGTAAATCAATTTAAACCAAGAATTTTGTTAAAGCCAATGTGTCCCACAAGGCATCATGTTATCCCTATATATACATTTGAATTCAGTTAATTTGTATAGTGAAGCTTGGAAATCCCCCAGTGAATAAAGGGTCTTAAATACTTACCTAGTTAAGGTCAAAACATGTGAAAAGTAATAAAAACGTTTGCTATGGACAAAGGCAGGTGGGCACTCTGGGTGCAGTTGATGGATATCTCACTGAAGGTAAGAGTGAACCCAGAATGTTATTAAGGAAGGGGAAGCCCTGGGAGTGATATGGATTCAGAATTAGGACTTTTTCTTTTTTAAAAATTGAAGTATAATTAACTTACAATGTTCTATTAGTTTCAGCTGTACAATATAGTGATCCAATATTTTATGCACTACAAAATGATCACCATAAGTCTAGTTACCATATATCGTCATACAAAGTTGTTACAATATTATTGAGTATATTCTCTATGCTGTACCTTAGATTCCTGTGACTTATTTATTTCATAGCTGAAAGTTTGTACCTCTTAATCCCCTTTACCTACATGTCCCATCTCCTTACCCCCTTCTACTCTGGCAACCACTAGATTGCTCTCTGTATCAATGGATCTGTTTCTGTTTTGTTGTGTTTGTTCATTTCTTTTGTTTTTTATATTCCACATTGAAGTGAAGCAATATGATATCTGTCTTTGTCTGTCTGTCTTATCTTACCTAGCAAATACCCTCTAGGTCTATCCATGTTGTCCTAGATGACAAGATTTCATTTATTTTTATGGCTGAGTAATAGTCCATTGTAAATATATATATTTGGCTACTGTAAATAATGCTGCACTGAGTCCTGGGGTGCCTATAGGAAAGATAAACGAATGAGACTACATCATGTGAAAAAGCTTTTGCGCAGCAAAGGAAACCATCAACAAAAAGAAAAGACAACCTAGTGAGAGAAGATATTTGTAAATGATATAGCAGCATACCTCATTGTTTTGCTCTTCACAGATACTGCATTTTTTATAAATTGAAGTTCTGTGGAAATCCTGTGTGAAGCAAGTCTATTGGCACTATTTTTCCGAAAGTATTTACTTGCCTTGTGTCTCTCTGTTACGTTTGGGTAATTCTTACAATATTTCCAACCCTTTTCACTATTGTCATACTTGTTTTGGTGATCTGTGTTCAGTGATCTTTGATGTTACTGCTGTGACTTGCTGAAGGTTCTAATGATGGTTAGCATTTTTCAGCAATAAAATCTTTTTAAATTAAGGTATGTATCTTGTTTTTTAGACACTTAATAGACTACCGTATAGTATAAAAACAACTTTTATATGCACTGGGAAACTAAAAAATTCACGTGACTCACTTTATTGCTCTATTTGCTTTATCACAGTGGTCTAGAACCCAGCCCTCCATATTTGTGAGCTATGCCTATATCTATTAATGAGGTGATAGCAAAAATATATGAAGAATTCATGCAGTTCAGTATCAAAATAAACCAAACAACCTGCAGAAAAATGAGCAGGGATCCTGAATAGACATTTTTCTGAAGAAGATACACAAGTGAGTAACAGGTACTTGAAAAGGTGCTCAACATCACTCATCATCAGGGAAATGGAAATCAAAACCACAATGAGCTATCGCCTCACACCAGTCAGAATATTTGTCAAAAAGACCAGAAGCGACAAGTACTGGTGAGGATGTGCAGAAAAGGGAAAACTAATGCACTGCCTGTAGGAATGTCAATTGGTACAACCACTGTGGAAAACAATATGAAGCCTTCTCAAAAAATTAAAAATAGAACTACCATACAGTATAGCAATTCCACTTCTGGATGTTTATCTGAAGAAAACAAAAACTCTAGCTCAAAAAGATATATGCACCCAGTGTTCATTGCAGCATTATGACTTAAGTGCCTGAGCTTTTTTTTTTTTTTTTGGTTGTTGTTTTTACCAAAATAAAAGACTGCATCTGTTTCTAGAACCCTTCCTGAACTGGTTACCATGTGTGTATGTGTGTGCGTGCATGTGTATTAAAAGGACAGTTACACACTGTGGGGCTGTTTTAGTATCTCAAATGATGGTGATGATGGCTACAAAGATTCCTCAGTATTTACTGGTATTTATTTTTTGAGTTATCAATTCATTGTTGTTGAATTTTTTGAGCACTTGAAAGCTCCATTATGATTTTTTTTTCAAAATATGTGAAGATGGGTATGTCAAAAAAATATACATTGTGGAATAATCAACCAGGAGAGAAGCCTGGAGCCACTGAAGATTGAGGTCTTAATGAAGAGGTAATATTAGTTTTATTCCTGATGTTATGAAGTCAATTCAAACCAGTTGTACCCTGACAATGCTGGAAACTATAATCAAAAATGACATGATAAGAAAAAATAAGTTGAGTATTATAGATGTCAAGTTTATATTTGCTTTTGCTGACTTCTAGCGACTAGAGAATCCATTGGTTTTTTTCTTACACAAGTTCACTGACACCACTGTCACACAAGCAGTGACAACTGAGCAATTCATTCCTTCCTCATTGGTGTCTAAAAGTAATTCCTTTTTCTAGATGAGATTAATAATTCACAGAAAGTCATATCAATCATCTTCTGTCTTGGACTGTATTGTCAAGGTATCAGTTTTCACATCAACCAGACTTGAATTTAAATCGGTATACTAGCTCAGCAACATGGGATATGTTTCTCAACCTTTCTGATATGCCTGTTTTTTTAAATCTATGTTTAAAGAATATAGAGGGATAAAAATTTTTAGAGTGCAAGGGTGTCATGAGGATTGAAGAATGAGCAATCGTGGTGCAACAAGTGGTGTTTGCTGCTATTTAACCTACTTGCCTCTCTCTTTTTGTCAAAATTATTCCCGAGGGTATTGTCTTGGCTATATATTAGTTCAAAATTATAGGTTATTGGAATTTTACGCATTGGAATAGGGCACCAGGGAGATTTGTTTGTTTGCTTATGAAAAGGGATAAATTTTTCCATTCTAGAGTTTTCTGGCATTCTGTAATAATATTAGCATTAACTCCACACAAAATGTTGTAACTTATACATCATTTAAATCCTACTTAATTTTCTGCTGTATTATTTAGAAAATGTTGAACCTGGCTTTATTCAATGTCAGAAAAGCTGGCCAAGTCATCTGATTTTAGGGGGCATGTAATACAAATTCAACAAAAACCACGCAATTTGTGTAGATAACTAGGGTTAAAAAATAGAATCAGTTGTGATGTTTCATATCATAATCAGTGTATGAAACAGTAAATTAGCTGATGAATTACTTTGAGCTATCATATTTAAGGAGAGTAATTTTTTTCATAAAGTTTATAGCTGTGAAGAAAATTACTATAATAGGGTTTTGAATAATGAACTTTTTGGATGTTTGGCAGTATTATTTTACTAATTGAGCTTTCTTTTTCTTTACTCACTGAGGTTGATTTCTTAGATTTAGACACTTAAGTGATACATACTTTTTTGCATACGATATTGATATTTATTTACCCCACTAGTTCTTATTAAATATTAGCTTATTACAAAGCAAACCTACTAGATATCGGTTGATAATATAGAAAGATAAAACAAGTTGGATATTAATTAGCTATATGAAAGTGACAGTGAACATGGAGGTGGTCAATTTTGGACTGAGGATAGACTGAGGAATTATAAATTTTAAACTTGCAAAATCATATATGTGACCTACAGATGTAATTAGATTTAGCTATGTATATTAAAAATACTGAGGCATAAATGAGGCTGATTATTTTTGTTTCACCTGAACTATTGTTGGTCAAGGGTTACTATGGTAGGCCCCAATATCATCAGGGAACAAGTCATTTTTCTTTCTGTTCTTTGATCATAAATTATTCATAGTTCCAATTCTCAAAATTATTGTATAAAAAGGGCACCAAATCAAAGCCCACAGGCTAAATCCACTCTCCCAAATTCTGTGTATGAAGTTATTTTGGAGAACAGCCACCCGCATTTATAAGGTGTTGTCTAAAGCTGCTTTCACAATGCAAATGGCAGGATTGCATAGTTGTGACAGATACTATAGTCCTATGAAGCCAAATATCTGCTATCTGGTCCTTTATAAAAAATAGTTTGCTAATTCATGATCTAAGACAGTGCTATCTATTAGAAAGAGTATAACGTGAGCCACATATGTAATTTAAATTCTTTAGAAGCTACATTAAAAAAGTAAAAATGAACAAGCAAAATTCATCTTAATAATGTAATTCTTAAATCATTTATATCAAAAATTACCATTTCACTATGTAATACATTTAGAAAATAATAATACATCTTACTTTTTTTTTCTAAATCTTTGACATTGAGTATATTTCACTTTGACCTGCTCACACTTCAAGTAGTCAATGACTATATGTGTCAGTTGGCTATTGTATTAGACAGAACAGGACAGATATATCAAATGAGTATACCCATATCCTTTCCATTCTTCATAGGCAGAAGAAAGAGAAGTTTTGAGAGGAACAAACAAATTGGATAAATATAAAACAAATAGCAATATTATATATATGTGTATTATATATATGGATACACTCATGTCAATATTTACAATAAAGGTACATAATTTAAAGATCTCCAATAAAAAGCAGAGGTTGTCCAATGGATAAAAAAACAAGAAAAAACTATATGCTGCCAAAAAAAAAAAAAAGATTTTAAATATAAACACACAGATAGATTAAAAGTAAAATAGAAAAAGATATACTATACTAACACTAGTCAGAGAAGACTGAGGTGATTACGTTAGTATTAGCCAAAATAGATTTCATTGCAAAATATTACCAGGTGTAAAGAGGCTTATTTAATAGTGATTAATGAGTTAATTCATGGTGGGAACATGATAATTATAAATGCTTTGTCATCTTATAACAGAGCTTTTACTTCATTTATAGAACACTCCACCTAATAAAAAACAGAATACAAATTATTTTCAAGTACAGAAAAGTAAATTTACCAAATGGACCATTTTCTAAACCATAAAGCAAATTTAAATACAGTTCCATGGAATCAAATCACAGACAGCATGGTTTAAGACCATTTGGCATTAATTAGAAATAAATATCAGAAATAAATTTGAAAAATCATCAAATATTTGAAAAGCTAGTAATAAACCTTTAAATTGATAGATCAGAAAAGCAGTCAAAATGGTGATTAGAAAATAAAATGCAAATACAGCATACCAAAATTTGTGAGCTACAGATAAAGCACTACATTGAGGAACACATATAGTATTGGATGCCTTTATAATAAAAAAAAAAAAGGATCTCAAATTAATTTTCTTCCATTTTAAAAAAAGTAAAAAATAATCAAATTAAGTCCTAAGTAAGTGGCAGAAAGTAAATAACAGAGTCTAGTATGAAAATAGAAAACAGAAAATAATAAGTAAATCAATGTAACCAAGAGTGTGTCCTTCCAGACAGGAATTTAAATTGATAAACCTGTAACCAGACTAACTAGAAAAAATAAGAGAGAAGATGCAAATTACTAATATAAGGAATGAGAGATGTGAAGATGCTGCTAACTCTACTAATATTAAAAATATGCTAATGGAATATTGTCAATAACTCTATGCCAACAAATTTGACAACTTGTATTAAAATGGACAAATTCTTCAAAAATGACAAACCCAAACCTCACTAAAGATTAGATTAGTATATGTCAATATATACTAAATATGGATAAATCTCAAAGTAATTTTATTGATTGAAAGAAACCAGATCCCCCCCAAATCCATCCTATATGATTGTATTTGTATAAAATTTTACAAAATTCAACTATATTGACAGAAAATAGATCATCACTTACCTTGGGATGAGTGTATGCGGAAAGACAGAAATGATTTTACAAAGAGTCATGAGAAAGAAGATAAGAGTGATGGATATATTACTTGCCTTGATTGCGATGATGCCTACTCAGGAATGTGTATGTGTGTGTATGTGTGTGTTAAACATTACATTGTCCAATAAAACTGCTGAAAATATACAATATATTTCACCTCACCATTCTAAATGAAATGCATTGAAATGTAAAAGTGATATAGGATAAGTTAATGCCAGATATCCAAATGTACATATTTCAGACTGGCTGAAAAAATTGGTTTGTTTTTGTTATTGTTATCATTGTTTTTGTGTTTTTACAAATCATAGAAAATAGCTAGCTGGCTATATAGATGCTATGGTCTGAATTGTTTTACCCCCAAATTCATTTGTTGAAGCCCTAACCCCCAAGGTGACTCCATCAGGAGATGGGAGTCTTTAGGAGGTATTTGAGGTTAAGTGAATACATAAGGATGAGACTTAAATCCAATAGGACTGTGACCTTATAAAAAGGAAAGAAATATTTCTTTCCCTTTCTTGTTTTCTCTCTCTCTCTCTTCAACATATGAAGACATGGTGAGAAGGTTGCCATTGGCAAGCCAGGAAGAGAACTCTCGCCAGAACCCCACGACGCTGACACCCTGATCTTTGACTTGCAGCCTTCAAAACTGTGTGAAAATTACATTTCTGTTGTTTAAGCCACCTAGTCTATGATATGACAATCCAGGCTTATTAAACAGACACATATAAATGTAGACCATGATCTCTACAAGCCTGCAAGTTAAGCTTTAAGGTTTATAATGATTGTCAAACTTGAGTTAATATCTGTAACAGAGAATATTTAAAATTTATTTTGAGCATAGTTTTATATCAGAGTAGAGACTAAGCATCAGTTGTCTTTTATTAATTTAGCATATATAAGTATATATTACCTGAAATTTATTAATCATTAAATATTTATATAATTTATTAAAACATATTTTTGAGCATCCGATGAAGCAAGCATGGTGACTCACTCAGCTATTAAGGATTTCAGATGCCCTTCTTCCTTCTCACTTCTATAGAGAGGAGAGAAAATTATATGCTTGCATTCCTAGCCTCTCTTGAACCTGTGAGTTCTTGGAAGCAATTCTGTCCTATTCAACATGACAGTTTGGGGGAGCTTCTGAAAAGAGTTTGGCTTTTTCTGATAAAAAGAAAAGATAAAGTTTGTCTCCAGATCTCCTAGTTCATTTGGCTTTGAATGCAAATACAGCATTTACCACCAGTAAGGCTATTTTGCAATAATGAAGGAAAGGAAATATCATCACAGATATACCAGTCCTACCTAGTATTTTTGGCAACTGAATGAGCTTCACTGCACACTTGCCTCTATGCATTTTGTTACATATATATATATACACATATATACATATACATATATAAATCAAATATTTAAGCCATTGAAAGTGTTCTGTTTATTGAAGCCAAGCATTCTTAATCAGTAAGCCCAGTGCATGTTAAAAATGTTTGGCATTAGAATTTCAGAAATGGAAGGTGTTGATTTTGATTCTGAACACTTCAGCATCTCCTGAGGATGATAAGCAAGTAAAGAAATGCTTGGAGAGAGTTACTCTTGTAAGATGAAGGCATGGTGCTAAGGCATCATTCAGAAGACCGTTACTCAGCAAGAGAAGGCTAGAGAAGGCTTCCAGGATATGGAAGCCTGGGATGAAGAGTGTCATTTAGCCAGATAAAAAATGGAAGGGCATTCTAGCCCCCCAAAAGAGCTATCCATGTACGTTGCTTGATTCTTCTTTCAAAATGGACCTTTTAAGCCATCTTCTTCTTTCCATCCCTGCCTTATCAACCCTAGTTCATATCACAGCCTGACCTACTTGATTATCCTCGTGTTTTCCTCTCTTCTGCATTTACCCCCACCCCAAATCCATTTCTTACTAGCAGCTACAGAGATGTCATTAAGAGAGAAGAGATCACCTTGCTCCACTATTTTAAATCTTGCAGTAGATACTATTTCCCTTAAAGTAAAATGTTTGTAAGCTATTCTGTATAATAGTCTAGAAAGTATGAAGGCAAGTTAAGAAAATAAAGCAAACTGGCAACCAAATAATATCAAAACTGCAGAATTAAACCTGGATTATCTGAAGTGGCAAGTACATCAACTAAAATACACAAACAAAACACATTTTTAATGCTTTTTATACAAGTAACATCTAATTGTAAGACCTATTCATTTTTGCGGGGGAAATGTTTCCAAGGGAAAAAGAGAGGGTAGAAACAGAAAGAAACATTGCTGAAACAGTTGCTCTGAATGGCATTAAGCTCCCAGTGTGTGCGGTGTGTGAAAATGAATCTGGCATAGTTTATTACAGAATCAGTGAAATAGCTTCATGCAGGTTAGCAGGAAAACCTGGCTTGTATGCTGACATTGCTGAAAGCATTTATACGAAGGAAGAGCCAAGTACTCCCTGGTGTAATACACACCGTGATCTATTGTTGGAATAAGAATCTGAGCTGTAAGCCTTTGGGAACATAGGGAACAAAATCTTTTACCCATGAACTTTATGCAGATGCTTTGTTTTTGCAAAACCTTTTTCACTTTTGCCTCTAGAAAGGTACCGAGATTTTCACACAGTACAAAATGAGTAAAACAATACATCACAGAGGAATGTGTACAGAACTTAGGTGGGTCAAATAGGTTGGTTCAGGACAAGGATGACTCTCACAATAGTGTATTGGCTTAAGTTGAATTCAAGGATCTTGGGTCAAGAATCAAGTTACACAGTTGTGTTCTTTGTTTTCTGATTG
Organism: Hippopotamus amphibius kiboko; assembly: GCF_030028045.1. NCBI lineage: Eukaryota > Metazoa > Chordata > Mammalia > Artiodactyla > Hippopotamidae > Hippopotamus > Hippopotamus amphibius. The sequence goes on from NC_080187.1 coordinate 74,052,067, forward strand.
ATGGAACTGTGACAAATGGGGCCTAGAGGTGGAAAAGGTACAGAACAATTATAAGAAAATTATGAGACCTTGAAGTTATTAGCTGGAGACCTTAGTATGGCAGGTCATACATTACCAGAGGAAGTTCCCAGACTCCTTTAATTTTATGTTACCAAGAATGTGCTGTAGTTATAATGTGTGTTTCTGTATATTTTTTTTATCTCACTTTAAGAGCAGTTTCATGCTGGGTATAATGCTACGTCCTAGGGTTTTCTTGATGTGCAGAACTCAGTCCTTCTTTTGTTAGAAAGTTCTTGGTCCAGTTTGTGAGAGGAGACATTTAAACAAAGAATAGCAAGTGCTCATCATTCAAAAGTTCAGGTCGTGCTGCATTGAGTTGAAGAAAGGATCACTAATTGTTTTCCTTATGGGAACTAAAGGAGGCTCCACGGAGGTGCTGCATGTAAGACAAACAAATATTGTGATAAAAGTTTGAGATAATTTTATCTTCATGTGTAGCGAATGGGAAGTTGATAAGAATGTTAAGAAAAATAATATTGCTATATGTAGGCTTTCAGTGTTCTATCTTTTCTTCCCATTAAATAACATTTCATTTATAAAGAGTTTTATTTGTTGAATTACCTCATCTTCCAAAGCTTACGTGCCATATGGTCAGTCCAGATAGCACCTCATTTTACATTCATTTCTCATTGCAATTAATGTATGATTTAAACATCATGCTTACATAATCAAATATCTTTCATTAGTTCAATAGAAAAAAAAATAACTTTAAGAAATTAACATGTGATCTACTATGTCTCCTTTGCATTTAGCTTAAATATTTATACGTTTAGCATAAATATTTATCAATTCCACAATATAGCACTCTCTGAATTCCTATCTACCGTTCCTGTTCTCTCATTGCTTACTAGATGGCTTGCATTTTGTTGTTGGTCTATTTTTCCTTACTCCTGCTTAAAACACTTGAACAAATTAGTTATTTGCATGCAGTCCTTTTGCATGAATAAATCAAGAAAGAAAAACGAAACCTGTAATTTGTAGGAATGAAATCATTACAGCGGGCCCTGTATTACTTATGAGTCTAGTCTGATGTATTCAGTCACAGCACTGCCTGACACCTCTTTCTGCTGCCACAGAGTAAAGTCTGTGACTGATGATGTGTAACTCATGAGGAAAGGAGGCAGAATTGATGGGACTGGAAATTCAGAACGGCCAAATTTTGATTCAGGCTCCTAGAATTAGGCAGTCGTGCTGATCAGTTCCCAATATTACTAGCAAAGTTAAAGACATGGCCAAATGTTGTTAAATTCATAAGACATGAATTTAATGAAACTACAGTCCTGCAGTCACCAGTGAGCATTTGTTTCCCACAGGACACAGAAAATAAGCAATCTTTCAGACCCAATATTTCAACTAAGGAGATGGGAGGAAATCTGTTGTGTGGAGCCATTCAAAATGAATAGAGCATGTTTTAAAGTGAAATAAAGTGGCTGAAAGACATGGTCACTTGTGTCAAATTCAATCTTTTAACTATAAATTTGATTGGTGTGATTTTTTGGGATAGAGTTACGGATGGGGTGACGAGGTCTTCAGGTCATCATAGAACTGAGAGAATTGCGACAAGTTTCTTCATGTAAGACATGGAAATCACAAATCTTATTTTTAGGTTGGTGAGGTTAAAATGAGAAAAATATATGAAAGAACTGAAGCATAGTAGAGCGCTAAATAAAAGGCAGTTTTCTCTCTTTCAGTCAAGATTCCTGAGTAATAGTTGGGAACAAGTTATTCTTAAGAACGCTGGAGCAATTCACTAACTTATGTCTGTTTAAGTAACTGTGTAATTATAGAAATGAAATCCACCATAAGTAATTGGGGGAGAATTATATGATAGAATTTCCATCATTCAAAGTAATTTTACATTGACGATAAGCAAAACGGAGTCTCTGGTTCATACAATGAAAGGTAAGCAATAGTCTCTTTTTAAGTCTCTAAATAGGTAGAAAGATGAGAGTGAAAATTCTGGTCCAGATAGTGATTATTGTTGGTATAAAAATGTGCATTTCCATAAGTGGGGAAATAGAGATATTCTGTAGGCAGAAAGAAAGCTTCTAGTAGTGTTAGATGAAATTAGACATGTTGTTAAAAGCTGAAGCAGTTGCATCAAACATGATAACTGACAATGAAGCATCTTCCCCAAATCATCTCAACACTCAAGAAGATTAACAGAATGAAAAAGTTCCTATATGCTCAGTGGCAGAGGAGCAGAAGGTTTAGTTCAATGTAATTCAAAAAGCATGTATTAAATATTTATCAAATGGCAAATACTGTACTAGGCATGAAATAGTCATAAGACATTTTCAGTCCTTGTCCTAGAGAAGCTGATATTTCAGTGAGGAGGAAAGCAAGTTGGCAAATATTTCTTATGCCATCTTATTTTAAATTAGCTAGGTAAAATCCCACACTTCAAGCTCCATGGAGCTAGAGATTTTTGATTTTTTAAAAAATAAATTTATTATTTATTTATTGGCTGCATTGGGTCTTCATTTCTGCGCACAGGCTTTCTCTAGTTGCGTCCACCAGGAGCTACTCTTCATTGTGGTGTTCGGGCTTCTCATTGCGATGGCTTCTCTTGTTGCAGAGCATGGTCTCTAGGTGCATGGGCTTCAGTAGTTGTGGCATGCAGGCCCAAAAGTTGTGGCTCTCAGGCTCTAGAGAACAGGCTCAATAGCTGTGGCGCATGGGCTTAGTTGCTCTGTGGCACATGGGCTCTTCCCAGACCAGGGATTGAACCCATGTCCCCTGCATTGGCAGGGGGATTCTTAACCACTGCACCACCTGGAAAGTCCCTTTTGATGTTTTACTTTTGCGTTGATTGTTTTCTTTTATCCTAACAGATGAATCTACAATACTTCAATTTATATAATTGGTATATTTTAGGTATTAAACAAACCTTTATTGAATGACTGAATAATCAAATGGAAAAGGAAATATTCTGTTTAAATGGAAAGAATTTTGATTTCCTATGGAAAATCTCTCTAAACTTCACACCATCAACCCTACTAGTAAAGATATGTGTACAAACATCCCCATCATAGGTAATGAATCTTTGTACACAGGTACTGCTATGCTGAACTATTAAGAACAATAGAGAAAAAATAGAGATGAAAATAAGATAAAAATAAATAGGAAAAGAAGTTCTAATAGTTTTCTTCCCGTTCATTTATAAAATTTTTGTGTGTGTCCTTTGAGGTGCATGAAATCAGTTTGTTTTATTTTGTTTTGGTTTTTTTTTTTTTGAAGGAACAAATATGGGAATAAAAATGTTATCTGACACTTATATGACCCAGTGTAAATTTAGGATGATCCATACTTTTTTATGTGTATCATCCCAAAAGTGAGGACAAGACAAAGACATACTATATAATTGGTAAAATTGAGTAAACAATCTGGTGTATTTCACTTGAGGAAAATCAGTCATGAAAAGAACTTATGAAATGACAATTGTAATGGTATTGATTGGATTCTTGAGTGAGTTAATTCCCAGTCTGTGGGTAAAGAAAACCATTTCTGAAGATAATAGAAAAAAGTTTCCTGGCAAAATATATTCAATTGTTTAACCTTTAAATATACTTAAACAGTTTTCTCTTTTACTACAAGTTTCTCAGAGCCCAATTAAGCAACTACTACTGGAGACAATCCAGGAAATGAAAAAAAATGCATTTTAAAAATTAGTGGAACTTTATTAGCAAATATAAAATGATTCTTTATTAGATTTTAACTTTCATTAAAATTTTATGTGAAAGAAAAATCTTGTTAACTTGTTTCACAATTCTTTAAAAGATGGTGTGATTGACTGGGTCGGGGAGAGTGGGGGGGACTCGAGGCGGGGGAGTCAAGGAAGGGAGGGAATATGGGGATATGTGTATAAAAACAGATGATTGAACTTGGTGTGCCCCCAAAAAAATAAAAAAATAAAAAAATAAAAAGAAATAGTGCCTTTGTAGATGTAATCAAGTTAAGATGAGGTTTTACTAGATTAGGGTGGGCCTTAATCCAATGTTTCTTATAATAAACGAGACATGTTTTTAAAATTAAAAAAAAAAAAGATGGTGTGATTGATAGAATGTGGTCAACATAACCTAGGCAAATTGAAATGAGTTACTTTAATGTAGATAAAAGTTGTAGTAAAGTATATAGTTACTACACACTAATTAACATCTCTGTAATAACGGCCAGGAAACTCTACCCTTTGAAGTCCCCTAAAAGAAACCTTCTCCTTATAATAGCACTTAATGGCTTGAAAATCCTGTATGAAAAGCTCTCCTTACTATTTTATTGGCATTGTTTGATCCTACTGGTCTCTGTCATCTGTTCTGGGGATCCTGTTTACCTTAATTATGCATACTGGTTATCATAATACATTTATGATGGTTTTCATCCAGGTCTGAAAGTGGGCTGTCTGAAGTGATGGTAAAACTTGGAAGTTGATGTTGAATTCTTCCTGAAAGAGAGCACTCAAAATGTCCAGGGACAAGTAACAGGAAGCAAGCCCAGCACATCGCGAGTGTTTCCTGCTTAAGTCTGATACCAATTTCCTGGGTCTACCATCACTGCAGCCAGTCAGGCCTGGCTGAAATTTATTCCAAGGCATTATGATACTGTTGTGCATTAGTAAATTTGGTCTTGGGCAATAGATTAGGTGGAATTGCCCAGATGGATCAAAAGACACAAAAAATGGCTGTCCATCAGATCCTGTTTTCTTCTGGCAAAGGTTTTCTCTTTACTAGTATGGTCTCAAGCCATGCATGAGAGCCCCAACATTGTCAAGATTCCACCACCTTTATCATGAAGAAAAATTTTAGGAGAATTGTATTATTATAATAATTTCCTAAAACTCTCATTATTGAGGTACATAAGCTTAAATTAAGTCATATGTATGTCTTTGAGCAACCACTTGGCCAAGGAGATGCAGTGCTCTGATTAGCAAGGTACTCTTTCTAAAACTGAATGTGTAGAAGTTAAATATCCAAACCAGATGTGCTGTTTGATTCAGGGAGGGCTCTCCCCCATTGCAATATAATTGTCTGTTATCTGAAGCCAAAATAGATGATGGGTAATTAAAATAATCTCTATAAAGTGAAATCCTAGGACACTTCTCTCTTCAGGGAACTGTCATTTGAATGGCACCCACTTTCATTATAAAAACACTCTTCATGGGGAAGCTAGGTCTGTGCCAGGGTGAACCTTTTCTCATGGAAGAGTTTTTTCTAAATGTTCCCTTACAAAATTTGTCATGTATCTAACAACTATCTTAAAACATACCTGTTTTTCAAGTGCAGTGACTGTTTCATTTTATAGAGTTAGCATTTGCATCATTTTACAAAGTCTAATACTTGATATACTTAAGAAATTGAGTTGAGACTCTACCATTAGGCATAACAGTTTTGAACACCTGATAGAGAGTTTTTTTCTACCCAAGTCAATTATCCTCAAAGGCCATCCTTTTCAGCTCGCAATTTGCAAATCATTCATGCTTTATGGCAGTTTATGCTTCTGAAATTCAGAAATCACAGCAATTAAAGATGAGAAGACCTTTAAAATGACCAATATGTCAAGCTTATGACCTCCTGTGAAAGCAGGAGACAGAGAGTGAGAGCAGACTGTTGCTATCTTTATTCTAAGAAATCTCTACTATTAAAGTTGTAATGCAGCAATGAAATATAAAATTATTTCCAATTTCTGATAAAGACAAAGTTTTCAAACACTTTTAATTGAAAAATATTTGCATTCTTACCATTGTTTTTATTTCATTTCATTTTATTTTGATTTTTTAAAAATTGAAATATATTAGATTTGCAACATTGTGCTAGTTTCAGGAGTACAGCAAATTGATTCAAATATATATATATATATATATATATATATATATATATATATATGTGTGTATTATTTTTTCAGATTTTTTTCCCTTAAAGGTTATTACAAAATACTGATTATAGTTTCCTGTGCTGTATAGTAGGTCCTTGTTGTTTATTTTATATATAGTAGTGTATATCTGTTCATCACAAACTCCTAATTTATCCCCCAGCTTTCCCCTTTGGTAACCATAAGTTTGTTTTCTACGTTTGTGAGTCTATTTCTGTTTTGTAAATAAGTTCATTTGTATTATTTTTTTAGATTCTACATATAATTGATAGCATGTGATATTTGTCTTTGTCTGGCTTATTTCACTTAGTATGATAATCTCTAGGTCCGTCATGTTGCTGCAAATGACATTATTTCATTCTTTTTTCATGGGTGAATAATATTCCATTATGATGTTTTGATATATGTCTTCTTTCAACTTAATTTACTTTAAAGGTGCAATTTGAATTACTCAGGAGCCTTTACTTAATAGCAGAAATAGAAAATACCTAATAGGATTTCAAGCAGTTTATTTAGAGAGATAGTAAAGTTTATGATATATATTTGGGAAAAAAACAACAACTACTTTTCTATGTGTAAAGCACCTTGATTGTTTTTAGCTTATTGAGAAAGTAGTTTAATAAAAATCATATTACTTCCCACTGGCACTAAATAGGCTTAATAAAACATTATCATGATTCCATTTCATTTTTAATCTTGGTTTTCTTACCACAATGTGAAATTTGCTTATCTAACTTTAAAACTGAAGAAAGCAAAATCTAACAAGTAAGGATAGAAATAATGTGAAAATACAGAAATATATAAAAAAGGAGATAATTATAATGTATCCAAATCATTTGAAAAGTTTCTCAAATTAACATCGTAATTGGGAATCCTGAACAAAATATCAATATTGTGTTACATTGTGTCTTAAAACGTGAAAATTGATACAAATTTTTAAAAATAACTAATTTTTATAATTAGTCACCAAGGGTTAGCAAACCAGGTTTTTTCATTTGCCAGACGTGCAACTAGTCAAATGGTGAGATGCTGAGATTTGCAGCAGAGAAAGGGTTGATTCACAAGGCAGGCAAGCATGGAGCTGGCAGAACAAATCTCAAATCTCCCTCCCCGAAGCACAGGGGCTTGGGATATTTACGAGATAAAGAAGCAGGGTACTTCTTAGGTGTGGGGAAAGGTGTTTGGAGGTAGGGAAAATGTGAGGTAATTGGAGTTCTATGCAGGCCTACCCGAGTTACAAGCTTCTTTGTGGGATGTGTGTTTTAAAATGGAGGCACTTACCATGATCTGGGGGTGGAGCTTTTGGCCCTCTGACGCCAAAAGGTCATTCATCAGACACCTGCAGAGGCCCAGATTTAGGGCTGGTGGTCCCAACCAGTCTTAGCCAGCTTGAGCTCGAACTAGACACAGCTGACTCCAGGTTCCTGGAAAACACCTCAGGCAAACATCTGTTTAGGCTAGGTAAAGCTTGGAGTGTGTGCAATTTGCAAAAAAAATAGTTAAGGTGAGCTTGCTCAGTGAAGGTGGGCTACAAGAGGAGGGGATTTTAGCAAGCTGTAAGCCTAGCTGAGGAATTTCTAAGTCACCAGTTTCTGTTAACCCTAAGGAGCATGATTTCATAGCAATCAAGAAGGGGTTAAAAAAACATTTTTTGAAAAATGTATTTTATTTTTATTTATTGGCTGTGTTGGGTCTTCATTACTGTGTGCAGGCTTTCTCTAGTTGCGGTGAGTGGGGGCTACTCTTCGTTGTGGTGCTCAGGCTTCTCATTGCTGTGGCTCCTCTTGTTGCAGAGCATGGGCTCTAGGCATGCGGGCTCCAGTAGTTGCAGCACATGGGCTCATTAGCTGTGGCTCACAGGCTCTAGAGTGCAGGCTCTGTAGTTGTGGCACACGGGCTTAGTTGCTCCGCGGCATGTGGGATCTTCCTGGACCAGGGATTGAACCCATGTCCGCTGCATTGGCAGGTGGATTCTTAACCACTGTGCTACCAGGGAAGCCCCAAAAAACATTTTAATGATAGACTCGAGAAGCATTTTTGCAATCCTCAGTATAGTTAGAAACGCCTGTTTCCACTTAGTCCTGACTACCTTATCACATCTGAGATTTTTCTAGTTAAACTGAATAGAGAAAGCATTCCAGTACTTCTTCAAATATGATAATTTCCTACCCTAGTTTAAAACTTTTTGATGGCTCCTATTTTGTCCAAATGTGCTTTTCAAAGTCATTAGATATCTTACTGAATTTCTCCCTTTTTTCCTCCAGCCTAGTGTTTCAATCAACTGTGTAGCCATAGGGGGTTACTGAGGTTCTCAGAAATTACTCTACGCTGTTTAATTTGGCACCTTTGCAAAACTGTTCCATTTGACTTAAACAGCTTGGCTCAATTCTGCTCCTAATTGTCACAGACATAATTCCTGTTCACTTTTCATATTTCTTCTTAAACATCACCTTGTCTGGGAGTCTTAGCAGATGACTCAATATTGTATTACTTTATATACCTTTCCAGAGTGTCCTGTATCATAGTACTTACCAGATGCTATTAACCTGAATATAATCTTGTATTCTTCCTTCTGCTATCTGAGGATAAACCTGTGTCTCATTTATTCCTAGAATCTAAACACTGCTTGACACGTAGTGTAGGCTCAGTATATAAGTGCTTCCATACATTTATTGTGTTTCTAACACATTTGTGAAATAGGAGTAAATTATTTGAAGACAATGGCAATTCTTCCAAAGGATCTCAAATAAATTAAATTTATTTCATCTATAATCATGTACTAAATTTGTTTGCAATATCCAAATGCAAGTTATTTAAATCTTTTAAATTCATTATGAGCTACATAAAAATATTCATTTTCCCAACAACTAGAGAAATATATAAAACACAGTTTAAACAATCTGTACCTCCCACTGGCTTTCTGGAATTCTTTCACTCTACAATCTAAAAGATTTATCCAGAATAATGATTATATTTCATCAGAGTGTTTATTCAGAATGGATTGCATTATATATCTCAGCAAAAGTGCATATCTCAGCATCATGCAACTTTAAGTAGTATTTCACACAGAGTAGTGTGGATTTAAGAAATTATACTTAAGGAAAAGGTTAAAAAACCACAAAACTTTGTAAAACCTATTGTCATTTTCCTCTTAAATTTAAAATGTTGGAATGTGACTTACAAATTTGGCATAATAAATTGTAAAATAATGGTTTCTGCTTCTGCAGCATGACTAGCTCAGTACCTCACCTGCACCGGATTTCGTGTTATCCTGGTGATGCCACATGGATTTTGTATACATTGGCAATTATGTTTGTGACAGTTGTGCTCAACAACTTAGCTGATATCGTTGTGATGTAGCAGTATTTTTCTATCAGATATTCCTCATCCTACCTGTTGTGTCATTTTCAGTAAGTGGATTATATTATCCCCTTCTCTTTGATGACACTCCTGCCTGCATGACTTATTTTGGCCACTAAAATTGTGAGCCCGGGCGATGGGCATCATGTCTTTTTTGAACCAAAGCTGTCTGAGTTACCTCACAGCTTGTCATGTTCCTTTTTTTCTCTATACCAAGGCTAATAATGTCCCAGATAAGGGCCACTGCTATAGCACCGTGAATTCTGGAAAGATGGCATGAAGCAGAGATGTATTTGATCACTTGAGATCCCTCCTTCCTACTAGCTGCGAAAACATTAGCTCATTACTTAACCTCTCTGAGCTTCAGTTTTCTTATTTGGAGACATGCATGATGATACCTTCTTATGTTATTTTTATTCATAATTAAATGAATAGGAAGAAACCAGCTAAATACCTGGAAATATGTGTATAAGTAATAAATGATGGAAATCTCTGCTCTTAATCTTTGAAATTTAGCTGGAAAAAAGTCACTCTAGGTTTTCCTTTAGTATAATATATAAATTTTTAACATTCAGAAATCAATGAAAAAAATGTAAAGAACACCCATATTGCCATATATACGTTACTAATAAGAAAAAAAGTATCAAATTGTACACTTTAAATATATGCAGTTTATTGTATGTCAATTGTATCTCAAAAGTTCTTTAAAAAAAAGATAACCCATGTCATAAATAAAAATGTATAAAAGTTTAAAAACAAACACCCATATTTACATTTAGTAAGTATCACTGTATTACTGATAAAAATAATTATGATTACTGTAATATTATGTTATTATTAATATATCACATTCTTCTGTCCTATTTGTGTCTCAAATATAAAATCACATTACATCATTTCATTTCATCCCCACATGTATTTCTAAAATTAAGCGTGTCCCCCATACAGTGCAAGTATCATAGCTAACAAATTAACAACTCCTTAAATCCAGTTAATATTTCATGCAATTTTAAATTTTACTGATGGTTTACAGAATAGTTGTACATTTGGGATTTTGCAGGACTAGAATTCAAACAAGGCCTTCATATTATATTTTCTTATGTTTCTCAAGTCTATTTTTCATGCAATTTAGGAGAAATTTTTTATAAATGTATAAAAAATTAGAAACAAATAATAGAGTGAGCAACTATTACTTGGAATCTAGGTTCAATTTCTAGTATTTTCTACATTTAATAAATCTATCTATTCAATCATCTGTCTAACTATATTGCTAAACCATTTGAAAGTATATTGCAGATGTCCTAACACTTGATCTTTAACAATTCATTACACATAAAAACCCCTATATTCTCTACTATATTTTATACTACAGATACATAAAATTAATATTCCTGATATCCAATACATGGTTCATTTTAAAATTTCTAAGATGTTGTTACTTCCCTGAGATGAAAAGGCAGAGAAGTATATGCCAGACAGTGAGAGATTAAAAAAATAAAAGCTCACGTAAGTGTCTGCTTTCAGCCCTGCCTTCCACTGCACCCATATGCATATATTATTACAACCAAACGTTAGCCGAAACCCTTAAAAACAGATGGGAAAGGAAACACAAAACAAGTGCACATTGTTCAGTGTATCAGACAATTATGAGAAGATAAAAGGTTCTCATCATTGTCAGGAAACCACTAAAAATATTTAAAGTAAGTATTGAACCCTTCAGGGGAGAGTGAATAGTCATAGGGAAAGAGGCAGTGGTTCATTGGAGAGCGGAAGAGTGTGACAGGAGAAAGCTTAGTGACATGTATGGAAGGGGAACCATTTATATAAAATATGTGCCCATGGCCTTAGCAAGTTTCTGGGTTTATTTTTTGACAATCTACCATGGAGCATCAGCAGCTGTGGTAAAATGCCCTGGCAAGAATAAGTCCAGTATCCCAAAACCTTGTTAAAGAGAAGCCAAGCTGGTGCCCATCAGTTGTCCCTTATGGGCATACTCGTTGCAGAGTAGACAGCTACCCACTGTCTGAAAACTTAGACTATGAAGGTGAGATGCTGAGGCAGTTTCTTAAATGCTGTATCTCATGGATTAATTTGTGAATAAGGTACAGGAAGGAATTATAAGGGCAGAAAGCTTTTAAAAGTTGAGAAAACAGATATGGAAAAAGTGGGCTTCTAAAGACAATTTGAAAATAAAATTAATCCATTATGCTTACGTTTACGAAGGGTGTTCTTTCCTTCCTGGCAGATGGTAGCACAATAGAATTCCTTCAACATTGTTGGAAGTGGCAGTGTGTGGTGATGGCTGCTGATGTATTACACTAATACTTTTTTAGAATGACAGCACTCTTGATGATGAATTATACTAATATTGTAGTTTATCACATGAGCAGAACTCTGATGATGCATTACAGCAATATATCATCAAACCAGTTGTGTTTATTTTCTTTCTCACCAATCTGAGTCAAGTCAAAAATTCTGTTAAAAGGGTAAATCTTTAAGTCCAGGATGGCTTTCAATCTATTTGGGGGAAAAAAAAAGATCTGAAAAAGGGCATGAAACTTGTAGTTACTATGAAAAAATGCAAATGACTACCGCGAAATCACTATTTTGCTTTAGTGCTTAACGTTTGCATCTCATAACCTTGCTTTAAAAAAATCATAGTGTATATGTAATGAAGTTTTGCTTTGTATTGGCAGAACAAAATTTTGTATCCACTGTATCTACAATAACTTCCTGTTCTGATAGAAAAGTCTGAATGAGGCTAAGAGTAGAGATAATACTTTATTACATAAATCAAGGACTGTGGTTAATAAAATGAGAACAAAGTGCTTGTATTAATTATCTTAATTTAAGAAAAGTAAAAACCACTACTATACAATGAGGAATTAGCTCCTGAAAGTACCTCGTTTTCTCCAGTAACCAGCAAAATTTTGATATAGATAATTATGTGATCAAGAGAACTAGAAAGAATGATTTAATTCTGGATATTGGAGAGAAACTGGGGTTTACTGGTGGGGTGGGCGTTGTAGGGGGGCAGCAGAAGAAATAAAGGAAAATTAAGGAGAATCAGAAACCTGTACTAGCCAGAAGTTTAGACCCATCAATAGTGGCTCCTGAGATCAGTTTGCACTGAAGTTTAAGGTTGATTATCAAGGGCAATCCCAACTGTAAAGTGTATATACATAAATGAAAATCATCAATAAGGATTTGGACTGAGAACTAGTCAGTACACAGAAGTGGGGTGGAAGGGGGTGTCGTCTTGGTGTACAAAGAGTAAAGAGCACTCTTGACTAACAATTACAGTGTTGTTATCCACATCCACACTAGAAAAAAATGTTTTGTTGGTTATATTGTATGTTGTATGTATCCCTGGAAAGAGGCAAATCATTATGAGATAGACCATGGAGGATAATCTATAAATTAAATGATGTAAATGTGGAGAAAAGAGAGCTGACACTTAAAGAGTGTACAATTGTTTAATTTTAAAATAAGTTATATTGCTAGAAATTTAAAAAAGTAATGGACAACTCACAATTCAGATTTAATACCTTTATGTTATAGGGAAGTAGACCATTTCAGACAAAAGTCAGTATCATAATCTTGATGCTCTCACTAATAAATCTAACTTGTGCTGCTATACATGAAAAAGTTCAATAATGACAAAAAATATGTATGAAAAGTTTTTGGTAGCCAACTCAATATCTGTTGCCTTCATTTGATTTAGCAAATAACAAATTTCAATATTAATCTATGTGTGTGGCAGATGAAGGTTCTATTATTTCATATTTTTGCCTTCTTTTAAATGCTAATTCCATGTAGCACAATATTTAATCATATAATGAAGGTAGGTGTGATACATTAATTAGTGTGTATCTATTAAGTTAGGAGAACTGACAAAGGAGAACTAACAAAAGTCAAACTCATAGATCTTGCAATTAATACAGTTATAGTATACTTGGGGAACCAAATAATAACAATGAAAAGCTTAGCTATGGAAAGTGCTATGAAGTCCACACTGCCATAGTGTTTGAAATTTCACTTTGTTTTTATATTGATTCTGGAAGGTGAGTGGCACGTGGGTTAAGATCTCGGACTTTGGATTTCAACAAATCTGAGTTTGAGTCTCAACTCTTTCATTTATCATTTACATGGTTTTGTGATAGTTAAGTGTGTAAATCTCTTAATGTCTCCAACACTCAACTGTTTTCTTCTGAAAAATGGAGAATAGAGAGAATATGTATCTAATAGAGATTGTGTGGAATTAAGGAGATAATATGATTTTTAAAGGTTTTCTGCAGTATTTTTAGCATTGAAAATGTTCAATATATACCATTATTGTCTGTTTCTTCTGCATTTTCGAATTAGAAAACTAAGGCTAATTTTTGTCAAGGACACCTAGAAAGGAAAAGTGAATAGCAAACTAGTTTTAATGATTCTTCCTGATATATAATTCTCCCTCTCATACAAACTTAATCAGTGTTGGTGTTGGTAGCAGTGGCTTCATTTGTTCTAATGTTTGCTTTTCTGAAAACAAAGAGCTCTATGCGGTTGTTGGCTATATTAATTCAGGGAAAGTTTCTTAGATGAGAGAGAGATTCTGTCTTTTCTAAGAATTGTGGTAAGGTGATTTATTGAATTAGTAATTAAAGTTTGCTTTTTCTTTTTGAATGTAAAACCTGGCTTCATTAGTGGAGATGAAAAAGAAATGCCTACAATAATGTGTTTTCCCAGTTGGAATGCAGCCTAAGGCTTGGAGTTGAACATGGAGAGGTGACAGGATTGGGGTGAAGGGAAGTAAAGCATTTTTATAACGAGAGAAAGATGTATTCATTTCTGAAGGGATTCACACACAGCCCACTAGAAATGGATTTCTTCCAGAAGATTCCTGAAGATGGGAGGGAGAGATAGGAATAAATACTAAGAACTATGGGTCTTGGGTGCAGATGTAGAGAACAGACTTGAGTACGCCATGGTGGTTGAGGGGGGGTAAGCTGGAACAAAGTGAGAGAGTAGCGTTGACATATATACACTACCAAATGTAAAACAGATAGCTAGTGGGAAGCTGCTGCATAACACAGGGAGATCACCTCAGTGACTGGTGATGACCTAGAGGGGTAGGATAGGGAGGATGGGAGGGAGGCTCAAGAGGGAGGGGATATGGGGTATATGTATCAATATAGCTGATTCACTTTGTTGTACAGCAGAAACTGGCACAACAGTGTAAAGCAATTATACTCCAATAAAGGTCTGAGAAAACAACAACAAACAAACAAGCACAAGCACAAGGAAGCCGAGGCTTTGAGGTGTCTACCATCTTTCAAAGCTGTGTGTTGATGAGAGCATGTACAATGACTAGTTGTGAGCCCACAGAGCAGAGGCCCTGGCCCCATTTCCTCTGAACTGAATATATGCACACATATTCATATCATTTATATATGTATATATGTATTTGCACATAATGAGGAGCATAAGGAGCCCAAAAAAGCACAGATTTAAAGCAAATTATGTTTGAATGAGTAAAAAATCTGTTTTCTTAAAAATTAGGGAGACTGGGTATCTTGCTAGTTAGTAGCACAAAATCAGTTACCAGTTTGGCTGATGTCAAATTCCTATAAACTGTTGCACGAACATGAACGAGTTATTTAACCTTCCCACGCTTCAGTATTATCATCCGTGTGATAATATTAACAGTACCCAAAATACAGAGCTGTTGGGAGAATAAGTTAATATAAAAATACAAAATTAGTGTAATACAAGTTAAAAAAACACTTGTAGGATTATGTGGATAAAATAATTCTTATTGCTTATAAGAATAAAATCACTATGTAATAGCAAGTAATGATAAATTATTACAAGTGATAGCTGGAAGTGTGAACCAGGACTCAAGGACACAAGGGATGTTTCTCAGGATTACTTATAATAATTTGGAATAATTTATTTTCTAGTCACTGTGTACCTCTACTTATAAAACCATATACTGCTCCTATAACTTAATAAAAAAGAAGCTACAAACCAGACTGGAATATTTGCTTGATTTTATTAGTAAGGATAAACAATTATCTATTCTCTCTAGGATATGGTTTCTGTGAAAACAAAAGACAGCAATTCAATTTAAAAAAATGTAACCCTGTGTTTAGCATGGGAACTTTTATTTAGTAGGTAGAGCTGTAGAATCACTGTTGATAATTATTATAATAACAGTAGCCTGTCTAAATATTTTGCTAATATATTTGATCTCAGACCAAGAAAGATTTTGAAGAATTGTCACGTTATGGTTGATTTCAAGACAAAATTTCTTTCTAAAAATGAGTTTACACATATGTAGGCAATTTCTTAATCTCAAAATTAATTTACCCTGAGCGGCTCCCAAAATGATAATTGTCAGAAAATTAAAAATAAAATATTAATAGTGGAAGGATAAACCTGCTTACAAAAATTTTTGATTAGGTAAGTTAAACTGCTTACTATTATGTTTTTTATTTAAATGCCAGCCTTTGAATACTGTGGACAAATCTCCTATGAAAAGTCTTCTGATATCTATACTTTTAATTACACAGATTTGAAAATATATTTTAGGAGTGAATATTTATTACAAAATATAATCCTTAAAGACTTTATACAAATTAAATTACACTCATGTTTTTACTTTCTCCTGATACTGAAATACAGTGCTATGTACTTTCTCCTTTCCCCTCTAGAGCAGCTGTCCCCAGCCTTTTTGGCACCAGGGACCGGTTTCATGGAGGACAATTTTTCCATGGATGGTGGGGGGAATGGTTCAGGTGGTAATGTGAGCAGCAAATGAAGCTTCACTCACTCACCTGCTCGTTGCTGCTCACTTCCTGCTGTGTGGCCCAGTTCCTAACAGGCCACGGATTGGTAACCATCCATGGCCTGGTAACCATCCACGGCCTGGGGTCTGGGGACTCCTGCTCTAGAGGATAAATTTATCGAATTTTATTTTAATTTGTCTAAATTGTTTCAATTGCATTAGAAAGGACAGAAGTTAGACATAAGGGAAGGCTGTGTTTTATTGATTTAGATTACAAAAGGTTATAAAATATTTGGTTTTGAAGGGATCTTTGCAATTATTTAATCTGCCCTCTCCACTTTAGAGAGGAGGGAACCATGTCTTCCAAAGTGACTTGCAGGAAGTCAAGTCAAACTAGCCATTGGTAAGGCTAGACATGGAAATCAGGCCTGTTTGTTTTTTCTTTTTTGTTTTCCTTCCAAGTTGTAGAGAAAAGTTTTATTCATTTTGCAGTGTGCAAAATTTCTGACATTTACACAGTTGTAATCAAACATCTTTGAGATGGGAGTGTTTGTGGTCAAGGGGTGTTAGATTGGATGGTGGGGCATTTTTCTTTAACCCATTTTTCTTTAATGGGTTTAACTGTGCCTCCATGAAACTGATTGTGCTGCAGAAACTCATTGTGGGTTCTTGCCCGCCAGCCTGCCGTTTCAGCCACAGGCGAGAGACCACAGGATGTGAAAGTTAACTGTATTTTGAAATCCATTAGTTTCTCTTGAAATGAGTGTTCAAATAGACCTTATAGAAAGTTATGAACAGAAATAAATGAATAAATAGCTCTATGTTATAACAATTAAGTTATATGTCGGGTTTCAGAAGGAAATGACAAATGTGAGATCAGTAAAATGCCATTTAATGAAATAGGTCTCTGTGTGGCAGTGATCATGCCTCTATCTTACACTGTTAGCATTAAACATTATATTTAAACAAAAGAAATAAATGCAGTCCTTAGTGTTACGTGTAACCCCAACACTGCAGTTGTGTAGTTATTTGAGAAATCAGAATGTGACCTAAATTCCGTGCACTGGTCTGCGCCAGTGCACATTGTGAGACAGCATGCTCCACTTCTCAGACTTGGAGTCAAACATTAATGAGATTAAACGGAAGAGAAAACGCCTCATCAATTTTTCCTTCGGGGTCTCATTTCGGTTTTGTGTTTTCTTAGCTTCTCATTCGTCTCCAGTGTCTGACCCCCCCCCCCAAATTGTGTTACCATCCAGATTCTAGGGTAGTTTTATTTGGTTCAGATATTTCCAAATCTGCAGCCTGCAGAGGTCCTAATTTTATTTAATAGTCAAATAACCTAATTGAAGCTTCCTTCTTAGGAAAGTATACTGATTTATCAAGTTCTTTTCCCCCAAGGATTTCTGAAAATCTTTGGAGAGTACCTCCTGTTTGCTTAAGACCATGATGTTTGCTTCTACCTTAGTTAAAATGTGTGCTGATAAGTGATGTCTGGTCCAGGTCAGCTCACCAATTAAGGAAACAGAAAAACTACAGCAGGTACTAGTGTTTGAACTCATTTGGAGGGTCCCCTTGGCAACTGATAAAGATTTGGCAAGTCGAATTTGACCATAGCTCTTTTTTCACAGACAGAACTAAGAGAACACAGAATTTTCCTGTAAAAATTCTTCTCTTGACTCCTATTCTATCTTGACCCCCAGACTCTGCACTTCTTGTTATTGAATACATATCCGAGTTTGATTTACTATAATGTCAATGACATGACTCCATCTTTGAAGGCAACAGAGCTCAGTTCAAATCGTACTTTATTGCCATTCATATAACCATAGCATGAAAGGAGGCCAATGACAGCTTATTGGATTCTTAAATGATACAGAAAATGAAGTGATCAAAACATTGTTTGGGGTTATTGTTAAACCCATTGAGTAGAAAGGCTGCTGCATATTATTGAACTTCCATATGAGAAAGTATTGCTGCATGCGCAGGAAGACAAAATAACAGGGAATTAGGGTGCAGACAATTAAACACACCTGGTGATAATAAATTTGTTCTCAAGTAGCTTTAAGTAGCTTTTCTTCCTTTCATCCCATTAATAGTTGATTTTCTGGCCAGGTGCACTATTGATCGATTTGCACTGAAGCCATTTCTTCCTCATTAGCTTTCCAAACTTTTCTTTGCTTCAGTTTTCCTCAGATACAAAAGCCTTACAAGATTATAGAAGATGTGTTGCTTAGCAACAGCCTCATTCCTATAACTGTCATGGTTGAGTGCACAATGTCACTTTTTTGGGGGGAGAAGTCAGATTTTTTTATTTCCAAAGTTTACTTAATTACCAACATAAGATATTTAGTTATTTTTAATTATATATTTCCTGCATGAATGTTTTCAATTTTGGTAATTGTACATAGCTGTGTTGAGACAGAACAATGGTTTTTATCCTTTACAAATATATCCAGAAACTTATTCCTGGTTAAAAAAAAATACTACCAAGCAAAATGTTCTTTTTTATTCTCAGAAACTCTTTTCATACCTTAAAGAAGAAATCTGGGCACTTCTTATAGTAACAGTGGCTATCTACTATTCCGTTCTAAAGGATTAGAGAATATAGAAATTTATAGGTAAACAAATTGCCTGTAGTAAATTCCTGTAACAATAGAAAGTTACTTTTCTTAAATTTTCTCTTTTCTACTCACATCTATACACCAATTATACCATTTGTATCTGTTTGATATAAAGTATTCTGTGTTTTGTATATAGTATTTAAAATATAGTTCATAGGTGCTCATGAACATACCTATTATGATGTTTTGTGACTATAATATAATTTTGTACAAAATCGAACAATAGTTGGAAGTAATATACGTAGTTGACCCTTAAAAAATGTAAGGATTGGGGCACAGACCCCTGCATAGCTGAAAATCCTAGTGTAACTTTACAGTGGGCCCTTCATATCTGTGGTTCCACATCTGTGGATTCAACGATAGGTAGATCATGTAGTGTGATAGTACATATCTATTGAAAAAAATCTGCATGTAAGTGGGCCCACAGAATTCAAACCCATATTGCAACAGCTCAAGAGTCAACTGTACAGCCATTTCAAGGAAAGAAAACATATTCTAGATTAGAAAATTTTGGATCTACCACTGGGAACCAGCCAAAATATCTGGTGCATATTTTCCCATATTGCAAAATAAATGTCAAAGAACTTATGTGTGCAGAATTTGTTTTAAAAGCACTATACTAATAGCCTGAAATTATGGACTTCAACACAACTTGGAATGTAAAACAATTTAGAAACAAATTTTTTTTAAATTTCTCTCTCTCTCTAATTCTTTTTAATAATTTAGGGGATACATCAATCATGAAAACTTAGTAAGTATCCTTGAAGGTTATTTGGTGGGAGATTCTATATGCAAAAATCTGGATTCCCCTAATGAAATGTGTTTTTAAAATTTTCTCCTTTTATCAAATGCATTTGCAGTTATTTATTTTTGCCTGCTATAGTTACTATGTGACAGGGTATACCTGACTGTGCACAGAGATTGCTCTTATTACATGACTTCCTTGTATGTTGTGGGAGGAAATTAACATGAATCAGTCCTTGGAGAGCCAACTACAAAGCAAAGTGTGACTTTTTTTTTTATCATCTTATTATTACTTATTCAACTTAGTGGCATTTTGGAAGACAAAGAGAATGAAATATGTATTCCATGGCAATGTTCAACTGGAATTCCACATTCTTACTTTAGATTTGAGGACTAGATCGATTTTTTTACCAACATTAAAAAAAGCATTTATATAGAGACCTGAAGTTAATCACAGTTACATTTTTTTAATTTTTTAATGCTCCTATTAATAGGTGACTGAGGAAACATACTATTGTGCATGGAAAGGAAATTACTCTTGCCAAGAGCCTTCTTTGTATATATATATAAATATTATAATTTTATCAGAGTAGAATATTTATTATACCCACACACATCTTTTTCCTCAACATACTTTCATTGGATGCTGACTGTTCATAACTATTCACAGGAATAGTCCTCTCTCTCTCTCATTTTTTTTTGCACTTTTACTAAATTAAAATATTCAGGTATGAAGGACAAATTTACAAGGTAATACAAGAAAAATATTAGTGTGACAAGAATTGAATATTTATGTTTTATTTTTAAAGAGAGGGATGTGCAAATTATTGCCTTAACCATACATCTAGCTAGTACCCTAAGAGATTGAGGTTGACTAACTTATGCACTCATATTTATAGGAATAAATGAATGGATAAATACCTGGATTGATGGGTAGGTGAATGAATGTTTGGATGAATCACAAATATATAGATTTACTAAGTATTTGCCAATCAAATAGGTATTGATATTCTAAATAACATATTAGAGGCTCACATTTTTACAGATTTCTGCAGTACAAGGATTTTACAAGAATTTTAAATAGATTTTCTAGTATTTGCTATATCTAGATAAAGTTTACATTATGTAACCATATTTCACTAGAAAACATTTATTTTGAGGTCAATAGAGCCAAAATTTTCATTTATTTTCTTGTACTACTTGTGTACTTCCTCAGGGTATAAAAGGCATATAGAAACATTCATAAAAACTTATAAATTCTGGGAATATATTAATAATGCATTAATGTGTCTAAGCCCTGGTTATACCGCCAGTGTGCTTTGGAGGATTTAGAATTCCTCTGGGTAATTTGTTTTGCTAAAAGTATATAGCTTAAAAATTCAGGCCACTAATGTACTGAAATGTTCACCATCACATTTTAAAAATAAATTCTCCACAGACATTTAAATTGTGAAAAATCTCAAAGTGGAGGGATTAAAATACTTTCAAGATTCATTAGGGTATTTCCTCATTGCACATCCTTTATAATTATTTTGAATTGTGGATCAGAATAACAGTGATTGAATAAATATTGAATTCCCAGTCTGAACACAGGACCACTTCATTCATGTTGGGGACTTTATTTGCACCCAAGGAACTTATTCTCTAATGAAATGTGCAGGGCTACTCTGTAAAACTCTAGTAGGGGAGAGTGTAATTATGTGTTAAGACCTATATATGTATTTTTAAAGTATCAAAACAGAAATCTAAGGGGTTTCAAGGAGGTGATGGGACTTTTACTGACTCTTGAAAGTGAGAAATCATTAGGCAAAGTAAGAAAATAGTAAGAAATAAACTCTCAAGAGCCAAAATAAATGAGATAATCTCATTTGTGTAGGCTTAGGGTAATGCAGAGATCTATTTTGTCAAAGGGAATGATGTGTTTTGGAAGTTAATGAAAAATAAATTGGGGTGGCTTTATGGAGTGTTCTGAAAATGAGACAAGTTTTTGGATATTAAGATGCATTGGCTTATGGAATGACCTGACTTTAGAGTATGTAATATTCCAAGTACAAATAATATATGAAAATTATATATGACCATATCAATAGTACTATATTAAATATTCATGAATACTGATATATCAATATTAATTAATATGCTGATGTTAATGTATTGTAATAGTATAGTAAAATAATAAATATAAGTTTTTAAAAAACACAAGCTTGTAAGTATAGAGAAGATTTTGATGGTTGCTAGAGGTTTAGGGTAGGGAGATGGGAGAAATGGGTGAACTGTTTTTTAAAAAACTTTCAATAAATTGAATATATATGCACACATACACACATGCATACATATAAAGCTTTATTTCTCTGTAACTGTAAATTCAAACTTCACCAAAATTTTATTTCACACTTATGATTAACATCCACAAACGTTTTGGAAGATAATCTGCTTTAGTCAAAGTTACTGATTTAAATGTTAATCACATCTAAAAAATGCTTTCCAAGTAAAACCTAGATAGTGTTTGACCAAACATCTGGGCACTGTAGCCTCGCCAAGCTGGCATAAAATTAACCATCACAGCTGCTCATTCTGTTGCTTTATATGCTCCTACAGGTTACCAATTCTATTTTATCTGTGCTTCTTATCTGTAACAATATTACTACACCTGGCAAATGAAAAGCATATAAAACTGATGTACAAATGACTGATTATGGGGGTGGGAAAGTGGACTTCATCCAAACAGTTGGGGATCAAACAGACTGAGATCCCACTTGGCCAAAAAAGAAATTCTGCCTCCACACTGCTTTCGAATTTGAGCTACAACTCGGGTCAACTTTTTCTTAGGTGTCCAGCCTGCAGGTCTCCTCTGCAAATTTTAGTCTTTCCAGCCCCACCATCATGTAAGCCAATTGCTTTAAAGAAGTCTCTCTCTATGTATATATACATACACATCCCATTGTTTCAGTTTCTATGGAGAACCCTAGTAGTACAGTAGCCAACATCAATGATGATGTTATAACAACCCATTTTACATGCAGTACAAGCACATGCTAACAAAATAGTAGACGGTAAGAACACATATAGAATAGGCAAAATAAATTAAATTGCAGGTAATTCACAGGTTAAGAAAAAAGAAAACTTAACCTTAAGGGTTTGATATTTAATTTCAGATATGCTGATATGTTTCCCACTATTGTAGAAACTACTGGCCAGAACTATCTTAGTTTGAATACTGTCTCCCTAATTTTACTCTGAGATAGCGTCACATTAAGTAACCAAAAACTCTATACAGGAAGGATTCATAGTCTATAAACTTGTATAATATCAATTACCTTTGGTTGACCATGCTTTCTCGGTGTAGGGTTCCTAGAAGTTTATTTTCATTAAGCCTTGTAGGAATCACTTTGCAAGGGAGGGTAGAATTAGTATCTTTTGCTCATAAAATGCCAAGAAACATGAAATGGTTAATCATACCCAACTCTGTGCTATGACTTGCTCGACGATAGTGTGACTGTGAGACATTTTCTTTGAGCTAATAGAAGACATGTATCAGTGATATCAATTTGTAGTGATGCTGCTTTCTTTAGGAGGTTGGTCTATTCAATAATTTATGGTCCTTGAAGTGATATCTTCATGTCTAAAACTGCCACCACTTACAAGTGAGCTCTTAAAATCCATTGATCTACTTTAATGCAGAATACACCTTCCTGTTCTGATTTATAGTAAAGCAATGGATTGTAGAGCTCACTTGTAAGTGAGGGTGGTCACTTACATGTAAGCAGACTGCACCCTAGCTGTTAACTATGAGCAGGTTTGGAGTTCTGGAATTTGAGTACTTGACGATTGTGTTTTAATTATCTGTTGGGAAACAAGGAATAACACTGCCAGGCGTAGTGCATAGTTAATGGCATGCACCTAATAAATATTAAAATTTATCAAGTTAAATTTTAAAAGAATTAATTCATGACCAAATGGTAAACTGGTATATAGAACTTTGGTTCTGAAAAATATACAAGTGAGACTCCCTATGTTTAAGGGACTTCAGGAAATAATTGCGAGTTTCGGTGTCCAAAAAGTTAATGACTTACATAGTTTAAACTTCCATCTCCAGAGAAGAAGTAACTAAGTTTGTCTAAGAATGTAAAAAAGTATAAGCTGTTGAGCCCATCAAAATGGACAGAGAACTATCCTAGACCAGACATTAAGGGTTCTCAACTGTGCTTAGTTAGGCAAGGTAACTGATTTGGGAAGCCAAATATGAAGTGAGTTTGGACACATTTATACAGCAGGAAGAATTATAGATTAAAAAAAAAAAAGAAACTGTATCATCACAAGAAATTTTTTAAGTGTATCAAAAGGAAAATATGTAGAATCCATAAAAGAGAAAACATCTTAGAGAAAGATTCTAATAAAAAAAAAGTCCTAGAAGCTGGTTTTGGCATTCTTCCTCTTTTCTCAAATGAAACTTATGAAATAATGAAAGGGAAAATGTGAGTCTTAAACAATGTGCACATGAGACTCTACACATAGACAAACCCATGTAGAGCTTAGCTTGTGGCTTTGTTTATTCTGAACACATGACATTCATCTGAATTCAGTCTGGTGTGGGAAATTCCAATCCCCCGTGAGAAATTGCTTTGAAATCTGTATTTTTTTAGTAAGTTAGTGGAGTCTCATTGCTTAAAATAATCTTGGTACTATTCCAATTCTTGTGTGTGTGTATGGGGAGGGGTGGGAAATACAATTTTTCTCCATTTCGATATTTTCCTTTACAATTTTTATCAAAATTTTGGCTCCCCTAATTTATCTGCTAGTGAGAGATGACCAAAGTCCAACACAAATGAATAAACAAATTGTAATTGTTTCCCTCCAAAAGATGTTGAAGTCCTAGACTTTGTACCTATGAATGTCTTTGCAGTTGATCAAGTTCAGGTAAGGTCATTAGGGGACCTCATTAAAATATATATTAAGGGGAAGTTAGGGCACAGAGACAGACACCCATAGAGGGAACATGAGGTGGAGACAGAGAACGTGAACCACAAGCCAATGAATGCCCGAGGCAATCAGGAGCTTGGAGGGACTCATGGAAAAGACCCCTCAGAAGGAGTCAACCCTGATTTTGGATTTCTAGCTTCCAGAACTGGGAGAGGACACATTTCTGATGCTTAAATCACCCAGTTTGTGGTAGTTTGTTATGCCAGCTTCAGGAAACGAGTACAAGGTATACTTCTAACATGTTAATGTTAGATTGCTATGAAATTAATTGCTATGAAATTAAATATTTTGATATAAAATATAAAAGCTTTTAAAGTATAGTTGCAGGGCTAACCTCAGCTTCTGTCAACCTTCCATACATATTAGCAAATGCTGTTAACATGACTTATAAAAGGGATGTCAAGAATTCTAGAGAAAATATTTTCCTATTTAGGAGAAAACCTGGAAGATTCAGTTCAATGTTATGTGAAAGTTTGGAGCCTACTTAAGTTTATGTGATCTGCCTGTAACAGTCTATTTTTGAGCAAGTCTCCAGATAAAGACTTTAAAAAAAAAAAAATAAGCATTGTGCTAACATATCTTCATCTGTTGTTTTTACCGAGTTCCTTTCTCAGCTCTTACATAATATAGCTCTGCTTATGAACCTCTGTTTTTCTCAGTAGTTATTTCTGGAGCCATGGTCAATTTAGCTTTGCATATAGTGAGTCAAACTTTTGTTCATTATCTACTATTTATGACTCACATACTGTCCCTTTTGGCATGGAAGTATCTTTTACATTTCTGTTTTTTCTTTCAAAATATTATTTAACATTTTATTTTTTTGGAATTGAAATAAATTTTCACTTTGTGAAGTATTGTTTTCCCCTTATCAAAGAATTCCACACATCATCTTTCTTCAGCAGAAGTTTTAATTAGTATATTTCTGAAAGTATGTGGTACTTTCGTTATATTAGTTTTTACTTTGAATTTTTACTTCCTAAGCTTACATTTTATTCCCTCTGGATGTTTTCCATGAAAGCACTGGCAAGTGTTTGTTAATTTGTTATTTGATGCTTTGGCAGCAACCAAAACAGTGAAAGATAAGCAAGTGTGTTGGGCTGAATAGTGGTCTCCAAAGTGATGCAAGTATTAATCCCTGGAGCTTGTGAATGTTACTTTATATGACAAAAGTGAGTTTGCAGATACCATCAAGTTAAAATCTTAAGGTGGGGAGATTATCCTGTATTATCTAGGTGGGCCCTAATGCACTCACAGTGTCCTTATGAAAGGGAGACAGGCAGATCTGACTACACAGAAGAGGAGTGGGTGGTATGACAGTGCTGGCTGTGAATCTGTGCAAGAAATGCAGCTCTAGAAAGTGGAAAAGACAAAGAAACATTCAGGCTCCTCTTGGGAGGTGACCTTAACTGCTTATGAAGAAGAGGAGGGCTCCCTGAATATCAGACCTTTCGTGCCCATCTGCTGTGTGGGCTGATTTGCAATTAGGAAAAGGGATGTAGAAGGAGATGAGGCTTGAATTGAAGGGTAGTGGTGAGGAAGTGGGGAGCTGGGAGAGGAAGACTGGAATGGTGGGACTGCTTGGACCTTGTAATGACAACCCTTTCCTAACCTTTCCTTCTCTGAATCCCCTATGAAAACATTTTATTAGCTCCTATGGGAATTCTTTGTAAATCACAGATTTAAGTGGCCTGGGGAATGTCACTTAGATATTCAAGTGGCAAAATGAAACACAGAATAGAGAGAAGCTTATCATATCCCCTTGGTCTGGGAAATGAGCACAGAGTAAGTCCAACAAAAGTCACAGTGAAAAAGAATCTCTCAATCATTATAAGGAATCTGAGGTTTTGGTAGTTCAGAAGACTGACTATTACTGCTAAATCTTTATTATGATTGTGGGTTCCATCCATGGCAAAGATGAAGCCCTGCCTGTTAAGTGGATTTACAGGTAGCAAGATCGTTGATGGGGTCTGAAGCCAAAGAATCTGGAAAGTCTGTTCATGATCTTAAATATGTCAAACGTCAAGACTGCAAGTGATAAATGAATGAGATTTTTAAGGGACCGTGGAAGTCTTATGTCATCAAGGCAGGGTTATAGCACATTACTAGGACTCAATCTGAAGTAGTTAACCCCTCTTTCCAAACTTGTAGTTGTTGTCTAGACTCACAAGGGCTTTTTTCTTAAAAGTTGCTGGGCGGGGGGCGGGGCACACTGTGCTTTTCCATCAATTCCATTTGCTAGTCAGATGATTGTCAATGCTAGAACTACATCTGTGAAGTTAGAAAAATAAGAACACTTGACTCTTCAGAGATTCTGATGAAATAAGACCAGGCTGAGTTTAAGGAGCACATTGCTAATTAGGAATTATTCACACATGCAGAAGGAGATTTCAGCAAAATGTATTTGGCAGTCATCAAATTATGTTCTTTTTCCTGCCTTATCAAACCCTTCCCAACTGAAGCTCTCTGTCTTGTAGGCAGCACCCCTAACACAAACAGCTCACCCTGGCAAGTAACTCTGGTGTGAACAAGAGCACACAAAATCTGTAGTCGTTGCATTGATATTTGTGTGTTGGCTCCTAGGTGATTTTTTAAAAAGGTAAAATTATGACTTTTATAAAATGATCACCAATGCTTTTAACACATTAATTAGTGAAGGGATGAATAAGATGATAAGATGTTATAATCCGCTCAAAGGAATATCTGAATAGCAAACAAATACAGATAATGTATATATATGTGTGTGTATATATATGAATATACATAGTCAATCAGGAATGATAAATTAATTTCCAAGAGACACAAAATATTTGAAATCTATAGGGCTATAAAATAATATTTGTATTCATTTATTTATTCATATTTTTTTTGAAATATAGTTGATTTACAATGTTGTGTTCAGTTGTTTGTGTGTGTGTATTCTTTTTTAGATTCTTCTCCATTATAGGTTATTAAAGATATTGACTATAGTTCCCTGTGCTATGCAGTAGGTCTTTGTTGTTTACCTATTTTATATATAGTAGTATGTATCTGTTCATCCCAAACTCCTAATTTATTCTCCCCCACCTTTCCCCTTTGGTAACCATAAGTTTATTTTCTATGTTTGTGAGTCTATTTCTGTTTTGTAAATAAGTTCATTTGTATCATTTTTTAAGATTACACATATAAGAAATATCAAATGATGTTTGTCTTTCTCTGACTTCGCTTAATATGATGATCTCTAGGTCTATCCATGCTGAGGCAAATGGCATTATTTCATTCTTTTTTTTTTTAAGTCTGAGTAATATTCCATTGTGTACATATACCACATCTTTTTATCCATTCATGTCAACGGACACTTAGGTTGCTTCCATGTCTTGGCTATTGTAAACAGTGCTTTATGAACATTGGGGTGCGTGGATCTTTTCTAAAAGCTATATGCCCAGGAGTGGGATTGCTGGATCATATGGTAACTCTATTTTTAGATTTTTAAGGAACCTCCATACTGTTCTCCATAGTGGTTGCATCAATTTACCTTTCCACTGACAGCATAGGAGGGTTCCTTTTAATCCATACCCTTTCCGGCATTTATTATATGTAGATTTTTGATGATGGTCATTCTGGCCAATGTGAGTGGATAACTCATTGTAGTTTTGATTTTCATCTCTCTAATAATTAGCAATGTTGAGCATCTTTCTATGTGCCTTTGGCCATCTTTATGTCTTCTTTGAAGAAATGTCTGTTTAGATCTTCTGCCTGTTTTTTGATTATTTTGTTTGATTTTTTTTGATATTAAGCTGTTTGTATATTTTGGAAATTAAGCCCTTATTGGTTGCATCATTTGCAAATATTTTCTCCCATTGCATAGGTTTTCTTTTCATTTTGTTTATGGTTTCCTTTGCTGTGCAAAATCTTTTAAGTTTGATTAGATTACATTTTTAAATTTTTGTTTTTATTTCCATTACCCTAGAAGATGGATCCAAAAAAATATTGCTGCAATTTATGTCAATGAGTGTTCTGCCTATGGTTTCTTTTAGGAGTTTTACAGTATCTGGCCTTATATTTAGGTCTTTAATCCATTTTGAGTTAACTTTTGTGTATGGTGTTAGAGAATGTTTTAATTTCATTCTTTTACATGTAGCTGTCCAGTTTTTCCACCACCACTTATTGAAGAGACTGGCTTTTCTCCATTGTATATTCTTGCTTCCTTTGTCATAGATCAGTTGACCACTGGTGTGTGGGTTTATTTCTGGGCTTTCTGTCCTGTTTCATTGATCTGTATATTTATTTTTATGCCAGTACCATACTGTCTTGATGACTGCAGATTTGTAGTATAGTTTTAATTCAGGGAGCCTGATTCCTCCAGCTCTGTTCTTCTCCCTCAAGATTGCTTTTGCTATTCAGTGTCTTTTGTGTTTCCATACAAGTTTAAACAATTTTTTGCTCTAGTTCTGTGAAAAATGCCATTGGTAATTTGATAGAGGTTGCATTGAATCTATAGATTGCCTTGGGGAATATGGTCATTTGAAATAACCTTTTCATGTGGGTAGTCAAAACAGTTGTATTTTCATTGTTGTATTTGCAATGGCACTTGCATTTCAATGGACCAAAAAAAAAATTGGAATGTCTTCAGTTTTCTCTAACTTACAGATTTATAGTCAAAGAAAATAAAGTTGCAAATCCCATGGGGTTAGGTAAGTCTAAAAAGCCCAACATACCATTGAATGGACCCCCAGAAACTTTTGCCCATTTCAAAGACTTATCAAATTTTCTCCTGACATGTCTTGATTACGTACCAGTTATATGAACATGACCAAGCCATTATAACTCTTTAAAAGCATAAAAAGAAAATAATTTCCAGATTATTTTAATTACTTTATTCCCACAGAACTCCACAGGAGTATAATGTAGAATAATTAATGTGTATAAAATAAGTTTGTGTATAAAAATCACTTTATGAAATTCTACAATTAAATTAAGTATTTTAAACATGCCATATTTCTCAAGTAACACTTTTTTTTTCCATATCCAAAAAACAACTTGAGCCACCTTTCCATGTTAAGAGAGTAAATCCTAAGATCTCTAAACACAAGGAAAACTTTTTTTTCTTTTTCTTTTTTATCTTTTTTGTATCTATATGATATGATGGATGTTCATTAAAATTATTATGGTAATCATTTCATGATGTATGTAAATCAAATAATTAGGCTAGACATCTTAAATTTGTACAGTACTATACATCTTTCCATACCTCAAGTCAGTTTCTAAAAATTACCTTTTGATAATAAAGAGCCTGTTAGTATAATTTCTGAAAATTATCATATTATCCTAATGTAAAATTTTCATGGTAACTTAAAAAATAAAATATTTTTTATTTTAACAAATGTTTTATAATGTATATTTTAAGTATGTATGTTGTACATACTTAACAAATATATTATAATTTAAACTTAGATTAATTTATATTGCATGCTGATTACCACAGATTAATACTGAAATGTTCCCTAAAGATTTTAGTTTCTGGAAACTTCAATTTATGTTTTACTCATGCACTTAACAAATACATTAAAGATTAATCATATACCAGATATTATTATAGATAGTAAATAAAAATGTGCTTGATCTCATAAAGGAGACATTTTAGAAAAGGGAGCATACAAAAACCAAGTAATCAATTAAGTGAACTATTTATAAACTGAAGTGCAGTTAAAAAAGTAGTATTTTAAGGGCTTCCTAGGTGGTGCAGTGGTTAAGAATCCACCTGCCAATGCAGAGGTCACGGGTTTGATCCCAGCTCCAGAAAGATCCCACATGCCGCGGAGCAACTAAGCCCATGTGCCAAAAAAAAAAAAAAAAAATAGCATTTTAAGAAAGAGTTTATGAGGGAAATTATTTCAGATAAGGTAGTCAGAAAAATATCTCTGAATAATTAACATTTAAAATGAAAGCCACCTAAAGAGCAGGAGGAAACACTTTTCTTAGAGTGGAAACACAAAATGCAAACTATTTTGAAACAGGAAAGAGCTTGATATATTTGAGGGTATGAAAAAAAATCAAGTGACTGAAATTTGATTGTTTATAGAGACATGAGTGAAAGTAGAAGTCACAGGATTAGATATGGACCAAAACAAGCAAAACCTGGAAGATCTTAGTAAGGAATTTGTATTTTATCCTTCATTTAATGAAAAAAAATTGAAGACATTTTCTTTTTTTCTTCCAGTTTATTGAGTTATAATATACCTATAGCACTATACAGTGCAATTATTTGATTTACATACATCATGGAATATTTACCACAGTAAGTTTAGTGAACATCCATCATCTCATAAATACAAAAAAAAAGGAAAGAGAAAAAATATTTTTCCCTGTGGTGATAAATCTTAGAATTTACTCTCACAACAAATTTCATACATAACATACAACACTTTTTTTTTTTTTTTGGTTGTGTTGGGCCTTCTTTGCTGCACGTGGGCTTTCTCTGGTTGTGGCAAATGGGGGCTATTTTTCATTGCAGTGCACAGGCTTGTCATTGTTGTGGCTTCTCTTATTGTGGCGCACAGGCTCTAGGCACATGGGCTTTAGTAGTTGCAGCACATGGGCTCAGTAATTGTGGCATGTGGGCCCTAGAGCGCACGGGCTTCAGTAATTGTAGTGTGTGGGCTCAGTAATTGTGGCTTATGGGCTCTAGAGTGTAGGCTCAGTAGTTGTGGTGCACAGGCTTATTTGCTCCATGGCATGTGGGATCTCCCCAGACCAGGGATCAAACTCATGTCCCCTGCATTGACAGGCAGATTCTTAACCACTGCACCATGAGGGAAGTCCAACATACATCACTTTTATTATATTTATAATGCTGTATATTACATTTCTACTACTTATTTATCTTAAAACTAGAAGATTGTACCTTTTGACTGCCTTCATCCAATTCCCCCTCGCCCCACCCCCTGCCTTTGGTAACTACAAATCTGATCTCCTTTGCTATGAGTTTATTTTTGAAATATAATTGACTTACAACACTATGTTAGTTCCTGTTACACAACATAGTGGTTTGAAATTTCTATACATTTTAAAATGATCACCACAGTAAATCGAGTTACCATCTGTCAACATAAAAATATATTACATAATTATTGACTGTATTCCCCACACTGTACTTTTCATACCCATGACTTTTTTATTTTGCAACTGGAGGTTTGTACCTCTTAATCTCCTTCACTTATTTCTCTCCTATCCCCACTCCATCTACCACTGGCAGCCACCTGTTTGTTTTCTGTATCTATAACTCTTTCTGTTTAGTTGTATTTGTTTATTTAACTTTTTAGACTCCATACATAAGTGAAATTGTACACTATCTTTCTCTGTCTGACTTATTTCGCTTAGCATAATACCCTGTATGTCCATCCATGTTGCAAATGGCAAGATTCCTTTTTGTATGACTAATATTCCAGTGTGTGTGTGCGTGTGTGTGCATGTGCATACATGCATGCACTTATACCACATCTTTACCCACTTAGTATTGATTAGCAGTTAGGTTGCTTCCATATCTTGGCTAATGTAAACAATGATGCAGTTAACATAGGGGTACATATGTATTTTCTAATTGTTTTTTTTTTCTTTAGATAAATAACCAGGAGAGGGATTGCTAGATAATGTGGTAGTTCTATTTTTAATTTTTTGAGGAATCTCCATATTGTTTTCCATAGTGGTGGAACCAACTTATATTCCCACCAAGAGTGCATAAGGGTTCCCTTTTCTCCATGTCCTCAGCAATGCTTGCTATTTCTTGTCTTTTTGGTGATAGCCAT
Organism: Hippopotamus amphibius kiboko; assembly: GCF_030028045.1. Classification (NCBI taxonomy): domain Eukaryota; kingdom Metazoa; phylum Chordata; class Mammalia; order Artiodactyla; family Hippopotamidae; genus Hippopotamus; species Hippopotamus amphibius. The sequence continues at coordinate 74,084,253 of NC_080187.1, forward strand.
CCTGACAGTTGTGGGTTGATATCTCCTTGTGCTTTTGATTTGAATTTCTCTGATATGTTGAGCATATTTTCATGTGCCTGGTGGTCCGCTTTGCTTGTTCTCTGAAAAATGTCTATTCAGATCCTCTGCCCAGTTTTTAAATTGGGTTGTTTGTTTTTTGATGTTGAGTTGCGTAAGTTCTTTGTATATTTTGGATATTTACCCCTTATTGGATATATTGTTTGCAGATGTCTCCTCTCATTCAATAAGCAGTCTTTTTGTTTTGTTGATAGTTTCCTTTTTATGTGCTAAAGCTTTTTAATTTGATGTGGTTCCATTTGTTTATTTTTGCTTTTGTTTCTCTTGCGTAGGAGACATCTGAAAAAATATCACTAAGACTGATGTCAGAGTGTACTACCTCTGTTTTCTTCTAGAAGTTTTGTGGTTTTGGGTCTTACATTTAAGTCTTTAATATATTTTGACTTTAATTTTGTGCATGATATGATAAAGTAATCCAGTTTGATTCTTTTGCTGTCCAGTTTTCCCAATAACATTAATTGGAGAGGCTGTCTTTTCCCCATTGTATATTCTTGCCTGTTTTGTTGTAGATTAGTCGCCCACATAAGTGTGGGTTCATTTCTGGGCTCTTTATTCTAATTCATTGATCCATGTGTCTGTTTTTGGAATAACTCTAACTGAGAAGGTAAAAACTCTGTACTCAGAAAACTATAAGACACTGATGAAAAGAAGTTGAAAATGGCACAAACAGATAGAAATATATATATAATGATCATGGATTGGATGAATTAATATTGTGAAAATGACCATACTATCCAGTGTAATCTACAGATTCACTGCAGTTCCTACCAAAATAGCAGTTTATGATTCACGGAACTAGAACAAATAATCCTAAAATTTCTATGGAAACACAAAAGACTCTGCATAGCCAAAACAATCTTGAGAAAGAAGAACGAAGCTGGAGATATCATGCACCCTGATTTCAAACTATACTACAAAGCTACAGTAATCAAAACAGTATGGTACTGGCATGTAAAGCATTGAAGAATTTTAAGCAGTGGTGTAACTTCACTTTTTAAAAAATCTGCATTTAAACAAGCAAACAAACAAAAATTAATTTGAATCTACTTTGAGGAAAGCAGATTGGTAGTGTAAGTGTGATTCAAGGTTGACATCAGGGATCAGTTGAGAAGTTCTTGTGTGATTAATCTAGGTTTTGATAGTAATGTCTGAGACCAGAATGTTGGCAGTTGAGGTAGAAATAAGTGCTCAAATTGAGATGTACATTATAAGTAGAAAATATACAATTTACTTATGATGTAGATGAGATGGAGTGAGAGAAAGGAACACATCAAGGATTATCTTTTAGCTTTCTTGACTAACATAGAAGAAATCATATTGTACTATTTACTAACAGGGATAAGTGAAGGTGATATCATAGTATCTGTGTGTGTATTTGTGTGTGTGTGAAATGAGAGGTCAACTTGGGATTTTTAAGAGAATGTGGAAGACATTTAATTGAGGTAAAAATAAGAAAATAAGGCTTCTGAATTATACATTTGGGTGGTATTGACTCAAGATTGGCTCACCAATGTAGACAGAAAAGAGTAGAGCATCTGGGACAACTATTGGGGTGCTCTTTTTTTTAAAAGATTGCTAATAATGGAGTATATTTGAATGCTAAGAGAACTATTTAAAAAGAGAAGGCTGCCTGAGGATGTAGGAAAAAGTGGGAATTACTAAAAGAAGATGTATTTTTTAAATTTTTATTATGAAAAATTTTACACACATACAATAAAATGCCATGTCTCTTTAACCAGTTTTCAAGTTTTCAAAATATGGTTCATCTTGTTTTCTCCATACTCCCAGATGTTGTTTTTAAGAAAATACCAAACATCTTATAATTTCTTTTATAAATACCCAAAGGAATGAAATCTTGAGAATGTAAACAACAATGAGATCCAGAACACAGTAAGCTCTATCCAGGTCTAAGTGCCTGGTCAGATTTAGAAATAGAACAGAGTTCATTACGGAAGATTAAAAATTATAGAATAATTCTGAAGCAGGTACTATAGAGAATAAAGCTTTTATAAGAGAAAAAATATTTGGCACTATTTGAAAGGAATACTTATATTATTTATATAAAAATAAAGCTTTATCATTATGAAAAATAAAAATAAAAAATAATAACCAACACTCATACATTCAAAAATGAGGGTGGTGTGTGTGTGTGCACACACGCACGTGTGAATAGACTACTGTCTACAGTGTAAATATAGATAAGAAGGGAGTTGTTGATTGTGTTTTGTAAAATTTTCCATGACTTCTCTGAGAGTTTAATTATGTCAATGCATTTCCATCAATTTCAATTAACCTCTGTCATAATTACTATCTTATATATCTTATAAATTACATTGACATTTACCTGTCTTTGGTAAAGATAATCATCTTTTTAAAAATAATGATTAGGAAATTTCTTAAAAACCACTTTTTAAAGTATGAGGAATGATTTCTCCCCAAAGTAATGAGATAGATAGTGACAGAGCTATACAGAATTCATTGAAATAAAATTTCAAATCAAATGTGATTTGTGAAGAAGATATACATAAATAGACATTGGTATATTCAGGATGTTTTACTGAGATGATAAGCAGAAATTCTGATTCCTAAATATACTATTATCCTAGTTTAATTCTCTTGGTGCTTGTATTAGATCTGCTTAGGAGTTACAAACTTGGATAAGCAACGATTGACTCCCCTCATTGTGTGACATTCATCTTATATTCCCAAGACCCTAAGGTTTTGCCAAATAGCTAAATTATATATATGTTATATAATTATACAATTTTGCTAAACTATGTATATTATCAGATATTGATAAATTATGTGTGTGTGTGTGTATAAAACCACTGGTTATGGTAATGCTAGCCATAGACAAATTCAGCTAAGAATGAATTAGAAACAAAAAGTTTTGAAGTGAGCCACATAGTAATTTCATCAAATTTGTGATCTAGAGTAAGATGGAAGGAAAAGACACATGCTGACATTTTGATTAAATAGCAGGTGTAAGTTAGATGGATATCTGTATTTGAGTAAAAATACTACAATGAGGAAAAAGTGAGCCTCTGTAAATTGGGGGAGGTACTTGGTGAACCTTGATGTTATATCATTTTGTATATTGCCTCAAATGATATATGTGTGTTTGTAAATTTTTAAGATAAGAAATAAAATCATAGTTATATTTTTAAATTTCTATATTACTTTATAAACTGTATAACAAAGTCATTCCAAGGTTGTTTCTAAACTGAATGTTCTAGAAGTCTTCGTAATAATAACTAATTTCATTCTTCTAATATGTGTATAGAATGAAAATCTTAAAATATTTCAAATATATGTAATGAGAAGAATATTTAGGTAGTTCTGAAAGGCAATAAATTTGAGGGACACATAACTAGTTTAAACCACTCTTTGACAACAAATGCTACATAGTCTGTAAAGACTGAAGTTTGTGTCCAAATTTCCAAATTTTCCTCACCTCTACTGGCACATGCAGACATACATCCTTTCCTTTTTTGGTCTCAAGGTATATTAAGAATCATAATAACTATTAACTAGAAATGTGTGAACAAGTGGCAAGGAGAAAGTATATTCTAGTGAGTAATAGCAATAAACTTTAATATGCCAAGAATCAACTGGTGATCTGGTTAAAATGCAGATTTTAAAATGCAGTCTCCAAAATGGAGACTGAGAATCTACCTTTTTAGCAGTCTTCCAGGGGCTTACTTATGGTGGTGGTGAATAGACAACAATTTGAATATAAAGAGAATTAAATTAAATAGATTTGGGTACTTTTGTTGTCCAGTTATAGAGGAATCACTCCTATCACATGAAACCTATCACTAATAGCAATTATAAACTTTGGACAAAATATTAAAACAAAAAATAGTGCAACCAGCTGAAGGCATCAAGAAGGAATTAAAAGTGCAGACTGGAGCAGATTGTGTGAAAGAAAGAAATAACAATTGGTGACTTGCCCATCTTTTGTGGATTTTACCATCAGGGTGGGCCCAGTTAGTGTTATAGATATTTTGTGTAGAAAGGCAATAGAGATTGATGTAAATAATATTTTTCCCAGTGTGCTAGGGTGAATGGTTACCTCCAAAACTATTTTTCTAATCCCTTGAAACTGTGAACATCAGTCACCCTATATGAAAAAAAAATGGGTCTTTGAGGATGTAATTAAAGATTTTGAGAATTGATCATCTTGTTAATCCAGCACAGATGTCTCTGTAAAAGACACGTAGACCAGAGACACACAGAGAAGACGCAATGTGAAGAAGACAGAGATTGCAGTGATGTTACCATTAGCCGAGGAATTCTTAAGGCACATGTGGAGCCACCAAAAGCTAGAAGAGCCAGGGAGTGAATTACCCCTCAGAGCCTCCTAGAAGGAGCACAGCCCTCATGATACATGCCTTTTCTCCTCCTCCTTCATTTCTGCTGTGGATGTCTAGAGTTGTCTTCAGCTTTTGTCTGCCAGTTTCTCAGTGGGCCTCACTCATAACAGAAGCCTCAGCCTTCCCTAGGCTGATGTTTCAAAATCATTAGGAAGTAATTTTCTGGCTCAGTTTTCCCACAGAACCACCGATGTTCTTTCTTTTCTGTGTTTGTCTGTTAGGTTGTCCAGTTGGTGCTGACATGAGTTAAGGGGTGTTGGGTTAGATTCTGTGTCCAGAGGAGAAAGTGAAAGTTCACTGATCCAGATGGTGTTACTATTATCCAAGGACCTTTATACCCATAAAAAATTGCTGTGCTCTTGATGAGTTGAGTGTACTTAATTTTTTCCTCATGATCTAATATATTTTGTGGTCTAAAATACAAAAGGATGATTTACAATCAGACTACCTAATTCTGAGTCCCTGCTTTGCCTGTCACTACCTGTATACTGTATATACATGATAAATGTTGTAATATCCCTGACATTCAATTCCTTTATCTGTAAAAAAAAAGGTGTATAACATTTACTCCATAGCATTTCTGAAAATTTTTATGATAAAAAGTGAAAATCTTAGTATAGTATATACCAATTTGCTAAAGTAAATTATACTATAGTACAGGCCAATTATTCTGATGTGGGCCAGAAAAGATAACAAGTAATTCTTTACTTATCGTCCTTGTAAGAGATTTCTAAGATGTCTGTACTTATTTATTTAAAATGCATATATATTTGCTTGCCTATTGTTTGCAAGTTACCACACAAGGCAGCCTACCTTTGGTCCATGCTCAGTCTAACCCATGGCCCACTTCATCTATCTCTGGAGTCTCTCTTGGAGATATCAAGTTGCATATCATAAAGAATTATGATTTTCTTTTCTGCTGGTGACTTCAGGAACTTGGCACACTAAAGAATATTGTATTTTATATCAGTGAGCCAGTCTGGTCTCAAATCAATAAGGTTTTCCAAAATCTTATAAATCATTGCTTCGTTTTATCCTATGCTAGGTATACAGGATATTCGTTGTACTAAACTTCTAATCAAAGTCCAATTGGTATTTATGCAAGTCATGCATTTGCATGTCACCTCTGCCACTTACTAGCTGTGAGCAACTAGCAGGTTTAGTCATTTTATCTATAAAATGAAGATAGTCATTCCTACATCCTAGGGTTATTGTGAGATTTAGATAAAAAATGAGTTGCATATAAAATCTGACATATGTTTGTTGCCCTAAAAAATTATAGTTATTTTTAATCTACAGTTATTTGTTTTATTTTTGTTTTCAAGTAACAGGTTTTTTTTTTTTTTTTCCTGCCTTCCTGCCTTCTGTAGTTTCAGGATTTTGCTTAAGCAAATGTTTATAGCTTAATGGATTTTAAATATATCTTCCTTTAGTCGTTTCTTTGAGGCTAAAGAAATGACACTTTAAAGAGTCTCTGTTTTATGTGTCATAATAATTCATTAACAAGTCAAGCCTGATTATAGTATAAAAGCAGCAGAGATAAAAAATTGTAGATAAACGAAGGGCAGAGATGGATGGACATTCAAATGTATAAGTAATAGATTGAAAGAGAGAGAAGAATAGAGCTGATTGAAAAAGAGATAGAGGATAATAGACTTAACATAGAAGATAGGCTATAGATAGATGATATATATGTAAAAAATAATGGAAGATACACAGATAATTGATAGTAGATTGATTTATAGTTGATAAGTAGAAAAGGTAGATGGTAGATTAAAAAAAAGACACTAGATAGATTAAATAGATGATAGATAAGTTAGCTGGAAGATCCGTGACAGGGAGAATACTATAGATTAGTTCACGTTTTCTACTGTTTTAAAATCAGATAATATGAAATCATATAGAAGTTTTTTTTCCTATCTGGCTCCTTTCACTCAGCCTAATGATTCTGAAACTGATGTATATCATTGCATGTGGTGGCTGGGTTATTTCCAGTTTGACCTACTGTCTAAAAGCAAAGGCAAAGTGAAAAAAAAATTAAAGTAATGAGAGTAAAAAGGGCATATGTTTCTAGAGAAATAAAAATTGTGAGAATTAAGCATATTAAAACAGATATTAAATAGAGTTCTCCAGGAAGAAAAAAAGAATGATTCCAGATAGAATCATGGTAATGTAGAAAAAATGAGGAGCGATGAAAATTGAACACAATGCTAAAATGGAAGTAAATATTTACTTATGAAAATAATTGAAATGCACTTTGGAAGTTAAAATATATGCAACATTAAAACATGTAAAATGATATAAAATTATGCCAAAACATGGAGGGATGTAAACAGCTATATAGTGCTCTCAGTTTTGCTGTTACTAAGGCAGGATAAAATCAATCTTTTCATTTTACTGTAATAAGAGTGTATGTTTAAATCATTTACCCAGTAAAAGGACAAGTAAAAGTGTTTCATTTTTTAAAAATGGAAAACTAACATTAAACTAAAATAATAAATTAAAATAAGATGTTTGACCCATCTAAAAGGAGGCAAACAAGGAGAAAAAAAGGAACTTCATGAGACAGATCAAGTATTGCACAAATGACAAGAAAGTAGATCTGAAACCAAATATATCACAAATCACACCAAATAAATGTGAATTAAGAATTTCAATTGAAAGGTTAATATTTCAAGCTGGAATTTTAAAATATCTCTTCTAAAAGACAGGTTTTAAATATAAGGAAACAAAATGGTTGGAAGTAAAGTGATGGAAAAAGATACACTCACCAAGAAAGCTAGTATGACTATATTAGTACAAGATAAATGGAGACTTTAAGGAATGAAGCAGTACTTTTGACAGTGTTATTTCATATTGATGAAAGTGCAATCATCAACAAGATATAACAATTCTTAATAGGTAGGTACCTAACTAACATGGACTCAAAACATATGAGATGGATGCTGGGATAAGCAACTCTGATCCAGTTGCAAAGGTAGATTTGTGGTCCAGTCACAGAAATTAGTATCCAGCTGTCAGCCCATGCAGGGATTGTCTTGGCTGCAGAAAGCTGCCTCACCCAAAGTGACACAAAGACTAGGTTCTTTGGGGTTACAATCATACATGCAACATTGTGGAATCTGGCCTCCAGCTCTGTTCCCACATTTTGGCAAAGATTTGAGAAAGAGCCATTTCTATCCCTTGTATAAACAGGGTTTGAAAACAGATCTTATAGTATTATGGAAAAAACTTGGCATCCAGCTCTGTCCTGCCACATCTTCAGAATTCGTTGCTGGGGAAGTAGCAGTCCCTCATCTGTCATTGTCAGGGAATTGAAGTCTAAGTCTTGTGTCTGTGCCTGTATAGTGGTGGACCAGTGGCACTCAATCTTTACCTGCCAACTTCACATCAAACCAGAATTCATTGAATAAGCACTTGTATATATAATTAGAATAGGAATTTGGGGATAGAGAATAAGGCGACAATTTAGTTAGCAAAACCAAGTCATACAAGTGACCCTTGAACAATGCAGGGGTTAGAGATGCCAAACTCCAGGCACAGGAAAATCTGCATACTGCTCTCTCTGCCTCAAAGTGAAAGGAATTGAGGAATGATTCACCCAGGGGCAGGAAGCTGAACAGTTTAGATAGAATCATGACTCAAGCCCTAGGCCTTTTGATTCTACATATTGTGATTTCTAATTGAACACAAACTTTTCCCCACATGTTATTTTAAAGATCTGTAAAATGAAAATCTAGATACTATATTTATTCAATAAAAAGCATGTATAGGTGGACCCGTGCTGTTCAAACCCATGATGTTCTGGGGTCAACTGTATTATTAGTATCTAGGGCTTTAAAATGTTAAGCAAATAGAATTATCAGAAACAAAACACTCCATAGAATAGAAAGTGATTTGTAAAGTGATTTGGTGTTGAGGTACCTAAGGTGAGTCTTAGGCTACACAAGTACCTGTAAATTCCAAAGTTTATTTAAAGTACTGAGGGAAGAGTTTAGTTAAAAGAGAGAAACCAAGTATTAACATTAGAAATGCAGTGAGATGACTACCAAGATATGACCTGACTTTATTATGTCATTGTGTCTTAAGTCTGTGTCTGCCTTTGTCATGTCACCTCAGTAAAGACCTAAATAATCAGCCTAGTAAATTATGAAGATAATCAATGAGTAATGAATTATGTAATTATATAATTTAATCAGTTGTCTAAAACTGGCTGTTACACACAACAAACACACACACACACACCCCCCTAAACATGCATACACGCCTTTAATGAAAAAAAACAGCTAAATATTTTCCTGGCTTACACCAAGAACATATTTACTTTTTGTTTCATTTTATTTTACTTGGTTTTAATAGCTTTTTTGAAATATTAACATGCAAATAACTGCACATATTTAATATATACAATTCAAGTTTGGACATGTGACATTATAGTGATACAATCACCACAATCAAGATTATGGTCATGTCTAATACCTCCCAGAGTTTCTTGTCCTTTTGTGTTTTGAGTGTATAACTATTTTGTGTGTGTGAAAAGAATACTTTATATGACATCTATTATCTTAACAAATTTTGAAGTGAACAATACACTGTTATTAACTATAGGCAATAGGTTGTACAGCACATCTCTAGAACTTATTCCTCTTGCATGAATTTATACCCGTTGTGTAACTTCCTACTTCCTTCTACACTGCAGCCTTTGGCAACCACTTATTGTATTCTCTGGGTCTATGAATTTGCTTTTTTTAGATATCTTATGTAAGTAGAATTATTTGTATTTCTACGACTGTCTTATTTTACTTAAGATAATGTCCTCCAGGTTCATCCATGTTGTCATAACAGCAGGATTTCCTTCCTCTTTAAGATTGAATAACAGTCAGCATGTATTTACTTTACAAGATCCATTGGGTAATTAAACTCAAATTTCTGAGATAGCATGGTTTTATATTATTTTTATTTAATGGTTACATTCGATTAAAAATGTGGACACAAATCAGAATTCTTAATTGTCATCGCACTTAGACTTAAGGCTACTGGGAAAGATGCGTTTCCCTTCATAAATTTAGTGGCCTTTCCTATTTTAGATAGATGAGGCTTGTATAATTAAGTGATCATTAAAGTCTAAGTTAGGAATCAGAAATGCCCTCATTAAGTTACTGTTAACGGCCTGTTCTTTTTTTGTTGTGGAGCCTTTTTTGGAAACCATCACAGACATTTTTGCTATCATCAAAGGACGCTTACAAACAAGTGGCTAAATAAGGATGAGTATGACACTGATGTTAAAATACTGATATGGCTCTCCTTTTGGTAAGATATAAAATATTGACTTAAGAGAGAGAACTGTAACTATCGATTTCTCTCCAAGGAGAAGTATTTAAGTTTATGTTCCTTGTTTCATCTACAAATACTTAAAAGTCTGCATTCTGCCATTTACAGCTTGAAAAGAAAGCACAAAAATCACCACACAATAACAAGTGTAACTTTTTATTATTCTCACTGAGTGGCCTCTTTCTTTAGGCTGACAAGACTCTTCAATGCTATTAGTCTGACTGAGCTGCTGATCCCGCTACTCTTTGCCGATCATTATTTTATTTTATTGGGTAAATCTCTATGACAGTTTTATTGCAGGCTGAAAGCAGAATTGATCTTAGCCCTCGTTTACTTAGGCTATCTTTTCAAAGCATACAGATATTCTCCATTAATGGGAACTTTGAAGAGAAATAAAATTAAGTCCAATCTTAGGCGAACTCAAAGCTCTCTATCCTGTAGCAATTTCTAGTCTCATTATGTAATATTAACTCTTTGGATTGAAGTATTTATTAAAAAGAAAGGGACTTTTTTAAAGAGTAAAATTATATTAAATATCTAATTCTTCATTTATATAATCTCAAAATGATTGTAAATGTTCTCATTCTATTTTGAATTTCGTGTTTAAAAACCAGTCCATGTGGCATGGAATACTGCATCCCGTGGCATTATAGCACCTGCAGGGCAATCTGCTAACTTCAATGAGGCTAGCAAATCTTACAGCGTAGTGTTTCTGCACACTTACTAAAATGAGTTATTTTGGAGCAGGGTTCACATCGCTTTTTAAATTTTTTCATATACTGTTTATTAGAATGCATGCCTACAGTGTTGCTTATACTATATTAGTAATTAAAGATACATGTCAATATTATTGATCTCAAAATCTAATAAATAGGTATTCATCTACCACTGGGATAAATGCTTTAGTAGACATGAACAGAATGCTATTGAAGCATGTTTAAGCAAGTAACCTTAGATGAGAAGGTAAGGAGCAGCTTTCTGAAGAAGATGGTAGACTGGAATTAAACACGTACTTAGGAGTCTCATTCGGTCAGATGAAGACTGATGTTTAGAGATAAGGGCTCATGTAACAGTCTGGGTGAAAGTCTGAAGCATGGGACACTGTGATAGGTTTTAGTAAAAAAGATACTGGAGTAATTCAGTTTAAGAACTATTTGTGCTTGAACTAAGTTAGTAATAATGACAGTACAGTGCAGGGATAATATTGAAGAGACATGAAGAAATAGAACTGATAGAATTTTGTGACTGGACGTAGGGAATTAGACTGAAGTAGCCAATGATAGCTCAGTTCTAGTTTTGAGCAACTTGGTAGATGGAGTATCATTCAGTGAACACAGAAATAAATGAATGCCTGAGGTGGAAGATGGTGTGGACAGTTTGGGAACACATAAGAGGAGCCATTTAATATACATCTTAGGTCAGAAGTTCAAGTGTGACACCCATGCTACAGACGGATATAAGTAATTCATTTGAATATGGATGATAATTTAAGCAATGGGGTAGTGAGTGAATAGAGAGTGATAAAAGTATAAAGAGGGGCATCTAGAAAACACTAAAATGCAAGGGCCAGGGTATGGGAAAAGATTGGTTTCGTGAAGGATTCTAGAAAGAAAAACAGAAGGGGGTCTACTGGGCAGGTAAGAAGAAATGTAATTTCAAGAAGAAATGGATAGTCCGTGAGGATCCTGAAGAAAACAAATAATGGACAAAAATTTGATAATTTGAAGGTAATTTAATAAATCAATAATTTTAAAGGGTACAGGCAACATGCAGGAAAACAGAAGAGATAGTATGTTAATTCCAGGTTTACAACCAGGGTAGATGGGGCCATTATTAACACCCAGGTCGTGTTACTTAAAGGGGCAAGCGGAGGGAGCCATTAGCTGAACTGGAGAGAGATCACCTGACAGTCCATGGCTTAGTCGCATTCTCTCTCTTCCAAATCTTCATTGCTGACCTTAATGAGAGTGATTTAAAGAGAATGCTTTAGGAAGAAATCCAATTGCAGTGAGTTGAAAAGTGAGTACAGATAACTCTTGGCCTTAATTAGCAACATCTAGAAAAGTCCATTCAATGAATAAAAGAAGCAATAATTATAAAAAACCAAGGAAAGGAGGCAAATGGACAAAAGGTCCACACTAAGCACACATTCCTTTTCCGTTATTAAAAGAAAGATATAACCAAGTAAACAAAATAATACTTTCAATATAGAATGGATAAAGATAGTAAGGTTTTCTTTACTTTTCCTTGAGATCAGAGCATGGTAACAAGAGGGAAACTGAGAGATAAAAACAAAAGGACCTGGACCGAAAGTATTCTTAGATTAATATCCTGATCCTGAATTTTATAAACTTTTAGCGAAGTCAACTAAGTCAATGTTTTGTAGTATTCAATCCCCTTTGACCTGCTGTCATTCTGTCACTGTCATTTATTCATCTTGGACTTGTATTTTGGGCAACAGGTAAAATTACTAACAGTATTTTATTTATTTATATATAAACAAATATATGTTATACACACACACACACACACACACACACACACAGATATTGACATTGCTACCTTCATGATAGAAGTTGCCATAGCTTTGTCAAAATGTAGCAATCTTTCAACAGTTTGGTTAAAAGCGGCTTACCAATTCAGTCAGAAAATTTAATAAAAATGCTTTAAGTACTATCATTTACAAACAGAAAAGTAACCACAACAACTGGAGATATTCATATTTAGGAAATTTAATAGAATGTCTTGGTTTTTCTCACCTAGAGATTTAAGCCACATATTGTTTTCCAGTTTTAAACAATTTTAAGATGTCCTTTTTATTTTAACTTAATTAACTGAGAAACAAAATTATAATTTTCATTATCCTAATCAGAATTATTTTTTCAGTTTTCCCAAAGAAGAATCACTGTAGTATATAAAACAGTTGAAAAAAGAGACACACATTTTAAAACTCAATAAAAGCAATAAGGTGATAACTAGAAAAGTGGTCAAGTCTCTCTCTTGTTCGCTTGAAACTCACTCATGTTCTTGCTCTTCACCAACATGTGTTCACACACATGCACACACAAAGTTCCTTACCGATTGTTACTACTAATGAAAAGCATGCCAAAAGAACCGCATTGATTAATAACTTGCTGTAGTTTGAAGATGCTAAACTTTCAGCTGTCACCTCTGAAGTGGTTTCCCAAACCCCAGCTCCAACCACCCATTCTGCAGAGCCACCCCCTGACACTCCGAAGGACAGCAAAGAACTCGACGATGCCCTGGATCAACTTTCTGACAGTCTTGGGCAAAGACAGCCTGATCCAGATGAGAACAAACCCCTAGAGGATAAAGTCAAGGAAAAAGCGAAAGCCGAACACAGAGACAAGCTGGGAGAAAGAGATGACACCATCCCACCTGAATATCGACATCTCTTGGATGATGACAAGGAGGGCAAATCAGCAAAACCACCTACAAAGAAACCCGAGGCATCAAAGAAACCTACAGATGCCAAAGACCCCATTGACGCCCTCTCAGGGGACCTAGACAGCTGTCCCTCAACTACAGAAACCTCAGAGAACACAGCAAAGGACAAAGACAAGAAGACTGCTTCCAGCTCCAAAGCACCTAAGAATGGGGGTAAAGCAAAGGATTCTGCAAAGGCAAAGGAGGAAACTTCCAAGCCAAAAGCTGATGGAAAAAGTACAAGTTAAAGTTCACACTATCTGGTATCTGCATATAAAATCTTCAGCTGGTAGATGGTGACTTTTGAAGAACAAAAGGCTTTGACAGCAGAAAAATTTTCTGGGTGGCTTCTAGATGGCTGTATTTGTTGAGTCTTTTGACATCCTATTTGTTATTCTTTTCCTGAAAAACTGAATTTGTCTGGTTCACCTGTGTTATTCTACTGAGTATTGATAAACTTTGAATTTTTAAAAAGTGTCTTCAGTTGGGAGAGAAAGGAACTTTATATTTCTAAGAGATATATTTGATAGTTTCTTAAAGCTACACACACAAAAGGAAAAACCTTTGCAAACTTTTGCACATTCTACCCACAGTGCCTGTAAATCTCGTACTTTCAATTTGCACGTAACTTTTTGTTGTTGTTAGCATTTGAAAAACAATCCTTTACATAGTCTTCAATGTTCTGATTTCTCATTACCCCTTTCCTCTTGGGCTTTTGAACTGTATTTGATGTTTCTTTGGGTTAATGTTTATAAGTCAAGCATAAAATATTGTACATTGGGCACATATCTCCTCTCAAGCTGCTAATACTAGATAACCTGGGTAGATGAGGAAGCACCGCATCCCTTTTCAGGCTGAACTCTTCTTTGCCAGAGGTTAGGACGTAAGCACAGGCCTACTCAGACTTGACTCAAGTCAGAAGAGCAAAATGCAGACTCTATGTCACTGCATAGCAAGTTCCAAGAATAACAAAATCTAATTCTCAGAATACTCATATGGCTTGACCTCTGCTGGTTTACTGCAATAAGCTGTGCTTCATCCTTTCTCTTTAAAACCTGAGCAGCAACTGTTTGCTTAGAGCCATTGCCACATTAGTCTTGTACTGTACAGCATGTGGCTCAATGGAAGTTGGGTTTACCAAAGACAAAGACAAATTTTTGCTTAAAAATAAAGAAAAAGATCTTTTTATAATTAAAAAATCTGCTTTTCCCCCTCAGCAGTTTAAGAGCTAGGGTCTGCTATCCCACAACTTGGATTGGTCTCTCGTATCTTTCTGAATGGTTTATGAACATAGCACTGATATCATTGATGAAATTAAATCTTTATCAAAATCTCATCTTTATTTCCTGATAGTGAATGCAGGAAAAGATATCAGGTACACGTCATAAAACTGATTTGGAATTTCTTAGTTCAGAAAGCACAGGCTTCCTTAGCATCTGTTTAAACGACTTATTAGGACTGAGCAACTTCACTAAAAATAAGTAATATCACCAATAGAATCTAATGGGGTGAGAGGCAAAGCAAAAATAACAATACTACTTATATGGGCATCCGATTTGGTTAATACTACCTAAAAAAATTATGCATATACCTATGAGATTCAAATGTCATCTACTTCAAATGCTATCTCTCCATCCCATCAGAGATGCAGGCATTATTGGTCTAAAGCTGGGAAATATAAGCCAGGATTATGGTGACTAAACAGACCTTTTCAAGGCACTAATCAAGAAAGTAAACACTTTTCCTGAGAGATTCTAATGATGTGTCTATAGTTAGTAAAAACTTGTTTTGTTTAAAAAAAAAAAAAGTGAAACCTTTGACATTGACAGATGTATTTGCAAGAATATGGCTGCAGTATTACTAATTTACATGCATATATACAAGAAGTATTTTTAAATTACATACCAAAATCCAGAGATGTAAGAAATGCCTGTAAAAGTAAACGTTTATTTAAGGTACTCTTGATTTTGCCTTTTTGTTTATTAGAAATGTCTTCAAGACTTGGGTGTTTGCTAGTAATTAACGATGAATTGCGTATGCTACAGGATCTAAATCAGTCCCTTTTTACCCATCTAATTTGGAGTAAATAATTGCAAACATTTGCTTAGAGGTAAATTTTTTTATTACCAAAAAAGGGTTTTGCACATTGTTATGGCAATATTGTGTCTCTTTAGAAAATGGACCTCTCCAAAAGCAGATGAAAATAGGTTCCTCAGGCGACCAAGACTGAAAAACCACTATTTCCATGTTTCATTAATCAAGATATAAGATGCAATTAAAGAAAAATATTTTACATTAAAAAAAAAATAACTTGCTGTGGTGGTTTTGAAGCTGTATGCTGCTCTAACTGAAAATATTCTTGTTTGTATTTATCTCACTTTTCATGCACTAATAGATTTCTCTCTTAGTAGCAATGATTATAATCTCTTTAGAAATTTCACAAAATTCTTGATTCTCCCTCTCTTGAGATGCAGATTTTAAAGGAATATATTTCTTCATAAACTTGTTTTCTTCAGAAATTTAAAAGAACAACCATGGACTCAGTCTTGTAAACTTACTGTGCCCACAGTTAGAGATCTTAAGGCAAAAACAGATCTTGTAAGAAATATTGGGAGAAAAAATAAGAAGTGTCTTAAACTTGAATTTCAAGTCTTATACTTGAAGTTTTAAAAATATGCACATGCACATAGAATCTTTGAAATTATATCTACAAAATTGTACAATGGGACATATATATATCTATCTGAAGACAGAAGATTTATTCCTTCTTTTTATTTTATAGTTATGTATAAATAAATTGAAATATGCTATCTAAAGAGGAATGTAAATTGATATAGCTGCAATGGAAAACAGTATGGAGGTTCCTTAAAAAACTAAAAATAGAACTACCATATGACACAGCAGTCCCACTCCTGAGCATATACTCAGAGAGAACCACAGTTCAAAAGGATAAATGTACCACAATGTTCATTGCAGCATTATTTACAATAGCCAGGACATGGAAGCAACCTAAATGCCCATTGACAGATGAATGGATAAAGAAGATGTTGCACATATATGCAATGGAGTATTACTCAGCCATAAAAAGGGATGAAATTGAGCTGTTCATAGTGAGCTGAAGACTGTCATTCAGAGTGAAGTACAGCAGAAAGAGAAAAACAAATACCGTATGCTAACACATATTTACGGAATCTAGAAAACTGGTACTGATGAACCTAGTGGCAGGGTAGGAATGGAGATGGAGCCATAGAGAACTGACTTGAGGACACTGGAGGGGGGGAGAAGCTGGGATGTAGTGAGAGAGTAGCATCAACATATGCACACTGCCAAGTGTAAAATAGATGGCTAGTGGGAAGCTACTACAGAGCACAGGGAGACCAGCTTGATGCTTTGTGAAGACTTGGAGGAGTGGGATGGGGAGGTTAGGAGGGGAGCTCAGGAGGGAAGAGATATGGGGATCTACGTATACATGTGGCTCTTTCGCTTTGTTGTATGGAGGAGACTGACATGATAGTGTAAAGCAATTATACTCCAATAAAGATTTTTTAAAAAATTAAAAAAATAAAATTAAAAAGAATGAATGAACAACCCTGAATTATTAGATCCACAATAAGAATAAATATCTCTCAAAGAGAAGTTAGTAGTAGTTAAAATGTATGTAAAACATTTCACAGTTTATTTCACACTGTAAAGTGTACTATGATTCATATTTTCATTACTGTCAATATTGTGATTTCATTGACATATATAAGTTGACATCTTTATCAACAAACATAAGCTCACAGAAGCTAGATGTAAAGTACTTTTCACATATTATATTTTGCTTTCCAAAAGGAATATGACTTTTTGGTCTCTATTGCATAGGGAGAAGTTTGAATAAGAGCACCTAGAAGGTTTTTTTACTCACATTAACTTTATGGAAGATTAAGCATATCCAAAGTCTCCCTTTCCTCCATGTCTACTTACAATGGGAATAGAGAGCAGAACTGTGTGTATCAGAAGGAGATAATAGTCACACATGGGAGAGTTTCTAGAGAGAGCTTGTTCCTTTCTAAAATAATGACTCCTTAGAAGGTAAAAGGAGATAGAGAAGGTATACAGGCTCCAGTTCACTTATCTATGTAAGTGTCCATCCATCCATCCATCATCCATCCATCCATCATACAATTTCTGAAGCATTAACTGGTTCAGGACAGAAAATAAAAAAAAGATAAGAGTGTCTGATTTCTCTCTTATGTGATCTGTCTAGAGAGTGGTCATTTAGGCAGAAATAATTATTATGTACAATAATCTCATATGGAAGTGTGAAATTCAAGAACGTGGAATGAACAGACAATTTAATGTTGGATGTAAGCGGACGCTTTTTAGAGGAAATGGCACCTAAGATGAGAATTAAAAAATTACCAGAAGCAAAGTTGATGGTCCTATCTGAGGAGACTGTTCCAGGCAAAATAAACAACAGGTACCAATGTCAAGGAAAAAAAAAAATTTTTAAAAAGAGACTGGTACATTAAGAGGTCATAGTTTCCTCATTGTTTTTTGTCATTGTTCTTAACCATTTTCTTTTTTCTCCAGAAGAAGTTTCAAACACTTTTGTTGTTGCACATACAGCTCTTTCCTTCTCCACATTCTGTGTCAGTTTTACTGTTGAAAATGAATTAGTGTATGTAATAAAGAGTTGGCTCTAACCTCTTTTGGACCCAGAAAATCAATTGGTGGGTGTTGTAAAGCCTGACATCACATGTTGCTGCAGTGTTTGAAAGGTGGACTGAGGGAAGCAGAAATAATTATCCATTAAAAATTATGAGCATACAGGGCATCATGGATTAGACAAGTCAATAGGTACACAAACGACTGAAACATATAAAATATATGCTTTTTAAAAATTATGACAGCCCTATTGTACACCTAAAACTAAAATAGTATTGTAAATCAACTATATGTCAATAAAAATAGCAAAATTTAAAAAAATTATGACAGCACTATCACAAAGGCCAGTTATACAATGCTTTAAAAGTGACTATATAATGCATCAAATTAGAATATATGTAACTTGGAAGAGTTGATGCAGACAATTTTTAAATGACAATGAAACTGAATTTGAAAGTGGTATCTATAAAAAGGAGTGATTGTTGCTGTCTTTATTACAAAATTTTGCATTTCCTGGGAAAACAACATATAGAAATTCAAAGCAGATCATATTTAGCATTGAAACATTAGGCTGTGTGCTGATTTATAATAGTATTGAAAAGAAGAGATGTGTTTATTGGTAGAAAGTTCTGTTCTTGTTACCATTATATTCTTAAAATGTGAATCAGCAAGATAAAGTGGAAAAATTACTTGCAAACTTCTTGGTTTAATAAAAACATTCAGGGAATTCGAAAGATATTATTAAATTCCACTGAAATGTATGAGACCAGTCTATTTGGAAGATGAGGATAAAGCAGGAAATGTGGGCTGTTCTCTTGGTACCCTGCATGGTTGTACCTTGCTTTTAACCTTTGGAAAGATGCAGTAATGCATAAATCATAACAATATTTTAAAGGATAAAGTGAAAATCTTCAAATCTTAAAGGGATTGGATGGTATCAAATTACTTTCCAGTCTTGAAATGAAGTTTACAAAAAATAAAATCATGTAAGCTATATATAATTGACACCTTTTATAAACATAAGTGAAATTAAAAACTGTTTACATTTTAATGAGAATCACTTTAATTAAGGAAACTTATTGATCTCAGTATTGAAAAATATCAGAAGTATACACTATTTGTCTTCATTAATGTGGTCAACCTTTAGATTGTTTTTAAAGTCAACGTACTCAAACAATGTGCTGCCTTCTCATTTTACCACATCATGAACGTATGAGTAAAGATTGTCTTTTTAGAATCTTATGAGGTTCAGATAGACAATATTGGTAAAGCTCAGCATTTGGAAGAGGATTCAGCTTAATATAATTTTAAAAAATTAATCACAATCCAAAATAAACAGTAAAGAAATGAATCTTAAGGCAGTAAGTAAACATCCCTATCATTGATTTTTCTGAAAAACTACATACATAATATGAAAACATAAAGATGTGGGAATTTAAGTGAATGTGATGAATCATTTACATTCATAAAAATGCTTTTTTTGTTTTTTCATTGCAAGGAGAAGTACAGATCTGTATTCAAGCTTCTGTCATATTCTTAGTAGGTTTTCTTATTGTTTTAACTTATAAAAGTATTCAGAGGTGCTTTAACTTTTTCCTTTTTTTTTCTTCCAGTTTTATTGAGGTATAATTGACTACAGCACTGTATAAGTTTAAGGTGTACAGCATATTTATTTGGCTCACATACGTCATGAAATGATTACCATAACAAGTTTAGTGAACATCCATCATCTCATACAAATACAAAATAAAAGGAAAAAAATTTCCTTGTGATGAGAACTCTTAAAATTTACTCTCTTAACTACTTTCATACATAAGTGTTAACCACAGTCACCACATCCTACACTACATCCCCAGTACTTGTCTTATTACTGAAAGACCCACTTCATCCAGTTCTCCTTCTCCCACCCCTCACCTCTGGTGACCTCAAATATAATCTCTTTTTCTGTGAGTCTGTTTGTTTGTTTGATTTGAAATATAATTGACTTACAATACTATGTTAGTTCCTGGTGCACAGCATAGTAATTTGATGTTTCTATACATCACAAAATGATCACCACAATAAATCTAGTTACCATCTGTCGCCAAAGGTATTACACTATTATTGATTATATTCCTGTTAACTTTTTTTCTTACAGTTTACTTGCAGACTCTTATGATCTGCTATCCAACATTATTATCACCTCTTCACCAAGAGCAAAAACAAAAACAAAAACCATATGGATAGATAGATAGATAGATAGATAGATAGACAGACAGACAGACAGACAGACATGTAACACCTAAATATACATAATACTATATAAATATACATACTTTAATAGTTTACATCTGTACAAAACTAACAATGTTAAGACATGCTCATTGGAGTCAGACTGCTAATATTAGGTTTTTGGTTCCCTTACTTGCTAGATTCTTGAGGCCTAGGGCAGATTAGATAACTTGCTTGCTTTAATTTCCTCACGTATGAAATGGCAAAATTATTAGCACTAACTTCTCATTTTTGTTCTCAGAATTAAGTGTTAATATATATGAGATAAAGGGCTCAGTGAATGATAGCTATTGTAATTCATAAATAGGTAACTAAAAGTAGACCTTTACTGCTGAATTTCAATTCAATTAATCCAAAAAACAGCTATGCAGAAATTCTTGTTTCTTATCCTGAAGTATTTTAATATCGGGGGGAAAAAGTGAGTAGATGTTTCAAGATAATATCCTGTTGTCACTCTTTGTTCTTAAACATTAATCCTTCCAGGGAATTCATAGTAGTGATTATAAGAAAATAGATAACCATTAATTTTCAGACCTTAGTTGTAATATAGCGTTATTTCTGAAATAATAATGCTGTACATTTAAAGCATTCGTTCCAGTTGGGCACTCCAGATCTCTGACTTTCATCACTCCTGAATGCAGGAAACTGTCTCTAATACTGAGAGCCTGGAGGCCAAGGAGAGTGTACGCATAGTGACCTTCTTACAGATTACCTGACATGCAAAAGGTGGCCAGTAAATGTTTGCTAAGTGAATTAATGAATAGTTGATTAATTAAGCTACTGAATGCATATGAATTATCAAGATTTTTATATATGTTACAAATGAAGGGATGCTGGGCAAGTTTCCAAAGATTTGTTGGCCCTCTGTTATGAACCTTTTTTCTAAGACAAGTGAATTCTGCTTAACCATCTAAATGCATTGATCCAAATGTTTCCTATGTTCTTCTCAAGAATCAGATGGCATAATTAGAGTACAGATATTACTCCATTTGACATCGATTCTCCATAGTAACTATTTCCAGAATCACCTTCAGTAAGGGCAGTGTCACACAGGAGAGTTTCTGATTAGCACTAGCTTTTAGATATAATTATTCTAGTATAATATATTATAATTACTAGTGTGCAGGGTGTTGTATATATATAGGTCTGTGTAATAGGTAGGTGGGGTACAAAGGGATCAGATCTGTGACTATATAAATTTATAAACCAATGGATTAAAACATGGTACTGCTACCTCTAAGGAGGTTTCTTAAGAATAATGATTTCTAATATGCAACATTTATGTCTAAGATTGTTTAGTGTATGACCTTTTGCTAAATTAACATTATCCAAGGATGAATTTATTGTGAGTGTATTTATTTTCCAAGTGTATCAAGGTGCTTCTGTTGTTGACATTTGTTGCCCTCCTAGGAATCAATAAATTTCCAAAGTCTTTGAAACCCAAAGGAGGCAAATAAAACTAGAAGTTCCTTGTGATTATTAATCTGGGGACATATATTTGATTTTTATCATTGCATATAAGTAATACTTATCTGGTCATACTGAAGACAAGACAGAGATTTTTTTTCTAAAACTAGCTAACAGTGCAAATAGAGTCTGCATATTTGTTTTAGAGAGTTTGTTTTGATTTGCTAAGACTCTGGTATTTCTATGTAAGTATAGACACAACTATTTAATCCCTTTTCCTGGAATATGTGTCCACATGAATTTTAGCAGGGGAGAAAAAAATGTATATATATGTATTTGGAATCAGTAACCATGGCCACTCTTCCGGGTCACATCCTTACAGAGTAGTTTCTTCTCATTCACCAAAGTTACTTTCCTCTTCTTCCCAGTGTCACAAGGGCACCATCAATCAAAAAAGGATGCTTTGTTGAGCAGGTGAGTATCACAAATGACTACTCACTTGAGAAAGCCATTTACACTATTAGAGACACGAAAGTTCCCATTGAATTTTCCTCTAACATCAGCGTTAAAAGACCAAGACTTCTGATACACCTAAGAGGAGTGAAAATGTTTTATGTCACAAGATTTTGAGACTTATTGACTGTTAGGTTTATGACTTTAGGGTCATACTTTGAAGCCCATTGAGGTCAACACCAAAAATGATAAGCAGAACCAAAACTTTTGGTGATTTGGATTAGTTTCTTTATTTCTCTGGCATCCCTAACTCCTGATAAGTTATGAAACTTTTATTACAATTTAGCTCGGACATATTTTGTACTCTCTTTGAACAAACTTCTGGGAAACTAACATTATTTCTGAATATAAACATACTGTTTGATTTTACACAATGAACGATGAAGGAATAACCAGGAACTTCCCTAACGCTGGCTTGCTTCTTTGTACAAATGTTAAAGTTCTGACTTGTTAAAGTAGTAATTTAATACATGTGTGGGCTTCACCTTTGGTTCCACTGGGTCTTTAATAGTTTGGATGTTATCCTGTGGAAAATGTCTAAATCAGACTTTGTCAAAGCTGATTTTGCCCTGTATTCCTATTTTGCTGAAGTTCCAGATCATGATTTTGCATTCCAGTGAAACTTCACATTAATAGATGATGCTTTGTTTTATGTTATTTGGGGATTGAGAGATCTAATTTTGTGACAGCCTGTTTCTATAGGACATTTAATATCTACCACTTGCTTTCTTTTTTCATTTTATCACTGGTCCTCCAAGAGATCTATTGTTTTCCAAGATCTGTTCCTCTTAAAATATCACCTTCCCAGATACCTCCTCTGATGCCACTCACTTTGAAGTCCTTTTTTTTTTTTGGGTTGTTCTGTAGACATTGATCTGATCTGTCATATCTCAGACTAGTTGTTGGTAGTTGGTACACAGCTTGAGACTCTCTTTCTGAGGGTGATTACGTGTGTGTTTTGCTTTTGCTAGGATTCCATTGCCCTATCCTCTTCTCTGAAGAGTCTCTCAGACTGCTTGTTTGTTGTGAACTCTGAACCTAGCTGTGCTGATTTCAGGTGTTTCCTTTACTTATGTATACATTGACATTCTCCACTTACATGTGTAAATTGAAGTTTAGAGTTTTCTCTCTCCTAATTATCCTATACACATAATTGCTTCCATTCCATATTATATGTTTTTTGGAATGGAGGCAGTCAGTATTATCTCATGGGAAACTGGAAATTGAGAGGGATGCATTTTTTTCTTTTTTCTTTTTCTTTTCCAAGGGGAGAAAATACTCACAATCGATGCAACTGACAAGGAATTAATTTCCAAAATATACAAACAGCTCATACAACTGTATGTGGAAAAAAAAAAAAAAACAACACAAATAACACAATCAAAAAGTGGGCAGAAAACCTAGATAGACATTCAGATGGCCAACAGGCACATGAAAAGATGTGCAGCATGGCTAATTAGATGAAAGGGATGTACTAAATCATTATCTTTAGGCCCAAGAACGGTAGTCCAGTTAATCAACCTCATAAGTTATTCATCTTTTCTTCTATAACCCTCATCTCCTTTACTGTGAAAATATACAAGTCTGAGGCTAAAGAATGGGTACATGTGCGGATCGGATTCAGAACCTCTTGAAACTTGGCTTTCATGTGAAATAAACTTATTTGTTGTGTTTGTTAAATTAACTCTGGCTCCAACTCTTTATCAGTGGTCCTCAAATTTGATGATGTATCAAAATCAACTCAGAGTATGCTTTAAGTGGTGTCCAGGAACACAGTCCTAGAGACCTAATTTCATAGGTTTTGAAGGGAGAACATAATTTACTTATTTAATAATTACTATAAGCTCTTATTGATGTAAATATTTCATAGACCATATGTTGAGCACTGGAACAAGGAGGATCATTTTTGATATGTTTATCAGAAATGGTGTGAATCATATGGCTGGCTGGGGGAGGATAATATTCTAGCCATTTGGAAGGAAATTTGAAGTTAGAGTGTCCTAGTACCTTGGAGGCTTAGTGATAAAGCTAGTGGAGGTTGACTTGAGTGTGTGAGGTAGATGGTACCAGGAGATGAGATCAGAAAGCAGGTACGTCATATAGGGCCTTGCAGGCTATGTAAATTACCTCAGATTTTATTGTAAATGATTTGAAAAATCACTGGAAAGTATGGAACATAGGTTGACATGGTATGACTTTAGGGCCATCAGTTTGTTGTATAGAAAGAAGACTCTAAAGGTATCAGAGTAGAAGGTGGTGAATATTAGGATGCTATTACATTAAACAAAATGAAACATTATAGTAGCATTGATAAGCATTTGGGGTGTGGAGAAGTGGTTGGATTCTGGATATATTTTGAAAATATAGGAAAATGGTTTTGTTGATCAATTAGATATGGGTTGTGGTGTAAAAAGAAGAGTTTAGAAGTAAATCTAGGAATTTTGACAGAGCTGTTAGAATTATGATGTTGTCATTTATTGAAATATGGAAAATCTGAGATGAATCACATTTGGGTATGGGTGGTTAAGAGTTCTGTTTGTGGTATACTATCTTGGAGATGTTTACAAGGCAATCAAGTAGAGATGTCATATGAACAGTTAGATATAGAAATCTGGAGTTGTGGAAATGGGTCAGGATTAAAGATATAAATTTCAGAGGTACCACTTATCATATTAGTTTAGATAAGCCTGCCTAGAGAGTATATTTAGAAACCAGAAGACCAGCTCCTCTGGCATTTACAGATCACCATATGGAAGAAGTGAGCCAAAGAGACTGAGAACATCTGAATAGAACCAAGAGAGAATCACATACAGCTGAAGACAGGATGTCATATGTATCAACTACATCAATTCCTGCTTAAATGTCAACTAAAATGAGAACTGAGAATTAAACAATTGATTTTGCAGCATGGAGATCATCAGTAATATGAACAAGAGCAGTCGTAGAGACAAAAGCACTTAAATGCAATTGTTTCAAGAGTGGATGTAAAGAAGAAAAAATGTAAATAGAGAAGAAATTAGAAATTTGATTATTTTAGTTAACAAGTCCTATAGAAGCACATAAATTAGGATGTAAAGTTAAAAAGACTACATTGAAAAAAGGACATTATTTCTTTTTTTTTCTTAAGATTGTTGTTAAAGAAAAAATTAGTTTTTATCTAGGAGAAAGGAGATGAAATTGTGAATAGGAATGAGATATAATAACAAAATCATGATGTCCTATCTCTGCAAGTATTGGCTTCTTCATGAGTGAGTCAAATGTGAGGCAAGCAATTTGTGTTTTAAATAGTTACAGGGAATGCCTCTTGCAAGAGAAGTTTTTGATAGCTCAGAAATATTCCATGAACCATAGATTTTTACTGATATATAATCCTTCTCTTTTTATGTGTTCTATTATTTAAAGACAGAGAAGATAAATCCTCTTATCTCAGCAGCATTGCCAGAGTAACAATGCTAAAATCCTTCTATTGTGTGACCTTTCTTAAAAAGCAATTTGTATTTTTCATACCCTGCCAAGCTGGTTCTTGGGGATTTTTAAGTAGTGTCTTTAAGCACACATTTTTTTTTTTAGGATAAAATAGAGGCTTTACTACTATAATTAATTGAATGTGAATTGTTCAGCATTTCAAGAGAAAATAATCCTTAATACCAGGTTAAACTGACTTCAAAGGTTCCAGGACACCAAGTTATTTTAATACTAGCAGGCATGGTCAGCCCATGGAACGTAATTCTCTTCCTGCTACTCTTAACCTCTCTGTAGGTAAGTGTAATGGGAAGCCTGCTGAAGTATGTTTCGGGAGGCATTGGTAATAAAATCCTGCTGTGTAGGCAGGGTTTGCTTTGATCAGGTAATGGGAACTGTTCCTTAATAAGACCGTGAACATTTTTGAAAAGACTATTCTTTCCTTCATTAGATTGTCCTGGGATACTTGTGGCAAATTAATTGACCTTAAGTATAAGGGTTTATCTCTGGATCTCAGTTCTATTCTATTGATCTATGTCTATCCTTATGCCAATAAAAAACTATCTTCATAACTGTAGGTCTGTAGTAAGTTTTTGAGATTAGGAAACGAGAGCCCTGCAGCTTTGTTCTTCTTTTTCAAGATTGTTTCAGTTGTTCTGGGGTCCTTGTATTTTTATATGAAGTTTAGGGATAACATGCCATATTCTGCAATAAATAAGCAAACAAACAGAAAATCCTGGTATTTTGATAGGAATTGTGTTGGATTTGAAGATAAATTGGCAATTATTGCAGTTTAAAAAA
This sequence comes from Hippopotamus amphibius kiboko, assembly GCF_030028045.1. Lineage (NCBI taxonomy): Eukaryota > Metazoa > Chordata > Mammalia > Artiodactyla > Hippopotamidae > Hippopotamus > Hippopotamus amphibius. The sequence goes on from NC_080187.1 coordinate 74,110,589, forward strand.
ATCTGTTTTCTAATCCATGAACACAGGGTGTCTTTTCATTTATATAGATTTTATTTTATTTATTTCAACAATGTTTGTAGTTTTCAATATGAAAGCCTGGCACTTTTTTTTGTTAAATTTATGCCTAAGTATTTTATTGCTTTTACTGCTATACAAATGAGATTATTTTATTAATTCATTTTTGAATTGTTTATTTCTGTGCATAGAAATATGATTATTTTGTATACTTATATTGTATCCTACCATATTGTTACTCATTTGTTAGTTTTAATCGTTTGTTTTAGTAGAGTCCTTACGATTTTGTACATATATTATCATTTCATCTTCAAACAGAGATTGTTATAATTCTTTTCCATATAAATGACATGTTTATTTTTATTTCCTAATTGTCTTGGCTAAAGCCTCCAATAGAAGGTTGACTAGTAAGGGCAAGAATGGGCATTCTTGTTTTGTTTCTAACTGTAGGTTAAACCCGTTCAGTCTTTTTCCATTAAGTATAATGTTAACTGTAGGTTTTTTTCATAGATGCATGTTATCTAGTTGAGAACATTTCCTTATAGTCTTCATTTGGTGAGTATTTTTATCATGAAAGGTATTGTATTTTGTCAAATTATTTTCATTGTGTGGATTCAAGTTACTGTCAGTGGCCTGTCATTTCAGCCTGAAGTACTTTAGTATTTCTTTTAGGGCAGTTCCACTAGTGACAAATCCTCTCAGGTTTTATCTACGAGTATCTTAATTTATCCATTTCTGAAGGAGAGTTTAGCTGGATATAGAATTCTTGGTTGATAGTCTTTTCCTCTCAATACTCTAAAGGTGGCTCTCACAGTCTTCTCACCTCCAACTTTCATAATATTCTTATTGAGGGTGAGTTCTGCATGGTATGAGTAAATTGTTATTCTCTTGCTGCTTTGATATTTTTCTCTTTGTCTTTGACATTTGCCAATTTGACTATGATGTGTCTAGATGTGGACAACTAAATTTGCCTCTTTGAAGTTTGTTAAGCTTCTTTAATTGTCAATTACTTTTCCTCAGATTTGGGAAGTTTTTGACCATAATGTCTTCAAATATTTTCCTTCCACCTCTTTTTATTTTTCTCTGGGACTCTTACTGTGCCTATGTTGGTGCGCTTCATGGTGTCCCAGAGGCCTATGAGCCTCTGTTCATTTTTCTTTATTAATTTTCTGCTTTTATTGTATAATTTTGAGCTATCTGCATGTTTGCTGATTTTTTCTTCTGTCAGATGAAATCTACTATTGAACCACTCCAGTGACTATATCATTCGGTTATTGCATTTTCCACCAGAGAATTTTTGTATAGTTAATTTTTATAATTTCTCTCTTTTTAATGATATTGCCTGTATTGTGAGACATTGTTGGCATACCTTGTTTAGACATGGTTTTCTTTAGTTCTTTGGACATGTTTATAAACTTAAATGAAGTTTGTATCTACTAAGTTGAAAATATGAGTCTCCTCAAGGAAAATTTTATCTTTTTTCCACCCTATGTGTATATGGCATACTTTCCAATTTGGTTTAACGTCTCATAAGTTTTTTGTTGACCGCTGGACATTTTAGCTAACATATTAAACAGCTCTGGTACCAGATTCATCGTCTCCACCCAACCTCTAATGTTTGTTGTTACTGTGTTTTTTTTTTCTTTCTCTCTCCATTTTTTCAAATGCTCTTTTGTTTATCAAGTCTCCTGAACTAATTCTATAGTTTCTGTATTTCCTGCAGTGTGTGGATACTGAGTTTTTTTTTGTTTTGTTTTGTTTTTTATTAGCTAGTTGTTGTTGTTGCTGCTGTTAAGTTCTTGTCTTTATTTTTAAGCCTGGCTTCCTGTGAAGAACCCCTGTCAGTAAAATTTAGTGTTCAGCCAATGATTAGTCAGAAGATTTCTTTACCTTGCCTGTGGTTTTTCTATCCATTACAAATGGGTTTGTATGAGAAGAATACAAATTGTTGAAGGTATTCTTTGAAGGTATTCTTCTCAGGTATTCTCAGGTACTTCTCAGGTATTCTCTCAGAATACCTTCAAACTTCAAAGAGTTTACAAGACAGCCTTAACTTTCACTGCCTGCTGGTGCAGTGTCTCAAGATCAGCCTTCTCCTTTCTCATGTTTTTCCTGGGCATATACACAGACTTGCACATATACTGAAATTTTATATCCCCAGGTATATGTTGGACCATTCCAAGTTCCCTTATCTAGTTTTCCTGTACTTCCTTTTAAATTCCTGGCCAAACTACCCCAAATGAATTCACAACTGTAGGCAGCTGAGATGTTGCCAGCAATTTTATTTTGTTTCAGTAATGCCCTGAAAGTTGGCTCACCCTACCTTGCTGTTCTGAGGTCTGTGTCAAATGAAATGGATGTCACATTCAGAGAATATAGATTTTCTAAGAATCTGACAACTTGGACAAAATATTGACTGTGCTCTGGGAATGCTGCTTTCAAATGGAAACTCAGAAGAGGACAGTCATCTTCTTAGGCTAAAGGACTGATGGCTTTTCTCTGCTACCACACCACAGAGTGAGAGAGGGGTTTGGTGGAATAACCCAAAGTTATATCACAGACCCCACTGTCTCACCAAGATTAAGTATTTTCTCTCGGATAAATGATTTTAATTTTATTATGTGGCATTAGTTAGTTTCCAGAGTTCTGAGTTCTAAAGGTTATTTTTAGATATTTTGTTTTTATTTGTGTTAGTTTTGAGGGAGAACAAGTTTATAAATATATTTCTGTGTTCATTCTGGAAGTCAATTGCAGCCCTGCTCCTTTAATGCCACAGACTACTTCAGCCAGCTTCTAGCCTCTTATTAAGTATCTCTGTATCCTAACAGACTATAGGTGACATAGGCCAGGCTTTCATTTTGGTACTCTTGAAGCTCTTCTGCTTCAATTGAAATCAAGGTGATTATCATGCAGTCTCCTTCCTGATGGGTAGATCAACAGATTTCCTTAAAGGGATTTATTTTCTCAAACACTTCAGTCTCATTTCTTTTATACCAGCATTGATCAGGATGAGCATATTTATGTTGTGGCAACATCTTGAAATTGAATGTAATAGTGATTTCTTTTCTATTTACACTGTTAGTTCATTTTAGGTTGATGTGGAGGTGTTCTGTTCCATATAGATACTTAGGGACCAGTGTAACAGAGATGCCTCCATGATGTAGTTGTGCCATCTGGTACTTGCAGCATCCTCATGTGCTAGGAGAACTACATGGAGGCCTCATCACTGCTTCCCCATGCTTCAGCCTAGAAGTGCTTCCTGCCATTTTCTCTCACAGAAAAATGGATAGAATTAGTCACACGGCTTTACTTGGCTCCAAGGGGATTGAGGTTTTTCTTGCCTTCCTTATGACGAGGGAAAAAAAAAGAAGAAGAACCTACGATCTACTACACTACTCTTAAGCTGACTGCTGGTTAAGTGTTGCAAAATCAGGTTCAAGTCATTTCCTCTTAGAGTCCTCTGTGGGTAGTCTAGCACTTCACTTTTGAATTGGGGCACACTTGGTATCTGTTATTTTATTGTTAGTCTAGTGGTGCTGCAGCTGGAACTAAGGAAGGAAAATCTTATTTTACTTTCTTGCTTCACAAAGTATAACTTTTTATAGTTATGATATTTTCTTAGATGCCTTTTCACAAATTGTCTCCACAACTGCCAGCAAGAATTGGCACTCTACTCAGTCCTGGTCCAGGAATGAGAGCAGCACTGTTTCTTTTCTGGCTCAGAGAACAAGAAGTTGCACTGATTCATTCTGACAGTCTGTCTGGCAGTATCCACCTAAACAAGAAATGGTTTTCAAACATTATTAACAATAACTTTTGCAGTGCTTTTCTAAAATTAATGTCTAGCTTTAGATCAGCTATTCTGTCCAACACAGAAAATTTAATTCAAAAAGACTGTCCTGGCTGAACAAGCTTGCTTAGTCACACTACACATGGGGCCTCTATCATCCATCACTCAAAACCATAATAAACAGAGAGCTCTTATGTTTCTACTACAATCAACCATCCGTATCCATGGGTTCTGTATCCTCTCATTCAACCAACCAGAATCCAAAGCTGGTTGAATTCATGGATGTGGAACCCGTAGATACAGATGGCTGACTGTACTACACCACTGAATATAAGGGACTTAAGCACCCACAGATTTTGGTATCCACGCAGGTCCTGGAACCAATCCTACTGGGATAATGAAGGATAACTGTACATGCTAAGGAATAAGTTAAGACCTTAGACTCTAACAAGTGTGTGAAACATACATGCTTATCATTCTCATGCAATTTTTAGTCTCATGCAATTATTATTTAATAATATTTATTATTAAAATAAATACTAGTAAATAATTATACAGTCACCACATTCATTGAGTAATGCAGTGCATGTGTATTTAATATACTTAACATTTACTAGATGCTAGCAACTGAAATTCTAAAAGTAAATGGGGCATTATCTCTATCCTACAGTTTTAAAAGTTATGAAAATTTAATTGATTTATTCACTTCCCTTCATAATAACAAACAAAATTATATCAGGTTTAAATATGCTGCCTAAAATTTCTAATATAAGTCTATATTGCTTCTGCTAAGGTCTAGTAATTGTGCTTCAATGTTAATTTCCTTTGTATAGTCTAGAGGGGACAGAACTTCTGAAATGAAAGAGTAAAGACCTTGAAGAACTTCTTCCCAATCATACAACCATTTAACTAGAAGAAATTATGAAAATATCATGTAACATTTCTAAAAATTTTCCTCAATGCATGTAGAAAATGGAGAAGCATTGGTTCAATAAAATTTACTAAATCTTGTTAAATACAGAGAGAGCCTGATATGTGAGCTCTCACCCACCCTCTTCTTCCCCTCCCAGTTTGGTATTACGGATAACCTAGTTTGAATGAGTTATGGCCCAGAGTATCAAGTTGGACTTAACAAGCTGGGTAAACACAGCGTTTATCGCTGTGTTCCACAGTGAGCTCCACATCCAGATACATCATAGCCAAAATGTTGAAAGCAAACATAAAGAGAAAATCTTGAAAGCAGCAAGAAGAAACTAACTCTTCACTTACAAGAAGCCCTAATAAGATCAGCAGATGAATTATCATCAGAAAAAAAAAAGCAATAACAACAAAAAAGGTAGCTATGAGGCAATGGGATGATGTATTCAAAGTATTAAAGGTTATAAAAAAGCTGTCAGTCAAAACTTTTTCCCTGACTAGCCTAACAAAATAGTTTCCAAATTATTTTAATATACACAATAATAAAATCACATGTTCTAAGATGCTATCCTAATGCCAAATGAAATCTACATTCCCAACTTAATGTTCTCCACACTCTAATAGAGGAAAGAAGACAATCTGGTAAGGTAGGAAGAACACGGTATTTGCACGTAAAGAAGCCTACATTAGTAAATGGACTAAATGCACCAACCAAAAGACACAGACTGGCTGAATGGATATGAATACAAGACCCATACATATGCTGTCTACAAGAGACCCACTTCAGATCTAGGCACACATACAGACTGAAAGTGAGGGGATGGAAAAAGTTATTCTATGCAAATGAAAATCAAAAGAAAGCTGGAGTAGTAATACTCATGTCAGATACAATAGACTTTAAAATAAAAAATGTTACAATAGACAAGAAAGGACACTACATAATGATCAAAGGATTAATCCAAGAAGAGGAGATAACAATTATAAATATATGCACCCAATATAGGAGCACCTCAATACATAAGGCAAATGCTAACAACTATGAAAGAGGAAATGCAAGGCAGAAATAGAGACACAGTTGTAGAGAACAAACATGGACACCAAGTGGGGAAAGCAGGGAGGGTTGGGGGGGATGAACTGGGAGATTGGGATACCAAATTGTACACTCTAAATATATGCTGTTTATTGTCTGTTAACTGTATCTCAATAAAAGTTAAAAAAAAAAAAGAAGCCTACATTAGATCTAATTTCTGCATTTCATAGCTATCTTGTTATATGTAAGAATTATAGTCTCAATATGTCTAAAATAGGAATGAAGATACCTACATAACAGTGTCATGATAAGAATTAATTATTTTGACACATATGTGGTGCCTAGCCCAGGGCAGGTACTCAATAAATGTTTGCTCTAGTAAAGAAAATTACTATTCTTCATATATGATGGACATTTCACTAACAATGTTGTGCTAGTTCACCTTATTTATTTTGCCTAAAAGCGCTGGATGGATAGTGATATCCCTCCACTTTAAAGCGGATAAATGATAGCGCAAGTATGTAACAGAACTCATCCAATGTCTTATATTTATAACACATTTTATTATAAGACTTATAATAAGTTCTGAGTGCTATGACTTCGATTGCTCTTTTCACTGCAGTTTTCCTAATGCCTAAAACTATGACTGGAAGATGGTGGATAATGATTAGTATTTCTTGGGTGAATGGAAATGAATCTTAATCTTATTTCAGACATAACATTGAATCATGCTGAAAGAGAGGGAATTGCTAAAAGCCTTAATATTCAATAAAACATAAGACTTTGTATTATTTAAATTAACAGAAAATCTTAGGAGGCTTCATGTATTCTTTTAAAATTTTGTCATAATATTCCAAAGTCAATATTCCAGAAATTAGTGTTTCAAAAGTCAATGTGAAAACAATATCTAGCTATTCTGGATTTTTACCTGGCTTTTACCAAACAATAGTTTACTAGATTTCTGACCATCATAAATTTAGCTGTGTAAACTCCCAAAATAATCTCATAAAACTCAACATATGGACAATACATGACACCCACCATATGAAACTGTGAGATGTAGGGTATATTATGATATGTAATATTTAATTGTTATTTAATTAAAATCAGACATTTCCCAACAACTCACATCAATGTCATTCATAAGTCGCTGTCCTCGCCCCCAGAGATGATCCAGAAGTTCAGGAGATCCTATATTAGTCAATAAAATTCTTCACAGATAGTAAATCTAATTTTGTCTGGTTCACAGAGTTTCAACACTCAGAGGATTTTGACAAATGCTTGATTGCCAGTGCTTGACTAGAGTAAAAGGAGATGATGCTTTAAAGTATTTCTTTATTCTATTATCTTAGGTAGGTCTTTTTTTAAGATTATTATTTTTACTGTGGTAAAATATACATAACATAAAATTTAGCATTAAAAATAATTTTTAAAGTATCAGTTCACCAGCACATACCACTTCTTTCACCATAAATTACAAAATATATCTACATCATATTCGACTCCCAACTGATTGAAATCAGTGTTTTCCTAATAACTGTTTGAAAGGCAAGTATTTGAGAACCACTTTAAAGATACTAACTGCATTGTTAATAGATTATGATGTTCCTTTTTATTAAATATAAGACCTGTGTCTTGATTTCTTGGAAGTGATTTTTTTCCAAAATTATCTTTTTTCTTTCTAGAGTTGTAACTCATTTAAACCAGAAATACTTATGTAACAATTTTTTAAGGTAAATATTCCCAAGACAAATAAAATTTAACATGTATTTTGGTTAAGAACAAAAAGCAAACAGGTAAGATACAGATACCAGTCCGTCAGCATTTAATAATCAAGAAATAAGTTAGGTTCTTTATCAGGGGTGCATATAGCCAGTGGAATATAATCAGACTCTAGATGACAAAATCCAGTTATCCAAACTTCTAGAGAATTATTGCAATTAACTCTCATTGTCATCTCAGAGATCCATGATGCACCTGTGGTATCTTTCTACTTATTGTAATATGACTTCCCAGTTTTCTAATTTGGCCTGGAAAGAGCAATGTCTTTGATTAGCAGGATATTTCTGATTACTTGGGAAGAAAAAGGAAGGTCTTTTCCTTTCTCAAATATTCCCTTTCAAATGAAAAGTTAACCTGGATTTGTGTTTGGATCCATTCTATCGAAGCTAGCAGGCAGATGGATTTGCCACCATTCAAATTGTTTGCAATTAGAGGTGGTATGATCATGCAGCATCTTCTGAGGGTCTATATTAGGTAGATCTTAAAGTCTGGAGATCAAAGCAAATTTGATTTAAAACTGATGCTTATAAAAATAAAATCACTGGAATCCTTTTATATCATGACTCAGCAATAGAATATAAATAAGTACAAATTGATGAATTAGGCCTAAGTTTTTGCAGTGACTCCAAGCTGCTCATAAAATATCCACTTCCTCTTAATACTGGGAACCCAGAAATATATTTATCTGACTGTGGTACAGTTGGATGAGACCATGTGACTATGTTCTTGCTAATAAAATAGAATTACATGTAGTATTTCCAGATCAGGACATTGTGAAGCAAGTGGCCCCTCTGCATTTTCTTCTTCTGCCAGCAGCAGGTAGGAAACACGAGGGTCATGGGGATACCAGAGTCATGGATGTCCCTTTAGCACCTTGTAGCAGCTTGCTGCAATCATATATGTTACTATTCATGGATAAATGGTCAAGCATAACAACTCTAGTATGTTTGAGCCATTGCATATTTTGAGATCTATTTATGGCTGACATCCTTTCATCACAAACCAAGTATGTATTAGTAAGTATGGCATTAATTAATGCAAACCACTTTAATAATTGAAGTTAAAGGAATTTTATTTATTCATGGATTCCCAGAGTTATTCATCACATAGTAGTTTAGGGCCACTTTTAAGCTTTGCATCAATACCATGGATAAAATAATAAACAATGCTTGGTACCACCTGGTAGAAAATTATGTTATTTCATTCCCTGAATACACAGCTTTCTTCCACTGTTAATTCTACACTATGAAACAATGAGCATGAATTTTGGTAGATTGTGTATTGTCTCTGCTGCAGATATTGTTACAGACTATATAGGAAACTTTTTGAGTTCTTTGGTAAGATATCTATTGATATTTTCAAAGTATTTACACCTCCCGTGCCTGATAAAGTAACCAGTCTTTTAGGAGCCTTTGGTTGATCTAGTTCTTATTTTAAAACTTTGTATCCAATGTTTATACTGTGAGGTTTATGAATGAAGCTAACTTCAATCAAGTTTGGCAACTATATTATAATGCTTCATTATGTGTATGTGTTTGAAAGTGATATAACAGAAGAATAACATCTGTGTTTAGATTTGGAATGCACAATACATGATAATCTTTTATATTTTCAATCAACAGCAGAATATTTATTGTACTATTTATGTTGACAAAAGTAAGCATTACAAATTGTTTTTATTTCTGACTTAATTCACCAGTCTAGGAAATAAATCTGGATTGCAATATACAGAACTGGATGAATGCCAGAAGGAGGCAAATCCAGAGTTCAGCTTTGTGCTGTAGGAACGAAGAGTATTCCGTGTAATTTTACTTGAAAACAAAACATAAGATAATGTGAAAATACCATGTATTGAATGAAATATTTAGCAACAGTAGCTTTTAAACACTTCTGGTTTGAATATAAATGATGAAAACACTTTGAAAATCTATTTTTCAATTTTTCATATATTTGAACATATACTTACTCTAACCCTACTTTTCTGCTCCTAAATGTATATCTAAAAAGAATGCTTGAGTCCATAAAGCAGTTTGTGCAAGAGTGTTTTTTTTTTTTTTTTTTTTTATTTTTTTGGGGGGGGTACACCAGGTTCAATCAACTGTTTTTATACACATATCCCCATATTCCCTCCCTTCCTTGACGCCCCCCCCTTGAGTCCCCCCCACCCTCCCTGCCCCAGTCCTCTAAGGCATCTTCCCTCCTCCAGTTGGACTCCCTTTGTTATACAACAACTTCCCACTGACTATTTTACACTTGGTAGTATATATATGTCTGTGCTACTCTCTCGCTTCTTAGTTTCCCCTTCACCTCCCGCCCCCTCCCATACCTCGAGTTCTCCAGTCCATTCTCTGTATCTGCTTCCTTGTTCTTGTCACTGAGTTCATCAGTACCATTTTTAGATTCCGTATATGTGAGTTAGCATACAATATTTGTCCTTCTCTTTCTGACTTACTTCACTCTGTATGACAGCTTGTAGTTCTATCCACCTCATTACATATAGCTCCATCTCATCCCTTTTTATAGCTGAGTAATATTCCATTGTATATATATGCCACATCTTCTGTATCCATTCATTTGTTGATGGGCATTTAGGTTGCTTCCATGTCCTGGCTATTGTAAATAGTGCTGCAATAAACATTATGGTACAAGTTTCTTTTGGGATTATGGTTTTCTTTGGGTATATGCCCAGGAGTGGGATTACTGGATCATATGGTAGTTCTATTTGTAGTTTTTTAAGGAACCTCCAAATTGTTTTCCATAGTGGCTGTACCAACTTACAGTCCCACCAACAGTGCAGGAGAGTTCCCTTTTCTCCACACCCTCTCCAACATTTGTTGTTTCCAGACTTTGTGATGGTGGCCATTCTGATTGGTGTGAGGTGATACCTCATTGTGGCTTTGACTTGCATTTCTCTGATGATGAGTGATGTTGAGCATCTTTTAATGTGTGTGTTGGCCATCTGTATGTCTTCTTTGGAGAAATGTCTATTTAGATCTTCTGCCCATTTGTGGATTGGGTTATTTGCTTTTTTGGTATGAAGCTGCATGAGCTGCTTGTATATTTTGGAGGTTAATCCTTTGTCCGTTGTTTCATAGGCAATTATTTTTTCCCATTCTGAGGGTTGCCTTTTAGTCTTGTTTATGGTTTCTTTTGCTGTGCAAAAGCTTTTAAGTTTCATGAGGTCCCATTCGTTTATTCTTGATTTGATTTCCATGATTCTAGGAGGTGGGTCAAAAAGGATGTTGCTTTGATTTATGTCAAAGAGTGTTCTGCCTATGTTTTCCTCTAGGAGTTTGATAGTGTCTGGCCTTACATGTAGGTCTTTAATCCATTTGGAGTTTCTTTTTGTGTATGGTGTTAGGAAGTGTTCGAATTTCATTCTTTTCCATGTTGCTGTCCAATTTTCCCAGCACCACTTCTTGAAGAGGCTGTCTTTTTTCCATTGTATACTCGTGCCTCCTGTGTCAAAGATAAGGTGCCCATATGTGTTTGGGCTTACTTCTGAGTTCTCTATTCTATTCCATTGATCTTCCTTTCTATTTTTGTGCCAGTACCATACTGTCTTGATCACTATGGCCTTGTAGTATAGTTTGAAGTCAGGAAGGCTGATTCCACCAACTCCATTTTTCCTTCTCAAGATTGCTTTGGCTATTCAGGGTCTTTTGCGTTTCCATACAAATCGTAAGATTTCTTGCTCTAGTTCTGTGAAGAATGCCATTGGTAATTTGATCGGCATTGCATTGAATCTGTAAATTGCTTTGGGTAGTACAGTCATTTTCACGATGTTGTTTCTTCCAATCCAGGAACGTGGTATGTCCCTCCATCTGTTTGTGTCATCTTTGATTTCTTTCATCAATGTCCTAAAGTTTTCTGCATACAGATCTTTTGCCTCCTTAGGCAGGTTTATTCCTAGGTATTTTATTCTTTTTGTTGCAATGGTGAATGGGAGAGTTTCCTTAATTTCTCTTTCTGCTCTTCCGTTGTTAGTGTATAGGAATGCAAGAGATTTCTGTGCATTAATTTTGTATCCTGCTACTTTACTAAACTCATCAATGAGTGCTAGCAGTTTTCTGGTAGAGTCTTTAGGGTTTTCTATATATAATATCATGTCATCTGCAAAGAGTGACAGTTTTACTTCTTTTCCAATTTGGATTCCTTTGATTTCTTTTTCTTCTCTGATTGCTGTGGCTAACACTTCCAAAACTATGTTGAATAACAGTGGTGAGAGTGGACACCCTTGTCTTGTTCCTGTTCTTAGAGGGAATTCTTCCAGTTTTTCTCCATTGAGAACAATGTTGGCTTTTGGTTTGTCATATATGGCTTTTATTATGTTGAGGTAATTTCCTTCTATGCCCATTTTCTGGAGAGCTTTTATCATAAATGGATGTTGAACTTTGTCAAAAGCTTTTTTTGCATCTATTGAAATGATCATATGGTTTTTATCCTTCAATTTGTTGATATGATGTATCACGTTGATTGATTTGCGTATATTGAAGAATCCTTGTGCAAGAGTGTTTATAACAGTTTTATTCTTCATACGCAAACTGATAAAAAGTCCACATATTTTTAGTGAGGGAATAAATGAATTGTGATAAATCAGTATAGTACAGTACTACATAGCAATCACAACGAACAAACTTCTGATACAAGTGACAGTGCAGATATGTCTCAAAAATACATTGAGTGGAACAAGGCAGAAACAAAGGAATGCAAACTTTGTGGATTCATTAACATGTGGCTTGAGAGTTGAACAAATTAATTTATATTAAAGTGAGTATGAACAAGATTACTCCTGTGAGGAGGGCACTGACTAACAAAAGGCATGAGGAAACTATCTAGGGGTTTGGAAATGCTCATTATCTTGATTTGATTAGTGGCCACCTAAGCATATTAATATAAAGGTAAAATTTTTAAATTAACCAAAAAATCATAATTAAAATATTTTTGAGTATATGGTAACACATCTTCAGTTGAAATACCTAAGTCTCAGATTTATTTTCTCACTCATTTATTTTCTCAATAGACATTAAATATTTATTAAGGATTTACTATGCAGCAACCAAACTCAGTGATTACAAGTTTTTTAAAATTTTTTTGGAGTATAGTTGATTTACAATGTTGTGTTTGTTATTTTCAGGTGTATAGCAAAGTGAATCAGTTATACGTACATCCACTGTTTTTTAGATTCTTTTCCCATATAGGCAGAGAATTGAATAGAATTCCCTGTGCTATACAGTAGGTCCTTGTTAGTTATCTATTTTAGATAGAGTAGTGTGTATGTGAATACGAAGTAAGATATTAACTTTGCCTTCAAGAATCTCTCAGTCTAGTAAAGAAAATGAACACAAGAATCCATAATATATGCGTAAATCCTTTCAATATCAATAGTTATTTAATTTCATGTTGTAGATTATATGAGAGATATGTGATTATTCTGGGAATGCAATGGAAAAAAAGCAAGGGAGCATACCTAAAAGATTCCATCTTTAGTCTTACATTAATGTAATTACCACTACCTAAAATGCACCTCCCACCAAAGCACAAATAAGAGAAAGCAATTTGGCTAAGCAATCATGTGCTGATTAGTTCAGTTCCCTTTGTTGTAACCCGTAGACTCAAAATTAACCACATTTCATTCTAACTCCAGCCACCAGGAAAAGATGGGTTGCAATAGAATGGCAATTAATGAAATCCCTCTTTCAGACTCATAATCTTAAATTCTTCATTGGAAAGACTAAAATGACACATAGGAAAAAAATCGCAAACCGAGTTAGAACCTGAAAATTGAAGAGAAACGTGCAAAGAAAGTATCTAAAAATTTGCCATAACTTTTATACCTTGAGAAGATTTTCCTTCCTGGTCTCTGAAGGAAGATTTCTTTCTTGCTGTTGTATTCCTTCCTTGCAGTCTGGAACATAAGGCCCATCTTGAAATTTTCTTCTTCTCTACCCACTATTAAAAGCAGCCAGATAGTCTATTCCCCTCCTCTTAAAGTGGACTTCTTCCATAGATTTTGCTTTCATTTAGTCGTTTTCCATTCCAATAGAAGTTCCCTCATACTGTGTTACAGTGAAAGCTTGCTGGGTGCAAGCTGGGATGTTTCATGGGTCCTTTCCAGCCTACCTATGATTAATGTGCAATATTTTCAATTTCTTTTTCAGAGAGTAGTTTTAATGTTATATTGTTCTGAAATAAAATGAGAATATGTTGTTTATGTAAACTATAAACTCCCTCTCCTTAATTGCAGCAGCAATAACTTCCATGAAAAATCATTGAGCTTAGAGTTCCAGCAGAGAACTAGAGTTTAGGCTTTATTTTGAAGTTTCTTTCTTAAAAGTCCAAAACATTAAATTGCATGGTTATAAACTCACAGCTCAAATAAAAAATCAAGTTATGCAAGGCAAATACTATTCCTGTAAAAATGTCACATAAACAGAGTAAAGCTGAATCAAGTGGAAAGCTTGGCGAATATGTAAACATGCTAAAAAAAGCTATTTTCTTACCAAAGCCAGATTGATGCTTCCTGTCCTTATAAAACAAATCATATTACCACCTAGAAATCTGAAAGTTTATAAAAGTGTATGGATAAAGAAAGAATGATGGAGGCAAATGCACATGATGTAACATGCTGAATTTTACCTAGTGATAAAAATTGAAAAATGTAAAATGAAACAACAGTGGATTTGAAAGAGTCGTTAGAAACAGTACTGGTAGGTTCTGTTTGTATTACCATTACCAGATGAACCAAGAACACCAGATTCTACACAAATGCTGCTCATTCTCTACGAGAAACATTCAGAGGCATACACTTCTACAACTGGCCAGGAAACAATCCATGTAAAGGCATGCATGAGTGATGGAGCTTATACACAGCACTGAGAAATGACTAATCTCTCAAGTTGTTCCTTCAGATGTGATTAGCACATTACGCTGTGGGTAGGGATGGGGAAGCTGATCACAACTGTAAGTAACTAGATCCTTTCTTTAGGACCTTATTCTGGGAATAAAGCCCTCAGCCTCAGGTGTTTGTTTTTCCCTCCCTCCTTCCTTCCTTCCTTTCTTCCTTTCTTTTTCTTTCTTTTTCTTTTCTTTTTTTTTCTTTCTTTCTTTCTTTCTTTCTTTCTTTCTTTCTTTCTTTCTTTCTTTCTTTCTTTCTTTCTTTCTTCTTTCTTTCTTTCTTTCTTTCTTTCTTTCTTTCTTTCTTTCTTTCTCTCTTTCTCTCTCTCTCTCTCTCTCTTTCTTTCTTTTTTTTTCTCTTTCTTCCTTTCTTCCTTCCTTCCCTCTCTCCCTTCCTTCCTTCCTTCCTTTTCCTTTCTATTTTTTTTTTTCAATTGAAGTATAGTTGGTTTACAATGTTGTGTTAGTTTCTGGTGTACAGCAAAGTGATTCAGCTGTGTATATATGTACCACATCTACTTTAACCATTCGTATGTTGATGGACACTTAGGTGGCTTCCATGTCTTGGGTTTTACCTATTTCCTAAAGAGAAAGCACTCAGTTTTCACCTTCCATCCACATATGCAGGCCATTCACTGGCTTTGAGTGGGAGGGTGGTGCCACTGTAATAGGTATGGGTGCATCCACAGGAGGATTTGTGTGAGATCCGGGAGTGGGGGTGGG
This sequence comes from Hippopotamus amphibius kiboko, assembly GCF_030028045.1. NCBI lineage: Eukaryota > Metazoa > Chordata > Mammalia > Artiodactyla > Hippopotamidae > Hippopotamus > Hippopotamus amphibius. The sequence continues at coordinate 74,125,744 of NC_080187.1, forward strand.
GTTGTTTTTCCATTTGTTGGCTGCTTTTCTAGAAGTGAAGAAAGTTGTTCCAATGATTTTGCAATGTCTTTTTCTTAATACAAAAGAAAAAAAAAGGTAATATCTCACTGGAGTAAAATTGAGTCTAGACATTTGAGGGCTTTCTTTCAAATTAAATACTTTTTTATCCTGGGAAAGCTTCTGTCATTTGGCAGCATGGAATAAAATGATAGGCCCTGGAGTGGAAGTGAAGTCTCCAGGAATTCTTTCATCTTTTCCAATCTTATCTAGCCAAAGTGCTTCCTTTTATTTTAGCAGTCTCCAAGAAGGAATGGATGGAAGTGCCCATTTGGCCTTTTTCAAATAAACATACAACATAACTATAATAAATATAAAAAGCAAAGTTTGTGTCCTTGCCAATAACCTTACCGTTGTAGTACAAATTAACATTAAACAAAAGCTTTCACTGAGATATCAAATATACTCCATTTATTTTCTTGCCTCAGGAGCCTTTCTTTTTTCTCTTGCTTCAACTCTCTGCCAAAAGATTTCACTTCCAAAGAAAAGGTAAATTTATACTGCATCAGGCAAATGCTGCTGTAATACAGGCTGTCATTTTGCCATGATGGGCCAAGGTTCTTCTTACAGTGTGTTAGTAAAACTGAACATCAAATAGTTACTTTTCCTATGTGCAGTTCAGCAGAAATTATAAACTCTTTCACTCACTTTTACTATAAGGATTATTTGTAATTCTTCAGTATTCCTTATATGATTGTTTATTCTTTCATTATTTTAATATTTTCTTTTCACAGTTTTAGGTGCTTTTGCCTTGAAAGCAGGAGTTTCCTGATAAGCTACAGATTCATCCCTACTTCTCTTCTACTTAATAAATAGATAATATTTTAAAACACTTTAATATTAAACATGAGTAATAATCACTCTGACTTATAAGGATGTATGTTGATGTTCTAAATCTATTCTTTTTTAAAATCCTATAACTATTTCAGATAAAGAGGTTATTTTCATGGCTGTAGTCAGGTGTTTCATTGGCTTCCATATACTGAATTTTGATATCATAGTATAATATAATTGGTGATTGTTCCAAATTGGTGTGCATAACTATCTTATATTAAGTAGGGACAGTACCAGACTTGTAGACTTGGTTACATCCTTTTTATAAGAAATTCCCCTATGGATGAGAGAATCATTATATAACATCTAATTTCTGATTGAAACACCAATAAACACTCAAATCTATAACTTAAATCATTGATTTCATCAAAGCACCAATAACTTGCCCGATTTAACTGTTGATTTTAGCATGAATTCATATGTATGTTATTTTGCTTTTTTTCCTTGGATGCCTAGAAAATTGATTACTTCTAAATTTTAAGATTTCAGCATTATATACTATAGTTCACCCTTAGAATCACTTGTCTTTGACCCTGCCAATTCGTAAGTAAATTTCTATCCATAAGTAAATTTCCCATTACAGTCCTTTTCTTGTTTACCCATTACATAGTCAATAGTCTATCATTATAATAAACACTCTTTTCCAAAAACTCATAGCTTCCCTTTATCCTTACATTTTCCTAATTTAGCAACACACATCTGTTCTCTCCATGTCTTTAACCACGCAGTTGAGCACTGGTGTGGAAAATTCCACCACTTCAAAAATTGATAATTAGGCTCATTAGTATATCAAATGAAATGGGCAAACAAAAGTGTCTGCCCATTCTGCTAATAGTAGTGTGACTCTTCCAGTTTCAAAGATTGATTTGCTTTTTTATATATATATATATATATATATATAAATCTCAGTCATCTTTACTTTTAGCCAGTTTTAGCCTTACAATTTCACTTATGATATAGAAGGCACCAGGTTTAGATAACACAGATCTTTCCATCAGTGATCCCAAGCTTTCCAAGAGCAATTTCATGCTAGTTAAAACATAAGCCCTTTCGTTACTTGAGCAGCTCCTTTTACCATATCTCTCTTTCTACCATGTGCATTTGGAGGCCAGCAGTTTGCTAGGCACCTTGGATTCAAAGACAAAACACGATAATTGAGAGGCTGCTAGTGTCAGAATCATAAATTGACCTCTGCAACGGAAGAGACAATAGGCTGGTTGTTGAATGAATGAATGAATGAATGACTCCCATGATTCATTAATTAATTAAGGCAGGCATAGTATGAATTTGCAAAGCTGTTGAAGAAATATGATTGTGCTGCTGTAATATGAATTATTAATAGATATCTGTTTACCCTTACAGATTGCTTATTAGTATTTATTCATTTTTAACAAAAAGAAGAGGCTTTAATCAATAACACAGTTAATGGAAAATTTTGACATATTTTTGGCTTAATGAGAAGCTACATAAAGAATATAACCATCAATAAAACCAAGAGCTATATATTTTCTATTATTTAAGTATTTACTTTATGTCCATCACTATGCTAAGTGTTTTAAAATTATTATTAAATCTTACTCCACTTTGAGTTGGTCACTGTCATTAAAATTAAGCCTCACACCACCATTTTATAATTGAAATAGTTGATGCTTAGAGGCAGTGTACAATTTGCCCAGGATTATTCAGGGCCTTTGAATCCAGAGTCCAAATTATTAACAATCAGCTTCTTCCTTCCCTGGTAATAAAATTTGAAAAAAGCACTTCAATCACATGGAGAAAGAAGTTTGCACTTTTATGTCATGTAAAAAAGACCTACATTCAGCTTAGAAAGTAATGACCACTATCTAACAATTACTCATTTTTTGTCTTGTTTTTTTTCAATGTCAGCAATTGCTATCTTCTTAATATATCCAGTGAAAGTTAATGTCTTAAATACTACTTTAATAATATACTGCCCTAAGACCAAAAATCCTAAATACAAATATCCACATTCAGTGTTATCACATTGGATAGGTTTCATTTTAATCTGCTTCGTTTATCTGTTAAATACCTAGGGATCCATGTCTCAGTCAATACTCTTATCTGTTCAAATTAAATTAACCTCCTTTAAGGAGAGAGCCTGATAGAAATGATTTAATTTGCTCAAACAATTTGGGTTCATTTCCCTTTCCTAGTTTGGATCCTTTAAAATAAGTACCTTTTAAATTTTGAAATTAAATTACTGATACCTGTGGACATTGCTGTAAATGAGTAAGGACTAAAATTAGAAAAATACACTCTAGCTATGTAGGTAGTTACCTTTTTTTTTTTAACCTAATATTCCTTAAAGAATCCTAGTGATTTGTTTTCATCTTTCCTTACTGTTTTACAACGAATAATTCACAATTTGTAAAGCCATGTTTCTAAATAAAATATTGCAAACTAAATCTTATTTAAAGTTTACTACATTATGTTAATTTGGAGTTGTCTTGAAATGAACTCTCTTCAGAAGTAGAAAATATCTTACAGGTGGTAAATTGGAATATCCTGGTTTAGTTAGTTGAGGCTATGTCAGATGAACTATTTCCTGGATTCACATTCTAAGTGAAAACAATTTAATTGTTTAATGTCAGATAACAAAATAGTAATGGATGCAGATATTTCTCTCTTTCACAATAATTTTTTAAATTAATTTTTTAATTATAAAAATGTTAGATGAGTAATATTGAAAGGAAGCTTGTCATGAGTTCAGATAGAATTAAAGGGAAATCATTTCTGTCCAGTTATAACTTGCTAATAGCTTTTTTCCCATGTGTCTTATTTCGGCTATTTAACACTGGCTGTCAAGGAAAGAATTATTAATTTGAAACAAAAGCACAAAAAGATGCAGAAATTGTACACATGCACAAATTAAACCTATGGAGTGAATTGTATATTAAAGACAATTTTGTTGAAGATTAAATTAGCTTATGCAATTACTTATGTATTTTTATATAGATATAGATAATTTGTCTTAATTAAAATTTGAAGTTAAGTCCATTTACTAATTTATTTCCCAAGAAAGAAATTCTCCAATGAACAACTGAACTCTGAATATATTGACTTATATATCTCAATCCTTTCTTATTACAAAAAATAACTATAGATTAACATCATTGTGAACTATCATATTCTTTCCTGCTTATATCTTGAAGGTTACACTTTAGAACAAACACAAATCTCTATAAAATCATACTAGGATAAATGAAATTAGTAAGACTAACAGTTTGTGTCTTAAAATTTAGTAGTGTTTTTGACTTTAAATTATCTAAGATATGAATGAATATAAATACATTTATTATAAATACATAATGATCATAAATACATAAGATTTAGAATTACATGCTTTCTACTGAATTGACTGCCATCTCTCACTTGAGTTTTGCAGTTGTTTGAGAAATTTTCTTTGAAATAAACTATTTCTGAAGCAAGAAATTTCATTTTCGAGATAACTATATTTACCTTCATTTATAGGTTCTATGAGTAAGATATGGGTTTTAGTTTGTTGTTTTTTTTTTTTTTTTTGGAGGCCAAATCCCTGGATGCTCAAATGTATATATACATTTTTGCTGTTGTTGTTGTTCTATATAGTCTAATGAAAGGGAAACACAGGCAGTAGTAACTCTGTGCCCATCCTAAAAGAGAGTTGTTGACTTATCAGTCCATTTAGTAGGTGATTGGGTTAGCCCAAATCCTTAGGAATTCTTGAATGAGCTTGTGAACTGGCTTTTTGTAAGAAATGCCATGTAAATAACTGAGCAAAACCCATTTTAATCTAGAAATGTGTTATCATATTTACTAAATAATTATTTTTACTAAAAAATAAATCACATGCATCCCCCATATGCATTCCCTACTTGTGTGACTTAGTCCTACTGATTTACTTTCTAACATCTATTACATCTCTCCCCTCCTTTTATTCCCACTGTTATTGCCTTAGTTTATGATGCCAATCACAAATGTCACTGTCCATTGTATTTTGTACTGACCTCTTTCTGTAAATTAGAATCATCTGTCCTCTATGCCACCTCTATTTCATTCTCCATTTCATCTTTGGAACAATCTTTTAAAAACACCATTCTTCCTTCTTCCTGAGAGAAAAAAAAAACAAAAACAAAAATTGTCCCTGACTTAAATTCTTTTACAGTTGACCTCTTGTTAATCAGTCTTTAGCTCCTCAATTTCCATACCTAACCTACAAAAAACCATACTCGATTATTTGATATTCCCCAAATATACCCCCAAATGTTTTAATGATTTTTCGTGTCTTGCCCCTTTTCCAGGAAAGCCCTTCCCCTGCATGCATATAATAAACACTCTTTTAAACATTTTTTCTTAGATGTCTCTGGAAATCTTCTCTTGAGACTGTTCCCCTAATGGGCACCCTCTCTGAGCTCCAACAACCTTTGAGCACACCTCCGTTGTGTTGACTATGATGTGAAAAGAGGGTTGTCTGGTGTCTTCACCACTATATCTGCAACAAAGTACATGGAACCTAGTGGGTAACAAGTATTTTTTAAGTTCATTTTATTGGAGTACAGTTGCTTTACAATGTTGTGTTTGTTTCTTGCTGTACAGCAAAGTGAATCCATCATACGTATACATATATCCACTCTTTTTTAGATTTCTTGGTGGGTCATAAGCATTGAAAAATATTTGTAAGATGAAAGATTTTGATGAAACTTTGTGTTTACACATGTACCTGCTTTATTAATATGAGTTCATTGAGAATTAGTGCCAAATATCATTCGCCATTATTGATAATAAATTTAAAGATCAGTGCTGTTCTGCTTTCTCCAATTTAAGTAACATTATCTAAATTAGAAGTAAAAATATTCCATTTTCCCAATCCAGTTTTTCCTCACCTTCCCTATCTCTCACTCATTCATCATTAGAAATAGTTTCTATTAGCAGTTAGCAAAGCATTCTGATGTCTTCTCTAACTATTCAAACAAATATTTAAATGCATACACAAACAATAAGACATTTGATTTATTTAAAAATGATTTTTATATATGTGTGTGCATATATACAGATGCATGTATACATGTATGCGTGATTCTGTATCCACACATCTGAAACTTGTCTTTTTATTATTATTATTTAATGATACTGGATGTATTTTTCCACTCTAGTTTATACAGATCTACCTCATATTTTTAGTGGCTTCCTAGTATTATATTATTTGGGTATGCCATATTGCACTTGTCCTGATTGACAGTGTGGATCAAATAACTTTTTCAATCCTTTCTTTAAGATTTCTAGGGTTGGAAGTATATTAGGAAGTTATTTTTAAAAACACGTTTCAATACTAGGTAGTATCATTTGGCTTCAAAAATGAAAAATTAAATTATGATTCTTTAGAATTTTCTCATATTTTTCTCTCTACCTTCTGTTTATCATGATGTGTAGTGTTTAATTTCATTCGCAGCCATAATCTCTCTGACAATTTAATTTTTTATTATTTGATATTTAGCTAACACTTCTTTATTCCTTTCCTTAGAAATTTTACTTATAGGTTTAATTTCATCGCTAAGTACATTAGATAAGAACATTCCATGAGTACATTCAAGTTTGAAAGGATAGCCCCATTAAAACAATCTTCTCCAGGCTTGTTATAAGTCATACTTTCATCCTCCAGAATTGATCAACCACATGGTTTAATTGTGTTGGGCCTTTGAATGATCCTTAATTTTGTCTGAGGCCAACCTCATAGGTAGGTTGTTGGACAAGCTGGATGACTGAAAAATCTTCTCCTTTTTCAGATGTAAGCTGAGTTCAAACTTTCTATTTAAGATTTGACTTTTCAATATGAAGATATACTGTTTCGTTCATTTCAGTGAAATTTCTTTAAATTCCCCCAACAATTTTTGACTTTAGTTTCATTTATTGGGTGTTTTACTTTGAGAATTACTTTTACAGTCTTCGCCCTTCAGATATTTAAATTTTTCCCTTAAGTGCCTTAAAAATTGTTTATATGAGTTTATTATGATATCTTTAGTCTTTTCTCTGTCAGATATTGAATTTTTAGCCATTTCTAATGTGTTCCTGGGCAGTATTGCTAAATTAGCAACTTCAGAAGACTCTTAAAAAGTGGTAAACTTGGTACCAGATCTCTTGCTTTAGCTCAGACTTTGTTGTCTTTATCTTCATTGTTGTTGTTTTCTTTCTTCCCAAGACTGTAAACAATCTAACTCCTAATTAAAGTGCATCAGTGTGAAATCTCAGAGTTTGATTGCCCTACTTTTGTTTCTAAGAACTGCTTTATGGTATACAAGAAGAGGTTAGAAACTTTCCATGCTGGAATTTCTGTTTCTTCATATGGCCACCCATATTCCAGTTGTTTAAAATATATTGTTTATCAGGGTTTTTGTGTGTTTTTTTTTTAGGTTATTAAGAAATAGAAAGTATTTGATAAAAGTTTATTCCATGAAAATTATTGAGATGTTTTTATATGTTTCTTATTTTTCACATGTTTATGTTTAACCTTATAGAATATATTTCATGTGTGTGGATTTGTGTATGGGAAAATCCAGAGAATAAAATTTTTAAGATTTATTGATTAGCCAACTTGTAAACTTTTATGGTATTTTAAATAACTTTTTATCTTTCAACTAGAAGCCCATTAAGCACACATTATATATTTTGTTCTTATTTTTCCACAGTTATACATGTAATTTGTTCTCCTTATCTTACTACATTGTTCTCCTTATCTTACTATGTAGAGTAATTTTTTAAAGTACATTCTGTGAAGCCTATAGGCAAGAAGATGATGGGGTTTTGGATTCATGCACTTGTTAAATCCATAGCAGTCTTACATATATGTGATTCACCTATTACATTTCTGCAAACAGTTTAATTTGAGGAAACTTTTAAGCTACTGAATTGTTCATTTCTCACAAATAAATTAAAAAATGATCTAAATAGTAGGTTCACAGCAAGAATTCTCTTTTCCGTCTTTGTATATAACATACGTCAGGTGTTTCTATGTATTTTTTCAAATCTTTTTCTTGATTTGTTTTCTTTCTTACAATAATTTTAATATACAATTATTTTTACTCTGGTTCTTGAGCTCTTTTAAGTGACCCGAACTCAGTTTAAGAACAAAGAGAGTACTAAATATTTATATTACATGTTTATTGATATTAAACATATACAATAAACAAGGGTATGCAACTGTCTTCCATTCTGAACATATCATCTTCATGTTTCCCAAATTCAAATTCCAAATCCCTCCTGCTGTTCAGTTAGAAAATTTTTCTAATATTTTTTGCTCGGAAAATTATATTTTCTGTATTGATTGTTAACAGAAAACTTATTTTACTTAGAGTTTAGCTTTGGCTGTGATTAAGTAAAACTAGTAAAATCTCATTCAGTAACAACTTTCATATTATCAGATGTGGCTCTTAAAATATGTGGAAACAACTTAGTACATAGTGTTATACATAGCTTGAGTTGGTCAAATAACCATTATGAGGATATATTTAGTGACTTAATTTCAATATTTCAACTCTGAAATGTGTTAGTTTTCAACAGTGGATACAATGCAATATTGGTACATTTTTTGACCTAGGTTTTTTATGTGCTCATTTTGCTGGAATGTTTTCAACATGCTGATTTTCTTCACTTATCCTCTGTAATTTTAGAGAAATAAATTGCCTCAGTAGGTTTTATGAGATAGTTTCAGTCTCTTCATTATTTGAAAGACTTAATGGTTCACAGAAAATCAGAGATACATTTTATGTTTCTGAATTTAAAATATCCACTTCATTGGAAATGAAGCCAGAGAGAAACTGAGATCTTATTATATTAGTGACAACAGTAACTGGGATAGTATAATTTAGATTCATTAATGTATTCAGTTATTCAAGACATGTTTATTGAGAGCCTACCATTTTGCCAGGCATTTGAGATAAAGTGGTGAACAAGGGGCTGATCACACATATCCTGTTATAACGGATATTGTATTTTAGAAAGTGAATACAAACTCTGTGTGTCTGTGTGTGTATAGGTGGACACATGTATGTGTACTGGGTGTGGAAACAATAAGAGCTGTAGGCAGAAAAATGAAGCAGGGAAGTGAAGAGTGTGTATTTGCAGAGGGGAGTTCATTTTAAAATAGGTTGTTGAGGGAGAGCTCAGTGAAAAGTGTGGATAAATACGAACAACAAGAGTGAGTGAGCAATGAAGATACATGGTAACAATTCCAGCCAAAGTGAAGAGTCAGTTCAGAGACAATTCTGTTGCACTACATTGGGGAAATGCCTTGGAAGTCACTACAAATGTAACTGAGAAAGTAAGGAAATAAATGGTAGGTTAATTGGGAGAGGTAACAAGGGACCAGATCGTGTGAATCTTGAAAAAAGAGCAGTGGCATAATATGACTCGTGGTTTGAAAGGATGATTTTGCTGCTACAGTAAAAATGGACTATAAAGACATGAACAAAATTAAGGAGATGAGTTAGAAGATTAGCATAATAATCCAGATAAGAACGGTAATGATTAGATCAGCCCTGCGGTGATAGTGTCATAGTCTTTGAGTTCTATGTATTTTAAAGTTAGAGCCAAAAGAATTTTCTGAGAGGTTAGATATGAGATTGCTGAGAAAGAGAGGGATCAAAGATGACTCCAAGAATATTTTGACAAGAGTAACAGATATGTAAGAATTTCAAGAGGAGAAGGATTTTAGGTCCCATTTCCTTTTTTTTTTTTTTTTGCTTTTATTTCTTTAATTTTATTTAAGAGCATTTACACAGCAAAGGAAACCATCAATAAAGCAAAAAGACAATTTAATGGGAGAAAGTGTTTGCAAATAAAATGACTGATAAGGGGTTAATATCCAAAATACATAAACAATTCATACAACTCAATATCAAAAAAAAAAAAAAAAAAAGACCAAATTAAAAGAGCAGAAGATCTGAATAGACATTTTTCCGAAGAAGATATACTGATGGACAACAGGCACATGAAAAATTGCTCAGCATTGCTAGTTATCAAAGAAATGCACATCAAAACCATAATGAGCTGTCTCCTCACACCTGTCAAAATGGCTCATTAAAAAGTCTACAGACAACAAACATCATCAAGAATATGGAGAGAAGAGAACCCTGGAACACTATTGGTAGGATTATATATTGGTGTACTTACTTACTATGGAAAACAGTATGACATTTCCTCAAAAAAACTAAAAAAAAGAACTACAATATGATCTAGCAATTCCACTCCTGGGTATATACTCAAAGAAAGCAAAAGCATTCAAAAGATGCATGCATCCAAATGTTCATAGCAACATTATCTACAACAGCAAAGATATAGAAGCAACCTAAGTGCACATCAACAGATCAATGAATAAAAAAGATGTGAGATATATATGAAATATTACTCAGCCATAAAAAATGAAATTTTGCTGTTGGCAACAACATGAATGGACCTGGAGGGCATTATGGTTACTGAAGTAAGTCAGAGAAAGACATATACTATATGTTGTCACATAAAAAAAAAAACCTTATTGACACACTCATCATCATGGCAGTGTCAAAAATATCTTGAAACTGAAAGAAGGCAGACAAAAGATTACATGAACAATGCAGCAGGTTAGGGACTCTGACCCTCCCCATAATTGAAAATCCATGTATAGCTTTACATTTGCCCTCTGTAGGTGCAGTTCTGCCTCCATGGATTCAACCAACCACAGATTCTGTGGTTCTGTAGTACATACTTACTGGAATAAAATCTGCATATTAGTGGACCCACACAATTCCATTCCATGTTGTTTAAGGGTCAAATGAATATGGTCCCTATTGTACAATGGAAACTGGCACAATATTGTAAAGCAATTATACTCCAATCAAGATCTAAAGAAAAAAAAAAGTAAGTTTCTTGTAGACAGCCTAAAAAAAAATTAATATGATCCCATTGTTTTGAAATTCTAGAAAAGGCAAAACTATAGCAAAAGAAAGCAGATTAGTGGTTTCATGAAGCAAGGAGGTGGACCAAGGGAGTTTCCTGCAAAAAGGCATGAGGACACTATTTGGGGCAGTGGAAGTGTTCTGTATCTCAATTGCGGTTGTGGCTATATGATTGTATATATTTGAAAAGACCCATCAGTGGATTTTTAATGTTTCTAAACTATATCTCATATGAATTACCCTTAGTCAAAAATGCATTACACTGTATATTTAAAATGGATGAAATTTATTATATGAAAATTAATCACACTCTAACTGATTGAAATTAAAATGGCAATAAAGGATATAATGAACAAGCTTATGCCATAATTGGCAATTTGCGTAAAATGGATAAAATACATAAAAAATACAATTTACCAAAATTAACTCAGGAAGAAATAGAGAAATCTAAATAATCTTATACCTCTTGAGAAAACTGAATCCTAAACAAAACTTTCCAACTGAAAGAACTCCAATCTTATTGTAGATACATCACAAGTGAGTTTGTACAAATTACTAAGGTAGAAATATTGCTCACCTCACAAAAATTCAGAAAGGACAAACAACGAGGAATACTTGCCAACTCGTTTTATGAGACTAGCATTGTCCTGATACCAAGACTTGACAAAATCTACAGCAAAATAGAAAAATTACAGGATAATTACTAAATAGACAGTGCCATGAATTGAATCACAAGACCAAACAAGTGATTAGCCATTCAGAACTGGGCTCACTCAACAAACCATTAAAAATCCTCCGTTATAAACTGAGTCAGATACTCTGAGAAAGAGTTGATGATCAGTAGAGGAAATTAAGTCTTGGGATTCCAGGTTCATATCATTCAACAAATACTCATTGCTTATTTGAAGGAAGTGTGCTGGGTTATACAGAGAGAAATAAGATCCATTTTTTTTTTGTCTTCAAGGCATTTACACTCTAGCATGGAGGAAATTCACAAATGTATAATTACTATAAGATTTTTTTTTTTTGGAGTTACCACAATTGAAGCATAATCCTGGTTCCAGAGGATTTCCCAAAGTGGGAAATCTCATGAAATAAAGAGGGTTTATGAAAGCTGAGAAAGGAAGAGAAGGAATATTGAAAGTGTTGCACCTCCCTTTACTTTGCTGACCTAACTCTTTCCTTTGCTGTCTATTTCAGTGTAAGCATCCCTTCCCTGGTGTGTTTTGCCTTCATAAGAAAATGTGATTAGTAAGAAAGAGAGCCTGCCACCAGGCGGAAAAAAATACTAAAGGTAGAGATGGCATGTAAACCCAAGTCTTTTATCACCATTGGAAAATTGTATTGTACATGCCTTAAAATGCCATAGCAATCCAAATCACACAACATAAACTTTGGACTATTCATTTTACCTAGAAACATTGTTTTCCAATTTAATATTCAGCATCAAAAAACACACAAGGGAAACCCAATTCAGAGGAAAGGTCTTTTCTTCTTAAGTTACAAAAGATTGTTGACTCAAAATTTTCCATTTTTTTGAAAATTAATGAAACATGGGAATAGTTACATATTTGAATAATTTATTAATATAATACTGAGCAGATTCAGTACTGACAAAACTGTGTCCCTTTCAGACAATGGTTAAATGTACGACTCACCTTTCAGCATCTCAGCTGAGTATGTGTGTCAGTTTTTAAAGTCACCAAATTTAGAGCATCTTTGCTTGTTTGGGTTAAACAAATCCCTGATATAAAATTATGTTTAGTGTAGTAACATTGTCTGCATTATTCTGATATATCAGGGGCTTGACAAGTAATTTATGGATTTGAAGATTGGAGAGTTTATTGTAGATAATCTTTTATAACCACATCTCATTAGAGGTTAGGAAATTGAGTAGCAGGAAAACTAAATTATTTTCTCAGGGATGTAGAGATAGTAATATAGTCAGACCTATATCTTCCAATATGAGTGTCTTTTCACCATCTCTCAGATTGAGCTGTGTATACCAGCCAATGTTGTTCTCCCTAGTTTATCATAAACCTAGCTGGTTACAGGGCATCTCCAGCAGGTAAACTCTGACTTGAATGGCTTTGGGGAAGTTCTATATTTTATTGTGCACCCTGAATCCCCAGGACATGTGTGACCTGTTCCATCTCTAGACTGGAAGAGAATTAGTCCAGAAAGTTTCTTTATTCCTCTTAAAAGGAGAAAGCGGTCTCAGAGGTCACCAAACCAATTTGGATTGAAATATTTTATGCCTATTTATTTAAAAGAAACACAATCATAGTTTGTGTTTTCTCAAGAATATGTGCATAATTTTATGCACGACTCATTGCTGTAGAAAATGCCAGCGTGTAATGGCCTTGCTTTTGTGAGATAAAAGAAAATTTTGGACTTCCAAGGCGTAACCAAGACTTGGCCTGTCAAAGCATGGAAATGTTATTACACTATTCTATCCCTCGCCCTGGCCTATATCTTGATCACTGTGGGAACAGATGAAATAATATATGTTAGTTGGACTGTTTAGTGTTTTAGGAAACAGAAACATCTTTTCTTCAGGGGAAAGGGCTAATTGAAAGTATGTGAAAATTCTGTGGCCTGATGGAGAAGTGAAATATAACTTATTTATATTAAGGATTAAATAATAGATCTGATGATCTAACAATGTCTTTACTCTCATTTCTCATCATCTCCTCTGAAGTAGGTATTAATTCCTCTTTACTCTCTTGATTCTTCTGATGTATGCTTTGGCTTCTCTCGGGGTCTGCTTTTCTTCCTGTTTGTATAATTTGCTGTAACTTTGCTGCATTCTCTATGTGAATTTTACACTTAAAACCCTTGGGACAGTGAGGCTGGTTAGAGTATCAGTGTATATTTGGGACGATTTACTTGGCTAGACACCTTCATAAAACAAAGATATTATTTCCCTAAACTGTCTTTGATTGTCTTTAGATAGGATGCTGGTTTCTGGTTTCCAATCCCATGTGGCAAAGATAACAAGACTAAATTATGGCAAAATAGAAATAATTATGGTGATAATGATAATAGCTAAATTGTGTTAAATGCTTACTGTATGACAGCCACATTTCCAAGCAGTTTGCATGCATTTGTCCATACCATCTTAATGACAAATTTATGAATTTAGAAACATTATTATGCCTAATTTATGAGTTAAGCTGTGAGCTTAATTTATACAGGATGACATAAATACTAAGGAATTACTTTGACTTATTGTTTTACTTTTAGACAGGAAGTTTGAACACACTATGTATTTCGTGTTCTCCTGGATTCTCAGGTACATATGACCAATTAAATAACTGAAAATTAAGTGATATTTAGATGTACTTCATTAGTAGTAATACGGTACCCTACTGCTTATGTTTACTTTCCTAAGTTGTTTAATATCTATGACTACACAACTGTTGAAAATTACTAATGGAGAAAGACAGGAATAGAATTTGGAGATATAATGGCTCTCCATTGCTTTATTTCCTTGGTATCACTTCTCTTTTCTATATGCAACAGCACTACTTACGTGGAATAATCCATCTACCCTCTAGTGTGGTCTTGTTACCCTGAAAGTTACATAGTCACAGTAATCATCTTGTGATCCAGTCCTTGACAATCACATTGTCTCATTGTTTTCAATACTACAATACAAAACTTACAGAGTGAAGAATCATTTGTTCATCCATTCATTTATTCTTTCACTGAGGCAATGTCTCATGCAGCAGTGAAGAACAACAAAATGCCTAAGCAGATGTGCTCTAAAAGAAACTATTATTAAGAAACACAAATAATATCCACCAGTCAGCTAACTAATAATACATGGGAAACCAAGAAGGATGCATATGCATCTTTATTAGTTCCCCACTGAGGGATTTGTGAAGCATGAGTACAAAATAATGCAAAGTATAATACCCCTTTCTGATCTGCAGTGAAGCATTTCAAGTATTTTTTCCCCTCAAGTTATTGTTTTACCACAAGGAATAATGTTATCTAGTTAGTGTTCATTTACTATGTAAAAGTCAATAACCATCCATGGAACTGGGATTAAAAGAATCCCTAGATTCATTTTCAGAGTACATGATCAAAGAATACTAGGATGGGAATTTGAGAATTCTCCTTCCTGGCAATGAAACTTTACCACGTGTAACTCATCCCCCACAAGTTTGTATCCCTGAGCCCTCGACAGGTTAAATGTTTATTGTCTAAAATTCATTAGGTCTGCTTTGTGAATTTAATCTAAATCACCTTCTAATTTGACTTTAGAAATACTGGGTTTTGTGATATTTTTCTTAATTTCAGGCTATGACATACTTAGTTCCCAATAGTATTTTTTCAGAGATGTCTATAACTACCATAGAATGGAATGGAATATATTAAGCCTGGTCCTTTAAATTAGAATAAATGGTATCTTTCCCATTTTTATTATGTTCACCCTTTTATAGTAATAAGGAAATGGATCTTGTTGCAAAACCATACTCACAAATCTGTCAGGTCAGAAATCACTTAATTCCAACTGATAATCTTGATCCCAAACTTGCTGTAGCATGTTATATATTTTGCAAATATTCTTCTCTCTTGTAAAAATCTAAACGTAAAGCAATGATTACTAAAGTCGGTGGGTTTATTTTTCAAATGAAATGATAAAAAATATGGGGCCTTCATTTACACAGAGCTTTGCATCAATCAAACATTCACTGATGTGTTTGCTTTGAAATGAGTTTCACATTTACTCCTATGCCCAAGTATTTGTCATAAATCCATTTCTATCCATGTAAATTTAGGCTACCTCTTTGCTTTCTTGGCATCAATACCAATCAGTACTGCCAACTCTTGACTGTCTATGTTAATAAAGTGTAATATTAATACAGATAATCCAAAACAGTGTCAAAATATCATGTACAATGCTTTGGAAACCTATTCCTACAATATTTCTCTCATGGATCCTACTTTCACATAGGTGATGATATAAATTAAGCTATATCCCCTTGACATAGAGCAATAGTGTGTAATATTAGACTAGAAATGTTCTGTATAATTAAGACATCCAGTATGAAATTAAATTGTTTGCATATATACTTCTTTAAATAACAAAACCTTAAAATGTGCCATTTCTATATGATAAAGCTTGGCATAAAACATAAACTTTTTGAATCGTGCCAAAAGGAAAGAGGAAGTCATTTAGAAAGCTGAATAGCTCTACCTTTTTAATAAGTCTCTGTTATCCCTGGGATCATCTACAGTCCAAGAAAAGCCATATTCTAAGCACTTACTCTCTGTGAACTGTCTTCCCCTAGTAACCCAGATTTCATTAAATACCAACATAAGACATGTAATTCCCTGCTACAAGAGTACTAGTTTTATTTTATTAAAGCTGACATTCTTGACAGGTCTAAATTAGGGATGAATACAGAAGTGATACTACACATGAGTGCACTGATTGTGTTTCCACCATGCTGAGGAAGGGGAATGCTCTCTTCACCCACTGGCCACCTACACAAAAATAATTGGAGTCTATCCCTCAGATATAGATTGGCTCCTCATGTCCTGTCACAATCAAATGTTTGAGAATCATGGGCCTGAGACTTTGGCAAGATTACCAAGTTAATTCAACCCTGAGGGTAGCTGATGAGCTGGTTATCCTTCCCCAGTTAGCACCTCTCTATTGTATTACATACCTGTTGAACTGCAGTCTATATAACTGTTTAAAATATGGTATAAATTAATCATGCTGTTATGCATTTTATTTTGTACTGAGAAGGGACATAAAATATTGATGTATTTGAAAATTAATTTTTCTTAAAATGATACTATGTATAAAATGGAAGTAGTCTTTCTCTGCATATAATTAACCTTCTACAAATAACTCAGAGTCATAAGCTTTTGAGAATTTAGGTGGTTCAAAATTATACTATGATCTATTTATTAGGTTGTAAATTAGTATCATCATAATGAACAGCTTAAGAATACCCATGCTTTTTGGCTCATTTAATCTTTAGATAGTGGTCTTTAGGGGAAAAAGTGTATGTAAAAAATAAGAGTAAGGATGTTCTTACAGAATGTTCTATAAGAATATTCAATATAGTATTGTTTAAAATAACAAAATTTTAAAGAAAAAAATTAATATTCAACCAAAAAAGGTGGGTTAAATAAATTACGTTTCAAGGGAATATTTTTAACAATAAAAAGAATGAAATTAGATTGTTATGAATTTTGAATTATGAAACATTTTGATACTAAATATTTGATAATGATTTCCAAAAGTAATTTTGGAAACAATATACATATTATGGACTAGTTCTATATAAAATATGTACGGAAAATTGTCAGGAATGATAAATAACATAATGAGTGATCATTTCTAGATGATATATTTCCTTTTAGTTACCTAATATTTGTATAATACAGATTTATGATTTGCTTACAATGGAATTACACCATATCTGTATTTAAAACATGTTTTTTACTATACTTAGCTTATCCCCCAAGATGGTCTACTTTTCACTTTTGGAATGTGCCCATCACAGTGCACATTTTACCAGCATTGACTTGCTAAATCTACCATCCTTGACATCCATTTATCATCGCAAAACTAGGTATACGTAGTAACACATATTCCAAGACCTGGGAGTGAGATGTAATTGTTCAAGTAAAGAACAATAGGGGTATTGTGAACAGGGGGATATTATGTGTAAGCCCAATCAGGTGGTAAGGAGCGTTTCCTCTTCAAAAGATAGATTGAGAAGTATTTTCAGTGTGTTTGTGATGTAATAATTGTCTTCTACGTCTGTGCAAATAAGTTTAATTGAAGTACAGTATATAAAATGTTGGGTGGTATTATTTTCTGAGTTTTGCTTAGATTATGACATAGAGTAAATATAATATCTAAGACAGATACATATTATAAGTTAGGCTTCAGTTTGTTGTTGTATCACATGGCATAGCCAGACATATTTTCGCTAGACTGTAAATATGATTAGAAGGTTGCCCAGTTGATGTGACTGGCAGACTCTATAGATAGCTGCCATTATCCTGACTCCTATGTTCACACATGTGTGTCAGCTCCTCCTGTTAAGGGTGTGGGAGTCCTGTGATTTACTTCTAACCAGTAGAATACATCAGAGTTGGCAGGATATACCTGATTATGTCTACATGATTACCGGATGAAGTTACATAAGATCATAGCACTGATGTTACTCTCCTTTAGTTGCTTTGAAAAAGCAAGTGATCATGTTGGAAAATCCAATGTGGAAAGGAAATGTGGGTGGTCTCTAGTAGCTGAAAGCATCCTCCAGTGAAAAGCTAGCCAAAAAATGAATAAATAAATAAGAATCAAAAAAGGAAATCTCCAGTACCCACAAGGAAGTGGATTTTACCAACATCCAGAGTAAACTTGGAAGCAGATCTTTCCTCAGTTGAGTCTCAGATGAGACTACATCCTGACCAACACCTTGATTTCAGCTTTGCACAGGACTCAGCTAGGCTGTGCTCTGACTCTTCCCACAGAAACTATTAGAAAGTAAATATGTGTTGCCTTAAGTAGTTAAGTTTGGGACAATGTTTTTGCACAGTAATAGAAACCAGTAATAGAAACCAATAGAGATGCCTTGTGAATATCCTCAAGAACAATTAAAAGGATGGACACTGATCCTCCAGCCCAGTGACTCTACCTTACAACATGGTACCATTGAGCTGCCAGTCTGGAAAACATGTCAAATTTGCTAACTTAGTATCACCAGAGAAAACATACAGTGATCTCATGCATGCTCCTCACATTTTCTGTTGCAATGGTGAAAACACCTGTCCAAATTGCAGGTTTGTTTGTGATTAAGATGCTTCTTGCAGAGACAACACTTTTCATTTAGCATTATCTTAAATGAGTGGCAGCAGGGATTTCTTTGTTTAAAGATGGTTAACAAATCACTTAGATGAATTTAGGACAAACAACAGTACTATATAAAATGTTGCCATTTATCTTTTATTGTAATTATTTAAAGGAAAAAAAACATAAGCAGAGGCAGATGAGAATACTCCTTTTCTGGTAACATTTCAGCCTGTACTGAGAAGAAATATAAATCTAGACTATAAAAGTAATAGGAGATTATTTACCATGTGTTAATTGTAGCTTGTTAATATGCCTGTGTATTCAAAAATCTTCTCTCTTTCCTTGATTTGTATGTTTTTTAATTTAAGTTACTGAAAAGTTAGATAATCAGGATGCTACCCATGCTTCTTGGGTTCAGCATCTATTCCCTCTTTTAATCACATTGAAATGGAGCTCTTATCTGATCACTGACACCTAAAATGGATGATAAGCATTGGATTGGGATCATTACATAGTCAAGGCAAGGAGCAAGTCAGTGCTAATCCCTGCAGAAGGCAGCATAAGATTTTAGGACATGGAGGGCAGGCACATGGCAAATGGCAGTTATAAAGTACTGGGAGAGAGGTGTCTGCGTGAAGAGCTTAAGGATATATGATTTGTGATACAATGTTTGTACACACCTCTGTTCTTTTAAACATGCCTTTTCTGCTTCCTGGAATACTTGCTGCTCAGTAATCCTCTGATAAACATTTACAAAAATTAAAGCTTTTTCCTATTTTATTCAGACATAGTGTGTGTTGCGCTGTGTATCCACGGAAATTTATACCTTAGTTCATTCCAGTATTTGTAAGAAAATGATAACTTTCAGTCTCCCTTCAATGTAGGGAATAGGAAGCTTCATGTGCTTAAATCTCTGCTTTTAACATGGTGCCTCGCACTCAGTAGATAGTCAATAGATATCTGTTTAACAATTATTATTGTTGTTGATTGGAAACCTGCAATGTGGGAAGCTAGAGTTCATACTACATCATATTAGGTATTCTTGACAGAAAAGACTTAATACTTATGCACACACACACACATCCCTGCACACTTCAGTATATATACAAATTTGTATTTTAAAAAAATCAGTTTTGAAAGCCAAATGGTCCCATGTAATTTTTTAAAAAATTGGCTTTCTACCTATTTAGAATATTTGCATTCTTATGTGTTCTCTGAAAATTAAAAGGAACATTACATTTTGGAAGGATCATTAACAAGTAAATAAATTCTCTAATGCTAATTCTTGGTTATAGAAGTCAAGGCTTCCACAGGGAAATCAAAACAGTAAACCAATCTTTTTACAAAACTTTCTAACAAACAAGAAAAATATGCTTCTGAGAGTAAGCAAAATTAGATTTCTTCTGCCCCATCCCTGGTGTATCCATATACTAATTGTATACTAAGGTTTCCTTATCTATTTGATTTTAAGTTAAAATCATGTTTGCATTTTCTTGTTATAAATGGAGTGTATACTTAGTGTCAAAATGTTGAAAATATATAGAAAGGTTTTAAAAAGCAAAAGAAAAATTTAGTAACTCATGGATACACCATCTGGAAATAAGCATTGTTATCCTTCTCATGTATTTATTTTCATATATCATGTGAGAACATACCTTTAAACAGTAGAGATAATATTGGCAAACATTGCTTTTTATGTAACATTTTAATATGCCATGAACATTTCCCTATCATTTAATTAAAATATATTTACTTATGAAATATTTTCCAGATATTACTTGTATAATAATAAATTTGAATGATATTTTTGTTTATTTAGGGGAATTACTTGTCTTTTATTTAAATCTCAAAACATTTTAACAATTTTTAAGAATGAATACATGCAAAAAGACATTGAAATGACATAAAATGACAAGCTTTGTGGGAAACTATGCACATACATTTTGTTAATTATGGCTATTTTATATATGTTAAAAATGAGAATGTATACAGAATCTTAAAGTATATTGCCAAATTTTCATAGATTTTTTTCTTTTTTTCTTATTGTATGAAGTCCCAGTTTGTGTACCATCTATTTCATAATGAAAAAAAAGTATATAAAGGATTATTTTTCTTCAATAACCCATTTTAAATTACCTGCCTATGGTAAAATTAATTCAAATTAAAGCTTAGTTTAAGTCTCTTTTTTCTTAATATTTTAAAATATATTAATTTTTCATAATCAGTGACAGATTGTCCTGATTTGCCTGAGACTGAAGATAGGGAGCTTCAGTGTTAGAATCAGGTCCATCTCAGGCAAATGGAGCTGTGGGTCAACTTATTCTTATATGAACACTTTATTCTTCTCAGTGTTTTGTGGCAGAGGATGTTTCCTGTTCTGCAGCTTCGTGTTTCCTCTTCTTGCTCGTCACCAAACTAGACAATATTTTCTAGCTCCTAATGCAGTTGAATGCAGCTGTCTATGCGATGCAAGTGGAAGCACCATGCCCTGCATTAAGGCCTGGCCCGCTGAAACCTCTCACACATGCTCTTTAAGCCATGTTTCCCTTTTGGCTGACTGGGGTGAGCAAGGCCACAGCAACCTTGGAAGTCACCTGTTGAGTAGCGCTCAGGCCAACCGGGTTCCCAAATAACCACATGGAGCAGAGCCTCTTCTCTGACGGGGACACCTCCTCTGGAGTGTAAATATGGGGAATAAACTTCTGGGTTTATACGACTATCAATTCTGAGTCAATATGTTACGGTAGCTGGATTTAAAATAATCTAGTGTTTGACTATTTAACTATTTACTCAGTTATAACGAAGCTGTTTGTGAGGTTTACATCTGGGGAAGGGTGATCTGAGATTGTAAGAGCAATTTTTAGAGTTTTATCTTTTTTTAAATAAATCACAGTAGATTAAAAAAGTAGTAAGTAGAATGGAAAAGAATCTAGTTAAATATTTGGAATTAGTCCAGAATCCCAAGGTTAAAAGCTCGTCTCTTCTATGGGAGAGAGAAAAATATCACAGTGAAATTTTTATTAGTAGTACTAAGAATAAGAGCGATTTAATAGCCAGAAATCATCAGTATCAGTTTTGTGTATTTATTTTAAGATCGCCCTTCACAGTTCCATCTGTACATGTTATAACTTGGCCATAAAATTAGATTTAAAATTCGGTCATTCAAAAGAGAAATTCAGTTCTTTGGTCCATTGCTAAAAGTAAAAGCTTGTTCTCAAAGGCCCCTGCTGAATGCCACAGCCATGCTATAGCCGTGGAAATAGGATGTTTAGAGAAAGAATTATTTTCAGAAAGGCATATCCAGAACGGGTGAATCAGAAAGTGTATTTTCACATTACTGGAGGAGAATATTTTGTGAAGATAAACTAATAGGATGTATATCAATAAGGTGAACAATTCAGATGTAATTAATTTATTCCACATGAAGTGAAAGGTATGAGGGGGAGGTGGCTATTTCATATTAACCTTCCATTTTCACTTTTCATTAAATACAAGGTACAATATTAAAACTGAAGAATATAACTCTTCAAAATTAAGCAAAATTGTATTTACAAATGACAATTTCAAAAGTAGCTCAATTAATTAGTCTGATATTTTTATACTGTTTTCAGTAGTGTCACTTTTCTTATCAATCTCTAATTTGATGATGATTTTTATGATTAAAAAAGATATAAATTCAACTTTTACCTTAATATCCTTTGAAAGTACAGTATTTGCTATTATGTAGTTCTGTGTAAAAGCAGTCTAATGTCTCTTTAGTTTCTGAAAGCTTCTTCTATTTTCTTTTTTTGTTTCTCTTACCCCTAGGGTATTACCCTTGTCCTACATAGTTCATCACCAAATCTTGATTATAGAAACCTGTGGAAAATAAAAAGGGGGAAAGGAACATTCAAAAGCAAACAAATATCACAACTTTTATATTTGGAAAATAAGCATTTGAATATTTATTTTTTCATTTAAAAATGAATAAGCAATAATAAGACAATATAAAACAAATGAAAAGTAAACTGCAGCATACAGTTCATGGTGCACTGGGGAAAACCACTGGATCCAGGAAAAATTAAAGAAAATAATACCTCTAGATAAGAACTGAGATGAAAAATAAAAAAGCTTCGGAGAATATCTGCTTTGAATTCCCAATTTGTACAAGGTGATATTGCTTCTATAAAAATAAAACTGTGTAACATAGGAAGAGAGCAAGTAGAAATGCAGAGGTATAAATCTAAGAAGCAGGTTCCAAAAAGAAAAGGAACTTGCTTAATTAAGAACACAATGCAGGGAAGTGAAAATGCAATAAAGATTATAATTCTCATTGAAGCCATATAATCTTAAATGAAAATTGAAGAAACAGGAATAGAAATTTTAGAAAGTAAACTTTTTTAATTCCCTTAGAATCATTGCAGTAAAAAAAAAGACAAATAAAAAAAGGGAAGCTAATCAAAACCGAGGATTAGTAAGAAAAGATCCAAACGACACCAAAAATATCCTAATAAACACGTAAAACAAACAGATAAAATAAATAAAAGCTAAAAATAAAATTAAAATATATTCATTCTAATTTAATCTGAAGCTGTAGGTCTAAACTACTCATTCTTGGTAAAATTAATGCAAAATTAATGGACTCTGGAAAGATGCTTAGATTTTGAAGATTTAAGAAATATTCTCAAATAATCATTCAAACAGAAAGAGGTTTACCAAAGTAACAGAAATAGAACAGAATTAATTTCCCTTTTTCTATGAAATATCAAATGACAGCCATTAATATTTGCAAAAGTTGCTTTTAATGTTTGTAAACAAGATATGGACACTCAAACATAGATACCTAGCTACCTCTTCTACCTTCTCTGTTCCCCAAGTGCTCTCTAAAGTGTAGCAATACCAGCTTCCATGCAGTTGAACATGTCAAGAAACTTCTTGCTCATTATCTTTGAGTTTTGTTCTTTTTTTCCCTAAGCTGAATTACTCTTCCTACAAACAGTCACATGGCTTCTTTGGACTAGCCTTTCAGATCTCAGCCTAAATGTCACATTTTGGAGAAGTTTTTCATGAATATCAATCTAAAGGATATTGCCACTTACTCAACATTCATTAACTCTGGTTTGCTTTTATTCTTAGGATGTATCATTAACTATTATTCTGTCTTTCACAGACACAGACTTTGAATGTTCACAGTTATATCACCAGCACATAAAACAAATCTTGGGAAATAGTAGGGCTCAGGATATCTTGGCTGAATAAATAAATGAACAAAGAATATATAGATGGGAGAATCAAGCAAATCAATTTAAATACAGATTGACTCATAAGATTTCTGTTTTACATAAAAAGCAAATAGATGAAGTTATCTCAGTATGCAGGTTACAAACTACTAAAGACCCTCCTGATAAAAATAAGTAAAATTGTGAGTAAAAGTAACTTGCAAATTTCAGATAAGCCACTGTGGTAGCACTGTAATGAGAAATCTAAGAAAGCACTGAAATGAAGTGAAAGTAGGAAAACTAGGGGTTAAACATTCTTCAAAGCAAGTCAGAATCTGGAGACCTTGAAGTTCTATTGAAATATGTTAGTTTTGACAAATTTAAACATTTGTGTTCATGCAGATATTTTTTGAACAAGGCAATTAAATGAGATTAATTTTAAAAACAACTGAAAAATACATATTTGAAATGTAAAAATGCAACTCTGACCTCAAATGAAAAACCATAGTGGAAATTAAGTATTAAGAAGGAATAATAGGAGTAGAAGGATGTGTGCTCACTCCCTCGTGCAAAAGCACCAGAATTACAACTTAACTGCTGAACAATCATCTACAGAAAGACTCTGGAACCCAAAAGTCACCCTACATCCAGAGACAAAGGAGAAGCTGCAATGAGAAGGTAGGAGGGGCAGAATCACAATAAAATCAAATCCCATAACCACTGGGTGGGTGACTCACAAACTGAAAAACAGTTATACCACAGAAGTCCAGCAACTGGAGTGAGGGTTCTGAGCCCCCAGTCAGGCTTCCCAACCTGGGGGTCCGGCAACAGGAGGAGGAATCCCCAGAGGATCAGACTTTGAAGGCCAGCGGGATTTGATTGCAGGTCCTCCACAGGACTGGGGGAAACAAAGACTCCACTATTGGAGCACACAAAAATTAGTGTGCTCACCAGGACTCAGGGGGAAGAAACAGTGATCCCATAGGAGACTAAACCAGACCTACCTGCTGGTGCTAGAGGATTGCCTGCAGAGGTGGGGGGCAGCTGTGGCTCACGGTGGGGACAGGGACACTGGCAGCAGGGGTTCTGGGAAGTGCTCATTGGCGTGAGCTCTCCCAGAGTCCACCATTAGTCCTGCCAAAGAGCCTGTAAGCTCCACTGCTGGGTCACCTCAGGCCAAACAACCAACAGGGTGGGACTGCAGCCCCACTCATTGGCGGACAAGCAGATTAAAGTTTTACTGAGCTCCACCCACCAAAGCAACACCCAGCCCTACCCACCGCCAGTCCCTCCCATCAGGAAGCATGCACAAGCCTCTTAGCTTCCTCCACAAGAGGGCAGACAGAAGTATCAAGCAGTATTAGCAGTATTTCATTCTGTGGAACTGAAAACCATAGCCACAAAAAGAGAAAATGAAAAGGCAGAGGGCTTTGTATGAGATGAAGGGACAAGATAAAACACCAGAAAAACAACTAAATGAAGTGGAGAGAGGCAACCTTCCAGAAAAAGAATTCAGAATAATGATAGTGAAGATGATCTAGGACTTTGAGAAAACACTGGATGCAAAGATGGAAAAGATGCAAGAAAAGTTCAACAAAGACTTAGAAGAATTAAAGAACAAACAAACAGAGATAAGCAATACAATAACTGAAATGAAAAATACACTAGAAGGAACCAATAGCAGAACAACTGAGGCAGAAGAACAAACAAGTGACCTGTAAGACAGAATGGTGAAAATCACTGATGCAGAAAAGAATAAAGAAAAAAGAATGAAAAGAAATGAAGACAGACTAAGATACCTCTGGGACAATGTTAAATGCGCCAACATTTGCATTATAGGGGTGCCAGAAAGAGAAGAGAGAGAAAGAGGACTCAAGAAAATATTGAAAGAGATTATAGGTGAAAACTTCCCTAACGTGGCAAAGGAAATAGCAACCCAAGTGCAGGAAGTGCAGAGAGTCCCAGGCAGGATAAACCCAAGGAGAAACACACCAAGACACATAGCAGTCAAATTGACAAAAATTAAAGACAGAGCAAAGTTATTAAAAGCAACAAGCAGAAAACAACAACATACAAGGAAACTCCCATAAAGTTCACAGCTGATTTCTCAGCAGAAATTCTCCAGGCCAGAAGGCAGTGGCACAATTTATCTAAAGTGATAACAGGCAAGAACCTACAATCAAGAACACTCTACCCAGCAAGGATCTCATTCAGATTCAATGGAGAAATCAAAAGCTTTACAGACAAAAAAAGGCTAAGAGAATTCAGCACCACCAAATCAGCCCTACAACAAATGCTAAAGGAACTTCTCGAAGTGGGAAATACAAGAGAAGAAAAGGACCTACAAAAAACAAACAAACAATTAAGAAAATGATAATAGGAACATACATATCAATAATTACCTTGAATATAATTGGACTAAATGTTCTAACCAAAAGACACAGACTGACTGAATGGATACAAAAACAAGATCCATATATATGCTGTCTATAAGAGACCCACTTCAGACCTAGGGACACATACAGATTGAAAGTGAGGGGATTGAAAAAGATATTCCTTGCAAATGGAAATCAAAAGGAAGCTGGAGTAGTGATACTCATATCAGATAAAATAGACTTTAAAATAAAAAATATTGCAACAGAAAAGAAAGGACACTACATAATGATCAAGGAATCAATCCAAGAAGAGGAGATAACAATTTTAAATATATATGCACCCAATATAAGAGCACCCCAATACACAAGGCAAATGCTAACAGCTATAAAAGAAGAAATCAACAGTAACACAATAATAGTGTGGGATTTTTAACACCCCACTTACACCAATGGACAGATCATCCAGACAGAAAATTAATATGGAAACACAAGCTTTAAATGACACAATATACCAGCTAGATTTAATAGATATTTATAGGACATTACATCCAAAAACATCAGATTATACTTTCTTCTCAAATGCACATGGAACATTCTCCAGGATAGATCACATCTTGGGTCACAAATCAAGCCTTGGTAAATTCAAGAAAATTGAAATCATATCAAGCACCTTTTCTGACCACAACACCATGAGATTAAAAATCAATTACAGGAAAAAAACTGTAAAAAACACAAACACATGGAGGCTAAATAATATGCTACTAAATAACCAAGAGATCACTAAATAACCAAGAAATCAAAGAGGAAATCAAAAAATACCTAGAGACAAATGACAGTGAAAACACAACAAACCAAACCCATGGGATACAGCAAAAGCAGTTCTAAGAGGTAAGTTTATAGCAATACATTCCTACCTCAAGAAACAGGAAAATACCAAATAAACAATCTAACCTTACACCTAAAGAAACTAGAGAAAGAAGAGCAAACAAAACCCAAAGTAAGTAGATGGGGAGAAATCATAAAGATCAGAGCAGAAATAAATGAAATGGAAACAAACAAATAAACAAAAAACAATAGCAAAAATCAATAAAACTAATAGCTGGTTCTTTAGGAAGATAAACAAAACTGATAAACCTTTAGCAAGACTCATCAAGAAAAGGAGGGAGAAGACTCAAATCAATAAAATTAAAAATGAAACTGGAGACATTACAATGGACATTGCAGAAATAAAAAGCACCATAAGAGACTACTACGAGCAACTATATGCCAATAAAATGGACAACCTGGATGAAATGGACAGATTCTTAGAAAGGTATAACCTTCCAAGACTGAATCAGGAAGAAATAGAAAATATGAACAGACCGGTCACAAGTAATGAAATTGAAACAGTGATTAAAAATCTCCCAACAAACAAAAGTCCAGGACCAGGTGGCTTCACAGGTGAATTTTTCAGACATTTAGAGAAGAGTTAACACCCATCCTTCTCAAGCTCTTCCAAAACACTTCAGACAAAGGAACACTCGCAAACTCATTCTATGAGGCCACCATCACCCTGATACCAAAACTAGACAAAGAAGTCATGAAAAAAGGAAATTACAGACCAATATCAGTGATGAATTTAGATTCAAGAATCCTCAACAAAATACTAGCCAACAGAATCCAACAACACATTAAAAGGATCATACACCATGATCAAGTGGGATTTATCCCTGGAATGCAAGGATTCTTCAATATATGCAAATCAATCAATGTGATACATCATATTAACAAATTGAAGGATAAAAACCACATGATCATCTCCATAGATGCAGAAAAAGCTTTTGACAAAATTCAACACCCATTTATAATAAAAGCTCTCCAGAATGTGAGAATAGGGGAAATCTACCTCAACATAATAAAGGCCATATGACAATCCCACAGCAAACATCCTTCTCAATGGTGAAAAACTGAAAGCATTCCCTCTAAGATCAGGAACAAGACAAGGATGTCCATTCTCTCCAACTATTAACATAGTTTTGGAAGTTTTAGCCACAACAATTAGAGAAGAAAAAGAAATAAAATGAATCCAATTGGAAAAGAAGAAGTAAAACTGTTTGCAGATGACTATACATAGAAAATCCTAAAGATGCCACCAGAAAACTGCTTGAACTAATCAATGAATTTGGTAAAGTTGCAGGATACAAAATTAACACACAGAAATCTCTTGCATTTCTATATACTAAAAATGAAAGATCAGAAAGAGAAATTAAGGAAACACTCCCATTTACCATTGAAACAAAAAGAATAAAATACCTAGGAATAACCTAACTAAGGAGGTGAAAGACCAGTACTCAGAAAACTATAAGACAGTAATGAAAGAATTCAAAGATGACACACACAGATAGAGAGATATACCATGTTCTTGGATTGGAAGAATCAACAGTGTGAAAATGACTATGCTATTCAAAGCAATCTACAGATTCAATACAATCCCTGTCAAATTACCATGGCATTTTTTATAGCACTAGAACTAAAAATCCTAAAATTTGTATGGAGATACAAAAGACCCCAAATAACCAGTGCAATCTGGAGGGAAAAAATGCAGCTGGAAGAATCAGACTCCCTGACCTCAGACTATACTACAAGGCTACAGTAATCAAGACACTATGGTTCTGGCACAAAAAGAGAAAGATAGATCAATCGAACGGGATAGCAAGCCCAGAGATAAACTATGGTCAACTAATCTATGACAAAGGAGGCAAGGATATACAATGGAGAAAAGACAGCCCTCTTCAGTAAGTGGTGCTGGGAAAATTGGACAGCTACATGTAAAATAAAGAAATTAGAACACTCCCTAACACTATACACAAAAGTAAACTCAAAATGGGTTAAAGACCTAAATGTAAGGCCAGACAGTATAAAACTCCTAGAGGAAAACATAGGAAGAACACTCTTTGACATAAATCACAGCAAGATCTTTTTTGACCCACTTCCTAGAGTAATGGAAATAAAAACAAAAATAAATAATGAAACTGATGAAACTTCAAAGTTTCTGCACAGCAAAGGAAACTATAAGCAAGACAAAAAGACAACCCTGAGAATGGGAGAAAATATTTGCAAATGAATCAACAAAGGATTGATCTCCAAAATGTATAAATATTTCATGCAGCTCAGTATCAAAAAAACAACCCAATCCAAAAATGGGCAGAAGACCTAAATAGGCATTTCTCCAAAGAAGACATGCAAATGGCCAAGAGGCCCATGAAAAGCTGCTCAACATCACTAATTATTAGAGAAATGTAAATCAAAACGACAATGAGGTATCATCACCTCACACCGGTGAGAATGGTATGATCAGAAAATCTACAAACAGTAAATGCTAGAGAGGGTGTGGAGAAAAGAGAACCCTCTTGCACAGTTGGTCAGAATGTAAATTGATACAGCCACTATGGAGAACAGTACCGAAGTTCCTTGAAAAACTAAAAACAAAGTTACCATATGACCCAGCAATCCCACCACTGGGCATATACCCAGAGAACACCATAATTCAAAAAGACACATGCACCCCAGTGTTCATTGCAGTACTATTTACAATAGCCAGGACATGGAAGCAACCTAAATGTCCATCAAGAGATGAATAAAGAAGATGTGGTATATATATACAATGAAATATTACTCAGCCATAAAAAGGAAAAAAATTGGGACATTTGTAGAGACATGGATGGACCTAAAGTCTGTCATACAGAGTGAAGTAAGTCAGAAAGAGAAAAACAAATATTGTATATTAACACATATGTGCGGAATAGAGAAAAATGGTACAAATCAACCGGTTTTCAAGGCAGAAATAGAGACACAAATGTAGAGAACAAACATATGGACTCCAAGTGGGGAAAGTGGGGGTTGAGGGCTGGGGTGGGATGAATTGGGAGATTGGGATTGCCATATATACATTACTCATAAGAAAAAAAATCAAATTGTACACTTTAAATATATGTAGTTTATTGTATGTCAGTTGTATCTCAATAAAAGAAAAAAGAATGAATAATAATTAAAACATTGTCTATCTAAATATCTAAGAGGTGAAGTTGTATTTAGAAGGAAATGTTTAGCTTTCCTTTGAGATACAAGAAAATGTATAAAATATTCACCTGAGTCCAAAGTAAGATATTTATTAAAAGAAAAATAGAATAAAGTCAAGATAGTCTAAAGATGGAAATTTCAAAGATAGGATCTGTACTTTATGAAACTGAGAACAAAATAAGTCAACAAAGCCAAAATTCGGTTTTCTGAAATGCATAACATGGATATGTATTTCTTATGACTCATTGAAATCGAAAGAAAAAGCAAAGATAAACAATAATATACATGAAAAGGAGACATAACCACACATATAATAAAAAATGAGTATTATGAATATAAGCCAATAAATATGAACTTTTCAAAATTAATAATTACTTTGAAAAATAAAACTTTCTGAATATGACTCAAGGAGATAGTAAAAACATGAGATGCTATATAGCCATTAAAGAAAAATTATGAGTTAAAGGTCTCCCTATAACTAAAATACTAGTTTCAGCAGTTTCACAGACAAATTCAATCAAATATTTGTGGGACATATATATTTTACACAAAGTTAACCAATAAAAAAAGAAAAAGCAACAACTTTAAAAGAAAGCATTTATAAGAAATCTATGCATGCATCACACTTAATGTTGAAATAATAAAGCCTTTTCCTTTCTCTATAGTCAATACTATTTCAGAGATGTCCATGGTACAATATTTTTTAAAATTTATTTTATTTATTTATTGGCTGCTTTGGGTCCTCATTGCTGCACATGGGCTTCCTCTAGTTGCTGCGGGCAGGGGCTAGTCTTCGTTGTGGTGCAGGGGCTCCTCATTGTAGTGGCTTCTCTTGTGGAGCACAGGCTCTAAGTGAGTGGGCTTCAGTAGTTGCAGCACATGGGCTCAATAGTTGTGGCTCACGGGCTCTAAAGCGCAGGCTCAGTAGCTGTGGCACACAGGCTTAGTTGCTCTGCGGCATGGGGGATCTTCCTGGAGCAGGGTTTGAACCCATGTTCCCTGCATTGGCAGGTGGATTCTTAACTACTGCGCCACCCAGGAAGTCCCAGGGTATAATATTTTTATGTAGCATTGTCACTAGAAAAGAAATAAAAGTTATAAAATTTCAAAAGGAAAAACAAATGGACCACAATTTTCAAATAATAGGATTATGTATGTAGAAGATCATATATAATTATTACCTTATTTTCTCTTTTCCAATTTCCATATATTTTATTGTTTTTTCTGACCAGGACTTCTAGTAAAATGTTGACTAGAAATACCAGTAATGACTATTCCTGTCTTATTGTTAATCTCATAAGGAAAGCTTTCAACATTCTGTCTTTAAGTATAGCATTTGCTTTAGGTTGTATTTAAGATCTCTTTTGTCATATAATATAGTTTCTTTTTCTTCTTTTTTTTTTTTTTGCTATGATAGTTTTTTAAGTTTATAATGAATGGGTATTGAATTTCATCAAGTGATTCTTTCTGTACTTATTTAAAAGCTTATCTGATTTTTATCTTTATACTGTTAACATTGTTCATTATTTGTCTTTGTTTTCTCTTTTAAAACTGTTTTTCATTACATAGTAAAGATGAACATGTGATTCAGTAAGAACACTTTGACATGTACCTTGGAAAATGATTGTACACCTGTCTCTGGAGACATGAACAGAAATGTTCACTGCAGTATTGTCCATAATTGCTTCCCCCCCCCAAAATTGGGAAACAATTCATCACATCTATCAAAAGCACAATGGAAAAACACAATTTTGTTATGCAATGAAGCACTAAAATGTGTGAACTTCAGCTATATATGCAGAAATGGAGAAACTGCAAAAACATTAAGCAAAACAAGCAAATCGCTGAAGAATATATATACTCTGATTGCATTCTTATAATCTTTAACAGTAGTGAGGTTAATTAGGTAGCAAAATTATGAAGAGATTCAATAGAACTAGCAAAATATTTGTGAAAGTTGTTACCCCTGGGGAGGTATGGCAGGGAATGCTTTGGGGGCAGGACACGGAAGGGTCCTGGTAATATGCTATTTCTTAAGCTGAGTATATGAGTGTTAATTTTATTATAAATCTTTGAATTGTTCTTAAACATTATATACTTTTCTAAATTAATGATAAATATCATAATAAAATACTTTAAAATAATAAATATGTGAATATATAGCTGACTATACCGTAGTGAAATTTTACTTCTACTAGGAAAGGGGGGATACTTTAGATACTGTAGAGAACTAATATTTTTAAAATATATACATCTTCTCTGAAGTAATTCATTCTTTTTCTTTGACAGTTTATTACAGATTTTCATTATATAGTATTTGTTTTTAACTTCCTTTTGCCAGTCTTGCCCACTAATTTTAGGCTCTTTGATGGCGAAGATCACCTGTTGTTCAGTCAAGTATACTATGCCTATTGTCTATTGCCTGGCAAGCAGCATTTGCTCACTTTATATTTGTAAGTCAGTGAATGGGCTAATGCATAAAAAATAGTGAAAAGCAAATGGGGAAGTTAGCAAATATTAATTTGCTCTCCTTATATTGAGACTTACAGCTCATTATTTAGGGATGCTTAATTTTTCTCTAATAATGCTTATGATATAAACAAATTGTAAGATTTGTGGCTACTACATCCAGTAGCCACAAAATGAAAAACATCAACAAAAAAATAAAAACTAGTATAGGGATAAATTAGAAAGTATAAGCTTACTTATTTGGCTGACTTTTTGCAGCTGCATTTCATAGTCCTTTTTGAATTATAGCCTAATTTAAAGGAGACATTAGCTTTCTGCAATGTCTGCAAAAATGTCTTTCTGCCATAAAACATTAAAACATCCCGCATTTTCCTGGGGGAAATATTATTTCTCAATTTGTTATTGCAATAACGGAGACCATAGCTGTGAGTGATAATCTCAGAATGGGGAATAAAATTACTGATACTTTTTTTCCTGTAATGATAAATACCTCACCACTAGAGTGGTTTTATCCCTTTTCAACAGAAGCATCAACTCGATTCACAGCTTATCTTTGTCAGAAATATTCATATGGCCTCTGAGCATATACCATAATTTCAGTTTAGATCCTCAATGCAAAACTCAGAGCTTTATTTAGTTCTTCCAATACTTAAACAGCAGTGATACAGTTTCAGAAAAGTTATCCCATAGTTCCTTAGTTTTGCATTGGGGTTCTTCATTTTCACTCTTTAATTCTGTAAAGAAGAAACCACTGACTAGTGTGCTTTCCAAACTCCCTCTCCACCTTATTGCATATGATGCATTCAGATGCTAGGGCACTGAGTTGCCAAAAATTGTAAAGCTGCTTGCAACCGCCTCATTAACACCAATATTGGTAAGAATGAAAAGCAGGACCACTCTATGCTAATTACATATATCCTGAATATACTAAAAAGTTGGAGTTATTTTAGTGCTTATATACTTCAAGGGAATGCCTGCAACTGTGACCGATCTTCAGGAAAGGCTCCCTGAATTATAAAATGCAGGTAGAGATAAGGCCACAGTTAATAATACTAGGAACTGAGTGGTAACCCAGGAAGTGGATAAGGGGAAGGTAATGAACTGGTAATGCACACTCCCTGCACCACTAGGCATCCCTTTGCTTGAGTTGACACAATGTATACGTTTTCATATGTATTAAGGGGACAAGCAAGGAGAACATGGAATCTGTTTCTAAGCAACTCCTCAAAATAGGTCTGACCTTTTGTTGGGAAGAGTTTAAATGAAGGTTGAGAGAGCTATTTTTATAAAAAGCACTTTAAGACTTTAGGTACCTACTGAGCTGTTGGAGAGTCCAAGAGAAGGATGAAGGGAAGTCAAGTACAATCAGCATCTTGAAGGGTTTTCAATTCTTGGCTCACCTAAGCAAATTGTCCCCCCAGTTGCCTTGGAGGTATCAAACAAAAACAATAACAGCAACCACAAAAAAAGTCAGAGGCAGTAAGAGGAGAAGAGCCAACTTTGCCTGGAAGCTTCTATGGCATCAACATAGAGCCTCAAGGAAAAAATAGCTAATGGGGTAGAGGTCATATGTATCTGGTCAAATGCCCTGATCTTGCATAAGTATAGATGGGAGTTAGTCACTTTGAGTATTGACAGTTATCTGAGCCCTTTGTACCCACAGATTGCTGTGGTTAAAGGAAATTTTTGTTGTACTTTATCGTTTATAACCACATTCATATTCAAATATTGTAAATTCAGGCTATCGTGATTTAAATTGTGGAATAATGGGTTACAGTTAAACTTTAGTTTAAGTATGTTGTTTCTCTGTAAATGATAAAGATTCATAATGCAATTCAAATGTTGTTGACTGTTAGAATTTAAGCAGATTTCCGCCATCACACTCAACATTTCCGTTTATTTTATACGTTTTGAAAATTCTAGAGTATCTCAAACATACAAAAAGGACAGAAAATATTTTTTAAAAAACCTGTGTGCCCACAGATACAATCTTGCAAATGTTTATGTATTTATATATTTACTTCAGCTCTATTTTTTAAAACAATAAAAAATACGGATTCAGTTTAAACAAATGCCATCCTTTTTCTCCATCATTTCTCCTCATAAGTACCTACTATGTTAAAGTTAGTAAACTTCTTTGTGGTCCGTATATATTTTTCTTTATGTTATCCATATTCCAGTGCCTCTACAAGTGATATACAGTATTTCCAGATACATTTAAATTTTTTACCTACCTGATACATACATTGATCTTCCTGCTTTTTAATCTGAAGGCATTTTCTGTCTACGGAAAAGTGCTCAGTTCATCCATAGCAGGGCAGAAATGCTAAAGAGTTAATATGCCTGGACAATCCTAAACAATTGGAGGTTGATGGAAAATAGGAGCTTACTGCATCCAACCGTGATTTCATGGTCATTATTGCTCAAAAGGAGAGTAATTAAGTGAATCGATTTAAAGAAAAATATTAAGTAAATAATATAATGGAAGATCACACTTATGGCAAAACTCACAAAGGTGGTTTGTGTGCAAAACCTAGGAGTCTAAGAAGGCATGTGAGGTAAGGAGGGGAAACCTGTCTTGAGGATCAAGGGTCTGAATTACTCTGAGTTCCATCTTTCACCACTGTCTCTCATTTTCTTATTGATCCATTCCACAAGCATGTGTTGATTCTGAGTTAAACTCCATACCATCGCTGGGAGTTCCTAGAGGAAATGAGCAAAAGTTGGCTACAGCAGTAACCATCATTTAACATACCTTGCATTGGTTTTCTTCCCTTTCTTCCTTTCTCATTTTCCCACTTTCTCTTCTTGTGCTTATCTTACAAACAAAATGCGTACCGGAAGATCTTTGTCTGATGTTCTGCCTTTGGGGTACCTCAGAATAAGACAGGTGGTCTAAATTGCTCTGTGTATACATATTTTCTTTTTGCTTCTAGCCGTTCTTTCATTTCAGGCACATAAACAGCAGCCACACTGAGTCCATTGATAAACTGGAACAGGTGATGCTAATTTATAACTCTGTGCTTTGCCTGATCTTACATATGGTCTCTGTAGCCTACCTATACAATGTGCATCTCAGTGCACATAGCTTGCTCTCACCCACGTGCCTGTTTCCTTGCTGATGTTACTACCTCTTGCCTGAAATGCCTTTATTACTGCCTTGGAAGTCCTGCTCCTCCTTCAAGATTCCACTCAAAACTTTATCTTTTCCTAAAACTTTCCCTTGACATTCTCAAAGCTCAATTACCAGCTCCTCAAAATGTTCATAACACTTTGCCAATTTTAGGACTTATCAAAGTGTTTTGCTCAATATACTATCATTCTTAGTGACACATCTGTGCTTCTCGATCAGTTGTGAATTCCTTGATATCATGAGATGTGTCTTGGTGTTACTATATTGTATAGTTTTTTTTAATATATTAGCATCTGTTTAATAAACCAATAATAACTAATCAGATTAAATATAAAGATTTTAAAATAATTTTATAAGCTAGATTTAACTTACTAAATAGACTTAATAAACACACTAATTAAATTTTTGATTTAATTTTGTCATTTTTCTTAATTCTGAAAAAGTGCTAAAATGTAGATCATATTGTCTGCATAGCAAATTAAGTATGGTAGATTGAAAAATTGTTTGTAATTTTTCATTACACTGTTGTTTTTGCTTCATGATGTAGACAGCATTCTATCCCATCCCTAGATTGTGGGTTTAGCTATGTCATGTGCTTTGGACAAAGATATGTCTATGGAAATGACAGTAAAGCAATTACAAGGCCATAAGGGGACTCACATGATTTTATTTTGTTCGCGTGTATGCCTCTAACACTACCACACAACAGCTTCCCTTGAGTAATGGCTCTTCCTTCAACCTCCACCCCAGGATGACACAAATAGAGAAGACCAAAGCATCTAGAAGTGCATTCTGGAGAAGGGAAATCTCAGCTGAGAGCAGAATGTCATACTTTTCCTCCAGCTGAAATTCTAATAGTAGGTTGTGTCATGTAAAAAAAGTGACCCTAAAAACAAGGCATGATAATAAGTTCATTGTTAATGCCACTTTTTATAATTTTATTATTCTTACCAATTTTGTTTGGTTAATTAAATTATCTGTAGGTTCGAGTAAGTGCCAGCCAGGTTGTGTTTTCACATAGAAACTCCAGAAAGATGAATGGTTAGTTTTAATGAGTCCACCTTATAATTAAAATCAACAGCAACAATATTAACAATATCTCAAGATATTAGAAAAGAGAGGTATCAATTATTTTCCATCAACTCATAGTTATATGTCTGTCGCATAACTGGCTGTATTCCACTCAAATAATTCAGACATGCCTCTGGTGCTGGAAAACTAATTACACTCTTTTTTTACACTTAATAAGTCCCATAAATCATAGTGTTTAATTTTGCAGTGCAATATTTCATCTCATACAAGGTGAAAAAATGTAGCTTTCCTTGGCAGGAAAATAACCTAACAGAACTATTATTAGTAAATGAAAAGTCACTAGTCTATAAATTCACATTATTAGATTATTTCATTGTTTTGGTCACCTGAGGTTCATGTTTATAAACCTTGCCTCTTTCTTCCCAGGTACACTTCTTTATTAAAACTAAAATGTAACCATAATTCGAAAGTGGAGCCATAGCATTGCTTAAGATAGTTATACCGATTTCAAACCAAACAGTTCTGCTCAAGTTGGTCTCTGTAGGTTCACTCCTGCATTTCACAATAAGACAACGGAAGGCCTTTGAAATGTAATTGTGAGAGAACTACACCCAAGCTTTTGAAATACTCTATGAAGGAAGCTGGGTATATAGTTTGCTGCTATTTGGGTTTCATTCAGTTTGAAAGATACACAATCATATGATTATTGGGGAGTTTCAGAATATTTCCAGTAGAAATCTAGGAATATTTTATTTTTTGTGTCTTCTATTATTATCCATATTCACTACTTCAGAAAATATTTATAAGTATCCCAAATAAAAAATGTTGTTGCTGAAAGATACATGATTTAGGATCAGGGTTGGAGAACACATAATGGATTATATTATAAGCCTTTCCTTTATTCCTCTATTCCAGTGCTTGGCAAACTGTACATCCTGAAGACCAAATCTGGACTGCCGCCTTTTTGGTAAACAGACATGCCTGTTGATCTGTGAATTATCTCTGGCTGCTCTCACACTACAGTGGCAGAGGTGAGTAGTTGCAGAAGAGACTGAGTGATTTTTGCAAAGCCTAAAAGATTTCCTGTCTGGCCCTTTACAGAACATGTTTGCTGAATTCTGCTCTTTTCAATACTGTTTAATATGCATGCTTACTGTATAGTGGAATTGTACACAGTTTAATGTGTAAAATGAGAAAATTGGATTTTTAGAGAACTTAAGTGGTTGCTTAAAATAGTATAGTTAACTAGAGGCAATTCTAGTATTCAACTGATATTGCATTGTTCTGAATTCAGTGTGTTTCCTCTATTATGAGAATATGAGACCTGCTAGTTAAGCTGTACAAACTAGCCATCATTAAAAATTAGGGCACTTATTAAAAAATATTCATTATCTACCCTATAAAATGAGATTTTCACTTATATATAGGCTATTGTGTTATTATATTTTAGAGATTGAATCAATTTCACTACACAGTAATCTTCATCATGTTTTTAGCTGAAAGGATCAGCCTAAAGGACATCTCATTCAATACCCTAATGTCAAAGTTTCTTGACTTCCTTCTTCTGTTCTTCACCACACTTTTTATCAGGAGCCAGACAATCTACCATCATTCATGGACACTCACTTGTGAAATGGCAGAATCATAGATTTCTCTTTGAGCTCTTATGTTTTTCACTACTCTAGCTTTATTCCCCACCAAACACCTGATCTTTGTGCATCAAAACTGTATATTCCTTTTCATTTAGAAATCCACTTTCAGGCATTTATACCATAAGTTATTCTTGCACTTGTCTAAACAAATATATTTTATTCTGTAATAAGGAAACAAATCTGCCAATTACCTAAATTCAAATAGAAAAGATAAATAAATCTTGGTATGTCCAGCTGTTAAAAATAATGAATTACCTTTTAATAAAGTTGTATCTATAACACGTATTATGAAATGAAAAGAGTAAGATGCACAAATGTGAGCAGACTCCTCTGCTCAGTTCTGCTCCCTCCAGTGTGATTGTCCATTTCTTTTCTTCTGTTTAGCTTCATTGCATTGCTATGGGCCAGGTGCCCGAGACAGAAACCTAGTCTCCTTTGCACCACCGTATCCCTTGTCTATTATTGGTCAGGAAGTTTGGTACATATTATCTCCAAAATAACTCTCCAGCTCCATCCTTTGTGCCTCATTTCAGCTGTCATGGCTTTAGGACAAGCTCTTATTTCTCTTTGCTGATCTTCTGAACTCCTCCAACAAACTCCTGACCCCTGTTTGAGGAAGCAGTATTTCTTCAAGTCTTGCAATTAGTTCTCCCCACCGCCTCCAGACATTATTTTTAAAGAGACACTTGATTACATCAATCTTCTTTTTCAAAACTTTAAATGACCCTATTGCTCTTGTGATGAAGCCTAACCTCCTATCATAGAATATCTTTTCTTTCATGACCTGGGGGCAGCTGCCCTCTTCAGTAGGGGTCAAAAATCTCTTATGCTTGCAGGAATCCAGAAGGAGATGTCAATTAACAAAATGAACCTAGTGGACAGTGTGTCCAGTTTCATCTGAACAGCTGCTCCTTAGCTTTGGGCAAGCATTGCCAACTGAGGGTGTATGTCCAGTCTCTGCCTTTAATACCACCACTAACTCCCATTATTAAATATGCAAGGCCAGCTCTAATATCACTTTCCTCTCATAGTTATTTCTGACCAACCCTTCCTCCATCTCCCACCCAAGTTCTAATTAAATGCCTCTTATCTGTGTCCAGGACACTTCATTTATATTCTCACGATGTTCTTCACCACCATGTATTTTAGTTATCATTTGACATGTCTATCTTTCTTCTTAAAATGTGATCTCCATACAGGTAGGGAGTATACCATTTATCTTGTATAATTCTCAAGGCTGAGGTGCTGCATATATGAGAAATGAATTGACATTTGATGCATCAAAAAGTAAGACTACAAATAAAATCCTTCATGGACTGAAAAGCAAAGTATAGTTAATTCAATCTTAACACTGAGGAGGATGATAAATGCTTCATTGAAGGAAGGATTTTTCAAATGAATCTTGAGGAGTGAATAGGAATTTCCAGATAGAAGATGAAGTTGTGAAGGATGAGAGGGAGAATGAGAGAAAGGATTCTGTACTCAGGAGACAAGCATTTGCAGACTCACACAGATTGTGGCGTGGGCTGGGAATGGAACAGTGAATCGCATGGGATGAGGAGAGGTGGGAACTATCTGGGTTCTAGGACTGTAGACTGGGTTCAAAGTTATATACATATTCCAGATGACATTGTAAGGTTTTGAGATTTTATCTTATGGGGTATGGGAAGCCAGGGATATTTGTAAAGTGGGATATTTCTATGATTTATGTTATATCTTTTACTTAGAAAAAAATGTAGTTCTTTCAGCCACATAGAGACCGTCTTGGCTGGAGAAAGAACTTGAGCATGTTGCTGAAAACCTACAAGGTACAAAGGATGAGGCATTGACTTGAGGAGTAAGAGATGGGAGAGCCACAGATGGTGGACATGCAGAACTTGCAGTTTGTAAATTCTGCCCTCTTGCCAAAGCAGGACCCTTTGGCTAGAAGGCTTACTCTTCACCCAGCATGCTCCCTTCCTATGTATTCTTCAACATACTTTGGGGAGGAAGAGCTCTTTGATAAAACCCACACCTCTGACCCTTAGTCCATATGAAAGATCCTCAAGTCTTAATGTTCTCCTAGCCCTTCTTCAGCACTCTAGAAGCACATGCATTCACAGAATGTCTCTCTGTTAATTTTTTTTTCTTTTTGGAGTATAGTTGCTTTACGATATTGTGTTAGTTTCTGCTGTACAATGAAGGGAATCAGCTATATGCATACATATATCCCCTCCCTCTTGGACCTCCCTCGCACCCCCCACCCCCATCCCACCCTCCTAGCTCATCACAGAGCACCAAGCTGAGCTCCCTGTGCTATACAGCAGGTTCTCAGTAGCTATCAGTTTTACACATGGTACTGTGTATATGTCAATCCTAATCTCTCAGTTGGTCCCACCCTCATTCCTGTGTCCATTTGTCTGCTTTCTAAGTCTGTGTCTCTTTTCCTGCCCTGCAAATAGGTTCATCTGTACCATTTTTCTAGATTCCACATATATGCATTAATATATGGTAT
Organism: Hippopotamus amphibius kiboko; assembly: GCF_030028045.1. Lineage (NCBI taxonomy): Eukaryota > Metazoa > Chordata > Mammalia > Artiodactyla > Hippopotamidae > Hippopotamus > Hippopotamus amphibius. The sequence continues at coordinate 74,166,804 of NC_080187.1, forward strand.
TTGTTTTATTTTTTCTTTCTGACTTACTTCGCTGTGTCATATGTTGAGGAAAGTACCTGTGAGTTGTCTTGTAGTATCTCTTTTTAACCAAGCATGGTAGGCCACAGGAGAAGACTGTTGAATTCATAAATAAAAGAAAGACTGATGAAGTAATTGTGGAGAATATGAGATACCAGATAGTTAATATAACTGGACTTATTACCCTCTTTTAAATCTTCCTAGCTTTGACCGCCTTTCTACTCTTTTGCTTCAATAATTTGAGATAATGCTTCCTTTAATGACTAAGTGTTCAAAACGGATTGTTAATTTTTATTTAATAAAACACATATTGTGCTTTAAGTGCTACATCATCAAAAACCTGATATAGATTCAGCTATGAAAATTTAATTAAATTTTCTCTCATAAAAGCTGTCTAAATATGACTCTACAATGTAGCTCTGCTATAAGAGAGCTTATGCTGAAATAGTGCTAAAGATTTCAGTCAATTGAAGTATAACAGAGAACAAAATGAAAATTTAAGAAGATAATTATTTCTTTTATTGTTGAATTAAAATTAGGAGAAATACATTTTGCAAACAATTAGATACATAATTTTCCACATATTTCAGCTTATATTCTTCAATGCCTTAAAATATAAAAGTATGAAATAATATTTAATTCATTGTTTTTTCTTATCTAAAACTGGTTAACTTCGTGAATTTTATCTATTTAAAGAGAATCAGTAGTCAATTTTGAATAAACTCTTGGCCTGCATTGGAATCTGTTCTCCCTGACTCTTTTACAGTAACAGAAGTGAAATGAGCACCGTTCCTAATACATCTGTGTTTCATACGTCTTTCAGTGCTACATAGCTAAAGACCATTAAGGTCAACTTAATAATATCTATGCTCTCCTAATAATTAAAAATACTTATTATAGAACATTTATAACTAAAGTGTAGACAATGAAATACAGAGTTATCCTCTGCTTTGGAGGGAGGATAAATTGTTAGTGTTTTAGCAAATATGGCAGTATATAACGAAAGATTTAGAGATTCTCCATGGTGGGGGTTTGAAATGAATAGGCAGAACACAGAGGAATTTTAGGGCAGTGCAAGTACTTTGTATGATACTATGATGATGGATGTATGTCAGTATACATTTATCCAAACCCATAGAATGCATACCACAAAGAGTGAACCCTCAGGTAAACTATGGACTTTGGGTAATTTTGTATGTCAATGGAGGTTCATCCTTGGTAAAAATAAAATACCATTCTCGTGAGAAGTGTGGATAATGGGAAAGGCTTTGCATGTGTGGGGGCAGGGAATATATTGGAAAAATCTGTACTTCCCTCTCAATTTGTTATAAATCTAAACTTCTAAAAACGGTATTAAAAACTATTGCTGGAATTATTTTTTATCACGTTAGAGCTTAGAACCTGTGTTTATCTTCCCATCTACCCAGAGTAACATTAAAGTAACTGTAACTTAGAGCCATGTGACAATACTGAAAAGATAGAAACCAAAAACAAGAAAAAAATTTGTCCACCTTGGAGGAGGGATTAAGTGTCTTTGAAAGAGAGGGAGCATATGATATCATTTTAACATTTAAACCAAAACTTCAAGTCAAAATTTACACAGAACACGATTTCCGAGAAGATGAGGTCTACTTCACTCAGACTGTTGAGTCCATTAGGAAAACTTGTTGGCTTCAGAACAAGATAGAGACATGAAGAATCCAGTCACTTCCCACTGCCTCCAGTGAAGCAGCCCTGATCTGAATCGCCACACCTCTCATTTGGATGAATGCAATAAGTAGGTCTCCCCGCCTTCCTGTTGAATCCTAGAGTCAGCTCATCACAGCTTCAGTGTGATCCTTTAAAAACCGGATCATGATGCTTCTGTGTCCATAACCCGTGAATCCCTACATTCTTTGAGTGAGCTCTGAGGTCCTAACTGATCAACACAGTCCCATCTTTCTGACCTTCTCCTACTACTCTCCTCCTTGCTTCGGCCCCCTGGCCACCAGCCTTAGGTCATACTTCAAACATGCGAAGAGATGCTCCAACTTGCCTTGTTTGTATTGGCACTTCTGTTGGCTCTTAATGGTTTTTCAAAAGACATGCGCATGTCAGACTCCCTCACTGCCTTCAAGTCTACAAAGATATTACCTTCCCAGTGAGGCCTACTCTGCTGGGTTTAAAAGAGATATCTTTATCTTTCTTTAGCCTCCTCTGGCATCATACTTAACCTCTTTTCTTTACTATTTCATTATCTTAACTATTAATATACTAAATAATACATTTGTTTTTTTTTTAATTTTTTAATTTTTTAATTTTTATTTTTTATTTTTTTTTTGAGGTACACCAAGTTCAATCATCTGTATTTATACACATATCCCAGTATTCCCTCCCTCCCTCGACTGCCCCCCACCCTCCCTGTCCCAGTCCTCTAAGGCATCATGCATCCTTGAGCTGAACTCCCTTTGTTATACAGCAACTTCCCACTGGCTATCTATTTTACAGTTGGTAGTATATATATGTCTATGCTACTCTCTCACTTCATCTCAGCTTCCCTTTCACCCCCCGCCCCCCCAAACCTCAAGTTCTCCAGTCCATTCTCTGCATCTGCGTCCTTGTTCCTATCTTGTCACTGAGTTCATCAGTACCATTTTTAGATTCCGTATATGTGAGTTAGCATACAATATTTGTCTTTCTCTTTCTGACTTACTTCACTCTGTATGGCAGACTCTAGGTCTATCCACCTCATTACATGTAGCTCCATCTCATCCCTTTTTATAGCTGAGTAATATTCCATTGTATATATATGCCACATCTTCTGTATCCATTCATTTGCTGATGGGCATTTAGGTTGCTTCCATGTCCTGGCTATTGTAAATAGTGCTGCAATAAACATTATGGTACATGTTTCTTTTGGGATTATGGTTTTCTCTGGGTATATGCCCAGTAATGGGATTATTGGATCATATGGTAGTTCTATTTTTAGTTTTTTAAGGAACCTCCAAACTGTTTTCCACAGTGGCTGTACCAACTTACATTCCCACCAACAGTGCAGGAGAGTTCCCTTTTCTCCACACCCTCTCCAACATTTGTGGTTTCCAGATTTTGTGATGATGGCCATTCTGATCGGTGTGAGGTGATACCTCATTGTGGCTTTGACTTGCATTTCTCTGATGATGAGTGATGTTGAGCATCTTTTCACGTGTTTGTTGGCCATCTGTATGTCTTCTTTGGAGAAATGTCTATTTAGGTCTTCTGCCCATTTGTGGATTGGGTTATTTGCTTTCTTGGTGTTAAGCTGCATGAGCTGCTTGTATATTTTGGAGGTTAATCCTTTGTCCATTGTTTCATTGGCAACTATTTTTTCCCATTCTGAGAGTTGCCTTCTTGTCTTGTTTATGGTTTCTTTCACTGTGCAAAAGCTTTTAAGTTTGTTTTTATTTACTGTTTTTTTTTGCCTGTCTCTCCTCGATGCACTGTAACCTCCACAGTGATAAGAATATTAGTCTGCTTTATTCAATAATGAGTATCCCAGAATCTAGAATATTCTTTAGAACATAGTAGGTGTGCTATAAAAAAATTGTCAAGTCAATTAGTGGATAAAGAGTAAATTGAGTCTTTAAAGTAAAAAAAAAATGTTGAACAGAATAAATTAAAAAAAAAGGAAAAGACAGATCCATGGATCCTAGTGAAATTAGGTAAATTGTAAGGATAAACAGAAAAGTTTAAAAAAGTTCTTAAAGTGAAAAGTTTTACATATAAAAGAATATTAATTTTTGGCCTGGATTTCTCTTCAACAGGATGGATATAGGAGACAATTTTTGTTCTCAAAGTTCTGAGTCAAATTCTTTTAAATCTAGATTTCTATACTTAGCCAACTAGCAGTCATGTATGATTGCAGGATAAAGATATTTTTAAGTTTCTTAAGTCTAGGTAAGTTTTTCTCTCACAAAAACTTCCTGAAGTGAACATTACAAAAATATATATAATTATTAAAAAGAAACTGAAATCCAAGAATGACCAATAATTGTGATTCAGGAAATAGCAGGTCACAACAAGAATACAGTGAAAAGAAAAACAATGATGGGAGGAGGGCAGTGGACCTACAAAGCCACTGGTTCAAATTAGTATGAAAAAGAAATAGGATAACTGCTATGTATTTTATGACAGAGTCTGAAAAACCTTAATATTATAACAAAAATGTATGTAAATTTTGTCAATGAAAATAAGGAAAGCCTTTAAAAAATCTCTGAGGAAGACAAATACATCATATAGAAAGTATTGAAAATATGCAGTGAAATCATGACCTGATTTTGAGCTATTGCAGGTGTACGTTTAAAAGCATACCCATGTTCCCTTTTTATGCCTATGTGCATCTCTTTTAGGTTTCACAGATAGAGTTATATGAAATTCTCAGCTAATTTTATTGATACAATCACATTACCCTGTTCAGTAGAAAGATATATTAAATTATCATAATATTAGGGATTCTATTTATAATGATTTTATGTAATTATTATTTATACAAGCACACTAAAATACTTACAGATGACATAAGACATTTTCTAAAATAAGACACTGTGAAAGTGTTATATCTGACTTAAGCTTGAGTAGTGGATAGGAGGTATCATCTTACATAGAGATGATCATTTCTTCGTCCTTTTTGGAGTCAATGTATTTGTTTAAAGATAATGATTCAAGATGAACATGTTTAAATGTATATTTGAAGGGAACTATTAGAACTCAAAAATAAAATAACATAAAATGGGAAATGGAGGAACAGATTGATCAGGTGATAAAAACTGACGGCTCTTTAATAATCTAGGGTTAATAGAATGCATCTAACTTTTATAAATTAAGGACACAGATCACAAATATAAAATGTAAAGTTATGATAATTAGTAGAATAACTAAAAATGTTTAACAGTTAATGTGAAATATATGTATAGCATCTGAAAAATACACTAATATCAAATATGTTCACTTCTACTTTGTATGATTTCAGATGATTTTGTTGATTTTTAAAAATTTATGTATTTCTATATTTTTGCAATGTATAGCCACATAAAAATGACAAAATTATTACATTTAAATGTCCTTATTCTTATAAAAACAGTGCTTTTATATCTCAAAACTTTAAGATTATGGGATTTTCTAAGAAATTACGACACCAAACCATAATCTGCTATCACTTGTCTAGCCTAATCTCTAGTGGTGGTATTAAAAGGAATAAAAATAATCATGTGCTGGGGAAACACATTTATCAACAATGATTATAATTTAGTGTTTCAAGTATGAAGGCAATGTTACATACAAATTTTATAGATACTAAAAAGAAGACAAATCTAATGGTGAAAAATAGTTGTAGTGACCAGGGGTAATCAAGAGAGGCTTCAAGAAAAATGTGAGAATTCACTTGCCTTCTAAAAGGGGAAAGACATTTCATTATTTGAAGAAAAATATTCACGAGACGTACCATCCAAATGGATGTTTAAAAGCATAATTCACATCATGAGGGATGGGTATCAGTTAATTAGTAGGCTACTAAGATAATCTTTTACATTGAAAATAAAGTATTATTCACTTGCATTCAGGTTTAATTGCCTGCTGGGGTAGAAATCTAGGTAATATGCTGTAGTCAAATAAAGCATGAGGACTGCAATGGGTTACCACCATATACCTAAATGAGTAGAATACTTCATAAAATAGCATACATATTAGCCAGTTTTAAAAAATCTATAGCAACTGTTGATGCAGAGAAACTAGGCTCTCATACATTGCTGGTGAAGGTGTAAAACAGTGCAACCACTTTAGAAAACAGATTTTAAAAATAAGGTTAGACAATATTTTTAAACATTTTTTCATGAAAATTCATGCAGTTCACTCTTCCCTAATAATCATGAATAGGGAATTGCTGTATGTTCTGTTCTTTATACTATTCTTATATTTCAATCATACACAAATTGTTTATGCTTCTACATGTTAAAATTTATACATAAATTGTTACATTTCACATCATATTTTGTGTGAAGATCTGTATACAGCAGTGTTTGTTTAAAAAGCCTCAATAAACTGAAAATATTATATGAATAATGTACTTTATCAAGGCTCTAAAGAGTTAAAATATCCCATCTTCTGACCAAATGAGTAATGAGTAACCTCAAATTTGAAAAATAACAATTATTGAGTGATCTAACATCAGTTAGCCTTTGCACTACTGCATCAACGATTACACAGCAGAGTGACTTCTTAGGAATGGAAAGGACTCTGGCCTCAATGTACCAGAAAACCCATTCTAGAGAGACAGATATTAGTATGCAATCCAGCTGTGCCAACATCAGTTTGCCTGTCCTCTGGGAAAGAATATATGTTAAAGAAAAGATGGCAATTAATAGAAACACTGCTAAGGAAATTCTGAAAGATAAATAGACAGCAGCATTAAGAGAAATTCTCTTTTGCTGAGAGTTGCAATAGTTTTATAGATGGATATTATTTACTGATTTAAACGGATCTCCATTGTTAAAAATGTTGTATAAATTTACCACATTTTCTTCCTGATTTTATGGTGTATACCAACCTATAAAATGTTTGCTTAACCTAAACTCTATTTTAGTGACAACTTATGTATACCATTAGATATTTTAAAAAGTAACACTATACACAGGTAAGATAAATTGTGTATTCTAAATAATAGATTTCTTACTGATAAATAAGCAAACATATTTTTAGCAAATATTTAAATAAGCTAATATATCACAAATTATATTCATTCCAAATAATGTTGAAGCTGAGTTAGCGTTCATAGTTTAAAATAAAGATCATCTGAATTTTTTCAGTACATATAATCATGTGTGAAAAATACACATGATTAACTGTATAAAAGGAAGTGAAATGGAGAAAAAAAGGTTGCTTCCATATATAAATGATCACAGATTTTATTCTTGAATTTACCATTAACCCACAGAGTAAATTTTGATCTCCTTCCTTTACACCAGCAGGTTTTCCATAATCTTACATTGCTTGTCTTTAAGGTCAGCTGTTATGATTTAGTCTTTAAATACATATTAAAACTCAATGTAATATTTAATACATACTTAGATAAAGTTTTAATAATAACTAGTTTATCATTAAATCAGTTATTAAACTACGTAATCAACCTAAAACTTTGTCTTAATTCCAAGGACCAGTGAAGTTTTCTGGTTAAAACTCTATCCTGCAATTTGAAATGCAGGAGAGAGAAGAGTAATTATTATCAGTTATAAAAGCATCATTATGTCACTGTATCCAGGTTGGCCCACTTATAGTTTTCAACATTTAGGACAATGCGCTATCCGTGGGCATGCTATAAAGTTAATTTAAGGGCCTGCATTCATTCTATTGGCTATACCTCTAGTTTACTATTTTTCAGAAGTAGGGTTAAGACTAATATAAGGCAAGCTTTGCAAATTTTTATTTTCCTGTGATTTTCTGGGCAATTACTGTGATCTATGTATTGATAGAATAATGGACCAAGTCTCTCTGATCAACGGCAAAGACCACAGAATATTACATAATAAAATGCACTTCATAGCTTTCTTACAGCATATTTATTTTAAATTAATATTCATTAGCTTCTGAATCCTTGGCACCCAGAAAAACTGAATGCAAAAGTCAGTTGCAAATAAATGCCATTATGTCCTTATTAGCATATTCACATTCACTACTGCAAAAAAAAAGATGCTGAGAAATATCCCAGGTTCTAACCATTTGCAGCTGGATATGATGCAGATAAACAGCCTGGATTTTATCCTGAGAAATAGGTTAGTTAGTTTGTGCAAATATGGTATAGCTCCTAACTATAAATAGGGAATAAAATATCCTAAGGAAAAAAATGTGAATGCATAATCTTTCTTGTTTAATCTAGCAAAACCTCATACCATCTGAAGGGACTCCTAGTCAGTAGTGGTGAAAAAAATTATAATATGAATGGTAAGTGCATGAGTGTGATCCTGATACTCATCTTTTATTGACAGTATAAATAAATAAAATAACATTAAATGCTATATATGCATATATATTGCATGTGTGTGTATATGTTTTATATATAGCACATATACATTTTCTCAGCAAATTTTCACACATATACACTGAAAACTTCTACATGAACACAGTTGTAAATTATGAGAAATTTTTAATGAATAAGAATTCATGAGACTTCCCCTCTATAAAATGTCAAACTAGAAAGATAGTAAGTGATTGAAGTAAAGTGTTCTAAAACCTCTATGAACCTCAGTTGAGAAAGAGGGGAATTTTACAGAATAAAATATATGATTGTTAGTAATTGGTTAGCCTTAAGGCTCTTGAGTAAAAATTTTGGTCCCTAAGTAACCTTTCTTATCCTCAACTCCCTCACATATGGGAATAATAATATTATCTGTTTTGTTAAGATTGTGACATTTAAAGGATAATATACATGTAAGTGTTTAGCATATGTCTGGCAAATAGAAGACACTAGACATTGTATAATAAATATTATTACTTTTGCTAATATAATAATCATTACTATAAGTAGTGGTAGCAGTAGTATACTCGTAGTTACATTTTCTTAGATTTGCAATGTTATAATAGTCTGCCTCCCATTTTGAAGTTTGGCCACTGACTTCTTTTAAGACTCTCCTTTCCTTTCCTTTTGGCACCAGAGGTAGAGAGGCTGATAAGAAAGTACTTGCAAGTGTGAGTCTTCTCCTGGAGCACTGATAGGACATTTCTATCTCCCATGGATGTGAATGTGTTCCCAGTCCAACCTCCTTAACACTGTAACGGCCCAACTCATTCTCTCTAGTTTGCCCAAATGGGCCCAAACCTGCTTGTACGTGACCAGCTCCCCCCAGGTATCCCTTGTATGAGTTATAAACTTTTACATTCTCTTAGTGTGTGGAGTGTCACCAACCTTGACAACTGAGAAATTTCAGATGTTGGTCTATTCTGCTCTGATGAAGCAACCAAAATAATGATTGGCATTCTCAGGAGGATGCTCTAAGCTATGACCACCACTGCTTTGACATCTTTCTCCTCTGCCTCGGCCTACTCTGCACATAGCATGGGATGGCTCAGCTGCTTGCTGGCAAGCTGGCATTTTGATTTGTGCTGCTTTTGTTGAGTCCTCTTGCACTTCTTTTAAAATTGTGCTGACTTAAATCAGAAGTTTTGATATTTGGCATTTAAGGACATGAGCACAGGATTGGAACTGTCCTTCAAGTATCCCTGGGTCATGCATCTCAGCCCAGCCCTATCTGTGTAGCACTGAATGAACTGTGTGTCTGTGACGGATGCTAGGCCCAGGGAAAAGACTCTTACTCTGTAAGCATCTGGCTGTGTGGCTCAGCCAGGCATTGGCCTCCATTCTATAGAGTGCTCAGGAAGATTGACTATTATACCTTGTGCGATATATGAGCCCATAGGTTAGTCAGGAAAAAGCAAAGAGAGAGAGTCAGAAAAAAAAAAAAAAAAGAGAGAGAGGGGAGTGCACCAACTCTCTCCAGGCACTGGGGTATGACACTACACTAATGACATGCTTCTGCCAGGAGATTCACTGGACACTCTCACAGAAACAAACAAATGCTCATTGTTGCACTTACAGAGAGGGGGTGGGCTATTGCCTACACGTGGTTCAGGGACTTACCATCTTAGTAAAATTCTTAGGCATTATGTGATCCACTGAAGGCTGCTGCCTTCCTAATGTAGCTGAAAGTCACCTCCTAACATTGTCAGCACAATCTCTGTCAAGTAGACCCCACACCCCTTAAGTGACTTTGGCTTCTGGAGGCAACATATTTATGTTTACATATGCCGCCAAGACCTATTAATGTGGTCACTCAGAAATCATCCCACTTTGAACAGAACCCTTTATAACAGAAGGCCCAAGAGTCAATACTGATGGCCATACTCCAGGCCTATCTTCTGGAAATTTCTCTATGGAGGAAGCTCTTGTACTAACTACCTCCTATGCTTCTTAGAGTCTTTGGACAATGCTTGGTGGCTGCAAATTGTTTCTCATGCAAATGTCTTCTTACTTAGGCCCCGGACTCATGATGTTAGAGCAACAACTGCTAGTTACACATTGGACCCTCTTAGAAATTGAGGTTCTCGCAGGTCTGGAACCTGTGGCACTCTTCAATCTGCTGTTCTCTGTTGTCGGTTATGGTAACAGCGCCCCACAAGCTCAGCACAGCCACAGAGACCTCCTTGCTGAAATGGAGATTGCATCTACAGGAGAGAGCCAAACCTGGACTCTCTGGCATATTCTGCCTACAGGAGGAAATGATCTCTCCTGCCCTCCATCCCTTGACAAGTATCGCAGTGCTTGAGGAGGTCACCTCTCTTCTAGACTCTTTGACCACCTGGGGAGCCCCTTGGAATTAACTGAGTGAACAGTACATAGGTTCATATTCTGCAAGGAAGGGCAGAATTACCACAATCACACATGACAGAGCTCACTAGAGAACTTCTGCTTTTCATTCCTGAACTAGAACATCCTTGATCAAGGGTGGAATCCAACATTAAGCACAATAGACCAAACTCCAGACAGTTGTTTTGGCATTGGAGGATATACTAGCCAACAACTGACCCAAACTACCCAGCTTTAAGACTCCTGGGCCATTGTCAATGGTCTAGTCATTTTGTCTGGCGAGCAGCATGGCAACAAAAATAATTCCTAATTCAAGGCCTGCACGTCGGGTTTAAAGGGAATTCCTTGATTTGAGAAATTCTTTGACTCTCAGGTTGCAGAGATTCAAGTCAAGATCATACTTGTCTTTGCCCACACCAAGGCTCAATTTGATGCTAAGCCTGATATAGCATTGCATAAATTCTTGGTTCAAGGTTTTATCCTCCATGGATTATTGGTTTTGTTGTCCTTTTGAACTCATTTATTACTTTGCCTCAGATTTCTCCTCTTATTTTGACTTGAGCTACCTGCTCTTGAGACTAAATAAATTCTCTTGAGCTCCTGCCCCTGAACAAACCACATCAGTCTTGTTCCCACATGCACCATATTCTTGCCAGTTGCCCTGTTCTGCTAATGACATTGTGGGACACTGGTGCTGCCCTTGGAATCCACAATGTTATGCAACAATTTTTTTTCTATAAATAGATGCCACTCAAGAACTGTCCAAAATTATCCAAATGTATGATTTAAACCACTGACACCCTCAAACTCCTAAATAAGGGACAATACTTTCTGGCAACTTTGGTTGCTGATAGTAGCCTAGCATTGGTCTACTAGCCAACTAAACTTTGAAAATAAAAATACTAAAATTAAGTTTATTGATTGGGTCCCTGGAATTTTGATTCATTAACCTTCTTGCTCCTTGTGAATAAACAATACAGGCAACGTTACTCAGATGTCCTAACAAATGAGACAACAGGGTAAAGTCAATAATGTCACTTGGACATTGAACAAATGCCCTGAGCACTCACGGACATCTCCTGGCTCTCCTCAGCTATCTTTGTTGAGCGAATGCATATGCTCTTCCAAAGCTTCTTGTTTCCATTACAGATGGTTGCTTATAGTTCCAAAATTTATGCTTAAATTCAGCTTCAATTAAGAGATCTCTTTTGATGGCACATTTCAGTGTTCACTCAAACATCAGAGGTAAGGAATATGACTCCATTACTGATGTTTGCTGACTTCTTTTCATGCCTCACTCTCCATTCCTCCTTTGGCCCCATATCTGGACATACTAATAATAAAGTCCAAGCACAAGCACCTCCTTATTTGGTGCAGACAGGAAATTTAAACCTCCCCGATCTTGGAATTTTCCTAATCTCACCTCCTCACCACTATTAAGACCCATGTTATAACCTCTGTTTTGCCCAAACCATCCCAGATCTGCTAGCCCTTCACCAAGTCTGTCCACAGGCCCTCATGTGAGAGATAAACTTCATCTCAAATTATCTTCATGTGTGGAGTGTCATCTATCTTTATATCTGAACCAAATTTCAAATGATGTCCATCCTGATTCTCTGAATGACTACAAAACATAGGTCCACTAAGGCTGAGAAAAACATTACCATCTAATGGAAACACCATTCTAGATCATTAATTTCCAAAAAGAATATCACAGAGCATAGAGGGGTTTTTTGTTTTGTTTTGTTTTTAATTTTTTAAAAATTTATTGGCTGCATTGGGTCTTTGTTGCTGCGAGTGGGCTGTCTGTAGTTGCAGAGAGCAGGGCAGGGGTGGGGTAGGGGTCTACTCTTCATTGCAGTGCGCAGGCTTCTTATTGCGGTGGCTTCTCTTGTTGCTGAGCACAGGCTCTAGGGGCATGGGCTTTAGTAGTTGCTACGCGTGGGCCCAATAGTTGTGGCTTGCAGGCTCTAGAGCACAGGCCCAGTAATTCTGGCACATGGGCTTAGCTGCTCCTCAGCATGTGGGATCTTCCTGGACCAGGGATTGAATTCCCTGCATTGGCAGGTGGATTCTTAACCACTGCACCACCAGGGAAGTCAGATCATAGTATTTTAAAACATTTTTCAGAATAAATGAGTTGTCAAGTTAAATATTTTTAGGAAACACAGAGGTAAATGTAATTACACATATTCCATAAATGCAGGTCTTCCAGATCCTTTATTATTCTAATGTTGCTTATAAATTGGGAAGACAAGTGCATACAATTCAAGATTCCACAAATGCATTTGTTCATTAAATCAGGACAGATGCCCAACTAAGAGCTTTTACTATCACCATAAGCTATTTATGGTGATGTCTATTTTGATTGCTAGTGGCCATGCTATACCAAATGTGTTTTATGTGTGTATATGTGTATTACATATGTATATTTGTAACATATACATTCATATCATATATAGTATAGTCATACATATATAATAACACACATGTATATATGTACAATACATTTGTTATATATGTAATACATATGTTTGTAATGTATTTAATATATGAGTCTATATTACTCTTTCATGAAACTATATTTAATGGAGCATGGATTAAACTAAATTTTCACCAAATGTATTTTAAGAAATACTGTTTTGATGATTATTCATCCTATGTATTAGTATTTTTTTCTCAAATACTAAAGATTCTAGTTTTTAGAAAATTGTATTTACTTTGATCTGAAATTATCCATTTGACAACTTCTAGACACTTTCACTTTTTATTTAATGTTGCATAATTAATGTCCTTTTATAACAGCCTGTTTAATGTCTATAGCTAGGACTCTACACCAGCCTAAGGGACACATAATCTTGGATAATTACAGTGTCCCAGATGATAATGAACCATCTCTTTTTAATGAATTAAAACACTCCACTACATTAAAGATCTTGAGAGATTTCAAAACATGCAGCTGTCCTCAGAAACTCATATCATATAAACTCCTTTTTCCTCCTCTGTAATCCCATAGTGCCTTGTCCAAATACACATTAACACGTAGAAACATTTCAGATTTCTAAATAATGTTTGCTGCTTCCTACATCACAACTCCATTTTTTATCTTAACTTTCCTCCTAGTGCATAATAGGGCCCCAGTAGTGATAGGGCCCTATTGTGCATGTTACTTAGTAATCTGACAATCTGAAAGTTCAATTCACCAAAATGGCATTTATGCAATCCATAGAGAATTTCATTTTTGTATTTTTATTTCCATATTGTTTTTATATACTTGTAGTTCATATTTCCGGGCACTTAGGCATTAGAAAGTCCACAAATGTTAGGCCTTTGTTTTCCCAGGTGAATCTTTTTGTTTCCCAGTCTTCCCAGAATTTAATGTCATTGACAAGATCATCTTTATGAAACTGCTTCCCCCTCCTTTTTATTCTGCAACCATGTACTCTTTTGATCACCTACCTCTCTGTTAAGCCTACTTTCTGACATACTTGTTAACTTCTCAAAGCTAGGGTCAGTGAAATATTGATCTATGTATTCTATATGTGTAGGGTTCCTCAAAACTATGCCGTGTTTTTGACTTTTCTCTGTTTTCTCTATCATGAAGTCTGGTTCTACTAGCAATTTATGTTACCCTGTTTATTTAAATGTCTCTATTGGATGATTTTATACATGGTTTAGTGAAAAAAAAAACATGGATTTTAGGTAGAAATTCATATAGAGTCTGCTAATAACTCTCATAATTGTATGACCTTAAATACACTGCACCATATTTTCATTGAAAAAATACTGAGAATAATACTACTCACCTTATAATCATGTATAATTAAATAAAAATAATATATGTTACATTACTAGTAAATTGTTTGGCATATTGTTTTTAATGAAGTGTTTCTTCTATTTAACAGCATTATCTTTCTTGCTGGTTTTTATAGATATTTATATTTGTAAGAAGAAAGAACAAAATACTTTTCTGACAAACCCCATTTTATAAATATCTTTCCTTTCTTATAGTTGCATTTTTTTAAGTCTTTCCACACGTATCAATTTACCATCTGTAGAAGGATGTGACACATATGTAGTGATGGCTCTGCTGCTCTACCCTTGTAGTTAGGGTTGAAAAGGCATTTGTAATATACTTTATTTAGCTGCTTATGGCTTGTTGTGAAATTTCCAAAAATATAATATCAAAGATTGGAATGTCATGTTTTTCATCTCAAATAATATATAAATTTAGCAGAAGTCATAAAAAGCACTTACTGCTTTTTTTTCTTGGATCTCACAAATCATAATAAAAGTTCTATTAAAATCAGAGGATTTCCATATTGGACTTGGTACTTTGTTAATTAGTAATACGTTTTTGAAATCTCCATTATTGATATGAAGCATTAGTTTGACCAGTATGATTTTATTGATTCTTCATAAGGTTTCAAATCTCAAAAATGATGACAAAAGAGTACCCACCAATCCAGTTTAAATTAAAAGTGTATCCCAGATATTTCTAATCATCTATCTTGGACATAACAAAGAAAAGTTATTTTTAAGCTTTAAAAGAAATTTTATGATTTTATGACACATTTATTTTATTATTTTATAGCAAACTCATTTCAAAAGATAAAAGCATCCAAATAATATTATTATTCAAGTGAATAATGTTGCAACAGTAAGCCTCCTATAATTAGTACCTTTGTCACTTATGCAATAGTATATTAAATTTAAAATCTAATGTTATAATGAACTGAGATAATGACACAGCAGATGCGTAAATGAAACCTGAGATGAATAACTGATGAAATTAGAGTAAATTGCTAGTGAGTCAACATTTGTTGGATAATTTTTTTAGAGTACACCTGTGCTAGCAGGATTTCAAAATGAAGATTAATTAAGTCTGGTTGAAAGTCTTATGCCTGTTTATTAACCAAACATTGTTGAATAAAAGGGTTGTTTGATAGGAAATGGAGATCCGTAAGAGTCTGACCTAGTCTCTAGGATGATGTGGCAGACACTTAGATCTCACAAATATTCCACCTTCTCCCCTCTATGCCCCAGCCTCCCTTCTATTTAAAGTGAGACTATGTGACTAGATTTGTCCATAGATGGAGAGCAGAAATCATATGCATCTCTTCTGGTTTAAGACACTTAAAAACAGGTAAGCATCCTCCTCCATTCTGTTCTCTTGCTATGGTAAACAAGGAATCCTCAAGCTTAGATGACAGCATAAAAAGTTGAAGGGAGCCTGGGTCTTGAATGATTGGATAGAGGAGAGTTGCTGTTTGGACTCACATTGGTATCTGAGGACATATGGAATTAATTTTTACTGTTTGAGTTCACTAATGTAGAGATTTGCATTTTGTGGCAATTAGTATCCATATTTTCCTGAGTACAGATACTTACAATGAAGTAAAAATCTATGATTAAAATCTAGGCCATTCCCAGGAAAATTAAGGAAACTGTTACTTAGTAACAGTTGTCCTAACTGAGACTGTGCTCTTAAGGAGCTGAAACCAGTTGAAGCAGAAATAATCACAATATGAACATTTGGTAGCATTTGTTAGTTAAAGACAGAGTATGCTGCTTGTTTTACAGCTAACTCTCATTTGTTAATAGATATAAGATGGAAAATTCTCTCAACTTAAAGTCCTCATAAAAACCTGGAAATACAGATTTTCAGGAATCCACTGAGCTTTAAATGTTGTTTTTAATATTCCCGGAAAACAAAGGAACAGTACAACGTATATGAGGTAGCATCTCACACGATCATAGAAGCAGCATCAGGTTTGTTTGAACTGTAGGATTTTAGTTACAAAAAAGTACACAATGTGGTTTGATCTAGGGTAGTACATATTTAATACATTAGTAGCACTTGAATTTAAAAAATAGAGTGTGAATAGATTCCCCTGAACTTGTGCAATGTGATGGCCCTGACTACTGATCCTCTATTTTTAAATCTAGCAAGTTCTTATACAGTAGTGCTATTGAAGAATCTATCTACTTGGTAAAAAAAAAAACAAAAAAAAACGTAATGATTTAATTGGCCCGGTTCTCTCATCAAAACAGTGTTAGTGTCCTCTGAGCTTATTAACTTCTGTCTTATTTTATTATCTGTGTGAATACATCCTCAGTGATAACCTTAACTTCTATGCTAATGCCTTTGTAGCCTGCATTGCAAACTAGATCTGTCTATAGAATTCTAGACTCATTTTTCTAACTGCTATCTGAATATTTCCAGTAGACTGAAATATTGGACAAAAAACCCAAACTCAATTATATCTACATTGGCAACATACAATTCTTACAAATGACACAGTTTGTTAGCTGATATTGGTTTGTTGGCAATAGAATATTTCCAATATAATTCTCATATACCTCCTAGATATCTAGTCAGGGTTTTCTTTTTTGTCGCTCTCTAACATATAGAACGTTGTTCTCAGTGTTTCTAGGCTTCCAACAAGCCTCAGCAAAGGGTTTATGAGTGATATCTAAATTCCAAGGATGAATTCTTCCAAAATGTATCACTGTAATAGTGATTAAAATTTCCATTTGACTGCCAAAAGAAAAAAAAAGAAAAAGTAAAAGATTTGTGGCTTGGAAAGAGAAACAGGATATAAATTAACAATCAACTTAAGCAGTATAATGCTTCTAAGTATGGCCATTGTTCCAGTAAATATCTGTTTGTTTTTAAATTATAAAACAAGGTTATAATGATCTATAAAAATCTTAATTATTTATTCTATGAATAAATTGATATATAATAAAGCCAGTGTTTTTCATGAAATGGAACTAAAAAAAGAAAAACAAAACATATTTTCTATCTCAAAAGTATCTTAAATTTATTCATTTACCAAATATGTTTAATCTGGTATGCAACAACCCTAATTTCCATTGCTGTTTTTATTATGGGACATTTTATATTGCTGGTTCATATTATCAAAAGCTATTGGGCTTCTTTTGCTAAAATTTCTTCAAAATTATCTATTAAATTATTATATCTACAAATCCTTTTGAAGTTTATAACATTAATAGACAGATTTTTTGTGAATTTTTATACTATGGATAATTATAGAACATATAAGAACGTTATTAAATTGTAATATTTTTGTGTTAAAATTACAATGCCTGTATATATGCCAGTTATGTATAGTCTAGAAATCTTAATAATAAGCAATTCTGTAAATGTAACTCTCTTTAGGAAAGAAATGTGTTAAGTATTTTTTCACTGTAATAGTCCCAGCACCTAGAAAAGCATCTGCCATTTAGTTTGTGTTTAATAAATAATTTGTAAATGTATGAATGAAAAATAACTTATTGTAACAAGTTTAGCCCTTGTTTTAAGTGAAAATTATATTATGCTTTGAAAAGAAAAATATAAACTCCTATAATAGTGAGGACTGAATGTGCATACATTTCTGAGATTAAAATAGTCATCTCTTATATTGCTTTCTGTAAACAAAATGAAAACAAAACCAATGCTCTTACTTATTTCATTCACCAAGTTAGAAAAGTCAACTACCAAATCACAAGGGGGAGATCATTTGAAGGCTGCCTTTCAGTCAGAGGTAAAGGTTCATCTTCCAGCACGTTCATTTATTTTTGGCTTACTCAGTTTGCTCTTTGGTGACAGACTCTGTAGTTAGACTCATGTAATATTCATTGCAACCCCTTCATCAGTAACTTCCTTTCCCAAAAGCTGGAAAGGGAATACTCCAAGTTCAGTCTCCCTGCATCTGGGTTGGCCATATGACATCACTGGGGCTAATAAATAAAGATATTCACATGTTCTTTTTCTTGTTCCTTCAAACATGACAAAAAAATATGTATAAATATATATGTACATGGCACAAACCCCACATGCTGAGAGGGATGCAGCGGAAAGGGAGAAGAGGTCTTGTTTTTATGACTTTCTTTGATAGCTACATTTTCCTTAGGATTCCTGCCTTCAGAATTTTTATTATATGACAAAAATAAAATACATACATATGTAATCATTGTCAGACTTTCTATAATTTGCAGCTTAATGCAACTCTAAATTATTAACTTTTATACATGAAATATATCATAATCATTTTTAATATTTACTTATGTTAGAATAAACTTACTATACACTTATATAGCAAAATCTGCACTCTACAAAATATTTTTGTGTCAGTGTGTTATTAAATATCTATTTACTCCTTGATTTAATTGTAGAGACCTAAGTTTATAAAATATTTGAACAAATATGGCATTCTTAACTAACAGTTTTCTTTCAATTTTCTTTTTTTTTTCAGTCTTATTGAGGATTGAGGTATTGACAAATAAAATTGTACTATATTTAAACTGTATAAGAGTGATGATTTGATATATACTGTAAATCAAGTAATACATCCATCATCTCTCATAATCACGTTTTTAAAAATTTTGGTGAGAACACTTAAGGTATATTCTCTTAGTAAATTTCAGTTATATAATATTATCAACTGCAGTCACCATGTTATACATTAGGTCCTCAGATATCATTCATCTTATGATTGAAAGTTTATACATTGTTACCAATATCCCTCTACAACTCAACAGACCTTCGTGACCACCATTCAAATCTTTGTTTCTATAATTTTAAAAAATATTCCATAAATATTATCATACAGTATTTGTCTCTCCCAGTCTACCTTTTTTCTTCTTCATTTAACATAATGTGCTCCAGATTCATCCATGTTGTTGCAAATGCCATGAATTGCTTTTATTAAGGTTGTATAATATTCCAATGTGTATATAATCCACATTTTCTTTACACATTTCCATAAATTGATATTTATGTTGTTTCCATACCTTGGCTATTGTGAATATTGCTACAATTTATGTAGGAGCACAGATATCTCCTCAAGATAATAGTTTTCTCTTCTTTGGATATATATCCAGAAGTAGGATTGCTAGATCATATGGTATTTTATTTTTAATTTTTTGAGGAACCTCCATACTGTTTTCCATAATGATTGTATCATTTTATATCACCACCAACAGGGCATAAGGGTTCCCTTTCCCCCACAGCATTTCTAGAGGTTGTTATTTTTTGTCTTTTTGATAATACACATCCTAAGAGGTATGAAGTAATATCTTCTTGTGGTTCTGAATTACATTTCCTTGATGATTAGTGATGTAGAACATCTTTTCAAGTACCTGTTACTCATTCATGTATCTTCTTTGGAAAAATGTCTCTTTGGATCCTTTACATATGTTTAAATTTGTTTGTTTGTTTGTTTGTTTTGCTATTGATTCATATGAATTCCTTGATTTTTTTAACTTTAACTCTTTATTAGATATATGAGTTGCAAATATTTTTTCCCATTCTACAGGTTACCTTTTCGTTTTATTTATCGTTTCTTTTGCTGTGTAGAAACTTTATAGTTTTATGTAGTATCATTTGTTTATTTTGCTTTTGTCAAATCCTCCCCAAAATTATTGTCAAGACAATGTCAAGGAGTTTACCCTCTGTGTTTTCTTCTAGGAGTTTTATGGTTTCAGGTCTTACATTCAGTTCTTTAATCCATTTTGAGTTGATTTTTTTGTATGGTATAAGTTAGGGATACAGTTTCAGTTTTCTGCATGTGGATATCCAGTTTTCCCAACACAATTTATTGACAAAACTATCCTTTCCCCATTGCATATTTTTGGCTACTTTGTTGTAAATCATTTCAACCATGTATGCATGAATTTATTTCTTAGCTCTTTATTCTGTTCCACTGATATATGGGTCTATTTTTATGCCACCACCACACTGTTTTGATTACCATCATGTTAAAGTATGGTTTGAAACCAATAAGTTTCTTATACTTTTGTTTGGAAAATATTCCCCTGTTTCTTCATTTTCGTTTCTTCTCTGTGTTGGTTTCTTCTCATTAGATAAATTAACCCTCATCTTCCAGTCTTGACAAACTGGTTTCCTGTAGTCAATCAGCCTGGCCTGATGTCCTGGTTGTCTATCGAATCTTTATGATTGTACCAGCTTCTGTCTTTATTCTTAGTTGCTATGAATAGTTGAGGATGTGCCAAGACTCATCGATGTCCCAACTGGGAGGATCATATTCAGTCCCTAGATATAGACTGATTAGAAGCCAGACCAAAGGCAGCAACTAGGAAAGTGTGCATTCAGTCTCCTTTCAGGGAGAATCTGAGAGATGGGCATCTTTGCTCCCTCTGCATTTTACCTGGGTGTCTAGCCATAGGCAGTGCACTTGTTCCCATTAAAAAAAAATGCCTCTTTGTTTGCTGTAGTCCTGTGGTACTTGTGAATGCAAGCTCCAGTGGCTTTCAGAGCTAGGTGATTTGGACTCCATCCCTCAGGTGGTTGGTAACCTTAAAATCAGGGCATTCAGTGTGTAGTCCAAACCATTTTCTCCTCAGAAAGAAGCTAGAAGTTGAGTGTTCTCTCCAAATTGCATGCTGTTGTAACAAGGATAGGCAAGAGTATGCCTCAGCCTTTATTACCCAGTTCAATGTGGGTCTTTTTGAAGTCACCCAATGTTTAGGAGTCACTTAACTAGTTTCTGGATTTCTTTCAGAGGATATTGTTCCACGTGTAGCTGTGTATTTGCAATTGTCATCTTGGTCTAGAGTCCTCTCTTTCAATTTTCTACTTAAAAAATAATATTCATGGAATAGGTAGCATCCTACACTGTATAATATCACCAGAAAGGAGCCTAACCTTAATATACAACCTTGATGAGTTTTAACAGACAGTGGTGCACTTATAAATGCAGTGAGAAACAATAATACATGTTACTCTGTACAATATATGAGCACACACCTTTTAGTGAGTAAATGGGTGTCTTGTTTATTCTCAGCTACTTTGAGATAAATCCTGAGCCTGTGATCTGTTGCTGGAGCTGACAGAAAGAGAATATCCACTTATTTATTTGTGCTACTCAGAACCAGCACTTGCTTTACGAATAGAGAAAATTTACAGAAGGGAACATGCCAACCCATCAACATCAGTTATCTCAGAAACAAATATTTGCTTTTCATGTGTTTCAAAAAAAAACCCAACCAGACAAACAAAATTTTGATTTAAAAAAGTTCATAATTTCCCCTGGTAGCTATAGTCTGCCAAGGCAGATATGAAGAAAAACTAGTTTTTCCCTTTGTTTCACAGTACTCTTTGTATCACACAAAAAAATCAGATTCTTTAAACTGTCCCCCACAAGAAACATATATCCATATAAAGCATATTCCTTCTTAATTTTTCCGAGTCTAAAAACTAGATAGGAATCCTGAGCCTTGGATCCAATCATCACCTACCAGTAGTATAGTAAAGAAACCTGCATAAGAATGATCAAACAGAAGATACTTACTAGACCTAGACCAGCAATAAGCAGGCCTTAATTTTGGAAATAGTTCAATTGAAGACAGTCAAAAGCCCTCCTTATTCCACTCAATATTCCCCAAACTGTCATATCATAAAAAGTTTTTTCTTGGTGCTTGCAGATAAATTATCTACCTATGTACTATCATTTAAAATAACTTATTCATTATTTGTATACTGATTTATCCATTCATTCTTCATTTTTCTAATATAGATTGACTGCCCAATAAAGATTATACATCGGCCCACGTGTAAGAAATACAGATATGAGAAGATCTGCTTGATCCCTGCCTCCTGAAGTGTGTAGCCTGGAGAAAAATGGAACTTTTTCTATTATCCTTGTGGCATTGACTTTTAGCAACTACCTTTTCATACTTTCCTTTCCTCATGATATCCTCTTCCTAGGCTGCATGAGTAGACAGCCCAACTGATTAATGCTCTCAAGCTGCTACCATGTTAGTCTACTAGGTTTCCCTTTCTCGAAAGGTCTTTTGGGGCTCTGTTTGGAACTCTTACACCATCTTTCTTTGTATTGCCCTTACCCTAGCCATTGCCCTAACCTCTGCTTTTGGTGGTGTTATCAGTGCCATTGCCCCTGCCCTCTAGGGCAAAATGACTAAGGTAAATACAGTTTAAGGAATTCTCTTACTGTTTTGAGCAAGTTGCTGGTTCAGCAAATTGATTTTTGGCAAATTGGCTTTTGAAACCTTGGTTTTCAGGAGACTTATTTTTTAGGGAATTGACTGAGATCCCTACCAAATTCTTAGCTTTCTGGGGCTGATTGAGAAGTCATTGAGATAGGGAGCAATGCCACAGCTCAAGCCCCCATGTTTCTTTACTCCTAGACAACCCATTAGAAATATGAGCGCTGAACTCACACAAAGTTAGGGAGCAGAGAAGATGCCAGTGGACAGTGGGACAGTAAAACCTTGTAGTTTTACTAGTATTCTCTTCTTGCCGTGATTTGATGCACTGAAATTTATAAACTCAGTAATGTTAAAAGGCAATCCCAGATCCCCAGGTGGTTCTCTTAGACAATATTCTTCCCCATAAAAAGAGTTTTTCTCGTTTCTAGTACCTTCTGCCTTGGATGTCTGTTTTGTGAGATTAACCAGAAGAAGGTGGATGTATTAGGCTATTAGATCTCACTGGTTTGACAACAGATTACTCAAAACTCATCAGATTTTCCAAAGATGCTAAGAAAATGTGATAGATTTCACCCTAAAGGACAGATGATTGTTATATTCTGTCTCCACTCTAATTAGATAGTTGTGAATAACAATAGTAATAATAATAATAAGATGATGATGATGATGGTAGTGGTGGTGGTGGTGGTGCTAGTGATGATGATGGTGATGCCAAGTGTTTAGCAGACTTGTCAGGTATAGGATTTGATTTCATTTCATCCTAATGTCAAGGCTTCTGTGTTCTACTCCCACAGCATTATGTCCTTAGTCTCTTCAGCCATAGGAATCAGTTTCTAATTCCTTTATATTGGAAACTATAGTGATGGCCAGTTATCTTACCAACAAAAGTGAGTTTATTTGGTAATAGTAGAGGAATTGCAGTTTGGGAAATGCTTGCTTTTGAGGACCAATGGCAAATCCAGAGAACAATGAAGGGGAACTTGCTTTTATAGGGTTAAGGGATGAGTTGGGAGGGGCTAACGTAACCAAAGAATCCAGTGGAGGAAAATAGGAGAATTTAAACTATGGAGGCTTCTCATTGGTTGGGCTGCTTCTCATTGGGTCTCTTGTTGGCTGGGGTCTGTTTAGCTAAGCTGTCATTGGGCAGAGAGAGGTTTTGCTTCTTCCTCCTGGATAGTAAAGTAGAGGCACCTTTCTGTCAGAGATGTAGGTGTATGTCTCTTCCTGTTTGAAATAGTTGAGGAGGCATGACAGGACATGAGAGCTCCTCCTACAGGCCTGCCCAACTCCAATTTTAGCTGAGGTTCCTTTAATTCTCCAATATAATATTGAGATAGTCATAGATTCAGTTCTCTACCACTATTCCTAAGTAAAAATATGAATTTCTTAATACAGGAACAGAAAAGAATGAAATCATGATGTGTAATTATAAAAGTTGCACGTCTCTATGTTTAAGCAAAGTAAATAGAAGTTGACTTTTAAAAGGCCACAGCAATCAATTAGCAAGTAGAGAATCTACTAACTTATACAGTGTTCAGACAAGACTCAAGCAGTGAGACAGAATCATTCTGTTCTCTCCAACACTCTCTACAGAGAGGTTGGGAAACTTCCTGGGAAATCAGCCTGGATTTCTGG
Source organism: Hippopotamus amphibius kiboko (assembly GCF_030028045.1). NCBI lineage: Eukaryota > Metazoa > Chordata > Mammalia > Artiodactyla > Hippopotamidae > Hippopotamus > Hippopotamus amphibius. Next base: position 74,190,805 of record NC_080187.1, read on the forward strand.
TTGCTACATGTGTCCTGACAGAATACATTTAGAAACAAGGTCTTCCACAAGCTATAGAATTTCCAAAGAAGTCTGTTTTTTCCAAGCTCTAAAATTCCCAGAGTAAATTTAAGCCTATATTCTGCCTACCTTTGGCCTCTCAGTGCCATTAGTTCAGAGTGGCAATTAATAAGACATCTGCTGTTGTAAACATGGGATTTCTTCAAGAAGAGCAGGTACATGGTGCTCATGATGTCCAATAAGCCTATTTTTCTGGTCAAAAGTACAGTCTTAAAGGGCTAACCTAAGGAAAGCACAAACATTTATGATAATAAAATAAGACCCAGGCCCTCTAAGAGCTTGTTCCAGAAGCCATCCCCTCATCAAACGATGGGGGCTCCCTATTTAACTCGTATTTATCTTTCCCCATCACATTAATTTCTCAAACATTCTGAATATAAACAATACCTAGAGAAATTATTAATAATATTTATTCAGAGAAGAAAACCCAGAAATTAGACAGCTGATAGGACTTTGAGGAATCTACAGGTATATAAAGCCACAAGTTACTTTGATGACCAACAAATTGTTGAAAATCATTACTCTGTAGGTTTTTACATTCTGATGCCCTCTGCCCCAACTGGATCCTAACTCTCCCTCACCCAGGTGTAGAAGTATTCTTGTGTGTTTTTTTTTTTAATTAATTTATTTTTTGGCTGTGGTGGGTCTTTGTTGCTGCACGTGGACCTTCTCTAGTTGTGGCAAGTGGGGGCTACTCTTCGTTGCACGGCTTCTCACTGAGGCAGCCTCTCTTGCTACAGAGCACGAGTTATAGGTGTGCAGGCTTTAGTAGTTGTGGCAGGCAGGTTCAGTATTTGTGGCTCACAGGCTCTAGAGCTCAGGCTCACTAGTTGTGGCACACAGGCTTCGTTGCTCTGCAGCATGTGGGATCTTCCCAGACCAGGGCTTGAACTCATGTCCTCTGTTTTGGCAGGTGGATTCTTAACCACTGTGCCACCAGGGAAGCCCCAAGTGTAGAAGTCTTTAATTCCAAATAAAATTATAAGTAACATAGAGACAACAACCATTCTGTTGCTTCATCTTAGAACATTTTGTAGACTGAATTTTCCTGAAAAAACATTACACAGAAGGGAAACAAGGATCATAATAACTTATTACAAAGAGCAGGTTTTGATTCACAGTCTCTCTCCCTCTGTCTCCGGCCTCTGAGCCCCTTCACAGTTTCCCATTCTGTTTGAACTTTTATGTTCTGTTTACAAGAAGCAACCTCAAATAACTGCTCAGATATTCTTACTGACCACAGGATCTGGTTCTCTGAACACCTGACTCTGTATTTGGTGCCTGAAGTGAGTGAGGGCTTTATTCAGACCTTCCATTTTAGTCTTACTGTTTTTTTTGTTAAAGGACAGTTTCTGTGTGCGTGCGCGTGTGTGTTTTATTTGTTTTTGAGAAATGTACAAAATGACATCTTGAAATGCTCTCAGGCATGAGGAGAGATACCCTCTCCCTTGAAATAGTTGGTCCTCCAGAAACAGAAATATTTTAAATAAGTTATCCAAAAATATGGATCAGGTCTGTTATTTGAATTATCCATGAATGCTGCTTAAAAAGACCTAGATAAGATAAATTTAGAAAATACAGAAATACTAAAAATAAAAAGCCAAATTATTAATACTTATCAACTTAAAAGTTATGTTTTAGAAAAACCTAAAAATAATAGAATAAAGTGAGAATTTTTAGGTAGCTACCCAAGAGCTTTATAATTCATAAGCATTTAGAGAATATTATGGCAAAATTTCATTCAATATAAGAATACAAAATTAGAACACCAAAAAATGTAGTATGTTGAAGACATATGATGACTATAATAAAAGTTTAAATATAGACTCGAAAAAAGTTCCCACTAGAGAGAAATATACTACATTCGTATATGGAAAAATTACTAAATGTAAACTTAATTCAAGTGTATCTACAAAATTGCAAAAATCCAAACCCCATTCCAAAGTTTGTGAATGATTAAAAATATCATCTGGAAGAATTTTAGAAAGTGAAAGTAGCTAGAAACAATAAAAAAAAAAAGTAAAAAATTACCTCATGAAAATGTAAAATATAATATTCAGGAATAGTTCAAATAACCAATCTATTACATATAAGAATTTTTCATCTGATAAACATTACATTTGGAACCAAAGGAAATAGGCACATTTTTATATCATGAAAAGCAAACTCATATTTTCAGCCCCCTGAATATATAAGCACATACAACTCACAAAGACAAAGCATATCAGCAGCTGCAGCAGTTGCTACTATAACAAAATTAGAAGCAAAAGAAGAAATATAGATTACAAATGTAAAATAAATTAATTTACAATATCTATGGTAGACAAAAATTAATATATAAAATAATTAAAAATATCAATTAGGACAATCATACTAATACATGAGCAGAGGATATAAGCAAGCAATTTATGAAAGTGTTCTAACTAGAAATTAAATATACAAATTAAAATTTTAAAATAAAATAAAAAAGAGAAAAAATATAATATGTGGCTTTATGATGATGTGAAGGAAATACTCTCATAACCATACTCTACAGCTAAGTACATTAGCCAACCAGGAAAATAAAAATAAAATAGAACCAAACAAAAATCCAATTGAACATTTATATCAAATATTAAACACTTTCTATCTCTTGGTTACTGTTATGTACTTTAGGACTCTGTTAGCAACTTAAATATGGTATCTTTTTCATGTACCTCACCATCCCTCTTGGGAGACTGGTAGATATAACTAAATATGCTTAATGAATAAATCAGCATGGGGGAGAAAAGTCACAATTGATGACAGGAAACACATTATAGATGTAATTCCTGCTCTCCATCTGATTCAACAAAGAGTATTTGGTGATTCTGAACTAAAATTAATAATTCTTTGTAATAAACTTACAGTAGGTGATGTGTCTTACAAACATAAACTCATTTGTATAATAGAGTAATTTTTATCTCACACAATATTCATTCCTATTAAATGACATAAGGTATAAATAATGTCCAGTAGAATACCTTACAATGCAGCTATGACAATGAGAGCAGTACATCTCTGTATTAAAGTTTGATGAATCAGATAACATTATTGTTATTTGTGTTTCTCCTGCTGTTATTCTTTGTTTAAAAGAGAGGAAAATGCATCTTTCTGAGTTTTAGTATTCCTTAAGTTTACGTATATAATAGTGCACAAAGCCAGAACTGTAGCTCGTTATTCTAAATGCCAGTCCATTCTGGTAGTCTAGTACCCTTTTCATTCCAATAACCTAAATAATCAAATAAATATAGAAAACTTAATATTACTATAAATTTTAACTTTATCTTGGTAATATGCCATTGCTTAAACATACATCAGGCTCTTAAGCTAAAGGAAAGCATAGATTCTCAATTATGTTGTAATTCTTTAAAAAAAGGAAACTAAGGATTTTTATTGCTTTTGCTTCATTCTGCTTTTGTTAGCATGTAGCCTTTGTTCAATTGCAATTCCCATCTATCTCTTTCTCAGTGAAGCGATATTGCTGTCATCACTGTTATGATTTTAGACCTCCTCCCCATCTAGATATTTGTATTTTCATATAAGTGGAAAACAGCCTTCAATAAAATAAATGTAAATAACACCACATACACAGAGAAATATTGATCTGTTAATCATTCCTCAAAAACCGACTTCTCTGGCCAATGACATTTTCGTTATAAGGTCCTTAATAATGTCTAACAAACACACAGAAATAATGTATAATAAAGAAGCATGAAAGTATATTATTTAGTAGGTATTCATTCATTCAATAGATGTGTTGAACTCTTACACTTGTCAGGCACTGTGCTTGAGAATGAGGAGACACAAAGAAATACACCAGAACCCTGCATTAAGAAACTCACAGACACGAAGAATTGAGCTCTAATTCTGCTGAACTGTATTAAAATAATAAAATAAATACTTATTTCACACAAATCATAAAAGAAAATTAGGCACATCTAAAACTTAGTTTATTTTAAGTAAATGATATAGTCATTCATTGGAAATGATTAATTTCAGTTTTGTATAAATTAGCATAAGTCCAGCCTGAATTACAAAATGTTAATCAGATTATGAGGGGTAAATAAAGTCTTGCATTTGCCAAAAGAAAATTATGTTAGGTATTTTTAGAAGGCAAAATATGTTTAGACACTGAAAAGCATTTAAATCTTATAGTTGGTTGATTCCATGATCTTCCTGCAGATTGGTGAATAGGAACCAAGTACATATAACACCTGATTCAGAGCTTAAACCACAAGTACTTTGGTTTTCTAAATTACAATTTGATTGGGTTCCAAATTATTTTTTAGAATACAATAATACTAATCCAAAACATGTTAGTACATGCTTTAAGAGTTAGGGTTTATGAAATGAAAATAGTTGTTAAATTTACCATAACATTAATCTACATTTTTCCTTAAGATGGTTAGATAATCTTAGAACCTACTTTGCACATTATCTACAAGTTTACAAATGAAGCAGAACAAATATATGTGGGTAGATCTTCCCTTTTCAGTGTTTCTGATTTGAATTTTCAAAACCCGAGATAATATTACTTTTATGTGAATCTCGATATGTCAGAAAGAAAATGGAATGTCCTTGTTACTGGAACCTAAAATAATGGTTATAAATTTTGAGTTTTGATAGATACCAATGTAAAAAAAAATGAAATATTTAGAATTTTTTGAAGAGAAAATTGTCAGTCAAATAATTTTCCCTTAAATCAATTACTGACATTATGTGTTTTGTTTTAATTATTTTGTGATTGCTGTGCAATGTGGAAATATCTTCTACTAAATACCAACATTTTATTTCCTGGTGCTTTATAAATATTTTAAAAGGTTATTCATTACCTAGTAAATTAATAGTGTTAATATTATTGTAATGGAGCCTTGCTTAACATTATTTCATCATTATAATGATGAAATAATGTTAATAATTTTGTTTCACTAATAATTACTTCACCATCTCATTATTCATGATTTCTTGCTTCCTTCTGATGGAAAAATCAACTCAACTTGGTTTAAGCAATAATGGGATATGATAGCCTTTGAAAACTTAAAATTTCATGTTCAGTTTGGCATTTTCATTTGGGTTAAATCTGAAGCTCAAATAACACTATCAATTGAATCTTTCTATATCACCTGCTTCATGATTCCTCTGAGTGGATTCATTGTCATGTAAGTCTCCCTACTCAATAGCCCTCAGCAACTTGAAATGCATATTACTTTTATAGTTAATGGTTACAAAGGAAACAAAGATTTTCTGTCTCAGTGATTCCATCCGAATTCTTTTATTGTCTCTTTCAATCTGACTTGGGCAAGGCAATTATTCCGTAGCCAATAAAAGAGAGCGGAGGTTTATACAATCTGAATGTCTGTGATCAGCCCAGATTACCCACCTTGGCAGCTATGGGTAGAGTCAACCTCATTCGAAATTCTTGAGTCACAAGTGATATTAGATTATAATTTTAGCTGCATTTGGTAAATAGATGTTCAGCATTAACATATACTATGACATCTGTATCATTGACTATACCAAATACTTTGCAAGTAACAAAGGAATGGAGGTATGGTAGTACCATAAAAGAAAATTTAGGTTACCAGAAGAAGAATGAATGCTTATGTGACAGGCACAAAATGTCCACTGAACCAATGATAAATATTTTCACCACACCAAACCATCTAAATGAATTTTATGAATATCAAAACTTTTCAGGAATGGGGTAATTTGTGTCCCAGCTTTTCTGGCTTTTTTCTGCCAACACATTTTCTAGATTCAAAGTCCTCTTTCCACCCCTGTAATTTTTAACTTAAATGAGTTTCTCTAATTATCATGTTTTGCATCTTTCTCCTCAACTTCCTAATTCTAAACCTAAAAATTGCTGAAATTAGAAATGGAATCATCACTTATAAATGGACAAAATAGAAGCAGATATGAGGGTGGGGTGGAAGTGTAGTCAGATTTTATTATTAGAGAGATAGTAAACAAAGATCCTGGGAGCAGGCCATGGCTAGAAGCACAACCTGAGGCATTGAGTGGTTGGGGGATAGAGTAGAAAAAGCACCATCATTTGACAAGTTTTCTCATCATGTTTCCATGCTATTTTCTTTACCAACTTTATATTATTCCATTATTTATCTGTTATATCAATATATCATCTTAAATGCATTTTGAAAAGCCCTCCTCCCACTTAGGGAAATAAGTGTTAATGTAGTAGCATGACTAAGTTTCTCCCTACTCTCAAGTGTTCTCCAAAGTAACTTGTCTAGAACTGAATTATTGCCATCTTTAAAAACTTAAAAACAAAACAAAACAAAACAAACAACCTTAAAATTTGTAGACCCCAGGTTCTTAGATTTGGTGCATATAATCTCTGCTACATAATAAACTGAATTAAATCCTTGAGCTCAACAAAACACCAGAATTATTTCCTTTCTCTAGAATTGATAACAAATAGTGTGGATAAGTAATCATTATTTTGATCAATTTCTTGATCACCACATATGCTTATATTTTAATTTTTTAATTTTAATTTTATTTTTTTATTTTATGCTTATATTTTTAGTGTCATAGACATATATGCCTTACCAATAATTTTCATGTTTAAGCATATCACAGCAATATTCTACATTCGAAGTAAGCAGAAAACAAAACAAAACAAAATAAAACATCTTCCAGGGGAGAAAGTGTGTGTGTACATTGGAAAGTGTTTAAATGGAATTTTTATTTTTAGCATTTCAATAATACTTCTATTTCATTTTTATCTCACAGCTCCTAAACATACAGAGAAATAGCTTTAGGCCCCTTATTTGATTTAATTAATTCCATAAAACTGAGGTTGTTCAATTTTTTTTCCAGAAATCTAGCCCATAAGGCAATGATCTAAGGAACTTCTGCCTCAGTTAGACTACAAGAGTGGCTGTTAGGTTTTTTCCATTTTGATTCGTTGTTTTGTTTCCATCACTCACTCTGGACTGACCAGTGTAAGCTGGGATGTAAGAAGAGAGTAGTGTTGACATATACGTACTGCCAGGTGTGAAGTGGATGGCTGGTGGAAAGCTGCTGCAGAGCATGGGAAGATCAGCTTGATGCTTTGTGAGGACCTGGAGGGGTGGGATGGGGTGGTTGGGAGGGGGAGTCGGGAGGGAAGAGATGTGGGGATATGTGTGTACATATGGCTGGTTCACTTTGTTGTACAGCAGAAACTAGCACAATACTGTGATGCAATTATACTCCAGTAAAGATTAAAAAAAAAAAAAAAGTAAATGGATCAATATGTAACCTTGAAAAAAAAATTAGAGGAAATAATCTAAACAGCAGCCTCATTTAATGCACCTTCTTCAAAACCTGCCTTCATGAATCAGGGGGTTCTTTTAATCAAGTAACTCTTTGAACGGTTCATGATGTCAAGATGAAGCAACATAGATATTAACTACTCATGTTTTAGATAAAAAGGGAGGTAACAAGTATGCATTCCTGTGTATTTAGGTTCACTCTTTCACTGAACACAGAATTCAGCTTTTGGGATCCTGAGACAATTCAGCCACCACCCAGCTCCTCCTGGGACACGTCACGGAGTGGCTTTTATGGAAACTTTGGGTTTTTGTAGTCAGTCTATCTCTGAATTCTGGGCTCACTTCACAATTGCAGTGTCAAGAATGGAAAATATTCCACCAGCATATTGGGTTATTTCTCTGTTCCCTTTCTTTCTGTATACTCTTTTCAAATATATCTTTTAACAAATTTCTAATTTTTTGATATTTTGTGCATTGTATGGTGATGATTTCCCCTCTATGAATCTTTTCTCACCTCTTCTAATACCACAAATAGGGCATTATTGCTAAACTGTACTTTAAACGGTAGCATTTTTATATATAGATATATGCTTAATAACTTAATAATTGCTTCAAATCAATAATGGTAATGCTTATTAGGATAAACTGAGGACTCCATATATTTTTAAGCTATACTAATAACATGGTAGTATTTACATCATATATGATTATATTATTGGTAATTAATTTAGTAACAGATGCCATTTGAACTGGAATTGAAGTACCTTTCTTGTAAGATTCAGGTACTGAATTAATTTATTTACAGATTTCTTAGGATAATTTTTATATTTTATTTACATGGTTTTCACCACAAAGTTTATTTGATGGCAAATAAAGATGTTGCCTATATCACTGTCACTTTAAAATAATAATATTATAATAATAAAATGTAATAAAAACTAAGAATAATAAACATTTTCTATCAACTTTTTTTGGGCAGTATCTTGTTGAGAAATTATAATAATCTGACTATTAAAATTCATTTTGAGATGGCTATTGTCATAAAACGCCTGAAGTCTCTACCTGGTTCATTGTTACCATATTTATCAAAAGCTATCAGAATTGAAGGGAAAATGAATCTTTCTAGGGTTCTATACCTAATTATGTGTACATGACTATGAATTGAGTGCAAATCTCATTACCAACACCTTTCTTTTAAAGATAATATGTAACTATTTAACCCCTCTGTTCATTATGACCATATGGAAGTAGGGGCAAACCTGGTCTTCACTAAGAATTGGACAGAATTTATTTTTGGCCCCCTTTTTTGATGGTAAGTTCCAGCTTGGGGGTCAAGTCACTTTTCCAACATCTTCCAAACAAGTAGTCCAGTGCCCAGCACTGTCTTTCCTTCAAAAATTAAATAATAGCTTATGTTCACTTTTCAAGTTACTTAATTTTCCATTTCATGCTGTAGTAAGAAAAGAGAAACTAGTCTGAAGATAAAGAAATATTTTAATATCTGATTTTTCTTTTTATCTTCAGCTTAGTACTTTTTTGCTTTAATATTTTTTAAAAAAGGTCCATTTGGCAGAAGCCAAGGTAGGAGTGGGTGGGAAACACTAAAGAAATACAGACCTGAGAGGGAAGAAATGCTTTAGAAAGGTAATTACTTGAACATACACATGGAGGAACACACCCACACACAATGGAAGGAAAGTGTTCAAGAGGCTGGAAACATATACCATACTCTAGATATTCCTAGTAACCAACCACACTGCTTTCTAAATCTAAAAAAGCAAATAAATTAGTAAAAATAAAAGTCTTTTATGAAAAGGTATATGAATAGTCTTATTATATCAATACTAGTAGTAAAAGTTCACTTGCAGAGTAAAGTCTAATAAGAACTCAATAGTGTTAGTTGTAAAATTTAATTCTGATTTCAGAGGTTCAAATATTTATCTTAGGTAACTATAGAAAAGTGTGTCTTGTTCTTTTCTGTTGTTAAAAAGCTGTTTTAGACATGGGAGAAAATATTGATTCAGTTTCCACAGTAACAAAGAAACTCAAGGGAACTTGAGAGGCTACTACAATCATGTAGGATTTTAAGTTAAGCTGTAACTTATAGAATTTTTGTCTAAAATTTATTCTCTAAAATTATATTCTATTTTACTTATAATCTCCTTTCAATCTTTCAATAAAAAAGAACTTAACCTAGCTTAGATTCCAGGGTATTCTGAATTTCCCTGTGTATTTCTACTACTTAATTTTGATTTTCTCCGTATGAAAAAATATATTTTACTAAAGACACAATCATATTATCTTAATATGTGATTTTAAGAGTGAATATTAATTTTAAATGTATTTAGAACTATATCCAATATTTGTTTTGTCTCTTCTAATTTAACATAGGTATATCAATAAGATATGGTAGTACTCATATAAAAACAACCTTGACAATCACCAAAGTGTTCATTTCTTTCCCAGTCAGATAACGTGTCATTTTAATATTCATTTGATGGTTAGTGAGAGGAAACATCATTTGCTCATAGCAGTCAGCTGCGTAGGCTGCTCTTGCTGTCCATTTCCTATTCCTATGCTGACAAAGTACTAAGTTTCTCTCAAGATTCAGTCTGGAAATCTGTTACTAATTGTTACAGCAGCTCATTCCACAATATTGTGTTATTTTGAGGATTTCTCATTCTGCTTTATCTCTCAATTCAAATTCATTAGCTTTATATCTTCCCAAATGTTTCAAAACTCTTAGTCAGTTAGTGACATCTGTATGTCACTAACATACAGGGCTCTCCAGAGAAAACATAAGGAATCAATCCAAATGGCTTGCTTTGGAGTTTTATATCTCCTCTTCCTGTATCTATAGTCCCTGTACGTCTGGAAGTCCTTGGGAAGAGAAATGCTTTTAGTTGAAGACACAGTAAGAGACCCACTAAAATTGAAACTATAACTTCCAGAGGGTCACTTTGGGCTCCTCATGCCAGTGGACTAGCAAACACAGAAAACAGTGATTATACCTTCAGGGCTACTTTACCCTGATTATCCATGGGAGGTGGGGTTTCTTCTACATAATGAGGACAGGAAAGAATATGTTCAACCCACAGTTGATCCAATGGAGCATCTTTCTGTTCTCCCATTACCAGTATTTTAACTGTAAACTGGCAAGTAGAGCAAGCATGGCCTGATAAGGTCATGGTAATTAGGATCTTAGACCACTCAGGCACTACCCAGCAAGGAAATAACCTGAACAGCAGAAGTAAGCGTTGAGTGTGATGAAAATTTTGAACGGATGATAAAGGAGAAGCACAGTATCAGAATCAACTGGAACATGAAAGTATATAGTTTATCACACTAACCCTTATAATTTTCCCCACAATAATAACCAACTAGAACCATGTAGTAGCTGAGGCTAGAAGGGGTGACATTAACAAGGGAATTTATCTGCATTGAACTATCATGTACAAATTTTACAACTATCCTGGTATAGAGGATGGGGGAGGTTGACAGTGACACAACTCTCTATTTTATAAAGATGTATAGATTGAGAGGAGAAACAGTGAACTTTCTGAGCTTTCCAATGAATTTAAAAATAAGTACGGATTTTAGAAAAATTGGGTTTGTCAATGAAATAGTTCTGCTACTACAGAAATCAGAAAAAAATAACTTTATTTACTAATACTAAATTATGTTTGCAAAGGGTACTTATTTTTATGTAATTGAATAGACAATAATAACTTTAATACACAAGAGGATGAAGATAATATGCCATGAGAAATTATTTTCAGGATAAGCCTGATGAATTTCAAAGAACGATACAACTGGCAGGAAAAATATTAAAAATTAATGCATTTAAGGTCATGAATGATATGTATGAACTATATGACTAGTTCTTTAAATGGAATAATCCAAGTCTCTGTTTATCTAAATTGTTAAGATTATGTAACACATGAGAAAACGGAAGACAAGTTAAAAATATTCCTCTTAGCCTAGCAGGAAATATACTTCCCCCTGCTGGGAATAGAGTGGGCTGTCATAAACTTATATTGTTTGAAAGTTTGCAAAAGCTGCAGTCAGGCAAAGGAAAACAGTCATTTAGAAGAAGTGATAGTCATACCCTACACATATTTCTGACATTTTATCAATAACATAATGTGGTTTGAGGGTTTATAAAGGGCAGACTTGGAGAGCACAGTGGTAGACAGATTCTATCTTAATATTGTAAATTTAGCATTTCCAAAATTTTCCCAGATTTGGTCTTTGATGATCTGAATTTCAGTGTTCAGAGCGATGTTTTTGTTTGTTTGGTTGGTTGGTTGGTTTCTGTTTTCTTGTTTGTTTTTGTCTATGTGTGTGTGTGTTTTGGATCTATAAGCAAGTGTCTGTAAATAAGTATAGCTACAGAAAAGAAAACAACTTTATACTTTTTGGCCCAGGAACGGGACCCAAACTTATTAGGAAGATTCAGGAGGCTGCTGCTCTTATATGACTGCCATTTTGTTAATGTCCTTCTTTGTGGTTTAAATGGAGTTCTTTATTGATATTATCTATAATTATTTCATTGGAAAGAACGTCTCCTAGGGGCTGTATATAACAGAATAGTGGATAAAGCACAGTTTCTGTTTTCATTATCTTTCCTGCAAGAGACTCAAAACAAATTGTTGAAACAAGAAGATAGAAGATCTAGGAATACTATGTTATAGAATGCTATAATAAATGATTGATTGGATTAATTAGGTGATTTGTTGAGTGATTAAGTAAATAATTTAGTAAGGTATCATTCAAATAATGAGATAAAAAAGACAGATTCATTTTCAAATCCAATTCAATTTGGTTTGTCCCTCCAGAATAAACTGAAGTATTTTTTTTGCTAAAAAAAAAATCTCTGCAGTTGCACTAGTTTCTTTTTTCTTTTTTTGTTAAGAACTTTTATTGAGATACAATTGACATACAAAAGTCTGCATATATTTAAAATGTACAATATGGACTCCAAGTGGGGAAAGTGGGGGGGGGGATGAATTTGGAGATTGGGATTGCCATTTATACATTACTAATAAGAAAAAAAATATCAAGTTGTACTAGTGGCTTGAGACAGGTATTTAAGAACATCTTTTCAGAGTGAGGCTCATCATTACATAGAATTTCACTGAAAATGTTAGAAATGTAAGGCTTTTATTAGAGTTAGTCAAAGTTCTTTATGAATACAACATATTTTTTCTATTGCTTCAAGTAAAGAAATTCAATCTTGATTTTTCCCAAGTAGCAGAGAATGTTTTACTGTGGAGGAAGCTTTGGATAATTCTGATTCTTATAAATTCCCTTTTAAAGAAAATGTCAAGGAGCTCTCTCTGTTGAGATGAAAAATAAATACTTTCTCTACAAATATGAGTAATTCCCTGAGGAAAACAGCTATAACAGTGGAAACTTTTTGAGTTTTTCTCATGAGTTATTAATAGCATACACAAAAGTTTAAAATTCATCAAATATAATAACAATAATAATGTCAAGTTTCTCTCCTAATTAGGATTTGGAAAGTCACAATAGATGTTGCTCTTACTTACACCTCTTACAGGAGCCCCCATGCTTCCCTGTGGTGTGCAGCCTTTTTTATTTCAGTAGACACTGACTACAACTGTGTTCCTGAAGGTGTTTGACTCATGGCTATCAAAATCGTCAAAATTCTGAAAAAAAAAAAAAAAAAAATGAAGACCAAGTAAAAACATATACCCTCAAAAATAATTTTTTTTTTCTCCAGAATTCCTTAACTATAGGAAGTGCAAAAATAACTTTATATGAAAATGCAAAGGATTGACTAGGAAAAGTATTCTTGAAAAAAAATAGAACAAAATCTGGATACTTGTATATGATTTTAAGAATTAGTGAAAGCTACAATAATTAAGAGAGTGTGATGCTTTTAAGTATAGAAAATAGATCTATGGATTAGAATAGATTGTCCAGAAATAGATTTAAGTATATGTTGTTTATTGATATTTGATCAAAGAATAAATCAATTTAGTAGAGAAAAAAAGGAGATAAGACTGGAATGCAGGTTTAAAAAGATACATGAATGATGGAAAAGCACATTAAAATGTCAATAAAATTTATCATTAGCAAAATGCAATTGAAACCAAAATATCTTTTCACATATGTACTAGGAAGGCTAACAGAAAAATACTGATAATGTTAAATGTTTTTGAATATGGGAAACACAGAAAACTTTCATTCTTTGATTTTGGGTAGAAAAATGGTACAACCACCTTGGAGAACTATTAGACAGTTTCTTAGAAAGTTAAATATACACCATCCTATTGCCCAGCAATTAAATAACCTGACATTTATTCAAGATAAATAAAAACACATACACATGCATGGACATACACACACACACACACACAAAACTTGTTCAAGACTGTTCTCAAGTTTAGATGAACAAATGTAGATAAACTTCTATGTTTGAATGTAATATATCCATTAAAAGGAGAATGCTGGATCAAATGCCACTTCAATTAGTTTAAAAATCAATTTGTGGGTCAAAGGAATTCAAACACAAAAGAGTAGATACTGTATGATTCATTGGTTATTTATAATATCAGCCTATGGTGAGGTGACACAGATTGGAAAAGACATACAGATTGGTGGCCTTTGGGTGGGTCAGTAGAATTGACTGGAAATTGTCAAAAAGAGACTTTCTGTGGTGATTGCCTTGCTCTATGCCTGTTTTAGGGTGGATATGGATACAAGAGTGTATAAAATTTTCAAATCATATTGAACTGAACATTTAAGATATATGCATTTCAGTATATGTAAAATGTACCTAAATAATAAAATGTTTAAAAATTAAAAAATTGTAAACCTTAAGTGAGTAAAATATGTGTTTTAAAATACTAGTCCGTATTATAAAGAAGATTGTCATCTTTATTAAAATATATCTTTCCAAATCTAATAATATAGTCTCATTACATAATTCACTTGAGCTATTTCAGGAAAAGTCTATCAGTTATTATAGTCTTATATTTTAAGATATTGTATACCGTGTGAAAACCAAAACCTAGTGGTTTTCCATTAATCTTATTTATGTCTAATGTATTTATTTTTAAATGTTTATAAAATTTTTTTATAAAAATATAGTCTGCCCCAAAAAGAATTTATATCAGCTAGCTGGACTTATATTTTCAAAATTATTTAATGAGAAAAATACAAACAAAAAAATCAATAGGAAATCACACTCTCTAACAGAGACTCAGCTATGAATAATCATCAAATTTTATTTTATGAGTATTCAAGTACTATTTTGTTAGTTACTATTATTATCACAGTCTTTCTTTTCAGGAATAACTGGGATAATTAAGTAGGCAAGTCATGTCTTACAGCCTAGTCTTTTAATTACACCAAGGATGCTTATGATTTCACTCTTCACCCTTCACTGCTTTTTTTCAGAATATTTTCTTCACTTCTGATCTGGAGATAGAGATCCTTGCTTACCTGTTAACTCAAAGAGTGCTGGTGCTACAGGTGAGTATGTGAAAATGATTTGGTTGAGCGCTCTCTGATGGGTGCTTTATGTTGTCACTTCTATCTGTCTGTCTGTCTCAGTGTCTCACCTGTCCTTAGTCTGGAAATCCTCACTGACATAATTCTTCATGGAATTTGGTGGTTTTTCAACCAACCACTTAGGATTAGATTAAAGAATGATGTAAGTGTAACATCTCCCTTTTTAGTAACTCCTGCATTCCTATATGAACAAAAGAAAAGGCTCCACTACTGTAACCAAAGAATCCATAGACTCCAATGTAATCATAGAATGGATACTCTTAGAATTGGGTTAGTGAAAGTGTTCACTTTGGGGAAAATAAAACAGAGAAAAAGATCCCCTTTTCGACTGAGAGTGAAGATGCTATGTATATTAGCTTTCATTTTGTTTTTTGCTGCAGAACAAATGACAACAAATTTAGTGGCTTAAAGTATCATACATGTAATTTCTTACAGTTACTGTGGGCCAGGAATCTGGCCATGACTTAGCTGAATCCTTTGCATAGGCTCTCACAAAGCTCTAAGCAATGTGTCACCCAGGACTTGCTTCCCAACAGGAGCTTGGCTGCAGAAGAATCTGCTTCTAAACTCTCTCAGGTTGCTTGGAGAATTAAGTTCATTGCAGTTGTAGGACTCGCTTTCTCCTTTAAAACTAACAATGGCGAAAGAGATTCCAGTAAGATGAGTGCTATACTCTTATGTAATCACATACACATAATTAAGTACATGCCATCACTTTTGCTGTATTCCACTGGTTGGAAGCAAATCACAAGCCCCATCTACGCTCAAAAGAACTGGATTACACAAAGGTGTGAACACCAGGAGATGGGAACACAGGAGCCACCCTAAGATCTATCTGCCACACTGTAATTACTACATTTGTGTTTAAACAATTGTGAAAAAAAATCTGGTTTCATCACTGAGGTCCCCAATAGTCAGATAATTTTGTAAGAGTCCTGGTCATCATTCAAAACTTAAAGATTTTTGTGCCCTGAAATAGCCTGGCTCAGTGATAGATTTCTCCATTAATTTGCTTGATATACCTGAGAAACTTTAGGTAGGTGCTCTCCTGAGTGAGAACAAAACTGCAAAAAGGGCCGAAAGAGCCAGTCTTAAATAACGCTTCTAGCAGTTACTAGGGTTAATAAGTCAATAAAAAGAAAACTATCTGGAAGAAGAATGAGAGGAGAAATAACCTGTCCAGATGAAAGACAGTAACTCTAAGCATCTCTAAGCCAGTAAATCAAGTAGTTTTGCTTCAGCTTTTCTTAGGAAGGAAGTAGGTACTGGAGGGGTGTCATAGTTATATTCCATCATGAAATCCATAAATACTGAAGCGGCAACAAAGCTGATGACTTCTCACTTGTTTCCCTCTGAGAATATCTATTCTAAAGAACCAGGTCCCTGTGCCAAATATAATATGTAGCCAGAATGTAAAACACATGTAACAGGAAGAGAGCCACAGTTTTATTGAAGAGATTTTTCTCTTCCCCATTTTCTGACACTTAAAAAAAAAATTCACTTCACTGCCTATGGGAACCAAGTGGATGAAAGATCAAAGAAAATATCTTCTATTTTTGACTTATTTTACAAAGGCTCTGTGGTCTTGAAGGTGAAACCTATGTAAGGAAAAACCTTGGTAACAATTAATCTTTCCCTGGGCTGGAAGGCAAGTTTGTCTAAGGCAAATCAAGCTGTGGCTCATGGCCCAGCCACACTTTAATGTTGAATTGGCTGGAATCAGCAATATCATGCAGCCCTGTATTCTTAGCAATATGATATAAGAAGGAGGGAGACTTTGAATACACACCATAAAGGGATGTAATCAGTTTGGGAGACAAATTGAGATCATGAGTCTTCTCAAGAATAAGGTTTGCTATTAAAAACTCAGATTCATTTACGGCTACTTATTATGTTTATAAATTTGTGCTTGTATAATCCTGTGTTTTAAAAATGTCTCAGCTTTAATTTTGAATACTGAAAAGACTGAAAGATAACACTTATATGCACAAAATATCTTAGGCTTTTCAGTAATGACTAAGATTGTAAAGCAGTTCTGAGAACAAAACGTTCAAGAAATGATGCTTTAAAGAAGCAACTTAGATGATAGAAATTTAAAGTTTATAATTGATAGAATTTATATCATACATTTAGATGATAGAAATGTGTGCTTTATAGTTTATAATTTATATAAATTTATATATCATTTATAGGAATTTATTATTGATTAGCTCTAAATACATTATTTTCTTAATGATTTTTTTCATCCATGAGTTATTTAGGTTTTGTTCCAAATGTATTTTAATTATTCTTAATTAAATATATATATTTATAACTATGGTTATGAAATTTATCATCTAAAGATATTTTTAATGTATCCTATTGTATATCTCTCCATGGATATGGGATGTTGGACATAAAAAGAGATTCTCCCCATTCACACCGGTATCTAAGCTCACTGTATATTTAATAAAGATGTGTTGTCTTTAGAGAACCTTTTAAGTACAATTATTTCACATTTTTGAGACTTGTTTTATGTGTTCAATTAAAAAATGATTCATACATGCTTGAAAAGAGCATGTATATTATGTTATAGTTCATGTTCTATGCATGCCAATTAGAACAGATGTGTTATTTGTGCTTTGCAAATATTCTTACACCCAAACTATTCATTTGGCTTTTCGTCTGCTTAAACTGTATTTTCTGAGGGGTTGTGTATATAATTGTCAACTTAAACTTTACATTTTATAAGCGTGTGTTTTTTTCTATCTCTAAAATTTTTCTTAACAATGGGGTATAATGATATAATACTACTACAGATGCTGTAATTTTGGGGGGGTTAATATTTGCTATGTATATTCTTTTTGAGTTTTTTTTCTTTCAACTCTGCTGTGTCCTTAATTTTTCTTAGAGTTCTCTTCTGAGCTGTGGATGAGTATACGAAGTTTCCTACTTGATCTATACTTGACTGTCTAAAAGCAGATGTAACTTAACATGCCACAAACCAAGTACGTGATCTTACTTCCAAAACCTTGCTGCTGCTTCTTTTTCATGATAAGTTTAACTTTCTAGTTTCTCAGAAGACATCTATAATTTATTTCTCTCATAGTACACATTCTATTTTCAGAATATAGTATTGCCTCTACCTTCAAAATAGATTCAACCACTTCTCACTATATTGCTATTCCAAACTACCATTCTCTTGGCCTCTGATTTTTTTATTTTTTACTTTTTTAGTAAGCACGTTTTTCACTGAAATCTAATATACGTACAAAACCCTTCACAGATCTTGAGTCCATATATTTCCACCTGAAACAACTAAGCAGATCACAAATATTTCATTACCTACATCTACAGGTCCCCCCTTGTCCTCTCCCAGTCACTAATCACTCAAAATTAACAGTTACTCAAAGTCTATCGCAATAGAATAATTTTACCTGCTTATAGAATTTATAGAATTGAAATATACATTATTTTCTCATTGAAATCTCACTTCTGTTGTTCAACATAGGGTTTGTGAGATTCATATGTTGTTGTGTAGAGCATTCGTTTATTTTCATTGTTCCACATCGCTTGTATGTGGAATCTAGAAAAATGGTGCAGATGAACTCATTTGTAAAGCAGAAATAGAGTCACAGGTGTAGAAAACAAACTTACAGTTACCAAGTGGTTACCAAGGGGGATGGGATAAACTGGGAAATTGGGGTTGACATATATACACTACTATATATAAAATAGATAACTGACCCACTACTCAGTTCTCTGTGGTGACCTAATTGGGAAGGAAATCTTAAAGAGAGTGAATATACGTAGAGGTATAACTGATCCACTTTGTTGTATAGCAGAAACTAACACAACATTGTAAAGCAACTATATTCCAATTTAAAAAATATTCAAATATATAGATATACCACAATTCATTGATTTGTTTTATTGTTCATGGACACTGGATTATTTCTAATTTGAGTCAAATAAAGCTGTTATGAGCATTATAAACCATGAATGTGGAGACACATATGCATTCTTTTGTTGGGTATATTCCCATGAATGGCATTGTTCAGGGATAAAGTTAATTTGTATGTTAGGACACACAAAATGGAGGTGGCACCACAGCCCAGCCCACATCACCAATTTAACCCTGTTAGCCTGCACTTATTGTAAACACCTGCCAAGGAAACCTAACATACATCAGTCACATTCCTCCAACTCAGCTTTAGCTTATCTTACTGTAGCAAATAGGACCTGCTAGCATTATAGGGAAATCCTGACCTCCTTGCCTTTCTTCCCTGCTTCTGTGTTGCCTCTTCTTATGTTCTATAAAACCTGGTCTTGCCCCAAATGCCTTGGAAAGAGTGCTGCGCTGTTTACGAACTCAATCCTTGGATTGTTTTCCCTTGAATGAAGGACATCAAACTTACAACTAAATGTTTGGCAACAAGATGGGACACATAGAAAGCTGCTGAAGCTTCTGGAGATGGCTCCTAGACACAGGGGTAGGCACCCGCAGATTCCTTTTGGTTCAGTGCCTCTTGAGCCGTACTCTGGGATCTTGGGTAAGCTTTTCTCAGATTACAGTGCACTTGTTTTGTGGTCTGAGCTCTTCAAGTTTATTTGTCATAATATATCCAGATAGAAAATTGAGGTGTGAGAGACTCCGGATTTTTTAGAGTGAGACTTGGTGGGCCCAACAGTTGGGTTTGTGACTGACTTTATCTACAAGGTAAGCCCCTTTGGGAGATTCTGACAAGTCTCAGGAATTGTGCACAGACAGCCAGAAAGAGTAAATCTGGTTGAATTAGGGAAGATTATTTCAAAAGTAAAATAATGGGTGTCCCTCTATCTAAAGAAAGATGGTAGCAGTTAGGGGACTCACAAAACCTTGAGGTAAATTCATAGCATAAACCACTGAGGGACTTGGGGGAAATAAATTAAGACAAGAAATTCAGACCTTTTAGAATATTGACATATCAAAAGCTAAGTAGGCATAAGATGGACTTTTAAAAGCCATTAGGTCTGTCACTAAAAAATCTTGTGTAAGGAATAGTGGATCTACCATTAATGGGAATCTCAGAAGCCAAAGCCACAAAGTTGGTGGGCATGCCTTAAGCATTTAAAAGCTGTTAGAGTACCTGCCACCTAACTAACTCTGCAGAGCTAGGAGAAGTTTATTAGATTGACACTAGGTCACCAAACAACCTCAAGGAAATTTCTGTGCAATAAGGTAAACTGTAAAACACCACAAAATCCCCAAATCTTAGGTGTTATTCTGTTTTCATGAGATCCAAGGTTTAGCTAAAGAAATAGGATCCTCAAATTTCAAACAATTGAGTTCACCACCCTTGCTTATTTTATGTCTAAGAACTGTGGCCCTGGAAGCTGCAGATGTCTACAAAATGGCAAAAGCTCACTAAGACAACCTAGAATTACAGTTACCATTGTGGGGAACGTTGCAGTTATACAATATTGTTTATTTAAGAAGTGCGCTTGAAAGCAGGATTTCCCAAATCAAACACACAGAATGGGATACCTATTTTAATTGTCATGAAGAAGGCTCCAAAAGACTTCAAGATTCCAAAATAGCTTCACTGAAGATTCATTGCAAAAAGCTAGTGAAAAATTAAAGACACATGAGGTATTGTACCTAAAACAAAAGACCATAAGACTGACCTGACTTACTACTCCCCTCTATCCTTCTTTACCTGAGTACAGTCTATAAATCCTCTATCTGAATTGCCTTTGCACTTTAAAAAGTCTATAAGATCATAAATAAAAGTTAAATCTTTGCACACCAACTTGAATGTTTCCATTATCTAACCTCAAAGGAGGGTCCATTTGGGCCCCTCGCAGGGTTGCTGGGACCCCAAGAGATTCTCCATTAAATTGCTACCACTTATTTCCTTAAACAGCCAAAGGGAAATTAAAAGTAATGGAAAATCTGGCTAAGTTCTGGTAGATACCCAAGCTACATTCTCCAAACCCCACTCACACCTGAGCCTGCAGATAGGCTCCAGGGAAAACTGGTAGAAACCTGCAAAGGGTGAGAATTCTTACCAGTCAGCTATAGTGCCTGGTGGAGAAAGGGAAATAAAATTTAACATTGTCCTTTCCTTTCCAAATTTAGACTTTTGTAAATTTGGTTTCAGAGTACTTATTTTTTTTTAATTTTTATTATTTTTTTGAGGAGTACACCAAGTTCAATCATCTGTTTTTATACACATATCCTCCTATTCCCTCCCCCCCCTTGACTCCCCACCCTCGAGTCCCCCCCACCCTCCCCACCCCAGTCCTCTAAGGCATCTTCCATCCTCGAGATGAACTCCATTTGTTATACAACAACTTCCCACTGGCTATCTATTTTACAGTTGGTAGTATATATATGTCTGTGCTACTCTCTCGCTTCATCTCAGTTTCCCCTTCACCCCCCGCCCCCTCCCATACCCCGAGTTCTCCAGTCCATTCTCTGTATCTGCATCCTTGTTCTTGTCACTGAGTTCATCAGTACCATTTTTAGATTCTGTATATGTGAGTTAGCATACAATATTTGTCCTTCTCTTTCTGACTTACTTCACTATGTATGACGGATTGTAGTTCTATCCACCTCATTACATATAGCTCCATCTCATCCCTTTTTATAGCTGAGTAATATTCCATTGTATATATATGCCACATCTTCTGTATCCATTCATTTCTTGATGGGCATTTAGGTTGCTTCCATGTCCTGGCTATTGTAAATAGTGCTGCAATAAACATTATGGTACAAGTTTCTTTTGGGATTATGGTATTCTTTGGGTATATGCCCAGTAGTGGGATGACTGGATCATATGGTAGTTCTATTTGTAGTTTTTTAAGGAACCTCCAAATTGTTTTCCACAGTGGCTGTACCAACTTACAGTCCCACCAACAGTGCAGGAGAGTTCCCTTTTCTCCACACCCTCTCCAACATTTGTTGTTTCCAGATTTTGTGATGATGGCCATTCTGATGGGTGTGAGGTGATACCTCATTGAGGCTTTGACTTGCGTTTCTCTGATGATGAGTGATGTTGAGCATCTTTTCATGTGTTTGTTGGCCATCTGTATGTCTTCTTTGGAGAAATGTCTATTTAGGTCTTCTGCCCATTTGTGGATTGGGTTATTTGCCTTTTTGGTATGAAGCTGCATGAGCTGCTTGTATATTTTGGAGGTTAATCCTTTGTCCATTGTTTCATAGGCAATTATTTTTTCCCATTCTGAGGGTTGCCTTTTAGTCTTGTTTATGGTTTCTTTCGCTGTGGGAAAGCTTTTAAGTTTCATGAGTTCCCACTTGTTTATTCTTGATTTTATTTCCCTGATTCTAGGAGGTGGGTCAAAAAGGATGTTGCTTTGATGTATGTCATAGAGTGTTCTGCCTATGTTTTCCTCTAGGAGTTTGATAGTGTCTGGCCTTACATGTAGGTCTTTAATCCATTTGGAGTTTCTTTTTGTGTATGGTGTTAGGAAGTGTTCTAATTTCATTCTTTGACATGTTGCTGTCCAATATTCCCAGCACCACTTCTTGAAGTGGCTGTCTTTTTTCCATTGTATACTCGTGCCTCCTTTGTCAAAGATAAGGTGCCCATATGTGTTTGGGCTTACTTCTGAGTTCTCTATTCTATTCCATTGATCTTCCTTTCTATTTTTGTGCCAGTACCATACTGTCTTGATCACTATGGCCTTGTAGTATAGTTTGAAGTCAGGAAGCCTGATTCCACCAACTCCATCTTTCCTTCTCAAGATTGCTTTGGCTATTCGGGGTCTTTTGCATTTCCATACAAATCATAAGATTTCTTGCTCTAGTTCTGTGAAAAATGCCATTGGTAATTTGATTGGGGATGCATTGAATCTGTAAATTGCTTTGGGTAGTACAGTCATTTTCACGATGTTGATTCTTCCAATCCAGGAACATGGTATGTCCCTCCATCTGTTTGTGTCGTCTTTGATTTCTTTCATCAGTGTCTTAAAGTTTTCTGCATACAGATCTTTTGCCTCCTTAGGCAGGTTTATTCCTAGGTATTTTATTCTTTGTGTTGCACTGGTGAATGGGAGAGTTTCCTTAATTTCTCTTTCTGCTCTTCCGTTGTTAGTGTATAGGAATGCAAGAAATTTCTGTGCATTAATTTTGTATCCTGCTACTTTACTAAACTCATCCATTAGTGCTAGCAGTTTTCTGGTAGAGTCTTTAGCGTTTTCTATATATAATATCATGTCATCTGCAAAGAGTGACAATTTTACTTCTTTTCCAATTTTGGATTCCTTTTATTTCTTTTTCTTCTCTGATTGCTGTGGCTAAAACTTCCAAAACTACGTTGAATAATAATGGTGAGAGTGGACACCCTTATCTTGTTCCTGTTCTTAGAGGGAATTCTTCCAGTTTTTCCCCATTGAGAACGATGTTGGCTTTTGGTTTCTCAAATATGGCTTTTATTATGTTGAGGTAATTTCCTTCTATGCCCATTTTCTGGAGAGTTTTTATTATAAATGGATGTTGAACTTTGTCAAAAGCTTTTCCTGCATCTATTGAGATGATCATATGGTTTTTATCCTTCAGGTTGTTGATATGATGTATCACGTTGATTGATTTGCGTATATTGAAGAATCCTTGCATCCCAGGGATAAACCCCACTTGATCATGGTGTATGATTTTTTTAATGTGCTGTTGGAGTCTGTTAGCTAGTATTTTGTTGAGGATTTTTGCATCTATATTAATCAGTGATATTGGTCTGTAATTTTCTTTTTTTGTGACATCTTTGCCTGGTTTTGGTACCCGGGTGATGGTAGCCTCATAGAATGATTTTGGGAGTGTTCCGCCTTCTGCAATATTTTGGAAGAGTTTGAGAAGGATAGGTGTTAGCTCTTCTCTAAATGTTTGATAGAATTTGCCCGTGAATCCATCTGGTGCTGGGCTTTTGTGAGTTGGGAGATTTTTAATCACTGCCTCAATTTCTGTACTTGTGATTGGTCTGTTCATGGTTTCTATTTCTTCTTGGTTCAGTCTTGGAAGATTGTATTTTTCTAAAAATATATCCATTTCTTCCAGGTTATCCAATTTATTGGCATATAGTTGTTTGTAGTAGTCTCTCATGATCTTCTGTATTTCTGCAGTGTCCATTGTTACTTCTGCTTTTTCATTTCTAATTCTGTTGATTTGCATCTTCTCCCTTTTTTTCTTGATGAGTCTGGCTAATGGTTTATCAATTTTGTTAATCTGCTCAAAGAACCAGCTTTTAGTTTTATTAATTTTTGCTGTTGCTTCCTTCCTTTCTTTTTCATTTATTTCTGCTCTGATCTTTATGATTTCTTTCCTTCTGCTCACTTTGGGGTTTCTTTGTTCTTCTTTCTCTAGTTGTTTTAGGTGTAAGGTTAGGTTGTTTACTTGATAATTTTCTTGTTTCTTAAGGTAGGACTGTATTGCTATAAACTTCCCTCTTAGAACAGCTTTTGCTGTGTGCCATAGTTTTTGGGTTGTTGTGTTTTCATTGTCATTTGTTTCTAGATATTTTTTGATTTCCTCTTTGATTTCTTTAGTGATTCCTTGGTTGTTTAAGAGTGAATTGTTTAGCCTCCATGTGTTTGTATTTTTTGCAGTTTTTTTCCTGTAATTGATATCTAGTCTCATGGCATTGTGGTCTGAGAAGATGCTTGATATGATTTCAATTTTCCTGAATTTGCTGAGGTTTGATTTGTGACCCAAGATGTGATCTATCCTGGAAAATGTTCCATGTGCACTTGAGAAGAAAGTGTAGTCTGTCGTTTTTGGATGGAATGCCCTATAAATATCAATTAAGTTGAGATGGTCTAATGTGTCATTTAAAGCTTGTGTGTCTTTATTTGTTTTCTGTTTGGATGATCTGTCCATTGATGTAAGTGGGGTATTCAAGTCTCCCACTATTATTGTGTTACTGTCAATGTCCCCTTTTATGGCTGTTAGCATTTGCCTTATGTATTGAGGTGCTCCTATATTGGGGGCATAGATATTTACCATTGTGAAATGTTCTTCTTGAATGGATCCCTTGATCATTATGTAGTGTCCTTCCTTGTCTCTTGTAATAGTCTTTAGTTTCAAGTCTAATGTGTCTGATATGAGTATTGCTGCTCCAGCTTTCTTTTGACTTCCATTTGCATGGAATATCTTTTTCCATCCCTTTACTTTCAGTCTATATGTAGCCCTTGGTCTGAAGTGGGTTTCTTGTAGGCAGCATATAGAAGGGTCTTGTTTTTGTATCCATTCAGCCAGTCTGTATCTTTTGGTTGGAGCATTTAATCCATTTACATTTAAGGTGATTATTGACATGTGCGTTCCAATGACCATTTTCTTAATTGTTTTGGGTTTGTATTTGTAGGTGTTTTCCTTTTCTTGTGTTTCCTACTTAGAGAAGTTCCTTTAGCACTTGTTGTAAGGCTGGTTTGGTGGTGCTGAATTCTCTTAACTTTTGCTTGTCTAGAAAGCTTTTGATTTCTCTGTCGAATTTGAATGAGATTCTTGCTGGGTAGAGTATTCTTGGCTGTAGGTTTCTCTCTTTCAGGACTTTCAGTATATCCTGCCATTCCTTTCTGGCCTGCAGAGTTTCTGTAGAAAGGTCAGTTGTTATCCTTATGGGTTTTCCCTTATATGTTGTTTGTTGCTTTTCTCTTGCTGCTTTTAATATTTTTTCTTTGTGTTTAATTGTCGTTAGTTTGATTAATATGTGCCTTGGTGTATTTCTCTTTGGGTTTATTCTGTATGGGACTCTCTGTGCTTCTTGGACTTGGTGAATTATTTCCTTTCCCATGTTGGGGAAGTTTTCCACTATAACCTCTTCAAATATTTTCTCAGACCCTTTCTTTTTTTCTTCTTCTTCTGGGATGCCTATAATTTGAATGTTGGTATGCTTAATGTTATCACTGAGGTCTCTGAGACTGTCTTCTATTCTTTTTATTCTTTTTTCTTTTTCCTGCTCTGTGGCAGTTATTTCCCCTATTCTATCTTCCAACTCACTTATTGGTTCTTCTGCCTCAGTCATTCTGCTGGTTATAGCATCTAGAGTATTTTTAATTTCAGTTATTTTGTTATCCATTGCTGTTTGTTTTTCTGAGTTCTTATGAACTGTTTCTTGTACTTTCTTTATTTTTTATTGAGATTTTGTATCATTTTTACTATCATTACTCTAAATTCTTTTTCAGGCATTTTTCCTATTTCCTCCTCATTTATTTGGTCTTGTGGGGTTTTTTCCTGCTCCTTTGCCTGCATGGTGTTTCTTTGTTTCCTCATGGTTGTCCAAACTTTTGAGGTTGCTTTTCCTGGCAATAGAGGTGTTTATAGAAGACTGTCCAAGCCTCAGACTAATGTCCAAGTATTGCATTAAACAAATATTAAGTCTAGGAAACACATTCATGTATAAGACACACAATTACTGAATCCATTAGGACATAAGGCTCTAGAAAGACCTGACAGAACCCCAGTGTGCTATCCCATATTCAAAGAGAAACCCAACAGAAATTGACAACTGAAAGAGAACAAATCAGAGACAAAAGCAAAAGCAAACAAACAAACAAATAACACCTTACACATACAAACATTAATCCAGGGAGATTTTGTAAGCTAGGATCCAATATAGAAAAGAGCCAGAGTACCACCAGAGAGAATGGAGATTCTCAGAATGTAATTAGACAACTGTACTAAGAACTAAGATAAAGACAAAGGCCTAATATTAAATACCACGGCAGTGCGTCATCTGGAGAATAGAGCAAGGAGTCTGCGCAGACCGCTAGTGTTGCTTATAAGTATTTTAAGATAAAATACACTTAAAAAGGCTGGAAGAAAGGGGAACAGAAGAGCGTAATGTGGTTGGAAATATGGAAATAAAAAGAAAGGAATAGAAATGTATAAAAGATAGGGATGAAAGGAAAGTTTGAGAGATATATTTTCCGTACTACCAAAAACTTAGCTAGATATAGAAGTATATAAAAAGGCAAAAAAAAAAAAAAAAGGATCGAAAATATCATTAAGAAATTATGTTATAAAACTTGTAGATCCCTTAGGGCTAAGATCGTATTTAATTAAAAAAAAAAAAAAGAGAGAGAGAGAGAGAAAAAGAAGAAAAAAAAAAAAATCCAGAACTGATCCCAGAATGGACCAGTTCAATAGGTATTGATACTACTCTTTCTGTTTCCTTAGCGTCTCAGCTGTAAGTGTCCTTCTCCTTGCCTTGGGTTTTTTTGCATTATTCTGTGACCAGCAGAGGTTCCTTTATTGTTCGTCTGTAAGCATCGGTGTGTGGGGAGGGAGAGGGTACAATAGTGGCTCCTTCTCCTGGGAGTGAGTGAGCAGTGGCGCACTGTTGTTTCAGTCAGGCTTGGAGGTGCCTGTTGCAGAGGGCGCTGGTGGCTCAGGCGTAAACAGAAAGTCTTAGAGTTGGGCCTCTCTCGGGGTTTTTTTCTTTGTTGCTGTTGTTGTTTTTTTGTTGTTGTTCTTTCTCACCCTGAACCAGCTCTCCAGTTCCCACGCTCCCGCTCCCAGACCCTCTGTTCAGCCGCGGATCGATGTCTCGGTCCGGAAACGCTGAGCTGCGCTGCGGACCCTCCGTATGTTTCTCACTCCCTCCCGTCTGCCACAGCTCCGCCGCTTCACCCTCTTTGAGCCCTCGTAGATGCCTCCCTACCGGCTATGTCGGGCTCCCCGCAGCCCTTTCTGGTGTCCGAGGCCGTCTGCTGGTGTTCAGCTGGTTCTCTGTGGGAATGACTGCGTCCTTCCGTGCATTCCCAATGCATCTGTGGAGAGGGATTCACTCCACTTCTCTCTACTTCGCCTCCATCTTTTCTCTCCTGCCATTTTTAACTAAGAGAATGAAGTGATTTTTCCGCTCTGTTACTATATGTATTTTAGGTAATATTTCATAAATATTTATTCATCCATAAGTAAAAAGATTCTAGTTGAAAGTAATGTCCTTAGTAATTTGTTAATTTGCCATGAATTATATAATTTCATCCCTCTACTTCACCGCCATCTTTTCTCCAGAGTACTTATTTTTTGTGTAAACATTTCTCTCCCAGGAACAGCTGTTAACCTTCTGTTTGTCTTGCTTTGTGTCCTGAGAATTGTGCTTGGCTTTCCACCACCTGGGGTATGCAGGTTCTTGTGTATGTAGGTAGCTGAATCATCAGTTGAGGACCCCAAAATATGGCCGGACAGAAATGTGGGTTGCACTCCATTTGCAGCTAAAGTTCTACCCACTGTTGCCAGCTCTCATGGAAATAGACTAAGTCCTTCTTTATTTTGACTATCTTTGGGAGCAGCTCTGATTCTTGGGTTCATAGTATCTTTGGGGGTTTTCAGTATTGCCAGGGATGTTTACTGTTTGTTACTCTAAGAAATACAGAAACTAACCCAAATGTTTCTCAAGTTCATGTGATTTTGGATAATTTTCAAGAAGAAAATCTAGTTTATTGGTTTAATTAAAAAAAGGCATGTCTTTAGAGTTATCAGTATTAAATGGAATGAAGGCATGTAGTTTTATTCTACCTAGGTTAACTAAAACTTAAACTCATGTTATCTCTATTACTGAATTTGTCAGCAAGAAAAGTAACTTAAAATGATTACTGTTTAATGGCTCATGAAGTTTTCATGAGAAATCTAAACATAATTGTTAAGAAAAAGTAAATTAAATAAATGTAAGATAAAAATTTATAAATAAACCTTCCAACAATTATGCTTTAAGTTGATAACTTGAAACCTTAAATCTTTTGGTAACGTGAAATCTTTTTGTTAACTTCAAACCTTAAACTTGTAATGAGATAAGTTAAATGATGGATATTCATTGATTATCTAGATGATTTCCAAGGAAGGTAAAATACTGAAACAATAATTACTAAACATAGATTTATCTGCTTTTGACTTCATTTTAGAGAGGAGCTAAAGATGTTTGGGTTTATTAAACATGTTTTATGTGACATTAAACAATTTACTCCAAGAAAGAAAATACTTCTAAAAATTATAAAATGTATTTATAAATTTGCCAATTCAGGGAATACTAGTATAACAAACAGTCTATAATTGCTTACTTCCTAGTATTCATTTGGAATTAAGGATTCTGTGGGTTAAGAATTCTAATCATAATATGTAATTAAAACTACTTAAACATAATAAGAGTTAAAGGAAACAACTGTGCACAAAAAGTAGAATGACCACTTGTTCCAGAATGAGAAAGAAAAAAACATAGGACAAAACCTGAATGGATATAAAAAAGTTGTAGAAGGTTTGTGGAAAAGGAATCTTGAGAAAGAAATTTTATGTGTGGTCAAGCTGGCTAAGATTGGAATGGATTTATTTCAATTGTTTTTAATGAGTGTTAATATCAAAAGTACATTGCTGTAGGACTTCTTAGGTGGTGCAGTGGGTAAGAATCGACCTGCCAATGCAGGGGTCACAAGTTTGACCCCTGCCCCAGGAAGATACCACATGCTACGGAGCAACTAAGCCCATGTGCCATAACTATTGAGCCTGCGCTCTACAGCCCGTACTCCGCAACAAGAGAGGCCACTGCAATGAGGAGCCTGTGCACCACAATGAAAGTAGCCCCCGCTCGCCACAACTAGAGAAAGCCTGTGTGAAGCAATGAAGACCCAACACAGCCATTAAATAAATAAATAAATAAATAATAAATTTATTTTAAAAAAGTACATTGCTGTAAAATTAGAATTTGGTTTTCTCTCTGTTAAAAATACAAAGTGATTTGGATTATTGGTCTGTTATTGATGAGAGATTGTGAAAGTTTTATTTGACCTTTTGGGCAATCTACCTGTTAATAGAAAAATTTGGGGTCTTAACAATGCATGACTGACTCTATAGATGACAATGAAACATTATTAAGGGTATATGTGGTATAAAAATTAAGAGCTATAATCAACATAGATTTGAATCTAAAACTTATTGAACTTCTAATAGCCTAAGTACATATGCTCTTACTTAACATGCCATACTGGAGGAAGTAAAAATATATCTCAGTTATAAATCCTGCCTATGTAAGAAGTAATTCAAAATGGAGTATAATAAGAGAAAATAATATCTGATTTGACTGATGTAAAAGGATCTGAAAAGAGTTTTGCTCTCAAGATGCATGGACTGTTATCTCAGAATCCTGATTAAAAAATAATCTCTGAAGGAGGCAGAAACCTCACAAACCCTGATAAGACATACATACATACATAAGTACATGCATTCATACACATGTGTATATAAAATATTAGTTATGAGAAAATATAAGATGTGAGAAAAGTATGAAAAAAATATGTAATGTACACGCACACACACACAACCTTCAATTCAAAGGTATAATGGTAGAATGAATAAAATTAGGCAATGAAATCAGACAGTTTCTAGATTGTACGAACTATAACTTGGCAAGTTACTTGATGTGCAAGCACCAGTTCTTGAAAATACTTTCCCAATATTGATGAATTGCTTTGTTTGTCAAAAATTAATTGATTATATATATATATACACATATGTATATAAAAAATTATGGAATCCATAATGTCCTATTGATATATTTATTTATTTACCCTAACATGAATACCATACTCTCTTGATCTCTGCAGCTCTTTTGCAGCCTTGAAATCAGATAGTGTACATCTCCAATGTAATTTTTTTTTTTGCCTGAGTAATGTATTTTCTACCTGTTTTCTTTTTGACTTCTTCTGTTCCTTCTTGCTGGGAATTAATTTTGTTAATATTTTAAAATCAACTTTGAATTTGTTGATTTTATTACTATTTGCTTTTTTTTCCATTGATATTCCTTTTTTTCCCCATTTAATATGTCCTTTCTCCTGCTTATTTTGGGTTTAATTTTCTGTTTCACTTTCTAGCATCTTAAGATTAAAACTTAGATCTAACTTAGGTTAGAATTATACTACATCTGAACTGGAACAGCTTTATGCTTACTTCCAGTAGCACCTGGATATCTGGCTTTAGCTTGGTCAAGAAAAGTTCTGTGGAATAACTAACCAACTCATAAATTATAATGTGCCAAGTAAAGTCCACAACTTTTCTGTTGACATCTGGGTCTGGTTGAGGAGGACTTTCACTTTGTCTAATTGGTTTGTCAGCCTGACTTGACAACATTACCAGACAGGCATAAAAAACATATATTTCTCATCTTCTCCCTGGGAAAGTCTGCATTGAGCTCTTCCAAAATCAATACTCATCAGAACAACTTTTGGTAGTTTAATCTTGAGATAAAATGTCCTTAATGTATGATAATGAATAACAAGATTTTAAGGGCATAGCATGTTGCTGTGTCTCATCTGATCAATAGAGGTATAGAACCTTCCCCTTCTTATAATTTTTACTTTGTAAATTCTGGTTCTTTTGATTTTTACTGAGAAGAGATCTTTATAATGTCTTGCATACATCCCATGCTTTGAAAAAAATCTGGGTTTCACCATCCTAGCAATATTTTTGAAATGTGTATTTTCCAGTAGATTTCTTATCTCAAAATAATTTGCAAGATTTAAGCTTTTCTTAAGAGTAAGAAATTCTATGAATGAATTTAATAATTGTCTCAAATTTTATTATAAATTAACCTCCTGTCTTGTAAGATATATCAATTCCAAAACTGGTCTGGGATACTTTTATACCAGAAGTATTATATTAATAGTAAAATGTGTATGAATTATTTAGGTTGCAAAAATTGTACAAATTGAAATATTTAAAATATTCTTATCACAATGATGAAGGTACTCTAAGCTTTCAATAAAGTATGCTTTTATTCTGTTTTTTTGGTAGATCTGTGGGCTAAAAGAAGTTAATGAAGACAGGCTTCCACTATATTTCAGCTTTAAACTTTTGAGATTTGCTCTTCCCTCTGAGTCTCAAGACCAGGTAAGACAATGAACAACCCTCATTCTAATCTCAAAGGAGAAATAGGTGCTGTTTCTAGTGTCGACTTCATGTACAGTCCTTTGAAGTCTTTAGAGGTGCCCTTCCAAGGACCTGACCTTCAGATCAAAAGATTAAAGGAAAAAAATATAAAAGCAAAGAACGCCCCCCCCCCCGATTTTGTGGAAATGGTATTTCCTGTTTGAGGCCAAAATGCATCTTCTTTTTAAAAATCTTTTCTGTTGTTGTTATGTTTGTACAGATTGATTTAAAAACTATTTATATGTGGCTTTCTTTTTGCCAGAGACATGCTTAACACTAGGGATACAACAGTGCATGAGCATGATTGTTAATTTTACTCTACAAGGGTATGGGGATTACTGTTTGAGAAATTATATGTAGTCATGTTTAAACACATAGTCTTGTGATAAAACAGAAGCAGATTTCAATCTCAAGTTTATCTTGGATTTAATAACTTAATCTGTCTAATGCTTAAAGTGACATTTACATATTGGAGCATCAGTTTTCTCTATTTTAAAAGGAGATAATAATACTTCCATTAAAAGTTACATTGGCAGTTTGATAATGTAATGCAGAAAAGTTTGAGAAAGTGTAGAATGACTGGCACATAATAAGTGATCAGTAAGAGGATGAACTTTAAACACATTGTTCTTCTTCATTGCACTGTCATCATCACTGTCACATTACTTCCTCTTTTTTTTTTTTTTTGGCTGCGATGAGTCTTCGTTGCTGCTTCTCTAGTTGGAGCAAGTGGGGACCACTCTTCGTTGTGGTTCACAGGCTTCTCATTGTGACTTCTCTTGTTGTGGAGCATGGGGTTTAGGCACACCAGCCTCAGTAGTTGCAGCACTCGGGCTCAGTAGTTGTGGTACATGGGCTTAGTTGCTCCGAGGCATGTAGGATCCTCCCAAACCAGGGATGGAATCCATGTCCCCTGCATTGGCAGGCGGATTCCTAACCACTGCGCCACAAAGGAAGTCCCTACTTTCTCATTTTTATAGTATACAGTAATTTGTCTGTAATAGTTATTTTAGAATTGGGGCTTAGTATTAAATGTAAGATATATGTTACTAGTATTGTTGTAGTTTGGTTACCTTAGCAGAAAATAATACATTGAAATATTGATTGTTTACCTTTCAATGTTATAGGAAGACATATATCTGATTAAATCAATTGAATATTTTCTACAGAAAAATAGAGAAGATGTTAGTCAAATAATACGAAAGTAATTATCATTAATTTTGTTTTTTTTTTCTTTTTACATTTGGTCTATGATAACTTTTAAGACTTTCATTTCTCTTTTTTTGTGTGTGTCTCACCTTAAGCTATTTTCCTACTTGTTAATAGGTTAAACCTAAGGGATACTGAGAGAAGAAATTAAATGAATATCAAGATCTCTGATCTGAAAAGTCCTAAGTCAAAAGGTCACATATGCTCTATTAACACATATTATTAGCACATGCTTTTATCTTTAGCACTTAAATAGCATCGTCCTCTGGTAAATTACAATCTATTTATGGGAAATACAGCAGAAGGAATGGTACAAACTGTTAGCTGTTGAAGGAAGTGACTTTGTCTTTTTTCTTCACTGTTGTATATTTAAAGTTCACTTTCTTGATCACATTCTTGTTAGCATTATTTGGAGCTTATATGTAAAGTCAGGCTTCCATCATTCCTGCCTGTTTTCCTTAAACCAATTTAACTATTATTTTTTAATTAATTAATTAATTAATTGGCTGTGTTGGGCCTTCTCTAGGTGTGGTGAGCAGGGGCTACTCTTCATTGTGGTGTGCTGGCTCCTCATTGCGGTGCTTGTCTTGTGGAGCACGGGCTTCAGTAGTTGTGGCACACAGGCTCAATACTTGTGGCTCACAGGCCCTAGAGTGCAGGCTCAATAGTTGTGGCACACGGGCTTAGTTGCTCTGTGGTATATGGGCTCTTCCTGGAGCAGGGATCAAACCCGTGTCCCCTGCATTGGCAGGTGGATTCTTAACCACTGCACCACCTAGGAAGTCCCTTAATTAATATTTTTAAAAAAGCAATACATTGCACATATATTTCAGAACTACTATGTTTTTCATTGTGGCATACTTTATATACTGTGAAATGCTCAAATATTAAGGGTGTCATTTAATTAAATATGATGACCAAATATCAAGACACGGAACATTTTCACAACCCTACAGAGTTCTCACGTGCCCCTTTCCAGTCAAGCTGGACAAGAGCCCTACCAAGAAGAAATCCTTGAATTATTTCCTATCACCATAGTTTAGCTTTGTCTCTTCCATAATTTCATATAAATGAAATCATACAGTGTGTACTCTCTTTTACTCTCAGCCTCATTTGCTTTCAATAGTATTTGTGAGATTATTGATATTGTTGCAGTATCAGTAGCTTAATGTCTCTAGTTCTGAATAGCATTCCCCTGTGTTAATATACCATAATTTGTAAATCCATTTTCTTTATGGTAGAAACCTAGAGTTTTTCCAGTCTTCTGACTCTTATGAATAAATCCATAATGAGTGTTCTTTAAGAGGCTTTTTGTGGACATAGATTTTCATTCTCTTGGATAAATATCTGAGTAGAATTGTTTAGCTTTTTAAGAAACTAGAGAATAGTTCTAGTATATATGTAACATTTTGTGTTCCCACCAGCCTTGTAGGAGAGTTCTGGTTGCTCCATGTCCTTTATATATGGCCTTGTCAATTGTTCTAATTATCTATTTTGGTGTGTATCTAGCATATCTCATCCTGGATTAATTTGCATTTTTATGACAACCATGAGGCTGAGTTTGGACTACTGAGGTTGAATTTAAATCTTCCACAACCTTATGGATTTTTTCTACTGCTTTTTTTTATTATTGAAAGGTTTCTGCTAATGTCTTCAATTATGATTGGGAGATTTGTATCTAGTTCCCTTTAGTTTTATCAAGTTTTCTCCTATATGTGAGAACTTGGTTTAGGGTACATATGCATTTTGAATTATGCTTTCTTGATTAACTGACCATTCCTTTATTGGAAAATGATGCTTTTTTTTATCTCTTTATCTTGTTCTTTATTTTGTATAAAATTAGTGAGTCACACTGTCTTTATGCTGCTTAGTGTTTATATGGCAGTTTTTTCCCATTCTTTACTTTCAGCTTACTTGCATCTTTATGCTTAAGTTTCTGTCTGGTAAACATATAGTTCATCTTGATTTTTCTTTTTTTTTTATCTTGATTTTTATGCATTATGACACTTTATCTTTTAATTGTGGTATGTGATTCATTTAGTTTGTTGATATGTTTGGATTTTTAAATCTTGGTATTTGATTTCTATGCTTTCCATATTCTCTTGTTTCCTCTATTTCTAGTTTCCTGTCTTTTTTTTGGTAAATGGCTTATGTTATAGCATTCCTTTTCATCTTTTCCATTAAATTTTTAACTGTTCTTCCTTGTCTTATCTTTTATTGCTTTCTTTGGGTAATACAAAAATGAAATCTTAAGTTATAGTCTACATCCAAAACTACTCTCTTAATTCACAAAATATTTAAGAACTTCATGATAACGTATTTCTAATTTATAGACTTCATGACAGTATACGTACCACCCTCCTGCTCTTTATGTTCTTATTTTTATGTATTTTTGTTTTAGAAAAGCTATAAAAGTGCTTTATTATTATTTTATTTGTACTTTAAACAGTGTATAGTGTCTAAGGAGACTAATGTCATCCTTTTGATTTCAGCTCTCTGATGGGCTCAAAGATACTATTTTGTACATTATCTACTTTGCTTTTACTGTTAGGTTGGATGCAACAATCTCTTGTAACTTTCTACTGGTGAAATTTCTTAAAGTTAATATTTAACGACAGGCCTTTAATTATATATATATCACCCATACTCTGGATGAGGCACTGTGCTAAGGATAAAGATACAAAAGTAAGGCAGAGCCCTGTCCTTTAAAAAAAGCATATATTCTTAAGTCTGTCTGGAGGTGTATAAGAGTAATAGAAAAGGCTCTGAATGTTAATAACTCTCCTCAAGGCTACCTTTGAAGATGGGAATAGTATTTTTAGAAACAATATAGCTGTTAGATTTTTTTTTACATATCTAACATTAATATTGTATTGGTGATAGTGCATGCTACTTAACAAAGTATCTCACATATGTGATCTTATTTAATCTTTAGTCGTCTCCAGAAATAGCATCTTTAACTTATTTAGTGTTTCAGCATTTTCATGTTAAGTCCACATACAATATCTCAATTGATTCTCCAAAAACTATGAGAATTCAGACTCAAAAAGTAACTTGGGAGAATGAACAAAACAGAAGACTTTTAAGTAGTCAAGGATTGTATCAGATTAGACATTTTTTGAGATGGCAAAGGGTTATGTAAGTGAGAGGAAAATATTCTCTGCCCTGCAATCAAAATATACCACACTATTAGAAAGAGGCCAACCACTTAGGGGAAAAACTTTAATCAATAAGTAGAATTCCTTCCTAAATATTAAAATGTCTCAAAGTCTTTGTCTGCATTCAGAGTATTAATTGTTTTGGATAACAATTACTTACATTTCTTCTTTAATTCTTCCCTCTAATAAATGAAATATGTCTGTGTGTCTGTGTGTGTGTGTCAAATATTAAGTGAAAGAAAATTGTTGGAAATAAGACTGAAACGTACCATTACAATATTTTATTAATAAATTGAATATAGAGCTAAAGCATGAGTATGGATTCAGCAGAGGAAGTTTTTTGCCATCCTAAATATTGATTGTGTGCAAACAGTATACAAATTAAAGGAAAATGTGTGTGAATGTGATATTATCCTTTCACTGAATGCTACTAATTCCCTCAGAGATTTCTGTGGGGATTATATTCTGTTGAGATTGATGTTACCAAAATCTCTGATGTATTAAATTGAAGAAGTCCTTATTAGATTATTGATATCAGGATGCTTATATGTAAGAGAGGCTGAAATTATTTGAAAGCCTTTATCAAGGAGTGATACTTCTATCTTTGGCCATACCCCTAAAATAAATATAAAATCAGAATTTTCCACCATAGTATAGTATAGAAATTTGCGACTTTGGGGCTAGTTTTGATGGCTATTAACATCATTACTTTGCTCAATATGTGTATTTCTGGTAGGTAATTGGATATTCCTGGCTTCCATTTACCTACTAGCCACATATCTCTATGCAGCACACCTTAAATAACCTTTATTAAAAGCAACAAAGCAAACAACAAATGCATAAATAATTAAAACACAAAAACTGGAAACTGTTCAGTTCAATGCTTTAGTAAATCATGTACCTCATAGCTGACCTCCTGTAATAGTGTTGACTCTGAAATTATCATCTTGATTGAAGTCATCACATAAGGTGACCTTTCACGTGCCATTTCTTGGGTATCTGGAGGTGAGGTAACCAGGAAGAGAAGATTGAGAAAGGATTGCCAGACCAATGAAGTGGTCTGAGTCGCAAGAGAGGTATTTGCAATAACATTAATAGGATGCAGTTGAAAAGGTTTATCTGTTTCTCAGAATAGATTGGGTTAGATAAAAAACTTGAAACAAAAAGACAAATGAATCAAGGTAGAACCCTGGAGACTATCAACATTATAAAGATGATTAGAAGAGGAATAAGTGAATAAAGATAGAGGATATGAGTGAATAGACAAAGAATTGGTTCTCTGGATATTAAAGAAAGAATGTATCTCTTAACATTAATAAAATCATACTGTCATCTATGTTAGAGCATATACAAGTTAATTCTCTTCAATTATTGGAAATTTTGTATCTAATAATATGTTTCAAGTAGAGGATAGGAAATATATACCTCTTTCCCAACTGACAAAGAAGGTGTATGTTTCAATGAGTTGGAAAGCACTTCATAGTATTTCCCTGAATTTGGCAACAGCCTATTAACAGAAGACTTGAGTAACTTTTGGTGGTCATAGGACAGGGAAGTAAGCATCGCAAATTTTAGTATTCACAGTCACATTCTACTATAGTCTGTTACTTAGCAACTGACCTTCCCTGCATTCCAAATAGCAAATTGAATTGATCTCATAAATACAACTGCCTAGTCAGACTGTCCCTC
Source organism: Hippopotamus amphibius kiboko (assembly GCF_030028045.1). NCBI lineage: Eukaryota > Metazoa > Chordata > Mammalia > Artiodactyla > Hippopotamidae > Hippopotamus > Hippopotamus amphibius. The sequence continues at coordinate 74,228,649 of NC_080187.1, forward strand.
CTCTCCCTGCTTCTTCGCTGGGAAAGAGAGGATTGGGTCAGATCAGAGAATTTCTTGGGAGGACAAAAGAATCATGCAAGTCATGTAGGTGGGAGGAAAACATGTTCTGCTCTATGATGAAAGCAGCCACTATACATTCTCTGCTTGGGGAAGACACCAACCTCTTCAGGGAAAGAAGAAACATAAGGAAATAGAGAGACCAAGAATCTTACATACTCCTTATAAGTGATGCTTGAATGATTGAAAGATGGAAATTGCATCAAAATAGTCTGCAGAATTACAACGCTTTATCTGAAGTTTACGTTCTCAAAACGCCCGCAAAGTGAAACGTTTCTTCGTAGGTTTAGTACCTGAACAGAATGTTCCTGCAGGAGGCTCCGTGCCGTCACGACAGACCTACAGGCCTGGCACTGCTAGCCCCAGTGGGAAGCCCTCTGGATCAGCAGTTAACACGGGCTCTGTGCAGGGACACTGTGTTCAACAGGCAAGACAACGAGTGGATGAAAAGCCCAGCCTGGGAGCCGTGAAACTTCAGGAGGCCCCCTCAGCCGCTTCCCAGGTGAAGCGAACTGGAGCGACCAAGCCCCAGGCGGTGAAGGTGGAGGAGAGCAAGGCCTGAAGGTGATGGGCCTGGCCTGCCCTGCCTGGGAGGACCGCCGCCCTCGGCCTCGCCACTGCTGGACGCTGGGGAGTCTCCCAGGTGGCTCCACCATCCACCCACCTGGCCTGGACTGCGAGATCTCCCTCCTCACCTCCACTCCTGAAAGCTCTGATGTCCAACCAGCTTGCACCGGTGGATCTATGGCATGGACCTGCTTGCTTTAATACGAAACAAACAAAAGAGCAAATGACTCCATTCCTACCTCCTCTCCACCACGACTGTGACCGTGGAGTGACCGAGCCGTCACGCCGTGCAGATTAATCCCCCTCCCCTCCTTGTCCTGCTCCTGGCAGCTGGGGCACCCTCCACTGAGCTTCCTTCCCTCCCCGCCTTCCGTCCCTGGGCACAGTGGTCTGGCAGCAGGGCTGTTTTAGTTTGAGGCTTTTTGTTTTAAAAAGCAGCTAAAGGTTTTTACAAAAGAGAAAGGAAAAGAAAACAAACAAACAAACCAAAAAACCTCATTTGGTGGCAAAATCTGAATGGACCTCACTCTATTTAAACATGAGTTAATCCATTTATGTTCATAGTCTTACTTTTTACTGTAGCCGTGTTTAAGTGATTTTTTTGTTGCTGCTCCTGATCCCACTGTGCGGTATCACATCATCTATGGCATATATTCCTTTCTAAAATACAAAACACTGCAAATTCTGAAAAAAAGACTTGATGTCCCTACATTTTGTTTTTTTGTGTGTATTGTTTTATTTTCTAATGATTATGTTTCTCTGTAGCAGATGAGAAAAATCAGAAGTACCTATGACTCTGTGGTTGCCAGAAATAAAAATATAGGACTTTAAATTTGAATTTCAGATAAAGAACAGACTGGTTTTAAGTCTAAATATGTTCCCTGAAATATTGGGAGCATACTTATCATAAATAAATATTTGTTGTTTTTCTGAAATTCAAATTTAACTGGTCTCTGGTAGTTTATCTGGGAAACCTCAACCTAAAACATGAAGATAAGATTGTCCTTAATGCACAAGATTTCTTTTCTCATTTAAGTTTTCTCATTGGTGCATCCCTAGCAGTTAAGAATATTTTAATCTCCTTGTATTTTATAGTTCACTTTTATAAAAAAAAAAAAAAACTGTTGACTGTGCTTTGTTAAATCATCGTCTTCTGGTTTATCTCTATCCACCAAAGATTCAGATAAAGTGTCCTAATTTATGATATCTTACCCTACCATGCAAGGGTCACTGATACAGTGTTAAGAATTTGGTCATGTATTATAATAAGTAGTTATGAGGTTGGTGCAAAATTTATTTTCTTAAATTAAAATCATAGAATTATTAAAGAGAAAATCTAGATTTTATAGACATGATCTTTTGAAAAAGTATATTAGTGACAAAGAAGTAACACACAGAAAACATTTTATAAGGTTATTTAAGATATAAAACTGGAAGTGGACTAGAAGGAGATCAATTAGATCAAAGCAAATCTTATAATAAACTTCTAGTGCTTCAACCGCTAGTGCTGCACTTTATCATATGGCCTTTATTTATTTTAACTAACTTGTAAACTCTTTAAAAGCTTGGGTGTTATAATTTTCTTTTTGTTATCTGTATACGCATACTTTTGTCCTTCATCATTTTCAAGTTAATGATTTGTTATGCACATAACAGCAGTTTGGGCGAGACCAAGATATCACCATTTAATGGATTAAGTGCTATCCTACTTTAGAAAGTAGAGATTATTCCTCAAACATACATGACTGGTGAAAGAAATTTATTCCACACATAAAACCAAAACATTAGACTTGCTTCTCTTCTTTCTTCTCTGGCACTTTGTACAATCAAGAACAGAATTTAGATTTGTAGTTTACTCCTGTGTAGGGAGATGCATCTTGCCACGCTTCTCAGAAGTACAGCTTTAAAGTGACCATTGATAAAATTTCAAAGATGCATTTTTATTTATTTACATAAGAGAACATCATTCTTGTGTAAGTTAAAAATATGCATATTAAAGAACAAAGATAATTGAAGACCCTGGGCTTGATGCTGTCCTAACTGATAATGGTTAATATGAATGGATAATAGAGTAAAGCATTCCTTGAATGACTATATACTTAGGCTTCTCTTCATTTTCAATTTTCTAAAAGTAGTCATAGTTTTTCCTGGTTGTTTTAAGTAGTTAAAAATGACATAATAGAAAATTTCACGAAAAGACATAAAAGATGATTTAAATGCAATATTATATATTAGAAGTAGATGGGAAAACTCCCTGAAAATATTTATACAGCATTAAATGATGTCAGCATTAACAACAGCTTGGACTTTGTGAATCATGTCTGTGTTAGTGTAAAAATGTGAGCAGCTGGCAGATTCTCTGTGCTTCTCTGTCTGTCCCTCTGTGTCTGTCTGTCTCTCTTGTCTCCTTCTCACATGCACACAGTTACAACCATTGATGTCAGAAGAGCACTTTTCTGCCCAATCTCTGGTTATTATTTTTTTATATGAATGGGCATTTCCCTAACATCTCTGATTATGGCAAAGATGATTCTTTGTAGTGAGCGTAAAAAAATTCCTTTAGAGCTCTTTAACTTCTTCCTTCACCTGTTGGCCTGCAGTGCTTTACACTTAAAAAAAAAAATCCTGATTATATGATTGTTCTCACATATAGTCCACATGATGTAGAATAGCAGTTGTCCCATCTCCATCAGGTTATTAATTTATAACTGCAAAGCCACCATCATCAGTCTGCTTGCTGAATATTCTCTCCTTCTCCCTGCTCCCAATTCTTCATAATAAGAATTTCTCTGTGACTGAATAAGGCTTTTAGTGCATAGTGAGGACCTTTATTATAATAAAACCATAAAAACTAAATGAACATAGATGGTTACCAACAGAAAACTTTCATATCAAATGGGGCTAAGTAATATTTTTCTTTAGGAAAATACTTACTTTTTCTCTGAATTTACCTTATTCCTATTTTACCTGAATAATTTGGTATAATTTGTAATTGAAAATAATACATTCTCCTCTAATACCAGGAAGACATGTATCTTTAATAATATCTTCAATATTGTTTTTCAAGGAAGCCTGATACACTGCTAAAGCTTTTGTTCATTTACCATTATTTAGAATATCTAAATTCTATTTTCATAAAAGTTACACACTTTAACATTCAAATTCATGTATTTAAATGTTCAAATTACAATTATTTATTCAACAATGTGGGAATGAGATTTGATTAACAAACAATTTATCATATCTATCATGGTGCAGGCCTGTTCACAGCTACTGAGACATATACAGTGGTACTTTGTGCTCTAGAGTAAGGAGGATTACAAACTCCACACATTTGAGAGAATTTTAGGAAAGATTCCTGGGAGTACAGGACATCTGTGTCTACAGATAAGTTAAATAAATAGCTATGTTTTACCCCAGATTGTCTCATCTGAAGCTTCCGAAATATTCTGCTTGTCTGAAATACCAATGAGATTTAGAGCCAACATTTAACACATAAGGGGGACTTTAAAATATAATTCACATGTCAAGGCAAGATACCTGGATATTAAAATCTAGATCATCTTTCTCTCTTCTCTTAATATATTAGACAATTCTGATTCTACCCCTTCAACTCTAACCAACTGCTGATATAAGGAACAGTTCTCTAAGGAGCATGTCTCTAAGTGTTTTACAAGAGTTCTTTAGGGCAGCTTTCATTATTTTGCTCAGCGATTTTTACAGAGAGAGTAGAGAAACTGGAGATAAATTTTCCTGCAAGATAAGTGTCAGACAAAAAAAGGAGTTAATATCTTCTGGTGAACAGAGTTTCTTTTTTTTCTTTCCACTGAAAATTGAGAGTTATATAATTCATTACATTTCTCTCTCAGAGTATGATACTCGAAAATGTCAGCATGTGATCAAAAAAATAAATTTTTTTCCTCCCCCTTTACTACATTACTTTTGTCCTTACTTTGTTCTCAAAAAATTATTTCTTGGTCTTCTCTCATTATGGTTTTATTAGAATCTTCCAGAAATTCATATTTTAGTAAGGATCATAGAAATAAATATAAATAATAACATGCATTTATAGATGTAAATGTGCATATGTATGTAATTGTTTATATTTAGTTAAAAATATATGATCCATATCCTACTTTTACAGAGCATTTTACGTGTTTTCTCCTTACTTTATACATTTTTAAATAAACTTACATCTTTGGTTCAAAGGCTTAACAGTTACTAAAGAAAATTCAGATGAAGAAGCATGAGACTAAAGTTTGAGAGCAGAAAAAAAAAAAAAAGAATGGAAAAGAGATTTTAACAGTTTGATTCATCCCTATCCCCACCTAATCCCTAGAAGAAAGAAAACACATCATCGTAGTATTTGAGAAGAGCACTGTTCTCAGTTCTGTGACATTAGAAACTTTGCAGCTACATTGTGAGAAGATGCAAACTGCTCAGATTTTGCCATCTTCCATAAAAGGTTAACTCTATCATTTTGAGAAATGTTAACAAAATAACATCGATTTTGCTTACTTTCTGCTTTTGGGAAAAGGTCAGCTTTCCTAGAAATACTATTTCTTATTTAACACTCAATTTCTTTCTTTTTAATGATCCCATTAAAAACATTTCAATTTAATTACAAAAAAGGATGATTAGAATTAGAATAGAAGCCTAAAATGAAGCATACAAACAACCATCTCTCTCTCCCTCTCTCTCCCTCCCTCCCTCCCTCCCTCCCCCTCTCTCCCTCTCTTTCTCACATACATACACAAATTATTTTGGACATAATATTTTAATTTTGAAATGTGAGGATATTACAAAAATTTGCATTGATGTGAGAGCTGGGCCGAAAAACATATCAAACTGTCAATGCATAAATAATACGAGGTAGTAAGAATTTTTAGATCTCTTTCACAGAGAGATGAGCTACAAGGGCAAAATTTAGAATGTTTGGACTAATATCTGTAATTCAAATTCTGGCTCTCTATCTCCATACTTTACCATGTTGTAGCTAAATGTCCTGAGAAACACTTCCAAAGAGCAGAAGATGAAAAGCAAAATAATATCCTCTATTCTTATTTGTATAATTTATGGTACGTAGTAATGTGTGCTTGCAAGATTATTTGTTTAATGGGGATACGAATCCTGTAATTCTGTAAGTTATGTGTTTCCAAGGTCTTAGAAAGGACTTTTCTCCATGTTAGAGGCTATTTTGTGTTTCAATATTTTTGCAGCAAATTATTGACTTATGTTGATAAATATTTAAAGGTATAGCTAATGTTTTGAAAGTAATTTTTGTTTTGTTTTCTTATATTCTGAAAGTTTTGCTCTAGTTAGGAGAGAGCTTTATGTGTTTTCCTTCATTTTTTAAAGTGTGGACCAGACAAGAGTTGAATCCCTTATAGATTTATGAGTATGTCAAAATAGCCCCCTTGGGGTGAGATTCTATTGCTGCTCCTACATTTTACAGAGTATCTTAATACATAGCCTCTAAACACTGTACATTTAACTCAGAAGTCCTCAACTAATATGGTGGAGCTGGACAGAGAAAAATACTAGAATCAATTTGTTACCCATTCTTCAAAATCTTTTTCTAGGGCCCCAGACGTGCTAATTCTGAATTTCTGGGTATATGGATCTATAATGAGGATGAATTAACATGTGAGAGGTTATCGTCATGGTCTACAGTAAGGACTGGCAAATTTTCTATTGGGGTCACATAGTAAATATTCTAATCTGTGAGGGACATGTGGTATCTGTTGCAAATCCTCAACTCTGCTAATACTATAGCACAAACACATTAATAAGCAGCACTTAAATGAGCAGTGTGGCCATGATTGTTGAAACGACATCTTATTTATCTTTCCTATCTCCAGCTGGTGATATCTTATAATTGGTATGGGTTTAATCGAAAAGGCAAGGATTGAGAAAACCGCAATGAGATATCACCACACAGCTGTCAGAATGGCTATTATCAAAGAGTCTACAAAGAACAAATGTTGTCAAGGATGTGAAGAAAAGAAATTCTAAGTGGGAATGTAAGTTGGTGCAGCCACTATTGAAAATAGTAAGGAGATTCCTCAAAAAACTAAAAATAGAACTACCATATGATGCAGTGATTCCACTCCTGGGTACATATCTAAAGAAAACAAAAACAACTATTCAAAAGGGTTTATGCACCCCATGTTTATAGCAGCATTATTTACAATAGCCAAGACATGGAGACAGCCTAAGTAGTCATCAACAGATGAACAGATGAAGATACACACACACATACACACAATGGAATCTTATTGATACATAAAAAGAATGAAATTTTGCCATATGCAACAACATGGATGGACCTGGAAGGTATTACGCTTAGTAGAATGTCAGAGAAAGACAAATGCTCTGTTACCACTTATATGTGGAATCTAAAAAATAAAATAAATTAATGAATATAACAAAACAGAAATAGATTCACAGATGTAAGGAACAAACTAGCGGTTACCAGTGAGGAGAGGGAAGTGGAGAGGGGCATGATAGGTGTAGGGGATTAAGAGGTACAAACTACTATATATAAAATAGATAAGCTACAAGGATATGTTGTACAACACAGGGAACATAGCCAATATTTTATAATAACTTTAAATTGAGTAAAATGTGTAAAATATTGAGTCAATATGTTGTATACCTGAAACTAATCCAGTATTGTAAATCAGCTATACTTCAACAGTGGCAAAAAAAAGTGGTATGGATTCAATTGGATGCAATGGAATTGCATTGAATGGGTATACAAAATGTTTCATACAGAAATAAGCTACATGAATCATTTAAATTTTCAAATAGAGAAATTGAAGGCTAAAAAGTAGATTATTCATGTTCAGATACTATGTGAAAAAACCTGATTTGCAGCAAAAATGTCTAATTTCTTACCAGTATGTTTTACAACTCACAGAACTGTCTCAAAATCTCATTGGACCAGCTACTTTAATTTACTGAGAGGCTTTAACTCATTTGTTAAGTGATGCTTACATTTTTTGACATTAACATAATTCTAAATGTTCCTGAGAACATCAGATATTGAGGGATGTGTTTTTGAAATTAAATGTAAAGAACTGTTCCAGGTTGAAAAGACACGTTAAAAAATGCTAAATTTTACTATTTCAAAATACTCTATTTTTTTAAGGTCTTTATTGGAATATAATTGCTTTATACTGTTGTGCCAGTTTTTGAGGTACACTAAAGTGAATCAGCTGTATTTACACATATATTCCCATATCCCCTCCCTCCCATGATTCCCTCCCATCCTCTCTATCTCAGCCCTCTAAGTCATCACCCATCGTCAACTTGATCTCCCTGTGTTATGCAGCAACTTCCCACTAGCTATCTGTTTTACATTTGGTAGTGTATATATGTCAATGGTACTCTCTTACTTCATCCCAGCTTCCCCTTCACCCCCCTCACCCTGTGTCCTCAAGTCCATTCTCTACATCTGCATCTTTATTTTTGCCCTGTCACTGGGTTCAGCAGTAGCATTTTTTTAGATCCCATATATATGTTAGCATACAGTATTTGTTTTTCTCTTTCTGGCTTACTTTGCTCTGTATGACAGTCTCTAGGTCCACCCACCTCACTACAAATAACTCAGTTTCATTCCTTTTTATGGCTGAGTAATATTCCATTGTATATATGTGCCACATCTTCTTTATCCATTCATCTGTTGATGGGCATTTAGGTTGCTTCCATGTTCTGGCTATTGTAAATAGTGATGCAATAAACATTGTGGTATATGTTTCTTTTTGGATTATGGTTTTCTCTGGGTATATGCCCAGGAGTGGGTTTGCTGGGTCATATGGTAGTTCCATTTTTAGTCTTAGAGGAAAATATAGGCAGAACATTCTATGACATAAATCAAAGCAAGATCCTTTTTGACTTACCTCCTAGAATAATGGAAATAAAATAAAAAATAAACAAATAGGACCTAATGAAACTTAAAAGCTTTTTTGCAGCAAAGGAAACCATAAACAACACAAGAAGACAACCCTCAGAATGGGAGAAAATACTTGCCAATGAAGCAATGGACAAAGGATTCATCTCCAAAGTATACAAGCAGCTCATGCAGCTTAATACCAAAAAAGCAAATAACCCAATCCAAAAATGGGCAGAAGACCTAAATAGACATTTCTCCAAAGAAGACATACAGATGGCTAACAAACACATGAAAAGATGCTCAACATCACTAATCATTAGAGAAAAATGCAAGTCAAAGCCACAATGAGGTATCCCCTCACACCAGTCAGAATGGCCATTATCAAAAAATCCAGAAACAATAAATGCTGGAGAGGGTGTGGAGAAAAGAGAACTCTCTTGCACTGTTGTTAGGAATGTAAGTTGGTATAGCCACTATGGAAAACAGTTTGGAGGTTCCTTAAAAAACAAAATGCTCTTTAATAATTACATTAAAATAAGCAAATTTTGAAAAAAAACACCAAATATCTATGTATACATATATTTAATTAATTTATTTGTTTGTTGGTGCTCATTTAGCAAACATATATTGCATTTGTTATGTTTTAGGCCTTATGACAAGTACCAGGTTTCTAATACTGCTTAAAAGAGGTTAGTGGTAGGAAAAATAAAACAAAATTAATTTTTCTTTAGTGCTTATTATGTGCATGATGATAACTATTTACACGCATTTTTATTTGACATTAGTAGCAATATGGGTTTTAATTTATAATAATATTGAACACCAACTCATTTAAGGCACAGAATGAAATGAAAAGTATGTACAAATACATATGGATATTGGACTTACATATGATTAATATAAGGATATAACATATAGAGCTTATATTTAGTATTTTGATATTTGTAATATTATTTTGTATACTATTTTATGTTTAAAATAAAGCATTTGAATCATGACAAATAAAAGAAATAGAAAAGATTTCTATCTATTTGTATGTTTATCAGATCATATTTCTTTCTACCTGGCTAAGTTTTGGCAGTAGAGAACAATAGGCTTTCATGTTTCCTCTTTTTTTTTTTTGGGGGGGGGGGGATCTGAATATTCCCTTTTCCAGAGATTGAAAATCTCAGTTTCTTTTTTTAAATTAATTTTTATTGGAGTATAGTTGCTTTACAATGTTGTGTAAGTTTCTGCTGTTCAGCAAAGTGAATCAATTATACATATACATAATCCCCTCTTTTTTGGATTTCCTTCCCATGTAGGCTACCATAACACATCAAGTAGAGTTCTCCATTCTATGCAGTAGGTTCTCATTAGTTACCTATTTTATACATAGTAGTGTATATATGTCAATCCCAATCTCCCAGTTGATCCCACCCCCCATTTCCACCTTGGTAACCACAAGTTTGTTCTCTGCATCTGTGACTCTATTTTTGCTTTGCAAATAAATTCATCTGTACCATGTTTCTAGATTCCACATGTAAGTGATATACAATTCATATTTACTTTTTATAATCTCAAGATGCAGATTTACTGATTTCCTTTCTGGGACTTTACTCTGATGAATATTAAGTGTCCTATTCTCGACTAAGTGTTTGACCCATGATCTCACATCACTTAGAAAATATGGGCTTTGAAATCTGGATTTTTCATTTAGAAAGTGGAGTAAAATGTCTCTAGACAAAATTTGTATAATAATAAATATATATCTTTAAATTGTTTGACATGACAATTGGCACATGGTGTCTGCCAGAGATTTTTTCTCACTTTCCCTTATTTATATTATTAATTATAGAATTGGATATGTAATGATGATTTGATAATTAAATGGAATCCTTTATGGACACTCAGTTTACCTGGTTTACTTATTTGTAAACTCGATATATTCTTTCCTTTTTCACATTCATTGTTCCTTTCTTAGTTAATGTTCTCTTGTCTGAAACAACTACAATACTCTTATAATAGAGATTTCTGCATCTAGAGTCCCAACCTCCAACCTATAAATTATGCACTCATCTATCATTAATGTTATTTTAAATTTGTCAATGTTCTTGTCTGTTCTATAATATACTCATTCTGCATTTGAGACCTCTTTAGCGCTTAGCAATCAATTTCCAGCTTTTAAAAAAATTCAATGATAATTTTATAGCTAATACATTTATCAGATACCATTTAAAATGTGCATTATATAACACTGTACATATTAAATATTCATTTAATGAATCACTAATTTTGTACCTATACCAAAAACTATGGCTTTATGGAATTGACTTCAATGAAACAGAGAAAATAAACATCCCATTAATAGCCCCATAGTCTTACAACAATACATGGGTTAACAACAATGGAAGAGTTACAGTGAAGTATTTTTTGGCCGCTGTATAGAACCAGTGCAGTGATGTCTACCTATTTATTATCTTTAGGACTTCTGCTTCATGGTTGCCGCACAGAGGGTGGTATGGACTCTGTTCTTTACCCAGAATTAACTTGGAGCTTGAGATGAATGATGTAGCACATACACCAAGAGCTTATGAAGAGATTTCCATTTTTTTCTTTTTTGATTTACAATGCTTCAAGTGTACAGCAAAATGATTCAGTTATCCATATTATGTATATATACATATTTTTCCAGATACTTATCCATTATAGGTTTTTACAAGATATTGAATATAGTCTCCTATACTATACACAGAAGTCCTTGTTGATTATCTATTTTACACATAGTAGTGTGTATCTGTTAATCCCAAAGTCCTAATTTATTCATCCCCCCTATCTTTCAGCTTTGGTAAGCATATTGCTTTCTATGTCTATGAGTCTTTGTTTTGTAAATAAGTTCATTTGTATCATTTTTTTCTTTAGATTCCACATCCAAGTGATATCATGATTTCTTATGCATTATTGAGGTTTTCTGATAGAGTAGGGAAGGCATCCAAGCTAGTGCAAAGAAGGGGCAAGTGGTGTGTGTGTGTGAGATAGAGGGTGGGACCAAGGTCAGGATTCCTGTACACTGGTCAGGTTTTTATGGTCTGACCTTCCCTGCTGGTGTCAAGGGAGTGAACATCTAGAATTTCTTAACAGCTTGCCCAGATGTGTGGCAAAGGGAGGATGGTGGGACTTGAAATTTATCAAGGGTCAGACATCAAAAATTAAGCAAAACTTTCTTTCAAACTTTATGGTTAAATTTGACCTTGTTTGAGTACTTGAGACTTGCAGCTAAGCTCACTAAGGTAGTTTAAAGTTCTATCATATGCTTTGTGCAAATGTTGAGTATTCTGCACTTTGTGATGTGAAATATGTGCTGTGGTCACTGTCATTGATGACTTGAACAATGAAGGGGATCTAGAGTGTCTTGTTGATGCCTTATAATATTATTGCTTTAGAATGTGCAGAGATGTGTTTGACCTTGATATATATATATATTTTTTTTTTTTGGGGGGGTGGATATAGTTAGGACAAGAAATTAAGAATTCTTTTTCCCAAAGGAGCAACTTAAAGGAATTTTATAGGCAGACCAGATTGCACACCAGATTGGCAACGGCCCAAGAGTCTGCAAAAATGTGCTGAGGGGGTCCATTGTTGGCCGGCGAATCCTCTAGTGCTAAGGTGACTGCCTGAAATCCAGCCAGTTTTGCTGACTCTTGAGTCATTGGATTAAATCTATAAAAGAAAGTTGGTAGGGTGAGCAAATAGGACACAAAGAAGCACAACTCCAAGTACTTGATTGCAAACATGCAGCAACAGAGCTAAAAGCACAAGATAGTCAATAGGCAGCCACTCAAAGTACAAGCACGCCAACAGACAGGTGAGCCATGTAGCCAGCCAAAGCAAGAGAAGAAAGACCACTGGTGGTGGTCAGTGTCTGACACCCTGCTTGCTGTGTCAACAGCTTTGTGGTTGCCTATCGAGGGTGGGATCAATACTTTTCCACCCAAAATTGGTTCAGATGCTAAGACAGATAATACTACACATGCACAAAGAGAGTATAAAGAGATTCATTACTCGCATATTGAGACTTTCTGAGTAGAGGAGGGCAGAAACACAGGTAGTGTGAAAAAAATGTCTTAGGGTGAGTGGCTTTGTTTTTTTTTAGAGGCTGGGACTAGCATAGGGTTGCTGTGTGCAGGGGGGCGTTTGTGTGGTTTAAACTTCCCAGCTTGTACCAAAGTAGGGAATAATCCAGGCTTTCTATATGCTCACCCAGATATCATAAAAGAAAACAAGGGGAGTGATAGGGCTTGAGAAATGTCTCAAACATCAAAAAGGAGTCAGATTCCTTTTAATTACCTACTCTTTAAAAATGGTTCACACAGTTACATACTGGAAACAGTTCAATATCATTCTAACATATGCATGGGAATAACCTTACCAATAACTAGCAGCCTTAATTACATCTACAAAATTTCCTTTGCCATGTAAGATAGTAATAATCACAAGTGCAATGTCATCACATTCACAGTCTCAATTTTAATTTAATCATACTACGTCTTAAACCATAGGCGACTATAGTTGCAAATGGCACAGGAATATAGCAGCATGATGTTGAATAATTAGTCAATTCAATCAGAAAAATAATCAAGTTTGAAGTTTATATAAGTTGATGAGGAAGTTGTATCAAGATCATCAAACATACCAAGGATCTTCATGACTAGGATGACTTTCTTTCTCAGAAGTTTGTGGGGAGGGAGTGGTTTGTAATAATATTAAAAAGTTTGAAGCTGATAATTTCTATGACTGTTCTTATAGCTATGTGTCCTTCATTCCAAGTATTTCCATATAGGTTATGTCATTGACTAACTTGATTCCCTTATATTTGACGCTAACCACCTGTGCAAATTTAAGATTCTGTTCTTTTTATTTCTGAAAGTCTAATATATTAAATATTTCAACCTAAAAGAAAAAAATTGAAAATTCTTTGACAATCTTCTCATTGACAGTTGAGATATATGTCTGCCCCTCTTGATGCTAGGCCTCTGTGACTACATAACCAATAGAATATTGCAGAAGTGATGCTGCTTCAACTTCTGAGTATCTTCCATTTCCAGTATATAGGTCCATTAAATCTTGGAGCTGTTAGTCATGCCCTTAAAAACTGACCCCCATGAATTCCCCATGGTGACCTATCCATATTCCTGATATCAGATTTATGGCCAAAATAAATGTTTACTTTTTTTTAAGCCACCATATGTTGGGGTTGTTTGTTTGGAAACAATTGATACTGAAACTGAATTTGATACTTACAACTGGCATGTTACCATAACAAAATTGTAGAACATTGGCTTCAGGACATTTGTTTTGTTTCTAATTTTGAGCAATTAAGAATAAAGCTGTGTAAAAAAAAAAAAAAAAAAAAAAAAAAGAATAAAGCTGTGTAGCAGGCAGGATTCTAAAGTGCCTTTTACCACCCCAGTTTTTCCACTCTGATCCCAAGGATTATGAATATGAAGCTATATCATGGCCAGGATTATGTAAGATAACATGATAAGAGGAAATTTGCCAATGTAATTAAGGTTACTAATCAGTTGACCTTGAGTTAACTAAACCAAAGATTATCTGCTTGGGCCAAATATAGTCATCTGATCCTTTTAAAACAGAGATATTTTTCCATCTGGCAACAGAAGATAAAGTCAGAGAAATTTAAACACGAATTTGACACACTGTTGAGGTTTGAAATGGAAAGAACCACATGCAAAGACCAAAGAGTAAACTCTAGGAGCTGAATGAAGTGCCTGGATAATATCCAGCCAGGAAATTTGGAGTGGTTTGGTGTGTCTTTGCCATATAGCTTCACAGAACTGAAATGTATCAACAACCTGAATGAAATGGATATTGTAGGCTTTCCCAGATACTCCATAAAGTAAAGTAACCTGGCCAAGACCTTGACCTCAGCCTTGTGAACATTGAGAGAACCCAGTCATGCCTACCCATACTTCTGATCTATAGAACTGTAATTGCAAGATGTTTAAAGCTACTCAAATTTTGATAATTTCTTACACAGTGATATAAAACTAACACAAGCTTCATGTACATTTTTGGGCATGCCTTTTTGTAAACATGTGTTTTCTTTTCTCTTGGGTAAATGCCTGGTAGTGGAATTGCTAGGTTATTGCATAGGATGTCTGACTTCATCAGACAGTGCCTATGAAAATGTTTCCCAAAGTGACTGTATCATTTTATATTTCCACCATAAATTTGAAAATAACAGCTACATTTTTTCACCTCCTTGATAAAACTTTAAAATTTGTCTTTTAAGTCATTTTGGGTGTTAGAACATAATTATCTTATTCTGACTTTAATTTGAATTTCCTCAATGACTAAAGATGTTAAATGTCTTTAAATGTGTTTATTGGCTATCCATTCCTTTGTAAATATATATGCAAAACAGCTTGCCCATTTTCAGTTGAGTTGTGTGTCATATTGATTTGAGTTACTTATATCTTTATGTATTTTAGAAAAAAGTTCATAGACATATGACCAACATGCAGCTTACATTTTTATTTGCTTAGTGATGCCTTTGAAAAACAAAAGTTTTACTTTTTATTTATTTTTTTGCCATTTTTGTGTCCTGTGTGTAGAATTGTGCCTCTTCTATTTCTTGAAGCTATTACCTGAGAAGAATTTGTAATAACCATTTTGTAGGTATATTTTTATACCCCTTTTATTTCAAATGGCTCCAAATCTACAAGGTCATATTTTTAAGCAAAATCATGCTTGGTGCATAAGATGTTATCATTCAACATCTTTAAGTGATCAGTATTATTTCAATTAGTTATTTTCATGTTTCTAATTAAATGTAACCTTTTCAAAATAGAAAATTAGTACTGAGATGATATTCTCTGAATCTCATTAAACTTAAATTAGCTTGCAAAAAATCACGACTTTAAGATTGCAGTAATATCTCAATAAAGCAATATAGTATAATTTCAGTTTTCCTTGTGATCAGACTCCCTATTTTCATACAAAGTGTTAAATAATGACTAAGAAATTTTTAGCTTCATTTTTATCCTTCCCAGAATAATTCACCTCAAACCAAACTAGTTATTCAATTTAAGCTCTCCATCCACCCAAAAAGTTCTAACTATCAATATGAAAGGGACTAAAGGTGATCATTTTAGAAGCAGTTAGTTGATGTTAACATCCTACATATGAGGTTCACAGGCGTATATTCAGAAATGCTGAGTTATAAATTTAAACTCCGACTATATCTCCTGAAAACATTTCAATCTGCATTGGATAGACTCTGTTATCTCACCTTGGCCAGAGTACTATGCTTCAGGCTAACTTACCCTTGTCTAAGATATCCTAGATACCCTACCCTGTGTCCAATTGTTTTCATTGCAGTTAATTTGTAGGATTTATCTATTGCTGTTGTTCTTTGTTTCTTTTTTGTTTTTCTCTCTTTTTCTGCCTTATTTTACTTGAGTGTTTTATACGATTCTTTTTCCTATCCTACATTGGCATATCAATAATACATTTAAATTAGCGCATTTTGGCTTGTCTAAATCTGTGTTCTAGTGGAGCAGCCAAATCTAGTTTGTGTGTGTATGTGTGTGTGTATGTGTATGTGTGTGTAATCAGTCCATCTGCTCTGCTGCTGTTTGTTTCTAGCATCCACAACATGTCCCATACTGATGAGCTTCCCTTGCCTCTTTAATTCCTTCAGTCCTTCACCTTTTAACCTAGAATTCTTGTTGTGTTTGTTCCTTTGTTTATTTGCTTGCTTTTATTTTTTCCTTCAGGATTTGAACTCTAGCATCCTTTTCTCTGCTTA
The DNA here is from genome assembly GCF_030028045.1 of Hippopotamus amphibius kiboko. Classification (NCBI taxonomy): domain Eukaryota; kingdom Metazoa; phylum Chordata; class Mammalia; order Artiodactyla; family Hippopotamidae; genus Hippopotamus; species Hippopotamus amphibius. Next base: position 74,244,980 of record NC_080187.1, read on the forward strand.
CCAGGAGCCTATCAAGTTGGAAATTTCCTGTGCAGTAAATGCACCTCTCTTTCAAATTAGCTGTTTGTTTTAGATCTTTGGTGGTAAATATATAGCTGTGTTGACATCATCTTAGACTCTGAAGCAGGCATCTTTGAGCTTCCCCACCCCAGGTTCCTGGCCCAGAGGAGCATGTGGCAACCCCACCCATTATGGACAAGCACATACAATGACCATTTGACACAATTTTACATAATAGTCTTGGTGAAAATGATTTTAAAAGAATAACAATTTTAAACAAAGGTATATTTAGAGTTTCTTCTAGCATCAGAGAAGTACCATAATGATGGAAGAGCATAAACCTTAGGAAATAGGTTTGAAAGAGCACTATGAAGAAAATTATGATATATTTTGAAAAATAAACATAAAATGTTGTCTTGAGATGTGAAAATACTAGCTATATTTAGCCAAAAGAAAGGTAGAGAAAATACCAATTACAAGAATTCAAGAAAACAATGCATTGCAGTTTTGTCAGAACAGATATACCTTCCTCTGTGTTGGGGGAGATACTAGAGGTGTATTAGGGGGAATATGAAGGAAATTTGAAGAACGTTGCATGCTTATTTTTTTCTTCAAGGGGAAGAAAAAACTTCTCTTTTTTAAATCTCGGCTAATAGATGGTGGGCAGTTCATTTTTTGCCTGCTTTGACTTCAGTAGATTTGTGGATAACTTATTTAACCTCAATGAATGGATTGGCAGTTCATATTACTTAGATCAAAGATAGTACACATGAAAGTGAACATTAACATTGCCTTGAGTACTTACTTGGCCATACTTCTCTGCCCTCAGAGGTTGCTTATGATGACAAAATGGATATCATAGTAACCCTGTGTAACTGATTGTTCTGGACAAACAGACGGTACTATGATTCATCCCATCTCAAGGGAGTAAAGTGGAAGACATTAATTGATTGGAAATTAACACATACATATAACCCCAGAAGACTTGTATAGGGCCAAAGGGTTTGAATAACTTTTTACTATTCTATCACAAGTATCGACAAAACTCCTAATCCATGTTGGCAAGTGTCTTGACATGGTGTTAAAAATGTTATTTCCTATACTATCCAGCTGCATGGGATCCTTTGCATGTTTCATCCCTGGACATCACTGGAAAAGTCAATGACCTGTCACTAATCAGAGCCAATAGAGATATTTAATAAGTTCTTATGGACCAAAAGTAGACAGAGGAGACATAAATGTGTAAAGCTGGAGGCTCATTTATTATATATATACTCTTTTAGTAACTTAGCAAACCCGATTCAGCAAATCTGAATTAGCTCATAAGGAGTAAAATTTATCACTGGGTTCTGAAGTCAGACTCATTTTAACTAGGTCAGTTTTCAGATTAAGAAGCTTCCATTGCTGTACAGATATTCTGTGGTAGATGGATGTTAATGACCCCCCAATTTTTCACTCTTCCCTATATAGATACCTTTGCCAGATAACATTAGAGAGTCCTAATGTTGTGTGCAACCACGTGTGCAGCCACGTGACTCTCTTTGCTCAAAGGAATAATTGTACATGTGAAACCTTAAGAAGCTTGGAAGCTTGGAAGCTTTTTCACATGTCCATTTTCTGTTCTTGACCGTTTCCATCTCTAATACAAGATGATGTTATGTATAAACTAGACCATGAGAAGAAGAGAGACACATGGCCCAGTTACCTCTTTTTTCCCAGGTGACAACCAGCCAAGTACCAGACATGTGAGTGATACTAAAAGCTGCCAGAAAACTCATCCAGCCAAACCTAGGTCAATTGTCTACATGCAGCCTTATGAGACAAACAAAACCGTATCATTTTAAGCTGGTTTCTTAGGCAACGTTATGTTCAGAGTATGTGTGTGGGTTACCTCTCAATCACAACATTGACCACTGTGTGTGCAGGTTGTCTACACCTAACCTAATGGGTGAGACACTGAGAAGTGTGGGTATTGTAGTGCTTTGTAGAACTCCTCAGCTTTTAAAGTTTTCCCTAGAAAGCTTCATTTACATCTCACTTCTGTGGCATACCCCTCTATTTGAGATATATTCATAATCCTCAATTCAATGGCATTTGAGTGTGTGTGTGAGAGACAGAGAGAGAGAGCGAGAAAGAGAGAGTGAGAGAGAGAGAGAGGAGGGAGTGTAAGTGTAATTAATGAAGCTTATAGAAAATTAGGATAACATAAAAGAATTCTAGGGACAATAAATTATAGATTCACCTATAGTCTCACCACCCAGAGAAAATTTACTGTTGTTTTATATTTCCTTATTTTATGAACAGATGAAGCTAGATAAATAAATGGACAGTTTCCTTTTACTAATCTTTGTTTAAAATGTTTATTAACTAATGAAATTTGTATTGAGTAGCTACCATGTATTAGAAACTGTTGTAGATACTCAAGTCAAATGAAGCTGTATATATGTATAATTTTATAACAGAAGTTTTTGTTCACCATGATTTCATAAACAGGTTTCAATTTTTAAAAACATTTTATGCATGTATTATTTTCAAGTTTGCATCAGTTATGTATAGATGTATCATGCTTTATTTAACCAAATATTACTTGTGGATCATTTATTTGTATTTTAATTAATTTGTATTATATATAATAGATAATATATTTATATATTAATTTATATAATATATATTTATGTAATTTATATATTAGATTTAATTTATGTATACAATGAACAGAAACATGCCTATACAGTAGGCTATTATTTGTCATGGTCTTGTAGGTCAGAAGTGGCCTGCTCCTGGTAGACCTGACCAGATTGGTCATTGTCATTGTTGAACATCAAGGGCGTGAGTTAATTCAGTGGGTTTACTCAAAGCAACAAAGATTGACTTAAAGCTGAAATAATTGGGAAACATTCAGGGTCAATGTAATATAGTCAAGAATGGTTTTCAAGTCCAAAGGATTTCAAAGACCCAAGTCTGGACATGAGAATACAAAGGGAGTAAGGTTGGGGTTAAAATGCAGAGCATTTTACTAAAGATTCCATGCAGATACGTAGTGCCCTTTTCTATCTCTGTGTTGATCAGGATTATGTATTAACAAGGAAACACCCACCCATATGCTAGAGTTCTCCTTTCCCCGCTACGAAATCTGAATAAAATTCAACCAGCATGTTTTTCATTTCTATCTTGGTGAGTGTCCAGCTGATTAGAGTTAACCTGAGGTTGTGGTGACAGATTATAGCATTAACAACCCAATAGGGACTCCTAGATATATTCCTTGAACTAAAAGAGTTAATGTTTATTTATGGAGTTTCCTGGCTAAGGAAAGGAGATACAAGATAAATCAACCCTCAAATGCCTACTGGTACTTAAGACTAGTTTTCCTACTTGGATGCAGAATATTTTGATTGACATTACAGTCAATTCAATCACAAAATAGCTGTCAGCTGTTTTATGTTCCTGCTCATTCATGTAACCGCTTCCCAGTGGCGTTTACAGCAAATAGAGTTCTTAAGCATTTGGGTCTTTACAATCACTGAGAAGATGGCAATTGGATTTTAGTAATCAGTGGTTAACAAAACTATTACAAACCACTTAAGATATACTTCACTTCTATTTTTGTGTTACAATTTCTCTTTCCTTCTGCATTTTCATTTAAAAGAGATTGAAGAAAAAGCTAATGGCATATTTCTGATAGTTTACCTCTATTGACATTACAAATCCTGCTGTCAGTCTGACAGTAATCCTCCTTAGCATGAATGATTCAAGGAATTGCTTGGAACTATAATAAATTGCAGCAAGAATTTAAACTACAACACTAGCCTAAAATCTTTGTTTTTCTAGATGAGTAAGGACATTTTAAAAGATGAAAATTAATGTGCTGAAGTCTGAGGCAAAACATAAGGGGTAAGGATAGCCCATAACATTTTGAGAACGGACAAGGTCAGCCATGTGAATTAACAAGGTAGAGAGTTATGATGAAACATTAAACTTGGCAGGAAAATAGACTACCTGGAATCTATGATGGTCAAAGGCAGCACTACTAGGGACTGATTCAAGACTGAAGGTCTTAGTAACTGAATTATTGAATCTAAATCAATTCTGAAAATACCAACTCGTCATACTGTGAAATTACTTTTCTAAAGTTATTGGAGGCAAGTTTCTGTCTGCTTTGTTAAAATTTAAACATAGCTTTCAGGCAAAAAAAATGAAAAAATATATCCCAAGCTTAATTCTTTACCTAAGAAACATCTGGAAATCATAATTCTAGGTTCTTAAGGGCCATGGGAAAAACAAATAATTTACATTATAATATTACAAAATATTGCAGAGTAGTAAAAGACTAATAAACTGTACTTGATTGTATTCAGTTGAAAATGTTTGGGAATTAGCCAAAAATAAAATCATTAAAATGGAATGAATAGTGGAATACTCAATATTCAAAATAAGTTAGAGTAGAAAAATAAAGTAATTTACAACTGTGTTTCAAGTGTGAAGACACAGAAAGTGAGCTGTCACACTCAACAGTACCAGTGCCCTATGTACACAATGCAAGACAAGGCAAGTGATTAATCTCGAACACCTTGGAGCAGCAAGATGCCACAGCCAGTACAATTCCATTGAAGTTAAATTTGAGACCCTGAGAATTTCCAAACTAAGCCTATTCAGTAATCTCAAAATCTCTCTAACATCATATTTGTTATATTAATGTAGTAGGTAATTTTGAATGTCAACAAGTTTGGGCTAAGGTATGCCTCAATAGCAGGCAAGATACTTCTAGGTGGGTCTGTGAGGATGTTTCCAGAAGAGATGAGGAACTGAATCTACAGACTGAGTAAAGAAGATCACCCTCATCTATGTGGGTGGGTATCACCCAGTTCATTGAGGGCCTGAATACAAAAGGTAGAGGAGGGGTGGATCCACTCTCTCTCTTTGAGCAGGGAAATCCGTCTTTCCCTGCCTGCAGACATCAGCTCTCCTGGTTCTCAGGCCTTTGGATTTTCATGAGGGCTTAACGCTGTTGACTCCTCTGGTTCTCAGATGTTCAGAATTAGCCTGGAATTACACCAGCAGGTTCCTGGGCTCCATTTTGCAGACAGCAGATCATTAAAATTATCCCCCATAATTGTGTGAGCCAATCCCTTGTGAGAAATCTCTCTCTACATATCTATATATCTTTATATCTGTATGTATCTTATTGGTTCTATTCTCTGGAGAACCCTGACTAACGCAGTCATTTATAATTTGTTCTTACTACGATGCACAGTCATCACTCTGACAATTTGTTCAGACCCCTGTCTTCTCTGTGAATCATAGCCTCATAAATGAAAACTTGACATTATCAGTAGCCCCCACCAAAATCTAAACCTAACCAGTTAGATGATCTTGGGATTTGCAGTCATTGGGCAAACATACTGAAATCTTTTACTTGTTTGCAATTACTTTTTATCAGCTACAAAGCATTCATGTCTTCAATACTTTTGGCCTCACAGTTGTTTCACTAAAATTTTACCTTTCAAAGAGAGTACTACCTCTCTCAGCTCTTTTAGAAACTGAAGAGGAACATTTATGATTTGTCTATCTTATGAGTCCAAGAGAAGCCTCCAGTTAACCTGGGATTCTTACTAATCTCCCTCAATAAACCTTCATAGTATTTCTATCGGGAAATTTTTACATTCATTTTACCAAATTGTGCGAACTATATCCTAAAGATATTAACACATTTTTCATCCCTCATTTGCAAAAATTTTCAAATTTTGTTGAATTTCTCTGTGTAAAGTAATTTTGCTTGTCTTAAAACTATTAGCATATCATTTTAAATGTTTAGGTCATAACATCTATTTATTTATCTTTTATCATGACTTTTAAGGCTTAAAAGCCTTCCCCAAACAAAGATTAATTTTTTTCTACTTTTTACTACATATGCAATGATACCTATCACCATGACTTGTGTGTCTCTTTTTACATCGTTTAACGATTTCCCTACATCAAGCAAAGTAGGGAACACAATATGTTTAATAAAAGTTTCCGGTACAGAATTAAATCAGCTTGCTATTAAAGGTAACTGGAAATGAATAATAGCATGCAGTTGCTTTTGTCAATGGTATATACAAATTGCTCTTATATTAAATTTGGTTCATGCTGGTACCCTTTCAGTATATCGGTTAAATATAACACTAAAAATTAAATAAAAGAGAATATTAAAGATACTTTCCAATTTATTAAAAGCTTTAATGGTAAGCATACTCATGTATAAGAATCTTATCATTTCTTACATTTTCTAATAAAAGTTATGAAATAGAACATCGCCCCCAGCAACATAAAGAGATAAAAATAGAATGATGTTAGAAAATGTTAGAAAATTATATAATTCATGGCAAATTAACAAATTACTAAGGACATTACTTTCAACTAGAATCTTTTTACTTATGGATGAATAAATATTTATGAAATATTACCTAAAATACATATAGTAACACAGTGGAAAAATCACTTCATTCTCTTAGTTAAAAATGGCAACTACATGTTATGAATATAAGACTAAGAAATAGAAAACATCTCCAAAAGTCTAATTAACAGGTTAAGAATGGGCTATAAGTCCTAATATTGGTAAATTTGTCTTATTTTTATATATTTCCCTTTATAGCATGTCCTTGGTTTCCTACACATTTTATTTTTATTTAAATAATAAATTTATAAGATTGATAAAAAACATATATTGAAATTGCTCTTATGTGATGAAATAATATTTGTCAAATAGTGTTATATATTTATATCTACACTGAAGAGATGTTACCTGACTCTCATGAGTAATATTTGGTTATTTTCAGTGAGCAGAAAAGAAAGAATCACCTTTTTAATGTGCATACTAAAAAGACTATTTCCGAACTATTTTTCCTTAGGCTATAAATGTGTCAATAAATTGCAATATTGCAAGTCAATATGCAACTGAAACCCAGCTCAGCAAATGAAAAAATGAAATTTAACATACATTATTTTTATTGAATTTTCTCAGAAAATCAGTCTCTATGAATTCAGGGATCACCATGTAAATGATTCACAGAGATAATAACGTTAATAATCTAGAACTCCACACCTCTGAGGTTATTTTTTCCCACCATTCGTCATCTCATTTTTACCAATATGTCCTAGGCTTTCCTATTGCTAACATTAAACAGCGACCTTTTCTATATTAAATTTCCAATATTGTGTTTTCCAAATACCACCGCATACATTTCCAGATAACATTCTCTAATTTCCCAAATCCATCGGTACCTCAAACCTTCACAAACATTGAACCATGGATCCAACCACTCTTCACTGTCTTTCAACCAATCATGTCTTCACTTCTCTCCTTCCTCAGTTGAAATTTCATGATCAATCATTATCACCACTGGTATTCATACTAACACAATCCCCTTGTCCTTCAATCATTTAATTTTAGTGTCTTAAAAAATACAACTCCTAGTTAATGCAGCTGTCCATTTATATCCTGTCTTCATGAGTGCCACTGAAAGTGTCTAGAATATAACGCTTACACCACTTACTCATAACATTGCTGACTGGTTTCATTTTAAATTCACAATTTGCAAACCACAAGTGGGCCCATTCTATATTTTCCTTGTCTATGTACTCTCCCACTCACCTACTAAAATATTATATTATTTCTCCTATCTCTTTAAGCCTCCAAAATCCACTTACACTCTCGTCCTTCTCAGATGATGGCCTTATTTTCTCTTCTACCAGTAAAGAAAATGTAATCAGAAGGGAACTTGTCCAGGTTTCTCACTACTACATCCACTTACTGCCTTCACCTATGCCTACCTACTGCCTTCTCTTTTGCCACTATGGATAAATACTCAGTGCCTTTGGCTAGGGACAAGCCCTAATCTTATTCAATGGAGTCTATGTCCCCTGACAACTCAAGAATATTGCTAAAGCAATTCTCCTCTGTCTCTTTCATGTGTCACTGATTTTTCCTCCTCCAACAAAATACTCCTGGAAGTATTAATATCTAATTCTATCCCATTAAAAAAAGAAAAAAGAAAATCCTATCTTGATCCCTCGTTTCTCTAGAGCCACCACCACTTTTCTCGGCAAAACTCCTTAAAAGACCTTACATTTGTTACCAGTGTCAAATATCTCTCCCCTTTTGCTCTCTTACACTAATTTTAATTAGACTTTTGCCTTTATTGTTCTACTAAAAGTGCTCCTGTCAACTTACCAATGACTTCAGATTACAAAATCCAAAGACTTTTTATTAGCCCTCATATAATTTGACCTATAAATAGCATTTGTTAGGGCCAACCACTCTTTTCTCCCTTGACCTGCATACTAAACCTATGCTTCTTGGTCAAGATTTTGTTCAATTTTCAACTAACTCTCTGATTTCCTATGTCTCTCTTACTTTTGAATGATGGAATGTCCCAGAACTCAGTATTCTGAACTGCTTTTTATTTTATTGCTTTATGATGATGAATCTCAAATTTGTCCACTTATATCTGTCTAAATTCATAAATCCAACTGTCTAGTTAACATTTTCCTTACATAATTACTATGAATGTAAACTTAATTAGTTAAAAGATAAACACTATATATTTTCCTCCAAACCTGCTCCTCTGGCATGCTCCACCATTATGATATAAAGTAACAAAGTTTTTCCAGTTGTTAAGGCTGAAGACCTAGAGTCAACCTTGAAATCTCCTTTTAACATATATTAGGTCCCTTGGTGAATCTTGTTTTTCCTGCCTACAGAGTGTATCCAGAATGTGGCAGGCTACTACCAAGCTGAACCAAGCCATCACTAACTATTGATTGTTTAATTGTCACAGATTATTTACTGGACCTACCTGCTTCTATTTTACTTTTCTATTAATCTAGACTTTAAAATGCAACCAGAGATGATAAATTTTAATCACTTAAATGTAATGATTAAAGAAAATGTCAATTGTATAGTTCAGAGTCCAATTAGGAGACAGAAACCACACAGTAGTTTAAATAGAATTATTTAATACAAAGAATATTTAACTAGATCAGAAAGAGTAATGAAGATATAAAAAGATATGAAAAGCAGCCACTATTTCTAGGTCTGAGGTAAATCACCTGATGAAGATTGACACCCCTGAAGTCCAGACCTTGTAAACAGGACATGGCAATGCCTCACCAGATAGTGGGGAACTGTTGAGGTTGAAATGTAGGTGGGGGAAGGATGACATGCCAATATAAACTGAAATTCCTCAAAATCTCTCCTGAAGACAGTGGTTAAGTGTGCAGGTCTCTGTTGTGATATTTCCTGTCTCAAAATGACCAGATAGTGTTGAAGCAACTGTTCAGCACTGTTTGATGATATCAACTTAAGGTTCTTTGTTTTACTGTGTTAATTGAACTGACCATTAATTTCAGTAAATTATTTTATGAATTAACTCATTTGATTAAATACATAAATTTTCAGTGTATTGTTTTGATGACTCTATCTAAACTCTGCCTGTTGTTTCTATTGGTTTTCATGAGTTTGTGATAATTTGCTTATTCTTGGAGGAAAAAAAATCAACAGGCAAATCATGTAACTGGTAAAAATCTAAGCTGAAGAAAAAAAGCAGTACATTGGTACAAATAAATATATATGTATGATTACATGGAATATATATGTATTTGTATATACATGTGCATATATATTATAAATATATGTACATAGAAGATTACATAAATATAGAAATATATTTATATAAAGTCTACTTTTATAATATTGATGCTTTAAAATAGAATTAACAAAACTGGTAATATAACATCAAAATAACAATTTAGCAAGTGTTTATATGTTAACTTTTACATTCAATTCCTACCAAGAAAAATATTAAGTACAAATTCATAATACAAATAAGGAAACAAGTGCACAAAATATGGCATGTGAGTCTAGTAATAGATTCAGAGTAGTAAGCTGAATGATTTATTTATATGGTTAGAGAAGAAGGTGTTTCTTATAAAGCTATTTGCAAAATAACCATTTACAATAAACAAATATTCAATTTTTTAAACAAGTATTCAATTTTAAGTGTCAAATCCATTTTATAAACTTTGAATCTATGCATTTATGAATAAAGATATTACTGAAGTTTTCAACCATGGAAATAAACCCTCCCCATATAATCATGTTTGTGTATTTTCAAGGTGGTTGTCAGCATGATATCTAATCCTTGAAACAAAAGGAAATCAGAAAAATATATACATATGCATGATACACTTTTATTTATGTTGTATATAATGTATTAGTTCATATTTTAGATAAAAATACTGTCAATATGTTATGTGTCTATGCATATTTGTATAATGTAGATTTAGAACTATAATACTTTTTTATAGTGGGTAAGTTATGTAACATTTTTAACATTGTTATTAGTCTATTAAAAGCAAGAGCCTAAAATCTAGTTCAAAACAGTCATATTTATATAAGATTATTGAATTGAATGAATATATATAAAAAAAGTGCTGTTCCAAAAATATGAGATAAAATACATTTTAAAATATTTTAAAATGGAATTCTAAAAATACCATACAGACAAAAGATACATTCTAAAGGCTTGCATATTATGGATTTTTAATCACACACCCCCCCAAACTCATGCTAAGCAATTGCATTTTCCATCAGTTTTGCCTGTAATTTTATGCAGTTGCCCCAAATTCTCACACATTTTTATCCCAATAGACAAAGACTTCTTAATGTTATCTTTCAAATAAGCAGTGAAGGTGGCATCAAATCCTAAAATCCAATTTTCTAGCTCTTGCTTTAGGTAAATCCCTTCATATTTCTGAAATTCATTTTTTCTCAGCTCATAAAAAGAATATAGATAATATATTTTTTGTAGAGCTTTACAACAGTAATATATATGTCACTTGTTGCATGACAAGCACTCAGTTGTGCCTATTGTTAATTTTACAGTTACTTTTTGATATGTTACATTGACATACATGTATATCACATTTTATTTCAGAGGTCAAATGTAACAGTTTGCAATTATTCCAGTTCAGAATTCTGAACTCTTTGTCTGTTAGAGGCTATCTTGTTACAAAGCAAAATGAGAAAGAGTTGAATCATGAAACTAAATACATTTTCCAGTGGTTTATCAATCAATAAGGTAATTAATCAATCCAAAATATTACCTTAGTGCTTTTTAAAAACAAACCCTAAACCTTATCTAGGCTAGTGGCTATGTGGCGATAGAATATGGTGGGTTCTACTCAGGGGTTTAATAGTTATCCCGAAAATGTATGTGTACATTTGAGATTTGCGGCAATGCTTTTGTGACATAAGATTTGTTTATATCAATATGATGATAGCATTAGCCAGGTAAAACAATAAAGCTTAGACATTTCATACTTTTATCTCCTCATAACCCACAAAGCAAAACATACATACAATCAATAGCTCATACTTACAGAATAGTTACTATGTACTAGGTCTTCTTCTAAATTCTTTACCTAGGATGTACTTTTAACTACAACTCAATGCACTATATATATTACAATGACTATTTTACAGACAAGAGCATTAAGTCAAAGACAGTTAAAGAAGAGTCCAAAGTTCACGCAGCTAGGGTATGACCCATATAGTCTCACAGGAGAGGCTACTTTTTTTTTTTTTAAAGGCATTCATTCTTTTATTTCTTCAACAACTAGGTTATTTTTTTTCTTCAGATCTTTATTGGAGTATAATTGCTTTACAATTTTGTGCCAGTTTCGACTGTACAACAAAGTCAATCAGCTATATTTACACATATATCCCCAAATCCCCTCCCCCTTGAGACTCCCTCCCACCCTCTATATCCCATCCCTCTAGGTCATCAGCAAGGATCGAGTTGATCTCCCAGTTATATGCAGCAGCTTCCCACTAACCTTCTATTTTATATTTGGTAGTGTATATATGTCAGTGCTACTCTCTCACTTTGTCCCAACTTCCCCTTCCCCTCCTGAGTCCTCAAGTCCATTCTCTAGGTCTGCATCTTTATTCTTGCCCTGACACTAGGTTCATCAGTACCATTTTTAGATTCCATATATATGCGTTAGCATACGGTGTTTGTTTTTCTCTTTCTGATTTACTTCACTCTGTATGACAGACTCTAGGTCCATCTACCTCATTACAAGTAACTCAATTTCATTCCTTTTTATGGCTGAGTAATATCCCACTGTATATATGTACCACATCTTCTTTATCCATTCATCTGTTGATGGACATTTAAGTTGCTTCCATGTCCTGGTTATTGTAAATAGTGCTGCAATAAACATTGTGGTACATGTATCTTTTTGAATTATGATTTTCTCAGGGTACATGCCCTGAGTAGTAGTGGGATTGCTGGGTCATATGGTAGTTCTATTTTTAGTTTTTTAAGGAACCTCCATACTGTTCTCTGTAGTGGCTGTATCAATTTACATTCCCACCAACTGTACAAGAGGGTTCACTTTTCTCTGCACCCTCTCTAGCATTTATTGTTTCTAGATGTTTTGATGATGGCCATTCTGACCCATGTGAGGTGACACCTCATTGTGGCTTTGATTTGCATTTCTCTAATGATTAGTGATGTTGAGCATCTTTTCATGTGTTTGTTGGCCACCTGCATGTCTTCTTTGGAGAAATGTCTATTTAGGTCTTCTGCCCATATTTGGATTGGGTTGTTTGTTTTTCTGATATTGAGCTGCATGAGCTGCTTGTATATTTTGGAGATTAATCCTTTGTCATTTGTTTCTTTGGCAGATATTTTTGCGCATTTTGAGGGTTGTCTTTTTGTCTTGTTTATGGTTTCCTTTGCTGTGCAAAAGCTTTTAAGTTTCATTAGATCCCATTTGTTTGTTTTTATTTCCATTACTCTATGAGGTGGGTCAAAAAGGATCTTGCTATGATTTATGTCATAGAGTGTTCTGCCTATGTTCCTCTAAGAATTTTACAGTGTCTGGCCTTATATTTAGATCTTTAAGCCTTTCTTTTTTTTTCAAGTTAAGTTTTATTTGGGGCAAAATTAGGGCTGCAGCCCGGGAGACAGCATTCCAGATAGCTCTGAGAAACTGCTCCAAAGAGGCAGGGGGGAAGCTCAGTATATATGTGATTCTGGTGAAAGGGGAAAACGTGCAATCAAGCACATATTGTTTACAAAAGTTTTCTGCTAGTCTTATCTGGCTAGTCATGGGGAGCAGTCATCACCATGAAGGATTTTGGTGTTTTTCTAGTTATGAGGAGATACAAGAATTGGTCTCATAAAGTTGGCTCCTGAAAATATCTGACTATCTACAGACCTGTTCTGCCAGTTTTTCACAGAGCACAGAGTGCCTAATTTCAGCCTCAACCCTGAACACCTTTCAGCGGGGAGTTGGCAGTCAGCAGCTGCAGCAGCACATGACAATCTTTGTAGAGGTAGATGGCAATGCCAATGATGAGTGCCAATTGTAGTTGACAGGGCCCCCTCATGATCATAAATTCGACCATGCTTTTTGACATTTCATGACCATTTCATCCCCATTTCATCCCCATTTCATCCCACGGTGCTAGGAAGGCTCAGTCCTAGGTCTGGCAAAGATTTCGCTGATAGGCCACTCAATGTGCTATTACTGGCTAGTAGATCTTTAAGCCATTTTGAGTTTATTTTTGTGTATAGTGTTAGAGAGTGTTCTGATTTCATTCTTTTATATGTAGCTGACCAGTTTTCCCAGAATCACTTATTGAAGAGACTGTCTTTCCTCCATTGTATATTCTTGCCTCCTTTGTCATAGATTAGTTGACCACATATGCGTGGGTTTATCACTGAGCTCTCCATCCTTTTCTATGATCTTTCATTGTTAGTATTTAGGAATGCAAGAGATTTCTGTGCATTAATTTTGTATCCTGCTACTTTTTATTAAAGTTCATTGATTAGCTCTAATTGTTTTCTCGTGGCATCATTAGGATTTTCTATGTATAGTATCATGTCATCTGCAAATGCAGACAGTTTTACTTCTTTTCAACTTCTATTCCTTTTATGTTTTTTTCTTCTCTGATTGCTGTGGCTAAAACTTCCAAAACTATGATAAATAATAGTGGTGACAGTGGCACCCTTGTCTTGTTCCTGTTCTTAGAGGGAATGTTTTCATTTATTAACCACTGAGAATGATGTTGGCTATGGGTTTGTCTTATATAGCTTTCATTATGTTGAGGTATTTTCCTTCTATGCCCACTTTCTGGAGAGGTTTTATCATAAATGGGTGTTGAAATTTGCTGAAAGCTTTTTCTGCATCCATTGAGATTATCATATGGTTTTTATCCTTCAATTTGTTAATATGGTGTATCACATTGATTGATTTGTATATATTGAAGAATCCTTGCATTCCTGGGATAAACCCCGCTTGATCCTGGTGTATGATCCTTTCAGTATGCTGTTGGATTCTGTTTGCTAGTGTTTTGTTGAGTATTTTTGTATCTATATTCATCAGTGATATTGGCCTATAATTTTCTTTATTTGTGACTTCTTTGTCTGGTTTTGGTATCAGGGTAATGGTGGCCTCATAGAATGAGTTTGGGAGTAGTCCTCCTTCTGCTATTTTTTGGAAGAGTTTGAGAAGGATAGATGTTAGCTCTTCTCAAAATGTTTGATAGAATTCACCTGTGAAGCCATCTGGCCCTGGGCTTTTGTTTGTTGAAAGATTTTTAATCACAGTTTCCACTTTAGTCCTTGTGATTGGTCTGTTCATATTTTATATTTCTTTCTGGTTCAGTCTTGGAAGGTTGTACTTTTCTAAGAATTTATCCATTTCTTCCAGGTTATCCAATTTATAGGTATATAGTTGCTTGTAGTAGTCTCTCACAATCCTTTGTATTTCTGTGGTATCAGTTACTTTTCCTTTTTCATTTTTAATTCTGTTGATTTGCATCTTCTCCCTTTTTCTCCTGATGAGTCTGGCTAATGGTTTACCAATTTTGTTTATTTTCTTAAAGAACCAGCTTTTAGTTTTATTGATCTTTGCTATTGTTTCATTTGTTTTTTGTTTATTTCTGATCTTTATGATTTCTTTCCTTCTGCTAACTTTGGGTTGTTTTTTGTTTTGAGGGTTTTTTTTCTTTGTTGTTGTTTTTTTTTGTTTTGTTTTGTTTTGCTCTTTCTCTAATTACTTTAGGTGTAAGGTTAGATTTATTTGAGATTTTTCTTGTGTCTTGAGGTAGGATTGTATTGCTATAAACTGTCTTCCTAGAACTGCTTTTGCTGCATCTCATAGGTTTTGGGTTGTGTTTTCATTGATATTTGTTTCTAGGTATTTTTTAATTTCCTCTTTGATTTCTTCAGTGATCTCTTGGTTGTTTAGTAGCATATTATTTATCCTCATGTGTTTGTATTTTTTATGCTTTTTTCCTGTAATTGATATCTAGTCTCATAGCATTGTGGTCAGAAAAGATGCTTGATACAATTTCAGTTTTCTTAAATTTCTTGATTTGTGACCCAAGATGTGATCTATCCTGTAGAATGTTCTGTGTGCACTTGAGAAGAAAGTGTATTCTGTAGTTTTTGGATGGAATGTCTTATAAATATCAATTAAGCCCATTTGGTCTAATGTGTCATTTAAAACTTGTGTTTCCTTATTTATTTTCTGTCTGGATGATATGTCTATTGGTGTAAGTGGGGGTGTTAAAGTCCCCTACTATTATTGTGTTACTATTGATTTCCCCTTTTATGACTGTTAGCATTTGCCTCATGTATTGAGGTGCTCCTATGTTGGGTGCATAGATATTTAGGGCTGTTATATCTTCTTCTTGGATTGATCCCTTGAAAGGCTTTTCCCTTTCATCACTTTAAATATATCCTACCACTGCCTTCTGGCCTGCAGAGTTTCTGTAGAATGATCAGCTGTTAATCTTGGGGGGGGGGTTCCCTTGTATGTTATTTGTTGCTTTTCACTTGCTACTTTTAATATTTTTTTCTTTGTGTTTAATTTTTTTTAGTTTAATTAATATATGTCTCGGTGTGTTTCTCCTCAGGTTTATCCTGTATGGGACTTTGTGCTTCCTGGACATGATTGACTATTTCCTTCCCCTTGTTGTGAAAGTTTTCGACTATAATCTCTTCAAACATTTTCTCAGACCCTTTCTTTTTGTTTCTTCTTCTGGGACACCTATAATTTGAATGTTGGTGCACTTAATGTTGTCCCCAAGGTCTCTGAGGCTATCTTCCATTCCTTTCATTCTTTTTTCTTTATTCTGCTCTGTGGCAGTTACTTCCACTATTCTATCTTCCAGCTCACTTACTCATTCTTCTGCTTCAGTTATTCTGTTATTGATTCCATCTAGAGTATTTATAATTTCAGTTATTGTTTTATTCATTACTGTTTGTTTGCTCTTTAGTTCTTCTAGATCCTTGTTAAACGTTTCTTGTATTTTCTCTATTCTGTTTTGGATTTTTGATCATCTTTACTATCATTGCTCTGAATTCTTTTTCAAGCAATTTGCCTATTTCTTCTTCATTTATTTGGTCTTGTCAGTTTTTATCTTGCTCCTTTACCTGCAATATATTTCTCTGTCTTCTCATTTTGTCTAATTTATAGTATTTGAAGTCTCCTTTCTCTAGGCTGCAGGGTCTTAGTTCCTTCCTTCTGTTCTCTCCCCCTGGTGGTGGGTTTGGCCCAGTGTCTTAAGTAGGCTCCCTGATGCGAGGGACTGGTGCCTGCATTCTGGTGGGTGGAGCTGAGTCTTTGCCCTCTGATGATCAGGGCCATGAAAGGTGGTATGTTTTGGGGTGTCTGTGAGCTTAGTATGGCTTTAGGTAGCCTGTGTGCTGATGGATGGGTTTGTGTTTCTGTCTTTTGTTTGGTGTGAGGCATCCAGCCCTGGGAGCTGCAGGCAGTTGTGAGGAGCTGGGTCTTGGATTCTGATAGAGGACTTATCTTCCCTGTGGCCAGGAATTCCCAAAGGCTATTCTTAATCACTCACATCTTTGCCTCTAAAGAAAAATGCTAACTTTTCCAAGGGTCATACAATAGTTCTTGTCCTTCTCCTCTTTCTGTTTCTTCTACTTTTTTTTTTTTAAATTTATATCTGAATCCCTCAGGCTTTCAATTAAAGTAATATCTACTTGTTTGGCATTCAAATATTCTCATTTAAATCTTAAGTGGGAAAAGGCAGACATAGCTATGAAATTAGGTAGTATCACTAATTAATCTATTTGAAAAGTGATTTAATCAACCCTGTTCTTTATCTAGTAGCTATTTATGGTAATGTCCTTCATTCTCTAAATGTTGTAATTGGGCACAAAACACAATAATCAGGAAAAGAGAATAAGGGTCCTATTGCAAATACTCCAGTACAATTTTATGATGAACCTAAGCAAATCATTTAGACTTATCATGTTTCCATTTCTTCAACTACTATACCTGAAAGCCCTTTTTAATTCATATATGTTCCATATAAATATTAGGTATAATTTGAAAAAGGTATTGTATGTTCTATCATATTTAAATTGGAGGTAACTTACTGTAGTGTATAGAGTGTGGTTTTAGTGTTGTAAGAACTAGGTTAAAATGTTAACTCTGTCTATTATTAGCTGTGTGACCTTGGGTGAGTCTCAATCTTTTTAAGCTTCAATTTCTGAGATGTAAAATTCAGATAACTTTTGTTAAATGTCATGGAATTATTGAATATAATGTATAGGAAAGTGTTTTGTAAAGTACTTTAAAGAATGTTAATATTTGTTAACATGTTATCATTATAATATGCCCTGAAGCCCATGCTGAGGACCATCTAAGGAGTGAAACTAATCTTATAATGAGTACTATCTAATTTATGAAGTCACCTTGAATTACAAGTTATAGAACTCTGTCTTTTAGTATATTGTACTGCATTATACACTCAAAATAGATTATCTTTTTATTGTAATAATAAAAAGTAAATAAGAGATAGGTGGCAGAGTATAACATTAATAACTGCTATTTGCAAAACACCTTCAAGAGATTGCATTTTTTCTTTTTCTTTTTTATTTTTCAAACTATCTTCAAACTGTAATACAAAGGACTTATTTTTTTTTAATTTGGGAGGAGTTTGTGGGAATAGTTGAAAGATACAGACTCTACCCCACCCAAATGGTGTAAATATAGAAAGAATTAACTTCTGAATGAGAATCAATATATAAAATCATCGAACAACTTATCAAAAAATGAAAATGTATTTTTTGTATACAAGTAGACTCTAACGAGAAAACATCTTATAATCTTGTTATCATGTTTACTACAAATATACTCATTGAAAGTCAGACATCAGCTTAAATATAAGTTGTCTATTCATTTGCTTTGGAAAACTTTACATAGACTACAGTTTTACTATTCATTATTTCCCTTTTGATTGTAATAAGTGATAATAATAGGCTTAAGTAGGAAAACAAGTGTTAGGCAGGAACCACAGCCCTAGAGAAAATGATGGAGCATTTCTGTGCACTAGTGATAGAAATCTGTTCTGTAGAGATGCTCATTTGACAAGTCTGCAGAAGAAATTATTGCTCCAATATTTATATCTCTATTTCTCTGTGTCTAATTTAATGACTCATTTAACATGCTTGTAATTCCTGAGATAATATTAGAAATCTGTTGCATAATTATGCATTAGTTCTTACATGGTATTTAAATCCTAGGCCATTATATATCATTGATCTACTGAGGTTATAATTTGAAACTTAACTCCTCATTGACTGAAATTAACCAGTGCTAAAATTATATTTATCCTGTTATTATAAACTATTTTTTCATTTGTTCAAAGTATAAAATTGTCAGCAAATAAGTCTGTGTTATCAAAACAAAATGGTGATAAAAACAATAAATTTTAGAAATACAATTATCTCTGAAAGTTTTTGTCTGGGACACATCTTATTAGATAACAACACTTCGGAAGCCTCTTCAGATGCATGTGTACTTTGTTGATCTAAGATACCTAAAATAGCATTATCTCCTTGACCCAAAAAGCCAATTAAAAGGCAATCTTGGTTGTAATGCTATCATCCACATTTCATGCCTGCACTTTGGAAGTAAAGAGTCAACAAAAGCCACCCCAATAACTCTAAGCACTAGTTTTGACAGCAGTGTTACTTACATCAAAGAAAAAATAATACAGTCAGTAGGCTTCTCTCTAGTTGTGGTGTGTGGGTTTTCTCTCTCTAGTTGTGGTACTCAGGCTCTAGGGCACACAGGCTCTGTAGTTTGCGGCACTCAGGCTCTCTAGTTGAGGCACACAACCTCAGTAGTTGTGGTGCATGGGCCTACTTGCCCCCTGGCATGTGGGATCTCAGTTCCCTGACCAGGGATCAAACCCACATCCTCTGCATTGGAAAGAGGATTCTTTACCACTGGACCACCAGGGAAGTCCCAACAGCTGTTTTAAATTCAGTGTTCCACCCTATAATTATTATTTTTTAATTGAATATGAGCAAAGAAATGCCTTATTTAATTATAAATTAACAATAGATTTTCTGCCACTGAGTCACATTTCAGAGGACTCAGTTTTAGTAAACCTATTATTACTTCCACAGTTACTAAGTAGGGTGTGTTGCTTTTATTATTTGCCTGTTTTTTCTTTATCTAATAAGAAGGTTGTACTACCATTTAAAACATTTTAAATGACTACATATATGCACATTCCAGAACCTAAATTAATGAAGTCCATTATTGTACCAAAAAGATGGAATATTTATGACTTACCAAGCTCATTTCTCTATTCCATGCTTTTAATGAGTTCAAAGCGTGGAAATGTTGTAGATATTTGCTGTAAGATATCAAAGAGATTTTAACAATAAATTCAATCATTAAAGATTTCCAAATTAAAAAAAAAGATTCAAGAAGGAGGCACATTAAAAACTTTATCAAGTTTGAGTAGAGCAATGGGTTTCTTTTTAATTCTCACTCCACCATTCTTTTCAACTTTTTAAATAAGAATATATTAATTTTATAATTCAAAAAAGGATTAAACTGTATATGTTAGTCAAAATTAAAATATACATGTTGTTAAAACTAGTTTAAATAGATTTGCCCCATGCATATATTACACTAAGTATTCTATGTAGTCAATAGGTCTGGTTGCCATTCTGATTACTTTTTGATTGAACTTGAAACTTAACTATGACTACAATTTATATGTTAACAGTGAATATCAGTAATTAAATTTCGGACTCTTTATGATAGTAGATGACACACATTTCAGCTCTTAAGTTGTCCCAAAATCAAGCTGCAGAAAGGATTTCTGTAACCCACAATGTACAATGATACAATCAAGGAATTGTTCTAAGTTAAAAAAAAAAAAAGTTGCAAGTTGTATTATAGGGTAAAATTAAAATGACGTCAAATCACATTTTTCTCATCTTATTTTGTATACTCGCATTACAGTTATTGTTTAAAGAAAAGGAAAAAAGAAAAAATGTGAGGAGAACAGGCTGTAGGGAATAAAATACTTGTGCAGTGCTGGATCATCAGTTTGCAACCTGGGTGGTTACAGGAAGCCCTGTACTTAGGAGGGCCCTGCTGTTGTTTTTATGCTCTGTTATTGCCATCTTGAAATCATTGATATTTGGACAAGGATGCCCACAAAATGATTTTGCCCTTGGCCTCACAAATTATGGAGCCAGCCTGCACTTAGGTTCAGGATTTCATTTCCTCTCTAGCTATGGGAGGTCCTTGGGAGTATGCGTGGGGGCCCTTATAATTAGCTTGCCATACCTCTCACTCTAATATGTAAAAATTTTTACTTAGATTAATGGGATGTAAGTAGGCAAACAATATTATGATGTTTTCTCATGATATTGAGCAAGATAACTTCTTGAGATATCATGGGCTTTCTGCAGAGAGAAAGGGAGAATTATGAAGTATGTATATAAGTCTTGTGTTAAAAATTATTTTTAAAATAATTCATTCACCTGAAGACGCTTCATCTGAATTCTCTGTTAAAAATTATGTCTGCCTGATAGTTTAAAACCTTGTTTGCATCACAAATTCGTTAAGGAGCAATTTGGATACCACACAATGGCTAGTGGAAGTTATGTGTCTATAATTCATACACCTAGAGAATATATTATTTGGCTGCTTAATCATCTAAATATGATTAAATCAAGGAAAACTATGTGAGATGAACCAAATGTATTCATCATTTCAATACCTTTATAGTTTTAAGAAGGGCGCAAGATAATCTCCCTTGACTGCAAATTTGTTTAGTGAAAAAAATATTTGAAATATATATACATATATATATAAGATGTCTTGAGAATCATTTTTACCATATTGTGGGCCAAGATTGTTAATTTCTGCAATTTGCATATATTTTCAATGTAATATAATATTGGAGTAAAACACACATATAAAAAAGTACAGATCATAAGTACTTATGAAATGCATTTTCATAAAATGAACACATACAGAAAGAAAGACTATTACAACTAACCCAGAAGCCCTCTTTGCCTCCTTCTAATTATTAATCACCAAAAAAGGGTAACCTCAATCCTTATTTCTGAAAACACCAATTTACTTGGCAGAGTTGAAACTTAATTAATTGAAAGCATATATATACTCTTTTGTGACTGGATTCCATTGTTCAGTATTATGTTTATCACATTCATTTATATTGTCATATGTGGCAATAGTTCATCCCATTTTTATTGTTGAATACTATTCCACTCTGTGAATATATTGTTTGCTTATGCATAATAATTTAGATAGATGATTTAGTTCTCCCACTTGGGATAATATTAATATATTGGTGTGTATACATTCTTTTCCCATACTAATTAACAAATAAAAGATTATTTGAAATGCACATTAGATAGAGAGAATTGTCTTTTGGAGATACAAAACAAGCTTATTTTCAGATGTTATGGGTTCCTTTCGTGATATTTTCAAGATAAGAATTGCCATAGTAACACAATACTTTACCAATTATAAGAATGTTATTCAGATTTCTTCTTAGCACAGTATCTAAAATACTTATTTTTATAATGAGGATTTTAGAACTTTCCACAGTCTGGTGTGTTTATTAGTGTAAGCCTGGACAACATTTATTGCTGTTGTCCAGCACTATCTCTTCATGCATTTAAATACATTTTGAAAGAAATATGAAGGCAAACATTATTCTGATCTGAAATTTTGTTCCAAATGTTTGAAATATGATTCATTTGAGCATAACATCTTTCTTGTATAAAGTGACATCTAAAGGGTTTTAACACAGCTGTCTGTGCTTTTACAGTAATTAGTATATTGACAATTATTCAGAAAAATCAATATTTCTTTGAGAACATCTAACTGTGTTGATCACTTAATGTATTTAATAACACATGAAATGATCTGATATTTAGCCTCAAGTATTTTCTTTTACTAATTATTGCATAAGTAAATGAACAAACTAGATAGATAGTGCAGTGAATAATAATTTCATTCCTCAGATAATCATCATTTCTCAAATCAGCATTTCATATTCTTTTTTCCTTATATCCCCAAAAACCTCTTCAGAGATTTTAGGAAGAAATAAATCATGACAATCCTCCCCAAGGAACCCTGCTTCCTACTTTAATGTATTTTCTGTTGGTGCTCTCATTGATTGATTAGGTCAATCATTTATTATTTTAAATTTATTCAAAAAATAGTACCTGAGATCATACTCTGTGACAGTTCTTGTAGTTACAAGAGATACAAAGTTCCTCTAAAGGATTTACTCATTAATTAATTAATGTTTTTTGGAAATTTAAAATTGCATTAGACTATATCAATGATGGTTCAACTAGAACACTAAAGATTTATAAATAATCAAGATGTATTGTAGGAATTTAACTTTACTCAATAGTGTGATCTGGTTATAAAGGCTGTATTAGGCTGTGTTTCTAGGTCTGTTACTGAGCAGGCTGTCAGGAACAGAAATTGTAGGCAAGTAGGGAAGCAAGCACAAACTGGAAACTGAAAGGCTATTCTGGAAAGTACAAGAACAAATTGGAAACTTTGATGTAATGTCCTCTCTTTCAAGCCTCCAACACTGATGACCAGGGTCTCCTACAGGAGAGGCTGATTACTAACACTTGGCCCAGAAGTCAAAGAAACTTAAGCTGAAGATGTGGTAGGAGTTGCAGGAGATGTGGACCTGGCTGCTTTCCTGTGCCAACAAGCAGAGGTGCAGATAGGTGACAATGACCTGTAATAGTGCCTTTTGCTCTGCATTTACCTTCCATGTGTAACAAGATGACTGCAGCTTCACTCACTCATGCTTCTAAATCTTGAGCAAAGTGAGTCCTTTAGCTTATATTAACCCAGAAGAAAGGGGATACTGTGCAGTTAGTTCCAGCTTAGCTATGTTGACACAATGGAATATACCGGATAGACATTTTATTATAAGCTGTTATTGTGATGATAAGTCAGATATGGCATGAGCTCTCATGGAATTTTATATTATTGGGCACCTTTCTCAATGAAAGAAACACTTAACTCTTCAGGGAGGCAATATCTCTGAGAGCATGCTACTGACGTAATTGGTCTCTCCTGTAACTGCGTAATGTCTTTAATGACACACTGGCCATACCTCACGCTCTTCAAGTCTCAGCAACTTGAATCTTCTGGGTAAATTCTAAAGGAATATATTTAGTAGATCCTATTTTTTTCATCTGTAGGATTACAGTTCCTTTATTCTGTTGATGTTCATTTCTGAATCACTTTCTACTTGCGTGATTCACTTCATAAATTTTTTTCTCATTTTCTGAGACTCCTATTTCTAGCTTTTTACCATTGCTATAAATATTTTAAACAAAATTATCTTTATTTTTTTTGCCAGTGCAGTTTGAGAAGAAACAAGAGATAGATATATGTTTCAAATCAACCATAGATATCAGAATTCTTAAATACATTTGTGATGTTTGTAAACATATTTTTCCTCCAATGAAAGGTTTATCTCCACTTGTTAACATGGCAGATTTCTAATTTTTCCAATAATGTGGTTTTCAGGGATGAAGACAGAATCTACATAGTGCTATAGAATAACATGTAAATGTCTGTATATGTTTAAATGCACATATATATGTTATATATTTTGTGGGTGGTGTAAGATGGGGGGCTAGTTTTATTATTTTACATGTGACTATCCAGTTTTTCAGCAGCATGAGAAAATTTAAGTCTATGGACATGAAATCAAGTCTTCATGTCATGTCATGGAGACATGACAACTAATTGCAATATAACATCTTGTATGTGATCCTAAAGGAGGAAAAGGAAAAGTGTAAAACCTAGTGAAATCTGAATAGTCTTAAGTTTAGTTAATCATAATGTACAATTTCTTGGTTTTGACAAAGTTACCATAATAATGTAAAATGCTAACGCTAGGGGGAATACAAAGGATCCCTCTGCATTATCATTGCAAGTTTTCTATAAATCTAAAATCACTCCAAAATAAAAGTATATTAACAATGTATTTAAAGGGCAACAACTAAAAAAGTCCTGAAACATAAAAAAGACATTAGGCAAATACTAAAACAAATGAAGTGTGACTTTAGTTAATAATAATGAATCAATACTATAGTATTAATTGTAGCTAATATATCATACTAATATAAGATGCTTATAATAGGAAACTTGAGTGAGATATGTATGAGAACTCTCAACACTACCTTTGCAATTTTTCTGTAAATTTATTTCTATTCTAAAAGATGTTTTTCAAAAGTATGTATAATCAAAGTTATAAATAAAATTAAAATATTTTACAGCTAAAATGCATATATAAAACTTTCAGTGCATATATCAGTGAAATTCAATTTCAAAATGGATGTTTTCTTTCTCTTTTTAAATTCTATCAAATCAAGAGAATAGCATTGACATATATACACTACCAAATGTAAAATAAATAGCTAGTGGGAAGCTGCTGCATAACACAGGGAGATCAACTCGATGACTGGTGATGAATTAGACGGGTGGGATAGGGAGGGTGGGAAGGAGTTGTGGGAGGGAGGGGATATGGGGATATATGTATAAATACAGCTGATTCACTTTGTTGTACAGCAGAAACTGGCACAGCAGGGGAAAGCAATTATATTCCAATAAAGAGTTTAAAAACATAAAATAAAAAATAAAATTAAATAGAATAATTCAGAAATCTATTTAAAGATAATCCTTTGAATTTCTTTTGGTTATTTAAAATAAAATCAGTTTCCTTTTTAAAAATTCAAATATGTCTGAAATACTAAAATATTGTATACCTGACTTGTATGTTAAATTCTAAGTATATTAGAAGTAGACTGCTATTATAATTCTTTTGTTAAACAAATACTATTGAGTATTAGAAGGTGAAAATTACCGGAAGAGGATCTGGAGATACATTGTAAACAAGACAAAGTCCCTGTCTTCATGTTGCTACATTCTTATAGAATATCTTGTCATCTAAACCAGAAAACATGAAACAGTAAGACAAAAAACTATTGAGGGGTAAATATTAGTAAGTTCATTGAATTATACAGTATAACTCTCAGTTGTCAATTTAAAATTTATTAACTAAAATGGAAGGCAGGCAGAAGTGAATAACAGATAAATATAAAAAATAAACCCAGTTTTGTTTTTTTGTTGTCATTTGTTTGTTTGTTTTGAGGAAGGTATAGTCATCTATATAATTCAACCTCCAGGCATAGTGGTAAAAGAGTCACTGATTTTGAATCCATCTTTGAGTCTGCTTCTCTACTAGAAATAGATTAGTTTTGTCAGCTGAGGATTTAAGAGTTTCACCTCACTGTTTGGATGTGTTGAAAAAGCATTACATAATACATTCTTATTTGGAGAGGCATATTTTCCAAATTTCCCTCACAAAAATATATTTGGTTTTACTTTCTGGTTAATTAAATGATGTGTGGGAAAAGTAGATGCTTTTGTATTAAAAAGCTTGAATCTTGTCTATTCTTTTTACATCCCATGCAGACAAAGCACTCAATCTAAGTATGTCCACCCTTAAAATAGGCATGACAATAATACGTTCCTCATAGTTAAATAGGATAAGAATAACTGAGGGAATGCACACAAAATTCTTAGCATAGTGTCTGGCCCTCTATAAATTTCCACATAAGGCATTTTGAGTCTTGACCTTTGCTTCAAATCATTAATAGTAACCATTCTTTGGTTATTCATTATTTGTATTGACTTACTAATGGAACATATTTTTTTCTATAAGGAACTAGATGAAAGGTAATAATAATATAACTGCTATTGTTGGAAGCCTAATTTGTAATATTGAATAGCGCAAGCAAAGTTCTGTTAAGGAATAAAAGAGGATGTCTTACTTCATTCATTAGTTTTGCATGTCAGATCTCTGAGCACATGAAGACTGCCAATTGGATTTGCTAATATATATATAAATTGTATCTAGGTACAAAATCTGCTGGAGTTCTTTGTTACTGGTGGGTGGTGATGGGGGTGATTAATGTAACATGATTTATTTGATTCAAGAAAAATGTATTTTATTCCAAAAGATTAGATGAATTTTAGGAAAACTATTGAATTTTCTATGAGCATGCAGCGCTACCATTATTTTTACATATGCTGTATCCATACTGTATATCTCTTCCAAAGTTATATTTATCTTTATGTCCCTATGAAACACAACTTTTGTTTTGTTTTGTTTTGTGTTTCTTTTCTTTTTTTTTCCTTTTTTTTTTTTTGGTTTGTGAAAGAGAGAAAAGAACAAGATATAACAATTTTTCATTGCAGAATAATTTTTTGTTATGTTTTGTTTTTTGTACTTATTTTCATTTTTATTTTACATTGAAGTATAGTTGACTTACAATATTGTGTTAGTTTCATGTGTATAGAAAAATGAGTCAGTGTTATATATACATGTATCTATTCTTTTTTAGATTCTTTTCCCATCTAGGTTATTACAGAGTGTTGAGTAATGTTCCCTGTGCTATATTGTTGATTATATATTTTATATGTATAGTAGTGTGTATATTTTAATCCCAACTTCTTAATGTATCTCTCCCCTTGACCTTTCCCCTTTGGTAACCATAAGTTTGTTTTCTATGTCTATGAGCCTGTTTCTGTTTTGTAAAGAAGTTTATTTGTATCATTTTTTAAGATCCCATATGTAAGTGATATCATATGATATTTGTCTTTGTCTGACTTACTTCACTTAGTATGATAATCTCTAGGTCCATCCATGTTGCTGCAAAGGCCATTATTTCATTCTTTTGTATGGCTGAGTAATATTCCATTGTATATATGTACCACATCTTCTTTATCCATTCATCTGTCAATGGACAATTAGGTTGCTTTCATGTCTTGGCTTTTGTAAACAGTGCTACAGTGCACTTGGGGTGCATGTATCTTTTCAAATTATGGTTTTTCCAGATATATGCCCAGGAGTGGAATTGCTGGGTCCTATGGTAACCCACAGCTAACATCATACTCAACAATGAAAAGCAAAAAAATATACCTCAAGATCAGAAACAGGAAAAGGATGTCCACTCTCACCACTTTTATTAAAGCTAGTTTTGGAAGTCCTAGCCATGGCAATCAGAGAAGAAAAAGAAATAAAAGAATTCCAGATTCAAAAAGAAGAAGTAAAACTGTCTGTGTTTCCAGATGACAGGATACTATACATAGAAAATCCTAAAGATGCTACCAGAAAACTACTGGAGCTCATCAATGAATTCAGTAAATTTTCAGGATACAGAATTAATCCACAGAAATCTCTTGCATTCCTATACACTAACAACAAAAGTTCAAAAAGAGAAATTAAAGAAACAATCCCATTTACCATTGCACCCAAAAAAGTAAAATACCTAGGAATAAACTTAGCTAAGGAGACAAAAGACTTGTACTCCAAAAACTGTAAGACACTGCTAAAAGAAATGGAAGATGGCAAAAACAGATGGAAAAATATATCATGTTCTTGGAGTGGAAGAATCAATATTGTCAAAATGACTACACATACCCAAGGCAATCTACAGATTTAATGCAATCCCTATCAAATTACCAATGGCATTTTTCACAGAAGTAGAACCAAAAAAATTAAATTTGTATGGAAACACAAAAGACCTTGAATAGCCAAAACAATCTTGAGAAAGAAAAATGGAGCTGAAGAATCAGGCCTCCTGACTACATACTATACTATAAAGCTACAGCAATCAAAACAGTATGGTATGGGCACAAAGACAGACTCATAGATCAATAGAACAAGATAGAAAGCCCAGAAATAAACCCATGCATCTATGGTCAATTAATCAATCTACAACAAAGAAGGCAAGAATATACAATGAATATCTTTTCTAGACAGTCTCTTCAATAAATGTTACTGAGAAAGGACAGCCACATGTAAAAGAATGAAATCTCTAACACCATACATAAAAGTAAACTCAAAATGGATTAAAGACCTAAAAGTTAGACCAGATAATATAAATCTCTTAGAAGAAAACATAGGCAGAACACTCTTTGACATAAATCACAGCAATATTTTTTTGATCCACCTCCTAGGGTAATGAAAATAAAAACAAAAATAAACAAATGAGACCTAATTAAACTTAAAAGCTTTTGCACAGCAAAGGAAACCATAAACAAAATGAAATGAAAATATTTGCAAATGATGTGACCAACAAGGAATAAATCTCCAAAATATACAAACAGCGCATGCAGCTCAATATGAAAGTAAAATAAAATAACCCAATCCAGAAATAGGCAGAAGATCTAAATAGACATTCCTCCAAATAAGACATACAGATGGCCAAAAAACACATGAAAAGATGCTCAACATCATGAATTATTAGAAAAATGCAAATCAAAACTATTGTACAATGAAGTATCTCCTCACACCAGTCAGAATGGCCATTATCAAAAAGTCTACAAACAATAAATGCTGTAGAGGGTGTAGAGAAAATGCGACCCACCTACACTATTGATAGGAACATAAATTGGTACAGCCACTATGGAGAACAGTATGGAGGTTCCTTAAAAAAAATTGGTTACAATAAAACTTATTTTGAATTAAATGTGAATCTCCTAATTGATCTCTACAGAATTAGGAGAAGTTTGCAAAATCACTCTACCCTTAAAAACATTAGTCCAGCATTTTCTTTAACAAAGAAAAAATTAAGTATCAAAGTAGTTTATTACCTCCTCCTACCCTGTCTTTCTGTGAGAAATCTCTTCTATTTACTAATTTACTGTGATTTAAAAATAAGAACAAAAATACCGTTTAAAGGATTACTTACTGAATCGTCAATTTAACTTATGTTAACCATTGCAATTTACCTTGAAAATTAAAAATAAGTCTAAAATTATTTAAAGGTAAAATATGATGGAGACATGCTTTTTGTAATGTACAAAGCTTCTTAAAAAATGTGTGACAGCTCATAACAAGGCACAAATTATAAATAACAAATCATAAAGTACTAATGTTAATGACAGAAAAGTGTTTGCAGTTATTGTTTTTCATTATCTCCATAAAAGGGAGCAAATGAACATTTTCAGAATATGCTTCTCAGCTCATTTTAAAAACAGGAAATTACATAATTTTGTTGTTGTTGTTGACCTTTCTTGAAGAAGTAGAAATTAAGGAACACTATCCCATTAACTTAAAAAAAATTCAAAACTATAGACATTTGACTCCCATTATGTTTGAGATGTTCTTTGAGGGCTGATAATAGATTCAATGATATAGAAATGCTCTTGAAATTTGTGATGTAACAGTCAATTCACACATTTATACATTGCATTAATCCATGATGGGAGCAAAGTATATTTACCTAGGTATTAACCTAGATAGAACTACAGTAAAAATTAAATAGTTATTGATTTATAAAACACATAATTTACTTGTATATTGTTTTGTTATGCTTATTGTCCTCAAACAGTATTTCAAAGACATTTTCTTTCTCATTTAAAAACATTTTGTGGATTAGCTTTGAAATAAAATTTTAACAAATTCTAATTGTCATGATTGCCCATTGTACTAATAACAGTTAAATTGATGTATTTTTTTTCAATTACATGTAATAGAGAAAAATATATTTCTTCCTGAAATGACATACATTTATTTCCAAGTTTAATTTTGAGGAGTAAACTCCCTTAGAATCTGGAGAGGAAACTGTAGATATTATTTATTACATCCTTAGGGTCATATATACAAGGGGTAGAAGAGAACTAATTATGACAGACAAAGGCTTTTCCCTGTGGACCTGATGCAATAATGAAGCATCTGATTTCTTTCCAAAAATATCCAGACCTAGAGATTCAGTATGAACTGTTTTTGTTAAAAGATTTGAAGGAATGACAGTGTTATAGACAGGGAGGAGAAGAAACTTGGGACTAAAAATTTTGTGTACTTCAATGTAAAATCCACTTTACCTGATAAGGTAGCAGAAATCTGATAAGATGCAAAAGTTTTGCTATATATAGGTAGAAAAAAACTGTAGAAGTTGTAATAAGACATGAAATCAAGTACATAATTAAAAATGAACAGGAAAAAACCCCCACAATGCTTTAAAGAAAAAGCCAATTTAGCCTGTAACATGTAGAATAAATCAGGAGAATTTGGATTCTTTCAGTCTACAGACAATTAATTTCGATGTATCCAATTAAAATTTTAGCTTCTTATCTTGAAGCAATGAAGTATGGCATGCATTTTGATAGAAAAACTATAATCAAGTCCCAGCATCCAAAATTAAAATACATAAACTACTTTTTATGCCTCACTTTCTCATCTACAAAATGAAGATAAAAATATTATCTATTTACATTGTTGTTTGAGATTTAAATAAAATACTGAATGCAATGTATTGTAATGTAACATAATTTCTTGCACGTAAATTCAATGAATGCTATTATTATATGTAATTATTACTTTTGTGTAATTAAGCTCTGATGTATTCCTGTAAATGCTGCTAAATAAATACTTTTTAAATGAATGTAAATAGATCTCCCCATTGGTATTATTCTTTTCTACATCTTTTTCATTAAAATTGGCATGTATTAGAATTATTAATTTTAGAAAGCTATATAAACAGGGAAATAATAGATTCACAATGTGTGTATTAATGTGTATAATTTTTGTGCCCCTAAATCTATGATCTAATTAAAGTCTTCATATTTAGATTTACTAGATGGTTAATTTTATTTGTTGATTTATTTAAATATTTTCTTTCTCCTGTAGCAGTATGTATGCCTATGTATCTTCATGCCTCATGTCACCAGCTGATGGTTAACAGCTGAACTTCTCCATCAGGCTTAAGTCAGACATAAAAACTAAGGTTAGGAGTAAAGATTAATTTCTCACAATATCAACCATAACTCCTCAAAGTCTGTGTATATCTATGAACAACATAAGAAAATGTGAAACTACATAAGAAAGGCACTAGTAGAAAAGAAGCAAGGTATTATCAACACTTCGTTTTACTTGAATCCACCTCACCACACGTGTTGCCAATACAAGCACAATGCTTAGTTTTAAAATAGGATCTTTATAATAATAAGTAGATTCAAATATATTTTGCAAGTAGACAAAATTTCAATAAATAAATAAATGTAATGTATTGTGCTGACAGCAGGGGCTTCTCCATTCCTTGAAAAGATAAGCTAAAAAGAAAAATCACCTGATATTTTCTATTGCCTAAGGCTGAAGAGATCCGTGCAGCCTATTTCAAGGTATATAAATAACCATTTCTGACAATGCCAGGTTTTAATTTTCTATGTGGAAAAATGCAAAAAAGTTATATTCAATATATCTTTAATAGTGTATCCTTAATATGACACTGAAACGAAAGATGTGTAACCCCAAACTGTAACTTAAACAGAAATTAAATTTACAATGAAAAATATAAGGCTTAATAATTGCATTTCTAAAACTGTGGCTCAAGTCCAATTCAATAAACATATACTAAGTAATACTGCATGTGGTATTTTAGAAGCTAGAAATAAAAATATGAGTAAAGTGTATCCTCAGTTCTCAAGAATCTAGTGAAAGAGACTGGCATTTAGATAAATAAATGCCAGTACACATTCTGGACAGAGCAGTGCCTGGAAGGAGTTGGTCCAGCCTGATCAAAGTTGTCATCAGAGAAGAAATGAAGATAAAATGGGGTTTGAATATATGAAAAAGATTGGAGCTGTCATGTGATTTACTGTTGAAAGTAAGTCTTTTTTTTTAAATATAAGAAGCCCTAAAATAATTAAATTACTCTGATTTTCAAACTTTTATTTACATACCAATGAATTGATTCTATTAGGAAAAAAACCTTTTCAAAACAATTTCAAACAAAAATTGGTCATAAAACAAATATCAGTAACTTAGGACAGTTAAAACAATTTAATATTACTTTTCTGAATATTAAAAATCACATAAATAGAATGACTATTCTTCATATATATTCATGCATATGTTATCAGTTTCTTAGTCATATCTGTCTCTCAAATCTTCTCAGAATTTTGTATTGACATTATCAGAAAAAAATTTACTTTTCTTTCCATATATGTAGTCTTCTAATTTTAGTGTTTCAATAGCCTTATCCACAGTGTTTTTCAAAGCTTTTTTGGTATGGGTAATACATTTAAAATCATTGATACTTTCAATTAACTTTTTTGTGGGACATTATCATTTTGAGAAAATACTTTATCTCCTTTCCTGTCAGGTTTTCAGGTACTGATAGATTTAGAACAAATTCTACTATAGGGAGGATATTCTCAATTAGAATTTCTGTATTGAGGTGTGTAAATATTTCAGCCTAAATAATTAAACAGTTACTGAGTTTTGCCTCTGTGCTGAGCATTTCTCTTTTTTTAAATCTTTACCTTTTTTATTGAAGTTTAATTGACTTATAATGTTGTGTTAGGCTCAGGTTTACAGCAAAGTGATTCAGCTATATATATATATGTATATAACTTTTTCAGAATCTTTCCTATTATAGGTTATTACAAGATATTGAGTATAGGTCCTTGTGCTATATAGTAAGTCCTAGTTGGTTATCTGTTTTATATGTAGTAGTGTGTATATGTTAATCCCATACTCCTAATTTATCCCTCTCCCCCTTCCCCCTTTGGTAACCATAAGCTTGCTTTCTTTGTCTGTGAGCATCTCTCTTGATGATACATATTTGTAAGTCAAAACTCATCACATAAGTTATATCTATTTATAATCATTTTAGTTGTATACCAAAATTAAATGCTACAAAGTCATAGGTTCTCTCAATTTCATTCTACTCCTATACAGAATATAAATTTTCAACTAAAAATAGAAACTTCATTAAAAGACTCTTCCCAAACTAAAAATAGAGTATGACCCAGCAATCCCACTACTGGGCATATACCCAGAGAAAACCATAATTCAAAAAGATACATGCACTCTGATGTTCATTGCAGCACTATTTACAATAGCCAGGACATGGAAGCAACCTAAATGTCCATCAACAGATGAATGAATAAAGAAGATGTGGTACATATATACAATGGAATATTACTCAGCTGTAAAAAGTAATGAAACTGGGACATTTGTAGAGACATGGATGGACCTAGAGACTGTCATACAGAGTGAAGTGAGTCAGAAAGAGAAAAACAAATATCATATATTAACACATATATGTGGAATATAGAAAAATGGTACAAGTCAACCAGTTTTCAAGGCAGAAATAGAGACACAGATGTAGAGAACAAACATATAGACCCCAAGTGGGGAAGGCAGGGGGTGGGTTGGGGTGGGATGAATTGGGAGATTGGCATTGCCATATATACATTACTAATAAGAAAAATATATATCAAATTGTACACTTTAAATATATGCAGTTTACTGTATGTCAATTGTATCTCAATACAAGTTCTTAAAGAAAAAAAAGGTAGGATTTTGACCACTCTTTGAGGAAAGGAGAATAGTGACTGGAAGAAAAGATGAAGAGCCTCTGGACACACTGGTCATGTTCTGTTTCTTGAACTGAGCTCTGGTTTCAGAGACTGTGTTTAATTTGTGAAAATTCATTGAGCTGTGAAAAAAAAAGAATCATTGAGCTGTAAACTATAAACTTATGTATGCTATTTGGAGTGTACATTGCCTAAGCCAAAAGCAAAATTAAATAATATGGATCCTGTCTTTAAAAAAATGAAAAAAAATGAAAATAAAAGACTCTTTCCAAGCTCAATTTTAGATATTAAAATTAAATATTTTCTATATCTGGACTCTCATATTTTACTTGTTTGCAGTTTCCAATTTGCTATTACAGGGATACATTTTAACCTATTTCCCAGCTTTGTTTACAATAATGGTAACTTACTAAAAGCTTCTAAGTCTGAAAAAACTTTTGCCATCTATCCATTCAATACTTTGAGAAATTTGCAACTGATTTTGAAAAAGATTCACCAAAAATATAGACAACACAATTACATCAAAAATTGAATACTCTTTTATGTAACGGTGCTAGATTTAGGAGGGGGAAAAGACAGTTAATTTCAAATTTTACTCTAATTATGACCTATGCAATATTTGATTCATTTGTAATAAACTAAAATTTATTTGATTTTTTTATCTGAAGTTGAAATTTAACTGTGCATCTCGTATATTTTTCATCCACCCTAATTGCAGGACACTTTGAATTATACAGTAATCCTTTAAAGGCTAAGACATTTTTCAGATCCCTTTGAAAATGAATAGAAAAGAGAGATAGTACATATTGCTATGCGATTTATTTCTTAAAATACCTTTAGTATCAGCTTAACCATAGAAGTTTTGTAAATGTATGCCTCATTTTATTGCACTTTGCTTTATTGAACTTCCCAGATACTATGTTTTTTATAAACTGAAGGTTGTGGCAACCCTACTTTGAGCAAGTCTCAGTGCTATTTCTTTTCAACAGCATTTGCTCACTTCCTATCTCTCTGTCATGTTCTGGTAATTCTTACAGTATTTCAAAAGTTTTTATTATTATTATATTCTCTATAGTGATCTGTGATCAATGATCCTTTATTGTTACTATTGTAATTAGTTTGGGGTGTCGTGAACCACGCCCATGTAAGATGGTGAAGTTAGTAAATATTTTGTGTGTTCTGACTGCTCCAGCAATCGGCTGTCCCTCCATCTGTCTCCTCTCTGGGGCCTCTCATTCTCTAAGACCCAACAATATTGAAATTAGGCCAATTAATAACCCCACAAGTGTCTCTGAGTATACAAGTGAAGGGAAGGGTTGCACATTTTTCACTTTAAATGAAAAGCCAGAAACAATTAAGCTTAGTGAGGAAGGTATGCCTAAAGCTGAGAGAGGCCACAAGCTATGCCTCTTGCCCCACACAGTTAGCCAAGTTGTGAATGCAACTGAAAAAGTTCTTGAAGGAAATTAAAAGTACTAATTCAGTGAACACAGGAATGATAAGAAAACAAAACAGCCTTATTGCTGATGTGAAGAAAGTTTCAGTGGTCTGGATAGAAGATTAAACCAAATACAACATTCCCTTAAGCCACAGTCTAGTCCAGAGCAACTAACTCTCTTCAATTCTGTGACGGCTGAGAGAGGTGAGGAAGCTGCAGAAGAAATGTTTGAAGCTAGCAGTAGTTGGTTCGCCAAGTTTAAGGAAAGAAGCTTTCTCCAGAATATAACACTGCAAGGTGAAGCAGCACTTGCTGATGTGAAAGCCACAGCAAATCATCCAGATCTAGATAAGATTATTAATGAAGGTGGCTACACTAAACAACAGATTTTCAAAATAGATGAAACAGCCTTATGTTAGAAGAAGATGCCATCTAGGACTTTAATAGCTAGAGAGAAGTCAGTGCCCGGCTTCAAAGGACAGGCTGGCTCTCTCATTAGAAGCTAATGCAGCTGGTGGCTGTAAGTTGAAGCCAGTGCTCACTTACTATTTTGAAAACCCTAGGTCCCTTAAGAATGTTGCTGAATCTATGCTACCTGTGCTCTATAGGTGAAAAAACAAAGCCTGGATGATAGCACATCTGTTTACAACATGGTTTCCTAAATATTTTAAGCCCACTGTTGAGACCTACTATTCAGAAAAAAGATTCCTTTCAAATGATTACTGCTCATTAATAATGTACCTGGTCACATCTCTCTGATGGAGATGTGCAACAAAATTAATGTTGTTTTTGTTTCTGCTAACACAACATTGATGCTGCAGTCCATGAACCAAATATTAATTCTGACTTTCTTGTCTTATTATTTAAGAAATATATTAGATAAGGCTATGGCCACCATGGATAGTGATTTCTCTGATGGATCTGGGCAAAGTCAATGGAAAACATTCTGTAAAGGATTTATAATTTTAGATGCCATTAAGAGCATTTGTGATTCATAGATGACTTGAGGGATCCAAGACTTCATTGGAGGAAGTAACTGTAGATGTAGCGGAAATAGCGAGAGAACTAGAATTAGAAGTGGAAGCTGAAGATGTGACTGAGTTGCTGCACTCTCACAAGAAAAAACTTCAAGGAATTAGAAGTTTCTTCTTATGAATGAACAAAAGAAAGTGGTTTCTTGAGATGGAATCTATTCCTGGTGAAGAGGCTGTAAATATTGTTGAAATTACACCAAAGGACTTATAATATTACATAAACTTAGCTGATAAAGCTACAGCAGGGTTTGAGAAGACTGACTCCAATTTGAAAGAAATTCTACTGTGGGTAGGACGCTATCAAACAGCACTGCATGCTACAGAGAAATTGTTTGTGAAAAGAAGAGTTAGCTGATGTGACAAACTGCATTGTTGTCTTATTTTAAGAAATTGCCGCATCCACCCCAGCCTTCAGCAACCACCATTCTTATCAGACAGCAGCCATCAATGTGACCCTACACCAGCAAAAAGCTTGTGATATGTTGAAGGTTCAGATGATGATTAGCATTTTTAAGGAATAAAGTATATTTTAATTAAGGTTTGTGCATTTTTTAGACATATGCTGTTATATATTTAATAGGCTCCTGTATGGTATAATCAAGCCTTTCTAGACACTGGGGAAAAATTGGGCAACTCGCTTTTATTGTGATTTTTAATTTATTGCTGTGTTCTGGAACTGAACTGACAATATCTCTGAGGTATGCTTTTATATGAAGTTCAAATTTCAGCATTCATTAATCTATTTTTATTGATGTATAAACATGCTTATTTATTTATGTATTATATATGGCAGCATGTACTCTACAACAGCAGAGCTGAGTAGTGGTTATAGAGACCAAATGGTCTTCAAACTCTCTACAGAAAAAGTCAGCTGACTTTGCTTTGCTAAGTGTGTGTGTATATATGAATTTTGGCAAGTACAGTTTCTATTTCATGTAGTAGGATATTTCTTCTTGTTTTGATTCATTCATGCTTCTTAATTATGATTTTTATTTACCATAACATTGATTTCTACTAAATCTTGTATGTGCATTAGTACTACAAAGCAAATTACTTTCTCTTCATATTAAACATTTAACTGAGTTTGTACTAGCCATTAAAATAATGTCAGACATATCTTTGAAAGGCGGAAAAAAAATAAAAAAACAAAAAACCTCCAAACGTTCCACTTATATCCATGTTTTGAATTTAAAAAAATATAATGATTTGATACTATTTTGTAGGAAAACATTCAGAAGACTTTCATTCCCCTTATTTTGTACTATTGCCAATCTTATAGTATGGCAGAATAAGCAATTGTGCTATTCTATCACCTGGATGGGCTTTCCATGGAACTGAAGTTGATATCATCACTTTAATTTCTCCAGTATAATCATTATCAATCACTCCAGTATGAATTCTAATTCCTTTTGATGTTAAACCAGACCTTCCTAGTATTAAGCCAATGGTTTCTTTTGGCAAAGTTCCAGTAATTCCTGTTCTGACCAATGTTGGAATTTCTCCAGGCAGTATAATAATAGATTCTGCACAAGGAGGGTCTAAGGCTGTACTGCCTGCTGTGGCTGGCAATAACTCCTTGGCACTGTGGAGTATTGGGCCACTTCTGCCTGTGTCTGGATTTGATAGGCTCCCTTTGGTTGTGGGGTAGGAAGCGG
Source organism: Hippopotamus amphibius kiboko (assembly GCF_030028045.1). Taxonomy (NCBI): domain Eukaryota; kingdom Metazoa; phylum Chordata; class Mammalia; order Artiodactyla; family Hippopotamidae; genus Hippopotamus; species Hippopotamus amphibius. Next base: position 74,282,914 of record NC_080187.1, read on the forward strand.
ACCCCATTGATAGTTTCCCGACAAGGGGGTTCCATCCTTATGGAAGTTAGATTTACACTGGCTTGACCAGTGAAATCCTTTTCCACATCTTGGACAAAGTCCAGGCTGTTTTTGTCCTTTGGTTACATTATCTTGAAAATTAACAGCCCATCTATCCACTCTCTTTCTACATTGTTTTTTGTATGTCCTTGTTTACCACAGTTAAAGCATTTCCCTGGAAATTTGTTACTTATTTATAGTCCAGCCATAGCTTGTGCCATCATTGTTGCTTTAAAGCTCTCAGTTCCCACTCCCTGACACACTCTAGCAAAATCATTTAATGTTCCCTTTCCTTTCATAGGTCCAATGGACTTACAATCTGTATTTGCATTTTCAAAAGCCATTAATTGTAAAATAGTATCAGCGGCCTCAGCCTTAGTGATCTGCCACTTGATAGCCTCCTGTTATCTGGCAATAAATTCAGCATAGGGCTCTCTCACCCCTTGCATGATCTTTTGAAAAGAGACAGGAGCTTGCCCTTTAGCTTCTAATTTCTCCCAGGTTCTTAGGCAACAGTGTCACCTGTTCTATGGCTTGATCATCCATCAGAATCTGATCTTGAACTCTGCCCCAATTTCCACTACCTATCAATTGATCCAAGGAGATAGGAATCTGCTTTGCTTGGTTCTGGTTTGCCATAGTTTCAGCATGATCACACCACCAGGTTTTGAATTGTAAAAATTCTCCCAGGGCTAGTACTGCATGAGCCAAGGTTGCCCAATCAGCTGGAATCAAACGAGAGCCTTCAGCTACTCCCTGTATGATACCTATGGTGAATGGAGAATTTACTCCATAATTTTGTACTGCTTGCTTTAATTCTTTCAATAATTTGAAAGGTATCAGCTCATGTACTGCCTCATAAATTCCATTGGGATTATTAGGATCCACTCCAGGTGCCACCCTTTCATGAATAGTTACTGGAAATGCCATTTGCATAGCTTCCAGATCTCCCTCTTGTCTAGCCTGCAAAATGCCCTCCTGTAAGGGTGATAAAATTGAGTGTCCTTTAGACACAAAGGCATGAGCTCCCCCAGGCGGCATTAAAGAGGGTGGAGGAGGTGGCAGTATAGGAAGTTCACCCTCTTCCACAAGGGAGGGAGCCGAAGGTCTTAATCCCTCAGCCATTTGCATTCCCTTTTGTTTTCCAGTTCCCTCTGGCACCGCATATGCCCCTCGGTCCTCTGACGGACCGGCTTCTTCATCAAAGCTATCATCTGAGCCTTCAGGGGTTTGTAGAGGCTCTAGTACTGATTTAATTAGAGACCATGTTGACCAAATGGAAACAGGTATGGGAGTCCCTTTAGAATGCAGTTTTTTAAGTTCGCTCCCAACCTTATCCCAAGTATGCAAATCCAGTGTTCCTGAAGAAGGAAACCACGTACAATGTTTCTCAATTATTTGCAGAAGTTCTAATAATCGACCTTCACTTGTTTTTTCTCCACCTGCCCTTAGGAGCTGCCATAACAGGCATACATATGGTCGATGTTGATCTGAACTTTCTTTATTTCCCATATTTTACCCCGAATACAAAATACCCAAGAGATTTACTTACTGGCAGGATTTTTCAGAGGCCTCTTACTCTCCTCTTGGGGCTTCACAGCATTCCCAATTCTCTATTTTTATTAATTTCACTTTTTGTGAGCCTTTGTCCCTCAAGCCCCTCGAGCCCCACGTTGGGCCCCACTTGCAGAGACCAGCTTGGCGACTTGGGGTGAGTGACGGGTGCCGCAAGCTTAAAGAAACACAGACACAGATTTAAGAGAAAGATGGGACCAGGGGACTCAAGACCTCTAGGATCAAGAGCCTCGCTGATTGATCCCACATTGCTTTTATTGAGCTCTCGGCATAGCCTAAGGGTCTAACACTCCCAGTTTCATCCCACAATCAAGGTTATCTTTGAAGTAAACAAACAAAGGCCTCACATGACTGGGGGCAATGATCTTTGTTTGCCTCCTGGGTCCCGATTTGATTTGAGCGGGGTGTGGGGTGTGGATTTGAGCTGGGCGTAGAGAGCAAAGCAGCCCTGGGGGCAGGATACCTCTCTCAGAAGGATTAAGGGTCTGTGCCCCAGCCCTGTTGGCCTCTCTGTGACTGTGCCAGTCTTAGGTTGTTCCTCCCCTGAGGAATCTTACCCATCTCTGGCTAACCAGCCATCCTCCGGGGGCAAACAGGGTGATATGAGGTGTGCAAGTGAGAAAAGGGCTGCGCCCCCAGAGAGGGTCAATTTTCTGTTTCCTCGGTAGCCTATGCCCCCATGGTCTCCACGGCCAGCAGCCTTAGTTCCTCTGCTACTCAAGCAGGACATCCTGCACCCAGTTGCTCGGCCCACATACTTCAATTACTTTTAGTAACATTTTCAAGGATTCAGAAAGGCTTCTGAATGTTTTCCCACACTATTTGTGTTTCTAATTAGAATGACATAAAAGTAGAGTCACTAGATTTTTTGTGAAGTTCTGCTTTCAGTGGAACGGGAACACAGAAGATGGGCAGAACTTCTCAGTATGTTAATGATCAACCATGAAATAAAAAATGAGTAGAATCAGTTTAAAACTCTCATTTTTTTTATAAGTCCTGAGAGAGTGATATAGTAATACACTATTGGATGTATATATGTTTGTCATCAGTACAGCTGCTTTGTCAAATAAAAGCAAATGCAGATAAGTGGAGACTTCATACAGAAAGACTAGTGAATAGGATGAACGGTCCTGTCTCAGGAAAAGCAAGTATCTAAAAATCAAACTGAAAAATGCTTTTTCTCATAGATCAGAAATAAGGAAAGGGAAAATGAGCAAAAAAGAGAGAGTAAGCTTGATGCATAATCAGCATGATTTGACAGGAAATGTGTCTCACTATGGTCAGTTGATTCTGGGGATAAGCTCATAAGAGGGCACTTTCCTTACTTGAGCACTTACTCAGGCTTGGGGGCGACCTAAAGTTCAGGGACCTGTGAGAGAAACCTGACTTAACTTTTGTCAATTGTGAATACCTAGTCGATATTAAAACTGATTAATCACTTTTAAAATAAATGCTAATAGTTCATGAACAGATTTGTGATTTATGCTTTTCATCATGACAAGACAAACCACACCAGTGGCTGATGGTGAATTTTGACATATGTTTTGGGAAAATTAGCTATTCATAAACAATTTTCATTTTTTTAAGATTATGGATTATTTTAACTTTAAAATATTTAGTATATATATAATTCATTTTTAATTGAAGTATAGTTAATTTACTATATATATTCTTTTTCATATTTTTTTCACTTATAGGTTATTAAAATATTGATTATAATTCCCTGTAGTATACAATAGGTCCTTGTTAGTTATTTATTTTACTTTATTTTATTTTATTAATTTTTTTAAGTTCTTTATTGGAATATAATTGCTTTACACTCTTGTTCCAGTTTTTGAGGTACACCAAAGTGAATCAGCTGTATTTATATATATATCCCCATATCCCCTTCCTCCCGCCAGGCCCTCCCACCCTCCCTGTCCTGGCCCTCTAAGTCATCACCCATTATCGAGTTGATCTCCCTCTGTTATACAGCAACTTCCCACTAGCTATCTATCTATTTTACATTTGGTAACATATCTATGTCTATGCTACTCTCTGACTTCATCCCAGCATCCCCTTCACCACCACCCCCAACCCTGTGTCCTCAAGTCCATTCTCTATGTCTACATCTTAATTCTTACCCTGTCACTGGGTTCATCAGTACCATTTTTTTTAGAATCCATATATATGAGTTAGCATACAGTATTTGTTTTTCTCTTTCTGGCTTACTTTCCTCTGTATGATAGGCTCTAAGTCCACCCACCTCACTACAAATAACTCAATTTCATTCCTTTTTATGTATGAGTAGTATTCCATTGTATATATGTGCCACATCTTCTTTATCCCTTCATCTGTTGATGGGCATTTAGGTTGCTTCCTTGTCCTGACTATTGTAAATAGTGCTGCAATGAACATTATGCTACATGTTTCTTTTTGGATTATGGTTTCCTCTGGGTATATGCCCAGTAGTGGGATTGCTGTGTCATATGGTTGTTCCATTTTTAGTTTTTTAAGGAATCTCCAAACTGTCTTCCATAGTGGCTATACCAACTTACATTCCAACCACAGTGCAGGAGGGTTCCCTTTTCTCCACAGCCTCTCCAGCATTTATTGTTTCTAGGTTTTTTGACAATGGCCATTCTGACCAGTGTGAAGTGATACCTCATTGTGGCTTTGACTTGCATTTCTCTAATGTGGTGTTCAGCATCTTTTCATGTGTTTGTTAGCCATCTGCATGTCTTCTTTGGAGAAATGTCTATTTAGGCCGTCTGCCCATTTTTGGATTGGGTTTTTGCTTTTTTGGTATTAAGCTGCATGAGCTGCTTGCAGATTAATCCTTTGTCAGTTGCTTTGTTGGCAAATATTTTCTCCCATCCTGAGGGTTGTCTTCTTGTCTTGTTTACGGTTTCTTTTGCTGTGCAAAAGCTTTTAAGTTTCATGAGGTCCCATTTGTTTATTCTTGATTTTATTTCCATTATTCTAGGAGGTGGGTCAAAAAGGATCTTGCTTTGATTTATGTCATAGAGTGTTCTGCCTATGTTTTCCTCTAAGAGTTTTATAGTGTCTGGCCTTACATGTAGGTCTTTAATCCATTTTGAGTTTATTTTTGTGTATAGTGTTAGGAAGTGTTGTACTTTCATTCTTTTACATATAGCTGTCCAGTTTTCCCAGCACCGCTTATTGAAGAGGCTGTCTTTTTTCCATTGTACACTCGTGCCTCCTTTGTCAAAGATAAGGTGCCCATATGTGCGTGAGTTTACCTCTGGGGTTTCTATTCTGTTCCCTTGATCTACATTTCTGTTTTTGTGCCAGTACCATACTGTCTTAATCACTGTAGCCTTGTAGTATAGTTTGAAGTCAGGAAGCCTGATTCCACCAACTCTGTATTTCCTTCTCAAGATTGCTTTGGCTATTCAAGGTCTTTTGCATTTCCATACAAGTCGTAAGGTTTCTTGTTCTAGTTTTGTGAAAAATGCCATTGGTAATTTGATAGGATTGTGTTGAATCTGTAAATTGCTTTGGGTAAGATAGTCATTCTCACAATGCTGATTCTTCCAATCCAAGAACATGGTATGTCTCTCCATCTGTTTGTATTGTCTTTGATTTCTTTCATCTGTTTCTTATAGTTTTCTGCATATAGGTCTTTTGCCTCCTTAGGCAGGTTTATTCCTAGGTATTTTATTATTTTGGTTGCAATGGTAAATGGGAGAGTTTCCTTAATTTCTCTTTCTGATTTTTCATTGTTAGTTTATAGGAATGCAAGAGATTTCTGCGCATTAATTTTGTATCCTGCTACTTTACTAAACTCATCAATTAGTGCTAGCAGTTTTCTGGTAGCGTCTTTAGGGTTTTCTATGTATAATATCATGTCATCTGCAAAGAATGACAATTTTACTTCTTCTTTTCCAATTTGTATTCCTTTTATTTCAATTTCTTCTCTGATTGCTGTGGCTAAAACTTCCAAGACTATGTTGAGTAATAATGGTGAAAGTGGGCACCCTTGTCTTGTTCCTGTTCTTAATGGGAATGCTTTCAGTTTTTCCCCATTGAGAATGATGTTGGCTTTTGGTTTGTCATAAATGGCTTTTATTATGTTGAGGTAATTTCCTTCTATGCCTGTTATCTATTTTATACATAATAGTATGTATATGTTAATCCCAAACTCCTAATTTCTCCACCTCCTCCCCCTTTCCCTTTTGGTAACCATAAGTTTGTTTTCCATGTCTGTGAGTCTATCTGTTTTGTAAATGAGTTCATTTGTATCATTCTTTTTTTAATATTCCACATATAAGTGATATCATATGATATCTGTTTTTCTCTGTCTGGCTTCAGTTAGTATGATAATGTCTTAGCCCATCCATGTTGCTGAAAATGGCTTTATTTTATTCTTTTTTTACAGCTGAGTAATATTCTGTTGTATAAATATACCACATCTTTATCCTTTCATCTGTCAGTGGACATTTAGGTTGCTTCTAGATCATCAATTTTCTTTGGAAATAGATATTAATTAATTATGGAAAGGAAAAAGTTAAAACCATTCATAGTCAGCATGAATAGTCCTGTAGAAAGACTAAAAGAATGTACTTAACACACTATGCATTAAGCTTTTCTTTTTATAAAGAAGTTGCAAAGATTACCTTTAGCCAAAGACCAACCCTAGATATTTAGGCTCTAAGTCAGTGTTAAAAAATGAAACTGTATGTACTTATGTAATTCTAAGTGTCATGTATCCATATTAACTATAGAACTCAATATTGCAAAGATATTCTCTCCAATTTGATATATTGATTCAGGCATTCCCAATCAAAAGTTAGAAATTATTTTTATAGATATTGACAAGTTAATTCAAAATTATATGAAAAAGCAAAGTACTTACTAGAATAATCAAAACGGTCTGAATAGGAAGCATAGAAATTGATTTCAAGATTATTTTAATATTACAGTAATTAATACTATAGTATTGGCAAAGGATGAAAAATATTAATAAAACAGAATTAAAAGCTCAAAAATAAATCTACACAAATGTAGTCAACTGATTTTTGACAATTGTTCAAGTTCAGTTCCATGAAGAAAGGATTGTCTTTTCAATAAATTTTTGGGAACAATTGAATGTCCATATGCAAAAGATATGAACCTCAACATATGCCTCATAATTTATAAGAAATTTGTAAATATACTTATTTTTGTTTTGAGATATAAATCCAAGATTTAGCATTTTTTGCAAATGTATATTGTGTGGTCACCCTGCCCTTGAGATTTTAAAACAAGTTTTTTGAAGTAAAAATGTAGAAAGCACAGGATAAAAGGACATATAAATTAAAAATTGAATATACTAATAACAGAATTACCTCTCTTTTAAAGCTGCCCTTTTGAAAAATAGTGCAGTAAGTGTATGGTAATAATGTTAACACATACCTAAGTAACAGAGTAGCTTTCTTTTGTTCCTTTACTAAGCAGCATGCTTGTGTATCAGTCAGAAAATTTGGACTTTATGTTTGCATTAATACCAGATATTTCCCTATAAGATCTCTGATATCTTGGCTTTAGTATAGTAGTCAGAGAAAAGTTTGAGAAGGAGAAGCACTTTCGGTATATTAATTACTGGACCCATTTAGAAAAGATTTGTATGGAAAAATACGTGATGTTTTTAATCAACCATTTTCTAAGAGCAGTCACACATGTATGTTTCATGGCAGTTCCAGTTATATAATTCCATCTACCTTTAACCACAATTTAATATTGAGTTGGCCAGAAAGTTCATTCGGGTTTTTCCATACGATGTTCTGGAAAAACCCGAACGCACTTTTTAGCCAAACCAATAGAAGCCTGTAGCTACTGTGGCCCTACCCTCTTCACTCCTCTTAATGGGGGAAGTCTATTAGCAGTTAGAAAAAAAAAACAAGTTAACACAGAAATGCAAGGCTGAGAGGTAAAGTGGGAAAGCATTGATGAGCCCCTAAATCTAACTTTCTTCTCTATTGTTAATGCAATTAAATACGTTTTCTTAAACCTTTTAGTGCTGAATTTCAGTCACTTTTCATAGGCTATAAATAATACTAATTTACTAATAGTAAATAATGACTAATTTCAAAGATAGGTTAATAGAAATGTAAGTCTTTCATTTATTCAAATTATAGAGGAAGCAATAATATATATAATATTATATCCCCAATCCCACACCCCAGCAATTTAGGAAACATAATGTAGGATAAAAAAAAGCCAGTGGAAGAGCTTATAACATTAACCATGGGATTCCATTTTTCCTAGTCTCACATGAATATTGCAGAAGTTTATTGATAGAGTATCAGAAGAACTAAGACAAAGATGTCTGCGTGTGTGCGTGCTCACGTGTGTGTGTGTGTGTGTGTGTGTGTGTACAGGAGGTTACTGATTTTTAATTTTGGTTTATAGCATTCAGTTTAGGTTATACTGTAACAATAATACACAAAAATTCTTTGTAGTTTTACCCCCGAGAGCATTACATTTTTTGCTTATTTCTTATGCAGGTCAGCATGTCCTAAGACTGGGCTGCTCCACCAGTCACTGATGTACACTGCCTATAGTTGCATCTTAGGGAGCATGAGGTTCCAGGTCACCAGAGCAGGAAAGAGGAAGCTGAAGGTTCTTAGATGAATTGCCCCAAATGTGACACATACCACGTATGTTCACTGACCATTGACAAGAAATAATCACATGGCTTTACTGCGAAGGAGTTAGGAAATATGAGAGAAAATTTGGATATTCAGGGACCATCATCATATATAGAGTCAAGCCCTTCCTAACCTGGATTCAACCATTCACAAGTCAAAGATATTTGAATAAAAAAAATTCTAGAAAGTTTCAAAAGGCAAGACTTGAATTTGTGAGATGGTAACTATTTACATAGCATTTACAATAGGTAATATAGGTAATCTAGAGATGGTTTAAAATATATGGGAGACATGTATAAGTTATACACAAATACTAATATCATTTACTGGAAAAGACTTGAGCATCCTTGAAGATTGGTATTCCCAGGGGTCCTGGAACCAAACACCTGTGTATACCAAAGGATGACTGTATCTAAAATCCAAACACGTGTTTTCTAAGTTATAAATGAAAATATTTTTGTATGATTTAGGACTCAACTGATATTCCAGTACCTAAGCAAATATGAATGCTATAATTTTAATTATTTCAAAGGTATTATTCAATTATTTAATTAGAATAATAAATTTAATTATATGATTAGCACAATATTCAATTATATAATTATCATAATATAATAATTATGGATTAGCTTAATACATCAGTGATGGTATTGTTCATATAAAAATTTCTTATGCATGTTTCTCTTTCCCTAGAATATAAAATATTCCCAATTTTTCCATGAGTGCATAAAATTAATCCTCCATTACTCTCAGAACTGTCATGTGAGAAGTTTATCACTTCTTTTGAAGCATCAAAGGGCAAATTAGACAAGTTAATTATGACATGAACAGGAGTATTTAGAGGTTATTTGCACTATTTGTAGCGAATAATTCTTGATTATTAAATATAGAGGTCATGTTAAAATATAATAAACAGTTTATACATTTTATATGATCATTCATGATACAAAATTATTTAAAATATCAATACTTCAGAATTTTAAATATTAAGTATAATATTACTTTTAATAAATGGAAACACTTAAAAGATCAATGGTTTCTGAACATCCAATCTTAAAAACTGAAGGTAGAAGTAAAAGTTAGTTTTACAAAAATCTGACATTACATCATAGTTAATAAAATCAACATGACAAATAATTTCTTCCAGGTAAAATGACAATGAAGGCTAATAGGAAGACACATAGTAAAAATACAAGTCTGGCTAACTCATTACTTTTGACTCTCATGTCGCTTATTTTGATGGAAAATAGCCATGTTAGAAGGGATGACTAGTTAGTAAAAAAAAAAAATTATTAATTAAATTTATTAGCTAGTTAATTAACTAAAATATGTCTTTTAAATTATTTTTCCACCTCTGCAAAATGGATGAAATAAAGTGACTTATCTCTGCAGTCATATAAAATGACTAAACAGAAAATAGAGACTTATTCTTGAAAAGACTTAAAAAGTAAGAATTATTAGAGGCAACTGAAAGATTTTTTTGACTGAAGGACTGCTGTTCATGGTTTGTAGGCTGCATAGAATATTTTCTAACCTGTCATAATTATTATAACAGAGGAGGATACAAAGAACTATGAGAAATACTGTATAATCATTTAATGGGAACATTCAAATTATATGGCAGAAATTAGTAGTAGTCCTCTTACTCTTGGACAGTGACGCTCACAAAAATATAGTGCTTTCACCTGCATTTGAAAATACTACACAACCACCTTCACTTCCATTCCTACCTTTGTGAGTGGAACAGAATCATTGCTAGGCAGCTTCAAATTCAATCAGCTATCTTGATTTCCATGAAAGCTAATGTCACCATGCCAGTGTTATTTACTGGGACTGCCTACAGTAAAGAAAATGTGCTGCATTCATCTAAGGGGGACAAAGCACAGTTGATATTCAAAAATTACTAGCTATGCAAAAATAAATGTCTTTTTACATATAGAAAATGATATAGTAGATTAACTTTTGGTACCTGGATATCATTTTTGAATGAAGTATTTGCAAAAGCCAAGCAATAACATAAATAACTAAATGTCCAAAGAAATATACGTACATACAAAACTTTTTAAGAGCTAGTTCAGATTTTCAGCACTATATACAAATATTTATTGGAATGTAAATTAGTGTATTAAAATGACTAATATTTATAGTAATGTAATTCAGTTCAATTTTAGAGAAGTAATGTTATGCTCTAGAATTGATTCTGAGCATCCTCTAAACCAGAAAAGTTTTTATTTAATTCAATATTTAATTTTGAATATGATTTTAAAATAAAATTTAAAAATGCTCTGACAGGATTATTTTGTCTGAAAATCATTCCTTCTCTCTTTTTCCCTCCTTCCTGCTTCCTTTCCTCCCTCCCTCTCTCCCTTCCTTCCTTCTTTCCTTCTTTTCCCTTTCATCTGGTTAATTCACTATTCAAAATGTACCGCACATCCATTATGTACCAAGAATTATGTTAACTCAGGAAAACACAGATGAAAATATAAGAATCTATAAGGACTGTACAAGGCAGTTGAATTCATGAATTGCCTGTAATTCAATTTGTTAAATTTTGCAAAACAAAAACATCCATCAGACAGCATCTAGATCAAGAAACATTACCCCAAACCCAGAAACTCCTGTCTATTTCTAATAAATATTTCAGTAGCTTCCAATTTAAGGCTCTTGGGAATAGTGCTATTGTGGGTTCACTTGGGCATGTTTTTTTTACACTTATGTATGCCTTTCTGTTGATTATATACCTACTCATAGAATTACTAGTTCATAGGTATGCTTGGGTTCAACGTTCATAGATACTAAGAAATAACAGTACCAAGCAGATAATCTAATTTACATTCCCACTAGTGGTGTATTAGTGATTCAGTGCCACACCTTGACAATGCATGGTGACTTCATTTTATTTATTTTCAATCCATTTTCAGTCAGGTTTATGGAAATATAATCAGCAACAGTCACATTCACTGAGTTCTGAAAAATGTATAGTCATACAGTCACCACCATAATCAAGATAGAGATTACATCCATCACACCAAAACATTCCTTCAAGCCCCTAGAAGTTAATCCCATCTCCTTCTCCCAACAATTTATGACTAATCTATCAATACTTTCTATCTCTATTGTCTACTTTTTCCAGAAAGTCAGATTTATTAAATTGTACAGTATACAGCATTTTGAGGAGAGTTTTTTTCTGCATACTGAATGTGTCAGTAGTACAATTCTACGAGGGTGAGTCAAATATTATCCGCACTCAGGCTGTAGAATTTATAGAAGTTTTAATATAACTGGAATATGGATAATTTTTGACTCACCCTCATATATATAATAATGTGTGCTTTTCCACTTTATGGATATACCATGATATGGTTATCCATTCCCCAATTAATGCAGATTTGGACTGTTTATATATTTTGGCAATTAAAAATTAACATCTACAAGTATTCATTTACAGATTTGTGTGGATATATATTTTTGTTCTCTCATGTAAATATCTAAGTGCTGGATTCCTGATTCAAATAAAGCAAGTATATGGTTAACTTTATAGGAAACTGCCAAACTATTTCCCAAAATAGCTATATTATTTTTTTATTTACACCAGTGATAATTGATGGTTTAGTTGCTCTTCATTCTTGCTAAAACATGGCATTGCTAGTTATTTTAATATTACGTATTCTATTCTATATGTAGTAATCTCATCGCTTTAACTGGATTTCTCTAAAGACAAAAGATGTTGAGCAACTTTTAATATGTTTATTTGCATCTATATACATTCTTTGGTGAAATGTCTCTTTAGATCTTTTGTCCAACTTTTGTTAGTTTATATTCATTACTCTACTTTAAGAGTTATTTAAATATTCTAGGTACAAGTCCGTTGTCAGATATGTGATTTACAAATATTTTTACCAGTTTCTGGCTTATCTTTTATTAACAGTGAGTTTCACAAAGCAAAGTTTAAAAATTTTGGTAATGCCCAGTTTATCTTCACAAAACCTAAGGTCATATATATTTTCTTTCATGTGTTCTTCAAGATATTTTATAATTTTACATTTTACATTTAGGTCAATGATTCATTTTGAGTTCATTTTTGTGTAAAGTGTGAGGTATGTGTCATCGGTCATTATTTTGGCATGTAGATATCCAATTGTTTCAGTACCATCTGTTGAAAAGACAATTATTTCTTCAGCGCATTGCCTTTGCATCTTTATGAAAAATCAGTTGACATTTTTGGGCGGGTTTATTTCTTGCCTTTCTATTCTTTTCCATTAATCTGAGTGTCTCCCCTTTTGTGAATACCATACTTCCTTGATTACTGTAGCTTTAGAGGAAATCAGGTAGTATAAGCTCTCAGACATTATATTTTCTTTCTCAGAATTATCTTAAATATTCTGGTTACTTTTCTTTTTCATATAACTTTTAAAATCAAATGATTGATATCACACACACACAAAAACTTGCTGTTATATTGATTGAGATTGCATTGAATCTGTATATCAAGCAGAGAATTGATATCTTAATATTTAATGTATGAACTGTTTATATCTTCTTTGACTTTTTATTAGAGTTTGCAGTTTTTAACATACAGATATCCTATATTTTTATTTTACAAAATGAAATGTTTTCTATAAAGTAATTATATTCAAGAATGCTATTGCAAATTTTTTATATATATATATATTTTTATTTTGAAAGTCCATGCTTCATAGCTTTTTGTTAAAATATGTGGTACTTTTAATTTCTGGTCACAAGTTTGCTCTTGCATCCCCTTCATATTTTTCTGGATTGCTTAAAGGTTTTTTATGGATTACATAAAGAATATCCTTTACTTTAAGGCTAGTTTTGCCAGACTTAAGATGTGAATTTTCTGTGGTTTCTACTTAATTCCCAGGTATTCTTAAGTTCTATCCACTCTGTATGGTCAGAACTTTGTCTTCTCTCAGCCCTGGGTTAACTGTTACATGTTAGTTTAAATATTTCAGTAATATTTTGTTACTTTTTATGCATTCTTTGCCCAATTTTGTGATACACATATAATACAAATATACATATAATCTCCTTGGCAAACTCTGATTTCTGTCTCTTTAGAATGGGAATGTTGTGCTCTATGTGGGTGAGGGGCCCACCTTGCACCTTGGTCCAGAAAGTACCCCCAAGCAGACAGCCCACCTTATTTGTTTCCCATTTTAGAATCTGCGTTGCCTCTGTCCAATATCTAAAAATGGATGAATTTTATTTTTTCATATAACTTGCCCAATTTTCTAGTTGTTTACAAGTCTGTTACAAATTCTCTAATAGTTCCGGGAATAAAAATGCCCTCTCTATCTTCTTAGTAACTTTTTTTTACAGTATCTTTAAATATACATGCTGAAAATTATATTGTATGTAGTTAAGGATAATTTTCCTCCTTTCAAATAATTTTATTTCCTTACAGAGTCATCTAGTTATCATTTTCACATATTTTCCCTCCTAAAAAAATCATATACTATTAATAACCCACCATAACTTCTGTTATTTTTTCACATACTCAGTTGTTATTACTTTCTATGATTATCTTAGCTCTGTATTTGCTTTCTCTAGCCTGAGAACAGGTTCCCTTTTCTGAGTCAGAGACACCATTTCAAGCAGTTTCTCAATGTTTCTAAGAATCAGTATCACTACCTTACTTCTACTGTGATACACATAGTATCTTAGAAGATATCATAATAGAAATGGAAAGTTTGTTTTATGTAGTGTGCCAGTACCAATTAATTGTTCAAAACTGTGTTGAGCACTGTATTAAAAAAAAGATTTCTGAGACAGTAAGAACCAAGTGACAGAGTGCCATGATGCTAGGCAATATCTGTCGTAACTGTGCCTATAAGAGTCGTTTTATATTTGCTAGTCCTATGCTAAGTGGGATATACCCTTTGGATAACTCATATATCTCCTGATATTATGCTATTTCTTATAGTGGAACTTTTCAATATAGTAGCCACCAGCCACATGTGGCTACTTAAGTTTAAAGTTAAATGATTTAATATTAAATAAAGTTAAAAATTCAGTTGCTGAGTTTCACAAGCCACATTTCAAGTGCTCAATAGCCACATGTAACTAGTAGCTACGTAATTAGTCAACACAGATTTATAGGCTATTTCTATCCTGAAAGAAGTTTTATCACCTGGTAAAGCCTTTAAAGAATTCATTTACACCTGAGTTTTATTGACTTTTAATTGGCTCCTTAGTTTAAAATATGGTCTTGAACCATAAACTTCTTGAGGGTATATAATGTATGTCTGATTCCCTGTTTACAATGATCTTTATTTTATTCTCCCCTACGAAGTGACAGGATTTTTGATAGACTCCTCTACCTTCATATATATTGACTAAATATGTGAAAATTCATTGATGATTCTGAGAAGGAAATTGCTAGCAGTATTTCATGTGAAAATGATGATAATACCCTTATTAGCTTAAACACCGTGTGCCATGCCATCATCTACAGAAGAAACTACCTTTGTGTGGGGGTTTAGTTATTCAAATGACATGATTGGTAAGTTCTCCCATTATATACGAATATCATTCCGGACAATGAACTTCATTAAACAGCTTCAGGCTATAATAAAAACCAATCTGACCAAGAAAGTTTGAAAAGAGCTTTATGAATTGATAATATGGTCAATGAAAGAATATACGGCACCACAGAAATGCAATTGGTAAGTTGGAATTTATCTACATATTTTATTTAGAAAAATAATGTTAAATATTTAAGTTTTAATGTATTCCTTTTTGATTTGATAAATGTTCCACAAATATTCCTTATTTTGGCTTCTGGAAAGTCTTTTGTGATGAGCCAGAGAATAGTATTGCATCTAAGTTCTAATATTTTCCTCTCTAGGTTGGTTCATCCTGATAGGATGTGAAAAATTCATTTTTAGCTTACCAAGATTCAATTTAAATAAATTATCTTGAGGATTTTCAATATCACTTTTTTATACCTAAGAGATGAAAGAGAGAGAGAGAGAGAAATCCTATGCCAGTAACACCTGCTTTCCTAGTTAAGGATTCTTGTTCTGTTTTGTTGAACTTAATCACTCTAGAGCTTGTAATTTACCAATTGATTTACACTGAAATATTTATTAAGCATTTGCCCTGCCAATTTTCTACTTACATTTATTGTGTTGTTATAGGTTAATTTATTTTCTAAAATTTTTCAAAATGTATTGATGAAGCAGACACTGTATAATTCTTACCTTCTCAACCTACCCTTTTACTGCATCACAATAATGTATTGCATTGTAATATATAGAAATGGATAGGAGAAAATTTTCACTCTTCTTTAAGAAAAAAGTAGAAAAATATTGTTTTAATTGGAAAGAATCTGGTCATAATTGAATTCTGTTTTCAAAAGAGGAATACTTTGAGAATTGAGCTTCCAGTCAAGCTTTGTGATACAGTTTGGTGCTCCCCACACCCACAGAATGCTGTCTCCTAACAAAGTCAGCTCGGTAGTAAATTATTACAGAAAGTAGTGTGAATTATTTGGGCCTTAAAACACTTCAGAGTGGACTTTAGTCCTTGTTTTGGCCAATTCCCAGACTTTTCTTGATATCTGGAAATGGCTCATCAATCTTTATTTTTCGCCTAAAATAGACATTTATTATGCTTGTTTGCTATACACCTAACCTTATCCTGTTCTGCTTTCTACCACACATAACATTTCCTTCCAATCTCCAGTGCACTCTGGTTGCTGGATAGACCAATAGAAGGCATTTGTGAATAGAAGCGGGCAAGGGGAGAGAAAAAAACCAAGGTCCTCTGTCAGCTGTCTCCACTCGCTGTGGCATATCAGGTCACAGTCACTCATGCCATGGCCCCAGTCCTCATCATATGGCCGTGCTTTTGTGTTCTAGCAACTTCTGCTGCCCCTCCACCTCTGAAGATAATAAGCACTTATTGCTGTTGCAGAACTCTGGGCTCCCTTTTAATTCCTTCTATGACATAAAAATTATCACTTGTATTCAATTTCCTTATAATGAAATACTTAGAATAGTTTCTGCCTTCCTTCCTAAGACATTTGTGTTACAAATTTTCAATATATATATTGAAGCTATTCAATATATAATTAATTTGAATACAGGAAATGATATTTTCATTTTTGTCAGCAAATACATAGTATTTATATAACAATATTACCCAAATAGTTATTTTCAAATCATTTGTCATATATAAATATTTTTGATACCTTTATTTCTGTGTAAATATAATATACTCCTTGAATATTCATTTTTCATTTATATAATATATACATGAGTATATGTAATATATAGGTCAAAAGTATGTATTCTTTTTAACTTGAATCATGATTTTAATCTTTTTGCAAATACTACTTCATAATATTTACTTGTCTGTTTTATGTTAAGTAGCTTAGGAGTCACACTCTGGATTGACTTATGAGAAGGAATGGTTTTGCAGTTATAATATTGCCAAATTTACTAGATTCCCAATTCTTATACCAACACTGAGGAAGAGAATAAATAAGCACATCCATCAATAACATCTTTGGTTAACTCCTGGCTAGCCCCAGTGATAGTGCAGAAATTAACATGTTTTCTTATAAAAGTATGGAATTTGTTTTGAAAGAGCACAATTTAAAGTGATTAATATAGAAAATTTAAGTGTTGTTTGATTAAAAATGTTAAATGCACTTGAGATGGTTTCATGAAAAGGGTACTAAGCTATCTCATCTGATTGGCATTGTTAGGTAATTTTATTTTGGATAAGAAACTGGACTAAGAAGAAGGAAGAGTAGTGATAAAAGTCCAGATTTACAGGTTGAAAAATAGGAATAGATGTTTTGCAACTGATAGATTTGATGTCTAATTATAAATGTGCAAAACATTATGTATATCTTGGTTTAAATAAATTTCTGAGCAAAATAAGTGTTGTCTTTCATAAGAAATGTACGCTTAATAGGCATTAAGTAAGGTACATACTTTCAGCTATCAAGTTTTATTGTGGAATAATCGTTTTTTGCTGACCTTATAAAACCTGTAGAATATTAACAGCAAGTGGGAGTGATTTTATTATGACTGGATGAAGATTTTACATGCTTCTATTTGGGAGAATATCTTGCAGACTATACTTTTTTTTCCTCTAAAATTGAGACATAAGAATGTCTTTTATTTCAGAGGTCTAATTTAAATAATCTAGTCAATTATATCAACACTGAAATAGATAAAAACTGGGATATTTTGAGGGCCGTATGCATAAATTTGTTTATAAAGAATATGTTATATAAGGGCATATGTAAGATATATAGAGCAACTTTTAAGATAGCCAGTTTCTTTTAAAATAAGTCCTTAAAATATACCGTTTCTTGAAATACACAAACCTCCCTATTATATTTGATCTAGTATTATGATTTAACAGTTAAGAATTTTTCAGGCAAAGGAACATCTCTATGTAATGATGCCGCATATGTAAATGCCGTTAGCAACTGTCACATAAATTTGGGAAAGGTTGCATAAATATGCCCTGCTCTAGGGATTAGAAGTGAGTTAATAAGATAGTAGTATTTTTCACCATGAACTGTATGTCAGCAAAACATACTTATGGTTTTTTCTAGACTTCCTGAAAGGTAGGCCTAAGACAGGCTTTTTTGTGTAAGCAATCCATTAACCAAAGTGAAGAGAGCAGAGATGCCTGTATTTAACCAGAAGATTCTCATTCTCTTTTGCAGTGGACATCCATAGTTTGGGCCTTTCTTATATGTTCACTTTGCTTTGGGTCATTAGGACCTCATATTCATCTGGAAAAGTATCCTAAGTTCTCTTCTCAGAACATCCTTTTCTGTTAGATTAGATTTCTACCAGTTTGTAAAATTAGAACACTTGAATCAAACTTAAGTACCCTGCTTTCTCCAGGCCATGGTGATTTCTTCATAGATAGGCAACCAAGAAGAAGAAATGGAGGGGCAGAGAAGCAGTTGATATTTTACCACACACACACACACAAATTGAACCTAAACTGGCACAGCTTTAGTTAGAGAACAGAAATAGAAAACAAAACCAAAACCAAAACAAAACAAAACAAAACAAAACCAACACACACACACACACACACACACACACACACACACACGCAAAACAACAACCTCATACGGTTTTGATGGAATCATTTGGGCCATGAGTCATGGCAAACCTGATGTCAGCACACAAATATTCTTTCATTTAAGGTCATATATAATAGATAAGTTTGTTTTTCTTACTTTAAAACTGTGAGAGATTTTAACTAGTAAATTTTTCTTAAAATTTTGTGTTCTATTTTTCCCATAAAATATGGATATTTAACTAGGTATGGTTTAAGTCCATTTTTTAAATTAGGGTCTGCATTTTATAGAAGATCTTCATAAAAATAAGTGCTTTTCTGATTGTATGTCCATAAATTTTCAAAGATAATTTAAGGAAATAACTTTTATTGTATTTTTATACATTGATGTTACAGACTACAATCTGTCTTCTGAGTTATAGAGATAAATGAAATTGAAATATTTACTTTGTATGTTATTAATTTTCTACAGGAATGATAATCACTTAAAACAATTGTGGTTAGATTGAAAGCCCAATATAATGAATCATTATGAGGTGATTCTTTGCCTAGATAATTAAGCTCTGGCATGTTAAAATACAATATGTTGACAAAAACTTCTCTTATGTATAGTTCACAATTAAAATCTATGAAAAATAAAGAGAACATTTTTATATCAAGAGAGATTTTGGGCTGGGTATATGATGCAGATTTTCAATATGTATAATTTTAAAAATTGTATTTAAAATGTAAATTGAAGTGCAGAATCAAGGAAAAGACATGTCGACTCTAAAAGTCTTTCATTAGAAAAATTGAAGTTCTAAACATGAAAAAATAATGATCCTTGGGATAATTAAAATAATGAAAACCAAAAATGCTCAGACAATTTTTTCTGAAATCAAAAATGTGTCTATCACTGCTCCTATATACAAAGATGTAAATGCCTGAATATAACTTCAAAATAATAAACTAGAGAAATAAAGTAAAAAAGGGGTGTGTATGTAAATTATAGCAAATAGATATTCTAGTAGTGAGAGGCACACAATAGAATGGTTCATCTTAGAAATATGAGACTTTGGTGTTGTAATTTAGTGAAGAATCTTCTATTTGCAAGTTAAATACATCACAAATCTGCTGAAGGAATAAAATCAGTTTTTGTATACCAAACTGATTTTGATGACTAATGACTCAGTAATAAGGAGCTCAAATAGTCTCACTGAGGCTCTTTCTCTTTTATTTGATATTTCTGGACTGCTTTACTCTGGACTGTTTTATTCTCATGTGTTCCTACTTGAGTAACTCCCCCCCCCCCCCAGATTCAGGGGACATGTAACCAAATGTTCCAACCATATACAATCCCAGCTAGCATTTACAGTTGGGGGAGTGGGAAGAAAATAATTTTTCTTTCAAGAAATATATATAAATCCCAGTGAACAACCAGAAATTTGTGTTTGGTGCTTCCTGAGTCATGTATCTTCCCCAGGACCAGTCATTTTACCAGACATAGAAGGTAATAAAAAAGCAAGGCTGGAGTCAAGATTCTGATGGAGTTGGTTAGGGGGAGGGGGAACTATGCTTGATAGAAAAGGCAGAATTAGGGACTTCCCTGAGGGTCCAGTGGTTAAGAACCCGCCTTCCAATGCAGGAGATAGGGATTCGATCCCTGGATAGGGAACTGAGATTCCACATGCTGTGGGCAGCTAAGCCCATGTGCCACAACTACTGAGCCCACGTGCAGCAACTACAGAGCCCATGCACTCTGAAGCCTATGTGCCACAACTTACTGAGCCCACACACTCTGGAGTTCATGTGCCACAACTTAGAGAGCCCCTGTGCCACAAATACTGACCCTGTGCACCACAACAAGGAGCCTGCACACTGTAACGAATGATCCTGCGTGCTGCAACTAAGACCTAAGGAAGGGAAGGGAAGGGAAGGAAAGGGAGGGGAAGGGAGGGGAGGGGATGGGAAGGGGAGGGGAAGGGAAGGGGAAGGAGGATGGGAAGGGAAGGGAGGGGAGGGGAAGGAAAGGGAAAGGGAAGGGGGAAGGGACAGGGAAGAGAAAGGGGAAGGAAGGGAAGAATCATTTGGAAAAGGGAAAGACATTTTCCCCAAGAAAAAGCAAAGTGCTAGAAATAGTATGAGGGGAAGAATGTAGAGTAGACAGGAAAAACAAAACAAAACAAAACAAAAAACAGTTTGCTATAGGTTTCACATTGGCCAAGATACTTTTAGAGTGTGAATTGGTTTAGAACAAAGAAATGAGAACTTGTGAAGACAAATCTTGAAAGAGCAACAAGGTGAAACTGTGAAGTCTAACTGTAGTATGCTGTGAAGCCTGCAAACACCCAAAGAAATATTCTTTTGGAGAAACAGCATTCCAGGGCAGATGTATTCTTCAACTTCCTCAACATCTGTTCTCAAACTCTTTTGGGGAAGAAAAAAAAAGTGTTTCAAGTTCACAAAATCCTAGAATGCCAGAAACAAAAACCTAGAAAGATGAAATAGAAAACAGAGAACTATTTTATAAAATGTGTTACCATTCTATTTTTAACTGAATTCATTGCCATTTCTAGAGGTAACATTACTTAGAGAAAGAGATGAAATTTGAGTTAAAATTAAATATTTATAAGCAAATAAACACTAAAGAAGCTGTAATTTTTAAAAATTTCATAAATATGGGCATCTTATACATCTAGTGGCTTTTGAAGAATGGAGGTGAAAAGAAAGATCCCTGTAATGTGCAGAAGTGAATGTGATTGGTTTCTCAATGAATTATAAAAGTAAGAAAATTGTAAAAATGGAAATTAAGATCATAGAAGATGTCTAGTGAATTTTATTTTGCATTATATTTATTTTCTCCTATGGTAAATGTCATCATATGCCAAGAACTGTTGTATGCTAGAATTTATTTCTATTTTAATTCCACCCCCCCCACCCCAGATTTTAAGAACTTCTAGAAGTCTTCATAGGCAATTCAAGGTACTTATGATTGAAGGGCATAAAGCTTAGAAGATGAAATATAATTGTTAAAAATCAATTTAATATCACTCCTGCATACTAATCAAACTATATAGTATGCCATACAGACTTGGAAACTTTTTAACAAATGGCAGTTTTAATTTTAAAAAGTCAGAAATATTTTTCTTTATTCATGATATTAATTCTCTACCATTGTCACCTCTAGCCAGAGATTGCTTCTAAGACTCACCAAATAATCAGTCCCATGTCAGGTCCCATGTTTGTCATTTACTTAATTAAGCCTGAAGGAAATCTGGAACACAATTTTATAGATACAATACCCTCACCTACTTTTCAAATAGTAAGAAGAACAGAGATCACATGGAGCATTGGGAAATGAATTTGTGATCTGATGGTCAGAGTTCAAAATTTCAGAATCAGGATAATACACAATACCATTCATGTGTGTTTTTTTTTAATATAATAGATTTTATCTAAATTTCTATATCTATTTCTTCATCTCCTACTGAATAGCCCATATATTAAGTTCTCTCTTTTGTACTCATAAATCAATGAAGTTAGTCTCACAAAATCACCATTGATGTACATGTCAATAAAGGCAACACGCTATACTAACTGTAATCAAATTCTCAGGGTTTGCAGACAAAACAGACTACTCTGTCCTTGAAGCTTTCTCATCTCTTGACTTCTGTGTCTCCATTCTCTCCTTGCTTCCCTCCTGTGCTTCTCTCTTCTAAGTCTTTCAAGAGCTTATCTTCATGTACCCACTCCTCCAATATTCCTACTCCTGAGGACTTTGTCCTAACCTCCTCAGCTTTACACACTCTCTGTATTTTTCTCTGAACTGCCTTATCTATTCTCAAGTCTATGCCTTGCTCTCCTGAACTTGAAATTTTACATTAATTTGTGACTGAATAATTCCATTTGCATGTATCAATGGTACCTCAAATGCTAAATTTCTACAGTGGGGAAGATACATCTTCTATCCAAAATGAACACTTTTTCACAATTTTTTTTTCCTCAGTAAATAAAAGTATTAATAGTTTTTTGATCTGAAAACAAACAGACAAACAAACATTCATCTATGGCTTTCTCATCCCAATCACTCATCCACACCCAGGTGATTTCAAGTTCCTGATCTCATGAAACTACAGAGGAAAAAACAAAACAAAACAAAACTGAGAATAAACAAGAACTTTGAGTATCTGAGTATTCAGGGGAAGATACATTGTCTTTATTTCTAAGGCTCCAGATACATTAAAAATATAAACAAACTTTAACAAGTTTCCAAAATATTGGTTTATTATAACTGTCTATATGTAATATATTAACACCACATACTTTACATCTGTGTTACCAGTTACATTTGTTATTTTATCTTAATTTTTTATTCATAATATATCATTTCATCTATAATAATGCAATACATGGTGCTTAGGAATCCAGAGTCTCATCAGACCACCTGAGCTCAAAACCTTGTTTCTCTGTCTACTTAGTAGCCTGGGATAATTATGAAATTTATCTCTCTGAGAATGTTTTCTCATCTGTAAAATGGATGTAATCATTGTAATACCTGTCTTACAGTTTATTTTGGAAAGCATATAAATGAGTACTTTAGAAGTTGGTATATTATGTAAATATTAGTTTCGTTATTTTTTTAATTTATTTATGTATTGGCTGTGTTGGGTCTGTTGCTGAACATGGACTTTCTTTAGTTGTGGCAAGTGGAGGCTACTCTTCGTTGTGGTGTGCGGGCTTCTCATTTTGGTGGCTTCTCTTGTGGAGCACAGGCTTTAGGCATTAGTAGTTGTGGCACATGGGCTCAATAGCTGTGGCTCATGGGCTCTAGAGCTCAGGCTCGATAGTTGTGGTGCACAGGCTTCGTTGCTCCATGGCATGTGGGATCTTCCTGGGGCAGGGATCAAACCTGTGTCCCTTGCATTGGCAGGCAGATTCTTAACCATTAAGCCACCAAGGAAGTCCTTTAGTTACATTATTTAATGTGTTGTTGTCATTAAACTTTGCTGATAGGTTTCTTGTGTTGTAAATTCAATTATATAGAAATACACCTTTTATCTTTTTAAATTTTCAAGCCTATATTTTGTCCAAAAATACAATACTTTTCCTTGCTATATAATGATAAATTCAGCAATATTGAGATTCTCTTAGTTAATTTAAAACTTTCTCAGTCAATAAACTCAGCCTATTTAGAATTCCTATTACCCCTTTTTTGACTTAAAGAGGTCTCTAAATTCCAGGTGCTGGGTGACATTGTGGCATTGTGGGTACATGGCTGGGTAAGAACATGCTCAGGTATGGCTATTTCTCTACACTGGTATTTGCGTTCCTAATTGGTCCTTTAATTTATAGGTCATGCTACCCCACTGTATCTGTTTTCACTATGATATTATTTTTCTATTTGTTGAAGTAGAGTTGATGTATAAGTTACAGGTGTACAATGTAGTGATTCACAATTTTAAAGGTTATACTCCAGTTATAGTTATTAGAAAATATTTACTGTATTCCCATATTGTGCAGTGTATCCTTGTAGTTTATTTTATACCTAATAATTTGTACCTCTTACTCCCTTAGCCCTATGTTGCCCCTCCCCCTTTCCCTCTAGTAACCACTAGTTTGTTCTCTCTGTCTCTGAGTTTGCTTCTTTGTTGTTATGTTCACTAGATTGTTATTTTTTTTTAGATTCCACATGTAAGTGATGTCATACAATATTTGTCTTTCTCTGTCTGACTTATTTCGCTTAGCAGTATGTCTTCCAAGTCCATCCATACTGTTGCATATGGCAAAATTTCATTCTTTTATCATCTTCTTTATGCATTCATATGATGATATTTTCTAATTCTCTCTTATCTTATAAATTTACACCGTTGGAGTATGTAATGTTTGTTCTAACTCCGTTGCCAGTCTGGGGCTGCAGGAAAAAATGATGGTGTTGTCTTTGGCCCTCTTTGCCTCCGACACCGTCATTGTATCATTCTTTGTTCTGCTGAATGGAAGCTGAAGAGGCTCAAACAATTCTGGTAATGCTCCATCTCACATGTATCCACATGGGATTGAGGTGTAGGACTACTGTGGATGCCACTTCTATCACTATTCCCAGAGAAGCTAATTCTCATGGGGAGAGGAAATTCATGCCTCTCTTCGAAAACTCTGGTACCATGAAGTTTGTTGTTTAGCTGCTTTTGATTTTTATTTTCCCAATAGCCCAGAGGAATATGCTAGTCCTTAGCTGAAAGGAAGGAAATCAGGACAAATGATTTAATTTTTCTCTTTCATTCTGTAATTAGGAAATTATTTTTTAAACTAAAGTCTAATATTTGATGCTTTTTTTTTCTGACTTTTTTCTGATTACTGAATTTGGAGGCAAAGAAGCCTTCATGTCAAGTGGTCCAAGAAGGAAAATATCACCAGATGAAAGGAATGGAGCTAGAGAAAAACATGTGTATTGTTTATTACTTCATATTGCCATCACATTACACATTACACATCCAGTAACATTCTGTGTTAATTCTTTTTTAATCAGTTTAGAATTTATTGTTTTAAAGGCCATCATCCTATTACTACTGTTCTTTTTTTTTTTTTTGATTGATAACAATTTTATTTTATTTTATTTTTATTTTTGGGGGGGTACACCAAGTTCAATCATCTGTTTTTATACACATATCCCCGTATTCCCTCCCTCCCTTGACTCCCCCCCCACCCTCCCTCGAGTCCCCCCCACCCTCCCCGTCCCAGTCCTCTAAGGCATCTTCCATCCTTGAGTTGAACTCCCTTTGTTATACAACAACTTCCCACTGGCTATCTATTTTATAGTTGGTAGTATATATATGTCTGTGCTACTCTCTCGCTTCCTCTCAGCTTCCCCTTCACCCCCCGCCCCCTCCCAAACCTCGAGTTCTCCAGTCCATTCTCTGCACCTGCGTCCTTGTTCTTGTTACTGAGTTCATCAGTACCATTTTTAGATTCCATATATGTGAGTTAGCATACAATATTTGTCTTTCTCTTTCTGACTTACTTCACTCTGTATGACAGACTGTAGGTCTCTTCACCTCATTATATATAGCTCCATCTCATCCCTTTTTATAGCTGAGTAATATTCCATTGTATATATATGCCACATCTTCTTTATCCATTCATTTGTTGATGGGCATTTAGGTTGCTTCCATGTCCTGGCTATTGTAAATAGTGCTGCAATAAAGATGATGGTACATGATTCTTTTGGGATTATGGTTTTCTTTGGGTATATGCCCAGGAGTGGGATTACTGGATCATATGGTAGTTCTATTTGTAGTTTTAGAATTTATTGTTTTAAAGGCCATCATCCTATTACTACTGTTCTTTAAATAAAATCCTAGTAGGCTCTTTTAGACAGCCCTTATTTTAGGGATATATTTAAATCTTTTTTAGACTGAAGTATAATTGTCATATGACATTATATTAATTTTAGGTGTACAATATGATTCTATATTTGTATAGAGGGTTATCTTCTTAATTCAGGGTAAATCTCTCATACTGTAGCTAAAATCCATTTCCTTAAAAGATGGGAATAAATATGTATAGGTGGTTTAATTTTAAACTCCATCTCATTCAAATTCTCATTTTTAATGTATCCTTTTTTATTTTTCACAAGTTTTGCTTATTTATTAAATGAATGTTTGAACTTATATTAACAAGAGTCTAAAAATTAGAGGGAATTTTGTTGGAATATTTGTCAACATTAAATTTGCACGACCCTCCCCCAATAAAATAGCACATTTTTTCTTTTTAGCTATAGCTTGATTCTTTTCTTTTTATTGTTTTTACAAAACAGTGATGCATTTCCTTCTTTTTCTTTTGTGCTATTTAGTACATATAAACTTAAGAGATCTCTACTGAGAATTGTATTTTCATTTTGCAGCTGGGAGAGCATAAAAGAAAAAAATATTCTGAATGTTATTACTCTCCAAAGCATTCAGAGTAAGAGTCATATTTGCTCTCATTTGTAGTGTTTTGGGAATTCTCCACAAACTGCTTGTCTTTCCTAAGTGCCTCAGTGAGAATTTACTTCAGATTCAATATCTGAATTTATTCTGCATATATGCCCATGCTTTCTATATGATTAGTGAAGTGCTACTGTGAGAGACTCCTGGGATTTCTAAGGGAAAATGCCTTTGGATAATATGACTATAACAAGGGTCTTTGTAAGTTTGAGAAAGACTGTCATGGTGTGTTACACCTACCAGAATGTTCAAAGACTTGGATCTCCTCCCATTTTCCTGTCCTCAGATGCCATCTCACAAGGTGAGAGTAACCTATTTTCCTACTGTCAATTGAATTTTCTCTGAAATGAGTGGTGAGTATTAAGTACAGAGGTCAGTAGTTTCTCAAAGAAATGTAATTGCCGTATACACATTTTAAGAGTCAGTGGATGATAAATATTAGAAGAGCTGCCAAAAATCAGTAATAGTTACTCCCAAAGTTTTACTAGGACTCTCTCAGGGGTACTGAACTGATGATGTAAAGTGACAAGTCAGCATTCTCACCAGTATTGGAGCAGCTGGGTCTTCTCCCCAAAAAGCAGCTAAGCTTTTCCCCTGAGCAACTTCACTTTGCCTCTAGTGCTCTCTCTACTCCTAAGACTCTTGCTGAACCACTTTTAAAGTCAAAATATTTTATTGCTGAAATGCTAACCCCTGGAAAGCATTGTCACATCAAGCACAAAACTCATACATTCATTAAGGAGAAAGGATCTTGTCAGCTCAAATAGTACGACCTAGGACAGAAAAACCTTAGTTTCCTGTAAAGAATAAGTGCATACCCCCAGTTGGTTCTTTGGGATTGAACTCATAAATGCCCAAATGTTCAGAGTTTAAAAGATGTAATGTAGTTACATAGATCCTCCCAAGTCTTATTTTAATGATGAATTCCAACTCTTAGTTGTCAAATCCATTTTATGCCCATTCATTGGATGCTTACATTTTGGTTTCATCCAAACATAATTAAACCCATTCCTCCTCTCTTATGCACATGAGGTACAGAAATAGACTAGCTGTAGGGGAGGGAAACTTCTTATCCCAAAATGCCTCTTTGGCATGAGGATTATTTTAAGCCAAAACCAATCAAAGTCCTAAAGATTCAGGAAGAAACCTGTACTTTCCCTCTAATTGCATAAGAAGAGTTGAGAATGAGGACCTCTTCCTGGAATGGAGCTGTCACCAGAGATATCTGCGAAGAACATGAGCTAGATGTGGTGGGAGAAGGGGCCTAGAGATCTGAGTCCATTCTTTGTTCCATTGACTCTTCATGGTTCAGCAAACATTTATTTACCAAAATTTGCTTTTCCATCTCCATGTCAATTGCCTTCTTCCCCTTCAAAGTCCCAAATCACCATCCCTGAAACTCTCTTTTGTCTTTAGCTGACAGTGGTATTTTTTTTTTTTTTGTACTAGAACGTTTTATTCATTTTTCTTTTTGACAGTGGTATTTAAGGTGAGGGTTTCTGCCAATTTGGCCAGTTACTCAAGTTTTCCTGGGTCTCTGTCATATATACATGCTATTAAAATTTGGTTTGATTTTCTCCTCTTAATCTATCTCATGTCAAATTAATTCCAGGCAGCAGAGCCTGAAAGGGTAGAAAAAAAATTTCTTCCTCCCTAACACTTACTTCACTCATTTTCCATAATCTATAGAATTAACCAGAATACAATTGCTTTTTCTATATTAGCATCTCTTCTGTTTATACATAAATAAGAATATAAAATTAAAGCTTAATGTGCATAATTGCAATACACTTACAGATTTTATATTAAATCAATATTACTTGAGTTGAGAAAATTTTGAATATATATAAATATTAGCTCTGTTTTCTTCTTATATGGTAACATTTATTCTTAACTTATATCCATTTTTTAAAATTAATTTATTTGATTGTGCTGGGTCTTAGTTGCAACAGGCAGGCTCCTTAGTTGTGGCATGCATGTGGGATCTAGTTCCCTGACCAGGGATTGAATCTGGGCCCCCTTCATTGAGAGCATGGAGTCTTATCCACTGCGCCACCAGGGAAGTCCCATATCCATATTATTTTAACATATTTAACACCGATATTTGAAAATGTGGGAAGCTGCTGCATGACACTGGGAGACCAACTCGATGATGGGTAATGACTTAGAGGGCTGGGATAGGAAGGGAGGGAGGAGTCGCGGAGGGAGGGGATATGGAGACATACGTATAAATACAGCTGATTCACTTTGTTGTACAGCAAAAACTGGCACAACAGTGTAAAGAAATTCTATTACAACAAAGAGCTTAAAAAATGAACTAATTTCTTAAATTATTAGAAAGTTTTTTAGTTCCAGGAAGAAGGAGTTCATGCTATATTTTTCTTCAGAATTTTATCAGAATGTAGAAAGCTACACTCCGTGGTTACTGCTGTTGACCACAGCCATAGGTCAAGCAAAGCAGACTTTCCCTGGCTTGCCTCCTCAGTCAATTTTGTTTTCACATTTTAAAGGTAACAGGAGTTCCTAGGCAATTTGCTCAGTGCAGATAGTGACAAAGGTGAAGAGGGACATGAAAGACATGATCCAGGAAGAAAATATGAGGTATTTTCTGAACATCTTAAAACTGTATAGTTTTTTGGAAAACTGAGACTAGATGCAAAGCATGATGATATAATTTTGGCCACTTCTATTGACACAGAAATCAGGCAATCTAATTAAACTAAGGGTCACATAGCAAATATTACTCTAAGAAGTACCTATTAGAGTCACTCAGCTGTTGTGAAATAAGCTTCCTGATAACACGGAGTATCAATTATCTGAGGTTTAAAGCCAGTGATACAAATTGGACTGCAATATATATGGTTTGTAAAGTCTTTTTTTCTAAGGACTTTTTTTTATTGTGGTAAAAGTCACATAATATACAACATACCATTTTAACCATATTTAACTGTACAGTTCAGTGGCACTAAGTACATTCACATTGTTGTACAACTCTCACCTTCATACATATCCCCAATTTTTCACCTTCCTAAACTGAAATTCTGTACCCTTTAAACACTAACTCCTCATTTCTCCCCCCTCCGCCTCCTCCCCCCGCCCCGGCCCTGGCCTTGGCATCTACCAATGTACTTTCTTACTCTATGAATTCAACTACTCTGGGTACCTCGTATAAGTGGAATCAAACAGTATTTGTCTGCACCTAATGTATATTGGAATGCATTTTTAAGGTTAACTTATGTCCTGCAAATAGATTGTATATTCTTTTCCTTTTTCTTCCCCTCTGTGCTATACTGTAGGCACTCATTAGCGGTCTACTTTGCACATGGTAGTGTACGTACGTCAATCTCAATCTCCCAATCTATCCCACGCCTCTCCCCCTTTGGTGTCCATGTTTGTTGTCTACATCTATGTCTTTATTTCTGCGTTGCAAATAGGTTCATTGGTACCATTTTTCTAAATTCCACATATATGTGTTAAAGGATTTATATTGTTTCTCTGCAGTTAACTGTACCAACTACCACTTGATAATATTAAATGCTTGACGAGGACATTAGGAACTATATGATTAATTAAATAACCTATTTTAAAGAATAGTTTATTTCAACTCGGCATGGAGACTTTAAAATAGGTTGTTAATATTTTAAGGCTACTTTTAAAGAAGTAATATATTTTATTTAAAAAATGTAGTTGAAAACAATTCAATTCTCTATCACAGCTAATTTTAAAGGCATAGAAATGCTACCTCAATAGTTAGAGGAAACAGCAACAATGCCCATTATTTCTTTTGCAAAATAGTTTCTGTTAGTGCATTTATTTGATTTTAAAGAGCTTTTTAAAAATTTGATTTCCAAACAGAGCTAATTATAAAGAATAGAAGAGATTTCACAAGTGGAAGGTAATAAGGATAAATAAGAGCCATTTCTTTTATCAAAAGCCTTCTACATTATTTCTTATTAGTCCAATTTTTAAATTTTACAATGCCTTCCTCATTCACAAAGTCATAATTGACTTGAGGTCCAGTTAGTGTAAGATCAGGGTTAGTTATAGCTACATGCAAATATGGCAATTTTCTGTAGGGTTACTATTAGTACAGTGTATTATTATTTGACTCAGAAAGCAGATATAAAAAATTCATGAACATATCTTTGACATATTATTAGTTTTCTCATTCTCTTTCTGTTCCCTTCCTTTTGCCAATCCCCACCCCATCCTCAGGCAACTACTGATCCACCTTAATCACTATATATGAGTTTATATTTCCATATAAATGGAATCATACAATATGCATGCTTTTTGTAACTGGTTTTGATCATTCAGCATAGTTATTTTGAGATTCTGCTATGTCTCTACATGTATCATTATTTCTATTCTTAATGCTGAGTACTATTACATTATATACATACACCTCAGTATGTTTATCAACAGCATAGCCATCTGTCAATGGACATAGGGATTGTTTCCAGTTCTTGGCTTTTACAAGTAAAACTGCTGTGCACATTTATGTATAAGCCTTTGAATGGACATATGCTTACATGCCTTCATTTCCACTAGAAGTGGAATGGATTCATAAGTGGTAGGGAATGCATTCAATTGAAAAAAATAAACTGTTTTCCAAAGTGTTTGCACATTTACATTCATACCAGCAGTGTATAAGGGTCCCTATCCTTCTCCATCCTCACTAACATTTGATCTCATGTGTGTGTGTGTGTGTATATATATATATATATATATATATATATATATTTGGCTTTTGGAGCAGGTGTACTGATATTTCATTGTAGTTTTAATTTGCATTTCTCTAAATGACTAATGATTTAAGCATCTTGCCATGTACTTACTTGCCATGTATAAATCTTTACCTATTTTTTTAGATTGTTTATTTTCTTACTATATTTTGAGAATCCTCTCTATATCCTTGATTTATAAGTACTTTATCATATACATAATATTGCAAATATCTCTCCAGTTTGAGCTTGACTTTTTATTCTCTTGCATTGTTTTTCAAAGAGCAGAAGCTACTAACTTTGATGAACTTCAATTTATCAGTTGTGTTTTGTGCACTGTGCCTTTGATATCAAATCTAAGAAACATTTGCCTAGCTCCATCTCCCCCCCAAAAATAATAAATAAATAAAATTAAAAAAAAAAAGAAAAAGAAACATTTGCCTAACTTCAAGGTCACAAAATTGTATCCTATGTTTTCTTACAGACATTTAAGCTTAAAATTTTACATTTAAGTGTATTATCCACTTTGAGCCCTTTGGTGTATATAATGTAATGTCTGGATTGAAGTTGGGTTTTTTGTTTGTTTGTTTTTTGCAATACTCTATTGTTCCAGCAGCATTTGTTGAAAAGACTATTCATTTTGTTACATGCATTTTGAAGATTGCTTGTCTATTTGCTGAATTGACCCTGTAAATATTATGAGATGACTTTTATCCCTGGTAATACTCTCTGATCTGAAATTTACCTTGATATTAATATAACTACCCAGTTTTCTTGTGACTATTGTTAACATGGCATGTTTTCCATATTTTTACTTCTGTTTTTCTACTTGGAGCAAGGTTTTCTTGTAGGCAGTATATAATCAATTCTTGCCTTTTTATCCAATCTGACAATCTCTGCCTTTTAATGGGGACACTTAGATCATTTACCTTTAACGTGGCTTTTGATATGATTAGGCTGAACTCTACCACTGTACTATTTGCTTTCTATCCATCCTTAAGTTCTCTGTTCCCATTTTCCTTTAGTTCTGATTTCTTTTTTGTTGGGTATTTTTATGACTCAGTTTTACAACCTTTGTTGGCTTATTAGCTAATAACTTTTTGTAAATTTTAGTAGTTGCTTTAGGGTTTATAGTATAAAACTTTAACTTAGCTCAGTTTAACTTTAAGTGATAGTAAACCATTGTATGTATAAAAACATTATAACAGTATATAACCTTTGTGTTGTTGTAGCCATACACTTTACTTCTACATATATAGTGTTTATTTCTCTTGAAATAATTATATTTTAAAGATACTTAAATTATAAGAAAAAAATATAATTACCAGTATATTTACTATGTCTTGTGTGTTTGTTTTCTTGCTCATATCCATACATTCATCTGGTGTTGTTTTCAACTATATAAGGTCTTTTTCAATATTTCTTGCAATGGTAATGCTTTTCTTCAATTCTTGTATACCTGCAGTAGTCTTCATTTTTCCTTCATTCAAAAAATAAAATTGTATTGTGTATAGAATACTAAATTGACATATTTTTTCTTTAACTATTTTAAAGCTGTTGCTCCATTTTCTTTACATTTGTACTGTTTCTAACAGGAAACATACTCTCATCTTTATCTTTGTTCTTTTGTACACACTGTGCCATTTTTCTCTGGTTGCCTTTAAGATTGTCTCTCTATCACTGGTTTTGAGCAAATTGATTTTGATGTTTTTTCATATAGTATCATTCATATGTCTTATGGTTAGTTTTTTTTTCTCTCCCTCATTTATATTTTCTCAAAGAATTCAGTTACTTTTATATTTTGCAACTTAAAGTTTTATTACAGTTAGTTGCATTTTTTTCTTCTTTTTATTGACTTTGGGACCAAATTTTGTTGATTTGGCAGCTATGTTAGTATAACTTTTTATTTTTTTTAAATGTTATTGTGGCAAAAACACTTAATATGAGATGTACCCTCATAATAAATTTTAAAGGTATAATATTTTGTTAACTATAGGAAAAATACCGTGCAGCAGATCTCTAGGTCTTGTTCCAGAAAGAATTCTTAAGGGATGAAAGAACTGATCATGCTGAGAGGTTCAATGTGATAAAAATTCTAGGGAAGTTATTGACCATGAAGCCAAAAAGCAAAGACATTGGGTGTGATGTGAACTAAAAGTAAAATAGACTGGAAAAAAAATAGAGCAGGAAAACATACACAGAAACTCAGAAAAAGATTTTAGATTTTGAACCTGCTAAATCACCTGCCTTTGTTTCAAATATTCATCAATGTTATAAAGGAAAAAGTGATAAAAATATAAGGTCTTTTGCCAAATCCTATGGAAGTCATCTTCAGAGAAAAAAAATAATGTGTCACTTTTTGAAGATTGTAGCAGGATTTAACTAAAGGCACATATTCTCAGGAACTCGTTAGTTTGAGAGCTCTTCTCAGGGTGCCCATATTGGCCATTCCTTTATGTGACTTTTATGTGGCCCCATATCTACATTATGTGCAAGACTGAAGTTAACTGAAATGACCTAAGAAAATAACAGAAAACTTTAATACAATCCATACTAGACTTAAAGTATTACTTCTAATTTCCTGATGCTGGGATAGGATTTTAAAATAATTATTTTAATATTTATTATTAAAACATTATTTAGATTGAAAAATTAATTTGTCATCAATCATGAATTCACAAAGTATTAATATTAAGAAATCATCTTACTACATGTATAAAAGCAAACAACTACTTTAAAAAATAAAAACTAGAAATTCTATAGAAATAATATTACATATACCGCTTTTTAAATATTTTTGTGATTTCTCAAAAATTTCAATATATATTTTAAGTTATTGCAGTGACCTAAATTGCATATTATTCAACTCATATATAGTATAAAAGCCTTTCAAGTATAATTTCTATTTCTTCTCTCTCATATTCTCTACTATTTTTGTCATGCATTATTCTCTCAAATATTATGATCTCCACAGCATAGAGTTACTATTTTTACTTCGGCAATAAATTATCTTTAGAATAATGAAAAGGAATTGAACTTTTTATCCTTATTTTTATCCTTTCTTGTGCTCTTGATTTCTTTATTTAGTTTCAATTTCCATTTGTTTCCATACTCCTTTTGCCTTAAGAATTCCTTTAACATTTATTTTAGTGCAAGCCTGTTGGTAATGAATTCTTGCAGTATTTATTTCTCTGAAATGTCTTCATTTCATAGTTATTTTTGAGCTATGTGGTCAATGGGTATAGAATTGTGGGTTGACATTTTCTTTCAGTTCTTTTAAGATTTTATGTCATTGACTTGTGTATTTGCTAATAAACAGATCATTGTGATGTTTGATTTTGTTTACCTCTAGATAATGTTCCCTTTTGGCTGTGGCTGAATTCAAGTTTCTTTTTTTTTTTTAATGTTTGGTCTTCAGCAGTTTAGCTATTATTATTCTTGGTGTGTTTAATTTTCATATTAATCCTTCTTGGGGGCTCTCTGAATTTATTGGATCTATAATTTGTCTTCTTTCAATAATGTTCAAAATTCTCCACCATCTCTTCAAATTTTTTCTACCCCAGTCTGTGTTTTCTCCTTTTGTATTTCAACAAAATTTATTTTACTACACTTTATGTTATCAATTCTTAGAATCTCTGGCATTTTTCGTTTGCTTTGTTTTGTTTTTCTTTTTTTCTTTTGTGTTTCAGTTTCAATAAACTGGATTGAACTAGTATAAAATTTACTGATTGTTTTCTTCTGCTTTGACTAGTTTGCTAATGATTTTGCAGCTGTCACTCTTCATCTCTGCCATCATATTTTCATCTATTTCTAGCATTTGCTGTGAACCTATTTATTTTTTCCATTTCTGTGGAAATTCCCTATTTTCCCATGTGTGTTGTCTGTTTTTTCATCATCTCCTTTAACATTTTAATCATTTTTATTTAAAGTATTGGGATGTGAGTTCCAACATCTGAATATCTCTGAATGTAATTCTGTTGATTCCTTTATCTCTCAACAATGTTCATTTTGTTTTGTTTTGACTTATTTTATATGAGTCTTCTAATTTCTAAAGGGAGGCAAAGCATTAGGTATAAAAGATCGAAGGTTATGAGATTACTGTTTATGCCCAGAGTTTTCATTTTCATTATTGTTGCTGTTTTATTGTTGTTGCTGTTATGGTCGTCAGGCTGCCAGTGTGGGCAAAGGCAAGAGTTGAGTGTCTATGTTTAATCATTGACTTGAGTTGAGTTTTGCTCTGGTCATTGTAATATCCAGTGAGCCACTGGTAAAATTTCTCCAGCAATAGGCTGCTATTTCTTGTACCCATTGTGGGACCTGAAGCTCTGGAGGGTATACATCACTACTTTTGTTGCACCATTTGCTTTTATAGCAGTCTCTGTACACCTGTGTCACAGACAGGATCTCTTCGCATTCTTGCTACTCCTCTAGCATAGAACACCATTGCTTGTAACTAGGCACAAAATTCATGTTGGAGGCAGCAGGGTAACTCAGGGCACTTGTCAGCCAGTCTCAGAATCAAACTCAAATGTGGGGAATCCTCAGCACTTCCTAACTCACACTCCCGTGGGAGCCAACCTATGCTTTTTATCTACATTACGTTTTTGCAAGAAATAATTTTTTGTGCCTCCTCCTTCCTCATTGGTAACAAGCCTCTACTTTGTAGCATTGAAAGTGGCCTACCCCACACAAAGGGGCAAATGATTTTACTTTTCTTTAGTTAGGAGCTATGTACCTTCCCCTGAGGCCACTGACTGGAGTTTTTCCCATTTTCCACAGCAGCAGTCGTCTCTGCATTCATTAGTTCAGGATTCTTGGTCCCCAAATACTCCATCCCTCTGATAGTACAGAATTATTTTGCTTCCACACCTCCTCCCAGAAGCAGCATCCCTTTGCCTAGACTGGGCGAAAGGAAGGGAGGGTAACATGAGGTTTTTTGGGTTTCTTTAAAGGCTGATGGATTTTCTCCTACCCATCCCTCTGAAACAGTGGACTTTTGCCTGGGTTCATGGTACCAGATACTTTTCTGTCCCTCCCTCAGCAACTTATGATTTTCAATTCCTAGGAGAGAAGCAAATGTTCATGTAATTGCCTATTTTGTGCCTTGAGTTTCCTTGTTTCAATAATGATGAGTTGGATCATTATCTTCAATTTAAGCCTCTTGCAACCCTGACATTAAGTTGTGTTTCTTAAGTCCCAGTTTGGCATTTTAGCACTAAATCAAGTGTAGATAGTCATGATTTATGTGAATAAAATGTTTTGATGGAGAATAAAAGTGCCAGTGTATTTGGGATATTAACCTTAGCACCATATGGTACTGATTCAAAATGTAAAATCCTGTCTAGACTTGACAGGATTGTTAAGAAATGGCTCTTCAAATCATTGTCCCCGTTTGACAAAACACCATTCTCAATACTTATCATCTCATGCCTAGGTTATAATAATTACATCCCTCATCTTCCTCATTTCATGTTCTCTTCCTTCAAAACATTTCCTTAAAAATTACTTTGAGTGATTAGTCTGTTTTGAACAATGGTGGGCTATACTGTCCTCACAGACTCATCAGGGTCAACCCTCCCTTTAGATTTTTTCTTAGAATTTCCAACCCTTTCAAATCCCAGTCAAGCTGAAAGATTTCCAACAAATCTCTCTCATGCAGCAGCAAGGCCTTATATCATTACCCCATCCTTTTTGCTCAATCAAGCTCATTTTTGAATTCTGATATTAAAACTCATGTACAATTTTTTTTCAATCTGAGAATAAAATATTTTAATCTGAAAATAGTAACCTAACTTAGAAACACCTCTTCTAGAGGAACTTAAATGTTTTATATAACTTGTGTGTTTACCCACAAATGAGCATGAGGAGATTAACAGCAGCATCATCATTACAACCTAATTCTCCTGCTTGTGCTAAGAACAGTGGTAAATATTCATTGAGAAATTACTTTACAAGAGACACTGTGAGTCATTTGATATACATCACATTGTAAGAATTGGATAACTAGGTACTATTGTTATTCCTATTTTACAGATAAGAATGTTGAGTCTTAGAGATGTAATTTGCCCAAACAGGATAGGGAATGTTGGAATTCTGAAATTCTCACCATGCTGGACATATGATGATAGGAAAATCCATTCTTGCCAAATGTACTTAACAAGCCAACACAGGTGTTAGAAGGCCTTTCAGGTGCTGGGCTCAATATCAATACAACTCTGAGACTGTGCTCAATGTGGCATAAACTTTTCTATATCATGTGCTTCTTCACCTTATAATGCTTTCTTTAAAATGACATATTGGGATTTCACATCAACTCAAACACTTCAGCAAACTAAACTTCTTTTTCATGATTCTAAATTTTTGTTGAAGATATAGATGTTAAATAATATCTCTAATTTTAATTAGATTAACAAAAAATAATTTTGGTGTTTACTTACAGTAACAAAAGGGGCCGTGCATTTTCTCCTCTCTCTCTCTCTCTCTCCCCCCTCTCTCTCTCACTTTTCCTCTCTTGCCCTTTCTTTATTTTTTATATTTCTAAGTTCTTTAGAATTCTTTAAGTATGGAATATTTTTGGAGCTCAGCAAATGCATCAATCTGATCATTAAACCAAATACTCAGAGGGATTGCCTCACTTAGGGTGACATCTTTTGTTATTGCAATTTGGGGTTAAGATAGCTAACTGTGGCTTATA
This sequence comes from Hippopotamus amphibius kiboko, assembly GCF_030028045.1. Classification (NCBI taxonomy): domain Eukaryota; kingdom Metazoa; phylum Chordata; class Mammalia; order Artiodactyla; family Hippopotamidae; genus Hippopotamus; species Hippopotamus amphibius. The sequence continues at coordinate 74,320,616 of NC_080187.1, forward strand.
CTTGTATACAGGCACTAGAAGGGGGAAGGGTTCCAATGAGAACTTCTGCTATGCAGTCAGGAACCTCAGCCACCTGTATCCATAAGTGGGTAGGAACCCTGGGAGCCTGACCACACACAGACCATTTGAAGAGAAGCTGTGAAGGTTATAGCTCTGCAAAAGATGCTGAAAGCCCTTCAGTGTTTCTCTGTTTTTCCCAGACATTTTTCCTCAAGTGGAAATTCTTTATTAGAATATTCCACTTAAGGAAAACAAATATCAAGATCTTCTTGTAAATATTTTTTTTAAGAGCAAAGCTTTAGTCCATGTTTAATTTATTTAGCTAATACTGTAGCTAATATTTCATGCCCAACACATGTTTTTTAATCTTCTAAAAGTAAATCATATGCTTTATGGAGAACCAGTTGCCTCTTGGGTAGTTTAGAAAAAAACTTAAAAAGAAATAGCCCCCAGAAGATGCTTCTAGATCTTGTAATATTCTGTCATTAAATCAAGTTTCTATAGCATCTCATTAAATACAAATATAAACAGAGGTTAGATGATTTATTTGAAGTACTGAATACTATTAGGGAAAAAAATGCTATCAGATAAGGAAGTCTAGTCAACATTATTTGAATTAAATCTTATTCTTTTTTGTTTTTTTTCTTTTTTCTTATATATATTTTTTTATTTATTATTTTTTGGGGGTACACCAAGTTCAATCATCTGTTTTTATACACATATCCCCGTATTCCCTCCCTTCCTTGACTCTCCCCCCTCGAGTCCCCCCCACCCTCCCCATCCCAGTCCTCTAAGGCATCTTCCATGCTCGAGTTGGACTCCCTTTGTTATACAACATCTTCCCACTGACTATGTATTTTACAGTTGGTAGTATATATATGTCTGTGCTACTCTCTCGCTTCCTCTCAGTTTCCCCTTCACCTCCCGCCCACTCCCATACCTGGAGTTCTCCAGTCCATTCTCTGTATCTGTGTCCTTGTTCTTGTCACTGAGTTCATCAGTACCATTTTTAGATTCCATATTTGTGAGTTAGCATACAATATGTGTCCTTCTCTTTCTGACTTACTTCACTCTGTATGACAGATTGTAGTTCTATCCACCTCATTAAATATAGCTCCATCTCATCCCTTTTTATAGCTGAGTAATATTCCATTGTATATATATGCCACATCTTCTGTATCCATTCATTTGTTGATGGGCATTTAGGTTGCTTCCATGTCCTGGCTATTGTAAATAGTGCTGCAATAAACATTATGGTACATATTTCTTTTGGGATTATGGTTTTCTTTGGGTATATGCCCAGTAGTGGGATTATTGGATCATATGGTAGTTCTATTTGTAGGAACCTCTATTTTTAAGGAACCTCCAAATTGTTTTCCATAGTGGCTGTACCAACTTACATTCCCACCAACAGTGCAGGAGAGTTCCCTTTTCTCCATACCCTCTCCAACATTTGTTGTTTCCAGATTTTATGATGATGGCCATTCTGATGGGTGTGAGGTGATACCTCATTGTGGCTTTGACTTGCATTTGTCTGATGATTAGTGATGTTGAGGATCTTTTCATGTGTGTGTTGGCCATCTGTATGTCTTCTTTGGAGAAATGTCTATTTAGGTCTTCCGCCCCTTTGTGGATTGGGTTATTTGCTTTTTTGGTATGAAGCTGCATGAGCTGCTTATATATATTGCAGATTAATCCTTTGCCCGTTGTTTCATAGGCAATTATTTTTTTCCCATTCTGAGGGTTGCCTTTTTAGTCTTGTTTATGGTTTCTTTCACTGTGCAAAAGCTTTTAAGTTTCATGAGGTCCCATTTGTTTATTCTTGATTTGATTTCCATGATTCTAGGAGGTGGGTATGAAAGGATCTTGCTTTGATGGATGTCATAGAGTGTTCTGCCTATGTTTTCCTATAGGAGTTTTCTAGTGTCTGGCCTTACATGTAGGTCTTTCATCCATTTGGAGTTTCTTTTTGTGTATGGTGTTAGGAAATGTACTAATTTCATTCTTTTCCATGTTGCTGTCCAATTTTCCCAGCACCACTTATTGAAGAGGCTGCCTTTTTTCCATTGTATACTTGTGCCTCCTTTGTCAAAAAGAAGGTGCCCATATGTGTTTGGGCTTACTTCTGAGTTCTCTATTCTATTCCATTGATCTTCCTTTCTATTTTTGTGCCAGTACCATACTGTCTTGATCACTATGGCCTTGTAGTATAGTTTGAAGTCAGGAAGCCCGATTCCACGAACTCCATTTTTCCTTCTCAAGATTGCTTTGGCTATTTGGGGTCTTTTGCGTTTCCATACAAATCGTAAGATTTCATGCTTTAGTTCTGTGAAGAATGCCACTGGTAATTTGATCAGGATTGCATTGACTCTGTAAATTGCTTTGGGTAGTACAGACATTTTCACAATGTTGATTCTTCCAGTCGAGGAACATGGTATGTCCCTCCATCTGTTTGTGTTGTCTTTGATTTCTTTCATCAATGTCTTAAAGTTTTCTGCATACAGATCTTTTGCCTCCTTAGGCAGGTTTATTCCTAGGTATTTTATTCTTTTTGTTGCACTGGTGAATGGGAGAGTTTCCTTAATTTCTCTTTCTGCTCTTCCATTGTTAGTGTATAGGAATGCAAGAGATTTCTGTGCATTAATTTTGTATCCTGCTACTTTACTAAATTCAACAATTAGTGCTAGCAGTTTTCTGGTAGAGTCTTTAGGGTTTTCTATATATAATATCATGCCATCTTCAAAGAGTGACAATTTTACTTCTTTTCCAATTTGGATTCCTTTTATTTCTTTTTCTTCTCTGATTGCTGTGGCTAAAACTTCCAAAACTATGTTGAATAGTAGTGGTGAGAGTGGACACTCTTGTCTTGTTCCTGTTCTTAGAGGGAATTCTTCCAGTTTTTCCCCATTGAGAATGATATTGGCTTTTGGTTTCTCATATATGGCTTTTATTATGTTGAGGTAATTTCCTTCTATGCCCATTTTCTGGAGAGCTTTTATCATAAATGGATGTTGAACTTTGTCAAAAGCTTTTTCTGCATCTATTGAGATGATCATATGGTTTTTATTCTTCAATTTGTTGATATGGTGTATCACATTGATTGATTTGTGTATATTGAAGAATCCTTGCATCCCAGGGATAAACCCCACTTGATCATGGTGTATGATTTTTTTAATGTGCTGTTGGAGTCTGTTAGCTAGTATTTTGTTGAGGATTTTTGCATCTATATTCATCAGTGATATTGGTCTGTAGTTTTCTTTTTTTGTGACATCTTTGCCTGGTTTTGGTATCAGGGTGATGGAAGCCTCGTAGAATGAGTTTGGGAGTGTTCTGCCTTCTGCAATATTTTGGAAGAGTTTGAGAAGAATAGGTGTTAGCTCTTCTCAAAATGTTTGATAGAATTTGCCCGTGAATCCATCTGGTCCTGGGCTTTTGTGTGTTGGGAGATTTTTAATCAGTGCCTCAATTTCCATACTTGTGATTGGTTTGTTCATGGTTTCTATTTCTTTCTGGTTCAGTCTTGGAAGATTGTATTTTTCTAAGAATCTGTCCATTTCTTCCAGGTTATCCAATTGATTGGCATATAGTTGCTTGTAGTGGTCTCTCATGATGTTTTGATTTCTGAGGTGTCTGTTGTTACTTCTCCTTTTTCATTTCTAATTCTGTTGATTTGCATCTTCCCCCTTTTTTTCTTGATGAGTCTGGCTAATGGTTTATCAATTTTGTTAATCTTCTCAAAGAATCAGCTTTTAGTTTTATTTATTTTTGCTATGGTTTCCTTCCTTTCTTTTTCATTTATTTCTGCTCTGATCTTTATGATTTCTTTCCTTCTGCTCACTTTGGGGTTTCTTTGTTCTTCTTTCTCTAGTTGTTTTAGGTGTAAGGTTAGGTTGTTTATTTGATAATTTTCTTGTTTCTTAAGGTAGAACTGTATTGCTTCACATTTCCCTCTTAGAACTGCTTTTGCTGTGTCCCATAGGTTTTGGGTTGTTGTGTTTTCATTGTCATTTGTATCTAGATATTTTTTGATTTCCTCTTTGATTTCTTTAGTGATTTCTTGGTTGTTTAAGAGTGAATTGTTTAGCCTCCATGTGTTTGTCTTTTTTGCAGTTTTTTTCCTGTAATTGATATCTAGTCTCATGGCATTGTGGTCTGAGAAGAGGCTTGATATGATTTCAATTTTCTTGAATTTGCCAAGGTTTGATTTGTGACCCAAGATGTGATCTATCCTGGAAAATGTTCCGTGTGCACTTGAGAAGAAAGTGTAATCTGTCATTTTTGGATGGAATGTCCTGTAAGTATCAATTAAGTTGAGATGGTCTAATGTGTCATTTAAAGCTTGTGTGTCTTTATTGATTTTCTGTTTGGATGATCTGTCCATTGATGTAAGTGGGGTGTTCAAGTCTCCCACTATTATTGTGTTCCTGTCGATGTCCCCTTTTATAGCTGTTAGCATTTGCCTTATGTATTGAGGTGCTCCTATATTGGGGGCATAGATATTTACCATTGTAATATGTTCTTCTTGAATGGATCCCTTGATCATTATGTTGTGTCCTTCCTTGTCTCTTGTAATAGTCTTTACCTTAAAGTCTAATTTGTCTGATATGAGTATTGCTACTCCAGCTTTCTTGTGACCTCCATTTGCATGGAATATCTTTTTCCATCCCTTTACTTTTAGTCTATATGTATCCCTTGGTCTGAAGTGGGTTTCTTGTAGACAGCATATAGAAGGGTCTTGTTTTTGGATCCATTCAGCCAGTCTGTGTCTTTTGGTTGGAGCATTTAATCCATTTACATTTAAGATGATTATTGACATGTGTGTTCCAATTACCATTTTCTTGGTTGTTTTGGGTTTGTATGTGTAGGTGTTTTCCTTCTCTTGTGTTTGCTACTTAGAGAAGTTCCTTTAGCACTTGTTGTAAGGCTGGTTTGGTGGTGCTGAATTCTCTTAACTTTTGCTTGTCTGGAAAGCTTTTGATTTCTCCCTCAAATCTGAATGAGATTCTTGCTGGGTAGAGTATTCTTGGCTGTAGGTTTCTCTCTTTCAGGACTTTCACTATATCCTGCCACTCCCTTCTGAACTGCAGAGTTTCTGTAGAAAGGTCAGCTGTTATCCTTATGGGTTTTCCCTTATGTGTTGTTTGTTGCTTCTCTCTTGCTGCTTTTAATATTTTTTCTTTGTGTTTAATTGTCATTAGTTTGATTAATATGTGTCTCGGTGTATTTCTCCTTGGGTTTATTCTGTATGGGACTCTCTGTGCTTCTTGGATTTGGTTCATTATTTCCTTTCCCATGTTGGGGAAGTTTTCCACTATAACCTCTTCAAAGATTTTCTCAGACCCTTTCTTGTTTTCTTCTTCTTCTGGGATGCCTATAATTCGAATGTTGGTACGCTTAATGTTATCAGTGAGGTCTCTGAGACTGTCTTCTATTCTTTTTATTCTTTTTTCTTTTTCCTGCTCTGTGGCAGTTATTTCCCCCATTCTATCTTCCAACTCACTTATTGGTTCTTCTGCCTCAGTCATTCTGCTGGTTATAGCATCTAGAGTATTTTTAATGTCAGTTATTTTGTTATCCATTGCTGTTTGTTTTTCTGAGTTCTTATGAACTGTTTCTTGTACTTTCTCTATTTTGTTATCGAGATTTTGTATCATTTTTACTATCATTACTCTGAATTCTTTTTCAGGCATTTTTCCTATTTCCTCCTCATTTATTTGGTCTTGTGGGTTTTTTTCCTGCTCCTTTGCCTGCATGGGGTTTCTTTGTTTCCTCATGATTGTCCAAACTTTTGGGGTTGCTTGTCCTGATGATAGAGATGTTTATAGAAGACTGTCCAAGCCTCAGACTAATGTCCAAGTATTGGATTAAACAGATATTAAGTCTAGGAAACACATACATGTATAAGGCACACAATTACTGAATCCATTAGGACATAAGGCTCTAGAAAGACCTGACAGAACCCCAGTGTGCTATCAGATATTCAAAGAGAAACCCAACAGAAATTGACAACTGAAAGAGAACAAATCAGAGACAAAAGCAAAATCAAGCAAACAACAAATAACACCCTACACATACAAACATCAATCCAGGGAGATTTTGTAAGCTAGGATCAAATATAGAAATGAGCTGGAGTACCACCAGAGAGAATGGAGATTCTCAGAATGTAATTAGACAACTGTAAGCCAAAAGATAAAGACAAAAGCCTAATATTAAATACCAAGGCAGTGCGTCATCTGGAGAATAGAGCGAGGAGTCTGAGCAGATCGATAGTGTTGCTTATAAGTATGTTAAGATAAAATACACTTAAAATGGCTGGAAGAAAGGGGAACAGAGAGCGTAGTGTGGTTGGAAATATGCAAATAAAAAGAAAGGAATAGAAATGTATAAAAGATAGGGATGAAAGGAATGTATGGGAGATATATTGTCCGTACTACCAAAAACTTAGCTAGATATAGAAGTATATAAAAAAGGCAAAAAAAAAAAAAAAGAATAAAAAATATCATTAAGAAATTATGTTATAAAACTTGTAGATCCCTTAGGGCTAAGATCGTATTTAATAAAGAAAAAAAAAAAATCCAGAACAGATCCCAGAATGGACCAGATCAATAGGTATTGATACTACTCTTTCTGTTTCCTTAGAGTCTCAGCTGTAAGTGTCCTTCTCCTCGCCTTGGGTTTTTTTGCATTATTCTATGACCAGCAGAGGTTCCTTTATTGTTCATCTGTAAGCATCGGTGTGTGGGGAGGGAGAGGGTACAATAGTGGCTCCTTCTCCTGGGAGTGAGTGAGCAGTGGCGCACTGTTGTTTCAGTTGGTCTTGGAGGTGCCTGTTGCAGAGGGATGCTGGTGGCTCAGGTGTAAACAGAAAGTCTTAGAGTTGGGCCTCTCTCAGGGTTTTTTTTTGTTGCTGTCGTTGTTTTTTTTTTCTCTGCAGCCTCCCTGCCAACAGGTTCCAAGGGGTTTTAATGTAGCCCCACCCAAGTGCCTGAGGGTGCTTGTTATCCCTGAGCGCCTTAGGTGGCCCAGGGGCGTCTCTCCACTGCCTGTTGCAGAGGCGCGGAAAGAGAGAGAGAGGCTATGCACCTGGCTCCTCCCCCCCGCCCATGAGCCTGCAGCCTCCAGCCGCCATCATGGCCTGGCAGCTCTCAGGGACCGGCACTCCTCTCCGTGGACCTCCTCCCTCCTGTCCTCTCGGTCCATCACCCTACTGGCAACAATGTTTCTCACCCTGAACCAGCTCTCTGATTCCCACGCTCCCGCTCCCGGACCCTCCGTTCAGCCACGGATCGATGTCTCGGTCCAGGAATGCTGAGCTGTGCTGCGGACCCTCCGTATGTTTCTCACTCCCTCCCGTCTGCCACAGCTCCACCGCTTCACCCTCTTTGAGCCCTCGTTGATGCCTCCCTACTGGATATGTTGGGCTCCCCGCAGTCCTTTCTGGTGTCCGAGGCCGTCTGTTGGTGTTCAGCTGGTTCTCTGTGGGAATTATTGCATCCTTCGGTGCACTCCCAATGCATCTGTGGAGAGAGATGCACTCCCTGTCCCTCTACTTCACCGCCATCTTTTTTTCCTGTTTTTTTTCTTTAATGTTTTACATATATGTGCTATATAAGAATGCAATGTTGGTTTACTAAATGGTGCTTTTACACACTTTCATTAGTAGAAATAAGAATACAGTAATAATGATAAACAAAATTGGCTACTTTTATGTTTTTTTTCCTAACAAATCTGATTGAAGAAGAGGATTGTTTATAGTTTTCTTTTACTTTTCATTGGGGAGTCTTGAATGACCTTATCTGAAATTAGGGCTCTTGAAATTCTAAGTGTATGCAGTCATGTAAAATATCATCAGCAAACTCTATAAAATATATTCTATTTTTATGCTGTCCTTGCATTTTTAATCTGGTAAAGTATACATAATATAAAATGTACTTCTTTAACCATTTTTAAGTGTAGTTCTGTGGCATTAAGTATGTTCACATTGTTGTGCAACCATCACCACCATCCAGCTCCAAAACCTTTGTTATTCTCCAGCTAAAACTCTGTCTCCATTAAACACTAACTCCTCATTCTTCCCCTCCCCCAGCATCTGGTAACCACCATTCTATTGGGTTGCCCAAAAAGTTCCTTCGTAAGAGCGTATGAAGAAACCCAATGAACTTTTTGGCCAATCCAATACCTTCTGTCTCTATGAATTTGACTACACTGACTCATGCAAGTGAAATGATAGAATATTTGTCCTTTTGTGACTGGCTTATTTGACTTAGCATAATGTCTTCAAATTCCATCCACCCTGTAGCATGTGTCACAATTTTCTTTCTTTTTAAGGTGGCATAATATTCTATTGTATGTATATACCACATTTTCTTTATCTGTCAATAGACACTTGAGTTGCTTCAACCCTTTTACTATGAACATGAGTGCACAAACATCTGTACAAGTCCCCACTTTAATTTCTTTTTGATATGTTTGCATTTTTAATACAAAGTGAATTATACATTTTTAAAGTGTATTAAAATAAAAAGAGCACATTAGTTAAATATTAGAAAGTAGGATATAGAAAAAAAGAAGAGGGACTGAAACAAAAGTCAGTAATCAGTGTAAGAGAATTTCAAGAGGAGGAAAGAAAGAATATCAACATAGAATTAAAAAGTGGTTAAACCAGTGTATAGATAATTTTCATATATAGTCATATATCTGCCTATGAGCTGGTATTTCTATTCCTTTATTATTCTAGTTTTCTAAAAGTATATGCATTTTGAAAGTTTTGTAATGTTGTTAAATAAACTGAAACATGGCTTTTATTTGGATATATTGTCCTTGAGAGCAAGCTGAATGTTATTGAGGGCGATTATAACTTAACATATGAAAGCAGAGTCAGTCTACTAAACTTAGAAGAAAAAAATATGTGAGTTACTTCTGAGGCTCAATTATATCATCCAATTAAATTGTCATTTGAAACTACTAGGCAATGAACAATAAGATAAATAATTAAAACAACAATAAATAATATTTACAATTGTATCAAAATGTGTAGTATAATGGATACATCTGAAAAAGATGGGAAATACCTATATACTAAAAACTACAAAATATTGCTGATAGGAACTAAAATGACTTAAATATATGGAGTTCACAGGTCATGAGACTCAATATTAAGATATCTAATATTCCAAAATCAATCTACAGCAATATCAATCAAAAATCTAATTGTTTTTTTAAAGAAATTAACAAGCTGATTCTAAAATTCACATAGAAATGCAAAGGACCTAGAATCTAGAATGCCAAATCACTTTCAAAGATCAAATTTAGTGAACTCACACCACCTGGTTTTATGACTTATCATAAAGCTACAGCAATCATAGTGTAGTACAGTGTAAAGACAAGAAAACTGACTAAAGGAGCAGCATAGAGAGCTCAGAAATATACATACAGACACTGGTTTTCAACCAAAGTTCAAAGGCAGTTCATGGCATAAGGATAATATTTTGAACAAATGATGCTGAAACAAATGGATATCCATATGCAAATGAATGAGAGACGATTACCAAGGGGAACTAGGAAGCTTTTGAAGTGATGGACGTGTTCATTATCTTGTTTGTGGAATGATTACTTAAAGAGTTTATACATATTTCAATTTTCATCTCATACACTTGACATATGTGCAATGTGTTAGCATTATATGTTAATTATACATAAATAAAACTATAAGATGTCCTCAGATACATTTAATATACATTTTACTATATATAAATGAAAACATACATAAAATAGAACAAAATATATAATTTATCAAGTAAAAACAAGTATAAATATAGGTAAGCGATGTTACTACATGTTTTCAGTGCATGCTGGGCTTGTCTTACTATTGAGGGGTGTTTGTATGTGTAGTAGCAGTGAAAAAGATGAAGATTTTTGTCTGGTATAGAAGAAATGATTTATTTCCAGTGGGAGAGATAACCTCCAAAGATTATGGCTGCTGGTCCTATTGGTCACAAAACATAATTATAACTAACCCCCAAATCTTATTTTAACATTGACTGTAACAACTAATTCTTAAGTGTTCCTTGGAATGATTTTAACATATTTCTGGAACCCCCATCGTTTAGTGCAGGTAATACTATTTTTGTTATGTTCTTATTTTTTATTTTGATCAGAGTCATAATTTTACCTCTTAGGAAATGACACTTTAGCAAATAAAATAATTAAATAATACCTGAAATTTGATAATAAAATATTGTATATTTTAATGTTTCAGCTGTAGGGTGACTCCTAATGTACATTTAAATTCAAATTTTATTAAAGGTAGGTGTGCAGTGAGTTACATTAATAATAAAACATAATTCTTGAAAAGTGTTAAAAACTGGTCTGGAGTTAGGGTCCCATGCTGTGCTCTTCTGGTGTAAAATATCTAAGGAAGTTTTCTTTGAATGTTATTTGAATCTGTAGCATAGTAGATAGCATCTTATACTTTAGAAATAAGTACATTATTGGTGGTGCCATTGAGATTCAAACAGTTGGTGAAAAGGGCTTCTAATCAAGATGGCAGAGTAGGAGGACGTGTCCTCACTCCCTCTTGCAAGAGCACCGGAATTACAACTAACTGCTGAACAATCATCGACAGAAAGATACTGGAACTCACCAAAAGAGACACCCCACATCCAAAGACAAAGGAGAAGCTGCAATGAGACAGTAGGAGGGGTGCAATTGTATTAAAATCAAATCCCATAAAGGCTGGGTGGGTGACTCACAAGCTGGAGAATGGTTATATCACAGAAGTCCACCCACCAAAGTGAGGATTCTGAGCTCCACTTCAGGCTTCCCAACCTGAGGGTCTGGCAATGGGAGGAGGAATTGCCAGAGAATCAGACTTTCAAAGCCAGTGGGATTTGATTGCAGGACCTCCACAGGACTGGGGAAGACAGAGACTCCACTCTTGGGGGGCATACACAAAAAGTAGTGTGCTCACCAGGACCTAGGGTGAAGAAGCAGTGACCCCACAGGAGCCTGAACCAGACCTACCACTAGTGTTGGAGGGTTGCCTGCAGAGGTGGAGGGCAGCTATGGCTCCCGAGGAGATAGGGACACTGGTGGCAGGGGTTCTGGGAAGTGCTCTTTGGTGTGAGCCCTCCCAGAGTCCACCATTAGCCCCACCAAAGAGCCTGTAAGCTCCACTGCTGGGTAGCCTCAGGCCAAGCAACCAACAAGGTGGAAACACAGCCCCACCCATTGGCAGACAAGCAGATTAAAGTTTTACTAAGCTTGCCCACCCAGCCCAACCCACCATCAGTCCCTCCATCTGGAAGTACACCCGAGCCTCCTAGATAGCTTCCTCCACAAGAGGGCACACAGCAGTATCAAGCAGTATCAGCAGTATTTTGTCTTGTGGAACTGAAAACCACAGCCACAGAAAGATAGAGAAAATGAAAAAAGCAGAGGACTTTGTACCAGATGAAGGGACAAGATAAAACCCCAGAAAAACAACTAAATGAAGAGGAGATAGGCACCCTTCCAGAAAAAGAATTCAGAATAATGATGGTGAAGTGATCCAGGACTTTGAAAAAAGACTGGATGCAAAGTTTGAAAAGTTGCAAGAAAATTTATCAAAGACCTAAAAGAATTAAAGAACAAACAGAGATATGCAACACAATAACTGAAGTGAAAAATACACTAGAAGGAACCAATAGCAGATTAACTGAGGCAGAAGGGCGAATAAGTGACCTGGAAGACAGAATGGTGATCATCACTGATGCAGAAAAGAATAAAGAAAAAAGAATGAAAAGAAAAGAAGACAGCCTAAAAGACTGCTGAGACAACGTTAAACGCACCAACATTCACATTATAGGGGTCCCAGAAGGAGAAGAAAGAGAGAAAGGACCCGAGAAGATATTGGAAGAGATTATAGTGGAAAACTTCCCTAACATGGAAAAGGAAATAGTGACCCAAGTCCAGGAAGCGCAGAGCATCCCAGGCAGGATAACCCCAAGGGAAAAGATGCCAAGACATACAGTAGTCAAACTCACAAAAATTAAAGACAGAGAAAAGTAATTAAAAGCAACAAGGGAAAAACAACAAATAATATACAAGGGAACTCCCATAAGGTTAACAGCTGATTTCTCAGCAGAAACTCTGCAAGCCACAAGGGAGTGGCATGATATATTTAAAGTGATGAACAGGAAGAACCTGCAACCAAGAATACCCTACCCAGCAAGGATCTCATTCAGATTCAATGGAGAAATCAAAAGCTTTACAGACAAGCAACAGCTAAGAGAATTCAGCACCACCAAATCAGCCCTACAACAAATGCTAAAGGAACTTCTCTAAGCAGGAAACATAAGAGAAGAAAAGGACCTGCAAAAACAAAACCAAAAAAATTAAGAAATTTTTAATAGGAACATACATATCGATAATCACCTTGAATATAAATGGACTAAATGCACCAACCAAAAGACACAGACTGGCTGAATGGATACAAAACCAAGACCCATATATATGCTGTCTACAAGAGACCCACTTCAGACCTCGGGACACATACAGATGGAAAGTGAGGGGATGGAAAAAGATATTCCATGCAAATGGAAATCAAAAGAAAGCTGGAGTAGCAATACTCATATCAGATAAAATAGACATTAAAATAAAAAATGTTACAAGAGACAAGAAAGGACACTATATAAAGAATGAGGGATCAATCCAAGAAGAAGAGATAACAATTATAAACATATATATGCACCCAATATAGGAGCACCTCAATACATAAGGCAAATGCTAACAGCTATGAAAGAGGAAACTGACAGTAACACAATAATCGTGGGGGACTTTAACACCCCACTTACACCAATGCACAGATCATCCATAAAGAAAATTAATAAGGAAACACAAGCTTTAAATGACACAATAAATCAGCACTTGATTTAATAGATATCTATAGGACATTACATCCAAAAACAGCAGATTACACATTCTTCTCAAGTGCACATGGAACATTCTCCCAGATAGATCACATTTTGGGTCATAAATCAAGCCTTGGTAAATTCAAGAAAATTGAAATCATATCAAGCATCTTTTCTGACCACAACTCTAGGAGAATAGAAATCAATTACAGGAAAAAAAAACTGTAAAAAAACACAAGCACATGGAAACTAAACAATACGCTACTAAATAAACAAGAGATCACTGAAGAAATCAAAGAGGAAATCAAAAAATACCTAGAGACAAATGACAATGAAAACACAATGAACCAAAACCCATGGGATGCAGCAAAGGCACTTCTAAGAGGGAAGTTTATAGCAATACAATCCTACCTCAAGAAACAAGAAAAATCCCATATAAACAATCTAACCTTACACCTAAAGAAACTAGAGAAAGAAGAGCAAACAAAACCCAAAGTTAGTAGATGGAGAGAAATCATAAAGATCAGAGCAGAAATAAAGAGACAAAGAAAACAATAGCAAAAATCAATAAAATGAAAAGCTGGTTCTTTGAGAAGATAAATAAAATTGATAAACCTCTAGCAAGACTCATCCAGAAAAAGAGGGAGAGGACTCAAATCAATAAAATTAGAAATGAAACAGGAAAAGTTACAATGGATACTGCAGAAGTAAAAAGCACCATAAGAGACTTCTACAAGCAACTATATGCCAGTAAAATGGACAACCTGGATGAAATGGACAGATTCTTAGAAAGGTATAAGCTTCCAAGACTGAATCAGGAAGACGTAGAAAATATGAACAGACCAATCACAAGTAATGAAATTGAAAGTGTGATTCAAAATCTCGCAACAAACAAAAGTCCAGGACCAGATGGATTCACAGGTGAATTTTATCAAACATTTAGAGAAGAGCTAACACCCATCCTTCTCAAGCTCTTCCAAAACATTGCAGAGGAAGGAACACTCCCAAATTCATTCTATGAGGCCACCATCACCCTGATACCAAAACCAGACAAAGATACTACAAGAAAAGAAAACTACAGACCAATATCACTGATGAATTTAGATGCAAAATCCTCAACAAAATACTAGCCAACAGAATCCAACAACACATTAAAAGGATCATATACCATGATCAAGTGGGGTTTATCCCTGGAATGCAATGATTCTTCAGTATATGCCAATCAATCAATCAATGTGATGCACCATATTAACAAACTGAAGGATAAAAACCACATGATCATCTCCATAGATGCAGAAAAAGCTTTTGACAAAATTCAACACCCATGTATGATAAAAACTCTCCAGAAGGTGGGCATAGAGGGAACCTACTTCAACATAATAAAGGCCATATATGACAAACCCACAGCAAACATCATTCACAATGGTGAAAAATTGGAAGCATTCCCTTTAAGATCAGGAACAAGACAAGGATATCCACTCGCCACTACTATTCAGCATAGTTTTGGAAGTCCTTGCTACAGCAATCAGAGAAGAAAAAGAAATCAAAGGAATCCAAATTGGAAAAGAAGAAGTAAAACTGTCACTATTTGCAGATGACATGATACTATACATAGAAAACCCTAAAGATGCCACCAGAAAACTACTTGAGCTAATGAATGAATTTGGTAAAGTTCCACGATACAAAATTAACACACAGAAATTACTTGCATTTCTATACACTAACAATGAAAGTTCAGAAAGAGAAATTAGGGAAAGAATCCCATTCACCATTGCAACAAAAAGAATCAAATACCTAGGAATAAACCAAACCAATGAGGTGAAAAACTTGTACTCAGAAAACTATAAGACACTCATGAAAGAAATCAAAGAAGACACAAACAGATGGAGGGACATACCATGTTCTTGGATTGGAAGAATCAAAATTGTGAAAATGACTATACTACCCAAAGCAATTTACAAATTCAATGCAATCCTGATCAAATTACCAATAGCATTTTTCACAGAACAAGAATAAGAAATTTTATGATTTGTATGGAAACGCAAAAGACCCTGAATAGCCAAAGCAATCTTGAGAAGGAAAGACGGAGTTGGTGGAATAGGGTTTCCTAACTTCAAACTATACTACAAGGCCACAGTGATCAAGACAGTATGGTACTGGCACAAAAACAGAAATATAGATCAATGGAACAGCATAGAAAGCCCAGAGAAAATCTATGTTCAACTAATCTATGACAAAGGATGCAAGGATATACAATGGAGAAAAGGCAGCCTCTTCAATAAGTGGTGCTGAGAAAACTGGACAGCTACATGTCAAAGAACGAAATTAGAATACTCCCTAACACCATACACAAAAATAAACTCAAAATGGATAAAATTCCTAAATGTAAGGCCAGACACTATACATCTCCTAGAGGAAAACATAGGAAGAACACTCTTCGACATAAATCACAGAAAGATCTTTTTTGATCCACCCCCTAGAATAATGGAAATAAAAACAAAAATAAATAAGTGGGACCTAATGAAACTTCAGAGCTTCTGCACAGCAAAGGAAACTATAAGCAAGATGAGAAGACAACCCTCAGAATGAGAGAAAATATTTGCAAATGAATCAACAGACAAAGGATTAATCTCCAAAATATATAAACAGTTCATCCAGCTCAATATCAGAAAAACAAACAAGCCATTCAAAAAATGGGCAGAAGACCTAAGTAGACATTTCTCCAAAGAAGACATACGGATGGCTAAGAGGCACATGAAAAGCTGCTCAACATCACTAATTCTTAGAGAAATGCAAATCAAAACGACAATGAGGTATCACCTCACACCGGTTGGAATGGGCATCACCAGAAAATCTACAAACAGTAAATGCTGGAGTGGAGAAAAGGGAACGCTCTTGCACTGTTGGTGGGAATGTACATTGATACAGCCACTGTGGAGAACAGTATGGAGGTTCCTTGCAAAACTAAAAATAGAGTTACCACATGACCCAGCAATCCCACTGCTGGGCATATACCCAGAGAACACCATTATGCAAAAAGACATATGCACCCTGGTGTTCACTGCAGCACTATTTACAATAGCCAGGACATGGAAGCAACCTAAATGTCCATCAACAGATGAATGGATAAAGAAGGCATGGTCCATATATACAATGGAATATTACTCAGCTGTAAAAAGCAATGAAACTGGGACATTTGTAGAGACATGGATGGACATAGAGACTGTCATTCAGAGTGAAGTGAGTCAGAAAGAGAAAAACAAATATTATATATTAACACATATATGTGGACTATAGAAAAATGGTAAAAATCAACTGGTCTGCAAGGCAGGAATAGAGACACAGATGTAGAGAGCAAACATATGGACACCAAGTGGGGAAAGTGGGGATGGTTGGGGGGGAATGAATTGGGAGATTGGGATACCAAATTGTACACTTTAAATATATGCAGTTTATTGTATGTTAACTGTATCTAAATAAAAGTTCTTTAAAAAAGTACATCATTAAAAAGCACTGTAATAAAAATGGCTAGATGTATGGATCTGTTATTTTGTCTGAATTTTGATCAGTGTGAGGAACAATAATACTTTTATATTCTGTTATACCGCCAAATTGCAATGCAATAAGTGTTTACTTTACACTTTTGGAAAACCAATTTCAAATGTCCAGCTTCCAGCAGATTTTCAACTGCTGGAAGTTCAACTACAGTATCTTTCCATAAGCCACAGTCCTATCAATTTACAAACCATATTTTTTTCTTTAGGCAGATTGTTTAAAGTGCAAGTAAACTCCACTTTCTCATGTTTTGACAAGGATCTTTAGCTTTATGCATTTACCACTAAAAGGCAGGTGTTAAATTGAATTAAATTACCCTCATATAACACATGATGAAATAAAACTATTTTCTCCTTTATCCTAACATTTATAATTTTTATTCAAGGAGTTTAATTATTCAAGCCAGTATAGTATCATGGTTAAGAATATAAGCTCTGAAATAAGACTACATGCGTCAAATGTATAACAAATACAAAAAGACTACAATTTATTCAATTCTGGATTTAAATCTGTTTAGTTTATAATAATGGTATATACCAGAAAAATAATGAAAATTAGATAAAAATGAATTGCTCTTTCTAGTAATAAGGCTAATTACATAACTTGAAAACTATCACAAGTAAAATAAGTACAAACAAAACATTGGATTTTATATATATGTATATAATACATATATACACTACATATATATGTATATATATATGTGTGTATAATATTTGTATATAAGTATATATACATATATATAGTACATGTATATATGTAATCATGTATAATAATATTTGTGTATCTATAATAACATTATGAAGCTGGTATCAAATTAAAGCATCCATCGGACCCCAATACAAAGTCACAGAAATCCTTGGAGGTAAGCAAGCCCCCTACGTATTTTTGAGGAAATCTTAGGCTTCTGCTTTCCTGATTGCTTGATGAACTGAGAACAAGATATTTGTAAGTTTTTCTCCAAATGAACTTCTTAATACAGATGGAATTAAGAGAAACTAGCAAGTCTAGTGGTTTCAAGGGACTCAGACATAAATTGTAGAAATATGGCAATTTAAGACCGATTTCTTCACAAGCCATGTGCTGAATGAGGATCTGCAAGGGAAGCTGGAAAGCTAGGCCAAATGTAGAAAAAAGGCAGAATGAAATCTCCTGCAGTCTGCTGACGCTCAAATAAGAAAATACCAGCCTGAAAGTGGAGACCTGCTTCAAGCACATAGCTGGTTTTACACTCAAGAAATTTAACAGATTTTGAAACTGAATGGTCAGGAGTCTAGAAAGCTGGACTGAACACTTGAAGGGCAAAATTATATTTTTCACAGACTTCAGGGCTGAGTAGAGGTAAACCTGTAAATTTTTAATTAAAACCTGGGAAAATCACAAACTAGAAAAAGGAGTGAGGCAGAAGTTCATTGGACTCCCTAAAACAGCAGACAAACACAACAAAACTCAATGCCTTACTAGTTTGAGATTAGTAATTCCTCACCACCTCCAAACCTCCTTGGCGGTTGATCAGGGGTCTTCAAGAAACATACAAAGTTCACCATACAACCTAACATGTCTAGACGTAAAGAGGCAGGAAACTACTGCTGATAAGTAAGAGGAAATATAAACAATAGAAGCAGACCCACAAATGACTCAGAGGTTATATTTAGCAGATGATGACTTTAACAAAATTATAATCAATATGTTCAATCAAAATGTATAAAAATGGACAAACAATGAATACGCTGATCGGTTCAAAGAGAATTTAATTGTATAAAAATAGTCAAATAGATAATCTTGAAAAAGAGGTAAAGAACTGTGTCTGACCAAGATGAATAAACAAATACTAGGTTTGACCTCTTTCTCTAAACCACTAGAAAAGTGGAGAAAATATATATTTTCAAACATCGGACAGCTGGAAGCCCAAAGGTCTCCTAACTTCTCCCTAGAGATATTTTCCAGACTTCAACACAGGGAGAGAGAAACCAAGCAGAACAAGGCAATTTCATTGAGTTGAAGAAATGGAGTTTGGAGTTTGGAAAGGCTAAGCTAGCTGGATTTTCAGAAGAGAATACTAAAGACAAAGAGGTATACTGACAAAAAGGCCAGATATCTATATAGGTTCCTCTTGAAAATTTTGCTGAATTCTAAGGTATAATGCCTGGGGAGAAACATCGCGTAGCTCCACCAAACACTACTGGGAACCTGTAAACTCAACACTGTCGGAATTGTTCCCAAGGCTGAGAAACTTTTGAGTACTAATCAACAGTATAAATAGATTAGAACTAAGAACTACAAAATCCAGTATTATTTATTATCTAGGGTAATTTTGCACATGCTTAATGAACTGCAGATAATGAAATGTGTGGAGAAATTTTAAAAGAATTTAAAACAAAGTTCAGTTAAGTTCCCCGTTAGAATATGTGGACCATATAAACATGGATTTTGTCTTATTTCTTTGCTGAGTCACCAATAACTTTGATATTGCTCTGCACATAGTAATCACTGTGAAATTGTTTGTTACATGAAGCACAAATAACTGTGCTGTCATTTGATATATGTATCCAGTTCTGTCCAGTAATATTATGGACTGTCTTTCCTAGCCTCAATTATCAAATTCCTTATGGGTTTTTCAACTTTCTAAAATCACATTCTCATAAAAATTAAGTGACTTAGGTCACACAGATATTAATTAAAAACCAGGGTTCAAGTTCATGTCCCCTGAAAATTTACCTAGAAATGTTTTACTACATTACACTTCCATACTAGATTACACTATGTGTACAGTTATCAATAAGCACAATCCAAACCATTGATTCACCTAATAAACACACCCAAATCAAAATGGTAACTTTTCAACCTATCAATATGGTAATTCAGGAACCCTTGAAAAGCCTCTTCAAAATTATACATACGATTGCATGATGATGATTGTCTAAAACTCTTGTATTTTTCCATATATCCTATAGAAGTAAACGTGATTTTCTTCTCAGCTTGTCTATATAAATGTATGTGTTCCATTACAGAGTTAGCAAAACTTGCTTATGTTTTACATGATAGCCACTTTTGCTTCTTTAAATAACAAATAAGTTATTGTTGACAATTTCTTCTATTAAGACAACTGATTTTTTTCTATTTGTTATTCATTAGGAAAACATGATAAAGTTAATTTTAAAAATTAAAAATATATAAATTTTATTCAGCAAATTATCACAAATGTTATAGCCTGGTATACCTTGATAAATGGAATTTTTGTTTTTGATAGCTAAATTAATTCAAATATTAAAAAATACATATACCATTTGTAAGTAAAAAAAGTCAGACTAAAATATATGATTAGCTGCATTTAAACAAATTATATAATCAATGTTGAGAACCACCATACAATATTGCTGCCAAAATGTCTTTAAGAAACACACACACACCAAAAAACTATGAGAAGAGGTTGAACACAGTTGACATAACAGTTATGTCTGACTAGTGTGGGGGGCTCCATGCCCGAAGTGGTCATTTTAGTCACTCATGTTCTCTTTCCACAGTGCTACCTTCTCTAGAATACTGCCCAGATATCCCTCAAGATATTCTTTCCCTCTGCTCTTTTTTCCCTTTTTAAAAATTATTGTCTACATTTAAGATTCCTATATTGCTCACCTGGCTTATTGCAATAAGCGCCAATTTATTCTTTTTGCCTTTAATGTTTGACGTAATAATTTATTATCTGCATAACTACCAGAGTTAACTTCTTAAAAGTTATGCATTATGTCATTGCACTGTACACATCCTTCAAGAGTCTTGCATTTCCTACAGAAAGGAAGTCCAGATTTCTGTGTCAGGCAAATCAGGTGCATCACAATTACTTTTGCCTACCGTGCTACTGTATTCTCCATGTACTGTACTTACTCTACCCTTTCTCCATAGTTTTCCTGGATTTCTTAGAATAAGTTTATTTTATCCTTCAAGGTGTAATTTTTAACTAAGCATGAAAACTAGTGACCTGAGGTGCTTGTCTGAATTTCTCTTTTCTCCAGTACATGGAGAGTCATTCAAGATTAACAAGATAACACATGAAAAGATGTTCAACATCACTAATTATCAGAGAAATGCAAGTCAAAGCCACAATGAGGTATCACCTCACATCGATCAGAATGGCCATCATCACAAAATCTGGAAACAACAAATGTTGGAGAGGGTGTGGAGAAAAGGGAACTCTCCTGCAGTGTTGGTGGGAATGTATATTGGTACACCCACTGTGGAAAACAGTTTGGAGGTTCCTTAAAAAACTAAAAATAAAACTACCATATGATCCAGTAATCTCACTACTGGGCATATACCCAGAGAAAACCATAATCCTAAAAGAAACATGTACCATAATGTTTATTGCAGCACTATTTACAATAGCCAGGACATGGAAGCAACCTAAATGCCCATTAACAAATGAATGGATAAAGAAGATGTGGCATATACATACAATAGAATATTACTCAGCTATAAAAAGGAATGAGATGGAGCTATATGTCATGATGTGGATAGACCTAGTCTGTCATACAGAGTGAAGTGAGTCAGAAATAGGAAGACAAATATTGTATGCTAACTCATATATACGGAATCTAAAAGTGGTACTGATGAACTCAGTGACAAGACAAGAATAAGGACGCAGATGCAGAGAATGGACTGGAGAACTCGAGGATTGGGGCAGTGGGGGGTGAAGGGGAAGCTGAGACGAAGTGAGAGAGTAGCATAGACATATAAATACTACGAACTGTAAAATAGATAGCCAGTGGGAAGTTGTTGTATAACAAAGGGAGTTCAACTCGAGGATGGATGATGCCTTAGAGGACTGGGACGGGGAGGGTGGGGGCGGAGTTGAGGGAGGGAGGGAATACGGGGATATGTGTATAAATACAGATGATTGACCTTGGTGTACCTCAAAAACTGGTAGAAGAGTGTAAAGCAATTATATTCCAATAAAAAAAAAAGATTGATATGTTGTTTATTTATGCCCCAAAATGCATTTAATGAACAGTCTACAGTAAGTACTCATTGAAATTTTTTTCTATAAAATAGTGAGAATATATGTTTAAAAAGTTGAGTATATATGAATAATACACATTATCTAAACCTATTCTCATATAATGTTTAAAATAAAAAAACAGAGCAAAATTAAGCTGAATAGAATTACCAAAGTAAATCCTTTTGTTTTCATTAATGTTTTAGTGAATTATTTTACAAGACATTGAACTGAAACAATAGTAATTTTTCAGATCATCTCACCAATTTACAAGGTCACTAAGTATAGAAAAGCCATGCAAATCATATTCTTAGGCAGTATTGAGTTTTCAAAGTTTTCATCAAATATTATTAAGTATTCTCAAATTCTTCACTCTACCAGCATTCTCAACATAGAACATTCTCCTTAGAGCATCATATTTTCAGAAACTGTAAACATGCCACCAATTATGCACATAATATGGACTGAATAAAGCCCATTTTCTTGTATCTTAACAAGTGATTCAGCCAAAGATGTATTATTCCAAGCAATTTCAAAGCTATAACCAGCCCTAATGTCCTTAAAATGAAGTAATTGGAAAGTCAGCAACATTTAATTTGGTGATAAGACAATTTAATTTAGAACTTCCTGAATTCTGTGTCTTTAAAATTTCAGTAGTTTCAATAGTGAATTACAAACTTTGTCTTCCAATAAAGGATACTATTTTTTTAAAAGGGAGGGGGGAAGACATATCAAGATCAAATTAACAGGAGGGAATTTTAAGCTTGTGTTTTGCGTTTTGCACAGATTCTCCAAGCTGGAAATTCCCTATCTTTCTACTTACAAAAGAATTACAAATATCTAATTAAGATAAAATAACCCAAATACATAGTTGCCCTTTAGAAATGTTCCATCTCATGTGAAATGTTTTCAGAGATTATATAAATATACACATTTTAAATATAAATACTTCTGTGATTCTGCTCTATAACTGTCATAAATTTTTGATATTTAATAAGCATTTTATTTTAGAAAAGTTTTTATTTGCAGAAAATTTGCTAGGATGGTTCAGACAGTTCCCATTACCTGATGCAGTCTAAGAATGCACTGATGAAAGGGATGCCAGCCTCACTCAGTCTGGTGTTGGTTCTTTTTAGAGTAGGACTGCCAGTGGGGGAGGTAGTCACAAAGCTTGGCTTGTTAACAGCAATGAGGATGACAGATCTTTAAAGTAATAGGGGCCAAATGGCAGCACTTAACTGCCAGAAGCCATAGTGTCACATTTATTATAGCAATGATAAGGTTGCAGGTGCTGTCATGGGGCTGCACCTACAGAGAGTTCTGGAGATGGTTAATAGAACACAGTAGTCTGTTTCTAGGGCAAAACATGTGAAGCAAATGAAGATGATGCTTAACCTCTACAAGTAGAAGAAAGCATAAATTTAGGAGCAAAGTGTTTAGAGCAATTGCCATCATAATAAGTCACAATCCCTTTTTCACTTCCTTAGCCTGAGCCAATATTCAGATATAGAATTCATTGACTGAAAAGGTAGCCAGCTCCCAAGAGGAATGGCCCCACAACACTGCAACAAGTATATTTTGTAATGATTGCTCCAGCCCTGCCCCAAAGAAACCTTCAGCCATTTATTTCGTTGAATTTGTTATTTGGACAGGGAAACTTCAGGACATTTCAAGACTGTTGAACAATGAGTCTGAGTTGATATTTTCAACCAGAGACATGAAGCATCAATCCTGCACCCTCTTAGATTAGGAGCATACAAGGGCCTAAGTAATAAATGGAGTCCCAGATAAACTTCACTGGTGCAATGACTCACCCGCTTGTAATTTCCCTGGACCGCAAATGTGTAATCTTTACATTGGGTCCTTGGCATGTTGTATAAGATCTCTCATAGTGAGAAGGCCAAGTGGAAGTCTCTGAATCTATTCCTCTCACCAGCCAAGACAGTAAATAAAAATAGTATTGCATCTTAGAGTGGAAGAAAATGAAGATGGCACCACCTTTAAAGATCTGAATGATGTAAGCATGGTTGTCCGTATCATATGGACATTTAATGAGCAAGTCTGACTTCTGTAGGAACCAGAAGAATCTAGGAAGATGACTACTCAACCAAAGGCAATCCACATCAGAGCTACCCTACAGAACACAGTATTGTTGCTAAAACAGATTAATAAGTCCTCAGGTATATGATATGTGGCCATTGATATGACAAATGTATTGCTTTCTAATTAGAATCAGAAACAGTTTCCATTGTTTTGAATGGACAATAGTATTTACTCATAGTTTTGAACTAGGGTTATGCTAAATCTCTTATCCTCTGTCCTAATATAGTCTCAAAAGCTCTAGACCACTTACATATCCTGAGAAATATTTTAATATCACATTATTGTAATATAGCAATAATATCACACTTAATGACTGTAATTAAGCAAGAGATCCTTAGTATTCTAGATGCTATGATGCCAGATAGTGGGTAATAAACCCTACAGTTTCAGGGACTTGCCCTGTCAACCAAAAATTTAGGGATCCGGTGGTTTGGGGCATAACAGAACAACACCACCAAAGTAAAAAAAAAAAAAAATTACTGCATCCCTAAGTTTCTAAATGTTGGATTGCACTTGGTATATATATTTTTATCTGTAAAGAGTTAGAGTAAAAATATCCATGTTCTTACACTTATAACAAAGGCAGAATGAATCTTAATCTTATCTAACAAATAATATATGTGTGAACCCCTAATTCATTTACTTGCTCATTCAGCTTTCCTGATTTAGATATCCAAATAAATACATACAATAATAAAAGTATGTCAAATGTCCTTGATTTGATTAGGGATGTTATTTTTCTGATTTTAGCTTAAGTTTTAATGAAAAATTAAATTTACTTACTCTGATGTTTGTTGGCTTGATTGTTATAGAAATTCATTTTGTAGTTTGTTAGACTCTCATTGTGTTTGGATCAGCTAGGACATAGATATCATCATTTACTGCTTTTCAAATTAATTTAACCAATGGAACTCTTATTTCCAAGTGAAATATTTTCCCATCATTACAGAAAACAGATCAAAGCAGATTTGCTCTTATTAAAGCAGGGGTACAAATTAATTTTTCTCTGGGGACTTGGGTATCTCTGGGCAATCCCAAAGCTCCCCAGACACTAATCAAGTTCAGTGACCCCATTTTTTTTTAAATGAAGAAGGCTTCTTCCTGAGAGCAACATAATGGATACTGGCAGGACTAGGTATGGAGGCTAGATTCTTGCCTTTTAATTCTAGTATTTACATTATATCAGACTTGACAACCACTAATGATTTTACGATGACAAAACTTTGAGGGAAAATATTTCCAAAAAGTATTTCAAAATAATTAATTTTAAAAAGTATTGATGGCGCTTAACATCATTTCACACTCACGGTTCTAGTCCCTATAAACCTTTCCTAATCGAGCCATCAGCCCCATAAAATTTACTTCCATTAGTGTTTCCTCTACTGTACTATAATTAATCCTTTACTTTTCTGTCATTATCTGCAGTAGAAACATAAAAAACAGGAAAACTATTATTTCATGTTTTACCTAACATAGAAATTAGAACTTAGAGCACAAATAAATATTTGTTTAATCAATTAATTAATCTCATAGTTTTTGTCATTTCTTTTTACCTTGTATATATTAAAGGGATATTGACAAGGAAAGCAATCATTACTTCTTAGTTTTTTTGTATAAATCAATATTTGAAAATTTTAAAAGAAATAATTTTTATTTTGTAGAGTCTCAATTTTATATGGAAGTTAATCTGTCGTATTCCATCCATTGCATGAGCCTAACTCCATTTCAGACATAGTTTAAAAAGACTACAGTGACTTCTGTATAAAATGCACTTTATGAACAAATCCTGAGCAATGACAAGGCAAAGCTCTTTTACATTCATAATGGCTATTGGAAGCACGACACAAAAGATATATATAAAAATGTAGTTAATAAGCAGCTTTATCAGAAATTTGATAGTCAACAAAGAAACAACAAAATCTTGTTACTGGTTATACATTAAGATTTAGGCATGTGGTTTTGTATTTGTGTATGTATAAATATTAATGTACATGAATAAGGCTAGATTTAAATAATATGCTGGAGAATATTCAAACACAAGAGAGTTACCTAAGAATGTGAATTATCACTGGTGCAAAAGTTAATGTCATTAAATATTGAAAAATTCGAGATTGATCACCATAGAAAGATATGGCCAACATTGTCCTAATCATACCAGAGATCAGAGTATCCTCTTCTCCCACAGGTTTCTTTGTTCATGGTAAAAGAATGTGTGAATTACCTTTGCAATTATATAAATACATTTAAAATTGAGTCCTTTACTAAGTAATTCTTGCCAATAAATCAGTTCTATTTTTTCTTATAGCTATGTGTTTGGTGCTTTTTGGAAAGAAACACTTTTGCTGAAAATTCAAATTTATGCAAATTACAGCATGGATAAAGTATAGTTTTGTATAGAATTATGACCTAATCTTTTTCTTGTATTTGGAACAATGGAGTCTCATGGTCCTTAAAAAGAATATTATTTTGAGCTAAGCAGCACTTTTTCTTTTTTCAAAATAATTAGCATTCTAGCAATAAATTTCAATACGCATAGCAAAGCTATCCTTTTCACCTTACCCCCACAATCAACAACAAAAATCAACTGTGGAAATTTAAATATACTTTCAAATATTAGTATTTAAAGCATACACAAGCATCCCTGGGATACCACCTCAGCCATCTTACCCCGTTGCCTTCCGCCTCACCCTTTCAATTCTACTTTAGCTATCAGGAAGTGGTACCTTGGCATCATTTTGGAAAATTCAAGTGTGATTGGCCCAGATGCCATTCAGTTCCACAGCCTGTAAATGTGTAACCCTCTCTTTGCATTTTTGGGATTTCTGGTGTTCATTTTTTTATGGAGATGATGCCTGCATCCTTGTATCCTGAGGTCTTCTTTATTTTCAAAATTCATCACACTGTACAGTCAGTCATTTTAGAGATGTTCGTGTGCAAACCACTGTGTGAGTTTTAGTCTAATTTATTTGTAATTTGAGGGATTAAGTAGAGGTACTGATAACTGTTCAGCCTTCTTCGGATTTCACTTAGCATCTTATACCTTCTTTTCATTTACCTCCTTTTACTTTCCTGGTGCTTGGAAATTTTCCCCATTTTATGTAAGAAATCTTTCCATTGTCTTGAAGCTTCAATATCAAGGGACAGCAGGATTTTCATTGGGAAATCCACTACTTTCAAATATGTGTGTAAAATCCAATGAGGTGCTTATCAAAACAGAGCCCTTCATGGCATCAATATCTTTCCTCCTATGAACTGAGTGGGAGATAGAGAAGCAAACCAAGAAAACAAAGATGAAAGATTTTCTATCATAGGGGTATAGACTGTAATCTGGAGAGGCTTCTCTGACACTCTTTGTGTTCTGAGAACTACAGTTCTACTTCAGGAGCTTAGAAATTCTTGAGGATTCTCTTCTTTGTTTAGAATCTAATTCTGTATTCTCTTATACCGTGTCATATTTCATTAAACATTATTTTTGTATGACTACTGCTGTGTACTCATATCCCCCAATTCTATTTGTAAACTACAGGAATTTTGTTTTTTAAACTCCCTTCCTCTGACAACCTGATCTTCTTAGAACTTTAAAAAGCCCCTTTCTGTAAATATTAAATTTCTAGTTTTCGTAAGTTGCTCTCACCTCTTTATAGAATTCTGGGCAATTACTTTGAATGATAATAAATATTCATTTAGTTATTTACATATCATATTTGAACTGTGTAGACATCACATTCATCAGTTTGCACTCAAAAATTCTCTTATAATCCTGACTTTCTATTATAGTTCTAAATATTTTACCCTTGAAACTTCAGAATACCCATCAACACCCATTCTTTCTCTGCAAGTACGATACCCAAAATGGCCTTCTTCTCCTTTGGGGTCTAAATCACAATATCAGATATATACAATATCTTTATTCATTCCACACATACATTTATGTTTCCCTTGACCATATTGTCAGCAGGGCACATGCTACTCATCTTCTGGATTTTCTCCTTGAGTACAGAATTCTGTTTAAATTCTTAGAGGAGGGTTCTGAGATTTCGTTGAGAATTCATTTTTCTATTAGAGATATAGTAGATGCTTGAACTATATTGCCTTATTTAAATTTCCCAGAAATATTAAAAGATACATGGTATTATTTCTTTATCTACAGTGACAGAATTAAGGTATAATTTGCTAGGTCTGCTATAACAAAGTACAATAGACTGAGGGACTTAAAAAAGAGAATTTATTTTCCTCACAGTTCAAGAGGCTGAAAGTCTGAGATCAAAGTGTAAGCAGAGCTGCTTTCTTGAGTACTTGGTCTTTGGTTTATAGGTGACCATCTTTTCCTTTGTGTCTTCACATCGCCTTTCCCCTTGTGCTTATTTGTGTCATTATCTCTTCTTATAACGACTCCACTGACCTTGGATTAGGGTCCACCCTAAGAACCTCATTTTACTTTTTTAAATACTTTATTTCTAAATGCAGTCAATATTCTGAGCTGGTGGAGGTTCAGCATATGAATTGCCTGGGGAGAGGGGGTACAATTCAGCCCATTACAGGAGATCAAATTTCTTCAACAAACTGTCAAAGATGGAAAATGGTAGAGCCAGACTGTGTCACAGTTCTTTGCAGCAGTGCCTCTTGGTAGTCACTAAAGTAAAGGGTAGGGTGTTTTCTCTTCATTAAGAGAAAAGTAAAGGTAAACTATCAATTATTTCCTGGGACATATGTACTGGGGATATTTCTGCCAATTAATCTATAACAGTTTCTGCCTTAGCATATGCAGTTTATACTTTCTTCTGCACACACAATAAGACTAAAACAAAGCACTGTCTTTTGTTTGTTTGTTTTTAATATGTCTTCCAAAGTAGGACAATTCTTAAGATGACTTGCAGTATTGAATTCTGGCTCTGAAGTAGTAAATCATGTCATTACACAGATCTCAATCAGTTTGTCATTCAGCTAAAGCAATTTTTATTCTTACTATGATATGTTCATTTGTTTTTCACTAAATTTTAAAACTTCTTATTTAGATTGTAAACTGTAGCAGGCTTTGTACACATTATAACCACTTATTTGCATTTTTTTTTTACAAATTTGTTGTCATATTGGGTGGTTTTTGGCCCAATTGTCTAGTTTACCATCATCTGACAACCACTGAGTATTTCAGGAATTTATATATGGGTATACTTTCAAGAACCGCAGAGGATCTGGGATTTTACTTTACTTACAAAATAACATGTTTTTTATTATTTTAAAAAGTTTATTTTTAGGCTGCATGGGCTTTTCGTTGTGGTGTGCAGGCTTCTCTCGTTGTCTCTCGTGGGCTTCTCTAGTTGTGGCACACAGGCTCCAGAGTGCATGAGTTCAGTAGTTGTGGCACACAGGCTTCTCTCTAGCTATGGTGCAAGGGCTTAGTTTCCCCCTTCCCCCACCTTCCCCAGCATACGGATCTTAGTTCCAACCAGGGATCAAGCCTGCGTCCCCTGCATTAGAAGGCAGATTGTTAACCACTGGACCACAGGGAGGTCCCCAAGAGAACATGTTAACTGGACAGTTTCATAAGATACTGACGAGAGATGAGATTCCTGGGTCAGAGACAAAGATATGTATTACTCACTGCACAGCAAGCAGCATGAGCCTCATGTTCATGGTGGCTCTTCATGTGTCCTTAATCCCATAGTGGAGACTTGGAAGAAAGTATGTGGGTACTGTGAACACAATAGATTTGTGTCACAGCTAAAGAACCTAATGCAGCTTATTGAATTTGATAATAGGCTTTGATAAACCTTCCTGATCTTTATCTTGGAGGGAAATATCAACATTTAGGTCTGGAAAGTAACACTATTTCTGTCATTCAGATTTTCACTATCCAAAAGTTCTTGAAAAGACAACGTGAAATGGAAGTTGTTAGTGCCTCTGCTTGTAAGATATGCATAAATGCAAGAAAACCATAGAGAATTGTGTCCCAAAATGGAGAAGCTTAAATGAATAAAATCTATCTTGTAATTGCTCATCAACAGTCATGCATCACATAGTATTTGCCCACTCTGCTTACATTTGGTTCATAAAAGTAAATAGCTTATCTTTCATTTAATGCTTCTTTTAGGCTACGTTTGAATGATTTGAAAACAAAGCCATTTCCTAAGTATTCAACCAAAAAAAGTAATATGTTACAACTTCAGTCATTGCTATAAAAAGTACATTTTATTCATGCACACACCTGTATAAAAAGCAAACAGGAGTTTCTCCATATTTCAGAATTCATGTGTGTAGTTACTGCATCATTTAGTTCAGCTCTTCATCTGAAAGATAATATTTGGATAAGGTCATATGTGAATAATTTTTGTTCTAATAGTCTTCTTACATTTAGTTAAAGCACAGTATCAAATCTCTATTTATTGAGGAGGTATATTCCTTATTTTGTCTATTTAACAAAGAGCTGTAATTTGTAACTAGATATTTGGGAAAGAAAGCTACTGTTTTCCCTGTTTCTGTGTACACATACTCTAATTTCATGTTGATTTCATAATGGGGTGTATGTATGCCATGCAATTAGATGCTTTCAACAGAATCGTTTTTTACTTAAAGCTTATGAGGTCAGCGATGTAATTGCTGTAATTTGGTTGACCAAAAGAGCCAACTAATTGGACAATGATGAATGATGCAATATCTCGTTATTGGATGCAATTACTTGAGGCTGGAAAAGTTGTAGCTTTTTGTTTTTGTTTTTTATTTGTTTGTTTTGAGAGGACTCATAAAGGTCTTTTATATTGATGGGAGAAATTTGTTAGTATTTATTTCTGCTCTGTAGTAACATTTGTGATTTTTTTTTTCAAGTCCTGAAAAGAAATTCTACCTGGTTGTAATTAATAGGTCTCATTTCTTTATCTGCCTCCAGTTCAACTAGAAATTAACATTATGTGTTAGCATATGTCAGTATGTTGCATAGACAACTATATGTTCTTTTAAATGCGAAAGTGGTTCATTCTGGATGCTACTTTGTTCTGAAGGTAACTCAACAATGCTTCGATATTTCCTTCAGTCCTTGTTATTTTATAAGGCAATTTATACATTGTGGAAAAATTTTATCACAAACATGTCCCTCTAAATGTATTACACATTAATATAGGTTATTTGGTTTTCATAAATTTAAATATCATGCAGAGGAAAAGAAATACTTTTAAATTCCCCAATTTCTTTGAAGGTTCAATTTATTTTTTAAATTATTGGGACTCAATCTGACATTATAACTTTGATCTAAAGTCTGCTGGGTTACCCAGAAGCAGAAATGTTACAATCTTTATGTGTTTTATCACATAGAATTTTATCACTTTAATATGATAATGGGTCATTCTCCGCTCAACCACTGCCAAAGAATGACATTTTTACAATCCCCATTACCTCTGCAGTACACGTAAATTTGATTTATAGTTACTCTTTTATGGCATGTTTGTCCTTAGGAGGCACTGAGCAATGAGATAAAGAATATTAATGTGATTGGCTTTCAGAATAAGTAAATATCTTGGTTGTCATAGTCTGGATATGCAGCGCTGACGGCAACAACCAGAATATCAAGTTGCAAAGCAAGAGAAAACCATCATTTTGCTTATTCAGAAATGTAAAAAATAGAGGCTAACACACAGAAGCAACTGGGAAAAGATGAATGAGTTATAAACAGCATTTTTAAGAGGAAAAAATGGGAGAATATAAAATGGAATTATATAAATGACAGAATCATATATATAATATATATGATATATAATCATATGAGAGAAATCAAGAAATGACAACCATATATGATTTGAAAATATGTAGGAGTTAGAATCATTCTGAGTGGCAGTTGCCAGGAAAATGGAAGATGAGGATAATTTATCTAGAAAAAATAAGCCATGTCTTTTTAATCATCGTTTGAATTCTAACACCCTTCTTCTTTCATTGTTTCCCTGCTTTGTATTAATTTCCCTGTCTAATTACTTATTGGATTTTTATCCTTACATTGCAAGTTGGCTGACTTAAAGGCAATCTATGTATTATTGTCTTATACTTGAATGCAATAGCCATGGTTTGGGCCTTCATGTTTTCCAAGTGGACTGTATGTAAGCTCTGTGCTTCCTGTAGTGAATTGTTAAGGGATATTTTTCATTCAGTCAACTTGACTAATAATCATTGGCTTCAGTTTAACTGATGCATATGCTTAGGTATGTAATACTTACTTGTGAACGATGTTTAGAACTACTAGGAGAATAGAGTCTTTACATTCAGAGTGTGCATTATGTTACAGGGAATAACACATCTGGTCAAAAGTGCATGACCAAGAAAAGTGAAAACATAAAATGGGTTATAGTAAACTAAGGAAAAATTTATCATTGGTTTCCATTTTAGCACTGATTTCAACATCAGTTTTTATTTTGATCTCATAATCTATGATGAAAAAGTATACCATATATCTGAATATCTTTTTGCTAACTTAAAGTATAATTTATTATGAAGAGTCCCTGTTCCTTGAAAAATGTAATATGGATTTAACAAGATCATAGATATAGATATACGTAGGTATATATATGTATTTCTATATTTATACACACTACCGCAGGTCTGTGGCAACATGCTAATATTTAGACAGATAGATAGATAGATATAGATCTATAACTTTATCTATAGCTATCACTATATATCTATATATAAATACATAAAGAGAAAGAGAGAACCAGACAGGTAGAAAAGAGAGGGAGAGACAGACCTACATATATAGAGATATGCAGACATAGATCTATGTGAATATAAATAGGTTTTAATTTTACTTATATTTTATATAGTGATTATATAATTAGTTTTCCAAATAAGACTAA
The DNA here is from genome assembly GCF_030028045.1 of Hippopotamus amphibius kiboko. NCBI lineage: Eukaryota > Metazoa > Chordata > Mammalia > Artiodactyla > Hippopotamidae > Hippopotamus > Hippopotamus amphibius. The sequence continues at coordinate 74,352,991 of NC_080187.1, forward strand.
CTCCATAAATATAAAAACAATGTCTAATTTGCTCACTACTGCATCTAAGCACTTAGCATGTTGCTTCTGATCTGCAAGCAGCCGATGAACACCTGATACCTGAGAGGATGAATGAATGAATGAATATTCATGTGTGTGATTGATGGTATATGAAACAGCTTTAGGAAAAAAACAAAAACAGAAACAGAGAACATTGTTTACTACACCTTTCAGTTCCTCTAAATGGAAACTCGCATTTTAAAAAACTATTTTAGGAATTAGAGATCAGTCTACACAAAGTTTTCTTTTTATTAAACAATGTGCATGTGTGTGAATATGTGTACACTAGTGTGTGTGTATGTATGTGTGTATGTGTGTGTGTGTACCCGTTGTGTAGCCCTGATGAAAATAATGAATATCTTTGCATCACACACACACATGCATATACATACATACATACATGTGTATAGATAAATATAAACATTTGTCTTCTGTGAGACCATTTTAAATTTGAGGTTCAAATATAAAAATACCACCAGCCTTATATTCTAAATCTGCATGAATGCCCCTCCTCCAGCCCCAATTCTGGCTGCTGTTCTACCTTTACATTTCCTAGATACTTAAATTTATATTTTTCTATTTATATATATAAGGTTATTGTAAGTGGCTTCAAATCATTTTTTGAAATTTAGTCTGACATACATAAAAGGATTAAATTATCAAGCACAACAAATAAGTGCTCTTTTATTCCAGTTACATTTTACCCACAGTAATACTGGAAATGACCAACTCAAACATTATGAAATATAGGCTGTGTGACTGTTAGATGATTCCTTCTACTGGGAATCTGTTTAACTCCTATGGCCAATAATGCATAAAATAAAATAACCAGAAGTATTCCCACACCAACAATTTATATTGCTTTAATGTTAAAATTTCTTGGGAGTTCCTATTTTTGGTTAAAACATAACCTACCCTCTCTTCTTTTAAGTTTATTGAAGTTCCCCCACCTAGAAAATATGAGAAGTAAGAAAACTCTTTATAGTTGGGGTTTCCAGAGACTCTTGGCTTATGCCTGTTTTCTTCTAATCTTGTTAGTAAGTACTTTCTTTTATTGTCAAATGTGGTTTGCATTGTGAGATGAATTATATGGTCACATTATTTATAACAAGTGCTAAATATTTTCTATCCCAATCTATCCCCCTTTTATTTTTTTCTTGCCATTTCACCCAGCATTTGTTTAATTCTCTATTTTGAGGGGAAAGGTGGTTATAAATCTTGAATAGTCAAGATGCACCATCTTGGAAGTACATCCTCCTAAAATAAAAATTTCCACCTGGTTCAAACTCCCAGCATAGCGACACCTAGCATGCTAAACAATAATTAGCAAAACAAGGCAAAACTCTTCTTTCAAGACTATTTTTTCTCTTAAGCACAAAATAAGAGCATTCATACTTAATTAGTCAAGTAAACTTTTTTCTCAGGAATGTAGATCTATGTCTACACTTCAGGGATACTGAGGTTACAATGTAGACATAGATAGCTCTGACTTTTACCAGATCCAGGGAAATGTCTTCTTGTTATTATCAGAAAATAATGTTATAATTTGAACTAAAATTATTTAAAACAAATTTATGTAGGGTTCAAATTTAGATCTAACCATACGACCGCTTTATCATATCTAAACTTAACAACATTATTTGGTCACAAAAAAGTATCACAGCTCTGATAGCATTAAAAGTTAAAAATTTGGAAAATTATAGAGAATAATTTAATGAATTACACACTATTGATGGCCCCAAATTAATGAATATTGATATTTTATTTTTTCAAATATTATTTAAATGAATATTTTAAATATTGCATTTGAAGCTCTAAATAACTCCGTTTCCCTCCCTAAGCTTACTCCCCTTCTACCATCCCTAACAACAACCCTCAAACATTGTAGGAGCTTTGCAAACCCAACTTTGTATATTTAATATATAAAGATATACACATAAATAGTAATAGTTACCATCTGGTTTTCTTGCTACCTTGATTTATTTTAACATTTGATATTAAACATTTAATATTTATTTATTTTAATATTTCCAGGATTCTGTTTGAGAATATTCCCTTTTCCTCTTTTATTTCTTATACTGGTTTGGAAGTCATTTGACTTATTTGTAAGTGGTTATGTTTATAATTTTTAACCTGTATATTTTAATCCAATTCTCTCATCTTACTCAATTTATATACAGACCTTAGAACACTTTAAATCTGATCACCTTCCCCCACATCATTTTATTAGCAGCATATCCCAGACACCAGTCATACATTGTTACAGCCAATCTTAATTTAGGTTCCCCAGTATTTGCCAGTTTTATCATCCACCATTGGTTCTTGTAATGACTTCTTCCTCCTCACCTGTTTCCTTCCCTCTGTAAATATTTATTAGCTCCTTTAGTGATGATCTCTGAGTGGAAAACTGTTTTTGTGAGTCTAAAAATGTTTTTGTTTTTTCTTCAATCTTCAATGATAACTGGTATATAACTCTAGGTCTATAATTATTTCTCCCTTCACCCTTTAGAAGATATTCCAACTTCTAGGCACATGAATTTCTGTGCAGAAGTTTGCCGTGTTTGAAATGAGAGGGATTCTTTTTGTCAGTTAAATCTTCCATGTGAATGGAAGTGCTTAATAGTTTTTTAGTTTTGTAGGCACCTGATATACTATTTTTTTTTTGTCAGATGATTAACTCAGTCACTTGAGCAGTTTGGATGATTAGATTGAACACTGGTTGATGACAATCATGGGACAGATAAAGTGAAAAATGACAAAAAATAACAAATACATGCAACTAGTCAACACGAAAGGTGAATGTCTGAATAACATGGCACCTAATAGAATATCATCTATTTACCATCTAAGCAATAGATGAATAAGCTAGAACCTGACAACTTTTATCCCTCAAAGTCACCTGTATGCGTGCAGAGACTTGTGAGAATCAAGAAGGCGGTAGCTATAAGAAAGCGGGCCTTTAAAGAATCAAGCTCTTCAGTGCCCCCCCCCTCCAAAAAAAAACATGAAATCTACACAGTTACAGCACCTAAAGTTACTGAAAGAAACTAAAATAAAGTTCCAGGAAACTTTGGATATAGGAAACTCAGAAGGGATTAATAGGAGATGCTTTATCTATAAAGTCACATATTCTTGTTATATGAACCAAATATCCTAGATCCAGCAGTCAGCTTAATGCAATGAACCATAACACTAATTGGTGGAAGATAGCCAAACATTGTCTATGGCAACATCAAGGGAACATAATAAAATTAGTAGTTGCTGTCACCTCCAATAACATTTTCTACTCAATTCCCTAATTTATTTACCATTACACTATAAAATATTGTATCAATATATAAGCTCTTCGAGGGAAAATGCTACATCTAGTCTTAGTATACTCAGTGTCTAGTACAAAGTGTATAATTAATCTCTGTTTATTTATTTATTTATTTTATTATTTTTGGGGGGATACACCAAGTTCAATCATCTGTTTTTATACACGTATCCCCATATTCCCTCCCTCCTTCAGCTCCCCCCCACCCTCCCTCGAGTCCCCCCCCCCTCCCTGTCCCAGTCCTCTAAGGCATCTTGCATCCTCGAGTTGGACTCCCTTTGTTATACAACAACTTCCCACTGGCTATCTATTTAACAGTTGGTACTATATATATGTCTGTGCTACTCTCTCACTTCATCTCAGCTTCCCCTTCACCCCCCGTCCCCCAAACCTTGAGTTCTCCAGTCCATTCTCTGCATCTGCGTCCTTGTTCTTGTCACTGAGTTCATCAGTACCATTTTTAGATTCTGTATATGTGAGTTAGCATACAATATTTGTCTTTCTCTTTCTGACTTACTTCACTCTGTATAATCTCTGTTTAAATTAATTGAACCCAAATTTCTTATCCTCCATCCCCAGAACCTCAGTTCTTCTCTTGCAAGGAGGGAAAACTGAATACCCAAATAATACTAAGAATTTAGAGCAGTAGCAGAAAAATGTATTAATAATTATTAAGAACCAATGGTAACTATATTATAAGTGGTATATCACTTTTATTAAATAAATAAAAATAAAATAAACATGAGATTTAGATTCTGAAGACATGGAAATAATTCTAGTCAAATCATTTTAAATTTCTGTCAGTTTTCTCATTTCAAAAAGAGGTAATAATAATGCTTCCCCTGTGTAAATCTTAAAGTTATTATGAAAAATTACTTTGTAAATTATAATATTCTTGTTAAGTGTTAAGTTGGATTTGTCTTAGTTTGCCTGACAATGTTATTTACTCCAGGACCATTTGCATCTTAAAAATACGATATCTATTGCAGGCACTGCTTAACTCAAAGCCACAAATCACTAGACACTTAGTGAAAGATACATATCTTTGTGTGTATTTCCATATGGTCAATATTGCAGCCATAATATGGCATGATTAGTCTTGTCACACTCTTATTTAAAACCTGCTTAAAACATGATTCTACTTTCCCCTAGGTGTAAGCCCTTTTGTAATTTAAGGTGCTCTAAGGCAGTGGGTCTCAAGCATTCACTTCACTGAATCACCAAGAGGGCTAGTTAAACCTCAGATTGCTGTCTTCTCCATGCTGCAGTTTTTGATTCTATAGGTCTGAGTAGGACCCAAATATTTCCATTTCCAACAATTCCCAGGGCATGCTGATCCTCCTGGTCTGGGAATTACACTTTTGGAATCACTGCTCTCAGATCAATATGTTCACTTTGGTAAATTAATAAGAGACAGTATTTATTGCCTGAGAGGATTTAAAGCATTTTAAGTGTATTAAATCAGTGAACCTTCATCATAACTTTATGAAATAGGTATGTGATTTTCCTACGTTTAAATAACTTACCTAATTTTAGCTAGCTAGTAAATGTGAATGCTAAGGTTAGATCCCAGCCAATCTGGCTCCAGAATCTATTCAGAGTATAAGACCCCATGTGCTTTATCATGACTTTGATCTTCTTTTCATGCATCAGAAGAATTTATCTGAGTAAACCCCTCACTGAAGCTTTCTCCCATATTCTGTTTCTCTTCCCTCTGATATCTCTAGCTCAACATTGCCCCTGGTTTCAAATTACCCCTGGAATGAATCTCTTCAAAATTTTTATTGACCCTTCACTGCCTGCCTAGGGCAATGGATTTTAAGTCACATACTAACTCTGAAAGTGATCAGAAAATTATTAATTCCCAAGCATGCCTCTATTCTTCATTTCTGTCACATTCTATTTCAGTGGTTCCAAGTAATATTTCTGACCTCACTTTCTGTCATTCAACTTGATGTCCTTATGCTTGTAATTCCAGGACTGTTTCTCCAAGATACCATGCTGGTTGAGGTCCCTCTGCTTCCACTTTATCTAAGTGATGAACTGCTACTTTTCTCTGTAGCTTTAAATCCTATGTCATCTCATCTCTAAAGCTTGAGCCTTCTCTCTCAGGCAGTTATATGTTGCTGCTTCTTGATTCACACTGCAGATTCTAGAAGCCAAAGGCTAATGTCAGAGCAGTGTGGCAGAGAAGCATCAGAGAAAAGAGATTTGGTATCAAACTACAAGAGTATAAAAGAGACACGATAGAGGGTCTCCAGGTCCCTTGCCTTCAATCCTTGCTACACTTTCCTTTTCTAAAAAATTTCTCTCCCCCACCCCCTTTATTTTTCAAACTCCTTCTCACTGCTTCTGAACTTTGATGAACCGTAAGGCTTGTCAAAACTAAATATATATAGATAGATAAATAGATAGATGATAGATGATAGATAGATAGATAGATAGATAGATAGATAGATAGATGATAGATAGATAAACATTCTTAAAAAGCTCTTCAAAGGTCCATTCTGTCAATTATCAGGATGGAATTGTGTCAGAGATAACAAGCAAGAGGCATGAAAAACTGGGAAAGTATCCAAATCTGCAAACATTTCGACCACAGGCTTCCTTGCAGTTAAAGATGAAAACTGCTACCTGAGCTGTATCACCAGAACAAGTATGCATCTCTCCTCCTCATCCTGTAACAATCCAAACCTGCTTCTACTGAGAGAGTGTTGTTTTCTGAATTCAGGCATGAGTTATGACTCATTCATCTCTGCCGCTGACGTAAATACTCGCAGCACATACACACAAAATCATTTAGTAAGAGAAACTGGTGAAACTACTAATTAGATGTATGTTCCTGAAATAAGCTTATGTAACTTATTTCTTGGAAAGAATTGAAAATGTCTGATTCAGCTTTCATCTTTTCCTTTCTGTCTCTTTTAGTAACAAAGGAAGATTTCCAATAAGCAGCACGGATCCTTCCTGTCCTGCCCAAACATGCACAGATTCTTTGCCATTGTCATTGATTAGAAATTAATCACATGCTGATTTCTAAACCCATCATTGCACAGGCAAAACCAGGGCCATGAAGAGGAGGACAGGATTGTCCAAACACAGCTGGGAAGGAGGCAGCTTCAAAACACAGGAGGAGGGGTGGAAATTGAGGCCACAGCACTTACGCACACTTCTCACTTTCCCCTGGATGATCTCATCTCTCCCTATGTCTTCAGTGACTGTATATATGTACACATTTGGATGATTTCAAAATCTACTTGTCTTGTAATCACAACTCTCCTGAATTACAGATTTCAACTTCTGATTTGAACACCTTCTTTTCTTCTCTGGAAACTAATTTTATTATTTTATTCATTGTTTTTTTTATATTCATGTCATGATTTTCAGGTGTACAACATAATGATTCAGCATTTGTATACATTGTGAAAGGACCACAGTAAATCTAGCTACCGTGGAACACATGCTTAATTGATGGTGCAAGCAAAGACATTGAATTAACAAATATCAAACTTAGCATGTCCAAATCTGAACTTATATTTCTCTTTCAAATGTGTTCTTCCTTAGAATTTATACTTTGTTAAGGGACTTATTCTAAGGGTCCAGCTAAAACTTAGAGGTCATCATAATTCCCTCTTCATTGTCCCTAAGCCATCAATCAGTCATATCATCTACATATTGTACCTCATCTGTACATCTAGATTCTGTGCCCTTCACAGATCTCTACTATCTTATGTCAGCCCCTTATCATTTCTGACCTGGTATTCTACAGTAATTATTCAATCAATTTCTCTGCTTACATTTAAATATAATTTTAATTTTACCCTACTTCTCATTTACTATGGTTTCATGTCAACTCCCCCTCCTTCTGTCCCTTTTTGGACATAGCCTGTGTGCTGGTCACATTTATCTATTTAGGATTCCCTGAGTGTCTTGTGCCCTTTGACAAATTATGCCCATGATGCAATGTTCCTACTGCTTGGCCTACTTTGCATTCACATTCTGCTGGCAAGATTTCTAATTACCCTTCAGGAATCAGCGTTAATGTCATCTTTCTCTGAAATCTTTCCTGGTACCTTTGGCAAGAATAGTGTTTGCTTCCTCTACATTCTCTGAGTAATCTGCACGTATATCTACCATGGAAACTATCAAAACACATCATAGTGGCTTGCTTATGCACCCTGTCCCTGTTTGACAGCTCTGCTGTTCTCTGAGGTTCTGCATGCATGGACTCAGTATTGTTCAACTTTTTCTACCCAGGGATGAGCAGAGAGCTTCAGATAGAGTGAGCTCTAAATTAATGATTGAAATCTTTTTTGAATTCATGAACACATGCCTGCTTTCCTGCCCCAAATATATCCCACTGTAGCCACACAGTGAAGCTCTTAAAAATCTTCACAAGTTTTTAAAATAAGAAAGCTTTCATATGCTATCTTGTGGCCACATATTCCTTCTCTGAAACAAGAGCCTTCTTTATATGCATAATAAATGATCATCTTTCAGACAGAATTCTATCAATATCGACTTTATCTACATTGATTTTTCAGCTTTTCAAACTTCTGTTTTAATCTATTTTCTAGAACAATATCCCAGATATATTTTATAACCTTTCGTTATACTAACAATTTCCATATCAAGTCGTGTTATTAAAATTACATTGTAAGATATAAAATTTCACTGGAGAAAAAATAGTTTGTTAGAGTTTGATGTATAAAACTATAGAGCAATTTGCAGAGTTAGATTCCATCCCACTGGCAGCCAAAAATAGTTCAAAGGGCACAAAGGAGGCAACTGATATTCTACCACAGATGAAACCCTGTATCTACTTAGACAAGACCTGGGCACTAATGCCTGACTGTGCTTGAAATATCCACTTTGGGAATTCTCTCTGATCCAGTGGTTAAAACTGGGTGCTTTCACTGCCGTGGCCTGGGTTCAATCCCTGGTTGGGGAACTAAGATCCCACAAGCCATGAGGCATAGCCAAGAAAAAAAAAGAGAGAGACAGAGAGAGAGGTAGAAACATCTTCTGTGGACTGTTCCTGCTGCTCCTTGAATGGCTGCTTTTGAAAGGCAGCACCACCTCCTGTGGCCATTGACCCTGCAGCTAGATGGCATTACACCTCCAGGTATCACTACCCTCAGTCAGGAAGGTTCACCATTTCAGAGGTTAAAAAGAAGACTTCTAACTGCTTTGCAGAACACTGGTACACCATACTAGGCGCCATGCCTTCCTAGGCATTGTCACAATGGCTAGCTACCATTGCTCTTTCTTTCTTCAGTGCACCAAGACTCCTTCTGAAGACCAAGAGGTCTACCAGGAATTGCTACACCTGTTTCTAACTGCATGGCCCTGGCTTTCTGAGGTTTTGGTGGGCACAGACATCAGTGCTGCTGTGTGCTGCCAGCTTCCATTAGGCATTCCACTGCTGTGCAGGAGCTTCCTAGGTGCTAAGGAGGTAATGTTCTCTGGAGTCATTGTTGTCCTGAAATGGAGCTATGTTCCATAGGGAAGTACTAAAAACCTAGCAACACAGGTCCAAGCAGTGTTTATAGCATCCTGTATGCCCTAGCATCACACAGTTCTATGAACAATTCAATATCCTGTCCTGTTTTTCCCTCACTGCTTCTTCCTCCTGTAATCTGTACTCAGACATCAGTTCTTACAAGACTGAGTCAAGAGACAAGTTTAATTCTTAAACTTCCTGCCATAATAAAACTCACCCCATCCTCTGTTGATCAGGACAGCATTCCCTAAGTGTTGTCCTGTGACATATTATCCATCAAATAGATTAGTTGGGGTATGGCATACCGCATCCTCATCATGGACATTTTTTATACAAATACACACACAAACGCTTGTAAAAACCTTTGTGAAACATCATGGGAGGGAATCAGAATGTCTTTGTTTCATCCATTACATTGCATAGTTATTTTTTCCCAGGATGCTCTGTGTGTCTCTATTTCTCTCTCTCTCTCTGTGTGTGTGTGTGTGTGTGTGTGTGTATACATACCTAAGCATTTTGATAGAGTCAGTGTCTGTGGAAACACTGCACTAGGGCTTTTCTATGGGGCTTTATTGTCTTCTGGACAATTTCTTTACTAAAGGCTAATCTCTCGTAGGAATATAATCAATCTTTCCTGGAGACAGACTTCTGAGAATTCCACCCCACAAAACCATTCACCAGTTATTGCCCAGATGTGGTTAAAACTTAAGAACTTAAAGAAACTGAAGTTTTCTGTATGAAATTTTATATATGTACACTCTCTCTGTGCATGCACACACATATGTATGTGTGTGTATATATGTGTGTGTACATATGTGTATATGTATCCCTATGTATATATCCCTAAGCATGTATTTATACACACAAACACATACATATATACACATACATACAATGTAAGTAAAAATATACAAATAATGTTTGCTCTTCGGGGAACTACACAAAACAATAAAATTGATTTTTTTCTCTGCAGTTCACTGTTGCTTTGATCCTAGACGAAGGAAGGGGAAAAAAAACATGATTCTAATAGGATTTTTTTCGCTGTTAAACTCATAGGATTGAGAGATTGCAACTTCACTCCATTTAGTATCCCAGCCTTTAGTGTGTTCTTTCTTTTCTCTGCCAACTGGGTATCGCATCTTTGGTTAGGTTGTGCTTCCCATCATTAAGGAAGAAGAATGGTCCCTTTGATTCCATGCCAGCCTGGAAGGCCTGGATTGCAGCCTTTCCACAGATGTCCATTTATAAGATGCATCTGTCCCCACATCTTGCTCTGCCAGCTGGCCTTGAGTAAGCTAGCTGGCAGTGTGCACAGTCTCAGGCTGCTGGCCAGCAAGCTACAGCCGTAGTGCACTGGCTTCTAAGCCTTATGGTTCATATCCCTGAGGAGATTAGAGGAACTTGGGAACGTTATAGAAATATTGGCTCCAGAGAAGTCACTTCACATTAAAGGGAAATCAAGAAATATTGCAAGTTTGGCATGAATGTTGGCATAGGCACTGGGAACTATTTTTAAAAATAATCCTGACCAATTGTTATAAGGTAGTTGTGCATGTAGCAGAGCTTAGCATAGACAGCATCCTGCCATGCTTTGAGGAAAACGTCAAATGCATGTGATAAACAAGGGAGGCAGGGACATAACAAGCTTCCAGTGCCGGTCTGACATGGACAGGTGGTGTTTCTCCAGAGAGATTTCAGGAGAGCATCACAGAGTGGTTGGCTCAGCGTTCTTAAGTGTGAGCCCCAACTCATCTTCTGTTTTGCTGAAGAGCCAGAAACTACTGAACTGGAATAGAGTCCAAGGTTACCTTGACCATCCCATTGGCAGAGGCATTTTATAAACTAACTCAGGCAGGTGGATATTTATGTTACTACCTTGGCTTCCAACTGGAATGTTATCTTCTTTTTTACCCTCTTATTTGCCAATGTTATCTAAAGATGGTGTTCAAGAAACCTCACCTGTCTCTGTATTTCATTGTTATATGCAAATGATGATTCAAAGAAGTGTCATTGAATTTTATTCTCTTACTTGGTTGGGATATGTAAAGGACTACCTACTGCTTGCCAGCTGGTGGCAAGAGAAGCTGAATGTAGAAGCTAAATATCAATTTTCAAGATCTAAGTCCTATTCACATTCTAAATTTTCTGATTCGTTATCAAACATCACAGGAGTCTAATCTTAGTTTAGGATTAGCAAATGTGCTTTTTTTATTTGAAGCGTTAATAAGCATGATATGCAAAAGGCAAACACTTTAAGCCAAACCATAGCTTGGGCACAGCAATATCTATCCTTGACCCAGACACAGATGTCCTCTAATCCTCCGTGTTCTTTCATTTGGTGCAGAGACTTCCCTAGGGCCACAAGGTGGCTTTCTGTTTTTTGTTTTTTCCTCCCAGTTAGCAGGGATGCATAATTTATATTGCTGTGAATTTAGCTGCAGTTTAGTTTTCCCTTGTCACTGAGATGAGGAAAGACAGATGGACCTACTGTTATTAGGCATTGACAATAACTAATCAAGTCTTTGGACAAGCTCCAGAGGTAGACCTGGGGACATTGGAAGGCTTAGATTGCAGAAAATTGCATCTGAAAGAATTTTAAATATTGCCTTAAACTTTGAAGCAAAAGTTTTCTGCATTTCTTTAAGTAGCAGGCACTAGGACTCATTCTTCCACCTTTTTGGGCTTGTATGAGGATGACATATGGAAATTCTTTATAGAGCATTTTTGTACAGCAAAATCTGCTACATAAAACTGAGAGATGTGTTTTAGTTTACATAAGAGGCTGCCGTGAGGAAACTACCTTATATATTTAGTGTGTTCAGTATAATGGGAAAGACTATCTTCTAGTTAAGCAAACCTTTCTTTGTTATTCTAAATGTATATATATATATATATATATATACATATAAAGAAACCCCTTCTAACCCTGTAGGCAGCACCAGCAGAAATAAGTGGGAGCTCCAGCAGCATCAGATATCAAGAAGACCAAAAGAAAATTGCAGAGACTCTGAAAATTAAACGGGTCATTGGAACCACAACACACAAAAGTAGGCCAAGACCTGTCTGCTAAACTTAAACAGGTGACTTCCTCTTAAAATAAAAGCTTTAAACAGGAGTTAGCATCTCCTCTAACATGATAGAAAAAAATGTCCAGTATACATAGAAAAACATTCATTATGCCAAGAACCAAGAAAATCACAACTTGCATATAAGACAATCTTGTAAACACTAAGCTGAAACATATGATGGAATTACCTGACAAGAATTTTAAAGAAGAATGCATAGAAATTTTTCAGCAATCAATTACAAATTGCCTTGAAACACATGAGAAAAATAGAACATCTGAGAAAAGAAATATGTTACATAAAAGAAGCAAATGTTAGGTAAGTAAGGAGTTTGGGATTAACATATAAACACTACTATGTATAAAACAGATAAACAACAAGGACAGGGAATTATACTCAATATCTCATAATAACCTGTAATAGAAAGGAATCTATATAGATTCTTTATATAGAGAATCTATATATATAGCTGAATCACTTTGCTGTATACCTGAAGCTCACACAACATTGTAAATTAACTTTACTTCAATTAAAAAATGGTTTAAAAAGATTAAATAAAATAAAAATCTCAAAAAATAAAATATAAAGTACATTCTCAACTTCTGATTTAAAAAGAAGCAAATGGAAATTATGGATCTAAAACATATACTAACAAAAATTTAAAAAAAACAAGAAACAGAGCTTCAGGGACCTGTGAAGCAACAAAGATCCAACATTTATATCATCAAAGTCCCAGAAGAAAGGAGAGAGTGAGGCTGAAAGACTTTTGAAAGAAATAAAGGCTGAAAACTTCCCAAATTTGGCAAAAAACAAAAACATACAGATTTAAGAGGCTAAGTGAATCCTAAAGAGGATAAACCCAAAGAAACCCATGCCAAGACACATCATAATTACAATTCTGAAAACTAAAGACAAGGATAAAGTCTTGAAAGCAGTTAGGGAGAAACAATGTATTGCTTATAGGGAAACACCAATTCACATAACTATGGATTTCTCATCTGAAACCATGGAGGCCAGAGGAAATTCTACAGGAAAGGAACTGTCAACTGTGAATTCTATATGTACTAAAACCATCTTTGAAAAACAAAGAAGAGATAAAGACATTCTCAGGCAAAAGAAAATATAAAGAATCTGTTACTAGTAGAACTGTCCTTAAAAATTGACTGAAAAGAGTTCTAGCAAATAGGAAATGATGAGAGAAAGAATCTTATAGCATCAGCGAGGAAGAACAAACGTTAGAAAGAACAAGAGATATTTGCACTTAACAATAGACTGTTCTTTTTTCTCATAAATTTTATGGATTGTATTTTATGATTAAAACAAAAGCAGAAGCATCATTTGATACTCAAAACAATGGTACTTAAAAGTGAGGAATACATATTGTTATACAGAGTGAAGCGAGTCAGAAAGAGAAACACAAATATCATATATTAACACATATGCAGAATATAGAAAAATGCTACAAATCAACTGGTTTGCAAGGCATAAATAGAGACACAGATGTAGAGAACAAACATATGGACACCAAGTGGGGAAAGCGGGGTGGGGGGGCGGTTGGGGTGGGATGAATTGGGAGATTGGGATTGACATATATACATTACTAATAAGAAAAAAAATACCAAATTGTACACTTCAAATATATGCAGTTTATTGTAAAAAAAAAAAAAAAAAAAAAAAAAAAAAGTGTGGAAGATAAAGGAACCTAAATTGAAGTGTTATTTCCACTCTCCACTTGAAGTGGTAAACTGTTGACAGCAGTAGACTGAATAAGATATACATACATACACATAATATATAGTATACAAAACCATACACAGAGATGTACTCAAAAAAGTCTGTGAATAAATAAAGATACATAGCAAATACATGGCAGAGGGGAGAGTTAAAGTAACAAGAAACCAAAAAAAGAGAAACAGGGGAAGAGATAACCAAAGGAAACAGAAGAAAAATAAGAAGAGGTAAACTTAAGCACTAACATTAATAATTACCTTACATGCAAATGGTCTAAATGCATCAATAAAAAGACAGAGATTGACAGAGTGAACGAACTCACGTGAGCTCTAACTTAGTAATAGTAGACTTGGCAGGATTTAGAACTGAAACCTTGATGGACATTTGCTATTCCAGTCTTTAGCTTTTTCTGTCCTACATCTGAGTAGATAGTTGTCTCTTCGAATCTTGCCAAAAGAAGTCCCCTAAACACTTCAAAGACTAATTCCACTTTCCTAGACCCTATAGTTATTATGAATAAAAGAAACAATCAGTTCTCTATATAGAGTGTCATGTTATCTGCTAACAGTGACAGTTTTACCCTTCCAATTTTGATACCTTTTATTTCTTTTTCTTGTATGATTTCTGTGGCTAAGAGATCCAATACTGTATTGAGTAGAAGTGGTGAGAGTGGAATCCTTGTTTTTGTTGCTGAATTTAGCAGGAAGGTTTTCAGCTTTTCACCATTGAGTATTCTGTTGACTGCGGGTTTGTCATAAATGACTTTTATTATGTTGAGATATGTTCCCTCTATACTACTTTGGTTTTTATCATGAATGGATATTGAATTTTATCAAATGCTTTTTCTATGTCTATTGAGTTGATCAGGTGGTTTTTGTCTTTTCTTTTGGTAATGTGGCATGTCACATTGGTTTGCCTATGTTGAACCATCCTGCAACCTTGGAATGAACCTTACTTGATCATGATGTATGATCCTTTGTATGTACTGTTGGATTCCATTTGCTAATACCTTGTTGAGGATTTTTGCATCTATATTCATCAGAGATATTGGCCTATAATTTTCTTTTTATGTGGTATCTTAATCTGGTTTTAATATTGGGGTGATGGTGACTTTATAGAATGAATTTCCCTCTTAAATCTTTTGGAATAATTTGAGAATAGGTATAAGCACAGGGAATTATATTCAATATTGTGTGATAACCTATATTGAAAAATAATCTTTAAAAAGTGTGTGCAGGTATATTATACACATATATATGTACATATATATGAAAAAATTTTCTAGAGAGGGAATAGGAAGCCTAGAAAAAAGTTTTAGTATGTAATCTACTAGATAAATGTCCTTTAAACAGCCTTGGTATCTAGATATAATCACTTTGCATAGCTAGGGTGTTTGCTCCTGAAAAATAAATTCCCCTGATGTCTTTACGGGTTGGATATCAAGTGTCATCTCCCTTTTAGAGTACGGCACAGTGATGATATAAACAAATCTTGGGAGAATATTTCTTATTTTTATACACCTGAAGTAGAACGAACCCAGGTCTAACATATATTGAAAGGCAGCATAGCTTTCCAGATGGCCTCAAGGGAAATATGCAGAGTGGCAGAAATGGAAATGTGTATATCCTGCTATATTACAGGCTGCATCAGTGGCATATGTTTGTGATACATCAGTCCCCACTTTTCTCATGCAGATTCAATAAACAACAGTGTCCATTGTGTTTAAAATACAAAGAGATACAGTCTGGAAGACAAAGATAAGGTGAAGAAAGAGACTTGAAAATGGTAATGAGAAGGGGGTACTTTTCAGTTAGAACTTATTTAAGCAAATTTATCCAGAAAGGACATAATTTAGAGAAGAGCCTCAGAAAGCATAAATCACTTAAGCACCTAGAGTGGCAGACCTCTTTCCCTGGAGGAACAAAGATGAAGTTACAGTGTAGAAGGAGTGAGATGTTCTAATCTCCTCCTGTGTCCTGATAAAATGACTTCTCCATCAGAGAAAAGCCTTGGAGTGTGATCCAGCTGGAAACTGTGACCTGTACCATGAAAAACAGTCAGATTCCTTTTGAGGTCTCCCTGGATTCAGAGTTATGAGGATATAGGTAGATTTCCTAGGGATTTCAAAAGCAATGAAACATAGAAGAAGCAACACTAGACTTGACACAATAAAATATTCGTTCAGGCCAAAAAAAAAAAAAAAAAAAAAGAAAAAGAAAAAAAGTAAAAGAGAAAGAAACAACAGGGCTTTCTTAATTTTAGAAGAAAGGTATTTAGTTATAATAAGCTACAATGCAACAAAAAAGCTATAATTCTGTAAATAAGATGTTCTTAATTGTTTCTCTTGGCCTTCCCTGGTCATCCCACACCACAGAAAGTCAAGGACTTCTACGATTTTTCAGATTGGACAGATTGAGATCAGAAAATGTATCCCCAAACAGTGGGCAATATGGAAAGCCGAGTCCTCTTAATTGGTCACCTTAAGTATGGCTAT
This sequence comes from Hippopotamus amphibius kiboko, assembly GCF_030028045.1. Classification (NCBI taxonomy): domain Eukaryota; kingdom Metazoa; phylum Chordata; class Mammalia; order Artiodactyla; family Hippopotamidae; genus Hippopotamus; species Hippopotamus amphibius. The sequence goes on from NC_080187.1 coordinate 74,369,139, forward strand.
GTTTTATAGATCACATTTTATCATTTTTGCTTGAAAGAGACTATTATGCACAGGTCCTGCCAAATACCTCAAGAAAAGGCTGGAAAAGTGATGATATTACTCTTACAACAATTAAGAGATAATTATGATTGCTTTCTGGAACTTTAGAGACTTCCTAGCCCTCTTTTACTAATTGTTTTGTATAATTTCCCCATTCTTTTAAAGAAAGCTTAAATGGCATATAGCAGGTGGTATAGTACATCACTGGAATTCCACCTTCAGTCCTGCGATTCTGAGCTGCTAGAAGTGTTGCTTTGACAGACTTAGTCAAATTATTTTGAAGCTGTCCATTTGAAAGACCCCTTTCCAGTGTACAAACCCCCTAAAGCAGAGGTCCTTAACCGCCAGAGTGACCAAAAGCGGTCTGGGGCCTGTTAGGAACTGGGCAGCACAGCAGGAGGTGAGTGGCAGGCGATGTTTCATCTGCTGCTCACCATCGTTCATGTTACTGCCTGAACCATCCTGCTTCCCCATCTGTGGAAAAACGGTCTTCCATGAAACCGGTCCCTGGTGCCAAAAAGATTGGGGACGACTGGCCTAGAGAGCAGTCCATATCAAATGAGTGGCCACAGTGTGGAGTAGAAGGGCTAGGGCCCTGCCCTGAGGAGGAACAGTTATGAACAGGATCAGGTGAGGGCTTTGTTAAACCTGCATCACGGTTCCAGTACCTACCTTTGCCCAGTATCCCTTCCTTCTCTTCCTCACAGGTCTTGAGCCTGAGACATTCCTCAGTGCACCTTCTGCCTGTGAATCTTCATCCTTTTCCCAGGAAACTGAGACCTATGGCAGATGCTATCAGACAAGGTCTGGGTAAGCAAACTCTAAAGTGGGATTGTGTGGATTTGTATTGGGTCACTATCTAAATAAATGATGGGGAGGGCCATATCATGGGTGAAACATGCAGCCCTGAAAGTCTTTATCCTGTAACAATGCATTAAAAAAATAAATAAATTAGGTAGTAGACTATGAAAGGATTCCAGTGCAAAGAATGCACCGACAGACTTTTTAAAGTTAAAGAGTAGTAATTCTAAATACAGTGGAATTTAGTGGCATTTAATGGGTAGATTTAATAAGTCAAAGATAGAAAACAAAAAACTGAAGGTGATTAGTTACCAACCAGAAGTGAAGTGTTTGAACCAGAGCCTTGAAATATCATGAGGTAACATCAAGAAGAAACTTTCATCATATTCCACCTTAGATCCTGAAATTTGGTATTAAATTTGTTATTTAATTATTTTCTAATTAGATCCATACACGGGATTTCACTGAGTTAACAATTTTAAATTTTCCATTCAAATATGTGTTCTAAAATAGCATAGACTTATTTGGGTTTCCATATCCAAAAGTAAAATGGATGAGTATTTCATCACTTTCTTATTAATACAACTCAGTTTAATTGATGCTGAAAATGGCATATCTTTATGCTTAAGTGTTTATTAAATTCCTTATTCATTCATGTTGGTCATTAAATTAAAAGAACACTTTCAGAAACAGAAAATATTCTATTGCTTAGAGAAGTTGCTCATAGTTTTTCATTAAGTTTCAATTGTTTTACGACCCTCCCATCACTTTTATCAGGAGATGGAGTAGTATATTGAAAGCTCTTTCTGAGAAAAGGAAGCAAAACTACTCAAATTAGATTTTAAAATGAGATAGTTTCAATTTGCTCCAGATTACCATTGAAAAGTAAATTGAGTTTGTTAAATGTGAACCTTTTAAGAAATTTTTCAAAGTGGACAATTATTGTTTTTTCTGCCAGAGGCAATAAGAATTAGCAAGCTGTGGCTTTATTTAACACCACATTCAGCCAAGGACTCAACAGCATCTTAAACAACACCCCTAAGAAATCCTCATATCGATTCTACAGAAAAGATATGGTTGTAATTCTAATTCTTAGCTTTGAACATGAGCTCCATTCTTTTTTTCATAGCATGTAAGGCAGTTGATAATGGTGGGATAAAATAAAAATGAAGTAAAATTATTATATCCATATATAATATTTCATCTTAGTTTTTAATGTCAGGCTCATCTCATGTTCATTCAACCTCGGTTTTCTCTGTATGCAGTTTAGTTAGGCCTAAGAAAAACTGATCCATTTTCTTGAATGAGACTAAACCTTTCTTCATTGTTGTTTTGTTTAGAAAATGATAATAATAATGAAGAGTAAAAAAAAAAGGTAAAATCTTAACCTTGGGCAGTAGGATCTATATTCCTATTTTCACACAGGAAAGACCAAGGATACTGGGTTATACCAGTTTCTTGTCCAAGTGGGACGTGTCACAATATCACATTTCCTTAAATTTTTAAAGGAGAGGTGAATATAATAAACGTCTAGCTAAGATTTGTTAAGATGTGCATGGACCTTTGCTTCTCTACTGCAGAGTTCCTTAAAAATGTTTTACTATTTATCAGCCATGCAGACCAGAAATAGTTTTTGCTACCTAATTTCGTCTTCCCTCTGTTAGCACTATGCATAGTGACTGATAATTATTGCTGAAATATTTAAATATACAGTTAACTTAAAGACTATTGAAAAACAGGTACTATTTGTAAGGAAAATAAGTATTTCATCTGCTTTCAAGAAATCAACAGCAGATTCCTTTATAAAGTAGTATGTTTTGAGCCGCAGCATAAGTTCTGAAACACGGGTAAAAGGAAAAAAAAATGGCATGTTTCTTTTAATGTAAGAGCTCAGGAGCTTGGTAAGATTCAAGAAGGAATGGTCTATCCATGAAGGTTTTGGAGTCCTTACCACTTTGAAGTCCTTAATAATTTTAGTGTAGGACGAAGATATATGTGTAGTATAAGGGGCTTCAACATCTGTGGAACAGATTCCTTACAAGTACCTAAGCCATCCTTCATAATATTAATTTTGTAACCAGTCTGAAGTAACACATAAATCAGAGCTGAAGTTAGGGTAATACAAGGATAGAACATATTTATTATATGCATTACTGGTTTTAAATACACAGTAAAATTGCTTACATTAACAGGCCCATTGATTTGATTTCTATAACAGAAATTCTTGTGCTTTTATTGATTAAGTTTTATGTATTGATCTGGATGTTGGGTAATAGTGTTCTTGTTCATTAAAGAAGGTTTAATTTAATTACTCCAGGAAAGTCTAAATTCTGCTCTCCAAGTTTATTACCATTTTCAATTACACGCTCTGCACAGCTGCCAGAGTGACCTTTATACAACACAGAACTAATCATGTCACTCCCTAGCTAAAAATCCTTCAAGAGCTCCCAATAGCCTTCCAAATAAAGTGCAAATTCCATTGCTTGGCCACAAGATAGTTCATGATCTAGCTCTGATGCCTGCCCTTTACTAGCTTCACAACCACTAGGGGCATATTATGAAATCAACCACGTTGGTTCTGTCATTTGCTCTAAGCATTTCTGTCTCTCCTGGATTATTCTTATCCCTACACCATCTTTGTTTCTACTCAGAAGTCCTGCCTTGACTCCCAGTCTCATTCTGATTCTACCTTTGAATATTTGGAATTTACCAACGTCTTCCTTGCATTTTGCACTGTTCTCTGTTTTGTTGTATGTTTCCCTCTTGACTTTTTTCAATGCTGACTACACCAGTATGACTCCTTAGCCTGGTTCCTGCCTTCAGACCCTACCCCTGACATTCATATAAAAGGAGCATTTTGATACTATCTCTTTAGCCTCATCTTTCTGCCTCCACTCCAAGTTTCAAATGCACAGCAGAGCTTTGTACTCCTTGAATTTTAAACACAACTTTTCAGTTTTATTTTTTCATATGTTTTAATACCAATGTTTTGAAGACTTTTCTCCCTTCTTTGTACAAGGAAACCTGTTTAATATCTACTATAATAACTTTCTTAAGGAGATACTCATTTTTAATCATTGTTTCAAGAAATATTTATGAAGCATTTATTAATATATGCCACATACTCTTTGTTAGGGATACTGCAGAGAACAAATTAATCAAATCCCAACTCAATGGAGCTTATATTACAGCGATGTGTAAGACTTGTCATACCTCTAAATTAAATGTATATATTCTTAGATGGCTTTAGGAAAACACACCCCAGTAGCAGATTTCACAGTCTGATTGTCTCTTTTCTTATCCTCTATTAGTCTTACTATAAGTGAAAATAAATCTCTAAAGTAGCAAATTTATCTTCATTTCTCTATATCAATATATATTATACAGTTGTGATAGAGATTTGAAATGAAGCTAAGTATGGTCAGACTTCATGGAAAGCCTTTACTGGTGATGTAACTCTAAGTATTAAAAATCCTGAAATTCTAGGTATAATTTGCAAGCACAAATGAAAAAACAAATGCTATTTATTCATGTAAAAACCTGTGAATTGTGATTATAAAAAGAAAATGTAATGTCTGGGTTTAAAAATCAGAGATTTCACACAAAAATTGATACCCTGAGTTCAGTCCTTTAAGTTGTAGTCTTCCCTCATACCAGACATGATAATGGAAGGGACATTACACAAACAGGACAGAAAAGAAAAAGCAAAATATACACTTTTCCTTTTAGCGTGGTTTCAGCATAATTTGGAAACTATTTTCACAAACCAAGTAGTTCATGTATGTCTGAAATTTTTCTTCAAAATCAATGTATTTGGGTTGAGGTATTTTTCTGTGAAGAAATGCATAGTTATTGGTAATAATTATGTTGCCTTAATTTACTAGCACATTAATGGGAATATATTTTTAAGATGTTTTTCAACATGAAAGCCATAAGGGAGCAAGCCCATTTCAAATAACGGGGGTGTTAACAGATCGTTAGAGAGCTTAATTGCTCTGAACCATTCATTAGGAGAAGTCTCTCTCATATTTCAGCTTAGATGGACATTACAGAGCAAAAGCTTGAAAGCATGGATAGTATGTCAGCACATAATTCTCAAGAAAATGTGGCATGAAAGGCAGAGTACTGTACGAGGAGGATTGACTCAGACAGACCTAGGTTCAAACCTCTTGTATCCTTCTTTGGTTAATTAATTGCATCCCCAATCCACTGATTCATGCAGCAAATAGTAACAACACTTGGCATTGTCAGGATCTGTCTGATTGAAGCTCATGGTCTGGCAGGAAAAAAAGCCCATGAGATTTAAATGACCTAGTATAGTTATAATGAGCATTATGACAGAAGAACGTAAAACATTCTGATTGAGACTAAGAGAGAAACTCTCAGAGTCAATGCCCTGACTGTGAAATTTCATAGATGCATACACATACTTCATACCTACATATATATATATATATAAAATACACAGTATTTTTGTGTCACTTAACAAATTTCCAAACATAGAACAGATAAATTATCAGGGATGTGAGAATCAGATTTGGCTAGCAAAGCTGAAATTGTCCATTAATGACTAACACATGATGTTGGGGTGGGAAATTATTTGGTAGAGATTTGTGCTGTTCAGTAGAGACTTAGGGCATCATCACCATTAGCAGAGTTCCATTAGCCTTAACAAAGAAGGCTATTTATCATGGCCTCTGTCAACGTTAGTATTCATGGATAAATTACTTAAGTCAGGAATATAAGAATGCTGGACCCATGAGGGAAAAGTTAAGAGGATAGAATATATAAACATGATTTATATAATTTAAAGTAGCTTAGGTTGTGCTGAAATAAAACAAACAAAACTTTCAGTGACTTAAAATAATAAAGATTTCATCAAGCTACATATCTGTTAAGATTTGGCCATGACTTTCCCACATCTTCAATCTGGGACCTAAACTGAAGGCAGAAAATATCAGCTGTTGAGAGTTATACCCAGAGGTGAGACATGTCATTTCCCTTCATATGCTGTATCTAAGGCAATTCATATGATCAAGTCTTTTGTCCTTTCAGATAGAATCTAAAATTCTCTCCAAGGGAGAGAAGAGAATAAATATAAATGAGAACACTATCTACCATGAAATTATAAAATAGAATTTTCAGAAAACAAACTAACCAAATACAACTCTTTCCATGAAGTTCAGAATGTGCTTTAATATTATTTCTTCATAATTTTGTTGGTTAAATATTTATGATTTTAAAGGAGTTCAAAAACAAAACAAAACAAATCTTCTCATGCTATTCTGGATCCACAGAGTGCAAACATTCCACATGGCACCAGGATTGTTGCTTAATATTTGGTGTATTAGGGAAATTACTGATTGGCGTTAAGTGTAATGTATGCACATGACCTTGGGAAAGTATTATGAGTTTATTTCCAGATGGTGTAAAAAATTGTTTCCCATTGATTTGCCATTATTATTTATCCAAGTCAATAGGGATGAATTTCAATCTTATTTTATAAATAAACTGAGATTTCAGCACTGGTTATATAACACTTACATAATAAAATAATTTGAAACTATCTACTATAGGAATATGAGATTAATATATTTAACTGAAATTAAAATTATTTGAGAAAAATAATATAAAGAAACATAATAAAGATAAAAATAAAACTATTAACTAGAAAAGTATTTCAAAAAATTTCAATAAAAATATCATTCCATGTTAAAATAAAACTTTCAATAAATTTAGTAATATTATGTTTTTGAAGGTTCAGGAAGCTAAAGCTAGTTAGTAAAAGCTATAAACTATTTCTAATTCTACAATATATGTAATTACTAAATTATTGAAATAGGAATTTCTGCACATTCCTTGATTTCTCCATTTTCCTCATTTCCCATATCCATGTCTATTTTTTTTTTTTTTGTCTTCTTGTTGAGCCCACCTAGAGAAGATATTTCAGAAAGCCAAGACCTAACCATTATTCAGTCCTCTAGGATACACATTTTTCCTGAACTTAATTTTGTCTAAGACATTTTTAAATGTTCAAAAATTTACTCAATCATGTGTATCGGATTTGGTATCTCAATCCCAGTTCTGTCCTTGAATGAATCTCTAAATATCCCTGAGCCTCAATTTGCTAATTTAAAAAATGATTAAGATAATTAAAGCAAAGCCAAATTTTATTGGGATATTTTGAGAATTAATCTAGAATTATGATCCAGTAAGTGCCTGGCAAGTAATAGGTCTTTGTAAAGAAAAAGGCTAGCAGAAGACCTTCAATCTATCCTCTTCTTTGGGAGAGACTTTCTAGGAAGTAAAGGAAAAAGAGATGCTATTAAATGACCTATAAATATGCTAATGACAGATCCCTGGCAAACTCTCCTTATTTATGGAATGCTTTAGCAGTGTGTACCTAGTTTGTCTGGATTGCTTAGAGTAAATAAATGTGAATCTATGGCTTTGTGGCACATGACTCCCTGCAAAATGTCAACTACGGTATATAACTTCATATAAAAATAGAGATTTTCATGATAGAAATAATACTCTTTTGTTACGCAATAATAACCTATGTCACTTAGAGATCTCATATTTTAATCTGAGCCAGAGCACATCCTAAGATTCAAGGGAGGATATAGGGAGATTCATTGGTAGTCCAAGACTACTTTCTGTTTTTATGTTATATGACTGTAAAATACTTGTCTTTAACTGTGTTAGTAAAGTTTGATCTTAAATTTGTATCTGATTCTTGTAACACTTGTTTCACAATCTAATTCTCTGTGTTATACCAATATTTACAAAATATTCATTATTTTACTCCAAACTGGAACTACTGTAGACATTAAGTGAAAAAAAAGTGCTAAATTTTGTGCCCTAAAATATAGAAATTATGTGATTGTCCTAATTTCCTTTTCAATTCAAGTTTATATATAATTTTAGAACAAAAAGGATAAATGTTGGAAAAACAATTCAGGGGATAGTGACTCAACAGTTTATAGCAAAAAAGTCTGTTTTCTATCAATAAGTAAGGGAAAACAATGAGCAGAAATGTTCAGATTGTTACATTGCTGATATAAGGTAAGCAAAGGACATACTTAAGATTTTGTCATTTCATGTGTTTCTGCTCCTTTAAATATGTTTATAAATTAAAAGAGGGAAGAAAATGTTCTAAATTAAAATGAACTGCTTTATCAATGCTGCATACTTTTGCAGAATCATAGTTTTATAAAAAATCTTCATTCATATTTACTGATAGGGTTTTTATAAGATGATTATAAAGCATATGCTGTTGATATATAAAAGGTTACATGAGAACAATATTTAAATTTCTACTTTGCCAATAGAATAAATTACTAACTATTCATAGTTAATTTCAGTTGCTGCCATTATTCAAAATTGCATTCCTCTTTATGTTAATATTTTCAATTTATCCAAAACATATATTAGCTGAACAATGAATGAAGGGATATTTAAGCAATTGCACACTCAATAAAATTAGTGCAATTGGTTGTTCTTATATCAAGCTAAGATCCAATCAACCAAAAAAGCAGCTTAGGCTGGCATTCGATAATGGAATAAAATAATACACAATTTTTTGTCTTATTATACTGATTAAGACTTGTAATTACTTGAGAAGTTGCATAGGTTACATTTTAAGGATACAAACATGCAGCTAGAAATATTACAAACTAGACACAGAAAAAATACTGAAAGGAAATATAAGAAAATGTTCAAAATCCTTTTTTTAGTTTATTCATTATTTTGTTTAATACCAAAAATGACTTAAAAAGATTAAAACCATCGACTTTGAATACAGGTTAGCGCATACAAAGAAGAAATAAACATATGCTAATACATTACAGGTGTGAAATAAGCTGGATCTTTATGCAAGCAGTTTTAGAATATCCAGGGTCTGTTATCTGACATGTCATTTGCTGGCCTCTGACATCTTCTGCTACCCATTCATTGCCCAATTTATTAAAACTTGCCAAGGGCACATATTTAAATAGAGGAAACACTGACTTTTCCCTTGCAAGTAGGATCAAGGAGCTAGTGGGAAAGAAAGTTGGACAGGCTAACATAACATTCTCGATTAATTGCATTGAACTCAAGTATTCTTTTCCTGTAAACCCAAATCTTTGTTTAAGGCTATTTGATGTAGCCAACTATTTGTTAAACATAAACTGAGGTATATTAAAAAATTTTAAGACTTTGAGAAAAAAATCTATTGGAAGAAGGCAGTACCAAACCAGAAGTGGTTAGGAGGCTGTACATATAGGAGCTCCAGAAGACACTTCTACGGAGAAAAAAGACTAAAGCAAAGGAAATTACTGATTGGTTGTAGCTTAAAGCCTACTTGTCTGTCAGTTACTGGGGGGACTTTAGGTTTTGACTTTGTTCCCTTGAGGCATTTATATGCTTAGATATTGGTTTGTTTACATAGGCTGCCATGGCATTAGAGCCACCTCAGTCTAACAGCCTTATTTAATTAATTTAACACACTTCACTCCAGAGTCTAACTCCAAAAGCCCTAAGCATTCTCTGGAAGCTAGTTTTCTTCCAAAGGTGGCAAGTGCATTGCAAAGTACAGAGGAAAAACTTTCAAAGTGTCTTTCTCATTGTTCTACATTTTTCTCATTATAACTGCAGCTCTTCTCCTTATGAATGCCTCTCTCCCCAAACTCCTCTCAAGTGCCAAAATTCTCCTTCTTCACTTTTACAATCTCTCTCCCTTTCAGGGGCAGAATAATAATTTCCTCTCTCCCTCCTTACCATCCTGAAAAATTTTGGCTTGCTGTTCTTAACCGGTATCCTTTCTTACAATGCAGATTGGAGTGGGACAAGTTACATAAAACAAGGGAGAGCTGGGGATGAGAATCCTTGTAACTGAATTGTTTTATGCTTAGGAAAAATCATAGAAAATAATTCCCTAAGCTAAGTCACTATGATTTTATCTTGATTTCTGTAATTGATGATACTTTTTTCACTTTAGTAGGTACCTGAGAGCTGAACTTAAGACCAAATAATGTATAATATGATGCTTGTTATTTCTTTTCTTTAAACCCTTGTTTTGTCATTGCTCGAGATTCATCATATTCAATTTTGTCTTTTACAAACTGTTTCAAAATTAGTTTAGAGTAAATTGGAATGAAGATAAACCAAATTAATAAAAGCACAAAGGAAAACATTTAGTTTTAAATATGGAATAAAGTAATATCTGACATTAAATATTTATAGTACATTCCAAATGATTCAGGGCTTAATATCAGTCACAAAATACTTAGAAAAGTGGTCCTTTATGTTAGACTCACATACCTCTAAAGAATCTCATGGAAGTTCTAATATTTTCCCTCAAAAATGCATTATCAAATTTTACACATAAATTTTTAAAAATTTACAAATATGCAGCTATAATTTCAATTTTGGCTCATAGATTAGCAATTAAGATCCTCACAAGTGAACAAATATACAAGTAACCATTTAATATTGGAGTGGCAAGGGATAATAATGTTGAATTGTGTCTCTTTAAAAAGTACGGAGCTCTTCAATTCCAAAACCTTCATTAAAAGCCTTTTACTTGAACACCCCCCCCCAAAAAAAAAGTACAAAGATGGCTACACCTAGCATGGTATATTATTTAGATGCATTCATATACACAGTGAAATTAAGAGTGCAAGAATTACTCAATCAATAAATCAGTCATGGGCAATTTGCCCCCCTCCAATGTAAACATTGTGCATTCACCAGGCACATGTTTTAGGTCATTTTTCTTTTATTCTGTCAGAAATTCCAGATATTTTATTACTTATATTTAATAGCTTCTAAAAACATTTGTCATTAGATAATCTAATATTAAGAAAAGGAAATGTATTTGATCTGCAGTATATAGTATTAATATAATCTGTATATGTGCTATTTGAAATTTCCACTCTATTTTCCAAGGAGTAAAGCACTGATACTAAATATATTCTCTGTGTGACAAAACAAGTAGTAACTATTTAGTTTTCCATTTATTAAATAAGGAGAATAAATGTTACTAAGTTGACTCTTAGTTCTTTCCCCCATATCATTCTTTACATTAGATGGGAGATCATCTTCTACCCTCCCATAAAATTAATACATTGACAATAAAATATGACATTTCATCCACGGCTACCACTTTACATTCCATTTACTTAATGGATTCTAATATATTTAGAAAAGAAAACTTAATATGTAAACATAACCAAACTAGAAGAACATCTTTTTCTTCTATTTACTTTATTGCTTGAATTGAATGATATAATATGGCTTCATCTACCTTTGAGAATACACTTAACAAATACAGAGGCAATTTAGCATTTTCCCAATTCACATCTAGTGCAATATTTAAGAAGATTTCACCTAATTGAACACATGTTGGAACAAATTTAATAAAAGTGTTCTTGTAAACGCTTCAGTGGCTAGATGGGAGACAAGCTAAGCAAGGCAGTGAAGTGAACAATATTCTGGTCGGGCTCTCCAGGCTAAGAAGTCATTTGCAAGATGTTTTGACTGCTGAGATGTCAGCCATGATCAATCTTAAAGATAGAGGGAGGCTGCAAATGGGTGAGGTAATGTTCAAATGCATTGAAAGATGACTAGTCATAATAAAAAGTAATGGATCTCACTGCCTTGTCTTGACAGAATTTAGAGAACATTTAGGTTCACAAATGGTAAGTTTCTACCTTCTTTGAGGAATGTGGTCAACGTAGTTATGAAATACAGTCATCACCCTCCAGATCTGTGTGTTTCTACCCTATATCCCTTAGCTTTGGGAAGGAACACATTATATAGAAGCCCACTAAATATGAACTGTCTTGATTCTTAGTAAAATACAGCAATGATGTATATATGCAGGCTTCCCCATATCTCTTTTAACAATAAAGTTTTGTTATGCCTTTAGTACTTAATTCAAGTTTCTTGTTTAAGCAGATTCCCTGGAAGTTATAAAAGCAGTATGTTCCCTTTTACAGATGTATCAGGGCAAAGACAATAGAATCTGCCTGTTTCACTAATATGGAAAGGGCAAAGGCCATTCAGAGTATAAATAAGTATGTGAAATATTTACTTTTAAGTTCAAGTGTTTAAATCCCTACATCTGGACTTGAGTAAAGGTGTTTCACAGAACAGAGAGTACTGATTTTAGAATGTTACAAAATTTATGTGTGTGTGTTTTTTTTTTGTAAAGACGTGTTAGTTTTAAATTTAACAATGCATTTTCTCAACCACTTTAAAGATTTTGTCTGCAAAATTGTAATCTAATTTACAGAGAAAGACCTAACATTCAGCATTGTCAATAAATGCACATTGTGTAACATGGTGTAAGATACTGTACTAAGAATTGGGGATACCAAGTAACATTTAATCTGGTCAATAAGCAGATAAAAGCATAGCCATGGAGTAATCCTCAGCTTTCAGCTGTAGTTTTTGAGGATGCTGAATTACATATTAATGATAGTCTACTATAGAATAGTGTTCACGGTTAGTCACTAGAACTCTGTAGGTAGTTTCCATTCAGTTATACACTTAGGAAAATACTTGAGACTAGAGGTGGTGGGATCTGGTGGTGGGTGGGGATAGAGGAGAGAGAAAAATGGTTCATTATCTTTCCCTTCTTTTCCTCTGAAACATCTCAATAATTATAGACTCAAATCACTCTATCTACCCTACCCCTGTCCATGAAAGGAAAGAGGGAGCTATTGTAAGGGAAATATAAGACAAAGTACACATTAATAAAAGCTCTTCTGAAAATAATGGAGGTCTTCATCATTCTATCTTGTCCTAAGATATCATATGTTAAAGAAAATCACTAGTAAACATTTATGTTTGAAAAATTCAATGTTAATGCTCCTATTTTGTAATGGCAAAGCCAATTCAATAGTAATCTTTATATGTCTTACAACTGAAACTTGCCTAAGGTCCTACCATCTACAAATTAGAAGGTAATTGATGCATTTTTCCTACTCCTGAACCCCCATGACAAGTCACTAGGCTTGTTTCTCAGAAGCAAATGTAAGAATTGGCTTACGATGATTTCCTTTCATTTTATCCTGTTAAAAGTGGACATTCCTCAAAATTTGTGACACTCTTAGTTTCCTAAATGAAAGCAAGTTTTTTTTTTTTTTCTGTGTACATTTATATTCCTTTGGTCATTTCAGAGTTGTTTTATTAGTTTGTTTTGTTTGTTTTTGTAGGGGACAGTGGCAGAGATTGAGTTAAGGAAGGAGGCTTTCTTTTGTTTGTATTGTTACACTTAGATTTTGGGGGGAGATGGGGAGACAGTACATCTCCAAGTCCACATTATATAGAAATTATGAGTTGTGAAACTTGAAGTAATTCAGCTGAAATCTCTATCCAAGCAATATCATCTGTAAAATGGGCTAGAAATTCTCAGAGTTAATTGATAACAATGATTGTGAAAGACCTTTGCAAACTAGGGTGTTGCTCAAAATGAGCCTTACCCTCCTTGCCTACTGACTTCATTGATTTCAGAGAAAAAAGTAAAGAACTGTGACCTTGCTGCTTAATCGAGTACATGCCCAACAAATACAGAACCCAACAAATACAGAATACAATTTGTAATTCAGCAAGATACACCAGAAGGAACTGAGTTCTGGTGCCAAGACCTGATATGAAAGTGTGTTTTGACTATTTACTAGTTTTGTGTCTTTGACAATCTAATACACTCTTTCAGATTTTTCATTTCTAAAACTAGGATAACAATAAACTTCCTAAGTTCTTGAGACTAAGTTAAATAATGTACAGATTACCCCCTTAGTATAGTTTTGTTTAATGAGCATAACGTACTTGGATATTTAGGTTAGCAGTATGAGCACAATATTTTTAACAATGAGTACAAAAGCATCAGTGTGGTCATATGAAGAATATAAATGTAGTACAATGGTATGACACCAATTTTGCTTTTAATCTTGCCTTCAAAATTAAACAAATAAAAAAAATAACATCACCACATTAAATAGCGGGCATATCACAGGAAACTTTCAGTAATGGAATTCAGGTTTCTTAGAAAAAAATTTATGTGTGTATTTCATAAGAAATTATACTCCTTCAAGTTTATACTTTAACCTTCCATTTTTCCATTTTAAGGTTTAGCAACATATCAATTCAAGCTGAATATGAACGTTGACAACTGCATTTTTACAAATAGAATATTTCTACCCAAGCAGAAAAGAGAGAAAAATTAGTTTTAGAATTTCATTATTGCTGTGGGATATAGAGATATATTTCTATGGCTATGGGATCCCATGATGAATCACTGCAAGTGCTGATTGAAAATAACATGTGAACATACTAAGCAGGATGAGTGGTTTTAGGAAAGACAGTATTAATGTATGACCTAAATATTTCACTTCAGCATTACTTTTTCATCACTTATAAGATATTAGCATATGAAAAGTAATGAAATACATTATGAAAAATCAAGGCAAAGGATTATTTTTTAACTTTAATGCTTTTATGTAGTGTTCACTATGAAAAATGAACATGAATGTACAAATTCAGTTAATCCTTAAGATCAGTTATTTTGGTCTGAGCTCTCTGTTATTCTAATTAAACAAAAGCTATATTTCTTTCACCTTACCTCAGACAATAAAATAAATGCACATTTGGGACAATATTAACATTGCTTATGGAAAATTGCACAAGAATAACTAGTGAAATCGATTTTTGAAAGCATCATGTGGAAAACCAGATACGATGGTGAGTCAAAAATTTTTCGCAATCTGGTTATAATAAAACTTCTGTAAATGCTACAGCCAGAGTGCAGGGAATTTTTGACTCACCCTTATAATTTTAATTTGCATTGTCCCTAAGGGATGTTTACTAATTTCTAATTAAAAGAAAAATTCTTGAGACTATATCTTTAGTCTTTCTTGCTCACTCTAAACTCTTTGCCCATGGTTGAAATCCAGCTTGCTTGAAATTTTGGTCAACTTTTCTTCCATAATGCTACACCTTTCTAATTCTTCCCCAATTCTATAATTATGTGTCACAATCTCTTTCACTAGTAGATTGTCCCCTATCATGTTTCTAAAGTATAAATATATCCAACCATTTATCATGATTCTCTTCTCATCTGTCTCTTGTAATTCTTTACCTACATATAGTTAATTGTAGAAGTACTGTGTTTCTTGATTATAGAATTATTATAATTGTATATTTCTAAATTAAATTCAGAAAATTTTCAAGAATTTTACAAGAATATATACATTACTTTGACATATTTAGTAAGCTCATTATTCTATAAAATCAATGCTTTGGTAATCTTGGTAATTTGGTAACTGAATTTCCAGAAAAAGAACAACAGTTTCAAAAATTTGAGTTCTGCTATGCCTTAGGCATCCAGCTTATTATTTTGTTCTTTTATCTTAATTTCCTTCCTGCTATTCTCTTCTACTAATATCATAATAAGTTGCACATTTATATTATTAATTTTCAGACTTTTCATTTAAATGTGATTCTAAATGTCCTAAACACTACATCTCTCAAGCTGTGTTATGAAGTATCAAACACCCTGATATTCTGATTTAATCTGATTGCCCTGCATGCAGATCTACAGTGTAGACATGAGGAATCCCTGTGCTTAAACACTCAATAGGCTATTATGACATATAGTGAAGCTTAAGAAATAATGCTAAAAAATAGCAAAAATTAGATAAAAGTTTAACATTCATCAATAATTAACATTGTGACCATTCCTTAAGTTATTTAACATTGCTGAGATTTAGTAACTTTACCTGGAAAATACGGTCTTTGGGTGAGTAGTCTCAGTCTCATCAAATCTAGAATGTAAGCCACTACCCCACAGAAAACATTTAGAGAATTCAATATAGGCTAATTCAAGGAGGGTTTATTTTTTAAGCTGTTTATGAAGGTGTAAGTGTATGAGAATGACAAGTTGGTAGCAGTTGATCTGTTACTTCACTTAGACTTAAAAAAAGACAAATAAACTGCCACTCTGAATTGAGCAATGTTATCTGGTCACTTTAAGGCTATTTTGCCACCAAGAAGGATAAAATATTAAGGAACCAGAGGTTGTCTCCTCTGATATAATCCAAATAGAAAACTCCTGGGCAAAAAGAAAGCTGAAGAATGGAGAGTGCATCTAAGAGATACACTGTGGTTCTGTTGTGGGTCTGCTTATGTACTAATATTTTATTTACATACCTTGGCATGCAAATATTGAAAACTCTGTGTTTCTTGTTATGTCTGATGAATTCTATCTTTAACTTGGCATTAACTTCCCAATATCTTATAGAAATTTCTAAAAGTTTCTGTCATATGGATGGTACATTTTCAGAAGTGACATTGATTTTTGTGTCCATCATAGTTGTTGTTCTATATAATTGCTCTTCTTTTCTGAAATATTGTCTTTGTGGAAATAGTAAATAAGTCAATAAAATTATTGCTATTAATAAACAGTAGGATTTACATTCAGGTAAAGGAGGAGTTAAAATTGTGAACCTACTTTTCCAGTAGAAATAATTCGGTATTCTAGAGAAGAAGAGTTAAAATTATTTTAGGTCAAGGTTTGTCATAACATTCACTGCTATTTTTAAACCACTGGAGGTTCCAGGAGCTTAAAAATGCATTATGCTTTGTAGATTGCTCAATTCAGTGGTGTCAAGGCACTAAAAAGAAAACCTTTATTAATAGTTAAAATTCTCTAAAGATCTATTTTTGTTTCTGAAAATTAGGAGATGGGAATCTAGAAAGAAAACTGATATGAGAGAATAGAGTCAGAGTAACAGTCTATAGGAGAAAATTCTCAGGAGTTACCTTATCGTTTCTTGGCTTATACATAAAATGTTAAGCATTTTGTATTTGAAAAGAAGACCCTTAATAAAAATACATTTTATTTTCTGAAAACACGCCTAGAATATTCTGAATCTAACATAGAAAGCTTAGGGAGCTTGAAGACAGGAATGGAGAGGGCTTTTTCCAGATAGTCATAAGCTATCAAAAAGTTGGGTCCTTTTCATTAAAAAAACAAAGTATAGGGTCTTTTTTTGGTTTGTAAAGTATCATTTTATATGAAAAGTATTAAATGTGGACCTTTTCTTCAGAAATATTTCCTCCTTTAAAACACATTTTTTTAAGTCATGGACCTTTTTTTTGGTGTGTAATACTTAGTTCATATATGAGATTGATAGTATAACTGAACACACTCTGCCTTTATATTTTTGTGTAAATCAGGCAAAGCTGATTTTTTAGGCAGTATTTTAATTTAGATAATTTTATATACATATATTTTACTTATACTATCCAATAATGTTATCATAATTAAAAAATCACATGTAATACTGTGCTTCTGTAACCGGTACTTATTTGGCCAAAGATTAGATAGATAGATAGATAGATAGATAGATAGATAGATAGATAGATGATAGATAGAGAGATGTGTACTTGGGGAACACACTGTGTGCCAAATAGTTTTATAATATAGCATATACAGTATATATATTGTATATATAGCTCATACAAAGTATATACCACTATATATATCTGTAGTCATATTTAAAAGATTATACAAAGACAAATAACTGGAGCAACTTATAACTGAAGAAAAGAGCAGTAAGAACTTAATGAACAGGAGCAGTGTTCCTCCTGCACACCCATGTGCATTTGCTTATGGTTCTAAAATGGTACTTTCTATATTATGTTGAGGATTATTAGCTAATATGTCTTCTCCTCTAAGTTGTATATAATATTATCACATACTCAAGGGTTTTAAATTTCATTTTATTTTTTTATTTTTGTTAAAAACATTTATTAATTAAATATTAATTTGTGACATATATATAATTTTGCTAAGCTCGTTTTTACGTTTCTTGATTTTTTTAATTGTCCAAGCCTAATATTGTCTCTCTGCTTACTTGTTTAAATATTTAACATTTTAAATAATTATGGCAAAATATTCAATTATGTATTCTCAACTCTTCACAATTCTGTATGAAAATCAAACAACTAGAGTCAACTACAGCATCTATTCTTTAATATTGGTTATTAATTTGAGATTCATTAGCTAAATTGAATTAGTTTATAAAAATGCACAAATCATTTATCATATAAGGTTTAATTATTTAACTTTTTTAACTCTTTCATGAAATTACTCTGTCTATTTCACAAATACTTAACAGTTATGTTTTGATTGCATGCTGCTGAGTAGCAGTTTTTTTTTTTAAGGACTTTTATTGAGATATAATTAACATACAATAAACTGCATATATTTAAGGTGCACAATTTGATTTTTTTTCTTATTAGTAACGCATATATGGCAATCCCAATCTCCCAATTCACCCCACCCCAATCCCGCCCCCCCACACTTTCCCTCCTTGGTGTCCATATATTTGTTCTCTACATCTGTGTCTCTATTTCTGACTTGTAAACAGGTTGGTCTGTACCGTTTCTCTAGATTCCACAAATATGCATTAATATATATTTGTTTTTCTTTTTCTGACTTACTTCATTTTGTATGACAGTCTCTAGGTCCATCCATGTCTCTACAAATGTCCCAATTTCATTCCTTTTTACAGCTGAGTAATATTCCATTGTATATATGTACCACATCTTCTTTATCCATTCATCTGTTGATGGACATTTAGGTTGTTTCATTGACCTGGCTATTGTAAATAGTGCTGCAATGAACATTGGAGTGCATGTGTGTTTTTGAATTATGGTGTTCTCTGGGTATATGCCCAGCAGTGGGATTGCTGGGTCATGTGGTAATTCTATTTTTAGTTTTTCAAGGAACCTCCATACTGTTCTCCATAGTGGCTGTATCAGTTTACATTCCCACCAACAGTGCAAGAGGGTTCCCTTTTCTCCACACCCTCTCCAGCCTTTATTGTTTTTAGATTTTCTGATGATGCCTATTCTAACTGGTGTGAGGTGATACCTCATTGTAGTTTTGATTTGCATTTCTCTAATAATTAGTGATGTTGAGCAGATTTTCACGTGCCTCTTGGCCGTCTGTATGCCTTCTTTAGAGAAATGCTTATTTAGGTCTTTTGCCCATTTTTTGATTGGGTTGTTTATTTTTTTTTTATATTGAGCTGCATGAACTGTTTATATATTTTGCAGGTTAATCCTCTGTCTGTTGATTCGTTTGCAAATATTTTCTCCCATTCTGAGGGTTGTCTTTTCATCTTGCTTATAGTTTCCTTTGCTGTGCAAAAGCTTTTAAGTTTTCATTAGATCCCACTTGTTTGAGAGGCAATTCTTAATGGAGTGCTATAGTCCTTGTACTGACTTTTGTTCAGGACTACCTTTTCAAAGATGTGTGTGTGTGTGTGTGTGTGTGTGTGTTATGCACATCTGCTGTATTTATTTCCTGCTGTTTCATTGGTTTGAAAGATAAAGGGGATTTCTATTAGAGGTACAGATGTATCTGTTAATCTTGTAGTTATCCTATCTCTGTGTACCTTTTTTATTGAATCATGAACCCTTAAGAAAAAGATGATAAAAGACTAAGTCCCTATTCAAGGTGAGATTGTTACAGTCATCTCCTGCCTGACCTGCCTGAGGGTGTATTCTGCTTGTCTTCTTTATACCTGGTTTTATAACACCTCCTCTAGTAGGAGTGATTAGAGAGATAGGTTATATTCCAATATCTAGGATATAAGAACAGAGAACATCTTCCATTGCATCTTCCATTTGCTAGATCATAAGGAAAAGGATGGAACCTGGGATGTAAGAAATGGGTGCCCCTAGAACTGATGAGTGAGGAATGAAATGGTAGACATAATTAATGTTCCTAATTGGTTTTCATCACAGCCTCAGACACTCAGAAAAATGGCTTATGTACAAAGATCTGGAGTGCCAAGAATGTTTGCATTTAAATGATCACATAGATGAAAGGTTAAGAGTTATGAAAAGAAATAGTTTACCTCTAGAACAATTATGCCTACACATGCACTTACATTGAACCTGAAATAAGATACTCCAAGGAGGTCAGAGTCTCAGTCTGTGTAAAAGTCCATGACCAGGAGTGGGCAGGGGGGAAGGGTGCTTTAGGGTCCCCAGAGGCATTAAAATTTGCACATCAATCTGAGTCAGAATTGCAATAGGAAAAAAAGAGATTTTTTAAACTCTATGTTATTTTTTGTCTGCAGTTTTCTTCAGATGTCCATATGGCTTTCTTCTGCTAGTCTGCTTGATGTTACAAGAGGGAGGGAGACTACTTCTCACTCAGCCTGTTATTTGACCAGAGGCTCATAACTAGGCCTCATTTATTGAAAGAGAATATCAAACAAATAATCTTGGGACAAGTAAAAACTATTTTACTTTTGGAAAAAAAAACATATTATTTTAAAACTATGATTTCTGTTTGTCATTCTCTTTTCCAAAATAATAGTGAAATAATATACAGCTGTTAAAGTACATTTTTTAAAATTTTCAGCTGGTACAGAGGCCAGTTTGCTGTATCTCATACTTGCCAGGCACACCTTCTGACCTCAGCTTTTGTACCTGCTGTTCACTCTCTCTGGAATGCTCTTTCCCAAGATATCTGCTTAGTTCATTCCTTGACATAAAATCCTTCAGATATTTTACTCCAAGGTCTTTTCAGTGAGGCTTCTCCTGAACTCTATTTAAAATTACTAAACTTTCCTGATACTCCATATACTCATCACTGCTTTGTTTTTCTCCAATTACATAGTCTAAATATATCACTTTATTTCTATCATCTCTCACTAATAGATTTTAAACATCAGGAATCAAAGATTTTTGATTTTATGTTCAAGACTTTGTCCAGAACAAGTCTTAACACATATTAGTAGATAATTAAATAATTGGTAATGAATAAAGAAAGAATATTTTGTATTAAAATTCAATATCCTCATCTTTGATTATAGCAATCTGCCTTGTCGCCTCTTTCCTCTTTCCATTCTCATTCCTCTCTGATTTCTTAGAAACTCCATACCCCTAAGAACTTCAACTTTTTACTAGGGCTGTAATATGTCCTGTGATCTTTAAAACTATCTGTTCGACCATTTAGACCATCTTCTCATCAATATCCTCAGTTCCTTCCTATCAGTGCCCATTTGCTGTTCCAAGCCTGAAAATTCCAAGTCTATGAATGAATTTAGAATTAGATTGCCAAGAGCTGATGGACCAAAAACCAAATCATACATGTAGGCAAATTATGGCCCAGGAAGAGGTATAAACAAAGGCACAAGTTTGTCTATAAGACAGGAACCAATCCCACCCACCCACACACACATCTACCCATATAGAGTTCAGCTGTAGAAGGGTGAGAGTGGGGTGTGGAAATGGTTTCTGTTAGGAACATGATAGGATGTCTAAGGTGCATAAAATGAGCAGTATTCCCTACCCCATACATTCTCATGTGCTCTTGGTGATGGATAAAGAGTAATCCATTTAGTCCCTCACCTTTCACTGCCCAGGACTCCATTCCTCATCTTCTGTTGAATAACCAATTCAAACAAATATAGGGATTTGAGACTTAATCAGAGCATGGTAATGATTAAATTTTTCTCATGCAGAAGAGATTTCATAGCACTCTCTGAGGGAGGATCGACAGAAAAATGAGGTATCTTCCCTGCTGTGAACAGCTTACGCCCTTCTAGTTAAAATAAATTGTAGGAAACAACTGACAATTTTACAGATTACCACTCCCCCCAAAAAATCTTAAATTGTACATTTCTATCTAAAAGTACATAGATTCTATAAATGTAAAACATTTTCTTGCTATTTTCCTTCACCACATTCCTTCTCATCCTGTGGAACTCAGTCACAAATAATTGAATTAATTATAATTCTTGGTAAATGACATTTTCACATCATTTATCTTATTTTTTAAATAATAGTGTGTTTTTATTTGACACATATATCTACAGTGCTTATAATATATGAGGCACAATTCCAAGTATTTGGCAAATACTATTTCATTAAATCCTTCAAATAATTCAGAGGAAGATATTACTATATTCATATTTTTAGGAAGAAGCCCAATTTAGAGAGATTACTAAACTTTCTGAGAATGTACAACTACTTAGCATAAACACTAGGGTTTAAATTCAGGGACTGAGGCTCCTGAGTATAATTGTAAAAATACTATGCTGCATCTGAAGGATGATATTTTGAATAGCTATATTACCTAATAACTAAGCTATTACTAGAAACTTGTTATATTGTACATGCCTTTATTTTTATTTTGTCTCCTTATCTCTTACCAGAAGTAACCATTATGTCGAATTTTGTTTTTATTAAACTGTTTTCAAACAGATGCACATTCACACTTTGATCTCAGACTTCCAGCCTCTGAAAGTTATATTAGACATAATCTTTCCATTGTTAAAGCCACTTAGTTTGTAGTACTTTGCTAAGGAAGCCTAGCAAATGCATACTGACATAAAGTAATAATAAATATCTCTTGCTTTTGTTTCTATGTCTTTATTTATCTTTACTGAAATGTCTATCTATATATGTATCCACTCATCCACCCATCTATCCTATTTATGTCAAATTATAATGCTGATTATTATTAATTTTATAATGCTAAGTGAATCTAATGAACCATTATGTTCTACTATAAACTTTGCAGATTTTTAAATTATAGACTGTTAATTGTTTTTCTTGAATTATTTATTATGTAAATGAAACTGAACATAAGCTTTGGGAAGTTACATTATTCTGTTATTTCTAATATTCATTCTCTACTTTTTGACAAACTCAATTTTTTTTCCTATTCTCACAAATCAAAACTCCTAATGTTTGGATGCATTTTCCATTATATAGCAATTTAAAAAAATCAATTTCTGTAATTTTAGCTGGGGATTTGTAGCAAACTGTCATTTGATGATCATAGCATTTATAAATTAAGCAGAAGGGTTTTGTCATTTGGGAAAGCTAAAGATGATTATTTATTTAATTGGCTTGATTACATTTGACTATTAGAAATACTTGAGAGAAGGAAAGGCTGATAAAAGAAATGTCCATCTGGGACTATTGATGTTATCTTTTAAAGCAAGCCATAGTTCTTTCGTTTCTGAACCCCATCCACCATGTTTTCATTCTTTTAGTCAACTGATGAGTATGGTTTGTTATAGGAAGCAAAAAAGGGGCTGTGAACATAGTGGATAGGGTTCTAATTTCTGGATGAAACAGGCTAAGACCAAGTCCTAGTTCCAGTGTTCATTTCTTTTGAGGCCTAGAGCAAGTTATTAACATTTCTAGCCCTCAGTTTCTTCAAATGTAAAATGTGGGATAATGGTTAAACTACTACTTACCTCATATAGTAACTATCACAAATATACATCTTAGTGTTTAGCATGTAGAAGAGTGCCTGGAACCCAGTAACTACCATATAAATACCATCTAGTATCAGAAAAGTTCTGGAATTTGTAACATAGATTTGGTTCTTGGTTCTTTATGCTTCTACTGTCTTTTCCCCTAAATCACCTCCAGGACCATGACAAATTTATGGGACGCCCAGGCTCATTGCTGAGGTCTTTAGAGAAGCCTTCATTTCTAGAACTACAGATTTGGACTAAATCTCAGCCACGGTGGTTTCCTGGAATGCCTATAGTTATCTATATTACGGCCTCTGTTTATCAACATGGATTAAAACTTATTTTCCATGCCCATTATTCTTTTATATTAGTGTCACCAAGGCTATCAAAGTTTTCTCTTACGTGCTTGTTATTGTTGTTCATTCACCCTCCAAACACATTCCTCCACTGGCTTCTATAATGCTATATTATTGTGGGTTGTGTTCTGTGTATCTGGTTGCTAATGTGTTTTTTATCAACCACAACTTAAATATTGGTATGTCTTGGGATTCTGTCTTAGTCTAGGTTCAGGACTAATCAATATACTCTCTTTGGATTATTTAATAGACTTACCTGTTTATGACTTATCTACTTCCTAATTCACATTTCTCTCATGAGGACTAACCTAGAATCCAGTTGCTTGATGGATATATTTACAATATACAGACTCCTCGAGTTGAACTTTTCAAAGCTGAGCTCACAGAATTTCCCCATAGACTTAAACTTTTTCATGCAATCTTATTCCAGCAAATGTAAAAAAATATCATTCTAGGTGAAAATGGCAGATTCCAAGAAATGAAACTAGATTCTTCACATTATATTCATTTCTGCTACGTATCTAGTTTTTTTTTATATTGAAAAGAACAATTTTGAGTTCTGTTTATTTAAAAAAAAATCTCTATAAACATTCCTTTATTTTTCCATGTACTAATGACAAGAAGTTAGGATCCTATGTATTCCCCTAACTTCTCAGACTTATAGCTAAATTTAAAGTAAGACCTATGCAAACAACAAAACAACAGCAACAACAAAAAAAACCTAGTTGGATCTAACTTTTGTAATAACTCAGTTTAATGGATTAATCAGCCTTACTTCTGGATACTAGTATATAATAATTCAGATTTTTTTCCATCATGTCTGAATGAAATTACTCAGTTAACCTATATTTTAGGACTGAAAGGAAGAAAGTACATACTTCAAAGAAAGAATTTGTTGCTCAAAATATTTAATTTCTTGTTAATTTAAATACAGCTTTTTTTTTTTTTTTGACGTTCAATGTCACTAATAAACCAGCGAAATGCAAAATAAGGTACAATGAGATACAATTTCACACGTGTCATATCAGCAAAAATTAATAAACCTGAGAGCACAGTCTCTTAGCCAGGTGGCTATTACTGGTGTGAATGTAAACTGGTACAAGCATGACGGGGAGCAATCGAACAAAAGTCAATAAAACTTAAAATGTAGGTAGTCTATGACCCAGAAATCCCACTTCTATTTCCACCTTCTTGACCCTGGAGAAGCACAGGAGTTATCTGCACAAGGAGATGTGCGAGAAGGCTCACTGAAGCACTGTTTAGAATAAGAAGAACCTCGAGTTCTCCAGTCCATTCTCTGTATCTGCATCCTTGTTCTGGTCACTGAGTCCAACAGTACCATTTTTAGATTCCGTATATGTGAGTTAGCATACAATATTTGTCCTTCTCTTTCTGACTTACTTCACTCTGTATGACAGACTGTAGTTCTATCCACCTCATTACATATAGCTCCATCTCATCCCTTTTTATAGCTGAGTAATATTCCATTGTATATATATGCCACATCTTCTGTATCCATTCATTTCTTGATGGGCATTTAGGTTGCTTCCATGTCCTGGCTATTGTAAATAGTGCTGCAATAAACATTATGGTACAAATTTCTTTTGGGATTATGGTTTTCTTTGGGTATATGCCCAGCAGTGGGATTACTGGATCATATGGTAGTTCTATTTGTAGTTTTTTAAGGAACCTCCAAATTGTTTTCCATAATGGCTGTACCAATTTACAGTCCCACCAACAGTGCAGGAGAGTTCCTTTTTCTCCACACCCTCTCCAACATTTGTTGTTTCCAGACTTTGTGATGATGGCCATTCTGACTGGTGTGAGGTGATACCTCATTGTGGCTTTGACTTGCATTTCTCTGATGATTAGTGATGTGGAGCATCTTTTCATGTGTTTGTTGGCCATATGTATGGCTTTGGAGAAATGTCTATTTAGGTCTTCTGCCCATTTGTGGATTGGGTTATTTGCTTTTTTGGTATTAAGCTTCATGAGCTGCTTGTATATTTTGGAGGTTAATCCTTTGTCCGTTGTTTCATAGGCAATTATTTTTTCCCACTCTGAGGGTTGCCTTTTAGTCTTGTTTATGGTTTCTTTTGCTGTGCAAAAGCTTTTAAGTTTCATGAGGTCCCATTCATTTATTCTTGATTTTATTTCCATGATTCTAGGAGGTGGGTCAAAAAGGATGGCACTTTGATGGATGTCATATAGTGTTCTGCCTATGTTTTCCTCTAGGAGTTTGATAGTGTCTGGCCTTACATGTAGGTCTTTAATCCATTTGGAGTTTACTTTTGTGTATGGTGTTAGGAAGTGTTCTAATTTCATTCTTTTGCATGTTGCTGCCCAGTTCTCCCAGCACCACTTATGGAAGAGGCTGTCTTTTTTCCATTGTATATTCTTGCCTCCTTTGTCAAAGATAAGGTGCCCATATGTGTTTGGGCTTACTTCTGAGTTCTCTATTCTATTTCATTGATCGTCCTTTCTGTTTTTGTGGCAGTACCATACTGCTTGATCACTATGGCCTTGTAGTATAGTTTGAAGTCAGGAAGCCTGATTCCACCAACTCCATTTTTCCTTCTCAAGATTGCTTTGGCTATTCGGGGTCTTTTGCGTTTCCATACAGATCGTAAGATTTCTTGCTCTAGTTCTGTGAAAAATGCCATTGGTAATTTGATCGGGATTGCATTGAATCTGTAAATTGCTTTGGGTAGTACAGTCATTTTCACGATGTTGATTCTTCCAATCGAGGAACATGGTATGTCCCTCCATGTGTTTGTGTCATCTTTGATTTCTTTCATCAATGTCTTAAAGTTTTCTGCATACAGATCTTTTGCCTCCTTAGGCAGGTTTATTCCTAGGTATTTTATTCTTTTGGTTGCAATGGTGAATGGGAGAGATTCCTTAATTTCTCTTTCTGCTCTTCCGTTGTTAGTGTATAGGAATGCAAGAGATTTCTGTGCATTAATTTTGTATCCTGCTACTTTACTAAACTCATCCATTAGTGCTAGCAGTTTTCTGGTAGAGTCTTTAGGGTTTTCTATATATAATATCATGTCATCTGCAAAGAGTGACAATTTTACTTCTTCTTTTCCAATTTGGATTCCTTTGATTTCTTTTTCTTCTCTGATTGCTGTGGCTAAAACTTCCAAAACTATGTTGAATAATAGTGGTGAGAGTGGACACCCTTGTCTTGTTCCTGTTTTTAGGGGGAATTCTTCCAGTTTTTCTCCATTGAGAACAATGTTGGCTTTTGGTTTTGCATATATGGCTTTTATTATGTTGAGGTAATTTCATTCTATGCCCATTTTCTGGAGAGCTTTTATCATAAATGGATGTTGAACTTTGTCAAAAGCTTTTTCTGCATCTATTGAAATGATCATATGGTTTTTATCCTTCAATTTGTTGATATGATGTATCACATTGATTGATTTGCGTATATTGAAGAATCCTTGCATCCCAGGGATAAACCCCACTTGATCATGGTGTATGATTTTTTTAATGCGCTGTTGCAGTCTGTTAGCTAGTATTTTGTTGAGGATTTTTGCATCTATATTCATCAGTGATATTGGTCTATAGTTTTCTTTTTTTGTGACATCTTTGCCTGGTTTTGGTATCAGGGTGATGGTAGCTTCGTAGAATGAGTTTGGGAGTGCTCCGCCTTCTGCAATATTTTGGAAGAGTTTGAGAAGGATAGGTGTTAACTCTTCTCGAAATGTTTGATAGAATTCGCCTGTGAACCCATCTGGTCCTGGGCTTTTGTGTGTTGGGAGACTTTTAATCACTGCCTCAATTTCCATACTTGTGATTGGTCTGTTCATGGTTTCTATTTCTTCCTGGTTCAGTCTTGGAAGATTGTATTTTTCTAAGAATGTATCCATTTCTTCCAGGTTATCCAATTGATTGGCATATAGTAGCTTGTAGTAGTCTCTCATGATGTTTTGTATTTCTGAGGTGTCCGTTGTGACTTCTCCTTTTTCATTTCTAATTCTGTTGATTTGCATCTTCTCCCTTTTTTTCTTGATGAGTCTGGCTAATGGTTTATCAATTTTGTTAATCTTCTCAAAGAACCAGCTTTTAGTTTTATTTATTTTTCTTATGGTTTCTTTCCTTTCTTTTTCCTTTATTTCTGCTCTGATCTTTATGATTTCTTTCCTTCTGCTCACTTTAGGGTTTCTTTGTTCTTCTTTCTCTAGTTGTTTTAGGTGTAAGGTTAGGTTGTTTATTCGATCATTTTCTTGTTTCTTAAGGTAGGACTGTATTGCTATAAACTTCCCCCTTAGAACTGCTTTTGCTGCATCCCATAGGTTTTGGGTTGTTGTGTTTTCGTTGTCATTTGTTTCTAGATATTTTTTGATTTCCTCTTTGATTTCTATAGTGATTCCTTGGTTGTTTAAGAGTGAATTGTTTAGCCTCCATGTGTTTGTCTTTTTTGCAGTTTTTTTCCTGTAATTGATATCTAGTCTCATGGCGTTGTGGTCTGAGAAGATGCTTGATATGATTTCAATTTTCTTGAATTTGCTGAGGTTTGATTTGTGATCCAAGATGTGATCTATCCTGGAAAATGTTCCGTGTGCACTTGAGAAGAACGTGTATTCTGTCGTTTTTGGATGGAATGCCCTATAAATATCAATTAAGTCGAGATGGTCTAATGTGTCATTTAAAGCTTGTGTGTCTTTATTTATTTTCTGTTTGGATGATCTGTCCATTGATGTAAGTGGGGTGTTCAAGTCTCCCACTATTATTGTGTTCCTGTCGATGTCCCCTTTTATAGCTGTTAGCATTTGCCTTATGTATTGAGGTGCTCCTATATTGGGGGCATAGATATTTACCATTGTGATATGTTCTTCTTGGATGGATCCCTTGATCATTATGTAGTGTCCTTCCTTGTCTCTTTTAATAGTCTTTACTTTCAAGTCTAATTTGTCTGATATGAGTATTGCTACTCCAGCTTTCTTTTGACTTCCATTTGCATGGAATATCTTTTTCCATCCCTTTACTTTCAGTCTATATGAATCCCTTGGTCTGAAGTGGGTTTCTTGTAGACAGCATATAGAAGGGTCTTGTTTTTGTATCCATTCAGCCAGTCTGTGTCTTTTGGTTGGAGCATTTAATCCATTTACATTTAAGGTGATTATTGACATGTGTGTTCCAATTACCATTTTCTTAATTGTTTTGAGTTTGTATTTGTAGGTGTTTTCCTTTTCTTGTGTTTCCTACTTAGAGAAGTTCCTTTAGCACTTGTTGTAAGGCTAGTTTGGTGGTGCTGAATTCTCTTAACTTTTGCTTGTCTGGAAAGCTTTTGATTTCTCCCTCAAATCTGAATGAGATTCTTGCTGGGTAGAGTATTCTTGGCTGTAGGTTTCTCTCTTTCAGGACTTTCAGGATATCCTGCCATTCCCTTCTGGCCTGCAGAGTTTCTGTGGAAAGGTCAGCTGTTATCCTGATGGGTTTTCCCTTATATGTTGTTTGTTGCTTTTCTCTTGCTGCTTTTAATATTTTTTCTTTGTGTTTAGTTGTCGTTAGTTTGATTAATATGTGTCTCGGTGTATTTCTCCTTGGGTTTATTCTGTATGGGACTCTCTGTGCTTCTTGGACTTGGTGAATTATTTCCTTTCCCATGTTGGGGAAGTTTTCCACTAGAACCTCTTCAAATATTTTCTCAGACCCTTTCTTGTTTTCTTCTTCTTCTGGGATGCCTATAATTCGAATGTTGGTACGCTTAATGTTATCAGTGAGGTCTCTGAGACTGTCTTCTAATCTTTTTATTCTTTTTTCTTTTTCCTGCTCTGTGGCAGTTATTTCCCCCATTCTATCTTCTAACTCACTTATTCATTCTTCTGCCTCAGTCATTCTGCTGGTTATAGCATCTAGAGTATTTTTAATTTCAGTTATTTTGTTATCCATTGCTGTTTGTTTTTCTGAGTTCTTATGAACTGTTTCTTGTACTTTCTCTATTTTGTTATCGAGATTTTGTATCATTTTTACTATCATTACTCTAAATTCCTTTTCAGGCATTTTTCCTATTTCCTCCTCATTTATTTGGTCTTGTGGGTTTTTTTCCTGCTCCTTTGCCTGCATGGTGTTTCTTTGTTTCCTCATGGTTGTCCAAACTTTTGGGGTTGCTTGTCCTTGGGTTTTTTTGCGTTATTCTGTGACCAGCAGAGGTTCCTTTATTGTTCTTCTGTAAGCGTCGGTGTGTGGGGAGGGAGAGGGTACAATAGTGGCTCCTTCTCCTGGGAGGGAGTGAGCAGTGGCGCACTGATGTCTCAGTCAGGCTTGGAGGTGCCTGTTGCAGAGGGCGCTGGTGGCTCAGGCGTAAACAGAAAGTCTTAGAGTTGGGCCTCTCTCGGGGGTTTTTTTCTTTTCTTTTTTTTTTTTCTCTTGGCAGCCTCCCTGCTGCTGGCATTGCAAGGGGTTTTAATCTAGCCCCACCCGAGTGCCTGAGGGTACTTGTTATCCCTGAGCGCCTTAGGTGGCCCGCAGGGCGTCTCTCCACTGCCTGTTGCAGAGGCGCGGAAAGAGAGAGAGAGGCTATGCGCGTGGCTCCTCCCAGCTGCCAGTGAGCCTGCAGCCTCCAGCCGCCATCATGGCCGGGCAGCTCTCAGGAACGGGCACTCCTCTCCGCGGGCCTCCTCCCTCCTGTCCTCTCGGTCCGGCAACAATGTTTCCCACACTGAACCAGCTCTCCTGCTCCCACACTCCCGCTCTTGGACCGTCCGTTCAGCCGCGGATCGATGTCTTGGTCCGGGAACGCTGAGCTGCGCTGCGGACCCTCTGAATGTTTCTCACTCCCTCCCGTCTGCCACAGCTCCGCCGCTTCACCCTCTTTGAGCCCTCGTAGATGCCTCCCTACCGGCTATGTCGGGCTCCCCGCAGTCGCATCCGGTGT
Organism: Hippopotamus amphibius kiboko; assembly: GCF_030028045.1. Classification (NCBI taxonomy): domain Eukaryota; kingdom Metazoa; phylum Chordata; class Mammalia; order Artiodactyla; family Hippopotamidae; genus Hippopotamus; species Hippopotamus amphibius. The sequence continues at coordinate 74,399,507 of NC_080187.1, forward strand.
CCGAGCTAAATACAGCTTTTAAAATAACTATTAATACATTTTTAAGAACTGCATGCAATAGCACACTATTACACACCTTGTGGTTGCCAGTGTTTAAAATGCAGTGTCTTCATGGTATTGCACTGAATCTCCTTTAGTATTATATCAAGGGGTTTTCAGTGACCATATCTCACCAGCTTACTCTTAAAATATCCAAATAAAATGCATTTGTAGGTATATTTTTATTGTTCATGAAAATATTAGATGGATCCTGAATATATCAATAAACAAGTTAAAGGGTTTTTAGTCTGTTAAAGTAAAAAACCCATTGTTATTATTCTCTGGATGTTACAACTAGAATGCTTATAGTATAATTGACAATTTTTGAAGGAGAAACCCATAAAATTTACATACAGAATAATACTGATTTGGTTTGAAATTCTAGCCATTATTTTCTTTCTGGACTTATTCATGTTTATTGCTGGTCATGGGAAAAAAAAGTCATGATTCGTAAATAACAGAATAATATTTAGAACACTGAAGTTAGTTCTTTAGTTCCACCAAGTCAGAGGTGTGTATGATTATAGCATACATATTTGGCTTTTTCCCACCTTATGCATTTTGGCCTGCTCCAAATCCGTATTCTTAATCTGTATATCTGATTTACAGGATATGCTTTTACCATCATCTTGGGAATATTCTTTTGCTTCTCTCCTGTGTTGAACTTGGGTTTCTACATCTTGTACTTAATCTTGTTTCGCTTTGTTATTTCGATGGCTACTAATTTCCATTTTCTTCTTAAGAGAGACTACATGTGGGCAGTCAATTTGTCAGAACTTGAATATTTGATGAAGTCCTTAATTAACCCTGAGACTCGATTGAATGAGTATAGAACTTTAGCTTCTGGTTAGAAAACATGCTTCTGCAGAACTTGAAGGCATTGTTCCCATGACTCCTAGCTTCCAATGTTATCAATGAAAATTCCAAAGTTAAAATCATTCACAACTCCTTATATATACACTTTTTCCCTCTGTTTTCCCTGAGAAAGTCCTATGTACTTTTCTTTGAGGTTCTATTGAATCAATGTTTTGGGCACAAGGTAGGTCCTTTCTGCCTGGTAATTTTTTACTTTTAATATTGGAAAGTTATCTTCAGTTATTTCACTGCTAATTTCTTTGTCCCTCCCCCCCCCCTTTTATTTCTGGAACTACTGAGGTTTTGGGGAAGTAATTTATGCAAATAGGAGTTAATCTCTATTCCTCCTGTGCTGCTTACTGTTTTTGCTTAACTGGGTGTTTTAACTCAGTTATATATCCATTCCACTTTGCAGTTTCCAAAAGAATACTTTTATATTATCCTCTCCTTTTCTTCTAGTGCTCCCAGTTCAGAAAGGTTTGCAACTTTTTTTTGGTAGAAATATCATTTTTCTACTTTTAGTTAATTTTAAGTGTGTTTGTTCACCTCAGCACATTATTAGGGAAATATTCCTGTAAACTTTTAAAAATGGGACTGCTGGGCTTGTATTTTTAGCCATTTCTTCATATTATATTTTTCAGTTTGGGGTACTTGGCATTCAATTTTATTTACCACACAGGAAAGATTTAACATAACCTTTATGTTAAAGAAAAGATTATTCTTAATATACATTAAGTACTCCTTTTGTAGTATTTCATGACTTCACATTTGGCAAATAATTAAAATAATAAAGAAGTACAAGTTATCTTTCCTTTAATATTTCTTAATGATACATCTTATTTCCATTTAGATTTTATTTTCTAAAAGTTGTATCATAAAAAGTATAGCAATATATGATGTAGTTATCTTGGAGGACAAAATCTTTTATCTGGATAGAAAAGCTATCAAATATAAGAAAAGGATGAGCAAGAATATCTTCACAGAGAAAGTTCTTTCAAAATGGAAAGGCACAGATTTGATTACATGGGGAAAAAAATGATCCAGAGAGAGAATTTGACTTGTCAAAACTCACTTAGCTAGGTGGTTGCAAAGCTCCTATAATAAAAACCTATATAACCTTAGTGCCACATCATCTTAGTTACATTTATTTTTTCTGAACTTTGTACCCCTTACATTCAAGAAGAATTAGACATTCTAAGGGCATATTGGGAACACGTTTATTTTAGCTTGGTAATTCTTAGCCAATTGTAACTGACTAATCAAAAATGGGGGTGGGGGTGGGGGGGTGGAGCTACTATAGGATTAAAGACAGTGTTATTGACCTTTAGCAATTCTGCATAATGGCTTAATATAAAAGCAGCTAACAACAAAACTTGAGGGAGGGGCAAAGCAAATGTTCTCATGGAAGAAAAATATAATTAGTATTTTTTAATTGAAATCAAGGATTAAGGGATAGATATAAGTAAACATATTAAAGTGCTTAAAGATTGTTTTCAAAGAAGAGACCCAGTATTCCTAAGGTATAGCATTAATTGTGGAACAAAGGATCACATCTAGTTAAACAATGCACATTAGGCCTTTTCATATTAAAAATGGAAAAAATATCTTCTTTTCACATTGCAAATCATTTTTAAAACATGTTTTAAAATCATTTTTCTCATATAGGCAAAATATAGTATGTTACTATAATTATTCCCCCTGGGGGCGGGGAGGGGAGAGATATAAGATTTAGGAAAGCTAAGTAATTTAACCATAAACATAACTCCAGTCATTGGGGCCTGGACTAGATAACAAATGATATCATTTACGTTTCCTACTCTTTATAACAGTCACTTTTGGAGTAATATTTTTAGGAATTATATAAAAAATAAAAATGGCATATGCACAGGATGGAATAAAATGTTATTTTTAACTATAAATTAAGTACAGATACCCCTCCCCCCTTATATCCTAATTTTATATAGGATTAACATGACTAGCATTGTTCTCACTTTAAAAGGCAATACCTTGTTACAGAGGTTTCGATTTGTTTGTTTCAGGCCATGTCTCACACATGAACACTGAATTAATCCACTCTAATGATTCTCCTATCTTTTGTTTCATGCATATTTGTGAAAAATTCTCTTGATATTGATTGCTGAAGCTGAATCTAATATGAGGCCATGATATCTTTTGTCTCTTTTGGGCCTCGAATGAAAATTTTCTAGGCTTGCAGTATATTGTTTCTAAAAATAAATTAGAGTATATAATTTTTATTAAAAATAATATGCAAGTGTGTGAAAAGTCCTTGCTGAAAAAAATTGCTTTTTTGAGTCATAATAGGCAAGCCTTTCATATTTCTAAAGTCTGTTTGAGGAAGGCACCCTTTAACGGTGACTTAGAGAGTTGTAATTATAGAATAACTCTATCTCCCTGTGGACCTGAATGATTATTTACTGGTAAGAGCCTGACTTTGCCATCTGCATTGACTTCCAATTTTACCGCTAACTGAGGGAGAGGTGACTAAGAGACTACATACATTTCGAAGTTGTTCATAGGTTGTCTGGATGGTAACTCATATTGATTTTGCCTTACACAGAACTGCTCCTCTTTCCAAGCATTCTTCCATTTGTATATTTATGAAAACTTAGAAAATTCAAAACTTACAAAATATTAAAACTTAGAAATTCAAAACCTGGCTTTTCTCCTAACCTATCTGAAAGATTAGTTGTTTTACATCTAAAGGAAGTTAATATTCTTTACTTATATGTTTTCAAATCATTGTGAGGTCCAATATTTAACACAAATATACTTTACAAGCCTTAAAGTACTCTAAAACATAAAATAATAGTAACAATAATAATGCAATTTTTAAGATGTGCCGATGATTTTCTTCAGGACTTTAAAAAATATCCTACAGGCCTAAAGGAAACCAGACTTTAAAATAAGTATAATAGTAGCCTTTCACATGTAACAGAGACAGAAGCCCTGGAGTTTGGCCTAAAGTAAATGACTGCTGATTATAGAGTACAGGAAAATTCACCCTCATGAAATCCTAACCAATTTGCAAGTTTTCACAAAGTCCAGTTACCTAAATTACCTTTCTGGGCTTTTTTATAAACGTGCTCTCTTAAGAGTATGTTGTTTGAAGATTGGAAATATAGTTAACATTATGCCTTGAAAACTAGAGAAACAATTATGAAAAAACAACAATAGAAAAATCACAGAAGTATACCAAATATGCTATTTGACAGAGGCGATATATCATAGCATCTCAATGAAATTTATGAAAACTTTGCTCTCTTCTGCAGTCACCAACTTTTTGTCTGCTATAAGTATTGCCCCCATCCTGGTTTCAGGACTTTTCCTTCAAGACTCTAGAGTCACAGTGTTTTGCCTATTTTCTATGAAACAGTTGCATAATAGTGCCATTGCATTAAAATGCCAGCTTTAATTTTATTCCTCTAAGAACAGAAATTTCTGAATATTTCAATAAATTTATGTTGTAATTAAAGGTTTAAATATGTGATATTTTAATGGGGAAGAGAAAATTTTCTATACAATGTATAATATAAGCATCACCTTCTGTAGACAGAAGATGTTATACTATCTTAGATGTATGTTGATGCTTAATTGGTCATATATTATTTTGGTAATCTTTTTGTATTGCAAATATTGGTCTAGAACGAATCCTAAGTAATTTATGAATTTCATATTTAAACATTTTCTTAGTTGTGTTGCCTCCCCTACCACTGCTACCAAAGCAGAGCCTTAGACACGTGGTTGTATCCAGGTAGTTTGTCAGGAAATGATCCTAGGAAATATGAGTGGGGGATTGAGGACTGAGAAATAAAGAGAGAAGGAATACTCTCACCAGGGGACCCTGAAGTGTTCTACTTAATCATCACAGTTTCCTTGTAGCAAGAGAAAAGCAGCCACAGAAAGGAGTCACCATCTCTTGGCTAAAATATAGAGCAAATGACCAGTATAGTAATTGATCATTAGGAAATGATATGGATGTTGTTATACAATGTAAGCAAGGAATAACATGTTTGGTACCAAGATGATGAGGGTGGGTTTTGTTACTTACCTACCCAACTGGACATTAGATGGACAAGTATAGGAGTTATAAACATAGAAGGGCAAGACGACAGTTCTAAGGATCTGTGTCTTCATCTGAGTCACACCAAAAGTAAAGTCACCCGGTCTTATGTAGTCTAGCATAGGTACTGACATAAGGTGAGGGCAATTTATAATGAAGACAATCTAGAATAATGGAGGGAGATCACTGGCATCAATTAAGATGTGAAGACCAGATGTAGGGGTAGGAACCCTAATTTATCCTCATAGTCTTCCTTTTCTAAGTTTACCCAGAAAAAAAAAGCAATATGGGTCCTGGAGAAGTTGTTCCCAGATGGATGACTTTAATATATGTAGCAAGTGGATCCTTAATGGACAATGGGTAGAATCTTGTAGAGGCTGTAGTTTTCCACGCAGCTCCCACCTAAGGACAGAGGTACTTCTCCCAGCTAAAAATATAGGTGTATATACTTCATAACTGACTCCTTATCCTAGAGTTGACCTTCACAGCCTTACCCAAAGTAAATCCCTTCCCCAAGGACAGCCCACACTGAACTGGTCACTTCTCTCACTCCCTCATAGGTCTTATTGCCCAGAGCATTCTAAGTAAACTTCCTTCAGGCAAATCACTGTCTCAGAGACTGTTTTCCAGGAATACAAACTATGGCAAACTGCTTTCTAAAAAAAATGCTTGCAGTACATATTCATACTTGGTATATATTCATCTCGAAGTTAAAAACAACTTTCTTTCTCCCATACACATGCTAAAAATGGTGTATACCATCTTTATAATTAGATTCCAATGATATCAATAAAACTCTCCCTAAATAGTTATAACCTCATTCTATAACTAAGCGCTTGAATATGCCACACTGTTTCCTGTATCTGCATCCTTACATATATTTTGCCTGTCTTCTTCCACCTACCCTTTACTTGTTTAACTAATTTATACATGTCTATTAAATATAAGCTCCAGTGTCACCTCTTTAAAAGTCTTTCCCTAACTTTTATTCTGACTTAGATATATTGTATGTACTGAAAAATATTGTAAATACTTCTGTAATAATATTTTAAACATTACAGTATTAACAGATAAAGCTGTTACCCTAGTGTGATGTAAGTTCCTTAAGGCAAGGGACCAAATCAGGGAGGGAGAAAAAGTAATTATATGCCTGTGGGCTCTGGAATTGAAATGTCTTTAATCTGTTGTGAGGAATAAGAGACTTAGCAGTGTAACTCTAATATCATATGAAATAAATCTGTACTTATTTATTTCACATGAAGTAAAAGTCACTGACCAAGCTCAGTGACTCCTAAACAAATGATAATTTGTTGAACAAATAAATAAATGAATTACTAATGAATGATTGGCTGATTAAAGAAAGGAAAGACTAAAAACAAATAGAAGGGTGAAGAAATAATATTTCTAATTATGGTCATATTTCCATAAGCCTAATGTGTTTATAAAAATATTTTATTTAATCTTCATATTAGATTTTTGAGTTAGGTATTACTATTGTCACTAGCTGATAAAAATGAGTTTCATGGATTTAAGTAATTTCCCAAAAGTTATAGCCATTAAATGATACTTAAGGACCTAATAGAAAGATGTATCTTTCAAATCTAGTTATTTTATAGATAGATAGGTAGATAGAAAGAGAGAAAGAGGTGTGCGTGTGTGTGTGTGTGTGTGTATGTGTGTGTTTTAAAGAACAGTGAGTTTAGGGTGGTATGCAGAATGAAAGATGAATGTGACATTGATGTTGGTTGAGCCAGAGGAAATAGAAGGAATGAGATGACTCCAAGTGGTATTTTGAAGGAAGACTCAGTCAGCAAGATCTATTGGTTAGTTAGCTATCAGGAGAGACAGCTATGGGCTAATCAATGCCAATAACACATTTTTAGTCTGGGTGAATTGGAGAATGGTGGTTCAATTAACAGAACTATAAGAATCAAGGTTTGGAGTTAGTAAGAGGGGAAATAAAAAAACTACTTGTAGAATGCTGATTTTAAGGTCATTTCAGGACCTCTCAATGGAAATTCAAGACAGGAGTTCTGGGGAGATGAGAAGAGAAGTACATTGATGTTATTAATATATTAATGTTAGAAGTTTAAAAATGTATGTTTGGGAAGTTTTATTGACCATGAAATTTGTAAGGCATTGTGCTGGCTTCAAATCAAAGACAGTTAATGCAATGAAGAGAAAGCAGTTTGGAGCCAGGATTTTGACCATGGGTTCTTTTATTTTAAATAATAATAGAAAATACACATGCAGTGCATCTATACTGACTTCAAAAACTCATCATGTATGAGGGAATTTCAGTGTAAATATTTTGTAATCTAACAAAAGAATAAAATAACTTGTTTTCATCATCCATTGCCTTTTGGCATTTTCTAGAATCATGCTTCATCTGACCTGGGCCAAAACCATTATTATGTTGGAATTGTAACATAAAGCATAAGCAACTTTTCAAAGAAGAAAAATATACTGTCCACAAAATCAATAAGGAAAACTTGCTCTTTTCTTTTCCCTTTTGGCTTTCTCCTAAATCTATATTCTAATAGTAATAAAACATAGAATCAGGATATTCTGCTTTCCTTTTTGAAAAGATTACCTTGTTGAAGTTCACTTCAGCCTTAGAGTTCACTGTTATAGTATATGGACCAATGCTATTTATATAGTTCATTTCATTCACATGACACATGTATCCGCTACACACAAACTACACACAGGAATAGGATAAAATATGTCAGCCCTTCAATGTGTATAGCCACATGATAGGCTTTTAGAAGGAAAAATAGATAAAACTTCTTTCCCACAAAAATAACTGTTCAAAAGTAAAGACTTAAAAATAAAAGTTGCAAGAGTTGTCTTTCAGTAAGTAACAGCAGCTCCCTTCCACCACATAATGACCTGAAATTATATTTATTAGTAAGGTTGATTCCAGATGGCTCCAAGAATTCCAGAGACGATGCACAGCAGAATCCAGTGGCGACAATGACCTGGTGGTGGCCATACCCATGACCGCCACAGGGCAACCCTCTCCACTCCTACCGAGCTTTACCAATGCGGCCAGGGTGCTTTATAGGAATCATATCTGACTTTTCTGATTACATTTTTAGTTGGTTACATTTTCAGTCAGTACATCAGTTTTCTCTATATTCTTACAAACAGGCAGATTTATATTTGGAGATAGCATTGCTTATAGGTGAAGAACAGAGTTGTTGGTTTCAAACAGACCTGGGTCTTCTATTTATCAGCTTCAAAACCTTGGACTTCTATTACCTTTATCAGCCAAAATTTTCTAATTAATAAAATTGTAGTCATAAATTATGTGCCTTACAGGGTTGTGATGATTAAAAGTAATTGCTCCTAGAAAGCATCTAACTCATGGTTTGGCTCATAGCAGGGGACCAACAAATGTTAATTATTTTTATTAATGCAATTACAATTATTAGAAAGTGTATTTTATTCAAGTAAAAATTATACTTTAAAAACAAATTCAAATTTATAATAAAATACTAATGAACATCCACAAGTTTTCAAAAATTTAGGCTTTCTTGATCTTTGAAAAATTAAGACATCTAATGGACCTAAAATAATATTGGCATATTGCCGGTTTGAAATAAGTTCTATGGCTAACAGAGAACATTGAAATACATATAATTTCTGTGGAATATAAATCATGTTTAAACACTCAAAAATAATTTACTTCTTTAAGCTTTTAAAAAATCTAACTTCATTTACAGTGCTTCACTGCTTTGCATTGTTCATTATAATAATTTTACTGCACAAATGAGTATTAATTGAAGATTCCTATTGAAAATATTCAACATTTCTCTGGAATAATAACTTATTAGGGTAAATTTTATATCTATAGCTTTATTTTCACATTTACTTTGTTGACAGAAAATACAATTATCTTGCTTTGATAGCATTTCAGATCCAAGAACTTTTTTTTCTTATCTGAACATCAGGCTTTCTTTGAAAAAATGTTATCTCTAATAAATAAAATAATTTTCTTTTCTAAAATCTGTGTATATGTGACATAGGATTCCAAAAGGCAAAAACACTTTTGAGGGTTATTCATGTCATATCAGTGTACAAGTATCTTCTCATTTTTACTTCATAACCATCTCAGAAAAAACAGGGAGTAATTGTAAAGATGCTAAAGGCATTGATCATAATGGAAATAGCAGGTTGCACATTTAAAGAAGAAAAAGACATATTAAGATTTTTGCTAAGGGGAATTCCAGGACATTTGCCCAATTCTTAGCTGCAAACACTTAGCCCTGGACTTTGTGTGGCAGAGAATAGTTAAGAAAGCAGAGAGTAAATTAGAAAAAAAGCCTGAGTTTAAGGTAAGCCAACAACCTGAGGGCCTAGTCAACTATGGGAGCAGAATGGCCTATCAAAGATGCCCCTGCAGTAATCCCTGGAAGCTATGAATATGTTACGTTACATGTCAAAAGAGACTTTGCAGATTTACTTAAGGTTGCAGATCTCAAGCTAGAACAACCATCTCTAGAAAGTTTACAATAAAAGTCAACATCCCCTTAAATTACACAATAAATACCTTTTTGAAAGTTCACAGGATGGCAAAATGTAACAGATATATGCTTTACCTCCAAAAACGAGAGGCTGTTTTTGTTCTTGTTTTGTTTTAACCTAAATGACTTTCTGGCTGGACACTGGAAGATGACAGAGGATTTAGCACAGCCTTTGATTGCATAACTATATCTTGTAACATTGTCCTCACCCAGTTAAGGTCACTAAGTATCTTCAATGGTCATGATAGCTAAAAACACCCCTCCCATTTTTCCAAAACTCTTCTTGGGAATCACAACTATCTTAAGTGAAAACCACACTACTAGTAATTAATGAAAGAGATACACAGACAAAAAGTTACCTTGCGCTCAATGATATTACAGTTTAAATAGTGATTATTATAGATATCCATAATACATAATATGAAATAAACATTTTTGAAATATTTGAGAAACATTCTCCAGTCAAAATAGTCTTCCCTTCATATGATAGCCCACATTACAATTTATAGCAGTAAATTGAATAATTTAAGATGAACTGCTTTCATGTTAAGAACAGCTAATTTAAAATGTCCTGAAGTTGTCCACATTCTGACCTATTTAAGAATTGCAAATTTTCTGTCTAAAGAGCCAAAACTGAGTGGGTATTAGAAATATTTTTATTTTTCCAGAATTTGTTAAAACAAATGAATTTGAATGTGTCAACTTCATTTAGTTATCCACCTCATCCCCTCTGTCTTCATATCCTCAGCTCTTTATATGTTCATTGTGTGGCCTCTGAAGGCATTCGAGTTGCTACTTTGCAATCCCAGATCATATAACAAACTTATGATATCATTAGTTTATTCCTTATAGTTTCTTTTGAGGTTACTGTAAGGATTCAATGAGATTGTACATGTAAAGAACTTGTACAAGGCCTGAACACAGAGTGACTGAGTAAGCATTGGCTATTTGTGTTGTATTATCTATTACAACAAATGTTTCAGCATATGTGCCTACTGTTACTCTTAAAACAAAGTGAACTTTTTATTAATCATGTTTGGTTACTTGACAAATAAAAATTTGGATTTTTTTAGGGTAGTCATGTATTGCTGTGACTTCTTTTATCCTTAGATAATTTTAATTTGTCCTTAGACAATTTTATCCTTAGATAATTTTAATTTAACCATCCAGAAAATTCTGAATTAACCAATTTTGGATATTTCTGAGATAATTTTAAGACATAATACTGTTGAAGTTATCAGATTTCTGTAGTGTTCCTTTATATGCATTAGCTTTCCTGCTGCGTTTGTCCTCTTGGAAACTGCCATGCTGGTGATTTGGTTTAATGTATTTCACCTTATGGTATCATTAAGTCCTTCTGATGGTATACTTACCTTTATTCAGCAAGTCAAGCAAGTACTATTAGACACGAGTCAACTTGAGTGTTCTCAATAGAGCCGTGTTACATCACTAGTAGGATTTATCAGAATCTATTTTGATGATTCCAATTTGATTAAATGTAAAATATACCCAATTTTCAGGCCCTTGCTGTTGTCTTTGACTTCTTGCTTTTGCTGTCTTTATTATTCTCTCATCCACCCTCAGAAAATGAACCAGTTTTCTTCTAGAACTCAGCCATCTTATTGACCCAAATATCCCTGACTCAGAAAATCTTTTTTTGTGCTTTATGGGAGTGACTTTTAACTAAATTTTCTATTTAATATTCAAAACCTTCATAATATTCTTTGCAGATGCCGCATTCCCATAGACGTGTTTTCATCTTCAATGAGGAGTAAAGAGGAGGATTTATTTGCTCTGTGGTGTGTGGTGGTTTTCATTTTTTGTTTCCCCAGAGGTCATGATATTTTGTCAAACATGAGAAGTTGTGTGCTGATTTCTGGTGGTCATATTTCTCCTCCTTCCTTCTCCCTTGGTCAAAAGTTTTCAATTCCTCTAGCTAGTTCTAGAGGTTACCAGCGTGGGTTTTTAGCACCAATTGTTTCAGACAGACATAGAGTCTTTCCTTTTGATGCCTTGTTAACAGCAAACTGAATTTTTCTATTTCCCTTGCTATAACGTCTAATTGCTCAAAAACATTTGCATGCTATTTATTGTGCCTCCGAAACACCACATGCTTGGCCAAATACTAAAATTACAGTAACCGGTCCCGAGCAATTGTGTACATCTGCTGAGGAGAACATTTTTACACTCAGTAGCAAGCTGGAGATCTTGCTGGAGTCCTGGAGGTCATACAACGGGCTTGTCCTCCTTCATTTCAAACTCCTCCACCAGGTTATCTGCTATCTCTTAGCCGATTATTCCTGGAACAGCAGTCTCAGCTGCTGCCTTCAATTAGCTCGCCGCTTTCGCGGGGTCCACACCTGGACAGACGAGGCTCGCGGATTTGCGTGATGAATTTCCCAGCTTGCCCTGCGCCGCCCAGAGGCTGTTCGCTCTGCCCTGTTCGCCTCTTACAATGCTGCAGGGCCCAGCATCCCGCGTTGGCTGGTTTGTAGTTCAGAGACCACAAATAGTCTGCTTGGCTCCAAGAAACTAACAAAAAGCAGTGTTTTGTTTTGTTTTGTTTTGTTTTGTTTTTCCTCGTTATGTTTGGGAAGAAACATCATCAGCCTGAATTGGAATAGTGGAATCGCACAGAGCCCTGAGATGAGGATTCCCGCTAATTTAGGTAAGGTGTCTTGTAATAAAACAGAAGTTTCATACATTGACAGGATTGCTAACCTTCTAATTTTTTTATTGCTATTGCTTTATATGACGATATTTTTCAGCATCAAATGTTTAAATGTTTACATATATATATAATTCCTTATATAACTTGGGCAAAATCATGGGTTTCTGAAAACATTGATATATTGTTGAGTACAACACAGTGCAGTTCCTGTGTTAAATTAAAATTGGTCATTTTTCATGGCTTGTGATAGTGATCTGGTTTCCAGTGTAAAAAAACTCCAAAGACATCACATACCCCAAACTAAGGTAATGCTGAATGACAGTTCGATTAGTCTTTCTCATGTGGGAAAAGAGGAAAAGGAGTATTATTTTGGGCAGAAGTAATTAAGCCTCACTTAGTGTTCCTGTTCAGTGTCTGTGAAAGAGTTCTGGTGATATTAGAAGAACAAAAGAAGAAGGGTGCTAGGTAGAGACTAATGTCACCTCCAGTTTTGTGATTGCTGTAGGTGGAAAAACATATAGCTTAAGCCTCAAATTCTGAAGACTATTCATGTATGTATTGAACTTACTGTTGGAATGAAACATACCTCAGTGACCCAAATCTGAGAAGAATTTCATAGCATACACTTTGATGCTTGGGTAGGTTTAAGTCTGATCCACAGTCAACACCAATGCTGTTGTTCTATGCATTTTCACAATCAGCTCAGTTTTTTTGCTTATATTTTCCCTAACCCTGGCCATTGTGCTTTATTAATATATGTCTTTTCATGTTAGATGATAGATGATAGATGCTATTCTGTTAGATGATGAATTTCTTTGAGGGAAGATCTATATAATTTCTGCTTTCTCCAATCAGTGTGTATAGTAAGAGTTTATTAAGATGCTTCATGTTTTTAAAAAGAAATAAATAACCTTCAAGTTTATTTTAAGTATTTAATAATATAAATATGTATTGCTATTCTGAGTGGCAATTTAATGCATATATTTTATCTGTTAACACAAAAGACAACAATTATAACTTCTATACATCCTAAATGATATGTAGTTTTGCCTTTTTTAGATGGGGTTAGTTCTTAATCACATATAAATAGAAGAAATCCACATTCCCATTTCAATCTGGGAATCAAATTTTATGACCAAAAGGAGGAGAAATTCCTACTCTTTCAGATATCTGGGAAGCTAGCATGACCCTATGTATAGAAAATGTCAATATAGATATTTGTGATCAAGTACAGTATGCCCTCATTATATATACTAAGAATTTTCCATGACCGTTTTATATAAAATAGCATTTCCCAAAGCTTCCCACTATTCTTCTTTATGCTTTCTACTCCCTTTCATTATAATTGTAGCTGACACATATTGCAGTATAGTTAACCCTCAAGGCTCTGTTCTAAGTATTTTACATATATTAATTTATTTAATATGCTCTACAATGTTGGGATATTATTATCTGTGACTTACAAACTAGGAAACAGGAATGCTCAGAGACTTAGTAATGAGTCCAGTGTCACACATGTCATACAGCCAGTAAGTGAGGGAAGAGGGTCCCAGGTTTCAAAACCTGGCAGTCTATCCAGAGTTTGTGCCCTAAGCAACTGTACAAAACTGTCTCTTCTTTTATACAACTTACTGCCGCTTTGCATATTGTATATTTTTCGGTGTGTATGTTTATCTGTGTATCTTTTCTCTCTCCCCAAAAGGATTTTGGCTATTTAAGAATACAGATTTTTCTTTTTTCTTTTTACACTGTTGACCCTCATTCACTAGAATGTCTGGCTCATAGTAGGCCCTCAAATATTTATAAAAGCAATCAGAGAATGAATGAACCATTACCAGTGTTACATCTACATTATTTTCACACATTTGTTTTAACAATATCATGTTTATGACTTCAGAGTCCTGAGCCCTCTCTAGTAGGTCTGTATAAAGCAAAATATGAACCTAAATTAATCCCATAAATAACATAGAACTGAAGGTAAAGTCACATGGACAATCCAAAGTGACTATAAAGAGAGAGAGTCCACTTAAGATAAATCAGAAAGGAAGTAAGCAGTACCAGAATAAAGTGAGAGAGCTTAAAATTGAGTTTATGAGAAAAAGAGAGACCTGAGACTTCTGGAATGGTAGTCTTCTGTGTGTACGGTGTGCACATTTTTAGCATAAAAAAAGGAATGAGTAGGGGTTCTGGAATAAATCATAATTTTTATTTCATCTTAAGTTCCATTCATTTGTAAGACTTTAATGTATATAATATAATAGATTACTGCACATGCAAAATTCATAAATAAATTGATATGAATTATCAAGGCAGAGTGTGTTTAAAATCTAGCAATTAAGTGACCAAATAAAGTAGCTTTAAAAGAAGCTGAAAAAGAAGCCACTTTAAAACATGGCCAGCTTTGAGTATTTCATCATTTCAGTAACCTTTCTCATATGGCTTTCACAGATCTACACCAGTGAGGCCATAGCTCTGGGCAATAATTTTTTCCATCCTGGATCTTAGAAGGCTTGAAGCAGCAGAAATTCTGGGACTTATGTCTACGAACCCTTATCATACCATAGCAGCCTGACCATCATCTGTGGTATCAGGGCGTTTGAGGTTAGAGGAAGGAGAGAGGTGACTCTAGAATAAGAGGAAGAGGCCATGAGCAGCGGTTCTATCAGCACTGCCATCATGTGCAGCTTTAGAAATAGCCTAGCTCTCATATCCTCTCTCCTAATAACTTGCCCATATATTGTTGGTGGTCAGAAATGATTTTAAAAACAGGCCACTCTCATAATTGTAGGAAAAAGGCTAAAACTACATATTCTCAGAGAAATGCACTGCAATGAGCGAGTTTTAATAAAAGTAAGAATGTCTCTCATATCCCGTATTTTAATGTTGTGTGGTTGGTCCCTGATGTTGCATGGAGCCTCACATAATATGTAATGGTTGCTAGTGAGGAAGCAGGAAGGAAAGGAAGCACCAGAGATTATTTTGCAACACTGTGCCTAGTTTTAGCTGACTTTTATGAGAGTGAATAGAAAGAATAGGTGAAGACTTCCATACCTGGTTGTGAATCTTAGGTGAATTAATATTAACCTCTCTGAGCCGTAGTTACCCTATTTGTGAAATAGGAATAATAACAGTACCTACCTCATAAGGTTGTTTTGAAGATTAAAAAGAAAGTGTATTTAGAGTGCCTATAATATAACCTGATACACATTTAAAAATATCTAGTAGTAGTAGTAGTAGTAGTAGTAGTAGTAGTAGTAGTATATTGTCTCAAAATGAGAGCCGGATACACTAGTATTTCTACATGTAAATTAGTAGAAAGTTCTCAAAATAAGCTTTTATGTAGTGAATCCCATTTTCTTTCAGCAATGACAAATTCTATATCACTAATTTGCCTAAATCTATTTTATTTCTTATTTCTGATGACTTGAGAAAGAACACACTGTTATGAGGAACTGTCCTTTTAATTTTTTCTTCTGATATTTCTGAAAAAAGTCTTGTTTTATAAAGATAAATTTCCAAATGTGAATTATTTTCAGCATTTTAGGTCTTCTTTTTGTGTTTTATGAGACCAAGTTGCCAGATACTTGGTTGCAGTTCATGCACCATTTACAGTTTATTGAACATATTTGTTACTAAAAAAATTGCAGGTATATATTTTTAAAAAAATTTATGTTGGGCATGTTTTAACTCTGTATGTGGTTATGTAAGTTTATAACCCTTTTTGTGTCAGCTGTAATTTTTATGTCTTATGGCACAAATAACAATTCCCTGATTCTTAATCTGTAAATTTAATCCACAGCACTGGGATAGCGTATTGGGTATTTGCTGCCTTAACAAAGTAGCATATCCTCTACTATCCTTAAATTTCTTGGCATAAATATAGCAGAATGTAATGAAACATTTATATTCTCAGTTTTCTCTTTCTAGGGATGCAGCTGAAAAAAATCATTGTTATTGTTATAATTTGAGTGTATTTTGCTTCCTCTGAGGTACACTCTGCTAGCGTAAAGAACTTGGCTATGTCCCAGTAGATGACTAGCTAGCCCCTCAAATGTCCTGAATATCTCCTGCAAAGGACCCAGGGAACTCAGGAGTCTATATTAGTTCAACAAATTACAGAATATTTATAAAAATGGCTTCTGGTCCAAAAATTACCCAGCATGGTTGATTATTAGACATATCATTTCCTAAAATCATAATTCAAAAAAAATCTCTTTAGGTACATCTGGATAAGATTAAACGAACTTCCATAAACCACTACAGGAATGAGCTAACAGAACCAGTAAACAACTAGGAAAAATAAGTATCTGCTTATTACCAGGTCAAAACTAAATCTCCAAAATTTAGCTTTATTCTCTCACAAAAATATTTACTCTACTGAATGTCAGAATCATTGTTATACTAAGTCCTCCCATCTTAGAATAAACACTGTCCTTTCTATTGAGTTCTATCCCTGTTTTCCAATCTGCTAGAAATGGCTCTACTAATGAAAATGAAATGGAAATCATGCCTGCTAATATTTACTTTAATTGAATTTTATTGGTCAATCAACAGAACATTTTTTTTTCATTTGTAGATGTAATGCACTACAGGAAAACCTCTGTATCCAAATAATGTGTGTAATATCAATGCTAAGTACATGTTATCATATTTTCTCATATGTCTAAATGGGAAATGTTTTGATCATGAAATAACATCACTCTCTAGGCATCTCCTGGAAGAGTTTATTTTAAATGTTATAATTAAAATTTTAAGGTTTGTAATGTAAAATTTTACTTAAATGAGTATAGACCATTATATTAACTATAGTAAATTGAGAGTAAAGTATTTTTCTAGTTCACATCAAGTAAAATACAGAAGAAAACAATTACATGGAATATATTACGTGCTTAAGGAAATTTTTCTATTTAAAAAAAAGCAACCTTAAGTTGTGATCAAAACTGGGACTCAAGTTCATGTTGTACATTTCTATATTGGTTTTGTGTTGCTGAGTGACAAATTACTACAAATGTAGTGGCTTAAAACAATACATATTTTTTATCTCATATTTCTGTTGTGTCAGGACTCCAAGCATAGCTTAGCTAAATCCTCTGATCAGTGTCTTAAAAGCCTGCAATCAACATTTGAGGTGCAGGTTCTCTTCCAAGTTCACTGTTTCATCTAAAAATAAACCCAGACTTAGGTAAAGAAACTGTACTCAAAAAGAGCATGGCCGATCTCAGGATCTACAAGTGTCTCCAAAAGCTAACAGGAAAAGGCTTTAAGGCTTTTCTCTTATAGAGAAGGGAAAATAGTGCTAGCAGGAACTTTGTGGGAGAGAGCGATGGTAAAAGCAGGGTTTTTTTAAACAGGAAATATTTCTCCCAGTGGTTGGTTCATTTTTAGAGTGAGCTGTTAAGCAGGGGGGAGGGGGGAGGGCAGTCAGCACCTTAGTGATTGCTTAATCTTGGGGATGAGCCAAAGTTCCCAGGATTTCTAGGGAGTGTAGAGAGACTGAAAGATGGCAAGTAAGAACTGAAGAAGGTAGGAAAAGTTTAAGATGATTTGTAATGAAAGTGATATTTGAGCTTTTTTTATCCACATATTTGAGCTTTATAACATACCAGTCACTATAATGATTCAGGCTCTGAATTAATCTTCTGTAAGAATACAGTGATCCATTTAAAATCGTTCTCTTTAAAAGTTGTACAGTCATAAATGAGGCACTATATAAGTTTTCTGTTATATAATCTGTTTCTTCATCTTTTCCCCACAAATATCTGGATATGGGCTAATTTTAGAAAAAATTATGAAGTAGTAAATTAGTGTCTTTGAACCACTCACTATCTGATTATCTTTCTTGCTTTTTCAGCAAAAACCTGGTAAAAGGTCATTAATTATAATAAAGTTAAGGTGGTATGTTACCCATATTCTCAATACACATATAAACAGTAACATTTATTGTATTATTTTTATAATATGGCATTTAATGAACATGTACAATCTAATTTTTTTACACATTAAAATTGGTAACATATCCTGCATATGTTTTATTAGATAATTTCAGTGTGCAATTTTTTCAAGACAGTGAAACAAAAATAATTCTTATCTTGATGTTTGAAACCAAAATGGAAAATTGTTGCCAGAATTTAAGAGGCTTTTCTTAGTGCTAAAGAAAATTAAGATTTCTTTGGTGTTGTCAATGAAAATTTTTCAGATGACAGAATTCATTGAAATTGTAGGCAACCATCTGAATCATGTATTTTCATATGCGTTTGAATGTTAAAGTTTTAATGTACCTCTAGAAACCAGAGATATTGTCTTGGTAAGTGGTATAATCTGGTAGGATTTACTTCTGAACGAAATAGTGGCAGTTTGGGAAGGAAATAATCCTATTCCAATTTGCTTCCTATAGCCCTTTTCCTTAGGCTATCATGTTGAATTCTGAAAAGATAAGAAACATTTCTCAGCATGTATAAACACAAAAGATATTGTACAGGTTCATTTGGAATACTATTTCAATTTGCACACTTTTAGAATGAAGAAAATGGATATAACTTTCTGCTGGGAAAACAAGAGATAAAATCTTTAGAGTTCATCATAAGAGGAAAACATACTTCCTTGCTGTCTAAACTTATTGAACCCAGGTTTTGTTCAATATTAATGTAGCAGTCTTCAGGAAAGATATTTTTTTCTTCACACCCCTGAGGGATAGGGATCACTGTTTGACCTACTTATGGCCAATAAAACCTAAAGGAAAATTTAATTGGAAAGTTTGGGGATAGCCTTTGCCAAACTTTAACAGAGACAGATGCTAGACAATTCTTCCTTGGCGCCATTCCTTTTCCTTCATTTCTGCCTTGTAACTGAGAAGTTGTCTGGAGTTAAAACAGCTATCTGTGATCATGAGTTGAAAATCTTAATGAGTAAAAAGATCAACAGCTATTATGGTCAAGTTGAAATCTGAAAAGAGCTTAGTTTCTTGGTAGTATTATTAAGTGATTAAGTCTGAGACAATCAACCTTTAGACCTCTTCATAAATAATATATATATCAGTTATGTGTCTGTTGATGAGGCATCTGTTGCTTGCAATTGAATGTCTTACTGATGCAAAGTTCAAGGAAAACTAGGAATAGATCATAACAACAGGTTGACAAATAGATAAAAGGGCTTTAACCCTTTTATCAAACTGATCTAATGTCAATTAGATGTTGGGAAAGAAGGCGGAAACCTGGTTTCACAAAAGAGAGTCAAAATGAGAAGTGTGTTTGGGAGCTTGAGTGTATCAGATATAGGAGATCAACCCTGAGTCAAACCTAAGCTTGTAAGATACTATCCAATCATCCAAACGTTATTGTTGTCTTTATAGTAGCCGAGAAATTATAAAAAACATAAATTTCACGTCTGAACATATATAATCCTGATTTCCTGCGGCTGAAACTGACTTGGCTCATGGAATAATTTTGCTGGTTCACATTAAACTCAGGCAAGTCTAGTTTATACTCACTCTCTCCTGTGTCCCTATTAAATGAGTCAGCATTCATATCTCTCTACAATTCACTTTCATTCTATGAGGTGATATGTGGGTGGCCAGGAGGCCTACCATGCAGCATGGACAGTACATGCCTGTCCATGGTTCTATTCTTCCCTTGCTAGACCCTGCTCAGATCTAAGTCATCTTGAAATGCATGGGCAGGTCTTCCTCTGTCCTTGTAGCATTAGCTACTTATAATCTCTGTTCCAAGATAACATCTAGTGGTTCAGAAAACTCTAAATTATCCTCTTGTGCATTTTGAAAGCCCTTTTTTTTCTTCCACTCCTTTCAGCTACTTAGGCACTCCTTTTAGAAGGCTGGGATTTTCAGTTTTCCCTATATTTCTTAAGCAAATAGTTCTAACAATTGAAATACTATGTAGGTTTTAAAGATTTTTGTTCTGCTAACAATTTTCAGAATGCTTACTGTGGGGTTCCAAAGTAAATGCATTTACTTTTTGATTATCCTTTTATTAAAGCTAGTGCTTATGTATTTGCTGCTGCTTTAATTTCATTGACAAGGGAGGGAAAACGTAAATTGGAAAAACACATGGCTTAAAATCAACTAATTAGCTTGGTCTGTGTACCATGTACCAGGTACTTTATTAAGCTTAAAGGGAAATAGGGTGCAGTATCTGACACTAAGGTCTTCACAATCTATTGAGACACTAAAAACAAAATATATAAATAATATAAAGTGGTAAGAGAGAGATTTGCAATTTTGCTTTTAATATTCTTAAAAAGTTAAATATTCTTAAAATGCATTAAAGTGTTTTAGTAGAGTGTACTCATTATTAATTTGAGAAACTGTTGTCTTGGCATGTAATATCCAGACTGACAATTATCAGTGGTTAGAGATTATTGTAGGAATTGGAAAAAACCCATTCCACTGCCTCTGTTTCCTCTTTTCATATTTCTTTTGTGTTAATGAAGATTAATAGAGATCTTTGAAAAGAAAACGGACCCTATGGGAAGGCACATGGGTAGAAAAGTTAGAAGATATATATGTTAAGAAGAGAAGTAGAATCAAATTAAAGTTAAATTTGAATAGAAGGTAAAGTTAAAACTAAGAAAATAAGAACAGCTGCAGAGACAAGAGTGACTGAAAAAGAAAAGCTTTGAACACTTAGTTATTTCAGGTATTTCAGAACAATATTCTTGAAAAGAAGGTAGGTTATGCTGGAAGACTAAGTGCCACTGAGACTAGAATTTATAGTTCCTGAGCAGTGATGGCTTTTCAGAAAAGAGATGTATTCCCCTCAATTTATTCATCTTTGAAAACCAAGCCCATGTGCCTGCTTCTCTGCAGTGTTCCGTCTACCCCTTTTCCATCTGGTTAAGTGTATCTTCTTTATATTTCCATAGTATCAGCACTGACCCTAGACAAATGGAAGGGGTCCTGCTGTAGCTCCATATTGAGGTGGCTCCTCTCTAGTTTTCCTCTGAAGCAAAGGAGTCTGGGATCAACGGGGCTTGCCCTGCCTTCTAGACCAGTCTCTGGGCAAACCATTAGAAACCCTGCCATAAAGGCTCCCAGCCTGTTTTAAAGGCTTGGATAGCCCACTTTCTGCTATGCCATTTTTATCAGAGAGTAGACCAGAGAGGAGCTAATGAGTGCAATCTCTATACCTGAGGAATGAGTGAGGAATAGTTACTTCCACAGATATGAAGAGAGGCATTGAATTTTGTGTAATGAGCCTGACATGGGAAAAGTAGGGAAGCTGGAATCTGCTCTGTACATACTACCATATTCCTATGCAGAATTGCAGAGGAGTTCAATAATTCTAAATTTGAATTTGGTCTTGAAGCTCAGATTCCTGTAAGGCACTTTAAAGAAGGATACTAGGAAGGATGAGAGTCTGTGGCACTTTGCAGGCAGAATTTGTCCAGTTTGGACTGGGTGGAGCAACTGAGAAAATACACAGACCCTAGATAGTGGCTGTGGGAGAGGGGCAAATATCAGACAGAAGCCAGCCTTTGCACTGGCGAGAGAGAGGTCTGTCTATCGCCTCACCCAGAGGGGAAGAAAATGTGGTGTTTATTTTACGAATTCCTCTAGTGATTAGAGGAGGAGTTTGAAGCAACAAGGACAGACTAGTCAGCAAGCAGCGAAATACTTTCCACTCTTCTTTTGCAACTGCAGCCTAACAACTGCAGCTTCTCTGAGGGATGGATCATAGTTTTTGGAAGGGAAAAAAGAAAACAAATTAATTTTGAAATTGTGCTGCTATACACCATTATTTGGAATGAACCGTTGCTTTAAACACAACTTTAAAACAAATCTCCCTCCTTCCCCTACATTTTTCCTCTTTCTTCTTCCAACTGACTGAACGTTGCAATAAAAGGGACAGTGTCTTGGACGCAGGAATAGAAGCAAGTGGTGAGGATGGCAACGTTACGCTACTAGTCTTGGAATCCCCGCCTACCTTTGGATTACTATTTATGGAAAAAATAAATCTCTCCTTAATTGTTGGCCAGTGTTTTCTGTGATTTCTTTGTTGTAGCAGTTTATTCTGTCCCCCAACTAATTACCTTCCAGCTGTCACACCATGGCCATTCCAAGGGCATGACTAAACATACTGAGATCTGAGGAACTGCCAGGCTGCACACATATTATACAAAGTAGAGTTGTGTGATATGCAGTGAAGTTTGCACAAGTTTAAAAACTAAATGATCCTTAACTGGCCTACTACAGTTGCATGTCCCTTCCTATTTCAGGAATCCTTGCACTGTGACTTAGCAAATCTGTGGAAAAATAATTATTCTAATCTATTAAATACAGGTATAATAGTTTAGGCTTGCAAAAAAAGGAAACATTTTCTAAGGTTTTCTAATAAGAAAATAACCTGCACATACTGCATTGTTGTTGGGTGGTTTTTCTTTTTTTTGATCATGGGTATGTTCAGTGGGAAGTGATGATTGATTAAATAAAAGAAAAACCAGTAGTTTTTTTGTCACCTCTCAGAAATCCTTATATTTTTATATTTTCTTCTTTCCATCTAATGATAATTCTTAACTATTTCCTGGTGTAAAAGTTTACAAAATTATGTAGATTTTAGCGTGAAAGAGTTTCCTGGAAAATTCGAAATATAATATATTCTGTAATACATTAAAAAACAGTGTGAAGGATGTGCAGCTAATCTGCTTTAGATGAATTTTCTTTTTTCTTTGTGGAATCACTGATGAATTCATTTTGGGTGGGAGTGATGCAATTATTGTTGTTTTACAAAAAAATTACACCTTTGGAAACTTTTTAAAAAAATTAATCTATTTTATTGGCTGCGTTGGGTCTTTGTTGCTGCATGCGGGCTTTCTCTAGTTGCAGTGAGTGGGGGCTACTCTTCACTGCAGTGCACGGGCTTCTCATTGCGGTGGCTTCTCTTGTTGTGGAGCACAGGCTCTAGGCATGTGGATTTCAGTAGTTGTGGCATGCAGGCTCAGTAGTCGTGGCTCACAGGATCTAGAGCACAGGCTCAGTAGCTGTAGTGCACTGGCTTAGTTGCTCTATAGCATGTGGGATCTTCCTGGACATAGAACCCATGTCCCCTGCATTGGCAGGTGAATTCTTAACCACTGCGCCACCAGGGAAGTCCCAACAGGGAACCTCTTTTTGGTAGCAGTTTTTATGTTTTTTCTTTTATACAGTAGGCATTTCATCCAAAGTTAACCAATATATCATTAACAGAATTATAACCCAAATTTCACTACAATTATAATTTAAATTAGTTACATTTATCTTATGCATGAACAAATTAAAGTCTATTCTGTGGGAAGACATTTAGGAGTCTTTCTGAAACCTTGAAAATGTTAAAGTATGTGGGCCGAGCAGAATGTCCTCCTTGAGCAGTGGAGGAGCTAAGGGTGCGGGGCGTGGAGACTATGGGGGCATAGGCAGAAAATTGACCCTCTCTGGGTGCGCAGCCCCTTTCTCACTGCATTCCTCATAATCACCCTGTTTGGCCCTGGAGGATGGCTGGTTAGCCAGAGACAGGTAAGATTCCTCAGGGGAGGAACAACCTAAGACAGGCACAGTCGCAGAGGGGCCAACAGGGGTGGGGCACCGACCCTTAATCCTACTGAGAGAGGTCTCCTGCCCCCAGGGCTGCTTTGCTCTCCTCGCCCAGCTCAAATCCGCACCCTGCTCAGATCCACACCTGCTCAAATTGGACCCAGGAGGCAAACAAAGATCATTGCCCCAGTCATGTGAAGCCTATGATTATTTATGGGATTAACCTGGGAGTATTAGACCCTTAGGCTATGCTGAGAACTCTATAAAAGCAATAGCAAGGCTCTTGATCCTAGAGGTCTTGAGTCCCCGGTCCCATCTTTCTCTTCAGTCTGTGTCTGTGTTTTCTTCAAGCTTGCAGCACCCGTCACTCACCTCGAGTCGCTGAGCTGGTCTCGGCACTATGCCATAAATTAGACTACTTTAAATAATTGCTATCAAACAGTTGCTTTCTTTGTAGAGGATATTTTGTCATACTAACACATAAGTATGTATGTATATATTTGAATTAGAAAAAATATTCATTTTCACATAAAATGTTTGAGTTAGATACCTTATCTTAGTCTAAAACTCATACCTTTTGTGGATTTTGTGTTTATACTTGTCAAAACTCACTCAAAAAAAGAACATAAAGAGCTAACAAAACAAGAGAAACAAAGTGCCTCAAAGCTCCCCAAAATAATTCCTTTGTGGGCTTTAAAATCATATCAAATTCAATGAGATAAGCAGTGCGTCCTCTCAGTTAAGATCATGTTTAGCAGTTCTGAGTCAGTTTTTCTTAGAATCTAACCTTCTCATTCACATATTTTTCGTATAAAAATGCAACTCAAATTGAAGCATGCCTCATTTATTTAGGATTTAATAGCTGTGACTAAAGAAAATATTTATAGTAAAATAATTTAAAAGAGATCAGAAATATTTAAAAACATCTTAGCTTGTCACTTGTAACTGATGTATATAATTCTTAATATTCAATAACAGCTGTCTGACATTTGAAGTATATTCCTATTTGGAGACTCCTTATTTCCCTTTCTACAATGCTCTTTGTTCCTGCATTGATGGCAACAACAGAACAGTGACAGTGATAACAGGAGTGGTTGTTAAGGAACTAACATGTCACAGCTGGCTGTGCAATCTCTTGATTATCTGCTGAGTGGCTGCTCCTTGGATTGTCCACTGCTGATTATTAGCTGTAGGTAGTTGATTATTAAATTAAACCACTTGTGCTGGTAGCTTATTCTCAATATTCCTTCTTTCTTGATTCTCAATCTGTCTTAAAACTACTGTCACATAGGTTCTTATCTCAGCATTTTACTTAAATGCTCCTTACTAAGTTGGGCAGTACATTTTTTAATGTCATATGGAATGAATTTTGCTTGTTCTCCATGTGGGATTGTTTACCATTCCCACCTTCTTAAAATTCTATATTATATTTCCCCTTTCATGTATCTAAACATTTCTTCTGCTTCTCCTTATGCTTTCACTGCTCCTCTTTCAGCTTCTCCCCTTCACTTCCTCCACCTACTCCTTCTTCTTATGCATTGACCTCTTTTTATGCACTATCGCTTTCCCTTATATATAATTACTCCTTAGTATTTTATATTCGGTTGTGTTCTTCTCATACCTGATTTCATTTCATCAGTTACCATGTCCTGCTGTTTACCTCAACAAAATTTTATTTCCAATGTCATTCTTCAAAGATTTATAAAGATCTTTGGAACTATGTGTCCAAATCTCTGTTATACATTTATATATTTTAAGCTGAACATATTTGAAATGGAATGTATCATCTTGCTCCATTTTTTTCTAAACCAGTGTTTTCTCTTTGTCACTCAAGATTGAAACACTAGAGTCTCTCTTAAGTTCTTTTGATTTTTCTCACCATCAAAACTAATTGATAATAAAGCTTAGCTGCCTTTGCACTCTACGTGTCTGAAGAAATACCTCCTCTCCATCTCTCTTACTAAGGTCAAGATTCAAGTTCCCACCATTGCTCATCTGGAGTTCTGTGTCACCCACCCCAAATTGTCTTTCTGTTGTCAGTCATGCCACTCTCAAATCCGTCCTCCAAAACCTGCGTGAAATGTAAATGATGCCAAGTGGATGTAGTTTCCATCAACTACAGTGTCGATATAAAAAAAACAAAAAAACATTTTTGTTTTCTTTTTTTCTTTTTTTCTTTTTTTGCTCCTGTTGATTTTTTTAAATCACTCTTACCTTACACTGTTCACTTTGGCAAAATTGAAGAGCTTGGAATTTCTCATACATACTACGTTCTCAGTTTCCTCTTTTTTTGAATGATTTATCTTTCAAAAGCCTCTTGACATGGATAAATATTGTTCCTAGTTTAATACAAAGCTCAGGAGTTATTTTCTCTAGAAAAATGTTTGTGATCAGAAGCCCTGCCTGCATCACCAGAGAATGAATTAGAATAGATTAAATAGCTCTCCTTTATACTCATCTATGAAATCATGTAATCTGGGAATAAAGGCAGTTTTTATTCTCTTCCAGTTAATTTTCCATTTATTTATTTACCTTAATTTATTGCACTGCCTAAGTCCTCCAGTACAATGTTGAGTAAAAGTGGTGAGAGTGAAGATTCTTGCTGTTTTCCTCATCTTAAGGATAAGGATTTAGTCTCTTACTGCTAAATATGATGTTAGCTCTAGCTTATCCATATTTTATATCTTATATTTCATATTTTTATTTCTAATTTATTGAGAATTTTATTATAAATCAGTACTAGATATGTCAAGTGTTTTATTTGCTGCTGAGATCTTTATTTATTTTTTTATAACATTCTTGGGCATTGATTTTCCATGGTCATCTCTGAATAATGTCAGCCCCTTAGGACCATGGAGCTGGGGTGGAGTGAATTGAGATGGGAGTTGTACCTGATCAAAATGGCAGCAACACTTTTTACTGGGATAGAGTAGATTTTCTTGAATGAATACTTCTAAATTTGCTTCTTGTCTTTAGCACAATGTGTCTTTAGCACAGATGATTTAAGTGGTTTTTCATGACAATTTTGTCAAATTACATTGCTGTTTTTGGGAGAAGAGAACTTGTTAAGTTCTTCACACAGCCATTCTGGGAGTCTTTCAAATAACCAGTTCTTGTTGAATAAAAGGACAATTTCAGGGGTTTTTTTTCTTCTTATTTTTTAAAGTGTATTTACATGTTTCATTGAGATACAAGTAACATACCATAAAATTCTTCCTTTTAAAGTGCACAATTCAGTGATTTTTAATATATTCATGAAGTGAAACCATCATCACTATCTAGTTTACACATTTACATTAGCACAGAAAGAAATTCTGTACCCATTTTTATTAATAAAAATTTTGTTTTGAGGAAACTGAGATATTCGTAAGAAATCTCCCAAATAATATAGCAGTTCCAGATACTTTACTTATTTTCTAGATAATATAATATGACATATGTAACACTAAAATGCACCCCATGCATGCATTATAGTTAAATTGTCTTATATTTTGCCTTGATAGTTATTAGCCTTGTAGTAGAATCCATGTCTCTTAAACTCTTTCAGCTAAAGTACCTTATCTATAAATATGAAAATGACAGTATCCAATTCACAGAAAATTTTAAGACTTGAATGAGATAATATACATATAATATCTGGTTTGATGGTTTATATTAAACATTCAGTTAATATTCATTAAATTGTTTTTTAAAGTTTATGATTATATTTCTTATGGTTTATTTTGGGGTTATAATTGACATATAATATTGTGTAAATTTAACATGTACGACCTATTGATTTCATACATTCATGTATTCTATGATGACCACCATAGCCTAACACCTCCATCATGTCACATACTTATTATTTATTTTTTGTGGTGAGGATATTTAAGATCTAGTCTCTTACCAACTTTAAATTATGTAATGCTGTAATGTTAAGTATAACTATAGTGCTAATCATTAGATCTCTAGAATTTACTTTATAATTGCAAGTGTGTACCCTTTGACCAACATTTTTCCAATTCTCCCATTCCTCAGCCCCTGGTAACTACCATTCTACACTCTGTTTCTGCAAGTTCCGATTTTTCAGATTCCATGTATAAGTAATATCATGCATGATATTTTTTGTGTAACTTTTTTTGTGTAACTTATCTCACTTAACATAATACCCTCAATATCCGTCAGTGTTGTTGCCAGTGGCAGGGTTCCCTTCTTTCTCAAGGTTGAAAAATATTATCTTGTGTTGAATATACTACATCTTCTTTATTCATTTATCCATTGATGAACACTTAGGATGTGTCCATATCTTGGCTATTTTGAATAATGCTGAAATAAATACGAAGTGCAAATATCTCTTTAATACTCTGTTTTCATTTCCTTTGGATATATATCCAGAAATGAGATTTCTGGGTCATATGGTAGCCCTAATTTTAGTTTTTTAAAGATCAAAATCACCTTCCATTCCCTCCAGTGGTGCACAAGGTTTCCCTTTTCTCCACATCTTTGCCAAATATTATCTCCTGTTTTGTTTTATTTATTTATTTTTTTATAATAGCCATTTTAACTGGTGTGAGGTGATATCTCATTGTGGTTTGATTTGCATTTCCCTTATGATTAGTGATGTTGACAATCTTTTCATGTACCTGTTGGCCATTTTCATGTCTTCTTTGGAAAAATGTCTATTCAGTTCCTCTGCCCATTTTTTTTAAATTGGATTGATTTTTTTATTATTATTGAGTTTTATGAGTTCATTATATATTTTGGAAACTAACCCTTTATCCACTATATGGTTTGCAAATATTTTTCTCCTGTTCTGCATGTTGCCTTTTCATTTTGTTGTTTGCTTCTTTGGCTATGCAGAGATTTTGGGTTTGATGCAGTTCCATTTATTTATGTATGTATGTATGTTGTGCTTTTGCGGTCATATCCAGAAAATCATTGCCAAGACCCATTTCAAGGAGCTTTTTCCCTGTGTTTTCTTCTAGGATTTTGCATTTTCATCTCTTATGTTTAAGTCTTTAACCCATTTCTATTTGGTTTTTCTGAGTGGTGTGAAATAGGAGTACAATTTAACTTTTCTGTATGTGGTTATCAATTTTTCCCAGGACCACATATTGAAGAAATTCTCCTTTCCTCATGGAATATTCTTGGCTCCCTTATCAAATATTGATTGACTGCACATATAGGAGTTTATGTCTGGGCTTTCCCTTTTGTTCTGTTGGTATATATTTCTATTTTTATGCCAGCACCATACTGTTTTAATTACCATAGATTTGTAATATGTTTTGAAATCAGAAAGTGTGGCCTCCAGCTTTGTTCTTTCTCAGGATTGCTTTGGTTATCTAGGGTTTTATGGGATTGATTTTTCTATTTATGTGAAAAAATGCCATTGGAATTTTGATAAGGATTACATTGAATCTATAGATGACTTTATGTAGTATGGACATTTTCACAATATTAATTACTCTGATCCATGAACACAGGATGTCCTTCCATTTGTTTATGTCTTCTTCAATTTCTTTCATCAAAGTCATAGTTATCACTGTACAGATCATTAATTTCCTTGGTTAAATTTTTTCCTTTATTGTTTTTTATGCAGTTATGTTGCTATTTTAATACTTTTGTAATGCTATTGTGAATGGGATTGCTTTATTTCTTTTTCAGATAATTCATTGATAGTGTATAGGAGTGCAACTGATTTCTCTATGTTGATTTTTATATCCATAAGTTTGCTAGATTTACTGATTAATGTCAACAGTTTTTTGGTTGTCTTTTCTGTATATCAGATCATATTATGTGCAAGACAGTTTTACTTTTTTTATGATTTTATTTATTTATCTTGTGTAATTGCTCTAGGTAGAATTTATAGTACTGTGTTGAATATGGGCACTCTGGTCTTATTCTGCTTAAAGCAAAAGATTTCAAACTTTCATCATTGAGTATGATGTTAACTGTGGGCTTGTTGTATTTGACCTTCGCTGTGTTGAAGTTTGTTATTTCTGTTCCAATTTGTTGAGGATTCTTGTCATGAAGAGATATTGTATTTTTCAAATAATTTTTTTCTCTTGAGATGGCTGAATGATTGTTATCTTTTATTCTATTCATGCAGTATAACATTTATTAGCATGCTTGTGTTGAATCATTCTTACATCCAAGAGATAAATCACATTTGATCATGGTGTATGATTCTTCTAACATTCTGTTTAATTTGGTTTGCTACTATTTTGTTGAGTATTTTTGCATCTGTATTTATCAGGGATATTGGTCTATAGCTTTCTTGTATTGTCCTTATCTGCCTTTGACATTAGAGTAATGCTGGCCTGGTAGATTGGGTTTGGAAGTGTTCCCTCCTCTTCTTTTTTTTAGAAGAGTTTGAAAAGGATTGGTGTTAATCGTCTTTAAATATTTGGTAGAATTTACCAGTGAAACCATCTGGTCCTGGATTTTTCTGTGTTGGAAATTTTCCATTACTGAGTCATTCACCTTCTTCTTTATTGGTTCTTCATGATTCAGTCTTAATAAGTTGTATGTTTCTAAGGATTTATCGGTTTTTTCTACGTTATCCAAGTCATCGGCATGTTATTGTTCATAGTATCCACTTATGATCATATGTTTTTCTGTGATATCAGTTGTAATATCTCCTCTTTGATTTGGGATTTTTTCTCTCTTTTTTTTTTCTTTGTCGAGATAAAGGTTTGTCATTGTGTTTATCTTTCCAAATAAGCAGTTCCTTTGCTATATTCTTTCTATTGTTTGGTGTCTGTTTTACTTTTCTCATTATGACCTTTGTTATTTCCTTCCTTCCTTCCTAACCTTGAGCTTAGTTTGTTCCTCTTCATAGTGCCTTCAGGTGAGAAGTTCGGTTATTTATTTGAGATCTTTTTTCTCTTCTTAATAAATGCATTTGTCAATATTAACTTCCCTCTAAGAACTGCTTTTGCAGCATCCCATACATTTTGTTATGTTGTGTTTCTGTTTACATTTGTTTGGAGATTGTTTTTTTGAAAATCCTTTTGATTTCTCTTTGACCAGTTGGCTGTTCAGAATTGCGTTATTTAGTTTCCAAGTGTTTGTAAATTTTCCAGCTTTCCTCTTGTTTTTGACTTATAGTTTCATATACATTGTGGTCAAAAAAGTTGTTTGGTATGATTTTAATTCCTTTTAAATTTGTTAAAGTTTTTTTTGTGGCTCGTAATATGATCTATCCTAGAGAATGTTCTGTGTACAGTTGTGAACAATGTTTATTCTTCTGCTGTTGGGTAGAAATATCTATGTTTGTTAGGTCCATTTTGTCTAATTTGTAGTCATCATACTATACGATGGAACCCTAGCTTTATTTATCCTACATAACAACAACTTTTTGTCCTTTGACCAATATTTCCTCATTTCTCCCACCAACCCACCCCCGGTGAGCACTGTTCTATTCTCTGTTTCTCTGTATTCAGCTTTTTAGATCCCACATGTAAGTGAGATAGTTCCATCTTTTTCTTTCTGTTTGGTTGATTTTATCTAGCATAATGTCTTGCAGTTTCATCCATTTTGCTGCAAGTAGCAGAATCTCCTATTAATTTAAGGCTGGATTATACACACACACACACACACACACACGTTATCCATTCATCTGTTGCTGAACACTTACATCGTGTTCTTATATTGGCTGTAGTGAATGTTGCTGCAGTGAACGTGGGTATTTTGAGATACTGATTTCATTTCCATTGGTTTGAAATCACTATATCATATTGTAGTTTTGTTTGTAACTTTTTCAGGAATCTCTGTACTCTTTTCCACAGTGGCTGTATCAATTTATATTTCAGTGGGATTGCTTCATTTGGATTCTTTTAATTAGTCAGTTGTTTTTTTTCTTTACAGCATTTTTATTTCTTTATATTCTGTGTTTTGTGGTTTTTCTTGTTTATTTTTGAGTGGGAAGTATTTATATCATACTCAGGTCAAGTGCAATTTATTTATATAATGCTTTTCCTGTGTTCTTTTTTGAATCCTCTAAACATTTTAATCTACAGGCATGTAATTCTTATTTCTCCACTTTCTGTCACTTATTATTTTAAGCATAGATAAAAATGTATAGAAGATTAAACGTTCATTATGTACAGATGCTATTTAACATATCTTAGCATTTTTCTTTCTTTTTCAGATTTAGAAAGTCTTTTTAAATAAATGCAGTACTTGGAAAAAAATAAATAAATAAATAAATAAATGCAGTACATACAACTGAGATCAACCTTTTGTCCTTGATAGCACACTCTTCTCCACTCTCTTTATAGCACTATCATTTGTAGCGCTTTGTGTGAAGCTTGCATGCTCCACACATTTTTATGATATAGATATATATGTATGTATATGTATGACTATTTTAACTCCTATATGTACTCATACACATTTGTTTTGGTGGGTTTTAAATGCTTTATCTTTTGGAGTGTCTCATGTTGTGAAGGACTTGCCCCATAAGTAAACCTGTTAATGCATTGCTTAAATCAGTCTCATTGTGTTATATTATCCCTTCAAGATCATACTTTGTTGATTAACCTCAAACCCTGTTATATCACTACAGCCTGTAATTTAATTGTGACCAATAAGATAGGAGAGTTTCCTGGGTGATCTTTCAGAAAATATTTTACTAAGAAATACGTGAAGACAGTCTCTCTTATCTCCAGGGTTTTGCCAAATCTGGCATTTTGCATGGAATTTCCATAATCAACCTGCTGAAGTTCCTTTAAATCTAAACAACAAATTTTCTCCTTATTGAACTGATTTGGGGAGTTTTTATTTCTATTTGTGGACAAATGAAACTACTAAGAGGTTATATAATTTTATTCATTCAATATTCCCATGGATTTATATTATATATATATATATATATATATATATATATATATATATATATATAACTTGTTTCATTTACTCTATTTTATATTAAATCATACTAGTTTTCAGTTTTCATTAACTTTCAAGTTTCATTAAACTTTAGTGAAATAAGCATCATGTTCTTTTTAGTGCTACTTCTTGATGTTTTAAGTGAATACAAAGTCTATTACATCTGGTTTTAATTCAGAAGATGAGGATTTGGCTCTTTTAACCTGCCACTATTCTTTGTAAATATTTATCTTCTTTTCACCCTCTCAATATATGTATATCACATCTTTAGATTAGTATCATATAATGAATACTGCATTATGTTAATAATTTAAGTCTTTTATCATTCTTTTCATGTAAATCACAAAATTATTATTATTTGTATATTGACCCTCTTGGAATGATTTTATTTTTTAAACGTATTTTTCTTTAATATTTTATAGTTTTTTTCCCCTGGGAATTTCTGTACACACTATTTTTTTCCTTTAAGAACTTTTATTGAGATACAATTGACATACAATAAACTGCATATATTTAAAGTGTACAATTTGATTTTTTTTTCTTATTAGTAATGTATATATGGCAATCCCAACCCTCCCCACTTTCCCCACTTGGGGTCCATATGTTTGTTCTCTACATCTGTGTCTCTATTTCTGCCTTCCAAACCAGTTGATTTGTACCATTTTTCTATATTCTGCATATATGTGTTAATATATGATATTTGTTTTTCTCTTTCTGACTCACTTTCACTTTCTGACTGTATGACAGTCTCTAGGTCCATCCATGTCTCTACAAATGTTTCAATTTCATTCCTTTTTATGGCTGAGTACTATTCCATTGTATATATGTACCACATCTTCTTTATCCATTCATCTTTTGATGGACATTTAGGTTGCTTCCATGTCCTGGCTATTGTAAATAGTGCTGCAATGAACATTGGAGTGCATGTGTCTTTTTGAATTATGATGTTCTCTGGGTATATGCCCAGCAGTGGGATTGCTGGGTCATATGGTAACTCAATTTTTAGTTTTTCAAGGAACCTCCATACTGTTCTTCATAGTGGCTGTATATCAATTTACATTCCCACCAACAGTGCAAGAAGGTTCCCTTTTCTCCATCCTCTGCAGCATTTACTGTTTGTAGATTTTCTGATGATGCCCAATCTAACCAGTGTGAGGTGATACCTCAGTAGGCTTGTATTGAGGTTTAGGTGGTAATAAGTTTCCTGACAGTATTTTTAGAGTCAATCAGGGGAAAATGACTGTTGCTCTAATGTTAAATGCAGAACCTCACCCCGATCTCAGGCTAGGCTTGGTGTTGACAATTGTGCAACTTCTCTAGTTAATACTCTCAGGAGACCAAAACTTTATTCTGCTATTCTGAGGACTGGAAGAAAATATGCGAAAGTAAACTTTTCTCGTCAAAATGTACATCAATCTTATTTTCAACTACAGTGGAGCTTCATTTTCCAATATATATAGTGCTTCCGATTCTTGAATACTTCTAGAATCCAAGGGAATCCGCTTCTGGATGAAATTATTGAAAGTGTCACTGTAAAATTTTTCAAGGCTGTGTGGAAATCGACACTCAGTCTCAAGTACTATATTTTTGCCTGACCCACTATACAGATCATTATATCTTCCTCCAATAACCTTCTCTAACCTTCTCTTCTCCCCCATAGAGCTCTTTAAAGTTTGAGAATGCATATAAAAGCTGACTGTGAAGTCAGGCATTGGAATATGACTTAAATAGTACATGTTTTGTGTCTGAAATTCTCCTGGGGCTATCAGGCACCAAGGAAGGTTGAGAATAGACTTAAGTAAAACACTGTGAAATTTTCTTAAATTGAAAATAAATATGTATCACCCCAAATATACATAGATATTAATACATTGGTAATTTTCTAGTAACATAAATTTTGCCATCTTAACACAGTGGACTGTCTAGTAAGAATGACAAGTCCTATCCTAGTCATGAAATGATGAAGTGACAGTGAAGTTATGAAAAAAATTATAAATTGCTCATTATAATGATAGAGATGTCATATTTCTCATCTAGCAAAGGTTATTTAGTTATTTATATTCATTATACATGTTATTGAAATTTAAGTTGTGCAGAGTGGTTGACAAATTAGCATGTGGCCATAGCTGTTGACCTCTCATGCCAAGGCAGGAAATTCATCCAGTATAAATGGCACAAAGGTCCTAACCAGGCATTGTATTTAAAATTTCTTATTCTGTTTTCTCATTTATAAATTCCTCAAGAACAGTAGAATTGACATCATACCGTATTCTTGTGTTCTAAAACAGAATCTATTTTTGCAGGGTTTTATTCATACATGGTTGGCATTTTTCTAGCTTTTATCAACTAGTGATATAAATAATGTTGTTATTTAAGTCTTTATTCAGTAGGTATTAACTATGAAGAGAAATATTCTACTTAATTATTTAAATAATACTGTCAGCAAATTTAGAGGAAAAAAGAAGCTTTTCTTGAAATTGTCATTGTCTGTATAGTTTCAACTTAATAGTGTAGCTTCCATTATGCTCACAGTCTCTAAAGTTACTATGCATTTGGTATTAATGGAAAGTATATTTTTATTATTCAGTTTCTTTTAGGCTTCAGGATGTTAGGGCCTCAACAACATGGTCTGTTGAGGAATAAGAAGGATGGTGCTGGATAGAATTGATTGGGCTAAATTGTTAGTTTCTCTGACCCTGGAAGAATGCAGTTAGCTACCCAATGATACTTGAAAATTAATCCATTCAAAGAATGGACAAGATCAGTTCATTAGGAAAATGGGGTGAAAATATTGCTTCCTAGAGAAAGAATTTAGCTAGGTAGGTAATGACTTCCAGGGGTCTGAGGTTCAGACAGGAATTTCTACCTAGCAAAGAATTAAATTGTCCTTGGAAAAACTTAGCGGAAGCCTAGTTTGGTTTGAGACAATATGGTGAGGAATAAGAGCAGGCTGATGACCGGGCAGCATGGGAATACATAGGACTCCATATCAGTATTCCCCACTTCAGATCTGAACTAAACCTACTATGAGGCCAAGAATTCTGCTACAGCTCATACCTTAGCCAGGATTTGTTCTAGAATCTGTAGGATTTAACATTTATGTGAAAGCCATCCGTTTTGTGCAAATCATTGTGTAATAGGCCAGGGTCTGTCATTAACATATATTATACCCATTAACATATGTTATAGTTTTGAAACTGCAATGTGAATTAAAAAAAAGAAAAGATATGCAATCACTGTCAAAAGTGGGCAGGAAAGTGTTGAATTTTTGATAAATACGTGATGTGATTCCCAGGGACATGTAAATGCTGGAAATGATCTTTTGAATCATCAAAGCAAGATATGTTCCCCTCCTCCTCCTTGTCTCTCTTCCTTCATCTCTTCAACTCACTCTCCCTCTGTCTCTCTCATTTTGAGGAAATAAACCCGGAGGTATCTGGATAACTATATGTTCCACAAAACACTTTAAATAGACCAAATGCTACATTGTTGAGACACATCATTGAGAACATAATAATGTCCTTCTCTGGATTTCATTTGGAAGGTTTGCTTCATAACAACTAAATGTAAGCATAGTACAGTGGTTTAAATTAGTATTGCCAGATATTATATCTAATAGCCTAAACACTGCAAAGTTTACGATTGAAAAATGTATTTGCTTTATGTTCTCTGACTTTTTTCATGCTTTATGTTACTAAGGTTGTGATTTGTTATCGGACATCACATTCTCATTCTTTACATGAAAGCATCACATGGAATCAACCAAAGCACCACTAGATATTAAAGGTTAGTGTGTATTTTCAGAGTATGTTAGTGCTGTTATCTGAACATTAACTTTTACATTTCTTCACTTTGTACTGAAACTGACAACGTTGACATTTCATTAACATGTATTATGTTTCCTGTTCACTTTTTTCCCCTTGTATTCTTTGTAACATACTATGTCTGTCAATCAGGTTCTCATAGCTATCTGTCTGTCTTTCTGTCTATCTATCCATTCATCCATCCATCCATCTATCCATCTATCTATCCATGGAATTGGTTCATGTGTTTGTGGGAGCAGGCCAGTTCAAAATCAGTGGGGTAGGCATTCAGGCTAAAAATTCAGGATTTGAAATAAAGACAGGATTTGAATCTGTAGTCCTGAGGTGGAATCTTTTCTTTGGGAAACCTCAGTTTTTGTTCTCATGCCTTTCAACTGAATGTATGAGGCCCACCCACTTTATAAAGGGTAGCTTTCTTAAAATCAGCTGATTGTAGATGTTAACCACAGCTACAAAATTTATTCACAGCAACACCTAAATTAGTGTTTGATTAAATAGCGGGATACTATAGCCTAGTCATGTTGACACGTAAAACTAACAATCACACTTTGCAAACTCCTTTTCTTTCTTTCTTTCTTTTTTTAATAAAAGCTATGGCATGGGAGCAGTTTAGGACTTGAGTGTTACTTTAACAATTTCAGAATGTACTCACTCACTCTTGAAATCAGAGTACTGTAATTACTTCCAAATACAATCTTAAAACACAGTGAAGGAATCTAGGATTTCAAATTACCTTAGGAATACCTAGATTAGCTCCCTTCCTGAGCCCAATCTACCAGATGAAAAAATTATATGAGGTTATATGTGTATAACCATAATTCTCTCTAAGAAATAATAAAATTTTAAAGCTGAGCATATTGAGGGTCCATAAAAACATTGTTTGCACAGGAAGTGCCAGGTATCTTCTAGGGTAAAAAGATATTATTAAGATAAAGACAGTACTAGTATCTTATAGCTGACTCTAAGGTAATTATAGTAAAATGTCACTAACTAATCATACAATTATGAGGATACTAATAAAACGGAAAGAAAAAAATATATATAACTTAGCCTGGGGCATCAGTTGAAGCTGTCCAAATAAAGTGAGTCTGGAATGATGCTCTCTTAGGGAAGCAATGTTGACACAAATAATCAATAAACAGTCAATGATAGGAATAGAAAAGAGCTGTTTTGAGCTACACTAAGGACTATAGCCTGGGAGACACAGATTCAAGAAGCACTTGAAATGTGTTCTAGTAGGCTACCAAAAGGGGGCGGGGGGCTTATATAGGCAAAAACCTCAAAGTTATATAAGTTGTTTGTCAAGAATTAGGACTAGAGCTGGCAAGAAGTAAGGGTACTCATTAAAAAAGGATTGGTTCATGTCCAAAATGGTTGTTTAGTTACAGTGGGAGACCTTGAGACCATAAAGTTGCAGCTGGCAGCTGCAAGCAGATACTGTTTTGAAAATGGCTGGTGGTGTCCCTGAGTTTGATACAGTTCAGAAATACAGGTTCCCACTGATGCAGCAACATGTCTGAAACCACATCCACAATGGCCACCTGGCTCCATTTTGAATGTCTGAATTAGTTACTCCATTTTGACTTTTTCAGTGTATTATTTTCTTTAATGGTTAAAGTAGATGTACAGTGCATGTTTGACAGGCCATAATAAAGGCTGTTCTAGTTAGCATAAAGTTCAAGCCAAATTATGTATAAGCCAGGACGACCTCCTCATATCTCAGTATGTGAAAATTTTTTCCATCAGCAGTGTGTATAAAGATGGTTGCATTCTAATTACAGGGAAATGCTTATGGATAATTTGGATGTATGAGAAAACACAGAAAACACAATGCCTTGGCAGAAAGGCAAGCAAGTAATATAGTTGCTAGAGTTAGTGATGCTTTCAAAAACTGATGGGAGGTGAATCCCCTGAAGTTAACAGAGTTTGAAAATCACTGCACTCCAAGATGCTGCTTTAAGTCACGTGTACAGCTGGTATAAATCTCCACTTGTGTAACAGAATTTTTGTCAGAAATTGTATTCCTTATACTCCACTGCTGTCCTGTCCTTATAGGTGCAATGGACTCTCTCTTCACTAGGACAAACATGCTGTTAAGGGTTTTAACTGCATTTATTATTTAGCCAGAAATAGTCAAAGCTCTGCATTTAGTGTGGGAGGCAGGATAGTCAAGTCTTGGTCAGTGTTGTGCTGGTAAGAAAATGAGAAGGTAAGGAAGAAAAAAGGAAGAAAAAGGAAAAAGATGGTAAAAAAAAATGAGTTTACAGTAAGAAAGGAATAGGAGAAATAGAGCAGAGGTGGAGGGGAAAGGAAAAAATGCAACAGTAATAAAAAGCAGTAATAATTTAGTTTATGAAAGAACTTTCCATCTTTCATTAATTAGCATTCATTATTCTCTCTATTTTATCAATAGGAACTCAGTCTCAGATATTTAGTGGTTAAGTGAATTGGCCAATATAACACAGCCAATAAAAATAAGAGCTGGATAAATTCCAAAGGCCATGCTTAGCACCATTTATAAAGTCAAATCTGCAAAAAAACCCACCTCTTTAATGGTGCTACCTTTGGTGGTATTGTTGTAGCTTGGTCTTATTATGGTTATTCTGAGTGAGTGTTACACTTTCCAGTATTTTATTAAGTCTCTAAATTGAGCATATATATTTCTCTATATTTTTAATTTAATTTTTAATTTAAGGCATATTGAAGTAGTAAATGATTTCTACCATATTAAAGTTAAAATTAATGCCTTTTAAATATCCTTTTCTAAATGAATCATGATTTAACTTAAATATACTTATATTTTATTTATTTTTGATTTATACAGGTCAAACAATTGACCATTTATCTTTAGATTCATGTTTCATTCCTTCTATAACATATACAAAGACATGTAATGTATTGACTTTATTAGTCTAAAGTCTCTCAGATTTTCTTTGCTTTCTTCCTTTATTCCAACACTGTCACAAGGGAACACATAAACAAAGGGGAGACAGGAATGAACAGATATATGTAAACTAGCTTATTGATATTTTGTATTTGAATAATATAAATATATGTTTTTTACAATTGGCTGAAAAAAACCATTTGATAGTTAAGCAGAAAGGGTCGAGTATTCAATAAATTGTTAACATGGTATAATATAGACAACATAAGACCTGATTTGTTAGATAGAGTGGGGCAGCATAAGTCTACTGTGTTCTAACTCCCTCATAGAACTTTAGGTGGTCAATTCACTGTAATACAGTGATCAACTCAGAAGCATCCTAATGTCATTCTATACAGAAAACTGAGTTGTACAGGTAATTCAAGTGAAACAGTCTCTCCTGTCCCTGCAGTTCAATTTAACAAAGATGACATTTTCCTAATGAGTCATCAAGCAAAAACTCTATAATGTTAAAATGGCATATTACAGAAAATGTTGTGAAATACAAGTGTGGGAAAGAGTGAGATTCATTCTAACCACTTGGCCTAGAAAGATGCAATAGAGAAGTTAGTGTTTGGATAATTCTTGAAAACAACTAAAATTCCTATGTTTATCTTACTGTTTAAGATCAGAATAGTAGTAAAATCTTTCACCAAAAGAAGTAATGCCTATGTTTCAGATAAAACAAACACAGTAGCCAAAAATGTTGCCATTAGATGATAACAGGAGAATGAAGGGGAAGAAGGGGTGGGCTATGGAAGTACAACCCACAGCTAATCCATATCAACCACCATACATGTCATTAGAATCAAATAAATCTTCAAAATTCAACAAGGCTTCAGTGGTCCACTCATAATTAACAAACTGTTTTGATGGCTTTTGGTGAATTATTAAATATATAAATTTTAATTTCATTGATGAACTAATAAATGAAATCATGCCGATTTATTAACCCTGGGCATATTAAGTCTAACCCAGTTGAGTTGTAGCTATGGAATTCTAGGATATTTACATGTACATCTTGCAGGCTACTGTACAAGCAACAATAGAATACTTTAGTGCACCTCCCAAATGAGTAGTTCCCTTTACTGCTTCATTAATATAATTGGAACTAGGACTTATTTAGCTGTAGCCAAGTGATTTCAAAGCGGCACATAATTTTGTGACCCACTTGGAACAGCATTTAAAAGCAGAAGAGGGATGTGCATGAAGAACACAATTACTGATGCAGTTGAAATTCCTTACAAATGAGAAAATTAAAATTTGGCACTAATAAGGTGGTTTCAGAAGCACTAGTTTTTCTAATTAGTAACCCATTCTTTTTCTGTTTTGTTTCTTTTAATTCGGTGCCAAAAGTTAGGGGAGGTAGGACCTAGTGGATAAGCATGGCATAATATGTAAGGTGGGAGAAAGGTATTTTATTAAAAGTTTGTACTTCAAATCAAAGTTCTATAAATATATAAACTATAAATATATCAACCTTGATTTGAAGTCTGGGCTTGTTTCAAAGAAACATGTAAAAGATAATGCTTGATAGTCAATAGATGCTCTGAAAAGTGCCTATAAGATATTATACTAATTCAAATCCTTTACTCTTTTATTCATTTATTCTTTTAAATTTTAAAAAATACTTGATTACATACTTTATACCAGGGATTATTGTGGAAGGAACCATGGCAGCAGATTCAATGTCTGTTTGTTTCTCTTTTCCACATTCTCTACTTTGTGTTCCTCTAAAATATATTTAAATGGGGTGTATACTTACAATATGTATATATGTATATATAAGAATATATATTAATTAACTGACAGATTTCACAGAATTATGAATAAGATGGATAGTAAGCAAGAAAACACAATGGATGTGATCTCTGCTAATGGATTTTTCCTATTATTTCAGCAGTATTCTATGTCAATAATAGTAGAAATATAACTAATTTTAATATTTGAGGTTGAGTCAAAAATTATCCACACTCTGGATGTAGAATTTATAGAAGTTTTAATATAACCGAAGTGCAGATAATTTTTGACTTACCCTTGTATATAAAATACTCTGTATCTTGAATTTTCCAATGTGTTAATCTTGGAGATTGCAGATAGGATGAAACAGAGTCTCATTGTGTTTTGCCTTCTTTATAGTATTCCTTTTTATAGATAAACTCCTACTATTTATTTCCTCAGTCTTCCATCAATAGACATTTCAAATGTCTCCAATCTTTGGCTCTTAATATTGAATTTATATTCCTTAAATGTGTCATATCACAGTAGTATATTAAAGTGGCTAATTGCATATTTTTCATTTTGTTAAACTTCAAACATGCTTTCCTGGATCTTTACTCTCCATTGATTACCTCATTGCAGGGAATAAGAAAAGATGTTCTTCAACCTGGGCAAAGGAAAGGAAATAAAAATGGCTTTAAAGTATAACAAAATAAAAACATGTAATCATATTCATAAGAAAAGAAAGGCATTTTACTAAATCTGTCAATTTAAGGGCATGTGTCCCCAAACATCCTGCCTATGCTTCTATCAATCATGCTATGGGCTGAATTCTGTTCCCCCAAAATTTATATGTGGAAATCCTAACGCCCAGTGTTACAGTATTTAGAGATGGGGCTTTGGGGAGACAATTTAGTTTAGATGAGATCATGAAAGTGGGCCCCTCATGATGGGATTAGTGCTTTTACCAGAATAAAGAAAAGAGACCAACCAAACTTCATCTTTCTCTCCATCCTTCCCTTTCTCTCTCTACCTCCCTCTCTAAACCTCTCTTTCTCTTTATCTCTCTCTGTCATGTAAGGCACAGTGAGGAGGTTGCTATTTGCAAGCTTGGAAGAGAACTCTCATCAGCAACCAACCACGTGGCATCCTGATTTCAGTCTTCCAGCCACCAGAAGTATAACAATATGAATTTCTGCTCTTTAAGTTATTCAGCCTATAGTATTTTGTTATGGTAGCCGCAGCTGACTAGGACAGAAGACTACCTCCTCTACTTGCCCTGTGAATTCCAAGTCCTCACTCTTTTTGCAGCACTAGTTTTCCCTCCCTGTTTGATCATTCTAATCAGACTATGAATTTAGCAAAGCATTTACTGACATCAATCACTCTTTGGCTTCATTTGCATTTATTGAAGGCAAAACTCACTGAAAGACTATATTTACCAATTCCACCCCCCATTTCTCTTCAACACACTCCAGTCAGGAATCGATCTCTATCAGTAGACTGAAACAGCTCATGGCAAGTCAGCAGTAACCCCCACATTGCAATGGTCTGATCTTACTCAACTCCTCAGTAGTACTTAGAGACAGTTGATCACTCCCTATGTTAAAACAGACAAATAAATGAAAAAATTTTCTTACCTCAGCTTCCAGGATATGATATTCTCATGTTTGTTCCTCAACTTGTGGCCACTCCTTCTCAGTCTATTTTGCTGGATTTTGTTATTTCTTTTCCTTCAAAATATTAGAGAGTCCCAGGCTTCTGCCAATGGGATTTTTCTCCTCTTAGGTACACATTTTCACTGGATGTTCCCTTCTAGCTCTACCACTTTAAATATTTTTCCCATGAATAAACTAACCATTCATATATCAAGCCATTTATTGTACATCATCCCCTGGATCTACAATAAGCATTTAAAGTTACCATGCATGAAACTGAACTCCTGTTTCTCCTTACAAATCTCACTCAGTAAGTGGAGCCACAAGTTTTTCTAGAAAAATTATTGGTACTATTTTAAATTCCTCTCCTACTCTCATAAACTATATCCAGTCTATCATCATATCAGTTCTGCAGTACATTTATAATATTTTCCAAACCAACCACACCTCACCTCTTAGTACTACTCCATCCTAAACCAAAATATCTGTTTTCCTAGCATAAATCAATAATCTTCTAATCCATCTTCTTGTCTCCACTCTCAGCTTCCTTTGATATTTTTTCTACAGGCCGGAGAGGTCCACTTAAAATCACTACCTGACTCAAAGTCATCCAAAATATTTTTGTCGTGTTAAAAACAGTGTCCTTACCATGACCTTTTATTAGTCCCAACATGGCCTAATCCATGGGTAATACATCTCATTTCATCTCCTGTTATTGTATACATTCCTTTATGGTGTCCAACATGCTGAGCTGCTTGTTAATTCTTGAATAAGTCAAATGCATTTCATCCCTATGACATTCTATTCCAATGAACCTAGAAACTCACCTTCCTGACTTCATTTGTATCACTGCTTGAAAGTCTCCTCCTCAGAAAGGATTCTTCTCTCATCATGTATCTCAAGCAGCACTTTCTGAGCTTTTTAATTCTCTTATATTGCTTTTCAACTCTTCATGTAACTATATATATATATATAGAGAGAGAGAGAGAGAGTTATATGAAGAATATATATAAAATATGTATATAAAATATCCCTCTCTCCATCTCTCTCTCTCTCTCTCTGCCCCTCTCCCCTGCTTCTCCACTTTTAAGTAACATGTATGAGGACATGACTTTTATCAGTTATTTTACTGGTAAACAAAGGGTATATGCATTGTATACTTTGATAGATATTGCCAAATTCCTCTATTTATAGGTCTATGTCAGACTAAGCATCATAGCTTCCCCTCAATGATGTAATGGATCATTTCTTCTTTGCTAAACTAATAAATAAAATCAAAGTCTCTCATACCAGTGAGGTTAAGCATTTTCACAGGTTTAGACATTTTTCTATTTCCTTTCTTTGTCCAGTTTTCTATTTTTTATTATTGGCCTTTTCTTGCTTCAAGGAAGTCTTTAACTTTTTAAAAAGTTGTAAACATTTTATCCTTGACATTTAAAAATTAAATTTTTGAATCAACTACTTAGAGGTATAATATATAAATGAAATATTTAAAGTGCATAGGTAGATGAGTTTTGACAAAAGTATGCACCTGAGTAACCAAACCTATAATCAAAGTATATAACTTTTTACCACCCCAAAAAGTATTTGTTTTAGTCAGTTTGGTGCATGTAAAAAAATTTCATGGACTGGATGGCTTCAGCAATAAACGTTTATATCTCACAGTTTTGGAGGCTGGGAAGT
Source organism: Hippopotamus amphibius kiboko (assembly GCF_030028045.1). Lineage (NCBI taxonomy): Eukaryota > Metazoa > Chordata > Mammalia > Artiodactyla > Hippopotamidae > Hippopotamus > Hippopotamus amphibius. The sequence goes on from NC_080187.1 coordinate 74,443,884, forward strand.
CCAAGATCAAGATTGCAGCATGATTGGGTTCTGGTGAGGACCCTCTTCCTGCTTTGTAGACGCCATCTTTTCATTGTATCCTCACTTTGTAGAGAGAGAGAGAGAGCACACACATGCTTCAGTCTTCTACTCTTCTTATAAGGGCACTAATCCCATAATTGGGGCTCCAACCTCATGACTTCATTGAAACCTAACCACCTCCCAAAAGCCTCACCTCCAAACAGCATCATGATTGGGGTTCAGGTTTCAACATGTGAATTTTGAGGGGATGCAAACATGCAGTCCATAACAGTACTCTTATGCTACGACCCCAGTATAAGAATGATTACAGCAGCTTTATTCATAACATTGAAAAACTGGGGGAAGATATAATCTAGGTGTTTAGCATCCAAATTATCAGTGAATATGTATATTTATGTTTCTCTTAAGTATACATCTCATTTTCCTGCTTATTTGCAAATTTCTTAATTTTCATTGTGTGTTGGACATGGTGTCTAAAAATAGTTAATATTGAAGTATATATTACATACAGGCATTATATATATAAATATGTGTATAATATACATACAGCACATATTTTTAAATACAACATATATGTACATGTAGTATGTGTTATAATTACTTTGAGATGTTTCAATGTTCTTCTGGAATGATACTCAGTTATCTAGACTATAAGAATAAGAGATTGAACAAGAATTTAGTTTCTAGTATTGCTTTCCTAAAATTTTAATAATCTAAATATCAAAAAATTATGAAGTGTTTGAATATATTACATAAATACTACATCTCCATGTTAAAAGTCTCTCTTTCTCTGTTGATGCAGAGGTAAGTTCAAGTTACTATCATAAATGGTCTTTGTATGTGTGAAAATTTGTAGTATTTAGATTTGTATATCTTTGTAAGTACAGAGAAAAGTCCTACACCTGATACCTGCTAGTATTTAGCTGCTAAATATGATGTGTAGGACTCTGAATGGCAGCATTTTTGACTGCTGTATTTTCAGAATACTGGTCGCACTTTTCTGTTTCTCTGGATATTTCATATTTCTTCTAGTTGTTGAAAACTGGGCATTTTAGATAATATATTTAAGCAATTCTGGATTTTTTTTCTCTTTGCTTCATTGTATTTTTATTTTTCTTGATTTGTTTAGATGGATGTTTGTTTTTTCGTAAATGTACTTGTCTCAATCTACGCAGTCTCTCTCCCTTGCAGTGTGTGGCCATGGAAGTCACTGTTCATTTTGTTGTTGCTGTTGGTGTTACTCTTCTTTTAATTTTTTAGCTTTGGAATCCTAGGGGTGGCCTCTTAGCCTATATTGCTTAGTGGTCCGCCAACAATTGATCAGAGTTTGTGGTCCAACATTTTGAGTAAATTAGTATTTAGCCTTTTCTGATGGATCTGTGTGTGGGTTGGGGAGGTCACTCTGATTTAGGGTGGTTTTAAGATCCTTAGTTAACCAGGACCTGGATAGTTTGAGCTCTCTCTAGTCTCCCCTCTTTGTATATGCAGACGGTACCAAAGATATATGGAGGGCTTATCAATCGGGGACAGGATATTTTATAAACAAGTATGTCTCCTCCATTCCCTCATTTTCCTTGCTGGTGGCTTGAATAGATATACGAGGGTGAGTCAAAAATTATCTGCACTCCAGTTATATTAAAACTTCTTTTGGCCACACTGTCTTATCAGCACTTTCCCTTCAAGGCTACTGTCTCTCCATTCACTGTTGTGCAGGTGTGAACGTGTTACATCAGTTCATTTGTAACTGCTGTGCAAGCAAAAATGGATGCCCCACTTGTGATCTGCACGGAAGTAGAGCAGTGTTCAGTGATTCATTTTTTTGTGATCTGAGGGTGTACGTGGTGCTGTTATTTATCAAAGATGTTGTGTACAGTATGGAGAAAGTGTTTTGTCATGAAGAAGCATGTATGAATGGATAGAGAAGTTCAAGGAAGGTCTCACAAATGTTAGCCATGAAGAAGGAGCTGGCCACCTGTCGACATCCACAGCTGATGACAACATTGAGGGCACACATGAAATGATTCTGTCGAATAGATGAGTGACAGTGTATTATGTGACAGATTGTTAGCAAATCAACCATGGCTCTGCCTATGAAATAATCCATGACAGACTTATGTTTTGAAAAGTTTGTGCTGAAGTCTAAACTTTGGATTAAACTCAGAGGACTGCTATCCAAGGGCTTTGTGATCTTGCATAACAGTGCACATCTGCACACTTCTGCCCACACTGTCAACACTCTGCAACAACTTCGAATCATCCTCCCTATAGTCCTGATCTTGCTTCATCAGACTTTCACCTGTTTGGTCCCCTGAAAGCAACTCTACGAGGACAAAGATTCACTTCTGGTGAAGAAGTGAATACCATGGTGCATTTGTGGCTTGCAGCTCAGCCTAAAACATTTTTTAATGAGGGAATATGAAATCTTGTTGACAAAGTGTTTTGAAAAGCAAGGAGATTATACCAAAAAATGGTGTATTTGCCTTTTCTAAAAGTTAATTAAAATAAATTCTACAGCCAGAGTGTGGATAATTTTTGACTTGCCCTTGTAGATAGGCATGAGGTCCTCAGTATAAAGTAGTGCAGTTCTGTGAATCACCACATGGAGAAGAGCCAGTCAGTAACAAGAATTGATACATGACTGAGGGAAAATTCCTTATTTGTTTAATCTCCTGTGTTTTTTGCTTCACTAGTACCATGTTGTAGCTTTTCCTGATACACTTGCAACATATGATTTCATAAAGTATTTTAATATTTCCCACCTGAAAGAACAGAGAGAACATTTTCCACTGTTTTAAAGTTGATATGTCATGCTTTAGTATTATGTATTTATGTTATATGTGAAGATATTTTTACATATAAATTTTTAATTTTAGGGAACAGTACAGCTAGAAAAAATTAAACTAGCAATATTCCAACATAAGACTGTTATAATTGTAATTAAATACAATCTCATTCTCTGTATAAGCATATAAAAGTCAGTGGGCTACAGAAATATGTTTTACTTTTTTCAGAAAAATTATCTAGGAATAATTGATTTAATTTATTTATTTTTATAGAAGCATAGTTGATTTACAATATTATATATTTTAGTTTACTGTACAGTGAATCAGTATTTTTATAGATTATACTCCATTTAAAGTTATTATAAAATAATACTTCCCTGTGCTGTACAATGTATCTTTGGGTCTTATTTATTTTGTACATAGTACTGTGTTTTTCTTTTTTTTTTTTTTTTTTTCATTTTTTTTTTTATTATTTTTTTTTTGGGGGGGTACACCAGGTTCAATCAACTGTTTTTATACACATATCCCCATATTCCCTCCCTTCCTTGACGCCCCCCCCTCGAGTCCCCCCCAACCTCCCTGCCCCAGTCCTCTAAGGCATCTTCCATCCTTGAGTTGGACTCCCTTTGTTATACAACTTCCCACTGACTATTTTACAGTTGGTAGTATATATATGTCTGTGCTACTCTCTCGCTTCTTCTCAGTTTCCCCTTCACCCCCCACCCCCTCCCATACCTCGAGTTCTCCAGTCCATTCTCTGTATCTGCATCCTTGTTCTTGTCACTGAGTTCATCAGTACCATTTTTAGATTCCGTATATGTGAGTTAGCATACAATATTTGTCCTTCTCTTTCTGACTTACTTCACTATGTATGACAGATTGTAGTTCTATCCACCTCATGACATATAGCTCCATCTCATCCCTTTTTATAGCTGAGTAATATTCCATTGTATATATATGCCACATCTTCTGTATCCATTCATTTGTTGATGGGCATTTCGGTTGCTTCCATGTCCTGGCTATTGTAAAGAGTGCTGCAATAAACATTATGGTACAAGTTTCTTTTGGGATTATGGTTTTCTTTGGGTATATGCCCAGGAGTGGGATTACTGGATCATATGGTAGTTCTATTTGTAGTTTTTTAAGGAACCTCCAAATTGTTTTCCATAGTGGCTGTACCAACTTACAGTCCCACCAACAGTGCAGGAGAGTTCCCTTTTCTCCACACCCTCTCCAACATTTGTTGTTTCCAGATTTTGTGATGATGGCCATTCTGATTGGTGTGAGGTGATACCTCATTGTGGCTTTGACGTGCATTTCTCTGATGATTAGTGATGTGGAGCATCTTTTCATGTGTTTATTGGCCATCTGTATGTCTTCTTTGGAGAAATGTCTATTTAGGTCTTCTGCCCATTTGTGGATTGGGTTATTTGCTTTTTTGGTATGAAGCTGCATGAGCTGCTTATATATATTGCAGATTAATCCTTTGTCCGTTGTTTCATAGGCAATTATTTTTTCCCATTCTGAGGGTTGCTTTTTAGTCTTGTTTATGGTTTCTTTTGCTGTGCAAAAGCTTTTAAGTTTCATGAGGTCCCATTTGTTTATTCTTGATTTTATTTCCATGATTCTAGGAGGTGGGTCAAAAAGGATGTTGCTTTGATGTATGTCAAAGAGTGTTCTGCCTATGTTTTCCTCTAGGAGTTTGATAGTGTCTGGCCTTACATGTAGGTCTTTAATCCATTTGGAGTTTATTTTTGTGTATGGTGTTAGGAAGTGTTCTAATTTCATTCTTTTCCATGTTGCTGTCCAATTTTCCCAGCACCACTTCTTGAAGAGGCTGTCTTTTTTCCATTGTATACTCGTGCCTCCTTTGTCAAAGATAAGGTGCCCATATGTGTTTGGGCTTACTTCTGAGTTCTCTATTCTATTCCATTGATCTTCCTTTCTATTTTTGTGCCAGTACCATACTGTCTTGATCACTATGGCCTTGTAGTATAGTTTGAAGTCAGGAAGCCTGATTCCACCAACTCCATTTTTCCTTCTCAAGATTGCTTTGGCTATTCGGGGTCTTTTGCGTTTCCATACAAATCGTAAGATTTCTTGCTCTAGTTCTGTGAAAAATGCCATTGGTAATTTGATGGGGATTGCATTGAATCTGTAAATTGCTTTGGGTAGTACAGTCATTTTCACGATGTCGATTCTTCCAATCCAGGAACATGGTATGTCCCTCCATCTGTTTGTGTCATCTTTGATTTCTTTCATCAATGTCTTCAAGTTTTCTGCATACAGATCTTTTGCCTCCTTAGGCAGGTTTATTCCTAGGTATTTTATTCTTTTTGTTGCACTGGTGAATGGGAGAGTTTCCTTAATTTCTCTTTCTGCTCTTCCGTTGTTAGTGTATAGGAATGCAAGAGATTTCTGTGCATTAATTTTGTATCCTGCTACTATACTAAACTCATCAATGAGTGCTAGCAGTTTTCTGGTAGAGTCTTTAGGGTTTTCTATATATAATATCATGTCATCTGCAAAGAGTGACAATTTTACTTCTTCTTTTCCAATTTGGATTCCTTTAATTTCTTTTTCTTCTCTGATTGCTGTGGCTAAAACTTCCAAAACTATGTTGAATAACAGTGGTGAGAGTGGACACCCTTGTCTTGTTCCTGTTCTTAGAGGGAATTCTTCCAGTTTTTCTCCATTGAGAACAATGTTGGCTTTTGGTTTGTCATATATGGCTTTTATTATGTTGAGGTAATTTCCTTCTATGCCCATTTTCTGGAGAGCTTTTATCATAAATGGATGTTGAACGTTGTCAAAAGCTTTTTCTGCATCTATTGAAATGATCATATGGTTTTTATCCTTCAATTTATTGATATGATGTATCACGTTGATTGATTTGCGTATATTGAAGAATCCTTGCATCCCAGGGATAAAACCCACTTGATCATGGTGTATGATTTTTTTAATGTGCTGTTGCAGTCTGTCAGCTAGTATTATGTTGAGGATTTTTGCATCTATATTCATCAGTGATATTGGTCTGTAGTTTTCTTTTTTTGTGACATCTTTGCCTGGTTTTGGTATCAGGGTGATGGTAGCCTCGTAGAATGAGTTTGGGAGTGCTCCGCCTTCTGCAATATTTTGGAAGAGTTTGAGAAGGATAGGTGTTAACTCTTCTCGAAATGTTTGATAGAATTCGCCTGTGAACCCATCTGGTCCTGGGCTTTTGTGTGTTGGGAGACTTTTAATCACTGCCTCAATTTCCATACTTGTGATTGGTCTGTTCATGGTTTCTATTTCTTCCTGGTTCAGTCTTGGAAGATTGTATTTTTCTAAGAATGTATCCATTTCTTCCAGGTTATCCAATTTATTGGCATAAAGTTGCTTGTAGTATTCTCTCATGATCTTTTGTATTTCTGTGGTGTCCCTTGTTACTTCTCCTTTTTCATTTCTGATTCTGTTGATTTGCATCTTCTCCCTTTTTATCTTGATGAGTCTGGCTAATGGTTTATCAATTTTGTTAATCTTCTCAAAGAACCAGCTTTTAGTTTTATTAATTTTTGCTATTGCTTCCTTCCTTTCTTTTTCATTTATTTCTGCTCTGATCTTTATGATTTCTTTCCTTCTGCTCACTTTGGGGTTTCTTTGTTCTTCCTTTTCTAATTATTTTAGGTGTAAGGTTAGGTTGTTTATTCAATATTTTTCTTGTTTCTTAAGGTAGGACTATATTGCTATAAACTTCCCTCTTAGAACTGCTTTTGCTGTGTCCCATAGGTTTTGGGTTGTTGTGTTTTCATTGTCATTTGTTTCTAGATATTTTTGTATTTCCTCTTTGATTTCTTTAATGATTTCTTGGTTGTTTAATAGTGAATTGTTTAGCCTTCAACTGTTTGTATTTTCTGCAGTTTTTTTTCCTGTAATTGATATCTAGTCTCATGGCATTGTGGTCTGAGAAGATGCTTGATATGATTTCAATTTTCTTGAATTTGCCGAGGTTTGATTTGTGACCCAAGATGTGATCTATCCTGGAAAATGTTCCGTGAGCACTTGAGAAGAAAATGTATTCTGTCATTTTTGGATGGAATGTCCTATAAATATCAGTTAAGTTGAGATGGTCTAATGTGTCATTTAAAGCTTGTGTGTCTTTTTTTATTTTCTGTTTGGATGATCTGTCCATTGATGTAAGTGGGGTGTTCAAGTCTCCCACTATTATTGTGTTACTGTCAATTTCCCCTTCTATGGCTGTTAGCATTTGCCTTATGTATTGAGGTGCTCCTATGTTGGGGGCATAGATATTTACCATTGTAATATGTTCTTCTTGGATGGATCCCTTGATCATTATGTTTTGTCCTTCCTTGTCTCTTGTAATAGTCTTTACTTTAAAGTCTAATTTGTCTGATATGAATATTGCTACTGCAGCTTTCTTTTGGCTTCCATTTGCATGGAATATCTTTTTCCATCCCTTTACTTTCAGTCTATATGTATCCCTTGGTCTGAAGTGGGTTTCCTGTAGGCAGCATATAGAAGGGTCTTGTTTTTGTATCCATTCAACCAGTCTGTGTCTTTTAGTTGGAGCATTTAATCCATTTACATTTAAGGTGATTATTGACATGTGTGTTCCAATTACCATTTTCTTTATTGTTTTGGGTTTGTATTTGTAGGTGTTTTCCTTCTCTTGTGTTTCCTGCTTAGAGAAGTTCCTTTAGCACTTGTTGTAAGGCTGGTTTTGTGGTGCTGAATTCTCTTAACCTTTTCCTGTCTGTAAAGCTTTTGATTTCTCCATCAAATCTGAATGAGATTCTTGCTGGGTAGAGTATTCTTGGCTATAGGTTTCTCTCTTTCAGGACTTTCAGTATATCCTGCCATTCCCTTCTGGCCTGCAGAGTTTCTGTAGAAAAGTCAGCTGTTATCCTTATGGGTTTTCCCTTATATGTGATTTGTTGCTTTTCTCTTGCTGCTTTTAATATTTTTTCTTTGTGTTTAATTGTCGTTAGTTTGATTAATATGTGCCTTGGTGTATTTCTCCTTGGGTTTATTCTGCATGCGAATATGTGCCTTGGTGTATTTCTCCTTAGGTTTATTCTGTATGGGACTCTCTGAGCTTCTTTGACTTGGTTAATTATTTCCTTTCCCATGTTGGGGAAGTTTTCCACTATAACCTCTTCAAAGATTTTCTCAGACCCTTTCTTGTTTTCTTCTTCTTCTGGGATGCCTATAATTTGAATGTTGGTGCACTTAATGTTATCACTGAGGTCTCTGAGACTGTCTTCTATTCTTTTTATTCTTTTTTCTTTTTCCTGCTCTGTGGCAGTTATTTCCCCCATTCTATCTTCCAACTCGCTTATTTGTTCTTCTGCCTCAGTCATTCTGCTGGTTATAGCATCTAGAGTATTTTTAATGTCAGTTATTTTGTTATCCATTGCTGTTTGTTTTTCTGAGTTCTTATGAACTGTTTCTTGTACTTTCTCTATTTTGTTATCGAGATTTTGTATCATTTTTACTATCAATACTCTGAATTCTTTTTCAGGCATTTTTCCTATTTCCTCCTCATTTATTTGGTCTTGTGGGTTTTTTTCCTGCTCCTTTGCCTGCATGGTGTTTCTTTGTTTCCTCATGGTTGTCCAAACTTTTGGGGTTGCTTGTCCTGGTGATAGAGGTGTTTATAGAAGACTGTCCAAGCCTCAGACTAATGTCCAAGTATTGGATTAAACAGATATTAAGTCTAGGAAACACATACATGTATAAGACACACAATTACTGAATCCATTAGGACATAAGGCTCTGGAAAGACCTGACAGAAGAACCCCAGTATGCTATTAGATATTCAAAGAGAAACCCTACAGAAATTGACAACCAAAACAGACAGAACAGAAACAAAAGCAAAAACAAACAAACAAATAACACCTTACGCATAGAAACACTAATCCAGGGAGATTTCGTAAGCTAGGATCAAATATAATAAAGAGCTAGAGTACACCAGAAAGAATGGAGATTCTCAGAATGAAATTAGACAGTTGTACTAAGAACTAAGATAAAGACAAAAACCTAATATTAAATATCAAGGCGGTGTGTCATCTGGAGAATAGAGCAAGGAGTCTGAGCAGATCGATAGTGTTGCTTATAAGTATGTTAATATAAAATAAACTGAAAATGGATGGAAGATGGGGAGCAGAGGAGCACAGTGTGATTGGAAATATGCAAATAAAAAGAAAGGAATAGAAATGTATAGAAGATAGGGATAAAAGGAATGTATGAGAGATATATTGTCCGTACTACCAAAAGCTTAGGTAGAAATAGAAGTATATACAAAGGCAAAAAAATAAAAATAGAATAAAAAATAGAATTAAAAAAATATGTTATAAAACTTGTAGATCCCTTGGGACTAAGATCGTAATTAATACAGGAAAAAAAAAGGGGGGGAGGGAATCCAGAACTGATCCCAGAATTGACCAGTTCAGTAGAATTGATACTAATATTTCTTTTTCCTTAAAGTCTCAGCTGTAAGTGTCTTTCTGCTCGCCTTGGGTTTTTTTGTATTATTCTGTGACCAACAGAGCTTCCTTTATTGTTGGTCTGTAAGCATTGGTGTGTGGGGAGGGAGAGGGTACAATAGTGGCTCTTTCCCCTGGGAGTGAGTGAGCAGTTGTGCACTGCTGTTTCAGTCAGGCTTGGAGGTACCTGTTGCAGAGGGACACCGGTGGCTCAGGTGTAAACAGAAAGTCTCAGAGTTGGGCCTCTCTTGGGTTTTTTTTTGTTTGTTTGTTTTTCTTTTTTCTTGGCAGCCTCCCTGCTGCTGGCCTTCCAAGGGGTTTTAATCTAGCCCCACCCGTGGGCCTGAGGGTCCTTATTATCCCTGAGTGCCTTAGGTGGCCCACGGGGTCCCTCCACTGCCTGTTGCAGGCACCAAAAGAGACAGAGAGGCTATGCGTGCAGCTCCTCCCCCCCACCCATGAGCCTGCAGCCTCCAGCTGCCTTCACGGCCGGGCAGCTCTCAGGGGCGAGCACTCCTAGGCAAGGACCTCTTCCCTCCTGTCCTCTCGGTCGTTCACCTTTCTGTCAAGAATTTTTCTCACCCTGAACCAGCTCTCCCATTCCCATGCTCCTGCTCCTGGACCCTCTGTTCAGCTGTGAATCGACATCTCAGTCCGGGATCACTGAGCTGTGGTGCGGACCCTCCGTGTGTTTCTCACTCCCTCCTGTCTGCCACAGCTTAGCTGCTTCACCCTCTTTGAGCCATCATAGATGCCTCTGTACTGGTTATGTCGGGATCCTTGCAGTCCTTTCTGGTGTCCGAGGTCATCTGCTGGTGTTCGAGGTCGTCTGCTGGTGTTCAGTTGGTTCTCTGTGGGAATTATTGCGTCTTTTGGTGCATTCCCAATGCATCTGTGGAGAGGGATGCATTCCACGTCCCTCTACTTTGCTGCCATTTTTTTCCCTGGTGAGAGTTTTTATCATGAATCATGTTGAATTTTTTCAAAAATTTTTTGCATTTATTGAGATGATCATGAGATTTTATACTTCCTTTTTTTAATGTGGTATATCACAATGACTAATTTGTGAATACTGAATCTTCCTTGCATCCCTGGGATAAATCTCACTTGATCATCCATTTCATATGTTGTTGTATTCAATTTGTTAATATTTTCTTGAGGATTTTGCATCTATAATCATCAAAGATATGGGCACATAATTTTCTTTTTTATGTAGTGTCTTTTTCTGGTTTTGGTATCAGAGTTATTGTGGCCTTGTAGAACATATTTGGGAATCTTCCATCCTCTTCATTTTTTTCAATAGTTTGAAATGGGTAGGTATTAGCTGTTCTTTATATGTTTGGCAGAATTCCCCTGTGAAGCCATCTAGTGCTAGACTTTTTTGTTTGGTGGGAGGTTTTTTTGCTTTGTTTTGCTATTGTTGTTGTTGTTGTTTTAACTACAATTTCAATTTCACTACTAGTGATTGGTCAGTTCTCCAGTTTAACTATTTGCAAGTAATTTGGCTCATAAATAGACATCCTACAATGTTAGTATTGCCAGTCAATAAAATACAGTAACAAAAGTATAGGAAGTATAATGCAACTTTAAGCCAATATCTCTTTTTATTCCTCTGTTAAAATATTAAAACAAGATAGATTCAATGAATTATACATCTGCAATATTTATATAATCATTAGAGCAAAATCTTTTAAATGTATTTAAAACTATTTGTTGTATTGAACCTAAATATAAACACATAGAATATGCTAAATCCATAGCTAAAAAAACTTTAAAATTATATTGAATAATATTCATTCTTCTCTTACAAAAAGTTTTTTTACCTAATCCTTGCTAAAAATAATGTAATCACATTTTATATTTGCAAATAACATAATATATTCTGAAATATTGTTATTTGGTATTTTAATGTGTCCACTTGCACTCATAAATAATATTCATTTGTATTATCAATTCTAATAAAAAGAGTCATGTAAAGACACTTTAACTTTTTATTTACTGTATTCAGTTTCAAAATAATAATGCCCAAGATGTCTTTAAATAGAAAATAAATCACTTTATCCATATCAGATCAATAAAATATCAGGCTTATCTCTCTGGATTTTGTGACCATAGCATATGCCTCTTTATTTCTGTGCTCAATTTCCTAAATTACAATAGATATGGGGGGTTACATTTTCATTGTATTTTACACTTTCTCTGTAACTGGCAGTTGAATGATAGTAAGTTTATAAGTTCATTGAAATCAGAGATAATATTGTCTGTATTATGTATCCTATATTCAATAAAAGTAAGTAAATAGGTAGCTTTTATTTATGTTTTACTTTAATCTCATTTTTAATTATTTCTTTAATTTTTCTATCCTTATTCTCAAAGATTAACTGAGGATAGGATCTATTTAAGCCTATGGTGCAAGTCTTTCCATGGAACTATGGAGGATAGTTATATGCTCCTTAGGTTTCAAGGCTCTGTAGGTGCTTCACTGTGTTGCCACTAACCCTGTGGTAAGTCACACTGTTGTTTTCCCTTTACCTTTTCATTACTAGCCACCCTAAAAGGAAAAGATATGGGATATGGCAGTTTTACCATTTCTAGGAGTTTTGTACACATCCTCTCCAATTTCCATGTTTCAATGAAGAAGTTTGCTTCTAGAACTAGTTTTAATAGCAAAATTTGGATAGCATTAATCCACTAGAGAAACATGTTTAATTTCTAAGGCAAATCTCGTACTTGACCGTGGAGACTGCTTCACAAGGACATGTTCATTGATAGTCTTTACATTTATGTTTACATCTATACAAATAGGAGGATCCCAGTATTTCCTCTGAGCACATTCACACTAAAGAATATCTAGCTGTTTAGATGATAACTACCTCCTAGATATCTGTGTCCTAAAATATGAGCCACACCTAGACATAAATCTTGATAGCAGTTGTTCTTCTTTGACTTAATATAATTTGCTTGATCAAAATCTCTGCCATTTTTGGTGCATTTGGTAGCAAACCGTTAGTTATCCCTCATTAAAAAAAAAAAAAAAAACTTTCCCTAAATATATATTTTATACAATTTTACTGGACCCTGTATAGCTGCAATTTTGAAGTATGTGTAAACTAGTAGTAGACAAGCATTTCCTAGGATTACAGTTCATCTTTGGATTATTTCAATGCCAAAGATAAGACTAAGGTGAAACAAAATATAAGAAACAAAATGTAAGTAGATAGTAGAAAGATATGTCAAAATGTGTGAAGTGCTAAAATAACTGGAGAGCCACATGCAAAAAAATAAATTATGAGATCTTACACCCTTCAAAAAAAACTGAAAATGAATTACAGGCCTAAATGTAAAGCACAAAACTACAAAACTCCTAGAAGACAATCTAGGAGAAAACTGAGATGACTTTGGATATAGTGATGAGTTTTTAGATTTAACACCAAAGGTATGAGCATGAAATAAATAGTAGATAAGGTAGACATCATTAAAATTAAAAATTCTGCTCTATAAAAGACAATGTCATGGGAATTAGAAGCCGTGCCACATCCTAGGAGAAAATATTTCTAAAAGACACATCTAATCAAAGACTTTTATCTAAAATATACAAAGAACTCTTAAAACTCAACAGTATGAAAACAAACAACCTGATTAAAAAAATAGGCCAAAAGCCTTAACAGACACTTCACTAAGGAAGTTATACAGATGGAAAATAAGCATATATTAAAAGATGTTTCACATAATGTGTCATTAGGGAAGTGCAAATTAAAACAAAAATGAGATAACACTGCACATTTACTAGAAAGGCCAAAATCTGGAACACTGACTGAAAGCACCAAAATCTGGTGAGGATGTGGAGCAACTGGAGCTTTCGTTCATTGCTGTTGGAAATGCAAAATGGTACAGACACTTTGGAAGACAATTTGCAGTTTCTGACAAAATTAAACAAGCTATTTTCACAAAACTAAACAAGCTATTTTCATATAACCAGCAATCATTTTCCTTGGTATTTACTTAAAGGAGTTGAAAGCTTATGTCCATGTAAAAACTCGCACATGCATATTTATTGCAGTTTTGTTCGTTATTGCTAAAACTTGGAAGCAATCATGATGTCCTTCAGTAGATGATGGATAAGAAACTTTTTTATATCCAGACAATGGAATATTATTCAATGCTAGAAAGAAATGAGCTATCAAGCCATGAAAAGGCATGGAGGAAACTTAGATGAATATTACTAAGTAAAAGAAGTCTATCTGATATAGTTACAGACTATATGATTCCAACAATGTGATGTTTGGGAAAAGGCAAAACAATGGAGACAATAAAAAAAAAAAAATCAGTGATTGCCAGGAAGAGGGATGAGTAGACAAAGAAGAGAATTTTTAGAGCAGTGAAATATTCAGTATGGTATTTTAATGATGGATACATGTCATTAAACATTTGTCCAAAACCATAGAGTGTACAACATCAAAAGTGATGTGTAATCAAACTGTGGACTTTGGGTAAGGATGATGATAATGTGTTAATGTAGGTTCATCTAACAAATGTACCACTGTGGTGGGAAATGTTGTTAACGGGGGAAGCTGTGAATACATCGTGGCAGGATGTATGTGGGAAATATCTGTATCTTCACCTCAATTTTGCCCTGAACCTAAAACTTATCTAAAAATTATCTTAATTAAAAGAAAGTGTGGAATGCAGATAAATTAGTCTTGAGAGAAATTCACAATTTAATTGTACAGCTTAGAAAAGAAAAATATATATACAATTTCGAGCTTCTCAATAAGATAGAATAAATATAGCTATTAAAACCAAAGAAATCAGAAGAGAATTTAAAAAAATGTAAGCCAAAATAAAATAGAAAACAAAAATATAAGTTAGATAAAATCAGCAGTCAGAAGAGTGGTAAATTGATGTCTTCAGTCACATTGATTTTAAATGTGAAAATATAAATTCCAATACCAAGAAAGCTAAAGAGATCAAAATGTCAAGCCCTTCCTACAATAAAAAATGATAATTAAGAAATTTATGTCAATACCTATGAAAATCCAGATAAAATAGATACATTTCTTTAAAAAATATTTTACCAAAACTGAGAAGAAGAAATAAAAGGTATGGATAATCTCATAGCTGTTGAATTTTTAATTTAAAAATTCCCCTTGGAGAAAAACTACAAACACTAAAAGAGGATGTAATACCAATCTTAGTTAAGTTTTGAGGCCAGTATAACTCTGATACTAACCTAAGGACATTACACATATAGGAAAATTAAAGGAAAATAAACCCCATGAACATAGATACAAAAGCTCATAAACAAAACTTTAGCAAATTGAATTGTCACAATAAATATAATAAATATGATTTATTCCATGAATGCATTTTATTATTCAAAAACTGATAAATGTGATTATCTATTACAAACAGAATAAGGTAAAGAAAAAGTATAGTTATCTCAAAAATAAAATTTGATTAAATTTTAATTTCTTAGAAGACAGCACCCTAGAAATGGAAACATTCTTTTAAATAACATCTACGAAACGCCCATATTACACTCGATGTTGAAATATTATTTACTTGCCTTCTGAGGTCTGATACAAAACAGGGATACCTGATGTATAAGTATTTTATCACGGTAGTAGACTCTGTTGTGAGTTATGGAATAAATTATTTAATATGGGAATTAGAACTACACAATTGTGGGAGGAGCTATACATGTGGAGGTCTGAAAGGTAGAATTGGAAGTTTAAAGGTATCAATAACCTATCATTCTAATCTGTTGGGCATTTCTACATCCTTTGTTAATGAATATAACAATGTCAACATTCATAGAGTACAATCTCCTGCTTCTTGTCTGATTTCCTAATCTGAAACTAGTTATTTTTACCAGTTATATATATAGTACAGGGAAAGGAGTTCTGGGAAATGTAGCTCTTGTTTAGTTGACAATAGAATAATCTAGTCTAGAGATTGCTTTGTTATGAAACACATCATTGAGAAGTATTTTTCTTGTTAAAGTGTGTTCAAATGAATACTAATATAAATATTTAACAAATAAAATAAAATCACCATATTCAAAGACATTATAGCTTCTATGCCATCCATTAAAATAAAAAGGAACACTAAGAGGCAAGAAAGATTTTTTGGAAAATTAAAGTATATTAGCCAAATTAAATATAAGACTGCAGTACCACAAGGTAAAATGAAAGAAATCTTCCTGAAAGCAACTCACACAACCAAAAGATCAAAAGTTAGGTGAAAAGGAACAAAATAATTTGAGAATAAATCCTGTGCTCCAACATCTTGTTAATGACAATTTCACAAGAGAGGGGAAGAAAGGAGATGGTAGGAAAGAAATAAATGAATACCAAAAGAAAATTATGTAGATTGTAAGAATTTCCTTAGAAGGATGATTTCTGCTTCAGTGAAAGACTCATGAGATTTATCATGAATTTTAGGAATACAGAAAAAATATTCTAAAATTTCCCAGAAAGTTACAGTAAATCACATACAATGCAACAGTATTACAGTCACATCAATCCTCTAAATTACAATTCCTCTAAGCTGATGTTTATGGATTATACCTTTTAAATTCTAAAGGAAAATGAATTTTACTCTAGAATTCCTACTCCAAGCCCAAAACTTACCAAAATTTAAGGTAAAATAGGGATAGTTTCCAACACTTGAGTTAAAAAAATAC
This sequence comes from Hippopotamus amphibius kiboko, assembly GCF_030028045.1. Lineage (NCBI taxonomy): Eukaryota > Metazoa > Chordata > Mammalia > Artiodactyla > Hippopotamidae > Hippopotamus > Hippopotamus amphibius. Next base: position 74,459,858 of record NC_080187.1, read on the forward strand.
TTCCATTGGGCAGTTTTTTAGTAGCTGACATCAGATTTGATTTATCAAAGTGAAGGGAAAAATAAGAAAGTGTATAATCATAAGAGAAAAAATCAACCCAACACAGGAGAAAAATGAAGATAGTCATAAATTTACTGCTCTCCAGAGTACAATGATAAAGCTTACCAAGAGAGAAGTATCCAGATTTAAAAAAAAAAAAAAAGTGTTTTATAATATATGTGTTTGGATATTGGGAAGTATATATGTGAATTTCTTTAATATATTATATATTCCATATTATTCAATAAATAAATATATGGGTATTATCCCACCTGATTCAGCAGTAAACTATTTAAATAGGCACATTAAGCATAACAATGATTTAACTGGAAGTAGGATTTTAACATTGTCCACCTCACATTTCTTTCCAGTAATTGCAGCCTTCTCCCACCTGTTGAAGCTTCATACCATCAGCATTTTAAAATGATGACATTTCACCCATGTTAGAAAATACTTTGTTTAATCCTACATCAATACACTAGTCATGCCCTTGAGCTTTCTCTCTATTTGTCCCTGTCTCTCTCTGTCTCTGTCTCTTTGTCTCTGTGTTTCCCCTTACTTTCAGGAGGATTCATTGAAATCAAAATGTCTTCCTTCACTTATTAAATTACCCAGCTTTGTTATGTCACCTATGACTCCTTTGTTGCCACCTGCATAGAAATAATTCACTCTTTTATCTCTCTGTAATATTTTAAAATCTTCACCAGTCTTTTCCTCAGATGATTTTTTCCTTTGATTTTCATAACAACAACAATAAAAGTCCTGATTTTCCTGAATGTTCAGATTATCAGGGTAAAGTGTGTAGTATTTGAGAAAGGAGGTCCTGGGGCCAGATGAACAATTGGATCCTGTCCTCATCATTTACAAGCTGGGGCTGTATGGTTTTAGGGAATTTACTATTTTTTTTCTTTTTGTTATTGTTGTTCAATTGCCTCAGCTACATAATAGAGATAATATTTGTTCCAACCTGATAGATAAAGGTTCAGTTAGTTAATAGTTGCAAAGCTTTTTGATCATTTGCACTGAATAAATGTTTAGACTTTGCTCCTCTGTATTTGTGGTCTCCAGAGTATCCGGGCAGTGCAAACCAAAACAGATAATATTGAGCTTGATGAATGTTAAATCTAGGAAAGACAGAATATAATACCTTACAGGTATCAACTTTGGGACATTCTCTTTGTTCTTTAATATTCCAGATAAGCCATATGATTCCAATTCACCATATTCCAAACATTAATTTTATATAAGTAGTTAGGTAGGTAGTTAGGTTGATAAATAGAGATAGATCACATTCTTTTTCCCTACCTTTAAATGCTAAGCACTTCTTTAGAGTAAGGCTATAAATGCCTACACATTTATAACCATATTTGCTTAATAACTAAATCAGTTTTCTGGGACAGAAGGGACCAAGAAAGCCATTATGCAGAGTCAGGTGATTGAAATTCATCTAGCTTTAATTTCAAAATTTCTGAGTTAATTTCTAATTCTATTTTAATATTAGAACTTTAATTGATTATTGGTGTTCAGCCTCAATAGTCTAATTAGTCTAACTACAGCTTCCTGATTATGTCTCTGAGATTTGCTTTCTTCCACATCTGCTCATATCTTTAATACCAGTTTTATTTTTCCCTATGGTACTGAAGAGGAAAGTTAGAAACTTACACTCAGCTAAAAATAACTCCATGCTTGTTTTGCTTTTGTGAAATATGCTTGCTGCCCCAAGAAAAACAGAGAAATAGGATGACCTAACAATCCAATGTAACTTTAAGATGCTTTGCTAAAAATGGAATGTTCTGAACCTGCTCTTGTAAGTTTCTGTTTGGAAACTTCCATGCTCTGTAAACATGTGCAATATAAAAGTAAAGCTCACCCTGAGTTCGGGGCCCGGAACTTTGGAGCATTAGCTCGTCTAGGGCCGCCAGCTTAATAAACTTGAGTTCTCCAACCCTCAGAGTGTGGTGCTTGGTTTCTTGATGGACCAATTTCTGCAACAGTATGTTTTCTCTTCTCAGTCTATTCACTGCTTGTGAATTATTATGTTCTTTTCTAAAGAAACTTCAGTTATTAGCTGAGGCTTAGACTGTTGATTGTCTCCCTAATTTGCTGCGCAATTAAAGATTCAGTTCTTCAAACTCATTACAATATTTCAGGTCCTGCAATTAGTCTGACAAATTGGAAAAGCAGAAGACTAGTATGTAGATTTCAAGATGCAACCTTAAAAGAAGGGCCATGTCCTAATTTCTACCTCCTGCTCTTTGAAACTTTGTGTGATGAATCTCCAGCAACTATCTTAAAGCATGAAAACAAAAGCCACAGTTTATTGAAATGATCATGGGATTTTTTTTATCCTATATAGTATATTACATTAACTGATACTTGATATTAAGTCAGCCTTTCACTCCTCTGATAAATGCCAAGTGATTGTGTATATATTGCTTTTTACTTGTCACTGGATTTGGTTTGCTGGAATTTTATTGAGAATTTTTGTGTCTGTATTAATAAAAGAACTTAGTCTGTGGTTTTCTTGTGATATATCTTTCTGGTTTTGATCCCAGAATAATATTGGTCTCACAGGATCAGTTGGGAAATGTTACTTCCTCTTCTAATTTTTTTTGGAAGAGTTTGTGAAGAACTACTGTTTTTTTTTTTTTCTTCAAATATTTGATAAGAGTTTGCCATTGAAGCCATCTGGACCTGAGCTTTTTTTGTGGGAAATATTTTTGCTACTAATTCAATTTCTGCACTTGTTATAGGTCTATTCAGATTTTCTCTTTCTTCTTGAGTCAATTTTGGTAGTTTGTATTTTTCTAGGAACTTAGCTGTTTCATCCAAATTATCTACTTTGTTGGCATACAGTTGTTCATAGTAGTCTCATATAATAATTTTTATTTCTGTAAGGTCAATAATAATGTCTGCTATTTTAGTCATTTGAATATTCTCTCTTTCTCTCTTTTTTCCTTGATTAGACTAGCTAAAGTCTTGTCACTTTTGTTGATATTACAAATAATCAACTTTTGATTTCCTTGATTTTCTCTATTGTTTTCCTATCTTCAATTTCCTTCACTTCCGCTTTAATATTTATTATCTACCTTTTTCTTGCTTTAGTTTTAATTTGCTCTTTATTCCAATTTCTTACTTGAAAAATTAGGTTATTGACTTGAGATCTTTCTTTTTTCTTAATATAAACTTTCAGAGCTGCAAAGCACTGCCTTAGTTTCATCCAATAAGTTTGTGTATATTATATTTTCAGTTTTGTTCATCTCAATGTATTTTTAATTTCCTTTATGATTTCACTTTTAATCCATTGATTATTTAGAAGAATGTTTTTTAATTTCATATATTGGTGAATTCCATTTTTTTTCTGTTACTGATTTCTAATTTCATTTAATAATGTTCAGAAAACAAACTTGTGTGTTTTCAATGCTTTCAAATTAATTGAAGGTTGTTCTGTGGCCTAGTATATTGTCTATCATATAGAATGTTCCCTATGAACTTGAGAAGAATGTATAGTCTACTGATGTCAGGTAGAATACTCTGTGGATGTTTGTTAGACCTAGTTGTTTTATGATGTTTTTAAAGTCTTCTGTCTTCTATTTTATCTTCTGATTGGTTGTTCTATCCATTATTTAAAGAGGAGTATTGAAGTCTCCGATATTATGATTGACTTGAATTATTTCTCCCTTCAGTGCTATCAGTTTTTGCTTTGTGCATTCTGAGTCATTGTTTTTAGGGAAATATGTGTTTATAATGCCATAACTTTCTTTTAAGATTGATTATTTTATCATTTGAAAATGACTCCCTAACTTCTAATAGCATTTTTGGTTTTAAAGTCTGTTTGTCTGATACTAGTATAACCACCTCAGCTTTTATGTGTTTGCTGTTTGCATGTTATCTCTTTTTCCATTCTTTTACTTTCAAACAATTTGTAGCATTGCATTTAAATTCTGTCTCCAATTGACAACATAGAGATATGTCTTGTTTTTAATCGTCTCTGACAAATTCTACATTTTTCTTGCATATTTAAGCCATTCACGTTCAATAATCCTATTGATATTGGAGTTGTCTGCCATTTTAGTTTTGCTTTCCAAATGGCTAATGTTTATTCCTCTCTGTTCTTCCTTAAATCCTTTCTTTTCCATTAAGTGAATATTTCTAGTGTGGACTTTGTTAAGGGCTTTTTCACTATATTTTAAAGCTGTTTTCTTTTTGCTTGTTCTATGACTTACCCTATACATCTTATAGTGTACTTCAGATTCATACTAACAATTTCAGTGAGATGTTTGTTATTCTTACACAGCTCTTTTGCCTCTTCCCACTTTTTATGCTATTAATGTAACATATTATACCTATATCTGCTACAAATGCTAATACACATTTTTATATTACTTTATATAATATTATGCTTTCTTTAAAGCTGAGAGAGTAAAGAAAATTCTTCTCTTTATTTGCTAAATACTTTTCTTTTTTCCTGTTGATTCAAGTGATCATTAGACAATATTGTACTCACAAAAACAAAACTGTACTTGTAAATACACATGCGGCCATAAAATGAGCATTTAACACAGTGGGGATCAAGTAGGAGCACAGTGTGAATTGGCACTTTACTTGTCTGCTTCTGAAAATGTCTGTTTAAGAAATTGAATGTTTCTATTTATTTATTTACTTATTTATTTCTTTATTTGGAGTACAATTGCTTTACAGTGCTGCGCAGTTTCTGCTGTACCACAAAGTGAATTGGCTGTATTTACACATATATCCCCTCCCTCTTGAGCCTCCCTCCCCTCTTCCCTGTCCCACCCCTCTAGGTCATCACCAAGCATTGAGTTGATCTCCCTATGTTATGCAGCAACTTCCCACTAGTTATCTATTTTACATTTGGTAGTGTATATATGAATGTTTCTTTTAAAATATTTTAAAATTGAATATTTTAAAATATTTTAAAATTTTATTTATTTCTACAGTTTGATTTACTGGGGATCATTTCTTGTATTTGCATGTACATATTGAACAGTTAAAACAATAGTATACACACTCCTTTGCATAGTATGATTCAAAAAAGTAAATACAAATATTTCTTGTTTTCAGTATCTATTACACAGAAGAATATAGCAATATAGAAAGCATTAGTCTCATATTTATAAATTCCAATATATCCAGATTTTCTATCTAATCCAGTTGGAACACTGGCCATTGTGATAGAATTTTTTTTCATATGATGCTGGAATTATTTTTGACAGATTAAAAACATTAAACATACCTCTGACACCACTTAAGTTACCTATAAATTCATGAAATTTTAAAATAAATTTGGAAGTTCTTTAAGACAAAATGTATCCAAAAGATTGCGAAGGCAATGTTTGTCATATCATATAACTCTCTTAAATCTAAAGCAAAAACTTGGAGTTTTTCATGGTAGAAATTTGTTAGATTTTGAAACTGCTAGAAAACTCTTCTATGAGATATATTTTGATGGCTTATTGAAAATATTTATATTTTAAAAAGGTTCTTATAACTTTCTAATGAAATTTTCATAGCTGAAATAGTTTTTGTTCTTTTTACCATCTCTACATCTGTAATGATCTTTTTTATAAACCAGGTGGGTTAAGTTCCCAATTATTCATTCAAACATGAATCTAGTTTTTGCTGTGGAAGTATTTTGCAGATATAATTAACATCAATTTGACTAAGGGAAATTATCCTAGTTAATTCTGATGGACCTGAATAAATCAGTCAGAAGGCTTTAAAATGTCACTGAGCTTTTCCCAAGAGAGATAGAGAGGAAGAGGAAAAGAAACAGACAAATTCTACCTGTGGACAACAGCTGTCACCTGTGTCTATAATTATAAGTTCCAGTCTGCTTATGATTATCTTCCCTATACAGATACACAAACACACACACACTATATATATATGTATACACACATATACATATATATATAGTTTATATATACATACATATCCTATTGCTTCTCTTACTCTAGTTGACTGCTGATTGCTACACCATCTAGGAATGTTTTATGCAAGAATTCCTACCGTTTTTTCCATCTGTACCAAAATTTGTAACTATTTTTTTCCATTCAGCTTTTGTCCTTACTTTATAGTTTTAATAGTAGCTTCTGCAGTACCTTTTGGTCTGCATCCTGCAGTTGGTATATTTTGTTAAACTAGAAAATTACTTAAACATATTTTAGCTGAGATAATAAGTATTTCAATGTAATTGTCAATTACAATTTACATAGGTAATACTGTGATTTGTGCTATGTTCATAAAATATTCAAATAAACACATTTCAATGGTATAATATTGCCTAGAAAAACATCACTTGAACTGAATCAATTTGTTTACCCTGACTAGTTTTGTGATAGTAATAATAGAAACAATTTCTAATAATAGAAATAATTAGTAATGCAACATTAATATCTTACATGATTCAGTAAAGGGAAATTTATTTCTAGCAAAACAATAAACTTTTGTTTAATAAGATATTTACATTTTTTCAACTTTTAAATTTAAGTATACCAAAATTAATAATTTTGCTCCTTCATCACAGTACTCACACTTCTATTGCTCAGTTGACAACAATAGATGCTTTCCACTGTATTGGACCACACAGACTTAGGAGATAAAATTGGCTTCTTATAATTATACTTGGTATTTTAACAACTGATTCAATTTGTCCTCCTAACTTTGTATACAACCATTACTAATATTGTTAAAAGCATGTGATCTGGAATCCGACTTCTTGGACCAAATCCAAACTCCAAGTATGAGGTAAAATTATGCCCAATATAGTTGCTACTATTAAATAATTTACTGATGTATTCCTAACTGTAATTTTATATGAGAGAGATCAAATGCTCCAAATGTAGGAAAAAACTATTCCTTAAAAATGTCCATGTGACTTAAATGAAAAATCATAAAAGTGATCAAGAATTCCCAATTAATCCTTATTTCAATTTAAACCTGGTTAGGATGGCAACTGAATTTTGTCTCTGAGTGAAATTGACAGTCTAATTCTAAAATTAATTTAGGAAGCAAAAGCAAAATCAAAGAAATACAAAGAATTTGGAAGGAGTTAAAAGGAGGAATGATTTGCAAGAGAAATATATTTGGATATAATGATTCAAATCATGGTAATGAAATAAAAATGGATCCTTGGGGTTATGAAAAAATATATAATGTAGCAGTTAGCAACTTTTTTGGGGAAGGTGAGGAACTAACTACCTCATTCATAAGTAACTCCCTCACCTTTTTACCTCATTCCATTTACAGACATAAATTTCAAATCACTTAAAGATCAGAACATAACAACAATTAAAAAACAAACTGATAAAAATATGAGGAGTGTATGGAAAACTGTTTAAAATCTTGTAACAGGTTATAATTTGTTAATTTAACAAAAGGTATAAAATAAAAGAAAGAGGGAAAGAAAGTTTCCAGTATCAGGAAGGAAGGATGACCTACAACTATTGGGCCTAAAGATGTTAAAAATATAAAGTTTTATTATGATTGACTCAATGTGAATAAATTTGGTAGTTTAAATGGACAAATTCCTAGTAAGAAGCTACCAAATCTCACTGAAGAAAAAATTTGATGACCTGAATATCCCTATATATATATTAAAATTAAATTTATAATTTAAAAAATCTTCCCACAAGGAAAGCCACTGCCCAGATCGCTTCATGTAGAATTCTACCAAACAATCCAGGGGGAAAAAGACAGACAGACACACACACGCATGCACACATGCACGCACGCACATAAAAGCTTCCAGAAAATAGAAAAGGGAAGGACACTTTTTGACTCATAAGTTAACTTCATCTTGATACCAAAATTAGACAAAAATAAGCAAACTGAAGGCTGATATTCCTAATGAATGTAAATGTAAATATCCTTAACAAACTATTATTGAGTCATATATAGAAATTTATAAAAAGGATCATATATTGTGATCAGGTAGAGTTTACTCTAACAATGCAAGGTGCATTCAACATTCAAAAAATAATTGTCTTTCATTATATAAGCAGACAAAAAAGACAATTTATGACTTTCACTAGGTATAGACAAAAACATTTGACAAAATTCAACAGCAATTTAGCCATTTTTGGAAAATTAAACCAGATATACATTTACACACTTTTCTGAATATTTGCTATAATTTTTAGCAATTCAAAAATACATAAGAATGACTGATAAATGATGTTGATGGATGGATGTCTAGTTGAAATATATGAAGATGTTATGTATAAGGCTTTCCTCTCATATTTGGTTTCTACTTGTAAAATTATGTTCACAGAGGAACTACTTGCTCAGATAAAATGTAGCAGGAGGATCAGTTTTTCTTCTTTGGGAAGATAGTGAGTTTGTTGCAATGTGTTGAACCTGAGATACCTGTGGAGAATTAAATATTCAGGATATTAGAGATGTAGAACTCAGAAGAAGATTGAAATGGAGATATCTGTATGATGTCATTCTATAAATGGTGTGTTTAGAAAAATGGATGTCGTTTCAATTGGCTAAGGAAAGTACTTAGAATAAGCGAAAAAGAAGACCCAAATGTAAATCATTAAAATGACCAAAAGTAAAAGAAATATGACATGGTAAAAAAAAGTAAGAAGAAGTCATATTGAAATAGAAAAATATGTTTCAATCTTTTGAAGTCTGATGAAGAAAACGTTTCAAGGGACAGACAAAACAAACATTATTAACATCAAGTGAAATAATACATACATATATAAAGGCTATGATTATGTGGAAAGAAGTCAGATTTAAGCACATCTATTTCAGTGGGTTGGTGTTGCGTTCAGGGTGTGTTGAGAAGTGAGAGGATGAGAAATAATGGAAGTAGCAGTAGTTAATGAAAGTCTCAATAGTTAGATTTTAAGGAAATGTTGAACAAATGAATTTCATAAAGGTTACTTATGCACAGAAAGTTACTTTTTTTCATTTCTTTAAAAATTTTATTGTTACCAATGGAGACTTTTTGTTAAAAAGGTAAGGCCGTATTAATATAATTTCTCTAAGCCTCCTCTTTGAAACTTTCTTACAGCAACAAATAAAGGAAGAAATAAAGAAGCGGGGAGGGAGGGAAGAAGGAAGGAACAAAGGAAGGGAATGATTTTAATCTTTTAACAAACAGGAAAGGAGCTGTCATGCAGAATCATAGTGTTATTCTTATGTGCCATATACTGGAGTAGATGCATCAAAATAAAGCAGATACTGAGACAGGACACATACTGCCTCGGATCTTAAACAGTAGAGCCAATTATTATAAAATTAAATGTCAACAAACAGAAATATGTATATCCAAAGATTATTGATTGAAATAGATCGTGGAGCATGGACAAGACCTAGTTCTGCATGAATACATGACTGGGAAGGGGAGGTATTACCCTATTTCATCATCTCTGACTCAGACTCCCAGACATTCCCAAAGTGAACAAAGGAGAGAGAAGACAGCAGTGACCCATATGACAATATCAAGTTTTCATGGATACAAGAAGCTTTTGCAGAGCCACAGTAAATACCTGAATACTGAAAATTGAGTGAAGATGTTCTCCTAGTGCAAAGGAAATAATATTTGGCAAGAAGTTGTTGGCATAACAATGTGAATTAAAACTGTGATTTATCTTCACACTCTTCATCATAATAGTTTTGAGGAAAACTGCCCTCATTCAAAAAATGAGTAATATTGAGAAAGGAACTTTCAAGAAACTTATGCAATGATGTTAAAGAAAAAAAGACAGGAACAAATACTTGATGAAAGAAATGAAGATGAAAAATATTTTTTCCCATTATGATTTTCAGTGAAATAGAAGCAGAGTTCAAAGAAAATATCTCTAAAATTTCAAATAAATCCTAGGCTTAAATTTTTTTTCAAAGAAGAGTTACATGGCCTCAAAATGAGATTCTGAGAAAACAGAGATTGGAAGAAGTAAAGGTGAATATAAATATTTATATAAAATTAAAATGTTAAGAGCTGAATGGTAAATTGGGAGCAGTAGATACAGTCAGAAGTATTATGGAAAGGACAGAGGAAATTATAAGACTTTAAGATGGGGGAGAGCAACTTATATAATAATTAGGGGTAGATAATAAGTGTAGAAAACTACAAACATAAAATGTATACAAAACTGATGTTCTGAAGAAGAAAGAAAATGAAACTGAAAATATATATATTTAAAGATATAAAAGAGAGATGTTACTGGGAATGGTGGAGTAAGGACCTCCGGATTTCTCTTCTTTACAAAAAGCAATGAAAATATTGGCAAAAATTGTCATAATCAACTTTTTCAGTGCTTGGGAAGTTAACCAAAATGTGCAGCAAGCCTGGGAGCATTTCTTCAAAAAAATGGTTAAATCTAGGTAAGAATAGTGAGCTTTGTAACTTTGTAACTTTTGTAATAGTGGCATTGTAACTGTTTCTATTCCAATCCCTGTCTCAGTTCTGGGATAGGTTTGAAATTAATGCATATACAGGAAATCTAGAAAAATGGTACAGATGAACCTATTTGCAGGGCAGGAATAGAGATGCAGATGTAGAGAATGGACAGGTGGACACAGAGGGAAGAGGGGAGGCTGGGATGAATTGGGAGATTAGGATTGACATATACACACTTTCATGTATAAAAGAGATAGCTGGTGGCAACCTGTTATATAGCACAGGGAGCTCAGCTTGGTGCTCTGTGATAACCTAGAGGGAGGGGATATATGTATACATATAGCTGATTCACTTCATTGTACAACAGAAACTAATACAATATTGTAAAGGAATTACACTCCAATAAAACAAACAAAAACAAAAACAGTAGCCTGAAATGATTATGAAAACCAGCAGCTCAGAACGCACTGGAGGGAATGGAACAGAATTGGAGCTCCTCCAAAGTCCCATATCTCGGGAGTGGTCATTATTGAACCTGCATAACAATTTCCTATAAAACCCTACTCACCAGGCTTTTCTTTATTTGACCTTACTGATAAAGGTTCCGGAGCTAACAATAGCCTTTACCCTGGGTGTGTTTTTTCAGAAACAATCGGTAGTAACTGGTTAACAATGCAGCTGCCTGAGATGGTGATAACAGTTAAGGAAAATGTAAGGCTGATGATTATTTACAAAGAAAAAAGCTATGGAAGGAGATGTCCAAAGGCACTTGGGAAAGTTTCAGCATATTCCTAGGAATTTAGAAGGTCACATTCATGCATAAGACTGCATTTCCAGAGGTATGTGTATGCTGAGGAAAACACTGAGAAGACCCTTAGCTCTCCTTTCTGGATGACCTTGAGTCTCTATGCAGGCAAAAAGTGAAATCTAACCAGAGCCATAAGCTGCCTGTCTGAGCACTGAAGGTATGCCCTAACATGCTCATAGTGTTCCTTGGTAAATGCTAGAAGAATTATTTGTTTGAGGCATTTTAAAGTAATGTCAGTTCAGTTGCTAGCTGACCCTTAAGCTAACTAATTTGAGACTTCGGTAGCTATAGCTGACAAAGAATACGGACTTAACAGAATTAGTTCAGGAAAGCACCTTAATAAGTAAACAGCAATAATAACAAACCCTAGGGAGGGGGGAGAATCTTCATTTCAGAATTGCCACATGTTATATAAAATTGCAATTTTTCAACAAAAGAAAAACATATGAGATAGGTAAAGGAACAAGACATTATGGCCCATGTATAGGTAATAAAGTAGTCAATAGAAACTGTCCTGGAGGAAGGCCAAATATTGTATGGACATATTCAACAAAAAATTTAAGTTGGCTGTTCTAACTATGTTCAAAAACTAAAGGAAACAATTTCTGAAGAACTAACGGAAAATAGGATTATTTCAATAAATAGAGAATATCAATAAAGAGATAGAAATGATAAAGTAGAGCTAAGTATAAGTTGAGTTGGAAAGTACAAAAGCTAAAATTAAAAATTCACTGTGGAATCAACAGCAGATTTGAACTAACAGAGAATGGGTGACCTTGAAGATAAATCAACTTATAATATCCGGTCTTAGGAACTGAGAGGAATAATGAAGAAACATGGACAGAACTTAAGGGACCTGTGAGACCATAATGCACATGCAATTATGTGCACAGTGGAGTCTCAGAAGAAGAAGAGAGGGAGAAAGGAGCAGAAAGAATGAAGAAATAAGGCTGAAAAATTGCTACATTGCATTGAAAGTAAAAGGGTGGAAAATATATACCATGCAAATAGTAATTTAAAAAAGAGCTGGTATAACAGTACTAATGTTAGACAAAAGAGATTTTAAGACAAAGTTGTTACTACATGCCAAGAGGACATTTTAAAATGATAAAAGTGTTAGCCAAGAAGATATACCATTTGTAAAGTGTATACATGCAACCAACATTAGAGCACCAAAATATTTGAGGCAAAATTACAGAATTGAGGAGAGAAACAGAAAATTCAGGAGAATTCAATACACCAAATTTGATAACAAATAGGGAGATCAATAGCAAACTAGAAGACTTGAGCAATATAATACTATAACACAATTAAACCTAAGAGACACATAGAGAACATTCCACACGGTGTCACCAGGGTACACATTCTTGTCAAATATACATGGAACTTTCTTCAGGATGGAATATATGTTAGGTCATGAAACATGTCACAAATATAAAAAGATTGAAATTATACAATGTATGTTCTCATCCAATAAGGTAAGGAAGTTAGAAGATAGCAGAAGGAGATTTGGTAAATTTACAATTATGTGGATATTACATACAACAGTCATAAAAACAGTGAGCCAAAGTGGAAATCACAATAGGGATTAGAAAATGTCTTTATTAATGAAAAAACTACAACATACCAAAACTTATTGAATATACTTAAAGTAGTGCTGATAAGGAAATTTATTTTTAACTGGCTTTATTAAAGAAAATAGATAAATTGATAACCTAAATGTCCATGTTAGGAAACTGGAAAAATAAAGGCAGACTATACCATCCCAAAAAAATAGAAGGAAAGAAATAATAAAGATAAAAACCAAAAAAAAAAAAAAAAAGAAGACGAGAACAGAAACACAATAAAGATGTCAAGAAAGCAAAAGCTACATGAAAAGTTAATGACGTTTACAAACCTCTGGTTAACTGATAAACACTTGTGTTTAAATAAATGGGATAATTTGCAGATGTAGGTACACTTACATGTTTGGTGGTTGAGGGGGTTTATATCTCACAACTCCAGATATCTGTATAACATATAATGTAAAATAATTCTATGCCACTAAGAGAAATATACGGGGTGGAGATCAGGATGATACATGGAGGTTCGAAGAGAATGACTAAACATAACAGCCATTGCATTTTGTAGGTCAGGGGCCACAAAAGTGTAGTAGAATTTATAGGCAGGTAGGTTAATGATCATGAGTGTGTAGCTTCTTCTCATCTCTTCTGTTGTGGGATTTTACCCATCAGTACAAAACTGCCCTAATAGGAGTACAGAAAAATTGGGTATTTGGTGATTTTTTTCCAAATTTCTTTTTCTTTTAAAAAATTTATTTAGTTACGTATTATTGGTTCAACACTTTGAGATAAAAGGAGTGGTAAAGTATTGCTACTGAGAAACTGAGAGTCAAGGATATTAATTTATAGAAGAACATAGCTTATAAGTGGTAGAGCCGAAATGTCAATGTAGAGATCGATAAAAAGAAAAAAATGTAAACACCTTACCACTTTTTCTCCCATAGGAAAACTGTCATGGATTAATATGGCAGCTGCTGCTCAGGTTCCATCATCATGTTTCTTTCTCTGTTTAAGAACACAGGCAGGTAATTGTTTTGATCAGATCTCTCACCTTGAGTGGAGAAAACACTTAATTTTATGATGGTGCCAATACAGTGATTCACCCATGCTTGTCCAAGGCCATTTGTGAATCATGATGCAGAACCATAATGCACAGAAGCAAGTTTTTGAGCAAAAGTATATGAATAAGTATACTGCATAGGAATGTCAGAAGATCAGGGACAGCAGATGTGCACAATAGACTATTAAAACTACCTTTGCAGTTCTGAAGTGTAATGTATCAGATACAGTGTGAATTATTTTAATTGAATAATATAAGGAAAACAAACCCTACACCAAAACAGACTCATCTTCCAATAGAGCAGCTCTAAATATGTATTTCACATTATTTTATGTAATAATATTGCAGCATTAAAACCATAAGCAATATTATATGCTTTAGTTCTTGAATAGTCATTTTGTAATGCCTATATGAAATAGCTTATTCAGTTTTGTGTTAAAATAATCAGTTAATAATGGAGTTTCCCAGTAAGCTGTCTTGACAGAGTGATAGGTATAATGTAAGTATAAATCAATTCTGCAAAGCTCTACTGAAAAAAAGACTGAAGAGTAAAGGTTTACAGCTTGCCCGTGCAGTTATTTATAGGTGGACAGTTTATGTTCTAGCAGAAGAATATAACAAATCTTTTAGCAGATGTCTGGACCAATTACTATTTTTATCCCCCGTTTGAACCATGGCCTAGGGCATCTTTTGATACATTTCTTTTTAGAAACTGACATGAATATTCATTTAAGGACATAATTAGATGTACAAATGGTCAGTTTGGTACAAAATTCCCTGTGCTTCTATATATGTGCTCACTTTATGTGTTATCTTTCATTCTTCCTAGGATTCAAAGTAAATATAGGATATAAAACTGTGATAAATTGGATTAATAGAGAGCAACAACAAAAAAATTAAGTGAAGGCAATAAAGCATTAGGTACAAGGTGTGTACTCCAAATATTCTAGTGCCATCAGTAAGGTAATGTGCAAATTTTATATTATAAATATCATCAAATCTCAATATATCATATTTGGAGGGATGCTGCTGTGATGAAATTGTTTCTAGTAATCAACTGTTATTTGTATCATTAATTTACCAAAATAGCACTACTATTACATGTTGGTTTGATATTGTGAAATGATTACCAGAGTAGCATTTGCTAATATTGCCATCATATAGTTGCCATTTCATTTTTTCTTATCATGATAACATTTAAGATTTCCTCTCTTAGAAACTTCCAAGTATGTAATACATTGGGTTGGCCAAAAGTTTCATTTGATTTTTTCTGTAAGATGGCTCTAGTAGCACTTAGTTGTCCTTAACTTCATTCAAAATGGTTTTGTTAGATTGTATGTGACAGCTGTCATATCAGTGTGCATTTAAAAAAAAGACATCAAAATTGGTGAATTTTTGTGTAGCCATTTTAATATTGAAGATGGAAGCCAAAAAGCAACATTTTTGGCATATTATGCTTCATTATTATAAGAAAGGTAAAAACACAACCAAAATGCAAAAAAAAAAATTTGTGCAGTATATGGAGAAGGTGCTGTGACTGATCAAACATGTCAAAAGTGGTTTGCAAAGTTTCATGCTAGAGATTTCTTGCTGGACAATGCTCCATGGTTTGGTGGACCAGTTGAAGTTGATGGCAATCAAATTGAGACGTTAATTGAAAACAATCAACATTATACCATAGCTGACAGATTCAAAATACCCAAATCAAGCACTGAAAATCATTTGCACCAGCTTGGTTATGTGAATTGCTTTGATGTTTGGGTTCCACATAAGTTAAGCGAATAAAACCTTCTTGACTATGTTTCTGCACGTGATTCTCTATACTGAAATGGAACAAAGGTGTTCCATTTTTAAAACAAGTTGTGATGAATGATGAAAAGTGGATACTGTACAATAATGTGGAATGGAAGAGATCATGGGGCAAGCCAAATGAACCACTACCAACTACACCAAAGGCCAATCTTCATCCAAAGGTGATGCTGTGTGTATGATGGGATTGGAAGGGAGTACTCTATCATGAGCTCCTTTTGGAAAACAAATGATTAATTCCAACATGCACTGCTCCCAATTAGACCAACTGAAAGCAGCACTCAACAAAAAGCATCCAGAATTAGTCAACAGAAAACACATAATCTTCCATCAGGATAATGCAAGACTGCATATTTCTTTAATGACCAGGCAAAAGTGATTACAGCTTGGCTGAGAAGTTCTGATTAATCCACCATATTTACCAGACATTGCACCTTTGGATTTCCATTTATTTAGGTCTTTACAAAATTCTCCTAATGGAAGAAATTTCAATTCCTTGGAAGACTGTAAAATGCACCTGGAACAGTTATTTGCTCACAAAGATAAAAAGTTTTGGGAAGATGGAATTATGAAGTCACCTGAAAAATGGCAGAGGGTAGTGAAACAAAAGGGTGAATACATTGTTCAATAAAGTTATTGGTGAAAATGAAAAATGTTTATTCAATTTTCACTTAAAAACTGAAGGCACTTTTCAGCCAACCCGAAAATAATTATATTATAAATTATAATCACCATGATGTATATTAGATCCTCAGAACTTATTTGTCTGATAACTCGAAGATTGTACCCTTTGACCATCATCTCCTCATTTGTCTTACCTTCCAACTCATGGCACCCCCCGCCATTCTACTTTCTGATTCTATTGAGTTTGTCTTTTTTTTTTTAATTTCCACATATAAGTAAATACAGTATTTGTCCCTCTCTGTCTGACTTATTTCACACTTATTTCACTTATTTCATAATGTACTCTAGGTCCATCCATATTGTCACAAATGGCAGTGTTTTCTTCTTCTCATGGCTAAATAATATTCCATTGTGTATATATTCCAATCTTTATTCATTCATTTGTAGATGAATACTTAGTTTCCATATCTTGGTTACTGTAAATAATGTTGCAATGAACATTGTAATGCAATATTTCTCTGAGATAGTGATTTTATTTCCTTTTGGAAATTACACAGAAATAGGACTGCTGCATCACATGGTAGTTTTTTCGTTTTTGTTTTTTGTTTTTCTAAGTAGCTGCTATGCTATTTTCCATAGGGGTTAAACCAATTTCACTTTCGCAGCAGCAGTGCACAAGGGCTTCCTTTTCACCACATCCTTGCAACCACTTGTCTCTTGAATTTTTTCTGGTAGCCATTCTAACTGGTGTAAGGTGGTATCTCTTTTTTTTTTTATTGAGATACAGTTAACATACAATAAGCTGCATATCTAGAGCATACAATTTGGTATCCCAATCTCCCAATTCATTCCCCCCCAACCCTCCCCACTTTCCCCACTTGGTGCCCATATGTTTGTTCTCTACATCTGTGTCTCTATTTCCACCTTACAAACCAGTTGATTTGTACCATTTTTCTATAGTCCGCATATATGTGTTAATATACGGTATTTGTTTTTCCCTTTCTGACTCACTTCACTCTGTATGACAGTCTCCAAGTCCATCATTTTGTTTTTTATGGTATTTCACTGATGATTAGTGATGCTGAGTCTCTCTTCACATAAGTATCAGCCATTTGTATGCCTTCTTTGAAAAAATATCTATTTGGTTTCTCTGCCCATTTTTAAAAAGCATAACTTCTTTGCTATTGAGTTGTATGAGTTCCTTTTTTATTTTGGATTACTAATCTTTTGTCAGATGTGTGATTTGCAAATGTTATCTTCCATTCTGTAAATTGCCTTTTCATTTTGTTAACTGCATTCGATGCTTGCAGTTCTGGTATCATATCAAAAATTTGCTGCTAAGACCAAGGTCAAGAAGCTTTTGCCTTGTTTTCCAATTGGAATTTTATAGTTTTAGTTCTTATGTTTAAGTCTTAAATTTATTTCAAGATAATTTTTGTAAGTGGTGTGAGATAGGGGTCTAATTTCATTTTACTGCTATAATTAACAAGTTTTTCCAGCACAGTTTACTGAAGAGACTATTATTTCTCCATTGAGTATTCTTGGCTCCCTGGTCAAATTTTTATTGACTGTATATGTGGAAGTTTAGTTCTGAGATCTTTTCTCCACTATTGCTCTGTGTCTATTTTTATGCCAGTACCATACAGTTTTAATATATGTAGGTTTGTAATATAGTTTGAAGTCAGGAAGTGTCATGCCTCCAGCTTTATTTCCTTTCTCAGTGTTGCTTTGGCTATCTAGGATCTTTTGTTGTCCCATACAAATGTTGTTTTTGATTCCTGTGAAAAATGCCATAGGAAATATAATAGGAATCTCATTGAATCTATAGATGGCTAAACTGAATTTGTTGACTAATTTCAACAGTTTTTTGAAGGATCTTTAGGATTTTATATGTCAGATGATGTTTGCAAACAAAGAGTTTTACTTATTTTTTTCTGATTTGGATGCCTTTTATTTCTTTTTCTCATCTGATTGCTCTGGCTGGTACTTTCAGTACTATGTTGACTACTAGTGATAGGAGAAGGCACCCTTGTCTAGCTCCTGATCTTAGAGGAAAAACTTTCAGCTCTGTAACATTGCCTATGGTGTTAGCTATGGGCTTGTCATATATGGCCTTTATTATGTTGAGGTGCATTTCTTCTATATTCAATTTGTTGAGAGTTTTTATCATGCAAAGATGTTGCATTTTCTCAAATGTGTTTTCTACATTGAAAGGAAGATATGATTTTATCTT
Source organism: Hippopotamus amphibius kiboko (assembly GCF_030028045.1). Lineage (NCBI taxonomy): Eukaryota > Metazoa > Chordata > Mammalia > Artiodactyla > Hippopotamidae > Hippopotamus > Hippopotamus amphibius. The sequence continues at coordinate 74,478,374 of NC_080187.1, forward strand.
TCATTCTTTTATTGTGGTGTATGACATTTATCAACTTGCTTATGTTGAATCATTGTTGCATCCCAGGGATAAATTCCACTTTATCATGATGTATGATAATTTTAATGTGCTGTTGAATTTGGTTTGCTAATATTTTGAGGATTTTTGCATCTTTATCTGTAATATCAGCCTATATTTTATTTCCCCATCGAGTCTTTATCTGGCTTTAGTACAAGGATAATACTGGTCTTATAAAATTAGTTTAGGGATTTTCCTTTCTCCTCATTTTTTGGGAAGAGTTTGAGAAATATTGATGCTAATTCTTTAAATGTTTGATTGAATTTACCAGGAAAATGATCTGATCCTTGGCTTTTCTTTGTTGGGAGATTTTGGATTACTGATTCAATCACCTTACTCATTATTGGTCTGTTCAGATTTTTCATTTCTATATCATTCACTTTTTGTAGGTTGTGTTTTCAGCAATGTAACCATTTATTCTAGGTTATCTAATTTGCTGGTCTATAATTATTCATAGTAATTGCTTCGTATTTTTGTGGTATCACTTTAATGTCTCCTCTTTCATTTCTAATTTTATTTATTTAAGATTTCTGGTTTTGTCTTAGTCTAGTTAAAGGTTTGTCAACTTTGTTTATATTCTCAAAAAAAGCAACTCAGTTTTATTGATCTTTTATATTGTTTTTGATCTCTACTACCTTTATTTCCACTCTTATCTGTGTATTTCTTTTATTGAATTTGGGATTAATTTATTCTTTTTCTATTTCATTGAGGTATAATGTTAGGTTGTTTGAGATCTTTCTTTTCTCTTAAAATAGATGTTTATTGCTATAAATTTCCCACTTAGAACTGCTTTTCATCTCATAGGATTTGATGTGTGGTGTTTCCATTTTCATTTGTTTCAATATGTTTTTAATTTATCTTTTGATTTCTTCTTTGACATATTGGTTATCAGGAGTGCTTTGTTTAATTGTCAGGTATTTGAAATTTTTCAGCTTTCCTCCTGTTGTTAATGTTTAGTATCACACTGTTGTGATCAGAAAAGGTATTTGGTATGAATTCATTCTCCTTGAATTTTCTGAATTTTTTGTGACCTATCATATGATCTATCCTAGAGAATGTTCCATGTGTGCTTGAGTAGAATGTGTTCTGCTGCTGTTGTATGAAATGTTTTATTAATATTTGTTAGATCTATATGGTCTAAAATACAGTTCAAGTCCAACATTTCCTTATTGACTTTCTTTCTAGATAGTCTATTATTTTTGAAAGTGTGCTATTGGAGGCCCCTACTATTAATGTATTGTTGTCTATTTCTCTATTCAGATCTGTTAGTATTTTCTTAATATTATTGAGTACTTCAGTGTTATATGGATATATATTTATTACTGTCATATTTTCTCGATGAATTGACTACTTTATCCTTATATAATAAACTTCTTAATCTCTTGTTATAGGTTTTGGCTTAAAGACTCTTGCCTGATATGACTTTAGCTTCTATTGCTTTCCTTTGGTTTCCACTTGCATAGATTATCTGTTTCCATATCTTAACTTTGAGCCTATATGTGTCCTTAAAGCTGATATGAGTTTCATTTAGGCAGCATGTGGTTGGGCCTTGTATGTGTGTTTGTTTTTATCCATCTAGCCACTCTATGCCTTTTGATTGGAGAATCCAATCCATTTACATTAAAGTAACTATTATAGATATGGATTTACTAATGCTTATATTCTTAATTGTTTTCTGGCTGTTTTGAACTTCCCTGTTTCTTTTTTGACTTTTGCTGCCTTTCTTTGTGAATTGGTGATTTTCCATAGTGGAATGCTTTGATTCCTTTCTCTTTATCTTTTGTGAATCAAGTATAGTTTTTTGCTTCGTGGTTTTTGTGGCAATTACATAAGACATTTTATGGATATAACAATTTGTTTTTGCTGATAAAAACTCAACTTTGATCACATACAAAAATGCTACCCTTTTACACCTACTTTTATGTTTCTGATGCCACAGTTTACCCCCTTTTATATTGTATACTCATTAACAAATTATTGTTAGCTATAGTTATTTTCAATACTATAGTTATTTTCAATACTCCTTTAACCTGAATACTAAAGTTTATACTAGAGTTAAATTGTTAACACAGCACCATATTAAAGTATTATAATATTCTAAATTTGACTATATACTTACCTTTACCAGTGTGTTATATATTTCCATATATTTTCATGTTACTAATTAGTGTTCTTTCATTTCACTTTGAAGAACTCCATTCAGCATTTATTCTAAAGTGGGTCTAGTAGTGGTGAAGACCTTCAGCATTTGTTAGTGTTTACCTCACCTTCCTTTCTGAAGGATACATTTTCAGGGCACAGTATTCTTTGTCGGAGATTTTTCTCTTTCAGCACATTGAATATATCACCCCAATCTTCTGACTTGTAGAGTTTCCGCCGAGAAATCTACTGGTAGCCTATAGGGTTTCTTATGTACGTTACACGTTTCTTGGGCCTTCGAGATATTAGGTAAGATCCTAGCATACTAGGTAAGATTCAGAACTTAAAAGGGAAGAAGCTTAACATTTTCCCTATGAGGTACATACTAGCCTATTCACTGAGGAAGGGAAAATAAGTTTTTCTATATAACAGGTGACAGATCATTATAGCAGGACAAGAGTATGATTGTGATTCTTAGTATTTTATATTCATGTACCTACATAATTCACATGTTCATCCTACAAGGATGGCACACTGTTTTCTGGGATTCAGTATAAATATTGAATAGCCAGTCCTCAGTAGAAAGAATGTGCAACTTCAGAAACCAAGGAGTAGAAGCAGTAGAAGAAGTCCTAACTTACCCTTACCAGCATCCCCAGTGACCCACTCGGGTAGTTTGTGTTTCCCATACCCATAAATCTGGCTTCTGAAGGATTAGATCTTCTGCCCCCACCCCCCCACCCCCATAGCAGGCACACTTTCTCCAGGGAAACAGAAAGAGTTCCCTTGAACTATTAAATATGGCTGCTTCCTGAGTACTTCAGGCTGCTTGTATCCAGCATAAAGCAGGGAAGCTGAGAATTCAGTATTCTGGCTGACATCTTTGATCCAGATCATCAGGATGAGGTAGGGCTGACATTATACAGTGGGGACAGGTAAAAATATGTGTGGCAAACAGGTATACCATTTGGTATTTTATTGCCTAATTTTCGATTTGAATAAACAAGTGTGGCAACTCTGGCCTTAAATAATTGTGATGACTGGAAGCACAGGCTCTTCATGTTTGGGGGCCTAAGTTTTGCCACCAGTTAGGCCACAAATACCAACAAAAGTATCAGCTCACGATGAGAGGAATCCAGAATTGAAGTAGGATAGGAAAATGAAGTTGACACCTAAAGACTAGTTTCAGCGATGGAGGCTGTAGTTTTTATGACCAATCTCCTCTAAGTTCACCCCAGGAAGCAAGGCCTACTAGAATGCTATAGGTGCTGTTCTCAGAAAGTATGAATAAGTAAATCTGAGCAATGGAAGTGGATATGGCCTTCCCAGATCTGCTCATGGGTTTGACTTAGGATTTCTCAGGCCTGCATCATGTGTGGGCTACTCTATCTACGCTATCCCACTTACTTCCTCTCCCTTCTACAAGTATTAATCCCCAGTGAATACTGTGCATGCCAAATTTCTCAGTGTCTATTTACAGAGAACTGACTGGTAACACAATCACATATGTCTAGAAAAAGAACTGTTCACATCACATCTGGATAATTGTGTTTGATTTTAGGAAAGACCCTGTAAGAACTCCAGTTCTAAGTTTTCCAATACAGTAGCAACTAGCGATATATAGCTACTTAAATAGTTATAAATTAAGCAAAATATTAAAAAATTAAATAATTCCTCAGTTACATCTGCCACATCTGAAGTGCTTACAATCACATGAGATTAGTGACTGACACAGTGGAAGGAGCACATGTAGAATATTCCCATCATCACAGGCATGAAATGCACCTTATTGGACAGTGCTGGTATAGGTGGTATAAAACTCTGACCCAGACTGTGACAGGTCTCAACTCAGAGGAGGATGGCTAACAAAACAGATTGTGTTTAAGCAGAGAAAGATAAGCTTTGGGAAGGGTGGTAGTAAAACACTGTAGGACATGAATTTTCAAGGACTTAATTATTGTAGATTTTCTTACTGATTTCCTGTGTCCGCTATATGTCCATTATCAAAAATGATGAATATTCTCTGTCCTTCTGAATGTAGGTACAATTTAAAGGAAATGAGACTCCCATGAATTACAACGTATATAGCTTTGGATATCTCTAATATAAAAATGACTGTATTCTAGATAGTTAATAATTTGGATAAGTACCGTATTCTACCAGAATAAATACCATGTGTTATTATCTTCTTTGTTCCATTAAATAAGAAATGTGATTTTTGAGGAATTAACTGCTATGATAATCATAAGGGCAAAAATACAGAAGGAAGAAGTCAATGAATTATATAAAAAATTACTTATGTATTTTTAAATTTTTATAAAACATAAGTCCTTATCATTTACTGAGGTGTACATCAAAATGAATTTTTATTTAATGTGCCTAACTGGAAATTTCATTGGCATAGCCTTTTTGTAAAATAGGCTATAAATACCATAATAAATGTCTTTGGTGTTTTATTGCTTACAGATCTGTAGAATAGGCAATCTTTCACTTGGGGAAACTAAATGGGGAAAGTCAGGTGAGACATATACATGTAAGCATATTACATGTCTGTATCTATTTTATTTTTCTAAGAATTACAATGCAAAGTGATATTGGGTTTTGAAACCACATTTCTCATCTACAAAAGGGTTAAATTTACTTAAAAACAAATGAATCTACCAAATGAGAAATAAAGTTTATAGACATGGCATTGTTAAATATCACCTTATGATTGCACAACGTATTGCAAGTATACAAAAATAGCCTTTATACCATTGATCAATGTTTATAAACTATCTTCCATTGAATAATTAGGGCTCAAATAACTTTTTTATTGACTTTAAATAATACAGGTATTTCAAGATAAATATCATAAGAATCTACAAGTGATTTTTATCTCCTATTGAAGCCTGATAAATATTTACATATGATTAGGATCAGGAAACTTATGGAAGCAATTGTACTTTTATAGAAAACAAAATGATAGCATTTTGGTGTTTAAAGATGACTGCAAAAAGTGCTTTGCAAATTGGTTTATCCTCTGCTATTTGACATAGTTGTGGGTCAAAAAGAAACAAAAAAGCAAAATCTGTATAAATTGAAAGTAAGCAATAATGCTCTTGAAATTTGCAAACTACTTTTGAGTTCTGCATGAAAATGTAAATAAATAGTGAAGGTTTAACTCCATTATGTTACATTAATGTTGAAGCGATAAAAGACTTACCTGAAGATCATGTTTACAGCTATGCCAGAATTTCAATTTATGTCAAATATGAATGTTATATGATATGGTACTGTGATAAAAATCTGCATTGAGTTGTTTTGGGGATAAACTGATTAAAAAGAGGCCCGTCAGAGATTATAGTCTAATGGAAAAAATAAGCATTATTTTCCCCTTTATATGCTTTCCCGTAAGATATGGAAGCACATATAAGGACAACAGTTCTTTTAACTGTGTACACTGACATCTGAGAAAGTCTTTAAAAAATGTTTTAAACTGTTATGGAGAACATAAATATACATGGTCCTCTGGAGGGGGGTGATGACAAAAAACATTGATATATGAAAGAGAAGTTTGAGAAGGGCTATAAGATTGTAAAGATATAAATATATATATATATAATTTAATAGGAAATCACTATACATCTGACTTAAGGAAATTCTTATTTAATTTGAAATAATACATTACTGAGGGTATTTTATTTCCATTTTAAAGGTGATGAACTGTTTCTCACACAGTAAGTGGTAGAGCTAGGACTCGACTTAAACTCTAAAGCCATTGCTTATCCAACTACATCATTTGTAATTTGTGTTAGGGAACACAGCTTTATATTAGATTACTTGTTAGTTTAATGTGCTTGATAGATCATGTATTTTAGCTACTTGAAAAATAACTTAGTAGGGTACTGATGATAATTAACTAGAAACTTAATAATAAAACTACACTTATCATGGTGGTGGCTGTTAGCATATAGTCCTGATCTCTGTGAGGAATCCACTCTTACCTCTAAGGTGGTAGCAATACATTTCTGCAGTGGAACATGTTAAAGGATTAAGTATGTGAATGCCAAATCTATTTTAAAATGACTTGCATTGATTTGGCTTCTCAGATAGGTGAGTAATCCTCTTTTAACAGAGTTTTAACATAATAGACCCTAACTCTCACTAAGAATTACAGTGTCTTAAAAAATTAAATCTACTTTAAATACAGCAGATTCTACTTCATTCTAGCAGTGACTAGCCCAGTGGTTACAAGGGATTCAAGGTTTGCTCTTCCCTTATCATAAGTGGACATAGTGGCGAGATTACCTGTGAATGGAATAGAAAGGAAAGGGGAAAAAAGGCAATTGCTGTTCTCCAGTGTTTGAACAGACAGTTGCAATTACCTTTCTAATGAGTTTGGACAGAGCCTAAGAGAAGATAGGAGCTGTGTATTATATATGTGGGCACAAGTTTCTCATAGACAGGCATGCTCAGCTCAGGTTCATTGCTTTTTTCATTATTACAGGGAGTCTTTCTCTTTCCACTTGCATCAAAATGCTCACTCCACTTTAGTAACCTGTCCTGTTCGTCTTAGATCTAGTTTTAATGCTTACTTTCTGTGACGTCAAGGAGCCGTACAAATGGACCTGTATTATTTGCATTGCTTCCCAGTGATTTAATGTCAGAAGTAATTTTAAAGTTGGAAGAAAAATGCATTTTTAGTTTAATTATATTTTCACATGGTGCGCTTAGGACGCTGTTATTCACATTTTCTGAATGTATAAAGTAAGAGATGGACTGAACCTACAATAGAGAAAGACAAGACTCTGAGATAAATTTTGCTTCATAAACTCTTATGAAAAATAATTGTTCAAACACAGTAGTAGGTAATCTGTGTCGTAAGATGTTTTGCATGTAGAACAGACATAGTTGAACTGTGTAACCGTCAATCTATTCATTCAAACAGTGAAGGTTACAACAGTCACTCAAAAATTTTTGCTCACTGGTTTTATCATCTGCCAAGTATGGAATTAAGGAAATTTGAACATACTTAATCTCTCTAACAAGAAATCACAAAATAAGTGTGCTTTTCATGTCATTATACACTGGGGAGATTTCAGCTAAAGATTGTTATTATAAATTCCTGCTATTAGAAAAAGTTTCTAAAATGTAAGAAGAAGCAATAAAACAGAAATAAAAGAAAATCAAACAAACAAAAACCCCACTCATATTATGCATATAATATGACCTATTCTCATAGTTAATGTGGTTTTTGTTACTTCTTATCATATCTTGTGTTGTTAGAGTAATCCATAATATTTACGTTAACTTTAACAAACAAAAAAATGAACAGATTTCCTTATAATGAAATGTGTCTTTTTTGAGTAATAAACTAAATATTGATTCCAATATCTAGTTCTGGTAATGAATATCAAAGTGCAACTCTATACTTTATACTTCATTTAGTCTCCAATTAACAATATATAGAACATCAATAAAACATTTTCATTAATATTTGGATTCAGATCTCGTTACAGAAGTTCTGATGCATCATAAAAACACATGCTTGGCCATGTAATTTACTTGCTGTATATAATGAAAATATTGAAATTGATAATCAAAAAAGGAAAATATCAGCCTTAAATCTGAGGCTTATAAAGGATTATCTCAGAAATGAGAGCATAGATTAACACAAAGATTATTGATAGGATAATTTATAAACACAAAAATATTTTAAAATATATATCTGATTAAAGAAGTCAGTTAATTAAACTATGATTAATGCACATAATACATTATAATGCAGATATTAAAATATACTAATGACAGAATTTTAAAATACTTTAATTTTTTTAAAAATTAATTTTATGTTATTTTTATTTAAACTTTTAAATAGGACTTGATAGTGAGGCATAATGTTGAATAGACTGCAGAAACCTTATATTCCATATCAGTCACACTATACCAACACTTTTTTGTGAATATACACACATATGCAAGTACACACACACGTACATACCTATGCACAGATAAATATTTGAAATGAAATGCACCATTTTTTTTAATAATAGAATGAATGTCACTATGTTGCAGGAGTACAGTTTATTTTTTAAATTGATTCATTACTCTTTTCTATACCGTGTGCATTTTTTCTAATGAACATATATTACTTTTATTTTAAAAAATAATAGAAAAAATGAGTTAGTGAATCCATGAGTTATTTATTTTCATTTAAAGAAAATAAAAACCTTTTGCTTCCATAATAAGCACTTAGAATCTTACTTTGCAAATTAATTTTAGATAAATGTGTTCTTCTTTTGTTCTATTTTAAGTATTCCCAGTGTGACATGATGATTGAAAATAGAGCAGTGGTCCTCATTTCCATATTTGATTAAATTGTATACTACCCTTAGGCATGTGATGTGTACTTATATTCTTGGGCTATTTCCGATTGCCTACGGTTTGTACTAATTTAACGCATAGGTATTTATGCTGGGTCATGATTTTGATAAAATAAAAATTGAAGGGATATAATACAACTTTTAATAGAATCAACTTTGGAAAGTTACTATTTTATAAACATTACACCCTATTTTGAGTGAACTTGTATCAAATCAAATATTTGTCGAACAACTATATGCCAAGCTTTGTCCTTAGAATGTGGTATTTAAACATGAATGAGATTTATAAGCTCCTAGCAGAGCTAGTTATATCAAGGAGAATCTGATATATAAGTACATGAATTCCACTTGATGTGCCATTACTGTATATATGCACCATTATAGAGGGTGAATGAGGTGCAGCAGCAAAGCAGAAAAATAGATGATTTATTCTGAGGAAGGGGATGGTAGGAGCTGCATCTATAAGGAAAATTCACAGTCATCAAAGGTCATTTGGACAGGTAGGTTCAGCCAGTATATAATGTGATGAATCATTTAAAAAATATGTAAAGAAACTAATGTAGACTATTAGAAGTATTCTCTGTCACTGAACAGTTTATATATTCGTGTATGTGTTCATAAATGCGTGTGTGCATGCATGTTTGAAATTATGTTTATGGACAATCCCTGCACCCAGAACTGTCAAAAGAAACATTTTATTCACATGTAACAGAAATTCTCATGCATAAATTTATCCATATAATTTGGACTAAATTGTTATAAGTGATTATAACTTCCAGAGTGAACTCATTCCTGCATTTTTACAATTTCCTTTTCACTGAAAAGAAATGATATAATTATCCTGTAAATGTGTAAAACTATGACAAGTTGTAGAAAGCAATTTTCATAGGTAAAATTATACTCTCAATTATATGTTAGTGGTTATGCAAAGAATCCTTTGTTAATAACATTCATTTCACATGAGATAGTCTCTAGGTTTGTATTACCCTTGCTCAGTGCCAAAGTGGACATGTTAAAGTTAGTGACGTCCATGTATTTATCATTGAAATAACAGAGCCATAAGACAAGAACTAGATTTTTTTTTCATTTACAGATAAGATGATGAAACAGACAATGAAAACTGAAATTAGATTGTTTCTGAAAAGAGAGTAACTAGGAGCAAATTGGCTCATTCTAGTACTAATTTAAAGAAGATAAAAACAATAAAATATACTAAGATTAAAAAATTCTATGATTTCTTAGTAACTCCCCATTTCCTGCTTCTCCCAGGTTCTGGCAACCACCATACAACTCTGATTCTATGATTTTGATTATTTTAGGTACCTCATAAAAGTTGAATCATACAAGACTTATCTTTCTGTGACTGGCATATTTCACTTTTCTCAAATTTCATTCATATTATGTCATATTGTAGAATTTCCTTTTTTTTTAAGGCTGAAAAGTATTGCATTGTGTGTACATACCACATTTTCTGTATCCATTTATCTGGTAATGGACATTTAGATTGCTTTCACATCTTAACTATTGTGAATAGTGCAGCAGTGAACATAGCAGTGCTTATATCTTTTGAGATCCTGATTTCAATTCTTTTGGATTAATAAGCATAAGTGGAATTGCTGGAACATAAGATAGTTCTATTTTTAATTTTTTGAGGAACTTCAATACTGTTTTCTATAGCAACTGCAGCATTTTGCTTAAGATGAATAAACTCTAGAGATGTGCTATACAACCTTATGCCTGTAGCCAACACTAATGTACGATACACATAAAACTTTGTTAAGAAGGTAGATCTTTAGTAAAGGGGTAAGTATTCTTATAACAAAATAAAATGTAAAAACAAAAACTGGTTTCAAGGAACTAAAATGACTTGAAAATATTGATTATGGATTGAAAAGCAGAAAGTATAAATGAATGACTTGAAAAATGAAAGATTATCAGCCATAATCTCAGTAGCTCTCAATTTGAAGAAGTAAATTATTATGATAGAAATTGGAATTTTAAATACTCTTAATTAGTTAATTTATTAGTAGTCATTCCCTACATAAGAGCATTTGTTCTATTTCTGTATCTAAGCAGCATTACAAGAACAGTTTAAAAAAAATCAACATTTAATAATAAAGCCTGTTGTATTTTTAAACGGAATAAAGAGAATAGTTTTGTTATAATTTTTATTAAAATGTCTTTATAGAAAAGTCCCCAAATAAGTATATAAGTATACCCAGGACAATGATTGTTTTTACAAAGTGAATATATGCATCCAGAATGTTGGCAGCATCCTAAAACATGCCTTTACATCCCATCCCATCACTGCTATTCCCCCCCACCCCCCATAACCAGTATCTTAAGTGCTAACAGCCTGAATTAGTTTTATCTGTTTAAAAAAGAAATATAATTTTAAATAGAAAAGTTGAGCAAGAATACACTTGGTAGAATTGAGGGACATAAAATCAATTTAGCAATTGTGGAATGCTATATATTTGGTAAATGTGAAATTATATCTAGAATACTTTAGTGTAGACTCTGCTCCAAGAAGGTAATTCCTTAATTCCCCTATGACAATTCTAGTTCAATTCAAAACGCATAAAAAATGTAACACAGACCCCATAGACAGAAGACAGAAATTGATTCCCATTCACGCATTCATTCATTCATTAATCAAAACTTAGCAAGAGACTTACTATATGCAAGGCTGTGTGAATTATAAAAACATGACTAACATTCATTTCCTTACCTCAGGAGGCTCAGAGAGGAGCGGTCCAGATGATAGGTAAATAAATATTTATAATTTAAGGAATTGAATGGCATAATAGACTAAGGATATGTGGCAGATACCAGAGCAAAAGAGATAGGTTAGCAACAAAATGAAACAATGAAAACTTTCATTATTTTTAAAGATATAATCACTAGACTAACTTTTAAGATGAAATTATATTATAAAGGATATTAAATATTAAAATATATTATAGATTATTAACTTGCATGACTTTTGAGCCTTAATTTTAAATAAATGCCATATACATGTGTTAAAATTTAAAAAATCATAATATGCAAAATTATCTTTTTTTTTTTTAATTGAGGGTGTTTTAAAGCCCCTTATTTTTTTTCAGCTACACCAAAACAGAGCTGTAAAATTTAGAGAGGCAGAAAGATGATTTGGTCCACTGAGGGAAGAAAATAAGTGTTTTCCCATACACGTTATTTTGATACTAACTGTTAAGTAAGAATGAAAAGCTTTTTATGGTGGATGGTTTTCCACTTGAGTAACCATGCTAGATTAGTAAATGAAGCATAACATGTAAGATGCTTTTTATGAACTTAAAAGGCATTATATATTTTCATTCCTTTTAAAAATCTTTTCAATTATTAATATTCTGTAAATATAAGATTATCTAAAAAGCAAAAGAAATAGGATGGTAGGTCTAAGCTAATGGCACACCTAAGAATGTGTCCTGTATGTAAAAGATATGGGCACCCTCATGTTCATTGGAGCGTTATTTACAATAGTCGACACATGGAAGCAACCTAGGTGTTCATCAGTGAAGGAATGGATATAGACAATGTGATACATCTATATTTATATGTATATCTATGTGTATATATCTATATCTAATTCCATTGTGTGTATATATATTGTGTGTGTATTAATATATATGTGTGTGTACTTATATATATATATATAGACACAATGGAATATATAGATGTAGATATATTTTTCTGCCATAAAAAGAAGGAAATCTTGCTATTTGCAACAACGTGAATGGACTTCGAGGGCATTACGCTTACTGAAATAAAACTGAGAAAGGCAAAAAATGTTGTGTAATTTCCCTTATGTATGGAATCAAAAAAACAAAACAAAAAACCACAACTGACAGATATATTGAACAGTATGGTGGTTCTCAGAGGCAGGGTAAAGGTAGGCAAAATGGGTGAAGAGAGTCAAAACTTACAAATTTCCAGTTTTACAGTAACTAAGTTTCAGGGATGTAATTTACAGCTTGGTGATTGTAGTTTATAATACTCTGTTGTGTATTTGAAAGTTGCTAAAAGAATAGATCTTAAAAGTTCTCATCACAAGAAAAAGATTATTTGGAAGTATGTGTGCTGATGGATGTTAACTGGACTTATTGTGTTGATCATTTTGCAGTATAAATAAATAGCAGATCATTATGTTGTACACCTAAAACTAATATAATGTCATATGTCAATTATGTCCCAGTTAAAAAGAAATCATATCCTAAAGAGCTTTTGAAAAGTGAAAGGAAAAGTTGAATGAAAAGGATAATGCAGAATCTGATGTTGCATGTCTCTAGCTGAAAACAGACAAAAAAGTACATTACCATGGAGTATATTTGAAAGATTATTCTTTATTGAAATAAGAAAAAAAACATAAATATGGAATTCAAAATGGATGAAACCTATGAAATCAGCTGAAAAACAACATGAAATAGATGGAATACAACTGATAAATGGTATTTTGTATTATTTGTGAACTAACATGAGTCACTTTCTAGGTTAGTTTCAGTTAAATGTAAATTTCAGTAGCACCTAGTGAAGGGCTTTACACAATATTTTCTAAATAAAATGGTTGTCTGAGGGACCTTGGGATAATAAGAAAATAATCTTAGGAGCTTAGGCACGAAAATGTAGAAAGGTTTTCAGTTGACAGTTGTGTGGCCTGGCATCCACTAATAAGTACCAGAGGAGTGAGAGAGGAAGAATCAAATCATCAGATGCTAAAAAATTAAAGAAGCAGAAAGCAGGAATTGTTGCAAAATGGAGAGTACCAGGGAGTGTACACAGATATTGATTTGCACATAATATTTAATCCCTTTTGTCCATTGGATGAATTTTCTCACTAAGTTTTATGTTTTAATAAACATGAAAATCACTGGGAACAATACTTCAAAACAGTTCACATGCTGACAGGTTTTTAAATTTAGGTTAAGAAAAAAGTCATACATGTGTTTTTACTAATAAATATTCAATATTTTCTAATCAAAAATCCAAGTACTACTAATATGATAACACAGGTATAAGGTGAGACTAGAAAATCAGACAATAAAGTGCTACTTGTGTGAGAAATAGAAACTTGATTCAAGCTTTTGATTCTTAGAAGATGCACTTCAATGCACTTGAGTAAGAATAACTAATGGCCTGCTAATAAGAAAAAAAAATCAAATTATGTACTTTAAATATATGCAGTTTATTGTATGTCAGTTGTATCTCAATAAAAGTTCTTAAAGAAAAAAAAGAATAAGTAATGGCCTTAAAACTGCTAATGATTTTATTTTCTAATAATTATCATCTTTGTTAATGGTTATTGCTAAAATACTTATCTGTCTACTTTTCTCTGTATTTACCTACCTACTGGTGTCTTCTACTAGCTCTCTTTATTTTCAGTGAATACCAACTCTGTTCTCCTTTTTAGGCAGGCTCCCCCCTAATTCCTTTACTAGTTAAGGCAGGTAAATGGGAGGTTATAGAGAATTTATATCTCTATTTCTCTCATCAGTTAGCATTGTTTATATTTTACTATGAGTCCTCTGTTGGATATTCTACTGTAAATATATTTATCATATTGAGACTTGTTTTTACTCTCTTCACGGCATCTTTTGATGAAAAGTCCTGAATTCTAATATAGTCCTGTTTTTCCCTTTATGATATCAAACAATAATCAGTATTGAGCCTGCAGAGAACAAAGAGCTTTATTTGGGGTCTTAAGAATTGCAATTTGGAGACAGTTTCAGATAAAACTGAAGAAGTATTTCAGGGAAGGGAAAGATTCAGGAGCTTATAAAGGCAAAAGTCACAAGGTCATACTCTAACACAAGAAAATAAATATCTGTCCATAGGGAATAGGCTGTCACAAGTTATTTTAGGGTAAGGGCCTGATAAATATCTTGAGTTTCTGGCAGATGTTCTGAATGTCTTCCGTAGGACCATAAGAAGTCAAAAATTAAATTTCCACCTGGGCTGAGATGTGCATAGGTCGCACCTACCTCACTGGCCTCCCAGCTCTACTTTAGAGAGCTCTCTTAGCAATACCAGCTCCATTTTTATTTTCCTTTCACATTGTTTACTGCTTTGTTTCAGCTGTATAAGAAAATTAAGAGCATGATGGTAATCTATTTTTTTTTAGAAACTTTATTGATTATGTTATTAATTTGGAATTGTGGTGCAAGGGATGTAATAGAGGTGCCAACTAAAAATTGTCCTTGACCATTGGGTCTTAGAAGGAGTCACTAGCCACTGTAATTGCTAACCTTCAACACACGCTGAAAGGAGTTCAGGGTGGAGATCAGGAAAGAGGCACTCCGTGCTCTGGGCAAAGCTGGCAGAACAGGTTTCAGATGGTTAGATATTTAGATAGAGAAGATTTTATGAGCCCAATGTCTTGCATCTTGTCATATCTGAAAAGCAATAAAATCATTAACAAAGACATCTGCTCCTCATGACTGGCAGCAACCTTCTTACGACGAGCAGCCATCCTCTGCCAAAATGTGTGCTCAACTGCACACACCCTTTTCACCAAAATTACGTATATACTGACCTCCTGCCCCACTGCTTCAGAGCAGCTCCTCAGAGCTGAGAGGCTGTCCTCTGGGCTACAGTCTACAGTCCTCTTTTTGCCCCAGATAAAACAACTCTCATGTTGTGGTTTTTTTGTTTATTTGTTTTTTCAGTGAACAGAGGTCCAAATTCATGTTTTCCATTTGGAAAAGAAATTTACTCACTGATACTGCAGTGCCACTGTTTTTGTCACAGATGAGATAATTTTTAGTCTTTAAAAATATCACACTGTCTTAATTATGTGAACTTTATGAAAAATCTTGACATTTGATAATCTAAATTTCCTGAGTTTATTCTCCATTTTCATTATTGCTTTAGCTATTTTTGGACCACTTTGTTTCCATATGAATTTTAGGATAAGGTTGACAGTATCCACAAAATACCCACTGATACTTTGACTAAGATTGCATTAAATCTATAGATTGATTTGGGGATGATTATTTAATTAAATTATTAATATTTTGTTACTTGTGGCAGTATGCACAAGACATTTTTACATGAAATAGATAGACAGATATTGGTGATAACAATGATTTTGGAAGAGTAAAATGTGAATCAAAAGCTGTGTTGAATAAGAGAGATGTTTGAAAAGATATAAGGAAAACTACAGATAACAAAAAAAAATATAGAAATCTGGATTGCTTTCTGATGTGCCATACTCAAGGGATCCAACACTTTCTGTTTGCAAACATGCCACAAGTCTAAAATACCAACACACACACACACGCGCGCGCGCGCGTGCACATACACCCAAATCCCTTTGCTTTTCTTGTCCGATTCTTTTCCATCTAACATTCCCATTATACTTTATTGCTTAATGAAGATTGTTATAAAAAGAAACATTTTAGATAATTAAGAATTATTCAGTACTGCCAGGCATTAATTCAGATATGCACATTTCAATTTTGCATATGGTATAAATTATGAATATACATATTTATAACATACTATACTTTTTGAAGAGTTATAAATCTGAATGGCCCAGGAGGCTCATTTTCTTACTTTTAATAGCTAAGAAAAGCTAGTTGAGAGTGGGTTAAACCAAGCTGCTGAGAGATAGCAAAGCTTTTGAATGGTGTCAGCATTCCTGAATTGCAAGATAAATTCCTGTATCTTTCATATGTAATCTTGACTCTCAGTATGTGATCCTAGTTATTTTCTGGCACTGAAAACTCTTGATCAATTTCTTGATTTCTACAGAAACTTGGTGTTGCTTAACTCCCTCTTAGTCTGACATCTACATATATAACACAGTGTTTGGGTGAGGCTTGTTCTCCTCTTGCTTGCTTTTTAATCTCATGTCAAGCATGCCCCCCAAGCAGGCACCTACCTCCTAGAACCTAGGACATACATCTGGAATATCTATACCTTAGATGATGCAATAATGTGAGTTTGGAAGTGAACATGAGTTTTGCTGCTTCTCTACTTGCATTATCCCTAATAAACCCTGTGTTGCATATGCACCTTGTGACACTAGAGCTCTGTAATGTCTCTTTTGCAAGATATTCTAATATTTATGTATTTATATTTGGAATGTGTACATGCATTTATGCATATCTTTTTAGGATGATTTTTAACTCTTAAGGCTATTTTTAAATTTTTCACAAAAAATGACAGCTATGAGTTAAGATATTGATGATAGATTGATCACCCAATTATTCCTTCTCTCTATTGTATCAGATATCTTCAACTAAAATAATAACTCTAGGCCCATTCAATACTCTAAAATACAAGCATGATCACATTCTTTTTTTTCACATACAGAAATATTTCAGTAACATCAGATATTCTTTACAGAGAATGAAAACTACATCATGAAATAGAATGAGCACAACCTTTGTAATCAGGCATGGGGTCTCAACCTGATTGAATTTATTTGGAAGCTAAATGTCCTAGATTGTCATGCAGCCATAGTGAGTTTCAGTTTCTTCATCTGTAAAGACAGAAAATAATGCACATTACATGTTAGAGTAAAAACATAAAGATATCTATGTCAGGTATAGTTCTGTGACATACATAAAGCAGTGCTCAGTAAATTACATTCCTTACTTTTTCTGAGTAAGTATGTGTCCAAGCAGTGGGATATGAATTTCAAAAATATAAAAATGGCCACCTAGAATATCTCTGGTATACTAATGCATTAATTCTAACCATTTTCAGCTTAATTTACTTAGATAATATCTTTCAGTACTCACGTTCTAAGAAAATAATGAAGCCATGGAAAGTAATATGCAGGTCATTTGTTGTTTAATCTTCTTGGAAATCCATCTTTTTTATTGCTCATTGACACACAATAATAAAGCAATAATTTTTAATGAAATCAACATAAACAGAAAAAAGAATACATATAAATGGAAATATGACTCTTTTCACTTATCTGTTTATTTGAAAAGTATGTTAGTTCTTCTCTTACTCATAAAGGAGGTACAGTGTCAGGCACTAAGAATAGTTTGGGCTATTGAAAGAGAAATGTATCCCCTACTTAGTTTATTAATGAAGTGGTTCACTATTTCTTTAGAACACAGAGATCAGCTGCTCCAGGTCGCTTTGTAAAAGATGCATTAAAGAAACCCAAGTCAAGGGATGTGAGTGGGACTAGAAACTGGGAATGGACCTACTTGGAGATTGGTCATCAGAGTAACATCTTTCATCCAGAAGACTCTAGAATAAGAAATATGACACTTGGCTATTTATTTAGAGAATACTAGCTGGGATTCATCAGTCCTCTACTGACATTTCTCTGTAAAGTGGCCCAACTCTTTTATATAGTAGCTTGAATCCTTGATTACCTTGCAGCTGCCCCAGCTACTTGAATATCATAAATAGACAATGCGGAAATCATGGTCACAAGATTACTTAGCTCATAAATATAGTCTTCTAAATGACCAAGGAAACACGTAAAGTGTTTCTAGTAATCAGAAAAAGAAAAACAGTTTTACATATATCTTTCAAAGTCCTAGTTTTCTCCTTTAGATGATGTTAATAGTGCTTCTAATAATGACCAGGAAATGGTATTTTTGCTAACTTTCTGTTTGCTTGATGTTTTCTGTCTATCCATTTACTCAGTTCTCTAGGGACTAAATTGATTTCCTCCAAATTCCATTGGGAAAACATCCTGGTAACAAATTCTCATTTTTCTCCTCATCCTCCCTGTTCTTACCCTGTTCTTATATGCTATGACTTATGGGCTTTAAAGAAAATAAGCCAATGTTTTCACTAATCTTTGTTTACATCAGGATTGTCAAGGCAGGGTCACGGGATCCTATGCCCGGCCCCCAAACAAAGTTTACTAATGATTCAAAGGATGCAAGGAACAGACAGACACACATGAAGCATTCGTTTCTGGAGGTGCCAAATCTGAAGATGCAGTTTCCTAACTGCACCTTTATCCCACACTGGGACACTCGGTTTAGGTGTAAATGTGGAAAAAACATTTTACTGTGCTGGAGAACAGTTTTCTTAAAGCAAGTTTTGTTTGTTTTGTTTTATGTTTTGAAGCTTCTTAGTTATGTACTAGTTGTCATGTGGATAGTAAAGTTCTTCATGAATAATTTTCGTTCTCCATTCAGCTATGCCATATTAACTCATAATTTCCAAGTTCATTGTCGAAAGGTGCTCAAGATAGACTAGGCCTAGTTTATTACATTTTCCCCCAAAGACTCCTCATATCTTTCAGATAGCAAATACCATTAGCTTGTTTTGGGGGGAATAGGTTTCCAAGAAAATCTGATGGAACTCAACTATTCTGTCCTGCAGCTCCACAAGGACAGAGGGAGTTTTAGGCCTGCCATCAGCTTGCTTCTTCCCACTGTGACATAGAGAGTTTAAGTAACTTACCCAAAGTCTTGGCAACTGATAAATGCAAGATGACCTGAGTAATCTTAGTTTAGTGCCTATTCTCTTTACTATTCTATGTAGCCTATGCTCATGTTATGTAGCCAGTTTCTCAAAGGAAAATCAAGAATGTCAGGATTTTAAAAGCAGAGAGTAGGGGATGGGGGAAAGTATATGAAGCGAAGAAACAAGAAACCATAGCTAATTCAACTTGTTATTGCTAGAAAGCGGAGCTTTTAGGAAAGAGGCAAACTCTAAAATGAGTTTGAACATAAGAGGGATGGCCAAGATAATGAGAAACCTTATGTGATGTGCTAATACATTTGGACTTCATTTTTCAGGTAACTTAGAGCCATTGGAGCTAAGGCGTTAAAACTTTGAATTTGCATTTAGAACAATAATGTCGATGGCATTATGGAATATTACTGGAGAGAAAGAAAATAACAGACAGGGAAATCCAGTAGGAAGGTATTAAAAGAAATATAAGAAAAATATTCCAATGCCATCAACAAGGACTAGTGATTTCTGCTTGTTAGGAAATATCAGAATCCATAGATATTACATGAGAAATGCTTGGTGAAATTGAAGGGATCATGGGGTATACAAATAAAGATGCTTAATAATTATTAGGACATATATGTATGATACACAGATGACAGGTTTGAGCTATGGAAACATTTAGGATACGTGAAGGAACAAGTGTTAGTGGAAGTCATGGGATTGGAAGATAAATTTCTGAGGTTATTTAGAAAATAAGAGTAAGCCCAAGGCCAGAATGGTAAAGGAAACATTAATTGTCAGACAGTAGAACAGGGACCATGAAAAAAATCAGAAAGGAAGAAGGAAAATGAAACTTGTCCAGAAATGTCAAAAAACTTGTTGTCCTTAAAGAGGCATTAGGATTAGGATGGAAATACTAGAAGAATGGAGACATGCTTTACCCTAGAAATAGAATGAATAAATACACAGAGGTGAGTTACAAATCATAAAACAACTTGTTGTGACTTTGTTAAATTAACATTTGTTAAGTGGAGCGCAGGGTGCCTGATAGTGAGTCATGGTTCAACAACAGAATACAGGAGAAATTGAAGTAGAGAAGTTTATTACTCTCAAGTCCTGGAGGAAGTATGCAACCAACTTTGAGGGACCGCATGGGATGATGAAGGCAGGATGCAGGCAGAGAGACAAATAGGACGTGGGACACACACCTTTATTACAGTCCATGGGTGAAGTGCTTTGGAGTTCCCAGGCTGAGACTGGATTGGTCAATTCAGACCAAAAAGAGCAGGGTTTGGATAAGTTCCACAGGGGTCTTATTAAAGGGATACACAAGGGGAAGGCCCTGGGAGGTGGGGGAGACTTGATCACAAGTGCTGTTGGGGACATCATATCAGGAACTATTTCTGCTTGTGACTCTTTGGGCTGCTATGTAGGGAATACACTTGCATGAGGTGACGAGTGTCATCACTGTAAGGTTCTTGCAGGCCACTTGGCCAAACAGAATGAATGCTGAGACAGCAATTCCGTGGAATGGCTAGCTAAACTCTTATACAAGTCATAGGTAAGTTTCAGGGCTGGCTGTGCAATTTGCAGGATTCAGTCCAAAATAAAAGTATGGCGATCCTTATTTTAAAATCCAAGAAAATACAGTTAAAGGTACTAAAAAATTAAGCTTTCTTCGATGGCCTCTCTGTGTTTCAAATTGTCATGATGCTTTTTACTTGTTATTTATAATCATTCTAAGTAATAAAAAATTAACTTTTTAAATGATTAGCATGCTTTTACTGTTCATCTTTATATTGTGCGATACCAGTTTTAAATGCTAATATAAGAGTATTTCACTCATAATGTGGAATAACCAAATAACAATTGTATATGTTGTAGCTCATTCATGCACATGCATTATTTTCTTATCAGAACCATGGAAATGCTCTACAAAGCTAACTCACCTGTTTATATTTCATTTCTTGATTCATGTGTTTAATACCAACACTTTCCACCTTCCATATACTGATGAGTAAGAAAGAGCAGAGAGGAAAAGGAGCTGCAGTTACCTTTATGTAGCTGACACACTACACTCATGTCCTCTGTGCATGCTGTTGCTTCATTGTCCCAACAGACTTCATTTGCAAAACACAATTCAAAGACTAGATGGTTAAGAATTTAAAGATGGGGCAAGTAGAGCATTAAACCAAGTGTGGGACCTTCTCAGCCACAGGGCTTGGGCGGCTGCATAGGTCACATGTTCATGAAGCTGGCCCTGATAAGGTTGAGTAGCCGCTTAAAGCTGGGTGATAGGAGTTTCTGAAATTTAGCTGGGTGGGTTACTTTTCATTTGCTCAATGGTTGCTTATATGTGAGTTTAGTAGATTCTGTAGCTTCAATACATTGCTTTGATCATTTCCAGCCTACTTTTTTGGCTTCAGGTGGATTTCTAAAGGGTTATTTTCATCCCATTTGTTATTTTTTTCCCAGTTTGGGCTACTGATTAGAGACAATATTTAAATACAATATGAATGATATATTTCTGCTTTCAGATTATTTCGAATTTCCAAAGGCTTTCAATTTGGCAGAAGCAAAAAGAGCAAATATAGATTCTAAACTGAGTATGCAATCTGGATATTTAAAATAATTCATTTTATAGGAAATAAGTAAATAGTTATATAATTATTATCTTCTCTTGCTTTCTGAACAAATCTAGCGATGAAGATTCTGTGAGGTAGGTTTTTATAATCAATTTCTTGATTGTAACAGCACTTTAAAACTTAGGTGCCTATTTTACTAAATAGAAAGAGACAGCTTTTTGAAAGCTATGCACTAATTTAAGATTCATGAACTTATGCTAAACTTGGCAAGATCATATTTGTCTATTTTTTATGCTTATAGTAAAACTTTATTTGTGCTGAATATAGAAAATAGGTGAAAAATGAGACTGTCTGTTTAAAATGGATTCATTTTACTTATTTCCCTTGTAGTTAGACTAGATTATGATCTAGAAACATTGGTTAAACTGACTGTCATATTTACAACACCAAGTAACTTCAGTGGAGACTCTTCAAGGTGATACACAGTGCAAAATACATTTTTCTTTATTTCTTCCTTTATCTCACTTAAATGTGTTTGGAAACTTGGATGTATATGTTAGAGTGAGGATTTTGTCCTGTAATTTTCTCCTAAACTGTTTTTGGTATTCAAACTGTAAGATCTCTAAGAACTGGGTCTTTTTGAGAACTCAAACAGTAATCATGGGAGAGAAGACACTAGGCTTTTTCAAGTTAGATGTGGTCTTAATATATCTCTGAAGAACACAGATCCTTTTGTAACAGAAAACACTTCCACAGATCTGTCCTTACCATCCTATCCCATAACATCTATTCTTACCGTAACGTACTATGTTATGTTCAGTTTGTTAATTAATGGTCCTTAATAATGATATTCTCCTTTAATCTGCATACTTTTTATAATTAAGAAAAGGTAAAATTTAGAATTAGTATTTTCAAGGAAAGTATATCTCACTTTTAGTGTATATTTACATATTCATTTTTTTCTTTCACTCATTTCCATTTTTATTCAGTGTATACTACACACCGATTTTCAAAAATTCTTCATGGATAGGATGAAAAGTGACAACATATTTTATAATTTAAATAATGAGTTGGCTATTTGGTTGAAAGAAAGTTTGCTAATCGGATTTTATTTTTTTCACTGTTGATTTTTTTGGACTATAGAAATGAAAAGCTTTTTTCAAAAGTATTAATTTTGAATACATTTAATTTTTAAAGAATGTATTACCTAACTTGATTTTCCATTTTAATTATTATAAGATAAATTCATGAAAAGTGAGAAATAGCCAAAATGTTCATTAACATAAAATTAGTTGAATATATATTTACATTAACAAATAATGGTAAAATATATAATACAAATGCTTAAAATATTATGAACTAGTGATTTAAAAAAGTGGTCATATATCAAATTTAGAAAACCTTTTAAAGTGGAAAAGTAATAGCAAAAATTAGAAATGAGAAAAAATCATCTAAATATTTCTGGGAAAAAAGTGCTTAAACAATTAGGAAAGGCTTGCTATATTGCTCTGAACCTGTTGGTAACAGAAAAAAAAATAACATAAGGCTATATTTTCTACTATTTTCAGTTAAATTGTTCTTTAAAACATTTTGTTTTCCTAAAATTACTTTTCTTCATTTTTTTTATAGAAATGACTATGGTCAAGAAAATAACATGACCTTAGCTACTACAATCAAAGTCTGTTAATAGTCAAGTGAGTTTAATTAAAATATAAGTAATTAGGTTAAGTCAATTTCTGCTTTAGATGCTATTGGACATTGACTAGAACAAAAATGTAGATTGCATAAGCCGTGGCATTCAATTTATCCCCAACACTCAGAAAAATATTCAGTTGCAATCAAAATTATTATTATGGTTTGCCATTAGAGTCACTGCACCATGATGTAGAATATATTTTCAGACATCTCCACTGTCCAGGTCTTGTTTTCTATTTTTTAGTCATCTCTAAACTTTGACAAAAATCAAATTTTCTAAACTATTCTTTGTTGTAAATTCTGTATTGAGTGAAATATATTCTTAGTATCCTTGGTTGCCAATTATCCTTACTTGTAAATGGATGGATATTTTAATATCCGTGGTAAAGATGCATAGGTTATTCTCATTAAATATGGAGGCAATCAAAAATGGAAAGAAATGGCATATAAATTGAAAGGTATAATTAGAAAGCACATTTCCCATTACTTCCAAACATATAAAATGATTCAGATCTTCCACTTTAGTTAGGATGTAGAATGTTGCGAGACTTTAACTCTTATTATAAAGAGAATCTGGATAAGCTCTATCATCATAGTTCATTTTTTTTAACTTACTAGAGCAATCAGCCACAGAGTAAGCCTGTACCTACCTGCCAGCTCTTTCCCATAGGCATTCACCAAGAACATTCTGAAGGTTATGGGCAGAGAAGGAGAGATGAAAGAAACTATTTGAGATATGTATGGGCTTGCTCACTTGTGAAATAGTGGCCTGCTAAAGACTGTGTGCATAGCAGCAAAGTTTCCATAAATCCTTTCAATGAAACTGTGACCCAGAACGAGCATAGCTGGGGATGAGATAGCAAGGGATGATGACGGTTCTGTGGTTAAAAAGTTGAAATACAGTTAGGTTGTAAAGAAAACTCTCTTGAGAAAACTATCTTGTGATCCAAAAAGCTGGTAAGTAGCTTAAAAAGCAAAGAGAGAGAGAGAGAGATGCTCATTTCCAGAGCCTTGCTGGCATTCATATCCCAAGCACTTCTAAAAAGGATAGCAATGTATAGTCTCAACACATCTAAAGCCAATATCAAAAGAAATCCATCTAAAGTTGAACAAATGCCCAAAGTAAGAAGAATACAGATGAGATGCATTATTCACCCAATACTAGAAGCCTGAAAAGAACGAGCATGCCATTTTCTGGAGGTAAATGTTACTTACTTTGATCTCAACTGTTTACTTATTCATTTTATTCAGCATAAATTAAAAAAATCATGAGATGTGAAGAAGCAATAATATCTGGCACATGGTTAGCAAAGGAAACAATAAGAGCAGTTACAGAGATTGCCTACATATTGAAATTAGCCAATAGGTTTAAGATAATAGTATAGGTATGTCAAAGGATTAATTGAAAAAGGAGAACATCATTCATGTACATATGGAGGAAGAATTGGTAGAGTTAGAAAGGATGTAAATGATAATTCCAGGAAATGAAAACAATAGTGAAAGAGTGAAGAATTCATTTGACAGGTTTAGACCAAACCCCAACACAAATAGTGTTGGAATAACTGGATATACACATGTAAAAAGATGAAGTTGGAACCTTATCTCACACCATATACCAAGAGATAAATACATGCATAAATAAAAATGCAAATGGATAAAAGACCTAAATGTAAGAGCTAAAGTTATATAAAACTTAGAAGGAAACATAGGAGTATATTTTTTTGTGATTTGTGGTTACGTAAGACCTTTTTAGATATAATACAAAAAGAACAAGCAACAAAAGAAGAAAAAGATAAAGTGGACTTAAAATTAAAATCTTTTGTGCTGCAAAGGATAATCCCAAGAAAATTAAAACACAAGGCTCAGAACTGAAGAAAATACTTTCAAATCATATATCTGATAAAGAAGTTCTCTCCAGAACATATAAAAAACTCTTACAACTGAATTATAAAAAGACAACACAATTAAAAATTTTACAAAGAAAGTGCTATATATTTTTTCAGAGAAGATATGCAAGTGCACATAAAAAGATGCTTAATACCATTAGCCATTGGGGAAATAAAAATGGAAACCACATAAGGTACAACTTCACAACCTCTAGGATATCTATACTAAGAAAGATAATAAAGAATGTTAAAATGAAAAAAAAAAATAGAAACCCAATTCCTTCATTGCCGCTAGGAATTAAATGGTGTGTCCATTTTGGAAAACTCTTTGGCAGTTCCTCACAGTGTTAAATACAGTTACCATATAACTCAACATTTCAACAGTCAGGTATCTTCCCAAGAAAAATATGGCCACACAAAAACTTGTACATAAATGTTTATAGCAGCATTATTAATAATAGTCAAAGAAGAAACCATACAATGTACATGACTGATAAATTGATACAAAATAAAGTATATTGCTACAATGGATTGTTAGTCACCAGATTTTAGAGGAGAAGTGAAGTATTGATAAATACTACAACATGGATGAGCCTTGAAAACATCAAACTAAATGAAAAAGCCAAAGACAGAAAGACCACATACTTTATGAATTCATGTATATGAAATGCTCCAGAACAGAGATGCAGAGAAAGAAAAAGATTAATGAATGGTTAGGGTTAGGAGGTTGGGGGGTGGGAATGTAAAATAGCTGCCATTGGGTATAGGATTTCTTTGAAAGCTGATGAAAATTTTCTAAAGTTAAATTTTGGTTTTGGTTGCACAACTCAGTGAATATATTAAAAAACTTCAAATTGAATACTTTCATTCAATCAGTTGTATGGCTTGTGGATTATATATCAATACAGCTTTTAACAAAGGAAAACAAAACAAAGCACTGGACATGGCCCAGAGAGGAAAGGGTTAGTAAATATGATATGAATAGGAACTGTACCATACTGATACTTAATTCGTGTCCTAGCAGAGAGGAAAGAGAATAGACCTAAAAATATTTGAAGAGATATTTGAAATTAATTTGCTAGTGGTTCTCTGACAGAGTACCGCAGACTGGGTTGCTGAAAAATTATAAACTTATTTCCTAACAATTCTAGACGCCAGAAGTCTGAAATCAAAGTGTCAGCAGGGTTGGTTTCTTCTGTGGCCACTCTCCTTGGCTTTTAAATGGCCATCTTTTCCCTGGGCCTTTGAAATGCGCTTTCATCTGTGCCTGTGTCCTGATGTCTACAGGGATGCCGGTTATGTTGAATTAGGGCCCATTCTAATGACTGTAACTTGATTATGTCTTTAAAGTCCCTGTATTCAAATACAGTCACATTCTGAGGTACTGGGAGTTAGGACTTAAAGATATGAATTTTGGGAGCACACAGTTAGCCCATAACAGTAATTTTTCAAATTTGTTGAAGCTATCAACTCAAAATAACAGAATCTCAGTAGTACCACAGAATTTTTAAAATGTA
The DNA here is from genome assembly GCF_030028045.1 of Hippopotamus amphibius kiboko. Classification (NCBI taxonomy): domain Eukaryota; kingdom Metazoa; phylum Chordata; class Mammalia; order Artiodactyla; family Hippopotamidae; genus Hippopotamus; species Hippopotamus amphibius. The sequence continues at coordinate 74,505,022 of NC_080187.1, forward strand.
CCTAAAACATATCATAGCCAAAATGCTTAGGCTAATAATAAAGAAAATAAAATTAAAAGCAGCCAAAGGAAAAAAAAAAAACTACAGAATACCAAGAAATCATCACAGGTGTTATCATTTACTTATCATTAGAAACAAGAGAGGCCAGAAAACAATGGTATAATATCCTTAAGATGCTGAAAGAAAAAAAAATGTCCTTATCAGTTAAGTATATAACAACGAAGGTAAGGGAAGTCTGGTTCTGAAATGTATTAACTTTCCTTCAAATATCAATTACAAAAACTCAACAAAATAGGCATAAAAACCAAAATGCAACTGTTTGAATTCAGTGGAGTATATTAAAAAAATGTACCTAAAAATGTACTCCCTTTGGTATTGCCATATCTGAAATTAAAAAAGAAAGCTTCGGTCTACCTAGGGAGTCAGAGAATAGAATGTGAGGTATAAGAGTGTTTGGAAAGTAAGAGGTAAAGTCCAAGGGAAAGGCTGCAGAGAGAGAATCGCTAAAATCTGTATGTGAACTAAACCCAAAACTTTGGCTGACCCCTGTACTGTTCATAGGTGAAGAAAATGACAAGAAATACAACAGAAAGCAATAGTTGGAGGGTGGAAAATAATAAGCAAAAGACCCACAATTAGGAATTTAAATCCAGCCAAGTTAACTACTTGTTAAAATAGAAATCAAAGCATTCAGAGGATAATAGCAGTATCTGGAATGTCTCTCTATCACTATGTCTTATGTATAAGAAAAATTATTAGGCAAGTGAAGAAATAGGAATGATCCCTTGTCAAAAGAAGAAGCAAGCAATGGAAACATTGAAATAACAGGCAAGAATTTTAAAGCAGCTATCCTACACATGTTCAAAGACTCAAAGGAAAAAACTGCCATAATGAATGAACAAAGGAATTTCGGCTGCTAAATGTAAAGGGTCAAAAAAGTTCTAGAAGTGAAAGGAACAATATAAAAAGTAGAAAAGATATTGATAGAACTAACAGTAAATTGTGGATGGTAGGAGAAAGGGTCAGCAAACTTGAAGATAAATATTATTCAATCTGAAGAATAGAGAGTAAAAACTAACAAAAATGAATACATAATAAGTGTCTGGAATAATATCATGCTGTATAACACATAGGAGTTCTAGAATGAGGATAGAAAAACTGTAACAAAAATATTTTTTGAAAAAAGTAATGTGCAAATATTTCCCAACTCTTGTGAAAAACAAAACAAAACAAAACAAAACAAAACAAAATAGTTCACCAAATTCCAAGACAGTTAAATGCAAAGAAATAAAAATCTAGGCACATAATAATCAATAGGCTGACAGAAAATCTTGAAGAATTCAGAGTAAAAGGAGGCAAATAAGAATAGTGGTTGCCTTGAGTGGAAATTTGATTGCCTGAATAGAGGCAAAAGGAATTGCCAGAAGTTATGGAAAGGTTTTATGTCCAAGTTTAGCTGGTGATTGCATGGGTATACACAGTTTTTAGAAGTTTAATCAAGTTGAATACAAGATCTATACATTTTATTGTGTTTAGATTGTATCTTGCTAACAAAAACATTCAATTATTCTGTAATGCTATATACAGCCAAAGGAACAATTATTTTATTGAATGTTTTGCTGGTTAGTCATTATGACGGGCACTTTCCATATATTAGCCTGAGAAATAACCTTCATAGTCACAAAATAAGAAGGAAAAACAGTGGAATAGTTAGGACTTAGTTTCTTTTTGTTATGTAATTTATTGATTTGAGATTCTTTTTAATATTTTTTGGTATGATAAAATATTAACTGATGATTTTACTGTTTTGTGAACTCATCAAAGTTGGTATAAGTTTCATACTCAGCTTATAAAAACATTAGATGTCTAAGTCAGAAAGTATGCTTGTTTGTGTTTCATTTCTCTATTTTGTATTTCTTCACTTACTCCCAGGCTGTGATCACCTGTCATTTGATGCACATACTTTAACTGTAAGTTCTAAATCTACATTAAGTTAAACAAACTAAAAATCATTTCCACCAACTTGTTACTTACAAATTCTTACTCATTTTGAAGCAATCGGAAATGCCCAGTCTAGGGAATGTTTTTAACAGTTAAAATCTGACTTCTTAGTATTGACGTCATGAGAGATTCTGCAGACTTTTCCTCCTGCTTCTGCAGACTTTTCCTCCTGCTTCTGCATAGCATCCCCCACCTACCAGTATGAGAAGCACCATTTTGTTCTGTTGATGCAAGAGCAGTAAGAACATATTCATGATAATGGATATCAAGTAACTCATTACATGAATCTGACTTTTAATCTGTTCTAAGTTATACCATTGATTTAAATTATACACCTTTATTCTCCATTCAGTCTACATTATTAAAAGAGGCACTTTCGAGACTACAAGGCTGTATGTAGTGTTACAGCATTTCTAAAACTTAAATAAGACTAAATATAAAGTGGAGGTGGGGGGAATTTCAGAGTTACTGAGATCCATCACAGTGTGGTTTTGCATTAAGACAATCAAAGCACATAGATATTGAATAGTAAACATTTGTAGATAAGAAGTTTCCAAGAAAGGGAGTAGTATGAGGGAAATAGAGCTGTAGCAAGACAGGCTGAGAAACTAAGAAAATTAGATTCCACTCTTATTGTAATTGAATAAATCTCCCTGTGTATGGAACTCCACTTTGGGGATCTGCCCACAAGCCTGCAGCACATGTATCTCAGAGCTCCTCAAGCAATCCAGTCTTTGAGTTTTGGAAAACAGCTCATTTGTCTTTCCCTGTAAATTAATGAGACAATCATAAAATTATAGAATCTCAAAGAACCTTAAAAATGAGCTTAGGCATCTAGTTTTACAGAGTAGGAAGCCAAGGTAATGGAATGGTTTTTTTTGTTTGTTTGTTTTTTAGGCAGACAAAGGCTTGCTTTTTTATTGAGTGATCTATGTAATTTGCTGAGGCCACTGTGTACAGAGAAGAGGGAGAAAACTTTATTTCTTGGTCTCTTCCTCCTTGGACAGAGTCTTGATGATTTCCTCCTTCTTGGCCTGGAGTCGCTCTTCAGGGCGCTTACAGGCTTCCTCGGTCTTAGACCTGCCGGCCTCAGCCTGGTCCGCCGGAGGCTTCTTGCGAGCCTTGTCTGCCTTCAGCTTGTTGATATGCTCCATGATAATCGGCTTGTTTTTGAATATGTTACCCTTCACTTTCAGGTACAGGATGAGCAGCTGGTGCAGAATTCTCATCCTCTCCATCCCGGTTACCTTCTCAGGCGTTCGAGCATTGGCAGTACCCTTTCGCTTACCTATGTAGCCATATGCCTGCCCTTCCGGCGGGCCAAAGTGTTTTTCCGGCATCGAGCCCGGGAATGGACCATCACAGGCTTCCGGATGATCAGCCCATCTTTGATCAGTTTCCGGATCTGCTGACGAGAGTTGGCATTGGCAATTTCATTAGTCTCGTTGGGGTCCAACCAGACCTTCTTTTTGCCACAGCGGAGGACACTGGAGGCAAGCCTCTCCTGAAGCCTGAGCGTACTCATGGCTGCAGCCGTAGCGACAAAAGGAAAGAGTGGAATGGATTTTTAAAGTAAAATTTATGTGTGTGTGCGTGTGTGTGTGTATATATATATACACACACACACACAAAGCAAGTATATTTCTAGAACTGAATTCATAAACTTATTTTTAGTCACAATGAGATTTGAATTTTCAAAAAAATAGAATTATTTTCAGCAATATAAGAAGAAATAGCACTGACACAATTCTGTACAGATTTCTTTAACTTTATAACATGATATAATCATGCATATACATAGATGGAGACAGTATCAATATATAAAGCAATCCAATATGCTTTAGATATCTTTACAGTCATTGTGTATAGACATGAAAATCCACATCAGTGGGAAAAGCTAGCCTTTAGTTTAATGCAAAATAACATACAAAGTTTCATGAAAATCATCTCTGTACAATTCTTACTATACAATCCACAGTTTGATTTTAGGTTTAGTTGGCAGTATCTACTATTTTATTTTATTTCTGGTTTTGATCAGATCATAGAATCGCCAGATTCTAGTCAAATGGTAACCTTTATAACTATGAAATTCTCATTAATTTTGCATGGACATAAAAATGGTTCAGAGCGTTAATGTTGTCTTTGATCTAAGCAATTTTTTAATGTTGTAATAAAAACCCATAAAAAAGAATGAGCTTGGAAATGGTGTGCTAAATGGAGTATACATCATATATATTATTTTATTTATAAAATATTAAGCTATATGAAGCTATTATTTGTATGTTTATTTTGTATCATATAAGGTAAAATAAGCAAAAAATTTATTCTAACTTTTATAAAAATATTTTTAGACATAAGCAATATAGCAACCATTCTGGATTACAAAATAGCATTTATATAAAGAGAAGAAAAATCGTATTGGAAAAAATAGTTTAAAATCAATACAAAATATATAAACATACATTTTGAATCTAGTGCTAAAAGCTTTTTAAGTGACCAATGATTAAATTATCACTTCATTAGATTTGCAAAAAAATTACTATTACTGATTTTAAAAGCCACTTCTAAATAAACTATGATGTATATAAATTAAAGAAATTACTGATTACAGATGAGATTCCATAAAGCATTTTACAACTGAAATAATTGGTTAAGTATTTTGTACTTTCCATAGTAGCAAAACATCAAATTAGGAGAAGTAAAATAGGTCTATCATTTTCAAATTCATTTTTTCATGTGTATATAATGTGACAGCTTTGCAATTAAAAATAAGTTAAATCTGGATATCTAATGCATTTGCTAGGAGTTAAAAGATGTAAATAGTTTATCATAGGAGAATCTGAATTCCTGTGAAATGTATTCCATCACATACAGAAGGAGAGATTTCTAATAGAAGTATCAAGCTTTCAAAATTAGATAGATTTTATTTTTTGTTTGTTATTACATTTATTGAGTTATAGTTTATGTATAGTATTATATAAGTTTCAGGTGTCAACCCAGTGATTCACAATTTTTAAAAATTATATTCCATTAATAGATTTTAAAAATTGAAACTGACATAAACAAAAGGGCATGTAAATATAGTAATTTATATGTTTAAGAGAGTGGATTTATCATCTTTATTATTATGTCTCATTAGCTAGGAAAATAGGATGAAGATCATTATATATGAAGCAGAAATGCCTAAATGAAAACTTCATGCCAGCCACTATCTTATATGTGAGGTATAACTTTGTGGACCAAAGAGACAATAGAAAACAGTAACGGCAACGTTGGTTCTCACATGCGATAGGAAGGGATAATGGATGAGGAATGATACTTAAGGTGACACTGAGAGGAAGAGTAAAAACAAGGAACAGAAGAAGCGCACTTTGTGTGAAGATGATGGTGAACAATGAAATGGAATGGGATGGAATTGTTTGGATGTAATACTGTTATCAAGGAGAGAAGGGGGCATTGTACCCACCCTTCAGGGGAATCACAAGAGAGTAGGAGCATTTTAAGATTAGTTTTCTGCTTGTTTTAAGTATTTTAGGGTATAGGACAAGATGGAAATTGGAGAGAAGAATTAATTTTTTTTTTTTTCCAATCCAAACATAAAGAAACTTAGCTAAAGAGTGGAGGAATGGCCTGGGGGAAGGGGAAGCTTTAATGAATAAATTTAGTTGAGAAAACTTTCAAAGGAAGAAAGGACTAACAGTAACAGATTAGGTGATGAAAAAAAGGGAAACTTAAATCATCTTATATCCCTAGTTGAGGAAATGGGACATCTGACTAAAATGGCAGAGACTGGCTTTCTATTCAAAGCTCTTTTCTTGTTTGATCTCTTTTCAGCTATAGATGCAGTACACTTTGAAGCTTTTTGATAAACTGTATAATACAAGATGTTCAGGAAGACTTACTTTTCAAGTTCTTTTAGTAGGGAGAATCTAAAAGGCATTATTCTAGAAGGAGTTATATTCATTCTACCATTTCAAAGCATAATTTCAATTTAAAGATCTGTCCATAGCAACACTTAAAATATTTGAAAGAGTGCTTCTTCATAGAATCAACTAAAATGAAATGAATAAACAGTTTAGCAAACAACTCTAAGCTGCATATTTGATTCTCCCTCTGGGAAAAGATATGTAGAAATTTTGCTTATTTTTCTAATTTTTAATCATATATAAACATGTATATATATGAAATATTGCATATCATGGATGCAGATAATATGCTTTATATCTTATTTTTACATTTCCTTCCCTCTGATTACTTTGTGTTTATTCTTTTTTAAAGTAGAATGTAAGATTTGAGATTGATTTGAGGTATTTCTTCTTTTAAGATGTAAGCATTCTGTGCTATAAATTTCTCTGTTGTGACCACTTAAGCTGCCTGCCAGAAATGTGATGTGTTTTAATTAGCATTCAGTTCTGTGGATTTTTAAAATTACCTTTGAAAAAACTTTTTGACCCATGGATTGTTTAGAGGTGTGCTGTTTAATTTATAAGTGTTTAAAAATTTTCCTATTGTTTCTCTGATTGATTTCACTTTGGTTGAATAACATGATTTATATGATTTCAATTTTTAAACACTTTTCAAAATCTGTTAAGCAGAATATGATCTATTTTGGTGAGTGTCCCATGGATGCTTGAAATATATACATATAGTTGTTAGCCAGAATATTCCAAAAATCTCATTTAGATTCTACTGGTTGATGTTGTGGTTCAGTTCTATATAATTGCTCATTTTTTTATGTGCCTAGTAATTGTCATTTATTGTGAGTGGAGTGTAGAATATGCTCTTCCAATCTCTGTCTTTTAGTTGGTGTATTTAAAGCATTTACATTTAAAGTAATTATTGATAGGTTTAAGTCTCACATTTCATCCATTTTGCTTGTTTCCTTATTTCTCATTCTTTTGCTTTCCTTTTCTTGGTTTCATAGTGGTGGCTCTAGGGAAACAACATACATACCTAACATCACAACCTTCTCTTCTTGACATTTTTTAACTTTTAGTAAATGTTGAAATCTTATTTGCACTTGGAATACATTGAACATCACAATATATATCATTATAATTTGCTTCAGTCATCAAGTGTGATTTAAGAACCTCATGAAGAGAATCATCTATAATAGTCACCCTTACACTCACCTGTTCTTTTGCTCTTCCTTCCTTTCTGTCATCCCAAGCCTTATTCTCTTATTACCTTTCTGACTGGACAGCTTTCTTTACCCATTCTTTAAAGGTAGGTCTACTGCTGGCAAATTATCTTAGCTTTTTTTCTTCTGAGATTGTATTTATTTCTCTTTTATTCCTGAAGGATATTTTTAGCTGGCTGTTCTTTTGGTTCAGCTGTTGAAAATGTTGTTCCATCTCCTACCGGCCCCCGTGGTTTCAGATGAGAAACCTCTTTTATACAAATTGCTGTGTTCCAGTCTGTAATACATTATTTCTTTCTGGTTGTTTCTAACATTTCTTCTTGTCTTTAGCCAGAAGTTTAATTATGATGTATATTGGTACAAATTTCTTTAGATTTATCATACGTGGGATTCTCTCAGCTTTATGAACCTGTGACTTTATGTCTTCATCAAATTTGAAAGTTTTCAGACATTATTTCTGCAAATATTTTTTTCAATCTCACATTCTCTCTCCTCTCCTTCTGGGACTCCAAGTATAAATGTTGGTTCTTATGTTTTGTAGGACTCTGAGGCTCTTCATTTTCTTTTCAGTCTATTATTTTTTTCTGTTGTTCAAATTAAGTAACCAATATTGATCTGTCATGAAGTTTTTTTATTTTTCTGGCATCTCTGCTCTACAAGTATACCCATCTAAAAATTTTTTTTTTGGTGGTTGTATTATTGTTTTCTTTGATTCTACAATATTACATTTGATTCCTTACTTAAAAAAAATTTCTACTTATTTGAGTTTCAATTTTTTTTCATTTGTTTCAGAAGAACATATAATTGGTTGCTGAAGCACTTAGTCCCTCTAAAGTCTTAGTCAAATAATTACAATATCAAGTTCATCTTAGTGCTGGCATTAGTTGATTGCATTTTCTTAGTCATGTTATAATTTATCTGGTTCTTGTATTGCAAGTGATTTTCATGTGTTCTAGACATTTTATCTATTATGTTAAGAGATTCTTAGTTCTATTTAAATACTTTATTTTATTAGGCAATTTTGCTATTTAACATGTCGATTTTGACCTAATTTGTAGTTCCAATGACAATTTAGTTTGCTGAGCCCTTACAGTGCTTTTATCACCTGGTTTCACATGAGCTCAGGTGAGATTTCTGCTGGTGCAACCCATGAGAAAGAAGGCACTTTCCTGATCCACAGTGTCCTTAGGTGGGGTGGAGCATGGAGACAGCAATAGATGCCAGAATTGCATGACAGAGAATGTTTTCCCGGACCCTTTCCCTGGCCACCCAATACCTCTTCCCATTCTATTTTTACTAATAGCACTGGGAGAGGAAGCACTTACCAGGACAGCCTTCTGCCACTGGGTAGGGGGCCAGAAGATAGTGGGTCTGCTGTCAGCTCTAGTTCTATACAAAGAAATCATCTTCTGTGTGTAGATGTGAGGTATGGGTTGGTTAGCGAGCCCACTTCCACTGTTGCTGCTGTTGTAAGCACAACATGGGGCATAGGTCAGACCTTGATCTTCTGGCAGATTCAGGGCACAGCTGACACAAGGTATAGGTCCTCCCATTAGGCACTCTTCAATTCCTCTTTCCTATTCTTTATGCCAGAGAGAACAGTCTTTTCCTCTTCCTTCCTTTGTTTCTTCCTTCCTTTGCTCCTTCCTTCCTTCCTTCCTTTGCTCCTTCCTTCCTTCCTTCATTCATTCTTCCCTTCCTCTGTTTCTCCCTTCCTTTCTTTCTTCTTTTCTTTCTTCTCTTTCTCTTTTTCTTTTCCTCCCTCTGTTTCTCCTTTTTTTTTTCCAGCCTATATTCTATTGGAGCTTTATAGTTGCAGGTCTCTCTGGTGCTCAGTTTGAGTTCTGTAGGGGATAAAAAACAAACAAGCAAACAAAAAAAAAAAAAAACAGGACTCACCACAGTGTTGTTCTTCAGGTCCTAATATTACTAGACAGTCCAATATTTTTTTCCACCTTTCAGATCATTTCCACCTTTCCACTTTCTATAACTGCTGAATTATTCCCAGAGTATTTACTCATATAAGGGGAAGAACAGGAGAAATTGAGTCTATGCCATCTTGTTCCAGAACTGAAAGTGTACCTTATCCTTTATTCAAAGAAATCACTATGTATCAGAATTATAGTTGCAGACACTCATTCTGCATCCACCCAAAATAAATGTGATCATTGTATTACAATTGATTCAGTTACTAATTATTAAAAAATACAATGTTGGGGATAATTGTTAAGTCCTTTATGTTACCTTTATTTTCACAGTCTTCTCTTTTCCTCCCTGGAAGCAGTCTAGTGATTTCATACTTCTGTTACAAAACTCTGCGTTCACATGCATTGTTATTGTTTGAAGTTATAAGAAGATGAATCAGTGGTATCTTACTGTGTATAATATCAGCCTTACATCTACTCTCTCACATGGAATCACAAGACTACTTAGGAAATCTGTATCTTCTCAAATAATATTAGAGCCTAATCCCTCATAGTATTTCATCTTACTCTGATCTTTTCTCTGAGAACAAAATGTTAGGCCTGGAGATTCCACCAAGAACATGCATTCAGCATGACCCCCCCACCTTGATTCTCTGTAACTCTCCCACCTTTCCACAGTTTTCTTTTGTAGACTGTAATGGAGTAAGTTGCTAATAGCTGGTGCTAACTGAGTTGGTTCCATTGTAGTGAAAAAAGAGAAAAATCCTGCTTTAATATTTCGAGTCTATCTATTTAATGTAAACTGCTCATATTTGGGGGTAACTTTTGGGGTTCCAGTTTATAGCTTTAAAGATTTAAATTTTAAAAACTCTGTCTGCAGGCACTTGTTTGGTTAATATGATGGTAAGAAGCACAAAGTTCAAATTTTGAAACTCCAAGGTTCTAATGAAGACTTTAACATGACTTGCATTAAAATTAGAGCCATCACCTCTTAGAATTACACTGGGAGATCTTGTCTCATTTTGAATGTCAGGATGACTAAAACTCCTCACCTACCTCACCATCCCCATCCTCCACAAAGGCTTTGTAATGAATTTCCTGTGAATTCTTCAGCTATTCTGACTTGTAATGGGGGAGATATATTTAGTCATCACCTTACAATTCGAGTGAAGTAGCAAACTAAATCCAGCTGAAGAATACATCTTTTGTTCTTTCAGCAAAATGTCCCACGGCGGCTGTCTGTTGGCACTAAAAAGGGCAGCAGGCTTAGAGCTGTGATTGCCAAGAAAAGGAGTTCCCTAGCAGGCTGTAGTCTCTGTCTCTACACGGAAATCAATGCCTTTTCCCTAGGGTTAGTCCTTTTATTAAATTCTACATATGTAGAAGTTAACTGTTTTCTTAGCCAGAGTACTCTTATTATTTGGTATCTGGTGTAAACTCTGAAAAGCTATTCTTTTGGAAGGGGAGATGTTTTAAAATGTGTCATTCTGATTTCCTATCAGTAGACTCTGTCTTACATTTTGAAGCTTTGTGTTAATGCTTTTATTAGGTAACTTTGAAATGTGTCAGAAAATTGTCCCCACTCTACCTCTGGAAAGGGGTAGGTATGCGGCATAATAATGCACAGTTTACAGCACTGTGCATGTCTAAGTCTGGCAAGCACATCAAAGAAAATACCAGTGTTAATGTGACATTTTGACTTTGTGAGCTAGAAGGTCGCTTGAGTAATTAGTGCTAAATAAACCCAGAGGACATGCTGTGCTAGTGTGATCATTTCAGCAGTACCCACTGTGACTAACAAGCACCAAAGTTGAAGAAACTTATTTATGAATTATGAAAATCTTCTTAGCCATTTTTGAATACCTTCACCTTTCTTAAATTTCAGTACTCTTTGAGAGACGGGGCTTTGCCTAATTTGATTAATAATACTAAAACTTTACAAAGATGATTATGTGCATTGAGATATCATTTAAAGGTAGCTACATGTATTATTAAAGGTGTGGTTGGCACTTCTGCCCACCAAAATAGAGACTTTAATATTGATTTTTAGTTTAAAATATTTTTTTCTCAGAAATTCTGGTTTTTGTTTTTTGATTTTGGTTTTGGTTTTTAGCTCTTTTGACTTCATAAAGAGTCTGAGTAGAATTGGGGGACTACATTATTCCCAGTCACCAGCAAAGCTTTACCACTCTCTTAAACTAATTGAGCTTAACTACACACCTTACTCTTCTTTTGTATTAATTTATGCCCTAAATCTATTTATAAGAATTTCTAGATTACTTTTTTAGGTGCATGAACAATGAGATAACATAAAATAATTAGGATAGATAACAAGTAATAGTGAAAAGAAGAACACACATATGTCAGTGTAGGATATTTACTTTAGAGGGATTCAGTCAACTCTGTGATTCTTGAAATGAAGGGAATACATGTATGTTTACCAACATTATTTTCCCCAAAGCAAAAGGCCACATATAGAGTGTATAATTTTAAAGACCATGTTATAATCTAACATGTGATAATCAGTGATATCAGCAAAATAGCAGAGGAAGGAACACTAAACTACATTTTGGATCGATTCAAAAACTTACAATAAGAAGAATGCTTAACTAAGAAAGTAACTGTGCAATTTTATTAAGAAAACTCTATAGCGTTTTACTTTACTGTTACCATCATTCACTTTGCAGCTTGACAGTGGCCTTGAAGATGGCAGCCCACTCTCTTGGTACAGGTTGCTGGTACTGAATATGGATATGGACCTTGAGCATACAAGATTCACTCAATGTAATATATTACATTAATTGACTGTAGAAAACAAAAGTAATCATCTCAGTGGATGCAGAAAAAGCATTTGACAAAATTCACCACCTTTTCATCATAGAGATATCCACTGTATAAAATAGGAAATTAAGGTAACTTTTGCAACATGATAAAGGGTATTTATGAAAAACCCATAGATAAAATCATACTTAATGGTGAAAGACTGAAAGCTTTCCCCCAAAGATCAGGAACAAGACAATGATGCCTGCTTTTACCCATTCTATTCAACACTATACTAGAAGTTCTAGCAGAGCAATGAAACAAGAAAAATAATTAAAAGACCTTAACATTGGAAAGGAAGAGGTAAATATCTCTCAGTTTGCAGAACACACACACACACACACACACACACACTATAGGTCTATTGAATGCTGCAATGTTGCAGGGCACAAGATCAATATACAAACATAAGTTGTATTTCTGTACGCTAGCAATAAACAAACTGAAAAGGCAATTTAAAAGCAATTCCACTTACAAGAATATCAAAAAGTAAGAATTAATTCAAATAGGTTTAGAAATTATACACTGAAAGCTAGAAAGCATTTTAGAAAGAAATTAAAGAGGATCTAAATAAATTAAAAGACATTCTGTGTTTGTGGTTTGGAAAATAATATTGTTAAGGTAGCAGTACTCCTCAAGGTGTTCATAGGTTCATTGTAATCCTGATCTAAATCCTAATGGTGTGTTTTACAGAAATGGACAGGTTGATCCTAAAATTCATATGAAAATACAAGGGACCCCAAATAGTTAAAACAATCTTGAATAACAAACAAAATTGGAGGACTCATACTTCTTGGTTTCAATATACAGGAATCAAAATAGTACATAGCTGGCATAAGAATAGACATATAGGTCAAAGGAATGTCATGGATAGGACAGTCTAGAAAGAAAGCTATACATCTATGGCCTACTGATTTTTACAAAAATGCTCAAACCATTCAATTGGTAAAATATATTCTCTTCAACAAGTGGTTCTGGGGCAACTGGATATGAATGTGTAAAAGAATGAAGTTGGACTTGTATCTCACACTGAATATAAAAATTAATACAAAATTGATCAAAGATCAAAAGATCAAATATATAAGCATAAAAGCTAAAATTCTCAAATGCTTAGGGAAAAACAGCAGTAAATCATCATGACCTTGAATTTGGCAATGGATTATTTGATTTGACACCAAAAGTGCAGATAACAAAATAAATTTTTCTCTTCATCAAATTTTAAAAATTTTGTATATCAAAGGGCATTATCAAAAAAGCAAAAAAAAAAATGAAACCCGCAAAACGAGAAAAAATATTTGCAAAACATATATACGATGAGTCTGAAATATATAAGTAACTCTTACAACCCCAAAATAACAACAAAACTAAGCAATTTTGGAAATCGGGCAAGAGACCTACATAGATGTTTCTCCAAATAATACACACACACACACACACACACACATAAATGACCAACAGGCCCATGAAAACATGCTCAGTGTGATTAGTCACTAATGATTTTCAAATCAATACCATAATGAAGTAACACTTCATACACACTAGGGTGGCTATAATCACAAACAAGGAAAATAGCAACTGTGGATGAGTATGTGCAAAAGTTAGACTCCTTGTATATTGTTGGTGGGGGGTCTAAAGTGGTGCAGCCACTGTAGAAAACTGGCAACTCATCAAAAGCTAAACATAGAATTATCATATTATCCTGCAATTACACTCCTAGCTTTATACCCCCAAAGAATTTAAAACATGTTCAGACAAAACCTTGAACACAAATATTCACAGAAGCACTATTCACAATAGCCAAAATAAGACCAACCTAAATACCCATCAACTGATCAAATGATAAACAAAAGTAGAGTATCCATTCGGTGGAACATTACTCAGCAGTAAAAAGGAATGGAATACTAATACATATTAGAACCTTGAAAACCTTATGCTAAATGTAAGAAGCCAGACACCAAACACCACTTATTATATGATTCAAATTCAGGGTGTAAATTCATACAGGCAAATATATAGAGGCAGAAATCAGAGAACTGTTTGCCAGGGGATAGAGGGAGAGAACAGGGAGTAACTTCTTAATGGGTAATGGGTTTCCTTGTAGAGTGGTGAAATATTCTAGAATATTCTGGATAGTGGTGATGGTTGCACAGCATCGTGAGGTACAAAAAGCTACTGAATTGTACAACTTTAAAATTGTTAAAATGGTGAATTTTACATTAATTGAATTTTACCTCAGTAAAAAGGGGTGTGTGTGTGTATAATGATTTATGCTAAATGTCTTGCGATTTTCATATCTTCCATTATATTTACTTTTGATCGCTTAGATAAACCTGTACACAAAATGCGTTAATCCAGTCTTGTGCTGTAGTGGGGCTGGTGAAGAAACAGAAATAGCTCTGTCCCATCAGAGTAAAGCATAGTAATTAAGAGGGTGGAACTCGAATCCACACTGCTTCAACCTTCCACACCCTGCGTTGGAGTGCTGCTCCTGCCATGTTCTAGTTGCTTACCTTCAGGCCAGGTAGAAATCTCTTATTGTCTTAGGCACTTGAACTATTTGGTGAGTCTGTATTTTATCAAATTATGGTAAAGTATTAAATTCATTGATATAAACAAAATCTTAGAATTGTTCTGGACCTATAGTAAGTCTATAGAATTAACTCTTGGTTTTAGTGTCCTAAGATAGCTCATCATGATCTAACTATCAACAGGATTGCACTAGAAACAAATGAAATTTGTATCAATACCTAGTGATTTATTCTAAACTCCCCTTGGTTTACACACTGAGATGTCTGCAGTACTGCTTTAATGAATGCTCCTTTAATTCTGTTAGTAACTCTGTACTTTTTTTCTTTCATTAAAATCATCAAACGATGCAAATATATCTATGTTCAAGCTATCATGGCTCAAGACACTGAAGCACATTTGTCTTTCCTTATCCCTTTTCCTCTTAAATCACCCTCTGCACACATCTCCTCTACATGCATTTACAAAATTACACACACACACTGGAACAGGCAGAACCTTCCCTTCTTGAGGATACTTTCCGGAGCAGGGCATTGGTAACATTTTTTTTGTTCTTGTCGCAGCCCAGACCATAAGATTTCTGTTTAACTGTCTTCACTTACTCTATAAAGCTATCTGTAACATTTGTGAGAAGTGCCATTTTCTCTCTCTATTCAGAGCTTTAAAATATAAGTAAAAGACATGTGATCCTGAAAAAGGAGACCGTTGAAAAGACGGATTCACTGGAAAGCGTGAGGCCAGGTGTCATACTCCCTTGTTGAATGTGACAGGACTAGTATTAGTAGCCATTTATAGATATCCCTAATTCTACTTTGTTAGGATTCTCTGCTTTATCCATTCTGCTAGACTTTCTAAGTAAGTCAAACTATTACTGTCATTCATTGGTTCTCCTGGTTATCTAATTCTATTTTTTCCCTTCTGTGATCTCTACCTTTATAGAAAAATTAGAGTATACATGCTTACAGAACTTTAGACTGTCTGAAATATTACATATGCATATTGACCAACATTATACCATTATCTAGGCTTTATTTACTGAAATGAAATCTCTTCTTCTGTTACTGAGTCCAAGTTTGTACCACTTGCCACATGACAGGCCAATAAATTGAGAGGTGAGTTTTGGGGCAAGGAATAGCAACTTTATTCTCAGCAGACTGAGAAGATGGTGAGCTAGTGTCCCAAAAGACCATATTCCCTGATTTAGAATTCAGGCTTCTTTTATACTAAAAGAAGAGGGGGTAAAGTCCTGGTTCCAGCCAAACTCTGGAGAGGATGTCTTAATCTCTTCCTTCCTGCAGCCATTCCTAGGTGGACCTGGTCAGGATGTTTCCTGTGAGCTAAACAAAGGTATTTTAGCTTAATGCTCATTACCTGGGAGGCAGGATTCCCAGAGATGGGCCATTATGTATAATTTAAGCTTATACGCAACATCCTCTTAGTGATTAACTTGTAATAGAATGCAGTTTCCTCCCTATTACAGTTCCAATTTTATCTACTAATAATCTACCTGAATCAAGAACACATCACAAATTATATTCTTTTTCCATAGCAACTTTTCCCGAATCATCCCTATCAAAATATTCCCTGCAGCTTCTGTTACGAAAATATGTGAGAGTCTGTGGAATGCCTCACCAGCCACCTTCTATCACAGGTATTTGTATGTCCTTATCTCAACATGCTTATGGTGGTCAGGTAATATTTGCCAGATAGTGTGCCTAGAAATATAAACATTTCTGATGGATATTTAAGTGTGTTGATTACCCAAATGAATTGATATTTATTTGAACTTCAGGCAAAAAGAAAAATCATTTTTAATAGTACAGAATATAAAGAATCTCATATATATAAGATTATTCCTGGTATTTATGATTGTAGTAGAGCGTGGGTGATTTATTTACTATATACCATAAATATTTACCAGTGAAATAGGAAAAATAAGTACACTGAGCATGTCGTCAACATTTTTTTTATTAAAGTGACAAAGGATTGACCATGTGCTTTATATGATTTATATACTTCAGTATTTAGCACAACAGTAATTATTCTCTTAGGCAACTCTCTTGCCAATTCACAGTCTCTGAGCCAGTTCTGAAAATTAGAGGGTCTTATTCTCTATACTTAGGAATAGAAAAGATATTGAGCTCTTACTTTTGTGGTAAAATTTCTTTATTCCTCTATTTTTATTTTCATGTTTCTAATTTTATGAAATATGATTTAATTAGAGAAGTAATATATAAATACACTTTTTACATATGAGTATATAATGTAGATATATCTGTGTATGTGTATATATATGCATTTGTGTATATAAGTATATATATGCATATGTGTGTATACAAACTCATAGAGCTAAACCAACAGTTCTTCTTGTCACTGTATTTTACCCATGGAATAGAACATTAAAAAATGTTTTTCAATAAAGAAATTACCACAGCAAGGATCATGGTACTAATGAATATGAAAGCATTTAGGACAAAGAGTTTGTTCTCAAATCAGCATGTATATGTTGCACGCTAAAGTTTGTGAGCTCTGTATCAATTGCACATTTCTTCTTGAAAGTTGTGTTTAAGGATGATGAAATTGGTTTCCAGGTGCTATCAACATGAGTTTGTTTCTGTTGACAATAAATCAATATCTCTTTCTGACATGACTCTGATAGTAGTAAGAATCCTTGCAGTAATCCACTTTCTCAGAGATAGACAGATAGCTATGCCTTGAATTTTTGAATGTGCTACTTAGGCTAAATGTTGTTCTGGTGAGAGTTATTTCCTTGGCTCAAGGGTGAATGGCCACTTATGTGATGAAGAAAAACAGTTGTCATTTTGGAAGGAACAAAAAGGAGAAATAAGGGCACCAATAATGCACATCAAGGTGGAGCAGGAAGAGAAACTGATGGATTTACTTGTAATCAATAGAGAAAACTCAGATGACAGCTCAGAATATGAATAGTTTTATTAGCAAATGAGAATTAGGGACTAAGAAAGGACATCACATACATGGTCTCATTGGGTCTCTTAACCCTTTTGAGTCGGTTTATATTTTGAAAATCTACACCACAAAGTAGATACTATTACCTCAGATTATAGATGAAGAAATTGAGATAAGTTAATTAAGATTTCACACCTTAAAAAAATGAGAGAATGAGAAATTAAATTTGAGTTCTGTCTGACAACAAAACCTTTGGCTTTCTAATATACTGTCAACTTTGTAGTTGAGATAAATTACTAATTTAATATAGCAAACTAATAATTTATTGTTCACAATTAATAATGTGTAATCCATGTGAAAACACTCTGTAAGCTATCACACATTTTTCTTACATATTTGAATTTTTAAGTTATTAATGCTTTAGCAGAAATAATTGGACATTCATTTTTGTGGGGAAATGAGGCTTTATTGAATTGCTTTTTACTCTCAGATTTCACAGAAAAAAATAAGACTCTTAACTCCACTTCTTGTCAGGGTCTGCTCTGCGCAAGGTGAGTATTCTCAAACAAATTCTATTTTCTTGACTATGCTTCATTCCTTTTCTCTCTTAGCATCTGACATTTCAACTCTAATACAGCCTCAGTATATTTCTGGAAATTCTGTATAGCTAGAGAACAGAGTCTCTTATGGAAATACCTGAGAGGTAGGGTAAGTTTATCTGGGGACCAGGAGGCATAGAAGTGATTTTAGTTTATTCATATCTCTAGAGCTTAGATTTCCAGTAAATACCCTCAATAGATTTGATTGTTTTTACCTTTCAAGCTTTTGTCCTAGTTAAAAGGTTGTAGAAGATTTCAGTAGTGGAAAAGTCCAGGCTGACTTGGAAAATCTTTTATTGACTTTGACTACGCAGATAGCACAGCTGTTTGTAAGGAGTCAGCTCAAGGACAGCTCAGTAATGAACTTTTGTAAAAATTTGTGGAATCTAAGCACTGTCCACATTAAAATCCCCTCTATCTTAGTATCTTTTATCAAACAGCAACCTATATTCTATAATGCTCAGATCTAGTAATTAAAGTGGTTCTTGCATGATGTCACACATGCTCAATTATTCCACATTATTTTGGAGGAAGGACAAATTTCCTAGGCTGCTGGAGTCTGCATATTAATTGTGTATCCATCATCATTATGCTAACTTATAATTGGGTATAATTTTCTGAACTCTGTTGTTAATGTTGTTCTTCTGCTGGCTTTCTGTACAATCCAAATGCCTTTTGATTTAGAAGTGAATATCTCTCCCATACAACATCTTTTTTTATTTATCGTCTTGCTTAATAGTAAATTCTGACCACTAATGCCAAATATAAACACACAAGATGCTTGGCAAAAATCATTCTTGCACTGATATTCTACACTTAAGCAATATTAGCTATTCCCTGAGTTTGAGTGGGGCACATGAACTGCACTCACTGAGGGCCTCCAACTAGGTAGTGACAGGAATGAACCCAAAAGGGAGCTTTAACAAGCAATATATGCAAGTGGAGTCTATGGAAACATAGAGATTCAAGGTACATGTCTTTATGACCCTGCTTCCCAAACTTCAATGTATATACAAATTCCCCTGGACTCTTGGTAAAAAGCAAGTTCCGATCTGTGGTAGGGCTCAAAATTGTACATTTGTAACAAATTTCCAGGTAATATTGATGCTTCTTGTCCAAGGACCACAATATGCTGAAACATTCCTCATGTGAGAATGAAAAAATCACACTAAATTTTTCCTTATTGCTTCTTCAATTATATTAGAGTGAAAATTAATTTTGTTACATTATGTGTTCGTCGTTCTAAATTTTAGTCCTTAATGGTTTTTACCTGTTTAACTTTGTCTCCTTGATTATTTTCAAATCATGCAGAATTTATGCAAACTTCTGTAGGCTTCCCATGGACTTGAAAATACTTGAGAACAGTGATTTGTCTTTAATCTTAGTCTTCTCATATCTTGTTACGATGCCTAAGTGTTGCTCAAGAAATTTTGGTTAATGGGTGAATAAGGCAACAGGTGAATGATAGGTGAAAATATAGCATCTTGTTCTATTAGCATTTAATAATGGTACCTAAAATTAGTACATTTTTTTGTTTCCTTTCTGAAGAATAGTATAAGCAAGTGGGGACATTCATCATAGAACAAGACAGTATCCTGTAACAAGAAGGCAATGTAGCAGTTAATTGAGAGCACAGATTTTGGAGTCCGATTATCTCGGTTTCAGTCCTGGATCCTGTAATTACTGACATCTTGAACTTTTATAAGTAATGTAGTCTGTTAATATTCCAAATTCTTCATGCGTAATGTGAGGATTAAAAAAAAATCCACTCGTAGGTTAGGTTTAAATTAAATAATTCATGTAAAATACTTGAAAGTGTCTGGCTAATAGCTTACAGTCCATAACAGCTATTTTTTATAACTGGGATATTAATGCTTACTCTTTTCAAAAGTTTTAATTATGTTCAAAGATAAGATCACAAAGTTCACAGATTATTAAGTAATTTAAAAACTACTTAATAATCCTTCACCAATCCTATAGAATCATTATTTCTGTTTATAAAACTAAGGGCTATTTCTAGATGCTTTTCCTTTGGCAAAATTATCCTAGCACTTTATTACTTAAAACACTATATAATATAGGGGTCAAGCCACAAAATAGATGTCAAGATTTACCACAAGTTAAAGACAGATGCTTTTAAAAAGTGTTGCAAGTTGCAATTATATATCTTCAACCTTTACATATGCATTCACATTTAATTTATTCAATTAAGACACCTAGGTGAATTTGCATTCACATTGGACTGTGGATATATTTTTTCCTTTATAAACTAATTGGCTAGGAACACTATGATATATTTCTAAAATAGTTACTGATACTGTAGTGTAGAATTTCTTTTTCTTGCTGAGCCCTTATTACAATGCCACATTAAATAACTTATCTAGTTGAGGCTGTGTCTTATCTTCAGATTAATTTCAGCAAAAATGTTCATATGTGTGAGTTATGAAAGAATTATTTAACACTTGCAAATTTTTAAAGAAACTAAGTTGGTTTGCAGCTCTTTTGAAAAAGTTATGAGGAAAGGGAATGCCATATGTAGATAAGTTTGAGGTAATGATATATTTTTTTTAAGAACTTTTATTGAGATACAGTTAACAGACAATAAACAGCATATATTTAGAGTGCACAGTTTGGTATCCCAGTCTCCCAATTCATTCCCCCAACCCTCCCTGCTTTCCCCACTTGGTGTCCATATGTTTGTTCTCTACATCTGTGTCTCTATTTCTGCCTTGCATTTCCTCTTTCATAGTTGTTAGCATTTGCCTTATGTATTGAGGTGCTCCTATATTGGGTGCATATATATTTATAATTGTTATCTCCTCTTCTTGGAGTGATCCCTTGATCTTTAGGTAATGTCCTTTCTTGTCTCTTGTAACATTTTTTACTTTAAAGTCTATTTTATCTGATATGAGTATCACTACTCCAGCTTTCTTTTGCTTTTCATTTGCAAGGAATATCTTTTTCCATCCCCTCATTTTCAGTCTGTATGTGTGCCTAGGTCTGAAGTGGGTCTCTTGTAGACAGCATATATATGGGTCTTGTTTTTGTATCCATTCAGCCAGTCTGTGTCTTTTGGTTGGTGTATTTAGTCCATTTACATTCAAGGTTTTTGTTTTTGTAGATCCTTTTCTTCTGTTTCCTGCTTAGAGACGTTCCTTTAGCATTTGTTGTAGGGCTGGTTTGCTGGTGATGAATTCTCTTAGCTGTTGCTTGTCTGTAAAGCTTTTGATTTCTCTGTCAAATCTGAATGAGATCCTTGCTGGGTAGAGTATTCTTGGTTGTAGTTTCTTCCCTTTCATCACTTTAAATATATCATGCCACTCCCTTATGACTTGCAGAGTTTCTGCTGAGAAATCAGCTGTTAACCTTATGGTAGTTCCCTTGTATATTTTTTGTTGTTTTTCCCTTGTTGCTTTTAATTATTTTCTCTGTCTTTAATTTTTGTCAGTTTGACTACTGTATGTCTTGGTGTGTTTTGCCTTAGGTTTATCCTGCCTGGGACACTCTGCACTTCCTGGACTTGGGTAGCTATTTCCTTTCCCATGTTAGGGAAGTTTTCAACTATAATCTCTTCCAATATTTTCTTGGGTCCTTTCTCTCTCTCTTCTCCCTCTGGGACCCCTATAATGTGAATGTTGGTGCGTTTAACATTGTCCCAGAGGTCTCTTAGGCTTTCTTCAGTTCTTTTCATTCTTTTTTCTTTATTCTTTTCCACATCAGTGATTTTCACCATTCTGTCTTCCAGGTCACTTATTCACCCTTCTGCCTCAGTTAATCTCCTATTGGTTCCTTCTAGTGTATTTTTCATTTCAGTTATTGTGTTGCATATCTCTGTTTGTTTGTTCTTTAATTCTTCTAGGTCTTTGGTAAACTTTTTGATCTTTGCATCCCATCTTTTTTCAAAGTCCTGGATCCTCTTCACCATCATTATTCTGAATTCTTTTTCTGTAAGCGTGCCTATCTCCTCTTCATTTAGTTGTTTTTCTGGGGTTGTATCCTGTCCCTTCATGTGGTCCAAAGTCCTCTTCTTTTTCATTTTCTCTCTCTTTCTGTGGCTGTGGTTTTCAGTTCCACAAGACGAAATACTGCTGATACTGCTTGATACTGCTGTCTGCCCTCTTGTGGAGGAAGCTCTCTAGGAGGCTCTTGCATGTTTCCTAATGGGAGGAACTGATGGTGGGTCTTATTTTTGTATAAATAAAAATACTCAGAAGTATGAGAGCGAAGCAAACTCTTATGATGACTAAAGGGCCTAACCGTTATGACAGTCATCTAATTCCGAGCAATGATCATGCTAACTTTGTATCTTTGGACAATTTTGTACTCTCTCTGGACCATTTGTTTGATTTTTGTTTGATTAATGTAGGAATTAATTAATCTAGGAGTCCTCTAAGGTCTTTTCCTATAATAATGTTCACAAGTTAGCTTCAACCTGTACCTACTCCTCCCAGTTAATTACATCAGAAAATCATCTGGTTCTATCTCTAAAAAAATTCCCCATCTAGCACCTTCTTTTCTTTTTCACTACTGCAACTTTAGTTCAACTCTGATCTTAATTAAGCTATTTCAGTAGACACACAGTTAGTCTTCTTTCACCTATTCTTATCCCAGAACAATTGTTACCTCATAAAATAGTCAGAGCCATTTTTCAAAAGGTGAATTAGACTGTCATTCACCTGCATAAAATTTCCAGTAGCTTTTCAATATATTTAAAAGACAATCTTATTTCTTATCATGACCTAGAGTAATATCTCTTCTTGCCCCCTTCTGCATCTTTACTTATTTCTCTAACATTCTTTCAGTCACTTTTTATGTCTCAGCCACACTGAACTTGAATTTGCTAAGCTCTTCCTTCTCAGAGGTCTTGGATATGATGTTTGCTTTGCATAGAACGCTGTTTCCTTTATTGTTACAGGGTAGAACTGCCTTGTCATAAAGATCTCAAATTAAATAGCGTCTGCTTAATGAGGCTTTTCTTAACTATAAAAAGTAAATTACTGAGACTTTAGGCTTCAGTTCCAAAATGTAGAGTTTAAAAGTTGTCCTTCCTATCCTTACACCAAGAAAAAGGGGGAGAAACCAAAAATCAGGAACTTTTTTGGCTCCCCCAAAGAACTGAGTTTGCCGGGCAAAATGTACTCCCAAGTCTGAAGAGACAGGTAATTCAGAGTCAGAGCTAAGATCTGTTTACCTACAGCAGAAACTGCTGGAGAAGTAAAACCATTGGAAAACTTAAATAGTAATTTTGTCCATTTTCTGGAGGTTAATTGTGAACCATTGAGTGAGGGAGAAATTCCTGGGGTCTCTGGTCATGTGTGAGGGAGCTCACACTTTATCCCCAGGAAACCAACCTTGTTCTCATAGTGAAAATTCAAGAAGGGGCCATCATGGCTTTGACAGTGGGGGGGGGGGGGGGGGGGGAGGGGAAGTAATCTTCATGAAATACATCCAGAACCTTCTACATGAGAAAGTCCTACTACTCTAGGGAAAAGCCTTGACCAGAGTCTTGCCCCACACAGATAACAGAAAGACATTCCCCTTACTTCAGCCCCCTCTTGTCCTCATGTGTCAAAATAAATAAGAAAGGAGGAAACCTTTATAGGAAGAAACACTTGTAAAGTTCACAGACCAAAGGCAGAGGCCCTTCACCCTCACCTTACCACCACATCAACAAGGTTCCAATACAATAATAGTGGATTACATCTGAGAAAGCTCCAAGACATAAACACGCTCTGAAAAAAGAAAATTTTTTAAAAAAGAGTATTTAGTTTAGCCTACATATGAGAAAAGAGACCAAAACAGTGAGGACAAAACAGGGACACTAAGGAGGTTTTTAGCCTCTGACATATGTAGGTACAACAAATACTAAACACAGCCAAACTTCTAGTGAGCTCTATGTAAGTCATAAGGCTGAAACTTTGCAAAATTATTGATGGACCTCAAACCATGTTTCAGAAAGCTCAGAGAACACAAGACAAGATAACTACTAAAATAACTGTACTAATCATGTTATAGTCAAATTGCAGCAAGTCAAAAAGAAAAATAAAATCTTGAAGAAAGCTGGAGGTTGATGAGGAGGTGGGTAAATTTATCTGTAGAGGAACAAGGGTAGTAATTATATCAGACTTGCCATCAAAATTACATCAAAAACCTTGCAAGCAAGAGGAAACTGGCATGGAATATTTAAAGTGAAGAAAGAAGAAAGAAAGAAACACTAACCTAGAATTCTGTATGTACTGAAATTGTCTTTCAAAATTGAAGGGCAAATTAAAATGTTATCAGACAATAACTAAAGCAATTCATTTGTAGGATACCTGCCCTTCAAGGAATGTTAAAAAAGTTCTTCCAATAGAAAAACAGTATAGGTCAGAAATATGGATCTACATAAAGAGCATTGCAGAAGGAATAAATGAAGATGAAATAAGATAGTTGAGTTTTCTTATTTGGAATTGATTTAAAATAAAATTGATTTGTTTAATGAAAGTGACAATTGAGTGATTATAGCATATGTGTAAGTGAAATAAATGGTACCAATAGCACAAAAGAAAGGAGAGAGGAATTGGGAATATTTTGTTATATAGTATCTGCACTATCCATGAAGCAGAAAGTGTTATTTGAAGGTGGACTTAGATTAGTTAAAAATATGTATGGTAAACTCTAGTTTAAAAAGAAGTACAATTGATCCTCTTAGAGAAGAGTTTTTAAGAAGAAGTATAATGTTTTAAAAACAAGTATAATTGATCCACTTAGAGAAGAGATCAGATGGACTCATAAAATGCTTAATTAAAACAGAAAACCACTGGGAATGAGTAGAACATAGTTATAAATATGGTAGTTGTTAATCTAAGTGCGTTGTTACCTTAAATGTGACGTGTCTAAATACACCAACTACAAAACAGAGATTGTTAGAATGGATTTATTTTTTAAAAAGCAACAAGATCCAATTGTATGTTGTCTAACAAGGAACACCCTAAATATAAGGATTATGGGAAGAAAAAATTAAAAGTGTGAAGATATACCATGCTAAAGCTTTCTAAATAAACCAAAAATAGCTATAATAGTTTGAGAAAAATCAGTTTTCATAACAGGGAAAATTATCAGAGATAAAGAAGAGGCTACATAATGATAAAGGGGGTCTCTCCTCCACAAAGACATTATAATCTTAAGTGAATATTAACAATATAGTATCTAAATAGGTGAGGCAAAAAACTAATGTAAATAGGGAGAAATAGATGAATTCACAATAATATTTGAAAACTGGAAGTCCATCCCTGGTAAGTAATTCAAGCGGGTAGAAAAATCAGTGAGTCTATTGTTGACCTGAAAAGCAGTATCAACCATTGTGATCTAATTGACATATATAAAATGCTTCAGTAAACACCAAAAGAGTACACATTCTTCTCAAGCTTGCATGGAACATTCATTTACAAAAATAGACAAAATATTGGACAATAAAACACACCTTAATAAGTTTAAAAAGTAGAAATCATACAGCATATGTTCTGAGGCAACAGTGGGATTAAACTAGGAATCAACTGAAATATGGCTGGAAAATTCCAAAATATTTGGGAATTATGCAACAGACTTATGAATGACACATGGGTCAGTGAAGTCTCAAGTGGAGTTTGAAGACATTTCAAACTAAATGAAAACAGGATTGAAAATTTGTGAGATGCAGTGTAAACAGTTCTTAGGTAGGTATGTAGAGCATGAAACATGCATATTGGAAAATTAGGAAGATTGAAATCACTAAACTAAGCTAATTATCTAAATTCCCTCTATATTCCTAGAACCCAGAGAATAGTCTGCTATACAAGTTTGTTCCTAAAGTCATTACATTGGCAGCAAGATGCTGTTATTTTTTTGTTTTTTTATTGTTTTTTTATACAGGATTTTTTAATGTTATTGAAGTATAGTTGATTTACAATGTTGTGTTAATTTTTGCTGTACAGCAAAGTGACTCAGTTATGCATATATATACTTTCTTTTTCATATTATTTTCCATTTATCACAGGGTATTAAATACATGGTATCATTTATATATAGAATCTAAAATATGACACAAATGAACTTGAAACAGAAGCAGACTCACAGATACAGAAACAGACTTGTGTTTGCCAAAGGGTAGGGGGAGTGGGGGAAGGATGGATGGGGAGTTTGGGATTAGCAGATGCAAACTGTTGTATACAGAATGGATGAACAAGGTCCTACAGTATAGCACAAGATATTGTTTTAATTACCTATAATAACCTTATAGCAGACAGCAGTGAATCTTGAAGAAAACACACTTTCTAGGAAAGTGCTTTTGGTTTACCTCAAAGTGTAAATGAAGTACATTATACTTACATAATCTAAGAGTGAAGCTCTCCACTGAAGGATGTAATTTCATTCAACCATTTTCAGTATTCACTATTTTAATAACATTGAGCTAACATTGTATTGTAAACTCCACAATTTGTTCTATTTAACATTGTTTTAGTTACTTGGTTTTTATTTATAGGTAAATTTCTTTCTTACTTTCACAAGTGCTTTATTGTCTTTTTAAAAATTTTCTCCCCTTCCCAGTCTCAATTTGCATTTAGAACACTTGTTCTAGAAATACACAGACAGATTGAAATTTTGTAAGACACATTAAGTGCTGCAGTAGGTTGAAGAAATGAGGCCTTTAGGGAAATAGCAGAAGCTCCTCCAAATATAAAGCTCTGGTTATGATCCTGTTGTGAAATCCATCTGTTATATTTGTGGGGTACAAAAAGATATTAACTGATCAACAAAGTCCTCTTGAATGTTCTGTCTGATTTTTAATTTTGATGCATGATCTAGTGATCTATAGGATTGGTGTAGCTCCTACCCTTGGCTGACCAGCCTTTATTTATAAAGAGATAAAGAAAAAAAAAAAAAAAAGATGTACACTACCCTAGGTTTTATTTTTTCATCTTCCATAATCTTCCTCAAATGAGTTCTATAAAAAAAGAAGTATATCGATTTCTTTCTATTTGTTGTCATAAAAATACTATCCTAAGTGTTAAACTGTCATGACTTTTTATCAACAGTATTTGGAAGAAACTAAAAAAAGAACTCTTCAAATAGCTGCACAAGAAGAGTTGACATTATCTGTCTCCTTTCAGAAATTTTGTTTTTAATTTCAAGGGTGATACATGCTTGTTTAAAATATTTCACCTGTGTAAATTAAAAAGTTAAATTTCTCCTGACTCAGCCCTATGTAATTTTACTTCTCATTCAGACAACCTAACACCTACCAGCTTGGCTTATATAATTAATAACTTTTTACTCTGCAACCTTCATTGTATTTATATATACATGTGTGATATTTTATCTATTCTATACTTATTCAATTATTTAAATAGCTATAAGTTATTCAATGCAAAGGGAGTAGTAGAATGTGTTTCACCATTTCTGTAAGCCACTGTGATAAATGTATAAGCTTCTACCATAGCTTACACACACAGGCACAAACATAAACGTACACACACAAGTACATCCAAGTTTTGTGTAAGAGTTTCCATTTCTTGGAATTGCTGCACCACATTTTATGTGAGTTTATTTATATTAATAATGATTGGATTGCATTAAATGTATGCATTAATTTAGAAAAAAAAGTCTTTACAATCATATTATCTCATCCAGATAAAGTTTTGTTTCTTCATCTATTCTCTTTCATGTCCTGCAGAGATTTTTATTAGATTTCTTATAAATATCTCGCACATTTATTTTTAGCTTAATACAAAATACTTTAAAAATGTGATGGTATGAGAGGCTTTTCATTATATGCTCAATTTTTTATGGATATTTTGTATTGTTACAAGTGCAGTTGACCATTGGTATACTTTAAATTATTGCCCATATTATTTTAGCCAGAAAAATATTTTGCTTCCTGTTTTTTGTTTTTAATCTTTTGATAATATAAAATTGCTGAATATATACACAGGTTAGGAATTTGCAGGGGAGGAAAAGGGGGATATAGTAACTGAAATCTCCATTTCTTTTAAGAAGTGATTTTGAGGAAGATGCCTCAAGTATTATTTATTAAAATAATAAACTCTCTGAGGTGCCTGGAATACAGTGGGTGGAAGATAATGTTTCGTAATAAATTAAAAGAATGAGTAAATGAGTGATGATTAAATTAAAGACTAGATAACTGAATATTTCTACCAAACCATATTAATTGGTTGCTGTAGCTAAGATTATATGTTACCCACAAAAATTTTGTTTCCTCTTACTTCCAGGTACCATGGCTAGACTTTATTTCTGAGTTTTTCTTGCAGTTACATATACCTGTGTAACTAATTTAGCCCGAGAGGAAGTAGAACATGGGCCCCAAGGCTATTGGTATGGCATCTTCATTGCTTCTCCCATTTCCATTGATTACAGCCTACACAAAGTAGAAATCTCACATGGAACATGCAGTACCTTTAGGCAATGACAGAGCCACGCACAGTATAGAATCTGAAGCAGGGCTGCTTGCAAACTTAGGACACATACCCAGAATCGGTCGTGACAGGAGAAAAAAAATCAAACAAGCTACAATAACAAAACAATCTTGTCATTGGGTCTTTTTTGTTACAGTAGCATGCCTTAGTTTAATACTGTAATAACACCTCTTTTAGCATCTCTGTATTTTTACCCAATTGACTATTCTCTACTTGAAATGTCTCTAGCTTAACTTTGTGACACCGCACTTTCTAATTTTCTCCTGCTTCTTAGCCTCCTTTGCTAGCTCCACCTTTTTACCTAAATTCCAAGCCCAGACTTGGCTTACTTATCTTTTCTACAAACACTCTGACCTAAAAATATCTCATTCATACTTATGAATCAAAATACTACATTTTATGGAGATAGCTCAAATTGCCTTTCTAATTTTATCCTCTGAGTTCATGATTCATATATCCAATTCCTTTCTTAAAAGAGTTAGTATGATGTAAGAGCATGGATATATATGAGAGCATGGATTCTGCAACCAACCTAGCTCTGACACTTAGTAAATGTGTAATTTTGGACAAATCATTTAACCACTTAGTGTCATATTTTTTCTCATTATACTATTGTGATAATAAAAGGGGTTACCTCATATGACTGCACTGAGGATGGAATGAGTTTATATAGTCCATTGGTATATGAAGTACTTAAAAGTCTAACGGGCACAGAGTAAAGGTTGTTCCCATTATTTGAATTTTTCTTGGGGTATTTCACTAATATCTAAAATATGTCTAAAACTGAACTTTTGATTGTCCCCCAAAGCTTCTTTTTTCCTCCAAGCTGCTCTATTACAGTAAATGACAGCCAACTACCAGGTTCTACAAATTAGAAACAGGATTCATAGGTTTCCTCCACCCTGAGATATATATGTATATACATTGTATATACATGCAAGATAACACACACACACACACACATATATGCCTTCAATCAATCTACTCCATTACACCATGTTAGCTACGTAACTATAAGATGCTGTTTTAACCAAGGCTTCCATTATTATCTTCCCACTGGATTACTGCCTCCATATTATTCATGACAATTTATACCTCATACAGTCTACATTCACACAATAATGGCTAGTACCATCTATTTACTGTTTTATATTTGGTTTGGTTTTAATTTTTTTTAATTTGGTTTTTTGATTTTTTTTTTATATTTGGTTTGGTTTATAATTTCCATATGATACAAGTCACCATTTTGGATGTAATTTTATATAAGTTTTGGTACATTTATACAATCACGTAGCCAGCATCACAATCAAGATAGAGAATACTTCTGTCATCCCCAAATATTCCCTTTTGCTCCTTTGTTATCAGTTTCCATATCCTAATTTCCCTCTGTGCTGGGCAAACATTGATCTGTATTCTATCCCTATCATTTTACCTTTTCCAAATTATTACATAAAAGGAATCATACAGTATACATCTTTTTTGAGTTTGGCACCTTTCATTTACCACAATGGTTTCAGATTTATTCTTAATATATCCTTTTTTATCACTGAATAGCATTCAATTTTTTGGATACACCACTGTTTGATTTTAGATATACATGTATTTACAATTAATATACAGGCATACCTTGGAGATATTGTGGGTCCAGACCACTGTGATAAAGTGAGTATCACAGTAAAGTGAGTCACTTGAATTTCCCAGTGCATATAAAAGTTATGTTTACAGTACTGTAGTCTATTAAGTGTGCAATAACATTATATCTAAAAAACAATGTAAATGCCTGAGTTAAAAATACTTTATTACTAAAAACTAACAAAACTTCAATTTGTAAAAAATACAAAAAAATCTGCTTGCAAATGAATTCATGTGCTGTTTGGCAGTGTTTAGTTCTTTGTGGGTTGATAGATTGAAATACTCAATTTTTTACTGGCTATTGGCCAGAGTCCTCCTTCAGTTCCTTGCCAAGTGGGACTCTCTAGAGGGCAGATCACAACATAGCAGCTGACTTCCTGAGGGTGAGCAAGAGAACAGGAGAGAGAAAACATGCAAGATCAAAGCCACATTCCTTTTATAAATTTATTTCAGAAGTGATATCCAATTATTTCTGCTATATACTGTGCATTAGAAATGAATCAATAAGTTCATTCCAAACTCAAGAGGAGGAGATTATGCAAGAACATGAATACAGATTGGGAAACATTCAGGCATCTTAATGGATGCCTATTACGTAGTATACCTTCTTATTTTAATTAGCCTTTGCACAGTATGTCAGTTTCTGTCCTTCCACCATTAACCTATACATGTCTTCATGATAAAAGTTAGTATCTTGGAGACAGCATGGATTTAGGTCTTATCTTTTACCCAGTCTGAGCAATTTAGATGCATATATGTATGTGTGTGTGTATATATACATATGTGTATATATATATGCATATATATATAATTTTTATTGGAATATAATGGATTTAAAATGTGTTAGTTTCAGGTATACAACAAAATGAATCAGTTTATACATATACATATATCTACTCTTTTTTTTGTTTTTTTTCAGATTATTTTCCATATAGGCCATTACAGAGTATTGAGTAGAGTTCGCTGTGCTATACAACAGGTTCTTATTAGTTATCTATTTTATATATAGTTGTGTGTATATGTCAGTCCCAATCTCCCAGTTTATCCCTCCTCCTTTTATACCCTGGTAACCATAAGTTTGTTTTCTACATCCCTGATTCTACTTCTGCTTTATAAGTTCATTTGTACTCTTTTTTAATATTCTGCATATGTGATATCATATGATATTTGTCTTTGTCTGACTTACTTCACTCAGTATGACAGTCTCTAGGTCCATCCATATTGCTGCAAATAGCATTATTTTGTTCTTTTTTATGGCTGAGTAATATGCCATTGAATATATGTACCCAAATTTAAATAACAAAAAATATGCATTTGTAAGAACAAAATAAATGCATATATTTTTTAGTTATTTAAATTTGTCTATTAACAATAGGGCTCAGGAAATTATACCTAATGATAAGATAATATAATAACAGATACACAATCAATATGAATATGCAAACTCTGGCACCACAGGAAATTGATCCCTCCCTCCAAAATATCATGGAATGATTGAGCGTGTGTGAAATCATGAAGTGAAACACTTTAATTGTAGAGTTTATCAATATAGGATGTTAGTTTTTATGTGATGAAAGATACTAAGATGGAGGGAGTTTTAATGTTGGCCGTGCATGATACACAAACCTTTTCGTGAGCATGGACCCATTGTCATACTTCATTTGCTGTGAAGTGAGTTCCTTTATCAGAAGCAATGCTATGTGGAATAGCATAATGGAGGATAAGGCATTTTGTAAGTCCATGGACGGTATAGCTTTGGCAGAGGTGGGAAAGGCAAATCTGTGTCCAGAGTAAGTACCTATTCCAGTAAGAACAAAACAGAATACTGTCTTTCCATGATAGAAGTGGTTCAGTGTAATCAACCTGCCGCCAGGTAGCTGGCTGATCACCCTGGGGAATGGTGCCACATGGAGGACTCAGTGTAGGGCACTGCCGCTGGCAGATTGGGCAGCAAGCAGTGACTATAGCCAGGTGGACCTTGGTGAGCGGAAGTCCACACTGCTAGCCTCCACACCTGCCATCACGGTCTCTTTATTCATGAGCCCATGTGGCAGTGACAGAGGTGACTGGGGAACAAGCCTGACTGATGTCCAAAAAACAAGTCATCTTGTCCACTTGATTATTAAAATGTTTCTCTGCTGAGGTCACCCTTTGATGAGCATTCATGTGGAATACTGTTATGACTTTGTTAATGTAACATTTGTCAAGTGGAGCACAGGGTGCCTAATGGTGAGCCATTGTTCAACCACAGAATACAAGAGAAATTGAAATAGAGAAGTTTATTACACTCAGGTCCTGGAAGAAGTACACGGCACATCTCAAGGTGCTACACGGGAAGGTCAAGGCAGTATGCAGACAGAGAGAGAGGCAGGATCTTGGGTACATGCCTTTATCAAGGTCCGTGGGTGAAGTGCTAGAGGGTTCCCAGGCTAGAGACAGATTTAAAACCCGAGTGGGGTTCTGTTATTCCCCACAGTAGCCTTATATAAGCAGTGTGTAAGGCATACAGATGCTGGGAGGCAAAGGAGACTGTTGATCACAAGGGCTATTGGGGAGGTCATATCAGAAACTTACATCTCCTTGTGATTCTGCAGACCAGTATCTAGGGTATGCACTTGCATAAGGGAGCTAGTGTCAGGTTAAGGCTGCTGTAAGCCACTTGGCCAAATAAAATGGTTGTTGAAAAGTTACAATATCATGGAGTAGCTTAGCTAAACTCTTGAAAGACACAGTACCTTCACATTTTTTGCGCATTCAGAAAAGTCTATCCACATACTTCTTCCCTAAATTTCCATATCATCAATTTCCCAATCATGTTCCTTCCAAGTCCTTAACCATTCAGCCAAATTATTGGCCATGACCCATTCATTGGTATGTAATTGCATATCTGACCATTTCTTCTTCCAAACAAAATGAACAACCAGGTGCACTGCTGGAAGTTCTCCTCACTGGAGGGATTTCCTCTAGCACTGTCCCTCAAGGATACCCTGGCAAGGGACCAGAGTGTTGCAGTTGTCCATTTTCAAATGGTGCCTGAGTATCATGCAGAACCATCTTTAACCTGCCCTAGTCTTTTGCTCTCTCTTAACTGATCATAATTGAATCCACATGAGACTGTAAGTGCACGCTGGGAGGGAGAATGCAGCTTAGTAATACTGGGGACCATAGGCATTTGAGACACTTCTTCATGTAACTGACTTGTGCCTGCAGGGCTTTCTTGGGCTTGATTATTTTGATCTCGGAGAGACAGCAATGAGTGGTCCTGAAGAGAGACCTTAGTTCCCTGCCCAGGAATTGAACCTGGGTAGCCTGGATGAAAAGCAGGAGTCTTAACCACTCGTCCACTAGGGACTAGAGGCTCGAAGCAAAGTGGCCCTAGCTCTTTCCCCCATTTGAAAGCAAGAATGTTTCAAGGAGGCAAAATCTGTAAAATCAGGTACAAAGTTTATTATTAGAGACACAGCACAATGTATGGGAGAGCACACAGAGAAACAGTTTATTTGTTTAAGACAAAAGTAAGGCAGAAATACACACCCAGAGAGAAAGGGTACGGGTGTCCTCTCTGATGAGGAGGAGTGCAGTTGAGTCAGAAGCTAGGCAGAGATACACAGCCGGAGAGGAGTGTGGGTGCGCTGAATGAGGAGCGCAGTTAGGAGGTAATTTAAATCACTTATAAAGGACAGTCCTTCTGGGTCTTTGTTTACCTTTGGCCAATTGTTTCTTTTTCACACCTGACTGGTCCTAGGACCCTCCCCAAGATGCATGCACAGCTTTTTGCTAAGATGGATCCCACTTCAGAGGCCTGTGGGTACATGTTCACACATATTATGGGGTGGCGCCTCCTCCCTTTTTGACCCTCAAGGAGCCTTCCTAAGCATGTGCAGACAGGCAAGTTTTCCTTGACCTCAGAATTGAGTACCACATCTCTTTACTTCAGCAAAGCTCAGCTTCTGCCACTAGCTTTGTCCTTGGAGTGTGTGGGTGAGAACAAAGCTTCAGTTTTACTCCACTTGACAAACACCAGCTCTCCAGCCCAGGGGCCCATCTATCTCCTGCCTCAATTTGAGGATGATGAAATGTTGCTGTGCACACCCAGCATGAAGGTTTGTTGGGTCAGTAATACCCAGTTTATGATGGGAATCTCAGGTTGCATGGTAACTAGGTTGCACAAGGTTTAGTGTCAGTTTCTACTAAGGCACAGGAACAAGAAAATACTTGTGTCTCAGAAAGAGAATAGTTATCCATAGAGGATGACAGAGCTTTGCTCCAAAATCTTAAGGGCCTCAGCTATGATTCACCAATAGGGACTTGCTAAAGCCTCCAAATAGCATCTCTATCACTGACACTTTAGCACCATTTAATCTCCTGGATCATATAGCCTAAGCATCAGAGCAGTTTGCACAGCTGCCAGGACCTCTTACAGAGGCCTCTTGTTTTGGGCCTCATTTAAAACTAGCAGCTTTTCAGATTACGCAAAATATGTTACCTCCAATATCCAGAGTCCACTAGGCCGCTTTTTGGGTTGTGAGAGAGGCCAGATGCAAAAACTGATCCTTCACCTCAGGAGGGATATCTCAGCACAGCTCAGACCACTGAAGTCAAAGGCCCCTGGCTTTTTGTTAAATCTGTTTCCAACCCACTAACATGCAAATGTCTTACCAATAAGTCTAGAAGAGTGGCTGCTTCTTGCTCACTAGGTCTAGTCAGAATAATGTCATCAATGTAATGGACCAGTGTGATTTCTTGTGAAAGGGAAAGATGATTATCTTGATTTCTGCAAACTAAATTGTGACATGGGACTGGAGAGTTGATATACCTCTGTGGGAGGACAACAAAGGTGTATAACTGGCCTTGCCAACTGAAAGGAAACTGGTTCTGGTGGTCTTTATTGACAGGTATGGAGGATAAAAAAACATTTTCCAAACCAGTAGTTGTACCAGGTACCAGGGTATGTGTTAATTTGTTCAAGCAATGAAACCACATCTGATTAATGCAGATGCAATTGGAGTTACCACCTGCTTAAGCTTCTCATAATCCACTGTCATTCTTCAAGAGCCATCTGTCTTCTGTAGAGGCCACACTGGCAAGTTGGATGGAGATGTGGCGGGAATCACAGTCCCTACATCTTTCAAGTTCTTTATGGTGGTACTAATCTCTGTAATTCCTCCAGGAAAAAGATATTACTCTTGGTTTTCTATGTTCCTAGATAGAGACAATTTTAGTTTCCTCCTCTTGGCCTTTCTTACTGTAGTAGCTCTCAGTCCTCAAGTCAGGGAACCCATATGGGAATTTTGCCATCTGCAAAGTATGTATATTCCAAATACGCATTCAGAACTGGGTAAATAATGATAGGATAAGTTTGAGCACCTACTGGCCCCACTGTGAGATAGACCTAAGCTAAAACTCCACTGATCACTGACCTTCATGAGCCCCTACTCTAACTGGTGGACCAGAGTGATATGTTGATTCTTCTAGAATCAGTGTCAGCTCAGAGCCAGTGTCCAGCAGTCCCTGAAGGTCTGGTTATTTCCCTTTCTCCAATGCACAGTGATCCTGGTAAAAGGCTGTAGGTAACTTTGGGGAAGGCTGAAATATTAAGAGTATAAATGTTTGTCTGTGTACTGGGATTCAAGTTACACTTGTGTTCACTTCATGTAGGACTTTTATGCTTATACACGTCAAGTGAAGAATTGAATAGGCTTCCTCTCTCTTTCAGTCCTAGGAACACCTTGATCCATTAACCAACACCATAGTCCTGTATAAGCAGACAATTCTAATTGTTACTTTGGCTCTGCTGTCCGTTATGTTAGACACACCCACCTTGCTTTCGGTGATTGAGTTCTGCCACTTGGCCCCTGCCACCCCAGAACCCGATTACTGCTATTCCATTTAAGGTTCTCAATTGAGTGGCTGCAAGTCCCACTGTAAGGTTTGACCTACAGAGAAGAGCAATCACAGAACTCTTCAAGGGTGATGTGGCTCCCCTCACAAATATATTTTTCACAGTATTGATGAAATCTGTCTTCTGGCCATCCCAGTCTGGGTAAGTCTTAAATGACAAATACACTCTAACATTCCAATCTTTCTAAGCCTTTGAATCCTTTCCTATACCATAAACCCAAGGCAGTTCCAGTATTTCCAACTTACTCACTGTGGGCCAGCTTTTAGTGTATGTTTCAATCAACCAAACACACTGTCAGAGCCCTTTTTAACTCCCAGAGCTACAGCTTTAAATGGAGAACCTATTCTTAGTGATTCCATATGTATCTATCATCTATCTATCTATCTATCTATCTATCTATCTATCATCTATCTATCTATCCATTTATCCACCCATCTATATTTTATAAGGAATTTATATATGTATGTATGTATGTATATTTATATATACCTATGTAAAATCGGCTCATGCATTATAGAGTCTGAGAAGTCCCATGATCTGACTTCTGATAGTCGGAGGCCCAGGAAAGTTAATGTACTTCCAGTTCAGGTCCAGAAACCGAAGAGCTAGGAAAACTGAAGGTACAAATGCAGGAGAAGACCAATGTCCTAGCTCATCCAGTCAGGTAGAGTGTGGATTCTTCTTTACCCTGCCTTTTTATTGTATCCAGCTGTCAACAGATTGGATGGTGCCCACCCACGTCAGGGGAAGCTATCTGCTTTATTCAGTCTACAGACTCAAATGCTAATCTCAGTCAGAAACGTAGTCACAGGCACACCCAGAAATAATGTTCAACCAGATATCTGGGTACTCAGTGGCCTGGTCAAGTGGACAACTAAAGTTAACCATCACATCCGTCTTAGAATTCAAACTAATTTAGTAGTCCAGTGTACTCAGAGTGCTGATAGTCTCAAGAAAACTGCGATTGTGTGGTTCACCATTTTTTTGTTATTTCAGGCCCAGTGCACTTTCTAGCTTTTTACACAACAGGTGGAAGAGGACATCCCAGATTTGTCTCTTAAAAGTGTATATGATATCATGGCATGTCTCTGTTTAAAATTATCTAGTGAATTGTAATTGTATTTAATACAAAATTCATACTTGTTGCCATGGTCCTGCATGACTTTTATTCTGCCTTCTTCTCCTAGTTCTCCTTTTTTTTTCCTATTCTTTTTTCTTCTTACTCATCTCTCATATATTGTACTCCTTGCAGCCCACTATCAGTTCCTCAGATATGCTGAAATGTTTATCACCTGATGGGCTTTCTACATACTGTTCTCTCAAATTCTTCCTCTCAGATTTTAAACTGGTTTATTGATTCTGAATACTTAAGATTAGTTCCTGGTTTAAATATCATCCTAAAAGATGTAAGAGACTTTATGTCCATGACCTTCTGTTTCCTTTAGACGATAATTTCTAATAATTGTATTTCTTTTGGTGTGAGTACTTAATTTCTTTGTTTTCCCAAAGCAAGCATCTTGCGAGTTGATACAGTTTCCATTTTCCTCAATGTTAAGACTTCAAGCTCTTGAAGAATTTTCCATGCATAATAGGATATTTACATATATTTACTGTTTGCTTTGGTAAGCATGAACCTTGTCATTTTTGAATGTCTAATTGTATACTCACTGGTTTCATTGGAGTCAAGGCTGATTTGAGGAAAATAACTTTCCTAAAGAATGATTTAGCATAAAGATTAACTTAAAAGACCAAACATGTGGTATAGCTTTTGTTTTCTTTTACCCTTGACATACTTTTTTTTGTAATCCCATATGCTTAGAGTTGTTAATTATTCCCTATCTTACTTTACTGTGTCTGTTGTGTCTGGTTATATTCCATGGTTTCTCAGAGGAAAGCACAAAAAGCCAGGTGTGATGTTAACAAAATACATACACCATATGAAAAATTGGTAGGTATTATACAACATACATTACATTGAAAGTTATTCCTACGCTAATATCATATACTCATCAAACTCAGCTTTTAAGACACGCCCACTGAGTTATTTTTATATTTATTTGAGCCATGTTCTCCAGTTGTCTGTTGGTTTTTAGTAACATTTAAATGAAGCACAATTTCTTTAACAGTATTATGTTGTTTGATATTGCTAACTTTGCACTAATTGATTCCTAAGGATTTAGAAGCAATGTAGAGTTAGACAGCATTTCTAAAACCCTTTTCTCTTATGTGAACTTCTTTATCATAATTTAAAACTTTTCCAACTAATGGTTAAGAGTGCACATCTTTTATACAGACAACATCCAAAATTATGTTTCAAATCCTGAGATTTATCATAACTTTCAGCTTCTGCAATGGGACCCAAAGTTGAACACTTAGAGACTTGAAGAGTCCTTATTTTCCTTTCTAAATACTGTCTTATTTTTATTCATTTCCTATAATACTACTTTATTTTCCCATGCTTTTCTGCCCTCCAAAATACAAGAATTTGGGAATGTATTCAGAATTTATTGACCTTTGTGAATTATCATTCACTTTTATAGTAACTCCTAATGGTTCTAATCACATATGAACGTTATTGATATGCATCTACATCTCTCCACCTCCACTACTATAAGTAACGTCTGCTTAATTTTTCTAATAAAATGATAACTGAAATATTTGACATTCTCCACATTTTAATGAGGGGCAAGGTTATCCTAACAGTTATGATTCCTTTAGTCCATTGTGCACAGTCTCTGTTCTAATGTGCAAAGTGCTTTCTATCACTATATCAGGATGCTTATATAGACTTATGTTAGTCTTCTCAATGGCTTCACTTCCTCAAAGTTATTTTACTTCCAATATATTTAAAAGTTCTGCCTGATTATTCAGAACTGTTTTAAAAAGTCACTCGTTTTCCTTTATTCTGCTACGTAAATATTAACGTCCATGAAAGCTTTGCTTTCAAAGCCCGTTCTATCTTCATTATGAGGTTTATCCTGGTGGTGTATTTTAGGCTACTTCTCTTAAAAACTCTTATTATAGTACAACCATCTTAATAGTAAAGGGGAGGTTATGACTCAAAACTGTAGTCTAATATTAGTGAGTTAAGAATCAATTTTTTGAAAGACTCAGCTTGAATAAGTAACGTCTACTTAATTTTTCTAATAAAATGATAACTGAAACATTTGACACTTTCCACATTTTAATGAGAGGCAAGGTTATCCTAACAGTTATGATTCCTTTAGTCCATTGTGCACAGTCTCTGTTCTAATGTGCAAAGTGCTTTCTATTACTATATCACTCAATTCTTGTATTAATTCTGTAGGATTAGGAACTATTACTATTTCCACCTTACAGATGAAACCATGGTTTACAGAATTTATTTCAACTCTTATTTAGCTAATATGTAGCAGAGTGAGGATTTAAATTCAGGTCATTTTTTACCCCAGAGAAATAAAATAATTGTAATGAATAACTACTCTGTCTTAGAAAACTTGATAAGAAGTTTTAAAAATGCCATATTATCTAATCTTGACAATAAGACTCTGCCAATTTGAGCAGAGAGATGTTAAAGATTTGCTGAAGGTTGTACAGGAATAAGGTATCAGAGATGGGTCTTGTGAGTCCTAAGACCGTAGGCTATACCCATTATTCCACTCTACAGTTATGGCTATGTTCAAATAGGCCCAGGGTTTTTTGGTTTGTTTGTTTGTTCCCCCCCAACACACACTTTTTCCCCACTAGCTTGAAAGAGTTCACAACTGTACAACTTCTTTAAGCGGTGCACTGAATTTAGTTCGAAGGGCTCTAATGATGAAAAGTTGGGAAAAAAATTATGTGGGAGGAAAGTGTTGGTTTCCTTTTCCCCTAATTATTGTGCCCAACATTTGGATTATAAACCTGAATTTTTCCTGAATTTTGAAATGTTATTATCTGTTATAATTCACTTGAAATCTTTGCATGTCCCCAACGATATTTACATTCTGTAAGAAAGTGAAATTCCACAACAGGAAAGGATTTGAAGAACACTCACAGAGAAGTCTTATCAGTCAGAATTGGGGGAGAATTGTACTTATACTAAGGTTCTTATATCAAGTCTCCTAAGATAAGTAAGGTGGATTTTTAAGTTCACAAATGCATGCATTTACTCAAGATTTGGTTTTTCAAGAGGCAGATATCAGTTGTTTGGCATCCTGTTGGCACCAGAAAGAGTGTTACAGAAATGAGTAAGATAGTTTTGAGATGAATTAAAACTTAAAGTGTGTAGAAAAATGGAGTTTAAATGATTAACTCTTGGATAAATAGCCTGCTTTTTTAAATATATAAGACAGCTATAACTCTGTTGATGGAAGGCAGAATTAGGTAAGATAGGAGACTAAAGAGGAAAAGATGCATTAATAGAAAGTGGGAAAATATGTGAATGATTTTATTGTAAAGCAATGATGTGACATTTTGAAATGGATAGAAGAAACAAATCTGAAAGAGGTCCGTAAAGAAGATCATGTTAATTTCATTCACATTTTTATATCTCTGACACAAGGTATTTTAAAAATGTATATATTTAGCTCTACTACCATCAAAACTCTGCTAATGAGATTAAAGCCTTGAGTGTATGGGTTTTGCCTAAAGGACTATCTGTTTAGGCCTATGGCAACGGTTGCAAATAATTTTGAAGTGAGAGTATGGGTTAAGTAAACCAAATATGTCACCACTACTCAAAAAATAGTACAACCTACATGAATTACCATTTCAAAACATCCACTTCATTTTAAAAATGACCATCATTATTTCATTTCATATTGCTTCTTTTAATAGTCCACGTGAACCATATGTGAAAAAATTCATCATTAACAATCAAGAAATTTTTCAAATAAAAAATAAAATAAGAGCTAATACTGGTACAGTTATGACAAAATTAGCATATTCATTTACGCATAGCATGTCTATCAAGAATCATTCAGCTTAATCTTTGACATCCTCTACATTAATGAATTTATCTTGGTAAAAGAATTCAAAAGAAAGAAATCACATGAGCATGAATAGTTGTACTATAATTTGTAACTGGAAATATGCAGATTATTATATGGGATAGTTATTTTAAGTTGGACCAGGACAGCGTACATGTCACATTTTGACTTTTGGCCAAGACAGGGCAACTAACTTACTATGATTTCTAATGACTTTTAACAATTACTTAAAATCTTACATTCTTTCAGTGGCACCCAAGGCCAGTTTGTTTATTGATGACTTTCACCTGGCATAACCAATTTGAGAGTTTGGCTTTGCTAGCTATTTTGCCAAAAGACAAAATAGCTTTGCTTTCAGGTTCAGAGGATTCACCATCAAAATAACCACTCCACACTTTAATAAGCAAGAAAGAAGGAAATTTATTATATTAGTAGTAAGTAAAGACAAGCAATACGTGTATATATATGTACATACATCATCAATTTGGGAGCACTTACATTGCCACGTAAGTTCCTCGTTCCAGAGAACATTTATCACCAAATTGAGAGAACAAGCAACATATAAAGAGATAGAAGTGCATACATCACCAGTTTGGGAGAATTTCATCCAGATCCAAGCAATGCCGGCAAGTCCCTGGAACAGCGGTCTCGAGTCCCCAAAGGTCCTGAGTGGTGTGTCCCCCCCTTGGGTGAGACTTCAGAATACTGCTCAAAGGATTCCTGCTTTTAAAGCCAAACTGCAAGATGATGATCATCGGCTTATGGGCAGACGTGCAGCTCTTGCTATGTTGTTAAATGCTTGTACTCAGAACGTTCGCTGATTCCGGGGAACTGGCCAGGTTCCCAGGGCCCAGGAAGCTTTGTGACTTACTCCCTCTGCTGGTTCTCAAGACCTGCTGGACTCATTCCCTTCCTTATCTGTTGGTCCTCAGGACCTAACTTTCACAGCTTCTGCTGGTCACCAGTTTGACATGTAACTCTTTTCAGGGTCTCTGTTCAGTCAAAGGCCTGTTATTGCCTCTGAAGCCTGAACAAGACTACTTTTATTAACTTTCCCAACACTAGCTGACCAGGGCAGCATGAAGGACCTCATTACAGACTATAAACTCCCTGAAATCAACACTCATCACACAAATCTTGGCAGTTCAGTTTGGAGGTGAAGTTGGTTCTTATGTGAATAAAAATGAACTTCAGGATCTAGCACCTGGATATCTCTTGATTCCCAGTGTTGTAGTGTATCCTTTTAAAGGCCTTATATGAATATGCTCTAGGAAATCCTGTGATTCCTTTCAGCTGTTCAAGCCTATGACTTCTTTACAATAAAAATGGAATATAGAGAAAGAACATTAAGTGCAAAACTGGTATTAATGCCTCAATAAACAGTGATAAATCCTTTATAGACTATTATGTAAAGGTTTTAATTACAAATTTCATTTTAAAACAGAAAAAAGTTTTTAATATCATGTTGAAAGAAACTATTGAACTATTACTAAATTATGATCTTAAATACATTTAAACTATATGTAGGCAGTGATATAACACATTCAAATTCTCTAAAGGCTAATGCTTATCAATGTCCTAAAATATGGTTAATTTCTATCTATTTCTGGTCCTGATCTTTACACTGCATAAAAAAATTTTTAACTCAGATTTTGATGTATCATGAAGATTTGTTGATCTACTTTGAAAGGGAATATATTTAACTTATTAACAACTAACATTGTGATAACAAGGAAATGCATTTGTTACCTAAAAATTTTGTGCAATGAAGTAATGGAAGTCATTCTGAAACAACTGATTCTGCTCAGGTTTAAAAAAAAAAATGTTATTACCACATGTCTAAGTGATCAGTTTCTAAGTTATCACACCCTAAAGAAACTCATGGCATACGAGCAGGATAAAATAGCATTTTCTTCTGCTTTTTCTTGTTAATTGCAAAATATTCTCAACTCTCATGTCCAGAAAGGAAAGCCTTCATTAACTGCATGTATGCACCGTTATTTCTTTTTATCTTTGTTGCAAATTAGTTCAAAATATCCCCACCCTATTGCATCCTGTTTTGAACATTGTTTATCTTAAAACAGTGGTATAAAATAGTCTGTAAATGACTGATTACTTTTTTATTGTAGGGTTTTTACAAACTACCTTAATTAAGAATTCAGTAATAACTATTGGGTGATGCTACCATGAATGTTTCTTTCTAATTAATATAAACTCATTTGTTATGTTTAAATTTCAATATGGAATGTCTCTACCCAGCTTTTCCATGATTCCCCTCAAAAATTGAGTAAATGAACTCACATTTTAGGGAAGTCAAAACAAGTGGTATTAAAAACTTCAGTTTGTTACCCAATTGGCTTTGCAGTTTAATCTTTTCATAACCATTTTTATGAACATTACATGTGCAAATAGAGAAGAATTGGAAGAATAGACTCAGTTGGTATTTTACCATGGTAGAATTGTGAACAAAATATTATTTTTTGTTAAAATAATTTATGATAATGCTGATAATAATAGTGAACATTTGAGTGATTATTTTCTGCAAGTCACCATTTTAAGTAATTTCCATGAATTGAATCCATGTGTATTCTCACTTGACAAATGAGAAAGCTGAGACATAGAGGTCAAAAGCTTACATGCAAAAGGGCAAAGGCAATATGCAGGAAATACGAAAAAGATGGAAAAAAAATTATAGATATGGAGGCAAAGGGATTTTTGGTCATTAAAACAATGTTTCAGCTTTATCAGGGTTACAATTGGCAAACAATATTGTAAGACATTTAAAGTGTGCATTGTGATGAATTGATATAGGT
Organism: Hippopotamus amphibius kiboko; assembly: GCF_030028045.1. Classification (NCBI taxonomy): domain Eukaryota; kingdom Metazoa; phylum Chordata; class Mammalia; order Artiodactyla; family Hippopotamidae; genus Hippopotamus; species Hippopotamus amphibius. Next base: position 74,548,708 of record NC_080187.1, read on the forward strand.
ATACACTGTGAAAGGATTTCCCTTAACTAGGTAATTAACACATCCATCACCTCAAATATTTAGGTGTTTGTGTGTGTGGAAACATTGAAGTACTACTCTCAACAAATTTCAGTTACACAATATAGTGTATCAGCTGCTGTAGCCATATTATACAGTAGATCCTCAGACTTCAGTCATCTTATTTCTGAAAGTTTGCACTTTTTTAACCAACCTCTCCCTATCTCCCTACCTACACTACAGCCCTTGGCAACCACTATTATAGTCTCTGTTTAAATGAGTTTGACTTTTTTTCTTAGATTTCATGCAGTATTTATCTTTCTCTGTCTGACTTATTTCACTTAGCCTAATACCCTCAGGATCCATTCGTGTTGCCACAAAAGGCAGGATATCCTTTTTTTCCAAGGCTGAATAATATTCATACACACACACACACACACACACACACACAACATCTTCATCCAGTCATGTGTCAGTGGAAACTTAGGTTGTTTCCGTGTCTTGGCTATTGCAAATCATGCTGCAATGAATATGAGAATGCAAAAGTCTCTTCAGTATTATGTGTTTATTTCCCTTGGATATATATCCAGAAATGGTGTTGCTGGATCCTATTGTAAGTGCTATTTTTAATTTTTTGAGGGACTTTGATACTCTTTTCCATGATAGCTGCACCGATTTACATTCCCACCAACAGTGCACAGGTCCCTTTTTTACACATCCATGCCAGCAATTGCTATCTCTTGTTAATTTGATGATATCCATTCTAACAGGTGAGGTCATATTTTATTGTGATTTAATTTGCATTTCTCTGGTGGTTAGTGATGTTGAACACCTTTTCATGTTCCTTTTCACCATGTATATGTCCTCTTTGGAAAATGTCTATTCAGTTGCTCTGCACAGTTTTTAATCAGATAGTTTCATTTTTGGCTACTGAGTTGTGTGAATTGTTTATGTATTTTGGATATTAACCCTTTATCAGATATATAATTTATAAATATTTTCTCTCTTTCAGTATGTCACCTTTATATTTTGTTGATAGTTTCCTTTGTTGTGCAGAAGCTTTTTATTTTTATTTTTTAGTAAATAAATAAATTTATTAAAAAAAGAAAGTTATTTTCTCAAATGTAATGTAACAATTATACTTTTTTTTGATTCAGAAGGTTAGTGGACACTTTTAAGTCTGTACAGAAGAAAGAATATTAGCAATTTTGACTGCTTGATTATTAAAGTAAATATGTGATATGTGTATTCAATGTATCAAATTTGCTCTTGATATTATTGTACAGCTCAGTTATTTCTGCCTCTCTACCAAGGTGATTTCTTTCAGGCACACATCTCATAGATTGCATATTTTCCATTTCCTCTTCTTTGTCCTACTTTGACATTCCAAAGATAATCATCCTTCTTTGCTCCCACCATATTCCAGAAGCTTTTTAGTTTGATGTAGTCCTATTTTTTATTTATGCTTTTGCTTTTGGTGTCAAATGTAAAAAGTCATTGCCAAGACTGATGTATAAGAGCTTTCCATTATGTTTTCTTCCAAGAGTTTTCCAGCTTGACAGGTCTTAAATTTAAGTCTATAGTCCATTAACTATCTTAAAATTTTATTTGTCAATTATACCTCAATAGAGCTGATAAAAAGAGAAGCAAACCATATTGTTTTTCATGATCCATGTTTATAGTTCTCTGTCATTATTGAATCTAGTATTATATTCACTATTGTATTCAATCAAGTAACCAAATTTGTCTTGTTCTGGAGAAAAGAGAAAGCTAGAAAATGAAAAAATAAATCTTTATAGTCATATTTTTGAACATTTTTTAACACTAGCAAATTTAAAGGTGATAAAAATAAGCATACATAGATCACATAAAATATTTTTATTTATTTGTTTATTAAAATTTTTGTTGGAGTATAGTTGACTTACAATGTGTTAATTTCAGGTGTACAGAAAGTGAATCAATTATACGTATACATGTATCCACTCCTTTTTAGATTTTTTTTCCCATGTAGGTCATTACAGAGTACTGAGTAGTGATCTCTGTGCTATACAGTAGGTCCTTATTAGTTACCTATTTTATATATAGTAGTGTGTATATATCAATCCCAATCTTCCAATTTATCCCTCCCCCACCACCCCACCACCCCTGTAACCATAAGTTTGTTTTCTACATCTGTGGCTTTATTTCTGTTTTGTGAATAAGTTCATTTGTACCATTTATTTTTAGATTCCATATATAAGCGATATCATGTGATATTTGTCTTTCTCCATCTTACTTCACTCAGTATGATAATTTCTAGGTCCATCCATGTTGCTGCAAGTGACATTATTTCATTCTTTTTTATGGCTCAGTAATATTCCATTGTGTGTATGTGCTACTTCTTTTTTACCTACTCCTCTGTCGATGGACATTTAGGTTATTCCATGTCAAGGCTATTGTAAATAGTGCTACAGTGAACATTGGGGTGGATGTATCTTTTTTAATTATGTTATTTTCTGGATGTATGCTCATTAGTGGGATTGCTGAATCATATAGTAGTTCTATATTTTGTTTTTTAAGGAACCTCCATACTGTTCTCCATAATGGTTGTACCAATTTACTTTTCCACCAACAGTGTAGACATGTTCCCTTTTCTCCATACCCTCTCCAGCTTTTATTGTTTATACATTTTTTTTTTTTTTGATTTTGGCCATTCTGACCTGTGTGAGGTGATACCTCATTGTAGTTTTGATTTACATTTCTCTAATAATTAGTAATGTTGAACATCTTTTCGTGTGCTTTTTGGCCATCAGTATGTCTTCTTTGGAAAAATATCTATTTAGATCTTCCACCCATTTTTTGACTGGGTTGTTTGTTGTTTTGATGTTAAGCTGCATGAGTTGTTTGTATATTTTGGAAATTAATCCATTATAGGTCACATTGTTTGCAAATATTTTTTCCCATTCTGTGCATTGTCTTTTCATTTTGTTTATGGTTTCCTTTGCTGTGCAAAGGCTTTTGAGTTTAATTAGGTACCATTTGTTTATTTTTGTTTTTATTTTCATTACTCTTGGAGGCAGATGAAAAAAGATATTGCTACGATTTATGTCAGAGAGTGTTCTGCCTGTGTTTTCCTCTAAGAGTTTTATAGTATCTGGCCTTACATTTAGATCTTTAATCCATTTTGGGTTTATTTTTGTGTATGGTGTTAGAGAGTGTTCTAATTTTAGTCTTTTACATGTAGCTTTCCAGTTTTCCCAGCACCACTTATTTAAGAGCCTGTCTTTTCTCCATTATATGTTCTTGCCTCCTTTGAACACAGCTGCAAAAATATTTAACAAAGTACTAGCAAACTGAATCCGACAATACATGAAAAAGATCATACTCCATGATCAAATGGGATTTATTGCAGGGATTCTTCAATATACACAAACCAATCAATGTGATACAGCATATTAACAAACTGAAGAGTATAAAACCATATGACCATCTCAATTCATGCAGAAAAAGATTTTGACAAAATTTGTCACCCATTTATAGTAAAAACTCCCCAGAAAGTAGACATAGAGGGAACCTACCTCAACATAATAAAGGCTATATATGACAAAGCCACAGCTAACATCATTCAGAATGGTGAAAAACTGAAATCTTTTCCTCTAATAACAGGAAGAAGACAAGGTTGTCCACTCTCACCACTTTTATTCAACATAGTTTTGGAAGTCCTAGCCACAGAAATCAGAGAAAAAAAAAAGAAATAAAAGGAATCCAAATTGGGAAAGAAGTAAAACTGTCACTGTTTGCAGATGACATGATATTCTGTATAGAAAATTCCAAACATGCTACCAGAAAACTACTAGAGCTCATCAATGAATTTGGTAAATTTGCAGGATACAAAATTAATAGAAAGAAATATGTTGCATTTTTATATATCATCAACAAAAGATCAGAAAGAGAAATTAAAGGAACAATTCCATTTACCATTGCATCAAAGAGAATAAAATACCTAGGAATGAGGCTACCGAAGGAGGCAAAAACCTGTACTCAGAAAACTATAAGATAGTGATGAAAGAAATAAAAAAATGACGCAAACAGATGGAGAGATATACCATGTTCTTGGATTGGAAGAATCAATATTGTCAAAGTGACTATACTACCCAAAGCAATCTACAGATTCAGTGCAATGCTTATCAAATTAACAATGTCATGTTTCAGAGAATTAGAAAAAAAAATTACAGTTTGTATGGAAACACAAAAGACCTTGATTAGCCAAAGCAATCTGGAGAAAGAAAAACAAAGCTGGAGCAATCAGGCTCCTTGACTTCAGACTATACTACAAAGCTATAGTAATCAAAACAGTTTGGTACTGGCACAAAAACAGAAATGTAGATCAATGGAAAATGATAGCAAGTCCAGAGATAAACCTCCTCACCTATGGTCAAGTAATCTATGACAAAGGAGGCACATAAAACATTTGAATAACCTATTAATCTGTTATTCCTTAATATATAAAAATAGCAACTAAAATCAAAACCACTTTTACTGACAAGCATGTCCTTACTTAAGTTGTATCTAGGAATGCAAAGTTTATTTATCAGTTAACTTGATTTAATATTAGTCTTAAGTCTCAAAGTTGACTAAAAATCTGAAAATGTAATTTAAGTTGACATTGCAGCTACATGATTTTTAAGTATTATTAAAATACAGTAGTGAAAATATTAATTTTAAAGGACATCCATTATTAAAATGAATTTATAATTTGTGGTAACAATAATTACTTGCTCAATTTATCCAACTAAACTCAGAAAATTAAACACTTTTTAAACTGCTATATCCACAACTTGTACTAATTAAAATATCATACTAATACAATGCTATTTTTACAAAATTATAAATTCATGGAGAAAATAACATTAAATCCCTCTTGTTTTTCCACCAGTCATCAATTTGTCAGGCTATTCCATGAATAGGTTTTATCGATATTTTTTATATACCTCTGGATTACCCTTGAATTTTGAAATCTTGAAGTTATGACGAAAACTCAAGTGGCTTGCTCTTCTTTTTCTTTTTACTAAATTACAGGGTTGTCTAGAAAAAAAAAAGGTTTAGAAAGTAAACATATACTGTTGTGCCAGTTTTTGCTGTACAACAAAGTGAATCAGCTGTATTTATACATATATCTTCAGGTCCTGTCCCTCCCGCAACTCCTTCCCACCTTCCCTATCCCACCCCTCTAAATAATCACTAATCATCGTGTTGATCTCCCTGTGTTATGCAGCAGCTTCCCACTGGCTATCTATTTTACATTGGTAGTGTATACATGTCAGTTCTCTCACTTCATCCCAGCTTCCCCTTCACCCCACACCCCTTGTCCTCAAGTCTGTTCTCTAAAGATGCCCAGTGACAGGGCATCTTTATTCTTGCTCTGTCACTGGGTTTATCAGTATCATTTTTTGTTGTACAGCAATAGCTGGCACAGCAGAGTAAAGCAATTATACTCCAATAAAGACCTTAAAAAAAAAAGATTTCTACCTTATGGGAGAGAATGGATACATGCATATGTGTGGCTGTCCCTTTGCTGTGCACCTGAAATTATCACAACATTGTTAATTGGCTATACTTATAATACAAAATAAAAAGTTAAAAAAAAGATTTCTGCCTTAGAAAGCTGGAAAATGATAGAATATCAACTCCAGAGTATAAGGAAGCAAAAATAAAGATGAGTTGAAATTAATAGACCAAGGGTCAGCAAACCACAGCTCGCAGGCAAAATCTGGCTCAACAATTGTTTTTATAAATAGTTTTATTTGAACATTAAAAAAAAAGAAAGTAAACATATATAATAAACAACAAACTCAGTTTAATATTTAAATATTCATTTTGAAAATTAGTTCTTTATATAGATTAGATATTTAAGAGTGTACATGTAATCACACAATGTATTTTCTTTAATAACTAATCTCCAAGCTTCTCAAAAAAATGGGAAAAAAAAGTAAAGATAAAAGGCAAAAGAGAAAGGAAGCTGGTTTCATACAGACATGAAATTATCTCTGTAAAAGGCAAATTATCTTTCATCTGCAAGATGGAAGAAAAGTTTAGATGCAGAAAAACCCACGTGAATATCTACTGTCAAAGAAACTAACTCCACATTTTTATTGCTTTCTTTTAAACAGTCAGTTGTCTTTTAAAAAATTTACAGAGTAAGTAAAATCTTTTATGTTCACCCTCATATTTGCTGTTTCTTTTGCTTTTCAGGCTTCTTTGTGTAGATACATTTTCCCCACTGATATCATTTTCCTTTTGCCTAAAGGACTGACTTTAACATTTCTTAAAGTAATAATTCATCAACTTTTGTATGTCAGAGGAAGTCTTTATTTCTCCTGTTTTTGAAGTATCTATTGACTAGGTTTAGAATTACAGGTTCACAGTATTTTCTTTATATTTCCTGTGCTTAGGGTTTGTTGAAGTTACTTGACCTGTGGTTTATACTTTTTATAAAGTTTGGAAATTTTTCAGTGATTATTTTTGCAAATACCACCCGCATGCCCCCCAGCCCACTCCTGCAGCATCTCCAATTATGTATATATTAGGCCAATTGTAGTTTACTTCTTTTTCCTTTGTTTCATTTTTTAAACTTTTTCTTTTAAAATAATTTTAGAGTCACAGGAAATGACAAATATCCAGAGAGATTTAATGAGCCCTCCATTCTGCTTCCTCCATTGTTGATATCTTGCATAACTTTGCTATTGATAGTCCAATATCAAAACCAAGAAATTGACAGTTGTATAATTAAAAGGTTATTCAGATTTTAAATTATACATTTACTCATTTGTGTGTTGTGTGTGTCTGTATATATTTATAGTCTATTTATCAGTACATAGCTTCATGAAGATGAAGCTACAATGAAAATATAGAACTGGCTACTCCTTCACAGGCTCATTCTTCACCCTGGTCTAAATCTCTATCCCCTGACAACCACTAATCTGTTGTTCTCCATCACTATAATTGTTTTTCATTCCCTAAATGTTCTATAAGTGATATCACACGGTATGTAAATTTTTGAGATTAGCTTTCATTTTCACTTAGAATAATTCCCCTGATGTCCATATAAGTTGTTATAAATAACAGTAGTTTCTTAATTTTTAGTGCTGAGTAGTATTTCATTGTATGGATGTAACACACTTTGCAATCATTCAGCCATTGAAGGATATTTTGGTTATTTTCAGTTTGGGGCTATTACAAATGAAGTTCTATGAACATTTGTGTACAGAGTTTCTCTTGCACACAGATGTTAATTTCTGTATCATAAGTGCTCAAGAGTCTGTGTTTCATTGTATATAGTTTCTGTTGATTTTTTTCAAACTCACTAATCTTTTCTCTGGCAGTATGCAGTCTTCTGTTAATCCCGTCCAATGTATTTTTCATTGTAGAGTTATTTTCCATCTCTCAGTGATTGATTTGGGCCCTCCTTATCCCTGTTTAATATTCTCAATATTTTTCTTATCTTGTCTATATTGTATCTAGTAATAATAACTATTTTAATGTTTTTATCAACTGATTCTGTCATCTCTTATTTCTTTCTCTATTTCTATTGATTGATTTTTCCTGCATCTTATGTCTGGTATTTTTTTTTTTTAATTGAATGACAAAAATTGTGAATTTGATCTTTTGAGTGTTAGATATTTCTATATTCCTGTAAACATAGATGAGGTTTGTTCTCTGGTGCAGTTAAAGTTCTTAGTAACAGCTTGATTTTTTAAGGGTATATGTTATTCAGGGTCCAGCCAGAGAAGTAGCAGAACCATTAGGATAAAGGATGAATATATACATGGGAAATGAATGAATTAGCTTATTCAATTACAGAGGCTGGTTAAGTGGTTTCTACAAGGCTATTTCTGTATCTAATACTGGAGTTCAATGTCAACAGAGTAGGAAGTCTGATGAGAAGTAGCCTGGAACCCCATAAACTGGAACCTCACAAAGATTAACTAAAATTCATGGGCCTTTTTTCTTGCCTCTGACCTAGTTGAGAAAGGTATCCTGCGTAAGGCAATGCCCTTCATGTAACTAAACATGCATGGCCCAGGAGTCAGAGAAACTGAATGAAGATCCAGAGAGGAGAGTTAGCAACTGCAGGCCCAGCTGCTACTCTGGGTCAAGGAAGTGTGTCAGCAGATTTACAGCAATACATGTGTTTGCATCAGAGTGATTGCTCTCTTGCTTGTGCTCTCCAACTCCCACAGGAGAATTACCCTTGGAACCTCCCCAAACAAGAAACATACTAGAAAGGCAATTCTGGAAAATGTTGTTAGAATTTCCAGAATAGCCTTGAGTCAAGTCTAATTTTGTTTCACTTCTGAAGCAATTTCCTTCTTAGTCTTCTTCCCAATGTTTCATGAATTCAAAGTTTTTCTACTCTGGTGGTAGGAACAGAAATTATTCTTAAACCTATAGAGCTCCAGGGATAGGTCCCTCTCTTCCTTTCAGATGATGTTGGGTAGTTTCCTCACACACATATACTGCCAACTACTCTGCACCCTCTGCAGCTATCTGGAGCTCCTCTCCGTACCCTCTCTTTTTCTGCAGTTCTGTCCTCTCCACTAGTCTATCCTAAGAACTTTAGCTTCCTGGGCTCCCTGAAATCCTCACTTAGTCTTTGTAACTCAGTCAGACACTGCCTGGCTTTCTTCTTCCTAGTCTGCATCCTGGAAACACTCTGTTCAGCAAGTGGTGGTAATTGTAGGGCTCACCTCATTTGCTGCCTCTCTGACAGGATCACTGACTTGGTTGACTGATGTCCAGTGTCTGAAGATGTTTGCTTCATATATTTCTCACCTTTTGAAGGTTGTATCTGAGGAGAAGGGGAAATCCAGTCCTTATTTTTCCAGCTTGGCTGAAAGAAGTATTCGCTATTAGATTTTAATACTAGTCTGATTCACCCTTTCAGGATAGCATAATCTTCCAGAGCATTTTTTAGTCCAGACACTGTTTTATTCATCCTGTTCCCTCCTATTGATGGGGCCTGAACTCTAAACCTTATCTCCATAGCCCAGTAAAACTTGAGAAAATACCACACTACTATTCAGAGTTTTGTATTTTTGCCTCTCACTCTGCACTGCTGCAGAATTTATATTTCTTGAGGGGAATTATGGTAAAATTTGATGTTGGTGAAATCTCCAGTGTTATCTCTTCTCCATGAAATCATCAAACTCACAGCTGGTTTCCCTACCCAATGACAGTTGCCCTCTTTCTTTGTATAACATTTCAGTATCTTGTTCTTTTCCCTTAATCTGCACATGGCCGCAATGAAAAAGTAACTGCTAATCATAAATCACCTCTCTGAGGTTTTTTCCTCTGAATAATTACAGCTCCTTTTGTCTTTGTTGCCCCATCACTTTTCAAAAATGTTTAAATAATACAAACTTGTGTTCTATTATCCCACAACTACTCCATTTACCTAAAAGTAGAAGTCAACTGTTACTTTTTAAATTATGTTTTTCTGATATTCAAATATATATGAGGGTGAGTCAAAAATTATCCGCACTTGGCTGTAGAATTTATAGAAGTTTTAATATAACAGGAGTGCAAATCATTTTTGACTCACCCTCGTAAATATGTGTATATATACAAATACACATAGGTATTCAAATATGTATACACATATTCAAATATATACATATACACATATACATTCAAATATATAAATAGCTATTCAAATATATACATATACATATATTTAAATACATGAATATATACACACATATATACGTATATACACATATATATTTATATTTATTTACCCACATAATGTCATTTTGACTATATATATATCTTTATAATTATTTCATTATAACTAGTTTTAAGCAACATTCAGAATTGCACTACTGGCTCATCTATGCATATTTTGTGGTGCTTTCATATTGAAATTCTTATATAAACTTTGAGACTTTATTCAGTTTATTGCATATTTTAAAAAATAGTGTGATTCTCCTTTCTTAGTATATGGGAATTAAGAGAAACATTTATTAAGTACTAAGTTCTAGAAGCTAAGCAAAGAATGCATACATTTCTTATATCTCCTAGGTTTCCAAACAGTTATTTTTTTCCTGCTGTGTACATCGTAAATACAATAAGTTTTTATCAATAAAGTGTTATTTGTGGCCATATTGTAGAACAAATTAGCCAGTGATATCTCACTCTGATAGTAAATGAACATTCTTTTCAAATTTGAAAGGAACTAAAAAATATTGCTCTGACTCTGAGCCGTGCAAAAAGTTATGAGATGGTTTAGACTTAAAACATATTTTGATGCCCCAAATTAGATGAGTATTACAGATTCATTAGACAAGGAACTTGCTATTTAAATAGCTGGTATTGGATAATAGATGAATAAATGCACTGGAGTCATGAAGAGATGAGAAAACTGGAGTCCTGATTCTAGTATTTGCTTTCTTGTGTCCCTTAACTCCTCTGAGAATTTGTAATAGCAATTAAATGATTCTGACCCATGCCTTGTTTGACTAACTAGCTGTTGAGAAAAGTAAATGAGATAAAAGATATGAAATCAATTTATAAACATAAAACTATGAAAATATATATGTAATTATATTTATTCAGGAAACTGAGTTTCCCAGATTTATGTTTCATTTAAGTGTAGTGCTTTTTAGGGTCTCATTAACATAAGAGCTTTGGGAATAGCGTGCTCTGTTGTTTAATATGTTGGTTGGGGATAGGGCTGATAAAAATCAGGTTTTTTTCCTGAGTGGTTGAGAAAAATTAGACATTCATATTTATACATAAAAATTAGCAATATTCTTTGATTATTTTAAATCTCCAATAATAATACCACAGCTCTTGAAGTGTGCAGTATAACCAATTTTGCTTTCAAGCCACTTAAAGGCAGAGATTGACTGTGAGGAAAGCCTAGACACACACCTATATCTTGTGTAATAATCAGGAGTGAAAAATATATATTGATGCTTTTCTCCAAAGACAGAGTTTTCAGGCTGCTAATAATGGATAGAAAAAAGCTACAAAAATCTACTTTCTTATTTATTTTGGATTTATATGGTATATAGCCCAAAAGATCTTGATACTGAATGAAAGTACTTTTTTCATACTGGATACTATGACTTGAATCTCATAAGAGAGGGCATAATAATATGACATGCTTCTCAATACCTTTGATCCCATTTGATAAGGAACAAATCTTCAATTTTCCATATTTCTAATAAAAATACAGCTGACTCTGCAGCAGAGATTCAGAAATCCCAAAGATCAGACAACTAGGGAAAAGCTCTCTGGCAGACTCAACTGGTATATCAGTACTCTGAGGAAAAGGATGTGTGAAAGTAGTAGTAGTAGAGCTTACCCTGGTTACTACAGCTGAATAACTTAGATAAATATCATAATATGAAAGAAATAAAACTTTAGGTGAGGCCACATTTTTAAAAGTTATTACTTTTCTTCTTCAACATCCTGTTTTATCTATGTTCCTACACTATCACCCAGTTGTATTTATAAATAGTATATAGAATGGGTTAAGAGTTGAGGTGCATGTGTCAAATATGGTCCATAACTAGGCTCTGCCACCTCCTAGGTTGGATATCTTAAACTCAGGCTCCGTTTCTGTATGTGCCAGAGGGTAAAGAAACCATGATGGCTCCCTCGCAGGGTTAATAAAATTGAGACTATGCTTGTCCAGTGCTTAATACAGTTTAATGTGTGGCACGGCCTTGAGGACATTATTGATAAATGTTATTAATAATTATATACATTACATATATGATCATACTAATTATTAAAAAAGAGAAAATCTATTATGGTCTCACTATTGGATGGCACTAACAAATACATTTTACTTATATTCAGGTTTATGAGGGACTAGAATGAATCATTCAGACAGTGCTGATTGGCCAGGGTGTGTAGCATGAAGGTTTTTCACCATTTTGAGTCTCATTCAGAGAGACCCTGAATGGTGCACTACTGAAAAGCAGGCCCCGTTGGACAAGGAGTCTCCCTAGTTGTCATGGTGACCCACATATTCCAAAATGTGTGGAAAATTAACTGATAATCTCAGCATTTAAAAAGCCTAAGTACTAGCTTCAAATGTAAGGTTTTGAGTTAAATTGCTGCAAGTGGACAATGCTCATTGTTCAAATCAGTCTTGCCTTTTACCTCGTAGTTAAATTTCTTCAAATAACACCTACTATTTTCAGAGAAAACTAAATGGACTTCTGTATGATTGAACCCTATAGTCAGGTTAAACTCTAAAGGAAAAAAAAGGCAGCCATGCTCTAATACTAATATTTTCATTCTCTGGCTCTTGGTTGAAAAATAAAATGACAGACAAAAAAATTTGTAAGTTTACTTTGCATGAGCATAAGATGGTCCTTATCCAAACCGATTCTTACTTTAAGAATGGCAGTGAGAGAAACATCATTTGTCAAGGTTATTTGCTGGAAAAAATACAGATTCTAGAATGAAGATAATGAGTTTGAATTCTATTATTAAACACTAGCTAGATGACCACAGTCTTAAATAATTTTATGTAATTATACCTATGCCCAATTTTCCTTATCTCAGAAGATAGAAATGCCCTCTATCTTATAAGAATATTGAATGGAATAGCTAAAATGACATTAAAGATACTTAAATTTCAAATTTTGTAAACATACCTTCTTGGAGTATTTATTATGTTTCTGGCACTATGTTTATTAATTTAATGTATTACTTTATTTATCTATTAATGACTTAAATAGTGCCTGGAAATAAGGACCCTAATAATTTTTTACTCTTTATATAAAATCTTAAATTACCTCATATATGCATGGCTGTATGACAGGGAAGTATAATACAGTATGATTATCTGCTTTTTCTTATCTCCACTCATAGACTGTGAGCTTTCAGAAAGTAGGAAAGAAATTCTTTTATCTTTGAATTTTCAAGATACATTTCAGCGAAGTTATATTACATCCTCAATAATGTTTCTTTAATGAATGAATACAAATAAGTAAACTTCGGATTGATAAACTCCAGGAAATAGCTTTAGTTAAAGATAGGTGCTTTAAAATTCAAGGAACACAGTAAGGAAGTAATCACACAGATAGAGCAAGGCAAAGCCTATTTAAATGCCACACAATTGGTATAGAAAAAAGTATTATAAATTCAGAGAAAGAAGGCATTTTTATGAGTCAGAGTTAGATTTGAATAAAGCTCTGCAAGTAGGACCTGCAGATATGAAATAGAAGACTACTGCAAGGCAGGAGAAGGCATATATCAAGACCTGGAGAACTGAGTAACTATGACATCTTCATAGCAAAGGAACAGGCTGCTCTGGATTCCTAAATATCTGTGTAGGCAGAATGGCCAGATGAGGTTGAATGGAAACTTTGGTCTGCTTTGACCTTATTAATAGTTATTGATTGAGGTTTGAGCAAGAGTTTGCTATAAAAATTATATTTACATACTATTCATTTATGTGTATGACAGATGGAGAGGGAATTAATTTGGGAAGCTAAGACCCTTTAGGCTCATATTAAAATTCTATATCTATGATAAAGAATCTAGGGGCTTCCTAGGTGGTGCAGTGGTAAAGAATCCACCTGCCAATGCAGGGGACACAGTTTCGATCTCTGCACTGGGAAGATTCCACATGTGGCGAGCAACTAAGCCAGTGTGCCACAACTACTGAGCCTGTGCTTTAGAGCCCATGAGTCACAACTATTGAGCCCATGTGCTGCAACTACTGAAGCCCATGCACCTAGAGCCCATGCTCCGCAACAAGAGAAGCCACCACAATGAGGAGCCCGCACACCACAATGAAGAGTAGCCCCTGCTCCCCGCAACTAGAGAAAGCCCATGTGCATTAATGAAGACCAACACAGCCAATAAATAAATTAAATAATTAAAAATAAAAAAGAATCTAGGCTTAGATGATAATGTTGAGAACGTAAAAGAAAGCATAATTATAGGAGGTAATAAAATGAAGACACAAGAAGAGTTAATGAAATGAGTCCAGAAAGCTACAAATGAACTTCTGTTCTAATTGGAATCCATTAATAGATATCCTAAAAATTTTGATGACTTCTTAATTTGATTGGCCTAAAGTTTCTCAAATGTTTCTGTCAGATACAATTATAGGGAGGTAATAATAGTTGTTGTATGAACAAATACAGGTATATGGTCAATAAGTTTAGTAAGTTGACTGTTTAAAAAATAAAACTGATTTCTTAATTCAGTGAGCACTATAACGTCTAAAATATTAATACAGTAATTATTACTTTTATTGAAATATGGTTGATTTGTAATGTTATGTTAGTTTCAGTTGTACAACATAGTAATTCAATATTTTTATAGATTATACTCCATTTAAAATTATTACAAAATAAAGGCTATATTATTACCTTGTGCTATATAATATGTACTTGTTTATTATCTATTTTATATGTAGTAGTTGTACCTCTTAATCCTCTACCCCTATCTTGCCCCTCCTCTCTTCTCTCTCCCCACTGGTAACCATGAGTTTGTTCTTTATATCTGTGAGTCTGTTTCGCTTTTGCTGTATGCATTCTTTTTTTTTTTTTAATTTTTATTTACTTTACAGCTCATCTCTAGGTAAAGTTTTATTCAACCTAACCAAAGTCTGAGCCCTGACTCCTAGGGAGCACTTTACAAATACTAACTAATTAAAGCTTTCATCAGTCCTTTTAAGTATTCAACTACTCCCAAGGTATAGAAACAATTATTCACAAGTTAGGCTATTTACACATCAGTTTTGGTCATAGTGATTAACTAAGTATTAATTGGTTGCTATGACTAACCTCTCTACTAATTCAGCAATTGGGAATCCCAGTCCTATACTTGACTATGGACACTGTCTCCAGATAATACACATTTCTGCTCTTATTTCAAATAATTGATTTGAAATGAAAGTTTTATCATTCTTATTATGAGAATTTTGTGTTTTAATTTATTTTTTTCAACTTGAAAGAGACCTTCAAACCATTTTTGCAACAGAACTGACAGGATGATAATGGATCATATTTTTCTTTATTTTATTTTATTTTATTTTATTATTATTTTTTTACTTGTTGGCTAAATTCCTTCATAGGCTTTAAGCATTGCATTTTAACACATAGAAGTAGAAGAATATTTTTCCTCTCCAGATGATCTTTATTTTGAATATTTGTTTAAGCCTTTGAGAGCCAGAGCTCCCTGCACATTTTATCATATCAGTAATCGTTGACCTCTCTTTAAATTTACTCTTTGCCTAAAAAAGAACAAGCAGCATTTTCTCCAAAACTGTGTATTTGCTATCATTCTCATCCCTAATTGCACAATAACAGAGTAAAATTTATTTGTAATATTTTATGAACTGTGGCCTTTTCAAGAGGCAAACTATCACTGTGTTCACTAGCACCTGGAAAAGACATAGTAAAAAACAAACTATCACACAAAGAATATTGGTCCCAGAGGAGATGCTCCTGCACAAAGGTCCTGCTTGTGGCTACATAGTTCTCTAGTTGGCATATAGAGACTTTCAAGCATTTGTGGAATTGCATTGAGAAAGGAGAGAGGGTTTCTGGGTGGCAGATGAGGCAAAGTGGTCCTCCCATACCCTGCCTGTATTTCAGGATTCTTTGTTCTTTGAGACTTAAGATTGTGGAGTGGGGCACAGGGGAGAGCAGCAGTGTACGTGCATGGTCAGGTGGCATTGGTCCTGGTCTCTATTTCTTCCCCGTTCTCAACACTATCCTTGCCTGTTGATGCCTGTGACCCATCCCTACCACCATTGCAGCAGTTATCTGAAAAAAGATTTCTCACTTAGCCTCTTGTTCCTATTGCTTGTCCCAGTCCTACTGCTAACTTCCCTCTTTCATTAAATATTTTTTGGATAATTTTATTTATTTCAGATGTTTCAAATATGTCTCCCCCTCCAATATCTCTTCTTAGCTCCAGAAAAAACATAGCCTGGTCCAGATTGTCTGTCTCTGACAGGATGCTTAATTGGCATTAAGTTATAAAGTAATATTATTATCCCTAAACTCTAGCCCTTAAAATTCTCTAAGACAGTATTAACACTTGACTTAGTCACCTAAGGCAAATAAATCATTGATATTGATAATTTCTTTTCCACATCGATAGATGACTAAATTCTAGCCATTATACCTTTAAAAATCTTTAATATGTTCCATCTATGTTATCCTCACTTGTACTATTCCAATTATTCTTTATGAATGATTCTCATACTCCACATTGCAACTGACTTTGCTGTTTTTTTTCATTATTCCTGCTAAGTGTTATACATATATTTCCCTCCTGCATCATTTCTGACATGCATAAGTGTATGTTTTCCACCATTAACATGAAAAAATTAATTGGCTTTACTACTCTTCTATGCCTGACAGAACAGTGGAAATAAATTCACTATCTTTATTGAGCTTATATTTTGGTGCGGACACCAAGAACAACTATTCACTTACAAATAAGAGGATTTCAGACAATGAGTGATAGTGACAAATGCAAGTGACAAAATTAAACCTGGGTGATGGGATAAAGATTTTGACAGATGTGCTGGGTACAGAGCTGCCATTAGAAGGTCAAAGAAGGCTTCTACAGGAAAGGGATTTTTGACCTGAAACCTAAATGATGAAGAGGAAGTCATGCAAAGGTATGGGTGAAGAAGTTTCTACTAGAAGGACAGATATTTAAAAGGCCCAGGGACAGGATAAACTTGGCATATTCAAAGAGCAGAGAGAGGAAGTGAAGTGTCCCGAGGACAGTGAAAGGTGTGAAGAGTGAGGAGACTGTATACTTTCAGAGAGTGGCAGAGACTGTATACTTTCATTCTTGAAAGATCAAGTGAGTAATAGTTCAGATTTTGTTATAAATGTAGCAGTAAACTTTTGTATTGTATATTTTAAGCTATGGAAATATATGATTTGATTTATGCTTTATACAGATTATCTAGTTGTGTGGAAGAGGACTGAATGGGTTGCTGGAGAACATATAGGAGGATGGTTAATAAGAATGTGGTATAAATAAATTAACATGATTCTATAAAAGTTTTATAATCATTTACAAAATTAACTCAGCAGATGTTTAGAGAATATTTACCAAACCATATAAAAGATGAAAGTTTGGCACTTCTGCTCTCAGGATAACTAGAGGGTGTGCAATAGAGATCTGCATAGATCTCAATGTGAATGAGTCAGGCAATGAAGGAACACATTTTTAGAGGAGAAGGTGTTGCGCTCAATTGTGAACTTTTTGCATAAGTAGAATTACAGTAAAGACTTTTTTTTTAAAAAAGGAAGAATGTAAAATAATTAATAATTTAAAAATTGATTACATGTTGAAATGATCATTTCAAATGTGTTGATACATTTAGTTAAATGAAATATTATTAAAATTTATTTTACCTGTTTCTTGTTTTTTTAATTTTTATTTGAGTATAGTTGCTTTACAGTGTTGTGTTAGTTACTCTTGTACAGCAAAGGGAACCAGCTATACATGCATGTATCCCCTCTTTTTTGGATTTCCTTCCCATTTAGATCACCACAGAGCATTGAGTAGAGTTCCCTGTGCTATACAGCAGGTTCTCATTAGTTACCTATTTTATACATAGTAACAGTAGTGTATATATGTCAATTCCAATCTCCCAGTTCATCCCACCACCACCTTTCCCCTTTGTTGTCTATGTCTGTGTCTCTATTTCTGCTTTGTAAATAAGATTGTCTACAACATTTTTTTCAGATTCCACATATATGCGTTAATATACAATATTTGTTTTCCTCTTTCTGACTTACTTCACTCTGTATGACAGTTTCTAGGCCATCCACATCTCTACAAATGACCCAATTTTGTTCCTTTTTATGGCTGAATAATATTCCATTGTATATATGTACCACATCTTCTTTATCCATTCCTCTGTTAGTGGACATTTAGGTTGTCTCTATGTCCTGGCTATTGTAAATAGTGCTGCAATGAACATTGGGGTACATTTGTCTTTTTGAATTATGGTTTTCTCTGGGTATATGCCCAGTAGTGGGAATGCTGGGTCACATGGTAGTTCTATTTTTAGTTTTTGAAGGAACTGTCATACTGTTCTCCATAGTGACTGTATCAGGAAGAGCACATGAAAATCATATGGTTGTAAAAAAAAGTACATTCAAAGGACCACAAATCAGTGTATACACAGTGACGTCCAACTAAGGGTTCTAGAGGTAAATTACCTACATTCACTTCTGAATCCTCCAGTTACTTGCCATGTAGTCTCTGGCCACTCACTAAATTGATGCACTTCAGTTTCATCTGTGAAATTAAAGTAAGTACATTCACTAATGTGTAAACTCCTTTTGATGATGAAATGTTGGCAAAATACTTGTTAGAGTGCCTGACAGAGAGAAGGCAATCAATAAATGGTAGGTATTATAATTTATTATTATAACTGGTGCAGTGTGGAGTGCCTGTAGCAGAAGATGGTTTAAAGAAGAAGAGGGGGCCAAAGTGACACAAAGAAACTTTTGAAGGTGATGGATATTTGTCTGTAGTGATGGTATTACAATAATATGCATATGTCCAAATTCATCAAATTGTATACAGCAAATAGGTGCAGTTTTGTGTATATCAATTATACCTAGGTAAAGCTACAAAAGAACTTATAATAAATAAGGTTGCTAATATAAATATATAGCAAACTGTAAATCATAATAATGAAAAATTAAATCTTTAAAAGAAGAAACAAAAAACTAGGAAGCATCACATAGGAATGATTATTCTGCTATGTTAATAAGTATTGATTTCATCATGAAAACAACTGGCAGCCAGTCATAGTTTCTATGCAAAATTTATATAATCAAGCGGATTTCTCGGAAAAATCATGTGAATCACATGGTGGGGAATGAGTTACATGCAGGACAACTTTTATCAAACTGCCCAGTTGGAAATTTGTTGTAACTCAAGTGTGAAATGCTGAATGTCTGTACCAAGTCACAGCGGGTGGAGATAAAAAAAGGATATGCAGAGAAATATTTAGAAAACATACTCTACTGTAGCTGGAGTTTCATTGAACTTCTAAAATATGTGAGAAGCCTAGGAAAATAGTGAATATTTATTAATATAACATTTATCATTATTTTTCTCAGAAATAACTATGTGGCAACTTCTTTACATACACAGTAGCCAATTCTCATAATAATCTTCCGAGGCAAGTCTTACTATCATGTTATAGTTGAGGGAATAGGGCCCAATGGGGTTAATAACTGTACATGAATACACACAACTGGTAAGTGCTACAACCTGAGTATGAAGCAAGATTTGTCAGGTTTCAGAGCCCATGCAATTTCCACGAAACATGAGTCCTTCTGTCTAATTGGGAGCCAATGGAGCTGGTGAATGGAGATACATTTCATCAGGTTTGGAATACATCAGGAGGTGCACATTTTCGTAGAAAATGTAGCAGGTTAAATTTTGGACATTCATTTGAGTTGCTATGGGGACTTGAAAATGAAAATATGGTTTATTTCTTAGAAGTATGAGATGACTGAAGCTCCGTGTGGTTAAATAATAGGTCAAAAATCATTCAGAAAAATAGAAGAGCAAGGATTTTATTTTGATCTGACCCCATATTCATTGCCTTGTTCTTTTCCCCACCCATCAGCTTAGTCATTATTCTGCCTAGGAAAGAGTACTTACCTTCACCCCTTCATCCAACCAGTTAGTTACTTTTTCTGTTACCTCAGTAATTTATACAAGCTGCTACTAAAGCCTTAATATCACTATGTTTCAACTATTTGTTTAGTGTTTTTTCCTAAATACTTAAAAATGTCTAGAATTTGGGGGCAATAATATTTATTTTAATATATACACTTGAGGCTCCCAGTATCTATTTACAGAATGAATTGATTAATTAAAGAGATAAAAATGTAGTGGCCAGAAACCAGGAAAGTGGGCTATTTTATAGAATCCTTTTGAAAATGGCACTATTATGTCTTCCTGTTCAAAGGATAGGTTGAACTATCTGAATTCACAGCTCTGCCCTCATGTATGTAAGCTTTGCCCTGCAGAAAGAAAATGTCTTTAGAAGGCTGTGCCTAAGTTCAGCCTATGCCATTCAACATCACAGCAGGAATATCACAGCCCATCACTTCTAAAAGTTAATGTACCATCCTTCACAAGATCCTCTCTAGACTAATATTGCCAAAGGTTAAATGACATTAATACAGAACTTCATGACTGCATAATGTAGTTTATAATCCTGAGGACACACTTTAACAGCAACAACCATCTCTCTCATATTTTCATTGTCCTTTAGATATAAAAATTGCTCTTGTGGAAAATTGTCATTTCCCAGAGGTACAATTCTTTATGATGGGGCTACCTGGGGTACAGAATAGCTGAAACCTGAGTCAGGAACAAAACAGTAGATAAAGAAAGCAACTGCAATCCAAGGACAGTTAAATTCTCACAATTGGCTTTCTCGTGTCCCGTTTTCTCTACAAAACAAAGAATGTGAAGCTGTGTGTGTTATTTTCTCTGTATTCCTATGAGTGCATCCTGTGTTTGAACATACTTATGTTTGTGTATCTTATCTCTTGCTGTTTTTCTGGTTATTATCTTCTATTTTACTGATGTTGGCAGATACTAAGTATCTCCTAAATGATCCTGGACTTCGAGTCACTCTGTGACTTTGTTGACTCTTAAATTTTAGAGAGATACATATGAGGTACTCAGGCTGCCTGTGAAGCTCATTATTCATGACTATGGCATTTATCTAAGTTCCTGTGTACTTGCCTACCATAAGGAACTAGGCTAGATATGTTAAGTTTTGAAGAGAACTCTATAGCATTGTTTATAAATCCTGTATTACAGTCAGGATTAAGGAACTCTTCGGGATTGCATTCCTCTGGGTGTTATTCAGTCTTCCAGTAGGAAGAACATTTTATTAATAAATATCCCATTTTACTAATCTAATAGCTGATGAGGAAACAGAACCCTTTCACTTGAAAACAATTATTTCACTCCTCCTCACAACAGCATCACATTCCAGATAGAGGCCTTAACAACAGCATTTAAAACTTTAAAAACAAACAATATGTGCCAAGTTGCATTTAGATAATCTCTCCTAAATCCATATTTTTATATATATTTGTATCATTCAAAAATCATGATTGCCAATTCAGATCAAGATCAGTAGTTAGATATTATTAGAAGCAAGTGAATAACATAAATATAATTCAAGGAAGTTTTTAAAAACAAAGTGTCAAGCTGCTTAAATATTCAGAAATACTCAAACTCACATGACAAACTTTGCTTATTTATTTATTTGCTCAGATTATCACATGGAATTCTGTTGTGTGAAGGCTACCTAAAGAGAGAATTCTTAGAACCACGTTACTTTAGAGTTCTAAAGTCAAATGACTTTTAGAAAAAGCCAGATGAAATAAAATTCTTCAGATCCTTTGTGGGTTTTTTTTTTTTTTTTTTTTTTGGTTTTGTTTCTTTTTTAGCTCTTTTTTGGAATATAATTGCTTTACACTCTTGTACCAGATTTTGAGGTACACCAAAGTGAATCAGCTGTATTTATATATATATCTCCATATCCCCTCCCTCCCACGGCTCCCTCCCATCCTCCCTCTCCTGGCCCTCTAAGGCCTCACCCATTGTCTGGTTGATCTCCATTTGTTATACAGCAACTTCCCACTATATGTTTGTGATCCTTTGCTATTCTTCCCTTTGAGAGGTACTGCTCAAACCCCTTCTTGTCAATATGAGATGGACTTAGCAACTGGCTTCTAGTGAGTAGCATGTGGCAAAATGTGTAAATTCCTAGACTATGTTGTAAAAGGCATTGAAGCTTCCTCCTTGCTTCACTGTCTTAGATTGCTTTCTTTGGGGGGACCCAGTTACCATGTTGTGTGGACAGTTAAGCATCTCTTTGGAGAGGTCCACGTGACTAGTCACTGAGTCCTCGTGACTGTGACCTGCACTCATTGCCAGCAAGTGAGTGAGCTTCCTTGAATCAGGTCCTCCAGCTTCAGTTAAGCCTTCAGATAACTGCATGCCCTAGTCAACATCCCAACTACAGTCTCACCAGACTCTAGGCCAGAATCGGCCAGCTAAACTGCTCCCAGATTCCTGATCCACAGAACCTGTGAGAGATATTACATGTTTACTGGTTTTTTTATGCTAAATTTTGAGGTATTTTGCTGTGCAGCAATTGATAACAAATACAGATTCTTTTACTCCAGAACTTCTCAGAGCTTTAATAGTTTGATGTGCTTTAGTTCCAAGAGAAAAACCTACAATACATTGTATAGTGCAAATATATTTAACCATAGTTCTGATTTCTCAAGTGCATTTCTTAAAATTATAATTTAGCTGAACAAGTGTATGAACAGAAAAGTGTGTGTATAAAAAGTAGTCTTTTTGTTAGGTAATGTGTGCCAGTAATTTTCTGTGTGTAAAGCTTCATCAAAATATTATATTATTTATGCCATTTACCACTTAATAGTGATAAGGCTAAAAGGGAAAATAATTTTCCCCCCTGATAAGCCATAGTTATTTTTCATGGCATTATGTTATAAACCCAAGATTTACTTAATTTAATGACATAGGGGACACAAGAGGTAGATTTTCAAATAATTACCTTTGGGCATCTGTTTTAAGTTACATAGAGGTGGCTAAAATTGTTGATATGAATGCTCTTTTTAAGCACCAAAATTCTGATTGTACTATATGAATTGAAAAATCGGAAAAAAAAACTCTTTTCAATGAATATTTTATTTCAAAAACATAAATGTTAAATTTTAAAATAATTTCAGATTTAACAATGGCGAAAATCCACTAATTTGAATCACAAGTCATAGTTTTTAATTACTGTTGCAGCATTTACTAGCTATATCAGATGTTTCCATTGGCAAGTAAGAGGAATTCTGGTGTTATATTAAGGATGCTTATTATCTGAAATAACCAGAAGTCCAGAGGTAAGCTGTTATGCGGCAAGTTATTACAGTGACTCAACAAGGCAAGAGTCGGATCAACTTTTGTGTAATTCTCTTGCTTTGTATCTTATTTGCTACTTGGCTATAAT
Source organism: Hippopotamus amphibius kiboko (assembly GCF_030028045.1). Taxonomy (NCBI): domain Eukaryota; kingdom Metazoa; phylum Chordata; class Mammalia; order Artiodactyla; family Hippopotamidae; genus Hippopotamus; species Hippopotamus amphibius. The sequence goes on from NC_080187.1 coordinate 74,571,776, forward strand.
AGCTCCCAGCATCATGTGCTAACAAAAATATGTGCAAAGCCCAGAAGATGGTCATTATCCTGGTCATTTATAAAAGCAAGAAAAATAGTCCCAAGAGTCTCCTATCTTATTAGTTTTGGTTATGTGATTAGAATTATCAAGATTGGTTTATAGTAATTAACATTTAACTCCTTTGTCTTGAGAGGGACCCATGAAACATATATCTTCCAATAACTGGAAAAAATTGAAGTTGTATTTTTTAAGCAATAAATTTTGTGACAGGAACCTATAAGATCAGCAATCAATGTCTGCCAAAATAATGATGTAACATTGAGCATTACATAATTTAAATATTCTCTTTCCTTCAGTTGCCTTACATGTTAAATTAGAATAATGTCTGCATTAATGGGCTATTATTATTTTTTAAATTTTTTAAATTTATTTATTTATTTATTTATTGGCTGTGTTGGGTCTTCATTGTTGTACATGGGCTTTCTCTAGTTGCGTGAGCGGGGGCTACTCTTCATTGTGGTGTGCGGGCCCCTCATTGTGGTGGCTTCTCTTGTTGCAGAGCATGGGCTCTAGGTGCGTGGGCTTCAGTAGTTGTGGCACATGGGCTCAATAGTTGTGGCACATGGGCTTAGTTGCTCCACAGCATGTGGTATCTTCCTGGGGCAGAGGTAGAACCTGTGGCCCCTGCATTGGCAGGTGGATTCTTAACCACTGAGCCACCTAGGAAGTCCTAGGGGCTTTTATTATTATTACATGGTGTAATATGTTTTTTTAATATGCCTCAGAAGGATTTATATGCATAGAATGAATTCACATTATGTATGCATGAATAAATGAATTTGGACTTTATTAATGAACACTGCTTCCCTTCAATTGTCCTAAATTGGTAAAAATTGACTCTGTTGGAGGTATTAGGGCATTACAAACTGTATGATAATTTTGTGACTATATTTTCTCAATTTACATTTCATATTATTAGCATATCCCTCAGGTCCTTAAATATACCTAGAAGCCAAGTTTATATACATGCCAGATCCTATTCGTGTCCTTTACTTTCATTTTTTAACAACTGTGGTATGAAAGCACAGGTTGCTGCCTTGCTGCAAAAGTTCACTTGAGCATAGTTTCATTATTATCTGTGAGGACAGGTGGTTTGAAAGTAATCTGACACTCCTGCACACCCAGGAGAATGCACAGTGAACACTCCCTCATGTACATGAACTGAACAGAGATCACTGGCAACATCAGAAAAGTGGCTGCTGTTGCTATTAGAAACACAATTATGAATTCCTGCCTTGAATTATAGAACTGCTGGTTTAAAACTAGTACATCTAATGAGAAGTCATACATTGTATATATTTAATTTAGGAAAGAAAAAAAAATCCATGACCTTGACAGTATTAAATCTGAAGGGATTTTGTGAAGAATTGCTGGAGTTATAGTGTGAGATCATTAGAATGTCATTTTGTCAGGCGTTTGATTAGCTGTCTTACTAGTTGAGGAACCAAGAGATTGCTTTCAATCTGGTTGTTTCTATATTGCTTAGATACCCATACTTAGGAATACCTAGAGGTATTATTTAAATTCAGGAATTTAGGGACATATGTGTAATAGATTTCGGGGAATTAAACCATGGTATGAACTAGGTATGACTTGACAAGCCAATTTAAGAACATATAAGTACATAGCCAGTTAAACATAATTAGAAAGCACTGAGTATTTAAGCTAGTTTTACACTATCAATCCTTCTTTTCATATGATTTTCTTAAAATCCAGACACATGAGTGAGTATAAGTTTCAAAATGTATAGGACATTAATTCTACAAATGATTTATAAAATGAAAGACCTCTGTCATTAAATTTGGCCAGAACTGCTTACGATAAGCTCCAGGGAAATTTGCAACATTTTTATATTAGAAGATCTGTTTAGGTTTATTCAGAAGAGACATGTTCAGTATTAAGACAGCATTGCTCAAACTCACTTGACAAATTAATACTTTTCATTCAGATCACCTTTAACTCTATGAAAGAGCCATTATACTCCCACTCTCTCTAATGAGACCATCAGAACTGTTTTTGTCAAAATTATCAATGACCTTCCAGTTATTAGATTTAATGGATATTTCTGGAGTATGATCTTCTATGACATCTAGGCCTTATTTGATACACTCACTCACTCCTTCCTCCATGGGAAAAAAAACGTCCTTCCCTTGGCTCCTGGGACCCACTCTCCTGGTTTTCTTCTTGCTTCGTAGCTCCTTCTCAGTCTCCTTTGAAGGTTCCAGATTTCTCGGATTTCTTGAAATTGGAGTGCCTCTGTGCTCAGTAGTCGGTCTTTATCCCATTTATTTATAATCACTAAAAATTCCATTTATATTTTGATTGTTCATAGAATTTCTGTTATCTCCAGCCTGAAATCAAGACAAGTTTGTTGAACCATAATCTCCTCTCATCTGTCTGATTGTATCTCTAACTCCACATGCCCAGTTGAACTCCAAATCTTGTCCGTGTAAACTTGCTCCACCTGAGAATTCCTTCGTCTCAGCTGTTAGCAACTCCATCAAATCCTAAACCTCAGGGTTATCTTTGTTTTCTCTCTGTCTCTGTCTGTCTGTCTGTCTCTCTCTCTCTCCTCTTCCGCTTCCCCTTCAACCAACTCCTAAGCAAATTCTACTGACTGTTTTGGTCCAAGCTACCATTATCTCTATTTTTTTTTAAATTGAAGTATAGTTGATTTACAATGTTGTGCTAGTTTCAGATGTACAGGAAAGTGATAAAGTTACTTATTTACTTACTTTATTTATTTTTTTATTTATTTTCAGATTCTTTTTCCTTTTAGGTTATTACAAAATATTGAGTAGAGTTCCCTGTGCTATACAGTGGGTGCTTGTTGGTTATCTACTTTATATGTATGTGTATATAACTGCATATGTTAATCCAAAACTCCTAATTATCTCTTATCTCTTGACTAGTTTAGTAACTTCCTAATGGTTCTAAGCATATCAGCTTGCTCTTTAGCTCAGAGCCCTGCATCCTGCAATAGTTCCCCATTTTACTCAGATTACAGGCCTGTGTATAGGACTGGCCCTGTATGGTCTGGCCTCTTTCCACCTTTATAAATTCTTATCTTATATTTCTCCCTTTTGTATACTCTACCCAGCCATGCTGGTTATGCACACTCTATCTTAGGACCTTTGCACTAGCCAAGTTTTCTGCATAAAAATTTCTTCTATCTCCATATCTTTCTAATTCCTTCATCTCTCTGATGTCTGCTGAAATGTCACCCTCCCATTGTGCTCTGCCCTCACTACTGTAGTTTAAAGTATAATCTGTGCCTTTACAAAAAGTGCTTTCAGTTGCAAAATGCTGCTTTTATTTTTCAATATTTCTATAACACATCATTTTGTAATATTCCATGTACTTTATCATATTCATTTATTTTTTTTTCGAGCCCCATCAGAATCTAAGTTTCACGAGGGCAGAAAACTTTGTCTGTCTGGTTCACTGATAATGTTTCAAGTGCTTATAACATTTGGGAGTTTAAGATTAACAGATGCAAACTATTACGTATAGGATGGATAAACAACAGGTTCTACTGTATGGCACAGTGAACTATATTCAATATCCTGTGATAAATCATAATGGAAAAGAATATGAAAAATGTATATATATATATGTGTAAGTCACTTTACTGTACAGCAGAAATTAACACAACATTGTAAATCAACTACACTTGAATAAAATTTTTTAAAAATATCCTTGTGCATGAGCGATGGTCAATATATATTTGCTGAATACATTAATTAAATTTTATTCATTCATTTAATCACTTAATGAAATTGAGAAAAATAAACACTTTATAAAATAATGGAAATATACATAACAAAGTCAGTGATATACTTTTCACATTATGAATAAAGTTGATTAAATTTCCATTATTAACATTGTGATTTTTTCCCAATAGAGTAAGACACAGCAGGAAACCACAATGAGTAGTTATTATAAATTTTAATTTTAGATAATATGAATGAAGACTTAAAAAGTTACAAGATGCTTATGGAGACTATGTGAGTAAATAGATGAAGTCAATAAATATTCTAGAATGTATTCTATTTTTTCTAGTTTTACTGAAATATAACATAACATTTTATAAATTTAAAGTATACAACATATTGATTTGATTTATATATAGTGAAATGATGACCACAGTAAGTTTAATTAACATCTATTTCCTCTCATAGTTAGAAATGTTTTTCTTGTGATGAGAACTTTTTAAGATCTACTATCTTAGTAACTTTCAAATATATAATACAGATTGTTGACTGTAGTCACCATTCTGTATATTACATCCCCAGAACATATCTTAAACTGGAAGTTTATACTTTTTAACCACTTTCACTCATTTCCCTCAACCCCACCCCCTGCCTCTGGAAACCATCACCTATTCCCTGTTTCTGTGAGCTCATTTTTTTTAAGCTTTCACATTTAAGTGAGATCGAAACAGTATTTGTTTTTCTCTGACTTAGCATAATGCCTCTAAGATCCATTCATGTTGTCACAAATGGCAGGATTTCATTCTTTTTTATGGCTGAAAAATGTTATATATTGTCTGTGTGTGTACACATATATATGGATATATATGTATATAAAACACATACAATCATGCAATCACGTTTTCTTTATCCATCATTCATCCATCAGTGGATATTTGTTTGTTTGTTTTTTATGCCTGGGCTATTGTAAGTAATGGTTCAGTGAACATGGGGGGTGCAGATATCTCCTTGAGATGGTGATTTTATTTATTTCAGATATGTACCCAGAAGTGGAATTCCTAGATTATATTGTAGTTGTATTTTTAATTTTTTGAGGAATCTCAATACTGTTTTCCATTGTGGGTGTACAGCTTACATTCCCCCAATAGTGAACAAGTGTTCCCTTTACTCCACATCCTTGTCAACACTTGTTATTTCTTGTCTTTTTGATGATAGCCATTCTGACATGTGTGAGGTGATATCTCATTGTGATTTTGATTTACATTTCCTTGATGATTAATAATGTTGAGCATCTTTTCATGTACCTGTTGGCCATCTGTATGTCTTTTTTGGAAAAATGTCTATCCCAGTACCTTGACCATTTTTAATTGGATTATTTTTGGGGTCTTTTGTTTTGTTTTGTTTTGTTTGCTATTGAGTTATATGAGTTATTTATTTTAGATATTAACTCCTTATCAGATTTGTGGTTTGCAGATATTTTCTCCTATTCCGTAGGCTGCATTTTCACTTTGTTGATTGTTTCTTTTGCTGTGCAGAAGCTTTTTAGTTTGATGTAGTCCTGTTTATCTTTTTATTTTGTCGCATATGCTTTAGGTATCATATCCTAAAAGTCATTACCAAGACTAGTGTCAAGGAACTTTTCCCTTATGTTTTTGTCTAGGAGTTTTATTGTTTCAGGTCTTACATTTAAGTCTACAATCCATTTCCAGGTAATTTTTGTGAGTGTTGTAAGGTAGGGGTCTAATTTCATTCTTTTTCATGTGAATATCCAATATTCTCAGTCCTATTTATGGAAGACACTGTCTTTTCTTCATTGAGTTATCTTGGCTCCCTTGTCAAATATTAGTTGATCATATGTACATGGGTATATTTCTGTATCCTTTATTCTGTTCCATTGATCTATATGTCTATTTCTATGCCACTACCATACTTTTTTGATTATTATAGCATTGTAATATAGTGCTTAATGATAACACTAATGCAAAATATAACTAACTTCATATACAGTAATGAATCCACATGAATGAAAACAAGAATGTATTTTAAAAGAATTCCATAATCAAAAGAATTGCTAGACGTGGAAATTCGATCAGTTACAGGAGAAAAAGTGTTTTATTTGTATGTAGTCTGGTTCTGAGGAAGTCATTGGGGCCTCACATTCCTCATCTGTTAGTTGAGGGGATAGAAACACATCAGTGGTGTGTTTTAGCAAAGTCTTAGCTGATACCTTAGAAGTACCTTAGAGACCCAATAGAGGTGATGTACATAATAGAACAGACAGGGGAGGGTTAGCTTCCTCTTTTACAACTTCACCCAGAGACATTATGCTTCTTTGGATACAAGTCAGAATTGGTGTGAAATTTTCTTTTAAGGAGGCTTCTACTGCTAAATTCTAAAATTCAAACACCACTAGATTTTTAATACCTAAAATATCTTGTGACTCAAACATTTTTCCTTGATTTGATTTACTGAGAGCCCACAGTGTACAGTAAATTATGCTAAATGAAATAGAAAGAAATATAGGTATAGGAGTAGATTTCTTCACTCAAAGAACTTATAACCTTTTCTTACAGAGTCTAACATTAAAAGTAGAGAGTGTTTAGGTATATTTTCATTGAAGAATATAGAAGGGGAGAGACCATCATTTATTGCCTGAAAGAAAAGTTGTATTATTTTGTTTTAGCAATCAGTCTTTTCCTGGGAAAAGAGGAAAAGCGGAGAGCTAATCTTATATAGAGTTTAAGGAAGTGGGACTCCAAGGAATGGCAGACTTTGAGAAGTAGTCATGTTTAGGGCTTGTTGAACTTCAGCTGTGAAAGCATGTTACTAAGTGAAGATCTTTCTGATTGGCTGATGTTTAGAAGCCTGGGCAGTGAAAAAAGGCTGTTGCTGCTTGACTGATTCTAAGAAGTATGCTGCTCGAGGAAGTTTCATTGATCAAATATGAAGGCCTTAAAACTGACTCAGATAGTTATTTGCGATAGCCAGAAACAATCAGTCTTTTCCTAGGAAGACAGGAACTTCTTATTCTCAAGAGAAAGAGAAAACATGTGTTTCCCTCCACATTCAGTGGTGTGCCCGTCATGTTTCCTCGCACTTTCTCTTTTTATTAAAACCCCAAACTAAAAAACTGGTAGAATTCTGGCCAAAAGTAAAATACATTTAATGTATGAATTGAGAAGAGGAGTTAGTATGCTGCTGGGCAGCAGATTATGTTTCTTCTTCAAATATGAGGCTATAAATTGAGCAGTCCAAAGAAAAAACATAGGCCATGCCAATAAGAATGATCATATTTAAAAAAAAATAGCAGTCTGCAAACATGACATCGCTTTGGTGCTTGTCATAATATAAAGCTTTGGGTGTGAATATCAGAAATGTTCAAAGAAAGGAAAACAACGTGGGTAATAAAATTGAGATCTTGTTCTGGATATTACACTCAAAACAATGTCCATTTTAACAATGGACAAACATTATGTTGGGGAAATACAATGAAAATTATATTGCATCAGCATAACCTCAAAATGGCTTTAGGACATAGATCAAAAATGTAAACATGTATAGCATCTATTAGCAATTCATTCAGGAGTGGAGATACCTTTAGAGAACATATTCATGTTTAATTCCATCATGTAGGGCCAGTTAGTCAAATGTTATTGATATCACTTTTGGTTCCTACATAGAGGATTACGTAGTCTTGATTTATTGACCAACAAATTCCTATCACAATTTGTTTTTCTAGCAAAGTAGATAATTTGTTTCAAGACCAGTCCACAAGAAATGTTTTCAGGCTATGCTTTTTGTTTGTTTAGTTTCACTTTAGTGTTTTTAAAAACGTTCTTGACTCTTTTTATGATTATAGGACTTTTTATTATTTTGGTAATTCAGACGATCTGCCAAAACACACACACACACACACACTCATAAACACATATGCATACGTACATACAAATAGATGTGTCTCTCTCTCTCTGAGTATGCACACATATACAGCATTTTTTAAATATATATATGAAGAAAAATGTGCTTAGAAAACATATGTTTTGAGGAATTAGGTATTTATACATTTTACCAGTTTGGAACACCTCTAATATCATACCAAACCGTATCTATATATTTTCTTGTAGTTTTCTAATGAATTTTACCCTTTTTTTTGTATTATATGACATCATGCACTGGTCAAATATTTAAGGTTCTATAATAATAATTCATTTTTATTGTCTCATAATTATAAAATAAAATTAGCCTTTTTTTGTTTTCTTATTGTAAAAATAGGACAGTTGTAGATCAATCAAATGAACAAATATAGTTTATGTTAAGGGGAACTGCTGAAACATAGTACTTAATCACGTGGGCTCTGCAGTCAGGCTGCTTGGTTTGAAATCCCAGCTCCACACTCATTTGCTATAGTATATTGGTCAAGTGGCTTTATATTTCTAAACATTTGTTTCCTCAATTGTGCAGTAGAGATGCTGCTAGCAACGACATCAGAAGATTTTGATGTGTTCAATGGGAAGATGAATGTAAAACACTTCACAAATTTACTTGCACATAGCAAGCAATCAATAAATTGTGGTTGGTTTCAAAAAAATTAAAAAATGCAATTGAATTTATTCATATTTCAATTAGATAAAAATTAAAATAATAATGAAATGTAGTTTTCCACCTATCCAATGGGCAGCAACCTAAAAGTTTGATGTGTTCTGGGAAACAAACACTCATATATTGTTGGTGACAGTATAAATTGGTTGAATGCAATCTAATTCATCTGTGCAAACAGCAGAAAAGAATTCATTGAGATTTTACTGGATATCTCACTAAATTGCTGAAAATGTTGAGAGTAGTTTAAATGCTACTCATCATCAGAACCCCAAGCAGAACGTGTCATAGAATCAGCCTAGCAAAAACATCATTGCTCAGATCTCTGAGCACTGGATTCAGCTGCCTCAACAGTAGGGACCCTAGATACATCATCTCTGCTGGAATCATGACAGTGCTGCCCAACGTGAGGGACATAATGTGGCCCTGTAGCCTGGTTGTTGCTGTGACTTCCATTTCTTCACTATTCTCTGCCTCAAAGCCCAGGATAGATCACAAACCCTTATGCTAGTTTCATGCAAAGCTCAAATTTGAATATTGATTTCCTTCAATAGGAGAGTTATTAAGTGGCACTAAGCATTGACTATCACCCTCGTCCCTTTGCTTATCTATAAGCAATAGAGAGCAAACGGGCCAAGAAGAAAGTAGAAGCCGACTGCTTTTAAAAGTGGAATCATAGGGTTAGAACATGACACTGAAGTTCAGGGTTTCAAAGATCAGCAAAAGCTGAAGGGTCCAGGTTCTGAAGGAAAAAAACAGAAAAAAAGGTTAGCTTAATATTCTATACCACTTATCCTTTCAAGGCATTTTTGTATTATTTGCATGGTCTAAGAGGCCAGGAAAGTCCCAGAGGAACCTGTAGCTAAGAGTCCTGAAAACTAAGCAGAATCTTTGGTTGTTTTACAATATTTGGGGTTTAAAAGTTGGAATACAGGCCATGGCTAGTATCAGTAGTTCTAGTAAATATTCAGCTTTGTAGCTGAGTCCCCTAAAAAACTGTGTACTACTAATAACAACAAACCATAAATAGACCAGTACCTATGAAGTCTGAATCCCAGTATACCTGCTATAATTGTCAGATGAAAATTAAATCCTTTCTGGGGGCAGATAAAATCTACACCTCAAAATTCTTCACATACAGTGATTACTGTTACATCTATAACTACCAGACCCATCTAAATACAGTACTAAATTACTTAAAACCAACACACACAAAAATCAACAAAAATAGACCCACATATGATCAAGACTGTGGAGTTATTAAAAACATGAAAACAACTATAGCTAACTGTACCTAAGAAGATGAAACTTTCATAGAATTCAAACAGAGAAGATAAATTGGATAACCTAGAAAAAAGAAAATACAATAGAGCAATTACTGTCTCAGTAAATGGTTTTAATAGCAGATTGGATGAGCAAAAAGAAGGAATCAGTAAAGTATAATATAGGTCAGTAAAGCCTGAAGAGAAAAATGGATGAAAAATGGAGAAAAGAGCATAAGAAACATTTGGGACAAAAATAAAAGTGTTAATTATCCTAATTAACGTACTAGGAGATAGGGCAGCGTGGGAGGAGGCAGGGCAAAGGGAAGAAAGATACTAAGGATTTAAGAGTAGTTACACGCCCCCAAATATGATGAACAGAGAGGAAACCATGCCTAGAAAGATCAATGAAAATTGCTAAAAAACAAAAGATAAAATCGGAAAAGCAGCCAAAGGAAAAAAACCAACACTACCTTCATATGAGCAATAAGATTGACAGATGTATTTTCAAAAGAAATATCTGTATGTGGAGTTATTGTATCCTTATGCTTTATTGTATTTCATTTAGAAATAGTTTATTAAGCATTCATTAAATTACCATGTTATTTAAGGTAATACGTATTTCTTTTTGCAGTGTGGTGGTCCTGAGATGCAGTTTATCCCTCTTCAGAATAAAGATGTTATTAGCCCAGGTGATGCAACTGCTGCCAGCATCCAGGACTCAGCTGTCAACCCTTAACAGAGATTCCCACCATCATACTTCATGATTGCCTCAGCCAAAATTATCACAAAGGTTATGACCCCATATCTGATTGGTCCATGTCCAATGATTGCTCAACACATGAGTAAAAATACCCTGCTCTCTCACCCAGTCTTGGAACAACTTGGATGGTCATCCCATCCTTAGTACTCCTTGCAGAGTTGGCTGGGCTCTTCCACTGAAACTGCATTGCAGCTCGACTTCTTCTGATCCAGCTTCCTTCTTTCCTCATCCATGGCTGATGACCCCAAGAGAACTCCTTAATAAACTGCCTGCTCTCTGCTTTCTGCTTCAGTCTACTTCTCAAAGAAACCAACCTGTGACAAGTAGGTTCCATATTTTTTCCCTCTTCCTGGGGCAGACCTTTATTCTTGGTTTAATTGAAATCATTTTGCATGATGTTTACTCTCTCAAGCTATTTATGATGTTTTGTAACAGGTATTTATATAGAAACTAGATTAAGATTTCTATAGAAAAGTAATTAATAAATAGGAATAAAAGAAAGAGTGTTAGAGGAACAAAGATAAACGTACTGCAGATTGGAATCTTGCTCTTCGCCTAAGTGTACCAGCTTGGTACAGTATGTATCATTTGGTAAAAAGAGGAAAGGGAGTTGATTTCCAAGCATCTGCGTGAGAGCTTTAAGGAGCTTTTGACTGTCACTAAGGGGTGCTATATTTGAACTGTCAAAGGTTCAGAAATAACAGGAGTAAAACCAGTGAATCACCAAAGTAGTAATTAGTAAAGTTTAATGTGCACACAGCAAAAAGATAGTTTGTGAACCAGGAGCACTCAAACCAAACATGGAATGAGGCCCAGGGGTATGCTGTTAGAAAGCAGTTTATACAGTGAGGAGGCAGTGACTCTTTTCAACTGTGATTGGTTATAAAACTAGAATTTTCTTAAATGATAGGAAATTGGTTAGTGGTTATCTTGTATAGATTTTGAAAGTTTTTTTTTTTTTTTTAAGTTTTGCTTAAGGCTCCCAGACACATAAACAAAAAGTAACCCAGGTCAAGTTAATCTTGCAAAATAAGCTAAATTAAGCTTTGCTTATAGGAGTAAACTGGTTTCATCTGCTCAGGGAATTTTTAAGACTGGTCTCTATTTTTTGTTCATTTTTTTTAATGTGCCAGTGATGCCACAGGTATTGAGCCAGTTAAGCAACACTGAAGTGTTTTAGACGAATATATTTACCTTTAATAGTGGGATTCTCATGTATTTTTCTTCTTTATTGTTTAACATTTGAGAGATAAAATGTTAAATATCTTTTTATTTTTATAATGAAGTTTGTATTAGTTGACCTTTTTAAACCATTTTATTGATATATAATTAACATACCATACAATTCACCCATTCAAAGCTTGCAATTCAGTGCTCTGTTTTTAATTTTTTTTTAGTATATTCAGATAGGTGCAATGACACACAGTCAATTATAAAACATTTTTATCACCTCAAAAGGAAACCCCATACCTTGTGACCATCATCTCTTTAACTCTTTGATCTCTACACCCATCCCTAAGCAATTAGTAATCTTTCAGTCTCTCTGTATTTTTATGTTCTAGTCATTTCATGTGAATGCAGTCATAAAACATGTGATATTTGTTGACTGACTAGTTTCATTTAACTTCTTGTATGTATCATCACATGATTGGTTTCAAGTCTGAGTATTCTGTTGTGTGGGCATATCATGTGTTGTCTATTCATTCTGCAGTTGATGGATATATGGCTTGTTTCCATCTTTTGTTTATATGATTTATTCTGTGTAAACATTCTTTTACAAGTTTTGGTGTGGACCTATGTATTCATTCCTCTTGGGTATATACCTAGGAGTGGAATTGATGGGTCCTAGGAAAACTCCATCTTTAATCATTAGAGAAACTACCAGAGTGTTTTCCAAAGTGTCTGGAATATGTTACATTCCCACCAGCAGTGTATCAATGTTCCAATTTCTCTATTTTCTACCCAACACTTGTTGTTATCTTCCTATAATACTCTAACCATCCTAGTAGGTATGAAGAGGTATTGTACTGTGTTCTGGATTTGCATTTCCATGATAATTAATGATGCCAAGCATCTTTTCATGTGCTTACTGGCCATTTGTATATCTTCCTGGAAGAAATAACTATTCAGATCATTTGCTCATCTTTTAATTGGATTGTTTGTGTTTTGTTAAATGGTAAAATTTCTTTATATATTCTTGATGCAAGGCCCTTCTCAGATAAATGATTTGCAAATAGTTTTTTCCTATTCTGTGTGTTTTAACTTTCTTGATGCTGCCTTTGAAGCAATAAGTTTTTAATATTGATCCAATTTTTTTGTTTGTTGCCCATGTTTTTGTGTCATTTCTAAGAAAACTTTGCCAACTCTAAGGTAAAAATTATTTACCCTTTTGTTTTCTTATAAGGGTTTTATAGCTTTAGTGCTTATATTTAGGTCTTTGATCAATTTTGATTTAATTTTTAAATAGGGTGTAATGTAAGGGCCCACCTTAATTTTTTTGCATGTGGCTATTTAGTTGTCCCAGTATCAGTTGTTGAAGACTCTTCTTTTCTCTTTGGATGGTCATGGCACCTTTGTAGAAAATCATTTGGCTATACATGTGTGAGCATTTTGGATTTTCAGTTCTTTACTATTGAACTATGTTCCTATATCAGTATCATACTGTCTTTTTTTTTAAGATTTATTTTATTTATTTTTATTTTTGGCTGCATTGGGTCTTCGTTGCTGCCCACAGGCTTTCTCTAGTTGTGGGGAGCAGGGGCTACTCTTCATTGTGGTGCGTGGGTTTCTCATTGCATGGGTTTCTCTTGTTGCAGAGCACTGGCTTTAGGCACATGGGCTCAGTAGTTGTGGCTCACGGGCTTACTTGCTCTGCTCCATGTCGGATCTTCAAGGACCAGGGATCACACCTGTGTTCCCTGCATTGGCAGGCAGATTCTTAACCACTGCACCACCAGGGAAGCCCAGTACCATACTGTCTTGATTACCATTGCATTGTATTAGTAGGCTTTGAAAGTTAGGAAATGTGAGGTCTATACTGTGTTTTATTTTTCAAAGTGTTTTAGCTCTTCTGCGTCCCTTATAATTGTATAAGATTTTTAGAATCAGCTTGTCAATTTGTGTAATGAAGTCAGCTGGCATTGTAATGGGGAATGTGTTGAACTTGTAGATAAGTTTGGGGAGTGTTGCCATTTTAACAAGGTAAGTCTTTCAATCATGAACATGGGTTGTTTTTCCAGTTATTTAGATATGGTTTAATTTCTCTCAATATTTTGTGGCTTTCATATTATAAAAGTATTTCCTTTCTCTGTTAAATTGATGCCTAGTTTTTTGGTTTTTGTTTTTTTTTTTTCCTTTTTCATCTTACTGTGAAAGGAATGTTTATTTTAATTTCATTTTAAGATTGTTGATTGCAAGTATATAGAAAGACTGTACAAGTGTATGGAAAGATTGTGCAGGATGATTATTTTTGCCTAATTAAGTGTTTTCTATGAGGCAGCTATACAAAGTCATCAGTGTTTTGGGTAACATATACCTTTAGACTTTAAAGCTGGATAAGTTATTGGTTAAAAAAATGTCTTTACAGATAAATATGAATTCAATGATTAGAAGATGCTTTGTGAAATGTATTAAATATATTTAAGTAGAAAATGTAGTTTCTACTTATTTATTCACTCAAAATATTTACAAGTTATTAGATGGAATGAATTTTGATGTTCACATGCCCACCTTATGTATGTACTTGTTTAATCTTCTTCATCATTTGCTAGATTATAAACCACGGGAGGTCAGTGATTGTCTTGTTTACTCTTTCATGGAAAGAACAACTAACAAGTTATGCTAATATATAGGAGTGGCATGTAACCATAATATGGTGTTTTGGGGGAAAATTTACCCTTAATCTGAAAACTTAAGAGTAAATGTGGTAGGCAAAATAATGGGCCCCTAAAGATGTCCCGTCTTAATCCTGGGAATCTATGGATGTGTTACCTTACATGGAAAAAAGGGACTTTGCAGATGTGATTAAGCAATTTGAGATCGGAGGGTTATCCATTATCCTATATTATCTGAGTGGACCTATGTCATTACAAAGTCTCTAATAAGTAAAAGAGGGAGGCAGGAGCTTCAGTGTCAGAAGGAAGTCATGTGGAAAAGACTGTACCTGCTATTCTGACTTGGAGAAAGAAAGAGTGACAAGCTAAGGACTGCAGGCAGGCCCTGGAAATTTTAAGGAGGCAAGGAAATGGATTCTGAACTACAGCTTTCAAAAGGAATACAGCCCTGCGACAGCATGATTGTAGCCCATTCAGACCCATTTCAGAGTTCTGCTATGCAGAGCTATAAAAGTAAAAACAAATATATTGTTTAAACCAATTTTTTGGTATTTTTTGGTGGTAATAATAGGAAACCAATACAATAAATAAGAGGCAAGAAGGTCTTGCACTGGTAGAGAAATTGTCATATGTTATATAGAAGGCAGAGAAGAGAGAACATGGCATGTTCCAGTTTTAAAAGTAGTAAAATACAGTTTGAGCATGTAATTTAAGTCAGGACAAGAAGTAAGTTGAAAGTAGAAACCAGATCATGGAGACTCTTGCACATCTTGTAAGGAAGTGAACTTTTATTAAGGACAAGGAGAGCTTTTGAAAACATTTACAGCTAGAAGTAACTTGATCTAATTTTTGTTTTAGAAAGGTTATTCTGAGTTCTTTGTGGATTCATGGTAGGCAGAATTACATTCAACTGTTATAATTCAGTCTATAGGTATTAATGACCTAAACTAGGGTAGTGCTTTTGTCATAAAGAGGATGAAAAAGATTAATAATATATGTAGGAGTTAGAATTAACTAAACAGTGAAAATGGTGGACACATAAGATAATGTTGATGTCATGGCTTCCTCCTTCGGTAATGGGCGGGTGGTAGAATTATTGAATAATATATCAACACTGAGGAGCGGGTTTGGGAGAACAGAAGTTAAGTAATGGATATATCAAGTAATAGGTTTCTCCCAATTGGGAGGTCAGTTGGCTTTATGGGTTTGAAAAACAAACAAACAAAAACAAACAACAACAATGAAACCCCCAAAGTTTTAGGACTGAATATATAAAATGTAATTGAAGCAGTGAGAGAATTGTTTGTATACTTTGCCAAGAAGTCAGCAAAGAAAATAAGCATCTAGAACATAACTCTTGGGAACGTTAAAATCTAAAGGATTTTTTTTTAAACACTAAACTTTAATCTCAATGTGTTACTTTTGCTTTACTGTACAGCAGGCTTTGGAGTCAGAGAAAACAGGATATAAACCGTATGTGCTTCCATATTAATAGGTCAAGTTCTTTAACTACTTTGAAACCGTTTTCCTATTTTCCATTGGGTATAATAATTTCAAATTTGATATTTGCGTGAGGAAAAAATAGGATATAGTATGTGTGATTCCTAATAAAATAACTGATTTCTAAAATTGGTGAGTGATTTTGTGACCATTTTGTCATGGTCACTAAACAGTGACTATTATTTGATCATTTATTAACTATAATTTCTACTATGATTTAATAATTTCATTGATACATTAAATACAATTTTCTTATTCTTCAATAATGAAATGGAAAAATCCTATGTATAAAATTTGACTTACTGCTTCCATAAAAACTAATCTATGGAACTATGGGAAAGTAGTCCATAAAAATAGAACCATGAGCAATATAATCAAAATATATCCATTGTTAGAATAAATTAATATTTTTATTGATTTTGGCTCAGGACGTGTTCAAATTAACACAATGCGTAAGATTAACCAAAGCTCTATTAAGTAAGTGGTGCAGGGAATAAAGAAATAAAGCCTAGCATGGCAAGATTCTTCCCCTGTTCTTTGTGTTTGTGTATGATTGTTCAATACTTAATTATCACAACTTCCTTAAAAGTTATCAGAGGTTACGAAGCATAAATGTTAGTGTTTCTTCTCCCCAAATAACAAATTTTCAAATCTTTCATATAACTTTTTACTAATGATTGTAGTCCAGGAATCTAATAATTCTCCATTCCCTGTGTTGCTATTATAATTTTTATTAGACTAGAGTTCAGAATTGAATTATTATGTATCTTTGTTTTTTCAACTAAAATGTTAAGACCTCTGTAGCAGTTATGCTTTATAATTGTGTAGTATGTTTTAGAGCAGCAAGCATGGTGATGGATACGTAATAGATATGCTTTGATTGATTAAGAAGTAAGCATAATCCCAGTTATTTTATTTGATCAGTTATATAGGAATATTGACCTGTTTTTTCTTATTTGACATTTAGTTTTGCAGTAGTTGTATAAATCATAGATTATAGCAGCAGTTAAAACAATCAGGCATGCTTGACAAGAAAAGTAGCAAAAAAATAAAAAATAAAAAAGTAATAACTTTAAAAAATAGCTGTGGAATAATTGCATCAATAATCCAAACACATTAAAATCTGTAAGAACTGAAGAGTTGTGTGGAACTTAAATTTATAGAGTATACACATGCATACATGCACACACATACAAATGAACTTACACATTCACAATACTTTTCACACATACACACATACATGATTTTTTTTTATCCTATTTGTCTTCCAAACGGAGATAAAGAGTTGAAACTTAGATCAGCATTTATACATATATATTTTATTTTTCTCACACTGGTTGCTATACAAGTTGGCAATTAAAATTTGTTCCCATAGAATCTTTCCAACTATAAGGTATCTCTTCAGATCTAGGGCTGTTAGTTAAGAAATAATTTTTATGAGGCCCAGAATAAATTTCTTATAGTAGATGCAAGAGTATAAATAGTACTTCTACAAGTACTAAATATTTTATAAAAAATACATATTGTATTAGTTCAGGCTGCTATAACAAAATACTACACATTGGGTGGCTTAAACAACAGGAATTTATTTCTCACAGTTCTGGAGACTGAATGATCACCACAATCAAGGTGCCATCATGGTCACTGTCTGGTGAGGACTCTCTTCTTTCATTGAAAATGGCTATGTCCTCACATGGTCTTTTCTCAGTGCATATGTGGAGGTGGAGATAAAGACAAGACAAGCTCTCTAGCGTCCCTTCTTCTAAGGGTGCTAATCCCATCATGAGGGCCCCACCTTTATGACCTTATCTAAGCTTATTTATCTCCCAAAGGCCCCATCTCCAAATACCATTACATTGGGGGTTAGAGCTTCGGTATATAAACTTGGAGGGAACAATTCAGTCCATAGTCCATATATATTTCAAAAGCTGTTAATACCTTCACACCTTGAGAGAACTTTTTCCGGCAAGAGTTAGAAACAGAATAATAAAAAAATAGTGGTAAGTGTAGCTTCCTGATCACAAAATTCATGATATGATGGTTTTAGAATGTTGATTAGGAAAGTGGCAGTTTAGATCACCAAGAAACAGTTTCACAAAATATTAGGCAATTTTCGTGACTTTTTCTATTCATGTTCTGAGTTTATTCAGTGGTCTAGAGAGGTTCTGACCCAATTTAGCTATTTGTCAAAATGACTATTTTTTAGTGTAATTAATTACTACTTGACTGGATTTGATGATTATAAATAAATTTTTGATTAAAAATTTCATATAAAAATGAAACCCATAAGGGAAGGGATTGTCAAGTCTTGACTGATTCAAAGTTAGAATATATTTTATATGACCTAAAAAAATAAAATATTGAAAAATAAGAAACTTTCAATAATATTAAAATTACCATCCTAACAGTTGTAAATATATCCAAACCTAAAGGAAATACATGATCTAGATGTAAAAATAGTCTACAATTATGCAAAGTAAATGAACACTTTATAAAATAATAGATAAAATGTTGGATAATAAAATACCAGTACTTATTTAGAACGAAAATATTTGTCAGGAAAACTAAAAAAGAAGTCCTTGATTTTTTTTTTCCCCCTGATGTGTAGAAACTCAGTTTAGCATCCTTTTAGCCCAGCATGACTCTATTAGTAGTCATTTTTTCATTGAACATTTAAAAAAATAACAGGAATTTACAAAAGCTATTATGAGTTCCATTTAATGATTAAAGTTGCTGTTTTCTGTAAGGCTGGATCTTGTCAGTAATTTTGTCATTTCATATTAAAATGAAGACATTTTAATATTTGTTTTCATGTTTGCAATTTGATGTGTCAGGTATTAAAGCATATATTAAACTGCAGTTTTCCCATCCACATTGTTCTTGTCTCTTCTCTTTTGCTGTCATTATCCTGCAGCTTCTTTTAACATGCTAATTTTAGTTTATATGTATTCCTTCTTCCTTAAGATGGAAGGAAGTTGTCATTAGCAAGTGGGAAGTATTATTTTTGTCATTTTTGTCATGTTTCCAGTGTACTATAAAAATCGCTCATTTAATGAGGTTTGACAGCACACACAGAGAATGCATTCTAGAAAATCAATTTAAAGGATCATTTTTCACTTATTATCTGATTGTAAAACAATATAATATTATACATCATGTTAGAATTATAGGAAGCAATGCAGATAGCTCAATACAAGTTTAAAGCATTTTTTTAATTCCTTAGTCTGATGTTAAAAAGTAATTGTCAGCTATTGTGAAGTTAGTGTCTGGTGTTCAAGCTTAAGGGGTAAATTAGTATATTAACATGTAAATGATATTTCTTATGCCAGACGTACCTGGAAGTATGTGCATTTCCAATACCATCACCTTTTATAACCGCATACTTGGATGGATATGAATCAATCACACTCTTGAATTAGGGGGATGCGGGGGTGGTAAAGAAGGTGTACCTTCGAATGAAAATAATTATGTTTAAAGCTGATCTTAATCTGGGTCAATGATAGGCTATTGTTTAACTGCCTTCTCCCAGGCTTTGAGAGGAAAATAAGGGTAATGGAATCCCGCGGTGATAAACCTTTCTCAAGTTAATTTTTACATTTTGTGAGGCACAGTTGTCTCTACACCTATTCTTATCCTTCAATCTGTTTACCGTCATAGCATTTTTACATTATAGACAATATTCTTTTATTTATTTTAATTTTTATTTTATATTGGCAAATAGTCGATTTACAAGGTCGTGTTAGTTTCAGGTGTACAGCAAAGTACAGCTATACATATACATATATCCATTCTTTTTCGGATTCTTTTCCCATATAGGTTATTATAGAATATTGAATAGAGTTCCCTGTGCTATACAGTAGGTCCTTGTGAATTATCTATTTCATATACAGTAGTGTGTATGTGTTAATCCCAACCTCCTAATTTACCCCCCTTTCCCCTTTTGTAATTTTAATCACTGCTTTAACACAAAATAAAACAAAACATACACATACCCAGCCGCGCAGGCCTCTCTCTCGATTCCCAGAGGCCTTTGCGGGTGAGCACGGGTTAGGGGAGGAGGTGGATAGGCTCGCTGCAGCTGATAACCCAACTCAGCAGCCAGTGGAACTCTGCTGTGATAGGTGAGCTGGTTAAAATCCTGCATTTATCTGGCTTCTGGGGCAAAGTATAGAAAGGTTAGGAGAGGGAGGAGAGTCTTCTGGCGGCACCAATGGAGATGAAAAGGACAGAATGTTTCCTCCTCTCCACTGCGCGCTGGCCAGGTGCGGGCCTCATCACAGCCTCGCGAGACTGCACCCTGCGCAGCGCATCTGCAAAAGCTGTTGGGCGTGTGGCACCACTCGTGACCTTGCGTGGACCTTAGAAAAGAGCCTTCTGGAAACCAGGAGCCTTGGAGCTGACATGCACGTTGTTGAAAGGCTCTGATCAGTGGCGGAGGCCTCCAGAAATGAGGGTGGCATTTATAAAACCCCAGTTGTAGGGACTGTCTCCACGCTTTCTTTCTGTGAGTTACCTGCTTTTGCAATTTGGTACCCAGCTCTTCCACTGCCACGGTGGCCCCTGCACAAACAGGACTCACCCTGCCAAACCTTCGTCCGGAACAAATCCAGGAGGAAACTTGTCGGGAGTATATGACATCATACCCCCCAAATGGGAAAAATGATCTTCCTGGAAAGCCAGCTAGGGCAAGCTTCCCAAATCGTAAAGGTCTCCTGGTGTACATCTTGAATTCAAATATCAATGCAGTTAGAGTTGCTGTATGCAACTTTGCCCCTTACTGATTATTTTACTCACTTCAACAGAGTGATTTGCCAAAGAGAAAAACTGGGTCCTTGTAGCTTGCCTGGAGTATGAAATAACACAAAAGTACATGTTCTTAGGTTACATGGAGCTGCTTGGGGAGTCCAGTGAAGTCTCCAAAGCAGGACCAGAGATGCCTGGGAACCCATCCAAGTGTTTTGGTTCCGGAGAGTGGGGGTGGAGGGCGGTGAGGAGGGGTCTCTGAGGATGTGTATTAAAATGTCTCTTGATAATATACTATTTTTGTATATGTATTTTATTTATTTATTCTTTTATATTTATTTACTTATTTATACTTTTTTTGGGGGGTACACCAAGTTCAGTCATCTGTTTTTATACACATATCCCCGTATTCCCTCCATCCCTCGACTCCCCCCCCACCCTCCCCGTCCCAGTCCTCTAAGGCATCATCCATCCTCGAGTTGAACTCCCTTTGCTATACAGCAACTTCCCACTGGCTATCTATTTTACAGTTGGTAGTATATATATGTATATGCTACTCTCTCACTTCGTCTCAGCTTCCCCTTCACCCACCGACCCCCCAAACCTCGAGTTCTCCAGTCCATTCTCTGTGTCTGCATCCTTGTTCTTGTCTTGTCACTGAGTTCATCAGTACCATTTTTAGATTCCATATATATGAGTTAGCATACAATATTTGTCTTTCTCTTTCTGACTTACTTCACTCTGTATGACAGACTCTAGGCCTATCCACCTCATTACATATAGCTCCATCTCATCCTTTTTTATGGCTGAGTAATATTCCATTGTATATATATGCCACATCTTCTTTATCTATTCATTTGTTGATGGGCATTTAGGTTGCTTCCATGTCCTGGCTATTGTAAATAGTGCTGCAATAAGCATTATGGTACATGTTTCTTTTGGGATTATGGTTTTCTCTGGGTATATGCCCAGTAGTGGGATTACTGGATCATATGGTAGTTCTATTTGTAGTTTTTTAAGGAACCTCCAAATTGTTTTCCATAGTGGCTGTACCAACTTACATTCCCGCTAACAGTGCAGGAGAGTTCCCTTTTCTCCACACCCTCTCCAACATTTGTTGTTTCCAGATTTTGTGATGATGGCCATTCTGATCGGTGTGAGGTGATACCTCATTGTGGCTTTGACTTGCATTTCTCTGATGATGAGTGATGTTGAGCATCTTTTCATGTGTTTGTTGGCCATCTGTATGTCTTCTTTGGAGAAATGTCTATTTAGGTCTTCTGCCCATTTGTGGATTGGGTTATTTGCTTTCTTGGTGTTAAGCTGCATGAGCTGCTTGTAAATTTTGAAGGTTAATCCTTTGTCCGTTGTTTCATAGGCAACTATTTTTTCCCATTCTGAGGGTTGCCTTTTAGTCTTGTTTATGGATTCTTTTGCTGTGCAAAAGCTTTTAAGTTTCATGAGGTCCCATTCGTTTATTCTTGATTTTATTTCCATGATTCTAGGAGGTGGGTTCAAAAGGATCTTGCTTTGATGGATGCCATAGAGTGTTCTGCCTATGTTTTTTTTCTAGGAGTTTTATAGTGTCTGGCCTTACATGTAGGTCTTTAATCCATTTGGAGTTTCTTTTTGTGTATGGTGTTAGGAAGTGTTCTAATTTCATTCTTTGACAGGTAGCTGTCCAGTTTTCCCAGCACCACTTATTGCAGAGGCTGTCTTTTTTCCATTGTATATTCGTGCCTCCTTTGTCAAAGATAAGGTGCCCATATGTGTTTGGGGTTACTTCTGAGTTCTCTATTCTATTCCATTGATCTTCCTTTCTGTTTTTGTGCCAGTACCATACTGTCTTGATCACTGTGGCCTTGTAGTACAGTTTGAAGTCAGGAAGCCTGATTCCACCAACTCCATTTTTCCTTCTCAAGATTGCTTTGGCTATTCAGGGTCTTTTGTGTTTCCATACAAATCGTAAGATTTCTTGTTCTAGTTCTGTGAAAAATGCCATTGGT
Organism: Hippopotamus amphibius kiboko; assembly: GCF_030028045.1. Lineage (NCBI taxonomy): Eukaryota > Metazoa > Chordata > Mammalia > Artiodactyla > Hippopotamidae > Hippopotamus > Hippopotamus amphibius. Next base: position 74,594,243 of record NC_080187.1, read on the forward strand.
AATTTGATTGGGATTGCATTGAATCTGTAAATTGCTTTGGGTACTACAGTCATTTTCACGATGTTGATTCTTCCAATCCAGGAACATGGTATGTCCCTCCATCTGTTTGTGTCTTCTTTGATTTCTTTCATCAGTGGCTTAAAGTTTTCTGCATACAGATCTTTTGCCTCCTTAGGCAGGTTTATTCCTAGGTATTTTATTCTTTTTGTTGCAATGGTGAATGGGAGAGTTTCCTTAATTTCTCTTTCTGCTCTTCCGTTGTTAGTGTATAGGAATGCAAGAGATTTCTGTGCATTAATTTTGTATCCTGCTACTTTACTAAACTCATCCATTAGTGCTAGCAGTTTTCTGGTAGAGTCTTTAGGGTTTTCTATATATAATATCATGTCATCTGCAAAGAGTGACAATTTTACTTCTTTTCCAATTTGGATTCCTTTTATTTCTTTTTCTTCTCTGATTGCTGTGGCTGAAACTTCCACAACTATGTTGAATAATAATGGTGAGAGTGGACACCCTTGTTTTGTTCCTGTTCTAAGAGGGAATTCTTTCAGTTATTCCCCATTTAGAATGATGTTGGCTTTTGGTTTCTCATATATGGCTTTTATTATGTTGAGGTAATTAACTTCTATGCCCATTTTCTGGAGAGCTTTTATCATAAATGGATGTTGAATTTTGTCAAATTCTTTTTCTGCATCTATTGAGATGATCATATGGTTTTTATCCTTCAATTTGTTGATATGATGTATCACATTGATTGATTTGCATACATTGAAGAATCCTTGCATCCCAGGGATAAACCCCACTTGATCATGGTGTATGATTTTTTTAATGTGGTGTTGGATTCTGTTAGCTATTATTTTGTTGAGGATTTTTGCATCTATATTCATCAGTGATATTGGTCTGTAGTTTTCTTTTTTTGTGACATCTTTGCCTGGTTTTGGTATCAGGGTCATGGTGGCCTCATAAAATGAGTTTGGGAGTGTTCCTCCTTCAGTTATATTTTGGAAGAGCTTGAGAAGGATAGATGTTAGCTCTTCTCGAAATGTTTGATAGAATTCACCCATGAATCCATCTGGTCCTGGGCTTTTGTGTGTTGGGAGATTTTTAATCACTGCCTCAATTTCTGTACTTGTGATTGGTCTGTTCATGGTTTCTATTTCTTCCTGGTTCAGTCTTGGAAGATTGTATTTTTCTAAGAATTTATCCAATTCTTCCAGGTTATCCAATTTATTGGCATATAGCTGCTTGTAGTATTCTCTCATGATCTTTTGTATTTCTGAGGTGTCCTTTGTTACTTCTTTTTCATTTCTAATTCTGTTGATTTGCATCTTCTCCCTTTTTTTCTTGATGAGTCTGGCTAATGGTTTATCAATTTTGTTAATCTTCTCAAAGAACCAGCTTTCAGTTTTATTAATTTTTGCTATTGCTTCCTTCTTTTCTTTTTCATTTATTTCTGCTCTGATCTTTGTGATTTCTTTCCTTCTGCTCACTTTGGGGTGTGTTTGTTCTTCTTTTTCTAGTTGTTTGAGGTGTAAGGTTAGGTTGTTTATTTGATATTTTTCTTGTTTCTTAAGGTAGGACTATATTGTTATAAACTTCCCTCTTAGAACTGCTTTTGCTGCATCCCATAGGTTTTGGGTTGTTGTGTTTTCATTGTCATTTGTTTCTAGATATTTTTTGATTTCCTCTTTGATTTCTTTAATGATTTCTTGGTTGTTTAATATTGAATTGTTTAGCCTCCATGTGTTTGTATTTTTTGCAGTTTTTTTCCTGTAATTGATATCTAGTCTCATGGCACTGTGGTCAGTGAAGATGCCTGACATGATTTCAATTTTCTTGAATTTGCCAAGGTTTGATTTGTGACACAAGATGTGATCTATCGTGGAAAATATTCCACGTGCACTTGAGAAGAAAATGTATTCTGTCATTTTTGGATGGAATGTCCTATAAATATCAATTAAGTTGAGATGGTCTAATGTGTCATTTAAAGCTTGTGTGTCTTTATTTATTTTCTGTGTGGCTGATCTGTCCATTGATGTAAGTGGGGTGTTCAAGTCTCCCACTATTATTGTGTTACTGTTGATTTCCCCTTTTATGGCTGTTAGCATTTGCCTTATGTATTGAGGTGCTCCTATGTTGGGGGCATAGATATTTACCATTGTGATGTGTTCTTCTTGAATAGATCCCTTGATCATTATGGAGTGTCCTTCCTTGTGTCTTGTAATAGTCTTTACTTTAAGGTCTAATTTGTCTGATATGAGTTTTGCTACTCTAGCTTTCTTGTGACTTCCATTTGCATGGAATATCTTTTTCCATCCCTTTACTTTCAGTCTATATGTATCCCTTTGTCTGAAGTGGGTTTCTTGTAGGCAGCATATAGAAGGGTCTTGTTTTTGTATGCATTCAGCCAGTCTATGTCTTTTGGTTGGAGCATTTAATCCATTTACATTTAAGGTGATTATTGACATGTGTGTTCCAATTACCATTTTCTTGGTTGTTTTGGGTTTGTATTTGTAGGTGTTTTCCTTTTCTTGTGTTTCCTACTTAGAGAAGTTCCTTTAGCACTTGTTGTCAGGCTGGTTTGGTGGTGCTGAATTCTCTTAACTTTTGCTTGTCTGGAAAGCTTTTGATTTCTCTATCAAATCTGAATGAGATTCTTGCTGGGTAGAGTATTCTTGGCTGTAGGTTTCTCTCTTTCAGGACTTTCAGGATATCCTGCCATTCCCTTCTGGCCTGCAGAGTTTCTGCAGAAAGGTCAGCTGTCATCCTTATGGGTTTTCCCTTATATGTAATTTGTTGCTTTTCTCTTGCTGCTTTTAATATTTTTTCTTTGTGTTTAATTGTCGTTAGTTTGATTAATATGTGCCTTGGTGTATTTCTCCTTGGGTTTATTCTGTATGGGACTCTCTGTGCTTCTTGGACTTGGTTCATTATTTCCTTTCCCATGTTGGGGAATTTTTCCACTATAACCTCTTCAAATATTTTCTCAGACCCTTTCTTGTTTTCTTCTTCTTCTGGGATGCCTATAATTCGAATGTTGGTGTGCTTAATGTTATCACTGAAGTCTCTGAGACTGTCTTCTATTCTTTTTATTCTTTTCTCTTTTTCCTGCTCTGTGGCAGTTATTTCCCCCATTCTATCTTCCAACTCACTTATTCGTTCTTCTGCCTCAGTCATTCTGCTGGTTATAGCATCTAGAGTATTTTTAATTTCAGTTATTTTGTTATCCATTGCTGTTTGTTTTTCTGAGTTCTTATGAATTCTTTCTTGTACTTTATTTTGTTATCTAGATTTTGTATCATTTTTATTATCATTACTCTGAATTCTTTTTCAGGCATTTTTCCTATTTCTGATAATATACTTTTAAAGATTGGTCACATTCATGGTTTTTAAAAGTCTGTGCTATTTACAAGAAAGTGTCAGTATTTATGGGTGTGGGATTGAATAGTGATGTTTTGTTGAAGGGGCTTCCAAACATGTATCATCATCACTAAACTGTGTTAAACAATTTGAATCAAACTTTCATAACCCAAACCTAAATATCATACCACTAGGTGGAGTTTTGGGTTTCGTTTAGGAGTGTTTGATATATGCTATAGAATTTCAGAGGAAAGTATTTTATACTTACTGTAAATATCGGGAAGCATTCACCAGCCTACTTAACTAGCTTTCTGAGTATTACAATCTCTAATAAAATTTAATTTTAACTTCTAATGAATGTCATATGCTGGTGATTTAAAAAATACTGTAAAATAGAGCATAACATTAAGTTCAGACAGATGACATTAAATAAAATGTAAAACAATGTGGGAACCTATTAAATTTACTGGAAAGCTGAAGCTAACGCCCTGGGATAACGCTTTGCTTTACTTCATGGTTGTTTTAGTGACTGCTGACCTTAAGATTAAAAAAATGGTTTCACCTGGTTAGTCATTGTTATCAGCAGCTAACACATGGGCCTTGTGTGTGTGCTCATGGCAGGTACCAGTAACTGATACTGTTTCCCTTTTAACCAGAAATTGAGTTAACCATGCTCTATGTGGTAGAATTTCAGGAAAGTGATACTCTGAGCATGTCTGGGATTCTCACTGGATGGGCATATCTATGCTATTATGAACAAAAAGTCAGTATTGGGCTGGGTAATAGGCAAGAAAACCTCTGTGTATTAACAAACTCTGCTTGAATAGCAGAGCATAAACAAGAAAGTGTGATTAAGACTTAAGGTTTAAAAAACGTTCCTATAAATAAATCTCGTCTTGAAAATCTCAAAGACCTGTAAACCTCCAAAATTTCTGTAGTTGAACACTATTAAGGAGACTTCTTGAATAATTCCCTAAGGTAGTAGAAACAGCCCATTCCCCAGAGAGTAGATAGGTGAGGCACCTGGAATCTATAGAAATGGAAATTTACTTGGAAGTCAACATCCTAGTAAAATGAGAAACATAAATTCATACATGTTATCCATGTTAATAAAATCTTATTTTTATATACATACAGCAAATGCTTAAGTAGTTATTCTAGAATTGTTTGTGAGGCAGTTTAGGCACCGAACATTTAAATCTTCAGGTGTTTCCTGTGTTTCCTTTAAAGTTAAAAAACAGATTCTGAAAAGGAAAGTTAAAAGCTAGCTAATCTGTTTCCTATCAGACAGGGCAGAAGGGATTATAACCACCTGTGGTAAATACCTACGAGTTCAGCTGTGCTTGAAATGACCTATTTTACAAGTTTGCTGCATCCCTCTCTCAGAGAAAGTTACTGACAATTTGACGTTTGAGATTGTACCATGGAGAGTATCATCCTAGATTTGACTAACATATCAGTTTATAAGTTGTAATACAAATGAAAGTCACATCTATTCTGGGCTAACATTTATATGTTCATTGCTCCTCTGTTCAGTTCTTGTCCTATGTCTTATCAGCCAAGCTATGGACTCAGTTCAATCTATTACCTTTGGCCAAGAATTTTTTTAAAAATAAGGCAAAATGTCACATTAAACATCACTCAACTTTTAAAGGAACAGACTAAAAAATTGTAAATATGTGGTTTAAAATAATGGAAACCTTTTTTTTTTTTTTTTTTTTTTTTTATTATTTTATTTTATTTTTTTGGGGGGTACACCAGGTTCAATCAACTGTTTTTATACACATATCCCCATATTCCCTCCCTTCCTTGACACGGAAACCTTCTTAAATGTGTATTATAGTGCTTTTATTTTTATATCTTGTGTTAGTATAGATATTCCAAAATACTGTTGCAACAAAATAGAAAAAAAAAGACATTTATCCTATGCAAAATTAGTATCTTCAGGAAAATTGTATAGTTGATCATGTAACACAGAACTATTATATTCAAACCATGAATTTCTGGGTATTTCTCATACATAGTTTCAAGAAAAACATCAGTCCCTGAAATTTATTTTCTTCCTGAAATTTGCCTCCTTAAGATACAAGCAAATGAGTAACGCCACTTCCTTTTGAAGAGAATGACTTTAAAATGCTTTAGGTAGAATGCAAATAAGGGTTTATTTAGAATGAATATGAAGAGAATATGCATATTAAAAGTCCATAAAATTCTATGACTTTGACTTTAAGATCCACCTGAAAATAGATATGAGTTAATAGTGAGACTTTAGATGAAAATAATTATTATGGAAACACCTCAATTTAATGTATATATAAACACCATGCTTAAAAAGACTTGGACTTAAGACTAAAGTATAACAAGCAACCAGTACTAATATGATTGTATGCATTATATTTAATAACAGCATAAAAAATCTCCATTTCAAAACTGATTTAAAATGCTCTGGATGACAGCCCTTAAAAAAGCATTCCTCAAATTTCCAACCAAAATTCCTTTGAAAACAGAAAATGAAGAAAACACAGCAGGAGTGTCAAATTGTTGCTGGAATTAGATAGATGTTTTCATTAATTAGAAAGTGTGGTGACCAGAGAGAAAAATAAAATTGATTGATCAAGTTATTTTGTTTACAAAGATGCATATGTGAAATAAGTAGAAAGAAATAAGCTTCTAGTTTATAAATACAGTAAGTTATTTGCTCACTGATGTTCAAGTTCTTTGGTTATCTAGACTAAATGGATGTTTTTGTAAGAAACTATAAATTATATAAAGTGATTTCATGTTAACTAGATGGATACTCAGATAAATATTTTTCAAAAACTAAAAATATGACAGAGATGACCAACCAAGCTGATATAATAAATCAATCATATTTTTATAACAGCATTAATAAATCTCCATTTCAAACTTTGGTTCAGAATGCATGGGTAACAGTTCAACATTCAGCAGATATAGGTATTTTCAAGTGGGAGAAATTCTACAGAAGTTAAGTAATATTTAATTCCAGTGTTTTTAAATTTTTCTAGACAAAAATTATAATTAAATATTTTATAGTTTCTGAAATCAGAAAACATTAATAATGCATTCATAAATTTATTGCAATGAGAGAATACTAAAACCAATCTCACTGTTCATTGTGGTGTAAAAATTATTACTAAAAATTCAGCAAACAGGTTTAATTCAAGAATGTAAACATGGTTCAATATTAGGAAATATATTAATACAGCTCATCATATTAATAGGCCAGCATAAAATTCATACAGTCATTTGCTTGAAAATTTATAAAGTTCAAAAAATTATTTAAAAGCCTTAAATAAAAATAATATATAAACATAATATTAATTCGTAAGCCAGGATCATGCAGAGCACAGTAGCATAGGAATTATCACTAAACTCAGGAAGACAAATTAGGGTGTGTGTTATTAACACTCCTTCAATATTCTACTCGAAAGTCTAATAAATGGAATTAGAGAAAAGAAACAACATAGAAATTTTAAATGTATGTACAAAAATTGTCTTTAAATGTACAAAATGATGTAGAAGAAAGAAATGAAAGGGCAGATCCCGTTTGTAACAATATAAATGGAAGCACGTTTTAAAATGTTTACAGTGGACACATATAACCCATTTAAAAATTAAACACTTCTTTTTAAGCCAATAGATGAAAGAGTTTAAGAGGCGCAAACTTCTAGTGATAAAGTAAATAACTCCTGGGGATGTAATATATAGAACAGGGAATATAGTCAATAATATTGTAGTAACTTTAAGTGGGGACAGATAGTGACTAGACTTATTGTGATGATGGCAAAGTACATAGAAGTGGAATCACTATGTTGTGCACTGAAAACTAATAAAACGTCAATTATGCATCAATAATAGAAACAAAAGACAGCAGCTTCGGAGGTTAAAAAAAAAAGCCATACAATTAATGACAAAATATAAATACACATTGCATATTTTAACAAGAAATCTGAAAGACGGCTATAGTTAAAAATCTTTAAACCTATGAAAGCTTTTGAAAAAAGCATAAAAGTGGACTTTCCTAAATAAATGGAATGGCATGTCAAGTGTCTGGATAAGAGCACTCGCCATGGTAAAGATACCCATTCTCTCTATGTACGTCTGTAAAGAAAATCAAATTTCTAGAACACAAAAAATAATGAAACCTGGAAACTCGATTCTGAAATTTCTTTTTCCCTATCAAATATACACATGTAATAGAAAAGAAAGTCACTAAATAAAAAGTTACTTCCCCAGTAATTGTCAAACAAAACAAGGGATAAAAACTTCCTGTAAAGAGAAATGATGAAGAGGGTTCATCATTTAATTTTACTGCCAAATCAGTAAAAACAAATTTAAAGTATAAATTCAAGGTGAAGTGTACACATAAGAAGTGGCACATTTCTAACCCTTGTACTTTCTTTTATTTCACATTGGGATGCCCTTGAGTACAGCCTTGACTGGGTCAGCCTTGTTCAGGTTTCCCACGTCACCCATCCAAGTTTTGAAGGGACACAGCCTTCAGAGCTGGGAAACATGTGGCAGGAGAATGGGTGGGAAGGTGAACAGCCCTGATCTGACTGTAGAATCTCTAGGAGATATCTGGATCTCTGGGTCTTTTCCCAGGAATAGTAACATCCTAGCTGTATGAGCCCGGGGTCAGTTAAGTGCTGCAAAGCACTCTAACCCCTTATTGGGGCAGCCAACTTTGCACCTTTTAGAACCAGTTCACAGACCTGGAACCACGGACAGATCCTGCTTGCTGTGGCCCCTCCTGGAGAATCATTTGGATCCAGCAGATACTGAAGGCTATCCCCACAGTGGGTCTTCAAATTCCATCCTCCTATTCCCCTAACAGGAGGCTTCTATTCCTACTTTCATTCAGGTTCCAAATAGGCCCTGGATGCTAGGCTCAGACACCCTGGGCAGCTCTGGCTTAGAAACACTAATATGGGGACTCCCTTGAATCCTGATGACATGGCAGGTTAACCCAGTGGAACCTGAGGACGGATGAGTTTCAGTCCCACCAATCGCATCTCTAGCTGATTGCTTCCTCTGCTCCTAAATGATTCCTTGCTAGGGTTCCTTATGGGGTGTCAGGCTTGGTCTGATCTCAATGGGATACTCCTGAATGAATCCCTAGATCCAAAAGGCGCTGAAGAAGATCTCACAGACCCAATGTACAGTACTCCAAACTGTAAGACCCTCCCCACCCCTAGGAGTTCTATATCCTGGTTTATTTCTAAGGCCTAGATGTGGTCAGTCTTGACTGTGGAAATGACATTGGTATTGATCTTAGTCTCTGGCTCAGGGTTTTAAGATCATCTCATTGCTGACGCTGGCTGAAATCAACAACAGATAGCTACAGTTGGAGGTGAAGCAGGTGGTTAACTAGGTGACAGTGGCACTGGAATTGGTTTTAGAGTAGGTTCTGCCTCTGGGACTCTATACTCAGTATAATTAATAAAATATATATTGTAATTATTGGTGAATGACAATGATAGGTCAAAGTTCAAAATATTAATTCTGAGACTTGGCATTTAGTTAACAGAGAAGCATCATAACACCTTATTGAACCTAACTCATTTAAGACATCTATCCAGATAAATAATGATGAAATAAAAATTACTATTAAAGTGAAACTTATTTTTTAATATAAAGACAATATATACTTATTATAGAGAAGTTCTAATACAAGGAAACAATAGTAAAAGCAATTACCACTCCTACCCCTTATAGAGAATTTTCATTTTGCTTGAGATTATTTCTTATCTTAGTGTCTATTATTTATTTTGGAGTATTTGGTATATATAAAATTGTTTTTATTAACTTGTGACTTTTTAAAAATATCTCATTTATTTTAAAAATAAAAAATATAGGATGGTGGTAATAAAAACAAAAATCATGCACAATATCAATTACTTACTTAGGAATTTTTTTTCCATGTATAATTTTAGATAAGATGGTTCTATATGTTGTAACTTTTAAGCACATTGAATGCAAATATATTTTCAGAGGCTAGTAAGGAAATATGGATATGTTTCTAATGATAAATATGTGTCTGGTGATTTACTAGTCTTTATTAATGCAATAAGAAAGCAAAAAATTTACGTAATTTAAGACCAGGTCATCATAAATCCCTAATGAGTATGTCTATGTTGAAGTTTTATTTTGTTTGTTACAGCAATGATGTTTTTGTAAAGGGATGCAAGTAATAATGTGTTAGCCACTAAATAGGGGATTTTAGAAGAAAAGACACCAGTTATCACGTTAAGCGGTCATCAAGTATGTTTAGAGCTTCCACCTATGCTGCACGACAAGGACATACTTATTGGGTCACACTTCTTAGGAACAGCAAAGAACCTGAGGCAGTTGAGGAATTGCAGACAGCATCAAACTTTCTTCTTGAAAATCCTCTTGGGTTACAAAAAGCATCATAGCACATACTAGATCTAAGATCTTGAGTCACAGGGATTTGACAATTTTCCTGCCTTCAGTAGCATTCCTTGTGTGATGGGCATCCCTTTGTCTGTATTTTAATAATTAAACAGAACATGCTTGGATCTAGATATTTTAATATTTTCCTTTCTGGTTCCATAGAACGCTTGGTTCTAGTTTTGCAAGAAATATGAAATTGAGGTTATTCCTCCAGAAGTGTTTGTTTTACCAATAAAAATAGCTAACTTCTGTTTCCAGATGTTATATATAATGCTGTATATATGCAAACTCTATTTTACATATATAAAACCTCCAAACTGTATGTAAAACTACTGCTTGATTAAACAACCAGGGGGAAGGCTTGTGTACACTTATCTTAGAACTCTGCAGCATCTCACACACAGAAAATATACATATATCACTCCATATACACACATATCATTTCTCCATATCTTATTTTTATTGTACTGGTAATTATCTAACACATATTTTATTTTCTCATTTATTGTCACCTAGAACTTAAGGTCCTTGCTGGAAAAAATTTTGTTTGTTTGTTTACTCCGCTATCCCCCATTGGCTATGGCTAGCTCATAGTATGTATACAGTAGATGTTTGTTGATTGAATTAACTAATGAGGGCAGTATAATTCCCAGTTTATGATGAGGAAACTGAAGTTGATAATTTAGTAGCTTTTCCAGTGTCACACAAGTAATAAAGAGTAGAGTTAGAAATAGAATCCAAATAGAAGCCATTCTTAGTCTAAAGTTTATATTTTATCACTAAACCAAGATTAGTGCCTACAAATGTGGAATTTCTCTGTATTTCAAACCTCTGTGGGTATGTATTGAGTCTACCAATAGGAAGTGGGTATATGTGTAAGTCACATACAAGAAAATTTGAGTATTTCCTACTGGTTCTGCAATGTCATCAATTGGTGATTCAGCTGACTATTCAATATATCAGAAGATTGCTGCTTCTAGCTTCCACCAAAATCTTCTGTGTATCCATTTGAGATCATCACCCAGTCCTACTTCTGATATGTATATCCATTAACAGGAAATGAAATACGTATTGACACTAACTAATTATGCCATCCTGTCAGAAACTCTCTTTCATTGCTGTTCTTTTTATTTTACACTTATACTCAAGATGGTGAAACAACGCAGAGGAACAGATTTAACGTGACTGAAGTCTCCTCCCACAGAATCTTAAATAGCACACGGACTTTTCTTTGGAAAAGCAGATATGAGAGTGCAAACCATTAAGAGGCCATGAAAAAGAGGACAAGGAACTTAACAAACATTAAGTTTCCTCCACAAAACATTTCATCTTTGTCAGGATTTAATTTAAAACATTTCTGACATTCAATTATTCACTGTAGACAGACTCTGAATCAGATCACCTGCTGCCAAAGCTAAATTATCAAATAGAGAGACATAAACCTGAGTGTTCTCTGCATAATGATAGCCCATAACGATAAAACATTCTTCCTAAAGGCATCATGTACTGTAAGTATTAAGACAAAATCTGAGAAGGGAATGGGGACCTAAACAAATAGGCTTGCATACTCCTAAACACAGAAATACCTTGAGAAATAATGTTGAAACGCTTAGAAAGATTTTAATTGGGTCTGAGCTTGATTTAAAATATTTTATGCTTTTTTTTTTTTACCAGTGTCATACATTTATCAACACCCTTGCAAATTGCCTTCTTTTTTATTTGCATTTTATCTTGTTGACATATTTTAATGAATATTCAAATTGTTGGATTAAAATAGATTAACAACTAAATATAGCAGTACTTCCACATACTCGGGGCAATATTCTCGGGCGTCAAAAATTAACCACCTGTGGCTGATTCATGTCCCAGAGGACTCAGATGCCACACAGGAGTGTTTCCCAAATCACAATCAGATATTTTACTAATTCAGAACCTATAACTTTCCCTTTATACATGTTTAATTTCCACAATGTAGCTGCCTATACCATTGAGGTATGACACAGTCCTAATCTCTAAACACTTGAAATATCTTGGACACTTGATTTCATTTTAAATATCTTGGTTAGAGTTATATGTTTGTTGATCAAATGATAATTGGGGTCAGTTATGTAACTTATTACATCCGAAAGAACCCTCATGAGACTATAGGCAGATTTTTCAGTGGAAACTTGCTGGCCAGAAGGGAGTGGTTTTGTAACAAATTACCGAAGGTTTGTGCCTTAAACAGCACCAATGTCTTGTCTTACAGCTCCATTTTATAGTGGTCCTCACTGTCTAAAATCAAGGGGTTAGCAGGCAATGTTTTATTATGACTGCTCTAAGACAGTTTCTGTTTCCTTGCTTATTCAGGGTGTTGGCAGAATTTTGTTCCTTTTGGTCCTAGAAGAGAAAACATACTAGAAAGCACTGAGTCTTATACTTTAAAAGTGTGAATTATATGACATGTTATTTAACCTTCAATAGGTATGTTAAAATAAAGTTGCTGACCTGCCTATTTATGTGTACATAGTAATCTATACTGGTAAATATTATTTATAATGTTTCAAAGAGTCTTTGATTATCACTCATGGTCTTCACCCTCTACCTTAGTATCATCATCTAGTCATTCATATAATTTTACTTAAAAGTGTGTCATAAATGTAGCCTACAACAAAAGTAATGCTCAGCCTAGCACATGGCAAATGTCACATGAGAATGACTAACAATAGGAGCTCAAAAGATAGTACTGCTTTCTGATCATGTGTTCAGTGAAGGCCACTTAAAGGATGTGATGGCTTCCAGCCATAGGGAAGAATAAAAATCTTAGAGGAAAACATAGGCAGAACATTCCCTGACATAAATTGTAGCGATATTTTTTGAATCTGTCTCCTAAAGCAAGGGAAACAAAAGCAAAAATAAACAAATAAGACCTAATTAAACTTAAGAGCTTTTGCATGGCAAAGGAAACCATTGATAAAATGAAAAGAACACCTACTGAATGGGAGAAAATCTGTGCAAATGATATGACCAATAGGGGTCAATATCCAAAATATACAAACAGCTCATACAACTCAACATCAGAAAAACAAACAACCCAACTTAAAAACAGGCAGAAGACCTGAATAGACATTTTCTAAAGAAGACATTCAGATGGCAAGCAGACACATGAAAAGATGCTCAACATTATTAATCATGAGAGAAATGCAAATGAAAAGCACAATGAGCTGTCACCTCATATCTGTCAGAGTGGCTATCATAAAAAAATGTTAGTGAGGATGTGGAGAAAAAGAGAACCCTCATACACTGTTGGTAGGAATGTAAACATATGCAGCTATTATGGAAAACAGTATGGAGGTTCCTCAAAAAACTAAAAACAGAGCTACCGTATAACCCAGCAGTTCCATTGCTTGGTATGTATCCAAAAGAAACAAAAACATCAATTCAAAAAACATGCATTCCAGTGCATAGAAGCATTATTTACAATTGCCAAGATATGGAAGCAATTTAAATGTCCATCAACAGAAGAATGGATAAAGAAGATGAGGTATATATTTATAATGGAATTCTACTCAGCCATAAAAATAATGAAATTTTGCTACTTAGAGGGTGTTATGCTATGTGAAATAAGTCAGAGAAAGACAAATGGCTGTGTGATATCACTTGTATGTAGAGTATAAAAAATAAAAGAAACGATTGAATATAACAAAAAGGAAACAGACTCACAGATAGAACAAACTAGTGGTTACCAGTAGGGAGAGGGAAGGAGGAGGGGCAAGGTATGGTTAGGAGATTAAGAGGTTAATTTTTATATGTAAAAGAAGCTACAAGGATATATTGCACAACACAGGAAAAATTGCCAGTATTTTGTAGTAACTGTAAATGGAATATAACCTTTAAAAATTGTGATTCACTGTGTTATATACCTGTGACATATAATATTGTACATCAACTGCACTTCAATTAAAAAATGTGGGGCAAAAAAAACCCTGTCATGATACTTTTCAAACTGCGAAGGACTATTATTTATGGAAGGTATTGTACTGGTGAAAATGACAACAGTGGTAATAATGGAAATAGTATATTGAGAGCAGAATAAACTGGAAACATTACCCTTGGGCTTCTACACTAATCTCTACATGAGGGTAAAAAGAATGTAATTAGGCTGGCAGCTGAAAAATGGAGATGAGTGATGCCTTATAGAGATGTCATGAAGAAATTATTGGCAGCTTGTTCTACTCTCAACAGTCAATTTCTCTTCTTCCATTAAAGATTCAAGGAATAAATTGTACAATTGGCATGAAATCTTGCATCATATCTGATAAATTACACATGATGAATGCATGCACTATTATAAATCACACAGACAAAAAGCTTGATCATTTAAATATTATGACCTAGTTATATGACTTAAATTTTTCCCTCAAGCAAAATAAGAGCTTTGAAATATTACATAATGACTTTGAGAAGGTTAAAGGAAAAAAGGCCAAGGTTTGAGAAAGCAATTACACCTGTTTGTCCTTAACTGTGCATAAATGGCCCTTCCTGAACCCTTCACACAATAATATACATCATTCTATCCTATAACCCATAAATCATTTACAAAGTTTAAAATTTATTTCCTAGCTTATAGTTTAGACACAGCTCTGAAATGTCATCTGCATGGGTAGCTGAAACAAGAGGGACTGGATTTAAAAGGACTGAATAAAAAGAGTATGGAGAGATCTGAGCACACACTAAAAATTATGTAATGAAAACGTATGTGGTTATGTTACAGGAAAATCACTACTGACATGATGATGGGGGCAGGGATTTTTTTTTTTAAGACAAATGTGTCTTTTAGGTTAAAACTCATATTTGAAATGGTATTTAAAATGGAAGAGAAGTTTAGCACTTTTGACTAGCCAGTTCCCACTGGCCAAGAACAGTCAGAACAGGTCAATTTGACAGCTAGACTTTCCAGGGATCAGTGAAAGAAATAGATGAAAATGTAACTGGTGATAATTGAGCCTGCGGTAGCAATTGACTATAACCATGAGTTTTGAAATATATAAAAGGAACACCTGTGGAATGGTGTAAAATGTCAGAGTTTATCAAAAAAGAATGATGTCCTTGGGAACCTGTCTAATTCCATAGAGAGTTCCATAATTCTTGCTTTTCCTAAATTTTTGCTCTCTCTCACCAGAAGTATCACAATTATCTTGCTTTAACCTTCCTTTTAAAGCAATACTTTTAGCAAAGTGATGTACTTAGCATGTTACCTTATAACTTCTGTCCAGTTAGTGATTCCATATTTTTAATTTATAATTTAATTTAATTTTTAAAGTAATAGATGATATGTCCGTATCATGACACTCTGGCTTTACTTTTCATTTGTGCCATGGCCCCAGTGCCTGATTTGGCTTACAATCTCAATTAATCTTAAGAAATTTAAACAAGTCACTTAACTTCCATGAACCTCAGTTTCCTAAGTGAGAGATTATCTTTAATATGGCTACAAATGTAATCCATAGCATTTCATGATTGAAAGGTATATTACCTCCTCGATGCTCAATCCCCTTTAGATTCCCTGTCATTGTCACAATGCTCTTTGTACAAAACCTCTTACAAATATGCAATGCAGTCCATATTTGGACAACCCAGACCTTAGCAAATCTTTTACATTCATGAATATACTATATTGATAATTGACCATAATTGATTAGTAATACTGTACATTGATCCATTAATTGGACATTGATGATTTACACTGATAGAGAATAACACCAAGATATACAAGTTCAATTTCTGTTCTAAAGAGTAGATATTGATGTAACATATGTATAAAAGAGCTGTATAAAGTAAATGGCATTAAAATGCAAGGTATTATATTTAAGTTCACTTATGACAAGTTAGGTTAAAATGTCAAACTGACTTCAGACTGTGTACCTTATTAGCCAGTCTGCATATTAAAACCACGTCAGTTTTCTCAGGGTACAGCTTTTAAGACGTTGCTAAGCACTTTTTTTTTTCCAACTCACTAACTCCCAGGACTGGACTATTCTACTTCATTTTCTCTGTTTATCTAACTTCTACTCCTCTATCAATGACGATATCATTCCGTGCCTCCTGTGCTTATTTAATTTTTTGCCTAAATCTGAAGAAATATCTCGTCTTAAAATAACCATCATGTTAACTTCCAAACTATGCATGTTCAGAATAGGGTGCTAGTTGACATCTGTACAACTTAGAATGGACTTCTTTTTAAAGAAGTCAGAGGTAAGGTATTCTTGCCTCATTCTCCCTGATAAAATTTACGATAGAAAAAAAAATTCATCTTTTGGAAAATTAGAAAATATCCAGAGGTTAAAAAGCAATATAAAAAAAGGGCTGTTAAAATCAGTAAAAATTGAACTTTAATAAGGAAAGATAGATGCTTTTGTAGATCATCAGAAGCATGAAGATTTCTCTTACAAAGTAAAAGAAATCATCTTCTGAGATTCACTTAATGACCCACTTCTTGGATATCTATGCCTGCATGTGGGAGTAGGCTGCCAAAATATCCATGATTCCTTAGAACATATGAATAGGGAAAAATGGCAAAGCTAATAGAGGACATATTCATATACTATATTTTATATACATATTCTTACCTATGGAAAGGCAAGGGAGAAAATGTAGCCGTAACTAGTACAGTTGGATCTTGGTTATATAATACAAAATGTGCTAAATCACTATGTAAAGGATTCTTGACACACAAGAGTGAATAGTTGTAAGAAAGTATCTGAGATGTCTTATTGAAATCTAGGTTGTTAGCTCCTCCATCTTTTCCCCCACATTCTCATTCATATAACTGGCCCCCAAATAATGCTCCCATTTACAATTTATGCTAAGGGAAGAAACATGACAAAGTAAAGAAAACTATCCTGAGGTTGGATGCTAGTTTGAGACAAATATTTTACCATGAAAAAGGAATCTTAAAACCTCTTTAAAACATCTCTAACAAGGAGGAAAAAAGATCAAAAGACAAAAAGCAGAGAAAGATTGAATTGCAGGCTTAAGAAAGTATTTAGGAAAATATATACAAAAATAAACACAACATTAGAAGTACCTAAATGGAAAAAAAGGGCATCCTGAAACATAAAAATCACATATAGTATAGGCTCAGGTAAAATAAAGCCAAATTAAATTAGAAGAAAAAGGTTTTAGGATAAAAAATAGGTATAAAAGACAGATAAGAATCCATGTATGCATAATTGGTACACCCAGAGAATAAAAAGAACTGAAGTCAATATACCAAAGTAAAACAGAAAAAAATTATTCCCTATAAATAAAAGATCTGAATCTACAGATTTAAAGTTTATAGCTTTAAAGAAACTTTGTAAAAAGTTATTAACATTACAAACCATTCAAATACTTGATTTCTGAATTTGAAAGTTAATGTAAGACTCATGCAGTCATCAAAGCCAACTTAAAAAAAATCATTTTCAAGGATAAATTTTCTTAACCTCTTGGGTTTTTTTCTCCAATAGAAAACTTACTGTTCATAAAAGCAAGTTCCAGAAAGTTATCAAAGAAGAAAAACAAGAGAGAAAATACATTTTGACTGAGAGACTTTATATCTAGCTAAGCTGCCAGTCTGTTATCAAGACCACACAAATTACATTTCCCTACATGTACAATCGTGAGGACATGTGCATCCAGGCATATTTCTTGAGAAAAATGCTCTTAAAGGTGAACTTCAGTCAACTAAGTTATGAAAGAAGTGTTTCCTGGAAATAGTTATATAATTTACTATTAAAATATTCAATCACTGAACAAAATGTAAGCAAAGTTATAATTTATATATAGATATCTGTATTATAGTAGAAATAATGTATTGGTGATTCGATAAGTATCATCATTGAATGGGTATTTTAAATGTTTTCTCTTCTCTTCTTACAAAAGATTGAATTCCTTATCTTGTCTTCTTTGAAGCCCAGGCATAGCTGTTTTCACAGTTGGCAATGATGAATTTCAAAAGTCAAACAGGAAAAATATAAAACAAAAAAAAAAACGGAAATGTAGAAATTTATAGGGAAGTAAAAAACTGGTACATATTTTTGGCCTTGGAGAGAAATTGTGTTTTAAAAAGGAAAACAAAACACAGCAGGGAAAAAAAAAAGATAATTAAATTATGGATGAAAGAGGAGAGTAGAGTGAGGTGCTAATATAGGTGTGAGGTGCGATAAAAGTTAATGGTAGATAAAGGGAAATTCATAGACCTTCTGCTATTTCCTGTAAAATTATATTTAATTTATGATGTTTAAAAAATGTAAATAAAGATTTTCTGTAATTTTGAAATTATTTTCCGTATACTGAGCCATGTCTTGTTTTTAATTGTGGAAGAAGCACTAATAGATTAGACAACTTGAATCATGGCTTTAACCTGGTGACATAATTAAAAATAATTTAAGAATGTAATTGGATGAGTGTGACATTGCTGGAGTAATAAAATTGACCTGAATTTTTTCATCTTCTATTTCTAGAGGGTCAATCAGTTAAATTAAAATTCATAAATAATAGAGCTTTGGGTACATTATTTAAAGGTGAGGCCATAACCATTAGAAGTATTAAAATAATAATGTAAAGAATCAAATTTGGTTTTAGATTGGGAAAGCATAGTTCGAATTACACCGTTTGCTGTAATATGGTTGTGTTAGTTGTTATTTGTTAATGTAATTTGCTAATCCTACCCCTCTTGCCAATCCAGCTACCCTAGCCACTCCCACTACTCCTTGTACTTTCATGATCCAAATATGAAGGGAAACCTACTCCAGAGTTACAGAACGCATCCCTTATCCTGACTGCTTAGTGCCTAGGCCATGACAATTGTAAAGATTTTAAATGACACTCCTGAGCTTAAGTTAAAAATACTGATTTTCACATTTTCAGACAAGAAAGTCTGTAGATATCCTCTCAGACTGATCATTCAAAAATATAGGTTAATGAAGTAAACAAGCTATAAATTATCCACATTATTATAATGAAAACAGGCATATGCATTTAAAAGCTCTATAATTGTCAAAGCATTTTCACTTGCGTAATCTTAAGTGGTTCTCAGAACAAGCTTTTAGAAGCAGTCAAAATGCATTAGTAGATGTCAGAGCTGAGATTAGAATCCAGATCTACTGTCACTTAAATCTGTAAAAAGCTTAATCTGTAGGATACTGCTTTATTTATAAAAGGGCTTAAGATGGTTAAGAGAGAGGAAAGCTGAAGACAAGGTAGAAGAACAGTTACTAAGGGAGGAAAATTTTGCCTAGTGCCTTTTATCTCTTAATACTACAATCCTAGTGCTTAAGATTCGGTACCACATGTCTTACTCTTTGATATTCTCAAGAGTAAGTAACTCAGTAGATGTTCAAATGTGTGTTGATCATTTATAATTCTACTTCATTTCTACCATGATAGCTTATTTTAGCTATTGAGAAAGCAAAACAGTAAAATCAATGGCTTGTTTTAGACACACAAGCACACACACACAGACCTTTTTGCCCCCTCAAACGATTTAAAGTTTCCTGTAAAATGTATTGGTTTATTTTCATTAACTGGATTAACTTTCAGCGTTAAAATGTATTCATCATTTGTTTTCTAGGTATTTTGGTAGAAAATCTTTATCCGCTTTTACTGCTTTGAAATTTTGCAGATGTTTATTATATCATTTTCATTATTTACATTAGATGTCTACTATTATGCAGTTATGTCTATGTGTATTGTGTATACTAATATAGTTTTTAAAAATTAACACAAATAAACTTTAAAAAGTAAACCTGAATGGAAAAGATGGTATGGATTTAGTGAATTTGGTGAAGTACTACACATTGCATGTGAGATAGCAGTAATAGTATACCAGTGATTAAGGCAAAACTCTCGACCCCAATGAATGTATGAACTAGGAACAGAATTGGTAGAAATAAAGGAAAAATGTAAGTAACTAAACTACAACAAAATCAAAGCAACCCCTGTAATGTGGGAGATTTTAAGTTAAGGAATTGTTTATCCTATTACAGAATGAGATCAAAACATGATTTAATGAAGTAGGTAGCATATGCTGGAGCTATGTGAGAGCTATCTAAGACCAAGAAAAGTGGTACATCAAAGGATGAAAGTGAGAATGAAGTGGGCCTGGATTTCACTTCAAATGCTAACTCTGACAGATTGGTATTGTTTACCTTGTGGGAATACTCTACTGACGTGCATTGTGAAATAGTGCTATTTTTATTTCACTGAGATCAATGAATGAGTTATGATAATTTTCTTGCTATACCACTAACAGGAAATGTATAGGATCCAGCAATTGTCCCATTTAACTAGTCTAGAACAAGAGTTAAGACTAGTGGTAGTTAAACTGGAAAGATTGGGCACTATTTAAAAGAAAATACAATTACCAACAATTTCAGAGTGATTAGCTCTTCCAACTCTGTGGCTCTGCTCCCAAAGGCATGTTCCATGTCATATGTATCTCAGAATTGCCAGTAACTGCCAGAGTCTAGTTTGCTGAGTTGCTTCTGCTTTGAATGCACCCCCTCTCTCCAAGTCTTCCCCATGGGACTGTGCTAAGTAGATTTCCTTTGAAAGTATTTATGCAGAAGCAATTCAAAAACTATAAAACACTGAAGGGACTGTATTGATAGCAGAGTTACCTCACCAGTTAGCTGTTTACGACTATTCTGAGACCATTAATGTCCAGAGAACAGGAATCATTGTTTTGTGGACCCATTGCCTCTACAGAATGAGTCATATATAGTTGTGGCCACACCATGGATTTCCATAAATGCTGAAAGAACATAAAACACATCCTGAGTATTCAGTGGGATCTCATCATCTCTGCTAAACTGATTTAAAGTATCCATCTAACAGTGAGATCACAATCATAGCTACTGCAAGAAAGTATCCCTTTGGGAAACAAATCCTTTTACCTCCACTTCCTTCATTCTTAGGTGTCTCTTCAAAGCAAAAACTCAGTGCATTGCATTGGGAAATGCAAAACAGAGGCCTGTTGGAAGCAATACCAAAATAGCATGGTGCTTTCTTTTAAGTAAGATATCTCAAACATTTATTTTACTTCAAGTGGGTAAAATACACCTTTATCTAATTACAGGTTTTGGTAAAGCACATTGTTATGCCAAAAGAAGTGAAGAATTTATTTTAGAAACAATTAGAAACTTTTAAGGCATGTTATAGATGTCTAAGCCAAAGATATGCATTTAAGAAAAATGAGGGTCCCTGTCTGGGCCATCTATCTGCCTTGTGTGAGTATCAGCAGTACCATCCGAGTCTCTGATGGAGATGCTCCTGATTATAAAGTGGGGTGGGGTCTGTGGAGTTACCATAAGAATTGATAAGCATTGATTCTTCACCTTATGTCCACACAGCCTCAGAGACCCTGTGCCTGCTTTCTTGTCTTTCATTTTGCAAAGGGATTATTAAAGCCTATCATATTTTTAAAGGAAATGCACAGCTGGCTGAACAGTTCTTGTTCGTAACAAATTTATTTAAAAATAGCAGGGATAGAATGTTCTTTAAAATGGTTTTTACTATTAGCCAATATTCCAAAGAAAGCTTAAATTATTTGAATTTTTAAAAACTTTTAAAAATACCTGTCAGTAAGCTGGTTTAGCTTTAATTAAAGTACTTATTAACTCCATTGTAATTACTGTCTCACCATCATAACATGTTAACTATTACTGTAGTCAAATAGCCAACTATGTAAGGGGGAGACTGATGTCAAGCTAGACTCTCTATAAAATTCCCTGTTGTACACTATTGTTCCTTAAATATTTCATAGGCCTATATGTAGCTGTTAAATTATTCAAGCCACCTCCTCTTCTTGAACATCACGTCTTTTTTATGTGGGTTTTGTCAAAGGGCCTGAAATGTGGTCATCTACAGGAAACCTGATACTGCATTAAGATGCATGAGCTGAGCTCAGGAGGAATTGACAGCCTTTTCCAGAGCATTAAACTGCCACTCTCTTTGTGTACCTTTGCTAAGCAAGAGGAAACCTGTATAGGGAAAAGAATCATGTCCGATAAAGTACTGCTTTTCCCAGAGCAAATTAGTAATGCCTTCTCCAATAAAAGCCATACAGATATTTGTGTCTTAAATAGTTCCTCTAAAATCTTTTCATTTATTTTAGTCTAAATTATTAAACAGAAAGGGATGTCTCCTGTGGCTCTCTGTGTGTCTCCTGCAGTTTGGGAGGGTTGCTTAAGGCTCATAAACAAATAATATTGAATATGTTGCCTTTTGTAATAATACATTTTTTAAGACTAGAACTAAACTAAAATCAGTTGGAAATTTGAATCCTGAGGGGGATCAATGTATTAAAGAAGGTAGGATCTGAACCTAAATTTAATAAGTGCCTAATAAGAGGTCAAGGAATATGCCTAACACTCAATCGAATTTTATTTCGATTTATATGGCAATGTAGTTCTCAAAATAGTCTTCAGAAAGAGGACTGTTCAAAATATTAACTTGACAGGTGAAGAAACTGAGGCTCGAAGTGGCAAATTTCTATTTTTTTAATTAAAGTATAATTGATTTATAATATTATTTTAATTTCAGGTGTACAGCAAAGTGATTCGGTTATGCATATTTTTTCAGATTCTTTTCCATCATAAGTTATTAAAAGATAATATTGTTCCCAGTATTACACGGTAAATCCTTGTTGTTTATTTTTATATATAGTAATTTGTATCTGTTAATCACATACTCCTAATTTATCCCCCCACCCCAGATTTCCCCTTTGGTAACCATAAGTTTGTTTCCTATGTCTGTGAGTCTGTTTCTGTTTTGTAAATAAGTTCATTTGTACTACTTTTTAGGTTCCACATATGAGTGATATCATATAATACTTGTTTTTCTCATCTTAATTACTTTACATAGTAAGATATTCTTTAGGTCCATCCATGTTCCTGCAAATGGCAATATTTCATTCTTTTTAATGGTTGAGTAATATTCTATTGTATATATGTACCACATCTTTCTCAATTTATCTGTTGATGGACACTTAGGTTGCTTCCATGTCTTGGCTCTTGTAAATAGTGCTGCTAAGAACATTAGGTTGCATGCATCCTTCCAAATTACAGTTTTCATCTTTTCAGGATGTATGCCCAAGTGTGGGATTGCTGGATCAAATGATAAGTCTATTTTCAGTTTTTTAAGGAACCTCCATACTGTTTTCTCCAGTGGCTGCAGCAATTTACATTCCCACAATGTAGGAGGGTTCCCTTTTCCCTACACCCTCTCCAGCATTTATTATTTGTAGCTTTTTTGATGATGGCCATTCTGACTGGTGTGAGGTGTTATTTCCTTGTAGTTTTGACTTGCATTGCTCTAATAATTAGGGATGTTGAGCATCATTTCATGTGCCTGTTGACTGTCTGTATGTCATCTTTGGGGAAGTGTCTGTTTAGGTCTTCTGCCCAATTTTTTACTGGATTGTTTTTTTGATACTGAGTTGTATGAGCTGTATGTATATTTTGGAAATTAAACCCTTGCTGGTTGCATCATTTGCAGATATTTTCTCCTAGTCTGTCAGATGTCTTTTTGTTTTGTTTGTGGTTTCCTTTGCTGCACAGAATCTTTTGATTAGGTCCCTTTTGTTTACTTTTGCTTTTATTTCTTTTGCCTTATCTAAGAAAATATTGCTACAATTTATGTCAGAGAGTGTTTTGCCTGTGTTCTTGTCCAGGAATTTTATGGTGTCATGTGTTACATATAAGTCTTTAAACCATTTTGAGTTTATTTTTGTATGTAGTGTGAGGGATTTACATGAGGCTGTCCAGCTTTCCCAGCACCACTTGCTAAAGAGACTTTTTCTCCATTGTCTAGTCTCTTAATTGACCATAGGCTTGTGGGTTTATACTGGGCTCTCTGTTCTGTTCATTGACCTATATTTTTTTGCCAGTGCTGTTTGCCTACTGTAGCTTTGTAGTATTGTCTGAAACCTAGGCTGGTTATGCCTCCAGCTTTGTTCTTTTTTCTCAGGATTGCTGTGGCAATGGGTCTTTTGCAGTTTCATATAAATTTTAGAATTGTCATTCTAGTTCTGTGAAAAATATCATGTTTAATTTGCTAGGGATCACCTTAATCTGTAGATTGATTTTGGTGGTATTGTTGCAGAAATCAGTCCATTGAGAATCCAAGCACCACACTCAAAGGGTTGGAGAACTCAGGTTTATTAAGCCAGTGGCCCCAGGTGAGCTAACGCTCCAAAGTTCTGGGGGCCCCGAGCTCAGGGTGAGCTTTACTTTTATAGTGCACATATTTACAGAGCATGGAAGTTTCCATACAGAAACTTACAAGAGCAGGTGCAGAACATTCCGTTTTTAGCAAAACATCTTAAAGTTACATTGGATTATTAGGTCATCCTGTTTTTCTGTTTTTCTTGGCACAGCAACATATTTCACAAAAGCAAAACAAGCATGCAGTTATTTTTAGCTGAGTGTAAGTTTCTAAATTTCCTCTTCAGTATGGCCATTTTAACAATATTAATTCTTCAAATCCAAGAGCATGGGATATCTTTCCATTTCTTTGAATCATCTTAATTTCCTTTATCAGTGTTTTATAGTTCTCAGAATTCAGGTTTTTCTCCTCCTTGTTTAGGTTCATTCCTAAATATTTTATTTTTGATGTGATTTCATTTTTTCATATAAAAAGGTTTTATTAAGTATGGTTTCACATGTAGAAGAACATCCAATCTTATAATGTGCTTGGATCTTTAGAATATATAATTTATTGTTAAAATACACAAGTTATATATAGACTTTAGAAATTCCGTCCCCAAAATACTCAATAAATATGTTTGGGTGACACTTATAGAACTGACCTAGTATTTTTTTCTGTTTGGCAGAGAGTTTTGAATCGTTATCAATATTTTTTAGTACATTCAACAGATCATCCTTGGTTGTCTTCCTTGTATGGTCAGAATAATCAGTGCCAGTGATTGCTAGGGGTTGGGAGGAGAGTGGGGTGGGATGAATAGGCAGAACACAGATGGTTTTTAGGGCAGTGAGAATGCTCTGTATGATACAATAATGATGTATACATGTCATAAATTTGTCCAAAGTCAGAAAATGCACATTACCACGAGTGAAGGTTAGTATAAACTATGGACTGCAGTGATTATGATGTGTCAATGTAGGTTTGTGAATTGTAACTAATATACTGTTCTAGAGGGGCATGTTGATAGCATGGAAGGGTATGCATGCATGGGGTCAAGAGGTGTATGGGAAATCTGTACCTTTGCCTCAATTTTGCTGTAAAACTAAAACTGCTCTAAAAAATTGTCTTCATAATTTTTTTTCAATTAAAAAAAGTCAGGGTGTTCCCTATTTATCTTTGTAGAAAGAATGATGGGATTGAAGTCAGGAGTCCTTGATTCATGTTCAGGAATTGTATCTTATAAAACTTACTTTCTGATACTAATACAAGTATCCTGAGAGTTCATTCACTCATTTATCCATTCATTCATTCATTCCTTCATAGTGATGCTGACTTATTATCTAACAGCTATGATGTCATTTTCTGGGAAGAAGTCAATTAGGCATCTTTCTTGTTTCCAAGGAAAACAGATTCATATGTCAAAAAGGTGTTTGGTGTTTTTATATATATATATATATATGTATGTATATGTTACCTATAAATTTGGGACAGTAATCCCCATTGTAGAGATCCAGTATAAAATGATAAATTTACAGAATTTCAATTCTGTAAGCCTTGCTATTAATAAAAGATGCAAATAAAAATCAACAAGTTCCTACCACAGGGAAACTATGTTTAAGGTATACAATCAGTGAGAGTTTGTTGAAAGAATTAGTTAACATTTATGAGGGTGAGTCGAAAATTATCCGCATTCCAGTTATATTAAAACTTCTATAAATTCTACAGCCAGAGTGCGGATAATTTTTGACTCACCCTTGTAATAGCATGCTATACTATAAATTGTTATATAATTTCACTAATTAGCAAAAAAGCTTAAATGATTTCTCAATAAAATAAGCATGTATTGGAGGTGTAAAAACACTTCTTTTACACATTAAAAACACATAAAAATGTGCTTTTTACACAAAAAAATGCCTTTTATGCATAAAATCTAAAGTTGTTTATGAAGAAAGCAGTTCTTCAGTGTGACGTTTGTAATAGCTAGTTTATTATATAATACCTATATCTAGTACTATGGATAAAAATAACGATAAAGTAATATTTACAGGAAACCTATGTATGATACAATTGAGAGATAAATAAGAAACAGAATTTATATATATTATTAAAGTGCCAATTTTTAAGAATACATATACTTCTAAACTACTTTTATAAAAAAT
Organism: Hippopotamus amphibius kiboko; assembly: GCF_030028045.1. Taxonomy (NCBI): domain Eukaryota; kingdom Metazoa; phylum Chordata; class Mammalia; order Artiodactyla; family Hippopotamidae; genus Hippopotamus; species Hippopotamus amphibius. The sequence goes on from NC_080187.1 coordinate 74,620,366, forward strand.
AAACAATTTAGATTTTTAAAATACTATTCACAGTTTTATTTTCATTATTGTTATTCATTCAACATATATTCTGAGTGTCAATTACATGCAACTTCTTAGACCCCAGGGATAGAAATTTGAGCACAATTGGCAGGACTTCTGTTGTCATGGAGATTGCATTGTTTTGGTGGTAAATAGGTAGTAATCAAATGGCAAGTCAATAAGGAGTACTTCAGATTGTGATATCTGCTATTGAGTAAAACAAAGCTATGTATTGCCTGGGGAGGGGATTGCTGGAGGCATGCACACAGGGAAATTATTTCACATACTGCAATCCGGAGAAGCTTCACTGATGGCTTTTTAGGCAAAACTGGAGGGAGTAAGGAACACATTATGCAGCTATTTGGATAAATACTATTCCAGGCAGAGGAAACAGCAAGTGCAAAAGCCCTGCTTTTAGAGCCTACTTTCCTAAGAAAAGCAGGAAGAATAATGTAACTGAAGCTGAATGAAGAGGAGGCTTCCAAGTTTCCATTTAAAGTTTATCAGTGTAGAATGTTCCATATTCCTACAAGATTTTAGGACAATACAGTGCTAATAATTATTTAGCAAACAGCTCCCTGGGTGGGGGGGGGGGGAAGGGGAGGGGAGCTGGTTGATAATATTTACCAATTGTCTGTATGCTAACTATGATGATTCAAGCTGTCAGTATGATGTCACTGAGTGTGGAGTTAGGAAGAGTTATACCCAGTCAGCTCTTGAGAGCCAGTATGAGCCAGCTCCAACACACCATTACATTCATGTTCCTGTATCTATAATAAACTTCCGTAAGTGCAGTGGAAAATATTGCACAATTTTGTGTACAAAATTGAGCAGTTATTGACGTTTTGAAGAAATGAAACTGTTGGATAAGTCCTGTAATTGTTGGTGACAAACAGCACAGATTGTAAATATTTATTAAGGATAGAGCACTGTCTCAGGAAGAAAAATTCAGTATTCTGGTTGCATCTTTAGTCTTGTCACTTTACTGGTAACTGACAGGGAAAGACATTAGAACTCCGAAGTCATCTTACTGAGCGACATCAAGTATACTTAACGCTAATGGTCACAATAGGACATGGATCAACTTTAATGAGTAAATTTTATAGCAAAAAGTGGCTGGAGACATGAATAGTAATTCAGTTGATAAATAGATGAAAATTATTGTGACAGAAGTGGTGATTTTTCTAGCTTCACTCATTTTACTTGAACTCATCAAGTGTGTTCCATTTTAAAGAAAAATATCAAAAATATGAGAAAATACAGGAAATGTTTCATCACAGAACAGACCAAAAGAGGCAGATATTTTGAAGGAAGGAAAAGGGGATTGTATATTTCGATGTAGCTTAAGAATCTGCATCAGAAAGGAAAAAATAAGGATTTGGGGATAATGTCAGTTGAATAGGATATTTTAAGCCTTTTCATTTAAAATATTTTCAGGTTTGGAAAGTTTAAAACTTAATTTCCAGACACTCTTTATCCTCATATTCATACATACATATGTAGTCATAATTAAATGTGTATGTGTATAAATATATATATATGTATGCATGTGTATATTTACATACCTATACACTGATATGTAGACATAGGTACATGTGAATTTATGTGTATACATAAACACATCTGTATAGATTTTTGCCTATATATGTATATATTTATATTGAACTAATAAATTCACAATTATACATCCAATTGCAACTGAACATCGTGAGGCTTCTTCTAGCCTTCCCCCTTTCCACGTATATAATTCCCTGCTCCAGTGGTGAGAATCATGGCTCTCATTATCCAAAATATATTCACTCATTTTCTCAGTTCCAGAGTACACATGGAGTATTTCTGAAATTGTTCCAGAGGACTGAATATATAGCTCAAACATTATGTTTAAAATTTACTTAGATGATTTCTCCCTCCCTGTAGTTTCATTTGGTTTTTGTCTGTGTTCAGTTTTGTTTCACCTGTCTTATCCTTATTGATTTTCATTCTCTTTTGATTATACAGAAGATTAACATTATTCTAAAAGTTAGAAATATACAGAAAGTTATATTCCAAAAATTGTCCCTCCATCCTGTTCCTTTCCTGCTATCCTTTCAATGCAATGTCTTTTCACTTCTTGCATGTAACCAACTTCATTATGTTTTTTTTCACTCTTCCTGCATTTCTTGCACAAATGAGCAATGCTGTGTATTTTTCTTTTGCTTTTGTACATAGAGAAAAATAGCAAACTATAAATATACTTTGACTTCTATTTACTAAGACTATTACAGTGACAATTGTGAACATCTAAATACAAATTAGTATATGTTTGTTACAGTATTATTTCAGTGTTAGTTTTTTGATTGTGGAACTTTAACTGTCATTATATTAAAAAATCAATTTTTAATTGGAAATATACACTAGATGATCATGAGGCAAATGGGCTTATATCCATAATTTACTTAAATAATTCAGAAAAATAATATTTAAATATAATCTGTATGTTTGGACAAATAAATATACATAATATACACAAAACTTTAAAAAAATTTCTATATGACAAAAGATAGGCCAAAAAACGAAAATAAAGTATGTTGTGAAAGACTAGACATGTTAAAAATGAAATATAAAAATACAGAATTGAGACCAAACATATCAACATGTGTCCTTAACCAGTCCAGAACCAGAAAAGATGTTCAAAATGAAAGGATGGACAAGGGCACAAAAACATAACAGATAAAAGTAAATACAAAAAAGAAGAAGTAGCAGTCTCCCTATTTGGCTAAATAGATCTTGCACCAAAAAGAAAGGATTTAAGGAGATAAAGATACTATCCCATGATAGTAATTATTAATATTTATGTGCCCAGTAATACAGCAATGTTTCACAATACAAAGTACAGAAGATTCAAAGGAAAATAGGCATATGCTATAATAAGAAAGCTTTAATATATCTTCCTCATAAAGACAGGTTAAGTAGGCAAAATGAATCAATAAACAGAAGCAGGCCTAAATGCCATAAATGATAAGGAAAACATAAATATCACATTCTGAACTCCTATAAAAATTTTGGTCAAGGGCATATAATGTATGTAGAAAAATTGGCCGTATGTTAGACCACAAAGAAACCCTTGATACATTTTACAGGTAGAAATAATCTAAACAGCATTTTTATCATAAAATATTAATATTTAAATTTATAACAAAATTAAAAGTCCCTTCCACCTGGTGGTTTTTTTTAAAGAAATTGAACAAATCTTGGGTCAAAAAGGAAATAAAAATAAGATGACGAATCCCTGAATGTAATGGTAATGATAATACATCAAAAGAGCTACAGCATTTCTTTAGGAAACATTTTACTGTTAAATACCCATATCAGTAATAACAAATAAAATAAAATATATGAATTAAACACCCACCTCAAAAATATAGGAAAATAACATTAAAATAAATCAAAAGAGAAGAGAATCAAGGAGTTAATAAAGATAAAAGTGTATAAAACATAAACAGAAATAAAGCATTAGGACAAATAAATAATTAAGATTGCCAAACTTAGCAAATTAAAATACAGAATGCAGAATTAAATTTGAATTTCAGATAAACAATAGGTAAGTTCTAATATGAGTATGGTCCATGCAAAATTTGGACAAACTTTAAAAAAAAAATGTTTTCCTGAAATTCAAATTTAACTGGGTAACCTGTAATTTATCTGACAAAACTAAAACTAATCTAAAACATGATTTGTTGTTTAAAAAATCTGCAAACTAAGTGAATCACTAACAAGTCCAACAAAAAAGAATAAAAAAGAGGAACTACAAAAACAGTAGCTGAAAATAAGGGCGAATCACAATCAGAGAAATTTATAACTATGTTTCCTCTACACAATTGTATTTGAAAAGCAAGTTTAAAAAAAAAAGATTAAACTCTCCAAGATTTACCACTTGTACAGATAGAAAAATCTAAACTGACTGCCTAAATCCCATACTAAAAGGAGAGACTAAGTAGGTAACAAATCTAAATAAATATAATACTGTTGTAGAAATAAAAGTTTTTTGTTTGTTTTTTAAAAGCATATCCAAGAGAAAGCACCAGGCTCATCAGGCTCAGATAATTTCACAGGAGAATTTTTAAGAATAAGATCATCAGGAATGTATTTAAACTATCTCAGAGCATAGAAATGGAATGAAAACATTCATGTTTGTTTTATGAAACTAGTACATATTGATCCTAAAATTTGAGAAGATGATACCATGAAAGAAAACTGCAAGCAAACTCACTTATGAATATTGATGCAAAATCTCATATAAAATATTTGAAAACAGACCAAGAACATAGTAAAAAATAGCACACCATGACTAAATTAGATTTATTGCAGGAAAGCGTGTGTCCAATATAAAGAAATAATAATATAATCTATCTCATTATTGAAGCTAAAGAAAAATATCATATGATACTTTTCAGTTACCTTACAGATATTAAACAGTGTCCAACATAAATATTAAAAACCTACAAGAAATAAGATATTGATAGAATTTCCTTAACATATGCATAATACATACATGTAGGCATACACACATGTGCGCAGTTATAACAGCTTATGGGCCAGCATATTTCATAATGAGGAACCATTAGAGGTTTTCCACTAAAGTCAGATATAAACCAGAATTCCAACTGTCTCCAATTCTGCATACAATTGCCTGGTGGTAACTGACTAACTTTATAACAGAAAACATCCCTTCCAGTATCTCTAAACTGTCAATATCTCCCTAATGCTTAAAGATACATTGTCACTAAGCATCTGAAAACTCCTTTGGTCTCCCTTTGATCTATTTACATTTCTAGCCAAATTTTCAACTACTTCCTTTCACCTTCCCCAAACAGTGATATTTTAACATCTTGAACATTCTGTCCATCTCTCTACCTTTGTTCATATTATTTTCTTTGTCTGAAAATACTTCTTCAGTTTTAGTTTTGATTTAATGAAATCCTGCCAGTATGTCAAGGCCCTATTTTCTGTGTTAGAGAGAAGGACTCTTTCTTTTCAAATCCTCTAGGTTCTGTCTTTACTCTTCTTTACATACTTGTTACTTTCTGTACTGAGACTCAGTTTGTGTTTGTTTCTTTTACTCACTAAAGTTCTTCTTCTCTGAGAGTATGGCAACTATAGATTACCCTGATCAGACATCTTTGACTTTATATTGTAGTAATTGGGAGTTCACAATGGTAGGTAAATCTCTGTAAATGTTGGACAGTTCTAACTAACAGACATTACTTTTGTCTGTTGAACTAGCATCTTTTTTTCCTGTAACTTCTGCACACTGGTTCCGGTGTGTCCTCTGAAACAATAGAGAGCACATTGAACACTGCTTTCATGGTATGCTTGGCAAAATTGGTTTCTAGATAACTAAATATCATAATTCATATTTTGAGTATAGAAGGACATACATTAATAATTACTATATTTATCAAAATATTTAAGTATAGTATTTAAAATAGTTATACATTTAAAATAGATTTTTAACCTCAAAAACATTAAGTTGAGAAAACAAGGCAGACATAAAAATGTGCATATTTCGGAAAACAATTTACCTTATTTTAATTCTTGAAGACAAAGAGTGGCTGTAATGAAATAAATACTTAGTAATTAATAGTTACCTTTAAAGCAGATCTTTTAAGAGAAAAATGTCCTTTATGTCTAACCTCAAATTACATGAAATATGTATAAAACTTATAGTTTATGTCTTAAGGCAGAGAAAGGGTTAGGCTTATATCTAAAATATCTAAATTTATTAAACATGACAAATATTTTTTAAATTGATATAAAAAGAATCTTTATTTCAAAAATATCTTTCTTATAAAGAAAGTTATAAAATTAACATTGTTGAGTTACTCTTAAACAATTTATGTAATACCACATCTTTTCTGGGGTATTTTCAGCCTTATTTTAATACTGTTTTAGAATGTCATCCTGATCCTGATAGATGTATTACTTTGCTGAAAGGTAACAGAAGCTGGTTGTCCTTAGAACACTACAATTATCAATTCTAACTTTGTTATGTTTATATTCTTCAAAATATTTAAGAATCGCATCCATTTTTTTTCAGTAATAAAACCCAGTGGTTAGTAAATTTTCAGGTGATTACATCAGGCACTGACTGGAATCTTAATGGGGGGGTAATTTCACCTCTCTGGAAACACAGCAATAACCCTTAAATTGTACTTCCTAAGGTGTATTATTAGGCTGTCAAGAATGGAATATTTCATATACAAAAAATAATTTGCTAGTGAGTCAAATGAGGTGAATATTATATTTACTAGATATCAAGGTAGGATATTATTAGCAAATGCAACAGCCATCTAAAACTGTTTTATAGTTAGATAAAATAACTAACAGGTGATTCTACTGCTGTGCAAAAGAGGGAAATGAAAAATGATGAATAAAACAAAAACAAATTATTTTTATTACCAAAAAAAATTTAGCTAAATTGGGATAGATCCAATTTTAGCATTAGTTGAAGAGCATTTAAAAAAAAGGAAAAGAAAAAAATAACAAAAATGTTTATTTTAGTTCAATATAGTAACTAGTACTGGAAGCCTAACATATAGGATTATTTATGAAGATGAGTAAGAAAAACTACCAGTCTGTAAATACCTCCAATAAAAGCAAGGGAAGTATTATTTATACATAGGTATATTGCATGTAAAAATCTTTAATGTGAAATATGTCATAATAGAAGTCTAAAATATTTTTAAAATGAGTATTTCAGGTACAAAGAAAAAAAAATGTTTGAGGAGCTCTGTTCCCGGCCATGGTGAACTAAGTTCTATCAAATTAACTTTTTTACAAGAATAAATAGAACAGCTAGGCACACGGTTAAGAAAAAAATCTGTTTCATGATATCAGAAAGCCAGCAGATCTAATTTTAAAAGAGAGGGAGATGCCTGAAGATAATATAGGTAAGCAAAGCATTTGATACCACGTCTCCCATATAAAACAGTTCCAACTTTGAAAGTCCTGTTAAGAGGCTGAGACCTTGAGCAGATGTCTCCGCACTCTCATGCAGATAGGGAAACAAACAGTGACGCGCAGGTCTGTAAGAAGCTGGTAAATTATGCTACAATTTTAGCAAAGACCTAGAAGAGGAATGTTCTACCAATAACTGTGAAAGAGACCATTTCTCATAAGAACTGAAAACAAGCTTACCATCATTTCATTTTTTGATTGATTTAAGATGATTGTCACCTAGTCTAACTTCTTAACAAAATATAAAAGGATATCCTTCTATGACCTAAAATGATGTATAAAATTCTTCATATGCTTTATTCAACAATCGATCAAAAAATCATGAGACACGCAAGAGGACTGAAACAAATCAAGAAAGTTACGGTAATTAGAGACTCAAAAGAAATAAAACTAATGATGTGCTGGGGTACAGATTTTAAAATAATGTGATGAAGGAAATAACACATAAATGGAGAATTTCAGGAGTAAAATGGAAACTATAAAGATAAATAAAATGGAAATTTAAGAACTAAAAAATAACTTTATGTGAAGTGTATTTTTGGTACAGCTAAAGAGAGAATTATTCTTCTGAAAAATATTTTGGAGAAAAATATTCATGTTCAAACAAATACAGACAAAAATATGGGAAATATAGACAATAATGTAAAAGAAAAAAGTTAATATGTCATTCTCCTCCTTCCAACTTCCAGAGAAATTAACAAAAGCAGGCCAAATCTACTATCCTCACAATTACTTTCAGCCTTAAATCTGTAAATGCCAGAACTTTTGCTTAACAAATACTGTTCCACTTACTGTTCATCACTGTCCACCAAAATTGAAAGTCTTAATGATAGTATTGTGACAGGATGTCAGGTGTTGTTGTCACTCTATCTTCCACCGGCAGTGTGGTTTTTGTTACCACCTGATCATTAAAATTCCAGAATCAAATATTGAGGTCCTTTTTCTAAGGCAACTTCCAGAGCTAGCTGCTCTAGTCTTGGTTCCCCCTCATCAAAAGCAGACACACAGGCAAGGACTTGCATGAGGTAGATTACTTATGGAACACAAATGAGGACATGCATGGTGAAAGTGAGACAGAGAAGAAAGAAAAACTGATAGAATTTAGAACAGTAAATAACTAGAGAGCAACCTCCTGGGACCCTCTGTGACATCTGTGTAAGAGCTCAGAATTATCCTGCAGGAAGACAAGAAAACTGGGGCATTTACCTACTAGTTTCCATTCCCTGTGTTCTGTAAGTTTCCCTAGCAGCATAAATTTCCCCATATTCCTGAGCTGGGTCTGTACATAGCTGTGCAAGTTCCCTCGATGTCACAGAAAGTCCTCTAGTAGAGAAGAAATACAAATTTTGGAGCTCAAGCTGAGGAACCTTTAGCAAAACAGAGACTGTTTACAGGCACAAGCGAGCTTAGATGGCCTGAGGGGAAATGGAGTAGAGTAGGTATATGCTATTCAACAACTTAAATGTCCATCAATAGTAGAATGAAAAACAAATTACAAAACATTTATATACTGGAAAACTCTACAGGAATAAAAATAAACAATCTATGCCTCCTGCAAAGATATTGATGAATCTCACACACATAATATTGTGCAGAAGCCAAACATCAAATAATATACATAGTCCTTTTCAATTTATATAAAGTTCAGAAATGGGCAAAAAAAATCCTGATATTAAAAGTCAAGGTAGTGGTTAAATTTTGATTTAAAGCCTGGTAATGATTTGGGGGGATACAAGAGCAGCTGTCTGGTTTTACTGGTCACATTATAATTCTTTCACTGGGTAGTTGATTCATATGTGTGTTCACCTTGGGATAATTTACTGAGCTACACACATAATTTCTGCAGTTTTCTATAACTGTTATACTTCAGTAAAAAGTTTTCATATATACATGCATATACATGTCTCGCTTTTATTTATTTTTAATTAATTAATTAATTATTGGCTCTGTTGGGTCTTCGTTGCTGCCCACATGTTATCTCTAGTTGTGGCGAGCGGAGGCTACTCTTCGTTGCAGTGCATGGGCTTTTTGTTGAGGTGGCTTCTCTTGTTGCGGAGCACAAGCTCTAGGCTCGTGGGCTTCAGTAGTTGTGGTGCATAGGTTCAGTGGTTGTGGCTCTCGGGCTCTAGAGCACAGGCTTAGCAGTTGTGGCACATGGGCTTAGTTGCTCCACGGCATGTGGGATCTTGCAGCGCAGGGATCAAACCCATGTCTCCAGCATTGCCAGACAGATTCTTATCCACTGTACCACCAGGGAAGTCCCTATATGTCTAGCTTTTAAATTTGTGTTTAATCTCCTTCAGTCTAGTATCTGGCTTGCCAGAATAGAGATATTACCCCTTTTGAAGCGCATGAACAACCTAAAATTTTCCGATTTCGGTGCAGTTTTCTCAATCCATATCTCACCTACTTACCTCTTCCACTGCATTGTCAAATGCGTCTTGCTACTTATAACTTTCTCCTCTCTTGGCTTCTATCATATTAGGTTTTACTAATTTACCTCTTATCACATCTTTATTTCTGATAAAATATCTATTTTAAAGCCTTTCACAAAGATAAATATATTCATGTTTTCTATAAAAACCTTCCTTGATTTCTCCACAGAGAGGAATCTTTATTCTCTCCTATTGTAAGACTGGTTATTTGTATAAACTTTGGGTAATGAAGAATATTAGGTTAATTCTCAATGAATGAAGCTGTATCTCTGTATGTAAGCTGCATGGATAATTATGGAAATACATAAATACGCATTTAGAGTTGACCCTTGAACAACATGGGTTTGAACTGTGTGGGTCCACTTATACTTCTTCAACAGTAAATACTACAGCACTACACAATCTGTGTAGCTGGTTAAATCCTTGGATGTGGAAACATAATATACAGTAACTTCAGATGTGGAGGGCTGAGTACAGTAAGTCCCCTACTTACAAAGAAGTACTGGGAGCACACTCATGAGTCCAGTTTGTTCGTAAGTCCAACTAAGTTAGCCTAGGTACCCAACTAACACCACTGGCTATATAGTACTGTACTGTAATAGGTTTATAATTCTTTTCACAAAAATAATACATAAAAAAAACCCACCAAAAATAAAGAAAACATTTTTCATCTCACAGTACAGTACCTTGAAAAGTACAATAGTATAGTACAACCGCTGGCATACAGGAGCTGGCATCAAGTGAGCAGGCAAGAAGAGTTACTGACTGGAGGAGGGAGAGAAGATGGGAGATGGTAAAGCTGAAGGGTCATCAGCAATAGGAGGTGGAGGGCAGGCTGCAATTTCACTCATGTCTGATGTTGATGGCATAGGTTCTGGTTCCTTGCTGGATTCAGTTCTATCTACCCTCTTGAAAAAAACAATCCAGCAATGTCTGGGTAGTAGCTTTTTTTTTCCCCCCTCATTATAGATAACATGGTAGCACTGGACTGCATTGTGAATGGCTGCTGCAACCTTTGTGTACCATTCTGTGTTCAGGTCCTGTGCCTCAGGAACTAACAGTACCTCCTCAAAGAAAATCCCCCTGCCATTTCCTGCATTGTGAATCTCTTTAGTTCTTCAGTTGCTTCCTCTTCCTCTTGTCTCTTTTTGTCCTTTCTCTGGGCCTCCAATTCCATCAGGTCTTCATTAATAAGCTCCTTGTGTTGCATAGCAAGAAGTTCAATGAAGTCATCCTCTTGCAGATCTAGCTTGAAGTAAAGATACTGTACTACTGTACTCTTCAGTACTCTACAATAAAGTACACACATGACAACCACTTGAAGAGGATGCACACACGTGACAATGTACACCAGACACGTGAACTACCTTAATGTGATTGGACAGGGCGAACACAGGTTCACATCTTTGAAAGTTAGCAACTTGAAGGTTTGTATGTAAGGGACTTAATGTATAGTCATACACAGATTTTTAGCTGTGCAGAAGTTTGGAGCATCTAACTTCCACATTGTTCAAGGGTCAAGTGTATAATTACTATCCTGTAATGCTATAATGACTATTCTCCAATCTCTGATAAGATATTGCCAAGAAGAGTTGTTCAGATTTAAATGCCTTCTTGATGTTAATGAAAGACTTTGTTCCATTACCTTGTAATGAGAGAGAGATTCTTATCCTAGGCAATGATGTAAGTTAATACTCAGGAAATTACTGAATCATTAAATAAAACTTTCATTCTATAATGAATGATCTTTATAAAGTCGATAATTCCTATATGGTTCCATATTTAACTTGTTGCCAATGCTACCACTTTATTATGTTGTAATGAAAATTCTGCGTTTTTATATTTAGAACTAATATCTTAGTTTAGATCTTGATAATTATATTTATGGAGACAGAACTTATATAATTTTAAGAGTGCTAAATGAAATTTAACAGAAATATAAGGGAAATAGATGCAGGGGGTCAAAAGGTAAAAAGAAATAGAAGTATGTATTTTATTGTTATGTTGATATATGTTTCACATTTTGATAGTCACAGATTTGTAAAAACTTAAAATATTTATAATTACATTTGTAACATATATATAGATATTAAATTATTCAATGCAATATAAATTTTAAAATAGCAATGTGATATAAATTTAATGTAGCCAAACAGTAATATATAAAGATATCAATAGGCACATAAAGAAAAAAAAAATACTGGTATTCCACACCTGATAGGCAACTAAAAAACATGGCAAAACTAATACAATGAATCACTAATTTTCATCTTTCTCTCTGAAAATATTGATAATATATAAAGTTGTCATGAGTGTGGAAAGGATGCCCTTGCATGTGTATTAGTAGGAGTATAAGTGTTTTAACCTATTTTGTGGAAATTTTTTCACTTTATCTGAATTTAAGTATGTTTACTTTTCTTACTGAACTGCACATCTTCTAGGTGTCTGTTACTAATTTCCATAAGCCCATTCTTTCCAGATGCCATACATGTGGAAAAGAGGGAAAAGACCATGATCCTCTTCTGGCTTAACAAAGAAAACTTGCAACTGATGATACTTTCAGGAAACAGAAATGCTAATTTAAATATTATTACTATGGCAACAAATTAGTAAGAATTACAGACTTTGGGAGCTTAAAGGTTATTTTTACCAAACATAATAATTTCTTCAAGCTGATTTTCCTCAGTACTTCCTTCTTGTAAGTTTTTTTTCTAAAAACAATTCTATTCTGAAGAATCTGCTTTTCAGCAGTGTCATGAAATAGGATTTTTTTCAGTTTCTTGTCTCACTAATATTTCTTAACCATATAGTAGAAAGGCTAGCAATTTTAAGATTATGTACTGGAAAAGTATTACTTAGAGAAAGAAGCAGACTTATGAAGCCCCAAATTTCAATTCAGAAGATAAAGGACAAAAAGAAAAATTTGGATGAGTGTAACTGGGATCTTATATACTCTCCTACTGTACATAAGTACAGACATGGATAGATATGGATATAGGCTTAGTCATAGACATTGATATATATACATATGTGTCTGATATATATGTAGAGTAGTTCATTGTAACATGAATTTAGATGAACCCCATCTAGATGTCCATCAATAGAGGATTGCTTATATAAATTATGGTTTGCCAATATGCAGTCAAAGCAACAAAGAAGGCTTTTATATGTGCATAATAAATTTTGTAAAAAATGAGAGTACATTGAAGAACAATATGAACATTTTGTTTCATTTTACCTATTATGCCTCTTAACAATAATGATCATCTTATTTCTGTATTGCCATCCGAACATTTCAATACTAACTCAACACATTTTGTTCTTCCAGTTTAAGAATTCTCACATCTGCTAGAATACTGGCTTAAAGTTACACTTCAACAGTTGTTAACTGTGGTTGGTCTTGCTTTCAGATTTCCCAGCTGACTATCAGCATCATGACTTACTGTATTTGATTTAAGGCATGGAAAGAGAAAGATTGTAAATCTATACACTGTACATTTATCTTATAATCTTCTTGCTTTGACTAAGAAAATAGATGTTGTACTATATATACCATATCTGTTTATCTCTCTATCTACATTATCTATCTATCTATCTATCTATCTATCTATCTATCTATCTATCTATCTATCTATCTATCTATCTATCTATCTGTGTATGGAAAAGGAAACCTGAAAGAAAAGAAAAAAAAAATGAGGAACTGGTGTTCCCAAATAAAATGAGGAGCACTATTCCAGATGAAATGACAGTATCTTTTTGGAACAGGCAAAATTGATGTGCTAGTTAGAAGTCATTAGTGGAAAAGGCTCGACAATGTAGGTCTATAGCGTTATTTATAATGGATACATCTCATGTACTTATTTTCAAACTATTTATGATATATATATATTCTATCAACTTATGTGTAGTAGTTTTATATCTCAGTTGTTACATATGTATTTTATTAATGTGTAATATAATAAGAACATTTAGTATCAACTTTAAAAGAATCAAAAATTATGTGAACTCTACTTAATAAACATTCCAACATTTTCTAGCTTTAATTTTTTCATGAGGCAAATAGTTTTAAATTATGCATTATTGAATAAATGATAATGACAGTATTCAGTGTTCTACTTAGGCATTTTAATTACAAGAAATTGCAAATACTCCTGCCTGGCTCATTAAGGATCCTGACTCTTCCACTTCGGCTCTTCTCTTACCTGCACTAATTGATTCCCATGAGATTTGGTTGGGCTGCCCTTGGGAAATATGCCCATTTCTGTTTGACTTAGCTGTCATGGCAGATTCATATCAAACAAAAATGGTCATTTTAGCTATAAAATGCTAGAGGCTGGGCAGGTTCACTTGGAGGTGAGCTTAGAAAGGATAAACCTCTTAGATAGCTCTATTGCTCTTGATTTTTCTATGTTCTTAAAAGTTATATTGTCAACTGGAACAAGATTTTAAAGAAAGAAGAATTAACGAAATATTCTTTTGACTATCTTTTTCCATTATCATTCATGGAATAGAACATTCACTTTCACAGTGAAAGTTGAAGAAAAATGCTTTGCACCTCGTGTTAAATCATATTGGAGTTTATAAAACAATGTAGTGTATACACTTGAGATTTCATGGGGTTATTTTGTAGGGATATAATTTTTACATTTTCCAAAGATGTATTGTAGAAATTGAGGAAGTGAAGCAAGCCAACACAATCCTTTTAGAAATGAAGAACATATATAAGCAGATTAACATTAACTATTGTTAACTTCAGAATGGACCAGAAGAGGTATTCAGTTAATGTTATTTGATTGAAAGGTTATATTCTACTGTTGTAATTCTCAACTGGTATAATAGAAAATATGTAACCAGAAAAAACTGATAAAATAGAAAATGGCTGGAAAGTTTTTTGAGCATCTGATAGCTTTAGCCATTTTGAAAGCTGATGGTTTAAAAAGTGTGCTTTAGTTAACTTTTAATTGTTTTTAAAGCAGTGTTGGTGTTAGTGAGAGGGAGGTTTTATTTCTAAAAGTATAAACCAAACCAAGATTCTGTGGAGCATTAGTGTATAATTTTAATAGGAATGCCTTGAATCCAGTATGCACACCTTATAAGGAAAGTAAGAGGTTATGACAGAATTCTTCTCTAAAACCAGAAGGTCAAAAATGTGCCTGAGTATGGAGTGGGCTGGGGGAGATGGTGATGAATTGAAGAAGAATCCATACTTGAAAATATTGAAAGCAGGGGTGTTAGGGGAGAAAAAAAGTCCTAAATGATGGAATGGCCTTTATTCTGTTCCACTGGCTCTTAGTTTTATTCCACTCTGAGCATTAACAGTCACTTCAAAGTCTTCTAAACCTCTTCACACACGACTGGCTCCTGTCCTCTCCCATTTAGCTCTTGTAGCAAGAAGGGCATGACACATGGCTGGAGTTGGGGAGGAAGACCTCATGCTAAGATATCCATGATCTCTTGGTTCAAACTTGGAATATATGAGCATAGAAGAGTGCAACATGTTGGTGTTGGTGACGTGTGGGGTGAAATGAAAAACTAGGAACAAGAACCATAGCCATACTGGAAAAGATTAAAAATGAGAAAACTAACAGAAATATTTGAGAAGTAAAGAAATTTTCATCTTCAAATTTCAATTTATGCCAACAACGCTTAACAAAATACTAATCTTATACTTTGAGAATGAAATGTCCTTCATTAAACTTGAAAATAAAATGGGCTTCATAAATTTAAATGACATGACATATTTAAGTGTTGATTTCAGAGATTGAGAACTTAAATAACATACCAATCAGGATTTGAGCCAAGCCTATCATACTCCTTGGACTACTATGTACAGTAAAACCTTGGTTTGTGAGTATAATTTGTTCTGGAAACATGCTTGTAATCCAAAGCACTTGTATATCAAAGCGAATTTTCCCAGAAGGAATAATGGAAACTCAGATGATTCGTTACACAACCCAAAAATATTCACATAAAAATGATTACAATACTGTAATATAATACAAAATAATAAAGAAAATGCAAAATATAAACAAAAATAAACAAATTAATCTGCACTTACCTTTTTTGCAGTTTCCCTCATTTTACACTTCTCCCTAATCTCATTTGAAGTGAGGGATTCCTCATCCTTTTTCTCCTACTCCTCTGCAGACAAGATCTCCTCCATAACCTCTTGCTGTTGCTCGCAATGCAGATCCATCAGTTTGTCAGTGGTCAGGTCCTGGCCATGTTCCTCCACCAGCTCTTTTCTTTTTCCTTTTTTAGTATTATATTTTTATTTATTTATTTATTTATATACTGATTGGAATATAATTGCTTTACACTCTTGTACCAGTTTTTGAGGTACACCAAAGTCAATCAGCTGTATTTATACACATATCCCTATATTCCCTCCCTCCCTCAACTCCCCCCCACCCTCCCTATCCTGGCCCTTTAAGGCATCATCCATCATCGAGTTGATCTCCCTTTGTTATACAGCAACTTCCCACTGGCTATCTATTTTACAGTTGGTACTATATATATGTCTATGATACCCTCTCACTTCTTCCCAGCTTCCCCTTCACCCCCCTCCCCCACAGTCCATTCTCTGCATCTGCATCCTTATTCTTGTCTTGTCACTGGGTTCATCAGTGCCACTTTTTTTTCTTTTTTTTTTTTTTAGATTCCATATATATGAGTTAGTATATAATATTTGTTATTCTCTTTCTGGCTTCACACTGTATGACAGACTCTAGGTCTGTCCACTTCATTACTTATAGCTCCATCACATTCCTTTTAATAGCTGAGTAATATTCCATTGTATATATATGCCACATCTTCTTTATCCATTCATTTGTTGATGGGCATTTCGGTTGCTTCCATGTCCTGGCTATTGTAAATAGTGCTGCAATAAACATTATGGTACGTGTTTCTTTTTGGATTATGGTTTTCTCTGCGTATATGCCCAGCAGTGGGATTCCTGGATCATATGGGAGTTCTATTTGTAGTTTTTTAAGGAACCTCCAAACTCTTTTCCAAAGTGGCTGCACCACCTTACATTCCCACCAACAGTGCAGGAGAGTTCCCTTTTCTCCACACCCTCTCCAACATTTGTTGTTTCCAGATTTTGTGATGATGGCCATTCTGATCGGTATGAGTTGATACCTCATGGTGGCTTTGACTTACATTTCTCTGATGATTAGTGATGTTGAGCATCTTTCATGTGTTTGTTGGCCATCTGTATGTCTTCTTTGAAGAAATGTCTATTTAGGTCTTCCGCCCCTTTGTGGATTGGGTTATTTGCTTTTTTGGTATTAAGCTTCATGAGCTGCTTGTAAATATTGGAGGTTAATCCTTTGTCCGTAGTTTCGTAGGCAATTATTTTTTCCCATTCTGAGGGTTGCCTTCTAGTCTTGTTTATGGTTTATTTTGCTATGCGAAAGCTTTTAAGTTTCATGAGGTCCCATTTGTTTATTCTTGATTTTATTTCTATGATTCTAGGAGGTGGGTCCAAAAGGATCTTGCTTTGATGGATGCCATAGAGTGTTCTGCCTATGTTTTTTTCTAGGAGTTTTACAGTGTCTGGCCTTACATGTAGGTCTTTAATCCATTTTGAGTTTATTTTTGTGTATGGTGTTAGGAAGTGTTCTAATTTCATTCTTTGACATGTTGCTGTCCAATTTTCCCAGCACCACTTATTGAAGAGGCTGTCTTTTGTCCATTGTATATTCTTGCCTCCTTTGTCAAAGATAAGGTGCCCATATGTGTTTGGGCTTGCCTCTGAGTTCTCTATTCTGTTCCATTGATCTTCCTTTCTATTTTTGTGCCAGTACCATACTGTCTTGATCACTATGGCCTTGCAGTATAGTTTGAAGTCAGGAAGCCTGATTCCACCAACTCCATTTTTCCTTCTCAAGATTGCTTTGGCTATTCGGAGTCTTTTGCATTTCCATACAAATCATAAGATTTCTTGCTCTAGTTCTGTGAAAAATGCCATTGGTAATTTGATATGGATTGCATTGAATCTATAAAAATGCTTTGGGTAATACAGTCATTTTCACAATGTTGATTCTTCCAATCCAAGAGCCTGGTATGTGCCTCCATCTGTTTGTGTCGTCTTTGATTTCTTTCATCAGTGTTTTATACTTTTCTGCATACAGATCTTTTGCCTCCATAGGCAGGTTTATTCCTAGGTATTTTATTCTTTTTGTTGCAGTGGTAATCGGGAGAGTTTTCTTAATTTCTCTTTCTGCTCTTCGGTTGTTAGTGTATAGGAATGCAAGTGATTTCTGTGCATTAATATTGTATCCTGCTACTTTACTAAACTCATCAATGAGTGCTAGCAGTTTTCTGGTAGAGTCTTTCGGGTTTTCTGGGTATAATATGTCATCTGCAAAGAGTGACAATTTTACTTCTTCTTTTCCAATTTGGATTCCTTTTCTTTCTTCTCTGATTGCTGTGGCTAACACTTCCAAAACTATGTCGAATAATAATGGTGAGAGTGGACACCCTTGTCTTGTTCTTGTTCTAAGAGGGAATTCTTCCAGTTTTTCCCCATTGAGAACAATGTTGGGTTTTGATTTCTCATATATGGCTTTTATTATGTTGAGGTAATTTCCTTCTATGCCCATTTTCTGGAGAGCTTTTATCATAAATGGATGTTGAACTCTGTCAAAAGCTTTTTCTGCATCTATTGGGATGATCATATGGTTTTTATCCTTCAATTTGTTGATATGATGTATCACGTTGATTGATTTGAGTATATTGAAGAATCCTTGCATCCCAGGGATAAACCCCACTTGATCATGGCCTGTATGATTTTTTTAATATGCTGTTGGATTCTGTTAGCTAGTATTTTGTTGAGGATTTTTGCATCTATATTCATCAGTGATATTGGTCTGTAATTTTCTTTTTTTGTGACATCTTTGCCTGGTTTTGGTATCAGGGTGATGGTGGCCTTGTAGAATGAGTTTGGGAGTGTTCCTCCTCCTGCAATATTTTGGAAGAGTTTGAGAAGGATAGGTGTTAGCTCTTCTCTAAATGTCTGAAAGAATTTGCCTGTGAATCCATGTGGCCCTGGGCTTTTGTTTTTGGGAAATTTTTAATCACAGCCTCAATTTCTGTACTTGTGATTGGTCTGTTCATAGTTTCTATTGCTTCCTGCTTCAGTCTTAGAAGATTGTACTTTTCTAAGACTTTACCCATTTCATCCAGGTAATCCACTTTATTGGCATAGAGTTGCTTGTAGTAGTCTCTCATGATCTTTTGTATTTCTGTGGTGTCCCTTGTTACTTCTCCTTTTTTATTTCTAATTCTGTTGATTTGCACCTCCTCTCTTTTTTTCCTGATGAGTCTGGCTAATGGTTTATCAATTTTGTTAATCTTCTCAAAGAACCAGCTTTTAGTTTTATTAATCTTTGCTATTGCTTCCTTCCTTTCATTTTCATTTATTTCTGCTCTGATCTTTGTGATTTCTTTCCTTCTGCTCACTTTGGGGTTTCTTTGTTCTTCTTTCTCTAATTGTTTTAGGTGTAAGGTTAGGTTGTTTATTCGATATTTTTCTTGTTTCTTAAGGTAGGACTGTATTGCTATAAACTTCCCTCTTAGAACTGCTTTTGCTGTGTCCCATAGGTTTGGTTTGTTGTGTTTTCGTTGTCATTTGTTTCTAGATATTTTTTTTATTTCCTCTTTGATTTCCTTAATGATTTCTTGGTTGTTTCATAGTGTACTGTTTAGCCTCTATGTGTTTGTATTTTTTGCAGTTTTTTTCCTGTAATTGATATCTAGTCTCATGGCATCAGCTTCATATGATTTCAATTTTCTTGAATTTGCCGAGGTTTGATTTGTGACCCAAGATGTCATCTATCCTGGAAAATGTTCCGTGTGCACTTAAGAAGATAGTGTATTCTGTCATTTTTGGATGGAATGTCCTATAAATATCAATTAAGTTGAGATGGTCTAATGTGTCATTTAAAGCTTGTGTGTCCTTATTTATTTTCTGTTGGGATGATCTGTTCATTGATGTAAGTGGGGTGTTCAAGTCTCCCACTATTATTGTGTTACTGTTGATTTCCCCTTTTATGGCTGTTAGCATTTGCCTTATGTATTGAGGTGCTCCTATGTTGAGTGCATAGATATTTACCATTGTGATATGTTCTTCTTGGATGGATCCCTTGATCATTATGTAGTGTCCTTCCTTGTGTCTTGTAATAGTCTTTAAAGTCTAATGTGTCTGATATGAGTATTGCTGCTCCAGCTTTCTTTTGACTTCCATTTGCATGGAATATCTTTTTCCATCCCATTACTTTCAGTCTATATGTATCCCTTGGTCTGAAGTGGGTTTCTTGTAGGCAGCATATAGAAGGGTCTTGTTTTTGTATCCATTCAGCCTGTCTGTGTCTTTTGGTTGGAGCATTTAATCCATTTCCATTTAAGATGATTATTGACATGTGTGTTCCAATTTACCATTTTCTTAATTGTTTTGGGTTTGTATTTGTGGGTGTTTTCCTTTTCTTGTGTTTCCTACTTAGAGAAGTTCCTTTAGCACTTGTTGTAAGGCTGGTTTGGTGGTGCTGAATTCTCTTAACTTTTGCTTGCCTGGAAAGCTTTTGATTTCTCTGTCGAATCTGAATGAGATTCTTGCTGGGTAGAGTATTCTTGGCTGTAGGTTTCTCTCTTTCAGGACTTTCAGTATACCCTGCCATTCCCTTCTGGCCTGCAGAGTTTCTGCAGAAAGGTCAGCTGTTATCTTTATGGGTTTTCCCTTATATGTTGTTTATTGCTTTTCTCTTGCTGCTTTTAATATTTTTCTTTGTGTTTAATTGTCATTAGTTTAATATGTGCCTCAGTGTATTTCTCCTTGGGTTTATTCTGTATGGGACTCTCTGTGCTTCTTGGACTTGGTTAATTGTTTTCTTTCCCATGTTGGGGAAGTTTTCCACTATAACCTCTTCAAATATTTTCTCAGACCCTTTCTTCTTTTCTTCTTCTTCTGGGATGCCTATAATTCGAATGTTGGTGTGCTTAATGTTATCCCTGATGTCTCTGTGACTGTCTTCTATTCTTATTATTCTTTTTTCTTTTTCCTGCTCTGTGGCAGTTATTTCCCCCATTGTATCTTCCAACTCACTTATTCATTTATCTGCCTCAGTTATTCTGCGGTTTATACCATGTAAATTATTTTTAATTTGAGTTATTTTGTTATCCATTGCTGTTTGTTTGTTCTTTAGTTCTTCTGAGTCCTTGTTAACTGTTTCTTGTATTTTCTGTATTTTGTTATCGAGATTTTGTGTCATTTTTACTGTCATTACTCTGAATTCTTTTTCAGGCATTTTTCCTATTTTCTCTTCATTTATTTGGTCTTGTGGGTTTTTTTCCTGCTCCTTTGCCTGCATGGTGTTTCTTTGTTTTCTCATGGTAGTCCAAACTTCAGAGTTTGCTTGTCCCGGCAATAAAGGGGTTTAAAGGAGACTGTCCAAGCCCCAGACTAATGGCTGAGTGATGGGTCAAACAAATACTAAGTCATGGAAACACATACATGTATAAGACACACAAATACTGAATCCAATAGAACATAAGGCACTAGAAATATCTGACAGAAGAACTCCAGTATGCTATCAGACATTCAAAGAGAAAATCAACAGAAATTCAAAACCGAAACAGAGCAAAACAGAAACAAAAGCAAAAACAAACAAACAAACGAACAGATAACACCCCACACACACAATCACAAATCCAGGGAGATTTTGTAAACTAGGATCAAATATAAAAAATAGGTAGAGTACCACCAGACAGAATGGAGATTCTCAGAATGGAATTAGACAGTTCTGCTAAGAACTATGATAAAGACAAAAACCTCATAATATATACCAAGGCAGTGTGTCATCTGGTGAATAAAGCAAGGAGACTGAGCAGGTCAATAATGTTGCTTATAAGTATTTTAAGATAAAATAAACTAAAAAAGAATAGAAGAAAGGGCAACAGAAGAGCGTAGTGTGACTGGAAATATGCAAATAAAAAGAAAGGAATAGAAATGTATAAAAGAGATGAAAAGAAAGTAGGAGAGATATATAGTCAGCACTACAAAAAACTTAGCTAGATATAGAAATATATAAAAAGGCTAAAAATAAAAATAGAATAAAAAATGTTATAGAACTTGTAGATCCCTTAGGACTAAGATCATAATTAAGAAAGAAAACAAACAAACAAACAAACTAGAACTGACCCCAGAATGGACCAGTTCAATAGAATTAATACTAATATTTCTGTTTCCTTGGGGTCTCAGCTATAAGTGTCCTTCTACCCACCTTGGGTTTTTTGTATTATTCTGTGACCAGCAGAGCTTCCTTTATTGTTCCTCTGTAAGCACTGGTGTGTGGGGAGGGAGAGGGTACAATAGGGGCTTCTTCCCCTGGGAGGGAGTGAGCAGTGGTGCACTGTCTGAGTCAAGGCAATTCAGTTGGGCATGGAGGTGCCTGTTGCAGAGGAACGCCAGTGGCTCACGTGTAAACAGAATATCTCAGAGTTGGGCCTCTCTCCGAGCTTTTTGCTCTCAGCTGCTGGCATTCTAAGCCAGCCCCCCCGAGGGCCTTTGTTATCCCTGAGTGCCTTAGTTTGACCCACAGGGGTCCTTCCTCTGCCCGTTGCAGGTGCCGGGAGAGAGTAGAGGCTATGCCCGCGGCTCCTCCCACCCGCCCGTGAGCCAGGAGCATTCAGCTGCCCCCATGGCCCCACAGGCCTCCGGGGCAGGCACTCCCCGCTGTGGACCTCTTCCCTCCTGTCCTCTCGGTCCCTCTCCCCACTGCCAACAATGTTTCTCACCCTAAACCAGTTCTCCGGTTCCCACGGTCCTGTTCCCAGACCCCCTGTTCAGCTGTGAATTGACGTCTCAGTCCGGGAACGCTGAACCGTGGTGCAGACCCTCTGTGTGTTTCTCACTCCCTCCCGTCTGCCACAGTTCAGCTACTTCACCCTCTTTGAGCTTTCGTAAATGCCGCCCTACCAGTTATGTCAGGATCATTGCAGTCCTTGCTGGTGTCTGAGCTCGTCTGCTGGTGTTCAGTTGGTTCTCTGTGAGAATTATTGCATCTTTTGGTGCATTCCCAATGCATCTGTGGAGAGGGATGCATTCCACATCCCTCTACTTCGCCGCCGTCTTTCTTCCATCCCTCCACCAGCTCTTGAATGTCATCCTCATTCACCTGCAGTCCCATGGTCTTCCCCAAGGACACAATTTCATCAACAGCTGGTGGCTCCTATTCATGAGCAAGCCCCTCTAAGTCATGTCCAAGAACACAACCAGGCCACCATTTCCTCCAAGCAGAACTGGAGAAATCCCACAGAGAGAGAGAAGAACCATTGGCTCAATTGTGATCATGTGACGTTCCATGTCACGTACTATTCGTCTTGCAAGACATCACTTGTTTATCAGGTGAAAATTTATTAGCAATGTGTGTTCATCTTGTGGAACACTCACAGAAAAAATTACTCGCAATCCAAGGTTTAACTGTATTTCCCTATTTCCTTTGACAATAGATAAAAGTGAACTTCCTTCCACTCAATGACTAGAATCTAGTACTATAAACTGTAATTTCTTCTCAATGATACCACACAGCTTTTGTTTTTTAATGTTATAACTTTGTTTTCCTTTGTCTGCACTTGGCTTAGTTAAACTCAGTTTTACTAGTAGATTTCCTAAGTAGTCAAATGAATAATGAGCAAATTTCTAGGATCAAAAAAGTAATAATCGTAATCATCATTGTCTTCGCCCTCTGTTCTCACTTTCCAACTGCTTATCCCATATCTCAAAGGTAAGTACTATTTACATGTTGGTATGTGTCATACGAGATGCCATTCTATGCATAATCTAAAATATATTATGATACTAAGTGAAGTAAGTCAGAGAACAACAAATATTGTATGATATTGCTTATATGTGGAATCTAAAAAAAAATGATACAAATGGACTTATTTACAAAACGGAAACAGACTTGCAGACTTAAAGAACCTATGGCTGCTTGGGGGACGAAGGGTGCAGGGAAGGGATAGATTTGGAGTTTGGGATTGACATTTACACACTGCCATATTTAAAATAAAATGCCTTTCGATGAAAAAATAAAATATATATTATCTGATATGATCATGAAATACATTGTATGAGGCAAACATCAAGTTTTTACCCAAATACCCAAATAGCTTGTTTTCACATACTAAATGTACATACTTAGGCTCCTATGCTCTGGAAGTGAATCAGTATGTGCTGAAAACAGGATTTTTCTTGGGTTAAGTATATTCATAATGATACAAAGTATTTTTCCAAAGAGGTCTAACCTTTCATATGATATGTACTTGTTAAACATTTAATTTCTCTTGCATTAGTGTATATATTGCTTTGTTTTTAACAAATTTCCACAATTTAGCAGCTTAAAAACAACACACATTTATTATCTCACAGTTTCCATGGGTCAGGAGCTTAGGTGCAGGCTAACTGGATGTTCAGCACAGGATCCAACCTGGCTGAAATCAAGGTGTCAGGTGAAGCTGGTGTCTCAAAGAACTCTCAGGGTCTTCTTACGTTATTGGTTGTTGGAAGAATTCATCTTCTTGCAGTTATAGCACTAAGGTCTTCAGCTCCTAGAGGCTGTCCACCATTCCCTGCCATTTTGCCTTCTCCCACAACCTGGCAGTTTGCTTTTCCAAGGTAAACTAAGGTGCTCTTAAAAGAGCATCTTCTGCCTCTGACCTCTAGATCCTCTTTTAAAACACTTACTAATTAGGTTATTCTCTCACAGGACTATTTCCCTTTTGATTAACTGAAACTCAGCAGACTAGAGACTTCAAGAGATCTGAAAAGTCTCTTCCCTTTTGCCACATAACATTACCTAACAAAGGGGATGGCTATCACATGCTACTTACATTACGCTCAAAAGCATGTGTTAAGGCAGGACATGTACACCAGGGTTAGGGTATGTTATCAGTTGAATTGTGTCATCTCAAAATTCCTATGTTTCGAAGTCCTTAGCCCAGTACTTCAAAATGTGACTTTATTTGGGGATAGAATCTTTGTTATCAATAGAAAGTGACTTCATTAGGGTGGGTTCTAATCCAATATGATGGGTGTTCTTAGAAGTAGGGGAAATTTGCACACAGACGCAAGGAGAATGCCTTATGTAAATGGAGACAGCCAGAGGCCTGGAACAAATTTTTTTTTTGGCAGTTTTCAGAAAGAACCTACCCTTCCTGACAACACCTTGATTTTGAACTAATAACCTCCAGAACTGTGAGAAAATAAATTTCTCTTAAGCTACCCAAGTTGTTGCAGCTTGTTATAGCAGACCTACAAAACTAATACAGGGACCGATCTAGAATTCGGCCTACCACACTTCTTCACCCTCTCTTTTCCCCCATTATTAACAATATTTATGTCCTCATAATATTCTGCACTTGGAATGAGATGCTGTCAGTCCTACAATTCATATTTTGGGAACTATATTTAAGAGCTTTGGCTATTTATTTAAAATATTTAATTTTTTTACATTAAAGTATAGTTGATTTAGAGTGTTGTCTTGATTTCAGGTGTACAGCAAAGTGATTCAGTAAAAATATTTAAAGTCTTTAAAATATTTAAATTTCAGTGAAAATATTTTAATTTTTTGAAATACCTTACCTCAGAGTAGAATACTTGAAGAGCACATATTTCTTCACCTCTTGGAACCAATGTGACTAAGAATTATGTGAGCTAGTGTGGATTTCAGTTAGTTGCTCAGGAAGGGCAAGAATTCAGTTGAGTCAGCATCATTCAGTTTCTCCCCCAAGTCCTGCAATAGGATAACTAACTTGTACTGAGGGATTTCTGTGTGCACACAGGAGTTCTTTGTATGCATTGTTGCCCATACAGATGAGGAAACACATCCAATGAAGTTAAATATCTTTCCAAGGTCACAAAGTTGAAATATTATGGAGATTAGTTTCAGAACATGGATATTTCCAGAGCTCCATGGTTGGACATATTCACACTAATCAAATGTATAGGATATTAATGAATAAATAATAATATTAGCATGTATAGAACATTTTTATCCTATATTTAAAATAACTAAGAAACTAGTAATCTGAAGGATTTCCTTTTTTGTCATTATAAGTTATGAACAGTTTTGGCTGTCGATTCCTAGACTCAAAATTAAAAGGTAGAATTTTTATTTTCTCTCATGTGAAAAATGACCAAAATCTAGTCAGTTATGAATAGATGGTGACAACACAACTACTTCCAACTTTCCCCTGTATCTTCACTAAGATAAAGCATGTATCCTCAAGGCTGTAGCTATTCCAACTGCATTCCAAACAGCAGAATGGAGAAAGGATAAGAACCCCTTTCTTTAATGTGTTTGTATTATCTTCTCCAATAATTTATTTCTGCTGATATCACAATGGCCGGGGCCTAGATATATATCCATACTTAACTACAAGAAGAGCAAGGAAAGGCATTTTTTGTCAGCTCTTTGACCCAAGAAAGATGAAAGTGACAATGGCATGCTGTTGTAGACAAAACTTTCTGCCACAGTGAGTGTACCCATTAAAGAGGTAATTACCTCACTCTAAACTTCAATTCACACTGGATTACATAGAAAGAGAATTTGATAGCTCTTGTAGTTGAAGTCTGAAGGAAAAATGGTCTAGAGTGATAGTAGAATCTGAAAGTCATATATGCCAATGAGAATGCATAGCCTTTCAGATTCTCTACTCCTCTTGTCTTCAATGATTTCTTCAACCCTAAGACTGGGCGTCTTTATATAAGTGGAAGTTGCCATCAGACTTGCATGTTTCCTGTTCACATCCTATTCACATTCAGCAGGAAGAAAAATGATCTCCACCTGAAACGTGGAACCATGACAATCCCAATAGAATTATTAAGCAACTTTAGCGCACATTTTCAGACAAAGTTCAGGAAATCATCATTTGAATTTTATAAACTGATTAGCTTAAATTAAAAATATAAGTGAGTGTTAGGCAAGCTTGTTGCTCACTTCAATAAGCAAAACGTCAGAACAAACAGATCTAAATGATCTTAACTAACATTTCAGTCCGGCGATGACAAGCCCTGCTTAATTTTTCCTGACTCACAGCAGAATAAAACTTTTTAAGCAAAAAAAAAAAAGATTGCAACATTTGCATATATTAGTGTCTCATTTAAAATTATGACTGAAAATAAAAACTAAGATTTCCCCTTTTCTAAGCATTTTGATTAACACTGTTATCATGTTAGAATTATTTCCAAGATTTGTTGATGCAATTTATTAGATAGATGTTTCTTTTACCTAAGCCATTTTTTAAGTATGAGTTTATTCTGTCTCAAATAATTTTAATATGCTTTTTTCTAATTTGTGAAATATCACCTCTCATTTTCATGAATTTTAACTAATTAAAGTAACAATTTTAAATTTTTTAACATTGATTTTATTAATTTGGCTCACAAAATAATTTTATCTTCAAATTAGAAAGGTGCTTTTTGTGCCAATTCCCAGTTATCCGTAATCTGTGATTATATTTATTATCCTGTGTGTGACTTTTGTTATTTAGAGAGAAGAAATATACTTAAAAATGGCACTCTATGTTCAGTATTTAAGGATGAGACTTAGGAATGAGAATACAAGTAACACAGATCTCATTTTGGATTCTGTTCTAATATCATTGCCTTTGAAACATTTTAATTGTAAAGTGTAACATCCCAAAGTAGAAAGGAGATAATTATTACTTTATAACTATTATTTATGTTATTATAGTCTTATCAATAAAGTGCAAAAATAGTTCTCAAATAAGAAGTAAATAAAAAAGAAGATATAACACAAAACTTCCCAAACATTTTTGACAGCATAGGTTGAATACTGCTTCTTCGTAAACAAGGTGGTGTCGCAAAGAATGCTATCCATGTTTTTATAAATACAGAGCTATGTTTCTTGCTTATCTTCTGAGGAATTTTCTTCTGTATTTATCTGGAGGTTACATTATCAGTTGTTTATTTACACTGTTACCATAAAATAGTTTATTTGTATATCTTAAAATGTAAATGCCTCATAAGTAGGGTTCTGCCAATGACTAGAATATTACAAAATGTCTATAGTTAAGCCACCTGAGAGGGAATTCTCATTTTCTTATTACCTACTTAATACAAAAAATAAGATGGGGGAAAAAGGAGAAAATAGTAAATTAATTCCCAAATGACATTACAACAAGGACATCTGCTGTGGTTTACCAGAATAAAATCAAAACTGCTTTCTCTCTACTTATGTTCACGCACGCATACACACACACACACACACACACACACACACACGTGCACACACGCGCACACAGAAAATGATATTTAGAGGAAGCATATTCTTGTATCAGCTGACTTTATTATATGTACTACAGGTTTTCTCAGCTCAAGAATTCACTTTTTCAAAAAGTATGTTTAAATTTCAGTAATGAACATCAAGTTATGTCTCATTGTTTGTTTGCTTTTTCAAAAATAAAACATCGTGCTAAGTGATAGAAGCCAGACACAAGACGTCTCATTTTTCCATTTATATGAAATTCCCAGAATATGCAAATCCATAGAGATGGGAAGCTGATTAGTGGTTTCCAAGGGCTGAGGGGAAGAGGCAATAGGAGTGCCTGTTTAATAGGCATGGGTTTCTTTGGGGAGTAATGCAAATGTTCTAGAACTAGAGAGTGGTGATGGTCGCACAAAATTGCAAATGTACTAAATGCTGCTAATTGTGTGCTTTAAAATTATTAAAATGGTAAGTTTTATGTTTTGTGTATTTTAGATAGAACTGTAAGTAGATATAGGTAGATTCTGTCAGTTGGTAGAAGTATGGTATACTCTTTAGTAAGTGTGCTGAAATGTTCAGGAGAATGAAAAATAATAGCATTTAATAGTGTCTTAACAATATGGGAAGGAGCTTTTAAAATATAAAAGGTTATTTAGCTTGTATTGTATTTAAAAGGACTAATAAATATGACTATCCAATAATTAAAATATTTTACACAAGATTTTTGAAAATTACATTTTAAAAAAATATGCCAAGGTTGAGACAAACTCAAATGGCAACAACCTACAAGAGCTGTGGATTAAGAATCAGTAAATATTTTTAAATGAACTTGCAGGCTTGTAATCATTGTAATATACCAAATTCTGCCTCACAGTTCTAATCATAGTCTAGTTCAACAAATTTATCAGTGGCATGAAATCTACAGCATCAATTTGAATAGTAAACATGTACACACATTATAAATGAGGCTAACACTTTGGAAAGTGATCTTTAAAATCATTCGAATAGGTCATATTTTTGTCCCAATCATTTTTTTCTTTACCATGTATTGGAATATAAAATATGTGAAAGGACATACTAGCATATTAAGCAAGGGACATAATTATCCAACCTATGCAAATGTTGCTCTACATAATTGTACTAATGTCTCCACTTTGAAATTTAGGCTTATTTTTGCTATTTTTGGATTTTCCTCTCTTACCATTGAAGTGGTTTCCAGCATCAATAGTTTTGTAATGTGGTCTAGGAGTAAGCACATGAATCCATGCTGGACCAATAATACTATTGGGAACACAGAAATTTAAGAGATAATTTGAAAGTGTGCAGGCTTCAGTAGTTGCAGCATGTGGGCTCAATAGTTGTGGCTTGTGGGCTGTAGAGCACAGGCTCAGTAATTGTGGTGCACAGGCTCAGTTGCTCCACAGCATAATAGATCTTCCCAGACCAGAGACTGAACCCATGTCCCCTGTATTGGCAGGCGGATTCTTAACCTCTGCACCACCAGGGAAGTCTTCCAGTATTCTTGAAATAAGTTTTCGTTTTCATCTATAGTTGCTTATAACCATTTTTTCCTGTGCTTTCTTTGTTCTTCCTTTGAGTAGACACTGTATGTAGATATGGCTCATTTGTATAAATGAAAAATAAGCAAAGTAGTTGCATGCCAGTGCACTAAAATTGACAGTCCTGTTTGGTTTGAGCTTAGAACTTGGAGATAAATATATAAAATCAAATTATTTAAATAAGATTTAGAAAAATGGCATCATTTCTCTACTATTTAATGAATAAAATTCCAAGTGCTTTTATGTTTCCTGCTTTGTATATATCCAGTAATCAGAAATTTAAATATATGTTGATGGGTGTACACACACACACACACATAATATTTGAAAATATCCAAAATGATTCCAAAGTAGATTTTTTTAAATAATAATGTGTTTCCTATTAAAATTATCATGGCATCAAAAAAAAAAAACTGGTGACAAAGACACATTTGAACAAGCTTGCAGAAAATCTGTTCTCTGAATATGAGTCAAAAACTGAAACAGTAAGTTAAAGGATATAAAATTTGAAATTTTTCAAATAGGAACACATGTAAATTTCCTAAATGTTTGTTTTATGGAATTATACTTTGGGAAATCAATTTTTAGAAGATGGCCTCTACAAAATGCACCCTCACAGTCACTCTCATTGGTTCATCCTGGGTGTGACAGTGTTGTTTGAAGTTCATTGGTTACCCATTGATGCAGTTTAGCAGAGTTGGCACATTGGTATCCTTAAAACTACCAAGAAAATTTTAGGAAAAAATAATTATCTCTGAATTTCAATTAGTTCATCTGTAAAAATGGAGAATAAGATGGAAATAAAAGTCTTATTTGGTTGTTTCCCGGACTTAATATTTGATTGTGTCTAGTGTCTCAGATTTAAAGAAGAAAAACGTATTTTCTCATTACTATTTATCTAATTAAATATGAAGTGTCATTTTCTTTTTCCAGCCCTAAGGTTTTCTGTAATAGACTTTGCTCTACTTCAGAGTTTTTAAATAACAGATCTTGCTTTTTCAAAGTAGTGAAAGGACTTTTGTTTCGGTTCCTAAATTTCAAAATACTTATCTCCAAACAAAGCAAAAATGTTAACAAAAGGTTTTAATTCCTCTGCACTTCATCCTTTCCTTATCCCTTAGGCAGACTTCAATATAGTTTAAATTGATTATTGTTGGAGATTGATCTGCCTTTTTACTAGGCAGCAAGTTTTACCTATCTTTATTCTTCAACACAGTAGTCATCAATTATGTTAATTCAGCACTTTACAATTTACAAAATAATTTTACCTGTAGTATCTAAGTCAAAACCTATTAACTATTGGGACAGTCATTATGAATAATTTTATTTTCATTGTATAAAAGAGGAAAGTGAAATGCTAAAGCTTCCAAAGTAGAGAATTTAAGGTCTGTGTGTGTATGTCTGGGATTATCTAATAGGATGGGAAAGGTTGAAATAAAAAGTTATTTCAGGGGTTATCCTGTGATGATAAAGATGACTTTTTTTCCTTTGTAAATTTTACAATATAGGGAAATTCCTTAGGGTTTTTGTGTATGTTTGAGGTTATCTAATCTAGGGGTTGGATTGAAAAATAAATAAGCTAGGTATCATCCTGTGTGTGGCAGAAAAAAAGTTATGACTTTTCCACCTTTGAATATTTAGAGATATTTACTTATTATAGTATACCCAGGATTCAGAAAGTGAGTATATGTTTATCATAAAATGTACCATGAACAAAGATGCTGTCTATTAATTGAAAAGATGAGCTCAAAGACTGTTCTGATGTATTCATATTTCCCTGGTATTATTTAGGGTACATCACAATAATTAATGTAACACGTAACCTCCAATTCTTAGTGACTTAATAAAACATTTCTTATTCACATAAAGTGTAGAGTGGCTCATCAGGGATCTTTGATGTGTTCTTTCAGGGACCTAGTCTCCTTTTACGTGAGGTTCCAGAGGCATCTGCATCACTGAGCTGCTGAATCAGGGAGGAGAGAGAGGATGGAGAAGACATGTGTAATCTTAACTATCTATGTCTGAAACTGACAATTTACTTCCTCTCACTCTCCATTGAAAGGATAATAGCATAGTGGCATCTCGATGCCAGAAGACTGGCCAAGATAATTTAACTCTTTGCCCATGAATGAAAAAATAATAGTATGAACACATACCATTGTCTCTACCATAGTTTGTCAATTTGTCACCAAACATGCATTGTGCTCTTATTTCCACCAGGGCAATGATATGACTTTCCAGGGTTTTAGAAAATTTTGCTTTGTGAGACACTTCTTTTTTTTAAATCATTAAAATTATATTTTACCGACTGCATTGGTATGAAGGTAAATATATTAATTTTATGTATTAAATATTTTCTTTGACCTAAAATGTATTTTCTCTTAGGATTTTAAAAGAAAACAAAACATTTTCATGGGCCTCTGAAAGTATTGTGGCCCATAGGCCTTGTGCCTAGTTTACCTAATGGATAAATTAGTTGGCCCTGCTTCCAATAGATAAAATTCTCTTACCCACCTAAAGCAGAGAACCCAAAGTAATATGCATCAAGATCAAGTTTCCGTAACTTCAGGTGTTGTATCGTCCTTTCCATCAGGTACAGATATGGTGGCTCTTATCTGAAAAACTTTGAAATAAAAAGGGTAGGTCTGCACATTCCAAATCTAGTATACAGTGTTGAACCAGGAACAGGATAACCTCCAGGAAATCTTCCACCTAGAGAAAGTAAGCAAGCCTAGTCATTACTGATTTACAGATTATTAGATTTCCAGCCTTGTTAGAATATTGTGGGACAAGCATTATGTGGCTTCTCAGACTTGGCTGTGGAGTATGTTCTCATTTTAGACTCTGCTTTTATGTTCTTCATCTCTCCTCTCACCCCATTGTCCCTGGCTCTGACCTCAAAGGATTTATTTTTTATCTTTCATGGACAAATTTTCATGGGCATTAGAGAGACTGTTTTCATTGGAGGTTATATGGTATTCACAGCTCACTTCCTGTTCACTACAGGTTGTTTTAAGCCCTAATGAAAGGTAAGTATTAACATGTCCAAAATTGATGCCCTGCACACTATCCTCCAAAGGCGAAGTAAACTTTCTGAAGAGAAAGATCATTTGAGAACTTAACCTTGCTCCATGGAAATGGGCTAGAGATGAGTGCTTGAAGCAGTAATCCTTGGTGAATGCTAAACTGGCAAATCAGGGATGAGCATCACTAGTTGACAAGTCCTAGGGGTACAACTGGATAGCTTGGACTCCAGTCCCAATCACTGCAGGAGAGAGGCTGATGTTCCACTAAATATTAATGCTGAAGAGGAGAAACAAGGGTGGAGGGATAAGACTCATGCTGTTTTACAACAGAAAGTGGAAATAGTCTTGGAACCCAGCTTGTGATCACATTAGGAAAGGGACTGTCATTTCCCAGATTATTCATCTTGTTAACCCCACACCCCGTAGTTAAAGAATGATTCATCCATCTCATAGCATCTGACACTTCTGCTTAATATTAATATCATGCTCCCCTCAGGCAGAGTATAATGGCAATAATGTACGTCCTCCTGTTCCCACCTCTGCAAATTTATCTCCATAAACGATGTTTTCAATCTTTTACTTCCTACTTTTCAGTTTTCTAACCATCAAGCCGTATATTCTAGGAATGTGTTTTCATATTGGCTTAGAAATTAATTCTTCTTCTGAGCTCATCTATTTATTTTACGACCCTGTCAAATGGCTAGCAATTGCTCATGCACATTACAACTTCATTCTAACTACTTTGCCAGAAGATGCCAGGTCTACAGTCTTGAGGCTTGCTTCCTAAATTATCACAGGCAACAATTTTTCCAAATCTTTGAAACTGAAAGACACGTATCCTCAACTTTATAGCCTCTAATCTCAGTATCTTGCTGCCCAATGCTATAAAGCCAAGTACTTAAATTTTTTGTCATACCAGAGCTCCAATTACTTATACCAATTTCTGTGTTAAGGTCTATGATGTTAGCAGCTGTAACAGACCATCAAATCTCCGTGGCAAAACCCGATAAAACGTCATTTTTGAGTCCTTTTACTGACTGCTCAACATAGGACAGTATATTTATTGTAGGTGTGAAGGGACTCTTCTGCAAACATTGATTCAGGGCCCTAAATTCTCTCAAACTTCAACCTGCAATTTCAAGATTAGCCTAGGATCACATGGTCAGGGAATAAGGAATGAGACAGTGGAAAAGATGTGTTCATTTTTGATCATTTTACCCTTGAAATGACACATCATTTCCTTTCTTATTCCATGGCAGTATCTTGTCAGATCAACATAGAAGCAAAGAAACTGGAAGAAATGATCTGGCTGTTGACCACGAAGGAAAGGAAGCAGGTTTGTCAGTGCCTAGCATTGTCTTTCCTTTCTAAGTTTACTAAAGTAGTTGAGTTGCTATTAATTAGATGCCTTACAGCACTGATTAGTTCCAGAATAGAAAGTAAATCAGCTCCAGATTAGTTGTCCTGTTTCTGATGGGATGTAGACATGATTCTAAGTGACAAGAGCAGTGAACAGTAAAGGGAGTTCACGTCCTCTGCCTCCAACACAGACACACTCTCAAAGTAGTGCAGCCATGCTATTGTCCAAGAGAAATTAGTGACAGTGAATCTATAAATTATATCCATCCCAAAGGAACATTTTCCACCTAATGAGTTAGTTACTCACCTTGTGTCCAAGAGTAAGAGAATAAAGAGGAGAAGGGTGAAAATAGTTGGAATTTTGCACATACATATTCTACTCAACTGCCAACAGTGTCTTGACCACATCGACAATAAAGCTACGAAATATAATAGGCTTCACCCAGAACCGATATTACTTGGTGTGAGAATGAATACAGAATTGACAAAACATAAAAACATGGCAAAAAAGTAATAGAATAGCTAAAATCTCATAACTTGTAGGTGATCTCAGAGAGACAGCAGTGAGCGATCCTGAAGAGAGATCTTAGTTCCCTGCCCAGGAATTGAACCTGGGTAGCCTGGATGAAAACTGGGAATCCTAGCCACTAGACCACAGGAACTTAGAGGCTAAAAGCAAAGTGGCCCTGGTTCTTTCCCCTCTTTGGAAGCAAGAATGTTTCAAGGAGGCAAAAACTGTAAAAACAGGTACAAAGTTTATTATTAGAGACTTGGCACAACGTATGGGAGAGCACACAGAGAAGCAGGTTGTTTATTTGAGACAGAAGCTAGACAGAAATACACACCCAGAAAGGACTGTGGGTGTCCTGAATGAGAAGCGCAGTAAAGACATGATTTAAATCACTTATATAGGACAGTCCTTCCAGGTTTTGTTTGTTGTTGTTTTTTTTTCACACCTGACTGGTCCTAGGACCCTCCCCAAGATGTGTGTGCAACTTTCTGCTAAAATGGTTCCTACCCAAGAGGCCTGTGAGTACATGTCCACACTTATGGGGTGGCATCCGTTTTTGACCCCTAAGAAGCCTTCCTATGCATGTGCAAACAGGGAAGTTTTCCTTGACTTCAGGAGTGGTCATCTTATCTCTTTACTTCAACAGAACTCAGCTTGTGCCACTGTCCTTAGTGTCTAGGTCAGAAGAAAGTTTCAGTTTCATTCCATTTGACAAATACCAGTTGTCTGGCCCAGGGGCCCATCTAGCTCCTACCTGCAGTTTCCCAATGTGCAGTCACCCCTTACTTGGAACACATAAGGTAATAAGAAATGAAACTGGGTGAGCAAAGACTACGTCAGTTCAGGGAAGTCATCAGCTCCAGGGTACTGTCCACTTTTATAACTTTCTGTATATGAAGTCCTTCAGTGGTACATGACCACCTTCCATTGTTGGGTACAATGGAATCTTAATACTGGAGAGCTGTTACTAAATAAACAGCTTTGACGTTGACGTATAGGGGCTTGTTCCAGCACATAGTTATCTATATTGAATTCTCATGAATCTTGGATCTGGTATGGTCTTATAAATGCCTTGAGTGAGTATTTCAAGAAGAATTTTATTTTATTTTGTTTTTTTAAAGTTTTGTTGGAGTATAGTTGATTTACAATGTTGTGTTCATTTCAGGTGTACAGCAAAGTAAATCAGTTATACATATACCCACTCTTTTTTTTTTAGATTCTTTTCCCATATAGGTCATTACAGAGTATCGAGTAGAGTTCCCTGTGCTATACAGTAGGTCCTTATTAGTTATCTATTTTATATATAGTAGTGTGTATATGTCAATCCCAATCTCACAATTTATCCTCACCACCCCTTTTCCCACCTGGTAACCATAAGTTTGTTTTCTACATCTGTGACTCC
Organism: Hippopotamus amphibius kiboko; assembly: GCF_030028045.1. Taxonomy (NCBI): domain Eukaryota; kingdom Metazoa; phylum Chordata; class Mammalia; order Artiodactyla; family Hippopotamidae; genus Hippopotamus; species Hippopotamus amphibius. The sequence goes on from NC_080187.1 coordinate 74,655,962, forward strand.
ATTTCTGTTTTATAAATAAGTTCTGTTGTATCATTTCTAGATTCTATGAACAAGCTCAAGAATAATTTTTAAAAATCAACTCCTCAGGTGTTTCTGAGACTAGAGAAAAGGTCAGAAACCAACCACTAAGCTTTTTTCTTTCATAGTCATTTTTATCTTATCATGTAATAAGCAAGTGCCTCAGTCTCCCCACCACACTGTCATTGTTTGGATAAAGAATACAGTAAGTTCTCATTTTAAATCTAAAGTAGGTGTGGTAGTTATCCTCCAAATATGACCTTTCCATGAGTCACATCTTCATTAGTCATGCCCTTGTATAGTCTTTCCGTTATTGAATCTAGGCTTGTTGCTGATAACTTGGCCTCTCTGCACAAGATTGAGGAACAAAGATTGGAGCCTCCTATACCAGTTTCCAGATGACTCAAGCCCCAGAAGCCATCTGATTGCAACCAGCTAAGAGAGAGCCAGCAAAATAGCCTACTTGCTTAGCTTAGCCCAGTCAAAACACAAAGCCATGAGAGATAATGAAAGATTTGTTGTTACAGTCCACAACTTTGGTGGTGGTTTGTGATGCACCAATAGATGACCAAAACAGTAGGATGTAAAAATGAAATACTACTATATGAAATGAGAAGCAGTGCTATTTTGAGGCTAATGAAATAAGCTCATTCCAGGTGCAAAACTAGCTGGCCAGAAATTCCGAGATCTGGATGCCAATCACAAATAGGACTATATATGAATATTCACTATTACAAAATTTTACTCTTCTTAATATTGACACAAATGAAAGCACTAGGGGATATTGAAATAGGAGTTGTACAGTCTCTCAAAGTAGCACAGTAGCTATTTTGCTATAGTTATACATCCCAAGACTACAACAATATCTTCTAATTCAGATACTCTTTCAACTCAGGGTCCAGTGCTTCTCAATTATATCTTACCAACGTTTAAACTCCCAACATCTCTTAGCACATTGTTTTATTTAGTTGAAAAGAGTTATGTTTTGATTTTTCATGAATAATGATTTAATTAAAATCACCCACAGTGATTAAAGTTGTTTGAATATATTTCAGTGGGATAAGATTTGGCGATGGGGATTGTATAGGGATTTAGTTTCATAGTTCTTACACATACAATAAGAACCATAATTCTCACTGTCTTCTTTTATTACTGTTTTCTGATATGTTTATTTAAATTGCTAGTAATTGGCAGATCTGTGACAAAAGCAAGCTTGAGCCAAGCTGCACCTTATGTCCTCATTATCATTACATAAGAAACAACCAGCTTAGGCTTGATTGCTGCATGCTCTCTTCCCATTCCAGAATTCTTTGATTCTATGATTTGTAGAGTATCTGTTGGAAAGATCTTTGGAGTTCATCCAGCTAAGTATGTGACATTTGTTTTGAACTGAAGAACCCCCAGTTCTTCAGAGCTTGATCCTTTCTTTCATTAGTATTAATGCAGAAGCTAGTCTCTAATAATTATTAGATGCAGTTATCACCTTCCCAGCATAACAACTTGCTGTTCTGAGACAAACGTCAAAGCATAAGAACAAACCATCCATCTCTTCAACTTCATGCTTTATTATTTGACATAATCAGACTTCTACTGCTAATCTCTGAAGGTCCTCCCATTTTGTTTAAAGTTTAGATTAAATTAACCCACACTTGATTTCTTATTTTCCCTTTATACAAATTGTGTCGCTAAGGGTTCTTTTGTCATTAAACCTGAGAACTACCACAGAACTGATGCTTCTACTAGTCACCAGCGCTGTGGACTTTGTCCATTTACACCATAACAACCCTTATACTGCTATCACTTAATCAGTCCCTTGAAATTTTTATTGATGGTTTATTGTGTAGTGGTGATCAGAAAGATAGATTTTCCTTTAGTGCACATATCTAACTAATCTTCACAGCAAAGTTGTAATTCTGAATTTTGAAACTTTATGATTTCTGGACTAAAAAGTTGTGATAGAAGATAGAATTTATTTCAAACATAGTGTTAGTGTCTTTTATGTTATGTGCACCATCTATTTGAGAACTATTTACTATCTGGATTTAAATTGATATTTATCCCTTCTAATCAAATTTTCCAGGGTATATATGTGGAAATTGTCTGAAAATATAAATCTGTACAGGTTGTTTAAATATGAATCTGATATAATAGACATTTTGGGAAATGATGAAAAGCAGTCTTAGGTTGTTTTAAAAATTTTGTTTCATGTATTTGCATGTTGAAATGGATCCCCTCTCCTATTTCAAAACACTATATTATCTATTTAATCACCTATATTTCTTCATAAAGAACAAATATATTTCCAAATAATGGCATGTAATACTCTTTCCTATATTGCCAGTATTGTGTGTACTTTATCTGTTCTCTTTTCAAATTATTATTTTGTGTTTTTCTTTATGAAATGTGAGAGAATTTACCAAATAATTTAGCCATTTGCAATGATCTTTTTTTCATTTTCCAGTTTTTTAATAATTTCTACTTTTAAAAACTTTTTACCTTTCATTTTTTCTATACCTTTAAAATGTATTTTTAGTACAACAGTGTCTCTCTTCCTTTCTTAGTAAAGAGAGCATAAATTTAAGCATATTTTCTTTTCAATAATGCTTTAGCATTTGGATTTAAGGTTTTGTATTCTACTGTGTTCTCTAATTACTGGTGAGCTAGCTCATATAGTAGACCATTTTAAAATTTCCTTTGTGTACTAATTGTTATTTTATTGCACTGAATTCAGAAATAAAATATTTTGATGCTATAGAACAAGACAGTGGTGATGAATAGCTTGGGATTTGGAGTTGCTTAGACCAGGTGCTCCTCTGTCTCTGCCTCTGGTTAGCTCAGAGGCTTGCTCAAGTTACTATAAAATATAGAAAATGGTATTCTCTCACTTGCTATAATGATTAAAGGACATGTGTAAGATATACCTCTGTGCCTGGCAAACAATTAATAGTAAATAACAGGAGTTTTTATTATTTTTTAAGTCACTAGAAAGGCTACAAAGATGTCATACATTGAGAGCAATGTTTTAAGAAAAGTATTTTTAGTTATCTTAATTTATCCTATTTCATAAACTGTTAATCTTATCTGATAAATAGTATAATTTAAGTAGATACTAAATTTCTCTCTCATATAGATTGGTAATGGGACTCTACTTGTATTTGTATCTAATAATGTATCTATTTTGGGTTTTGTTTTTCATGGTTTTTTTTTAACTTTTATTAAGTATAGTTGATTTTCCATGTTGTGTTAGTTTCAGGTGTACAGCAAAGTGATTCAGTGATGCATACATATATATTTTTTTCAGATTGTTTTCACTTATAGGTTATTACAAAATATTGAGTGTAGTTCCATGTGCTATACAGTAGGTCATTGTTGGTTATCTATTTTATATATAATACTGTGTATATGTGGAGGTTTTTTTTTTTGGTTCTAATTTTTTTTTAGCTATTATAGGAGTATAGTTGATTTACAATGTTGTGTTAGTTTCAGGTGTACAGCAAAGTGAATCAGTTATACATATACAAATATCCATTCTTTTCTTTTTTTAGATTCTTTTCCCATTTAGTATATGGGGCTTTTAATTGAGTTGATTTTTTTGAAACCGAATTAGGTTTACAGCAAAACTGAGCAGAAGGTACAGAGATTTCTTATATAACCCTGCATTTCCACTTTCTTCCCCATTATTAATGTCCTCCACAAGAGCGGTGCATTTGTTACAATTGATGAATCTACAGTGTCAAATCATAATCACCCAAAGTGTGTAGTTTACATGATGGTTCACTCTTGATGTACATTGTATACGTTTGGGAAAATATATAATGACGTGTCCATTATTATGTTATCATACAGGGGCTCTTTTCATAGGAATATTTTCACTGCCCCCAAAATCCTGTATACTATGCCTATTCATACTCTTCTTTTCCCTCTAATCATTGAAAACCACTGATCTTTTAACTGTCCCTATAGTTTTGCCTTTTCCAGAATGCATACCTTCCATACCTAGAATCATACAGTAGGTAGCCTTTTTCAGGTTGACTTCTTTCACTTAGTAATACACATTTAAGATCTTCCTATATCTTTTCATGGGTTGATAGTATTGCATTTTTAGAGCTGAATAATATTTTATTCTCTGGATGGGCTACAGCTTATTTATCCATTAACCTGCTGAAGAGTATCTTGGTTGCTTCCAAGTTTGGGCAGTTATGAATAAAGCTACTATAAGCATCCATGTTTAGGTTTTGTTAGGCCAGTCACATCATGAAGGGTATATGCTTTAATCAAGTTCCACTAATTTAAATGTTAATCTTATCTAAAAAATACCTTAACAACATCTAGACTGGTGTTAAACCAAACAATTGGGTACCATAGCCTAGCCAAGTTGACATGTATGTTAACCATCCCATATTGCTCCCTTGTTTACCTGCTTTTATGAAATTCCAAGTTTCCTTCCATTCTTTGAGGGTTTTTTTTTTTATTAGTGAGCATTTTACTTATTGCAATAGCCTGAATAAAATCATCTCAATTTTCCAAGGAATTTTGTCTTTTACACCTTACTATATGTTTCTTGAATTAGTATTTTTATCAATTTTCAAAAAAGAAACAAAGGAAATGGCTACTTTAACTCCCTGAGAAATTCCCTTTTAATCATAATTTCTTTTTTCCTTAGGTATTTCAAAAAATTAAAATAAATTATATTCTAGTCTCTTAACATGATAAATTATATATTTTTCTAGCATATTTAAATACTGAGCATATTTATTTTTTTATTTTGATATCTACACTTTATTCTTATGCAAAAGTGGGTTTTCTATTTATTTTCCATTCTCAATTCTTGATTGATCATCTATTATTCAAATATTTCTATTATTTATAGGTTAATTTTTATAAATCATAATCTTTAATATTATTGTGATTTTTCCCCTTTTCTTTGAATTATGACCTTTGGTAAAATGGTAAGTCAAATATTAATTTCAATGATATTGTCAATATTTATGCATTATTAATTTATTATTAATTTTATGATTAGTTGTATTTATCTTTTAAATCTGATAGTGATCTTATTTCATTGAATGCATTTTTTTCTATAGTTTCATTTAAGATGAATTTCTGATGTTCTGTTGATTTTGCGTAAAATCTCCTGTCCTGTCTCTGCTCCTAGAGAGATGTGGTTTGGTACATGTCTCTAAGTCTGCTGGGGAGGAGCTAGTTGAGAGTAGATGTTTCGCAAGTATGTTTTCTGAATTCTTTAAGCACTTTGTTTGTATCCAGAACCTACGTATTCGTTCTAAATTCTCCCCTTTGGTCATTAATTCATTTTAAAATTAGTTTATTATTTTATATTTTTCTGACTATCTCATAGGTTTCCAGTGTTTTACCTAAGAGGTTTAGGTTTAGTTTCAGAAACCTTTGCAACTGTCTGATTCATCTAGAGTTCCTAGTGAAATTGTGACAGTGCCCATATTACTTTTAACAAAAGCAATGAAAAAAGTTGAAATGCCTGCTGACCATTCTCCAAACTGATTTATCTAAAAGCCACACAAATGAACACATTTCCCAGAGAAATCAAGTTTCTTATAATAGGTATCTGACACTGATGTATTATTCAGTAAAACTAAGTACTTCCCCAGGCAACCTATCTAGAGCATTCCTCAAAAGGAATATGTTACCAACTGCTGAGAGAGTCTTTCTCAAAGTAAAGATATTCACAGAATCAAGAATTGCGATGGGAATATACTTATTGGCTCTTTGTTTTAAAGTTAGAATTAAATGTTAAACATTATTTTTAAAAATTACAGGTATGCACTTATGTATTTAGCCACGTATCATATTGTAAATTAGTTCCAGTTTCCTGTAACTAATTTAGGAATGTAAACATAGTCCTTGTGTTTATTTTTTAACATTTTTTCCTGCTGAAATGTATTTGTTTAACATGATCGTCCAATTTAGTGTCAGATATTAAAAATATAATTTATAATAGGTAAATACTTTTCTATTAAATGTTTAAAAATATTATCTACTGAAAGAATGAAGATTGGTTTTTATTTTACCTTTTTAAAAAAATATATAGTGTCCAGTACTTGCAATCTACTTTACTAATTAAGAAGAAAATACAACACTAAATACAAAACAGTGCTTTAAATTTAATTGAGAACATGAGTATGCACATAGGTAGTACAGTCAGAAAATGGAGAAAGAAAGGAAGAAAAAATTGCTTGCAGAACTTAACAAAAACTTGGTTGTGTTACTTGATTGCTCCTTTTTTGTAATTGAATTATAAATATACTAAACCAAAAATGACTTCTAAATACGCTCATTGATAAAATATTTTCTTGAATATTAATGATATACTGTGTGTTCTCCCATGAATTCATAATTGCATATAATAGGAATTTGAATCTTTATGTTTCTCATATTTAACATGAAATTAGTGGCATTTGATGTTTTTGTGTGGATGTGTGCATTTTGTATAAAATGCGATATACTGAGGACTCTTATCCTCCAATTATTTCTGTGTACATTATGGAACCTAGAAAAAAGAAGCTGTAAAGAATCAGTTTCTTTGAGGGTTGTTGAGGAAGTATTTGAAATGGCTGTGCCACCCAAGCCATTGCTCCAACCAGTGCCATCTTTCTACCAGCCGAATACAGACCCTTGTCTATATAAGCAGAGGCGTGAGGTCACAAGCAGTCAATATGATGGGGAGAACAGGGACTGAATTTCTATTGTCTCCCCATTTTCCATAAGTTAGAAGAATGTGTTTCATTCTCCCCAAACCAACTGAAATGGAGCCATTCCAAGGAAATTTTTTGGAGCAGTTGGGGGAGGGGTTGCTTCAGGAGGGGCAAGGCTGACCTGCTCAGGCAGTGAATATGCTGCTAACTGCTGTGCAGGTGTGAGCAGGCAGGAGTCAGGACAGGCATAGTAAGGGTTTGGTATTTCTTCCCTTTCTCTTTTTTAAAAGTCTTATTTTATATTGGGCTATATTTGATTTACAATATTGTGTTAGTTTTAGGTGTACAGAAAAGTGATTGTTATACATATACATATATACTTTTTCAAATTCTTTTCCCATTTAGGTTATTACAGAATACTGAAAAGAGTTCCCTGTGCTATACAGTAGGTCCTTGTTGGTTATCTATTTTAAATATAGTAGTGTATATATGTCAATCCCCAACTTCCAGTTTATCCCCTCCCAACCCGGCACATTTCCCCTTTGGTAACCATAAGTTTGTTTTCTACTTCTGTGAATCTGTTTCTGTTTCATAAATAAGTTCATTTGTAATATTTTTTTTCAGATTCTGAATATAAGGGATATTACATGATAATTGTCTTTCTCTGACTTACTTCGCTTAGTATGAAAATCTCCAGGTCCACCCAGCTTGGTGCAAATGGCATTATTTCATTTTTTTAATGGCTCAGTAATATTCCATTATATATATATATGTATCACATCTTCTTTATATGTTCATCTGTCAGTGGATATTTAGATTGCTTCCATGTCTTGACTATTATGAACAGTACTTCAGTGAACATTGGGGTGCATGTATCGTTTTGAATTATGACTTTCTCCAGATACATGCTCAGGAGTGGGACTGGTGGATCAAATGATAGGTCTATTTTTAGTTTTTTAAGGAACCTCCATACTGTTCTCCATAGTAGCTGTACCAATTTACATTCCCACCAACAGTGTAGGAGGGTTCCCTTTTCTCCACACACACTCCATCATTTGTTATTTGTAGAATTTTTAATGATGGCAATTCTGACTGGTGTGAGGTGGTACCTCATTGTAGTTTTGATTTGCATTTCCCTAATAATTAGCAATGTTGAGCATCTTTCCATGTACCTGTTGGCCATCTGTGTGTCTTCTTTGAAGGAAGAAGGCTTTGGAGAAAGCTATTTAGGTCCTCTGCCCATTTTTTGATTGGGTTGTTTGTGTTCCTGTCTTCTTTCAAGTTAACCTGATCTTTCTTCCTAACTCCATTTGGATTTGCATTTACATTATGACAATCATTTCTAAATTAACTAAAACCATGCATATATGACCCTGATTAAAGCACTGGAGGAAATGTACTTGTTTAGCAATACTGAAGTGTAGTAGACCATCTCAAATTATGTAGAACAAATACAAATTGATAAAACTACTGAAGTTTAGACTTTCTTCTCTCTGCTTATTTACTTGTTTCATATTTTTTTTGTCTTCAAAAACATATTATCTGGAACAAATATATCTAGGTCACTCCTCAGTATTTTTTGAATAGCAATATCAATAAGTGAGAATTTCACTATTAAGTGGATTTGTCATCCAATTATTTTGGAATGCTTACTAATCTAGGACTTTAACTGTATGACAAGCTATGGTATTTCCTCATAAAACACTACTAAAGTGCATATTTTTGAAGCAATAACTTCCTAGGTTTCTGACCCTTTGACATAAAAGAGGAAAAAAAAGTATCTTCTTACATCCTATTTTTCATTATTTTTTTTTCCTGAATGCACACTGCACAGTCTTTCTTACTTTTTAAGGAATTAAGTGAATGAAAATATTTTTCCTTTGATGATGAGTTGAGATAAATTAATTTTGCACAATAATATGTAAATCTTGATCTTTTACTTTTGAGAGTCTTTTGCTCTCCCTCTCAGTTGCAGGAACCTGTATCTTAATATCTGTATTCATGGTTTAATGTGCAACAAAAGAAAAACTTCTCTAGGAATTTTGTCTCATATGCTTTGGCTGTGGTGAGAAAGCTTAGCTCTTCTCTGCAGTTTGACTTTTCCATTGTTTCACAATTAATTTGAGAAGTGATGTGATTCTTGCAGTGTTTGCTGTTATTTTTGTGGTGTTTTTCAATGACATCTTAAATCATTAAACCTAAGGGAAAGCTTTGCCTTTTCTCAGTGTTATTTAATATTGAATATGTTTTGAAAACCCAATAGATGATAGGTATTAGCTCCTGTAAGTTGGAATCCCTCACATGGAAACAAGTGGCTATCAGGACTGTACACTGTGTGTATTATGACCAAAGTTGGTGGAGTTGTGTATGTTTTAGTTAACAGTAATGCTTAATTAGACTTCTAAGTTTAAAAATGAACTTGAGCTGATCTTGTGTTATAAAAAACCATATATAGAGTATTTCCTCCAGCCACGCATTGTACAAATAAGTAAAAGAAAACCCAGAACTTTGAAGCCTTTGCTTATGGTATGGTAGTCAGTACCTCAGAGAGCCCTAGGCTAGACTTCATTCGCCTGTATTTTAGCCTATTGGTTTTCCATTTTTCTTGCTGTCTCAAATATATAGTGATAAAAGCTGAATGAAAAAACAAAAAGAACTGTAACCTAGAGTGTCTGGTAAATTGTGTTTATATTTCAGAAAGAATATTTAGGTTACAATCTAGATACAAAGACAAATTCCATGAGACTGTCTTTCCTCTAGTTTTACAGAACAACAAAATTAATGGATGGGAATTTCCTCAACTTTGTCTTCAATCTGCACAGGTATCTACACTTCTGTTTATTATTTTCTCTTTCCTTTTGTTTATGGTAGATGTCCTTGAACCTATTCAAAAAAAACTTCCTCCGCCTGTGCTCTGTATCTCAACCACTAGACAAGACCATTCCCTGGAACCTCATTCTTCCTCCTGTATACTATTCATCTTGCTCTCTCTGGGAAATCTCTCCTGTGATCATTTAAACATTCTCAAACTTCTTTAAACACCCTACTGTTCACAACTACTGCATTGACTAGCTCCTCTTCTTCGCAGCCATCATGAAAGAAATGACTCTATTTGCTCTGTCTTCACTTCTCACTCATCTCTGAAAAGAACTATTAGAATCTGATTTATAGTACTTAACTCACATTGCTCTAAGACATCAGTGTCCTCTTGATTAGTATATCCAATTAACTTTTCTCAGTACTACTCCTATCTGATCTGTCTAGCATCTATTACCCTTTACCATTTCTTCTTCAAAACTTTCTTTTTCACTGGCATAACTGATTCTGTAATTCTGGCTATCAGTCCACATTTTTTACTTCTTTTTCAATGTCCTTTTATAGGGTCCATTTCCTAATCATCTGTGTTAAATATCGATCTCCAGAGTTCTTTTCAAGGTTTATTTTTATCTTACATTTCCTGGGTGCAGTCATTCATTATCATGGTGGCTTCAGTAATTATCTATACCCTGATGACCCCAAATCAAGTTGTAAACATCAGCTATAATATCAGTGCTGATTTTCAAACTCACAAATCTAGCAACTTTTTGCCAGGTGCAGTTGTATGTGTTACAGACTCTATGAATCACGATTACAAAAATGAAGGAAATTTCCCTTTTCAAAGGTGCTTCTCTGATTGAGTACCATCTTTGCATTACTTTCATTCACACCAGGTTTTTCCATAATGAGCCATATCAGTAAATTACAAAGCCTCATTTACTCATCACCTATATATTTTTCTGAAAACATAGGATACCCATTGAGTTCCCTGGATTAGCTCAACAGCTGCCTAAATAATCCCACTATCTCTTGTTTTGCTTGCCTCTAATGCATACTTCATACTGAGATCCGAATGAGCTTTGTCAGCGCAAATGTAACTATGTCACTCTGTTCCATAAAACCTTTGAAATGATTCCCCACTGTGCTAAGGAAAAAGTCATAGATTTTAATGATAGTTTATAGATATTCTCTACTCATTTTATCTTTCCTATTTCCCTCTAAAAACCATCTCCTTTCCAAAATAGAATCATACTAAATGTTCTTTATATCTCTAAATGCATCACACTTTCTTTCAAGTCTGTCCCATTACTTATAGGTTTCTCCTGTCTGAAATAGTAGTGTCCCTTCCTTTTATAAGCTGTACTCTCTATACATTACTCTAGTATTCTGTAGTCCCTCTACCTTAGCGAGTAGTGTACCATAGTGTAACTACTGATTTGTCTGTTAACTCTAAAGTATACTATTAGCTTCATGATATTAGGACCATGATTTTCTTGTTGTTTATTGCTTACCCCACAGTTAGCATAGTGTCTGGCAATGATAACAGCTAAGTAAATATTTTTGAATTAGAGAAAAGAATATTTAATCTTTGCAGCAGAAGTTAGGTAACTTAAGTTTATATTTGTTTCCCTATTTTAGATTGCCCAGTGTGTTATGGAATATCTTTGGGAAATGAATCTATATGGTAATCTGATGTTCTGAGTACCACCATGTTTTCTCTTGGGAAGCAAAAAGACTCCTGATTTTTGCTATTGTTTTTAGGTCAAGTGTGCTGAGGTCTATTAGCTCCAACTAAATGAAAGTTTGCCTCTTTCCTGTGGGTAGTATGAATTGTCAATATCTAAATATCTAAAGTTCAGAATACTTTTGTGTAAATATTGTCATGTCAAAGTTTCCAAGTTTCTCTTTGTTTAGTTTGTCTTTAAAATTTTTACTAACTTTATTTTTGATAGTAAATTAAGGAAAATACATTTAAGCATCTGAAAAAATGTAAATAAGGATGTATGTGCATGTGTGTGGTTAGATATCATCATACACCTTTAATTTCCAGCCTGAACAAAATGTAAAACATGTGAGAAATCATCCCCTGAGCTAGTCTCTGACCTCTGACCTCTAACAATAGTGTCCGAGGTCACCTTGTAACAAAGAACAGCCAAGACATCTTCTTTGCCTTCATCACTGCGTGAACTGTGTCAAATACAAAATTCTGGACTGTTTAGAGATCAAAGATTCCCACCTCAAACAAAAGATTAGAGACCAAACGGAATAAGGAAGAGTGAAAACGTGACTAATCTCATTCTTGCTCTCTCACTATTTATTTCATTCAGTAAAAGATTTTTGAAAATCAAAATTTATTTTGACCCAGAAAAGAGGGAGAGGCCCCATTTAGTCACACCCCAAAGTGATAATGCAGATCTTTTCTTTGACCAGAAGGTCTTTGAGATACATTATTTTTATACCATGTTAATTTTTCACAGATTTTTTATTTAAGAATAAGGGGGGAGGACATTTTTGTTTTTTGCTCACACACAAAACAGGGTTATCTCCCCCAATCCAATTTTAACCAAGGAGAGCCCAGAATGTGACAAATGCAATAGTTTAATAATATGCAAAGTCATCTCTGACAATACTGAATTCCAGACACTGTGCTGGATCACCGTGTTGCCAATATAAAGAGACGGATGTGTTTGCCATTGGGTGTTTCTGATAGAGAGGAAGAATTTAATGTGAAAAACAGGTTGCAGAATTGCAACTTGAAAAAATATTGAGATACTGTATCAATAATTAAGGGTGACATTTGTTGAACTCTTACTAGTCATATTATAGGAGAGGTATAAAGCTGTAGTATCAGTTTTCAGTTTCAAATTGTGGCAAGAAGAAGTTGATATTTATAAAAGTACAAAAAGTATAGTTCTGTAATCACTTTGAATTCATAGCTGGAGAAATATGCTTAAAGAGGGTCAGTAATGTGTCCAGTATCTTACAGCTTGTGAATGGCCAACCAGAATTCTAACTTGGGAAGACTTACTATACAGCCTCCATTAATCATCTATTATTTAACTACTTAATCATCTTAAACTACTAAAAAATGTTCATCAGATCCTTTTTTGATAATAATTTGGAGAAGTTTTGTCTCAAGTTCTGAACTAGCTTTACTCTTTTATCATTAAATGTCTTTAACATAGCAATAACATTATTGTTTTTATTTGTCCATTAACACAGCAGACGTCTATTTAAATTTAGAGTTATCAGACAAAATAAGTATTTCTAATTTATTTCAACAAGGCAATCTAACATGGCATCTGGCCCAGTGACAGGCAAGAGTGGAGATACAGAAGTAGAGAATGGACACGGGGCTGGGGTGGGAGGTGAAGGGGAAGCTGAGACGAAGTGAGAGGGTAGCATAGACATATTTACACTACCAACTGTAAAATAGATAGCTAGTGGGAAGTTGCTGTATAATAAAAGGAGATCAACTTGATGATGGGAGATGCTTTAGAGGGCCAGGACAGGGAGGGGGGGAGGGAGTTGCGGGAGGGAGGGGATATGGGGATATATGTAAAAATACAGCTGATTCACTTTGGTGTACCTCAAAAACTGGTACAAGAGTGTAAAGCAAATATATTCCAATAAAGAGCTTAAAAAAAAAAAGGCTTTGTAGTAAATGTGTTGTGGGAGGAGTCGATTTGAGACTTTCTCTCCCACTCCTTTGTTTAGTGCCCAGCAATTAAAAAAAATTTTTTTTAATTAAAAAAAAAAAGTTTCAGTAGAAATCCCTACTTAAATTTTGTTAAACTCTTGCCTCTTTTTTCTTGCATAACATCAGATCAAATAAAAATACAGTCATTTAAGTATGAGAATCATTTGATAATATCTAAGGGGAATCTTGCTAAAAAGAAGAAAGTAAAGAAACATTTTAAGGAAAAAACATGGACCCATATTGAGGCAGAATGATAGGGCTTTTTTAAACTGTAAAATAGTAGGAGTTATCCATTTAATGTTTTGAGTTTTGCAAGGCTTCTTATATTACAGAAACAAATGGATCGATAACCAGCAGCAATAGTCTAATAAAATTATTACAGGGTATTTTCAGTAAATGAGTTACTGAGGAATAATTTAAAGACTTCTAAAATTTGTATCAACTCTCTTTCAGTGTGTGTATGTGTGATGGGTCCTTTTTTTTTTTTTTTTTTTTTCATTTTACTAAATAGTAGAACCTAGGGGAAAAAAGAGCAAAAAAATTATTAGAGAACATGATATTACTACACTTGTATTTTCAGGCTTGTGTATTCTGTTAGCTGCTGACCTTTATATACTCCTTTAAGATGAACATGGATGATAGAATCCAGTGTCCCTCCAAGGGTAACAATTAAAAATGTGAGTGTTTATTCTTTTCTATTTCCACATATCTGCTGCAAAACTTATCTCCTCCTAATACCTAACAGTTGCTCAAAATACAGTCTCTGCTTCTTAATTGGTCTTAGATGTATAAAAGTCAGGTCCTCTTTGTGAGGATGAATGATGTCAAAGGGGAATGGGAAGAATGAGAGGAAGATAACATCATGAAACAATTTCATCCCATTACCTTCTTTGAGCCCATGACTTGTTTTCAAGGATCTTATATAGCTGACATGTCACATCCTCTTTCTTCTATTGTCTCTCCTTCCAGAGTAGAGTTTCCACAAATGAGAACGGTCCCTACCAAGGGACCAGAGTGGTCTTCCTGGTAGACCATGAAATATTCTTTTTTTTAAATAGCCTTTATTATAGTATAAAAATAAAGGTGGTATATTTAGTAACTTACCTAGCAGGATGTCAGTTGACTATGCAGAAATGTTTTCCTAGTCCCAGCCACAATAACCAAAGTGAGGTATAAGAAGGTGGTTTGGAACTGAACAAATAGCTTATCAACTCAATTATATGCAGTCTTTTAAATAAAGTATTCTTTGATGTGCCTCACTGTTACATTAGCCTATATATTTCTGGAGAAAGAACAATATTAGTGTGGTCCCTTTAAATACCTGGAGCTATTTGTCATGTTATCTTTCAGAAAATTTGGAGTTTTACTCTATCCTTGGCACTCTTGAAACATTGCAAATATGTTCTTTTTTACACATCTCCAGTCATATTTCATTTTTACTGATCAACTGGGATATGGTTTTAGGTTAATACAAACATAAATATAATGAATACAAATTTTAAATATTAAAAATGTATCACACTTCTTATTTCTCCCTTAAAAATCTAAATTAAATTGCTGTAATGCAGAATATTGAGTAGTCATCATTAATTTTATATCATTTACCTTCATTTAGCATTGTTTTCTTTTTATAATTAGAAGTTTTATTTTTTTGAATGAGTATATTTTGGTATACAGACTTAACATCTGGTGTAAAATCCATTTGAGTATTTTCATAGGTAAGAAAAGCCTAAAGTGCTTGTGATTAAAAAATTACGTTTTGGTATGATTATGATTCCCAGTATATCATACGTTTATCCATTGTTTGGAAGACAGCAGTATATGTTATGAATAAATCAATTAGTTTAAGAAGATTATTTTCAAATTCACTTATGTTCTTGCTGTAGAGAATCAAAGATACATCAGGGACTGGGGATTCCTTTTGTATCTATGCAGAGCTTGCATTTTTTATCTAATGTGCGCTTGTGAGAATTTTCAACAGATGCAAATACTGGGGTTTAGTAATTAGTACAGTTGGTTCAATTATTCAGTTAACTATATTTCTCAAGCTTTCTAATCCCCTCTTCTGGAGATTTGAGACCTTCAGTCTGAAAAATTAACCACCTGTTTTAACTAGAATTCAGCAGAGCATGCATACTACGACGAATTTTAAAAATGGTCATAGAGATAATGAAATATAGTTTCAATTGTAAAGGACACAAAATTGAGAGTTATAGAAAATGAAACACAAATATGTATAGTCCTTATTTGACCAGCCACCACAGGAAAGAAATTGAAGCATGTATAAAGTACTTACCGTTTATGAAAAATGACTTAAACAAAGCATCCTTACAAAGATAGGAATATCCATTAACATAGTAAGTAAAAAGAAACACAAGGAGAAACACAACACAAGGAGAAACATCATGTGAAATGGAAGACTATTGAAAATTGAGGTATACACTAATGGCTGTAACAAATAACTCAGCAGTTGAAAGACTCATATTCCAAATCTAATACTAGAGCCATAATTGGAAATGTTGGTAAATGAACATATAAATCTTTAAATACATCATTGAAATTTTTAATTTCAGTTTTAGTTGCAAAAGTAATTGAAAGCCCAAAGTGGCATGCATAATTTCAAGGTAAGATAGTAAAGTCCAATAATAGCATATTGTTTTACAGTAAGTAAATAAATGCAAACAAATTCATAAAAGCCTAGCAAATCTTTAACAACAAAAAATGACAAAGGAGTACAGTCTTATACAATAATTTCCTAAAACTAGCAGAGAAGGAAAGCACCTCAATATGAAAATAATAAAAATCCAAAGTGTAGATTTCTCTACCAGTTGGCTTAGGCTCTCATCAAGTTAATGCTATTTGGACCAATAGTAAATGCAAGGAAAACTGTCAAGAAAATCAGACTATCCCTAGCAATAAAGAAAACCCTAGCAATAAAGCAACATGAACCAATAGAAGAACAAAAGAGAAAAATAGGAGAATATTTTAATATTTTAAAAGGAAGTAGAAATTTAGGAGGAACATTGAAACCCTCCATCCCCCAGGCCTCTTTCCTCCAATGATAAACAAATTAGAGACTCAAAACTACAGTTATTAATTTCATATTCTTGCTTTGAGTTTGAGTGGAGAATGACTGCTGATGTTCAAAAGATATTTAAGATTCAGGAAACAGTAACCCAAAATGGCATGTTCCCAGGCTCCAAAGTCTAATGAGCTTCCCTAAAAGAATAAAAAGTAATTTTATTAAGTTGATTAAACCTAATTTAAAAAATTAGAGCTGAAAGAATACATAGAAAGTCTACAAGCGAAAACTGATCATTGCTTTAGCTGACCTTTCCTTTAGACTATTTAGCAATAAATACAATATATACTCTTCCACCTTTAAGCTATAGTTCTATGGAGAAGATAACACAGCTCTCACAGTAGTCTGAAAGTCACCCAAAGTCAGAGCCCAAAATAAAGTAATTTTTGACATAGTTCCCTTCTTTAGCAAAATGGAGGAAAAAAAGTAAAAGGGAATATAGCAACATTGAAAGATAAATTCTGTGTAAAAAAGGAAACAATGCAAGAAAAGAGAGGAAATCATAAGTACAAATAATGAGAATCAATTGTTGAATTGAATCATCACAAGAAATAGAAAATTTATATGTGGCTGCCCCATGCTAGTTGAAAATAATGACAACGTGAATTCATTGAATATGTATATATAATCAGTGTCTATCAGTCAGTGTTTACTACCAGTCATATGCACACACAGACATATACAGTGGCAGAAAATAGTATTCGTGTATATTTCATGTGTCTTCAGATCACTTGGCAATGGCTTTGCTGATATAAATTGACATTGGATACGTATCAATAGTTCTAAAGTTGAGTTCTGGTCGGCTCCCAATGTCTCTTCTATTTCCTTAACTAGCAGGCTAGCCAGGGAAACAAAAGAGAGCAAACCCAAATGTGCAAGCAAATATCTAGCCCTTTCTTGGCATCATGCCTACTAATATACCATTTGAAGAATTAATTTACATGACCAAATATGTCAAGAGGTTTGGAGTACACTCTATCTATGTCTGTGAGGTATACAGCAAAGTTATATAAGACAAAGGGCTTGGAAAGGAGTAAAGAATTCGGAACAATGATTTAATCTACCATAATATCAAAGATAGGATGTTAAATCAAGATTATGAGAGCTCAGGTATTTGACATAGGACAAAAAAACATCATTACACAACTAAAAAATTCTTCTGGAAGAGCAAGAAATCAAGTAGAGGACTCAAAACTAAACTGTAGACAAGAGAGGCATAAGATACAGTGAAATCCAAGTAAAAGAAGACTAAAATAATTAGGCAAGACTACATGAAAGACAAAGATTATGCAACATAGCTATAAATGATTCATAAAGAGGTAAAATTAACAAATGATATTTAACATGTGACCAAAGTTTATATTAGAAGGAAAAGTCCACTGAATTAGTTAATAACAGAATGACAGATCCTTCAGATTGTAAATCACCATTGTACAGGAGAAATTAATAATGAGTAATAATAATAAATAGCAAGTTGTCATTTAATTATGAAACTTCAAATGTAGAGATATGTAGAGGGATTTTTTAGAAATCCTTACAATGGTGACAAAGAATGAGGGTTGCTTCTTCAAACATCTCAATAACAACATGAAATGCTAGAATTTAAAGAAATAACACTTGTGATTTATGCCTTATTCTAGTGTCTATACTTTCTCACTGAGTGTTTATTTTCTATTAAAAGTAAACAAGGACTTTTGTTTCTGACTATGATAAAATAGTTGGTATCAGACTGACCCGTGTGATGAAAACAAAAATATAATCTAAATAAGGCTTCCGTTTCTGCGTAGGTGATAGAAAGACACAAGGGACCATCATTCCTGAACTAGCAGCACAAACTGGATAAGTCAGAAAACAATAATTTTTAAAACTATGCCCATCAGATGATACTGATGCAACATTGTAAATCAATTATATGCTAATAAAAATTTTTAAAAATAAATAAAATAAATAAATTTAAAAAAAGATTTACCATAATAGCCATAATGTGGGAACAACCTAAATGCCCATCAGTGGACAGTTGAGTTAACATAATATGGTATATCCATGCAGTAGAACATTATTTGGCCATAAAAAAGGAATGAAGTATTAATACATGCCACAGCACAGATGAACTTTGAAGCCATTATGCTAAGTGAAAGATGCCAGTCACAAAAGACCACATATTATATGACTTCATTTATATGAAAGTCCAGAATTGGCAAATATATAGAAACAGAGGATAGATTAATGCTTGTTTTAGGCCTTTCAGAGTGGGGAGATTAGGAACTAATAGCTATAGGATGCAGGATTTCATTTCTGAGGTGATGAAAATGTTCTAAAATTGATTGTGGTGATTATTGCACAACTCTGAATATATTAAAAACCATTGAATTGTATACTTTAAATGAATGAATTGTGTACTATATGAATTATAACTCAATAAAGCTGTTTCCAAAAATAGAAAAAAAACAGTAATTTTGTAGTTTTAATTTCTGTGTAAAAGAAATAGAAAAATAAACATGTCCAATAAACATATGAAAACATTAACCTCATTAATAAAGAAAACCTAAAAAAATAAAAATAAATAAAATACAAACTATGCCCATCAGAGAACTGAAGACACAAAGAAACCTAAGTCAATAAAATTCTACAAGGGGGAAGCCAAGAACTTCCAGGGGAAACTAGCAACAAAGAAATAGAACTAGATCAGGTCACTGAAACTCTGTGTTATGTAACATTTTCATCTGTTAAATGGAAGAGTGGACTTTATTAGGTCTCTAAAACCTCTAAAATATATTATAAAGTCATCATATATGTATGCACTCTAATGTATTTTTTCTTTATAGGTTAAAATATACAAACGTTTATGGTAAAGACACAACTTCATGTTGTGACAGATGTGTGTCTTGCATTTCATTGCTGTCATTTTAAAAGTACACTTTTTCAGAACAAGAAATGATAGAATAAATTTGCAGAAACTACCAAGTAACATGGAAAACTTTTACTTCAATAAGTTAAACAGAAACTTAAGAAAGAAAAAGAAGCTTAATAAAATTTCAGTAAGTGTATTTTGTGTTGAAGCATCATCACTTTTGTCAAGTGAAATAGAATTAATTCAGTGAATCATGACTTCCAGTTCTTAACTGAAAATGTATTACTATATCAGTGTTATTTAAGGTAATAATTTGCTACATGTTTCAGCTCATAATAGAAAATAATTTATATGGTTCTAATTCACAAAATTAGGAAAACATTAGGTACTTAATGAAATAGCTACCTTTGTCAGGTTTAAAGATCATTAACTTTTGGGTGAAGCTACAATTTTAATGATATAGACATTAGCTCATCAATCATACACTTCACATTTCAACACGTTCATTATATCCAAATGTCATTACCTGTAAAATAGCAATTTTTTTGAAGGCTTATTCACTACGCTCCAGTAAAAATTGTTAATTTTTGTTTTAAATAACTTTTTTTTTTTTTTAATTCATTTACTGGCTGCTTTGGGTCTTCGCTGCTGCACATGGGCTTTCTTTACTTGTGGCAAGAGGAGTTACTCTTTGTTGTGGTGCACAGGCTTTTCATTGCAGTGGTTTCTCTTGTTGTGGAGCACTGGCTCTAAGTGCACAGGCTTTAGTAGTGACTTATGGGCTCTAGAGCGCAGGCTCAGTAGTTGTGGCCAAGGGCTCAGTTGCTCCGCAGCATGTGGGATCCTCCTGGCCTAGGGCTTGAACCCATGTCCCGTGCATTGGCAGGCGGATTCCCAGCCACTGCCCCACCAGGGAAGTCTTAAATAGCTTCAATATATATAAAAAAAAAAAAAACCTTGTTTATTTCTAGGTAGTTTTCCCATCCAATTGTTATTTTCCAGTCATCTTAACAATAAATATATATTTTTCTTTACATTAATGAATTGAAAGAAATTTATAGGAGTATGTTCACAAATTAATTCCTTCATTAATTAATGTTATTGAAAACTTAACTACAGAATGATCTCAGAAACCTTGTTTATTAAAGAATATGAATTAATAAATGCTAATTTAATTATTTCTATCCCATATGTTTTATATACAACATTAGAGTCAAGCATGAATAGTTTAATTTTCTGACTGATAAAATGTATTTAGTACTTTATTTTTACTCTTTATTACTTTAAACTGTAAGAAATTGCCAATGTTATAATTCAAAAATGCTGAGTATCAACATTTGGTTATAGTTTAGCCTAATATCTTTTACTATGTCAATTCTAATATTATAAAACATAAACAGTATATATGATGTGCATAAAAATAGGAAGGTATTAGAAAAGAATATTTGCAATGGCTATATCATACTGTGAAATGGAGGAGAATTTTAAAAGATTACTTTGTGTAATATCTATGTTTCTAAAATGAATACATAATACTTTTATCATCAGAAAAATCATCACTTTTTACTTACAAAACATACTATTGAATATGAAACAAATGATACAAAACATGATGTGTGGATTCTCCCTTCAGCTACTGCTGACTCTGAACTCATAATTATTCCAGAACTTAATATAAGTTTGAATATATGTTGTTCAGAGTTTTGTGTAGATGGAAAGTCCCACATCATGTTTCCAAACTTCACTTAGCAGTCTGTGAGCTGTATATCTTCACCATTGTGGCAGAGGCTGCTGTTCATCAAGAAACCATATTGCTTCTCCTCAAGAAGGGACATGGACTAGAGTTCCCAGACTCTGAAAAAGTTATAATAGATACTAAAAAATGTAAATTATCAAGCTAAATAGATGCAACATGTATTTTTAAAGTTGAACAATCTAAAGGAAAGGACAAGAACTATTTAAATAAAATATAAACTAGTAGACATAAACCTGAAGATGAAAGTAATCATGGAATAAAAACTAAAAGCCAAAGACTAAGATTTTTAGACAGCTTTAAAAAAGCTTAACTATAAACTGGTTACTAGAGGCATATCTTAAATATAAGAACACGGAAAGAACCCAAAGGAATTGAGTAGTTGTGCTAAAATCAGACACCTAGACATTTCCTAATGAAAATTGCCTATGCATATTCATCAATAAAGAGAATGTTCATGGTAACACTATTCATAATACACAAAAATTAGAAACCCAGAAACAATTGTATGACTAGTGCTGTATTTAAACAATGGAATATTTTAAATTATTTAGAATGAACAAACTATTTCTATTTCAACCACCAAGATGAATCTCACCAATGTAAGGCTGAACCAAAGAAGCTAGACACCATAGGGCACATAATAGATGATTCTATTTATATGAAATTATGTTCATCTTTGAAAACAGACAAAAGGCAGGAGAGCAGTTACCTTCCACAGAGGGGTAATGAAAGGAAGAGGTTATGATGGGGATTTTAGGGTACTAGTAAAATCTGTATGGTTATCTTATTGCTGGTTATATAAGTTTGTTTGTGAAAATCATTTGAGTTTTATACTTATGAATTGTGCCCTCATCTATGTGTAAAAGGTATACAACATACTTTACTATTATAGGTATATAAATAAAAGTCTATTTCAGAGAAATAAAATTAATTCATACATTTATACTTATATTGCATGTATATTTTAAAAGCAGTGTTCAAAGTATAGACATACCCTTTCCATGTAGGTTAAATTTACTGTCTTCAGTCTTTCCTTCCATTCCTTTTCTTCTCACTTTTATAATGAACTAATTGTGAAATATTTCTAATAATGCATTACTGTTGCTTAAATCTCCTCTACAAATCTGGTCTCTAGTAGGTTAATGTGGGGAAAGCATGAGTAAGAATTTCTCAAATCCTGTGTCCATACACACAGGTGCACTCACATACACACAAAGTTAGTTTGGGCTACTTATATTAGCTAAATTTAACAGAACCCCTGTTAGGCAATTAATTCTTCCACAAAGTAAAATTATAAAAATCATTCCTGGATCAAATTTAATATGCATATATAGCTTTGTTCTTGGCATTTTTTGCATTCTCAGTCATTTTGAGAATTTTCACCATGTTGCCATGAAAATGGAAACTTCATGTTATATATTTTACATCCACAGGTGAAAATCACTGCCATATCTAATTTATACTTTCTTTTTAGAACCTAGAGTCATATTAGTGCTTGTACTTTTGTCCAAAGACTATAAGTAGGCCAAATGAGAATGAATTGTTAAAGTAATTAAGGGATCCTATTTCCTTTAATAATTAAAGATAGAAATCAGAGTCCTCAAACAAATCTCAAAATGAGCTGTTACAGAGCATAGAGAACAAGAAAATAAGGATGAAATGATTTTGGCAATCTATTCTATCCTGTGAATCAATGTGGAAATCTACCCTGTTGCCATACATCCCTGTGTGCTTTAAAGGAGAAGGTACCCTATTCAAAACAAAGCCAAGTAAGTGATAAGAACCACTTATATGCCATATATTATCACAAATAACAATATTACAACAAGCCTATAAATTAGATTTTATTGAGACCCCTCCCTTATTTTTTACATAGAGAAACTGAGGCCTCATGTTGTCAAAGCTCAAAAAAATGGCAAAGTGCTCAAGTTGCCATTGAACTCAGACTTGCCAAATTTAGGTTTATCAGACTCAAGGGTTCATATTCTTCCTACGATGCTAAATATCCAAGAAAATGATGTATTGTCTCCCTCACATCAAAAGGCCAGTTAAGTTCTGACCTGATGAGATTCTTTGGTGAAAATACAAAGAAATACAAAGATGTCTGTACCGAGTATATTAGTTTCCTAGGATCGCCACAAGTTGGTTTCTGAAAAAATACAAAAATTTAATCTCCCACAGTTCTGGGGACCAGAAGTTCAAAATGAAGGTGTCAGCAGGCCATACTTCCCCTAAATTTTCTTGGAAAGATCCTCCCTTGCCCCTTCCTAGCTTCTGGTATTTGCTGGCTTTCCTTACCTTGTTGCCGCATCACTCCAGTTTCTGCCTGCCTTCAAATAGCTGTCATCCCTCTGTATCTGTGTCTCTATATCTCTTTATAAGGGCACCAGTCATACTGGATTGGGGTCCACCCCAATCCAGTATGATATCATCTTTACTTGATTGCATCTTCAAAGACCCTATTTCTAAATACAATCTATTTCATAGGCACCAGGGGTTAGGACCTCAACATATCTTTTAGGGAGACACAGTTCACTCACTATAGTAAGTCATCTTGGGGTTTTGGTATTTCTAAGAAAAAGAAAATACAGCTAATAGACATATTTTGTGGAAGTCTCTTAACATTAGCCTTGCCATGAACTGTGATGTCTATGACACAGCACAGATGATTTCCAGGACACTTCTAGTTGAGGAATGGGTCTTCAAACCTCCTATTAATGTCATAGCCTCAGGTTTTGTGTAGAGCCAAGTCGATATGTGTGTGGATGAAATGGTACAGTAGATGACTAACATATGGAAATATTGATACCAAAATATAAATTTATTTTCTGGAAGAGAAAACTGGACTGAGTCACTAACATGTACTTGTATTGCCTAGTAAGGGGGATTAATTACATTAAAAATATTTTTTTGACTAAAGTCAAACCTCAGAGTTAGATTTTGTATAGATTCTAATCTTCTTAAAGGATTATATTGTGGACCCTAAGAACTCTGAGAATCCATTTGGTTCTTTATTCCTTGATATCTTTAGTTATTTAGACAAGTGTCCTTTATTTGAATAGTTGTTAGTCAACCATTGTTTTCTTTCCCACCCAATACATGTTATTAAATGGATCTATATTAGATACACTGGATATATGTAATCTTGGAAACATTTCTTTAAAATAAAGTTAACTTTTAAAGACTACATTTTTCTTTAGATTTGTGTGTCCCCACTTTTTTTCGAATCCTGAATTCTATGTTTCAGGACACCTCCATGTCCATTTTCCTCTTATAACTTCCATTAATCACACATTTTTTTCCAAGTGTTTAATTAAAAATGTGATATATCTAGGTGGACTCATGCTTATACATTTCAAAATTACCCATAATGCATGTAATTTTCAAATCTTACAGTATTCATTCATATTGGTGCTTAAATTTAGCTATAAGAAAAATTTCTGTTGTATATATAATCAAAACTTAATTTTAAATTCTTTATTACCAGTGCTTAATATTTTCCTATTTGTTTTGGAACTTTCAAAAACAAGTAGAAAGTATATGTGCAAGCATGGTGTTACTCACCCATTTTAACAGTCTAGACTCCTTACCATTAATCTCACATTGGTGTACTCTCCCTGCAGCTAAATGTTACTTGTAATTATAAGTTTTTTCACTGTCTTATTCAATTTTATTCCTGGAAGTGGAAAAAAAGTATTACAAATTAATATGTTTCCTTCATACCCCTTTTCCCATTATGGATAGCCTTGGATGTCAATAAATTATTTTCTCTAACTTTATGATTTTTGTAGTATTCACATGCCCATTTTTATGTACTAAAATTAGTATCTATAATTGAAATATCTAGAATATGTTATGCTACATAACTTCTGCATGAGGTATTCCAAGAATGAAACTGGTATTTATCTATTCAGAGTGCCCCAGCAGTTCACACTTGGTGAGAGGCATTGATGGTAAGTGGACAAGTATTTAGGGAAGGCCATTTTCCTAGTTTGGATGTTCCATAGCAATAGGAAAGGAGGAGGCAAGGGTTAACAACAAATAATAAGTTTGGCATTAGGAGGTCCAAATAGATTGGATAGAAATAGACTCCAGTTAGCCCTAGGAAATAGGATTTAAGTGAAACTCACATAAACAGATTATGGTCACAGTACAAAGAATGGAAACAATAGAATGGGGGTTGGAGTAGGACACAAACAGTGGGAATGATAGAATGAAGTCTCCTATACACAGCTGTCCCTACCATTGAAAAAAAAAAAAGATTTTGCCTATGACCATAATATTCAGCGAACCTTTTTCTGTATTAATCTTGCACCCCACTTCTGCTAGGACAGTCTTAAACAGGTTGTGCGTGGAGGAAAAACTTATCATACAGTTTAGTAGGTGGTTAGAAAAACTACTATTGCATAGTAACAGAGCTGACTTCAGGGCTACGGAAGCCTTTCTGTTGCTTGCATGGAACCTGCTGATTCTTCCCAGCCTGAGGAATTCTGTTCCACTTTGCGCATCTATTTTAGATTTTGTTCTTTCAAGCAATATTAATCATTGTGTTCTGAGGTCCTTTTAATGTATACCAACCTGCCATTCTCCTGCTAACCTTAGGTCCCTCAACTTAAAAATGAGGTTAGCATTCTTTTAACATTGAGCCTCGCATGCTTCCAGCTCTTGTAAAAATTCCCGTTTTTCAGGTCTTATCTCCTTTCTCACACTCATTTTCTTTTTTCTGTTTGTTTCCAAGTAACTGCCCCACTTTGAGAAATGTAGGTCAGCGTTATGCTCCTCTGACCTCCTTGCTGCTGGGACTTTCACCCTCTTATCACTGAGCAATTTGCTCTGATGGCTCACCAAGGCTTCCTCCTTAGGAATTAGATCCCATTTGAAACGTTAAGATAAAATGTAATTCATGGAAGGAGGTAGGCTAGGGAGTGGTTTTAAGAGCTTTGACTTCTGGAACCAGAGCACTCCAATTTCTTTAGCACTTTATGTTCTGTTTTTTTAAGATTTTTAATCTGGAAAATGAGAATACTAATATTACGTATCTTAAAAAATTGAGGATTGCCAGTGGTAATATATCTAAAGTGCTTGGAATGATGTGTGCTTCATTGTAAATACCCAGTAATTCACTATTTTGTTCTACTTCATTCTCACCATTTTCCTTCCACTTGTCTCAGTCCTTTAGTTTCACTTTTACCTTAGTTAACCTCACCATAACATTTTTCTATGTGCTTTAGATTTTAATGTTTTTATGTGTCACAATTGCTCTCCTCTATCTGCAAGCTCTCATTTTAACATTTTACACATTTGCCCTTAATCTGTAACAGATATGCTCACTTTTTCCCAACTTAATGTGTTCTCCGTGGATCTCACTTCCTCTTATATTGATCATCATAATCTTTTTTTTCCCAGTGGCAATCTGGGTTCTGCCTCATCCCATCTCTGAAACTGCCAGTGTTTTCTCCATACGCCATATATATTATTCTCTCACCCAGGAGGCTCCTGTTGTGCTTTCATTTCCAGTTGGCAGCACTGGTGTATCTTTAATAAGGGCTTGGCTTCCTGGGCTACTTGGAACCCTTTTTGTCTTTAAGTGTAAAAAAAAGAGGGAATTGTCAAAGAATTTGCATATCTGGGTAGCTCTTGACCCAAAGGTGATGGATATAATTACTCCAGCTCCATTACCCCTTAGTTGTTCTATAAATGTCAGCCAGGTCCATTTATTTGATAGAGTTGTTTAAATCTTATATATTCTTACCAATTTTTTGGTCTATTTTTTCATCAATTTTGAGAGTTTTAAAATCTTCTATAATTGTGGGTATGTTTACATATATTTTCTGTTTTGACAGTTTTCATTTCATTTATTTCTGAAGCTCTGTTACTGGATACACCCATATTTAGCATTGTTATATCTTCTTGACTTGCAGACTCTTTATTAAACAATTTACCAATTTCTCCTTGAGCATTCTGATATTAGTATAGCCATTGCAACTGTCATGTTTGGTTGTACATGGTGTGTAATTTTCATATTTTACTTTTTGCCTATTATTTTTAGATTTAAATTGTTTTCCTTGTGTAGATACTATACTTGGATGTTGATTTTTTTTTATTTCTCTTGAAATTAGGTTTATTGGGGTATAACTTACATTTAATGAATCTCAGCCTTTTTATGTGTAAGTTCATTGAGTTTTATTAAATTATACAATCATGTAACCATTTGACATAAAGTTTCAAACAATTCCATCATCTTAAAAAGTCCCTTATGCTCATTTGTTAATCATCTCCTTCCCTCACCCCCCAGGCCCTGGAAACCATTGATGTAATTTCTGTCCCTATTGTTTTCTATTTTCTAGGATTCCACTTATGGAATCCTAGAATATGTAACCATTTGTGTTTGGCATCTTTCACTTAGCACAATTCTTTTGAGATTTATCTATGGTGTTTCGTGTATCAGTAGTCTTTCTCTTTTATTGCTGAGTTGAAGCATTGCCTTTTTATCTAGTATGACATGACAATCGTCTTTTAAAACTTAAATTGTTAGACTACACATTTAATGAATGTATTAATGTGGTTGAATTTACATCTACTATCTTGCTATTTGTTTCCTATTTGTCCGTTTCTTCTTTCTTTTTTCCACCTCTCCTTTTATTGAATATACGAGGGTGAGTCAAAAACTATACGCACTCTGATTATATTAAAACTTCTGTTAGCCTCACTGTCTTATCAGCACTTTCCGTTTAAGGCTACTGTCTCCCCAGTCACTTCTGTGCAGGTGTGAACGTGTTACATCAGTTCATTTGTAACTGCGGTGCAAGCAAAAATGGATGTCCCATTTGTGATTTGCAGGAAAGAAGAGCAGTGTGCAGTGATTTGTTTTTTGTGATCTGAGGGTACGCACACTCTGCAAAAACTTCGTTTTGAGGTGTTAAAGCATCCTCCCTAGAGTCCTGATCTTGCTCCATTGGACTTTTACCTATTTGGGCCCCTGAAAACAGCCCTGTGAGGACAGAGATTCACTTCTGATGAAGAAGTGAAGATGGTGGTACATTTGTGGCTCACAGATCAGCCTGAAACACTTTTTAATGAGGGAATATGAAAGCTTGTTAACAGAGAGACAAAGTGTATTGAAAAGCAAGGAGATTATGTTGAAGAATGGTGTATTTGTCTTTTCTAAAAGTTAATTAAAATAAATTCTACAGCCAGAGTGTGGATAATTTTTGACTCACCCTTGTATTTCATATTCCATAGTATCTCCACTATTTGTTCTTCTAGTTATCCCTCTTTGATTTCCTTTCTTACTTGTTGCCCTAGTGTTAAAGATGCATCTTCAACTTAACACATTTTACCATCAGGTGATATTGTATGTATGAGATTTACTGTGGCATATATACTATAAGATCCTTACAACAGTATAATCCTGTTTTATCCCCATACATGTGTACTATGGCTTAATACATTTCACTTGTTATTTGTGTTATAAATCCCACATTTCTTTGTCACACACACACACACACACACACACACACACACACACATATATAAAACAAGGCAATAGGGACTTCCCTGGTGGCGCAGTGGTTAAGAATCCACCTGCCAATGCAGGGGACACGGGTTCGATCCCTGCTCCAGGAAGATCCCACATGCAGCAGGGCAACTAAGTCTGTGCGCTACGGCTACTGAAGCCCATGGGCCTAGAGCCCATGCTGCACAACAGGAGAAGCCACTGCATTGAGAAGCCCAAGTACCGCAACGAAGAGAAAGCCTACTGCTTGCCATGACTAGAGAAAGCCCACGTGCAGCAACGAAGACCCAACACAGCCAGAAATAAATAAATTTATTAAAAATAAAACAAAGCAATAAATTAACTTTTAAAGAAATAGAATAAATGAATGAAGCAAAGTTTTTGTATTACAATTTTCTCTTTCCAGTACCCTTCATTCCTTTTGTAGACCAAATTTTCCATGTAATATTCTTCAGCTGAATAATTTCCTTTAACATTTTTAACAGTATATATCTAATGCACACAAAAAAACGTAATTTCAGCTTTTATTTGTCTAAACTAGTTTTGTATTTCATATAGGCTGCCTTCTTTTTTCTTTTGATGTTTCCAAGATGCCTTGTGTAGTGTCTGAAGAAAAGTGGGTAGTTGTTCTTTGTCCCTCTGTGCATAATATCGTTTTTTTTTTCCTGGCTATTTTCCAGATTTTCTTTTTATTACTTTTTTTTTAATAGTCAGTAACCATGATATTCCTTGGTGCAGTTTTCTCTATTTCATTCCTCTTTATTTTGCTGAGCTTCTTTGACCTGATACTATTTTAATGAATGTCAAATTTTTTAAGTCATTTTTTAATATATTTTGCATCCTTGAACATTTGAAATTCTCCGTTGATGTGGGTCTGGAGTTTTTTCTCCTCCTTTACAGTACTTGACTTTATTCTGGAGGGCAGTTTAATTACTGCATCCTTTAACAGTTTTTCTTAATACCTTTAAAAAGAGGATCTATAGTGGTCTTACCGTAGAGCTTGTTTATCCCTACTACCAAGGTGTGACTTTCCTTGGGTCTCTGCTGTATGTCCCAAGTATGCAAAAAGGTCTCTCTGCTATGGTGGTTGAAACTCAACAACTGTAGCTTGCATGAGCTTTAGAAATTGTTTAAATATACAGGTATGGAGAAACTTTTTTTTTTTTTTTGGCCTGGCCTAGTGGAGTTAAATTCTATTTGTATGCTGCTTAAAATTCATCCAAAAATTCGAGGGACCCCTATGCATACTTCTGGAGTGTTATTTACATACCTTTTTCTTTTGGTATTTTGCTCCTAAAATTCTACCTCCTTTGGCCTCCCCAAACTTCAAAATCTGTCTCCTCAATTCAGGAAGACTACCATGTAGTGCTTGGGTGTCTCCTGCCTATGTCATGATCTGAAAAGGCAGATCTTGCCTTTCTAGGCAGAAAGCCAGGGCAAGTGTAGTCTCATCTTTATTATTTCTTCTCTCTCAAGGATCACAGTACTATGGTGCCTGTTATCAAATATCTGAAAAACAGTTCTTTTATATATTTTGTCAAATTTCTAGTTGTTTATGTTACAAGGGCAAGTCAGGTACCAGATAGTCTTATCATGTTTGAAGTTTTCTACAATAATATATTATTTTTCCATTTGAAGTCTATTAGCCTCAGGATGCATTTCCGAATTAGCATTAAATAAAGCATACATAGAACTTTGCATTTCTCTGGGGACAAAGTCTGAAGCTTTCATCTTTCTCAGGGATCCCAGTGTATATGAGTGTGCCTGTTTGTGTTGTGATCTCTAATCTATCATGTGATGGTAAATATAGAAAATGCTCAAAAGGGGGTTAATTGACTGAGATTACTGTTCAAATGATAGTGAATAAATGCTCCAGTGGCACTTACAAAATGAATTTTAAAACTTTATAGACTTAGAATATAAATTAAGTATGAGGAATAATATACTGACTTGTTCATAGTTCTGGGAAGATAGAAAATGTTCAATAAATAGTTAACAAACATATATTGAGTTTTCACTGTATGGAAGATACTGGGAGAGGTAGTGGGGAAAAATGCAAATGTAGATAATTGGTAGCACTTCCTCTCCAATGATCGCAGACTGCATTTGATTGATCAATGTTATTTACTCTGTTTTAATCATCTGCGGCTGTATGTAGAATATCATTTTGGCATATAATGTACTCTTCTTTTACATGTACTTAAATTTCTATATATAACCCCTAGATATAGGTTCTGGAAACATTCACCTAAATATAATGATTAGCATTAAAATGAAAATAATTTTAGTTGAGTCATATCACGGACACCTCTCTCATAAGAAAAGCTTAAAGATTACAATAAATTAAGATTTCACTACTTCTATGTTTACTGATAAATGAATAAATTATAGAGAATATATTTAGTATTAGGAAGGTAATTTAAAACCAAATATTATAAGTATTTAGTATTATAAATGCCTTTTTTTAAGTTCTTAGTTTTAGAAAGTAGATTTTTATGTCAACTTTATTAGAAATAACAGTAATATTTAGAGATTAAATATAGTTTATGCTTGTGTAATTTAACTAATTATTCATTTGAGCATTAATAAACCCATGAATATTATCCACTCTGGCACTGTTTTATTTTTGCAACATCACAAATCCTTAAACCATGTCCATCAGGAATGTAATTTAACAGTATTTTCATGCCAGTAGACAAAAGTGAAATCTGACCATTCAAACTTGTGAGTTACTGAGAATTTGATACATTATTTTTCCACATTCCTTTTAGGTTATTGAAGAACAAAATGTGAAGGATCTAGGTTTTTGATTTCTTATTTCTTTTTTTTTTAATTTTATTTATTTATTTTTTTGGGGGGTACACCAAGTTCAATCATCTGTTTTTATACACATATCCCCGTATTCCCTCCCTCCCTTGACTCCCCCCCACCCTCCCTCAAGTCCCCCCCACTCTCCCAGTCCCAGTTCTCTAAGGCATCTTCCATCCTGGAGTTGAACTCCCTTTGTTATACAACAACTTCCCACTGGCTATCTATTTTACAGTTGGTAGTATATATATGTCTGTGCTACTCTCTCGCTTCGATGATTTCTTATTTCATAGGAATCTGAAAACAGTTTTTCCTTCTGATTACAAGGAGACCTACTTACCGCAGAATTTTGCTGTGTTCAGAAAGAAGAAATTTAGGAGAAAGTTTCAAACTCCCTTTTTTTAACTACAAAAGTTTATGATTTCAATTTCCAGGTTTCTCAAATTAAATGTTAGTATACTTCAGGTCCTGATTACCTTGTCCACCCTATTTTCATTTTATCTGTATGAGAACTTACCTTTTCAATATTTTAACTGAGGCGTTCATGATGATCCTCTAGCAAGAGGCATTAGCCATTGCAGACACGTGTATCACTTACAGTATCTTACTAATTTTAGGGGACCCAGCACCATAGAATTCCCATTCATTTTAAGAAATATAAGATTAGCAATAAGAGTTGCATATGAAGGATATTGAAATCACAGATTTCATAGCTGCTTTACAATAACGGCTGACTCTACTCATTCACATATGTCTGTAAGCTCTGCTGAAACAGCAGGATTTTGAAACTGGCTGTGAAATTAGATTTTTCCAACATAAGCAATGAGAGCTGTCATAATTCTGATCTCTAAAGGAAAAAAAAAAAAAAAAACTGTGTTATCCTGGTGTATTTCTTTCTCCTGTGAATATTCTCTCTGATCATAATAGGAAAACAGTGGTGTACAGATTGAAGTTGCCTTTTGGGTATTTAGGGATTTTTAGTAAGATTTGAGTTCTAAAATTTCTCTCCTCTGACAACATTTTATGAGATATATGCCTAATAAAAGATAAGCAGATGATTCTTAGATAAAAACTAAAAAATAACCAGTGTTATCAAAACAGTTTACATTTTCTCCAATGAATTTTTAATCTGTTGCTGGTAGAATTGACTATTATGGGGCTTTCTAGACTCTTTGCATTTTCTGATTAGCCAAAATAATATACAAGCATTCTCCTTACTGTGTGTCCTTTCTTATGTTAGTGTTTAGTATTGGTACAAACTTATCATTTACATATGTAAATTAGAGTCCAGCTCTTGAAGTTAGGCAAAAATTGAGTTCTAAATTTGGCTTTGTGTCTCCTAGTTTGTTACTGGGTGTATTACATGAACTCCCAAAGCCACAGCATTCTTATCTTTAAACCAGAGATAATTATAGTTCCTTACTGTTCAGATCATTATGAAGATTAAATAAAATAATTTGGCATACTCTTCAGATGGGCACTGGGTATTTGCTCTATAGTTATTAATCATTTCTCCATTTCCTTTTATCCCACTTGATGGGCCAAAACAGAGAACCCTATGCTACAGCTGTTCGAAGAGCAGATATTCTTAGGCACATCCGGCCCTGGCTCACACTGAATAAACAATCTTGGAGGGTCTGAAGAGTGACAACAACTTCAGAATAGAACTAGTATCTTAGAAATAATCCCAAGAACCAAATGGTGTAAGAACTCCTAGGAAAGATTTTAAAATGATATTTATCTCGAAACAATTGACATAGACTTTCTCAACTTCTCACTCCAGTAATTATAAAGACATACTTAAAAAATAGTTGAAACAGAGAAAACTACAGGAATACTAATACAAATTCCAAAATCTAGAGAAAAAGTTCTCTGTGAAACTGATAGAGTGGCTTTAAAAGAGCAAACACTATACAGATATTACCAGAACAGAGCAGGACAGTCTACAGAGAAGTACAAAAAAGTCCCTTAGTTCCCTACCCCAATATTCTAACTCTTTGTTCAGAAAATGCAAGCTCAGAATGAATCCACAGTGTAAGCTGAGGGTGCTCTTACCATGTGGTTGCTTGATTTGGTGGAGGAACACACTGCTACCCACCACTTCCCATCATATTCGTACCTTTCCTTCTACATCTAGTCTGACACTAAGACTACCAGAGAACAATTAAGGAAAATAACTTAGTATGCAGATTTCATGTGCACAATATATTCATGAAAAAAATTAGTCAAAAGTGGTCCATGTTTCATAAGAGTCCAAACTCTAGAGGCATATTTTTAATTTAAAATATAGAGAAGTTTCCCTGCCTCCAGACTCAGGGATGGGTAGAGGGCAAGAAAAAGAGAAAGAATGAGAGAGGTTAACACTAGTAGGGGAAGAAAAATAAGGCTTCTCCTAGACATCCTTGCAATACTAAATACTGGAAGAATAGAGGAAGGTGCATTTAGTTTTGAAGATAATAACTCAATAATTTGGCAATGAGTCCAGTTGTTTTACATGTTTGAAAACATTTGAAATATTTTTTACTTGAAATCAGAAAAAATTAACTTATAATAAAGCTTTCATAGGACCATGGTCAGTATATTTTGTGAATTTATACAAAATATCAAATTATAGTTTCCATATAAATTTAGCTTACTTTGTTTTGTCATAACTAATAAGTTTCTTGTACATTTTCTTGGGACAGTTTAAAACATGATGACTTGTCCTGATTTTGCAATGATATTTGCAGTATTAATTGTTAATTATAAACTCTGAAGAGAGCAAGAGTTCATAGGTCACGTAAGCATGAATCTACCTTTAACCACCATGCCTGGGTATTTATTCCTTGTGCTGACCTCTGATATCATTTATTGTCTGTATCAATAAGGCAATGTGATTAATAGTTAGAGATGTTAGCTCTGAAGTCACATTACCTGAGTTCAGATTCAATATTCACATTTACCAATTGCAGGACATTACAAATGTTGTATATTTTGTTTGTGGGCTTTTTTTCCTTTTCTGAATGAGAGAAAAATAGTACTGACACCATTGAAATAATATGGTAACGTGCTAGTGGTAATGTCCAGCACATAGTGAGGATTCAGTTAATTATATACTGCGTGTGTATAAATGTAATATGTTTTTAGTAACTATTAGCATATTGCTCAGAAGAGAGTAAATGTTCAGTGAGTGATAGTGTTTATCTTTACTGTTATCATTACTGCTTTATTTGATACCAAAGACAGCTATGTTTCTTTGTATTTGTATGTGTGTATGGTACAAAGTTCCAGTGACATAATGAAAGACTTGAAAGCAAGGCTCTTTTTTTATCCTCAGCATCTAACATAGTAGGAATCATTAAACCATGTGATGGGCAGGATTCGCCTAGTGCCAGCATCATAGCTCATTGGGCACATCTCTTCCCATTCTCAACTTCTTGTGCAATGACATCATTCTGTTAGCTTGAGATTAGCCATGGCGGGGACTATTTACATCACAGAAATTGACAAATACCAGGGCTTCCTCCTGTGCCAGAGAGCAGGTTGTGAACCATTTACTAGCACATCCCTGACTAAATGTTTGTCAGTATTGATGTAAAACCAAGGCTCTGTACCTATGATAGTGACTCTTAGCCTAGTGTGCATATTAGAATCATGTGTAGTTTTTTTTTTATCTTGTTTTGTTTTTTAGAGAGTGCTTGGGCTCCACCCCAGCCAATTTCATACCAGTGTGCAATCATGGTTGATATTGACATAATTCAGAAAAAACTCCAACTCTATGCCACAGGAGATGCTATAATTATGCATTAGACACTATGTTACATCACTCCAGGGCACTGAGATTAAGCTCATCAGTAATTATTTTCACATTGGTATATATGTGTATTTTTATCTATCTCCTCACACATAACATACTATGCAAGATTATCAATTTCTGCTTACATACTTATTAAACTCCCATAAATTATTACTGTGTTGAGATCACCAGCTCTTCATGTGAGGTTAATAGCATGTTCTTAATCATATTGGGATTGCAAACTGAAATGCCTACAACAGTGTGTCCCCAGCTACTTTGTTTACAAAGAATCAACATAGGAT
Organism: Hippopotamus amphibius kiboko; assembly: GCF_030028045.1. Classification (NCBI taxonomy): domain Eukaryota; kingdom Metazoa; phylum Chordata; class Mammalia; order Artiodactyla; family Hippopotamidae; genus Hippopotamus; species Hippopotamus amphibius. The sequence goes on from NC_080187.1 coordinate 74,691,255, forward strand.
GCTTGTTAAAATTCAGAGTCTACCATTATCGTAGATCCTTTGAACCAGAATCTCCAGAGGATGACCTGGGAATCTACATTTTTAGTCAAGAGTCTTGATGGTTTTTCTAATCTGGCAGTTTTGGGAAACCCTAACCGAACTAAGTAGGTGACGTAGGTGATGTAGATGAGTGGAGCATGGTGAGTGATGTGTGCGAAGAACTGAGAGAATGCCTTGGCTGTAGGATCCAGGGCCAGCTACCTTCAAGTTTTCAAGATAAGCTATAAATATGGATTGTTATATAAAATACTCTGATTTTTAAATGTTGCCAAATTACTCATCGTCTTTGTATTATTACCATCCAGGTCAAACTAAACCTTTTAACATACTTCCTTTTAAAATGAATATTTACCATTTCTCAAAATACTGTGAAACATAGAAGTAAAAGAGAGAAGTCAACTCTGGTCCTATCTACTCTCTATCTTTATTCTTCCAGGCCATTCCCCTCCACACTGTCCTCTGCTCTGTTTCTTATTCCTAGTAAAGCAAAATTCCACAATACCAGGAAGGGAAAGAGAAAAGTGACAGTTGTATATGTCTCTTATCCTTGGCACATAGTAGGTACTCAAGTAATATTTGCTGAATACTTCTGAAAGTTTTAAAGAAATATTTAGACATTTTCTAGTAAAAGTAGTCTTATTATATGAATATAAAAAAGTGATTATATTATTTGGCTGTAAAAAGTGACATGGATATAAATTGAATTATCTGGGTGTAAAAGGGAGGAGTAAATGGGGGACAGCTAAGATGATTTCTTGGTGATAGGAGAGCATATATATATGTGTGTGTGTGTGTATATATATATATATATATATATAAAACTTTTTTTTCCTTACCTCCCTCCCCCAAAATGCATTATAATAACCAGATGCAGAAATTGCCTGTACCGACATAAGCAGAGGGTAGTTCATAAGCTCTTAGAGACAGAGATCATGTCAGTCTTTGTTTTTATCATACCCCTAGTGTCTAACAGAACAAGATTAGTTTCATAAATATTTATTAAGTGGGATAAGGAATGAGTGAACAAATGAATTAAGTAAAGTAGTTGTCCTATACATTCATGTTAATTATGCTGTAATCACGTCAATTTGATTAAGCTCATATAGAAGCCTTTCTCTGATTGGTACTATTGTGCTCTATAGAGTTATTATAGACTGACCATATGCTAGACTTATTACAGAACATATGCAAATTCATATAATAGTTATAAAACATATGTATACGTTTTTATTGAAATGGAATTCATCCTTTATATCTTGGTTAGCACAGCTTCTCCAAGGGTCAAACATTTGGCTCATAGGAAGCGACTGCTCTTTTGGGAGAAAAAAATGAGATATTGACTCTGTATAATCATTGGAAAGAGAGATAGAACAAGTAACAAATATTGTTCTAGTGAATTTGGGGGAGTTTAATGAATATATATTATATGACAAATTAGTAGAGGCAACCCTGTTTAAATAGGTTCAAAGACATTTTCTGGGTGCAAATACCAGTTCTGCTTCTTGGTATGAGATTGAAAATGAAATGTTAAAATGGCTCTATATTTTCAGTACTTTTACTCAGCAACCTGATTTTACTACTAATATATCCACCTTTGTATCTGAAATTAAAATATATATCTTTTAATCTTTTGGTCTAGTTCCCAGATTGAGTCATACATTATTATAATAGACTATTATTTTTAAGGTACAGAGTTGTTTCCATTTTTCCTTTATAGATATATAAACTCCTATTATAAGAGTTTTTCATGGTTCTGAAGTATTTCTAGAGCCATCATATATGATAAATGGCTTGTTTCATCCTGCAAGATGTGGGGCAGAAAATATTAGCCTTGCCATATTGGAGACTGGTTTAATATTTTAGGCTATTTCCACATGATCTCCTTTCGGTGATATTATGTATATAAAACTATTTTTAAGTGTTCTGATATTTTCATTGGTTCCTACTGTAGCACTATAATAATGACAACACCGTCTAAATCATAGATATTAAATATCTTGAGAGCTTTTATTTTCAAGAAAGTAACCGAAGGCCATGCATTTGAACTGCAAAATTGCAGAACACAAAATAAAGTGAATATATTAGATTTGCTAAGGGAAGCATTAGAAGGCAATGGATATAAATTGAGAAACATGACCGTTTCATTCTACTGAAACCAACAAACAGATATGTTTTTCAAATAAAACTGTAAATAACATTATAATAGAACTTTCCATGGCACCCTCAAACATGGGCACATATCAAAATGAGCTTAAGCAGCAGCATTAATATGGGAAAGAAAGGAAAGCAGAGGCAGAAGAAATAGAGTTTCTGAAACACAGGCAGTTTAGGATGGCAGAAATATGTTTGGATATATCTGTCTTCTTGCTCACTGTTCTCTCATTCTTTTACATCCTCAATCCATATGATTCGTAGGAATTTCCCAAGTTTAGTAGAATGCTGTCTTAGTGCCTCTAAAAATGCTCACTGAATGTCGTATTAGCTTAAACTGAAATTTTAGTATTTTCTAAATTTCAACAAATACTGGAAATAGGGAAACAGCAAAGCTGCTTTTTTAAAATTTGGAAATATGGTTTTGCTCTGTTTTTGTAAATATGTACTAACTAAAATTTGAGGACATATATTCTTATAAATTTCTTTCATCTTTGTACTTCATGGTTTGGCTTTTCTTCTCACTCTACTACACAGTGTAGTAGCAGTTAAGATAATGGGATTGAATATTATCTGGGTTTCAAATCCTGCCACTTACCAGTTGTGTGACGTTGGCTTAGTCACTTAACATTTTTGAGGTTCCATTTTTTTAAGATATAAAGGAGCTTATAATGTATTCCTGATAGGAATGGTATAACAAATTAAAGAAGTTTTTCCCAATGAATTGAAGAATTAAACATAAGACCTGACACCATAAAACTCCTAGAAGAAAACATAGGGAAAAGCTCCTTGACATTGGTCTTAGCAATGTTTTTTTTTTTTTTGGATATGATACCACAAGCAACAAAAGAAAAATTAATAAATGAGAGTATATCAAACTAAAAATCTTTTGTACCAAAGAAACAATCAACAAAATGAAAAGGTAACCTAAAGGATGGGATAAGACATGTTCAAATCATATATCTGATAAAGAATTAATATCCACGTATATATAAAGAACTCATACAGCTCAATAGGAAAAAATCATCTAAAAATGGGCAGAGGAACTGAACAGACATTGTTTTTCTAAAAAAGACAAGCAAATGGCCAATAGCATATGAAAAGCTACAGCCATTATGAAATACAGTTTGGAGTTTCCTCAAAAAATTAAAATTAGATTTAGTATATGATCCAACAATTTCACCTCTGGTTATATATCCAAAGGAAATTTAATCACTATCTTGTAAGGATATATGCACTCCCATGTTCATTCCAGTATTATTCACAATAGTCAAGATACAGACATAATCTGAGTGTCCACCAACAGATAAGTGGGTAAAGAAGATGTAGATGTGGTGTACAAATGGATTATTCAGGCATAAGAAAGAAGGAGGTCTTGTCATTTGGACAACATGGGTAGACCTTGAGTGCATTATGCTAAGTGAAATAAGTTAGAGAAAGATAAACACTATATGATCTCACTCATGTGGAATCTAAAAAGCCAAAAAAGTGCTGTATGTGGTAGTTTTTTTGTTAAATCAGGTATTTCATTATGGCATAATTTTTTCTTTTATGTTAATATGATCCCAGATCATAAAGAAAATACGTTCACCAGTATTACCTTGTTTTGCTTACAAGAAGGATTTTGAGCCATGCGTTTGAAGGTAGACAGGCTATCTCATTTAAAGTTAGGTTATGATTATGGCATTTTATTACAAAAAAATAGTGTTCTCTTTTATATACCAAAATATACTGTTGTATATACAGATCTCTACCTTTTAATTACTGTAATCTTTTGAGTGAGACAAAACATATGTTAAGGATTTGTTATGTACTGCTTTTCCAAAGAGCTGGTTATTTTATTCTGTCACATATATAAAAATATTGACTTTGCTATTAATGAGTTTAAGAGTAGAAGGAGTTCTTAAGGGACATTTAGTCCATTCCTCACATCTATGTAGTACAAGAAAAACAAAACAAAACAAAAAACAATAAAACAACAAAAAATCCCCCAACACTTCCTAAAATAAAACACTAGTTTCCTGCTACCAGAAAGAGAAATGGTGGTAAAGGCATGTAACCAAATTTGTTCTCATTTCCTGTCATTATAAAAACATTTTTTCTATTGTCTGGTAGTCTATATTCTTCCACATAATTTAAAAAGCATTGGACATGGATGAGTGAAGAGGAGTAACTGGCTAGGTGTCTAATCTAAAGCCTGGCTTTCCTCATAAAGAATGTTGTATAGTATCTCTGGTATTCTGAAACACTGAAGACAACAACTGCACAGACAATAAAAATGAATTATGAATACTTTGGCATTTAAGAGAAAAGTATATGTATAATCAGTCCATTGACTGTAATGTTGTCATGTCAATTATATAGAAGCATCAGAAACATTAATTTACTATTTATGAGATATTTGTTCATTAATTTTGTTTGTTCTACACGTTTACTGACTACCTTTCTCCTCTCATAGTCTGTTCTTCACATAATGCCCATGTGAACATCCAACATACTCAACCATTATTCCATTCCATTCCATTCCATTCCATTCTATTCTCTTCCATTCTATCCTATCCTATTCTATTCTATCCTATTCCATTCCATTCCATTCCATTCCATTCTATTATCTCATCATATCATATAATATTGTCACTATATTTAGAATATCTTTTCTGCAGCATCCTCGTGGAATCCTAAAACTATCAGTTACTATAAAAAGGAAGAAAACTGGAAATATACTTAACCACTATCTGATTACAAACTCTTGTTTTGTTCATTTGCAATAAATTAGCCTTTCTTGGGAAGTAAAAGTGTAGTGGCTAACACTGACAGAAGTCCTGCTCAAAATGGGAGTATGAGGGAGGAATTCAGCAGGCATTTTTCTAGATTTCTTATTTTTATTAGATATTATATATACCAATATACACTTCCCACCTTTGTAGGCCATATACAAGTGCCCAGACCTGAACACCCCTACTGGAAGATCTTCTTTTGCAAATCACCTCAGTTGCCTGAATCATTATTTTCTTAAAATGTACTGAAGATAAATCATAATAGGAATAATGGAGTTAGAATAATTTAAATCAAATACTTAACATTTATTCACCATGTGACTATAATTCAAAGAAACAAAAAAAGAAGAAAAAAATAATTCCGTGCTATTTACAGGAAGTGTATATAGTTTTCTTACTGGAAGCTGAAATAATTCTATTCAATGCCTATAATATAGGAGAGATTGTTTTAAATTGGTTTTCCAAGTAGACTATAAAGGATCTCTCTGCCATTTCTTCAGTGATATTCTCAATTTGAAATAGCATGGCTATTTAAAACAATTATGTCTCCAAGACTCTAATGGCCACAGAACAAAGCTTAGTGACCGCCTTTCAAATAAATATAAAATACTAGCCTTGAAAGTCCTCCAAACAGAAAACAAACCAAATTAACAAAACAAATGATCAAAATCACCGTTACCAAATAAACAAAACACCTAATGAACAAACAATCACAGATTTCAGTTTAGTTTCCATAAAATTTGCTAATTCTAAATTTAATCAAAATCCTTCAGGTTTCTCTTTGGGAGAGAAAACTTTAAATCTTTGAGTTCATTAGAACTATTAGAAATCCAAAAGAATGAACACATAAAAGTAAGCAGTCTCCTTATAGCTAACTATATATCTAATATCTTTGCTATTTTACTTCCTGATACTTTGGACCCTTATTGTAGTAAGAGAAGAAAAATCCTCAGAGCAGAAAAGCAGAAGGAAAAGACTGAGTTCAAATCTTTTCGGAAATTGTTTTTAGTATGGATGTTCCTTAAAAAACTAAAAATGTAGTTACTGTATGATTCAGCAATCCCACTCCTGGACATATATCCAGAGAAAACCATAATTTGAAATGATGCATGTACCCCAGTGTTCACTGAAGCACTATTTACAATAGCCAAGACATAAAAACAACCTAAATGTCCACTGACAGTTGAATGGATAAAGAAGGTGTGGTGTGTTTGTGTGTGTGTGTGTGTGTGTGTGTATACATACATATGTACATACATATATATACATAATAGAATATTACTCAGCCATAAAAAATGAAATAAAACCATTTGTAGCAACATGGATGGACCTAGAGATCATCATACTAAGTGAAGTAAGCCAGACAGAGAAAGACAAATATCATATGATATCACTTATGTGTGGAATCTAAAAAATAAAAGAAATAAACCCACAGACATAGAAAACAAATTTATGGTTACCAAAGGGGAAAGGGGTGGGGGAGAGATAAATTAAGAGGTTGGGATTAACATATACATACTACTATATGTAAAATAGATAACCAACAAGGATGTACTGTGCTACTGTGTATAGCACAGAGAACTATACTCAATATTTTGTGATAACCTGTAAGTGAAAAGAATCTGCAAAAGAATATATATATGTATACATATAAAAGAATATATAGGTGTGTATTTATAGATATATATGTGTACATATATGTATGTATCTGAATCACTGTGCTGTACACCTGAAATTAACACAACATTGTAAATCAACTATATTTCAATAAAATAAAAAAAAGAGTGAACTTCCAATTTCCTACTCAACCTCTCTGACTCCACCTGAAGCCTCCTAGTTGATGATAACTTCTTAGTTCTCAGGCCAAAAATCTCAAAATCATCCTTATTTCCTTTTCTCTACCCTCATAATTTCACTTTATCACAAAATCCTCTTAGCTTTCTTTTCAAGATTTTTTTTAGAAAATATGACCACTTCTCACCACCTTAGCTATTATATATCTGTTTTCATTTAAAAACTTCAGTAATTAAAATCAATATATGTTTTTTGACCAAATATGAGTCAAGATAAATTTAAAAATCAGGCAATATTATCTGTAGCATTTGCAATGTGGAGATCAGTTTTGACAAAGTTGTTGATAATTTGTAGAACATAACTAATTAACTAATATAATTAATTATTGTGACAAACCAATATAATATATATGTATAAGTCTAACTTTTTTCAAAAAAGTATTCATATAATTAGAAATTACTAATGTATTAATTTTTTTCTACTTGGCACTGTAATATTTATTATTTTTTAAAATATTCAGTGGCATCATTATGCCTAATGTCCCCAAAGTTTGTTAGAGTTTTAACCCTTAATTACTTTTAAACACCTTAAACTTGCTCGTACTGTATCAATTGAAAGGATAATTATTCACTGTCTGGTTTTCTTCTTCCTGTTATTTCCAATATGTAGATCTACTTCATATTCTTTGAAATTACAGGCAAGCTCCTAATTTAGTACTTCTGCACTCTGTTCCCTCTGCTCTTTATCCTCTTCCTAACATCAGTATTGCTTATCCTCTCATCTTTTCAGCTTTTTGCTCAAATATCATCTCATTGAGACCTAAACTTATCACTTTATTTGATGTCACTAGTTCTTCCAGCCCCCACCAAAGAACTTGAAATTCGCCATACCTGCTTTATTTGTCCTTTTTTTTTTTCAGTTGGACTTACCAATTTCTAGAATAGAATTCTATTTCTTTATTTTTATTTTTTATGTTACTATTTTCCCTGCTTCTTAGAATATAAACTACATAGCTGGGATCCTTTGACGTTTGTGGTGGTTTCCATTAAGGTGTCACATTCCTAGAATCTTCAATTGCACATATCAGTACCTCAGTATTATTTTTAAAAATATTTGTTGAAAGAAGAAAACAGCATGCACCAGGTTTTATGCTGTGTGATATTATGTAACCTTGTAATCACAGGCCGTGCCTACCCTTGTGGAGGTTACACTCCACAGAAAAAGACAGATATTAAACAGATATTTAAAATAAATATATAAGTTTTGAGACATACTATATTGGAATGATTCAGAGTTCTATCAAAGGGTTAAAACTGAGCTCTTAAGAGAAGAATATGTAGGAGTTGGATGCCTTCATGTTGAAAATGAGATCTGAAAAATAAGAATAGGCTTATATGTGTGTGGATAGGGGTCAAGGGAGAGAGTATTCCCAGCAAAGAGAAGAGCAAATTTTGTGTGGAAGAAAAGATTAGCAAGGAAGATTAATTTAAGGCACTGAACAAAAGCTGGAGTGTCTGAGAGGGCAAGACATATAAAATGAGGCTGGAGAGTTAGTGGCTACACGTGAAGAACTAAGTAGGGCAGAATAAGTAGTTTTTGTTTGCTTATTTCATTTGCCTAACATCAATGGTAGCTATTGAAGGGTTCTATACTATGGAAGTTGAGGGTAACAGAATCAATTTGTATTTTGAAAACAACAATATGTCTCACATGTGAAAGAGGATGAATGATGAGAAGAATGGTGTTTATAGATTTTGATGGCAAGAAAATAGTTCAGAGGAAGGATGATGATAGCTTAGACTATATCCCCTCCCCCCAAACTATATGGTGGTCACTTATGGTTGTCCTCACTGACTTTTCTTTTTTCCCAATCATTAATGTAGGTTCACAATTTGGTTCTCCTTTTTTTTTTTTTTTTCTTTTTCTTTGTTTCAATTTATATTTTTACTTTGCACATTTACTCCAATAACTTAAAATATTACTAATACAGTAATGCCTTCTAAATTATTATCTGTGTCTAAAAATAGACCTTGAATTTCTTTTCTGTGTTTTGTTGTTTTTGTTTGGTTGGTTTCTGCTTCTTTTAATTGACAGTATCATCATTTTCTCTCTCACAGAGCTAAGATCCTGAAAAGCATCTTCAGTTTTACCACCATGCCCTTAATCCAGTTAATCAAGAAATCCCACCAATTAAAATTTTATATATCTCTGCAACCTTCTCAATTTATATACAGATCTTTATCTCTTATCATAGTCACTCCCTTGCTCTTTTTATTTTCTGACTATAGTCTCAATTATATCTTCTCCTTCTTCAAATAAATAAATACCAACTTGACATTATTTTAATCTTGCCTAACTTAAAGATGTTTGATGGCTCTCTAGTACTTCTATAGAAAGAACAAATTATTTAGCAGAATATTCAATTACTTAACCTGGCACAAACTCACATTTTGTTCAAATTAGTACCTCTGTCTGCATTTATCTCTGTAAAAGCTCTTCCCTCAACAATACCATCCTTCACCAAAGATGCTGTTGATATTCTCATCACCATACATTTGGCTTTAGGCTTTTTGCCTATAATATCCTTACCTATGATTCTATAGCTACTTAAATGTCAAGAACCAGCTCAATTGTTAATGTGTCTCTGATACATCAATCCCTTCTGCTGTCTAATCAGAAAGACTAATTTCTTTTTCTTTATTCTAATTTTGTTGGGAGACAGTTCCCCGTTGGTTCCTCACATTATTGCATATCTTGCAAGCAGAGCCACTGACTGTCTTTGTTTTGGATTGTTGTTCTGTGTTTCTTTGTTTTTCTTTAAGAACTTTTATTGAGATACAATTGACAGCCAATAAACTGCACATATTTAAAGTGTACAATTTGATTTTTTTTCTTATTAGTAATGTATATATGGCAATCCCAATCTCCCAATTCATCCCCCCAACCCCCCCCCCCAACCACACTTTCCCCACTTGGTGTCCATATGTTTGTTCTCTACATCTGTCTCTGTTTCTGCCTTGCAAACCAGTTGATTATGATTTTTCTATATTCTGCATATATGTGTTAATATACGATATTTTTTTTTCTCTTTCTGACTCACTTCACTCTGTGTGACAGTCTCTGGGTCCATGCATGTCTCTACAAATGTCCCAATTTCATTCCTTTTTATGGCTGAGTAATACTCCATTGTATACATGTACCACATCTTCTTTATCCATTCCTCTGTTGATGGGCATTTAGGTTGCTTCCATGTCCTGGCTATTGTAAGTAGTGCTGCAATGAACACTGGAGTGCATGTGTCTTTTTGCATAATGGTGTTCTCTGGGTATATGCTGAGCAGTGGGATTGCTGGGTCATATGGTAACGCTCTTTGTAGTTTTGCAAGGAACCTCCATACTGTTCTCCATACTGGCTGTATCAATTTACATTCCCACCAACAGTGCAAGAGCATTCCCTTTTCTCCACACCCTCTCCAGCATTTATTCTTTGTAGATTTTCTGATGGTGCCCAATCTAACCAGCGTGAGGTGATACCTCATTGTCGTTTTGATTTGCATTTCTCTAATAATGAGTGATGTTGAGCAGCTTCTCATGTGCCTCTTGGCCATCCATATGTCTTCTTTGGATAAATGCCTATTTAGGTCTTCTGCCCATTTTTGGATTGGGTTGTTTGTTTTTTTGATATTGAGCTGCATGAACTGTTCATGTATTTTGGAGATTAGTCCTTTGTTGATTCGCTTGCAAATATTTTCTCCCATTCTGAGGGTTGTCTTTTTGTCTTGATTATAGTTTCCTTTGCTGTGCAGAAGCTTTGAAGTTTCATTAGGTCCCACTTATTTATTTTTGTTTTTATTTCCATTATTCTAGGGGGTGGATCAAAAAAGATCTTATGGTGATTTATGTCAAAGAGTGTTCTTCCTGTGTTTTCCTCTAGGAGTTTTATAGTGTCTGGCCTTACATTTAGGACTTTAATCCATTTTGAGTTTATTTTTGTGTATGGTGTTAGGGAGTGTTCTAATTTCTTTCTTTTCCATGTAGCGGTCCGGTTTTCCCAGCACCACTTATTGAAGAGGCTGCCTTTTCATTGTATCTTCTTGCCTCCTTTGTCATAGATTAGTTGACCATAGTTTACCTCTGGGTTTTCTGGATTGTTTTTTAATGATGTTTGTATAACAACAGCCCTGTTAGACCAAGATAGTTTTTATCTTTGAAACAAAGGGTAGGCACGCTTAGTGCACATTATGAAAGATTTGTGTTCCCTAAGCTTAGGTTTCCTCTCCTTTGATACAACCTACCACATGTACTACTGTTACATGGCTTGATTGGTTTTACTCTGGGATAATAATGGCTTGGGGAATTAGTTCAAGAAAAGGTGGATATTCTCGCTACAGTTATTACTATGAAATATAAACTGTCCTTTATCTCTGACTCAGGATTTTTGTGTGTTCTGCCAGCACCAAAAAAATTGTAACAGGCTATCATATTATCTCAGAATTCTAGTAAAATATCAAATATTCACTCTTTTAAACAACTATTAGTTAATGCATTTATCTATTATCAGTTGTGTGTGTTATTGCTCTCTCATATTTTCCCTGTAGGGAACCCATTAAATTCAATTTTGTTCAAATTTTTAGTATTTACTGTGTTTGGGGAACTACTGAGCAGGCCCCAAAACTCAATACATTTGTTGCATAATTTAATAGCAATATAATTCTCAAAGCAAACTCATTCAGTTCTCAAAGATGTATGGCTATAAGTATTTTCAGTGAACTGTTTGGTGGAAAGAAACATCCTATTATAGTAATAGCCTTTAGCTGTAATGAAATTGTTTAGATTCATTTAATACAATTAGACATTTCTCGTCTACATGGTTTGCTCATAGTGTTCCTTCTACTTCCTTTGCCTTCCCTACCTTTAAAATTTCCATCCATCCACCTCTTGGTCTGTCCTTAGTAAATTATTTCCACGTTATTCAATTATGTGTAATCTCTCCCCTCCCTTTGTTGAACTTACTCTTTGTCTATAGCTCAATTACATCGCTTATTAGAATTGACCTTGTTTTATATACTTTTCTCATCTCTCTCAGTAGACTGAGTTCTGACAACACAACAGCTATGTACAATTGATCTTTGGCTCTCCCGTGGTGCCAAGCACAGTGTGTAATAGGAAATCAATAAATATCAATTTAATTAAATGGGGTAAAGTGGTACATACTGTACCAGTAACTGCTTCTCCTTTCTTTGGCCACATTATTCCTCATCTCTTCCCATTTGCTTGTTTTCAGTTCCATTGTTCCTGCGGTGAGTTAAAGCCAACTGAATTCCTTCCAGAAAATGATTTCTTACAGGCATCCTGACATCTGGGATGACACATTTATTGTATTTGAGAACAACAACAAAAAAGAAATATAACTTAATAGCATTTTAATATCTGTGAGAACAATGACATCCAACAGCTTTTAAACCAGTTTGAATATGCATATGGTAAAAAGAGTGAAAGCCAAATCTCAGTTTCCACAGATGGAAACACTCTCTGTGGAAAGCTACTAGGAGTAGACAGTTAAATCTCTTTAGGAAAGTGGGAACAAAAAATGAAAATAGAAACCTTTTCGACTGAAATTGCTTCAGACAACCATGCAGTGTATGAACATTTATTATAAAATGTGATTTTTTTGAGTGACAAGAATAATTAGTAACCTTTTTAGTGCTACCAAAGGTATGCCAGATAAGTCCTTACTAAAAATGAAATATTTTGGCATAGAAATTCCACTTAAGTGTCCTTTTTTGTTCAATAAATATGTTGATTAACCTGAATTTTCCTGTTTTCTTGTAACTGAGAAGCTCATATTTCAATATTTTGACTGATTAGAATGGCAGCTGTCAAATCAAGTATAATTTCAGATTACATTTTTAGAAAGCAGTTACTGAAGACTTGTTTAGCATAAAGTACACATGATTTACAAATTAGTTTAGTAACCATCATTTCTTTCATTTCTATTTATAAAATCAACCAAACATTCCTAAACATCTTTAAGAAAACTTTCTGCTAATTTGGCATTCACTAGGTAAGGAAGACTAGGCAAACACAAAACAAAACAAAACAGAAACTGGGGATGATTGTTTCCAGAGAAAGAAATATATCCATACCTAATCTGGGCCTGCATTAAAAGAAGGCTCTCTTAATTTGTATTCTCAGTAAATCTACTGATGTTTTAACTGAACATCATTTCAGGTAATTCTGTTATAGTATGCATTTTTAGATGTGCTGAGTGCCGCTCTCTTGTATAAGGAAAGTTATAATATGAAACAGCTTTCTCTACATTTGTGAACTTGCAAATGAGAAAAGGCAACATCTAAAATTTTGGGTAATTTTGAATAAACTATAAAGTGCTGAGAAATTGCCTTTAAAATCTAAGATGAATATAAACTAAAATATCATTGGTTGTAAAGTGGTTATTAATATTATGAATAGATTTGTCTCATTCTTGAAAATTTTAAATGTGCTAAGGAATTTGTAGGTCATTTGTACAGATGATACTTTACATTATTTTCCATCCTTTCAATTAATGAAATCCAGTTTTTATATAAGTTTAGGCTTTATAGAAAAGTAGATAGAAATAACAGACATTTCCCAAATGCCTGCCCATCCCCATCTCAGCCAGTTTCCACTGTTATTAACATCTTGATTCACTGTGAGTACATTTGTTACCAGATACGACATGCTTTGATTTTTAACTACGATAATTTGGAAAGATACTAGGATTATATCCAATAGTGGGCATATACTCAAATTATGTTATTGCAAAATACTGCAACCAAGTAGGGTCATTATTAATATTATGTGGAAAACAATTCCTGTGTTTTTCTTTTTCTTTGAAGTGTTTGTTTTGCTTTTAATCACAGAGGAGGACCTATTACTATTTTGAATCCCATTATGGTCTCTCTTTTAGACTTAGCTGATATTATGAACTTAGGTCTCCATTCTCCATGCCCTCGTACCTCACTGATGTATGTTGGTAGCAAAATACAAAAAAATTAGAAAACAATTTTGAACAAAAAGATATGTTTGAATATTGATGAAGCAAAACTGTTGTAGGCAATAAGTGGCAGGAAATCTGTGTGAAAATAAGGCCTAGAAACACCACCACCATTTTATGTTATGTATAATTTGAACAAATGCGTATTGAAAAAATTTTCTGCAATTAGTTATACAGACCTTCATAGAAGAAACATGGCCTGTTGCATCATACAGGTGAGGAAATGAACATGCAAGACAAATCCTAATTCACTCTTAGCTAAGGACTATACTGTTTCTAAAATGGAAGGACTGTGGAAGCTTACATAATAAGCATATCCTCTATGACTTATAGATTTATATATAAAATTGTACATACCAAGTGTAGAGTGGTACATATAGCTATTACTCTGTAGTGTTTATTTGACCATTCTCAATGAATCCTTCAAATTATCTTCATAAATGTCTAAAATGATTTCTACAGGTAGGTATAGCCAGAAGTGGACACCTAAGCCAGATAGAATCCTGTTAAACCTTACAGATCAGATTCTATTTCCTGGGGTGTCAGACTATGTGAAATTCTCCTTTCAAAATCTTATGCTTATTTGGATATAGTACAAATTATGTGTGTACCATGAGCTCACATTTCCCTTTTTGAATTTTCTAGTCTGATAATTGAAGAGCACTATAATGGTCTAAACAACAGTAATTTCTCAACAAACTGTTAGTTCTTATGACTCCCAATATACTAATATTGGTGTAAGCTAAGATCTTATTTTATTTGTAAATGTTATTAATGCCCATTAGGAGTTTTGAATTCAGATTTTCTCATAGATTATAATGACTTTTTTCTTCATTGAACTCAATTTATATTGACTTTACCCTTCTAAAAATCCCATCCTCAGAGTTTATACCATAAAATTGGTTACAAATAATTACCTAATGGCATTATTCAGTATGTAAATATGGTTAGTTACTGGATGTTTTTATTGTAATGTGTATTCCAACAATTACAATTGCTCTATACTCATATAGTTCTTTTCCCTGTTTAATATCTTAACAATATCTATTAGGTCTAAAATTGAACTTAAAATTCCAATTAATTTAGAGACTGGGTGGCAGAAGATTTTGATGGCAAAATTTACTTCATAAGTATTCCCTGTTCAATTCCCTTTACTTATTTTTATATTGATGTACATGTTTAAGAACAAATGAATTTCACTTTATGCCATCTCACTAGCTTGTCTTCATTTGTGTCTATGGTAAACTACTAGGAAAACCTTTTCCAATTCTGTGCAAATTCAGATTCCTGAAATGTTTTATGTAAAGTGATTAAAAAAAAACTTTAATGAACATTTTTCAGCAAGCTGTTGACTAGTAGTATCAGAAGGGAGGGCTCAAGGTTCAGGAATTCCTTCTGTAATCTATTAGAAATCACTCATTTCTTATAAGGAAGAAAAGAACTTTGGCAAGTCAGATCCCAATCCAATAAATTAATCAGTGAACTTCTGATTCTGGTTATTATGTAATATGTTAGTTAGAAATGAAACAGGTAGAAACTAAGTAACACGTTACCATTTGCATTAGGTTTCTTCTGCTGCTGTTTATTGTATATGTGATCATAAACCTCTGTCTATGTATACCCTCATCTACTGTATTTTAAAAAAAGAGAGCGAGAAAAGAAAACAACAATAATACTAGTATGTGCCTCCTATGCGTGAGTTACAGGAAGAAAAATATGATTCTTTTGAGAAACTTAAAGGAGCATAAGGTGATCATTAACTTGTCAATCAATTGATTAGATTGTTTGCAAATTAGTGCAATTGGTGGAAATGAGATATAAATGACATACTGATTAACTGTCAGATAACTACCTATTAGTAGGGCATATTTGAGCTGCTGTTAATCATTCTACAGGTACCTATTTTTCAAAGTTCTAATTATTGAGAGAGCATAGTAGAGGACTACTAAATCTAGCTATCTAACACTATGGAAACAGAGAAAGCACATTCTTCTTATTTGCCTGCAGTAGTTTCCTTCATGCTTTTCCTTTTGGACAGAGTCTACTCTAGGCAACCAGGGTGGACATCTGTGGGTTTAGGGAACAGTTCTTTTTGCTAATGAGCACTGGTGGCTTCATGACAAACAGATGATGCCTGCAGATGGTTGGTCCCCTCCAACCTCCTTGACTATTCAATTCTCATAGATTTCTATACAAATATACTCTGTTTTAACATATTTCATCACAAATTTCTCATATTTTCAGAAGAAAGCTCACCTAAAGCTGTTTTTCTTCATTTCTTCAAAAAAGCCTTTGGCATTTAAATATTTATCTCGAGAGAATTGTAATTAAGATGAAAAGGGGGTGTGTGTGTGTGTGTGTGTGTGTGTGTGATGTTTGCTAAATATTCTAACAAAGTTAATGTATTTCAACCCCATTTTCCTTCAAAGATTATATTATGTATTGCTGCCTTTTTTGCTTCTTTTGGTATAAATACAAACAAAAAATAAAAATGACAACACTTTGTACTTTTCACAGCAGTCTTCTCGATTCTCAAGAATAGTTCACAGATATAATGTGTAAAAATAATGAATCAGAGGTTCTAATAAATTGCTGCAAGGAAAAACCCTTTTCTGAATTTCAATTTTTTTTCATTGAAACCTGTTGTGGAATACCTATCCATTTTATACTGACAAGTGCTCTTTTATTGAACTGTTTTAAAAAACAGGTTCTTTTTGTTTCTTTCTTACATTAAAAAAGAGTAAATAATAGCCAGTAAACTGACATTTTTAATGGTTACTGAAAAACAAGGAATTCACCTTAACTTTTAAGCTGCTTTGAAGTACAATATTTGCTTCCTGTCAAGCTGAATATGGCTAATACTTGTGCTGTATTACTGCTATCGAAACACAATACCTTGGTTTTCCCTGAAACAAAAGGTTATGTTGGCATCAATCATTCATTTCTTCTGCCTAACATAAGATAAAATCAGATTTGCTAATAACAGATGCACAATTCCTTGGCAAGCTGTAATGGGACTGGAAAAGACGAAAGGCAAAAGTAGCTCAGTGAAATAAAGTGAAGGTTAAACGAGTTGCCCCTTGCAATGTGTGATACCCCAATTACTGATGTGAACCATATAATAATTCCTGCCATTAATAGAGATATAGCAGTTAGCCATTGTTCTACAGCAGTCAGCTATGTTGACCAAAAGAATCATTCATTTTTGAAGTTCTATATACACATTGAAAATTAACCTTAGACTTTTTAAGAAGAAAGCAAAGAAAAAACACTATGAATTATACTTTTTTCTTAGAAAATTTTATTTCTTAGTGAAAAAAATGTTCACTTTCATCTTGGTTAAGCTTCATTATACTTTCAGAATGCAGGTTTGCTTACTGTTGAAGGTTAATGTATTCTACTGTTTGTCATTGAATATATAAACTTTAAATTTTCCTGTAATATTTCTTTTTGGTGGTGATTGATTAGGATGAATCTAGCCTTCCAAATGTCTGTAGTTTCTACAGTGCTTCCAATTCAAGAAGCAGAAGCCTCAATCAAAAAGATAGATAGATAGATGATAGATAGATATATATATATATAGAGAGAGAGAGAGAGAGAGAGAGATTAGTGTCATTCCCTCTCTCCTCTGTTTCCATATTTCTCCCTATTTCAGCCTTTTTCCAGTATTTTTTTCAGTCATGGAAATTTCTTCAAGAGTTCATTTTCTCTTTCACTCAACTATAGTAGTCTCATTCTAAAATCTAAATTGAGCTGAAATATCTGCTGCAGATCTAAGCAACTAATTCTACTTTACTTTAGAGCATAGGATTTATTATCAAACCTAAGCAACTAAATTTGTCTTCATCTTGAACTTCTCCAGCTTATGGTAAACTGTATTCATGAAGTAATAATCAGAAGAACTTCCTTACTATATTCCAAATAAAAGTTACTTTTGAAAAAGAAAAGCAAACAAAAACACTCTAATGGGCTTCAGTGGATGTTGCAGCTTAATCTCTTAGAGTAAAATTTTAACTCATTTCGATTATGATGGACCAGATATCAGAACAACTTGAGCTATCTATTTAAAGCTCAAGTAAAGTATTATGTGAGTATTTGGATATATATTTCTGGCATTTAGATTAGAAGTCTGTGCTGAAAACATAAATTGAGTGGTTTCCATCTTATATGAGATAATTTAAAGCCAAGTAATTGGAGGATGTGATCAAACAGTGAGTGCAGGCTGAAAGGATATCTAAGACTGAAAGGGTATCTAAGAATTCATCGAAATTCCTGATGAATCAATATTTATTATGGCCTTATCAGTAGATGAGTATTGGCCAATTGCCTGATCACTTTGTATCAAATATTAAATACTAAAAAAATATGTTGTACACTAGCTGATTTCCTCAGTAGGCTTCTTTTCCCAGATGATTCAGAAAAGAATACAAACGTGATTACAGATATGAGAATAAAACTCTTGCAGAATGGTTAAAGGCACTTAACTCACATGACTCCTTTTGTCAGTGCCACCAGTCATCTCTAACTTTGCATTTAGCATTTCATACAATTGATTAGTCCCTCTTCCTCGATGTGCCTTCTTTATTTGATGTACAAGATACCAAAATATTATGGTTATACTGCTACCACACTAACTTCTTTATTTTCCTTTTCTAACTCTTCTGTTTTCTTCAATCTCTTAACTTTGTAAAATTGAAAATTCAATCTTTGGATCTCTACACACACTCAGTCAGCTCCTTTGGTCATCTCTTCTAGTCTCTTGACTTCAAACACCTCAGATGAGGTTAAAAAAACACTTTATATCTTATGCCTAAATTTCTCCTTTGAATAAATAACAGACTTGTATATCTATATCTCACATTTTTACTTGAACTTCATATAGACTTTTTTTTTGGAGGGGGGTTCACCAAGTTCAATCATCTGTTTTTATACACATATCCCCGTATTCCCTCCCTTCCTTGACTCCCCCCCCTCGAGTCCCCCCCCACCCTCCCCGCTCCAGTCCTCTAAGGCATCTTCCATCCTCTAGTTGGACTCCCTTGGTTATACAACAACTTCCCACTGACTATCTATTTTACAGTTGGTACTATGTATATGTCTGTGCTACTCCCTCACTTCATCTCAGCTTCCCCTGCACCCCCTGCCCCCTCCCAAACCTCGAGTTCTCCAGTCCATTCTCTGTATCTGCGTCCTTGTTCTTGTCACTGAGTTCATCAGTACCATTTTTAGATTCCGTATATATGAGTTAGCATACAATATTTGTCTTTCTCTTTCTGACTTACTTCACTCTGTGTGACAGACTCTAGGTCTATCCACCTCATGACATATAGCTCCATCTCATCCCTTTTTATACCTGAGTAATATTCCATTGTGTATATATGCCACATCTTCTGTATCCATTCATTTGTTGATGGGCATTTAGGTTGCTTCCATGTCCTGGCTATTGTAAATAGTGCTGCAATAAACATTATGGTACATGTTTCTTTTGGGATTATGGTTTTCTTTGGGTATATGCCCAGGAGTGGGATTACTGGATCATATGGTAGTTCTATTTGTAGTTTTTTAAGGAACCTCCAAATTGTTTTCCATAGTGGCTGTACCAACTTACATTCCCACCTACGGTGCAGGAGAGTTCCCTTTTCTCCACACCCTCTCGAACATTTGTTGTTTCCAGATTTTGTGATGATGGCCACTCTGATTGGTGTGAGATGATACCTCATTGTGGCTTTGACTTGCATTTCTCTGATAATTAGTGAGGTTGAGCATCTTTTCATGCATTTGTTGGCCATCTGTATGTCTTCTTTGGAGAAATGTCTATTTAGGTCTTCTGCCCATTTGTGGATTGGGTTATTTGCTTTTTTGGTATGAAGCTGCATGAGCTGCTTGTATATTTTGGAGGTTAATCCTTTGTCCGTTGTTTCATAGGCAATTATTTTTTCCCATTCTGAGGGTTGCCTTTTAGTCTTGTTTATGGTTTCTTTTGCTGTGCAAAAGCTTTGAAGTTTCATGAGGTCCCATTTGTTTATTCTTGATTTTATTTCCATGATTCTAGGAGGTGGGTCCAAAAGGATGTTGCTTTGATGGATGTCATAGAGTGTTCTGCCTATGTTTTCCTCTAGGAGTTTTAGAGTGTCTGGCCTTACATGTAGGTCTTTAATCCATTTTGAGTTTATTTTTGTGTATGGTGTTCTAATTTCATTCTTTTACATGTTGCTGTCCAATTTTCCCAGCATCACTTCTTGAAGAGGCTGTCTTTTTTCCATTGTATATTCATGCCTCCTTTGTCAAAGAGAAGGTGCCCATATGTGTTTGGGCTTGCCTCTGAGTTCTCTATTCTATTCCATTGATCTTCCTTTCTGTTTTTGTGCCAGTACCATACTGTCTTGACCACTATGGCCTTGCAGTATAGTTTGAAATCAGGAAGCCTGATTCCACCAACTCCATTTTTCCTTCTCAAGCTTGCTTTGGCTATTCAGGGTCTTTTGTGTTTCCATACAAATTGTAAGATTTCTTGCTCTAGTTCTGTGAAAAATGCCATTGGTAATTTGATCGGGATTGCATTGAATCTGTAAATTGCTTTGGGTAGTACAGTCATTTTCACGATGTTGATTCTTCCAATTGAGGAACATGGTATGTGCCTCCATCTGTTTGTGTCGTCTTTGATTTCTTTCGTCAGTGTCTTAAAGTTTTCTGCATACAGATATTTTGCCTCCTTAGGCAGGTTTTTTCCTAGGTATTTTATTAGACATCTTAAACTAAACATCCATCCAAATCTCCCTCAAGCACTTGGTCCACTCTACAACCTTTCCCATTCTCATTAGTATTAATTTTATTCTTATGCTTGTTCAAAACAAATATATTTTAATCATTCTTGGTGCTTCTTTTCCTCTCATACCCCTCTTTTATTTTATCTGCAGGAAAATTCCCTGAGTTCTCTCCACTCTGAATAAAGCCTGAATCTGGGTACTTCTCATCACCTTCACTGCTATAAGCCTGGTCCAATTACAAACATTTCCAGTATGGTTTTAGCACTGCTTTCCTAACTAGGCTCACAGATTCCAAACTCTCTGTCTCCTCACTCCCTCCAAGAAAATGTAGTGTGTTGTCAACCCAGCAGCTAGAGCAGTTCTTTCAAAATATCTTGCTTCTCTACACAAGTGTTACTTCTTAAATGAGGGTAAGCATTTATTTGAAAATTCAAATAGTGCCCCCCACAAGATTTTTTCTTATTCTTATCCCATCTAGTTTTTTCTATAGCACTTATGTTCTAGTATATGATTTACTTAAATATTGTATATATTATTTAATTATATCTCTACTCAATAGAATTTAAGCTCCAGATATACAGGTGTTTTAATGATTTGTTCATCCTTGTATAACAAATGCATACTTATTCAATCTTTGTTGAATTAATACATGGATTAATCACTCAGAGCATGTGTTGAAGGATGTTCAGTGTCTTTTTGGGGAAGCCATTTACCTACTAACTGCTATTCTAACATTTTACCAAACTGATCTACACCGGCCGTCCTCATGAAAGCATGGTCTGTATCAATTTAGACAATAAAATTGGATGACAACCTGAAAGTGATGGTCAAACTTGTTCTCAGGAAATTATAACAGGTGTTCAGGAAATACCTACTTTGATAACAATAGGTTGTAGGAAATAAACAAATACCATATGCTAACACATGTATATGGAATCTAAAAAACATTGTACCAGCAAACCCAGTGGCAGGGCAAGAATAAAGATGCAGATATAGAGAATGGACTTGAGGAGATGGGGTTGGTGGGGAGGCAAAGCTGGGATGAAGTGAGAGAGTAGTATTGACATATATACACTACCAAATGTAAAATAGATAGCTAGTGGGAAGCTGCTGCATAACATAGGGAGATCAACTGGATGTTTGGTGACAACCTAGAGGGGTGGGATAGGGAGGAGGGGAGGGAGACTCAAGAGGGAAGGGATATGGGGATATATGTATAAATACAGCTGATTCACTTTGTTGTACAGTGGAAACTGCACAACATTGTAAAACATTTATACTCCAATAAAATCTGAGAAAAAATAAAAAAATAAAGTCTCTGGCTGAAATTATATCAGTATATAAAATTTCAAAGTTATTGTCAAGTGAACATTTTTCCAAATGGCTGAGTGGCTACCTTGAATGAGCTAGGTATTGAAATAACTGCACTGCATTCCTCCTAGTAGCAACGTAATAAGGCAAACTTCACAATTCTCAGGTAATTCTATGGGATAATATAATCAATTAATAGTATTTGTTCTTAAATTCATTTTAATGTATACATATTTTAACTTTGTCATTGAATAATTAGGAAAAATGAACTCATATAGTTGTATGAATTCATTCAATTTAAGCAACATGCAGGATTTTATACATGTAGAATGGTTATTTAGTGTACTTTACAAAAGAAGTGTTAAAGTTTTATGAAATATAAATTATTTGAAGTTTTGTATTATAGCATAGAGCTTTATCATTTAAAATCCAAATTAGGTATATAATATTTTCATTAATCATAAGGTATTCATTATGAAAAGATTCTTAAGACACGGCTAATTAATATTCTGCTTTGTGCTGATACCATCATTTTCTGATAATCAATCAATATTCCCCAAAAAGCCTGAAAAAATATACATGGATGCATTTTGATTCAATTTCATTTAGCATGGCTATTAAAACAAAAATTTATTTCAATGCATAAAACTTATTGCTTCTTTTTATAAGTTTTGTGATTATATTTAGAGCCCACAGAGATGATCCAAGATAATCTTCCCATACCAATTTCCTTAACTTAGTCACATCTGCAAACTCCCTTTTGCCACATAAGGTGACATTAGCAGGCTCCAGGATCTGGATATCTTTGAGGACAATTATTGAGCATATCCCAAAAGGAAAACCCAATAACCTCAACACAACATATTTGTAATTGTGTTCTTGTTGAACCTGGGATATAGCAGAGATGATGATTATTTAACTTGATATGATATTTATAATTGGTTTATATTATCACTATCTTGTATCATTTGTGAAAACACTTCAACTAAAATTTATAATTTTATTGCTAACTTTGCCTCAAATAGAACCTAAGACTCTAATATTTATTTTAAAATATTTTTTTCATTTCTGAAAGTATGATTTATTATGTTGTATAAAATACTGAAGAATAGCTGAGCATAAATCAGTACATAATGGAATTTAATTTGGTCAAACTTTCCAGAATTCTCAATGATTATTTTCTTTTTTTAACTTTTAAGTACAAAAATTGGATATTACATGCACACATATTTTTAGCCCATGTCTTCATCTTTTCAGAAGTCTGGTTCTGGGAGAAAAAAAAAAATATCCAATTAGAAAACCATCTGGTATTTTGATTTTTTTTATTGTAAATTTAAGATTTTAATTCCTTACCTCTACGTGCAGTTAAACAAATGAAAGAAAGCACAGGTTTTCAATTGAGCTATAGCCTTTTTATTGTTCCTTTCAATTTAAAAAAAATAAAAAAAAGGAAGAAAAAGATAAAGCAACCGTCTGCCTGTGCTAGCTGCTAGAATGTAGAGAAGGTAATGGAATTCCTATATATGATATCATTTTGTTTTTCTAGTGGAAGGTGTGACATCTTCAACAGTTCTCTTCAGGATACATCTGCTTCTCCAACTAAAAGAATTGTAGCCAGTAGATAGTAAAAGGGTTGTCAACCTTATAATATCATGTCTTTGAAAGCCTCTCATGGAGATATACATATATATTAAGATATACATATTTTATATTTGTATATATTTATTTTATTTAAAATGTCTTTACAATGCTTTATAATTCACATTTTAAAGGCTATAGAAAAAATAGATAAAAGATTTATATTTTAATGCTGTCATTACTATGTCATGCTTGTTTAGTAAGCAAACATCTGTAAACACATTTATAGAACAATTTTCTTCTCACCATAATTTTAGGGGGATGATTTTGGAGCCCTAAGTAGTTCTATCCAAAACATGTTGCAGCTTTGTGGGTTTTTTTACTTCTCTTTCATTTATTATGGATGGAAATAATCATTTTTATGAAATTATTAAAAACCATTAAATAAAGTATTGTTTGAATGTATGGCAGACTATGATGAAACAATTTTGAACATTGATTGGTAAAGGGGTGCCACTCATAAATCAACTTTGTGTATATTTTTTCTTCTTTAGCACAGAAGTTGCCCATTATTTCACATTATAGTCATGAAAAGAAAATTACCTTGAGGCAAACTTTCTTATTCTTTAAAAATTGTTTTGAAGAGTTTTTTCCTCATTGTTCTGTGTATTTTTAATAGTTTCAAAAGATCTTCCTTTTGGATGAGAACTTTTTATTATAAAGAAGAAAGAGAAGTGGAAGTTCTTGGTTCTAGTGATTAGGGTCCCTTTTAGAGATGGAATATTCTTAGAAGTGTCTCTAAACATGAGAAGTGACAGCTAGTTCTGTGGAATCAAGAATATTAGAACATAAGGCCCCTGGTGGTCCAGTGGTTAAGACTCCGTGCTCCCAGTACGGGGGCTTGAATTCGATCTCTGGTCAGGGAACTAAACCCTACATGCTGCATGGCCAAAAAAATAAATAAAGAAAGAATAATAGGACATAAACCACTCTGAACTGAACTAAACACTGAGAAAGGGCTTTCACTTAAATAATATTGCTAGATATCTCTCTTTCTCATTCAATGATTGTAATCTGAGTAAGAGACTCAGCCATCATCACTGAATACTAGAACTAAATTTAGGTAATCATTTCCTTTGTGTAAGTGACTTCCCATGTTTCCTTTTATCGCAGAAAGTTGTAGAACATACAAGAAAAGCACAGCAATGCTTTGCCCCAGAGTAATCAGGTATAATAAACAGAAAACCAGTGTGGATGAAATTTCTCTAAAATGAAGAAAGAGATAAAAATCAGTGAAACTATCAAACACCAACGAATAAGGGGAAATTATTACCTTTCCAGAAACATATGCATTGAAGAAAAAGAAAAAGTTTCAAATTCCATATTCAAATTTTCAACTTGAGTACATTAGGCTTATGAAAAACTGGAGACATGATGGGAAATGTCAAGATAATTGGTATGAAGATAAAATTATTGCTGTTCTCAAAAGTGTACTGGAGGCAATAAAAATATTTCAAATACTTAGTAAAGAGGAAGCCTAATTTGGAAACTAGACATAGCAGCAAAAGGATAAAACAATCATCATATAAGTGTGTGAAAAGAGAGACATATAGTAAGAGGATAGAGATATACAGTCAGAATGTATATAAAAACAGATTTAATTAACACAGTTTAAAAAATAATATTCAAGTCTTCCAGGTAGCTCTTGACATTTCCTTGAAAAACTATTGAACAATCAGAAGAATAAACTTGAATAACTTAAAGTCATAGAATGCCCAAATATAAATATATTTGAAAGGGAATAAAGAAAATAACATCAAATCCTACCACTCCTACCCAACCACAAGCCTCTGTGGTAAGCAAGATCACTCTGAGAAAAACTGCAAGGAAAAGAGAATTGGGGATCTACTGATAGACCACAGACAGAGGAACTAAGTCCATTGTGAGTTGGAAAGTGTTAAGAGGTACACTACTAGATAAGAGCGTGGACTGCACAGAAGGAACTTCAAAGTGAACATGATTTGATGTGGCAAATAACCTTGAAGCAGAAAAAAAGAGAAGGAGAAAAAGACAGGGGAGGCATCCTCTGCAATTGGATGGTTAAGGCGAAGAGAAGCAAAGGTAGACATTAGTGTCTGATGGAGACAAAGGGAAAAGGAAACATTCTGTAGACGCATAACCCATCTCCCTACCAGAAACAAAGAAATAAATGAACAAACAAAAGCACTTTCCTAAAGAATTGGGACTTTGTCAAACTGAAAGAAAAAGGTGTCATTGAACTAAGTATCTTGTAAATCACCCTGACAGTTTTTCAAATTCAATATATGTCTTGAGTTACCCTTAAAATTTTGGAATTTGAGCTTAAACACACCTTAACGTATGAGGCTCCTCCATTTTAGGAAGATTTAGGAGTTATTTTTGGAAAAAAATCTCAGTAATTAAGAAAATTTCAACATGCCTAAAAGGCAATAATGTAATGAAAATTTACTGGATGTTTTGAAGACCTGCAAGCAAAAGGCAAGAGAATGAAAGTGAGAGAGATCAACAAAGAATATGGAGTGTATCTGGTGTAAGACAGAACATCATGACAATGGCAGATGGACAAAGAAGGGATAATTTTAACATACTCGAGGTCCCTGAAGAAGAAAAACAAAATAATGGATGTCACTAGTGTTTAAACTTTTCAGGAATAAAACCTAAACCTACATCTTGAAAGAGCGCATCAAATAGATGAAAAAATTTAAGCCCAAATAATCAACTCTGATCCTAGTAAAAGTATTTCATTTTAATTATAAAGAAAAATATTTTTTTCCTAGAGTTCTTGATGATTTTTCCTGGGGCTGGGGAAGAAAATAATTTGGGGGGAGAAAAGAATTGGACTGGCAGCAGGCATTTCAAATTGTTATAGAAAACAAAGCAACAGTGAAGCAATCTTTTTTCAAACACACAACAAAAGAGAGATTGTAAGCCTGATCCAAAAATTTTATATAAATCCCAGATCTCCTTCAAGTATCAATCCTATAGAAAAAGAGTTTCAAGTATGCATCAAATACAATATTTTATAGCCATGAGCCCTTTTAAGGAAACTGTTAGAGGTTAAGCTTCATTCAAATGAAGATGTCTAGGCAAACTTTAGTGAAGGACTGATGTAGAACATATAAATATATATCATGACAGATCTAAGACTAAAAACAGAATTGAGGATAAAGTGGATGAATGATGTATCAAAAATATGCTATTAAAAAGTAGAAATAATGCAAGTAAACAATGAAAGGAGAAAGGAAAATACAAAAAAAGTAAAAACACATTGATTATTGCATAGAAAATATATAGTAGTAAAAGAGTACAATTAAACACTGATAAACAAGATAGTAAAAAGGTAAATAAGAAAACAGGTATCTAAGGGCATCCAGAGGTATAAATAACTACTAGAACAAGAAGAATTAAAAAAACTTTCTGGGCAAAATATATTAAAAAATAGTCATATAAATCTCATAGACACAAACATAGAAAATATAAAATAAAACACAAATGCATAAAATAACACAGTAAAGCCAAAATATTTCAGTCATATTAATAAGTACAAATAGGCTTAACTCACCTATTAAAAGAAATAAAAATAGTTTGATTCACAAATCAAAACTGAAATGTATTCAGTATTCAAGAGATACATCTAACCTAAAGTGACTCTGAAAAACTGAAAGCAAAGAAGTTGGCAAAGCTATATTAGGCACCTGATAATAAGAAAGTAGATAAAAATTACAGTGCAAAATAAAAAAGAGGTAATATGACACATGTAGTAGAGTGGTTAAAATCCAGACAGACTGACAATATCAATTGCTGGTTAGAATGCTGAATAGGAGGAACTCTCATTCATTGCTGGTAGAAAAGCAAAATGGTACAGCCATCTGGAAGACAGTTCAGTAGCTTCTTATAAAACAAAACAGTCATTATCATCCAGCCAACATGCATCCTTATATTTACCCAAATTATTGGAAAACTTATATACTCACAAAAACTGGCCTGTGAATGTTTATAACAGATTTTTTTATAATTGACAATAACTGGAAGTGACTTCAATATATGAGTGAAAAAAATATTGTACATACACTCAACAGAATAATACTCAGAGATAAAAAGAATAAGTTATCAAAATACACATCTACCTGGATAAACCTTAAACACATATACAAATTGAAAAGCTAATTGTAAAAAGGCTTCTTTCCTTCTGTATGATTCCATTTGTACGGCATTTTGGATAAGAGTTGGAAAACCAGATTAGAGTTGAAAAGTTGAGAGATGGGTAAAATTATTGTCAGTCAATCAATCAATCAGTCAATAGTTGCCAGCAGTTTGAAGAGAAGAGAAGAAGTAAAAGGTTGAATAGGTGTAGCACAGGGGATATGTTTAGTGAAGGAAACATATTCTGTATGATACTGTAGTGGTGGGTACAGGGTCCTATGCATTTGTCAAAATCTATAGAATGTTACAGCACAAGAGTGTATTTTATTGTTTGTAAATTATTTTTTAAGAACTTTTATTGAGATACAGTTAACATACAATAAACTGCACATATTTAGAGTGTACAATTTGGTATCCCAATCTCCCAATTCATTCCCCCCCCCCCAACCCTCCCCACTTTCCCCACTTGGTGTCCATATGTTTGTTCTCTACATCTGTGTCTCTATTTCTGTCTTGCAAACTGGTTGATTTGTACCATTTTTCTATATTCCACATATATGTGTTAATATATGATATTTGTTTTTCTCTTTCTGACTCACTTCAGTCTATATGACAGTCTCTAGGTCCATCCATGTCTCTACAAATGTCCCAGTTTCATTGCTTTTTACAGCTGAGTAATATTCCATTGTTTACATGTACCACATCTTTTTTTTCCATTCATCTGTTAATGGACATTTAGGTTGCTTCCATGTCCTGGCTATTGTAAATAGTGCTGCAATGAACATTGGAGTGCATGTGTCTTTTTGCATAATGGTGTCCTCTGGGTATATGCCGAGCAGTGGGATTGCTGGGTCATATGGTAACGCTCTTTGTAGTTTTGCAAAGAACCTCCATACTGTTCTCCATACTGGCTGTATCAATTTACATTACCACCAAAAGCATTTACTGTTTGTAGATTTTCTGATGATGCCCAATCTAACCAGTGTGAGGTGATACCTCATTGTCATTTTGATTTGCATTTCTCTAATAATGAGTGATGTTGAGCAGCTTTTCATGTGCCTCTTGGCCATCCATATGTCTTCTTTGGAAAAATGCCTATTTAGGTCTTCTGCCCATTTTTGGATTGGGTTGCTTGTTTTTTTGATATTGAGCGGGATGAACTGTTTATATATTTTGGAGATTAATCCTTTATCTATTGACTCATTTGCAAATATTTTCTCCCATTCTTAGGGTTCTCTTTTTGTCTTGCTTATAGTTTCCTTTGCTGTGCAGAAGCTTTGAAGTTTCATTAGGTCCCACTTATTTATTTTTGTTTTTATTTCCATTACTCTAGGGGGTGTATCAAAAAAAGATCTTACTGTGATTTATGTCGAAGAGTGTTCTTCCTGTGTTTTCCTCTAGGAGTTTTATAGTGTCTGGCCTTACATTTAGGACTTTAATCCATTTTGAGTTTATTTTTGTGTATGGTGTTAGGGAGTGTTCTAATTTCTTTCTTTTCCGTGTAGCTGTCCAGTTTTCCCAGCACCACTTATTGAAGAGGCTGCCTTTTCTCCATTGTATATCCTTTGCCTCCTTTGTCATAGATTAGTTGACCATAGTTTATCTCTGGGCTTGCTATCCTGTTCCATTGATCTATATTTCTGTTTTTGTGCCAGTACCATAGTGTCTTGATCACTGTAGCCTCGTAGTATGGTTTGAAGTCAGGAAGCCTGATTCCACCCACTCTGTCTTTCCTTCTCAACATTGCTTTGGCTCTTTGGGGTCTTTTGCATTTCCATACAAATCGTAAGATTTCTTATTCTAGTTCTGTGAAAAATGCCATTGGTAATTTGATGGGGATTGCATTGAGTCTGTAAATTACTTTGTGTAGTATAGTCATTTTCACAATGTTGATTCTTCCACTCCAAGAACGTGGTATATCTTTCCATCTGTTTGTGTTGTCTTTGATTTCTTTCATGAGCATCTTATAATTTTCTTCTTACAGGTTGTTGGCCTCCTTAGGCAGGTTTATTCCTAGGTATTTTATACTTTTTGTTGCAGTGGTGAATGGGATTGTTTCCTTAATTTCTCTTTCTCATGTTTCATTGTTAGTGTATAGAAATGCAAGAGATTTCTGTGTGTTAATTTTGTATCCTGCAACTTTACCAAATTCATTGATTAGCTCTAGGTTTCTGGCGGCATCTTTAGGATTTTCTACATATAATATCATGTCATCTGCGAACAGTGACACTTTTATTTCTTCTTTTCCAATTTGGATTCCTTTTATTTCTTTTTCTTCTCTGATTGCTGTAGCAAGGACTTCCAAAACTATGTTGAATAGTAGTGGAGAGAGTGGACGTCCTTATTCCTGATCTTAGAAGGAATGCTTTCAATTTTTCACCATTGAGAATGATGTTTGCTGTTGGTTTGTCATATATGGCCTTTATTATGTTGAGGTAGGTTCCCTTTGTGCCCACTTTTGGAGAGTTTTTATGATAAATCGGTGTTGAATTTTGTCAAAAGCTTTTTCTGCATCTATGGAGATGATCATATGGATTTTACCCTTCAGTTTATTAATATGGTGTATCACATTGATTGATTTGTATATATTGAAGAATCCTTGCATTCCAGGGATAAACCCCACTTGATCATGGTGTATGATCCTTTTAATGTGTTGTTGGATTCTGTTTGCAAGTATCCTGTTGAGGATTTTTGCATCTAAATTCATCAGTGATATTGGTGTGTAGTTTTCTTTTTTTGCAGTATCTTTCTCTGGTTTGGGAATCAGGGTAATGGTGGCCTCATAAAATGAGTTTGGGATTGTTCCTTCCTCTGCAATGTTTTGGAAGAGCTTGAGAAGGATGGGTGCTAGCTCTTCTCTAAATGTTTCATAAAATTCACCTGTGAATCCACCTGGTCCTGGACTTTTGTTTCTTGGGAGATTTTGAATCACAGTTTCAATTTCATTACTTGTGATTGGTCTGTTCATATTTTCTATTTCTTCCTGATTCAGTCTTGGAAGGTTATACCTTTCTAAGAATCTGTCCATTTCATCCAGGTTGTCTATTTTTTTGGCATATAGTTACTTGTAGTAGTCTCTTATTGTGCTTTTTTATTTCTGTGGTGTCCATTGTAACTTCTGTTTCATTTCTAATTTTACTGGTTTGAGTCCTCTTCCTCTTTTTCTTGATGAGTCTTGCTAGATGTTTATCAATTTTATTTATCTTCTCAAAGAACCAGCTTTTAGTTTTATTGATGTTTGCTATTGTTTTCTTTGTTACTATTTCATTTATTTCTGCCCTGATCTTTATGATTTCTCTCTGACTACTAACTTTGGGTTTTGTTTGCTCTTCGTTGTCTAGTTTCTTTAGGTGTAAGGTTAGATTGTTTATTTGGGATTTTTCTTGTTTCTTGAGGTAGGATTTTATTGCTATAAACTTCCATCTAAGAACTGCTTTTGCTGCATCCCATAGGTTTTGGATTGTTGTATTTTCATTGTCAGTTGTTTCTAGATATTTTTTGATTTCCTCTTTGATTTCTTCAGTGATGTCTTGGTTATTTAGTAGCATATTGTTTAGCCTCAATGTGTTTGTGTTTTTTACAGTTTTTTTCCTGTAATTGATTTCTAATCTCAGAGTGTTGTGGTCAGAAAAGATGCTTGATATGATTTCAATTTTCTTGAATTTACCAAGGCTTGATTTATGACCTATAATGTGATCTATCCTGGAAAATGTTCCATGTGCACTTAGAAGAAGGTGTAATCTGCTGTTTTTGGATATAATATCCTGTAGATATCTATTAAATCCAGCTGATTTACTGTGTCATTTAACGTTTGTGTTTCCTTATTAATTTTCTGTGTGGATGATCTGTTCATTGGTGTAAGTGGGGTGTTAAAGTCTCCCACTATTATTGTGTTGCTGTCTATTTCCTCTTTCACAGTTGTTAGCATTTGCCTTATGTATTGAGGTGCTCCTATATTAGATGCATATATGGTTATAATTGTTATCTCTTCTTCTTGAATTAATCTCTCAATCTTTATGTAGTGTCCTTTCTTGTCTCTTGTAACATTTTTTATTTTAAAGTCTATTTTATCTGATATGAGTATCGCTACTCCAGCTTTCTTTTGATTTCCATTTGCATGGAATATCTTTTTCTATCCCATCACTTCCAGTCTGTATATGTCCCTAGGTCTGAAGTGTGTCTCTTGTGGACAGCCTATATATGGGTCTTATTTTTGGATCTATTCAGCCAGTCTGTGTCTTTAGGTTGGTACATTTAATCCATTTACATTCAAGGTAATTATCAATATATATGTTCCTATTATCATTTTCTTAATTTTTTTTTTGTAGGTCCTTTTCTTCTCTTATGTTTCCTGCTTAGAGAAGTTCCTTTAGCATTTGTTGTAGGGCTGGTTTGGTGGTGCTGAATTCTCTTAGTTGTTGCTTGTCTGGAAAGCTTATGATTTCTCCCTCAAATCTGAATGAGATCCTTGCTGGGTAGAGTATTCTTGGTTGTAGGTACTTCCCTTTCATCACTTTAAATATGTTATGCCACTCCCTTCTGAGTTGTAGAGTTTCTGCTGAGAAATCAGCTGTTAACCTTATGGGAGTTCCCTTGTATGTTACTTGTTGTTTTTCCCTTGTTGCTTTTAATTACTTTTCTCTGTCTTTAATATTTGTCAATTTGACTACTATATGTCTTGGCATGTTTCTCCTTGGGTTTATCCTGCCTGGGACTCTCCGTGCTTCCTGAACTTGACTAGCTATTTCCTTTCCCATGTTAGGGAAGTTTTCTACTATAATCTTTTCCAGTATTTTCTTGGGTCCCTTCTCTCTCTCTTCTCCCTCTGGGACCCCTATAATGTGAATGTTGGTGCATTTAACATTGTCCCAGAGGTCTCTTAGGCTGTCTTCAGTTCTTTTCATTTTTTTTTCCTTATTCTTTTCCACATCAATGATTATCACCATTCTGTCTTCCAGGTCACTTATTCACCCTTTTGCCTCAGTTAATCTGCTATTGGTTCCTTCTAGTGTATTTTCATTTCAGTTATTGTGTTGCATATCTCTGTTTGTTTGCTCTTTAATTCTTCTAGGTCTTTGGTAAATTTTTCTTGCAACTTTTTGATCTTTGCATCCAGTCTTTTTCCAAAGTCCTGGATCATCTTCACCATCATTATTCTGAATCCTTTTTCTGGAAGGGTGCCTATCTCCTCTTCTTTTAGTTGTTTTTCTGGGATTTTATCTTGTCCCTTCATCTAGTACAAAGTCTTCTGCCTTTTCATTTTCTCT
Organism: Hippopotamus amphibius kiboko; assembly: GCF_030028045.1. NCBI lineage: Eukaryota > Metazoa > Chordata > Mammalia > Artiodactyla > Hippopotamidae > Hippopotamus > Hippopotamus amphibius. Next base: position 74,724,156 of record NC_080187.1, read on the forward strand.
ATCTTTCTGTGGCTGTTTTCAGTTCCACAGAATGAAATAGTGCTGATACTGGTTGATACTGCTGTCTGCCCTCTTGTGGAGGAATCTATCTAGGAGGCTCGTGGCTGCTTCCTGATGGGAGGGACTGATGGTGGGTTGGACTGAGTGGGTGGAGCTCAGTAAAACTTTAATCCGATTTGGTGGGTGGAGCTCAGTGACACTTTAATCTGCTTGTCTGCCAGTGGGTGGGGCTGTGTTCCCACCTTGTTTGTTGTTTTGCCTGAGGCTACCCAGCATTGGAGCTTATAGGCTCTTTGGTGGCGCTAATGGCAGACTCTGGGAGGGCTCATGCCAATGAGCACTTCCCAGAACCCCTGCCACCAGTGTCCCTGTCTCCTCAGTGAGCCACAGCTGCCCCCCACCTCTGCAGGCAACCCTCCAACACCAGCAGGTAGATCTGGTTTAGTCTCCTATGGGGTCACTGCTCCTTCCCCTGGGTCCTGGTGAGCACACATTTTTTTGTGTGCCCTCCAAGAGTGGAGACTCTGTTTACCCCAGTCCTGTGGAGGTCCTGCAATCAAATCCCACTGGCTTTCAAAGTCTGTTCTCTGAGGATTCCTCCTCCCATTGTCAGACCCTCAGGTTGGAATGCCTGATGTGGGGCTCAGAACCCTCACTTTAGTGGATGGACTTGTGTGAGCTCCAATTTGTGAGACACCCTGCCAGCATTTATGGGATTTGATTTTAATGTGATTGTGCCCCTCCTACTGTCTCATTTTGGCTTCTCCTTTGTCTCTGGTTGTGGGGTATATTTTTTGGTGAGTAGCAGTGTCTTTCTGTCGATGATTGTTCAGCAGTTAGTTGTAATTCTGGTGCTCTTGCAAGAGGGAGTGCATGCACGTCCTCCTACTTCACCATCTTCTGTTGTTTATGAATTCTTAAAGAAAATATTTAGGAGGTTGAGGATCCCACAGTGGAACGCACACTGTGATGAGGAAATTAATTGGATTACAAATGTATAAAACAGTCCGTATAAGAAAAAATACACTCCTGTGTGTTTTCTCCTTTATTCACTTATTCACTCTACTTCTGATGACAGATGTGTGGGTGTTTTCCCCATACCAGGCAATTTTGTGTGACACCAGCTAGACATCCTACACTTAATTCTGATACTCTCTACCTGGAAATAATATCAGATATTATAGCTTAATGGCTCAGTCCCACAAGAATGCCCACCTTCCTCCCACACACACACATAATTCAGATGTCAGTCACAAATCCATTTGCCCCCTGTACTTCTGACTGACCAGCTCTACATGCGGTTCTCATGAGCCCTTCCTTGGTTTCAGTTATTTGCCAGAAAGGCTCATAGAACTCAGAGAAACACTTAAGTTTACCAGTTTATTATAAAAGGATATACTAAAGGGTAGAGATGAACATACAGGTGGAAGAGATGCAAACATTTGAAGATGAAAGGTATGAAGGAAGAGGTGCAGAGCTTCCACACCTTCTCCGGGCATGAAACCCTTTCACTACCTCCATGGACTCAGCAGCCTCAAAACTCTCTGAATGTTTTACTTCCAAGATTTTTAGGGACTTTTTTGCAGGTGTAATTGATCTTAAACTCAGTCTTCAGTCTCTTTCCTCTTCCCAGAGGATGTGGGGTTGGGGTGGAAGGTTCCCACTTCTAATCATGGCATGGTCTTTCCGGTGACCAGCCCCCATCCTGAAGCTATACAGCTCACCAAGCCTCACTTCATTAGATCAAAAGACACTCCTGTCACATAGGACATTCCAGTGGTTTTAGGAGCCCTGTGCCAAGACCTGGGGGCAGAGACCTGTACATATATCATCCATTATTTCATACACTCTCCCTGAAGGGAGTGTCAGGTTGGGGGGGGGTGTTAACCTAAGTAACTTTGAAATAATGAAGACTGTAAGACTGAAGTCAAAAGAAACTGAACCTGTGCCCTGTCCTCTACTTTGTGAAGCTATTTCTCATGAGGGTATGAGCTAAAGATTCTTAAACTACTATATATTTATAGTGTGATGGCACTATTAAAGAAATAGACGGTGGATGGCAGAAGCCAAGTTTCTCATAATTGAATTGGGAAGGTATAGACAAACAAGAAATTCTAGAATAAACCATATCATATTGGAAGATGAAGATATAATGTGAATACACATTTAGTGCAATAGTTATTTTATTTTTATAGTAAATTATATAATACAATTTTGTGCAGTATAATGTAAAAATAATATATGTCTTTCAAATCAGAATACATAATTTCCTATTTGCTGCAACTTTTATTCTAGCCAGAGGAAACCACATTTCAATGGGTTAGATAATTTCTCAAATGAACCTTTAGGTAGAAAGGTTATTTTTAAGCTCATATAAGCAATGACACAAACCATACTTGATATCATTGATTTCTCTAGATCCATATAAGTACCAACAAGCATCTTTTCTCCCCACATAGGAGAGTGATTTAAAATAAAAGAATTATTAGCAGCAATCTAGTTAAAGTTATTCAGATGAAAAAGTGAAAGTCTAGAGAAATGACACATTCTTCTTACTGCTGGATAAATTGACCCATGTGCTTAGTCACCCAGGCTTTTTTTCCTCATCTATAGACTGGGGCTAATATTAATACCTTGTATTTTTGGAAGCTCTGGGGATTACTTTGGTGGCATAATTAAAGTGTCAAGAACACTACGTGATACAAGTTAATGTCCCACAATCTATGTTTATTGCCTCTTCTCTTCCAGTCTCAGTATGACAGGTTGGATGGGAAAGTAATACCTTCTCCAGTGATCAGTGTGTTGTATCTTTATGGATAGATTACAACCACTGAATCTCAAATGAAAATTTTAAGAAAGGAAATAATAAGAAAGATTATATTCCATTATCATTGCCATAATTTTTTGCAAACATCATATGACAGTTATATAACATTTGGTTATATAACTGCAAAGCCCTTTATCCATAGTGGTTGTAAAGATGGTTATTTTCTTTCTGAATGTCAGAACTGAGTCAGGGTCCTAGACTAGAAGTCCCCCTGTCATGTTTTATCTTAGCAATTGATTCTTAGATTATTTTAGACTATTTTGAAAAGTGCTAGAAGATAGTATGAAATGGAATCAAGATTGGAAGATGCTCTGTCAATATAAATCAATGTCAGGTCAGCAGATAAAATGGAAAATAGTCCTCCAAACTTGAGAGCAATAATCCAGAATTATGTGGAGTGTGGAGAGATTTAACCAGATCATTGTGGCTTCAGTTACTCCAAGGGCAGAAGATTGCTATTTTTGATTTTCCTGTTGTCATGACTTTCTTTGCTGAGGTAAGCTTTTATTGGAGCTTATAAGAGGGTGGCATTAGCTGCTGACTTACTGCTTTCTATTGATTGTTTCAGTCTGTGACTCTTTCCTGTGTTGAGCCAACAAGGAATGCAGCATTAAGATCGCATGTTTACCAAAATTGCTACCCCACAGTTTAAGACATTGTTTTGAAAAAGTCGGGAAGAAAACTGACCTTCTTTAGTCTAGCACTATCCAAAGCCTATCACAGGTGGCTCTTTAACAGAAAAGAAGAATAAGATTTATTTCCATTAAAAGAAAAAAGATCTGTGTTATCTTAAATCTAACATGTTGCACATTGATGATATAGCAAGTTTTTATTCTGCTAGTTTTAACTTCATAGAAAAAATAAAGCTAAATTCCTTCTGAAGTAAATTATACTAAGGATACTTTAAATGTATCATGGAAAAGTTTAGGATGCTTTAATTTAGCACAATGGAGCACTGGACTCAACAGTAATTCCATAGGGAAAAAGTACAAAAGAACCACTTACATAATTAAAACACTTATTTCACAGAACTCAGGAATTAGCATGGACCTGTTTGACATTATATGGCGCATAGAAGAATAATTAGAATATGTGCATTTGATTCTCATATGTGCAGTCTAGATAGTATGGGGCTCTTTTATTTTACTTTTCTCAAGTTTTAATTTCTTCATCTGTAAAATCAAGATAACATCATCCACTGTATAGTTTTGACTTAAGAATTGAATATGACTGAATATTTGAGTAAGTACTCAATATATATTTGTAGAATCTGAATCAAGACCCAATGATGAGCTTTTCATGGCTATTTGTTAGTATTTAATATTAAGCGATTCATAAATCCATATGCTATGATCCTTTTATTGTATGTTCAATAAAACTATGTTGATTAGTTGCATGCTGATAATTGCATGCATTGAAGTGTGGTATGCTGACAACTTGAGCTCAAAAAGGGTATTCTATTCTCTTGCATTGCATATAGTATTTATGAACTTATGAGATTGCTGATTAGATAACTTTGTAATTATATAAAATATTAATTAAATGAGAGCTCTGAGGCTTAGGAGAATGCATATTATACTAGAAACCAAGCTTCCATATTTATATTAAATGTGATAACTTAGATGAATAATGAATCTCTCTGAGGCTCAGTATTGTTATCAATAAATTGGAAATAACATTTAGCATGCTATCTTTACAAGTCTATTGATAAGATACAATGTTATATTGTATAGCAAAGGAAACTGTGAATGATAAAAGAATACACAAATATTTGGGCCATTGTCATAATATGAAAGTTAAAAAATCTGTCTCAGCATAGGTTTTTTTTTTTTAGATTTTGTTAGATAATTATTTGTAGCATTGATTTATATACAGAATTCTTAGTGAAGGCTTCCAACAGTGTATCTTGACAAAATAAAAAATGACATTTAAAAATGGTCCAAGAAAAGTGCTAGCCATTGAGTTTGCACCAGAACATGTGAGGGAAATAAAAATTTCAGCTTCTATAAGAATGATGTTTTTAAGACATAAGCAGATCACACTTGCCAACAGGATCAGCTGTGTTGAGGAATTACATGTGTTCCTCCTGCAGGAGAACATTGAAGATATGCTAACATGAAAAATAATTATGGCATATATGAGAAACCAAAAGCCAACATCATTCTAAATGGGGAAAAACTGAAAGAATTCCCTCTAAAAACAGGAACAAGACAAGGGTGTCCACTCTCACCATTATTATTCAACAGGGTTGTGGAAGTTTTAGCCACAACAATCAGAGAAGAAAAAGAAATAAAAGGAATCCAAATTGGAAAAGAAGAAGTAAAATTGTCACTCTTTACAGATGACATGATATTATACCTAGAAAACCCGAAAGACTCTACCAGAAAACTGCTAGCACTAATTGATGAGTTTAGTAAAGTAGCAGGATACAAAATTAATGCAGACAAATCTCTTGCATTCCTATACACTCACAAGAGAAGAGCAGAAAGAGAAATTAAGGAAACTCTCCCATTCACCATTGCAAAAAAAAGAATAAAATACCTAGGAATAAACCTGCCTAAGGAGGCAAAAGATCTGTATGCAGAAAACTTGAAGACATTGATGAAAGAAATCAAAGATGACACAAACAGATGGAGGCACATACCATGTTCCTCAGTTGGAAGAATCAACATCGTGAAAATGACTGTACTACCCAGAGCAATTTACAGATTCAATGCAATCCCGATCAAATTACCAATGGCATTTTTCACAGAACTAGAGCAAGAAATCTTACGATTTGTATGGAAACGCAAAAGACCCCGAATAGCCAAAGCAATCTTGAGAAGGAAAAATGGAGTTGGTGGAATCAGGCTTCCTGACTTCAAACTATACTGCAAGGCCATAGTGATCAAGACAGTATGGTACTAGCACAAAAACAGAAAGGAAGATCAATGGAATAGAATAGAGAACTCAGAAGTAAGCCCAAGCACATATGGGCACCTTATCTTTGACAAAGGAGGCATGAGTATACGATGGAAAAAAGACAGCCTCTTCAAGAAGTGATGCTGGGAAAACTGGACAGCAACACGTAAAAGAATGAAATTAGAACGATTCCTAACACCATACACAAAAATAAACTCCAAATGGATGAAAGACCTACATGTAAGGCCAGACGCTAGAAAACTCCTAGAAAAAAACATAGGCAGAACACTCTATGACATCCATCAAAGCAACATCCTTTTGGACCCACCTCCTAGAATCATGGAAATAAAATCAAGAATAAATAAATGGGACCTCATGAAACTTCAAAGCTTTTGCACAGCAAAAGAAACCATAAACAAGACTAGAAGGCAACCCTCAGAATGGGAAAAAATAGTTGCCAAAGAAACAACAGACAAAGGATTAACCTCCAAAATATACAAGCAGCTCATGCAGCTTAATACCAAAAAAGCAAATAACCCAATCCACAAATGGGTGGAAGACCCCAATAGACATTTCTCCAAAGAAGACATCCAGATGGCCAACAAACACATGAAAAGATGCTCAACATCACTCATCATCAGAGAAATGCAAGTCCAAGCCACAATGAGGTATCACCTCACACCTGTCAGAATGGCCATCATCACAAAATCTGGAAACAACAAATGTTGGAGAGGGTGTGGAGAAAAGGGAACTCTCTTGCATTGTTGGTGGGAATGTAAGTTGGTACAGCCACTATGGAAAACAATTTGGAGGTTCCTTAAAAAACTACAAATAGAACTACCATATGATCCAGTAATCCCACTCCTGGGCATATACCCCAAAAAACCATAATCCCAAAAGAAACATGTACCATAATGTTTATTGCAGCACTATTTACAATAGCCAGGACATGGAAGCAACCTAAATGCCCATCAACAAATCAATGGATAAAGAAGATGTGGAATATATATACAATGGAATATTACTCAGGTATAAAAAGGGATTAGATGGAGCTATATGTCATGAGGTGGATAGACCTAGAGTCTGTCATACAGAGTGAAGTAAGTCAGAAAGAGAAGGACAAATATTGTATGCTAACTCACATATACGGAATCTAAAAATGGTACTGATGAACTCAGTGACAAGAACAAGGACACAGATGCAGAGAATGGACTGGAGAACTCGAGGTTTGGGAGGGGGCAGGGGGTGAAGGGGAAGCTGAGATGAAGCGAGAGAGTAGCACAGACATACATATACTACCAACTGTAAAACAGATAGCCAGTTGGAAGTTGTTGTATAACAAAGGGAGTTCAGCTAGAGGATGGAAGATGCCTTAGAGGAGTGGGATGTGGAGGATGGGGGGGACTCGAGGGAGGGTGGGGGGGGAGTCAAGGGGGGGAGGGAATATCGGGATATGTGTATAAAAACAGATGATTGAACTTTGTGTACCCCCCAGAAAATAATAAATAAATAAATAAATAAAATTTAAAAAAAAGAAAAGAAAAAAGAAAAATAATTATGGCCGTTCAGGGAAATACATGACTAAAATTTGCACTGGATTATAAAACAACAAAAGAGTAGCCCCTAGATTAGCCTGGGGCAAAAAAAAGGCAAATAGAGATATTCATGTGAAAGAGAAAAGAAGCTGATAGTTAGAAGGTATTGTCAAATCAAATAATAACCATGATTTCTATTGACCTTTGAACAATTTAAGTTTGAACTGTGTGGGTTCACTTATACATGGATATTTTTCAATAGTAAATACTACAGTCCTGCAAGGTCCATGGTTGGTTGAATCTGTGAATGAAGCATATAAAGATATTTCCAACCCTATAGCAATTAATGGAAGGCTTAGACCGAACAAAGAACTGTGAATTTCATGGAGAAATTTTGCCTTCCCTAATTAACCTCAAACTCATGCATTTACACTATGACTACATGCAAGGTCAAATACAATTTTTTATGTTTAAAAAGAAGTAATGATAAAAATGCCAAACTGAACACACACATCCACTTTTTTGCCTTCTGAAACTCCAGCATAATAATGGAGAGGAATTTTTTAAGGCATTATGCCACCAAGACATTGAGAACACAAAAACTGACAACAGTGGCAATTTGAAAGCAACAAAGCAGATGGACTAAGAGGATCCATAAATACAAATCTTTATCTGGCAGAGGAGAAAGCAAAGACAGAGCTTAACTTGTATCTCAGAATTCTCATAAATAATAAGGACCGGGCCTCTGGAGTAGAGGATAGGCAGTAAAAAGCTAGAAAAAAAAGGTCGTTTAATTCTTGTTTAAAATAAGTTAAACCTAAATGTGTCAGGTTGCCTAGTAAAAGAGCCTGAGATAAAAATTCAGATGCTTTTGGTTTATTGAGGAATTACAGCAGAATAGCAAAAGGAAAAGATGAGAATAAAATTGTGTTCTCAGGTAAAATTTAGCATCAACTGCTTCACAGAGTTACCCTCTACTGAAGCAAGGGGGCCCACCTTTTTAACCCTCTACAGGGTAACTTAGACGTATCCAAAATTAATCAAAAGGAAACTTTACTCTTCATGAAATTCAAGTAGTTATTGGGTAGACAAGAGCAGAGAAATATTCCAGAAAGAAATAACAATACATGTGAAAGAGCAAAGGTGAAAATGCCCATAGTGAATTTGGAGACTGTAGAAATTACCTCAGAGATGTAAGGAAGCAATATTTACATACAAATTGTAGTTCTAGTTGGATAATGTTTACTTTTAATTGCTTTGAGAATTGTTATGTACTTAATATTTAAATGTGAAAAATACAGAAATTTATATAGCACTTCCACTTTGCAAATATTTTTCTTTAAAGTCTTATTTTCAAAGAAGTTATAGAAATCTCATGAATAAAAAATGTACTTTTTGTCTACTCTGCAATATTTAAGTAATAATGCTTAACTTGAAAAGAGCAGAAAAAATATATTTTTTTAAAAAGATATCTAAAGGTTATCTGAAGGGTACTCTGACGTATAGAATGTTCTTATTCTGCCTTTCTGACTCTTCACTTTGGATTATAGTATCATAGGGAGATATTTTCCTCTTCAATTGCTGATTTTTGTAGAAATCAAGTGAACCTTAGCACAACATCACTATATGCCAATTCCTGTTTTTAACTCGTCTGTGCTTTTAACTCATCTGATTATCATATTAATGATCTTTGTTGTCAAATAGTGCTTTCCCCAAAATTCTTCAGTATAAATATATCTGCATGTCTTTGTGCTGGCTTTGAATAAAGTATAAAAAGGGCTTTCCATGTTCAATATACTCAGAAAATTTTAATGCGTGTGATTAACATCCAATTACAAAACAGAACTCTAGATCAATAAGTAAAAGCATGTTTAAGGAAGTTTCTTTCCCTTTTTGCATTCTTTGTATATTTTGTGTATACATTTATTGATTTATTAGCCTATTTTCTGGAAGTCTAAGCATTTTTAATAATGGAGAATTGAGATCAGTTTAAAATCAGAATGATTTAAAATATAAACACTACTTACATGTTGCACACAAATTATATATGTAATAAGGACCATATTGGTATTTATGGAGCATTTGATCTGTTGCTAAATTGATTGCAGTTTATCAATAGCTTGTATATGCTGGTGTAAACATTCCAATTAAAATGAGAATATGAATTAAAAATTCTTGATAATTTCTGTAGTATCAATTTGTTTTCCATGGAACCCTGGAGTATTTTAGAATTATGGCAAATAAAATTGAAAACTGATAATGAAAAAACTCTTAAAGTATTATTCAAAGAAAATGACCCCATGAGGCATAAAGGAAGAGCTGGAAAAGTGTATCAACCATGTGCCACAAATTCTGTAATAACCGTTGCTACAGACTTAATCGTGTCACCTTCAAATTCATATGTTGAAGCCCTGACCATTAATATGATAGTATTTGGAGAAGGCATCTTTGAGAGATAAATTAGGTTTATGTGAGGTCATATGGTGGGATTAGTGCCCTTTTAAGTAAAGCCATCAGAAGACTTGCTGTCTTTCTATCTTTCCCCATAACACAAGGACGTAGTGAAAAGGTGGCCATCTACAACCCAGAAGGAAAACTCTCATTGGAAACTGACCATGCTGGCACCTTGATCCTGGACTTCTGGCTTACTGAACTGGGAGAAAATGCATTTATGTTATTTAAGCCACAGAGTCAATGTTATTTTGCTATGGTAGCATGAGCAGACTAAGACAACCATATCTAATGAGGATCCTGCAATTAGAACATGCGCTGAAAACACAGTTCAGGGAATTATTTAATAATATTCATCAACATTGAATTGGTTCAGCTATCAAGATAACATAGATAATCTTTTCTGTTCAACTTGTGGATCTTCAGTTTCTATCTACTTAATTTTTTTCATGATGTGTCTACAAATATAGAACATAAAAATAGTTTTCTTAGTAAAACACTTGCTACATAAACAAAGGTAAATAAAATGGATATGTTTATGCCATTAAAAAATGTGCTACCCTACAGACTGATGAAAATAGAGTAGAATGTGTACTGACGGTATGAATGTGATGTAAAGGGAAAAAAAGAATAGGTGTAAAGGTGTTGTAAAAATTAATTCAAATAATAGCAGAGATAAAATCTTTACAGGATTCAGTTATTTGAAATGCTATAGCTAGAGAATATTGAACTTTACTTTTTAACACCCAATTGTCCTGAGCTGATACAAATATATCTGTTAAAGAAACTCTTTAACAGAGTTTGCTAAATATCTCTCAAATATAATTTAGTTGGGCAAACCTCTTGAAATTGATTATGTCTTTAACAAGCTGGCAATGCAAGCTGACAGTGTTACTACATTACAACTTTAAATAAAGTTCAAAGTTAATTTAAAGTTCATTTCAAACTTGATAGAGAACACTTAGAATAATTTGTTTTGAAATATTAAAAACTCTGATTTTTAAAAAGACATTTTCAAACATTTCTTAATATTGTAAACTGTTTGATCCCGTTCCACCATTTGCTTACAGTCAGGTCATAGTATTTACATAAGCTCTTAACTCAGTTTCCTCACTTATAAAATTAGAACACTAATGTGGGCTTTAATTTTAAAATTTATGTGTGTGTATTTATGTAAACACCTCCTAGATCAAGATATAGAATAATTCCAGCACCTGCAAGGACTTTCTTGCGCCCCTTCCCTTCACCCTAAAGTATCCACTTAGTCTGTCTCCCATTACCCTCAATTCCTTTTGTGCTTATTTGAACTTCATATAGATGGAATTATAAATCATAAACTTTTTATATCTGTATTCCTTCATTTATTATTATACATATAAGATCATCTGTGTTGTCTAAACCCATGGGTTTCCCTTTTTTATAAGCTGAGTAATATTTCATTCTAAAAATAACAAAATTTTTTCCATTTTCATATTGATGGAATTTTGAATTGTTTATATATTTTGGCAATTATTAATGAAACTATACGTTTCTTGATGGACATTGTTGTTCATTCCTCTTGGGTATATGTTTAGGAGAGCAACTGAGCAATTGCTACATCATGTGTAGGTGTATGTTTTACTTTAACGGTTGAATCAATTTTTATTCCCATATCATGCAATAAATCACATCTCAGGCTAAGCTCAGGTGAGGTTTTCACACATATTTAATTAGACCAAAATTACAAAATCTCTCAAGTATTTTCCAATTAATTATAAAAGTAATGTAAAATTAAACATATTCACCTAGATGGAAGGAAGACATAGTAATATAAATAAAGATCATTTTAATGGATGAGTAGCTTACTGCTTCTGCCTTCATGCATTGAGTTGTGCAGTCTCTGTTTTAATATCATCCTTTAAGACATCATGGGACTCTAGGTCATGCCTTTAAAAATCTAAACTTTATGTTTTATGAAGAAAATATCAGAAAACATCTATTATTCAATTTTCCTATCTATAAACTTATTTACAGAGGACTTTGGCTTTATTCAAGTTCTGAAGACTATTTTGTTTTAAGTGAGGTCAAATCTATTATGCTGATGAATGATCATGTTAATATCCTGCCTTTCAGTGATCCTTTGTCGTGAATGTAAGAGGAAGCCACAGAAACAAATATTCCATTTTATCTGGCTTTGTGTTAATTCTATTACAGTATTACAGCAGTGATTGAGACCAGTAGAATTCAGGGTGTTCAGTTCAAGGAATTCTAAAGGTCATCTAATTCACAGTCTCCTCAATCAAGGAGTTTCCAAGAGAAAAAAGAATAACATTTTTCTATTGTAGACGTCTGTCTCAGAATACAGTAAAAGAGCGACTTTTTCTTGCAACTGTAGAATGCTGACTGCCGTTTCATTTGATGTAAGAACCAGACAGAAAAATAAATGCTTCATTATCACTGTTGTTCCAAGTTTTTAAAAATCTGTTTCTTCAAATTTTATATTACTTTAGTTTTCAAAGTTATTATAAGATTTATCATATTAAAAAATAATATGTAGTGATTTTATATTCCTGGACATAGTAATTTTATGCTCTTCTACATATGATAATATGGTAATTTTTCACTACACTAGAAATTCATTGGAGGTTTAAGCACATGGTTTACAATAGAAGGTAAGTGTACTTAAAAAAAATCAGTTCTAAATAAATTCACAAGGCTTCTAAGATCAGGAATCAATAATAAACTTGGAAATAGAATTTCATGATAAAAGGATTAACATCATCACAAACAATTTTAAGCAAACCCTTTCAAGGTAGTTTGAAGTTTTCAAATTTGGAATGTTTCTTAGAAGAGCAGAGATTAGTGCCTATGGAGACTTAAATAACTGTTGTCTTGATGTATCATAGTATTAAGTATATGATATTATGATATATACATAGGATTAAGATGTGTCATGATGGGCAATATCTAAACAGATGTAAGAAATGCTATATAAGCTCAATGTTTCTGTCTCTTTGATGTCAGAAATATGTCTCTCTCTTCATATGAAGGTAAGATTAATAAATATCCAGTGGCAGGATATTACTTCCTCAAGTTTCTTCACATTCCTTAGGAACATCAATTTAGTGTTACCAGTAGCTTCTATCTGCCTTTGCTGAATGCTTTTCCCTGTTCTGTTTTTGGGGATATTCCTTTATCTCCGGGATAAACAAAAACACGGAAAAATAACCCATAGGCTTGATTTATAATGCAAGCCAAAAAATATTTCAAAACACACGAGGATTTTGTTTGAGTAGCAGAATTTACTTAAAGCTTTTACTTAAAGCTTTTGAGAGAATTCCTGGTTATACTGAACCATCACAAGGAATCTAAAAACATTATTTACATATTCATGCTCTTATAGTTTCATTGGGAATTCTGCAATGTTTTTCAGCTGTCATCCTTCTCTTTCCCATAAGAAATGAAATATGATGGCCCTTTTTTCTTCTCTTTCATTTTTAATCCCCACACACCCCCTACATTATTATTAAGTGAATATATATGTAAATACATATATACATATACGTGCATATATATTTCTCTGTAAACTCAAAATTCATGCCATCATCACATCATTATCTACTCCAAGAAATTTTCTTTTGTTTTTCTAAAGAAATATTTTTCTGAGATTAAGTATCTAACCAGATATTAAAATACATTTTTTTTTATGCTGCTAGAATTCTATTTCTTGTAAGATAGTAAAACTTAAAGTTAAGGTAATGTTTGATTTCAGAAAAATATAAAAGATTAAAGTGCAGAAAAATTAAGAAGATTAGGATGAAGAAAAATCTTCATCCATGACTGAGAATTTCCACGTGGATTGCCAATTATTTATGGGAGAAATAAACAAACAAACAGAATGACCTACATCTATAATCAGATATATGTGGATTATTCTTTTTTTTCCCCTCAATAAATTAGTGGTATGGAACCCACAGTGATGTGTTAAGTTTTAGTTCTCTTCACCCTTTCTTTGTATTCGCTATGTCATGTCAATAATACATATATTTTCCTACCAATGAACAAAGGTCAAAACCATTAGGATATTATTTTGTAGTGTCTCTTGCAGTATGGCATTTTCTGTTCTTAAGACTCCCCAGAAGCTGTTGTAAGGAGGCAGCAATGTGAACAGACAGTAGCCAGACCATCAGTTAGTATGCACTAAAATATACATGCGAAATGAGTTTAGCTATTAACTTTATCATAACATAACACAGACAAGTTTTAAATGGATCAGCGAAGCAGGTCTGGAATATTTTAAATGCTATTCAGAGATACTCTGCCTAACTCTCCTGGCACATATCTTCATGGAGATAATAAATGTTAGAGAGTTATGGCGATCAATTGACTTTTAGTTATACAGTGTATATTTATAGTTAACCATAGTCTTAGTCTCTTTTTTAGGGTGGCCTCTTTTAGTTTCTGTAGTGACTTCAAGAACAATAACCCTTTAAAGAAGTGAGTTAAAAGAGCTTTAAAGCCATGAAGATGCTTAACTTGGAAATTCTGTCTAAACAATTAATGATTTGCCTGGTGAGATGGTTTCAAGTCATGGTATCAGCAAAGCCAGGGCTTTTGGGACCTCTGACTGTGATCTAAAATTTGGTCTATAGCTGTGTGAAACAATAAAACAGTCACTTTTAAGTAGTCTTATCTCCTTAGGCTCCTTTTGGCAGTGACAGTGTCTTGGGCTTTCCTTGTTTTTCATGACCTTGACAGTTTTGAGGAGTACTGGTCAGATATTTTGCAGAATGTTCTTCAACAGGGATATATTAAATGCTTTTCTGATGATTAGGCAAGGGTTATGTTTTTTGGGGAGGAGGACCCAGTAAAGTGCCATTTGCATCTCGTCACATCTAGGATACATTCTGTTGATGTAATTTATCAATATTGATATTAACGTTGATCACCTGGCTGAGGTAGTTTTTTCTAGTTTTCTCCATTGCAAGATTACTTCTCTTCCTTTTTATACTGTACTTCTTGGAATGAGGTCACTATGTACAGTCTATGTTTAAGGGGTGGGGAGTTAAGCTGCAGCACTTCAAAGGTGAAGTATTGACATAAATTATTTAGAAATCATCAGTTTCCAAACAGGGGATTTGTCTATTTTCTATTATTTATTTGTTTATTTGATAATTTCTTAATATAGTAGGAATGATGAAAATTTATTTTATACTCTGAGTTCTAATTCAGTAACACCATATTTTATTGCTAAAATTGTTTTACTTTTGACCATTAAGTGCTCTTTTAGTTTGCTCCTGAGTTCTTTAGATATATCGCAATCATTGTGGACTTTTTTCTCATTGTTATTTTTTTGCTTTATTAATTTATTATTTCATTGATAATGATTTACTTTATATTTAGCAACATTATGTTATTCTGTGCTTAAAGCTCCCTAATCAAGTTTCAAATAAGGCGACCTACTTTGATCTATTTTTTTAGAAGACCTATATTAGTTTCTTTTTTTAAAACAATTGCATTTTGATAAGAAGACAACATAATATCTAACTTCTTACCAAATTTTTAAGTGTACAGTACAGTATTATTGACTATAGGGACAATGTTATTCAGTAGATCTGTAGTATTTATTCATCTTGCATAATTAAGACTTTATGCCCATTGGTTAGCAACTCATTGCTTCTTCAAGCACCAGCCTCTGGCAACAGCCATTCTGCTTCTGATTTTATGAGTTTGATTATCTTATGTACCTCATATAAATAGAATTATTCATCCTTCCATGGCTGGCTTATTTAATTTAGCATAATATATTCAAGTTTCATCCATGTTGTAGATTATTTTAGGATTTCCTTCTTTTTTAAAGCTGAATAATATCCCATTGTATGTACATTTTCTTTATGCATTCATTTGTCAGTGGACATTTGGGTTGTTTCCATGTCTTGGCTTTTATGAAAAGTGTTGCAATGAAGTTTGAAGTACTGATATCTCTTCCAGATTAATTGACCATAAGCATGTGGGTTTATTTCTGGACTCTCTATTCTGTTCCATTGATCTGTGTGTCTGTTTTTGTGTCAGTACAATACTGTTTTGATTACTGTAGCTTTGTAGTATAGTCAGAAGTCAGGGAGCATGATTCCTCCAGCTATGTTCTTTTTTGTCAAGATTATTTTGGCTATTAGGGGTCTTTTGTGTTTCTGTAAAAATTTTAAAATTATCCTAATTCTGTGAAAAATATCATTGGTATTTTGTTAAGGATTGCATTGAATCTGTAGATTTCATTGAGTAGCATGGTCATTTTAACAATAATAATTCTGTTTGTGTTGTCTTCAATTTCTTTCATCAGTGTTTTACAGTTTCCTGCATACAGGTCTTTTACCTCATTAGGTAGGTTTATTCCTAAATATTTTAATCTTTTTAATGCAATGGTAAATGGATTGTTTCCTTAATTTCTCATTCTGATAGTTCATTTTTAAGGTATAGAAATGCAACAGATTTCTGCATATTAATTTTGTATCCTGCAACTTTACCTAATTTATTGATGAGCTCTAATAGTTTTCTGGTGGTCTCGTTAGGATTTTCTATGTATAGTGTCATGTCATCTGCAAACTGACAGTTTTACTTCTTCCTTTCCAATTTGGATTTCTTTTATTTCTTTTCCTTGTCTGATTGCCATGGCTAGGACTTCCAATACTATGTTGAATAAAGGTGGTGGGAGTGGGCATCCTTGACTTGTTCCTGATCTTAGAGGAAACGCTTTCAGCTTTTCATCATTGAGTATGATGTTAGCTGTGGATTTGTCATATATGGCCTTTATTGTGTTGAGGTATGTCTCTGTGTCAACTTTCTGGAGAGTTTTTATCATAAATGGGTGTTGAATTTTGTCAATTTTTTTTTATTTATTGAGGCCCAAATCAAGAAAATAAGAAATGAGAAAGAAGTTAGAAGGGATGCCACAGAAATACACAAGGTCATAATAGAACAACTATATGCCAATAAAATGGACAACCTAGAAGAAATGGACAAATTCTTAGAATCATATAATCTCACAAGACTGAATCAGGAAGAGAAGAAATTGAAAATATGAACAGACAAATTATCAGTAATGAAGTTGATTCAGTATTTTAAAAACTCCCAACAAACAAAAGTTCAGGGCCAGATAACTTCATAGATGTATTCTACCAAACATTTGGAGAAGATTTAACACCTATGCTTATCAAACTATTCCAAAAATTACACAGGAAGCAACACTTCTGAACTCATTGTGTGAGGCCAGCATCACCCTGATACCCAGTATACCTCAAAATGAAGTAATCCACAACAGACATATGTTTTGAAAAGTTTGTGTAAGATGGGTACCAAAACAACTCATGGAAGAGCATAAACAGAAGCATTTGGATATCTGCAAACAAAGTTTGGACCGATACTTTAAGGAAGGTGAAAGTTTCTTAAAGAGAATCATTACTGGTGATGAGAATGGATTCATCACTACGAAACTGAGAGTAAATGGCAAAGTATGGAATGGAAACATCATCAATCACCAACCAAGAAAAAGTTCAAAAATCAACCATCAGCTAGAAAATTGATGCTTACAATTTTCTGGGATTCTCAAGGGCCAGTATTGGAACATTATCAGGAAAAAGGTTCAGCAATTAACAGTGCTCATTACAGTGAGATGCTTATTGAAGGGCTGAAGCCTAAACTTCAGATTAAATGCAGAGGCGTTCTATCCAAGGGCATTGTGATCTTGCATGACAATGCACATCCACACACTTCTGCCCACTCTGCAAAAACTTGGTTTTGAGGTATTAAAGCATCCTCCCTATAGTCCCAACCTTGCTTCATCAGATTTTTACCTGTTTGGTCCCCTGAAAGCAACCCTACAAGGACAAAGATTCACTTCTGATTAGGAAGTGAAGACAGCAGTGCATTCATGGGTTGCAACTCAGCCTAAAACATTTTTTAATGAGGGAATATGAAAGCTTGTTGACAGATGGACAAAGTGTATTGAAAAGCAAGATTATGTTGAAAAATGATGTATTTGTCTTTTGTAAAAGTTAATTAAAATAAATTCTACAGCCAGAGTGTGGATAATTTTTGACTCACCATCATAGTTTAGATAGTCTCACTTGTCTAGTTTTGCTTTTGTTACTTGTGTTTTGGTTTTACATCCAAAAAATCATTTGACAAGACCAATGTCATCCAGCTTTTCTCCTGTGTTGTCTTCTAAGTTTTTATAGTTTCAGGTTTTACATTTGTCTTCCATTTATTTTAAGTTGATTTTTGTGTATAATGTAGAAGAGTTCAAATTCATTCTTTTGCATGTGGATATCCAGTTTCTCCAGCATCAATTGTTAAGGAGACTATTCTCTCCCCATTGTGTATTCCTAGCACCCTCATCAAAGATCAGTTACTCATAAGTGCGTAGATTTATTTCTGGGTTGTCTCTCTATACTGTTTCATTGGTTTGTATGTCTGCCTTTATGGCATTACTGTACTGTTTTAATTTCTGTAGCTTTGTAACATATTTTGAAATTAGGATGTAAGATGCTTTTAGCTTTGTTCTTCTTCCTGAATTTTATTTTAGCTATTCAAGATCTTTTGTGGTTCTGAATAATTTTTAGTATTTTTTAAGAAAGATCTATACAAAGCTGAGGTAGTTCACCATTGTGAAATTTTTAAAATAATTCCTTTACTTTCTGACAGAGTGCACTGTCATATTTCAACCTGGTCTTTTTCTCCTCTCCATGATGGAAGCACACAAAACTTTTTCTCCAATATTTATTATGAGAACTTGATTGAGTTTCTAGAGATAAATCTCACAAAATTGTGGGGTGAGGGTCCCTATGGCTTGGTCCCCCTGCAGTTTTTAACTCTCAGAGTTTTTCACATTGAGCTTCCTGAAACTCATCAACTGCACTTCAGATTTTCCTACTCCAGCACTGAATCTCATGGCAGTTTCTGCTCCTGAGTCTCTGCTCTGGATAAACTGTGTTTCCCGGTATTTGCCTGTGTCTCTCTTCCATCTTGGAGGCAGTGGTTTTTCCTGTGCCCTTGCTCTTTTGGATGAAAAAACAGTTGTTGATTTTTTCAGTTTGCTCAGTTTTCTACTTGCTTTTAGCACACAGTGGCAATTCCCAAGCTCCCTACTTATGGAATTGGAAACTGGATGTATGCTCAATTTTATTTTATTGCTGAACGCTCTTCCATTGTAAGTATGCAGGATAGTTTCTTCATCTGTTCATCTATTAAGGATATCTTGGTTATTTCTGGGTTTTGGTGATTATGAATAAAGCTTCTATAAATATTGCATGCAGTTTTCAGCATGTAAATACATTTTCAAATAAGTTGCACAAATACCAAGAAGTGTAATTGCTAGGTTACATGGTAACATTATGTTTAGTTTTGTAAGTAACTTCAAAACTGTCTTCCAAAGAACTATACTGTTGTACATTCACAGCAGCAATAAGTAAGAGTTCCTTTTGTTCCATATTCTCTCCAGAAATAGCTTATTATCACTTTTTGGGGATTTAGTCACTCTAATACATATGGAGTGGTACTTAAACTGTTTAAATTTTCATAATCATATATTAATACATTAAACTATGAAAACAAATTTACTTCCTGTAATGATTCTGATGTTTTTTCATTATATTCCCTTGACAATTTTGGAGCAAAGTAATTGGACAGAAACCAATATAATTCCTCTAGGTGTACATTTTTGTTGCTGTGCTCAATAACACTGGAAAAGCATATTAGCTATTTTTTTCCAGAACATGCTTATTCCAAAAGATTAGACTATGAATTAACTATAATTGCTGTCCTTTAAAAACTAATGTATTATTACTCATCAAGACTCAGTACTAGACCCTCCGCTTGTTATCACCAATGCAAAGCTTTATATAATGAACTCTGCACAACCTCAACCTATTTTCCTTCCTACAACACCCATCTTAAACTGATTCAGCTTAGCTCCTAAAGCCTCATATATAACCTCCTCTATCTTCTCCTTTCTTCGACACTATTAAAACTTTATCAAGGTGTGTTATTTCTGACAGAGGTAGGACTAATGGCCCCATCTATGTTTTTTCAGTATGTTTTTTTGGTGATCTTTTGGAGAGTCAGTTGTGATCAATGATATGTTCCATTGGGGATGTAACCTTTCGAGATTCAAAAAATAATACCAAGTCTATAACCCTTGTTGGCTGATATAAAAGCATGACAGCTATGCTTAACTCATTTCTAACTTTTGATCTCACTGAAATTCAGTAAATATTAAATATCTGGGAGAGAGGAAAAATATACGTGTGTAGAGGTTTCCTATGATAGTGTGTTCTAACCATTCCTCTAATGAGTGCTGAAAAATTACCTGGCATAAACATATAGCAACCATTGGCTGGAGTGTGTGATTGTCCTTAAATAAAGCAAATTGATCTGTTTTACTTTTTTTTTTCTTTTTTGGCACACGGGCTTAGTTGCTCCGCGGCATGTGGGATCTATCCTGGAACAGGGATCGAACTCATGTCCTCCGCATTGGCAGGCAGACTCCCAACCACTGCACCACCTAGGAAGCCCCAGTCTGTTTTACTTTGACTTGTTTTTTTGGCGTTAGCTTACTAAGACATGAGTTCCTTACAAAATATGGCCCTTTGAAACTCATTATTGTATAGTGCATGATGTTGTTTCTCACATTACAGTATCTTCTCTGTGAGGATGAGTATATGAACTCACTCTCTGCCTCATTTCCAGAATAAATCTCAATTCTCAGGAGTAATTGCTTTTATTTTTATTGTGCAGATGCAGAATTGCAAGTTGTGTTTGCTCTTTTTTTTTTTCTTTTTACTGGTCCAATAATTAATATGTTTTCTACCAATAGCAAATAAAAAGGATTTTATACTCTGAATTTTGTGCTGTAGTCATACTCTTGATTTTCACCTTACTTTTTGGCTTGAGTTTTACATTCTCTCTTTTAATCTATGGATTATTTGGCTTTATTGCATATCTCTGTTACATTAACCACTTCATAATTCTCCATGATATGGCTCTACACACTCCCAGTAATGGCTGACTCTGTTTACAGACTCCACCTCCCTGTTGCCATGAATAATACTGTACTATGAAGACGCTTGTGTATTTCCATTTACGGAACAGTATGAAAATTTCTCTGTCCTTTGTACTCAAGTATGGCAATGTTGGTTTGTAGTATACTAATATACTTAAATTGATTAAGTAGTGCTGGTTGGTTCCCAGGAGTGGTTGCCATTGGTAGGGTGTGTGGGCATCTGTATTGTACATCATCATCAACACTTAGTAGTATATATTTTTTAAGTTTTAGTAATCTAATGAGTGTTAACATGATAGCTAGTTTTTCTTTCAGTTTGCATTTCTCTCATTAAGAATTTGATCAGCTCTTTGTTAGCTTTTGGGATTCCATCTCAATACACTGCTTATTTATATACAATGCCAATTTATCTTTTAAGGTTACTGTCTTGTTCTTGTTTATCTGTATAAGTTGCTTGCCCTTTATAGATAATAATAAGTCCCTTGTGGCTTTATACACTGTAAATATATTCTCCCTTTCTGTAATCTGCTTGATATTATCCATGGTGTTCTTAATTATAAAAAATAGAAAAAGAATTATTCCTTATTCTTGGTCATTGGTATAAGTTCCTATATTGTTTTCTGATAATCTTTTAATTTTACATTTCACATACAGTTCATGTTATATAGTCCACATTAACATGTGATCCTCTTTTATATTACTTTTCTATAATGAATCAATATTTCAAGACTACCTACTAAAGAACTCATCATTTTCCAGTTAATTTATAATGTCAATTTCATTTTTTTATTAAATTTTCAAGCACACATAGATATGCTTCCAAAATTTTTATGCTGTTCCATATGTCTATTTTCCTATGCTTGTTCCATTGCAACACTATTTTTGTTGCTATCATTTTACAGCTTACCTTGATACTGGTGAGCTAGCCAGCTACTATCCTACCACTTATTTTCATTTTATACTCTCTTTTTAAAGTTGACTTAGCTATTTGTCTTTCTTTGTGTCTTGATAAAAACATGCTAGGTATATTTTTATAATGCTACTAATACTAAGGTTTATTTTAATTACTAATGCGAATATCTACTTGTGTGTATTTTTTCATTATCACTATTATTCCATCTCAGCTTGTCAATGTGATTATATATATTATATACACACATATACATAGTTCTATATATTTTATATATATCTTTACATAGTGTATGTACATATATGTGTATACATATATATACATATTGCATGTATATATACATATATTCAGTGTTAAATTATTATATCATAACAGAATGTTATCCTAGTTTATAAGGCTATAAATTAGTAGTGTGGGGGGAAACAGTGAGAAATTGTCCTGGTGTAGCTTGTTTTTCAGTCCTTATTTTTTTAATACTTTACTTTAGCACATCTTTTGCTCTTTCTGTCAGCACTGGTGGTCCATAGCAGTGAGAAAAGTCCATGATTGTCTCAGAGAACCTAATAGCGGGCAAGAAAACAAATCTAAAAAGTTTTAACTCTCACTGCTTCCCTTTGGCTGCTGTCTACCCCAGGCTAAAGCTACTAACTCACACCGTGTACTAAGCCTATATAGCATTCCTACTTCAGAGAAGCTTCTCAAAGCTTTCCCTGCCCCCAGCTTTATTGAGATATAATTGATACATAACATCATGTAATTTTAAGACATAAACCATATTGATTTAATACACTTACGTATTGCAATATAATCACATTTGCAGTATTACCTAACACCTCCATCATATCACAAAATTACCATTCCTATATTTTGTGGTGAGAACACTTAAGATATACTCTCTCATCAATTTTTAAGTATACAGTACTGTACTTTAATTGAAACTACAATGCCATGCATTAGATCCCTAGAACTTTTTTATCTTCCAACTGCAAGTTCGTACACCCTGACCAGTATATCCCCAATCCCCTGACCTCCAAGCCCGTAGCAATCACCACTTCAAAGACTATAAGTACAGGTTCAGCAACTTTTTTTTTTAAGAACTTTTACTGAGATACAGTTAACAGACAATAAACAGCATATATTTAGAGTGTACAATATGGTATCCTAATCTCCCAATTCATTCCCCTTAACCCTCCCCACTTTCCCCACTTGGTGTCCATGTGTTTGTTCTCTACACCTGTGTCTCTATTTCTGCCTTGCCTTTCCTCTTTCATAGTTGTTAGCATTTGCCTTATGTATTGAGGTGCTCCTATATTGGGTGCATATATATTTATAATTGTTATCTCCTCTTCTTGGATGGATCCCTTGATCTTTATGTAATGTCCTTTCTTGTCTCTTGTAACATTTTTTATTTTAAAGTCTATTTTATCTGATATGAGTATTGCTACTCCAGCTTTCTTTTGATTTCCATTTGCATGGAATATCTTTTTCCATCCCCTCACTTTCCGTCTGTATGTGTGCCTAGGTCTGAAGTGGGTCCCTTGTAGACAGCATATATATGGGTCTTGTTTTTGTATCCATTCAGCCAGTCTGTGTCTTTTGGTTGGTACATTTAGTCCATTTACATTCAAGGTCATTATCGATATGTATGTTCCTATTACCATTTTCTTAATTGTTTTGTTGTTGTTTTTGTAGGTCCTTTTCTTCTCTTATGTTTCCCACTTAGAGAAGTTCCTTTAGCATTTGTTGTAGGGCTGGTTCAGTGATGCTGAATTCTCTTAGTTGTTGCTTGTCTGGAAAGCTTTTGATTTCTCTGTCAAATCTGAATGAGATCCTTGCTGGGTAGAGTATTCTTGGCTGTAGGTTCTTCCTTTTCATCACTTGAAATATATCCTGCCACTCCCTTCTGGCTTGCAGAGTTCCTGCTGAGAAATCAGCTGTTAAACTTATGGGAGTTCCCTTGTATGTTATTTGTCATTTTTCCCTTGTTGCTTTTAATTACTTTTCTCTGTCTTTAATTTTTGTCAGTTTGACTACTATATGTCTTGGTGTGTTTCTCCTTGGGTTTATCCTGCCTGGGACTCTCTGTGCTTCCTGCATTTGGGTAGCTATTTCCTTTCCCATGTTAGGGAAGTTTTCAACTAGAATCTCTTCCAGTATTTTCTCAGGTCCTTTCTCTCTCTCTTCTCCTTCTGGGACCCCTATAATGTGAATGTTGTTGTGTTTAACATTGTTCCAGAGGTCTCTTAGGCTGTCTTCAGTTCTTTTCATTCTTTTTTCCTTATTCTTTTATGCATCAGTGATTATCACCATTCTGTCTTCCAGGTCACTTATTCACCCTTCTGCCTCAGTTAACCTGCTATTGGTTCCTTCTAGTGTATTTTCATTTCAGTTATTGTGTTGCATATCTCTATTTGTTTGTTCTTTAATTCTTCTAGGTCTTTGGTAAACTTTTTGATCTTTGCATCCAGTCTTTTTTCAAAGTCCTGTATCATCTTCACTATCATTATTCTGAATTCTTTTTCTGTAAGGGTGCCTATCTCCTCTTCATTTAGTTGTTTTTCTGGGGTTGTATCCTGTCCCTTCATCTGGTACAAAGTCCTCTGCTTTTTCATTTTCTCTATCTTTCTGTGGCTGTGGTTTTCAGTTCCACAAGATGAAATAGTGCTGATACTGCTTGATACTGCTGCCTGCCCTCTTGTGGAGGACGCTATCTAGGAGGCTCCTGCATGCTTCCTGATGGGAGGGACTGATGGTGGGTTGGGCTGGATGGGCAGAGCTCAGTAAGGCTTTTATCTGCTTGCCTGCTAATGGATGGGGCTGTGTTCACACCTTGTTGGTTGTTTGGCCTGAGGCTACCTAGCACTGGAGCTTACAGGCTCTTTAGTGGGGCTAATGGCAGACTCTGGGAGGGCTCATGCCAATGAGCACTTCCCAGAAGCCCTGCTGCCAGTGTCCCTGTCTCCTTGGTGAGCCACAGCTGCCCCCCACCTCTGCAGGCAAGCCTCCAACACCAGCAGGTAGATCTGGTTCAGTCTCCTATGGGGTCGCTGCTCCTTCCCCCTGGGTCCTGGTGAGCACATTTTTTTGTGTGCCCTCTAAGAGTGGAGTTTCTGTTTCCCCCAGTCCTGTGGAGGTCCTGCAATCACATCCCACTGGCTTTCAGGGTCTGATTCTCTGGGGGTTTCTACTCCCCTTGCTGGACTCACAGGTTGGGAAGCCTGACGTGGGGCTCAGAACCCACACTTTAGTGGATGGACTTCTGCAGTATAACTGTTCTCCAGTTTGTGAGTCACCCACCCAGCATTTATGGGATTTGATTTTAATGCGATTGTGCCCCTCATACCATCTCATTGTGGCTTCTCCTTTGTCTCTGAATGCAGGGTGTCTTTTTTGGTGAGTTCCAGTGTCTTTCTGTCAGTGATTGTTCAGCAGTTAGTTGTAATTCCAGTGCTCTTGCATGAGGGAGTGAGCACACATCCTCCTACTCCACCATCTTAATCCTATCTCCAGGTTCAGCAACTTTATACATTATTTGTTCTTCCTTGTCTGACTTATGTCACTTATCATAATGACCTCAAGGTCCGTCTCTTTTGTCACCAGTAGCAGGATTACCTTCTTTTTCATGGCTGAATAATATTTCATTGTATATGTGCGTGTGTGTGTAATACACACACACACACACACACATATATATAACCTCTTATTTATCCATTTATCTGTAATGGACTCAGGTATTTCAATATCTTGGCTGATCTCACAATCTCACTTCTGTGTATATGTGAAGAAAAACAAAATCAGGATATCAGAAAGCTGTCTGAACTCCCATATTTATTGCAGCATTATTCACAATAGTTAAATCTTTTCTTAAGTGTTTATTTGTGGGTTTCTTGTTTGTTTTTTTGGTTTGGTTTGTTTCATTTAGGTTTGTTTTGATTTGGTTAGTTCCTAGAATCATTGTATAAGTCTTAATTCTATAGTTTTCCCATGATTGAAACACTAAGGCTATCCATCCTTGCTCATGATGTCTTGCCAGCCTCCACTTTTATCTTAAAAAAAATCAGTTAAGTGTTGTGATAATGATCATAAGCCACTTCATCGGGCTTCAGATCATTTTTATGAACAACTTATTTTTTATTCTGTGCCTTTATAGGTGAATCATTCATATTTTCTCCCAAATTACTTCTTTTAATTTCTTGTTTCTTAAAGAAGAGCATATGACTTTTTCCTTTTTATTCTGTTAAATGTTTCACGTTTAAATCCCATATATCTCCTCATCTTGTGGAGTCAAACTTCCAAACAGCCAGAGAAAGTTCAGCAGTTCCCTTAAAAAAGGTAATGGAGTCTAAACACTAAAACTATGACTTCCAGGAGTTAAATCTAATTTAATTTTCCTCCATCTATAAAGCAACATATTTCATGTCAAGAAAAGCTATAAGTAGTCAGAGGATTACTTGTGTTTATATTGTGTTCAGTGATAGCAGTGAAACAATAACCTAGATGGATTGTTCTTTGTCTTCTCATTTTTCTCATCAAAGATTCAGAGTTAAAAATATGTCTGTGATTCTTAATGGATAAAATTTTCCAGAGACACTTGCATTACCAGAAAAAGAACAAAAAAATTTACGGAAACATAGGAGCACTTCTTTTCTTTGAATATATGTCTATTTATCTGACATTTTGACAGATATTTAATTTCATCTGCATATGGCAAATGAGTATGTTTCTTAGAGATTTTCAGAGGGCAGTTATAATAATGTGAACTCCATGTAATGGGCATGTGAGAAGACTGCTTTCTATCTAGCATAAAATCAGACAGCTTTGTATATACAATCATATAGGTTTACAAATCTTTACTTCCAGATGGTTTATTCTTATATGAATTAAATGAGTCCTTATCTAGACAACCTAGAATTTTTTAGAACAATATTAAGACATGAAAATAAATAAAATGCCTTGTTGTAAAAACATTGTTACCTAGCTCTGGTGGCTACAAGTATCCCAAGAAAGATAATTGATCCCAAATAATATACATATATTCTATGTTATATGTGTGCCATTAAGGACTAAATAGTTTATGAAATAAGTAAATATTTGTTGATGTTTTGTGGTTTTAAAACAGTGTATACTATTTTTCTTTAAATACTTACTCTACATTGGTATTTTCCCTGTATATTTCCAATAAAATCTAGATATCTGTATTTTATCAATTTAATTTTTATATTTCAAAGTGATCTTTTTAGTATCATTTGGGATTTGTTCTTAAGGTAAGGCCGTCAACTTATCTGTGCCAGAGAATACACTGTGTCCCACCTGTCCAGCAAAGAGACAGTTAATCAGACAATGATAACAGCAAGACAGAGGTTCAGATAGTGGTGCTCCAGAGACTCTCTATGAGAGTCTTGGGACTTACATGGAGATATTAGAGTGTACAGTAAACCTCAGCTTGGGGTGAAGGCTGTTGGACTATGGAGCCAGCAGCTTAATGTCTAACTCTCAGTGTGAAGTTGGCCTACAAATTAATAGGGCAATGGCAATATTGAAGTTAGCTAAGACATATAGAAATGTTGCTCTACAAATCACTACATGGTAGAAGTTATATAAGTGGTGTGGACAAAAAAAAAGATATGGGGGGGTTTATCAGTAATAGACGTGAAAAGTTCAATAGGGTATATGCACTTTGAAAGATTAGTTGAATTTTGATAGGTGGGGATAGACAGGAGATCATGTAGTAGTAAATGCTGTTATTGCCTCCCCAACACCACTCAATACCAGGTGATTCATCCAAGCCAATCATAGTTTTCTGTGTTTCAAAGTTTACTCTCAGTTACAGCCAGTTACAAGAGAAGGGAAATCTACTGGTGGGAAAAGGTAGGGCTGGTTTTGTGTAAGACTACATCTTTCTGATAAAAAATCATAGGAAAAGCTGGTTCATCACTTTACTTTGAACCATTCCATGGCTAGGTGTGATGCCCAGAGCTATCAAAGCTACCTCACTACCAGCCTAAAGACAAGGCCACTGCCAAGGTATGTTGATTGAAGATGCAGACATCACTGCATAACCAGTTTAAACTCTCTGGAGCTCAGGCTATCTCTGGAATTATTATACATTGTAACTTTATGAAGAAAAATGTGAGATGTCATTAAATTTAGATAATCAGTGGAATACAGTTCTATCATAAGGTAGAAATATATGTTACTTAGAAATGCTGGAACTCAGAAAGTAAGTCAGGGGTTATATCACAAATTTTACATTATTACAGATAAGTAAAGGGATCAAAATATCTCTTTTTTGATATTTTGAGAAAATGCACTACAAAAAAGAATGGGTAATGCCTATATTTATTAAATAGGAAGCAAAAAAGCATTCCCACAAAAGGAAATTTACAAGTGGTCAGAAGAGACCTAAAATTTTCCAGTATTGCAAAAACAAGGAAAAAGAGTATTAAGAGTGGCATAGAACTGCCAAGGGTATCCAAAGAGTTTTTTCTGAGAGATATTAGGGACCTTTGAAATAACCTTAGAGTTTGCATCCAGTATATCTTTATGGAGCAAAGCAAGGAAGAGAAACATAGTAAGAGACACATAGAGAACCTGTGAATGACTAGGAAATTTTTTCTTAGTCTTCTAAGGAATCATGGCCATTTGAACTCTAAATCAGTTAAGAACTTCTTCTAGTGTCATGTTTTAAATAGTACCATAACATAGTACATGTTTATTCTCAGGCCAGGAGGCTATAGAAATGACTTGACCTATGCAAAGGACCTTTCACTGCTTTTCACTCAAAATTACTTTCTGAATTTAGATTTCCCTTCTGTTGGCACAGGCAGTAAGTAAAGACTTGCACTGCTGAGAGCAGCAGTGTATGTTTTACCTTAACAGATGGTTGCTGTTGAAGCAGATTGAAATCAGCAATGTGCACTTGTTTTAGCATGTTATTTTCATTTTAATTGTGCACCCGAAACCTAGTAAACAAAAATCCCCTCAGGCTAAACTGCCATGTGTGTGTGTGTGTGTGTGTGTGTGTGTGTGTGTAAGATTTTCTGATGCCACAAACTCTGGACGCAAATACCAGATATTAATAATGATAATAATATATTTATATGAACTCTACATTAGGTCTTTCTGACACCACAAATATCTATTGTTTAAGAAAAAGTGAGAAACAGGGAAGAAGTGTAGGAAAGAGACAGAAGATAATAGCTTTCTTAAGAGTTCTCCAGCTTAGGAAGATCAGACACATTCCTGCATGGATGAAATATATAGAAAAAGTAAATGAAGAAATGGTGGAGTTATGTCTTTAGCTGTTGAAGACTTTCTTTGTTGCCTAGCCTTCCAAGTAGTTATGTGACTGTTTAGACTGTAGGTAGCATAGGATCATTCAGTTAAAGGAGATTATAGACACAAACTATGTCAAAGCTCTATCTACTGCCCCATTTCTTTGTTGACTGCAGTGTAAAAGCATATCCAAGAATCTAAAGGGGAATGTATAAGAAATATATGCCCTTTTCTAATCCAATTCATGATCTACTCTTCTAGGTCTATACTTGAAGACATGAATAAATCAACTTGCTTATAATAGAAAAAAATATAAGGAATCTTACTAATACTCGTCAGATATTAAATAGGAATCAGTGTTTTAGAGCCAGAAAAACCTAAAAGATATTTTTCCTAATTTTACATTTGGGCAAAGAAGAATGGGAAGTTCATGGACTGGACTTCCAGTCTCAACTTAGGTTAGTCCCAACTCTATTACATGATGAGTTTTTGAGAAAATTAGTTAAACTTCACATTTTTGTTTCTTCAGCTACAAATTTAACATAAGAATAACATTCTTATAGCATCACAGAGTTATTATCAGTAAACAAAGCAAAATGTCTGCAAATAACTTAGCTCAGGAGTCAACATTGAATAATTACTCTACAAACATTGGTTCTTTTTTCTTTCCTAATTATCAAATATGTAGTAGTTAACTTGATTCCATAGTCTGGCCCAAAAGTCTTCAGAATCCTTTTAAATGAAAATAACATATACTAACATCTTGATGTCTGAGGCCCTTCTAATTCAGGAATAATAACCATGAAGTTACTACACTTGTTTACAAATTGTTTTTAAACTTAAAAACAAATAAAACCAAGAGACTCCATTCAAATAGGTTACTTTTCCCCAATCTCTTATCTCTACTACAGTTGTAGATATTACCAGAGCTATACTGTGCCCTCTTCTGAAATCTCTGAGCTGGTGTATAAAAGACTCCTTCATCCATGGAGAGCCCAAGAAGGAGGCTGCCTACAACTTAACACCCATCCTCTCCAAGCACGTACTAGTGGCTGGGAGAGGAAATAAAAGCATGTCTGAGCAATTCTCCCCTTTTTGTTTTTTTCAGTTTGTCTTGGATTATAAATTTAAGATCCCTTGATATACATTTTGAACATATCTGGATATATTTAGTGTCTTGATAGAGTTCTTAAGTAGTATCAGTATCACTATTCACTTTCTCTTAAAAAAAATTCAATCTATTAGATAGAATAGATTGATTGATAGACAGATAGTTGACAAACAAGCTAGTTGACAAACAGAATTTGCTGTAGGATTTTTGGGGGAAAAAAAGATATTCCTAGATTGTTTAGTTCATCTACTCCATATTAAAGGGAATAATTATAACATGGCCTTGTCTAGGGAGTCTCAGACTCTATGTCTATTTTAGGTTGTTTTGGAAATATGAAAGATCTCAAAGCATAAACTTCAGTAAGTTCTTTGAGGACCAAGACATAGTCATATATACTGTGCATTTCCTGTTCCTAGTACAGAGACTGATGGATAGTTAAAATTCAATCAGTAACCAGTGAACAGAACTAAAGAACAGATTTCTTTAAGTGATTATACTAGGTACATTGGCATCCTAGGAAGTAATTTAAAATATATTTTTAGAAATAAACTTTACTTTTATTGTAACCAAAAATCAAGGCATGTCTCTGCTAAAGAAATTTGAGGAAGTGAATCACTTTTCTGGGTCATGTAGCAAACCAGCTATATTTTGTTGTATTGATAATATTATAGAGACAAGTCTTACCAGTTTAGTTTTTTAAAGAACAATATATTTTCAATTCTGTTCCTGAGACATTTGTCAAATAATAAAGGCTCAACTATTTCAAGTGTCCATTAAACCATTCTTCATTAATTTTATAGAGATCTTTAAATAGGGGTCACAAGTGCAAATGCTACTAGATGCCAAGCACACAATAAAAGAAATGAAATAATTGGATTTAAGGCAGTTGAGAGAGGGTGGAACTGTGAGGAACTGGAGTCCATATGCTCATTTTAAAGACATTTTAAAAATTTATAACACGATACACACAAAAAAGTCAGTGGAACAAATTCTTCATGCAATCTGCTTGTCAGTTTTCAACCTCTTTCTTAACATATTTCACGTGATAAACATTTACCTCATGTTCAGTAATTCCGTTCCTTTTTCCTTTAGCTTGTGTTTCTTTAGTCACATTAAAATGAATTTAAAATTCTATAAAGATAATAGTTTTATTCCATTTTACTAAGTGCTTTATATCTAAATGAATTTTTTATCAATTGTTTATATACATGGGTGTCTAAGAAAGTTGCTTTCTGAAGGTTAATGATGCATAGTTTCCCAGCGAGAGATTTAAGGTAACTATTTCCTATGTATTTCTTCATAGTTTTCTGTATTGATTAAATTTTATAACATATGCATTTATTTATTTACACAATGCAAGCTTATTTATTTACTTTTGTTAATGTTCTACTCATGGATATAGCAGTGGGAACAACATACAGAATTTTCTGTCTCTAGGAAATGTATTCTGATAGTAGGAGACATATGAAAAAATATGAAGAAGAAAGTACAGTATGTCAACTAGAGATAAAAAGAGAAACGTATTAGGGCGTGGTATATTAGCTAAGGTCTGGTAAAGAGACATAACCATATCAGTTATTATAATACAGAGATAATCTACTATAAAGAATTGTTAACTAGTTGTTGAAGATCTTAAAAATTAAACAATTAGGTATTATAGTCATAGCCACTGCAGAAAATAGCTATTCCCTTAGGACTGTAGGCACAAAGGAAAAGGATGGGAATTATTAAAACCTAGATGTTTTTAGGAGAGAGTCCAGAAACCTGGAACTTGGACCTGTGAGAAGGAGATGCTGCTCCCTTACTACTGATGTCTCTGATATTGGAGCAGGTTCCCTATGAGGTATCTCTGACACTGTGTGTTGCATCTCATACTGAGTACTGGAAAAACTGTGAACTAGAACCTACCACTGCCCCCTATTGGTAGAGGCTAACAAAAAGTTAGCTGGCAATGTGTTTTTGCAGAGTTCTGTTCTCTTCTCTACTCACAAAGCAGAATGTAGAAAATATAGGCTCGAAGTTGAGAAAATACTTTAATACACCTCTATTTTAAAATTGTAGTTTTTAAAGTTTTTATGGATTAGTTCGTGCAGGCTCTCTTAAAAAACAATTTGAGAGGAAAGGGAAAGGGGACTCAACTGAGTCTGTCTACAGATTCTACTGTTGTCTTAAAAATGCCCTTCTTATATCAGTATGCTCTACCCTAGGAAGGTGCAGGAAAGATAGTCGAAGTATATAACATGTTATACTGATATGCCTTACTTATTTTCCATTTGAAAAGGAACTTCTCTAAATTCTCTTTCAGTTAGGTCTGAGGATAGACAGCATATATGATCATCCCAAACTGATGAATTAAGTATCTAAAATGTTACATCCTAACTTTCTAATTGTCTGGCCAGGTATTTAGCCATCAGTGTAACAATCGCAGTATCACTGAATTTGTCTTTTGAAATAAATCAGTTGATGTGTAGAAATCCCCTACATTACTTAAAATCTGAAGTGGTACAGTCAGTTTATCTCACTCCTTTCTGTCTAGGATTTATAGTATTTGGCAACTGTCATAGATTTTTGTATTTGTCTAGTAGCAATAAAAATGGTTTATTTTTCCTTCTAATTTGAGTGTGTGTGTGTTTATAAGGAGTTGAATAAAATAATTTATTCAACCAATTTTTAGCTGGCTACTTACTTTCTAAATTATACAAGGTAAAAAAAAATGACTCCATCAGATAAAACATTCAAAGTTTAAAAGATGTGATTTTCCCAATATGGAACCAGTGGTTAGAGAAATAATATCCCTTTGTGCATAACACCTCTAATATAAATCTTAACTCCCCAAATTGAATATTTTGACAGTGAGATGGAAGTGAAAGAAAGGAGAGACGCAAAGAGGGAAAGAAGGAAAGAGAAAGAAAAGCATAGAGGGAGGGAGAGAGAGAGGAGAGAAATAAATTTCTCCTAGAATGATGTAAAATATTTTGACTAATCTTGAAATCACTAGAACATACCAATTTTGATGTATTAGATATCTAAAGTATAAAAATGAGGTAATATATGTTTTAAATTTCTTTCCTGAAATAGCTATAAAATATTTGGCTTTACTTCATGTAGTTAAACAAGGGATCATATATGTATATACACACACACGTGTGTGTGTATATATATATATATAATCTAAGCATAGCTATATTAATAAAACTAATTATATTGAACTTATCTGCCTTTCCTGTTTCTTTCCCACTTAGCTTGGTTCAGAAGTAGGTTTGGTAATCTTTATATTATGGCTACCTAACTATGTTCTTAGTCATAGGATATGAATGTGAAGATTTTGGTTGATAAAATTTCACAATTAGAAACCCGAGATTTTTAAACATTGTTGAACATCCTTAATCCTACTTCAAAATGAAATAAATAAAATGTTATTTACTTATAACACAAAATAAATATTATAGTAAATGTAAAAGATATGTAATTTAAGCCTGTTTGGTCTTTTTTAGTTTTTAATATCTAAGGAGGACATTTTTACAAACTAAGAAATAGTTTCAGTTACTTTTATTTTAATTAATATTTCAATTATTACATGTTAAAAATTTTTAGTTAGTTTTCTTGAGCTTCTAAGCTTTTTTAAATCTAGTAATTATCTATAAAATAAAATTAGTCCTTCTACTTGGTTTCAATTTATGTTCAACTAACTTATACATTTGCAAGATTAAAATCTGTTTAAACATTTACCTCTATTTACATACTTAATTAAACAAATTCACTTATACATTAAGCTACAATCAAAAATTTAATTTATCTGATTATCTTAATCACTTTGAACATCTAACAAGGCAAGTATATAAATTTTATGAGCAAAATATTCCAGTGCACTTAGGTAATGCTTATAAGTGTGATAAACTGTAACTGTAAATTTCATAACACATTAATTTAACCATTCAAGTCAACTTTAAACAAGTACATGCACACAATGCAATGACTCAAAAAATCCATTACTGTATTTGTATTACATAAAGTACATAAAATTGTCAATAATATAGTCATTTCTTCATTCTAGGGTTACAAACACATTCTCTTAATGAAGTGAAGCATAGTGGCCATCTCATACCTGCTGTGGCAAATTTGATTTTATACGGCAGTTAATAACCTAGGGCTATCTTTTGGATCTAGGTGTAGCTTCTAGGGAAATTCTACCCAGACTTGATTTTACTATTTCTTACATAGTTCAACTTTCCAAAGGATGAAATTTCTTTGAGCTTGGATAATCTCACATCCCCTTATCATATCATACAATTTTCCCTTATTCTCTTGCTAAATGTATGTGTGTGTCTTTGGGGGAGGGGGGTGGGGGAGAGGCTGACTGTGTGTTTCTAGAGAGTGTGTAAGGGGGTGTTGAATAAAGTCCGTTTACTCAAACCAAACTTTACCCAGTCTAATTTGGAATTAAACGGGTGGAGAAAAAATGAGAAATTCATCAGGTAAAAATTTAATCCTCAAAGATGTCATTTTTCTAATGTGGAACTAATAATTGGAGAAACATATTTCCATGGGTTTAACAAATTCAATATAAATCTTTACACAGTCCTCAACATTTCTGTTGACTGATTTCACCTACTTAGATAGTTGCTATGCCATCTAGAAGTAGAACCAATCACTTACCATCAAGTATGATGAAATTTAAATGTTGACTGCGAGATAAGTATATTACTTGGATATACTCATATTCAGTAATTTCTATAAAAGACCTGAAATATATTTGTAAATACCCATTCTTTAACATATTTTGAATATCATCATATATTCATGGTTTTTCAAAGAGCTATTGTTTTCTTATTTAATTCTTAGATGATCACACACCTTGTTTACGGAAGCCCCTATAAGCTGACCCCTTTGCATCTCTGAAAATGTTCTTACTGTCTGGCAACAACTCAATTATCTTGTCCCATCTCTATTTTCCCTGGCTCAAGACACACACAGCTCCTAAGAACTTTCTCTTATTTTAGTGAGAATAAGGTTAGCATTGGGGCATTGTGGATGAATAGAAGATTGAGCAATAGGTAAACTACTTATTGGGATACCTTAATAAAAGAACTAGAAAATATTACAAAGTGAAGAGGTTTTTTTTGATGCTTTCAAATTAATTTCTTACAGATAGTGTTTATTTGAATATGAAATGCTTTCAACTTCCCTTTTTCTTTTCCTATCTTCCTTCCTCTTTATTATAGCACCTTATCAACTTTTTACATGAAATATGTGTGTACATTGTAGCACTATTTAATTACTTCATGTAGGATATATACCTAATTAGATCTCATAATTTACATCAGAGATTCAATTGCCCTTTTCTACTTTTTTGTGTTGTTAGTATATCTCATTGTCTACCATCATACCATCCCTTATTGATACTTTATGAGCTCAGTAGAAAAGACATATAGTGTAAGTTTCAATTTGCCACATGTAGGTTTCCATTGTAAAATAACAAGTACATTCTGATTAATTTCTTAGTATATGCTTGTGATTTTAGAGGTTTGAGGGGATGCAATACTCAATTCTCATTCAGCCTTTTAATTTGTCATTATTATTCATTACTTGTGATGCCATTTGCCATGTAATGTTTTTCTTCAACTGAGTTTTTCTTTTGATAGGTTGATTGGCTGCAACATGTTATCTTTTGACTGCTGGTCATTTTCTGAATGAATATTTGCTGAATCAAAAAAATACATAGAATTTTCAATAAACTATGCTGAAATCACACAGTTCTCTGGACATATAGCTTAGTATATTTGTCATAGAGGAAGTACTTAGGTGAATAAAATAGGATGTTTATCTAAAATTCCACAATTATTTCAATTGCCTTAATCCAGTCACCTTTTTTCCTCACCTAATTAACAAATCAAAACATAAAATTCTGATAACAAAGTTGCACAATACAATTAAAGCATTAAGTCCCAAGTCCCAGAAAATCAGAACAGTGAAGCATGCAAAAATATGATTTATAGCGCATTGACATTATCAAAATAGAAAAAAATTTTAGTAATTCTTTTCATCATTTAAAAATATGAAATATAAGGGAAACATTTTATATCAAAGGCTGAGACCTGAGACCATATGCTCAGGGCTATTACAGTTGGTCACCTCTAATTATTTCCATGTATATTCTGACAGTGATAAACTTCCCTTGTTCCCTGTGTTAGCATTTCATAGACTGGAAAGCAGTGGCCAAATAAAACTGATCACAGAGATTATGCATATGACAATAATAATTACTAGAAAATACATTATTTTTATAGAACACAGTTTTTGCTTATTTGCCTAAATTCTATATTTTCTAAAACAAAACTGCTATAATAGTATTTTCAACTAATTTTAAATTATATTTTTCAAGGTTTAAGAAGATTAGACCTCCTAAGGATCACATTTAGTCATCTCAAATCAATTAAAAATTAATTTAACATACAGTATGACAAGCTTCTTCATTTTCTTGTATTCATTATAAATGTAACTGTAAATTTTGTTAGAATAAGAGTTTAAGAGCAAATATTTATGATAGCTCTAGAAATGTCAACTTGAAAAATTTTACATTAATGAAAAATAAGTAGAGGGAATTTTAAAAGATATATATATATATATATAAAATGAGTAAGTCTCAGAAATAGTTAAGGGGAAAATAAATACTTTCTATTAAAATTTCAAAGACAATGTTCTGAGATATAACTCAGACAATACACATTTGGAAATAAAGAATATATTAAAATACAAACAATCATCATAATCAACATCTATTTAATACTTACTAAGTGTTAGAAACTGCTCTATCCTTTACATTATCTCATTAACTCTTCTAATAACCCTATGATTTTTTTTGATGAGGGTACTATGAGGGTACTAAATAACTAAATTAAAAATGGGCATGAAATCTGAATAGACATTTATCCAAAGAAGACATACACATGGTCAACAGCTACATGGAGAGGTGCTCAATATCACTAATCATCAGTTAAATGCAAATCAAAACCACAGTGAGATATCACTTCATACCTGTTAGAATAGCTGTTTTCAAAAAACACAATAGGTAACAAATGCTGGAAAGGATATCGATAAAGGGACTCTTTGTACACTGTTGGTGAGAATGTAACCACATACAGCCACTATGGAAAGCAGTATGGAGGTCCCTCAAGAAATAAGAAAATAGAACAACCATGTGATCCAACAATCCCTCTTCTGGGTATATAGCCAAAGGAAACAAAACCATCTCTTAAAGGGATATATGTCTTCCTGTGTTCACTGCAGCATTATTTACAACAGCCAAGGTATGAAAACAAACTAAGTGTCTGTCAGCAGATGAATTAATAAAGAAAATGTGATATATATATATGTCTATATAGATATATACATATGTATATATATATACACAATGGAATATTATTCAGTCTTGAGAAAGAGGGAAATCCTACAGTTTGAGACAGCATGGTTGAACCTGGAGAGCATTATGCTTAAGGAAATAAGCCAGACAGAAAAAAACAAATACTGCATGATAACACATATAACATGATAACAGTTATATGTGGAATATTATTTTAAAAGTCAAACTCATGGAAACAGAGAGTACAAAACTTGTTTCCAGGGTCTGGAAAGTGGAGAAGCAGGGAGAGAGTGGTAAAATGGTACAAACTGTCAGTTATAAGATGAATAAGGTCTTAGCATCTAATGTATAACATGATGACTATAGTTGATAAGAGTTGAAAGCTTCTAAGGAAGTAGAACTTATATGATCTCACAAAAGGGAGCATAAAAGGTGGATATGTGAGATGATTAATGTGTCAATACTTTCATGATGTATATCAAATTATCATGTTGTATGCCTTAAATATCTTAGAATTTTGTTAAACTCAATAAAGCTGAAAAAAATCACATCTGTTTAATCCTGGGAGCTTTAACCTTCACCATGCCAATTTCCATGACTTATTTTTATTCATTGTATTACAATTGTTCTGACATCTTTTCTACGGACAGATTTTAATGGGAAAATTCTGTAAAATTAACAAGGGAGGAAAGTGTCCTTTTCATGAAATGTGGTCCTTCACCTAACATCTTTACTTTGACCCAAATAGCAGTGTTCTTAGTCAAGCCACATCTTATTCTATCATGCATACTCTTGATTCTTCTTGAAATCTCCAGATCTAGGACTTTTGCATTTTCCTAACTTGCTTAATTGATTAATAAATATTAAGTTTATATATTAATGCTATGACTGGGTTTGAATACTTGACAAAAATATTGATTTGAAGCTTTGATAACAAAGTATTATGATCATATTTTTCCCAGTTAATGAGAAATATAGTTGAGGAAAAATGAAAGATAAAGGAAGAATCATGACTTCTAACATTTGGCACAAGGACCTACCTGTGTACTAATCTTTTCTTTTCTTTTTTTTTTTTTTTTTTTTAACAATAAACTGCATATATTTAGAGTGTACAACTTGATATCCCAATCATGTGTACTAATTTTGAATGAGGGCTGGATATCCAGGATTTTGCTTTTCAGACGTGTAATTTTGGACAAGATTCTATAATTAGGAGGCTACTACTTATTCTCCAGGTGTCTCATTTCCAGCTCTTTCTGCACGTGAATGCTGCACTTCATTGGTAACCATGTAATCTCATGTTTCTTTACTTCCTTCCTTCTTACAATGTTTTATATGGTGTATTTTCCTGGTTATCTTCAACTTTTGATTCAAGTCAGGCATCAATACCTATGATCCTAAGACTTAGTAAATACTCTCTTTGTCTATGCACACACAATTTATCAATACCAATAGTGTCTTATTTTATTGGTGGTATTAATTTAATTTTCATTTGACTCTCTTGTCAGAATGAAATCCTTGAAATTATATGGCCTATTAAAATCATATCTGTAGTGTTTCTGTTTTGTTTGGGTCCTGGATCCAAATAAACCTCCCATAAATGTGAATTCAGTTGTTACTAAGCAGCAGTATTTACTAAACCATAATTTTATAGATATTCATCAAACAAATAAGTATATAGTCATTATATTCAAGCCATCATTGTAGATGTGATATCCTTAGTTTCAGTCTGTAAGGAATCTGTAAGGAACTTACAACGCAGTCTGTATCCTGAGGGAACTTATGACACAAGGAGAAAAGATATAAATTCAAATAGCTATAAGAAAAAAAAGTATATGATAGATGTTATGTCCATGGTCTATTGGAATAGTTGTAAGAGTTCAGAGATTAAATAAGGGAAAGAAGTCATTTTCACCTAGAGTGCTAATAAGAGGCTTCATAGAGAAGGTACCAGTCTTTAAATATGATCCAGCCTATAAAAAATAAAATACAGAATTTGAAGGTGAAACTTGGGGTAACAGGGCTATAAAAGCAAATAGGGGATGGACCTAGAGACTGTCATACAGAGTGAAGTGAGTCAGAAAGAGAAAAGCAAATGTCATATATGAATACATATATGTGGAATATAGAAAAATGGTACAAATCAACCGGTTTGCAAGGCCGAAATAGAGACCCAGATGTAGAGAACAACCATATGGACACCAAGTGGGGAAAGCAGAGGTCTTGGTGGGGGGAGTGAATTGGGAGGCCATATATACCTGACTAATAAGAAAAAAAAATCAAATTGTACACTTTAAATATATGCAGTTTATTGTATGTCAAGAAAATAAAAGTAGTTGTTCATTTTCAAAAAAAACAAAATAGGGATTGTCATAGGCAAATGTATTGAGGTATAAATGTATAAAGGTCAATGGCACAACAGTGTGACTGATGGTTTTGCTAAAGATTGGTCTACAACAAGGGGAGTTAGAGCAGTTAATATCACAACAGAGAACTGAAAGTCTTCATTCTAAAGGCGATAGATTTTGAAAGTGAAAGTGATGAAATTAAAGAGGTGTTATAAAACAAGTAATGTTCAGAACAGGTTGAAGGAAAAAGAGGCAGGCAGCTAGAATAATTTTGTTGCAAAGTGTGAACAAATAAATTCTTTACAAGAGAAGCAGCAGTGGAAATGTAATGGGAGGGATAAGCACACAGTTATCAGTTCCTTCTTAGAAGTGGTAATTCACAGTAAACCTATAGAAATTCTCAGTTTTAACTGGGTTGAACTAAAATAAGAACAGTTTGTCTCCCTTCTGAAGGAAACATATTTCCAAGTCAGATGTTATATTTATTTTTAAATATTTTTATTGGCTTTCTTTTTTCAGAGCTGTTTAAAGTCCACAGGAAAATTGAGGGGAAAGCACAGAGATTAACCAAATAATCCCAGCCCCTACACATCCAAAATTTTCCCAGTTATCAGCATCCCCCACCAGAGTGAAATATTTGTTACAATCGGTAACCCTACATGGACAAATCATAACCACCCAAAGTCCATAATTTACCTTATGGTTCACTCTTGGTGTTGTACATTCTATGAGTTTTAACAAATGTATTGTGACATCAGTATGGTATCATACTGAGTATTTTTACTGCTCTAAAAATCCTCTGTGCTCTATCTATTCATCCTTTGCCCCACCCCAACCCCAGGAAACCATAGATCTTTTGTACCATTTCCATAGTTTTGCCTTTTCTAAAATGTCATATAATTGGAGTCAAACAGTATGGAGCCTTTTCA
Source organism: Hippopotamus amphibius kiboko (assembly GCF_030028045.1). Lineage (NCBI taxonomy): Eukaryota > Metazoa > Chordata > Mammalia > Artiodactyla > Hippopotamidae > Hippopotamus > Hippopotamus amphibius. The sequence continues at coordinate 74,764,838 of NC_080187.1, forward strand.
GACAGCCTCTTTTCACTGAGTAATGTGCGTTTAAAGTTTCCTGATGTCTTTTCATGGCTTGGTAGCTCATTTTATTTTCAGCACTGAAGACTTTTCCATGTCTGAATGTACCACAGTTTATTTATCCATTTACTTACTGGAGGGCATCTTGGTTGCTTCCAAGTTTTGGTGATTATAAATGAATTACAAATTATTAGAACCACTATAAACACCCTTTTGCAGGTTTTTGTGGAGGCATGTTTTCAACTACTTTGGGTAAATACTAAAGAGTTTGATTGCTGGATCCTATGTTAAAAGTATGTAGATTTGCAAGAAACTGCCAAATGTCTTCCAAAGTGACTGTATCATTTTGATTTCCACAGCAACAAGTAAGAGTTCCTGTTGCTCCATATACAGCATTAGGGTGTTGTCAGTGTTTTGGATTTTGGCCATTTTAATAGGTAGGTAATGGTATCTCATTGATGTTTTATTTTGAAATGCCTTGATGACATATGGTATACATCATCCTTTTATATGCTTGACATCTGTAGATCTTCTTTAGTGAGGTGTCTGTTAAGGTCTTTGGCCCATTTTTTAATTGGGTTGTTGCCTTGTTGTTGAGTTTTAAGAGTTCTTTGTATATTTTGGATAACTGTCTTTATCAGATATGTCTTTGCAGTTTTATTTCATTCCAGTCTATGGCTTATTTACTCTCTTTTCCTTGTTTTACACAGGGCGGAGTTTTTAATTTTAATGAAGTTCAACTTATCAATTATTTCTTTTGTGGATTGTGCTTTTGATGCTGTATCTAAAAAGTCATTGCCATACCTTAGTTTATCTAGGTTTTATTCAATGTAATCTTACAGAAATTTTATATTCTTGTGATTTTCATTTACATCTGTGATCCTTTTTAGTAATTTTTGTGAAGGGTCTCTGTCCAGATTTATTTTCCTTTGCATGCTGATGTCCAATTAAGTAACAAGCATATTCTTATCTAGGCTTAAGTAGGCCAAATATATAGCAGTTTTTGCTGTTACATAATCTCAGCTAGTTTGCTCAAGTAGAATGTCTTTATAATGTCAAAATTTCAGTTTCAATGAATAAAGATTCATAGAAGATCAAGCATTCCCCTCTGTCTCCCAATAAAAAGAGTGCCTAAGTTATATCAAAAAACATATCCCCAAACTCAAAATGTTAATTCTTGTTAAGTATGTTGTTTGCCGGGAGTGGAAAGGCTTTTAAATTCCACTTTTACATGTGGATAATAATATCACAGTGGCAATGCTGCAGTCTTTTGTAGCTTTGCCCATTGTTTACTAACCATTCAGGGGTGATTATACCAAATATAAAAACTGGAAACATTTTGTTAATAACTAGACATAAGACAACTTTATATTAGAGCTGTGTGCTATACTTAGCTATAAAATACCTTTTTAATTGAATTTTTATTAAGATAATTGTAGCTTTTGAAGCAATTTTAGGAAATAGTAGAGCTATCATGGGTATTCCTAACTTAATTTCTCCCAATGGTGATATCTTGAAAAACTATAGTACAGTATCACAACTAGATGTTAACATGATATGATCCACCAATATTATTCAGGTTTCCTCAGTTTTACTAGTACGTGTGAGTGTGTGTGTTCTATATAATTTTATAAAGTGTATGGGTTTATATACCTTCCCTCATAGTCCATCACCACTAGGATCTCTGGTATTTTATAAACATACCTATCTCTCTCCTATCCAGCCCTCCTTCTCCCTCACTCACAGTTCTATCTCCTACTATTTATCTGTTCTCCATTTCTAAAGTTTTGTCATTTCAAGGATGACATTATTGGAATCATAGATTAATATTTTGGAGATGGCTTTTTTCATTTCATTTAATTCCCTTGAGATTCATCCAACTTGTTATATGTATCAGAAGTACATTCCTTTTAATTGCTGAATAATATTAAATTGTGTGGATATATCACAGTTTGTTTAAACATTATCCCTTAAAAGGCATCTGGGTTGTTTCTAATTTTTGCCTCATAAATAAAGCTACTGTAAACACTCATGTCCACATCTTTGTATGAACATAAGTCTTCATTTCTCTGGAATAAATGCCTAGGAGTACAATTGCTAGGTTGTATGGTACTTATATGTTGAGATTTTTAAGAAACAACCAAGTTGTTTTCCAGATTGGCTATACCATTTTACATTCCCAGCACCAATGTTTAAGTGACCTAGCTTCTTCCCATCCTTACCAGCATATATAATTTATATGTATAGTATCAAATATATAATGATTTCTTCCAACTCAATAATCAGAAGATAACCCAATTTATAATTGGCAGAAACATTTTTATAGATAATTTACTAAAGAAGATACGTGGATGGCAAATAATCACACAAAATGATCAACCTTATGAGATATTAGGGAAATATACATTTAAACAACAAAATACCACTGCACACCCACTAAGAAAGGCTGAAAAAAGACTTTCTTGTGTTGCTAGGAATTTGCTATAACTGGAACTTTGATACCTTGCAGATGGAATGTAAAATGGTACCTGTTGATAGTTTGTTAAAAATATAAATATAAATATATACTACCTAGATATTTACCCAAGAGGAAAATTACATCTGTATAAAGACTTGTACACAAACATTCATTGAAGCTTTTGGTAATAGTCATGAAACTTAAAATAATCCAAATATCCATTGATAAGTAAATAAATGAATTATGGTGTCTGCACACAATTCAGTGCTACTCAGTAAAAAAAAGACTCAAGCTACTGATACATATCACAACATGGATAGATCTCCATCTTGATGTTAATGCAAGAAGTTAAACAATTCATAATATATGATTCCATGTATACTTAATTTTATAAAATTCAACCTAATCTCTGATTAACAGAACACAGTTTAATTATTGCCTAGGAAATTGGAGTAGGGAGAGGTAGGAGTAACAAATTACAAAGGATTGTGATAAAACTTTGCCTGTGATGGATTTGTTAATTGTATTGATTGTGGTGATGGTGTCACTGATGTATATATATATATATATATATATGCCATCAAATTGTGACTTAAAGTTATACAGTTTATTGTATTCCAATTAGATCTCTAGTGCTGAGAAAACAAAAAAATCTCAAACAGAAAATGTAAAATGTTTCGCATGGCATTTGGTCTATAGCTATGTAACTAAAACCTGTTATTTTCTCTTACTTCTATACCTCTCTCACCAACAGTTTTTCAAATACCTATGTGAAATCCTGCTTCTAATTTGAGGCTGATACTGGATCCCCTCCTCTAAACTCACTGTTATTTAAAATTTCATTGTTGAATAAATCTAGTAATATAAATTATGAAAATGTTTTGTTCTAAGAAGTGGCTTTGCCTATGCCAAATCAAGGATTTACTAATCATCTGTGCTTCAGAAACTGCTAGACAAAAGATTTGAACATTAATCTAATAAAATTTATTCAGTTAATGTGTTTTCACAGTAATAGATTTGCATATGTTGAACCATCCTTGTACCCCAGGAATTAAATCTCACTTGGTAATGGTGTATAAGCCTTTAAATATGTGGTTTAATTTGGTTTGCTCATATTTTTCTGAGGATTTTTGCATCTATATTCATCAGATTTATTGGCCTGTCTTTTTCCTTTTCTTGTGTGTCTTTGGATTTGATATCATAGTAATGCTGGCCTTTAGAAATGAGTTTGGAGGTGTTTTCTATTCTTCCAATTTTTTTGAAAGAGTTGATAAGAATTTATATTAATTATTCTTTAAATTCTTGGTGGAATTCAATAGTGAACCCATTTGATCTTGGATTGTTCTTTGTTGGTTGAGGTGTGTGTGGGCGGGGCTTCAGGTTCAGTAATTTGTAAGATAAAAAAATCAATACATAAAAATCATTGTTTGTATACACTGACAACAAATTATCCGAAAAAGAAATTAATAAACAATCCCATCTACAATAGCATTAAAAAATAAAATGCTTTGGGAGAAACACGACCAAGAAAGTGAAAGACCTGTGCACTGAAAACTGCAAAACACTGCTGAAATGAATTAAGATAAATATAAATGGAAAAAGAAAGACACTGTGTTCATGAATTAAAGAATTATATTGTTAAAAGTCCATTCTACCCAAAATCAAGGCAAATCCTATCAAAATACCAATGAAATATTTTATAGAATTAGCAAAAACAATCCTAAATTTCATACAAAATCACACTAATTTTCCAAACCAATCTTGAGAAAGAAGAACAAAGGAGGAGGCATTACACTCCTGGCCTCAAATGTATTACAAAGTTATAATAATTAAAATAGTTTGGGGCTGGCATAAAACCAGACATCTAGAATACAATGAAACAGAATAGAGAGTCCAGAAATAAACCCACATATATAAGGTCAACAGTTCTTCAGTACAGAATTCAAGAATACACAATGGAATTAGGATATTAAGAGATTAAGACAATCTCTTAAATAAATGGTGTTGAGAAAACTGGAAATCCACATGCAAAAGAATGAAATTGGACCTCTGTCTTACACCATACACAAAAATCAATTTAAGATGGATTAAATATTTAAACATAAGACCTGAAACTGTAAAGTCCTAGAGGAAAACACAGAAAAAGCTTCATGCTATTCGTTTTAGCAATGATTTCTTTGATGTGCCACCACAAGCACAAGTAACAAAGGCAAAAATAGACAAGTGGCACTACACCAAACTAAACAGCCCCTGCACAGCAAAGGAAATAATTGACAGAGTTAAAAGGCAACCTACAGAATGGGAGAAAATATTTCAGATAAGAGGTAAATTTCCAAAATATGTAAGGAACTGCTACACCTCAATAGCAAAAAATCAAATAACCCGATTCTAAACTGAGAAATGACTTGAACAGATATTTCTGCAAAGAAGACATAAAAATGGCCAACAGGTATAGGAAAAGATTCTCAACATCACCATTAGGGAAATGCAGATCAAAACAACAATGAGATATCCCTCACATCTATTTAGGACAGCTATTATAAGGAAAAAAAAAAACATAGGAGGGTGAGTCAAAACTTATCCACACACTGGCTGTAGAATTTATTTTAATTAACTTTTAGACGAGACAAATAATGATGTATTCGACAAAATCTCCTTGCTTTTCAATACACTTTGTCCATGTGTCAACAAGCTTTCGTATTCCCTCATTAAAAAATGTTTTAGGTTGAGCTGCGAGCCACGAATGCACTGCTGTCTTTACTTCTTCATCAGAAGTGAATTTTTGTCCTCCTAGGTTTGCTTTCAGGGGACTAAACAGGTGAAAGTCTAATGGAGCAAGATCAGGACTGTAGGGAGGATGCTTGAACACCTCAAAATGAAGTTTTTGCAGAGTATCGACAGTGTGGACAGAAGTGTGCAGACATGCATTGCCATGCAAGATCAGAACACCCTTGGATAGCAGTCCTCTGCATTTAACTTGTGAACGTGGATGGGCATCTGGCTCCTTCTTGATGGCTAAAACTTGTGTGACCTTCCTTGAACTTCTCTATCCATTCATACACACTTCTTTGTGACAAAACACTTTCTCCATACTGTGCACAAAGTTTTCAATAAATAATGGTACTGCATACACCCTCAAACTACAAAAAATGAATCACTGCATGCTACACTTCTTTTGTGCAAATCACAAGTGGGGCATCCATTTTTGCTGGCACCGCAGTTACAAATGAACTGATGTAACACGTTCAGACCTGCACAGCAGTGACTGGGGAGACAGTCTCCTTGAAGGGAAAGTGCTGGTAAGACAGTGCGGCCAACAGAAGTTTTAATATAACCGTAATACAGATAATTTTTGACTCACCCTCATATTAAGAATTGTTGGTGAGGTTTTGGAAAAATGGAACCCTTCCACATTGTTGGTGAGAAAGTAAATGATGCAACCATTATGGGAAATAGTATGAAGTTTTCTCAAAAATTTAAAACACAACTATCATGTGATTCAGCCATCCCACTTTGGGAATTTATCCCAAAGAATTGATATCAGGATCTCAAAGATATATAAGCACTCACAAATTCATTGCAGCATTATTCACAATAGCCAAGACATGGAAACAACTTAAATGTCCATAGATGGATGAATGGATAAAGAAAATGCATACACTTACAGTGAAATATTATTCAGCCTTAGCAAAGAAGGAAATCCTGCCACATGGCACAATATGGGTGAACTTGGGCAACTTTATGCTGAGTAAAATAAGCCAATCACAGAAAGACATATGTGCATGATCCACTTTAAAAAGGTATCTAAAACAAACTCATAGAAACAAAGTAGAATGGGAGTTGCTAGGGACTGTGGGGAGTTGCTGTTCAACAAGTATGTAATTTCAGGTAGACAAAGTGAATAAGTTCTAAAGATCTCCTATACAGAATTGTGCCTATAGTTAACACTGTACTGTGTACAGAAATATTTAATAGGGTAGATCTCATGTTAAGTCTTCTTACCAAATATACACACAAAAAAAACTAAAAAGCATTTAATCATGATTATAAACTTTTGAGAAAAGTATAATAAAATTACATTTAATTTTAAAGTATATTACTTTTGTAAATTTGATTATGGAAGGAATATGCAATGTAAGTAAGTGTTCCTTTAGGACATTGGTATGCTATTTTAGCAATTCAACTAAAAGATAAAGGAATACAATTTGAAATTATGCCTTACTCTGAAATAATAATCAAAAATTTGATGACAGATATATCATGGTGGTCATTGAGCACTGCTATTCTTCTCCTCGATAGTAAACTTTTAAATAACAAAATGTTAGCCATGGTTATGATTAACTCATACAAATTTTAGTTTGAGCAGTACAGTAAAAGTTAAAGTGATTACTTGAATTTATGAAGTAAGGAATTAAGATCTGACTAGTTCTCTGCTACACAAAGTAATTGGCAAGCAGTGGAACTGGAGACTATACAGAAAAGAGCTCAGTAGTAATTAATGGACTGAAAAATAACATATATCAGGGAAAGTTGAAGGATGTGAAACTGTTCTAAATAAAGTAGAAAACTAGAAAATGACTAAATAGTGATCAGTAAGAATGTAAAAATTCAGTGATGATTAGAATATTAAATCTCTATTAAGAAAGTTTTTTTTTTCTTCTTTGCCTTGGGTTTTTAAGAAAAAAGTTCTTCCTTAAAAGAACTTGAAATAGTGAATAAGCTTATTGAAAGTGGGAAGTTATAGCAATGCTTTCTCTAGAGAATTATAATAAAAAATAGAATATTCTTTTTTTTCTGGAGGCAGTTTATAGATAGTAAGGAATGGAATGAGTGACATCTCCAGTGATCTTTCCATTCTTGAGGTTCTCTGATGTTCAGTTTGTTCAGTCATGCTGAAGTTCATTTCATTTTTGTATCATCAACTGGGGAAATAACTATTAACTGATAGTAGATTTTTTTTTCACCTTCAAATTTGTTGTTTCCCAAGTGATTCTCCAGTTTTATCTGATATTACTCTCTGAACCATTGCAACAATCTAGCAGATATAAGGTCAATTGATTACATTACATTTTGACTCAATATGTTTGAGAACAATTTTTTAAGAAAAATCAAAATGTACATTTTGGTGTGCTTCTCTCAATTCCCTTATTAATTAAATTTTAACATATTATGCAAATCATTTTGATGATAACTTTTTATACTTGAAATTTTGCACATATATTTTTATGCTATAAAAACTTCTGAATATCATTTGATTGTTAAATAATATTTGTTTGATGGATATAGCATATCTTAAACCCATCCTCATATAGGATATTCAAACTTTTTAACATAAACACTTTTGCAATGCATATTTTTATGCATTAATCTTTTTTCTGTCTTGCTCCACTACTTTGAATTATGTTCTTCAGCAGAATCTACAATATAAGAGAAATTGTTGAGTCAGAATCTTTTAACACTTTTCAGATTCTCAGGGAATATTGCCAAACTACTTTCTATAAATTTGAGACAATAGCCTAATGATATATTTCCCATGTGTATACCCTCCTTCAAATGTATAGGATATTCTCATATAACAATGAAAAACTGTTAATTTGAAAAGCAAATTAATGTATTGTTATGCTTTCCAGTGTTAGTGAAAGACAACCTATTGACATTAAACTATTTTTTAATGGGATTACCATAGTGAAATACCACAGTTTCAAAACTAATTGATAAAGTATTTGCACATACATATGTTAGTACAAGATGGCACCTGGAAATCACCAAATGAGTTTATAAGATTTATGAGAAAGGCTTCTTCAAAACTGTTATCTTAAGTATATATCAAGATTCACGGCGCAATGTAATAACGTGAAGTAATGTGACAGTAGTCATAATTATATTGAAAACATAAGCACTTCAATGTAAAAGGAAAGAAAGACCTAAATAAAACAAAACATAACAAAAATGGTCTCTCATTTGAAATTCAAGAGGATGGAGCATCCATCAAAGAATGCCATTCTTCTACACTCTTCAGACATGTGTGAACATCTCTTCATGTTCACAGGTTTTCTTTTACATTTCATTTCAAGCCTTTAATTTCCACTAGACATCCTTCTTTCTTAGCTTCCTTTACCTTTAAAGAAATTTTGCAGAACAGAACTTATTCCCCACATTTCTGATATGAAAATCTGGAAGTGTGTTAGCACTCAATTCAAGGGGCAGAAACCCAATTTGAACTAGATCAAGCAAAAGTGGATAACATATTGAAGTAAATAGCCAAACTACAGAAAGGATAAGGGTGGAGATGGGCTTAGTGATAACTAACCTTTGACAGTTACATCATCATAATCATTTCTATCATTTTTCTCTTGGTACTTTCCTACTGAAAAAAAAAATAGATGAGGGTGAAAAGAAGGTAGAAACCATTCGATTGATTCTTGCATTTTCACACTTTTGCATAGAGTTAAAGTAAAAGTTTTTTTGTCCAATCCCTGTTTGGAAAACATGATTAATATTATTAAACTTTTTGTTTTTTTTGTAAGGGAAATACAATTTCATTCTGATTCTAGATAATTTGAATAGCAATAGATCAACAGAAGCATAAAACAATTGATCATATCAACAAATATCTTAATTTGAATTGCAAACTCTCTAACTACTATGAATCACATCCAAATAAATTCAACAATTTGTATAGTATAGGGACAAAATGCAGTTGGTTCTGTAGTGCCATCACTCTACTATAAAATATCTTTTGGAGTTTACCAAAGTGTTCCTTATTACCAAACCTAATTTCCACATGCATATTTCATCTATATGAAGTCTGTGCATCATTAATACTTTTGTCCAGTACTAAAATTGTATCCTTCCTTGATTTAATAGGTAATATTGTGAATGTCTCTTATCTCTCTGACTATTCTTTTGTTTTCTTTATTGTTGGTTTCTGATACAGCCCTCTGAATTGTAGGGCTCTCTAAGGCTGTAACATTGTGCATTCCTCTGTAGTCAGTCCTGTGGTGGTTCTCCTTCTTTCTAGCATCTTTAACTCTCAATCTATGCAGATGCTACTGCAGTAAAGACACTACTGTGTCAAATAGGTTATTTTTTTTCTCCTAGGCACACAGCTAAACTGCATTTCCCAGCATCCTAATGGAAGCTGAGTCAAATCCATGGGGCTATGTTGGAAGTGATAGATACTAATTCTAGTCTTGTCCCCTGAAACATCCAATACACTTTTCACAGGTTCTTTCTTCCCTGGCTGCTAAACTTATGCTGTTTTAAGTGGATGATTTCATAGCCCTAAAAGAGGATGGAATTGTGAAACGAAGATAGCCTAGGTCTCTGCAGGAGTATTCAGTGTGGATTCTACCTTAAACTTACCTCCCATCCTTCCAATATTGTACTTCCAACATTAAAGTCAGTCATGAGAAAGAAACAAATAGTTATTATTTGAAACCACTAAATATGGGGCTTGTTTACTGTAACAGTTACCGTATACTGTCTGTACAGTATCCCAGTCTTTATTTTTAACTCTGACCTCTTATAGATCCATATTTCTAGGGTTTTTTTTTTCTGGATATCTTTAACTTCCTGTTTTCTTGGTTCTGAACATTAAATAATTTTTTTTCCTCAAAAACTAGTTCTTTTTCTTAACTCTTCTGCTTATATTAGGGACATAATTATTATTACATTTTAATAACACTAAAATTTTTTCCATAAGTGTGTCCCCTTTTTCACTTCAGGGCTTTGTATTTTCATCAATGAATCTTTAATAACTGGAACAGTGTATGACACACAATAGGTGCTTGATAAATATTTTCAAATGATTGAACATATTTTTTAAAATTACTTCTGCAAAAGATGCAACCTTAAAAAAAATCAACCATCTTTAGATTTTTCTTAACTCTTGGTGGAAAATTCATAGATCTGACAGACCTTACAGTGTCTAAATTATTCAAATTTCTTTCACCTATCTATCCTTTTCCTTCTCCACTTATTCTCATTAATTCATATAAATGGTGATGTATCTGGAGTCATATAAAATGCTTCACTTTTCTCCCTGCATACTATCAAGTGTTCCAGGCTAGGAGTCCCCAACCCCCAGGCCATGGACCAGGAGCAGTCCTCGGCCTGTTAGGAACTGGGCTGCACAGCAGAAGGTGAGTGGCGGCAGGCAAGTGAACAAACTTCATCTGCTGCTCCCCATCACTCTCCATCGCTTGCATTACCACCTGAACCATCACCCACCCCAGTCAGTGGAAGAATTGTCTTCCATGAAACTGGTCCCTGGTGCTAAAAAGGTTGGGGACCACTGTTCTAGGCTATGCTTTATGTCGTTGTGAGATCAAACTTTAAAAAGCCAATCAAATCAGATGATTCCCCTAGTTAAACTTCCCATTGTTTACCAAATTTAAGACAGATGTCATACCTCCTCAGGTTCTCCCATAACCTGTTCTCGATCTACCTTCTTAGCCTAGTTTCTCCTACAGGGAAACATATTCCAAATAGCAAAAATAATATTTGCTATTTCTTATAAAGAAATCAGGTTTCCCTGCCTCTGTGAATCATCCCCGGCTATTGTCTCTACTTGGAATACTTCTTTCTCTGGATAATATGTCTGAATATAAATGACACCAACCTGAAGAAGTCTTTCTTACAATCCCAATGAAATGTGATTTTTTTCCTTCCATTATTTTCCATAAAACTTTCTGTTCCCATAAAGGTACTATTTCTTAATGATTAAGGTAGCTGAATCTGAAACCAACTGCCTGGGCTTCATTCGTGGCACCCCTAGTTAGTGGCTATGACATATTGGGCAAATTATTTAACCAATTTTTTTTCCAGTATATTCATTAGTAAATGATGGATATTAATGGTATTGACCTCATTAGATTGCTGCAAGAATCAAATGAGTTAATAAAAGTAGAATACTTAGAATAACACTTTGCATATTAGTTGGTAGTACATAATATTTGAAATTTTTATATATTGTTGCATAAAACTCAAAACTTATGTTGTTTGCATCATCAACCAGCAAATTTCTCTACAATACACATACCTATGACTGCAAACACAACTAAATGTATTAAAACATGGATATTGCCTTTCCTCTTTTTATGTCAATCCTTAATACTTAGAATGACTTGCTTTTACATATAATTTTTGATCAGTATATATGAAGAATTATCTTGCATTCATAATGTGTCTTTAGAGTATCTTACAAGCATAAAAAAGTTTTCAGAACAAATTTGCTCCAATAACTAGTTCTTTCATTCAGCAAACATGTAAGGAGTACTCACTCTCTGCCAGAATTTCTTTCTAGGCCCTGAGAGTACATTACATGGTAAGTGTGTTATGTTGAATCATGAACTCTAAAGATATCCATTCCTTAGTCTCTAGAACTTGTATATTTCTTTATATGGCAAAGGAAACTGCAGATATGATTAAATTAAGAATCTGAAAATATGACAAATGTTCTGGATTATCTGGATAGGCACAGTGTGATCAAAAGTCTACTCATAAGAGAGAGGAAGGAGGGTCATAGAAGACAAGATATGATGATGGAAGTAGAGGTTGGAGTGATGTATTTTAAAGATGGAGGAAGAAGGCACAAGCCAAAGAATGTCAGCAGCCTCTAGAAGCTAGAAAAGACAAGAGATGCAGAGTCTTCCCTGGAAACATATTCTTCTTCCAGAAGGAACACAGACCTCTGATACCTTGAATTTTAGCCCTCTAAGACTCATTTTGGATATCTAGAACTATATGATAGTAATTTTTTCAATCACTGTTTATAGTAACATTACAGCAGTAATAGAAAACTTATAAAATAGTTACAGTAATGCTACCCTTATATTCTACATCCACATGGTCATGTTCTCTCATAACCCCCTTCCACATCGTTATTGGGCTTGATCATGGAATTTACTTTGGTCAATCATACAGTAACAAACATAATACAACTAGAAACTTGTATATAATATATTTAAACATGTACCCCCTTGCTTCATGGAAAACTTCCTGCTACCCTGTGAAGAATGCCAAGCTAACATCTTTGAGGATAAAAGAATATAACCGGGTAGATGTCTCAGTTATCCCAGATGGCCCAGCTCTGCCAGCCAGAATACTCATGTCCCAAATTCATGAAGAAACAGAGAAATGCCAAAGCCTTGAGATGGGATCTTGTGCGATTTAAACTATTTGGATGAAACTGAGTAAGGAAAGGACTAGTAGCAGGGAATGAGGTCACAGGGATAACAGGGCCAGGGAAGCCATTGTGTGTATTTGGATTGTATGTGGAAAGATAAGGGAAGCCACTAAGTAGCATCATCTGATTTATATTTTAAATAATAATTCTTGCTGCTAAACAGAGAATAGACTGCAGCTGGGCAAGGATAAAAATAGGAACTCCAATTAGAAGACTTGTAACAACCCAGTCGAAAGATGATGGTTGTTTGGACCCTGATGAAGACAGTGAAGACAGTGAAACTTTGTGAGGTTCAGGAATGTTTTGAAAGCTGAGCTGGCAGGATTTGTTAATGGATTGAACATGAGTTGAAGAGAATATGGTTTGTCTTATTTGCTAATGTAGCATCAACCAGGGCAGAGTAGTGGTTTGGGGAACAGATAAATTAGATTGCAGTTTTGAACATGTGAAGTTGGTGATACTCATCAGACATCTAAGAGGAGTTGGTGAGAAGGGTAGGTGCCATTGTTCCATAAGCAAAGCCAGAGTTCAAGGAAGAGAAAGGTCTGTGTTGGAAAAGAGCTTTTCTAGGGAGAAAGTGAATGAAGGGAAGAGGAAAGCCCTGCAACTGAGTCCCAGGGCTTTCCAAAGCTGAGACCTTGGGAAGAAAGGAAGGAAACAGTACTTTTGGAGGACACCGTAACCAAATTCTGTCTACCACTATGTTCTATGTAATTTCCACCAAAAAGTCTCATTCAATTTCCTATTTTACAGCTGGGAATAACCAAGGTTTGGGGAAGTTAAACAATTTGCCTAGTATCATAAGCAAAGTAACTAGGATAAATTCCCAAGCCTCAAGTTTTAAACACGTATCCAATTATATGTAAAGAATTGAGCCACATAGCCATCATTTCCTGTTCTTCTTCTGTAGAATTATTCACTGCAAATTCCTAAAGTTTCAGTTGTCATACACAATGTTATTCGAGATTGGAACTCCCTAGTTGCTCTGTATTTTTCTAACCACAGAACCACTCACAGCTGGGATATGATCCATTATTACTTATTCACTACTATACAAGATAGTTTATCCAGAGCATAAAAAGAAGTGAATAAGGCTGTTGGAAGAGAACAGTCACATTACAACAATTCAGCTTGGTTATTACTGCATCACTTCTCCCCTGTTGGTTATATCCTCTCAATTGTCGAGCATTATCCTACACTTTAAACATCCTTTATATTTGGAGGGACTGGAGAACATTTCATTAAAATTATCATAAACCAACAACTAATGTCAGCTATAAATAAGTTCACTGTGTAAGCCAATAGAATATAAACGTTTCCTACTCTAATATAAAAAGGTGAATAGGATGCGTGGGGGAGTATTATTGAATCCAGAAGCTCAATTTTATTCTCTCTTTTCCTATTTCAGCTGTTGAAAGAGAGAGAGGGAGGGAGGGAGGGAGGGAGCACACACATACAGTTGCTTCTATAGCAGATTTGAGCACTTTGGCTTACCTTAATTTAAGCTCCACAGCAACTAGGATTTAGGGTGTAGAGAATGCTTATATTGACAAAAACTTTAAAACATTTAGAAGCAATCAATGCATCATCAACATCATTTAAAACCAGAGACAAAATGTGGCTCACTATTGGGCTACTCATAAGACATGTCCAGGGTCTCTATCTGTTGTGATTTAAAACAAGCTCATATATGCATATGACTATATTTGCATATATATTAAATAATGGCACCTTTATTGGATGCATGCTCAATTTTTTTTTGCTAATAAGAATAAAGCATTGGAAAAAATCTAGATACTATTCTGAAAAATAAATTTGCGGGCAAGGCACACTATGTTCTTCTCCACTTGGCCCTAAGCTGTGTTCAAGGATAGCCTTAGAACACTGCAGTCCACCCTCCATATCTGCAGGTTCACATCCAAGGATTCAACCAACCACTGTAAATAGGACAGCCGAATGTACTATATACCATTGTATATAAGGGACTTGAGCATCTGTGGTTTTTGTTACAGGGATCCTGGGGGGCTACCGAGGGATGACTGTATTTTCTTCCCTGCTACAGCCATACAATCCGGTAGCCTAGGGTTACAACATTAGCTGAGGGTTGTCAAATTAGAGAGGTCAGAGAGAGAGGAGTTAAGAATTACTTCATGGAGATTTCTTTGCCCTTAGTCTCAGAAACTCTAAATCATTGTTTCTGAGTAGTGTTCTAAAAATCTGCTTTTTTAACAAGTGCATTTTGAAAAGCACCAATCTAACCACACTTATTGTTACTCTTCCCTTCTGAACCCTTACTTATTCCATTCCCATTGCTAAGAGTATTGTTTATCCTTTCGGGCAATTAACTCCTAGTGATATTTGAAGTCCAAAAGCTACATCCTTTCTCTCTGTAATAATCTTTCCCCATTTGTGTTCCATTAGAATTTTGCATGTGTCTCTATTTTATTTTTTATCACAAACTAGAAGCATCATCACCAGGGAGCTTGTTAGAAATGAAGAATTTCAGGCTCCACCCTAAAGTTACTGAATCACAATCAGTTTTTAACAAGATCCCAAGCTGATTCTTATGCACATAAGCTTTTTTTTTAAGGTTCTATGTCTCTCTTTCTCTTTTGGTAAAACAAGAATTTCTTCTAAACTGAGATTGAGTCTTAGAGGATATTTCCTCAGCTCTTAGCACAAAATCAAATATATATCACTATCGATGTCTTAAATTGGAGATACACATGTAAAAGAATTCTTGTTACTACAAAGAAAGCAGAAATGTAAAAATATAAAGAAAAGAGAGTATAAAGATGAATACAAAACAGGAACAAAGAGGTGGTTTTAAAAATTATGATATAAGCAGAAATCTAAGATACTTCATTTTCAGATGAAATCAGTTTAAAAGGATTTGTTGCCTTTTGTATCATAGCAACCTCATACAAGCAATACTTAATGTTACTTGGTTAACTTAAAATTTTGTAGTCTATTTGACTGCAAGTTTCAGTGTCAGAAAGGTGTTCTATTATAATAGCACAAACCATTACCATAGACACATTAGTAATTTCTTTACATTAGTGATTTTAAAAACAAGTTTGTAAAGTTTCTTAAAAAAATCCCTAATGTGGGTTCAGCTGCCTTTAAAATGCTGATTAAGGCGTCCTGGGTTGTGGCTAGGAATATGCATGGTTATCTTGCTCCCCAGAAGATTCTGATTCATGTAATCATGAGAGCATTTGGCTGAATATGTTATTTGTTACGGGTTGAATTATGTTCCCTTCAAAATATGTTGAATCTTCAGGACCTCAGAATGTGACCTTATTTGGAAATAGGGTTGTTATAGATGTAAGTAGTTAAAATCAGGTAATATTGCAGTCAGGTGAGCCCTTCAGCCAATATAACTGGTCCTTATAAGAAGAAGAAAGCGAGAGACATGGGGAGAGTGGCAGGTGAAGAGGGAGGCGGAGGTTGAATGCATCAACAACACAGAAACCACCAAGGACTGCTGTGTCTTCAGAAGTTAGGAGAGAGGCGTCGAACAGATGCTCCTCAGAGTCCTCCAAAGGAACAAACTCTGCCGATACCGACACCTTTGGATTTCAAGGCTCCAGAAATGTGAGAAAGTAAGTTTTCTTTTATTTTAAGCTACCAGGTTTGTAGTACTTTTTACGCCAGCCTTAAGAAACATATATTATTTTTGTTTGTCTTCAGTGAACTGGAGTACCACTCTTGTCCTTACTGTCACAGAGAACAAAAGTTCTCAAACATTAGGGTAAGTACCATGATGTCATGTGCTTGTTTGAAATTACTGAACTCTGTATCAACAGAATCTGTATGGCTTGTTACTGGGCGTCTTCTCCCTTCTGATAAGCTCACCTGCTGATTACTCTTTAAGGTTTGAGTTTGCTACAATTAATGTATTTCATTGAAGGTTAACTGGTGATACAAAAATAGTATAACATTAAATTGCATCTCTCTCTCTTTTAAAATACCATAGAAGGAAATGAAGTAAGGCTTTGTATCCAGATCTTACTTATTTCAAAGTCTGTGTACTTTCTTCACTGTGGTAGAACTTTACCTTGAAGGCTCTTTGTGGGGGAGGGGATGTGGGGGAAGGAGGGGATGTGGGGGAAGTAGGAGATGTTAGTTTCCCAAGCTTGTACTGGCAGAATCTGAACTATATTGAAACCTTTCCTGTGGAGAGAATTTATTTTTGTTGTTGAAGTTTTGGAACTTGTCTGCAGGAGATAACAAGCAGAGGAGAAAAGCTGAAGAAAAGGGCCTCTTTTATGAAGCCTTGCTGTGTTTGCAGGCATATGGGGCAGGGGGCAGGGGAGAAGCCCGTGTCCTCTCCTGAGCACAGAATCCAGCACCAGTGTGGCAAGCTGTAGGGTACAGTAGCATTTGAACATGTCTGGATGTGGCATCCCCTGGAGTATTCAAGGGCTCAAAGGTATTCGTGGAATAATTGAATAAATAACTCAGGAAGCTGGATCAAAAGTGATAAATGTGGCAGTGGTATGAAAAAATCAGTGGGTAGGATGGTTTGGAAATTTTTGTGTGACACCCATTGTGAAGCTACCAGAAATCATTTGGAAAATTTGGGTTGTTCAGAATTTTTCATGTCTGGTAATCAAGCTGGAAAAGTCTCCAATATACAACTTGATTAGAATATATGTGAAAAAATTATGTACTTACATGTGTAAACCTATATTATTTGAATCTCTTTCTCATGTAAACACAGAAACACATTTTAAATTGCTGAAAGCTGAAAACAAAAATAAGGATTCTTAATCCTCAAAATAATTGGTACTATAAGTGGAAAAGCACTTTTTCATATTTTCAACCTACTAGAATCAGCACAAATTTATTTTAAGAGCATTTAGAGTTTGGCCCCTTATGCTTTGAGGATACACTAACATGTGAGATAAATAGTTACTGATTTTATGAACTCCTGTTTGGGAATTCAAACCAGAAAAAGTTTGTTTGACATGTGGCATAGTTCAGTTCTCTGATAGAAGAAAGAAAAAAATGTTGTAGGAAGTGCATAGGTGTGTAACTAAACTTGATATGGAAGAAATGGGGGAAAAGAGCTTACAAGAGATGGTGATGTTTACACTGTGTCAGAAGATGAGTAAAAAACCGTGACTGAAGACTGTGTGTGTACATTTGTGTATTTGCATGAATGCATTTTGTGGTTACATCAAGGGTAGGGATGAAACAAAGCTGGACCTAATAATATGAGATGTTCTACCTCATTAGTGATCGTAAAAATGAAGATTAAGATAAAAATAATATTTTTCATCCCTTTAGTAGGCAAAAATTAAAAAGTTTGACAGTTTTCTGGCAGAAAATGTGAATCAATAGGATTGCTTATACATTGCTGGTAGGCATGTGCATTAGTACAGCTGTTACAGAAAACTGAGGTTACTTTGTAATCTAACATACACTAATATGGTAATTCTAATTTTAGTTATATACCCTCCACTAACAAAAAATTTTGTAGTGACACTGCTCATATGGGAAAACAATTAAGTGTGCCTTAAAAAGAGGATTATTATTCATTTAATTCTATATAATTGAGGTCCAGTGAAAGGGGAAAATTATGCAGAGATTTATAATCATGATAAATAGATTATGTCAGCTGTGTTAATAATCTTGACTGAAATGGAAGCAGTAGGAGTGGAGACAAGGGAAGGAAAGGATGTTTAGTTATCAGATACCATTGACAGGATTTGTTTACTGGTCTAGGGAGTGAGAAGGGAGGAGTTTATAGGACGAAAGGGGTTAACTCAGTTCATGGTAGGGCCAATTATTAAGATACTAAATACAGGGAAGGAAGCCAATGCAGCAGATGGGAAGAGGAGAGAGAGTGATTGAAATATAAATGTTAGCTTTTCTTATGTATCTCACATTCATTTGCAGAGGACTAGGTGTTGATAGTTTCTTAGGATGTTTAATAGGTACTTTAATGAAAAAAAAAATACTAGAGTGTTTGGAGGTTTTGTTTCTACATTCTGCTTAAAACTGAGACGTTGATAATTGTCATGGTATTCCTTGCATCGTGGCTCAATATTTTTTAAACATAGAAATAGGTTGCCTATATATTTATTTCAAAATAAGAGAAGGATGTTTTCTTCTGTTTGTATCATTGTATATTCATAGACCACTTTCTAAAGCTCTGTTATCATTCCTGACACTTCAAAGGAGGATATTATCCCAAGTTGACACTTACTTTAATCTGCATATGGGAGGGTTTGTTTTTCTCTTGTTGATCCTTGAAGACTTTCATTTGTCTCTCCCATATGGCAAAAATGGGTACATATTTTGTGAGCATCTGCAAGGCAATATTTAATACCCTCACATTCCTAAGAAATTATGTTCAAGCTGACACATGTTTTCACAACCAGTGTAGTTAAAATGTGTAATGTCATGCTGTCTGAACCAAATAAGACTCTATTGTCAGTTTTACTGAATGTTACAAATGTTATCTGATGCTCTGTAATTTACCATGGACAAAACTGAATAATTTATTTGACCATTCAAAGAGTTTCTTTTTTGATTACTATGGGGTTTTTTTTTCTATTTGATTCAAATGTTAATCAGAAAAAAAATAGAATTAGGATGAAGGTTGATATACAAAAGTGAAGTATTAAGCAGATGACACCATGAACTTAGTGTTTATATGCCTTGTTCATACTAGATGTGACTCTAAATTCTTGGGTGTTGCAATTTAGAGATTTTTTTAACCTTGGAAACAAAAATTCAATCCCCTGATACTTCTTTTGGTGTTCGCCTCAGAGTCCAATTATAGGCCACATAATGAAATAACTACCATTGCTTCAAGTTTTCAAACCAAAATTGTGTTGCCAGTTGTCAAACTCATTATTCAATCATTTTACCTCTGGGAAAAAAAAATCAGATGCTTCCAGAATTTAAATCCAGCATTAAAGGGCAAATGTGTTTTTTCATCATTGAGAGTATGTAAATAGACATACCACAGGAGACAGTACTCAGTTAGATGCATTACTTCTTCAGTGCTTTTTACGAAATCTGTTGTATTGCTTTAACTTCATATTTTCTATACTAAACTGAGTATGATACACGTAATACTTCCCCAAGGAAATTTTGTAAATAGTATGGAGATCAGTAAACACTGCCATTAAAATCTCTTTTTTTTTATTCCTCTAAATTAAGGGTCAGCAAACCTTTTCTGTAAAAAGCCAGATAGTAAATATTTTAGGCTCTTTGGGCCATAGTATCTCTATAGCAACTACTCAACCCTACCATGGTACCCAGAAAACATGTCTAGACAGTAAGTAAACAAGTGCATATGATTGTGTTCCAAAAAACTTTATTTACAAAAACAGGCAACAGGGTTCATGAACCATAGTTTGCCAACTCCAGCTCAAATCAGTCTTATTTTTCTACTGAGGAGACAACAACATGCTTTTACCCTGGGTAAGAAACAATTATTAAGTTATAGAAAGATATTAGTGAGCATTGTGTAGCATATGCACAAAATTGAATATTACTGGTAGAATCAAGGAAGTATCTTCTGTGTATTGGAAACATTTTAATTCACCTATTTTTTCATCCCCCCTATACTTAATGAATACTAGATATCAACCTTTATGTTAGGAAAAGGAGAAATAATGATGGAAATAAGTAGACACAGTTCCAGTCTAAGGAAGCCTGCATTAAATGCTTTGAGGAACACACCTGTGTGCTTTGAAGTAGTATCCTCTCCTATAAGAGGTAAAAGAGTTAAATAAAAATCACTTCATTTTTTTCCCTTCTTTTTTTCCATCTTGGATCTCCAAGTCTTTCCATATCCTAAGTAGCAGACTTGGCTATTTATGGCAGGGATCAGTAAGGTACAGATGAAAGAGAACAAAACACTGTCTTATAGATAATGGAATTGCTGTATAGACAACTTATAGAATTTGATTAAAGTCATGTCTCAAATGATGATGAAAATGGTGGAAATACATGTTGTAACTTCATTTCCCAATCTATCTCAATTCACTTTTCCTTAGAAAAGGTTAAAAATAATATGGGCAAAATTCATAATTTGGGGGCACCTATAATTTTCTAAGGACACTTTAAGGTGCTCTATATAGGTTACCTCCTCAATCTTAAATAACAACCATCTTAGGAGTTTGGAATTATTTTCCACATTTGCCTCATATTAAAACTAAACCTTAAAACAATGCTGAAGCCAAATCACATTAGAATTCAGGTCTTCTTATCTCAAAAAAAAAATATGGTTCTTACTATATAACTCAATTACGCACAAGAAATAAGCACATTTAAATTATTGTAAGTACTGTTAAAACATAGCAAACTTTCTCAGTTATTAAAAACCTAAGACTTGAGTTATAATAAACAGGAAACATCATGCTTTTCTCATGTTTTTGAATTTGTTTTTAGGAAAGTGACTCTTCAGGTGTGACTTTTTTTTTTATTGTCCTTTGCAAATAGCTTTGATAACTACTCAATCACAATAGTAGAATAGGTACTTAATATAAAATATTAACAATATGAGCTAGTGTTTAAAGATCTATTTTTCATATAAAACAAGTCAACTACTTTCTCTGGCACTCAAGACATAACAATCTGCCTACTACCGGAGCAAAACCCAGCTGTAAGGATTTGTGGAGAAATTTTGTATTAATCTCTGACATGGCACCTCTAAATGCATTTTGCAGAGAAATTTGACTTCATGGGATTTTCACCTAATTGCAAACTAATCACTGTGGAAGAAATAATTCCACTCTGTCCACTATGCCAACCTCACAGAATACTGATTAGAATTCAAAGAGAAAATGCTTTTACTATACCCAGCACAGTGCCTAAGATTTAGTGTGCTCCAACTCTCACTTCTGTTGCTAAGCTAAACATATTTTGTTGTTATCTGTAAGAAAATTAGGATAAACTTAGAATCTTCATGTTTCCTTCATCTTAAAAATTTAAGTTTGATAATTCTATTGTAATTATATAAGCTGCAGTGTTTAATACTTATCAATTTCAGCTCTAGCCCCATACTCTTACAGATTATTTTGATTGAATTACATCAATTTTGTATTTGAGTTATCTAAGTGTTATTTAGATAGTTATTAAAATATTATTTACCTAGAATAAATGTATTTTTATTGTTATTTCTGTGTAGATTACATATAACATAGATCACTTTGGATTATGCAATATATGGCCCTGCTGTATACAAGATGCTCATGTTGTAAAATTATCTTGGTTTGGAGTCAAGAATAGTACATCATTCTAATATCCTTGTCTCCTTAATGCTTATGACAACTCATTATATATACTATTTCCATCTTTAACATGTGAACTACTTAAAAACTAAAGTATTTTTTTTGAGTTTTCAAACACAAGTCTGAGCCTTATGTGTGCATGAGAATACTATACTTGAATTAGCATCTTGAGTTCCTATTCCATGAATAATGAAAATTTTCCCATTCCAAAGTGTTTTGCAATATATAACCCAAAGAAAAGGGTTTATCTCCAGTGCTCCTATCAGTTTTAACTGAGTGTGTCTGTGAATAACAATGAGATATTTTCAAGGTTTGAAATATACCTTTTAAGCACCGCTATCTGCCTCTGTGTAAGAGATCTGTTATTTGGCTATTCTAAGTGACTAGTTCCTGGGAAATTGGTTCAAAAATGTTTAACCATCTCTATAGGTAAAATTTTGATAATAATCTAACCAAAGGTTTAATACCCTGCTAGAAGATTTCCACTATAGGAAGTTCTGATATTCTTCTAGGCTAGGTGTTCTAAGGATGACTGAAAAGGTGGATCTGAGTTGTCATGGTTTGATGATGGGTAATTGTAGACAATTTAAGTAAGGTCATCCTACAGTCATGTATTTGATAACAGAATTTTTGATTCTGGAAAGATGGAAAAAGATTACCATATCTATCTTTTAGGGAAGTGGATTATAAACCCATTTACTGGAGAGTTCATTCATTTTCTCTCTTGCTGTATTATTTTTTCCTTCCCTACCTTGTGTAGCATAAGAATAACCTCAGACTTGCATTGTAAATGGGATAGGTATAATTTGTCAAGATAAGTCGGGATCAGCCTGCCTTCTATCTTTCTGTTTTGTAGCTCACCTCATACAGAGTGTAAAGAAACCTTTAAAAAATGCCAGTGTACCTATATATATATATTACTCCCAACTAGCTCTTGTTTTCCTCTTACAAGGCTTCAAGAACTATTGGTTTATAATACCACCCTCTTCTCCCACAAAATTCTCAGGTATTTTCTGAGCTGCATATTTTTCCTGAAAAAAAGTATTGATTACTGTCTAATGCACATTACTCTGTATATTTTTATATTTGTAGGTAATATACTCCATCCAAGTATGGCACAAGGTTTCCATCGGTAATGCACTCCCCTTTTCGATGCAAGTCTGAGGCATTTCCTTATTGTATAAACTAGTTATCTAGAAAATTGCTATTATTTCAGAAAAGTACAATTTTTTCAAATTATGTAGGGATTATGTGCTCTTAAGGGTACTTTGAAAATGACAGGTTTTCCAAAGAAAGTCTTAAAAGCATTTATGGGAGTCCAAAAAAGTGCTTTCAGTAAGAGGAA
Source organism: Hippopotamus amphibius kiboko (assembly GCF_030028045.1). Taxonomy (NCBI): domain Eukaryota; kingdom Metazoa; phylum Chordata; class Mammalia; order Artiodactyla; family Hippopotamidae; genus Hippopotamus; species Hippopotamus amphibius. The sequence continues at coordinate 74,788,090 of NC_080187.1, forward strand.
AAAAACACTTTGATTCTATTAAATAGATCACCAAAATTATTCTCTATATGGCTTCTCTTGGAAAGTCATGTATTTCCTAGTTCTTTTCATTTCCATTCCCGTAATTGTCCTTCCTAAGATTATTATCTGTAATGCAGTTTTGATTACATTAATGAACTGGTCTTTGGGAAATATTCAAAAACAGAAAAGTAATAGAAAAAGAAGGGAGACCAACTGGAAAACTCACCCTGTTAGCAGGTTTTCAAGTAGGAGTCTAGCTCTAGAATTTGCATCTATGATTAAATCATCATTGCAGTTTACTCACCAGAAGCATCTTGAAAATGAGGCATAGCCTCAATTTTAAAATTTTCCATATTTTAAAAATGTTCTATAATTTATGGAAATATTTATTAATACATTTTGTTTATCTTTCTGTTTTAATCCTGGAGACATAAAAGTGGGCCATGAAATAAACAATTTGTTTTTCAGAGGTAATCAGTGGGATTCAGAAGTTCTTGCAATCAATAATACAGTTTTGTCTACAAGAGAGCACCTGATTATTAATCCTTTGGTCTACATTAAAAAAAAAAAAAGAGTATAAAACACCTTTGACACATTATCACAATGTAGTGTCACTAATATAAATGTTAAACAAAAGTTTTAACATACCAGTAAATGAAAGAGACCTTAAAATTAAAACCCAAGTCAGTTTCATGTAATTTATGTAACCTATAATCCTAAAACTAGATCAATCATTTATGTACTTCAGATCATTTCTTTTCCATCCATGGCTGGAAAATTAAAAAAAAAAAAGTGATGACTAAACTATTTCTTAAATTATTTCTGAACACAGAAGGGTAAATAGCAAAATTATCTACCACTGAGCATCATTTCTGTGTGTTGTTTTCACTGATGCACCATGCTTTAAAATTGGAGGAGACCACAGCTATGATTACATAAAGAGAATTCACAATGTATTTTGATATTTTAATGTATTTTGCAGGGTCTAAGAGCTTCATATAATTTTGTATAATGTCTCAAAATGAGTACCTGCCCTAAAGTGTTGTGTACTGAGCACTTTGAAGTTACTATTAAAATATTAAAGGTAGAACACAGTACCAAAAAAGTTATGCCATCCTGCTATAGTAATTACTATACTCTTTAAGTGTACTGATTTTTTCATACATATTTAATCAGTTCTCACATATGCAGGTATCCCTCTGTATCCATGTGGAATTGGATTCAGGACCCTCAGCAGATACCACAATTTGCAGATGCTCAAGTCCCTTTACATAAAATGCTGTAGTATTTGCATATAACCTATGCAAATACCCCCCATATTTTTTTTTTCCATGATGCTCTTCCTGCCCTCCTTATATAAAGGACACAGTCATAGTTCAAATGTCGTCTTCCCCGTAAAACTCTTCCCCATTGGCAACTTTCTTGCGCTTCCTTGATACTCCATGCAGGGACTAAAGTGTACACCATTTCGGTTATTTCCCTTATTTTAATATCTGCAACTCCCGGAAGTATTTTGTGTAATCCTCAGGAGAATGGCCTATACTTGATTTGTCTTTTCATCTCCAGTAGAGCCAATAGATTTTTTTTCATTAAAGTATAATTGATGAAAACTAGTATATAAGTTACAGCTGTACAATATAGTGATTCACAATTTTTAAAGGTTATGTTCCATTTATAATTATTATAAAATGTTGGCTATAATCCCTGTGTTGTACAATATGTCCTTGTAACTTCTTTTATACATAATCGATTTTACCTTTTAATCACCTACTCCTGTATTGCTCCCCTCTTCCCTCTCCCCTCTCCCCTTTGGTAACCACAAGTTTATTCTCTATATCTGTGCATCTATTTCTTTTTTTGTCACATTCACTAGTCTGTTGTAGTTATTAGATTCCAGATAAAAGTGATATCATATAGTATTTGTATTTCTGTCTGATTTATTTCACTTAGCATAATGCACTCAAGTCCGTCATGTTGTAGCAAATGGGAAAATTTCATTACTTTTTTATGGCTCAGTAGTATTCCATCATGTCTTTGTGTGTGTGTGTGTGTGTGTGTGTGTGTACCACTATTATCCATTCATCTGTTGATAAACATTAGGTTGCTGCAGTATCTTGGCAGTTGTAAATACTACTACTAGAACATTGGGGTACATGTATTCTTTTGAATCAGTGTTTTTATTTCTTTTGGATGTATACCCGGGAGTGGAATTACTGGGTCATATGATAGTTCTATTTTTACTTTTTTGAGAAACCTCCATACTGATTTCAACAGTAGCTGTACCCATTTACATTCCCACCAATAGTGTATGAGTGTTCCCTTTTCTCTACATACTCACCAACATTTGTTATTTGTGCTGTGTTTGATGATAGCCATTCTGATAGGTGTGAGGTGATATCTCAATTTAGTTTTGATTTGCATTTCCCTGATTAGCAATCTTGAGCATCTCTTCATGTGCCTGTTGGCCATCTGCTTATTCTCTTTGGAAAAATGTCTATTCGGGTTTTCTGCCCATTTTTTTAATTGGGTTTTTTTTTGTTTTGTTTTTGTTTTGATATTGAGTCCTATAAACTGTTTCTATATTTTTAATATTAACACCTTATTGGTCCTATCATTTGCAAATAGTTTCTCCCATTCTGTAGGTTTCCTTTTCATTTTGTTCATGGTTTCTTTGGTTTTAAGATTAATTAGGTCCCATTTGTTTATTTTTGCTTTCATTTATTTGCTTTAGGAAACATGGTGAAAATATTGCTATAATTTATGTAAAAATATTCTGTTTATGTTTTCCTCTAGGAGTTTTATGGTTTCTGGTCTTATGTTTAAGTCTTTAATACATTTTGAGCTTATTTTTTATATGGTGTTGGAGAATATTTTCATTTCATTCTTTTACATGTAGCTGTTCATTTTCCCAGCACCACTTATTGAAAAGACTGTCTCTTCTATATTGTATACCCTGACTCCTTTGAGGATTAATTGACCATAAGTGCATACATTTATTTCTGGGCGCTCTATTCTGCTCCATTGATCTATGTGTCTGTTTTTGTGCCAGTACCATTTGGTTTTGCTTACTGTAGCTCTGTAGCATAGTCTGAAGTCAGGAAGGGTGATACATCCAGCTCTGTTCTTCTTTCTCAAGATTGTTTTGGTTCTTTGGGATCTTTTGTGTTTCCATAAAAACTTTAAAATGATTTGTTCTAGTTCCGTGAAAAATGCCATTGGTATTTTGATAGAAATTTCACTGAATCTGTAGATTGTATGGGTTAGTATAGTCATTTTAATAATATTAATTCTTCTAACCCATGATAATGGTATATCTTTCCATATGTTTATGTTGTCTTCAGTTTCTTTCATCAATATCTTATAGTTTTCTGAGTACAGATCTTTTACCTCTGTAGTTAGGTTTATGCCTAGGTATTTTATTCTTTTTGATGTGATGCTAAATGGGATTGTTTCCTTAATTTTTCTTTCTGATAGTTTGTTGTTAGTGTATAGAAATGAACATCTTTCTGTATTGTATGCTGCAACTTTACTGAATTCATTGATGAGCTTTACTAGTTTTATGATAGGTCCTTAGGATATCCCATGTATAATATTACATCATTTGCAAACAGTGACAGTATTACTTCTTCCTTTCCAATTTGGGTATCTTTTTGTTTTTCTTCACTCTTGCTGTGGCTAGGATTTTCAATACTATGTTGAATAAAAGTGGGAAGATTGGGAATTCTTTGTCTTGTTCCTCATCTTAGAGGAAATGCTTTTAGCTTTTCACCATTGAGTATAATGTTAGCTGTGAAATTGTCATATATGGCCTTTATTATGTTGAGATAGGTTCCCTCTATACCCACTTTCTGGAGAGTTTTATCATAAATGGTTGATGAATTTTGTCAAAACCTTTTTCTAGTCCATTGAGATGATTTTTTGGCTTTTAGTCTTCAATTTGATAACATGGTGTATCACATTGATTCACATATATTGAAAAAAACTTCCATCCATGGGATAAATCCCACTTGATCATGGTATTTAATGTATTGTTGAATTTGGTGTGCTAATATTTTGTTGAGGAATTTTGTGTCTATGTTCATCAGTGATAATGGCCTGTAATTTTTTCTTTCTTCCCCTCGCTCCTCCCCTCTTTCCTTGCTCCTCCCCTCTCTCATTTGGAAATCAGGGTGATGCTGACACCACAAAGTGAGTTCAGAAGTGTTCCTTCCTCTGCAGTTTTTTGGAATAGTTTGAGAAGGATAGGTGTTAACTCTTTTCTAAGTGTTTGGTAGAATTCACCTGTAAAGTTATCTGGTCTTGGACTTTTGTTGGGAGTTTTTAAATTACTGATTCAGTTTCAGTACTGGTAATTGGTCTGTTCATATTTTCTATTTCTTTTTGGTTTCATCTTGGGAGATGGTACATTTCTAAGATGTGTCCATTTCTTCTTGGTTGTCCATTTCACTAGCATGTAGCTCATAGTAGTCTTTTATGACTTTTTGTATTTCTGTGGTGTCAGCTGTAACTTCTATTTCATTTTTTATGTCATTCTTCCTTTACTTCAGAAGCTAAAAGTATATCAATTTTGTTTATCTTTTCAAAGAACCAGCTTTTAGTTTCAGTGATCTCTCCTATTGTAATTTTAGTCCTTTTTATTTACTTCTGCTATGATCTTTGTGATTTCTTCTACTAATTTTGTTGTTTTTTCTTTTTTCTCTAGTTACTTTAGATATAAATTTAGGGTTTTTTAAAATATTTTTTCTTGTTTCCTGAGGTAAGCTTGCATTGCTATAAAATTCCCTCTTAGAACTGCTTTTATTTCTTTAGGTTCATCGTGTTTTTTTTCATTTGCCTCTATGTATTTTTCTTTCTGGATGGGTTTATAATTTTTACTTTATTTTTTTATTTTACTTTTTAAGAACTTTTATTGAGATATAAATGACATACAATAAACTAATTAAAGTATACAATTTAACTTTTTTTCTTATTAGTAATGTATATAGGCAATCCCAATCTCCCAATTCATCCCACCCCAACCACCCCCCACACCACTTCCTCTGTTTGATGTCCATATGTTTGTTTTCTTATTTGCCTCTTTGTATTTTTTAATTGTCTCTTTTGATTTCTTCAGTGATCCATTGGTTGTTGTTTTTGTTTTTAATTTTTTATTTGATTTTATTTTTATCATTTTTATTATTTTTTGGCTATGCATCAGTTTTCTCTAGTTGTGATATGTGAGGACTACTCTTCATTGTGCTGGGTGGGCTTCTCATTGCAGTGGCTTCTCTCATTGTGGAGCATGGGCTTTAGGCATGTGGGCTTCAGTAGTTGTGGCCCATGGGCTCAGTAGTTGTGGCTTATGGGCTCTAGAGTGCAGGTTCAGTAGTGGCACACAGGCTTAGTTGCTCTGCAGCATATGGGATCTTCCTGGACCAGGGCTCAAACCTGTCTCCCCTTCATTGGCAGGCGGATTCTCAACCACTACACCACCAGGAAAATCCCCCATTGGTTGTTTAGTAGCATATTGTTTAGCCTCCATGTGTTTGTGGTTTTTGAAGTTTTTTTCTTGTAGTTGATTTCTACTCTCATAGTGTTGTGGTTGGAAAAGATGTTTGATAGGATTTAAATTTTCTTACATTAACCGAGGCTTGTTTTGTGGCCTAGTATGTTTCATGTGCACTTGCAAAGAATGTGTATTTTGCTTTCAGATGGAATACTCTATAAAGGTCTATTAAGTCTTTTTGTTCCTATGTGTCATTTAAGGCCAGTGTTTCCTTATTGACTTTCTGTCTGAGAAAATTTCTGAATGAAAATTTTTTCATTCAGAAATGAGCTGTCCATTGATATTAGTGGAGTGTTAATATCCCCTATTATTATTGTTATTGTTAATTTTTTCCTTTTTTGTCCATTAATATGTGTCTTATATATTGAAGTGCCTTTATGTTGGATGCATATATATTTTAAATTGTTATATCTTCTTCTTGGATTAATCCCTTGATCATTATGTAGTGTCCTTCTTTGTCTTTTATAACATTATTTTAAAGTCTATTTTGTCTGAGATAAGTATTGCTACTCTGGTTTTCTTTACATTTCCATTTGTATGGAATACATTTTATAATCCCCTCACTTTCAGTCTGTGTATGTATCTAGATCTGAAGTGAATCTCTTGTGGGCACCATATATATGGCTCTTGTTTTTGGATCCATTCAGCCTCTCTCTTTCTTTTGGTTGAAGCTTTTAGTCCATTTACATTTAAGGTAATTATCAATATGTATGTTCTTATTACCATTTTGTTAATTATTTTGGATTTGTTTTTGTAGGTCTTTTTCTTCCCCCCCTTCTCCTTTTGTTCTCTTATGATGATTTGATGATTATCTCTGGTGTTACATCTGGATGTCTTTTTTGTTCTTGTGTGAATATCTGCTGTAGATTTTGGTTTGTGGTTACTACACACATGTGAGCATGATTGTTTTATGTTGCTGATCTCTTTCAAGTGCATTTTAAAAACCTTGAATTTTACAATCCTCCCCTCACAATTACTGTTTTTGTTATCATATTTTATATCTCAGTGTTTTGTGTATACCTTAACTGCTTATTGTGCGTATAGGTGATTTTACTACTTTTGTCTTTTAAGCTTCCTGCTAGCTTTCTTTATCATAAAGACCTTTATTTATGCTTGTCTTTACCAGTGAGCTTTTTCACTTCATAATTTTCTTGTTTCTAGTTGTAGCATTTTTTTTTTTTTTGCCTAGGTAAGTTTCTTTAACATTTGTTGTAAAGCTGGTTTGGTAGTGCTGAACTAATTTAGCTTTTGCTTTTCGGTAAAGCTTTTCATCTCTTCATCAGATCTCAATGAGAGCCTTAATGGGTAGGGTATTCTTGGTTGTAAGTTTTTCTCTTTCATCACTTTAAATATATTGTGCCACCATCTTCTGGCCTGCAGATGTTCTGCTGAAAATTCAGCTGATAGCCTCATGGGAGTTCCCTTTTGTATTACTTGTTGCTTTTCCCTTGCTGCTTTTAATATTGTCTCTTTATCTTTAATTTTTCTCATTTTAGTTACAGTATGTCTTGGTATATTTCTCCTTCAGTTAATCCTGTATGGGACTCTGCATTTTCTGGACTGGGGTTGCTGGTTCTTTTCCCAAGTTATGAAAAATTTCAGCTGTTATAACTTCAAATATTTTTTCTGCCCCTTCTGTCTATTCTTCTGGGAACCCTATAATGCAAATATTAATGTACTCAATGTCATCTCAGAGGTCTCTTAAGCTGTCTTCATTTCTTTTCATTCTTTTTTCTTTTTTCTGTTCAGTGGCAGTGATTTGCACTACTGCCTTCCAGCTCACTGATTTGTTCCTCTGTATCATTTAGTCTACTATTGATTCCTTCCAGTGTCTTTTCCATTTCAGTTATTGTATTCTTCATCTCTGTTTGGTTAGTCTATATTTTTGTTAAAAACTTCCAACTTCTCACTCTGAGCATCCATTCTTCTCCTGAGTTCTTTGATCATCTTTGTTATTATTACCCTAAACACTTTCTCAGGTAGATGACCTGTCTTCACTTCACTTAATTCATCTTCTGGGGTTTTATCTTGTTCCTTCATCTGGAACCTGTTCTCCTGCCACCTCATTTTGCCAAAATTGCTGTTTGTATTTTTATGTATCTAGTAGATGAGTAACATTCCCCAACTTTGGGGAAGTGGCCTTCTGTAGGAGACATCCTGTGCATTGCAATAGCACACTCCCTTCTTGTCATCTAAGTTACATGCTCTAGGGATTCCCCATACGAGCATTATGTGAGTCTTGGCCCTTTAGTGGGCAGAACCATGCCTAAAGGCATGTGTAGATGTGGCTGTGGGCTCAGAAATACTTGAGACAGCCTGTCTGCTGATTTCTGGGGCTGTATCCCCATCCAGCTGATTGCTTGGCATGAGGTATCCTAGCACTGGGGCCTACAGGCTGTTGGATGGGGCCAGGTCTTGGAGCTAATGAGCTAGATGGAGGTTCCACAATGGGGTCTGCCAGTACCACTGTCCATGTGATAGTAGGAACTCCCAAGAATGGCTGCTGCTAGTGTCTATGTCCTCAGGGTGAACTGCAGCTGCTCTGCTCCCCACCTCTCTAGGAGATTCTCCAAGACAGGCAGATAGGTCTACCCTGGACCCTATTAAATGGTGCTTTTGCCCTGGATCCCAGAGCATGTAAAATTTTGTATCAAGTGTGAAGTCTCTATTTCCCCCAGTTCTATGAGACTCCCCAAATTAAACCCTACTGGCCTTCAAAGTCAAATGCTTTAGGACTTAAAAAATGCTGAGAACTCTCACTCCTGTGGAAGAACCTCTTCAATATGATTATTCTCCAGTTTGTAGGCCACCCTCGGGTATGGGACTTGATTATATTTTAAGCCCCCTGTTCCTAACCATCTCATTGTGGTTCCTTCTTTATGTCTTTAGTTGCAGAAGATCTTTTCTGGTAGGTTCCAGTCTTTTTCATAGATGGTTGTTTTGCAAATGGTTGTAATTTTGGTGTGCTTATCAGAGGAGGTGAGTTCAGGGTCTTTCTAATCCATCATCTTAGCTGAGCTCCAATAGATTCTCTCCAATATCCTTTAAATCATCTCTAGATTATTTATAGCATGTAATATCATATTATAATACCAAGAGTGTAATGCTATATAAATAGTTGTAAAAGTAATAGAAATGCTATGTAAATAGATGTCTGCTCATGGCAAATTCAATTTTTGCTTTTCTGAATTTTCTTGAATTTTTTCCCCTGAATATTTTTGATCTGCAGTTGGTTGAATCTGCAAGTGCAGGACAGATGGACTTGGAACCCATGGATATGGAGGGCCCACGATGCTAGATATTATTTGACTTTTTTTCATAATTCTTCCCCTCCCTGTTTTTGTGTAACCCACATGGTACAGTTCTGTATATTTTGGTATATGTGATTGTGTATGAGAATAATAGCTGTGCTTATGAAAATTAGAAAGGAAATTTATTTTTGCTCATGATTAATGGAAATGTTCAATCAGTCAGTAGTTGGAAAATAAATGACTATTAAATAGTGTCCCAATGTAGTTGAAATATCAGAAGCTAAAATGCTTGTGATATATAAATTTATAAACATAAATTTTTCCTTTTTTGCCTCAGAAGCAGTGTACAGTTGTGGCCTATGTTGGTGTTTTTCAGTGAAGTGAAAATAGTGATGTATCATAGGTATTTGTGTGCACTGAGGATTATTTGCCAAATATTAATCAGTCATTGTATGCTAATGCCTTGGAAAATCCTATACCACCTGCACATGTTCAAAGTATCTTTTCTGGACACTGATAAAGATGGCTTAGAAATCTTGAAAGTGTCCACAAAATAAATATGAAAAAAAAAACACAAATAAGAAAAGGTACATTTATGAGGGAATGGAGAAATGAAATATTGTGATGCAATGATTACAAGGCCTGTTTTATTTTCTTGCAAATCCTGCAGTTGATGGCTTTGCTGAAGAAGACTTGTAGGCCCCAATATAGTCAAATACTCAAGGTGGTCTTCAGAGAAGCTGTACTTATATCCACTATATCTGTGTCAAATCCTAAACCTGTAAAGCTTTGTGTGGGGAAATTACCTCTTTGATAGAACACAGGTGTGAGAGGGAAAGATAAAAGGTGCATTTCTGGTTTTCTCTGACCTTTGAATCCCTCACAGGGCTGTTTTCTATTCTAGCCTGGCCTTGAAAAGTGTTTAAGATCCAATTGGTACTACCCAGGCTGAGGGAGAAACTAGTACCAAGAACTCCACATTTTCTCTTTTGTTTCTCAGTGATGACAAGCAACTGTCAGAATAAACAGCACTGAAAGGGCACAACTATGATGCCCAGCAGAAGAATAAGAGAAACATATATTTCACTTGCATGGCTACTGAGAAGCTATGAAACTGTGAACTGCACCATTCTTTGTATTCCTCTGATCTGTATTTAACAAATGAATATTATTTTCCCCAAAATTATTTCTAAATATATGTGTACATTCAGTGACCAATTTTAAAATCAATTGAATGCAATTTGAATGTTTTTTTTATAAAGTATATATACATTCTAACTTAAGCCCATTGGTGATTTTTTTTATTATGTTGGAATAATGTAAAGAGTTAGTAGATGATACATATCTTTGAAAACATTTTTAATGGTTAGGATGTTAAGTGTGACCCTTTAGTTTAATTCATAGAGGCTCTTAACAAGAGAATAACCCTCATAGAGTCATCTGATAGTTTAAAATTAAATTCATCTGTTATGCTTTGTAATATCTGCTTAGCTAAAAAAGATTCTGAAACAATTTGTTTTACATCTCCAAAAATTTATACATTGATGAAAATAAATTACTTGAATGATGTCATCTGTGCCAACTTTAAGAAAAAAATATTTTTAAAGAATAAAATCTCCTTATAGGCTTAATTAAAAAATTATTGGAATATAGTTCACTTAAATTTTGTATTAGTTTCAGGTGTACAACAAAGTGAATCAGTTTTACATATACATATATCCACTCTTTTTTAGATTCTTTTCCCATATAGGTCATTACAGAGTATTGAGTTACCTGTGTTATATGGTAGGTCCTTATTAGTTTCTATTTTATATATAGTGTTGTGTATATGTCAATCCCAATTTCCCAGTTTATCCCTCCCCTCCCCATTTTCCCCCTGGTTTTCTACATCTGCAAGTTCGTTTCTGTTTTGTAAGTTCATTTGTATCATTTTTTTTAGATTCCACACATAAGCAATATCATATGATATCTGTCTTTGCCTGACTTACTTCACTCAGTATGACAATCTCTAAGTCCATCTCTGTTGCTGCAAATGGCATTATTTCATTCCTTCTTTATGGCTGAGTAATATTCCAGTGTGTGTGTGTATGTGTGTGTGTATGTGTGTATAAGCACATCTTCTTTATCCACTCCTCTGTCAGACATTTAAGTGGCTTCCATGTCTTGGCTATTATAAACAGTGCTGCAATGAACATTGGGGTGTGTGTATCTTTTCAAATTATGATTTTCTCTGGATATATGCCCAGGAGTGGGATTGTTAGATCATACGATAGTTCTGTGTTTAGTTTTTAAAGGAACCTCCATACTGTTCTCCATAATGGTTATACAGATTTACATTTCCACCAACAATGCAGGAAGGTCCTCTTTGTAGATTTTTTGATGATGGCCACTCTGACCAGTGTGAGGTGATACCTCACTACAGTTTTGATTTGTATTTCTCTAATAATTAGTGATGTTGAGCATTTTTTCATGTGCTTTTTGGCCATCTGTGTGTCTTCTTTGGATAAACGTCAAATTTAGATTGCCCATTTTTTGATTGGATTGTTTTTTGATATTGAGCTGCATGAACTGTTTGTATACTTTGCAGATTAATCCCTTGTTGGATGCTTTGTTTGCAAATATTTTCTCACATTCTGTGGGTTGTTTTTGTTATGTTTATGGTCTCCTTTGCTGTTCAAAAGGTTTTAAGTTTAATTAGGTCCCATTTATTTATTTTTGTCTTTGTTTTCATTACCGTAAAAGGTGAGTCAAAGATATTGCTGCAGTTTATGTTCTGCCTATGTTTTCCTCTAAGAGTTTTATAGTCTGCATTTAGGTCTTTAATTCATTTTGAGTTTATTTTTGTGTAGTGTTAAAGAGTATTCTAGGGACTTACTAGCTGGCACAGTGGTTAAGGATCTGCCTGCCAATGCAGGAGACCCGGGTTCGAGCCCTGCTCCAGGAAGATTCCACATGCCGTGGAGCAAGTAAGCCCATGTGCCACAACTATTGAGCTCATGTGCCGCAACTACTGAAGCCCACGCACCTAGAGCCTGTGCTCTGCAACAAGAGAAGCCACGGCAATGAGGAGCCTGCACACAACAAAGAGTAGCCCACACTCATCGCAACTAGATAAAACCCGTGTGCCGCAGCAAAGACCCAACACAGCCAATAAATAAGTAAATAAATAAATTTATTTTAAAAAGTGTTCTAATTTCATTCTTTTACATGTAGCTATCCAATTTTCCCAGCACCACTTATTGAAGAGATTGTCTTTTCTCCATTGTAAATTCTTGCTTCCTGTGTCATAAATTAGTTGTCCATAGGTGGGTGGGTTTATCAGTAGGCTTAATTTTTAACATAAAAACTAAGAAGAAAAACATGAGGCAAAGATTCACAAAGAAGACTCTTTTTCATTTTGCACACCATAATCAAATTCCACTTTTGTAGTGTATTTTATATATCTGTGTATAATAATATATTCCTTATTACTGCCTTATTTTTTTTCCTCCCTGAACCAGATCAATAAATTATTAGGATAGTGTACCATATCTGAATATCAATACTTTATATATTAGTGAAGTTAAATTTCTTGGAAAATCTACTAATGGATCTCCTTTTAGGAAATGATGAAATGCAATGATGCAGAATAGCTTTGTCGTAGATAATAACTGGGTTCATATCCTGGCTCAGGCATTCTAAATGAATCTTTAAATGTGTTAAAGTTGGCGCTTTAGTCAAGACTAGCGACATACTTAAATAACCTTCTTTCCCTTCCCTCCCAAATTCCACACCCAAATCCTTAATCTCCATACATTTCACCTCAGCTGCCAGGAAAGGCAAAAACAAAATAAACACAAAAACAAGTTGAAAAAATAGTGTTTCTTCTAAATATTTAAATAAAAGCACAATTAAATGATCTATTCATATTTTCATAGGATGGCAAGCCTCTCAAAATTGACCAAGGAGATGCTGCCATTTTTCAAAGTAAAAAAACGTATTTATTAATATATGCTGATAGCAATGAATGTTGTTTGAAAACTCTCTAAGTAATGCTTATTAACTCTATTGTCTTTTAAAATTTTAAATACAGCTATTAAAATCCATGAGTAAATGATTGTATATTTTAATTTCCACAAATGATTATTAATTACATACTTGTATTTACATCAAGGAAATGAATGTATACCAACACAATGTATAATATTTTATTTAAAATAACTAACACTTTCCATTATATAGGGCTTAATAAAAGCCTTTCAAAGTATGTTTTATCCTCTCAAAATACTGCAACAGGCAGATGCTATCCTTATGGTAAAAACAAACAAAAAAACTGCTTATAGTGGTTCAGTGACATAAAAAGCAGTGTATAATCAATGAGGGAATTAGAATTTGAAAATGAGAGAAGTTTTGAGTCCAATCTAATCTCTTTTTTAGAACAATAATTCACAAAATTTTAAATTTTCTCTGTATTCTTAAGGTTTGACTATGTTATATAAGCATACTAAATGAGATTCTCTGAAGTAATTTCAGACTGTTATTAATATGTATAAAGTCACTGATTCATTTATTTAATTCAAAGACATTTAATTGTCACTGCCTTCCAACTACCTTCTTATTACATGCCTACACGTAACAAAGAAGTAAATGAAAATTTAATTAAATATGAAAAAGTGATAAATTTATCAGATTGGCTAATATTTTGCTATACCACTGCCTTTAATATTCAAATTCTGTATTCATTACTAAATAGTTAAATCACCTCTCCAAGCCTAAAAGAGATTCTTCAGCCTACTTTCTTGGCTAATAATATTCTATAAAATTTTAGATAATGAATTGATTTCTACCATTTATAAATTAATCACAGAATATATTGTTCATTTATCAAAGTATTAGAAAATTCTGAGGAAGGTACACTGGTCAGAAGAAAGGAACATAGGCCTTAGAGTTAGCACAGATACTAAAAAGTGGATTAAAAAACCTCAAAACCTCAGTTTCTTCCTGTAAAGTGAAAGCTGCGATGCCTAACACACAATGGTAAATGTGCGGATCAAATGAGATTTACATGATAAAAAGGATATGTGTGTTAGAGATGTATCCTTGGACTTTGCCATTTCACACACTGAAACACTGGGATTTTTCCAGCAGACAGAAATCAAAATGTTTTCATTCTTCTGCTCTATTTAAACCAAAAGAATAATCATCTGAAGAGCCAGAGATCAAGTTATGTGAACTTGAGATAACAAAGATTGCACAGGCTAAACACTAATCCTTGATCCATGATCTTAAGGGTCAATCTCAAGAGAGATTCCTTTGACCTTTCAAAGTGATAAAAGACAGACTCGTTTTCAAAAAAGAATAGCCATATATGTATGTGTATGTTTTGAAACATGTATGTTTCAAAAGCATAGTCACCTGGCTTTCACCTAAAACATGGATTTTTCAAAAGATATCTTTGGAAACATTGATAAGGATAATTCAATTCCATCTATAAATAAAATGATCATAATGCTATTTGTAGCCAGGATAGCCTAGTCATTTGACCTACTTTAGAGTTTACAGTAGTCCTACTTGTTTGGACACAGTTGCCTAAACTGAGAGGTGTCCAAACAATGAGACACAAGTCAACCTCTTGGAACTTAATGAAAATGGGTTACTTAGTAACAGTTGTTTTTTTTTTTTTTTTTTAAAAGGTTAATCATAGTTGAAATAGAAACTACATGTATATTCATGTTTCTGAGTAGTTGGGAAAAGTGACTTCTCTCTATTAGGAATAAAACAAACTGTAATAATAATTTACAAATCTGAAGAAGTGATGTATATTCTTCCTCTTTGAAGTTATGAATTACAGTGAATTGTTGGAGAGAGGGCCATCTGAAATTAGATGGATGTTTGTAACATCAAAAGTGTATGGGTGTCGCTCATGATAGATACAGTTAATTTTCAAAGTGAATAGATGTCCTAAATATGTGCAGTTTGTGTATTCTTACCCAGCTTGTGTCAGGTGGATACATGACACTGTATCCTCCTGGGGTTTCTTGGGAAAAAATTGAACATAAGCAGATGTGAAATTTGAGTTATGCTCAAAATGTTTCCTAATACATCAGTATCATTGGAACAAATTCATGTTTTAAAACAAACATTGTAGCAGAACTGATGGTAGTTGGACTATAAAACAAGATAAGAAATCTTTTGCATTTTATCACTGGCTCCCCTTCTAAAACCTAGCAAATGTTGATGTCAGTAGTTGGAAAGATTTGGTCATGTGACTCAAAACAGAAGAACCAGTAGAAACTCTTTTGGAATATAAATGTAGAGGAAATAAGCTAAAAAGGAATCAAGATTTTTCTTGTCTTGCAAGTTCTATCTCAACTAAGAAAATAGAAAACACATATATGGTGGAACTTCTTAAAACAATGAAACAATTCAGCCAGCCAGAGTCTGTGGAGAAGAAATGCTTGCGTCCTGAGGTCATAAATTTAAAAAAGAGTATCCAAAGGATTCTGGGTGCTTATGTTCTTAAAAAAAATATAAACCTGTAATGTGTGATGTATAATTCTTCTATTAATTCAATGGCTATTAAACATTTATGGTCCTCTTGAGGAGCTGATTAATGAAATTAAATACAGGGCATTAATGCTTATCTTGGTCCAACCAGTTGTGAAAAATGAAGCATGGGACTGCTATGGCACAGAAAAGATTCACATTTCTAAAGGGCTTGCTTTCTAAGATATGTACCATGGATTACAGGATCATCCTAAAAGTTTTATATTCTTTGATAGGCTGAGAAACTCTTGGTTACTTAAAAGGAGTTTCTGTATTTTTAATTCAAAACCAACCCCTATATCTATTATAATTTGAGTTATAAACAGTCTTCCCTTTTTTTTCTGGAAACTTAATTTTATGAGCTTTTGACTTTTTCCATTGTGATTTATTAATAAAAGCTACCAGGACTCCAAGCCAAAAAGTTGGTCCATATCACATCCTACAAAACTGCCAGCATTTTCATTTGGCTGTAGAAGGAATCTTCAAATTGTCTCCATCTGTTTCTCCACCATGCAGGAGTTGTTGAACTGTGTATTTGCTTTTAACCTATGACTTAAGATATATAACTGAAGCTGCATAATCTCTGAGACTGCATATTTTTAAACAAAAAAGGCTTTATTCCTTCCTGAAACAAAATAATTAGCCAATCACATCACTTTTAAAATTTTTATTGGAGTATAGTTGATTTACAGTGCTGTGTTAGTTTCTGCTGTACAGCAAAGTGAATCAGTTATACATATATCCACTGTTTTTTAGATTCTTTTCCCATATAGGTCATTACAGAGTACTAAGTAGAGTTCCCTGTGCTAGGAACTAGCAGTGGGTCCTTATTAGTTATCTGTTTTACATATAGTAGTGTGTATATGTCAATCCCAACCTCCCAATTTATTCCTTCCCCCTCTTCCCCCATGGTAACCATAAATTTGTTTTCTACATCTGTGACTCTGTTTCTGGTGAGTAAGTAAGTTCATTTGTACCATTTTTTTAGACTCTACAAATAAGCGATATCATATGATATTTGTCTTTCTCTAATTTACTTCACTCAGTATGACAATCTCTAGGTCCATCCATGTTACTGCAAATGGCATTATTTCATTATTTTTAAGGCTAATATTCCATTGTATATATGTACCACATCTTCTTTATCCAGTCCTCTGTCGATGGACATTTAGATTGCTTTCATGTCCAAAGGAAACCATAAATAAAAAGACAACCCACAGAATCGGACAAAATATTTGAAAATGAAGGGACCAATAAGGGATTAATCTCCAAAATATACAAACAGCTCATGCAGCTCAATATCACACACACACACACACAAAACCCAACAAAAAACCCAATCAAAAAATGGACAGATGATCTAAATTTGACATTTATCCAAAGAAGACACACAGATGGCCAAAAAAACACATGAAAAGATGCTCAACATCACTAATTATTAGAGAAATGAAAATCAAAACCACTGAGGTATCACCTCACACTGGTCAGAATGGCCATAAACAAAATATCTACAAATAATAAATGCTGGAGAGGGTGTGGAGAAAAGGGAACCCTCCTACTTTGTTGGTGTGAATGTAAATTGGTACAACCATTATGGAAAACAGTAAGGAGGTTCCTTGAAAAAATAAAAATAGAGCTACTATATGATCTAGCAATCCTACTCCTGGGCATATATTTGGAGAAAAACAAACTGAAAATATACATGCACCTCAGTGTTCATTGCAGCACTATTTACAGTTATCCTGTTATAATGAATGGCATATTGGGGACACTTTTGGAGATTAATCTGTTTGCTTCTACTCTGGGAATAACTGAATCACACAGAATTCTACCATCAAAGAGGGAAAACATAAGCAAATATTTAAATTGAAGCTAGTTTTGCATGATGTAGAGATCAAGGCATTCTGCTTTCTCAACATTAGCTGCTGTTGTGACATCTGTGGGAATGTACTTGAATGTGTGATTGAAGTAATGGGCTGTAGGTGCTAGAAGGTATGTGTCTGTCAGTGTCTGCCTTGTCTACTGTCTCATAACCTCACACTACTTATATCTGAGGTCATGCTTTTTATCCTTTTCTCTTTTAAGTAGTGGTAGAGTCTCACACACAAATGAGCCCAGTCAAGATGTGAAATAAAGCTTTATGTACCAATTACAAGGCAGTGAATTTTGATTTAAACCTCTAGCTCAACTTACCATCTGACCACATATTCTTTGTTAGGATTCTCTAGGTTATAATTTTGCACCTACGCTAAAATCTCTAATTAATCTTCCCACCAAGGAAATGGCTTATATCATACAGACAAGGGAAACCTCAAGATTCCCAGTTTTTTGGGGGGAGTTTCATGAGATTATCTCATCATGTGGGTGTGGAATATCTTCTAAGGAAATGTGTTGTCATAAGTTTCCCACTTCAACAAAGAATTAATAAATTAAATGAAATATCCTAATTCTGAGGAGGCTCTTTTTCTGACAGAATAATAAATACTACTGAGCACTTACTTAAATCTCAGATTAAAGTTCTGAAGTTCTGGAGCATTCTAAGAAAAGGAAGAACACTAATTTGTAGTGCTTAAAGTTCAAAAACCATGAAGTTAGATAACAATATCTAACAGATGAAAAACGAACTGCTGCAAATGACTATTAATCCAATAATCATAAAAGTGTCAGAAATTTCTGAAACATTTTCAATAGCACATAAATAGACAATTTTTAAGAATCTGTTGTTTATGTGGTAATCTTAGTGAAAGCAAGTTCTTGGACAAATTAATATTTTTTGATAACTTGGCTTTAAAAATCTCCATATATCTTCTCTCTGATCTTTTCACAGTGTCAAATATAATGCAAGTGTAACATTCAATTTTATGTAAGATCATGAAAATGCAAACATATTTTTAACAAAAATGACTTTTTAAAAGATTTATCTCTTGTTATCCTGAGGCAATGCTGCATATAGACTTAGTTATTCTGTATAAAATATCTCAAAATGTTTATGGCTTCTCTCAGACAAATTTTTACTCTGATATTGGTGCTCTGTAATTATAAGTGCCAAATGATTTTAGAACTTTAGACTAATAACAGAGAAAAGACAATAAATGAGTCATTTTGGTTACCTGAAGTCTTGGGTTACCTATACAATTTCTATGATGATAATAATCAGGGAAAAATTTAAAAGTAACCAAATCTAGTTTTATATGTATATATTTATGTAATAGACAGTGTTGTCTTACAACTTTTTGCCCTTATTAAATTCAGGCTCCAGGTTCAGAATAATAAAACTGTTGAGCTGGCTTTTAGGGTTTCCCACATGAACACTAAGTAGCTCCAAGGATTATTCCCTACCTTATAAAAGGAGAATTCAGCAGAGGGTACAAGATGGCAGAGTAGAAGGGTGTGTTCTCACTCCCTCTTGCAAAAGGGCCAGAATTACAACTAACTGCTGAACAATCATCAACAGAAAGACACTGGAACTCAACAAAAAAGACACTCAACATGCAGAGACAAAGGAGAAGCTGCAATGAGATGGTAGGAGGGCTGCAATCATGATAAAATCAAATCCCACAACCACTGGGTGGGTGATTCACAAACTGGAGAACAGTTACACCACAGAAATGCACCAGCTAGAGTGAGGATTCTGAGTTCCACGTCAGGCTTCCCAACCTGGGGGTCCAGCAGTGGGAGGAGGAATCCCCAGAGAATCAGACTTTGAAGGCCAGCGGGATTTGATTGCAGGACCTCCACAGGACTAGGGGAAACAGAGACTCCACTCTTGGCACACAAAAAGTAGTGTGCACACCAGGACCCCCGGGGAAGGAACAGTAACCCAATAGGAGACTGAACCAGATGTACCTGCTGGTGTTGGATGGTTGCCTGCAGAGGTGGGAGAGAGCTGTGGCTCACAGTGGGCACAGGGACACTGGAGACAGGGGTTTTGGGAAGTGCTTATTGGTGTGAGCCCTCCTGGAGTCCACCATTAACCCCACCAAAGAGCCTGTAAGCTCCAGTGCTGGATAGCCTCAGGCCAAACGACAACCAGGGTGGGAATGTAGCCCCACCCATTGGAAGACAAGTGGATTAAAGTTTTACTGAGCTCTACCCTCCAAAGCAACACACAGCCCTACCCACCACTAGTCTTTCCCATCAGGAAGCCACACAAGCCTCTTGGATACCTTTCTCCACAAGAGGGCAGACAGCATTATCAAGCAGTATCAGCAGTATTTTGTCTTGTGGAACTGAAAACCATAGCCACAGGAAGATAGGGAAAATAAAAAGGCAGAGGACATTGTATCAGATGAAGGGACAAGATAAAACCCCAGAAAAACAATGAAATGAAGAGGAGATAGGCACCCTTCCAGAAAAAGAATTCAGAATATTGATGGTAAAGATGATCCAGGACTTTGAAAAAAAGACTGGATGTAAAGATTGAAAAGATACAAGAAAAGTTTAACAAAGACCTAGAAGAATTAAACAACAAACAGAGATAAGCAATACAATAACTGAAATGAAAAATACACTAGCAGGAACCAATAGCAGGTTAACTGAGGCAGAAGGGCAAATAACTAACCTGGAAGACACAATGGTGAAAATCTCTGATGTGGAAAAGAATAAAAAAGTATGAAAAGAAATGAAGACAGCCTATGAGACCTCTGGAACAATGTTAAACACACCAACATTTGCATTACAGGGGTCCCAGAAGGAGAAGAGAGAGAGAAAGGACCAGAGAAAATATTGGAAGAGATTATAGTGGAAAACTTCCCTCACATTGGAAAGGAAGTAGTCACCCAAGTCCAGGAAGTGCAGAGAGTCCCAGGGAGGATAAACCAAAGGAGAAACATGCAAAGACACATAATAGCCAAATTAACAAAAATTAAAGACAAAGAAAAAATGTTAAAAGCAACAAGGGAAAAACGATAAATAACATACAAGGGAACTCCCATAAGGTTAACAGCTGAATTCTAAGAAGACAATCTGCAAGCCAGAAGGGAGTGGCATGATATATTTAAAGTGGTGAAAGGGAAGAACCTACAACCAAGAATACTCTACCCAGCAAGGATCTCATTCAGATTTGACAGAGAAATCAAAATCTTTCCAGACAAGCAACAGCTAAGAGAATTCAGCACCACCAAACCAGCCCTACAACAAATGCTAAAGGAACTTTTCCAAGCAGGAAACACAAGAAAAGAAAAGGACCTACAGAAACAAAACAAGAAAATAATAGGAACATACATATCAATAATTATCTTCAATGTAAATGTACTAAATGCTCCAGCCAAAAAAAAAACCAGACTGCCTGAATGGATATAGAAACAAGAACCATATGTATGCTGTCTCCAAGAGACCCACTTCAGACCTAGGCACACATAAAGACTGAAAGTGAGGGGATGGAAAAAGATATTCCATGCAAATGGAAGTCAAAAGAAAGCTGGAGTAGCAATACTCATATCAGATAAAGTAGACTTTAAAATAAAAAATGTTATGAGAGACAAAAAAGGACACTACCTGATGATGAAGGTATTGATCCAAGAAGAGGAGATAACAATTATAAATACATATGCACCCAATAAAGGATCACATCAATACATAAGGCAAATGCTAACAACTATGAAAGAGGAAATTGACAGTAACACAATCACAATGGGGGACTTTAACACCCCACTTACAACAATGGACAGATCATCCAGACACAAAATAATAAGGAAACACAAGCTTTAAATGACACAATAAACCAGCTAGATTTAATAGATATCTATAGGACATTATATCCAAATGCAGATTACACTTCTCAAGTGCACATGGAACATTCTCCAGGATAGATCACATTTTGGGCCACAAATCAAGCCTTGGTAAATTTAAGAAAGCTGGACCTGTATCAAGCATCTTTTCTGACCACAACACTATAAGAAATCAATTACAGGAAAAAAAAATTGTAAAAAACAAACACATGGAGACTAAACAATACACTACTAAATAACCAAGAGATCACTGAAAAAATGAAAGAAGAAATTAAAAAAATACCTGGAAAAAAATACCTAGAGACAGATAACAATGAAAACACAGCAATCCAATACCTATGGCATGTAGCAAAAGCAGTCCTAAGAGGGAAGTTTATAGCAATACAATCCTACCTCAAAAAACAAGAAAAATCCCAAATAAACAATCTAATCTTACACCTAAAGCAGCTAGAGAAAGAAGAGAAAGGAAACCTAAAATTAGTACGAGAGAAATCATAAAGATCAGAGCAGAAATAAATGAAATAGAAACAAATAAAACAATAGCATAAATAAATAAAAGTAAAAGCTTATTCTTTGAGAAGATAAACAAAATTGATAAATCTTTAGCAAGACTCATTAAGAAAACAAGGGAGAGGACTCAAATCAGTAAAATTAGAAATGAAACAAATTACAACAGACACCACAGAAATAAAAAGCACCATAAGAGACTGCTACAAGTAACTATATGCCAATAAAATGGACAACCTGGATGAAATGGACAGATTCTTAGCAAGGTATAACCTTCCAAGACTGAATCAGGAAGAGATCAAACATATGAACAGACCAATCACAAGTAATGAAATTGAAACTGATTAAAAATCTCCCAACAAACAAAAGTCCAGAACCAGGTGGCTTCACAGGTGAATTCTATCAAACATTTAGAGAAGAGCTAACACCTATCCTTCTCAAACTCTTCCAAAAAATTGCAGAGGAAAGAACACTCCCAAACTCATTCTATGAGGCCACCATCACCCTGATCCCAAAGCAGACAAACATTCTACAAAAAAAATTACAAAGCTCTATCACTGATGAATTTAGATGCAAAAATCCTCAACAAAATACTAGCCAACAGAATCCAACAACACATTAAAAGGATCATATACCATGATCAAGTGGGGTTTATCCCTGGAATGCAAGGATTCTTCAATACATGCAAATCAATCAATGTGATACACCACATTAATAAATTGAAGGATAAAAACCACATGATCATCTCCATAGATGCAGAAAAAGCTTTTGACAAAATTTAACACCCATTTATGATAAAAACTCTCCAGAAGGTGGGCATAGAGGGAACCTACCTCAACATAATAAAGGCCATATATCACAAACCCACAGCAAACATCATTCTCCATGGTGAAAAACTGCAAGCATTCCCTCTAAGATCAGGAATGAGACAAGGATGCCCACTCTCTCCACTACTATTCAACATAGTTTTGGAAGTCCTTGCCACAGCAATCAGAGAAGAAAAAGAAATAAAAGGAATTAGAAAAGAAGTAAAACTGTCACTGTTCACAGACGACATGTGCTATACATAGAAAATCCCAAAGATGCCACCAGAAAACTACTTGAGCTAATGAATGAATTTGGTAAAGTTGCAGGATACAGAATTAACACACAGAAATCTCTTGCACTTCTATATACTAACAATGAAGGATCAGAAAGAGAAATTAAGGAACCAATCCCATACACCATTGCAACAAAAGAATAAAATATCTAGGAATAAACCTAACTAAGGTGGTAAGAGACCTGTATGCAGAAAACTATAAGACACTAATGAAAGAAATCAAAGATGACACAAACAGATGGAGAGATATACCATGTTCCTGGATTGGAAGAATCAACATTGTGAAAATGACTATGCTACCCAAAGCAATTTACAGATTCAATGCAATCCCAATGAAATTACCAATGGCATTTTTCGCAGAACTAGAACACGAAAGTTTACAATTTGTATGAAAATGCAAAAGACCCCGAATAGCCAAAGCAATCTTAAGAAGGAAAGACGAGTTGGTAGAATCAGGCTTCCTGACTTCAGGCTATACTATAAGGCTACAGTGATCAAGACAGTATGGTCCTGGCACAAAAACAGAAATATAGATCAGTGGAACAGGATAGAAAGCCCAGAGATAAACTATAGTCAACTAATCTATGACAAAGGAGGCAAAGGATATACAATGGAGAAAAGGCAGCCTCTTCAGTAAGTGGTGCTGAGAAAACTGGACAGCTGCATGTAAAAGAATGAAATCAGAACACTCCTTAACACCATACACAAAAATAAACTCAAAATGGATTAAAGAAGACCTAAATGTAAGGCCAGTCAACATAAAACTCCTAGAGGAAAACATAGGAAGAACACTCTTTGACATAAATCACAGCAAGATCTTTTTTGACCCAATTCCTAGAGTAATGGAAATAAAAACAAAAATAAATAAGTGGGACCTAATGAAACTTCAAAGCTTCTGCACAGCAAAGGAAACTATAAACAAGATGAAAAGACAACATTCAAAATGGGAAAAAATATTTGCAAATGAATCAACAGACAAAGGATTAATCTCCAAAATATGTAAACAGTTCATGCAGCTCAATATCAAAAAATAAAAGAAAAACAAAAAAACAACAACCCAATCAAAAAATGGGCAGCGGACCTAAATAGGCATTTCTCCAAAGAAGACATATGGATGGCCAAGAGGCACATGAAGAGCTGCTCAACATCACTAATTATTAGAGAAATGCAAATCAAAATGGCAATGAGGTATCACCTCACACCTGTTAGAATGGGCATCATCAGAAAATCTACAAACAGTAAATGCTGGAGAGGGTGTGGAGAAAAGGGAACGCTCTTGCACTTTTGGTGGGAGTGTAAATTGATACAGCCACTATGGAGAACAGTGTTTAGGTTCCTTGCAAAACTAAAAATAGAGTTACCATATGACCTAGCAATCCCACTACTGGGCATATACCCAGAGAACACCATAATTTAAAAAGACAGATGCACCCCAGTGTTCATTGCAGCACTATTTACAATAGCCAGGACATGGAAGCAACCTAAATGT
This sequence comes from Hippopotamus amphibius kiboko, assembly GCF_030028045.1. NCBI lineage: Eukaryota > Metazoa > Chordata > Mammalia > Artiodactyla > Hippopotamidae > Hippopotamus > Hippopotamus amphibius. The sequence goes on from NC_080187.1 coordinate 74,812,235, forward strand.
CCATCAACAGATGAATGAATAAAGCAGATATGGTACATATATACAAAGGAATATTACTCAGCTGCAAAAAGAAATGAAATTGGGACATTTGTAGAGACACAGATGGACATGGAGACTGGCATAGAGACTGAAGTGAGTCAGAAAAAGAAAAACAAATATATTAACACATATGTGTGGACTATAGAAAAATGGTACAAATCAACTGGTTTGCAAGACAGAAATAGAGACACAGATGTAGAGAACAAACGTATGGACACCAAGTGGGAAAAGCTGGGTAGGAGGAGGGAGGATTGTGGTGGGATGATTTGGAATATTGGGATTGCCACATATGCATTACTAATAAGAAAAAAAATATCAAATTGTCCACTTTAAATATATGCAGTTTATTGTATGTCAATTGTATCTCAAAAATTCTTAAAAAAGAAAAGAATTAATGAAACAAAGTATGCACAGGTATTCTTAATATATCTTTTACAAAAGCATTAAGTTAATTCTGTTTACTAAGCTCACAAGAAGGAAAGAGCTGGCAATTAAAATAGAAGCCAAACCTCTCCAAGCTGCGTTGTACACAAAATATTATTGATGTGAGTAGGTTTCAGAAGAATATTTCTTTCCACCTGTTTCATTATAGATAGAAGCATATTCATTTTCAGATATATATAATCTAATTTTCAATAAGTTAATATTTAATAAGTTTTTAATCCTAGATTAAGCTATCTTCATCGTTTTAGGCAGTTAACACTTACTTTGCTGGGTTAACGAATGACCCTGGAGTTTTGTCAGTTTCGTACTTACTGTCCATAATGTGTTTTTTGCCTAAGGATAATCTTGACTTAATCCTTATGAAATAGTTATATGTCATATATCAAGAAAAGGATTCCATTTACCTCCATTCTGACATTGATTGCTGCAATAAATTATTTAGAACCACTCGATCTTATCAAACAGTAGTTTTGCTTTTTCCCTCATGCTAGCCTAAAGCCCTCTTCTAAAAGCTACAGGATAGAGGAGAGAAGCAGTAAAGGAACAATAATTTCAATGAAGTATTTTACTTCCTCTTGACTTGATATTGCAAGAAATAGAATCTGTGAGTAAATCATTCTCAGTGAAAGCTGACCTCAGTATCATAAACAGGTGCCTTCAGAATATTTAACTGAATTGAGTCAGGATTATCAGGGCTCTTTTAGTCTGTAGCTGATGGTAGAGTGAAAAGAGCTGCTTATGCAATCAAATATCATTGAAATGAGTATAATTATATAGAACTGAATAAAACTTACAAGAGAATATAATTGTGGCTGTTTAATTAAAATATTTTTGATATTATTTTGACATTTCAAGTGGAAAAGTGAGCAAAATTGTTTTTCTGAAATGTGGATCAAATAAATTGTGTTAAAATCTACGTTAGAGCTTTAAGCTGACCAAAAAGTAGTTCTAAAAAATTAAAACTGATTTTAATTTTTAGCTTAGCCTAGTTGCTCAGTCTGACATGGAGCATGTCATATATGACATATCAAGGCCAGATCTCAATGATAAATTACAAATGCCAGTCATTATACTTTCAAAAGCTAAGTACTGTGATTTCTAGGAGAAGCAAGGAGTCTCCCCAGATATAAATAACATAACGGGAAGACAGAAGACTGCACATGAGCAGTAAGTCAAATTACCATTTAAAGATTCATATATATATAGCTCTAGAAAGAGAACAATGAATAGTAAAAAAGGACTACCTTTACATAAAGTTACTGGAGTAGGAAACTATACTGTGTAAATAGTAGAAACCCAGAGCATTGTTCTGGGCACACTAAGCAGACCTAGATCTAGACTGTCAGAAGTACACTGAGTTCATCAGATGAGCTAGAACCGTGTGTCCTCGAAGAGTATCTAGCAACAAATTCAATCTGGTGACTAGTGCAATAGCATGGCAGTGATACAATGTTACAAGTTATCAGAATTTTCAGGGCAGAATATCTCAAAAAAGGATAATCATACATGCAAGCTTAAATTTCAGTTTCTTGGAAGATTCCCCTTGCAAATATATTTTCCCAGTCAAATGTTCTGCTGGCTAAATTTCTAAAATCTTTTGTCCCTTTTGAAAATGCAAATTATACAGTCATGTTATACACAATATTGCTCATCAGTAATGAATACATGAAACCATTGAGTGGATTTTATTAAGTGCTTACTATTTACTATGCACTATGTTAGCTTAATGGATACAAAGACAAAAACAGACATACAAAAGAACAACTCAAAGTCTAGAGGTAATAAGTGTCAAAATTGAAGCACAGTATACTCAAGGTACTAAACATAGATGCAAACACCTCTTTGTGCTTGAATCAGGGCCACGGGCCACAAAGAAGTTTGAACTTTGAGGTAAGACAGGAAGGATCAGTTTATTTTTATCAAGTACAGAAGACAAGGGTGGACACATCAGAAAAATAATGAAACAATGCGTACAAAACATGGAAAAATGAAAGGTCATGATATCACCATGCATTACTGCCTGTTGATATTACCGTGTGAACAAATCTACTTTCCTTCCCCCAGATCATTTATTTTGCAGCAGGATTACAACACTAATATCTATAAAATAAAGGAAACATAGAAGGAAGACAAGACATAGAGAGACATTTATTCCTCTTCCAATTGTGATTTGGGCTATTCTTGCTTACGGAGTAGAAAGATTTAGTTTAGGCATGGTTGGCACATAATGATATCATAAACACTTAACTCTTAGATTCAGAAATACATTTTACTTTTAAATTTCCAAAGTATTTTCTCATGAACTGAACAGATAAGGAAACAATAAGAGTTTAAACAGCTATTAGAACAATTGAGCAACATATCTACCATCAACTGACTTTTTTCTCTTACTCTAAGTAGAGGCAACACTTTCTTCCTATCTCATATAATTCAACTTGGGCTCCTCTTGATTTTTGTAAGGGCAATAAGAAAGAAAAGATACAGACTGCTCATTAACAGCCTCTGTGGCTTTTTGATTAGGATAGATCTTGGTAATTCCATTTTCTGCTGAAAGCGTTGCATGGCAGACTAATTGCTGGCTATAAAGGTTGTAGTCATTATGCTACACTTATCAACCCCTGGGGAAGAATGTTATTTTCCCAGTCACCATGCTGCCTAATACTGATTTTTTTTTTAAACCATACCATTGATTTGTACAGGTTTTGTAATTTGTGTCTTTCCTTTTTATACTCTCCATCTCACTAGACTCTTAATGTGTGTTTTATGCCTTATTGTTTAATCAAGTCATGAGCCTGTGGACTACCAGGTACGTTCAGGATGTTTAATTGTACCCTTGCTGAATCCTACTGCGTGAAGCCTAGTTGTCTTAGAGAAGCAAGTCACAAGAGTGGAAAAGAGAGTACAGATTATATATAACTGTATTCAGTTGCTTCCAGAGGAAAAACATCTGAACTCTTAGGGCCCATAACATTGATCTAGACCTTCCTCCTAAAGAGGTGGTGTTGTATCCATAAAAAACAGAGGATGAGTTGCATAAGCTATCATCCCTTGAGAGGGGAAAAAGATGAATCAGTTCATTGTTGAATGAAGAGAGTGTACATTCAGGTTTTCATGTTATCTGAGAAAAACTTCTTAGAATTGACCATGTGTCAATTATAGAAAATATTGCAATGATGCATAGCAATATTCATTTTTATTACACAATTAATGTTTATAAAAGAATATCAATTGAGCATAATTTCTATTTAGATAGCAATATGGCACTTTACATCTACATGTTTTTAAGCCATAGGAGAGAGTTGAGAAACCTGGCTTAATACATGCAAGTTTTTGAAAGAAATTATAATGTAAACTCTCTTCCTTAGAAAAAGCATGTATCACACACTCTCAGAGAGGAGGGAAAATGATCATTCTGTCCTTTCCTAGACAGTGATAAAAACTCGGTAAATGGTGAGTCATTGATTGGGAAGCTGGTGATCCTCACAGCCTCCAGCTAGACAGCTTCCTGCTCTGCTCTGACATGTAGCTTAGAAAGCCAAACTTACAGAATGCTCCATCACCACATGACAGAAATAGCAAGTTGGGAAACCTCAATGCTGTCATCCATTCTTCGGTTCATTCAACAAATATATATGGTGCTGTGATGAGAGGATGAGTGATGAGAGGAAAGAAAAGTATCCTGTCTTCAAGAAACTCAGTCTACTCTGGGATAAAGCAAATAAATAATACCTTGCAAAATAAATACCTTAAATTGGCATGTCATAATGAAGTATGAAATCAAAGGAAGGAGAGATGGCTTAGAGGGGGCATCTACTAAACAGGGTCCAGTCAGGAATCAGATGCCACTTCAGTTATTTAATGAGGTATTTCAAGAAAGGCAGTTATTAATATTGTTGGAGAACTCTTATGACAAACAGAGGAACATTAAAGTATTACAGTGATAGTAACTGTAATGAACACCCCTTAAGCTGAACTAATAGAGAAGATGTTGAAATTATTAAAGTTTAAAAGCTTGGAGGAGGGGCTTTGTGGAGCTGGAACTCTGACTTGTTAGGAGGAGGTACTGCGTGCATGAGATAGATATCCCAGGACTCCAGAGGAAAGCTCTCACGGAGCAGGGTCTCAGACCTTGAAGGAGGGCTGCCACAGGATGGTTTTGTTATCTCCAGGGCTCGCGATGAGAATAGTTATGGGAGTGCTGAAAAACTATAGACACTGAGATCTGATGCTATTGTTAAGTGAATTACCACCATCAAAATCAAGGTGAACTGCTTTGGTGAGGCTGGCAGGAACAAGAAGCAAGCCTGAAGCTGGCAGCAAAAACAAAAAGATCTAAAACTTTTCTCCCTCCTCTGACTTTCTAGTCTCCCTCTAATGCTTCCAGTGGCAGAAACTAATAGAGGTCCAGCTAGCAAAACTGAAATATAGTTTACAGAGTCCTTGCTGAGCATAGGAGAGAGAATTTTAATCTGAGAAAAAATAGTCCATTAGCTGGCACAGCAGGTAAATGTAGGGAAGTGTAGGGCAGTGAAATAAGCAAAAACTTCACAAAAGAGGGAACCCTGAGTGGAAGATGAGAGAGTGGGCAAGAGTTTTCCAGGGTCAGGTAAGAAATTTTGTATGAGCCAGGATAACAAATCATGAAAAGGGCTGGTTCCCTAGAAGGGAAAACTAAGATGACTGATTGACCAGGAATAACGATGAGAATGTATATTTGAAAGATCATGCAGATGAAACTGGTTGGATTAATAAAGAGCGTCAGATGATGAAAACCTGAGAGCCTCATCAGAGAGTAATTTGGATAAACATTCGCTCTGCAGCCATTAATGCTTTAAGCGAGACTTCTACTATGAGGTGGATGCTCTTGCTTAAGGAAGCCGGAAGTGGTTACAGGTTTTAGGATGATTGGATGGAAGAGGAGGAGAATGGCTTGGAGTCCAGTATAGGAATTATTCTTTTTTGTTTGTTTTTATTTTTATTTTCCTACCTTAATTTCTTTAAATTATGAACACATGAATGCATTATTACACTTGTGAAAAAGTTTAAATACAGATAACACTAAATTTTTTGACCATCATTCCCAGCCCTAGTTCCCTTCCCATCTTGGAATTGTTCTTATAATACATGATTATGGCGATGAAGGTGGTCATAAGGGAGGCAGTGCTGACAAATCTCAAACAAATTATACAAGAAAAATTAGCCTGACATTCAAATTTAATATGAACAGAGAGAACGAACTTCTTGCATATAGTGAATCATAGTGCCAATAACTCAATATTTTAAATATAAGTAAATGAACAAATTGTTATTTGGATGCTGAAAATGCAGATTATAATGATCAATAGTGAAGTGATCACTTAGATAACAAGAATTAATAAATCCCACAACAGTATACCTTGAAACAGGGTATTGATAAAATTAATCAGGCCCTTGAGAGACATCATCCCAAAGTAAGGAGAAGAAAAAGGAACAGTAAAATCATAGAAGAATAAATCCCAGACATGAGAGCATTTCAAAGAGTTGCATGATACAGAAGCCTTTCAAACGAGGAAAGTTTGTTCAGTCTCTACAGTTGTGAACAACACATCAAAGAATGTGAGGTTTAAGAAGATAAAATCAATTTTTCTAGAAGAGAATGACACAACCTTTGAGAGATCAATTTCTGTGCAATGGAAGGGCCAGAATCCAAAGGAGTAAGGTAGTATAAGGGTTATTGAAAAAAATGGAAGATTTGAGAAATCAAAAGAGAGCATGGCATTGCTCAAGAAAGTTATTTTTGAAAATAGAAGAGGCATTTTAAGTGAATCTGAGGTTTTAGAGTGAACTTTTCTTCTTTATACATTGAGTATTCTAATTTTAAAGAAACATTAGTATCAATTCTTTACAGAAACCTTTTTATGTACCATATAGAACTGTACTAAACACTTCACATATATTATCCCATTTAAGCTTCATTATTTTAAGACAGAAATTATACATATTTAACAGACCAGGAGACTAGCTTTAAGAGACAGAGTAGCTTCATTAAAGTCACAGTGCAGAATGTATTAAAATCTCCAACTGTTTTTGTGGATTTGCCTGTTTATTTTTCAGTGTTTTATGACTTTGAAGCTCTTTCTTCAGGTGCGTGCACACACACACACACACACACACATTTATGTTTGTTATGTATTCCTGATGAATTGACCTTCTTATGAATTTCCCTATATTTCTTCTAAGACTTACTATCTAGAGGTCCTCATTTATGTTAATGTAGACAAAACAGCCTTCTGTTTACTTTTTGAAGTTTATTTTTTTCATTTTATCAAACTAACATGTCTTTTTGTTTCAAATTAATCTCTTTTAGGGAATATGTAGTTGCAACTGCCTATTTTACCTAGTCTGATATCTATTTTTAATGGGAATAGTCAATTTACATTTAGTGGAATTACAGATGTGATTGGATTTGAAGCTCCCATTGTTTATTTTCATCTGAACTATCACTTCTGGATTAATCAACAATGTTTCCTGCTTCCTTTTGGATTAATCAAAAATATTTAGTAATTTAATTACTGTATTGGTATTATTAGTTATATTTATATATTTTCAGGGGATTGTAATACTCTCTCATCAGAATCCACATATCGGTAATATGCTTCATGTAAAATATAAGAACCTTGCACACTTCACTTCTCTTTACACTACCATATTCTTAGTAATATTATTTTCATATAATTTATATCTCACAATAGATAATTTTTTGCATTGCACTGTCAACTGACTTTTAGATATACAAAAAGGAAAAAATTACATGTTCTTTAAAGTTACTCAAGGAGATCTTCCTTCTGGTGTTATTCTTTCCTTTTTAGAGATTCATGTTTCCTATCACCTAGGCTACTGTCATTTCCCATCAGTCTGAAGACGTTCCTCCAGATTTCTATGAGTTCAGATATGGTGGCTACAGATTCTCTCAGCCTTTGTTGATCTGAAAAATTATTTTGCCTTTATATTTGATTGATATTTTCACTGGATATTGGATGGAGGTAGTCCTCACTTTATATGATTCTGATATGTATGAGTTTCATTAACCATGGTTAGTTTGATAATACCAACCCCCCACAACATGGTTCAAATTTCATTTACCTCTGTGTATTAGGTGAGAGGAACTGCATGAATTACAAACTTTGCTGCTGTTTCTTCAGTCCACAAATCTTCATATAAGTAATAGGTGCATATTAGGATTAGCTGGCAATCACATCATTCCTTCCAAAGTCATTCAGTGATTGATCACTGCACATCTGTTACTCAGTTCAAGTACAGGGAGCAAAGAATGAATGTGTTGCATTCTTGTGTCTTGGTGATAAACTTTTGACATTTTATAAATATAGAGATGCAAGAAAGGGAATTGGTGGATAAAGATGAAAGTGAAGCAAAGAAACATAAAAGGTAAAAAAAGGTATAATGCTTTAAGTGAAATTTAAATTGAACATAAATGGAGTTATAGATGAAAAAGGTAACTGTCAGAATGTTGACACTGCTGTCATTCAAGAGACTAGTTAAGTATCCAGTAAACAAGCACGTTCTCAATTTACAGATACTTTACCATCAAAATTGATCCTTCACTCTGTGAAAAGGAAAGATGACTCTAAAGTTAAGGTTGTTTATATTTGAGGATCGGAAACCTGTTTAGTAACTTCATGAAAGTTATAGAAACCATTTTCAGAAATATGATGTACACATAATCTATGTACAGCTTTAGAAATTCACACAAACACTGAAGTCCACTTAAAAAATAAAACATTAAATAAAAACCCAGTTTAGAAACTGAAAATTTTTTTCATTTCTCAAACTATTATGCTCTATTTTAAAAGCTGAATTCACTTCAAAGAAACCACATGCACACACATACAATAAAAGATAAAGGTAATTTTAAAAATTCTGAAGCAATTCACAAAAATTCACACTCAAAAAAATGTGTGATTAAAATTTTAATTGGCATGAATATAGTTTTTAAGCTGCTAAACGTAGAGGTTTTCAGAAGTACAAATTTTCAACTGCTTCACAGAGACCTTGGTTAACTTTTGAGGTGCTTCTCACTCAGGAATCCAAAGTAAATGTTGCTGAAATTACTGGTCCTCTAAACCTTTTAAACCAGAGTATCTTATGTTGTTTAAAGAGTTGAATACCTAGTTCCATTTTTTATTGACTAATGGCTATCATTTACAAAAAAGAAAAGAAAAGAAAAACTGAATTGCAGAGACCTTGTAGATACTAAACAACCTGTTCTGACTTTTAACATGAGACACCATCACAACATGATGTGTTTGATGGTGATTATGAAATGACTCACTTAAATTCCACCCCTGCACTACCACCCACTGGCATTGTGACGAGTACAAGGACAGGATGATTTATGCTGCTGCTTAAATTGATAAACTCTGAGAGCTTATTCATTTCCAATTAGTCTCTTTAAAGAAATCAGTGAGGTTCTCCTTAAATAACCAGCAAGTAACAAGAATCTGCTCAGCAATCAAGAGCCTCGTGACTGTACTGTTGTGTCAGTTCTTAACCTACCTGATCAAACAAAATATGCTCTCTCTCCAGGACATGCATGTCATTAACCACCAACTGCAGTGTTGTTGAGAAGGATTGTGAAGCATAGTATCTGTACACTAATATGATTTGAATGTCTTATTTCATTACATGCCTTCCATCATACTGAATTAGCATCATATCACAATTAGCTGTTGTTTACCCTAATAAGAAAGGATTTGTTGTAATTAGATTTCTGTTTCATATTTACAAAAAACAGATATAATTTGGAATAGATTAGCTACTGTAAAATGATAAAAATGACTAAAGGAGAGGAAGGCTTACAGGGTAGTTTCCCCCAATCGCCCTGTAATTGTGTGTGTGTGCGTGTGTGTGTCCAAGTGTGTGTGTGTGTGTGTGTGTGTTATATATCTCCTTATATATTTATATCATATCCTTACTGGATGTAACATAGATATATAGCTACATGCAGATACAGCATTTCTCTGTGTTGATCTATGTATATATACATACACAAATACATTTATATACTTCCTTATTGCATGTGAATAGAAATATTTATACACAAACATATATACATACATGCTTACATATAATTTAAACCCTTTATTTATGATTGAAGTAAGTAGGAATTATGCCATATTTGGGCATTAATAAAATATACATATGGAATAGCCAATTTTCAAATTAGGTATTTTAGGTTTTTCTTTTTATCTTAGAGAATTTCATATTTTAAAACTAAAATACCATATTCATAAAGTAGATTTCAGACATACCTTTGTCATCTTCAAGAACTATTCCAGGTATGAGTTTTGCTTATCATTTAATCTACCACCCAGTATTATTTAAGAAGCACAACTTGATTGTTATATTTTGATTTTTATATTTTACTTTTTTGAATATTTTGGACTTGTATATCAATTGTTTAATTATAATCATTTTCTTTTGTTCTGATGATCAGAGAGTTCCTTATTGCATACAGTTAACTGAGAAACCTACATACTTTGTAGGATATCTTAGTTTTATATGGTATTTTCTTCACCCGTGTCAAGTTGTAACTTTGTCATCGCTCTTACCATAAATTACTGATTTTGTTTGTTAAAGCCCTGTCACTGGACTATGTATGATGTAAGCTAAGCACAGAGAAAAAAAAATAAATGTAGTAATTGGGTAAAAAATGAGGAAACAGTTGAAGGTGGTAATTACCAATCATTGCATCTATCTCCCTCAGATGGATAGGCTTCAGGAAATGTATGGCCTCAATGGATCAAAAAATACATAGATAACAGCAGCAAATATTAATTTGCCATTCACTGGCTAGAGACATGTCTACATTTTCATGATATTCAAGGAACTGTTCTGTGACTCATGAAATGTTGATCATTATTTTATTTATCATCTAGTCACATGAGCAACACAATGATAGTGAACAGAAAGTTCAACAATAGCGGTGGAAACCAATGGACAAGAAGTTGCAATGTAAAATGTTGCCTCCTAAAAAAAGAGAAAAAGGAAAACACAGAATGGCCACTGTAAGGAACACTAAGAGAAAGTGCTATTATGACTAAAAAGAGAATTATGCCCTACATTCCCTGCCTGCTTATTTATTTTATTCTATAAAGACAACTGGAATATTCAAGGAATATGTTTCACAAAAAATAAGGCTCATAGTATTAAAAAACCTCTTTTTCCCCATTATTCCTTGCAGTCGTTGATACTTGATATTCTAGGAGACTTTTTATGTATAAATTATTATACTAAGGTTTTCTGCCTTCTGTGTGTGACATATAAATACAATAACCTTAAATATCTCTCACATACTTTCTATTAAATACCTTATGTCTGTGTAAAAATAGATCACTTTATACACTATTGTTAAAGAGTTATCTTGTTATATATAGTTATATTTTATAGTTATACCTAAAAATAGGTATACATACAAAATAAGAGTTCACAAAATCCTTATAATAAACAACATATCTTAGTCTCATATAAAGATAAGAAAATTGAAGTTCAGAGAAAGTGCCTTGCCCAAGATAATGTAACACCTAACACATGAATATGAGATTCAAACACAGACCTACACAGATTGGTTTTCCATGTTTTAACCATTATTCATGTTGGACTCTTTAATGGGGGCTTCATTAAAGAGCGGGTTTTTTTTCCTCCTCCTAATTCTGAATTCACTGAGATAGAAAACAAAGAATAGATGATGATGATGGTTAACATATTACCTTTACCACAGAAAAGGGCAGGGTTGGAAGATGCCATTTACAGTGAGAGCCACTGAAGCTGCTAGTTGAACCCCAGCATCAGATTGACTGAAAGGCCTAGTTCAGGCAAAGCAGGACCAGGACAGAATCTCCCCACAATGTGCTGGAAAAGCAGAGCTCTCCCCTTAGAGGAACAGAGGACACACCAGTTCATGCCGAAGTGATAAAGATTTAATGAAAAAGCCCATCCTCGGGGGCAGAGTATGTTGGGAAAAGCCCTCGGGTGCATATGAAAAATGTGCCTTGACAGAAATCAGCAATGAGGAAAAGCAGTCTTAATATTCTACTAAGGGAATTTGACGTATAAGAAATCTAGTTCTTATCAAGGAAATATTTGTTCCTAAGAACTCTGAGAGAGGATATAGTCTATGAAAGGAATATTAACTCGAAGGAGTTAAGACTTCTTAAAGGATGGTCCTCATACACACATCACCGGAGAAAAAAATCTTTTTTTTTTTCATTCTCTGAAAATATATAAAATAAAAGCAATAAAAAGAAAATGAACCAAATTACTTGCTTAGAGAACTGTGACAGTTTTATCAGCCATGTATTATATTTTTATATTTATTTAGATAAAATGAAATTACCTTCTTTTTAAAAGTCATAGAAACCTTAAAACTAATGAACCTCTGCCACCTTTCTCAGAGAAAATGTAAATTTCTTACTATAGCCTTAAAAGTTCTATCAACATGAATTTATATAAATATTAAGAAATACAAATGAATCCATGACTAAGTTTATTGGTTTCAATATTCCTTTTAATATTACCTTCCCTTCCTTACTTCAGTAGCAACAATTTGACTATTTCCAAATAACTATTTGGGTATTTGTCATGTTTAACATTTTCATGTAGACATTTTTTAAATTTTCTCTTTGAGCAAATCTTCAACCTTGGTTCTATGTTCTACTTTTCAACAACAACAAAAAAATACAGAATATAAAAGCAAAAAGATTATAAAACAAAGCATCATAATCACCATCATCACCCCAAAATTATACTTAGAGCTCAGCAAAATTATCCTTTGGCATCATCAAAACTAAAATACTTTTTTCAGAAAAGCCATTTGCAGTTTTCCTTTTATGTCTATATATTTTGAAGAAAATAAGTTTTTTCAGTAGGTTATATACTATTGAGTGTATATCAATAATTTTAATGTGGCGGAAAAAGATGGAGGCGAAGTAGAGAGACGTGGAGTGCATCCCTCTCCACAGATGCATTGGGAATGCACGGAAGGATGCAGTCATTCCCACAGAGAACCAGCTGAACACCAGCAGACGGCCTCGGACACCAGAAAGGACTGCGGGGAGCCCGACATAGCCGGTAGGGAGGCATCTACAACGGCTCAAAGAGGGTGAAGCGGCGGAGCTGTGGCAGATGGGAGGGAGTGAGAAACATACGGAGGGTCCGCAGCGCAGCTCAGCGTTCCCAGACCGAGACATCGATCCGCGGCTGAACGGAGGGTCCAGGAGCGGGAGCATGGGAACCGGAGAGCTGGTTCAGGGTGAGAAACATTGTTGCCGGTAGGGTGACGGACCGAGAGGGCAGGAGGGAGGAGGTCCGCGGAGAGGAGTGCCGGTCCCTGCGAGCTGCCCGGCCATGATGGCGGCTGGAGGCTGCAGGCTCATGGGCGGGGGGGAGGAGCCACGCGCATAGCCTCTCCCTCTCTTTTGGTGCCTCTGCAACAGGCAGTGGAGAGATGCCCTGTGGGCCACCTAAGGCGCTCAGGGATAACAAGCACCCTCAGGCACTCGGGCGGGGCTAGATTAAAACTCCTTGCAACGCCAGCAGTAGGGAGGCTGCCAAGAGAAAAAAAAAAAACCAGCATCAAAAAGAAAAAACCCCGAGAGAGGCCCAACTCGAAGACTTTCTGTGTACGCCTGAGCCACCAGCGCCCTCTGCAACAGGCACCTCCAAGCCTGACTGAAACAACAGTGCGCCACTGCTCACTCACTCCCAGGAGAAGGAGCCACTATTGTACCCTCTCCCTCCCCACACACCGAGGCTTATAGACGAACAATAAAGGAACCTCTGCTGGTCACAGAATAACGCAAAAAAAAAAAAACCCAAGGCAAGGAGAAGGACACTTACAGCTGAGATGCTAAGGAAACAGAAATAGTAGTATCAATACCTATTGAACTGGTCCATTCTGGGATCAGTTCTGGATTTTTTTTTTTGTTTTTCTTTCTCTCTCTCTCTTTTTTTTTTTTTTTTTTTTTGATTTATTAAATACGATCTTAACCCTAAGGGATCTACAAGTTTTACAACATAATTTTTTAAGGATATTTTTTATTCTTTTTTTTTTTTTTTTGCCTTTTTATATACTTCTATATCTAGCTAAGTTTTTGGTAGTACGGAGAAAATATCTTTCATACTTTCCTTTCATCCCTTTCTCTTATACACTTCTATTCCTTTCTTTTTCTTTGCATATTTCCAACCACATTACGCTCTTCTGTTCCCCTTTCTTCCAGCCACTTTAAGTGTATTTTATCTTAACATACTTATAAGCAACACTATCGGTCTGCTCAGACTCCTTGCTCTATTCTCCAGATGATGCACTGCCTTGGTATTAATATTAGGCTTTGGTCTTTATCTTAGTTCTTAGTACAGTTGTCTAATTACATTCTGAGAATCTCCATTCTCTCTGGTGGTACTCCAGCTCATTTCTATATTTGATCCTAGCTTACAAAATCTCCCTGGATTGATGTTTGTATGTGTAGGGTGTTATTTGTTGTTTGTTTGCTTTTGCTTTTGTCTCTGATTTGTTCTGTTTCAGCTGTCAATTTCTGTTGGGTTTCTCTTTGAATATCTGATAGCACACGGGGGTTCTGTCAGGTCTTTCTAGAGCCTTATGTCCTAACGGATTCAACAATTGTGTGTCTTATACATGTATTTGTTTCCTAGACTGAATATTCGTTTAATCCAATACTTGGACATTAGTCTGAGGCTTGGACAGTCTTCTATAAACACCTCTATCGCCAGGACAAGCAACCCCAAAAGCTTGGACAACCATGAGGAAACAAAGAAACCCCATGCAGGCAAAGGAGCAGGAAAAAAACCCACAAGACCAAATAAATGAGGAGGAAATAGGAAAAATGCCTGAAAAAGAATTCAGAGTAATGATAGTAAAAATGATACAAAATCTCGATACCAAAATAGAGAAAGTACAAGAAACAGTTCATAAGAACTCAGAAAAACAAACAGCAATGGATAACAAAATAACTGAAATTAAAAATACTCTAGATGCGATAACCAGCAGAATGACTGAGGCAGAAGAACGAATAAGTGAGGTGGAAGGTAGCATGGGGGAAATAAACGCCACAGAGCAGGAAAAAGAAAAAAGAATAAAAAGATTAGAAGACAGTCTCAGAGACCTCAGTGATAACATTAAGTGTACCAACATTCGAATTATAGGCATCCCAGAAGAAGAAGAAAACAAGAAAGGGTCTGAGAAAATATTTGAAGAGGTTAAGGTGGAAAACTTCCCCAACATGGGAAAGGAAATAATTCACCAAATCCAAGAAGCACAGAGAGTCCCATACAGAATAAACCCAAGGAGAAATACACCAAGACACATATTAATCAAACTAACGACAAACACAAAGAAAAAATATTAAAAGCAGCAAGAGAAAAGCAACAGACAACATATAAGGGAAAACCCATAAGGATAACAGCTGACCTTTCTACAGAAACTCTGCAGGCCAGAAGGGAATGGCAGGATATACTGAAAGTCCTGAAAGAGAGAAACCTACAGCCAAGAATACTCTACCCAGCAAGAATCTCATTCAGATTTGAGGGAGAAATCAAAAGCTTTCCAGACAAGCAAAAGTTAAGAGAATTCAGCACCACCAAACCAGCCTTACAACAAGTGCTAAAGGAACTTCTCTAAGTAGGAAACACAAGAAAAGGAAAACACCTACAAATACAAACCCAAAACAATTAAGAAAATGGTAATTGGAACACACATGTCAATAATCACTTCAAATGTAAATGGATTAAATGCTCCAACCAAAACACACAGACTGGCTGAATGGATACAAAAACAAGACCCTTCTATATGTTGCCTACCCACTTCAGACCAAGGGATACATATAGACTGAAAGTGAAGGGATGGAAAAAGATATTCCATGCAAATGGAAGTCAAAAGAAAGCTGGAGTAGCAATACTCATATCAGACAAATTAGACTTGAAAGTAAAGACTATTAAAAGAGACAAGGAAGGGCACTACATAATGATCAAGGGATCCATCCAAGAAGAACATATCACAATGGTAAATATCTATGCCCCCAATATAGGAGCACCTCAATACATAAGGCAAATGCTAACAGCTATAAAAGGGGACATCGACAGGAACACAATAATAGTGGGAAACTTGAACACCCCACTTACATCAATGGACAGATCATCCAAACAGAAAATAAATAAAGACACACAAGCTTTAAATGACACATTAGACCATCTCGACTTAATTGATATTTATAGGACATTCCATCCAAAAATGACAGACTACACTATCTTCTCAAGTGCACACGGAACATTTTCCAGGATAGATCACATCTTGGGTCACAAATCAAACCTCAGCAAATTCAAGAAAATTGAAATCATATCAAGCATCTTCTCAGACCACAATGCCATGAGACTAGATATCAATTACAGGAAAAAAACTGCAAAAAATACAAACACATGGAGGCTAAACAATTCAATATTAAACAACCAAGGAATCACTACAGAAATCAAAGAGGAAATCAAAAAATATCTAGAAACAAATGACAACGAAAACACAACAACCCAAAACCTATGGGACGCAGCAAAAGCAGTTCTAAGAGGGAAGTTTATAGCAATACAGTCCTACCTTAGGAAACAAGAAAATGATCGAATAAACAACCTAACCTTACACTTAAAACAACTAGAGAAAGAACAAAGAAACCCCAAAGTGAGCAGAAGGAAAGAAATCATAAAGATCAGAGCAGAAATAAATGAAAAAGAAAGGAAAGAAACCATAAGAAAAATAAATGAAACTAAAAGCTGGTTCTTTGAGAAGATTAACAAAATTGATAAACCATTAGCCAGACTCATCAAGAAAAAAAGGGAGAAGATGCAAATCAACAGAATTAGAAATGAAAAAGGAGAAGTCACAACGGACACCTCAGAAATACAAAACATCATGAGAGACTACTACAAGCAACTATATGCCAATCAATTGGATAACCTGGAAGAAATGGATACATTCTTAGAAAAATACAATCTTCCAAGACTGAACCAGGAAGAAATAGAAACCATGAACAGACCAATCACAAGTACAGAAATTGAGGCAGTGATTAAAAATCTCCCAACACACAAAAGCCCAGGACCAGATGGGTTCACAGGCGAATTCTATCAAACATTTCGAGAAGAGTTAACACCTATCCTTCTCAAACTCTTCCAAAATATTGCAGAAGGTGGAGCACTCCCAAACTCATTCTACGAGGCTACCATCACCCTGATACCAAAACCAGGCAAAGATGTCACAAAAAAAGAAAACTACAGACCAATATCACTGATGAATATAGATGCAAAAATCCTCAACAAAATACTAGCTAACAGACTCTAACAGCACATTAAAAAAATCATACACCACGATCAAGTGGGGTTTATCCCTGGGATGCAAGGATTCTTCAATATACGCAAATCAATCAACGTGATACATCATATCAACAAATTGAAGGATAAAAATCATATGATCATTTCAATAGATGCAGAAAAAGCTTTTGACAAAGTTCAACATCCATTTATGATCAAAGCTCACCAGGTAAAGTATCTGTAGATTCATCCAGACAGAAATTTTCAAGAGAGGTGGAGTTGAAAGTCAATGCAATATAACTTTATGAAGGGGTGGGCAGCCAGGATTGAACATTTGCTTTCTACTGCCTACTGCTGGGGCTTTTCCACCTTACAAGCATACCTCAAGAAATGCAATGACATCATTTTCCCCCATTTTCCTGGATGCTCAGATTTGTATCATGTTAATAGTCACTAGATTTGGATTCTAAGTTATTTGTATTGCAGGTTGATTCAACTCAACCCAAGGTCTGTCTTAGTATAATTAGCATTGACCTTCCAGTAGAGATAATGAAACATTTTTGAACACAAAGGTGAAGTCAGCTGCATTATGAACACACAATTATTCTACTGTGACTAATTTCTGAATATCAGTTGACATTGTTTAGCCAGTATGAACATCATACCTTAATTAGAATAAAATCATTATTTCATCTATATTTGACAGTGTGATAAATATCAGTTTTACTCAACTTCTTTATAGCTACTGGACTCCTCAGTACTAACAAAGATCCAGCAAGATATGGAATAAAATAAGTTCATTGGATTTGGCACTAAGCTCTTGATTTCTGACAAGCCAATAGTTCTGTGTGCAAATAAGAGCACTGAAATGGTTTATTTCTATTTTTCCCACCTACTGGCAATGCTTCTCGTGTATAGGATTTAAAAGCAATTACATATTTATTAGAAAACAATTCAAAATTTTTCCTCATAAATTTCTTCTTCAAAATAACAATGTAGTGGGCTTCCATTTCCAGTACCAGAATGGCCAATTGATTTTAATTAAAATGATACAGGATCAAAGTCGGTCAGAAACAAAGACACAGATTCTTTCTGGATAACTGGAGGAAGAATGGTTAAGTCAATTATTTTAGTGAAGAATGACAGTAAGTGTTCTCAGAAATTTAATAAACATTAAATACAGCTAAAATTAACATTTCAACTATGTTTTTCATATAAAGTTTCATATAATCAGCAAGCATAAGAACTAGTCTGAATAGATCTGAAATCGACATATGATGGAATAGTCTGATAATAGTAAATCACAGTCTAAATTCTCCTGTAAATTATGGTATCTATCTATACATTTACCTATTTATTTATGTCACATGTAGAATGTACACTAAAGAATAGATAATATAACAGGCATACATACATACACACACATGTATATACAACAAGCTTATATGTATATTTTTACATATTGCTGAATTAGGTTATCTAATATTTTGTGAGAATTTTCACACATATGTGTATATCTCACAGTGTTATAAATACCTTAATATTAAGTCACAACTTTTGTCACTTTTATTTAAAGGACAGGGGATAGAATGAAGAAAAACAAACAAAAACATGTAAGCCTTCCCCAGTCTCATTTTTCTTTTCCCCTAGTAGTAGTTTTTCCATGCATATTTACCACATATTTATGTGCCTCTAAATATTAAATGGAAATTATTTTCTGATATTTAAAATTTGGATAAATGGCATAATTGCCTCTATGATTGCCATTATATTATGAGATGTATTTATGTTGGTAAATGGTTGCTGTAATTCATTAATTTAAATTTATGTAATTTTTATATTTTTAATTTTTGTTAATAGACAGATTATTGCCAGTATTCTTAAAAAATGTTTTAATACAGAGTTTTGGAAATTTACAAACCAACCTTGCATTCCTGTGATATGCTCAACTCATTCATAATGCTTTTATAAGTTGCTGAATTAGGTTTTCTAATGTTCTGTTGAGAATTTTTACATATGTTTTCATGAGTAATAATGGCCTATAATTTCCTTTTTACTAATTCTGGTATCAAATTTATGTTGTTTGACCTCAGAAAACATGTTGGAAAATGTTTCCTTTTTATGTATTCTCTGGAGGATTTTGTGTAAGATTGGTGTTAATTCTTCCCTAGGTGTTACTAGAATACACTCATGAATATATCTACATCTGTTATTATTTTATCAGAATATTTATCCATGTTTATCACTTTTTAAATAAGGATTTAGGACCATTTAGAGGTCAATTTCTTCTTGTATAGATAATTTACATTTTTCTAGTAATTTGTCTCCATTTGATTTAAGTTTTCTATGTTATAAGTGTAAATTTGTTCATAATATTCTTATATTCTTTTGAATGATATTGAGGTTTGTAATGCTATATTCCCTTTTATATTCCTAAAATTTGTTATTTGTGCTTTTTTTTTTTCTTTTTCTGCTTTAAGAAGTCTCCACGTACTATTGTTATTATGATAGCCTTTTCAAAGACCTGCTTTTGGTTTGTCTGTTTTCTTTATTGTAGATTTATCTTCTACATTGAGTTTGATTTCTCTATTTGCTATTTTTGTCTGACTTTTGAGGACTTAATATGCATTCTATTTCTTTTTTTTTCTAAGTTAACTTTATTTTTTCATTAGAGTATAATAGCTTTACAGTGTTGTGTTAGTTTCTGCTGTGCAGCGAAGTGAATCAGCTGTATATATATATATATATCCCCTTCCTCTTGGGCCTCCCTCCCACCCCACCCCCAATCCCACACAGAGCACTGAGCTGAGCTCCCCGTGCTATACAGCAAGCTCCCACTAGCTGTCTGTTTTACACATGGTAGTGTATATATGTCAGTCCTAATCTCCCAGTTCATCCCACCCTCCCCTTACCCACTGTGTCCACATATCCCTTCTCTACCTCTAGATATTTCAAATTTTATTTAATAAAATCTTCACTTCCTAGTTTTTAGTCTCTCTTATTCTCTACTATATGCACTATGCCTAAAAATTTCTCTGTAAACACAGTTTAGCTATAACACATTTATTTTAATATTCTACTTTTATTATACTGTATATCTTTTTTTAAATATGTATTTATTTTCTTTATGCTTTTGCCTGTGTTGGGTCTTAGTTGTGGCGCGCAGGATCTTTTGTTTCAGCGCAGGCTTCTCTCTAGTTGCTGCATGCAGGTTTCCTCTCTCTAGTTGTGGTGCACAGGCTCCAGAGCCCATGGGCTCTATGGTTTATGGCACACAGTCTTTCTTGTTGAGGTGCACGAGCTCAGTAGTTGTGGCACACAGGCTTAGTTGCCCTGTGGCATGTGGGATGTTAGTTCCCCTTGCAGGGATCGAACCTGCACCCCCTGCATTAGAAGGCAGATTCTTTACCACTGGACCACCAGGGAAGTGCCTGTATATCTGTTTAAAATCGTTTCGAATATCCATTGTTATTTCATCTAGGACCTGTGTGTTATTTAGGAGTTTATTTAATTTCAAAAATAGAATATTTTATAACTATGTGACTGTTATTGCTACGTTAATCTATAGAGGGCTGTAGTTATACATACATATTCTGTATGATTTTATTTATATATGCTATTTGCTTATGGTCTGGCTTATGATCATTTTTTATAAAAATTGCACTTGAAAATAATGTATGTTCTCCAACTGGGGGTGTAGTAGTCTGTATATATCAACTTGTCAAATTTGTTATTTATTGTGTTCAGATCTTACGCATAGTATTTTATTTTTCTGCTTACTTTACTTGTTACCTATAAATGCTTACTAAAATCTTCAACTCTAGTTTTAGATTTTCCTACTTCTTTTCTGACCTCCCTGGATATTTGCTTTATGTATTTAGATGATGTATAACTGCTCTGTCCAGTAGAGTAACTGCTAGCCTCATGTATCTATTTACATTTAAATTAATTAAAACTAAATTAGATTAAAACTTAATTCCCCATTCATGGTAGCCATATTTCTAATGCTCAATAGTCACATATTGGACACTGGCTTTTATATTGGCCAGTGAAGATATAGAACATTTCTGTCATCCCAGAGAGTCCCATTGGACAGTGCTGCTATGTAATTACATTTATATAAATTTAGATTTATTATATCTCCCAGGAAGTTAAAAGATTTTATGATGGTGAAAGGTCTTTCTATACCTAGAAATCCTTCTTTAATTTCTTTTTGTCTGATGTTAGAATATTTACACAAAATTTCTTTTGGATAGTTTTGCGTGTCGATCTTTTTCCATTTGTTAATTTTCATTCTTTATGTGTACATACACTTTAAATTTATATCTTTTAGATAAAAACTACTAGAGAGCAATTAATCTTCTTGAACTCACTTTAATACTAACGTATTTGAGTTCAAATCTAACATCTTATTATGCGTTTTCTACATGTCCTCTCTGTTCTATATTTTTCCTCATTTCATTTTTGCTTTCAGTTATATATTTTTTGTCAATCTCTGTTTGTCTTAACCAACTCAGAACTGAATGGCTTCCCTTCCAAATTACAATATGTATCTTTAAATTAGCTAAAATTAGTAAATATCTGGTCCTCTCAGTAGGCAATAAAAGAACCTAGAGCACATTGATTTCATTTTCAACTTCTCAATTTGAATATTATATTATTTTTAATAATTTATTTATACACATAAAAATTCCTTCATTCTCTCTGTAATTTTCCATTAGGAAATTTTTCTTTTTGACTAAAGTACATTCTTCAGATTTTCCTTGTTGTGCATCAGTCAGTAGCTTCTGATTGATTTTTGTTCACCTGAATTTTGTCTTTATTCTTAAAATATATTTTTGGCTGAGTTTAGACTTGTATAAAGCAATTATTTTCTTTCATCAGAGTGAGGATATACCTCCTGTTGATTTCTGGCTTGCATCTTGCATGGAGTGTTTTGTGTGATGTGATTGTCACTTCTGTAATGGTAATTTGTCTCCCTACTTCTCTCCTGTTTTAACATTTCTTTTTATCCTTGGTTTTCTTTAGTTTATCTCTGCAATGTCTTCATATGGATTTTCTTTTTAATCTTTTAAGAATCTGTCAGGATTCTTGAATCTGTGATTTGGGATATTTTATTTGTTTTACAAAATTGCAGCCATTCTCTCCTCCAATATTGCTTCTGCCCCTTTTCTATCCCCTCTTTCTCCGTCTTTTCTCCCTCTGGCAGTCTTGTATTAGACTTTCGCACTGGAACATGTATGTCTCATATCATCAACTATGTATTTCTGTGTTTTTTGTCTCTAGATAATCATTTTCTTACCTATATCTCAGTACACTAATTCTCTCTTCTGATATATCTAATCCTACGTCAAACTCATCCACCAAGTTCTTAATTTTTTTATCTGACATTTTTTTTATTCAAAATCTGCTCTGCTACATTTCATATTTTCAGTTCCCTCTGTACATCTTTTGTCATCTCAGACATAGTTGCTGTAATTATTCAGTCTGTTTTTGAAAATTGCTGTATCAGGGTCCCTGTGAGTCTGTGTCTGTTATCTGATTCTGTTCTTTCTCACTAACATTTTTTTTAACCTTGCATGCCTGACAGTTCTTGCCTGTATAGTGGATATTGTTTAAAGGTTGGGGGCCTAAAGTGATATTACCTTTCTTTTCTTCAGAGAGCACTTATAAGTCAGAAACAACTTTACTCCAAGTTCAAGTCCTGAGGTGCTCAGGACCACTGGGGTGAAACTGGTCTCAACTGCAGTCTCATGCAAGAACTGTTTTACTTCTAGTTCACATTACTCTATGAGGTCACTCTATATGTCAAATTTAAAGTATTTTATTGAGATATAATTGGCATATACATTGCATAAGTTTAAGGTGTACAACATATTGGTTTGATACATTTATATATTATAATATGATTACCACAGTAAATTTAGCTAACATCTTTACCATGTCACATATTTATCATTTTTTGTGTGTCAAGAACAAATATTTAGTCTCTTAGCAACTTTGAAGTTTATAAGACAGTATTATTGACTATAATCATTCCACTCTGCATGAGATCTTCAGCACTTATTTATCTACTAGTTCCAAGTTTGTACCCTTAAGCAGCATCTCCTCATTTCCTCTACCCCCAGCCCCTGGAAACCGCTGTTCCACTCCCTGTTTTCACAAGTTCAGTGTTTCTTAGATTCCACATATAAATGATATCATATAGTGTTTGTCTTTCTCTGTCTGATTGATCTCATTTAGCATAAGGCCTTCAGGGTCCACCCGTGTCATAGCAAATGGCAGAATTTCCGTCTTCCTCATGACTGAATAGTGTTCCATTGTATTTGTGTTTTTTAAATGTTGGGGAGTTTTCAAACTCCATTGCTCTGGGTTGGTTTTTTTGACCTGTATTTCCTCTACCTGCCATCCTACCAAAATTATAGCATGTTTTATTTTGAACGGGATTTTTTTTTTTTTTTTTGAACGGGAAAGTCCTTCAGAGCAAAACCAGGAATGTTTGGTACTAATGAAGTAGCTTATGTTGAAGCAGAAGCTGTGCTATGAAGTAACTCAGCTTGAATACCTAGCTGGTCATTTGGTACCTTTCAGAGTTCATGGCCATCTGCCTTTCTCTGGTGCTTCTGTGTATTATCACTGTCAGGTTCTTATTACTTAATAACCAGTCTCAAAATTAAAGCACAGGTGCCTTGTCTTGTATATAGTCCTTGACTGTATTTCTACTTTTTTGGATATGCTGTAGATTAGCTTCTAAAGAATTATTCCTTGATTTAATGATGCAAGGAGCTTAAAGTGCAAATTGTTTTAGCATCACTGAGTCTGCTATGTCTCTACACATTCAGTATTTATATATTGCTCCTGATTATGATAGGGGCCTCAGTTAAATGCCCATTGAACATTTCCCTACTGCACTACTATTTCTTTAAAATAGTCTTCTTTTATTGTTGATATAATAATAGTTAATATTTTTAAAACCATTGTTAATATAGTTTATTTACATGTTTATTTTTTGTGGGTTTATTCCTATTTTATCTCATGTTCTCATTTTCTCATATCTCTCAGTTTATTTCTTTTTGCCAAAGATTGCCATTTGAGTCATTTTAGTGAGGATCTTTTGGTCTTAAGGCTTATCTATTAATATTTCAATATTCACTAGTACTTACTAATAGTTATCTTAGTTTTTGTTTTCTGAATATATCTTGCTATTAAATGAGTATTTAACTGACTATACACTTCTGAGTTGTTAATTATATTTGAAGAGCATTATGAAAATATCACACTGTTTTCTGGTATTTACTGTTGTGTGTAAGACATCTAAGGTCAGCTTAATAACTTTTCATTTATAATATTTTCATTTTGTAGGTTTATATAGTGTTAATTTTTCCTTGATGCTTTGCCATTTTATCAAAACATCAATGGATTTAGATTTTCTTTTACTTATGTTATTAATTAATCTTAATGCACTTTCAGAATAAGCACTTAAAACATATTTCTTAAAGATTTCTATTATTAATGGAGATATTACTATTCTGCAATTACCTGTTTCCTTTTCTTCTTTAACAACTATTATTCAGTAATAGAATTTTGCACTGTATTCCCAGCTTTCTTAACTATTTGTTCATATTTAAATTTTCTTCTTTTTTTTTTCTCTCTGCTGTATTGTGTTAGTCCCTCAATACTATCTTACCATTCACTGTTCCATTCATCAAATGTATTCAATCTAGGTTTTTTCTTATATTGCATTTCAGTAATTTTTCATTTTAAAATCTTTTATTTCACATTTGCTTTTCTTTCATTTTTGTTTGCTTTCCTTTAAAAATACTTCTTTTTCAAGCTGGGGTTTTTCACCCATATTTCTCTTTTAATATTTTCATATAATTAAAGTCTTTGTAAGAATTTGCTATAAAATTTGTTTCAAATAGAAAGTTTTTATATTCCAATGTATAGGGAATTTTTGGCTATCAGTGCATTATGTTATTTTCAGATGTTTCATTATCTTCTGTGGGTAATTAGGAATTTGGGGGATTTTTGACTCTCCATCCCCACCATTCTTAGGTCACTTTTTGCTCTTTAGGGGTATTTCAGTAGCCTCCATTCAACCTTACAAGCCCAGAATAAAGAACCAAATCTTTAACAAAGGTGACGATTCTCCATTCTGTGGTTATGCTAAGAGTTTAAAAGATACAGACACAAACATGGCTAATGATTTGGCTCAACTCTTGGTTCAGAGATTTGCCTATCTTCTCATCTCCCTACGTTTGAAACATCCCAGGATTTACAGGCCCAGGCAGCGATTTATATCATTTTATTTTATTATTTTATTTTATTTTCTGTCTCCATTTACAAAGTTTTTGATAGAAAGGACCAAAATTCATTCCCTGGCTTTATGTAGTCAATATGGTTTAGAGTCACTGTTTTACATGAAGCAGTTGTTTAACTGCCCACACGGGAGTTAAACTTTTGCAGATTAAATGGTACCACACTCCCTTCTTTTTGTACTTAGAGCTCAGTAAGCCTGCAGCTTCAGCCTGGCTTGTTACCACATGTTTTTATTCTATTTCTGGCACGTAGAGATTTTTATCCTGTATTTGAGCCCAGCAGTGCCTTTTAGGTTTTCTTCTTTAATATTTCATCATTCATTACTATATGTTTAGAACAGAGAGGGTAATCAAAACATGAACTCTATGCTCCAACTTGACCTGAATGCCAGCGGCGCTGACTTTTTACAAAACGGTATAGCTGCTGTAAAGAATATTAGATCTACCAGTCCTTTAAGCATATCGAATTGACCACAAACATAAAGGTGTAATTATAAATTATGCAGCATGCAGAGAAGATAGCAGAAACATAATGCCTCTATCAATGAAAATATTTTATGTGGTCTTGAGTTTGATTTTTCAAGTATTGGACTTAATTGCCAGATGCAACTTAGCTGTACTGTTTTACCTATAGATTTAGAGGGGCACTGATTTTATTTTTCATAAAGGCATATCCAAGCTAACATTTCAAACCATAACTCTTTGACTTCTGGCACTACTACAACAGATTTCTCACACTACCATTTTTTAAGTAAAAACATCTCATACTCCTTTTTTTTTAAAAATAATCCTGGATACGATGCTTCTATTTAATAATTGAAAGGAATGGCTCAAGGCACAAAATCTTAGGTCTATCAAAAAGGTTAGTTTTTTTTTTTTTTTTTTTTTACTTATTGGGATTTGAAGTTTTTCTTCATGTATTATTTTTTGCCTTGCAATACTTGTCACATTCACATTGATGAACATGGGTTAAAGTAGAACGACTTAGATTAAACAGAGAAATATAGTATCAGTATTGGCTTTTTCCTTTAAGATAATTTTGGTCATTGACTCTCCCATAAATTTGGGGGAAAATTAATATTTTCTCTCCTTAGAATTTTTTTAAGCTCTTTATTGGAATATAATTGCTTTACACTCTTGTATCAGCTTTTGAGGTACACCAAAGTGAATCAACTGTGTTTATACATATATCCCCATATCCCCTCCCTCCCACGACAACCTCCCACCCTCCCTGTCTTGGCCCTCTAAGGCATCACCCATCATTGAGTTGGTCTCCCTTTGTTATACAGCAACTTCCTACTAGCTATCTATTTTACACTAGTGTATATATGTCTATGCTACTCTCTTACTTCATCCCAGCTTCCCCTTCGCCCCTGACCCCCCAACCCTGTGTCCTCCAGTCCATTCTCTGCATCTGCATCCTTATTCTTGCCCTGTCACTGGGTTCATCAGTACCATTATTTTAGATTCCATATATAGGAGCTAGCATACACTATTTGTTTTTCTCTTTCTGGCTTCACTCTATATGACAGACTCTAGGTCTATCCACCTCATTACATATAGCTCCATCTCATTCCTTTTTATGGATGAGTAATATTCCATTGTATATATGTGTCATATCTTCTTTATCCACTCATCTGTTGATGGGCATTTAGGTTTCTTCCATGTCCTGGCTATTGTAAATAGTACTGCAATAAGCATTATGGAATACGGGGATATGTGTATAAAAACAGATGATTGAACCTGGTGTACCCCCCAAAAAATAATAAAAAAAAAATAAGCATTATGGTACATGTTTCTTTGGGGATTAGGTTTTCTCTGGGTATATGCCCAGTAGTGGGATTCCTGGGTCATATGGTAGTTATATTTTTAGTTTTCTAAGGAACCTCCAAACTGTTTTCCATAGTGGCTGTACCAACTTACATTCCACCAACAGTGCAGGGGAGTTCCCTTTTCTCCACACCCTCTCCAACATTTGTTGTTTCTAGATTTTCTGGTGATGGCCATTCTGACCAGTGTGAGGTGATACCTCATTGTGGCTCTGATTTGCATTTCTCTAATGATTAGTGATGTTGAGCATCTTTTCATGTGTTTGTTGGCCATCTGTATGTCTTCTTTGGAGAAATGTCTATTTAGATCTTCTGCCCATTTGTGGATTGGGTTATTTGCTTTTTTGGTATGAAGCTGCATGAGCTGCTTGTATATTTTGGAGGTTAATCCTTTGTCCATTGCTTTGTTGGCAAGTATTTTCTCCCATTCTGAGTGTTACCTTCTTGTCTTGTTTATGGTTTCTTTCGCTGTGCAAAAGCTTTTAAGTTTCATGAGGTCCCATTTATTTATTCTTGATTTTATTTGCATGATTCTAGGAGGTGGGTCAAAAAGGATCTTGCTTTGATGTATGTCATAGAGTGTCCTGCCTATGTTTTCCTCTAGGAGTTTTCTAGTGTCTGGCCTTACCTTTAGGTCTTTAATCTGTTTTGAGTTTATTTTTGTGTATGGTGTTAGGAAGTGTTCTAATTTCATTCTTTTCCATGTAGCTGTCCAATTTTCCCAGCACCACTTATTGAAGAGGCTTTTTTCCATTGCATATTCGTGCCTCCTTTGTCAAAGATAAGGTGCCCATATGTGCTTGGGTTTACCTCTGAGTTCTCTATTCTATTCCATTGATCTTCCTTTCTATTTTTGTGCCAGCACCATACTGTCTTGATCACTGTAGCCTTGTAGTATAGTTTGAAGTCAGGAAGCCTAATTCCACCCACTCCATTATTCCTTCTCAAGATTGCTTTGGCTATTCGGGGTCTTTTGTGTTTCCATACAAATCATAAGATTTCTTGTTCTAGTTCTCTGATAAATGCCATTGGTAATTTGATCAGGATTGCATTGAATCTGTAGATTGCTTTGGGTAGTATAGTTATTTTCACAATGTTGATTTTTCCAATCCAAGAACATGGTATGTCCCTCCATCTGTTTGTATTATCTTTGATTTCTTTTATGAGTGTCTTTTAGTTTTCTGCATACAGATCTTTTGCCTCCTGAG
Source organism: Hippopotamus amphibius kiboko (assembly GCF_030028045.1). Classification (NCBI taxonomy): domain Eukaryota; kingdom Metazoa; phylum Chordata; class Mammalia; order Artiodactyla; family Hippopotamidae; genus Hippopotamus; species Hippopotamus amphibius. The sequence goes on from NC_080187.1 coordinate 74,840,435, forward strand.
GCAGGTTTATTCCTAGCTATTTTATTCTTTTTGTTGCAGTGGCAAATGGGAGAGTTTCCTTAATTTCTCTTTCTGCTCTTCCATTGTTAGTGTATAGGAATACAAGAGATTTCTGTGCATTAATTTTGTATCCTGCTACTTTACTAAATTCATCAATTAGTACTAGCAGTTTTCTGGTAGAATCTTAGGGGTTTTCTATATATAATATCATGTCATCTGCAAAGAGTGACAATTTGACTTCTTCTTTTCCAATTTGGATTCCTTTTATTTCATTTTCTTCTCTGATTACTGTGGCTAACACTTCCAAAACTATGTTGAATAATAGTGGTGAGAGTGGACATCCTTGTCTTGTTCCTGTTCTTAGAGGAAATGCTTTCAGGTTTTCCCCATTGAGAACAATGTTGGCTTTTGGTTTGTCATATATGGCTTTTATTATGTTGAGGTAATTTCCTTCTATGCGATTTTCTGGAGAGTTTTTATTGTAAATGGATGTTGAATTTTGTCAAAAGCCTTTTCTGCATCTATTGAGATGATCATATGGTTTTTATACTTCAATTTGTTGATATGATGTATCACGTTGATTGCTTTGCATATATTGAAGAATCCTTGCATCCCAGGGATAAACCCCACTTGATCATGGTGTATGATCTTTTTAATATGCTGTTGGAGTCTGTTAGCTAGTATTTTATTGAGGATTTTTGCATCTATATTCATCAGTGATATTGACCTGTAAATTTCATTTTTTTGTGACATCTTTGCCTGGTTTTGGTATCAGGGTGATGATGGCCTTGTAGAATGAGTTTGGGAGTGTCCCTCCTTCTGCTATATTTTGGAAGAGCTTGGGAAGGATAGGTGTTAGCTATTCTTTAAGTGTTTGATAAAATTCTCCTGTGAATCCATCTGGCCCAGGGCTTTTGTTTGTTGGGAGATTTTTAATCACAGTCTTAATTTCTGTACTTGTGATTGGTCTGTTCATAGTTTCTATTTCTTCCTGGTTTAGTCTTGGAAGATTGTACTTTTCTAAGAATTTATCCATTTCTTCCAGGTTATCCAATTTATTGGCATAGAGTTGCTTGTAACAATCTCTCACGATCTTTTGTATTTCTGTGGTGTCCGTTGTGACTTCTCCTTTTTCATTTCTAATTCTGTTGATTTGTGTTTCTTCTCCTTTCTTTTCCTGATGTTTCTGGCTAATCAGTTTTCTCAATTTTATTAATCTTCTCAAAGAAACAGCTTTTAGTTTCATTGATCTTTGCTATTATTTCCTTCCTTTCGTTTTCATTTCTTTCTGATCTGATCTTTATGATTTCCTTCCTTCTGCTCACTTTGGGTTTTATTTTGTTCCTTTTCTAATTGTTTTAGGTGTAATGTTAGGTTGTTTATTCTATATATTTCTTGTTTCTTGAGGTAGGACTGTATTGCTATAAACTTCCCTCTTAGAACTGCTTTTGTTGTATCCCTTAGATTTTGGATTGTTGTGTTTTCATTGTCACTTTTTCTAGATATTTTTTTATTTCCGCTTTGATTTCTTCAGTGATTTCTTGGTTGTTTAATAGCATATTGTTTAGCCTCCATGTGGTTGTATTTTTTACAGTTTTTTTTTTCCTGTAATTGATATCTAGTCTCATGGCATTGTGGTCAGAGGAGATGCTTAATATAATTTCAATATTCTAGAATTTACCAAGGCTTGATTTATGATCCAAGATATGATCTATCCTGGAAATTATTCTGTGTGCACTTGAGAAGAAAGTGTATTCTGTAGTTTTGGGATGTAATGTCCTTTAAATACCAGTTGTTGAGATGGTCTAATGTGTCATTTAAAGTTTGTGTGTCCTTATTTATTTTCTGTTTGGATGATCTGTCCATTGATGTAAGTGGGGTGTTCAAGTCTCCTACTATTATTGTGTTACTGTCAATTTCCCCTTCTATGGCTGTTAGCATTTGCCTTATGTATTGAGGTGCTCCTATGTTGGGGGCATACATATTTACCATTGTGATCTGTTCTTCTTGGATGGAACCCTTGATCATTATGTAGTGTCCTTCCTTGTGTCTTGTAATAGTCTTTACTTTTAAGTCTAATGTGTCTGATATGAGTATTGCTACTCCAGCTTTCTTGTGACTTCCATTTGCATGGAATATCTTTTTCCATCCCTTTACTTTCAGTCTATATGTGTCCCTTGGTTTGAAGTAGATTTCTTGTAGGGTAGCATATATAAGGGTCTTGTTTTTGTATCCATTCAGCCAGTCTGTGTCTTTTAGTTGGAACATTTAATCCACTTACATTTAAGGTGATTATTGACATGTGTGTTTCTAGTACCATTTTCTTAATTGTCTTGGGCTTTTTTTGGCAGGTGTTTTCCTTCTCTTGTGTTTCCTGCTTAGAAAAGTTCCTTTAGCAATTGTTGTACGGGTGGTTTTGGTGGTGCTGGATTCTCTTAACTTTTGCTTGTCTGGAAAGCTTTTGATTTCTCCATCGAATCTGAATGAGATTCTTCCTGGGTAGTGTGTTCTTGGTGTGCTTAATGTTGTCACCAAGGTCTCTGAGACTGTCTTCCATTCTTTTTATTCTTTTTTCTCTTTCCTGCTCTGTGGCAGTTATTTCCCGCATTCTATCTTCCAACTCATTTGTTCTTCTGCCTCAATTATTCTGATGTTTATACCATCTAGAGTATTTTTAATTTCAGTTATTTTGTTGTCCATTACTGTTTGTTTGCTCTTTAGTTCTTCTGGGCCCTTATTAACTGTTTCTTGTATTTTCTCTATTTTGTTGTCAAGATTTTGGATCATCTTTACTGTCATTACTCTGAAGTCTTTTTCAGGCAATTTTCCTATTTCTTCATTTATTTGCTCTTGTGGGGTTTTTTCGTGCTCCTTTGCCTGCATGGTGTTTCTTTGTTTTCCCATTTTGTCTAATTTATAGGATTTGCTGTGTCCTTTCCCTATGCTGCCTAGTAGTAATTCCTCTTGTTTCTGCCTTCTGCCCTCTGCCCCCTGTGATGGGGTTTTTCCAGTGTCTTGATTAGGCTTCCTGGTGGTGCAGTCTGGTGTCTGCTTTCCAATGTGTGACTCTGTGTCTTTTCTCTCTGATGAGCAGAGCTGTGTCAGGTGGTGTGTTTTAGGGTTTGTGTGAGGTTAATGTGGCTTTAGGTAGTCTGTGTGCTGATGTGTGGTTTTGTGTTCCTGTCTTGTTTGTAGTTTGTTGCGAGGTGTCCGGCACTGGCAGTTGCAGACAGTCGGATGAAGCTGAGTCTTAGACTCTGATACAGGGCTCCATGAGAGTTCTCTGCAATTAATCTTCCCTGTGTCTGAGGACTCCCTAGTAGTCAAGTATCCTGGATTCAGTGCTCTCTCCCCAGAGCCTCCTACTTGACTTCTGATGGTGTAGTCCAGACTTCAGAGATTGCTTGTCCCAGCAATAAAGTGATATAAAGAAGACTGTCCAAGCCCCAGACTAATGGCAGAGTGTTGAGTCAAACAAATACTAAATCAAGGAAACACATACGTGTATAAGACACACAAATACTGAATCTAGTAGAACATAAGGCACTAGAAAGACCTGACAGAAGAACCCCAGTATGCAATCAGAGAATCAAAGAGAAAACCAACATAAATTCAAAACCAACCAAACAAACAAAAAACAACAACAACAAAAAACACCACACAAACACAAATTCAGGGAGATTTTGAAAGCTAGGATAAAATATAATAAAGAGCAAGAGTACCACCAGACAGACTGGTGATTCTCAGAACAAAATCAGTTATACTTAGAACTAACTTAAAGACAAAACCTAATAATAAAAACAAAAGCAGTGTGTCATCTGGAGAATAAAGCAAGGAAACAGAGCAGAACAATAATATTGATTATAAGTATATTAAGATAAAATAAACTAAAAAAGGGTAGAAACAGGGCAACAGAAGAGCATAGTGTGAATGGAAATACGAAAAGAAAAAGAAAAGAGAGAAAAAATAGTAGAAATGTATAAAAGATAGAGAAGGAAAGAAGGTAGGAGAGATAAAGTTAGCAGTACAAAAAACTTAGCTAGAAATAGAAATATGTAAAAAGTCTAAATATAAAAATAGAAGAAAAAATAGAAGAAAAGAATTTAAAAATATGTTATATGTGTAGATCCCTTAGGACTAAGATCATAATTAATTAGAAAAAAAAAACCCACACACAAACACATATCCAGGGAAATTTTGAAAGCTAGAATCAAATATAATAAAGAGTGGGAGTACAGTCAGACAGACTGAAGATTCCCAAAACAAAATCAGACAGTTATAATCAGAACTAAGATAAAGACCAAACCTAATAATAAAAACCAAAGCAGTGTGTCATCTGGAGAATAAAGCAAGGAAACAGAGCCAAGTGATAATATTGATTATAAGTATTAAGATAAAAGAAACTAAAAAAGAATAGAAGACAGGGCAACAGAAGAGCATGGTGTGACTGGAAATATGAAAAGAAAAAGAAAGAAATAGAAATGTATGAAAGATAGAGATGAAAAGAAGGTAGGAGAGGTACAGTCAGCACTACAAAAAACTTAGCTAGAAATAGAAATATATAAAAAGGCTAAAAATAAAAATAGAATAAAAAATAGAATAAAAAATGTTATAAAATGTGTAGATCCCTTAGGACTAAGATTGTCCTTAAAAAAAAAAAAAAAAAAAAAAAGCTAGAACTCACCCCGGAATGGACCAGATCAATAGAATTAATAATAATATTTCTGTTTCTTTGGGGTGTCAGCTGTAAGTGTCCTTCTACCTGCCTTGGGCTTTTTGTGTTACTCTGCAACCAGCAGAGCTTCTTTTATTGTTCATATGTAAGCACCGGTGTGTGGGGAGAGATACAATAGTGGCTCCTTCCCCTGGGAGTGAGTGAGCAGTGGCGCCCTGCCTGGATCACGGCAGCTTGGGTGGCTCAGGCAGTGCCTGTTACAGAGGGACACCGGCAGCTCAGGCCGAGAGCGCGACTCCAACCGTGGCTCCTCTCCCTTGCTATGACTCTGCTGGGTTGCCCTGCCTGGATCATGGCAGCTCATTTGGCTGTGGCCATATCTGTTGCAGAGGGATGCCAGGGGCTCAGCTGTAAACACAGTGTCTCCGGAGCTGGGCTACCCTGCAGACTTTTGGCTCTCAGCTGTAGGCACTGTAGGCCAGCCCTGCCTGGGGGCCTTTGTTATCCCTGAGTGCATTAGCCAGGCCCAGAGAGGTCCTTCCTTTTTCCATCACAGGCACTAAGAGAGAGGCTACATCCGTGGCTCCTCCCCCCTGCTTATGAGTCAGCAGTGTTGAGCCGCTGCCATGGCTGCCCAGCTTTCTGAGGCAGGCATTCTCCACTGTGGATTTCTTCCCTCCTGTCCTCTCAGTCCATCTCCCCACTGCCAACAATGTTTCTCACTCTCAACCAGTTCTCCAGTTCCCACGTTCCAGCTCCCAGACCCCCTGTTCAGCTGTGAACCAATGTCTCAGTCTGGACACGCTGAGCTGTGGTGTAGAACCTTCGTGTGTTTCTCACTCTTTCCTGTCTGCCACAGATCAGCTGCTTCACCCTCTTTGAACAGTCCCAAATGCCTCCCTTCTGACCAAGGGAAATTGCCCAATGGAGAAGGGGTTTCCCCTTCAGATAAGGGATGTTTCCCCGAATTTGACAATCTCCCCTCTGTTTCAGATCTGCCCACCCCAGGGTGTGGGACCCATCCCTTTCCTTTCTTCTCCTCTTCTTTCTCTCTTTTTTTTCCCCTCTGTCCTACCCAGTTGTGTCGAGGTCTTTGCAGTCCTTTCTGGTGTCCAAGGTCATCTGCTGGTGTTCAGCTGGTTCTCTGTGGGAATTATTGCATCTTTTGGTGTATTCCTGATGCATCTGTGGAGAGGGATGCATTCCACATCCTTCTACTTCACCACCATCTTTCTTCTCCCCTCCTTAGAATTTATATTTGGCTGTCATTGAGTAAAATTCCCCATACCAGTAGCCACACTTGACAGTTTATGTATAATATATTTTGTGTATAAATACATTAACAGAGTGCTATCATACTGTAATGTCATGATGCTGAGTGTCCATTTCCTAAGGCTTGGGATTGAACATACTGTTAAACACTATTTATCACAGCTTTGTGATGGACCCCAGAAAATGATTTAACTGTATGTTTGGGCTGCATTTTAAAGCTGTGACTAAAAAGGTAGAGCACCAGGAACCAAAGTATGGAACCTTAAGGGAAGGTTAAACTTCAGGAGCTATTATATCAAGCCGGTCAAATCTCCTCCAATGTTTTATCTGTTTTGGCAAGAGGTCACTGACATAGGATAAAAAATATATAAATTTTATGATAGACTGTATTTGGCCAGGCACTGTCCATGGTCATTTTATAAATGTTATTCACCGAATGTATATGCTATGATACTCAAAATTAAACCTGGGGTTAGAGGGCAGTTTATTTGAGGCAGCTTTCCCAAGTATGAACAGAAAATAAAACAATAAAAAATAAAATCACTTAAAAGAAAATGAAAAGCTACATAGCCAACCAACAAAAATTCAGAATGAATTTTTTACACATAGATGCATACCTTTTAAACCTATTCAGGTGATAGAAGTGGAATACAGGATTCTGAGCATGATTAAGGCAGAAACCAAGAGAGAAGCATTATGTTATCTGTTACTTTATTTACAGAATCCACAGGTTAAAAAAAAAAACTCAAGTCTCCATGCTACTGATACCTGAGAAAGGTTTACTCCATAAACGCTCATAAATAGAACCTTTTTTGATGAAGTGAAGAGCAACTTATACAAAATAACTCCCTGTCAGAAAATGTTTTCTGCAAATGACCAAAATAAATATTTACATTTGTAGTATTTCTAATCATCTGGGTTGTTAGCAAATAACCTAACTCTGTCTAGATAAAAGGATACTTGTTTCTTTGTTTGCTTGTTAGTTTTTCTTCCCCTATTAAATATACTGAAGCAGTGCTTTTTAATGAGTAAGATAGCAGAGGAAATAATTATGGAATATCTGAGGTTGTATTGAGTCTAATCTTCACCTTAGTGAGGGATTTTTTCTCAAAGTGAAGAATCATAGGTATCTTAAGATCTACCTGCTTAGATTCCTCTGCTTGGAAGTGGGCTGAGGAATTACCTATGAATATGGTCAAGATTCTCCTCATGAATGTAATCTGGATATATTCTAATAATTAGAAATACAGTTTTATAAGGATGTAAATAATATGATGCAAATAATTTTAGCCTAAATAATTTTCTATCTGAATGATACTAACCAACTAACAGTTAGTTAATTTTAACATTGTAACCTAATGGTAAATTTTCTAAGCCCATTAGGTTACAATGTTAACTAAGAAATAAAAATAGTAAATTAAAATATGAACTGAAGTCCTCATTTTATTAAACTCATTCTTAAAACTAAATATTATTTCACTTGAAAATTCCATTGAATATTGATTTGGAAAAAAATATGGAAAATTTTCAATTTACATATTTAGCTCATCTTAAACTTGTTTATATACATTATTCTAATAATAGCCATAATTGAATTTAGAAAGCAATAAGCTTTTTTAGAAAGCAAATGAAAAATGAAAAAAGTTAAAAATAAAAATTAAACTGAAAATTAAAGTTTAAGGTATATTAAAATTAGCATTTAATTATAAATGAAATTTAAATATAAACATAAAATCAATAAATAATTTGAAGCATTACTTTAAAAGATCAAGTCAAACATAATCTGTTTTTAAGTCATTAATCATATACCAAGCACTTATTATGAGCTAGGCACAGGAGTGGATTATATTATACACTTTTTGTTCTCAATTTCTATTTTTCTTTCTTTGTCTTCTGATACTATCTATCCTCCCTTTTGACTTTACATTTCAGTATTGCTATAATAATAAGTTAAATATATATGTATATATGTTATTTTTAAAACTCTCTCAAGGTAAGCTTAGATGGTAAATGTCTATTAAAATAAGAAAACAAATGGTTAGAAATACAAAAATAATTTTCTAAAGACCTCAAAACAAAACAGTATTTTCCATTGATTATATGCAGTCTAATACACATCAATTATTTTGCATAATTACTTAATATAGATTACATTAAGATCAATGCCACTAATTAAATTTGTTGAAGCAAAGGAAAATGCTATTAAAAATTAGACAAAAGGATAGTCTGAGGGTGAACACAGTTTATATTTCAAGAAGTAGATTTCAAAATTTGAGTTGTTTCTTAAAGCGTCTCCATAATTCTTTAATCCTGAACACTGATATATGCCTTGTAATTGACCTTTATCTTTGTTATAATCCCAGGTTTTACATAATACCTATCTCTATTCCTATTTGTATTCCGTTATACCATGAGCTCTACTAGGTCAGGGGCCATGTCCTAATTGCTTTGTTTTTCCAAAATACAGCAGAGAATTGGCACTTGAATTATTAGCTATAAATCTCATATGAAGAAGTCTGAATTAATCATTGTGGTAAATAATCAACATTTCAACATCTGAAATAAACGAGTGAGTTTGAGAAGGTAGAACCTCAGTTTCTCTTCCTGCCCAGACACTACAATAGGTACGTTCCTAACCAGTCTTTTGCTCTTCTTTTTCTCCAAGTGTCCCTCTTCCTGGCTTCCAAATTTAATAGCCTAAACTTACGCTAGCATTAGCTTTATTAAAATAATCCACTGTTTGTCAATCCTATGTTCAAAAGGATTTCTTATAGTAAACTGAAATCTTCTTAGCATAGTGCTTTCTACATTTTCTGGAAATCTTTCTTTCTCAACTGCTCCTCCAAATCCTGTAGTGCATCAAGCTGCTTGTTTTTCACAGTGACTGTCCATTTTTCTATGCCTTTGTATTTGCTCCTTGCGCCATCCTTCTTTCTCCTTCTCTTCCTTCAAATGACACTGCCTTGGTAGATGATGCCTTGTCCGTATGCCTCTGGCTGTTAGCTCTACCTCTTTTTGTTCCATTTACACCTTGTACAAGCTGCTATTATAACACTTACCTCCAATTTCAACTAAAACTACTTTTGAATAAGGGCTTTGTTTGACTCTTTTGTTAAGCTCAACAATGAAGAACTGCTAGTGACTAAGTATAGAGACAAATGTACATTTAAGGCAGAATGCCAAGGAGAAAATGATAAAGTTTAAAGGAAAGTAAGAAATAAGAAATTTTAAATAAAGGTAAAATAAGAGGAAGTGCAGCTTTATCATAATATGACATCATGAAAACTGTGGGAAAAAAGTGTGTGTGGCTTCTCATCTCTGCTGTTTTCCACACTGAATCACAAATGTTATCCTGATTTGGTCCTTGCAGCTATAAATAGACAGGACTATAATTTTCAAAAATAGCCTCAGGAAACCCAATCACTGAAGTAATAATTTTTCAGTATTTACAACCCAGTGGCCTTTAAAGTGTTTGAAATTAAGCATCTTATTCAACTTCCATTTGTGATTATTCATATAATTTACTGTTATATCAACTATCACCTTATTTCTGTTAGAGATACTTTTTATGAAGATTCGACTAATAAAATTCAAGGATAGACGCTATAAAGAAGAGGGCTTAAATAACCTACTAGTTTATGTTAGTTTCAAAATAGATCAATCTTTTCATGGCTTGAATTTAATGAAGTTTGGATTTTCATGATATGAATTTCAAGGGATTGTCTTTTCAGCTATGATGCTATATATGGTAAATTTTTGTGGGTTTTAGACTTTTAACTATTTTCTAGTACAATATTTATAAATGTCATCTAAATATGAAGTTATTTTAGACATTTCAGCTTTATAAAGAATCAATTTGCCTTGATCATGCTGGCCTTGAGCATGGGGATCAAGACATACCACCATTTATGTTACCACCAAAAAAAATTAAATACTTAGGTATAAAATCAACAAAATATGTATAATATCTACATAAGGAAATCTATAAAATTCTGATGAAAGAAATCAAAGAAAGTCTAAATAAATGGAAGGAGGTTTTATCCTCATGGATATGAGGGTTCAATATTGTTAAGAGGTCAGTTCTTCCCAACTTGGTTTATATCAAACCCAATCGCACTCACAATCCTGGCAAGGTGCTTCATGGAGATCAACAAACTGATTCTAAACTTAAACTATAGAGACATTTAAAAAATATCAGTGGATGTCAAGGGTTTGGTGGGGGTGGGGGAGATGAATGGGTGGCACAGAGGGCATTTTTAGGATTGTACAACAGTTCTGTATCATAGTGTAATGGTAGATATATAACATTATGCATTTGTTGAAACCCATACAACTGTGCCATACGAAGAGTGACCCCTAATGGAAACTGTGAACTTTAGTTAATAATAATGTATCAGAATCATTTAATCAATTATAATACATATACCACACCAATGCGGGATATTAATAATAGGGGGAAATGTGTGTGTGGACATGTGGATATATGGAAACTCTCTATACTTTCTGAGCAATTTTCTGCCCTAAAATAGTCTAAAAAAGTCTGTTGAAAAATATACTTTTATTACAATGAATACACAAGTAGTGAATGGGATAAAATATTGATAATACACATCTGGAAAAAAAGTTTTATCTGTTTTATATAAATAACTCTTAAATGAATACCAAGGGGATAAATTACACAATAAAATGTGCAAAATAATTGAATAGGCATTTCACACAGGAAAAGACACAAATGGCTAATAATTTCATGATTACTTATTATCATTACTCATCAAGGAAATTAAAACTGAAATCACAATGAGATACTACAACACACATAATAGTTTGGTTAAAATCAAAAAGACTGACAATACCAAATATTGACAAAGACACAAAACAATCTACATATTATTCCAGGGAGTATAAAGTGATCAAATAACACTGAAATTGTTTGACAATTTCTAATAAGAGTTAAAAATACATCTATCCTAATTTTCCTTTTTCATATTGCCTAAGAGATATGAAAATTTTAGGTCTATAAAAAGAAGTATTGGAAACAACCCAAATGTCTATTGACAATAAATGGATTAAAACATTGTGATTTATTCATACATTGGAATACTAGTCATTAAAAAAGAAACATTCTGTAGATACAAATGATAAAGATTAACCTCAAAAACATAGCTCTAAACAAGAGAAACTAGTAAAAAAAAATAGTACATACTTTTTAATTTCATTTCCATCAAGCTCTAGAACAGGAAACAATTTCTCTGTAGAGAAAGATATAAGGATAGCTGTTGACTCATGGTCTTGGCAGTGGAGGGTAGGAAGGAATTGTCTGAGGAGTGGCAAGAGGAATATTTCTTGAGTGATGGAAATATTCTGTCTTGACAGAAGTGTGGTTATATTTTTTGTGTGGTTTAGATGTACTAGCAATATCTGTACATTTTACTACATGTAATTTATCCTTCAGTGAAGAATAGTTTTTAAAAGTGCAAGAGAAGAATTAAAATTTGTAAATAGTTGCAGTAATGAGTAATTCTGCATAATAAATATGGCTGAGGGTTATAGAGGTAGGATCTCCATAGAGTTTTGCTTTGTGAGGAATGACATAAGCAGGATATAACTCTTAGCCCTTACTTAGGGATATAGATCTAGACAGAACACATTCTCAACAATTTGCCATTTACTGATTATGAGGAAATAATATAATCCCTCTAATCACAAATTTCCTAGCTTATAAAATAGAAATAAGTGCCAAGATTCTGAGTATTTATTAAGATTATATAGTTAATGTGCTTAGCACAGGATTTGTACATAGTAAATGCTCAGGAAAAGTGTCAACTATTTTTACTACTACTGTTCAGGTGTGGCACTGTGGTAACCTAGTTATAAAGGTGATGTTAAAGTAAGTACCTCCCATGCACTAACTTGCAACTATAAGTGTCATATGTAGTATTAATGCAATAAAAAATTATAAATTGATGTATCTTCTAAGTATTACTATTAGGTGACAGCATCATTAAAATAGAAAAGAGAGGAAAAAGTTAGTTTTCTGTACCACTATTCAAAAAAATCTGCTGTCACAACAATGATAAATTAGAACATGATAAACAGTCTCCATCATTCACACTAAATGTGAGAAAAACAAAACAAAGACATTTATTATTTGAGTCATAAAATTTTAAAATTAAGAATGTATTTGTAACTTTGGCAAATGAGGTGTTTACAAGTTTAAGTCATTAGAGATGACACTTTAATGAATGGGTAAATTTGCTGGCAATTGCCACATTAGCCTTTTGACTAAATGGTTATATGAGATTTCTCATAAGGTGATTTAAGCATAGCCTCATTGACCCTATGTTTCTGTTTTGTTTTTGGTGTTTCCTTAGAATTCATCTTTAAAATTAGTTTAAGGGTAAACTTAAATTCCTCTTAGACCTTATTTGAATCATATAAATGGACAAAAAATTATCATCTGCTAAGTGTCCAGTGTTAAAATATGCATAATCAGCAAAAAAGATGTTTAACCCCCACAACGTCCCAAATTTTATATTCAGGAGAAAACAGGGCTGATGTTTTCTGTCTTCAGATTTTTTATGGATAAAGAAATTTTAAGAGGTCAGCCATGATTTCTATGCAAGGTGTATACACACATACACATTTATATACACACTGGTGGCAATTCCATTTCTTAGATTTGGCAGATAGTTGAAGGAAACATTTAGAAATCACCATCCAGGTATAACCACCACAAACACTGTCATATTCTCCCAAGAACTTTGTTGCATTATTGCCATAGTGATGCTCTTCTCTTTGTCTGAATTGTCTTCTTTCCATGCCATCCAATCCACTCTTCAACTCAACCTAACTTCCCCTTCCATGAATTCTTAAATTCTCTCACCCTTCACCAAAGAATGTATATTTCTCATCTCTATCTTCCTGTTTTACTTACTTCATGTCTTTCTGGTTTCATTTGCTTTGTATCTCACTTATCACTTTGCAGATACTACCTTACACTATGGTTGTTTCTGATGTATTTTTTAGAGGTGTGTTCTCATTAAATCTCTGCTGATTGAATTGTAAACTCATGCACATTAAACTGCTGTTATTGCTATTTCAAAATAAAGTGCCACTATGCTTCATCACTTGAAACTTACTTTAATTTATCCTTAATATGTTTCTTTTATGTTCCCTATTTAAACCACTTTTAAAGTAAACTATAATACCATGTGTCTTATACTCACAAAATTCCATTTATTTATAAATTCAAATAATCACAGAAAGAAAATTTGAAATGTTGAAAGTTTAATGTTCTTTTATCCTTGACCTAGAGGTCTCAACCCTGTTCTCCAAGTGTAAAAGCATTTTACAAAATTAATTTATACTAAGAGCCAGAGGTCATTTTCAAGAAACCCCAGAGAATTAGTGCCAAATAAGTTGTATGGATTTCAGTGATTGCCAACCCAAAAAGTCAATTTTCAGTGCTAATATCTAGGAATTTAATTTGATCACTCTTGTTAGTATAATTAGAAGTAATATTGCTTGGAGGCAAGTAGCTTAATCTATGAAGGAAGAAGAGAAATTTAAATCAACATAAAACTTACTTACCAATGTTCTACATGAATGCCATACTTTGTACTTTTCCCTGAGGTTACTGATAATCATGGAAATGTGAATCAGATATCTATGCCTCTAAACTCAAGAAATAATAAAGAGAAGTGGGTGTGGGTTCGGGACTTGCTGGGTGGTCCAACATTATAAGAGTGTTTTAACTGGTTCATATGCTCAGATGATAGACATGATGATGTAAGAGAAGGAAGAATGCAGTTTGAAGAAAAATCTACGTACCAACAGGTGACATGTAGCAAATTGTTCATCCCCTCTAAGCCTTATTTCCTTATCCATGAAACCGGGACATCCATGGCTTTTCTCACAGGATTACTGTGGTAAGGATCTCATTGTAGATGTGGGGGGTTTTTTGGCTACTACCTACTGCCTTCAAAAACTGAAAATGGGTCAGAGGAATGTCTAACATTTGGTAAATATCTAACTTTTTGACTACCTTTATTCAAATTTTCAGAGGTCAGAATGGGAGACTGAAATCTATATCAGGCTCCATTGCTCTTAACTCTCAATGTAAGGAATCAAGTAATTATTGCTAGAGCTCACCTGCTATTTGATCCTTAATAAATAATTCCCAGCTCAGTCCATCATTCAGGGAAGAGGAACTTAGGTATCCATATGAAGAGAACAGATTACCAGGGTTTGAGTCCTTTATCTACCACTTACTGCCTAATGATCATGAGACCTTTCTTTTTCTCAGTTTTATGATATATAATATCAGTACCCGGTTCATCGGATTGGTTTGAAGCTTCAAGAGTTGGTGTTATATGTTTAAAGCATGTAGAGCATGGTCTGACAAATCCTGTTTATTTACTCACGATTTTATGGGTTAACTTGGAAGCCCTTCCATACTGAACTGTCCTAGCTCATCACCACAGTCAGTTCATGAAATGACTAGGGCTGTTGTCTAGGATGTCCTCACTTAAACTCTGAGTCTGGTTGATCTCTGGGGCCTCAGGTGATTAAGCTTGTTCCATGTGGTCTCATCTTCCAGTAGGATAGCCCAGGCTTCTTCATGTGTTGGTAGAAAGATTTCCAGCACATGAAGGAATCTTAAAGTGAAAGTGCTCTTCAAGAGTCCTTGCATCATGCTTGCTACTATCCTCTTGGCCTAAGGAAGGCTTAAGAATAGCCCAGATCCAAGTGGGTGGAGAAAGGCTCTACTTCTTGAGAGGAAGCAAAGCATTGTATCTGATTTTACAATCTACCACACTATATGCATACACACATACATGCACACACGTATATTTCATATATGTGTATGTCAACCCCATCCAATATATTTATGCATATATGTTTGTATATATATATATATATTTATTTATTTATAAACATACATGAGTTATGACTAAAATATAAACAAGTACCCTTTCAGGGCAATAGAAAAAGCATCTTTGTATACATATCAGAAATCAAATAAATATATGTATAAACAGAGAGAAATAAAACATGGTGTGCTACTGCATAACTTATATCAACAAGTCACATCACTATTTTCCATTGGTCACATTTAAGAGCTCCACTAAATGGTAGTGTTTTATATTTTGTTGCATGATATATTATCACCATTATAATGTGTTGCCAGCCTGCTTTGTGTATACAGAGTCCTAGTCTAGGCACTAAAGATTGGAAAAAATGTTTCAGTGATTTAAATCTAGTGGAGGTAAACCTGCAGATACATATTTGAAATTAGCCTAAGCAAATTCTAAATAAGTTAGTGCATATATTGGCATAGATCTTGAACAGAAATAGAAGAGTAAAACTAGCTGGAAGGATTCAGAGAAGAAGATACCTGGGGAAATTGTGTGATGAGTTTCTATGTCAAGAACAACACATGGTTGAGCAGAAGGACTGAGTGCAGAAGTAGTGAGGTAAGTTTGTTGAAGAAAATAGTAAGCATGTAGAAAAAGAGCACCTGTGATACTGAAGTAGGGAATTTAAATTTAATGTTCTAAGCAAAGGGGAGTTACTGAAGGTTTTTAGGAAAGACATAGTCCAGTGTGATATTCACACTGTGGGTGACTTCACTAATTAGCAAGCCTCTTAGACAGTTCAGGAATATAAACTTGAACTTTAATCCACCTACTTTGGGAGGTTTAAATTAACCTACTTTTAATAGTTTGAAACTTATACAAAACATATCACCAGATATTTAAGTATAAAACAGTCTAATTTCCTTTCCCAGTAATGCATACTGTAACTTAAGAAATAATTAATACAGACATGATTCCTAAAAAGTACTTCACCAAACATAAAATGTATAAAATTATCATCAAAGTAAATGAAATTGGGCATTAATATTTTCTTGAGTTTGTCCATGATTCTTTGGAGGTACAGAATTAGAATTAAAAGTCTCAGTGCCTCTTTAAGAGTCGTCTCTTGGTAACACAATGTCAAATGTAACCTTTCCTATTGTCTTGGAGTTTCTACGCATTGGGGAGTGGCTCCAGTGAGACAGTAGACACACTTAGGCATTAGATGGTAAGCAGAACATGCTAAGACACTGTAGAACTAGTAATTTATCTAAATCTAGCCTAAATGAGGAAAGAAGAAAATGATGGTAAAAAGAACTACAAATTGGGAATTTATTTGGTGAGAGAGCTGCTAATTCTTCCTGCCACCAAACCATGTGAATGAAAGATCAGAGAACCACTTAGAGATGTAGGTGTGTGTTTTGGGTTTTTAAGGCTACAAGAAGTATTTTCTGATCCAAGCCTAAACAAAGTCTATAGGTTTGAATGGCCTGTGGCAGCACAGTGAAGGAAACTGCATGGGGAATAGACAGAATTTAAATTCCACAAAGCAGTTTCCTATGGGCCAGAGTTGGACCTTGTGGAAGGGAGCATGGACTGTCTTCAAGAAAGAGTGTGCATGGGGTAGGCAGACAGAAGCTAGACACTGAGAGGGCAAGTCTCAAAAGTCTAATTGGAAGAAGTCTCATCTTCATCAGTGAAATACAGGAAAAGTGGTCTCCAATCATGGTTGTTTTGGAAGAAATCTGAAAATATCCTTTGGTAGATAGAACTGCCATTACTTCAACATTTGACACAAAGGTGGTTGTGATGTTAAATTACAATTACCTTGGCCACATAACATCATGCTTGTTTCTTAGAACTCATTACCCTTTCCCTAAGTCTGGGAATAGATATAATCATCAACTAGACTATAGAAGAGGAGGTAAAGCAAATAGGAGAAAGAAGCTGAATGTGAAGTATATGAAAGCTTATTTGATAGTATCAGGTCAAAGCTGTCTAGAAATGAAATAGCTTTGATTCAAATGAGAGAATAAAGTTTTGTCATCAGACCTTACAGGACTTGCAAGTACTAGAATGTGATTAGGTAAGCTTTGGGATTTACTCAATGTTTTATACAAGGATAGGGAAAAAATTCAACATAGCAGTTTGAAGGCATACAGGTGAGAGTGCGTGAAATTGCTTTATGCGTGAACTCACTAAATCTAGCTCATTTAATAAATAAATTATACCCTCATTCACTTAATTTCAGGTACATATACTTTAATCTTCTCAAGGTACAGGAACTATTTTGATAGATTGGGATGGAATATATTGATATGATATGACCTAAACACATTAAAAAAAAAAAACCTGACAACCAGTAAAATGTTGTGATATCACAACTGAAATAACACGTGAACGAAAAATGTTGCCTGCCATATCAAAAAACAAAGGATATTGTAGCCATCAAGCCACTTCCCCTGCCACTTACAGTGAGCCCTGAGAGAACTCAGGATGGAGACAAATGGGCTGCCTGCTCCCAGGCCCTCAGCCACTGCAGCCACCCCCCCAATGGTGTACCCCAGGGGACTCAGGATGGGAAAGCACAGAATACTGGATAGTCTAGATAGCTAAGGTGCATATCAAAGGAATGATTTCAATGAGCCCAGATTTTTGCATCTTCCCATACTGAGAAAAGTGCTGAATTCATTAACTTGAGGTATCTGGTTTTCTTTAATTAACATTAATCGTTTGAAGTTCCGACTACCTGGTCTTTGTTGCAAAAACCCCTGTATATCCTGGCTTCTCCCTTACCTCTTTGGAGCAGTCTCTCAGAGCTATCTGAGAGGCTGTCTTCCAAGCTTAAGTCCTCAGTTTTGTCCACCAAATAAAACATCATTCTCAACTTTTAGGTTTTGCCCTTTTTTTCAGTTGACAAATAAAATATTTTAATATGGAGGGATTAGTTTTGAATTCTGCCAAGACATAGATTAAGAAGACAACTGTTAGATTTATTATTTTAAGTGCAAACTATCTTTTATTTTTCACAAGGAAGACTGTCTTTAGATATGATCCTAACATATTTAGAATCTGTTAAAGTAGATCAGCCAAGTCATCCTCAATGGACAGTTATTATTAGTATCAGGGAAACTAACCTCCTCTGCCAAATATAGCTTAAAACTTGTGATGAAAAAGTTTTTTTTTGAAACAGTATGACAAGTATTCCTATTCTAAACGTTTGTAGACTTAACCTGAAAGTGGAGAGTTATGTTTTATTTGGTGGAAATTTTTAAGGCTTAAGTCCAGGAGGCAGCATCTCAAGTAACCTTGAGAGAACTGCTCTGAGAAGATGTGTGTGTGTGTGTGTTGGCCGGGGGGGGGGGGGGGGGGGGGGGCAGTTTTATAGAAGTTTTGTAAAGAGAACCAGATCTCTCAAGTTAAGGAATTTAGTGCTTTTCTTTGCATGAGAAGATGCAAGGGTCTGGGCTCACTGAAATCATTCCTTTGATATGCACCTCAGCTATCTGGGGCTAGTGGCCTGTATTTTCACATCCTGAGTTTCCTCAGGGCTCACCCTAGGGAGTGGCTGCAATCTGATGGCTGCTGATGGCAGATATTCTTCTTTCTGAGTTTCCTCAGGGCCCATGTTGGAGGACTGCAATTACTGATGACCATGACATCTTTTTTTTACTGATATGGCAGGAAATAGTCCATTTCTCACACTCATAGATTAGAAGTCAGCAGTTCTAACAGTATTTAAAAAATTTTTAAATTTGTAGGAAGAAAATTCTTTGCCTCCCTTGGTTAAGCAGAACCTGAACTTGTCACAGAACCTGTGACCAGTTACAGAACATGTGAAGCTTTAACTAAAAATTTGGCAATAGGTGTATGAATATTCATTCATTTCCTTCCTTATCTTTGTCAACACAGGCTAATAGCTAGCTCAGAGTTTAATATTATCAAAGCACTTATGTCACCAGCTATTTACTTAAACTTTCCCTCTAGGTTTTTTCATTAACTGAAGGTTGAAATCTGTGGCTTTAAGTTACAGCCATGATTTTTAATCAAGTCAAAATCAAATCTACTCGGGACACACAGTTTTATTTCACAAATTATCTGTGTTTTTCTCCACCAATATTAGACTTATCAGTGGCAGACACAGAATAGGAACATAGTTGTTTTTCACCATAATTGAGGTGTTTCTAGGTTAGTGTCACAGAGGTGGGGAGAAGGCTAAGGGAGTTTGTAAAGGTGTTGTTATAATGAAGACCCATGAAATAGTAGCTGTGTGGGTAAGAAATGAAAAGATTATAGTGAGTGACAGTTTATGTATTAGAGCTGTCAGCCAATTTTTTTTTTAAGCTTTTCTCCCCATTTATTTGTTCGTTCTTTTTTTTTTTTTTTGCATCTTTTTAATTTTATTTATTTATTTATTATTTTTTGGGGGGTACAGCAAGTTCAATCATCTGTTTTTATACACATATCCCCATATTCCCACCCTCCCTCGACTCCCCCCCACCCTCCCCATCCCAGTGCTCTAAGTCATCTTCCATCCTCCAGTTGAACTCCCTTTGTTATACAACAACTTCCCACTGGCTATCTATTTAACAGTTGGTACTATATATATGTCTGTGCTACTCTCTCGCTTCGTCTCAACATCCCCTACACCCCCTGCCCCCCCAAATCTCGAGTTCTCCAGTCCATTCTCTGCATCTGCATCCTTGTTCTTGTCTTGTCACTGAGTTCATCAGTACCATTTTTAGATTCCGTATATGTGAGTTAGCATACAATATTTGTCTTTCTCTTTCTGACTTACTTCACTCTGTATGACAGACTGTAGGTCTATCCACCTCATTACATATAGCTCCATCTCATCCCTTTTTATAGCTGAGTAAATTTCCATTGTATATATATGCCACATCTTCTTTATCCATTCATTTGTTGATGGGCATTTCGGTTGCTTCCATGTCCTGGCTATTGTAAATAGTGCTGCAATAAACATTATGGTACATGTTTCTTTTGGGATTATGGTTTTTTGGGGTATATGCCCAGGAGTGGGATTCCTGGATCATATGGTAGTTCTATTTGTAGTTTTTTAAGGAACCTCCAAACTGTTTTCTATAGTGGCTGTACCAACTTACATTCCCATCAACAGTGCAGGAGAGTTCCCTTTTCTCCACATCCTCTCCAGCATTTGTGGTTTCCAGATTTTGTGATGATGGCCATTCTGACCAGTGTGAGGTGATACCTCATTGAGGCTTTGACTTGCATTTCTCTGCTGATGAGTGATGTTGAAAATCTTTTTATGTGTTTGTTGGCCATCTGTATGTCTTCTTTGGAGAAATGTCTATTTAGATCTTCCACCCGTTCTTGGATTGGGTTATTTGCTTTTTTGGTATGAAGCTGCATGAGCTGCTTGTATATTTTGGAGGTTCATCCTTTGTCCATTGTTTCATAGGCAACTATTTTTTCCCATTCTGAGGGTGGACTTCTAGTCTTGTGTATGGTTTCTCTCACTGTGCAAAAGCTTTTAAGTTTCATGAGGTCCCATTTTGTTTACTCTTGATTTTATTTGCATGATTCTAGGAGGTGGGTCCAAAAGGATCTTGCTCTGATGTATGTCATAGAGCGTTCTGCCTATGTTTTCCTCTAGGAGTTTTCTAGTGTCTGGCCTTACATGTAGGTCTTTAATCCATTTGGAGTTTTTTTTGTGTATGGTGTTAGGAAGTGTTCTAATTTCATTCTTTTATATGTTGCTGTCCAATTTTCGCACCACCACTTCTTGAAGAGGCTGTCTTTTTTCCATTGTATATTCGTGCCTCCTTTGTCAAAGAGAAGGTGCCCATATGTGTTTGGGCTTACTTCAGAGTTCTCTATTCCATTGGTCTTCCTTTCTCTTTTTGTGCCAGTACCATACTGTCTTGATTACTATGGCCTTGTAGTATAGTTTGAAGTCAGGAAGCCTGATTCCATCAACTCCATTTTTCCTTCTCAAGATTGCTTTGACAATTCGGGGTCTTTTGTGTTTCCATACAAATCGTAAGATTTCTTGTTCTAGTTCTGTGAAAAATGACATTGGTAATTTGATTGGGTTTGCATTGAATCTGTAGACTGCTTTGGGTAGTACAATCATTTTCACAATGTTGATTTTTCCAATCCAGGAACATGGTATGTCCCTCCAACTGTTTGTGCGATCTTTGATTTCTTTCATCAGTGTCTTAAAGTTTTCTGCATACAGATCTTTTGCCTCCTTAGGCAGGTTTATTCCTAGGTATTTTATTCTTTTGGTTGCACTGGTGAATGGGAGAGTTTCCTTAATTTCTCTCTCTGCTCTTCCGTTGTTAGTTTATAGGAATGCAAGTGATTTCTGTGCATTAATTTTGTATCCTGCTACTTTACTAAACTCATCAATTAGTGCTAGCAATTTTCTGGTAGAGTCTTTAGGGTTTTCTATATATAATATCATGTCATCTGCAAAGAGTGACAATTTTACTTCTTCTTTTCCAATTTGGATTCCTTTTATTTCTTTTTCTTCTCTGATTGCTGTGGCTAACACTTTCAAAACTATGTTGAATAATAATGGTGAGAGTGGACACCCTTGTCTTGTTCCTGTTCTTAGAGGGAATTCTTCCAGTTTTTCCCCATTGAGAACGATGTGGGCTTTTGGTTTGTCATATATGGCTTTTATTATGTTGAGGTAATTTCCTTCTATGCCCATTTTCTGGAGAGCATTTATCATAAATGCATGTTGAACTTTGTCAAAAGCTTTTTCTGCATCTATTGAGATGATCATATGGTTTTTATCCTTCAATTTGTTGATATGATGTATCACATTGATTGATTTGCATATATTGAAGAATCCTTGCATCCCAGGGATAAACCCCACTTGATCATGGTGTATGATCTTTTTAATGTGCTGTGGGATTCTGTTAGCTAGTGTTTTGTTGAGGATTTTTGCATCTATATTCATCAGTGATATTGGTCTGTAATTTTTCTTTTTTTGTGACATCTTTGCCTGGTTTTGGTATCAGGGTGATGGTGGCCTCATAGAATGAGTTTGGGAGTGTTCCGCCTTCTGCTATATTTTGGAAGAGTTTGAGAAGGATAGGTGTTAGCTCTTCTGGAAAGTGTTTGATAGGATTCACCCATGAATCCATCTGGCCCTGGGCTTTTGTGTGTTGGGAGATTTTTAATCACTGCCTCAATTTCCGTACTTGTGATTGGTCTGTTCATGGTTTCTATTTCTTCCTGGTTCAGTCTTGGAAGATTGTATTTTTCTAAGAATTTATCCATTTCTTCCAGGTTATCCAATTTATTGGCATAGAGTTGCTTGTAGTAGTCTCTCATGATCTTTTGTATTTCTGAGGTGTCCGTTGTTACCTGTCCTTTTAAATTTCTAATTCTGTTGATTTGCATCTTCTCCCTTTTTTCCTTGATGACTCTGGCTAATGGTTTATCAATTTTGTTAATCTTCTCAAAGAACCAGCTTTTTGTTTTATTAATTTTTGCTATGGCTTCCTTCGTTTCTTTTTCATTTATTTCTGATCTGATCTTTGTGATTTCTTTCCTTCTGCTCACTTTGAGTTTTCTTTGTTCTTCTTTTTCTAGTTGTTTTAGGTGTAAGGTTAGGTTGTTTATTTGATAATTTTCTTGTTTCTTAAGGTAGGACTGTATTGCTATAAACTTCCCTCTTAGAACAGTTTTTGCTGCGTCCCAGTGGTTTTGGTTTGTTGTGTTTTCATTGTCATTTGTTGCTAGATATTTTTTGATTTCCTCTTTGATTTCTTTAGTGATTTCTTGGTTGTTTAATAGTGAATTGTTTAGTCTCCACATGTTTGTATTTTTTGCAGTTTTTTTCCTGTAATTGATATCTAGTCTCATGGCATTGTGGTCTGAGAAGATGCTTGATATGATTTTAATTTTCTCGATTTTGCCGAGGCTTGATTTGTGACCCAAGATGTGATCTATCCTGGAAAATGTTCTCTGTGCACTTGAGAAGAATGTGTATTCTGTCATTTTTGGATGGAATGTCCTATAAATATCAATTAAGTCTAGATGGTCTCATGTGTCATTTAAAGCTTGTGTGTCTTTATTTATTTTCTGTTTGGATGATCTGTCCATTGATGTAAGTGGGGTGTTCAAGTCTCCTACTATTATTGTGTTCCTGTCGATGTCCCCTTTTATGGCTGCTAGCATTTGCCTTATGTATTGAGTTGCTCCTATATTGGGGGCATAGATATTTACCATTGTGATCTGTTCTTCTTGGATGGATCCCTTGATCATTATGTAGTGTCCTTCCTTTTCTCTTGTAATATTCTTTAATTTAAAGTCTAATTTGTCTGATATGAGTTTTGCTACTCCAGCTTTCTTGTGGCTTCCATTTGCATGGAATATCTTTTTCCATCCTTTCACTTTCAGTCTATATGTATCCCTTGGTCTGAAGTGGTTTTCTTGTAGGCAGCATATAGAAGGGTCTTGTTTTTGTATCCATTCAGCCAGTCTGTGTCTTTTGGTTGGAGCATTTAATCCATTTGCATTTAAGGTGATTATTGACATGTGTGTTCCAATTACCATTTTCTTAATTGTTTTGGGTTTGTATTTGTGGGTGTTTTCCTTTTCTTGTGTTTCTTACTTAGAGAAGTTCCTTTAGCACTTGCTGTAAGGCTGGTTTGGTGGTGCTGAATTCTCTTAACCTTTGCTTGTCTGTAAAGCTTTTGATTTCTCCATTGAATCTGAATGAGATTCTTGCTGGGTAGAGTATTCTTGGTTGTAGATTTCTCTCTTTCAGGACTTTCAGTATATCCTGCCATTCCCTTCTGGCCTGCAGAGTTTCTGTAGAAAGGTCAGCTGTTATCCTTATGAGTTTTCCTTTATATGTTATTTGTTGCTTTTCTCTTGCTGCTTTTTATATTTTTTCTTTGTGTTTAATTGTCATTAGTTTGATTAATATGTGCCTTGGTGTATTTCTCCTTGGGTTTATTCTGTATGGGACTCTCTGTGCTTCTTGGACTTGGTGAATTATTTCCTTTCCCATGTTGGGGAAGTTTTCCACTATAACCTCTTCAAATATTTTCTCAGACCCTTTCTTTTTTTCTTCTTCTTCTGGGATGCCTATAATTCGAATGTTGGTGTGCTTAATGTTATCACTGAGGTCTCTGAGACTGTCTTCTATTCTTTTTATTCTTTTTTCTTTTTCCTGCTCTGTGGCAGTTATTTCCCCCATTCTATCTTCCAACTCACTTATTCGTTCTTCTGCCTCAGTCATTCTGCTGGTTATAACATCTAGAGTATTTTTAATCTCAGTTATTTTGTTTTCCATCGCTGTTTGTTTTTCTGAGTTCTTATGAACTGTTTCTTGTACTTTCTCTATTTTCTTATCGAGATTTTGTATCATTTTTACTATCATTACTCTGAATTCTTTTTCAGGCATTTTTCCTATTTCCTCCTCATTTATTTGGTCTTGTGGGTTTTTTCCCTGCTCCTTTGCCTGCATGGTGTTTCTTTGTTTCCTCATGGTTGTCCAAACTTTTGGGGTTTCTTGTCCTGGCAATAGAGGTGTTTATATGAGACTGTCCAAGCCTCAGACTAATGTCCAATTGTTGGATTAAACAAATACTAAGTCTAGGAAACACATACATGTATAAGACACACAATTACTGAATCCATTAGGACATAAGGCTCTGGAAAGACCTGATGGAACCCCAGTATGCTATCAGATATTCAAAGAGAAACCCAACAGAAATTGACAACTGAAACAGAACAAATCAGAGACAAAAACAAAAGCAAATGAACAAACAAATAACACCTTACACATACAAACACTAATCCAGGGAGATTTTGTAAGCTAGGATCAAATATAAAAAAGTGCTAGAGTACCACCAGACATAGTGGAGATTCTCAGAATGAAATTAGACAATTTTACTAAGAACTAAGATAAAGACAGAAACCTAATATTAAATACCAAGGTGGTGCATCATCTGGAGAATAGAGCAAGGAGTCTGAGCAGATCAATAGTGTTGCTTATAAGTATGTTAAGATAAAATAAACTAAAAATGGATGGAACACAGGGGAACAGAAGAGTGTAGTGTGATTGGAAATATGCAAATAAAAAGAGAGGAATGGAAATGTATAAAAGATAGGGATGAAAGGA
The DNA here is from genome assembly GCF_030028045.1 of Hippopotamus amphibius kiboko. NCBI lineage: Eukaryota > Metazoa > Chordata > Mammalia > Artiodactyla > Hippopotamidae > Hippopotamus > Hippopotamus amphibius. The sequence goes on from NC_080187.1 coordinate 74,865,372, forward strand.
AAGTATGAGAGATATTTTGTCCATACTACCAAAAACTTAACTAGAAATAGAAGTATATAAAAAGGCAAAAAAAAAAAAATAGAATAAAAAGTAGCGTTAAAAAAATTATGTTCTAATACTTGTAGATCCCTTAGGACTAAGATCGTAATTAATAAAGGAAAAAAAAAATCCAGAACTGATCCCAGAATGGACCAGTTCAATAGGATTGATACTAATATTTCTGTTTGCTTAGAGTCTCAGCTGTAAGTGTCCTTCTACTCCCCTTGGGTTTTTTTGCATTATTCTGTGGCCATCTGAGGTTCCTTTATTATTCATCTGTAAGCATTGGTGTGTGGGGAGGGAGAAGGTACAATAGTGGCTCCTTTCCCTGGGAGTGAGTGAGCAGTAGCTCACTGTTGTTTCAGTAGGGCTTGGAGATGCCTGTTGCAGAGGGACACTGGTGGCTCAGGTGTAAACAGAAAGTCTCAGAGCTTGGCCTCACTAGGTTTTTTTTTTTTTTTTTTTTCTCAGCAGCCTCCCTGCTGCTGGCATTCCAAGGAGTTTTAATCTAGCCCCACCTGGGTGCCTGAGGGTACTTATTATCTCTGAGTGCCTTAGGTGGCTCACAGGGTGGCTCTTCACTGCCCTCTGCAGGCTCCAAAAGAGAGGGAGAGGCTATGCCCATGGATCCTCCCCCCCGCCCATGAGCCTGCAGCCTCCAGCCGCCATCATGGCCGGGCAGCTCTCAGGCACAGGCACTTCTCACCACGGACCTCTTCCCTCCTGTCCTCTTGGTCCGTCACCTTACTGGCAACAATTTTTCTCACCCTGAGCCAGCTCTCCAGTTCCCACGCTCCTGCTCTTGGACCCTCTGTTCAGCTGTGAATCAACTTATCGGTCTGGGAATGCTGAGCTGCGGTGCAGCCCCTCCGTATGTTTCTCACTCCCTCCCATCTGCCATGGTTCCGCCACTTCACCCTCTTTGAGCCATCCTAGATGTCTCCCTACCAGTTATGTTGGGATCCTTGCGGTCCTTTCTGGTGTCCGAGATCATCTGCTGGTGTTCAGCTGGTTCTCTATGGGAATTACTGAGTCTTTTGGTGCATTCCCAATGCATCTGTGGAGAGGGATGCACTCCACATCCTTCTACTTCACTGCCATCTTTTTCCTCCCTGTCAGCCAATTTTATGAAATGTTTTAACAGAAGTATTAAGGTAGATGAACTGGAAGATTAGGGGTTATATGATTGGGTTCTGGTCACATGGTATTCTGGACATTTAGGGCTTTTTGAATCCCACAGATGTCTTGATCAAGTGGGTGTTTTGGCCACATTAGGGAAGTAAACATATAGTGGGGCTAGTTGTATGAAATTACATTTTGCACCATGAGACTGAATATCCCACATGACCCAAAACAGGATGATAATTGTTTCTGTCACTCATAATATATCCAGGTTACCTTGTGTAGTGGCAGAAATCTTGGCAATACTGTCACCTATGGTAACGTGGAAAATGAAAACTGTATTTAAGAAACTAGTTGAATGTGCTAAGGATATTTCTATGTTGAATTTTTAAAGGTTCAGCTGGTTTCTTTTAGCTCTGTATGATAAGATACAAATAGAAATCAGCTAAAAAGGTGTTGTTCACTTTTAAAGCAAACTTTAGAAAAAAAGTATTGAGACAAGGCTTGCTAAAGTTTTGGGGGAAAAAAAACTATTCACAGCCTCTTCAGAATGCAAAAGATTTGAAAATAATGAAGGGACTCAGGGCAAATATCAAATCTACAATATTGTCAGGAAAATGTGACCTCAGAGTAAAAATGAAGCAAGGGTGTAATTGAAAATATCTTTGTTAAACCCTCCAAAAAATTTAAAGTGATGCTTTGTGGACTCTTTCAGAAGACAAATGGTCTTTTAAGTTTCTTTCATGTGTGCTTCAGAGACGCTGTTAAAAATAGTCTTCTATTAATTCTTAAGGGTATTGTCCCACAGTTGTCTCATAGGAAGCCCAAGATTGAAAGAATTTATCATAAAGTGATTTGTGGATCTGGTTTTCTTTTAATGGAGTGGATTTATAAATTGATACATAAGAAACCCAGAATTTTTAAAAGAATTTTATCAGCTTGGACTAGAAGTGACAGAGGCAATATGAAACAGTTCTTTAGAGCTGGCAACGTGTATCCAGTTAGACTTCAGAGCTGCTGTGAAGTCGTGACTGCTGTAACCTTTCATTTCCCACTTTCTACAGCAATGTCTATTGTAATATTTACAAGTTGGGGTCACCTAAAAGTCACCTGCACATCTTTTGAGGACAGGTCAAAAGAAACCTTTAAGCTTCTGCCTTGTTTTTTCTCAGCGTTCTCTGCGTGTTCCTTCCCTTAAGAACTCAGCTGCCAGGCTCTAAGGAATTCAGGTGACATGGAGAGACCACAGGTCAGCTGAGGCTTTGAGTTATCCTGGCCTCAGCCTGCAGCTGCTTGAAGCAGGGTTTCATTTCCCAGCCTGTGATTGAGGTTGGGTCTAGGCTCTGAGTGCACTGAATCCTAGCCACTAGACCAGTGGTCAGTAACAAGGCCCTGGCCCTACAGCTTTGCAGAAAAAGAATTTCTACAAAGACGGAAAGTAGTGAAACAAGTATTTATTAGGGAAAAAAGATATATAGTACTTGTGGCTAGACACATGGGCGCGCTCAGAGAGAGTTGCATCCTTATGGCAGTTTAAATCAGTTACATGGGGCATTTCTTCCGGTTTTCCTTTTACCAATCATTTTGATTTGCCTGGTTCAGAGTCCGTATTTGGTATATCTTAAGATCTTCCCATGTGTACATGCGCATCTCTTAGCCAAGATGGATTCCACCAAAGAGGTCTATGGGTAGCTGAGCATTACTTGGCATCACTCCCCTTTTGACCTCCCAGAAGCCTTTCTGTACATGTGTAGTCTGGGAGGTCTCCTGATTTTGAGAATGAGGAATATGTGGTCTCTTAATCTTCTATCTGGGCAGGGCCAGCCTCCTCTCTCAATAGTCTTATTATTTTCATCTTGGAGTATTGGTCCACAGGGAATGAACTCTGACCATTTGCCCCTTCCCTAGCCATTTGCCCCGAGGGCCTGTCTCATGCCTCAATCCCAGCCTGAGCACCGATATGTTAGTTAAGAAGCTTCCACATCATGTCAGGCCCCATTCATTCATTTGTGTTATCCTAGTTGTTTGGTTCTCCCAACTGAGGCTTCTGGCATCATGGAGCAGAGATAAGCCACCCTATTATACCCTTTCTGAATTTCTCACAGAATTCATAAACTGAATAGAATGAGTGTTGTGTTTTACCACAAAGTTTGCAACCACTCGTAACATAACTACTGATAACTAAAGCACTGGAAAGTTACAGTTGATTTTTAAATTTTTTCAACATTATCACAATTCCTATTTGATATTATGCTCATTCATTGGAGTGTTATTCCAAGAGAAGAGGGTCTTGGAACTAATCATTGACATACTGAAGCTAAAGTGTGACAGAAAATAACCACATAGGAAGCCAAGAAAGAAAAACTAGAATTGACCAAAATACAGTTGAATCACAGGAATATATAGATTAAGGACTTAGAGGAGCAGTGCAAGCTGTCTTCAAATATGTGAAGGGCTGTCATGTGGAAGACGGATTAGACTTGTACTGTAGAGCTCTAGAGAGCAGAACTAATATCTCACACTGGTAGGTCCAGGGAGGCAGACTTTATACTTAAAAAGAGGTACTAATTTTCAGTAATCAGAGCAATAAATTTGTGAACTAGTTTTTGAGTTAGTAAACTTCTAAAATTTTCTGTAGGGAAAGCCTGGATATGTCAATGATGGTATGTAATTTTCTAGAGAAAATTCTTGTTTTGTGGAGAACATTGAAGTAGTTGTTCCAAGATATTCCAACCATAAAGTTATATAGGAGTCTATGACATACCCTATATTTTTATAGTAATCTATATCAAAATTTAGGTTTGTGGGACAGTTAGAAGACAAAGGGAACTGTTATATACAGGATTTCAGAGATTTGCACCTTCAAGGCCAAGAAATACCTAGTAATTAACCAATAGTCAATAACAAATTTAGGAAAAAAATGTATAGAATAGATTAGGGAAATATCTGTTTTATCTATGTGTAAAGGCATAGGTGACCCTAAGGTTAATGCTATTTTATTTTACATGTATTTCCATTTTATAAACATATTCATATAAATATTCTTTTGTATGTACTGTCTCATTCTTCCAAAGATTTGACGGTGCCTCCGTGAGTATAAACAACATAATAAAACAAAAAGAAAGTAAAAGTAAAATCTGAGTAATTTAGATGAAACAGAGGATAAGAACTATAGGAAAGTTAATGTGCAGATGTTCAGGGTATAACATCATATACTAATTATAGGTAAATAGGAATGCAGGGTAATAAGTGATTAAAAGAAAAATTACATCATAATTATCACCATCATCACATTATTATTTCTATTATCATTATCTTTGAAATGTCTGTTATTTATTGATCATTTATTCTTGTATCACAATCCTCAGCATATGGTATCCATTATCTCATTGAATCTTCAACTGATCTTTATAAAGAAGAGAACTGAGGTCTAGAGAAAAGTATGGCTACCCAGTTGAGAAGATTAATTGGGAAATGAACCCAGATCTTTTATATTGACTAAGCTCAGTTTATTATGCTATACACTTTGTTGCTGTAGATGAGATATGACTTTTTATAGTGGATGCTTTAGTTATGATAAGGAAGCCTCCAAATAATAGGCCCCTTTGGAGGCCTCCTCCAAAGACCTTCCCCACTCTAGTTCACATTTTATGAAATTCCACAGTTAGGTACTTCCCTTTCGTTCTTGATTCACCAGAGAATGTAAGTATTCTTCATGTATCTGCAAATAACGTTGAGAGGGATTAGCTAATATATTTGGGTAATGTATAGACTTAGTTTAGGGAGAAGCAGAAAGGTGGGTACTGTGGACTTGTCAAAAAGGAAGAAAAGTCATGAAATCCAAGAGGAAAGAAAGGCTGCCTAGGAGAGATCTCACCTATGTAATATTATTTTCCACATAAAATACATGCAATACATCTTGTAAGGAGGTGAGGAGTATAGGATTGTTCACTTTCATTTGGAAAACATTAATCTTTGGGGCTAACAAATTGGCAACAAATGTTACCTAGACAGTAGGTAGGTAAATTTGCATCTTAGTGAAAGGTGATATTGTTGGAAAAACAAGGAGGCAAATATAGCTGATATTGGGATAGATAAATATTTTTAAACTTGTAGAAAAAGTCGAGGTAAATAAAGATAAATTTTCTAAATTTAAGATGGGAATTGACCAAGTCTTCATTACAATATTTCAGGGAGGACTGAAGAGCATATGCAGACATTTAGGCAGGAGATAAGAAAGTCAGATGGGGATGCTGGAGCTGGAAAGAGAAATAAATCATTTGTAATATTTTGCTTTTGCTTGAAAGTTTTCTGATATTTTATATTGGTCACAACAAAATTCACTTAGTTGGAAAGAAATGAGAGTATACCATACGCTTTTGTTAGCTTGGTATGACACTACTGATACCAGAAATTTTATGTGAGGATGCTTACCTAAAGGCCAAGATTCATGAGGTTTAAGCTATTAGATTTAGTTGGAAATGAAATGTGGAAGGAAGGTCTTTATGTAATTTACCTAGTACATTGAGTTCAAATTCAACCCTATTTGAAGTTCAAATGTTATAACTTAAATTACATTTTGGATATTTTTCATAGTCTATACAAATAATCCCTCACATGCAAATTAATTATGAAATCCATAATATTTTAAAATTTAAAGAGCTAAATGTTCTTAATGTCTCTACCTAAGAAAGGAACTAAGATTTAAAAGTATTTAGTCAGATATTTTTCTACCCTGTTTTTCTTGTTAGCCCCCTTATTTTTTTCTTTACTGAAGCAATTATAGAATACATATACATTTATAGAACTGGTCTACTTTTGTAGATATAATTTTTAGGATCTCACAACTTTATACCAATACCTCCACCAGCAAGAATAACTCAGATTTATTTAAGTATTCTCAGGCACTGTGGAATCTGCTTTACATTATTTCTCTCTTTAGTTCTCACAGCGGTTCTATAAGGTATTTACTATTGATACATACCATATCGGAGATGAGAAAATTAAAGAAATGAAATGGTAAATAATAAAAACTTTTAACAATTAAATTGGCTTTGGAAAGATTGTTTCTCTTGAATGAATTAACAGATAGGCCTAAATCACCAGATTCAGCTACATTTTTCTCATTATAGAAAAATGCAAAAGTGCACCTACTTAATGAGACCTTTAATTTTTAAATGTTGACAGAGTGGTTTAAGACTGATCATCTATTTCTTTGCTCCAAGGTAGTTTGTAAGTCTAATTTTTAGATAATATGTACAGTTCCTGAGGTCTTTTGTCAAAAGATAATTGTAAAAGTTATCTTTAGTATCTAGCTCATATAGCACATTTCACTCAATTATTTGGTATCCTTAAATCTTCACAAAAACTTCTGACTAAAGTGTATTTAATTAAATGAATTAGAAAAATATAGTTATTATATCAGTTATTCAGTGGATAAGCGAAAAATAAGCAGTGAAAATTCCAGCTATAATTTAGTCCAAACATTCCTTCACCACAACAGTGATTCCTAAGGTCTTATCCAAGTTCTTGAGTTGATGTAAGATGTAGATGATGTACTCACTCTTAGGTCTTCCCACATTTCTAGAGATCCCACAGATGAGAGTAGAATATTCAAAGTACTTGATAAATCTTTCTTTCCTTCTTGCCCTGATTTCAGAATCCATTTATCTTCTTTGCAGACTTACTATAGGCAATAGAAAGAATTGATATTTGTTGTTAGTAATGTACCAGGTAAAATACAAAGCATGTTATTATTATTATCTAATGTTCACAATAAGCCAGAAAATATTACAAAACAGCATTATAATGCCATCTTCACTTTACAGAAGTTATATAATTTGCAACAGGACAGTGATTCAAGCTCATCAAGCTTTCTTTGATTCTTGGGCCCAGACAACCATTTAATGCAGCTTCCCAGTCATGGTGTTGTTCAGTTGCTCATTTTTCTGATTTCCATTTAGTCCCCTTGAGAATAAATTTCTCCCATATTAGTAGTGGCTGCTGTGGCCTCTCCTTGCCTCAGTCTCCCAACAGTACTGTCCAGTGTATTTCTGTAAAGGTCTGGAAGGATTTAATTTACTAAGCAAAAAAAAAATGAATTAACCATACTGAAAAAACCTGAGAACCAAGAGAATTCAGTTCGTAGAGTGCTCTATTGTCAGATAATATGCAATGTAACATTAAGCCTGATACGGTGTGTTTTATTTCCATAAATGATGATTCAAAATCTGCAAGCTGTGTATTTAGACAAAATTAATGTTTCCCAAACTGACAGCGGCTTTAATGGAAATAATAATAAATGCACCATTTCCAAATGTGCTAGCACTGTACCAGAGGAAGATAAGGCAGAGTAAGACTGTTTCTTGTCACATCCTTTATGAAGAAAAATGCTCACAACTTCAAAAGTCTTTTTATTCTATTTTTTGTAAAAGTGACCAAAATGTATCTTTTTTTTAAGAAGTAGAGAAACTTGAAATGAAGAAAACTCTTTGGAAAAGGGATTATATTTCTTGCTTAGATTGTAGTGGAGAAATAGGTACTGATAAATAAACACCTAGTAATTCTTTTGGGTATGTTAAATTTGGGGTTAAAAATTGTTCCTAGGCCAAGTAGACCACGGGAATAGACCACGGGAATAATTTTGGTCAATTACCTTTGCAAAGAGTTTTATAAAACTATATATCTTACATAGTTTTCAATAGGCTTGAAAAAAATAGCTATTGTAATTTACCATCTATATTTTAATTTTTCACATCCTTCAAGCAAATAAATGTAATATATACATATAAAATTTTGTAAACAGCTAAAAAGAATAAACAAAAACCCTAACATTATATTAGTACATGTAAAATTTACCTTTAAATGTTTATTCCCTTAAGTTTTTAAAAACCATGTTCTAATTAGTATTGCTTTGATTTTTACCTCGCAGCATGGTAATTACATTTACATTATATTAATTTTATATACATATGTTACATAAGGTAATTGTCTATATTACTTCTTGAGAGCGTGTGTGTGTGTGTAGAATATTCAAATCTACTATTAAATCTTGGGAATCATCCTAGTGCTGTTACATTTCTACATTCCAACAAAATATTTTAAGAGAATTGCCGCTTTTCTTATAACAGATCTTACTGTTACTTCCTTGTCTCATTTTCACCTGGTTTCTTCTCCTAGAACTCTGCTGAATTGATTATTTTAAATTAATTTCTTATTGGCTGGGTCTAATTGCCTCTCATCTTTTTTGAAATCATCCTATAAAGCCCCTCTTGAAACTGACCTCTAGCAACTTCCACAGCACTACAGATTTCTATTTCCCTTTGTATATTTTCCTTCCCTGGTTGCCTTCTCTATACTGCTTCAGTGATGCTATTGCAAATATATTAATTGTAGCCACTTTTAATTTGCACATATTTGGGGGGTTGTCAGGTTCTTTCATGACTTCAAGAAATATTTATATGCTATTGATTCTCACATAGCCACACAAACCAATCTCCTATATCCTTATCTACATGTCTATTGCCCTCAGTTTACCTGGGCATTAACCGGACATCAAAAGAGCTATGGCCATTCACTGGTGCATCCTACACTACAGAAAGTGTAGAGAAATTGGAGTTCCAAAAGATAGTGTTCTTAAAAGACAATGGCTAAATATTTTAGAATTGGTAATTTTATAAGAGCATATGATCCTGTGCATATATGTGCCATACTCCTGGTATAGGAAGAGGCCTGTGGAAATAGGAATATAGAAACTTAAGCTTAATTTGCTTCATTATACATCTGCCTCTGCTGCTCCTTCTCTTTTCTTTTTTTAAAATTTATTTTATTAAAGTATAGTTGATTTACAATATATTAATTTCTGCTGTATAGCAAAGTGATCCAGTTTTTTATATATATGTGTGTATGTATATATATTCTTTTTCATATTCTTTTCCATTATGTTTATTACAGGATATTGAATATAGTTCCCTGTGCTATACAGTAAGACCTGGTTGTTTACCCATTCTATGTATAATAGTTTGCATCTGCTAATCCCAAACTCCCAATTCATCTGTTCCCCACCCCATTCCCCCTTGGTAATCACAGGTCTGTCCTCTATATCTGTGAGTCTATTTCTGTTTCATAGATAAGTTCATTTGTGTCATATATTAGATTCCACATATAAGTGATATCGTATGGTATTTGTCTCTGTCTGACTTACTTAACTTAGTATAATAATCTCTACATCCATCCATGTTGCTGCAAATGGCATTATTTCATTCTTTTTATGGCTGAGTAGTATTCCATTGTGTATGTACGTGTGTGTGTGTGTGTGTGTGTGTGTATCACATTTTCATTATCCATTCATCTGTCAATGGATATTTAAGTTGTTTCCATGTCTTGGCTATTGTAAATAGTGCTGCTATGAACAGTGAAGTGCATGTATCTTTTCTAATTATGGTCTTCTCCAGATATATGCCCAGAAGTGGGATTGTAGGATCATACTACAGCTCTATTTTTATATTTAAAGGCACCTCCAATACTTTTCTCCATAGTGGCCATATCAATTTACATTCCCATCAACAGTGTAGGAGGATTTTTTCTCTACATCCTCTCCAGCATTCATTAGTTGTAGACTTTTTAATGATGGTCATCCTGACTGGTGTGAGGTGGTACTTCATTGTAGTTTTGATTTGCATTTTTCTAATAATTAGAGATGATGAGCATCTTTTCACATGTCTGTTGGCCATCTGCATGTCTTCTTTGCAGAAATGTCTATTTAGGCCTTCTGTCCATTTTTTGATTGGGTTGTTTGGTTTTTTTGTTATTGAGCTGTATGACCTGTTTGTATATTTTGGAAATTTTCCTCCCTTTTTCTAATCTATGTTCCACACTTCATCCACAATATACTGCACAAATAAATCTCTCTTTACTCTCACAATTCAAATAACATGCAAACAATGAAGCACACCAAGTAAAGACCGTAAAACTATATTTCAATTACTTTTTCATATTTTGTCACAATCTAGACAAAAATTTCCCACTGAATTATTAAAATTAAGGAGATTTTTCTTGGCACAGCTACAACTTTGCCTCATTGTTGGGCTGGAGTGGTTCACACTGCTTTTTTTTTTTACAGGTGATTGTGTGAATCTCTTTCTAATGCCATGTTTAGTGATGGTGCATAGTGTAGCAGCAAATATTACGAATCAAGATGTTATTTTGGAGATCTGGCTATTATATATATACCAGCATAGCACTGTATAATCTCATTTGGGAAAATACATAAATTGTAAATTATTAGCGTGTGAAGGGCAAAACAAGCCACATGTTGCTTAAGCAAAATATAATTTTCTTGCAGCATGTTAATATGCATTTCCAGAGCCCATCGTCAGGTACAGTTTAATGCAACACTCATTTGATACGATCAGGTCATGAGTTGTCTTTGTTCATTTCCTTTTTCAGTATCCCATATATTGGCTCTTTTATCAGGTATGCTCCCTCCTTTTCATCTGACGGTGATTATCAACAATTCATGTTAATTTATTTCAAGAGGAATGGGAAAACTTCTGCGGGGATTATTTCTTGAACTTCACTCAAGTTTTAATTCATTTAGTTCAAGTGCACATTATTGAATTAATTGCTCTGTCCATGAGGTTGGGATTTCACTGATTAGATTATGTCTTGAGTCCTCTTACCTACCCCCACGTATAGTAGAGATCAGCTATATCAAAAGACAGACCTTTTAGAAAGAGGTGGTTCCCAAATGAATAAATTCAACTACATTGAATATAATAATTATATTCATGTGGTTCCTACTCTAGTAAGGGAGTCAAGTAATAAAAAATAAATTTAACAAAACTAGAAACAAAGAAGTACTAAGCAAAGAGTTAAACAAATTGATCTTACAGAGGTGGCAATTAAGTGAGAACTAAAAGGAAAAATAAAACAGAACTGACCATCTCAAAATCAGGAACATTCTAGGAGAGTTCATAAAATGTATTGTGTAATAGCTCTGCTAAGGTACCTCTCCAGCAGGGAAATAAGTCAAGAACAAGTGACTTACAACACACACATATAAAATGTAGTGAGAGTTTAGATACAAGTGTATATTCTAAGATCATACTGTTATCTGTGTTTCAATTCCACAATATTATTAAGACTTTATTGGGTGCAGCTCGAACACCTCCCTCTTATACAGTGTGGAAGAATTTTGCTTGCCAATATTAGAAGTCATGTAGACACTGCTACTCAGAAGGAAAAAATAAGAGTACATAATGTCATTTGCCTTATCTTAAGTTGCATAGTCCTCTACCTAGATTTGAGGTTAGGGAAATGGCTGAGACACTCAGTTTCATCAATCTGCATTAGAATGAGGTGAAGAATGAAGGAAAGAGTCAGGTTCAAGACACACTGAGAAATCATTCCAAATTGTAATTTCATTGTGAGTTATAGATGTGATAAAATTCATTGTGCAATTTTTAAAATGTCAAAGGGAGCTTTATAACATTTTGGACTATCAGGTCAGTAAAAATGTCTTCTACAAAATGGCCTCACACTCCCACATTTGTATTGTATGTTGCACAGTATTTGGAGATGAATCTATTTAAATGCAAATGTACAATCACAAAGCAGAGAAACCAAATTATATGCAAACAAAGCTAGTTGAAGAAATTGAGTAGTTAAGCATTTTCAATCAAATTTAAAGGCAGATTTGTTTCCTTTCAAAAACACTACTTAGCAAAGTTTAAACATGCCTTTTTCAGATTTGTTATTGCATTACAGCATCTAATATGTGTATAACATTATAGCCATATTTTGAACAAGTCCTTATGCATTTGTCAAGTTTGTATTCCAGATTCATTCTTTAGCTGGAGAAAGAATTTATTCATACAATTTTCAAGTGATGCTAAATAGTGAAAGGGAAGGAATTCTGGAAAGTAAAAGGTATACCAATTTGCATATGTAAATATGTCAATTTACAGAGAAGGTGCATTATTTTGCCCAGTGACATTAAATGAGATAAAATCATGTCACTAAAAAAATAATAAAGGCAAGACCAATATTTAGAATTATAAGGAGATAACAATATGGTGTAAAAAAGGAGCTCTAACATTGCCAATAATTGAAATAAATAAAGCATATTAAATGAATAAGAAATACCATTATTGTCTTTGAGCCAACAAAGTTAGGGAAGATATTTGATAAGTCATGATGGCCTTGAAAAAATAATGATTAGTTAGGTAGAGCCTAGTCATCTCTGAATTAAAGTATACTACATAAATATTTATGGAATAAGTCAATGGAAAGTTAATAATAAAAAGTGATAGCAACTAATATTTATTATGAAATATGTGCAACTGGGAGCACATATTTCCTTTGTAGGAAATTTTTAAATATGAATCTTGGATGTGGGGCTATTCAGGCTAATTATTTCTCCTTGAATGAGTTTTGCAGTTGCTGTCCTTCAAGGAATCTGTCCGTTTCATCTGAGTTGTAGAACATATTGGCACAGAGTGTATTCTAATACTATCTTAATATGCTTTTAATGCCTATGCAAACTGTTGCAATGTCCCCTCATTTATTCTGGTTACTAGTAATTTGTGTTTTCTCTACCTTTTTTTTAATACTATTTTCTTGATCTTTTCAAACACTAGCTTTTAGTCTCCTTTATTTTCTTTACTGTGGTTCTGTTTTCAATTTCATTTATTTTTGATCTTGCCTTTATTTCTCTTTCTACTAGCAGTGGGTTTATGTAATTTTTTAATATAAAAGTATATTAAATTGATGAGAACTTGCTTTTAGTGTCTAAATATAGTGCAAGGCTAAAGTCACATATAAAGAAAAATAACAATGTGCTTAGCTCATATGTAGTTAACAATGTGCTTAGCTCATATGTAGTTAAATTGCTTATTAATACTTGACACGAAACCAAGTTATGCATAGTTTACTTATGATTGAAAACATCTCCCTTGTTTTGAAAACAGTTGAGTTCCTATATGGAAATAAAAGCAATTGTGTATCTTTTGCCTCACTGTATATACCTCTGTAAGTAAAATTATAGTTTGAGGATTAAAAACACTTTGTCTTAATAAAGATCTTTAAAATTTCTTCAAAAAGCACCAGGAATTATTACTCTACAAAATCTAGTCAAGTATTAGCTATCGCAGATGCTTCCAATACAGATTTCTATTACTGCTCTGAGGGAAGCATTTCATAGTTCTATTTTGATAAATACAAAATAACAGCAATAGTAACCACCTCTGGAGCACATGGAAAAAGTAGACTTAACACCCCAGAAGAATAAAATGTTCTCTTTTCCACTTTTTCTTTTCCATATCTTTAAACAGAAAGAAAGAAATTTACAAATATCCTTGTGACATTTCTTTGGATTTCACAAAGGCTAAAGTTTTTCCTTATACTCTTTAATAATGTTATATGGAGAATATGTGCTTATGGATCTTTTCCACAGATCAATTCTTCCAGATGAGCCCATTAACTTCTTTCATATACAATCAATTTTTAAATTGTGGTAAGAACACATAAGATAAAACTTCTTAGCAGATTTTTAAGTCTACAGTACAGTATTGTGAACTGTAAGCAATGCTGTTCAACAGATCTATGGAACTTTTTCATCTTGTGTAACTGAAACTTTATACCCTCTTAAAAGCATCTCCCCATTTCCCACCCCCCAACCCTGGCAATCACCATTCTACTGCCTGCTTCTATGAGTTTGACTATTTTAGATACCTCATATAAGTGAATGATGCCAGGATGCGGAAATAGCCTAAATTTCCATTGACAAATGAATGGAATAAGAAAATGTGGCATATACATACAATGCAATATTATTCAGCCTTATAAAGGAAAGAAATCCTGCCCTATGAGGCAACATGGATGAACCTTGAGGACATTATACCCATTTAATTTACATCAAAGTTTTTCTCAGGTGAAAGCTTGAGCAATTAGTGTTTGCAATCTAGATTCCAGTAATGTGAACAGAGACCCTGCTATTTTCCAGACTCTGTGTCTAGTACTCCACATACATTTTTCTCATTTAACCATTTCAGCAACCATCAAACTTGGAAACTAAGAATATCTAGCCTTTGTTTTAGAAAGCAGGGAAATGGGTGTTCAAGAATTAAGAGACTTGCCTAGAGCTAATCACAGACCTATTAAGTAGTGGACCTAAGATTTGAATCCAAGGTCCGTGACTTAAAGTCCAGTAGTCTTCCCATTATATGTCAGAGACATCTTATTCCACATGTACCCTTTTTTAGGTACATCCCCCTATTGTGCAGATGAAATCTTACACCACTTCAGTCAATATCTTTTACTTAGAGTCCATTATAGTGGATTGAGTTCTACATAGTTGAGACAGATGTTTGGTAGCACTGACACGGAACATAGAAAACACAGGCTTCTCTCTATTAGTGTGATTGGGGACAACTAGGACCAACTTTCTGCAGAGGTAAAATAAGTAGAATAGTAAATGTGCCGAGATGTACTGAGTACAGATTATTAGACCTGAAAAGAATCTAGATAATCCATTCCAATTTTCAGAGAGGAAATCTGACACTCATTAAAACCAAGTGACTTGTACAAAACTACATTGTCAACTAGTGGCAGAGCCAGCACTGGGACTCATGTCTTAAAGTTCTCCTGTTTTAAGAGGGGAAATCACTCTTCTAGCTTGCTGATGTGCTTGAAAAATCCACAACCACTAGAGGTTCAAATTTTTGGATTTAGTTATTTTGTGTTAACATACTGATCTTCTTGGAAGAGGTAACTAACTCATGCTGTTGTTAAGTTCTCAGCATCTCTTTGTGTACTCTCAGATTTTTGGAGCCATTTAAGAGCTGAGTACTGTGGTGAGGAGACAGAGAAGGGCAATTTTTATTTCTGCGGTGTCCATT
Organism: Hippopotamus amphibius kiboko; assembly: GCF_030028045.1. Lineage (NCBI taxonomy): Eukaryota > Metazoa > Chordata > Mammalia > Artiodactyla > Hippopotamidae > Hippopotamus > Hippopotamus amphibius. The sequence goes on from NC_080187.1 coordinate 74,880,431, forward strand.
GTAAGTTTTCCTGTTTCATTTCTAATTTTATTGATTTGAGTCCTCTCCCTCTTTCTCTTGATGAGTCTTGCTAAAGGGAGTGGGTTTAATTCAGTTTTTGCTTGTTTGTTTTTTGGTTGTTTTAGTTTCTTCAGGCAGAAGCTTATATCATTCATTTGAGACTTACAGTCTAACAGAAGTTTATAACATGATAAATTCCTTTTGATCACTGTTTAAGCCCTTTTCCGTAAATATTAATATGTTGTGTTTTCATTCTATAAAGTTAAATATAATTTCTCATATATTTAACTTTTGATTTCTTTCTGTGATTTCTTCTTTGATCATTATCTTATTCAGAGGTCTGTTGTTTAATTTCCAGATATTCAGGGATTTTTCAAATATCTTTCTGTTATAGATATTTATAATTTCATTTCACATAGTCAAATGATATGTATAATTTCAATCTTTTACATTTATGGAAACTGATATTGTGGCCCAGAATATGATTTATCTTGCCATATTCCATGAGCATTTGAAAATAATGTATATTCTGATATTGCTTGGCAGAGTGTTTTAAAATGTCAGGTCAAGATTGTTGATAAGGTTGTTCTGGTCTTTTTTACTCTTATTTCTACTTGTTCTCTCTGTTACTGACAAAGGCTTATTAAAATTTAACTTTGCAATTACTGATTTGCTCATTTCTTCTTTAGATTATCAGTTTTTGCATCATTTCTTTTGAAGCACAATTGTTAGTTTCACACTCACATAGAATTTTCATTAACAGCAATTATTGGGGAAAATAGAAGAATCCATACAAGTCAATATCCCACATGAACTCAGGCAAAACATCCTTAACAAATTTTTAGAAAATTGAATCCAACAATATATAAAAAGCCAAATACTTCATAATCAAGTTGGATTTATCCCAGGGATGCAAGGTTAACTTATAAAAATTATTTTTGTTATCTATATTCTTCATTCTACAAAAACAAAATAATTATATTCTTATCCCAACATATAAAGAAAAAAAGTATTAACAAAATTCAGTCTCCTTACATCATTGAACACTTTCACCACACAAGGAATAAAAGAGATATCTTAACCAGAAAGGACAATTACAAAATATCTGCTACTGATATTGCACTTAATGGTGGGATACTGAACATTTTAAGCATAATTTCAAAAAAGTAAGGATTTCCACTTTTGCCACTTTTATTCAACATGTACCAGATGTCCTACAATTCAGTAAGGCAAGGAAATAATATAAAAGGCATAGAGATTGGCAATGACGAAGTCTTTATGGGTAGATAGTGTTTTTTTTCTGTGAAGATAATCCTAAGGAATGTGAAAAAGTTATTGAAAGTAATAACCAAGGTTTGAGGAGACAGGCAAATTAAATTTAATTGTCCTTTTTTAAGTAGCAATGAAAAAGTGGGAATTTAAATTAAAGAAACAATACCATTATAATAAATCAAATACATGAAGTATTTAAGAAAATATTTAACAGCGTATGTGCGAGGTCTTTACACTGAAAACTATAATCAATTCTGAGAGACATTTTAAAAGACTTGAATAAATATGGAGATGTATTCATCAATCAGAAGATTTAATGTTGTTCGGATGTCAGTCCTCCATAAATTAATCTGTGGAACTCGGTTGCAATCCTCACCAAGTCCTAGATGGCATCTTTGTTAAAATTAACAAGGTAATTCTAAAATTTATATAGAAATGCAAATGACATTTGCATTTTGAAAAGTGGCCTTTAAAAAAAAAATACGAACTTGAAGATACACCATTCAAATTCAAAATTTATAATGTCTGTGTTTATCGGGTAGTGTTATGTGTGTAAAAGAATAGAAAAGAACAGAGTCTAGAAATAGTTCCCAGCACATATGGTCAGTTGATCTTCAGCAAAGTTGTAAAGGGAATTCAACAGAAAAAAAAGATACTATTTTTAATATACGGTGCTGGAAAAATTGGACATCCCTACCTAAAAATTAAACTTTTACCTCATAAACCAGCATTAACTTGAAATGCATCATAGTGCTAAATGTAAGAGCTAAAATGATAAAACTCCTAGTATATATCATAGGAAAAATTATTTGTGACACTTGTTAGGCAGATTTTTGTCAGATGGTGAAAACCATAAACCATAAAAGAAAAAATGACAACTTTTATTCTCTGAAAGACACTGTTCATTAAAAAAAATCACAAAGGCACACCACAATCTATGAGAAAATATTCAAAGTGCATTTATCTAATGAAAGACTTGTTTCCTGCATACTTAAAGAACAGTTACAACTCAATAATAAGAAAACAGCCTTATAAAAATGGGCAGATGAATCACATAAATATTATGGAAAATGAGAAAAGTCAGATACAAAAGAAAACCTTGTAAATCTAGAGATGATATCACTAAAATGTCAGAAAGTAGATCAGTGGTTGTCAAAACTTTGAGGTGGGAGGGGGACTGAATAAAAGTGGGCATGAAGGAGCATCTTAGATGAAAAGGATCCATATCATGATCATCTGGAAAACTTAGCATATTTTGTGCTTAACATTTATTCTAAGAATTCATGAGAAAGAATGAGGATTTGGCTAGGTCAACCAAATGCAGATAGTAGACTGGGACTATATAAAAGTATGGAGTCCAAAGGCAGCTCTTTGGTTGTTATTGGGGCAGGAAAGGAGGGGACACTTGCCTCTACAAAGATGTAGGAATATTTTTATGAATTACAGGTATGAACTTGATACTGTTACACAACTATTGGGTCACCAATGCTCAGGGAATTAAAGATAAGAAATTAATACATTCCAGTAACAACTCCCAAACCCCTGAACCAATAGGCATTATTGACTACCAGCAGGTATTATTGATTTCCTGTATAAAAGTGCCACGATTTCACTTAGTCATCTCTCTAAGAATTTGACCCTCTCCCAGTTTTGAGAAAATCCTAATTAAAGTCCTATAATAATCTTATATCTTCCACCAGTTTCTAGTTTGCTCTTGCCATGTAACCCAGGTATATCTAATAACTTCTGCTCTAAGGTAAAGGGGAAAATTGAGCTTTATACACTAACAGGGGAAAAGTATTTTCTATCTCTCTGACCATTGCTATTTTTGGATGTGATGCTTGGAAATATTTGCCATCTTGCAAAGCGTAGTTGGGCCATCAAAAGGATGGCAAGGTGATACAATGGAAGGAGGATGGATTGCTGATAACCTCATTGAGTCACTAAATTAACCATTCTCAAAGCTAGAATACTTGGATTTAATGTTATATGAGTTGAAAATTTATTTACTGTTTAAGCTTCTTTAAAATGGATTACTTGTTATTGATTGAATAAAGCATGCTACCTGATATAGCACCAAAAATAACAATGGGAGGATAAATACATATTAATTTTCCTATAGCATTTTGCATTTGACAAAACAATTTCACATACATGTTTAACTTTAACCTCAAAATAAGTCTGAGTATTACTGTCTTAAAAATTAAGATGTTAGTTAGAAACATTAAAAGTGGTATCATCTTGCTTAAGGTTCTGAGCAAGGAAAGGAATCAGGGTTCAATGACCTAGTCTAGTGGATTTGTTTTCCCCACCTCCTATATTGTACTGATTTTGGTTACTTGATCACTGAATTCTTTTTGAAGGTAATCCTTTTGATTTGTTGCATATGATTAACATGGATTTTAATATGTCTAATTTGTGTTTGTTGTATTTGTTTTCTATACTACATAATATGACTGTTATATAAAAGTAACCTGAAAAACATACAAAAATGCAAACGTGCAAAAACTGAAACAGAATTTCTCCTCTTTAAAATACCTATTTCAAGAGGATTTTAGACACTGTTCAGTATTCTAACAGCTCTTAAATTTTTTTGGTCTTCTCCCTTTGGAAATGCCATCAGTGCTAGTTTATGTTACAGACACACAAATCACTCATATTATCTTTTAGTCACAATTGAATTTGATCAAAAACAGTATTTTCCTCCTGGAATCTTTTACTTAATTTATCATACTTGGTGCTAAACTCAGTCTCATTGTTTTCCCACACCAAACTTATCCTCAATTGATAATATTTTTCTATTGGTTATATTATTTTTAGAGGAATGTTCAATGGACTGTGTAGGCATTTTAGCAAAAGTGTTTAAAAGTTTTTGGTCAAATTCAATATTGTTTTGCTATTTACTTATAAATAAATAAATTGAAGTAGACAGAATTAACAGTGTCTTAATTTTTCACATGTTTAATAAAAATTTGTGTCGTGGGTCTTGTGTTGTAAACAGAATTTATTTGACTAATCATATTGGTCATGTGAAAAATTTGTACTCATTCTGTGTAGCTGATTTTAACAGTTTATTTCTTCTGTTTCCTCACATTGGTTTATACTCTGTGCAGTTTAATAAACAAAGAAATCAAAGATATTTTTCACCAAGAATCAGTAATTCTGAAACCAGAGTGAGAAGTCTAGGAATATTCAAGGAAACTATTTCATAGGTCTTAAGTGGCTCCTGTTACGCTTTGAGACCCAACTCAATTTCTACCACATTCATCATACCATTCCTAAATGTGAATTTGACAGTATAGTCTTTCTTTAGTGTGACAGGAGAAGAAAAAAGTACATCAAATCTTGGAATTCCTATCCCAGAGCCTTTTAATGGGAATTAGTAGCAGCAAATCCCAACCAGGAATGATTTTGAACTTAATATATGGTGAAACTTGTATCCACACTTACATTTGGTCTTCTTTTTTTTTATATTACTGACTTAATTTTTTAATTTGCCTAAGTTTTGCTAACTAGTTTCTTCTCCTAGCAATGAATGTTTGTCCATTACCGTTCTTGACATATTCCTTACATAAAATTTGTTGTTATTGTTTTCCTCAATAGACACTAATCTAAGCCTCCTAGTGTTTAAACAAGCAATTCTATTTTCCCTTTGCGCTCTGTGCAGGACCTACCATTAAGACGTGCCATAGACAGAACATATTCTTTAATGAGTCCAATCACTGTCTACAACATCCAACTAAAACATTTTCAGAATCTTACAACAGTTGAATTAATAGGAATTTGGGAATGCATCTAGTTCAATTGTCTTATTTCCATGTAAGAAATAAATCTGAAAGAGTAGAAATGAATTGCTTATAGACTCCTAAATTGTGACTTGACATAAGGTTCCTATACTAGTGCAGTGGAATAAACATGGATTTTGAAGTCAAGAAAACATGGAATGTGAAACTTCACCCTGTTATTTAGGGAGGAGAACATGGATAAGCTCTTTTATTTTTCTGTGACTCTTTCCTCACTTATGAAGTTTAAATCATAATGACAACCCTTACACACTCTGTCAGTATTAATGAGCTATTACTATAAAAAAGTCTAAAGTTCATGGAAAACAATGAAATAATAAGTACTCAATAAATAGTCACCACATGGCTTGTTTTTGAATTGGGGGTGTGTGCGTCTGTGTGTGTGTGTGTGTGTGTGTGTGTGTATTTGTGAGAGAGAGACAGAGATAGACAGAGACAGAGAGAGGGATATCCCCACTTAGAGAATTATGTCTTATAGACATCACTATTCAACTTTTACCATATGAAACATTTAGTAAACTTTCCCTTTTTTTCAGTAAATATTTGTTTGATGGAATATCTGAGATGATATAATTGGCTTTTCAGCTCTGGCAATATATATGCCAAGTAGTTAGGAAAGATCAAATATAGATAGCTATAAAGTTTTCTGTATTTAAAAATTCTATTTTTAGTACCATTAGAGTCAGAATTTTTCTAATTCTTTATAAGGTACATTGCGTTTCACTTCCAAAGTTGGTTGGGTTTCATCAGCATCATCTAGAAAAACAAATACTATTCGATCTAGCTAGATTATTTCTTCATTGGTCTAAGAAAATTAAGAACTAGTTTTTGGATAGAGTCTAAATAACAGTTATTGGTTTTGCTTATAGATGTTTCCAATAATTAGAGATTTTTAAAAAAACATTCTGAGAATGTGAAACAGTGTTAGAAATGCACTAAATCAGTGTTATAAATGCATTTCTGTCATTTGAAAATTCTCAGTACCAAAGAAACTTTTCAAAGGTGCTCTTGAGGAGAAACAAATTTCAAACTCTCTCCATGGTTACATTCTTAGAAACATACCTTTCCCCAACTATGCTATCACTTGTCATGTGCTCCAAAATCCAGTTTTCAATGCCTGTAGCCCTTGTTCTTCATAATAAAACTGTCAACATGCATGTCAATTAATGCCAATTGGGATATGAACACCTATTCACTAGGAACTGGACTGAAACCACCAACTAATTTCACACAGGCCATTGAACAGCAATGACTTTCCATCACTTACAACCAGAGCTACTTTCAAACTAGTGATCCAGAAATGAAAGGCTCTGTATCCCATTATCATTTCCCTGGAAAACATTGTTCCCTGAGGTTACTTACTCCTAAAGAGTTCTAAAAGGCTTTATTGGCTTTAGCATGTGTACTAATGAGGCAGAGAAATCAGAATTTCATTTAAAATTGTTTTTAAAACCTTCAAAATGCAATAGCCTCAATTTCTATGGGTGATAGAAATGATTAAAAAGTAAAATTTCCTTTGACATACAAGAGACAGCAATACTGCCAACCTTAATTCTTAAATTCTTAATTCTTTCTGATAAATATCTAACTCTTTGAGTGAAATATCCACTTAAAATAATTAGATAACATGATATTAAAAGATGGGAACAATCATAAGGAGGTAATTAATAGCCACTTATAATGATTTGTGTGTGTGTTTATGTATATACATATATACCTATATAAATGACTGCATTTTAAAAATATTTTTCCTTGTGATGAGAACTTTTAAGATCTAAATGCATATATTTTCTTTTACTTCCTATGACTTCTTGGAGAAAATATGAATTTATAGTGAATTCTAATCTACTCAAAAACAGAAAAAAAAAACCTAAGTTGCAGAGTATATTTGGAATTATTATTACACTATTCCTGATTTCATAAGATTTACTAATCAATTATATTTGGATTTATCCTCAAGTTTATTTGAAAGGTGCTCTAATTCTGGGATGATAATAAAGGATATTAGATAATACACTATACTTAAATATTTATTACTAGTCTTTTCCTGGGGGAAAAGGGATTCTTTGATAGATAAGACCAGAGGCCCATTAAATGGGAGAGCCATGGATAGATTCCTCCAAGACAGCCAACAGCAAACAACAAGGCCCTTTGCCTCATCTCTAGTCCAGAGAAAACCCGTTTGACATTTGGTGAAATTCCTCTCTGGCTGCTAGAATTAGCAGCATATAGACAGCTATAGCTGTTCATGTTCTCTTTTTGTTTTGTTTTTGTTTTTTAACATGACGATAATAAGTATCTCTATGAGTATATGATCTGAGGCTCTCTAGTCATTAATCCTTTGGCTAAAATTAATTAATTGAGTCTCATGGTTTTCTATTTTCTTATCTGGAAAAAAAAGGATATATTTATGTCTTCAAATTTTATAAGAATTAGAAATAATTTGTGTGATTCTGGCAAGCTATAAGTATTCAGTAAGTCATAGCTAGTATTGCAAAGTGGAAGAATAGCTTTGGGGAAATAAAATCTATCTTTGTGATACCTGTCCTGAAACATTGAGAGTCAAAAAAATTACTCCAAATATGTCCTGAAACATTAGTTGGAATAATGTTTTTTTGACTCTCAATGGGATGTGTTTAGCTTTAAATAAAGTGTATTACCCAAATAGTTGTAGTAATATTATTGACTTGACATAAGAGGTAAATCTAGTGGCTCAACAATGTTGAGAAATAGAGCCTCTTATTGCCATCACCAGTTCCTCAGCTTGGTCACCTTGGTAAGGTACGTGCTGAAGCCCCAAGCTTCACACTGTTTGTTAAGAACATCCTCGCAGGAAGGAGGGGTGCTGTGGCAAAAAACTTTAACCATGTAAAAGTATGGTTATGTTAAAGAGTAAGAAGGGATGATGGCTTTTGGATAGGCAACAATAGTGTTTCCTTTTTTCCCGTTAAACCATTTTTCTCTCTTTCCAATAGGTCTCAGCATTGAGAGTTACAAATGCATTTGTGTGATTGTCCAACTAATTTGTGTTTACTAAATGTTTAGCTTCTACAGAAACAATTGTTCTCTGTTGAATCCCCATTGCCTAAATGACTTCCACAGTTCAACAAATATTGGTGGAATGAATGCATGCACGAATGAAACTTCTGTAAAAATACTAAAGCTTGTATTTTATTGACATCTCACAACTTAAGTGATGCCAGTTCATGACAGATTACTATTTTTTGTGTGTGCAAATATATGATTTATCTTCCCATTTTTCTGCAGTTTACGTCCTTGACTATGTCTCATACTCATTTCTAGTCTAATGTCCTACTAAATGTTTTACAGTTTCTAACTGAAACAGCTATATCAACCATTTCCATTGCATTATTCTTTTTTGAATAGTACAGTGATCCTGATCTGGAGTAGCAGAATGAAGAAGAATAATGAGGTAGGTCAGTGTGACTGCAGTTCTAGTCTGATAGCCAGGGTTTGTTAGGTGCTTTTTTTTTGCACATTCCAGTACATTTAGTACTTATTATTTTTAAACTGTTGAGGTCAAGATTTCTAACATTCTACTAATGCATTCATTGGTCCTTATTTATGACCTGAAAACTTACAAGACAAAAAGTGATTAATTGTGTTAAAATGCATACAATTATTTTCAAAATTTTTTAACTGCATAATCTTAGAGTGTCATCGTCAACTGTGTTTTTCTTTTAACAGTTTAGTTGTCACGATATGACAAATACTCCATCCTGAAAGAAGCTATAACAAATTACATGCCTATAATTCAATTTGCTTGATCGAAGTATTAAAATAATGCCTATGTTTATTTCTTGTTATGAAGAAATAGTTTGCACCGATCAATGATCTTATTGAAAACAACTAGAAAAGATACATGAAATGTATACACAGGTAAAAACAAATTTGTATAAAGGCAGCAGGAAACTCCTGAGTCAAAATGTCAGAAAGAATGAGTATACATTGAAGCATGGCCAACATTTCATCTGTCACATTGCCTTTCAGTGAATTTGCTGTTTTTCTTAGGTATCATAGGATAAGATACATAAAAGCTACAGAGGATGAAGAGGTAGAGACACCAATAGGTTTTTTGTAATCTCATAGGGGTTGGAAGGCAAAAATTGAAATTTGGGCCTACTGTGTTCTTGAAGGATTAAAAAGCTAAGATCAAGAAGAGAAGCGCCAAAAACTGAAAACACAGCTGGTTCATTCTTCACTTTCACTTGATAGAGTCTTTTAAACTTGTAACAGTACACTTAGGAGTAATACTTGTTTTACAGTTTAAGAAAAAGTATCTTACTCTTTGAATAAACTCTTATGGGGGCATTATAGGGGTGGGGGAATGGGAGGTACAAACTATTAGGTATAAAATAGGCTCAAGGATATATTGTACAATATAGGAAATATAGCCAATATTTTGTAATAACTATAAATGGAAAGTAACCTTTAAAATTGTATAAAATTAAAAAAAAAACACCCCTCTATGAAGCATTCATTATATGTTCATGTCTGCGAATGATGGCGGACCAAACACTGAAGAAACATGATGAAGTCCTTGCCTTTACAGAATCTGTAGTTTATAAGACAAGACTGCAATTTATTTATATGTTCAGCAACTATTTATCAAGTACCTATTGTGCTCCAGGAAATGTCCTGGATAGTGAATGCCTTCAGTAAATAAAAAAATTTCCTTCTCTCATGAAGTACACATCGTATTGGTTGATGGGTAGACAACAGCAAAAAAAAAATAAATAAATATGTTTTAAAAATCAAGAGAGAAGTGCTGTGAAGAAAACAAAAAGATGGTAAACACAAAGTACTTGATTGATGCAGTTGGGAACAGGTCTATTTTAGGTGAAGTCATCAGGAAAGACCTCTCTGACAAGACAATTTAAGGGAATAAAGAAAGAACCAATCATATCTCTAAAGGTAAAAAAAAAAAAATTTAGTCAAAGGATCAGTAACGCAAAGATCCTGGAGTAGCAGAAAGAGGCCAGTGTGCCTACAAAAGCCTGTACATGAGGAAAATGGAAAGAAATGAGGTCAGGAGGATAGCATGGAGCCAGGTCATGCAGAGCCATTGCATTTATGGTGAGGACTTTGAATTTTACCCTGACTGAGATGGAAACAATACCATCAATGTGTTAATAGAAGTATGGTGCTGTTAACAAAAAATAGTAATCAATGGTCAATCTAAGAAAGACATAGAAAATTTTACTCAAGCCAACCTGAGGATTATAACCTGGGAGACAGTCTTTCAGAAAACTTTGAGGACTATTCCACCCATTAGAGATGAAAGCACAGTCATGTAAGTTTTTGAGACAAGTGGTTATACAGCAAAGTAATATACTGACAGTTGACATAGTCCAACACAGTGAGTAGTGGGTCATTGTGACCACTTATAGAATTGAGAAAGGAATGTTACATCCTAAGAAGTCATCTTCCTGAAGCCAGGTGGAAGTGCCACTTGTTTTTATTTGTTTTTTTTGTTTTTGTTTTTTTTGTGAGTAGGAATTCCTGTGTCTAAGGGAATCTAGTCAATGTACAATGCAGATACACAATACACACTAAAGGGGAGGCAGTGGCTCAAATGGCAGAAAAAAATTTATGTTAAAATTTTCTTGTCCTGCCTTAAAAATGATTGTGTTTCATCAGTGCATCAGAATATTATAGAGCAGTAGAGGAGATTATTACTTCTGACAGGAGGTTTCAATAAGACTTCACAGTGGAGATGATCGTTTATTGATCTTAAAGGATAAAATAGAACTTTTTAGATAATTAAAAATAGGAGAAAAATGATAGAAAGGATCTTTTCTGTAGGAGGAAAGTCTCTTAAAAACGTTAAAGGTCTGGTTGGTTTTGGCTTCCTATTCTCTCTGTCATGCCTTGAGGAAGTTCAATATTTTTGGAAGGCTGCAGAGCAAGGAGTTTTAAGGTATGAAGTTGGTAAGTGCAGCTACTCCAGTCTCATCCCAAATGACAAAGACATCTTCGAGAATGAGCTTCTGCTTAGTATCAGTCCTTGGACTTCCTGAGGTTCCCTCCAGGCAGCAATGTTGATAAATGGAACAGGTGGTTCAACATAAATATGCACCTACACAACCTATTCCCTGCGTGGACTTAACTAAATTCAGCTGAAGTAGCATAGGTCTTGGCAGCCTAGAAATATTGTCAGGTGGAAGATTCAAATTAAACTTTCCATAGAAAACTGAAAGTATTTTTTGATATTGGTTAGATGAGACATAGTTCTCTTTCAAATTTCTGCACAGATCATACCCCAAGCAGTGCTGGGTCATCATGTTTAGCTTTGATTCTTATTCTGATTTGCCTCATTTCTTTGTGATTTTTCACCTGCATCCTAAGGAGGAGACAGTGTAAGGAATGATTGCTGTAGTCAGCACAACTTGGAGAGGAATAGGTGCTTGTACTCTTATTGATTACTTTTACCTTCTCAGTTATAACGTTCCATCTTTGATGACTCTCATATTTATGGTGGCAAGAACAAAAGTACTTTATTGTCTCTTCTTTTTTTCTTCTCTTTTCTTGTCCTATTTCTTTTTCCACAAATTCTTTCCAATTAAAACTATTTCTCCTGGCTTTGGAATGGAAACTAATAAAGTGACTACTAGTTAATTTCTTATCTTCCTATGGAGTCACAGTCTATGGAGACTCTGTGGAGACTGAATCTTTGTGAATCTCCCTTTGATCAATCCTGCTTTTCCACTAGTGTGTTTAATACACTAGGTAAATTATCCTAGTTGAGTCTGAATTTATGTATCAGGCAATAAGAGTGTAAATCAAATTTTGAAGTCAGAAAGTGGCAGAAAACTTTGGAAAACTGTGGATTGTACATTGAATTGAATAGAAACAAAGAAACAAATTAAGGTATTGAAACAATTTTGTCATGGGATAATAAGCACAATTAAGGATTAACAGAAGTAAAGCCTAGAAAATATACAAGGAATATGAAACTTTAGTATTAGACCATAAGGAGAAAAGAAAAACAAACATGTGTAACTTAAATACATTAAGTAAGTAAGTAAATAAATAAATAAATAGCTTCTCTTTACCAGAAGCATTTGTTCCTTAGGAATTTAACCTTAAATGACAAGAAACTTCATTGATTGTTTGTCTCCAGAGGACACCTGGGAATCAGAAGTTCCACTAACTCAAACATTTACTCTCTATCACCTCCCCACTTATCCCAAGCAACCACTAATCTGCCTTCTGTCTCTATGGTTTTTCCTATTCTTTTATTTCATATAAATGGAATCGTATAATATGTGGCCTTTTGTGACTGACTTTTTCCCTGTTTTGAACAAGAGACCTCACATTTTTATTTTCCACTGGCCACCACAAATTATATAACCAGCTTTGCCTTGGGGAGATAAAAAAGATTAAAAACTGCCTCAAAATGTATCTGCCTTTAAAAAGGGATATCATTTATATCAGGGAGAGATTAAATCTCTGGACTGTACCCCTTCAATTAATGGAAGAAAATGAAAAAAAAAATCTCTGAAATGACTAAGGTTAGAAAGTTGTATGGGGCACTGAAGGAGAATTTACAGAAGATGCCCTTTTTAGGCCAAAGAAAATCTTAAATTGGAGAGGGCTAAGTAGGTATATTTATGTGAATAAAGATGAGAAAAGAATGTAAGGTAAGATAAGCTGAATTCAGATGGACTCAGTATGTCAAACAATAATAGGGCTTGTTGATTTAACTAACGGGCTTTTAAAGACAGTTTTTCTTTCTTTTTTTTTTTTTGAGGTACACCAAGGTCAATCATCTGCATTTATACACATATCCCTGTTCCCTCCCTCCCTCGACTCCCTCCAACCCTCCCTGTCCCGGCCCTGTAAGGCATCATCCATCGTCGAGTTGATCTCCCTTTGTTGGCAACTTCCCATGGGCTATCTATTTTATGGTTGGTAGTATATATATGTCTATGCTACTCTCTCACTTCGTCTCAGCTTCCCGCTGCCCCAAACCTCAAGTCCTCTAGTCCATTCTCTGCATCTGCATCCTTATTCTTGTCTTCTCACTGAGTTCATCACCTTTTTCTTTTTTTTCTTTTTAGATTCCGTACATATGAGTCAGCATACAATATTTGTCTTTCTCTTTCTGACTTACTTCACTCTGTGTGACAGACTCTAGGTCTATCCACCTCATTACATATAGCTCCATCTCATCCCTTTTTATAGCTGAGTAATATTCCATTGTATATATATGCCACATCTTCTTTATCCATTCATTTGTTGATGGGCATTTAGGTTGCTTCCATGTCCTGGCTATTGTAAATAGTGCTGCAATAAACATTATGGTACAAGTTTCTTTTTGGATTATGGCTTTCTCTGGGTATATACCAAGTAGTGGGATTCCTGGATCGTATGGTAGTTCTATTTTTAGTTTTTTTAAGGAACCTCCAAACTGTTTTCCATAGTGGCTGTACCAACTTACATTCCCACCAACAGTGCAGGAGAGTTCCCTTTTCTCCACACCCTCTCCAACATTTGTTGTTTCCAGATTTTGTGATGCTGGCCATTCTGACTGGTGTGAGGTGATACCTCATTGCGGTTTTGACTCGCATTTCTCTGATGCTTAGTGACGTTGAGCATCTTTTCATGTGTTTGTTGGCCATCTGTATGTCTTCTTTGGAGAATGTCTATTTAGGTCTTCTGCCCATTTGTGGATTGGGTTATTTGCTTTTTTGGTATTAAGCTGCATGAGCTGCTTGTATATTTTGGAGGTTAATCCTTTGTCTGTTGTTGCGTTGGCAATTATTTTTTCCCATTCTGAGGGCTGCCTTCTAGTCTTGTTTATGGTTTCTTTCTCTGTGCAAAAGATTTTAAGTTTCATGAGGTCCCATTTATTTATTCTTGATTTTATTTCCATGATTCTAGGAGATGGGTCCAAAAGGATCTTGCTTTGATGGATGTCATAGAGTGTTCTGCCTATGTTTTCCTCTAGGAGTTTTATACTGTCTGGCCTTACATGTAGGTCTTTCATCCATTTGGAGTTTATTTTTGTGTATGGTGTTAGGAAGTGTTCTAATTTCATTCTTTTATATGTTGCTGTCTAATTTTCCCACCACCACTTCTTGAAGAGGCTTTTTCCATTGTATATTCATGCCTCCTTTGTCAAAAATAAGGTGCCCATATGTGTTTGGGTTTACCTGTGAGTTCTCTATTCTGTTCCATTGATCTTCCTTTCTATTTTTGTGCCAGTACCATACTGTCTTGATCACTGTAGCCTTGTAGTATAGTTTGAAGTGAGGTAGCCTGATTCCACCAACTCCATTTTTCCTTCTCAAGATTGCTTTAGCTATTCGGGGTCTTTTGCTTTTCCATACAAATCATAAGATTTCTTGTTCTAGTTCTCTGATAAATGCCATTGGTAATTTGATAGGGATTGTGTTGAATCTATAAATTGCTTTGGGTAGTACAATCATTTTCACAATGTTGATTCTTCCAATCCAAGAACATGGTATATCCCTCCATCTGTTTCTGTCATCTTTGATTTCTTTTATGAGTGTCTTTTAGTTTTCTGCATACAGGTCTTTTGCCTCCTTAGGCAGGTTTATTCCTAGGTATTTTATTCTTTTTGTTGCAGTGGCAAATGGGAGAGTTTCCTTAATTTCTCTTTCTGCTCTTTCGTTGTTAGTGTATAGGAATGCAAGCAATTTCTGTGCATTAATTTTGTATCCTGCTACTTTACTAAATTCATCTATTACTGCTAGCAGTTTTCTGGTAGAGTTTTTAGGGTTTTCTATATATAATATCATGTCATCTGCAAAGAGTGACAATTTGACTTCTTCTTTTCCAATCTGGATTCCTTTTATTTCATTTTCTTCTCTGATTGCTGTGGCTAACACTTCCAAAACTATGTTGAATAATAATGGTGAGAGTGGACACCCTTGTCTTGTTCCTGTTCTTAGAGGGAATTCTTCCAGTTTTTCCCCATTGAGAACGATGTTGGCTTTTGGTTTCTCATATATGGCTTTTATTATGTTGAGGTAATTTCCTTCTATGCCCATTTTCTGGAGAGTGTTTATCATAAATGCATGTTGAATTTTGTCAAAAGCTTTGTCTGCATCTATTGAGATGATCATATGGTTTTTATCCTTCAATTTGTTGCTATGATGTATCACATTGATTGATTTGTGTATATTGAAGAATCCTTGCATCCCAGGGATAAACCCCACTTGATCATGGTGTATGATTTTTTTTAATGTACTGTGGGATTCTGCTAGCTAGTGTTTTGTTGAGGATTTTTGCATCTATATTCATCAGTGATATTGGTCTGTAATTTTTCTTTTTTTGTGACATCTTTGCCTGGTTTTGGTATCAGGGTGATGGTGGCCTCGTAGAATGAATTTGGGATTTTCTGCCTTCTGCTATATTTTGGAAGAGTTTGAGAAGTATAGGCATTACATCTTCTCTAAACGTTTGATAGAATTCTCCTGTGAAGCCATCTGGCCCAGGGCTTTTGTCTGCTGGGAGATTTTTAATTGCTGCCTCAATTTCTGTACTTGTGATTGGTCTGTTCATAGTTTCTATTTCTTCCTGGTTCAGTCTTGGAAGATTGTATTTTTCTAAGGGTTTATCCATTTCTTCCAGGTTATCCAATTTATTGGCATATAGTTGCTTGCAGTAGTCTCTCATGATCTTTTGTATTTCTGAGGTGTCCGTTGTTACTTCTCTTTTTTCATTTCTAATTCTGTTGATTTGCATATTCTCCCTTTTTTTCTTGATGACTCTGGCTAATGGTTTATCAATTTTGTTTATCTTCTCAAAGAACCAGCTTTCAGTTTCATTGATTTTTGCTACTGTGTCCTTCCGTTCTTTTTCATTTATTTCTGTTATGATCTTTATGATTTCTTTCCTTCTGCTCACTTTGGGGTTTCTTTGTTCTTCTTTTTCTAATTGTTTGAGGTGTAAGGTTAGGTTGTTTATTCAATATTTTTCTTGTTTCTTAAGGTAGGGCTATATTGTTATAAACTTCCCTCTTAGAACTGCTTTTGCTGCGTCCCATAGGTTTTGGGTTGTTGTATTTTCGTTATCGTTTGTTTCTAGATATTTTTTGATTTTCTCTTTGATTTCTTTAATGATTTCTTGGTTGTTTAATATTGAATTGTGTAGCCTCCAGGTGTTTGTATTTCTTGCAGTTTTTTTCCTGTCATTGATATCTAGTCTCATGGCATTGTGATCTGAGAAGATGCTTGATATGATTTCAATTTTCTTGAATTTGCCGAGTTTTGTTTTGTGACCCAAGATGTGACCTATCCTGGAAAATGTTCTGTGTGCACTTGAGAAGAAAGTGAATTCTGTCATTTTTGGATGGAATGTCCTATAAATATCAATGAAGTTGAGATAGTCTCATGTGTCGTTTAAAGTTTGTGTGTCTTTATTTATTTTCTGTGTGGATGATCTGTCCATTGATGTAAGTGGGGTGTTCAAGTCTCCCACTATTATTGTGTTCCTGTCAATGTCCCCTTTTATGGCTGTTAGCATTTGCCTTATGTATTGAGGTGCTCCTATGTTGGGGGTATAGATATTTACCATTGTGATATGTTCTTCTTGGATGGATCCCTTGATCATTATGTAGTGTCCTTCCTTGTGTCTTGTAATAGTCTTTACTTTAAAGTCTAATGTGTCTGATATGAGTATTGCTACTCCAGCTTTCTTGTGACTTCCATTTGCATGGAATATCTTTTTCCATCCCTTTACTTTCAGTCTATATGTATCCCTTGGTCTGAAGTGGGTATCTTGTAGGCAGCATATAGAAGGGTCTTGTTTTTGTATCCATTCAGCCAGTCTGTGTCTTTTGGTTGGAGCATTTAATCCATTTACATTTAAGGTGATTATTGACATGTGTGTTCCAATTACCATTTTCTTAATTGTTTTGGGTTTGTATTTGTAGGTGTTTTCCTTTTCTTGTGTTTCATACTTAGAAAAGTTCCTTTAGCACTTGCTCTAAGGCTGGTTTGGTGGTGTTGAATTCTCTTAACTTTTGCTTGTCTGGAAAGCTTTTGATTTCTCCCTCAAATCTGAATGAGATTCTTGCTGGGTAGAGTATTCTTGGCTGTAGGTTTCTCTCTTTCAGGACTTTCAGTATACCCTCCCATTCCCTTCTGGCCTGCAGAGTTTCTGCAGAAAGACCAGCTCTTATCCTTATGGGTTTTCCCTTATATGTTATTTGTTGCTTTTCTTTTGCTGCTTTTAATATTTTTTCTTTGTGTTTAATTGTCATTAGTTTGATTAATATGTGCCTTGATATATTTCTCTTTGGGTTTATTCTGTATGGGACTCTCTGTGCTTCTTGGACTTGGTTAATTATTTCCTTTCCCATGTTGGGGAAGTTTTCCACTATAACCTCTTCAAATATTTTCTCAGACCCTTTCTTTTTTTCTTCTTCTTCTGGGATGCCTATGATTCGAATGTTGGTATGCTTAATGTTATCACTGAGGTCTCTGAGACTGTATTCTGTTCATTTTATTCTTTTTTCTGCTCTGTGGCAGTTATTTCCCCCATTCTATCTTCCAATTCACTTATTCGTTCTTCTGCATCAGTTATTCTGCTGATTATACCATCTAGAATATTTTTTAATTTCAGTTATTTTGTTGTCCATTGCTGTTTGTTTATTCTTTAGTTCTTCTGAGTCCTTATGAACTGTTTCTTGTACTTTCTTTCTTTTGTTATCAAGATTTTATATTATTTTTACTGTCATTACTCTGAATTCTTTTTCAGGCATTTTTCCTATTTTCTCTTCATTTATTTGGTCTTGTAGGTTTTTTCCTGCTCCTTTGCATGCATGGTGTTTCTTTGTTTCCTTATGGTAGTCCAAACTTCAGGGCTTGCTTGTCCTGGCAATAGAGGGGTTTATAGAAGACTGTCCAATCCCCAGACTAATGGCAGAGTGTTGGATCAAACAAATACTAAGTCTAGGAAACACATACATGTATAAGACACACAAATACTGAATCCAGTAGAACATAAGGCACTAGAAATACCTGACAGAAGAACCCCAGTATGCTATCAGATATTCAAAGAAGAAACCAACAGAAATTCAAAACCAGAACAAAACAAAACAGAAACAAAAGCAAAAACAAACAAACAGACAAATAACACCTTACACACACAAACACAAATCCAGATATATATTGAAAGTTAGGATCAAATATAAAAAAGAGCTAGAGTACCACCAGACAGAATGGAGATTCTCAGAATGAAATTGGACAATTATACTAAGAACTAAGATAAAGAGAAAAACCAAATATTAAATACCAAGGTGGTGTGTCATCTGGAGAATAGAGCAAGGATTCTGAGCAGATCGGTAGGGTTGCTTATAAGTATGTTAAGATAAAATAAACTAAAAAAGGATGGAAGACAGGGCAACAGAAGAGCATGGTATGATTGGAAATATGCAAATAAAAAGAAAGAGATAGAAATGTATAAAAGATAGGGATGAAAGGAATGTTGGAGAGATATATAGTCCATACTACAAAAAACTTAGCTAGAAATAGAAGTCTATTATAAGGCTAAAAATAAAAATAGAATAAAAAAATATTATAAAGCTTGTAGATCCCTTAGGACTAAGATCAGAATTAATAAAGAAAAAAAAAAAAAAAAAAACAGAACTGATCCCGGAATGGACCAGTTCAATAGAATTGATACTAATATTTCTGTTTCCTTAAAGTCTCAGTCGTAAGTGTCCTTCTACTCACCTTGGGTTTTTTGTATTATTTTGTGACCAGCAGAGCTTCCTTTGTTGCTCCTCTGTAAGCGCTGGTGTGTGGGGAGGGAGAGGGTACAATAGTTGCTCCTTCCCCTGGGAGTGAGTGAGCAGTGGTGCACTGTAGTTTCAGTTGGGCTTGGAGGTGCCTGTTGCAGAGGAATGCCTGTGGTTCAGGTGTAAACAGAATGTCTCAGAGTTGGGCCTCTCTCCAGATTTTTTTGTTCTTGGCTGCCTCCCCACTGCTGGTGCTTTAAGCCTGCTCTCGGCTGCCTGCCAGTGCTTTAAGCCAGCCCCACCTGAGGGCCTGAGGGCCCTTGTTATCCCTGAGTGCCTTAGCTTGGCCCACACTTCCTCTGCCTGTTGCAGGCACCGAAAGAGAGAGAGAGAGGGGCTATGCCCATGGCTCCTCCCTCCCGCTTGAGCCAGGAGCATCCAGCTGCCATCATGACCAGCAGCTCTCAGGGGCAGGCACTGCTCGCTGAAGACCTCTTCCCTCCTGTCCTCTCTGTTCATCTCCTTACTGGCAACAATGCTTCTCACCCTGAACCAGCTCTCTGGTTCCCACGCTCCCACTCCCAGATCCTCTGTTCAGCTGTGAATCAATGTCTCAGTCCAGGAATGCTGAGCTGTGATGCGGACCATCCATGTGTTTCTCACTTCCTCCCGTCTGCCACAGCTCAGCCACTTCACCCTCTTTGAGCCATCATAGATACCTCCCTACTGATTATGTTGGGATCTTTGCAGTCCTTTCTGGTGTCCAAGGTCGTCTGCTGGTGTTCCGTTGGTGTTCTGTGAGAATTATTGCGTCTTTTGGTGCATTCCCAGTGCATCTGTGGAGAGGGATGCATTCCACATCCCTCTACTTCGCCGCCATCTTTTCAGGATCAACAGTGTCTATTATTAATTTTTATTTTATGTTGATGTAATGCATTATTTAAAATCTTGCTTCACCTTGCTATACATACTAATAGTTTGAGAAAATAAAATATGCTTACCACATAGAAGCTAAGAGCAGGATCAAGTTTCCAGAGAAAGCAGTGAGTCACAACAAGAAGAAAACTAATATCCCACCAGAAATTTAAATAAATCTTGACAAAAGAATTCACTTTATATAGGAAGTATGAATATTTTAAATATCAGGGAACAATGTAGGTTTATATAGCCTGCTCTTTTATTCAGTGTCTCTTTATAATTACCCTACTTAATTTTTATTTTCACATTAATGATTCTTGTGATGGTGGTAGATGTTTGCTTGTTTGCTTTGTAGGTGGAAGGAACTTTGACCTTTTGCCCTTTTAGATTTTTTTACCTGGCCTAAGAATTCAAGTAACAGAAGACAAATTAACAGGAGAAAAACAAATTTAATTATGTATGCATGGGATCCCCAAAGACTTGAGAAGCTCCCCTGACAGTTGGGCAACTGGGTTTAGATGCCATTCTGAGCTAAGGAGAAAGGGGTAAACATCAAAGACTTCGAAGTGTGGGAAGACAGTTCACAGGAAGATGAAGCAAAGAGCAAGTGCTTGATAGGCAAGTGCTTGCAAGGCCACATGGAGAAGTCTTGGTGAAGTTAAAAAAGTTATCTTTGGTAATAGCTCTCTTACTGCTATAGGCTCCCTATCTAAGTTATTTTAGACAGTTAAAAGGGAGGTAAAAACTCTTCTTGTGTCTGTTGGGTCTTAATCATCCTCAGGTTGAAATAATCCACATGCCAAAATGGCATATTTGGGGGCAAACTGTCCTAAACCCCATCAGTTTTTATACTTATTTAAATTTAAACCAGAGAAGTATACAATGTATCCTAATTTATATCCCTTTCTTATGAGATATTAGTTATCATGTTAATGATTTATTATTACTAGCATACTATTTTATTTAATTATAGTGGTATTTAGGTGTAAACATTGCATGTTGTTAATATTAATGAGGATTAATATTAACTGGGGGTTGTTCTTTGGCTGGCATTGTAAATTCTTTCCATATTGTTCATCAAATCTTCATAATATATGAAAAAATTATAGAGTAATTGTCAAAACATGGAGTTTGGTATTAGACATCTGAATTTGAATCCTGGCTCTGACACTTTCCAGCTGTGGGACCTTTATCAAACTAGTTGATGCACCCTTGTCCTAGTCCCTTCATTTGTAAAATCAGAATTTTTAGAAGTGCTGCCTTAAAGAATTAATTTTCAGTTGAGGACAGTGCCAGGCACATAGTAAAAGCTGTGTAGTTGGTTCTTAATGTTGACCTCATTTGGGAGTTGAAAGAAGGTGAGCCTGGAGAAGCTAGTTACACAAGTAATGCCTTCCAGTTGCATGCTCTTCTGGCTTTAAATTTATAAATTATTTGCTCTATTCAATTAGTGATTCAGTAAAATTTGTTATTCTGAATGCTGGGCAAATGAAAAATGTTTCAAATTATTGAATCATATTTCTTTTTCTTTCTTTTTTCTTCACATGACCTGTACTCATTTAGTGAATACTAATTTGAAGCTTGCAAACCATTTTGAATTAAATGAAATACAGAGGAATTATCTTTGCAGTCATTATCAACATTGAACTCTCACTACAGTAATGATACTTTATTGGTTACATTCAGGAATCTAGTGGGCTCTGAAAAAGATACATTCCTTTTGTTGTAGGAATCTTAAGTGTTCAGGAAAATTAGTGTCATGTATTAAAATAATTCGGAATTTAAAACTTTTGGATTAGAACCTCCAGTATCTGGGATGTTGCTGATCTTAAGCAATTGTAGTTTCCCAGGTTCACTTTATTTTCACTGGTAAAATGAATGTTTTAGTTTATCTGCTGAAAATCTGCATAAGAATATTAAGGAACTGATGAGAAAATAGTTTATAAACCACAAAGGATGAAACTAAATTTATTATAGAATTATTAAGCATTGTGGTTGACAGATCCCAGAATCATTTTAGTAAAATCCTGCCAATTTACCTATCAGGTAAAGTAAATGAGGATTAGTGTTTAGTGGGTAATTTGCCAAATATTTGCAATTAATTTATAGTAAATATAAGATTAACATGTGGTTGTCTTCATGGACACTTTATATTTATATATATATTACATGTATATTACAAATATACATATATGTAGTACATATATATGTATATATCCCCAAGAAGAAGGTATTGTGCTTGCCTCATTTAAGAGGAATATGGTAGTTCTGTCATCCCTCCATATCCTCAGGTTCTCTGTTCGCAGATTCAACCAAGCACTAATTAAAAATATTCCAAAAAAGTTTCAGAAAGTCCCAAAAAGCACAACTTGAATGTGTCACATGCTGGTAACTATTTACATACCATTTATATTGTACACTTGACACTTGAACAAGAAAGGGGTCAGGGGCACCGACCCCCATGGAGTTGGAAATCTAAGTAAAACTGTACAGTCAGCCCTCCATACCTTTAGTTCCACATCCAGGGATTCAACCAACTGCACATCGTGTAGTACTGTAGTATGCATTCATTGAAAAAAATGCTTCTATAAGCACACCCACACAATTCAAACCTATATTGTTCAAGGGTTACAGGTATCAGCTATTAGTAGTAGTATAGAGGTGATTTAAAGTATATGGGAGAATGTGTAGGTTGTGTGCAGTCACTGAGCATCCTCAGAATTTGGTATCTACAAGTCCTGGAACCAATCTCCCTCCAGTACTGAGGGATGATTGTAATGCAAGGCACTGAGAACAGGAAGGAGTATATTGAGATTTGACTGCTGATGGAATTCTTTTGTCAACTTTCAAATCACAGCATTTGGAGAAATACTATCCTGCCCATTCCATGACTGCAATGTTTTTATCTAAAAAATGACCAGAAAAGGGTGCTTTTACTTTGTAATTTAATTGTAGGATTTACTACATGCTTCTCTGTTTAGGACTCCCTAAGTGAAATTAATAAAATTCATGGTGCTTGAATTGGTACTTTAAAATAATTGATATCCTAAATTTTATAGCAAGATTAGAAAAATATACATGCTAACACCTGCAAAATATGGTGTCACTTTGTATGAGTGCCCTTACTTATAACAAATAGTTAAAATCTAGGACTTAAAGAACTGCTTTTATATGAAAATATAGAAGCACAGTAGAGGAGAAGGATACGTTCCTCTCCTCCTTCCTTTTTCTCACAAAGGAACCTGTGTATCTGAAACGGGAATATCCCTGTTGTTTATAGAATTATCTTCCTGAGCTTATATCCTGCTTCAAGGCCTCTGCCCTCTGCCTTGGAAATTTCTCAACATATGTTAAGACTAAATTAACCAGTATTTTATCATTTCTCTCATCTTTAACCCTAAATCTGGATTATCTTTATTTCAACACTAAGGTCTAAAATGAAATCACCAACAGAGAATTCCTTGATA
Organism: Hippopotamus amphibius kiboko; assembly: GCF_030028045.1. NCBI lineage: Eukaryota > Metazoa > Chordata > Mammalia > Artiodactyla > Hippopotamidae > Hippopotamus > Hippopotamus amphibius. Next base: position 74,903,626 of record NC_080187.1, read on the forward strand.
AAACTATAAAAGTATATAAGTATATATATATACACATACACATATATGTGTTTAAATATATTTAATACAAGTTATATACACACATATATGCGTATCTATATTTCTACACATATATCTATATCTAATAATGTTGCTATGTCTCTTAATCCTCACAAAAGTCTACTCTCTGTATTTTAATTTTTTTTAATTTTGAATCTATTTATTTGTTTATTTATTTGTTTATTTTTGGCTGCATTGGGTCTTTTTGCTCTGCACGGGCTTTCCCTAGTTGCAGCGAGTGGGGGCTACTCTTCATTGTGGTGCTCAGGCTTCTCATTGTGGTGGCTTATTTTGTTGCAGAGTACGAGCTCTAGGCATGTGGGCTTCAGTAGTTGCAGCACGCAGGCTCAATAGTTGTGGCTCATGGGCTTAGCTGCTCCATGGCACGTGGGATCTTTCTGGACTAGGGATCGAACGCATGTCCTTTGTATTGGCAGGTGGATTCTTAATCACTGTGCCACCAGGGAAGTCTCTGTATTTTAAGATTTTTAAAAGAACAGTATATACCATTCTTCTTTCCAATTGGTCAAGATCAATATGCACAAATGAAATGACATTAGCCACAGAGTAAAGAGAGTTTCAAAAAGCAAACTTAATTTTATCAATTTCTATTTTTAGAGGAACATTTTCTTCTTTTAACTTGCTCTTCCAAAGTCGGTAAGAAAAATTGCCGGGCACCTACTGGTAACGATGCTACTAGCTAGAATAGTTTTTATTTTGTTGGTTTCTTAAAGGTACTCTGATATTTCTGCTCCATGACACCAGAAGGTAGCAAAATCACACATAGAATGTATAAAAGCTTCTCAGCAACAGGACTTTTGTGTTATTGAACACAGCACCACTACTACCATGTCCAAATCTCCTCAAACTATGATTCTCAAATTATAAAAATTTTTTTACAGTGATTCAGCATAAGTTGAGTGCATTAATCAAGGTAACTGTAACTGATGTATTACCTTAGTCTCTAAATTTCAGTGGTTTAATAGAGTAGATGTTTATTTCCAGTTCATGTAAGGTGAATACTAGATCCTTAGCTGCAAGTGGCCTTCTACAGGGACATTCAGGATTCAGACTTTTTCCATGAGAAGAGAATATACATTTCTAGGGTGTCAGATTTCTCTACATGCATCAGGTACATGGGAAATGGGAAACCATTATGAATGTATATCCACTCCCTAATCACTTTGGTCTGGAACTGACTCACATCTCTGTTCAAAATGCACTAGTAAGGATTATTTACATGATGTTTCCTCGATGCAGAAGGAGGTGGAACTGAGACCAGCATGTCACTGCTAAGCATGACTCTACTCTGTGGTAGGAATTCACAAAATTCTGATGGGCATCCGATCATCTCTCTCATATAAATAGCTGTATATATGCAATCAGTCATGTCAACAACTCAGCACACACCTAAATACACTTACGCTTTAGTCCTTTGTTGTCAGGTTAAAAAGACAAAGGCATTCAAAGGCTGTGTTCAGGTCTTTCATCTTGTGAGGAACACACACACAGATACAGAATTTGGGACTCTCAAAAATCATATGACAAAAAGCACCTTTTTATTGAAGTATAGTTGATTTACAATATTGTATTAGTTTCAGGTATACAGCAAAGTGATTCAGTTGTTTTTTTTTTTCAGATTCTTTTCATTATAAGTTATTACAAGATATTGAATATGGTTCCCCATGCTATATGGTAAATCCTTGTTGTTTATCTGTTTTACATATAATAATGTGTATCTGTTTTTCCCATACTTATATAATTTATCCCTCCCTCCTTTACCCTTTGGTAATCATAAATTTGTTTTCAAAGTCTGTGAGTCTGTTTTTATTTTATAAATAAATTCATTTGTGTTATTTTTTTGATTCCACATATAAGTGGTACCATATTTGTCTCTGACTTCACTTTGATAATCTCTAAGTCTATTCTTGTTGCTAAAAATGGCAATATTTCTTTCTTTTTCATAGCTGAGAAATATTCCATTGTGTGTGTGTGTGTGTGTGTGTGTATGTATACACACCACATCTTCCTTATTCATTGATCTGTTGATGGACAAAAGCACATTTTAAAAAGGCATTTTACAAGCTTGATTACCTTAAATTATATACCAAGTGATTTGGGTAGAAATGATACTTAGAATTCAGGTTTCAGAAATAAAGTCCCTGTAACAGTCAATAGGGCTTCAGCAAAGTCACTGAGCCACAGATTCTTCATTTGCAAACTCTGAGAAAAAATATGTATACTCTGCAGAATTTTTATGAGGAACCATCCATGCCAATAAATTGCATGCCTTCATTTGCCTTTACTCATATACTTCTGACTCCACAATGTGCTCCATTTCCCTGCCCCGTGCACAACTAAACATTTCAAAAAAAATATCTCTAGCTTCTCATTTGATATACATACCTCATTTGTCTACTTTTGGGCTGTTAATTCCACCACTCCACTTTTAAAACCCTTATAATCTACTTCTTGGCAAACACAATGGTCAGTTCTCCATCTTCATCCTCCATGATTTTAAGCAGCCTTTGACACAGTTCCCCAATTCCTTCTCTAAAACACATTCTCAAAGAAAGACCTCTGAACATGTCTCTGAAGCAGTTTCCCATCGTCCTAGTGGGAATTCTTTTCATTTCCTTTTCTGGCTTTTGCTTTGCTACATACTAAGTACCCTAGGGAGTAGTCCCTGGTGATCTTCCCTATTCTCCTTTCTCCTAAGTGATCTAACTTAATTGCAAAATTTAAAGCAACCCATTCATAGCATCTAAATGTATGTCTCCTCTCATTTCTCACTCCTGAGCTCAAGGATTGTATGTCCAGCTGACTACTCCACATTTCCCTGGAATGTATAATTAGCATCAATTTCATGTGGTCAAAACATGACAATTGATTTCATTTTCCAAATCTGTAAATGTCAACAACACTTACCTAGATTTTTAGTCTACAAATAAAGGAGTCATAATTCACTCCCCTCTTTCAAAATCTACATCCAGTTTGTCAATAATGGCTTTGGTGCTAGCTCCAAAGTGTACCCTGGATTGGACCATTTTATCCCTATGCATCTCCACTGCTATAATCCTGTCCAAAGGTGCTTCATACTCTATAGAATGGATATCTATAAATTAATTTTTAATTTTAATCAGAGATGTAATGTCCTTTCTTAAAATCATCCTTTTTTTAATTGCAATTAAAATAAAAGTAAACTCCTCTCCCTGGCTTCCAGGCTCTGGTAATTCTACTTACCTGCCCAGCCTCATCTCTCTCATGTTTTTCCCTCTTTCACCATGCTCTAGGTGCAATGACTTTCAATCTGAGATATTTAAAAGTCATTCCCCCTGTGGTTACTTACTCTTCCTTCTTCTTGGGACTGTCCTTCAAATATCTGCATAGCTATCTCTTTCTCATGATTCAGAACAAACTCAAATATCACCTCTTCAGAGAGACCTTTCTTGATGACCCTAGGTAAAACCACTTATAAAAAAATTACCTAAGGCTTATGGTAAAGAGATTTTTATCCTGAAAGAAGTGAAGGATTCTTAGTGAGCAGCAGTAGAGGTAATGAGAGAAATAGAAGGGGGAAAAATGCCCCACTAGATCGGATGCCTGGTGCCCCTTGTCTACTAAGTAGCTGTGTGATATTGTGTAAAAAATAATACACTTAAAATCTCTGGGAATCAGTTTTCTAATATGATTAGTAAACTCTGTAAATCACTAAGGAGCCTTCTAGTTCAAATATTCTATCACTTATTCTATTTTACTTTTCTAGGAAGTCTGGAATACAATTTATAAAACTTTTAGCACTTGAAACATCATGTTAAGATAAACACATTATCTTAGGGGCACTGTTTATCATGGGATAGCATAAACTGGGAGGCACTGCACCAAGGGTAAGTGCTAAAAGCTACTGTGAATCAAATTTTTGTTGTAATAATTTCAGATTTTTTCCCAAGGGTATTGACTATGGATGTTCTCATTGTTCTAGAAGATATAAATAACATTTAAGTTACTGAACTGAGATTACAGATCCATTAATCCTGACTAAATAGTTATCCTTCTCTTTATTTCATAAATCACAGATGTTATTTTATTTACTAAAAAACAATGCTTTTTGTACAAGTGGTTTTGGAAAAAAATGTTAAACAAGGCAGCACTCATGTTTTTTTCTCTTAGGAGTGCTATGTGGCTATATTGGAATCGTTTTGAAAATTCTGAGTCACTTTTCAAATTTGTTCCATCCTCCAGTAATTCTCAAAGTAGACCATAGCTTGAGTCTTAGATATTATTTATTTTACTTTTAGATAGAGATTACCTTTTAACTTTAAGTTAAGGGCAGATATTAATTACAGTAGTCTTTCTTATATATTTAGTTTTTAGATAGAAATGAGAAAAATAGGTTATCACTTTCTTTTTACATTATTTTAATGGTGTTAAAATATAGATGACATGAAATTTACCATTTACCTCTTTTAAGTGTACAGTTCAGGAGCATTACGTACATTCACAAGGTTGAGCAACTGCTATCACTATCTAGTCCAGAACTTTTTCTTCCACCCAAAAGGAAACCAAGTGCCCATTAAACAATTACTCTTCCACTAGACCCTGGCAACCACAAACCTGTTTTCTGTCTTTCTGGATTTGTCTATTTTAGATAGTTCATGTAAGTGGGATTATATAATGTGTAACTTTGTGGCCTTTTGTGTCTGGTTTCTTTAACTTAGCATAATGCTTTCAAAGTTCATACATATTATAGCATATATTATTAGTACTTCATTTCTTTTTATGACTGAATAATGCTCAATTATATAGCCATAATATATTTTATGTCTCCATTCTTTTCACCTTTTTGTTATTGTAAAGTGTGCTGCTATGAACATTCATATATAAGTATTTGTTTGGATATCTGTTTTCAATCCTTTGGGGTATATACCTAGAAGTGGAACTGCTGGGTCATATGCTAATTCAGTATTTAACTTATTGATGAACTTCCAAATTGTTTTTCAAAGTGACTGTACATTTTAATATTTGGGGGTTCCAATTTTTCCACATTCTCATCGGCGCTTGCTTTTATCTGTTTATTTTTAAGCCCTTTATTGGAATATAATTGCTTCACACTGTTGCGCCAGTTTTTGCTGTACAACAAAGTGAATGAGCTGCATCTACACATATATCCCCATATCCCCTCCCTCCCATTACTCCTTCCTACCTTCCCTATCTGTTTTTTGATTATGCCATTCTACTGGATGTGAAGTGGTATCTCGTGGTTTTGATTTACATTTCCCTAATAACTAATGACTCTGATCATCTGTTTATGTGCTTATTGGACATTAGTATATCTACTTTGAGATATGTTTATTCAGATCCTTTGCCCATTTTTTAGTGGAGTTGCTTGTCTTCTTTGTGGAGTTGTAAGTGTTCTTTATATTTTGTGGATATTAGATACTTATCACATGTGTGATTTGAAAATAATTTCTTCCATTCTGTGAATTGTTTCTTCATTATATTGACTGTGTCCTTTGAGGCACAAAAGTTTTTAAGTTGGGTAAAGTCTCAAAGTAGTTTTCTTTGTTGCTTGTTTCTCTTATCATATTTAAAAAACTTTACCAAATTCAGGACCATGAACTTTTACCATATTTACTTCTAATAGTTTTATAGTTTTTGCTCTTACATTTAGGTCTTTGATGTATTTGGGGTTCATTTTCATATGTTAGGAGTCAAACTGTGTCCAAGGTGTGTGTGTGCACACGTGTGCATGTGTTCACAAGTCGACCCAGCACCATTAGTTGAAAATGCTTTTCTTTCCCACTGAATTTTCTTTGCTCCTTTGTTAAAAACCAGTGTCCTTAAATGTGAGTGTTTGTTTCTTGACAGTCAGTTCTATTCAGTTGGTCTGTATGTCTATCTTATGTTAATAATACAGTTTTTATTACTATAGCTTTGTACTAAGTTTTGAGGTCATGTTTGATAAATGTGCATCCTCCTAATTTGTTCTTCATTTTGAAGATTATTTTGGCTATTCAGAGTCCTTTAAATTCCCTATGGAGTTCAGGATTGGCTTTTCTATTTCTGGAAAAAAAAAAAAAGGCCACTGAGATTTGATAAGAATTGCTTCAAATTTGTAGATCAATTTGCGTAGCATTGCCATCTTGACAGTATTAAGTCTTCCAGATCATAAACACAGAATATCTTTGTATTTATCTTGGTCTTCTTTAATTTCTCTTGGCAATTTTTCATAGTTTTCAATGTAAAAGTTTTACACCATTTTGTTTAAAATTATTACTAGTATTTTCTAGGCTTTGCAAATTGGGAGTGTGTTGGGAAATTCCTTCACTGCCTAACCATGCTGATTTGTTGTTGTTGTTTTTTTCCCCAACTCTACCTTAGCCTTCACTTCCTGATTATGCTGCACATAAAAATCAGGCAGTGAGGATGTATTCTGTCCAGGGCATGTGCATGCCTTTTTACATTTCACTATATATGTGGGATCTTTTCAAAGCCCTATTTCCCAAATTTTCTCACTCTCACATTCCTCCCTGGCTTTGGTTGTATCTACTGTTTGTCCTGACTGTTAACATTTTGCCCCAGGGGTCAGCGGCCTCTTTATTTGGCTTTTAATGGTTTCAAGAGACACCAACCATATAGTGGCTTCTCCTTCCTGAGAGACTTCTGAGTTAGGCAAGGCAAAGGCAGGTCACTCATGTTAGTTCTTCAGGGAACTCACACACAGATCAAAACAGACAAACACAATTCATTGGAAACAAGATCTGCTCTGGTCCCTGAAGAGCCAGGGACCCACACCAGGAATACTGCCATCTTTATAAGCACCTCAGGCCTGGAAGAGGGGAGGTAGGTGGAGCTAAGTTAAGATGCTACAAATCATTTCTGTTGCCTTTTTCCTGTTTAAGAATTTGCTCGCTTGCTGTAAACTTTTAACTATCTATATTCTAGAGTTGTTATAAGATTGATTCCAATCATTGTTGTCAGGCTTGCAATGTATCCATGGCTAAACAAACTATTAGAGACTCCTCCTCTTTCATTTTTGACAACATCACTACTACCACTGGTTCTTGACCTGGAATGTAAAGCTAGTTGGCAATTAGACATTTTGTATGATATACATGTATATGCTTTCCTAGAATGTTTGTGCTTCCTTATACAGAACAAAAAGTGTTGCACATTAAGTTGTACAGAAAATATGTTTTAAAATATTATCTTTACATTTATTATTTATCAGGTGATTATTATGTCTATACTTTGTACCTGGTGCTGTACTCAACAGTGGAACTAAATATATTAAAGGCATTTTTACCTGCCCTTAGTGTCCTCAGTGTAGGCAGGAGAGGTAGACCAGTAAGCAGACAACTGCTTAGATGATATAAGCTAGGAACTGATGCTTATTTATTCATTCATTCATTTATTCAGTGGAAACAAATGCCATTTGTTTAATACTAATTATTAAACATCACTGGTTTTCTCTGAAGGATGTTACACAAAGTAAGCAACAAATATGGATAAAAAAAGCTAACATGAACAACTGTGCAAGTATATCATATCTCAAAAGCAGAGATCAATAGCTTGGAGCTAAAGATCTAAAGCCACATTTTGCTCTTCTATTTATCTATAAGTCAAAATACAAAACATGATATCTTATTTCCTTTTGTTGATCCACATGAAAGAACACCCACAAACTCATCTTTAGGTTGAGATGAGCATATGAAAATATAATGTGAGTACCACTGCTTATTAGCACACCCTGGGTCAAGTTACTCACCAGACACTTAAAAGAGAGAGAGAATGGAGGAGGAAAAAGAACAGATGGTTATAGAAGCCTTTAGGTAACTTGGAAACATAGCATAATTCAAGCCAATATTACACAATTTCTAGTAGTCCTTGGAACCATAAGAGCACATCTTTGAAACCCACTAAACTGAAGAATGAATAACTATCTTACTGCACATTTTTCAGCATCACTTACTATATCTCATAAAACAGTATCATCTCAATACACATACACACACAAACGCACACATACACATCCATGATGAAATATTAAGAGAAATATTATTTCAAAAGAGTGGAACACAATTTTGTTAAAGCCCAAGACATCACTCCTGTGTTGTTATAAGGGTAGTTTACTTGGCACTCACCTAGATTCATCAGAGATAAGGTTGACTTTTACTATGAATAGGATCATTAAGGTTTACTACCTGGAACATGAGGGCAATTAAAAGTAAAGTAACTGTGTAAGCATGAGACACCTTCTCACTACATCTGCTGCAATGACATTAGTAACAGTATAATATGATGCACAGAAAGAGTATTACTATCCTCTGAGATGTGCAAGTGTCAAATAGAACATAAAGTACAAAAAGCATGAAGACCTATAGTTAAAAATTGAATCAGTTTATGCTAAATATTCAGAATAGGTAAACATGTAAAGACAGGAAGCAGATTGATTGTTGCCAGGGGCTGGTAGAAGAGGGAAATGTGAGGTGACTGTCTCATTGGTACAGGGATTTCTTTGGGGGTGATGAAAATGCTTTGGAATTAGATAGAAGGGGCAGTTGCACAACATTATGAATTTACTAGATGCTACTTAGATGTACAACTTAAACTGCTTAATTTTATGTTATGTAATTTCACCTCTCAATAAAAACAATTTAAAATTAAAACTTGTTTTTTAAGAAACTAGGTTGCAGCAGAAGCTGCTTTTAGTTTATAAAAATATTACTTCTGATATCCTCTTAAATCACAGACACATATGTGTCTCTAAAACCTTGTAGGCAGTCTATTAATCCTGTGATTGGTATACTTTATTCTGTACTAATTCTATTCAACCAGTATGTTTCCAGCCTTGTTGAATCTAATGAAATATCAATGATAGGATGTTTGTTCTTAAATTTAGTATCTCATAAGTCTGAATTCATTTACCCCAATCTCCAATAACTTGGGCAGTTGAGGAGTGAGCTTGAGAACCATGTTGATGGCCTTATTGTCCTCAGGTATCCATCATCTTTATCTTTGCCTGCACCTACACCCCCGCCACCTATCTGAAACCCTATAATGACAAAGCGATATTGTATTATATGATGCAGAGAAGAGTTAAAACAAAACACTATCCTCAAAGTATCTTTTTCTCATAGTTGAACAATGGAAGAAGGAAAAACTTTATATGGAAACATAACAATCAAGAGGAAAGGGATAACATTTAATGTCATCTAGCAGGTTTTTACCTTATCTGTATAAAATTCACATAGTGACATTTTCAGAATATTTTGAACATTTTTTAGCTGGAAAAAAAGCCACAAAATTTGTTTCTCTTAAGAATATACAAATGGAGGAGGAGAACAAGATGGTGCAGTACAAGGATGTGGAGCTCAATTCCACCAAGGACACATCAAAAATACATTTATATGTGGAACACTCCTGTATGAAACTAACTGAAAACCAGCAGAAAGACACCTGTACAACCAAGGCTATAAGAAATATACAAATGTAATCAGCCAGGAAGAGTGGAAAGGCAATCAGGTCGGGACCTGTGCCCCAGGGAGAGAACTCAGGAAAAGGCCTGGATTCCGCTTGTGAGGAGCAAGTGTGTGCTGGCTTGTCCCTGAGGTAGAGCAGAGAGAGGTCAGCGCTAGCAGTTGCTGGGTTTCCAGCAATCACCTCACCATGTCCCCAAGCCTGGAGCGAATGAGTGCCCCAGCCCCGCTCACTCCACACCACAGCATGCTACTAAAAAACAGTGGGTTAATGAGGAATCAAAGGAAAAACCAGAAAGTGCCTCTAGATAAATGAAAATGAAAACACAGCACTCCACAATCTGTGGGATACAGGAAAAGCAGTTCTAAGGAGGAAGTTTATAGCGATACAGGCCTTCCTCAAGAAACAAGAAAAATCTCAAATAAATTACCTAACCTACCAACTGAAAGAATTAGAAAAAGGAGAACAAACAAAGCCTAAAGTGGACAGAAGGAAGGAAATAATAAAGATCAGAGAGGAAATAAAATAGAAATTGTTAAAAAAAAAAAAAAGCAACAAAAAAGATCAATCAAACCAAGATCTGGTTTTTGGAAAAAATAAACAAAATTGATAAACTTTCAGCCTGACTCACCAAGAAGAAAAGAAAGAAGACCCAAATAAACAAGATAAAAAATGAAAGAGGAGAAATAAAAGTTTATACCACAGAGATACCAAAAATTCTAATAGAATACTGCAGGCATTTATGTGCCAACAAATTGGGCAATCTAGAAGAAATGGACAAATTTCTAGAAACATACAACCTGCCAAGACTGAATCAAGAAGAAATAAAAACATTGAACAGACCAATCACAAGTAGTCAAATTAGATTTATAATTAAAAAAAAAATCATGTCATTGGCAAATAAAATGCTGTATTTTTTTTTCTATTATTTTCTTTATTGCATTAGGACTTCTAGTAAGATTTGAATGGGAGTGGTGAGAGATTGCTTTCATATTTCAGGAGGAAAGCATTATCTTTTACTGTTAATTGTTCATTCTAAGTGTTTAACAAATACTCTTTATTAGGTTAAGGAATTTCCCTTCAGTTTCTAGTTGGCTCGAAGTTATATAAAGAATGACTATTGAATTTTGTCAATGCATTTCTTCATCTATTGATACAATCATAAGCTTTCAAATGTTTAATCTATTAATTTGTTGTAGTACATTGATTTAGGTTTTGAATATTGAAACATACATTCATAGAAGGAACCCTATTTTGCTGTGATGTATTATCTTTTGATTTATTGCTGGATTGTATTCCATAATATTTTGTTAAGGATTTTTGTACCCATATTTATTAGAGATTGATCTGGAGTTATGTTTTCTTTTGAAGTCTTTGAATGGTTTTGCGTTAGGGTGATACTGGTCTCATAATATAGTTGACCCTTGAATAGCATGGTTTTGAACTGCCCAGGTCCACTTATTTGTGTATTTTTCCTGCTACAGTACTACACAATCCACAGTTGGTTGAATCTGCAGATGTGGAGTTGTGGATATGGAGGGCAGACTGTAAAGTTACACATGGGTTTTCTACTGCAAGGGGATTGGTGCCCCAACCCTCACGTTGTTCAAGGGTCAACTGTATTCCTTCTTGTATATTTTGGAAGAAATTGTACGGAATTGGTATCACTACTTCTTTAAATGTTTGATAGAATTCACACAGTGAAACCATTTAAGTTTGGAATTTTCTTTGTTGGGAGGTTTGTAAATGAAATATGTTAAAAATATTATGTTACATATGTATGTTATGTACAATATAAATTGTTGCATATTATATATATAATGTTATATATATATATATATATATATATAAAAATATGTATTTTGCCTGGAAAAAAAAAAAACAGCAATCAAGTCCTGGACCAGATGGCTTCCCAGGGGAATTCTATCAAACATATAAAGAACTAATAGCTATCCTTCTCAAACTATTCCAAAAAATTGAAAAAGATGAATACTCTAAAATTAATTTCATGAGGCTATCATCACCCTGATACCAAATCAGACAATACCACTACCAAAAAAAATTAATTACAGGCCAGTATCTTTGATGAATATATGTGCAAATATAATCCACCAAATATTAGCAAGCCATACCCAACAATATATAAAAAGAATCATATACCGTGATCAAGTTGGATTTATTCCAGGGTCACAAGGACGGTTCAAAATATGCAAATTTATCAATGTGATATTCCAGATTAACAAAAGGAAAAATAAAAATCATATGGTCACTTCAATAGATGCAGAAAAAAGCATTTGACTCATGTCTGTACTTCAATAAAAAAATATGAATCAATACAATGATAAATTTTATAGAATAATAGAGCCAGTGGCACCTGAGAAGCTATTGTAGCCAAAACAAATTCTTAAAAGAAATCATCAAAGGCCTGTGGCTCTCCGATGATAAAATAGACAAATCAAAACAACCCTATTCTTATTTTGGTAAAACTGCTCACTTATCTTAATAGCTTTGTAGGACTTTATGGTCTGCAATGTTTAACACAGTAACCTAGACATGTTTGGAGTATACAACTACTTCTGACTTGGTCATTAACTACATGTAAAGGTGAAGAAAGTGCAGCCCGTTAGTCTGACATCTCCATGCATGATTTTTGAGCACTAACAAATGAATGAAGTTCAGAGAAGTTAAGTTGCTTGCTCAACAAATAACTAGTAACTAGTAAACAGTATAGATTTTCTGCCTTCAGCTTACATTACTTTCACAATGCCACTGACACAGGGGGTAATATTTTCCTCCAGTTCTTACAGTGACAGATTATTTGATGTGAATATTAATGACAGTGGTGAGGCTTCTGTTGAATATTTTCTGTTTAATCTCATCACTTTAATACCAGACCTAAATTTGACTTTACCTTCAGCAGTACTGAATAACTAATTACAAGTTAGAATTCAGCTAGACATTTTTTGCTTAATTACTTGTAATATGTGAATTTATTAGAACATGAATAATGCATCTCTGTACAGAGAAAAGTAGCTATCAGTTACTCCTTACCGATAAGTTATGATATGTTTTAATGTTAAGAAATATGAGAGGTATTTAATCCTCACTTTACAAATGAGGAAGCTGAGACTCATAGCTGTGATGTGAGGGCTGCATAAGATACAGGAAAGCACTGATCACATTATCTGACACATGATCGAGCTTAGCTACTATTATGAACATATGCTTTAAATGGATATTCTCATTATAAAAGTAATTATAGAGAATAATTTGTATTGATTACATTCAAAATTCTTAGGCTATATTTCACCAAAGGCAAAGCCATAATTCTTAATTTTCATGATTGGAATTTGAAAATGTTGTTAGTTTATAACATTTCTTAATAAATGTATACTTAGACAATTAAATTCACCAATAAATATATGAAAGAGAAGTAAAGTAGGAAAATAAGGAAAAAGTAATTATACTAACCAATGTATTTTATTTCAGTTTGAAAAGTCTAAGAAAAGTGTGTTACTTTTTGAAAATGTTGTTACATAAGATTCTTAGAAAAATGAGAAAAAAAATTTTCAACAGCAACAAGTTTGAAAGTTTTGCAGTTTGGAAATAATAGTACAAAACTCTCCCCAAAACTAACATTTGAACTGTGAAAGAATATGACATAATTAAAAACTTAAAACATGTAGTGCCAAAAAAAAAGAAGCATTCTCCAATTTTTCTTGAATTTCTACTAGAAAATTCTTAAATTACATGAATCTTATAGATGGAACTGTTTATAAAAATACACCATGAGCTACTTTGTAGATCTTGGTTTTTAATACTTTTAATATGTCAGGAAGATAAAACTTAGCCAAGACCATAGAACTATTCTGTAATGCCTTCTAATTTTCCTTTATTAACCTCTTTATATATTGTCACTGCTCAAACGATACTTCTTTGTAATCTGTTGCTTATGGAATTAAGCTGTACTAGGGGCTGATGAAGGATAATTGAATACCAAGTATGTTATCAGCATGCAAGTCATATAACTAAGTTAAAAAAGTAAATGGTAAACTGATCTGTTAGATGCCAGGTTAAAGTCCGCTAACAGAAAGCTAATGCTAATATAGTATTTTAGGCTTGTGAAGAAATGAATGAGATTAACATTCAAAAGTTATAATTTTTAGATAATATAATAGTGGTGTAAAGATCAAGTGCATTGCTCTTCGAAGAACTCTTATCTTGCTGTTAGTGAAGTCAATAAATAAGGGTCAACTCAAGAAATAAATTTTCCCTTCAATAAAATTTCTGTGATTAGAGTTCCAAATGACAAGTGCTAATTTGATTTGAAGACTATCTTTCTTTTGTTTCTTTATTTCTTAATTTCTTTTTTTTCCCCTCCTTTTTATGGTCAAAGGCACACAAACTGGGATCCATGCTTTCGTTACTGACCTGGGTTCTTAGACTCTTTAATCAATAGAAATTGATAAGAGTACAGATGAGAAATTCAAGCAAGACTTTATTGGGACTCATGCTGTAGCACAGGAGAGTGAAAACAAGTAACAGTTTCCTTTGCTCGCTCCCTAAGGGCAGAGGGGTGGGTGGTGCTAGCTGGTCCCTTACATTAGGTGAGGATGGGGGTGGGGTCAGTGGGTTGACTGGAAGGGTAGCTTAGCTGATCTGCCCACCCCTTAGTGGTGCTGTGTGTAGGAGTCATGGGCAGGACACTGCTTTTGCTCTGACACCTCAGAAATAGCAGTTGGGTTTTGGTCTTTTTGTATCTTGTTGTACATAATTTGCCCCAACTGTGCATGCACCCAGTTATTTTTAATCCTTTATGGTTTCTTTGTATTCTGTTGCTCAAGGAGACATTTGTCCAGGTGCATACACTGCAGTAAAGGGTCCCAGGCCCCAGCCTATTTCACTTTGAGTATAACAAACTCTGATAGTGTCCCACTCTGATACTGTCTGTCATCTATCTGCCCATCATTGTATTTCTCGATCTACATGGTTGTCATCTGTTTTCTAAAAACTCAAAAAGCATCTATAAACCCACTACGCAACACAAAATCTAGACCACTAACAAAGACCTCCATCATCCATTTTTGGTCCTGCCCCATCCAGATACCTGCCATCCTTAAACAGAAAAACAAAAACAACCAACCAAACAAAAACAAAAATCTATAGTTCTGTGTTTATTATTCCCTTGCATATATTTTTATTTGTGTTCAGTCTATAAAAGTTCCTGAAAAATTAATTTTTATTTTAATTGTGCTTAATTTAAAAATGGTATCATGAAATATTGATGAGGAAACTGAAATTTCATTACTTGTGATTGCTTACTCTCCTCTATCTTGCAAAATCCTGCTCACCACTCTCAGTTAAACAGTAAAATGAGTTACTAGAGTGATCAGATAAGGGAAGAGCACCCACCCCAAGCCTTTGTTTGAGACCCTTTGCACATAGACTTGTTATGTGATCATTAACTTCAACCTGTAACCAATATGAGAATGCCAATTGTGACCTTAGTCCTGATAAGAATGGAATGTCCTGCTCCTGCAAGTTTCTTAGAAGCCCTCCCCCTTATGCGTGTGGCCCATAGCAACTCCTGCGCTCTGTAACTGCCTGGAACCTATAGTAAATTTGTAACCAATCAGTTTGTACCAATTATAGCTGTATGTTTTAACCTATATAAGGAGAAGACTCCCCTGAAACGGGACCCAGAATTTTGGAGTGTTAGCTCATCTGGGTCCTCCAGCATAACAAACCTGAGTTCTCCAACTCTCCAAGTGTGGTGCTTGATTTCTCGTGGGATAGGTTTTCTGCAACAATATAACCTCCTATAACTTGTTAAACTTTAAATCATATTGTTAATATTCATCCATTTTGTTGAATGTAGTTTCAGCTTGTTCATGTCCTTTCATGTTAAACACTTCCATTTTGTGATTATTTCAAAGTGTACTATCTACTCTCCTGTTGATGGGCATTCAGCTGTATCTGAGTTTTATTTTTATATACTCTTCTGCTGTTATCTTGTTTTCTGATATACATTATAAGAAATTCTTTTGGTAATAAAGTTAGGATAGTATTTATCAGTTTAACATAATTTTAATTTATAAAATAGTACCACTTTTCCAAAGTGATTTTCCAGCTTCTAAAATATACAAAAAGATTAAAATACCTTAGTGATCCACATTGTCTCCAACTATTAGTATTTTAATTGATGCCAATCAAATGGACAAAAAACAGTATTTTATTTTGATCATGATTTGAATTTAATCACAACTGAAAGCTAAAAGGCAGTCCCCTATATTTGCCTATTTTTCTTTCATTAAAAAAATATAGTCAAACACATATACATACAAGAAATATACAAATCATAAGTTTATAGCTCAGTAAATTTTCAGAGTGAACATATACTTATAACCACCAACCAGATTAAAAACAATAAGATTATTACAAGCAACACATGAAAAATCCCTGCCACTTTTTACTAAAATCCACCAAAAGATAACTATATCCTGACTTCAGGCACCATACACTAATTTTGCTTATTTGAATATTATTTAAAGAAAATATATTGCATGTATATTTTATGTCTTTTTCTTTTTCTCAATGGCATGTTTGTGACTTTCACTATTTGTGAATCATTCATGCTGTTTCATGTAGCAATAGTCATTTGTTCTGTATGGTGTTTTATATGATGATTATCTCTTTGACTGTTAATGACATTTGGGATTTTTCAGCCACCATGTATGAATTTTTATTGGATATATATAAGTAGGAAGTTAATTGTTGGTCTTGGGAAATGGTGATCCAGCTTTATAGATATTATCAAAAGCTTTCTAAGATACGTGAGTAATATATAGCATTTGGCCTTCTCACCAGCAATTTTAAAAATTTCAACCAATACTATTTCAGTGCTTGCTATTGTCAGTCTTTAATTTTAGTCTCACTAAAATAGATGTATACTTGTATCTGATTGTGCCTTTAATTTGCATTGTCCTAATGATTAAGTTACTTAATCTTAAACATCTTATACGTGTACTGGCCATTTAGGCATACTTTGGGGTAATATTCCTATTCATCTTTTTTTTTTTTTCATTTTCCCTTTTGTGTCATTTTCTTATTATTTTAGGGAACTCCTTTGCATATATTTGGGATATGAGTCCTTTGTCAGACATAAGCATTGCAAATATCTATTTCCTTATTTCTTTCTTTTTAATATACTTCACCACTGTCATCTGTGTTTTCTTACAACATTCTTAATGTAACTCAATGTTATTTGTAGTAAGACCTTGTAAATGATATTTGTGCCACATTACCAAGTGTATTAGCTTTAGTACAGCAGGACCATCCTTTTCATTCCCTATTTGACAAATAAGCAGAACTGCTAAGAATTCACTTACTTTTCCTCCCAAGTTTAATCAAATGTTTGAAGCTTAGTTATCTCACCTACAGTATCCATCTAAAAATAAATAAATAGAATGTATTAAAGTAGTTAAAATGTGTATTTCACAAAATTTATGATTCAGAATTACAATAAGGGACATCAAATTATTTTTTCTTTTATATGTTCAATTTATTTCAGGTCCAGCTTTTGTAAAATATAACCAACACACACATACACATACATTCACACATATTAAAAATAAAATACAGTTTTATTATTTATGGCCACAAGCCTCATTCTCCACTGCTTTTGTTTCCTCATGCTCTCTTATAATGCCAGCCTTTTAAAAACGTATTTTATTACATTCCATAGTTGTTTTATTCACTCAGTATATTCTCTTTTATTTGTGCTCATGTAAAGCTATCCAATCTTCAAGGATAGGCTCAAATGTAATTACCATGTGAAACTTTTAATTAGTAACCTTAATCTTGGATTATATCCTACCGCAGTTTTAAAAATATATCACATAATTTTTCTCTAGACCATATTTAATATCAATAACTATTGTTTAATGTTATTGTTTGTGTTTGTCAACTAAACTGTAAATTTTTTAAAAGCAGCAAGATTTTCCTATGCTTCTTTATTTCATGTAGCATCTAATAATCTTTAATATATAATAGGTCTCTTATTGATTGAATGTAGATTAATTTATCACACCTGTTGATAAAAGTGAATAATTTTTAATCAGCATAGTAGTTGATAATAAATAAATGATATTCAAAAGAGGTGTGGTAGACAGAGAAATCGCCCCAAAACTTGTAGAGAACATAAGGCCCAGAATAAGCATAAGAAACGAGGAGGGAAGTGTTGACTGAAGAAAGTGCACAACCTAAAAGTTACAAGTTATGTTTTACATGAGGACCTTACTGAGAACTATAGCCTGGAATAGACATGAGTTTTTGCGGAAAACAAAACAAAACAACAACAATATGTAGTTGAACATCAAAAAATTACTGCTAACCACAAAAAAGAAAAAGACATCTCAGTTTAATGATTTTAGTCCTTTTCCATGTATGGGAAGATTTAAGAATCTGGGCTCACTGAAATTACTCCTTAAATATGCATTTTTAACTATCTAGGGCCAGTATCCTGTTTTCTCCAACCTCAATTCCCATCAGGGCACACCGTTGGTAGAGGCTGCAGTGGCTTATGGCTTGATGGTGGGCAACATTCTTTGTTTACTGAAATGGCAAGCAACAATTTTTTTTTCTCTGCAGAAATAAAATATATTTAGAATTTGGTTGTAGTAGCTTGGAAGACATTCTATTCTTTTTTTTTTTCAGCCAGATAAATATAAGTTAATTCACATCATCAGATACACATTGTAGTCCACCCATTACCTTTTCTCAGCCTCTTCTGTAATTATTAGTAAAGTTCAACTTCCATTTACCTAATCATCATCAATTCATATTTGCTCCAAACAACAAATACTTTGCTGTTGTGCTTTTCAAACTGTTTCTTGAAAAGATGCAATTAGAATTTACTGCTACATTTTTGTTACATGTATCACATGGAGGTTGAGGAAAATAAGCACAGAAGAAAGAACATTCTAAAAAAATAAAGTTGACCTTGTGAACTTGTGATGTGATAAAAAGAGACTCATCAAAATTTATTTTCTTTCACAAATAGGAATGTTTGTAAATGTAGCATAAAGGGGGACCCCTTTCAGGGCTTGAGAGTGGTCTCTTGTCTAACACTCAGAAATGACTTGTCTGAGGAGACACACTTGCTAACAAAGCAAGAGACTTTATTGGAAAGGGGTGCTTGGGTGGAGGACAGCAGAGTAAGGGAACCCAAGAGAACTGCTCTGCCATGTGGCTCACAGTCTTGGGTTTTATGGTTATGGGGTTAGTTTCTGGGTTGTCTCTGGCCAATCACTCTGACTCAGGGTCCTTCCGGGTGGCGTGCACATCACTCAACCAAGATGGATTCCAGTGAGAAGAATTCTGGGAAGTTAGTAGGACATATGGACTTGCGTCTCTTCTCGCCTTTTGACTTTTCCTGAGTTCTTCCAGTTGGTGGTAGCTTGTTAGTACTACGTTCCTTACCAGGACCTCCTGTTGTAAGATAACTCATGCAAGTGGTTACTATCATGCCTGGCCAGGGTGGGCCATTTTGGTCAGTGGTTCCCCTAACAGAAACATCACTGTTTTTATGTAATGACTGACCCAAACAGTGTAATTTGATCAGAGGAACAGATTTGACCATGGGCTTATTACTTCATTTAAAAAACTATATTCAAATGCTACCAAAATATCTAAAATAAACTCTTTAGGGCCACATGCTCAGCAAAATCTGCTAGTTCATCACAGCTTTATTTCTGTTTATGTACTTTTCAAGGATTGGAGATGAGAAGATATATGTAGAACTTGACTCAAAACTTCACTGCCTTAGAAACACGAACAGATTACCCTTTCTGAACCAAATTGCTTGAACTTTCAGAATCAGGGGGCAATGAACCACCTTGTCCTGCAGGGTGTAATTCACCATTCACACATAAGATACTTTGGAAGGGGCTAGTTTAATAGATTCTAAATATTTAGTGCACATCAACTGTAGTGCTCTTGGCAACAAGGTTTATAAATTTTCCTCAAAAGTTTTAAAGAGTTAACGTGCTTCACCAAGAAGCTAAATTATTATCAAATAGCAAAATGATAGGGCTCACTAATTAAAAATTCATTTTGCCTCTAAACTGGTCCTTTTAGAGATTACATTATAATTTTCCCATTAAAGGCTCTTTGATATGCTTGAAAGAGGGTTTATGTGAAGTTTCCTCTATGCTAAGGATGGAAAACTCTTGCTCTTTGCTATAGTCTTTGTTACAGGGTTTTGAAATGTAAAAGTAATTGCCTAAGCAATGGTGATGTATGTTGTTTGCATGTGAATTGCTGCACTTCAAGTATTCCTGTTTCATGAGCAAAGTACCAATTAACAACCAATGCTGTTGTCTTCTCAATTAGCAAAGAAAAATTTCAGAAGGTTACATTTAAAGCAACAAATAGTGCTCCAAATAGAGATCCAGAATCCAAGCTAAAAGAAAAAAGAAAAAAATATTCTGAATTCCCACTTCTTAAACACCTGACCTGTTATGTAGGAATATTAGTGATGAATTATATAAGAAAAGCCACGTCCTATAATCTGTAATTTGTGTAGTTCTATAGAAAACAATCTTGAAGTATGAGGGTTGTTAAGGAAATAACAGGTTTAATCAAATTAGAGATGTACACCATTTTATTTAAAATGTTTAGGGACACATAATGCCTGCTGGTTCATCCAGCTGTATAATGATTTGGAAATTAATACTCTCTCTTGTGAACAAAGATTACAGGTTAAAATCTCAGAAGTGATTTTTTCCTGTCCAAGATGATACATTGACATACCACAATATACTACATCCTTATGAAAGACAAAAAGATCAATAAATTCAATAAATCCCCATGAATAAAACTTGTCTAAAGTTCACAAGCTGCTCAGAATTGTGAGAATTGCAGTTGTTTACAGGCCAAAATAACATACCAAGAAGTTTATCCTGTTTCTTAGACATTACCAGTTGGGTAGAAATTGTGGACAGGTGTTAAAGAGTTACTTTACTGTCATTTATTATCCTAATGATAATTACCAATGAAAAATCAACTCCTAATCCAACTAACAAAGCCTTTACAATTTTAAGCTAACAGATCATCATTTGGCTAGATCAAAGTTCTTGGAACACATTAGAATCACCTGGGGAGATTAAAAGTACAAAGTTTCCATTTCTGATAATTATGAGTTAACTGGTGCTGAACTAATCCTCTTGGCAAAAACCATTAGAAAGTCTAAATAGAAAAAATGATTGTTTGGAAATATATTAGTGTGAGCAGAAGTGTTGCAAGAAAATGGAACTTAGGAGGATGGTCATGTCCCAGGTCTCTGGGGAGTCCCTGGGATGGGGTTGGTGGTGGGGGCACTTGGCATCAAGTCAGGATCCTTAGCTTCATGCAGGAAAGATTTCAAGACAGAGCCAAAGTACAGTGAAAGCACATTTATTCAGGGAGTTACACCCTCCATAAACAGAGTGTAAGCTGTCTTAGAAGGCAAGAAGCCCCAGGGTGTGGGGGTGGTTAGTTTTTATGGGCTGGGTAATTTCATAGGCTAATGAGTGGGAGGATTATTCCAACTGTTTTGGAGAAGGGGTGGGGATTTACAGGAATTGGGCCAGTGCCCACTTTTTGGCCTCAGAACTATCATGGCACCTGTGGGTATGTTATTTAGCACATATGCTAATTTATTACAATGAGCATATAAGGAGGCTCAAGGTCTATTGGAAGTCAAACTGTCCACCAGCTTGGGCCCAGTAGGTTCTAATAACCAGTTTTTATCACATCCTCAGTAGCTATCTCATTATTTTAAAGGTTGGGCCCTGACCCCTTCCCTCTTGCCTCAGAAGTAGGCCAAAAGTAGAAGGGAGCATAGGGGAAAATAATGCTCAGGTCACATTTCCCATTCTTAGTGTTTCATTTTGTTCAGTACTGTAGCAGTCTAACCAGGCAGTGAGATGCTGCTTTCCTAGTCACTGTTGTTAACCAAAGATATTGGGTCCACTTACACATTGCACAGCAAAGCCTATTTACTTCACCAAGTTATGGAAAAGGAAATTAAGGCTTTTATTTGTGAAGCACCAAGGAAGGAGTATGGGCAGCACATGCTCAGAAGACCCAAACTCCCTGATGGCTTTCAGGAAAGCATTTTTAAAGGCAATACCTGGGGATGGGGGCTGCATGGTGCATGACTTTCTTCTGATTGGTTGGTGGTGAGGTAATAGGGTGGCATTTCAGGAATCTCAATCATCAGCTTTCTGGTTCCAGCCAGTCTGGGGTTGGGGTTAGTGCTTGTGGTCAGCATGTAGTCACCATCCTCTATGGGGGCGAGAGGGTGGGGGAGTCTTAGTTCCTGAAGAACAACTCAAGAGATCTGTCAACCCTTGAGGAGGAACTAGGATTCTATTTTACTGCTGAACTATTGTCATTACTTTTCATGTTTGAGTGCTTTTCCTTTGTTTCTGTATTCCCTCACTTCCCTAATTAGTAACTGCTGTTTGGAACTCAGGGAAGGTCTAAGAGACTAAAGCCTTTTTCTACAAACAAGAAATGGGGGACACTGAGGGGCTTTCATACTTGGGAGGGCCCCACAGAGTCCTGCCCATCTTTACTATATCTACTGTTTATTTTAATGGATACCACTACTGTATGATGGTATGAGGGTAAAGATTGCATTTTATCCCTCTTTGTACCCTTATCAAGTAGCTTGTTGCATGGGATACATTAAAGAGAAAGTTATGTATCTGCATCTATTTAGTTATACACACATAGTATGTATGTGTGTGTGTGTGTTTTAAACTGAAGCAGCTAGGAACTCTAAGGATGAGTTAATTAAAAAACAAAACAAAACATGAATTTATATTTTTCTTTTACTTTCACAGGAACAGCCTTCCTTGATAAAACTCAATCTTGAAGCATTGCCTGACATTAATGTGTTGTATTTTGTTGCTTTTCTCTTGCTGCTTTTAATATTTTTTGTGTTTAATTGTCGTTAGTTTGATTAATATGTGTCTTGGTGTATTTCTCCTTGGGTTTATTCTGTATGGGGCTCTCTGTGCTTCTTGGACTTGGTGAATTATTTCCTTTCCCATGTTGGGGAAGTTTTCCACTATAACCTCTTCAAATATTTTCTCAGACCCTTTCTTGTTTTCTTCTTCTTCTGGGATGCCTATAATTCGAATGTTGGTACGTTTAAGGTTATCACTGAGGTCTCTGAGGCTGTCTTCTAGTCTTTTTATTTTTTTTTCTTTTTCCTGCTCTGTGGCGTTTATTTCTCCCATTCTATCTTCCAACTCACTTATTCGTTCTTCTGCCTCAGTCATTCTGCTGGTTATAGCATCTAGAGTATTTTTAATTTCAGTTATTTTGTTATCCATTGCTGTTTGTTTTTCTGAGTTCTTATGAACTGTTTCTTGTACTTTCTCTATTTTGTTTTCGAGATTTTGTATCATTTTTACTATCATGACTCTAAATTCTTTTTCAGGCATTTTTCCTATTTCCTCCTCATTTATTTGGTCTTGTGGGTTTTTTTCCTGCTCCTTTGCCTGCATGGTGTTTCTTTGTTTCCTCATGGTTGTCCAAGCTTTTGCGGTTGCTTGTCCTGGTGATAGAGGTGTTTATAGAAGACTTTCCAAGCCTCAGACTAATGTCCAAGTATTGGATTAAACGAATATTCAGTCTAGGAAACACATACATGTATAAGACACACAATTATTGAATCCGTTAGGACATAAGGCTCTAGAAAGACCTGACAGAACCCCAGTGTGCTATCAGATATTCAAAGAGAAACCCAGCAGAAATTGACAACTGAAACAGAACAAATCAGAGACAAAAGCAAAAGCAAACAAACAACAAATAACACCCTACACATACAAACATCAATCCAGGGAGATTTTGTAAGCTAGGATCAAATATAGAAATGAGCTGGAGTACCACCAGAGAGAATGGAGATTCTCAGAATGTAATTAGACAACTGTACTAAGAACTAAGATAAAGACAAAAGCCTAATATTAATACCAAGGCAGCGCATCATCTGGAGAATAGAGCAAGGAGTCTGAGCAGACTGATAGTGTTGCTTATAAGTATGTTAAGATAAAATACACTTAAAATGGCTGGAAGAAAGGGGAACAGAAGAGCATAATGTGGTTGGAAATATGCAAAGAAAAAGAAAGGAATAGAAGTGTATAAAAGAAAGGGATGAAAGGAAAGTATGAAAGATATTTTGTCCGTACTACCAAAAACTTAGCTAGATATAGAAGTATATAAAAAGGCAAAAAAAAAAAAAAAAAGAATAAAAAATATCCTTAAAAAATTATGTTGTAAAACTGGTAGATCCCTTAGGGCTAAGATCGTATTTAATAAATCAAAAAAAAAAAAAAAAAAAAGAATAAAAAATATCCTTAAAAATTATGTTGTAAAACTTGTAGATCCCTTAGGGCTAAGATCGTATTTAATAAATCAAAAAAAAAAAAAAAAAAAAAAGAGAGAGAAAGAAAAAAAGAAAAAAAAATCCAGAACTGATCCCAGAATGGACCAGTTCAATAGGTATTGATACTACTATTTCTGTTTCCTTAGCGTCTCAGCTGTAAGTGTCCTTCTCCTTGCCTTGGGTTTTTTTTTTTTGCGTTATTCTGTGACCAGCAGAGGTTCCTTTATTGTTCGTCTGTAAGCCTCGGTGTGTGGGGAGGGAGAGGGTACAATAGTGGCTCCTTCTCCTGGGAGTGAGTGAGCAGTGGCGCACTGTTGTTTCAGTCAGGCTTGGAGGTGCCTGTTGCAGAGGGCACTGGTGGCTCAGGTATAAACAGAAAGTCTTAGAGTTGGGCCTCTCTCGGGGTTTTTTTCTTTTTGATGCTGTTTTTTTTTTTTTTCTCTCGGCAGCCTCCCTGCTGCTGGCGTTGCAAGGAGTTTTAATCTAGCCCCGCCTGAGCGCCTGAGGGTGCTTGTTATCCCTGAGCGCCTTAGGTGGCCCACAGGGGGTCTCTCCACTGCCTGTTGCAGAGGCGCGGAAAGAGAGGGAGAGGCTATGTGCGGGGTTCCTCCCCCCCGCCCGGGAGCCTGCAGCCTCCAGCCACCATCATGGCCGGGCAGCTCTCAGGGACGGGCACTCCTCTCCGTGGACCTCCTCCCTCCTGTCCTCTCGGTCCGTCACCCTACCGGTCAGTCACCCTACCGGCAACAATGTTTCTCGCCCTGAACCAGCTCTCCGGTTCCCAAGCTCCCGCTCCTGGACCCTCCGTTCAGCCGCGGATCGATGTCTCGGTCCGGGAACGCTGAGCTGCGCTGCGGACCCTCCGTATGTTTCTCACTCCCTCCCGTCTGCCACAGCTCCGCCGCTTCACCCTCTTTGAGCCCTCGTAGATGCCTCCCTACCGGCTATGTCGGGCTCCCCGCAGCCCTTTCTGGTGTCCGAGGCCGTCTGCTGGTGTTCAGCTGGTTCTCTGTGGGAATGACTGCGTCCTTCCGTGCATTCCCAATGCATCTGTGGAGAGGGATGCACTCCACGTCTCTCTACTTCGCCGCCATCTTTTTCCTCTAATGTGTTGTATTTTAAAAGACAGTATAGTGCAGAACAAGAAACAGAAGTAAAGAGCACCAATTTCACTTGAATATTTCCTTGTTAACTTTGTTATCAATTGGGAGAAAAAGGCTTCAATAAACTTAATTTAGGTAGGCAAACACATCATGTTGTTATCTACCCCATACATAAGTAGGAAACAGACATTTAACTCAGCCAGAATACTTTGCTATAAGCAAAGGCCCTTAGGAGGAATATTTGATCCTAGATTAACTGTGTCTGGATCGAGAGCCCCATGGTGTCCAATGCCCTGGCAGGTTGCTTTTGTTCACTATCTCTTTCCTGTAGAAGAAAGGCCTTTAATTTCATATTTAGAACCTACTAAAGAGAAGCCATTGAAGAGCATTTTCATGCACCTAATTAACACTCTGAACATTCCCTCTGACTTTCTAGCAGTTTACCTGCCTGGGAGAAAAAAACCAAAAAAACAGAGAAAAACTCTCATGGCACCATGCTGCATTTCTGCCTGATTTTTCCCACTCAATAGGGAGTTCCGCAGCTGCTCTCTCTGTTAACTTTGCTTTCTTCACTCTCAGATCTGTAGAAATGTTCAGCATAATTGTCTTTTTAGTAACCTCTGCAGATTTCTTGGATGTAATAGACAAGGATCATAATTCTTACCTATAAAACATAGATTACAAACTTTATTAGAAACAAAAAGAAACGTATTAAAAATATACACAGTGCTTTTCTTAAGGTTTAGTTATTGAAGCAACAGAATTTCTCTCTCAATTTTTTTCTAATTTCTATATATTTCCTTAGTACATTTTAAAAAATTAATCTTCTTCCTGGGAGTCTTGTATATATCCTTAAATTGTGACCCGTCTTAACATAACATCTTGGTGTAGTATAATATAGGTTCATCTGTATATAACAGTGACTCAAAATAATATTGATTTCACAAAGAAGATTTTTATTTCTTTTTTCTCAAAATGCATTCATGGATCATTTGAGGAAGGAAAATTAATCTGGAAAAATGTCTGGAAACTTTCCATTAGTAGCTTTTGATACAATGGAGCCAATACTAGCATCAAAACTTGTAAAATGAGTGTCTGTGGCTTAGAAGAAACTCCTGAAGATGGTGGTAAGACATTCTTAAAAAAAGTCACCTCATTAATGTTCTTAAAGATACAGGTGGTAGAGTATATAGTAATGCTGAGTCAAAGTAATTTTGAATAATCAGAGTGAATAGTGAAATTTTAAGAATTTCTCAGCTGGCTTTTACACATAAATTTGTTTTTATGTGGGCAAAGAGTGATATACAGTAACTTTTTTTGTCTAAATTAATCTAAAAAAATTTTAAATCAGTACAAAAATTTTTAAGTATTAGATTAAAAATACTGTGTTACAACTTAATTGCCAGCATTTTTTATTTCTTAGTGGCACATAAAATGTCATCTTCCAATCAATTTAGCCTTTGGTTCAATAAAATGTAGTGTATCTCCTGATCTTGGAGCTCATTTGCAATCACAATACAAATCCCCATTATCCTCACTATCCCCAATATCTGTACAGCAATCCTCTTTGCCCTGCTTGGAAGGCTCCACTGCCGTCTGCCTTCCTGTTGTGTTCCACCAGTAGAAAGAATATTCAAAAGGTCTTAGAGTGGGAGAAGAGAAGGGGAGATGGTTACTCCTACACCTCCTTTTTTACTTTGCTGCAGATCTAGCAAAGGCTGCATTTCTTTATCGCCCGAAGGTTTGTCTAGTGGTCCATGGCCCTAGTTTCACCAGATTCCATTAATTCTATTCACCTCCTTAGTCCCTTTCGGATTAGATGTAACATATTTCCTTGTATCGAGGTGATATCACATATGACTTTGCCACGATTATTCATCCCTTGGAGTTTCACTATCCATGTTGATCTCTTAACTCTACTCAAACCTTTGTAAATAGTCCCTTCGATGAACTCTTTTCAATTAACCCATTTTAAGTATTATCATCTCTTTCTTTATAAAACCCCAACTGACCCACAACCCAGTTTTTTCAGTGGGTTATTTTTTAAATGTCAGCTGAAATTAGTCTGTTAATGTTAAATTTAGTTTTGGTGTATGTGTTTTTGTGAGTATGTGTAAATACTCAGAAATTAGATTGGCTGGTAGTTTACATGCGGTACTTACTTCGTAATGTTTAGGTGTAAGGTTATGCTGTAGGTAAAAAGTTGGATGTGTTCTTCATTTTTCTGTACCATAAAATAGTTTAGTTATTATGTGACAATATTATTAGTATGAGTTATGTCATATTTTCAGGTTTGAAAATAATGACTTGTGGGAACATGTGGTCCTGGAGTATTGGGCAATAGGGCCATAATAGTCCCTTTAGCTTAACTACACTTAAGATAGGACTCTGACTCTAGCTATTTGACCTTTCTTTTCTTAGAACATTTACTTTAGAAAATTTATAATTGCAAATTCTGACTCTGTTCTTTGAGCTATAAATCACTGAAAAGTCTCTTGTCAGTTTTATAACCCAGGAATGTCTTTCTCAAGGACCTAGATCCATCCCAGTGAAATATAATCATTAAGCATGAGGGCACCCTATCTCCCAGTCCCAGTGGAAGAGTAAGAGCCTAACTCCAAGTTATAAAACTTCCTCCTGTCGTGAAGACAGGAGAAGGCTTAGTTTTCATGGTAAGACCAGTCAGTAAACACTGGTGGCCTAAAATCTCCCTCACCTCATTGCTTAAAAACCACTTGTTACAGCAGAATTGAGGTGAGAATCCAATTCGCTTCCCCACTTGAACAGCCTTAGAAAAAAGTCACCTTAGAGTGTTTGACTATGGCCAGTGCAATTTTCACTTTGACAGCATCTTTTTCATATATCTCTTTTTTAATATACCACTATTAGTTTATACTTTTTCAAGAACCACTACTTAGATTTATTAGAGTTCTATTGCACTTCTCTTCCATTTCAAAATTTCTGCTTTCTTTAATGAATTATAATCCTTAAATTTTTTGGTATTTTTCATTATGTTATCAAACTGAATGTGTCCTTTATTATTTTCATTCTTTCCTTTTGTGAGTAATGATGAATTTTAAGGTGGTTAATTTCCTCTCAGTACAATTGTCATCACATCTCATAGTTTTAAATGTAATAATTATGTGACAATTGAATTTTGATTACCTCTTTTATCCAAGAATTGTTTAAGAAATAATTGAATATTTCCCACATATCTAGATATTTTTATTGATACATTTGCAATTTCCTTATAGTTTTAAATGTGGTATAATCAGAGAATAACTCTCCACAATTTCTACTTTTTTTGGTTTTATCATTTCTAAGAGCTTTATAAGGGAGATAAGAGTGCAGCATTGGATTTGATTTTCAGAGGACTCTTACAAATAATGTTTGTTTTTCACCAAAAAAAGCAAAGGACAACCATCATTTAATGAGCTTGCCATTAAGCCAGTTCCCATCTGCCTATTTGTATGGGTGCCAACAGCACAAAAATTTTAATTTTTGAAATGATTCCATAAAGGACAATCTAGAATTATAATGATCACTTTGAGGAATTTTTGACATAAACAAGACTTTTTGTTTTAGAGACAACTTAGCACAAAAAGGAGGAGACAGTCTATAGTTTTGTTTGTCTAAAAGAGAATATTTATGAGGGTTCACTTTATTTAAATAAGCTATAATCACTCATGTGCGTGTGAGCGCGTGCACGCGTGTCTATCAGAAGAGGTTTTCCATATCTAATCTTTCTTTCCTTCATGCAGAGGGAAGATAACTTTGGACAATAATAATTTCACATTTGTATGAAACTGGCTCCTTCAAACTTCTCTTTTTTATTTTTTTTCTCTTCTACTTTATCCCCTCTAGGGAAATTTTTGGGATTAATTAATCAAAAATTTTTATCATGTGTTCACTCTAAAAATATCTAATCTAGATAGATATAAATTGTCTTTAAAAGAAGAAACTAAAGAAAAATTACTAAACTGAATTTATTTTGCTTAAAATATGTGAGCTTATGTAAAAAAACACCTGCTATTTGGAAAAGTAATTTGAGTAATGGCCCTGCTCACAATGTTAAAGAGAAAAGATGGTCTCTCGTTCTACAAAATGAAGCAGAGAGCTTAAGTATTTTTTAAGGAGTCTTTAAAATTTAATTTTATAAACACATAAGCTTGTAAATTGTCTTAAAATAAGTACATGTAATATTCCTGTTAAGGGAATAACACAAGTTAAGTAATGGACATGTCTTCTTCCATGTTTTACTATGTAAATTAATACCAACAAAATATTCCAGTTTATACAAGATTATGTTAAACAGCTCATGATTTAAACTTTGAAAAATTTCCAACATTTGCTTTTCAGTCAAAGAAGCTAGCATTGTTCCCACAATAGTTTCAGGTTTCAAATGATTAAATGGTTCATAAAGAAATTAGTTTGTAATAATGGGATATTTCTTAAAATGTTAAATCCCATAAATTCTAATAATGCTAGGAATAATCAGGGATTAATGAGTTGACTTCCATTGCAATTTCCAAATTCTTAATTAAATTTAAAACTTTAGACTAATATTAAATTGTGTTAATAAATAATCTTTGGTTTCTCAGATAATTTCAGAGCAAGAAAAAATAGAAGCTTTGGTCATTAAACATAATTTTCCCTTTTATTTTTACCATACAGAATGTGAAAATGCCTTTGCAAAATGTTATATATCTACCACCTTTTTTTTTTACTACAATAGAATTTTTGAAGGTTATAGGAAATATTTGCTCATAAAGATGAAGAGTTTATGGATTTGCAATTAGTTTTCACTGTGTCTGTGTCTGTAGGAAACAAAAGTTGGTGACTTTGGTTAAGATGAAAATTAATATAAATGATTGAGATTACATCACATATAATAATAATATGAGTATGGACTTCTGTGAAATGGTCCAGTTAGCACAATGTTTTTCCATCTCCTTATAAAGAGAGATTAAAGTGATTAATAAAATAAATTAAACTTTGATATTCTCCAAATTTTAATAAAATTGTTGTGAGAATTATTTGTTTTCCAAACATAGTTCTATTGTCATAATTTGTATGCATAAGTAGCCATCTCATGTGAAAAGAAAAATATTCACGCTGAAATCCAAAGACTAGGTACTATTTACCAGTTAATTCCTGTTTCCAGATTTTATTATACTTGTTACTCAGGTGTAAAAAGTGACAATTGGTGATATATAAATTTATGATACATGCTATGATTTGATTAATTTTAATTTGATTCAAAAGCCTTAGAGCTCTCTGTGTTCTTTATGTTTTTATTCAAGAATAACCAGTGACTAGCTTCTTATAAATTGAATGTCATTCCTAAAATAAGGATTCTACCTTCTGTTTTATAAAATTTAAAGATTCTTTTGATGGTGGACACAACATACTGATACTCAAGATAGGTGAAAGGCTGAACAAGAGAAGGCTGTCACTAAGGGCCACATAGGGGATCGACCCGGGGATAAGGAAACAGTGAGCTTGAACTGAGGGGACAACTAATATATGGCAAGTAGGGTGATATTAGGTAGATTTCATGGGCTCTGTATGGATTGACTGATGTAAATAATTTGGAGGGCTCTGGGGCACAGGGGCTGTCCCTAGTTTTCTGGTACCTGATCCAAGCAGGGTATATAGTGGCCTGGAGTATGAGAACCCAATAAGGTGAGTAATTGGGAGTATGAAATTAATCAGTTGCTCAGAAAGAGAAACTGAGCCAAGACCTTAAAACTGGGCCATAACAGTATTAAACAAACAAACTATATTATGCCCTCTTCTAGTGTGATGAAATCAGCTGATATAATTCATTGGCCCAAATGGTTCAGTTTCCCAATAACAAAGAAATTTGGCTGCAATCTTAAATTGGTATCTGTTGGGCATATTCACTCAATATTCTTGAAGCTGTCTCTCTGATATATGTCCCAGCTGCCAACCTCATAATTCTGGGGAAAAAAAATCTATAAAAGTGGGACATGCGTGTTTGAAAACTGGCAAATGTGGATTTTATACAATTGTGTCATTCAGGTAAACATAAACACATTGTTATTGCTTGTGTGTTTTCTGGTTGGCTAGAAACTTTGCTCAATCAAAAGACAACTATCTCAGTGTAACTTAGAACCTCAAAACTTAAAAGACAGTGTTTCCAACTTCGGTTATCTAACTTAAATATCCAATAGCACAGGCTCTCGTTTTGAATTTTTACATTTTAGGAAAAGATTCACAAGGCACCAGGAATGCAGTTCTCCCTGAGTGTCTCAGTTTTCCTGCAGGGTTCTGGCCTGAGTGATAGAAATTGACATGCTAAAATTAGAGACTAGCTCCTTTGGTCCTTTGGCAGCATTTGCTTTTTCACATTTTAAGTGTCTCATAAACAGAGGTATGCTTTATATTTCACAGGGGGATGAATCCCAGAGCCATTCTTTTACATTCACATTGGGAACGGTTGTAGGGACTTCCCTCGTAGTCCAGTGGTAAAGAATCCACCTTCCAATGCAGGGGATGTGGGTTCGATCCCTGGTCAGGGAACTAGTATCCCACACAGTGGGGCAACTAGGCCCCGTGTGCCACAACTACTGAGCATGCACGCCTCGACTAGAGAGCCTGCGTGCCACAAACTACAGAGCCCACAAGCTCTGGAACCTTCATGCCACAACAAGAGAAGAGAAAACCCATACACCACAACTAGAGAGAAGCCTATGTGTCTCAACAAAGATCCCACATGCTGCAGCTAAGACCCAATGTAGCCAAAAATAAATTAAAAATAAATGTCTACTCAGAATATTATATAAAAAAAAGAAAAAAAGAAATGGTTGTAAATTAGGGCTCTTCCTCTTCTTGCCTCAGAGAGATTTGTTTTCATTTGAGAGAGAAGGTTTCTCTCTCTCTCAAGTGGGAAGGCGTGTAACTGTATATCAGTCCCCATAAAAACTCATAATTTCAGATTCCTCTGCTGTAGTACAGAAAACCACTTTTTATATATGTGTGGATAACTATTTGCCTCTCATCATATCCTTCTGAGAGAGGAGTATGGGAAACTGATGTGGTTATTGCTGTAGTTAATGTTATTTTAATCTGGAACCCTCATGTTTGCTTTCAGAATACTATAAATAACTACAGGTACTAATGTTTGATCTAGGGCTGCTCATCATCTACAAACACCTTTGTTCTTATCATCCATAATCAACAATGAAAATTGAGAGAACAAAAGATAAAGCTTTCACAATTATCTAATGTATTATTATAAACTTTTAAGGCACTGTAACCAAATTTATTACTAACAAGTACAAAAGGATAAAGTGTGGACTCCTTGTGTGAGCTTTAGCCAAGAACTGGAAATAACTCTGATTTAAAACTCCTTTTTAATCCCTGCTGGAAGGAGCCTCATCAGAGTCTGTTAACAAACACTGCACTGAAAATCTGAGAAACTGATACAGTTTCATGTCTCTAGTTAAAAAGAATTGACCCTTGGATTCATATCTCTTAGTTAATAAGACATTATGTTTGCATTTCAAGGACTTCAATGCTGACAAAACATCCCAGTAATAAAGATTCTCAAGAATCTTGAATCAAGTAGCATAATGTTAAATATTTTAGGACCAGCACCTTCCAAATGCCAGGAGCCAATGATTACCACACCTTAAAAAACAAACAAAAACTCATTCTCCTTTTTATCTCTATGTCTTTACCCCTTCTGTTAATTTCAAATTCCACTTATTGTGAATAGTTTTCATGTTGCAGCGTTCAAATAAACAAGAAGGTTTGAGTTAATGGCCCTGATAGTTTCACTTCTTCCATATTTGCAAATTCACTTTAAAACTAGAAAGTGAATTCTCTTCCACACTGTTTTGGGGATCAAATAAGTATGTTAGGAAGTAATGCTTTATTTTTTTGGTTCTCCACATATTTCTAATGCATTTATTGCATGAGAACTCTTTTTATATTAGTACCATAAAGATTATATTAGATACACTGCAAGGGAGATCTTCTCCATTGCTTCATGCAGACTATATATATTTTGAACAGGAGCTATGAAAATAACCAGAAAATTATGATTTTTAAAGAATTTTAGTTATCTCATTAAAGGTTAGTGTATTAATTTGAAAACACGTTGTGCAAATTTAATCTTTACTGCAGAGTTATTTACCAGGGGCATTATACTGATTAATATCTGCACCATTTACAGCAGAGACAGTTTTAAAAAAGCAATATTCCCTGAAGGAAAAAACTGTGCAAATGCATGAAAGTCCAAAGAGATCCATGTACAATTTGTGTTAGATTATTTTCTTTCACTTTCATCAGTGGAAAACTAGGAAAAACTGACAGAAAATGATCAATTCTTCCGGTTTGTGTATTTGTTTGTTTTAGAGTTAGAATATAAATGTAATGCTGTTATTCTCAAGTTCTTAATAGTGGATCAGAGTACATTAATAGTATAACTAATTAAGACATCTAATTATTTTAATCAGTCTGGCCGTAATCTGATTTAGCCTATTAATAATGCAGTTATATCTCCATGTTGATTTTGGAGCATCAAAATCATTATCAAATAGAGATTGGCCCAAACTCTGACATTCTTTGTTGAATTTTGCCCTCATTTTAACTGATAATTCCACATGGATGCATATTTTTAGGTTGTGAATATATACATCATTTCTTTTACTGTTTTCAGAAAGTGTTTTTTTTTATTTTGTGAAACTCTAAATAGTATGAACATGGTCAGTCTGATTTGTTGATTCTTACTTGAATAGACCTATACAATGTGTATCAATTTTATTAAGAATAAATGTAAGTAGGATAATCAATAGTTTACTTGTTAATTTATTATTTAAACAGCTTTTATGAAGTACTTGTTGTATATTAGACACAGCGAGTATTTAAAAATGAATAGCATTTAGTTCCTGCCTGTTATCTTGTTTACCACAATGTCCAGTGAAATTATGAAATAGGAAAATGGATCAAGGATCATATTTTTAGTTTGCAAACTAAACTAGGGGAATATTGCTATATCTCAGCTACTTGTAACAAACAAGTTATGTTTTGGATGTTTTCCTTGCAGTCTCTGAGTAGTATCATAAATTTGGTTGAGAACTGACCTGGAAACTTCTTCATAGAGTTATAAATATTTCATTGTTTTGCAGGATGGACCCCAACCCCAAACTTCATTCATATGTTGAAGCTGAAGACACTTCACACACCAGGAGAACTTGAAAGAAAGTCCTCACAGGAGGAACTCTTGGTGAAATCAATTTGTGGAAACAGGTAGGAGGTGGCTTGGGCAAAGTAGAGGGAGTGGGTTTATAGTTGTTAAAGGGTATAACTTGGGGAAAGTTATCACAACCAGGCAGGAGACTTGTGAGATTTAAAATTCCCACTTGCTCCAAAGGAGGAAGTATGTGCAGGCTCTTTTATCAGCCTGTCCAGAGTGGGACCAAAGGGGGAAAAAACGGTTGAAAGTGAAAAAGAAGTCAACAGTCAAACATCAAAAATGTGGTTATCTATATAATATATGTGATATATTATATTTATGCTAAATAATTATTAGCCTATTTTTGGAATGTAGCATAGCATCTCAAAAAGAAGCTTTGGAAGAATGCAATATTCGGATTTAAATTATTCTCTTCTTTAAGGAATCATGTTATTTTGACTAAGTAATTTTATACCCATTAGATTCAGAAGTGTTTTCTTTTCTTCTGTAAAATGGAGTTAATGCTTAACCTACATTGTGACCTTAACCCTCATGGTGAGAATAAGACAATGTACATCAAGTTTTTGACAAATATTTTACTTTGTATTTTATTCTTTTGAAATAGTACTAGTAATTATGATTCTTGATATTTATTTCCAAAGAAAATCCTTCCTAGTGGGGAAAACAGGGAGGGTTGGCGGGAATTAATTGGGAAATTGGGATACCAAATCGTATACACTAAATATATGCAGTTTATTGTCTGTTAACTGTATCTCAATAAAAGTTCTTAAAGAAAAAAAAAAAAAACAAAGAAAATCCTTTATCGGAATTCATGGTAGCTAAGTACTCCATGAGTTCTGCTATGTGGCCTTCCAGCTCTGTAAGTTAATGGAACTTCCTGAATTAAACAGCTCTCTGTCTTGGTAGATGGTACAGGAGTGTATCACTGTCTCATTAGATATGGCTAGGTAGGGATAAGAAGAAAGACTGAAATGCAAGGGCTGCAGGAGAAAATGTTAATACTCAGTTCTTAGTCCCTAGAACCTCTGTGAATAGGTTTTGAGAATAACCAAGAAATATTAGATCTTAGATACTGCAAGATCAACTCTTTTTAATTATTAGTATAAGAATGTATCTGAAGTAAAGAATTTTAATATATGACTTTTAAATGAAATTTATAGACATATTTAATATTCTTTTTTGGTAAATGTATATTATTTATCATGATATAAACTTAAAAATTTATTAAATTTTAATTCCTTCTAAGTTAGAAAAATACTATATAGCAAACACAACTGTCTTTGTGAAGAAATTCAAGTGAAATGGTACCAGCAAAAAAGGATTTTTCATTCCAAAAATTATTGAAATATTTTTCTCTACATGTATAGTTCTAAAGGTTATTCTTAGAGTATTTCAAAGACTTCTTTCTGTTATCTGACATATACTAGGATATAAATAGTATGCAATAGTCTAGCATAGGTAAAAGCACAAATATTTAATATCAGGGAGACCAAAATACAAAACACATACTATATTTCAGCACATGTTTAGGACACATCTTGTATTCAAATAATAAATTTCATACTTAAAATGATTTACCATGTAAAATTAGGGGTATAGAGTAAATAGCTTTCTTCTTTTTAATTATTTACAACCAAAATATTGTATAAGCATTTCTTGAACATGTTAAAGGCTTTTAAAATTTTTAATGACTTTTTCCCATTTTACATTAAAAAATCAACTTCAGTATGTCAAAGATGTTAGTGAGTCAAATATGCATGTACATTATTTAAAATTGGACAGCTAGTGTGTTTAAAGTAATTAATGATTGCTAATGTTTGAGCTATGAAGACTTTTTAAATGATTGGCATGGTTGCAGTATAATTAACTGAAATTAATAAAACCAGTAATTGGTTTTGAAACAAGAGCAGTATATTTAAAAATCTACATGGTATTCAATGTACGTACTACTATTATATTAAAATCAAGACCTTCCTGAAAAGGTCTTGATAGGGGAAAGATAATGAAAAAATATATGTATGTGACAAATAAAATAGTATTAATGGTTTACATATAAGGACAATTAAATTTTCTTTCAGGACAGAAAATTTTTACTTTTAACTGATAATTGTACATTTACTTTTCGAGAAACTAAAATACCAAAGAGGAAATATAAATACTTTTTTTTGCATGATTTAGTACATGCAAGTGTCCTGTTACCTATATTTACTCAGGCTTTGATAGTCTAACACTCCTCACCTATGTTCAACATATGCCAGCATCTAAGCCTCTTTCCATGCCAGGCTTTTGAACCTAAATGTCAGCCAGGCTCACGGTCAGGAAAATAGTGAGGGCCTAGTAGCCAAAGAAGACAGTTCTTAACTCATGAAAGAGAAGACAGTTAAACTGATCACCCAAGGATACTTCACTCCAACCCATGCTCACACACTGTATAAAGCAAATTTCTTTATACAATTATTTTTGGTGGGAAAAATATATGGAAGAATTTTACTTCAACTTAATTGTCTGTAGACATAGGGAGCACAAATGGGACTATAGATGACTTTTACTTTCTACTTTACATTCATTTAATGTTAAAAATTGCAGTAGATATTATAATAATGCAATAGTGTATATTATTTCCATCATTCAAAAACGAAGAGGAATAGAAACATATTTTTTAAAGGTAAGAATAATTGCAATAAAATTTTATATGGGATGCCACTAGTGCCTCAAATGGAATTTCTGCACCATGTACATTGAAGTTACTGAGTTTCTCTGATACGACAAGGCTAAGCACAAAATCTGTGAAAAACTCTGTTCTTGAAAAACTCACAGTATAAAGTATAGAATATACATATATGATACTTTTCTTATGCCTCCAAGTAATGAGAGATAGAGTATTCAAATTAAAGCTCAAAAGATATGGAGTAATTAAAATATAAGAGGACAGAATATGGATTTGATGAAAGAATATGTCCTTGTGGATACAGACCACATGAGATGGTGGAATGACTCGACCCACAAAGCAGTCATTAGGTCAGAATGAACCAGAGGAGTAAAATGCACCTAGGAGATAGCAGAATAAGAGAAAGCAATAACAACTCAAGTTTATTGTATTTAAAAAAAATAGAATTGAAGGTATTTGTAAGCACTGTTATCTTCTTTAGTCATAGGAAAAAAACTGCATCTGTGGCTTTGCATGTATGTATTTGTACATGCTAAATATGCATATATCTTTCACAGTAGAATGTTCATCATAATCAGAGAGAGAAGTAAATATATAAATATATTAATGTGAAAACAACTACAAATTATATATTTATGAACACAGAATAAAGGTGTCTAATCCTGATTTATAGTCTCTGATATTATGGTGAGATTCTGGAGTATAAAAGTATACTTTAGCATACTAAGATATAAAAGT
The DNA here is from genome assembly GCF_030028045.1 of Hippopotamus amphibius kiboko. Classification (NCBI taxonomy): domain Eukaryota; kingdom Metazoa; phylum Chordata; class Mammalia; order Artiodactyla; family Hippopotamidae; genus Hippopotamus; species Hippopotamus amphibius. The sequence continues at coordinate 74,941,317 of NC_080187.1, forward strand.
ATGAAGGATAAAAGGGCAAATTGTTATAAGAAGCATGGATAGTAAAATTACTCTATCAGGTAATCATTTATAGAAAATAAAAGTAGCATGTGTCTCTATGAGGAAATCACAATAAAAAATTATAGCCTGGCCATTTTTGAGTTTAAGACATTGAGGAGAAAATTATGATGTTTGAAAAAGTTGAAAGAATTTACTCAGCTTTGTAGGACAGACAGATGGAATCTGTCACCTGGTTAAGCCTCAGATTAGTATTTATACTAGAATCTATCATGAAGATGAGAATATTGAAAAATATTCCATTTGCTGTTAGCTGAAGATATATTTTACATTCATATATTCATTGTTAAAAACACATAGCTTAGAGAATACACAGAGAGCATGGAGCTGCTCAGTGAGCAAAAATAAACTAGTTGGAAATAAAAATATGCACATTATTTAGCAAATATGTAGAGTATTAAGTATGATTTTCCTGCTAAAACTTTAATATAGTTATTTTTTATGAATGCACTGGCTTTTTAATATCTGCATTCTGACAACAGCAATTTATCATGTTTGTGCCAGTTCTCTTGCTTTAGTAAAATACTTCTTTACTGATTCTATTAATGTTTAATTATTACAAAATTTATATCTTATATCTTAATAACTAATTCAGTCACTCATTCAACAATATTTATTTAGAATCTACTATATACAGGCACATTACTATAAACACAGCAGTGAATGAAATATAGGTGGTCTCTGCTACCCCTTCCTATTTTAAATAAAACAAAATTCAGTAGTCTCCAGTTGCCTTTAAAATAGCATACAATTTTATAATGTCAAATTCATTGTTTTTAAGTTAGAATTTCACCATTTACACAAATTTTTGACAGCAGAACACATAAAAGTTGGAAGTGATTATAAAATGTTTTAAATGTTAGACAGTGATAACTAGGATGCCTCTGAAATATTCTGTACTAAAAGATGTTGATTTCTGGGATTCATAGATAATGTTGTTTTGTCATTGAATACAACTTCAGCAAGCTAAACTTAACTGACAAGATACCCTTTATATTTTTCCTAAACAGTAGGCAAAAGAGAGCAAAGTTTCTCATCCTTTTTTTCATGGTGAGATGGTATAAAAGAACACTGAGGGTTTGTTAGAAGTGATAGCTATGAGGAAGAGGAAATATTATATTGAGCTGAGTTCAGTGAAAATAGTAATTAAAATTCATTGAGCATTACTGAGTGCCAAGAAATATTCAAAAAAGCTTTACATCTCTGAGCTCGGTATTATTAACATCCCATTTTACAGATACAGACACTGAGGCAATGAACTTGTCCAAAATGACACAGAAGTCAAGTCAGAGCCAGGATTTAAACATCAGCAGTCTGGCCATCAAGTTTTTCCTTTTATACCATCTTATAATGACACTCAGATTGAAATCTGCTTCTCAGATGCCAGAGGGAGGGCCAGAGAGAACATTCCCAGTATATTGCCTTACAGGCAAGCAGTCAATAAATAGTGAATCATACATGATACAAAGATTAGATTAGCCAATCTCTTAAAATTCCTTCCAATTTCAGCATTAGATGAATATTAAGTTAATGAATTTCACTAGACTGCTAGACCTATAGAGCCAAGATACATTGAAAAGTTGCACTGTGGAAAGAAACCAGTAAGTGCCTGCTTTATAGATAGCAAAATGTGTTTGAGAGAGTCCATTTCCAGCAGAAAAGTCCAAGGGCTAAGAACCGCACCGTCAGTCACATAGCGATCAGTGGAACCCGTGTAACAAAAGAATACCTTCTACTGCTCCATCTCCGTTCTCTGAATCGTTTTTCCAGACTGCTACCCTAGTGAGTGGCCATGGCAACTTTTTTCTTCTCTTCAGCTGATTATTTTAACATCTGTCACAAGCTCTAGGAGACAAAATTACTGAAATTTCTAAGCTTTGAATTTATGGCAGTACATGCTTATTCCGGAGGAACTATTTGTGTGATGTTGTGACCCACAGCTAAATCTAGGACAAGAAATAATTTTATAATTTTATCCTAGAAACCCATATTTTGAGACTAGGATGACATATATAAATATTATTGTGCAAATAGTTGTCATTATATGTGTGTGTTTGTATAAATACATGCTGCATAATGTAGTTATTATAGACATTCTGGTCTTTATATCTTTGCTCATGCTAGGGCCTCTCCGATGTGAAATATTTGGGTGCTGATTTTATTTTTTAAAAATAGTTGATAAGTTGACTGGGGCAGGGAGGGTGGGGGGGAATCGAGGGGGGGGCGTCAAGGAAGGGAGGGAATATGGGGATATGTGTATAAAAACAGTTGATTGAACCTGGTGTACCCCCCAAAAAAAAATAAAATAAAATAGTAATAAAAAAAAAAAAATAAAATAAAATAAAAAAAAAAAAAAAAAAAATAGTTGATAAGAATAGTATAGATAATAAATATACACTTGTTGAAAATTTGAACAGAAGAATGAATGAATGCCACCATTTTATCAAAAGTATCTTCAGCAATCATCTCAGACTTAGGTAATATCTTAGGAAATATCATGAACAGGAATTAGAAGGCTTACTTTAAAGCAGGTGCTTTAATTAAAGGGTAATAAATCAATTGAATTAGTTTTATTTTAATGATTCTAGTCATTAAACTTAAATATTCCTTCCCATCAAGATTCTCATGGCATGGTTCAAAAAGTGTCTCTGACCTTCAAAATCAAACCAGAGAATCTGTAAAGAACATCCTATCCTGGGCAAATGTAAGAATCTACTGTAATTGGAGTTTTCAAAAAGAGTCATGATATTTCAAGCTCTATGTATTTTCCTCTGCTGCTCCCTCTCTGCATAGGTCATTCACTCTCTTCTTTACTTGGGTCACTCTTGTTTGTCTTTGTGAAGTAGCCACAAAAATCATCTCCTATAGGAAACTTTTCCTGAAATACCAGCATGGATTATGTGCACCTTTCTTCTACTGTCAATGAGACCTTATGTGTTCATCTATCCTAAATCTTAGCATATTTGATTGTAATAATTTGTTTATCTGTCCACCTGTCCAGCTGAACTCTGATATCCTCTAGGGCAGAGACCATTTTCTTTTGTCTTTGAAGGGTAAAAAATGTATCTAATAACTGTATATAATTATTTGTTCTTTGATGCTATAGTTTCAGTCCTTCCATAAGTCTCTTTCTATTCAAGGTGTAGGCTATGTTTTCTCAGCATAAAATATAAAGCAAAGGGAAATTATGATGAAGTTGAGAAGGCTATACCAAAGGACCTTTCTAATTAAGGTGGTTTTGGAAGCATAGGTATTTCTTTGGCTATTTATTATTCACCTTCTGAAATTCTCTTCAGCTGATTCTTAATTTAAAATAATTCACTTAATATTTCACTGCACAAAATAATTGATAGTTGCCCTAGTCTAAATATATAACCCAGATTTTTAATTATTCTTCATGATGAAAAATGTCAGTGTGGTTGTGTTTGGTAATGATTAAGTATTTATATTTTGTTCTCTCTCCAAAATTATAATCTAGTACTTTGTTAGCTACCTCCTTAAAACACCATGTTTTGTTGTGTTTTAATTGCAAAGTCCAGATTTTGGTATCTCAATTGAATATCTTGAACAACTAGTCTGTATAATTTATCCAAGTTTTATCTACTGTTGTACCTAACGTAGAAATAGCCTCCTACGACTGTGTGCTCCAGAATTCAGCATAGATAAGCCCCTGCTCGTTAGAGCATGCTGTAATCCTTAACGATCTGAAACTCATCCATGACTCAATAAATTCCTTTTTATTTATAAATCAATATCTGACAAATCTTTTAGAAATAGTGGATGTATATCCAATAATATAATATTTGCTAGCAACTTCATCTTAGTGTCACATTCCTTGGATTACCTTCAAAAACATTTGCAACTGTTAGAAGGTACAGTGCCATATGAAAAAAGAAAAAAAAAGAAAAAAAAACCCTACAGGTCTTCTTTTTTAGCAGGCACTGATCGGCATTCAGTTGGGCTGATAAAAAAAGTCAGCTTGTATATTTGTTTTCCCCTAAAACTCACTGCAGAACATGCCTCTGTTTTCTATACTGCATTGTCTCTGCCCATCTGTTTCCAGCCTCAGTTGTGATGGAAATTTTCATGCAAGTTAGATTCATCTTGGGCTGCTGTTGTCCGAATTTGAGCATATTGCCTCTTCCAACAACCTACCCTTGCAAATACTGGCCTGATTTGGCCACAAGAGCAGCCCAGAAATGCAGGGATGATGCCCCAGGAGGCAGTCCTCAAACAATGGGTAACAGAGGATTTTGGTTAAGAACTGTAGCTTCTCTTTTGTTAAATGAACCATTCTGAAAGGTGTTGTGACTTTTCAACTGTCCAGAGGGAATTTGAAGCAAAGCCTACAACAGTGACCGTGATGATGAACCCTTCGCAGGGCTTTTTTTTCCTTCCTTCTTTCACATGTTGTTTTTTCTCAGAACTGCACCTGAGTCCTTGTTTCAGGGTCCATTAAAAGGGAATCCAAACTGAGATACTCACTCTAGTTGTGCAATACTAAGTGGCAATCATTAAGTGGTAATACTAAGAATCATTCGGAGGCTACGGCTCTTAAAATCTTTGCAAACAAATTGATCTCATCCCTGCTATTTATTTCACAATTTAGTTAACTCAACCTGCATATATATTGGAACAGAACTAAAGCTGTTCATTTAGAACAGTCTTGGCAATCCTTGCAAAATTAGGAGCCAAACACTTAAATTCTTCAAACAAAATATCAGTGATAACACCTGCACCTAATATATGTGACTGTTTGCAATCAATTAATAAGGAATATCTTCTTCAGGCCATTAACAAACATGTCAATTGCAAAATTTTATCATAACTTGGCCCTAAAAAAGTTCATTAAGGCAGGTGATATAAGGAATATTTAGTACTAAAAAGACATAATCATTTACAATCCTAAGTGTCTAAATTTTATAATGGTAGATTCACTGTTTACCCTGAATTCATTCTCCACTTAACCTGGAAATGGAGAACCAGAAAGTACATGCCTCAAATACATTTTTGTACAGCTTAGAAATAGCTTCAATAAACCATGAGTTGACATGACTGGATTTATCTTTGAGCTTCATAAAAAAATTAGAAAATAAATGACACGGTCTTCATTCTTATGCAGTTGTAATGAAAGATATTATCCTTTGTATTATCCACTAGTCCTTATATGAACTTCTACAAGATGAATTAGCTAAGAATTTAGTGTGAATAAGAATTTGACAAACTGTTTTCATAAACCAATAAGCAACTTTTCATTCATGAATGAAATTTTAGTATACTTTTTTTTTCTTTTTCTATTTCCTGCCAGGCAACCCAGAAGTAAATGCTCTTAGTGGTAAGTTGCTTTAGATTAAATGTTCAGTTTAAATGTATTCTGTTTGTAATGTAGAAATATTTTCTTTGTTTTAATTTTTAATGATGCTTTTTAAATGTCACCTTAAACAATTATTACAATAATAGTTAGGATAAGAAAAAAATGTGTTCAATTTTATTCCTCCATTGCATTAGCAATGCATAAGATTTGAAGAGTGAGTTTTTGTTTTTTCCTCACCTTTATATTTAGAAAACATGACTTTCTAAGGATATAATAAATTTGAACCTCCCTGGTTGAAATTCCATTAAAAAAAAATCAGTAAGTGTGCTCCCTCCCTTCACTCTGTTTTGCAGATTATTGTAATAAAATGAGGTATTGGGAGTGACTTCAAATTTATATTTTAGTAGTCTTTTAAAAGTCCTTCATTTAAATCAATTGATAAAATGATGGAGATCTACTACTACAATTTTTTTCTGCTAACCATTTAATAATTTATCTTATTCATCTTCTGTTTTATTAGATTCGCAGGGAAAATATAAAATCTAAAGCAACATGATCTGTCATACTCTCTTTCATCTACTGACCCTCTGTTTAGTTTCCTATCAGCTTAGAGAATACAAAATAACTGCCCATACTGATAGAATCCGTGATAACGATATTGAATGTTGCTTTTGATGTGCATGTGGGAGGAAGCTTTGTAAATTTAAATGAAAACATCAATCCTATGTTAGCAAGATTGAAGAGCAAAAAACTCTAATAAAGAAACAGCAATATCTTTGTGAATCTTTAGAATATGATTTCCAGGCAGTCAAATGATGTATTTTTACTTTTAATCTGTGTGTACTCTTGTTGTTATAATGGATATAATGTATGGGCCAATGGACCTCCATTTTCTACACATGAGGAAAATTTTATTGCTGATTTAATTATACAAAAATACAGCCATGTTATTAGTTGTCTTTTTTTTTTTAATTGGAGTTTGGTAAATTGAAAGAAGATATACTGGAGGAGGATAAAAACTATTTTAAATAAATGTTTCTCACACTGCAAGAGTCAGGAAGTAAAACAAGACTACAATAATAGCTTAAAAATAGTAACTTGTTTACCTTAGGTATTCCTTAGAAATTCCATTTCTCCTTAGAATCTTGGAGTCATTACACACTTCTTCATCTACTACATACCATCTAATGACTTTCTCATCTTCTCTAACCTCCTGAGGTATATTCGTATCAGTTGTAGAAGTAAAAAGTTAAAACTGTGCTAACTATTGTCACAAGTAAGATGACTGCTGTTACCCACACTGCTACAGAATGTTCTTAGAGCAATTTCTAAGACTTCTAACACTGCCACAAAGTTGTCCCTGGCATTACAGAGAAATAGTTTGTATTGTTCTTACTAACTCTTATTTCATCCCTCTCACTCTGCTTCTAAATAAGTCCATAAGGATGAGGTCTAAGGGAAATTGCAATCACACTTTGCTTCTGGCAATTGTTGTTGAACCAAAATCTTGTTGAACACTATTCCCCCTCCCCACTTAAGTCCCTTTAGTATGCTTTTCTATTAATTGTGAAAACAAAAATACTTGTTAAATGTAAAAATTAAATCCATTGGACTTGATCCTCTAATCATCTAGATAGATCCAAAATTTTGCATTACTCAAAGTGAACAAAATAGGCTCAAAATGAGACTTCTTTTTCATCTTGAATATCTTGTGTCATGAAGGATTGAAATTTAAGCTCATAGTTCCTGACCTAAGTGATCATAAAACTGAATAGAAGTTCCAGTAGGAAGAACTCATTTAAGATCTTTATAGTCCTTGATCTGCACTCTCAGCTTCTTACTCAGATTCCCCACAGGTGTTTTCCTGCGAAGTTTTCTTTATGAAATTGTGAATTCCATGAAAGAACTGACTGTATCTTATTCATCACTGAATTCCCAAAAGCCTAGGACAGTGCTTGGTCCATGGTATCTGCAAGAAATATGAGTTGAATACATTTATGGCAATATTGTAATGGGGCCTCTCCTTGAACTTAAAATTATCTGTTACAGGATTTCTCAACCATGTCACAATTGACATTGGGGCTAGCTGATTTATTTTTTTGTGAGGGGATGCTCTGTGCATTGTAGGATATATAGCAACACTCTTGATTTCTACCTAATTGCTAAATGTCTCCTAGGCAACAAAATCATCCTTAGTTGAGGAGCACTGATCTATAGATATATTTGCATCAATATCTCTATTTATCTACCATGTGTATAGTCCACATACACATCCAAAGTTCACAACTGTTATGCCTTTTACTATTGTTGGTATAATCTTTCAGTCTTCATAATAAATTTATCTTCTTTCACTAATTTTTGTTCATTCTATTTAGAGACTTCCTTGGAGATTCTGAAGAAAACAAGTAGGATAGCACTCCTGTATGACAATCCATTTCATAAATTACTGTATTTCAGAAAGAACTCATTAGACTTCTCTTTGGAATAATAAAAGTATTCTCTTATTATAAACAATAACAAAAAACCAATATTAGCGAATATAAAATAGGAACATAAACAAGAGAGAATATTACATAGGGGATTATTGTACTCAGTAATCAGATTACATCCCTGTTAATCTTTAGAATATATCGTTTGTATTGGAATCTGCCTCTGTCAGTCTCTAAATGAAGACTCTTTATTGTAGTTAATAACAGTAAAATCTTCCTTAAAATTTACAATTTTAAAGTGGATGATTTTCTATTTTGTACAATTTCAAATTTAAAACAGCATATAATGAAGTAAAAACATTGGCGGATAGAGAAATTGGATTATAGTTCTTTTTCTTTCACTAATTTTTAATTTAGACAATTATGAATCTTCCTTGGGTATTAATTCTATTGTAAATAATATACAATGCTTAAAAAATTTAGGGGATAGCTTTTACTTTGAACACAAATTATGTGAGCTATAGTATTCTACTTTTGGAATTGAACACTGGAAACTCTATGGACCACTCTTAAGCAAAACAAATATAATTAGTGTAAAGCATTGAAACCATTAAAACTTCTCTGGAAATTTTCTTATGGGCTTATAGCAAATAAGGAAGCATTTACTCAAGAAAATCTACTTCCACTCAATAAAAATTGCAAGAGATGGTAGCAACCCCTCCCGCCCATCTATCTCATAGTCTCTAACCCTTGCACACAGTGTGACAGAAATTCCACTCCAGGCAGGAGCAGCCAAGAATACAGAGCTCCCTCTCTTCCTTCTCAAGGGCTACAGTATCTTCCCAGGGCGGGCAATCAGTCAGTACTTCTCACCACTGTGGAGGAGGCTAAATTCCAGATGAGTACATTTGAGATGTTGGAGACTCCCTCTTGCATCCAGCCTCCAGTCCCAGGAGAGCCTTTATTTCAGGCGCATCATGATAATACTAGGGCCTGGTCACTTTTGCCCCAGCTTGTTAACAAGGAGGAAAAATTTCATGTTGGGGTCAGCAAGCCAGGAAGGCCAGAAGCTCCTGTTCCTGCCCAGTGCCATATTCCAGAAGCATGGGTGTCATTTAGGGAAATGAGCCACTTATCTCCAGCTCCAGAGCCATGGCTCAGAGATTATTTTCCCAGAGTGGGATGTAAGCCTTCAGTATAACAAGCTCTGAGGTTTACTTTAAAAAGTATTTGAAACAGAGTCTTAAGGAAGTTCAAGCCTATAGCTTCTCTCAGAAAAGAAAACAAAACTAAAAGATGGGGAGAGGTTTTGTTGGGAAACAATTAAGTGGAGGTTCTTGAGAGCACAAAAAGTAAACCATAAACCCATTAGTTTTAAAGAGAGCACCAGGGAAATAAATAGCTAAGAAAAACCCTCCTGGGTTCAGAGCATCCTTAAACATTGTGCTCAAAAACTTCCCCTGCGAAGGAAACCAAATTTAAGTGGGTCAGACTGTGGAGCAATTTATGTCAAGTAATGTCAAAAACACTGGAGCATTCAGCTGGCAATTGGTGAACCTAACGTTGAGTATGGTCAGGTAATGAGATGGTCAAGGAGAAGCTTGCTAAAATCACTGACATCCTAGGTGACTGTATGCGTGGCAAGGGCTGTGCCCGCTGATGAGCAACATGAGAGATTCACACTGGCAGAGGTGGTGGTAGATAGACTTTACTAAAAATTCCAGCCAGTCAAAAATAAACAACAACAGCAAGCTCTATTGAAATGGATTAAAATGTCTAGTTGTTGCAGAACATTATGAAGCATGCAACAAGAAAGGGAAATTTGATACATACACAGGAAATATAGCAGGCAACAGGAACTGCTGAAAAGAGGGTGCTGATGTCAGATTTAATGGACAAAGGCTTCAAAGGAGCTCCCACAAATACCTTCAAAGAACTAAAGAGAACAAGGCTCAGGGAAGCAAAGGAAGGTGTAATGATAACATCTCACCTTTAAGATTATCCATAAAGATATAGACATTATAAAAGAGAACCAAATAGAAACTCCAGAGTTGAAAAGCACAATAACTGAAATGGAAAACTCACTAGAGGAGCTCAAGAATAGTTTTGAAATGACAGAAGAAAGGATTAACTGTAGGAAGACTGATTGAAAGAAATTATGCAGTCTGAAGAACAGAGAGAAAAAAGAATGAAGATAAATGAATAGCGCCTGAGTAGACTAACATGATTAGTTAATAATGGTGTATGCAGGGGAAATAATAGTCTATTGACACACTAAACTTTTTCATGGAAGGAAACATCACTCTCGAGCTAAGTGAAAGGAACCTCAAAATTCTCTTTTATTTGAGTCCATAGGTCTGTTTCTTTTCAAGTGAAAAGGTGAGATTGTTCCTCAACAATTGAAAAATTAGGAGATATGTAGCCAAGCAGTTATATATTTATTTAAAGGTAAAAGTCTATCACAATATTAGAAAATAGATATAAAATATTTTAATACATCCGAAAAACAGTTTCAATGTGAAAATTGTAAAGCATCAGAAGTTTGCCAAATATGAGGAAAGCAATGTTTAGTGCTGAATAGATTTCCAGTATAACCAATATCTAAGGAAACCATAGATATAGATATTTCCTATCTAAGGAAATCAATACATACCACCTATTTATGTTCTTTTTGATGTAATTGAATTTCTTATCCCTTGCACCTCTTTTTAACTTTCGTTCTCCACCCACTTTTTTCCATATACACCTGCAAGGACTCATTTTTTTTTCTTGGCTTAGTGATTTAAGAAGCACATATAGAGGTATGTATGCATTTAGTGCATTTTACCTGTGTATACTAGCTATTATCTGTGGAGAAGTGGAGAAGAGAGTGAGTGAGGGAAACAGGGAGGGAAGGAGGGGTGGGGGGGAGGGTTCATTTTATTAGAGCTCAATGATTATATTATGGTGCAAAATCTTTATTTCTACACACTTTTCTGTGATTGGAGTCGAAAGTTCATTCTGCTCTCAGCATCTTTACCACTAAGCAGTTTGGAGTATTGTTTCTAGAATAACAATATTCTCTACAGGACTGAGTCCACAAAAGGCAGAATTATGGGAGTAAATATCCTGTGAAGGAAGCTTTATGTACTTATTAAAAGAAGGCTTAAACTGAAAAACATTTCCGAAAATACAAGTCATGTGTCAGTATCCTATTCATTTTCTTTCAGACTAGCTTGCCACCCGTTGCCACTATCCAGAAAATACAGACAGAATTACTCCCTATATGGTATTCCTTGGGAACTACTTTTCTTATTTTCATGAATGCTGGGGGACATGAACACTGAATGTTTTTATTAAGTTCACAAGTTTACTTGTGGTTATTATTGATAAAGATATTAAAAATGTTATTTTGAGAAGATACAATTCAGCAAATGGTACAGAAACCTATAAAATAGATTACATGGGCCGATTAGCCTTTAATGAAACCCAGCTAAACTGAAGAAGTTGTAATAACATTTCCCTATAGGCACATTTTGAAGGGTTGGGGGAAGGAGCAGCAGTAAAAACAAAGCAAAACAACAGATTCAGAGTCACAGTAAATGCCTTAGAAGTATTTCTCCTAGGAAAAAAGAATGCTGGCTACTAGGCTAATTTCAACCTCTCTTTTCGATAGCAGTGTGATTAGGCTCGTGAACTCTGATGTTAAGTACAGCATTGCACATCTCTTTTCTAATTTATCGTTCTCAGTATTTACTATCACTTGTCTAATTTGATCCCATGCAAATAATAGTCCTCCTCATTCAGAAAATCCAAAGCAAATTATTCTCATTCAAATAAATTTTTCTTATTTAATTAAAAGATCATTATTTTATATTTTAAATGTTCATGTGGAATAAAAATAAAACAACAGCAACAATGAACACACTGTCAAAATAAACCCAATTGTGTGAATAACAAAAACAGAATCTGAGGTCATACAGGTACAACAAGATGCTAAAAAGAGCAAGTCATAGGGTCCGACTTCCCTGAGGTTTAAATCTCTGTTTTACTATTTATCTATGTTTAGAACTTGGAAAAGTTACTTAACATCTTCCATTCATGAGTTTCTTAATTTAAAATGTGTTCATGATCCCTACGTTCCAGGCTTGTGAAGATTTATTCATTCAATAAATAGTTATTAAGTCTATTATATGCCTAATATAGTTCTAGCTAATGGGCATATAAAAACAAATAAATGTAGTTCTCAAAGAGCTTATAGTCTAGAGCAGCAAGAAACAAAAACGTAAACAAATCCATGGACTATCGTGAAACAGCAAGTGTGACTGATATACACATAGGCTTCAGTAGATCCATAAAGGAGGGTTCATTACTTCTAAAATAGCTTTCAGAATAAATATGTCATCCTCCAGATATAGATTAAATGGGCTACCATTAGAAAGCTGCTGAATCATAGTTGTACTTGTAAATGGCAGTTAGTGTTCTTATTTTACAAGTTCAGAGTTTGACAAGGGGAAGGAGTTGGGAGCATGTTCAGTTTGTAACATTGGAATCAGGCCAGAGCATGGGATTGGGTGGAGGACGCAGCAAAGAGGACTTGCTACCAAGGTTCACATGAGGACTGTCAGGAAAAAGAGGACTGCAGAAACTTCTACCATATCCCAAAGCAAAAGGAGTGAGAAAGGAGATCAAAGTGAAGGCTTGACAACTAAGAACAAATAACAAGTTTCAGAGCGTGGACACCCCCCCCTACATCCTACACACATACCCCTTGAAATATTACTAAAGTGGAAGAAAAGTAAGCACGTGGAGGGGCAACAACTATGTAGTTATAGAAAATTTTAGTTATAGAATAATTCCCCTCCCCACCATAAAGCTCCAATGAACAGGTATGCAACAGGCACACCTCTGAGGAGGAAAAAATCCAAGATATTATTTTTAATAAATGTAAACTTTGGACCGTCCTGCAGTGAAATTATTTTTTATGTCGTGCTCCTTCATTTAGGCCAGTCTTTTGCATAATTGCAGATATCTTGGGAAGCGTGCAGAGAGACTGCAAAGATTTCATTCATTTAGCATTTTTATGTAGTAGGCCCATAAATCTGGACCATTTCACCTTGTAAAGAGATGTAAACATCTTGTTTTTCAAATAACCTAGCAAAAGGATTTTGATGTAAATGAGTAATTATCTTTCCAAAGCCTGAGAGCAAAGTAAGAGAGGTCAATGAGAAAATCTGCTGTAATTTAGATTCCCACCTTAGCTTTCAAAAGCCATATGTGCAACTGATGATTCATGTAGGAAAGGACAAAAAGATTGAGTCAATATCTCACTGTCCAAAGCCCGGACTTTGTAAATGACTGTTTTTTTTGTCATGCTTAAAAAATATGCTTGACAGTTTGGATCAACTATCACACAAAAATTTTATTAGAATTATCTTTTACTCTAATGTTAAACAAGTAGATCCAAGTCTGTTTTAAGTAGTTTAAAGTCACAGATATTACCTAGCAAATCTAAATAAGTAGCTTCTAATAAGAGTAAGATTAAATAGTTACAGATTAAATAAAGGATAGATGCATATATATATGCGTGTGTGTGTGTATCAGAACAAGGCTGGGTTCACAGGTATTGTGTGTAGAGAGGCAGTCAGCTCAGCCACCTCTTGAACTGAAAATGAACTGAAATGGTTTGTTCAGTAAAACTATAACGTTTTAGCGAAAACTTTGAAATAGCGTTCCTCATTAAACCTCCAAATATTACTAGTTTTTGTTGTTTTGGTGCTGGTAGCACATTTGTTCTTTAACACAGAGATATAAGTGAGTTCTATAGTGACTGTTTCCCTTTAGATAATTTGCTTTCGTGTTTATTTTTGTTTTCCTTCTTTGATGGCTTACATACAGCATTTGGAATGAAGTATTTTAGGATCAATCCAATGTCTTAACATGTTTTTTAAAAGTATTTGGGGGTTTTAATGAACCCCTTATACCTCATCCCTCCCCCTAAAAAAACAGCTGTAAATAGTACCTTCTTTTGATAACTCCTTGCAGATCTTAGCTACATAATTCTTTTGTTGGATTACTTTGGACAAAATTAGTTTTGATACTTAAATTTATGCTGTAGTTATTATTTTTAAGGTCTCTGCTTTTCTCTGACTGCCAGCATCAACTGAGACATAAAAAGAATCAATCTGTGACTCCTTCATTGAGCTACAGAACAAACAGGGGCTTTAAATATGGGAAGTAGTAGCAAAAGCCACAGTGATTCTGCTTTTATGAAGAAATTCTTCCTTTAGTCCCTGCTACTCTAATAGAAAATAAACAACCTTTTTTATTTCTTCTTTTTTTTTTCTTTTTGTAGTGGGAGTCTCTTCACTTTAAAATCTTCTTTGAGGAATTTGGCCTCTATTGTTAGTTTCTAGCTCTTAAATTACTTTCAGACACTCAAATAAAAGATTTGCAGCATCAATGTTGACACAAGTGGAGCATTTTGAAGTTGGAGTTTCTAGACATGAAATGAGAACCCTGCTGAAGGGAAAATGAGTCAGAAGAAAAGTGAGTAAAGCAGGCAGTCCATCAAATTTAGTTTGTTTGCTTCATTTATATTTAAAATTAAACATTAGAGCCCCTTTTTCTTATACTTTGTATAATGTTGTATAATTAAATTTGTCAACATAGGATTGATAACGAGGTCTGTCATCTTAAATCCTTACCCTTCAAAATAGCTATATTATCTTTCCCAGTAAGGGAGTTTGGATTTTATCTATGTGAGTATAATCTAATCTTTGTATTTTAATTAATACTCTTTATAATTAATGAGCATTTGATATATGATTAACTAGCTATGAAAACAACACAAGTTGTAATTTCAATTGCTGCTCTCTTTTCATGCCAACTGCATTCCAAATTAACTTGGACAGTTAGAAATTTTTTCCTTAAGAAAATTAGGATTCATATTTTTAAAAGAACTTTGCTCCTTGGCCTACGAACTTTGACTACTCGATGTTCTCTTCTTCATATTTGACTTAAAACAGCATCTTCAAAATTTTTAGCACCTTTAACTTCTGCCTACAGGAGAAAGCATTTGCATGGGGGCTGTTTTAGGCCAACCATAACTTGGTGTTTTCTACTAGTGTAAATTATAATCAGCTAGTACTTGAAGGTGGGTAGCCAGGAAATAAGATTCTAGGCCATAGGCTCACAGTAAGCCCAGACTCATCAGGGTTGGATGAGTGAGCAGAAATTACTGCCTGGGTAGGCCATAGGATCTAGTCTATCTTAAGGAATTTCAAGGTCTCAGGGCAAGCATGGTGTAACTGTAGGGCTGACAGTGCTGGAGCTATAAGAATGTATTTTCAAGTTTCCTGGGTTAGAGAACACTCTTTATCTCTGAATGAAATTATTTTTGCCTTGGCATAAAATTGTCTCAAAAGAACATTGTGAACACTTAGACCTACCTTCTTTCAGAAACGGTCATTTTGATTTTTTTCTCTTCTGTAAGAACGATCCTCGCTGATGTCTAGTTGCATGAGATTCTTGATGGGTATTTCATGTTGAGTTTCAAAGCAAAGAGATGGGGTTGGTAGAAGAAAATAAGAAGAAATATTTGTTCACTGAGATGTTAGATGTCTTTCTTATTGTGTTGTATAAGTAACTGTCTAGTGTTCTTCTTATTTATGTCTAGAGAATAAGCCAAATGCCATACTTGCACCAGTGAGAGTTTCACACTATAAGAAAATAATTTATCTTATGCCTCTATTGCTAATTGATTCCTTTTCCACTGTCCTCTTCCATAACAAAAAAAAATTTGCTGCTGCTAGCCTACCTTTTAACAGGTAGAGGGCTCCCTCCTGTGGGCAAGTAGCTGAAACAGTATCCATGGCAACAGACAACTCCAAACCCTGACATCAAATACTGGCTGAGAAATCCCAGAATTATATTAGAAAAAGAAAACAGAAAATGGAAGAGAATCTACGAAAGAGAAAAGGGAACCTGGAAAAGAATGATGATAGGGACTTTTAAAAAATCAATAGAATAATTGCTACAAGGAAGGAGGAAACAGATAGGACTGGATATGTGTATGTCAATTAGATAATGGGAAGGGGTTGGAAGGAGAGGTGAAGGGAAGGATGTGGTGACATGGTAACAAATATGTCGTAAAGTCTATAACCATGACATACTCAGTTATCTAAACACATGATGATAAGTTTTAAGAACTATGAAAAAATGTGATTGTTAGTGCACTGAATACATTAAATATTTAAATAATTACCAGCATTTATATAATGCTCTTCAGGGTATGGACCACTGTCTCATGCTGAGCCCTCATATTTTCTCATGTAAACTCAGAAAGAGATGTTCTTATTTTTATCATTGGTGTTATAATCACTGTACTCATTTTACTCATAAGACTGAGGCACTAAGAATAATAGCAGTTTCTATTTTAAAATGTTATAGGAAGTGATTATTATGATGCTACTATTATCAGGAACTGTGCTCAAAATTTACTAGATTATCTATTTAAATCCTTTAGACAAGCTAATAGCATATAGCAAGTGGAAAGAGTCATAACAGAGAAGCATATTTGGTGTGTTGGACATCCAGGAATGAGGTCCGTGATTAGGAGAGAAGATTAGATGTGTAACGAGGAAATGAAGAAACCCTAACGAAAAAATCCTGATGAATGTTGATGGTACCTTGGATGTCAGTGACTGTGGTTGGTGTAGGTGGAGAGATAGGATAATTTCTAGATGTATTTTGGAGGTATATACAACAGGATTTGCTAATAAATTCTATGTGGGGTATGAGAAGAAGAGAGAAGAAAAGGATTGCTTCAAAATTGTGGGCTTGAGGCCCTTCAAATGGAGTTTCCATTTACTGAGTTGGGGAAAATAATGTGAACATTAGGTTTTAGAGAATCAATAGTTCACTTTTTGTCATATTAACTTGTTCTTTATTACACATCTGTCTTAGTATGGGATGCCCAGAAATCAGAGCCTGAAGCAGATGTTCACATGTTAATATGTTGTTAGGGAGACACTGAGAAGCAAATATTGCGGGAAAGAGAGAAGAAGGTAGCAAAAGAGCAAGAACACGTATCAGGTGCGTAACTCGGCTGACTACTGGATCGAGCACAAGTAATCGCTCAATTGCACAGGATTTCCAACAGGTCATATAACACAGAGCACTAGAGACAGGAAATCCAGGAAGAGGGAAGGAAAGGGAATGTGTCCACCAAAACCCCGACTCCCATCAAAGATTCACCTTGAGGACAATAACTGTTCTACATGTTCAAATTTCATGTTTATGGGCACTAAAACCATGCTGGCATATGCCTCAGTGAGAGCAGGGAAGTTCAGAATGGGAAACAAAGCATATCATGAACGGCAAGTGGTAAAGTGCTGTCTGGTGTTTCCATGTGCAGTCTGTTGCCTCAGCCATTGGCTGGATTAAGATCAAATGAACTCGGTAGCCAAGATGAGAAAATTGGCCAAGTCCCTGGATACAGGTAAGGGTGATATGATATGAAATGAGACACTTGAGGTATCTGTGTAATATTTAACTGTAAATAACAAATAGGCAGTTACATATATGAACTTGGGGCATAGGGCTAGATGCAAGAGTTAAAGATAGATTTGACTAGATAAATACCTGTCATTTTTCTGTGGTTAATGCAAAGTCAGAAAAACAAAGAAAACAGAGTGAGAAAAATATTTGCAGCAGATAATACAAAGTTTTAATTACTTTCATATATAAATAGACCGTATTACTTCATTGAAAATTGAAAATGTTCCTCAATAGGAAAAGGGGAAAATAAAAAATACAAATTGAAATTAACATATGAAAAGGATTCTATTTATACCCTCCTGTGCATGTTTGATGTCATCAGTCTCAATGTTTGGACAAAATATCATGGATTACTTAAATGTTAGGTTTTACATGAAGGGAACATGTGCTTCATATTTTAAGTCATCAATAAAATATCACATGAAAAAGAAAGTGAATTATGATAAATTACTAGACATGTGGGAAGTTATTTTCTTTCTTAAAAAAATTAAATAAAAAACTTCATTGCTTTATGTAATATATTTTTAAATAATTGTCTGAGTAGCCTTGAGTTGCATGTGTGTGTATATGTATCTGTGTTTTGTTTTTGATTACTGAATTTTCAGAAAAGCTTTTAATTGTGATCCTCAGAGATTTGAGCTTGAAAGACTGCTGGATAATGGGGTTTATATTGTCAATTCATTTTTTTGTTTGTTTCAAACTGAAATATATGTAACTTGGTCAAAACCAAGTCAGTTTTAAAGTTGGTCAATTTTAAAATTGTGAACATAGTGAAATTCAGCTCAGTTTAGTTCAATATTTATTGAGCATGTGGTATTTTTGCTTTAAAATATGTTAGAAAGCATTGCTGCCAAGAATTCTATTTTAACTTTGGTCTTTGTTACTAGCCAGGACACTAGTTAGTAAATTACTTCACTTTCTGTACTTCGTTTCTTCATCTATAAACTGGAAATAATACTACTACCCATCTCAAGACCTGGTACAAAGTAAATACTATGAAATCTTATATCTTTGGAATATTTAAGGATAATGTATATACTATAACCTAGCACATAAAAGATGCTCGTAAAAGAAAAACATAATTTTTCTGCATTGGTAATGAATGCTCTACCATCTGAATTACAACGGTTTTATTGGAACTCAAAGTAGGGCTAGCCCGAGTTTCTGTCCTTGGAGTAGTTTTAACAACTCAACTTTATAAAACCATATCTCCATCCAGATACTGGATTGATAAGAGTAATGTCATACAGTATCTAAGTTAAAAGACACTATCTAATATTTAACATGTGTTTTATAATGAGGTAAACTAGCTTCTTTCCTTCTCCCATTGAGATGTATTCTTCCCATATAGGAAAGAATAGTGTCCATTATAATATATTTTCCAAAATGTGGCCATTGGCTTTAAGACCAATCATTGCCCACTCATTTTATTTGTGTCATAGGAAAATAGGAAACAGTTGAGCCATTGCGTCTGTAGAGCTGTGTACTCATTATAAATAGAGACTTACCCTGCATTGGCCCGCCAGGAAAAATTCACTGTATGGGGTAATTCACACTTGGTTATTTTTGTTTGTTTGTTTTACTGCATTGGACCTCTGCAGGAGAAAGAACTTCCTAGACTAAGAGACAGACAAAGTGTCAGAAAATATGAAGAGATTGTTTTCAGTGCACCATGGTATAGGATTTAAATATTCTTCCTTTTCTCCTAATTTGCAGAGAGCAATTAAATAGAAATAACAATAATTTTTAAAATGGAAGGAGGATATTCTTCTTGTATTGTGATATGCCAATGTGAGAATATGGAAACTGAGAATTAAGTGAGAATATAGCAATATGTGTGGTTTATATATGCAGAAAGTATCATGTATATTCATATAGTCAATCTAAGCCACTGAAGATTATTTTGGGCCTTGAACAATGCAGCCTGTTTTGGATTAATGAGAAATGTCAAAACACCAGCTTGGGAGAGTCAACCATTATGGGGCATAGAAAAAAATATCACAGAAGAGCATGCCTGGAGGGAATTGCAAGGATTGACGTATACAAATCTAATCGAGAGAGTGTGGTGAGAGGACTCCCCACTTAGTGGCAAATTAAAGAGATCTACCTCCCATGACTTTCTGAGCCAGTCAAGAAGGATTCAGAGGATATAATGTTCTTATAACTTCATGAGTAGGACCAGTAAAGTATATCTTATTGTTACTATGTTTCTACTAAAATTGAAGTTTATAGTGCCTCACTTAGTGTGAATTACTTTTAAAAATCATGAATTCTCTCATCTTCAGGCATTTTACCTTTCTACTTTTATTTTTAAATAGTAAAGTAGTACTTTTTCTGAATTATTCAACTTGAAAATAAGATAACATTTGGGGATGGAAAAAATGGGAGGTCTCCCTATTCTGGGTGGATAAATCAAGAATTACTATTTTGGTCACAAAAGTCACCAGACAGATTTTTAAACTTTGCTAAAAAGAACTCATCCTTTCCTTAGGCAGGGGGGTGGTGAGGAAGAAAATGTTGAATTTGAAATTCAGAGTGTTTGGGACATAGAATACCAACTGACTATGGTCTTTCTTTCTTCTTCAAAACCTTACCTTGGGGACTTACCTGGTGACGCAGTGGTTAGAAGTTCTGCCAATGCAGGGGACACGAGTTCAATCCATAGTCCAGAAGGATCCCACATGCCGCGGAGCAACTGAGCCCGTGTGCCACGGCTGCTGAGCCTGCGCTCTAGAGCCCATGAGCCACAACTACTGAGCCCCTGTGCCACAACTGCTGAGGCCTGTGCACCTAGAGTTGGTACTCTGCAGCAAGAGAGGTCACCACAATGAGAAACTCGAGCACCACAAGGAAGAGAAGCCCCTGCTTGCAACAACTAGAGAAAGTCCGCGTGCAGCAATGAAGACCCAACACAGCCAAAAAAAAAAATAAAAAAAACAAACACAAAACACCTTATCTTGTGAGTTAGAACAATTATCCAAGTAAACGGGAAGCCAGGTTTAGGTTCCTGACCAACTGTAATAAGTCAAACTGTATCACAGAGATATTGACCAGATGCTTAGAGAGTACAATACAGTGTTCAATAGTTTGAGCGCATTCATTAAAGACATTTCCTTAAAGACTGCAGAGCCACTTTATCTAAAAAAAAAATACTCTTTAAAATGTACTGCTGCTTCCTCTTTCATGGTGAGAGATAAACTGTTGTCCAAATCATATGAATTTCAAAGAACAATTGCTTGCTGAAATACCCGTTGTTTAGTATCAGAATGATAAGCTTTTATGAGTGATCACATTTAGAAAATTATTTAGTACATAATGATTTAATCCTATTTCTACATTGTAGACTAAGAATTATATCATCTCAGGCTTCAGACCTATGCATAAAGTGACTTCAGTGGAAGGATGAATAGCATTTCTTTACATAATGCATTGAAAGGAATATTAAATCTTAGAGATTTTATAAGGGGAAGGATAGATTTGCAAATAGAATTATGTGGCTCTAGTAGTCAGGGTTCTCTACAGAAACAGAAGGATGTGAGATAAATCTAAAAATAAATATTAAAGAAATATTAAGGAGTTTGCTCATGTGATTGTGAAGTCTGGCAAGTCCAAAATCTGCAAGATAGGCCGGGAGGCCAGAGATCCAGGAAAGAGTTGCCTTTGCAGCCAGAGTCCAAAAGCTGTCTGCTGGCTGAATTCCCTCTTCCTTAGGGAAGTCGATCTTTTTCTTAAGGCCTTCAAATGAATGTATGTATGCCTGTAACAGTTATTTTACAAGTTTCATTCTCCATTTGTTTGTTACCAATATATAGAATGCTCTTGACTTTAGATATTGACTTTGTATCTTGCCACCTAATTCCTTGTTAAGTCTACTACTAAGCACTACTACTGCTAATACTACTAGAATCAAAATATTCGGTTGCCCAAAAATTTCGTTAATTTTTTTTCCCATAAGACTGCTCTAGTAGTGCTTAGTTGTCTTTAACTTCATTCAGAACAATTTTGTTAGATTGTGTGTGACAACTGTCATACCAGCATGCATTAAAAAACATCAAAAAAAACTGGTGAATTTTTGTGAAGCCATTTTAACATTACAGATGGAGGAAAAAAGCAACATTTTTGGCATATTATTATGCTTTATCATTTCAAGAAGGTAAAAAACGCAACTGAAACATAAAAAAGATTTGTGCAGTGTATGGAGAAGGTGCTGTGACTGATGAAACCTGTCAAAAGCAGTTTGTGAAGTGTCACGCTGGAGATTTCTCGCTGGATGATGCTCCATGGTCAGATAGACCAGCTGAAGTTGATAGCGATCAAATCGAGACATTAACTGAGGGCAATCAATGTTATACCATGTCGGAGATAGCCAACATACTCAAACTATCCAAATCAAGTGCTGAAAATCATTTGCAGTTTGATTATGTTCATTGCTTTGATGTTTGGTTTCCACGTAAGTTAAGCGAAAAAACTTTGACCATATTTCCGCATGTGATTCTCTGCTGAAATGTAACGAAAACGTTCCTTTTTTAGAACAAATTGTGACAAGCGATGAAAAGTGGATACTGTATAATAATGTGGAACAGAAGAGATCATGGGGCAAGCAAAATGAACCACTGCCAACCACACCAAAGGCCGGTCTTCAACCAAAGAAGGTGATGTTGTGTATATACTGGTACTGCAAGGGATACCTCTATGATGAGCTCCTTCCAGAAAACCAAACAATTAATTCCAACAAGTACTGCCACAAATTATACCAGCTGAAAGCAAAGCTCTATGAAAAGCATCTGGAATTAGTCAACAGAAAACGCATAATCTTCCATGAGGATAACGCAAGACCGCATGTTTCTTTGATGACCAGGCAAAAACTGTTATGGGTTGGCTGGAAAGTTCTGATTCAACTGCCATATTCACCAGACATTGCACCTTCAGATTTCCATTTATTTTAGTCTTTAGAAAATTCCCTTAATGGAAAAACTTTCAAGTCTCTGGAAGAGTATAAAAGTGCCTAGAACAGTTCTTTGCTCAAAAAGATAAAAAGTTTTGGGAAGACGAAACTTTGAAGTTGCCTGAAAAATGGCAGAAGGTAGTGGAACAAAGGGTGAATACATTGTTCAGTAAAGTTCTTGGTGAAAGTGGAAAATGTGTCTTTTATTTTTACTTAAAAACCAAAGGAACAGTTTGGCCAACCCAATACATTTTGTTAATCCCTTAGGACTTTATGGTAGACAATTGAGTTGTCTGTGATTAGGAACAATTTTACTTTCTCATTTTCTAGAGAGAGAGAGATTTATATAAATGATAGATTTCTCTTTTGGTCAAGGTAAACTCTCCCTATTTTAGGACCTGGAGTACTCAGATGGGTTTTTTTTTGTTCACCCTGCTGAACCCTTTTTTTCTGAGTGGGCACTTAATGAAGACCTGTGGGAAATTGGTGATGGGTGAATTCAAACTCTTTTGAGCTTCAGACTCCTCTAGAAACTAAACACTCAAGCTAGTCTTCTGTCAACTTTAAACAATTGTAAAATATTCAGCTAGTTTCTCCTAATTCCTAATGATGACAGCTTCCTCCTTTCTCACTGTTTTGCCAGAGAAAAAGCAGCAGTGGGTGTCTTCTCTACTAGAAGATGATCATTTCTGAATTTTTAATTCATTTTACATTGCTTAGATTCTTAGAGATTTATAGATTGAAGCAAATCTGTAATTTTAGGGGTCATCTGCCTTGTTCTTCCTACTAGGGTGTAAGAAAAATTCCTTTGCAACTCATTACATTCAAAGCAGAAGCAGAAGTATTCTTTTTTGTGGGTGTGTATTTGATCTGTCAAAGACTTTTATAGGCCTGTTAACTTTACACAATAATTTCTTTGTCTCCTTAATTTTTACCAGCGATTGTCTTTTTTGATGCAATTATATAGGATGACAAATATAGACTTATATTATTATAAAACAATAAAATAAATATTTCAATGATAAATGGTATGAAATGTTTGATATTAAATTATATTTGTTATTCCTCATTAAGCTGTGAGGTGCTTCAAAGTGTATCATATTATTATTAATAAAAGAATAGCATATATCAGCAGAACATAAGACTTTAGAAATAGTGCCACCATATATCAGAAATTAATATATCACAAACTTGTTCATTTAGTTTTTCAAGAAAATGTGAAGTGTTTAATTTATATGTTGGCCAAAAAACCCCCAAAGTTAGAACCCTTAGTGTGGGAGCCCAGCATAGAAGAAAAAGGAAAAAATATGGGAGAGAATACACTATAAACATTCACTAAGTGTGGCAAGATTGTAATTTTGCATTTGCTTAAAATCGCATGTGTTTGTACATGTGTTAAAATTATGCTAAGCACTTGAGAATTAGAGTTCTGGAACTAAAAATAAAGGTGCAAGGGCAGTTGGAAGCATGTTGCAGACATTAGGGAAAGCCACTTTCACATGAGCAAAAATGGGGTTGACACATAGAAGAAAGCTAAGAAAATAGAGCAAGTACTTGGCAAACTCAAGATTCACAACAGGACTGTGTGGATTCCAACATGATTGTTTCCATTGCTCTGTAATGTCTGGCACAAATTGTGGAGGGGCCTGCTCTTAGATTGTACCTGCCTAGGACAGTAACCAAGTCCACCTGGAAGTTCTGAGGGGCAGAGGTCACCACTCATGGAAGATTGCTGGTCCTTTATAGCTTCTTGGCAGGTGGCTCTGTCTCTCACAGAGCTTCAGCTGTCTCACTCAGAATCACATCTTCCCTGACTGGGGCCCTCAAGCTCCTATTTTTAAGTGTACTTGGGAGGAGGAAAAAGAAGGGAATTTAATCACGCTGAAATTCCTGCCAGGTAGTAGCTCAAAAAGGAGGAGTGTGTGTGTGTGTGTGTGTGTGTGTGTGTGTGTGTGTGTGTGTGTGTGTGTGTGTGTGTGTGTGTGTGTGTGTACGCGCGCGCGCGAGAGAGAGATGGGAGGCGGTATTCTTTCCAGTTAGGATTATCAAAAAAGCTGTTTTTTCACTGGCAGAGCAGGGGGACTCAGAGGGATCTGTATGTGAACTCCCAGAAGGAACAGTCTAGGTTAAAAGGAAATGAGGCAGAAAGAGGGAGTGAAACTTTGAAAGAAATTACAATTCTCATCTATTCAGGTAAGGAGTTCAATGAGCAGACTGTTCTCAGGTAGGAATAAGTGGATCTGTAGCAATATTAATCAAAGAGCAAAGAAAAAAAGTTCTGATCTAGAATCGTTGAACAATGTTTATTCTGTGAAAAACAGTTGCCTACTCATATTTATGTTCTTACACTCTCCAATAGAGCATACTTTATTGCACAAAAAAGTATTACCATAAATTTACTACTGATGAGGGATGTGGGCAATTAGAAGCCTTCATTTCTGAAGTCATAAGTCCCCCACCCCCCAAAACTGTAGGTCTTCTAGTAGAGGAAAAGCTAGCAGAAACGTCTTAATTTCATCTCTCTGTCATTTTTGTTTCGTGTATGTTCTTATTCTAAATCACTTAGAAGGTGGAGAAGATTGCAGAGGGTGGCTAGAAATCACCCACCCTGACTTTAGATTCTGTTTCTCAGGACAATAGAGCACAACACAGTGTGCCTTACATGTGTTTGTGCTGATGTGTCTGTCCTGGAGATTTAAGCTGCTCTTTTGCCTTTGCTCTTTTAATGCAGTGCCTTGTCAATTTAGTCAGTACTAAAAGACTCCAGTAGAAAAACATAGTTTTAATTAAAGTAACAAAAGAATTATTAAGACAGCATTTATGCATTCATCGTGTTGATTTAAACCATACTATTTTTTGAAATTTTAGTGCAAACAAGAGGCATTTTAATGAATAAATTTACATTTAGAATTCATATAAAACATGTAATTGGCAATACCTGCCCAAAGCAACACATTGTCTGCAGAGGCATATCTTCTAGCAAAACAATTCTTTTGCAGGAAAAAGAAAACAATAGTCAAGGCAGGAAAACATTCAGAGTCTGTGGTATAGAAATGCAGTGAGTGTTTAAGGTAGCAGCAATTTAAAAGGTCGATGACTGGGCTTTGTTCATTAGCATGTAGCAAAATCAGGCTGAACAGATGGAACCCCATCTGCAGGGTGTCTGTATCTGTGGAGTGATGTTCTATAATGTGCTGATATATAAAAACTATAAATAGAAAGCTCTGTAAATTAGTTCCCCTTTTACCGATGTAACTAGTTGAAAATCTTGAAAACCTCAGCTAATTGGGAAGAGGAAAAGAGTATCTATTCACCTTGAGGTCTGTGGTCTTTTCTTAGAGTAGTATTAACATGTTTCCTATCATAGATTTGCCTGTGAAGTTAAGAAAAAAAGGATGGGAAAGAGGAAAAAAAGTCAGATACTTCAAAATAGTTAGGGTCAAAAAGTTCAAAGTGTCTTCTACCTGGAGAAAAAAATCAATTGCAAAATTTTAGTTTATTTAGATGGTAAGACAAAGTTGACTATTGGTTTTAAATTTTTTTTTACCAATCTATGTCATTTTTATTAAGTGGATTGAAAAACCTGTTTTCTGTCAATGCATGAAGAATTTATCTTTGCAATACAATTATTAACATTCAATATTCAAAGATAAATTTTCTGTAAAAGATAGCTCCAATTTCGTACAGAGGTAATCTTCAGTGATTTTATTTTTTTCTAAGGGAAGCAAAAGAAAAAATGATTAAGACATTATAGGAAAACTTACAGTGCAAAAAATTTATTTTATATTCTGTAATTAATAATATTACTTGTGTGTATCTGCACATGAGCTGCGTGACCCAGAATGTTTTACTTATCTCTGTTTGTCTCAGATTCCTCAAATGCAAAAAGCGAGTATGATTATACTTACAATAATCTCATAAGACTTTTATGAGAATTAAGTCCACACATGTAAATTACTTAGACCTGTACCTGACATAAAGAGTTCAGTGACTATCAGATATTATGATATAGACAGTGCTCTTTGTGACCCAGACATTAGCCAAAATTCTCCCCAGAAGGCTCCCCAGGATGGAGCTAGGTAGACATTTGTTACCCCTACATCTAAAAACTGTTTACTGTATTTAAATGTTTTTCTGTAAATATAATGTTCTTACTGTGAGACAGATGTACTGTGGACACCTGAAATGAAGAATTTGCAGGGTGGTTTTGACAGTGGGCTTAGTTAGCATTTTCCTAGTTAGAGTCCTGCTATGATCTTGGCTTTCCTTATTATTTTGGTTAAGGGAATGAGAACCATTCCATGGTTCTTCTGGGGTTTTTGGTCCTTTAAAAAAATATTACCTTCTCAAAAATCTATCTTTCTCTCCCCAAATCTTGATGTCCTCAAGTCTCTCCTGAATTTGTTACATTAACCTAATCTTTTTCTTCTGTCTACTCTTGATGCCTTCCCCTTGCTCTTACACAATAGATTCTTCATGCAGTCAATACTTTCCACGTAAAAGGCACAATTATTCTTATTTAAGGATGAGAAAAAGGAGGCGCAGAGAGGTCAGGTGGACTTGTAAATTTGAATGAGGGCCTATTTGACTTGAAATTTGTGCTTTGCAATACTGCTAAGGCTGTCAATACATGACTACAAAAGGCTCTGCTATTCTAACACTATTGAAAACAGAAAGGTTGAAGAATGTGGTTAGTTTTATTGTCAGACAAACCAATGTACTGGAATAGGCATGTTATGTCCCAAATATCTCATTCCTTAAAGCCTTTTTTAGAGTCCCACCCTTTTTTAGACAATGGTATTGAAACTAAGGTTCATAAATGTAACACTTAATTTTTGCTGATGTATGATGGGAAGGGGTAACTGATTTACATTGTTCAGAAGATCAAGACTTGAAAATCAATTGGGGATGTATATGTTCAAATGATAGTTCATGTTTTAATAAAAATGTAGAAATCTCTTGGAAGATAAGCCATAATTTTCAGTTGGTCCCAGAGAGATGAAGACTGTGGAAAAGGAGAGAAATACTTTATATTAATCATTGCCCTTGAATAAAAAAGAAAACTACATATCCCAATTTCTGTATTCTATAAGAAGTTACAATGACCCTAAAAATTAGAAAGTAGGAGGAAATCATGTATTATAAGAATTGAACTATTTTTTCCTGGAATTAGTTACAAACACTTCTGGAATGAAGGAACTATGGCAATAAATAGGAATTTTTGTAGAATTTTTTTATTCCCAAACTGTACTGTACATTGAATTTTTTCACAGACCTTTTCAAAAACATAGGTACTTGAACCACTCGCCAAATCTACTGAATCAGAATTCTCATTTACAAATAATTATTTTCTACAAATAGGCTTTTAAAAAACTGCTCTAGACAATTTTTAGAAACCCAAAAAAACCTATTTTGATGCATTTATTTTACAATTTGAAGAATAGAATTATAAATGGAAACAATAAGAAACATTTCTGTCATGATATATTATTGTCACTTATGAAAAATGTATATTTTTATTTTTAAATTTTTTTAATGTTTTATTTTTTTATTGGCAGTGTTATTTTATTCATTTCTTCGCTGCTGCACATGAGTTTTCTATAGTTGCGGCAACCAGGGGCTACTCTTTTTTGCAGTGCACGGGCTTCTCATGCAGTGGCTTCTCTTATTGCGGAGCCCGGGCTCTAGGTGCACGGGCTCAGTAATTGTGGCTTGCGGGCTCTAGAGCTCAGACTCAGTAGCTGTGGCACATGGGCATAGCTGCTCCGCGGCTTGTGTGATCTTGCTGGACCAGGGCTCAAAACTGTGTCCCCTGCATTGGCAGGCGGCTTCTTAACCACTGTGCCACCAGGGAAGTCTGTGGTATATCTTAAAGTAAATGTTGGGAAGTTTGGGATTAATGAAATCCAAGTGAACCTCAAAACTTTTGACTAGAATACTTTAAGTATTTCATTAAAAAATGTTAATAAATATTGAGGAATGAGCAGTAATATATATCTGACTCAAAAATAATATTTGGATTTTTTTTAATTATTAGGTTTTATTTAGCAAAACATTGATTTGCTCTGATTTCAAATGTCATAGATTTTTACAACATTGTGCACTAACTGGGCCATTTCAAGCTTGATTTCTATAACACTAATTAATTTCCTGACCCTTGCTGAAGTGGCAAGAGCGTACAACCTTATGAAAGAGAAAATTTTACATTTCTAAAATCTTATTTATTTGGACTCGATTCTAATGTTTTATTTACATTTTGTACAGGGCTTGGCCCAAGCCTCATTCAGCTTTCCTAATGAATTGCTGATGCTCTTATCAAACATATCATGAAAATATATAATATCGTGAAATAAAATCTCCCTTAGATAACAACTTGCTTCAATCATTTTATAAGCAAGCATTTATGTAATAAACATGATGCATTCATTGTCAATATTGATCAAAGCAAGTGAAAGGAAGTTGGTAAAAGTTTGTCACAAGTTTTCATTACTGTGAAATGCTTCTGATTTTTTGTTTAGTGCAATGTAACCTACATATAGAAATGTATATGAAACAAACAGCAAAATTGTTTCACAAAACAAACACTCAGGTACCCACCACTTGAGACAATACATGGAACATTTGTCAGCATCTTAATTTCTACAATTGCTCCAACCTAGTAATAACATTCCTCTCTGAAGATAATCACTATTCTGAAATTTATGGCAACCACTTCATTGTTTTAATATATATTTTAACAACCTGTAGATGTTTTCATAAACAATATGATTTATTTTTGTCTTGCTGACCTAAGAACAAATAGGCTGCTAGATATTTTCCAACAAATATGGATTCTCATGGGTTACAAAAACCCCTCTGGGTAATTTCTTTTACAATATCCTGGATCTTTGCAATAAAAGCAGAAAGAAGGGGAGTTTTGGTTTTGTTAAGTAGCCTTCAGTTGCTGGAGTTGAAGTTTAAGAATTGTGGTGATCTTCCTTTGAGGTGACTCATCTAAAGTGTAACAGAGCTGGTATGCCAGATATTCACTAAATCTGGAATGCACATAATTTCCTATTCCATCCTAATCCTTTTTACTAGAAAGGAAAGGTCCCAGTTCAGCCCATTAATAAACATAGAGTTAAGAGCTACCTAGCTGGAATCAACACCTGGAGGAAAACCAGAATTTTCTTTAAAATTAATCTGAAGTCAGTTGCAATAGTCATGTATAGGTTCATTACATTTTTGTGTGCAAACCTAAATTTTGTTCCAATCAACAGGCTTTGGAAAAACCTTGGGAATTGCTCTGTGAATTGCCTAGTGATTGCCCAAGACTGATTATCTGTTACCAGGTTGTTCTCCTGGTTGTAAATCTGGAAACCTGTCAAGATTTTCCCAATTAGTGGTTTCCATCCAACGCTGAGCCTGAACTTTACCAACAAGCATGTGAACTAGCTGATATAAGTCAGAGAAACCAGGTTGATAAGTTTGAATGACTTTATTAAATTCCTCTTCAAGTCTCTGAGGATCTTCAACTACTTCTGGAGAATCTTTGACTGTGGCTCACAGTTCAGCTTTAGTCCAGAGAATATAAGAAATTAAAGGTTTAACCTCTGGATCCTCAGAAGACAATTTTAAGGACCCAGGCTCTGGTGAGGTCAGAGGAAAAGGAAGTGGGGAGAGTTTCAGAGAAAAAGGAAAATTTGGCAATAGAATTAGTTTGGAGTGATTGAGGGCATAGAGGATGCATAAGCAGTGTAGAAGAAATGGAGGAAAATGGTGCTGGAGGAAGAGGCTGTCCAGGAGGACCCAATGGAAGAGAGACAAGATGGCACCAGAGACAGAGCCTGGGACAGGCCAAGAAAGAAGAGCCTGAGGCTTTGGGAGCCATTTTATCTTTCTTTAATAATTTGTTTGCCTCAGTTACTCTTAAAATATTTTGTGTAGAGGTAATTTTAGACTGCTGGTAATGTTGGGAAACCTCAAAATACCAATCAAACTAAGCATTCCACTTAGTTCTGGAAATTTTTTAGCTATTGTAGTCCAATTCAATTTTAAGGAAATTAAGTTTGGGATTTTAAAAAGTCCCCCATAATGGCTGTTGATATTCTAAATTGCCTTTGGTCAGTTCATTCCATTTAGTTAGAAATGCATATGAGGAAGAATCATTGTTGGCTAAAGTCCCTGAAGGTAGGGAGCCCCTAAAAATATTTAAATAACTGGGATCCATTTTCTTAGAGGTTTATTACTATAGAGTAAAAGAATAATTTTCAAACAGTTTACAGCTCAAACAGCTCAATTTAAACTGTTTGCAAGCTAATACCAGCCAGTTCTCAGAAAACAGCTTGGTCTCAGAGGAACCAAAAGAAAGGCTTTTCAGCCAGTTTCCGGAGAGCATCCCCTACTCCAAAGGAATGGGCCAATGACTGAAAAACTGGTAGAGTTTCTGTGAAGCAGAAACTCTGTCCCTGAAGGAATGGGCCAGTGGCTTCTCAGCCAGTTTCAGTTCAAATAGTCTAATATTGAAATCAGATCAAAGTGCCTAACAAGCCCTCACATACAGAACAAGGCCTTAACCAAAAAGAACAAAACCGTAAAACAGTTCCTGAATAAAGCCTAGAGAGATTCAAATGCAAGAAGGGCACAAGTTTAGATCCAGGAAAAAGACATACCTTCAAACTCCAGGGTCAGTGAGAAAATCAGTGAGCTCAGTGGTTTCAATTCGTGGATATTGCATCTGTTTGTTCACCAGCCCTGCAGCCTTTGGGGGTCTTCTCTTGTCCCCATATGGGCCACCAAACTGTTGTCCTAAAACAAATAGATTGCCAGATATTTCTCCAGAAAAGATGTGTTTCTTTGGGGTCAGCAGAGAATAGCAGCTTGGGGTCTGCAGTCACGGTGAGCCATGTTCAAGTCCCCACATGGTGAGGGAGGGAGAACTCTTTCATGAAGTGGAAAAGGAAGTTGAGAGGGCTATAGTAAAGAAAGAGTCCATGCTTTTCATTGGCTGAGTCCTTGCCAGGAAAGAGGAGGAGTTTTTTTTCCTCTTATTGTACTATGTTAAGATCCTATGGTGTGAGAGCTCCCCTTTCTGGTCTCCCAACTCTAATTAATTGAGGTTTCTCTTTATTACTTTTCTACAGACTGTGTTTGAGTTATACATAAAGAGAGTTACAATATGACATATATTTTTTGTGATGTTTCCACCACTCAAAGTTGTATTTTTAAGACTCAACCATGTTTTTGCATGTAGTTGTAGTTCATTAATTGTCATTGCCTGTATTTCTTTTATGAATATAAAGCATGTTATAGTTTGTACTGCCAATAGGCAGTTGGGTTTATGGATTATGCAGATTTTACTTTATGAATAATGCTGCTAACAATACATGTCTTCTGGTACATACATGGATTCATTTCTCTAGGGGATACACCTAGGAGTATACGTGTAAGATCATGGTGTATGCCTATTGCATGGCCGTGCAATTTTGCTTCTAACAAGCTGAAGTTATTGCCTACACTATTTGTTAATGGCATGGAACTCAATAAGAGTATCACTACTTTAGATACTAGCCACATGTTCAGGATTCTCATAGCCTCCCACACTTCTGACCAACTGGCTACAAGTCCAGAAGAGTTTCCACAGTCTCACTCAGGTTTAAAAAATCATTAATACAACTCAAAGAACTCAGGAAAGTTCTATACGTACAATTGCAGTTTTATAGTAATGGATACAAATCAGGATCAAATGAAGGGAAATATAGGACAAGGTATGGGAGGTTCTCAAATGTAGAGTTTCTGTACCTTCTCCCCATAGAATCAGAGTACATCACTCTCCCAGCACACCAATGTGTTCACCAAGCAGGAAATTCCACTAAACCTCAGTGTTCAGAGTTTTTATTTGGGGGGCTTTATTATATAGGCATCATTGATTAAGTCATTGGCCACATGACCAATCTCAGTGTCTCCCCTTCCTCCCCTTCCTGAAAGTTGGGCTAGCTCAAAGCCCCAGCCTTCTAACCGTATGGTTGGTCTTTCTGGTCAGCAGCCCCATCCTAAATTGTCTATCATAAACACAGATATGATCCAAAACGTTCATGAATAATAAGGACACTCCCATCAATTGGCGACTTTCCAGGACTTTGGACGCTATGTCAGGAACTCATAACAAAGACCAAAAATGTTTTGTTGTTTAACACTTATTTTGTAAATAGTATCAAATTGTTATTGAAAGGAATTGACCAATCCACCCTCTCACAAGATTTTCATGAGTACCTATCCCTTCATAAACCAAAGCTTGTTACTGACTTTTTCCTTTTTTTTTTTCTTTTCTTAAAATTCCACTGATTTACTCATAGTGGTATCAATTATGGTTTGAGTTTATTGTATTTTTTTTTGTCCTTGCCTGATTTATTGCAAATAATTTTACTTCTGTTCACATAGCTGGAGACTGTATTTGTTTTTTCACAATTGCATATGTCACACTGTGGGTCATATTGTCCTTGTAGTCAGCTAAAACCCCTGGTTTTCATCAGAAATTCCCCTCTCTATTTTTTACCAGTGACATTTTACACCAGTTACAAGATAGTGTGTGCAGTTCCCTGTGCTATACAGTAAATCCTTGTTGCTTATCTATTTTATATATAGTATTTTGTATCTGTTCATCCTATACACCTAATTTGTCCCTTCCCTCTCACCATTGGTAACTACAAGTTTGTTTTCTATGTTAGTGAGTCTGTTTCTGTTTTGATTAGATTCATTTGTATTATTTTTTAGATTCCACATATTAATGATATCATATAGTGTCTTTCTCTGTCTGACTTACTTCACTAAGCATAATATTCTCTAGGTCCATCCATGTTGCTGCAAATAGCAGTTTTTCATTCTTTTTTATGGCTGAGTAACATTTCATTGTATGTATATGTGTGTGTATGTATATGTATATATATTCTTAACCTAATTGTTGATGGAAACTTGGGTAGTTTCTGTGTCTTAGCTATTGTAAATAGTGCATGTAGCTTTTCAAATTAGTGCTTTCATTTTTCCAGATATATACCAAGAAGTAGGATTGCCAAATCATATGGTTGTTCTATTTTTAGCTTTTTAAGAAACCTCCATACTGTTTTCTGTAGTGGCTGCACCAATTTAGATTCCCACCAATAGTTTAGAAGGGTTACCTTTTCTCCACATCCTGTCTGATATTTGTTTCTTGTAGGCTTTTTGATGATAGCCATTTGGACAGATGTGAGATAACACCTCATTGTGGTATTGATTTCTTTTTCTCTAATAATTAACAATGTTGAGCATCCTTTTGTGTGTCTTTTTAGCCATCTCTATGTCTTTTTTGGAAAAATGTCTGTTCAAATCTTTTTCACATTTTTTTCTGGATTATTTGTTTTTATGGTATTGAGTTGCATGCACTGTTTATATATTTTGGATATTAACCTCGTGTCTGTTGCATAATTTGCAAATATTTTCTTCCATCCTGTGGGTTGTCTTTTCATTTTGTAGTTGGTTTCCTCTTCTGTGCAAAAGCATTTAAGTTAATTAGGTCCCATTTGTTTATTTTTGCTTTTTGTTGGCCTTGGGAGACTGATCCAAGAAAATATTGCTATGATTTATGTGAAAGAGTGTTTGCCTATGTTCTCTTCTAGGAATTTTATGATTTCATGTCTTACATTTAGGTCTTTAAACCATTTTGAGTTTATTTTTATTTATAGCTGAGGGAATGTTCTAATTTTATTGTTCAACATTAAGCTGTCCAGTTATCCCAGCACCACTTGTTAAAGAGACTGTATTTTCACCATTATATATTCTTGCCTCTTTTGTTGTAAATTAATTGACCATAGGTGTGTGGGTTGTTTTCTGGGCTCTGTATTGTCTTCCACTGATCTATGTGTCTGTTTCTGTGCCAATACTGTATTGTTTTGATTACTGTAGCTTTTTAGTATAGTCTGAAATCTAGGAGAGTTATACCTCCAGCTTTGTTCTTTTTCCTCAGAATTGCTTTGGCAATGCAGGATCTTTTGTGGTTCCAGATAAATTTTAAGATTATTAGTTTAGTTCTGTGAAAAATGTTTTGGATATTTTTCTAGGGATTGCATCAAATCTGTAGATTGCTTTGGATAGTATGGCCATTTAAATAATATTGACTATTTTACTCAAAGAGCAGCCTTATCTTTCCATTTCTTTGAATCACTTTTAGTGTCTTTCATCAGTACTTTGTAGTTTTCAGCATACAGGTCTTTCATCTCTTTGGTTAAGTTTATTCCTAGGTATTTAATTTTTTTGATATAATTTTGAATGTGATTTTTTTCACTTTCTCATATTTCATTATTAGTGTATAAAACTGTAACAGATTTTTGTATATTAATATTGTATCATACACATGTGCTGAATTCATTTATGGGTCTATTAGTTTTTCAGTAGAGACTTTAGGATTCTCTATATAGAGTATCATGTCATCTGCAAATAGTTACAGTTTTATACCTTCCCTTCCAGTTTGGATACATTTTATTTCTTTTTCTTGGCTGGTTGCTGTGGCTAGGACTGCAAATATTATATTAAATAAAAGCATTGAGAGTGGGCATCCTTGTCTTGTTCCTGAATTTAGCAGAGAGTCTTTCAGCTTTTTACCATTGAATATTATGTTGGCTGTGAGTTTGTCATAAATGGCCTTTATTATGTTGAGATATGTTCCCTCTGTACCCACTTTGATGAGAGTTTTTATCATGAGTGGATGTTGAATGTTGTCAAATACTTTTTCAGTATCTACTGAGATAATCATGTGTTTTTTGTCTTTCCTTTTATTAATGTGGTGTATGAGATTGATTGATTTGCATATGTTGAACCATTCTTGTGACCCTGGAATAGATTCAATTTGATCATGGTATATGACCCTTTTCATGCATTGTTGGGTTCAGTTTGCTAGTATTTTGTTGAGGATATTTGCATCTATAGTCATCAGAAATAATGGCCTGTAATTTTCATTTTGGGGCTATTTTTGGCTCTTGTATCAGGATAATGGTGGCCTTATGAAATGAATTTGGGAGTGTTCTCTCCTCTTTAATTTTTTGGAATAGTTTGAGAAAGATAAGTTCTTTATATGTTTGGCAGAATTCCCCAGGGAAGCTATCCATTTCTACACTTTGGTTTGCAGGGAGTTTTTCTACTACAGATCCTATTTCACTTCTAGTGACTGGTCTGTTCAATTTGTCCCTTTCTTCTTAACTCAGTCTTGGCAGCCTGTATGTATCTAGAAATATGTCCATTTCTTCTAGGTTGTTCAATTTGTTGGCATGTAACTATTTGTTAAATTCTCTTATGATTTTTTTCTCTTTCATATCAATTATTATTTTTCCTCTTTCATTTCTTATTTTGTTTATTTGGGTCCTCTCTCTTTTCTTCTTGGTGAAACTGGCTAGAGGTTTATCAGTTTTGTTTACCTTTAAAAACAAAAAAACAAAACAGCTATTGCTTTCGTTGATTTTTTTCTATTGTTTTTTGATCTGTGTTTTATTTACTCTCTGATCTTTAATGTCTCCTTCCTTCTACTGATTTGGGTTTTGTTTTTCCTTATCTAATTCTTTTAAGTGTTTGGTTAGGTTGTTTATTTCAGACTTTTTCTTGTTTCTTGAGGAAGGCCTGTATCACTATAAACTTCCCTTTTAGAACTGCTTTTGTTGCAACCCGTAGATTTTGTAAGTTGCTGATAACATTTTCATGTGTCTCGATGTATTGTCTGTTTTCTTCTTTGAATTCAGCATAGAGCCATTGGTTTTATAGAAGCATGTTATTTAGTCTCCATGTGTTTGTTTATTTTTACTATTTTTCTTTCCATGGTTGATTTCTAGTTTCATACCAATGTGGTGAGGAAAGACAGTTGAAAAAATTTTTATCCTCCTAAATTGGTTGAGGCTTGTTTCTTTTATCTAGTATGTGGTTTATCATGGAGACTGCTCCATGTGTGCTTGGAAAGAATGTATAGTCTACCTTTTTTGGGTGAAGTGTCCTGTAGATATCATTTAAGTCCAAATGAACTCTTGTGTCATTGAAGACCTCTGTTTTATTGATTTTCTGTCTTGATGATCTGTCCATTAATGTCAGTGGGGTGTTAAAGTCTCCTAATATTATTGTATTATTGTCATTTTCTCTCTTTAAATCTGTTAGTATTTGCTTTATGTATTTAAGTGCACCTGTATTGGGTGTGTAGGTTAATAACTGTTATATCCTTTTCTTGTGTTGATCCCTTTATAATTGTATAATGCCCTTCTTTGTCTTTTGTTATAGCTTTTGTTTTAAAGTTTATTTGTCTGATATATGTATTGTTATCCCTGTTTTTTGTTGTTTCCTTTTGCATGAAATATTTTTTTATTCCCCCGCTTTTAGTCTCTGTGTGTCTTTTGCCCTGAAGTGAATCTCTTGTGGGCAGCACATAGAAGATTCTTGGTTTTTTAATGCAATCAGCCATCCTATGTCTTTTTATGAGAGTATTTATTTCATTGACATTTAAAGTAATTATTGATTGGCATATACTTATTATTATTTTATTCCTTGTTTTCATGTTATCTTTGTAGTTCTTCTTTCTATATTTATTCTTCTTTTTTCTTTTCCCCGTTGTGGTTTGGTGATTTTCTTTTCTTTCTCTTTCTTTGTTTCTTTCTTTCTTTGTTTCTTTCTCTTTCTTTATTTCTTCCTTTTTGTATCTATTGTAGGTTTTTGATTTGTGCTTACCATAGGATTCATATATGTTGACCCATTGTTATATATACTTGCTTTAAATTGATAATTATTTCAGTTCAAACACATTCTAAAAGATCTTCATTAGTAGCACAGACATATATATACTACCAACTGTAAAATAGTCAGTGGGAAGTTGTTGTATAACAAAGGGAGTCCAACTCGAGGATGGAAGATACCTTAGAGGACTGGGGCGGGGAGGGTGGGGGGGACTTGAGGCAGGGGGAGTCAAGGAAGGGAGGGAATATGGTGATATATGTATAAAAACAGATGATTGAACCTGGTGTACCCCCAAAAAAATAAAAAAAAAATAAAAGATCTTCATTTTTACTCCCCTCCTCCACATTTTGTGTTTTGATGTCATATTTTACATCTTCATGTTTATCTCTTTGTGGTTTATTGTAGTTATAGTCACTTTTACAACTTTTTTTGTCTTTTTTTTAATCTATGTACTGGCGTAAGTGTTCTTTGATCCTTGCTATATATTTACCTTTGCTATTGATATTTTCCCTTTCCTATAGATTCTTGCTTATTTTCCATTTAGAGACAACTCTTCAACATTTCTTTTATGATAGGTTTAATATTGCTAATTTCTTTTATTTTTTGCTTGTCTGAGAGAATCTCTCTCCTTCTATTCTAAATGATAAGCTTGCTGTGTAGAGTATTCTAGGTTGCAGTTTTTTCACTTTCAGGACTTGGAATATATCATACCACTCTTCTGACCTCAAAGTTTCTGTAGAGAAATCAGCTGATAGTCTTATGGGGACTTCCTTGTATATGAGTCTTTGTTTTTCTCATGCTGGCTTTAGAATTCTCTCTTTAACTTTTGCGTTGTAATTATGATATGTCTTGATGTGTGTCTGTTTGGGTTCATCTTGTTTAGGACCCTCTGTGTTTCCTGTACCTGGATATCTATTTGCTTCTTTAGGTTTGGGAAGTTTTCAGCCATGATATCTTCAAATACATTTTTGATCCCCTCCTCTCTCTTCTCCTTCTGGAACCCCTATTGTGCTTATTGGAATGTTTTATAGTAGCCTATAGACATCGTATTTTGCTTTCTTTCCTTTTTTAAAAATTGTTTTTCTATCTGCTGTTTTGGTTGGGTGATTTTCATTATTCTATCTTCCAGACCACTTATGCACTCTTCTGTGTCATTTTGTCAACTATTAATTGCTTTTAGATTGCCTTTTATCTCAGAAATTGAATTATCTATTTTTGATTTAGTCATCCTTATAGTTTCTACTTCCTTGTTAAAATGACCTATGTTTATATTAATATTCTTTCTTAATTCAGTTAGCATTTTAATGACCTACTTTTAAAATTCAGTGTCTGGTAGACTAATAATCTGTTTCATTATTTTTTTCAGGTGTTTTCTCTTGCTCTTTTAATTGGGAGTAGTTCCTCTGCCTGTTCATTTTACTTTATCTCTCTATGAATTTAGGTGAAACAGTTATCTACTGTGGTCTTAAAGGGGCGTTTTATGTGGGAGCATCCCTGTGTAGACTGTGTGTGCCCAGTGTCTTTGGTGCAAGGGTTGAATTTGATGTAAATGGAAGCCACGTCTTTCCTCAGTATATGCTGGCCACTATCACCCTGATAAGGAGTATGGTTGGTGTTGGAGCTGCAAAAGCCTGCACAAGGTGTGAGGTACAACTTCCCATCTGCTCTATGACTATTACCATGCTGTTGGGGGGTATGCTCCCCAGTTGCTAGAGTGTAATCCCCGTGTATTGGGCTTGAACAGATTCTGTTTGCTTTAAGTGTGTGTTTTTTCTTCTCCCTACACTGGGACCTTTGTCCCAAAGGAGGGGAGTGCTGAAATAAGTGAGGCTTATGTGCTCACAGAGGTCTAATGTACTGTCTGTGAAGGCATCAACTCAGACATAGCCCAAGATAGCATTCTTTCTCCTGTTGTAGTGCAAGGTTGTGGCATGGAGTGGGCAGGGTTGAAGTGTTCACTTAACTGGGAGTGTGGCTTGTGGCATGTTGGTTGCCAGAGCTCGAGGGCTGCTCTGCTGTCAGAGGTCTGGGCTGACTCTGTGGGGTGCAAGACCACACCCCACACCCCTTGACCATCTCTGCTTTGCAAGATTGAGTCTTTTTCCAGGATCTGACTGTCCTAGATCCTACACCAAGCTGCATCATAAAGTGAGTGGGGTCAGGGTATCTGCCCAGCTTGAATTGGGGAATGTGGTGCCGCTAGTGCAGAGCCTCTAGTGCAGAGCTCTCTCCATCCTGTCTGTTGGCAAGCCAGCACCTGTGCAGTTCCTGTGAGTGGAGCCTAGGCTTTTCCAGCCCCAGCCCTTCTGTTTGTCTCAATGGTTCTCCCAGAAATCTAGTGGACTTGTCTCCTCTGTGTAGGACCCCAGGGACTGAGATGCCCAGTCTGTGGCTTGACCTACTTACTCCCCAGGGTGAATGTCCTGTGCAATCTTCATTTTTCCTCTTGGATTCCCTTCTAGGGGCACAGGTTCTGAATTTTTTTTTTCCCCCATCCTACATGGTTACATGGGAATCTTTCTTGCAACCTTGGTTGTGTAGAAGTTCTGCCATTTTCCAGTTACTTTGCCATGAGAATTGTTCCACATGTAGATGTATCTTTGATATGTCTGATGGGGTGGGGGGGGGATGTGAGCTCCATGTCCTCTTATTCTGTCATCTTGATCCCCCTCTTATATTTTTCTATTTACTAATGACATTGTATACCTTTATGTATATTTAATGTCCCTTTGGGTATTTTCTTTCATCTTTTGTAGGACACTGATCAATCTTTTTCTTCTAGGATTTCTATCTTTTAAAAATTGATTTGTGGGCTTTATATATTGGTTATATATTATATGACATATATTGTGGTTGTAAATTCTTTGTAAGTTTTGTGTGTTCCAAATATATTTGCTAATACTGAAAGCTATATTTACTACTATCTTTAGTTGAACAGAAGTTCTAATTTCAATATGGTCAAATTTGTTAATTTTTCCTTTTGTGCATTTTATGATTTTTTTAGTTATGTGTTCCTGCTCTTCATGCATGAAGATAATCCCTTATATTTTTTACCCAGAAAATTTTTTTTTGTTTTACTTTTTACATTAGGATAGTAATGGAAGTAATTTTATGTGTTAGAGACATGGTCATGATATTTTTAATATGGAAAAAGAATTACCAGTTCAGTCATTCATTGAAAACATCCTGCTCCTCATATCCATGCAGTATCAACTTTTATGATAGATCAAGTGTCATACATGGACAGCTTTGTTTCTGGTCACTATTTTCTGTTCCATTGATTATTTTATCAATGCTTTGGCCAATGCATTATGTGTTTTACCTTTTTATTTTTTTCACATTTTGAAGATTGTCTCAGACATTTTTGACCTCTTACATTTCCACAAAGATTTTAGAATCAGCCTATGAATATTTACACACACACAGAGTTTTGAGATCTTTAGGAATGTGGCAAAAATTGACAGCTTTACATTATTAAATCTTCTGACTGTGAAAATGGACTATCTCTCGGTTCTTACTTGAAATAATCTTCACTATCCGATTGAAAATCTGAGATACTTAGGAGATTTAAAAATTTTTTTAGGATTATCCCAATTTATCTAAGCTTCCATTACTTGTAGCAAAAGTTCCAATCTGGTGTTACAAAGTTGTTCAGATTTTAAATATATTTTATAATGATACTACTCTTTCTACTCCATTTTTAAAATTTCATGTTGTTAAATAAAAACAATTCTGGACTTAGATAAGGAGAGATTTTATTTAAAAGTAAGACTATTGCAATAGGGAGAATGCTCTATCAGAAATATGCAAGTGTCTCAAAATCAAACAGGAAAGGCTTTCTTATAGGTAGGGAGGGGTGGGCAGTGCTTTAGCAGTAACTTTTAAAGGGAAGTTGGATAAGCAAAGGAAAATAACCAGTGGGGCCTGAGAGAAAAAGTGTCACACTGTGGTTAGTCCCTTACAATAAGCTACTAAGGGGACACATTCTGATTTTTTAGTGCTTGCCCAGGGCTTGGGGGAAAGC
This sequence comes from Hippopotamus amphibius kiboko, assembly GCF_030028045.1. Classification (NCBI taxonomy): domain Eukaryota; kingdom Metazoa; phylum Chordata; class Mammalia; order Artiodactyla; family Hippopotamidae; genus Hippopotamus; species Hippopotamus amphibius. The sequence goes on from NC_080187.1 coordinate 74,982,341, forward strand.
AGGGTTCAGTGAACTGTAGTTGAGTGGAAAAGCCTGCCTAAGGTTTGGTGAAGATAAAGCAGAAAGTAAGAAATAGGCCATTGTAAATGCCTAGTTGTGTCTCTTTCTAACCCTTCTTGGAAATTTTTCATAACCATTCTGCTCTCATGGCATTCTGACTTACTATTGTTCATTCATAAGCGTGTTCTCACCAAACAGTTACAGAAATGTCCTAGGTGCTGTGCAAGGGAGGGGTAGGCAAAATCTTCTCTATTTCAAAGGGCTTTTGTGTCATATGGGGGGAATCCATCTGAATTTATCCAGAGAGGAAAATGAGTCCGGAGGCATAATAAGATGTTGTATAATTGACCCCATAGATCAGCCTGAGAGCAAAGGGACTGAAAAAGTTGTATTCCTTACTATCTAGATGTAATTATGTCTAAAGTGCTTCACATGTTTGAAGCCATTGTTCTATCAGTAGATGTGTAAGCTCTGAAGTCACGAAGGAAGTACAAACAATTGAGTCCAATGCTCTTTGGCAATAAAGAATTACCGGTAAGTGGATTATCAGCAGTCAATGGGCTTTACATGTGTGGTGAAAAGGTAATTTAGAGAAGATTTCTTCCCATTGCTATTTGAAAGTACCTTCTTAAATTTAATTCAATCCATATGTGATAGAGTATCATATTTCCATATATATTGGCTGCCTTATCTTCAGTTATCTTTCTATAACAAAATAATAGAAACATCATTTAAAATATCTACAGTGGAATAGATTTTAGTTTTTTTTTATAAATTGGGATTCTAATGAATTGTGATGTTAGAAAACAATTCTTAGGCAATATTAAATGAATATTTTCCTAATTAATTACCAACTTGCTAGGTGTAGAAATTCAGTGAAAGGAAATAAAAAATAGGTACACATTTATGGTTTGAGAAACTGTATGGTTGTTGGTGTTACCAATCAGGAGACAACACTGGAAAAACATTGTTTTGAAAAGGCTAATAGGATGTTACAAGTATGGATTTAGGACTCAAAAGAGTATAAAGGAAGTTAAATAATGGAAGAGATGAAATTAGCCAGGGAGCATAAGAAGTGAAAAGAATAAAAGTATAAGAAGAAAAAGAGATTAAAGCTCTAGGAAACACTCAAATGTCAGGACACTTGAAGATCTTGAAAGAAACTGAGCCAAAGTCTAATCAGGAGGAAAACCAGGGATGCTCTTTTGATTATAATAGACCCAAAGAAGTTGAGAGTATCAGTGCTTAAATAAAAAAAATCAGAAGATACAGACAAGTAAAATAAGGGTCATCATCATAAAAGTTCCACAATGTCAAGATCTTAAAAGTAAGATAGATTCTGTTACCCAATTTTAACCAAACTATTACAAAGAGGATCTGAAATTTAAAAGTATTTTTATCCACTCTTGGTAGAACCTTTACTTTACATGAAGAGATTAATATAGTAGTGCTTAAAGAAAATAAATCTAAAAACAAATGAGTTAATTTTTATTGAATGAGTGTCTATTGATCTATTTTTGGTGTCTTTGAGTATCTGAACCAATCTAAATGTAAAAGTACTTTGATAGTTGAGTAGGTTATTTGTAATGTTTTGTCCGCTAAGATCATATATATTCAAGGATTGCCCTGGATTGCATAAATCTGTCTCTGCACCAAATTGTATAAAATGTAGCAATAATAATACTTTTTCTAAGATTTTTCTAAATCACCTATATTTTTCCTTACTGAAATAATAAAAGACCAAAGCATTCAAATAAAATCCTTTCTCTGATTAAAATGAGATAATAAGCATGAATTTCACACTCTATTTTGAGTAATGAGTTGGAGAAAAAATCTTAAAGCCACATCTTCGCTTTTTCAAACATGATGGGCTGATCTCAATCATCAGTGTTCTTTTGACTATAATTCATGTTTCTGATTAGCATCAGGAATGTAGGGAGCAGAGGACTAGACAGAATAAGTTGTAGTTTAATAATGTATTATGCCCTCTGAGGTTATGCATTTTTCAGGGTTGCTTTTTAAGAGAACCTATATTTTTCCTGGAGTTACCTCTAGGTTCACTGCCACTGAATGAAAAGATACCCTACTTTTGTAGCAGTCATTAAGATTTCATCTCTAATTTCACATGTTTTTAATACAGGTCAAGGAACCACTACCTGTGAGGTCAGGGAGTGTTGTGACAAAACTTAGACCAAATTAGACCTTGGTCCGAAATCTTGTCATCAATTTTGAATGACATTCCTAATGAACACACATCACTCATTGATTCATTTGTGAGGCTTCTTTAGATTCATTCTCTGGCAGGAAGCTCTGGTATACAGTGGGACATGATTGAAGCCCCTTCATCTCTCCTACAATATATTATTTAAAAATGTCAAACTTGTTTTGCTATTCCTGTAATATAAATGGCTCAGGATGAACTGCTTATTTATATACAGAATCACTCCTTAATAATTTTGTAAAATTATGCGCTGTGACACTGCCAGTAAGAAAAGGGATTGTCTTTATGCAGAGTGTGTTCTTTTCTTTCTACCTTCTCTTGACCACGTTATCATAGTTATACTGCTGCATATTTTCACTTCCGTCTTACAATTTGAAAGAAAATGAAAAGGCTTAATAAATAGTGAAAATAATATTAGCTAATTTTTTTCATCTCAAAAGAGATTAGTTGTTTTTTTTTTTTTTCCAATCAGCGTAACAGTCGAAAACCACAATAGAGTTTGGGGTTATTAAGAGGGAGAGAAATCTGCTATTGCTACTTTTGTTTGACTCAGGGTCCCCTCCTGTGATCCTACTCACTTCTTGTAAAACATTGGACCTTCATGATATATAAGATCAACCCACTTGCTCAAAGAATACACCAGAAGTATCCTGAAGCCCCAACATCTTCATAAAGATGATATCAGTTATATCCATAACTACTCTCTCCACTATTTATTATAATCATTTTATAAATATTGAATCTCTCAAATCAGATATTTAACAATACCCTATAATAAATAATCCAAGTCAGTCTAGAACATAAAACTACTTTGATAGTTGAGTAGGTTATTTAGTAATGTTTCATCTGTCTTCCATGAGGTTGTATATAATCAACGATTGTTCTGGATTGCATATATCTGTGCACCAAATTGTATAAAATGTAGCAATAATAATACTTTTAAGGTATTTCTAAATCACTTATATTTATTTATAATAAATAGAAGTCTAAGAATATTTTAAAGTGAACAAAATGCATATCATCGCCAGATGTTTGTAGCTGAAAAACAATATCACACTTAGTCCTAAGGAATAGGGCACATCCCATAGTCTTGCACTTCAAATGGCCTCCATATATTACATGCAAAAATACATATACATGTACATCTCCCATGTTAAGTTACATCTGGCTATCCTTGTCTCTTAAATATGACAGAGCACTTACACAGAGCAAACTGTCGTCCTAGACATCTTTTCTTAGCAGCAAAGTTCAGTCATTTCTGAGAACCACTTCTCCCTATCTCTGACCCAATAGCCTCAAAATTAGAAGTGTCTGCATCAGAACGGCCCTTAGTATGGTGGATTGTTCTGCCACAGAGACAGACATTGCTTCTGATCATGAGAGGTTTCTAGCAACAGATCCACTAAGGTCAAAGAATAAAACAAATAGTAAATACAAAACTAGAACCCAAGAACACAAAATTTGAAATTTTTTAATAGAGACCATCCAAGAGGTCATCTACTTATAGTTTTGAACATATGTTCAAAACATAATGAGGAACAAAGTAGCCAAATTCTCTCTCTCTCTCTCTCTCTCTCTCTCTCACACACACACACACACACACACACACACACACACACAAAGAGTAAGAGACACTAAAAAAATTACAAACAACCAATAGTTAATGCCAAGGTAATTCCAATGACATGATGTTCATAAAATATTGTTTAGTTTTTAGCCAGTAGTGATAATGATTGGCTAGGTCTAATTATGTTTGTATTTATTTTGCATAAGATTTATTAAACTTCTTAGATATATATATCAAAATTTTTTTATCAGATTTGAAAAAGGTGAGGTCAATTTTTCCCAAGTTCACTGGGGTATAATCCTTGTTCCTAAAGTGTTGTCTTTCCTTGGTTTAGGTTTTAAATAGATTCCCTTGGAGTATGAATGAGAATCCTCTGCTCTCAATGAACTTCAAGCGTCAGAACATGGCTTAACTTCTCATATCTCTGTTCAGCTCTAAGACACATTACACCATGCTTAGTCATACTGCTTAGTCATACTGCCAGATCATTTCTGAAATACTTTAGTCATACTGCTTAGTCATACTGCCAGGTCATTTCTGAAATACTTTCACTGCCTATTCGTAAATTTATTTATTTATTTATTTATTTATTGTCTGTGTTGGCTCTTTGTTGCTGCATGTAGGCTTCCTCTAGTTGCAGAGAGCAGGGGCTACTCTTCGTTGCGGTGCACAGGCTTCTCATTGTGGTGGCTTCTCTTGTTGCAAAGCATGGGCTCTAGGCACATGGGCTTCAGTAGTTGCAGCACATGGGCTCAGTAGTTGTGGCTCATGGCTTAGTTGCTCTGTGGCATGTGGGATCTTCCTGGACCAGGGCTTGAACCCATGTTCCCTGCAATGGCAGGCGGATTCCCAGCCACTGCTCCACCAGGGTAATCCCCTTTCACTGCCTATTTGCATGCCATATTTATTATTTCATTATGAGTCTGCAGCTTTGAGTCATCCTTGCCTTGCTTTCCTGTGTCAATCAAAGAAGAAAAGTAAAATGCCTCACTGTCATAGTTATATCTAGTTCAAACATGGCTACCAGGTTTTGAGAAATGATAGTGATAAAATCAGTTGCTACTTTGTCACCTTCTAGGTATTCAAGTGCTAAATATTTACATGAAAAAGCTGTTAGTAACTCCTAGCCCTTAATATGACCCCATTTTTATATTAAACAGAGAATTTAAGATTATTAATTCCCTCCATGATTATGGAAGTAGATTTGGCTACTTTCGTAGATGCCCATGTAATTGCAACACCAAACATGACATAGAATATGTCTATTACCCCACAATGTTTTCATTATGCCTTTGCAGAAAATCTGCATATCCACATATACACACACAATAAGGTAATCACTCATCAGATTTCTGTCACTGTAGCATAATTTTGCAAGTTTAGAACTTCATCTTAATGGAATAATAAAATATGTACCCTATTGAGCAAGGATTATTTCACTTAAAATATTGGTTTTGAGATTCATCCATGGTATTTCCTATGTGTCAGCAGTTCATTTCTTTTTCTAGCTCAGCAATATTTCATGTATGAAAAAACCAGTTTGTTTAATAACTATCCAGTGGTGAACATTTGGCTTGGTTCTTTTGGGGGGGCTATGAAGAGGAAAGCTGTTATAAACATTCACATACAAGGTATTTGTAGATGTGTGGTTTTGGGGCTTGGTTTTTTGTTGTTGTTGTTTGTTGGTTTGTTTGTTTTGTGTTTGGTTTGGTTTGTTTTTTTTGCTAAGTATATGTTTGCATTTCTCCTGGGTAAAGACCTAAGAGGGAAATTACTGTATCTTACTGTAGGTCTGTGCTTTACTTTACAAGAAATTGCCAAACTGTTTCTCAGAAGTGTTTTGCCTTTTTCCTTTCCCACCATCGACCACACCATCACAATCACTCTGTGTTGTTAGTTTTTGGGTTTTTCTTAAAGATACCTGTCTGGTGTGATGTGACATTTTGCTGTGATTATCATTTGTGTTTCTTTTATGACTAAATATACTAAGGGTCATTTTACATGCTTGCTGGCCATTTTTATGGTGTCTATTACCATGTTCCTGTTCAAGTTATTTGCACATTTTAAACTTTTAAAAATCTTTTAACCTTGAATTTTAGGAGTTTTTTATATATTCTAAATATGAATCCTTTGTATGTGTATATATGTGTGTGTGTGTGTGTGTATATATGCATCATGAAGACAGGTTTCTTCTGAAGCTGTTATTACTTTAGCTCCGCATTTAGGTTAGTGATTCATCTAAACAGAATATTTTTGTGTGGTATGAGACAGAGGCTGGGATGCGTCATTTTTTTGCTCAACTATCGAATTGTTTCTTCTCAGTTTAAAAAGATACTTCTTTCCTCATTAAGTGACCTGGGTGGCCTTGTTGGAAAATTTATTGCCCATATATGTTGAATCTACTTCTGAACTTTCTATTCTGTTCCACTTATTGAGATGTTTATTTTCATACCAGTTGCATGTTGTCTTAATTTTAGTTGCTTTATAGTCTTGAATCAGATGATGTAAGTCCTCTTAGTACGTTCTTTTTAAAACTACTGTGTTGGTTATTCTAAGCCACTTGCTTTTCTATATACACCACAAAATCATCTTGTTTTCTGGGATTTTAATTAATATTTCCTTTAATATATAGGTCAATAAAGGGGATAATTATCTTAATATTGGAACTTCATACCCATGACAGTAGTATCAAACACATATTTTGGTATTTCTTAAAAATTTGTCTCTCTGATGTTTTGAAGTTTTGGAAGTAGAAGTCTTGCACATTTTTCTTTGAATTTGTCATTATATATTTTATAAAGCTGTTGTGAAAGTTACTCTTTAAATGTCACTTTCCAATTTATAGTCGATTTCAGTATAATAAATTTTTATTCTACCAACTTGAGAAACTCAATAAATACAGATTGCTTACGATTTTCTACCTAAGCAACTATTTCACCTTCAAATGAGACTTTTGTTTCTTCCTTTCTGATATTTTACCATTTACTTTGTTATCTTGCCTTATTGCACTGGGTAGATCTGAGAATACAATACAATCGAAGTGGTGAGAGCAAATTATCTCCTTGTTAATCTGTCATTTCTGATACTTTTTAAAAACCATAATCCCAAAAGAAACTTGTACCATAATGTTTATTGCAGCACTATTTACAATAGCCAGGACATGGAAGCAACCTAAATGCCCATCAACAAATGAATGGATACAGAAGATGTGGCATATATATACAATGGAATATTACTCAGCTATAAAAAAGGATGAGATGGAGCTATATGTAACGAGGTGGATAGAACTACAATCTGTCATACAGAGTGAAGTAAGTCAGAAAGAGAAGGACAAATATTGTATGCTAACTCACATATACGGAATCTAAAAATGGTGCTGATGAACTCAGTGACAAGAACAAGGATGCAGATACAGAGAACGGACTGGAGAACTCGAGGTATGGGAGGGGGCGGGGGGTGAAGGGGAAACTGAGATGAAGCGAGAGAGTAGCACAGACATATATATACTACCAACTGTAAAATAGTCAGTGGGAAGTTGTTGTATAACAAAGGGAGTCCAACTCGAGGATGGAAGATGCCTTAGAGGACTGGGCCAGGGAGGGTGGGGGGGGACTCGAGGGGGGGGAGTCAAGGAAGGGAGGGAATACAGGGATATGTGTATAAAAACAGATGATTGAACCTGGTGTACCCCCAAAAAAATAAAAAAATAAAAAAATAAAAAACAGATGATTGAACCTGGTGTACCCCCCCCAAAAAAAATAAATAAATAAATAAATAAAATGTGATTTATATAAAAAAATAAAAATAAAAATCTGGATTAAAGCAACAGAGCTGCCCTATCAACCCTACTTCACTCTTTTCCCTCATTCATTATTTCACCAAATAGTCACTGATTGCCTATTATGCTTTGAGTGTCTCTAGTGTGAAAAGCATTGCTAATTAACTGTGGGAAAAAAAAACATCATATTGCTCACTGTAGATTTGTTCATTGTAGATGCATATGCTTGGAATTTACCGTGATGCACTTTATTCTGGTTTGCTTGTATGAGGAGTGTATGAATCCTTGAGCAGGTATTTTATGTATCTGTGAGCATCTTCCATGTTTTCACATGGGAACTTTTGTAAAATGTTGAGTAAAGATGGAGTTGTTTTTTTTTTAAGTAAGCAGATCATAAGAATTGTAAATAAATAAAATTTCCAAGTCATGAGATAAAGGAATATTAATTTATCTCTTTGGAAATACTTTTGTAACTGAGAGCTGTTGTTTTTCCCTTTTTTAAGATGATATAAGGATATAAAATTGATATTTAAATGAAAACATTAGAAACTCTTGCTTTTCTTTTCCTTATTTCAATTAATTTTGGTAAAGTCAAACTTCTTTGCTTTTGTTGTTTACCAAAGCACTGAGTTGTGTCCTTCCCTTTCCTTGTTCCTCTTTAGTCCCTGTTACTCTTTAGTATTTGGAGGTGATCATGTTTATTTCCTGCCGTTTGTTTCACCTTCTGTCATTGTTAATTTAAAAACAACTTTTGATCTGAGAAAATTGAAATTCTCACCAGTAATTTGTTAACATCACAGATCCTTTTGCTTTTTTCCTCTTATAATTCACATATGCCAATGTCCATCATGAGCTGTCCACTCATGATGGAACACATTTCTTAATCTTCACAACGTAGGTACAATTGAATCATTTGTTATATTATTATATAATATGAAGTTAGGATACTCTGTTATTAGAATAATAGTGTACTATTAATTATTACAAATAACTGCCTCATATAATCTGTTCTCTAGTCTCAAAGTGAATCTATCTGCAGGGGGTCACTGTTTCAAAAATGAAATCAATAGGTAGAGTCACAATAAAATGTGTTACATTTAGTCTGGAGCTGGCTTGTAAAGCAACAAATAGACTGTTTTACTTTCGTCAGGATCAATTTGATAATTCACATGTGATTTGTTAGTGATTCTACAAAGAAGTTGATATTCATCTTTATTATAAAAAATATGTATATTTAAAGAAAGTTCTAGCCAAGGGACAATATTATTATTTATACTTTCCTCTGCTTTATATTTTTAGAACAGTAAGATAATTTAGAAAATATACTTGAACAATTGCTATTCATTAGTTCATCTAGTTTTTTCTTTGATCAAAATATACCTATCCAGACCCTTCCTAGTTGTAATGTAATAACAATAACAACAAAAATTTCTTGCATATATGTGTGTGTGTATATATATATTTCTATATAATGCTTTAAATATTTATGCTCCCAATATCATAAAATTTAGTCCCCTTATAATAGAATCAGTTATATATTTTTCCTAAGTATTATTTATCAAAGTTTATTTTTGATTAAGAAATATTGATGTGATTAAAACCTATCTTATAGCCATGGCTTCCATGTTAATTTAAATTCTAGTGATTAATTTACTTTTGTTAGTGACCCTTAATAGTTTCTTAATATTCTGGGCTGAGAACACCTAACCACATCATTATCTGCACTTCTTATCTCTTAAGTCAATTAATTCACTGAATTCTGTCAATTATTGTATCAGCATATCTCCTAAATATTTCTCAGTTCTGTCTTCCATGTATTCATGCTAACTTGGGCTCTGATAATCACAGATAGTGTTTCCTAACTCTTCATCTCTAATTTCTCCCCATGATAATTTTCTCCATATTCCCACAAAGGCAAATCCTTCTAACATTTTATTTTCACGATTCTATTCACTCTCTAGGTATAAAAGCTTCAGTGGCTCTCAGCTGTCCACTCATGATGGAACACATTTCTTAATCTTCACAACCTAGCCTTGACCTAATGTTTGAAGTTTTTCTGCAGCTTTTCTGCAGTCTTAACCTCCTAGCCCGGCTACTTTAATCTATCTGCTTACTACTCCCTAATTTTCTTTGTCGGGTATTTCTTCCACACCTCTATTCATTTTTCTCACTTTCATGCTCCCAAATTTCCTTAATTTCCCTATTCACTGCTGTCACAATTAACAGTTATTGGGTGTGATTCACAATTGCCCAAATTAAAAGCTGTGATGTCTCTCTTGAAAAGAATAGTTTATTAAGAATTTACATTATTTTATTGTTTTTGAATTAAATAAAGCTCTTAGCTTCCATCATAACAAACTGGCTAGAAATTCACTTTTAGCCCTTAAAGAGGTGGTGGAGGGGGTGCCCTTAGGCTTACTCTCCATAGTGTCTCACAAAATGCCGAGTCTATAGTGTTTCCCAAAAAATGGGAAAAGCCATTCTGTAGGCATAACTTCATAGTATCCACTGACATCTTCTTGACTGAAAGCACATGACCCTTAAACACTCTAATGCCACTGTTGAGTGCCATTCCCAGGGAATGAAAATTTCAGGGAGGCTAGGATGCAATTTACAGGGCTGAAGACCCCTCATAGTCCATTATTCCACCCCCCAAATTCTAGCCATCTTGACCTCCACAAATTCTGACTTTTGGTTTTCACCTCATTAGCTTATCATTGGGTATTCCCTCCTTCTGCTGTAGTCTGAAAGCTGCCTTCAACTAATAAGCTCTTGTAATTATAGGACTCACCCCACCCCAAATGTATTTTTGTTTTATTGTGGTTGTTATTCAAAATCTGAGATCACAGTCCTGTTGATGCCTCTTTTGTAATGTCTGAAAAGCATTGTTTCACATATATGTTAAATATATTATTTAGGAAATGCTTTTAATAGAATGTAGCAAACTATCTACCAATGGTCTATCTAAATAAAGCAGAAACAAGCAGATCTGTTCTCTATGGGTTTTTCTCTCATTTCAAAGAAGAAAATTTTACCAGAAAGTGTTATAAGATCTCATGTTTTAAAGTCAAGAAATGTCTTATTATAAGACTTCCTGTTATGTATTATTTATCAAATCTGGGACATGGGCCCATTCCCTGAATTTGGGAGGAGGGTGCTGGAAATTTTCCTTTCCTGAGCTTGAACAAATACAATAAATACAGGTCCTTTTAGCTAAGATAAAAGGAGAAAAATGGCAGTCACAGAATTTAATTATTAAACTACTTTGTCTAGAATTCTTTAAAGGGTAATTATGTGAGAGTAAAATGCATTTTCACATTGACTCTTCTTTTACAAACTAAAAAAAAAAAGGGGGGGTTCTCCAAAAATGTATAAATAAACAAATAAGGGTTAATTGTAACTCTGTTTGAAAATGCAATCCTGAAAATCCTGTTAAGCCCAAGGGGATAAAGCTGATTAGCGTGTAAGATGGAAATTATGCACTTACATACTATACATACATATAGCTTACAAAAAAAAAGGAATGTTCTTTGACTTCTGAGCTAGTATAATACTTCTAGCTTGTTGATAACTACTACCAAATTCTCGTCTTTAAATTTTTGAGTCTTCTATGTAGTTTTTTTAGATATAATTCTTCATAAAAAGTATCTATTATTCAAGAAAAAAATGAATGGCTAGGTTTGGTCCTCTGATTTTAAAATATCTCTTTGACTTACTAGCACAAAATAAAAATGTGTTACTGTAATAGTTTACATGGATCTACAACTGTTCCTTAAGGTAAATACAAATTCTTAAAAAAAAAATGTAGAAACAAAAGTATATTAGGAATAAAATTTGCTTACTTCAAGCAGACTAACCATGGCTTTCTCCTATTTGACTTCAAATTTAGACATGTTAAAAAATATACACACAGATAAACTAGGTACAACATAATTTTTGTAAACTTAACATGAGTATACATATACTTTAATGAGATCACAGAAATAAAAAAATAGAAAAAGAATTGTTCATAATTTGTTTGCACATTTGTTTTATGTGATGTCTGCTGATTCCAGATGATAACGTTTTATTTCATATCCTAAGCATAGTAAATAAGATAATGATATATGCCACAAAATGATTTTTGTGAATGAAACTTGATTTAAATTAGGGAGTACAAGATATATAAGATTCAACATGAAAGCAAAAACAGAATTTATGACTAGCTCTTCTGTATATAAGAATAAATTGGCCTCTTCAAACTGTACAGAATATTTTTCATATAAACAATATCAGTGTGAATAAGTAATGGTTTTCTAGATAACTTATGCTTTGTATTGCAAATAGCTTGTATTTATAGTGATTATGTATCAAGAGAAATGAAACAGTACATGCACTGTTGGTAAATGTATGCAATTTATTAGTTTGGGCATGAATTCAATTTATTTGTCATATTGACTCACCAGAATACGCTTGGTTTATGCAAAGACTTTATTAGTCTGGAGAAGATGCAGAGTATATATGTTCTTCTGAATTTAAGTTTAGAATTAAAAGCTTCTTCTATTCTGATCGTTTGTAACCAACACTGAAATATAAAACTTCCATTCTTATAGCATGTTGCTCTCACCATGAAAAATAGAAATAAGTTAACATAAAATAATCAAAATATGTTTTGTGAAGGCTGGTAATAGACTCATACATGTAACTTATGTAACGTATACTGATTGATAAAAATTACTTTTAAAATGTGTTTCTTTTTCCTCTTTACTTTCTTCTAGTATATGCAGCTTTGTTCACTAGTATTTTTGTCATTTTAAAATGTAATTCCTTGTAAAACTGGGCCATACCAAGAGGTACCTCAAAAGAATTCAAATTCCATCCTTATTCAATTAAAAGAATACTTTGAAGGGTTTTAAATCTTTTATACTGAGTAGATTACACATGAAGCAGATCATAAATCATTTAAATTACAACTATGAACATTATCTTTTAATTATTGCTGTAGAAATTAGTTTGTAAAGAATATTTTGTTTAAAAATAATCTCAAATTCTATCATTAGTGTGTGGGAGGTTTGGAATATGAGGAATAATATATTTGATATAATTAAAAATAAGCTTTTAATTCAATTATGGATATTAATTGTAGATAACCTCCATCTGCATTTCAAATATTATCTGAAAGTTTTGCTTCTGGTTTGGCTGAGTAGCTTCTATCACAACAACATTTCTGAAGATTACAACTGAAAATTTGGGGACAGGAGACCTCGAGCAAGGCACCAAAGAGTAATAAAAAACAAAAAAACCCAAAAAAACAGAAGCTAGAGGGAAGTTAACTCTTGAAAGAAAAGAATGGCACTGAGTTTCTCTTTTTTTATAGCTGTTATCCTGAGAGCAGGCCCAAATCTGCATCATTCAAGGCACTTAAAACTCTAATGGGCAGCCCACAGTTATACTGGCTTAAAGAACCAGAGGAGAGAGTTTAGAGCAACTACAGCTATAGGAAAATAAAGGGGAAATCCCAGAAATGTGAAAGCCAGAGAGTGAGAGTAACGAATCCTGTGCACAATGACTACTCAAATGTCTGGTTTAGCCCTGGACCACGCAGGAGTGGAACTCACATCAGACAACTCAGAAAAAAGAACTCAAGTGAAGCTGGAGCTGCCCCCTATCAAAAAGGAGATGGGTTTTGTAGTCTGAATTCAGCCTGCTTAAAAAATGAATATCATTGGGAAGGCCATGATAGAATCCAAATTTTCTACAATATATTATAGTGTCCAAGGTGCCATATAGAGCTACTCAACATACAGAACAACAACAACAAAAAATCAGGGAAGCATGGGCTATTCTCAAGAGAAAAGAAATCAATAAAGACCAACCCTTCGATAATCCAGATGTTAGAATAAGTTGACAGGGATTTTCAGGAAACTACTATAACTGTGCTCAATATCATACAAGAAAATAGGACTGTAACAAATGAAAATATAGGAAATCTCAGCAGAGCAACAAAAAAACTATTAGCAATAGAAATTCTAGAACTGAAAAATATAGTATCTGAAATATCACCTGTCAGAAAACACATAAACCCCAGATCTATTACAGTACGCAAAACATATTGTTCCTTCTGATAACTGTAAAGGTAGTTCATTTGATCCCAATTAAAGTTTATTAATGTGATAAGCTTACTCTAAAGCTGCTTTATGGAAATAAAATAGCTGGCATAAAAAAATGAAAATAAATATGTACCCACTTCCCTGTCACCATTTAGGACAATGAGAAAAGACATACTCATGTTTCTGCTTACCAGTTCTCTATTCAAGTTAAGTTCATGTGGCAAATAGCTGTCCGTTTATTAAGTCATCTTTGCTGCAGTGCAAAGAGAAATCTAAGTATATTTTCTTGCCAAACATCTCTCTCTTAGCATACGTAGGCAACCAATTAGCTGAGCTTTTGCTCCAGGCCCTGGCTCTGCTCCTCGTGTTGTTTCATTTTAGGACCTAGCCCAAATAAAAATTTTTAAAAATTTAAATATTTCAAATAAAATAAAACATGACACTGCATGATTGGGGGAGGATGTAGTAGGTTTTTGAACTGAAAGAGAAGAGCAAGGTAAAAGCTAGTGATAAAAGTAAAATATGTCAGAGAAATCCCAGGACTTGGAGAGAAAAACATGCCACCAAATATATATCCAAAAATCATGGTATCAGTGACAATATGAATGTCCATGTACTTAGGTAAATAGGAAATTTATGGTTATTCACTAGGTTAGAACGTTCTCTGTAATTGATTGTGCATTGAAATCAGTTGCTGGTTACTGTTTATTATGAGCTTCAAGTTTATTATGGTGATGAGATTGAGATTCTGTAAAACTGAAGGAATTTCTATATTATTTCTTTGTGCTAGACTTAACGAAAACGTGTGTCACAAGATGAATGGAACGTTCTAAAATTCAGCTAGGCAGACTGGCTTTTATCTTCAAAATATCTCCAACAACCACCAAACAAAAGCTGTGGCTGTGATGGATAATATGCTACTTGCAAAGGTCATATAAACCTCCCTGATCAGAAGTTTATAAGTCTTGGCTATATCATAGAAGAGGTGTCTCTATTTTAACACTTCCCTGGATTATAAGCTAATGGACTTCTCTACATGAAAGTAGAGAAGCAGTCAATGTAGCCCTAGGAAATTTTTTCTTCACATTTAAAGCATGATACCCCATGGATTTAAATAAGTCTTTCTCACATATTTGACCAAAATATCCTTTTTCTCTACTGATCAGCTTGAGAAATTATCAGCCTGTCACTTGCTTTGCACCTCCTGTGTATTTCTTTAATTATTTTTATAGTTCCTTCCACAAAACTAGTATAGAAGCTACTCAAGGGAATAGATTCCTTCGTGATTTCTGTATGTACCCTGTTAACTCTAAACAATCATATGCTGTTAAAAGCAGGTTAAGAATTTATATATATTTATTTATACACACACACACATAAAATGAAATATTAGTCAGCCAGAAAACAATGGAATCTTACCATTTGTGGCAACATGAATGGACCAGGAGGGTATTATGCTAAGTGAAATAAGTCAGACAGAGAAAGACAAATACCATATGATTTCACTTATCTGTGGAATCTAAAAAACAAACTGAACAAACAAAAATAGAAACAAACTCATATTTACTGAGAAAAAACTGGTGGTTGCCAGAGCGGAGGGGAGTGGCAGACAGACAAAATAGGTGAAGGGATTAAAAGGTACAAATGAAAGTCATAAATTGGCTTAGATATTAGTAAGCAATGAAGAACTCAAAAAAGATGTCAGT
Source organism: Hippopotamus amphibius kiboko (assembly GCF_030028045.1). Classification (NCBI taxonomy): domain Eukaryota; kingdom Metazoa; phylum Chordata; class Mammalia; order Artiodactyla; family Hippopotamidae; genus Hippopotamus; species Hippopotamus amphibius. Next base: position 74,997,702 of record NC_080187.1, read on the forward strand.
TCTTGGATGAAAATTGGATGATATACTATTAAGATTTTCAAGTTAAAGAATGAAAGATGCAGAAAAGGAGATAGGCTGTCTTTGGAGGATGCCATAGTCTGCTCCTTAATTTCATCAAATTTTGTCCATGTATGATCAATATGTTTTGTTTTCTTTCATTTTACCAAGAATCATGTGATAGTTTTAAATTTTGACCCCCAAATTCTTTGACACTTCTCCCATCAAGAATTGTGGTCTATAGCCATTTCCTTGACACTCATTGGGCATGTGATTACTTTGAAAAAGAGAGTAGTGTTTGGCAGAAGTTATACTTCTGACACAAAAGGCCAGAAAGGTTCTGACTAGTTCTCTTAAGGTCCTTGCTCTGAGGGAACAGAGCTGCTATTTAAAAAGCTTGATTGCTCTGAGACAGAAACATTAAAAATGCCAAGTATTAGCTGTCTTGGCAACATCACCAGGTGAGTCAGCCTCAACTAACCAGTCATGAGAGGGAGTCATCTTGAACATCAAGTCTCTATAACAGACTTCAGGTGACTGCAGCTCCAGCAACATCTCAATGCAATCATAGGAGAGATCCCAAGTGATCTGCACCCTTCCTGAAGTCCTGACCCACAAAATTGTGACCATAATAATTATTATTTTAGACCTATACATTTTGGTGTTATTTCTCATACAGTAAAAAATACCCAGAACTTTCCACCATGCTTTGGTTTTAACATTTGTTTCTGCTTTGATTATCTATCATCTAGACTTAACAATTTACATATGAGGAAACCAAGACATAAAGAGGCTAAGTTACTTATGCAGAGTCTTAACAGCTAGTCTAGTGTGGGAGCAAATGGGTAATGCATGTAAAGTACTTAGCACAGGGCTTGATACATGGTAGTTACAAAGTTAAATTTAGGCCATTACTATGTCTATCATTTTAATGGTGATGATGATGATAAATGATGCTGGTGATATAAAGTTTTTTTTTTAATTTATTTTTATTTGGCTGCATTTGGGTCTTTGCTGCTGTGCATGGGCTTTCTGTAGTTGCAGAGAGTGGGGGCTACTCTTTGTTGGCATGCGCAGGCTTCTCATTGCAGTGGCTTCTCTTGTTGCGGAGCATGGGCTCTAGGCGCACAGGCTTCAATAGTTGTGGAGAGTGGGCTCATTAGTTGTGAGAGCACAAGCTCCTTAGCTGTGGTGCCCAGGCTTATTTGCTCCGGGGCATGTGGGATCTTCCGGGACCACGGATCAAACCCGTGTGCACTACATTGGCAGGCGGATTCTTAATCAATGCGCTCAGGGACGCCCGATGCTGGTGATTTAAATTGAAGCATTGACAATGGGAAAGAAGTGCTAATTGCACATCAAGCTGCAATTTAGAGTACTTGGCTGAAATAATTTGAAAAACTTGGCACCTCCCTTAAATTACTGAAATAACCAGAGAATGCTTCTTTGCCATTTGCAGTACTTTATCAGAAAACCTGGAAATGCCTTGCCCCTCCCTTGAAGTGCTGAAATAAGCAGATGAGAGACAGCCAGATCATGTGTTCTGGTCTGGGCTTTGCCTTTAACTTGCGCAAGCCCCAGAACTTTGTTGGTTCTGGGTTTTTTCAACTATAAAATGAAAGAACTAGGTCTCTAGATAGTCATATCTCTCTAGCTTAATATTTTTTTTAATTTCCAAGATTGTTTTGAATACAGATATTCCTGGGATAGAAAGAACATTAAGCCACTTCTTGCCCTTAGCTGATGAAATTTCAGGAACTATAATAGGAGCTTTGGGAACCTAGGGAAGGGATGACCTGAAGAAGAGACGTTGACAGTGGGAAAAGTGAAGTGATACAAATCCAATCCCCCCAAAACACTTTAGCTTCACTGCTTTCCAATGTTCTGAAACCTCTGGGAGCCCAGCTATAAAACAGAATTGCTCCAGCCTGGGAGACCATGTTAATGAATTCTACAGATGAAAGTTTTAATGAAGCTGTATGACTATACAGGTCACAGACCCACAGTTAGCCTCGTCTGGAAGAGAACACAAGAATATGTCCTCTAATCCTCTCCCTTGACTGATGTAGGAAATGAGATCCAAAGAGAACTGGTTTACTAATGATGGCTCTGATAGTAAAGCTCACAAAAAGTTCTAGAACCTAGAAATATAGGGGTCTTTGTAACTTCAAGTTATGTAATTTTGAGCCTGTGGACCAAAAAGAGGTGGCTTGGGAGAAAGGCCAAGAAAACTAAAACATTCCACCAGGCATCCCAAATAAAATTGGAATGTAAGGTGGGCAAAAGCAGTGAGCTTGCTCTGCAAACATATCTTCTTGACAGATGTCCTATTCCACTCATATCCAAATGTACTTACACCTCTATTGACATGTTTTTATTGAAGAGGGGTCAGCAATTTTTTTTCCCCTTATGTGGCAGATAGTAAATATTTTCAGCTTTGTGGGCTATGTTGTCTCTCTTGCAACTACCTAACTCTGCTGGTATAGCATGAAAGCAGCAATAAACAATTTGTAAGTGAATGGACATGGCCATGTTCCAGTAAAGCTTCACTTACCAAAACAGGCAGCTGAGCAGACTTGGCCCACAGGCAGTAGTTTGCCAATATAGATAGATTTTCTAAGAGTTACATAAAATAAATACCTGATATAACTCATAAACTCATAATCATCTTGTAGATCTACATGCATAATCCATTTTGTTGCCCTTAGCAGATACTGCATTTTTTACAAATTGAAGTTTTGTGGCTATTCTGCATTTAGCAAGTCTATCAGAGCCATTTTTCTAACAGCATTTGCTCGCTTTATCGTGTTTTGATAATTCTCACAATATTTCAGACTTTTTCATTATTATTATACTTGTTATGGTGATCAGTTCCTTTTGATGTTACTAATGTCGTTGTTTGGTGGGGGGGGGGCAAAAACTGCACCCATATAAGATGACAAAATCAATAATGTTTTGTGTGTTCTAAGTGTTCCACTGACCAGTAGGTCTCTTGTTTCTCTCTGTCTCCTTGAGCCTCCCTATTCCTATTACAAAGTAATATTGAAATTAGGCCAATCAACAATGCTACAGTGACCTCTAAGTGTTCAAGTGGAAGGAAGATTCACATCTCTCCATTTCAATCAAAAGCTAGAAAAGATTAAGCTTAGTGAGCAAAGCATGTCAAAAGCCAACAAAGGCTGCAAGCTAGGTCTCTTGAGCTAAACAGCCAACTTGTGAATGCAAAGGAAAAATTCTTGAAAGAAATTAGGAACCTTTGTTCAAATTCAGGGGAAGAGGTCAAAATAACTATGTTAACAGTAGTTTAGAAGACATTGATTCCAACCCTCGTGGCTGACTTTGAGCGGTCCAAGACTTCATTAGAGGAAAGAACTGCAGATGTGGTAGAAATAGCAAGAGAACTAGAATTAGAAGTGCAGTCTGAAGATGTGACTGAATTGCTGCCGTCTTATGATAAACATTAACAGAGGAGGAGGTGCTTCTTATGGACGAGCAGAGAAAGTGGTTTCTTGAGATGGAAACTACTCCTGGTGAAGATACTGTGAAAATTGTTGAAACTACTAGAAAGGATCTAGAATATTACATAAACTTGGTTGATAAAGCAGTGGCAGAGCTCGAGAGGACTGACTTCAATTTTAAAAGAAGTTGTACTGTGGGTAAAACGTTATCAAACAGCGTTACATGCTAGAGAGAAACTGTTCATGAAAAGAAGAGTCAAATCAATGCCTCAAACTTCATTGTTGTCTGTTTCAAGAAATTACCACGGCCATCCCAGCCTTCGGCAACCACCACCCTGATCAGTCAGCAGCCATCAACACTGAGGCCAGACCCTCCACCTGGAGAAAGATTATGACTAAGTGAAGGCTTAGATGATGGTTAGCAATAAGGTATTTTTTAATTAAGGCATGTACAGTTCTTTACAAATAATGCTATTGCACACAATTGCTATAGTAATAGGCTATAGTATAGTGCAAACATACCTGATACATGCACTGGGAAACCAAAAATTTTGTGTACATTGCTTTCTTGCGATACTCACTTTCTTGTTGTGGTCTGGAACTGAACACACCATACCTCTGAGATGTGCCTGTAATCTTGTAGAAGTGCCACTTATTGTATTGTATTGCTCATTCATTTATATATACACACATATTTTATTTAACAGCTCTTATGTTATGCTTGGAAAATATAAAGAAAATGGCACAATCTACTGTCTCAGTGGGTTTAAAATGAAATGCATGTGTTTGAAGAAACAAGGAAATAATGCAATGCATTATGTGCTAATGGTTGAGAGTGCCTACCTGACGTCATGTGGAAGATTGGATACGGCTTACTAGGAGAGGTGACACTTGAGCTAGAGTTTAATGTTTAGATAGGAATTTCTCCTGATAATTTAGAATAAAGGTATTTTTCAGGAATAGATGTCACCATCTATAAATGAAGGAAACTTTGTTATTATAAATCATGTAAATCTCAAGGCTGATTTGTTGAACCGAGTTGTGACATTTTCTTTGGTTCTATTGTTTTAATATCATCTTCCTTGTCAGTTTTTGCCAAAATTTAGTCTCATCTTAGTTTCCCATAAAATTCACCTAGTCATCATTTCAGAATTAATTGGAATCTAGTGTGGTAGGAAATCCCCTTTTAATAGCAATTTAAGTTTGGAAATACTCTTGGCTTAAGCCTCTTGGTGAGGTAAGAATATTGCTGTCAGGAAACTCTTTCTGCATCTGCCTTATCTGTTTATGATACACATAAACATCAGTGTACATAGCACTGGGTAGCTGAACCTGCTGTTCTCACCGTAACCCAGCAATCTATATTGTAGTGTACTTTGTCTTTTATGTTTCAGTGTAGGTGATTTCTTTGGATAAGGAAGGGGAAATAGGTTTCATAGCATATGTTATAGTAGATTGGTAGCAGCCATGTGGTTTATTGCCTTAAAATTCTTCTAAACTTTCTCTAAGCTCAGAGATAAAAAATGATTTATTAACAATGTTCACAACAGATACAGGAAAGAAGTGATAGCAAGGCGTCATGTATTTGCAAGCTGTGGTTTACATGCAACCTGGTTCTTGCATGGACTTTCTCTCTTTTCTATTTTTACCATCTTTGATATCAAGCAATCAACTATGGCTCAGAGTTTCTATGTTTGCATGTGGTTATATACTTTGGGTGCTAATAACAAAAAGATGCTTGCTAATACCACTACACAATTTAACAAATCCAAACATAGAGTTCTAGCATATTTATGTTTATGTTAATTATATATTGGTTTATATCCTAATCTACTTAAGTCATACTAAGTGAAAACTTTTATATTTGTTACTCTTCATAAAATCTCTAGCAAATTACTTTTTGAATATTGTTTAAAAAGAAAGTTCCAAATCAGGGGAAAAAAATACCTTGACATTTGGAGTCAACATCCCAGCACCTAACATAGGAACTCAGATAGGCAGCCAATCTCTCACATGTAGTGAATGAAGATAACCTGTACCATCTAGAATGTCCCAAGAGGAAGATTAAATGGAAGCATTGGTGGTCCATCTTCCTTAGGTAGGGACTCTATCTTAGGTTAAATTTTTACTTTCTTTCTGTCTTATTGGACCTTTGAATGTCCCCAGTAGTTCATTTTGAATTTATCTGACGGCCCTAAGAATTACACTCCAGAATGAAGCAAAGTCAGTGAATTCATCTAAGTAAATCATGTTCAATCTTATTTCAGCTGCTAAAATAGAAAAATGAGGGTCGATGCGAACTTACCACATAGTCTTAGATCATTCAATGAAGAAGATTTTAGCTTTCAATAAAGAGCTCATTTTAAGTGTGAGCATTCAAGAGAAACTATCTTACAGATAAAAATATATAGAGCAAGAAAATATAAGAAACAAATTGGAAAATTTTTCAGGTTTGAATATAATGTTAAAGTATTTCAAGGACTATAAGAATGATTTGTCATCAATCTTCACTCCGCTAACGAATAAATTAAACCTTGTGATGTTCTTCTGTAAGTCTCTCAACTTCTCAATGCAGTGCCTCATGTAGCTCTATCAATTTTAATCCGATCTAATTTTGCCACATAATGTTTCTCTTCTCAAGGCATTAATATAAAATTTGAGAATCTTAGAGAAAGAATTTTAGACACTATATAGTCTCTCAAAATATATGTACAATTTTAAGTACAGTTTCTTTATCATCATGAATATAATTTGAACTTATTTTGTGATGTGTAGTTGCATATCCTTAAAACTGCTGTAGGGTGACATTATTTTCTGTTATTGGGTGATAGTTTTCGAGGAACATCTCTAGGAATGAGAGTTTTTTGTTTTGATATGAACAAACAACCAAACAACTTAACCAAAAAATCTGTTTAAGGCAGATTTAAGGCAGAAACTTATGGGAGAAACTATGATATCTTTTTGTTTTTTTGTTTTGTTTTATTTTTTGTTTTTCATTGTTGTTGTTTTTCCATTAGCACATAACACAGTACGTGGTTTCTTGGCATATAATAAATACCAATATAATTTTTTGGAAAAAAAATCCCATATAGACACTTATCTCTTATTGTAGAGGTAAAGGATTTCAGGCCCAGAGTAATTAAGAAAGTTACCCTAGGTGATGCTGCATGATGATTCTATGTTAATTGAAGGAAAAATAAAGATGATTTGTTTCACTGATCAAGCCTTGCCTCTATAGTGTTTTTGACTTGGAAAAATAAATTGAGTTAAATATTTCTAACCACTATATGATACCTTTATAGGACATTTTACCTTTTTTCTTTCTAATAGTCCCAAACTGTATACTGGATTTTATGGCTCTTATTATGAGATAATGTTATTTTCTAAGTATCGTAATCCATTTTTCAATAATCAGCCTGTGACTGGGAAAACCGATCAACTGTGTAGACTCGGCCTGAATAAAGATCTTTGAGCTATTCTGTTGATACATATAAATATAACAGAACCAGAGTCTGAAAAATGAAAATGCAATTTTCCAAGGAGTTTAATTCTATAATTCAGTGTATGACAGGCTATGCATACCTTTTGATTTCTATCTCTTATCTTACTGTTAATGATACTGCCTAAGATGCCCTTTTGTAAAAACACCTATTTTCCTCTTAAGTGAACTAATCTTGAGCAAATCTATTAGCTATATTTTCAGTACTTTTTCCTTCTTACTGATGCTTTTGCTGCTAAATTAACCTACTCAATAGATTGCACATATTCCATTCAGATTATTATTCATAGCATTTTGAATTTATTCCTTGGCCTCTGCAGCTTTTATTTTCCTTTCCCATACAGTGTAGGTACTGGTCTATTATTGCATTGGAAACCTTGATGCCCCTAATCATATTAACTGATAACGGCTTAGGAATTTCTGTGATTTTTTTTAAAGCATTTCTTTCTGTACATTGAATAGCACTCATATTTAAAAACATTAAAACACTTGTCTCATCTTCATTTTGAAAGAGCAAGACGAAAAATAAAAATGTGGCTGGTGTGAATATTTGGTTGTACTGACTGACATTTGAGTACCAAAAATTTCTTAGATGGCGGGTCACTCATTTTCATGGAGTTAAAACATAGTATGTTATCAGAGAATTGTCAAATGATTAATGTTATGGATTTGATATTACAACACTGCAACACCGAGAAAGAGAGTTGTATTGAATATCTGGGAGGAAATTCGCGCATATAACTTCTCTAGAGCTAGTGTGAAGAGGAGCGAGTTTAAAGGGAGTATATTATATACCACATGTGTTCATCATCGATGTCCACCTTGACCAGAGGAAGTATCCATGGCTCAGACAGAGGGATAAAGCGTGGCTTTAGAGTAAAGATGACCTGGATTGAAAACCGGGTTCATTAAGTAGTTGAGTGGATGACTATGGACACATTTAATTCCATGAGACTCAGTTTTATTGTATGTTAGGTTGTGATACAATTGCCAGTTTATGGAATTGTTGCCAGAATTAAGATGCCCCACATAGACAGAACTTAATTTTTGATGAGTGATTTTACTTTTTGTTTTTAAACAGAAGAAGTTTAACATAAAGAACAATTAAACTCTGATAAAGGAGTGACCATAAGATACAAAGACACTCTATATTGTACCTTAGGGCTTAGGGAGAGCACCAAAGGAGGGACAAACTCAAAAGGGTCTCCTCCCAAGGCTGGAGTTCAGACCTTCTTACAGAAGGTGTAGCTCAGCCCGTTGGATAGCAGGGATGTTTGCTGGTCTGCCCCAGTTAAAGCTGGTTTGCTTTCCCTGGGCAAGCAGAAAGCAGCCTTGGGAAGTCCCATGGGGTGCAGGCAATCAGGAACTGGTGGCTTGGGTGTGCAGAGAGTGGAGGCTCAGAGGAACCATCCACACAGGCCTGTAGAGAAAGACAAGGTGCCAGAGTGGTCAGGAGGTCTCCACGTCTAGAGAGTGGTGGGAAGGTGATGATGGGGCCAAGCAGAGTTCTGGCCATGAACAGGGTCAGTGTTCCACTAGATTCCTCACATGACCCCACAGGCCACTGCAAGGAGTCCTTCCTCCTGCCATGTCCCTGCACTGCGCCATTATGTGAAAGTTGACCATCATGCTCACTGTGAAAGATGCTTAAAGGGATGCTGTCCATTTGGGAAGAGGCTGGGTACTGATAACTGGAACCCTTGGAGATTAGTACTGGTGTGGTCCGTTTGTACAGAGGAGTGCCTTTAGAATGGCTCTATTCTACTCTATACAACTAAAATTGTATTTAAAGTTAAGTAATCATTTGTAACCAATGGTTTAAATATTTTCAAAGAATTTGGAAGTCCTAATTCTCCCCTTTCTACTACCTCTCCCCACTTAGCTTATCTTCCTTCCTCAAAGTCATCCTATTTTACCATCTATTGAGAGCAATTTGTAAGCTGTTTAAGAAGCCAAAGCCATTTACACTTTTATGTGATTTTCTTAAAAAATCTCCCAAAATAATAAAAGATGAACTGTGCTCCTTGAAGTTTTTGAGAGTGAGCATAAAAATTGACATGCACAGGCTGAGAGAATATTGTAGAAAATGAGAAAATGTCACAAGTATCCTACTTGGTAAATTAAAATGAATAAACATTGAAAAATAACAACTAAAGGAACAAATAGTTTATTTTATATTTAGCAAATAAAAATATATTTATATTTTATATGTAATTGTATTTTATGAAGTTAGGGTGGTGTTAATACTCTTTCTCTGCTGATTTTCTCATTCTGGTTATTCACATGTAATGCTGAGTATCACATATGGAGAGATACAGGGAGACTCAAACATGTTCAGAGGACATTGACCAGAATGATGAGTGGGTCATGAAACCATGTTAATGTAAGAAATTTATCCTTTAGTGATACATGCCAAAATATTTACTGATACAAATATTATGTCTGGAATTCACCTCATAAAAAATCAAAGTTGTTTGGATATGGTGGTGGTGATATTGATGAAACAACTTAGTCCCTGCTTTGTTAATTCTCAAATCTAGCTATTTGGGCCTCAATCTATTATTTTTCTTTTCTTTTACATGTGTTTGAATAGTTCTGTAATTAATAAAATTAAGAAGATAAAAGATATAATTCAAGAAGAAAATAAAGAATTAGGAAAATCAGCATAGAAAAGAGGTGATTCTCAGCTAGTGTTGACAAATCTATGAAGGAGTATCTTTAAATTATTGGAAAGTCATTGTGGATCAAAACTTAAATAAAATAAAAGAATTAGATTAGAGTTTTAAGGTCCTAGAATAATATCTAAGATAAATGAAAATAAGTTGTAAGGAAATAGATTTCAGTTCAGTATCATCTGTATTTTCTCATTGATTTATTTCAGTCATTTATTGAGTACCTCTTATTTACTGGAAGAATTTTACTCTGAGAAAAACAGTGTCAGATTTATTTGTGAATCAGAGGTTTAGATAATATATTCATAGTAAAGATAGAACTTGACAACATTTTTGGAAAGTAGGTAAATGTTTACAATAGCAACAAGTTTGGTTTTATCTCCTTTGCAGTGAGGATAAACTAAGGACATTTAAACCAGGGAGAGATGGGATCAGATTTACATTTTATTTCATTCTCTTTAGACATTGCAGAGAAAGTGTTGGAGAGCTCTGAGGCTGCAGAGCAACCAGCTTTTTAAGATGCATCACTTGCCCAAGTAAAACACAAGGTGCCCCTAAACTACAGCAAGAACAGATAGAATGGGTGAAGGGTGTGAATATCACACAAGAAAAACAAGTATCAAGGGACTTCAATACTGAATGAATTGAAAAAGTAAAGCAATTTAAATTTTTCTGAATGATAGCATAAATGTTGTCATTTACCAAGACAGGAACTAGAGAATGAGAGATAGATATAAAAAAAGAAAAAAGTGTTACTTTGGTATATATTCATTTTGAAATACCTTTGAGGCTACCTGGACAAAAGAAACAAAGGAGAACAAAAACTTTAGAAAAAAATTCCCTAGGGTCACGGTACAGAATTTAGGTTAAGAAGGGTAAGTCAGCTTTCAATAGTCATTCTTTCATCCTTTCATTCATTTTTTTAAAATTATTTATTTTTTGGCTGCATTGGGTCTTGTTTGCTGTGTGCAGGCTTTCTGTAGTTGCAGCAAGTGGAGGCTACTCTTTGTTGTGTTGCACCAGCTTCTCTTTGCAGTGGCTTTTCTTGTTGCAGAGCACAGGCTCTAGTCTAGGCATGCAGGTTTCAGTAGTTGTGGCACCTTGGCTCAATAGTTGTGGCTCTCAGGCTCTAGAGCACAGGCTCAGTAGTTGTGGCACACGGGCTTAGTTGCTCTGCGGCATGTGGGATCTTCCCAGACCAGGGCTTGAACCTGTGTCCCCTACATTGGCAGGCGGATTCTTAACCACTGCGCCACCAGGGAAGCCCCTTTCATGCATTTTTTCATTCATGATACATGATTCCATGTTTGAGTACCCACTAAGGACCACATGTGCGTAGAGATGCATAAATATACAGGCTACATTAGTTAAACCAAGAAGCACATTGCTGATCCCTATCAAGAGAGAACTTCCCAAAATCCAGCCTCATTTTAGTTTAGAATTTACCCCATCTAGAATTCCCTTCTAGTGTAGAAGTTTAGCAAGGACAATCACAATGAGATTTCTGTGACCTCTCATACATCCATCCCTTGAGGTATTAAAAACCCTAGCACACTTGGAGTCTGTGTTGTTTTCTTAAGCCGGAGATAATGGTTACATCTTGTAGCAATCTGCACCTGAGCTATCTGGTCTGACCCCTGTCAATGCTGTGTTTGTCCAAGGATCAAAGCAGTGAAGATGAGCCCTGAAGCTAGAGTTAGAGAGAGAGTTGCAGAGCTCAGATTAAATGTGACACTTGCCCACTCAGACCACTGCAAGTCTTGATGCTAATACTTTTTTGCCACACCTACCTCAGCAGTTACAAGCCTAGAGATCTTAGAAGAGAATAAGAGAAAATATTGCATTAGCCCTAGGTGCTACAAGAAAGTGTGGCACTTTATATTTTCCTCAACCATCCCTTCGAAAGAGAATTTAATAAGACATTTGGGGGCACTTCAAAAGTTTTCCCCCTCAGGGGAAGATTTAACAAGATGGAGAATTCCATGCACCCGAAATCCAGAAGCAAGGCTGCATACAAAAGATAGACTTCAGAGGGTCGACCAGTGGCCTCAATCTTTATTAAAAGAAAGATGGGTCAGAAAAGAAGCACCTACATAAATCAGGAAACCATCCTAAGCTACAAAAGTTTTACTCAAATATGAAATCTTTATTTCCTCTTAAATTCAGCTGTGTGGTTAAATGATACCTGGGATACTAGAAATTCTATTAAGAATTTCACATATTCTAGTTATAAACTTCAAGTAGCTGCCAAGTAGCAACATATGTAATATATCATAGATTGAGAAAATGTTTTTAATAGTGTAATCGAAAGAATCTCTACATTGTATTACTATGCTTTCAAGTCATAAAAATGCATATTAAAATTCAACTGGAAAGAACTTAGGCTTTAATTCAAAAGTTATATTACAAAGGTTTCTGCTAAAAAAATAAAAGAACATTTCCCTCCATAATGCCATAGCAATATCTCCTTAAACTTGACCAGTTGTTTGTAATGTCTACCTTCCTGATTTATGGGGAAATTAGAAAAGGAAAGGAAGAGGAGAGCAAGAGGGTGGGAGGCAGATAACAAAGAATTCAATTCTGGGGTGTTTTTTTCTTGTCCAAAGATTTGAGATCACAAAGACAAGAAAGCATCCTTTCACTGTGGTTTACTATATCTGCGTTTGCACCAGTTATACTTCTTGTATTACCTGGTAAAGAACTAGAAAAAGGAGACATGGAAGTAGAAGAAAAAAATGTTCTTTTTTTAATCAGGCTTTCGCTTTAGAAGCAGGAACACAAGCAGAATTTGTTTTTTCCATTGCTTTCTCATGAAGAGACTGCTTGTTTGAAATATTGCTATTGGATGAAATATGCTGAAATGAAAACTTACGATGACAAAGCAGATGGATAGGCTATGTAGTCATGTAATGTTAATGAATGGGAGACCAGGTGGGCATTAGAGTGCTTTTAAACTTCTCTGGCTGTATCAAAATATTTTCTGAGATTTAAATATACCATAGGCCAACAGGGTCATAATGTGCTGAGGAGTAACCCAGTAAATGATGTAGCAAACTTGAAATAATTGAGGTTGTTTTTTTGTCAATGAAGCATGTTATATGTCAATATATTTCTTATTCAACTAACTGTTCTTACTGCAGTTATTTCATGCAATCTGAGTGATGCCTCCTGATTTTTAACCACTACAAAGGTGAAAAATGCTAGCCTTTTCACTCTTTTCTCAGCTAAGAGCAGGTACATGGCCTAGTTGTGATCCATGAAATATAAAGAGAAATCATCTGGACCTGGAAGAGGAAGATCTTCACCTGCTATCCCCAGCCTCATCTTTCTTCCTGCTTTGTTACTCTGCCCTGTTGATATAGTGTGTTTAAAGAGACATTGCCATCAAACTGAATATGATTTAGCAAAAGGATCAGAAAATCTTGGGTGACTGCTGGCCTTCCCAAGCCAGTGAACAAAACTTGGGGCCATTTGCCTTCTAATGTCCTAAGTCATAAAAATCCTTATGGTTTGATTCAATTTTAGTCGGGGTTTCTATTACTAGTTACTTGAAAGCATCCAATGTGACTCGTGGTAAATTAATTACAAAAGGGACCTATCATGTATCACCTAGCTGTATCTAATCTTGTATTTGGTAGTTTAGGAAGAGGTTGGAATCTAAATTTAATCATCTTTGTTCTCGGGGTGAATTAGATCTAATCTGTTTTCATACTCTGAGATTTTACCATTTCATCCTTTTTTCAGAAGGATGGCCTTTTAAAAACTATTTTGCAAGAAAATGCAGCATGCAAATGGAAACTAATCACCTAGTCACTGGGTACATGGAAAGATAAAGAAAAGCAATCTGAATACCTTGTCTCTGGGCGCTCTGTCTCTGCTGTGCTGATTTTTAAAGAACAAAGTGTATTTCCTCAACTCCTATTGGTCCTCTGGTTCTTTACCTTGGGAAAAAAGCCATGAGAACAACTGTTAATCTGCATTATAAAAAAAAAAAAAATGCTGGAGGGTTGGTGGTAAATTCTGCTTATGCTTACAGATCTGACTCAGTACCCCTGTGTGCATGGTTTAATAAGAGAGAAATCACTTAAGAAGAAAGGGAAAAAATTACTCAAAAGTCCCCCACACCACAGAATTGCTGAGCTTACTAGCTGCTCCTTTTCACCTCTAGTTACTTGTGAAGTCATAAGAAAATTTAAAAGAGATTTTGATTTTTCTTATATTATCCAGTCCTCTCATGCTATTTTATGGATTAAATATATCTAGACTACCGGGTAACATGTGCTGGAATGATGGTGTATATATCCAAACATATATATAAATCAATGGATAGATAATCTTTATGTTTTAAACATACTTAATTTGGAGTAGACCCTATATGCTAACTGCAGTAACTTATTTAATGCTAATAACTACTATAATTGCCATTTTACAGATGAAGAAACAAATTTAGAAGATATTCTTCCAAGATCAGACAGCCAGCAAATAGTGGGATCCCGTTTTAATCCCATTCAGCCTGACTTGCTAACTCATGCTCTTAATCATTGCATTCATAGAGGTGGTAAATTTTCCCTTTTTCTTTTCTAGGTTCTTTGGCTAGTCTCATAATTAAATTGACATAAAACAGATTAAAGGGAGAAAAGCAAGTGTACTACATATGAGAGCCCCAAAGACACGGTACCCAAAGGCAGCGGGCAGTTGAAGCTGATATGCCATCCCAAGCTAAGTAGAGTGGGTGGGGGTTTGGGGCTGCAAAGGGAAGGAAGATAAATTACAGGAAAATGAGAAGAGCAGATGTTTGCTAAACAAATGTTTATGGTGCCATGCAGATAAGTCTTTCTGACAGAAGAAAGTTGTCTTTGATATTAGCTCTCTTCCTGGTACAAGCCCTCTATCTAAATTTTTTTAGACGGTTAAAGGGAAAGTAAACAGTCTTCCTGAGTCTGTTGGGTCTTGATTATCTCCAGCTTGTAACAATCCACATGCAAAAATGGCATATTTGGGGGTGACCTAGTCCCCCGCCTTATACACACTGACACGTATTATACAATTGTTTTTTGACACAGTAGTTTCTGAAACTGCTGCCTATTCCACGCTAAGTTACTGACATCAACCTTTAGCCAGTAGGTAGGAAATTGGTCTTCGTTTTCCCATTTTTTGAAGGCATTTTTAAATTTAGGCCTAAAAACATATTTTAAAGATTTATACATGCGTTTGTGAAAAGTGAAGCAGCCAGATATTGATTCCAAGTCTTCAGTTTCTAGATTCTTTCCTCCTTTCCTTCTAATTTGCTGCCTTTATATGTGACTGTAACCACCCAGAATGGAAGTTTGGTCACTTTAAATTGAAACATGTAAATTAAATCACTTATTATGCATATGCTATAATTATATTACAAACACAGTCTTGCATATGATACCTAAAAAATGTGGTATTTATGTGATATAATTTAAATAATTAAGATGCCTATAGGTTATAGGTTAATTATTGGATGGTCTCGAGTTAGTTTTTAGCTTTTATATGCGCGTCATGTATAAGCTAATAGCCCTAAAAAAATGATTTCCTCGTTATTTATATATATAAGTATATAAATTGTATATAAAATTATAGATAGATATAAATTGGGGCTTTCATTTGAGAGCTAACTGGATTAATGTTTCAAAACTTTATTGGTCATTTGTTGTTTTTACCTGAGAGCACTCCCTCTTGTTCTTCCCTTTTTTCCTTCCCTTAGCTCACTACTTTTCCATTTAGTGTGTTCTTGATGGAATTATAAATCCAGATACCACTCTCTACCACCCACACTAGCTCAGGTGGGGAACAGTGAAAAAACTAGGCAAATCACACCTAGATATTTGAATTTTAAAGATCATTACCCAAGGATGGAAAATTACTAGAACTATATCATCATAATTTCTGTAAGGTTAAAAGATTACCAGTTATTTCCTTCTACCTAATCCCAAGAGCCCCTTTGATATTTCTCTTTTCTGAAGCCTATTTGTTTAGTTTTATATTTGATTATGAAAGTTGAGTTTTCCAGAAAAATTTGTCCAGAGCAAGTATCCAAAGTAACTGATATAAAGATTTAGAATGAATTTCACACAACAGACTCTCAGTGAAATACAGGGTATTTATAATGAATTATGACATTGAAATGCAGGAAATGACATTGAGATTCCCATTAACATTCCAGAACTGGAAAATAACTGCCCCAAGGTAATCAGCGGTCTAACAGCTAATTAAGCATTTCCCTGTGGTCACCTGGAACCATGTGTTCAACAGAGCAAGGCTTTGGGTGACTGACTACTGTCACAGAACAGCTCAGAAAGGTCAAATAATTCTGCAAGCAAGGGGAAGGAGAGTTGTTTCTGACAATATTCGATATTTTAAAAACGAAAGAATGACAAGCTCAAATCTTTAAATTCTTACCTTAAGGCATGGACTGAAAATCAGGGCCTTTCTGTAACTGTGCTGAAAAAAAAATCTTCTCTCATATAGATGTAGAGCTGAGATCACCAAAATAATCTTAGAGATTAATTCTGTAGATTGCTGAATTATAAGTCAGTTGAATTTATGATCTTTTCTGTTTTCCTTTGTGAAGTTCAAGCACAGTTCTAGAATTAATAATGTCGCCAACAGTTGGGACAAGGAGGGTGCAGTTTATGGGAGAATAAGACCAGTTAGACAACCCGGATCCCTCAAATCTTTGTGAAACATCTTTTTCTGAGAAGAATACATGTTTCTCATGCAGGAGAAATCTGCATTGTTGAGAGACTACTGGCCATAATTGTGAATATATACAGAGATTGAAATGCAGAATTAGAATAGTTAAACTAAAAGTTAGTCCCGGAGAATTTACAGAAATTTGCTAATTTGTGTAGTCAAAGCCTGGAAATTATTTGTAAGGTTGGACTTTGAGAATGCTTAGCCAAGCAGGGGGCTGGGGAACATAATTTTGGATCAGGCTGGATATATAAAAATAGTTATTCTCCACAGAGTTTCTACGTTTATTGAGCTAGCTTAAGTAGACAGCTGCTGCCTCTGTTTTAGAAAGAGCAAACCTGAATCCAATTTGCTAACTGACACTGAAAGACTAAAAATCCCTGTCCGTATCTAGAAGAAGTACTGTCACAGACTTTGAGATATTGGAAAGCTGGATTGGATCTCTTATGTGCATCTGTTCACTCATCGTAACTATCATATCGAGCATAACAGATTGAAAGGTAACCAGACCACACGGCAATGTATGGTCTGCAGATACATACAACCAAGAGCCGGGAGGCTACTAGAAATGAAATACAATTGCTGTGGTGTCTTAAAGAGGAAACTGTGTACACATTTTACAACCACAATATATACTGTGAATCCTTCATTAGCTATCTGCAAAGAGACCTGGATTACTATCCAGAACAACACTGTATAATGAGAAATAGCTGAAAGTTTTGGAAAGTGTTGGGTACAAAATGTACTACTGTGGCTTGCTGGAGAGGATGGGGGCCTATAGGGTTCAGGATATAGAGGAGGCCTGACTCTGACCTCAAACTCAAGACTTTTGTTTTTTTTTTTCCCTTCACATATGCTGAGAGTAATAATCTGAATACATATTCTCAGAAAATGGAAGAGTCTTCCACTGGCTCTACTGTGAGAGTCATTGTTGAAGGAATGAACAAGAGCGAGCTGTTGGAGACGCTTCTCCCTACAGGAGAGGTTTCCATACTATCCCTGTTCAAATCTTTAATTTGACCTGTGAAATTTCCTGATAAAACTTAGAAAATGATGGGATTATAGAAGCTTAATTTAAAAAAATGACTCCATCTGTATACATTATCCTTGATGTTGTAGCCTTACTGGGATAAAGGAATGCAGCTCCTGGCTGTTGGTATCAGCTATTGAAGTTTATTTTTCCCAGTAAAATCAATATTATCCTTTTACTGTTTGTATTAGTTTTCTACTCCTGCTATAACAGATTGCTGCAAATTTGGTGGCTTAAAACAACAAAAAATGTACTATCTTCTATTCCTTTAGTGGATTAAAACAACAAAATTGTATTATCAGAAGTCTACAATGTATAAACAGGACTGTGTTCTTTCCTGGAGAGAATCTATATCCTTGCCTTTTCTATCTTCCAGAGATGGTCTGAATTCCTTAGCTAGTGGCCACAAATTGCTCTGACCTCTGCTTCCCTCATCACACCTCCTTGTCTGATTCTGACCCTCCTGTATTCTTTTTATAAGAACGCTTGTGATTACATTGGACCCACCTGGATAATCCACCATCAAAAATTTCTTAATCATCTTTGCAAAGACGTTTGTCATGTAGAGAAAGCACAATTATGGGTTCTGGGGATTAGAATGTGGACATATTTGGGGACCATCATTCAGTCTACTCCACTCTTGTATTCTTGCTTTGTGTCACAATTTAATTCATGCTATTGGCTAACTTAGTATCACAGTGACTATGGAAGTATTTTAATGTTAATGTTGGAAAGTAGGAGTTTGTGCTATATATGGACATTTAGATGAGAGTATCACAGAGTGCGAGAGAGTACAGCAAAATAGAAGATTTTATGTATATTTTACTTCAGGAACGTTTCTGGAGTTTATATAGTTTGAAGTCATATAAGGATATTACCTCTAAAGCAGTGGTCCCAAACCTTTTTGGCACTGGGGACTGGTTTCTTGGGAGACAGTTTTTCCACAGGGTGGGGAGGAGGGCAGTGGTTCAGGTGGTACTGTCAGTGATGGGGAACGGAAGATGAAGCTTCTCTCACTGGCCCGCCACTCACCTCCTGCTGTGCAGCCTGGTTCCTAACAGGTTGCAGACCGGTACCGGTCCGTAGGCTGGGGATTGGGACCCCTGCTCTAAAGTAAATGAAATACTGCTCATTTTTGTTCTGCTATTACTAACAAGGACAAACAATATTTGGATGGCTACTTAGGACTTTGAAAACATTTAGGTGTCCTTCTGTGACCTACTTACCAGGTGAGACAAGAAGTTGTGAAATTTGTGTGCAAAATTTGAGAGCAGGGCAAAGCAATAGCAGGCTATGTCACTAATGGTGCTTTCAACTGAGTTGGAGATGCAGCCAACGCAATGATTCTTAACATGTCTGTGGCAGAAGGGATGGAGCCTTTGGCAAGCATCACTATTACAATTGAAGACTGAGATCCTAAGGTGGGGGAGAAAAGCCATGGTCCTTTTGGTAGTTAACCTCAAAGAAACACCTCTTGACATGATACCAGGCTCTGATAAAAATTTAACAAATGGTCATGTGATATAAGATGATGCTGACAAGACTGGTTGACAGGGCTGGAGGATATGCTATATTCTCTAAGCCATTTATCAATATAGTGCTGTTTCTTTTAGAGTCAGAATACATAAGTCTAGCAACTAAGAAGTGGTTGTGGGAGTGGTGACAGTATATTCTTGCATCTTTTAAAAATTAATCCCATTTTTCCATTCTAGGGCATAGAAAAATGGTTATAAGACATACAGACACCAAGGGCAGAAAGCGGGGGTGGAGGGGGGGAGCTAATGAATTGGGAAATTGGGATTGACATATATAAACTAATATGTATAAAATAGATAACTAATAAGAAAAATATCAAATTGTATACTTTCAATATATGCAGTTTATTATATGTCAATTATATCTCAATAAAACTTTTTAAAATTAAAAAAAGAAAAAAGAAAAATGGTTATATTACATTGGAAGTTGATAATGTCTTATCACCTTTTAGGCATCTTATACCACCAGCTCCATAGACAAAAAATAATTCAATTCATTGAGAAATAGGTTTTCTATTAGAAAAGTGTAATAAAGAGGAGTATAAGGTCTTTGTGAAGGGCATTATTTAAGCAATTATAAATTTTAAAAGAAGACCACTAAAGTGTTATCAGGCAGAATCACCAACAAATCAAATCCTTTAAAATAAGATTTTGGCCACATATTCCAATTAGCTGAGTTGTTAAGCAAAATAAACGGGAAAATAGGAGGAACACTATAAATATTAAGTTACAGATTTGGACAATTACAGAGCAAATATCATGATGTTTGCTTATTAGGTTACACTAAAAAACAAAATCATAGTTTTCCTCTGCTTTATCCATACTATTAACAAGGGGCATACTGATTATGGTCATACACGGCATAGATTATGAGAGATCTAGGAAGAAGAAAACCAGGACAAGAAAAAAGAATGTGAGTGAATCAGAGATCATGAAATTGCTGCAGTTAACCTGGGTTAGAGTCGCCTCTCTTTTGGGGAGGCAGAGAGGATATTTTTATATGTGTTGTATATTTAGAGATAAATTTAATACATATGCGTTTATAATATATATACGACAATGTGATATACATGATAGTAAAGGATGCAGTGTGTGTGTTGAATTGTTAGTGTGAAGAAAAAAATGTGTTTGTGCTGAGAAGCCAAGGAATGAAATTGATGAGTAACTGTTATTTTTACAAGCACGCCTTTTATTCCATGCTCCTTCAGTCGCAATGCCTCTTAGAAAACTACCCTGCCCAATTCTATGTGGGTTGCTCCTTTGTCTTACAGGTCCCAAGACTCAAGTTAATCAAATTAGACTCTTTCTCTTGCAAAAGTTAATCTTTATGAGAAAGAGACAATGATATAAAATATTTGAAACTGAGCTATTCTGTGGAAATAGAATGAAGAAAGTGTATGTGAGTTCTTTTATGCAAATCCTTAGCATGCTCTGTTTTGTGCCTTGTCTTAGATTTTATTCTAACCTTCTCAGCTACTTATTTGCCTTCAAATAAGTTTATGATGAAGTTAGTTATTCTACTGTTTAAAAGAAAAACAGCTCTAGCTTATGTGAATTATACCTCCCAAATTATGAAAATAAATGACTCATGAAATAAAGTTTATAAAGCATTTCAATTTGGATGGATTTGAGGTTTTTACCTTTTGGACAAAACAATTCTAACTAAATTGAGCTGTGTGTGTAGTCAGTCTCTCTTCCTCTCTTACTCATTACACATGACATGGAACCAAGCTTCTTTTTTTTTATGCTCCATGTATTTTCTCTAGCTTTCCTTCTTCCTATAAAGTTCCAAATGGCTATTCATCATTTAAGACCCAACTCCCTTCTCTTCTTTCTAAGCAGAATTAATTATTCCCTTGCTTGTATTCTTATATGCAGGATATACATATCAGATTTTATTAGAATTGCATATGTGTGCATTTGTCTTGCTCACTAGACCCTGAGTCCCTGAGGGCTTTATGAACATACTTTTTATTTCTAGTCCTTAATATATGTGTCAGAGTGTAGATAGTCGATATTAACCAAATATTGAGAATTGACCCATTTCTCATCAAAATAGGAAAGCCAGAATTATTTTGGAAATATATAATGGTACTTAGATTCAAAAATTGCAGAGCAATAAAAGAAAGCAGAAAAGGAGCGACTTAACCTCTACTCATCAATATTTTTCATCTCCCAGTAAGAAAGAAAAATGAAAAAAAAGAAATTTGCCTATGTAATTTATTCATAGTAGATATGAAAGAGCTAAAGGTGAATTACTTTTCATCAGTAATTGCAAGATTTCAAAGCAAGTTGGCATATTTTGATGTATGTTCATTTTTTCCCTTGCACCCCCTATAACTGAGGGGGGAGCATTTTCAAAATCAGAGACAAGAAATCTACATGGAGTCAAAATTTCTTTTATTGTTCTTTGCTTTTTGCAGGAAGCTAGATTTTTTCCAACCAGTAAAGTTTGTGTAGGCAGAGAGGTCAGCACAAGCAGAAGAACGGAAGAAAGATACAAGCAGTGGAGTCATGACCTTGTGACAAAGAAGTCAAGAGGGTTATTTCAGAGCAGTGACCTCCAAGAGGGATCAGTGTATCCTAGGAACTATGTGAGATCACTCATTAAAATTAGGAAAGGAAACACAATAATAACTTCTATATGTCTATATGTGCTTTAAAGAAATTGTTTCATTTATAATTAATGGAAGCCTTGACTCAGTTAATGTTTCAAGTGGCCCTATGTCAAATATGTTGACACATGGGAGGCAATCTGAGTAAAGGAAGAGAAATCTACAATTCAGGGCTTCTGAGGTTTATATTCACTCTTTAGTTCTTTTAGTTTATTGGGACATAACAATTTATATAGCCCAAATTAAGAGGACTTATAGACTATGTTATCTAATTTCAACTACATTTACCATCACAAAAGTGGTTTTAAAATATTCATTTAAAGACATATAGATTAAAACCAAACTATTACAGGTATAAGCAAATAATAATATAAGAACAGGATTAACAGCTTTACTCATGTTCTCAACTATGCTATCAATAATATTATGAAGTAAAAAGTTTGTCAACTATGACTTAATCAGATATGAGAAGTTGAGCTAAAAAATAATTAGTAAAAACTAGTAGAGTATATACAATGGAATATTACTCAGCTATAAAAAGGGATGAGATGGAGCTATATGTAATGAGGTGGATAGAACTACAATCTGTCATACATAGTGAAGTAAGTCAGAAAGAGAAGGACAAATATTGTATGCTAACTCACATATACGGAATCTAAAAATGGTACTGATGAACTCAGTGACAAGAACAAGGACGCAGATACAGAGAATGGACTGGAGAACTCGAGGTATGGGAGGGAGCGGGGGGTGAAGGGGAAACTGAGAAGAAGCGAGAGAGTAGCACAGACATATATATACTACCAACTGTAAAATAGTCAGTGGGAAGTTGTTGTATAACAAAGGGAGTCCAACTCGAGGATGGAAGATGCCTTAGAGGACTGGGGCAGGGAGGGTGGGGGGGACTCAAGGGGGGGGGCGTCAAGGAAGGGAGGGAATACGGGGATATGTGTATAAAAACAGTTGATTGAACCTGGTGTACCCCCAAAAAAATAAAATAAAAAAAAAAAGAAATCATTTAAACCCAAAAAAAAAAAAAAAAAAAACTAGTAGAGTATTACACACATATACACATGCACAGATTATACTCCACTTACAATTATTTTAGTGATAGAAAGTTAGAGTCTAGAAATTGTCTGGAAATCATTGGCTTGGAGGATGGGGTAGACTGAGACCAGTTCTCCAGGATGAAAGTGGCCAAAGATGAAATACATTAGGGAAGACAGATGTACAGGTTAGGAGAAAAAAAAAAAAAGACTGAGGGGAAGGGATGAAGCATTATAAGAGAGAGAAGTGGAAAAGGAGAGTTAAGATAGTCCAGAGATCAGAAGAAATAACTGAATCAAGAACTGGAGCAAAGCAATGCTTTTTACATTTAATGTACCAAAGACCTTGCAATAAGACATTATATAGCAAAGTATATCTATTATCCTCTGAAATGTATACAAGAAAATCAAAGGCAAAATTTCAAAACACTGAGGTCTAAGATCAGATATTTATTTATTCATAGCTCATGTATTTTTAACAGCAGTCTAATGAGAAGAGATAAGGGGTATATGATCAGAATCAAACCAATCAATTATCTGTGTTTTTATTTGAAGGGTTTGCTTTAATTATTTAGTAGATATGCATGTACCACCATCCAATAATATGATTTGATCATTTTCAAGTACTGAATTGGATCTGGATTTCCATTAAAAGGGCCTGATTTTGATGAAGACTAATATCCTTTGCATATGGGAGAATGACTGGAACTCTGAGCTGCAGTAAACAGCATCTTATGTGGTGTTCCATGACAGAGTCCATCTTTTCTCATTTCCTTATTTTCAGCAAGAAAAATTGAATAATTACATAGTTTCTAGAATAAGGATGTGTTTTAGAAGTGTTTAGAAGAATAGAGTAACCCTGGTGGAGCCTGTTATATTCTTCAAGTTTAACTAACATTGTTTTTCACATTTTAATGTCTGAAATTGAGCTGCATCTTACTATCTGATGGCATATTATGGTCACTGTTGGTCTGGTGATATTGGGATATAGTTATGCTCTGTGGGTGCACAAACTTGGCTACTATTCCTGATCATCTAAATAGACAAAAACAACCCCTCCATGTTTTAGTTCAAAAAAAATATGGGAAGTATAGGAGTTTGGGGTTGCTATTTGATAATCTGTTGACATCTCTTAGTGAAGAGAACAAAAGCAACAGCATCAACATATAAAGAACTGCCAGCAATTTAGGACAAAATAACAAAGACAAAAGTCAGCACTCTTAAAAATTCTGCGTTACCAATTCTCTTGGTGTCCCAAGGACAATACTGTGAAGAAATATAGACATTTCTTATATCAAGTCAAAGGATATTTTAGAAAACTTGAGTTGGGAATAAATTTTAGCAATTTGATCAATTAATTTTTATTATCCTTACAGATATCTAACCAAGAGAGATATATGATAACTATCTTTATTAGAATATGTATAAAAAGCTCTTCCAGTAATTATAAAATTTCCAAGTGATAAGAAAGGGTTGAGTCAGTCAATTTGGTAATGGTACTCTTTTAATAGATGGCATCTTAGATTAGATGAAGCACAAAATTCAACTTCTTCCCATCAGGTATGATTCACAGACACCTCTTATAAGTACCTCAGCACTGTTTTATCATAATATTATCTCAATGACATCTTGAAAATCATTCTTGAATTCTCACCCACACTGCATTGCTAAACAGGATGTTCAGTTTCCATCCTTTCATGTGTTTGACTTTTGGACCAATTGCTTCATATTCCTCCTTTTCACTGTAGTTTTGTGTGTTTTGATGGTAGGATCTCAGAATAAATGTGAGGGTACTAAACAAACATGATTGGGCAAGTACATCAGAAAGGTTGCATTGCAGTAGAAGGAAGAATCACACACATTCAGGTAATACATTTTAAATATAAGCTCTTAAAAAATTAAATTCCCTCCAAAATATACCTTCTCTGATTTATACAGAGAAAGCATAGAGCTCCTGAAAATTTTTGTTAAAACAATCTAGCAACATCAGCAATAACTTCTACATGTCATAGTATCTTCCAACATACCGTTCATTATGGGGTTATATTGTAAAGTTTATCTAATCTCTCCATTCTACAAGAACCTATACTGTCTAACAATAGAACGCACTAAGCTTTAGTGAATCTTATCAAAATTTCCATTTCAATATGCCTCATGGTAATATAATAATAATTATAAAATTGGAAAGATTTTATGCTCAGTGTACCCAAAGCCATTTCACATCAATTGTAGTAGAAATATGAGCAGAATATTTAATGCTTCTGTTCTCTCTTGAGGGTAACACCTTTAGTAATTTCCATATGTCATCTAGTTAATATGACAAACAAAGAAACTTGAGGATTTCAAGCACAATAACAGAAGTGAAAGATTTTGATTGACTGGTACATTATAACTCTTATTACATACTGTGGACCCATGATGTTATAATAATTAGCCTGTCAAGTCAATTGTTACTCTTCATTAAAAATGAATATATGAGAGCAATTAATCTCACAACTTTAGCTTCATTAGGACATTTTATTTTTGCAGTTGGGTGTAGTTCAGTGTCTCAATCTGAAGGATGTATTATTTTCTAATAGAAGGTTTCACCTTCATTATTTTGATTATGAACTTGAATAGCAAAGTGTAAGCTTATGTAATAACTGGGTGAAAATTCTGAGTTACTTATAATTTGCCTTTTGAAATTCATTATAGATACAAGTGATTTTTCCTTATTCTTTTTCTTCACCTTTGTCTTACTGAGGCTGTGGACTCAGAATTTCACACTCCTTGAAAGTGATTCTATCCTCTGTGAATCATATCTCTGAAAACGCTGACACCCACAAAAATAGGCAAAGCTCAAGGACTTTTCTAGGAGCCCAGAACACATTGCAAAAAAGTGTGAAATCAGAGTTGAGTTTTTCTTACATAGTAAAGGTTAGATGAGTGATAATAAAAAATTGCCTGTTGGTAATCAGTTTTCAACTTAGATGGTGGACTGATTGACTGTTCATGACGATTGGAAACTGGCAGGTGAAGGTTACAGAACAGATCACAGAAAAGATATTGGTCTTACCCTCTGCATTATAATGAATTAAAGACAAGAAATACTAACAGTTGAAAATCATCATCTCTCTTTATTCATTGACAAGTAGCCTCATCAGCTGGAAAATTTAAGGAGGAAGTCTGTATGACTAGCAGATATTAGAGGGAAACACTGAACCATAGACTAGTAATATAGGAATTAACTCTGAAAGTTGGGTTGTTTTGTCAGTCCTTTCATCCTTACACAACTGCCACATATGCAACTCTATGTGGGAAATGTCATGATCTCTCTTGAGAATATCTTAAAAGTCTCACTGTTAGCAAAGTGTTACTTTTAAGAACCTGATGATATTACTGCTGCTGTTTATGTGAGCCAACATGGCATAATGTAAAAAAGCTTTTACTTAGACCTATGTTTGAATCATATTTCCACTTCTTTTTGAGTTGATTGACCTTGGGCCAAGTACATACACTCTGAACTTTATTTACCGTATGTACTAGTTTGCTTGGACTTCCACAAACAGTCTGGCTTAAATAACAGATTTTTTTTCTGGTGTTGGGGTTAGAATTCCAAGATTAAGGTGTCAACAGGTTTGGTTTCTTCTGAGGTTCTTCTCCTTGGCTTGTGGATAGCCACTTTCTTATTATGTCCTCTCTCTTTTTTTTTTTTTTTTTAACGCAGCATTGATACTGGGTTTACTTTTGCGTATCAGCTTCCCAGATTTGCTATAGTGCAGGTACTAGTTCCAATTATAGTTTCAGACAATTTTTTATCTTCTTTTATCAGTTCCAGTCTATCATAAATATTTTCATATTGCTCCATAGACATTATAATGACCATTTTAATAACTGCATGCTATCCCATCAAGTGATGTATCATTTACTGAATCTTGTACCTCATCCTTGGGTATTAAGTTGTTTCCAGTTATTTGTTATTATAGAAAACATTGCATTGAAGATATTTTAATGACAGACTGTAATGTTTCATTTTGATGCCCATGACTCATGAGGATGCCCTGATTGTGAGCTTGACTTGTGAAAGGCAGCATTGTTCGTTGTATAGTTACTATATGCTTTTTTTTAAAGAACTTTTATTGAAATATAATTGACATACAATAAACTCATATATTTAAAGTGTACCATTTGGGCTTCCCTGGTGGCGCAATGATCAAGAATCCGCCTGCCAATGCAGGGGACACGGGTTAGATTCCCAGGTTATTATGTCCTCTTGTCTCTGTATTTGCATCCCAATGTCTAACTTTCTTCTTTTTATAAGGACAATAGTCAGATTGGATTAGTGCTCACCTAATGCCCTCATTTTAAGTTAATCACTTCTTTGAAGGCTTTATCCCTAAATACACTTACATTCAGAAGTATTGGGGGCTAGGGCCTCAACATAAGAATTTTAGAGGGACTCATTTCAGCCTATAATAACCATATCCACATAATTGTAATAATAGTATTCAAACTCAGAGGTTTTCTGGGCATTAAATAAACCAAAACATAAAATATCAACTAAAATGTCTATTACACATGGTAAACACTCAACAGAACTTACTTTCTGCCATAATTCTTAATCTATAGATCATCTAAGTCTTGAATATTTCAAGTTAAGTCTTGCTCTTTAGTAAGAATGTGTTCCAACATTCAGAATCTAACAATTGACGGTGGTGGTGAAAAAATGCAATTGAACTAGCTCCCTAGGTGAAAGCTGTTATGTACTTGAAAATTTGTGAATCTCTGGAGTATATCCAGCAGGAAAAAAAAGGGGGGGGGGGCATTTGTGGAGGCCAAAGATGAAAGGAATCAGAAGAATTTATTGTTAGGTCAGAGGATGACATACTAGTCCTTCAAAGAAGTTCATCAAGGGGTAAAGAGAAAATGCACCAGACGTGAATAGATCTAGTTGATGGGGCAGCCCAGGAACACCATAACCAGAGTGCTAGACCAGGAGGTTGTCAGGAATATTTAGTCAGAAGAGTTAGGACAATCTGGGATTCAGGAACAGAACTCCAGGTACTTAGAGCAGCTTAGTTAGGAGAAATTACCAAGATAAAACATAAGCACACAGAAACAATGGTTGTAATGGGGTAAATAAATTAGTTAATAAATAAATAAGCTAGACACCACTGCGCTGGTCTTTTTAGATGCATCTGGTCATTCATTCACAGTATAGTTTTAAGTGTGGAGTACAATTTCTGCCTTATAGATGAGGAAACATTAGTTTGGAAACCCAAACTTCATGAAGCCTGAGTCTATAACTACCTTGCTCATTAATTATATTCCCAGCACCCAGCAAAAGCCTGACACATGGTGTGTAGTAAATAATTATTCATTGATTGAATCAATAGGCTGTCAATTAACTTGTAGTTGAATGATGAAACTAGGAATTAAACCAAAGCCATGATTTAAGTCACCACAGCAGAAACGGAAAATAAGAGTAGCATAATTAGAAATATATGAGAAATAAAAATAAAAACAACAACAGGATTAAGCATGCTGTCTCCCAAATTTTCAGTTTTGTTATTGGAAAAAACACACCAGTATATGCAGAGAACCAAATTATTTATCTTGAGTCATCTCCTCTTAACTGATACCGCTTGATTAATCTTCTCTGAGAATAGGTTGTTCACTCATCTGTCAATTAACTTATTTTAACATCCAGCCCATATTTTTTTTTTTCCTTTTTGCTCTTTCAGATAGTTTTGTACTTGTCATACAGCCTGCTGAGGTCAAAGTCTAATAACATTAGGCAGCAAAACATAATGGAAGGATAATGAGCATTGGAGTTAGTGTATTCTCTTTTGATGTCCAGCTCTAGTACCTACCAGTTTTATTAGCTTAGGCAAATTATTTCAAGTCTCTGAACTTCAGTTTCCTTTATCTATGCAAAGGGATTTAATATGATTTGAAGTGGAGATACAGTTAGATAATTTGTGTAATGTGCCACCACCACAAAGTAGATGGTTCCTTATTCCAGTAACCCAACAAACAAGTGAAATCAGTTTTTTGTCAGAATTAATTTTTATATAACATTGCCATTTTCTCCCACGAAGCTTATCACATAACATCAACTAGTTCATTCATTACAAAATTAAATTTAAAATAGTTGTTTCTTCAATTGTCCTCCTAACTGCATTTGACATGGCAGCTCACCCTTCATTTCTGAAAAGCCTTTGTCCCCTGGTGTTCTTGATTCTGAACGTTTTTTGATGTATTAGCTGTTTATTATTCCTTTACCAAAGATATGCCTGTACCTATCCATATTACCATGAACTTCAGTCAAGATTTCTGGCTGTTTTTAAAAATACATCCCCTGCTTTGGTACATTTCATGCAGTATGGGCTGTGCGTCTCTAAGGAAGAATTCGGAAAACTGTCTTGGCCTTGAAGCTAAGTGGGGGTAGACATGGAAATTAGGCCCTGCCAGCCAAGTGCGTCTATATGAGATTTCACTGGGAAGCAGGGAACAGGCTGAGTGAGGATGAAAGTGAAAGCACCCGGCCTACAAGCACAAGGCGAGGAGCTCCTCGTCCATGGTCAGTGCCAGTTGCAGTGTCAGGGTTTTTGCTGGTTCATTCTCGTGATATAGTCAGGAAACTTTTGGCTGCATAGTCTCTAAGCCTGAATCTCTAGAAATCACCTGTATTCTTCGAGTTTAATTTCTTTTCTTCTTAAACTAGCTACAATGCTTTCTATTGTTAGTAACAAAGATTAGTGACTGACCCAGTGTCCCTCAAAGGTCTATCCATGACCTATGCTTTTTCTTCTCTAGTCCGGTCCTAAGTAAAACCATCTCACAATTTCAGCTAAAACGTAGAAGTTAATAACCACTAAATATTTATTTCTGTCTTCAACATCAGACATGTAAGCATCACACCATTTTTCCACCTGTTTATTAATCATCTTCATGTGGTTATTTACCAAAACTACTCAAACTAAATATATTCAAAACTGTATTCACTACATCACACCCAAAGTCAGATGTATTTTATCAGCCAAATCAACAAGTTTTTATTCAGCTGGTTCTTTATCCCCATTTCTAGATGTGATTAAGTTCAGTCTGAATCTTAATTTATCTCTTATAACTTTCCTGTCTAGTACACATTTTTGCAGTGATGGAAATCTTCTAAGTCTGTGTTATACAAAATGGTGACCAATACACGTGTAGCTGTTGAGCATTTGAAATATGGCTAATACAAATGAAGAACTGAATTTTTAATGTTGTTAAATTTTATTAATTTTAAATTCAATTTTAAGTAGCCACAATATGATTCCGCATTTTATTCCTCAGCTATGGTTTAATTTGCAGATGTAGCAAATTATATTTTTATCCAGATGCTACTGGTAGAAAATTTTAAAATAGAGTTGAGGCTTTTCCTTTAGAAATAATGCTTATTAAATTCTCCAGAATTTTACACTGAAAATTCTTTGGGTATTAACCATTAACGAGTTATATGGCCACTAAGTGTAGTGTGTAGATTATCCTGACCTATTGATGTACGCCAAGTAAAACAGAATCAGTAAGCTCCCTGAGGTGAAGATCTATGACATCTATGTTAGCAGAGTTGATCATCTGAACCTACCAAGTATATAGACTTTGTATCAAGTGAGAGAGCAGGTGTTTACCTTGCTTCTGGAGGAATTTGTACAGTCCCTGCCTAAAACAAAATTGCTGGTACAATCCAAATTTGGAACTGATCCACTTTTTTTTTTTTAATATAGTTTATAACAGAATTTCTTAGTGCAGACACTTGGGGCTGAATTACAGATTGTGCTTACTTAAAACACCTGGATTAATTGTTCTGTGGAAACTGTTGGAAATTTAACTCAACAAGAGATTTGATGCTTTTCTCCTCTGAATTGACCAAAGTCGCATATGCTTTATTGAATATGTACCAAGGGTTGGCAAAATTTTTCTCTAAGCAGTCGTATAAGAAATATTTTAGGCTTCGGGCTAAGAGGCAAAATCAAGCATATTATGTAGGCACCTATATGGTTGTTTACAAATGTAAAAGCCTGATATACTATTAAACAATATAAAGTCTCTGTCTAAGCATTGTAAACCTATGTCTATGCATTTCTAATTTATAGATACCTGCTGTTAATGTCTTATTTTGTTCTTAGGACTGTTATTCTCTTGTTTTATAGTTTACAGAGCTAATTCATTTTAAAGACATTTAGAGATTGTTCTTTGAGTCTAATGTGTCACAATTGCTCTAAAATCTTGGTGCCTTTCATAGTTTTTCTCAGGAAGTTTGGAAATTTAATTCATAGGTTCTAATTCTGTGGGGAAATTTTCTCATGCAATGTTCCCCTCAATCTTTGCATCTAACAGTTGCCCTTTCATAGGTTATATGGGAGCTCTCAGTGGACTCCTAGTCCACACTCAGGTGTTCCATCAGTGGCTGAGACTTTCTGTCTAACAGCAATATTGTTGATATTCCAGCTCTAGTTATTCAACCAGAGGGTGACTTGACTCCAGCTCTGTCTGCAGTGATTTCTTGTACAACCACAAGTGCACTGATTGATATCAGCTCAAGCCCTGGACAGCATTTCCCACTTATTTTCAGCCTCCTTGGTTTAAGTAGTCAGTCTTGATTCAGACCTCTGCTGCTCATAAGTTTTTCAATTTCTGCTACCCAAGTGCCCTGTCACTCCATCTTTAGTTTACTTCTGTGCATTTAGAGTCCATGGAAAACTTTATTTTTGTTGAGGCTGTGTTGTTTTACTATAAAGTAAAAGCGTTACAATTTACTGGGATACTTTAATTTGAATTATCATTATTTAGTTGTATGGAAGGGAAATTTCCTAGTGGTTTCACATCCTAACCTTGACCACAGCACTTAATGAGTTTTCCAGAACTTAGCAGAAATACTCATAGACCTAACAATTTTTCTCTTTGAATTGCATTCATTTTCAAACGAACAGAAGTTCTTCTGACCAGGTTTCCTGTAATTTCTCTGCAACAGTTGAAGCCTTCTTGTCTACGGGGCAGATACAGTGGCTTAAACTGTTCTTGTATAAATATCTACCATAAACACTATGAACTTGGCATACATTGTTGATGAGTTCTCTCACCTCCAAGTCCAATTGTGCATTAAGAAAACGTGGATCTACCCTGTTTTCATCTGCTTTTAATTTTTATTTTAAGATAATGATAGGTTTACAGGTTGTATAGAAATATACAGAGTTTTCTGCCTTCTTAGTAAACATCACATAGTACTGAATTTTCTTAAGTTTTTTTTGGTTGCTCTCTTCCATGTTCCTTTCTAAATATTTGACATACATTTGTACATAAAGGTAGCTGGGTTCTCAACATATTTGCTTTTAGGCAAGTTTGGGCACATTCAGGGTGATATGGCTGTAGACAATATATTTGCTTTTAAATTCCAACTTACTCGTTTAAAGTTCTCTTTAAATGACCAAAATTGTTTTTTAGTAATGCAAACTAAAATTAGCAAAAGTTCTGGAATAGTTACTGTATGATGATGTTGTTTCTATACTTAGTTAAGCAAAATTAAACTTTATTTTTATGTACACATATGTAAATGCATACATACATACACATACACACAAATTCTTCAGAATTTTCACAGGCCAACACTATATTATCGCATAGTGTTTCTCAAAATGAGAATTACAGTTGACCCTTGAACAACATGAGTTTGAACTGTGCAAGACCACCTCACTTACCCACAGATTTTTTTCAGTAGTGAATACTACAGTATTACACAATTTGATGTTGGTTGAATCTGTGGTTGATTGACTCTAAGGATGTGAAACCCCAGTACATAGAAGGCTGAATATAAATTATATGTAGGTTTTTGACTGCATGGTGGGTAGGTGCCCCAGTCCCCCTGTTGTTCAAAGGTCAACTGTACTATCTTATAGAAGCCCTGGGCAATGAGAACACTGTTGCAGAAAAAAAACTGATCCCACGAGAAACCAAGCACAACACTCGGCGAGTTGGAGAACTCAGGTTTATTAAGCCGGCGGACCCAGACGAGCTAACGCTCCAAAATTCTGGGGCCCCATTTCAGGGGAGTCTTCTCCTTATATAGGTTAAAACATACAGTTATAATTGATACAAACTGATTGGCTACAAATTACTATAAGTCACGGGCAGTTACAGAGCGCAGGAGTTGCCCGGGGTTACACACATAGTAGGGGGTCCTAACAGGAACTTGTAGGAGCCGGACATTCCATTCCTATCAGGACTAAGGTCACAATTTGCATTCTCACATTGGTTGCAGGTTGAAGTTTATGGTCACTTAACAAGTCTATGTGCAAAGGGTCTCAAACAAAGGCTTGGGGTGGGTGCCTGAGAGCAAGACAGTCTTCCCTTATTTGATCACTCTTAGCAATTCATTTTACTGTTTAACTGAGGGTGGCAAGCAGGCCTTTGCAAGATAGAGGAGAGGAAGTTTCAATTTCTTCATCAACACCACCACCCTACTGTGTGCTTCTGAACGAAAACAATAGGATCCTCTGCCTTCTTTTTATCTTAGCCATGGCTCACTTCATTAATAGGTTTGTCCTGTATCTTATCATTTTTTCTCTTTTTTCTCCATCATTACTTCCTCTAACCTCTTTCCCAGTATTCATTGTTAAGTACTCTACTCTTCTCTGGTTGCAGTGTAATTCCCCTCTTCTTCCATCTATCTCCAAATTAGCAGGTCATCCATATATTTAAACTATCATTTATTCATTCACTGGAGAACACAGCATTGATCCTGTCAATTAATAAGTACTGTGAGTGTCATTAAATCCCACATTAGTCAAGAAACAAATAATTGGGAATATGTCCTGAATATCAGCAATAGCTCTTATATGGAAACTTCAAAAAAGAATGAAAAGAAAGAAAAAAAATAAAAGTTTCCTATTTAAGAATTTCAACATCCAAAATACTGAAATCTCTCTCCCCTCAGTACATATATGACTTCAAAACTCCATTTGAGTTTTTGAGGGTTTTTGCTGAATTATCGACTGTAGCCAGTTATAAAAAGTGTGTTTATTTTAGTATTTATTGCCGATTTTGTTTCTAAAGGATCTCCAGGTCGCCCCTCCTTCACTACATTTTCTGCCAATCTTATGTAAGAAATAAAAAAAAAAATGGAAAAGAGGCTAAAAGAAAAAAGGCAAACTAGAAAGGCACAGTGACATTTGATTATTTTTTTAAATGAAGAAAAGTAAGAATAATCTATTTTGCTCACAATTCTACTCCTCAGTATAAAAATCTAATTAAATGCTTTGTCTCCAAAATGTGGCTAATAATAGATACTGTTATACATTGTTTTTAGACTTACAAATATTTAGAGACTGTTTTAAAAGCATGGCAAATGAAACTTTAAAGTGATGCACAATTACTCAAAGGCATATTGGAAAAATGTGCTTCAAACATTGCTTTACAAAAATTCTCTTAAAGATATATATAAAGCATCTCCTAAATTTATAAAACACATGAAACAATTCTCTTTTTCTTTCTTTCTTTTTTTTAGTTTTTGTCCCTAAAGTAGTCTTTATTGTCTATAGTGTTAACAAAGAAGGTATTTGCAAAAAGCCACTGTCCCCCAAAGAAAGAAACTGGAAATGTTTATCACAAATAATAGATACTACTTTTCTCATATGAAATGCTTAAATTGCTACATGAGATGTTAATGCACAGAGAAAATTCTATTGTGGTTGTATTATTTGTTTGATTGTTTACTTATTTATTTCTCTTCTGATCAGCTTCTGTTTCTTCTGAACTCATCTGAATTTTTTTTTAATCTCAATTGTGCAAAGGAAATATTTCTGCTGTTTATTTATAAGAAAAGGCTTTTTCGATTTTTGAAAATAATACTGCCTTGAAAAATATATATATGTATACTTACAGATTTTTGCAGTGGCCTTGGAGTTTATATAACATACACACACACAAGATTAAAAACCTCATAAGATGGACCCCATTCTCTGGGAACATAAAAGGATGTGTAAGACAGTCTAGATGCATTTATGTAGGATATAGTTGTTACAACAGTGCACAGCTCAGCAATATCCTCTTTGCTGATGTATAAAATACCAGAGGCCAGCATACTTTGTATCAACAGCCACTGATAATATTTTGTACTTTAAAGAAACTAGAAAAGAACACAAGTGGGTAGAAAATAGACCCTCAGGTCAGTGTTCTTATAACTGTACTTTCATTTGCACCCCAAACTAAGCACACTCTGCAGTACATAGACACTCTATCCAACTTTATTACCTCTTCATTTTGACTTATATCCTAAGCCAAAATGGAGAGCTGAATAATAAAGGATCCAGTTTTTCTGTGTGCTTAGACCATTTGAATCTTTGCTATCTAAAACCAAACCCTCTAAGCTACCTTCTACCAATCAATCACTGATAAAAAGGGTATATTAGTCAATGACCATATGTATGAAATGGAAAGGGGCAAAGGAATTCAGTTAAGAAAATATATAAGAAATACCATCTCTATCCAAAGTCCATACTTCAACCCTGCTATGAGCTAATGAGTTATTTTTCTCTTGAAATTTACAATATTTCTTATACCCTCTGCAACTATGGTAACTCAGAGCTTCAAGGGTTCTTTTTCGTCTCCTTTTTTGTTTTTTTTTAAATCACTGCATTGATGTAGGAAGTCATTCTAGAATTTCAAGCCTGATAAACTATAAATGAACATTTTAAAAAATTATTTTAAATGGTACCATTACCCATTTTTAAAAGAAGCCTTAGATAGCAGTATTCAAAATTTGTTCTCTAGAAATTAGTAAGAATGTTAGAAGAATATGCCTCTAACTTCAAAGAGCAGAATGACTGATGTGCTCCCCAAATGTGGTGAAAAGGAGAATAGGCAGAAGACATGTATCAAAACATAGAAGAGGGTTCAGTTCATATAATCTTGGGATGTGTCAGTGAATCATGCTTTTTATTTACGGTGAGTTCTATCCAGCAATAGGTAAAGCTTGGGACCTGCTATTATCCTAGAAATGCATTTGAGCCTGACTGACCAGAGATTCAGCTGGACAGGGATGACCATCCTCTCCCATCATGTGTTAGATGAATGGAGATCTCCAGAGATCCAAAAAGCAGCAGCTGAACTTTAGAATGATTCGTGAATCGCTCTAGCTCAGGTGTAACAGGGGTCATGTTCTGAATCCATAGGAGGTAAGAGAGGTCAAGTAAAAGGAATGATATTGTGGTGATAGATATGCCATCCAAATAGTAACTTGGAAAGGGATTGGCAAAGAAGTTTCGTCCCGACTCCAGATTGGGACACAGTGTGAGACTTGGAACACAAACGTTCACAGCGTACTAACACCAAGCTTTTCAGAGAAACTGCATTACTGAGAACTCGTCAGTAAAAAAGAAATTCAGTTAGGAACCATAGCTGAAATCCAGTACTAAGTACTAGACTTATAGATGTGGCCAAGGATTATTGTAGGAAAAGTGGGGCATGAGAGGATAGACATGTCCCAGGTCTCAAATGAGTCCCTGGGATGGGACACCAAGTGAGGGTCCTTGGCTTCACACAGGAAAGAATTCAAAAGGCAGCCATAGTAAAGTGAAAGCGGGTTTATTCAGAGAGATACACATCCCCTAGACAGAATGCGGTCCATCTCAGGATGTGAGGGGGGCCCTGAGGTGTGGGGTGGTTCGTTTTTATGAGCTGGGTGTTTCATAGGCTAACAAATGGGAGGAATATTCCAGCCATCTTGGAGAGGGGGTTGGGGATTTCTAACAATTGGGGCATCGCACACTTTTTGGCTTTTTATGGTCGGCCTCAGAACTGTCATGAAGCCTGTGTGAGTGTCATTTAGCGTATGCTACTGTACCACAATGAGCGTGTAATGAGGCTCAGTGTTTACGGGAAGCTGAAACTTCCACCATCTGGGCCCTGGTAGGTTCTAACTGTTTTTTGTAATATCCTGTTCTTCTTAATGGTTGTGTCATATTTTAATGGTTGCGCCCTACCACCCTTCCTTCCTATCTCAGGGTAAGAAATAAAAATAGGGATTTTGGATCTGGGGAACCGCATAAGACCCAGCAGTTACCTGCACCATTGCACCACTCCCACCTTATGCCAGAATAACTTAACATCACTCTCAACTTTTGGGGAGGCTGAGGTTGCCTTTGTTTCTGCTTTTGCGAGTCTTATTTGGCCTGGGAAACAGTGATACTGAGCCTTCGGGTCAAAAGTTCAGCAGGATTGGGTCTGAGGGTGGCAGAATCAGGACCTGAGAATCTGGCAAGGGTTTACTCGATGCAAGGATGTTTCCAGGAATCCACCGGCCACTCTGGTATTCTTCCTACTTACTGTGCATGTAAATATAGCTCATGTACTTGTTATGTAGATATATATCACAAGCTCAGTTCAACTGCAATTCATTTATTTGATATAATATTATACAAATATTTTAGTTGTGTATTTTTTTGAACTTTGCACTTTTGTTTTCTTTATTTTGTATTTTATAGGTGATACTCTTATGTTTTCAGTTAGTTTTCAATTATTTTTAGGCCCTTAAAATCTTAGAAAACTAGACACTGTACTGCTAATATCTAATGACAAAAAGAGCCCAGACTAAATAATTGAGCATCCACAGCACATGGTCCATGTGAATATTGTATTCCCGCTCCTCCTTTTTCTACACCAATCCTGTGCTATGAAGTCCATGTGTGTTCAGCCACATTTTCTGTAGTTGATAAAATCTCTCACAGATTATGAAAACAAATGGCCTATATATCTAATTTTTAAAAAAATTTTGCTGTGTGTTTTCACACTTTTCTGTGCCTGCACAAATATTAAAAATAGTTCCTTTTTTTCCCCGTTCATCACTGCTACAAAGACAGTCTAATAAGCCTAACTAACAGTGCTTGAATAGCTCCTAGTGTATAGGGTTTTTACTCCTTCTTGCCTTGGCTACAGAAACCTTAGTAATGGATGTTAGGTATGGATTTGAGAGAGCGAAAGAGGTGGTAGGTGATAGCACTTAAAAACCTGATGTTGAGGCCAAACTGTCTGAATTCAAATCGCAGCGTGTTTTTTTGACTGGATGTACAGTGTTGAGGTCCTGGGGTATGCTCCTTTCGTTCTCTAGGGCTTAGTTTCTTCATCTGTATAATGATGTCATGAGAAGGTTCAATAAAGTGATACTGAAGAAGCAATTAGGACAGCACCTGGCATAGAGTACAGGCCTATTATTGTTATTACCTCTGAAAATCAAGCGTATACTATCATACCAATTGCTTTCTGCATTCAGCATTTTTTATTACATCTTGATCATTCTTATAGCAATAGAAGCCAAAGATATATGCCTCCCTCAGTAAGTTTTCAAATGATACTAATCATTATAAAAATGAATAAATGCTAAAACCCGTGGTTTACCAGCAGAGTTTTAAACATTCCCTATCACTGGGTGATAAAACAATTGTAAATCTGGCGACTCAATATGGTAGTTAACGTCAAAATCATGTTCAAGATCAATCGAGATACCTTGTATTTTACTTTAAAAATATTGAAAGATAGAAGCCAAATATGTAATTGTCAAGCCTTTGTTGTCTGTTTACCAAAGCTCATTTCGCAATGTGATTAGGTGTAAATGTGTAATTATTATAATAAATTGTGCTGAGTAGTCTGAAAGCAAAACAAGTGGCTTTATTTAATTTTTCTGTTATTTTTATATTTATTTGGCATAATTTATCTTTTTTAAAAGTTTTATCATATTTAACATTTTTCCTCCGGTGGCTGAACTTTACTGTCCTTAATGGCACTGGGCCAGAAAAATGAAAAATACAGAAAGAGATCTCTAAAACACTGAAGCTCCAAGTTTGTATGTATTGTTTTTGAGGTCTAGCAAAAAAAAAAAAAAAAATAGAATCCTTGCCTTCTCACCATTGATAGAAAACTGAAACCAGTGGCATGGAGAACAAAATCCCAAAGTTGACAGACTTCTACACATCTCTTATTTATAACAATACATCTACATTAAGGAAAGCCTACCCAATTTTTTATGACTTAATTGCTTCTCTCTATGCACTTATAACACCAACATACTTTCTGTCTTTCAACACACATTCCCAAAGAAAGGAAATAGAAAATAAAGCACATTATTCAGTAGGATTTCATTGTGCGCTGAGGGTAAAAAGCAGGCATGTATAAATGGAAATGCATTTGAAAGCCTTCCCCACTGAAATCTGGCAGGTGGTAAAACACTTCATTAGGATTTGTAACATCGATGGCGAACGCCTTCACACAAAGTGCTACATTTGCGAATAAGGCACAAAATTGACTGTCAAGGAGATGTAAGACCATAGCAGATTCCAATCCATTTTGCACAAAGTACAGGAATACTGTACCTCTGCAACTCCAAGATTTAGATTTCATAAACCGTTGTTAGAGATTCACCATTGAATCTTCATTTAGTTCTGAAATAAGGTCTCTTTATAATGACACTGTGTAAAGGGCAGAGCTACATCCTGGAAGGCAGTGGGCATTTTATTCATATGCTCAGAGAATTATACACAAAAGTAATCCATATTCCCTAAAGTTTAAAAGGAGACAGTGACATCTCCTAATGCTATAATCAACATAATTATATGTCACTTGGCAAAATGTATGGTTAAAGATAAGGTCACAGTTGCTTTTCAGAATTCAGGGTCAGACACCTTACAAAATAAAGCCTCTGATCTTATGCTCATAGCAACTTCTATTATTGACAAACTTATTAGCATGTAATAAGTATATTTGCTTGGCTGAATTATAGACGCACGACTTGCAAACACTTTTTAAAACCGATCCCACTCTTTAGTATTTAACTGTCGCTTTACCATCTCCTTCCTCGCAACCACTGTTCTTCCTCCGGGCTGACACCTTTTCCTGGAAAAGAGTCAGAACCATCAGGAATGACCCTGTCTTTCATTATATTTATAAATAGCACGTCATTTAATATTCTTCCCATAAAAAAAAAAAGCTATGAATTTAATTCCTTGCAGGGTCCAGGATGAAATAAAGATCAGCTCCACAGGACCTTAGTTTCCGTCTCCTTCCATGAAAAGTATGATTTGTTTTATTTTTTATTTTTGCATTAGATTTTAAGAAATCTAGATATAATTACCATACTTACTTATGTTTTGGAGCACATACCACATGAGATTCTTAATACTTCTAATTTTCCTTTTTCTGAAGGATTTTATCTCCATTTTCACCTTATTTTCAACTGTGCTGGTAGAGTATGAGCTCCTCAAGGGAATATGCCTGACTCTTCTCTACCCCAAAGTGCTATAGTGCCTATAGAATAATTTTAGTTATGTGACTATTAAAATGTAGTCTTTTAGGAAAAGGGATAGCTATATTTTTAAATTGTGTAGAATTAAAGAAATTCAAAGTTTATATGGCTTGGAATAAATTACTGAGAAAACTACATAGCATCATTGTTATTTCTAGATGCTTTCAACATGGGCCTACTTTTAAGATTTCTTTTTGTGATTTTGAAACTTCCCTGCAGATAAGAATCACCTTGGATACTTGTCAAACATACAGATCCTACAGAATCAGAACATGTTACAGAGAAGTTTGGTAATCTTAGATTTAAGCCATAAGGACAACTGTTGGAGAGTGCTTTAGAGCAATATTGAAATGTGCAAAGAAAGAAGAAAGTTATGTGAAAATATCAGGAATTGAGGAAATGAAAGTCATCACAAGAAGCAACAGGGAGCTGCTGCTTTCAGTAGCACCAGCGATCATGTTCCTGGGAGTTTCCATTAGAAGAGAGCTGACAGACCTTCAAATACTCTACTAGCCAGGGTTCCACTAGAAGCAGATGGAGTGTCAATCTGGGAAAACCATGTCGGTTGAAGTTCCTTTTTCTTAAGATCCTTTTTCCTTTCTGTATCATTGTGAATCACACCTAAAATCTAATGAGGGCATGATTCAAAGGACAGGACGGAGAAGGGGAGAACCGTAACCTTACCAGGACATCTGGAACGTAAGAAACCAGGTGCTTAGCAAGGATATAAATCAGTCTGAGAATGCTGACGAAAGTGGTGGTCTTAAGGGGGCTAACTATCAATGGTTGAATTGAACCATCTGATTTAATTGTTTTTTTTCCCTTTGAGATTTATTCAACTCTACACTCTCTCTTTTATTTGATCACATTTCTCTGTCTCTCACATGGGAAAAGATTCTCTTTAACTTTTTTACTTTCTCCTTTGTCTCTTAAATAGGTAATAAGATGGATAGTCTTTCTTTCTCTTTGCACATTGTCCCAATTCTGAGTCAATAAAGTACTATTATTATAGCTGATACACATTAGAGGACTTCATCCTTTTTGTAATATTTACTGGGTGTCTGTTCACTGAATAAGTCATACTTGGTAGGGCTCTGAGGGGAGAATGAGAGAATATGGCACAGAGCTGGTCACAGGAGTGACTG
Organism: Hippopotamus amphibius kiboko; assembly: GCF_030028045.1. Taxonomy (NCBI): domain Eukaryota; kingdom Metazoa; phylum Chordata; class Mammalia; order Artiodactyla; family Hippopotamidae; genus Hippopotamus; species Hippopotamus amphibius. Next base: position 75,038,727 of record NC_080187.1, read on the forward strand.
GGGCAGTTCCTATTTTGCCTAATGTCTAGTAGGTAGGGCAGAGGAATAACTAGGCAAATACTGTAGTGTCTGAATAGTACTGTTGATGGGATAATATAGGGAGTTATAGAGAGACAAAAAATAAACTCAGTTATGGACAGTGCTTTAGTGGTTATCTGCTACTGCATAACAAAAATACCCCAAACCACAGCAGATTGAAACAACAGAGCTTCTGTGGGTCAGAAATCTACACACTGTGTAGCTGGATCCCTTACTCAGAATTTCTCCCATGGCTGCACATAAGGTGTAAGCTAGGGTTGTAATCATCTCAAGGTTCAGCTGAGTTCACATCCAAGCTCAATCACAGGGTTGTTGGCAGGAATTGGTTCCTTGCAGTCCATTGGTCTGAGAGCCTCAGGCCCTTGTGACTGGTAGCTGGATGGCAGCCTCAGGCCCTTCCCATCTGGGTCTCTCTCCATAGGTTAACTCACAACATGTCAGCTGGATTCTATTAGAGTCAGCAAGTAGGAGAGGGCCAGCAATACAGAGACCAGAGTCTTTTTGTAACTTCCCCTTGGAAGTAACATTCATTCAGTTTTGCCCTATTCTAATGTTTAGAAGCGGGTCACGCCCTCTTTTAAATGCACACTGAAGGAGGGGGTGGGATTATACAACATCAGAAATACCAGGAAGTAGGAAACGTTAGGCGCCATTTTAGAGGCTGCCTACTGCAGTTGCTAATTACAGATTTCTGAAAACAATAGGACAATCAGAGCCCTAAGTTTGGGTGCAGAAGCAGGTGTAATAATGAATGCTAAATATCAGTAGTAATGATAGGGGCTGTGGTAGTAATCATGATAATAGTGGCAACAACAGCAAGAATAAGCCCAATAATAATAGTAATCTAATAGAAAAAATATCTTTGATATTTTCATAATATATCTCCTAATTCTATATTCTAGATACAGCAGCTGGATTCCTTTTAGAGGCAGATGACTGACATTTTGGAAAAAACACTTGACTGACATTTTTTGTTGTGATACTTGAAGGCTTTGTGGCATGATCTGGAAATTTATTTACACACTGCAAGCCAAACTCATGAGTGTATTGTGAAATCGAATAAGTGGACTGGGACCAGGATGCAGAAGACAGAGACTGAAAAGTTAATTGTTCAGTATAAAAAAAAAAATAAGGGATATGAAGTCTTACCTAGAAAAGGAAAATCATATGGGAGAAACCTTGCACGGAAAATTGACCTAAGAGAGGAAGCTTGGAATTTGGTTCTAGTATTTTTTCACTATTTAAAATTCCTCCTAAGTCCCCATATATTTCATCAGAATTTTTACTTGTGCTAGTGGTACACGGAGACAATGGAGGAAAATGTGTGTGGGGTGAGAGTCACGCAGAGAAGTCAGCAACATGCAAGCAGAGAGCGAGGACTGAGATCTAAAAGCAGGAAGCTGCAGGAACAGCTCAGATTCAGACATGAGACCCAGTCAAGTTGCCGTCAGTATCCAAGGAATGAGGCTAGAATCCACATCCAGTAGTATCTTAGGTCAGACCAGCGCTTCACTCAGTAATATCATGCTGCTTGGGATGGGAGTAGGAGACTAAATTCAAGATGTGATTGAAATGGAACTCAAAACCCAGGATCAAAGTAAAAGCTATTATAATTGGACACAAAAGCCTAGTACATCGAGGGAAGGATGAGACAGCTCTCATCTGACTGGCTTAGGAAAGCAAGGCTGATGAACTGTTGGAGTTCACCAGTATCCTTCCTTGACATGGGAGGAATTATGAGCCTTAATAACGTCTCCTGGCTTCACCACAACAATCTCATATGTATGTGTCAGAAAATATTTGGGACTCTGCATTCTGCTCATGATCTGATCCATACCACCTTAAAAAAGCAAACAAACAAATTCCAGGTTTTGACCAAAACTGATATTTACTATTCCAGGTTCTGTTCCTTCTACTTTAACGGAGGTATTTTCAATCTTAAATTCTTTCATTCATTTTTTTTTTACCATAACTACTTTAATATCCATTATTAATGTTTAAGGAAATTCATATTACCTGTTCTCTTGAAAATCATGTACAATTCTTTTTAAAAAATGCCCTTTATATACTTAAATTATTCTACTGATATTTTAGGAATAGCTTTATTTAAAATTTCATGAAAAATGGTTTATAACTGCAGTATAGTTTATTCTACTTTACATATTTTTTTGTGATTCATTTTGTAATAAATATTATTTTATACATTTGAATGTTGAGATGTTTTGGTATAAAAAAATTCCTAAAAAATGGGAGCTTGAGGATATTAGCTCCTGCTTCTTGGCTGAAGCAATAATTGGTGAAATGAATTCAGGCACAGTCAGTGGTTTCAAGATACTGAAGAAAACTCATAGAGGATAAGTGAATAATGAAATCAGAATTGGCTGTGTTTCTGGATCTTTTTCCAGCTGAGGGAGTATAGTTGGTCATTCTATACAAGAGGGATGTAAAATAGTCTCATATACAAATGAAAGTTCTAATAATTTTTTTTGGATTAGCAGTTAAGCAAGCATAAACATTTATCAAATTGTGAAGGAAAAAATAGACTAAAAAACAAATGAAAAATAATACTAATTTCAGTGCAAGGATAGAAACAATGAATAGGCAATGAATATAGAAGACTTGAGCTTTCCTATAAAGGAATGAGTAATGGAAATAATGTATTTAATTTACTAGTGAGGGAATTATGCAGATGTGTACTAAATATTCTTTGTAAGACTTACAATTAGATATAGATTACAAAATATGGGCAACAATCACTCCAGGCTAGCATCTGGGAACTGAGACCAGTAATTATACCACAGTTGTATTAGATTTCTGTTACTCTGTAACATATTCTCACAAACTTAAGTGTTTACTACAACATCCATTTATTATCTCACAGTTTCTGCAGGTCAGAAGTTCAGGTACTAGTTAGCTGAATCTTCTGCTCAGATCTCATTAGGCTGAAATCAAAGTGGTAGCTGGGGTTCAGTTCCTTTTTTGTGGTTTGGGTTCTCTTTCAGGCTCATGTGGTTACTGACAAAATTCAGTTCCTTGAATTTGTAGGTCTGACATTCCCTTTTTCTTTCTAGCTATCAGTTAGGTACAACTCTCAGCTCCTAGAGTCATCCCTCAGAACCTAGTCATGTGGCCCCTTCCATAGGCATTTTACCACATGGTTATTTCCTTTCTTTTATGCCGATAAGAGAGTTATTCTTTTAAAAACTCACCTGATTAGGTCAGCCCCATCAATGATGATTTCCCTCAAAAGCAACTAATTAGAGACCTCAATTACATGTGAAAATCCTTTTACCTTTGCCATGCCACCTAATCATGAAAGCAATATTTCATCAGATCCACAGATTCTGTCCACACTCAAGGGAACGTGATAATACAAAACATATACATCAGGTGGCAGGAATCTTGGGAGCACCATAGAATTTTGGCTACCACAGTCTGAAACCCTGGCCCCCCCAAATCCACATATTTCCCAAGTGCAAAATATTTTCACTGTCTATCAAAATTCCTGACTCTCATTATACCACACTACTGGCTCAAAATCCAAAATCTTGACATCTAAGTCTAAATCTCATTATATTTTCAACTCAAAGTCCAAAATCTCATCACCAGCTAAATAATAGTACATCAGATGCAGTTGTAGCTCCTGGGTGTAATCTTTCAGTATCTTAGCTCCTTGGGGCGCAATTTATCTCCATCTGTTTTCTTCCACCTGGTCCTATTCACAGGCCCTCTTAAAAAAATGGAAGTTTGCTTCATCCTCCACCTTTCCCCTCCAGCTTTACTGAAATAAAATTGGCAAATATAATTGTATATATTTAAAGTGTGTACTATGTTAGTATGATATACATGTATGTTGTGAAACGATTACCACCATCAAGTAATACGTCTGTCACCTCATATAGTTACTTGTGTGTGGTGAGGACATTTAAGATCTACTTTTAGCAAATTTCAAGTATATAATACAGTGTTATTAACTGTGATCTCCAAGCTATAACTTAGATCCCCAGAACTTATTTATTTTATAACTAATAGGTCGTACCCTTGACCAGCATCTTCCCATTTCCCCCACTTACTCCCCAGCTTCTGGGAACCACTCTTCTACTCTCTGTTTCTATGTGTGTGACCTCTTTCTTTTCCTTTCTTTCAGATTCCACATGTAAGAAAATCATACAGTATTTTTCTCTCTATTTGGCTTATTTCACTTAGCACAGTGTCCTCCCATTTCATCCGTGTTGTCATAAATAAAGGCAGGGTTTCCCTCCTTTTTGTGGCTGAATGATGTTCCATTGTGTGTGTGTATATGGATATAGGCATGTGGATATACAGTGAGTTCAAGATACTGAGAAAAACTAATAGAGGACAATTGTATAATAAAATCAGAATTGGCTGTGTTTCTGGATCTATTTCCTGCTGAGGGAATGTAGTTAGTTGCTTTATACACATTTACTATACCCATTCATTGCTTCAAAGCCAACATAAGAGCACTTCTCCAAAATTCTCCCTTTTTAAGGACGTACCTGATTAGGTCAGGCCCACTCATGATAATATCAATTTTTATTAAATCAGTCACCTAATTAGGGAGCTTAACTATATTTGCAAACTTTATTTTTTCATGTAACATAATCATGTGAGTGCTAGTCCATCATATTCACGGGTCAAGCTCACACTTAAAGGGATGGAAATAATACATGTACGTGTAAACAAGGAGATTGAAATCTTAGAGGCCATTTTAGAAATAGTCCTACTACAATAGGCTATACAAAAATAAGGTCATTTACCCTCAGTTATTTTAAACTTCAAGTCTGTAGGCAGGGGAAAAAATGACATATTTCTTATTTTTAGGTGGTTCCAATAAAATTGTAACACTTGTCAGTAATGATTTTTATCATTATGTAGCTTAGATTAAGAGAGGGGATAAGGGTGTGTTGATGGCACAATAGAGATGTTAGAGCATCTCGTACTTAGTCAAAATAGATATGGATGGGAAAGACCCAAGGGGAAGCAAATAATAAAAAGTCTAAATCAATAGTTGTACTTCAATATTTGAAAAAAAAGTTGAGCAGATGTGATAAATCTATAGAAGGATTACCATAGTGTTTTAAAAACACAGAGGATGGGGAGCTATTAACTCTGTGTGAGTTAATGAATGCCAAGCAGGAGTCCTTATGGAAAAGGAGGAGGAAAAAATCTATGTAGTCAGTAGCTTTAGACATCTTTAAGCTGTTGAAACTTTTTCTTTAAGCTTCTTCTGAATTTTTTTTTAAATAAGATTTCATGGAGCTTGGAATAGCTCAAAGCAAGGCTGCACTGATGTTTGGAGGCTCAGCATCCTTCCTGGGAAACTTACTTCTTACCTCAAATCCAAGAAAAGATAAAGAGACAAAACAAAGCTTAATCGTGGATGCACTGATGAACAAAAGTCCTATCTGCTAAATATATACATTTACTTAATAGTATGAAGACAAATAAAAACAAATAATGTTACTTCAGTAGGGTTTTTTTTGTTGAAGGGGTTGCTTATGTCCAAACAATCCCTGCCCAATTTTTACTGAAAACTGCACCTGATATCCCCAGGGTAGATTTCCAGAGACCATGTCTGCTTGGTATGGCCCTTCCCGTCTGGAAGAGAATATTTGATCCAGAGGTAGAAAACTGACTCAAAATAAGACAATAGGATTATCTTTTCCAGAATTTTAAACTTTGCACAGAGAGAGACTGAAAGTCCTTGAGCATTTGCACAGAGTGAGGCTTACAGGCCAATACAGCCTGCTGGCTGTTTTTGTGTGATCAGCAGGCAAGGATGGTTTTTACATTTTTTAAATGGTTGGAGAAAAAAGTCAAAAGAAGACTGTTTCGTGGCACATCAAAGTTCTGTGCCATTCATATTGCAGTGTATATAAATCAAGTTTTATTGGAGCCCAGCCATGCTCATTCATTTCTGCACTGTGCAGGGCTGCTTTCACACTGCAGTGCTAGTGCTGAGCAGTGTAACACAGACAGCATGGCCCGCAAAGCCTCAAGTGTTTCTATCTGGCTCTTTGCGGGGGGGGGGTGGGGGGGGGGTGGGAATGGCTTCCCTTTGCTGCAGTCCAGAGGAGAGGACCATGAGTATTTTTTTTTTTAACACTTTGCTTTTCTTTTTTCCTTTTTTTTTTAATTTATTATTTTTTGGGGGGTACACCAAGTTCAATCATCTGTTTTTACATACATATCCCCATAATCCCTTCCTCCCTCAACTCCCCCGCCACCCTCCCTCGAGTCCCCCCCACCCTCCCCGTCCGAGTCCTCTAAGGCATCTTCCATCCTCGAGTTGGACTCCCTTTGTTATACAACAACTTCCCACTGGCTATCTATTTAACAGTTGGTACTATATATATGTCTGTGCTACTCTCTCGCTTCGTCTCAGCTTCCCCTTCACCCCCTGTTGCCCCAAACCTCGAGTTCTCCAGTCCATTCTCTGCATCTGTGACCTTGTTCTTGTCACTGAGTTCATCAGTACCATTTTTAGATTCCGTATATGTGAGTTAGCATACAATATTTGTCTTTCTCTTTCTGACTTACTTCACTCTCTATGACAGACTCTAGGTCTATCCACCTCACTACATATAGCTCCATCTCATCCCTTTATATAGCTGAGTAATATCCCATTCTATATACATGCCACATCTTCTTTATCCATTCATTTGTTGATGGGCTTTTCGGTTGTTTCCATGTCCTGGCTATTGTAAATAGTGCTGCAATAAACATTATGGTACATGTTTCTTTTGGGATTATGGTTTTCTTTGGGTATATGCCCAGAAGTGGGATTACTGTATCATATGGTAGTTCTATTTGTAGTTTTTTAAGGAACCTCCAAACTGTTTTCCATAGTGGCTGTACCAACTTACAGTCCCACCAACAGTGCAGGAGAGTTCCCTTTTCTCCACACCCTCTCCAACATTTGTTGTTTCCAGATTTTGTGATGATGGCCATTCTGACCAGTGTGAGGTAATACCTCATTGAGGCTTTGACTTGCATTTCTCTGATGATGAGTGATGTTGAGCATCTTTTCATGTGTGTGTTGGCCATCTGTATGTCTTCTTTGGAGAAACGTCTATTTAGGTCTTCCGCCCATTTGTGGATTGGGTTATTTGCTTTTTTGGTATGAAGCTGCATGAGCTGCTTGTATATTGTGGAGGTTAATCCTTTGTCCGTTGTTTCATAGGCAACTATTTTTTCCCATTCTGAGGGCTGCCTTTTAGTCTTGTTTATGGTTTCCTTTGCTGTGCAAAAGCTTTTAAGTTTCATGAGGTCCCATTTGTTTATTCTTGATTTTATTTCCATAATTCTAGGAGGTGGGTCCAAAAGGATCTTGCTTTGATGGATGTCATAGAGTGTTCTGCCTATGTTTTCCTCTAGGAGTTTTATCGTGTCTGGCCTTACATGTAGGTCTTTCATCCATTTGGAGTTTATTTTTGTGTATGGTGTTAGGAATCGTTCTAATTTCATTCTTTTCCATGTTGCTGTCCAATTTTCCCAGCACCACTTCTTGAGAGGCTGTCTTTTTTCCATTGTATATTCGTGCCTCCTTTGTCAAAGATAAGGTGCCCGTATGTGTTTGAGCTTACTTCTGAGTTCCCTATTCTATTCCATTGATCTTCCTTTCTATTTTTGTGCCAGCACCATACTGTCTTGATCACTATGGCCTTGTAGTATAGTTTGAAGTCAGGAAGCCTGATTTCACCAACTCCATTTTTCCTTCTCAAGATTGCTTTGGCTATTCAGGGTCTTTTGCGTTTCCATACAAATCGTAAGATTTCTTGTTCTAGTTCTGTGAAAAATGCCATTGGTAATTTGATTGGTATTGCATTGAATCTGTAAATTGCTTTGGGTAGTACAATCATTTTCACAATGTTGATTCTTCCAATCGAGGAACATGGTATGTCCCTCCATGTGTTTGTGTCATCTTTGATTTCTTTCACCAATGTCTTAAAGTTTTCTGCATACAGATCTTTTGCCTCCTTAGGCAGGTTTATTCCTAGGTATTTTATTCTTTTTGTTGCAGTGGCAAGTGGAAGAGTTTCCTTAATTTCTCTTTCTGCTCTTCCGTTGTTAGTGTATAGGAATGCAAGAGATTTCTGTGCATTAATTTTGTATCCTGCTACTTTACTAAACTCATCAATGAGTGCTAGCAGTTTTCTGGTAGAGTCTTTAGGGGTTTCTATATATATTATCATGTCATCTGCAAAGAGTGACAATTTTACTTCTTCCTGTCCAATTTGTATTCCTTTTATTTCTTTTTCTTCTCTGATTGCTGTGGCTAAAACTTCCAAAACTATGTTGAATAATAATGGTGAGAGTGGACACCCTTGTCTTGTTCCTGTTCTTAGAGGGAATTCTTCCAGTTTTTCCCCATTCAGAACAATGTTGGCTTTTGGTTTTTCATATATGGCTTTTATTATGTTGAGGTAATTTCCTTCTATGCCCATTTTCTGGAGAGCTTTTATCATAAATGGATGTTGAACTTTGTCAAAAGCTTTTTCTTCATCTATTGAGATGATCATATGGTTTTTATCCTTCAATTTGTTGATGTGATGTATCACGTTGATTGATTTGCGTATATTGAAGAATCCTTGCATCCCAGGGATAAACCCCACTTGATCATGGTGTATGATCTTTTTAATGTGCTGTTGGATTCTGTTAGCTAGTATTTTGTTGAGGATTTTTGCATCTATATTTATCAGTGATATTGGTCTGTAATTTTCTTTTTTGGTGACATCTTTGCCTGGTTTTGGTATCAGGGTGATGGTGGCCTCATAGAATGAGTTTGGGAGTGTTCCGCCTTCTGCAATAATTTGGAAGAGTTTGAGAAGGGTAGGTGTTAGCTCTTCTCTAAATGTTTGATAGAATTCGCCCGTGAATCCATCTGGTCCTGGGCTTTTGTCTGTTGGGAGATTTTTAATCACTTCCTCAATTTCTGTACTTGTGATTGGTCTGTTCATGGTTTCTATTTCTTCCTGGTTCAGTCTGGGAAGATTGTATTTTTCTAAGAGTTTATCCATTTCTTCCAGGTTATCCAATTGATTGGCATATAGTTGCTTGTAGTAGTCTCTCATGATCTTTTGTATTTCTGAGGTGTCCGTTGTTACTTCTCCTTTTTCATTTCTAATTCTGTTGATTTGCATCTTCTCCCTTTTTTTCTTGATGAGTCTGGCTAATGGTTTATCAATTTTGTTAATCTTCTCAAAGAACCAGCTTTTAGTTTTATTAATTTTTGCTGTTGCTTCCTTCCTTTCTTTTTCATTTATTTCTGCTCTGATCTTTACGATTTCATTCCTTCTGCTCACTTTGGGGTTTCTTTGTTCTTCTTTTTCTAATTCTTTTAGGTGTAAGGTTAGGTTGTTTATTCGATAATTTTCTTGTTTCTTAAGGTAGGACTGTATTGCTATAAACTTCCCTCTTGGAACTGCTTTTGCTGCATCCCATAGGTTTTGGGTTGTTGTGTTTTCGTTGTCATTTGTTTCTAGATATTTTTTGATTTCCTCTTTGATTTCTTTAGTGATTCCTTGGTTGTTTAAGAGTGAATTGTTTAGCCTCCATGTGTTTGTATTTTTTGCAGTTTTTTTCCTGTAATTGATGTCTACTCTCATGCTGTTGTGGTCTGAGAAGATGCTTGATATGATTTCAATTTTCTTGAATTTGCCAAGGTTTGATTTGTGACCCAAGATGTGATCTATCCTGGAAAATGTTCTGTGTGCACTTGAGAAGAAGGTGTATTCTGTCATTTTTGGATGGAATGTCCTCTAAATATCAATGAAGTCGAGATGGTCTAATGTGTCATTTAAAGCTTGTGTGTCTTTATTTATTTTCTGTTTGGATGATCTGTCCATTGATGTAAGTGGGGTGTTCAAGTCTCCCACTATTATTGTGTTACTGTCAATATCCCCTTCTATGGCTGTTAGCATTTGCCTTATGTATTGAGGTGCTCCTATGTTGGGTGCATAGATATTTCCAATTGTTATATCTTCTTCTTGGATGGATCCCTTGATCATTATGTAGTGTCCTTCCTTGTCTCTTGTAATAGTCTTTACTTTAAAGTCTAATGTGTCTGATATGAGTATTGCTACTCCAGCTTTCTTTTGACTTCCATTTGCATGGAATATCTTTTTCCACCCCTTTACTTTCAGTCTATATGTATTCCTTGGTCTGAAGTGGGTTTCTTGTAGACAGCATATGTAAGGGTCTTGTTTTTGTATGCATTCAGCCAGTCTGTGTTTTTTGGTTGGAGCATTTAATCCATTTACATTTAAGGTGATTATTGACATATGTGTTCCAGTTACCATTTTCTTAATTGTTTTGGGTTTGTATTTGTAGGTGTTTTCCTTTTCTTGTGTTTCCTACTTAGAGAAGTTCCTTTAGCACTTGTTGTAAGGCTGGTTTGGTGGTGCTGAATTCTCTTAACTTTTGCTTGTCTGGAAAGCTTTTGATTTCTCCCTCAAATCTGAATGAGATTCTTGCTGGGTAGATTATTCTTGGCTATAGGTTTCTCTCTTTCAGGACTTTCAGTATATCCCGCCATTCCCTTCTGGCCTGCAGAGTTTCTTTAGAAAGGTCAGCTGTTATCCTGATGAGTTTTCCCTTATATGTTGTGCTTTTCTTTTGCTGCTTTTCATATTTTTTCTTTGTGTTTAATTGTCATTAGTTTGATTAATATGTGCCTTGGTGTATTTCTCCTTGGGTTTATTCTGTATGGGACTCTCTGTGCTTCTTGGACTTGGTTAATTATTTCCTTTCCCATGTTGGGGAAGTTTTCCACTATAACCTCTTCAAACATTTTCTCAGACCCTTTCTTTTGTTCTTTTTCTTCTGGGATGCCTATAATTCAAATATTGGTATGCTTAATGTTATCACTGAGGTCTCTGAGACTGTCTTCTATTCTTTTTATTTTTTTTTCTTTTTCCTGCTCTGTGGCATTTATTTCCCCCATTCTATCTTCCAACTCACTTATTCATTCTTCTGCCTCAGTCACTCTGCTGGTTATAACATCTAGAGTATTTTTAATTTCAGTTATTTTGTTATCCATTGCTGTTTGTTTTTCTGAGTTCTTATGAACTGTTTCTTGTACTTTCTCTATTTTGTTATTGAGATTTTGTATCATTTTTACTATCATTACTCTGAATTCTTTTTCAGGCATTTTTCCTATTTCCTCCTCACTTATTTGGTCTTGTGGGTTTTTTTCCTGCTCCTTTGCCTGCATGGTGTTTCTTTGTTTCCTCATGGTTGTCCAAACTTTTGGGGTTGTTTGTCCTGGCAATAGAAGTGTTTATAGAAGACTGTCCAAGCCTCAGACTAATGTCCAAGTATTGGATTAAACAAATACTAAGTCTAGGAAACACATACATGTATAAGTCGCACGATTACTGAATCCATTAGGACATAAGGCTCTGGAGAGACCTGACAGAATCCCAGTGTGCTATCAGATACTGAAAGAGAAACCCAACAGAAATTGACAACTGAAACAGAACAAATCAGAGACAAAATCAAAAGCAAACAAACAAACAAATAACACCTTACACATACAAACACTAATCCAGGGAGATTTTGTAAGCTAGGATCAAATATAGAAGAGAGCTCGAGTACCACCAGACAGAATGGAGAGTCTCAGAATGAAATTAGACAGTTGTACTAAGAACTAAGATAAAGACAAAAGCCTAATATTAAATACCAAGGCAGTGCATCATCTGGAGAATAGAGCAAGGAGTCTGAGCAGATCGATAGTGTTGCTTATAAGTATGTTAAGATAAAATAAACTTAAAATGGCTGGAAGAAAGGGGAACAGAAGAGCATAGTGTGATTGGAAATATGCAAATAAAAAGTAAGGAATAGGAATGTATAAAAGATATGGATGAAAGGAAAGTATGAGAGATATATTGTCCGTACTACCAAAAACTTAGCTAGAAATAGAAGTATATAAAAAGGCAAAAAAATAAAAATAGAATAAAAAATAGCATTAAAAAAATTATGTTCTAAAACTTGTAGATCCCTTAGAACTAAGATCGTAATTAATAAAAAAAAAAAAAGAGAGCGAGAAAAAAGAAAAATCCAGAACTGATCCCAGAATAGACCAGTTCAATAGGATTGATACTAATATTTCTGTTTCCTTAGAGTCTCAGCTGTAAGTGTCCTTCTACTCGCCTTGGATTTTTTTGTATTATTCTGTGACCAGCAGAGGTTCCTTTATTGTTCCTCTGTAAGCGTTGGTGTGTGGGGAGGGAGAGGGTACAATAGTGGCTCCTTCCCCTGGGAGTGAGTGCGCAGTGGCGCACTGTTGTTTCAGTCGGGCTTGGAGGTGCCTGTTGCAGAGGGATGCTGGTGGCTCAGGTGTAAACAGAAAGTCTTAGAGTTGGGCCTCTCTCAGGTTTTCTTTTGTTTGTTTTTCTGCTTGGCAGCCTCCCTGCTGCCAGTGTTCCAAGGGGTTTTAATCCAGCCCCGCCCAAGTGCCTGAGGGTCCTTGTTATCCCTGAGTGCCTTAGGTGGCCCACAGGGTGTCTCTCCACTGCCCACTGCAGGCGCCAAAAGAGAGAGAGAGAGGCTATGCGGGAGGCTCCTCTCCCCCGCCCGTGAGCCTGCAGCATCCAGCTGCCATTATGGCCGGGCAGCTCTCAGGACGGGCACTCCTCACTGCAGACTCTTCCCTCCTGTCCTCTCGGTCCATCACCTTCCTGGCAACAATGTTTCTCACCCTGAACCAGCTCTCTCATTCCCACGCTCCTGCTCCTGGACCCTCTGTTCAGCTGTGGATCGATGTCTCGGTCCGGGAACGCTGAGCTGCGGTTCGGACCCTCTGTATGTTTCTCACTCCCTCCCGTCTGCCACCGCTCTGCTGCTTCACCCTCTTTGAGCCGTCGTAGATGCCTCCCTACCGGTTATGTCAGCATCCTTGTGGTCCTTTCTGGTGTCCGAGGCCGTCTGCTGGTGTTCAGCTGGTTCTCTGTGGGAATTATTGCATCTTTTGGTGCATTCTCAATGCATCTGTGGAGAGGGATGCATTCCACATCCCTCTACTTTGCCGCCATCTTTTTCTCCAGACCATGAGTATTTGAAGCTGTCCTGCTTCAATTCCTTTTAAAGTCTTGTTTGCCCAACTGTTCCTTTGATGACATAAACTATTTCAGCGTCTTGTTATTAAGGTTCCTCTTTTGTCTGAGCTAAGAGAGTCTGCTTTCATCGCTTGCAACCAAAAGAACATTAACTAATATAATTATCTAATGACAGTACAAGAAATCCATTAGCTTTGCATAATTATATAGCTAGATTGACCATTTCAAGTAAACTTACCAGAATTAGCGAAAACAGACAAGCAAAATATTCGTTTAGAAAATATCAAACACAGTGGAAAAAATAGTTCATCTTGAACAGCTAAAATTGTTAATGGGATTTATACTATATGAATGGGTTACTATGAGGTCTGAAATTGTTATTCCCATCTTCAGAAAATCAGTGACTTTTGGGGATCAGAATTTAAATGGAAAGCTTATGGTTCCTATACAAATTCCATCAGGACCATACAGGGAAATATAATATGCAATGCTACTCTTTAAGCTATGCCAGTGGGAAAAGGCTGGTTTTTCAGTTTTGCTTGACTTTGAGCATGAACTTTAGTGACTCTTTAGGTCAGCCGTCTGAAATTCTTTTCTCTTATATGTTTTTTTCTCTGACTTCATTTTTTTCACAACTTACTGATGACCAATGGGCTATACTCAGCCTGTACATACCCATCTCGATGGGCATACAACGGCCAGATCCCAGCATCTTTTCTCTTCCTGCCTGCTTTGTGTTCTCTAAAGGGGACCATTACGCTTCTTACTTAATCTGTTACAAGTTCAATTTCAGGGCACAAATTATTACTTAATCTTTTTACTCATTACTTTATCTCAGTAAACCTACTCCAAGAGTTTTGTCATTTGATTGCTTCATTTTTCCCTATAAATCAACCACTTTCTGATTTTATTTTTCAATCCATACAGCCTGAACCAGATAGTATCAATAACTTACATCACTGGTGCATTTGCTAGCTTCCAAGATGGCCTCACTCATTCTCACAACTGCCTTTGCAATTCCCAACTGTGGGTCAAATGTCTCTGCTTCATTTCTGCTAAAGCAAACTACACACAGAACATGCATTTCCCAAAGGTACTGGTGGATAAGGAGTGCAAAAGCATCACTTGACCCTTCATAGAATCCGAAAATGTTTTTAGATTTAAAAAAAAAAGAAGAATCACCATAAGTCTCAGAGAAAGTCTATATATTTAGGTGGATTTCTCTCATTATCTCATTATTATGGTCCTGAGACCTCAAAACATAAATAGAACTCTTTTCACAGACAGTTCAATTGCTTAATTTAGGGTGTTACTTCCAGTTTTCCCCACTAAGTGGACCCAACTCTCCTGAGCTATGACAAAACAGAGAAAGTGATTAAAAACAAGTGTTCCCATTCCAAGACTCCTTCATCCAAGATCAAGAATGCCAGTGTCAGACTGTTTCCAGTTTGTGATGCTGGGTTTCCTTTTAAAAAGTGATGCTAAACAAAGTACTAGAGCAAATGTTGCTATGTGAACACAAAACTACATAATTGATTACCTGACCAGGAGAAGCACTAGATTGTAATATACAAGAATTCTCACACATAATGAGTTGGATTTACATGTAGAGAGAGAACTTGAAACTCCACCTGTTGAAAAATTTTTTTTCTTATCCAATGTAGGCCCACACCTAGAATCCCCCTTGGGGTGGTTTAAGGTTATTTAAGTTATCTTAGGTCCTTTCTTCCTTTAAAATGTTTCTTAAGTCATTTTAATATAAAAAATAGAGTTTTTCTTCTCACTGTCTCCTGCTAGTGGCAGTTGGTTTTAAGGTTTTTGTTTGGGTAGAGACATACTTTAATTAGATTAATTTTATACATGTCCATTCATCTAAAAAATACCATAACTGGTTGTTTGCCTTTTTTTGTTTGTTTGTTTGTTTGTTTTTCGATATTAGTCTCAGGGCTTTTGTTTTATTGAATGGAGTATGAAATTTTGTACCAGAGGGAATTGTGCAGGCCATGAATGTAGAGTCCTTGGAGACCTCCTTCTCAATTCTTTCCCCCAAAGGACTGCACCTCTCCTCTAAGTAATTCTGACCAAAGCCTCACAAAACATTGTTTTAAGATTCTTGGTGTGCCAGGAGAATCAAATTATTAACCAGACTTTTCCAGCTTTATATCTAGAGCTGCCCTGATCCTCAGGTTATGACCTTGTTTCTTACTTCATTAAAATAACTGATCATTATGATTTCTATTTCCTACTCATTCCTGCTCTCGCCGCCCCCCCCAATTTTTCTCTTTACTTCTCCAACTTCTATTCTATATGTAAATAAGGTATGCCTCTCCTTTTATCCAAAGGCAAATATTTTATTTTGTCCTTGACTATACCAATATCATTTTCTAGACGCTTATCCCATTTGTTAAAATCACCCACTATTGGCCTCGAATCCAGCTTCCTACCTACTCCACTGCTACAGTCCACGTACTGCAATATATATCTAAGCCTGATCCGAGAGCATCTTATTTTTCCACTGTATGTGTTGCTTTTCGAGTTCAAAAAAATTTTAGTCAGTATGTAGTACCATATATTCAACTGAATCGAAAGCATCATTGATTGTGAGGGACACCAATGTGTATGTTCTGCTAAGAAGTAAAAAAAAAAAATGAATTAAATTATGACATGTTATTGAGTGTTTAAGGCACATTCCAATTTTAGAGGTGTTAAATTATTTAAAGTGTGCATTTTAAAATTGATGAAGGGGAAGCTGAGACGAAGCGAGAGAGTAGCACAGACATATATATGCTACCAACTGTAAAATAGATAGTCAGTGGGAAGTTGTTGTATAACAAAGGGAGTCCAACACGAGGATGGAAGATGCCTTGGAGGACTGGGGCGGGGAGGGTGGGGGGGACTCGAGGTGGGGGGAGTCAAGGAAGGGAGGGAATGTGGGGATATGTGTATAAAAACGGATGGTTGAACTTGGTGTACCCCCAAAAAATGATTAAAAAAACCTAAAATTGATGAAATATACATATGCACAGCACTGAGGTGTACCCGAGATATGGAAATGACTAACATGATGTCACAACTCTTGAAAAACTCATGGACCTTTACTCTGACAGGCACTGAGTGCTTGTTTATCAAATGAAGAAAATATTGAAAATTGAGAAATGGTATTTTTTTTGCACAATGATAGTTAATTTCTGATTGTGTTTGCATTATGTATGTTTTACCAAGTAGTTTTTGGTCAATTGCTCAAAACTATTCACAATAATTTTGATCTGTGCCTGTTATTTACATGCCTGTTATTTGCAATAATCATAAGCCACATTTGTACAGCACTGTTCTCTTCAGACAGAGTGTTCTGATTTTATATGTAAGCATATTGTGACATCCACCTAACCAAAAATAACTAAAAAAGTACAATCAATATGCTACCAATAATTTTAGAAAACATCCCAGTTTCATGCATAAATATCAGTCAGGACTTTGACTCATTTTTATTACTCAAGGGTAACGGAGGGACAAATATGTCTGATTATTTGTTTGCTGATTATAACTTTTGTGGCTCTGCAACTGATGACTTAGATTTTGGTTTGGAAAAGGTGGACTTTATTCCACATGCTAGAAGAAATTGTCAGCATACGTTGTGCCCTATACTGACACTGACTATAGGTTCAGTTGAGGAGGAAATGTTAATGTAGATGTGATAGTTCATCTCACTTCAATTCATGAGTAAAAAAGGAACTAGAATTTCCTATTTCTTCTTCCTTTCTCCCCACCATCATGGACATATGCACAAAAAATAAACTATGTCTTTATACTGTTCAATTCAGTTGAAACTGGATTGGTCACAGACTGGTTGTGCTTATATTAATCCTTTTTCTGATACTGATAAGTACATGAATCCTTTTTGATTACTACTATTTGTGACAATCCTAGGCTAAAGTAGAAAATTTACTGAGAAGTAAGGAACGGATACCCATGAGTAAAGTTGTGAAATCAAAGGAGGAGATTAGCAGTGGCTGAGATACCCTTTATAGAGTCACTTTTATTTTCTTGGGCCCAAAGTGAAGAGTTTTGAAACTGGTTTAGAGGAAGAAATTATATGGAACAGGAATAAGCTAAACGTTATGGGGTTTTGTTATATTTGAGCAAGTCATAACTAAGAAGAGTATGGATCAGTTTAATATTTAAATTTGAATATAGAGTATCTCAAGCTGAAGCTAACATTTCTTCTATACCCACTCTTCATAATGTATGTGTATTTCTCACTGGTATCTGTGATAGAGAAGTATATTCAAGAGGGGGATCTGTTTATCTGTATTTACCTATAAGTAGATAGTTGAACAAGCTTCAGTTTTAACTCCATTGATAATAATTCATCATATATTACCAGAAGTGAATGTCTATCAAAAACTACTGCTATAATTTATTACCTTGAAGCCTGGTTACTAATGAAATTCAAGAAGTCAGAAAAACTTATCAAATTATGACTTGAAAAACTGAAGGGCCTTTTAAAATGCATGTGGATTTTTATTCCAACATAGTATTGCATTTACTTTGACTTAACTTTTAAAATATGGAATGGCTTTTATGTATTATTATTATTAAAATACAAATCTATTTTAACTTTTTGGCAATACACAAAATAATGGATGTTGTTTCTGACCTTTTATGGTAAATTCTGTTTACTGCTTTTACTTTTCTTGCTACCGATAAATTTAGGGCAGTATCTATGAGCCTCTTCCTGAGTCTGCATTAACTCAGAAAAAACACACATAATTGGCTGTCGACTAAAAGTCTATTCTCAGGGTGAAATTAAGAAGCATCAGCCAACAGTCCTTAAGGAAATGTGATATATATATCAGCTCTTCTTTCTTTTACTGCTCAGCTGAGTTTTCTTGTACGGGGATAACAAGTATGTATAACTAATCTACGGACTCTTATTTTCACTTAATGTAAATATTTTCACCTTCATCCTTACCTTCAAGTTCCCTAAAAGGAGACACATAAACAGAAAAATTGTGTTTTGCAAAAAACAATCCAACTTGCTTCTGGGTGAGGGTTTTGGAGGGCATTTCTAAGACCCAAACTGCAGACATACCCTTAAAAAAAACCTTCTGTATTTCTGATGATCAGGTCTAGAAAGACATTGTTCTTACCCTGACATTTTTGATGGCTTTAATGAAATCATTTTTTAAAAATTTCTAATTCTGTGTTTATAGTCATATTGTATGGTATTTTTATAATAAGCCACTGCAATAATTTAAAAAGATAAAGATTTAATAACAAAATTAAATATAATCCCTTAACCCGGGACTTGTAAAATGTTGCCTCTATAAGCAAAGTGCCTCTGTAAGCAAAATACCTCTATAAGCAAAATAAATGCATTCTCTGACCATTTAAAGGTATAACTAAAGCTTCTGCTGTAAGAATGCCTTTGAATGCTGTATTTTATTTTAGAAAATGCAGATGAATTTTGCATTTTATTCCATACCATATGAGTTATCATTTAGATTAAATTAGTTTCAGTTGTTTTATCTTCTCAAGGAGAATGGGACAAGTGTGCATATTCATACTTTTGGCATCAAGTCCTCCTAGGATGCCACCAAGAAACCATGAAAGGACCACAGTCTGAACCTCACTGTTGTAGGCACTCAGAATGTGCTCAGAAATTAAAAATAACTGTTGAAAATTACTAAAGCCAAAATATACTGAAGGCCTAATGGTTTTGTTAACTATTTGCAAGTTATACTTTGATAAGTAGAGATTACTTGAGTCATGGATAGTATATTTTTAATAATATCATAGCCTTCAAAAAACAGGGGGAAACATCAGAAGTGCACTCCTGCCTCCATTACATGGATGAAGACAGAAAGGTGATCTGAAACAGTATGTGCAATCTTTATAACAATTTGTTTGGCATATCACCAAATTTCTTTTCTTCTTACTGGAAAAACAATTCAAATAGATTTCCCCTAACCATGAGTCATAAGTATCATTATTGTACATGAGACATGCACAGTGTGGAACACTACATAGTTGATGGCCTTATTATACCATTGGCAAAAAATACTGAGATAAGAATATAACTCACTTTCTGCACAAAGAGATTTGATTCATCAAGCACCCACTTTATCCCCTGTTGGTGTATCAGGAAAGTGCACCAATTCTTTTGTGTCTGTATACTGTCCATAATTTTCTGAAGGGTAGAAGTAGGCAGGTATAGAAAATATTGAAACAAACTAACATCAATTCAAAGTTAGTATATTGAACTTCTACTTGTGGCAGTTTGGAAGACTAGACATTTTGAATAGTCTTTCTAGTGTAAAACACCTAAATGTTAGATAAACTAAAACAATTTTTAAATGCATTGCAGAAATATATTCCCAATAACTTCTCCCTATTCTCTGTCATTTCCACCTTGAAATCAAATTGCACATATAGTTGACTTGATACTATACTACAAGTCACTGAGATTCTGTATTTTTCAATCTTCTTACTCTCTGTTCTTCAAACTAAAGATTTCATATTGGTATATCTTCAAGTTCACTAAAAATATATTTTGCTATCTTCATTGCTGTTAAGCCCAGTAAATGGAATTTTCAATTCAGGTCTAGATTTTTGTTTTGTTTCATTTTAATTTACATTTCTCCATTTGAATTCCTCGTTGTTCACTCATTATGATCAACTTTCCCCTACATTCTTGGAGACATTATAGTAGATGATTCAAATTCAGTGTCTTCTAATTTAAACATCTGGGGAAACTCTTGGTCTCTTCTATAAACTGCTTTTATACAGTGATGTACTGTAAGGTGTCCGGATTAAGACTTCTTCCTCTGAGGAGTGTGGAAATGTGTTTTCACTGGTGATGAAATTACTGGGAGATCCCTTTGCTCCTCTCAGATAGATTTAATTCTTTGTTGGAGCAAGCATACGATGATTTGAGGCTCAGTCCTAGGGAATGGACTTTAGGGTGTGCTCCATACTATTAGGCATGCCTTTATTTGGGGGTTTAATCTGAATGTACTGGGTGCTCAGCAAAGACTCTACTTCTACTGGGCCAGAACGCCAATATCCATTCCCCAGGGATACATAACCTCTGATATCGGCTGCTTTGCCCAGAAATAAATGATATCTGTAGGTCTCCTGGAGTCTTTGCCAGCACTTGAGAAACACAGCCTTCAGTGAGACGATTGTGGTAAATTCCCATGCAAGTTCTATACACCATCATGCACCACTTTATCTTTCCCTGGAATCCTATCATTTTAGTAGGAAGGAACTCTAATGTCTGCCTCCTTATCTCAGTCAATGTACTCCTTAACGCATCTCAGAAAAGCATCCCATGCAGGAGGTTAATATGATTTAATGAGGCTTACCTCTTGTGTTTTTCGCATTGCAAGAATCATGGTCCTATGCTGCTTGTTGGTCATTGCCTACAAGCAGGTGCATCAAATATGTTGCTTAGCATTATAGTTGCTTGTTTGTTTCCTGGGAAAACAAATCTAGTACCAGTGACTGTGTCTTGACTGAAAGCAGAAGACTTACGGATATTTTTCTATCTAAAATTATACATTGGTTGTATAGAAAAACATTTTGTATACCTTTGTTCCATAAAACTATCTTGGCATCATCAGAATTCTCCAACAAATAACCTCCATCCATAACAGCTTATGTCTTTTGACTAAACTGGTTAAACATTATTACTAGTTTTTCAATTTTTTTTCTAAAATTTGAAATTTGTTCTTTAACTGCTTATGAAAAGAAATAGAGCCTAAAGGATAGAATCATAGTTTAAGTGCTTTTGGAGGACTAATGTTTTCTAAATTTAGCTCATTACAAAAAAATAAAATTTCTTCTATAGGAAAAAAATAAGAAAGTGTTTTTTGCTGCTTTGTTTTAGTCACAGTCCATCAAGAAGCCTTTACTGCCTCAGGCAGTGAAAAATGTTAATAGTTGGAAAAGGTCATTTAGTTTTCTTCATTAAAGTCATGAAATCAAATTGGATCTAAATGGTTCTTCACTTGAAAATAATCAATCCATGGTGATCTTTATAAGATCATTTTAAAAGGCCTCTAGATCACTTATTTTGAAAAATTGCATTGATTTTTTTGTGACTAATTATACCATTTTAAATAAAATAAATCCACGTAAGACACACATATAGACACAGCTAACATTCAAAAACATTTATAGGGGTTTTAATGATTACTTTTCATGATAGAACCATTCAGAAGCTGGTTAAACCACTTTATTAATATTCTGAAGAGTAATATTAACTGAATTGGCACTTGTTATAAGTATGTATTTTATGTCTTCAAAACTAAAGTTTTGAAACTAAACTTCAAAATCACGTTCAGGTAAGATGCTGGTTATTGGAAGCATATGTCATCTATGTAAACTGATTTTATGCTTGTTTATGAAAACAAATTATATAATCTAAATTCAGGTGTATCCATCAGGGTTCAAACAGAGAAATAGCCAGCCGCAGATACATATTTTAAAAGTTATTGCAAAGAATTTACGTATGCAACTGTGGGTGCTGGCCAGGTAAACCTGAGATCCAGAGGGGCAGACCACCAGGAAGGGCAGGCTAGGTCTTTCAGATGTGGGCTAAACCTGCATTCCACAGGCATAATTTATTCTTTTTCCAGAAGCCTCAGCTCTGCTTTTTAAGGCCTTTCAGCTGATGGAATGACCACCAAGATTATCAAGGATAATCTTCCTTATTTAAATCAGCTGATTATAGACTTTAGTTTTATCTATAAAATAATTTTTTCAGCAATAGCTAAAAAAAAAATGTTTGGTTGAATAACTGGGAACTATATGCTATGGTCTGAATTTATTCCCCTAAAAATAGTATGCTGAAGGAATGCTAACCCCCAGGTGATGATATTAGGACGTGGGCACCTTTAGGACATGATTACGTCATGAAGGCGGAAGCCTCATGAATGGGATTAGTGCCCATATAAAAGAAGCCTAAGAAAGCATCCTGGCCCACTTCCACCATGTGAGCATAAAACAAGAAGTCTGCATCTCAGAAGAGGATCCTTACCTGATCTTGCTTGTACCCTGATCTCAGCCTTCAGAACTGTGAGAAATAAATTCCTCTTGTTTATAAGCTACCAATCCTGTGGTATTTTGTTATAGCAGCCCAAACCTAGATCATGCCTGAGAGTTTATCCTGCCTTTTATGACAACCTGCTGTATGAATTTCAGACTTGCCTTGGCAGCCCCACAATTTTGTATGCCAATTATTTACAATAAATCATTTCCTATATATCACCATTGGTTCTATTTCTCTGGTTGAACTCTGATCAGATTTTAGTATTTGGAAATGAGTGCTGCTATAACAAACACCTGGAAATGTTTAAGTGGTTTTGGAATTGAGCAGTTGACAGAGGCAGAAGGATTTTTGAGGGGCATAATAGAAGAAGCCAGATTTCCTTGAACAAACTATTAAAGAAATTTGGATGATAAAGATCCTGCTGGTAAGGGCTCAAAGGAAATGAATAACATGTTATTTAAACTGGAGGAAAGAGTATCCTTGTTATATAGTGGTAGAAGCCTTAGCTGAATTGTGACTTGCATTTATGTAGCAATCAAAATATGTAAACAATAAACTTGGTTATTTAGCTAAGGAGATTTTCAAGTACAGTATTGAAAGTATTGCTGCTTAAAGTAAAATTCAATAGGAAAGAGAAAAATTGAGGGAAGAAAGGTTAAGCAAAAAGGAACTAGAACTTGATAACTGGGGAAACTCTTAGCCTATCCAGCTGGTAAGAGATAATATAATGAGGAGTGGCAGAAAAATGCACTCTTAAGAGAAAGTCAAAGGTGTAGTTGGACAACCTTTTATTAGTGCTTTGGAAGGATGAAATAGAGTATCCAATCACACAAGGGAGCTTTTTGAAGAGATTATGAGTGTCACTCTTGGATCCCCTCAATCATTAAAGCAGAACCCAGGAATAAGGATGGGATTGTCTGCAAAAGGTCTGTGGAGGAGCCTCTTGTCAAAGGAAGTGAGTCCCATGACATACACAGACAATGTTCTTGAGAATGTAATACCAGAAGAAACAGTAATCTTGCACTGAAGGAGGTAGAGAGATGGCAATGTGGTGATAGAAACAGAGGGAAAGAACATGGTGTGATGATAGAAGCAGAGGTCAAAGTGGTGTGGCATCACAAGACAAAGAATGTGGGCAGTCTCCAGAATCTGGAAAAGGCAAGGAAAAGAAATTCTCCTCTAGAGCTTCCTGAAGGATTCAATTGACACCTTTATTTTAGACCCTTCATCATTTTGGGTTCATGTCCTCCAGAACTCTGAGATAATGAATGTGTTGTAACTCACTAAGTTTGTTGTAATTTATTATAGCAGCAATAGGATGCTAACATATCAGGAGTCTTTCATTAGTCATTTTCTTTTAGGTTTCTCCCCCTGTAGCTACTGAAAGGGTTGCATAATTTGTTTTATTCTATTGATATGATGTATTACATTAATTTTTCAAATGTTAAACCAGCCTCTCATTCCTGGAATAAATAATACTTGTATAATTATTTTTTATAGATTGATGGATTCACCTTGCTAGTATTTTGTTAAGGATTTCTGTCCATATTCATAAGAGATAATGGTTTGGAAAAAAAAAAAAGAGAGAGAGAGAGAATAGTTTGTAGTTTTTCCTTTCTTGTGATGCCTTTTTCTGGCTTTGGTATCAAGAGTAACACCTAGAGATTGAGTTGGGAATTATTGCCGCCTCTTCTATTATTTGGAAGCGTTTGTTAATAATTGGTATGAAGTATTTTTTAGATATTTGGCAGATTATAGCAGTGAAGTCTTCTGCATTTGGGTTTCCACTGTGGGTAGTTTTATTATTGAAGTATTAATAGTAGTAATAATTATTCAATTTCTTTACTTGTTATAAGCCTATTTAGTTTATGACTTTTGGAGCAAGTTCTGGTAGTTGGTGTCTTTATTAAAAACATGATCCATTCCATCTAAATTATCTAATTTCTTGGTATATGATTGTGTTATTTCCGCCTAATATTTTATTTCTGTATGGTCAGTAGTGTTCCCTCTTTCATATCTGATTATAGTCATTTGAGCCTTCTCTTTTTTCCTTGATTAATCTAACTGTTAATTTTGCTATCTTTTAAAAAAATAAGATTTTGGTCTCTGATTTTTCCCTATTGTTCTATTCTCTCCTAATCTTTTTGCCTATCATTATTATTTCCTGCCTTATGTTTGCTTTAGGTTTAGGTTTAACATTTTCCCAGTGTCTTTGAGCAGAAAGTTAGGTTATCAATTTCAACTCAATAGCAAAAATAGAATTTGATTAAAAAATGAGCAGAGGATCTGAATACACATTTTTTTTCAAAGAAGATATACAAATGGCCAACAGGTACATGAAATTATGCTCAAACTAGTAAACATTAGAGGAAGGAAAATCAACACTAACTCAAAGTGTAGCATGCACTCTCATGTTCATTGCAGCATTATTTATAATACCAAGACATGGAAACAACTTAAGTGTCTATTGATGGATAAATCAATGAAGAAAACATGAGAGATATATGATGAAATATTATTCTGTGGTTAAAAAAAAAAAAGAAGGAAATTCTGCCATTTGCAACAACCTGAATGGACCTTGAGGGCATTATGCTAGAATAAAAATAATTTTTGTCTTGATATATACATTTATAGCTATGAATTTTCCTGTGAAAACTTCTTGCACTACATCTAACTAAATTTTAGTATGCTCTGCCTTCATTTGATTTCTTATTTGACTCATTAGTAATTTAATAACATTCCTAAGAAGTTTGTTTAATATTCAGATATTTGTGAGTTTCCCATATCTTTTATCTTACTGATTTCTTTTTTTAAATTAACATATAGTTAATTTCCAATATTATATATAGTTTCAGGTGTGCAATGTAGTGATTCAATATTTTTATAGGTTATACTCCATTTAAAGGTATTATAAAATAATGGCATTATTTCCCTGTGCTTACAATATAATCTTGTAACATTGATTTTATCATGATATTTTTTACTTCTTAATCCCCTGTCCCTCTATTCCCCTTCCCACCTTTGCCTCTCCCCATTGGTAACCACTAGTTTGTTTTCTGTATTTGTGAGTCTGTTTCTGTTGTGTTACATTCATTTATTTATTTTATTTTTTATATTCTACATATAAGTGATAACATACACTATTTGTCTTTCTCTGTCTGACTTATTTCACTAAGCAAAATATCCTGCAGATCCATCCATGTTTGCTAATGGCAGAATTTTATTCTTTTTTATGGCTGAGTAATATTCCACTCTGTGTGTGTGTGTGTGTGTGTGTGTGTGTGTGTGTGTGTGCGCGCGCGCACGTGCATGAACACACGTGCATACACATGTGTACGTGTGTGTATGGTATGTGTATACACACACACACACACACACACACACACACACACATATCTTATTTATCCATTCATCTGTTGATAGGCAGTTAGGTTGCTTCCATATACTGGTGCTATGAACATTGGGGTGAATATATCTTTTAAAACTAGTGTTTTATTTTCTTTGAATATAAACCCAAGAGTGAAATTGCTGGATCATGTGGCAGTTCTATTTTTTATTTTTTTGAGGAATGTCCACACTGTTTTCCATAGTTGCTATACCAATTGACATTTCCACCAATAATGTACAAGGGTTCCCTTTTCTCTTCATCCTCACCAATATTTATTATATATGGCTTTTCAATGATAGCCATTCTGACAGGTGTGAGGTGATGTCTCGTTGTGTTTGTTTGTTTTTTTAATAAATTTATTTATTTTATTGGCTGTGTTGGGTCATTTTTGTTGTGCGCGGGCTTTCTTTAGCTGCAGTGAGTGGGGGCTACTCTTCGTTGTAGTGCGCGGGCTGCTCATTGCCGCGGCTTCTGTTGTTGTGGAGCATGGGCACTAGGAGCATGGGCTTCAGTAGTTGCAGCACATGGGCTCAGTAGTTGTGGCTCACAGGCTCTAAAGTGCAGGCTCAATAGTTGTGGCGCACGGGCTTAGTTGCTCCGCGGCATGTGGGATCTTCCTGGAGCAGGGATCAAACCCGTGTCCCCTGCATTGGCAGGCGAATTCTCAACCACTAAGCCACCTAGGAAGCCCCATTGTGGTTTTGATTTGTATTTCTGATTAGCAGTATTGAGCATCTTCTTATGTACCTGTTGGCCATCTGTATGTCTTCTTTGGAAAAATGTCTATTCAGGTCTTCTGTCCCTTTTTTAATCAGGTTGTATTTTTTTTATTTTTGTTGTATAAGCTGTTTATATAATTTTAAAGTGGATTTTAACCACTTTATAGGTCATATCATTTGTAAATATTTTCTCCTATTCGTTAGGTTGTCTTTTCATTTTGTCTATGATTTTCTTTGCTGTACAGAAGCTTTTAAGTTTAAGTAGGTTCTATTTGTTTTCGCTTTTGTTTTTTTCTTGCCTTACAAGACAGATCCCCCAAATTATTGCTACTATTTATGTCAAATATGCTCTATTGTCTTCTAGGAGTTTTAAGGTTTCCAGTCTTATATTTAGATCTTTAATCCACTTGAGTTTATTTTTGTATATGGTGTGAGAAAATGTTCTCATATTTTTTACATGTCGCTGTCCAGTTTTTTCATCATTTTGTTGTGTTCCTCTATCTCTCCTTTACTGCTTTATTTGCATTTTGAGTATATTCCCATGAAGCATTTTACCTTAATTATTTTTTTCACTTTATTTTTTTGTCTTTTTTTTTTAGTGGCTGATCTGGGGCTTACCATATGTATTTCATTTCATATATACCTTTGGTATCAGATTTATACTAGCTTAATTTCAGCGTGATGAAGAAATGTAACTCCAATATATCTTTATTACTTTATGTTCCTTTTATGATATTTTGTTATATATATTACATCTACTAACACGTTACAAATGCTACAATATATTCTTATAATTATTACTATATCATTTGTAGTCATTTCTTTAGCTTTGCTCCCACCTATGTTTTTTGTGTTTTTATTGGCAAATATTTTGTAAATAAATTACAGTTCTATATGTTATAGATCCAATGATACATTATATACATATTATTTTATCACACTGGTGCTCTTCATATTTTTGTGTGGATTCAAATTAATATCTTGAGTCACTTGCTTTTAGCCTGAAGAACTTCTTTTAACATTGCTTGTATTAATAAGTTGGGTATACTAGCAACAAATGCTCTCAGTTTTTGCCTGGAAATATATCAATTTTGCTTTCATTTTTGAAGATAGCTTTGCTAACTGACAGTTTTTTCATTGATCTTCTTGAGTAGGTTATCCTGCATGCCCTGGCCTACATTGTTTCTAAGAAGTGAGCTGTTATCATTATCAACATATCCCCTTGTAAGTGATGAGCCCTTCATCTCCAGCTGCTTTCAAGTGTTTTTCCTTGTCTTTGACTTTCAGTACATTTATTATGAGGTGTCTGTGGATCTCTGCATTTATCCTATTTTGCGTTCATTAAGCTTTTTGGATATGCAGACTGTTTGTTCAATATATTTTTAAAAGTTTTCAGCCTTATTCCTTCAAATATCTTTTCTGTTCCCTTCTCTGTCTACTGACCTCTGGTACCCTTCTTGTATATATGTGGTGTGTTCAATAGTGCCCCACGTGTCTGTGAATCTCTACTTCTCTTCACTATTTTTTCTCTCCGTTCTTCAGGTTGTATAATATCTATAGGTATATCTTCAACTTCATTAAATTATTCTTCCACAAGGTGTTTGCTATTTCTTCCTTCCCCACTAAGGCTCCTCCCAAATGTCTTCCAGTGTCCTCTCTTGCAAATCAGCCAGCCTACAATTTATCCAGTATCTTCAGTAAGCCTAGGAATTTCCTTGCAATTGCCTTTCAGCTCAACCTTCAGGGTTTGTTGAGCATCCTTAGTCTTGAAATTCTCTAGGTCCTGTTGTATTGTAAATTAAATTGGTTCCTTTGGGAAGGGATTATTGCTATCTGTTTTATGTCCTGTTTCTCACCCCAGGTGAAATCTCAGAGCCAAGGCCAATGATCTGAAAGTGGGAACAATGGCACACTTTTCTCTGAGTGACACCCCTTTAATTTTTAATCATTCAGTTGGTTGGAGGGGTGTGGACAATAGCCTGTGGTTTTCTTGGCTTGTTTTATTTGCCATGGAACCAGCCTTACAACCCAGGGCATGGTTGTTTAGGGACCCAATGTTCTCATGGTGCTGTGATTAAGGTAGAGTTTCTGTTCTGTAAGTGGAGGCTGGACAGAAGGAGAGAGCCCCACGTTTCAACCATACAAACCTAATAGGCAAAAGACTGGGCTGAGACATGTTGATGTCTTAATCTTCCCAGGAATAAAGCCCTTGTTTGGGAGCTGGCAGGAGAGGAAGCCCTGGGTTCTTGAGTACACTAGTCTGAAATTTTCATTTCAAATTGGTAAGCTGAGAGATGGCATGAAGGAGCAGTCTTGGTTTAAATACTACAGTTTCTCTCTTTTTTTTTTTACTGAATTTTCACAAACTTTTTGCATAGATGTTTCTTAATTTTCTGTATTCCTTTAAAACCATTTCTAGACCCTTTCAGTTATTTTCTTTTGTTAAGATTTTTCACCAATTCACTAGGGAGCTGGTCTGCAGAGCTCCTCATGCTGTCCTGTTATAAACTGCTGTAGGTATAAATTTTTGAACCTCATTTCTGAAATCATAGCATTCTAAAAACACAAGCATGTTCACATGAGAATCTGAGTCAACTGTTCATGGAAAGGCTTGAAACTACATATTCTTATTGAGAAAAAAAAAAGTTGCATATTTTTTGACCCAAGTCTCATTTTCCAGTCTGGAGACACATTTTTCCATTATCTTTTTGGCTATGGTTTCATTTCCATATTGACATTTACATTTCTATTAAGCACTTTAGTGAGACAAATGCTTGTGTTAAAAGAAAATGAGAAAATGTGGGAGTGGCTCTAATCAGATTAGGTAAGGTTTTTCTTTTTCCAATCATATAAACCACTTGAGCTTCGTATCATTTTTTTGAATGAAATAGGAAATGTCATTCCACTTGCCCTCTGTTATTCTTCAAGAAATAATTCCATAATGAAAAAGAGACTTAATATATCAGATTCATTAAGTCGGCAGTGAGTCAAGTCTGTTTTTTAAACAGAGGTGAAAGAGGTCTGTATTACAGATAGGCTGAAAATGCCAGAATTCACATAATTACTATTTTTTTATTCCTCAAAGTCCCAGCTCCAATGCACCCACTCATAGAATCATAATTTTGAGAAAAAAAAAGTATTATGATGACAGTTTTCAGTTTGAATACTAAATGCAAGACAACTCAAAAAGTGTTTCATTTTACATGACTTCCAAGTGCCAAATGTTTTAAAATAACAAACACAAAGTTAGCACCATAAAAGTACAGGGTAATTGTTTTGTTTTGTTTTTGTTGTTTTATTGCTTTTTAAAAAACTATGAGGTATGCAGTTCCAAATAAAATTTTCCAAAACAGCAAACATTTATACCACCTCAAAACTTTCATCTGAGTCTTTAGTTGAAAACAAGTTTACACAATCTGTTCAAGAAAAGCCATAGGATTTATCCACTAAGATAGAGAAATTGCAAAAGCTTTGCTTTTTCATAACAATAACTTAGAATCGTTGAAGCTTTCCTTTTTTTTTTATTTGCTTTTGGTCTTAAAACTGTCAGTCAATAAGTTTAAATGGTCAAAACATCATGCAAGATTGGCTAAAAAGGAACAGTCACAAAAGAGGGAGCAGTGAGAAGCATTCTTCACTTCATCTAGTTGTGGATATTTCCATATCATTGTTATGCTTTCATTTTTGAAGTAATTCTACACTTAGAGAAATTTCATCAGAATAATAAAGAACTACTAGATGCTCTTTACCCAGATTTATCAATTTTTAAGATTTTTGAGACATTCTCTGTGCCTTCCCTCCCCTCCACTCCTCCTCTCCCCTGTATTTTTTTTCCTTTAATTCAATTTTTATTTTATATTGGAGTATAGTTGATTAACAATGTTGTGTTCATTTTAGGTATACAGCAAACTGAATCAGTTATACATATACATGTATCTATTCTTTTTCAAAAATCATTTTCCCATTTTTGTTGTTACAAAATATTGAACAGAGTTCCCTATGCTATAGAGTAGGTCCTTGTTGGTTATTTTAAATATAGTAGTGTGTATATGTCAATCCCAAACTCCTAACTTATCGGTACCCTCCCCTAGCAACCTTTCCCCTTTGGTAACCATAAATTTGTTTTCTAAGTCTGTGAGTCTGTTTCAGTTTCGTAAAGAAGTTCATTTGTATCATTTTTTTAAGATTCTGCATATAAGCAATATCATATATTTGTCTAATTTACTTCATTTAGTATGATAATCTTTAGGTCCATCCATATGGCTACAAATGGCATTATTTCATTCTTTTTAATGGCTGAGTAACATTCCATTGTATATATTTAACACATCTTCTTTACCCATTCATCTGTCGATGAACATTTAGGTTGCTTGTTCATTGTTCATTGTAACACTGTTTACAATAGCCAGGACATGGAAGCAACCCCCTTGTGTTTGAGTGTACATTGCTCATCTCACCTCTTTTTTACACACAAACATGAGGATGGCAATTCAAAGTATCAGGATATGCTCCTACACAACCTAACTACAATTACCAAATAAAACAAATTAACATTGATAACATTCTTTCAATTATCCTTCATAATCCAAATTTAGACAGTTGTCCCAATAGTGACCTTTATTCTTTTTGCATTCCAGAATTGTTTAGCGTTTCTTTTTCTCTCATGATATTGGCATTTTGCCACATAATTTTTTAAGGTTTAGTTATGAGAAAGCCAATTTAAGTATTTGAAAGTTTAGCAATTACCAAGTTTGAATAAATAGGTTCTAATTAATATCACTTTGCCAAAGATATGGTGACCAAACCAACCTGGGTTATTGCCTTGCCTTAACTGATATGTTTCTTTCATATCAAGGACCTAGGAGATTCTAAGGAAATTTAGACAACAAAAATGAAAGTCTCCACCAAAATTAGGTGTATCCCTATTATGTGAATTTTAGAACGAATATAATTCAAAGTTTCTATTAAAGTTATTGAAGCTATGATGAGAGAATATACAAAAAGGTAGTAAAGAAAAACTTTCCTACAAAGAATGTTACCATTACTTAGATATGCTAATTTTAGCCCCAAACACTCGTTTGTGATAACAGAATCAGAATTTCTATGTAGCAAGCTTCCAATCTTGGTATACAAAACTTGCCTTGATATTGTTACAGAGCAAGGGCTCATTGCCCACTGCACAAGAGCAGATACTGAGGCAGTAGTCTTTTGTAGAGGGAAAAGGCTTTATTGAAGGGCAGACAAGCCAGGGGACAGGAGGCAAAGCTCAGATCCTCTGCTGAGTGGGATACTTATCACGGAAACAGAGTGAAGGGGTGCGGGTGGCTCAGAAATGATTGGTGGAAAGTAATTTGTAAGTTTCAAGAGTTCCCTGCACAAGCGCCATTGCTTTTCATGCCTCTTCAGGGATCACATGTGCAAACTGGGGGTGGGGGGTCCATATGTAATATGTAGTGGAAATTCAGACTGTGATGTCAAAAGGTCACCCATGGACAAGTAAATTTACTCTTGGCAGACTCCAATCAGTCATATTAATTCCAACCAGTTTCAGCCAAATTTATCATATTATAAGCAGAGCGGATTTTGAAAGCTGCTTCCTTTTCTGCTGTCCTGTAAGACAAGCTGAAGAATTTCTGTTAGTCACAGAAATGGAGCATGGTTTCAATACAGCATTGCAAAGCGAGTAGATGATTTTTACCTGAATTTTATTTTATATGTGAAAGGTAGCCAGTTTCTTTTGTGAACAACTTATATGAGATTTAAAAACATTGTGCATAAAAACATTACTGCTTAGTACTGAATAGTATTTCATCTCTCTAGTACATTATTCACCGTTTTATACTTTGCCTTATTCCTAATAAGTTTAATTTTATTTAGGTATCCTAAATTGATATTACTTTTCATTTCTCTTTTGTATTGTTTCCCCATATGACTATCCTTATTTTGTTTCTTGAACATGCCCTCCTTAATTTAACATCTACAGTTTATCGCAGGCCATTCTTTTTATCTATCCCACACTGTCACTCATCTTGGGAAGTGGAAAATTGTTCATAAGGATAAACTTAGATATCCCTTCTAGAAAGCATATCCCAATATATCCAGTTGGAATTAATCTTTCCCCCAGTCCTTTACAGTACCTACACTTTGAAGATAGCTTGGATCTGCCTTTAGTAAATTTGTGGCCTTCAACATAGTTCTAAAATTGCATATGTTTAAGAATAAATGAAAGTTTTGTATGTTTTCCTTTTTCATTTGGGTTTGTGTTTCTTGAGGGGAGGGACTTTGTATCCTCCATGGTGTTGTTCAAAGTTTTATACATACTATATACTAAATAAATATAATTATTGACTTTTATTTCATGGGGTTTTTCATACACAAGAATAGGAGACTACAATGCCTGCCTCCCTGAAGACATTTGGCTCTACTTATGCACATACTAGGCAGTGAACTTTATGATGTGTTTTTAGGAATATTGAAATAGGCAGTTTTGTTCATTTGCTAGAGCTTCCATAACGAAGCACCACAGACTACATACCTTAAACCACAAATTTATTGCCTCAGTTCTGGAAGCTAGGAGTCCAAGATCAAGGTGTCAGCAGGTTTGGTTTCTTCTGATAGCCCTGACAGAAGGATCTCTGTTAGGCTTTTGTCCTTAGCTTACGGGTGGTTGTCTTCTCCATGTCTTCACATTGTCACCTTCTTATAGGACACCAGTTACATTAGATTTGATCTCACCCTAATCACTTCATGTAAAGATCCTCTCTCCAGAAACAATCATATTCTGAGGTGCTGGGAGTTGGGACTTAAATATACACCTTTAGGGGGTAAGGGGAAATAATGTAGACCACAGTAGTGTCAGTACAAAAACTCTGTTGTACATTTATGACTGTAAATATTTTTATGAAGATGGATATTTTACGTTACAATTAGACAATAGTAAAAACCACTGGAAATCTTAATACGTTGACATAATATATACATGACTGCTAAGAGATGCTATTGGGGAGGACAGGGTTTGATAATATATACAAGGAAAAGAGAAAAGTGGTAGAATTAAAAGAACACAAGGATTGAGAATTCCGGTGGTCCAGTGATTAGGACTCTACACGCTCACTACTGAGGGCACAGGTTTAATCCCTGGTCAAGGAACTAAGATCCCACAAGCCCCACAGCATGGCCAAAAAACAAAAACAAAACAAAGCAAACTAACACAAGGATTCTAAATCCCTGGAAGAAAGGTGTTTCATGCAATGTGTAAAATGGCAGAGGACATAAAAATGAGAGATGTGAGCAATAGATACAACTAAATGCTCCAGTTTTCCCAGAGAAGACCCAGGCTCAATTGTTAAACATTAGATATTCTAGTTGTAATATAGCAAAAATAGAATAGTCCAAACTTAAAAGAAATCTTTGGATATGTTAATAATAAATGTTGTCTTGGTTTCCCTCCTTGAGAACTCCCTGGGTGAAACCATAGTGCTGTTTTTGCCATAATAGAACCTGTTTTCTCTTGAGGGATAATGTCAGTAATGGCCAGGCTCAAAAAGCATTCTAAGAACTGTGACTCTGGCCACTAAATTCTCTGTTTATATAATTCCAAATGAAGCACAAAATTCTTGACTTTACATTGTAATAAACAGCATGTTTTATTTAGGGACAGATTACTCTGCTGATAAATTTTTCAAGACAATCTGACTCCAGCTTCCTCCTCCTGAGGATTGTCTTTAGCACCAATTCCTTGCTCATTAGCACTTCTGTCAAAGGGTAAATACAGGAAATAAAAGAAGATGAAACCATCAATTTAGTCCTTATTATGGACTCATAAAAACATTTAATGGAAGACGATGCTGAATTTTATAGGATGGATAAAAGTAAATGATTTTCAAAAATCACTTCCTTTAAAATTGTAATGAGCAGCTTATTTAAAGTATTGCGAGAACAAATTATGAGGGGGAAAAAACATGTTAAAGCCTACTACATTCATCCCAAAAGCAATAGTATTAATTACCGCTTCCGAAGATACATAAAGTCATTCATTATTATTGAGATTACTGCTTACAAAATGCAATAGCAATTACAAATAGATTAATGTGAACTTTTTAAAAATGATACAAGTAATATAAAGCTATTTGTTACCTGTTACGTCTTTAGTTCACTTACAGTGACATTTTCAAAATTTCAAGAATTTTTGACCATGTTAAAATCCACAGAAGTATCCCCCTATGGATTATGTCCCCCAATACTAACATTGTGTTAGCCAAGGACTTTGCTTTGGAGAAGGATGTGCTTCTGTGACCAGTTACTAGGTACTGATTTTCTATGATAGCAAGCAGTTATATTTCCAAACTTCGCTTCAATGAAAATATTGTTGGTACTATCTTTTTTCAAGATGGCACATTGACTTACAAAACAGATTCATGGAGACTTCTATTCACAGTGAATTAAAGAGAAATCAAATTGGTATAAAGTTCTTTTGAAATAAAATCTAAGCTTTAAAAGATAAATTTGAAGTTTAAAATGAAGTGTTGCTTAGCATATTTTGACAAGTACTTTGGAAACTAAGGCAGATTAGAAAAATAAAGAAAAAACACTATAAATTGATAAAGGGTACTTCGGGAGATAACTTTTTCAATACTACTGAGATGATGATCCAACTTTTAATGGTTTTCACTCTACTTGCATCCATAGACAATTTTCCTACTACTATCCTCTACTGCTAAAAGTAATTTTGAATAATAATAGTAACTATGAACAGTTTTACACTGCTACTTTGTTCCAGAAATTGTTCTGAGTGTTATTTGTATAAACTCCTTAACCTTCTCAACAAGGAAGGTGCTATTATTTTAAATATGAGAAGATTAAGGCAGAGAGCTAAATAGCTTGTCTAATAGTGCCTGGAGAGATACTGAAAGTCCCCACCTACTCTTCCTTTTTTCTCTCACCCCCTCTTTTTTTTTAAGCTCTTTATTGGAATGTAATTGCTTTACTGTTGTGCCAGTTTTTGCTGTACACCAAAGTGAATCAGCTGTATTTATACATATATCCCTATATGCCCTCCCTCCTGCGACTCCAAAAACCTTACCATCTCAATCATTTTGAGGCATACAGTTCAGTAGTATTAGGTACCTTGACATTGTTGTGCAACTAATCTTCAGAAGTCTTTTTATCTTAAAAAAACCTAAAACTCTATACCCGTTAAACAACAACTCCCCTTTCCTTCCTCCCCATAGTCCTTGGCAATAATGATTCCACTTTCTATCTCTATGAATTTGACTGCTCTAGGTACATAATGAGTGGAATCAAACAGTATTTGTCTTTTTGTGACTGTCTAATACAATTAGTATAATATCCTCAAGTTTCATCCATCTCATAGGATATGTCAGAGTTTCTTTCCATGTTAAAGCTGAATGCTATTCCATTGCATGTAATATACCACTTTTAATTTATTCTCTCATCCATAAATGAACACTTAGTTTGCCTCCACCTTTTGGCTATTGTGAACAATGCTGCTGTGAACATGCATCTACAAATCAGTTTGAGAACCAGCTTCCAATTCTCTTAGGAATATATGTACACAGAAGTGGAATTGCTGGATCATATGGGAATTTTATCACTAAGTTTTTGAGTAACCACCATACTGTTCTCCACAGCAGCTGTACTATTTTACATCCCCACCAACAGTGCATAAGAGTTCCAATTTCTCTACATCCTCACCAATACATCTGATTCTCTGCTTTTTATATTTGTTGTAGCCATCCTGAAAGGTGTAAGGTGGTATCTTATTGTAGTTATGGTTTGCCTTTTCCTGACAAAGATATTGAGCATCTTTATGTGCTTGTTGGTCATTTGCATATATTTTTGGAGAAATGTCTATTCAAGCCCTTTGCCTACTTTTTAATCTGATTGTTATTGTTGAGTTGTAGGAGTTCTTTATATCTTCTGGACATTAATCCCTTATCAGACAAATTATTTGCAAGTGTTTTCTCTTATTCCATAGTTTGCCTTTTCACTCTTTTGGCTGTGTCCTTCAATGTAGTGGAGTTTTAGATTTTGATACAGTCCATTGTATCTATATTTCTCTTGTGGCCCATGTCTCCCCATCTACTCATGCATGTCTTAGCCACTAAATCTTTTCTTCCCTGTTGATAAAATTTTAAATGTCCAAGCAATGGCTGATAAATTGACAAGAAAAATTTCTCCCTCTTCTGAGAATTGACCTTGACCAACTAACCCTGAAACAAGTTGAATTCTGCTTACTCCCTCCTGCTAAAGCCATATAAAAAATTTCACCCTCTTTCTCCAAGTTGGAAGGCTGACTCAGATTTGGGAAGTATTTGAGCATGGATTTGAACCCCAACAGTCTGATTCTAAAATCAGTTTTCTTAACCACTGTACCCACTACAACCATATCTATAATCAGCATTGAAAAAATTATTTACTGTATTACCTGCAAATCTAATATTTTTTTAAAAATTATATAAAGATGCAACTAGATTGTTTAATTTATATTTACAGCAAATGTTAAATTAAAACAGAACTGTTTAATTCAAATAAGTTTACTACTCTTAAAAAAACTATTTAAATGTTTTGACAATTGCTGTGGAACTTCATGAGGAAATATACAAATATGTGAGATGATTTGAAGCTGGTTCATGTCTCAGTGCTTCAACTCTGTGTGTTTAATTTCCCTTATGGATAAACTCTCCAATTCATCATTCAGATATAGTAGCAAATAAACATAATAAATATGTAGTTTGCAATCACTAACGATGAACCCCTCCTCTATTACTTATTATCAAAACATGCATTAGAATCGTTTTAATTTAACATTTAGAAAAAAAATCTGTGTCTACTAAGCACCCAGTATTATGTGAGGTGGTAATATTAGCACAGTGAACGTTTTTTAAAATTTCAATGTGCATGCATTTTATCTTAAAATGCAATTTTTAAGAAAATAAAAATGAAAATAGGTAATTCTAAATTAGTTCACCCTGAAAAGTGTCCTAAATAAAATATGCCCAAGCTTAATGTGTATTACACTTAAATATTAATCTGATAATATTTGTATTTTACTTAAAACTTATGAAAAGCATATGAATATATAATTTTAAATGGTAAGAGACAATTACTGAAAGGTTTTTCAGAATGAATGTTATTATTCCTATATTGGAGATGTATAATACACAAGAAGAAATTAAGCTGCTGTTGCACAGAATTTTATCAATACAGCTCACAGCATCAATGACTTCACGTCAACCCCATAGAAGAGAAATGCAGAAAGTTCATCTAAACTACTTGCACAAAAGCTAAATCACACACACACACACACACACACACACACACACACACAATGTTCCCTTAAAATTCAATAACCCCTCACCTTTTGCTAATAAAACATTTTAATCACTAAGAAGTAACGGAAGTAACTTTAAACAATTAGATTTACCTTTAACTATTTTAATATTTCACTCAGTAAAGCAGTGTAGGTGCCCCACCATAAAAAAAATACATATATTAAATCAGAACAAATACTTCCCTTTCTGTAGCTACTTTTTCTGTGGATTCCACCTTGAATTGAGATCTAGCATGAACTTACTTCATCTGAACTCTTTCCTTAAAAATAAGAGCCTTTTTAAAATATAAACTGATTGTTAATGGCTTCAGAATTCATGTGGAAAATAAAACTCATAAAATTAATGTTGACTTGTATTTGAGAATCTCATCTGTGAAGAGGAATCTTTTTCTTGTACTTAAGTTTAGTTAAAAATTTAGCTCATAAATGAGTGGCAGATGATTTTCTGTAATTCTCATCAGGAGACCTCAGTTCCAGCTCCAGCTCTGCTCTTAGCTATCCATGTAACAATTAGTCTCTGAACTCCATGGTCTCAAATGATTAAATGTGCATGTCAATAACAAATTCCCTATCCATCTTATATATAGTGATAGGTTATTGAAAATCTAAAAACAAATACCATATGCTAACTCATATATATGGAATCTAAAAAAATGTTACTGATGAACCAGGTGACAGGGCAAGAATAAAGATGCAGATGTAGAGAATGGACTTGAGGACACTGGAGGGGTGGGGGGTGAAGGGGAAGCTGGGACGAAGTGAGAGAGTAGCATTGACATGTCTACACAACCAAATGTAAAATAGATAGCTAGTGGGAAGTTGCTGCATAACACAGGGAGATCAACTCGATGATGGATGATGACTTAGAGGGCTGGGATAGGGAGGGTAGGAGGGAGTCACAGGAGGGAAGGAATATAGGGATATATGTATAAATACAGCTGATTCACTTTAGTGTACCTCCAAATCTGGCACAACAGTGTAAAGCAATTATATTCCAATAAAGAGCTTAAAAAATAAATAAATAAATAAAAAGCCTAACATGTGCTGAGATATAACAGGTATTATCTGCATTTTACAAATATATGAGAGGCCAACAAAGGTGGCATGGTCGATTCATAGAACAGTCTGTGTTTGTAAATTTTTCTGTTTCCAAATTCCCTTCCCACAGTGTTACGCCACTTTCCTATGATTGTGAGGGTCAACTGAGCCAGTAGTATGGCTCTGTAAAGCAATGTTCTTGGTGTAAACTTAAAGCTCTTGATGAGCCAGATGGCCAACACTTTTACTTTTCTGCACTTGTCTAAAAGGAGAATAGAAGTAGCCTATTAAAGTATAGTGAAAAAGCACTGGAGTATGGATTTAAATGTTGTATGTTGTAGTCTTGTGTATTAGTTTCCTATGGCTGTCATAAGAATATAATGAAAAGTTGACTTAAAACAACATGCATTTATATAATTTTGGAGGTCAAAAGTTTAAAACAAGTTTTACTGGGTTGAAATCAAGGTGTCAGCAGTCTGGCTCCCTCTGGAGGCTCTAGGGGAGAGGCTGTTCCCTTGCCCTTTTACAGCTTTTAAAACTGTGTACCTTATGATCCTTGGTTCATGTCCCTTTTCTCCAATATTGAAAGCCAGCAGTATAGCATCTGCTTCAGTAGTCATATTATCTTCTTCTGTACCAAATATCCTTCTATCAATCTCTCTTTAGCACTGTAGGGGAGAAAAATTTGCCACTTCAGAATGTCTCTTTGGCATGCAGATTATTTTGAGCAGAAAACAATCAAGACCCAAAAGACTCAGAAAGAACCTTCAGTCTTTCCCCTAACTGCCTAAAAGATTTTATATGGTCTGTTCCTGGAATAAAGCTATCATCTGAGATATCTGCAAAGAATATAGGCTAGGTGTGGTGGGGGAAACTCAACAGAACCTAGAGGTCAGAGTCCATCATGCTGTGTCCATTATCTCTGCAAGCCTCAGCAAACACTTGTTTGCCAAACATTTGCTTTTCCACCTCCTAGTGAATTGCCTTTCTCCCCTTTGAAGTCCCAAACCACTACATCCAACATACTCTTTTTTTTAAATAAATTTATCTGTTTATTTATTTATTTATTGGCGGCATTGGGTCTTCATTGTTGCACGCGGGCTTTCTCTAGTTGTGGCGAGCAGGGGCTACTCTTCAGTGTGGTGCATGGGCTCCTCGTTGCAGTGGCTTCTCTTGTGGAGCACAGGATCTAGGTGCATGGGCTTCAGTAGCTGTGGCACGTGGGCTCAACGTGGCTCATGGGCTCTAGAGCGCAGGCTCAATAGTTGAGACGCATGGGCTTAGTTGCTCTGTGGCATGTGGGATCTTTCTGGAACAGGGATTGAACCTGTGTCCCCTGCACTGGCAGGCGGATTCTTAACCACTGTGCCACCTAGGAAGTCCCCACCATACTCTTTTGTCTTTTGCTAAAGATGGTTTTTAAGATGAGGGTTTTGGCCATTTTGACAAGTTACTCACTTTTCCTGGGTCTCTCTCATGTTATACATGTCAGTAAATTGTTTGATTTTTTTTTCCTGTTAATCTGTCTTATGTCAATTTAATTCAGGTCAATTTAATTTAGACCAGCTAGAAGAATTTAGAAGGGTAGAGGAAACTTTTTCTCCTCGCTAACAGAACCCCTGTGATTATATTGGACCCAGATGGATAATACAGGAAAATCTCCCCATTTCAAGATCTTTAGTCACATCTGCAAAATCTTTTGCCGTATAATGTAACAGTCACAGGTTCTGATGATTAGGACATGAGTATCTTTGAGAGCCGTTGTTCAGCCTACCACACCCTGACTGTGTCATACTGCACTGTAAATACTTATCACTCTAATTCACTGTTTTTCATTAATGTGTTTCCTGCACTTAAGATAGTATCAAACAGTTAAGAAGTGTTTGAATTGCTTTGACATTTTTAAGGTATGTATTCCTTCTATTGTAGGCTACTTTATCATATCCTTGGTATGGTCAAAATTGCTAAAGACAAGTAGCAATGGAAATACCACTTTAAAAATAACACTTCTGCTTTAAGTACTCAAACCTAGATGACTGCTATACATATTTGCTTCATTTGCTTATTTTTTAAAAAGTATTTAAAGTAAAATGAATGTGTTAGAGTCAAATAGATAGTAAAATAAGCAGTATCAACACCAATGTTGTATCTCTCAATGCCACTGCTGGTTTCTCAAGTGATTTGTTTTCCAACATTTTAACTGCCTGAGCACAATAAACTTGAAAGTTGGAAATGTGCCTCAAGGTTGAAGAAATTAAGAGAAGATTATTTACTCATTATGGGGATTCTACAACTAGAGTTAAATTTTTATCCATACTGATGGCCAATGAGAAGCACTCTTTAAATCTGTCACAATGAGAGTATAATAAAGATGATACATTCCCATTGGGATTAACTGTGATGCTAGATTCCATACTTCATTCTAAGTGACTAAAATCCCTTTTGAAGATGATTATTTCTATTAAATAATTTTTATCCTATGATTTTGAGTCTGCAAACAGATCATTTATGTATTCCTCTATTGCTAAAGTCAGAGATGGGAAGATAGTATCAAAATAGGAATATTAAAAGAGTATAATATCACAATAACAGTGGTATCAACTAATTTGGGGGGAGTTTACTGTTTAGAACATCTGTATTTACTTTCACAGAAGTCTTATGCAGTAGGTTCTATTCTAATTCTCATTTGAGTGAGGACAATATAAGATATTAATAAGTTACTTATCTTAATTACTTTCAAATATCTTGTTAGAGGTGAGGATTGGTTCTAAACATGGGGAACACTACACAGCTGAATACACAATATTGGTTGAAGTAATTTTACTTTTTCCAGGTTAGGAAGATGTTTTATTTTCTATTTATCAGGCCATATTTTCATCTGTGTATTAAACACAATCTATATAGCCA
The DNA here is from genome assembly GCF_030028045.1 of Hippopotamus amphibius kiboko. Classification (NCBI taxonomy): domain Eukaryota; kingdom Metazoa; phylum Chordata; class Mammalia; order Artiodactyla; family Hippopotamidae; genus Hippopotamus; species Hippopotamus amphibius. Next base: position 75,080,305 of record NC_080187.1, read on the forward strand.
ATATGCCATTTTAATTCAGACATTTAGTGGTAAAATTTTACTCCCTAGAAACATTTTTTAGCCCATTGAATATATAAAATTTGCTCACTCTAGATGTGATATAATTAGATGTCATTGAATTCAATTTATAAGAAAATCTAATATCCTTTCACCTAGGAGATCCTTCCAATATTATGATTGAAACAGGTGCCATGGTGCTGATATAAAAACAGTAATGATTTAATAGTTTCATTTTTACATATAAAATTACATCACTAAACTCTAATTGATGAGCTGATATGAAGTAATCTTTAATAGTCTTGATAATCCCCACAAACACTCTGGGTTTACAGAGTAAAATAGTCACAGTGAATGATCTTAAGATAAGCTCTTTCAGTTTCAGAGGCCAGTAACTACAGAATTCTATTCTGTTCTTAAGGAATATTCTCCAAGATAGACCATATGCTAGGCCATAAAGCAAGTATTCACAGATTTAATAGTATTTAAAATATATAATACATTTTCTCTGACAAAAAGTGGAGTTATTAGAAATCATCAAGAACATTTGCAAAATGAACAAATGTTTGGAAATGAAGAAATTTTAACTTTTACATTTTATTGTTTAGAAATTTAAACATCTCCAAAGCCATGAGTCAAAAGTTTATTAGAGAAATTAGAAAATAAAATTTGGAAGGATGGGATGTGGGATGTAGCTAAATTGATACTTAGAGGAAATTTATAGGTTAAGAGCCTGTATAAGAAAAGAAGTAGTCTCAAATGTAAGAATTCACTTTTATGATCTAGAAGAATAAGGGCAATCAAATTGAAGGAAAGAGAATAATATTTGAATGAAAATTATTGGAATAGAAAATAAAAAGAGAAAATCAATGGGACTCATCACTCAGTATTAAGTATTATAAGTAATACAAATAAGATAAGAAAATGAATACACAGTACTATATATAAAATAAATAATAAGGACATACTGAATAGCACAGGGATCTCTACTCAATACTCTGTAAAAGCCTATATGGGAAAATAATTTTAAAAAGAGTGGATATATGTATACGTATAACTGATTCAGTTTGCTGTATACCAGAAACTAATACAACATTGTAAATCAACTATACTCCAACAAAAATTTTTTAAAAATAAGATAAGAAAATGATAAGCAAAACATTGTGCCAACAAATTCAGTAACTTAGATGAAATGACCAAATCCCAATATACCTCATAGTACCAAAACTGACTAAAGAAATATAAAATCTAAATAGACATAACAAATGAAGAAATTGAATTTGTAATAAAAATCTTTTCATCAAGAAAAGTCCAGACCCAGATGACTTCATTAGTAAACTGTAATAAACATTTAAAGTAGATATAATACCAATATTCACCAAAATCTTCCACATAATATAGGAGTAAAGAATACTTCACAACTCACTCTGAGGCCAGTATTAACCTATGGCAAAACCAGCTCAAACATCCCAAGAAAAGTAAACTACAAACCAATCTCCCTTATTAATATAGATGCACAGTCTTCACCGAAATCCAGCAACATATTAAAACATTACTCACATGAATAAATTCAGGTGAGACTTTAACACCCAGAATTTATTAATGTGTTTACCATATAAACCATCAATTATATAATATGAATCATATACATCAATAGATGCAGAAAAAGATCAGGTAATATACAAGACAGATCATGATAAAACCTCTTAATAGACATGGAATAGAAAGGATTTTTCTAAACCTGAAAAGGACATCTGTGAAAAAATCTACAGTGAGCATTGTACTTAATATTGAAAAACTAATGCTCCCTTCTTAAGATCAGAAGAGAGACAAAGAAAAATTTCTTAAACATAGTACTGGAATTTATCACCCAAACAATTAAGCAAGAAAAATAAAAGGTTATCAAATTGTATACAAAGAAGTAAAATTGTCAATATGCATAGACAACAGAATATTATATAGAAAATTCTAAAGAATACACATATACACATACCCAAACAAACACTAGAATAAATAAACAGGAGACCAGGGTTACAGGATATAAGATCAATATACAAAAAAAATCAGCTGTGTTTCTATATATGAGTAATGACAATCCCAAACTGAAATCAAGGATACAATTCTATTTAAAAATGCTAAAAAGAATTTAGAAATAAGCTTAACAAAAAAAGACCTGAACTCTGAAAATTATAAAACTTTGCTAAAAGAAATTGAAGTTCTAACTAGTTTCTCACTGAGGTTTTTTGTTTGTTTGTTGTTGTTTTAAGCTTTATTGATATATAGTTGACAAGTCAAATTTTAAGATGTTAAAGTATACATCATGATTTGATGTACACATACATTGATTGTGAAAGACTTTCTCCTATCTAGTTAACACAACCATCACATACATATATACATACAGATGGACAGACAGACATTTTATACACACACACACACACACACATTTATATATAACATTTTCTTTGGTGAGAACATGTAAGTTCTACTCTCTTAGCAAATTTTAGTTATAGAGTATAGTGTTATCAACTATAATCACCATGTTATACATAGATCCTTAGACCTTACTCATCTTGTAGCTAAAAGTTTGTGCCCTTTAGCTACGTCTTCCTGTTTTCCCCACCCCCAACCTCTGGCAGCCATTTTTCTACTATTTGTTTATATAAGTTAGACACTTTTTTTTACATTCCATGTATAAGTTGTATTGGACAGTATTTATCATTCTGTCTGACTTATTTCACTTAGCATAACACCCTCAAGCTCCATCCATGTTGTTGCAGATGGCAGAATTTTCTTTTTCTGGTGGCTAAATAATATTCCTCTGTGCGTGTGTGTGTGTGTGTGTGTGTGTGTAAAATATATACCACATCTTCTTTAGCTACTTATCCATTCTCAGACACATAGGTTGGCTATTGTGAATAATGCCACAATAAATATGGGAGTGCAGATATCTTTTTGATATCCTGTTTCTATTTTCTTTGGATATGCACCCTGAAATGGGATTGCTGGATCATGTGGTAGTTTTATTTTTAATTTTTTGAGTAACCTCCTTACTGTTTTCCATAGTGACTGAAACAATTTACATTCCCAACAGTAGTACACAAAGATGTCCTTTTCTCCACATCTTTACCAACATTTGTTATCTCGTCCTCCTGATAATAAGTATTCTAACATGTATGCAGTGATATCTCATTGTAATTCTGATTTGCATTTCTCTGATTAGTGATGTTGGGCATCTTTTCATATACTTCTGGCCATTTTTTTGTCTTCTTTGGAAAAATGTTTGTTGAGATTCTCTGCCCATTTTAAAATCAGATATTTTTTCTGCTGAGTTGTATGAGCTTTTTATATAGTTGGGATATTAACCTCTTACTCAATATAAGGTTTGCAATTTTTTTCTCCCATTCTGTAGGTTGCCTTTTTGTTTGTTTGCTACATTTGCTTCACGGGAGCTTTTTAGTTTGATGTTGTGTCACTTGGAGATTTTTGCTTTTCTTGCTTGTGCTTTTGGTTTCTTATTGAAAAACTCATTTCTAATACCAGTGTCAAGGAGCTTCTTCCTGATATTTTCTCCTAAAAGTTTTAAACTTTTATGTCTTATGTTTGAGGCTTTAATCCTGTATGAGTTAATTTTTGTGAGTGATGTAAGATAGGGGACCAATTTCATTCTCTTGTATGGGGCTGTCCAGGTTTCTCATCACCATTTATGGAGAGGCTATCCTTCCTTTGTTGTATTTTCTTGGTTCTTTTGTTAAAAATTAATTGTCCACATAAGCATGTGTTTATTTCTGGGCTCTCTGTTCTGTTCCTTTGACCATTGTGTCTGTTTTATGTTGAACCATCCTGTTTTGATTACTGTAGTTTAGTTATTTGGTTGGAGATCAGGAAGTCTGATGACTCCAGCTTTATTTTTCTTCCTCAGGATTATTTGACAATATTTTGGAGCCAGACAAATCTTAGGATTGCTTTTCTATCTCTGTGAAAAATTCCATTGGAATTGGATGGGGATGGCATTGAACCTGTAGATAGATTTGGGTAATATGGACATTTTAACAATATTAAAATGTGAAAATTCTTCCAATATTAAATTCTTCCAGTTCATGAACATGGAATATACTTCTATTTATTTGTATCTTCTACAATTTCTTTTATCAAATGTCTTAAAGTTTTCAGTGTACAGATCTATCTACTTTATTAAATTCATTCCTAATATTTTATTATGATTGTTATCTTAATTTACCTTTCTGATAATTTCTTGTTAGTATATAAAAGTGCATCTGGTTTTGTAGATTGATTTTGTGTCTTGCAACATTATTGATTTTATTTATTCTAACAGTTTTTGGTGGAGTCTTTATGGTTTTCTGTATATAATATCACATCATCTGTAAATAGAACTTTACTTCCTCCTTCATGATTTGCTTGCCTTTTATTTGTCCTGCCTAATTGTCAGAAATTCCAGTATCATTTTGAATAATATTGGTGAAAGTAGGCATCCTTGTCCTGTTCCTGATCTTAGAGGAAGTTTTCAGCTTAGTATAATATTAGCTGTGGGCTTATTTTATATAGTGTTTATTATGTTGGGGTATGTCCTTTCTATACCTCATTTTTGGGGGTTTTATCACAAATGAATGTTAAATTCAGGTGCCTTTTTTTACATCGAGATGATCATATTATTCTTTTCCCCTCCCTTTTGCTAATGTGGTGTATCACGTTGATTGATTTGCAGATTGTTGATTCATCCTTTTGTCACTTGTATAAATTCCACTTAATCATGATGTATGACCCTTTCAATGTATTGTTGAAATTGTTTTGCTAATACTTTGAGTATTTTTGCATCTATGTTCATCAAGGATGTTGGACTATAATTTTCATGCAGTGACACTGTCTGGTTTGGGTATCAGGATAAAGTTAGCCTTCTAAAATGAGTTTGAAACTGCTCTTTCCTTCACTAATTTTTGAAAGAGCTTATGAAGTATTGGTATAAGTTCTTCTATAAGCATTTGATAGAATTCATCAATGAAGCCATCTGCTTGTGGACTTTGGGAGGTTATTGATTACTGATTCAGTCTCTCTAGTGTTAATATCTATGTTCAGATTTTCTAGTTCTCATGATTTATCCTTGATAGGTTGTAAGTTTCTAGGAATTCATCCATTTCTTGCAAGTTTACAATATGTCCATTTATAATTGTTCATTGCAGTATCTTAGGATCCTATCACCACGTATAATTACTTTTTATTTTCCTGATGATGAGAACTACCAGAAAAAATACTCTCTCAGCAACATTCAAATATACATATGGTGTTATTAACTACAGGCACCATGTTGTACATTACATCTCCAGGACTTATTTTATAACTGGAAATCTGCACCTTTTGACTGTCACCCATTTTGTGCCCCCTCCGCCACTTCAGTCTGTTCTCTGTACCTGTGAGTTCATTGTGTGTGTGTGTGTTTTAGATTCCACTTGTGAGATCATACAGTATTTGTATTTCTGTCTGACTTATCTCAACATAATGCACTCCCCATCTGCACATGCTGTTGAAAATGGCAGAATTTTCTTCTTCTTTGAATGAAATTAAATTAATATAAAATGAAATAAAATTAATAATGTTCCATTGTGCACATATACCACATTTTTTTAAATCCTTGCATTCATCCATGGACACAGATTGTTTTCATGTCTTGGCTAATGTAAATAATGATGCATTGAACATGCATTGAATGCAGATATCTCATTGAGTTAGAGTTCTTGTTCCTTTGGATAAAATCTCAGAAGTGGAATTGTTGCATCATATGGTAGTTTTATTGTTAATCTATTTTTTAAGTACCCTCCATACTGTTTTCCTTAGTGACTGCACCAATTTATGTTCCCATTAGCAGTACACAGGAATTCCCTTTTCTCCACATCCTTACCAACGCTTATTGTTTCTTATCTTTTTTTAATAATAGCCATTTTAACAGATGTGAGGTGATAGCCCATTGTGGTTTTGATTTGCATTTTCCTGATAATTAATAATGGTTAGTACCTTTCAAGTTGGCCATCATATGTCTTCTAAATTGAAATCTTATCAAGATTAAGAAAATGCAATCCACAAGGGACTTGTTAAGTGAATATAAAAATAACTTTTCTAACTAAATAATAAAAGACAGATAATCCATTAAAGTAAGATAAATAATTTGAACAAATATTTCACTAATTAAGGTATTCAAATGCTAGTAAGCATATGGAAAGATGTATAACATCACTAATCACTATGAATGGACAAATTTAAGACACAAGATTTTACTTCACATACATTCAAAATATTAAACCATGCCAGGTGTAAGGATGTATAGCAACTGGAACTCTAATATCCAATTGTAGAAACAAAAAATATGAAATATAGTGACAGAAGTCAAATCTTACATGAAGTGTGAAGCCTGGTATGAGGATGATTGATTACAATATCTATGAGTGAAGTTCTTAGCATGGTTTTATGGGTTTATACTCTATCAAAAGTCATCAAATTGTACACTAAAAAATAGATGAATATATTGTTCAATAATATAACATTTCCAATAAAACACATGGAGAAAAAGTAAAATGAGAGGAAAGAAGAATATTTCCTTTTCATCAGAAGTGAGGGAGGTCACATAAAGTTAGGCATCCAAGAACTTTCTGTCTCTGAAGACTAAATTCTCATTATAGAAATGTTTTTTCAATACTGAGCAAACACTTATTAAATGACTATTCTAGGAGATACTAACCCATCCATTATCTCACTTAATTCCTACATTCTTCCTAAGAATTATCTCTTTTTAATTCAAGTGGAAAAATTGATTTCAGGGTTTAAATAAGAGGCCCCAGATACCTAGTTCAGAGTTGGGAAGTAGTTAGTTACAGCGATGATTCTACCACCTCCTAGCCCATGTGTAATACAGTGTTGCAAAGGAATGTGGTCTTTCCTTGTGTCCTGTTGAAGAAGCTCTAGTTGGGTCTGGCTTATGAGAGGAAAAAAAACAAAATCAAAAGTTTTATGAAGCAACTTGGGATGTGGATTTAGAGTCTGTTAGGCTGTTTTTATTTCTTTGAGAACTAAGGTGGTTATGTCATATTATCTGTGAATTATAATATAAAGATATTTTACACAGTGAACCTACAGTTTTCTTCCACATTCCTGCTCAAATATTATTGACCTCCCTTTAACTTTAGCATAAAAATTGGAGGCCAACTCACACTTACTTATTAAGCACCTATTGTGAATTACTCACCAGAATATAGCTTAAGCATCACTCTATCTTTTATTCATTCTACATAGCACTCTGCACGCTTGGGTATGCCTAATATATGTTAAAGAATAAAAATAGTAAATACAGAAGAAGAGTAATTCATGCTTTGTTGTATCTTCTCTCTCAAGTGTTTATTAATAAACCATTAAAAGCAAAGTACAGGGCACAGTTCATTTTAATGCTCTTATAAATACGGATTGTCCCTTTAATTTTTTAAAGCAACATTTTAACTTTAAGATACCACTATCTTTCCAATATGAAAAATAATCCAAACAGAAGAGCAGATGCAGTATATAAATGTACTGTTTTTAAAATGCCGACTCTGTTTATATAATGCCTTCCATTCTTTCTAAACTTCGCTGAAAATTTAAATTTTATAGGTTTTAAAGTGTTATTTTTGTTCTTATTTTATTAGTAGTAGTATAAATTATTATTCCTACGTTGGAATGTGTGGAGTCTTAAAAAGAGGCGATATATCCTTAGCTAAAAAAAAAATTCCTTACCAAAAGAAGCTGAATACCACTATAGGAAACTGAAAATAATAAAAAATGGAAAGGTGCTTCATTTGGAGGTCAGTGATTTCCATAAATATGTACTTAGTATTGAACATAATGATGATCTCTTCTTTGAATTTTTTGGCAAGTACCTGTCATGAAATGTCTTGCCACAGCCCACATAACCAAGATGTACCATGAAGAAGCCTTTTGGATATGTCCCTCTAAATTCCAGTTAGATTTCCTAGGACATTTAGACATATTTGATGAATAAATCCAAGCCAGAGAAGAACAACAGGATTTTTGATGTTATGTAAACGCTATGGTCCACTGAAATGAGTCAAAATAATGGAATTCAAATTCTCATTTTGTCACTCACTGGCTATTTGACTTTGGGTAGTTATTTTTACCACTCTGAACTGTTGGTTCATCATATGAAAAATAAGAGTAATATAAACAGACTACAAGAGCTGCTTAGAGAATTAAATAAGATGATATTTTACTATATCTGTGAAAGCATCAGAATATTACAAGGCAAAATGTATTTATGTTAATCGAATTAAACATTTTATTCAATATTTCTATAATTCATTTGTTATTTACCTATATGAACTGTTTTGCTATAACAGGATCTGGTTTTTCTACTGCATAAGAATTCTTTCATCTATGTGTCTGTCTACACATGTTCTATTCACTAACTTTTGAGTACCTGTTCTCAAACATTCAACGTGCACAAAGCCATCAAAGTCCATGGAAACCCACAGTTGTATCTCTATTCTCTGAATTGATAGCACTGATATGAGTTCTTTCATTTAACTCTTACAAGATATATCCATGCCTTTTTCCTCTAAATAAATTAGCACTTAGAGATGTGACTCCAGTTAGGTGTACAGTAATAAATTAATTTATTGTAGGAAACATGACAGCCAACTCTAGCATATAAGCTTGTCATATGAGTCTTCCCTGTGATCACTACTTAACAGGTCGTGGACCACATGGTAGTAGCCTCAGACACAAGTGAGGCGGACTGGGTTAGAAAATTGATTTAAGTGAGCCAATCAGCGATCCATACATTCAAGTGGAACACAGATAGTAATCTTCAGAGAGAGAAAGAATGAAAATGACATGCAAAAAGAACAAAAGAAAAAATGCAGACTGTCATCAAGAGGAAGGGAGGGAAAGAAGGAGGGATTATTATTTTGGGGAGGTGTTCTATAGAATCCTTATTCATACATTCAATATACTCTCCTACATACTTTTGACATACCCCTCCTTTATATCCCATTTAGTTTAATTACCTTGAACCAAATAATTCATATCTAAGAAATTTGTGGAATGCATTCTTTAAATAAACTGAGGTATGTAAACTCATATCTCAGATGGTATTAATTATTCCTTCAGAAAGCATCAAGGAAGAACAGTAATGTCAGAGAGATGGCTGTAAAACATCATCATCCATTCACTCATTCTTTCTTAAATAATATTTTGAAAAAATAGTTAGGTACATGTCTAATCAGCTACATAGTTCCTAGCCTCCCTTGCCATCAGGTGTGGCAATAAGACTAAGTGATACAGTTTTTGGCAGTGGAATATGAACAGAAGCGATGAGTACCATTTCTATGCCAGCACTTTAGAACAGTGAACACCCTCCTCCCACTCTTTCCCATCCAAGAAGCTAATATGTGGAGATACCTAGGATAAAACTTTAACCATGCCAATAGATATGATTCCTCAGGGGATGACATAGATATAAGATGGAAGGAATCTGAGGGCCTAAGTGATCTGAGGGAGCAGAGACATCCAGACTTGGAATGCTCACTTTGGACTGTTTTTAGTATGTATGTGAGAAATATATAAAATCTTTTAGATCTTTCTGTCTTGTTCACAAGCAGCTTAATTGTTCTCTACTAATACAAAAATCATGATGCTTTTAACATGGAAATATTATGGTTTTCATGAATTCACAGCATTCCTCATAAAAAGCCTATTACACTACGAAACAAAATGAGAATTGTAAAGGCACTGATAGCGGAGGTATGCACCATGATTGAACAGAGGCCCAATAGTTGCGGGGCTGCCAAGAATTGGTATTTCCCCTTGCTAAATTTTCCTCCTGTGTTATGAAGTCTATTATGACTGCCTCACCCACACAAAACATGGTGATTTCTGTCTCTCCTCAGCGGAAGAGTTTACAAACAAATTCACATACAGTAGCTCATTTGTTCCTCATACTAATCTCTTAAGTTGTTATGAATACAGGATATGTTGATTATTCTCTCCTCTTCCCTTTGCCTGATCCATTCTTTGCCTCTCTTTGTGTCCTGTAACCAAACAAGGCAATGGCAACAGGTTGGTTTTGTGAGAAAAGAAGGAGCAGTCAAGGTTTTTATTTCCAACTCTGTTCCTGCTTAGTCATTGTGTCTCTTACTTAGATGCATCCTTCCTTGAAATCAGCTTCTGCAGTGTGGCCCAAATTTATAGTTCCACTTTCACTGGTCTCCAACTACAGTATTTGTCTCCCTTGTCCCTTCAGTCATAGTGATGGTAACAGCTTTGCTCTGTGGTTAGTTTTTTGTGCCTCGTCATCCCTTGTTTTTTTTTTAATTTTTATTTCAACCCTAAATATACCTTTATAAATAATTTCTTCATTAATTTCTCTTTAACTGATGTGTTTCTTGCTGCTATAATATACTGCCCCCATTTTACAGATGAGGAAATGTAGGAAAGAAAGATCAATAACCCAAGTTCACTTAATAAATGATGTAAGAAGGATTTGAAACTGGGCAACCTGATGTAGTGTCTGTGTATCTGAATGCTAGGCAATGGTGCCTCCATGAATCAGTGCATGGAGACTGCATAGAATTGCTCAGAAAGATCTTGTAAATAAGATAAATATATAACATTCTGAGAGCTAAATTTTAAATCATCATAATGTGAGTCAGAAAAGAGTTTGGAACATTTTAAATGACCAGATACAATGTTCCAATTCTAATTGGAAAATAATATAAACAGTCTCTAAAAATGAAAAATCAAAAGTAAAAGGAGAATGTAGTATACTTAGGAGAAAAGAAAAAGGAGTTCAATAAAGGAAATGATGACAGACAGTGTCCAACCCTGGGTGTTCAGAGTACTTTAAAATTTATGCCCAACTTGTTAAGGTCGTTCCAAATGTGTAGGGCAAAAGAGGCTACCTTATTCTAGTTCACTAAACATTTAATACATCTTGCTAAAACCTTTTATTCATATTAGATGCTTATCCAGAAGCTTTACGATTTTGATTTGTGTTTGTTATTCTGCCTATAAAAGGGAAAAATGCACTAGTTAGTACATAGACTAATGATATGCTATTCCTATAGTTGTGTTTGCATCTTAAAATACTGGACAGAATGATATTCTGAATGATATATCAGTCCTATGAGTTGGGTAATGGTTGTCTGGCCCTGTAGGGTGGAGCTGCTTTCAAGGATCAGAGGAAATTGTATTTTTAAACCTGTAAGACAGAGTGATAATCATTTTATTATAGAGAGCAGATCTTTTTCAATTTGAATATTGGAAGGAAAGGAGTAATAGAAAGGCAATGTTCCTTACAATTAGCTGAGAATCATGTAAAAATGCTAGCTAAGAGAAATATTTCTTAGGAGATATCAATTATCAGCATCATCCAAAAAAAGCACTGAAGACACAAGTATCTGTATGCCAGTTTCTTCTAGTCACTCAAGTTAACAGACAGTTCTCAAAGGATTTAGACTTTATAACCTAACATAGAATTTGTCATAAAAAATACACAAACAACCAAACATGAGTATTGAAGCCAGCTTGACAGTAATGTTTCTCAGGGCAAAATAATAAATTGTCATTCTGTTGTATAAACAAGTCTTTCATGAATTTCATTTTTATCAAATCATCCCCAAGGGAGCTGACTTGATCAACAATTTTCCTAATCCTAAAATGCTGAAACCCAAATCCCAGACCCAGTATGGCATAGATTCCCAGAGAGACTCAGTCTGACACCTTTAGTTCATCTGATTCTGATGCCTATGACTTGCAAAACAGTTCTTAAGAGCCTGGACTTTGTAAAGACAAACCTGGGTTTGACTTTTGATCTTGCCACTTCCCAGCTGTGTAATGTCAGGGCTGTCTTCATGTGGAAAAGTGGGATGCTATTGCCTGTGTATCAGGATGATGATGGAGATGAGATAAAATGGTATGAGTCTGGCTTGTGAGCCACATATAGCAGCTATTATTATTATGGCTATTAGAACTCTGATAAACACAATTTAAACCTGTCTTTGATTACTAGAAGTTACCCCAGAATCTTGTAGAGTCTTGAATTAGCATAATGAATATTAATCATTATTTTACTACAGATGAGTAGATGAAAAACTGCATGGAGATCTACAGTTAGTAAATGCTATATACAGCAGCTTTTACTAGATTTACATACCTGTATGAAACTTAGACTGGTGAGATAATAATTGTTACTAATATATTTTTAATCACTAGATAATGGACAGAGATATTCAAAATTAAACACATACTTCAAAAATATTTCTGTGGAAAGTAGTTCTAAGATCTGAGTCAGGAAAATTTCTTAAAACTATAGCATATATATTTGAGCTATTTTAATTGCAAAGAGTTGGATTTTAGTAGGAGATTTGCAAATAGACATTTTCTTATTTAATGAATATGTTATTAAACAGTAAATAATATCTAGAATCTATGGATGCAGAGATAAATGTGAGAAAAGCATCTACTCTTAAGGAGATTACATCAAAGTACATTTGATCTGCAACATTGGTTATTTCCTTGTATTCTTATGGACAAGATATACATAATTACTTATGTAAAATTAAATGGGGGAAAACAGACTTTAAACAAGTAGAGATTTAATTACAAGGACATTACTTATGTATTTATTATTTATATTCTAACCTATTGTAGTGATGCAAGAAAATCACTCAACTCTGCTAAACTGGTATTACCAGAGGTGGATATGAGTTAGGCAGGCAATGTGTATGTGGTGAGAAGTGAGAGAAGGAGGGGGGAAAAGGATTCTATGTAAGGTAAAAACCTTGGCCTAGAGGGTACATGAGATATTTGAAGGACTGAAAGATGTATTGGATACAAAATAAAAATAGATCTGGGGAGATTGGCAGGGTCAGATCATAAGGTGCTACATAAGGTATAGGCTCAATGAGAGAAGATTTGCTATGGGAAGACAAGGTCATGGTCTAGGTAGGCTTATGATGATGGCCTGATTCAATGTATTGATGGACTTATAAATGAATTTGACAATACAGAAAGGGAACAAATTTGAGGAATAAAATATTTTTGATTGGGAATTTATGTTTATTAATATTTCTGACTTACAGATTAGATATTTAAATCCACTATCACTCACTTAAATTATAAATAAAAATCAAGGGCATGTATTTATTGGTCTCTTAAAAAACACCAAATCTTTAAAGCACAGCGTTGAGTTGTTATATTTTAAAATACTACAAAACTAAAAAGGAAAAGAGAATACTAAAAATGTAGCAAAGAGGTTTTTTGTTTTCTGTGGTTTTGTTTTTTGTTTTTGGGGGTGGGGCTGTGCTATGAGGCATGCTGGATCTTAGTTTCCCAACCAGGGATTGAAACCCCACCCCTTGCATTGGAAGCACAGTCTTAACCACTGGACCACCAGGGAATTCCCAGGAAAGGGTATAACTCTAAAAATCATCTACTGTAGGAACCAGAGGAAGAACACAGAGAACCATTTGGCATCTTCAATAGAATTTAAGAAGACAATGGATCTTTTTAACAGGCTAGGAAATATTCTAAGAGAAGAGTCATGAGAGAAACTGGACAGTGGATAAAGACATATCAGTTGTGTGCCCCCTCCCAGACTAAATTAAAGTTGACAATGGGAAAAATAAAACCAAGAATTGACAGTGCCAAAAACTGAATTGGAAATATGCCTCAGTGACTTAAAGATTTGCTGAAAAATCCATACTTGTTTATTAAATTTTAAGTATGATGGGAAATGCAATAAACCACATTCCCCCTATATTCTTGCAAATAGAGAAATTCCAGTATGACCTTCACAACCAGCCTCTGACTAAAGCTGAACTTTATTCTCATAGTCAGTACTATCTTACTTTTCCTGTTGTAAGAAAGACAAAAGTCTCTTCAATTACCCAATATGTTAACATTCAATGTAAGTGACTTGATGATATGTCTTATCAATGCCAACATATGTCTTGAACTGGACTTAATACCCAGACCTGTTAAACAGAAGAACATAGATTTTGAATGTTCCCAAATATCAGTAAATGATATTTTATATAACTTATCAACTCTCTTGGGCTTGAGATATATTGTTTTAATATGTGGGAGGAAAACAGGTCCAGGATAGTTCTCTAAAAATGATTAGTCTGGTTCACTCACAAAAACCACTAAATGGCCAAAGTCCAAACATTATCTAAGAAAAATTAAGTCTGTCTGGCATAGTAATAACACAGCTGCATCAAACTATGTGAAACTATCTTTAGAGTGATTGACCACTAAGAAGACCAATGAGTTTTCAGCAACTAAATGTTTAAAACATATACCCACAAATATAATATATACATAGATTTGGGTATACACAGTGGTAATAAAATGAGTTTAGAGAAAAGTCTCAGAACGGATAACAAGATTATCTGAATTGAAAATATTCAACAATACCTGAATTTTTAGAAAGCACAAGAAAAGGTATTTAAGATCCTTTAAAATAATTGATAATGTCTTTGAAGTAAAAGTCTGCCGTTGAAATTCAGATGAATAATTGTCCATGGCCTTGGCTTGCATGGTGTCCAAGAGAGTGTCATGATAAAATCTCATAATTAATTGCGTATGAGACTAGTCTTCCTATTTTCATATTTCAGGACTAGAATGCTCCAAATCACTTCTAAGATAGATGACCTGGAAAACAGAGGACAAGAAACAGTGGCAAAAAGAGACAGAGAGAGAGAGAGAATATAGCAATACAAGCACATCCTGTAACATACATAGGAAAGAATAGCTTACAAAGGAAATTTAAAAGCCCCTATGCCACCATTCCCCCACCACCATACCTTCTTCCCACAGGCAACTACCTTTCATCAATTTGGATTTTTTTGCTTCCCTGATACTTAATTCTATGTTGCAAAATATTTTAAAATTTTAGATATTAACCATTTTCTCCCTAATTAAAAAACAAAAGTTAAATTTCACCATCTTGTTTCTCAGCCATTTTTCTTCCTTCATGATTCTAATAGTTATTTTTGGGTCATTTTTTTGAGTATAATTTTCATTTTGAACAATATTCTTAGAGTTTTCATTTTTCATAGAGCAAGGAAGCAGCTTTGAGCTTATTCTCTACTTCCTCACCTAACAACAATAGATACCAACCATGGGAATGAATGGGAATGAAAACAAGTCCCCACAATTTATACTCTGAGTAATACAGATGCAGGGATTTCCAAAAAATTCCCGGGTAAGATGTAAGTGATCAGGAAGAGAGGGATAGCCAAACCTCACAGAATTACTGCCAGTAGCTGTGATGCTGTGGCAGGTCCCATGGGGGAAATGGAGGAAATCAAGCAGACCTAGAGAAAGTAGTGCCAGGGAGCATCACAACTAGGACTCACATCCCCAGAATGACAGCATCCTACCTCACCCCCAGGAGAAACTGACTTTTTAATTCTGAGCACAGCAGAGTAGCAAAGAAGTGCCTGAAAATGGCTAAGGGGAAGAGGTATGATAAGATATAGAAAAAATGGTGCTAGAAAGCCCCTACATTAAGGAGACTGCATATCACGTGAGCAACAGAAAAGTTTCTTGAGCTGTTTAAACCTCTCCCTTTCTCCAAGGGATCCTGGAAGTCCCAAGTATGTATTATGAATTATTTAAATATGAATACAGATTTTGGAAACATTCATGACCATATAAGAGGTATTTTTTTTAAAGATTAAAAATAAATAATGCCATTTGCAGCAACATGGATGGACCTAGAGATCGTCATACTGAGTGAAGTAAGTCAGACAAAAACAAATATCATATGATATCGCTTATATGTGGAATCTCAAAAAATGGTACAAGTGAACTTATTTACAAAACAGAAATAGAGTCACAGATGTAGAAAACAAACTTATGGTTACCGGTGGCGGGGCAGGGTGGGGGGAAGCGGAGGGTGGTAGAGAAGGACAAACTGAGAGACTTGGATTGCCAAATACACACTACTGTGTATAAAATAGCTTACTAATAAGGACCTACTGTATAGCACAAGGAACTCTTCTCAATACTCTGTAATGATCTATATGGGAAAAGAATCTAAAAATGAGTGGATCTATGTATGTGTATAAGTGATACACTTTGCTGTACGGCAGAAACTAACAAAAATAATAAATAAAAGCAGCTGGAAGAAAATAAATAAATTAATTAATTGATTAATTTGGAGATTTTCAGCAAGAAGAAAAAATAAACCACCATAAAAAGGCTAAAATGAAGGAGAGGAAAACAATAACAAACTTTAATGTCAATTTAAATATAAATGCATTGGAACTCTGAAAGAATAACAAGAAACTAATAGGAATTTGGAGAAGAACTCAGACACCTAGAATGCTCATTTTTAACATGCCCTTTGTTTACATGTCAAAGGTATTTTCAGTTAATAGTAATAAAATAAAATAAATAATAGTAATGATCAGAAAAGAGATTCAGATAATTTTTTGAAGTTTGTATACTTACGCTAGTAAAAATAAAAACTAATATAAAATACCAAAAGTAATGAATTAGTTCTAAAATACATTAATGAAGATATCTTGATAAAAAG
Source organism: Hippopotamus amphibius kiboko (assembly GCF_030028045.1). Taxonomy (NCBI): domain Eukaryota; kingdom Metazoa; phylum Chordata; class Mammalia; order Artiodactyla; family Hippopotamidae; genus Hippopotamus; species Hippopotamus amphibius. The sequence continues at coordinate 75,096,902 of NC_080187.1, forward strand.
TAAAAAAGAAACATACGTTGATCAGTCATCAAAAGTAATGTGACATAATTCCTGTTTTCAAGACTTCCATAAATTGTTCAATGATCTTCACATATTCATGTTTATTAGAAAATATAGTTTACATGTTATTCCATCTTCACTCATAGCTAATCAAGGAACAGTTTGAAATAATTTTTAATACTGAATTTTTTTAGCAGAAAGCGACTGATATGCAAATGAATAGGAAATTTTCATATAAATGAGTTTGGCAGAAACTGCTAAAATTCCCATTTTATAATAAATTCTAGAAATTGGTAGTATAGCACTGTCTTGGTCTCTGTTGATGTCTTTCTTTCTTCTGGATTGTTTCCTTTGGCTTTTACATATCTCCATAGTCCAACATATTCTATTATAATATCTTAGAGATTAAAAAAAACTTTTGAAACTGTTCTTTCTCTGGGAAAAATGAGGCCAGAGGAAGTGACTAAATAATAGTAAACATCGAGATCACTTGATTTTTTGCTTTAGAATAAGTATCTAAGTCTGGAAATTTAAGACAAGCTTCTTTCAGTGTTTCTCTGGTATCACTGGAAATTTGATTCTTGTTGTGTATATGAATGTCACTTTCTTCTGTGATGTTGTTGTCATTGCAAAACTAATGGTCTTCTACCCAATTTCTGCTTTTCATTCTTTAAGGAGCAGTTTTAAAGCTTGATATTTCACTTGCAAGTATTATAAAACCGTATCCCAGGAAAAAGATAATAACTCAGAAAAGCAAAATTACATATAGCAAGTAGAAAAATCTGAGCTGATTCTTTTGTATCCATATTTTATTTTGGATAACACAGAACTTTGAAGGTTGAAATGAACCTCACCAAATTTCTCTTGACTGTGTTCACAGCTTGACAGTGAGCAGCATACCAGCTTTTGGAGGAAAAAAGTCTGCAACATGGTCACACTGCAAAACAGAACTAGAGTATTTCAAGTTCTGCATCTTTGGCTTTATATTTGCTGCACTCGTTGTTTATTTGAATTTGTTGTTTACAGAAAAGACTATGTGGTACCACCAAAATTAGAGACACAAACTGAATCAGAAGATAGCTAGAATGATTTTGAAACATTACAAGTTTATTCTTGAAAGGATCACAGGTGGCTAAGTCTTCATAGTTCCAGGCTAGTTAGAAGTTACTTTAGAGAACTCTGTTATTCACATATAAAATATTTATTAAAGATAAGTAATATATTTGCTGTTAGGAAGCATATTTATGTGTATGCAATAAAACACAACAGTAGAGTAATTGTTTGGAAAATCAGACAAAGAGAAGATTTGGGGTAATTAAATTCTTGCTAGCAACATTGGAATTGCTGGCACCTAATGATAACTTAAAAAAAAGTAGATTAAATGTTTATAAATGTTATTATTGATCTAAAATACTCTAAAGAAAAAACATCCCTTTGCTGCTGACACCCAGATTTGATCACTCCCACCACACTGCCCTTGTAATTTGAGTGAATGGAATAAATTCTAGGGATTAAAGGAACACAAAGAAATTTTATACTTCACTTAGTACTTTGGTTGTTTGTAGTAATGTCAGCATTTTTATTTTAAAACTGTTTTTACAAGGGAGAATAAAATAATTATGCTAATTATGTTATGAATAAGTAGATTCAATATAAAAGAGATGCAATTATAAGATCAAGTACATTAAGTGAAAATACCATATAAAATTAAACTGAAAATATTATGAAATATTGGTATATGTGTACTAAAAACATATACTCTTACAGGAATGTCTTCTCAGTAACAACAACTACTGCTAGTAATACCATGGTTAAGTCTCTAAGAGAGTTACCCTCTAAATGGAACCTGGAATTCTCAGAAATGCCTGATTTGACTACAGATCCTGGATATAAGCCTAGATAGCAGAAAGAGAGAAGCATTAAAAAGTAATAGGATCATGAAAAAAAGTCTCACGTCAGCCTGAATTCATACCTACCAACCAAAACTGTGATAATATGAACATTAGAAAAGAAATAATAAGTTCAATAATTTAAACATGTGTAACCAATGAAAACAAAGGAGCATGAAATATATTTAAGAAGGAAAGCCAGAAAAAAATTCTTTGTAGGCACATGGGGGGTCAATTGAACCATTACTTTTTAAAATTTGAAAGACACATACCGATCCTTTTCTGATAGAAGAAAGTGATCCAAGTTTACTATAAAACAATCAATTCAAGTAGAATGTTATCTTTATAAGCCACCAGTTGGAAATATTTACTTAGGCAAAGGTTAACAAGTGGTATTAAGAGCATTAGTTACGTGGTTAAAGGAAGAGACATTTGAATGATATCAAAATAATATTATACAAGTTGTAGAAATTATTTTTAGTCAACGGTTATAAAATAAAATTAACGAAGGGGTTAGAATGTCATAATTATAATAAAATAACCCATTTAAGCATCATTAGTGAATTGTCAGCCAGACATTTGTGTCTTATGCCATGATGCATTTTGAACTATAAAACAACCCTGATTACACACTAAGACTTAAAAAATATTTTAGCTACATTTATTATATGGACACATCAAGACTTTAGAACTATTTCCAGTTTATGTGAGGAGAAGGCAATACAGATATAGCTGTACAGCACCATAATATTGTCTTTGGTAACACTCATTAATTTACCAGTTTAATCTCTGCAATTCTCTCCAATAGGTGACCCAATTCATAAAAAAGGGTTTATTTGTTTGTCTTATTCAATTTTTTTAATTGAAGTATAGTTGACTTATAATATTGTGTTAGCTTCTGGTGTACAGCAAAGTGATTCAGTTTCTTATATATATATGTGTGTGTGTATATATATATTCTTTTTCATATTCTTTTCCACTATGGTTTACTACAAGATATTGAATATAGTTCCCTGTGCTATACCTTGTTAGGAACTTATTGTTTATCTATTTTATATATAGTAGTTTGTGTCTGCTAATCCAAGTTTCTAATTTATCTGTTCTCCATTTTCCCCTTTGGTAATCATAAGTGTATTGTCTTGTCTATGAGTCTGTTTCTGTTTTATAAATTCATTTGTATCATATTTTAGATTCCATATATGAGTGATATCATATATTTGTCTTTCTCTGACGTACTTCACTTAGTATGATAATTTCTAGGTCCATCCATCTTGCTGCAAATGGCCTTTCATTTTTTAAGGCAAAGTAGTATTATTCCATTGGGTGTGGGGGGGGGGGGGATGCCGATTTCACTAAGAATGAGAGGAAAACAGAGATAAAGGAAATTTGAACAAAATTGAACAAAACAGGAAGGGAAAATATAAAAAAAAATTATAAGCAAATACACGAAATTAAATACACAAACTTGAGTGTTGTCATCATAAAAGTAAATTGGGAAATTGCCTTGCATATTGGAAGAGTTAAAATTCTAGCAATGATCAAAGTTATAGTAGATAGGTGCAAAAAATGTGAGGTAAGCAATATTATTATAAGAAAATAGAATTGAAAACAAAGAGCATTATATGGTTTAAATAAAGCTATTTTATACCAATAAAAGCTCTAACTTAGTAATATGCATGATTTGTGATCTTCAAATTTTTAGCATTGTGTGGGAGGGGAATTTCCCCCTCTACCCATCTTGAATCTTCTTCTGGATGGACTAAGGATAAAATTGACACAAGACAGATTAACAGGAGAAAATGAAACAAATTTTAATTTGTGTGCAAGGATGTCTCATAGAAGTAGCACCTAGGAAGTGGACAAAGAAGACAGCTTTTATATTCTTGAAGTAAAGAAACAACAAATCTGTGAGGAATTAACAGGATAAAGAAACTTAGGTTTTGAATATTCAATTAGCAAAGAATATAAATAGAATTTGGGCTTGAGATAGTAAATTAAAGAATAACAAGGTTTGTTCATACAGGCTTCTGGCACCAAATTCCCTGTCTCCGGTGATAAGTGTCCTCCTATCTCCAGATGAAGGGAGTGCACCTTCACATGAGAGGTTTATTTCTTGCTTTCAGAGAGACAGTGAGAAGGATCAGAGTGGCCCTTTTACATTGGCTGTTTCTTAAGACCACTCAAGACTTAAGAGTAACTCATTTCTCTCAGAATTTTACAGATAGATAGTAAATAAGTATGTGTGTAAGGTTTGATTAATATTATTAACATCCTTGATTACAAATGCATGCATCCATATTTGTATAAATAATAATGTAGTCTACAGAAACTATGCAAGGTTTGTAGCTGTCCATGAATATCATTCTATCAAGAGTGGTCATATAGAATATCATAAACTCTAAATACAATAATAAATATTATAGCCCATATCCACTATAGTGGGGCAGAAAAAAAGGAAATGCCACATTTTGCATGTAGCCTACCCATAATCAGAAAAGCATCTACATAAATTTAAATATTTATAGTTAGAATTAAAAATTGAAAAGATACAAAGCAAGCAATCATCCCAGAAAAATATAAAAATTAACAAATAAATGGAAGGAAAAAAGGAAGTAATAAAGATATAAGTAGGTGAGAAAAATGCTGAAAGTGTTAAATAAAATAAAAAACTAATTTTTGGAAGCAAAAGCATAAAAAGTCCTGTGGAAAATATGAACAAAACACAAATACAGCATATCACTTATTAGACAATACAAAGGAAGAGTAAAAGTAGACATATCTGCAAATCACATAATTCATCTATGTAGAAAAACAGAATCAATAAAAGCATTTTATAACTGATAGTGTAGTTTACTAAGATAGCAAAATACAAAATACATATTGAAAAATCACAAGGTGTTTTTAATACCAGAAATAAATAGCTAAAAAATTAAATTTAAAAGAACCTGAGCTATGTCTGCAAGATGGTGGAATAGGATATCTCCAGACCTTGTACCCCCTCAGAAATAATGGCCATTCATGGACAAAAGCCCCATGGTTCTTTATGAATGAAAAAGTAATATAGACTTAACCAGACAAAAAATGAGGGCGTTCATGACCACTAGACCTGCCTCATGAGAAGTGCTAAAGGGAGTTCTTCAAGTCGAAACAAAATGATGGTAAACACCAACACAAAAGCACATGAAAAGTATAAACCTCACCACTAAAGATAAATACAGTATAAATACAAACACAGAATATTATAATCTGTAATAGTGGCTTAAAATCACTTCTAACACTAGAACATAACAGACAAAAGCAATGAGACTATAAGCCCAGAATTTGTTAATGGGAACAAAACATCAAAGTAAAATCTTCTGCCAATTCCATAAAGTGTATATGGGGAGGTGTGAAGTATAGAGTCTGCCTATTACCAAAGTCAGCAGTTTAAAAGAGACTGCAATAACTGTGAAGTGTTCAGTATAAATCCCATGGTAACTACAAAAACAAGTACAGTAAATACACAAAAAATAAACAGAACAATCAAAACATAACTACAAAATAAATCAAACCAAAAAGACAACAAAAGGAAAGAAACAGGAGAACTATAAAACAAACATCAAAACAATGAACATAATGGCAATAGTAAGCCCTTACCTATCAAATATTACTTCAAATGTAAATAGGGTTTAGAAGGGAGAAATAGACAGGAATGCAATGATGCTATGAGGAGTTTTAATCAAGAATTGGTGTTGAATTTTATCAAATGCTTTTTCTGCATGGTCTTATGTAATTATGTGAGTTTTGTTCTTTAGCATGTTAATATAATAGATTACATTTTTTGAATTTACTATATGGGATGAACCTTGCATCCTTGGAGTTAATCCCAACTTGGTCATGGTGTATAATTATTTTTGTATATTGCTGAATTCTATTTGATAATACTTAAAGAAATTTTGCATCTATATTCATTAGAGGCATTAGTCTATAGTTTTATTTTTTTGCAGTGCTTTGTCTGGCTTTGATATCAGGGAAATATTAACTTCATAAAATTAATTGGGAATTGTGTCCTCATCTTATATTTTTCAGAAGAGATTGTGTAGAAATGGTGTTAATTCTTCTTTATGTTTGGTAGAATTCTCCAGGAAAACCATATAGGCCTTTGGATTTCTTCATTGGGCACTTTAAAATTATGAATTCAATGCCCTTAATACTTATAAGACAAGTTATAAAAACATTCAAATTATCTATTTGTATTTCATGAGTTGTGGTAGTGGTGTTTTTTGAGGACTAGGTCTATTTCATGTAATTTTTCAAATTGATGCATTTAGAGTTGTTCATCGTATTCTCTTTTTATCCTTCAGATGTCTGCACAATGCGTAGTTATATCCCATGTTTCATTCCTAATATTGATGATTCAATCATATTTTTCTTTTTGTTAGTCTTGCTAGAGCTTTGTTGATTGTATTGATCTTTTTTAAAGAGACTTTCTTTGCTGTTGTTTCATTGATTTTTCTATTTTTGTTTTGTTTTGTTTTGTTTTCAATGTTGCTGATTTCTGCTCTTATCTTCATTATCTCCTTTCCTGTACTGGGTTGAGGTTATTTTGCTCTTTATTTTCTAAGTTCTTAAGGTGGGAGCTTAGATGATCAGTTTAAGACTTCTCCTCTTTTCTGAGGTGTACACCTATTTATTGCTATAAATTTCCCTCACAATAGTGCTTTATGTGTCACACAGGTTTTGATGTATTGCATTTTAACTGTCATTTATTTCAATATATTTAAAGTTTTCCTTAATACTTCCTCTTTGACTCATGGATTATTTAGAAGTGTGATGTACAGTTTCCAAGTGTTTGGAGATTTTTCCTTTTATCTTTTTATCGCTGATTTCTAGTTCGATTATATCATGGAGAAAAAATTGCATGTGACTTCATTATTTTAAATTTGTTTAGATTTGTTTTATGATCTAAGATAGGGTCTATCTTGGTATATGTTCTTTAGACACTTGAAAGGAATGTGTATTTTGCTGTCACTGGATGGGATGTTGTAAAAATACTGATTCAATCCCATTGGTTGATAAGTTGATAGTGTTGAGTTCTTTCATATTCTTATTGATTCTCTGTCTAGTTGCTCTATCAATTGTTAAGTGTGAAGTATTAAAGTCTCCAGCTATACTTGTGGGTTGGTTTATTTTTCAGTCATCTATTTATTTGTTGGCATTTCCAAGTTGCTAGCATCCTCAGGTCCAAGTCTAGGTTAATATAGCATATATTATGTCCATATTTCTTGGCTGTACTTAGAGGAATAGGAAAAAGTGTATCTAGGTGAACTTCCTAGAATAGGAAGTCCTTTATCTTTTTATTTTTACCTTCTAGCTCTAGTGTATAACAATCCCATAAAAAATATTTCCCTGTCATTTTAAAGTAGCACTTCTCAACCTGGGTCAAGTTAGAATTACATGAAACTCTTAAAACATTACTAATATCTTGAAAATCCCCTTAAGTGTTCTGACTTATAGTTTTGAGTTATTGCTTGGATATGGGATTTATTAAAGCTCTCTCCATAAATCAAATGGGAAGGAAAGGTGGAGGGCCACTAGTTTAAGTAATTTGTGAAGAATTGGAATGTAAGTATCCTGACATGGTCCAACTAGCTGAATCCCTCTCTTCCATGAGCTTCTAGATTAATAACCTTGAATTACCAGAATATCACCACTTAGCCTGAGCCACTGACAGATGGGTACATGTTGGTACTATTGTATCATCATTTTCCTTCCTAATTAAGAGGAAACCATTTTTATAAAAATCCATACATAAAAGCAACATCAAAATGGTAGAATAGGAGACTACTACTGACTTTCCCTCTTCCATGGACACACCAAATATACAGCTACTCATAGATCAGTACCCTCTGAGAGATATCCAGAAACGAGTTGTATGACTTCTACACATTGGGCAACAGAGAAAATACCCATATCGAAACAGGTAGGAAAAGCTTAGACATACTCAGGCCGTAGACCCCACCCCTGGGACAGTGTCTGGCAATCAGGAAGGAATCTCTAACCCTCAGCATCTCCCTCCCACATCTAGTCCCCTGATTTTAATAGTGCTACCTGAGGAAATGGCTCCTAAATCCTCTAGCTTGAAGAGCCAATAGAGTTTGGTATTTGTGAGACCCCAAGGACTACATATTAAAATATATATAGATATATATTTTTTATTGTGGTATATATATTTATGTGTGTGTGTGTACACACATATTTCCTTGTAACAATTTGATACTCGGTTTGGTAACTATGATTTTTTTTAATAATATTTATCATAATTGCATTTAATTTGAGGAGTTGAATAAATTTCTGAAAATACAGGCTATTTAAAAATGTAAAATATCAGGTAAATGAACATTCTCTCTTTCTGACATATCTGCTCATTGGCCAAATATTCATTGCTCTTTTCACTCCCATGTCTTTGGTACCAAAAAGTTCTTTTGAAGTTAAAATGATAACAGCAAGACTTTGATCCTATGATCAGGGGAAAATGTCATGTAAATGTAATGCTCCTGGAATCTGAGCTTTGGCATGTGTAATATAAATTGGTGGGTAATCTTTTCTACTGGATTATGTTTTAGTGATATTTGTGCACAAAGAGCCAGCACAATGGATAACTTATCTATAGTGAATGTTTATTTTATACATTTGTATAGACTGTCTGTATGTCTAAAATATATTTTTTCTCTTCTTTCTAACCAGAGAACAATCAGTAACATTCATTATTCAGATCCTTGTGAGTTAAGCTAATTCTAGTAATATAACAGATAAACTTTGAAAACGGTGGTTTGAAAAAGTTGAAATTTATTTCTCTCCCAGTAAAGTCTCAATTTTGGACTCTGCATGAGGCACCCAACCTGACAAGAGATTTGCCATTTTCAACAAAGTTTCCCTGCACCAGGAGAAGGGGGAAGAAAAGTGGAGAGTTATGCCAGAAATTTTGTTTAATGAGCTGAACGTGGGAGAGTGTACATTTCCTTCACCCACATCCCATAGCTTCAAAATCCTAATTACATATCCACACCTAAATAAAAGAAATGCACTAACTAGTCAGTCACTACCTTTTCTTGTCCTGTTACATATGTTGTCTAAATTTATATCCACAACAACTGAATAAAATTAAATTTTATAGATGAGAAAACTGAGGCTTTAAGAGATCAAGTAGATATTCCACAACCATCAAACTAGTAAATGATAGTCAGAAATGGGAGCCCAGAATTTTCTAACTCTAAAACTCATACTATCAATATTTCAGATACAAAATGAAATTTCATTTACAAAGCACTTTAGCCATAGAAAAGAGAAGAGAGCTAATTTATTTTATAATTTCTAATTCACTAAAAATTAGAAACCCTTTTTTGTTTGGGTGTTGTATAATATTAAGATTTTTACAGTGTTCCCATAAAACATCTCTTCTTTAATATGATAAAATAAATCAGCATCATTAACTTGAGAAATAAAACTACAGCCCCAAAGCATACTTTTTCTCCATGCAAACTATTGAGGCTGTGACAAATTTTTCTGGCTATTAAAACACTTAGTTGCCTTTAGTTGGTCAAGGCAGAAATACAAGTAGGAGAGACTTAACAAGGTATTGAAATTTGCCAGCTCATTTTTCAATCCTAAGTGAAAAGGACAGTACACTAAATTAGTAAGATTATAGTCTTCCTGATGTAATCTTATAATCTTACTAATGTAATCTTACTTGACATTAACCATGGATTATTCTGGTTAATGTCAAGTAAAATTATGAATTGTGATGTCACAAATCATCATCTAAGTTGGAGTAGTTAGAAAAAATGAGATTAATAAGATGGTTCATTTTGTCATTGTTAATAAACAATATTTCAGTTATTTGTGGCAATTAAAGAGAGGTACAAATGCAATTATTTGAGTGTTCCCTATGCTCAGAGTTTACAAAGAGAAATTTATATTTGCAACGTAATTGTGATAACATTGCACGTAAGTATTTACTAGAAAATGTTCAAAGTACTAGACACAGTAGTAAGGAACAGTTTTATGTTCTTTTGTGAAATACAAAAGGCAAGCATTTGAGGGTGAGGTGACATCCTTCTCCCAACAACATTCCTAGAAGATGCTCCAACAATCCTATGAAATCAGTCAAGAAAACATTAGAATAAGTAACTGAGAACTGATTTCAGTTCTTAAACAAAAGCCCAAAATTATCGTTAGCAAACTAGTTGTTCCTTCTTGCCTGCCTGCCTGCCTCCCTGCCTCCCTCCCTTCCCCCCTTCCTTCCTTCATGTGTGTGTGGGCGGGGGAGGGAATGGCAGAGGTAAATTTCACGTCATATTTAAATGCCTTTTAATTTCATCACTCAATGCTCAGGATTAAACGTTGAGCTGAGGTAACATGGCATTAAGAGAGAAAGGGGAGGGAGAATAAATAAAATACATGTTAGTAGACAATCTCATTCCCATTGCACCCTAGGTGGAAAATTAGGCCAAGTCAGGATCTTACTGCTTTTCATAAGAAAGGAAATGTTACACAGTCTGTACATTTGCTGTGTTTTTATAATTCTAATTTGCAGGGAAAATCCTTACATTGCACCTACTCTGTACTTCATATGTGTCTGATTAATTTGAGTATTTAAATTGTCCAAAGTGAAACATCATAAAAATGTCTTATAAAATAATTCTTCATCACACACGCATAGTTAAATAGATCAGTGGTAGAAAAATGGCTAGGTAAAATTTTGGCAAACAGAACCAAAATCTAATGCTCAACTAGCACAAATCTAAGTGCTTATTCAGTGTTCTTAGATTTAAGATAACTAAAATTTAAAATGTTTATTTAAAAAAGAAAAATTAATGCAGTTCTACTGCTTTGTTTTCCCAGATTCTTGTTATTCTTGAAGATGTTTGTACTCTCATATGAAATAAGTTTTTTAAAAGGTTATGGAAAACATGCATATTACCACAGAGACCAGCTTGGCCATTATTCTCACTCTGTTCTCTTATCACTAATTCATTAGATTAATCACATTTCAAGGTGCATTCTGACCCTCTTAAGTCAAAGGTATGTCAAAGTTTTAAAAGTGACTGTATTAGAAAGAATTAAGTGCTCTAAAATTGTAAAGTGGCTTTGCAAATGGTAATGTTTCAATTATATATTTTGGAACTGGGGCTCTAATATATTTACAGATTTGTTACCCAGATATTTATTTAAATTCCCCAAGTCCCAGGATGTTTGATTATTTTTAATGGTCTAATTGGTAAATAAAATTAAAAAGTTGACCAATCAAGTTCATCAATACAACTAAATTGGCTTGGATTTATGTATATAATTTTTCCAAATATATCAAATGAATATTTTTTGCCTCTTTACTCCCACATATATGTTAGAAGGATTCATTTCAGACAGAGATCATTTTAAACTCAAGTAGGGTCATATTACTTCTATATTATTTAGTATGGTATTGTGAAATAATATTCACTAAGTTAATCAAAATAGTAATTAAATGCAAATATATGGAAATCTTATCAGAATTTAGAAAAATGTTTCCAAAATAAAAGTATGCAATACATATAGACTATCACAGTGAAAGTCTGTTAAAATTATCAAAGATAATTTTGATATTAACAATGATAAACCTATTAAAATTAGCAAAGATTTGCCCAAAGAGTATAATGAGTATCAGTATTTCATCACTGATAGTAATTGAATAGACTCGCCTTAAAATATCAAATCCCATCCCCTTCACATCTAGGAAAAAGTGAAACACTGGGACATGGTGAAAACATAATATTGCTTCATAATTAGTACCAAAAAACCTAAGCAATTGTTTAGGGTAACATATTGCTACCTCAGGTGTACCAATAAAGTATTACTCCATTGATTCTTTTTAACTTTTGCATAATTAATAAATTTTAGAATCACTCTTCTTGGAATATTCATTCTCACATTTCTAAGTTGCTTAACTTTCTGGGATTGAGTGGCTTATAGTTTCAGTTTTAACTAATTTTGAAAGATTTCTTGGGTACTATAGAAGTTATAGCTACTAAGACTAGCTGTGGTCTTAAAATCAAGAGCAAAGTGAAAATGGGATGAATTTTTAAAAGTAACATAACAAACAGAAAAAGAAAAGAATACCTAAAGAAAACTAATATGACAAAGAAATAATTGTCAGTCTAATTTCTCCCCAGCTTCAAAAATAGGAGTTGTATGCTGCGGTTGGTACTTGATATCATTATAAGAATAGAGAAGCATAAAGCACATTTATAACTATAAAAACAAATATTTTTAAAAATTACTTTAACGTAACATTTGAAAATAACTGAATGAATCACCAATCATAATCACAAGAAAATGACATGATTACTCATATGATTTTATGGTAAAAGTGATGATTACAGGCATCAGGAAGAATGAAAAATTGCATATCAACCTTTTACTGTAAGCAAGTTTGTCAATTTATAGGAATACCAAGTAATAACTGAGCCACCACTACATGGAGAATTTTTTAAAGTGCATTATGGCAACACTAACTGAATTGTAAAACAAAAATATCACCCATCATGCCATCATCTCATCATCTCATCGACGCAATATTGTCATTTGTGCTTGTTAATTCCTTGCCTTTATCAATAAGCAATTCACGATGAAAACAACAGTAAGGATTCCTTAGAGGCGGGAAAAAGAGTTATTTAAATTTTATTCTTTACCCATTTTTACATTTTTAAAAAATTCGTTACCTCTGTAATCAGAAAAATAAAACTTCACATTTTATTTCTAAAAACCATAACAGAAAAAAATTCTGATTGCTAAAAAACTTGTGTACTGTGCTGGAGAAGATTTCTCTTCCTGGGCCTTTTTCCAACACAGGATTCATACCACACATGATGACTCTGAAGCTGAAATAATAAAAAAGGAGTTAATCTGTGCTTACTACATTACTCTTTGCAGCGCAGTAATATATATGTAAAAAGCAAGTAAGAGGGTGTAATCAAGATTCTGGTTTGAGCAGGGGAATGTCAGGAAAGACTTTAGAAGCTATTGCTTCTACTATGAGAAATCAGAATTTACCATCTTCCTGATTAATAAGCAGCAACTAAAACGCATTTCAATGTGTAAAATATAAGTAAGAAGTGAGACTCTGAGTTTCCCTTTTCACTTATAAGAATAAAAGAACACTGAGATTTAAAATGCAGGGCAAAACAAAGTGAATTTTCATCTATGTCAATATGTGTTTACTTCATCAGAGAAGTTATTCACAGTCTACAGAATGCAATACAATTTCTACTTTTCGGTCTTAATTCCTAAGGATACATATGTGGAATAGTTTATCATGTTGTTGGCCCATTTTGTAATCGAAATTTTCTCTTTCTTTTTTACTTTTTCTTTTCTTCTTTTTTTTTTCTTTTTGCTGTATTGGGTCTTAGTTGCAGCTGGCAGGATCTTCCTTGAGGCATGTAGGATCTGATATTTTGTTGCAGCACAGGCTTCTCTCCAGTTGTGGTGTGCAGGTTTTCTCTTCTCTAGTTGTGGTGCACAGGCTCCAGGGTGCATGGGCTCTATAGTTTGTGGCATGCAGTTTCTCTAGTTGAGGCGTGCATGCTCTGTAGTTGTGGTGCACGGGCTTAGATGCCCCATGATATGTGGGATCTTAGTTTCCTGACCAGGGATTGAACCCACATCCCCTGCATTGGAGAGCATATTCTTTACCATTGGACCACCAGGGAAGTCCCTTTCTTTTTACTTGTGAGGTTTGTTGCTCTTTATGTATTCCAGATACTAGTCTTTTGTAGGATAGGTGGTTTGTAAATATTTTCCCCGGGACTGTATCTTGCTTTTGATCTTATTCATGGGGTCTTTCACGAGCAGAAGTTTTTCATTTTGATGAGATTCAATTAATACATTTTTTTAATTTATTTATTTTATTGGCTGTGTTGGGTCTCCGTTGCTGCACACGGGCTTTCTCTAGTTGCGGCGAGTGGGGCTACTCCTCCTTGTGGTGCACAGGCTTCTCATTGCGGTGACCTCTCTTGTTACAGAGCACGGGCTATAGGCACGTGGGCTTCAGTAGTTGCAGCACATGGGCTCAATAGTTGTGGCTCATGGGCTCTAGAGCGCAGGCTCAATAGTTGTGGTGCACGGGCTTAGATGCTCCACGGCATGTGGTATCTTCCTGGGGCAGGGCTTAAACCTGTGTCCCCTGCATTGGCAGGCAGATTTTTACCCACTACGCCACCTAGGAAGTCAGCAATTAATATTTCTTTTGTAGATCTTGATTTTGGTGTCAAGTCTAAGAACTATTTGCCTAACCGTGGGCCTAAATATTTTTCCTGCTTTTCCTAAATTTTTATTGTTTCACATTTTACATTTAAATCTGTGATTTATTTTGTACTAATTTCCATATAAGGTATAATATTCATTTCATATTTTTGCCTATGGATGTCAAATTGTTCCATTTTTTGAAAAAATTCTATCCTTCCTCCATTAAATTACTTTTGTACCTTTGTCAAAAATTAGTTGGGCATATTTGTTTTCTCTGTTTAATCTGCTGTGTCAGTCTTGATTGCTGTAGCTACACTGGAAGATTTAATATCTGATAGAGTGATACCGCCCGCTATTCTTCCTTTTCAAGGTTGTTGCAACTACGCTTAAACTCTGTCATCCCATATAAGCTTTCAAATAAGAATGCCTATGCCCAAAAAACAAAACTACAGCAACAATAAACAAAACAGCTTGTGATATTTGAATATGAATTGTATTAAACCTATAGATTAATTTGAAGAGAATTGACATCTTACCTATGTTGATTATTTCAATCCATGAACATGATATGTCTATCCACTTATTTAGGTCTTTTAATTGTAGGTCTTTTATATCTAATTATCTTTCTTTAGATTCATGGTACAAAGCATTATATTTTTAATTCAGTATCCACATGCTCATTTTTAGTAGTTAGAAGTGTGAGTGATTTTTATTTGATGATCTTTTATTCTGCAACCTTGCTGAACTCACTTCCTCATTCTAGAAATCATTTTTATAGATTCCTTGAGATTTTATTTTTTATTATTAAAGTATAATAACATATACTAGTGTATTACTTTTAGGTGTATACTTGGAATTTTCTAGAAATACAATTTTGTCATCCAAAAATAGGGACAGTTTTCTTTCATCCTTTCCTATCTTTTGCTTTTTATTTCTTTACACTCCCTTCCTGCAGTGGCTAGAATTTTCAGCACAGTGAACAAAGTGATAAGAGCAGAACATCTTTGCCTTGTTCTTGATCTTACAGAGAAAGCCTTCAGTCTTTCACATTCACTACCATGTTAGCAGTCAGTTTTTAGAGATCCTTTATCATGTTGAAGTAATTTCCTTCTAATCTTAATTTGCTAGGCTTTTAAAATCATATATTGCTGTGGAATTTTATCACATGTATTTTTTGCGATTCATAGTGTCATATATTTTTTTCTTCTTTAGCTGTCAGGGTGACATATTGATTAATTTAAAAATGCTGATATAGCCTTGCATGCCCAGAATAAATGCTAACTGTTCATGGTATATAATTCTTTCTATATATTGTTGTAATCAATTTTCTAATATTGTAATAAATTTACAGTGAGTTATGTAAATAGCATAAGGTGGGTCATGCTTTTTATCAACTGTGCCAATCTGTGCCTTTTAATTAGTGTTTATAGACCATTTATATGTAATTATTGACATGTCAGAACTAAAGTTCACCATTTTATCATTTGTTTTCCATTTCTTCCCTTTCTCTCTCTTGCCTCTTTTTCTATTCTGTTTGTTACTGAAACATCTTTTAGAATTTCATCTTTTTTTTTTTTTTAGCATTTGTGAGTGTATCTCTTTATTTTTTACAGATATTGGTCTAGATATTACTGTGGCTCACCACTGTCTACTGGTATTATCAACTACCCACTTCAGGTGTGGAAAACTCATTTCCATTTAGATGCCTTTAACTTTCACACTTTCAAATATATTTTCTTGAACATAAGATAGTGTTAAACTCTTCATTTCAATAATCAAATGTGAGTTATAAAACTAACAAAGAAAAATAGTCATTGCATATATCAAAATGTCTGCACTTTCCATTCTCATGTCTTTCTTCTGAATTATCCAATATTCCTTATCATTTCCTGTTTGAAGAACTTTCCTTATCCATTTTTTAAGGGTAGGCTTGATTGGACAAATTTTTTTAGTTTTTCTTTCAGTGAGAACATACTTCCCCTTTATGCTTAAAAGATTATTTTGCCAGGTACAGAATTCACAGTTGATAATTCTTTTCTTTTAACACTTGAAAAATATGCCACTTTTTTCTCGCCACCATTTCGTAGGAGAAAACTTTTGTCATTTGAATTGATGTTCCCCTATTGATAATGAACTGTTTTTACCTGACTGCTTACATTAATTTTTTGTCTTTATTTTTCAGAAATTTAACTATAATGTATTCTTTTAGGTTTATCCTGTTTGGGGTTCATTTAGTATCTTGAATCTGTAGTTTGTGTCTTTTATCTATTTGGGGAAATTTTCAATCTTTACTTCATTGAATGCTCTTTCACCCATGCTCTTTCACCCATATTCTTTCTCTTCTCCTCTGGGACTCCAATGATACAAGTTTGGGATCTTTGGTTATTGTCCCATAGGTCACTCAGGCTCTGTTCATATGTTTTCAGTCTATTTTTTTTTTTCTGGGAATTCTATTGATGTATCCCCAAGTTTCCTAATTCTATTCTCTTTCATCTTCACTATATGATTGAGTCCATCCAGTGTATTACTTGTTTCTGTTAGTATGTTTCTCAGTTCTATAGTTTCTGTATCATTCTTCTTAAAATAATTTCTATTTCTTTACTGAGATTTGCTGGGGGTTTTTTCTGCTTGTTTCAAGACTATTTGTAATGCTTGTTTAAGCATTTTATGATAACTGATTTAAAAGCTAAGTCAGATAATTCCAAAATCTGATTCAACTCACTGTTGGCATCAAATCATTTTCTCTTCTTACTCAAGTTGAGAATTTTCTGGTTTATGGTATAGCAGGTTACTCTCTACCGTATCCTGGACCTTCTGTCCATTGTATTAAGTGATTCTTGAATCTTATTTTGGGACAAGTGCCAACTCCCCAACATGGTATCTGTAGGTAAGAAAGTGGTGTCTCAGGCCTTTGGCTCTCCAAAGGGCTGGGCTTCTTGTGAGAGGTTATCTTTGCTATTGACCCCAGGCAAATTGGTGTCATGATACAAGGGTAGAGCCTCAGACAAGATGGGGAAGGTGAACACTTCCAAGATTTGAAACTTGTTATGGCAAGACAACTCCTGCATTTGGGGGAAGGAGAGTCTTGTAGGGATGGGTACTTCTCGTATTGGGATTCTCTTGTGAGTGCCTTCTAGCTACCTGGTGTCTCTGAGTAGATAGTTGGAATTTTAGAACTTCAGGGACAATGTAGCTTCCCAATTCAGGCTAGTTGTTTCAGTGGAATCCTTGCCATTGACACCTGGCTTCTTTCAATGAGAAAGGTTATTCTCAGATCCTCAGGGATAAGGAGGCTTCCCAGGCCAAGCCAGTTATTATAGGTTCAAGTATTCTCATCTTGCAAGTTCTGCCTCTAGACCCCATGTCTCTGGGTGGCAATAGGAGTCTCAAGTTCATAGAGACAAAGGGGCTTTCTAGACTGGGCATTGGATGTAAAAGAATCCCTCTTGCTGCTGCTTCCCATTCATCCCAGTGCCTCCCAGTGAGAAAGGAGAGTTTCAAACCCACAGGGACAAGGAGACTTCCTGGGTCACATCCTAGTTGTGGCATGTGCTGCCAGATTCATCTGAAGTTTTTATCAGCATTCAAGTTCAATCTGGTTGAAGAATAAGCCTACCTTAATGGTCTTTTATTGCTAGGTTGGACATTGGGAAATGTTAGACCTGGATCACTTTATTCTGTTAGGATTCATAAAATCTACTGCTGCTATGTTATTTCTCTAGTCCTGGGTTCCTAACAAGTTTGCTTTTCTTGCTCTTCCTTTCCTAGTTCCCCTCTGATTGCCTCTTAAATTCTTTCTAGTCTTTATAGCTCTACTGAGCAAAGAACAGGATAAAACAAGTGTGTGCCATACTTGAAACCCCCCTTCTATATTTTCCATCTATGTATTGGCAGCATACACTTATCATTGTTTTCTCTTCTTGATAAATTTACCCTTTACTATTATTAATATTTTGTCTTTCTTAAATTCTTTGCTTGGATTCCATATTTTTATATTAATACAAATCTGCACACTAACCTTTTATGCTTCTCATTTGCATGTTATATACATACATGTATAATCTCTCTATATATAATTATTATTTCCATTTAAACTGAACCCACTTGTATCTTTACATTTAAATTGCACCTCTTTAGAAAACGTAAAGTGGGTTTATGTTCTTAATATTCTTATGTTTTTAATCTCAGCCTTCTAATTGAAATGTTTAGGCCTTAAATATTTAATATAAATTGAGATATGATTAGATTTAACTCCACCTTTTTGTTAGGTTTCTGTTTGTCTAATCTGTTTTGCACTACACAGATTTTTCTTTTTAATGTCCTGTTTTGTTTTGGATTATTTGGCTATGTTTTATAATTCTATTTAATTTAATCTCTTTTGCTATATATCCTTGCTTTTTCCATTACATAAGATTATAATATGCATCTTTAACCTTTCACAGTCTAACTAATTTTAATGTACTACTTTATGTAATATGCAAAGACTTTTCAAAAGAGTCCATTTGCTGTTATCTTATTCCTTTATGCTGTAGCTTCCATTAGTACTGCACCTACAAATATTATAAACTTTACAAAACAGTGTTATAATTTTCCCATTAAGCAGTCATAATTATTATAAAGATATTAAGAAAAATTAGTATGTTATATTTATCCATCCATTAATGTTTTTATTTTTCTTCATTCTTTCCAGAAGATACAAATTTCCATCTGGTATGCTTCCCTTCACCCTGGAGAAATTCCTTCAGTATTTCCTGTAGTAGAAGTCAGCTGGTGAAAGGTTATCTTCATTTTCTGTTTTTCTGAAAATGTCACTTTTCCTTTATTACTGAAGGGCATTTTTGCTGGATATAGAAATCTAAGCTAATAGGCTTTTCTCTTTCAGCGACTTTATAAATACTCTTCTGTTGTTTTCTGGTTTCCACTATTTCTTTTTTTTTTTTTTTTTTTTTTTGGCACACGGGCTTAGTTGCTCCGTGGCATGTGGGATCTTCCTGGAGCTGGGATTGAACCCGTGACCTCTGCATTGGCAGGCAGATTCTTAACCACTGCGCCACCTAGGAAGCCCTCCACTATTTCTGATGACAAAAAATTAAATGCAAATAAATGTTCCCCATATTTTTTTCTGATTTTAAAATTTTATCTTAAACTCTGTTTTCAGTAATTTAACTATCACATGCCTGGATGTCTATAAGGATAAATAAGCTAGACCCATCTCTCATGGAGAAAACATTCTTGTACAATAAATAAAGCCTACAGATTGTTGTCAGTGTAATAAAATAGAATGTTGTGACAAAGTACCAAAAGGGGTGGGAAGAAGAGCTTCATATAAGTAGTCAGATAATAAACTGGAGACCCAAAGGATGATTTTTGAAAGTCCATCAATATACAATGAAAAGAGGGATCTAGTACCAGAAAAAAGCAAATACAACAACACTGAGTTTTGTTATTATTTTAAAGATTTGTATATTAAGAACTGACATTAATTCAGTTTGTAATGATCAAGGGAGATAGGAAGTGGCTTGGAATAATTTTGACAATATAGACAATGCTAGATCATGTGGGAAATTTTAGGCTGTATAGACTTTAAATTTTATACTAATTTGGTAAGGAATCACTGAAGAATCAGAAGCAGAGATGTGATTCATTTCATTCACATAATTTTTTAAAAGTTTACATTAGTAATAGTGTGAAGAATGTTAAACACAGAAATAGGCTGACAACCAAATTGGGTGTTATGTTAGTCCAGAAGAAAGATGATGGCACATTAGACTAGAGTAATGGTGGACATGAAGAGAATTTGATAGGTATTATATATATTTTAGCATTAAATTTGATCTAGCTAAAAGGAATGCACTATTAGAACTTATTCTACAGGTAAATCTTGTGAATATTAATGAATTATTTTGTGATCTAGAAAAATAATACCAACTTTTTCATGCTACAATGAGTTTCAGTAAATTATTTCTTGGGTCATTGAATAAATTTTCTTTGTTCATTTTACATTTTTATGGGGTTGATGACTTGGGATGTTATTACATAAAAATGCAGATATAAAGATAATCTAACTACTATATGAAAATAAGGTCACCATCCCACCTTAAAATATTCCAACAGAAAAAAAGTTGTAGCCACCTATGGTAACCCAATCGGTGTGTTTGTTTTTATATAATGAACTACTTGATTAAATATACAAAATACCACAAAAGAATAACTTGCATTTTCTCAGGTAAATTACTTTGGCTATGTTAGCTGTTAACATCAAATAGAATTATTTATCAACGAGAGAGTCCTGGAAATCCAGTTATTTCGTGCTTTAAGTCCCAGGTTTTGTTATCCTTAATCAGACCCTTTTATTTAATTGAAAATAATTATTTCTCTTTTAGAATATTTATTATTGTATTTTTGCTCATTCCAGTATGCGAAATGTTTCCTGTAGAGCTTATAGAAATATAAGATATATGGAATTATTTTGGAGTCTAATTTTAGTCAGTACCTATACATAATAGATATTTAAAATACAATCCATTTCTTTTTTAGTTTATTTACAACATAAAAATATATCGACAATATTTTTAAATATTCATTATTGAGAGAAAATCAACATAAAACTTTATATTAGTTTTCAGTATACAACATAATTATTTGATATGTATATATGTTACAAAATGATTACCAGAATAAGTTGAGTTGACATCCATTACCACACAGAATTATAATTCTTTCTTCTTGTGCTGAGAATTTTTAGATCTACTCTTTATTTATTCTGAGCTCTTTATTGGAATATAATTGCTTTACACTCTTGTACCAGTTTTTGAGGTACACCAAAGTGAATCAGCTGTATTTACACATATATCCCCATATCACCTCCCTCCCATCCTCCCTGTCCTGGCCCTCTAAAGCATCACCCATCATCAAGTTTATCTCCCTTTTTTATATAGCAACTTCCCACTAGCTATCTATTTTACATTTGGTAATGTTAGATCTACTCTCTTAAAAACTTTCACATTTACAAGACATTATTAATTATGACTACCATTCTATACATTATATTCCCAGAGCTTATTTATCTTATAAGGAACTTTATATGTTTTGACCACCTTCATCCATTTTACCCATCGCCACCCCCTGCTTCTGGCAGCCACCACAATGTGTTATCTGTATCTATGAGTTTGGCTAATCTAAAAAAAAAAAAGGCTATAAATGAACTTATATATAAAACAGAAATAGAGTTACAGATGTAGAAAATAAACTTATGGTTACTGGGGTGGGAGGGGTGTGGGGGAGAAGGATAAATTAGAAGATTGAGATTGACACATACACACTACTATATATAAAATAGATAACTAATAAGGACCTACTATATTGCAGCACAGGGAGCTCTACTCAGTACTATGTGACAGCCTATATGGGAAAAGAATCTAAAATATATATACATGTATATATATATGATTCACTTTGCTGTACGCCTGAAACTAATACAACATTCTAAATCAACTATACCCCAATAAAAATTTTTTTAAAAAGAGGTTCCATATACAAGTCAGATCATACAGTATTTCTTTCGCTGCCTCATTTCACTAAGAATAATACCCACAAGGTCTGTCCACATCGTTGCAAATGGCAGAGCTTTCTCCTTTCTATATGGCTGATCAATATTCCATTGTATGTGTGTGTATGTGTGTGTGTATACACACACACATATTTTTCCATCTATTGATGGATACCTAGATTTCTATGTCTTAGCTGTTCTAAACAATGCCACAGTGAACAAAAGGATGCCAATACCACTTCAGCATAGCGATTTTGTTTCTTTCAGATAAATACCCAGAAGTTGAATTCCTGGATCATAAGACAGTTATATTTTTAAGTTTTGAGGACTCTTCATACTGTTTTCCATAGTAGGTGCACCAATTTACATTCCCACCAACAGTGAGGTTCTCTTTTCTTCATCTCCTCCCCAACACTTGTTATTTCTTGTCTTTTTGATAATAGCCATTCTAACTTGCATGAGGTGACATCCCATTGTGGTTTTGATTTGCATTTCTCTGATGATTAGTGATGCTGAGCACCTTTTCATGACCAAATCAGATGTATGATTTGTAAATATTTTCTCTTATTCTTTAGGTTTCCTTTTCACTGTTTTGATGGTTTGCTTTGCTGTACAGAAATGTTTTATTTGACATCGTCCTACTTGTTTATTTTTTGCTTTTATTATCTTCAATTTTGGTTAAATAAAAAAAAGTTACTGCCACTACTGATGTAAAGGAGCTAACCCCCTACATTTTCTTCTAGGAGTTTTATGGTCTCAGGTTTTACACTCAAATCTTTAATCTATTTTGAGTTAATTGTTGTGTCTTAAATAAGATACTGATCCAGTGTTATTCTTTTGCCATATGGCTGTCCAGTATTCCCAGAATCAGTTATTGAAGATACTATTCTGCCCCCATTGTATATTCTTGGTTTTGTCATAAATTACTTGGTCATATATGCATGGATTTACTTCAGGACTCTCTATTATTTTCCATTGATCTAAGTGTTTGTTTTAATGACAATATCATACTGTTTTTATAAATATAGCTTTAAAATAGAGTTAGAAATCAGGGAGTGTGATATACCTCATCTTTGTTCTTCTTTCTCAGTATTCTTTGGTTATTCAGTCTTTTGTGGCTCCATTCAAACTATTTAGAATACTCTGTCTTTAGTGAAAAATTCTATTGAATTTTGACAGGGATTGTACTGAATCTGTCATTAGCACAAAATATCTTTCCATTTGTTTATGTTGTCTTCAATTTTTTTCATTAATGTTGTGTAGTTTTCAGTGTACAGGTCTTTCATCTCCTTGGTTAAATGTGTTTCTAGTATTTTTTTGGATGCAATTATAAATGGAATTTTTTTTTCTTAATTTCCCTCTATGATATTTCATTATTAGTGTATATAAGTGCAACTGATTTTGTACATTGAGTTTGTATCCTGCAACTATAATGAACTTATTTATTAGTTTTAACAGTTTTCTTTAAATACAGTTTAGGGTTTTCTATGCATAATAGCATATCATCTGGAAATAGAGGTAGTTTTACTTCTTCCTTTCTAATTTGGATGCCTTCTATTTATTTTTCTTATCTAATTGCTCCAGCTGGAATTTCAGTACTATGTTGAATAAAAGTGGTGAGAGTGGACATCCTTGTCTTGTTCCTGAACTTAGAGGCAAAGCTTTCAGCTTTTCACCATTGAGTATGATGTGAGCTATAGGCTTTCCATATATGGCCTTTATTATGTGGAGGTACATTCCTTCTATACCCACTTTGTTGAGAAATTTTTTAATTATAAGTGGATGTTAAATTTTGTCAAAAGCTTTTCCTGCATCTATTGATAAAATCATATAGTTATATCCTTCATTTGGTTAATGTATATCTCATTGATTGATTTGAGAATGTTGAACCATCTTGCATCCCTGAACTAAAGCCCACTTGATTATATTGTGTGATCATAGTGTTGAATTCAGTTTGCTAGTATTTTGTTGAAGATTTTTGCATCTGTGTTCTTCAGGGATATTGGCCTGTAATTTTCTTTCCTGTGGTATCTTTGTCTGATTTTGTTATCAGATAATGCTGATCTTCTAAAATGCACTTGAAAGTGTTACCTCTCCTATTTTTTGGAGAAATTTGAGAAGGATTGGAATTAATTATTCTTTATATGTTTGCTAGAATTCACCAGTAAATCCATCTGGTCCTGGACTTTTAATCTCCTTACCAGTCGTAGGTCTGTTCAGATACTTTTCTATATCTTCATGATTCAGTTTTTGTAAGTTGGATTTTTTCTGGCGATTGAGCAATTTATTCTAGTTGTCCAATTTGGTGTATAATTTTTTACAGTAGTCTTTTATGATGCTTTGTATATCTGTGATATCAGTTGTAACATGTTTCATTTCCAATTATATTTGAGTCCTCTCTTTTTTCTTGATGAACTAGCTAAAAACCTGTTTATTTTGTTTGTATTTTCAAAACACCAACTCTTAATTTAATTGATGTTTTCTACTATAAGTCTAGTCTCTATTTTATTTATTTCAGCTCTGATCTTTGTCATTCCCTTCCGTCTACTGATTTTGAGCTTAGTTTGTTCTTCTTTTTCTAGTTCCTTGAGGTTTGAAGTTATGTTGTTTGAGATATTTCTTTTTCTTAATGTTGGCTTTTATCATTGTGAACTTCCTTCTTAGAACTATTTTTGCTGCATCCTATAAGTGTTGGTATTCCACATTTCCATTTTGATTTGTCTCAAGACATATTTTATTTCTTTTTTGAGTTCCTACTTGACACATAGGCTGTTCAGTAACATGTAGAAATCTCCACATAATTATGGATTTTCCAGTTTTCTTCCTATAATTAAGTTCTAGTTTCTTACCATTGTGGCTGGAGAAGAGGATTGATATGATTTCACTCTTCTTAAGTTTATTAAGACATTTCCATGTCCTAATATATGATCTCTCTTGGAATCTTACATGTGTTCTTAAGAAGAGTGTGTATTCCACTGCTTTGGGAAGGAATATTCTATAAATAACTGTTAAGTTCATCTGTTCTAACATGTAATTTAAGGCCAATATTTTCTTACTGATTTCTGTCTGGATGATCTATTTATCAACACAAGTGGGGTATTGGATTCCCCCACTTCTTTGCATTGCTGTCTATTTTCCCCTTAGGTCAGTTAATATTTGCTTTAAACATTTAGGTTCTCCTACGTTGGGTGCATAAATGTGTACAAATGTTATATTCTCTTGTTGGAGAGACCCCTTTATCTCTATATAATGACTTTGTTTCTTATTACAGTCTTGGGCTTAAACTCTACTTTTTTTGTATTAGCTAACCCAGATTTTTTTGGTTTCCATTTGCATAGAATATCTTTCTATCACTTCTGTCCATCTGTGTCCTTAAAGCTGAAGTGAGTCTCTCGTAGGCAGCATATTCTTGGGTCTTGAATTTTTTTTTTAATCTATTCAGCCACTATGCATTTTGATTGGAGGGTTTAGTCCATTTAAATTTGAAGTAATTATTGATAGGTAGGGGCATTGCCATTTTAAAAATTTGTTTTCTGGCTCTTTTTCTAATTCCTTTGTTCCCTGCTACTTCTCTTGCTCTCTTTCATTGTGATTTGATAATTTTCTTTAGTGGTATTTTTAGACTCCTTTCTCTTTATCTCTTATACATATTTACTATATGTTTTTGCTTTGTGATTACCATGAGGCTTGCATAAAACAGCTGTAAAATTCCGTTTTAAGCTGTTAAAAACTTAAGTTTATAAGCATTATAAAGCTCTACAATTTTAGTCCCCCGTCATGTTTTATGTTTTTGATGTCACAATTTATATCTTTTTATCTTGTATATTCATTAACAAGTTTTTGTATTGTGGTCATTTTACTACTTTTTTTTTTAACTTTCTTACTAGATTTATAAGCGAGGACCCATCACCATCACAACATTAGATTGTTCTGTATTTAATAGTACACTTGACCTTTGAATAATGTGGGAGTTAGGGACTGTATATGTAGATCAAACACGTTACCCCAGGGTCAACTGTATATTTACATTTTCCAGTGATATTTATACTTTTATGTTTTCCTATTACTAATTAGCACCTTTTCTTTTTAGCTTAAAGAAGTCCCTTTGACATGTTTTGTATGGCTCTTCTAGTGATGTTGAATTCCTTTACCTTTGACCTGTCTGGAAAACTCTTCTCTCTCCTTCAATTCTGAAGGATAGCTTTGCTGGGTAGAGTACTCTTAGTTGGCAGGGTTTTGGGTTTCTTTTTTTTCAGGACTTTGAATATACTATGCCACTCACTTCTGGTCTGCAATATTTCTGCTGAAAAATCTGCTGATAGCCTTCTGGGGGTTTATATGTATGTAACGATTAGTCTCTTGTCTTTCTGCTTTTAAGAGTCTCTCCTTGTCTTTAACTTTTGATACTTCAATTATAATGTGTTTTGATGTGAGTCTCATTGTTTTCACCTTCTTTGGAATCTAGGGGCTTCCTGGGTCTGGAAATCTGTTCCTTTCTCCAAGAAGTTTTCTGATATTTATTTCTTCCAATCAGCTTTCTACCTCTTTCTCCTTCTCTTTTCCCTCTGGGAAACCTGTAATAGAAATATTGGTCCATGTGTTTATTCCCCATAAGTCCCTGAAGCTATTTTTACCTTCTTTTATTCTTTTCTCTTTTTGCTCCTTTGATTAAATGAATTCCACTGTCCTATCTTGGAGTTTCTCATCCTTTTTCTACTTCATCTAGTTCTTCTGTTGAACCGTTTTATTGAATTTTTCAGTTTAGTTACTGTATTTTACAGCTCTGTGATTTTTATTTGTTATATTCTAACATTTTCTATCTCTTTGCTGAAATTCTTACTTTGTTCATACATTGTTTTCCTGACTTTGGAAGCATTTTCATGACCATATTTTGAACATTTTTTCAGGTAAATCACTTATCCCCTTTTCATTAAGGTCTTTTTCTGTGGTTTTATTTTATTTCTTGGTATTAAACATATTCCTCTGTTTCTTCATTTTCTTTGAATCTCTGTTTGTCTTCTATACATTAGATAAAATAGCCACTTCTCCCAGTCTTGAATGAGTGGCTTTGCATAGAAGCTGATACTTAACATGCAACATTGTCCTAGTTCTCAGTTGTCTCTCAAACCTCTGTGAATGTCCAAAACACCTTCTTTGTTCTTAGTGCCTCCCATTAGATGAGGGTGTGCCAAGACCAGTCAGTGTCCCAAATGGGAGGATCTCAGTCAGCACCTAGATGGAGGTTTATTGGAAGATAGACCCTTAGGCAGCAGCTTTTAAAATATATAAATGCATTTCTTTCAGGGGAAGACTGGTAGATGGGTGTTTCTAATTCCTTTGCACTTAGCCAAAGAACTGTTTCTTTGTTTGCTACCATCCTATTAAACCCATGAATACAGCCTTTCTGGCAACTGAGCCAGGCTATCAAGGAGATGATGTTTCTTTGGTGCCACATGTATGTATAAGCACCTTTCTTGAAGATATCTGTGACCTGGGGTGGGGAAGAGGGAGAGCACAAAGATGGCATCCACTGGCCTGCCTGGTTTTTGGAAAAAATTGCAGTTGGACCCTAGATGTATGTTAAATTAGAAACCTGACTGTCAGGCTGCAGTTTTTGATTTTAATTAATTTTTTTTTGGAGTATAGTTGCTTTACAATATTGTATTAGTTTCTGCTGTACAGCAAAGTGAATCAGCTATACAAATATTTCCTCCTTTTTGGATTTCCTTCCCATTTAGGTTACCACAGAGCACTGAGTAGAGTTCCCTGTGCTATACACTATGTTGTCATTAGTTATCTATTTTATACATGGTATCAATAGTGTACATATGTCAATCCCAATCTCCCAATTCATCCCACCCCTCCTTCCCCCTTGGTATCCATACATTTGTTCTCTATGTCTGTGTCTATTTCTGCTTTGCAAATAAGATCATCTATACCATTTCTTTAGATTCCACATATATGCGTTAATATATGGCATTTGTTTTTCTCTTTCTGACTTCACTCTGTATGACAGACTCTAGGTGCATCCACATCTCTGCAAATGACCCAATTTTGTTCCTTTTTAATGGATGAATAATATTCCATTGTATATATGTATCTTCGTCATCCATTCCTCTGCTGATGGACATTTATGTTGTTTTCATGTCCTGGCTATTGTAAATAGTGCTGCAGTGAACACTGGGGTGCATGTGTCTTTTTGAATTATGGTTTCCTCTGGCTATAGACCCAGGAGTGGGATTGCTGGGTCACATGGTAGTTCTACTTTTAGTATTTTAAGGGAACCTCTATACTGTTCACCATAGTGGCTGTATCAATTTACATTCCCAACAACAGTGCAGGAGGCTTCCCTTTTCTCCACACCCTCTCCAGCATTTATTGTTTTTAGATTTTTTGATGATGCCCATTCTAACCAGTGTGAGGTGATACCTCATTGTAGTTTTGATTTGCATTTCTCTAATAATTAGTGATGTTGAGCATCTTTTCATGTGTTTGTTGGCCGTCTGTATGCCTTCTTTGGAGAAATGTCTATTTAGGTCTTCTGCCCACTTTTTGATTGGGTTGAGGCTGCAGATTTTAAGATAAACAAATAGGCCTCTTTCATGGAACTTCTGGGCAAGTTTAAGTCTGCTGGCTCTGCACTGGGCCCTGGGGGGGTGGGGTGGGGAGGGCAGGTGTGAGAAATAGCTGCAGTGAGTCCTAACAAGCCCACTAAGAACTTTCTTAGTTTTCTGAATGCTTGTGGATCTTGGCTTTCAGAGCTTGATATTTGGGAGGCCCATCTCTCAGGTGGAAGTCTTAAAAGATGGGATGCCAGATGTGGAGTCCAAACCCTCTGCTTCTCGGGGAGAAGCTGGAGTTGTGAGTTCCCTCCTGGTTGTATGTTAGCATGCCAGGGGTGGAGTTTATGACAAGATTATGTCTCACCCTCTACTACACTTTCCCATGTAGGATTTTGTCATTGCTCCACTATGTAGGAGTCACTCGGCTACTTTCCAAATTTTTTTTCAGAGGGAATTTTATCATGTGTAGCTATAGATTCAGTATGTCCATGAGAGGAGGGGAGCTCAGGAGTTTCCTATGTCTCCATCTTCTGTTTCTCTTTATTTGATTATTTATGCTATAATCTCACTACCATTTAGCACAAGTATACGTTTTAAACTAGCCTATCTTATGATGGAATCAAGGAACTCTGAGTAATCACTCTTGCTTTTATCTGATATCTCTTCCTGGAAAATTGCATAAATAAATAAAAATGCAAATATGCATACATATACTATGAAGAGTTAGAATGGAAAAATAGATACATATATCTATACTTGCTTATACATATAATTACCTCTGACTTCATGGGAAAGAACATGGAGTCTTAATTGAGTTAACTGAACCCTTACTTTTGGGCTACCATCTCACAGAGGACACTTTTTTCAAAATCAACATGCTGTGGTATTTGGGAGGAAATAACTTTTCTTCATTTACATTTTTCTCTTATTTCTTTCAACTTTTTTTGGAGGAAAAGTGGTCAGTTGGAGTTGAAAGATTTACATGTAAGGGAGCAGTGGCAGTTTAATCAGTCTGTGTAAAAAAAATCAATCTCAATATTGGTAGGCTCTAACCTTTTCTAACCCTATTGGTTTTATGCTTATTCTCATTTCCTCCTACGATGTCATCATTAAGTGATTGTGTGAAAAACACTAAAAGTTTAAAGTTATATCTTCTCCATAAAGACACCTTAGTTTTTATTTCTAAGATGAAAAGTTCAGGTTGTCCAGATTTTCTTGCCAGCTATTGTTCTGTCTGTTTCTGTAATGAGGTATTAAAAGCAATAATAAAAATTGTGCCAACTGAATGAATTGTAAGCCTAGGGTACCTCAAGAACCCTATGAGACTGGAACCATTAACATCGTGAAAGGTCAGCGTGGAAACTTCATCCAGAAGATACTATTGCTGTGTTGGGTGCTGATTCCACATCTGGTAGTGACATTGATGAATGGCATTTCATTTAAGTTCAAATGTCAAATCATCACTTTATTCCTTTTTTAGTTCTATGATAAGGTAAAATAATAAAAAATAATCAAAGTATGAAGAAATTTTTTTCTAAAACAATGTTATTGAAATCAAATCATGATTTCTTCAGCCTCTATGGAAGACACATAAATTAGTTTAACTGTATTGTTGAAAAAAAATCCATTTTTAAAAATAATCTTTCTCCTGAGGAAGATTTGAAATAGTTTCCTTGAAATGTCAAGGCTTCTCTTTTTATTATTTCTTCATATTGTTCTCCTAGGCCCACTTGACTCTTCACATTTTTTCACTCATTTCTTTCCTATCATTTTTCATGTGTTTAGAAATGTTCCTATTAAGAATTGATTCAGTCTTATACTTCTTTTCCTTCATATTTTTGTACTCTTTTTTGCTGCTAATTTTATTTGATGTCATTTGGATGACATTTTCACATTCATGATAAATCCCTGATCTATTTGTCTACCCCATGACAAACTACAGTCTATTTTCTGTGGTAGTTTTCCTTATTCTGAAGTAATCTCCTTCATATTGCCTTGACACCTCTTTATTTAAACGTGTCCAGAATCAATTTTTTTTTTTTTTTTTTTGCTCTTTTCTGTTCTTTTTGACTGTTCCCTTATTTTTCTCTTGACTGCTATATCCTGGGACTGTCTCTATTTTCCTCTTTTGCATTAGACAAAGTCTGTTTATAATTAGGTAACATCCTAAGGTTTCAAAACAATAGTACTTTCAAATCTGGTACAGTTAAATGTCAGCCTCCAACAAACTCTATTTTAAGAAACTAAAAAACAGAAAATAGGATCAGTTACTGATCAAGTATTGTGACTAAGTCTGTTAGAGTTTCACAATCAGAGTAAAGTATCTTAATAGAATTCTCAGTTATAGGATGTTCTTGGGTCTCCAACTTCATTCTTTAAGTCACTAGTAACCCCTCATTGTTTTTATTCCTCAATATGGAAATATCCACTGAAAGAGAAAAACAACTATTAGATATGCAGCAGTTCACTGGTGAAAGAAAACATTAGAGGTTTCATCTTCATACAGACTCCAGGCAATTTGTAGTGGCCACATGGATCATGTTAGGAGGGAGTCTGAAGTCAGAATTATATCAGCCAGAGAGACTGCTGAGATTAATCAGTGCTAGCAGTGATAGCTGCCTTGAACATTGGAACTGAGACCGATATTAAGTGCTGTCGTTATCATCCTTGATCCAAGAAGAAAACAACTGAGGTCCTTGTTAGAGGACATTGTGAATGATGACATGTATGAATGAAACTGTCAATAATGTAGAAATCACTTGGAAAAAGAGAGTTGTGAAGGCAGGGAGCAAGGAGATAGTAATGAGACTGTTGTCATAGTCCAGAGTGAAAAAAAAAAGTAAAGGATAAATTAAAATGATCATTGGAGATGAAGAGGGAATGAATGATGGTTCAGAGAACTTATTCACCATTAGAATGGGTTAGAGTTGATCATAGGTTAGATGTGGAGGATAAGAAAGAAACATGAGTTAAGGAAGGCACTTAGATAAATTGCTAAAATGATCGTGTGAACTGTTATATTAATTGAAATATATAATAAAAAAGGATCATTAAAGATAAGGCAAATATTCTGTTTTAAAGATCCCTAACCCACATTTTGGTTCCTGTTCATTATATTTCATTATTTTTACTAGTCTTTAATTACACCATATACACTTTGTAAAAATAAATAAAATATTAACATAAAATAATGGATAAAATCCCTTTAATTATCATTCTTAAATTCAGCCCTTGCCGCTCTTCCCAAGAGATAATTACAGTTATGAATTATTCATTTTTTATGTATTCACACATATTAGGGTTTCTAAACGCCAGCACTATTGGTATTTGTTGTTGGAGATTGTACTGTGCATTGTAGGATATTTAGCAGCATTCTTTTCCTCTGCCCCCTAGATGTCAGCACCAAACCCCAGATGAGACAGTCAAAAATGATGTGTGGCCCAGTGTCTGCAAGGGGTAAAATCACCCCTAGTCAAGGAGAACTGACATATACATGTAGGAATCCATAGACAGTATATATTAAGGGAATTTCAGTTAAACACAGATATGGAAGACATTTTATAGAAGCTCAGTCAACTCCATTCTAATTCCCTTGCAATGTTCCTTACTGCATGTTAGTGATAGAACGCTAAAAGCCATGTTTCTAAGACTCGTTACAGTTCAGTTTCTGCAGTTTATCTACATTAAACCAAGCCAGAGCCCTAGCACTTGACATTAAAGGCAAAGAAAATATGAAGCAGATATATGACTTCTCTGGCAAGTATGACCATAATCACGTTGGGTGGGGCGGCAGTGTGTGTGTGTGAGAGCTGCATCAGAAATCCAAAGTCAGGAACTTTGGATGTAGAGCAAACATCTTATTGGCCTAGTTCATGGCAGACATAGTGTGACCCTGGAGGCAGCAATAATGATGGTAGTTTCTTAATTCTGTAGCATTCCAAACATCACGGACTCAGCAGCTACATGAGTGGTCCAGTTTCGCACTCTTGTTTAGGGAATTAGTCAAGAGCTGTGTATCTGGCCTTTTCAGTGATTTTGTAAGTAACGTAATAATGAATCATAAATAATAAATCCTCCTCACCTTACTCCTAGAGGGCATCCAGTGGGCAATGGCTGAATCCTGACTCATTCTCTGCTGCCTTCGGAAACTTCAATAAAATAAAAAGATTTTTAATTGTAAATGTATGATTACAAAGAGAATATGAGTGGAGACTATAGTGCATAAAAGATGTTTACAAAATTTTAATGATGAAATGGGGATGAAGCATTAGCAGATTCAAAAAGTTGCTGTCAGTTGCCTGCAGAGGATAATGCAAATGGAAAGCACAGGGATTCATCCTGCAGAGCTCTGAGTAGACTCAGAAATCAGAGGCATGATATTATTGGGAGTGGGGACTATGTATTATGTGTGAGGCTAAAATCAGAAAAATTGGTTAAAAAAAAAAAAACAAAAAAAGAATCACAATATGAAATAAGTAAAAAGTACAATATAGAGCCGGTATACCCCCAGGTTACTTTCTCATTCCATGCATCCCAGTGACCACCCGTCCAAAACTTTGGTTGTTTACCAGGCAACTGGAAAAATTGAACTAGAGAGGCATCAGACTCAGAGATACTGATCACTGCAAAATGAGAAAGAGAGACAGAGACAGAGAGAGAGCATGCACCCTGCCTCCAAAGAACAGAAATGTTAACTGAAATTCAGCACATGGAATGGTGGGACTTCCCATCTTCCTGTATGTGATTAAACTTCTTAGAGTCCTGGTACACAGACATACATACTCCAGGCATGAGACTGGTGAATCCTTCTGCAAAGACTAAATAACCCAAGAAAACAGCCTTTTAGATATTGATATTTAGAAATCCCATTGCCAAATGTATGGTTCCCCAATCTGCCCATCTGATATTTCTATGAGGAAGATCATTTAGTTGACAACCTTCTTCCCCCACTGAACATAGAACTGCTATCAGTTCTGCTAACTTAAACATGAAACGTAACATAAAATATCAGGGGTGTGTGTGTGTGTGTGGCAGGGAAGGAGGCCAGACTTGAGAGTATCCAACAACAGGAAAGATAGAGACCAAAACAAATAATTAAGGGAAAAAAGAACTAAAGGAGAAAATAGGGTGTGTATACATGTCTGTCTGCCTATCTTTCTATAAAGAGAGGAATATACCAATATATATAAATATACAATAGTTAAGTAGATCACACACACATGCACAGAAGCTCTCCAAATGAGCCAGCCCGGAACCTGTTTCTCTCCTTCTAGAGCATGTTCTTATGACCCAGAGGCTTATGTAACAAGATACTTGACCCATGGCAAATCTTTGAAACTCCATAGGCCTCAATTGTGTCATTTGTAAAAACAAACCGCCTGTCCTTGATCTTTGAAGATCCTTCAAGCACTAATATTTAAAATTTTTCCTCCCTTTTGATGTTTTTTGTATATATATATATATATATATATATATATACACAATTTATTTACAGGGTCACATAAACAATAATTTTGCCAAATTCTTCTATTTGCAAAAGACATTAAACACATATTAAGCAGCAGGTGTAAACTCATTTCTGTGCCTTTTATTCTTCTGCCCGTTTAGAAAGCAAGCCTTGAATTACGTGAGCATTAATGCCCCCATTGACCAGGGGGGCCTCTTGCAGTGACTTGGCATCTTCTCGCTAATTTTTCCCTTAGACCAAGTTAAGGTGCCAAGCCTAAAACAATTTTCCTATGCAAGATTTAGCATGGAAGGAATTACTGAAACCACAGGGTGGAAATTAATGATTAGCTTGAGATGCTATTAGCATACCAGCAGGAGAAAAGACTAAATGAGCTATGATCTGAAGTAAAATATGTCATCCTGGAAATTGCAAGTGAAGTGATGGAGGAACAATGCTGGGTAATAGGGGAGGAGAAGGAATGAGCTATTGGACTGAGAGGCAAGGAGACAAACATTTAAATTAAGAGGACAGAACAATGAGAGAGCGCAAGTTAACGTGCAGGCACCCAGCCTGAAAGACACTGTGGTTAGTCATTGCAGACAGGAAACAATCCATCAGCTGGGCTAGAATGCAGCACTAAGGGGACCAGGAAAGGAAAAGGATGTGAAGTACTTTTCTGCTTGAATAAAGCAGGCAGACATAAAATTCATCCCCAGCACGTCTTCCCTTAAGCGACACCATTAAGGACTGCCATGAGCAAAAGACTCACTCATCAGAAAATCATTGAGAAAAAAAAAGGGGAGTGAGGAGATAGAAAAAGCCTGAGTAAATGTTTGAGAGAAAATACAAATTGAAAATTTTAAAAAAGGAAGCTTCTCTCTACTCTTTTGGCAAAGGTAGATATCAAAGAACAATATTTATATTTAAAGGGGGAGAGAGAGAAACAAAATTGCATCCATGTTGCAATGAGCCATCTTTTATAAATCTAGCCAGGCTTGTGGGTTCAGACAGGTCATATCATCAAGAAGTGGTTTCTTTGTCTGGGAAGGTAAGGTGTGTGTTTTGCTGTATAACAGTGTTACTTCATGGTGATGTGCAAGCTTGACAATTCTAGAATGTCATCGCACCCTGTGTGTCTGGCTGCAGGAAATTTGAGTGGGGCAGAGACAGCAATGTTATGAGCCTGTAGCTGTACTGCGAATAGGCCTAGGGAGAGAAGTATAAGGTTTTTATTAGAAAAATATTTTGTATGATTGAGGATAATTAATGAAACTAGCTAAGACATTAGATTAGTCCCTCTGATCACCAGGAAGCATTTTTTCCCCACTATTAGCCACAAAGGTATAGGAATTGATAAGGAACAAACATTTATGAGCCCATAAATTTCCAGGTTCAAAGGTGGATTACTGATTCCAGCAAACCCTATTTAATAAACAGCAGCCCTAAACTTCAGCATCTTTGTTTCCAGTTATTTTTAATTGAAATCTGTTTTGCTGTGTGCTTGAAAATTGAGAATAATGACTTTTTTTTTTTTTTTTGGCCTTGCCATATAGCTTGTGGGATTTTAGTTACCGACCAGGGGTTGAACCCGGGCCCTTAGCAGTGAGAGCATGAAGTCCTAAGCATTGGGCCGCCAGGGAATTCCTGAGAACAACAAATTTTATCTATAGCTTTTCATTGTAAGCAAAAAGGAATAAAAGCCTTAACAAAATTATTATATGTTAGGATTTTGAAAAGAAAACTCTCATCTTGTCAATAGTATTTACAAAATGTTTCATGTATTAGCAATTTCTTTTTTAAGTTTTATTTCTAGAAACTAGCACTACATAGGTAAGTAGGATGCATTCTCTTTCCTCATGTAATAATATTCTCATATGGGAGTCAACATTTTAGAATGAATTAGTTCAGTGAGAAAAATTCTGTACTATCAATGCATATTAGAAACAGTGAGGAGGCTAAGATGGAATTATCAGCTTTCTTGGGTGATAAAACAGTTCTTCACAGAGAAGATGCTTGAGCTGGAATCTGAAGAATGAGGAGCGTTTGCCAGTTTGTCAAAGCAGAGGTTATTTGGGGCTGACACCAGCATCTACATGGGCTTGTTAGTGTGAAAAAAACATGGGTAGGGAAACTATAAATATATATATATATATGTTAAGCTAGAGCTTAAGGAGTGAAGAAGAGGGCCATTAAGTGGTACGTAGGGGTTTAACCAATATTATAATAGCTAAACAACCTAAAGATAAAATACAATTATCTGGCTTACTGAATTTACCATCAGATTAACACTATGAGTTGGAGCTCTGTTTTACCATAAGAGCATGTGACTTGTTTGGTCTGCCTGCTTTGATCCTAGTGATCAATAATAATATAAACTGCTGTCAAGCAAGTCACATTTGGCATCACAGACTAGTTTCACCTATTGATTTGCTTTTTACCAATTTATCTAGCTCTACAGAATGTTTCAGAAAGGGCAACAAAAGTAGATCCTATTTCATATTCAACAGAGATGCCTAGAAATGCTGTCATTTTGCTTTAGGCAAAACATAGTTCTTTCCTCCTTCCTGTGTTTAGAATTAACAAATTCTCAGCCCTTCAGATGCCTTCTTTATTAATTGGTGAAATTGATTATTCAGACAGATGGCTTATTTAAGGAAAGTAGTTACTTTTATATCCCTTGGGAAAGAGCCATCTGCTCTGATTGGCGGTGGGGGGCATCAGATGTTCTAATTTCCCTATAACCTGTGGAGTCTTTGTAACCCATTATGTCAGCTATGATATAGTACTACCTGTGGAATAACAGCAGTTTACATAATTCTTTCCATTAACTCATGTAAAATATCTAGATACAGCCAAAGCCAAACGTATTGGATTGAGGCCAGAGTTCTTTATCACATCTCTCCTGTTCCTTCCCCATCTTCACATTCTGATTCAAAGTTTAAATCTTTCATGATTAAAACTAGAGTAGATGAGAAAAAAAAAACAGTTAAAATGGGCAGAGGACTTAAGTGGATAGACATTTCTCCAAAGAAATGTGGTTATTGGTCAACAAATAGCCAATAACCACATGAAAATGTTCTCAACATCACTAATAATTAGAGAAATGCAAATCAAAACCACAATGAGATACTACCTCATGCCCATAATGATGGCTAGTATTAAAACAAACAAACAAAATAACAAATTATTGGGTATTTTCAAGAAACAAACAGAAAAATAACAAGTGCTGTGTATTGGCAAAATTTTATATCCAAAAGAAATAAAAACAGGGATTCATATCTGTACACACATGTTCATAACATCATTATTCACAATAGCTAAAAGGGTGGAAGCAACTCAAGTGTCCAAATGTGGATGGATGGATGGATGGATAAACAAAATGTGGTATGCATTTGATGAAAAATGATTCAGCCTTAAAAAGGGAAGAAGTTCTGACACATGCTACAGCATGAACAAACTTCAAAAACATGATGCTAAGTGAATTAGCCAATCACAAAAGGCAAGTGCTGTATTATTCCAGGTATCTAGAGTAATCAAATTGATGCCAAGTAGAATGGTGGTTACCAAGGGCTGGGACCAGTGGGGAATGAGGAGTTAATGTTTAATGGGTACAGAGTTTCAATTTGGGAAAATGAAGTCCTGGAGATGGACGATGGTGACATTTGCACAGTAATATGAAAGTATTTAGTGTCACAGAACTGTACACAAAGTATTTTAAGTGGCAAATGTAATGTCATGTATATTTTAACATGACAATAAAATAACACAGTGAAATAAGTTTGGTTATTTCTATTTCAATACTAATAGCGTGTGCTCTGACTTGGAGGCTGTGTTTCACTCTTCCTTCCCAGCATGGGGAAATTTCATAAGAAAGCCCACAGCACCGTTCTATTTTCTTAACCTTTTTTTTTTTCTCTCTCTCTAAGAAGCTGATAAATACATGATATTCTCCAATACAGTCAAGATATCTAATTCTCATTATACCCATAGACTAAATTTTCCATACTGGATCATGGATGGCAACATGTTATAAGAGTTGAACAAGACATGAGAGCAGGCTACGAAAGAAAGACACTACTGGGATAACAATGAACCCAAGATCACAAAAGTAAGCGAAATTCAGAGAACACAAATTGGAGTTCAGAGTATAGTGGGAGGTCTATGTGAATACTCAAGAGCCAGACATCTGCAGAACCTAACGACCAAGAAAAATGGCCAAGCAAAACCCAAAGAACTAATAGAAAATTTGCACCATGCTAACCCTGGGAAATGAGGGATGCTGTGATGGGCTTTCCCACATAATGTAAAAGACCTCTCCTACTCTGTATTCCTACCACCTCCACCAATGGCGACCTATCTTAAGGCTGATAGAATGATAGTAAGAATCACTGGCAAAGTTACTCTTTCCCTATAGCACCATGCCAATATTAATAAGTAATCATGAGAACCAGCATTTGCTTAGCACTTGTCATGCTTCTTATATCTAAATAATGTTGGTGATACACTTTCTGCACCAAGGTTGTAGTTCTGTGCTAGAAGAAAAGATCATGCCAATTCACCTTGCTTTGCGAATTGGCATGATCTGATGGAGAAGTACTTCTGATAATGTCAAGAAAATTCAGAGATTTAAGAGTCATCTGTTCAAATATTTATAAATTAGGAGGTAAAAATAATAAACATTTATGAAAAGGATAAATTTTTATTTAATTTACAAAAACTACAAATATTAATGCACATTTCTTTATAAAAGGAATAATTCCAGTTAAAAAATATTAAGTGCCACATGCATGGCTTACAATATTTAAAAAAATCAGAATCAACTTAAATCCTCCATAGTAGGGAGATATTTTAAATATATTGTAGAATTGTGACAAAATTCATAGACAGTAATGTGGGGGAAAATGCAAGATAAAAATGATACACGAAATTCATAACCATGTTAAAAGCTATAACCATAAAACTAAACGTGATTACACACACCTTTTGGCAAATGAAAATGTATGTAATTTTTCTCTTCTTTTGAACTTCGTGTAATGATGCCATGTTAGTTTAACAAGAAATGTATGGCTTTAAATAGACATGGGGTTAATAGCTCTTATTTATATAATATTTACATTACTTTAGTAATCTGGGAAACGAACAAAATGAGTATTGTTATCTAACCTAAAAATGGAGGAGGAGAAGCAGCAGTGGTAGTGGTGGTGGTGGTGGTGGTGGTGGTGGTGGTGGTGGTAGATTAGTAAATTATGCTTAAGCTGGTCACACAGTTAACACATAAAAGATTCAAGATCTGAAAACTGATTGGTCTGCTTCTGAAACTTACTGTCTATATACTATCTCATGCTTTCTCCAAGCTCTGCCTCATGCTGCTTCCGTGTCTTGGAACTCCATGTAATTTTTCCAGGACTCTACCTTCCATTTGTGATGAAGAACGGTAAGTAGAATTACCCTTAAATGAGAAAAGCCTTCAAACCTTCCAGGTTTGCCTCACCCACTCTCCCTATAGGACTAATTTTCTTCCTCACGTAAACATTTGTACAGTATGTCCTGATAGAACCAAACAGCGCCCCCCCCCCCCCAAATGTAGACTTTTTCTATAGGTGAAATTTTAAAAGTTAGATGAAGGAAGTGTGTTCCCTCAAAATCTGTATGCTTATGCTAAAATGGTTGTGTTTTTTTTTAACTTTTGATTTTGAAATGTTAGACTTACAAGTTGTGAACAGATTCCTGTACATCTCTCATCAGCTTCTGACATACCATAGTAGAATGATCAATGCTACCAAGAAACAGACATTATTACAATACTACTAATTAAACTACAGATCATATTCAAATTTCACCAGTTTTTCCACCAACGTCCTCTTTCTGTTTCAAGATCCAATATAGGATCCCACATTGCATTTTTTCCCCCTAGTCTCTCAATCTGCAACAGTTCCTTAGTCTTTCCTTATTTTTTTTTATGATCTTGACACTTCTGAATAGTATTACTATTTTTTGTTTGTTTATTTTCCTCATTTCTTTATTGGAGTATAATTGCTTTTCAATGTTTGTCAGTTTCCACTGTACAACAAAGTGAATCAGCTGTATTTATACATATATACCCCTATCCCCTCCCTCTTGAGGATCCCTCCCACCCTCCCTATCCCACCCCTCTAGGTCAAGTATTACTGTTAATTATTTTGTAGGATGTCCCTCAGTTTGCATTTGTATGATGTTTCCCCTGACTGGACTAAGGTTAAGCATGGGGGCATAAGTACCACGGAAATGACAATGTGTCCTGAGCTCTCAGCGCTGGTAGCAAAAATAACGTCAATATGCCTGTTTACTGATGATGCTAACTTTGAGCCTTGGTTAAATCGTGTTTGCGGGTTACTATCTTTCCATTTGTAGTTAACAAATATCTTGGGGTAGATACTCTGAAACTATGATATCTTTTTTCTTCTCAAATTTTCACCTGCTATTCAGTAACCTATGGTGGGTCCTGTCTACAACAATTATGTCTGTGGTGTTTGCCTGGTGCTAACATTCTACTGAAATGTAATTTGAATCTTTAGTAAAGGGCCATATGTTGCACAAGACACAAATTTTTTTCCTTCTTCAGTACTTATAGAAAATATATCTCTTAATATTGTTCTTTCCCTTAATCAGCATTGCATTCTATGAAAAATGCTACTTACCGTCAGTCATCAGTGGTGTCTCACTTTTCTTAGCCACCTAATTTACTTTGGAATTAGAGTAGAATGAGTGAAAAATAAGACTACACTGTACACTATGAGGATATGAGTCTACTTCCTGCATAAATTCTGGTAGGGGAAAATATCAGCAGTATTCCTTTCAATATGATAGATGTCAACAACCAAAAAAGCCTCATTGATTTTATTAGATATCCTCCAGTTTGTGCCTTTAATGAAATAAATCTGATTACATATAAGAAAAAAACCTCTTCAGGTTCAGTTTGTTTTATTATTGTCTAGCCCTTCTTATCCTAACTTGTTTTTCGAGGGAACCATAATAATAGACTGGGATATCATATTCCCATAATACCGAAAGAAAAGTTTTCCTCAAGGAAAAAATGTAGAAAATTAAGTGACTCAAAGATCTCCCATCCTCCCACTCCATTAAGACAAGGGATTAGGAGAAGCAGCTTACGGAGTGGATGTGCCTATGCGTCTACATTTATATGTGTCCCAGGACAAGTCTTTCTTCTATTTCAGTTTCTCTAAAACTAAAAACAGGCACACAAGTGCTCTCTAAGATCTCACATTTCATGGAACTTTGAAAATATAATTTACTCAAACTGACACAGGCAAGATGTAAATTAGACAGTTAAGCAAACAGCATTGGTTTTCCTAAATATATTTTTATGCATGTTATTTATGAATAACACTACTTGTTATTCCACTTGCCTCCTTGTTGCAAATTAATTCTGACAAGTAGGAGGTAGGTTAAAAAAATTAATCCTTATAATGTGTATATGAGTAGGTTTATTTCTATCATTTGCATATTACTCAAAATATGCACTATTTTATAAATTATATCAAGACATAAAAAACATGTTCATTATTTTCTCCAACATATGTAGAGTATTCATAACAATTTTTTTTCAATTTACATTTGCTTTTTAGTTTACCTATACCAAAAAATCTTAAGCAAAATTGTACAGTAAGTAAATTTAGTCTTTGCATTCCCTTATTTTCCTTCTTTACTAAGTTCCACATACAAAACTGTGAATCAGTTGAAGATAGGATCTTTGTCTTAGCCATATCTGTATTTTCATTGCTTGTGTAGAACTGTCACATTATAGGTATTTAGAATATGTTTTGCTGAATTCAATGGAATTGATTGAAATGGAATGGAATGCAAGATTATCTCTGGTTAGAGATGAGAGATCAGAATATGGAGACAGAAAATCTGAGGTCACATCTCAGCTGAATCACTCAAAAACTATGACACATAGACATTTATCTGGCCCTCAGTTTCTTGACTAAAAGTTAAAAAAATAAAAAAAATTCTTACAGAGTTGCTGTGCAGATTAAATCATGGCATCCTGAACTTCCACTCCTGTGACAGAATATGTCTCCATAATATGAAGAGGTGTCACTAGTGAGCCAGAAAATTAAAGAATTTCTAGAATACAGAAGGCAGATGAGATTAGATCAAAAGCAAAGCACAAGCATCATAGCGCCACTAAATACAACACAAGCTGGAGAAAATGTCAGCAAGAGGAAAAGAAATTTTCAGACACATCACGTTCTAGGTGAAATATATCCTGTTCTTAAAAGCTATGTCTACCTTACTGTCCTATGAACATTTTCTCTCTAAAGCAAGTATAAGTTCTACCCAAAGGAAGGACCCATGTGCAAGTATTAGTATCTGAAGAAAAACTGGATATAGCTGGACTTTCTAAATAACCAAAAAGAGTTCTATACATAAAAGAACTTTACCTTCTTAGTCTGGAAATGGGTGGGTGCCTAGGTTGTCTGATACATAACATGCGAGAGCAGAACATATGTTTTGGAATATACTACAAACTTAGACCACTTCAATAGAATTTGCTATTTCTGCTCATCTAGGGGAGGGAGCTATTGGGAAAAGAGGCCTGCAAATGTGCAGAGAAAACACATACAAGAGAAAGCACTATTGATCAGCCTGATTTTCCACTCAGAAACATAGCAATCAAATATGTGACAATCCTGATCACCTGGCAATTTAGGAAAAACAGAAACCAGAAAAACCCACCTGTTTGAAAAAAGAGCAAGATATGCAAACAGAAAACCCAACTCAGAGGACATAAAATAAGAATTTAAAAACCTCTAGTTAGTATGCTCAGAAAGATGTGAATAGTCATTGTCTCTATGAAATCAGGAGTAAAGAAGCACAACAAAAATGTACTGGGAATTTAAAATAAAATTACAAAATAAAGCTTAAATAGAATGCGTAAATACTAGGATGAATGCAGCTATCACATATTTTGTTGGAAGAAAAAAATCCTCGAATTCAAGACAGGAAGAAAACAATGGAAAATATGAAAACATTACAAGACATGGAGCATTAATACACCTAATATGGGGAGTCAGAAAGCAAAGAATGAAAATGAATGCAAGTCATTGGCATAACTTGTAATCAATAACATATGAAGATAGAAAATAATGTTAAATTTTCTTTAAAATTCTGAGAAAATTAATTTGTTCAAAAAATTTTCTAGCCAAAATAGCAATCAAAAACTGTATTCTGTGTGTGTGTGCATGTGTCAGTGAAGTGAATCCATATATTTTCTCTGTGTTTGAAAAAATTACCGAAGACCATATGATGACAGACTGAAAAAGAAAAACAAACAAAAAGGTTGACATGAAATATCACAGAAAAAAATTATAGTTGAGTATGGCCCTCGA
This sequence comes from Hippopotamus amphibius kiboko, assembly GCF_030028045.1. Classification (NCBI taxonomy): domain Eukaryota; kingdom Metazoa; phylum Chordata; class Mammalia; order Artiodactyla; family Hippopotamidae; genus Hippopotamus; species Hippopotamus amphibius. The sequence continues at coordinate 75,140,005 of NC_080187.1, forward strand.
GACATCAAAAAATCATGAAAGGAATTACAGGAAATTTCACTTCACCTTAAAGATTAGAAAATTTTTCTTCAAACAGCATATGTTTATTTATTTTTCTACAGATATAAACACACTGCTTATTCTGCATTTCTATTTACATGATGCATTAAAACCCTTATACGCTGAATATCTGTATGAAACATTTTCAGCAACCTGAATTATGTATAAATTCTATAACTGTTGCAAATTTACTTGTTAATTCTGCCTGTTTGCTTACTTCAGCACAATTAATTTTGCAACAGTGAAACCCCTCTCTGCATAAGCATCCCCCCAATTTCCTCCCCCCCAAAATGTAATGTTCTTTCTGGAGAACAGGTCTGTCAGCATTTTCACAATATAAGGGTTTCAGTCAAATCAGATGAGATCAAAGAAGCAATTTCTTTTGAATTTAGTGAAAAGAAAAATATTCTAAATGAAGAAAAGCTTTATAATTACAGTCAATGAAATACCTGTATTATGAAAAGGACAAGATAAACCTATTCAGGCTCCATATACAAAGAAAAATATAAAATAATGAAAGTGAATACAAATTCTTTGTACAAAGAAGCATCCCAAATTTCATGGGAATAATTTAGATGGAAAGTGAGAAGGAATATTTCTAACATATATGTAAGGTCTGAATTTAGGATTATAGGCAAACATTAATTTACATTTTCACAAATCTGAATTTTTTTTTCTATTCCAACTATTATAGAAAAGATGTTTCAAAGGAGACACCATATTGACTTCTAAAACTTATTCATCACTACATTTTCAGTTGCCATTCTAAGCCTTTAATTCCTCTCATTGGTGTCCCAAATACTACAGTGGATGATAGTTTAAAATGCTGTATTATATTTCTATTGTTGCTACAAAATTATACAAAATTCATGGTTTAAAACAATGAAAATTTACTATTTTATTGTTTTGTAGATGAGAAGTCCAATATGGGTGTCAGTGGGCTAAAATCAAAGTGTGAGGAAGCTGTGTTTCTTCCTGGAGCCTCCAGCAGAGAATCCATATTCTTCTCTTTCCCAGCTTCCAGTGAAGTGCCCATTTCCTCAGTCTTGCATCTTTCTGACCATTCTTTTGAAGTCAAATCTTCCTCTAACCCTGACTCCAGCCAGAAAAGCTTCTTTTAAGGACTGTTTGGATCCCTCTGGATAATCCAGGATAATCTCCTATCTCAAGATCCTTAACCTTAATCACATCTGCAAAATCCATTTTCCCATGTAAAGATAGCATGATTACATGTTCCATTGATAAAGATGTTGACACATTTAGGGGCCCATTATTCTGCTTACCATAGTCCTCTTTCTGCCCCTGAAAACTTTTATTCTTCTCATATGCAAAATATATTCAACCCATTCCAACATTATAAAAAGTCTCAACCCATTACAGCATCAACTCAAGATCAAAAATCTCATCTAAATCTAATTAGCCCAACGTCTAAAATCTCATCATCTAAATCATCTAAATTAGATATGGGTGATTCTCTGGTAATAATCCTTCCTGGGGCATCATGTTCATCTATGAACTCATGGAGTTTAAGAAGCACATTATCTGTTCTTAAAATAATATGGTGAGACAAGGCATAGGAAGACCGTTCCAGAAGTTCTGATTCAAGATAGTCAAAAATGGAAGGAAAAAGTTACTGGACCCAAGCAATTTCAAAACCTAGCTGGGAAAACTACATTAGATTTTAAGTCCTGGGATTAATCCTATGTGGCTCAGTTACTTGGGCTCTCAACTCTGCCCTCCTAGACATCCTCCTTTTTTCATAAGTGGTAGTACATGTTTTGTAGCCCTGTAGAAATTTCTGGTTCTGCCAGTCTTCTTTTAATTTTTATTCCCAGGTAGCAGGGTTTCTGCTGCTAATTCTGGAGATTCTTGTGGCTCTCCTGTGTATGTCATGGGCTTCACTCCATTCAACAAGAAGTTCCTCCACAGATCTTTCCTAGATAACTCAATCTTTGTTTTTTGTTGGGATGACTGAAGGATAATGCCCTAAAGTTCCTAAATGCTCTCCAGTTAGGTTAAAGTGATCTGTGAGACAAAATTTAATCTCCTCAAAGAGCCATTTGTGTGAATGAACATTATGACTTTTTTCTGAGGTATTAGCAAAAATTGGTACAGCCTCATGCTTGGCTTTTTCCTCTAGATCATGATTCTCAGGCAGTGAATCTCTTTAGTAATTTTTTTTCTACCATCTGAATAGGCTTAGAATTTCCAAAATCATCCAATACAGGGGTGCTTTTTTGTATTTTTTGTTTTTCTTTTTTGTTATTTTAATAGTTCTTCTTCAGTTACTCTCCTTCTGCTAACATTTTACTATAAGTAACAAGAAGAAACCAGGCTGCATCAACACTCTGCTTAGAAATATCCTCAGTTAAATGTACAATTTCATCATTTACCAGTTCTTCTCTCCACATAACTGAAGGGTACAATTCTGCTAAACTTTCTGCAACTATGCAGCCAAGATGTTCTTTCCCTTAGTTTCCAATAACATGTTCCTCATTTCCTTCTCAGCCTTCACCAGCTGTTCCTTTAATGTCCATATTTTTCTTAACAGTCTGTTCACAATGATTTTGGATTCTGTAAGGTAATTTAAGTTTTCTCAGTCCTGTTCCTCACTTCTTTCTGAGTCCTCATTAAGAATAGTTCCCATGAATATTTCTACTAACAGTTTCTTCAGAGAAATCCAGCCTTTTCTATCATTCTCTACAAAATTCTTCCAGTCTCTCCCTGTTGCCCAATTCCAAATACACTTTCACAGTTTTAGACATTTGTTATAGCAGCACCTCACCCCGGTACCAAATATATATTAGTTTATTATTGCTGTTGTAACAAATTGTCAAATAAAAATAGTTTAAACAATGCAAATTTGTTATCCTAGAGATCAGTAGGTTAGAATTGAAACAGAAGACTTACTGGGCTAAAATTAATGTGCCAGCAGAGCTGTGCTTTTTGTGTGGTGTCTCTAGGGAAGAATATTTCCTTGGCTTTCCCAGGAAATATTTTTAATGGCTAACCAAATTCCTTACTCTTGCTCCCGATCCTGTATCTTAAATCCAGCAATATTGCATCCCTCTAATCATTTTCACAACTCCTTTTCGGACCACAGTTAGGAAAGGCTTTCTGTATTTAAGGATTTCTATGACTAGATTAGGCTCTCTGGATATCCAATACAATCTGCCCATTTTAAGGTCCTTAACATTAACCACATTGGCAAAGTCCCTTTTGCTATATATTGTAACATGCTCATAAGGTCCTGGAGATCAGGAGATGGACAACTTTGGGAGCCATTTTTCTTCCTACTTGGCTTCACCTGAACAGACTTGACCACTCTCCAGAACTCCTTTTCCTTCTTTGAGTACTTGCTGCCCCACGTCTACATGGTTTTAATCTTTTGAATGAATGTGACCATTTGTCTAATCATTTGACCAATTAGCCTTACTTGCTCAATTCCTGTGGATCCCTTGGTAGCTGACAGTGGATATGGACTCGGACTATTGTAGACCTCCTTGAAGCTTGAGTTCCCCAGAAAACAGACTGTGAGGTGGAGCATACATTCTAGGAAGTTGGTTAGGGAGTGTTCTGGGGAGCATCAGTTGCAGAAGAGGAAGGAGAGAAGCAGCAGGGTGGGGCAGAGGAAAAGATCAGGATGCGAGGTTGTCTCAACAAAAGCCTCAGGTGACCAGATGTTAGTGAAGCAGTTTCTGAAGCCAGAGGGACCCCTTAGATTATTCCGTGTTAGTGAGAGAACCAGACCTTGATGCTGTAGAAGCTACTAATCATTGAATGTAGACTGCCCACAGAATTGAGGTACTCTCTCCAACCCGCAACTTCCAGAGCAGGCTGGTGGCTGAGAGCCTCAGGCAGCAACACTCACTGCAGATGGGGAAGTAAGCCCTTCAGTCCTGAATGGGAATCTGGGAGGTACATCACAGCACTCCCTACTCCTCCAGATTTTGGTTTCCTAACTTAGATCTGATCTTTGCTACAGTATGTGTGTTATGTTTCTCTGGTGATGGTGTTTGCCCAAGTGACACAGACTGCCATCACCCAAAATTTGCATTAAAACTGAACGTTTGCTTGTTTGTTTATATATACCTCTTCCAGCTCCATTCAATTCCTCCTGTTAACAAATGCTAAATCACTCCTTTCTCATTTGAGGCCTCAGTGTACTAGAATAAATTGGGTGGAGCTAAAGAATGTAATTTTCCTCATACAGGGCTGGTTATTTTCTACAGCAATTCAACTTCCAGTTTAGTCCATAGAATGGGATGGTATTAGATAAAAGGGAAGTCAATACTTTGCATTCCTAAAGTTATCTGTGGATGAGAACTAGAATTGAGAATTCTTTCTCCCTCTTTTATTATCCTGTGCAAAACTTACTAGTCTTGTGACTTGAGGTCCAAAACCTTAACTACATTGAGCCTTGATTTCCTTGCTTGCAAATTTAAGTAATATTATCCATTTCACAGCATTGCCTATGTGCTGAGAAACATAGTGGTGTAAAATCCTTAGCACTGTGGGTGGCACAGAGTTACTGTTCAGAAGTTACTTTTCTTCTTCTCTTAGGTCATTTTTAGATCTTTAATAAAATAATCCTTCATCTATCTTTCCCTTATCTCTATCCTTTCATAGACCACCATCCTCATTATATACTTATTACATTATATATCTATTTAAGCCTAACAATATAATAGTTAGATAAATTTAATTCATGAAATGCTGTTTTAAGAAGAAGTAAACTATTTTAGGAAAAAATAAAATATATAATATGCTGTACTCACACCTTTATAAGTCTAAATGTTCTTTCATTTTTAGGAACATAAATAAATTTTGCATGTAACCTAATTAGAATGAAAATTTAAGTTGGGAACAAAGAAGCAATTATTTTTGGTACATCTATTTGTAAAATAGATATATAAACATAAATTATATTATTTTCATATTTCAAAATATACCTGTTCTAAAGCTACAAATATAATCATTAAATTTGCTTTAGGATAAGTATGTTTCTTGAGCTTTTTGAAAAAAATATTTTTACATCAGATGAAAGCCAAAACACTTTTCCCCAGAAAATGTGCATAAAAAGAGAAGTCTGAAGACCATTTTTAGGGCTTGTGAAATAAGTGAGGTAAACCCATAAATTCTCATACAGTGGCTACCAAAGCTTTAAATATCTATGCATACTATAAACATGGTTTAACAACTTTGTGTACATGCACACACTTACATACACAAAGGAAATAAAATGTTCATGAGGCAACACCTATACCATATACATACCATATGCTATGCGCTCTGATTTTTGCGGCTTTGTTCTGTCCTATTCTATTTTATTTAAAAAATTGTTGCCTAACCGCCTAACTTGATCTTATGACCCTACTCCATCTTAACCCATAAGTGGGTCATTTCACAGTTTGAAAAATGCTGCTGTAAGTTTCGTAAAACTCCATATTAAAAAGTAATGCTTGAGGGTCTAGATAAAAATACAGCTAGCAGCTGCTGTGATATAAGAAATTAGGTATATCTTAGTGGTGTTCAGGTTATAATTCCAAAAAACAAACAAACCAGGGAACAGGGAAAGAGGAGAAACTATCACCGTTAAACAGAAGTCAGGCCATTTATGTGTCTGTCTGTCTGTCAATAATTATATTGTTCAATTTTAAGCAAGTTGTGACAGCATTTTGGAATATGCTGTATTAAAAATACCCAATAGATACATATTTTTCAAGTAGAGCTTTGTCTAATTTCAGTTCCTGAGCTATTCTCTTGTTACCATATATTTATTTTTTTGTCTTAATTTCATTATCTTCTTAGACTCAAAAAGAAATAAAGATATGTATGAATTAAAACCAGTTATAACCAATTTCTTAAAATTAAGAAATTAAACCACTAGTTTATTTCTTAATTTTATGTTTCTAAACATAGCAATTTCATTCCCTTGCTTCAAAATACAAGGAGTCTAAAGCATGTAAGATGCAGAGTCAATCCTGCTTTCATGCATTCACCTTGTTACCAGGTATCAGGACATACATATTTGACAGAACTGCTGATTGCATTTCTAGCTTATACCTGAAAGGGGCACCAGATGATGCATCCTTTGAAAGTGCCTTTGTATAATCCAATCCTGGGGCACTGCTAGCTTAAGAAACAAATCACAAGGTATAAGATTCAAAACTAGGGTAATATCGCTCTCCTTTCATGTTTCTTTCTGTTAGATTCAAGATATAAGCAGCACACTAACAGGAGCAATTTTATCATTCCTGATTCTAATACTATATTCTGTTTTAAGCAGAAATGTACAATGTATATTTTCTAAATTCGTATACACAGAGGGGCTAGTGCATCAAAGAATATCTAATTCAGATCAATAATTGCATAAATATTCCAAATGCAGAAATTTTTATAAATTCTGGAACAACCATTTAAAAAGGTCAATAGTTAATGGCTGTCTGTAGGGGCAAGTTCCAGGTAAAGCCATCGTCTAAACTTATCCATTTTGTTCAAAGCATCCACTTGTGTTTTGCTCCCAGTAAACTATTATTAGAAAAGTTACTCTATAAATTATATTTTTCTCAATTGTGAGGGATTGATAACATGTTAATGTTTGCTTCACCCTTTAGAGGTTTATAGATTTTAAAAAGGATATCTGGAATATAATTACTTAAAATATTTATACTTTGCCTATAGTATTACTATGATATATTAATGTATTAATGATTTTTTTAAATATAACTAGGATTCATACTACTTGCAATATATCATGGCCTATTCTAAGTAGTAGTGATAGTAGTTCTTCTTCCTCATCTTCCTCCACTTCATCTTCTTTGTTATCATCATCATCATCAGGCATCTGGACCAGAACCCTGTAAGGTTAGCCCTGTTATCATTAGTCACCTGACTAATGTCACATGGCAAGGAAGTAGCAAAGCCTGATGCATTTTGTGGCAGTTATTATCACCAGTTCATCCTACATATAAATCAGCATCTGTTTTAGCATATGAACACTATCAGATCTCATTTTTCAGCCTGTGGAACTCTTCCTTTTTCAGAAACATACTGGGTTAACCAAAACGTTCATTCAGTTTTCTCCATAAGATGGCTCTAGTAGCACTTAGTTGTCTTTAACTTCATTCCAAACTATTATGTTAGATTGTATGTGAAAGCTATCATATCATCATGCATTTAAAAAAAGACATTAAAATTGGTGAATTTTTGTGTAGGTACTTTGATATTAAAGGTGGAAGAAAAAAGTAACATTTTCCATATATTGTGCTTTATTATTTTAAGAAAGGTAAGAAGTCAACCAAAACGCAAAAAAAAAAAAAAAAAAAAGGGCAGTGTATGGAGAAGGTGCTATGACTGATCGAATGTGTCAGAAGTGGTCTGCTAAGTTTTGTGCTGGAGATTTCTCCCTGGATGATGCTCCACGGTCAGACAGACCAGTTGAAGTTGATAGAGATCAAATCGAGACATTAATTGAAAACAATCAACATTATACCACGTGGGAGATAGACGACATACTCAAAATATCCAAATCAAGCATTGAAAATCATTTGCACCAGCTCGGTTATGTTAATTGCTTTGAAGTTTGGGTTCCACATAAGTTAAGTGAAAAAAACCTTCTTCACCATATTTTCGCATGCGATTCTCTACTTAAATGTAATGCAAATGATCTGCTTTTGAAACAAATTGTGACGGGCAGTGAAAAGTGAATACTGTACAATAATGTGGAATGGAAGAGATTGTGGCGCAAGTGAAATGAACCACCATCAGCTACACCAAAGGCCAGTCTTCATCCAAAAAAGGTGATATTGTGTATATGATGGGATTAGAAGGGAGTTCTCTATGATGAGCTCCTTCTGGAAAACGAAACGATTAATTCCAACAAGTACTGCTCTCAATTAGACCAACTGAAAGCAGCACTAGATGAAAGTGTCTGGAATTAGTCAACAGAAAACTCATAATCTTCCATCAGGATAACGCAAGACCGCATGTTTCTTTGATGACCAGGCAAAAATTGTTACAGCTTGACTGGGAAGTTCTGATTCATCTGCCACATTCACCAGACATTGCACCTTCAGATTTCCATTTATTCTGGTCCTTACAAAGTTCTCTTAATGAAAAGAAATCCAATTCCTTGGAAGACTGTCAAAGGCACCTGGAATAGTTCTTTGCTCACAAAGATAAAAATTTAGGGGAAGATGGAATTATGAAGTTGCCTGAAAATGGCAAAAGGTAGTGGAACAAAAGGGTGAATGCGTTGTTCCATAAAGTTCTTGGTGAAAATGAAAACTGTGTCTTTTATTTTTACTTTCAAACCAAAGACACTTTTTGGCCAACCCAATAGCTACCGATACCAACCAAAAAAATTAGTAAACATGTTTTTGTATGCTGTGGCTTAGAGAGTCAAAATGAATGTTTGTTAAAGACATCAGTGACCCAATTTCTGTAAATAATTAACTCATCTTTCAGAGCTTGAGATAGTTCTCAAGGAATATTTGAGTCCATACAAATAATGAAGGTAAACATTTGTAGTCAGTGACCCATTTGCTGAATAACCAGACTGATGAGTCAGTGAATATACCCAGATTTTATCATATACAGGATGTGAATGTGGCACATTTGATCATGTTGTATACTAGCTACAGATGATGGGGATTATAGCAAGTTTCTTTCCCTCTCCACTACTTGTCAACTTGGAGTGTTTTCTATTTTTTCCAAGGGAAATAATGTGGTTGAGGTTATTGTACAGGATCCCTGTGAAGCCAGTGAGAATTCTATGAATTCCCTTCCAAGAGATACCAAATTTCCCAAGGAACTTGGTTTATCTGGTTGCGAGGAGCAGCAATTATTCTCACAGTATATGTAACAAAAAGTGTGACAGAAAATACTTTAAACCATAATTTCTGAAAATATGGGCCTGGTCAAATAAAAGCCTCAGAAACTTTGCATGCCAGACTCCTTTTGGATAGTAACAATATTCAAAGATTATAAAAATTCCTGCAAGCAATAAAACAAACTACTCTAGCATTTCCTAAAACATCTGAATATAAAGTCTCCCTCTTTTTTTGGTAAGCACTCAATTAATATGATAAACATATTACTTTAAACTAGAAATATAATTATTAATGTTTGAAGCCTCTGTGATTTTTGCTAAGCTTAATATCCTCATGAAGTATTGATTTCCTCATAGTTACCTCATAGCGATGATTAAACAAAAGTGCCTTTGTAAAGTGCCTGGCAGGTAGCCTTTTGTGACAAAGTGGTTGGCCTATTTTTATTATTGTTGTTGTTGTTCATTATAATTTTATTTATTTGTTTATTTGTTATACAGTTTTAAAGGTTAGACTCCGTTTGCAGCTATTACAGAATATTGGCTGCATTCCTCATGTTTTACAATATATCCTTGTAGCTTATTTTGTACATGCTAGTTTGTACCTGTTGATCTCCTACCCCTAAATCACCCCTCCCCCTTCCCTCTCCTCACTGACAACCACCACTTTGTTCTCTATGTCTCTGAATCTGCTTCTTTTGTTGTATTCACTAGTTTGTTGTATTTTTTAGATTCCACATGTAAGTGATATCATACAGTATTTGCCTTTCTATGTTTGACATTTCATTTCACATAATACCTTCCAGTTCCATGCATGATGCTGCAAATGGCAAAATTGCATGTATTATATATATAATATATATATAAAATACATATGTAAAATATATATATTATATATACATACATACATATATATATATATTTTTCAAATTAGTGTTTTTGTTTCTTTTTCAGATACATACTCAAGAGTGGGATTGCTGGGTCATATGGTAGTTCTATTCTTAGTTTTTTGAGAAACCTCCATATTGTTTTCCACAGTGGCTGCACCAATTTACTTTCCCACCAACAGTGTACAAGGGTTCCCTTTTCTTCACATCTTGATTCTTCACATATTGACATTATTTTGGACCTGAAGTCAGTTGGCTTGATGTCATCATCTGCCTCCAATTACTAGGTGTACTAACTTAAGGCTTGGGATATAACATCACTAAGGTTAAGTTTCTTTATCTGAAGCTGTGAGTTATTAATAGTGCCTATCTCAGAGAATTATTGTGAATATCTAATGGTATGATACATGAAAAGCACTTAGAAGTTTGCTAGCACAAAATGCACGTTCAATAAATATTAGCTATTCTTATTATTTTCTTTCCGCTACCTCCTCGCTCCTCCTTTCATCCAAATAAGCTCCAGTAGTGAAGTATGTAGTACCTCAGAGAATGACAGGAAAATAATATTAAATCTTACCCACCTTTTTTCATACTTCACATCCAGTTCTGTCAGCTCTTTCTTTCACAACATATCCAGAATCTGAGGGCGATAGTTCGAAAGGCTTATTGCAATGATCTTATGACTGTTCTCCCTGCCTCCACCCTTGCCCCACCATAATGAATTCTCAAAGCCAGGAGCTACGAGGTCTTACACAACCCTTCCTTAGTGGCCTCTGACTCACCTCTTACTTCACTCCCCACTGCAACTTCAACTTATTCTTTGAACGTGACAAGAATGCGATTTTTGTCACAGGATTTATACTTGCTGTTACTTCTGCCTGGAAATTCCTTTACCCATGGTTCACAAACCCTTTGTTGTCAAGTCAATGCTAAATATGATTTCATCAGTCTTCCTCAAGAATACAATCTAAATACACCATCTTTCTCTCTTCCCATTACCTACTTTATTTTTTTTCTTTGAACTTATCACATATGATAATTTCATTTTTTATCTCAGTAAAATGTAAGTTCCATGAAGAAAATAAGTAACCTTTTTTTTCTCCCATTGATACATTCTTAGAACTTGCAAAGGTATTTGACATACATTGGTGCTTAATAAATATTTAATGAATGGATTCCTTTGTTGAATAATAAATGCTTAGATTTTGCCAGTTTTTATCCATTGAAGAAGTTAGTGTGATATTTCTTAATGCTTTAAACTACATTGCAATAAAAGAGCACAGATGGGCAGAAAAACTTAGTACATGCATTGCCAGGCACTGTTATAGGCACAGAAAATGTCACAAAATCTATTGAAGACAACACAGATGGAAAGGAAAAACAAATGTTCTTTCATTCAGAGAAGCCTATTTTTGTTTTATGAATGTGAACTCTTCTTGAATTTCTGACAATATAAACTAGATTTTTTTTCCATTTTCTTTTTTTTTGAAAGTTGGTTTCTTGTTTGACTTGTTCTCTCTGTTTTCCCTCTCTTCATTGTCCTCACATATCTAGTGATGATTCGTTGTTCATTCACATAAGTAGTGATCAGCAATAATTAGTAATAATAAACTATCAGTATTAAAAACTGATGGGTTTCCCAATAGAGATCACTCTTTCTCTAGAAAGAAATGCAGTTGTGAATGGAAAAGCCCTGTTGTGATAAGTGGATAAGATGTTTTTACTGTCTATGAACTGTATACACCACTTGAACCAGACTAAAGCGACCCAAAATACCATCTTTTTCTTTTTGTAACCCCATCCTACTTTCTAGGGGACTCCATCCACAAATTCCTCATTTTGCTTTGAGGGCTGGTCTTACTTAGCCATACTCACCCTGTAAGGATACCACAGTACAGCTGTTTTTGTATGGAGAGAAGAGAATCAGCCAATGAGTTACCATTTCAGACACCGTACTGCAGACTAAGGGCTTCTAGGAGCTGTCCAGGGCTATTTTGTTATATCAATATGCATTTCTTCAGCAGCCCTTCTATGTCTGCTTGCTGATTCCTCTGGCTATATTAGATGTGTTATTGATTTGAACAAAAGAGCTCTTTAATTTCCATAATTCTTTGATGTAACGGGTTGACTTTCCTGATTATTTGGGAGGCTATATGTTTATTTAAATTTCATCTTTTCAGCATATCTTTTCAGTAAGAACTTGGAACAAAAGCATTGCACCCCTTCCTTTCAATCAAATATGTGTTGGGTATTTAGTAGTTTCTATACATGTACACACATATAGGTGAAGGATTCATGGTTACTGGTCCAGGTTGCTCCAGCAGAAGATGCAGAAGAAATAACAGATAATGTAGTAGACTAACTGCTATAGAAGTGGTAAATGTGAAATAACATATTTAGCAAACAGAAGGAGTACTAAAACCAGCCTGGGGAGTTGAGATGTTTTTAGAAGAGATGATGCTTACACTGAGTCCTGAAGAATAGGATTTAAACAGGTAGAGAGGGCTAAGTCAAAAAAGCCCAGAAACAAAAGCTTTAAAAAGAGTATTCTAGGTGGGGAATTCTAATGTGATACAACATAATACGATATAACAAAATAACCTATAAAACATTTGCATCTTTAACACCTACTTGCTACAATTAGAATAAAATATTTCCTGGCAAAAGGAAATGGGAGTTTACAAACTAGCCCCTAGATATTCTTACCTTCTCCCTCAATATGGTTTTCCATAATACAGTATTTTTGTTTTCAGTAAGGCAAATTGTTAGGTCCGAGTAATGCTGTAATGTACCTCAAACATTTTTAATGTCAATGTCCAAATAAACGCAGATCCCCTGCTCTTTTGAAAGTCATTTGGCCTTACGATAATGAAAAATAGCAGCTGATTAATTTTTGTAGTTATGTCTCTCATTTTATGACACCCCAGATGCTTCATTTCCCTTCATTTAAACACTACACACATTGCAAAGCATAAACATATTTGTTTTCCAATATGCAATTAAAACTGCGTGAACTCTAGAGACTATAAGCAGTATTATTTGACCTTGTGGTCTGTAGTTACAATATTCACCAACCAAATTACAATAAAACAAATAAGGGTTAATGAAATTGCTTTGCTTCCTTTAAATTTACAGTAAAGTATAGTGCTAATTAAATATGTTTATTTCTACTTCTTTCTCATTTTTTCTCCATTTTGCCCTACATTTACATTGTCCTTTAAAGCTTGATCCAAAATTTTTTCAATTATTTTGCATTACTAACTTCCTTATATGTATATGTATGTTTTTATATAAAACTGTTTTTTTCTCTAGTTTTTCACCAATGTGTATTTCTCATTAATAATAATGCCAGAAACTTGCATTCAGGGATTATGATTTCACATATCATTTTTAAACAACATTTTTGAGATATAGTTGTATACATTGAAAGTATACAGTTTTACAGTTTTTGACATGTGTGTGCCCAAGAAACCATTACCAAAATCTTAATCAGCATATTTATCATTCTTAAAATTTTCCACATTTTCCTTTGTAATCTCTTTCTCCTTCTCCTTTAAGACCAATTCCCTTCCCCCATCCCCAAAGAAACCATGGATGAGCTTTCTACAAACTTTCTATTGGTTCATATGCATTTTCTAACTCATATTTTATATAAATGGAATCATAAATTGTACTTTTGACTAAATCCACTCAACCACATTTATTTTAAAATTCATCCGTGTTGGGATATGTTCCAATAGTTTCTTCATTGTTACTGTTGAATCATATTCAATTTTATAGATATACCACAGCTTGTTTATAAGTTCATTCAACTGATTAATATTTCAGTTGCATCTAGTATCTAGCTATTACAATGAAAGCTGTTGTGATTATTTATATACAAGTCAATATATACATATGCTTCCATTTATCTTGGGTAAATCTTAGGTGTGGAATGTCTAGATCTTGTGGAAAGTATATGTTAACTTTTAAAGAAATGGCCAAGTCTTTTCCAAAGTTACTGTACTATTTTACATTCCTGCCATCAGTTTATGAGAATTTCAGTTCCACCTTATCCTTGCCAACATTTAGAACAGTCTCTTCACTTTTTGCCATTCTAGTATATGTGAAATGGAATCTCATTGTGGTTGCAATTTTCATTTTCTAATGATTATTGATGCTGAGTATCTTTTCATATGCTTACTGACTAAATCTTCTTTGGTAAAGGATTTGTTCAAATCTTTTGCCCATTTATTTTAAATTGGGGTATTTTGAGAGTTCTAGGTGTAAGTCCTTTATAAGTTCCTTTCAAAAAGAATAGATGCTTTGAATTTTAATAAAGTCCAATTTATCAATTTATTTTTTATGGGCCTTATTTTTGGTATCATACTTAAAATGTGTTTGTCTAGCCCAAGGTCACAAAGGTTTTCCCCTATGCATCTTAATGCAAATTTTATACTTAAAGGTTTTACACTTGATCCGTGATTAATTTTGAGTTAATTTTTCTACATGGTATGAAATATGAATCTAAGGGGTTTATTTTGTTTGTCTTGCATATGGTTGGCAAGTGTTCCAGCTACTGAAGTACCTTTTTCCCTTTTTTGTAAAAAAAAAAAAAATCAGTTGCCCATATATGTGCAAGAATAATTCTGGAATCTTTATTCTGTTTTTTTCCACTGATCTGTTTATTAGTCTGTATGCCAATTCTACACTGCCTTGATTATTGCACCATTATAATAAGTACTGAGGTCAGGTAGCCTTAGTCCTCCAACTTTGTTCATCTTTTACAAAATGTTTTGGCTGTTCTAGGTTCTTTGCATTTCTTTGCTAATTTAAGTATAAGCATATTATTAATTTTTTAATAATTAATGAGTAAAAATTAACTATACATAATGTTCATCTAATAACCCCAGGTAAATGCTAAGTAAAAAATAAAATGTAAAGATAGGGGATCACCTACTTTACAGTTCTTTTTGAGTCACTTAAAATACTTTGTTATTTACAGCTGGTTAGTTGACACAATAAATACACTGAATTGGCTCCTTGTATCTAAAATGTATATATATTTTAAATAAATGAAGATTTTCTCTTCTTGAGAGAGTATCTCAGAGCTGGTAAGAATGGTCTATTTCAACTGTGTCTCGAGCCTCTGGGAAGTCAAGAGTTTTGCAGAGGATTAAAACAATACTATTTACAGCAGGCAAGGTTAAGATTCATAGCTGGTGGGCCCTGATCAGTTTTTTTATATTATAGTCATCTTTACCTCCAAACTTCACTCAGTAAAATAGGCTGGATTCCTGGGAGTAGTTCCCTCAGAGCTGCCAAGAGGATGTTTCCTGGGCTGTCATCCTCAGTAAACTGAAACTCACTGCTAGCTAGCTATAAATAAATAAATAGATAAATAAATAAATCTATATTCCTGAAGAAATAAATGAACAAGCCATTACTACTGCTGTATTTACTTTATGCAGTGTAAGTACATCCATATCTCTACTGTTAATATATAATGGAAATCTAATGAGCTTTGATCTTCTGCCATAAGGCACATATTTCTTCATTTTCCACATCATCATCTTAATGAAGTTTATTTTACCTGAAAATCCTGGTAGATGTTGCTCAGTGTCCTTTGATACACTCTATCCAGCTCTGTGAATGTGGCCAGATGATCTTAGTAAGGGTCTTAATTTCCATATCTAAAAATGATAGCTTTATATATGAAGGTACATATTAGGGCCCTGAATATTAAATTCTAAAGTAACTATTAGATATTTGAAAGCAATGGATGTCTAGAATCAGTCAGCACGTTAATAGTTGTATTGAAGACACAGAAACTCTGGCTCAAAAATAATTCAAGAATGCCTGAGCAGGTGGAAGAGTGGATATAGTCAAGGTTGAGTGAGGATATCAGTTATTCCTGAAATACTTATAATTCCTATTTTAAGTTCTACATGCAAGAGAATAACACAGAGATAATGCTATTGAATCTTCTGCATTAGGAACAAAATTTCCAACCTAGGATGCTACCAAATAATCAACCAGAGAAAGGACTGATTAAAATATACTTGCGATTAGGTCTCATTCTTATTGGCCAATGTCCTGTTAACTCTAGAATCCATTTGTGTTCATTTGTGTTTATTAATCTTCATAGAAGGCCATTGCTTTTTTTTTTTAAAGAACTTTTATTGAGATACAGTTAACAGACAATAAACAGCATATATTTAGAGTGTACAATTTGGTATCCCAATCTCCCAATTCATTCCCCCCCAACCCTCCCCGCTTTCCCCACTTGGTGTTCAAGTGTTTGTTCTCTACACCTGTGTCTCTATTTCTGCCTTGCATTTCCTCTTTCATAGTTGTTAGCATTTGCCTTGTGTATTGAGGGGCTCCTATACTGGATGCATATATATATTTATAATTGTTATCTCCTCTTCTTGGATTGATCCCTTGATCTTTATGTAACGTCCTTTCTTATCTCTTGTAACATTTTTCATTTTAAAATCTATTTTATCTGATATGAGTATTGCTACTCCAGCTTTCTTTTGATTTTCATTTGCATGGAATATCTTTTTCCATCCCCTCACTTTCCGTCTGTATGTGTCCCTAGGTCTGAAGTGGGTGTCTTGTAGACAACACATATATGGGTCTTGTTTTTGTATCCATTCAGCCAGTCTGTGTCTTTTGGTTGGTGCATTTAGTCCATTTACATTCAAGGTAATTATCAATATGTATGTTCCTAGTACCATTTTCTTAATTGTTTTGTTGTTGTTGTTGTAGGTCCTTTTCTTCTCTTATGTTCCTGCTTAGAGAAGTTCCTTTAGTATTTGTTGTAGGGCTGGTTTGGTGGTGCTGAATTCTCTTAGCTGTTCCTTGTCTGGAAAGCTTTTGATTTCTCCATCAAATCTGAATGAGATCCTTGCTGGGTAGAGTATTCTTGGTTGTAGGTTCTTCCCTTTCATCACTTGAAATATATCCTGCCACACCCTTCTGACTTGCAGAGTTTCTGCTGAGAAATCAGCTTTCACCCTTATGGGAGTTCCCTTGTATGTTATTTGTTGTTTTTCCCTTGTTGCTTTTAATAACATTTCTCTGTCTTTAATTTTTGTCCACGTGACTAATATATGTCTTGGCGTGTTTCTCCTTGGATTTATCCTGCCTGGGACTCTCTGTGCTTCCTGGACATGGGTAGCTATCTCCTTTCCCATGTTAGGGAAGTTTTCAACTATAATCTCTTCCAATATTTTCTCAGGTCCTTTCTGTCTCTCTTCTCCTTCTGGGACCCCTATAATGTGAATGTTGGTGTGTTTAACATTGTCCCAGAGGTCTCTTAGGCTGTCTTCAGTTCTTTTCATTCTTTTTTCTTTATTCTTTTCTGCATCAGTGATTATCACCATTCTGTCTTCCAGGTCACTTACTCACCCTTCTGCCTCACTTTATCTGCTATTGGTTCCTTTTAGTGTATTTTTCATTTCAGTTATTGTGTTGCATATCTCTGTTTGTTTGCTCTTTACTTCTTCTAGGTCTTTGGTAAACTTTTCAATCTTTGCATCCAGTCTTTTTTCAGAGTCCTGGATCATCTTCACTATCATTATTCTGAATTCTTTTTCTGTAAGGGTGCCTATCTCCTCCTCATTTAGTTGTTTTTCTGGGGCTTTATCCTGTCCCTTCATCTGGTACAAAGTCCTCTGCTTTTTCATTTTCTCTATCTTTCTGTGGCTGTGGTTTTCAGTTCCACAGAAGGAAATACTGCTGAAACTGCTTGATTCTGCCCTCTTGTGGAGGAAGCTATCTAGGAGGCTGGTGGGTGCTTCCTGATGGGAGGGACTGATGGTGGGTAGGGCTGGGTGGGTGGAACTCAGTAAAGCTTTAATCAGATTTGGTGGGTGGAGCTCAGTACAACTTTAATCTGCTTGTCTGCTAATGGTGGGGCTGTGTTCACACCTTGTTGGTTGTTTGGCCTGAGGCTACCTAGCACTGGAGCCCACAGGCTCTTTGGTGGGGCTAATGGCAGACTCTGGGAGGGCTCAAGCCAATGAGCACTTCCCAGAACCCCTGCTGCCAGTGCCCCTGTCTCCTCAGTGAGTCACAGCTGCCCCCCACCCCTGCAGGCAACCCTCCAACACCAGCAGGTAGGTCTGGTTCAGTCTCCTATGGGGTCACTGCTCCTTCCCCCTGGGTCCTGATGAGCACATTTTTTTGTGTGCCCTCGAAGAGTGGAGTCTCCATTTCCCCCAGTCCTGTGGAGGTCCTGCAATCAAATCCGGCTGGCTTTCAGAGTCTGATTCTCTGGGGATTCCTCCTCCCATTGCTGGACTCCCAGGTTGGGAAGCCTGACGTGGGGCTCAGAACCCTCACTTTAGTGAGTGGACTTCTGCAGTATAACTGTTCTCCAGTTTGTGAGTCACCCACCCAGCATTTATGGGATTTGATTTTAACGAGATTGCGCTTCTCCTACCGTCTCATTGCGGCTTCTCCTTTGTCTCTGGATGTGGGGTGTCTTTTTTGGTGAGTTCCAGTGTCTTTTCTGTCAGTGATTGTTCAGTAGTTAGTTGTAATTCTGGTGCTCTTGCAAGAGGGAGTGAGCGCATGTCCTCCTACTTCGCCATCTTAATCTAGAAGGCCATTGCTTTTTACAGAATAGCTTGTGTCCTATGAAAAAAGACATGTAAAAAGTAATCATCCACTTTATACTATCTGGCTATGCTACTATGTTGGCAGAAGAAGGTTAATGACATTCACTTCAACTTCCACACATCCTTAATCATTAACCCTATAGTAACAAATATCTGGTCCAAAGCTATTCTGCAGCCATCTGCTGTCCTCCTAAACCCCTCAAATGATCTTTAGGCAGTCCTGTGATAGCACTTCCTAAATTATTCTCTAACATGATTTCTAGGGTACACTTGTCACATTACTGAGAAAGTTGGTAGCAAGAAATATATTTTCCTGAATAGCAAGCTCAGTAAGAATAAGATGGTTTCAGAACAACTTTCTAGATGATCATGTTTCTGTTAACATGAGGAAAAGTTTGCTTTTTGCAAAATATTGTGATATTGTAATATAATTCTTGCTGTTTTCATTGATGTCACATAACAAGAAGTTGATAAAAATATTTAGTATATATGATAAACAAATTTATTTGCTAAGCAATAATGTAAATTTCACCTTGTAAATTGGTAATAACTCAAAATGTAAAAAGTATTTTACACTCCTGAGCAACATTTTTTTTTTAAACTGTCATTATAATTCAGCTATTTTAAAAAGTTTTCAGTTCCTCAGAAGAATGGGTCAGGGCAATAAAAAAAAGCTCTTTGAAATTTTGGAGCTCTTTACATATTGAGGCATAAAGTGAATTGATGATATTATAACAATTCTTAAAATGTGTTAATTCACCTTTAGACTATTGCAACTTTGTCACTAGCATCATGGAGATTTTTAAAGACACCAGTAAATCTAAATAATCCAGAGACCTCAGAGTCATGAGTTGCTAGTTAAACATGTTAATACTATTCAGAATAAAGCCTTGTTATTTGAAGGAAATGAAGTTAAAATTGTGTTGTCTGCTGATTTTTTTTCCAAAAATTACACTGTAAATAGAAAATTTCAAATTTCCACATATACTTTGTATTGATTGGACTATGTCTGTTTGTAATTATCTTTACATGGGTAAATATCTATTTGAAGCACATAATTAAATCTTTTGTAAGAAAGTGTATATTCACTTTATTCTTAAAATTTCAGTAAATAATATTAAATTGTAGTAGTGTTGCTTTAACTAGACATGGCCTTATTAGCTTTTTAATTTTCTTTCCAGGGAAGACGAAGAAAAATAATTCCACTGAAACTTCAGGAAGGAGAGTAGGTAGGCAGAAATAATTACAGAACTGGAATGTCTCCAGAACACTGGGACTAACATGCTGATTAATTAGAGGAGCATCTTTTACAGCCACAGGTGACTTCAGATGAACCTAATCTATCAGTTCCTGCTTCCCCAAAAGGCCTCTTCTAATTCCTTCCGGAGCGATTGTCACCTGGTAAGATAGGTGATAAATTTTCTTTTCAGTACACTTCAACCTCCAAAATCCACATGAAACTATTCCTCTGAATGCTTAGGCATTCTAAAATTGCTGTCAATATGAAAATGTTATATCCTGTTTTCTGAGGACTGCTGAAGACGGTTACCCACAGGCAGAAGGGATTTGGAGGACCTGGGAGATTCAGACTTTTCTAAGATCAGAGATAATCCTTCTCATGTGTTAAGGAGAATCATTGTAAAGTCATTGCCCTGAATTATATGGTTCAGACACATTTTAACCCTTTCTATGAAAAAAATGTTCATTCATCTAGCTTTCATTTAGAAATTGTACCTTCACCATATCAAAGGTGCTATAGTGTAGGCATTAAAATGTGCAAACCAGGAAGACCAAACTGAAGAACTATTGAAACAAGAAGCATAAATTCATCTTTAGACCCCTTCCCAGCATATTATGTATAAAGTGGTCAATAAGCATTTGTTAAGTGAATGAATCATACGAACTGTGACATGGGAATCTGAGTTTTCAGGATGATATGCTAGGACTTTGTTCTGTCAGACAGAGAAAGATGTTACAGAGCTCTGAAGTTGTTGGAATATTATTAAGTTTCATAAAGTTAGGTAGAAATATTAGACTGTGTCATCAGGTTATGTTCCTAAGCTGTAAATATTCAGGTCTGAGAGACTGAACAACTACCTGTAACAATTTGGAGGACTTGGTAAAACAACTCAACACCTTCACACTGAAAAAATAAGTGAATGAATGAGTAAATTATATCTATATATACCTGATCCAATTGCAAAGGAATACTATCCCCCAAAATATCTACTGCTCTCAAACTCCTGCCTTGAAGATGCCAGGGTTAACAGAATTTCCAAAAATCACTTCATCCTCAGAAACAAAAAAGAAAAAATGTTCCTTCCAATTTATACTTCTCTTACTAAATTGATTTTTATGTGTTAGTCCAGAATACAGCAAATGGACTCTGTCCTTGGACAAGTCACTCTGCCCAAAGGGGTGGTCCTTTGCTTACATTTGTGTTAAGGAGGAATGTAAAGTAGCTGATATAAAATTATAGAAAGTATTTGGATCCAAGCACACATACAGTTGCAAATGATTATAGGACTTCATCAGGAAAAACTGATTGGCTGTATTTTAGAATCTTCACATTTCAAAGTATACATCTTTATTTCATGTGACCAGAAAGCTGTCAGTGCCATTTAGTATACCAAGAAGATTTCAACATCAAATAGAACTCTGTTTTTAATCCCAGATCTGTCACTTGTTAAAAAAAAAAAAAGTAACTTCTTATGGTAGAAAATTTTTATTATTAACTTACTCTGGTATTTTATTTCATTTTACTATTTTATTTTACTTATTGTATTTTAACCTAAAGTAATATAGGCTTAGTTTTGTAATGAGAAACGTGGAAAATGTGAAACCTTGGGGTTGTTATGAAGATTAAACAATACAGCTAATTAAATAATACAGTAGGATTAAATAATACAATATATAAATATAAGCAGTATAATCCCTACCTCATTATGACCTTTATATCACCAGTACCTGCCTTACTAGTACCAAGAATCCAAAAACATGTATTCCTAGAAATTAACATATGAATATGCAATAAAAAATGAAGCCTGGAGTTCCTCCCACCAAATATCCAGGAAGTCAGCCTAAAGAATAGAATGAGGTTCTTAGTATATATAAAATAGGTAACTAACAAGGACCTACTGTATAGCACAGGAAACTCTACTCAATACTCTATGATAACCTAAATGGGAAAAGAGTCTAAAAAAGTGTGTATATATGTATATACACAACTGATTCACTTTGCTGTACTGTAGAACCTAACACAACATTTTAAATCAACTATACTCCAATAAAGTTTTAAAAAAAATAGTGTGGGCTCTACTTTTTATTGAAGATTGACAGAGAGATTATTCATTAACCTTTTAGAAGAACTGACTATATCTCTTTGTGGCCTTTGAATTACATTTTCAACAAAAATCAGAAAATTAACTACCAAAAGAGATATACTATTAAGCTAAAAATTTTAAGGGTTGTTGTGGTTTTCCCTTTTTCTATTATTTTCTGAAGCAGAATTTCACAAGAGACCATGTGGATTAGTACTGGGTTGCCTTTAATTTAACTGCCATATTGATTCAATATAATATTATTTATAAACTATGAATTTACAATCCAGGATTGGCATAAGGCTAAAGAGTAACCAACATAAAAGCAAGTGGTTTCATTTTCTTATAATGTTCACCATACTTTATTTTAAATGCTTCTACAGTGGTCTTTTATCCCTGGGAAGTTTCTAAACATTTTCGAGATTAGCAACCAGATTTTTCTATTTATACTATTTGTTCCTAGTATAGTGCCTGACCTGTAGAAAACACAAGAGATATACATTAAATTTAAAGATTAAAAATGATCATAAGAGGACATAGAGGAGGTTGAGTTCCTCCTCCACACAAAGTAGTTGAATTCAGATCTATTTAAATTATGATTGTAGAATTTGGAGCACTTGTCAGGTATACAAGCTAATAAATTACCCTAAAAGAAGCTATACTGTGACTATCAGAAGCTACACAATAAAGTATAGCCTCATGACCTTGTCTGTTAAAGAAGCCTCCAGAGTTCTTGCTGCATGAAATGGGTGGAGAAGAGAAAAATATCTCAACCTTACAGGCTTTGGAACAAAAATTAAAATGACAAAATATTGTAATAACAACTATGCTTCAGAGTTTCAAACTTGGGCAGAAAGTATCATCCAGAGTAAAGATACTTTGAGTCATGGCCTTAGAGGTATTTGAAATATAACAGACTTTTACATTTGGTTAGACAACCAATTTTTTATGATTACCAACATAGCATATCATAATATCTTTCAGATACTCGTCAGTATAAAGAAAAAAGGAGATGAGGAAACCACATGGCCACCTAATGATGGGTAAGTACCTCATACTCTGAATAGAATGATTTTTTCCTTCCAGTTTTATTGAAATATAATTGACATCTTACACTATAACATTAAGGTGTAGAGCATAATGGCTTGACATATACTGTGAAATGATTACCACAGTAAATTTAGTTAACATCCATCATCACCTTATATAGTTACAAAGAAAGTTGTTTTTTCTGTGATGAGAACTTTTAGGATTTACTTTCTTACCAACTTTCAAATTTATCATCCAGCAGTGTTAACCACAGTCATCATGTTGTGCGTTACATCCCCAGTACCCATTTATCCTATAACTGGAAGTTTATACCTTTTGACCACCTTTACCCAATTCCCCCACTCCCCACCCCTCATCTCCAGAAGCCACAAGTCTGATCTCTTTTTCTATGAGTTAGATTTCTTTAGATTCCATATCTAAAATTAAGGTTACACAGTATTTGTGTTTCTCTGTCTGACTTATTTCACTTATGTAATGTTCTCAAGGTCCATTTCTGTTGTCACAAAAGACAGGATGTCCTTCCTTTTAATGGCTGGATATCCACTATATATACAACTGACACTTAAACCATTCAAAGGTTAGGGGTGCTGACCCTTTGCACAGTTGAAAATTGATGTATAACATATAGTCAGCCCTCCCTGTACTCCGTTTCTCATATCTGCACTCTGCATCTGCAGATTCAACAAAACTCAAGTCATATAATACTGTAGTATTTACTGTTGAAAGAAATCTGAGTATAGGTGAACCCATAATGTTCAGACATTTGTTGTTAAGTAGTCAACTGAATATGCCACAATTTCTTTATCTGTTCATCTCATGATGGACACTTAGGTTGTTTCCTCGTCTTGACCATTGTAAATAATGCTGTAAGAACATAGGGTGCATATATCTCCTAAAAAATTTTTTTGTTTGTTTTCTTTAGGGAAAAAAAAAAAAACCCAAAGTGGAATTACTGTATCATAGAATAGTTCTGTTTTTAATTTTTTGAGGAACTTCTCTACTGTTTTCCATGGTGGCTATAACAATTGACATTCCCACCAACAGTATACAAGGGTTCCTTTTGCTCCACATCCTTACCAGCATTTGTTATTTTTGTCTTCTTGGTAATAGCCATTCCAACAGGCATGAGGTGATATCTCATTGTGGTTTTGATTTGCATTTCCATGATGATTAGTGATGTTGGGCATCTTTTCATGTAGCTGTTGGCCATTTTAATGTATTTTTGGAAAAATGTCTATTCAGGTGCTTTGCTCATTTTTAAATTGGATGATTTGTTTGCTATTCAGTTGTGTGATTTCTTTATATATTTTGGATATTAACTCCTTATCAGATGTGTGGTTTGCAAATATTTTTGCCTATTCAATAGACTGCCTTTTAATGTTGTTGATTGTTACTTTTGCTTTGCAGGAGCTTTTTACTTTGACGTAATCTCATTTGTTTACTTTTATTTTGTTGCTTTTGCTATAGGTGTCATATCCAAAAAGTATTCCCAAGACCTATGTCAAGAAACGTTTTCTCTAAGTTTTCTTCTAGGAATTGAATGGTTTTAGGTCTTATATGTAAGTCTTTAATCCAGTTCAAGTTAATTTTTGTGAGTGGTGAAAGAGAGGGGTCTATAGTCATTCTTTTACATGTGAATATCCTATTTTTCCAGAGTCATTTATTGAAGAGACTGTCTTTTCTCCATTGAGTATTCTTGGCTCCTTTGTCAAATATTAGTTGGCCACATATGCATAAATTTATTTCCAGGCTCTCAATTCTGTTCCATTGGTCTATGTATCTGTTTTTATGTCAGTACCATACTCTTTTGATTGCTATAGCTCTGTAATATAGTTTAAATTTCAGGTATTATGATGCCTCCAGCTATATTCTTTATTCTCAATATTGCTTTGTCTAATCAGGGTCATTTGTGGTTCTACATAAATTCTAGGATTTTTTTCTACTTCTTTAAAAAAATGTTTTTGGAATTGTGATAGGGATTTCAATAAATCTGCTGATGGCTTGAATGGAATGTCTTAAAAAGAAAGCTATTTCATACAAGTGTAAACTGGCAAATTTTAAGAATTTAAATGAAACTTTTAATTTTCAAGTCTTTCAACTTGAGTAGTAAGGAATTAGGATGCTAGGCACTAATAGAAGTATTCTTGTTATTTTGAAATATCATTCAAATAGAACACCTGTAGCATTTTCTGCAAATAGGATTGAATTATACAAGAAATATTCATTTCTCTTCAGAAAAAAAAATAACTTTCCAGAGCAATGCTTTTAACAATCAGGTCCATAATAGTATAAATGGAAAATATTTAGATGTATTTCCATATACTTAAGAAGGTATATGTCTTTCAAGAAATAGACTTCATAATACTAAGTAAAAGGAAAAGAATGCAGATTTCCTTTTTATATTTTCTTATTATCCCTAAATGAGTGAACTATTTCACTATTTTGTTTCTATTAAAATTTTAGCTTTTTTTTTTTTTTGGAGATAGTTGTAGAATCGCATGAGTATAAGAAATAACACAGAGAAGCCCCTATACTATAAATCACAATAAGGATATTGGCATTTTAGAAATCCTTTGACCTTACTCAAGTCCATCAGTTTTACATGTGATGATTGTGTGTGTT
The DNA here is from genome assembly GCF_030028045.1 of Hippopotamus amphibius kiboko. Lineage (NCBI taxonomy): Eukaryota > Metazoa > Chordata > Mammalia > Artiodactyla > Hippopotamidae > Hippopotamus > Hippopotamus amphibius. Next base: position 75,165,362 of record NC_080187.1, read on the forward strand.
TGTGTTTAGTGCTGTGCTATTTTATTACATTTATATTTATGTGACCAGCTTGTAAGTCAAGATATAGAACAGTTTCATCACAAGGACCACACATGTTGCTTTCTTATAATTACAGATGCCTGTCTCCGCTACCACCTCCAACCCTCTTATCTCTATAAGTTTGTCATTTCAAGAATGCTATATAAGCAGAATCAAATAGCATGTAACATTTTGAAGACTGGCTTTTTATACTCAAGATAATTTTCACACTATGTCTATCCAAGCTGTTATGTGTATCAATAGTCTCTCATGATGAGTAGTATTTAAAGACATGGAGGAAAAAAATAAATAAATAAAAAATAAAGACATGGAGGTACTACTGTTTATTTAATCATTCACCCTTTAAACATTCTGGTTGGCATTTCTTACAAATGGAGCTGCTATAAACATTTGTTGACAAATTTTGTGTGAACATAAGATTTCATTTGTTAGAAAAAAATGCCCAGCAGTGCAACTGCTGGATCACATGGGAAGTACATGTTTAGAATTTTTTTAAGAAACTGCAAACTGTATTTTAGAATAGCTGGACCATTTTACATTCCTTGAAGCATTTCATGAATAATCCATTTTCTCCACATCTTTACCAGCATGTGGTGTTTCCACAATTCTTTTTTTTTCAATTTTAGTTATTTTTGTAGGAGGTATTGATATCTCATTTTTTACCTTAATTTGAATTTCCTTTATGGAAAATGTCATTGAACATATTTTTATGGGCTTATTTTCCACCTATGTACGCTCTTCAGTGAAATGTTTGTCCATTTATTTTACCCATTTTTTTCCATCATATTTTTGTTTTTGTTTTGTGTTTTTACTAAGTTTTGAGAGTCTTTATATATTCTAGGTGCAATTCCTTTGTCAAATATGTATTTTGAAAATATTTTCTTCCAGTACCTAGTTTATCCTTTTATTCTCTTCACAGGGTCTTTAACGAAGCAAAAGTTTTTTTTTTTTTTTTCTTTTTCATTTTGATGTAGTTTAATTTGTCAACTTTTCCTTTTATGGACTGTTTTTAATTTCAATTCTAAGAATTTTTCACCTAGCCTTAGGTCCCAAAGATTTTTCCACAGTTTTTATCTAAACATTTTATAGTTCTACATTTTAGTTAAATTGTTATTTAAATTGTTTACAGGCATAAAATTTAAGTTGAGACTAGTTTAGACACTCAGTTGCTTCAGCATCATTTGTTGAAAAGGTGCTCCTTCCTTTATTGAATTGCTGTGGTACAGTTATAAAAGAAAATCAGTTGGACAAATATATGTTAGTCAACTTTTGGGTTCTTTATTTTTCTCCTTTGTTCTTTTTGTCTGTTTCCCCAGCAGTACCACATTGTCTTGGTTGCTGTAGCTATGTCACAAGCCTTAATGTTGGGTAGAGAAATTTCTCCCATTATATTCTTCTTTTGTCAAAATTATTTGACCAATTCCAGGGCGTATACCTTCCACACAAGTTTTAAAATAAGTTTGTCTTTGTCTAAAAAATATATTGCTAAGAGTCTGGTAGAAATTGCATTAAACATATGGATCAACTTGGAAATAATTAAGATCATTACTCTGCTAAATTTTCTAATCCATTAACACTGTCTCTCTCCATTGAATTAGAGCTTCTTTGATTTCTTTAATTCACATTTCAGAATGTTCATACTACACATGAGGTACATATTTTCCTAAGTTTATACCCAGGCCATTTTCTTCAGAGGAATTGATATTTTTACATGTTTAATGTTGGTTATTAGTCTATAGAAAGGCAATTAAGTTCTGCATTTTGTCATACTGTCCTGCAAACTTGCCAAACTTAGTTATTACTTTTAAGAAGGTTTTTTTTTTTTTCTTTATAGATCTTGGAATTTTCTAATGAGATAACTAACTGCATATGCAGGTGATATGATTTTTTTTTTTTTTTACTTTCCAATATACATCCTTTTTCTTTTACTTGCTTTAGTTCTGTAAATAAAACTTCCAGTGTTATGCCGAATGTATTGTTGAGAGTAGATATCCTAGAATGATTCCAATCTAAGAAAATGTTCAGCATTTCACCACTAAATATGATGTTCACTGTAAATAATCCTATTAACTTTGAGAAATTCTCCTTATTCTTGACACATTGATTTTCTTTACTTTTTTTTTCAGGTTTAATTTTATTGATTTCTATTATTATTTCTTTCTTTATCTGTACATTTGCATTTGCTTTGTTCTTTTTCTAGCCTCTGGAAATAGGAAATTAGATTATTGATTTAAGATATTTCCTCTCTTTCTAATGTAAGTCTTAAATGACACAAATTTCCAAGTATAATTCCTGATTCATCTATTTATCCTTTCAGTTTTATCTGTTTTTGCTTCATATATTTTTGAGGTCTGTTGTTCAGTGCATACACATTTAAGATTACTGTATTTCTTTGATAGATTGACCACTTTATCATTGTAAAATGTACTTCCCTATCCTTGGTAATTTTCTTTGTTATGAAGTAAATTTTATCTCATGTTAACATAGCCACTCCTGCTTACTTTTGATTAAAGATTTTATAGTATATTTTTTACCATTATTTTCACCCTACTTATACAAATATCCTTGAAATGGGTTTCTTGTATACAATGTATAGGTCATGTGCTTTTTCCACCTGTTGAGGTCTGTCTTTTAATCAATATATTTAAATAATTTACATTTAATGTTATTGCTATGTTAAGATTTAATTTTGCTGTTTTATGGTTTTTTCTGCTTAGTATCTCTGTATTTTTGTTTTTGTTTTCTTTTTCATGCTTTTCTGTCACTTAAATATTTTTTACAATATCATTTTTATTTATCTCCAGTATGCTTGAATATATCTCCTTACATAGTTTTTTAGTGCTTCCTCTAGTATTATGTGATATATAAATAATTTAGCACATCTATGATAATGCTATTTTACCAATTTGACTGAAGTGTAGAAACCTTACCTCCCTTTACATCTCTTTGCCCTCTCCATTTATAAAAAAAGGCTTAAATATTTTCTATACATATTAGATAATATTAGACAGTCTTATAATTTTTGCTTGAAACATGATTTAGAAATCTCAAGAAAAGGAAAATCTATTGTAATGTCCATATATATATATTTCTATTTTTATCACTATTTCTTCCTTCCTGATGTTACAAAGTTTCTTCTTTTATTATTTCCATTGTGTTTGTGGAACATCTTTTAGAAATTCTTTAGGATATGTCTGCTGACCTAAAAAAAAAAATTTTGTTTTCCTTAACCTGAGAATAGCATGATATTCACTCATACCCAAATGCTATTTTTCCAAGTATAAAATTCTGAATTGACAGTTCTTTTCTTTCAGCACTTGTAAAAATGCTGTTTACTTCCTTTTGGTATCTATAGTTTCTTTTTTCTCTTTTAAATTTATTTTATTGAAGTATAGTTGATTTACAATGTTTTGTAGTTTCTGCTGTACACCAAAATAATTCAGTTATATATACATATACATATATATTCTTTTTCATATTCTTTTCCATTGTGGTTTATTATAGGATATTATAGTTCCCTGTGTTATACAGTAGGACCTTGTTGTTCTGCCATCTATGATTTCTGATGAGAAATCAAGCCAGATCTGAATTTTTTCATCTCAATAAATAAAAGAGTTGTTTCTCTTTAGCTGCTTGCACTAGATTTGCTGTCTTCAGTTTCCACAAGATTGGCTACGACATGTCTTGTAATTTATTTTTCTTGGTTTATCCTGTTTGAATTTTAGGTTTATGTCTTTTGCCAAATTAGGGAAAATCAGCAGTTATTTCTTCAAATATTTTTTAGCCTACCATTCTGTGACTCAGCTGCTGTGATTGACATAGACATAGATGTAGATTGTAAATATAGAGATTATAGTACCACAGGTCCCTGAAGCTCGTCTTTTTTCTCTGTTTTCTCTCTCTTAGTCAGATTGTGTAACTCAATTATTCTAGCTGCATGTTCATTGACTCTGTTATTCTTTCCATTTTGCTCTTTAGCCCATTCATTTATTTATTATTGTCTTACTTTTCTCTACTGAAATCCATTTTATTCTTTTTAAAAGTTTTTTGAGTTAAATTCATATACCATAAAATTAACCATTTAACCATATTAAATTTTGCAATTCAGTGACTTTAGTATGTTCACGTGTTGTGTGTTCATCAATGCTCTGATTCCTGAGCATTTTCATAACCCTTATGATACTGTAATTTATAACAAAAAAATGTATATTTGATCTTTGTCCCCATCTGTGGCACAAAGCTTCTAAAACCCTTGGAATTTTCTAAGTGATGAGAGTGGTAAATATATCTTTGTTAGGTTAATGAGGTTATATTTGGAATGCACTTGAGGGGCTGCTTGTCTTTGAAGCCAATCTGTAAGATTAGAGAGGTGCAACTTTCAGTCTCCCAAACCCTCCCACCTCACCTCAAGTGAAGGGGGAAGGGCTAGAGGTTGAATCAACTGCCAAGGGCCAATGATTTAATCAACCATGCCCATGTAATAAAATATCTTTTAAAATATAAAAGAACAGTGTTCAGAGACCTTCTGGATTGAAGAACAAGTGGAGATTCAGGGAGAGTGGGCATGGAAGTTCTATGCCCTTTTCCCATACCTTGCCCTCTGCATCTATTCCATTTGGCTTTTCCAGTTAAATGTTTCTCTGAGTTCTGTGAGTTGCTCTAGCAAATTAATCTTACTGACAAGAGGGTCATGGGAACCTCTTACTTACAACCAGTTGGTCAGAGGCACAGGTAACAACTTGAACTTGTAATTGGTGTCTGAAATGAAGGAAGGTTTTGTGGCACTGAGCCCATAACCTGTGGAATCTGATGCTATCTCCAGGTACATAGTGTCAGAACTGGTTCAAATTCTAGGATACACAGCTAGTATCAAAGAATTATTGGTGGTGGTGAGAAGTTGAGGGAAAACTTCTCTAACACATTGGAATTGGTCCAGAAGCTAAATAACCCCCAAAAGAAAACCTACAACTTCCCACCATCCCTTGAACAACCAATAATTTATTTTCTGTCTCCATGAATTTGTGTAATCTTGAAATTTCAGGTAAATGGACTCACACAACAGGAAGCTTTTTCTTTCTTGTTTATTTCATTTGGCATAGTGTTTTCTAGGTTCATTCATTTTGTAGCATGAGCCATGCTCCACACCTTTTTATGGTCGGACAATATTCTAATATTCTAATGTATGGATATACCATATTCGTTTATCTGTTCATCAGCAGATGGACATTTGTGTTTTTTCCACCTTTTGGCTATTGTAAATAATGCTGTTGTAAACACCAGTGTATAAATATTTGAGTGGACATATATTTTAATTCTCCTGGGTAAAAACCTAGAAGCAGAATTGTTGGGTCTTATGCTAACTCTGTCTCACTTTTAAGGAAATGCTAAATTATTTACTACACTGCTGTACCATTTTACATTCCTGCCATTAGTCTATGAGAGTGCTAACTTGTCTACATCCTTACCAACAATTGTTATCATTATTTTTACAGTCATCCTAGTCAGAGTGAAACAGTCTAATTACAAATTAGATTTGGATTTTCCTATTGATTAATGATGATGAGCATCTTTGCCTATTTACAGAGAAAGGTTGGTGCTGACTCTTCTTTAAATGATTGGTAGAATTCACCAGTGACAACATCTAGTCCTGGGCTTTTCTTTGATCAAAGGGTTTTAATTAATAATTCAATCTCTTTTTATAGATATATTCATATTATCTATTATTATATGAATCAGTTTGGGTATTTTGTGTGTCTCTAGGAATTTTTCCATTTCATTTAAGTTAGTTAGTGTGCTTGATGGTGCCCCCAGGTCTCTTAGAATGTGTTCACTTATCTTCATGTTTTTTCTGTTTCTCAGATCCGTTTACTTGAAATAATTTATCTTGAAGTTCACTAAATCTTTATTCTACCTGCTCATATCTTCTGTTGAATTCCTAGTAAATTTTTATTCCATTTATTGTACTTCCCATATTTAAAATGGATATATATATACATATATATATCCATTTTATAATTCCTTTCTTCTTATTGATATTTTCTATTTGGGGAGACATTATTATCTTGGTCTCTTTTCATTCTTTGGACATGGTTTCCATTAATTCTTTGAAGATATTTGTTTTAAAGTTTTTACTAGTAAGCTTAATGTCTCAGCTTCCTCATACATAGTTTCTACTGATTGTTTTATTTCCTGTATATAGACCATGCAACAATAGAACCTCAGGGTTCTGTTGTTGCTGAAAATTGGACTTTTTGTATATTATGGTGTGTAAACTCTGGTAATCATATTTCCCTTCCTCCTTTTCATAGTTTATTGTTACTGTTTGTTGGAGTTGTTGCTATTTGTTTGTTTAGTGGCTTTCCTGACCTAACTTTACAAAGCCTATATTTCTGTTGTTTGCAACTTCTGGAGTTTCTATTTTATTAATCTTAATGATCAGCCAATAAATAGAAAAAAAGATTTTCTTAAATTTCTGGGACCAAAATATGTCCCAGTCTTTTAATAAGAGCTCTATGTATTTGAGCACACTTCAACACACAGTGAGGCAGTTTACAACTCTATAGCTTTCACTTCCCACTGCACATTGCCTCAAGGTCATTCAAGGAAATAGTAGCCATCAATGATGCTAAAGCTGAGAATCTCATTAATGTGAAAGACATCTGTGAATATATATCTCTAGGTGGATAGCATGTATAAATAAATACAGAATTAGGTTTTTCTGCAAGGACAGGGACCAACTATGTTAGCAACCATTTTCTCTGGGTGGTGTTTCAAGGTAACTTAAACTTTCTTTCTGGCTCTTTTTGTATTGTTTACATTTAATGATAAAACAAATAGAATATTTAACAAAGAACAGTATATTCTTTTGAGACAATTTTTTAAATTATCTTTACAATTGGTTTTCATCACTTAGACACCCTTTTTCACTGTGATTATAAACCAATGAGTTTTTAATGCTTTGTATGGACAGATAATGCCTATAAGGATATATCAGGAGGTGCATTAGTACATTGTGTTATGGTGACTAGGGGAGAATATGATAGGTTACTTTGGTTTATAGGATAACTGGCTAGGTTTCTTCCAATTGACATAAAAACTCCAGTGAGTTTTCAAAAACTTTAACCCAAGTACTCTTACAAACCCGTCCTTAAAGTATAATACTTATGTAATTTATATCACTGGTTAGAAAGCAGCTCTAAGAAAAAATAAAAATGATAGTTTGTATAAAACTACAAATTTTAATGGGTGGAATGCCTTCAGAATTATTTCCCCAAATCTAATTGTATTGTATACGTGTGCACCCAAAGAAGAAAATGTATTTTGTTCCAAAGTCACACATAGTAATTTAACAGTCTACAATTGACCTGATAAAACCACTTAGAATGGCCAAGGATATTACAAGTAATGTAAATTCTCAGCATAATGGGTGCTCACAATAAAATTACTCAAGCAAGCAATTGGTCAGATCTTACTAGGAGAACACCTATCTATTCAGAAACATATTTAAGTAACAATCCAGAGCATGTCACTGTTTCCCTACACTGACAACAACAAAGAAAGAGATCAGCTTCTAATCCAGATTTTATCAATGGCTTGTTTGATAATTACACATATCCTGGTGCAATTTGCTCACTTATTTCATTTTACTAATTAAGGGGAGTATGGGATAAATAAGATATTATGATTCAAAGTAAGTATCTTGAGACATTTTAAAGATAAAAAGCACAACAGTATATTTAATTGAAAGTCATTAAGCACATTTTTTTTTAAGTGTATGGTAAAACAAGTCTATGGTAAAGCCCTTTTTCACCGCTATTACCTGTGGTAGAAAACATTAGTTTTTCCAATTTATCTATTGAGAGTTTTGGAGTCATATCTCACTGCAGCATGTGGATTTTATCAGGGTTTTTTTTTTTTTTTTTTTTACTATTGTTTCCTCTAGAGGAATACGAGTAGTACAAATCAAGAAATATGCAAAATTGGCTCTTGAATAACTTATATACATAATAATGTAAATTTCTAATGATTTATAGAAACATTTTAGATTCTAAACCTTTCCTAATTATTCTTGTCTGAGCCTCTTTTTTTAATGTTTCTATTGAGTTTTGTATTCATTCTTCATTCCTTTTTTCTTGATGACCTCAGAACTTGAGCTTCTTTCCTTTTATGCCTTCACACTTCTCCAGAATCTTCTTACGTATTTTTATGTCAAGAAACAAGTGGATCTGTGTGTGTGTGTATGTCTGTCGAATTTATTTGGAATAAGCAAAGAAAACATAATTCTGTTGTTTATACATCTCCTTTTCCCTTTGTACTTTATTTCTTTAACTAAAAACACAATTTAATTGACACTATTACATTCTTTCCCACACCTCAGCTGTTTTTGTTCTTCCCAAAGTATCTTTAGAGATGTTATGCTATATGTGAAGGAATACTAACTAGCTTGAGAGTTGAAGGCGTAAGATTCTGTTGTTGTACATTTAGTTACATGAAAGCTGTAGTAAAGAGACTTGCATCATGGTAATGAGTAAATTCTCTTTGTTTTTCTCCCTTCTTTCTACTCATTATCTAGTTTTTTGAGATTTTTATTAAAATATAGTTGATTTGCAATGTGTTTCAGGTGTGCAGCAAAGTGATTCAGTTATATACATTTTTTTAGATTTTTTTCCATTATAGGTTATTACAAGATATTAAATATAGTTCACTGTACTATACAGTAGGTCCTAGTAGTGTGTAATTACCAAACAGAAGTAGACTCATGGACATAGAAAACATATTTATGGTTACCAATGGGAAAAGTGCAGGGAGGGATAAGTTAGGAGTTTGGGATTAAAATATACACACTACTATATTTACTCTTTATCTAGTTGATATATGACAAACATTTAAAATGGCTGGTAATAAAATTCAGTAATTTATATTAAAAATCAAAATGTTTAATATTTATAAAATTACCCCATTGCTTTGATTTTTAAGTAAACCAATAGAGGAAGATAAATACTAAAATTGCATCAAAGTTATATGAACTTATCAGCAAGCAAAATCTTGTGAATAATAAACAGTTAATATTTCAGTGGGTTCACATGCCAGTATGTGAATGGTTTAAAACTCCAAAGATCTTTTCACATCAGCCTCCTCTCTTAATTGTCATGTTACAAAGAACATGTAAAAGACATGGCAATGGAAAATAAGAAAAAGAAAGCAGTGTACAACTTCTAAAATGCTGTTAGGAGTATAGATATACTTGATATTCTTCAGAATTGAGGTGTTGGGACAAGCATGATTTTTACTCACCTGAAATAGATAATTCAAATAAGAATGTTAAATTATTTGAGCAAATGTTTTGGGGAAAGATTTGGAGTGTGGGACATTGACATCTATTTTCATCAAAACAAAAACAGGTGTTTATACAATCTTCAAACTCTAGGAGATGGGTACTAGCTAATGGTTTAATTTAAACTTGCTATAGGAAACTATCTTGAAACTGAGTATGGGACTGATTTATAAGTTTCTTTTAGCTAAAATTCTCTGATTCAAAGACAAAAATTGAATGCTTACTTACTGATGAAAAATAGGCACCAGAAAAAACAAAATTTACCAAGTCTCTGAACTCACTCATAGGCACATAAATACCTACTGTGATTAATATAAAGGTGAAACATCTCTGAATGTACCTAAGAGATTAAAATGTGTAGCAGACATAATTGCCAAAGGGTTTCACTTAATTCATATAAATTAATATAATTATTCTGAGGGAGAAAAATAGTAGCCTATTGCTTTTGTCAAGAAGGTCAAAGCAGACCACTTTCTACCTAAAGAATAATGCTAATCAATAATAGTGATGTAATTCTGACACAGACTGGGAGGAGAACTAAGAACTAGCTGAGGTTTTAACTTGGAAGAATCACAACAAAAGCTGAACATCTACACAGTAGGTTTTTTTTAAGTTATATTGTGATAATTGACATACAGCACTATATAAGGTGTACATCATAATGACTTGATATATGTATACTGCAAATGATTATCATAAGTTTAGTTAATATTCATCACCTCACATAGTTACAAAACAGTTTTTTTTCCTTGTGATGGGGATTTTTAGGATTTACTCTCAGAAACTTTAAATATACCATACAGCAGTGTTAACTATAGTCCTCATTTTGTACATCCCACTTGCAGTATTTATTTATCTTATAACACGGAGTTTGTACTTTTTAACTGCCTTCACCAAATTTCCCCACAACCGTCACTCCCCAGCTTTGGCAAACATATGTATCTCTTTTACTATGAACTTTGTTGTTTTAGATTCCACATCTAAGTGAGATCATACAGTATTTGTCTTACTCTGACTTAGTGCACTTACATAATGCCCTCAAGGTCTATTCATATTGTCACAAATTGCAGGATTTCCTTATTAATGCTTCAATGAACATGGAAATGTAGATATCTCTATGAGATCTTTATTTCAATATATTTGGATATATATTCAGAAGTGGGATTGCTGGATAATATGGTAGTTCAATTTTTAATTTCTCGAGGAACCTCAGTACTGTTTTCCATAATGGTTGTACCAATTGACATTACCACCAATGGTGCACGAGGGTTCCTTTTTCTCCATATTCTCACCAATATTTGTAATCTCTCATTTTAATGATAGCCATTCTAACAGACATGAAGTAATATCTCATTGTGGTTTTCATTGATATTTCACTAATGATCAGTGATGTTACTTTTTACATACCTGTTGGCTATTTTTGTCTTCTTTGGAACAATATTATTCAGGTCCTTTGCCCATTTTTTCTTTATTTGTTTTTATGCTATTCATTTCTATGAGTTTTATAATATAGATATTAATCCCTTATCAGATAAGATTTGCAAATATTTTCTCTTATTCCATAGGTTGCTTTTCCAATTTGTTGATTCTTTTGCTGGACAGAATCGTTTTAGCTTGATGTATTCCCACTTGTTGATTTTAGATTTTGTTGCTTGTGCTTTAGGTGTCACATTTAAAAAATTGTTTCCAAGACCCCAGTCAAGAAAATTTTCTCTATATTTTCTTCTAGGAGTTTTATGGTTTCAGGTCTTACATTTAAATCTTAATCCATTTTGAGTTAATTTTGTGTGTGGTGAAAGACAGGGGTCTAGTTTCATTCTTTTACAAGTGAATATCCAATTTTCCCAGCATCATTTATTGAAGAGACTGTCTTTTCTCATTGGCTATTCTTGACTCCCTTGTCAAAAAAGCAGTTGACTATATATGCATGAGTTTATTTCTGGGCTCTCGATTCTGTTTTATTGGTCTAGGTGTCTATTTTTATGCAGTGCCATACTGCTTACTATAGCTTTGCAATACAGTTTGAAATCAGGAGGTCTAATACCTTCTGCTTTGTTCTTTTTTGGGGGGATTACTTTGGTTATTTGGAGTCTTTTGTGGTTTCGCATGAATTTTAGGATTTTTTTTTCTACTTCTGTGAAAAACGACATTGAAATTTAGATTCAGTGTAATCCCTATTAATAGATGGCTGTGTATAATATAGACATTTTAACAATATTAATTCTCCTAATCCATGACACAAGATGTCTTTGCATTTTGTGTGTGTGTTCTTCTATGTCATTTATCAATGTTTCATAGTTTTCAGTGTGGACATCTTTACCTCCTTGGTTTAGTTGAAGTATTTATTCTTTCGATGTCTCTGTAAATGAGATCACTTTATTTCTTATTCAGATAATTTGTTTTAGTGTATAGGAATGCTACTGATTTTTTTAAAGTCTTTATTGAATTTGTTACAGTATTGCTTCTGTTTTATGTTTTATTATTTTGGCCATGAGGCATGTGGGATCTTAGCTCCCCAAGCTGGGATAGAACCCACATCCCCCTGCCTTGGAAGGCAAAGTCTTAACCACTGGACTGCCAGGGAAGTCCCATGAATGCTACCGATTTTTATATGTTGGTTTTGTATGCTGCAACCTTACTAAATTTGTTGACTAGTACTAGCAGGTTTTTGGTGGAGTCTAAAATTTTCTGTATATAAAATCACGTTGTCTGCAGATAGAGACAATTTTACTTCTTTCTTTCCAATTCTGAAGCCTAACTAGTACAATATTGAATAAGAGTGGTAAGAGTAGACACTTCTGTCTTGTTCCTGATCTTAGAGAGAAGGCTTTCAACATTTTACTGGTGAGTGTTGTTAGCTGTGGGCTTGTCTTCTATGGCCTTCTTTATGTTGAGGTATGTTTCTTCTGTATCTAATTGGTTGAGAGTTCTTATCATGAATTGATATAGAATTTTGTGAAATGCTTTTTCTGCATGCATTGAGATAATCATATAAATTTTATCTTTCCTTCTATGGATGTGGTGTATCACATTTACTGATTTGCTTATGTTGAACTATCCTTACATCCCAAGCATGAATGTCACTTCAATACAGTGTATGATGCTTTTGGTGTGCTGCTGAATTCAGGATGCTAATACTTTGTTCAGAATTTTTGTATCTATATTCATGAAAAATATTGGCCTGTAGTTTTCTTTCCCTGTAATGTCTTATCTGACATTGGTATCAGGGTAATGCTGACCTTGTAAAATGAGTTTGGGAGTGTACCCTCTTCTTTGATATTCTGGGAGAGTTTCAGAAAGATTGGCATTAATTCTCCTTTAAATGTTTGGTAGAATTCACTAGCAAAACCATTTGTTCCTGGATGTTTTGTGTTTGGAGGTTTGTAATTCCTGATTTGGTCTCCTTACTAGTAATTGGTCTATTCAGACTTTCTGTTTCTGCCTGACTCAGTCTTGGTAGGTTATATGTTTCTAAGAATTTCTAGGTTTATAAAATTTCTAAGTTGTCCAGTTTGTTGGCATATAGTTGTTCATAGTAACCTATATTATCCTTTGCATGTCTGTGATATTGGTTATAATGTCTCTTCTTTCATTTATAATGTTGTTGATTTGTGTCCTCTCTTTTTTTCTTGGTTAAAGATTTGTTGATTATGTTTATCTTTTCAAAGAATCAACTCTTGGTTGTTTTTTTTTTTTATATATATATATCATTTCTGTTGTTTTCCTATTCTCTATTTCAATTTTTTTCCTGCTCTTATGTTTAACATTTTTCCATCTCTTAAATTTCAGCTTTAGTTTGTTCTTTTTTTTGTTGTTGTTCCATGAGGTGTAAAGTTAGGTTGTTTGAGGTATTTCTGTGTTATTCTGTTTGCTTGTTTGGGTTTTGTTTTGTTTTTTGTTTTTTTCATGTTTATGTTGGTTGTTATAAACATCCCTCCTAAAACTGCTCTTGCTGCATAAGTTTTGGTATGTTGTATTTCTATTTTCATTTGTCTCAAGTATTTTTGAAATTTCCCCTTAATTTCTTTTGATGTCCATTGGTTGTTCAGCAGAGTGTTGTTTAATTCTGATGTATTCATGAGTTTTCCGGTTTTCCTCCTATTATTGATTTCTTGTTTCATTCTGTTGTGGTCAGAGAAGATACTTGGTATGATTTTAATCTTCTTAAATTTGTGAAGACATGTTTTGTGGCCTAACATGTGATCTATCCTAGCAAATGTTCCATGTGGGCTTAAAAAGCATGTGTATCCTGCTGTTGTTAGGTAAAATATTCTGTATATGTTTGTTATATTTGGTATATTTGGTTCATTTGGTTTATAGTATTGTTCATATCTGTGGGGGGGGGTTATTCTCTGTCTGAATGATCTATCCATTTTTGAGAATGGAGGATTAAATTACCCAATATTATTGTATTGATGTTTATTTCTCTTGTTAGTTCTGTTAGTATCTGCTTTCTGTATTTAGATGCTCCAATGTTGACTGTATATTTACCATTGTTATAACTTCTTGACGGATTGACCCCTGTATCATTACATAATGATCTTCTTTGTCACTTTCAAAAGTTGTTTTTAATTTAAAGTCTATTTTGTCTGATATAAATGTAGCTACCCCTGCTTTTTTTGGTTACAAATTTGCTTGAAATACCTTTTTCCATCCCTTCAATTTCAGTCTATGTGCATCTTTAAAGTTAACATGAGTTTCTTATATGCAGCATATTGTTAGATCTTGGTTTTTCAATTCATTCAGTCACTCTTCCTTTTGGAGAAAGTCCATTAACTTTTTTTTAATTTTTATTTTATATTGCATAGTTGATTAACAATGTTGTGTTTGTTTCAGGTGTACAGCAAAGTGATTCAGTTATACATATACATGTATCCATTCTTTTTCAAATTCTTTTCTCATTTAGGTTATTACAGAATATTGAGCAGCATTCCCTGTGCTATATGTAGGTCCCTGTTGGTTATCTATTTTAAATATAACAGTGCATGCACATCAATCCCAAACTCCCATACTATCGTTCCCCTCACTCTTACCCCCAGTAACCATAAGTTCATTCTCTAAGTCTGTAAGTCTGTTTGTTTTGTAAATAAGTTCATTTGTATATTTTTTTAGATTCCACATATAAGTGATATCATATGATATTTGTCAGACTTACTTCACTTAGTATGACAATCACTAGGTCCATCCATGTTGCTGCAAATGGCATTATTTCATTCTTTTTAATGGCTGAGTAATATTCCATTGTATATATGTACCACCTCTTCTTTAACCATTCATCTGTTTATTGACAGATTGCTTCCATGTCTTGGCTATTGAAAACAACACTGCAATGAACATTGGGGTTCATGTATCCTTTTAAACCATGTTTTTAAAGTAATTATTGATAATAAAGGACTTACTATTGCCATTTGTAAATTGTTCTCTGTTTTGTAAGTTGATTGTTCCTTGCTTCTTATCCTGCTATCCTCTTTCATAATATGATGACTTTTGGTATCAATATGCTTTGGCTTCTTTATCAGGTTCTTGACTCCTTTAGGTTTTTCTTTTGTAATTACCATGTGGTTTACGTAAAATATATTTAAATTACAACACCTTAGTTTAAACTGGTAACATCTTAAATAGTATTTCTAAACTTTACATTTTTACTACCATACCCCCTTACACTTCACATTATTATTAGTTTATATATTATATACCCAATAATAAATTATTGCAGTTATAATTATTTTAATACACTTATTTTTTTAACTTTTAAACTAGAGTTTTAAGTGAATTATGCACCAAAGTTATTATATTAGAGATCTGATTTGATTATATATCCATTACTGGTGAGTTTTACTCTACCTTCATAGGTTTTTATAATGTTAATTGATGTTCTTTTATTTCTGCTTGAAGAACTCCCTTCAGCATTTCCTGCAAGGCAGATCTAGAGTTGATAAACTCCCCCACCTTTTGTTACAGTGTTATCTTTCCTTCATTTCTGAAGGGCAATTTTGCTGGGTATAGTATTCTTGGTTGACATGTTTTTGTCTCTGTTTTAGTATTTTGAATGTATCATCTACTCTCTCCTGGCCTGGTTCCTTGCCAAAGTGAGGCTACAGGATAGGATCCACAGTTGCCTGGATTTTCTGGTCAAGCTTCCTCGATGTTCAGGACCAGGTACTATACTCACCCAAGGATGGGGCTATGAATTAGCTTCCCTGCCTGGACAGAGAGGCAAACCATGGTCCAAGGCTAGCAAGGCTCTTGGTTTGGCATCCAAAATCAGGCACACCTATGTCCCACCAAGTTCTCTGGTCAGTACACCACTGTCTTGGTTATTCAGATGAGTAGAGCTGCTAGTAGCATTTCTACTTGGGTGTTGTTAGGTACTATAAACCACACCCCTCTTCTCAATCACATTGATTCACAGTGGTCAAGCCCTTGAGATTTGCCGGTGATCCCTGTGAGGTACAACTAGAGCGGGCCTCCTGGAAAACAACATGTGATGCTGGGGGAATTGTATGTCCACCCTGGGCTCTCTTTTTCCCACTGGAGTAATCAGTCTCAGGGGGCACTCTCCATGCAGTGATGCACTGGTCTGGGGAGGGGAAATGGAGTTAGAGTCTGGCTGTTTCTCTTACCCTTCTAATAATGCAGCACCTCTCAGACTCTGTGGCACAGGGTGGTATTTCAGCCTTACCTCCATGTTCCTAGATTTTCACAGTGGTGTCGTGGATGAATATTTGTTAGTAGGTCTTCTTGTGAGGGAGAGTGAAATCAGAAATGACGTTACCATTTTAGTGATGTCACTCCACAGTGTTACAATTAATTTTAATATATGATTTTTTAATGTATCTTATAATTTACTATTGGAAGATGGAATTCAGAATTTTTATTCATATACATGAATAAGTAGATGCTGAAATAAGGATATATAGGTACATATGTATGTGCATTTATGCTCGTGTATATATGTGTGTACATGTCTGTAATTGTAATATCTAACTAGATGAAATCAAAACAGTTTCTTCTTATATGGCTTTGTCTCAGTTTCACAATATAGACCTTCTGTGATTTTTACCTAAATTTTTCTTTTGACTTTTTACTGTAAAATAATGTACAGATACAGAAATCTACACAAAAATGAATAGCTAGTGAAACATTATAAAATGAACACATCTGTAATCATTACTCTGCCTAGGAACAGTGTCAAGCAACTCAGAATCCCTTCTTTGTGCAAATATCAATCACACATTCTTCAATTGCTCAAAAGTAAATACTATCCTGACTTAACTAGTAATCACTTCCTGGCATTTCTTTTTGAATTCATCACCTAAATGTATGTTTCTAGGTATTATAGTTTTGTTTTGCCTCTTTACTATCTTGGTAATTTGTTTCTTTTGACCTAAAGATTTCCAACCCTTTACTTTCCTTATGATTTTTATCTGTTTAAGGTATTAGGCCATTTAATCTAGAATTTCTCACAGTCTGGGTTTTGGTCATTGTGTATTCATGGTGCATGTTAGCAATTTATTCACTCATCTTTAATTACTGAAAATTGGCAATGGACCCAATGGCATGACCAGAATCAAGTGCAGTCGCTTTGGCAAGGACATAGATTCACTTATGCTCCTTCCATAGGGGAACATGTCTGGATTGTCACTCTCTTTGGATGTTAAAATGCATAGGGGCTCAATGCCTAGATCCATTAATTTAAAAAGTTTTCAAGATGTTCTATTTTCATTGTTATTTTGTTTTTAATTATTAACTAAAATATTTCATCAGGTGACATTCTTCCTCATTTATTATCTGAATATCCATAACATAGAAAAAGGCACCAGAAAATGTTTCTTATATTTCATTTACTTGTTTTATGTGAAAGTTGATTTCTGTCATCCTCAAAAGCTGACCAATTTTTTTTTTAAGCACAATTAGAAACTGAGATTTAAACATATCTAGTGGGGTTCCATCCATGGCAGTTCTTCTCATGACATTCAAAATATCCCCTCTTTGGACAGTAGTATTCTTCCCAAATTGCTACCTGTGCCCTTTTGGTTCTTTAGACATGGCATTAACATTTGTTGATAGCTACGTTACAATTTGGTATGACAAGTTGATCTGGGCTCATCTTACACATGGAGGCAGCCAATTCTATGTTAGCCCTGGATTCTTTTAAGGGAAATGGTAATTTAAGAAAACAATATGGATGCTCATTGCTCCTACATTTAAAGATAATTTATAGGATATATATGTGTATATATAATACATATTTATATACAATCATCAGAAAATATGATATCTCCTATATGTGGAGGAGAGGAGTAGAGAGATGGAGAGAAACAGACTTTAAAAAGATAGATGTATACCTACAGGTAAAAGGAACAAAGCTTCATGAGTTCATACTCGCACTACTAATACATTCTAATACAGTTCCAATAGTTAACTAATTGCAGGGTTTTCACTTAATTCCTTCTATATTATATTCATATTGTATCTGTACATACCCTCTTCCTCAGAGATCTTAGTTCTAAAGAATACAGAAGGTGGTGGAATTAGAATATTCTGTGATTACTCATTTTGCTTTATAGCATATTACGTGTGAACAGATTGAGAATGATTAGAATAATGTCAGTATCAATGATGGTTATTGAAAACAGTTTAAACATTTTTTTGAATATGATTTCTTCACATTCTGTCCAAACTTTCATGTTTACACTGTGTCTACAATAGCAGATAATACAGCCATTACATGCTATAAATTCTTTCAAGATTTCATTTTAGTTCTGTAACTAACTCCTCCCACCAGTCCTTTGGTCAGTATCTTTCTAGTTTTTATCATTGCCCAAATCTCTTTTACTAGGAGATAACTGAGGAAAGTTTCATGGGAACAATATCTTATTAATACTTGTAGATTAATAACAGTTGATAGCCTTTCAAAATGAAGATCAATTTTGCTGCATAAGAAACCTTTGTCTCACATTTTCTTTTTTAAGTACTGTAAATAATGTTATCCCGTTTTACTATAGTGTAAGGTGTAGCAGTCTTAATATCTCATGATAATCTAATTTAGTTTCTTGTATAAACCTTGTGCTTTGTTGCTTGAATGGCCCAAGTTTTCTTTTTCTATTAAGTTCGGTCATTTTACAAAAATGTGTTGGCCATTCTGGGTTAATAGTTTCAGATATTTTGTTTTCTCTTTTAAAAAGGACAATTGAAACTTTTTTATTTTAGTTTTTTGAATTATAGTTTTAATATCCTTTTTATGTATTCTGTGTCCTTGATGAGGTGTTCTTCTTCAGGTGCTACTGTTATCCATGTATTAGATTTTCTTTGCTTGTGCTTGCTTTCAATAACTGCTACTTTTTCTCAAGTTTTTTATCTCTTTTTAATATATAAAATTTCCTCCTTTTGTACTGTCAATTGCTGTCGAGGGATTATGTTCTATTTATTTGCTCCTGTACTCCTTTTACAATATTCTTATGATTTTTTAAAAAATTATAATTCTTAACTTCTGTCATCTTATTTCTGCATTTTTATTTATGATATAATTTCATGCCTACATAAGTATCTAACCTACTTCGCTTATCTTGAAATATGCATTAGATTCTTAATGTTTTCTGGGCATGCTTTTCTGGCATGCATACTTTTTCTGAAAGAATATTATTGTGCTCCTTAGTCTATTTTTTATTTTCTTATACTTGTAGCTTATACGGTATCTGGTGTTAATACTTTTGTGTTGCTTATATTTACACGAATTGAATTTTCCGAACTTTTACAAGAAGGTATGTTTTAAGGTAGTTTTTGTAATTCACAAAGCTCCCTTCACTCTTGTTTTTGTGCTTTGTTTAAAACTATGGCAGTTTGCTTGCTGAGATTTCCTAGCTATAGTTTTTCGCCTGCTTTTATCTAGAATTTTTCTCTCTATTGTCTCTGTCCTACTCAATTTTGATTCCATTCACAGAAATTTTCCTCAGTGTGGTGCCCTTCCCTGAAGAGACATCCTCATGGGTCAGTTTTGAGATGTCACAGGGACTTGGCTTTTCTAGCTCAATTAAGACTGACATAGGCATCTGGCATGCAATGAAGAATGCAGTAGGCAAAAGCCATATGGGTTTCAGCTGCTGATCAGTGTTGCTGAGTAGGAAATCCTTGGTTCACATTTTAAGTACCTTAAATTTGTACTCCATTTTATTGTTACATAAAGTGTAGCTGTCTTAAAAATCTCATTATAATCTAATTTACTTAACCATACATAACTTGTGTTTTTGCTGCTATGCTTTCTGAGGAATAACTTGAATTTTGGTGATTCTTCTTTTCTTAGTCTTTTCAAGTGCTCTGCTAGTTCTCTCTGATATTTTTCCATACAGCCATTGTTACATAACAGATCATATAAGTCTCTAATAATTTGTCTCTGGGGGCTTGTATGGATACTTACTATCCACAGGTTTTTGGTTTCTCTATCCAGTTCTGTTTGTTTTTCATGTGAGAATTCTTAAAAATTCTAAAACTATCCTTCCATTTCATTATCATCTTCTTCCCTATAATTTTCACAAAAAATATTCATGACAATTACTTATTTATTGAAGGCTGATCACAACTGAACTTGAACATGGAGTTATTTCTTATTTCTTGTAACCCTGATATTAAGTAGGAACAGTTGATGTTTGAGTTGCACAGGTCCACTTATACACAGGTTTTTATTATTGAAAAAATGTGTATGTAGAGATTAGTCTGTCTTTACACAGGTAAAAGGTGAGTGATTTTTAATATAAAATTATTAATGTGCTAGTTTTCTTACTGTTTTATAGCTTTGCTTTCAAAGAATTACACTACTGGACAGTATGCCTCTCTCTCTCCTAATTGGACAAACTGCATATCAGTATGTCATCACAGGTAAGCAGTATTTTTTTAAATGTAAGTTTCCAATATTATATTATGAATATAATTGTAATAGTGTATGTCACAAATTTTACAATGATTCATTCATTAGTGTAGAGGCTAGGTTACTGTGGAGCAATCATATTGATTATACTAGGCTCTCATAAAGCAATCATATTACTGCTTCTTTGTTATCAATTCATGAATTGTTATATCTGTAGATAAATATGAATTTCTTTTTTACATCTTTTCACTTTTGATGTGTAGTATTAGTAATATAGATAACATCTATTGTTTTGTATCATACAAGACAATGTTGATATAGGTGCTGACAAGTGATTCATCTTGTAAACAGAGAACATAAACTTACAGTACAGTAAATATATTTTCTCTTCCTTATAATTTTCTTAATAAAATAACATTTTCTTTAGCTTACTTTATTGTAAGAATAAATTATTTAATACACAAAACATAAAATATGTGTTAATCAACTGTCTATGTTATCTGTAAGGCTTCTGGTCAACAATAGGGCTATTAGTAGTTAAATTTGAGGGAAATCAAAAGTTCCACATGGATTTTTGACTGTGCGGGGGTCAGCACTCCTAACCTCCACATTGTTCAAGGGTCAACTGAATACTCAACAATGTTGCCTCATGCAACTATCTGTTTACTAATGATATAACTTTTAGAATCTGGTGCTTTTTGTCCATGCATCTAGAGGTATAATTGTAGGTCCTATATAACTTCTGAGGGAGGATAGCCAAGAAGAATTCATGAGATGATTGATGCTGCCTTTTTGTAATCATGAAATACAATTTCTTCTACATATTTTAATAAGACTATTCTTATTACAGCACTAAAAGGTTCAGCTAAATGTTAAATATAACAAGCTGATGAATTTACTTAAATACCAGCAGCACAGTCACGAATAAATTTAGATTGTGATATACTCTGGAAGTAGAAAGCATTTAGAATTTCATCTTTTCTTTAATATGCAAAACATTTTTTTTTAAGCAACAAGTCCTGAGAACCCAAGGGGGCTCCAAGTCCCTGTATTAAATCCTAAAGTAGCTTATGAATTGTTTAATATTTGAACACCTACAAAGAGCTCACATCAGTTCATCTTCTCTGAAGTAGATACATCTCTAAGAGGGTGCACAACAGCAGCTTAGCTGCAAAAAGTGAAAATGAAATTGTCATGTTTAATCATTCCCTTCTTGAGAAGAAAGATTTAAGCATGTGAAAATGGAATCACTCAAGTCAGAATTAGGCCAACTGCTGTGACTAATATCTTCATGATGAAACAAGCTTGTTCATTTTGAATTCCAAGCTACCAGCTAAAAGAAGCATGGTGTATAAAACATAATAGATGCCAAAATTTTCTTCTGGAAAGAATGAATGAATCAGTGATCGGAAGGACAGTTTTTTTATTTGTTTTTGAAAGAATGGGTCAATGAGTGAAGAGAGGATCTTATATCTTTATGAAGAGGTAGAACACTATTAAAATGTTCAATACAGGGAAGTAGGACATAGGTAGGAAAGAGTATAAGTTTTTAATCAGATAAACTTTTCTCTGCACTTAATTATTGTTTGATCTTGAGAAAATGTCTTAATCATACATTTCATATCTGTAAAATTTTTTAAAATATTACCTACCTCACTAGATTTTAACCAAAAATGTTTGTATACTGGACTTGACCATTATTAGCCACTCAATAAGAATTTGTTCCCCTTCCCTTTCCTTAGAGTTAGATAAACTCTAAAAATAAGGTAATGAAACATTATTAAATACTAAGAAAAACTATAAGTTTTCATTTTGTGATACTTTTTTCCCAGTTTTAATGCAACATATTTGACATATAACATTGTATAAGTTTAAGGTATAAAACATAATGATTTTATATATGTATATATTGCAAAATGATTATCAAATAGGATTAGTTAACATCCATCACCTCAGGTAGCTACATTTTTTTCTTTCTTGTAATGAGACTCTTAAGATTTACTCTTAGCAACTTTTAAGTATACAGTATTGTTAACTATAAACATGTAATGTCTACGTAATGTTGTACATTACATCCCCAGAAATTATTTATCTTATAACTGAAATGTTGGCCTCCTTTATTTAACTCTCTCACCCCCAAATCCCATATTTGCCAACCACAAATCTGATCTGTTTCAATAAGTGGCTTTTTTAGATTCCATATTTAATGAAACCATGTAGTATTTGTCTTTCTCTGTCTGACTCATTTCACTTAAGACAAATGGACCTTGAGGGCATTATGCTATCACAAATGGTAAGATTGCCTTTTTTTATATGGCTGAATATTATTGTTTTGTGTACCACAATTTCTTCATTCATCTGTCTGACAGGGTATTTCCATGTCTTGTCGCAGGTCGATTGTAAGTAATGCTGCAATGAACATATGAGTACAGACACTTTTATGAGACTGTGATTGCTACCTCATTGGATACATATACTCAGAAGTAGGATTGCTGGATCATAGGGTAATTCTATTTTTAAATTTTTTTAATTTTATTGAAATTTAGTTGACTTACAATGTTGTTAGTTTCAGATGTAAACAAACTGATCCAATTATACATATACATAAATATATACATTCTTTTTTTACATTCTCTTCAATCATAGGTTATTACAAGATATGGAGTAGAGTTCCCTGTGCTATACAGTAAGTGCTTGTTGGTTATCTATTTTATATATAGTAGTGTGTATATGTTAATCCCAAACTCCTAATTTATCCCTCCCACCTGTCCCCTTTGGTAACTATAGGTTTGCTTTCTATATCTGTCAGTCTATTTCTGTTTTGTAAGTAAGTTGATTTGTATAACTTTTTTAGATTCCTCTTATAAGTGATATCATGATATTTGTCTTTCTCTGGCTTGCTTCACTTAGTATGATAATCTCTAGGTACATCCATGTTGCTGCAAATGACATTATTTCATTCTCTTTAATGTCTGAGTAATATTCCATTGTGTATGTATACCACATCTTCTTTATCCATTCATCTGTTGATGGACACTTAGGTTGCTTCCATATCTTAGCTATTGTAAATAGTGCTGCTATGAACATTGGGGTCCACGTATATTTTTGAATTCTGGTTTTCTCTGGATATATGCCCAGGAGTGGGATTGCTGGATCATACAGTAGCTCTATTTTTAGTTTTTTAAGGAACATCCAAACTGTTCTCCATAGTGGCTGTATCAATTTACATTCCCACCAACAGTGTAGAAGGGTTTCTTTCCACACCCTCCCCAGCATTTATTATTTGTAGATTTTTGATAATAGCCATTCTAGTGGGGGTGAGGTGATACCTCATTGTAGTTTTGATTTCCATTTCTCTAATATTTAGTGACATTGGGCATCTTTTTATGTGCTTTTGGCCAGACGTATGTCATCTTTGGAGAAATGTCTATTTAGATCTTCTACCCATTTTTTGATTGGGTTGTCTGTTTTTTTGTTATTGAGCTCTATAAGCTGTTTTTGTATTTTGGACATTAATCCCTTGTTGGTCACATCATTTTCAAATATTTTCTCCTATTCCATAAGCTGTCTTTTTGTTTATTGTTTCCTCTGTTGGGCAAAAGATTTCAAGTTTAAATAGGTCCCATTTGTTTGTTTTTATTTTTATTACTCTAGGAGGCGAATCAAAAAACATATTTCTGCAATTTATGTCAAAGTGTGTCCTGCCTATGTTTTCCTGTAAGATTTATGGTCTTATTCCTAGGTCTTTAATGCATTTTGAGTTTATTTCTGTATATGGTGTTAGAGAGTGTTCTAATTTCATTCTTTTACATGTAGCTGTCCAGTTTTCCCAGAACCACTTATTGAAGAGACTGTCTTCTCCATTGTATATTCTTGCCTCCTTTGTCACAGATTAATTAACTATAGTTGTGTGGGTTTATTTCTGAGCTTTCTAGCCTGTTCCATTGACCTATATTTCTGTGTTTATATCAGTACCTTACTATTTTGATGACAGTAGCTTTGTAGCATACTCTGAAGTCAGGGAGCCTGATTCCTGCAGCTTCATTTTTCTCTCTCAGGATTGCTTTGGCTATTGTGGTCTTCTATGTTTCCATACAAATTTAAATTTTTTTTGTTCTAGTTCTGTGAAAAATGCCATTGGAAATTTGATAGGAATTGCAATGAATCTGTAGATTGCCTTGCAGAGTATAGTCATTCTCATAATATTGGTTTTTCTAATCCCAGAACACAGTATAGCCTTCTGTTTGTGTCATCTTTGGTTTCTTTCATAAGCATCTTATCATTTTCAGAATACAGGTCTTTTGCCTTCTTAGGTAGGTTTATTCCTAGGTATTTTATTCTTTTAGAAGTGATGGTAAGTGGGATTATTTTATTAATTTCTCTGATTTTTCATTGCCAGTTCTGTGTATTTATTTTGTATCCTGCAACTTTAGTGCATTCCTTGATGAGCTCTAGTCATTTTCTGGTAGCATCTTAGGGATTTTCTATGTATAGTATCATGTTATCTGCAAACAGCGACAATTTTACTTCTTTTCCAATTTGGATTCCTTTTATTTCTTCTCTGATTACCATGGCAAGGACTTCCAAAACTATGTTGAATAAAAGTGATGACAGTGGACATCCTTGTCTTGTCCTTGATCACAGAGGAAATCCTTTCAGCTTTTCCCCACTGAGTATGATGTTAACTGTGGGTTTGTCATATATGGCCTTTATTATGTTGATGTAGGTTCCCTTTATGCCCACTTTCTGGAGAGTTTTTATCATAAATGGATGTTGAATTTTGTCAAAAGCTTTTTCTGCATCTATTGAGATGATCATGTGGTTTTTAGTCTTCAGTTTGTTAATGTGATATGTCACAATAATTAATTTGTGGATTGAAAAATCCTTGAATCCCTGGGACAAATCCCACTTGATCATGGTATTATGATGCTTTTAATGTATTTTTGGATTTGGTTTGCTAGTATTTTATTGAAGATTTCTGCATCTATGTTCATCAGTGACACTGACCTGTAATTTCCTTTTTTGTGTGTGTAATATCTTTGGTTTTTGTATGAGGGTGATTGTGGCCTCTTAGAATGCATTTGAAGTATTCCTTCCTCTGCAGTTTTTTGGAATAGTTTCAGAGGGATAAGTGTGAAGTCTTCACTAAATGTTTGATAGAATTCGCCTGTGAAGCCATCCAGTCCTAGATTTTTATTTGTTGGGAGTTTTTTTTTTTTAACAGTCAATAAACAGCATATATTTAGAGTGTACAATTTGGTAACCAAATCTCCAAATTCATTCTCCCCCAACCCTCCCTGCTTTCTCCACTTGGTGTCCATGTGTTTGTTCTCTACACCTGTGTCTCTATTTCTGCCTTGCATTTCCTCTTTCATAGTTGTTAGCATTTGCCTTAGGTATTGAGGTGCTCCTATATTGGATGCATATATATTTATAATTGTTATCTCCTCTTCTTGGATTGATCCTTTGATCTTTATGTAATGTCTCTTGTAACATTTTTTATTTTAAAGTCTATTTTATCTGAGTATTGCTACTCCAGCTTTCTTTTGATTTCCATTTGCATGGAATATCTTTTTCCATCCCCTCACTTTCCGTGTATGTGTCCCTAGGTCTGAAGTGGGTCTCTTGTAGACAACATATATATGGGTCTTGTTTTTGTATCCATTCAGCCAGTCTGTGTCTTTTTGTTGGAGCATTTAGTCCATTTACATTCAAGGTAATTATCAATATGTATGTTCCTAGTACCATTTTCTTAATTGTTTTGTTGTTGTTGTTGTAGGTCCGTTTCTTCTCTTATGTTTCCCACTTAGAGAAGTTCCTTTAGCATTTGTTGTAGGGCTGGTTTGGTGGTGCTGAATTCTCTTAGCTGTTCCTTGTCTGGAAAGCTTTGGATTTCTCCATCAAATCTGAATGAGATCCTTGCTGGGTAGAGTATTCTTGGTTGTAGGTTCTTCTCTTTCATCTCTTTAACTATATCATGCCACTCCCTTCTGGCTTGCTGAGTTCCTGCTGAGAAATCAGCTGTTAACCTTATGGGCGCATTCCCTTGTATGTTATTTGTCATTTTTCCCTTGTTGCTTTCAATAACATTTCTCTGTCTTTAATTTTTGTCAATTTGACTACTATCTGTCTTGGTGGGTTTCTCCTTGGGTTTATCCTGCCTGGGCCTCTGTGCTTCCTGGAACTGGGTAGCCATTTCCTTTCCCATGTTAGGGAAGTTTTCAACTATAATGTCTTCCAATATTTTCTCAGGTCCTTTCTCTCTCTCTTCTCCTTCTGGAACCCCTGTAATGTAAATGTTGGTGCATTTAACATTGTCCCAGAGGTATCTTAGGCTGTCTTCAGCTCTTTTCATTCTTTTTTCCTGATTCTATTCCACATCAGTGATGATCACCATTCTGTCTTCCAGGTCACTTATTCACCCTTCTGCCTCACTTTATGTGCTATTGATTCCTTCTAGTGTATTTTTCGTTTCAGTTATTGTGTTGCATATCTCTGTTTGTTTGCTCTTTACTTCTTCTAGGTCTTTGGTAAACTTTTTGATCTTTGCATCCAGTCTTTTTTCAAAGTCCTGGATCATCTTCACTATCATTATTCTGAATTCTTTTTCTGTAAGGGTGCCTATCTCCTCCTCATTTAGTTGTTTTTCTGGGGCTTTATCCTGTCCCTTCATCTGGTACAAAGTCCTCTGCTTTTTCATTTTCTCTATCTTTCTGTGGCTGTGGTTTTCAGTTCCACAGAAGGAAATACTGCTGAAACTGCTTGATTCTGCCCTCTTGTGGAGGAAGCTATCTAGGAGGCTGGTGGGTGCTTCCTGATGGGAGGGACTGATGGTGGGTAGGGCTGGGTGGGTGGAACTCAGTAAAGCTTTAATCAGATTTGGTGGGTGGAGCTCAGTACAACTTTAATCTGCTTGTCTGCTAATGGGTGGGGCTGTGTTCATACCTTGTTGGTTGTTTAGCCTGAGGCTACCTAGCACTGGAGCCCACAGGCTCTTTGGTGGGGCTAATGGCAGACTCTGGGAGGGCTCAAGCCAATGAGCACTTCCCAGAACCCCTGCTGCCAGTGCCCCTGTCTCCTCAGTGAGTCACAGCTGCCCCCCACCCCTGCAGGCAACCCTCCAACACCAGCAGGTAGGTCTGGTTCAGTCTCCTATGGGGTCACTGCTCCTTCCCCCTGGGTCCTGGTGAGCACATTTTTTTGTGTGCCCTCCAAGAGTGGAGTCTCCATTTCCCCCTGTCCTGTGGAGGTACTGCAATCAAATCCCACTGGCTTTCAGAGTCTGATTCTCTGGGGTTTCCTCCTCCTATTGCTGGACTCCCAGGTTGGGAAGCCTGACGTGGGGTTCAGAACCCTCACTTTAGTGGGTGGACTTCTGCGGTATAACTGTTTTCCAGTTTGTGAGTCACCCACCCAGCATTTATGGGATTTGATTTTAACGCGATTGCGCCCCTCCTACCGTCTCATTGCGGCTTCTCCTTTGTCTCTGGATGTGGGGTGTCTTTTTTGATGAGTTCCAGTGTCTTTCTGTCTATGATTGTTCAGC
This sequence comes from Hippopotamus amphibius kiboko, assembly GCF_030028045.1. Lineage (NCBI taxonomy): Eukaryota > Metazoa > Chordata > Mammalia > Artiodactyla > Hippopotamidae > Hippopotamus > Hippopotamus amphibius. The sequence continues at coordinate 75,193,145 of NC_080187.1, forward strand.
ATTTAGTTGTAATTCCAGTGCTCTTGCAAGAGGGAGTGAGAGCACGTCCTCCTACTTCGCCATCTTAATCCTATCTCCATGTTGGGAGTTTTTAAAGCAAAGATTCAATTTCAGTACTTGCAATTGCTCTGATCATATTTTCTATTTCTTCTTCTAGGTTGTCCATTTTATTGGCATGTAGTTGCTTGTCTCTTGTGGTTCTTTGTATTTCTGCAGTATCTTCTGTCTCATTTGGTCTAAATTTCTATTTGTATTTTTATGTAAGTTGAAGATTAGTTGTCTCTCGACCTTGGAGAAAGACCCCTCTGTAGGGGATGTCCTATGTGTCCCAGCAGTATACTCCCCTCTCATTAACCAAGTGCCAGGGACCAGCTAGTACCAGGGTAGGTTCTGACCAGTGTGTACAGACTCAGTTCCACAGGCTGTGGGACTTTAGTTTTCTTGCTTCCAATGTCTGCCTCCTGGCTGGTGAGTCTGGTCTAGAGGCCTGTTCAGGCTTCCTAGTGGGAGGTGCCAACACCTGCCCACTGGTCAGTGGAGCTGTGTCTTGGCCCTCTGGTGGGCAGGGCCATGTCTAAGGGTGTGTCTAGAGGTGACTGTAGGCAAGGAAATCTTTAGGAAGCCTGTCTGTTGATGGGTGGGGCTGTTTCCACCCTGTTCTTTGTTTGGCCTGAGGCATCCCAGCACTGAAGCCCACAGGCTGTTGGGTAGGGCCAGGTCTTGGTGCTAATGACCCAAGCAAGATGTCAGTGTGCAGACACATACTCCTGGATATGTTCATCACCACCAGCTTTTATGCCCCCAGAGAGCCAGAGCCACCCCCATCTCCCAATGAGCCCTTCCAAGGCCAGCAGGTAGATCTGGCCCAGGCTCCTGTGAAGTCACTGCTTTTGCTGTCGGTCCCAGTGCACACAAGACCTTCTGTGTGCCCTCTAAGAGTAGAGTCTCTGTTTCCCCCAGTCTGTGGAGCTCCTACAGTCAAACCCTGCTGGGCTTTAAAGCCAAATGATCTGAGGGCTCCTCCTTCCAATGCCAGACCCCCAGGCTGGGGAGCCTGACATGGGGCTGAGAGTTCTCACCCCCCATGGGAGAACTTCTGCAATATAATTATTCTCCAGTTTGTTGGTCACACACCCAGGGGTATGGGATTTGATTATATCATGAGTGCACTTTTCTTGCTGTTTCATTGTGGTTTCTTCTTTGTCTTTAGATGTAGAATATCTTTTTTAGTAGGTTTAATTCTTTTTATTGATGGTTGTTCAACAGTTAGTTGTGTTCTCATAGGAGAAAGTGAGTTCAAAGTCCTTCTCCTCTGCCATCTTGTCCTGACCTCTGATTGATAGAGACTTTTATAGAGACTTTTAGATGCAGGCCACCTCCACAGGTAGTGAAAGAGGCCAGTTAGCTGGGGTGCTGCAACACAGCCCAGGTGTAAAAACACGTAGCACGGGGCACCTGCTGGCCATGCAGGGCCTGAGTCAGGATTTGGCTGCTGTTCCACTGTGAAGCACGTGGTCAGGGTCTGGCTTTCTCTCCAGAGCAGCAGGTACAAGTCTTGGGTGCTCTTTTTTAATGATTTAAAGAAAATCCATACTGTTTTGCCTACTTGCTATACCAATTTATATTCCCACCAAGGGTATACATGGTTTCCCTTTTCTGTGTCCTTACCAATATTTGCTATTTTTTATCTTTTCAGTGACAGCTATTCTGAACGGTATGAGGTGACATCTCATTTTGATTTGTGTTTCCCTAATAATTAGTGATGTTGAGCACCTTTTTGTGTCCCTGTTTGGCTATTTGAATATCTTCTTTGGAAAAATGTCTATTCCAGATTGTTTGCCCATTTTTAAATTGCATCATTTGTTCTTTGCTATTGAGTTGTATGTCTCATATATTTTGGGTATTAACCCCTTATCAGGTATGTGGTTTGCAAATATTATTGGTTGTTTTTTCATTTTGTTGATTGTTTCTTTTGCTGTGAAGAAGCATTTTAATGTGACATAGTCCCATTTGTTGCTTATGTTTTAGATGTCATAGCCAAAAAAATCATTGCCAAGATTCATGTGAAGAAGGTTTTCTCAAAATCTGTGAAAAATGGTGATATAAGAAATCCCAGTTTCCCTATCCTGACACAAACAATTGGACAGCTATCCATGAACAAAAACACCTCCAAAATGCCTCCATGAAAACTGTAGATTCCACTAAGGAAGTTTTAGCAATACTGTGGGAAAAAATGCTAAACATAATCACACAAAAAAGAGAAGAAAGACAACTTAATTTTGCCTGTATCATCACATCCCCTAAGCCAGCATTGTTCAGCACCAAGAAGGAACTTCCCAGCTGGTAAGAGTTTCTCTCAGCAGAAAAAGAAAAGTGAGGTGAGCAATTAGCTTTCTAGCCTCTCCTGGCACCATGTGAAGGTCCAGCTTTGGTACATCCTACCCAGAATGGCCAGAGTAGCTAGCTAGGAAAAAGGGAGAAAAGCAGACGGTATTATCAGCAAACCTAGTGAGAGCAATTTCATGTCACAGAGACTTTCTCTGAGGACAAATCCAGCAGCTCTGCCACTGATGAAGTCACCAGCTATCTCAAAGCTTTTATGTTCATTAATATGCACCTCCCATCCTCCCTGAGCACTATGCCCCCACACCATGTTGGAGCCCAGACCCACAATGGTAGCCATCTAAGCTCTCTGTAGCTGCAGATATGTAAGCTGTTTGGATCCCTTACCAGCCCAGGTTCCTGCAGCTGTACAGGTTGAAGACACCAGCTTAGGCACTCTTGGTTGGTAATGTGCCTGTGCTCAGGGCTCAGCCATCCAGCTGTGTTCCTGCATGCCATCAGCCTCCACTGCAGTATACCTGGAAGGTATTATGCAGCCCTGGTGAACATACTGACAGCCAGGGACCCAATAGCTACTTGTGGGTAGGGGTCAAGCTCTGTTTTCTGCCACTGGCTGGCAATGTCATGTATACTTATTAATAGCCCCTCCAGCTTTGCTCCAGGATGCCCCCAGCCTAATTCCCCTCACTAGTCCTCACTACAGTGCACCCAGGGGAAAGAGTATGTGGCCACAGAAGAGTACATTGGTATCCTGGACTCCCACAGCTGCTTGCAGGTCTGGTTCAGACTCTGCCTTCTGTCAGTGGCCAGCAACACTGTTCCTACTTACAGGAGCCCTTCAAGCTATGGACCTGCATGACCCCCACTGCAGTATGACTACCTAGGGATAGCGTATAAAGCCATAGGAGAGCACACTAACACCCAGGTCTTCTGCAGATGCAAGTAAGCCCATAGTTGGCCCTTGTTGTTACTGATGGGGGCCAGGGCAGGTAGCATAAGTATATGTCTGCATGTGACCACTGCCACTGCATAGGCGCCTGCCCTGGCCCCTAGCTACTGGTCCTGGTGCTGAGACTTAGGAGCCCAGCAGCCCTTACAGGTACTGTTGCCCCCTGTGGTGCTCGCCAAGAAGCATACACCTATAAATGCTGTGAACCACAGGGGCATAAACTGAAGAGCCATTACAACCCCCCTCAGACACAGTGCCACAATATGCCCCACACTTGGCAGCCTGTACCACTTGAGTCATGATCACAGCACAATCCAGTTGTGCTCCCCATCTACCAGTGAAAAGCTTCCTTTAACAAAACTCATCCATAAAGTCTGAAAGAGATGACTCCTCTTTCAAATGCATAAACACCTACAGAAGGCTATAGGGATCACAAAGAATCAGGGGAACAAGTCTCCACCAAGGGGATACGGTAAACGTCCAGGAACTAGCCCCAAAGAAATGGATAGTCAGAAACTGGCTGACAAATAATTTGAAATAATTGTTCTACAGATGCTTACAGAGCTATGAGAACACAGAAAAACAATTTAAAGATATTAGGGAAGCAATATAAGAACAAAATTAAACAGAAAAGAACCACACAGAAATTTTGGACCTGAAGAATTCAGAAGTTAAACAGCAGACAAACAAGCAGAAAAGAGAATCAGTGAGCTAGAAGACAAACCAATTGAAATGATACAATTTGAAGAACAAAATGAAAAGGAATGACGAAAGCCTAGAGGGGTTATGAGAGACCACCAAAAGAAATAATGTATGCATTATTGGAGTTCCAGTGGGAGAAAGAATTGGAAAGTTTATTTAAAAAAATAATGGCTGAGAACTTCCCAAATATGGGGAGAAATTTTAACATCCAACTTCATGAACCTCATAGGTCACCTCAAAATTTTACTCCAAAATGTTCTTCCCCAAGACACATAATAATAAAATTGTCTATAGCCAGAAAACAAAAATAATTTTAAAGCAGCAAGAGAAAAAACATTCATAAAGCTCTGAGCAGATTTTTCAGCAGACACCTATCAGACTGGGAGAGAATGGGATGATATATTTAAAGTGCTATAAGAAAGAAACTGCCAACAAATAATACCCAGAAAATTCATCATAATTGAAGATGAAATAAAATCTTTCCATAATAAGCAAAAGCTGAGGGAATTCACCATCACTAACCCTGAATTTTAAGAAATGCTAACAGCAGTTCCTCAAGCTGAAACAAAAGGACACTAATGGGCAAATTAAAAACATACAATGCACTGGTAAAGGTAAGCATGTAGCCACATTCAGAACACCCTAATACTGTAACACAGTGGTGTGTTAACTACATAACTCTAGAATAAAGATGAAAGAAAAAGATTAAAAAATAGCTATAGCTTCAATATTCATTAATTAATACACAATATTTTTTGCAAATGTAAGAGGAGAGTAAAAAGATAGAATTGTATTCAAAATTAAATTATCAGCATATGATAGACATATCTATAAGATGTTTTATGTAAATCTCATGGGAACCACAAATCAAAAATCTACAATAGATACACAAACCTAAAGAGAAAGAAATCAAAGGATACAACTATATAGAAAATCATGTAGTTCCAAAGGAAGGCAGCAAGAAAGGAAGAAAACAAAAATGGGAATACAAATCAAACAGAAAACACTAAGATGGCAGTAGTAAGTCCTTACCCATTAAATGTGGTTCTGAATCCACTTCCAATGTGAAGTGTGGAGGTTTTCTCCCCATACCACCACTGGAACACTATATGGGTGTTCTAAACTTTAACTCAATTCTGACACTATCTACCCAGATATAGCATCAGATTCCACAAGTTAAGGGTTCATTCCCACAAGATTCTAAGTGTGCCACTGTCCCCAAATCTCCCCATGTTCACCAACACAGAAGCTCCCTGACCCCAGTCCTTTTGGGGTTTTATGGAGGCTTTATTGAATAAATCATTGGATAATCAGGGGGTGGGACTGAAAGTTCCAACCCTCTTAACCTTGCAACCAGCCCCCATCCTTAGGTGCTTTCCAAAACTAACCTCACTGACATAAACCCAGCTGTGGTGGAAGGGGCTTCTTATGAGTAACAAGAGATACATTTCTCCTCTATGGTTCTGAAGTGATTTCAGAAACATAGGACAGAAGACCAAATATTATAACAAAAGAGGCTCCCATTACAAGCATACTTCAGAGATATTGCAGGTTCAATTTAGGACCACTGCAATGAAGTGAATATTGCAATAAAGCAGTCAAACAAATTTTTTGTTTTCCCAGTGCATATTAAAGTTACATTTGTACTATACTGTAGTCTATTAAGTGTGCAATAGCACTGTGTCTAAAAAACAATGTACATACTTTAATTAAGACATACTTTGTTGATAAACAGTGTTAACCATCATCTAAGCCCTCAGTGAATTATAATATTTTTTCTGGTGCAGGATTTGAAATATAGGGAGAATTACCAAAATATATGACACAGAGACACAAAGTAAGCAAATATTGTTGAAAGAATGGTGCCAACAGACTTGCTTGACATCGGGTTGTCAAAAACCTTCAATTTGTAAAAAACACAATAAAATGAAGCATAAAAAACTGAAATATGCCTGTACTCTTATCACAGGAAATTCCAAGGGTTTTGTGAGCTGTAAGCCAGGACAGAGGATGCAGGCCAAATATCACATCTATCGATAATTACTCTAAATATTAAGAAGTTAAATTTCCCAAACAAAAGGTATAGAGTGGCTGGATAGATACAACAATAAGACCCAATTATATGTTGCCTGCAAAAGACTCATCTCGCCTTTAAAGACAAATAGATTCAAAGTGAAGGGATTGCAAAAGATATTCTATGTAAGTGGAAACCAAAAGAGAGCAGGAGTAGCAGTATTTATATCATACAAAACAGACTTTAAGCCAAAAATGTTAACAAGAGACAGAGATGATTACTATATAATGATAAGGGGTTCAATCCATCAAGAAGATATAAAAATCACAAATATAAGTGTACCCACTATCAGAGCACTTAAAAGTATTAAGTAAATACTAACAGATGTGAAAGGGGAAACAGGCAACACAATAATAATAGGGGACTTCAATCATGCAGTTTCAAAACTAAATAGATCATCCAGACAGAAAATCAATATGGAAATGTTGGACTTAAATTATGCATTAGATAAGATGAACTTAATAGGCATATACAGACATTCCATCCAACAGCAGCAAAATGCATATTCTTCTGAAGTGTACATGAAACATTCTCCCGAATAGGTCACAAAACAAGTCTTCACTAATTTAAGAAGATAAAATCATCATGTATCTTTTTGATGACAATTGTCTGAAACTAGAAATGAATAACAAGAGGAAAGCTGGAAAACTCACAGATATGTGGAGAATAATCAACATGCCACTGAATAACCAATGAGTAAAAGAAGAAATCAAGAGGAAAATAAAAAATTTTGAAACAAATTAAAATGGAAGTTCAACATATAAAAACTTACAGGATGATGCAAATCTATACTAAGAGAATGTATAACAATAAACACCTACATTAATAAACAAGAAATTCCTCAAATAAAAGCCTAGGTCTATGCCTTAGGGAACTAGAAAAAGAACACACTAAGCCCAAAGTTAGCAGAAGAAAGGAAATAATAAAAATCAGAGCAGAAATAAATGTAATAGAGACCAGAAAAACAGTAGTAAGGATTTACTGAATCTAAGGGCTGTTTTTTTTTTTTTTTTTTAGGATAAACCAAATGGACATTTAGCTAGACTAACTCAGAAAATGGAGAGGAGACTCAAATAAATAAAATCAGAAATGAGGAGACATTAAAATTGATACCATACCACAGAAATAAAAAGGATCATGAGAGTATCATGAACAATTATATGTAAACAAACTGGATAAACTAGAAGTGGATAAACTCCTACCAATATAAAATCTACCAAGACTGAATAGTAAAGAAATAGAGAAGAACCTGAATAGAACAATATTGACTAAATATATTAAATAAGTTAATCAAAAAACTCCCAAAACAGAAAATCTAGAACCAGATGATTTCATTGGTGAATTCTACCAAAATTAAAACAGAATAAATGTCAATTATTCTTAAACTCTTGCAAAAAAATTGTAGCGGGAACTCTCCCAAACTCATTTTACAAGGCCAGCATTAACCTAATACCAATATCAGATAAGGTATTACAAGAAAATTACAGGCCAACATTCCGGATGAATAAATACAGATGCAAAATTTCTCATTGAAATATTAGCAAACCGCATTCAACACCAAATTAAAAGGATCATTTACCATGATCAAGCTGGATTTATTGCTGGGATTTAAGTTTGGTTCAACACACACAAATCAATAAATGTGATTCACCACATTAAAAGAATGAAAAAAGTCATATAGTCATCTCAAGAGATGCAAAAAAACACTTGAGAAAGTGCATCATTTCAGGATAAGAAGTACTCAACACACTGAGTATTGAAGGTACATACAACAAAATAGCTTCAACAAAATGAAGCCATGTATGACACAGCCACAGCCACCTCATCCTCAGTGGTGAAAGGTTAAAAGCTTTTCCTCTAAGATCTGGACAAGACAAGGGTGCCCACTCACAGCACTCCTATTCAGCACAGTAGTGTAAATCCTAGCAGAGCAATTGTGTAAGAAAAAGATATAAAAGGAAAAGAAGTAAAATTGTCATTGCAGATGATATGATCTCATATGTAGAAAATCCTGTTGGCTGTTTGTATGTCTATTCAGTTCTGCTGCCCACTTTTTAATAGGTTGTTGGGTTTTTTTTTGCTGTTGAGTTCCTCATACTTCAGAATATTAACCCCTTATCAGATATATGATGTGCAAATATCTTCTCCCATTCCACAGGTTGCATTTTCATTTTGTTGATTGTTCCTTCTTCTCCATAAAACTCATTTATTTAATTTTGTCTCCCTTACGTATTTGTTGCTTTCATTGTTTGTGCTTTTGCTGTCATTCATATCAAGTGTATTGCTGTATTAACCCTTTATCAGATATGTGATGTGCAAATATTTTCCCCCATTCTATAGGTTGCCTTTTCCTTTTTTGTTGATTGTTCCTTTTGTTCTGTAAAACTTATGTATTTGATTTAGTTTCATTTATGTATTTGTTGCTTTTGTTGTTTGTGCTTTTGCTGTCATTCATATCAAGGGGATTGCTGTTGAGACCAATGTCAGGGAGATTTTTCCCTGTGTTTATTTCTAGGAGTTTTATGGTTTCAAGTGTAAACGTGTTTAAGTCTTTAATATGTTTGGAGTTAATTTTTGTGAGTTATGTAAGATAGGGCTTTAGTTTCATTGCTTTGCATATGAATATCCAGTTTTCTCCACACCATTTATTGAAGAGACTGTCTTTCTTCTATTGAGTGTTCTTGGCCCCTTTGTCAGATATTAGTTGATATGTATGCATGGATTTATTTCTGAGCTCTCTAGTCTGTTCCATTAGTCTATGTGTCTGTTTTTTATGCCAGTACTATACTGTTTTGATTACTATAGATTTGTAATATAGTTTTAAAGTCAAGACGTGTAATGCCTCCAGTTTTGCTCTTCTCAGGATTGCTTTGGCTATTCCAAGTCTTTCCAAGGTGCTTCTATGGCTTCAAAAAAATTTTAGAATTTTTTCTTTCTACTTCTGTAAAAATTGCTGTTGGAATCTTGACAGGGTTTGTATTGAATCTATAGATGGCTTTGGTTACTGCAGATATTTTAATGATATTCTTTTGATCCATGAACATGGGATATATATCCATTTATTTGTATCATCTGCAATTTCTTTCATCGATGTCATATAGTTTTCAGTGTAGAGATCTTTCATAGCCTTGGTTAGATATTACTAAGTATTTAATTGGTTTTGATGCTGTTCTAAATGAAATTATTTACTTTTTATATATTTTGTTGTTAAGGTATATAAATATTATTTACATCACTTAGGTTGCTAGGAAAAAGGGGAATCTAATCAGTAACTATTTTGTATTTCGCCAATCCAGTGATTTACCATTTGCCATAGTGATTATTCTGAGAAGAAGCCATTAAAATTATTCACCTGTATGCTCAACTTTATACTTATTTCCATGCAAATTTTAATTAGGTAGAAATTACTTTGGATTTGAATAGTTATTCTCAGTGGATGTTTATAATTATTTTGCATGTAAATTTGGTACAAGGAGGTAAATGAAGTAAATTCTATCCAGAAGAACAATACACTGAAGTAGGAGAAATATTTCCAAAATTGATTTAGATTAATAAATGTCAGAAGTGAATATCAGGAGTCAAAAGGTAAAGCCACATAAACACCAGATACTCCCTTTCATTTTTATCTTTTTTCCTTCCTTCCTTCTTTTCTCCTACCTTTCATTATTTCTTTGCCACCTTTCTTTTCAGAAAACATTTGAAGTAGCATGTTTACTGAAGCAGCATAGGTTTCAAATTCTGCACTTAACTTCCTGACAACAACAAATATAGGAAGATGGGGTCAGTCATATTATTGTTAGAAAGAGAGTAACACAATTTTTTGTGAAAGCAAAGATATTTGTGACACCAATCTCCAAAACAACTTTCCTTTGTGGGCCTTCATAAAAGAAAAATTGAAGGATATCATGAACAGTTTCTTGGGTCTTGTGTACTGCCCCTTATAGTGCCCTTGGATAAAAGCCACATTTTAATATTAAACTGCAATTTAGGAAACATGGTTCTTTCAGCAAGCCAAGTATTAGTTATAATAGTGGACTGGATTAAAAAAGTATAGATCACAGAAGAAGCTAACTCACAATGGATGAACCATATTCAAATATTTCCTATAAATAGAATGTCTCTAAACTAAATGTGTCATAAGAGCAGACAGGTGCATTCTATGACAAGGCCTAGAGTGCTTATACTTGGACTTACAAAGAGCAAACTCATGATAGTGAACACACTGGGAGGTTAATATACTTTTGGACCAATTAAGAAGCCTAACCAGCATTTTGCCTTAATTGGAGGCTTAATCACATAATGCCTGTGACATCTGGCAGATAATTGCTTTATTCTGTTACTTAATTTTTCATATGTGAGTATCAAATGCACAATGAGAAGAAAACTTCCTGGAGGGCAAATGCCAAAAATGTTATGTACTTAACTCACCAATAGTTTCTTAGTATTATATAATGCTTGATACATTACACAATTAAACCAAAGAAAGAAACTCTATCCTAGTCAATTAGCCAGGATCATTAGCCATAAAAGAATGTTGGTTTATTGGTGCCAGACCTCATAATTTTAAACTAGTTGTGACTTACACATTATAGCTGTTATGGAGTCTACTTTAAGTGAGTCAGAAAATGACAATGGCCACAGTTACAATTGGGAAGAGTCCTAAAGATGGGTCAGGGGCGATACCCCTATCACTCCGCCCTAGCTATTGTGCTATTACCATACATTCCAGAAATCAAACCCATAGCTGCCTTTTGTACCCATTTTGTTTACAAGTTTAGAGAAATGAAAAAAAAAAAAAAAAAAAGTGTGAACATCACTAGATTCTCACCCAAAAAAGAGAACTAAGCTTTTGTTCCCATGAGAGTTGATAGCCAATCTTAATCTATTTATTTGTTCTATTCTGGTATTCATTCCATAACCCAAGCATATGAACACATACTCTGAAAACAAATGAAGACCAACCAAATGTCAGGCCCACGGAAAGGGCATTGGTCCAAAATCAGTTGTAAATAGGGGCTTAGTTGAGATCCAGGTATAGATTTCTAGATCTGAAAGAATAATTAATCCAAAGGCACAAAACATAATCTCAGCACTGAAATAAGAGAGTACAAGACAGAGAAATAAAAATTATCCAGCTAGTCTTATAAGGAGGTATCATAACATGATGTGTGATAGCAAAGATAAAATCTGAGCTTATAGGATTGGTAATCGAATGGAACCAAGTGGGAAATATGCCTGAGGTATTTTACTGAAAATACAAGGAGGGATCCTTTCCCTTGGCTCTTGACATCAAATAAGGGATGGGTAGTGAACACATCATGGCTGTTCATAAAGAGGCTGCCATCTCAATGCTTTCAGACATAGTCAAACATAAAGAAGATCTTCCTGTGCACAAGCTATGTGAGGACTTTTAAGGAATAGGGTGCATAGATCATACATATATATATATAGACAATGAGATAAATAGCTGCAGACTCTTAAATTAGTGTTGGTAAGCCCTGCAATGAAGCCTAATAAAGGGTCATAACATTGTTTTATTTGACCTACATATTCAGATTACTATTCAGTGTTTTTTGTTGTTGCTGTTTGACAGGTGTTTTGTTTATTTGTGTGTTTTCCTCTAACAGCTACATATTTATGTGGAAGAAGAGATCTAATAATCTCAATCAATCAATCTCTCTCTCTCAATTTATCACTCCACTAAAAGGGAAAGAGATATAAAGTTATGAAGATGAATCAACACATTCTTAGTATTCTGTTATCCAAGGTTATACAATATCATAGAACTTTTTACATCAGATGGCTAAAGAGCAGAGGGAACAATGAGATCTGGCAGCTTTGGGGAAAGATGTAAGGGACTGAACAAGAGTGTATATATTTTAAGAACAATATGCATGTTTAAAAATGTTCCACTTAATCTAAGTTTAATTGCAATTCATCCAATGAAGATACAGTTTTCTCAATATTAAACCATAAGAGCTATTTTTAAAAAATGAGGCTGCTTGGCTGGGGATAATCTCAATCCAGTCCCTTATCTCTGGGCAAGTTTTCATAAAGGCTGGAGGACCTTTCTGTTCTTAAATAAAAGATGTCTGCCTTAGAAACAGATAAAATCAATGAATGCTTTCAATGATATATAGTCACAAAGAACATCTTTGTATACATTACTTGGTTTCTCTATCTTGAAAGATATAACAAAAATCAGAACACTAATCACAGTCTCATCTGATTTAAAGTTACACAAGAAGTAAAATTATATGACATCTCTCAGAAATGTCTTCTTTGTGGGAAAAATCTAGAAATTTTATGACATAAATTTCTCTTTGGTGAAATTTAGTCAGTAAAATGGTCAGTATGACTAGTGCATTGATTCTGCTTGTTCTAACATAATGGCAACAAGTGTTACTAACACATGGAGGAGTTAGTAAGAATAGGACAGCCCAAATATCTTACTTTAGACAGTATATTCACCAGTAAAAGTGGTGACATTCTATAGGGTAAAGAATATGAATCTGCAATCAGAAGCACTGGGTTTAAGCTCTGTTTCTGACACAAACTAGCTTAGTGATGTTGATCAACTCAAACACTTTTGCTCACTTGGTAAAATGTTATGGCTAATCTAACACAATCAGGGTTTTTTTTTTCTTTCTACTCTTAATATTGAAATTATAGCGCTTTTATTAAAATTAGACATTAAATTGTAAAATTTTTTGTTCTAATTCTGTGAAAAATGCTGTTGGTAATTTGACAGAGATTGCATTGAATCTGTATGTTACTTTGGGTAGTATCACTATTTTGACAATATTGATTCTTCCAATCCAAGGAGACGGTATATCTCACCATCTATTTGTGTCATGTTTGATTTCTCAAATAGCCAAAGCAATCTTGAGATAGAAAGATGGAGCTGGACAATCAAGTTCCCTGACTTCAGACTATACTAAAAAGCTACAGTAATCAAAACAGTATGGTACTGATACAAAAACAGAAATATAGATCAGTGGAACAGGATAGAAAATCCAGAGATAAACCCATACACCTATGGTAACCTAATCTATGACAAAGGAGGCAAGAACATATGATGGAGAAAAGACAATCTCTTCAGTAAGTGGTGCTGTGAAAACTGGACAGCTACATGTAAAAGAATGAACTTAGAACATTCTCTAACACCATACACAATAATAAACTCAAAATGGATTAAAGACCTAAATGTAAGACTGGATAGTATAAAACTCATAGAGGAAAACATAGGCAGAACACTCTCTGACATAAATCACAGCAAGATCTTTTTTGACACACCTCCTAGAGTAATGAAAATAAAAACAAAAACAAACAAATGGGGCCTAATTTAAAAATCTTTTGCACAGCAAAGAAAACTATAAGCAAGATGAAAAGACACCCTATAGAAAGGGAGAAAATATTTGTGAAGGATTAATCTCCAAAATGTACAAACAGCTCATGCAGCTCAATATCAAAAAAACAAACAACCCAATCAAAAAAATGGACAGAAGACCTAAATAGGCATTTCTCCAAAAAAGACATACACATGGCCAAGAGGCACATGAAAAGATGCTCAACATCAATAATTATTAGAGAAATGCAAATCAAAACTATAATGAGGTATTACGTCACACCAGTTAGAATGGCCATCATCAAAAAATCTGCAAACAGTAAATGCTTGAGAGGATGTGAAAAAAAGGGAACCCTCCTACACTCTTGGTTGGAAAGTAAATTGGTACAGCCACTATGGAGAACAGTATGGAGATTCCTTAAAAAACTAAAAATTGAGCTACCATATGATCCAGCAATCCCACTCCTGGGCATATATCCAAAGAAAACCATAATTCAAAAAGATACATATACATCAATGTTCATTGCAGCACTCTTTACACTAGCCAGGACATGAAAGCAACCTAAATGTCCATCAACAGATGAATATAAAGAAGATGTGGTACATAGATACAATGGAATATTATTTATCCATAAAAAAGAATGAAATAATGCCATTTGCAGTGACATGGATGGACCTAGATATTGTCATACTAAGTGAAGTCAGACAGAGAAATACAAATATCATATGATAACACTTACATGTGGACTCTAAAAAAATGGTAAAAATGAACGTATTTACAAAACAGAAATAGAGTCACAGATGTAGAAAACAAACTTATGGTTACCAATGGGGAAAGAGGGAGGGGAGCAATAAACTGGGAGATTGGGATTGACATACACACACTACTATATACAGAATGCATAACTAATAAGAACCTACTATATAGTACAGGGAATTCTACTCAGTACTCTATAATGACGTATATGGGAATAGAATCTAAAAAAAAGAGTCGATATATGTATAGCTGATTCACTTTGCTGTACAGCAGAAACTAAAACATTGTAAATCAACTATATTCCAAAAAAAATTAATTTAAAACAATCAGACATTAAAAACCAAAACTGCTCCAAAAGGGGATGAATGTTGAGTTAAACATTCAAATGAGTCATATTAAAAGGCACCACCAGTTTGTGAGTTCAAACGTGTCACAGATTTTCTTCATCACACAACTGTTACAAGAATAAAAGGCGATAGCCCTTTTAAGATGAAGATCGTCATTCGTATAAGCAAACAGATACCTGACGCATCTCTAGATGTGGACAGAGGCTAACGGGGCTTTAATTTTCTGGCTACAAGAAAATGAAGCCTCATAGTGACTCGGTCCAAAATGACTCTGACTCAGCACCTGGACTCAATTGGCTGTTTTCTGGGCATCACCCGTGCTGGGCACAGTGCCAGCCTTTGATGTAAGAGTGAACAGCACCTGTACAGTTCCCTGGGCCCCTGCGTAGCTTTCATGATTGTTGGGGGAGAAAGACAATAAATGAGGAATTAAAAAAAAAAAGAATAAAAGGCAATAAACATTTGGTAAGTGCCTAATCTTTTCCAACAACTTGGTAAAAAAAAAAAGAAAAAAAAGGTCTTATCATTTTTGTAAATTCTGAGAATCAAATGAGGTAATTATCAATAACCACTTATCAAGTATAGGAAAACTGAGGAACAGAGTGTTTAAATAATGCTCTCAGTCATATAAATATTTATGAAGAATATAACAGTGATACAACTTATTATTTTATGAATATTGCAATAGTACCAACAACTACCAGGCTTCCACAATCTACTGTAAGGAACCAGCTCAGCCATGGTGAATTTTACCTCTACTCTCTCAGTTTTACATTCCTATATTTATACATCCTCTCCATCTCTCCTTTCTTATACCTTTATATATTTTGTGACCTGAATTCCTACAGTCTCCAGAAGGAAAATTCAAGTTATTCTCACCAAGATAATTAGAACATACAACAAAGTTCAGGTTAAGCATTTAGCCAATGAAGTCATTTTGGTTTCATCAGACTAAATCATGTTGCTAAGCATCTTGCATATAATAGTCATTTAGTAAACATTTTTTGCATAATTTGAGGAATAAATACAATAGGATGCAGTATAGACCTTATTGGTACACTTCATTATTCTTTACATCAAAATGAGAATTCAACTCTATTATAGACAGACACAGAGTTAAATGATAAATACTAAATAATGAAGAATGCTAGAAGACAGAACACTTCTGTAATTCAGCTAGGTTACACAGGCTACTGATCAAAAATAAACCTGGTTCTAAAATAAAGCAGCCAATCTCACATTCCTATAATTGGAAGATTTTGCTTTTTTCTTCTAAAATAAATTATCTAGATAACTGCCTCAAAATTATTCTTTGCTTTCTTTGTAAAGATGCAAGCTGACTCACCACTCCTATTTTCAGTTAACCTGCATGATATTTCTAGACATTATTCTTCCTAAGTAATATTCACCTTAAAATACTACCTATTTGTTATTTAGGAAGCTGTGTTCTGCCATTATAGCATTGCATTGGAAGAAAAGTCTACATAGTTGGGTTCATATAATATTCTTTACATTGACATAAAATATTTCTCTTTATATTTTTTGAATTTTTGAAAATATTCCTTATTTTCTGAAGTTTTCAATAGTATTTTTTTTCTTGACTAGATTTCACCTGATTGGCCTAATTCTGACCTCAGAGAGCAAATACATTATAAGTAAAAGATGATCACAAAAAAGCTCTGCTGGTACTTGATTTTGGTCAAAACTAAGCTGCCCAAAATATATTTTATGATATTACAGATTTAAGTGTATTCACGTTATTTCAAATTTTCAAGAATTACAGTTTGAGGCTATAATAAAAGAAAATATCTCTGCAAATTGAAATATGTTTCAATATTGATATTCATTTATTCAACAATTATTTCTTGATCATCAATCACACATCATCTCCACCAAAACAGTGATATAGAACCCAACCTCTATCCCCTTTCAAAAATCAATAACACTTTACCCAGAAAAGTTTTCCATCATTAATGAAGGTAAACAGGACTTTCTTAACAAACAAAAGCTGAGGGAGTTCACCACCACTAAACCTACCTTATAAGAAATGCTGATAAGAGTTCTTCAAGGTGAGATGAATAGAAGCTAAATAGTAACATGAAAACATATGAAAATATACAACACTCTGGTAAAGGTAAGCATATAGTCAGATTTAGAATACACTAATACTGTGATATAGGGTTGTGTTAACTACTTTAGAATAAATATTAAAGAACAAAAGTATTAAATATACCTATAGCTACAATAATTTGTGAAGGAATACACAATATTAAAAGGTGTAAATTGTGACACCAGACATATAAAAGGGCAAAGAAGTAAAAGAGTATACTCATACAAGATAAAGAGAAGGGAATCAAAGCATACCACTATAGAAAATCATCAATTCAGAAAGGAAGACATCAAGAGAGAATAAAAGGAACAAGGGAACCAACTTCCAGTCAGAAAACAATAAGATGGTAGTAGTAAGTCCTTACCAATTAATAATTACTCTAAATGTAAATAGATTGAATTATTGAATAAAATTATATAGAGTGGCTAGATAAATTTAAGAAAAAAAAATGGGACTCCCTCTTGCAAGAGCACCAGAATTACAACTAACTGGTAAACAATCATAGACAGAAAGACACTGGAACTTAACAAAAAAGACACCCCACATGCAGAGACAAAGGAAAAGCCACAATGAGACAGTAGAAGGGGTGCAATCACATTAAAATCAAATTCCATAAATGCTGAGTGTATGACTCACAAGCTGGAGAACAGTTATACCACAAAAGTCCACCCACTAAAGTGAGGGTTCTGAGCCCCACGTCAGGCTTGACAACCTGGGAATCCAGCAACAGGAGGAGGAATCCCCAGAGAATCAGACTTTGAAAGCCAGTGGGATTTGATTGCAGGACCTCCACAGGACTGAGGGTAACAGAGACTCCACTCTTGGAGGGCACACAAAAAAGTGTGCTCACCAGGACCCAGGGGGGTCCTAGCCTCCTAGATAGCTTCCTCTACAATAGGGCAGACAGCAGTATGAAGCAGTATCAGCAGTATTTCACCTTGTGGAACTGAAAACCACAGCCACAAAAGAGAGAGAAAATAAAAAGGCAAAAGACTTTGTAGCAGATGAAGGGACAAGCTAAAACCCCAGAAACATCTACTGTAATGTTTATTGCAGCACTATTTACAATAGCCAGGACATGGAAGCAACCTAAATGCCCATCAACAAATGAGTGGATAAAGAAGATGTGGCATATATATGCAATGGAATATTACTAAGCTATAACAAGGAATGAGATGGAGCTATAAATAATGAGGTGGGTAGACCTAGAGTCTGTCATACAGAGTGAGGTAAGCCAGAAAGAGAAAAACAAATATTGTATGCGAACTCATATACACGGAATCTTAAAAAAAAAAAAAAAAAAAAAAAAAAGTACTGATGAACCCAGTGACAAGACTAGAATAAGGATGCAGATTCAGAGAATGGACTGGAGGACATGAGGTTGGGGGGGCAGGGGATAAAGGGGAAGCTGGGATGAAGTGAGAGAGTAGAATAGACATATATATACTACCAACTGTAAAATAGCCAGTGGGAAGTTTCTGTATAACAAGGGGAGATCAACTCGATGATGGATGATGCCTTAGAGGGCGAGGATTGGGGGGGGGGGGTCGAGGGACGGAGGGAATATGGGGATATGTGTATAAATACAGCTGATTGACTTTGGTGTACCTCAAAAACCAGTACAAGAGTGTAAAGCAATTATATTCCAATAAAGAGATTAAAAAAAAAAAGAGTGGAGGAAGAGGGTTTGGGGATTGGAAGAGAAAGATACAAAATGGACAATGATGAGAAAGAGAGATAGTGAATGTGTTGTTGTTCCAACTTACAGGAAGGAATTTCTTTGCATTACACCATTTATCTCCCAGATAGTGAGACCCCTGGTTTCACAATGCATCGAGTTCTCTCTAATGTTATTGTGAGCTCTGTGAATTAATATTGCAGGCCAGGACAGGGAGGGTGGGAGGGAGTCATGGAGGGAGGGGATATGGGGATATATGTATAAATACAGCTGATTCACTTTGGTGTACCTCGAAAGCTGGTACAAGAATGTAAAGCAATTATTTTCCAATAAAGACCTTGAAAAAAAATAATAAATGAGGAGGAGATAGACACCCTTCCAGAAAAAGAATTCAGAATAATGATAGTGAAGATGATCCAGGACTTTGAAAAAAAGACTGGATGCAAAGATTGAAAAGATGCAAGAAAAGTTTACCAAAGACCTAGAAGAATTAAAGAACAAACAAACAGAGATATGCAACACAATAACAGAAATGAAAAATACACTAGAAGGAACAATAGCAGATTAACTGAGGCAGAAGGGGGAATAAGTGACCTGGAAGAAAGAATGGTGATAATCACTGATGTGGAAAAGAATAAAGAAAAAAAGAATGAAAAGAACTGAAGACAGCCTAAGAGACCTCTGGGACAATGTTAAACACACCAACATTCGCATTATAGGGGTCCCAGAAGGAGAAGAGAGAGAGAAAGGACCTGAGAAAATATTGGAAGAGATTCTAGTTGAAAACTTCCCTAACATGGGAAAGGAAATAGCTACCCACGTCCAGGAAGCACAGAGAGTCCCAGGCAGGATAAACCCAAGGAGAAACACACCAAGATGTATAGTAGTCAAATGGACAAAAATTAAAGACAGAGAAAAGTTATTAAAAGCAACAAGGGAAAAATGACAAATAACATACAAGGGAATTCCCATAAGGTTAAGAGTTGATTTCTCAGCAGAAACTCTGCAAGTCAGAAGGGAGTGGCATGATATACTTCAAGTGATGAAAGAGAAGAACCTACAACCAAGAATACTCTACCCAGCAAGGATCTCATTCAGATTCAATGGAGAAATCAAAAGCTTTCCAGTCAAGCAACAGCTAAGAGAATTCAGCACCACCAAACCAGCCCTACAACAAATGCTAAAGGAACTTCTCTAAGTGGGAAACAGAAGAGAAGAAAAGGACCTAAAGAAACAACAACAAAACAATTAAGAAAATGGTAATAGGAACATACATATCGATAATTACCTTGAATGTAAATGGACTAAATGCTCCAACCAAAAGACACAGACTGGCTGAATGGACACAAAAACAAGACCCATATATATGCTATCTATAAGCGACCCACTTCAGACCAGGGACACATACAGACTGAAAGTGAGGGGATGGAAAAAGATATTCCATGAAAATGGAAATCAAAAGAAAGCTGGAATAGCAATATTCACATCAGATAAAATAGATTTTAAAATAAAAAATGTTACAAGAGACAAAAAAGGACACTACATAAATATCAAGGGATCAATCTAAAAAGTAGAGATAATAATTATAAATATATATGCACCCAATATAGGAGCACCTCAATACATAAGGCAAATGCTAACAACTATGAAAGAGGAAATTGACAGGAACACAATCATAGTGGGGGACTTTAACACCTCACTTACACCAATGGACAGATCATTCACACAGAAAATTAATAAGGAAGCACAAGCTTTAAATGACACAATAAATCAGCTTGATTTAATAGATATCTATAGGACATTACATCCAAAAACAGCAGATTACATGTTTTTCTCAAGTGCGCATGGAATATTCTCCAGGATAGATCACATTTTGGGTCATAAATTAAGCATTGGTAAATTCAGGAAAATTGAAATCATATCAAGCATATTTTCCAACCACAACACTATGAGATTAGAAATCAATTACAGGAAAAAAACTGTAAAAAACACAAACACATGGAGGCTAAACAATACGCTACTAAATAATCAAGAGATCACTGAAGAAATCAAAGTGGAAATCAAAAAATACCTAGAGACAAATGACAATGAAAACACAAGGATCCCAAACCTATGAGATGCAGCAAAGGCAGTTCTAAGAGGGAAGTTTATACCAATGCAATCCTACCTCAAGAAACAAGAAACATCCCAAATAAACAATCTAACCTTACACCTAAAGAAACTAGAGAAAGAAGAACAAAACCCAAAGTTAGTAGATGGAGAGAAATCATAAAGATCAGAGCAGAAATAAATGAAATAGAAACAAAGAAAACAATAGCAAACATCAATAAAACTAAAAGCTGGTCCTTTTAGAAGATAAATAAAATTGATAAACCTCTAGCAAGACTCATCAAGAAAAAGAGGAAGAGTACTCATATCAATAAAATTAGAAATGAAACAGGAGAAGTTACAACAGACACCACAGAAATAAAAAGCACCATAAGAGACTACTTCAAGCAACTATATGCCAATAAAATGGACAACCTGGATGAAATGGACAGATTCTTAGAAAGGTATAACCCTCCAAGACTGAATCAGGAAGAAATAGAAAACATGAACAGACCAATCACAAGTAGTGAAGTTGAAACTGTGATTCAAAATCTCCCAACAAACAAAAGTCCAGGACCAGATGGATTCAGAGGTGAATTTTATCAAACATTTAGAGAAGAGCTAGCACCCATCCTTCTCAAGCTCTTCCAAAAAGTTGCAGAGGAAGGAACACTCCCAAACTCATTCTATGAGGCCACCATCACCCTGATACCAAAACCAGACAAAGATACTACAAAAAAGAAAATTACAGACCAATATCACTGATGAATTTAGATGCAAAAATCCTCAACAAAATGCTAGCCAACAGAATCCAACAACACATTAAAAGGATCATACACCATGATCAAGTGGGTTTTATCCTTGCAATGCAAGGATTCTTCAGTATGTGGAAATGAATCAATGTGATACACCATATTAATAAATTGAAGAATAAAAACCATATTATCATCTCCATAGATGCATAAAAAGCTTTTGACAAAATTCAACAACCATTTATGATAAAAACTCTCCAGAAGGTGGCCATTGAGGGAACCTACCTCAACATAATAAAGGCCATATATGACAAACCCACAGCAAACACCATTCTCAATGGTGAAAAACTGAAAGCATCTCCTCTAAGATCAGGAACAAGACAAGGATGTCCACTCTCTCCACTACTATTCCACATAGTTTTGGAAATCCTTGCCACAGCAATCAAAGAAGAAAAAAGAAATAAAAGGCATCCAAATTGGAGAAGAAGAAGTAAAACTGTCACTGTTCTCAGATGACATGATATTATACATAGAAAATCTTAAAGATGCCACGAGAAAACTATCTGAGCTAATTAATGAGTTCGGTAAAGCTGCAGGATACAAAATTAACACACTGAAATCTCTTGAAATTCTATACACTAACAATGAAAATCAGAAAGAGAAATTAAGGAAACAATCCCATTTACCACTGCAACAAAAAGAATAAAATACCTAGGAATAAACCTAAACAAGGAAGTAAAAGACCTGTACTCAGAAAACTATAAGACACGGATGAAAGAAATCAAAGACGACACAAACAGATGGAGGGACATACCATGTTCTTGGATTGGAAGAATCAACATTGTGAAAATGACTATACTACCCAAAGCAGTTTACAGATTCAATGCAATCCCTATCAAATTACCAATGGCATTTTTCACAGAACTAGAACAAGAAAATCCTAAAATTTGAATGGAGACACCCAAGACCCTGAATAGCCAACACAATCTTGAGGGGAAAATATGGAGCTGGTGGAATCAGACTCCCTGACTTCAGACTATACTACAAAGCTACAGTGATCAAGACAATATGGTAGTGGCACAAAAACAGAAATATAGATCAATGGAACAGGATAGAAAGCCCAGAGATAAACTATGGTCAATTAATCTATGACAAACAAGCCAAGGATATACAGTGGAGAAAAGGCAGCCTCTTCAATAAGTGGTGCTTTGAAAACTGCGCAGCTACATGTAAAAGAATGAAATTAGAACACTCCCTAACACCATACACAAAAATAAACTCAAAATGGATTAAAGACCTAAATGCAAGGCCAGACACTATAAAACTCCTAGAGGAAAACATAGTAAGAACACTCTTTGACATAAATCACAGTAAGATCTTTTTTGACACATCTCCTATAGTAATGGAAATAAAACCAAAAATAAGTAAGTGGGACCTAATGAAACTTCAAAGCTTTTGCACAGCAAAGGAAACTATAAGCAAGACAAGAAGACAACCCTCAGGATGGGACAAAATATTTGCAAACAAATCAACAGACAAAGGATTAATCTCCAAAATATATAAACAGTTCATCCAGCTCAATATCAAAAAAACAAACAACCCAATCAAAAAATGGACAGAAGACCTAAATAGGCATTTCTCCAAAGAAGACATATGGATGGCCAAGAGGCACATGAAAAGCTGCTCAACATCACTAATTATTAGAGAAATACAAATCAAAACTACAATGAGGTATCACCTCACACCAGTTAGAATGGGCATCATTGGAAAATCTATAAATAGTAAATGCTGGAGAGGGTGTGGAGAAAAGGAAACACTCTTGCACTGTTGGTGGGAATGTAAACTGATACAGCCACTATGGGGAACAGTATGGAGGTTCCTTGCAAAACTAAAAATAAAGTTACCATATGACCCAGCAATCCCACTGCTGGGCATATACCCAGAGAACACCATAATTCAAAAAGACACATGCACTCCAGTGTTCATTGCAGCACTATTTACAACAGCCAGGACACAGAAGCAACCTAAATGTCTATCAACAGGTGAATGGATAAAGAAGATGTGGTACATATATACAATGGAATATTACTCAGCTGTAAAAAGCAATGAAACTGGAACATTTGTAGAGACATGGATGGACCTAGAGACTGTCATACAGCGTGAAGTGAGTCAGAAAGAGAAAAACAAATATGGTATATTAACACATATATGTGTACTATAGAAAAATGGTACAAATCAACCAGGTTGCAAGGCAGAAATAGAGACACAGATGTAGAGAACAAACATATGGACACCAAGTGTGGAAAGCAGTGGGGGGGGGGGGGGGTGAATTGGGAGATTGGAATTGCCATATATACATTACTAATAAGAAAAAAAATATTGTTTTACATTTAAATATATGCAGTTTATTGTATTTCAATTGTATCTAAATAAAAATTTTTAAAGTAAAAAACAAATAAAAAATTTTAAAAAGATAAAAAAATTAAAAACATATGCACCCAATATTAGCACATCTAAATATGTTAGGCAAATACTGAAAATCTGAAGGAAGAAGCAGACACTAAAATAACAGTAGGAAACTTCAGTAACCTACTTTCAATATTGAATAGAGCAACCAGACAGGAAATCAACAAGTTAAAATTGGATTTCAATCATACTTTAGATCAAATCGACCTAACATACAAATACAAAACCTGACAGCAGCAGAATATACATTCTTTCATGTGCACACAGAACATTCTCCAGGATAGATCATATGATAGGTCACAAAACAGGTCTTTGCAAATTTAAGTAGATTGAAATCATACCATGTATCATTTCCAACCATGATGGTATGAAACTAGGAATCATTAACAGGAGGAAAGCTGGAAAATTCATAAATACATGAAAAGTAAACAACACAGTTCTGAACAATAAATGACTCAAAAAGGGGAAATCAAAAATATGAAATAAAAATGGAAACAAAACATACAATAACCTATGGAATGCTGCAAAAAAACAGTTCTAAGGGAAAAGTTTATAGTGATAAACAATTACATGAGGAAAAAGAAATCTCAAACCACCTACCTTTATACCTTAAGTAACTAGAAAAAAAAAAGAACAAACTAAACCCATAGCTCGTAGAAGGCAGAAAATAACAAAAATCACAGCAGAAATAAAGAGCCCAAAAAAAAAAGAAAAATAGAAAAGATCAGTGAAACTAAGAAGTGATATTTTGAAAAGATAAAGTTGACAAGCTTTTAGCTAGACTAAGAATAAAGAAGATGCAATATGTAAAATCAGAAATAAAAGTGAATACATTATAACTGATACCACAGAAATACACAGACTACTATGAACAACTATATGCCAATAAACTGGGTAACTTAGAAAAATTGATAAATTCCTAAAAACATACAACCTATTATAAAGACTGAACCATGGGGACTTCCCTGGTGGTGCAGTGGTTGAGAATCCACCTGCCAATGAAGGGGATACAGGTGTGATCCATGGTCTGGGAAGATCCTATATGCTGTGGAGCAACTAAGCCCATGCACCACAACTACTGAGCTTCCACTGTAAAGTCCATGAGCTACAACTACTGAGCCTACACACTGCAACTACTGAAGCTCACGTGCCTAGAGCCTGTGCTCTACAACAAGAGAAGCCACCGCACTGAGAAGCCCATGCACCACAACAAAGAGTAGCCTCCACTTGCCACAACTAGAGAAAGTCTGCATGCAGCAAGGAAGACCCAATGCAGCCCCAAAAAAAGAGAGACTGAACCATGAAACAATAGAAAATCTGAACAGACCAATAAGGAATAAAGAGACTGAAACAGTAATTAAAAATCTCCCAATGCAGAAAAGTTCAGGACAACATGTTTTCACCAGTGATTTCTACCCAACCTTTAAGAATTACTGCTAGCCCTTATTAAGATCCTCCAAAATTTGAATACTTCAAAACTCATATTATGAGGCCAACATTACCCTAATACAAAAGCCAAATAAGGAAACTAAAGAAAAGAAAACTAGAGACAAATATCAGTGATACCTGATGAATATAGATGCAAAAATCTCAACAGACTCTAAGATACCAAATTTAACAGCACATCAGAAGTATAATATACAGTAAACAAGTGGGATATATCCCTGTAATGCAAAGATGGCTCAACATATAAAATCTACTAATGTGATAGGCCATATTAATAGAATAAAAAAATTATATGATCATATCAAAAGATGACAAAAACACATTTGAAAAAATACAAAATCATTTCATGATAAGAACGCTGAACATATTGGGTATGCAAGAAACATACCCCAACACAATAAAGAACAAACCCACAGCCTACATACTGAACAGTGAAAGGTTAAAAACTTTTCCTTTACAATCTGGAATATCACAAGTGTTCCTCCTCTTACTACACCTACTTAACATAGTACTAGAAGTCTTAACTACAGCAATAAAGCAAGAAAATCTGTAGAATATCCTAACAACTCCACCAAAAACTTGCTAGAATAAATTAACAAATTTAGTAAAGTTGTGGAACACAAAATCAACAAATCAACCATGTTCCTATATACTAACAACAAAACAGTTGAGATAAAGAAAACTACCCTATTCAAAACAGCATCAAAAACAGTGAAGTATTTGGGAATAAATTTAACCAAGGAGGTAAAAATCTGTATAATGAAAATTATGAGACTTTGATGAAACAAGCTGATGAAGACATATACAAATGAAAAGATATTATGTGTTCATGGATGAGAGGAATTAATGTGGTTAAAATAACTGTGGTATCCAAAGCTGTCTATAGATTCCATGCAATCATTTCCAAAATTATGCTGCCACTTTTCACAGAAATATAAAAATTTAACCTAAAATGTGTATGGAAACACAGAAGACCCCAGATACCCCCAAGCAATCCTGAGAAAGAAGACTGAAGTTGGAGGCATCACACTCTCTCTTTTCAAGCTATACTACAAAGCTGTGGTAAGCAACACAGTATGGCACTGGCATAAAAATACACACATATACCAAGGGAACAAAATAGAGAGCCCAGCAGTAAACCCTCACATATACTGTCAACTAATATTTGACAAGAGAGCCAAGAACTTAACAGGGAAAATATAATTATTCTCAATAATAATTGGAAAACTGGATAACCACATGCAGAAGAATGAAATTGGACCCTTATCTTACACCATACACAAAACTCAATTCAAAATGGATTAAAGACAAACATAAGAACTAAAACCCTAAATATCCTGGAAGAAAATATAGAAGAAAATATCTTTTAGATTGGTCTTAGATTGATTTTTTGGATATAACATCAAAAGTACAAACAACAAAAATAAATGGGGTTACATAAAACTGAAAAGGTTCTGCACAGCAAAATAAACAATTATCAAAATAAAAAGGTAGCCTACAGAATGGGAGAAAATATTTACAAATCATATTTCTGATAAAGGGTTAATATCCAAAATATATAAAGAACTCATACAACTCAATAGCCCAAAACAAAAACCAAAGATCCAATTATAAATGTCCAGAGTAACTAAATATTTTCTCCAAAGAATACATACAAATGGCCAACAGATACATGAAAATGTGTTCAACATTATTAATCATTAGGGAACGCAAATCAAAATCATGAGACATCATCTCATACCTTTTAGAATAGCTATTATGAAAAAGATAAGAGACAGGTATTGGTGAGGATGTGGAGAAAAAGAATCCCTGTGCTCTGTTGGTGGGAACGTTAACTGGTACATTCACTATGGAAAACACTATTAAGGTTTCTCAAGAAATCAAAAATAGAACTACCATATGATCCAGCAACTCTAATTCTAGTTATAATCCATAGTTAACAGGATCATTATTTCAAAGAGATATCCGTACTCCTATGTTCACTGCAGTGTTATTATTCAATAGGCAAGGTATGCATACTACCTATGTGTCCATCAATGGATACATGAATAAAGAAAATATTATTCACATACATACATATACATATGCAATGAAATATTATTCAGCCTTGTAAAACAAAGTCCTATCATTTGTGACAACATGGATGAATCTGGAAGGTGTTACACTAAATGCAAAAGCCAGACAGGGAAGGACAAATGCATGGTATCGCTTACATGTGAAATCTAAAAAAGCCAAACTCATAGAAGCAGAGAATAGAGTGATGGTTACCAAGGGCTTTGAGGTGGGGAAAAGGGGAAGATACTGGTAAAAGGGTACAAACTTCCAAGTGTAAGATGAATAAGTCCTGAGGCTTTAATGTACAGCATGGTAATTATAGTTAATTATACTGTATTATATACTGGAAGTTGCTAAAAGAATAGATCTTAAATATTCTCACAACACACAAAAAGAGGTAATTATGTGATGTGATAGATTACTGCTATGGCAGTAATCATTTTGCAATATATAAATGTATCAAATCAACACAAACACCTTAAACTTACACACTGTTACAGTGTGTTATAGAAATAAAGCTTGAAAAAAACCTTGAACCAGAAATCATATACATATGGCATGCCCTCTGTGATTTGCACTGAGTTCCTAAAGATCGAAGACGTCTTTCCTTGAAGAATCCCATATTATATTCAAGCCAGCAGAATGGTAAACAATTTTTAAATAACAAATTGAAGTGTGGGCAGTGTATTACAATTCATACAGTGATCTTGGATCTCCTTGTTAGTTTGTAAATTACTTGTGTGTGATTTGGGCACAAACTAGTAGACAATGATTTCACTAAGGTCTCCAAATGTTTATTAACTTTGTAACTATCTCGAATGGACTTATGTTAAATCATCAACATACCAATAAATTACCCTTTTTGACTCCAAATAGCAAATGTTGAACCATAGAAACAAAATTTTTTCTCCTCTTGCAGATATAACCTTATATGTTCATTTCCCCAGTTTCTACATTAATGTAGCAATGATAATTATGGTTTTAGTGGCTGGTCATTGCTATAAAATTTTAAAAGTCAGAGGAGTTGAATAAAGCAAGCCACTTTAGAAATCTTCACCATGCAAGGTATATTTTACCCCTATTTAAAATTACCTTAAAATAGATTGTGGGTCCCTTTGGTGTGGTATCTCTGTTTAGACAGTTAGCAACCTACTCAAATGTCTTGCTTCTATATGTCTGACCCATTTTACCAGGACAGCTAGCAAGAAAGGATAAATTAATTTTAAAATGTTTTCTAGTTAGGTTATTTTTGAAGTCATGCACCTTATTTAAGTTTGGGAAAATCTCAAAAGAAATGTTCCAGAAAATAAATGTTCAGTTTAATATAATTTTCTGGAAAAGAACATGCATTTGTTAACTAAGTTAAAAAAAAAAAAAAAAAAAAAAAACCTTTAAAAATAACTGCAGAAACTCTTTCTAAAATATAATAGTCACCAGTATTTGAAATGTATTTTCTTATTACTTGAATAACTGTATGTTGACCCTCTTCAGAAGCATCATTCTCACCATTAGGTCTCATTCTAGAAAGACAGTTTCAGGCAGTTTAATAGACAAGAGTGAATGAAATTAGAGACTCAGAAAACGAACTTATGGTTACCAAGGGAAGGAGAGAAGGGATAGTTACGGTGTTTGGGATTGACATGTACACACTGCTATATTTAAAATGGATAACCAGTAAGGACCTACTGTATAGCACAGGGAACACTGCTCAGTATTATGTAACAAAGTAACTGGGAAAAGAATTTGAAAAAGAATAGAAGAGAATATACATGTATATGTATAACTGAATCACTTTGTTGTACACCTGAAACTAACACAACGTTGTTAATCATCTATACTCCAAGATAAAATAAAAAGTTTAAAAAAAACAAAAAGAATGAATGAGCAAAAACTCCAGGTTATTCCCTAGATACCTAACATAACTTAAATTGCCTATAGTTGTGTTTTTACATGATTTTCCTTTTTTTCCAAAGTGAATGAATATTTTTAATGTATATAAATTTTATAATCAGTCATATCCCATATAATTTTCATCTACTTTCATATTTTAAGCATTCTATATCAGAAACAAATTTATAACATTTTTGTAAATTTTCCGTAATTTATCAAAATATACTTTTTTTAGATGATAATCATAGGTTAATTTTATTTAAATATTAGATAATCCTAAATATTATTTTCTAAAGAACTTTCAATTTTCAGATGAGAGCTAGAGGTCACCAATATGTCTCCTAAGGTTAATACACTTTTCATAAAGCTTTATTGCATCTACTACCTTAACTTAGCCAGAAATAATAACCTACACAGAATATTTAAGGCAAGGAATAAAAAGTGTTTTAAGTCAATTTTGTTTATGTACACAGCATAAAATTAGAAAACTAAGTGTATAAAGACATACGTACACAACAATTTCCCATGATCCTACCCTCTAGCCATAACCACTCACAGCTTCTTTGGAGTATTTCTTTCCGTTGTTTTTCTCTCCATGCATTTACATGTATGTAGCTATCTAATGAAGGTCACGTTGCATGTAAAACTGATTTTACTCAACATTATATTAACTAAATTTTAGAATTTCACTCAATTTTGTATCATATTTATTGTTTTATGATATGAACAGTTCTTGAAAATGACTGCATTAATGGCTATATGATAGTCTACATATAGATGTGTCATAATTAACTTAGTTCTACAATGATGAACATTTATGTTTCAAACATTTCTATGATATTTAATGACATAATATCATAGAACATAAATATAGTATTGTCTTTTTGATTAGGATATATTCATTATAATATATTTTAATAGAGATTTGAATTAAAATTATTTTAGAAGTATTAAAAGCTTCCCATAGATTGTAAATGAGCTGCCATTAAACAGATATAATTAATGATTTATATCAAAAATTAAATATATTTCATGTCTCAGAAGATAAATTATATACATGATTATCTTTCTGGTAATTTAGATAAAATGATGGAAAATTTAGCAAACTCATATGTAATTGATTAGCCTATAATAGTGAATTTAGCTGTGTGACTCTGTAAAAGTTATTTAACCTGTCAGTGCTTCCCTTCCCTCAACAGTTAACAGAGATAATAGTGCCCATTCATAGAGTTGTGCATGGCACAAAATGGATGATGATTGATAGATATATAGATAGATAAAAAGAAAAATAGATGATTAACTATTGCGATCAAAGTTGTTTTAAGTATAGTTGTATATTTTGATGAGAGAAAAACACCATATCAAATATTGGGGTTTTTTTTACTGTAATTTTGTAATACATATATATTTTTAATTGGAATATAATTGCTTTACAATGTTGTGTTTCTGTTGTAGAACAAAGTAAATCAGCTGTATGTATACATATATCCTCTCCCTCTTGAGCCCCCCTCCCACTCATCTAGGTCATCACAGAGCACCGAGCTGAGCTCCCTGTGCGACAAAGCATTCCCCCTAGCTATCTATTTTATTCATTGGTAGTGTGTATATGTCAGTGATACTCTCTCATTCATATATTGTTTTAATCAATTGTAAAGATTATAGAGAACAGGTTAAATTAGAATAATATGTTTAAAAACATGAAAAATAGTGCTTCCTAAGAACTTTTGCTTGGTCTAATGCCTATGATCCCCAGGTGTATAAGAGAAGTGAACAATTCAATCTTTAACGAAGACAGAATTTAAGATTTCTACTCAAAGGCTTTATCACTTGTCTTCTTTCTGCTGGTGTATAATTAAGGAAACAAATATCTATCTAAAGCTGAACCTGAGATAAATGCTTTATAGCTTTTGGTATAGACAGCAGATAGAATACATGATCTGGCATTATTTTATTACCACTATAATAAGATATAAAGGCTTTTTGCACTGTGGTTCTTCCTTGAGGGAAGAAAAGAAAGTGCCAAGGAAATGGAATCTCTTTTCCATTCTGGCCTTGGTGATTTATAACTACAGTAGTCGCCCCTTATCCATGGTTTCACCTTCTGTGCTTTCAGTTACCTGTGGTCAACTTCAGCCTGAAAAAAGTAAATGGAAAATACCAGGAATAAACAATTCCCATGTTTTAAATTGCAGGGCATTCTGAGTAGCATAGTGAAATCTCATGCCATCCTGCCCCATCCTGCTCCGGACCTGAATCATCCCTTCATTATTCACTTAGTGTAACTGTCTCTCTTATCAGATTGACTCTCAAGGAATTGCAGTGCTTCTGTTCAAATAACCCTTACTTACTTAATAATGACTGCAAAGTGCAAGAGTAGCAAGGCTGGCAATTTAAATATTCTCTTACTGTGCCTAATTTATAAGTTAAACTTTATCAGAGGTATGTATTTATAGGAAAAAACATAGTATACTAGGATTCGGTACTATCTGCAGTTTCAAGCCTCCACTGGGGATCTTGGAATATATCCCCTGTAGATAAGGGGGAACTACTACTTATATAATAAACCTGACTACACAAAAGCACATATTGTTTCAAGATGCTATTATCACAACACACCCCAAAGCCTGATCTTTGTAGTAATGAAATATTGCAGCTGCCAGTGATTTCATTTACCCAATTAATTGCTTAGAAGAAGCATCCTACTCTGTTCACCATAAAGATACACTACACTTACCTTAAAGATCTCCTAAGAAAAGGTTGGGAAAATGCAGAAGAAAAGAGTAAATGAGATTGAGGTTCTGGGGTAATAGAAAGCTCTCTTGTTTAGAAGGCCAAAATATTAGGTTCTGTCACTGTTCTGCTAGCTGCAGGATTTCAGACAAGCTATTGGACTTTCACCTTGTATATATGTAGGCATACCTCCTTTTACTGTGTTTCACTTTATTGTGCTTTGCAGATACTGCATTTTTTATAAATTGAAGGCTTGTGGCAACCCTACATCAAGCATGTCTAAAGTTGCCATTTTTCCAACAGCATTTGCTCACTTCTTGTCTCTGTGTCACAATTTGGTAATTCTTATGATATTTCAAACTTTTCATTATTATTTTACTTGTTATGGTGATCTGCAATCAGTGATTTTGATGCTGCTATTGTAAAAAGATTACAACTTGCCGAAAGCTCAGACAGTGGTTAGCATTTTTTAGCAATAAAGTATTTTTAATTAAGATATATACATTATTTTTAGACATAATGCTATTACACAGTTAAAAGACTACAATATAACATAAACATAACTTTTACATGCACTAGGAAACCAAAAATTTCATGTGTCTCACTTTAGTTTAATATTCACTGTATTGCAATGGTCCTGAATCAAACCTGCATCTCTCTGAAGTATGCCTATTATCCCACTAATAAAAGAGGCCAGCATGACAGAATTAGAAGCAAAAGAGATGTGAAAGTACATCTTTCAGAAATTATCCTGGGAGTGAATTAACATTGAACACAGTAACTACAATCATGACACACTGCAAAGTTTGACACTAGTGACCCCTTAAACTTATCTCCCTCTCTTGATTTCTGCTCTTCCCCCATCTCTCCAGTATTCTTTGTGTACTTCTTTTTTTCATCTCCTTCAAGGTTTTACTAAGGGAACTTAAAAATTGTCTCATTCAACCTCTTGTCTCATATCTCAACCTGTGTAATGTGCCCACCAGCTAAAATGAACATAATAGCTCTGAAGGGAACACCTAAAAGACTATTTTAATATGCTAAGGCATGTATCTAGAAGAGTAATAAAAAGAAAATAAGAAATGTAGATTTGAGATCCACTTTTAGAAACAATTAAATTAGATAAAGAGGTATGGAATTAGACATAAAGAAACAGATTGCAAATTCTGAGACTATTCCACTAAAGACTAGCCATTTGATCAGAGAATAGTGACATTCAGTAATTTAATCAACATGGAAATAACTACTTGCCTGGCAATTCAAATTTTTAAATATAAGGGTTTATTTGTTTTATTTATGTCAATTTAGTGTATTGACCATCATCACAGATACTCTTGGTAATTACATTAAATCTTCCCAAGAAAGCTTGTGATTTATTTTGCAGTGTCAAAAATACATTTATTTAGGGTTTTAAATGCACTGACCGAATCAGATTACTGAACACTTGCTTATGACTGTCAATAAAATAAACTTACATAACCAAACTACCAACAGAGCAAAATAGTTATGTTTTTCTCGATGAATAAAATAGTAAGAATTTAATGGTTATACTCATGCAACAATTGTCTACTTAAGAATACACAGGGGAAAGCACAAATTTTCACACAACAAATAGTTGAATTGTATTAAATTTAATATTTCAACTCCAATGGGCCCTTTTCATGAAATCAGAAAAAGAAGTGAAACCATTTGTTCATAGAAAATTTACTTGTAATATTACCAAATTTTCATAAGATTATATCAAATTTCTGTTTGACTCTTTCTGATGCAGAGTCATTCATGAAAAACCAATGGGGCCCATGGAAGATAAACAAAATATCAAATACTTCAGTTTAACAGAAAAATTAAAATACAAAAGCATTCACTATGTGGAAAAGGCCATCTAAAAAGAGCCTGTAAATATATGAACCATTATTTGGGCAGAAGTCAGTCAAATATTATGTCTATTTCCATTTTTGTTACAAGATAAATAAATTATCCTGAATCTTAGGATGATATGTTAATATATTCACCTAAACATGACAAAGAACAATTAGAGAAAGAGATTAAAGCTAGTAATTTACCATAATTCCAGATGTAAAATCTCTGGAATTTTGACAAGGGGAAGAAATAGAGAATTTGTGACTAATAGTATTTTTTTTTGTCATTAGCTGATCATTATTCTGAGGTTAAAGTGAGTACAGTTGACCACTGAACAACAGGATGCTCACTGTGGGCCCTCTTGCTCCAACACTTCTTCCCTCTGGGGCAAAGATGTTAATGCTTGGAGAGGGAGGATCACACACTTAGAAGGAACATAACCATCTCAGATCCAAACCTCAGAGCTTCTGCTCCAGAAGCTGGGACCCACCCCCATCTCTAATAGGGTAGTGTTGACCACTGAGCAGAGGAGAACCACTGGCTCACATCTGACTCAGCCTCTAGCCCCTCCATCTCCAGCCCCAACTCCTACCAAGATGACAGCTGCCAGCACACTCTGGGGGAAGATGTGACTTGTGCCCACTTCAGCTCTAGTTCTCTCACAAACACCATCAGGTACATGCAGACAGTACAGGCATGCTCCCACATAATGATACCTCTTCAAGACCAGGAGAGGTAACTATTTCACCCAATTTCATAGAGAAAGGGAAAGTTAAGCAAAATGAGAAGACAGAGGAATTTGTTTCCTATAGAAAACAACGGTGGAAAAAAAACCCTGGGGGGGGGGGAGACTAATAAAACCAAGATAAATAATTTATGATATAAAGAATTCAAAGCATTAGTAATAAAAATGCTAACTAAACTAGGGAAAAGAATAAGTGAACACAGTGAGAGTTTTAACAAGGAACTAGAAAATACAAAAGGAACCAATCAGAACTGCAGAATACAATAACTGAAATAAAAAACACTCTAAAAAGAGTTAACAACAGACTATGTGATACAGAAGAATGCATAAGTAAGTGTTCAGAAAGATAGAACAATGGAAATCACCAAATCAGAACAGCAAAAAGAAAAACAAATTTAAATATATGAGAACAGTTTAAGGGAGGATAACATCAAGGACACCAACATCACATTATAGGGCTTCCCAAAGGAGAAGACAGAGAAAAGGGTCAAAGCTTGAAAACTTCCTGAACCTGAAAAAGGAAATAAATATCCAAGTAGAGAAAGCACAAAGAGTTCTAGACAAGTCGAAACCAAAAGCCCTCCATATCAAGACATATCATACTTAAAATGGCAAAAATTAAAGAGAGAATTCAAATGCAACAAGAGAAAAACAGAGTCACATACAAGGCAACCTCCATAAGGCTGTCAGTTGATTTTTCTGCAAAAACTTTGCCAGCCAGAAGGAAGTGGCATGATATTTTAAAGTGCTGAAAGGGGAAAACATACAACCTAGGATATTCTAACCAGTAAGTGTATCATTTAGAATTGAAGGAGAGAAAAAGAACTTCTCAGACAAGCTAAAACTAAGAATTCATCAATCCTAATATGGCCTTAAAAGAAATGTTAAAATGTCTTTTCCAAGTGGAATAGAAAAGGCTATGACAAGTCAGAATCTATAGGAAAGGAAAAATCTCACTAGTAAAGGCAAATATGTAAAGGAGGTGGATCAACTACTTAAATAAGCTGTTATGAATATTAAGAGACAAAAAATGTAAAATCAACTGTAACTAAAATAAACAGGTAATAGACATGAAGATGTAAAATATGACATAAAAACACAAAACAGTGAGTAAGAAAATGTTAGATCTTTCAGAATGTGTTTGAACTTAAATGACTGCCAGTTTAAAACAAAAATATAGCTATATGTCAACATATAAAACTCCATGGTAACCACAAATCAAAAAACTATAATGGATAATAAAAATCAGTGAAGAAATAAATTTTAAAAAGACCAGAAGAAACAAAGAAAACAATAGAAAAGATATGTGAAACCAAGAGCTGATTTTTTGAAAAAAGACAAAATTGATAAGCCTTTATTTAGGCTCACCATGACAAAATGAGGGAGGACTCAAACAGAGTAAGAAATAAAAGAGGAAAAATTACATCCAATATCACAAATATACAAAAAAAAATGTAAGATAATACTACAAACAGTTCTACTCCAACAAATTGGGCAACCTAGAAGAAATGGATAAATTCCTAGAAACCTACAGTTTTCCATGACTAAATCAGGAAGGAATATATAATCTGAACAGACCAATCAACTAGTAGTAAAATTGAATTTATAGTAAAAAACAAACAAACAAAAAAACACCTTCCAGCAAACAAAAGGCCACGACCAGATGGCTTCACAGGGGAATTCTAGCCAACATAAAAGAACCTATACCTATCCTTTTCAAACTATTTCAAAAAGTTGAAGAGGGCAGAACACTCCCTAATTCCTTCTATGAGACCACCATTATCCTGATACTAAAACCAGACAAAGACACTGCAAAAAGAAAGTTACAAGCCAATATCCTGATGAATATAGATGCAAAAATCTTCAACAAAATATTAGCAAACTAAACCCAACAATACACATAAAGGATCATGCACCATGATCAAGTCTGATTCATTCCAGGATCACAAGGATGGCTCAACATTAACAAATTAATCAATGTGATATACCACATTAACAAAAAGAAAGACAAAAACCACATGATCATCTCAATAGATGCAATAAAATCATTTGACAAAATTCAACATCCATTTATGATAAAAATTCTCATCAAAATAGGTATAGAGGGAACATAGTTCAACGTAATAAAGATCATTTATGATAAACCAACAGCTATCATACTCAATGTGCAAAACGTTGCAGCTGTAAAATCACAGATAAGACAAGGATGCCCACTCTTGCCACTTCTATTTAATATGGTATTGGAATTCCTAGCTACAGCAATCAGAGGAAAGAAAGAAAGAAAGAGAGAAAGGGAGGAAGTGAAAAGAAAAAAGAAATAGAAGGCATCTAAATTGGAAGGGAAGAATTTAAGGTGTCACTATTTGTAGATTACATGATACTACATAGAGAAAACCCTAAAGTCTCTGTCAAGACTATTAGAACTAACCAACTAATTTGGAAAAGCTGAAGCATACAATATTAACATACAGAAATCTGTTTCTTTTCTATACACTAATAATGAACTATCAGAAAGAGAAAGGAAGAAAAGAATCACTTAAAATCATATCAAAAATAATACCTAGGAATAAAACTAACCAAAGATGTGAAAGACCTATACTCTGAAAACTGTAAAACATTGATAAAGAAAATTGAAAGTGATACAAAGAAAATGGAAAGATGTCCCATGTTCATGAATTGGAAAAATTGATACTGTTAAAATGTCCATACTATCCAAAGTTATCTGCAGACTACAGGTTTATTTCAATCCCTGTTAGAAAAAAACCATGACATTTTTCACAGAACTAGAACACATAATCCTAAAATTTATATGGAACCACAAAAGACCCTGAATAGCCAAAGCAACCTTAAGAAAAAAGAACAAAACTGGAAGTCACCCTCCCTGGCTTTAGACTATACTACAAAGCTACAGTCATCAAAACAGTAAGGAACTGGCACAGAAACAGACACATAGATCAATAAGCATATATAGTTTGACACATTCCATTTAAATGGCACTCAAGAATATTAAAAGTAATTGACAGTGATAAAATCAGAAAGGAGTTGCTTCTTGGTAGGGCTTGGGGGTGTCTTTGAATTGATTGGAAGTGAACTAGAGGGATAATTCTGGGTAATGGATATGTTCTATATTTGTATTAAGATCGTGGTTGCCAGGGTTCAATTGTTTGAACATGTCAAGTTGAATACTTAAGTGTTGTGCATTTTATTATCTGTAAATGATTTCTCAATTAAAAAAATAAGGTTAATAAGTAAAAAGTTCTCCTAAGATATCATTGATAACAATGCTTGGAGAAGGTGAAGACTATCTGTAAATGGCATATCAAGGGAGGGGGAGCATTTGCAGCCATGTGCCCCAGTAAGGTGGAATGTTTTATCACTAATATTGTTTAGAATTATTGGTGTATGGTGATTTTTTAAAAAAAGGTAAATAGACTGCTAGTTAATTCTGTTATTATGTCTGTACAGACAATGCACCCTTTTATTTCTGTACTTGGGTTAACATATAGTACAGATTGGAAATTGCCAACTATTTAGTGCATAAGGCTCAAGCTTGAGTGAAAACGGTTATAAAACTTTTTTTAAAAAAATTAGAGACACTGAAGAAATGTTATGTGAGAAAAATCAGAAAGTAACAACAGGAGGAGAACGAGCAGAAGTTGACTGAATAAATCAAAAAGTAGAAGACCAGAAGAGAGATACCCCCAAAACTATAGATTCTATAAAACACAAACTAGTGTTCTCCTAAAAAGTCTATGAAGTTCTACTGCTGCTTGAGTGTCAGGAGCACTGCCAACTTGGGTACTAATTAAGTTAAGCAAACAAGAAAATAGAAATGCTTAGAACACAAACTACCATAAATACCAGATATACTCAAAGAAGATGGGATTAGCAAACATTTCTGGAAAATGTTCCTTTACACCAAAACCTGTTTTAAAGCCAATAGAATTTGGTAAAATTATATTCTCCCTATCAAAAGCAAGTCAACATTAGTTACAGCTCTCAGTAGTGGTCTTGAATTCTGGCTACTTTAAGTGGAGATGGAAATAGCATTTACTGAAGTACAGATCCAGCTACTTAGAGAGCTTTCTGAATTTCCTTTCTTCTTATACGTATTTAATATGTCCCTTTCATCTTTGGTTTCCTGACCCATTCTTCTTTCCTTGCAACTTGAAAGGGCCTAAGAAAAATCTAATCACCAGATTTTGGATGGTAGGAATTTATATATGAGTGAAGGCAAGCAGGACAAAATTCAGGACTATGCTTTTCTTTTTGTCCCAGGCTTACATCTATTTCCCCAAATCTGAGAAAATACAGACCTGTCCAGAGAACTTTTCCATAAGCCTCTCTTCTTTGGGGGAGCTTCTTTTCCTAGCAGCTACTCTTTCATTCTTATGTATTTTTAATGAGAATATAAATTGGAATGGCATCATTTTTAATTCCCTTTTGCTTATCCTTCCTCAAGCTTTGCATCCCACCCAACCAAAAGAAAAGAAATTGTAAAGATTGTGGAAAGAAAAGTAGGGGAATAGAGGTTAATACAGCCCAGATTCATTGTTCTCCTCAGGCGAAAGAAAGCAATTGAGTTTTCAG
Organism: Hippopotamus amphibius kiboko; assembly: GCF_030028045.1. NCBI lineage: Eukaryota > Metazoa > Chordata > Mammalia > Artiodactyla > Hippopotamidae > Hippopotamus > Hippopotamus amphibius. Next base: position 75,232,075 of record NC_080187.1, read on the forward strand.
AAAAGGAAAATGAAATGCCCTGGAAATTCTGAACCTAATCAATGACTATCACTACCCTTTTCCTAAGAACAGAATACAGATGAGGTCCTAGAACAGGTGGGAAAACAGATTTACTCCAAATATTTGTTTTTGATTTTCCTAAAGACAAAAAGTTACAGAGTAGCTCCACCATCTTATTTTAAACAAATCTCATTTTCTCCTGCTGTTAAAGACTGAATAATTATCAATAATACTGTATTATATTCTGGTGGCTTTTGCAACAAATTACCACAAACATAAATTTATTCTCTCACAGTTGGGGAGGCCAGATGTCTAAATTCAGTTTCACGGGGCCAAAGTCCTGTTGGCCGAGTTATACTCCCTCTGGAAGTTCTAGGGGAGAATCTGTTCCTTGCATCTTGCAGCATTCCTTGGCTTATGGCCACATAACTACAATCTCAGCTTCCCTGGTCACATTGACTTCTCCTATCTGTGTCAAATCTCCCTGTGTCTCCCTCTTATAAAGATTCTTGTGATTGCAATTAGGGTATACCTGGATAAATTAAGATGATCTCCCCATCTCAAGATCCTTAACTTAATCCCATCTTTTACCATATAAAATAACATTCATAAGTTCCAGAAATTAGGACACAAAAATCTCTTAGGGAGCCATTATTCAGCCTACTACAACCATTTTTTGGAAGTTAACATTGAAAAAAACAAGTAGTAGCAGTGGAGACAAATAGATTCAGATACAATGAATGATATTTTAGCCAAAAAGATTAAACTGAAGTACTCAAATACCTAAAATGAAAATAGTATGTATCATTTTTACTGTAATGAATTATTACAAAGAATAAAATTGATTAAAGCTCCCCCCATACACTTTGTTCAATGATAAATGTAAAATTGTGGTTAATTAATAGCATCACATATAAAATCTTAAATCTGAAAATAAGTCTTATTAGTTTCAAATTTAGAATTAGAAGTTTATCAGGGAAAATGTGTTAAATATAATTTTGTTTTAACATTTCCACCAATTTGTAAGTAATTGAAATTACATCAATCCAGTCTTTAATTAAAGATATAGCAACATTTTTTTAAAAATTAAAGACTGTAGTATAAAAAATAGTCAGTGTGGATTAGACTGAGAAGATAAGGAAACTTTGAATCTGAAATAGAACATCATAACTAAATACTGCCATTAGGCCCAATTCATTTTTAAAAGATTTTCAAGTAGCCAATAAGCTATAATTTCCATCTCAGGAGAAATACTTTCTTCCTATTTCTTAAGTTTAGACTTTTATAAAGTAAAATAGAGTTTTAGAATATAATGTGAGATTTTATAAAGAAACATTAGTGAATTTTAAGATATATCATTTTATAGGCTTGTTCAAATCATTATTTTCCATTTCCAGTGAATAGTAAGGGAAGGTAATGGATGCAGCTTAAAGCTTGCCTATGTAACCACTATATTTTATAGTTAAATGGTAAAGGAAATGCTGCTAGAAATTAGCTAATTCGGATAGCTTTTGTTTAAAATTAAAAACTCATTTTGTTAGTAAAATTTTCTTCTATGTTATGTACTGAGGATTGGATAAAATCCACAAGCTTAGACCCTTATGAGGTTTAGACCCAGTAACTAGCCTTTTTGTGCTTTACAAACCACATATTTTATCATAAACAGTTTTATTTTTAACTTGGTGTAAACAGTGTCTATCTAGTACCAGCTCTTCATTGTTGAAGAGTGCACCTAATGTCAATTAACTAGATTTAAATGTATATTATGATATGTTAAGAATTTTTAAAGAGACCAACATGGCAATTAATTGTTACTGAAAGTTATAGTATAGTTTACTTAAAACATGGATATACATAATATCAAAGTTTAAGTGATTCCATTTACTTTTAAAGATAAAACAGAAGATGAGCTAGACATATTTCGTAACTTTTACTTTTTTTAAATTCAACAAATATTGATTAATTTTTGCTGAAAATACAAAGCTATGCATGACCACCTACCTTCAAAAAGTTTATAGACTACAAAGAAGGTAAAAGCAAAGTATAGGTAGGTAACTACAATACAAAGTGATTGTGATGATTCTGAAGGGAGATAGTTGTATAAGAAGTAGAAGAAGATAAGAATTGTGTTGGTCAGGGAAGAGTAAAGGTTTATTCAGTTTTGGGCTGTATCTCCTTTGTAATTATTTTTACTGTTTTTTAAACTCTTCTGTGTAGCTCCCTTCTTTCTAATATTCTGCTCCACAAATCCCAGCCACTTTAGACATTCTCTTTCTTTTCATTTCAGTGGTACCATGATGCTTTGCTTGAGTTGCTCTTCCCTTAACCAGGCAGAAAGGGGGATGATCATCGGTCTCACTCCAGTTGTAAACCATAGTTATTCAACAATAAAAAGAGTAACTAATGAACCTTGTTGCTTTGGCTAATGAGATTCCAGTTAGAGATTTTCCGCTTCTTTTAGCTGCGTATGATAGCGTATGAGACGAGAAATGAATTAAAGAAATTGATTAGTCTTTAAGAAGACTATAGAGCAAACAAAAAGAACAGAGCATAGCAAAAGGGATAGGATGTAACAGACATAAGGAGGTGAAACAGGGGCGGAGGGAGCAGTTTGAAGATGGTTAGAGATTTAGCCAAGAGCATATCTGGGGAAAAGTAACTGTGGGCAGAAGACTGAAGCAATGTCACTGAAGCAAGAGTATGCTTAGTGTTAGAGAAACACCAAGGAGCTAAGTGAATACAGTACACAGTAGGAGAAGATGCTATCTAGAGGTAATGAGGGAAGGCCCTTACCTTTGAGACCATGTAAGGATTCTGGCTTTATTGTGGATGAAATGGAGAGCCATATAATATGGTGTTTTGATCAGATTTGAATGACATATTCTAAGTTATGTCTTAAAATATTTATTCTTGCTGCTCTGTGTTAAGGACCATAGACATTTGAATTTTGAAGTAAATAGGGGAGCAGGTTTAAAAATAAGGAAAACATCTAGGAGGCTATTGCAGTAATTTAGAAGAAAGTTGATGGTATCTCTGATCTGGTAACAGTACAAGAAGTGAAAATTCAGGTTGTGAATATATTTAAAAAATAAAGTAAGCATAGTTTCCTGGAGGCATGGATGAGGAGTGCAAAAGAAAGAAGAATCAAGGATAACTCCAGGTATCATAGCCTGACAACTAGAAATGGAAGTGTCTTTAACTGGTGGAGCAGGTGGTAGAGGGAGCATGCTGGGGTTAGGAAGGTAATGGGAATAGTAGTTCAGATTTGGAAACATCAATTTTGAGATGACTATTAGAATTTCAAGTGGATATTTTAATATATGACAATGTAACAGTGATTGATTATTGAAGCACTTAACCGTTAGTGCTCATGGAAAGGGACCAGGACATATTCATTTTTAATTTCCCATGGTACATAGCACAGAGAAGAATATATTACCATATCCAATGCCTCTCATTCCAATTATTCACTGCATTTCTAGAGTAGTCTAGCAAATGACTGCAATGACTATAGTTTTAAACAAATTACAAAGATTTTTAAGTGGCTTTAAGATGCAATATTAAAAAAATAGAAACAAATTCCTAAAGCATAAAATACACAAGAAAATATAGAGCAGAAGGTTTCTATGAGTGAACATGCTTTACTTGGCTATGCTCTTCTCACTTTGTTTTACTGAATCAGGGTGGCTATATAACAGTACAAAAACACACATCTTTTGTCAGTTTCTGTTTTCTAAAGTTTCTTCTCTACCTATCCTTTGTTGTTCTAAATTTAACTCTGTAACCATGCCACAGAAGTTTTTCTCTTGAATTTCTCAGAAATCTATAGAATATATATTACTGAAGCACATTCATATGAGGGCTAAGGATGTAGATAAGGTGTAATTCTTCTCATGGTGAGGACATTGTAATCCTGAATATGGAAACAGAGTATTCATACCGTTTATGAATAAGAAATCAAGATTGCAGTGTGTAGTAAATATTAACATTTTAAAATATGAGTCTTTATTTTACATGTATATTAAAATCCTCCCTAGAAATTTTTTCTCACTAGACTTCTAACATAGCAATTCTATCACAATATATATTATACTTTTCCTATTACACTGTCTCTTGGCCTGAAATTTTAAATGTCATGAGGCAAAAATGACAACTATTTTTTAAATCAATTTGATCCATAAGTGTTGTTTTGAAATAGTATTTCATCACAATCAGTAATAAAATTATAATTTGCTCTGAATAATGTGTATTTTAAATCAAATCAATTACCTATAATGATGCCTATATCAAATAATGGCATATATGTTTTTTAAGGGAGATTATGTATATCAAAGTGACTATCAGAATTTCATGCTTAGGCCTTTCTGTTTAATAGCTCCTTTCTACATGTCTTACATTGCAGGAACCAACTTGATTGACATCTTCTATGACTGTACGTTAGAAGTTAAGTCTTGTAAATGCCTGTCTATGTTTGCTACTGAATGAGACTTACTGATTTTAGTCATTTATTCCTAATTTATAATAATACCTCGCCTAACTTATGGGGTCACTTTAGTTCAGCTATAAAATATTTATAAAAGAATATTTGGGGGAGAAAATGGACCACATCCACAAAAAAATTTCTAAGTTACACTATTTTGTATATGCAGTCAAAAATAGATATTTAAAAAATAATCCATATTCATACTATGTAGGGTTTAAAAACTTTTGAATTGGGAAATTTCAAAATAAGTGAAAAGAAAATCAGGGCAGAAATCTGAAGTGACATCACACCAAAGAAGATATACAGATGATAAGTAAGTATATAAAAAGTTGCTTGAAATCATGTCATTAAGGGATTGCAAATTAAAACAATAATGAGAACCACTACACATCTTTCAGAATGGCTAAAATCCAAAATACTGGCAATACCAAATCCAGACGAGATATGGAGTAAGATTAACTCTCATTCATGTTGATGGGAATACAAAATAGTACAGCCACTGTGGAAGACACTGTGGAAGTTTCTTACAAACATAGACTAAATACTCAACCCAGCGATCATGGGCCTAGGCATCTGATGAAATAAATTGAAAACCAGAAACACACAAAATCTTGCACATGGGTGTTTATAGGAGCTTTATTTATAATTACCAAAACTTAGAAGCAACTAAGATGTCCCTCAATAAATTAACGGATATACAAACTGTGGCTCATCCAGATAACGTAATAATATTCAGCAATAAAAAGAAATGAGCTATCAAGCCTCAAAAGACAGTGGGGGAAACTTAAATGTATATCGATGTGTGAAAGAAGCAAATCTGAAAATGCTATATACCATATGATGCCAAATATATGACATCTGAAAAAGGCAAAACTATGGAGACAATCAAAAGATCAGTGGTGGCCAGGGGTTGTAGCACAGGGGAGTTCTAGGACAGTGAAACTATTCTACATGATAATGTAATTGTGAATATATGATATTATACATTTTGCAAACCCAGAGAAATGTAAAACACCAAGAATGAACCCTAAGAAAAACTATGGACTTTAGTTAATAATAATATATCAATATTGGTTTATCAATTTTAATAAATGTATCACACCAATGACAGATGTTAATAATAGAGAAGGACTTGGTGGATGAAGGATGGGGGTGGGATGAGGGGTATGGGTGAGTATCTCTCTGTAGTTTCTGCAAGCCTAATACTGCTCTAAGAAATGAAGTCTATTAATTAAAAAAATAAATAAAAGCAAATTTAAAAACACAACCGGGTTTCCCTGGTGGCACAGTGATTAAGAATCCACCTGCCAATGCAGGGGACACAGATTCGATCCCTGCTCCAGGAAGATCCCACATGCTACAGAGCAACTAAGCCCATACACCACAACTACTGAGCCTGTGGGCCACAACTACTGAACTCATGCACCACAACTACTGAAGCCCATATGCCTAGAGCCCATGCTTTGCAACAAGAGAAGCCACTGCATTGAGAAACTTGTGCACCACAACAAAGAGTAGCCCCTGCTCACCACAACTAGAGAAAGCCCGTGCACAACAACAAAGACCCAACGCAGCCAAAAATAAATAAATAATAAAGTAAATCTTTAAAAAAACAAAAACAAAAAAATGCAACCACCCTGTTTTTATTGAGAGAAAGAATATTTTGTATATAAGATAATAAAAGGTCTACAAGAAATGTCAGCAAATTATTTTCTCTGGGTTGTAGGTTTTTGGGTGCCTTTAGTATTTACTTATTTGTACTTATTTCTATTTTATTTTATACTGTATTAATTTTAAATTTATTTATTTATTGGCTTCATTGGGTCTTCGTTTCTGCTCATGGGTGTTCTCTAGTTGTGGCGAGCAGGGGCTACTCTTTGATGTGGTACGCAGGCTTCTCATTATGGTGGCTTATCTTGTTGCAGAGCATGGACTCTAGGCACACGGGCTTCAGTAGTTGCAGCACACGGGCTCAATAGTTGTGGCTTGCAGGCTCTAGAGCGCAGGCTCAGTAGTTGTGGTGCACAGGCTTAGTTGCTCCATGGCATGTGGAATCTCCCCAGCCCAGGGATCAAACCCGTGTCCCCTGCATTGGCAGGCAGATTCTTAACTGTGCCACCAGGGAAGTCCTACTGTGTTAATTTTATAATTGAAAATAATAAATGAGGAAACTACATACAGCTAAAATAATTTTAGTGTTTTTATGCATATCTACATATCAAATATTCTGAAACTAAAAGGAAATTCTATGCTTATTGCTAAAAAATTTATTTTCTGTCATTATTGTGTCAGTCACTGCACAAATATAAACATTAATAAGAGCTCATAGAAACAAACTCAATCTCCATGTGAAACAACACTTATTAACTTAACTTTAGCACAACATCATAGAAGACAACTGGGAGCATGGGTAAGGCACAGGGAAGGACTGGTGAGACAGGGTTATACGGGAGTCTTTTGATGTAATTTTTGTGAGAGAGTGATTCAGAATATTCTAGAAGAAGGACCTACAAAAACCATGGAGAATAAAAGTAGGTACTATTTATGGGAATGTTGAAAATTTTAATGTAATTAGACTGTTAAACATCAGAATTACCTTTTTTTATTTTTTAATGCAGATTCCTGGGACCATCCAAGAACAAATACATTTTGTAGATAGCTTTTGGGAATCTGCATTCTAATGAAATCTCACAGAATTCATTTAATATGTAAGTATCATGAAACCACCAAAATTTTAAACAAAAAGTACTATAATCCTGCCATATATATGGTTATTAGCATAATTAAACAAGGATGCCATTAGATTGAGGTGACGCTAATGCCTTGGTAGCCTAGTAAGCAAACCAAAACCTAAGCCAAAGTCAATGTCTCCAGACCAAGAAGATGAAACTTAGGAACAATCAATCACAAACAGCCAACTAAGCTTTCCCAAATAAGGCAACTGCTTAAGCTATAGCCAATAAAATATTTCCTTGCTTTGCTTCTGAGTCTTCTCTAAAAACACCTCCCTCCCCTCTATCTCCCATTGGTGGAGCACTCCTAACAAAAGTTTTCATGTGCCTCAGTTTATCTTTTAACTATATATGTATTATGTAATATGTATTGACATGTGTACATGTACGTGCATATATGTGTATTTTCAAATAAATTTCAGGTGAATACAAAAACAATATGACAAGGGAAGATTGGAGTTTGGAAGCCCAGTTAACTATTTTCAATATAGTCCAGGTAAGCATTAATGCAAACCTGTACTGGACTGGGGAACACACTTGCCACATCACAATTTATGAGAGCTATACTAAATTCCATTCTGATAAGGTAACATTTGAGTATAATAAAATATAATCATGTAATGTGTAATAAAATCTAGGTATTTCTTTATGATTTTCTCAAATGGAAAATTAAGGATGCACTGCTTACACTAAGGGCAGCAAAAAAGTGAGTTAATAAAGAAGGATGGAAGGGAGGGAGTGAAAAAAGAGAAAGGCAGAAAGACAGAAAAGTGGAAGGGAGGGAGGGAAAGCTAGAAAGTAAGGGTGTTTCCCCCACAATGTACTTGAGCATCAAAGCACTGTCTAAATATCCACACAAATTAAAACTCTTGGCAAGTGATAGACACTGTCTATATCTGTCTATTCCTTCTCTTTCTCTCTTCCTCCCTACCCCCTTCCCAGAAGCACACCAGGTCCCACCTTATTCATCTTGGAGCAAGACCTGTGTGTTGATTTAAAACTCCTTCCCTTTTTCTCTCCTGTCCCCACCCACCTTCCTACACAATGGTGTTCTATCCAAGCAGGAATAGGGAGACAAAATGTAGATGTAGAAGCAAGAGAGTCATAGTAGGGGTTAAAGGAAGCCATGAGTAAATCAACATATTTGGGCAGGGAGACAGGGGAAAACTGTTAATAAAACATATATCACCAGATGCAGTTGAATCTTGTATGTATAATGAGCAGGGAAATATACTCAGCCTTTAAGTACTCTCTGAAGTGCTTTCAAGAGCTTGGGCAAACTTGTATTTTATGCAAATCAAAGCTGTCTATTTAAAATGCATCATCCTCTTAATTTTCACAGATATTAAAGCAAAAGTCAGAGTGAAGAAAGTACATTGTCTCTAGGGGAAAAGAGGGAGGAATATTAATAATGTCTTCGTAGGTTATTTTAGGTACAAATGACTTTATAAGTTTCTTGATGTTTGGTGGATTTTGAGAAAAGAGGTGGCCGAAATAAGTATAATGCATATAAAGGTAAAAGTCAGTTTGAAGGAGCTGAATAGATTGCTTATTCCTCTAAAGAGAATTCAGCTGTATTTGTTTAGTGAGTAAACATGGATACTATTTTGCAGGTGACTGCTTCTTTCTTAATTTACACAGTTTCCCAAGGGTCTTTAGGTGAAACAGAGAAGTTCCTTTTAAAATTCCCTTACAGAAGTTTCAAAAGCAATATCTGACAACATATACAGCCAACAAATGTACGTGTATCTAGTGCTATTTATGCTAAGAAGCAATGGATTATTTGATGTAAAAATTGACAGGTGATACCTTAAAGGGCCAGGACGGGGAGGGTGGGGGGGAGTCGCGGGAGGGAGGGAATATGGGGATATGTGTATAAACACAGCTGATTGACTTTGGTGTACCTCAGAAATTGGCAAAACAGTGTAAAGCAATTATATTCCAAAAAAGAGCCTTAAAAATAATGTACAGGTTGGACTAAGAGGATAGTATGAGAAGAAAAGGGAGACATAATGGATATGATCGGTTGGTGGCACCATTCACAGTAGATGTGGAAGACTAGGAGGAAAAAATGGGTGGAAACAAAATTAAAAATTCAGTTTTTTATGGTTGTAAGATATTTAAGTGAAGACATTAAGTAGGTTCTTGAACATACAAAGCTGATAGGAGCGATCTCTGCCAAATACATAAAAAACACAAAGATCTATATTAATGTTATTTGGAGAGAGTGTGCCTAAGGACAGAGCAAGAGAAAGAAGGGAGGGGACCTTAACACAAAACTAAACTATACCATGTAGAGTTCAGAGAGAAATGCAAGAGTGATAATGAAGATTTAGTACAAGATTTCAGAAAAATAAGAAGGAAACGTAGTAGGATGAAGTGGTAGGAGGAGGATTTAGAGAAGTAAATAGGCAATTATGTCAGATGTTTGCTGATGAATGTCATTCAGATAAAACATGTCTTTTGTGGATCTGACAGAATGAAGTTATCAATGGTCTTAATATGAACAGCTGCATCCGACTGAAGGAGGAAGAGGAGGGAAAGTTTTATTAACGTCCTTGTTTAAATAAAAGAGATTACAGTTTGGTATTTGGAGTGATGTGAGCAAAGAAGGGAGACTGTTGATTCAAGAGAGTTGAAGTAACCAAAGAATGAAGCCCTTTGGTTATAAAGATTAGATGTAAGTGCCTTGGCTAGAATATACCAGATTCTCAATATATGGTAGCTATTAATCTTGTTACCAGGAAGAATAAATATTATTGTAGTAAGTTTTAAATGTGTATTGTTTGTGTTAGAATGAAATATTGCTTTTGCTATGTTTTTGCTTACCCAAATCTTAATAAATGTGACCACTGATCCTCAGATCACAGCTGAAAAATAAAATAGCATTTCATTGACACTCTCCCAACATCTCTAACAAAAATCTGTTCTGCTTCGTGTCTCTCTCAAATTGTTCTAGAAATCACCAAAGGATGCTTCAGGAGTGGCCCAAGGATAAACTAATTGTCTTGGATACCAGATGTTGTCTATTTTCCTTCTCTGCTGCTTCAGGGATGTCTCTAATCAACACCACATCCAAAAGGGGGAGCTGTGTGACCAGAATTGCTACCTACCAAGAACACCACTGATACCTCAGTAGCAAGGATCAGGAGTGTTCGTCTCTGGTTCGAGTGCCTAATACTGAAGACAAGGAGGCATCACAGCTGGTATGCTTGCCATTGCCAACTACCACCATTGCTGCATCCATCATTGCCAATTCCGGCACCATATTTGCCACTGCCTTTTCCAATAACCCCAGAAATATTCCCAATAGGCCTTGCTCTCAGTGTCTCAAGAGTGTTGTACAGCAGCATTTACTTAGCTTTTATGTGTCCTTTCTTTGTCACCTTCTCTAGTATTCAACTGTGAGTTCAGTGATGCTGGAGCTAGGGACAATGTCATTGTCACAATTATTCATCTTTTTCAAATGCTCACTTCCCCTCACCTAATTTTGCTCATTCTTTCTTTTTCTTTTTGATGGGGTGGGTGGAGTGGAGATTTTCACTGTCAAATGGATGTCTACGTTTCCAGACTAAACCATTCTTACCAGTACTCATCTAGCATGGGCACAAAATGAGGTCTTGATATAATCATTCATTTTACAAAACCATTTGGTGGCAATTCTAGACCTCTTTTATGTAATTTAAGGGGAAGAGGGAGGAATCAGAGATGCTTTCTGGGTACAAATTTAGACTATATTAAATTTTAAAAGTTACCCAGAGTCTAAGTCTAGTTCTAAAATAACCCATGAAATCCTCATAAGCTTCCCCAAAATCTAAGGTCAGAAAAAGCTATTTAAAAGTCAGATATGTTCTGGCTCACATTTTCTAATTTACTCAATTTTTAAAGTGTTTTCTTTTTTTAGTCCTTCTTTGAAGTCATGCCAGAATGTTAGCACAGGTCTAGCAGTCAGAGTCAAGTACTTATTTCTCAAAGAGTTTGTTTTGGCATGTCAACTGGTAAAGATCCCATATGATGGCGATGACCATAATAATGGTGCTGCACCTAGAACACATTAGGAACTGCATATTTAAGAACTGGCATCTGAATTAATCTTAATCATTTATATTTTCATGGAGTACTACAAAGAATTCTATTATATATTACCTGATTTGATTCATGAAACCATCATGCAAGATGAGTAGGAATTATCAATCCCACTTCAATGATGAGACCTAGAGTGATTAAGAGATTTACCCAATGACCCACAGCTAATAAAATGTTAAAAGCAAGGTCTCTGGCCCTGCCTCTTTGACTTTTCATTATTTAATTCTTTCCTAAAGTGGTTTTCACCTTTTTTTATTATTATTATTTAAATCTATGTTTCAATATAACCTTGCAGAAGTTTTAACATTGGGCTTTGGTGACCCTTCCCTGTCAATTCTGGCTTAAAGTTCTCCTTGCTTGATTACCCAGATCCTCCCAAAAAGTACTTGCCCTTCAGAAACCAGTCAAGTAAAGTGAATCTGGATTTCTTTTCCAAGAGGTTTGTTTCAGTGTTTTGATTGACAAGTATCAACGCTGCTATTTTGACAAGTACCACTCTTGACAAGCCAGTTCTTCTTACACTGTTGTTTAATGTCAACAGATTGTTTCAAAGGATGAGTTTTTATTGCATTAAAAAAGAACAGAGGGGAATAGCTCAATGCATGTGAGGCTATTAGGAAACAGTGGTTAAATCCATTTTTTCATCCACAGAAAACCAAATGTCCCTGATCCATATACTACACTTGGAGAATATGTCACTTACAGGTATACTTCTAAAAAAAGTCTTCACCTCAATCATAAGAAGAAACATGGTGGTTTTCTTAAAACACAAATCAACAAGAATGAGTGTATTTGGTGTATCAAGTCAAAGACTAGATGCACTGAAAAACTCAAGGAATATGCTATCTTTACTATTTAAATTACCCTTACTATATATATCTTACTATGAAGATACAGCAGTTGTTATCACCAGGGACCTTGCTAAAATGCAGAATCTCAGGTCTCATAATCAAATGTCTTCAATTAGAATCTGTATTTTAACAAGACACTCTATGCAATTTCTATGCACACTAACAATATGAGAAATAATTATCTGGATTCCAGATCCTAGGGAGAAACCTCAGAGGTCATCAGGAGGTAATCCATTCCTTGCAATCCATGGTTCTAAAATCAATTATTGAATTAACTAATTTATTTACAACAAATATATTTCAGTTTCTCTTTATGTTGTGATAAAAAAATGTTTATAATCATGCTCTTATGCAACTTTCAAAGGAATGGGGAGGAAAGAACTTGAAGGGAAAAAAAAGTGATAAATTTTTCAAAAGAGGAAATACAAGAAGCTATGAAAGTTATAAAACTACACTAGAGCAGTGATTCTGAAATTTGATCCTATCTACTAAGTCATTCAGAGGGCTTGTTAAAACACTGATTCTTACGCCTCAGCCCCATACCCCCTTACTCCCAGAGCTTAGGTTGCTGTGCAAAAATTTACATTTCTATCAAGCTTACCAATAATGCAGATGTTGCCAACCCAATGACAATCCTTTGCTTGTAAAGGATAGAATATAACAACAGTCATATTGTTATAGGACTAAAGTAAACATTGAGTTGACCTAAAGCAAGAAAGTAACTAGTTGAATAGTGAGGTAATGAGTAGCAGAGAGATTCAACAAGCCTGAGAACTCTGAGGTAAAAGGGGCAAGGAAACAAAAAGTAAAGAGACCACTGAGAGGCAGAGGAACTAGGGAGGAATATGTAAGACTGATTCAAGAAAGTGAAATGAGACCAGTGCACCTGGAATGTAGGGACCTAAAGGAAGTGACTGAACAAGTTGAAAAACAGGAACTCAACCATGAAGAGTCCTATAATCTATTGGACTGATTTCAGTTTTTAGCCCAAGGGCCTATGTGAAACTCTAACATGTTCTAAGCATAAAAATTAGATAATCAAATTTGTAGATTTTAGTTTGTAGACTCTTCTGATGGAGAATGCATCGACCAGATCCAAATGTGCTATAAAAGTAATATGGCTGTCTTCTGGGAAGACGTAAGAGTGGCTTAGTTTAATGTGGTGGTGGTAATGAAGAAAAATCACTGGAACTCAGTTGAACAGCTTCACGTGGTTTTAACTTACCCTGGCCACACACCACTCCTGGGTGCAGTGGCAGTCTGGAAGACAGTGGTCTGAATTTCTAGGTGGGTTCTTTGTTCTAGGGAGCAGAGTGCACAGTAAAAAAGACCCAACACAGCCAATAAAATAAATAAATAAATAAATAAATTTATAAAAAAAAGAAAACTAAGAGACTAATGACAACAAACAAAATATCAATGAAGAGACAGAAATTATTATGAAGAACCAAAAGGAAATTCTGAAGCTGAAAATTTCAATAACTGAAATTCAAAATTCTCTGGAGAGGTCAACAGAAGATCAAGCAGTTAGAAGAAATAATATGTGAACTAGAAGATAGAAAAATTGAATCATCCCAACTGAGGAGCAGAAATGAAAAAGGAATGAAGAAAAATAAACAAAGCTTAAGAGATGTGCGGTATGCCATCAAGTGTAACAATATATACACAGTAGGAGTACCAGAAGGAAAGGAGAGAGAGAAATGAGCAGAAAGAATATTTGAAGACATAAGAATTGAAATTTCTCAGCTTGATGAAAGCATGAATCTGTATATCCAATAAACTTAATGAACTCCAAGAAACATAAAGTCAAATATATCTACCCTGTCAACTACAATTGGCACTTGCCATCTACCTCTACAAGAATTAAATCATGTGCTGCTGCAGCTGCTGATTTTCAACACCCCCTGAAAGGAGTTCAGGATGGAGAGCTGAAATGAGGCACTCTGTGCTCTAGAAAAAACTGGCAGAACAGGTCTTCAGATAGTCAGATATTTTCAGGAGCCAATTTTATGAGCCCAATTCTGGTATCTCCTCATAGCTAGAAAAACACTAATATCCTTCATGGTGACGATTGCTCCTCATGACTAGCAGTAATCTTCACGAGACTAGCAGAAACCTTCTGCTAAAAAAATATGTTCTCAATTGCATGTACTCCCCCTTCACCAAAATCACATACATACTCACCTTCCCCCCTGCCTCTTCGGAACAGTTTCTCAGAGCTATCTGGGATCCTGCCTCCTGGGCTACAGTCCTCATTTTGCCCCAAATAAAACTTAACTCAAAACTCTCACATTGTGCATTTTTTTAAGTCAACAACACTGTTTTTTTCATAGCCAAAATGGCAAAAGGGAAAAACAAGGAGAGAATCTTAAAAGTAGCAAAAGTAAAGGAACTCATCATGTGCGAGAGATCCTCACTATAATTAATAACCAATTTCTTATGAGAAATCTTGAATGCAGAAGGCAGTGGGATGACATATTTTAAGTGTTGAAAGAAAAAACACTGTCAACCAAGCACTGTTGTCAGTCTAAACAATCCTACAAAAATTAAAGATAAATATGATATCCTTAGACAAACACAAAATGAAGCTGTTTACTGCTAGTGTATCTGTTCTGTGAGAAATACCAAAGATAGTCCTTCAAGCTTAAATGAAAGGACAGTAATCAATAAATCAAAAGTATACAAATAAATAAGGAGCATTGCTAAATGTAGTCACATAGGTAAATATAAAAGCTGATATTATTTTATTTGGGGTTTTTACATCCTCTTATTTGCCTAAATGATATAAAAGACAAATGTATAGAAGAATAATTCTATGTTAACAGGTATACTGTCATTTTTCAAAATAACAACATAGAGGAGAGGAAAAGATGGCAGCGAAGTAGAGAGACGTGGAGTGCATCCCTCCCCACAGATGCATTGGGAATGCACGGAAGGACGCAGTCATTCTCACAGAGAACCAGCTGAACACCAGCAGACGGCCTTGGACACTGGATGGGACTGCGGGGAGCCCGACATAGCCGGTAGGGAGGCATCTACGAGGGCTGAAAGAGGGTGAAGCGGCGGAGCTGTGGCAGACGGGAGGGAGTGAGAAACATTCGGAGGGTCCGCAGCGCAGCTCAGCGTTCCCAGAACAAGACATCAATCCGCGGCTGAACAGAGGGTCCAAGAGCGGGAGTGTGGGAGCAGGAGAGCTGGTTCAGTGTGGGAAACACTGTTGCCGGTAGGGTGACGGACCGAGAGGACAGGAGGGAGGAGGCCCGCGGAGAGGAGTGCCCGTTCCTGAGAGCTGCCCGGCCATGATGGCGGCTGGAGGCTGCAGGCTCACTGGCAGCTGGGAGGAGCCACGCGCATAGCCTCTCTCTCTCTTTCCGCGCCTCTGCAACAGGCAGTGGAGAGATGCCCTGCGGGCCACCTAAGGCGCTCAGGGATAACAAGTACCCTCAGGCACTCGGGTGGGGCTAGATTAAAACCCCTTGCAACGCCAGCAGCAGGGAGGCTGCCGAGAGAAAAAAAAAAAAAAAAAGAAAAGAAGAGAAAAAAACCCCCAAGAGAGGCCCAACTCTAAGACTTTCTGTTTACACCTGAGCCACCGGCGCCCTCTGCAACAGGCACCTCCAAGCCTGACTGAGACATCAGTGCGCCACTGCTCACTCCCTCCCAGGAGAAGGAGCCACTATTGTACCCTCTCCCTCCCCACACACCGACGCTTACAGACGAACAATAAAGGAACCTCTGCTGGTCACAGAATAACGCAAAAAAACCCAAGGACAAGCAACCCCAAAAGTTTGGACAACCATGAGGAAACAAAGAAACACCATGCAGGCAAAGGAGCAGGAAAAAAACCCACAAGACCAAATAAATGAGGAGGAAATAGGAAAAATGCCTGAAAAGGAATTTAGAGTCATGATAGTAAAAATGATACAAAATCTCGATAACAAAATAGAGAAAGTACAAGAAACAGTTCATAAGAACTCAGAAAAACAAACAGCAATGGATAACAAAATAACTGAAATTAAAAATACTCTAGATGCTATAACCAGCAGAATGACTGAGGCAGAAGAACGAATAAGTGAGTTGGAAGATAGAATGGGGGAAATAACTGCCACAGAGCAGGAAAAAGAAAAAATAATAAAAAGATTAGAAGACAGTCTCAGAGACCTCACTGATAACATTAAGCGTACCAACATTCGAATTATAGGCATCCCAGAAGAAGAAGAAAACAAGAAAGGGTCTGAGAAAATATTTGAAGAGGTTATAGTGGAAAACTTCCCCAACATGGGAAAGGAAATAATGAACCAAGTCCAAGAAGCACAGAGAGTCCCATACAGAATAAACCCAAGGAGAAATACACCAAGACACCTATTAATCAAACTAATGACAATTAAACACAAAGAAAAAATATTAAAAGCAGCAAGAGAAAAGCAACAAACAACATATAAGGGAAAACCCATCAGGATAACAGCTGACCTTTCCACAGAAACTCTGCAGGCCAGAAGGGAATGGCAGGATATCCTGAAAGTCCTGAAAGAGAGAAACCTACAGCCAAGAATACTCTACCCAGCAAGAATCTCATTCAGAAATCACCTTAAATGTAAATGGATTAAATGCTCCAACCAAAAGACACAGACTGGCTGAATGGATACAAAAACAAGACCCTTCTATATGCTGCCTACAAGAAACCCACTTCAGACCAAGGGATACATATAGACTGAAAGTAAAGGGATGGAAAAAGATATTCCATGCAAATGGAAGTCAAAAGAAAGCTGGAGTAGCAATACTCATATCAGACAAATTAGACTTGAAAGTAAAGACTATTAAAAGAGACAAGGAAGGACACTACATAATGATCAAGGGATCCATCCAAGAAGAACATATCACAATGGTAAATATCTATGCCCCCAATATAGGAGCACCTCAATACATAAGGCAAATGCTAACAGCTATAAAAGGGGACATCGACAGGAACACAATAATAGTGGGAGACTTGAACACCCCACTTACATCAATGGACAGATCATCCAAACAGAAAATAAATAAAGACACACAAGCTTTAAATGACACATTAGACCATCTCGACTTAATTGATATTTATAGGACATTCCATCCAAAAACGACAGAATACACTTTCTTCTCAAGTGCACACGGAACATTTTCCAGGATAGATCACATCTTGGGTCACAAATCAAACCTCAGCAAATTCAAGAAAATTGAAATCATATCAAGCATCTTCTCAGACCACAATGCCATGAGACTAGATATCAATTACAGGAAAAAAACTGCAAAAAAGACAAACACATGGAGGCTAAACAATTCACTCTTAAACAACCAAGGAATCACTAAAGAAATCAAAGAGGAAATCAAAAAATATCTAGAAACAAATGACAACGAAAACACAACAACCCAAAACATATGGGATGCAGCAAAAGCAGTTCTAAGGGGGAAGTTTATAGCAATACAGTCCTACCTTAAGAAACAAGAAAATGATCGAATAAACAACCTAACCTTACACCTAAAACAACTAGAGAAAGAAGAACAAAGAAACCCTAAAGTGAGCAGAAGGAAAGAAATCATAAAGATCAGAGCAGAAATAAATGAAAAAGAAAGGAAAGAAACCATAAGAAAAATAAATAAAACTAAAAGCTGGTTCTTTGAGAAGATTAACAAAATTGATAAACCATTAGCCAGACTCATCAAGAAAAAAAGGGAGAAGATGCAAATCAACAGAATTAGAAATGAAAAAGGAGAAGTCACAACGGACACCTCAGAAATACAAAACATCATGAGAGACTACTACAAGCAACTATATGCCAATCAATTGGATAACCTGGAAGAAATGGATACATTCTTAGACAAATACAATCTTCCAAGACTGAACCAGGAAGAAATAGAAACCATGAACAGACCAATCACAAGTACGGAAATTGAGGCAGTGATTAAAAATCTCCCAACACACAAAAGCCCAGGACCAGATGGGTTCACAGGCGAATTCTATCAAACATTTCGAGAAGAGTTAACACCTATCCTTCTCAAACTCTTCCAAAATATTGCAGAAGGCGGAGCACTCCCAAACTCATTCTACGAAGCTACCATCACCCTGATACCAAAGCCAGGCAAAGATGTCACAAAAAAAGAAAACTATAGACCAATATCACTGATGAATATAGATGCAAAAATCCTCAACAAAATACTAGCTAACAGACTGCAACAGCGCATTAAAAAAATCATACACCATGATCAAGTGGGGTTTATCCCTGGGATGCAAGGATTCTTCAATATATGCAAATCAATCAATGTGATACATCATATCAACAAACTGAAGGATAAAAACCATATGATCATTTCAATAGATGCAGAAAAAGCTTTTGACAAAGTTCAACATCCATTTATGATAAAAGCTCTCCAGAAAATGGGCATAGAAGGAAATTACCTCAACATAATAAAAACCATATATGCAAAACCAAAAGCCAACATTGTTCTCAATGGAGAAAAACTGGAAGAATTCCCCCTAAAAACAGGAACAAGACAAGGGTGTCCACTCTCACCACTATTATTCAACATAGTTTTGGAAGTTTTAGCCACAGCGATCAGAGAAGAAAAAGAAATAAAAGGAATCCAAATTGGAAAAGAAGTAAAATTGTCACTCTTTGCAGATGACATGATATTATATATAGAAAACCCTAAAGACTCTACCAGAAAACTGCTAGCACTAATTGATGAGTTTAGTAAAGTAGCAGGATACAAAATTAATGCACAGAAATCTCTTGCATTCCTATACACTAACAACGGAAGAGCAGAAAGAGAAATTAAGGAAACTCTCCCATTCACCATTGCAACCAAAAGAATAAAATACCTAGGAATAAACCTGCCTAAGGAGGCAAAAGATCTGTATGCAGAAAACTTTAAGACATTGATGAAAGAAATCAAAGACGACACAAACAGATGGAGGGACATACCATGTTCCTGGATTGGAAGAATCAACATCGTGAAAATGTCTGTACTACCCAAAGCAATTTACAGATTCAATGCAATCCCGATCAAATTACCAATGGCATTCTTCACAGAACTAGAGCAAGAAATCTTATGATTTGTATGGAAACGCAAAAGACCCCGAATAGCCAAAGCAATCTTGAGAAGGAAAAATGGAGTTGGTGGAATCAGGCTTCCTGACTTCAAACTATACTACAAGGCCATAGTGATCAAGACAGTATGGTACTGGCACAAAAACAGAAAGGAAGATCAATGGAATAGAATAGAGAACTCAGAAGTAAGCCCAAACACATATGGGCACCTTATCTTTGACAAAGGAGGCAAGAATATACAATGGAAAAAAGACAGCCTCTTCCATAAGTGGTGCTGGGAGAACTGGGCAGCAACATGCAAAAGAATGAAATTAGAACACTTCCTAACACCATACACAAAAGTAAACTCCAAATGGATTAAAGACCTACATGTAAGGCCAGACACTATCAAACTCCTAGAGGAAAACATAGGCAGAACACTATATGACATCCATCAAAGCGCCATCCTTTTTGACCCACCTCCTAGAATCATGGAAATAAAATCAAGAATAAATGAATGGGACCTCATGAAACTTAAAAGCTTTTGCACAGCAAAAGAAACCATAAACAAGACTAAAAGGCAACCCTCAGAATGGGAAAAAATAATTGCCTATGAAACAACGGACAAAGGATTAACCTCCAAAATATACAAGCAGCTCATGAAGCTTAATACCAAAAAAGCAAATAACCCAATCCACAAATGGGCAGAAGACCTAAATAGACATTTCTCCAAAGAAGACATACAGATGGCCAACAAACACATGAAAAGATGCTCCACATCACTCATCATCAGAGAAATGCAAGTCAAAGCCACAATGAGATATCACCTCACACCAGTCAGAATGGCCATCATCACAAAGTCTGGAAACAACAAATGTTGGAGAGGGTGTGGAGAAAAAGGAACTCTCCTGCACTGTTGGTGGGACTGTAAATTGGTACAGCCACTATGGAAAACAATTTGGAGGTTCCTTAAAAAACTACAAATAGAACTACCATATGATCCAGTAATCCCACTCCTGGGCATATACCCAAAGAAAACCATAATCCCAAAAGAAACTTGTACCATAATGTTTATTGCAGCACTATTTACAATAGCCAGGACATGGAAGCAACCTAAATGCCCATCAGCAAATGAATGGATACAGAAGATGTGGCATATATATACAATGGAATATTACTCAGCTATAAAAAGGGATGAGATGGAGCTATATGTAATCAGGTGGATAGAACTACAGTCTGTCATACAGAGTGAAGTAAGTCAGAAAGAGAAGGACAAATATTGTATGCTAACTCACATATACAGAATCTAAAAATGGTACTGTTGGACTCAGTGACCAGAACAAGGATGCAGATACAGAGAATGGACTGGAGAACTCGAGGTATGGGAGGGGGCGGGGGGTGAAGGGGAAACTGAGACGAAGCGAGAGAGTAACACAGACATATATATACTACCAACTGTAAAATAGTCAGTGGGAATTTGTTGTATAACAAAGGGAGTCCAACTCGAGGATGGAAGATGCCTTTGAGGACTGGGGCGGGGAGGGTGGGGGGGGGCTTGGGGGGGGGGCGTCAAGGAAGGGAGGGAAGATGGGGATATGTGTATAAAAACGGATGATTGAACCTGGTGTACCCCCCAAAAAATAAATAAATTAATTAATTAATTAAAAAAAATAACAACATAAAGGGAGAGGGATAAAGATGTAAAGGAGTAGGGTTTTTATATGCTATTGAAGCTAAGTTAGTATTAATACAAAATGGATGGTTATAAGTTTATGAGGTTAATTGTAACCTGCAAGATAATCACTAAGAAAATAAATTTAAGATTTACATAAAAGGACATGATAAGGGAATCAAAAGAGTACACTATCAAATATCAATTGAACACAGAGTCAGTAATGAAAGAATTGAGGAACTAAAAGGATATACAACATACAGAAAGCAGCTACAAAAATGGCAGAAGAAAATTATTTCTTATTTGTAATTACTTTAATGTAAATGGATTAAAATCTCCAATTAAAATACAGAGATTGGCAAAATGGAAAAATTACATTATCCATCTACATGTGGTCTTCAAGAGGCTCATTTTTGATCCAAATACACAAATACTCTGATGGTGAAGGGATGAAGAAAGGTATTCCATGAAAATAGTGACCAAAAAAAAGCTGAAGTGACTACATTAATATAAGGTATAATAGAATTTAGGTTGATTATTGTTACAAGAGTCAAAAAAGAATATTATAAATTTTAAAAGAGTCAATCGATTCCTAATGTAGGTTACAGTGAGAACCATGGGCAGAGGGAAATTTATACTTGCATATGCCTATATTAAAAACGAAGAACAATGTCAAATCAATAACATACTTTACATATTAAGAAATTAGAAAATGAACAGCAAACTACTCTTAGCTAGGAGAAGGCAGTACAGTAGACCCCTGAACAACATGGGGGTTGCAAGCCCTGGTTCTGCACAGTCCAAATTATGCATCTAACTTTATCGTTAGCTTTCTGCATCTGCAGATTTAGTCAACTATGGATCGTGTAGTACTGTAGGATGTATTTAGGGAAAGAAATCCACGTATAAGTGGACCCATGCAGTTCAAGCCAGTGTTGTTCCAAGGTCAATGGTAAATAATCAAGATTAGAATGGAACCAAGTGAAACAGAGAATAGAAAAACAATAGAGAATATCAATAAAACCAAAAAAGAAGATGACTCTAAATTGATCTTCATCTAAACTGACCAAGACAAAAAAGAGAAGACTCAAATTACCAAAAATATAAAATAAAATGCATATATTGCTACCAAACATGCACACAAAAAAAGAATCATAAGGTAATATTTTAAAAATTTTACATCAACAATATTTATAACATATGAAATGGACAAATACCTTGAAACACGCAAAGTACCAAAGTTTTGAAAAAAAAGAAATAGAAAATATAAAGAGACCTAAAACAAGTATAGAGAATCAATCAGTAATAAAAACATTTCCAACAAAGAAAATCCTAGGACCAGAACTGATGAAATCTATCAAACATTTAAGGAAGAATAACACCAGTTCTTCCCAAACTCTTTCTGAAAAGGAGGGTACACTCCTTAAATCCTTCTATGATGCCAGAATTATCCTAATACCAGAGCCAGACAATTATGTTACAAGAAAACTATAGACCCATATATCTTATCTGTATAGATGCAAAAATTCTGAATAAAATACTATTAAAACAAATCCAGCAGTGTATTAAATTATTTATAAACCATAACCAAATGAGATTTATTCAAAAATGCAAGGATGTTTTAATACATGAAAATCAATGGCATATACAACATTAATAGAATAATAGATAAAACTCACATGATTATCTCAAGTGACAGAAAGCATTTGACCACATTTAAAACTGTTTCCCAATGTAAAAAAAAAAATTCAATTGGAAATACAAAGAAACTATGTCATCCTGATTAAGGGCTTAAAAAATAAATTAAAAATAACACAGTCAACATCACACTCAATGTTTAAAGGCTGGATGTTTTCATCCTAAGATAACTAGCAAGACATGACACCTTTTGCCACTTCTATTAAACATTTTATTTGAGGTCTCAGCCAGAGGAATTAGACAAAATAATAAATAAAAGTCAATACAAATTGGAAAGGAATAAGTAAAATTTTTTCTATTCATATTTTATTCCTAAAGAATCCACACACACAAAAATAATAGAGCTAATAAAAATTACTCATATTTGCAGGGCATAATAAAAACACACAAAAGGCAATTGTGTTTCTCTACATTAGCGACAAACAATTTGAAAGGAAATTAAGTGAATAGATCCAACAGGTAGAAAATCAGTAAGAACACAATAGGACTCAACAACATCATCAATCTGCTGGATTTATTGACACATATGGACTGCTACTTCTAACAACAGCAGAATATTCATTCCCCTCAAACTCACTTAGAATATTCACCAATATAGGCCACATTCTGGGCCTTTAAAAAACACTTTAACAAATTTAAAAGCATAGAAATCATACAACTTTTGCTCTCAGACCAGCATGGAATTAAACCAGTAACAGAAAGATAACTGGAAAATTCCTAAGTATGTGGAAATTAAAAAATAAAAAATTAAAAAATAAAAAACTCTCAAATAGCACATGGATCAGGTCAAAGAAGAAATCTCAAGACAGATTTAAAATTATTTTGAATTAAATGCATCAAAAGCATTACTTCAAGGTTAATTTATAGAATTAAAGGCATGTATTAGAAAAGAAGAAATACTAAATCAATAATATAAGTTTTCACCTTAAAAAACTAGGAAAAGAAGAACAAGTTAAAGTAAGCAGAAGAAACGAAAAAAAATGAGCAAAAATCAGAGCAAACTGAAATCATGAAATCAATTGAGAAAATTAGTGAAACCAAAGGCTGGCTCTTTGTAAAAATCAATAAAATTAACAAGCCTCCAGTCAGGCTAACTAAGAAAAAAAAGAGGACACAAATTACCAATATCAGGATTGAAAGAGGGGACATAACTACAGATACCACAGAAATTAAAAAGTGATCAAGAAATAGTATGCAAAACTTCATGCTCATGAATTCTATAACCCACATGAAGCGTATCAGTTCCTTAGAAGACACAATTTTCAAAAGTCACATAAGTAGAAATTAACAATTTGATTGGGACTAAATCATAGACATTTAATCAATAATTAATAACATTCTAAAACACAAATTATCAGGCCTACACAGGTTCAGTGGTAAATTCTACCGAACATTTAAGGCAGAAATTATACTAATTCTCTACAATCTTTTTTAGAGGCTAGACACAGGGGGAATATGTCTAAATTCATTATATGAGGCCAGCATTATCCTAATATCAGAATCAGACAAAGATGTTGCAAGAAAAGGAAACTCCAGGTCAATCTCTCTCATGAACAACAGATGCAAAAATCTTTAACAAAGTATTAGCAAGTTGAGTTCTATCAAGTGGGTGCCGGGGTCCAGCCCAGGCAGGATCCAGGGAGTCCCTTGGGAGGGGTAGAGTCGGCGTGAAAAAAAAGAGACAGGAGGCAGTGGAGTTGCAGAGAAGAGGAGAGAGAGAGTGAGAGAGAGAGAGTGAGAGTGAGAGAGAGAGAGTGAGAGAGAGAGAGTGAGAGTGAGAGAGAGTGAGAGTGTGAGAGAGTGAGAGTGTGAGAGTAACTTTAATTTTTGCTCCGATCTTCTATATCTTACAGCTTGTTATGTGGATTTTTCCATTAGGGGCCCCATATCCCTCCCCCAAATATCCCAATGACTCCACCGGGGGCCTGTCCTTAGTCAGGTGACGAGTCTTCTATGTAATCATCAGTTCTCATCAGTTCTTCACGTTCTTGTCCATAAACAATCGAACAATATTTTTCCCCATGCTTAACATTACCATTCTTGTTTTAACCCTCCAGTGGTTACAAGGGGGAGGGGAACACAGGATAACAATCTCTAAGGGCAGGCCTCTCAGGCGCCCAGGCTTGAAGTGACAAACATTGTTAGCAGGTTAAGCTTAATTAGTGAGCTACATTCTCTATGCTACGTGACAGCAGACATACAGGACATGGACATAACATAGATACCCGTAATATTCCGTTCTTATAAGGGAAGAGTGCATGGGATATTTTATAGGCAACTTTGGTTTGACTGACCCTCACTTCAGAGGTTTGGGATAATTGTGATTGGGTGAGGCAGCATTCCTGATCACAATGCATGGCCCATTACGGCCGAATTGCCAGCATGGCCCAAGGGTGGGGATAATAAGTTTAAACATTCCTCCATTACCCGGGCCCCCTAAGGGTCTAAATGTGATTTGTTTGTGGCCCATAGAATTTCCACAACACCAAGAAAGTGGGGGGTAGCCACCATTCTTGAAGGCGGCGTTGGCGCCCCTCACCCAGAGAGCTCATCATTCCTAGAAAGAAAAGTACACAAAGGAGACTCATAGTGAAACTAAATCTCAGAGAACTCCGGTACTTCCAAGATGCCTGCTTTGCAGCTCTCCCGAACCGAAGATGCCTTCATCGGAATTCCCGCCTTGCAGGCCATTCCCGAAGTGCTCGGCCTTGCCTTAGCCTTTAGGCAATCCCCGGACGGCTCCCGGCAAGTGGGAACTAACCCTGGTATGCAATTCTGGTCCAACATTCGAAAATTAATTAATGTAATCTATCACACCAACAGGATAAAAAGAAAAAAAAATCACATGATCATATTAATAGATGCAGAAAAGCCATTTGACAAAATCCATATCCCATTCAGGTTAAAACTCTTAGCAATCCAGGAATACAAGGAAACCTCCTTAACTTACTTAAAAACAAAAAATAATATCTACAAAATCCTAGAGTTAACATACTTAACACTAAGAAACTCAAAGCTTTGCAGGTAAGCTCAGGTTCAAGACAAACATATCCCTTCTCACCAGTACTTTTCAATATCATATTGGAAGTCCTAGGTAATATAATAAGAAAAGGAAAGAAAAGGTATACAAACTGAGAAGGAATAAACAAAACTGTCTTTGTTCGCAGATGATGTGATTGTCTAGGTAGAAAATCTGACAGTATTGACAAAAAACAAAATACAGGCAAACAAAAAAAACAAAACCCTCCTAGAACTAAGAAGTAATCATGGCAAGGTTATAGGATACAAAGTTAACCTAAAAGCCAATCACTTTCATATATACTAGCAATGAATAAGTGGCATATGAAATTAAACACAATGCCATTTACCTTAACTGTCCCCAAAATAAGGTATTTTATTAGAAATCTAACAAAATATGTGTAAGACCCAAATGAAGAAAACTATAAAATTTTGATGAATGAAATTACATAAATAAATGGAGAGGTTTTCCATGTTCATGGACAGGAAACACAATGTTGTCAATAGTACAGTAACTATAACTCTTAACGATAAAAAATATACTTATATATTGCCAAGATGTCACTTCTTCCCAATTTGATTTATGGACTTAATGCAATCTCAGTAAAAAACTCAACAAGTTATTTTGTAGATATTGACAAACTGGTTCTAAAGATTATATGAAGAGGCAAAAGAACCAGAATAGGCAAACACAGTATTAAAAGAGAAGAACAAAGTTTGAGGACTGACACTATCCAACATCCAGATTTACTATAAAGCTAGAGTAATCAAGACATTGTGGAACTGGTTAAAGAATAGACAAATAGATCAATGGAACAGAATAGGAAGCAGAGAAATAGACCCTCATAAATTCCATCAACTGATCTTGGACAAAGGAGTAAAGGCAATACCATGGAATAAAGATAGTCTTTTCAACAAATGGTGCTGGAACAACTGGATAGCCATTCAAACAAATCATCTAGACACAGACCTTATACCCTTCACAAAAATAGCTTAAAATGGGTCACAGACCTAAATGTGAAGCACAATACTATAAAATGCCCAGAAGATAACATAGAAGAGGTAGAAGAGGTAGATGATCTTGGGTATGGCAGTGACTTTTTAGAGACAAAAACAAAGGACAATCCATGTAAGAAATAAGTGGTGAGCTGGGCTCTATTACTATTAAAAATATTCTGTGAAAGACAATTTTAAGGGAATGAGAAGACAAGCCACAGACTGCAGAAAAATATTTGCAAAAGACACATCTGATAAAGCAGCATTATCAAAAATATATAAAGAACTCTTAACACTCAACAAAAAGAAAAAAACTTTTTAAAAATAGGCCAAAAAACTTAAGAGACACCCAGTGAAAGAAGATATACAGATGACAAATAAGTATGTGAAAAGATGATTTTCCATATTATATGTCATTAGGGAAATGCAAATGTAAACAACAACAAGGTACCACTGCACAGTTATGAGAATGGCCAAGATTCAAAACACGTGACACCACTGAATACTGGCAAGATGTGAAACAACAGGAACTCTCTTGCTGGTGGGAATGCAAGGTGGTACAGCAACTTTGTAAGACAGTTTTATGGTTTCTTACAAAACTAAACACACTTTTGCCACATGATCCAGCAACAGCAGTCCTTGGTATTTACTCAAAGGAGTTGAAAACTTACGTCCACACCATAACTGCTCATGGATGTTCACAGCAGTTTTATTCATCACCGCCAAAACTTGGAAGCAACCAAGGTGTCCTTCAGTAGGTGAATGGGTAAAGTAGTACACCTAGACAATGAGATATTAATCAGCACTAAGAAGCAATAAGCTACTAAGACATGAAAGATATTAAGGAAATGTAGATCCATATTACTCAGCGTAAGAAACCAATCTGAAAGTCTATATACTGCATGATTCCAACTATATGACGTTTGGGGAAAGGCAAAGCTATTGAGTTACTAAAAATATCAGTGATTGTCAGGGGTTGGAGAAAGGGAGAGGGATTAATATGCAGCACAAAGAGGGTTTTTAGGGCAGTGAAAATACTATATGATGCCATAACAATGGATACATGGTCATTATACATTTGTCCAAATCATAGAATGTACAACACCAAAAGTGAGATGTAATGTAAACTGTGAACTTTGGTTGACCATGATGTGTCAGTGTAGATTCATCAGCTGAGGCAAATGGATGACTCTGGTGGCGAATATTGATAATTACCCAGGCAATAAACATGTGGAGGTAGCAAGTATGGGAAATCTCTGTATCTTTTCCTCAGTTTTGATGTGAACCTAAAACTGCTCTAAAAATATAAAGTCTTAATAAGATAACATGTATAAAGGATATTAAGACACAATTCCATTTACAATAGCATCAAAAATAAAAATACTTAGGAATATGTTTGACTAAGGAAAGGTAGGACTTTTATACTGATAACCATAAACCATTGCAGAAAGAAATTTTAAAAGGCCTAAGTAAATGGTAAGACATTATGTGTTCGTGGACTAGATGGCTTAAGATTGTTAACTGTCAAAATTCCCCCAAAGCAGTGCAACACCTATCAAAACCCCAATGGCCTATTTTGCTATTTGTTTTAAAACTTACAAACCATCATGATCAAAACTCTACACTACTGTCTTAAGTATGAATCTACAGATTAGTGGAATAAAATTGAGATTCCAGAAATAAACTATACATCTATGGTTTACTGATTTTCAACAAAGGTATCAAGGCTATTTAATAGGGAAAGTATATCATCTTCAGCAAATAATGTTTGGACAAGTAGATATCCACATGCAAAAGAGTAAATTTGAACTCTTACCTCACACTGTTTATCAAAATTGACTCAAAATAAATCAAAGATCTAATTATGAGGACTAAATCTATAAAACTCTTCAATGAAAACATATGGACATTTTTCAGTGTCTGACTTAGTATCAATTTTCTACACATGAGAACAAAAGCATGAGAACAAATAAAAAATAGATAAATTGGACTTTATTACAATTAAAATTTTATTACCAAAAGACAGCGTAAAACAAGTTTAGGAACTATCTATAGAATGGGAGAATATATTTTCAAAGCACATATCTCTAAAAAGCCTAATAGCCAGAAAAATATAAAGAACTCTTACGACTCTACAAAATGTTATGTCTGAAATTTTAAGGTTCAGCAGTTTATAAAACAAATAAATACAAATGACAAATAATTATTTGGACCTGAAGATTCGCAGCTGAGGCGACAGATCTGGACAAGAGATATGGTTTAAGGAATTATAAATGGTAATTGAAGACATGAGTGTGAATGAGATCATTGAGGGAATATAGAGTCCTAAGAACTTCATAATTTAAGTATTAGAGGAGAATAAAGGACAGAATTATTTGAGCAGACAGACCCACAGTAAAGGAAATGCAGGAGTTTAACTTTTATTTCATGGAAAGACAGTAATTCAACCAAAGAGAGAGTAGTCAAAAGTATTGACTGCTGATTAGATCTCAAATATGGCCTAAGAACTGAGTCATACCTTTTGGATTTAGCAATATGGAGTCACTGTTGTTCAACTTTTGAAAGAAAACAGGGTTTGGAAATTTGATTGAAATGATTTTAAACAATGTGTTGACTTTAGAGCAAAAAAAGGTGGTAGTTGTAATACACAACTCAATTGGGAACTTTGGTTAAGAAAGATAGGTGAGGGACTTCCCTGGTGGTCCACTGGTTAAGAATCTGCCTTCCAATGCAGGGGACGCAGGTTCAATCCCTGGTCAGGAAACTAAGATCTCACATGCCGCGGGGCAACTAAGCCTGTGCACTGCAACTACTGAGTACGTGGGCCACAACTAGAGAGGAGCCTGTGCGAAGCAACTAGAGAGAAGCCTGCAGAGCCCACATGCTGCAGCAGAGGATCCTGTATGCCGCAATGAAGATTTCAATGAAGATCCTGTGTGCCACAACTAAGACCCAATGCAGCCAAACATAAAGTAAAATAAATAAATATTTTTAAAAAAAGAAAGACACGTGAGATTAAAGCTGTAACTTGAGGTAAATGTAATATCAATGGAAGAATGTTCTTATTCTTTGCATAGAGAATTAAATACATTAAAAAATAATCAGAAGACCTTTATTGAAAAAAATTGGCATAAAGTTAAGGCATCTTAGATGATGGCAAGACAGAGGGATTGTATGAAATCTACTTAAAGGACTAAAGAACAGTATCTCAGTAATGTTATGAACTATTTCAGGAACACAAAGATTTCTTCTGGGAATACATAATGTAATATTTCATAATTATATAAAAGCTAGCATAGGTCTCATATTATATATTGGATTAGAATGATCTCATTTCTCTAATGGAAAAATTATAAACCCATTAAATATCTGCTTTTTGTTCCTCCTTAGAATGAATCATTGGTATTAATAAATATATCAGCATTTACTGGCATATACGTTTTAGAAATCAGGGACTATGTTTATTGGCTTTTGAAGCAAATCACTTTGTACTCAGAGACATCACCTAAAACCCTTTTTTGAAACCTAAAATGTAGCAATGCTTATAAAGAATATTACTACTGATATATTTCATAAATATTTTGCTTTTTTATGTTAAGATTGGAATTTTGATATTAAACATGATCTTCTATGTATTTCAACTATTATGAATGAGAAGGAAAAAATAATTTAAAAAATAACAAAAAACTATATTTCTTAAGAATTAGTTTATGTACATAATTAGAAGTAAAAACACAATCATGAGGTTAATTTGACATATAATGTGATACCATCTGTGAGAAATGCAGAAAGAATGATAAGCATACATTATTTACTTACACAAGGGTTGCATTTCCTGGTGTGATCTGAAATATTTAGCTTAACAAAATGCTTAAAACACTTTATAAATGTTTAAACATTAGGACCATTGAATGAAAAACAATTCTACAATAGATAATGTCATTTTTATTACTAGATGAAGTTAAAGAGTAACTATTTTTCAAACTACCAAAAATATATAGAATTAGTTTATGTATTTTTCAAGATCAAGTATTGTGAAGAGGAAATAAACTGTTTACTCTAAAACTGTAACCTTCTTTAGATGCTAGTACAGAGCACAGGCTGTGAAATGCAGTAGCTAAGAGCACAGACATACCTGAGCTCAGAGTCATGGTTCTACACACTAAATCATTGACCTTGGGCAAATAACATCACCACTTAAATCCCTTTCCTCATTTGTAAAATGGGTCAATAATAGTAGTACCAAATTCATACTTTTCCTTTCAGAATGATATAGATGTATACTTAGCAGTACATAGAACATTAAAAATTGTACTTTGTTATTTTTTTATTAGAATACTCAGCTTTTGCCAATAATTATGTACCTTTGTTATCATAAAGACAACAGCATATAAACTTGTAGAAAAAAAAATTGAGAAAGAAAATTGATTACCGTGGACCTCTCCACAGAATACATCCTATAAGTAGAAAGATAAAAAGTGAAAGTGACCTGCTTCAGCTATTCCTTCTAACACACCCAGCAGTAAGGAGGAAGATTAAATTAGCTTTCTTTCAACATCCTTACCTCCATTTACTCTCAACCAAACTATAAGCATTTACATAACTAACCAGAAACTCAGAATGCAAAAAGTTCCCTTCTGGCTTCTCTGCCTATTATTTGTGTAATTTTAAAATTAATACTTTATAGTGATATAATAGTCCTTTTCCTGAAAGTTAAATATCTGTACTGCAACTCTTTTGCCTAAAATTCATCAAATACCCCCACCCCCTAGTCCCATTACTTGTATGATGCATAAGGACTTCTTAGCAGGACAAGATCAAGTGTGAGGGCCTGTATCTCTGTCAAGCCTCTCAACTTCCACTCCATCCAGCTTACCCTTATATCCACCACAGTAAAGTCTTAGCTGTTCTAAAAGTTTTACCCTTTTTTTCTCTCTCTGTTTTCACATGTATCATAGGGATTGGTGTATAAATGGATAAAAATAAAGAAAATTAAGTTTGGAGTGACAGAAGAGTATTATAATAAGGTAAATATAAACATTAGTGATAGAATGGCATTGTAAAGGAAAGAATAAATTTGAGAGACTGCTAAATAATTGTGTGAGATCTGAGGGAGAGAAAATAGTAATGACACAAATATTCAAGCTTGAATACCTGGAAATAACCAGAAGAAAATAAAATTATTTACTATGACATAGTAACCTCATTATGACATACCTATAGCTTCATTTATGGTAACTGTCTAGCCTAAATGTAATGGCTCAGCCATGTCAAACCACTGGAAGGTTCCAGAATATGCCATAATAGCAGATACATCTAAACTTAACAGATACCTCAAAGCACTCCTAAAAACCCTTTCTCATTTCAATTCATGATGCTTACATTCAACCATATTTATTAAATGCCCAGTATGTTCTAGGTCCTTTGCTAGATACTGGGGATAAAACATGGAGTAATAACAGACCAAGTCTTTGTTTCAATTAATTATTCCCAAATTGTATAATTGCAATTTTATGAGTTGAGGCAAAGACTATGATAAAGCAACACTGGAGAATCAGGAGCTTGTAACAGAGAAACTACTTTTCTCAATTAGAAATGACTAAGAAAAGATCTCTAAGACAAATGTAAGTTAACTGAAAGATGTGGTGGGACAATGGCAGGTACTTTCTGGCCAAAAAGAAGAGCATACAAAAAGACCCTGTAGGGGTAAGTGTAAAGGCAATCTTGGGCTATGGAAAGAAGGCCAATATGACTAGAGAACAGAGGAAAATGAGGCAAGAAGAAGCATGGACAACACTGAGGAGACCAGCTTAGGCAGAGCTCTGAAGGCCAGCTAGAGAACTTTGTTCTTTACCCTAAAATAAACTGGAAATGGCTGAAAATCAATTAATGCAATACACTATATTAATATAATAAAAGACAAATACCACAGGATCATGTCAATACACACCATGAAAGCATTTGAGAAATACCAACACTTATTCATGATAAAGACTTCTGATAAACTAGGAATAAAGGAATTTCCTCAACAACAACAAAAATCCTACAGCTGGCATTATATTTAATATTGAAAGACAGAATGCTTTTTCCCTAAAATCAGGAACAAAGCAAGGATGACCACTATCGTCACTTCAACTTTATGCTAGATGTTCCAGCAATGTAACAAAGCAAGGAAGTGAATTAAAAGCATTTTATTTGTAAAAGAAGACATGAAAAAACATTTCTGTTGACAGATAATATGATTTTCTATATAAAAATTTTTACAGAATTCACAAGGCCAACAATGTCTAAGAGCACAATATCAACTTTAAAATGAATTTCTATATACTAACAATGAACAAAACACAACTGAAATGATTTCAATCACAATAGCATTAAAAGAAATAAACATCAAATTCTATAAAATATTGCTGAAAGAAGTTATGAAATACTAAATAAACAGAGAAGTATGTTCACAGATTGGAAAATGTAATGTTTAGGGTGAGATATCAACTCTTTAAATTTATCTGTTGATTCAGCACAATCCCTATCAAAATCCCAACTGGTATATTAAAAAATTAACAAGCTGATCTGAAATTCATATGAAATTTCAAAAGATCCCAAGTAGCAAATAGAATCTTGATAAAGAAGAACAAAGTTGGAAAACTATACTACATAATTTTAAGACTTATACAATGCAGTAATCAAGTATAATTGAAATTGAAGGGGCAAATACTACAATGCCTGAAGTTTAAAATATACTAGATAAGATTAATAACTGTTTAGAGAATGCAGAAGAATAGTAAAGACATAACAATAAAAATCTTTCCAAAGGTATTAGTATAAATATATATTAATGGTACAGAATTGGAAGCCAGAAATAAACACTTAAATAAACACATAAATTTATGGTCAACTAATTTTGTCAAGGACACCAAGGCAATTCAATAGGGAAGAACAGGATCTTCAATGAATGTTTCTGGCACAGTTGGATGTTCATATACAAAAAGATTAATATAGAACCCTACCTCACACCATGCACAAAAATTAACTCAAAATGGATATTGTGCAGAGAAGAAGTAACACAGCAGACCTGAGACTGTTGTCCTTAGAAAGGCATGCTTGCAGGATGGACCCTTAACTAATGTCTGGGAAGGGATTTCAGGAGTATTCCCACCACTCTCTGAGTGATAAAGGTGTCTTAACACGCCTAAATGATTTGTGCAAATGATATTGCTTATGGTGAATACTCACATTCCTTCAGGAAGTCTACAGTTTTGGTACATGCTAAGCAGAAGATGCCTACATGATTAGCCTCTAGTAAAAACCATGGTCAGTTATTCTCTAACGAGCTCCCCTTATAAAAGACATCTCACGTGCCTTGTGGCAATTAGATACTGGAGGAATAAAGTGCCTAGAGAAATGGACCAATTCCTTAGAAGATACAAGCTGCCAAAGCACACACAAGAAAAAATAAACCATCTGAACATCTATTTAAAGCGATACAACCAATAAGCATCTCCTCTCTTGGTGTATTGAAGTTTTTGTTTTGTTTATAATGTATAACTTAATAGCTTATTACAGTCACAATCAAGTGATGTTAGGCCACTCCACATAGACTATAAAAACCTTAAAATATTATAGATTTCTTTCCTCCTGAACTTTGTCCTGTACTGTCAAAGAGTTTAAGTTTACATATGATGTTAATCACACACTACATTATTTTTATTGAAACCATATCTTTAAAAAATTTACTTAAGTATGTAGAGCTCTTGCATATTTACCCAGAAAGTTGCCAGCATCACTTCTCTTATTTCATTTTTATAAATCTGTATTTCCTTCTGGGATCATTCTGAATGTCCGAGAAATCTTGATTTTACAATAGAGTCTGAAATATTTTCACTGGGTGCAGAATCCTAACTTTTTTTCAAGTACTTTAATGTGTTGCTCCATTATATTCTTGCTTGCCCTGTTTCTGATAAAAAATCTTTCATTATTCCTAAGATTGTTTCTCTATATATGTGTTTTTCTCTTCCTTCTTTTCATTTTCTTAATCACTGCTTTTGAGAAACTTGATTGTAATGTTCTTTATGTTGGTTTTCATCCTTCTTTTGCTTTAGTTTACTGGACATCTTGGAACTGTGAATTTATGATTTTAATCGAATGTGGGAATATTTCAGCTATTATTAATTCAGATATCCCTCCCCCACCCCTGAGGCTTTGGGAACTCCCATTATATATATATATGTGTGTGTGTGTGTGTGTGTGTGTGTATAGAAACATACACAAACATACATATACATATATCCTATTACTCACTGATATCTCCCTCAATTTAAATTGTTACAATTTTGATTTTTTTATATTATTTAATTTTGGAAAGGTTTTTATTGTTATGTCTTTACTATTCTTCTGCATTCTCTAAACAGTTATTAATCTTATCTAGTATATTTTAAACTTCAGGCATTGTAGTATTTGCCCCTAGAATTTCAATTTCCTTTTTAAAAAATATCTTCTATGTCTCTAAGTTTTTAGCATCTGAAATGCAGTTATAATAACTTCATCCATCATTGCCTGATAACTGACAGATTTTTAAATTGTGGGTTAGTTTTGATTTATTCACTAGTTTCCAAATTATGGGCCATATATTCCTGCTTCTTTGCATGCCTACTACTTTTTCATTTGATGACACTCCTTGTTAACCTTACTTTCTTGGGTTCTAGTTAGTTTTGTATTTCTATAAATATTCTTCAACTTTGGGGATGCAGCTAAATAGTTTGAAATAATTTGATTTGTTGGCTTTATTTTATGGTTGGTTAGGTCAAGCCAGAATCATTTTTAGACTTGGATGAATTATTGCCCACTTCTGATGCAAGACCTTGTGGGTGTGCCACCCAGTGGTTCCTGAGCACTGAGGTGATGGCAATGGGTTATAATCCCATTCTGTGAGTTCCCAGGGCTGTGCCTTCTTATCTTTTTGGTTGGTTATTTTTTAAGACATCAGTAGTTTCTTCACAGATGTGTACTGATCAGTATTCTGCAGAATGACACTCAGGAGAAACCCCATGTGGCTCTGTGGAGTTCTCTCTCTGTGAAGCTCTCTGCTCTTTTTTACTATGTCTGTAAATTATAGCTGCCTTGGTATCTCTGGACTCTAAGATTCATATTCTCAACCTATTTAATATCCTGGTTTCCACATCCCTGTATCATACCATGGATGCCCTCAGTAGGCACTAACGACAGTAGGGCTCAAATTGTTTGTTTCCCATTTTCCCAGGGGTCATTGTCTTTCACTGCCTCATGTCCAGTGTCCTCTGAACTGTTGTTGCTTATCTTTCATCCTTTTTGTTCTCTTCCTTTCTTCTTTATTTTTCTCTTCTACTTGGGAGGATAAATCTAATCCCTGTTCTTTTTGTATGTGTGTCAGAAACAGAAATCCTCCAAATGTCAGGCTTCTGAAATTCCTTTATTGAAGCCTATAGTTGATAGTCTATTAGTCTGTATGACTCTCTTTTTTCTTCTTTCCCCATATTTTTTATATTGTTTGACTATTGTAATGACTGAATTTGATGTCCAAAATTATCTTATTTATTCATACTCTTTGAATTATGTTTTTAGTGGTTGCTCTAATGAAGTTCTTTCCAATAGAAAAATCCTGATAATTTTTAATATTCTGGTATTCACATTAAAAACAGTAAAAAGAAGATAACTTACTTTTAAAAATATATTTTATGTAACTCAATTATATAAGATATCTTTTCAAGTCATTTAAATATCTTTTCAATAACTTCAGTCCACATAAAATTATTAATAAGATTTTCATAGTTTTCCATCCTAAGTCATTGAAATCTGGTGTCAGTTTTATCCTTATTGCACGTCTCTATTTGAATGCTGAAATATAATTGGAAATGCATGGTCTATATTTCTATTTCATAAAATTTTCATTTGAAATGCAGATGTACAGAACCAAGTTTTCCTAGATATACGTAAAGATTCTCCAATAGCTGAACTGAATACAAAAAAAGTATTTTCCATATAGACAAAATGAATTTATCTAATTCTAAAGCACAGGAGTTTGAAAATATATTTGTACAAGTGAATTCATTAATTCCCATGTTGACTCAATATTATCATATTCAGAGGAGTACTGCCTCTATCAAAAAATCTCTTAATTTATCATGACCAAAAATGTTTAAATGTTTTTGTAGATTTTGCACCATATGTGCATGTGTGTATAACACTGTAAATTGCAACTAAAATCATCAGTATGTTGATTTATGTTAGAAAAATATGTAAATTATAATTCATTCTCATTTGGAGGATTCAACTCTAACATATATTCCATATCTCTCTATTTAGATAACAAACTTTTCCTTTCCTTGAGCTTCAAATTGAGCTCATTCTTATGCAGTGTGATGGCTGTGAGAAAACATAAATCACACTGCCATTTTTTTGTCTTTGATTATTAAATTTTTGGCAGACATTCCTTGGTTTCAAGAAAATCTGCAATTGGAATTAACAGTACAGTAAACCTTTAAGCAAAACAAAAACACTCTTCCATGTTAAATCAGAGTAAATTGGCAAGAACACAAGATTATTCAATTCATTGTCTCCTATTTCTTCTGCAAATTCCATGAACAGTTAATGATTCATAGCATCTGTCATATAGATTGAATAATTTTCACAACTGTAGCCATGACAATCTTAATAGCCTGCTTCAGAAACCAGATACAACTATTTCCATTATGTATAAAACAGTGGAATGAAGAGATAAGCAAAACATCTAAGTCCCTTTAATTAACATTTTAATAATTATTTATATTTTTGACCTAATACAGCTGGAGCACCATCTGTCAAGATAAAACTTATCCTCTCATATCTAGCTCAAATTCTTCTTTAACAGAAGTAAAAGACTAAAAGATAATTTAATTCTTTAGACTGTAAAATGACAACTGTTTTTGAGTTGGAAGTCCTTTAATGCAAAATTTCCTCATTATTACTAAGTGCTGTGTCTATTACATTACCTAGTTCATCTAAAGCTAAAGAAAGTACTTAGGCCTTTTCATTTTTAATCCTTCAATCTTTAGGTCTTTTTACAAAGGACTTGTATTCTACATTTAATTATCTGGTGGCAAAATTGAAGATTGATCACTTATTTGTAAAATACCTCTTTAGCATTTCCTTATCATTTTCTAACAAAAATTTAATCACTGAGATAATTTATTTTCCTATCTAAAAATAGTCATATACCTCTTGTAAGAACATTAGACATTTTATACCTCACTGGAAGAGGGGTCTCACCAGACACTGAATCTGCAGACACCTTGATCTTGGACTTCCCAGCTTCCAGCAGTGTAAAAAATAAATGTTTGTTGTTTAAGCCACCCACTCTATGGTATTCTGTTATAGCCACCTGAGCAGATTTAGGTGCTTTCTACCTATTTCAGTTTTAGGAACTCCATGATCAAGTAGCCAACATCATAGGTCTGTGTGAGTCAGAGTATTCTAAGTGTTCCTTGACTCTGCTCTCTGTTATGGTAACCATATCCACCTTGCTCTTAGGAATTGAGTGCAGCCACTTGGCCCCTGCCACCCTGAGATCTTATTTCTCTCATTGCATTTAGGTTTTCCAGGTTAATGACTGTGGCTCCCACTGCAAAGCCTAGCTGACAGACAAGAACAATCACAGAGTTCTTCAAGGATGCTGGGGTTCCACTTACAAATTTATTACTCACAGCAGTGGTTAAAGGTATGTCTTCTGGACCCTTTTAATATGGCAAATCCACATTCCAACCTCCTAAGCATTTGAACTGTTTCTACATTAACCAAGGCAGAGCCAGTATTTTCAGTTAGCTCACTGTGGGCCACCTTTTCCTCTATGTTTCAGTCAACCGACCAACCAAACTGTTAGAGCCCTTCCTAAGTCCCTAAGCTGTGACATTAAATCCAGAATCTCTGCTAAGTGAGCCCGAATCAATACAATTGACCTGATCCAACTTTATGTTCCTTCTGCCATTATCCCATGCCTTTAATATCTGTTTTCATACATATTCCCTGGATTTCTGTCTATATAAATTAGAAAATTCAAGTAGTTTTTTTGGAATGTAACGCACTTTCTCATTGATCACATTTTGTATCTTACCTTTAGGGGCTTGCTGTGGCTTGAGCCTGGTTATAGTTCTAGGAGCAAAGAAGGGTGGTGGGGGGTGGTCCTGAGGAGAATTAGTATCGTTTTCATGGTAACTGTCTTGGGGGGAGGCAACTACAGTGTTCTCAGGCAACGAGAGTCAATCACTTTAGATGGAGGTAGAGACGATGAAAGTGGGGAAGCCACTACCCCTGAGAACGGGGCATGTACTCGTTCTTGGCTGGTGGGGAGGCCTCTTCCACTGGCAAAGATGACTCATCAGAATTTAGGGGCTCAGTGTCTGAGGCCTCACCAGGATTTCCCCACATTACCTGTTCCAACTACAAGATCCCACTCTTTCCCAACAGATGCTCTCACTTTAATAGCGGACACCTTGCGAGGCTGAGAGTTTCAATGCGTTGTAATTCAGCTAGCCACAGAATGAGAGTCTGCATTTGATTTTCAGCAATATCAGCCCTGGGGCTACAGGAGATAATGGTCTCTCTTTGGGATACACATGAAAACTCAGGTCATTTATGTTGTTCTTGAGCTGGGAGTTTGAACCCCTGAGTTCATCCTTTTCTTATACCACTATGTCCAGAAACATTAGGAACAATCAGCCGATCTCATTATACTTGTTAGTTTTCCAAGAATATTTGAAAGTACTATATATACACAGTCACCCAGCTCCTTGCTTCTATTAAGTGGTTGATGAGGAATACATAATAGTGATGTTGCATATATCTCTACTGCCAGATCGCACCATGGACTATCAGTGTTCTTGTCGCTGCTGGAAACAGAGTCATTAGCATTTTTCATCAGATTAGAGATTCAACTCTGGAAACCCCAGAACCAATTCAGAAAGCTCATCATTACTCTGCTCCTCTACAAACACTCTCAATACCAAAATCTCTACTAGCCAGGATATCTAGCTAGCTATCAAATAAGGAATTGACTCGTGTGATTATGGAAGCTACAAACTCCTGAGATCTGCCATCCAAAAGACTGAGAACCAGAGCAGCCTGCTTTTTCTTCCAGATTTTTTTCTCCCACCTTTTTTTGTTTCTGATAAACTATCAGCATTCATATAATTTTATCTGTGTATAAGGTGTCTATTTTTCTCTAGATGCCTTTACATTCTGATTTTTATTGTGATTCTTACCTATTTGATTATAATATAGTTTTTTTGTTTGTTTGCTTGTTTTAATGTAACTTGCTTCATATTTACTGTTCTCTTGGTTGATGACTTTCATCCATTTTGGAAATCTACCACTATATTAACAAACATCTTATACATCCCATGTTGTTTCTCTATTCTCCTGAGGGTTTAATTTTAAGTCACTTCATATTCTTCAAAAGACTTTTGATGATTTGTTCTTTTTTTAAACTAATTTCTCTCTTTGTGCCTCAATTTTATCATTTTCTATTGACCTGCATTTAGTCTAATAAGCCCATTCGTTTTACTATTGTGTTATATCAAGCAATTTCTTTAGGGTATTTTTCTTAGTCTGCATGCCTCCTAGAGTGCTCTCTTTTAATCCACATTGCTTATGCATTCCACTAGATTTCCTAACATTTTATTATAGGTATTTTAACGTCTATGACTGATAATTCCAACATCTGAACTCTCTTTGTGTTTACTTCTATTGACTATTTCCTTTCTCAAAGGTTTCACAATTTCTTGATTTTCCATGGGTTTTTATTTTGTGCCATACATTTCTATAAATACTCAAAAGAGTATGAATTGAGTTATATTTGTCTCTTCTTGTCACTTCCTTATTTGAAAGCCTGCAATCCCTGAAGAGTTTCTCTCAAGATTTCTTCCCTGTTTCTGATTTTATAGTACAACCCTCAGCACCCTGTGGAGGCTGGTGGAAAATAGTTTTAAAGGTAATGCAGTTTTGCTCTGTGTTTAGGGACCCTCTGACCCTAATCTGTCAAGTCAGCCGACACATGAAAATGAAAGTTTTTTGAAAATTAGGCTGATTTTTCTCACCCTACGCTATTGCAAATAACTTAACTTCTCTCTGTTTCAGTCAATGGATGAGAGCACCCATGCATCTTTTCTCTCTTCACTCTCATTCATTTAGTTCATTTAGTTCACTTATATTCCTTTATATCCTCTATGATGGGTAGAAAATAATAGCTATAAGTATGTGGTTGATCTTGCTTGCTTTTGTTGTTAGGACAAGAGCAACATTCTTTTGTTGCGGAAATCGAACTGGTCTGTGGAGAAACCAAGCACCACACTCGGAGGGTTGGAGAACTCAGGTTTATTAAGCTGGCGGTCCCAGACGAGCCAATGCTCTAAAGTTCTGGGGCCCCAAGCTCAGGGTGAGCTTTACTTTTATAGGGGTCAGTGCACATGGTTACAGTTAGCATTGGTTGATTGGTTACCAGGTTACTATAGGTTACGGGCTGTTACAGAGCACAGGAGTTGCTCTGGGTTATGTATGTGCAGGGGGTTTCCAAACAGAAACTTTCAGGAGCAGGAGCAGAATATTCCATACTTATCAGAACATCTTAAGGTTACAGTTGATTGCTAGGTCATCTTGTTCTTATCTCAGCACAGCAAGCAGATTTTACAGTAGCAGAGCAAGCATGAAGTTATTTCTAGCTGAGTGCAAACTTCTAATTTTCCTCTTCACATTTACAACTTTCTACTTTAAACCAGAAGCACATACATTTCATTTTTAATTTCAACTTTTGTTTCTAAACTCTTATTTTGAAGTCTATTTTATTATGTTTAAAATATCCCTAGTCATTTTTAGTTTTTTGTTGTTCATTCACTGTGCTATTCTATTGACTCTAACGTGGAAATCTTGAGTCTAAATTGTAGGTTGTTCCTACAGAGATAATTTAGTTTTGCTCTCCACTAGGGGGAAAAGGGCACTATTTATCCCTTTAAATATTTTGGCTAAATTTCAAATTTTTCAAGTTTCTTTTCCTACCTTGCAGTTGGCACAAAGCTTAGTCTTTTAATTCTTGCTTGAACATTGATATTTTTACCCAAGACAGCCCAAGTTTTCTCTTTGTTTACACATCAGATGTTTATTTTAAACTAGCTATTTTCTGTTTATTATTTTTTTCCTTTTCTTTGTCTCTTAGAAAAGTCCTCTAACCACTGAACATTCACAGATTTAACTTAAATGAATTTTGTGACAATTTTCTCAGAAGCTTGTTGTTTTATAGCATCTTATAATAAAACTTTACATTCATCACTGATTCCACAGAATTTATCACAGAGTGGCTTGACATGCAGAATACACATTCAGAGCACATCCAGAAAGTGCAAAATGAACTGAAGAGTTAACATAAATATTAAGTACCATATCAGTCTAAGGGGAAAGATTATGAATGACTAGATCTATTATAATCTCTTACACATAAATGTCATTAGATAGATACATTTCAAAAAAACTTCATTTTTAGGTATATTTTGTTTGATAATACAGCAGGGAAGTGAAAAGCAATTATTGAACAATAGGCTGAATAAGTAGGGTAGAATCTGGTAGACAAACCATGATGGATGGTAAAGATTCCTGGATCAATTAGCGCACTATCAAATCTGTGAGAAGGTTGTGCTTTCCAAGGAAATAGGCAGAGTAGCAGTTTCAGGTCTTTACTAAATGTTA
Organism: Hippopotamus amphibius kiboko; assembly: GCF_030028045.1. Taxonomy (NCBI): domain Eukaryota; kingdom Metazoa; phylum Chordata; class Mammalia; order Artiodactyla; family Hippopotamidae; genus Hippopotamus; species Hippopotamus amphibius. Next base: position 75,274,413 of record NC_080187.1, read on the forward strand.
AACACTGTGGCCAAAATACCAAAAAGGAGAAGTGCCAGGGAAGTCAGGACAGCATGGTGTCACAGAAGACAAAGAAAAAGAGAATTACCTATAGTTGCCATACTTGTAACTTTGGAAAGTCACTTATTTGAGTGGTTCTTCTGTTTATATGTTCAACTGTTTTCTTAATTGAGTTTATTATCTTTAACAAAGTATTTTAATATAATGAGGGCACCGGCCCCATTTTAGTCTTTTCTCAAATCATAGCAAAATATGTAGTATGTTTAATAGAAATTTAAAATTATGAAGGACCAAGTTCATCCTCAGTTTGGAATAGGTAAAGTATAATGAATGGAAATGTAGACTATTGATCAACAATGCCATTCTTCCCTTGTTGAACTGAGTTTTTAAAATTACATTCTACATGGGAAAAGATTTTAACATTTTTGAACAAAAGTCTAGCTTCTTGATATATATCCATATGTAAAACTTCAGAACTGGAAAGCTTTCCTTCATGGGCACAAAAATAGCAAACAACAATCCCCTTTGCAAAACAGCTCTTTCTTTAGCTCGTAGAGTGAAACTGGCTTTATTTCTAGAGGCTTGAAAGCATTCTTAACACAGTATTCATCTTCACTAATAGTGTACATCCCACCTCGCCTATTAGGACTTTCTCAGAGGATAATCTGAGATGAAAATACAGGGGGCACCTTGTCTTTATTATTTTCTTTCCTATCTGTGCCTCACTTTTGAAATGCTATGGAAGCTTTAACATCTTCCGGAATACCTATCAGGAAATTGCTGCAGGGATTAGAATCTGAAAGAGTGAGGAGGCAGCCCTTGCAGATGCGAATAAACAACAAAAGGCTTTTCTCTTTCCAGAATTCAACAAGAGCTGACCCATTTGAGGTTTTCAGCTCTACTATACTGACTCCAAACTAATAGTACAATTCAGTAGATCAATCTTAATGCAGATACGGTAAAGAGTTTGGTCCTTCATAATAGGTGACTAGCTGCCCCAGCCCTTCGGATATCAGAGAGCAATGCACACTCAGTGATTGGGATGGAAAATGGATGTCTCACCTAAAAGAAAATCAAGCAGTTCATTAATTTATGCCCTTTTAAACCCATAAATGTTTTGTGATTCCTAGATTTTTGGGAAGTTTGAAAAGTCTGGTCTAAAATGCCACAGGCACATTAGCAGAAACATTTAAAGCTGTTAGAGGCTTCCAGCAGATTGTATTATTTATTATGTGCAGGCTCTAGAGGCAAAGAGCAGCTGAAAGGATGGCAGTGCCAACAGCTGAAAATGAAGATCCTCTAAATAAAGGGCTAGTTGCCATTTACTCTGATGTGCAAAGAACTGAAAATATAGCGGAACTCCTGTTGAAACAAAAATGAATCCTACTATCCTTGTGGAACTGAAAGTAGAAATATTTGTATGTTATTTTATCAAAGGGTATAATTAAAAATAGGTGCTTTTCTCTCTTCATGAATGAAAAAAGCTGATGAGCAAATAAGGAACTGAATAAATATGAAAGCACATTTTAGATTACACAACATTCTGCAAAATGTACGTTTTTATTCTCATTATTAAGATCATATAAAATAAATGACATTCATATTTATTTAGTGTAGATGAATTCCATAAATTCTTAGCAAGTTTCTAGACTTACTGATTTTCAAAAAAGAAAAACAGTTTTTAGTCTGTATAAGTCCTTACTTCCCTCCTAGGTATTGGGTTGGTATCATGACACAAAGGAGTATTGAAGAAACAAAGAAAATATGGTTCCCAATTAGCTCAATACACTCTGTCTAGGCATACATGTAAAATTTGGAAAATATGAGTTGTTGACATCCACTGATACTTTTCCACCAATATGATTGCATTTGGTAAACCAGAGGAAAAGAAATGAATTAAAATAATTAAAAGTTTTATTGTCCATCTCTCCTTAAAGTCTCAGGAAGATGGCTCCGACGCACTTGTCCTTAGTGAGCTTATATTTTTCAGTGTAACTTAACAACAACAAAGTCTAGATTTATGATTTGGGGTATAGATAAGACCCATATGCTTGAATCCCCTACTTGTTCAGATTAACAGAAAGTCTAATCTACCTCCAATCAGTTTAGGAATTCTTATGGTCTTAAAAATGTGTGTGCAGTTGGGTGTGTGTTGAGGGAGGGTGTCAGGAGAGGGAAGTTGGGAGTACCTGGTCAGGAAGACAGGGAAGGGAATTGAGGTGGTTGGAAGGAGCAATCCTACCTATTCTAGAATATCTGTGAGAGTAGACCTCAGGTGAATGCCTTTGAGCTTGGAAAATGCCACAGCTGCTGCCTTCTGAGGGAGCTAGTGTGGCAGCTGCTGCAAAGCAAGTCTGGAGGGACAAACTTCTCACTGCTAATCCCTGGTTTACAGGGGATACTTTGAAGGAGAACCATCACATCACCCAGTATAACATAAAATCAAGGGAGTCCTGTGGCCATAAGGGTCTGGGTTTTGTCATGGGCTTTGATTTCCTCTGCAGCTCTGCCACGAGGAAGAATAGGGGATTTTCCAGAGAGATATTAATGCTAAAGTTTCATTAACTTAATACAGGTTTCTGTATAAGATGCTTGTAGTTTTTCTCATTTTTTAAATTGAAATTGCTTTTCTCACTGTTTTGAAATATTAACTTTCATATGTACTTTGTATTCCACTCCTTAAAGGTGATCACCGAAATTGGAGTAATATTGTCTTTAAAGAAAGAGAACTATCTGGGACTTCCCTGCTGGTCCAGAGGCTAAGACTCCGTGCTCCCAATGCAGGGGGCCCAGGTTTGATCCCTGGTCAGGAAACTAGATCCCACATGTGTGCCGCAACTAAGAGTTCACAAGAAAAGATCCCGCGTGCCACAACTAAAGATCCCACATGCCACAACTAAAGATCCCATGTGCTGCAACTAAGACCTGATGCAGCCAAATAAATAATTAAAAAAAAAAAACTATCTAAGGCAATAAAGACAAACTGCACATTTTCAGGAGGATATGTCCAATCATGTTACTGGAGCCCAAGCCCACATTCATGGCTTTGTCTCATACCAAGATACTCTGCAGACTCCTGCTTCAGCCATAAATTTTGTTCAAGGAGTGGAAATTAATACTTTCTGATAGCTCAGTAATAAGAACTCTATGCCACATGGACCAAGGCCACATTCAGATTCAGTTACACAACCACTGCTAGGACATTTGATCAAATTTCACCTATCTTTATAAATCCTGGATTATTGATTTTTTTTTCTTTCTCTTTTTCTTTTAGTTTTAAATTTTTTTGCTGTGCCTTGAGGATTCCTGCAAGGATCCCTCCAGAGATGAAAATATAAATTTCAAAGTACAGACTGAATGTCTGGAGAAACCATACCTCTGACCCAGAGAATTGGTTTCCCTGAAAAATTACAAAATTTTGTCCAATTATATGAATATATCAGTCCTCCAAGTATAGGCAAGGGAGTAAATCTGGAAACTGTTACTTAACTGTCTGTCAAAAGCACAGTGTTTCTGAAGAAATGCAGTCCAAATTTCTCAGATTAAGCCCGATCAGAAGAAAGACATAGCCCTGGACCATTTCCTGGTCCCTGGTGGAATTTCCTTTACGTAATTGTGCTGTAGTGTGTGAGGAGCAAGATACGTGTGATTGCCAACAGTAGGACTGTTGTCTGGGGTGTCGTTCATTGACTACAATTGTATACTCTTCCTGAGGATAACTGGGAAATAATTCTTCTTCACCTTATTATGAGCAATAGTATTACTCCTTAGAACTAATCTATTCATTTCTATCCTATGAATTATCCATATAACATGAAAGATCATTTTACTCTCTTTGTGGCAAGCTCCACTTGGAAACAAATTAATGGCTCACCCTAGAGGTTATACTTGGTATTTCATAGCATGTATTTGTGTATTGATTTCACTCCTATTTCCATTTGTTTTCCCTTTGCCTCTTCTTTCTTAACTTTTAAAAATGTTATCTTATTTCTTGTAAGTTAGAATAAAGACTTTTTTAGAAAGAAAAAAGTAGACATAAACAAATCCATTTACATTCCAAAATAAACAAATAAAAGCATAATATGAAGAAACTCATACAAAGTCCTAAGGAAGATAAAGTAAGACAATGTTCTATGGAGGACATAGACAAATATAGAGGAAATGAAATTTGTGCCTGGTCTTAAAGATTTATTTATGTAGCACCTTATAAGTAATAATCCTTTGACCCTAATAAAGAATATAATAGTAGTATAATCTAGACAGGAAAATAAGACATATGCACATTAAAAATATATCACCAAATATCAGATCAAAGCCATAAGGTTACTAGGCTGATATAAGTTATTCTGGAAAAGTAAATTTAATGTAATAGGTTTTTCAAAAGAAATGAAAAGACGGTATCGGATTTCCTCTTTATTTTATCAGTTGTTCACAATATTTATGGTCATATATAATATACCACATATTTGGAGGTCATACTGGGATAGTGATAAACAGCATACAGTCTGTGTCCTCATGGAGTCTGAAGCACAGAGACAGAGAGTGAGTCAGAAAGATCAAATAATCACACAAATTCATTATTATGCCATTAAGTATGCAAGGAGTAGCTTCTAAGTATCAATTACTAAGTGCAGATTCTGGATAGAGTAATAAATAAGGTAGACAATATCCTGTTCTCGAGGGACTTGCATTTTAGTGGGATAGGTAGAAAGTACATACATTTGATAGGGAATAAACAAGTACAATAGAGAGAGTGAATCAAAATTAGAGGATAGTAAAGGTAGGGGAGGATGTTCTATTTTAGATATGGTAATGAAAGAGAAGAGATATTTCCTCTACTACTTTAGAAATTTCTTGACCTCAGCCTATTTATTGACTTCCTTTAGCATATTGTGTCATAAATGAATGAGTCCTAATGCTGAACTGAGGTGGGAAGAGAGACAGAAATGGACTGAAATTGCTATGATTTTCACTTTAAATTTTAAAGTGCAATTTGATTTATGTTCATAAAAATGGCAATTACAGATATCTAGATAGAGATAATTATAAATACTAGAGGGATTTAGACCAAAATGCTAATAGGGATTATTCTCATAAAACTTTGAACCTGAGAGAGTTATAAATGCAGAGTCCAGCACATAGAAGGTACTCAACACAATTTATTGAATGAATAAATTAAGAACTAAGAGTTGAGACTTCCAAAACACTGAAATTTTTAAATTGTTTAAAATGAACCTCATCTGTGTAGAACTGGATTATTCATAATCTTCACTTTGGTCACTATCATCGTTGATCTAAGAACAGTCCTCTTGTAGTCACTTTTATTTTACAATTTGCCTAGCAAGTTATAGTTAACAAAATCACATGTTCTAGTTCAAAATAACTTTTTGAGAAACCTGTATTATTTCTATTAACAGATGTAATAACAGACTTCAGTGCACTAAGTAACTGAATAAAGCTGCTCAGCTAGGAAATAACATATTCTGCTCTATTTCTAATGCTCGTGTTCTTTCCACTATGTTACAATGCCTTTCGGAGTCCATTCCTGGGTTTTAGAGAGATCCTGGTAGGTGGCTGATGTGTATTGAATATTGCGATCAATGCAATTTCCATCCACAGGTTGCCAGCAGAGATTATAAAACCAGAAAGTAAAAATGGCGACAGGTTGAAGAAAACAAATATGAATTGGGTCTAAAGACATGTAGGGGGAGAAAGTATAAAGAGCAGGAAAGAGATAGAAGGATTAGAGAGAATGGACAAATGCAAGACGTGGACTCCTAACAGAGACAACTGGGTCATGGGAGTAAATCTCTCACCAGAAACAGCATCTAAAACCCTACAGGAGACAGGTCCCCCAGGCCCACTTTGCAGATGAGGTCTCTGGGAGAAAATTCAGTTAAGGTGAAGAGCTGGAAAGCAATGACGAGCCAACACAAGACCAACAATCTACAGATTTTCTTTAAGATTTGTGAGATAGGCAAACGTCTAAACTTCTCAGAAATTCCAAGATCCTTTAAAAGAAAGCTGGCTTTAAGATACTACCAAGCTGAACTATTTCTGTGAAAACTAAATGCCATCAATAAATCCAAGGGAATAGCTCTAAGGATAAAAAACTTTGAAAGAATCTTGGACACACGAACGTATGTGCCCAGCAGAAGAACATGCAAAATGAAAGCTGAACTGTTTCTTATGTGGAGAAAAATAGTTGGTCATGTACCTAAACAAAAGTATCAAATAAATCCAAAATTTCCTTTCTGACTATCCATACTGATTGCTTTTCATGAAAATATTTTCTGAATAGAATGCTACTGTTGGAGTTTTACTGCTTCTACTTCAACTTCATTGCTTTCCTAACCTTTCTTACATGGTATATAAACACTGCAGTCAGAAAGTATGCTTTCTTTTTTCAAATCTTTTACATGTAAAATCTCTTTTACATGCAATGCCTTCAAGGAGAGAAAGAATGGGATATTTTCATTCATTGGACAAACCCTAGATGTCAAGTGGCATAGACGTTATTCCATTCATTATATTATTTAAACTATTCAAACTTTAGTTTTCTCTACTATAAAATATAGACAATAAACTATATTTAATCCATAATTTTATTGTGATGATCGTATGAGATAACATGTATAAAGTGATTAAATAAATGTCTGGTGCACAGAACTTAATCATACATTTTTAATAAAAGTTCACTTAATATTATGCATTATAGCACAGATTCTGGAAACTGGTAGCCAAGGTTCAAATCCTTGCTCTATCACTTACTACCTGGGTGATCCTGGATGCATTATTAAGCCTCTGTGACTCAGTCCTTTCATCTATAAGGTGGAAATAAAATTAGAGCCAACTTTGTATTAAATGAGTTATTATATGTAGGGCATTTAAACCAATGCTTAGCACAAATTTAAGTGCCAAGTAAGTGTCAATTCATTATTAGCATACTGTGAAAGAAGATGATGGTGATTGTAGACAGAAGCAGTGATTCTTAATTTTTTGTTTGTTATAGAACGCCCTCTGCTAAGCTGATGAACTTTAGCAATCCTTCCCCATGAAAAAGAAAGATAATAGAGATTATAAGCACATTCGCACACAATTTTTCATGCAATTTAAGCACTCATGAACCCTCTGGAACCCATCTGTGTACTGCAGGTTATAAATAAAAAGAGCAAATGCATGTTTTACTTACACTATATATTACAGAATATTGTGGGAAATATTTCACTTGCTTATTGACATTTATTTGGGGACAAAAATAAATAATTATAAAATAATCTGGAAAGGTTTGCAATTGATATTAGTCACACAAAAAAAATTCTCTCAAAAGTTCTTGATTGCTATGTTCATTGAACTTAGTTTTGCTGAGGAAAAAAAAAATGGCTCAGCAGGGCAAAAATAATACACAAACTCTATTCCTCTAAACATCCAACACTTGCCAAAGAAAGCAACATGAATATTGGGACTTTGCCAGCGTTAAATTATTTATAATAGTACACAAATCTCTATAAGCCTCCCCCAATATTTAGGTAGTAGAATTTTAACATCAATATTACATTGAAGAATATTTTTTATTTCCTTTCAGGAGAGATAAGGATTAAATTTATTTTCAATATTGTTGTCATGTGAACAAGTAATAGCATTTATTTCATTATGTAAAACCTCAATACATTATGATTTGGTTATAGTTCAAAAAACACTATAATTTGCACCTTGAACTGTGTTTTTGAAGACAGTATGAGTTCTGGAGAAGAGAGTGAATTTTTCAATTAGTTTTTAATGTTGACACTTCCTTATATAACTTACACAGTAAATAGAAAAACTAGCTTTTCTTTGATAAGTGAGAAACCAAAATATTCTCTCTGAGAAAACCTTCATAGCACCTAAGAGTGAGAATCATCTATGAAATCAAGAAGAATGCTGACTATGGATCTATTGAAGTTCACATCTTTGATACACTTGGGCTTGAATTTAATTTTCTAATTAAAACTAAACTGTTAGGGGGCTTCCTAGGTGGCACAGTGGTTGAGAATCTGCCTGCCAATGCAGGGTACAAGGGTTCGATCCCTGCTCCAGGAAGATCCCACATGCCGTGGAGCAACTAAGCCTGTGCACCAAAACTATTGAGCCTGCACTTTAGAGCCCATGAGCCACAACTGTTGAGCCCATGTGCTGCAACTACTGAAGCCCACGCACCTAGAGTCCATGCTCCACAACAAGAGAAGTCACGGCAACGAGGAGCCCGTGCACAACAAAGAGTAGCACCCATTCATCGCAACTAAAAGAAAACCCACGCACAGCAAAAATAAAAGACCAAACACAGCCAATAAAATAAATAAATTTATAAAAAAAAACTGTTAGAGAAGGCTGTCTATAAGCTGGATGGCATTAGCCTTTTGAAGGTAAAATTGAAACTGGAAACAGTCTTTCAATACAGGAAACTGTGCAAAGCTCTGGAATAAAAAGAAACCAGGCGTTTCCTAAGATTTAGTAGTGGATGTGTTGGTGGGGTCTCTAGCAGAGCTACAACTGAGAAAGCTGGGGAGAAAAGAGACTGAAAGGAGCACTCAGTGTGATCTGATTATAGAGAATTGTAGGCCACATTACCAACTTTAGATTTTGTTACAGAACTAGGCCACTAAAGAATATCATGAGAGAATGATGCAATAAGATTTGTATTTATGAAATATTATTTATATAGGAATATCTTATGGATTTAAGGGGAAATATTAATACTATTAATGTATAGAAAACATTTATGATTCCTATCAACCCACAGTATGTCAAAAGTTGAAATAGGTTTAAGTAAAAGGTCACTTATCAAAAGGATTCAAGCTTTTCTGATTGGAGAATGCACCTTAGTTTTAGAATAGGTCTCTTAGCTAATAAAATATTAAAATATGCCTATTAGGCCAACTTAGATGCACAGAAACCAAAAGAGTAGAATCATAAATTAGGAGGCAACAAAACATTTGGAGGGGCTGAGGGCAAAGTCAAAGAAAAAGGTGTACAGTTTTGATGGAATATATAGCTCAAAAATTAAAATAGTGATGGAGATGCCTCATGTAAGTCTCTAAGAAATTTTTCTGATATTCAATAAAAAAGACCACACTCACTCTTCATAGAACCCCTGTACTCCTTCCTCCCTTACACACACACACACGCATGCACACACACAAGCAGACACATTTTGATAAATTTATCCCAAGAAACTAAGGTCAACGTCTGTAAGAGTCAGTATCTTAAGCTGACTTCTTGCATAATGATAATAAAGAAAACCAACAGGATAACAATGAAACAGCTTTACAGCAAATGATGTACATTAGCTGAATTCTCAAAACTTGATAAAACATGACATTTTCAAGTTAGAAATGAATTGGAGATATAAACCTTATTCTAAGAAGTGACCTTGCCTTTGTCTCTTCTTGAAAGCTTATTATGCTTTCTTCCAATTACATGTAGAGAGAAAATGTAACCAAGCTTCCAAAAATTGACTTTGGTTTCTATCTATTTAGTTTTGATTTCTGCATCCAAAATGCTTAATAAATTTGAAATAAAAAAATCTAATTATTATTTCATAGATTTTGCAATATTAGTACCTTTTCAATCCAAGATTTTGAAGGACACTTAAAACATTAATCAAGCTTCAAATAATCTAGTATTTCTATGGCCGGTTAAGCCACATCACTGAAATGTTAAAAGATTTTTGGAAGGAGGCTATAATTGGCAAAAGTAGATTACAAAAATACTGATTTGTGTATATACCAACTCCTAGACATCTAACATTCTGAAAAGTAGCTATACAAGCCAAAAGGAATTTGCTTTTCTTCCATTTCTTTATGGAATAACTTAAGGTCTTTATTATTTTATACCTGGGAGAGAACGTGGGGAATAGGCTTAATATTACATCTATTGACCATAAAGTAAATGCAATAAAACACCTACTTTATAAATAAATATTAAGATAATATTTGCATACTGACAACTGAAAACATGATAAAAAACAGCAATATTTTATTGACCTTTTTGGTTCTAAGAGGAAGAGAATTATATTGGCTGCCCATAGCCCTTTCCAAATTGGTGAAATAGAGTGTTCGGTTTGTTGAACATTGGTCAAAGAGAAGTGCAAGAGAGCAATTTCATAAACTTCTATACTTTCAAAAAGCATAATATGTTCTATACATATATCTGCTAAAAATCATGTCAATCTCTTTGAAATCTGAATGTAGAATATCATTGTAAACTCATTAGAACCAAAGTTGCTTAGAAACAATGTTTAATATTCTAACAGAAAATGAGAATGAAATAATGGGCAAATCACTAATAAAGGAAAAGGCAAATTGCCTATAAGCATGTGAGAAAAAGACAATTCAAATTAAAATAGTAGTGAGATTCATTTTGCCTATTAAGTTAATAAAATGAATATCTATGTATCATTGTGTATATATAGAATATATTTTATAATAAAATATACATGTTAGCAATAATAATGACCAGTGTTTGTAAACACATGAGGATGTGGGATAACTCATATATTCCTGGTGGGGCTATAAATTGCTACAATGACTCGAGCAATTTTTCAAGATATTTCAGAAAAAAATTAGAAACATGTGCAATTTTTACCTAAAATTCCTACATCTAGAAATACATTCTAAATAAATAATACAGGTTTATATACAGAAAAGTCTGAAAGAATGTCTATTGGACCTCTGCTTGCCATAGTAAAAACAGGAACCTAATTAAATGTCCAACAATAATTTCCTTAGAAGTTATGGTGTTTCCACATATTTTCCTTTTATATAAATATTTAAAATGATGTTGTGGAAGAATATTTAATGACATGGTAAAATGCTCACAATGTAATATTTTTAAAGGCATATTACAAAACAATATTTATTACATTCACAAAAAGTAAGAAAAATGTGTACACCGAGATAATAATAGCAGCTATCCCTATATGAGAATTAACAGGCATTTTGGGCATTTATTTAGTTCCTTAAATTTCTACAATGTTCTTGTTTACTTTTTTAGTTTTTAACCAGCCTTATTATTTTTCTTTAACAGTATTTTTCAGAATTGAAGTACATTCTAAAGAAACCCTGAATTTTGTTCTTTTTCATATATTCTCAACTTTTTCTTTTGAAATTAATATAGATTCATAGAAAGTTACAAATAAACATTTCTCTGAATCATTCTCCTAAGATCTGCCAATGTTAACATCTTTCAGAATTATAGTACAATATCAAAACCAGAAAGTTGATATTGGTAAAAGCCACAGAGGTTATTTAGATTTTACCAGCTATATAGGTACTCATGTGTATGTAACTCTATGCAATTTTATCACATGTAACTTTGCATAACTACAACCACTAAAGTACACTACTGTACCATCACTGTAATTCTCCTTCATGCCATCCTTTTATAAGCATGCAACAACCCCCCCACCCCCAGCCTCCATCACTTGGTAATTACTAATCAGTATCCATCTCTATACCTACATTATTTCACAAATGCTATATAACTAGAATCAAACAGTAGATATTCCTCTGAGATTGGCATTTTTCTACTCCATTTCCTTGATGTTCATCCAAGTTGTTACATGGATCAATAGTTCATACTCTTGTATTGTTGAGTAGTATTCCATGGTATGGATATACCACAGTTTGTTTAACCATTCACCACTGAAGGACAGGTAAATATATTCCAGTTTAAGGCTACTACAAATAAAACTGCTCTGAGTATGTGCGTATAAATTTCTGCATGATGGTAAGTTTTCACTTCTCTGGGATCAATGTTTAAAAATTGCTAGATTTTATGTCAAACTATTTGCCCTGGTGGTTATATGACTGAACATCCCCACAGCAAAGTATGACCAATAAAGTTTCTCCAACTTTGAAAAACAGAACAAAATTAGAGGACTTACAATGTCTGATTTCAAAACTTACCTTAAAGAGACAGTGATCACGATAATATGGCAGTCACATAAAGATAAGCATAAAGATAAATGGAAGAAAACTGATATTTTGGAAATTAACCCTAAAGTAACCCTTACACTTTTGGTCAATTGGTTTTCAAGAAAAATAGCAAGACATTCCACAGGTAATGGATAGTCCTATTACTAAATAGTACTGAGACAACTGAACAAATTAAAAAAAAAAAAAAAACTCACACTCTTTACTCACAACATACACAAAAATTAACTCAAAATACATCATAGACATAAACGTAAGAACTAAAATGGTAAAACTTCTGAACAACAACAAAAAATAGGTGAAACTCTTCATTACCTAGAGTTAGGCAAAGAATTCTTATATAGAACTCCTAAAACATTAGTTATTTTAAAAATGGAAACTTGGACTTCCTTAGAATTATAAACCTTTTATTTCAAAACATGCCATTTAAAATGAAACAACAGTCCACAGGCTAGGAGGCCATACTTGCAAATAGTATATCAGAATATTTAAAGAACACTTAAAACATAATAATAAGACTAACAACTCAAAATAAGAAAATGGACAAAAAAGACATTTCACCAAAGAAGACATGTAAACAGTTGATAAGCACAAGAAAAGGTGCTCTATATTATTTTTCAGAATGGAAATACGAATTAAACAAGAATGCAATAATACCCAATAGAATATTTGTAATCACAAGACAGTCAATACCACATACCAGCAAGAATGTGAAGAAATTGGAGTTTTCATACATTGCAGGCTGGGGGTTGGGGAATGTAAGAATGTATAGTTACTTGGAAAACATTTTGTCAGTTTCTTAAAAAGTTAAACATAAAGCTACCATACGATCTAGCAATTCCATTCCTAGGATTCTATCCAAGAGAAGTGAAAACAGCTGTGCACACAAAGACTTCTATGTAAATATTCTTAGCTGCATCATTCATGTTAGCCCAAATCTGAAAACAATCCAAATGTCTATCAGCTGGTGAATGCACAAACCAAATGTTGTGTAATATACAATAGAATACTTCAGCAATAAAAAGGATGAAACACTGAGTAATATATGCTACAATATGTATGAGCATCAAAAATAATATTCTAGATGCAAAATATTACATATTGCATGATTCCAATTATATGAAATATCCAGAAAAGAAAGATTATTTATATTATATTATTTATAAAGACTGGAAAGCAGATCAGGATTGCCTGAGGCTGGGTAGCATTAAGAAATAATTACAAACGTGCTCCAGAGAATTTTTTAAAGTGATGGAAATATTAAAAAACTGGATTGTGGAGATGATGGTACAAGATCACTAAAATTATCAAATTGGACAGTTACACTGGCTGAATTTTATGGTGTTTAAATCATACTTCATTAAAGATACCTTTTTTAATTTAAAAAAAAAAGTGTTATGTGCTATTTCATGCCAGGAATTATCATTGGGAGGAATAGAGCACGAAAGTGGTCGGATATGAGGCTGGAGATATAGATTTTTAATATCAAGGTGATTTTCTTTTTAAAATTCTGAATGCTATAGGAGATATTTAAAAATTAGAGGGTAGTAAATAACATGATAAGATTTGTGTGGAAGCAAGCCCTTTCAGTGATAAGGAGAATGGATTAGGCTTGATCTACAAAACCCGATGAGGAAAGTTTCGCAAAATCAAAGTTAGAAATTATGAGAGTTTGACATAAGTGGAAAATGTGGATACATCCAAGAGAAAGCAGCAGCAACAGGCCTGAATCAGAAATTCAACACCAAAGAATAGAGAGCAGCATCTAGGAAAATTGTTATTTGTTTAGGAGACTAAGTGGGTGGTCATAATATTAGGTAATATCTACTATTTCCTTTAAATATCTCTTGGATAGAGAGAGATATCCAAGAGATATTTAAAGGAAAAGGAGCTACCTGCACATCCTCTAAGTGGAAAATTTCTCTAGGTAGTTGGATACATGAATGAGTCTGGAGCTTGCAACACACTTGAAGGCAAGAGATTAACATGTCATCAATTTATATTTAGGAGCTAAGTTTCTCTAAGGAGATTCAGGAAAAATGAATAGACTAGAAACTAAAGGCCAAGAACAGAGCCCTAGGCTGCAGAGAAAAATGAAAATAAACGTCTAGAAAGGAAGTGAGCAATGTCTAGAAACCAACAGCTTTGAGTGCTACAGATTTTTAGTGATGTATCAGAGAAGGATCTTCTGGATAGGGGAACATGTTAAGTAGTCATTTCTGAAGTAGTTTGCTCTGAAGTAATTTTTCAGACCTGGAAAGGTCTTTATTGCTTATGTAGTATCTATAAAATAAAATGAAATTTGAAGCCTGGAGATCTTAGGGACCTACAAGCCTAGCTAGGAAGCTAGTTGGCTGAGATCTCTCTCTGCTTCAAATTTTTTTCTCACAGAATCAAATGTGTTTTCTCTTTTAAATAAAACATCATTTACTTTTATTTACACAAGTAATATGAGTACACTCCATCGGAAAAAAGAAAAACAGTTAAAAATTGTAGATGAAACAAAGAATTTCTTGACACACCCTATTCCCCTTCCCTGGGATAAACCTATTAGAACACTATTTTGTACTCTGTATGTTTTTAAGCATATATAGTAGAAATACATAGTTTACGTGTGAGGTTTTTTTTTCTATAAAGATGATATCACAAGTTAAACATCACTCTACAACTGGCTGAAGAGTACACGTTAAAATTTTTCCATGCCCATGTATTTAGAACTTCCCTAGTTTTTTCACTGCTACGTTGAATTCACAGTTAATTATTTTTCATTACTATGATTAACCTAATAAATATTGTATACCTTGCTCAACTCTATCCTAGCCTTATATTTTACAATTCTTACTTCATTTGTTTTGCAAAGTAAAACATATTTACCACTGAGATCACTTGTATGTATCTTCTAGGTCCCATTCTCATCCACCTAGGTACCCACTCTCCAAATTTGCTATTCAAATCTCAGTGCATGCTTCTGTTCTACTATTATATGTGTAAATATTTAAACAAATATACATCTACATATGCATATGCAGAAATATATAAATATATTAACTAGGGCTTCCCAGTATGTTGTTGAAAAGGTGTGGTGAGAGGGGACATCTTTGCCTTGTTCCCAATTTAGGAAGAAAGCATTTAGTCTCTCACCATTAAGTACTATTTTCAGGCTTTCCATAGACATTCTTTATCAAGTTGAGAAAGGTCCCCTCTATTCTTAGTTTGTGGAGATTTCTTAATGTAAATGGTATTGAATTTTGTCAAATGCTCTTTATGCCTCTATTGATATCATTTTACTTCTTCAGCCTACTGATGTCATGGATTACATCAATTGATTTTTGACTGTGATATATTCCACTTGGTGGTGGTTATGTAAATATTTTTATACATTATTAGATTTGATTTTTAAAATTTTGTTGAGGATTTTTATATCTATTATGATGAATATTGGCCTGTGGTTTCCTTTCTTGTAATGGCTGTCTGGTTTTGGTATTAGCAGAATGCTGACCTCATAGAATGAATTAAGAAGTATTGTCTCTGCTTTTATTTTCTGGATGAGATTATAGAGGTGGTGTCATATATTCGTTAAATAGTTGGTAGAATTCATGAGTGAAACCATCTTGATCTGATGCTTTCTGTTCTGGAAGGTTATTAATTACTAAAACAGTATTCTGTATGCCTGAAACTAATACAATATTGTAAACCAAATATACTTTAATTTAAAAAGTTTAAAAAATTTAATAAATTTATAGAATAGATATAGACTTACTTGGGCTGTTTCTCCATATGTGAGACTGGGCAGACTGTGTCTTTCAAGGAATTGGTCTATTTCACTTAAGTTATCAAATTTATGGACCTAGAGGTTTTATATTTATTTATTATTATTTAATGTTCATAGGATCAGTAGTGATGGGCTCATGATTTTAGTAATTTATTTCATCTTTTTTCTTGGTTGATTTTTTAAAACAATCTGTTTAACATTGTGCACTTATTTCTAAGTCATATACAGCTTTATCTGCAAATTTTCAATATAGAATATCAGTTCTAAATATGTTTGTATTTTACATGTAACATTAATTCTAAGGGTTTTTCCTTCACTTTTTAAATCATGAGGCAAAACATAGAAAAATGTATAAGAGTGAAGCTAAATTAATTATCACAATGGACAAGATATATGACAAAATTTATAATTCATAATAATTTATTATTCATAATTTGTCTTATCTATATTTGAAGGACTTTGGGGTTGTTTCCATTTAGGCTATTGGGAATAATGTTGTTCTAAGCATTGTCATACATGTCTCAATGCTCATGTAGACATTTTTCTGTCTTGTGTACAAGTAGGAATCAATTTTTTTGTAGATTTTTGTGTATATTGTAATGTAGGAGTCAGTTTTCTACTATTAACATATGGACATTCAATTGACCCAGTATCCAACTGAAAATACTATTGTCCCATTTTCTGAAGTATCACCTTTGTCATAAATCAAGTGCCTATATATACATGATGAATATTCTGGACAGTCTCTCCCTTTTGGGGGGTTCTGTTTGTCTATCATTACACCAATATCACATTTTCTTAATTATTATATCTTTAAAATACACAATGGTATTTGATAGTGTAGATATTTCCATATTGTTCTTTTTTAATAGTGTCTTGGAGATTCTTGTCCCTCCAGACCACACAAATTGTTGGTATTTCTATTGAGACTGCTTAGAATCTCTAAAGCAATTTGAGGCAAACTGACCTTATCACAGTATTGCATCTTTTAATCCATGAACATGGTTTATCCCTTTGGTTTATTTATCTTTAATTTCCTCCAATGGAGTTTTGTATTGCATGGAGTTCATAAACATTATCTTTCAGGTTTAGGCCATTTTTTAAAAATGTTTTTAAGGCTTTTTTAAATTGTATTTTTTTAAAAAGAAATTGTAACTGTTTATTGCTGATATTTAAAAATACAGCCAATTTTGCCTATTTCTTCCAAATGTTTAATTTATGGGTACTTTTTATAATATTCACTTCTGATTTTTAGTGCCTTCAAGTTCTGCAGTGATAGCATTTTTTCTTTTTAACAATTTGCACACAGTCTTATCAATCTTAGTCTTTTCAAAGCAAAGCTCCTACCTCAGTAATCCTCTATGTTGCATATTTCCTGTATTTTATTAGCTTTTATAGTTAAGTCTTTATGATTTAAGTTCTACTTTTTTGAGTTTTATTTTTTGCCTTTTTTAAAATAACTTCTTGGGCTGGAGGTCTATATTATTAACTTTCAGATCCTTTTTTAAACACATAAATATATATCATTTCCTCTAAGCATAAGCTTAACTTTATTGCACAAGCTTTGATATGTGGCACTTTAGTAATAATTCAGCCCAAAATATTTTAAAATTTACACTGTGATCCCTTATTGACCCATGAGTTACTGAAAATTATGCTTTCTAACTTTTAAATATATAAGCATTTTCTACTTATCTACTCGGAATTTAGTTTCCAGCTTGTTTTTGTACTGTAGTCAGAAACATACTGATATGATTCCAATCTCTGAAAACTTCAGATTTGCTTTATGCCTCAGCTTATGGTTCATTTTTGGAAATGTTCAAGGTGCACTTGAAAATGTGAAAATGCATTCATAGATTTAGGGGCAGTGCTCTGTATCTGTCACAAAACTTAATTAAGGTAACCATAATGTTACTTTTTTTTGTAAAATTTCTAGAAAAAAAATCAAATTGAAACAAAACAAAACACTGTGACTCTCCAACTATATTTAACCTATAGCTAGTCCCTCTGCCTAAAATGCCTTCTTCTGATCCACATTTATCTAAATTCTCCTAGTCTTTTCGGGACTTCCTCATATACCATCTTCTCTAGAAGGCTTTTTTGTTTCCCCAGTTGGAAGGAGTTTTTTCATTTTCTAAAATCTATAGTGTTTTATCATTATGATTAGCTAATATTACAAACATTTATGTGTACATTTTATTCATCTATTTGATTATAGCTTTCTGGAAATCTGGAGTGGGTGGAGTTCATGTTTAATTCCCAGAAATCTTTGCCTTGAGTTTGCCTCAAAAACTTTGAATGGTTGAGTGAATGAATAAAATAACAAAAACTTGAGGTCTAAAATGAAGATCAATAATTCTACTTGTAAATTTTAATTTATTTTTATACTCGATTCTTTTTCTTTTTTACTTTTTATCTTGAACAATTTTTATCTTTATCATTTAGAACCTAGACTTATTCTTTGAATTTCTCTCCTGACTTAATAAAATCATAGTTGTATAACTCAAAACCTGAAGCTACTTGATTCTTTCAAAACCACTGTATTTGAGTTGTATGAAAAAGAATTGCCAGCAAAATTAACTGAAGAATATTGAAAAGCTCATACAGGTTTAGCACATAAACGTCATGTATAAAAGCTCTCAATATTCTAAGATTTTGTTAATGAATTAAAGACCTAATGAAAAAACAAAATGAAACAAATGAATGCATTACCATGAAGGAGTTTGTGAATGCAATGGAGACCAGTAGAGCAGAGGAAGAGAAATTTTATGCATAATTATGAGCATTCACAACTGTGTTTTTGATCTAAGAAATATTTTAGATTGAAAAGCCTCCCTATCTACAATTAGATAAAGCCAGTGCTCAAAAAATAGAATATATTAGTAAAAACACTAACATTAAAAACTGCCCTTTTCAAAGTTTTTGAATCATTGGGAAATACTAAGTGAAAATTGTTCTGCATGCAACTCCACATTAACTCAATAATTCATTTCATAATTAACTTTTTGAAGAAATTGGGAATATTTAAGTCCTTATTTATTCCATTATTCTTTCACATCTCTTAGAATTTCAATAGGTATAGTGAAATTTTGAATTCCACACAACTTTTGGGCTAAAAGTGTTATAAAGAGTTTAGGATTCCAATTATGTATTAGAACTTTTATAGCACTGCACACTGCATATTCTGTCATTAATTCTGTGTGGTTTCAAAGTACAACCTAGTATGCTTTTTATCTGTGAAAAGTGTACAAGAGCAGACAAAGTTGTAGCTAACCCACATTTAACCTCGCCTCACCAAAGCTCAACTCCATTGGAGTTGAACAAAGGAAAAGTTCAGTCA
This sequence comes from Hippopotamus amphibius kiboko, assembly GCF_030028045.1. Lineage (NCBI taxonomy): Eukaryota > Metazoa > Chordata > Mammalia > Artiodactyla > Hippopotamidae > Hippopotamus > Hippopotamus amphibius. Next base: position 75,293,497 of record NC_080187.1, read on the forward strand.
AGGTTGAGATGTTAAAATTTCAGTGTCCCATGTCTGAGAATTTAAACGAAAAAACTGCAAAACGAAGTTGGTCAAAAAAACATAACAATGAGAAATGAATACCTTAAGAAAGATAGCAGTAGCAGGGGACAGACTGTTACTCTGTGACACATTGAACCAAACGCATACAAATAGGCACTGCTGCTCCAAAAGAACTGAATTAACAAGTAGAGAAGAGGAAATCTCATCGAATTTAACCAACCACATCAATTTTTTTTTTATTTTCTGGGGGATACACCAAGTTCAATCATCTGTTTTTATACCCATATCCCCGTATTCCCTCCCTCCCTTGACTCCCCCCTCCCCCCATCCCAGTCCTCTAAGGCATCTTCCATTCTCGAGTTGAACTCCCTTTGTCATACAACAACTTCCCACTGGCTATCTATTTTACACTTGGTAGTATATATATGTCTGTGCTACTCTCTCACTTCATCTCAGCTTCCTCGTCACCCCCGCCCCCCCCAAACCTCAAGTTCTCCAGTCCATTCTCTGCATTTGCATCCTTGTTCTTGTCACTGAGTTCATCAGTACCATTTTTAGATTCCATATATGTGAGTTAGCATACAATATTTGTCTTTCTCTTTCTGACTTACTTCACTCTGTATGACAGACTCTATCCACCTCATTACATATAGCTCCATCTCATCCCTTTTTATAGCTGAGTAATATTCCATTGTATATATATACACATCTTCTTTATCCCACATCAGTTGTTGAAAAGCATAAAAGTAAAACAATGTGTGTGTGTGTATGTGTGTTAGTATGTGCATATCAAGTGACCTATTTTCCCATGTAGCTTGTAATTTTTATTTCATGTCCACAAAGTATAAAATAAGAATATTAGATACTTGTGTACTGATGAGAAAAATGTTTCACTCATTTATTCAGCCCTTACTATGTATCTGATACTGCCCTTGTTACTGTAACTAGATATAAAGAAGTTTAATATACAGTCTGTCTTTCCGTAATGCAAAAGACAGAATTTTAAAAGAGAACTATAACACTCTAAGGTGGATACTTTAAATTTTATCTTTAAAAAAATGGTTCTAGATCTACATGCTCATCTATATGTAATGTTTTATTAAATTGCACACTGATGTTATATTTTAGGTTATTAAATATAGAATCTATAAGAAAGAATTATACAAAAATAATGACTACTTTTTCAAAATATTTGCTTCCAAACTATTATTGACATTCTCCTATCACTCTCTATGTGAACAATATCACATGAGAAATTTATTTTATAACGAAGTGCTACAAAAATATTTCTCAATGATTATATTTCCCTCTTTGCTTTGTCCAAGAGAAAACTATGAGCTCAATCAGAGATTTGACCATCAAAATTATCATCAGAGTGAATTTTTCTTCTTATCAGTATTTTTTTTTTGTATTAGTGATTTTTAACTTTTCCTTAAGATCTTTTTTTTGAATCTGATAAAAACTATCTCAATTATTTTGAGAAACAAGATAGGCAATTATTTAAAGAATAAAAACACAACTGAAATACCATGCAAGCGCTGCAATAGAGGTGTGAAGGGGGTGCTATGAGAGCCTAGGGAAAACAGTGATGCCCTTTCCCTCCCAGATCAGAAGGATCTAGGAACACTATCATATATTTAGGTAAGTGAGTAACTGGGCAAAAACCTTGAAAAGGTAAGAGTAGGAATGGAAAATGTTCTCAGAATGAATGTTATGAATGCTAAGAAAATTACATAAAAGCAACAGACTGCATTTAGATAAAGGGCAAAAGATGATGCAATAAGAGTTAATGCATATAAGAGTACTTTTCAAATGGAACAGTGCAGCAGAGTTACCCTATGGTTATAGGACCAGATGCAAAAATGAAATAATAAATTATGAAAAACACCAAATATGCCTCATTTATTTTAATAAATTGAGATTATGTTTAACTTTTAAAAATGCTTTTTGATGATATTATAACATTATTAGTAATAATGAAGTTTTAACAATTTATTATTTCAGCCCATATGAAAGAAATCTTCCATCCATATTGGTGTTTTAGATTATGCCATTACAGAAACCCTATTTATCTAAGGCAACAAAAGTTTGTGATAGTTATTAGCTAATTAAAACAAGGCAGCTATATTTGTCATTATTAATCAACAAAGTAGCATGATGGTTAAATGATTTCTGTCTTATATCAGAACCCAGCCAAAACATGCTTGCTACAAAGGTGAATTGAATATAGTATTTGTTATCCTTCCTCCCATATTTGAATTTATAATACATAGTAAGTAATGTGAGTAGAGGCTCTATCATTCAAAATTCATATAATCAGAAAACTCAAACCCTTTAAAATATTGACATATATAGTTGATTCAGTTGTAGATGCAGAAAATAATGTTAAGCCCATATTATGAAAGGTAATGTACTGGAAAATTTGTACACTAATCTAAAGATAGATGCATACCAACTCACTTCCAAAGTGATAACCAATGTTCATATCAATAAATTTAATTTCAAACATCCTTCTGAATCATCACAGCAGTCTAGAATTATTTTAGGATGCTATGGTGTAGAAGAATGAATATGAGCCTTTAGTCAATTGAGTTGAGGGTCCACAACTGGTTCCATATCCTGGAATAATTGTTTATCCACTTTTCCATTTATAAAAACAGAATAACAAATTATGGACAATTACTATAAAATATTTGGCACAGAATTATTACTAATTTTTACTATTCTTATTATTATTACTAATTTTTATTTTTATCTAACATATGCTAATTTTAATGGGTAAACCAAATACAGTAAAACATATTCAAATATGCTAAAATCTGCTCAAATATACTAAAAAACATATTTATTATTTAATACAAGGTAGCTAAGAGAACAGATAAATTTCCAAATCTCATGACTTAGCAAAATAGTTTACTTCTTGCTCGAATAAATTCTGAGCATTCAGGACCAGCAGGTGACTTTATTCCAATGAAATACCCATGGATTTAGCATCCTTCCATCTTATGGCTTTGCCATTCTCTAAGATTGTTGGGATGAAAAAAAAAGCATGAAGGCCTGGAAGCAGAGAACTTCATTTCACCTTCCATTGAGTAGAACATTGTCACCTGGCCCTACCCAAATGCAAGAAAATCTGAAAAACTGGGAAAAATAATCTAGCCTGGGAAGAAGTAGAAAATGTTTTAGGGAAAAGCTAGCACATTTTACTCCATTATTGAATACCTAATAAATATATTTTAGGCATTTGCTAACAATGAAGAGGTGAAGATGTGTAAGATTGTCCTACAGTCAAGTTGGTTAGAAGAGAATGACAATTTCCACATAATGAGTTATGTGCTTATTGGTGTATAAATTTAATTATGCAGTGCACAGAGGGAATGATTAAAATCTGAAGCAGGGATTTTTTCACTATGAATGAGCCAATTGTTATAACTGACTTTTAAAGTTAAATAACAGAGAGATTTACAAATAGCCAAATATAAAGAGAAGTAGAGGACATTTTGGGAATACATCAGGTTCAAAACAATTGGGTACTTTTAGGTACAACTTTTGACATAAACTAATTTCCAAATTTGAAAGAGGTCAAGGGCAAGGAATAGATTATGATGGTTCATGCTTGCTATTATAATGGCATTTTATTTTATACTGTGAATAATAGGGCTCTTAATGAATTTGAAGGAGAAAGGAACATGATCAAGAGTCTTAGAAAAACATTACGATCGTCAACAAAGGAAATTTAAAGGAGGTGGACAAATTAAAAAGTCATCGTAAGAGTTGACTTCTCAAGTAACAGGGCCTAAATTAAGTGGCTGGCAGTAGAAGTGAAGTCAAAAGGAATATTCTATAACATATAGTAAAGAGTTAAAATCTACAATTTTAGTGATTGATTGGAGGAAGGAATATGGGGGACATTTCTCACACATAACTTTTAGTTGATCAGACTAATTTATCAAAAAAGCATCTTCCTTAACTAGTTATATACATGGGAAAGATTACTATTTATGTATTTGAATAATTCACATTTTTATGTTATTAATTCAATTTGATTCATTATGAAATTTATATTGCTTGCACAAACTGTGTGTTAAATCTTAGATTTATAATTAATGTAACTGTTTCCCTGAAAACACAAAAGTAATTTTTAGTAAATATTTTATTCTTTATCCTTTCACTAGAAGTACATTTTTTCAGGTAAGTCAGATATAACACTGAAATAAATGTTCTTTTTGTAGTATCAAAGCATAAACAATAAAAAGTTTTCTTAAGAAATATTAGTTTCATTGTAGAATTTTAAGCATCTGTTTCATGTCACTAGATAGTTCCCTATTAGCCAGCTACATTTGCTAAATGACCACAACACAAATAGATAGTTTCTAAGATTTCAGTCTGAAATTGCCTTTTATTTTTTGAATTTGCATTGTTATACTGATGCTTTAAAATATTTCATGTTCTTTCTTTTTGTAATAAGAAATCATGCTAAGGAACAAGTTTAAATGCTGAGGAACTAGTTTCAGATAAGATATAATTGACAAAAATCACATGTTTATATTTATCTAAAATATGAATGGCCTAACTTTACAATAGGTGACCAAAAACTTAATAAATTGGCTTGAAAGATAATATTTAAAAATCCAGGATATTGAGTTATAGCCATGTACCCCCATGTCATCTCTAAGTAGAGAGGCAACTGGATTTTCCCCACCAAAAATCATGCCTCAGTCCTCAGGCGACTGCTGCAGTGTTTCCCAAGTGACTCCTATTTAAATATGGTTGAGAAATGCCAGCTATTATTATCACTTCATATTTGCAATGTAGCCCACTCTATCAGAATTTCTAAGGAATTATTTAGCTTTGCTTTACCCACAAGTTTCTAAACACAAATAACCACACACTGGATATTAACCCAAAACATATAAGGCACACTCTGGAAAACACTGACCTAACAAGTTAGAAGCGTTTAATCTAATTTATACAAGAAACATGTTCTGACTCTTCTTTTGTCCTTTCTAATTTTCCTCTCTAATTTCAGTGGTGAAAACTGCTCCAAAGTGTCTGAAATCACTACAATTCTTTCCTTTTCTCTCACCTTTTTCTATTCTCTTCTCAAAATTCATCGATTGAAGAGTTAATAATCAGGGTTTAAATGGGAAAGTGTCTTTACTCCCCTGTGCATTTGCTCTATTTATATATTCATTTAGTCCAAAAAAGAGAAAGGAAGGACAGGAGGAGGAGGAAGAAGACAAGGATGAGAAGGAAAAAAGGAGAGAAGGGAAGAAAGAGAAATGGAGAGAGCAGGGAAGAGAAAAAGAGGAGGAAGAGGATGAGGAGTAAAAACTTGAAAGTCTTCAAAGTACCAGGCACTATCAAAAATGAAGAAAAATCCCTAACTTTGAGAAGAATGCAACCTAGAGGAGGAGATATCAAAATAAGTTCTATCCATAATAGATGTGTAGAGAGAGACTAGGGTATAGTGAAGCAAGGAGAAGGATCTGAAAAACTGATCGTTTCTCATGTGACAAAGAAAAAAAAGAAATAAAAATATTAGAAAAGAATGTAAAATAATTGCAGATGTTATGTCAGTGAACAAATACCACTGGACTTAGTTTGATCCTTAGAGGGTGACCAAATATTTTGATCCTTAGAAGGTCACTAGACAGTTCTAGTAAGAAAATGCCAGCAATTCAAGTGCAGAAATACAGTTATATAAAACGAATTATATAACATGATAAAGTAGGATTTACTCCAGGAATACAAGGTTGGTTTAACAGCCAAAAATCAACAAACATAATACACAATAGCAATAGAGGAAAGAACAAAAACCATAATCATCTCAATAGATTAAAAAAAGGCATTTGAGATAATTCAACACCTCTTTATGATTTAAAAACAAAATGTCAACACACTAGGAATAGAAGGAAACTTTTTCAGCCTTATAAAGGGCAGCTATGAAAACTCACATCTAACATCACAGTGGTAAAAGACTGAATACTTTTTCCTTAAAATTAAGAGAAAGACATTGCAGGGATGTGTGTATAAAAACAGTTGATTGAACTTGGTGTACCCCCCAAAAAAATAATAAAAAAAAAAAAAAAGAGAAAGACAAAGATGTCTGCTATTGCTGCTTCTATATAATGTTTTACTGGAAGTTCTAGTCAAAGCAGTTCATAAGAAAATTAAAAGGCATCTAGATTGGAAATAAAGGAGTAAATTTATCTCTAATGGTAAATTACATGATCTTCCACATACAAAATTCTAAGAAATGCACACACACAAAGATTAGAACTAATAAACAAGTTTGGCAAGTTTGCAGGACACAAAGTCAATATGCTATACATCCTTGTATCTAGAATTTTTAAAAGGTTCTCAAAGCTCAACAGTAGAACAACAACAATCCAGTCAGAAAATGGATAAAGACATGAAGAGAAAGTACACTGAAGAGTGTATGTAGATGTCAAAAAGGTACCTGAAAATTTACTTTATATCATAAGCCAACAGAGAATACTATTTAGTCATAAAAAGAAGAAAATACTGCCATTTGCTACAACGAGGATGAACCTTGAGGGCATTATGCTAAGTGAAATAAGTCAGACAAAGAAAAATACTCTATGATATCACTTACAGACAGAAAATCTAAAGAAAGAAACAAACTCATAGAACAAAATATCCTAGTTGTGGTTGCCAGATGCAGGGGATGGAGTGTGAGGTAGTTGGATGAATGTGGTCAAAAGGTGCAAACTTCTAGTTATAAATAAGTGTTAGGGATGTAGCAGACAACATGATGACTATAGTCAACATTGCTCCGATGTTATACTTGAAAGTTGCCAAGAGAGTAAATCCTAAAAGTTCTCATCACAAGAAAAATAAATTTTTTACCATATACATAAATAAATAAATGCACCTTTCTCTATAGAACTTCTTTCCCTCCATCAACAGAGTCAAATACAAGTTGCTTTGGTAGCAGTACAGATTAAACAAAAGCAAGGATCTGTAGTGAGCCAGACCTGGGTTCCAGTCCTAGCTCCATCACTGATTATTTGGGTAAGATAATCACCCTGAGCTTCAAATTCTTCATCTATATTAATGGAGATAAGGATTGCCCTTCATTCATAAGGTTATTGAAAAGACTAAAATGAGGTAAATCATATAAAGTGCTGAGAAAAATGCCTAACAAACAGTGCTTCTTGATCTTAGGATTTTTATCATAGATACAGCTATGGCAAATGCATACACTGTGTCCCTGTAGAACCACATCTAGGTTTATGACAATAAGACCACATCAGTCTCATACTAGAGAATACTGAGAATATGGTTCCAGGTAGAAGGGCATATGTATAACTTAATTAAAAACATCAATGCATTTTTTAAAAATAAAAGGTACAAAACACACCCTTGCATTTTGTTATCTGATATCTAATAACTACTCTTTATCGACCTGAATCAAATTGTTTTTAGCAAATTAAGTGACACACTCTTTGCCTAGTATTTGAAAGTAACTCTTTACAACCCACAGCTGATCAAAGCTACTACAGAAGTTTCCATCTTCCTAGAGACCAGGGCTACAACTCCTCTCACATTAAGAAGGTACTTTCATTTCTCCTTACCATGGCAAGCAATGCTGGCAAGGACTGAGAGCTTTCATATAATGGCCACTTTTTCTTTTTTCTTGGCAAATTTCTCTTTTTGCCTTCCAGATACCACACTAACTGTTGAAATACATGTGGTTTTAACAAAGTTTTTCCCACCCAATGCTAAAAGCTTTTACAATTCTTTTACTAAACATAAACCAGTCAGGATGCCTAACAAATAAATCCTCTCAGTATAGGTTTCTTCACCAACTCAATATGTCAACAGAATTGTAGCTGATCAAGTATACTATATAAAGTTTGTAAATTCTTTCCCTGATCCAACTAAACCCCAGATGTTCCTAATGATCACCCCTAGGCTGTCCTGCCTAGCTGTGGAATTGATGATACTCTGCAGCTCTCCCTGCCAGCACGGAGATTCTGGTAATTTTCTAGTCTGTAACTGCCTGGCATACATTTCCAATACATAATTTTAGATAAACAAAGCCTAGGCATTATATTTTATTATCCAACCCCAATATCAACCTTTTAGATAACGCCATAACCCCCACACTTCAGACTGTATCAAGAGTTCCTAGATTCAATAATAGTCCCTGGCCTCAATACCAACCCACCCCCCACCCAACCACCAATAAGAAAGGAACTTGTAGCCCTCATTCTACCCCAAGTTTGTCTGCCTATTATCATTAGAAATATTTTTAGATTTAAGATATGTGTTTTAGGATAAGACTTCTATTTCTGGTTGGTTGTCCAATAGATTTATTCATATAATTGACACCCCTTCTCCCAGAAAGCTTCAGTATTAGCTGCATAGGAAGTGTAATTCAATTTCTTTAAGTATTTAAATTTTGTTAACATCAGATGCAGAATTTGTCCTTATATTACCCATTTTTTTCTTCTTGATATGTTGGAACTGTTCTGAATGCTGTTTAATATCTGAAATAAACAGTTCCTCTGTAAGAACTTACAACTATGGAAGTTATTAATATTCAAAGACATGATGTTTCTTTTTCTTTGGTTTCTGGTATATTTTCAAGACTGTTAATTCTTCATAAGGGGACTATTATGCTTTTGCATATTGTGGAACTGCTAAGATTCTCAGCATCTTAAAAAGACATTGCAATCTGGGAATAAATAGGCATTTAAAGAGAAGAATGCTTATTACACTGCCATATGGCCACCGGGTACTCATTAAATATTAGTTCATGTTCAAAAAATTAAGTAGCATATAATTATTCTCTGCATAAGAAAACTGCAAAGTAGAAGTTTGGCCATGCTTGAAACTAAAAGAGGAAATTTCAAAAATAAAGAATAAAGGCCTTCCTTATAGAATTTAAACTGATATTCTGTGATACCATAAAGTGCCATAGAGTATAATTATGATTATGACCCAATGTCAAAATATTTTATATAGAAAATGGATATTTTGACAAATGTAGGTCTTATTCCAAACTGGAAAACTTTATATACATATATAATATTCTGATCACTTTAATTTTGTAATGATTATGTGGGTTAGGAGTAAGATTACCAATAATGACTGATCTATATAGATTCTATAAAATTATATGTTAGAAAATTTTATTTCCAATTGAATCTTAGATCCAGAAAGACAAAGTGACTTGCTTCTGTCATGATTTGTTTATCTCAGAGATTATCATTGCAACTTACTAACCATTGGGCCAGTGTTCATGCCCTAATTTTTCCTAAGAAACATGGTAAGTATCACAATACACACTGATTATACACAAAGTGCAGTTATATCTAAATAGATACTATTGATATTTACATAACTATCAGTCTAATATAATGTATTCACATGGAGTGCAAGGAACTTTTTGACATCTGTTATTCCCAGTGTGGTATTTACTGGGAAAGGAATGCCTAGAAGATAAGTATTAGGCGAGGTAGGCCATAGCTCTCAAAATGTTGCATACCTTTGTGATGAATGGGTATTTTCTCACAGTTGGGTACAAGGTTCTACATGTGCTACTTATATCACACTTTGTAGATGTGTTGTTTGAATCTTCTGTAATGTTAGTGTGTGTTACTGTGCTGTGGGTGGTACACTAGACACATTTTCTGATCTACTGTTGGTTTCTGCTCATTTTTCAAGTCTCATTGTCCAGATAGCCTCCCAATTTCCTCTATTGCTTGCAACTGAGGTGATTTCTCCTGATTTCAAATGTGAACCTGTCTGTTTCAGCCTTTGGAACATTGTAGATAAGAAAGTTGGATTAAAATGGAAGAAACGTGTGTTTGATTATCTGCTTTTACGCTAAAGGCAATGAAAATCCTATTATCATTAATGGATGGACAGCTGGTTTGCCCACGACACTCAGCTGTGTAATATCAAGTAAAATTATTGCCTATGACAGCCATGATTAAAGAGCTGATTGAGAGCAAGTTTGGGGAGCTTTGCTGGTCCTACGATAGAACTACATGGTGGGCAAAAAGTAGTTCAAGAAAGGCAGCATCAGGTGGCTGTTTCTAAGGGCACTAAATAATTTAAAGGAAAAGAATGCAAGGTCAAATCCCTAATTTTTTTTCATTTCTTGAAACAAGGGAGACTAAATTTTCAAAATATGTTATTTCTAGCAGCACCAGTGATAAGGTAGCTAATAATTAGCTCAAGATTTTTTTCCTATATAGGTTGCCAAATTGCAATGACAATTTAATTCACTGACTCTCCACATCTCTTATGTGAAAGTCAGTGCATCAGTTGTAAAAGTATGGGCTCTACAAAATGGAATACAGGTATATGTGGAATTTCGAAACTCATGGTTCCTCCCAAACCTCATGTCTCCCTGAGCCTCCCCTGCCAGCTGAAACAGCCTCTTCCTCACTTGTCTGCTAAATTTGTTTCCCTCTCTTCATTGCTTCATAGCACATTCAAAGTCCTTATCTTTTAAGATAAAGCCAATTCTTTTATAGCCAACTCCCCAGTAGCAGAATTATAATTAAGGAATATTTTATCTTGTACCACAGATAAATTATAAAATAAAGCCTAGGAAGAGAGACTTCCTCAAAAAACATACAAATTTGAAAATCATATCAACATAATAAGCATAAATCTGTGGATGATGTATGACTATGGATCCTGACAGTGGTTGTTTTGAAGAAGGAAAATATAATTTTAGGTCAGACTAAATATGTCCATAGTCAGCATATCAATACATATTCACATATTCTGGATATAATATGCTACCCTGAGCAGCTAAGGTCAGTTTTAATGTTTCACTTATGTTGCAATTTAAAAAAAACTAGATTTGCTAGCAGGTCTTCATTTTGAAATTGAGATGTCAAAATTCATTTACAAATACTTTAAACATTTCAAGAGATGAAAATTCAAACGTGGTTCTAATTAAGGACTGCAAGACACCTGAGATTATTTGCCCTTCAAATCTTTGAAATGCAGAAGGGAAAGGAGCATCAATATCTCTGAAAACACTTCTGAGCTGTTCACCTTAGCGCAAGTCATGTTGTCATGAGGAGATACTGCAGGTGAAATCAGGATAAGTGTATAGGAGGTGGACATAAAAAAAGTAATGTTTTTTAAATTATAGAAATAAGAACAAAGCAGGCTTGGTTAACACAACAGGGTGCAGGGACAGTACATTAACCAGAATGGTGATTTGAGTCATGAGAAATATCCTCCTTATTGAGTATTACTTGTTCAAGGGATACCCAGGACAAACTATATATGTATCCCATTGATGGTTTATCCCCCAATTCCCAGACCTGAGTCAATTCTAAAACAGACAGATAGATGATAGATAGATAGATAGATAGATAGATAGATAGATAGATAGATAGATAGATAGATTGACTCTATAGCCTCTCGAACAAAGCGGCAGTTAGGTATACATATATATAGCATCCATATCCTGTGTATTTTTATTCTAGTCTTTACCAAAGATATCTGCAGCCATCTGTTAAGGTACTTATGCATTAGGTTACTGGATGCTTGTCAAAGTTGACATTATAATCTGGGCTTCTACATTTCCAGGGTGCATTGGAGTTTAAGTAGATCAGGTGATCAACAAAACCTTGACATGAATCCATCTCACCATACCTTCAGTGAAACATCCTAAACACCCACCATTTATTGATTTTTTTCAGTATATACTATAATAGCAATCATTAACAGCTGAGAACAATACCCCATTGGTTTCTGGTACTTGGAATAGTGGTTTATTATGGTAGAAAGGCCATGAAGAAATATTGGGCTCTCTTCCTTCCTAACTCTTCTCTGGTACATCAAAAGTTAAACCATACCTGGGAGAGAATTTAAAAAATCAATGCCACCACCAAAGATTTGACAGGTACATAGCAAAGTACTGTTATGTTACCTATCATGTCCCATTTTACCCACCATCTTATCTGATACTGAAAACATATTGTATGTAGCTAATGATCTGGGGAATGTTTTTTTCCACATTCCAGTAAGTGGAAAACACCAGACGCTGTTTTGTTTAACTTAGCAGAAATTACAAGATATTTACCATCTTGCTTCTAAGATACATCAGCTCTCTATCTTTGTGCCATATTGTAGACTACAGGGGCCTTGACTATCCTACTATCCAGGAAGCATTATGCTAGTCTTCTAGATTGATGACCTCATGCTAAAAAGTACTAAAAGCTAAATACTCTAGATGTCGTGATCAGACATATGTCTACTGAAGATAAGGAGATAAAACTTTCAAAATCAATGAGGCATTTGAGCAACAAAAGAAATAATGAGAAGAATATAAGTCATAGAACGAAATCAGAATCCACAAGTCCAAACAGATAGAAATGGTGGAGAAGGAACACCTCTTCCTTACAGTAGATGCCAAAGTAATATATGTAGAAGAAATGATGGAATTAGAAAATTACCATTTGGTATCCACCTTATTAAGTATTTCAGACAAGAATCACTGTAACCTAAAATTAGTAGGCAAAAATATGATAAGAAACAAATATTTATAAAGTATATTCATAAAACACTTATGGATTACCATGGAAAATACAGCAGAGAAACCTGGCACACAACACTTCCATCAAGTGGTCAAAATAATATCACAAGTAATGGGAAAAGTTGACACCAAGTGCCTCCTTTGATTCCTACTAAAAATGCACACCTAGGTTCCAATCATGATGAAAATCAGACAATCACAAATTAAGGAATAGTCTAGAAAAACACGTAGCCAGAACTTCAAAATGTTTAAGTCATAGAAAACAAAGAAATTAAAGAACTAAATTCATCATGTGACCCTGGATTGGATCCTGGAAAAAGATTTTTGTGTGTGTGTGAAAAAGGACAATTAATGGGACAACAGGAGAAACTGGCATAAAGTCTGAAGTTTTGATAATATTTATTAATGTTAATAATTAATTTATTGATATTAATTAATTTTGATAATCTTTGTTATGTAAATATCCTTATTTTCGACAATTAACCCTGAAGTATTTAGAAGTAAATTTACTTCAAATTTACTGTAGTTACTCCTATATATAAGTAAATATAAATATACTTCAAATTCATGTATCTGCAAATTTACTTCAAACTTTTGGAAGAAAAAATATATATAATATGTACTCATATGGTCTCATAATGTTTATGTGTGTGTGTCCATATGTTTAGAGAGAGAAACAGAGAAAACGAGGAATAAAAATTGTATGTAAAATATGATAACATTTAGGGAATTGGGATAAAAGTTCAGGGAAATTTATTGTACAACATATGCAACTTTTTAATTCTCAAATAATTTCACAATATAAAGTAAAAAAAAAAAAAGAGCCAGTTGGATTGCAATCTTATGAAAATTTGAGGAATTCAATGGTTCATTCTAAAGAGTTCACTCTTAAAAGAAAGACAATTTGCTGAACATTATCACTAACAAAGAAGCACATTTGTTTCTGATTGCTTGACATTAAGAACACCAACTGACACAGCAATCTAGAGAAAACAGCTAAATACCAGATGAGACTAGAAAGAGAAACATGAAGAAACCCAGCCAGCAATATCAAAACAGCAAAACAGTGGTCTCCTGTATATGTCTTCTTTTTGCAGTTTAGAGAATGTCCACAAATGGCCATCAGCTATATACAAGTATAATCTCAAATTATTTGCCATCCTCATATAACTCTGAAATCTCTCATTCATTTGCATTTATTAGACATCTAATATGTGCCAAACATTGTATTAAGTCTTAACATACCCATGAACAAGGGAGACATACTCCTCACTGTGAATATATGGTCTCATGGGGAACACTAACAATAAACAATTATAGAAATAATTACTTAATATTGCTGTGATAAGTACTAAGAAATAGATAAAAAGAGGACAGTGAGAGGGTTTAGTAAAGGCATCTGTCAGAATTTCAGGAGGCAGAAGATTTTAGTGAGGAAGTGACTTGAACTTGAGATTTGATAGATAAAAGTTAGTCTTTTTATGGACTTTATCCTGATGCATTTTTGTATTTGATTATCCTTTCACCAACACCACAGTCACTTGATTACTAGAGTTTTAAAATGTCTTGAAATCAAGTACTATAAATCCTTCAACTTTTGTTCTTCCAGAATGCCTTAGTGATTTTCAGATTTTCCATTTCTGCATAAATTTTAGATTCATGTTTTCAATTCTTACCGCAAAGTCTTTGAAATTTGGATTGGGATTGCCTTTAGCTAACTTTGAGGAGTGGAAATTTTATAAATATTGAGCTTTCCAAAAATAAAGATGGTATATCTTTCCATTTACTTATGTAGTCTTTATCTCAGCAATATTTTGTTTTCAATGTAAAGTTCTTACATATTTTGTTAAATATATTCCCCTATAGATCATGTTGTGAAACTACTATTAATAGTGGTTTTTAATTTTCATTTTCCAATGGTTAGTTACTATTATTTAGAAACAAAATTAAACTTCCACTTCTGACTCAGAGGTAGAAAATTTCAGAAATGTATCAATTCCACCTTAATGATGAGGACAAACTATGTACTGTACAGAGTCATAATTTTTTTAGGCTATAAAAGAATCAAGGTTGCAAAGTAACCCGGCAAACTGAAGTCCAAAAGGTTCAAATCTTCTCCTCAGAGAGACAGGAATATAAATTATTTCACTTTTTGTAAAATAGTAGGGGAAAAATAAAAGGTCATCACCATAAAATCAGGTAAGAAGAAAACAGCTGAAATTAAAATGAAATATTTGAGGCCATATATGGGCTACTCTGAGAGTTTAGAATCCCAGGGAGCCCCAGATACAATGACAATCTGCACGATTCATCACATTTTCCCCCTAAACCTCTACTGATTATTAGTAAGGAAGATTTGAAAAGTGAAGCACAATTGAGAGAGAGTCCTTGTGTGGTCCAGGTACACAGACGTGCCTAAATTTAAGGGTAATGTAGCCTTTCCATTTCACAGACCATGAAGAATACAAAGCATAGCTTGGTTCCTGCTGGAAGATGGACACAAAAACTAGCTGTGTCCTGGACATTTCTCAGGTACAAGGAAGATGTCTATTGATGGGTGTGAAACAGGAAACCCATCTGCCTCAAACCCTGTACTGACAGGAAGCAGAAGTTATCCACTGCTGAAGGAGGGATAAGAAATCCACTCATCCTAGACTCTGCACAGATAAGTGGCAAGGTTCTGCCGTCACTGGGAAGGAGCAGGAAACTCACTCATGCCCAGGACTCTGCACAAGGCAGAGTGCTGTTGCTACTGCCACCTGGAGAAGAAAGCATGAAACCTGTCTGTGCTCCAGACCCTGTATTGACAGAGGAAGAGCAGGGATGTTGAGAGAATCACACTCCAGGGGATCAGGTACAGAGAGTCTGCCTAATATTGAAGCAAGAGAAGTGAGGAATCCCCCCATATGAGCCTTGTGAATACAGAGTGATAACAACAGCAGTCTACCATTGGAGAAGTCCAGATCACAGAAGGAAACCCCACTGTGGAGCAGAAATGCAGGGCAAGACAAAATCCAATGGAGGAGAGAACATCACTTAAAAAAATAATTGAAACTCATAATGGAACAAAGCCAAATAAAGCAATGACAAACTCACATAACAAATTAGGTTGACTCTACAATAACACCTGAAAGCCAGAAGAGAATTTCACATTTCTGGACATAAATATTATTTACTTTAGTCCCTAGAGTTCTGTGAAAAAAATCTGACATTCAGTAAAAATTATAAAATGCGGAAAACATCAAGTAAACATACACTGCCAAAAGATAAAGTAGTCATCAGGAAAAATTCATATGTGGCACAGATATTAGGATTATCAGATGAGGACTTTAAAATGATCAAATAGGGACTTTGTATGGTTACAATGTTAAATATGGTTAATGTGATGAACAGATGGAGAATTTCAACGGATAGTTGACCTATAAAAATGAGCTCCCCAAAATAACAGAAATAAATAATGTGATATGAGATAAATAATTCCATTAAAAGACTCAGCAGAACAAACTCAACTGAGGAAAGGATTAGCTAAATAGAATGTAGTCCAATACAAATTCACCAAACTAAAATACAAAGAGCAAAACTAGTGAAAAAATTGAGTAAAATATCTGACATCTATGGGACATAATGAAATAATCTATGCATTCAAATTGAATTCCTGATGCAGAGGAAAAATAGTGGGTAAGATGTATATTTGAATTGATAATCGCCAAAATTTTCTTAAAAAATTAATGACCAACACAAACCCCATATCCCAGAGATATCGAAACAGAAAAAGAAACACACACCTAGGTACATGTTAGTCAAAGTGCAAAAAACCAAAGGTTAAAAAGAAAATCCCAGAGGCAAGAAGTGAAATAAGAAACATTACATGTAGGTGAACAATTGTAAGAACATCATCTTACATTTTTTGAAAAAAATGGAAGCCAAAGACAACCGAATAATATATTTTAAAGTGTTGAAATGTATACTTGGTCAAAGCATCCTTTTAAAATAAGAGTGAGGTGCTTTCTGACTTCTGTTAAGGATGTTAGAAACTTGGAAAGAGCATTATCCCCACATATGTAACAACAACAACCCAACTCACTATGTAATCTAAAAGGTCACAGCTTCTCCTGAACCTATCAGAGTTGTGGTTACAGGACAACCCAACTCACCCAAAGTCTAAGGAAGACAAGTACAGCTAAGAAGAAACAAGACCTAAGTAGTTGTTCCTCTGGGGCAGATGACAGATTACATATAAACTTCTAATAATTCAGGTGAATATTTACCAAATTGCTAAAAGTTGAGTGTAAGCTGATGAGAAAATATAACCCCTAAGAACCACAGACACAAGGGATATTCTCAGTTATTTGCAGGATCTTCTTCACAGACCTAACCCAGTGCTCAAAAGAAAGATCAGGACCAGGATAAGAGATCTGAGAAAGCCCCCCTCGTGGTGCAGTCTCTGGGAGGGGAACACCAACTACAGCTGGAGGAGCACAAAACTTCATCTGAGTCTGTCTCTCCAGAGAACAAAAGGCTTAAGCTCGTGGGGAAAAATAAAAATAAAATAAACTTCTATTTCCCTGAAGGTACAAATAAGACCCATAAAAACTGGAAACAACCAATATGTCCCTCAACTGCATAATGGATAACTGTGGTACAGGCACATAATGGCATATTTCTCTGCAATAAAGAGGAACAAAGTATTAATACAATAACAACATGAATAAATCTGAAATGCATTATGCTAAGTGAGAGAAGCCAGACTTAAAAAGCCACATACTGCATCATTCAATTTATATGACATTTTTTTTTTATTATTTTATTTTATTTTTTGGGGGTACACCAGGTTCAATCAACTGTTTTTATACACATATCCCCATATTCCCTCCCTTCCTTGACGCACCCCCCTCGAGTCCCCCCCACCCTCCCTGCCCCAGTCCTCTAAGGCATCTTCCATCCTCGAGTTGGACTCCCTTTGTTATACAACAACTTCCCACTGACTATTTTACAGTTGGTAGTATATATATGTCTGTGCTACTCTCTCGCTTCATCTCAGTTTCCCCTTCACCCCCCGCCCCCTCCCATACCTCGAGTTCTCCAGTCCATTCCCTGTATCTGCTTCCTTGTTCTTGTCACTGAGTTCATCAGTACCATTTTTAGATTCCGTATATGTGAGTTAGCATACAATATTTGTCCTTCTCTTTCTGACTTACTTCACTCTGTATGACAGATTGTAGTTCTATCCACCTCATTACATATAGCTCCATCTCATCCCTTTTTATAGCTGAGTAATATTCCATTGTATATATATGCCACATCTTCTGTATCCATTCATTTGTTGATGGGCATTTAGGTTGCTTCCATGTCCTGGCTATTGTAAATAGTGCTGCAATAAACATATGGTACAAGTTTCTTTTGGGATTATGGTTTTTAAAAAGTATCAGAAATGAGATTAACAAGGAGATAATTTGCTCTCAGTACTATTTACAATAGCCAGGATAAGGAAGCAACCTAAATGCCCATCAACAGATGAATGGATAAAGATGTGACACTTGTATACAATGGAATATTACTCAGCCATAAAAAGGAATGAAATGGAGCTATATGTAATGAGGTGGATACACCTAGAGTCTGTCATACAGAGTGAAGTAAGCCAGAAAGAGATAAACAAATATTGTATGCTAACTCATATATATGGAATCTAAAAAAAAAAAAAATGGTACTGACGAACCCAGTGACAGGGCAAGAATAAGGAGGAAGATGCAGAGAATGGACTGGAGGACGTGGGGTTGAGGGGGAGGGGGGCAAAGCAGAAGCTGGGACAAAGTGAGAGAGTAGCACAGACATATTTACATTACCAACTGTAAAATAGATAGATAGTGGGAAGTTGGTGTATAACAAAGGGAGATTAGCTCGATGATGGGTGATGCCTTAGAGGGCCAGGACAGGGAGGGTGGGAGGGAGTCACGGGAGGGAGGGGGTATGGGGATATATGTATAAATACAGCTGATTCACTTTGGTGTACCTCAAAAGCTGGTACAAGAGTGTAAAGCAATTATATTCCAATAAAGAGCTTAAAAAAGAGTCCATAAATAAATCCCATTTTAAAATATACAATGAAAAATAATTTGGAAACTCTACCTATATTTTAAAGATTATTTAAAGTTTCCAGTTCAGTTACAAACACTAGGAAGAACTAGACATGCCAGCTACTTAAAATCAAGATATCTCAAGGTGGAAGTTTATCTTACTCTATTTCTTAACTGAAGGCTTGCATCACAAACCTGTCCAATGACAATTCATCAATCACTAAAGCATTCCCATTTTTGAGCATTCCAGCTCCAGTTTTTAAGAATAACTTTATGCCAATTGGGTTGGTAAATGGCATTCTCCCATGATTCCTACTTTTGTCTTTAAGGAGACTTCAGAGCATTGTGCTTTCACAGTCCTACCATGAAATATGACCAGTGCCATATTTATAACTAGTAGCTTTTACTTAAATACTAATGAGAAAAGTATGTATTGTTGAATTTTGAAATGTATGAAAGAGGAAAGATGAACATTAAAATATCCTGGCATTCTGCCAATCAGTGATATCTACTCAACATTTTAATGCATTTAAAAATACTTCTTTCCAATCTTCATATATATATATATATATATATATATATATGTGTATACTCATGGAATTTGAATTATACTGCATTCTTTTTTGTATCTTCCATGGAACGATGTGATCATTTTTCATGTCATTTAATACTACTTTAATAGCTGCAGACACAAGTGTGTATGTATGACATCTTTTATATTAACATTGTCATATTATTGAATATTTAATTGGTTTACATTTTTATGATTATAAATTATCTCAGTGCCTACACGGATATTTTTTCCAATCAATCTCCTTTATTCTACACTTCTCTCCTGTGTGCTCTCACTCTTTTGCTTCCATTTTAGTACCTAGAACATCACTAGTTACATAGTAAAAAAAAAAAAAAGAAAAAGAAAAAAAAAAAGAAAAAGAATGTATGACATATTGGCTAAATATTTATTTATCTTTAATTCATTCAACTAAATTCTCTCATGTGTTCTGTTATTTTAATAGATTTCAGGTATCTTCAGCCTGAGTTAGCCAAGCTACCAATCTAGTTTATGCTTTATGTCCAACAGTACCACCTTATTTCAGTAAACCATAACAATGCTCTACCTCAGCCCTGTGGATGGAAACCAGTCAACCAAAGATCAGCGGTGATAAGATTACATTACCCAGTTTACAAAACAAAAGTGTTCTCTATTCCTCTACAGCAAATTGACTCCTCTAAAGACACTGCTCCTCCCATCACTCTGAAGTGATGAAGTGGCCTTCCTGACAAATGCTCTTTGTGATATGTTTCATCAAGGAAGTGGAATACAGTAGGGCAATCTGATCAAGTCCCTTTAAAGGAATAGGAGAAGACAAACCTAGAAAAAGGGAGAAATAACAAACCATATATGGTCCAGAAAAGGAGAGGAAGGAAAAAGAGGAGCATGGTCAGTATTGACAAAGCAGTGAAATCACAGGCTTCTGCGCAATTTTTTTTCCTATGTCTTATAAGACAATAACCTTAAAATGCTCTCAATCTTATTCTAAGGACACTTACTCATTGGCCACTTTCCTCCCCGTCTTCATTCCACAAGGCTCTTTCCTCCTTACTTGTTTCTTGCACAAAATATTCAGAGAAAGGTGATTAAATTTAATTATCCACTCTCCAGATGTTTCTGACTGGACATACTGGTCCCAAGTATTTTTGCTAAAACTTCTTCCTATCCAGTGAACAGAACGACAATTTCTTGACATCGTGTTAATCACTTTTTTAATGGTCTCCTACACCAACATTCACAAACAGGACCTCAGAACCCTGAAATAATTTGGTCAATAAAATCCCTAATTTTGCACTATCTACGAAATATCCCTCTCTGCCCATGTTTAAACACCCCTCGCTACCTACACACAATCAAAATATTTTATTCACTCTTCCTCTAAATTCATTCTTCCTCCTTAGTCCATATTTTTTTTATTTTAAAAATTATTTTTATTGGGATGTAATTCACATGCCATAAAATTCACCTTTTGAAACTGCAAATTCAGTGTAATTTAGTACATTCACAAGCCTATGCAACCATCACCATTATCTAACCCATAACATTTTCATTACCCCAAAAAGAAACCCCCTCAGCCATCAGCAGACACTACTCATCCCCTCCTTCTTCAGCCCCTGCAACCATTAATTTGCTTTCTGTCACTATGGGTTTGCCTCTTCTGGACATTTCATGTATATGAAATAATACAAATGTGACCACTGTGTCTGGCTTCTTTCACTTAGCATAACGTTTTTAAGTTCATCCATGTTGTAGCATGTGTCAGTATTTCATTCCTTTTTATGCTTAGTCCATATTTTTAATGTAATGATATTTCCATATACACAACTTGCAAAAATTTAGACACAAAGAAGACAAATGAGAGGGCATGATGATAAAAGTGGAAGAGATTGCATTCCTGATAGAGAAATTAGCACATGCATGTCAGTGGGAGGGGGCAGTTGAGGGTGAATATCCTCTTTCTACTTCTTTCTCAACTTTGTCAGGCTAAACTACAAACAACAGTTTCTGTAGTCGATTGTATCCTCCAAAGACGGATGCAAAAAGATACTGCAGCCCTCATACTTAATGTAATGTTGAAAATTATCCCCGGTAGTAGTACCACCCAGGTCCCCTCCCCTTGATCTGCAGTGAACTTTTGTGTCTGTCTTAAGAGAGGAAGTGACATTTTATCACTTCTGAGAATAAAGCATTAAAAGGTCATATACTTCTGCCTTGCTCTCTTTGAACTTCTTCTAGGAAAACCATACTGTCACATTGTGAGGAAACTCAAATGAACCCACACAGAGAACACATGCAGATCAAAATGCAGGCGTTCTGACCCACAACCAATCTGATGTCCCAGCTAACAAACAGCACCTAGGCCAGCTGTGTGAAGGAATATGCCTCCAGGTGCTTCTAGTCCTAGATGTTGAGTCACCTCAAACCTTTAAGTCTGCCCAGCCAAGGTCCCAGA
Organism: Hippopotamus amphibius kiboko; assembly: GCF_030028045.1. NCBI lineage: Eukaryota > Metazoa > Chordata > Mammalia > Artiodactyla > Hippopotamidae > Hippopotamus > Hippopotamus amphibius. The sequence goes on from NC_080187.1 coordinate 75,315,138, forward strand.
GATGGTGGAGCAGAGAAAGTTGTCCCATTAAACTCCATCCTAATTTCTGACCTCAGAAACACTATTTCTAAGCATTAAAAAAAAAAAAATGATGGTTTTAGAATACTAAGTTTTGGAGTGATTTATTATGAAGCAATGAATAGCTCATAGCATTTTCCTCTCTCCCTATTTTTATCTCTCTCTCTCCGCTCTGTCTGTCTGTCTGTCTCTGTCTCTCCTGTCTCTCTCTCCCCTTCAAGTTGTGTTTTCTTTTCATCCGTCATCGTAGCCTAAAGAACAAGATCTGGGATGACGACAGTGATGACAGCAGAAATAACATCTTGCCTTTTATTAAATGCTTCTTGACTTTCAGTCACTTTGATAACTGCTTTTCCTGTATAGTTGACCCTTGAAGAGCACAAGGGGTTAGGAATGTCAGCTCCCCATTCTGTGGAAAATCCAGGTATAACTCTACAGTCAGCCTGTCTCTATCTGTGGTTCTGCATTAGCAGATCCAACAAACTTCCCATGGTATAGTATTACAGTAGTATTTTTTGAAAAAATTCCGTATGTAAGTGAACCCGCAAAGTTCAAACCCTTATTACTCAAGGGTCAACTGTAATATCTCATTTAATCTTTACAACAAATCTTTGAGTTATGTCTTGTAATCCCTATTTCCTACTTTAGGAAACTGAAGTTCAGAGATGTTAGAACATTTTCCAGGTTTGTTCATCTAAACCAGGCAGGTTTTTTCACCATGGAGCTTTAATTCTGGAAGCAAAAATATATAATAAATAAAAACAACAATGAACAAAATGATGTCTGATTATGGCAAGTGCTAGGAGGAAACTATAGAGTTCAGTGATAGAAAGTAACAAAGGCAGGACTTCCCTGGTGGTGCAGCAGTTGAGAATCTGCCCCCCAATTCAGGGGACACGGGTTCGATCCCGGGTCCGGGAAGATCCCACATGCTGTGGAGCAACTAAGCCCATGTGCCCCAACTACTGAGCCTGCGCTCTAAAGCCGCGAGCCACAACTATTGAGCCCACGTGCCACAACTACTGAAGCCCAGGCACCTAGAGCCATGCTCCACGACAAGAGAAGCCACCACAATGAGAAGCCCACACACCACAACAGAGAGCAGCCCCCACTCGCCACAACTAGAGAAAGCCCGTGTGCAGCAACGAAGACCCAACACAGCCAATATATTAATTAATTTAATTAATTAAAAAAAAGAAAGTAACAAAGGCAGAAGGAAGCGTGGGACTTACTGACAAAGGTTGGTCATGGGAAGCAGTTCTGAGAATGTGAAACTATATTTTGCTCCTTCCAACTCTGGGATAATTTAAAACTTCTACCCAATTTCAGTTATAATCCTAGAATTCTAGCCTTCCTCACATCTATAAGGCTTCGTCTATTTTTTCTTTTCTTAGAGTTTGAGAATATTCACCTCAACATGTCTCCTACTTGCAATGAAGATTCCTGGAACGTTCTCAACTGCATAGGTTTTTAGGCTCAAGGTATCATGGGAATAGAAACTAAGTATTAAGACTAGATAACTAGTTGTAAAACTGCAGGAGTAATTCTATGAGGACAACAGGGACAGTGTCCATAGAGGATTGCAGACTACTCTCTGGTCTTCCAAGCTACTAAGGATTACTTATACTCTGCTCACTTAAACTCACCTTTTTTTCTCACACCTACTTCCTATGCAGTTCCCTCCAGCAAAAGCCACAGTCACCACAGCTTCCTGGTTCACTCTGAACATGCAGACTGTCACTAAACATATTAACAGAAGCACTAACAGAAGAAAGAAAGGGTGCCAACGATTAGGCTTAATGACTTCGTAATTTTTTTTTTTTAAACCAAAGCCACAGGTACTTCCCATTGGGTTAATACTTGTAACACGGGGAATTCTGAGGATCAACACCAGCCCTTCTCCAAATTGCTCTCACTTAAAGTCCCTGGTTTTTACTTACATCTTTAATTCATAAGTTGTGTAATGAAGGACAGATTCACATTTTCATTCTCAATATCTTGATTCCAAAGCTAGTTACCCACTTTAAATGTATTTCCTCAGCTTTATACCTCTTGTTGCTCACACAATAAGAACGCTACATGCAGTTAGTAATAGACCCAAATTATCTGAATGGAAAAATAGTGATGTTAAAAGCAGGTCTGGGATGGGAACCATGAGGGCCTCCCACCAACACACATAGATCTCTGTCACTAAGGTCATCGAGCATCCCAAATGCGACCGCAGACAGCTTCTTCATCCTGTTCTCCCTCTACTCATGGATGGATTTTCATGACTGAGCACTGATAGAGACCCCACATGACAAAGTTCCCTTGAACATGGAACTCTGTGCCATACTAGCATCATTAATAAATGATAAACAGGGAAAAAAAAGCAAGAGGGAGGGAGGGAGAGATGACAAAGCAGAATTAATTCCCTGGAGTCATCAGGATGAACCCCTAATAGCATAGCTCCAATAACAGCCCTCTAGAATGTATGGTTCCTAAATGTTCTTTCTGCCACAGTGCCTTCAGAGAAACACTCGAGAAGAAATCTATGCTCCATTGAAGGTATTCTTGCTTTAAATTCCCATAAGATTTTTATCTGGCTGACAATTTCAGTGTCTCCTTAGTGTCTTACTATTACTTGACTATTTGCATTTGCTCCCAGAAAACATGCAAAGATCCCACAGGATAAGATTTTTACTATTTTATAACCCACGTGAGACTTTAAGCTTAACTTTCCATAAAGCCATTTGTTATACTGGGACATCTGTTGTCAGCTAAGAAATAAGTCCATCTTGAGGAAATTCTCTAATTTTTACCAGGGCCACTTACTTTCTTCCTACTAAAGTATTAGGATTGAAACAATAAAAAAAAAATAACTACCTTTTATGCAACTACTACATCTCTTCTCAGAGTGCACGTAGAGCACCAGGCTGAGCTGCTTCCTCAGCCCTCTTCTCACACACTGGACTGGTCTGGGAGTTTCGAGTCCCCAGATGAGCTAGATGTCTTCATAATGAGTCATATGTGTTGTTGTATTAGCAATCATATCCAAGTTTCCATCTGATTCCATTCACCATAGAATAGGAGATCTGGGAATTGGATTTAGACAATTCTCCACTCCAGAGCTTCTCCATAACATCAGCTTTCCCCTAGAGCAGAGGTGGCAAGCTATGGTCTGCAGGCCAAATCCAGCCATCACCCTGCTTTACCAATAAAATCTCAGTGGAACACAGCCAATCCCATTCACATACTTACTGTCTGTGGCTGCTTTCTCAATAAAAGGAGTCAAATAGCCATGACAATAACCATATGGTCTGCAAACCTGCAATATTTACTATCTAGCTGTTTAAAGAAAAAGTCTATTGATCCCTCCCCTAGAGGCTCTCTGAAGAATGTTAAATCCTTTTCCTCAATATACTGATTTCCAAACAACTTGGTACTTCTCACCTCCCAGGCTAACAAAGCTTTCTCTGCTCAGCAGACTCCTGCAGAGATCCAGCCAACTGGTGCTTTTTGACCTCTGGAATCTAACCAATTGCCACGAACAGGGACTACTCATGTTCTAATAAGTCAATCTTGTTAAAGTAATCTCAAATAATAACCTCCATCAGTGTACTTGATAGTCCTCAAATCCCTTAGATCTTTAGTTTCCTTGTGTTCTGTAAGTATTGCTTAGAAACACTAAGACTTACTGTCTTCATTCAGATTTCTCTGACATTTTTTGAATATTATACTTTTCAAAACAGGTTTATTGAGATACAATTCACATGCCAAGAAATTCACCCATTTAAAGCTAACAACTCAATGGTGTTTAGCACATTCCCAGATTTCTGCAACCATAATTGCAATCTAACTTTACAACATTCTCATCATCTCAAAAGAAACTCTATACCCATTAGCAGTTGTTCCCAACACCTCACAGCACCTTAAACCCTAGGCAAACTAATCTACTTTCTGTCTCTCTAGATTGCCTACTCTGGACCTTCTATATAAATGTAATCACAGTGTTAAGGTCTTTTGTAACTAAATTTGTTCACATGCAACATGTTGTTGCATGTACCCTGTCTTCTTTCTATTTATGTATGGCCGAGTAGTGTTCCATTGCAGAGTTTTCTACAATTTTAAATCCATTCCTCAGTTGATGGGCATTTAGGTTGTTTCCCCTTATGAATAATGAGGCCGTGAACATTCACGTACGAACTTTTATGTGAATGTACATTTTCAGTTCTTTTGGGAATATACCCAGAAGGAGAATCACTAAGCTATATGGTAACATTATATTTAATGTTTTGATGAACTGCTAAACTGTTTTCCAAAGCCACTACACCATTTTACATTCCCACAACTACGTAAGAATGTTCTAATTTTTTCACATCCTCACCAACATTTATTCTTTTCCACTGTAGCCATCTTTGTGAGTGTAAAGTGGCATCTCGTGGTTTTGACTTCCATATGTAATGATTAATGGTGTTGAGTATTTTTCTGCGCTTATTGACCATTTTTATTTCTTCTTTGGAGAAATATCTATTGAAACCATTTGCCTATTTTTAGTTGGGTTATTTTATTTTATTAAGGAGTTATAAGATATATTTTTGTTACATATGTAAATCCATTACCAGATATATGACTTGCAAATATTTTCTCTCATTCAGTGAGTTGTCTTTCAACTTTCTTGATGGTATCATCCTCTGAGGGTACAAAAGTTTTAAATTTTGATAAGGTCAATTTATTATTTTTCTTTGGTTGCTTGTGCTTTAGGTATCATGCCTAGCCCAAGGTGCTGAAGATTCACTTCTATATTTTCTTCTAAAAGTTTAATAGTTTAAAAAACTCATTCTTTGGTATTTGATCTATTTTAAGGTAATTTTTGTGTACAGTGTGAGTTAAAGTTCCAGCTTCATTCTTTTGCACTGGATATCTGTTTGTGGCAGCACCATCTGTGGAAAAGACTATCCCTCCCCAATCAAATTATCTTGGTACCCTTGTTTATAATTAATTGGCCTGAAATGTAAAGGTTTGTTTCTGGACACTAAATAGTATTTCAACAATCCACAGTATGTCTGCAGTGTGAGTCCTCCAACTTTTTTCTTTTTTCAAGATTGTTTTGGCCATTCTGAATTCCTTGCATTTCTACAGAAACTTTTGAATCAGCTTGTCAATTTCTGCAAACAACCAGCTTGGATTTGATAGCTGAACACTGCTTTACATGTTCTCTGTGAAACTTGAGATAGCCTGCTGACATCATAAATATCTTAGACTGGATAACTGGTAGTGATCAACTGTAGTAAGCAGAAAATATTGTTTGGGGAAAGAAGTTTGGGAAGGAAAACGCAGAGACCTCTGAGCAGAAAAATTATCACCACCTAGACTTCTAGACTATAACTCTGGCATCACCCCATTATTCTAGGAAAGTCTCATTTCAACCTAATCAATTTCTCATGAGGAGTTCCTCTTCTCTCTCCCTAGCATCTCACATTGCTACTTCACTGCATTGTAGTACAAATAATAGCATTAGCTACCATGTGTAGTGCCACTTATTATACAAAACACATCATTTATACATGTTTAATGCTACAACCAACTTAATTGATACATAATATTAGTTTTTTTATACAGATGAAGGTATAAAGGGTCAGTGGAGAACTTTATATATTTAGGCAGAAAGTGTTAGAGATGGGATTTGGACTAAAGGCACGTATTTCTTAAACTTAAGCTTTTAATCTATATTTAAAATTCCCACAAAGTACTCAATTAGTAAATGTCCTTGGAATCAACTAATTATTTAAACTAAATCAAATTTCAGCACTGCCAACAATTTGTACCACCTTTCTAAGCTCTCTGAGGTACCATGAAACAAATCGTAAATCCTCAACTTTCATAAAGTTGCTCAACTATCATTTTAGAAGAGCACCTAGAGTTTACCACAGTAAAGTTATATGATGGCTTGGTTGTGCTTCAAAATAATCCATGGAGGGTTAAATGGGGAAAGGATGTTGATGGAAAAAAAAAAAAAACACATTGAAGACCTGATATCATTTTCCTATTTTACTTGCTTTTGAAAATCATGATAATGTCCGCCATAAAAGTTTGGTTTTTTAAGCAGCAGTTTTGAGAGTTTTTATCCCAAATGCATTTGGTTAATAATGTCTCTTTTTCAGTATTAGTAACCCTCAGGAAAAATAAGATAAAATAATACATGAGGCAAGATAAATACATAAAGAACAACAACCATAGCAAAAAAAAATTATTTCTTTGAGAACTATTTAAAATTGATGATTCTAGCATTCCATGCCACTGTAAAGGCTCCAGTTTCCTCTCCTCTCCTTGTGTCCACTGGGCTCCTGGGCCAGCACAAAACTGCCTCAATTATGTTCTAGATCCTGAGTTATTTGCCTCTGCTGTTCTCCCAAACTACTCATCAGCTTACATAATCGCTTTACTTGTCAGGTAGAACTTGTGGGGCTCAAGCTTCAATGTTTTTCGCAACACTTCCTGCACCCATGCTCTGTCAAATTCCCCTTTACATTCTCTTAACTATGCAAGTGGCCTTGACAGTATTTCTTGAGGCCTTCAACTACAGGGAACATAAGAGACCCAGAACCCCAGGTGCTGTGCTCTGAAATCTATTATCTTTAATCCTGGGTCATGTTTTTCACGGGATCCTCCAGCCTATGATGAGTACTGCAGGGATATAAAGCAAGTCTGTTCCTGGAAGACATGAAATTCCTCTGACAGGCAACTTTGGCTGACAAGTTCCCAAGCACCTTGCTAAATCTTCCCTAGACCACACAGCTGATCACATTTCCACCCAACCTTCCTTCCCTTTCCCCTTTACTCAGAGTCAGCGCTGCATTGTCACCTGACGCAGGTCTCTCCCAGATTCCCCAAGCTCCCGCCCCATTTTCTCTCACAGATGATTCCCATAATAAAAGTCCTTGCTTGTGGGGAGGGATAAATTGGGAGATTAAGACTGACATACACATACTACCGTATGTAAAATAGATAACTAGTAAGAACCTACTGTACAGCACAGGGAACTCTTCTCAATACTCTGTAATGGCCCATATGGGAGAAGAATCTAAGAAAGAGTGGATATATGTATGTGTATGACTGATTCACTTTGCTGCACGCCTGAAACTAACACATTATAAATCAACTATACTCCAATAAAAATTTTAAAAATCCTTGCTTGTTTAATCACCTTGGCACCTGCTTCTTGGAGGACCGCTTATAACACAACTACATTTTGAACAGATTCCCTCACTTACAGTCACTTTTCAGTATAAGTTCTATGGATTTGTTTAACCCTTCGGTCTTGTGCAGTATTTAACGTGTATCTCTTCTCCCCAGACTTCTGTCAAAGAAGCTTGAATAGTGAAGGGCTGTATCTCTGTTCTCAGGCTGCTTTTAGAGCCCCCTTTTGGCTATTGTCCTGTCTTTCACTAAATACTGACTGTAACTCAGTGTTCTCTCTGTTGCAAACGTGGATTAGGTACTTGTGGGTTCCTTGAGGGACTTTATCAGAGACTCCCCCACCCCTGCCCATTCTGATAAAGGACATCTTATTCCAGTTGAATTTCTTTCCACTCTCTGCCACAGCTTGAGCCTCTGTTAGTAGAACTAGTCACACAGAAAGCAGCCTTCTTGAGTGTGGTCCCTACAGGGCAGCTCAAGCTCCCTTCCTTCCAAGTGTCCAACAGACCCACAAAACCTCACACATCCTTGCCACATCGCAAGGGGTGGGAGGCTGACTGCTGCATGACTGTCCTTCTCGCCTCCCCAGGATTGTGTTTTTCCTCTTATCCTCCTTTTCCAATTATATTATTGCTCTATTCAAAAAGGCACAGATGTCATATCAGCAAATCACTGCATAAGAACACTTCCAAAAGGGAAATGAAATGCCAGGACCCTCTTCTCTCTCAGACATCCTTCATCTCTACAAATTATTCTCTCTGAACCACATTCCCTTAGATTGTGGATGAGGGACACGCACCTCCTCCTCAACAGGAAAGGGTAGCACAGGCTACATCACTCCCTTCTAGGTTCTTACGTAGGACTTCAACAGAGTTCTGTGAAATATCTACCCTGCCCGTAGTGGTTTTTTGTAAATGGAATTGAAGAAAGGGGTGGACAGTTGAGCAGCAGAACTTATTGGACCATGGCTGACTAAGTCTTAGAAAGATATCTCACTCCAAATATTCTGGACTTTCTTTAGACTATGGGAGTGTTTGAAACTTCTTTGCATCAATTTAAGGTTCCCCAAATCAATTTCAGGGCACAGGGACGTGTCATGAAATACTCTGTGATACTAATTTGCTCCCCTACAAAGCCTGGTTTCAACCCTCTCTGAGACTGCACCTCCTTTTGATACTGCTGATATTTAGCCCTATTATCTCTGCCTTTTAATTCTACCTACCTGCAGTTCACTGGAGTTCTCTTTAATGGTGTGTTTTCTGGATCCGCCATCCCTCTGGCTTAAGTCAGTAAATGGATGGAGGAAACTTAGATATCTGCCTGCATGAACGTACTCCTTTCACTGGTTCTTCTGAATGAATTAGTTCACCATTGTCTGTTCATCTTATTTGCCTTGTATTTCATTAAAATTTGAGAGCAGAACCGTTTCCAAATTCAGACATCTTTGCCTTATGACACTCATAAGATATTTTAAAACATCAGTTTCAGTACCTTAAGTAATAGTTTTGTATTCTGAGTTATTCTGGGTGCCCCAGTTACTGCTTCGGGATTATCTTCTTTGGGGAGAAGATATCTTTCAAGTTGCATGATTCTACTATGAAAGTGTGCTTCTTTCCCATTTTCTTAAGTATTATTTCTCAGTATCAACATTTTCTGAAAGATTTCTGAGTCTGCTATGTCTAAGATGTTTGTTTCAAGGGCCCACCTCTCACACCACAGATGAAGCAGCAGGCCTAGCTACGCCTCAGTGCTTATCAAGAGCGACTATTTATGTCTCCAAGGATTACTTTTTTTTCTTTACATTCCATGCGGTCTCAAATATGTCCTTCATATTTCTGGTCTTCCTCAAACGATTAGTTATTTCCCCTTTGTACGATTATTTCGAACTACCAGAATTCAAGAACTTTTATTCTGTTAGACCTGGATTCCTAAGCTGTTTATAAAATATTATAGGATGGTTGGAGGTCTTGAAGAGGACATGGAGAAACAGAATTTCCAGTACTGGAAAGGAGCATCATTCCTGCCACTCATCAGTCACTCAGTATCTGTCACCCTTGCCACTTCATGGAATTTTCTTCCAGTTGAACTTATAAGTACCCCATATAAGCTCAACTTTGATATCAAGCCTAGTGGAGTGAAATTTTCACAAATAGAAAGATAGCAATATCCATAACTCAAAATGAAAGAGGAGGAGATTTTATAGCTATAGATTCAATTGTGATGCTCATGGTTTTATGAATGTTTTAAAATAGAAATGTTAGTCCCTTAGCCCAAAACTATATCTCAATAGAAATCTTAGGGTAATTTTCAGTTACCAAATTTAGTCCTTGACTGATAGCTTTCTTTCTTTCTAATGCAATCTTGACAGGTGGTATTTGGAGTCTCGTTCAGGGTAGATTCTAAAATTTCCACTAAGCCTCAGCCTACCACTGGAAATTTCCAACTCAGGAAATGTTTTTACCACTAGTTGTGTTCTTTTTACTCATTCCATGACATGTCCTGTAAGATCACGCTGGCTGTCCCACCTACTTGCCCCTGAGACACCACTCACTCCAGATCACACTTGTTTCTTTCAAGCACATTCCAAGTAAAGGACCACAAGTTGATATTAGAGCTGTAGCATTTCTTAGTCACCAGTATGTCTATTTCTCTCCCCAGGGGACTTTATTAAATTCTCCTTAACTTATTGCCTTCCATAACTTAATTTTCATCATTAAAAAAAATTGCCAGCTGGGGATGACCCAAAAACATAAACTTATTTTAATTTTTTTCATAAACTTATTTTAGAAACAAAGAAGAGTAATCAGAGAAAAAGGAATAGAGTAGGAGAGGGAGAGAGAGAAAGAGATAAGAGAAAGATAAAGGACACATAGACACACTAACAGACAGTCACACTGACGAAAAAATTGCTGAGCCAGAGCAGTAAATCACCAGCCTGATATAAGAAGAAAAACACTCTCACCTTTGATGCTTCAGAGACAGTGGGTGATACATCACAGCACATCTAGCTCAGGAGTCTCATGTTGGTGACTGTACATCTACAACTTAACTTCTTCAGTTTCATCACTGTCTGGCAATAGGCATGTTCCTGTGTGTGTTGGGGGTAAAGGGGAAGAGTATCACTATTCCCATAAAAAGCTACATTCCACTTACTGTGAAGAAGCTTTGCCCTTTTCCACCAGCTTAAAATGTAATGACTACAGTTTCAACTTGCCTAATTGGCTCAACTTCAACACAGTATTTATTGTATTTTTTCTAGCATATTATTTTAGGAATCATGCGGACTAAATAGGGTATAGTGCAATTTTCTTAGCATTTTATTTCTGACAAGAGAAGTTAATTTTCAGTGGAGAGGATGGTATTCTTAGAAACAGTTTATGAGTTGCATATTTCAGTCACTCATGAGGAACTCCTCTACATCTCCCTAGGATCTCTAGTCTCTTTATGGAACATAAGTTTTAAAAAAAAATGAGCCTAGCTACGTCTATTGAGCCCATGCTGAGCGCCAGGTACTCTAAGCAGTCAGTTTATGAGCATCATCTCATTCAATTTGCAAAGCAACTTTATATAGGAGATACTAGTCATTCCATTTTAGAGATTGCAAAACTAAGGCCCAGAGGTTTAAAAAATTACAAAGGTATAAATTTTTTTAGATTTTCCTAAGTTTTTTCTTAATTATCCATTTATTATTATTATTAAGCTCTTTATTGGAATATAATTGCTTTACACTCTTGTACCAGCTTTTGAGGTACACCAAAGTGAATCAGCTATATTTATACATATATCCCCATATCCCCTCCCTCCCATGACTCCCTCCCACCCTCCCTGTCCTGGCCCTCTAAGGCATCACCCATCATCGAGTTGATCTCCCTTTGTTATACAGCAACTTCCCACTGGCTATTTTATAGTTGGTAGTGTATATATGTCTATGCTACTCTCTCACTTCATCCCAGCTTCCCCTTCGCCCCCTGCCCCCCCAACCCTGTGTCCTCCAGTCCATTCTCTGCATCTGCCTCCTTATTCTTGCCCTGTCACTGGGTTCATCAATACCATTTTTTTTTTTTTTTTTAGATTCTGTATATATGAGTTAGCATACAGTATTTCTTTTTCTCTTTCTGGCTTACTTGACTCTGTATGACAGACTCTAGGTGTATCCACCTCATTACATATAGCTCCATTTCATTCCTTTTTATGGCTGAGTAACATCCCATTATATATATGTGCCACACCTTCTTTATCCATTCATCTGTTGATGGGCATTTAGGTTGCTTCCACGTCCTGGCTATTGTAAATAGTGCTGCAATGAACATTATGGTACATGTTTCTTTTTGGATTATGGTTTGCTATAGGTATATGCCCAGTAGTGGCATTACTGGATCACATGGTAGTTCTATTTTTAGCTTTTTAAGTCACCTCCAAACTGTTTTCCATAGTGGGTGTACCAACTTACATTTCCACCAACAGTGCAGGAGAGTTCCCTTTCCTCCACACCCTCTCCAACATTTATTGTTTGTAGATTTTTTGATGATGGCCATTCTGACCAGTGTGACAGGCAAATTCTATCAAACATTTAGAGAAGAGCTAACACCTATCCTTCTTAAACTCTTCCAAAATATAGCAGAAGGAGGAACACTCCCAAACTCATTCTATGAGGCCACCATCACCCTGATACCAAAACCAGGCAAAGATGTCACAAAAAAGGAAAATTACAGGCCAATATCACTGATGAATATAGATGCAAAAATCCTCAACAAAATATTTTTTTTTTAATACAGACTTACTCGTAAAAGCCGTTTCCCTAAATTTGTCCTTTCTTTAGGAGATTTCAAAAAGTTCTCCTAACTTTAAATATATTTCCCAAATCTCTAGTCTACCTAACATCTGTTAGGCTACTTTTGTTCATATGTTACCTAAGAAATTCTAAAGTATAGTAAAATGCAAATGGACATTCATCATGCTCAGACCTTGAGGATTTCATATGAAATCTTGATCCCTAAATGAATGTCCTCATCTTCAAAACTCAAAACCACAAATGGCCAGAACACACAGCACCAAATATTGGTATAGATAATAGGGTCACTTGCCCAATGTGGAAATAAGACAGGTCAGAAGACAAAGAGTAGACTTCCTTTCCAGTACAGCGTTGTCTCTGCTCACCCAACCCACAGAGGAATTGGAAATCTGGCTGTTCCCCATAGGCTTTATTTTTGATCTCCCTCCACATCAAACCCTGACATTCCTGATTAATCCCTATAAAAACACTACCAAACCCACTTTTACCATAATTATACAGCCAGTTATGGAGTTACCACATAACTACCATTACCTGAACAAGGAAAGTCATCAAGAACAAGGAAACAGGGGGGGATGTAAGGGCAAGAGAGGAAAGTAGAAAGAATGTATAAAAGATATAAATAGTGAGAATAGCTCTTGCTCTAAACAGAAAATGTAAGCTTCCTGTCCCTTGCAGGAAGAGACACGCGGGGGTGTGAAACACAGCTCAGTTGCATCAGAGATAAGCACCTTCTGTTTACCACCAGAAAATATATTCCTATGAACAACTCCTACCCCTCCTCCATAAGGCTTCCACACATCTCATCCTACTATATCCTGCCATTTCTTATTAGGAACATTTTCTCTTAGAGCATGTCTATTACGAAAATCCATTACTAGAAGTCAGTTAATATTTTATAACACAATGGAAAACTTTACACTCATCATTCAAAATAATGTGACACTACGGAGCGGGAAGGAAAAAATAGTCATGCATAGACTCTCCCTTTTGTGCTCCCCTTTCTCTAGCTTACAAGTAAATGCTGTCTGCCAAGTCCAAGACATACAGCTCTAGCAGGCGGCTAAGCTGCATTCCTCCTTTTAACAAAAGGATCTGTGTAAATGTATAATGAACTGTGGAGGGGTTTCCTGGTTTCCATCCTTAAGTATTTGTCTTCTTTCCATAATATTCCTCAAATGTATAGAGTTCAAAATTGTTAATATTTGCTTAGAAAGCCTGAAGTTTGAAAGCTCTGAAATTTTTCTCTCCAACAAAATTTATTCAAATTTATTTGTTTGTTTTTCCCCCTCTGGAATAAGGCTTCTTAATAAAAATACTTCTTAAATACCTCTTCATGTTAAAACATCTTATTCATAATGAGGAGCTTAAGACTGAAAGATGAGTCCAACAGTCAGGTGTAGAAAACAATGGGATTGAAGAAAACATCTCAAGAGGACAGTGGAAAGGCTACCTTTAGATCATGGAAAAGTTCCTGCAAACAGGTCTCCAGGTACCAGCTTCCTTCCCACACTCCTAATCCTTGGAGTACTCTTTCAAAATAATTATTGGTGACTGCTAGACAATGGGAAATCTAAGTAGGAAGCCAGGATATTGAAACACACTATTTTGAAAATCAACATAATTAGAAAATAACAGAGAGATTAACAGAGAATAGTAAATAAGTGAGCACTGTTGCTCTTAGGCACAACTGCTACCCTTGCCTCTCCTCAAGATCTCTTGCTTTGAAGGGTAGACTCCACAGATTATTGCTACTGAAATACAACCCATTTATAAATGATTCATAAGAATCTTGCACCCTTTTGAAAAGGCACTTCCTCTTTTTTAGCATTTTATGCCAGGTTACCGTATCCAATAGTTCTGGGTTTTCTGTAGCAGAGTCACTGCAGCTGAGTAAAATGCATGAATGAGGTAGGTTTCCTGTATGTCATGATGTTAAAGCACACCCAGATTGACTTGGCGGTTGAAGATTTTCTAGCTACCTTACCTATCAGGCTTCTCCCGAGAGAAAACGTATATGTCTATGTGTGGTGTGTTGGTGGGGCGAGGACGAGAGAGGAATGTATTATGTTGAATGCACGTCAACTCAAGACTTCTCTGCTCAGCTTGTGCACATTTAAATAAGTCTGCAGGCACCTCCCTCAATAATTGCTAGTATCACAACCTCTCTCCACATCTTTTTAATTTGCTCTTTATTTTCTAGATTCTTTGGATGGAAACTTAGATCATTGATTGTGAAAGCCTCTATTCTAATATACAGATTTTAAGCCATGCATTTCTAAGGAACCCCACAAATGTCATGTTTTTAAAATGTATCATTAACTTGAAATACTTTCTAAATTCCCTTGTCAATTCATTGGTATAGTGGTTATTTCAAATACGTTGTCTCCTTTCCAAACATTTGGGGATTTTTCAGAATATCTGAATGTTATTCATTTTTAAATTCATTTCACTGTGGTCTGAAAACACACTCTGTGATCTCAGTTCTTTGCCATTTTGAGACATTTTATGGCCCAGAATATTATCTACCTTAATTAATGTTCTAGTTGCATTTGAAAAGCATGTGTATTCTGACTTCATTGGGATTAGAGTCCCAAAATGTCTCATAAATCATGTTGGTTGACAGTGTTATTCAAACCTCTCATATTCTTACTACTATTTTTGTCTACTCTTTCAATTACTGGGAAGGAATGTTGAAACCTCCAAATATAATTGTAGTTGTGGCTATTTCTTCTTTTATACCTGTTAAATTTTAGGTCCTTAGAATTTCTGTTATAAGGTGCATACACATTTAGGATACCTATGTTTTCTTAATGAAATGCCCGTTTTATTATTATTCAACGTCTTTTTCTCTAGTAACGTACCGTTACTTGAAATCTGCTATGCCTGATATTAATACAGAAAAATTATCACGTGTTATTTTCATGGCTTATACATTTCATTTTTGTACTCTTAATGTATTTGTCCTTTCACATTTAAAAAACCTCTTCCCCCAGTGGCACAGAGTAGTATCTTGCTTGTATCCAGTCTGACAATCTCTGCCTTTTACTATGATTGATTAGATCATTTTTGTTTAATGAAATTATGAATGCTGTTAGGCCTAAGTCCCTATCTTCCTAATCGATTTCTATTTGAACTAGCTGTGCTTTGTTCCTCTTCCCTTACTTGTCTGCCTTCTTTTGCTCCAAGTACTTTAAAATAAAAATAATTCATTTTGTCTCCTTTATTGCCTTCTGAGCTGCATCCATTTGTGAATATGCAGTGGTCACCACAGGAATTAAGACGTTCCTCTTGAACTAATGGACAGTCTACTGTGAAGTAACATTATACCACTTTACATAAATGTAATAAAACCTTACAACAATATATTTTCATTTATCCTTGTGCTACCATTTGTGCAACTGGCATATTTTTCACTTCTACATATTTTAAAAAACCTGATGATATGTTATTACTTTTGCTTTTAACATTTAATTTTCTTTAAAAGGAATTCTTAAAAAATAAGTCTTTATATTTGCACAAATTTCACAATTTCCCACTCTCCCCACTCCTACAATTAGATCTTAGTTTCTGTTATTTTTTACTTTACCCTGAAGAATTTCTTTTAGCATTTCACAGTCCATGTCTATTTGATACAAATTCTCTTAGGTTTCATTTATCTAAAATAATCTTAATTTGCTTTCACTTGAGTAATACATTTTCACTAGGTAAAGAGTTTTTGGTTGACTTTTTTTTTTTTTTTTTTTTAATTCTTTCACCATGTTAAGATGTCCTTCCATTGTTTTGTGCCTTGCCTTTTTTTCTGATGAGAAGTTACTTATATTTCTTATCCTTGTTTGCCTGTATGTAACATATCTTTTACTCTGCTGGTGTTTTGGGGTTTTGGTTTTGTTTTGTTTCAATATTTTCTCTTTACTCTTGGTTTTCAACAGTTTGGTTGTGATGAGTATTTAACCTGATTGGTGTGTGTCAAGTTCTTAAATCAGTGGGCTCATAATTTTTCTCAAAATTGAGGAAGAAAATAATCTTTTAAAAAAAATTCTGCTTCCTTCTCTCTCACACCTCTACTTCTGAGGCTCCAGTTGCATGTGTGCTAGGCTGCTTGTTATTATCCCACAAGCCACTAACACTCTGTTGAATTTTTTTCATATTTCTCTCTTTACTGCAGTTTTGGTAGCTTCTATTGACGTGCCCTCAAGATCAAAGATTCTCTTTCTTTAGTCTCCAAACTGCTCTTAAACCCAGCCAATGCATGTTTGATATCAGATATCATCATATTATAGAATCTGTACTTCATTTTATTTTAGTTTTAACTTCTCTACATGACATTCCTCATTTTTACTTAAATATTTCCCTGTAATTTTTAAATTTATTTATTTTATTTATTGGCTGTGCTGGGTCTTCGTTGCTGCACACGGGCTTTCTCTAGTTGCTGAGAGCGAGGGCTACTCGTCATTGTGGTGCGCAGGCTACTCGTCATTGTGGTGCGCAGGCTCCTCATTGTAGTGGCTTCTCTTGTGGGGCACGGGCCCTGGGCGCGTGGGCTTCCATAGTTGCGGCACATGGGCTCAGTAGTTGTGGCTCACGGGCTCTAGAGCACAGGCTCAATAGTTGTGGCACACGGGCTTAGTTGCTCTGTGGCATGTGGAATCTTCCCAGGGCAGGGCTCAAACCCGTGTCCCCTGCATTGGCAGGCAGATTCTTTACCACTGCGCCACCTAGGAAGTCCCTGTAATTTTTAAACATAGTTAAAATGTTTGTTTTAAAGATCCTTGTATGTTAGATCCAATAACTGATTATATCTGGGTAGCTTAATAATTGCATTTTTCTGTTAATTTGGAGGGAGGTCTTAGTTTTTTACTTATTTACAATTTTTAGACTATTCTAAACATCATCGTAAATTTCTGGAGACAGAATTATAATAATATCTTGTTTTATTATTTATTACAAGACAATCCATATCCCATTGAGGTTCTGCCTTTCAAAAAGTTGTGTGACCTTTGGACCAACTTTAATTAGGCTGAATTCACCTGTGGTTAGCCAAAGCCAAAATTTCCTGTGGCTGTGCTTTTTGTTGATCTTGCTATTATTTGAACTGGGAGAGAATGGAGCTGACATTTCACATAATTTTAGATTATGTTTATGTTTAACTCAGGCACAGCCCCAGACTCTGAGTACTAGGAGAAATCTCAAAAACAGATTATTTCTTTCCATTCTCCAGTCTCTTCTCTGCTGCTGCTCCCTGTATAAAAGTCAGAAGTGAAGGTGCCCTGAGAATTATTAGGTCTAGTGATTTACTTTTGCGTTTGGGGGTCTTCAGGATTTTTTACACCTTCCCTCTAACTCATAAGTCATTCAATGCTCTGTTAACACTGTCTTGTCCCTCTCAATTCTCTCCTTCCTCTCTCTGCTCATTTCTAGAAGTAGCACTGCAGCTCTCTGCTGTCCCATGAAGGGTTTTGCTTTTCTCTGGAATTACACTTTTCTTCATTAGCCCCATAGAAAAATCTTCATTTTTTCCAGTTTTTTTCTTGCTTTTACCAATGGAATAAGAATATTTTGAGTCCTTTAACAACCTAACCTAAAGCAGAAGTTCTCTATCCACATCCTTTCAAAATTTATTTTAAGCATTTCTCACTCTTCCGTAGTAATTCCATCAATTTTAGCTTCCTCATTGATTTTACCACCAAATCTTTCTGATACTCAAAAATACCTGCCATAGAACTGATGCAGAATTAAAATAAACACATTTAATGACAATGTTTCAAGCTCTGAAAGGAATTGCTCCTATTTTTGTCATCATTAATATAAAACGTTATTTTATATATTCTAATTGGTCTCAGTCATATCTCCATTTCCCTGTGTTCCCTCAAGTTAATAAGGCCCTCAATTTCTATTCACATGCACTTAGAAATTCCAGAATTTAATGGATACTCTTTCAATTCAATCTTGGTAATTTTTTTTTTTTGATATTCTTTCTGGAATGCAGTTTTTCAGAGAACAGCCTCTTCTCTATGGTTAAAGTATTCTGTGCACAGGACAGAGCTATTAGCCTGAATAAGGCAAGCTGATGGTATAAAAAAATCCTGGTGTGGGAGTATTTGTGTGGTAAGGGTATTCCTTTAGCCCCCTGTCCACTGAAGACAGCAATCCAGTCACTAAGGTCATGATTGACCTTCCTAACTACTCCACAGATACCATCTTTCTGCCCTCACCCTTCTTCCATGAATGTTCTTTCTGGTCAAATCTTACTGGTGGCATCCATGCTCAGATTCAGCTTATAGACGCTAACAGTGGGGGACTTCCCTGGTGGCACAGTGGTTAAGAATCTGCCTGCCAATGCAGAGGACACGGGTTCAATCCCTGTCCAGGAAGATCCCACATGCCACGGAGCAACTAAGCCCGTGAACCACAGCTACTGAGTCTGAGTTCTAGAGCCCACGAGCCACAACTACTGAACCCACGTGCCTAGAGCCCATGCTCTGCAACAAGAGAAGCTACCGCAATAAGAAGCCTGCACACCACAACAAAGAGGAGCCCCTGAGCGCCACTACTAAAAGGCCATGCATAGCAACAAAGACCCAATGCAGCCAAAAATAAATTTAAAAAAATAAATATACACTAACAGTGGAATTAAAAAAGGTGTCTGAATTATACACGGCTGTATGGAAAAAAGCAAACAATGAGAAGAATGAGATAGAAAACATAGAAGAGAAATACACAGTCTGGAGTTAAATCTTGATAACTCTCATGTTACGAAACTCTTGCCAGTCTACTGAACAAACACAAATTGCCGCAGAAACTCTGTGGGCATTTACATACCACAGGCTTTTTCTCCTGACTTGCAATTTTCCTGCTCTGAACATTTCGTTTAATAATCTAAGACCACTCCTTAGGTTTTTTATTAGCAGAGAAATTTTTAAAAATAATTCCAATTGGGATGTTGACTATTTTCAAATCTAAAGAGTGCTTTTAAATCATTTCCCATGCTTCTCATCCTTGTTCTGTGGCGTGTCACGAATGCCATCATATTCAGCATTTCTGGCATGTGTTGGCCATGATACCTCTACTTACCCTACTCACTTCTCCAAGATATCAATAGTCCTTCTCATATGTGAACTAGGTTGTTAAACACATACTTGTCAAGGGTTTGAGTTTGAAGATTTCCTGAACATCAGTGTTCCTCAGAGTCTTATGTTGAAGGGGAACGATTACTTAATTATTACTAAGCACTCAGACAAATTGGAAATGACATGCTGAACTCCCTAGTCTTCTCATACTTGCCTCATTCCTACTTCAGGCATTAGCCTTCTTGAACAATCCCACATTATACACCAAACGCATGCGCAGAAAAATAAAGAGAAAAGGAACATAAGATCATGAGGGAAAAGAGAAGAAACAATGGGAAGAAATAAAGGACATGTCAGAACTAGGGGTAGTGGATTTCTAATAGCATCCCTATCCATATTCGTATATTCAAACATGGATAGTCTAAAAATATGACTCTCACATCAACTGAGAAATCCAGAAAGTAGCTCTAGACAATTAGATTAAAAAACACTCCAAACATACAAATAGCAACTTCCAGAGAATAAGCAAACAAGAAATAATTAAGAGAAATAAGCAGAAGTAGAATGAGACAGAAAGAGAATAATTTCACAGCTGCAGAGTCAATATTGTTACTGATATTAAAATTTTTTCAAAAGTAATTTCTGTCATCTGAAATATTTTACTCTTATATATTAAGAATATCCACAAACATGAGGTTTATGACCTTAACTTGTGATTTGTCTATTCGTAGTTACCCTAGATGCCACATGGCCTGCTACATATTTCCAGCGTTGAAGAATAGATTTTATTACTATTGACCTCTGCCTCACTCTTTATTGTTTTCATCAGAGTTGTTTAAAAAATGTGCAGCAAAGATAGCCTCTAGCAAGAGGTAAGCTATTCCCTCAGTTCTGTGGCCTGTGAGTCTCTACAATTGCAGATTGGAAGGCTAACTATATTCAAATCAAGCTGAGATGGGTAACCTCTCCTCTAAAACTTCCCTGGACAGCTACATGTAAAAGAATGAAATTAGAACACTTCCTAACACCATACACAAAAATAAACTCAAAATGGATTAAAGACCTAAATGTAAGGCCAGACACTATAAAACTCTTAGAGGAAAACATTGACAGAACACTCTATGACATAAACCACAGCAAGATCCTTTTTGACACACCTCCTAGAGTAATGGAAATAAAAACAAAAATAAACAAATGGGACCTAATGAAACTTAAAAGCTTTTGCACAGCAAAGGAAACCATAAACAAGATGAAAAGACAACCCTCAGAATGGGAAAACATATTTGCAAATGAAATAACTGACAAAGGATTAATCTCCAAAATATACAAGCAGCTCATGCAGCTCAATATCAAAAAAACAAACAACCCCATTCAAAAAAGGAAGACCTAAATAGATATTTCTCCAAAGAAGACATACAGATGGCCAGGAGGCACATGAAAAGATGCTCAGCATCACGAATCATTAGAGAAATGCAAATCAAAACCACAATGAGGTATCACCCCACACCGGTCAGAATGGCCATCATCAAAAAATCTAGAAATAATAAATGCTGGAGAGAATGTGGAGGAAAGGGAACCCTCCTACACTGTTGGTGGGAATGTAAATTGATACAGCCACTATGGAAAACAGTTTGGAGATTCCTTAAAAAACTAAAAATAGCACTACCATATGACCCAGTAATCCCATTCCTGGGCACATACCCTAAGAAAACCATAATCTAAAAAGAAACATGCACCACAGTGTTCACTGTAGCACTATTTACAATAGCAGGATGTGGAAGCAACCTAAATCTCCATCCACAGATGAGTGGATAAAAAAGATGTGGCATATATATACAATGGAATATTACTCAGCCATAAAAAGGGATGAAATTGAGTTATTTGTAGTGAGGTGGATGGACCTACAGTCTGTCATACAGAGTGAAGTAAGTCAGAAAGAGCAAAACAAATACTGTATGCTAACACATATATATGGAATCCAGAGAAATGGTACTGATGAACTTAGCGGCAGAGCAGGAATAAGGATGCAGACATAGAGAACAGACTTGAGGATACAGTGGGAGAAGGGGAGACTGGGATGTAGTGAGAGAGTAGCATTGACATATATACATTACTAAATGTAAAAATGATGGCTAGTGGGAAGCTGCTGCATAGCACAGGGAGATCAGCTTGGTGCTTTGTGACAACCTAGATGGGTGGGAGGAGGAGGATGGGAGGGAGGCTCAAGTGGGAGGGAATATGGGGAGATATATATACATACAGCTAATTCACTTTGTTGTACAGCAGAAACTAACACAACATTGTAAAGGAATTATACTCCAATAAAAATGTATAAAAAATAATAAATAAATAATAAAACTTCCCTAAAGGGAATTACATATAGCTATGTTAGAAATCTGAATGCCAATTAAAGACATTTCCTTCAATTAATTTCCTAAGAGACATTCCATGGCAAGATTACAGAACTCTGTGACTTTATGGTTTTGGTTTTTGTCTGTTTTGTTTGTTTTTTGTGTGGGGGTCAGTCTAATCTCTAATACCTTAAATTCCATCCGCCAGTTATCCTTTTTTTTTTTTTTTTTTTTTTTCAAAAAGTTCTCAACTAATTTAATGTTTCAAAAATTCATCTGTCTGTAGAATAGGCCACCAAATTAGTAGTAATGGGAAAAAAAGAGAGAGAGAGAGAAAGCGTGAGAACTAGAGACAGGCAGAGAGCCATAGAGAATATACAGCCCTATCTGGCACAAAAGAAATACTGTTTTTTGCTTTATCTTTCAGAGTCTCACCGTGAAGGAGCTAATAAGTGACTTTAAGCATGAATGATCTATTCCTCACCCTTCCTTGCAGGTAACTTTCAAGAGAAGGCTTTCAGCTCGTGTTATCCAATGTAGCTACATAGCTTATCCAGTGAAAATTTCCTTTATTACAGACTTCAAAAATACCCACTTTTCCTTCTACATGTCAATATAACTTCTACATGACACATTCTCTTTGATTGAATATGTGTTCTATATACCTTGCATTGTTCTTAGTATTTCACATTCAACTTGAAGATTTAGGCTTAATTCTCACTGGAGGCAATTAAGTTCTTAGAAATATTTTTAAGCCCCATCTATGCATCACTCATGGTGTAATCCTCTGTGCTCTACCCAGCATTTCTATTCTCTTAATGAAGTTGCAACAAAAAGTATTGTTGCATGTTCTGAGCTCCCTGTGTACCAGAAATCTTTCTCAACTGACATACAATGTGTCCCCTAAGCCCCCCAACATGATATGTGAGAGCTGTGATTCACTCTCTTTTATAGATGTTGCAACCCAGATACAGGAGTTAAAAAACCTGCAAAAAAAACCCCTCAGACTTATTAAGCCTAAGAGTTGTGATTTGGAGCCAGCTTTGTCTGACTTCAAAATCAGGGTTCTTAAGCCTGACAGACTACTGATGGGCACAGAGCAGGTTACCAATTAACGTCTGCTGGTTGAATGAATCTCTCCATCAAACAATCAATCAAACATTGAGTCTCCCAGAGTGACCTTAGCAGCTTCTCCAGTCACATCAGTGGCTCCACAACAAAGAAGTTTCTCTTAACCAGCTTGGTCATGTGAAAATTTCACAGTGGGAAGCTGTATGCAAATAGGTTTTTTTTTTTTTTCCCCTGGAAAATAGATTGCACAAATTATTGCAACTGGGCCATCACACACTGGTAAATGTTTCCAATTTTGAAAAGCTCTTACTTCATTACTAATGGCCAGTCCTCATCACCTGGCATGTCCTGCAACTTCTCCCCTTGTCAATCAATCCTGGAATACTTACCACAGAGCTACCTTTTTCACTACAGCAGCCTGGTTATCAATAAGCTTGTTAATATACCTTCTGAGCTGTTAATCACAAACTTGTCAACCAGAGACTCTGTGTTTCCTTTTCACTATACCAAACAGTGCATGATAAATGCTGAAATGTGTATATATTTTTAAGTATCAATTCAAGCCAGTTGATCTACTGGCTGAAGTAAAAAGCTCAATAATTCTCACCAAAGCTCTCCCCCATATTGTCCTCAATATTTCTCTTCCTTTCATTGTTTGCCTTTTCTGTTAGGCATGTTCATCTGTGCTAGATTATTAGTTACTCACTATTCAGGCCTAGGCAGTTCCAATTTCTCTGGATAATCTAGAATTCTGAGTGACTTGGTAACTCCTGGTTACCAAGCTCAGCCACATTCCCTGGGTATCCTGAAGAAGAAAGTCCATGGACTCTCTCCACATCCTTCCCATGTCCATTTCCTATTCATTGTGTCTTCTCTCTCTAATGGATCTCCAGAATCCTTTCAAAGCTTTCTCCCTACTACAATGTAACTTTTTATTTATTTTACAAATGTTAAGTACCTACATTGTGCCAAGTATTCTTTGTGGAGAATGCAGCGTTGAACAAAACAGAAGGATATCCCCATCCTAAAGGAGCTAATATTTCAAGGATGAAGAGGAGACTTGGGATAATAGGATAAAAAACTAAAATATTCTATTAAATTGTGGCAAGTGATATAGAAAAATAAAACAGAGAAGAGGGCTAGGAATATTTGGGTGCAGGAATGAATTATAATTCTAAATAGTAAGGTTGGGGAAGACCTTATTAAAAAGGAAACATTTTAAGGAACTGCTGATGGAGATGACAGAGCCATGAGCCTTCCTAAGGCAAAGCATGAGTCCAGGCAGAGAGAATGGCAACTTCATTCTCCTCAGACCTGTAAGTTGATAACTATGCTTTTTATCATGTTTAAGTAAGTTTGGTTTTGAAATACAAGGTGGAATATATTAATATATTATATTATAAATATTGTATAATATGTAATGAGAGATGATTATTACTGGAAAAACAATAAATTTGTCTAAGGATTTTATCTATTCCACTTTGAAAAATATGGTATGACAAAATGTATTCACTTACATTTGAAACAACGACTCTCAAATTCTGAACTGTTGACATCTGTGGAGGCTGGGGGGTGGAAGTGGGGCCCATGCATTAGGAACGTGTTTAGCAGCATCCCTGACCTCTTCTTACTAGATGCCAGTAGAATCCACATCCATATTTATGACGACAAAAAATGTCTCCAGATATGGCCCAATGTTTCCAGGGACGTAGAAGCACCCACCCTCTCCCTTAGGAATTACTGGTTTAAAAGAGCAATGATCAAGACTCCAATTTCTGTTGTTAAGAATTCAGTATATTCCAATAAGATACAAGCTTCACCTTTAAAGCAAAAATGTATAAACAGGCACTAATCAGTAAGCTCTACAGTTTAGAGTGGCTTGAAAAGTCATTAAAGGAAGCTTCCCCCAAATCAGTGCTGCTGCTCACATGTTATCCCCTTGTCACCAAAAGGATTTTACACTCCAGGCAATGCAATATTATAAGATTTGAGATAAGTGAGGTGGGGGCTGTGTCTTTATGGTTTGAAGTACAAAATGGGCTAGTGTGAATGCAAGCAAGTTCTAGGGGAGTTTTATAAAAATAGTGTATTGAAAATGGAGAATTTAGAAATGGATTCCCTTAAAACTGTCCTCATTGCATATCCCAATTTTATTCTCCAATCTATTTTCCAATAGCTTTATTTTCCTCCACAGGTACCTCTTCAGTCATCTCAGAACTCTTCTTCCTATCACAGTGTCATCCAGACGAGCTAACCCTTGACCCAAACTGGACCATAAAAGCTTTACATGGATTGGATTCATTGTATCCCACAGAGTTCTTACACATGTTCCTTGGACTCTAAACTGTCTTCTACTGCATTGCTAGCCTCAAAGAGCCCCTGAACTAGGATTTTTCAAAAGCATTCCTTCCTAGCTTTAAAGTTCTCTTAAAATTGTCTTTCCAGTCTGTATTAAACATTCTTCAAATCTCTGATTCTTCTCAAATTCATAAAGACTCACAAATTTGTTTTCCTTCCATCCAATCTTAGAATTCGACTTTAGGCATCCATTCCAATTCAGAATCCTCAGCTCCCTGTCACCTCACAAAAGAGATATACTTAGAACATAGTAGAATAATAGACCTGTCAAATATCTAATTGTGCAGAACACAGTAGTGCTGGAGAACACGTTGTATAAAGTACCAAACCCCAGACATCGGAGAAACTGTCTCAGGAGCCACACTCCACACCCCACTTTCCAGGTCGACTTGTACTTCCTCATTAATAGGACCTATTCCAGTGTGACCAACATTTGGAATTTCCTAACTTTGTACTCAATAGAGACAATGTTAAACATATTAAGGAAAGCAAATCAAAAGTACTGAGGGGATGGGGGAGAAGGCTAGAGAGGGAGAGAAGAAAGGGAAACAAAATTCAGAACCTCAAAGGAAGAAATAGTCAAATGAGACATAGGGTGAACCGAAGGTCTCTGTTTATAGTTCCACGTATACTAATCAGCATCTCCACATAACTTCCCATTGGGCACTGTCTGAAAGGGAACTTGTTCCAGGAAGTCCTAGGTCTCTGCTTCAAACCAACAGAAGCAACTGTGGAAGAAGGGCTTAGGTCAATTCCCTCACAGCCCACCCTCCTCTGACAAGTCCCCCAGAGTATTTCTGCTTCAAGCCTGGAGGAGCCCCACTATGGCATCTTCCTTTCTCACAGGTTCATCCTCTTCATAATTTTCTTCTAACTTTATTATCTATATCTAAACTTAAAGTCTCCATATTCTTCAAATTCCTCAATTCATACTTCAGAGACTCAAAAAAAAAGTCCGTTTTATCTTTCCGGTGCCCATTCTGTGAAATTTGTATGGGAACCTGCCTCATCCGTTTGGGCCTTAGCAAGGACCACTATTCTGAGCTATGTATATATTATTCTCTTAACTATTTCTTGGATCATTGGTTAAGCTAAAGGAGTTACCAGTTTCTCTCTCTAATGGCATCTACATTGTCTTGATGTTCTTGGCTTTTTAAAATCTTCAAAACCTAAAACATTGGCCTAGAAGGCTAAAAACCTGCCTCACTTTCTTTTATGTCTCTGGGCTCATTCATGGACTTATGACTTACCTATCATGTGTCTCTCTCCCTCCTATATACATTACTTTTCATTTCTTTCCCTAAACTGTAAATTCTAAACATTCTGGGAGGAACCTCTGTCCATTTATGAAATGTTTTCAACTCAAAAAATGGGCCTTTATTAAATTTAAAACCTGTTCTTTGTTCTTGGGCAAGTTCTGCATGAACACCATGTATGCTATGCCTGGGACACTGACATCAAAGATAAATACCATCTCTCCATCAGCAGACTGAATCGCTTTTTCAGTGCCCTGATTACCTGTGTACAAAATTGGCTGGTTAGGATTAACCTCCAAAATATACAAGCAGCTCATGCAGCTTCATACCAAAAAAGCAAATAACCCAATCCACAAATGGGCAGAAGACCTAAATAGACATTTCTCCAAAGAAGACATACAGATGACCGACAAACACATGAAAAGATGCTCAACATCACTCATCATCAGAGAAATGCAAGTCAAAGCCACAATGAGGTATCACCTCACACCGATCAGAATGGCCATCATCACAAAATCTGGAAACCACAAATGTTGGAGAGGGTGTGGAGAAAAGGGAACTCTCCTGCACTGTTGGTGGGACTGTAAGTTGGTACAGCCACTATGGAAAACAATTTGGAGGTTCCTTAAAAAACTACAAATAGAAGTACCATATGATCCAGTAATCCCACTGCTGGGCATATACCCAAAGAAAACCATATTCCCAAAAGAAACATGTACCATAATGTTTATTGCAGTACTATTTACAATAGCCAGGACATAGAAGCAACCTAAATGCCCATCAGCAAATGAATGGATACAGAAGATGTGGCATATATATACAATGGAATATTACTCAGCTATAAAAAGGAATGAGACGGAGCTATATGTAATGAGGTGGATAGACCTAGATTCTGTCATACAGAGTGAAGTGAGCCAGAAAGAGAAACACAAATATTGTATGCTAACTCACATATACAGAATCTAAAAATGGTACTGATGAACTCAGTGACAAGAACAAGGACGCAGGTGCAGAGAATGGACTGGAGAACTCGAGGTTTGGAAGGGGGCGGGGGGTGAAGGGGAAGCTGAGACGAAGCGAGAGAGTAGCACAGACATATATATACTACCAACTGTAAAATAGATAGCCAGTGGGAAGTTGCTGTATAACAAAGGGAGTTCAACTCGAGGATGGATGATGCCTGAGAGGACTGGGATGGGGAGGGTGGGCGGGAGTCGAGGGAGGGAGAGAATACGGGGATATGTGTATAAGTACAGATGATTGAACTTGGTGTACCTCAAAAAACATAATAAATAAATAAATAAAATGAAAAAAGATAAAACAAACAAAAATTGGCTGGTAACTCTCATGATACAGGCATGAGGATTCAAATTAGCTGTCTCTCTTCGTGACACTCCTGTATGTTACCCATGTTTTTCTCTGGAATTCTAGGTTTTGAGAAATGATTTCTCTGCTACTGAGGTCAAAGATGGTAGATATTTGTAAACAATGGATCTTTTCACCTTCACTGCATTTCATGCTAAATATACCCTTCCCACAGCAGAAGAGGTGGGCTAAACAATTGATGGGGCCATATGATGGAGTGTAAAAGATTGGTTTTAGAGAACAGACCCAGGAAGGAGAAGAGGGAAGCTCTAGTCCAACAGACACATCTTTAGTGACACATCTCTAGTGAACCAGTTCATAGAAAAAGATCACTCACTCTGCCCTCTCCTCAGCTGCCTCTGCCCTGTTTGCTTTATGTACTTGTCATAAGCAATGCCACTATTGACTGCCACTCTTAAAATTGTAGCCAATAGTTAAATTTCATCCAACACACTTATAGTGGAGTTTATAGAACGAATAAAGCAAAATACAGAGTGAGCAAAATTTAAAGAACAGAGAGTTTAGAGCCTAGAGAGAGAATGGCGTTCCTGACATTGTAGGAGAACCTCCCTTAATGCTCTAGACGGGGACAATGGACCAGAATCATGGACCCTCTAGGACAGCCTTCCATTGAGCCCTGGAAGGTGATGTCATTTATAGAAGTGCTTTTCTTCTAGCCCTCTCTGATACTAACACTGATTAAGGGGTGGGGGGCCGGGGATGGACAGGAACCTGAGCTCTGTCACTTTCTCCCTCCTCCCAGGGAACTTCAGACTCTGACTAATGCTTCTATCTATACAACAGGTCCTGAGTATGCTCAGTATCTTTCCAGTGTCCTATCTTATCTTCACTTGCTAAGCCTCTCTCAAAGATCCCACAGCAGGAAGGTTCCGAATATTTCATAGCACAGGGGAGAATTTAGGCTAAACTCTACCTAGAGCCATCCATTACTCAAGGATAATATGGTGTCTGCCCAAAACATAATCACTGGTGAAGAGCTTCTCTGTGCTTTCCTGTGTCCCTCACTGAACAATGAATATTCAGAATTGGTTACATGTCCTAGGCAAGGAGCCTCTATTCACACGTCCATTTGTTCACCAGATTATACCAATATAAATGGAGAGGCTCCTTTCAATACATTACTGTCTGGGAAAATCTTAGCTTATAATAAATGCCTGTATAAATTATTGAACAATTTAAAATGCAATAGCATGGAGTCATTTTAAAATTTTAATTTCCTTATGTTTTTATTTTTATGAACTTACAACTGACATAACGTTGTATAAGTTTAAAGTGTAAAATGTGTTGATTCAACACATTTGTATATCACAATATGATACCATTATAGCATTAGCGAACACCTCCATCACGTCATATATATATATATATATATATACACACACACACACATACACACACTTTTTGTGGTGAAAGCATTTTAAAATCTAGTTTATTAGCAACTTTGAAGTGTGTAATACAGTATCATTGACTATAATCACTACACTGTGCATTAGATCTCCAGAACTTATCTTCTCAATGCAAGTTTGTACCATGTAACCAACAGCTCTCTAATTTGTCCACCCTCCAGTCCCCCAGTAGCCACCATTCTATGCTCTGTTTCTATGACTTGGCTTTTTTAGATTCCACGTATACATGATATCATATAGTGTTAGTCTTCCTTTGTCAGACTTACTTTATTTAACATAATGCTGTCAAGATCCACCCATGTTGCTGCAAGTGGCAGGATTTCCTTCTTTCTCATGATTGAATAATATTTCATTCCAAACCATTACATCACCTCTTTGTCCATTCATCTGTTGAGTTTGTTTCCATATCTTAACTACTGTGACTAATGCTGCAATGAACATGGAAACACAGGTACCTTTTTGAGATCCTGTTTTCATTTCCTATGGATATGTCCCCAGGTGTGGGATTAATGGATTACATGGTAGTTCTGTTCTTAATTTTTTGAGGAATCTCCATCTGTTTTCCACAATGGCTATACCAATTCATGTTATTGCCAACAGTGCACAAGGGTTCCCTATTCTCCACATTCTAGCCAGTATTGTTCTCTCTTTTTTATCATAGCCATTCTAAAAGGTGTGAGGTGATATCTTTTTGTGATTTTGATTTGCATTTTCCTGATGGTAAGTGATGTTGAGCACATTTTCCTGTAACTATTATTGTCTTCATTGGAAAAAGGTCTATTCAGCTCTTCTGCCCTTTTTAAATCAGATTTTTGTTTATCACAGAGTTGTATGAGTATTTTTTTATATATTTTCGATATTAATCCCTTATCAGAGATGTGTTTTGCAAATATTTTCTTCCATCCCGTAGGCTGCCTTTTCATTTCATTGATTGTTTATTTTGCTGCATATAAGCCTTTTAGTTTGACTTAGTCCTAAAGGTTCCTACTTGCTTTTGATGCATCTGTTCTT
The DNA here is from genome assembly GCF_030028045.1 of Hippopotamus amphibius kiboko. Taxonomy (NCBI): domain Eukaryota; kingdom Metazoa; phylum Chordata; class Mammalia; order Artiodactyla; family Hippopotamidae; genus Hippopotamus; species Hippopotamus amphibius. The sequence goes on from NC_080187.1 coordinate 75,345,036, forward strand.
GGTGTCATATCCAAAAATATTGTTGCCAGGACCAATGCCAAAGATGTTTTACCTGTTTTTTTTTTTTTTTTCCTGGGAGGTTTATGGTTTCAGTTCTAATGTTTAAGTCTGTAATCCACTTTGAGTTGATTTTCATGAATGTCGCAAGATAGGGGTCCAATTTCATTTTTCTGCATATGGTCATTCAGTTTTCCCATCAATTCTTGAAGAGACCAGGCTTTCCCCATTGAGTATTCTTGCCTCCTTTGTCAAGTATTAGTCGACTATATACACAAGCGTTTATTTCTGGGCTCTCTATTTGATTCCATTGGTCTATGTGTCCATTCTTATCATGTAGTCATTTTTTTTAAAGAAAATGAATCATACCGATATGTACTAATATACAATTATATCAGATATTTTATCAAGTCAAAATGCAAGGTGCAGAAAATATTTGTGTATATGTGTGTCTTTGTTTATGTGTTTGCATATGTGTATATATACTTAGATAGAAAACAGATTACAGATTAAAATAGTATGAGTTGGGAAAGTGGGCAGACACAAGAATATAAAGACCCTTGTATGTCCCCCCTAAAGAGATTGTACTTGACAGGTGTACTGTTGGGGAAGTTAACTGAATACTAGTGGAAAGAAAACATAATTTTATTGCTGTTGTTTCTGCATTCAATTATTTTTCATTGCATGTAATATTTGTTCAAACAATAAAGAAATTAAATTCAAAAATATTTATGTTGCAATTGGGTTTATATTCTGATTCTAAAGTATTGATTTTTACAAACCCTTCTGTACTAACAGCCTTTGAAATTAACATCTATCAGATAATTAAATTGAGAATAGCACCTCTAATATGGGCATGCTATTCCCGTTGCTTATTGCTTTCAGTCATGTACAAAATAATCTGCTTACAATTAACTAAAAGGAAGAAACAGTATACATTAACCTATCCTTTAATTCTTATCTTCTGTATTATGTTTATTTTTAGAGTCAGGAAGGGTCTTAAAGCCCTCTGGACAACTACCTTAATTCCAGGTTTTTCATCTTATTTTGAAGTTAGGCACAAATGAAACTTGCTTATTATCCTTTAAACCAAACATAAATAATGGTCTCTTCTGAATGCCTATCCAAACTTTTCCTATAATTTAAGCTTTTTCTTATTCCATCTCTTCTCAAGAGGGAGAAAAAAAACTAATTATCACCTTTATAAAACTCTTCAAATAGTCGCAGTGGGTTAACATCTGTCTCATCTCTAAACTGATCTATACAAACTCATTACATCTTTCCTCAAAAGAATCTAGCTGTTAGCCCTTTACGTACTTTGGTCATGCTTTCTGATTTATTCAAATCTTTCATAAAAATCAATTATCAGAATTGCAAAGCTGGGTTCACTGTTGCACTCATATAAGACTCAAATCCAATTCTGTTGATGCTACAAATGTCAAGATGATTTTAAATTATTTTGTGTTGGAGCCATATTATATATAATCCCAACACAGTGATAGAATCAATCAATATCTTTTTATCCAATAAACATCTATTGAAATTCTACTGTGTGTCAAACAATATAAAGTTCCATTAAAGAGTATAAAAGACACTGAAATAGGAGTTATACACAGTATGAGAAGAGTTTCAGTACAGGAGTACACATGATACCATAAGCAGTGAAAGGACAAAACATCTCCTTTTGTCATAGGTTGCAGAGAGGGGTATAAAAGATTCATCGAGAAAATATCACTGGTTAAAATTTGGAAAACAAAGGGAATGTCAGCAAGGTAGCTAAGAAAGACATTCAAAACAAAGGTCTTATAAAATATAAAAAGACAAATCTGAGTAGCCACAAATAAAAACAGTATGTATGGGGCTAGATAAGTGCGGAATGCACAGCTGGAAAGGAAGTAAGAGACTAAATTATTGTGAATTGCTGAATGAAATCATTAGGGATAGAAATGTGATATGCAACAGATTATAAAATTATTTATCTAGAAAACTCACTAGGATTAGCTAATTGCTTTTGACTGAGGTGTAAAAGATATACACACATGCAAAAAGGCTAAATAATTTGTGTTTTCTAAACTACTTGTTTAAGGTATGATTGACATATGGAAAGCAGTACACATTTAATGTATGCAACTTGATGAGTTTGGAGATAAGTATAAACCTGTGAAACTATCACCATAATCGATGTCATAAACATATCAGTCACCTCCAAAAGTATTATCCCACCTTATTTATTACTAATTTTTTTGTGATAAGGACACAACATAAGACCTACCATCTTAGCAAACTAGTATACAATACAGCATTTTAACTATAGGCACTATGCTGTACAGTAGATCTCGAGGACTTATTCATCTTACATAACTGAAATTTTACATATTTTGACTAATACTTTCCTATTTCCTCCTTCCCCCAACTCCTGGAAATCACAATTCTACTCTGCTTCTATGAGTTTGACTATTTTAGATTCTTCATGTAAATGATATCGTTGGTGCAGCTACTGTGGAGATATCTAAGGAATGGATAAAGAAAATGTGGTATATACATACAATGGAATATTATTCAGCCTTTTTAAAAAAAAGAATGTAATTTCTGACAACATGGATGGACCTGGAAGACATTACACTAAGTGAAATAAACCAGACACAGAAGGACAGATGTGTATGGTTTTAAAACTGGTAAATATCAGAGCTGAAATTTGAAAGTCTATCTAATTTAAAGCATACTTTATTTCTTGTAACATGCTGACTCTGATCCTAACTGGATATAAAGTATCTCCCCCACTTTATTATAACATTACTTTCAGATTTGTATTTCCTTAATACCATTTTAAACATACTATGTCTTTGCTACAACATTGCCAGTCATTTTCCATTACCTACAGAAAAACTGCACCACAGGATACATTCATAGCCTGATATCCGTGACTGTCCATAATCTGTCCAAAAAAATTTTGCTACTCATATTCCTATTTCCTTGTTCACATAATCAAATTTGTCTTTCTAGCTAACCTGCTCTAAAAGTTGTTTCCCATTTCCATGCCTTTTTATCAATGTAGTCCTTTCTACTGTGAATGTCCTGACTCTCATACACTCCTATTACAAATCCTTCTCAGTCACTAAAGACACACGCTAATGCACTCACTTTTATTAAATCTTTTTGGCTGATCTATTTTAAAGTGATCTACTCTATGTATGTATGTATGTGTGTGTGTATACTTATGCATTATAGAACAGAAGAAAATATATTGTTTTTTAAATTAATAAACATTTTAATTATAAAATTATAATTTTATTTTAATTATTTAATTAATAAAATTATTATTTTCAAACACAATTATTATCTAATGTCCAGGACGTTCTGAATTCCATCACTTTTTTCCATTTTAGGAGCCTGTACTATAATTAATGAGCACATCTTTTTTTTCCCCTTACACTGGTAACAGAATGGAAACTTTGTTCTGAAAGAATATACTCTCTAAACAACCAGCTATCAGAACGTGATTCAGAAATAAAACAGGTGCTATCATTTTTTGCATCTTTGGGAGATTAAAATAAAGCTGTTACTTAGTGTTCCAAAAATGTATAATAGTAACTTAGGAAACTATATATTTGCAGATGTCTTTGAAATAAACCACTAATACATTAGTAGATAAATTGACATACCTTTAAAAATGCAGCTCTTTTTGTTATATTAATTCACAACAAATAGTTGCAGTGGCTTATACTGTCTATATGGGAAACTATAACAATATTAATGATAAATGATGGGGAAATTTCACTATATTTATTAATAAAGAGTAGCTTTCTACGTGTGAAAGAGTATAGCTATAGTAGATACTATTGGGTGCTAATCCTCAAATGTTTATGAAACCTTCTGTGCTGTCTGAATCCTAAAATTTCCTGGATCTATCTCTTTCCAACTTGACTTGGATAAATATTGATTTGCCTAAGCCAATTTTTCAGTTCCTTTCCCAGTGACTGAATCACAGAAAACCACATGACCTTCTGGAGGGCTTCCAAAAGAGGTTCCTTCATGCTTAGAAAGACACTGAAAAAAATGCTTTCTCCATTCTTGCTTCTGAATTTTGGTGTAGGAGCATATGATATTCAGGGTGCCATTTCATGAGGATGAAAATACTCACGCCATATACTGAATATGGATGAGCAAGCACACTGAGAAAAATATGGAAAGACAATTCTGGAACTTGATGACTTGTTTAACTACTTATTTGCCTAATTTTAGACCCATCTAAGCTTAGGACTTTCCATTTAATTCATTTTCAGTTGGGCTTTCTGTTTCTCCTAGCAAAGATTTCCTCCTTGACGAGAGAACTTGTATTTAATGTGTGCCGTACACCTGATTCTACACACTTCTGCCCCCTCCAAACAACAAAGAAAAACAAAACACAGGGAGCAGGACAGAGAGTGGGGGAGGGAGTGAAATAACAGGATAGGGAATTCTGCCTGTCATTTCCTTGCATGAGCTATGGCCTGGAATGAATATCAGATGAGAGATATGAACCCATTTTTCTTTCCGTTGGGCCTCAGGGTCCTTGTGCTAGGCTTACTGTGGGCAGCCCGCTCCCCTGAGTGTCATTTTCATGTTTGGTGCATATTTACGTATACTCTATGGCCCTTAAATGTAAGTCAACCACTTCATTTGATGCTTTTGAAATAAAACAGTATTCCCCCACACTGACTTCTGCGGGCTCACTGAAAAACGTCACTCTCCTCTTCTACCTAGGTAACAGCGCTGACTGGTGTGTGTCTGATTTGACTTTACAATCCTGTGAGTAGCTTGCTTACAAATCTTTTCTCTGTGTTCAGAGGATTGGTGACAGCAGTAGGGTCATCAGTATTACTCAATCCTTTGAGCGCAACTATATAACAAGTACTATGCTCACTGCTTTACTTAGATGATCCCATTTAAGTTTCACAGCCGTCCTAGGTGGTGTAGTTAGTAACCCACCCTTACAAATGGAATGACCAGCTAAACTGAGTTTCAGAGAGATTGGCCCATTCGTTTAGGTTTGCGTAATGACTAAGTAGTTAACTATAAGAAAGTATATAATTTACTTTCCTCATTAGTTAGGAATAAAAGTTGCAGTAAGAAAATCAATCATTGATTCACATTTAGATCAGACTCTTTTCTACTGGTGCAACTGTTGTCCTTCAGCTTATAGGAATTAGGGGGATACTAGCTGATTTTATGTCATCCTGAAACTAGGGAGCCAAAGGGAGAAAAGTATTCTGATGTTGTGTTATTCTTACCATTGCCTTAAACCTAATATCTCACGGGTCGTTTGACAATTATATGCTTAACCTGTCATTATTATAAATATCAAATTATTAGCACAAAAAGGTCAATGTGCAAAAACAGGCACTGAAAAGACAAACAGCAAATTTTGTATGAGCATGTGTGCATCTATGTCTACATAAGTATGTGTTAACTGTGTAAAATATTTTTAGATGATTACTACAGATTCCAAATATTTTCCACTACAAAACAAAATGTTACATGAACGTGAAAAAGGACATTTTGCTTTTCTTAAGCTGTACCTACAAGTAACCAACATATTGACGGCTTTTGGCAGATTTTTTTCTTTTAGGTGTCTCAAATGGCACAATCAATCAAATTGACTATACAATGATCCAGAATAGCCATTAAGAAACAACCTTGAGGTGAAATACTTTGACCTTTATGAAACTTTAAAGATCGGCTTCCCTAAGGATCAATTTCTGACCCTACACTTCACCTTAAAAGTCGACACCCTGAGGCACTCTATCAATGTAAAATTTCATTGAGGTCTTTCACTTTCCTAAGAGTTGTATGCAATGTCATTTATCATTTTCTTTCAGTGGAAAAACACCTCACTCCCCAAACCCTCCAAATCTACAAGAATTAATTCTACTATAACTCCATTTTTTTAAAAAAATTGGATTAAAGATATGCATTTATAGTTTTTAAAAATAAAGAGCTACAAGGCAGCTCTCCCTTAGGTAATATAGTTCACGTGCACAACTCTCATGTTAGGCAAACAAATTATATTAGAAGAATAATGGTAGAACACAAACAAATGTGTAATACCCATGTACAACTGGGGCAAACTGGTTACTCAACCATCTTTGGAAGTGTAATAAGTACATGCTGTTACTATATAAAGGGCATCATTCTCTACGCTATGGTAAGAATACTACCAGAGAGTTTGGGTTGCAAAGAACAGAAATTGATTTTGAATAGCCCCAACAGAAATTAGTTGGGAAGGACTCTGGTAGATTACAGAATTCAGAGAAAATCTAGAAAATCATCTGTGCCAGCGTCCAAATAGAGTTAATAAAAAATCAGTCTGCTGCTAAGGAGTAATCTCACTGTGCTGCCACTGCAGGCACCATCACCACCACTGGTCAGCTCCTGTTAGACACCATGTACTCTCAGCACTTTAAAATGCACATGTGGACTCTACACTCAGCTACAGCCATAGTCGAAATCACAGTTTGACTCTGGACCTTTGTTTCACCCCCTCAAGGATTAAAGTACAAGACATACGAATCTCATTCACCATGTCTGGATCATGTACCAGGTGCTGGAGCAGAGAGAAGAGAAAAGAAATAAGCAAGACATCCCCTTGGTTCTTATAGTGGAAGGGACTACTAAGATTATTAGGGTTCATGAAAGCTAAAATTGAGATTAGTTAGTGGTAACGACACATCATACACAGTTATTTCCAAAATAAGTTTAAAAGTAGAATGGTACACGTCAAAACAGATATTTTCCACAAGGTCCCAGAGTAACGATTCCATTTGAACTGGGAGATGGTGTTAGACATAAACTTTGAAGTAGTTCAATTCAAATGTTAAATTAAAAAAATAATACTCATCTTAACTATTTACAGGAAATAGAGAGCACTTTTCAACCTATTCTACGGAGTATAAGCCTCATATCAAAATATTATGAAGATATTAAAAGAAAAAATTAGAGACTAATATTCCTTGTGAGTATAATCCCAAAAAATCATTAATAAAATATTACCAAATTTAACCCAACAATATATAAAAAGTGTATTACAACATGATCAGTTGGATCTCATCTCAGGACTACAAAGTTAGTCTAACATTTGAAAAGCAAAGTAATTGATGGCATCAGTGGAGTAAAGGAAAAAACTATATGCTCATCTAAATAAGTGAAAAGCATTTGACAAATTCAATGTGCATTCATGGTTTTAAAGAAAATATTCACAGCAATCTACAAGAGAATCTCCTCAGTCCTATAAACGTCAGCAACAAAACACCAATATCTAATATATACTTGATGGTGAACCACTGAACACTTCCCCAAAGATCAAAAACAAGTCAAGAATATCAGTTACTTAATTCTATTTAACAGTGTATTAGACGATAATTAAATGAAAGGCATAGAGATTAAAAGGAAAAAGTCAAACCACACCTACTTGCAGATGATACTGTTGTGTAAAAGAAAATGCTATTCAAACTACAAAAATTAAAAAAAACTAGAAATAATTAAGTCAACTTGCAAAACATCAGTTGTTTTTCTATATATTACCTGAGACCAGTGGAAATGAAATAGAAGCAATGTCATTTATAAAATTATCAAATAACATCAAATACCTAAGAATAAATCCAACAAAAATTACTGCAGAATATAAAACCTTGATAAGAGAAATTACAGACTTAAGAAAAAGATCAAACATGTTCATGTGCTGGAAGATTAAAAATTATTAAATACCCATTCTCCCCAAATTGATCTACACTAGATTCAATATAGTTCCAGTCAGAAATCATAGACTATATTACAGAAATCAACAAGCTGATATTAAACTTTATACAGGAATATAAAAATCTAAAGTTGCCAAAGTAGTCTTGATAAACAAGAGCAATATAAGAAAAAAACTACCCGATTTTAAGACGTAATATAAAGCTACAGTAATCAAGACAGTGTGATGTGCGTCTAAAAATAGAACAATTCAACAGATAAGTGGTCAGATACAGATGTATGATTAACTGATTTTCAACTAAGGTGGCAAGTTAATTCAGTGGGTAGGAGAAAGTGTTTTGCTCTTACAAAAATTGATATACAAATGAGGAGGAAAAAGAACCTCAACTACTCACTGCAGATAAATGTTCAGGATACATCATAGACCTAAACATTAAATCTTGATCTATAACGTTTCTAGAAAATGACATAGGGCAATGTATTTACAAATATTGAAGTCAAGTCATCCTCAGAGAGTTAAGAATTTGAGCAGTAGTAGGGATTTGAAAGATATGCACTCATGGGATATATAGAAAATGATATAATATATACCTATTATGTTAACAAACGTTATGTACCTAGTTATGTTCTAGTTGTCTGGAATAGAGCAGTGAAGGGTGCAGACAAGATCCCTGCTCTCAATGAATTGGAAGAAAGGAAAAAAGAAACGAAAGGAGGGAGGGAGGGAAAGAAGGAAGGGGAAGAGGAATAGAAAGAGAAAGAAAAAAAGAAATTTGAAAGTATTACAGATAAAGAGGCATCAATTATAATAGTTAATTTCTTTTTTAAAGTTTTGATGACTCTCTCTAGAAACAGTATTGGTGCTGGAATGAAAATAAAAAGTAGATAAGGATAGGAGAATGACATCACTAAAATGGCAGTGAAAGACACCCCAGTCTCTGTCCTCCTAAGAGATCAACAATCAGACAGCTATCCACAAACAAGGACAGCCATGGGAGAGCTCTGGAGTACACTTAAGAAATTTTGCAACACAGTGCAACAAAAAACCTGGGAATAATTGCATGAAAAGCAAGACAGCTCCCCTCTTGCCTATATTATTCCACCCCCCACATCGGCATTGCTCAGTGCCAAGGGGGAATTCTTCAGCTAGAAAGATCTGCCCTTGCTGGGAAAGGAAGAGCAGGGTGAGCAACCAGCTTCCTCAGCCTTTTGGGGCCTCATAAGCAAGTCCTGCTTCAGTTTCAACTCACCCAAATAGGTAAAGCTGAAATGGCTAGAAAAAAGGAAGAAAAGCAGGAGCTCCCAATGGTAGCCACACAGCAGCAATTGCAGTTCCTGTGACCTGCTCTGCAGACAGTGACTTGCTCTGCAGACAAACACAGCAGCTTTCACCAATAACTAAACCAAAGGCCAGATCGGTGTCTGTAGATCCTGCATATTTTGCCAGCTTTTGCCCCATAGGTATTTGTAGTAGCCGACAGCCTGCTGAGTCCTTCCAGCTCCTTCCCCTCATCACCTACTAGAGTCTCTGAACTACTGCCCTGGTAGCCAGCCTAGGCCTCTGCAGCTGCACAATGCAAGATGCCAGACTAGACCCCCCATAGCTGTCCCCCGGGTGCTGCGCACGTTTGAGTCTAACTCCTCGAGCTGTACACTTGAATGCCACCAGCCTGACACCCCTCCCTGGCCTCCACTGCTGCGTACATGCCTTTGGGAAGACTGTGGAGCCACGAGAGAGCAAAAGGACAGCCAGAGCCCCCACAGCTGCTTGTGAGCCCAGATCAAGTCCTGTCTTCTGTCACTGGCCTGCACCACTGCACTCATCTGCAGTTAGCCCTTTTGGCTATACATCTACTTTATCCCCCACCCACTTCCCAGCAAAATCCCCATCACTGGCCTCCATTGCCATGCGCTTGTGATGACCCTGTATCCATGTTAGTGCACACCAACAGTCGTTGCCCTCCACAGCTGCCAGTGTGTCTGCAGGTAACTCCAGCTTTTGCTGGCTGCCCTCACCCCACCATTATGTATGTGTCCATCTATAACCAGCCCCTGCCACGACACAGGAACCTGCAGCTGGCTTCTGCATCAGGGTGTACGCACACCACTGGCTCTAGTCACCATTGTTTCCTGTCCAGGTCACTAGCCACTGGACCTGCAGGTGCAGCTGGAGAAACCAAAGCCCTTGCAGCCAACATGGATACCCATAGTGCTCTCTGAGGACCACACATTGTCAATGCTGTAGACCCCCATGATCTGAGCCAAAGAGACATAATACTTTCATGGACCTGAGGCCACTAAGACCCGTGCACTTGCACTCTACACAACTAGACATTATGATAAAACTTCAGGTCAATATCCCTTATGAATAAAGATGTGAAAATTCTCAAGAAAATATGAGCAAATTGAATTCAACATCATATTAAAAAAATCACATACCACAGTCACACTGGATTTATTCCTGAGATGTAAGAAAGGTTCAACGTATGCAAATCAAATAAATGTGATACACCACATTAACAGAATGAAAGACAAAAATCATATGATAAACTCAAAAGCAGAAAAAGCATTTGATAAAATTCAACACCCTCTCATGATAAAAATTCTCAATAAATTAGGTATAGAATGAATAAACACCAACATAATAGAAGCTGTGTATGAAAAGTATACAGCTAACACCATACTCAATGATAAAAGCCTAAAGGCATTTCTTCTACGATCAGGAACATAAAGTGAGCCCACTCTCACCATAGGAATCTATTCAACATAATACTGGAAGTCATAGCCACAGTAAGCAAGCAAAAAATATAGAACAGGCATCCCCATTGGAAGGAAGAAGTGAAATTGTCTTTTTTTCAGATTATATGAACTTAATACACAAAAAAATATTAAAGATTGCACCAAAAATACTGTGAGAATTGATCAACAAAATTAGTAAAGTTGTAGGAGACAAAATCAACATTCAGATTAGCTGTGTTTCTGTACACTAACAATGAAATATCTGAAAAAGCTAAAGAAAACAATCGCATGCACAATGGCATCAAAAGAATTAAATACTTAGGAATGAATCTAACTAAGGAGATGAAAGATCTGTACACTGAAAAGCACAAAACTTTGATGATAGAAACTGAAGAAGTCACAAACAAATGGAAAGATTTCTGCGTTCATGGATCAGAAGAATTAATATTGTTAAAACATCTATACTACTCAAGTGATTTATACATTCAATGCAATTCCTATCAAAATTCCAGTGGTATTATTTACAGATAAAGAAAAAACAATCCTAAAATACATATGGAATTTCAAAGACCATGAACAGTGAAAGCAATCTTGAGAAAAAAGAGCAAAGCTGGAGGTATCATACTTCCAAATTTCAAACTATACTACAAAGTTATACCAATCAAAGCAATATGGTACTGGCATAAAAAGAGACACAGGCAAATGGAAGACAATCAAAATAAACTTTTACGTATGTGGTCAACGAATATTTGACTAGGGAGGCAAAATACTCAGTGGGGGAAAGAATAGTCTCTTCAGTAAATGGTGTTCATAAGACTGGATAATCAAATGCAGAAAAATGAAATTGGGCCTCTATCTTAACCACTCATAAAAATTACCTCAAAGTGAATTAAGACAAACACTAGAAATGAAACCATAAAATTCCCAGAAGAAACCATAGAACAAAATTCCTTGACATTTCCCTTGACAACAATATTTTTGGATATGACACCAAAAGTACAGACAACAAAGGCAAAAATCAAGTGGGACTATATCAGACTAAAAGACTTCTACTCAGCAAAAGAACAAATGACAAAATGAAAAGTCAGTCTAAGAGATGGAAGAAAATACTTGCAAAACATATGTCTAATAAGGGATTAATAACCAAAATATATTTTTTATTCACACAACTCAAAAACAAAAAAAAATCCAATTAAAAAATTGGCAGAGGAACTGAATAGACACTTTTCAAAAAAAGATATAAGAATGGCCAGCAGGTACATGAAAAAGTGCTCAACATCACTAATCACCAGGGAAACGCAAATTAAAACAATGAGATATCACTTCACACCTGTTAGAATGGCATAGATAAAAAAGACAAGAGACAGCAAGTGTTGGTAAGGATGTGGAGAAAAGGGAACCCTTGGATACTGTTGGTGGGAATGTAAATCAGTACAGCTACTATGGAGAACAGTATGGAAATTCCTTAATATTTAAAATAGAACTACCATATGATGTGGCAATCCCATTTCTTGGTATATATCCAAAGGAAATGAAAATGGGCTCTCAAAAAGATATCTGCAATCCCATGCGCATTACAACATTACTCACAACAGTCAAGATATGGACACAATCTACATGACTATCAATGGCTGTATGAATAAAGATATGTCTCTCTCTCTCACACACACACAATGGAATGTTATTCTGCCATAAACAGGAAGAAAATCCTGGCATTTGGGACAATATGGATGGAACTTAAGGCCTTTAAGTAATATTAAGTCAGATAGTGAAAGATGAATATTGTATATCATTTATATGCAGAATCTAATAAATCTGAACTCATAGAAACAGTAGGATGCCACCAGGTGGCTGAGGGGTAAGAGAAATGTGGAGATGTGGGTCAAAGGGTACAAACTTCCATTTATAAGATGGAAAAGTTCTGAGATCTAACGTATAGCATGGTGATTACACTTAATAATATTGTATTATATACTTAACTTTTCTAAGAAATCAGATCTAAAATGTCCTCACCAATAAAAAGAAATGGTAAACACATGATGGAGGTGTTAGCTAACACTATGGTGGTAATCATTTTGCAATATATAATCGCTTTTAATCAACACATTGTATACCTTAAGCTTGCATACTGTTAATGGCAATTATATCTCAATAAAGCTGGAAAAAAGTAAATAAAGATAAACTTTATCTAAACTTTTATGTAAACTTTGAAAATTCCACTGATCATTCAAGAGTGAAGTTTCTATATCACTTTAAGGTTATTCTTAAAACCAGAACTACTAAGGAGAACATTCAAGATTCCATAAAACTTACTCTTTGAATGGCCCTCTGGATCTCATTTCTATTACAGTAACATTACTCAAAGCCTACTCAAAGCATAAGAATTCTTAAAGGCAAACTAGAAACTAATGTAAAAAAATTAGATTTGAAGAAGGTGTTCTCTCAAATACCTAAAAATTAGTCCTATCTTTGGCGATATGTGTTTTATATCTTTCCTAGAAACCACTGTTCATGTACCAGTTTATCAAATATTTTAAAGTCTTAAATGAAAGTTCCAATTTTGTTAATGTACGTGTATAATTTCTTAATGTTTATATTATAGATATACCTATGAACTACTGAAACCTTGAAATTATGGCAAAAAGCACTAAATAAAATGAACTCTATGATTCTGCAAAAAACTAGATTACAATTTCACATCTTTTATTTCAAAAAATCACATTTTCCTGTTCTCTGTTATCAGTGCTCCCTGAAGTTATCTTTCTTCCCTAAAGTAGCTGATTCTGTGTATAATTTTGTATTCAATGTCACCTTTATTAAAAAGGAAAAAACATTCCAGCCACCTCTTTCATCTCTGACATTTTCCACTGAATCAGTTGCCACTAAATCAAGATACATCTTCTTTACCATCAGATACAATTAGTCTGAGTTTATATCTATCTGTCTTTCCATTCTTAACATAACCACCCAGCAAGCTGAATCCCATGTGACCCGAGAAGGAAGTTTATCACCTGTGTTTCAAGTCAAAACACAATATGGAAAACTGTCATAGTTTATACTACAGTATACTTATTTTGTGTGGTATTTTTCCCTAATCCAGGCATTGCAGCCCAGAATCATACCTGTGAATAATGGGCAATAATAAACCTCTGCATCCAACACGCTCCCAGCTGTTGAGGCATGACATTTCTCCATAGGGCTTGCAGAAAGCTACTTTGTGGAGTCTGGAATGCCTTATGCATGAACACACTTCTCTGGAACAAGTGGGGCTGCTTTTCCTCCCCATAGACAAGCAAGGGGTGCTTTGAAGGAATCAATAAGAAAACATCCTTCAGTGGATGAATGGACAATGTGTATAATACATATATACACACAGATATATATACATACATATATACATATAATAGAATATTATTTAGCTCTAAAAAAAGAAGAAAAACCTGCCATTTGTAATGACATGGATAAAGCTGGAGGACATTATGCTAAGCAAAATAAGCATGACACAGAAAGGGAAACAGTGCATGATCTCACTTATGAGTGGAATCTGAAATAGCCCAACTCACAGAATCAGAGAGTTAGAATAGTGGTTGCCAGGGCTTAGGGGGAGGGGGATATGGGGGTGATGTTGGTGAAGGGATACAAGTTTTCAGTTATGCAGAATACATAAGAACTACAGGTACTTAATATTATGTATTTGAAATTTATGAAGATATATCTTAAATCTTCTCAACACACACAAACACACACACAAAATGCAAAGGTGATAGACATGTTAATTAGATTGACTGTGGTGATCCTTTCACAATGTATACATATATCATAACATCAATTTGTACACCTTAAATATACACCATTTTATAGGTCAATAATATCTCAATAAAACTATTGAACCACCCTATTTCTAGTAGGTTGGAAATTAATGAGCATCCTTCCTGTACATTTCCGGAACCTCTTGACCAAAGTAGCACCTGATTTTGCTGGCACACAGAGGATGGTGGCCTGAGTGAATAGGGTGAATCATTCTGCACTTCTACCATTTGTCCTAATTTAGAAGAAAGTGACTGGGCAAGTGTCCCCCAAGCGGCTACAGGACCTTAGAAGCTCTAGTCAGTCAAAATGGAACCTACAGGAGCTAAAGTAAATGAGGAAGTTTACATAAGCAAGCTAGGAGTCCCCTTCCTAGAAAATGCAACAAGAAAAAGAGAGGACACTAAGGGTCCTCAAAAGAGCACATTAATGCACTCCATGAAAGAGGCAACATTTGGCCACATTTATACAGAGGCAGTGGAAATGACCAGAGAGGTTGTAACAGTTAATTTGCAGGAGAGGTAATGTTTCCCAATCAGAGGCAGAGACTTATCTTTTGTTTCTCCTACCAATCTTGGCTGTTACACCACCAGAGACTTTTCCTTCAGAAGAGCTAGAATCAAGTCAAGCATTTCTAGGAAGATGGGAAGGAAAGAATTTTAAATCAAAATAAGGTATTGGAGTCCCTCCCATCAGGAAGCATGCACGAGCCTCCTAGATAGCTGCCTCCACAAGAGGGCAGACAGCAGTATTAAGCAATATCAGCAGTATTTCATCTTGTGAACTGAAAACCACAGCCACAGAAACAGAAAATGAAAAAGCAGAGGACTTTGTACCAGATGAAGGGACAGGATAAAAACCCAGAAAAACAACTAAATGAAGAGGAGATAGGCACCCTTACAGAAAAAGAATTCAGAATAATGATAGTGAAGATGATCCAGGACTTCAAAGATTGGATGCAAAGATTGAAAAGTTTACCAAAGACCTAGAAGAATTAAAGAACAAACAGAGATATGCAACACAATAACTGAAATGAAAAATACACTAGAAGGAACCAACAGCAGATTAACTGAGACAGAAGGGGGGGTAAGTGACCTGGAAGACAGAATGGTGAAAATCACTGATGCAGAAAAGAATAAGGAAAAAAGAATGCAAAGAACTGAAGAGAGCCTAAGAGACCTCTGGGACAATGTTAAATGCACCAACATTCGCATTATAGGGGTCCCAGAAGGAGAAGAGAGACAGAAAGGACCCGAGAAAATATTGGAAGAGATTCTAGTTGAAAACTTCCCTAACATGGGAAAGGAAATAGCTACCCAAGTCCAGGAAGCGCAGAGAGTCCCAGGCAGGATAAACCCAAGGAGAAACACACCAAGACATATAGTAGTCAAATGGAGAAAAATTAAAGACAGAGAAAAGTTATTAAAAGCAACAAGTGAAAAACGACAAATAACATACAAGGGAACTGCCATCAGGTTAACAGCTGATTTCTCAGCAGAAACTCTGCAAGCCAGAAGGGAGTGGCATGATAATATTTCAAGTGATGAAAGGGAAGAACCTACAACCAAGAATACTCTACCCAGCAAGGATCTCATTCAGATTCGATGAAGAAATCCAAAGCTTTCCAGACAAGCAACAGCTAAGAGAATTCAGCACCAACAAACCAGCCCTACAACAAATGCTAAAGGAACTTCTCTAAGTGGGAAACATAAGAGAAGAAAAGGACCTAAAAAACAACAACAAAACAATTAAGAAAATGGTACTAGGGACATACATATCAATAATTACCTTGAATGTAAATGGACTAAATGCACCAACCAAAAGACACAGACTGGCTGAATGGATACAAAAACAAGACCCATATATATGCTGTCTACAAGAGAATCACTTCAGACCTAGGGACACATACAGACTGAAAGTGAGGGGATGGAAAAAGTTATTTGATGCAAATGAAAATCAAAAGAAAGCTGGAGTAGCAATACTCTTATCAGATCAAATAGACTTTAAAATAAAAAATGTTACAAGAGACAAGAAAGGACACTACATAAAGATCAAGGGATCAATCCAAGAAGAGGAGATAACAGTTTTAAATATCTATGCACCCAATATAGGGGCACCTCAATACCTAAGGCAAATGCTAACAACTATGAAAGAGGAAATGCAAAGCAGAAATAGAGACACAGATGTAGAGAACAAACATATGGACACCAAGTGGGGAAAGCAGGGTGGGTTAGTGGGGAATGAACTGGGAGATTGGGATACAAAATTGTACACTCTAAATATATGCTGTTTATTTTCTGTTAACTGTATCTCAATAAAAGTAAAAAAAAAAATAAGATATTGAAGTTTCCAAATGAACAGGACTCAGTGAAAACTAGACTGATACTCTTTGAATAGTCAAAAAATAATGAAAATTATGGGATCAAGTGGATATAGCATTTAACATCTGTTTATTCAGTAACAAACAGGAGTTCAAAATAGCCTGGCACAGTTATTATTTTTAAAAAATTTTATAGTGTTAACAAGTTGAAATACATTAAAAGCTTTATTTGCTACATGTTAACATATTTTGATAAGACGAGTATATTTGAATGAGTACAAGATTTGGAATCAAATCCTATTTCTATCACTAATTCTGTATCATTGAGTAGCTCACTTAATCTCTCCAAATCTTTTTATAAGAAAGGATATTAAAAATCTTATTTTTCTAAGTCACAGGATTATTTTGGAGATTATATTAAGATGATGAACCAAAAAACACCATAGAAACTGTAATACAATTCAGCAGAACTAATAGTAATGGAGGAGAAATTTGGAAGCTGTGTAATGTGTACCTGATTCCATGGCATAAATGATTTCCTCATTACTTTAATGTCTTTTACCTCAACTTTTCACAACATTTGAAAAATTTCAGAGACATCAAGAGCTTAACATGTACTTTGGTACAAGGTTTATTTTACAAGGGACATAATTATAGGATAATGTGAAAGAAAAGGCAAGAGAAGACTGCATTATAAAGGCCAAGATTATTCTATGTTTGCTGTTCACATTCTTTCATATATTTGACCCATATTTAGTGAATATCCATTTTGTGTCAGTCCCTAATCTAGGTGTTCCTTAGAATTTAATTGCTGAAGGAAAGGATAATATCAGAGTTTCAGAGAAAGAAAAAAAACATATATATGTAGATATATAATACATATATAACAGATCTACATATATATGTGTGTATAAGGCATGTATATATAATGTGTGTATATATAAACATGCGTGTTCACATTTCTGAAAGTTTAGGAAAGTTTGAGTTTTATAAAGAAAAAATACTATAAAAGAGTACAGAGAATGATATGTGGTAAGGATAAATTTGGGTCTTTTCAATAAGGTGGCCAAGAAGACAGTCTCTGAAGAAATGATACTTAAGCACACACCTAAGTGATGTGAGAACCTTTGTGACTAACTGGTAGTCAGAGGATTAGGAGAGGAAAAGAACTGTCCCAGGGTTACTGTGGAAGTGTGCAAGAAATGTTCAGAAAGGAGACTGACTCAATAGTAAAAAAATAAATCAAAGGGGGTGTCCAAGAGACAAGCAGGGCCCAGACTGTGAAGTTCTAAAGTATGCCAGGAAGCAACAGAAGATTTTGAGAAGTTTCATTGTTCAAAGATAACTCTGGAAGGTTTATGGAGAAACTGATGCCCATGAAATGTTTTAAGTTAATATTATGCAAGTCTTGAAAGAGAAAGTTGATTGTGGTATTGAATGGAATGGTAGACATAGAAATGATGAGAGATATTTACAGTCAAGACTCATTTTGTATGAGGATACCACAAGCTTTGGATATGGGTGATGAAACAGATTAAGGGTAGCTCCCAGCTCATTGTATTTTAATGAGACAGACGAGAGAAAAAAGGAAATATGATCCTAGTTAGAGAGTGTGTATCTTCTATCTTGCTTTTAATTTATCCTAAATTTGTTAGCTTATCCCAAATCTTTCTTTCGGTTTTAACAGTGTATTTCATATTGATTTAATAAACCAAATATTTAACGCATTTTAAGCTGGACTTTAGGCATTTCTGTTCTATGACATCTGAGATAGCTTGCCTAGTCGTATCCTCGGAAGCTACCAGTGCCTCAAGGTAATTTTCCATATGATAGAAGAACAGAGAAATGAGGAAATAGGTGTAGAGGTATGGAGATTTAAAGAGAACTTTTGAGAGCAGAGATAATATAAAATTATTATTTACTATTGGCAATGACCCATTAATAGGGGGAAATTATGATGCAAGTTAGAAAGAAACTTATTTTCACACAAAAACCTGTACAAAAATATTTATAACAGCTTTATTCATAATAGCCCCAAACTGGAAGCAACCTAAATGTCTATCAATGAGCGAATGGTTAAACAAACTATGTTACACACATACTTTGGAATATTACTCAGCAAAAAAGGGAAGAGATTACTGATACATCCAACAACTGGTATCAAGGCAATTACGTTCACTGAAAAAATGCCAACCCCAAAAGGTCACATACTACATAAATGCATTTATGTAACATTCTGGAAATGACAAAATTATAGACAACGAGGACAAATTTCTGTTTTTCAGGGCCTAAGAAAGAGGGAAAATAGGTAGCTGTTCCCATAAAGGGGTAGCATGAGGGATGATGGAGCTGTTCTGTGCTTTTACTGTTGTTGTGGCAACATGAACCTACACATGAGATAAAATGACATAGAACTAAATACACTTGACCCTTGAACAAAATGGGTTTGAACTGTGCAGGTCCACTTACACATGAATTTTTTTTCAAAAGTAAATACTACAGTACTACATCATCCAAGGTTTACTGAACCCATGGATGAGGAACTGAGGATTCAGAGGGACAACTATAATTTATACTATGATTTTGGACTAAGCAGAGGGTGGGTTCCCCTAAAGCTGTTCAACTGTCAACTCCATACACACACACACACACACACACACACACACACACACACACACACGAGTTCATGTACAACTGGTGAAATCTGAATAAGATCAGTGGATTGTAACAATATCAATTTCTTAGTTGCAATATTGTAAAACAATTTTACAAGGTATTATTATTGGGGGAAATTGAATGAAGGGTGTATAGGATCTTTCTGCATTATTCCTTACAACCTCTTATGAATCTACACTTATCTTAAAATTATATATATATGCACACACACATAATCAAGAGGAAATGGAAAATGTAAATAGAGTCCTATGTTTATTTGAGAATATTTAATTGGTAAATATAAACTTCCCCACAAAGAAAGTTCAAAACCTGGATGACTTGAGAGAATTTTCCTAGCCACTTAAGAAAGAACACCAATTTTTAATCTTCTCCTTCAGAAAACAAAAAGGGAAAACTATGATGATATATATGCTAAAGTATTTATAGTCAAGTATACTGTTGATTGCAACTTAATTCAAAATACCTCAAATAAAAAATGAACAGCGATTAATGTAGATACAGGTAAGTGATAAAGCAAAGATAATAAAAGATTATTTGTAGAATCTAGGTTGTATGTACACATGATTTCACTGTACAGCTCTTTCGAATTCTTTGTGCTTAAATATTTTCTTAAGAAAATTTTGAAAAACTAAAAGGCAAAAATTAGAGACCATGAATATAGTCACCACCTAGATTGAATTTTGCCACAAAGGGGTCTTGTGTAGTCAAGAGAGGACAGTTTCAGAAACTGGCTTTAGATGGTAATATTGATAGTATATATGATACTAGGTGTGAAAACAGGTCATCAA
The DNA here is from genome assembly GCF_030028045.1 of Hippopotamus amphibius kiboko. Classification (NCBI taxonomy): domain Eukaryota; kingdom Metazoa; phylum Chordata; class Mammalia; order Artiodactyla; family Hippopotamidae; genus Hippopotamus; species Hippopotamus amphibius. The sequence goes on from NC_080187.1 coordinate 75,365,094, forward strand.
AAGTAGTCAATGCAATTTAAAACATTACAAAATAATGAAAATATATAATTACCTTATTAAATGTAGAAAAATCACTTGATAAATTTGAACCCTTTATTATTAAAACATCAAACTAGGAATATAAGTGAACTATATCAACTACCTCGATTCTAACAAATAGATTTACAGAATATTGATTGCTAACGACCTACTTAATGATGAAATATTGAATGTTCTTCCCTGAGGTTAAGAGTAAGATAAGGACGATCCGGTGTCTTTCTTTTTCTCTTTTCATCATTGTACCAGAAGGCCCAGCTAGTACATTAGGATATGTATATGTATTTTTTCTTTAACTGTGATTCAGCCACTTATTTTTGTAAAAGGACAATAATACCTCTATGTAGTTTAAAATAAATGTAATCATATGTAAATATATCAACTTAAGCTGTGCACTTTTCAAAATAAACAAAACCACACATATGTAAACAGTTTACATTAAACCAGTGCAAAAAGTATAAAAGTGCAAATTCCCTCTTCTTCATCTTTATCCACATTTGCAATATGGTAAGACCTTATGATCACTTTACTAGATACTAAGATCTGGATCCTTATCATTAACTTGGTAAGAAATTGAAATCACATAGAAACCAACACCAAGTAAATGCTATAAATAGCTAACAGTTCCTCATCAGTAGAAAGCTGAAAGCCACCCCCATGAATTCTTCTCTTTCCTGGCAAACCAAATGGTAAAAAAAAAAAAAAAAAAATCAAATCAGAGAAGTCAGCTTGACTTCCATGAGGCTTCACAGATTAAGACCAAGTTAACTCAGACTCCAGTCTTTATTCAAGATGATAATATCTAACCTCATGGATATGAGCTGTGGAAATGTGACATACAGCAACTACAAAAGGGCCTCCTGGAATGCCACCAAGTATGCTCCAGCCTGGAAGTGATGCTTGTTAGAAATGTGTGCAGACAATTTAAAGGAGTCATTGTCAGTAGGAGAGTCTAACAAACTGCTGATGAGTGGTTCAGATCCCAGGCACTGTGAGCAGACATCATATAAAGACATGCTGGAGACCAATAGGATAGCTTACAGAATTACTGACATTTAGAGGTAGAAAGGGTCCTAGAAATCAGCCCCCTTTCCTTTTTAATTAAACAGACAAAATCTGAGATGGAGCACATTTCTTGCTCAAAGTCAGAGACATAAGAGATAACTAAGGCAAGAATCAGGTTTTCTCATGCCCAGTTCAAAGTTCTGCCCTTGACAACATAGTAACAGTAACCATCTTGCAGAAATCCATACATAGGTGCATATAATCTCAGAAAGTATTTTGACACCTGCTAGTAGTCGTTGTGTCTTCATTCATGAGTTTTCTGTTCCATAAAATATTGAAGTGGGACCAGGTGCTGCATTCAGATGAAAGATTTGAGCAACACAATGCAGCAGAATCGTATCATCACAGACCATCCAACCTGGAATGCAGTGAAGTGGAGAACTTGGGCTGTCTTGAATGAGTAACTGGCTGATGAAGCAGGGCCACATGGAATGGCAGTTTTCACTTGAATGCAATAAAGAACCGTGTTTTGGCCTTGAACTGAAACGTGATGGAGCATATTCACATTATAGCTATTACTTCAGCTTGAAGGAAATTAGAACCCACTCAGTGGATGATTGATAAAGTGGCTGAAATTTAATTTTGGAATATGCAGAATCTAAAAAGCCTTATATTAAACCATTGCACGTGATATATTTTTTTCTATGGCCCCTCTCTCTTTCATTATGATTATAGGTTAAATTGAGCAGGGAAATGTTTATGGCTTTCATGAGCCCTCGGCCCTTTTGCCTTCCTAGGCCCCTTTCTCCATAAAAATATTAAAATTACATTTTAAAAAGTACATTGGTATAAAGCATATATATTAATTACATAAATTACATTTTCTTCCACCTAAAAGTATTTTTTCTAGTCATATTTTTAAAAATTAAAACATTTTAATGAAGCCCTAAAATTATTGTGATGGTGAGGCACTGTGTCTACTGTGAATTGTGTTTAACAGTTGAGTTGGCCCTGAGAAGACGGACATCTTTCCTTTGGAGCTACAGAAATCCCTTGGATCTCACAAATCAGCAAAGTCAGGAACTTGCTTAGATAGCTTCAATATGTTATCAGTAGGAAAATTTGACTTACTTTTAAAGGCCGTTTTTCATTCAGAAATGGATTCTTAATCACCTTACCCTATTCAGAGCTTAGAAATGACTAAAGAAAACAGAGGGATCAGTTTTGCAGATAGATGTTCCTCAGTAGTAAGTGAAACTCACGTACATTATCTCTTGGTATTCACTCTTTTTCTTAGTAAAGGCACACCTTATTTTGAGCATGAGAGAACAGTTGAAATTCCAAAAGTTAGATTTGCCAATAGCAAAATCCACAGTACTTCGAGATAAACTTTATGCTAATATATATTTTAAACCTTATCTATCCTGTAACAGGGTCATTTTATTTTATTCCATGGTACTCATAGAGATGAGAAAGAAAAACATTCTACACATGAGGATTTAGAAAGACAGTTAAACTAATTTTGCATCACTAGGCCATCCATCAACCACAAACATTCAGCAGCTCTTTTGGCCATGTCCAGATAAACTGAACCAAATATGATCAATAGAATAAAGGAGAAATATACAAGAGGAAGAATGGTGATTTGGTGTCTTTGTAGTCTATAACTGTTGATGTTTTTTATTAATAATTGAGGGGCTTATTATGTTCATTTAAGTTAATTTTAATTTTTTTTTAAAAAAACTACAACAGCAGCACTAACCTCTAAAACATTAAATATCAACATTGGCTTCTCGAAAACTTTCAGATACTACAAGGTATGCCTGTGGCGTATAGATAAACACTCCCCAAGCTGCTTTTCTTTTGTCCTTAGATTTACATATATCTGAGTACGGTCACACAAAAGAGAATAGGGCAGTAAATGTCTGCTTTATTTCTCTATTTTACATTATTTTCTAGATTAAAATAGTCTTATAATCCTTGATAGCACTTTCAGTTGAACAGGGTGACAACAGTGTTGCATAAAATAATCTCTGGAGGTGTTTTGCCTTTTACTCTTATGGCTGCAGCTGTCTCATAAAAAATTTAACTGGAATCAGATGGAATAATAAGTCGAACTTCTGGTTGAATGACACCTAGTGATTCAATCCAGAACAGAATCATATCCAATTCATTAAACTGAAGAAAGCTTTTCCATCTCTCAAAGTCCGTAATATAAATCCAGAGGATATGCACTCTAAGTTCAGCTGTTTATTTGACCTTATCTTGTTTGTCTGTTTTAAGACTCCATCTGATTGGGTTATATGTGATAATGTCCCATTGTGGCAATATACTAGTGGAAAACACATCAGTAAGGAAAGGATGAGCTTGAAGTAGGGAATAAGTAAAAATTACATTCCTCACTGATGAAACACCATTTAACATCTCATTTCAAAAACTTCCATTTTGCTTTGTTTTCCTATCCCTTTGGCTTAAAGCTACACATATCATTACAATGTAGCTCTGATTAAGAAGGAATGCTCTGCTTCCCATTACTTCATGACAAATATTTTTGTGTAAAACTTTGAAATTCCAATATTGCAAAATGGACAATTCCATGTCATGCTTGCATCATGAAACAGCGTTTCACCACCATCACCATGTGTCATTCTCATGGGATAACAGTAGCTTTGGCCTTTCAGTTATGGCCCACGTGGATAAAATGTATGCTATGATGAGGAAAACAGAAATGATGAATATTTGCAATAAAAGACAACAAAAAAACATGAGTCCTGCCACCCTATCAGGTTAAATGTATATGTCTGATCTTCTCATGGAGAGGGAAAATGTGAATACTTGCTTATTCAGTGTTAAATATTCCCCACTTGTTCTAGGGGTGCTTTCCCTAATGACTTGGTGCACAACAAGCTTGGTTTTCTTCAGCCGTTGGTTTTCAACAACAGGTGCCCATTCTATCTCTAAAGTTTTTTTGTATATTTGTTTGTGTAACTTTTCCAGGTTGTGCCTCTAAGAAGAAATGAGGGAGTTCACCCTGAGAATCTGAAATCTTTGAAAGCTACAGGAAAAAAAATTTCACTACAATCTTATGGGAACAGCAAAATGCCTTGGATTTCTTTTCCAGTGCTCATTTCCTCAGAAAATATCTACAATCATTTCTTAGATTGCCTTTCTCTGGTTTTGAAAGAGAAAGATATAAATTCTTGAGATCAATGATTGGTTTCAAACTGAGGAACTCCTTGAATATTACCTTCCCGAGTAATGGTGGACTTGAATTGTTAACATGATTCCTCCAAAAGTGATTGTGTTGGATGCTTCCTTGGAGTGCATAGCCTTACCTTTCTATTTATTTTTGATACTCTACTTCTGATGAGAATTGGGATGGACCACTTCTCTGCCTCAAATTTTCATACTAGCCAAGTTAGACCCGATTGGATAATCCTAGGTATTGCAGAAAACTTAAAGGCCATAGGGTTCAGTCTACTGTCAAGATTAAACATTGCCTCCACTACATACTCAGCAGATTCTACTTCTATAACCAACCTGTGTAATGAGCACAATCCTATCTTAATGGTTAAATATTAACACCTCGGTGATAACAGCTAGATAGATGTTTAATCACCCACTCCTCTACCATTACCACCACTGTGGGATACCCAAAAGATTAAACTCAAGTCTTTCAAATGAGAGAGAAAGAGAAATTTTTTTAAAAAAAAGAAAAAGAAAGAAAAAGGTTTACTGCCTTCTCCCCCTGGACAAACAAGAAGCATGCGTTAGAAAAAGGATATTGAAGGATATAAGTGTTCCTAAATTAGTTAAGCATATATATATTTAAGGCCCAAATGAAGAGCCAGTCTCAGCAATGAAATGAGAATTTGATGTATTTTAAATGCCTTAACACATAAAAGCATTCGTTACTGAAAATGGTGGGAAAAAGTAATTAGTATTTAACATTGGAAGAGGATTATTAGAACACACAGAACTGATAATTCAAAAATTTTAAATGGGGATGCAGATATAGGACGTGGAAATTCCCACAGTCTGATTAAGGTGATTAACTTGAATGTCATAATTAGAATTTAATAGCACAAGTTCAGTATTAGTAGTTAGTAATTAACATTCATGTTCCTGTGTGCATGTGTGCATGTATGTGCATGATATATGTATGTATCTTTATACATAAAGAGACTAGAAAAATCACATTATTTCTTATTCGTTGAAATATTCTATTAATTTAACTTAAACAATTTGTTGTATTTTTAAATTTCAGAGATAAGTACCCAGTTTTGGAACTCTCTGATTTGGATAGTCCCTGACTGACACTTCTGTCAAAATTCCGAGACATCACCTCTCTCTCTTTTTTCCAAATCTTTCAGCAAATGTAGATGTGGTAGTTTTTGGTGTTCCTTTACTATACTTTATCTTCTCCTCTAGATAAGTTCTAATTAGTAACTTGATTACAAAATATATCCTTCTGCAAATATCGAAACATCTCACTACCTAGGAGTGGGCAGATAATTTTTGCACTGTCCAAAAGAGAATATACATATTAGTTCAGGGACCCGGAAACAAAGAAATGAATTTTCATTTTGACTCTGCCATTCACGTTGCACTTGACTTGAGGAAAACTCTATATTATCCCAAGGATGCTAGGAAATTATTAAATTTATGATGAGGTATTATATTAAAGCTCTTTGACATTCAAGGATAAATCATGTCAAATAGTTACAAAGTAATGATGGTAAAGGTAATGATTTCTCTTCAGCTTTTGAAAGAAGAATTTAGAACGATGTCAGCAAGTTGATATCAGTGTTCCTTTCAAGCAGTCAGGAATTGTTGCCAAAACTTTAGGAGCTCTGCTTGAAGAATTTCTTGTGTAGGAGCCTAGCATATATTGAGATTCTGAATGATACTGTCATTGATTGCTGTTTTAAATGTTAATTCCCCTGGTTTTGCATTTCCCATTTCTACCTCTTTTTGCTACTTCAGTTATAACACTGAACTCATTTACAATTTATTGTTAAATTTCTTAAAATTTCATGAAATGGCAGTATAGTTGGTTAAGCCATGGAGACAACTTAGTTTGATGGAGTTTCCCATGATCAGGTGAAGTATCTCTGTAGAAATCCTTTGCACCAAACACTTAACACAACATGCTAAGGAAATATAATGCATGCTTATGTTGTTGAACTGATATCTGTGTCATTAAGTAACATCTGAGGACAATCTCATATGAGCCCTAATCTCACTGAAATAGGAAAATATTAGGAAAAGCCAACTAAGATTAATACAAGTCATTTCTACTCCACAAATTACACATACTTCACAGTGCAGGGAAAGTGATATTTCTAAATTACAAATTTGGTTATATAAGTCCTTTGCACAAACCTCTAAAGAACAATGTTTAAAGTCATGTCTGTGGATATTTCACCTTCAGAGATGAAAGAAGAGAACAGATAACAGCCTGAATACAAAAAATTTCAGCAAAATTACTGTTTTCCCTGATTAAAGACAAAAGATAAGTAAAAGTCATATTGAATTTCTTTCACTTTGAACAATTTAATTACAGTAAAATTTGTTCTGCACAGGAATGTTTTCAACTTTGTTATTAATGGCTACCCAAGCAAGATAGGACAGATCAATCCATTGGAATTGGCACGTACTTTTCTGAATGAATCTTCAGAGTAAAAAAGCCAGTGAGAATTAAGAACACCAGCCTTTTCAATACAATGGTCTCATAGGAGACAAACTGTTGAAGCATGGATCTTGTTTGAAGAGGACCGGGGGAATTAGACATTGTTAAACATGCTCATGTGCATGTTTGGAATCTTTGAAACAATTCCCATTTTGAAGAGGCAACAAAAATTGGGACACAGAAAAATATAAGACAAGTGCCACAGGAGTCCCTAAAAGAATATCCAGGGTCTATAACATCACTCTAGAGCAATAATAGATCATTATCTACTACTATGAATCCAGCTTTGGGCATAGGGTTGGAAGACTTAGGGGAACAAGCAAATTGTACCACTCTACACAACAGCAGACATGTTTTGCTTAAACACTTACTGTTATGTGTACTCAATTTTAACTGTCAATTTTTCTAGCTCTCTTAGAAGTTATATGCAATAAATGTCTATGCATAATACCCTTACAAGACGTGTCCATATCCTAATTCCTAGAACCTGTAAATATGCTACTTTTCATGGCAAAAGTGTTTTTGCCGGTATAATTAACAATTTTGAGGTAAGGAGATTAACCTGGTTCTTATAAGTAAAAGGAGGGGAGGAGGGTCAGAGCCAGACACACCTGAAGATGCTACAATCTTGGCTTTGCAAATGTCAGAAGGGATTAGTTGCCAAGAAATTCAGGCCGTCTCTAGAAGTTGGAAAGAGCAAAGGGACAGATTTCTTTTATAGCCACCAGAAAAAACATACACATACAGCCCTGAAGACATTTTAACTGTAGCTCAGTGGAACCCATTTTAGACTTCTGACCTACAGAAATGTAGGATAATAAAGTTGTGTTATTTTAAGCCATTATGTTTATGAGCATTTGTTATAGTGGCAATACAAAACTAACATAATGGTATAACATCACTGACAAGATGAAATCCAAATTTCTACCATAAACTTCAAGTCCCTCCAGGCTCCCATCCTACCAATTTCTTTATTCACATCTTCCAACACCCTCTGATAAGCACGTACTCTCTAATGATATTAAACTACTTATAGTTCTTAGGTTTTATTTGTTTTTAAACTTTATATTTCAAATTGTAGGTTCACATGGGATTGTAAGAAATAATACAAAGAAATCCCTTGTACTCTTTGCCCACCTGTCTCAAAATTTTTATACTATAATCTTACAGAATTATAGTACAATATCACAAACAAGATACTGGCATTGATACAGTCAGGATAAAAACTCTGTCTTGAAGGTAGCAAAGCATAAAGATAGAACTTGGGTACTTGATGACCTTGTAGGCTTCTCAAGTAAATTACTCTGGAATTATCATCCTAACTCTAGGCTTCTTCTTATGTGAGATAATAAATGTTCTTCTTATTAAGGCCATTTTTAATTTTGAGTTTTCTGTTATTTGCAACCTAAAACATCCTAACCGCTTCAGGTTTTAGCACTGCTTTAACCTCTCTCTCTAGTGCAAATAGATAATATAAAAATGGCATTTTATAAAAAACAGTGCAGTTGAGAAATGATTGTCAGTGGCCCCAACTTAACTAAGAGACGTGAGGTCACAAGGCAAACCACCGCCACCAAAATTGGAGAGAACAATCAATGAATACAAAGAATCATAACTCACCAGAGCAGAACATGATGAGAGCTCTGCGGGAATCAGCGCCGTGGTGGGGAAACCAGAACTGTAATGGATGCATTGCAGGAGGCTCACTGTAGACAACTCCAAGAGTAACAAACTCCAGAGAACTCATCCATGGGATGAGGGGAGCTTTTGTGGGTTCTACTTTCTAGAGCTGTACCAGGTTCTCACAAAAAAACATTGGAGAAAACGCCCCTGCTGCTACCGCGAGGGGCAGGGACGATCCACCATTTTGAAAAGCCCCAGAGCATTCTGTTGTTCTCAACAAGGTCTGCCCTCAAGAGAAGCTATTTAACCACAGCCTAACCTGCAGCTGTTTTATCAGAGCCTAACTGCCCTATGGGAAGGGAAATGCCCAACCTCAGCTGACTCTAATCTTCCACAGGGATGAAGGCAAATACCTGCTCCAGACCAATCTAGTCTTCCGTGTGGGAGGAGAAAAACACCCAACTCCAGTCCACTCTGGCCATCCTGTTCCGCCTAAGGTGCTGATGAGGGAACTGAGAATCACTGGTGAAGTTCATGATCCAAAGCACAGGCTTCCTGGAAGACTGAGACCTACTCATAGGACTACAGGATGCTTCACCTCCCGCAATATCTTACCACCACATCACTACAGGCCTATGTACAACTCTTTCTTTTACTCAGTATATCATGCCAAACTATCAAGAAAAATTACAAGATATACTAAATGGCAAAAAACACAGTTTGAAGAGACAAAACAAATCTCAGAACAAAATTAAGATATGTATGATAGGGATGTTGAAATTATCTGACTGGGGATTTAAAACAACCATGAATAATATGCTAAGGGCTCTAATGGATAAAGTAGATAGCATGTCAGAGCAAATGGGCAATGTAAGCAGAGAAATGGAACTTCTAAGAAAGAACCAAAAGGAAATGCTAGAGGTCAGAATTACTATTACAGAAATGAAGAATGTCTTATTTGGGCTTATTAGATAGGACACAGCTGACGAAAGAATTGCTGAGTTTGACAATATTTCCATAGAAACCTGCAAAAATGAAAAGCAAACAGAAAAAAATACTAAAATAAATAAATAAGATTTGAAAACAAAAACAAAAACAAGAACTGTACCTTGAAAAATTGTCCTTCAAAACTGAAGGGGAGGGACTTCCCTGGTGGCACAATGGTTAAGAATCCGCCTGCCAATGCAGGGGACATGGGTTGGAGCCCTGGTCCAGGAAAATCCCACATACCACGGAGCAACAACTACTGAGTAAGCCCATGTGCCACAACTCCTGAGCCTGAGCTCTAGAGCCCTCGTGGCACAACTACTGAGCCCAAGTGCTGCAGCTGCTGAAGCCTGAACGCCTAGAACCTGTGCTCCGCAACAAGAGAAGCCACCACAATGAGAAGCCTGTGCACTGCAACAAAGACTAGCCCCCACTCATCGCAATTAGAGAAAGCCCATGCACAGCAACAAAGACCCAACGCAGCCAAAAAATAAATAAAACTTTTTTTTAAGTGAAGGGGAAATAAAGACTTTCTCAGACAAACAAAAACTGAGGGAATTTTTTGCCAGTAGACCTGCCTTGCAAGTAATATTAAAAGAAGTTCTTCAGAGATAAGGAAAAAGATATAGGTCAGAAATCCAGTTCAAATTAAGAAAGGAAGAGCATCAAAAATGTTAAGTGAAGGTAAAATAAAACTTTTGTTTTTCTTATTCTTAATTGATCTAACAGATAACAGTTTGTTCAAAATAATAGCAAAAATGTATTTGATCATGTATACTTATGTCTACAACTTATGTAAATCAGATATACATATAAATGCTAATATATGCTTATGTATAAGTGAAATGAATGACAACAATGATATAAAGGAAAGGAAAAAGGCATTAGGGTTATTTTATTATTATAAAGTACTGGACTCACACTACCCCTGAGGTATTATAGAATTATTTGAAAGTAGAATTGGATTAGCTGTACATGTATATTGCAAGTAATTCTTCCCAACTTGATCTATGAATTTGGCGCAATCCCAATGAAAATCCTAGCTAGTTATTTTGTGGATATTGACAAACTGAGTCTAAAGTTTATATGCAGTGACAAAAGACCCAGGATAGCCAACACAATACTGATGGAGAAGAACAAATTTGGAGAACTGACACTACTTGACTTCAAGACTTACAATACAACTATAGTAATTAGACAGTGTAATATTGGTAAAAGAATGGACAAATAGATAAGTGAAACAAAATAGAGATTCTGTAAATAGGCCCACATAAATACAGCTAACTGATCTTTGACAAAGTAATAAAGGCAATACAATACAGCAAAGATCGCCTTTTCAACAAATGGTGTTGGAACACTGACCATCACAGGCAAAAGTAAGAAAAACAAAAATGTTAACACAGAATTTACACTCTTCACAAAAACTAACTCAAAAATATATCACAGACCTTAATGTAAAATACAAACCTATAAAACTCCTAGAGATAACATAAGAGAAAATCTAAATGACTTTGGGTTTGGCAATGACTTTTTAGATAAAACACCAAAGGCACAATCCACAAAGAAAAGAATTGCTAAGCCGGACTTCATTAAAATTAAAAATTCCTGCTCTGCAGAAGACAATGTTAAGAGAATGAAAAGATAAGCCACAGACTGGGAGAATATGTTTGCAAAAGACACATCTGATAAAGGAGTTTTATCCAAAGTATACAAAAACTCGTAAAGCTCAACAATAAGAAAGCACTTGGAGTAAAAAAATGGGCCACAAACCTTAACAGACACCTCATCAAAGATTTACAGATAGCAAATAAACATAGAAATATATTCTCCACATCATCTGTCATGCGGGAAATGCAAATTAAAATGACAGTGAGATACCACCATACACCTATTAGAATGGCCAAAATCTGGAATACTGACAACACTAAATGCTGACAAGAATGTGAAGCAACAATGTCTCATACATTGTTGGCAGAAATACAAAATTGTACATCGACCCTGCAGGACAGTATAGCAATTGCTTACAAAATAAAAAAATACTCTTACCATAAATTCTAGAAACCACATTCCTTGATATTTCTCAGAATTGTATAGAACTTATGGCCACACAAAACCTGCATAAAGATGTTTGTAACAGCTTTACTCCTAATTGTCAAAACTTGGGGAACCAAGATGTCCTTTAACAGATGAATGGATATTAAACTACGGTATACCTAGAAAATAGATTATTACTTAGTGCGTTTAAAAAATGAGCTATCAAGAATAAAAAGACATGGAGAAAACTTAAATGCATATAACCAAGTGAAAGAAGGCAATCTAAAAACACTACATACTGTATGATTCCAACTATATGATATTCTAGAAAAGAAAAATGATGGAGACAATAAGATGATCAGTGGTTGCCAGGGGTTGGGGTAGAGAGGGATAAATAGGCATAGCACCAAGGATTTTTAAGGAGCAGTGAAACTACTTTATACTATATGATGATGGCAGCTACATAGCAATATAAATTTGTCCAAACCCATAGAATGTACAACATCAAGAGTGAATCCTAGTATAATTATAGATTCTGGGTGATAATGAGGCATCAATGTGGGTTTATCAATTTTAACAAATGTACCACTGTTTTGTTTAATATTTGTTTAATAATGGGACAGACTCTGCATATGTAGGGGCAGAAGGTGTACGATAAATCTCTCTACCTTCTCCTCAGGTTTGCTGTGAACTTAAAGTGACCTAAAAATAAAGTCTATTTTTGAAAAATAGAAAAAGAAAAAATAAAGAGAAACTATCAAACTGCTTTTCCAACAGCTCTATCATTTTACATTTCCACCAGCAATGTATAAATGATCTAGTTTCTCCACAGCCTCATCACTATTTGGTGTTGTTACTAGTTTTGATTTTAACCATTCTGAGAAGTGTGTAGTGTTATCTCAATAGGGTTTAATTTGCATTTCCCTATTTGCTAATGATGTTGAACGTCTTTTCATGTGTTTGTGATCTGTATTTCCATTTTAGTAATACATCTCTTCATACCTTTTGCTCATTTATAATTATATTGCTTTTTGTTTACTCTTGAGCTTTGAGATGTCTTTATAGTCTTACGTACTAGTTCTTTGCTTGAATAACTAGATTGCAAATATTTTTCTCTTAGTTTGTACATCATCTTTTTATCCTCTTAACAAATTCTTTTGCAAAGCCAGTGTTGTTAATTTTGATGAAATCAAAATGATTATTTTTTCTGGATCAAGCTTTTGGTGTCAAGTCCAAGAACTCTTTGCTTAGATCCTGAAGATCTTCCTCTATGTTTTTTTTTCCTTACTAAAAGTTTTATAGTTTCACACTTTACATCTAAGTTCATGAACTAGTGCAGTTAATTCTCTTATGGGGTGAAAACATAGGCCAAGTTTCATTTTTTTGTTATGGATGTCCACTAGCTTCAGCACAGTTTGCTGAAAAGTCTATCCTTCCTCCATTGAATTGCTTTGGCATCTTTTTAAAAAATTATATAGGTACATTTTTGTGAGTCTATTTCTGGGTTTTTATTATATGTCACTGATGTACTAATTCCTCTACTAATACCACACAGTCTTGGTTAAAGTAGCTATGTAAAATGTCTTGAAATTGGGTATAGCAATTCCTCCAAATTTATTTTTTTTAATATGTTTACTATAGTTCCTTTGCCTTTCCATAAAATCTGTGCAATAATCCTAGTTTGTTTTTGTTTTTGTTTTATTTTGTTTTGTTTTTTCGTTGCATTGGGTCTTGGTTGCTGTCTGCAGGCTTTCTCTAGTTGCGGTAAGCCTCTGTGGTGCATGGGCTTTGCATTATGGTGGCTTCTCTTTTTTCAGAGCACGGCTCTAGATGCACAGGCTTCAGTAGTTGCAGCACTGGCTCAGTAGTTGTGGCACACGGGCCTAGCTGCTCCAAGGTATGTGGGATCTTCCCGGACCAGGGCTCGAACACATGTCCCCTGCACTAGCAGGCAGATTCTTAACCACTGTGCAACCAGGGAAGTCCCAATCCTGTTTATATTAACAACAAATCTTAGTGGGATTTTGGTAGAGATTTTGTTAAACCTGTATATCAGTTTGGGGAGAACTGACATCTTTATTATATTGAGTTTTCCCATCCATGAGCACAGTATGGCTCTCCATTTATGTAGTTCTTCTTTGACTCCTTTCATCAGTATTTTGTAACTTTAGGCACTCAGATTCTGTATGTGTTTTTCCATTTATACCTAAGTACTTCATTTTATTTTGAGCAGTTGTAAATTTTTTTGTTTCTACCTTTTTATTGTTAGTATAAAGAAATGCTATATTGATTTTTGTGTGATGATCTTGTATATTATAATCATACTCAACTCACTTATTAGTTACAGATTATTATAGGTTCCTTGGAGTTTTCTATGTAGGCAATCATTTCATCTACAAATAGGTCAGCTTTATTAATTCATTTCTAATCAGTTTACCTGTTATTTCCTTTCCTTGCCTCGTTGTATGACAACAACTTCTACCAATTGTTGGATAAAGGTAGTGATGGTGGCCTTTTTTGCCTTGTTCTTGATCTTAGATGAAAAACATTGTCATTCATAATTACAGTTTTTATTAGTTGTAGGTTTTTGGTAGATGTTCTTCAAGTAGAAGTCCTTTCCTCTACCCCATTCCTAGTTGCCTGAGAGTTTTTATCATGAAGAGTTGTTGTACGTTGTCTAATGTTATTTTGTAATTAGTTGATAAGATCGTGTGGTTTTTCTTCTTTAGCCTGCTGGTATAGTGAATTGCATTAATTGATATTTGAATGTTGAACCAGACTTACATAGCTGGAATGAATTCCAGTTGATCAGACTCAGGAGTTACTTTTATTCATTTCTAGATTAGATTTGCTAATATTTTGTTGAAGATGTTTACATCTAAGTTCACCATATGTAGAATTTATGGTTGACATTCCCTTTTATCGGTGCTTGAAAAATGGCCTCCATAGTTTCAGATGAGAAATCTGACTTAATCAATTTGAGTTGCATCCCTCTATACATCTATTTAGGCATCCGAGAGATGAGATGGAAACCCCATCCATCCTTTAGATTTAGAGACTGATGGTGCCAAACATGCACCAAGAAGGCAAAAAAATGTTTATTCCTCTCATAATGACACTTTCCGGAAAGAGCATAGCTTCCCAAGCAAATCCAGATATCACTTGAGGTAGCAGGGAAAGGAGACTGACTTAGATTTTATTGTAGTTACAGGCGTCAACTTAGGTGCCAGTTCCTGCATGTAGCAGGGGAGTGGAAACTCTGCCCCTTGTTGGAACCCCCCATCCCCCACAGACCTACATCACAGTTAAGAGAGGGAAGCAGAATGCCAACCAGCCCCACCTTCCACCACATTGTTTCACCTTATCGATGGCAAAAAAGATGGAGCTCAGCACTTCACTGGGCCTCACTCACATGTTGGCGATTTCAAAGAAACAATGGGAAGCAGAATACTAACTAGCAATACCTGACACCCTAGATTGCCTTATTTCAAGCAGTTTCCTTTGTCAGAAATCTCTCTCCCTTTATATTCACCTGGACCGCTTTACTTATTACCACCAATGTCTTCTTTGAATTTTCGAGTTGAGAAAATTACTGTCTTGAGAGTCTCATAGCATTTGTAGCTTAGGATGCAATTGTTTTCCTTTTTGTGTGGTTGTTCTTTCATAGACTATAAATTTCTCAAGAATAGTTTCTCTAACCGTAGCCCATACTAAGTCCTCACTATTGAACTAAACTGAATGGTTATAAACATTATATAAAGTTTGCTATTTTTAAGTTGTATAAAATAAGCTTATGTAAATTAGAAAAACTAAGATGTGGGGTAAAAATAGGTGGTATTAACATAACCATTTCCCCTTTATTAGTTTATCCCTGAGTATGAACCAAATATCACCAAATGAGGAGATTCTTCCCTGTCCCTTTCTCAGAAGAGCAAGTGCAGGACAATACAGTCTGGAGCAGATTATGAATGTTATTTTAGAGCAAACTTGAGGGGAAATGAGGAAAGTTATGGGAATAAAAATCAAAGGAGGTATATTTTTTGGTAGCGGTCTCTAGGAATGGAAAATTAAACATATTTTATAAATCTTTTGTAAAAAATCTGTTTTCAGTTAAATTGTTCTTATATTACTCCTCAAATTCACTCCTCTGCAACTATTTTTATTTCTAACCAAAAAAAAGTCATATGTGACTAAAAGAACTTGGTGTCAACCCTTCGACAAAGTCAGATCATTACAATTCTTTTACACTGAGGAATTCATGTTGCTGCCAATTTCTTGGATCTGAGATTCAAAGGCAGAAATATAAAACTGCTGCTGCATTTGACTGGATTGCAAACTAAGCAGCACCGTTAGCATGGATGTCAGAAAGAAACTTTAAAGTTCTGGAGGAAAAAAGGCATCCCTTCAGGGGTTGCTCCAGGAACTTAGTCTGGGATCTGCTGAGCATCAGCAACGGAAAGAACTTGTGCTTTGTTGTTGTAGGGAAATTATGGGGAAAGTCTCGAATCCCGACTCCCCTACTGACCAGTGTGCAGTTGATCGTGATTATAAATTCTCAGCCTTAGTGTCCTCCACAGGATTAGGAGGGTACTTTGCCAATTTGATTCCCTATGCTTTCAGCTAGTATCTACAGGACATGGCTTGAACATGGCTTAATCAAATTATTAGTGTTTGTTTATGCATTATGAATATTTACTGCTTAGTAATGTACATTTTCATTTTGTGTGTTTGCTTTGTGAGAGTATATATATGTATATGTGTATATATATAAACTTGTAATATATATTATATATATATTAACTTAGCTCTTTTTCTGAAATCGTGTTTTCTACATCTGTTTGACAACATGGTGGATATTGTGACCACAAAACATGATGACTTGATTTGGTTAATTAAAATATTGGTTTCTTATTTTCTCTGTTGTTTGCTACTTCTGATAAATAGGGAAAAAACTAAAAGATGTTTAATTTTTTAAGTGCAGCAGCTTGCAGTGCCATTTGTAACAATTAAATATATCTAATAGTAAATCCCAATAATAAATTTGAAATTAGAGTCTACATAAACTATCCTTTTAAATTTAATATGCCAAGCATTTTAATTTCATGAGTAAATCGAGTATATGCGATGTAATTTTTATATTTCTAATCTAACAAAATGACTAAATCTACAAAAGAAATTAAGATATATTACATTTTTTTTCTATTTCAACCCAGTTCTTTAGAAATGTAATTTCTCCACAAATTCAGAATTTCCACCTGTGTTGGTGGTTAAACTCTAAGTGAGCCTTGTGTTTGGAGAGACTCCTCAGTAAAGTGTTATGTTGGTCGGTGTGGGGGCTGGATTTCAGGGAACAGACAGGTTTGGGAGGGTACTCTGCCACCTTGCTGAGTGCCTACACCTGCAGCTAGTACCTACAGGGCATGACTTCAGCATTGATTGTCAAATTATTTGTGTTCATCTATGCATTATGAATACATACTGTTTAGCAATGTACATGTTTTGTTTTGTGGGTTTGCTTTGTTTGTGTGAGGGGTATAGTCTCTAGAAGTTACACAGAAATAGGTGCTAAATATGTTTTCTTAGCATTTCTGTTAAGAGCAATTACATGGCAACTTACAGATATATCAATATAGATGAGTACACAAAATGCATACTTGAAAATTGTGCTCCCTGTACTGTATACAGAAGCACAAGCATAATGTGTGCATGTGAAATTTACATGATGTTACACATCAATGTTATCTCAATAAAAAATAAATTTAAAAAACAAGCTATTAAGATGATAACTGAGGGTAGAATAATATAAGATAATAAATGATAGTTAGACAACTTCCCATAGTTTGGGAAAGGTCTTCGTCAAGTTTAACATAGCATTAAGACTTTTTGAGACAGAAAGCTAGTAGCCAAGGCACTGAGGTGAGAAAAGAATGGACAAAGATGAGAAACTGAAAGAAGGCCACAGTGGCCAGAACATACATGGAAGAGAGAGTAGAAAGAAACAAATTTGAAAGGTGTGAAGGGGCCAGATTATGTACAACCTGATAGGCCAGGGTGAGGAATTTGTATTTGTAATTGGGTGACATCATACAAGTGGATGTTATGGAAAAAAATTTTAAAGAAAATAATATTGTCCAATTCAAAATCTAAAAAGATTACTCTGATGCTATGTTTAAAAAAGGATTTAAATGAAGGCAAGATTTAAAGATGAGACTGGTTAGGAGGAAAGATATAATTTAAGTAGTATGGATTCAGATATTCACAGTATATGCAGCAATATGGATGGACCTAGAGATTATCATGCTAAGTGAAGTAAGTCAGACAGAGAAAGACAAATATCATATGATATCACTTATATGTGGAATCTTAAAAAAAAATGATGAAAAAATGAACTTATTTATGAAACAGAAACAGACTCACAGACTTCAAAAACAAACGTATGGTTACCAAAGGGGAGGGATAAATTAGGAGTTTGTGATTAACATATACACACTATTATATATACAACAGATAATCAACAAGGACCTACCGTATAGCACAGGGAACTCTACTAAATATTCTGTAATAAACCATACGGGAAAAGAATCTGAAAAAGAATAGATATATGTATACATAAAACTGAATCACTTAGCTGTACACCTGAAACTAACACAACATTGTAGATCAACTATACTCCATTATAAAATAAAAATTAAATTTAAAAATTTTAAAAATAAAAAAACAAATAATCATAGTGTAGATAGAGAAAAATAAATAAGCATGAGATACATTTAGAAGGTAGAAACAATAGGAATGGCAGATTGATTGACTTGGGAGACTGAGGAAGACACAAGTTGCCAGTGTGAGCATCTTGGTGGGTGGTTTTAACAATTACTGAAACAAGGAAATCCCAGAAGAGGATCTGGTTTCTTGAATGAAATCAAGAGTTCCTTTTGGAAAATATTGTTTGATATATCTATGAAGCATCCATTTGGAAATGTCAAGTGGTCCAGTAACTATATGAATCTAAAGGTCAGGGGAGAACTGTACAGCAACAAAGATATTATGAGTTATCACCATCAACATGAACTGCAACCTCAGTTCCCACTCCTTGTAGATAAGAGTCAAATCTGAAATATATGAATTTTTCATGTGCTGATTGAGGAAAAGTCAGATGATGAGTACCACTCCTCAAGATAATCACAATGGATTCCCTTCCGGCATTGTACTCTCAAAAAGTTCTCAAGTTAGAAGTCTGTTCCTAATATCTTAACACTCTCTACACTAACACTCGTATTCATAGAATGAAATAACTAATAGCAAATTCAAAGAAGATCCAACAACTCTGGCTGACATCTCTATTTATCAGCTACATTGACTTTAGAGTAATATAAAGTCACATGCAGTGCTAAACTTAATAAAAGCCCAATTCTTAGATCAATATTTAACTACTGGATTTAGTCACCAGCTACCAGAGTGATATTACATATTTACGAGAAGGACATCCCTTACCTTTATAAACCTGTCTTGCCACATGACTAAGAGTGAGACCGTGTTACATGAAACCAGTATGTTTGAAACATCTGAGTCAGCAGTATCACTGTTTTGATAATTCTTGCATCAGTCATCATTCTACTTCCAGAACTTTGTACAGTGTCTGACACATAGTAACACATCATTGTTGAATAAATGCATAAAGGTCCCCTAAATTCATGAATAGCAAAATTTAGATCTAAAACTAGCAAGTTAACTAGGAACTTTGTATTACTCTACACTTGCTTCTCCTATTTTTTTTT
The DNA here is from genome assembly GCF_030028045.1 of Hippopotamus amphibius kiboko. NCBI lineage: Eukaryota > Metazoa > Chordata > Mammalia > Artiodactyla > Hippopotamidae > Hippopotamus > Hippopotamus amphibius. Next base: position 75,384,243 of record NC_080187.1, read on the forward strand.
TCTTTTCGTTCTCTCTTGAGCTGAATGAAAACTACTACTCTCACAGTTTGTTGCTTTTGTTTCCACAAAAACACACTTGCTGCTTACTGTAGGAATAACAGAAAAATAAGCCTCCACGTGTTTGCACTTTTTTCCAGTTTTCTTCTTGTAATTGAGTTCTAGTTTCATACTGTTGTGGTTGGAAAAGATTCTTGATAATGATTCAATCTTCTTAAATTTTAGACACTTGTTTTGTGCCCTATCATATACTTCATCCTGGAGAATTTCTATGTGCACTTGAAAAGAATGTGCATTTTGCTGTTTGGGGGTAAAATGTTCAGTATATATGCTAAGTGAAATAAGCTAGACAGAGAAAGACAAATACCTTGTGATTTCACTGATACGTAGAATCTAAAAACACAAAACAAAGAACAAACAAAAAACAAAACAGAGACAGACTCATAGAGACAGAGAACAAACCCGTGGTTGCCAGAGGGAAGAGAGGGTGGGGAGTTAATGAAATAGTTGAAGGGGATAGAGAGGTGCAAACATTAGTCACAAAATAAATGTCATGGGGATGTAATATACAGCATTGGGAAGATAGCAGATAATGTTGTAATAACTTTGTATGGTGACAGATGGTTACTACACTTATTGTGGTGATCAATTCATAATGTATATAAATCTCAAATCACTGTGTCGTTCATCTGAAGCTAATATAATATATATAATATTGTATGTCAGCTATACCTCAGTAAAAAAGGAAAAGGAAAAACAAATAACAGAAAAATTACTATGTGTCAGACATTGCTCTAATTACTTTAACTGTATTCTATGATTTCTTCCAGAGTCCTTGGAGGTAGCTGTCATTGATCATCTGCATCTTATCAAGCATAAGTCACATCGATAATAAATCTGTAGAGTTAGGATGGCAATATCTCCTATTTCTTCTTTTCTGTAGGATCTTACAGGGATTTTATTTTTAACTTTCAGCTTTGTTTCTGAGCGGGTCACCCCTGTGTCTCCCTAGCTCACTGGTCAGCCCATGAGTTTGGCAGACGTTGTGCTCAAAAATCTTGAACTTGATGATTAATCTGTGTATGGACTGGGGAGGGCATTCAAAGATCAGCCAATTCCCACATCTCCTTTCATACTCAATTTCCACTTGGCTGCCTCATGTGCCTGGTTTCCAAGACAGTCAGTGATACATGGAGAGTTTATCTACTAGTCTGTGTCTCCTAATAAAGTTCTAGCTGTTCTACCATTCACCCCAACCAGGACCACAGTCTCAGGCTATCAAAGATGTTCTCCTTCATTTGTCTCCTACTGCATTCACCGCTTTCATCTGCAAAGTCTTGTGTTTTCACATTCTACACAAAACTGAGTCCACATCCCCTGTCAGCACAGCTGCAACTTTATGCAGACAGCCCCACGCTGATAAATTAACACTTCTCCCCAACTGAGTGGGAGTAGGTAAGGAAGAGAGCAACGGGCAAAAAAGGCTAAAGACTCCCATTTTTCTTGTCTGGAACTGTAGCAACTTTTCGAGAACTAACAATTTTCAGATTCTCACCTGCCTTTGATCGTTTTCCCAGTGTCCAGATTTTGGGGGGTAGGGAAATTGTGTGCAGTGTTCTGTGTGTGTGTGTGTGTGTGTGTGTGTGTGTGTACAGGTACAGGACCAGCAACCTATTCACTCTGCATAGATGGGAGTCCTACTTTGATGTTTACTATTTTTTAAATATACCTGAAAGATCCACATAGCATCTTTATATAAAGCAGTCCTTGCATTTCCTCTCAAAGTGAAAAGTCCTGTATTAGCATTTTTTAAAAATCTCATTTCAAATGAGTAAAAATTCTCCCAAGGGAAAAACACTGTATGTTTTGATCAATTTAGCAAAACACAAAACAGATTTGTCATGTTTAAACCACATTTTTAGTCATCTTTCTACTCAGTGATCTTAAATATAGCTACTAAGTTATTATCTATCCTGACAGTTTTCCATAGTTGTACAATATTATTCATTCTCTCAGACAATAGGATTTAAATAGAATAAATTCATTCTTATGAAAAAGGTCACAATTTGACAATTTCGAATTACATTCAACATCATTAATTTTAATTCCACTAATTCTGTATTTATGACCGAGTTAAGGCCATCCAGTTATAAGAATGCATTATCAACTTAACAAAGAGTATTTTTAATCAGAAGGGAAATATTTTACTCCATAAAAGAATAAATTATTTGAACCCCATGAATACCTTAGAGCAACTAATTATATATACTTCATATGCTAATTATAAATAATCTTTAATGATTCATTAAAGCTGGTTTTTAGGCAGCTTAATGGGCAACATTTTATTGCCCCCAACATAATTACTCTTTAAAGCTGAACACAAAGAAGTTATTTTGTTATAAACTCTACCAAAAAAAAAGAATTATTAGATATATTGTTGATATTTACATCACGTCTATAACAAAGACAATCACTGAGTTCTCAAAACACTACGTCAACTCTAAGCAGATTGGTGTTCAAAATTAACTCCCTCTATTCTCAGAGTATCTATGCATGTATCTCATAATTAATTATATCCAATGAGTAACAGGGCCAAACACCCAGAAAGCATTCAATACTTATTGAATGAATGAAAAAACTCTCTAAACTTTTTTTCTTCATATTCAGAATGGCTATAATATCAATCTGAATATTCAATGCAGTTACTCTTGAGTAGTTGAAAGTAAGAAGTTTAATGTGTCACGCATACTGTGAACTAGGTCCTGAACTGGGGTATAAGTTCTCATTATTTCTTCATAATAATCTTATGAAACATCCATTATTACCTCTCTTATATACAGAAAATTTCAACATTCACCTTTGACATAGAGCTAATGCATACTGAAGCCAGATATTCTACTCCATTTGCTACATTCAAATGCCTGTGAACTCTGTATAATGCTTCCGCTCTGGAAAATTCCAAGACAAATCACTTAGAAAAGTCAGACACTATATAAATATAATTTACTATTACTTGACAAGAGTCAAGAAATCCTAAGAAACCTATGAAGATTTACCCAAAATAAGTCTGCTGTACAATTATTATTTCCTCCTTTGATATTTTTCACACACTTGGACACTTGAATAAAGTATTTATATATGTTAATAAGATTTTTTTAAAATGTGAGTTGGGTAATATTATTAGGTGAATTCATAAATGCCTTTGTAGCCATAAATAACATTGAATAAAACTTTGATTTCAACCTTGGGATAAATTTCCAGTGGACCATTACAAATTTGTGGTCTTGTCCTCACCTGTCAAAATATCATTTTTATCTCATGCATAAGATGAAAACATAAGAGTATACTTATCATATTCTCATAAGATAACAAAGCAGGTAGAGAGCAAATAATATAGGGGCACAACCAAGATTTGATACGACAGTGAGCAACTAAATTCCTAGGGTAATATGAAGACAATAAAATGTACACTTACTCTTTTAAGCTCAAAAATCACCAACATAAGTTTATGGAGGAAGAAAAAATACTTGGCATGAATTAATGTAAAAATATATGTGACTGCAAGTTTATAATGAGCTAGAGGTGTCAATGGTTTCTTTCAATAGCTAGCCAATCTTAGGAGTTTAAATAAAGGAATAATCTCTCTATGGTGTAGCTGAGAAAAATGTTAGATAAAAGAGGAGCCATGCAAGTTACTTTGCAAATATCCAAAGGATTTTCTTATGAAAGATAGATTAATCTTACTCTATTGTGGATCCAAAGAGAACTAGAAACAGAAGTGGAAACATAAGCAGCAGATTTTGAATTAAGAAGAAAAAGAGACAACTTAGAGCTGAGAAAGAACAGAATGTGTTACATTTAGAGACAGGGACCTCTCTGTCATATCTCAGCAGAAAGAATGTGTGTGGTAGGTAAGGAGGAGTTGGAATTACTAAGCATGTTTTATTGGATTTTTAAAAAAGTGGTAAATATCAATAGTGGCAATGACCATGAGTTATCCCCAACTGTGTTTAGAATTACACTGGTCTCCTATTTTGTGAAATCCATGCAAACGATTTCCATAAGTATATGATTAGAGATATGTGAAGAGAATGTTCAAGTCTCTTATGTCATGAAAACCTTCTCTCCCAAATCTTGCATCTAACTCTTAATATCACTCTGTTATTTTCCTTCTTTTCTTGGTCAAGCTTCTTGAAAGCAGTTTAATCTCACTGACTCTAGACACCTTCCATTCAGTCCTCATCCCCTTCAGTTCTGGCTTCTGTCTCATCACTACATTGAAACTACTCAAACAAAAATCACGCTAATTTCTATATGAATGCATTTCAGTTCATGTCTCATTGGACCAATCTATTGACTTTGGAAATGCTAACCACTCATTCCTAAAATGCCTTACTCCCCTGGAATCTCTGAGACTAAAGATAACTCTTGCCATCCAAACTCCTACTGGCTAAACTCAAGAACCAAATAGATTCAGATGGTGAAGAATTCTTTTTTTCTGATTTTATCTGTACTCCTCTGACTCCTCATCCTCATTTTTTTCATGCTTTCATCCACCTCTTTCCATTTCCCATTTTTCAGATTTTCCCCTTACTCTACTGTTACTTTCAAGACTTCACCTATTTTTATGGTTTCAAACATCACCTAAAAAATAACAACTCCCCAAACTACATTCCTAGTATTAGCCTTTCCACTGAGTTCCTATGTTATGTGTACTTCTCACTGCTCACTTGAATTGTGGGACATCCCCAGAAACTTCAAACCCAGCTTGTCCGGAATTGAACACGTTTAACTCTCTCCTCCAAATTTTATGTTACTACCAAATGTAAAATAGATAGCTAGTGGGAAGCTGCTGCATAACACAGGGAGATCAACTCAATGATTGATGATGATTTAGAGCAGTGGGGTAGGGAGGGTAGGAAAGAGTCATGGGAGGGAGGGGATAAGGGGATAAAAGTATAAATACAGCTGATTCACTTTGTTGTACAGCAAAAACTGGCACAACAGTGTAAAGCAATTTTACTCCAATAAAGAGCTTTAAAAAAAACTAATCAGCTACTTTCAACATAAGCATTTGCAAACAAAATAAGTAAATAAAATTAAAAACAATTAATAAAAAAATTTGTGTGTTTACTTCTTAGTCATGGGTCTTATTATCAATCTAGTCATCCACATCATAAAACCAGTTGTTTTTCTAGATTTCTCTATTCTTCTCACATCCAACAAATGACTGAAATTTTCTCAATAAAAGTAAGTTCTAGTTAAGCCTCATATTGATGATTACAGGGAGTCTGTTTCTCACTCCCAGTCTGACCTTCCTGTGAATGTAGGCTTAATCTTCCCCCAGTTAAATGTCAAGCCACAGATTAAAATGCTTTAATAGCTCTCTCTCGTGTGGATAACCAATGTCAAGAGCAGAGCTAGCAAAGTTAGATGTTCACTTGGGTCAGATAAAAATAAAGCTGGATGAGTAAATGCATATGTAAACTTTGTGTGAGGAGCGGCCACAACAGAGAATGCATCCCATGAGTAGAAGCCTTCTCATCTTCAGGGGCTTACTGCCATGAGAAAATGAAGAATTGGTGCTACCATAAAAGCATCGGCAAGAGAAGTCAAATGTCTGACTTTAATATAAAATCTCTAATTTTTAATATTGGTTCCATGTGGACCAGATATAGACTATCTGTAGAATTTGGTTGACACTAAATCTGCAGAATCTGCTTCCTGCTCTGTTCAATCTCCTTATCTCTGCATACAGGATCTTTTATATCCTAACTTCTATTAACTTTAGACCCTATCTTCCAGGTCAGGCTCTAGCAATAACCAATTTCTTTAATTTCTTTATACATACTGTGCTGGTGTTATGTCTTTGCAACTCTGCTCATGGTGCCTGCACTGCCTAGAAATCTTAACCAACATTTGGATAACTCCATGCATCCTATCAAAACAAAATATATCTTTTATATCCACACAAAGTTACCCAAAGTCCTCAATTGGAACAAGTCTTTCCTCTGTTTCCTATGCCACATCGCTCTCACTTCTAGTACAGAACATATAATATGATTTTCAACGTGTGTTTACCTGAATATCTGTCTTACAGGATGGTGATCTCCTTGAAGATAAGAATCAGTTCTTAGTCATGTTACATTTCCATCACCTGAAATAATAATAAAGGGTAGGGATGTAATAAATATTTGTCAAACTCTTGAGCTGACTCTCAGATCCTTTAATCTGTCCAAATTCCAAATGTTTTTCATAGTTTTTATAGAAATTAAATTCTGGTGTCTCATACTTGCCTTTTCTTTGCCTTAGTAAGATGCCATAAGGATTAGAAGGTTGTGTGTGTTGAGGTTGTTTCAAAATTTCAAGGCAAATTCATTCCACCTGTCAGCAAAGCGCAGCATTGACTCTATCAATTGGCCACCCCTCTTTAGTGTGTCCTTTCTCTCATCTCTCATCTCTTCCTTCCCTCTTGCCTAATTTTTTTTTTTTTTTTAGTTTTTGATTTCTGGTTATGACTCTTCACATGGAATAATTTTCCCCCTACTTCTCTGAAGAGTTACTCTTCTCCATCTTTAAGTGACAAAGTTTCAGTTCTTATGGCAAGTTTTCTTTGAATCATCTCTGTACACTTTTAAAGGAGAATGTTTATGCTGCTGTCTGTTTTAACTTCCCCAGAGCTTCTTCTCTATGTACATGTGCTCAATACCACACTTAGCTTGTATGATAAATGGGAAGAATAAGCCTAACATTTAATGGTAGCATATAGGATGTCACTAGCCCACGAGTGCTAAAAACTACATTATTTACTTGCGCTTTCCAGAAAGAAGAAACACACATACTGTAGATTTGTGAAGCCCAATCATGCTTTGATCATTACCATATGTTTTTGTTGTTTTAACTTACCTATGTGTTGAGAAGCTATCGGAATCACTTTCTGACCTTCTCACCAGTTTTATTTTGACTGTATTATTACAATTATTATTCTTAAAGTAGTTCAACCAAATTGCAAGATAATCTGTGCATTGAATATTGTCTCTACTTGTCCCAGTATACGTTTCAAAGCTGTTTTGGTAAAGCAGTTTAATAGGAGAGAAAGATTCAGATAACTTAGTTTGTTTCTACTGTTTTCAAGGTACTATTCTCTGCATTTACTTAATTGCATATTAAAGCTGAAAATTTGACATTAACTCATTTTACACATGAATAAAAAGATGCTGAGAATGATTGAGTAATTCCCCAAAGCTATACAACTAGCAAATGGTCAAGTCAGGATTCTAAATCAAGTCTGTCTTACCACACGTATACTCAGCACCTGCGCAGTATACACCATGGTGCAGAAGTAGAGCCAAAGAAGAAGGGGAAGAAGAAGAAGAAGCAGCAGCAACAGCACAAAGGGAAGGAAAGAAGAGATATCTGCCCTGGAAGTAATTTCAGAAGACATGACATTAAACGTACCTCTCTACTCTTAGTTTTGTATGTAAACATGCTTACTGACAAGTGGTTGAGTCACACTTTTGGATGATAACTTGCTGTAGGAAGAAAGTGATATACAATCAAAGAAAAAGCCTAGAAACCCTGAGGAACACGCAGAATCAGTATCTGAGTAAACAAATTGTACCCCATTTCCAATCTCTTGAATTGACAGTGCTTGTGATGGGGGCAATGCCTCACCATCAGCAGTGCTGTAATTTTCTCCCTTAGTACCAAGCACACTGTATCCTCATTATTTATTTACAAGTTAGCCTGTGTCTTTTAGAATATCAAGAGTAAAGATAGTGCACAAATCTATGTCTTCAAGGCTTGGTTGAGTGCTTACTACATAGCCCAAATGGATGGATAAATAAATAAATAAATAAATAAATAAATAAATAAATAAATAAAGTATTCATTAAATTTTATTATCAGTCTTCTCTACTTTGAAAGTCACTAAGAAACTCAAGTATCCTTATAAAGAGAGCTCAGAATTTAGTGGTTGTTCATCGAAGTAAGATAAACTTTAAACAGAAGCACAACATAGATAAGTATGAGTCTTGGTGTCGTGGAGATGAGTAAGAGAACAGGTATGAGTACATTGAAGAATAAAATAATATTAAAGACTGTTTTAAAACTATAAACATCTATAATCTCACTTTCTAAACACTATTTACACTTCAGTCAAAGAAAGACACACTCTTCTTGTCATTCCTATTAGCTCTTGGTGTTACTGCTGATAACCCTCGATTGAGTCTGCACAGTTAACAGAAACTATCAAATGTAGAATATGCAATTAAAATTAAAAGGAAATTAAACCTCCAAAAGGCCAGAAGGGTGGGAATAATGAAAGAGTCTCTGAAATTTGTTGAGAGGTGATGATGTCCAAGAAGTTAGCGAGAGGAGCGTTCAGCAAGAACGTGATTAGCAGTAAGTGAGCACCATGGAACACTGAGAACCAGGCAATAGCTGAGGCACGGAAGCAGAAAGGACCCAACAGGAAGGTATTGCCCATAGAAATACAGACAATAGAAGAGAGATGTCTTTGACATTTTTGAAATGATGGTAAATACATAAGAGCACAAAATCTGTGCAGGACAACTGACGAGGTGTCTATCACACGGGGGTCACCAATCTAAGGTGTTTTAAACCTTTTCCCCAACTAGACTGCCAACCCTTGGCAGTAAATACAAGCTTTGCTGCCAAGTTGGAGAAAGAGCTGGGACTATATTTGAGGATTAAGTAACCTGAACTGTAAAAGTTGGAAGAAAACTGGATCAGGAAAGAGAGCAGGTCATTTTCCTAAGGCCTCCTCCCTAACACACAATTCTTGAACAGTCTGGTCCTACCTATATATATACACCAGTTTGACTCCCTCAAATGGATGAGCAATAGCATATTAATTCAATTAAAGAAGCAAAGCGACTTTCTTTTTCTGAGACTTCATTTAAAAATTAAATTGAACTATGAAAATACTCAGATTGTATGTTCTGTGTCAACAGAGACTATGGATGTCACTAAATACACTATTAATTGAATTTTAAAATGATTCTTTAAATCGCAGTATTAAAACAATATAAAAAATCAGTACTTCCATAGTCCTCATTTTTAAATGTCATTTAAAATCAACTTTATCAACTTTTTTTCATAAAATTGTATTTGGTGACATACCTCCATCTTTGTAGGAACCTCAAAATGTTAATGGAATTTGTAATGACTAATTTCTTGGATGAAATGTGCTCTCTTAAAGGATGTGGCTCATTACCTCATAGCTATCATATGGGATAGCAACTGACAGATAGAGGTTTGCACTTTGATGATTCCAGTTACTTTCAGTGGGTCCCACTAGCCCAAGAAATTTTGAAGCAAATGTGGAGCAAAACAAGTATTTTGCACTTTGCACCTTTCAACACGTATCTACAAGAGAATTGTTCACTTTTTTAAAGAAAAACCAGGCTGGTAATATCCTAAGCCACATAGAAAGGTGTTTACTATCAGCCACAAATTTCCTGAAATGATTACTGTCATGTATTTAAATTAATGTTTATGATATGGAACCTTGTTTGAATTTTTCAATGCCAACAGTCTTAACTATTGAATCAGAAAAAAAGCCATAGAAAAGAATATTAGAGAATAAGGCCCTTCCTCTTGATTTCTTAAAGTTTAACTTTCTTAATATAAAATTAAAAACACAAAACATTTATTCACTTTTTATACATGTGAATGATTCAAATGACAATCTTTCCACACACTAAAAAATTTAAATATATTTTAAATTATCAAAGTAATATCCTCATGGTGACTAGTGGACCAATGTAAAAATATATATAAATATTTTAAAAACCTCTCCTCCAACGTCTTCCATGCCTAAACTCTGGAGATAAGCAGTTATAGAAACCTGGTATTTATCCATGAACATGTAAATTTATGCACCCTTATTTTAGATAGAGACTGGTTGAGAGGATATGATGTTGCTTGTTTGCTTTGCAATTATCAGTTCATGCCCTCTGTATTAATCTAAACTTTTTTTTCTCACTTAACACCTCACAGGATTAACAGTATGTCATAGAGTTCTTTCTTCCTAAACTTACACTTTATTTTAAATCTGTCTATATTAAATGGTAAACAAACACCAAAATTTACCAACTTTTCTGAAAATCTACTGGAATATAGTCGACCCATGAACAATGCAGGGATTAGGGATACAAACCCTCTTTGCAGTTGAAAATCTGATGGTAACTTTACAGACAGCCCTCTGTATCTGCCCTTCCACATCCAAGGATTCAACCAACCTTGCAACCTGTAGTTCTGTAATCCATATTTACTGAAAAAAAATCTGTGTATAAGTGGACCATTGCAGTTCCAACCCATGTTGTTCAAGGGGTCAACTGTGAAAGAAAACACATCCCCAAAGTATAGCCTCCTCACTGTCTCCACAAGTAATCACAAAATTAAAAAAATTTTTCAGAAAAATATCTAACTCATAAATAAGCTTTAATGTTCTATTATTTTCATTAATATTATTAATATTAATTTTTACTAAGTGCTTTCAATAAACCTATCACTACATTTTCCCATTTACATATATAATCTCATTTAATAGGCCTTATAACAATTCTAATATTTAAGAAATACTATAATGTCCATTGTAGAGACAGATTAAGAATTTGCTGCCATGGTCTAAATTCCACAGACCTTATAATTAATATTATTTCAATAACACTCAAATGCTGATATTATGGTATAAATTAGTGTATCCTCTTACACCTGCATGCCATTTTAATTCACTCCAGAGAAAATTCTTAATAATTGTGATGCAAAAACTTTTCAGATATTATCATCATTGAGGACCAGTAATCAAATTATTGTGGTCATTCAGCCAGCCAGTTGTCCAGTTAAGTATCCTTAGGACCTGCTTACTAGGAAAATTTCTGCCTTTGTGGGGATTTCCAAATAAGATTACCCTGAAAAATGTATTCAAGTGCAATTAATTTACTTGGCATATAAGTGTAGAAACTCAGGTAGGAGATTGGGTAAATGAGACAGGGAAGGGAAGACAGCCAAAAAAGCATGTGCATATATCAAGCATACCTAGGGAAACAATAGCTTAATCCCACTGGTGTTGGTTCACAAACTGGCCTTGTACACAGAGGGCAAGGAGAGACCAAAGAAAGAGGCAGATTGGTAGTTGGCAGGTTTAATAAGCAAGGAAACTCACATAGGAGGCTTGTCTTGGGGGGCCACAAGACAAGTAGATATCCCGCCAGAATCTTAAAAAGTTCATATAGAAGTTTTAACAAGGTTCAATCATATACACTGTGCAATTGGTCTCAATAACACAGGGCTTTCTCTAGGCTGCATCCTTGAAAACAGTTTCCACTATGGGAACGATGGGCAGAATGTACATTCCAAGGACAGGGGAGGGCATGAGGAACATCCAATTGCCTGGGTCCCATTCATGGGTCAACCTGTGGTCATATGCTAAGGGTGACCTCCTACAACAGCTGGGAAATTCTGGGAGCCACTATATGACATTCACTTTGGAGTTATCCCATCAGAGAGGAAAGAGAACTGGGATATTCACATACAAGCCACCATTAGTTGGGGACCCCAAGAAGGAGAGGAGGCATTAATCTCCTGACACTGCCAATCTTCCAGGCAGGCTAAGAAGGTTCCAATGGCAGACAAAGACTTTAGGGGAAAAAAAAAAAAGCTGATGCTAGCAGTAATAAATCTGGCCTCTGTCCATTAATATGGAAAGGGCACCGGTAAAATCTGCCCTAATATGCTATCTCTTCCAGGTTATCTCCCAGCAGATGTTAACCAGGCAGTTTTGCCCTTCAGTTGCTGCAATTTATAGATTTCCAACTCAAAGTTGCATATTCTAACCCCTCTAATATTTATCTTAAACATTAGTTTTGCTTAATATCATGAAACAATTTCATCAACAGCAAAATGAGCAGCCTACTTGCTGATTTTTCATGTTTTGTAGTAAATATGTTTTTATCTTAATTATGCTCTTCTATGAAGTGTTTCATGTAATCTAGTATGAATTTTGTTTACATGATATGTCAAGAGACAGACAAAAAGAAATATATGTGAAGAGGCATACATTACATTTAGAGCACTTCATTAGCAAGTTAAATGTGAAGGAATATGAAATTCAGGAACTTCATTATCAACAACAACAAAAAGAGGAACATTGGGTCTGTGTATATGAGTCAAACATTGTCCCTGGACTCTAGGTCACATTTAAAACAAGTACACTATGTATTAAGAAGTAATAGATCAGTTGAATGTTTTAACCTCAAAAATAATTGAAAAAGTAATTAAAATCTTCTTATAAACAAAATGCTAAAACCAGGTAGTGTTCTAAGAACAGATAAATCCAAGCTTATACAAAGTTTTCCAGAACATAGAAAAGGAGGAAAAATACTGCAATATATTTTATGATGCTGCTGTCTTAGCCTTTAAAAAAGCAGAAGTGGATAGAGAAATATAAGGAGGAAAAAAGTATAATATATCTGCAAAATACACACTTATGACTGCAGATGAAAAAACTGTAAAGATATTATCAAAAAATATATCATAAAATTATCCCAATGGATGCCAGATAATATTTATGTATCTATTTTTATATCTATAGGCACCATTCCCAGCAAACTAGCGATGGAAGGAAATACCTTAATCTAAAAAAGGGAATTGATATAAATCCCACAGCAATCATCATATTTAATGTGAAAAGTTAGTATTCCCTTTAAGAACATAAGACATAGACACTTACTTTTACTGCTACTTTTAAACATTGCGCTGAAAGTTCTGGCTAGAAAAGAAATACAAGGAAAGAAGATGAATAGTGTAAGAACTAGAAATAGAGAAAAAAGATCAGTGTTTTCAGAGAAAATTCCTGCTTGCATAGAAAACTGGAAAGGATCTATGGATGAGGATCAGACTCATGAGATAACTCATCGTTTTTATTTTTGAAAAATATTTTAAATTTGTTGCATTTCTATTCACCAGAAATGAATATGTAGCACATGTAATTAAAATGCAAGTAGCTGCTTATAAATTACAACAAAGTTACAAGTACCCAGGAATAAATAAAACTAAAAAAATGAATAAAATTTGTGAAAAAAATTAAAACTATATTGAAGGACATTTGAAAACAAATAAATGGAAAATATTTCCATGGAAACGTTAATATTGTTTAGATACTAATACTCTATTTTGTTCAATAAATGCAATAAAATTCTGATCAAAATGCCAGCACAATTATATTTGATTTAGACTTGTTTGCTTTGGGGTTTTTTGTTCTGTTTTAATTTTCATATGAAAGAATAATATCCAAGAAGAGCCAGAACATCTCAGAAGAATAAGAAAACATTGGGGCATTTTCCTATGAGGTAAAAAGTTTTATTTTAAAGCTATTGTACATAAGACAATGCAATACAGTAACAGTGAAGATAAATAATACAAGAAAACTGAATATGGAAACTTGATATTTTAACCAAAATCAATTCCAGAATATTTAAAAACTAAAATATAGTAAGCAATATTTACAAACATTTAGATGACAATGTAGAAGAGACTATCTGTATGACCTTCAGATAAGAAAAATATTTTTGAGCTCTCTTGAGGTATAATTGTAAAATAAAACTGTAATATATTTGTGTACAATATGATGATGTATATATACATTGTGAAAAGAGTCCCACAATTGAGTTAATTAAGACAACCATCACCTCACATATTCACCAATTTTTTTGAGGGGTGAGAACACAGGCTCAATTCTCTTAGCAAATTTCAACTATACAATATAGTAATATCAATCATAGTCACCATAGTATACACTAGCTCTTCAGACCTTATTCATTTATAAGTAAAAGTTTGTACTCTTTTGCCAACCTTGACCCAATTTCCCTGCAGGAACACCCGTGACAACTACCATTCTACTCAGTTTCTATGAGTTTGCCTTTTTTTTCCCAAGATTTCAATTGTAAGTGATACCATGCAGTATATGTATTTTTCTGTCTAATATCGCTTAGCATAATGCCCTCTGGGTTCATCGATTGGGTTGTCGCAAAAGGGCAGGATTTCCTTTTTTTTTTTTTTTTTGAGGCTGAATAATATTCCATGGTCATATTTAACTTACTCATTCATCCATTATGAACATATAGGTTGTTTCCATACCTTGGTTATTGTGAATAATGCTGCAGTACCTAAATCTCTTCAAGATAGTAATTATATTTCCTTTAGATATATACCCAAAAGTAGAATTGTTGGATCATATGGTAGTTCTATTTTTAATTTCTTGAGGATTCTCCCAAAATATTTCCCATGACAGCTGTACCATTTATGTTCTCACCAACAGTACATAAGAAGTCCTTTGTTTCCACATCCTTACCAGCATTTGTTATCTCGTCTTTTTAACAATAGACATCCTAGCAGGTGTGAGGTAATATCTCACTATGGTTTTGATTTGTGTTTCCCTGATAATTAGTAATGTTGAGCATCTTTTCACGTACCTGTTGGCCTGTAACACTTCTTCAGGAAAACGTTTATGCAGGTCCTTTGTGCATTTTTTAATCTTTTTTTTTCTGTAAATTGTAGTAGTTCCTTGTGTATTTTGGATATTAATTCCATATCAGATATGTGGTTTGCAAGTATTTTCTCATGTTCCATTGGTTGTTTTACATTTTGTTGATTGTTTCCTTTGCTGTGCTTTTTAGTTTGATGTAATTTCACTTACCGATTTTTTGCACTTGTTGCTTTTGCATTTGGTGTCAAATCCAAAAAAATCATTGCCTTGACCAATGTCATGGAACTTACCATTTATGGTTTCTGATCTTATGTTCAAGTCTTTAAGTCATTTTGACTTGATTTTTGTGTGTGGTGTTAGATAGACATCCAGTTTAAATCCTTTTCATGTGACTATTCAATTTTCCTAAAATATTTTTGAAGAGAACATCTTTTCCCCATTCTACATTTTTAGCACATTTGACAAAAATTAATTGACCACACATGTATGAGTTTATTTCTGGGTTCTCTGTTGTGTTTCTTGATCATTGTGTCCATTTTTATGCCAATTACTATAGCTTTGTAATATAGTTTGAAATCAAGAAGTATAAGGACACCAACTTTGTTCTTTTTTCTCAAAATGTCTTTGGCTTCTTGAAGTCTTTTTTTTGGTTCCATAAAATTGGGGGATTTTTTCTATTTTTGTGAAAAATGTCATTGAAATTTTAATAGGAATCACATTGACTCTGCAGCTTGTTTGAGGTAGTATAGATATTGTAACAATATTAATTCTTCTAATCCCTGTCAATGGAATATTTTCTATTCATTAGTGTCTTCTCAACTTTCTTTCATAAATTTCTTATAGACTTCAGTGTAAAGATTTTTCACCTCCTTGTTTAGATTTATTCCTAAGTATTTTATGCTTTTGATGCTGTAATGAATGGGATTATTTTCTTCATTTCTCTTTCTGATAGTTTGTTCTTAGTATATAGACACAACTGATTTTTGTATGTTGATTTTGTATCCTGCAACTTCACTGAATTTGTTTATTAGTTCTAACAGTTTTTAGGTGGAGTTTCTAATGTTTTTCTTTATGTAAGATCATGTCATCTGCAATTTTATTTCTTCCTTTCCAATCTGGACACATTTTATTTCCTAATCGTTCTGGTTAGGACTTCCAGTACTATGTCGAATATGAGTGGTAAAAGTTTGCACCATTGTCTTTGTCTTGTTCCTGATCTTAGAGGAAAATCTTTTAGCTTTTTACTAAGTATGATATTAGCTTTGGGCTTGTCATATGTGGGCTTTCTCATGTTGAGTTATGTTCCATCTATACCCAATATGTTGAGAGCTTTATCATGAAAGGATGTTAATTTTGTCAAATGCCTTTTCTGCCTTTATTGAGATGATCATATAATTTTTATCCTCCATTCTGTTAATGTGGTATTTCACATTTATTGATTTGCACACATTGAACCATCCTTGTGTCCCAGGAATAAGTTCTACTTGGTCATGGTGTATGATCATTTTAACGCACTGTTGACTTTGACTTGCTAATATTTTGTTAAGGATGTTTCATTTTATATTCATCAGGAATACCGGTTTGTGATTTTCTTTTCTTGTAATGTCTTTGTCAGGCTTTTGTATCAGGGTAATGCTTGCCTTATAAAATGAGTTTGGAAATGTTCCTTCCTCATCAATATTCTGGAAAATTTTGTTATTTTTGTTATTATAGGATTGTTATTAATTCTTTGAATATTTCATAGAATTCACCAGTGAAGCCATCTGGTCCTAGACTTTTCTTTATTGGGAGTTTTCTGATTACTGCTTTAATCTCGTTACTCATTATTGGTTTGTTCAGATATTCTATTTCTTTATGATTCACTGTTGATAGGTGGGGTGTTTCTAGGAATTTATCCATTTCCTCTAGTTTATCTAGACTTAATATATGATCTAGTCTGGAGAATGTTCCATGTACACTCGAGAAGAATGTGAATTCCACTGCTGGAATACTCTGTATATCTGTTAGGTCAATTCAGCCTAAAGCATAGTTTAAGTCCAATGTTTCCATGTTGATTTTCTCTCTGGATGATCTATTCATTGTTGAAATAGGAATACCAAAGTCCCCTACTATAATTGTCTCTATTTCTGCCTTCAGATCTCTTAATACTTGCTTTCTATATTTACATCCTCTGATGTTGGATGCATGAATATTTACAGTTGTTAAAGCCTCTTGATGAATCAACCACTTTATGATATATAGTATAATTTTATAATTATATAATAATATTTGTCTCATTACAATTTTTGGCTTAAAGTTTACTTTCTCTGATATAAGTAGAGCTATCACTAATTTCTTTCAGTTTCCATTTGCATGGAATATTTTTCCATCTCTTCATAAGAAAGGAATTTAACTAAACACCAAGAGCGTACACTATAAAAAGATTGATAAAGAAATCATCTCAAGAATTTCTCTTTGTAAAAAGACACTATAAATAAAATGCAAACACAAGTCAAAAACCAAGATAAAATATTTGCAACTTACCTACTGAGAATAAAAAGTACACAGAACATAAAAAGACTAAAGAAATCTATAGAAAAAGATTTTTAAAAAACAAATTAGAAAATGGGGGGAAATATAAACAAATCCATGTAAACACAAATGAACAAATAACATTTAAGGCTGGATAATGTTTATAATTGAGGAAATGCAAATTAAGATCACAATGGCATATTATTTCACATATACCAGTTTGGTATAGATTTTGATTACATCAATTGCTAATGTAGGTGTACAGGAATTGGAACACTTCTGTGTTGCTGTTGCAAGTGTAAATTGCTTAATGCCACTTGGGTAAACAGTTCTTCACTTTTTAGTAAAGCTGAAAATGCACTTGCCCTGTATCCCAGTCATTCCATATCTGGGCATATTTCCTAGAAAAATTATTGTTCATATATATCAGACACATACCTGGATAAATAAGCTCTCACGCAAGTACATCAAGAATGCTTAAAAATATTTATAATAGGAGAAACTAAAATATCAAATTTCTACCAATGACATAGTGGATAAATAAAATTGATTATATTAATAAATTAAAATACTTCATGACATGGCAATGACTCAACTTCAGCAAAATTCATCAAAATGGGTGAACCTCAGAAACATAACCTTTTACAAAGAAAAGAAAGTCACAGAAGAATATATACAATGTGATTCCATTAATATATGTTTAAAAACCTGAAAAACTAAACAATATATTGATGAAGGCATATCATTTAAACAATAAAAAAGTGAATAAATGCAGAATTCAGAATAGTAGTTACCTCTGCAAGGATGGGAAAAATTACACAAGGGGCTTCAAAGGAAGTAGTAACATTTTACTTCTTAATTTCCTACACAGATGTTCCTTTGATTTCTTTTATTTTACATGTATGTAAAAAATGAAATTTTTACTTTAATATTTATTAAATAATTTAAAAATAAAGCCAAAATAATTATAGTATATCTTCATTAAGAAATATATAAAGAATAAATATAATTTGTATTACCATTAAAAATATAAATTTTATAATAAACATAAGTGCTATGAAATTAATGATATGGTAACATACAACCTTGAGGTCAAAAAGTTTTTTTCACTCTTTTAACAAGTATATCTTCCCACATAAAAAAGCAAAAGCAACTGCCAATTAATATTATGAGTTCAGTAACTTTCCTTATTAATATCTGAAAACTAAAATTATCTATAATTTTTGTCCTACTGAAATAATCTTCATCTCCACTCATATGATAAAAGAAAGGATGTATATTCAGTGACCTAAGTAGGTTAAGTGTAGTTATCTCTAGTGCAGTGATGTATTGAAAATAAAGACACTCAAAACAAAGTCACAGAAGAGGGCAGACAGCAGTATCAAGCAGTATCAGCAGTATTTCATCTTGCAGAAATGAAAACCACAGCCACAGAAAGAGAGAGAAAATGAAAAAGCAGAGGACATTGTAACAGATGAAGGGACAGGATAAAAACCCAGAAAAACAACTAAATGAAGAGGAGATAGGCACCCTTACAGAAAAAGAATTCAGAATAATGATGGTGAAGATGATCCAGGACTTTGAAAAAAGACTGGATGCAAAGATTCAAAAGTTTACCAAAGACCTAGAAGAATTAAAGAGCAAACAAACAGAGATATGCAACACAATAACTGAAATGAAAAATACACTAGAAGGAACCAATAGCAGATTAACTGAGGCAGAAGGGCAAATAAGTGACCTGGAAGACAGAATGGTGAAAATCACTGATGCAGAAAAGAATAAAGAAAAAAGAATGAAAAGAACTGAAGACAGCCTAAGAGACCTCTGGAACAATGTTAAACGCACCAACATTCACATTATAGGGGTCCCAGAAGGAGAAGAGAGAGAGAAAGGACCCGAGAAAATATTGGAAGAGATTATAGTTGAAAACTTCCCTAATATGGGAAAGGAAACAGCTACCCAAATCCAGGAAGAGCAGAGAGTCCCAGGCAGGATAAACCCAAGGAGAAACTTGCCAAGACAGATAGTAGTCAAATGGACAAAAATTAAAGACAGAGAAATGTTATTAAAAGCAACAAGGGAAAAACGACAAATAACATACAAGGGAACTGCCATCAGGTTAACAGCTGATTTCTCAGCAGAAACTCTGCAAGTCAGAAGGGAGTGGCACAATATATTCAAAGTGATGAAAGGGAAGAATCTACAACCAAGAATACTCTACCCAGCAAGGATCTCATTCAGATTCATTGGAGAAAACAAAAGCTTTCCAGACAAGCAACAGCTAAGAGAATTCAGCACCACCAAACCAGCCCTACAACAAATGCTAAAGGAACTTCTCTAAGTGGGAAACATAAGAGAAGAAAAGGACCTACAAAAACAACAACAAAATAATTAAGAAAATGGTACTAGGAACATACATATTGATAATTACCTTGAATGTAAATGGACTAAATGCCCCAACCAAAAGACACAGACTGGCTAAATGGATACAAAAACAATATATGCTGTCTACAAGAGAATCACTTCAGACCTAGGGACACATACAGTTGTAAAGTGAGGGGATGGAAAAAGATATTCCATGCAAATGAAAATCAGAAGAAAGCTGGAGTAGCAATAGTCACATCAGATAAAACAGACTTTAAAATACAAAATGTTACAAGAGACAAGAAAGGACACTACATAAACATCAAGGGATGAATCCAAGAAGAGGAGATAACAATTATAAAAATATATGCACCCAATATAGGAGCACTTCAGTACATAAGGCAAATGCTAACAACTATGAAAGAGGAAATGCAAGGCAGAAATAGAGACACAGATGTAGAGAACAAACATATGGACACCAAGTGGGGAAAGCGGGGATGGTTGGGGGGGGGGTGAATTGGGAGATTGGGATACCAAATTGTACACTCTAAATATATGCTGATATTGTCTGTTAACTGTAAAACAAACAAAAAAACAAAACACCCAAACCCAACGCTGGCTAAGCCCTGGGGTTGTAGAGGTGGGGCAGGTAAAGAGGGCAGCCCCGCCTCCAAGAACCAACTGCCCAGAATGCCCAGTAGCTGACAACCCTCCATAGCCACCCCCATTAAAAAAAAAAAAAAAAAAAAAAAAAAAACTAAAAAAACAAAGTCACTCTAGTGTAATGTTCCTTGGCACTAAAATCTTTAAAAGAATTGTAGAATCTTAGACAAATATGATGTTGCTTTCTAAAGAAATGAAGTACAGCCAACAATAGAAAGAACCTTGAGATGTTACACAAACTTACAGTCTAATGCCACCAAAGCACCTAGCCTTACTTTCCTTCAGAATTATTTGATGTAAACAATACCTTATCTAACTTCATATTCTAGGAGTTTATACTTTATAGCCAGAAGGTCATTTTATTATAGAATATTTCACACTTACACAACAATAAAGAAAATAGTATTTTGAATCTCTACATTCCCCTTGCCCAGTTTCAACAATTATGAAATCATGACCAATCTAATTTCTTCATAACTTCACAAGCTCACCCACCATCCAATTATTTTCAAACAAATATCATACATTATTTCATCTATAAACATTTTAGTATAGATGTGTGCTGGGCTGCACCCCGCAGGCCTGCAAGCACTGCAGTTGCCCTGCTTCAAGACAGAAGAAAGAGCTCAGAAACAGCAACAGATTCATTTAATTATTTATCAGATAGAGAATCTTACTAGCCTGAACCAAAAGGCCCTGGAGCAAGAGGTCCCACTGTGTATGGCCAATGGCAGGCAGGACATGGCGGCAATCTTACCTACCTCAGGGAGGAGGATCATCAGTTACCAGGAAAACCAGCAGCTGGGGTAGGGGGCAGGCACATAGGCAGTTACTGATTAAGCCCTATAATTAAGAGGATTGGAGAGTCATATGAGTGAAGCAGGGACTGGTTGAGCAGGGGATGAACAGAGAGCAAGAGGACAGCCATCCTGAATGGGCTGACTATACAATGTGTAAAACACAACAGCTACTTTTAAGAACATGACTTGATGTTTCATGAAGAAATATCTTCATCACACACTCCCCCCCCCACAGAAAAATATCTAATTTCACCACATATGTAGGCAATATACACATTTTATTGATTATCCTATGATTTCTCATTTTATTAAGTATATTTGATGAAATTGAGATCCAAACAAGAGTTATACATTTCAATTAGCCAATTTGTCTCTTAAGTCTTCTTGTAATTTAGTTATCACTCTGTCTTATCCTCTTATAATTTATTTTTAAGAAATCAGGGTTTTGCTTGTTTATTTATTCATTTAGTCCTATGGGTTTCCCATAGTCTGGATGTGCTGCTTGCATTTCATTGGCATCATTTAACACGTTCATCTCTCTCCTGTATTTATTATAAATTCACAGTTAGATCTCACATTTGTTGGACTATTTCACAGGAGGCGCTTTGTACTTCCTTTAGGAGGTAACTGACACCAGTGTTGCCTCTTTTTGTGCTGTCAGCAGAATTACTGTTGTTCAGATTCCTATTTCATTTGGTATTGCAAATGTTTGTATTTTAATTAAATTATTTCTTTTTTACGTATAAGCTGGGATATTTTTACAAAGATCAACTCTCTTCACCTACTATTTTGTTTCCCTGAGGTCCTGATTTTATAGGAAAGGCAAAATAAATGCTTGTGTGTGTGTGTGTGGTTCTGTTGTTGTTGTTTTGAGAAGTTTTCAAAGTGAATTAATTCCTTATACTATCCTCTAATGGTGATCAATTAAGTAGAGGTGGGGGTGTTTTTTTTAGTACCACAATGAATTCATGGGTTTAAAAACATTTGCTGTGCTTTGGTTTACTGCAGTTGTTTTTTTCCACGGGTACTCAACTGCCCCATCTTTTACCAGTAGGAGCCTCTTTAAGTTGATAGCTTGAAGTTGATTATAAGAGTATTAACATCAGAGAAATCAGCAAACACAAATCAGGACTTTTTCATCCCAGAAAACCGGATATCAATATTTGCCACTTTACTACTGGCATTGCATCCTATTCTGTCTCTTTTATCACCATCATTAAATTTTGGTTCTGTGGGTAAATATACATTTAATGACCATGCTGTCCTCATGTCAATGATTTTAAAAAGTTATTTAGATTTTCTCAAGGGCATTCTCTATTAAATCCAATAGGGAAGTGCTAATGGAAAAAATATAACCTTAATTCTCGTGTGTTCATGATAGTTTGTCTGTGGCCCTTATAGTTGAAAATTTTATTTGCTGGATATAAAATCCTTGGATGACATTGTATTTCTTTGAACATCTTAAATAACACCCATTTTTTTCCCCCTGCTCTCCAGGCTTTCAAGGAGTTTTACACTGTTACTGGTGGGGGGCGGGGGAGCGTGCTACTTCCTGCTGACAGGGATGAAGTCCTGGCTCTTGCTTGGCTCTTTCTGAGACCAACTGGTAGGTTTGGGAGTTCGGGGTACCTAGTTCCAGCATAACAATATTGAAAGTCTGGGCTTCACACTTGATCTTGGCTAATGCGGGTGTGGGGGAGGGTAGAGTCATAGTTTCTTCTGTGGTGTTTGGCTGTAGTTGAGTAGTTGTTTGAAAGTTTTCTGTCTTGCTAGGCTGCCTCTTTCCTAATCCATTTGCTAGGGAGAGCAGGCATTTGTTGGGGTTTTTTCTATGCATCTGTTGGCATTTCTAAGTTGCTGCCTTCTTCAGTTCCACATCTGGAATATTTGAGGCAAAAAGAAAACCCTTAGACCCATCACCATGTCGTTATTTGGATCCTGAGGTCCCAGCGAGTCTTCCTTCTTCTCTCCATCTTTCAATGTCTTCTTAATGCTTGTTTTATAATAATAACCAGGGTTTTAACTGTACTTAAGGGAAGGAATAGGAAGACGTATATCTCTATCTTTCTAAAAGTGAAACCATAAATTTCATTTTAACTTAATTATTTTTCAAAAGAGCTCATGGTCCATGTTTGAGAAAGCTTACCTACACCCTTCACCTTCAGATGAAAATTGAGTCATATTTTCAGAATTGTTTATATATTTGTTGGGTGTTTTCTTCAGGTCACTTATCCCTATGTTGGCTTCTTCTTGTTTATCTCTTAATTTGTTTAAACATTGGGGCTTCCATCATATCAGTTGAGTTAGATTATCTCTAACCTTGCCTTCTTTTAGTAAGCCACTTTCAGCAGTGTTTGTTCTTTTCCTTAAATTTTTAAAAAACTTGACAATGTTTACATGTCCTCTGTTTGTTTTTAAAGGCAGGCAATTTTTGTTTCATGTAATTTGCATTAGTTTTCTAATTCTGCTATAACAAATCACCACAGACTTAATGGTTTGAAAAACACAAATTTAGTCCCTTACACTTTTGTAGGACAGAAGTTTAGTTGAGTCAGCAGGCTGGATTCCTTTTGGAGGAAGGAAGGATGTCTCCTAGCATCTTCCAACTTCTAGAGGCTACCTGCATTCCTTGACTTGCGGTCTCTTCCTCCACCTTCAAAGACAATTGCATAGCATCTTCCAATCCCTCTCTCCGACTATGATTCTCCTGCGACCCTCTTTTCCTTATAAAAACCTTTGTGATTATATTCTTCCCATCCAAATAATCCAGGCTGATTTCCCTTTCTCAAACTCCTTAACGTTAATCCTATCTACAAAATTTATTTTGGCATGTAAACTAAAACATTCGCAAATTCTAGGGATTAGGACAAGGACATCATTCAAAGGCCATTATTCTGTTTTACACATAATAAAACTGTTTTATCTCCTTATTTTTGAACTCTTATTTGACAGATACTTTGATTTTATTTAGTTGCAGTTTATCATTAAGTGATTGGGAAAGGCTTCTTCTCTGGATTGAGTTTTCTTCTTTGGTGATTGCATAGTTTTATCCTTTGGTTTTTCTCTCTGAATTATATTCTTTATTTTTTATAATGCAAAGCTGTCGGTCCCTATGCATTTTGTTGGCTCTTTTCTTATCTGAATTTTGTTTTTTCTTCAAAGGCACAGCTTGAAAGATCTAGACAATTTCTAATCTATCAACTACTTTATAACCTGAGGGAATTGTGGAGGAAGAAACAGCACTAAACTGAGATTGCATTTTGAAATCCTGAGTTCCTACTATTCTGCTTAATGTCCTCACCATACCACATTACATTAGCAAGAGGAGCCCCATTCCCCAAGAGAGAGATCCTCCTGGTTCCTAATTAGAGTCTGGCTTTGGAAGATTTATTGCCATCAAAAAACCTCAGCTCCATTGCTCATCTCCCCCTTTCACTCTTTTCTTCCCAGCATCCATTTTCTTTACACCTCCTTCAGAAAAGGAAACAATAAAGGAGATCTACTCCGTTTTTCTCTCAGTGACAGCTTGCAGAGTTCTGTCGAAGTTTCATTACAGCTACCAAAGGGAGAGAAGAGCAGGAACCAGCCTGAGCAGCACCTTCCTCTCTTTCAGATTTTTCTTAATTTTGACTTTCATGCAAAAGCAACAGTTTTTACAGCTTATTATATTAGTTTATGCTCCTTGCATTGTGTTGACACAAAGAGGAAGGGACCAATTCAGGATTATTTATTGATAAGTAAAAGCCATGAAATATTGAGAGGTCAGTTAACATATACTTCAACCTGCAAATAGCCTTTTTTTTCCCCATTACCAGGAATTATATTTTAATTTTAATTATCTCATTAGAGCAGAATGCAAATAGGGGTTAATTTATATTTTCAATAGTTTTCACCATTGGATTCAAATCACAATTTGGTATAAATCAAAGATGTTATTTGAATTTAAGTTGGGAATATTTGTTATTTCTTTGGGGTGCAATGGATCTTTCATAAAATGACAAGCATTCTAACCTGAAGAGATTCTAAAAGACATATGACCCAATCATCTTTGAAACTGTAGAATACTCTATAAAACTTTGCCAAGTGGTCATCAGAATGTGGTTTAGATACCTCACCACTTCATGAGGCCACCCTTACTGTCTTTTATCTGGTTTTTATAAAAGTCTCATATATTCATCTGAATTCTTTCTCATATTGACCCATGCTCTGCAATTTCTCCACTGGGGACCTCATAGAATTTTTCCACGTAACATTATCAATATGTGAGGGAAGCACTCCTATCTTCTCTTTCTCACACTACTATCCTGGGTGTCAATTCATATTGAAAGGTTTGGAGCATCTTCCCCATTCTAGCATCTCTGACTGAAACACATCTGGCAGGAATAAAACCCTGTTAAACTGAAGCACTAAATATAAACACAACACTTAAATTATGCCTTTACTGAAAAAGAATATCACAGCTTCCCTCTAGACAAAAGGGTGCAGGTTTTTTCCCTTCATTTTCCATGTAATCATTGTAGGCTCAGGTGTTTAGCACGTTAGTGATCATTTCATATTGTTGACTGAAATTATAGTCACTGCTTACTAACACACGGCTGCTGAGAGCCTTTTACTCTTTTCCTAAATTTTGTGCAGTTGGTTCATGTTCTAGGTTGCTTTCTCACATCCAGTGCTGTTGAATTTCTTTTTTAAAAGGTTGAGTCCACCAGGACAGATTCGGAGCCCTATTTTGTCATCCAGTGCATTTATTATTCCCCCAAATTTTATGTTCTACTAGAGCTGAAGCATCTGTAATCATGTATCAAGCCCTTTATACCAAGAGGAGAAACGAACAGGGGAAAAAGAGAAAGAAACATAATAAGAAAGAGCAAAGGGAAGGAAGGGGAAAGAAAAGAAGAAAAAAGAAAAAGGGAAGGAGCTAGTACATCAAGTATAAAGGGGTTTTATACTTCCTTCTCTTTTATGTAACCCAAATTCACAAGGATTTAGCAAATTTGAAAACAGTGAAAGGTGCAACCTAATTGAAATGATTATAATCCCGCCTCCTCACGTTCATTTGGGGGAAGCTATAAAGTACCAACAGATACATAAATATGTTGTTGCCTCTGTATTTTCTTTGCATATTTCCTCAAATTGCTCAAGGTGCTCATCACATCTTATCCATTATCCTCACACATACTCGTACACTTGAAGGAAAAACGATTTCTATATAGGTTTTTTTCTTAATCACATCAGGCTGGATCCTAGAAATCTGTTTTATTAAAAATGATGATAATGTGATAGAAAGATGATGGAGGTGATAATTAAAAGTAATTAAAATACTATGTAAAACTTTACAGACCATGGGGCAGAGGTGAGCAGAAGAGACAGTGTGAAAAATTTAAATTAAATATTAACAAGTAGGATAGTTGGATATAAACTATATATATATATACACACATATATATAACTATATATCTTCTTGTTGGATATAAGATAGCTATGACATAAACATGCTATTTGAATCTTTTGAAATTTTTGCAGAGACATACTAAAGTGATAAGGTAACTTCAAGAATCTCAAAATATCTTGTTTAAGGGGACAAAGTTGGAACTAGTAGAAAAATAAGTTCTGGAGAGCTGATGCACAGCACAGTGATTATGGTCAATAATACTGTATTAGAAACTGCAAATTTGCTAGAAGACTAGATCTTAATTATTCCCACCACACACAAAAAGAGAACAATAATTATATAAAGTGATAGAGCTGCTAGCTAATGCTACCATACTGCAATATAAAAATGTCTCAAATCAACAAGTTGTACAGCTTAAACTTACACAATGTTATATGTCAATTGTATTTCAATAAAAAGAACACCAAATAAAAGTGGGTGTAGACAGACTAACAACAGCTAAACAGCCTGTTTAATATCAGAAACTGTATTAGAGAAAGGGCAAGGAAAGCAAAGGGCCTTGTGATAAACCGTAGATCCAGAGAACCCCAAATCATTATCATGTACTCCCTGCCAAGTTTCTCAGTCCATCCAAAAAAAGAGCAACAAAAGCTGAAGGATCACATGGTAAGCACTAATTTGGACTACAGTTCAAGGAACCTTATGAATGTCTGAAAATGGTAAAGTTATCTGGGGGTGTGTACCTTGTGAAATCTAGAAACCAACAAACTAAAGCATCTTTTCTATACTGAGGAGGTATTGCCAGGATAAAATCCAAATTGATCAGGTCAGGGTGAATGGGAGCAAAGGAAAGAGAAAATGCAGATAAAGGTGAGGGGAAAGAGAAGATGCAGATAAAGGTGAGGGAGGGCTGAAGTGGGTGGGGAATTGTGGAGGAAGTTCTCAGAAATTTGAGACCATATTTTTGATTAGGTGATGAAAACAACAGAGGGGGCTCTAGAGTGGTGAAACTACAGTAAATATCCTTGCTCATCTCTTCTTCCTAAAAGTGCAATATGATCATTTTACCTACAAATGTGTAACAGAAAAGGTTGTAACAAAATTGTTATAATCAAAAAAAATAGGGGGTAGAATAACATCCCTATGCATAATGAAAGCACACCATTAACACCTAACACGTAGTAGGTAAAAATTGCTAACTGAATATTTCAAAATAAGCTAAGAAAAATTGAGAAAGATTATAGAAGTTTCAAAGAATAAAATAAATCAGCAAACTATAATTTAAAATGTTAAATGATAGAAATTTTAAATACTAACATACCAGAAACAAAAAACACTTTAGCAAATAATTGATGAAAAATAGTATTTGAAAGTATAATAAATAATTGTATAACAAAAAGCATAAACTAAATATCCAACAACTCCATACTGATAAATAAATGATTTAATAAATAATGAGAGCCACCACTCAGCAGACATCCTGGCCCCACTGTGTCAATGGAAACCATGTGGGGAACAGTCACCAGGCACTCCTACACCTCCCAGCTAGAGAATATTACGGGAGCCTCCTTGGAAGTCAGAATTCCCACTCACACTGAACAGCAACAAGGAACACCTTCGTGGGTGTCAGTGGAGGCCAAGTAGGAAATCCCGATTTCTACTCACTCCCGGCAGTAAAAGCCCACTCTTTCCCCGCAAAAGTAACTTCAGACGAAGCTAGCTGAAACACAAGGTTGGAATAAGACCCAGAGTTTCATAACATAATACCCTGAATGTCCATGCTTTGATTTTTTAAAAATTTATAATATCAAGAACCAGAAAAATCTCAAACAGGATGAAAAGAGAATCAATAAGATATCACCACTAAGATGACAGAATTAGTAAAATTATCTGACAGATGTTTTCAAGCAACACACAGTTAGGAAAATACTTAAAGCAAATGAAAAACTAGAAAGAAATAGAAAGTCTCAAAAAGGAAATACAAAGCGTGAAGAAGAATCAAGTGAAGATTTTAGACCTTAAAATACAATAACTGAAATAAATACTAAATAGATGGGCTAAACACCAGAATGGAGGGAACAAAGAACAAACCAACTAACCAGAACAAAGAACAATAAAAATGATTCAATTTGAATGACAGAAGATAGACTGATTAAGAAGAAATAGCAGAGCCTCAGGGACCTATGGAACAATAACAGAATATTTAAGAAAATGATATCGGCCTCAAAGGGAGGCAAAAGGAATTGGGGCTTAAAAAGTATTTGAAGAAATAATTGCTGAAAAATTCCCAGATTTGCAAAAGATGTACACCAACTTACTTAAAAAGGTGAATAAGCCCCAAGCTCTGAGGTAAAATTGTGTAGAACTTAATACAGAGAAGCAGACACACACATGTGCGTACACATAGAACTGGGGAAATCTGAATAATGTTGGTGGTTTGTATCGATGTCAATATCCTAGTGGTGATATACTATAGTTCTTTAAAAAGTCACCATTGAGAGAAACTTGGCAAAGTACACGAGATAAAAGGGCAACATAAGGCACTCTGTGGTGATAGAAATTCTCTATATCTTGACTGTATCAGTGACACCCTGGTGGTGATATTACACTATATTTCTGTAAGATATTACTATTGGGGGAAACTGGATAAAGGGTACTTGAGGTCATTCTGCATTATTTACTGAAACTGCATGTCAACCTACAACTATCTCAAAACTTAAAGTTTTATTAAAAAATAGAATTCAACCAATTAAATGTTTAGGAATTCTATAAATGACCAGGGATGAATACTGAATTCATTAAAACTAGAACTAATCTTATTACTAAATAACTATGGGAATTATGATTTCAGAATATTATAAATTGAGATGATATAAAACTATGAAAAACAAAAATGTGAAAGTCATAGGAAGACCATGAGAGTGATTTTAAAAATCTGTCACCATGTTTTACAGAAAAGAGAAAATTTATCAATTGTCACTGATTAAAATAAAATCATGTAGTTTAAAAGTATGTCACTAGTATCATAATTACATTATATTTTAACATTACAGACATCTGTTTGGAAAAATAATTCTTCCAGAGGAAAGTTATTTATTTGAACTTCAAAAGTTTCATTTTAGATTATTTTGTTGCATTACATTTAAATAAAATTAAATGTAACACATCTAATATATCAGTACAGTGCCTGATGTAATAATAATGTCCCTGGACCTATGAAAGAAAGGTAAGGTGGTAATATGCTGTAGTTGGAAGAGTTAATATAATTTTTGGAGCAGTAAAGATTTGGATTTGCATCTTTGATTTCATATTTATTGGCTGAGAGTCCTAGAGCAGGTATTGACTTTATCTGAAACTCAGTTTCATTGTCTCTAAATTGGGTCAATACTGCTCATCTTATAAGATTTTTATAAGGATTGAATGAGGAAATACAGGAACATCTTGGAACACAGTGCTTGGCACAAATTTTGCTTTCTCGAAGTTAAATATTAAGTTCTCAGTAACTATTAATTCCTTCCTTCCTTCCCCTGTTATATTCCATTATACTCAGTATATCTTAATTAAGTTCACTGGGAATTGCAGGGTGTATTTACAATAACTTCTATTTAAAGTGGGTAAATGTTGAGAAAAGAACCAGACTCCGTTGTCATCTTCTACTGTCTAGAACTCTCTCAGAGACCCTCAAGCACACAGGCTTTACTAACTATGTTACCATTTATTTCTTATTGGAAATTTTGTGAAACTGCTCAAGTTTACCAGGGGCAATTTTCT
Organism: Hippopotamus amphibius kiboko; assembly: GCF_030028045.1. Classification (NCBI taxonomy): domain Eukaryota; kingdom Metazoa; phylum Chordata; class Mammalia; order Artiodactyla; family Hippopotamidae; genus Hippopotamus; species Hippopotamus amphibius. The sequence goes on from NC_080187.1 coordinate 75,414,253, forward strand.
TATTGAAAAACACATTGAAAATCCCTGAGATGGGTAAACAAAAGATAAGGTTGGAAACAGAAGTATCAGTACTGACATGATGTACCAATTTGCTTTCCACTGGTGGACATCAGGTTTTTGGCAGGGATTAGCCAAACAATTTATATACTTCTCCCTTCCAGTCAGGCAGCATCTGATTTGCAATGGAAGACTGAACATTTGTCTGCTTTTCTCTACCCCCAACTGTCCTCCCCATATGTACTCACAGAAGTAAAGAAAACTTCTAAATCAAATTAATCAAAAGACAGACCATTAGGCAAAATATGGTACATTTTTTTCTCATTAATCAGGGGTTCAAGGGTAAACAAATCTGCTTCCAGCACAAGTGATGATGCAGGCAAAACAGCAGTCATCAGGGTTTGCTGACTGGCTCCATACCTTCATGTAACTTTGGTCTGCTGTTCTACTCTGTCACTCACTGAGGGCACACTGGTAAATTTGCTCTGCACCCAGTGACTAGTTTCCCGGCAGAGGATCCTCCTCACACTGCCTGCTGAGGTCATTTTGAAAACCATGTGATCTGAAGAATTTTCAAGGATGAAACAGGCAGTCACAGCACGGCCTAGCACAGTCAATGTATGGACCACCTGCCTTCTCGGAGAAAGTAACCTGGACAGAGGCAGCACATCCCTCTTAGCAGTTAGATCTCTATCTATAGCAGCTATCAGCTAGCAACTAATCTACACAGTGGTTGATTAGTTGTTACCACAGGTGGCACATCACCTACCAGTCACAATTCAGGTGTGTTTTCATGAGTCCATAACTCAGACTCTCGAAATTGCTTGCAAAATTTGGTAAACCTTTTACTTAAGATTGATTTTTTTTTTAAATCAGGGAGTATTTAAACAATGCAAACACTACCAATTATCTTGATCTAATTGATATTTACAAAATACTATACCCAACAAATGCACTAAACACATTTTTTTCAAGGTCACTTAGGATTTTAACAAAGTGGACCATAATGAGGGCCATAAAATGCTCCTCAACAACCTTCAAAACTGTTAACTCTGACAGTGTATATTGTCTGCACACAGTGGATTAAATGAGAAATCCATAAAATGAAATGTGTTCTGTTATGCAGAAAGTCACATTGGCAAATTAAACAATTATTTTCCAAATACCACGTAGGTCAATGAACAAATCAGAAAAAAAAATAAGAAAATAGTTTGAAGTGAAGGATAATGAAAATGCAACATGTCAAAATTTGTGGGATGCAGCTTAAACACTGGTTAGAGGGAAATTTGGGGTATTAAATGCTTAGGGAAGATATAAATGTTAATATTAATTATCTATCTTTCTACCTCAAGAAGATAATGAAAGAAGAGCAAAATAAAGTCAAAGTTAGTATTGAATATAAGGAAGAAAATAATAGAGACAAGAAATCAGGTAGCAAATAGAAAAACAATAGAAAGAACCAACAAAGACAAAACTTGATTCCTTAAAAAGAGTAGAAATTGATAAATTCTAAAAATGGGAAAGACACAAATTAACACTATTGGGCACAAAAGAGAGGATGTTATAAAGAATAGTGAGGTTAATTCAAACAATTTATGGCTAATAAACTCAACATATTAAATGTAATGGACAAATTCATTAAAATCATAACTTACTATAACGGATATAAAGAGAATTAGAAAATATTTTTAAGAAATTAAATCCATAATCAATAAATTTCTCACAAAGAAAATCCCAGTACAAAATTGTCTCACAGAAGAAATAATCCCAACCTTATACAAATGCTTCAGAAAATATAAAAGGAAGAATCAAACAATCCATTTTATAGGGCCAACAGAGCACTGAAAACAAAATGTCAAAAGAAATCACATAGTAAATTTACAAGTGGATATCCCTCACGATCGTAAACAAAGATATTCTTAATAAAATATTAGCAATGGAATCTCACAATTTATAAAGCAAATAATGTGTCATAATAAAGTGGAGCTGTCCCAGGAGTAAAAGGATAATTTAACATTTGAAAATCAATCATTGCAATTCACCCTGTTAACAAATTAAAAAGAGAAAATATGAAAAAATTTATGACAACATCCATTCATAGTAGTAATTTCCAGAAAACTAAGACTAGAAGGAAGCTACATCTGACAAAGAGCATCTATGGAAAACCTAGAGCTAACATCACTCACTTTTTATGGTTAAAAAACAAATATTTTCAACAGAGTTTCAAGAAAGGCAACTATGTTCTCAGCAATTCTATTTTGTTCTACTAGAGGGTCTAGACTTTGAATAAAGCAAGAAAACAAAATCCCTAAAGTTTGGAAGATAGAGAAGTAAAACCATCTTCATACATAACGTTTGTTCATGTAGATTGATACATATAGCCATGGAACAAAATAGAAGCCCCGTAGTTGACCCAAATATGTTCAATTCATTTTTTTTTACAAAGGGGTGAACGTACTTCAATGCGGAAAGGAAGGTCTTTCACAAATTTTGCTGGCATTGCTAGATAAATATATGGAAAGAAATGAATCTTGACATCTATTTTTCAAAATAAAAAAATAAAGAAAAATAACATAAGTTGGGATGTACAACTAAATGTGAAATCTAAAAACCCCTAGAAGGGAATACAGGAGAATGGACTCACAAATTTAAATAGGAAAATATTTTTTAGACAGAAAGAGGTCATAAAAATCACTAAACATAAAAGAAAAATAAATTGATAACTTGGACTACATCAAAATATTGCACTTCTGCTGTTCAGATGATATAATTAAGAAAATGATTATTCAACCACAGAATAGGAGAGCACGTTCACAATTTATAAATATGACAAAGGACTTGTGTTCTGAATGTAACCAGATCTGATAAAAATCAATAATAAAAATCAAACAACCCAATTGGAAAAGATAAGCAAAAGACTTGAACACTTTAAAAAGAAAAATATACACGTTTAATAAGCACACGAAAAGGCTCAGCATTAACCAACAGGAAAATGATAATATCATAATGTGAGATACAACTTCACATCCACAAAAATGGCTAAAATTAAAATGACTGAGAACAGGAAATGTTGAGCAGATGTGGAGCAATGGGAACTCAGATATATTGTTGGCGAGAGTATAAAATGTACAGTTTTGAAAAGCTGAAAGTATCTTAGACAGTTAAACATACACTTACTGCTATATGACTGTGGTAGGAGGTCAACTAGAGGAGGTGACCATAAGTTGACCCCTGAGCTGGATGCAGGCAATCAGGTGTTCCTCACCCCCTCCCCTGTCCTTAGAAAGTATTTTTCTGCCCACTGTTCCCCAGTGGGAGCCATTTTCAAGCACTCAGTCTTGAGAGAGCAATGTGTTGTTGAGACCATCTGGGTGGTACATGTGATGGAACACAGTTAAGTCCTCTATATAAACTTTTAAGACTCTGGCAGGCAGGTGCAGAGATCTACTTGCCTTGTGGCCGCCCAAACAAACCATGTATGTAAGTTCTCTTGCTTATTAAACCTGCCACCTATCAATCTGGAGTGCCCTGCCTCTTTCTTTGGTTTCTCCCTTCCCTCTAGGTATGGGGCAAGTTTCACATTTCACCTGGGAAGCTCCCAAGGTATCAGACCAACAATGACCTTCCTATGAACTTACCCAAGAGAATAAACATACCCGCCAATAAAAAGACTTGTATGAGATGTTTAGAGCACTTTTATTTACAGCAGGACAAGGCTAAAAAAAATCCCCAAATTCTTTTAACAGAAGAGTGAATAAACGAATTACAGTATATTTATACAAAGGAATACAATTATTCCCATTAAAAAGAATAGGAACCAGCCCCCCAAAAATGAACTACTAATACATATGTCTACATAGGTGAACTAAAGAAGAGAAGACAGACACCAAAGAAGGTGTCTTTCCTCCTCCTCCTTTTTAAAAACTATTAATTTTTTCAAATGTAGAATATAATTTTACTATCTTTTGGTCAAAGATTGGTATAACCATTATCCACTGAACTGGTTTATTAGTGCAAACTTTCCCTTTCTCAATAAGTGTAATATATTTTTATATATTGTACAGGGGATGGTCTGAGAGAGAGAGATTATGGAATATGTATCTAAAACAGAAGATATGAAATAAAAGGCAGGAAAGATAAAAAAAATCTGTAAGATGTAGAGAAAAACCTGAATGAACTTTTTGGCCAACCCAATAATAATATTTTTCATTCACTGTCCTAAACCTAATACATACATTATTTCAATTAATTCTAATTATAACTATATGTAGTAGGTTTTGTGATTTCCATCTTATAGATGATACTTTTTAGGAATAAAAGGGGTTAAGTATCATGCTCAAACATAGGAGGGGATTAAGTAGCAGATTCAGTCTGCCAGCCCAGTTCTGTCTAAGTTTTAATCCCACTGAAAGCTATCCCACTGACCTACAGTTCATTTCTACTGTTGTCCCAGTTTTCCAATCAAACATGCAACCTATTATCTTTCTATTCTAAGAGGAACCAACTTCCAATTAACCTCTTCTTGACTGGAACAGTGAAAAAGAGATTGTCACTCTTTCTTTGCATATAAACATTGACTACCATTTTTTATATAGAGATTTTTAATATACAATAATACAGATAAGAATATAAAAATATCTGTGAATATAGAATTCAGAGGTGACAAATACTAAGTTTGTGCAATAAATACTTAAAACTAATTTTGTAATAAAAGAAATAAAACAATAAATGATAATAAACTAACGTATGCCCCAATTCCAAAAACTCCCTGGAAGCAATCATTATAGGGAATTATATGTGTATACTATCAGCCTGTTTTTATGCCTTTACATCCATATATAAGTAACAATAAATAATATATGCTATTATATGAGTGTTTTGATGAATGGAAGTGACTTGATAGAATTGATGAGGGCAATACCTTCAATTTTCCAGGACATAAAAGCATTTAGAATCCTGTCAACTCTACTCTTTATACAAATATATAATTATTGAGCATTAAAAATCTAAATATTTATCTAGTGTTAAATATTAATCTTTCTACAATAAGTAAAAGACAAAACACAAAATATTTCTTTCCAACCCAGAGACCATATACCCCTACTTTTAGCACTTTTTATTTTGTGAATATATGAGCATCTTGTTGACAGATTTTTTGCAACCTCAAACATGTTTACTATCCACTGATACAATTAAAAAATAGAAAAAAGTGGATTTTTAAAGTTCAGAATTATAAATTTAGAATTTAGAATTCTAATTAGAAATTAGAATTACTTAGAATATAGAATTAATTATATAAAATTTTATATATATTTCTATATTTAGAATTCCACTAATTTATTGTAACCCACATTTAAACTGCTATTAATCAATATTATCTCTAGTTCCACAATTCTAAAACACATTTTTTTTCACATTTTACTAACTATTTTGGAGCTTCATAAAATTGATATGTATGTTAATTTTACTTACTGTTTCTTTTCTTCTCTTTTTCTCTGGAAAAAAAAATAATGTTAGTAAATGATGGGATATTGTATCCTTGATGGAATTTTGTACCTAGGATACATAATCTATTTTAAGTTTTAACTTTTTGTCATAAAACAAAGTATTTTTAGCTACTTTCACCATATTTGGGGTGTTCAAATTGATGCCAAATTTTATACTTACTTTGTTGAGAGGATTTGGATAACTTTCTCAAATTAAATTTTCTCTAGAATTCCACTGGGAATGACTACAGCTATTTGTTGTTTGGGTTTATTTCACATAAAAAGATAAATCATGGTAAATAGGTACCTTATATGTCCATTGTAATTTTTGGTTCATCATTTGCTTTTCTTGTTTGTTTTTTTAAGAAACGTTTTCCTAAAGGGAAAGTACCGTTTACTCCCTCAAACATTTTATTTTTATGCTTTCTTTAAAAATTAGAAATAGAAAAACATAAAAAATAAAGTTCACCAATCTCTGGAATGGCATTGTGATTAAAATCAAAAGTTCTCAATCCAACTACCTGCATCCATGGGGGCCCAGTGGTTAAGAAACTGCCTGCTAATGCAGGGGACATGGGTTCAATCCCTGGGCAGGGAGAATCCCACATGCCATGGAGCAACTAACCCCAAGCACCACAACTACTGAGCCCATGTACCGCAACTACTGAAGCCCGCACACCAAGAGCCCCTGCTCCACAACAAGAGAAGCCACCGCAATGAGAAACCCGCACACTGCAACAAAGAGTAGCCCCTGTTGGCCACAACGAGAGAAAGCCTGTGCGCTGCAACGAAGACCAAATGCAGCCAAAAATAAATAAATAAAATAATTTTTATTATAATTGTATAATAAATTATTGAGATCAAATTTTAATAGTCAAAATTTTTTTAAAATATGCACATATCTGCTCTCTTTTTACTTCTAATTTTTACTTATTACATTTTCACTCTTTTTTCTTAATTTGATCTGTTAAGATTTTTCGATTTTATTATCTTTTTTCTAAAATAAACTCAAGGACATGTTTATAATACTTTCCCACTTATATTTTTTTGTGCATTCATTTGTACTTTTACCTTTATTGTTTCCTATTTTGACTTTCCTTGAGTATATTTTATGGTTCTTTTTTTTTTCAATTTTACTGCATGTTTATTAAGAAAATTAATTTCTGATACTTAAATAAATAAACTTTATAAGACATCAAAGTTTTCCCAAGATATTTAGTTTGGATATATATAGTCTGTAAAACTCCACCTGTTTATTCTGGCTACTTTTTTTTCTTTTTCTTTTTTTAATTTCTATTTTTTTTTTTTTTTTAGCTCTTTATTGCAATATAATTGCTTTACACTCTTGTACCAGCTTTTGAGGTACACCAAAGTGAATCAGCTGTATTTATACATATATCCCCATACCCCCTCCCTCCCGTGACTCCCTCCCACCCTCCCCGTCCTGGCCCTCTAAAGCAACACCCACCATCGAGTTGATCTCCCTTTATTATACAGCAACTTCCCACCAGCTATCTATTTTACTGTCGGTAGTGTAAATATGTCTTTGCTACTCTTTCACTTCGTCCCACCTTCCCCTTCGCCCCCCGCCCCCCCAACCCCGTGTCCTCCAGTCCATTCTCTGCATCTGCATCCTTATTCTTGCCCTGTCACTGGGTTCACCAGTACCATTTTTTTTTTTTTTTTAGATTCCGTATATATGAGTTAGCATACAGTATTTGTTTTTCTCTTTCTGGCTTACTTCACTCTGTATGACAGTCTCTAGGTCCATCCACCTCATTACATAAAGCTCCATTTCATTCCTTTCTGTGGCTGAGTAATATTCCATTGTATATATGTGTCACATCTTCTTTATCCATTCATCTGTTGATGGGCATTTAGGTTGCTTCCATGTCCTGGCTATTGTAAATAGAACTGCAATGAACATTATGGTACATGTTTCTTTTTGGATTATGATTTTTCTCTGGGTATATGCCCGATAGTGGGATTCCTGGATCATATGGTAGTTCTATTTGTAGTTTTTTAAGGAACCTCCAAACTGTTTTCCACAGTGGGTGTACCAACTTACATTCCCACCAACAGGGCAGGAGAATTCCCTTTTCTCCACACCCTCTCCAACATTTATTGTTTCTAGATTTTCTGATGATGACCATTCTGACCAGTGTGAGGTAATACCTCATTGTGGCTTTCACTTGCATTTCTCTAATGATTGGTGATGTTGAGCATCTTTTCATGTGTTTGTTGGCCTTCTGTATGTCTTCTTTGGAGAAATGTCTATTTAGGTCTTCTGCCCATTTGTGGAGTGGGTTACTTGCTTTTTTGGTATTAAGCTGCATGAGCTGCTTGTATATTTTGGAGATTAACCTTTTGTCTGTTGCTTTGTTGCTAAGTAATTTCTCCCATTCTGAGGGTGGTCTTCTTCTATTGTTTATGGTTTCTTTCGCTGTGCAAAACCTCTTAAGTTTCATTAGGTCCCATTTGTTTATTCTTGATCTTATTTCCATTATTCTAGGAGGTGGGTCCAAAAGGATCTTGCTTTGATGGATGTCATAGAGAGTTCTGCTTACGTTTTCCTCTAGCACTCTTAAAGTGTCTGGCCTTACTTTTAGGTCTTTAATCAATTTTGATTTTATTTTTGTGTATGGTGTTAGGAAGTGTTCTAATTTCATTCTTTTACATGTTGCTGTCCAGTTTTCCCAGCTCCACTTACTGAAGAGGCTGTCTTTTTTCCATTGTATATTCTTGCCTCCTTCGTCAAAGATAAGGTGCCCATATGTGCATGGGTTTACCTCAGAGTTCTCTATTCTGTTCCATTGATCTTCCTTTCTATTTTTGTGCCAGTACCATACTGTCCTGATGACTATGGCCTTGTAGTATATTTTGAAGACAGGAAGCCTAATTCCACCAACTCCGTCTTTCCTTCTCAAGATTGCTATGGCTATATGGGGTCATTTGCATTTCCATACAAATCATAAGATTTCTTGCTCTAGTTCTGTGAAAAATGCCATTGGTCATATGATAGGGATTGCGTTGAATCTGTAAACTGCTTTGGGTAGTACAGTCATTTTCACAATGTGGATTCTTCCAATCCAAGAACATGGTATATCCCTCCATCTGTTTGTATCATCTTTGATTTCTTTCATCAGTGTCTTAAAGTTTTCTGCATACAGATTTTTGCCTCCTTAGGCAGGTTTATTCCTAGGTATTTTATTCTTTTTGTTGCAATGGTAAATGGGAGAGTTTCCTTAATTTCTCTTTCTGCTCTTTCGTTGTTAGTGTAAAGGAAAGCAAGAGATTTCTGTGCATTAATTTTGTATCCTGCTACTTTACTAAATTCATCGATTAGTGGTAGCATCTTTAGGGTTTTCTATACATAATATCATGTCATCTGCAAAGAGTGACAATTCTACTTCTTTTCCAATTTGGATTCCTTTTATTTCATTTTCTTCTCTGATTGCTGTGGCTAAAACCTCCAAAACTATGTTGAACAATAATGGTGAGAGTGGGCACCCTTGTCTTGTTCCTGCTCTTAGAGGGAATGCTTTCAGATATTCACCATTTAGAACAATGTTGGCTTTTGGTTTCTCATATGTGGCTTTTATTGTGTTGAGGCAATTTCCTTCTATGCCCATTTTCTGGAGAGCTTTTATCATAAATAGATGTTGAATTTTGTCAAAAGCCTTTTCCACATCTATTGAGATGATCATATGGTTTTTATCCTTCAAGTTGTTGATATGATGTATCACATTGATGGATTTGCGTATATTGAAGAATCCTTGCATCCCAGGGATAAATCCCACTTGATCATGGTGTATGATTTTTTTAATGTGCTATTGGATTCTGTTAGCTAGTATTTTGTTGAGGAGTTTTGCATGTATATTCATCAGTGATATTGGTCTTTAATTTTCATTTTTTGTGACATCTTTGCCTGGTTTTGGTATCAGGGTGATGGTGGACTCGTAGAATGAGTTCGGGAATGTTCCTCCTTCTGCTATATATTGGAAGAGTTTGAGAAGGATAGGTGTTTGCTCTTCTCTAAATATTTGATAAAATTTGCCAGTGAAGCCATCTGGCCCTGGGCTTTTGTTTGTTGGGAGATTTTTAATCACAATCTCAGTTTCTGTACTTGTGATTGGTCTGTTCATAGCTTCTATTTCTTCCTGGTTCCATCTTGGAAGATTGTATTTTTCTAAGAATTTATCCATTTCTTCCAGGTTATCCAATTTATTGGCATAGAGTTGCTTATAGAAGTCTCTCATGATCTTTTGTATTTCTGTGGTGTCCATTGTTACTTCTCCTTTTTCATTTCTAATTCTGTCGATTTGCGTCTTCTCCCTTTTTTTCCTGATGAGTCTGGCTAATGCTTTATCAATTTTGTTAATCTTCTCAAAGAACCAGCTTTTAGTTTCATTGATCTTTGCTATTGTTTCCTTCCTTTCTTTTTCATTTCTTTCTGATCTGATCTTTATGATTTCTTTCCTTCTACTCACTTTGGGGTTTCTTTGTTCTTCTTTCTCTAATTGTTTTAGGTGTAAGGTTAGGCTGTTTATTCGATATTTTTCTTCTTTCTTGAGGTAGGACTGTATTGCTATAAACTTCCCTCTTAGAACTGCTTTTGCTGTGTCCCATATGTTTTGGGTTGTTGTGTTTTCATTGTCATTTGTTTCTAGATATTTTTTGATTTCCTCTTTGATTTCATTAGTGATTTCTTGCTTGTTTAATATCAGATTGTTTAGCCTCCATGTGTTAGCATTTTTTACAATTTTTTCCTTGTAGTTTATATCTAGTTTCATGGTGTTGTGGTCAGAGAAGATGCTTGATATGATTTCAATTTTCTCGAATTTACCGAGGCTTGATTTGTGACCCAAGATGTGATCTACCCTGGAGAATGTTCTGTGTGCACTTGAGAAGAAAGTGTATTCTGTAGTTCTTGGGTGGAATGTCCTATAAATATCACTTATGTCAAGATGGTCTAATCTGTCATTTAAAGCTTGTGTGTCTTTATTTATTTTCTGTTTGGATGATCTGTCCATTGATGTAAGTGGGGTGTTCAAGTCTCCTATTATTATCGTGTTCCTGTCAATTTCCCCTTTTATGACTGTTAGCATTTGCCTTATGTATTGAGGTGCTCCTATGTTGGGTGCATAGATATTTCCAATTGTTATATGTTCTTCTTGAATGGATACCTTGATCATTATGTAGTGTCCTTCCTTGTCTCTTGTAATAGTCTTTACTTTAAAGTCTAATGTGTCTGATATGAGTATTGCTACTCCAGCTTTCTTTTGACTTCCATTTGCATGGAATATCTTTTTGCATCCCTTTACATTCAGTCTATATGTATCCCTTGGTTTGAAGTGAGTTTCTTGTAGGCAGCATATAGAAGGGTCTTGTTTTTGTATCCATTCAGCCAGTCTGTGTCTTTTGGTTGGAGCATTTAACCCATTTACATTTAAGGTGATTCTTGACATGTATGTTCCTATTACCATTTTCTTGACTGTTTTGGGTTCGTTTTTGTAGGTCTTTTCCTTCTCTTGTGTTTCCTACTTAGAAAAGTTCCTTTAGCAATTGTTGCAAGGCTGGTTTGCTGGTGCTGAATTCTCTTAACTTTTGCTTGTCCGTAATGCTTTTGATTTCTCCATCAAATCTGAATGAGATTCTTGCTGGGTAGAGTATTCTGGGCTGTAGGTTTTTCTCTTTCAGGATTTTCCATATGTCCTGTCATTCCCTTCTGGCCTGCAGTGTTTCTGCAGAAAGGTCAACTGTTATCCTTATGGATTTTCCCTGATATGTTATTTGTTGCTTTTCTCTTGCTGCTTTTAATATTTTTTCTTTGTGTTTAATTTTTGTTAGTTTGATTAACATGTCCCTTGGCGTATTTCTCTTCAGTTTATTCTGCATGGGACTCTCTGTGCTTCTTGGACTTGATGAATTATTTCCTTTCCCATGTTGGGGAAGTTTTCCACTATAACCTCTTGAAATATTTTCTCAGACCCTTTCTTTTTCTCTTGTTCTTCTGGGATGCCTATGATTCGAATGTTGGTGCACTTAATGTTGTCACCAAGGTCTCTGAGACTGTCTTCCATTCCTTTTATTCTTTTTTCTCTTTCCTGCTCTGTGGCAGTTATTTCCCCCATTCTATCCTCCAGCTCACTTATTTGTTTTCTGCCTCCATTATTCTGCCTTTTATATACCATCTAGAGTATTTTTAATTTCAGTTATTTTGTTGTCCATTACTGTTTGCTTGCTCTTTAGTTCTTCTGAGCCCTTATTAACTGTTTCTTGTATTTTCTCTATTTTGTTGTTGAGATTTTCAATCATCTTTACTATCATTACTCTGAATTCTTTTTCAGGCAATTTTCCTATTTCCTCTTCATTTATTTGGTCTTGTGAGTTCTTTTCCTGCTCCTTTGCCTGCATGGTGTTTCTTTGTTTTCTCATTTTGTCTAATTTATAGGATTTGCTGTCTCCTTTCCCTATGCTGCCTAGTAGTAATTCCTCTTGTTTCTGCCCTCTGCCCCCTGTGGTGGGGTTTGTCCAGTGTCTCGAATAGGCTTCCTGGTGGCGGTGGGGGGGTCTGGTGTCTGCTTTCCAGTGTGTGGCTCTGTGTCTTTTCTCTCTGATGAGCAGGGCCATGTCAGGTGGTGTGTTTTGGGGTATCTGTGAGGTTAATATGGCTTTAGGTAGTCTGTGTGCTGATGAGTGGGTTTGTGTTCCTGTCTTGTTTGTAGTTTGGTGTGAGGTGTCCAGCACTGGCAGTTGCAGACAGTCGGACGAATCCAGGTCTTAGACTCTGATACAGGGCTCTGTGAGAGTTCTCTGCAGTTAATCTTCCCTGGGTCTGAGGACTCCCTAGTAGTCTGGCATCCTGGATTCAGTGTTCCCTCCCCAGAGCCTCCTATTTGACTTCTGATGGAGTAGTCCAGACTTCAGAGGTTGCTTGCCCTGGGCAGCATTGGAGGGCAAGCAGACTGGGGAGCCCTGAGTAAGAGAAGGAGGCGGCAGAGAAGGGGCAGCCCAAGACTGCATCTGCCGCAGCTCCAACCCCTCAGCGAAGAAGCGCTTCTCTGAGGAAAGCCCTCCTGCTCCACGCACAGCTGGGAGACAGAGACTATGGTTCCTTTTTAATTGAGTTTAATGTTTACTTTGTTTAATTGTATGATAGTGTGAGTGCTTCATAAATTCACAGCTGTGTCTTTTCTATTTTCAGTTCTGATACGTTTTTTTTTTTAATATGACATTGATTTCCACTTCTCTTCCAGATGTTCTGGTTCATTATTCAGAACCACCTATGAATATTGGAATGGGTTTGCATTATTTGCACTCTGTATCAATCACCTTCAGTAGAAGAGTGAATTACGGGTCCCAATCCTTTACTCTTCCCTATATTCACACCCTTAATCATAACTTTATTGTTCTGGAGACAGTGTGTTTTTCTGCCCCTTGACTTTTGAGCTTATCCATGGGAATTTCTTAGTTCAAAGGTGATTGGAAATGATACAATTAGAGACTTGATATGTGCTTGTGCAGTTGAGCTTTCACTCTCATGTTTCTACTATCCATTAAAAGAATATGTACTGGAGAACATACTGAACTAAGCCCAGCCTAGCCCAGTGGAAAAATTCAGCCAAAATCTGTCAGTCTGAGCTCACTCATAGATTCTGCACCAAGGATACATCAGTGTTGTTTCAACCTACTAAATTTCAGGTAGTTCATTAGTTAGCACTATTATGGCAATAGTTAATACACTCAGAAATTGCTGCCTAGAAATGAGTTCCTGTGGTAAGAAAATTCTAAAATATGTGACAATGGATCTGGCACCATGTGGCAAGCATTGAGGAAACAGTTAAAGCAGCTATTAAAATAGTGACCCGTATGAGTGGGAAAACGTTTAGTTGAAACCAAAGCCTGTTATAACGTGGAAAGGGTAAAAATCTACCTATTGATCTTGTAAGGGTAGAAAGGAGTAATTTTAAGGAGATTCTGAAAATGTGTGCTGTTACTATATGCACTTGATAAAGTACTAAAAAGAAAGAATTAAGTTCAGAAAAAAACTGGCCAGTTTGCAAATGGAATTTGAAGAGAGTACAGTCAGGCCAGAAGTTTCAGGGCCTACCTATTTCTCATCAAATCAACTTCAGGAAAGAGACCAAATATGGAAGGGGGCATGGGGATAGTGCCAGTAAAACATGGCCTCAGGGAAAGGACAAAAGCAAGAGTATCATGGGAAAGCTCATTTATAAAAACTCTGAAAGGATTAATATGAGCATCTCAGAGATACTCTCAGCCAAAGAAGCTTCTAGAATGGTTAAAAGTGCAGTTCTATGGATGTCTGATGTACCCTACACTTTTATCATTGATATAATAAAAAATCCACAGCATTTATGAAAATGTTGAATTGGCAAAAACCCTGACAGCCTGGACTAAAGGAGACTGAAACCATCTGAAAAAACTGTCTGGACTTCTAAATTCCTATAGACAGACAGCAAACAGTAAAAGCTGACCAGATGCCAAATTAAGTGTTTTCCTTAGCTCCAGGGCAGCGGTAGGCCCTTTTTTCCTGTAAAGGAGTGGATAGTAAAAAGGTTTGTTTGGCTACATGTGGTCTCTGCATATTGTCCTTGGCTTTGGTTTTGTCTTTAACAAGTCTTTCAAACATAAAAACCTCCCCTAGTTCCCAGGTCTTAAAAAAAGACAGTGGCTTGATCTATCTCAATAAGCCATCCTCTGCAGACCCTACTCTAGGGTATGTGGACCTGATAACATTTGCCCAAGAGAATTTCAGAACTCTAAATGACCAGTGAATGCTGGTTAGACAGACAAGGAACACTTTATTCAAGGCTATTGCAGTAGGGAAGAGAGACCTGTGCTCAGATTTAACAAAATTCCATGGAAACAAAGGGTGGGAGAGTTTTCCATAGCTGTGATGAGGGGAATCCTGGCCCATCTGTGCTTGCTAACTGACTTCTTCCAAAGAAGAAGTGCACTTTCTCCTGTTTCCATAACAGAGGTAGTTTTAAAACTTGGGTCAAGGTGCGCCACAGAGACTGCAAGACAGGGCTGTCTCTTCCTTGACGATTACTTTCCAAAGGGACAGCTCTCAGGTCTTTGAGAAACACACTCCTGCAAACTGGCAAGAGGATTTTTAAAAGAATTTTCAAAGATTTGCATCTCAAAGAGGCAGAGAAAGGATTTACACTTCTATTTTTCTTAAATAAATGCTCTAAAATAAGGGAGGGGAAGGACCCTTTTGTTTAGGCCATCTGGCTGGGGTGAAGGGTCAAGAGGGAGGTCAGGGGCCCAGAGGCAGGAAGAAGCCTGTCTCAAGTTTATTCAAGCCAAGAGAAATGTTAAGGCCATCTTGATTAGAAACAATTAGCATTATATTAAAAGTTAATATATGTAAAAAGTTAAGCATGTACATAACTTATAACCCACCAAATCTACTCCCAGTATACGCCCTGGAGATATTCTCATATATATGTAAATGTAACTATTTTAATGCATGAAGTAAAATCCTAAAGCAAATTTTTCAGAAAGCAAAATTGTTTGTCTTCTTGTCCCTTTCATTTGGTCTTCTGTGCTAGCTCATCCCCTGCCCTATGATTAAGCTAATCCCAAACATTTCTGATCACTTTTACACAATATAAAATGTTCTCAAGTCACTTAAAGTCACACAATTTGGTCTTAATTTTGTCACTAAAATGTCCTGCCCCATGTAATACTCAAAACTTTAACATTGGTTTAAAGTTAAAACTTCCCCTTTTCTTCCAGTTGGGAGAGGAGCTCATAATTAGTCTTTCCTTTTTACCTTCAGGGAAAATAGAAAGGAAAAGAGGAATGAAGTAGAACGAGTTAAGAACTTTTTCACTGATGGGTAATGTGGAGATTTGACTTAGGTTCACTTTGGAACTCACATAGGTTTAAAACCATCTCTTCCTCTTATGGATACCCCCACTGACTTTGGGGGATCACCAATGTTCCTGATCCTTTTCCCATTCCAACTGCTTCCTGGATGTATAGCCATTTGGCAGTACCCCCTTGGCTGAAGATGAGGTCTCTTCTCCCCAGAAGGACTAACATGTTACACTGAAGTTGATATCAAAATTTTAAAAAATTCTCTATCTACCTCAGCCTTCCGCGCCAATAGCAAAAAGAAAAATAACAAGGATACTTAATTTAGCTACACTATCTTTGATTAAATTTTAAGAGAAAAGCAGTGGAAGACATGTACAGAAGTATGGAGGACACATACAGGAAGATAAGACAATAGACGCACAAAAACAGAGATAAGTAGAAAGGAGACAGAGGTTCATCAGATCCTGCAGTATATGTTAATTAGTTTTTAAGTCAACCTCTGGTAGTTCTTTAGCTGTAAGTCACAGAATATTTAGCACCTCAACATACTCCTCTTTGAAACTGCTAATCACTCAATTAGCCACTGTTCACAACTCTTTAGCTCCTAGTTATATGCTAGAAAGTAATTTTTTCCAGAAGAGCTTCTACCCTTCTTTTGTTTTCAATGCATTCTTGTGCCCACTACAATGTCCAGCATATGATAAAAACAACTGTCTGGAATTGATAAATGATGAAACGTACCCTTCAACCTACAGGGAAGGAAGTTACACTCTGATCACTGTGATGGAGCTACAATAATGTCACCAGATGAAATAAGTTATAGGTAATATCTTACCCACAGACTAAAGGTATATTCATTCCTTTTAAGTCCCCAAACTTTTACTGTGTACCCATTAAATAAACCTGAATTTCAAAATCCACCTTTGCCTTGGGGAAAAAACTAGTATCACAGTAGTACTCCCATAAAGTACAGGAATTTTAGTATTTCTAACAAGCACAAGTCTAAAAACTATAGAGTCAAACTGCCTTGCTTCTAATCCCACCCAGCTCTATCACGTTAACTGATCTTTCACAAGGTACTAAATATCCCTGTCATTCTCATTGGTGAAATGGGAAAATCACTTTAGTACCTACTTCATAGGATTATTACAATGTTAATAGTTAAGAGCTTAGCCTAGCATCTAGTACATATTTGGTATTCCACATGTATTATCTATAAACATTATTTCACTTTACCCTCCGCAGAATCCCTGGGGATTGTTTCACGTGTTTGCCAAAACGTGATTCCCATAAGCACAAAACAAATACTATCCTTTCTTCCATTTCTTCTGCGTACCTATATTAAGTCACAGTTTAGGTTTTCATTGCTCCCAAACACCCCTGCTGGTGTCTACCAGAAATACCACCACTGCCTGGTAATGTGTGTACAAAGACTGCCAGTGTTTGCTTACGTCAATATTAAGGGGGCTGGTGACTTTCCAAAACCCAAATGTTCTTATAGTCATGGGGCAAAGTTCTAGCACAGTTCCTTTCAGAGTAGAAGCCATAGCACCAATGCTATTACACATTTTTTTCCCCAAGAAAAATACAAATATAAGACAGTTGATGTTCTTGTTCTCTTTTTATAGTCCTTTATCCTATAGTTCAAAAATAATTTCATGATTCATGATCAGAGGATATTTGAGAAAATGATATTATTCTATGCTCAGTTACTCCACTGGCAGGATTTCGTCCAGTGACCTTGAATCAAATTTATACATTTCAGTTCCTTCTTCCATTAGGAATTTTTCCTCTATGCCCACACCTCCCAAAGTTCTGCTCAATAACTCATATAAATAACTATTTTAAAATCCCCACAACCATCACCAGTTCTCCAGGTATAGTAAAATGTGCCAAGACTCTAGGGTAGGCACAGCTTAGTCTCAAGAATGGATCAGAACAGAATGAGTCCCCCTCAGAGAGTAGCTGAGGGAGATTGCGAGCTGAAGATAAGAGCTGAGAAAGGAAGAAGAAACCTGCAAGAACTCACAACTCACTCATTAGAAGCTTTTAGGAGTCATGTCACTACCTATAACACCAAGAGAAGTGAGAAACATCACAGATGGCTGATACTACTTACTGTCACACCCTGAGAGTAGAACTAAAATTGGTGACATATAAACAATTCACATTTCAGAAAAAGAGTGGGTATCAGCCGGGTGATGAGATGGAGTTGAAGACTCAGAAAGACTCAGTGTTCTAAGCTACATCCTGGCCCAAAAATTCCCCATAGAAACTACTACCCAGACAAATGTCTTGATTTCTAAAAGACAGACAGATGTAAATGACCTCAAAAAAGATGGCTTTGTGCCAGTGACCTAGACTGTCCATCTCTCTTAACTTTTTCCAACTATCCTATAAAAGTCATATATGAGTAGCCAAGCTTTCTACAAAGAAATAAAGTTTGACAAATCTTTCATACTATACTACTATAGTCTCAAGTAAAAGATTCATTCCCTGAGAAAGTAGCTAGAAGATAAATGCAATTTTTAGAAAATTACTGTGGAGTAGATGTGAATATGAATTTATTCTGTTGCATAATATTTACCTACTCTCATCTTTACAACTGGTCACGATGCTGCCTGTCAATAGTTTAAACTATAAAACAAAAGACATTAATATTTATTCCTCATGATACTCCTAGGGGAATTTTATAACAATCCTTTTGAGACGGTTTTCATACCTAGCGTTTATTTATTTGTTTGATCCATAAATGGATACACTTATACAGCCTCAGGCTTTACAACATTTACATCATTGGATATAAACTCATAGAAAAATGCAGCATCGATGACAGCAGCATAAGGTACAATTTTAGGTTTTAACATGATCTATCATTTAAGAGGCATTCATTTCAAAAGCAGCAGAAAACCCAGCTCAAAGTGGCTTCAAAAATAAAGGGCATTAATTGGCTTTAATAAGTAGAAGCAAAAAGAGACCAACCTTTGGAGCTGAGTTGATTCAGGGGTAACAGAAAGTCAATAAAGACACAGTTTTTCTCCATCCTTCTTCTTTACCTTCAATGGTGTTAAGTTCATCCCCAAACTGCCACTCGTCTTAGTTCCAATTTCAAGGACCATACGCTCCTTTCTTCACATCAGTGGAGGGAGGGAGACTCACTGACAGAAAATTCCTGATAAGACAGAAGAAACTTGTTTCCCATTAGACCACAACAAACATTTTATGTGGGGTTGTTGGACCTGAGTCAGAGGTGACAATTTTTCCCATGTTTTCAGATTATTGTCACTGAAAACATTTTATAAGCTATTATGATATATGTCCATTTTAACATCTTCAGGTAAGAATTTCACAGAGCTGGAAAATAGTGACCTTTAAGTATAAAGACAGTATTTTGATTATAAAACAGAATATTTCTGCTACCTCATCCTTTAAAATGTTGCCACATTCATTAACTTCTCAGGTTATAAAAAGCACATAGAATCCATTTCTTATCCTGAAATGTATGTTTATACCTCCAACATATGACTCAGATACTGATGAATGTAATAACTTGTGGAGTTATTTAAACATTAAATTTTTCAAGTAGCACAAATATTTAAAATCAACCAGGAGAATGCTCCCTCAAAATATTGTTTTATGTCATTTTCTTGTCATTACCATAATAGCAAAGTAAAAATGGTTAAACTTTACAAAGAAATTAAAAGAAAATATTTCACTTTTGCTGCTCCTTTGAAAACACCATTATAAGTGCTCCAAAAAAAGAGGGCAAAGTTTTAATTTGGATGCAGGTAAAATCCCTTATGAGTAAAAATATCAACTATACCTCAGCATTACAATAACTTATTTTGGAAATAAAGAGATTACTTTGTTTTAAAGTATTACAAAATATTTTATGTTGCAGGAAAAGTGAAATTTAAAATTAAAAATATTAGCAAATTGAACTAACATAAATCACTCACCAATGTATTTTACTTTTTTTAACAAATCCATAATTATGGAACATAAGTTAGGAAAGATGTCCTTTTTCCAAAAATTGCCCAGATTTAACTTTGAATCACTCGGCAAGCTGTACAGATCTTTGACCCTTAGGGTCCTCACCTGTAAAATGAGAGAACTAGACTAAATGCACTTTAACATCCCCTCTAACCTACAAATTTATGTAGCAATGTTATCTTAAGTAATACTTTAAGGAATGAAGGTTTCTAGATATATAAATCTCCCCTTTAAGTTGCAAATCTTTACTTGAAGCATTTACAATAAATGCATTATAACACTTTCCTGTCACCCTAAAAAAACATGAGATGACTGATAATACAATCTCCCAACTAAGTTCTGCTTCTCAAATTTGGCAGCTGATTGATTGTTCAGCACTCGGGGATTTCCGGGCCTTGGCTCCAATTCTCTGCAATCTTGGAAAGAACTCTCTGAAAATGAGGATACCAATTCCCTGTCCATTTCTCACTGCTTTGAAGACAAAAGAGGTACTATGCATCAAAGTATATACAAACAACCACACTAATGCAAAGAATTATTATTGTGGTGACCAATTTTGACTTTTTCTTGATGAAAATATCTGGACATTATATAACATATATCTTTTTTTAGAGGACTTGCGCATTTATGACTCAAATCTTTCAATTAACTTGACCATTCTGTAGTCATTTTGTTTCGTTTCTAATTTGCTGCTTTATCTCCTAATTACGTAGGGCCTGATACACTGTCTCTCCCAAAGTCTAGAAGTTTGACCTTTAAACAGGTAAAGACAAACATCTACAGATCTCTCTGTTATTCTGGCAAATTTGATATTACCATTCACTTTAAAACAACGATTCCCCAAACTGGGAGGGGGTTTTTTGTTTACTTTTGTTTTGTTTTGTTTTTTTGAGATTGCTAGGCTCCAGCCTGAGGTATTCTGATTCAATATGTCTGGGGCAGGACACAGGAAAGCTCTGTTTCTCAAAACTCCCCCCAGGTAATTCTGAAAACTGTTAGTTTGGGAACTACAACTTTCCCCTCAATTTTAGTAACTTCTGCTTGTGTTTTATACCAAATATAACATATCTATCATGAGCCTGATGGTGGGTGTTGGCATGCTTCCAGGCAGCTGTTTTATACTCTGGGAAGTCTTATATGAATGACTATAACTGCCCCACTACATTCTAGGAGATATAGCTTAAGTTCTCCTTGAAATATTGTAGAAGATATCACATGGGCAGTCTATAACCTAAATCAGCTAGGGTGCTACTCCAAATATTGCCACAGGAGGCTGGAATGTAATTAATTTCATATTTTTGAAATGGAAGCTTTAATGCAAATTGCAAAATAGATAACGTTATTAAATATGATTATGAAACCGCTAGAATCTGTGATTTGTATTATGTTATCTCTTCTGATATAAACTTTAACCAAACATAAAATCACCAGAACAGCCAATACAAGTGGTTTATATATCACCCATCTCTCTCACATTGGGTTTGAACTTTTCAAGAATGCGTGCAAGTAATCATAAAACTCCTTACTGACAGATGTAGTTTACCCCTCTTTTAAAGTACATGTCACATTAAGTAATTAGATAAGAGTGATTATGAAAATGCTGTTCCTCTGAGGAAAAGGGATAGGTTCTTCAACTACATGTTGCCTTATCTGTCCATAATAAGATGACTCTAGCCAATCTTCTACCTTTAAAATTATGCAGACAGGAGATAGCCACCAACTTCTTGGTTGGCTTAAATCTCGCATTTCTGGGGTTTTGCATTTATATAGAATTCTTTCGGATTTATCTCCAGTGGCAGCATGATAAGGACTAGGATTTGTAGCTCGACAAGCACCCAGTCCAGAAAAGGGATGCCTTCCCTCCTTCTTGTAGGCAGTCCAAGTTTGGGGAGGGATTCTCTTGAGATCCCTTCATTCAACTTTAATTGATGGGGAGAGAGAGGAGCCTTCCCCTCCCATACTTGGAAGGAAGGAAAGGAAAACTCACAATCTCTTCTTCCTATAAGTTTCTTCCAAAGCAGGTTTTCTCAGTGAATGTCAAACAATCTTATTCTTTGGAGATAAGTAGTGACAGTGCCTGCACTGGTAACAGCAGGCTTTAGAATGCCCAGATTCAGGCTACACATTCTTAGCTAAAGAGTTTTAGGCTAAATTCTGAGACACTACCAGTTTACATAAGGAAAGTAGAATAAGGGATAAATTTTCTGTACTTAGTAGTACAACAGCCAAACTAGAAAGCTTAATATTCTTATCCCTACTGTGCCCATTTTTCTATTGACAAGTTAAAAAATATATATATATATGGACAGAGAGAAGGCAAAAAGAAAGAGTACTAAATATATAACTGCTCCTATTATCCTACCTTCTGAGATTCAAGACTCTTGGTTCATGAAAGGTTAACCACATTCTGTGATAGCAGTATAGAACATGTGTGATTCATTTTTATCTAAAAATAGAGTTTTCTGAAGAATATAGAAAAACTATATTATTATTTTACTATTTAAGCCTGTGCTCAGTGAGATTCTAAACTCCTGACAACTTTCTCAACACAGGAAACATAAATCAAGGGCCTACATTTAATATCACACAAAGCAGAAATAATCATACACACACGCAAAAAAAAAAAAGCAAGCAAAGAGAAAAGAGAAAAGAGAAAAAAGAAGAAAGAGAAAAGAGAAAAAAAGCACTCTTACAGATATAGTACATTAAGCAGATACACATAGTATTTCTCTTCAGTGTAAGCCACTGAATAGGTGGGAACCATGATTTAATAAGCTTTGTTTTAAATCATCATTAGATAGGAGACACCAAAAGCAAATGTGCAATCTTATCTAATGCAGCAACTGAATTTGAGCTTAGCTATTCAATACTAGAGGCACTGAAACTCATAGAATATAATTCCATTTTGATTATGGGCACAGATAAAAGCAATGCAAAATTGTTTTCAATTTATACAGATAAAATAGATTTTCTTTTAAGTGGAACTCATCCCAATGTTGAAATAACATTTAAGAAAAGAGAGAAAGAAAGATTTAAATACTATTATGTCTGAGCGGAGGAACTAAATGTAATCTAATAAATTATTTATTAAGACTAAGAAGAAACTGGTAATTAAAATAAAAATCCCAAACCAGATATGCTTTTTAAATATTGGCTACCATTAAAATAGTTTGTGTCTCCTAGGAATATTGCATTCAGATGTTTTTAATATTCAATTATTTTTTAAGATCATTGACTATTATGACAAGAAAAATAATATGATTCACACTACAGTGTTTATGAAAATTAAAAGTATAGTGATTACTGGAAAACATCCTTCATTTTTAGGGAGAAATTCATTATTCCATAATGCATCTAGAATGCAAAATTAAAATCAACAAAGCTTTTTCTTTTTAATTAATTAAATTGAGGGTTGGAATTACTTTACTTTGCTCAGTTTGTAGAGGTGGAATAAGGCCCTTAAATTCAATATCCCCAGGAATAGAAAAAGAGTTGAACTATCAAATAATCATAAAAACAAGCTCCAAAAAGAGATTGTACAGTTAATAGTCTAATCATTTTGATGAAGAATGCACTTAATTCTTAACCACCTTTCTACAGTGATGAAAACTAATAGAAAAGCAATTACACCTGCTGAGTCTGACCGTTTATGTTTCCTTAGGGAATCCAATAGGGTTTGTGATGAATTGAGGTGGGAGAGTGCGCTTTCTTCAAAGCTAATTGTGTTGCCACATGCACCAGCATCCAGCACAATAATTATCTGACCAAGCATTCTTTGTTATGAGCAATATGTACAAAATGTGGGCAATCAATAATAACTAGAAAATTGAGCTGGCAGAGAGAAATCATTATACATGAGTTGGAGTTATACTCAATTGCATAATAAAGTCTTTCTACAAGAAAACTTGTGTTAGAGCAAAGTTGTATACAAATATGAAGTTGTACTGCAGTGATAAAATGTATCATTATTGTTTAATTTTAAATAATAAAACAACCCTCCCCACGAAATGATACGAGATTTCAAACACATATGGAATCAATTCTTCCTTAACACTGTGTAGACCATTTCTTGAATAGTAACCATTCCTGAAGAACAGTTCGTAAGACAGAAAATCAGAAATCAAATGACCATATACATGGAGTAAAAGAGACTTGCTTGCTCTCTCCCTTTTTTTGCATTTCTGGGGGATTTGAGTGGGGATGAGAGTACTTATCCATGAAGCTTGAAAATGAGGAGGGGGATTTTCCATAATCCAGGCCAACTCCATGTTTGAATAGTAGATGGGAGCTTTCATAATAAATTAAAAGCAGGAAAGATAAAGCTATATTTTGTTAGCATAAAAACATAAACAGTCATCCTAACCAACGTCATCAGGCAGCATGAAAGTCTCATTATTTGGGGGATATTTGACCTTATGACTAAACTGTTTTTTTATCCCCCTCCTCCATTCATAGAGATTCTAAACTCTCCTAGAAAGCACCCCAAAATAAGAAATAAAACAAAAGAGACGCTAATGGAACAAAATGATTGACAGTCTCAAAAGCCAGGAGGGCAGAAGGCAAATTCTAGACCAAGATGCCTGGGGCAGCACGGGAAGACAGAAGTGATGGGGAAGACGGTGATTTGGGGGTGGTGCCAACAATGGTGACTGTAAATCTGTCATGCACCCTGAGGAACAACTGGGGTGATAAATAGGTTATTTCTCTCCTTCTTCATATTTCCTACCCAGAGTGGATTCTTTTTAAACTGTACAAAGCAATGTGAAACAGAAACAATGAATAGTGAATCAATATTGAATAAATAAACAGAATAAATTATTTTTCTATAAACCGTGGGTGACAGTTTATTAAGAACTCTCACATTAAGGAATTACCCATAATTGGAAACATAATTAACTCTTTTTCTCTTTCTATCCCTACAAAAGCAGCTCAAGGTTGCTCTTACTGGAACTGTTAGCACCAGAGTGTGTGTGTGTGTGTGTGTGTGTGTGTGTGTGTGAAGAGAGACAGGATGCCATAAATTATTGTCAATTCACTTCACATGAATTATTCTCAGGCCATTCTTTCTCTCCCAAATCCGCTGACTTGAGACTGTGTCCAGCCTTTATTTACACCTCTAAAGATGTGAGGAAAGTCACCCTCCAGGAGCTGAACCAAAAGCTAGGGAAGCATCTGGAGACGGAGATATTGAATTAACTTCTGATTTTCTCGTGCAAAACATTTTCTATGATTCCATTTGGCCAGCTCTATCAAACACTATATCTATATTCTTTTTTTTAATAAATTTATTCATTCATGTATTTATTCATTGGCTGCGTTGGGTCTTCGTTGCTGCATGCAGGCTTTCTCTAGATGCGGCGAGGCAAGGCTACTCTCCCTTGCAGTGCTGGGGTTTCTTATTTCTGTGGCTTCTCTTGTTGTGGAGCCCAGGCTCTAGGAGCATGGGCTTTAGTAGTTGTGGCACGTGGGATCAGTAGTTGTGGGCTTGCGGGCTCTAGAGCACAGGTTCAGTAGTTGTGGCACACAGGCTTAGTTGCTCCGTGGCATGTGGGATCTTCCCAGCCCACGGCTTGAACCCAAGTAGCCTGCATTGGCAGGTGGATTCTTAACCACTGCGCTACCAAGGAAGTCCCTATACCTTTATTCTTACTTTATCTTAGAAACCAGTTTTTTTTAACCCACTACTAGTCCAGGAGCTCTTTGTGAAATTGTTGGGTTAATGTTTTGATTACTTTGCCTATAATTCAGTGACTTTTTATGGATAAAGAAGGGAAAAATTACCCTACTCAACAAAGGATTCATTATTGGAGTTTTTCGGGTTTTTTGTTTGTTTGTTTGTTTGGTGGGGGGTAGGTTTCACATGGCAGAAGTTACTGGCATCCTTCTTGAGTTATACCAAAATAAACAAACAAACAAAAAAAGGTTTTTGTTTGTTAATTTTGGAGTCTCATTCTTTTGTTCAAATTTTTGAAACTAAACATTAATTCATAATGCATATGAATCTATTATTGGTGAGTGCTTGAACAGTCTCAGAATATAAGACACAGCTAGCTCTGTCTGAAGAATCAGTTATCCGTGGTTAAGACAAGTACTTTGGGGTCAAGTGAACCTGGACTCAAGTGAAAGTTTCACCATTAACTTCAAGTACAATGTTGAATAAATTCTTAGCCTCATTTTTTTTTTTTCATTTCCAAAATGAGAATACAACATCAACCTTGTCAGGATGTTGTAAAGCCAAAAAAAAGTCTTTTAATTAATTTCTCAGGTAACTTTTGCAAGGTCAACTGCTCTTATTCTTTTAGACTCTTAGCTCAAAACATTGTAAATAGAAAATGCTCTCTGAAAGACTATATATGAAGGGAAAGAAATTTAGTGTTTGAATTTGAGACATTGGTGATTGAATTTTTACATGTGTTTCTATTATCAGTTCTTTGGATTGTCTTTCTTCATTAAAACAATTTCATTTCCATTATGTCTTAAAGAATTTCCTTAGAATTTCTAATCTAACTCTGGCACTCCTTGCTAGCATCTAGCACTTATACTCATTTTTGCTTCTATTTTCCTCTTTTTTTGTGGAAACTTGGGAGAAGAAGGGGGATATTTGGGTGACATTACTCTGATATGTTGAGCTAGAAGTCTCAATTAATTTTCTAATTTAGGTGACATATATCTGTCCATTTCCTTGGAACCTGAGTACAGTTGTAATTTCAATTATTCCCTGCCCTTGAAAGCTAGCAGAGTTTGCAAACAGGATGACAAGACTTCACAAAGAAGACCCTCTGTGGTAGGCTCCTAAGTTTTATGAAATTTATCCATCCTGCCAGAAATAAATTGTAGAATTTTTTTCAAAAATAGAATGCAATGCATATATAGAATATATATATATATACCAATTGGAAGTTTAACTGCTATATATATACACATAAAATATATTTATATTGATGAAATATGGATATTTGATCATTAAAAGTTGAATGGTGGACATGCCATTCCAAGAGGGGATTTACCAGGTAAAAAACAAATCTTTAATGATAATAATAATAATAGTATCAGTAGCCTTAATAATCCCTTCTTAAGCAAGTATACTCCAATAAAGATTTTTAAAATCGCTTTTTTTAGTAGTGGAATTCTATTTTTTCAAATTCTAATAAGTAATCAACATAATTGATCAACAGTCTAAATTTCCATAAAGTATGTAACACCTCATATGTCTAAGCCAGTGTGCTAGACAGTATGAAGAATATGAAGAGCAAAGGATGCAGCTCTTGTGTGTACAGAGTGTACAAAGTCATAGAGTGGCTACACCAAATGCAATATTTTTTAAAAGGAGGAATTAATAAATACTGACTGTGTATTTACTCCCAAAGCCATTGCCCCCTTTCTATTTCACTGAAATGAATATGGGGGAAGAAATGAGCCAAGGGTTCGTGGAAAATGGGCCAAATGCAATAGCTAGAGATACAAGACACAGATAGAGAAGTGAGTTGTGTAAGTGTATCCGGGCAGGCATCTGAAGAACATTATAGAATGAAAGGGATACCTGCTGATTGTAGGACAATCAGCCTTGTCTTTGGACTGTTTCTAACTTCTAACTTCCTTCCCCGTGAAAGGGAATAGACACTCTTTAGAAGATCAATGTTACGCCTTAAATATACATATATGTAGCATTTGAGCTCTAGGAATAATACCCTAGTGTGCCATTCTTTGCTGTAAGAGCCATAAACGTTTTGAACTTGACTCAGAGGTGAAAAGTCTCTCCAGAGAAGCTTTTAAATGTTCAAAGTTGAAGACATCTTTTTCCCCTCTCTAAAAGTGAACACAAATCCCAAAGGAGAGAAACCAAAATAAATAAATCAATAGGAGGGTGGGAAAAATAGTGGACCAGCTGGTAAGATGGTGTTAGGAACATGGCAGTTTGATAAATTCCACTTTCTGAGCATACACAGTAAAGAGTAAGAACGAAAAGAGCAGGCCAAGGAGAGCAAGCTTCAAGAGCTATTATAAAAAAATATAAGCAGAGACGTGTTAATTATAAAACTAATGGAGCTTAATTTTAAAGGTTATTTCTACTGTCTCATTCCAGGGGCCTGGGAGGAACCCTAACAATGTGTTCAGGTAACATGTATCATGAAAAATTTACAAAATAAGTTATTTTAACCAAAGTTAGTTAGGATCACTGTCTCTTTCCTCTCTAATTTATGCTCTGTGACAGGTCCCTTCCTGTCAATTCAGGTAGCTTCGATGTGGCCTCAATCATTATTGAGATCTAGCTAGAGGGAAGTTGAGTTGCAGATTTTTATTTTAGAAGGATAATATCTATGATTCTCAGTCACTTCTTTGTAATCTTGGTGTAGCAATTACATCCAGCATATTCAACCACCTATTGTACCAGCTGAGTTTTATTTCCAATTTTTTAATCTAATTTTTATTGCAGTATAGTTGATTTACAATGTTGTATTTGTTTCAGGTGTACAACAAAGTGAATCAGTTATACATATACATATATGCACTCTTTTTTGGATTATTTTCCCATATAGGTCATTACAGAGTATTGAGTAGAGTTCCTTGTGTTATACAGTAGGTTCTTATGAGTTACCTGTTATGTATAGAGTAGTGTGTATATCGCAATCCCTTTCCCCCAATTTATTCCCGCCTCTGCAATTCCCCCCTGGTAACCATAAGTTTGCTTTCTACATCTGTGACTGTATTTCTGTTCTGTAAATAAGTTCATTTGTACCATTTTTTTTATTCCACATATAAGCAATACCACATGATATTTGTCTTTCTCTTTCTGACTTACTTTGCTCAGTATGACAATCTCTGTGTCTATTTATGTTGCTGCAAATGGCATTATCTCATTCTTTTTTATGGCTGAATAATATTATATTTATAGTTTTATTTTATTTTGCTTGAAAAAGATCCCCAGAATTGTATGAGCTTCATGATCCACAAAACCCTGGATGAAACATAATTTTTGGAATGAAGAAGTTGATAACTGACTTGGAGGCAAGAATGAGATCCCAAGAAATCCATATGGTAAATAAACTGATAAAACATGAGAGTACTAATAACTCTTAGTTGGGAATGAGGAGACCTAATCTCTTGCCTCAGAACTATTTAATAGTCATAATAATTTTATATAACAGAAATAATATCTTCATCTCTTCTGTGTTATCTGTAAAAAGGAAATAGTTAATCCAACTCATGATTCCCAAACACCAGTCCTTGAATTGGTATTCATCCATAATAAAGTTTTTAAGGACAACTCATTCATTCACACATGACTAGAATGGTCGCTGAACATCTACAATATGTCAGAGACTGATAGACACCAGGAATGCATGGACTGTGCCTTACTGCAGTTGAGAGCCTAGTATTTTTGTTTGGTTTTGTTTTCTGTTGGTGGGGCTGGAGTGCAGAAACATGAAACAAATAATCACAGAAATCCATACAAAATTCCATATTGTGTTTAATACCATGACAATAAAGTAGAAAGAGCCACAGGAGTGTAAAATAATTAACTTCTGAAAGAGATCAGACAAGGCTTCTCTAAGAAAGTGTCATTTAAGCTGACAAACGGACAAGCAGGAGGTAAGTAATGACAGTGAGTGATTAACAGAGGAGACTGAGAGCCTATCAGGCAACTGGCAAAGCACGAGCACCACCCTGAAGTGGGACAGAACCATAGCTCCGGGGAGCAGTGGTCTCCACGTTTTATTTTGATCATGTATAATTGGATTAAAAAATTCATCTACAATATTTGTTTGTTATTTGTTTATTCATAAATAGTATACATACACTATTGTTTTTATATTTTGCATATAATGCAAAAATAACAAAAATATAAATGTTTAAATATTAATGGTACAGAAACCTTTCTACTCTCAGAAAATTAGCACTGTTAATTTGTGATTTAATTAAACACTGTTAAGTGATGTGACTAGATCGTGCACCTTTACTTTTGAAAATCTTGGGTTAATGCTTTGTAATACAGTAATTAAAAGTCTTTGTTCTATGGCCAGTTTATTTTGATGACTAATTTTAATGGCTATTATACATTTAAAATGTAACAGTTCACAAAAGGAGCAAATCTAAATAAGAAAATTGCATGATTAGCTAACCTTACCAAATTATGACTTCAGCTTTTCAACCCATTAACCCCGTAAGCAAAAGTTTTTATTAAAAATTCCCAGCAAATTACAATTTTTTGGCATCAGTGTTTGGCAAACTAATCAGAGAGAGTCGTACTTTCAGTTTTTAACATATGAACCTAAACTCCATAGAAATTCTTTATTAAAAATCTCTAAGAGATTAGAAAACCTTGTTTCCATGGACATGAAGTGTGAAGAGATGAGAACATTTATAGGTGAAGCCATTACACAACTTTCAGCCTGTATATCATAATGATGGAAACACTTCCACATTCTGTCTTCCACAAAGCTCTATCCATAACAAGAGTTTCTTTAGAAGAACGTATCATTAGCTGTCTCACTCGTTAAAGTATCATGGTTATCTCAAATCGATTAGGCAATTTTAGTTCCAAAAAATAACTAGTAGGTTTGAAATTGAAGGAAGCCGCATGACAGAAAAGATAAGCATATTTTTTGAAAAGGAAAACTTCAGAATTTATCTTTAAATACAACAATCCTTGTAAGAATTTTGCCATTGTTAACCAGCAAAACTTTGGACATTAGAGATTTTGATAGTCATGGCTCATCTCATTTCCAAAGGATTATAAACACTCTAGTCTATAAAGCATTGTTTTTAAAAGCAACTTCAGTTTAACCTTAGTGAAAGAGTAAAACTATTTTTAAAAGAAAGTCTGTGTTACATGAACTGCGGTGTTTTAAAATACTCTGAAAGGTGACAGAATAGCAAGGGTGAACCCATTTAAGCGATTCAAGTTCTCAAGCACCCACTCTTTCCCAGTGAGCTCCTCCACCTTCTGTGACGGCTCACCTTCTGACAGAGGTAACGAGCAATAATTCTTATTGAAATCAGCAGTGAAGTCTACTTTTATAATTTTGTACATGAATATTAAAATAAATCATAATACTTTCTCTATTACCTCAATGTAATATTATCTGGGGACCCCCTTTGTCTTTCTTTACCTCACTTTGTGAACTCCTTCTTTAAAAGAACCAAAACAAAGTCAGGGAGGCTGGAGGACAAAAAGCAAGCTTAGTGAGAGACAATGCAGGGATCAGATCCTGCAGGACCTTGGAGAGCATGTTCAAGGTCACCTCATGAACAACAGAAGCTGCAACCAGCTGTGTGGTGCAATTTTTAGGACGTAGAAATGTATTTACCAAATCATCCTCTATTCTGTGGTTGTCTTATTATTAGTATTAGTATTTGGTGTTAACTTTTTCAAATAGGTTATAATCCTGGTATGTTCTTTTAACTTTTATTTTATTGTGGTAAGAACACAACATGAGACCTACTCTCTCCATAAATTTTTAAGTGTACATTATTGTTGACTATAGGTATAAAGTTATACAGCAGAACTCTATAGCTTATTCATCTTACTGACTGAAACTTTATGCCCAATGACTAGTAATACCCTATTCCCCCCTTCTCACAGCCCCTGGCAACCACCATGCCACTCTTAGGTTCTATGAATTTGACTGTTTTAGATACCTCATGTGAGTGAAATCATGTCATATTTACTTTTCAGTAACTGGCTTATTTCACTTAGCATAATGTCCATACACCACATTTTCTTTATTCATTCATCTCTTTTTAATGAGCTTGATTCCATGAAAAGCTATCCAGTCTTGTTTTCTTCCACCTCAATGATTGTTGCTATTGTTTTAAAAATTTTAATGGTCTGTGTAATCCAAATGTCTGAGAACCACTGGTTTGTATAAGATCTATGATCCCTTTACATGAAATCCATGGTCCCTTTAGTCTCTAAAATTCTGGGATTATTTACTGGAAGAAAAAGATTGAAGCCCATTATGAAAACAAGCCAGGGCATTTTTGTTATTGTTTAAGAATGGAAATAAACTGTCTTTGTATAAAATGGTTACCTATAATTAAAGATGCCACAGAGATGTGTCCTAAGGGTTTGGACAACCCATAGATTATAGAGGTCTTTCTAGTCAGTTTCCTACTAGCTATTATACTGGATATATTATTAAGTATCCTTCATCAAGTGTGCTGATAATTACTGAAAGATTCTAGAAAACCATAAAGTAACTATATACAGGCACACTTCAGAGACATTGAAGTTTCAGTTCCAGACTACCACATTAAAGCAAATATCACCATAGAGTTACACAAATTTTTTTTGTTTCCCAATGCATTTAAAGTTATGTTTTACACTATGTTGTAATCTATGAGTGTGCAATAGAATCATATCTAAAGAATGATGTGCATATCTTAATTTAAACATATGTTATTGCAAAAAATGCTAACCATCATCTGAGCTTTCAGCAGGTCAATATTCTTTTTGCTGGTAGAATGTCTGGCCTCGATGTTGACAGCCGCTAATTGATCAGGGTGGTGGTTGCTAAAGGTTGAGGTGGCTGTAGCAATTTCTTAAAATAAGACAACAAAAAACTTTGCCACACAGATTTGACTCTTCCATTCACAAATGATTTCTCTCTAGCATTCAATGCTGTTTGATAACATTTTTTTAAATAAATTTATTTATTTATTTTATTGGCTGTGTTGGGTCTTTTTTGCTGTGCATGGGCTTTCTTTAGTTGTGGTGAGTGAGGGCTACTTTTCATTGTGGTGCACGGGCTCCTCATTGCCGTGGCTTCACTTGTTGCAAAGCACAGGCTCTAGGCAAGTGGGCTTCAGTAGTTGCAGCACAAGGGCTCAATAGTTGTGGCTCACAGGCTCTAAAGTGCAGGCTCAATAGTTGTGGTGCACAGGCTTAGTTGCTCCGCAGTACGTGGGATCTTCCTGGAGCAGGGATCAAACCCATGTCCCCTGCATTGGCAGGTGGATTCTCAACCACTGCGCCACCTAGGAAGCCCTGATAGCATCTTACTCAAAGCAGAAGTTCTTTCAAAATTGGAGTTGGTCTTCTCAAGCCCTGCCACTGCTTTATTAACTAAATTTATATAATATCCTAAATGCTTTGTTGCCATTTCAATAATTTACATAGCATCTTTATGAGGAGTATTTTCCATTTCAAAGAACCACTTTCTTTTTTCATCCATAAGAAGCAACTCCTCATTCATTAAAGTTTTATCGTGAGATTGCAGCAGTTCAGTCACATCTTCAGATTCCACTTCTAATTCTAGTTCTCTTCTAGTTCTCTTGCTATTTCTACCACATCTGCAGTTACTTCCTTCACTGAAGTCTTAAACCCTTCAAAGTCACCCATGAGGGTTGGAATCTACTTCTTCTAAACTCATGTTAATATTATTTTGACCTCTCCCCATGAATCACAAATGTTTTTAATGGCATCTAGAATGGTAAATTCTTTACTTTTTAATTAACTTTGCCCAGATCCACCAGAGGAATCACCATGTACAGCAGCTACAGCCTTATGAAGTGGAATTCTTCAATAAAAACACATGAAAGTAAAAGTGACTCTTTGATCTTGGGCTGCAGAATGGCTGTTGTGTTAGCAAGCATGAAAACAACTTTAATCTCATTGATCACATTGTACATCTCCATCAGAACTATTGGGTGACCTGGGTACATAGTCAATATGCAGTAATATTTTGAAAGGAATCTTTTTCTTCTGAGCAGTAGGTCTCTCAAGAGTAGACTTAAAATATTCAGTAAACCATGCTGTAAACAGGTGTGCAGTCATCCAGGCTTTGCTGTTTCTTTATAGTGCACAGAGCAGATTCAGCATCAGTCTTAAAGGCCCTAGGATGTTCAGGGTGGTAAGCGAGCACTGGCTTCAATTTAAAGTCACCAACTGCATTAGCCCCTAATAAGAGAGTCAGTCTGTCCTTTGAAGCTTTGAAGCCAGGCATTGATTTCTCTTCTCTAGCTAGCAAAGTCCTAGATGGCATCTTATTTCAATATAAGGCTGTTTTGTCCAAAAGATGTTGTTTAGGGTAACCACCTTCACTAATGATCTTAGCTAGATTTATGGATAACTTCCCACAGCTTCTACATCAGCACTTGCTGCTTCACCTTGTGCTTTCATGTTCTGGAGATGGCTTCTTCCCTTACACCTCGTGAACCAACCTCTGCTGGGTTCAAACTTTCCTTCTGCAGCTTCCTCACCTCCCTTAGCCTTGAATTGAAGAGAGTTAAGGCCTTGCTCTGGATTAGGCTTTGGCTTAAGGAAATGTGGCTGGTTTGATCTTCTAGCCAGTCCACTAAAACTTTCTCCACGTCACTAACAAGCCTATCTCACTTCCTTATCATTCCTGTGTTCACTGGAATAAGCACTTTTAATTTCCTTCCAGAAATTTTCCTTTGCATTTACAGCTTGTCTTACTGTTTGGAGCAAGAGACCTTGCTTTCAACCTGTCCTAGCTTTTGACAACATTCCTCACTAAGCTTAGTCATCATTAGCTTTTGATTTAAAGTGAGAGACATGCAACCCTTCCTTTCACTTGAACACTTAGAGGCCATTGTAGGGTTATTAATTGGCCCAATTTCAATATTGTTATGCCTCAAGGATTGGGAGACCCCAGGAGAGGGAGAGAGATGGGGCAATGGCTGGCTGGTGGAGCAGTCAGAACACACATATTTGTTGATTTAGTTCGTGCTTGTGACACCCCACCCCAAACAATTACAATAGTAACACCAAAATCACTGATTACAGATCACCTTAACAAATACAAAAAGGTTGAAATATTGCAGGAATACAAAAATGTGACATGGAGACATGAAGTGAGCAAACTGTTGGAAAAATGGTGCTGGTAGATTTGCTAGACAGAGACTTGCCACAAATCTTCAATTTGTATAAAGCACAATATCTGCAAAGCACAATAAAGTGAAGCACAATAAAACAAAGTATGCCTGTAACATACTCTAGAAAAAAAATTGAAACATCAAATACATTTCTCAGGTTTCCAAAAATTTATCATTTTAGAAGTGAGAAATCCTTAGAGTTGAATGAAAGCTAGATATATTTTATACATGTTTATTGTCATATAGACACATCCTAAATCGCAGTGATTCTGTAAAATATAAATATATTTATAGATCTTATTCTCTGGCATTATCTATGAAAATAAAATCCCAAACTTGCATGAAACTTATTTTTATAGTAGCTGATACTTGTCAAGCTGTCAACAAAAGACAAAAAAAATTAAAATAAACATAAATTAAAAAACTAAAATGTTTCACTGGTTTTTGTTTCAATAAGTCCACAAATATGGTACTTCTGGGAATAAAATTAGATGTTTTCTTCCATCTTTCAGGCAGGAAAGATTTCATTTACACATAGCTAGGATGAGGTCTCATGTTATTCAGACCTCATTATTTTTACCAAGTTATCTGTGACATCTGTGACATGTACTTTTCTAAATGATATCAGAGATAATTAAAAATAAACTTCACTTGTCAGGAAAGATATTCAGGGTATAGCATTTCCTGATGTCATTTTTATTTTATAGAAACAAATATAGGAATCAATATGAATTGTCTTTACTTTTTACAAGTGCTTATGTTTATATTAAACTGTAATTTTCACAGAGCTTTTCATGGTTCCCATTAAAGATTTTCCACAAACTGTCATGACTAAAAGATAAACCCTCAAATTTTTAGAAGGAACACAAATCTGTGGTGCAAAGAAATTTTAAAAAGGATAAAGGTGTGTATTACTATCAGTATAGAATTAAAATATGATAGGCCATATCTGGACAAATAGCTAAAAACCCAGAGTAAGTTGTGAGCCCTCCTAATGCATTCCATTCCAACTTTCATTTTTTAAAAATCTATAAATGAGAGAAAACCTTTTTGTCCCCTATCTAATTATGGATTCAGAAAACAATATTTTTTAACTTGTAGTAACAAAATACTTTAAACATGTTAAATAAAAAAATTCCTTTAAAATATGTGTTTGATTGGCATACAGCTGAAAATCTTAAATTCTGTTACAAAAAAGTCCTTGAACGCTATACTTTTTCCAGTGAGTGAGTAAATACAATAGAATATAAGCATAAGTTTTTAGGGGAAATGAATACATTTTTTTCTTAACATCACTAATGCAACTAACTGAATTTAAATTACCCAGTTCACAGCTTAGCCTCAACATTAAATGTTCCATTTCACAGAAAGATGAACTATTAATCTACCCAGTGGTAAACTTCATAGTTCTCTTTAACCAAAATTTCCCTCTTTAATTGAATATTTCAAGACATTATAAATATATGGCTAAATATGTGGACATGAACAAGTATATCTATGAAAAATTACTGAATAGGCAAATCTCAAATTCTATAGCATTTGAGAGGTTACATTTTTTAAAATATAGATCCACAATGGCAAAGCCTTACAATTATTTGAGGTTGGGACTGGTACTAAAGAGAAGTTATGGAAATTAAGGAACAGAAATAACTTCTACCAAGGAGAATAGAGACTTAAATGCTGAGTTTTTTAATAGTTTTTATAGTCTTAATATAAAATTGATCTTGCCCTGGGATCATCATATTTTTCCCAAATGTTTAAGGATATTCTCCCATCTAGTTCCAAACAATACTAACGTTTTCCTTCCATTTGGTTATTTTGATCTTCATTGCTTCTGAGTACAGTATTTTGAAGTACACTTGAGTAAGCAATGCTGATTGAGGACTAGGAAATTGCTCAGAGGTAAATTAAGTCTTACTCAAAGTCAAGGAAATTTTAGCCATAAATGGGTTAGATTTCCATTTTTGATTATACAGGTGTTTCAAACAACCAAATATTGATGCCTGTAAATATAATGTATTACCAGTAATTGTTAATTAAGTTGGACATGCAGCCTATATAATTTATAATAATATAATCTTGGAAAGCAATCCCCTTAAAGAAATACTGAGGGCACTTACCAAGAGACATATGATGTCCTTCTAGTTCTGAGAATCGAAGACCCTAAGTTCTGTCCATGTTTTAAAAAATAAATCTTACCACTCAAATGTAACTGTCTCCTCAAAATCAGGAACAATATTTTAATTGCTAAATCTAGTGACTTCTTATCAATTTTCCTCTTTTTTGGTCTCTCTGGAGGCTCTGGCCCTGTGGATTATTTCCTCTTTCTGGAAGTTCTCTTGTCTTCCAGGATGTTACTCTCTTCTATTCCTTTTGCTGTTTGATCATTCTTTCTCACTTTTCTTTATTATCACGTTTTCCTCTGTATCCCTATTGAATTATATTTTCCCTATTTTTCCGCCTTAGGCCTTAGTTTGTGCGAGCTCTATACATTCTCTTTTGGAGTATACATAAATGCAGCACTTTTAAGTTAAAGGTATACATTTTATAGAATATACTAGCTGAATATATTATAAGCACTTCTAATTCAATAGAACCAAATCTTGCCACATTATTTGTCCTCAACAGCTCTTCTTTCTGAGAATTGGTTAAAGACATTATCAAGCATCTAGCAGGTTTTCATTACCTCTTTTTCTAGTTGACTGGAAAAAAATGTCTATGCTGTCTCTATCTCTAATCTTCCCAGACGTTCTTATTCTCTGCAAACAGAGTGATTTTGCTGGAATACAAATCTGACGTCACACATCTACTTAAAATATTTCAACTGTTCATCAAAATATAAAGGTGATTTCTGAAACCTTTAGCATGGAATTCAAGACTTTTCATAATGTAGGTCTATTTCACTCCATTTCATTCATTTATTCATTTTGTTATGTCTGTCATTCTGATAGGCACTAAAGCTATAAGGTCATAAATAATATACTCAGTCCTTTCCCCCCTAGATCTTTTAGTGTTCCCAACTTCCAGTCTTCACTGTACCCACAGACTGTTCTATCTTTTTAAAATGTCTTGGTTTTTCATACATCGTGACTTTGCCCCTGAAATGTTCTCTTACTTGAGTGTCCTTTTATTCTTTGCCCATCTCACAGTATCTTACCCATCTTTAAAACTAACTGAAATTGCATATTTTTCAAGCCATAATTTCTCTTTAAGTTCCAATAGAGTGTTCTCTAAACTAATGATTAACTGTAATTATTTAATCATATAGAAGCTAATGTATACTATTACTTTAATGTATAGTACTATGTATCATAGGGATTAATAGAAGGTCTTTGAAGTTAGTAAAATTCAGTCTCACATCCTGATTCTGTCCTTTGTGATCTGTGTGATCCATTGCAGGAAAATTACGTAGGCTGTCTGTGCTTTTCTTGCTTGATGTATGAAAAAGGCTCAATAGATCTAGTTACATATCTTGATCTACATGCCTAATCTATGCCTCCATCTCTACATATCCATTTACTTCTCTAATATATCCTTGGTCAATTCATTCTATTTAAGAAAGTAATTCTGATATGTAGATAATGTATACACAGTTGATTCAATGTATTTTTATAAAATGCATACCAATGCCCATGTATGATTATACCCAGGTCGCTGTCTTCAACATTGTCCACTTTTCTTTATTAAGGTACAGACTTTTATAAGAATAGTTTGGTTAAGTAATTGGAAGTGTTTATAATTAAATAGAACATGTGCTTATGTAACATTTTAAGCAATGACTACCTGACATTAGGCAAGTCATTTGGCTATTCAGAATTTCAGTATCCTAATTTGTAGACTGAAAAAGTAGTGTTATTGTCCTTACCAGTGCTAAATGCTCATTCTGGTTTTTAATCCCATAATCTATAGAATTCTGGTTACAGAAGTAGTACTATATACCAGCAACTCTGGTAGTACTTCATTGATTTTAAAATTTGTGTATGCTTTATCTATTTTACTCTAACAGTTTTATGAGATAAGCAAGTTGTTACTATACCTTTTAAGATGAGAAAACCAATGATAATGCTTAAATGACACTGGCATGACAGATAGTTAAAACTAGTTCTTCTGTTTTCCAGTCTAATGTTCCCTCTGCTATGCTAGTAGTTTCCAACCAGTGGGCTCAGGACTCCCTCAAGGTCTCAGAGAACTGAATTTTAGATTTCATAAGCCTTAGTAGAAGCATTCATTCAAATTGCAGTCATGCTTATATAAGGGCTAGGAATTTTTGTTTTAACACTTTGTACTTTTCAATCATTAAAAAATCTACCTATCCATCTATTTATCTACCACTGACATTTGCTTTATAATTTTACAAGTGACATAATGCAATTTGATACAGAAGCAACAGACCAAGCATCCAAACAGTTGAATACCTATCTCTCTGTTCTTCCTTCCACTTAGATAGTCTGCCTTTTATCTATATCAAATTCCCCATGTGTAGAACAGAAAATAACAGCCGTTCAATCAATTCTGCATGATGAAATATACATGTAAAAAAGAAAAAAAGAACAATCCCAAAGTCCTATTTGGCAATTAATTTCAATCCTCTAATTTTTTTCCTGTCTTATCTTATGCTGCTTAAAGCAATAAAGATGCTACTTCATTATGTAAATTAAGGTTCTTACAGATTCTGCAAGTGCCAAAACCAGGCACAGAACTGCAAAGAGAGAAACCATGGCAGGAAAGGGAGCAGCCATGGGTTCTAAGTTAAACTGCAGACTGAGGCCATGCCAGGAACACGCCTTCATGACGTTCTCATGAATGAGGGATTTCTTTTTCTTTTTTTAAATTTATTTGTTTGCGTTGGGTCTTCAGTGCTACACACGGGCCTTCTCTATTGGGGGCTACTCTTCGTTGCAGTGCACGTGCTTCTCATTGAGGTGGCTTCTCTTGTTGCAGAGTACTGGTTCTAGGCACACAGGCTTGGGTAGTTGTGGCTCATGGGCTCACAGGTTGTGATTCACAGGCTCTAGAGTGCAGGCTCAGTAATTGTGGTACATGAACTTAGTTGCTCCACAGCATGTGGAATCTTCCCAGGCCAGGGATGGAACCCGTGTCCCCTGTGTTGGCAGGAGGATTCTTAATCACTGTGCCACCAGGGAAGTCCATGAATAAAGGATGTCTGAGCTGTTGTTCCACTAGATTTTAATTTCCTTCAGTAAGAATCTGCTTTTAATTTATCTTTATGTCCATTATGTTCCTAGAGTAGGTACCTAATAATAAATGTTTTGGAGAAGCAGGGAGAATAGGGGATTACAGCTCTGCTGTTTACATGTGTGAATTTGGGCAAAACACTTAATTGTATCCATTGTAATGTGATACTAATAATCGTTAATTCACAGGATTATTTTAGCTTTTAAATGTGCTTGGCATTTATTTGAAGCCCAGTAAATGTTAATTTCCCTTTCATTAATCTTGAATGAATTAATGAATAATTGCTATTTTAGGCAGGAAGAAACTACAGGAATGGAGTGAGATCATGCTTTTAAAGACCTCAGATTCCATACTTAACAATTTCAACTTCTTCTTCTAAGAAATGAGAAAGTATTATAATTGAACAGTGCCATATTTAAATTTATGACTTAGAAATAGACCTTGGGCCACAATTAAAATCCGACTTGTAAGACATCTACCCTCATAGAGATTCAGGCAAGAGATGATGAGGGTTCTGGATGGAGCAACAGCACTGGGGATGAAACATGGTGGATGGACATGAAGTGACTTTGGGTGCCATCTTGATAGGACTTGACAACAGATTAGATGCAGGGATTGCTAGAGAAGAAGGATCTGAAGATGGCTCCAATATTTCTAGTTTGAAAAAGTAGATAAAAGAATGCTATTTTCACAAAGATAAGAATAATTTACATGACTATATAACTCGATGAAGGTTCATTGGAGAGCAAATGATAATAATTAAGTATAAAAATATAACTATCATTCATTAGCACCTAAACTGCCACAAACTTTACCTCATTTGACCTTCATACTTCTCCTCTGAAATAGATATTATTTGCAGTTTACACGTAAGAAAAATGAAGCTCTGAGATACTGAGTGACTAGGTCAAATTCACTGAGTTGAGCCAGAATTTGAGTACATGTCTTATTCTGAACACTTTGCCATTAAATTATATGCTACACTATATGTCATTAAAGATTTGGGAAATTAGCCTAATGAGGAAAAGCAAGGCACTTGGCATTATTTAGCCTAGGAAAGTAAAGATATATTAATAGCCCAAAGCCTTTTTTATAGAATACTAAAAAGTGTCAGTATTTTGAAGTTAGGTTGAGGTCAAAGCAGTACAAATAAGTTATTAAAAGAACTCACTAAGTCAAAGAACTGTAAGACATTAGAATTAGAATTAAAATTAGAGAAGAAGAAAAACACATCTTTGGGGAATGATGTATAAAAATGTAAAAAATGTCCTACTGGATTCACATTCTAAGAACAGTGCTCTACAGGAAAATGTAGGAGGAAATGTATGGCTATTATTTTTTAGAAATTGTTTAATGCTAGGTACATTTTGCTTAAAAACACACAAAACTTTGTTGTCCTATTAGATAGCAAAGAAGCAGCTTTTACACAGATTAGTAGGTAAAGAAAAAACTACAGCAGCAAAATAAGTCAAAAGTACTATGACCAAGCAAGGCACAAAGGAAAAAATACAAATGGTCAATAAACATATGATAAACATCCTACCTATGATTAATCAAAGAAAGAAAAATTAAAACAATAATAAGATAACATTAATTAAATTTGCAAATGTTTGTAATATTCTGTCATGTAGGGTGAGGGAAATTAGTTTCTGATGGGAATGTTAATTGGAAATAATAATGAAAATAATAATAATAATCTCTGAGTGTTTCCTCTATGGCAGATACTATTATGATTATTTTGCATATTTTACCTATTAAATCTTCACCGTGATCACATGAAGTAGTTTCAAGAATACCGTTGTACAGATGAGGAAGCTGAGCCATAGAATCAGCCTCTGGTCCCACAGGTAGATTGACTACAGAGCCTGCATTCTACTACCTTTTTCCAGAAAGGTACATTCTATCTAGAGAGTTCTTAAATAATTAGTTAAATATGCAAACCCTTTGACATGGCAATTCAAGAATTTCTCTTGGGAGATTGGGATTGCCATATATACATTACTAATAAGGCAAAAAATATCAAATTGTATATATGCAGCTTTTGTATGTCAATTATATCTCAATAAAATCCTTTAAAAAAAAGAATTTCTCTTAAAGAAGTGTTTAAAGCTATGATGTAAATGGGTAGACAGTGTAGCATTATATATAATAGTAAGAAATCAGAGACAACCTAGTGTCCAGCAATTGGAAATTAATGGTAATACAGAATACTATACATGTAATCTGTATTATTATACTTAGAAGATTATTTGATTACATGGGGAATGACTACATTATGTTCAACTAGTAAGCAAGTTGCAGAAGAGTCTATATTGTATAATTATGATCTTCATAAACACAAACCTATATAAACACACACATCTGTGAAATATTGGGAAGTTTGTTCATGAAAATGTTAACTTGTTTATCCCTGAGCAGTTGGGATATTAGTGATATTTAATTGCACGTCTGTCTTTTCTAATTTTTCCATTGAGAGTATGTTAAAACAGTCTCTTTGTCACAATCACAAGCTCAACACACATGACTCTTTATGACACAGGAGAAAGCTGAGCAAGTCCAGTAGCAACGTCACCTGGAGGACAAAAGAAGCATAACTCGGTCAACTGGGTGAAAATCTGCATCATTTAATGAACATCTGAAATGTTACTCAAGGACAGAGAAGGCTTCCTCTAAGCTGTACTGAAAGCAGTAAACAATAAAGGAAAGGCTGCTCTCTTCATTTCCCACTAATGTATCTGCTCACACTTGCTTTTAGTGGTTCTGAGATTTAATCCCTGTGTCCTAAACAATGTCACTTTCACAGCTTCCTGTGGTAGATAGATTGTTCTAAAAACTCACAGTTTTAATAGTCAGAGAACGCTTTCCTGATTATCCATTCTCAAGGTTCTCCCTCAGTTTCCTCCTAGTCAGTCTTCTCTGCATCTTGGTAATTATCAATTGTTCCTAAAGGCTGCAGACTGACTCATTCTTTTATGTTTTTACGGCAGTGACCTGTATTCTCAGATATTTTATTTGTAGTTTAACTCATTCGTATCCCCTAGTTTGACCTCTCTATATTTTGTACAATTGATTCATATTTATGTGGTTTTCTACAGTGCTTAAAGCTCCTGTTCCTGGTTAAGATCATTAAAAACATCTTTTCAGAAAACGTGATAGCTGGTCAGACTATGATTTGTAGACTGGTAACTTTTTGATCTGGAGAAAATTTACCCCAAATCTGATTGTAATAAGTTAGCCTGCAGTTTGTTTAGTAAAAGCAGAACCATGAGCAATTCATTTTCCATGGATGCTTCACTGTGAAGCTTATTGACCTTTTAAGCTGACGTTCTGCCAGACAATGTGACATTCTGCCCAAGTC
The DNA here is from genome assembly GCF_030028045.1 of Hippopotamus amphibius kiboko. NCBI lineage: Eukaryota > Metazoa > Chordata > Mammalia > Artiodactyla > Hippopotamidae > Hippopotamus > Hippopotamus amphibius. The sequence goes on from NC_080187.1 coordinate 75,456,976, forward strand.
TACGATCCGTGAGGTTTTCCCCATAGGTTGTTGTTAGGAATAGTGTGCTGATGGCACTCAGAAATTGTTTTGCCTTGTTTTGCCAGACCGCTTTGAAATCAGCCTCACTAGGAAATACAGCACAGGCTTTGGAACCAGACACGCCTGGGTATAAGGCCAAATCAACCACTTACCAGTTGTATAACCATAGGCATAGGGCTTAAAGTCTTCAAATTTTGTTTCTTTTTTTACAAGAAGAGGATACTAATATTTACCTTACAGTGTTTCTTTGGAGATTAAATACAATCATAAAGAATTTCTATTCAGAAGATGCTCCATGAAAGTTTTTTGAATAAATTAAGGAAGTAATTAATTTATACCCCTCTCAGGGGTATAATGATAGCCATTAGGCATGGATTGAGATCTGGCTGAAAAATGTTCCAATGATTCTCAGTTTCATCTTACACTTTCCATGGTTTTAAATGTTCATTTCAATCTAAATGAACAGTATTTCTCAACCAGGAATGATATTAACATATCATTTGTTTTAGCATTGATCATGGCAATAATTGCCATCCAACAATCCTTACTGAGAAAATGACGGCTTATAAACAAAAACAGAAATATAACTAAGGATTCAGTTATCCATGTAAATTAATAAGCATATGTCTCTGTATACAGACCTGCCACTTGGCACTCTTCCCCTGCCCTTTAACACAGATGCATCTGTTTGCTTTCTTAATGCTGTCGTTAACAATGTTAAACTGAACAAAAGAATCTGTCTTAACAGTGTTCCTTCACTTTCCCTAGACTTTCTTATCTTAGATCATTTTTGGCCACTTGGTGACTTTTATAATATTGTGTACTAGTTACACCCACAGCTTTTGTATCAGGCACACTTGGGATCTATTCCTAGAGTTATCATGTATATTGTTCCTTGGGTAAGTTACTTACCCTGTCTAGAATTACATTCCTTACTCATGAGAAGGTCATAATAAGAGTCTTTAAGTGGTTACTTTAAGTATTTGTTTAGATAATGTTGATAAAGCATTTAGCACAGATCTTGTCACATTTTAAGTACTCAATTTAAATATTTTAATATTATTAAAATTCAGTTTAAAAAGTTATAGTGTATGTAACCAGGTTTTGGATATGACACCAAAAGCTCAAGAAATCCTGCCATTTGCAACAACGTGGATGGACCTAGAGGACATTATGCTAAGCAAAATAAGCCAAACACAGAAAGACAGATACCATGTGATCTCACTTATATGTGGAACCTAAAATAAACAAACTAATAGAAACAGAACAAAATCGTGGTTCCCGAGAGCTTGGGGAAGGGGAAAGGGGATGATGATGATCCAAGTTTCAGTGATGCAAGATAAATACATTCCAGAGATTTACCTTTAGCATAGTGCCTGTAGTGAATGATGCTGTACTGTATACTTAAATGTTGCTTTGCTCATAGACCTCCTTTAACAAAGCCTTAGCAGTGCCAGCCTAGGCTGCTAACCATACCAGTGTTTCACAGACCCTATGGCATTCTCAGCATCTTCAAGAGCACCTAAGACTCCCACACTAACATATCTCTTTCTCCTTGTTTCTAATACCAATTCCCAACCTGGTACCAGGCTGGTACCACCAATTCCCTCTTCCGCTTTCTCTCCATTTGCTTTGAGTTTACAAGTTTCAATTGCAGAGTTGTTATTGTTGTCTTCAATTTACAAACAAACTAAAGAGAAAAACAACCAACCAAACAAAACACTCTTCCCCCAATGATCTATTTGAGACTTTCCACAATTGGCAGACGCTCCCTCAAATATGAGACCATCTCACCCCAAGTTCTCTCTTCCTCTCTTACCAGCTGTTTGTTACAAACATCAACACATTCCATTTTTTTTAAATTTTCCCTTAGCAAATAACCTGGATTCTCTGTAACAAAAGTGAGAGTAGGCAGCTGATTAAAGAAGCAGACATTTTTTACCCTTAGGACTCTGGATGGGTGTTGAGGGGACTGTGTATGTCCACCTATTAAAAAGTATTATTCCTGGTCCTATATACATCCATTCTCTTGTGCATGCTTTCCATTACCCTGTAATTATTCTATTCAGTTCTAGTGGATTCCATATCATTTCTCATAGAGGACCTAACTCAATTTCTCCTTTTCCTCAAGCCTTCAATCTTCTCAAGTCCTCTCTTGCTTACTGATTTGCATCTTCAGCATTTTCATTCTTGAAAATCAAGCAATTCCTGAAGACTCAATTACAGTAGCTCTATATGTAACTGTTAAGCTCGCTTACTGATTCACAGAGAATAAGGCTATTAATATGATACTGTAATTTAATTTATACCAGTTTCAACACATAATTAAATATATTTTTCAGTGTTTTCTCTAGCCTCAGAGGAAACATGTTTTCTTTAAACTCATATCCTCCCATGTATTAGTTCTCAGCCTCGGCCTCAACAAAAATGATCGAGAACAAAAATAGGGAATGAAGAGATTGTTCGAATTTCTTCCCCAGAAAGTGTTTTGAAGTCAAATAAGTATTTTCCTTCCATGGTTCCTCTATGCACTTCTAATCTCCCCAAACTAAAGCATATTGTTTAATTAACTATATAATTGTATTATTCAAGATTGATATTGAAATGCCATTATGACCGCCTAGATATATCATTATTCAAGGCAGTGTCTAGGTACTGTAGAAAAAGGGATGGATTTGATATAAGCACAGTTCTCAAGGAGGTTTGAAGAGAATTAGCAAAGGTTATGGTGAAATAGGTGGCACTGAGGAGAAACACCAGTAAAAATGGAGAGAGGTGGAGAGAGGCAGGGGAATAATTTTTTTGGAGGTAATTGTAACAAAGAAAAGTCTTAAAAGATGAGCCAAAGTTAGCCAGGTTGTCTTAGTTTTAGAGCCAACAAAAGCAGAGCCTGAGCCTGAGGCTTATGTGCAGGCAATTTGTTTGGAAATTGATCCTAAGCAGTACAAGGGATGGTGGCAGCAAAGCAGGGAGGGTGGGAAAGCCAAGATAAGTATGTGTTTTGGGAAAGGTCACGAAGGCGAGGGACAGGTGCTTGATTATGTGGAACATTCTCAGGAGATGTAGACAGTAGTCTCAAAACAATGCACTCAGAGGATGAAAGAGGGAAGCATGTATTTATGTCCCTTATTAGTCAAGAATGGCCCCACAGGCACTGACTTCCCCCATCTCATCCATGACTATCAGGCAAATTCCCACAAGCATCTCATACCACAGTAGCAGAGACACCCAGGGCAGGATATGAAATGTACATGTACAGGTCCACATCTGTGTGGAACTCTGAAGCCACCACAAAACTATTCACATATAGTGTCTGAAGTCAGAAGTGAAGGCAAGAGGATATAAAGTGACACATAAGAAATACTCATTCACGGGTCAAAGGAAGAAAGGTAGCAGAGACATAATGGAAAACAATACAGTGTTGTGTGGGGGCCAAGAATGATAAAAAAAAATGATACTGCTTCTGGAGTATTCATCTGAAGCAAGGTAGAGTGAGACAAAAGATTGGAGAAGGAGTTGGAGCTTTAAATGCCAGGTTAAGAGATTCAGAATTAATTCCATAGTTAATGAGAAATAATTTAAAGGAGTGTACTCATAAAGATTTCAACCTGTAGTAGTGCTGTGGGCAAAAATCGGGATAAAAGATAATGTTTGAAAGCAATAAATGAAATGGGAGGAAGAAAAGAATTATTTGAAATGTGGGATTTTTGCTCCAGGAAATGATGTACTAAATTATTGGCTCTAAACTGGGGCAATTTTTGCCTCCCAAGGCACATCTGGCAATGACTAGACACATTTTGTTTGTAGCAACTGGAAGGATGTTACTGTGTAGGTAGAGGATAAGGATGCTGCTAGATAGGCAATACATAGAACAGCCTCCAGTAACAAAGACTAATTATTCAGCCCTCAACGTCAATAGTACCAAAGTGGAGAAACTACAGATTAGGTACAATCAGCCCTCACTATCTGCAGTTCCTAACTGCAGTTGATTGAATCCACGGCTGCTGCAGAACCCACAGTACAGCCGATTGTACTACAGCACTTTATATAAGGGATTTGGGTATTCCTGGGGGGTCCTAGAATCAACCCCAGCTGGATCCGAGGGATGACTGTGCTTTGGTTCAGCTAGAAATGTACATATGTACATACATATACGTAGCTTGAAGGCATTCAAGAAATCACGAAGCAGTAAGGGATTGTCAGAGCAAGATCCAGTAGCATAAGAAAATCCAGAGACGGTAGGTTTTTTATCGTGGAAGTGTTGATATAGTTTTCGTGAGAACATACATCTTAACAGTAATGAGTTTTTTACCCCATGAACATAATACAGCTCTAAATTAAGGGTTTTAAAAATCTATTAGCAGTTATTTGTGTTTTTCAGTTACAAAGGTCTTTTTTGTCTTTTTTAACTTTTTTTTTTTTCCCACACCACTTGGTTTTTGACCAGGGCCTGGCAGGGAAAGCGCCAAGTCCTAACCACTGAACCACCAGGGAATTCTCTTTCATGTCTTTTTTTTTTTTTTTTTTTTGGGGGGGGGATCTTTCATGTCTTTTTAAAGCTATCTTCCTAAGTATTTTAGGTTTTGTGATGCTCTTATAAATATTTTTTATTTTATCTTCCAATAGTTTTTTATTAGCATATAAATAAAACTGACTATAAAAATTGACCTTACTAAATTCACTTATTAATTCTAGAATTTAAAATTTTGTAAATTCAATTTTCTCCAGTGGATTTTTAAAATAATCTTATATTTGGGTATATTTAAGATAAAACAAGGTATTGAAAGTACCGTTTTATCTTAAAACTACTCACTCTGATTGTCTGTTAATTTTCAAACATTTTTAGTGTCAAAAACTGTTATTAAAATGAAATTTTAAATGATACCCCAACAAATGTATCAGATAAAGCAAAGGTTTCTCTGGCTGAAGCTGGTGTGAGGAACTTGTATGTGGTGGGGGAAACAAAGCCTTGCCTGCTTAACCAGTGACCCCCAATGTGGATTGTGTGGGAACTTGTTCCAAGGGCTCCATGGGACATAGTCAGCAAACTGATGCAGGTTCTGGGGGTTCTACATTTGTAATTAAAATCTGAACTTCAGGAAATTGTTGAATTTCTACATTTCCTGAATAAAACATTTTTATTGAAAGATAATATGATGTAAACAAAGAAAGAGAAGCTTAACTCTGTGTAGGAGACTATTTTGAAAACATGAAGCTTGTGCAAGACCCTGTGGGGCCTTCCCAGGGATAGAAGCTCTTTGTCCCCTGCCTCTTGTTTGTAGAAAAGTTTCCATCTCCTAGGCCTTCCTCAAGTTCCAAAGAGCAAATTTAATCATAGAAGTAAGAAAATGAAGAAACAAGGGAAAAACAAGCAAGACAAAATAATAATAATAAAAACAAGCAAGACAAAATAATAACAAGCAAGAAAAACAGCAAGACAAAAATGAAGAAACAAAGGAAAAACAAGCAAGACAAAAAATAATAACTATAAGGCAAAGTCAAGGACCTTAAGTTCCTCCTCCAGTGCTGTGGATAACATTCTGAGCCAAAACCTTTAAAAACCCTTCCCTGAAAGCTATCAAGGAGTTCAGGTCTTTTGAGCGTGAGCTACTCATTCTCTTTACTTGGCTCCATGTTGGAAACCTTGCAAAAAATGCAGCACAGCCTGGTGTCAGTAGAATGGCTTCGCTGCCTATTGGGCGCGCAGACCCAAGTTTGGTTCCATAATAAACGCAGGAAAACACTTATAAGGAGAGAGGAGTAACTGAGCATAGGCGAAACTTGGAATGGGAATCAGAGATAGTTTATGATCCCAGGAAAATCCAAACTTCAAATTAAAGACACGGAAAAACAAAGGAAATAGGGAGGGAACACACACACACACACACACACACACACACACACGCACACACGCACACCCCTCTATCCCTAGAAAGACAGTAGCAGAAGTGTTACCCATGCTATGAAGCCCAGGCACAGAAACTGTTTTTAACCATACAGGCTAGCTGTGTTTTATCAATAAGATGCCAGAAAGGCCCCCAACAAAACCAGACTGAACAGGCTAGATCCAAGACAGCAGGCAAAGTAGGCTAAAGGTCATTGCTTTCCTGCCCTGATTTATCTCTGTGTTTGTTTCAAAGTACCTGGTGTTTGACAGGGATGGTTCGCAGCTGTACTTTGAGAGATATGCAGCGGTCAACTGTAAGGAAACAGCTCTGACTTGACCACAGAAAGGCACCCGTGCAGATGAAACCTGGAGGTATCTAAGAGCTACCTTTGCTTAATTACCCTGCAAAGATCTCTGCCCAAGGGGGAATTTGTACTCTGCGAGGCACAATTTGTGCTGAGTGGAAGGCAAGGGAGCCTGAGGGACTGCATACACCCTGACTGTTCCTAGAACTCTCTCCCCTTTTCTCCAGTTTTTGATGCTGCACCTGCCTCTCACCCCTTAAAAGTCCTCCACTTTCCTCTCTTTGGGGAGAAGATGCCTTTAGAGCATGAGCTCTCCTCCATTCTCTGGCCATTGAATAAAAGCCTGTCGTGCTTGAACCAAACTCAGTTTTGTTATTGGCAGCGTGAACCTGAATGGGAAAGAATGCTCTGACCCACCAGGGGGCGTCAGTTAGGTTAGGCCCTGAGAGGAGGCTTTGCATCTAATTTGGTAACAGAAGCTTTTGAATTAAAGGGTAAAAATTTGAATCTTGTTCAAATTGATATTACTATGTGACCTTGGCCAAGCTCCTCAAACTCTCTAGCCCTTAATTGGTTTATCTACAAAACAAGCTTTTTTGAGGTTAAGTAAAACACTTCCTATTGTGTCTGAAATCAGTAAAACTTAATTACTGTTTTCTTTAAAAGAAAAGGTTTTTTCCCCCTGATTCAGCATTATTCTACATCAGGCTCCCTTTCCCTAAACTGTAGATATAAAAACGAAATGGTAATGGTGACCTTGTATACCCATGATGTTTAGAAATTATGGCATAATAGCAAGAGCATTCATGCCAGATAAAAAAAATCAATTCCAGGTAGATTAAAAACCTAAATGTGAAAGGCAAACCATAAAGCTTTTAGAAGATAATATGGAAGAATATACAATCTCCTTGGTAGAAAAGTATTTCTTAAACAAAACACAAAAAGCAGTGACCATGAAGAAAAAGATTAATAAATTCAAGTATGTTAAAATTATGATCATAATTTTGCCATCTTCAAAAGACACCATTAAAAAAAAAAGTGAAGAGCCAAATGATGGAAGGAGGTATTTGCAACACATATAGCTGATAAAGGACTTTTAACCAGATTATTTCCAGTAAGGAAGAAAACTCGTAAAAGTCAGACAACCAATAGAAAAATAGGTAAAAGCTTTAAAAGAGCATTTCACAAAAAAGAAACCCAAATTACTAACAAACATAGGCAAAAGCAATAAACTTTAGAAGTCAGGAAAATACTAAATCGTAACATTCTTCTTAATATTAAGATGTGTGAACAAGCATATAGAAGTTACAAGAATTTCTGTATTTGGCTAGAGGGATTGTAAACTGGTACAACCTCTTTGCTAAACAATATACTATAATCTAGAAATACCAAAGATGTATTTATTCCCTTTGATTCAGAAATTTCACCCAGGACATAGGTCATAGAGTTAAAAATATTTATTTGCAATAGGTACAAGGATGTTTAGAGCACAACTGTTCATAGTTGTGAGATATTGGAAATAGTCTAAATGCCCAACAACATGAGAATGGGAAATACATAAGGGGTTTATAAATACAGCAGATCACAGATACAGCAACATTAGTTTATCCAAAAAACATCATTTTGAACAAAAGAGAGCAATAAAGATTATAGATATTGTGTTCATATGAAGTTCTAAAAAAGGCAAAATGAAACTCTGCTTAAAAATGTGATGAAACCCAACATCAAGCCATCCCCATCACAAGAATGGAAACGCCTCACCCCAGCAAGCCTCAGCTGGAGTCAAAGTCGGAGTCTTTCCAACTTTAGAAGCTGGGGCTTCCTGGGCAGAGAGCCTCCCTGCTTCTATTCAGGCACACACTTGTGCACGCACACACACACGTATGCACAGGTACCACAAAGATATACATTTATACTACTTCTGCCTCCACACTCATGGTACCTGTGCACCATTAAGTGTACAAACACATGTGTGCCCAGCTGCCCTCTGGCTCTTCAGGCATCTACTCATGTAGCACACGTGTTCATTGCCAGCATATTTGCACATGCAAATCCCTCATACTTACATGCACTAGCAGGATATCTTTCAAAATTTTTTAGCATTGAAGAAATATTTGTACATGAGGAGCAAAGCTATAAAGGAACTCAAGAAAATAATTACAAATGAGTTAGAAAAGTAGGTGCCTCTGGGGAGAAATGAGGGATCTGTGATTTGTAAGGTGTATCAGCCAGGGTCCAAAACAACTCTAACAGAGGAATAATTACAAACATGTTACTATAATTCTGAAGGAAACCGTAGGGCTAAGGGAGGTACACAGGAAGGAAAAACTTGGAAGGAGTTGGCCTGCCCCAAGATTGGGGTTCATGCTTCATTAAGAAAGTTGTTGAAGCCCACAGCATGGTGAAGTTTACTGAAATGTCCAGGACAAACCTGGTTCACAATCACTGGGCAAGCAGGACACATGCCTCTGGGGTGCAAGAGGGCCGAGGTTTGCTGGTAGACACAGAGGGAGCTAGGACACCATCACATTGAGAAACCAGCATCAGCAAGGCAACACATCTGTAGAGACCATAATAAACACACTCCGAGAAAGATGCCAAAGGCAGCACCCTGGACTCAGAAAGAGAAGCCCCTTCCTCCCACAACTTCCCTCTCGCGCCCTCTACTGGCAATGCTGAATATTGCTTTGGCAGAAAAGGAAAAAAGTGCTTAAAGCTCCATTATTGCAGAGAAGATAAAAAAAAAGGTGGGTTTGAAGGTGAGAGGCAATCAATTGATATCTGGCACTGAAGGGATAGACAGAGCCTTCCGTGATATCAGTAATGTTTTAAAACTTCACTTGTGTGGTAATTACACAAGTGCTTTCATCACAGCTGTTGTTAAACTGCACAAATACTATGCACTTTTCTGTATATTTCACAATAAGATGCTGATTTTAAAAAGCAAATCAACATGTATATGACTAATATTTAGCTAACTTGAGTTTTACTATTTCTCCTACCTCTACCTAGCCACAAAAAGCTCTGCCAATCCACTAAATTTCTCCTCATCTCGAATCCTTCATCCTTAAAATGGAGATGGTGATACCTGTCCAGTTAATAGCAAGTGATTAGCTTTTTTATCAAAAGGAAAAGAAGAAAGGGAAAAATAAAGTAACAAATACAAAAATGTTTTGAGAGATATGTAAAAATACACGATCAAATAGTGAGAATTATTGCAGTAATTTTGAAAAATCCAGTTTTTGAAAAGTATGTTAGTCGAGGTTCTCTAAGGAAACATAACAAATAAGATATATATAGAAATAGATATGTATATATATATAAAATGTAAAAATAAAATGTAAAAATAAATAATTGGTTCACATAACTATAAAAGGTTGAGGGGTCCCACACTCTGCATTCCTCAAGCTGGAGACCCAGGAAGCCAGTGGTGTAGTTTCAGTCCAAGTCTGGAGTCCTGAGAACCGGGAAACCAATGACATAAATTCCAGTTCCAGTGTGAAGTCTTGAGAATCAAGAGTGCCAATGGTGTAAGAAAAGACCAATATCCGAAATCAACAGTCAGCCAGAGACAGCAAATTCTTCCTTCCTCCACCTTTTTGTTCTGTACAGGCCCTCAACACATTGGATACTGCCCACCTACACTGGCGAGGACAGTCTGCTTACTCAGTTCACAAATTCAAATGCTAATCTCTTCCAGAAACACCCTCATAGACCCGCCGGGAAAAAATGTTTATCCAAATATCTGAGCACCCCATGATCCAGCCAAATTGACACACAAAATTAAGTATCACAAAAAGCACACATTTATTTTTAAAGTGATATTACTACCAAAACATACCAAGAACTACAAAGTCTGTTATTCTTCTACTAACTGAGAATCAAGAGCATTTACACAATGATTTACTCAAAAAGTAAATGTTTCTTATTGTCTGAGGGGTACATTTTTCAGGCTAAAAGTGACATAGAAATTACCTGGTCTGTCTTTATCTATTTTTAATTTATAAATATGAAAATATTGATGCCAGAAATGTTAATATTTTCAGTTAGTGAAGTCCAGGGTCAGAATTAGAATCCAAGTCTCCTTGCAACTAAGTGAAGTAAGTCAGAAAGAGAAAGCAAATACCATATGATATCACTTATATGTGGAATCTAAATTATGACACAAATGGACCTATCTATGAAACAGAAACAGACTCACGGACACAGAGAACAGACTGTTGGTTGCCAAGAGGGAGGGGGTTGGGGGAAGGATGGAGTGGGAGGTTGGGATTAGCAGATGTAAGCTTCTATATATAGGATGGGTAAAGAACAATGTCCTACTGTGTACCACAGGGAACTATATTCAATATCCTAAACCATAAGGGAAAAGAATATTAAAAAAGAGTGTATATATATGTATAACTGAATCATTTGCTTTACAGCAGTAATTAACACATTGTAAATCAACTACACTTCAATAAAAATAAAAATAATTAGAAAAAAAAAATCCAAGTCTCCTTACATACAATTCATGGTTATCCCTGAACAGTACACATAGGACTTTAACAAATCCCCTAAGGTTGCAGAAGATCTATGAGTATGAATGGAAGCAGTGGCTATGGTCTACCTCCCTTTTTACTCATTTGATTTCTCCTCTTTTGAGTGGGTTGGAAGCTGAGATTTATTACCAACTGGTAGCCTCTGGCAGTGTGAAAGGAAGATGAGCCTTCCACAGTGAAATAAAAAATGAAAAGTGTGATAAGATGTAATTACGTGAAATAAAATCTCTGCTCAAAGCCCAAGTAAAACTGTCAGCGTTTGGATGCTGCAGCCTGTTGGGCTGGGCTTAGACAGGAGCACGTGGGATCAGTGCAGTGTTGAGTGAGCATGCTGTTACTTCAGTTTTTGAAGCCACGTATACTAACAGGTTGATGTAAAGAGCGAATGGCAACACAACGTGCAACTCATAATGATATTTAAACTTGGTTAAAACCCAGCTTAAAGCAAATATTTGAAACAAAGTTTGAATCTGTCCTATAATTACTTACCTATTTACATACTAAGTTCTGAACTCAATTCTACCATAGAGTTCATTAATAGGTTAATGACATTCACTCACAGACAGTAATTACTATATTCTCATTGAAAATCAAACGTAGGTTATTTGAGGGACCTGGGCAGAAAAAAGTCTTTCTTACTAAAATCGGAAGCCCTGAGTCCTGGGTGAAGTCCTGACTTGTCCGGACTTGTACAGGAGTTAAGCTAGCTCTGACATCCTCCATTACCTGTGGAGTGTAAAATGCAGCCATTCCGCAGTTGGATGACAGCAACAAAGTGCAGGCTAATGGTGCTCACCCTCTGCACTGACCCTGATGTACCTGGCCTTTTCAAAACAGGAAGGCTAATGTCTAACAAGTCATGTAAAAGTCACTGTGAATGAACCTTAAAGTAAACGTAACATAGCGTCCTTTGCATTTCAGTTTTCCCTGAAATATCATCACTTTAAGTTCACTGTCAAAGCCAAAAGGCAACAATTCTGGATGAGGTTTGTAATAGGTGTTAACTTAACCAGAAAACAATCCAGTAAAAAGAAGGTTGATTCACTTGCCGTCGCCTGATAGTTTTAGGACTCAGTTTTTACTTTGGTGATTAAGGTGCTGGAAGGGGATTTAAGATACTTTTCCTACAGTTAGAATTAAATCATTTTCAGTCAAAAGCTAAAACAGCAGTTTATGAAAATACAAATTAGTTTCATCATAGAAAATAATGGAAATGGGAGACTTTCTTTTAGAACACCTACTATGTACAGATATTTTTGCATATATAATATGCAAAAAGAAGTATATGTAATCTTACTAAGTAAATATATTTAGATTTTTTCTCATTTTACCAGCATGGCAACTGAAGTTCAGAAAAGTAAAAGAACTCTTCAAACTCACAAATTCAGTAAACGGAGGATCATAATAAAACCCCAGATTTGTTTATGATGTTCTGTTTTGAATATATAACACAACTCCTGGGGCAAAGCAAGGTATCCTGTTCATCACTATTTTAGAGCAGTAAAAAATGCATAGTATATATGCTCACTTGGCTCGTTTAACCTGTCTACATCTCCTTCTGTGATAGAATACTGGGACTACATCACACTTCTAAGACTGGAAGGGGGAGGTGGTAGGGGTGGGGGAATCAGAGATGTTGTACTATAGGAGAAGGGTGATCAAAAATGGCATAAAAAATTAGTAAATCAGAATTTAGGTGACCTAAAGACCAAGGCACAGCACCCTAAGAAAACATAATTAGGAGAAAAAGATTAGGACTTTAGAGAGGAAATAAAATGCTTCCTCAGGTCTGACTTAATCAGCCTAAGGGTTTTATAGTTGTGATTTGTGTTTCTCCACTTCTTTCTTTTAGAGACATCTTAAATATTTAAAGATCTTGTGATTCTCCTTTAAACAGAAACTTCAATATAGAAAGGCTAAGGCTTGATCTTTCAATAATTGTAAGTTATGGTTTGTGGCCTATATTTTTTTCCAGCTTTATTGAGATATAATTGACAAATAAAACCTATATATATTTAAGCTGTAGAGTTGATGTATGCATATATGCATTCATTGTGTAATTACCATATATCCATCATCTCATCTAGGTATCTGTGGGGGGGGGGAGGGCAGGGGCAGGGGGCCGCTGGGGGGGAATGAGAACACTTAAGATCCAATAACTTACCAAATTTCAAGCACGCAATACAGCATTATTAACTATAATCACCATGCTGTGCGTTAGATCCCCAGAAGACCCTGTTCTCATAGAAAAGCCCATCACTGAATTGCCTGGAGGACAATTTGACTTAAGAAGGGTAAACCTTGATGCTCCTAGCTCTGACTGGCAATGAGATTCAACTAATTAAACAAAGATGCAAAACTGGGAATAAGAACTAAGAATGTAATTGTGTAATCCATAGCTATATATCAGCAGTGACCAACTAACTGTCAAAGAGAGATCATATAGATTCAGAAAATAACTTTCAATTTAGTATCAGGTTGTGAGTTTCTTAGAAAGCTACCTCTCTCTTGCTACTTCTCTAAAAAAAAAAATGCAAAATTGTTTTCTCATTGTAATTATTTTGCACACTAAAACATATAGTCCAAGTTGTATACACATACCCTTTCCTCTTGGGACTGAATAAAGTAAACTAGAATTAATGTGTTTTTGTCATTGTTTTCAGGCATTGGTGATATTTTATTTTATTACAGTTTGGAAATATATATTATAGTTTGGATGTTCTTAAGTGAACATTTATCATTTTTAAAAGATACATTTTTAAGACTACTTTTGTTTTTGAATATCACTTTTAAATAACTTTATTTTCCATAAATTGATTCTCATGCCAAAAAAACTGCTGATTAAGGGTGTATATAACTGAGTCGTGTATTATCAGTATTATTCTCTTAAGTGGACCATTTTAGGAGGGTAGGACACTCCAGATCTGGATAATAAACTTATCCAGTTTAGTGATGATAATAAGTTAGCATCATCTGGAAAGCCCCAACACTCTGTAAAATTTTTTGTAATGTTCCCTAACCCTTGGTCAATGCCCCTTTTCTTTAGAATCACAGATACTAGCAGGGAGGGTAAGTTTCTGGTTATATCATGACATACAAGTACATGTTCCAAGGTGTTTTTGTTTGGGAGGACAATGTTTGTATTGTTCTGTTTAGTTTAGCTTACTTTAATTTAGTTTAGTTTTGTGTTCAACTGAAGAGAAGGAAAATATATAGATGCCATTCCAAAATTGCATAAGAAAAAAAAAATACAGAGAGATAAGAAGTGCCTGTCAAATGGAGATCTGAGTGATCTGAGTAAATCACTAGCCCCAGCCTAGTATATTTTCTTCTGCCTGACAGGAATAGACAGAGTATTAGTGAGAAGGATCACAGTTACACTCACCGTTGGTGATACTCCTCAAGAAATAAAAACAAACTGAAGGCTTCCTCTTGCAAGAGCACCAGAATTACAACTAACTGCTGAACAACCATCAACAGAAAGACACTGGAACTCACCAAAAAAGACACCCCACATCCAGAGACAAAGGAGAAGCCGCAATGAGATGGTAGGAGGGGCGCAATCGCGTTAAAATCAAATCCCATAAATGCTGGGTGGGTGACCCACAGACTGGAGAATAGTTATACTGCAGAAGTCCACCCACTAAAGTGAGGGTACTGAGCTCCACATCAGGCTTCCTGACCTGGGAGTCCAGCAACAGGAGGAGGAATCCCCAGAGAATCAGACTTTGAAAGCCAGCGGGATTTGATTGCAGGACCTCCAAAGGACTGGGGGAAACGGAGACTCCACTCTTGTAGGGCACACAAAAAAGTGTGCTCACCAGGACTCAGGGGGAAGGAGCAGTGACCCCATAGGAGACTGAACCAGACCTACCTGCTGGTGTTGGAGGGTTGCCTGCAGAGGTCGGGGGCAGCTGTGGCTCACCAAGGACATGGGAACACTGGCAGCAGGGGTTCTGGGAAGTGCTCATGGGTGTTAACCACCCCCCCCCAGAGTCTGCCATTAGCCCCACCAAAGAGCCTGTAGCCTCCAGTGCTAGGTAGCCTCAGGCCAAACAACCAACAGGGTGGTAGCACAGCCCCACCCAGTAGCAGACAAGCAGATAAAGGCTTACTGAGCTCCACCCACCCAGCCCTACCCACCATCAGTCCCTCCCATTAGGAAGCATGAAGGAGAGTCCTAGATAGCTTCTTCCACAAGAGAGCAGACCACAGTATCAAGCAGTATCAGCAGTATTTCATCTTGTGGAACCGAAAACCGCAGCCACAGAAAGATAGAGAAAATGAAAAAGCAGAGGACTTTGTACCAGATGAAGGGACAGGATAAAAACCCAGAAAAACAACTAAATGAAGAAGAGATAGGCACCCTTACAGACAAAGAATTCAGA
This sequence comes from Hippopotamus amphibius kiboko, assembly GCF_030028045.1. Taxonomy (NCBI): domain Eukaryota; kingdom Metazoa; phylum Chordata; class Mammalia; order Artiodactyla; family Hippopotamidae; genus Hippopotamus; species Hippopotamus amphibius. The sequence goes on from NC_080187.1 coordinate 75,472,118, forward strand.
ATAATGATGGTGAAGATGAGTCAGGACTTTGAAAAAAGACTGGATGCAAAGATTGAAAAGTTTACCAAAGACCTAGAAGAATTAAAGAGCAAACAAACAGAGATATGCAACACAATAACTGAAATGAAAAATACACTGGAAGGAACCAACAGCAGATTAACTGAGGCAGAAAGGCAAATAAGTGACCTGGAAGACAGAATGGTGAAAATCACTGATGCAGAAAATAATAAGGAAAAAAGAATGAAAAGAACTGAAGACAGCCTAAGAGACCTCTGGGACAATGTTAAACACACCAGCATTCGCATTATAGGGGTCCCAGAAGGAGAAGAGAGAAAGGACCGGAGAAAATATTGAAAGAGATTCTAGTTGAAAACTTCCCTAACATGGGAAAGGAAACAGCTACCCAAGTCCAGGAAGTGCAGAGAGTCCCAGGCAGGATAAACCCAAGGAGAAAGACACCAAGACATATAGTAGTCAAATGGACAAAAATTAAAGACAGAGAAATGTTATTAAAAGCAACAAGGGAAAAACGACAAATAACATACAAGGGAACTCCCATAAGGGTGACAGCTGATTTCTCAGCAGAAACTCTGCAAGCCAGAAGGGAGTGGCACGATATATTTCAAGTGATGAAAGGGAAGAACCTACAACCAAGAATAGTCTACCCAGCAAGGATCTCATTCAGATTTGATGGAGAAATCAAAAGCTTTACGGATAAGCAACAGCTAAGGGAATTCAGCACCACCAAACCAGCCCTACAACAAATGCTAAAGGAACTTCTCTAAGCAGGAAACATAGGAGAAGAAAAGGACCTACAAAAACAACAACAAAATAATTAAGAAAATGGTAATAGGAACATACATATCAATAATGACCTTGAATGTAAATGGACTAAATGCCCCAACCAAAAGACACAGATTGGCTGAATGGATACAAAACCAAGACCCATATATATGCTGTCTACAAGAGACCTACTTCAGACCTAGGGACACATACAGACGGAAAGTGAGGGGATGGAAAAAGATATTCCATGCAAATGGAAATCAAAAGAAAGCTGGAGTAGCGATACTCATATCAGATAAAATAGACTTTAAAATACAAAATGTTACAAGAGACAAGAAAGGACACTACATAAACATCAAGGGATCAGTCCAAGAAGAGGAGATAACAATTATAAAAATATATGCACCCAATATAGGAGCAGCTCAGTACATAAGGCAAATGCTAACAACTATGAAAGAGGAAATGCAAGGCAGAAATAGAGACACAGATGTAGAGAACAAACATATGGACACCAAGTGGGGAATGCGGGGAGGGTTGGGGGGGATGAACTGGGAGATTGGGATACCAAATTGTACACTCTAAATATATGCTGTTTATTGTCTGTTAACTGTACTCAATAAAAGTTCTTAAAAAAAAATAAAACTGAATAGTTAGAATATACACCCAGGTCTTCCTGACTCCTGAACTTGCACCTTCAGTGTTTGCACACCACTACCTTTCAAGTAAGAAGCATGGCCATGGATATCAGTACAAGAAAGCAATCTGGATGATATCTGAGACCTAATTAATGGGTTGGAGACATAATATAGTTGTCTCCATTAATTGGCAGTGTCAGAGAAATTATAGTGTTTGCTATATGAATTTCTTAGAAAATGAAGTCTATATAATCGCATAAAGTTCAGACATTTTCAGAGAAGCAGGCAATTTCATGTTCCAACTATGTTGTCTATTCTTTGTATATTAGGGCAACTTCTATCTCCTATTTATTTAAGCTCTTTGTTGGAATATAATTGCTTTACACTCTTGTACCAGCTTTTGAGGTACACCAAAGTGAATCAGCTGTATTTACACATATATCCCCATATCCCCTCCCTCCACTCTCCCTATCCTTTTTTTTTTTTTTTTTTTAAAGGCTGTAGGTTAGGCTGGGATCAAGGATTATCTATCTGAATTTTTAGAGAAATAAGTGGAATCTAACCAATGAAAGGTGGTTACATGAGCTGACATTCTGACTTTCTTCTGCTTTTGGACCTTTGACTCATCAAGTTTCAGTTACTATGCTGAATTCCAGCAAAGAGAGTATCTGCCCCTTCTCTGCACTTGTCTGTTCCTCAACTCCTGGTTCCACCTTACAAATCCAGGGAACTAGAATTGGACATTACTTCTCTCTGCAAACAAACTATCCACTGTTTCTCTCAATACGTTAATAGTAGATAGTAGCTGAAAAGTCTTATAATTTTCTTTGTATCTCTAATAAAATTTCAAATATCAAGGCAATATTAACACATGTTCCTATCAAAGATATTATAAACACATATGAATGTTAGGATATGCCAATGAAGTTTTATTTAAACTTTTTAAAAGGCACAGAGAGTGCATGGGCAGACGTCACTTTCTGAAATTTTGAAGGCTCTCAAGTGCCCAGATTTGGATTGGACATAATACAACTTGTCCATTTGTGACCTTCCATTATGTATGTATATATTTACTAAATTTATGTGATTAGACTATTTGTTTTTTTACTTTAACATAACAAATATTTGTAAACATGCCACCTGAATGAAGGTGAGATTCTTTTCTGTCAGTTTTATTGGGGTACAATTTATAGAAAAGAAAATGTACTCTTTGTAAGTATACACGTCAATGAATTTTGACAATTATGATGACTTGGGTAACCATTATCACTATCTAGACATAGAAGACCATCATCATCCCAAAAAGCCCCTTGATCCTCTTTTGCAAGACAATATGCCTCCCTCAGCTCCAGGCCCTGGCAACCACTTAGCTGTTCTCTCTCAGTATAATTTAGGTGTTTTCCCCATTTTTGCTGTCGTATTGCCTTCTTAACTGATTTGTAGGAATTTTTTATATATGCTTAAAAAGAGCCGCTCTCTCTCTCTCTCTCTCTGTCTCTCTCTCTCTCTGCCCCCTCCTTTTCTCCCCCTCTCTTACTCTTGTTCTCTTTATTTTTATTATTATCACCTTTTAGTTTAACAAATTGTAACTTGTCATATTCTTTTTTTAATTATTATTTTGTTCTGTGACTGAACTAGTTTCCTATTCTAAACCACAAAGATGTTCTCTTGTTTTCTTAATAAAGAAGGATTGCTTGAATTCAAAAAAAAAAAAAAGAATTTCATGTAAATCGAATAACAGAGTATGTACTTTTTCTTCTGAGTTATTTCATCCATATTCTTCTGAAATTTAGTCACGTTGTTGCAAGTATAAATAGTTAATTTTTTTTAAGGTAGTATCCCATTACATGGATGTAATACAATTTATTTACATGTTGGTGAACATTTGGTTTTTTTCTGGGGTTTTTTTGGCTATTCTGAATAAAATTTCTGTGAATATTCATAAACAAGTATTTGCACATTTTTTTCCTATTTCTCTTAGGTAAATACTTGGGAGTGAAATGGGTGGGCTGCAAAGTAAGTGCATTTTTTTAGATTGTACAACGTGATGATTTACTATACAATCACATTGTGAAACAATTACCACAATCAAGTTAATTAACACATCCATAACCTCATATATTTATCATTTTTTGTTTGTGCAACGAGAACACTTTAGATTTAGCAAATTTCAAATATACAATGCAGTATAATTAAAATCACCATGCTGTATATTAGATCCCCATAGCTGATTCATCTTATAACTGAAAGCTTTTACCCTTTGACCAATAACTCCCTATTTTCCCCAATTCCCAGCCTCTGGCAGTCTCCATTCCACACACTGGTTCTATGAGTTTGACTTTTTTTTAGGCTCCACATATAAATGAGACCATATTGTTTTTGTCTTTCTGTGTCTGGCTTATTTCACTTAGGATAATATCCCCCAGGTTCACTTATGTTGCAAAGGGCAGAATTTCCTTCTTTTTATGGTTGATTAATATTTTATTGTATATTATACATATACACAGCTACATATATGTATGTATATACATATGTGTAAACATATATGTATGTGTATACATATATGTATATGCACACACTCATACATGCCACATTTTCTTTTTTTTCTAATAAATTTATTTATTTATTTTTGGCAGCATTGGGTCTTTGTTGCTGTGCTTGGGCTTCCTCTAGTTGCCGCTAGTGGGGGCCACTCTTCGTTGTGGTGCTCAGGCTTCTCATTGCAGTGGCTTCTCTTGTTGCAGAGCACAGACTCTACATGAGCAGGCTTCAGTAGTGGCACAAGGGCTTCAGTTGTTGTGGATTGTGGGCTTAGTTGCTCCGTGATATGTAGGATCTTCACAGACCAGGAATCGAACCCATGTCCCCTGCACTGGCAGGCAAATTCTTCACCACTGTGCCACCAGGGAAATCCCTGACACATTTTCTTTACCCATTTGTCTGTTGACAGACACTTAGGTTGTTTCCATATCTTAGCTGTTGTGAATAATGCTTCAGTGAAATTGGGGGTGCAGATATCTCTTCAAGATACTGATTTCATTTCCATTGGAAACATATCCAGAAGTGGGATTCCTGGGTTATATGTAGTCATATTTTTTATTTTTGAAGAACTTCCATTTTTTTTTCCATAATGGCTGCACCAATATACATTCCCACCAAAAGCGTACAAGAATTTGCTTTTTCCACACTCTCATCAATACTTATCGCCTGTCTTTTTGATAAGAGCCATACTAACGTGTGAAGAGATATCTCATTGTGGTTTTGATATGCATTTTCCTGATGATTAGTGATTTTCAGCACATTTTCATATATCTGTTGGCCATGTGTATGTCTTATTTGGATAAATGTCTGTAACGACCTTTGCTCACTTTTCAACTGTGTTGTTTAGTTTGCTATTGAGTTGTATGAGTTCCCTATGTATTTTGGACTGTAACTTCTTATCAAATATATGACTTGCAAATATTTTCTCTCATGCCATACATTGCCTTTCCATTTTTCTGATTGTTTCCATTGCTGTGCAGAGGCTTTCAGCTTGATGTATTACCACTTCTTAATTTTTGCTTTTCTTGTCTGCTTTTGGTGCCATAACAAAAAAAAAAAAAAAAAAAAAAGTTGCCAAGACCAATGTCAAGCAGGTTTTCCCCTATGTTTCCTTTAAGGAATTCTACAGTTTCAGATCTTACATTTATGTATTTAATCCATTTCAATTAATTTTTAAGCTCTTTATTGGAATATAATTGCTTTATACTCTTGGCCCAGCTTTTGAGGTTCTCCAAAGTGAATCCGCTGTATTTATACATATATCCCCATATCCCCTCCCTCCCATGACTCCCTCCCACCCTTCCTGTCCCAGCCCTCTAAGGCATCCCCCTCACCAAGTTGATCTCCCTTTGCTATACAGCAACTTCCCACTAGCTATCTGTTTTACAGTTGGTAGTGTAAATACGTCTATGCTACTCTCTCGCTGTGTCCCAGCTTCCCCTTCAACCCCGCCCCCCCAACCCCATGTCCTCCAGTCCATTCTCTGCATCTGCATCCTTATTCTTGCCCTGTCACTGAGTTCATCAGTACCATGTTTTTTTTTTTTTTTAGATTCCATATATATGAGTCAGCATACAGTATTTGCTATTCTCTTCCTGGCTAACTTCACTCTGTATGACAGACTCTAGATCTATCCACCTCATTACATATAGGTCCATTTCATTCCTTCCTATGGATGAGTAATATTCCATTGTTTATATATATGCCACATCTTCTTTATCCATTCATCTGTTGATGGACATTTAGGTTGCTTCCATGTCCTGGCTATTGTAAATAGTGCTGCAATGAACATTATGGTACATATTTCATTTTGGACTATGGTTTTCTCTGGGTATATGCCCAGTAGTGAGATTACTGGATCATGTGGTAGTTCCATTTTTATTTTTTTAAGGAACCTCCAAACTCTTTTCGGTAGTGGTTATACCAACTTACATTCCCACCAACAGTGCAGGAGAGTTCCCTTTTCTCCACACCCTCTCCAACATTTATTGTTTCTAGATGTTTTGGTGATGGCCATTCTGACCAGTGTGAGGTGATACCTCATTGCAGCTCTGATTTCCATTTCTCTAATGGTTAGTGATGTTGAGTATCTTTTCATGTGTTTGTTGGCCATCTGTATGTCTTCTTTGGAGAAATGTCTATTTAGGTCTTCTGCCCATTTGTGGATTGGGTTATTTGCTTTTTTGATATGAAGCTTCATGAGCTGCTTGTATATTTTGGAGGTTAATCCTTTGTCCATTGCTTTGTTGATAAGTATTTTCTCCCATTCTGAGAATTATCTTCTTGTCTTGTTTATGATTTCTTTCACTGTGCAAAAGCTCTTAAGTTTCATGAGGTCCCATTTGTTTATTCTTGATTTTATTTCCATGATTCTAGGAGGTGGGTCCAAAAGGATCTTGCTTTGATGGATGTCATAGAGTGTTCTACCTATGTTTTCCTCACGGAGTTTTATAGTGTCTGGCCTTACATGTAGGTCTTTAATCCATTTGGAGTTTCTTTTTGTGTATGGTGTTAGGAAGTGTTCTAATTTCATTCTTTCACATGTTGCTGTCCAATTTTCCCAGCATCTCTTATTGAAGAGGTTGTCTTTTTTCCATTGTATATTCGTGCCTCCTATGTCAAAGGTAAGGTGCCCATATGTGCTTAGATTTACCTCTGAGTTCTCTATTCTGTTCCATTGATCTTCCTTTCTATTTTTGTGCCAGTATCATACTGTCTTGATCACTGTGGCCTTGTAGTATAGTTGGAAATCAGGAAGCCTAATTCCACCAACTCCATCTCTCCTTCTCAAGATTGCTTTGGCTATTCGGGGTCTTTTGCATTTCCATACAAATCATAAGATTTCTTGTTCTAGTTCTGTGAAAAATGCCATTGGTAATTTGATAGGGATTGTGTTGAATCTGTAAACTGCTTTGGGTAGTACAGTCATTTTCACAATGTTGATTCTTCCAATCCAAGAACATGGTATGTCCCTCCATCTGTTTGTATCATCTTTGATTTCTTTCACTGATGTCTTATAGTTTTCTGCATACAGGTCTTTTGCCTCCTTAGGCAGGTTTATTCCTAGGTATTTTATTCTTTTTGTTGCAATGGTAAATGGGAGAGTTTCCTTAATATCTCTTTCTGCTTTTTCATTGTTAGTGTACAGGAATGCAAGAGATTTCTGTGCATTAATTTTGTATCCTGCTACTTTACTAAATTCATCGATTAGTGCTAGCTGTTTTCTGGTAGCCTCTTTAGAGTTTTCTATGTATAATATCATGTCATCTGCAAGAGTGACAATTTTACTTCTTCTTTTCCAATTTGGATTCCTTTTATTTCATTTTCTTCTCTGATTGCTGTGGCTAACACTTCCAAAACTATGTTGAATAATAATGGTGAGAGTGAACACTCTTGTCTTGTTCCTGTTCTTAGAGGGGATGCTTTCAATTTTTCACCATTTAGAATGATGTTGGCTTTTGGTTTCTCATATATGGCTTTTATTATGTTGAGGTAATTTCCTTCTATGCCCATTTTCTGGAGAGTTTTTATCATAATTGGATGTTGAGTTTTGTCAAAAGCTTTTTCCGCATCTTTTGAGATGATCATATGGTATTTATTCTTCAATTTGTTGATATGATGTATCACATTGATTTGCGTATATTGAAGAATCCTTGCATTCCAGGGATAAATCCCACTTGATTGTGGTGTATGATCTTTTTAATATGCTGTTGGATTCTGTTAGCCAGTATTTTGTTAAGGATTTTTGCATCTATGTTCATCAGTGATATTGGTCTGTAATTTTCTTTTTTTGTGACATCTTTGCCTGGTTTTGGTATCAGGGTGATGGTGGCCTCAGAGAATGAGTTTGGAAGTGTTCCTCCTTCTGCTATATTTTGAAAGAGTTTGAGAAGGATAGGTGTTAGCTCTTCTCGAAATGTTTGATGAAATTTGCCAGTGAAGCCATCTGGCCCTGGGCTTTTGTTTGTTGGGAGATTTTTAATCACATTCTCAATTTCTGTACTTGTGATTGCTCTCTTCATATTTTCTCTTTCTTCCTGGTTCAGTCTTGGAAGATTGTATTTTTCTAAGAATTTATCCATTTCTTCCAGGTTATCCAATTTATTGGCATAGAGTTGCTTGTAATACTCTCATGATCTTTTGTATTTCTGTGGTGTCAGTTGTTACTTCTCCTTTTTCATTTCTAACTCTGTTGATTTGCGTCTTCTCCTTTTTTTCCTGATGTCTGGCTAATGGTTTATCAATTTGGTTTATCTTCTCAAAGAACCAGCTTCCAGTTTCATTGATCTTTGCTATTGTTTCCTTCCTTTCTTTTTCATTTATTTCTGATCTGATCTTTATGATTTCTTTCCTTCTGCTCACTTTGGTTTTTTTTGTTTTGTTTTGTTCTTATTTCTCTAATTGTTTTAGGTGTAAGGTTAGGCTGTTTATTTGATATTTTTCTTGTTTCTTGAGGTAGGACTGTTATGCTATGAACTTCCCTCCTAGAACTGCTTTTGCTGTGTCCCATAGGTTCATAGTCATTTGTTTCTAGATATTTTTTAATTTCCTCTTTGATTTCTTAAGTGATTTCTTGGTTGTTTAATATTGCATTGTTTAGCCTCCAATGTGTTTTATTTTTTACATTTTTTTTCCTGTACTTGATGTCTAGTCTCATGGCGTTGTGGTCAGAGAAAATGTTTGATAGGATTTAAGTTTTTTTGAATTTACTGAGGCTTGATTTGTGACCCAAGATGTGATTTATCCTGGAGAATGTTCTGTGTGCACTTGAGAAGAAAGTGTATTCTGTAATTTTTGGATGGAATGTCCTATAAATATCAAGTAAGTTGAGATGTTCTAATAGGTCATTTAAAGCTTGTGTGTCCTTATTTATTTTCTGTTTGGATGATCTGTCCATTGAAGTAAGTGGGGTGTTCAAGTCTCCTACTATTATTGTGTTCTTGTCGATTTCCCCTTTTATGGCTATTAGCATTTGCCTTATGTATTGGAGGTGCTCCCATGTTGGGGGCATAGATATTTACAATTGTTATATGTTCTTCTTGGATGGATCCCTTGATCCCTATGCAGTGTCCTTCCTTGTCTCTTGTAATAGTCTTTACTTTAAAGTCTAATGTGTCTGATATGAGTATTGCTACTCCAGCTTTCTTTTAACTTCCATTTGCAGGGAATATCTTTTTTCCATCCCTTTACATTCAGTCTATATGTGCCCCTTGGTCTGAAGTGGGTTTCTCATAGGCAACATATAGAAGGGTCTTGTTTTTGTATCCATTCAGCCAGTCTGTGTCTTTTGGTTGGAGCATCTAATCCATTTTCATTTGAGGTGATTATTGACATGTATGTTCCTATTACCATTTTCTTGACTGTTTTGGGTTTGTTTTTGTAGGTCTTTTCCTTCTCTTGTGTTTCCTACTTAGAAAAGTTCCTTTAGCAATTGTTGTAATGCTGGTTTGGTGCTGCTGAACTCTCTTAACTTTTGCTTGTCTGGAAAGCTTTTAATTTCTCCATCGCATCTGAATAAGATTCTTCCTGGGTAGAGTATTCTGGGCTGTAGGTGTCTCTCTTTTAGGACTTTCAGTATATCCTGCCATTCCCTTCTGGCCTGCAGAGTTTCTGTAGAAAGGTTAGCTGTTATCCTGATGGGTTTTCCCTGATATGTTATTTGTTGCTTTTCTCTTGCTGCTTTTAATATTTTTTCTTTGTGTTTAATTTTTGTTAGTTTGATTAATATGTGCCTCAGTGTATTTCTCCTCGGGTTTATTGTGTATGGGACTCTCTGTGCTTCTTGGACTCGATGAATTATTTCCTTTCCCATTTTGGGGAAGTTTTCCACTATAACCTCTTGAAATATTTTCTCAGACCCTTTCTTTTTCTCTTCTTCTTCTGGGATGCCTATGATTCGAATGTTGGTGGGCTTAAGGTTGCCTCCAAGGTCTCTGAGACTGTCTTTCATTCCTTATATTCTTTTTTCTCTTTCCTGCTCTGTGACAGTTATTTCCCCCATTTTATCTTCCAACTCACATATCTGTTCTTCTGCCTCTGTTATTCTGCTGTTTATACCATCTAGAGTATTTTAATTTCTGTTATTTTGTTGTCCATTACTGTTTGTTTGCTCTTTAGCTCTTCTGAGTCCTTATTAACTGTTTCTTGTATTTTCTGCATTTTGTTGTCAAGGTTTTGGATCATCTTTACTATCATTACTCTGAATTCTTTTTCAGGCAATTTTCCTATTTCCTCTTCATTTATTTGGTCTCGTAGGTTTTTTTTCCTGCACCTTTGCCTGCATGGTGTTTCTTTGTTTTCTCATTTTGTCTAATTTATAGGATTTGCTGTCTCCTTTCCCTATGCTGCCTAGTAGTAATTCCTCTTGTTTCTGCCCTCTGCACCCTGTGGTGGGATTTGTCCAGTGTCTTGAGTAGGCTTCCTGGTGGGGGCTGGGGGTCTGGTGTCTGCTTTCTGGTATGTGGCTCTGAGTCTTTTCTCTCTAATGAGCAGGACCATGTCAGGTGGTGTGTTTTGGGGTATCTGTGAGGTTAATATGGCTTTAGGTAGTCTGTGTGCTGACGGGTTGGTCTGTGTTCCTGTCTTGTTTGTAGTTTGATGTGAGGTGTCCTGCACTGGCATTTGCAGACAGTCGGATGAAGCCAGGTCTTAGACTCTGATACAGGGCTCTGTGAGAGTTCTCTGCAGTTAATCTTCCCTGTGTCTGAGGACTCCCTAGTAGTCTAGCATCCTGGATTCATTGCGCCCTACCCAGAGCCTCCTACTTGACTTCTGATGGAGTAGTGCAGACTTCAGAGGTTGCTTGTCCTGGCAATAAAGGGGTTTAAAGAAGACTGTCCAAGCCCCAGGCTAATGGCAGAGTGTTGGGTCAAACAAATACTAAGTCAAGGAAACACATACATGTATAAGACACACAAATGCTGAATCCAATAGAACATTAGGCACTAGAGAGACCTGACAGAAGAACCCCAGTATGCCATCAAACAATTGAAGAGAAAACCAACAGTAATTCAAAACCAAAAAAAAAGAAAGAAAGAAAGAAAAGAAGAGCACATACAAACACAAATCCAGGGTGATTTTGAAAGCTAGGATCAAATGTAATAAAGAGCTAGAGTACCACCAGACAGAGTGATGATTCTCAGAATGAAATCAGACAATTATACTTAGAAGTAAGATAAAGACAAAACCTAATAATAAAAACCAAAGCAGTGTGTCATCTAGAGAATAAAGCAAGGAAACAGAGCAGACCAATAATATTGCTTATAAGTATATTAAGATAAAAGGAACTAAAAAAGAATAGAAGACAGGGCAACAGAAGAGCGTAGTGTGACTGGAAATATGAAAACAAAAAGAAAGAAATAGAAATGTATAAAAGATAGAGATGGAAAGAAGGTAGGAGAGATACAGTGAGCACTACAAAAAACTTAGCTAGAAATAGAAATATATAAAAAGGCTAAAAATAAAAATAGAATAAAAATATGTTATAAAACATATAAATCCCTTAGGACTAAGATTGTGATTAACAAAATAAAATTAAAAAAAAAAAAACACTAGAACTCACCCCAGAATGGACCAGATCAATAGAATTAATAATAATATTTCTGTTTCCTTGGGGTCTCTTCTGTAAGTGTCCTTCTACCCACCTTGCATTTTTTGTATTAATCTGTGACCAACAGAGCTTCCTTTATTGTTTGTCTGTAAGCACCAGTGTGTGGGGAGAGAGAGGATACAATAGTGGCTCCTTCCCCTGGGAGTGAGTGAGCAGTGGTGCCCTGCCTTGGTCACAGCAGCTAGGGCAGCTCAGGTGGTGCCTGTTGCAGGGGGACACCAGTGGCTCAGACCGAGAGAGAGACTCCAATTGCAGCTCCTTCCCCTGCTACGACTCCACCTGGGCACCCTGCCTGGGTCATGGCAGCTCAGTCAGCTGTGGCAGTGCCTGTTACAGAAGGACACCGGCAGCTCAGGTGTAAACAGAATGCCTCCAGAGCTGTGCCACTCTATGGACTTTTGGCTCTCGGCTGCAGGGACTCTAGGCCAGCCCATCCCTGGGGCCTTTGTTTTCCCTGAGTGCATTAGCCAGACCCAATGGAGTTCTTCCTTTGTCTGTTGCAGGCATCAAGAGAGGGGCTACACCCACGGCTCCTCCCGCCTGCTTGTGAGTCAGCAGTATTGAGACACAGCCATGGCCACCCAGCTTTCTGCGGTAGGCACTCTCTGCTATGGATTTCTTCCCTCCTGTCCTCTCAGTGTGTCTCCCCACTCCTGTCTCACCCTGAACCAGTTCTCCGGTTCCCATGTTCCAGCTCTCAGATGCCCTGTTCAGCTGTAAACCGATGTCTCAGTCCAGACACGCTGAGCCATGGTGCGGACCCTCTGTGTGTTTCTCACTCTTTCCCATCTACCACAGCTCAGCTGCTTCACCCTTTTTGAACAGTCCCAAATGTCTCCCTTCTGACCAAGGGAAATTCCCCATTGGAGAGGGGGTTTCTCCATCAGATAAGGGATGTTTCCCCAAATTTGGCAATCTCCCCTCTGTCTCTGATCCCCCCACCCCAGGATGTAGGACCTGTCCCTTTCCTTTCTTCTCCTCCTCTTTCTCCTTTTTTTTTTTACCCCTCTTTCCTACCCAGTTATGTCAGGATCTTTGCAGTCCTTTCTGGTGTCTGGGGTCATTTGCTGGTGCTCAGCTGGTTCTCTGTGGGAATTATTGCATATTTTGGTGTATTCTTGATGCATCTGTGGAAAGGGAAGCATTCCACATCCTTCTACTTTGCCATCATCTTTCTTCCTAATTTTTATTTACAGTGTAAGATAAGGTGTAAGATTTGTTGTTTTGCATATGAGTATCCAGTTTTCCCAGCACCGTATATTGAAGAGACCATCCTTCCCCTATTTTGTATTCTTGACACCCTTGCTGTTGACTGTGTATGTATGGGCTTATTTCTAGGCTCTCTATTCTGTTTAATTGGTCTGTGTGTTTGTTTTTATGCTAGTGTCATATTGTTTTGATTACTATATCTTTCTTTTATCAGTGTTTTATAGTTTTCAGTTGTACAAATTTTTCACTTCCTGGGTTAAATTTATTCTTAAGTATTTTATTTTTTTGATGCTATTGTAATTGGTATTGTATCCTTAATTTCTTTTTCAGGTGGTTCATTGTCTGTATACAAAAATGTAACTGATTTTTTATATTAATTTTGTTTCCTTCAACTTTATTGAATTCATTTATTTGTTCTAATAATTCTTGGTTGGTGTCTCTGGCCAGAGTAATTAATCAATGTAAAGAAATAAAATACATCCAATTTAGAAAGGACTAAGTTAATTTTTCTGCAGATGACACAATCTTTTACATAAAAAACCCTAAAAGCCAGATTTTTCATAGCATGGCTTTTTTAATGGAAAAGCTGTATGGCTTTTACCTTGTTTTTCTCCTCTTTCTTTCATCCCTTTCACCCAAAGAAACTATCACCTGATTCTTACATTCATCATTCTCTTGCTTTCTATTTTATATAGTTCTTTTTAACTATTTTATGTTTCCATAAAATGTATATGATTTTAGTTTTTTGAACACTAGTAAGGAGGATATTGTACTCTATGTAATAATTTAGTATATTTTTAACTAAATAACATGCAATTAACATTCATATACATGGTTGCTATAATTTGTTTAATTTGAGTGTTGTTCCACAGTCCATCATGTACTTACATCTATTCTTTTGTCAATGAGCATTTGAGTTTTTCTATTGTTTTGCTCTTATGAACAATTTTGCTATGAACATTCTTGTACATATCTTCTTATATATATCTATATTTATATTTATATTTATATAAACATACATTTCCTTTGACTTTACGTATAGGATTAGCATTACTAGTCTAAACTTACAAGGTAAAACCATGGTGGCTTTAATACTTAGCACTCCCACCAGCAATGTATGAGAGATTTAAGGTGTATATCACTTCCAACACAGGGTATAACCAAGCTTTTTAAATATCTTCTCATTTAATGAGAGTTACAATGGTATCTTATAGCAGTCTTGATTTACATTGCCCTGACAATAGATGAATCATTTATTAGCAATATGTATTTCCTCTGTGGTGAAATGCTTTTTCATGTCCTTTGTCCCATTGTTTTCTTTGAGTTGTAGCTTTACCTACTAATTTGTAGGAGTTCTTTAGCTAGCCTTGATAAAAATTTACTTGTTGCGGTTGTGTATGTTGATGATAGCTTTTTCTCATTTATAACTTATGTTTCACTCAGGAGTAATTTTTGATCAACCAATATTCTTAAATATAATATTGTCAAATATTGCCAACAATTTTAGTGCCTAAAATATGTTCACCAATATGTTCTGCTAAGATGTTCACAGTTTTGTTTTTAATATTCAAAACCTTAATCTTTCTAGAAATGATTTTTTTTTTTTTGGATAGCCAGTTTTTCAGTTTTATGTATTAAATCCTCCCACACTTCCTTACTGATAAGTCAGGACATCTCTGAGGTACCTAAAGTTCTGTGAATGCATGAGCCTAGTTCTTGGTTCTCTATTCCATTAGCCGGTTTTCAATTCCTTTGCCAGCTACCTACTATCTTTATTACTGTAGCTTATAAAAAGTTCTGATAACTGATATGAACAAACATACAATAAATTGTTTACTTACACAATGAAATATAAAGCAATGGTCAAAATGAATGAATGTGATAATATGCATGAACCTTAACAATATATTTTTAGTAAAAAATCCTAAATTATTATAAATAGCATGATATACTTTATAATAAAGTTAAAAAGCAAACTGGCGTCACCTGCCCACAGGCAGTAAAGTCAATCTACTGACACTGAGTTGTGGTGAAGGAAAGTGCAACACTGTTACAAGGTGCCAAGAAAGCAGTCCAAAATAGCTAGTGCTCAAAAAATACCAGAACTCCCCCCATAGGTTTCAGGAAAGCATTTTTTTTTTTTTTTTTTAGAGCAAAACAGAATGTCTTGAAGTAAGAAATACTTCTCAGCATTTTACATATATTTATATGTAGACATGAATCTTGATCTCAAGGGATCTACAAGTCAGTAGAGGATAACACATGCGCAAAGAAAACCATAGTGAAGTTATCAAGTGACAAATGCCATATAAAAATTTCAATGTTTTTGGCAAAAAAAACCAAATAGTGAAAGCATATATTTTGGATTTCCAGCCTCTAGAACTGTAAGAAAATAAAATTTCTGGTTTTTAAGCTACATAGTCTATGGTACTTTGTTATGACATACCTAACAAATTAATAAAATATACAAGAACCCCAAACACTTTCTCCTCTGGAATTAGTTAATGAAGATAAACAAAATTGATGGAGGACAGGTGATTTCTCTTCCTGTAAAGACAGCAACAATCAGAGGGCATTATCTTTGTGGAAAAAAAGCCCCCATTTAGGTATAAACATCAAATGTACAATACATGAATTTCAGAGAAAAAAATAATAAATACAAAACAACTAATGTTTGCAATGTACTTTTACCAACACCCTTTTGTTTACTGTTATCAACCTTGGGAAGTGGGTTTGTAGATTTCAATCTGTAGGTTGGCTTGTCCAATCCACACAGCTCGGATTTGAACCCAGGCTCCCTAACTTTAAATGCTATTCTATCACAATGTCACCTCTGTGTGCCAGTTCCCTTTGGGGTTGAATTTCTTTTGTGTGAATTGCCTTCAGTGAAGGAAATTCAATTTCTTTTAACCTTGGTAAAGACCATGTTCATTACTAGCAAACTGTGGAATAACAGGTAAGTTCTTTTTTATTTCTAATAATTTTAAATTAATTTTTGTTCTTATAATGACAATCAATTCAGTTCCTCAAAATACTAAGATCATTCAGCCTTGTGGGTTGTAATCTGTGTCTTAAAATCGAATGGCAAAATGTTATTATTCACTGTTTTAGCATACCCAACATGTAATACAGAAATGCCTCAATTATCTAAGCAGATCCCAGTTACTCTCAGCACAATTATTGCTACTTTTATTGTTATGAGGTTACAACTGACTCACTTCAATTTTCGTTATTCTCTATATTGTTGTGTGATAAGAACTGATATTTAGGATGAGGGAATTGCAGACTTTCTAACTTCAAATAGCCAATTATATCTAGCAAGCTTTATTAACAAGTTAAAAAAATGGAGATATGAATTTTCATTAGTTTTTGACCAAAAACATTGAAATTTTAATAGCACTTCGTACTGTTGTATGGCATTTATCACTTTCTACTTTCACCACAGCTTTATTATTATTTTTTTGGGGGGGGTACACCAGGTTCAATCAACTGTTTTTATACACATATCCCCATATTCCCTCCCTTCCTTGACGCCCCCCCCTCGAGTCCCCCCCACCCTCCCTGCCCCAGTCCTCTAAGGCATCTTCCATCCTTGAGTTGGACTCCCTTTGTTATACAACAACTTCCCACTGACTATTTTACAGTTGGTAGTATATATATGTCTGTGCTACTCTCTCGCTTCTTCTCAGTTTCCCCTTCACCCCCCGCCCCCTCCCATACCTCGAGTTCTCCAGTCCATTCTCTGTATCTGCTTCCTTGTTCTTGTCACTGAGTTCATCAGTACCATTTTTAGATTCCGTGTATGTGAGTTAGCATACAATATTTGTCCTTCTCTTTCTGACTTACTTCACTCTGTATGACAGATTGTAGTTCTATCCACCTCATTACATATAGCTCCATCTCATCCCTTTTTATAGCTGAGTAATATTCCATTGTATATATATGCCACATCTTCTGTATCCATTCATTTGTTGATGGGCATTTAGGTTGCTTCCATGTCCTGGCTATTGTAAATAGTGCTGCAATAAACATTATGGTACACGTTTCTTTTGGGATTATGGTTTTCTTTGGGTATATGCCCAGAAGTGGGATGACTGGATCATATGGTAGTTCTATTTGTAGTTTTTTAAGGAACCTCCAAATTGTTTTCCATAGTGGCTGTACCAACTTACAGTCCCACCAACAGTGCAGGAGAGTTCCCTTTTCTCCACACCCTCTCCAACATTTGTTGTTTCCAGACTTTGTGATGATGGCCATTCTGATTGGTGTGAGGTGATACCTCATTGTGGCTTTGACTTGCATTTCTCTGATGATGAGTGATGTGGAGCATCTTTTCATGTGTTTGTTGGCCATCTGTATGTCTTCTTTGGAGAAATGTCTATTTAGGTCTTCTGCCCATTTGTGGATTGGGTTATTTGCTTTTTTGGTATGAAGCTGCATGAGCTGCTTGTATATTTTGGAGGTTAATCCTTTGTCCGTTGTTTCATAGGCAATTATTTTTTCCCATTCTGAGGGTTGCCTTTTAGTCTTGTTTATGGTTTCTTTTGCTGTGCAAAAGCTTTTAAGTTTCATGAGGTCCCATTCGTTTATTCTTGATTTTATTTCCATGATTCTAGGAGGTGGGTCAAAAAGGATGTTGCTTTGATGTATGTCAAAGAGTGTTCTTGCTATGTTTTCCTCACGTAGTTTTATAGTGTCTGGCCTTACATGTAGGTCTTTAATCCATTTGGAGTTTATTTTTGTGTATGGTGTTAGGAAGTGTTCTAATTTCATTCTTTTACATGTTGCTGTCCAATTTTCCCAGCACCACTTATTGAAGAGGCTGTCTTTTTTCCATTGCATACTCGTGCCTCCTTTGTCAAAGATAAGGTGCCCATATGTGTTTGGGCTTACTTCTGAGTTCTCTATTCTATTCCATTGATCTTCCTTTCTATTTTTGTGCCAGTACCATACTGTCTTGATCACTATGGCCTTGTAGTATAGTTTGAAGTCAGGAAGACTGATTCCACCAACTCCATTTTTCCTTCTCAAGATTGCTTTGGCTATTCAGGGCCTTTTGCGTTTCCATACAAATCGTAAGATTTCTTGCTCTAGTTCTGTGAAAAATGCCATTGGTAATTTGATAGGGATTGCATTGAATCTGTAAATTGCTTTGGGTAGTACAGTCATTTTCACGATGTTGATTCTTCCAATCCAAGAACATGGTATGTCCCTCCATCTGTTTGTGTCATCTTTGATTTCTTTCATCAATGTCTTAAAGTTTTCTGTATACAGATCTTTTGCCTCCTTAGGCAGGTTTATTCCTAGGTATTTTATTCTTTTGGTTGCAATGGTGAATGGGAGAGTTTCCTTAATTTCTCTTTCTGCTCTTCCGTTGTTAGTGTATAGGAATGCAAGAGATTTCTGTGCATTAATTTTGTATCCTGCTACTTTACTAAACTCATCAATGAGTGCTAGCAGTTTTCTGGTAGAGTCTTTAGGGTTTTCTATATATAATATCATGTCATCTGCAAAGAGTGACAATTTTACTTCTTCTTTTCCAATTTGGATTCCTTTAATTTCTTTTTCTTCTCTAATTGCTGTGGCTAACACTTCCAAAACTATGTTGAATAACAGTGGTGAGAGTGGACACCCTTGTCTTGTTCCTGTTCTTAGAGGGAATTCTTCCAGTTTTTCTCCATTGAGAACAATGTTGGCTTTTGGTTTTTCATATATGGCTTTTATTATGTTGAGGTAATTTCCTTCTATGCCCATTTTCTGGAGAGCTTTTATCATAAATGGATGTTGAACTTTGTCAAAAGCTTTTTCTGCATCTATTGAAATGATCATATGGTTTTTATCCTTCAATTTGTTGATATGATGTATCACATTGATTGATTTGCGTATATTGAAGAATCCTTGCATCCCAGGGATAAACCCCACTTGATCGTGGTGTATGATTTTTTTTAATGTGCTGTTGCAGTCTGTTAGCTAGTATTTTGTTGAGGATTTTTGCATCTATATTCATCAGTGATATTGGTCTGTAGTTTTCTTTTTTTGTGACATCTTTGCCTGGTTTTGGTATCAGGGTGATGGTAGCCTCGTAGAATGAGTTTGGGAGTGTTCCGCCTTCTGCAATATTTTGGAAGAGTTTGAGAAGGATAGGTGCTAACTCTTCTTGAAATATTTGCTAGAATTCGCCTGTGAATCCATCCGGTCCTGGGCTTTTGTGTGTTGGGAGATTTTTAATCACTGCCTCGATTTCTGTACTTGTGATTGGTCTGTTCATGGTTTCTATTTCTTCCTGGTTCAGTCTTGGAAGATTCTATTTTTCTAAGAATGTATCCATTTCTTCCAGGTTATCCAATTGATTGGCATATAGTTGCTTGTAGTAGTCTCTCATGATCTTTTGTATTTCTGAGGTGTCCGTTGTGACTTCTCCTTTTTCATTTCTAATTCTGTTGATTTGCATCTTCTCCCTTTTTTTCTTGATGAGTCTGGCTAATGGTTTATCAATTTTGTTGATCTTCTCAAAGAACCAGCTTTTAGTTTCATTTATTTTTCTTATGGTTTCTTTCCTTTCTTTTTCATTTATTTCTGCTCTGATGTTTATGATTTCTTTCCTTCTGCTCACTTTGGGGTTTCTTTGTTCTTCTTTCTCTAGTTGTTTGAGGTGTAAGGTTAGGTTGTTTATTCGATCATTTTCTTGTTTCTTAAGGTAGGACTGTATTGCTATAAACTTCCCTCTTAGAACTGCTTTTGCTGCGTCCCATAGGTTTTGGGTTGTTGTGTTTTCGTTGTCATTTGTTTCTAGATATTTTTTGATTTCCTCTTTGATTTCTGTAGTGATTCCTTGGTTGTTTAAGAGTGAATTGTTTAGCCTCCATGTGTTTGTATTTTTTGCAGTTTTTTTCCTGTAGTTGATATCTAGTCTCATGGCGTTGTGGTCTGAGAAGATGCTTGATATGATTTCAATTTTCTTGAATTTGCTGAGGTTTGATTTGTGACCCAAGATGTGATCTATCCTGGAAAATGTTCCGTGTGCACTTGAGAAGAAAGTGTAGTCTGTCATTTTTGGATGGAATGTCCTATAAATATCAATGAAGTCGAGATGGTCTAATGTGTCATTTAAAGCTTGTGTGTCTTTATTTATTTTCTGTTTGGATGATCTGTCCATTGATGTAAGTGGGGTGTTCAAGTCTCCCACTATTATTGTGTTACTGTCGATGTCCCCTTTTATAGCTGTTAGCATTTGTCTTATGTATTGAGATGTTCCTATATTGGGGGCATAGATATTTACCATTGTGATATGTTCTTCTTGGATGGATCCCTTGATCATTATGTAGTGTCCTTCCTTGTCTCTTTTAATAGTCTTCACTTTCAAGTCTAATTTGTCTGATATGAGTATTGCTACTCCAGCTTTCTTTTGACTTCCATTTGCATGGAATATCTTTTTCCATCCCTTCACTTTCAGTCTATATGTATCCCTTGGTCTGAAGTGGGTTTCTTGTAGGCAGCATATAGAAGGGTCTTGTTTTTGTATCCATTCAGCCAGTCTGTGTCTTTTGGTTGGAGCATTTAATCCATTTACATTTAAAGTGATTATTGACATGTGTGTTCCAATTCCCATTTTCTTAATTGTTTTGGGTTTGTATTTATAGGTGTTTTCCTTTTCTTGTGTTTCCTACTTAGAGACGTTCCTTTAGCACTTGATGTAAGGCTGGTTTGTTGGTGCTGAATTCTCTTAACTTTTGCTTCTCTGGAAAGCTTTTGATTTCTCCCTCAAATCTGAATGAGATTCTTGCTGGGTAGAGTATTCTTGGCTGTAGGTTTCTCTCTTTCAGGACTTTCAGTATATCCTGCCATTCCCTTCTGGCCTGCAGAGTTTCTGTAGAAAGGTCAGCTGTTATCCTGATGGGTTTTCCCTTATATGTTGTTTGTTGCTTTTCTCTTGCTGCTTTTAATATTTTTTCTTTGTGTTTAATTGTCATTAGTTTGATTAATAGGTGTCTTGGTGTATTTCTCCTTGGGTTTATTCTGTATGGGACTCTCTGTGCTTCTTGGACTTGGTGAATTATTTCCTTTCCCATGTTGGGGAAGTTTTCCACTATAACCTCTTCAAATATTTTCTCAGACCCTTTCTTGTTTTCTTCTTCTTCTGGGATGCCTATAATTCGAATGTTGGTACGTTTAAGGTTATCACTGAGGTCTCTGAGGCTGTCTTCTAGTCTTTTTATTTTTTTTTCTTTTTCCTGCTCTGTGGCGTTTATTTCTCCCATTCTATCTTCCAACTCACTTATTCGTTCTTCTGCCTCAGTCATTCTGCTGGTTATAGCATCTAGACTATTTTTAATTTCAGTTATTTTGTTATCCATTGCTGTTTGTTTTTCTGAGTTCTTAGGAACTGTTTCTTGTACTTTCTCTATTTTGTTATCGAGATTTTGTATCATTTTTACTATCATTACTCTAAATTCTTTTTCAGGCATTTTTCCTATTTCCTCCTCATTTATTTTGTCTTGTGGGTTTTTTTCCTGCTCCTTTGCCTGCATGGGGTTTCTTTGTTTCCTCATGGTTGTCCAAGCTTTTGGGGTTGCTTGTCCTGGTGATAGAGGTGTTTATAGAAGACTGTCCAAGCCTCAGACTAATGTCCAAGTATTGGATTAAACGAATATTCAGTATTTCTGAAGGCTGGGAAGTCCAACACGAAGGAACAGGCAGAGCCAGCGTCTGGGGAGAGCTGGCTCCTGGTTCAACAGACGGCCATCTTCTCACTGTGTGATAGAAAGCACGTGGGAGCTCCCTGGGATCTCTCTCTCTTTCTCTTTTTTTAATATATGGACCCTGGTAGCCCGGTGTGGCCTCCAGAACCCACCTCGCCCTCCTGCCAGTCGCCGGTTGGGGTCTACATCGCCCCCAACTCCCGACAGTTCCCAGGGCGCCTGGACCGCTGAGTCAGACGCCAGCACATGCACAGTTCGCACCCACGCACCTGCCGTCAATCATGAGGCCCTCCCCACCTGACGGAGAGCGCCTCCCCTAACCCTTCAAGCAGTATTCCCGAGTCTCAGGAAAGCATTTTTAAAGGCCAGGTGAGGGAGGGGAGTCAGAGGTTATGTAATCAGCATAATTCTCTGATTGGTTGGTGGTGAGGTAACAGGGCAGTGCCACAGGCATTAACATTATCAATCCTTGGGCTCCAGGAGGCCTACAGGCTCTGTCCTCATGGTCATCAAGTAGTTAATGTTTTCCCTTTGGTGGGGGTTTTATTGTCTGTAAAGCAACTCTGGAAATGTGCATCACATACTGTTATCCAAGTACTTAAGAGAGAAACTAAACCACAGGATGTGGGGGAGGGGTCTGTCCCAGGAAGGCCCCATAGGGTTCTGCTTGGTTACAATTATACTTGTATGGATACATATAACCAAAGATAATAAATTATATAAAAAGAAAATGCATAAAACTGCTTTTCCTCAGGCTTATGATTGAACAATCCCTGACTATAATTCACCACATTAAGATATTAAAAGAGGAAAACAATATGTTTATTTCAGTGAGGTGCAGGGGAAGCATTTGATAAAGCTCAACCTAAATTCATGATTTAAGAAAACCTCTTAATAATTCAGGAATAGATGAGAACATCATTAATCTGATAAAAATATCTTTGAAAACAAAACATCAGACACTGCTGAGCCCCCATCCATCTTCCACCAGCCACTCTGGACATAAACATCTAGTCATGAATGAAAATAAGCTGAATCAGAAGCCAAACTGGTCAAGCCGGCTGAGCGGTGTGATGCCATGCCAGGCTGCATGACGTCTACAACTGAGCAAGGAGCTGAGTTACCCAATGGGGAGGGTAATCTCTCAGTTACTTATAAAAATGTTGTAAGAAGCTGTATGCCATTTTGAAGGGTCATCTCAAGTATTGAATTAAAGACAGAGGGTGCTGAACAGAACAACAGATGACTTGTGAAGAGAGGAATTTGAGACCAAGCTTAGAGTGCATCTACAATGATGTACTGTCTCTTTTGGAAGAGTTCTTGATCCCAATGCTGTTCAAGCAGAGAGCAAACTCTTCTATTTGAAAATGAAAGGCGGCTACTACCACTACATGGCTGAGGTTGCCACTGGTGACAAGAAAGGGACTGTGGATCAGACATAAGCATACCAAGAAGCTTTTGAAATCAGCAAAAAGGAAATGTAATGGACTCATCCTATCAGGTGGATCTGGTCCTCAATTTCCCAGTGTTCTATTTTGAGATCTGAATTCCTCTGAGAAAGCCTGCTTTCTTTCAAAAACAGCTTTGGATGAAACCATTGCTGAACTTGGTACATTAAGTGAAGAGTCATACAAAGACAGGAGACTAATAATGCAACGACTGAGAGACAACTTGACATTGTGCACATCAGGTACCCAAGGAGACAAAGCTGAAGCAGGAGAAAGTCGGGAAAATTAATCAACCTTTCAACTTTTGTCTGTGTTATCCTAAAATTTACAGAAGACCATTCTCATCCAAGCTGTCCAACAGATAGGTTTTTTTTTATGCTTTGTGACAGGATTATATTACTTCTATTTGAATTTCTTTCTCATGTGGTTTTTATGTTTAATACTAGAAGAGAAATGTCAGTTAGCATTTAGGGACTTAGATCTGTTTTCATTATGAGGTGCTCAATATGGGGATGTGGAATTTTTATGCAAGTTATTAATGCTTGGCATAGTACTTTTGGTACGCTGTGGCTTGACAAGGGCCAGAATTAAAACTGTTTCCATGTCTAAGCAAAGAAAACTGCCTAGTGGAAAATAAAAGGGGTAAATTGTTCTAGTCAGTGGTGTAGTTATTGTAGGTCCTTTAAGATTTAGAGCTTAAGGCTGTAGTAGAAATATATATACCAATGGATATTATATGTTGAACCAAGTGTATCTGTGGAATACACAATCTCAATTTGCACATTTTTGACTGCAGCTACAGAACTGTTCCTTTAGAAATTGTATGCCAGTTTGCTTTGGATAAGGGCAGAAATGGTTCATATTCCATAATTTGTAAAGTTACCTGCTTTTCACTTTCATTATTTTTGCTACACTTATTTCTATCTAAATGTTTTAGGCAACCTAAGAACACATGTACGATTAAAGATGTAGCAAAAATGAATTTTCTAATATCCATTACTTTATATATAACAATCACAGTAGTAAAACAAACAAGAGATTTATTTAACATTTTTTAGGTTTTTTCATTTTTGTGTTGTACATGCATGACTGTAGAAGAAGTTAACAGAAAAATAACTTGAGATGATGGATACATTTACTTAATTTCTTATAAATTTTTTAATATCAATTAAATTTTTAAGAACATATGTATTAAGTTAATGTAAGTGGAATAAAAGTTTTACGAATGGACTTTCAAAAAGAAAAGATTGCCCACCTTGTCCCTTTACTCACTTTTATTTGACATTATAGCCAGTATAATAAGGTGAATAATTAGAGACGTGGGGATTAGAGAGGAGGAAATAAAACTCTGTTTCTTTGTCTATGATGTTACCATTTACAGAAAATTCAAAATATTCTACAAATTATTAGAAAGCAGAAAAGTTTTGTCAAGAAAGTAGATAACAGTTAGTATACAAAAGCCAACTGCATTTCCATACAACATCAACAAATGAGTGGGAAATGTAATTAGGAATATTTTTACAGTAGTATTAGAAAATATCTACTATCTTAGAGCTACTTTTAGTAAAGCCAGGCAGACCTTTTAGTGTGAAAAATTTGCAACTTTATAAAGAAACATTGAAGAAGCATCTACAAAAATGGAGAAATACACCATATTCATTGATAGGAAGACAAATTGATCTGTAGATTCAATGCAAACTTCAATAAAAATCTGAAAATTTTCCAAAGAACTTGATATATTTATTTCAAGATTTGGTTGGAAAAGTAATGTGCCAAGAATAGCAAGGAAATACTGTATGTTTTCACTTATATACAGGATCTAAGAATGAAATGAATAATATAACAAAACAAAAACAGACTCACAGATATAGAGAACAAAACAGTGGTTACCAGTGGAAAGAGGGATGAGGAAGGGGCAAGATAGGGGTAGAGAATGAAGAAATACACGCTACTATGTACGAGGGTGAGTCAAAAATTATCCACACTCCAGTTATATTAAAACTTCTGTTGGCCACACTGTCTTACCAGCACTTTCAGTTCAAGGCAACTGTCTCCCTAGTCACTACTGTACAAGTGTGAACATGTTACATCAGTTCATTTGTAACTGCAGTGCACGCAAAAATGGATGCCCCACTTGTGATTTGCACAAAAGAAGAGCAGTGATTCGTTTTTTGTGGTCCAAGTATGTACACATCCATACACTTCTGCCCACCCTGTTGACACTCTGCAAAAACTTTGTTTTGAGGTATTAAGCATCCTGCCTATAGTCCTGATCTTGTTCCTTTGGATTTTCACCTCTTTGATCCCCTGAAAGCAGTCCTACAACTGATGAAGTTTCACTTCTGATGAAGAAGTAAAGACAGCAGTGCATTCATGGCTTGTGGCTCAGTCTAAAACATTTTTTAATGAGGGAATACAAAAGCTTGTTGACAAATGGACAAAGTATATTGAAAAGCAAGAAGATTATGTTAAAAAATGATGTATTTGTCTTTTCTTAAAAAGTTAATTAAAATAAATTCTATAGCCAGAGTGCAGATCAGTTTTTACTCACCCTCATATAAAATAAATAAGATACAAAGATATATTGTACAGCACAGGGAA
This sequence comes from Hippopotamus amphibius kiboko, assembly GCF_030028045.1. Taxonomy (NCBI): domain Eukaryota; kingdom Metazoa; phylum Chordata; class Mammalia; order Artiodactyla; family Hippopotamidae; genus Hippopotamus; species Hippopotamus amphibius. The sequence continues at coordinate 75,497,643 of NC_080187.1, forward strand.
TATTGCCAATATTTTATAATAATCCTAAATGGAGTATAATCTATAAAAATATTGAATCATTTTATTGTACACCTGAAACCAGTATAATGCTATAAATCAATTGTACTTTATAATAATAATATAATATAATAATAATAAAAAGAATAGCCTGAGCATTCATATTCCCCTGGGAATATTTACTTCTTGGGTCAGGCAAAGATGAAAAGATGATCTGGCTATAGACCAGATCCTCATTTGTGTCAAGCCCTGTGAGTTCAAGAACTGTGAGAGATAGATGCACCCTAGGGTGAAGAACTTCAAGCACAAGAAGCCTTACCAAAACAGCTTTCAGGTCAAGACTTTACCCTCTACAACCAGAGAGAAGCAGCCTTGGGAGGAGTCACTTCTTAGGTTGGAGTTCATCACCCATGGGGATTTAGAAAGGATGAGGCCAATTAGTCTTTACCTATTTTTCTCAGCTCTTTCTCTCTGCAATGCTACTATATGTTGTATTATTTTTAAGTCCTAAAGACATTGAAACCAGCAAGTGTGTCACCAGATGAGGGAGTAGGCATGGATTATCTCAAGACAATTAATGAGGAGAAGCACTGGCAGAGTTCCAAGAACCTCTCCCTTATTTTATCCTGCCACAGTTGTCTCATGCATCCTTCCTGCCCCAGATTTTGAAAGACCAATAGGCTAAGTCTGATGGCAATATAAGAGATTTCTAATGCAAGAAGAATCAGCATTTTCCACTATGTCTCTAATGGCAAACGATATAGAGTGCAATACACAAAATTTACGGGGACTTCCCAGATTACAAACAATTCCTAATAAAGTGCCTGTAACAATACTACTTTCCTTCAGTCGAGAAGGCTTATCAAAATACAAGAGAAGGTGACTATATTTAAGGTATAATCTAGACTCTACTGTATTTTTAAATAGTAAATTACACACAAACTCAAGAACTTGAACTATTTTTAGTGTATTAGGGTCAAACTATACACACAAAAATTGAGACATGAGAAAAAAATTAACTTGTTTCTAAAAACTGGTTTCATCTTTATTCTGGAGCTTCCATTCTCATCTGATAGCAACAAAGAAAACTTAAATTTCCATTCAAGGTAACAATCCATTTCAGTTTAAAAAACATATCATAGTTGTGCTTAAACATGTTTTAATGTCGATCCACTCAAAGTAAGAAATACTTTTTTTCTCATTGTGATGTAGTACAACAGAAGTATGAATATGTATGTGTGAGGATATAGAGATAGAGATATTTATTGATATAAAACTAAGCGTCAACTTTCACCAAACAACACTTAATACTATGTGGGATACACTTGTATTTTCCTACTTTATGCTGTTTTTTAACCCACAAATTGATTTCAAGATTCACCAATATGTTATGGCCACAGTTTAAAAGACATAAAAACACTAATCAATAGCAATTTATTTTAATTTCAATCAACTCTGGATTTTCTATCTCTCTTTTTCTTACCTTTTTTTTTTTTTTTTCCTCCTTAAATAAATTCAAATTCTCAAGATGTTGGAACAGGGAGAGGTAAGTGCTTAGCTTCACTACAACATTACCAGGCTATCTCTGTGAAGCAAGGCATCCCCCCCAAACTTATCACATTGTTTCTATGTCTCCCTCCCCCAAATTTAACTCTAAGGAAGTGTGGAGGATCAGATAGCTAAGATACTGAGTCTAGCCACTTGGCTCTCTCTCATTCCCTCTCCTCCAATTTCTTTCCCCAGTACAAAAAAAGCATTCTATTTTCCATGCTTTTCCAGTAGAAACTGCCCTTAAGTCTCATCCTTTTCCTTATCTCTTTTTTTTTTTCTTTTCTGTTCAGTCTTTATTTACAGCAAAGTACAGAGTATGTGATCATTTATGTAACTGCTAACAATAAAGGCAAGGCAGTCGAAAGAAAGAGGGAAAGTGCAAGCATCTGAAAGACAAAAAAAGGCCTACGGTCTTTATTTATCTTTATCTTGATAATATTTGTTCCTCCCTTCGCTGGGGCAAAAAATCTTAGCCTTGAGAACTAGTCATCATAGCAGAAGAAAAATATCAATAAGGGGAAAATCTTGTAATTTTTCCATATATTATCTGACTACTTAGGGAACAAGTTTCCTGTAGAACATTTCCTAGCTTATTATGCTATGCTACTATGCAGAAACCTTGTAGTTGAAAAATCACTAAAGTCCAACATCTTCTTTTCCTGATGAGTTAATGGGAAGAACTCTCAGAGAGAGGGAGTGATTTTCTCAAGATTGTGCCTTTAATTCTGTATTGCTTCTTTTCCCCTTCATTGTGTTCTGATTTTTCAAGAGGTGTGTCCAAGTATATGTCTTTTGGAGCAATTAATAACAAAATGATAAAATAGATAAAAGAAAATATAAATATGATCAGTCTTCCCACTCCATTATCTCTTTACATCTTCTCCTACTTTTTTATCTCTACAAACAACCTGTGTCCTCAACCTCCAACACTTTGTTTCCCATCAGATTGCCTTCAAACGTTATACTAGTCACATCATACGACATATCACTTCCTCAAACTAGAATATTTTTGTCAACACCCTGTATCGTAAAAGTTCAAATTAAATATCCCAGCCTGGCTCAAAATTGAAGGCAGTGCCAAAAAAAACTTACTGAAACAGAGTTTTCTAGTTATACTCACATTTCTAATATGATCTATTAGCACTGCAGAGTCATCATAGCCAATTCTAATACAATTCATTATATATTTAATTATAATATTAATCACATTGACTGTCTCAACTAAAATATTAGTCTTGAAATATGAAAAAAAAGTTCATTTAGGTAGCAAATATGTCTGATTTTGAGATAACAGGAAGTACTCCAAAGACTTATACATTATTTTTAAATTAATATACTATCTATAAACAAGAAATTAAGTGGATCTGATTTTACCATAATTACACCACTGAACAAAGCATCTCTCCCCTAAACATCCACATGTTTAGGAAATAATTGTTTGGTGAAGGGCTGTGTGTTAATTAGAGAATTAAAGCACATTAAACATGGTGCCTTATAACACATGTGTTTCAATTTCTCCTTTTCTCATTTTGTCATGTTACTGTGATAATAACCCAAAGTCATCACTTAAAAAGCTAAGTCTAATAACCAAAGTCAAATTAGGATAAATCAATCAAATATATTCCTAATTTTTAAAAAATATGATTTATGCTGCCTTGTATTTGAAAATATGAGTTTAAAACAGTTGTCCATTGCTTTTGCACCTGTTGCCCTTTTCTTCCTTCCCATCATTAGAAATCAGGGCCATTCACTATGATCTGGTGATTGCTCTTCTGAAAGTTGCAGCGCATAAAAGCACTTGACCTACATTTTCCCTTAGGCTCTTCCTTCGGCAACCAGAAAGAAAAAAAAGCAGAGTTCACAGTGAGAACAATAGTCTTTTCTGCACCACCTACACCTTTATTCTCAGGGTTCTGTAATCAACTGTGACAGCATTTGAAAACGCTAATCAGTCAAACTCTGAGATTATTGATCCCAGAAAAAAGTGTATGAGTGATTTCCTTTCCATTTCTTCAAATATGTGGGTAGCTCCAAATAGAAAACTCAGTAACATCAATGACTTAAAACCTCCTAGAAATTGATGTGTTGTCATAACACATACAAAATTAAAAGACATGATGGGATTTGTGTGATACTGTTAACATTTGTTTGGTTTTGAGAGAGGTCCTGATTCAAGGCATACCATGCACAACTGCTCTTTCCTATGAAGGACTAAACAGTTGGGGGTGGAGGCGGTTTGGCTACAAACACTCCCATGGTTCTCTTCTGGTTAGACCCTTTGATATGTCATAACTTGAGCCCTAAGAGCCAGCCTTTAGCTCTACAGAGACAACAGGGGTTTATGTTTGATCTGTATACAAGGATAATGTACAAAGATCAGCATATGATAAAGAGGATCCAGATTATGATGTTTTGTTCCTCCTTCCATATAGGTCTCCTAAGGAAAGAGCCTTAGGGTGTAATTTACACCCTCTTGCAAATTATAATTTACACCCTCTTGCATGCTAAAAGCCCATTTTAATCTCAAACATCACATCCCCTTGAGCAGCTAATAATGTATTTTCCACGTCTTATTTATCTGTTTTCCCAGCACCTAATATAATGCCTACCACATAGAAATTACATTAAAATTTGGGCTGAACTGAACCAAGCAGAGGCACTCTCACATACTATTGCATCATGAAGAGTTAAAAGTGACAAATACTCCTGTGTTACAAAATGCCATCTAATCAATGAAATTATATTTATGAAACTCAAAGTAAAACTTCTTGACTTCCAGTATCCTCCCTAAGGGGAGGGATAGTTATGATTTTGGAAATATTTAGAAGTAAATATCAAATATGAACCAATAATATAAAATATCTGACATTAAATTCTGAAACAGAAAGATAGGAAACCACATAGAAATTCATCGCATCTACCATTTTAAGTCGACTTGTGTTGTGGGTTTTGACATTTTCTCTGCACAAAATCTGTGTTCCATTCGGTGGGGCCATTACCTGTCTTTAAGGCAAGAACTTTGCAGTGTTCTTCAAAGAAAGATTATCTCTAGGCACACTTAGTGCTTGGCTTGCCAAGACGGTTGCCCTAACAATAAGAGTCTGGTGAATTACACTCACAATATATTCAGCCATACAATTCTCTGCATTGTCAGGGAGCAAAAATAAGTGTTTTCAGAACAGCTTTCCAAAAAGGTGCTTTCTTTAACTTAGCATACTTTTAGCCAGCAGAGTTTTGAAATAAAAGGCTGTAGGGAGGCTTTATACTTTCCTTTACTAAGGTCTTTCAGAGTTAAGATAGTTTCTTATCTGTCTGGCTTTACATAAAGATAAAGAAGAAAGGTAATATTTCATTTAGAGAGTTTTTTCCACCTCTGTGGCAGACAGGATCCTCCTTCAAAGTAACATCACTCAGTTACAGGGTGAAGTTGGCAGATGGCTTCCAGCTGCCTGCTCCTTCGGGGTCTACTTCAGCAGCAGTGAGCCACTTCAATCTGATGTGGAACAGCTCACACAGGCACTCCTTACTCCAAAGCTCCTCAATGGGCTAACCAAGGCTTTGTGCCCACCTCCCCCATCATACTTCTTCCAACTGTCCAATACAGTTCCTTGCTCCTTCCTTTCACAGGTATTGCTCAGCAATAAACTTGCACTGTATGTTGTCTTAGCATCCGCTTCAGAGGAATCCAAACTGAGGCAGTAGATATCAGGACCAGTTCAAGAATGTGGTCAATAAGATGGAGTGGTGGATTATTGACTGTCTTGTTAGATAAAGACCCCATCACTGGTATGGTGATGGAGGTAGAGGTGGAACAAAGGGACACTGATTGTCCTTGACATAGGTGGCAGTTCAGTTGTTAATAATTTTCCCAGAAATGAATGGGATGGTATACCAGTAGAAGGGGATGCAATAATGACTTTGAGTATTGGATGTATGAGTGACCTAACTGCAGAGAAAACTGAATGTCAGACCAAGGCAAGTCTGCTATGCCATGGTCAAGGCCCTAGTTGGAAAAATTTGAGACGTTGATATCTAGGTCGATCCCCTAAATGAAATGGCCATATCTGAGTGCACGCCCCTATATATTTTGACTCTCTAGGCTCCTCCTAAACTTCTGAGCTTGCAAAAGTTCTCTGCCTTCCCCTATACCTCCCTATATACATACTACAAACAATATATCCAATCCCTATTGTAGAAGAAAATGTAGAGGCTTCTACCTTTAAAAGTAATGTCACCTTCTCAGGATTTGATCTCACCTCTCCTCATGGCCACAATGCCAATAACTGCGGTTAGCTTGCAATGTAATCTTGCTGGGGTATTGGTAAGCCTGATATAGGAGAAAGAAGATTATACCACAAAACACTTGCAAGACGTAGCCAGAACATAATGGTAGGAGCTAAGAGAGTAAAGACAGTACCAGATTCTGAAGGTATTAAAGAATTTGGGAGTGTACTCACAAGACACCATGTTTACACTTTGGCAAGGAGTAGGTGCTGCAGACTTGCAACTAGGATGAAACTTACTTAGAAGTATAGAAAAAGTGATGCTTGTATCGAAGAAAGTTGAAAGGACAGAACTGCCATGTTAAATGGTAAAGGAAGGGATTAAAAGTATTCGGGAAGTGGGCATTTGCAAATACAATGTATCCCCTAAAAATCCTCCAGATGATTGTATTCCACAGAAAATCCCAGAGGACGCACCACATACCAAAGCCATAAAGAATGCAAAGTCAAGAGGAACACCAGTACCACTAAGAGTTTTAGTTGTGGCTTCCTCTCTGGATGGTAAGAGAGGCCATTGATGATGATGGTAAGAGAGTGTTGATGATGGTAAGAGAGGCTGTTACAGAGCTTGGCTCACTGATATCAATGAAGATGCTATAATATTGAAAAAGTGGAGGCCAAATGGTGTTGTTTAAGCACCTGAAGGCAAGGGGTTGCTATTACTGTAATGACCTATAAGTTTGGAGTGGCAGCCGAGGGGACCTGCTCTGTAGAGAGTTACTGACATGACCAAATGAAAACATTTTACTTAGAGGCAAAATAGATGGGTGCCTTTAACATCAGAGGAAATAAGAATGGGTGACAAAGTAGCTGATGGCAGTCATTCCACAGAAGTCATGATTCCTTGTTTTATCTTAAAACAGAACCAATTTTTAGATGTGGAACTCATTGACTGAAAATGTGTCCATGTTTCTAGGAAGAAGGACCCTGAAACATCATGAAAAGTACACAGGGTAGTGATTTTTCCAGTACTTTTCTAAAGTGACCTATGGCTATTTTTTCAAGGAACTGTACACCTGAAAATGGTAGATATCTAGAAATTCTGAGGAATGTTGGACACAGTGTCTGGGTTGGCATTGGTACCCAGAATGCTCACTAGCATTAGGGCCCTTATAAAAGAGATATCATATGCAGCCCAAGTAGTAAAGTCAGCTGAGTGGTTCCACTGGGTCTGCAGACCTCCCAGTGGCACTACCCTGGTCACCATATGTGTACTTTGGAGTGACATATTTGGCATCTGTTACCAGCCCCATATTGATATTCTGGAGAGTGGGAGATAATCCTACAAAGAGTGAAAATTCCAACAACATTCACCCAACTTTTTAAAGGTCTAGTGGTCACATGCATGCTAGATCATCTCCTTTGCAGTAGGAGAAAAGTAATTGCATTTTGTATATCCTATCATGAAAACAGAAGCACAATACCCAGTTCATTTCTTCCAATTCTGGTGGCACCATGTTACATACCTAAGAATACTTCTCAGGCCATTATACTGAATGAAGTGAGAGGCTGCCAACTTTGAAAGGATTCCAGAGCAGTAAAGGGCTCTGCAGCAGATACAGGTTACAGCACAAGAAACCCTGATACTTGAGCTGCATGATTTTGCAGAAACTATAATATTGGAGATGTCATGGCTGGAAATTATGAAGTGTGGAATTTGTGGTAAGCCCCAGAGAGAAAATCACAATTCAGGACTCTGGGATTCTGGGTCAAGGCCAAGCCCTTCAACCAGAAAATATAATATATCTTCCCAAGAAACCCCAAGGATTCTGAAGCAAGATCATGCCAAATAAAGCAAACAATCACACACCTTTTGTAAAACAACTTGTGGAATACTGTTTGGGGGCCTAGTAGAGGCAGAACACCTGGCCACAGAGATTAAATGACCCTGGATCTATAACTACCCATCCAGAGCTAATTCTATCAGCCAATGTCATTAGTTTAGGTGGCCCAGCAGCAATTCAGCATACAATGGAAGAAGTATATCCCAAATTGGACCATGAGAAGGACCATAGGGTACAAGAAATCTACATAAATAGGAAACTCAAACCACAATGGCATCCATCACTTTGCACCAGTGCCTACTCCTGAGCTTACAACTATGGTCACATCAGGGGTCCCACATGACCAGCTGAAGTAGGAGAACAAGGTCCAAACTTAGAATATGAGTATGTTGGCTCACTATAGGGGTGCAAGCCAAAAATGGATGTTAGCTGTACTACAACCTCACTTAGGGGTGGCCTTGCAAGACTGCCATGAGGAAAAATACTTCCCATGGGCAGAGATTTGGACAGTACCACTGGTCATTCACTTTGTGTTGAAAAAGAAATGACCTAAGGCTAGACTATATAAGGATGTTTGGGATAATAGTAAAATGGTCTGGTCAGCTGATCAGGGTTCAGGGAGGAAAAAATACAAGATTAGGGAACAAACAGATCTTGAGTAGAGGAAGACAATTGAACATATGGAAGTGGGCGGGAAGTGTAAAGATCTTGATATTGCATATTAACAGCCACCAGAAAACATATACCGTGGAAGAAGTAAATAAACACTTGACATTGTCTGTGATTTCTGTCAACAGCCACTTCAAAGTAGGTATGATGGGCATATAAATGAAGTGGTCATGGTGGCAGACATAGAAGCTCCATTCAGACTGCTACAACAAAATACCATAGGCAAGGTAGCTCATAAACAACAGAAATGTATTTCTCACAGTTCCATAGGCTGGAAGTCTGAGATCAGGGTGCCAGCGTGGTCAGGTAAGGACCCTCTTCTGAGTTGCAGACTTCTCAGTTATCTTCACAGAGTGAGCTAACTCTCCAGACATTCTTTTATAAGAGCACTTATCCCATTCATGAGGGTTCCACCCTCATGACCTAATCACCTTCCAAAGGCCCCTCCCTTAATACCATCACTTTGGGCATTAATTTTTCAACATATGAATTTTGGGAGGATACAAATATTCAGAGCAAAGAAGAAGCTATAGATATACTCAGCAACAAGGGCTTCCAGTCACCAAGGCTGATCTAGTTATTGCTATGACCTTTTGTCCAACATACTGGCAATAGAAAACAAGTCTTAGCAATATGGTGCCATTTTTTAGGAGACCAAGTTTGCTCCTTCCACACTGGAAGGTCTGGACATTGGTTCTCATAAAAATAGACAGATATTCTGGGAGAGTGTTTTCCTTACTTACTCCCAGAGTTTAGCACAATTGTGTGGGGTCTTACAGAGTGTTTGTCCATTACCATGGAATCCCACAGCATCTCATGAGACCAGGGGAAAACATTTTACAGGAGGCAAGTTGTGGGAATGGGCTCATGACCACACTATCCACTTATTCCCTGACCCAGAAGCTGCTGGCTTGACCGATACTGAAATGGCTGTGAAGGGATGGATGAAGCACCAGCTCAGAGGCATTATTCTCTAAGGGCAGAGTACCCTCCTCCAGAATGCATTGAAGGAAAGAATTTTCTATGGCACAGTGTCACCAAATAGGATGAATATGTAAGTCCAGAAATCAAGTGGTGGAAGTAGGAGTGGTCTCGTTTACCTTTGCTCCTGATGACCCCCTGGGGGACTTTGTGCTTTCTGTAACTACAATTTGTGCTCTGAAGGGTCCTGCTCTACAAAGGGGGTTCACTTTCACCGGTAAATACAGCAAGCACCCGATAGACTTATAAACTGGAGCTGCTTTGATATGGTCAATGCATTTGCTTCTACTCCAATCTGAAAAGGAGCACACATTTTGAGTTGTCTGTTTCCAAGGACCATCACTGTCCGCAGGAAGAGAAGCTTATAGAAATCTTGTAGGAGCTGCTCTCAAGATGTATATGGAGAAGTGGAACTTAGCCCCAGTGAGGACTATGGTAGACACTAAGATGAACGAAATACCCAAATTCCTTTCCAAGGAAGGACTTCCTACCCAGGGGTAGGGAGCGCTATCAGTAGCCAGCCATCTGTTGTTATCTGCTTAGGTCTGCAACAACTACAGAGAACCATCTGAAGTCACACTGTTTTCCCTAGCAGCCACCTGGTGACTGAACAAGGTAGACATGTAAAGGCCTAGCAGTTCTGACTCAATGTGGGACACTTCAGATGGCACTGCTCAGAGTTCTTCATCAGTTTGGTTAGGACTTTGTCAGGCTCTGTTCATAATTCAACTACCCTCTTTGCCCATTCCTGTTTCCTCTCCTTCTTTCACAGGCACTGATAACCTAATAAACACCTAGCACCCCAAAGTGTCTCAGCTTCTGCTTAGGAGATTCAGCTTTTGAAAACTTTTAGCCCAAATCCTCCATTTCTGATTATTATTTTCATTTCTCCATTTTCTAACTCAGCATTTCCCCAAGTATTTTCCTAGGAAACAAGATCCCCATCAAGATATTAACTTTTATTCCACTGTAGTAGAAATCCATGATCAAATAGCTTGATAAATGCTGGGTAAGACTGAATTAAATGAGTTTTCTTATTGCATGACCAACTGTTTGACCTGCAAAGGAAGCTGTCACAAAAAAATATTTTCCATCTTATGAATCCCTAAGACATCAAGCCTCCACCCAGTGGCAGTGATAATCTCTCTGGAAAATATGTAGTCATGTGTTGATTTTTTTCTTATATTTTTCCAGAAGCAGAAATAAGATTCCATAAGTATTGCAAATCATGAAACTAAAAATTAAAAACACTACTTGTAAGAAGAGTTATAAGGCTACTTTATGACAGCTGTGATTTGGAAACTGGACAGAGAATTAATGAGCATAAAAGATGCTTAAAGGAGACATTAATGTTTAGTTTTTCATAATTTTTTGTTTCATCTATCTTTGTTAGTATTATTATATAATTTCTTTCAAAAGCTGATTAGATCCAATAGAATCTAATTCAATTAAAGATTTTAAAATCACACTGTTTCAGAATATGAGTAACAATTTTTCAGTGAATGATTACTGCTTTGCATACACTCTTTAAAAATTATGGAGGTTGGATAATTCATGTACATTATTTTTTGCCCAAATGAATCCATTTTTTCTTTAGCTTTGAAAGAACTTATAGATGGAAATTTTTATACTTTTTTCAAAAATGTCTGTCCCTATATATACATTTTGCAACCAAAATCTTCTTTGGTTGACTAAACGATTATTCTAAGCCAGTCACATTCCCCTTGCCACTCTACATTTAGAGAGCAACGTGTAACCAAATGCAGGACAATAAGATATGAGAAAAGTTTTCTGTGAGACATATGGGAAATAGGTCCTTACTGCTTAGAAGAAGACACACAAAAAAGATGGACTTCCTCCCAATGGACATTGCTAACTCTAGGTATAATGCCTGGAAATTCTAGAGTTGTGTGTCTACTCGCCTGAGTGTGAAGTCAAGACATGGAGGGTAGAGCCAAGAGAAGTGAGCCACTGCCTCCATATTTCATACCTTGATTGCATCTTGCACCTGGACTTCCTCTTATGTGAGATAAAACTCATTAAGACTGTTCACACTGAGGTTTTCAGTTGCAAGAATGTAAGGCATCCTGGCTTACAGGAGGTACCAAATTCCTTAAAAAAATCCTAATAAACAGAAAGCAGTTAACTTCCCATTACAAAAATTAATATATTCCATTACAAAGAATACAATTACTGAATTGTGGGTTAAACATACTAAATAAATGATTAAGAAATACAGCTTTCATAAGAAGTAATCAAACTTGAATAAGTGGCCCTTTTTTGGTATTCTTTCCCCTACAGAAAAAAATATATATTTTAATATACATATTGACAAAAATATGTATATTAAAATATATTATATATATATAGACAAAGGTAAGAGAGCAAATTTCAAATATTTATATTTTTTAAGAAGTCACTGGTGGGGACCTACAGGACACTATTACTTTGTTTTATTTATTTATTCTTAGATATGAAGGTATGATTGACCCAGTTTCTGAGCTAGTCTACTGACAAATTGTGGATGATTGGAAACCAGTTGTTGTTCATTGAAGATGATGGCTGAATAGGGATTTTAAGAGGTCAGCAAATCTGCATCCCATTCCTGAACCCCAGCTCTTTATTCTAATTTAAGGATATTTTCAAGAAGTAAAGGCATGATGAGAGAGAGAGAGAGGGGCATGTATAAAATGTACTTCTCCAAATGGAAGAATGTGACAATGTTGCCCCTTTATAATGAATCTGAACAAGAAGTATAGATGTTGAAATCTTCAAACTAGTAGATGGCTATATCTCTTCTTTGTGAGAGTGAAATGTCAAACTGACTGGTCAAAGTTCTCAAGAGACTTTATCATTAGCCAGAGGCATGGTAGGTGAATTGTATTGCAGTAGAGATAGTTCAAGGTAATGCATTTAAATAAAAGTAACCCAAAATTTACTTAGGAGAAAATGATCTTGATTTATCTATTACAAATACAGAAAATAGATTCTACTGCTTTGATTTGGCACTTCTCCCTGAAGTGCAGCTGGACTGCAGAAACACAGCAATCGCTGAAGCTGACATGAATCTAAAAACTTACAACTTTAGTTTAAAAGAAACTGCTGAAGTTAGTTCAGAAGTCAGACAACTGCAATTAGTTTTATAAAGGAGCCGATGAGACTCTAAAATGAGAGCCAATGAGACTTCTAAAAAGACATCTCTAAAATCATCATGATGGCCACAGATGCATTGGAGATAATTCTACACATTCAGCTGCTTTGTAAAGACAAGAATGTTACCTATGAGTTTGTATATTCCAAACAGGCTTTGAGGCAGACCTGTGGCATCTCTAGGATGATCAGAGCATGCTCTGTTACAATCAATAAAAAAGACTTTGCAGCTGAATAAACAGATTCATTCCAGCAGTTCACTGAGAGGTTCTTTGTCTAAACCTATGATCTCTACTAAATTCTTCCTTTTGACCCTTCTCCTTGGAGGGATTAAGTTTTTGTCTTCTCTCACCTTCCATTTTGAAACTGAGCAGAGAGTGTACCACATTTAGAATCAGGAAAGAGCCAGAAGAAAGTGTGCAAAGACATGATAGAGAAATTCTCTGTGCTTTCATCAGACAGCTCTTACTGGCCACCTGTATGCAGAAGTACATTGAGCAGAAGTATACGAGGGCATACTACAGTATTTCTTAGTCTGTGTATTTCATCTAAAATGTGAGTTCCTTGAAAGTAAATAACTTCAACTTTGTATCCCTTGTCCCCAGCACACAGAGGTATTCTACACATGCATAAATTAATAAGTGGTTTTCTTTACTGTCTATGAGGTATTAGACCATTTGAGAAGGAAACGTGTTGTGTAAGGTTATCACATACATGTCCATGTATACAGTTACTGATAAATACCTTTACTGCTTTTCTACTTTAATGCAATTTCACATTCTTTCCTCTCTCTTTACTTCTGAGGATGGTGGCAGGCACACAGAACACGAATTTCAGAATGCCTTGCTACAGAATTTCAGAGTGGGGCTGAGCTAGTGAGACAAAGAAATGATTAATCTAGGCTCTCAGAGAAGGGTGGGATCTAGACAAGAGAGTTATGGGCAAAGGACATCAGGTCTCTGGAAAGGTGTCCACTAAGGTTGTGTTTAAATATTCTGGGAATTCATGGAGAACCAGCTGGAGACCTTAGCAGAAATTATTAAAATCTGAAGAAATATCTTCTGGGTAAGGATTTTCTTCAATAGACATTTTGTACTGAGAACTTCAACCCATTCTCGCACTAATATGTCATTCATTTTTGTGAGCAACTTAATAAAATATAAATTCATATTCCAAATTTAAAGAGTATGGCAAATAAAAGATATGTATTCTAGTTTTTCCCCAAATTAGGATTCACACACACTTAAAATATCGTATTAAATTCAGATCATTGAATCTCTAAAGTAACTAACATTTATTGTGATAATATTTTTCTTCATATTGTAAAATTAATAAATAAAAACCTCAATTAAATAAAGTCAGGAAACCAGAAGGGGGAGCTCTCACTCCCTACGATGATAACTGAGCCCAACAGAAAGAAGAAAGACTCCTCTTCCTTCCCAGCAAGGACTCAGCCAATGAAAAGCCATGAACTCTTTGTTTACTACAACCCTCCCAACTACCTTTTATCCTCTATAGAAGCAGTTTCCCTCCCTTGCCATACAGGGATTTGCACGTGGCTTGCCATGGTGGCAGATCCTAAATTGAAGTTCTTTGCTGGAGAAATATCTGCAGTCTATTTGTTTCAGGTCAACACTTTGGTCACCTGTACAGTGACCAGAGAAGCAAACAGGTGAGCAAACAGGTGCAGTAGCCAAAAGCAAGCCCTTTGCTGATCAGTGCTTTTCTGGTTACCCTGGAGTGTGAAGGGATGTCTTTCTCCTGGATCTAATGTCCCCACCCACCCACCACTCTAGGCTTTACCTGAGATCTAGTTTAAGGTGTCATCCTTTCTGGTTAAGACCTTCTTCTGTATGTGAGTACTTTTGTCACTTTGGTCTGATTTTGAGATTAGACTCTTTCAGCTAAAACTGGCTGCAAAGGCTTCAGCCCATCCTTTGGAAATAAGTTTTATTTCACTGAAACAGTGCCAGTTCAGCAGTCGGACCATTCCTTTGGAATAGGGGCTATTCTATGGGAAGTGGCTAAAAGGCCTTGGCTTAGATAATCTAGGACCAAACTGTTCCCTTAGAACTGGTTGCTATAAGGGCTTCAGGGTATTTGAATTGCAAGCTGTTTGAATTGAGTTGTTTGAGCTATAAACCGTTTAAGTTGTTTGTTCTTTTAGTCTAAAGAAAAGCCTCTGACAAATGGGATCCCAGTTTTCTAAGTATTTTAAGGGCTTGCCCACCCCAGAGACTCCAGCCAATTTTATGCTGATAAATCATGGTCTTTCCTCATGCCCATTTCTAACCAAATGGACCGACCTGACCAAAGACAATTTAGAATATCAATGGCTCTTATGGGGAGCTCTTGAAATCCCCAAACTCAATTTTCTTGAAACTGAATTGGACTACAATAGCTCTAAAATTTCCAGAAATGAATGGAATGACTATTTCAATTGATATTTTGAGGCTTCCAAATATTATCACGAGCCAAAAATTGCCAATGTGCAAAATAAGATTTTAAGATGAGCTGAGGCAAACAAATGATTAAAATTTAAATGATTAAAGAAACATGAAATGGCTCCTGAAGGCTCAAGCTCTTCTTGCCTGGCTTCTTTGGCTCAGGCTCTACCTCTGATGCCATCTTACCTTTCTGGGATCCTCATGCTTAGATTTTGCCTCCGACACCATATTTCTCCTTCCCTTCTATGCCACCTACGCCTCCTCTCTACCTTCAGTCCACCCATCCTAATTCTCTCACCAGACTCCCTTTTATCTGAAACTCTCCCCACTCATTTGTCCTCTGATGTTATCATAACCTGTCCATTTAAAAATAAATCTTTGGGACTTCCTTGGTGGGTAGTGATTAAGAATCTTCCTGCTAATGCAGAGACACAAGTTTGATCCCTGGTCCAGGTAGATCCCACATGCTGCAGAGCAACTAAGCCCATGTGCCACAACTACTGAGCCTGAGCTCCATAGCCTGCGAGCCACAATTATTGAGCTGATGGGCCACAACTACTGAAGCCTACATGCCTACAGCCCATGCTCCACAACAAGAGAAGCCACTGCAATGAGAAGCCTGAGCACCGCAATGAAGAGTAGACCTCACTCACCCCAATTAAAGAAAGCCCGCATGCAGCAGTGAAGACCCAATGTAGCTAAAAAAATATATAAAAATACTTTTAAAAATTAAAAAATAAAAATAAAAATAAATCTTTTGAGGATGCAGAAGATAAACCTTTAGTTTCTTATTTTCCCTGGACTAAAGACGAAATATGAGCCATAGTCAAAGATTTTCTCAAAGTAACTGAAGATCCTCACAGACTTATTGAGGAATTTAATATAGTCATTCAAACTTATCAACCTGGTTTCTCTGACTTACATCAGCTAGTTCATATGCTTGTCTGTTAAGGACAGGGTCAGCACTGGAAATTTTTCCCAACTGGTAATTTGGGAAAATCCTAAATGTCCCTAGAATTACAACCAGGAATCAGCCCTATAACTTGTTTTGTAATCAGGCTCAGGCAATTGCTAGGCAACTACTTTTTTGTGTGTGTGGTAGAATTTATTTTAATTAACTTTTAGAAAAGACAAATACATCATTTTTCAACATAATCTCCTTGCTTTTCAATACACTTTGTCCATCCATCAACAAGCTTTCGTATTCCCTCATTAAAAAATATTTTAGGCTGGGCCACAAGCCATGAATGCACCGCTGTCTTCATTTCTTTATCAGAAGTGAATCTTCATCCTCGCAGGGCCACCTTCAGGGGAGCAAACAGGTGAAAGTCTGAAGGAGCAAGACCAGGACCACAGGGAGGATGCTTCAACACCTCAAAATGAAGTAATCCACAACAGACTTAGGTTTTGAAAAGTTTGTGCAATATGGGTACTGAAAAAACTCATGGAAGAGCATAAACAGAAGAGTTTGGATATCTGCAGACAAAATTTGGACTGATACTCTAAGGAAGGTGAAAGTTTGTTAACGAGAATCATTACTGGTGACGAGACATGGATTCATCACTACGAGCCTGAGAGTAAACGGCAGAGCATGGAATGGAAACATCCTCAATCACTGATCAAGAAAAAGTTCAAAAGTCAACCATCAGCTGGAAAATTGATGCTTACAGTTTTCTTGGATTCTCAAGGGCCAGTATTGGAACATTATCAGGAAAAAGATTCAACAATCAACAGTGCTTGTTACAATGAGATGCTTATTGAAGAGCTGAAGCCTTAACTTCAGATTAAACACAGAGGACTGCTATCCAAGGGTGTTGTGATCTTGCATGACAATGCATGTCCATATACTTATAGGCAACTTCTTTGAGCAATTCCTGACACTTTTCCAAAGCTTATTGATTGGAACACAATTCAGGCTTGCACACAAAAATCTGCTGAACCTGTTCTTAATTATTACAATTGAATTCAGATTTTTTTAAAAATTCTGGCCTTATTTCAGATATTGTTCCACCTGAATAGCTTTTAATTCTATGTTTATTAATGGGCTGAACTAGGACCTTTTCCTTCCATAGTAAAAAGTACCAGGATGGAATGAAAAACCATGTCTACTCCAGATTTACTTAATCTAGCATTCCAACTCTCTCATACTCTAGATGAGTCATCTCAAAGGAAGATCACCAGAATACTTAACCTTCAATCCAACAATTGAAGTCACCTAAATGAAACAAAAACCCTCCTACTTTCTAATATTATTGCAAAAAGCCAGGACATTGGAAAAGAGATTGTTACAAATTTAAGTGCTTCAGGTACCTTCAGCCCTCTAACCAGCCTTTCCAACATTCTTTCCGTAATCAATGATGGACCTCCAAGGAACTAAGGAGTTCTTTCTAATTCTCTGTCTCAATTGGCTTGGAAATATTTCTCCAGATTAGGGATGAATCTTTTCTATTCATAATTGACATCAGAGCCATATTCTTGGTACTCAAATCCACTACTGTAAAGCAGCCCCTGCCTTGGAGTACTCAAACAGTTCAAATAGTGGGGATTTCTAATGAACCTCAAGAGTTCCTGTCTCTGAACCTATTCCCTTTTCCTTTGAGAGATACACATCCTTTTCTCTTTGGCTTCTTTGCCCCTACCCACTTATTAGGCTGAGACTTCTTAGAGAAGTATCAGGCCAGAATTTCTTTCTTCCAAAAGGGGGAAATAATTCTAGAAATTGACAGTAGTCATCATGCAAGCCCTTGACTGTAAATGACCCTTTGACATCTTTTATTTGCTCTGTCTGGCAGTACTGGAGCTGATTCTGGAAACTGAAGATTTATTCCTATCGAATCAGCTAGCACCCTCATTATGGGCAAAATCTCCAACTGATATTGGCAAAATTCACAGTGCACTTCCCATCAAGATTCAAATAGATTCCTCAGATCTCTTCCTAGAATTAATCAATATCCTATAAATAAAGAAGCCCTTCAAGCCCATAATAGAAGATTACAACACTCACGGCCTCATTATCCCTTGTATTAGTTCCTGTAATACTCCTATTTACCAGTGAGAAAACCTTAGGGATGAAGGTGGAAGTTTGTCAGGACCTCTGGCCAAGAAACATTGTTGTCCCTTAATATCCTTTTGCTCCTAACCCTCATATGTTACTAACGTTCATTCCCACAAGAAGTAAATTTTTTACTGTAATTGACATATGCAGGGCATTCCTTAACATTCCTATTGATAAAGCTAGCCAATACTGTTTTGCTTTCACTTTGGAAGAAAAACAATTCCCATGGAAAGTAATTTGTCAGGGTTTCACTGAGAGTCATCAAAACTGGCACAAAAACAGACATATAGATCAATGGAACAGAATAGCGAGCCCTGAAATAAACCTACACATTTATGGTCAATTAATCTATGACAAAGGAGGCAAGAACATAAAATGGGGAAAAACAGTCTCTTCAATAAGGGGTGCTGGGAAAACTGGACACCTACATGTCAAAGAATAAAACTAGAGCACTTTCTCACATCACATACAAAAATAAACTCGAAATGGGTTAAAGACCTTAATGTAAGAAACCATAAAACTCCTAGAAGAGAACATAGGCAGAGCACTCTTTGATGTAAATCATAGCAATATTTTTTGGACCTGTCTCCTAAGGCAAAGGAAACAAAGCAAAAATAAACAAATGGAACCTAATTAAATGTAAAGTCTTCTGCACAGTAAGGAAACCGTCAACAACAACAAAAAAAGACAACGTACTAAAGTAGGAGAAAACGTTTGCAAATAATATGACTGATAAAGGTTTAATATCAAAAATGTATAAGTAGCTCATACAACTCCATATCAGAAAAGGATACAACCCAATTAAAAAATGGGCAGAAGACCCGAATAGACATTTTTGCAAAGAAGACATTCACACGGCCAAAATTAGAAGGTGATCAACATTGCTGGTCATCAGAGAAATGTAAATCAAAACCACAATGAGATATCACCTCACACATGTCAGAATGACCATTATCAAAAAGTCTATAAATAAAAAATGTTGGTGAGGATGTGGAAAAAAGGGAACCAATCCTAGTACACTGTTGGTGGGAAAGTAAATTGGTGCAGCCACAGTGGAAAACATATTCTGGTATAGCAATGTTTTTTAAACACAGTCTCAGGTGATGAACATTTTCAGCATCCTACCTTTCAACCTGGAGATTTCATCTATTGGGAAAGACACCCCCAAAAGAACTCTCTTCAATCTCATTGGAAAGGTACCTATCAGGGATTGCAAAGAAACCTCTGTGTCCCCAGACTTCGAAGAATAGACTGTTGGAGTCATGTGACACTCATAAAGAAAGCACCAAACCCTGACTGAATCTGCACATCAAATGGTGACCTGAAAGTAAAGATTTCCCAGAATTGAAGCAGAAAACATCTTAATGAGACAGCTATCCCAAGATATCCTAACTAGATCTGTTGGAAGTTTGTCACCAAACCTTTGATGATGACATAACACTTCAGGTGATCCCCAATGTCTTTGATCTTGGTAACATAAATGAATTTTAGATAAAGGGTTCTCCTTCCTACCCAACCCTGTTACTCACATGTGACATCAGTAAGCTTCCAATCTGTGCATGT
This sequence comes from Hippopotamus amphibius kiboko, assembly GCF_030028045.1. Taxonomy (NCBI): domain Eukaryota; kingdom Metazoa; phylum Chordata; class Mammalia; order Artiodactyla; family Hippopotamidae; genus Hippopotamus; species Hippopotamus amphibius. The sequence goes on from NC_080187.1 coordinate 75,517,123, forward strand.
CTTCTCTGATTCGAGGCACTATACCCAGAAAAGGTTTTCTGGCATTGAAGGACAAAAAGCCACTGAAACCAGAAAGCTTGAGTTTTGATCAGAGATATCTTCAGAAAAAGATCTTGATCACAACAGGGGAAATCTAAAATATTAATAAATAGAAACCCAATCAAATAGGGTGAGGAGACCAGAAGGAGGAGCTCTTACTCCCTGCCATGATAACAGAGCCCAATAGGAAGAAGAAAGACTCCTCTTCTTTCCTGGCAAGGATTCAGCCAATGAAAAGCCATGGGCTCTTTTTTTCTGTAGCCTCCCAACTTCCCTTTCTTCTCTGTAAAAGTGTTCTTCTCTTGCCATGTGGGGACTTGCACATGGCTTACTATGATTGCAGACCCGGAATTGCAGCTCTATACTATCCCCAATAAACCTTTTTTGTGCGTGTGTGTGTTTGGAGAAATAACTAGCAGTCTATTTGTATTAGGTCAACAATATTGAGTAAAATATTATCTAGTAACAGCTGTCAGCCACCAGTTTTTGTTCTGTCCTCTGAAGGTACATTGAAAAAGATTCGATAATTTTCTATTTGACAACTTTTCAGCTTTTTGTAAATATTTATTACACTTATCTTTTATTGTTTCTTTATGCTACATACGTAATTACTTCACTATCTCATTTGCTTTCTTTATACAAATTTTAGTTTAATGGGACTCTTTTAAAACTGTAAGAAGAATTGAAGGTAAAGTATATACTTTTACTAATTGTGACACTACATTAAAGAGATTATTCTCTCTCAGAATCAGAACAATAAATTTTTATTTTAATTTATTCTAATATTGCTACATTGCAGTTATATACTTATGTAGATACTTATTTAAACCTGACAACATCAATGTCTTCAAATAATTTAAATAAATTAGGGTTTAATAGATTTATGACATATTTTACATAAGGAGTCTTTGGAATTTTTAATTTTGAAGAATAATAACGCTAGTCATTTCACATCATATCATTTGGTGTCTTTTTTTGTTACTACTTGGCAGACCCAACAAAGTGCTTCTTAAGAATCTGAAAATGTTATGGTTTACAACACATATTTGATTAGAACAGAAATATCCAAATTCACATAAAATACTTAAATCTCTAGGACTAAACTGAAATGTGATCAAATATATTTGCAAACAATCTGATGATCAAAAGAGGATCTGACAATCATACAATGCAAGTGCGGTCCCTATGAAAGAGAGAGCCAAGGAAAATTGGCAGGAAAATCCTTCAGTGATCATGTAGTTCTAAGAAAGTTGTGGTCAGGCCAAAGGGAGTCTGTCAGAGGAGTCGTCCATCTCATGGGACTTACCCTAGCATCCTCCGCATTTATTCAATGACTCCTTAAAATGAGTTGGTGTTAACAAGGTGGTGGAATCAGAGTGCAGCAGCTAAGGTTGTCAGTCAGTTATGGTCCCTTAAATAAGAGATCTGAAAGGTGCATTTTCATGACCACCACCACAAGTCATGTGGACTTGGAGTATATATGTGATGTTTGCTTTTCAACTTAAATGGACACATCAGCATCCTTAAGTTAATTCATAGGAAGAGAACAAGTTGGCCATGTACTCTTCAGTAATCTGGTTCCTCTTGTATGTATCCATGTGAATTAATTAACCTGGTTTTGTATGTGTCATTTGAACTTATTAAATGTAAGTCTGCTTTTAAAAGATCCATCCTAACTGTACTGACAAAATATATTATCTGGGTGTGAGAAGCTAAGAAATAGATCATAGATGATGATTTATCAAGATTTACCAAGATTATTATTACTACCCTGTTGATGCCTCCTAGAACAGATACTGATGACCTTTTCCAGTACAGACCTTGGCTTGATGTTGGCTAAATGTGAGGGTTGCTTGCTTTTCTTGTTAGAATTTTCATACACCAGAAATTGACCAGAGAATCATTATATTAACTTTAAAAACGACCAAAGATGTCATCAATACTGGTCTCCTAGCTGTAGGCAAAAGACATAGTTTTGCTTATTCAAAATACAAAATGCAAAATGCTTACTTAAAATAATATGAATTAGGGACAGAAGTGTCATTAAAACTCCTAATTCCTATTTCCTGCTCTAATACTCTTTCTGTACTGATCTTACGGGAATTACTTTATCATTCTTATTATCTTTCTCAGTTTGTGAGTTTTGAATACTGTTAACTCATAATTCTTATACTTTCATTCTTCATTGATGAATTCATTTAACAAGCTTTTCAATAAGCAGTTATTTGATATATATGCTTTCACTGCCCAATATGGCAGCCACTAGCCACATGAGCTATTATGTTCTTGAAATATGGCTAGTCCAAATTGACATGCTCTACATGTAAAATGCTAAGCATGAAGGCTAAACACCCAAAAATGTAAAATACATCACTAAAAATTTTATATTTATTTCTCAAGTGATAATATTTTGGATATAGTGGATTAAGCAAATGTATTATTAAAATTAAGTTCACTTGCTTTTTTATGTTTAATGTGGCTACTAGAAAATTTTAAAAGATATATGTGACATTATATTTTTATCAGACAGAACTATTACAGAATAGTGAAGTTGGTCACTTATTCATCAATTCAATGAATGTTTCTTACAGTCCTTCAAGTTTTTAAACATTGTGCATATAAAAAAATGACTTCTTTTGTCTAAAGGTGGTGTACTTTTTAAGTGAGATGATTTAGAATATTCTAAAACAGGAAAAAAATTACTTGCATTGACAGTAGTTAAACTTAGTTTAGGTAAGTTTGGAACCTGAAGGTATGCTATCAACCCTCTTGAAGTGAAAGTTATCCGGGGAATAAGATCAGGTTTACATAACAGTATTGAACTTCTTTTTTGAGCAAGGCATGGGTCAGCTAGATTTACAAAAGCCTGACCTTTTATTTGTCGACTAAAAACAGTTTCATTGCTTCTCTGATACCAAGTTAAGCCACTAGTGCTCTTTAGATTATCATCTTCTTTGTACCTGCTATGTCACTTGTTCTCATTCTTTCCTTCCTTTCCAACTGAGGGTTCCTTCTTCAAGAGGTATCACTTTTTGGAAGAAGAACCAGAGCTAAATCAGGACAACTAAGTCTTCCAAATGATGGAGAAACTCTTCCTCTACTATCCTTTTATCATCTGAATGCTTCCATAACTTTGTTTGTGATTAAATGCATGAAATCATAAGCATACAGTCATGCTTGGGAGGACATTAAGCTAAACTTTAAGAACACTAAAACAAAGAAATCAGCTGATGTAGAAATTCATAATAAACTATAAGTTGTTGAAATTAAGTGCCTTGCAAAGGGAGAAAATGATGAAAAATGAAGATATAATGCAATTTTCTCCATAAAATTTGAGAATAGCCTATTAAATTTTGAAAGTAAGTTAAAGAAATTGCCACTTCAGGATGAAAGGACACTATGCAGCAACTTTTCTTATCTCTTGAATGTATGACATCAAGCTTTTATGTACCCAGTAGATGACATGAAAAAGTACTCTACTTATTTGTTTCTTGCAGAAATGGCCTCAGAAGAAGAATCCAGGAACTTTGTGCTCATAAATATGATAAATCAGAAGACAAAATAACCTTGACCAAAAAAAAATGAATATTAAACAACTGACAGAATCCCTTTCTTGGCTCCTTAGTGAATTGATAGTTGCGGAGCTCACTTTTGTGACTCTGAAGAGACAATCTTATATTTGTAACAGTGGGTTAATTGAATTTATCTCTGTTATGTGAGCTTTATAACTCATGTAGCTCACGACAGAGAAAACCAAGTCATAAGTCTCTTAAGAGAAGTTCCATGGCTGTTCTATTTATTAGGTACTTTAAGGGGTTAGAAATATTTCTCCATGATAGTTTTACATTTTGCAATTTTCAAAAATACAGGGAAAAAAGAATAGAAAGGTGTGCTGCTAGTTTTGTGATGATAATATAGATCATATCATTTTTTTTTCCTTTCTCCTTTGAAAAGTTTTTCATTGTTACTTTACTTGTGGGCTTATGCTACAAGCTTGTCTTGCAAATGTCAAAACAAAATAGTTCATTCACTGCATGTTATTGAAGCTATATCTTTAAGTCTACAAACATTAATATAGTCTCTTCTTGTCCTACCAACACTGCTGACAATGACCTAAACATCTGAATGAATCAGTATCATCAGGGCTGGTGCCATCTAGTGCATAGAGTTTGGATTGAAGCAAGTACTATTTCCTCCACAAATGGTGATGGAAAAAGTGGACACTGATATGCAAAAAAAAAAAAAAAAATCTAGACAAACAAAAGTCGATTATAGATCTAAACTTAAAATGCAGAACTATAAAATTCCTAGGAGATAACATAGGAGATAACCTAAGTAACTGGATATAATGATGTGATTTTGCATACAATACCAAGGACATGATCCATGAAAAAAAAAATGATAAACTGGTCTTCGTTAAAATTAAAAACTTCTGCTCTGCAAAAGACAATATAGAGAGAAATTGAAGACAAGCCACAGACTAGGAGAAAATACTTGCAAAAGACACATCTGATAAAGAATTGTCATCCAAAATAACAAAGAACTCAACACTCAACAGTAAGAAAACAACCTGATTTTAAAATGGGCCAAAGACGTAGACACCTCACTAAAGAAGATATACAAATGGCAAATACATACATGAAAAGATGATCCACAACATATGTCATCAGGGAAATTAAAATGGAAACAACAATGAGATACCACTGCACACCTACTGGAATGGCCCAAATCTGGAACACTGACAACATCAAATACTAGTTAGGATGTGGAGCAACAGGAACCCTCATTCATTTCTGGTGGGAATGCAAAATGGTACAGCCACTTTAGAAGACAGTTCAGCAGTTTCTTACAAAACTGAGTATACTCTTTCCATATAATTCAGCATCTTTCTCCTTGGTATTTGTCCAAAGGAGTTGAAGAATTAACCCGTACAAGGATGTTAATAGCAGCTTCTTTCATAATTGCCAAAATTTGGAAGCAACCAAGGTGCCCTTCAGTAGATAAATAAATAAACTAGTACCTCCAGACAATGGAATATTACCCAGCACTAAAAAGAAATCAGCTATCAAGTCATAAAACAAGGAATCTTAACTTCATATTACTAAGAAGAAGCCAATCGAAAAGGCTACATACTACATGATTCCTACAACATGACATTCTGGAGAAGGCAGAAATATGGAGACAATAAAAGTTCAGTGGTTCCCAAGGGTAAAAGGAAGATGGGAGAGATGAAAAGGCAAATCACAGAGGAGTTTTAGGGCAACTAATATGCTCTGTGTAATATTATAATAATGGATATATGTCATTATATATTTGTCCAAACACATAGCATGTACCAGACCAAGAGTGAACCCTAAGGTAAACTACGGACTTCGGGTGATTATAATGTGTCAATGTAGATTTATCATTGGTTTAACGAAAAATACCACTCTAGTGAATGATGCTGATACTAGGCGAGATTATGAATGTGTGGGGACAGAGAGTATATGGGAAATCTCTATACCTTCCTTTTGTTGTAAACCTAAAACCGCTCTAAAAATGTAGTCTTTAAAAATAGTAATAAAAATAAATTAGTAGATAAATAAAATGTAAGGAAGGTTCCATTAAAAGCTTAAAGTTCAATTCTCAAAGTTAACCCATTCTCTAATATCTAGCCCATTACAGAAACTAATAATAAAGATATAGAACTTCTCACTGTTCAACTGTCCCTTCAAGTTCCAGAAAAAATTTTAGGGGTAGAGGTAGGGTTTTTGTTGAGCAAATCATAAATAAATGTCAGCTAAAGAGGCATAATTAACAAAAATGGATCTTGCTGGAAATTAGAGTGGCCCTCCTTTGTGAACAAAATGTAAACTCCTTTTTTTTTTATTCATTAATGGAAATTGAGCTTTACCAAATTCCTCGCTAGGAGAGAGGCAGGGAAATCAGGAGTTTATTATTTCTACAATATCAGGGATTTATTTCTCCAAAGATTGGTTTCCCCAAAAGGAAACCTGTTTCTGAAGTGCTGGCTATAGCTTGCCTAGATTTTGGATTTTGCTTAGAATATATTTCTGCACTGCTAGGATTAAGTCAGTGAGGGGTGAGCGGGAGGGTTTGAAGTGGGGTGAGAAGACCAATTATGTGCCAGGTCCTGTCTGGCACATGAATATTGAAAATGATGTTTGGCTACTCTAGTTAATCTGATCAATACAACTGTTTGGCCACATAATTGGTAAAATAGCTTTTGTGCCTTACCCTTCCAACAACCTGAGATCTAACCAATAAGCTAAGGGGTGCTTTTAGGCAATTTACTTATTTGTAAATTGAGACCCACCTGTAATCTTAGTGTGGAGGTGCATAGTGCTGATATTAACATAGCTGAGGTGTGGACCCTAGTGTCAACTGGCTTAAAGTCTCAGTACTGCCACTTTAGGATTTGTAATCTTGCTCAATTTATATAACTTCTAAACATTAGTTTGTTCATCTGAAAATTGATTGTAAGAATCATACATAATCCAATAAGTTACTGTGAGAACTAAATCAGATTAGAGGATACTAATTATGTAAGTCCTTCTATGAAAAGCAATTTTCCTGAAAGGAGAAGACTCTCTACTTTTATGATTATTTGTATTGTCTGTCTAGGGCTGTATTTTGCATACAGAGATTTTCAATGAACATTTGTTTGCTCTTAGTTACTCTTTAACCCATATATCCACAGAAGCAGTCACAGTGGTCAAAACTTTACTCTGACTTTAAGGAATCTATTTTTGAGGCAACAGGTAGCATGCGCTTCTTCATAGAAATGAGAATACCTTGGATTACATTACCTGGCAACAACAGAAAGCTCACTGATGGTGAGTTAAATATGGCCATAGTATCAGTATGAGATTTTAAATTGAAGCATTTAATTTTGAGCTTGTTATCAAGTGGGGTGGTGATGTAAATCAGGCATAGTTAAATTTTATAACAATACTCCCCTGATAGAAGACAGCCCTAATCAGATTCTTATTGCATGCCAAATTTTCAAAATAGTTTGGGTAAAAAGAGGACATAAAATTAAGTGCCCTGGGTATTGCAGATACTATTGTTTCAAGCTGAATGTTGGTCAAGTTGCCTCTGTCTGTGTTGATGCTGTGACTCTAAAAGCAACTTGGTAATCGGAAATGGAAATGGAGAAGGTTTTCTTTTTTCTTTTTTTTTTTTTAAGTTCCATTACCTGCTGGACTTCAAAAATGCAGTAAGCTTGTTCATGGAATCTGCAAGCAATTTCCTTCTGCTGAGTTCTCCCACACATCACTTTGTAAAGCATTTAATGTGAAACAAAGTAAGAATTCTTTTCATAATGATTTTTTTTTAATTTGAAAGAACCTAGAAAAAGTTTAGGTATGTTTTATATTTTTTTCCTTGTATTCTTAGAGATGAGATGGCCATATTTTTCTCTTGCCTTTCTAGGTACCAAGAACTGTGTCCTCACCAACAGAAAGAATGAAAATTTTCTTTCCATATTCCTGGCTGAAGTGCAAAGAGTTTTACTGAAGTGATTCCAGGGATAAATCATAATCAAACTTTTTTTAAGGTAATCCATTTAAATGTGTTACCCTAGAAAAAAGTAACTACCAATGGATATAGTTTGCAGGCTCCCTATCCTTGCAAGGACATCAGATGAAATACCTAGAAGTCTGTCTTGGTAACATGGCTCACTTTTATAGATCCACTTTAATTGTTTTAGCCTGGAGAGATTTCAGCACTGCTCCATCTTGAAAGAAAAGATACAATAAAACCTCACACGTTAGACTGCTTTCTTCCCATAAGATTTGATGATATGCCACAAATATGACCTAGTTTTGCTTCACAGAGTCATTGAGTTTTAAGTATCAAATACTTTATTCCCATAATACATATGGAGAAAAACCATAAAGTTAATAAACTCTCCTAAAGGGACATAGTAAGCTGATGGAGAAACTTAAAACTGAACTCAGATGAGACCAGACATTCTGATTTCTCCTTTGTGTCATAAAAATGCCTTAATGCAGACTTCAGAATTCTGCTTTAAATACTCAGCATTATTAATCCCTTTGCTTTTTTTGTAACTAAAAGAAAAAGAAGCACAGTGTTCCAAGAAATTAAGCACAATATTATATGTATGTTTCGCCATTCCACTTTGTAAGCTCTACTTACTTAGACTTTCAATTATGAGAACTGGGTTCCCTTAGCTACAAATACCTCTCATTTCATAGGGCTTTTAGTGTGAGGGTGTGTATATGGGTGGAAGAAAAATACTTCAATTGAACACAATTGTTATAGTTTTATAGCATGAATTATAGCAGCATTAATATCTCATAATTATTTTAATAAACTTTTGAAATCTATGAAAATCATCCCATATAAGGGAATTTACATTAAATGAGCTTAGTTATGTTAATATACTAAACAAACAATCACAATTCTGTGGCAAGAGAGAAAATTTAAAAATTTCAGTGTGTTTAACAATTAAAACATGATTTATTACATTACTTTTTGTGTATATAACATACTCAATTCACATTCTGTTTAAGAAGGTTTGTCTTCATGAGCTTGGTCAAGCCTATGTATGTATGTATACCAAATATTTGATTCCTAATTCTGAAAAGAGGGATGATATAAGAAAAGTAGCCCAACCTCTGTGTCTTACAGTGGGTCTTGGAATTATTTTTGTAGGGAGTGACTGTGGTTTCTTCGGTCCAATGGACAACGGATCATATAGCCCCCAAAGCCTTTTTTAGAGACTAACTGGTTTGGAGAAACCCAAAACTAAGGATTGCTAATGTATTTCTATTAGTTTTGATATTTTAAAAGAATTTCCTTATTTGTATAACAATGTAGAAAAAATAATCCCCATATTGTACTTCGCTAAGTTTCAAATATCTATATTTTAAAATATTATTCTGCAAGCAAACATAAAGTTTCTGGAACAGAACAGATAATTATTTACTGATAGCGAATACTTGCTCCAGTTCCACATGCACCAACTTCTTCCTTCTAGAACAATATAATGAGAGCCAATGATCTGTCACTGAACCTGCGGAGGAGTTTATATCGTAGGCAAGGAACTCTGAGCATATAAATTTGGGTTGTTATTCAAGGAAGGGGCAGGGACAGTGTCACTTCTCCCTTCCTGTATTCAATATGCAACTTTCAAAAACAAGGGATTAAATATAATGACTAAATTAAAGACATTAAAACCAGTATTCATCTTCTTAATTCTGTATTCATATTCTTGCTTGCTTGCTTTCTCCTTCTCTCTCTCCTTAATTTTAGAAGGTATTTTTGGTAAAATACTCAAATGTTTTTGATATGTATCTTTTACATTAGTAAATATGTGTTTAGAGCAACTTATGTGTTCCAGTATGCAAATTCAATTATATAGCTAAAGATATGAATTAGAGTTCCTAAACATGAAGATAATGTTTCAAAATCAACTTGCAGTGCTATAAAGTACCATCAAAGATAGTTTCATGAACCCATAGAAAATAATCATGATAGGGCTTCCGAGGTGGCTCAGTTGTTGAGAATTCGCCTGCCAGTGCAGGGGCCACGGGTTCGATCCCTGCTCCAGGAAGATCCCACATGCCGCGGAGCAACTAAGCCTGTGAGCCACAACTATTGAGCCCACGTGCTGCAACTACTGAAGCCCACATGCCTAGAGCCCGTGCTCCACAACAAGAGAAGCCACGGCAATGATGGAGCCCGCGCATCCCAACGAAGAGTAGCCCCCACTCACCGCAACTAAAAAGAAAGCCCGCACACAGCAAAAAAGACCCAACACAGCCAATTTAATTAATTAATTAATTAATTAATTTTTAAAAAAAGAAAAGAATCACGGTATTATTCTTATCTATTGTCACCACAAAGCATAGAGTCCTAGATTAGAGACCAAACTTTATACACTAATATTTGTATCCTGGGAAAAATTTGGCCTTCTTTTGTCATTTTGATTTAGATCAGAGTTTTCCTATATAATTGTAACTCCCCCTCCCCCCATCTTTTCATTCCATTCCCTAGAATTACCCCACATCTTCTCCTGTAATAATAATTCTCTAAAGCAATCCAGGAAGTATTCAAAGTACACTCTCAATTTTTAGGCTCTTAAAATAGAAACCAGTTTATTTGGGGTACAGCAGTCAAACAGGGCAACATAGCTACCTCCTCACTATGTCTTTCTAAAGCAGGACATTTTTAACCAACCAAACAGCATGGAACTATGGGTTCTACGAAGCAGAAAGTAGCAGATGTGAAGGCATATGCTCTTTGCCAGACACATCCTGGATTCTGGACTTACCAAGTCAGCAATTGTTCTCTCAGTGAAAGCAGAAAAAGTCTGACCCCTAACTCCTCTATGGTCTAGAGATGTTCACTGCAGCAGTTCTATCAGCTGATTTGGCACTTTAAATGTGTACTTGTAAATATTAGAAATCAAGGAAGTTCAGCAATTGGTCAACTCCCAGCATGATATGACTACATGGAATAGATTAGCAATCACTATTGGGAAGTTTCTTTCTTATTCTTTATGAGAAATTGTCTTTTGTAGACTATTTAAGTTAGGAGTCTATCAAAGAAGCCAGAACCACCATGAGTGATATGAAATAAGGGAGTTGTTAGACCATAAACAGTTCATGAAAGGTGCTTGCCTCTACATATGGTGATTGACTTGAAGTACCTGTAAATTATCAGGTACATCAATCAGGAAAAAAAGATGAGCAGGAGGCAGCAGAAAGTAATAACAAACTGGTACCCAAAGGACAAATTGAAACTACCTTCAATCTCAATGATATGGGGGACCTGTAGAAAACCTGGAGACCTCACCATGGAGCTTAACATGTACGTGGCCCAGAGTTGAGGAGACTTGGAGGAAGCAAAGGAAGCTGCATAGTTGGCAGCTGCCCTACCAGAAAAAGTGAGTCAGTAGCTCAGTGACAATTTGCACAAGTTACAGTGGTGTCTAGTGTCCTATACTAACCTTCAGCATGTAATGGTTGATGCTTCACTTCTACCTTTGAAACTCATGTAAATTTTCCCTTTGGAGTTTGTTAAAATGACATAAGGAATTTAATTTCTCATTTTAGAGAGTTATATTTTTAGCTGTATGAGGATGGCTGCATCAAGCTAGGCAGAAGCAGCATTTTATTGATGTCTCTATTTGGAAGTTAAATCTAGATAAAAGATGTTTGCGTAGATGCCAATTTGACAAGGTTGGACTCTGATTGTTTATACTGAGCCAGCCTAAGTAAGCCAAAACTTTTCTTAAAATCCCCTTCTCTTTATGGTCTTAGGTTAGTGTTGGCCAAAAGAAAAATTTACAAAGGTTTCAAAGGTAGAAGTAAAGGATCAGGCACAAACTTTGAATTTGGTTCTCATTCTATTGATAATTTCATAATTTGGCCTTGGAGCTAACAGAGATAAGAATTTGTTGTTGCTGTTGTTTTAAGAACAGTCACAGGCAATGTCTGCTCCTTTACCTGGATCTTGTGCTGGGAAGTGAAAGCCTTGAGCTGACCCTGAGTACTTCAGCATATTTATAAGTAACCAACAAATTCCATTATTCATTCCTTCCTTCCTTTTTCTTTCTTTTTCTTTCTTTCTTTCTTCTTTCTTTCTTCTTTCTTTCTTTCTCTTTCCTTTCCTTTTTTTTTTTTTAATAAAATGGTCTTTGGCAGCAAATACTTGGTCACCCAAAGACTCTTCTTCTATAGGTATCTAATTAATGGTATCTACAGGTTACAATTTAAATAATTACTTTCTGTTATGGCATGCCATAAACTCTCAGTGTCCTCTTTATCAGTGACAACAGGGTTACCAATAACTTTAAGTCTAATCAGATCAAAAAACCAGTTTCAGATAACCCAGAATTAATTCACATAACCCATCCATAAATTTTCTTTCCCCTGGAATCACTTTGCCTACCAATTTCTGTATCAGTTAAGATTTGATCAGGAGAGCACAACCACTAGAATGGTATGCAGTGAGTGACTTATTATAGAAGTTAGATTTTACACACTTCAGGGAATTGGTGAAGAATGCTATTCTCTGTGTGTCTGCTTGTGGGCCTGAAATCACTAAAGGTCTGTAGGGCCAGAGATCAGCAAACAAACCTGGACAGAAAACATGAAGGAGAGCAAGGACAGCACAAAACCCATGAAGACTTACAAAGACTCTATCTTGCACCAGCTCCAACCTCAACAATACAAGTGATCTGCAAAAAACCTGGAGCTTTTGCCACAGAACTGCAGTCAAGCCTGACCCATGACTCAGAGAAGCTACAGGAAGGAATCCATGTAGGAGATGAATTTTGCCTTCCTTCCTTTTTTCCCTTCTATTCCCATTGTTTTTTCTCTTGAGAACTGCTCTTAAAGGATGGCATAGACGATAAAAATCTAAGCCCTTAAACTTCCTTATCTTCACTGAAGTTGTCTGTCTTTGTTTTAAATCCAAATTCAAATAGCCTATCTGCCTTTTTGAGGCATTTGCTAAGAATATGAGACCTTGAATTGGTTTGGGTGGTTAAGATTTTGAAATTCTAGTATTTACATACTGAAATGCCAAAGGAATATAAACTAAAACATGCTCATGGAGAAATGTTGTCTCTTCCTTCCAATGTAAAAAAATAATAACAATTTTATCTTTTTCATTAGTTAGGAGAGTACAGGTATTATCTTGAAAGAAGAAGGGGTTTCTAAGATGTTTAAATAAACTAATAAAGTTCATTTTCATAGGATTTGAAGTAATTCAATGGCCTGCAAGCTTCCTAAAAATTAAGTTGTTAAAACTTCTAGGCATAAAATTCATTACAAGGAGTCTGGGCACAAGCTGAATGCTAGAATTATTATTGAGTGGAATTGTTGATATGATGTAAAATATAAACTACTATGATTAAAGTCCTATTTGAACTATTTACCTACTAAAAGGGAAAAATAAATCAAGAAATTAGCAATGAAGTTGAATTTAATAGGATCAATTAGTAAATTAAACAACTGAGGTATTAATTTAGCACTGAACTTATTAACATATGGCATGGTGTGAGAATTTACAGAAGTCCTGGAGATAGTTCTTGCCTTCAAGCTGGCTCTAGTCCACATAGGAAGTAATAGCCCAGATATAGCAATAAAATATACTTTGGATTTTGTTCCTTTCTTGAACATCCCACTTTGTTTGCTGGCTGGATGATTCCCTGGTCTGCTTTTGAATGGATGCAATTTTCACTGAAGAGAAGATATCTCTTTTATGCTATATCAGAACAAAGTCTTGGTTTTGTTTGCTCTTTGCAATAAAGAAGTGAGGAATCAACTGTGTGAAAACACCACAGACTTGAGTTTGTATTTTTTAAAAAAGATTTTCCTTTTTTCTTAAAGAGACGGAAGGACCTCAAGATAAAAAGAAGTGGTTTCCATATAAATAGTTGTGTGTCAGAGCAGCATAGCAAGACTTGGCCTCTTCGATCTCAGTGCTAACAAAGTGACACTACTGGCCTTTGATGATTTGTGACAGTCATTGCATTTCAATTGTCTGCAACCAGCACTAGCCTCCAGCATCCTCCTTTTAAACATGATGCCATTTATCAGCTCTGCCTGATGAGGCCTGAGATGACTCAAAGCTTCAGCTGCCTTGCAGACCTCTTGGTGCTTGGACCTGTTGCCAGTGCTTATACTGAGCAAATTTTCAGGACAGTTTAGTGTTAGATACACACTCTCATTCTTTGGACAATTCAGATGATAATTTTGAGCATGCTTATGTTAATGTATGTCTGAACCAAACCAATGTTGAATGCAAACTATTAGCTTCACAATTTATGTGTGACATATAAACTTCCTAAGAATGGCATGATATAGCAGCAGTGGGAAACAGAGAAAGAAAGAAAATTGCACTGTGTTAAAATATAAGGATGGTGTCAGAGATAAGAGGCCCAAAGACTCACATAAGTGTAAAACATTGCTTTTGTGTGTGCTTGGAGAATAGCAGGTAGTATCCTTCAGATTTTTACTATTTGTGCTGCTTGGAGTTGATTTATATTTAACTGCAGTGTGGTTATTTTTTTTTTTAAGCAGAGAAGTGAAAAAAAACTCCTGATAAAATCAAAGAAATCAATTTAGCAAGTTTTTGTTTTTTTGGCTTTTTTTTAGTGTATACTATTTTTTCAACATTGTGATAGATTCTAAAGGGGGATATAAACACAGCATACATGTAAAGAAACCTCCTGGTTTTTTTTTTTTAAAGCTTTTAAGTTTATTTATTTATTTTTTATTATTTTTGGCTGCATTGGGTCTTCACTGCTGCGCACAGGCTTTCTCTATCTGCAGTGAATGGGGGCTACTCTTCATTGCAGTGCACAGGCTTCTCAGTGTGGTGGCTTCTCTTGTAGAGCACGGGCTCTAGGTGCATGGGCTTCAGTAGTTGCAGCATGTGGGCTTCAGTAGTTGTGGCCCTCGGGCTCCAGAGCGCAGGCTCAGTAGTTGTGGCACATGGCTTAACTGCTCTGCGGCATATGGGATCTTCCCAGTCCAGGGATCAAATCCTTGTCGCCTGCATTGGCAGGCAGATTCTTAACCACTGTACCACCAGGGAAGTCCCAATCTCCTGGACTTTAAAGAGCCTACAAACTTCGTAGACAATCAAGGTTAATAAACATCAAAGTGCAGAATTAAAAATAATCAAGGACCACTATACGCGGTTCTAAGAAGATACATGCTTTTCTCAGGAGAGGTTTCCATTGGAACAAGAGCCTTGAAGCTTATACAGACTTAGTAGCTGCAAGGAGGCCAGATTAGGGATGACTGAGATCTATGTGTTAAATTCCCTTCTGGAGCTGTCCTGCCACAGGTGTCGAGAGAGAGCATGAGGAGAGGAAGAAGCAAGCAGGAGAGTATGCCAGCAATAGGACAGAACACGACGTCAGAGGGTAGATCTCTTTCATTGCTGTGGCTTTCTGTTTTTATGGTGCCTCCCACTTTGGGCGTTGTGCTGGGTCCATGTCCTCTTAGGCCACTGGTGTGCTCCCTTCAGCTGTTGGACGGATTCCTGGAAGTTGTCCTTCTATCAGTGTAATTCCTCCAGAGGCCCCTCCCAGACTGCAGGGAACTACTAATGATCCTTTCCATTCCCTCTTCTCTATCCTCTCCCCAATAACTATAAATAGAGGATTTCCTCCCTAGCACTCAGGTGGCACTTAATAAATATTTACTGAATATTGTGTTTAAAGGCATCAGGAATCTCAGCTATTCTAGTTAGTTTATACTCTGTTTTCTTCCCTTGCAGGTCCACAGTGCTCTGGGCTTGAAATGTTTAACTTTAGAGTGGGGATCAGAATGCTGGTTAGAAAAGAGGATAAAGTGAGGACTTATTGGACACCAAAGTTAGAGTCTTTGATGCCTGGAAGACTCCCTAGAACTCTGGATCTCAGATTGTGACAAAACCTCTTCTATCTACAAAACCCCATTTGGCAGAACACACAGCCAGACCAGATGCTCTTGATGTCTCAATTAGATGCTCTTTACCAGTCTCGTGCATCCACTTCCAATTACTAAGAACGTCAGCTGCCGGGAATCCACAGCTGCATACATGTGTTGAGAACTGTCCGTGGTAGCCACCTGGCTCAGAAATGCCTGAGAAGCTATGCCTTCCTCCCTAGAGGAGGTCTGCGACCAATAACTAACTCACAAGAGGGTAAACACTCACCCTATTGCCTCAAAGAGGAAAAAGTCTGTACTGCCATTTATGTTCCAGGGTTCTCTGCAAGATCAGGATGAGGCTAGACTTCTGCTGGACCTGTGATTCTCAAATTTTAGTGTATACCAGAATCACCTAGAGGGCTTGTTAAAATATAGATTACTGGACCCCCCACACAGAGTTTCTGATTCAGTAGATCTGGACCTGAGAATCTGCATTTTAGCAGGTTCTCACCAGATGCTGATGCTACTGACCACATTTTGAAAACCACTGAGCTGGACCCACATCTTTCCCTATGTCTTTCCCTTATTCTTACCTGCTTCACTTTCTTTTTGTTTTCTTCTGAGAGCACCCTCCCAAGGATCCGTTAGCATGAGTCCCCATCTCAGGCTCTACTTCCAAGGAACCTGACCTAAAATAATAGTCCATCCTGAGTTAGACTTACAGGACTTAAAAAAATGTCCTTTTGTATATGTATATACCTATACATGATGAAAAGCTGGATCACGAACTGGAAAAAAAATGTGCCACCAAAATTTGTTGAGGGCTATATGGGCTCTTTATACACATGAAGCCACTTTAACAATAATAACCAAGGTTTCCCTAGCTTAATAGCTCTTCCTGGAATTGCTTCTGTGACTCTTTCTCAGTGGGCATCGACACCAGTGCACTGAAGCATCCGTAGTTGCTAAGGGACATGAAGCTTAAAGAAAAGTATGGGAAGGAGAGATAGGAGTGAAAGCCTCTTTCTCATTTGTGTTAACCCTGTTAGAAGAATCACAAAGCACTGTTATAGGTGATTCCACATTTCACAGAGCTTATTGAAACTGTTCTTGCAGAAATGAAGGTCAGCCTCCCTTTTCCGCAAACCTGGAAATCAGTCGGTGCAGGAACATGGAAAAGTCATCACAGGCTTCTCAAAATCCTTCTTCCCTCCCACAACTAAACCTTCCTTCCTGGGTCATGCTTATTTGACTCTCTCCTTTTTAATCTCAAGTTGAGTTTTCACAAGAGTCCTTCATTGCTCATGTAAACGTGTTTCCTAAGGACTAACTCTTATGATTTCTCTAAGTCCCCCTGAGACTCAGGTGGGGAAACACTAAATAAACTTTGTTTGTAACAGAAATTGGACTTCATAACTTTATCCCTGGAAAGTATTGACTTATGAGGATGCTCTGTATTAAAAAATTCTAGATATGAAATGAGAAGGTAAAATTTATTATGTTAAATATGTATGTGTACACAGTATATATGTCTCCCAGAGTACCAGAACTATTTTCCATCATCCTTTTGGTTATCAGTACCATATTTAGAGAGAAGAACGTGAGTTTTCAAACCCCAAAAGCCAGCTCACTATTTCTTTGTCCTTTTTATATGACTACATCAAGGCTCTGTAAACACTCCAGGAGTACAGTGGCTGAGATAGCAAATCTCTTACTCCTCACATATCAGTGACTCTTACAAATTACTGCCCTACATGAAGGAGAGGCACAAAGCAGCAGATACGTGTCCTGGGTTCATATGAAGCATGGAGGAATTACTGAAATCTTAAAAAGAAGGTCAAAATCCCCATACATTGGTGTGTTTTATTAGTTTGTCATTGTTGTTTACTTCACTTTTTGCAATTTTCTATAAGCTTTCCTCAGGACAATCATTTGGGTACCAATAACATAGCTTCAGCTAAGCTCCAAATTAATTCATATATATTTGGTTGCAGAACTTTCAAAGTTGCAAACCGCTTTCCCTGGGGGGAAAAAAGCAGTCTCTCATTCCACTCCAAGAAACTCACTAAAGTCAGCAAGGTATGCTTGCTACCAGAGAAAAGGGGTGGCTTTAGGACCGATGTAATGATATAATTCAGACTTGATTACATACAATTTTGTTTCCACCACCTTTAAGCCTTAGCCAGGATTGGAAGATGCAGGCATTCTGTGACATTTGAAGTCTCTAATCAGGTAGCAAATAGACTACCCCGCCTGAACAACCTGCTACATAAAGAAGAGCAATTTCACTACTTGTGACATTTAGCAGTTTTTATGTCTTCACCACCAGTAGGATTCCTTTCCTTATTGTTTAAAAGTAATTTGTGATCACATACTCCACTCATATGGTGAATATCATATCCTATCATAGTTGAATGCACCCTAACACAGATTAAAAGCCTCCACCATTTAGGATTTGGGGGGAGTGACGTTAAGAGTGTCATGAATTAGTTCATAAGATAAAAGTAAATATTAGATAAAATATTATATTGGCAAATAAGTCTTTCATAGTTTCACAAAGTTTGTGAAAACTTCAGTGTCTCCCAACAAGGTCATAAACACAACGGCGTGACTTTTATTCCTCACAATCTCAGACTTAGGTGGTAAGTACAGCCACGCTGCCTTACCTTATTTTTTCTTTCAGAGGCTTACTTGAAGGGACCATGACTTGTTTAGTTGAATTAAATTCTAAATCCAGTTTTTAAATAGTCTCCTGATAGATTATGATGTGCTACTCTATGGACTTTACTTGAGAAGAAACAAGAATAAATTATGAACAGTATGAGAGAGTAACTGAAAATGTTAACTTAGTTCTCATTGGTTTAGAAAATACTTTGATGTTTCAGTGTATTGGTTCAATGAAAATATATTTGATGTTCATCATGACTGTCTGTTCATGAGCACAAGTGCAGGAAAACATGAATATTCCCTTTTACAGAATGAGATCAAGGAATAAGATCTCTGGGCTGGGCAGGTGGTGGTGAGATATTATTATCCCATGGCCCATAACCAGTGGAGTCTGAATTTCACCAAGGATGGCAAAAAATATTCCCTAAACTTGGAAACTAATTTTGCTTAATTTTGTTTTGTACATGTTGCTACGTAAGTACACAAGACTCTCTTCTCCAATGGATGTATCCACAAATGGACTTGGGAAACCTCACAAGTACATGAAAGGCCCTTCAAACACTTACTCCTCTTAGAGTGTGCAAGTATATAATAAGCAGGCTTCTCACTATAAACTTGAAAACACATGACTTTTCAGATAGGATTCTATAAAGATTAGTGAACAATTGTTTGCATCAAAGAAAAAGGGAGTCTGATGCAGTGCATTAAAGGAAAGTTCCATCTATTTATAATGCTTTCATAGAAACCAAAGCCATACAGACTTAGCTCTGGGACTTAGGAAACAAAACCAGGATTCCTAACTTTATCCCCCTTCTATAGCCATCCATCTTATTAGAGCAAAGGAATGAATAGAGTGAAAAGGATTTGAATTTCACTTTTCTCTTTTCTACTGGTTGGGCACATGGTTATTCTTTAAACAAATCCAACTATGATGGTGCTTCTTTAGATAATGGATGCAGTTTATGTAGAGAAACTTCAATAGTACCATATTGAATACAATTGAGTATCAATACTATTTAATGATATCTATCTTTTAGACTCATAGTTAATAAAACGGAACACGAAGAGCTTGTTTGAAGAAAACATTTCCTTTATTTTAAAACTCTGAATGGCTATTTAAAATGTTAATTTTCAAACCATATGTAATGCCAAAAATAACTAATTGTGAATCCGATGACTTTATAAACACAGCTCGTAACTTTATTTCAGGAGATGTTTGAATATTTTTAAGATGACAAATATGTCACCCTTCTGAAAAGACTATTATGTTATAAATAGAAGAATATATTTTGTTTAATTCTAAGGATAAGTTATAATTGATGAAAAGAAATATCATTAACATACATCATTTTTCCCTCTCATTGCATTAGTATTTGTTTCATTGGAGATTATAGTTAAATATATTTTAGCTATATTTAAAATAGTTTAATAAAGTGATAAATCATATAATGATTTCAAGGATTTTGATTGATTTTTTTTCAAAGAAAAAAATGGAAAATATTTTCATAAATACAAACTGTTAAAATAATCTAACAGTAGTATTAAATATTGATCTTGTACTAGGCACTGATACAGGGACAAAATGGTGAAAATTCATGGTCTCTCCTTTCAAGGAGTTTGCAGAAAGGATATAAGTGTTGCTTCACAATGCTTCAAACGAAAACATTTAAAGGAGGACATATTAGCCAGCCCAGGCTGCCATAAAAAAAATACCATAGACTGGGTGGCTTAACAAAAATGTACTTGCTCACCGTTTTGGAGGCTGAAAGTTCCAAGATCAAAGTTCTGGCTCATTTGGTTCCTGCTGAGAGCTCTCTTCCCAGCTTGCAGACTGCTGGCTGCCTTCTCAATGTGTCCTCACTTAGCAGAGAGCGAGCTCTTTCGTTTCTTTCTCTTCTTATAAGGGAAACAGTCTTTTTGGATTAAGGCCTCACCTTTTTGTACCTCTTTTAATCTTTATCACATCCTCAGAGGCCGTTTTCCCAAAAATAGTAACATTGGAGGTTAGGGTTTTAATATATGAATTTCGGGGAGTTGCAATTCAGTTCACAGCAGAAGGCTTGACTGAATTACCTTTTAAAATGAAGGCTTCTTTATTTAGTTGTTAGTATATAGGAAAAGAGATTGCCTTAGTTGGAAACTTTATCATGGAACCAAATCTAACTTATGTAACTTAATAATTTATCCACTTGCATGAGCTCAATTACATAAATTGAAAAATTGTACAATTTATTATATTGCACAATTGGGAAACCACAAAGGATGAGAGTTTAAAATGTTTCTTTATAAATTCAAAAATTTTTAAGCTAGCTGCAAAGAAAGAATTTGTCAGTAAACCATGATATTTTGAATTGGAAAGAACAATTAAATGTTCAAATTAATTCAAATTCCCTCCCTACCATTTTACAACAGGAAAAAGGGAAGCACTGAGAGGTTAGGTCATGATCTAATCACATAGTTAGTCCATGGAAGCAATAGAACCAGCCCTAGAACCAGAATTCACTTTCTCCTAGTCCAGTGTTTTGACCAGCACATGTCATGAAGCTCTAGCTATACTGTGGGTATTTTGCTATGAAATTGATATTTCCTGCTTATCAGGCATTTCAAATCCTAACTTAAGTATTTGTTCTAAATGTTCTTTGAACCTCAGTTCACCTGCTGTTTGAGTGTTTTATAAATCATATATAATGATTATAATCATTATAATGTTGATTTAATTATTTCCTTTTTATTGAAGTATAGTTGATTGACAATATTGTGTTAGTTTCAGTGTATAGCAAAGTGACTCAGTTATATATATATATGTTTTTTCAGATTATTTTCTATTACAGGTTATTATATTACACAGAATTCTCTGTGCTATACAGTAAATCTTTGTTGCTTATCTATTTTATATATCATAGTTGGTATCTGTTAATTCCATATTTATTTTAACATCATTATCAGGGGATTCTACATTTCTTTTATAAAGGGAGATGTTAGACTTTCTCCACTGACAGTATTAATATGACAGGTGACGAATATGGGTCATATTTACAGGCTTTGGGAAGTAACAAGATGTACTGCTTCACATTGATTTCATCTGTCATGGGAATAAAATCAAGCTTGTGCTATATGTAGTCCATACAGTTACTGACACAGCCCAGTGGGAATTAACTTTCCCCAATTTAGAATCCACAGTGAAAACTGAGACAGTCTTCATCATTCAGTGCTTTCTTTCTTGAACAATCTTGGAACTAGAATTACAGTCAAATCAGTTATTTGATATTTTTTTGAGGAGAGAGGAAAAAGGAAAAGATAATTACATTTTGAACTCAAAAACATTTTAACTTGGCAGCATTGATTTTTTTCATTTTTTCTGTCAAATATAAGTGAAAAAATAGGTGAAATTCCTGATTTAAATCAAATATTATGCAAGCCTGCAGAAATGAAGGCAAGGTATAAGCACCTCTAAGATTTTTTTTTTTTTTTTTTTTTTTTTTTGCTTAAACTTACCAGATACCAGAACAAATGTCTGTGGCCCCAAATCAGGGGTTAGTTGGAGCCAGTGGCTTGCACTGACTTGAAGAATTGATTTTTCTTTTTTTTTTTTCAAACAAACAATTTTTTAAAATTTTTTTCAGAGAATTATTTATTTATTTATTTATTTATTTATTTATTTATTATTTCTTGGCTGTGTTGGGTCTTCGCTGCTGCACACAGTCTTTCTCTCTAGTTGCGGAGAGCAGAGGCTGGGGGCTACTCTTTGTTGCAGTGCGCGGGCTTCACCTTGCAGTGGCTTCTCTTGTTGCGGAGCAAGGGCTCTAGGTGTGTGGGCTTCAGTAGTTGCAGTACGTGGGCTCAGTAGTTCTGGTGCACAGGTTTAGTTGCTCCCCAGCATGTGGGATTTTCCCCGACCAAGGATGGAACCTATATCCTCTGCATTGGCAGACGGATTCTTAGCCACTGTGCCATCTGGGAAGTCCTGAAGTATTGATTTTTCTATCTCCTCTTCTCAACTCCTCTCTTCCCGATTGTACTATCACTGAAGTCACCTTGGTAGCCTGAGATTGGTTATTGTGGGAATACTTATAAATCTGAAGTTGCTACAAATTAGGATTGTATTATTATTATTATTACTATTATAATTTTTTTTTTGGCGAGCAGGTTTACCAGCACACCACCATCGCCAATCCTCAGTACCTGGCACAGTGCTGCATGTAGTCTGTCTCAGCATGACAATGGGCTCAGAATTCTGTCACTTAACACGACATGTGTATTAAATGCATAGAAAGGGAAAGCTCCATCTTATTTATAATGCTTTCATAGAAATCAGAGCCATGGAGACTTAGCAAACGATACCAGGATTCCTATGTTTCTCCCCCTTCTATAGCCATCCATGTTATTGGAGTAAAGGAATAAATGAAGAGACTGAAGAGCATTTGAATTTCACTTTCTTTTTTTTTGTTTAAAGAGGAGCCTTTAAAGAGGGTTCACAAATCTTATTTATGACTATTATGTCCATATTAAAAATAATACCCTGTATTTGCAGGTAGCTTTGTCCTCCACGATAATTAACATAACCTTTTTCTGTTTAATACCCAGAAGAGCCTTATGAGACAGATATCTCTGTTCCTATTCATATATGATGTATAGAGAGACACATAAAATGTATACACAACATAGATTCAGGATTTTTATCTCCATGTTCAATGATTTTTCCTGCTATATCACAGTTGTTGATTCCATACGTTATATGGAATTAAACAATGTTATTCTGTACAAATAAAAAGTTTGGTCAAAAATCTAACAGCCAGCACTATCCTTTCAAGCTTAACATTATTGTTTCAGAGTTAAATAAAACACATGAAAAGAGCAGGTCTTCCCCCAAGGTCCTCCTGAGAGTAAAATTTATTCTTCCTAAAATTTCATATAAAAGTATTGGCATTGTCAAGGTAAGCAGAGCATAGCTGAAATGTTGGGTGTGTGAATTTGTGTGTGTGTGTATGTAGCAAATGACATATGTAGGCATTATTTGGACGCATTAGAAATAGGACTTATAGTTTAATTTTCATTTCTAAACTGATGAAATATGTTTTTATAGTTTATTCTGTTAACTCAAAGACCCTTTGTGTTCTGTCATAAGGCATGTAAAGGAATATGCTTCTTATTCTTTTCTTTATACTCAACTCTTACAATATTTTATAGACTAAACTATGTCACCGAAGATTTGCATTCCTTGGGCATCAATCAAAAAAAGGCAGTATTCCTATTTACACTGTCTCTGCTTTTAATCAAAATCTAAGTAGAGAATACTCATGTCTAAGCAAAAGAAAAAAAAAGGTGAATCAAATTAGGTCATCAAAATTTATGAAAATATAAAAATTTATCACAACAAAAATATAATGAATCTATAGTCTCTGTAATAGAGAACAATTCTTGCTACTGTACAGTTATGCAAAACAATTTAAACCAGCTATTATGACACTGGAAACTCTAAAAATATGAGAGAGAGTCTTAGGGAAAATAAGAACTTCCAACATTCAGAAAATGTGTAGCATACCTGATATTGAAAGATATGAAGTTATAAAAATGTACGATATTCCCAAATACCCCTTTAATGATTTAGACCGTAACTTAAAACTAGGCCATTAATGACTCTGGAGATTCCTTGGCCCTACCTTCACATTTTTATGGTTGAGAATACTGAGGCCATGAGTGGCTGAGAGTTGCAAAAGTTAGTTACTAAAGTAGGCTCCATTCTTTCTTAACCCTGGGCCCCTTCTTCATTATCAAATGTGACAGGACTGTCATATTCACAATGTATCTGATATAAGAAATACAGATATATTGATTACTGGATTGTCACTTAAATCAGATAACTTCTCTAGCTGAGAAAAGACTGCTCAAGTGAGTATAGCATTTTTGGAACTATGGTGAAATTCTAGAGACATAGAGCCTGGCCAGTCTTAAAATGTGAATTGTGACTTGGCCTTTCCACTTATAAGCTAGGCTCTGGGTCTGTTTTCTCCTGGGTAAAAATGTCAATTAAAAAATTTAAATTTGTGAAAATCCAAAACAGAAGCGGATATTACTATGTTGGAAAACTAAGTGCTTTCTAGTAAAAGAATTATTGCTGGTATGATTATTTAAAAATATTAGGTATTGATGAAATGTTAACACCTACAAAAATGTTTGCTAGGGATGGGGGTTTTGTAGGGGTTAGGCATGGGCTTATCTGGTGGCCGCCAGCTTCAGGGCAGAGCATCTCAGGATGCTCATGAAAAGTTAAGTTGCTATACAAGGTTTTCAAGACATTTCAAATAATAGGCATTTAGAGGGGTTTCTTCTGTGTTTGAGAAACTTTTCACTAGGGATAGGAAGTCCTGTATTTACTCTTTTTTGATTTTTAGACAAGCAATGAATTATGATTGGGAAATTAAACATCAATCCAAATAAGCTAGTAAAGGGAAGAATACCAATAATCACTTTTAGAAATTTGTCCTTGTAAATAGATATCTAAATATAACACTTGTCCAAATTCTGCATTTAATTACCATTTATAAGATAAATGCTGCTGCTGTTGGTGCTGTTTTGATCAATTCTTAGAAAGGAAATTGTAAAAGAAGATAAATAATCTAGGTCCCTACTTGAGCTTTTCAGGTGATGGTTCCCAGTCTCCTTGGGAACTGAATAACTCACACTGGGACTTGAGATTTCTTGATCAGAGTGAGCATACATGCAGCACTATTTTCTTTTTGTTGGCATTTGATGCTGTGGGACTTAGCGACGCATGCTTTCTGTATTTCTATTGGACTAGCCCTGACATCACTGTTGCCTGGACCTTAACTCGCTGGACTAGCTACCTGCAATCTGTCACATCAATTGGCAAAAGGCAAGGAGAGCCTGATCCCAGGCAATGGAAATACCATAATTTCCAATGGATGCTAATGTCATAATGTGCCCTTTCCCACACCATTCAAGTTCCTCTGTTCTCTTCCCTTCCTCTTTTATTCACACTTTCATTGTATTGAGTGTTATATTGAATATACAACCAGCAAAATTCTGGTATCTCTAGCAGCTAACAGTCTAAGGAAAATGTAGTTTGTATGCTGAGTATCTAGTAAAGAAAGTACTTAAAGAGAGATAGGATAACATAGTAATTAAGAGCACAGATCTGGAAGTAAGACCCCCCCAAAACTTTGTTACTATTTCCATTTCGAGGTAGCTGGGGATTTCTGAGAAAAATACTGATTTAACCTCTCTTTGCCTTGATTTCCTTACGTGTAAAGTGTAGTTAATAGTAATTCCTATCACATTAGGTAATAATGCATGCAAAGGCTTTTTTTTTTAAGTAAGAAAATCTAAACAATCCTTTCCAATGTCATTTTGAAGACTTTTAGATTTGACATATTGTTATTAGGCAAAATTTTAGATCAAATCATTAATTTGTACATTGTTCAATTTATGAAACTGTGAAGATGACACTTGGAAAATAACTTTGTACTATGAATGGCATATTTATTAATATTTAGGCATCTTGAGTCTTTCATCTTTATGAGGTAATGTCCTTGAATAGCACCTCCTGTAAATATGTGCAAGGAAGCTTGGTTTCTAGACTAAAGTAATTTACACAATGATACGTCTTATTTAAAGTCTTGTGTGCTGCTTACTGAAAATCTATACAATTATTAAAATGATGAAATGCTTTAGCCATACTGTAGTTACCTTAGCAACTTGTTGCAATGTGGGTCGTAAATAACTGCCTCTTTTATATTCTGAACCAATTTTTAAAAAATGATCATGACATACAGGCTACTGCAAAATGACTTGAGGAACTCATATTTTGGTATTTTAGCTTCATAACAGCAATATTAATTTAGTTGTAACACTGTGTCATTATGGTAATTTTATAGTTACCTTAACTATAATGCTTCTAATTCAAATACTATTTTAAAAATGAACTATCCTGGGGGAGGAGAAAAGATGGCGGCAAAGTAGAGGGACGTGGAATGCATCCCTCTTCACAGATGCATTGGGAATGCACCAAAAGATGCAATAATTCCCACAGAGAACCAACTGAACACCAGCAGATGACCTCGGACACCAGAAAGGACCACAAGGATTCCAACATAACCGTGGTTGAAGATACGTTCAGAGATACTTGGTTTGGGAAGACGCCATATGATTTTAAGTTAACCTGCATGCTGTAAATGTCTTTCACGTTTAAATAAAGAGGAAAAAATTTTTTTGAAAAAAAAAGAACTATCCTTTAATATATTTATTTGTTGAAAAATAATATTTAACATTCTGCTCTGCAAAGGCACTGTTCTAAGAGAAATGAATAAAGTGGTGACAAAACAAAGTCCTTGCCCTTTTGAGCTTAGATTCTATTGGGGGATGTAGACAAAAACATGCCAAGTACATGTTAAAAAGATAAAGCAAGGGATTTCCCTGGTGGCTTGGTGGTTACGAATCTGCCTGTCAATGCAGGGGACATGGGTTGGATCCCTGGTCTGGGAAGATCCCACGTGCTGCGGAGCAACTAAGCCCATGTACCACAACAACTGAGACTGTGCGTCGCAACTATTGAAGCCCGCACACCTAGAGCCCATACTCTACAACAAGAGAAACCACTGCGATGAGAAGCTTGCACACCTCAATGAACAGTAGGCCCCGCTCGCTGCAAGTAGAGAAAGCCCGCCTGCAGCAAGGAAGACCCAACGCAGCCAAAAGAGGAAAAGAAAAAAAAAAAAAAAAAGATAAAGCAAGATAAACTCATAGAGAATGGCCTGGGCTTGGAAGTAGTGGATGTAGAGGGGCTTCCAAGGGGGCAAGTTTACTATTTAGAGAGTGGATCAGAAAGGCCTCTCTTTAGAGGTGACAATTCAGCATAGATCTGGGTGATGTGAATAAGCCATGAGAACATCTTGGGCAAAATTACTCCAGCAGAGGAATAAGACCACAACATGGTTAGAAACCGAATGAAGGCCAGGATCATTAGAGGTTAGTATAAGCTGAATAGATAGGGCACAATCTGGTTTACAGTTTTCAAAATTGACTCTGGTTGTTGTGTGCAGAAAGGGTGGAGTGTGGTGGAGCAGTGAGGGAAAGAGAGGCAAGAGAGGAAACTTGAGAGCATTTAGGAGGAAACCTCTAGAATCCAAGGAGAAATAATGATAAGGTAGTTCAAGATCATAATAAAAGTAATGATATTTAGCCTTTTTCAAAGCATATTTGGGAAGAAAAATTCTCAGGTCTTAAGGGCTTCCTTAAATCTAGGAGGATGGGATCTCTGGAAGCCTCTTTTACAAATGGCAGCCTGTAGAGCATCCTAGAGCAAATTTAATCAATTTGAAAGTGTTGACATTGACTTTAAAGGTCATCTCACCCAACTTCTCTGTTGCCTATGGACTCTCCTTACATCCTACCTGCAGGTGGTTATTCAGTCTTTTTGAATACAATTGTAAGGCTCTCTTTTATTTTTCTTATATTAAACCTAAATTTAGCTATCTGGTTATCACTTTGAAATAAGGACTAGGATAAATTTGCTACCTCTTTATACACGGAATTTTTTTTTGGCTAGGGTTTTTAAAAGGGTGTTCTGTGGAACTCTATGGTCAAATAACTTGGGAAAATACTGCATTCTATAAACTCTCAAAAAGTCATCCATCACCTTAGCCAAAATTTGAGATGTCCTCCAGGAAAGGAACCTTTTCTATTTTGATTAACACTATGATTATAAAACTTTTCTACCATGGAACACTTATGTTCCTTTTTTTTTTAACATGCGACATTCATTTTTTGGAAAATTAGTGTGTCATATTCATTATAACTGACAATATACATTCTAAAACATGGCAGATAATTTAACAAAACAGTTCTGATGCGGCCTGCATAGCAGTATATTCTCTGTGGCTATTACTGCATGTAAACCTGAATCCATGTTCCTTTTGAAGCAATTAAAGATTATGTTAAATGTGTTGTAACCGTATCGCATCATCAGTCAGGATAAACACAGATGTTACTTCCAGTAAAAGAGTTGCCAAAGAATTTTCTCCCTGTGTAGCATACAGACTGGACCTAGAATCCCTGTTGGATTTCAACGGGAATGAAGAGATCAAATCTTTCCCATTCTTGATTTTACTGTCAGTATATTTGTGCCATCCACAACCTTTATATGTTTTATGTCATCTACATCCTATATACATTTTGATCAAAGGAAATTATGAATATTTAATTTTAAAAAGGCAAAGACAAAAACTCATGAACTCACTATAGCCCTCTCACCAGTTTGATGTTAGGTTGTTAACGAAAACACTTAGAGTATAACTATACCACTAGTTTTGAATCGAAACAAAAGTTCACTATTTTATCCCAAAGGAGGTAATTGGGATTGCTTTATTCAAAGTAAAATACATCCATATATGTTTTCTATTTTATATTAGCCTCTCTCCTATTTAAAAACTATGTGTTTACTCTTTCTTAGAAAATAAATGTAGATTCTTATTGCACCCTATACTTTTCTACATTTTTATAAATCATCATATAAAAATTATCTGCTATTTTTTCTATGATTGGACCTCTCTTATTCAACTTGTATTTTCCAGGATTCACCCTTGCTGCCTTTTGGCAAAGCAAAACATTTGCTAACTTTCCTTTTTAATCTCTCTCAGGTCCTCTATGATTTCTCAGAGTTTTCCAAGGATGGCCCTGAAGTCACATTAACAGGTTCTTTGATAATGTGATTCAATGAACTTACACATTTAAATCCCTTTACAGCTGTAGCTTGTGTTCCTCATGTTGCTACACAGGAGGTAGAGGGAAGCTAAAAAGAAGTGGAAAGACAATCAGAAGCAGGTTATAATTAAATAACTGCAAGAAGAGAGCAAATAGATGGACACTAAAAGAAAGAAGAAACTAATTGTTCAGATATTGACAGTGTCAATTTTAAGAAAATAGGCGTATCTCATACACACTTTACCAAGGTTTGGAAAAACTCTGCCAACAAAATATCATTCTATTTCACCCCAGGTGCAAGATCACAAGCAATACATTTTAAAAGATTGTTTTTAGCCCCTGCCATTTTTTTTTTGATCTGGCACATGCACAATGAACGATGCAAGAGTAAGAAGTTATAAATATCAAAGTTGAAGGGAAGTCTTCTCAGTCTGAAAAGTACTGGAAACAATCAGAAGATTTACCAATTCAAAATTTGCTGTATATAAATGAACATTAGCCAAATCACAGCTCATAAGGGTCTTTCAATCATGCATGGCTCTGTTCCTTCCTATCAGTATAGGCTAGCGATGTGATTGGATACAATGGAGAGAGCTGTGCTTATGAGAATGTATTTATATTAATACGAATAAATAAAAAATGCCAGCACTTTATATGTTACAATGCAGAAAACAAATCTAAAACATTAATTTGGTAACTTAGGGAGTTATTTAAATATTCACCAAGCACCAAACAAAAGCCAAGAAATTTTCTGAGAACTGGAGAAACAAATATAAAAGTATTATTATTCCTGCCTCAGAGAGTTCAGGAGACAATCTTGTCTGTGTCAGATGTCTAAGCAAGTCAATTATAATAGCAAATGATAATGATATCAATAGATGCATGCTTAAGATGAAATGTAGCATTGATGAACATTACCAATCCTATCAGGAAAGGGAGGGATACTGTGAGAAAGGATACTCTGTATATACGTTCCAGTAAGGGAGCATGTTATTTTCAAACAAAACAAAGCAAGAACTGGCTTTTTACTGAATAGTTTTTGTTAGAAGATGGATATTATAAATTATTGTAGTTAAAATGAAAGAATGGGAAAAGATATTTTTTCTAACTAATTAGGAAGTAATCCTTAAGACAAATGTAAGTGTTACAGCCAGAGAAATTAGGTTTGCAAATCTTGAATCTTCATTTACGATCATAGAACCTGTGACAAATTCTCTTTCCCACTTAATGTTTTTTCAAAAATGTTTACCCTTGTTGATAACTATTATAAATTACTTTCTAAAATTGTAAGATATTGAAGAAAGTAAATTAATGCAATTCCTAATATTGTCTGCATTAGGAAACCAGAAATTTGATGAGAAGTTGGGAATTCTGATTATCTAGGTAAGTATGAAACCAACAATTGACTTGAAGATGGGCAAAGAGACCTTATGCATGGAACGAAGCGGGGGTGTGGGTAACAGCTATGGGATTATTTGAAATGCATGAACTGAAAGCTTTGAGAGTAGAATTCTAGTATGCTATTTTTAAAATTAGCTCTCAAAACACCTAAAGAGTTAATGCTTCAGGGAGATATAATTTAAACAGTTTAGGTTACATTTCTAAATCCAAAAGATTTCCTTTATAACACTATGGTTAAGGTAAATGACACAAAATCATCAATGCTGCTTTCCGATATTGCTGTATATGAACTCTGTACTTCAGAGGATATAATTAACCATAACAAGCTGTAATGGAAGCAATGTTTTGTTATGTTATAAAAGCAGTAAACACATATTCTCTCCAAATATGTTTTATTAGGGGCAAATTTGTTGTTTTAAAAGTTAGGGTAACAGTGGCTGTATTTTTAAACTACAAATCCAGTCATAGAAATTTTTAGTACTTATACGTGCTTCCTGTTTGAGTTGGTAGCTGGCAGAGATAGATAAATTTCTACTTATTATGGCATGACTTCTCCTTTGATCATCTCTCAGGTAAATAAAATACACAAGGCCAGAATATCTGATGTGGCATTCTTAAAGACTGGTAAAACAGATTAGGGAGTGTCTCTTTCATAAGATGCAGAGAAGATTTAATGTTTTTTTTCCCTTTTTAATAAAATTTTCATCATTTTAACTAGATCATTGCAGGATAACAAAAGAGTAAACAGGAAGAATGGTAGAGTAACAAGTACAAAGGAGGAGATTTTTGTGTGTGTGCTGACAAAACAAAACAAAACAAATCAGATCTAAGAATATGTAGAGAACTCTTACAAATCAATAAGAAGAGTATAAGCAACCCGCTAAAAAGTGAGCTAGAGCCATGAGTAGGCATTTTCCAAAGAGGGAATAGGAATGCTGATAAGAATAAGATAATAAGAATCATAATAGATCACAGAAATGCAAATAAATAAGACACTAAAGCACTATTATGTATCGTTTGATTGACAAAATAAAAGTCTGACAATACCTCATATTGGAGGTGCTGTATATCCACATGATGTCTTATTCTTTGCTACTAGAAATGTAAATTTGTGCAAACGTTTTGGAAAGGTATCTGATATTTCCTTCTATGGTTGAACAAGTGCATCCTCTATAACTCAACAATGATTACTTGTACAAGTACAGCAGGGCACATACAAGAATGTTCTTAGTGGACTTATTCACAATAGCAAAATTGTAGAAATCACCTAAACGCCTTTCATGGGAGACTACATAAATTGTGGTATAGTCACACAAAAGAGCAGTCAAAAGAAATGAACTATAGCCAGACTGTAGCATACATACACTATGACAATGTATGGGAAATATAAGCTCCCAAAGAGTAAATACAGCATGAAAGTTTTTCTGTAATATTACATAAATAAATTTATTTAAAAATAGATACAGATTCAGGAAAACAATATAACAAAGAAAATGAATGATGAACATGAGATTTAAGATGATGTTTGGGGGAAGGTAAAATATAAGGTTAGTTATGAGATAAGAGGACATATGTTTTGCTGTAAATTACTTTTGAGATCCCAACTTTTATTACAAGGAATTGATTTATGGTTGCCTATTACATTCCTAGAGAAAAAAATTAAGTAATTACATTTTTTAAAAGTAGGTATGTCATGAAACAAGGATTGATAGTAATAAAATTCTGTGAAATTGTGATCTTGTATACATACAAATCCACAATAATGAAAATATATGAGACTGTGCTGAATATCTCAGACTAAGCAAATAAATTGATCTGTTAAATTTCTGTTCTATGACTGATTATCTTCTTTCCTGAAATTCTTATGGGAGAAGCAGAGTTAAGAATCTTAATCATGGTTAAGAATCATGGTTGATTCATTTCTGGATAATGTAAATTGTTTTGTATTTCACATAGTCAGCCATTACCCTCTCTCATTTTGATGGAGGAAAGAGCAAGCAAATCATAAATCTTTGGTAATAAGGTTACCTATTGTTTAACATTTTGTGGATCATGTTGTAATTCAACAATTTGAATTATAGTGAGAAATGAAGGAATATACTCGTAAATGGCCTGTAGGATCTTGTTGATCAACTTGGGCATGGGGCTAAACAAATATCGATACTACCCTCTCTGTGTCTATTGTTTATACAACAAAAACTATTCAGCATTCATTTAAAGAGCTTTTTAAAAATTTGTATCCCAGTAAACCAAGTAAAATGCATGTACTAAAATTTTGCCATGTATACTTCTTTTCTTCTAAAACATCACTGCATTGGGCAAGTGGGTCATTGCTTTCAAAATCTGTCAACATAGTCAGCGACTGAGTCTATCACTATGTTACTTTATCTCCCCACTAAGAACACTTGTGTGTTGGCATTCTTTCAGAAAGACGCACATTCATTTTACTGTCAGTACACTTCTTGGAACAGAAGCTATACTTTGTCTTCTTGGTGTTTGCAAAGCTTTAGAAAACCCAACTTCAACTGGCAGAGGGTTGAGTCATGTTATACAACATTCAATTTAACAGTGAAATTTTTCATTGATGCTTTATGCTATGTTACTGGCTTTAGAATAAAATTTCAGCAACAATTTCTTCAGAATTCTATTCTATTAAGAGACATAATTCTTTGGATGTGGAGCTATGAATAAATTGGTTAGAATGTTTTAGATGCTATAAAATTTCAAGGTGACAAAAGCTTACTTTTGTGCTACTTTGTAATATCACCTACTCTATATGGCATTGTCACATGAAGATTTCATTATTTTAGACTGTAGATTGTATTATTCATAAAATCATAACTTATTGATGTAAAACATTCCAAAAACTATTTTTTCTTCAGTTACGTGTATGCCAAACCAAAAACATGCAAACCCAAAATAGTCTAATACATTTTTGATACCGCTTAGGCAAGATCAAATTTTCGTGAGGAAAAAAAAAGATTTGTAATTTGAGACAAAAGAACACAAAAATTAAAAGAATATATCTAGAGAAACTTAAGGAGAATAATAATGAGAGCTCCTTAGTAATTTTGTTTAAATGAATTTAAGCCAAAATTAATCAGTGGTCAAGAATGAATAGCTTCTAACTTGAACATTCATTTTGTCTTTAGCTCTCAGTAAGTGATCTCCTGTTATCCACTGGACAGGATGCCACATGGTTAAAAGAGAACATTTCCCCTTTATCTGCCTTATTGTTCTGGTGACCAAACAGTTAAAGTCTAGGTGAAGATATGTTAGCCAAAGTATTTTGTGAGACACTCTTGAAGTTGCCTTTTTACCTTACCCCATCCCACTCTATTTGACGGCTGGAATTTCAGCTGACTTTTTGGACCACAAAATGACCTTGGAAAAGGAAACCACGTAGAGCAGATCAGCAGCAGTATAGGGCCTGTGATTCTGACACAATGCCACATAAGCCCTGGACTGCTCATCCCCAGAATTCTTTCCCTCAAGAGAAATCAAGTACTCTATGGTGTAAGTCACAACATCATTCACAACCTCATCTTTACTGATACATGACTCATAGACAATAACTTATGCAGCCTCCATAAAATCAGGATACATATCATCTCCATATTCACCCCAGACCTCAAAACGCTACAATCTCATTCAAATTCACTTTCAAAACCATTTCCAACTGTATTTTCCCCTTAATTGTATTGTCCAACCTCTGTTTTACTTCTGTATACGAATGTCCTTTTTACAGGTTCACCACATCTTGGTTCATTTCATCTTTATTCCTCTCTCTCTCCTTCTCCAATTTCACATGCTCAAGAACTGTATCCTTGGGAAACCAACTCTAACCTTTAGGAATCCTTTGTTGATCCTCCAGTTAAGGAAATCTCACTTCTCTATATTCATAACAACTACAAACAAACATTTGTACTTAACTGCATACTGCTTTAAAACACATCTTACATTGTTTCCTTACCTTGCTGTTTAATGTTTGGTTTTGACCTTTTTGTGTGTTCATCTATAGTTGTCACCCTAACTATGCTTAAATCATCTGCGACAACCCACTAGCAAAAATAAACCCTTTCCTTCCTTTGTTTACTATCTTTGAAAAGAGTAATATTCAGTTCTAGCCTTCTCCCTCTTCACTGACACATATCAGATCAATCCCTAAACTCGGTTACATCTATCTTCATTATCTCTCCGGAATCTACACATTTTTTTCATATCTGTTTTCGCTGCCTTCATTCAGGCCACATCTTTGATTGCTATGTAGCCTACTCTGCCCTCCTTCATTCTTCTTCCTCTAAAGTGGTTTTATGACAACGAGCTTATAAATGTTACCCCAAGCTTTTTAAAATAATGTATCTAAGATTTTTGCAATATGTTGTTTTTACAACCTAGGTATAGTTGGCGAGTCCCATCAATAGCTGGCTTCAAGCTGCTTCTCTAGTTCCAACTTTTAGTTGATCTTCCCTTCTGTGTTAGCCTATGAGGGCTTCTGCAAAAAAATACCACAGAGCGAGGGGAGCTTAAACAATAGAAATGTATTTTCTCATAGTTCTTAAGGCTAAAAGTCCAAGATCAATTTTCGTTTGAGACCTTTTCCTTGGCTTGCTGATGGCTGCAAACTTGTGATCATTCCTTTGTACTTATAAGCCCCCAATGTTTCTCTGTGTGTCATAATCGCCTCATCTCTGTGTGTCATAATCGCCTCTTCTTATAAGGATCCGGGTCACCCTAACAGGTTTGTTTTAACTTAATGACTCATCTTCAAATACAGCACATTCTGAGATACTGGGGTTAGTCATTTCTTAAACTTTAGTTTAAACATATGTCTGCAGTTACCCCAGAAGTAATAAAGTCTCTCTCTCTCTCTCTGTCTCTCTTTTCTCACCTCCTTCCCACATCCAATTTTTGAAAACTTTGCATAGGTTTCTGCCTCCCTGTTTGTATTCATGCTACTGCTGATGCATCCTTTGATTGGTGATTCTGGTTAGAATGTATTCCTCCGGGTAGCATTCTCACAATTTCCCTTCCTGATCTTTCCCCCCTCTTCCTTATGCTTCCTAAATGATTTACAAGCCTCTCCTAAAGGAAGCTTTGATTATCCGTGGGAGAGTTAAAACAACTAATAAGTCTCAGAGCCAGACTTCAAATCCAAGGTGTCTAACTCGGGAGTCTGTAGATTGACCATTACAGAGAGATGCATGAATTTTGGGATAAATTGTTTATAAGATGACCATATTGTCAGTGTGATTTTCAAACTCCTTGGCCTGGTATGTGACCCCCATTGATGTGAGCTGGTCCCTAGGTGACAGCTTTGACTCATGTTTTATCTCCCATTCTAAGCATTGTTTTATATTTAGGATTTAAGGAAAAGGGAAATTTGAATCAGGGAAGATGGTGAAGGTTTCTATTGGCTGTTTTCTTTTTCTAATGTGCAGCAGAGAATGCCATTTTGAAATTTTATGTGGTAGCTTTATGAATCCACTGACTGACAGATGGAGAGATAGTTTAAGAAAACAAGCACTACTTTTGTATAAGAAATAAGAAGGGCCAAAGTTGTTTTAAAAAGAATGGAACATTTTTTTCTGACCACATTACCTTGTCTGGTTTCTTCCCCCGTCAAAAAAAAAAAATGTCAAAGATTGTCACAAGGGTATCCACTTATCTTAGGAGGATGGCAAGAGGTAAATCACTGACGGTTGGGTAGTTTCTTCAGCAAAACATTCCAACTGCTCTTTACAGAGATATTTATTCCAACTCTATGTTTAGTTTCTGTTTATTTTGCTGTAGCATGTGTTTTGAATTGGAAAAACTAGAATGGTTACTGAATTTTAAGCAAGTGCCTTTGTTTCAAATACAACATTGTAGTTTAAAATAACAGTTTAAGTTAAAGGCAGTTAAGACGGTTGAAAGCAATGGAGTCTGGGTTTAAATCCTGGTTCTGGACTTAACGGCTGTGATTTTGAGGAAATAACCTAATATTGAGCATTAGTAGAATTACGGTAATATTGCCTAAATCATGGGGTTGTTTTGAAAATTAAATAATGTATATTATGCAGTGAGCACAGTGCTTGGCACATAGGGATGCTTAGTTAATGTTATTGCCATTTGTTCATCTCCCTCCTCTGTCCCTGTTTTTAAAATTTTTTCCCAGTCAGGGGTCATGTACTGTTTGTAGTATGGGGAGTCTGTGATGAACAGTACGGCCAAGTTTTGCTCTAATAGACCTTATAGCTAATAGAGAACCTTCGAGTACAGGTTAAAGAAACTGAGATCTTAATTTAGACAGTCAAGGTTCAAGCCCTTCCTGTACCAGTTAATCAGCTGTTGACCATGACAAGGTCACTCAACCTCTCTGTGACTGTTTTCTTGTCTATAAAATAAAGATAATATTTAATAGGTTTGTGTAGTAGTAAATGAATCAATAGACCTAGTTCTCTTAAAATAGTGCCTGGTTGATAAAAGATGTTCAGTTAATTTTGGTTACAATTTGAATTAAACCAGCAACTATTGAGCTATTCACAGGACTGGGTTTTTAAAATCTTATTGATATGAATCAGAGATCAAAAGCAATTTTGATCTAAACTAATTTCAAGGATACAAACAAGAGGTTCCTCAAGAATGGCTCTCTAGGTTGTTCCTTCTTGTAACAGACATGTTACTCTAGCCCAGAATAAATAAATGAGGTATGCATGGCTTCTCAAACAGTGAGCAGCATTTACATTATGAAACATCTCTATTTTATACCTCAGAGTTAGTGCCCAAATGACATTCTCCAGGGAGCCATGCCTCATAGACCTCAGCCTCTGGCTAAGGATAACATATAATGAATAGATTATCCTTAGCCAGAGACATCCCCTTAAAGACACTATAGTGATAGACCTCTTCTTCCTATCAAACATCATTAGTCTATTTACCCAGAGGAGGTCCAACTACCAAGGAGATTAAATTTGGTCACTTCTTGTTATAGACTAAACGTTTAGATCTTCCTCCCCTCAAATTCATATTGTTGAATCCCCAACTCCCAATGTGATGGTATCCGGAGATGGGGCATTCAGGAAGCGATTAGTGTTAAATTAGGTCATAAAGGTGAGGATCTCATGATGAGATTAGTGGCCTTAAGAAGGGGAACATCTCTCTCCCTCTCCTTCTCTTC
Organism: Hippopotamus amphibius kiboko; assembly: GCF_030028045.1. NCBI lineage: Eukaryota > Metazoa > Chordata > Mammalia > Artiodactyla > Hippopotamidae > Hippopotamus > Hippopotamus amphibius. The sequence goes on from NC_080187.1 coordinate 75,554,509, forward strand.
ATGCACACTCACCCAGGAAAAGCCACAGGAGGAGAACACACAGAGAAGGTGGCCGTGTACAAGCCAAGAAGAGAGCTCTGCCAGGAACTAAATCAGTTGGCACATTGATCCTAGACTTCGCAGACTTCAGAAACAAGAGAAATAAATTTTAGCTGTTTAAGCCACTCAGTCTGTGGTAATTTATTATGGCAACCGGGGCTGACTAAGACACTTCCCTTTGTTTCTTTCCTCCAAGGTCGTTCCTTGAGAATGAATGAGTAAATGTACGTTTTTGAACAGCTTCTACTCTTCCTTTTTTAAACTATCTTTTTTTAAATAATGAAGGAAATGCATCTGTTATCTTCTTTTCATGCAATCCCTCAAGAACACTGTTTTTTTTTTCCCCTTTTGACAGGTAAAAATTCCACATGGTTCCAACAAACAAAAGAACTTGTAAAGTCTTACCTCAATCCTTAACACCATCTGCTTATTCCTAACCACTTTTGTTAATTTCTGGTGTTTTCTCATTGCACCTTGCTATTTCCACCAAAAAATATCATGGAGATCTTTGCATATCGGTATGAAGAGAACTTCCTCATTCTCACCCATAGCAGCTAGTCTTCTGTGGTATAGATGTTTTAGAAAACATTTTATAATGCGAGCCTCTGGAAATGACAGCTACATCTCTGTAGCATGTTCTTATGCCCCTCTGTATTCAGCATTCTCTGTGTTCCCAGGCTCTTTAAAAATTTTTTTAATTGGGGTAAGAACACTTAACATGAGATCTATTCTCAACACATTTTGAAGTGTACAGTACAGAATTGTTAGCACAATGTTGTACAGATCTCTAGAACTTACTCATCTTGCATAAATGAAGCTGTATAACAGCATTCACTTCATTTTCTTAACATAAGGATATAGACACGGAAAGAAACAATGAAAAATTTTCTATAACCATAAATTTATAGCAGCCTGGCCCCCTCTCCCTTCAAGGAAATTTACAACTCAGTACTTGGCATTCTCTTGGTAATAATGCCTAGAAGACAGTATCATATTTTAACACAAGAGAACTACACTCTTCCTATGTTCTTACACTTAAATCAATACTGATTAGATTGCATAAGCGCTAAAGAACTTCTAAATTTGACATACTCTTTTATTTGGCATTAAATATATATACATTTCCTTAACCTTGCATTATTGAAAATGTGGTGCCTGGCTATTTGAATAGAGCAATGTAGTTAATAGTGCAGGCTTCAGAGTCAGAGAGATGTACATCCTAATCCCAACTCATCGGTGATAAAATAGCTTTGTGATCTTGGTGAAATTTGCATAAGCATCAATTTCCCTATAATTTGAATATATAGAATTTAGATCAGTGGGTTGTGAAGAGAATCAACTGAAAAAAATGTGCATTAATCGCAGCACATAGTAGTTAATAAATGGTAGCTTTCCTTATCACCGCCATTATTATACACATCTATTCTGTGATAGATTCTGTATTAGATATCAGTAAGCAACAATCTGTATGACACCATCCATGCTTTCAGAGCTCATAGTGAAGTGGGAAAGACATACCAGTAAGCAAAGAATAACTTTAATCTATAATAAAGCAATATACCAATAGATTAAATGCTACCTCCAGGGAAGAAAATAAAGGGTTCTGAAAATACATTCTACGCAGCAATTATCTTGAAGAAATAAAACGTTCAAGAAAGTCTCCATTGGAAGAGATATCATACATATCAACTTCAATTTTCACTTGTCAAAGAATGTAGGGAAATATATAACATTAAAACAATGCAGTTGTTATTTTAATATGGTGGGAGGTGGATTTGGAAGTCTCTTGGATCTGATAGCACATTTGAGTCTCAATAATTTCTTCTTGATAGACAGATATGAGGGTGTAGGGAATGGGATGAATCCTCTGACCTTGAGATTTGCTCCTCTTGTTTACTGACTATTTTGTCCCAAAGAAGCAAAGCATGAAGCGGGAAGAAAAACACTGATTCCTATCCTCCCCACCTTTTTTGTATAATAAATAACAAATCTAAGTTTGGTTTTGCAACAATCAAAAGTCATTGAGGACACTGCGTTTTTTTTCAAGAGGAGTGAGAAGTGAATGCTTCTTGAAGTGGCTTCATAAATCCACAGGCTTTTTTTTTTTTTTTTTTTTAACTCTGTTGAAGGTGTTAAAATGTCAAGAATATTATACCACTGATTACCACTGCTGCCTACACACCGTGTAAGCCAAAATCTCAAGGTAATTGAAAAAGACTCCTCTGTGGCTGGCAGAGGACTTTCCACAATATTCCCCAGAACTGTATGACACCTTTCAGGTCCTAATGTGTAAACGACCTATGTTTGTTTATTTTAAAGAGAGCCATTAGTAGCAGAGCGCTGCTTGTAGTCAATAGCAACCAGAAAAGGAATTTCAAGCCCAAATCTTTCTGGAGATGAGTCAGCTCTGAATTCTGGAGTTTTCTTTCATCCAGCGAGTCTCTTGATTATAGTTCCATAATTCTTGCCTAATAGTCTGCCACAATATTTTATTATTAATCCACAGGTTTACGTCATCAGAAATTATGTTAGACGGGAACTTTTGTTGGAAATAGTTCATTATAATTCTTATTGCCCCTTCATTAACCAGGAACAGCCACTTATTAATTAGGAATAAAAATCACGACTCGAAGAAGCATTAAACTTTGTGGCAAGCAGATAATGTATAGATTTATACCAGGTTCGAAAACACTGGGAACATTCTTCACTTGAAACTCTGAAAAAGTCAGTGTCCGAGATACATCTTTGGAATATTAAACCCACAAAGTCGCTCCTGGCAAACTAATACACACAAAAATGAAATGCCTCTTTATCCTTTAGCATCTCTCCATCAAATTCATTATTCACGTCTCCTTCATGCAGGCTCCGCGCTTTACCTTCAAACTCTTCTTTAAACTGCTTCGGAAGGAAAGCCGGGGCGTCAGACCCGTTGCACTCTGACTCCATACGCGCGGTGTGTGAGTAGCTTTGCGCACAAACGCTATTTATTTAGCAGGAGGGTGTTGCGGTCCTCCGGCTCCAAAGGGCAGTTTTGATCGATCCATCACCCCCTAAAACCGACCGTCCCCCTCTGCTTCCTACAGAGTCGGCTCAAACCGAATCCAAAGCCGGTTCATCCCTGAAATACAGATGTGCGCCCAATAGCTATTGGTCCTCAGATCCTGGGCTCGGCAACGCTCACCTTCAAATGATCTGGATCGATTTCTGAGCCGTGAGTAGCACTGCTAGAGCTCCTATCTACACAAGTTGGATCTTTTGCACCGAATCATCCTTTTGTTCCACTTTCGAGCCTTGGCAAATCCACGTTCGGTGTTGAGGTACTGTCTTCCGGACAAATTCTATCCGCTTTCAACTTGAAGAAATCAAGAGCCAATCAAGAGCCCCTGGTTCCAAGAGCTACCTGGAGGCGGACCTTGGCGGAATGTTGCGTCCAGCGCGGGAGAAAGGGAACCGCGCGCTTTCCCAAGCGGCTCAACTTTATGTTTTCTTTCCACAGGTCCCAAGGTGTAGAGATTTGCGAAACCTGGGAGTGAAAACACCTGCAGCAGTCCACAGCCTGGCCAGTACTTGGGAAGGTAGAGTAACGCTCTGCAGGTGTAGCGACCTCGGAATGCACAAAGGCTAACCAGTTAAAAAAAAGAGAAAAGTTTACTTTCGGCGAGCAATTCCAGCAGCCCAGTCCGGGTAAGACAAACTCCTGCGGGGAGGCTCCTTCCTGGGGAGCTGTGAAGGAGCTGGGGGAGCTTCTGACAGCGAAGTCTTTCCGGCGTGGGGCTCCCCAGCTACGGGCACCCCGGGGTCCCTCCCGGCTGTGTTGGGAAGAAAAAGAAGTTGGGACTGGAGCTAGTCAGAGACCTGGGAAGCAACTCCGGGTACAAAACCTTGGAAATGGCTGCTGAAGGGGCTGGGTCTCCAAACTCCTAATCCCTCCCCTTTCTCCAGCTGAGCCTTTCACCTGCTACCGTCCAGTTTACAATATAAGCGTAGATCCTAATTTAGCCCAGGTTCAAAAGCTAGGCGTCACGAATCCCCACGAAGTTCCTTCCAAAAAGATCTATGAGGGCTTCAGGAGCTCTTAGGGGAAATGTTACGTGAGGCAGTGGGCAGGAAAGGGGGGATTAGAAGGGACTGTATCCAGAAAACGATGTCTAGGCTCCTCTATTCTAAGGACCTCGGGGAGCCTCACGGCTCCCTTGCTAGCGGCTGCAGCCACTTCTGCGTCCCGCGTTAGAAGGGGCGGAGGTGGCCCTGGAGGGTGAAGATGGGGACGGCCTTAATCTTTAGGCCGGCCACCTCGAACTGGGTGCTGGGAGAGTAACTGGCCTCAAGGAAAGAACCAGGGGGCCGAGATGCCAGAGAGGGCAGGGGCCCACGAGGTGGCCGAAAGGACTTGAGGGCGTGCAGGGGGAAACTGCCTGCCTGCAGCAATCCGCTAACTAGTGAGGAGCGATTGGGTTTTCCCGTCAGCTGCATCCTTGGAACAGCTGCCCCTCCTTGCATCTCTGGACTTCTCGCTCGCCAGTGGCCTGGGGCCGCGGGCGCAGGGCCGGGCGTGCATCTGTGGTTGCGCGCGCGCGCGCGGGGGGGCCGTGTGTGTGTGTGTGTGTGTGTGTGTGCGCGCGCGCGCGCTGCCCGCGCGCCGATCCGGGCCGCCGGGACGCAGCCGCCTGCCGCCCGCCTGGTTGGTGTCCCTCCTCCTCGGAGCCGCCTCCTCGCAGCCTCCCCGCCGGGCACTCGCCGCCCGCCGCCCGCCCAGCCCAGCACGGCCGCCGCCGCCTCCCCGCAAAGTTTCCTCAGAGCCAACACCTTCTCGAAGGGCTGCCCGCGGAGGTGGGTTTCTGACGCTGTGCCTTGGAGTGGCTCTTCTTACAGCACCCTCCGCGGAGTCCCCACCTGATCCGAGCAGAGACTGAATTTTCCAAATGAAGGGGAGAAGAGGTGGCGGCGGGTGGTTACCAGCCGGAGAAAGAGAGACGAGCGGCCACAACTGAGAATATCCTCTTCTTTCCGGCCAGATGCCGGGAAGCGACTGGTCGGCCTGTGGGGTTAAAGAAGGAAATTAAACAGAAAGCCAAGTTGACCTAGGAGGGCCTGGGGGGCTTCCGGATGCCGGGAAGGTTGTCCCGGTCTCAGTCTCCACAGGCGTGAAGATTTAGAGGCGCCTCCAGTGCAAGGGCTTTTACCACCCCCCACCCCCCCATCCCTCTGCAAGGAGAAGCCGGCCCCGATGAGGAGGGGGAGTCAAGGAAAAGCCTCTGGACTTGTGTGCGTCGCATTCTTGGCTTTGGATTTTAAGGGCACGAAAGAGAAGTAACCGTGTCTCAAGGTAAGAGGCTGCAAAACCGCTGCTTGAATTGCCAGGAAAAAAAAAAAAGAAAATTAAAATAGATGTTGGGGCTGGGGTGGGGTGGGTCAGACCAAGTTGGGATGCTCTCTCCCGGCGTCGCCACTCGGTTGCCCAGCCCGCGCGAATGGCTTGGGGCGGGCAAGTCAGGGAGTCGCCGGTGCCGCCCGTGCCCAGGTGGGAGGCAGCCGGGCGAAGGGAGTGTCCTGACTTTACACTCTGTGGAACGCACTGGAAAGAGGTGTCGCACCGGGGCGTCTGTCCAGGTTGATTTACAGCGTGTGTGTGTTTCTGGCGAGTTCCCCCCTCCTCCCCCGCCATGGGCAAGTGAGACCCACCCCCTCGTTGCCGTAGCGCGCTGTGGGCACGGGCGAACGCTGCTAGGACGCGGTGGCAGGTGAGCCTGACGCAGGTGGGCAGGTGCGTGCGGCGGCGGCGGCGGCGGCATCCGGCCGGCTGATTGCGGGACGCGCAAAGCCCCCGCCGCCGGCTGGCTGGCTGGCTTGCTCGCGGCGGTCGGCGTCGGAGTCCGGGCGCCGCCGGGCTGCTGCGCTTCCCTTCGCCTCCGCTAGAGGCTCCCAGCGGGCGCCGCGGCGCGGGTGGGTGTGGGGGCGCCGGGAGGCGGAGGGGCGAGCGCGCGGAGCCAGCGTGCCCGCGGGGTGGCGGAGCGGGCGCGGCGGGGGCAGGCGAGCCGGGCCGGGGCGGGGGACGCGAGCAGGAGTCCCGGCGCGCATCCTGGCTGCGCGCAGAGCTGCGGGGACGCGGGTCCGAGTCCGGGCTGAGCTCCGGAGAGCTGTGCCCCGAGGCGGAGCCACTTCGGGGAGGCGACCCTGACCCGCGCCCTGAGGGCAGTCCCGGGAGGTGAGTCCTCGTTCTCCACTCTCCTTTCGCCCCCGGGTTCTCTGTAGATTCTGTCACATACCCAAGATGGGAGGGAGTGGAGGGTGCGGGTCTGTGCGGTTCGTGTCTAAAGGTGCCTTTCAGTCTTCCTCCGTGGAGCTCCGCGGGAGGTATATTCGAACTAATTCCTAATTTTGCCCGCCTCCCCTAAATATTTCACTGCTTTAAGGGAAGTTTTCTGCAGAGACTGCAGGTGGCTGGTCTCTGGGCCGGGCTGCTCCGAGGTGAGCTAGGGGACCCGCCGTGTTCCCCTGAGCCGCAGTGGACTGGAGTGCGCGCCTGGAGGCGTGGGGTGTGGTGGAGAAAGGAGTACCACACCCTCTTCTTTTCCTCCCCTTTCCTTTTCACCTGATGGTGAAATCTCACCATCTAGCATTGTACTGATTTCTTTTCCCAAGAGATTGGCTGTGAGAACAGAGCAAAGCTGCTGATAGACTTGGAGAGGGAGAGATACAAGGATGAGGAGGAAGTCAGGGCCAGAACATCAGGAGAGGAAGGAGGGTGAAGTTAAGCATGTGTATATGAGGTGGGTTGGGGGGGGGGTGATGCTGAGAAATGGCCTTGAAGTTAAGATTATTTGGTGAAGTCTGATTCATTTCACACTGTCTTTGACAAAATCCTTGCCTAAGCCACTAACAAATCATTTCAACTAGCTACTGCCTTGGGTACGGTGGGCGCTGAATATATTTGATGATTGTGTCTAAGCTAAACGAAAAAAAAGAAGAAGAAGAAGAAGAGTGGGTATTGTGTGTGCTTGGCATGATTACACCATGTCTGTCAGGCAGCTGGCTATGTATGTATTTTTCATTGTGCTGTTTTGTGTTCATGCATACCATATGTGGTCATTTTACACTCAGCTGTGCAATTTCAGAGTCCTCTAAAGGTGGCTCTTAACAAACCCGACTTGTGATATTAAATCTCTTGAAGAATAGTCCTGAAGGAAGACAAAAAATATGATGGGGCATAGAATATTTATTATTCTAGGAATGCTAAATAAAAGCAGAAATGCAGCATTTATGAAATACTGGGCCACTTACTGAAAGAGTGAGCAATATTTTTCAAAAATGAGGAGCAGTGGTTAACATTTAAAAGAAGGAGAATGTTCTTCAGTGTACTATCATCATCCAGTAATGTGCATTACTTCCAAAACAGTTAGAGTGTGAGGCAGGAAAAATGAAGAACTTCCTGCTGAAAATGTTTTGTGAGATGCTGTCAGGTATTTTATCTTAAGAATTTAAGTGAAGTGGGTTGCCTATTGATGGTAACTGAAGTAGTTTGGTTGCTATTTGTGTAGTGCATCTATTCTTTTTTATTAAGGTAAATATATAAGTTAATATTATATAAGTGTAATTTAGTGAAAGTGGAACAGGCCAATTTACTCATGTTTTTCATTCCAGAATAACACACAGCATGATCTCAAGGAAGATTTATATAAAGTTTGTCATTCATGTATTACATGGGTAGAGCTGTGTGTAGAAGGCAAGAATAAATATCTTGCTGAAATCTCAAAAAAGGACGGTTTATGTTCTTAAAATATGGTGTTAGAAATTTTAGTATGTGTCAAAATAATTACTCATCTAAATATAGTTATCTGCATGTTTAGACACAAATTATTCATTTGTTGAATTGAATTAATGAGGACATACACATAAGAGCTCAATTTTCTTTCTGAAACCTCTGAAACCAGAGGAAGACCTGCTAGCATTAAGAATCTGTGTATGTGATACACAAAAAATAATGTATTTCTTGACAATTAATTAAATCAAACTAGTGAGGCTGGTTTGTAACCTCAAATTCAGTTTTAGAACTCCATCTCTGAAGATTTTTCTCTTATAAATGTGACTTTAAGAGAACATTGAAATGTTCCTGGAATGCTATGGGCCTGAAAACTGAGTCCTCTGAAACTTCCTGTCAAGAATGAGAAGTGATGGGATGTTGTCACAAATTACTTGGCTTGATGCTTCAGTTAAAAACTGATTATTATCTGGCTCTGGTTGTCATTATGGTTGATTTCATTTGGTCTCTATAGATATTCTGTGAAAGGACTCTAGGTGGAAATGTTTTCCTGTAGTACAAGGATTGGAGGTCAGTATATGCAAAAAGGCTTGTCAGTTACTGATTCTCCAATTTGGTTGCATTTTTATAAGACAGGGTCCGAGATTGAAAAGAAAAATCTGTTTTCTTAATTTTCATGAATATTTCCATATTTGTCATAGCCCTCAACTTCTGGGGGCTCCTTTTATAATTTTGATGAGGAAATATGTCACCAAGCCCCTTCCCTTTATGGTTTAGAGGCTCTTTTGTTGTTAGGAACTTTAAGAACTGTTTAATCATGAAAGATCATATTTCCTGAAAGAAAATCAATGGCGCTTAAAAATATGTTTGATAAGGAAATGAAGGAATAGGAGAGACAGGATGAATATTAGTCAAAAGGTTTACTCATCTAACTGCATGTATCTCTGATTTCTTTTTTCAGCAACCATTTTTGTTATGTTTTTAAAAGAATCTTTTGCTATTATTCCCTCCCTCTCCCCCCCCCCCCTTCTTCCTTTCCTCCTCCTCTCCTTCCTTCCCTCCTTGCTTTCATTATTTCATCCTCTCTCTCCTTTGGTTAAAATATTTCCTTCAGAAAGAAATCCATACCAATTGGTAGTTATTTTACAGTTATCAGTCCATACTTTATTTTTAAGTGGGAGGTAGTCTTAAAATATTTATTGTTACATTTATTTAAAAATTTTTTTTTCATGGAAGAAACCCACTTGAATGTGGGTTGATTCTTGAGGGAGTACAAATCATCAGTTGATCATCATCTCTTATGTCTGATTGCAACTCCACTGGCTTCTGTTTCTGGGAAGCATCCAAGCTTGGAGAGTTGTCACTGGAAATAGATGGACTACCTTGAAATATGGTGCATTTGTGCTTTGAGTGACTTATTTCCATGTAGTTAATACTCTCTCCATGTGCATAATGGCCAACGTAATCAAGTCTGAAATATTCACATTAAGCAAATAGTTGAGCCACACTTGTTAGTGTATACGTGTTCAGAAATTAGTAATCCAAACAATAAAGTCCTACTGTATACCACAGGGAACTATATTCAATATCCTGTGATAAACCATAATGGAAAAGAATATTTATATATCAATTACATATATATGTGTGTATATATATATACACATTACAGCAGAAATTAACACAACATTGTAAATCAACTGTATGTCAAAAAAAAAAAAAAGAAATTAGTAGTCCATTTCAGGAAAGCCTTAACTCCATCTAAGTTTTTAGTAAATGTAACTATTTTTATTTAAGTGTCACTCAACAAATACAATTGCTAAATGGTTCTTAAATGTCCTCAGAGAGAAAATCTAGTGTCCAGAAATCTCCCAAGAGAAACTAATTCAGTGCCACCGGCAGGCATCATGAATATGAAGAAGCACTGGACTTGGCATCAGAAGACTTGAATTCTGCTTCTGTTTCTTATGACTAATGATGTCACTTTTGAAAAGCTCTCATTTCTCTAAGGCTCAGTGTTGAATTCAGTAAAATGGGGAAATTTAATATCACCCACTCTACTCTTGCATTTAAAATTTGACTACATGTAGGTTTAAGCTTTGGAAAAAAGAAAAACAAAACTTTTAGGTGCCAAATAAATGTGAGGCATTGTAACACTTGATATGGATGTAAATGAAATAGTATATTTAAAGAATACCTGTAAAACTTCCATAATGAAGCATAGATTTTGATATGCCTTTGATGAGAAGATTTTTTTCTGGAGGACCTATTAACAAGTGTTATGAAAGTAAAAATTAGATTGATATGTACATATGAGAGATGACTTTCTCAAAGTTATCATTAATATGGCACAAACTGTGTGATGCACACTGTGTGAGACATTAAAGTATATGGGCATTTGAAATACTTAATGTTTGTAAAGAGTTGTGATGGTGAAGAAGAGGAAAAAGGAAAGAAGAGTAAAATATTTTTGAATAGTAAAGTTTATTTTATTTTATTTTTTTGTGCACTGGCATAGTTGCTCCGTGGCATGTGGGATCTTCCTGGAGCAGGGATCGAACCCGTGTCCTCTGCATTGGCAGGTGAATTCTTAACCACTGCACCACCTAGGAAGCCCAATAGTAAAGTTTAAATGGAGTCCCTTTTTTTTTTTTAGCATTCTATATTTCTAAATTTGTCTTCTTGTGTATAATTAATATGACATAAGTAGCGATTGCCTTTGATTTCATTAGGTCAGTTACCCACTTTCTGTGAACCCAACTGTCAGGTCAGTTACCCAGTTTCTGTGAACACTTTAAAAATATTTAGCTTTTGAAATGTTAATTCAGTGGTTTAATTTGTGAAGCGGGACACCAAACTAATAGAATATCTTAATTTCTACAATGGATTTTGCCCAGAAATGCTGGTAGTCCATTTGTCCTATTTTATTTTAGTGATTTAAATGCTAATTATATTATTTATAGGTTATTTTCATCAGGTGAATTAGTAAGGAAGTAGGTTGTAGATATTAAATGACTCATTGATTTGAATAAAAATTTAAAAGCCCCATTGAAATAATTATGTGCCCTTTTGATAAAATATGAGGCATGCTAGGATTTGAGACCTGAATAAATTTTGTGGCTTTTCTAAATGTATTCACTAGTTAATGTTAAGAACAGCCCGTCTTTCCTAGTCATAAGGATAAGTCAGATACCATTTCCTTCCTTTGAATTTGTGTCATTGTCAATATAAACTATGAATGTATTTCTCTAATAATATTAGTAAGTCTAAATGCAAACCTAGGAACCTAGACTTGGAAACAGATTATTTTTTGCAGATATAATAGAACATAACATCAAATTGTCTATAAAGGGAGAATTATTGTCTTTACAAAAGTTATAACCAAATCTTAGTGTAACAGAAATAAATGCAAAAATCTAAGATTCCTAGCACATTTCAATTTCTAGGTGTAGCACTAGAGAGTTTTTGAAATGGATTCTAAATTGGACTGTTCAAGAGGATTTTGTGTCTTCATACAATCTCATTCTATTATAATGTAACTATGGTTAGCTGCAAGGTATCTGTCTAGTAGCCAACATGACGGGAAATAATTAGCATAAAAACTGTATTGCTCCTGGTGTGCCACGGGAGCCAACAACAGTGCCTTGTGATAAATGTTGATTTTGAAACACTGGGCTTCATTTGTCAAAGGGAAAGAACCTTTATCTACTCAATTCTTTTTTACTAGACTTTTCTATAATAATATATATTTTATATATATGATTTTTATCATATATTATGTATATATTTATCCTAGTATATGAAATACATATTTTGTGCATATACACATATATACTTTATGCACTATATTTATACTTTATATATACTATACTTAATATATACACTATATATATGTATTCTATACTATCAATCCATTTATATCTATAAATAAAGACTGCTAAAAGCAGTCCTTAGTCCATGTGAAGATATATCCTTGACTGTCACCCATTGGTTAAGCATAAGATTATGGATTGCAAATGGTTTCTCTTTAAGATTTGCCTTCAATTTTCTTTGTAGGTAAATGCAAAAACCCTAGCTTTGATCTCAATTATTTAAATTCATATGAATTAACACTCAAATATTTACTGATGTTAAAGTGATTTTCGGTATGATAGGATATGATAACGAATGTGAATAGGTCCTTGTTCTTAATAATCTTGTGATCATGTTAGAGAAGGCAAAAGTGGGTGATAAGCTAACAAAAAAAAGAATAGTCTATCAACTCATTCAGAAATTCTTGTTATATACCTATTGTTCACAAGACTATACAAAATAACAATGCTAGAGTGTGTCACCAGGCACTTCAGAATAGGGTGAAGTGAGAGTGGCCTGGGAAGAATTCGTAAAAGGGGATTAAATTGGTCTAAGTGGAATATAAATGAGCAATAAATATATAATGTCACTAATAATCAAAGCAATGCAAATTAATTCAAGAGTGAGATAGTCTTGCTGATGAGTTGGGACAAAGATGAAGCACTGATAGATTCCATTTGTTGGTAATGGAGTGGGGAAACAGAGACTCATCCTGGTTTACCAATCTGGAGTGAAATTTAAATAATTATTATTTAAATACCTATTACATTGTAAATGTTCATAATAGTTAACCTTGAAGTTCCTCTTCTAGGAATTTTTCCTCAGAAATGCTGCCCTCAGTCTGCAAAGGTGTGTTATGTATGTCAAGAAAAGTATAACCTGAATGCCTTCAAATCTTTTAAAGAAATTGTATTTATAGTTAAAATCTTTCTGTGCCAAATCGTTTGGTGAAAGGATAAACAAAATGAGCTCTATCCATACCATACAATAATATTTAAAAAAGAAAAGGAATGAGATACTGATATATGCTACAATAGTGATAAAACCTCAGAAACATTATGTTGAATGAAAGAAGCCAGGCACGAGAGACCACATATATGCTTCTGTTTATATAAAATGTCTAGAAAAGCAGATCTGTGGAATTCAAAAGTGTATTGGTGTCTTCCTGGCCCTGGAGGTGGGGGGATGGTAAGTGACTGCAGGTAGGCACAATGTACCTTATGGGGTGATGCAGCTGTTCCATAATTGGATTGTGGTGATGGTTGTACAAATCTGTAAATTTGCTAAAAATCATTGAATTGTTCACATAAAATGAGTACCTTTAATGGTATATGAAATGTATCCCAATACAGCTATTAAAAAATACCTGTAATTCAAGACAAAACAATACCCCAGAGTCTTTTAACAAAGTAAACCTCAGCCACAGATGATCTCACTAATAAAATCTTCTGAACATTTAAGGAAGGAGTAATATTAATTCTACACAATCTTTTCCATTAAATTGTAGAAGAGGGAACACTTCCCAACTTACTCTGAGATAAGCATTACACTGATCCCAATATCATGAAAAGACATTATAAAAAAGGAAAACTACAGACCAATATCCTTCATGAACATAAATGTAAAGAATATTAACAAAATTTAGCAAATATAAATCAGTTTATGAGAAAATAATGCATATGACTGAGTTGGGTTCATCCCAGAAATGCAATGTTGGTTTAACATTGGAAAATCAATTAGTGTAGTATACCATATTAACAGAGTACAAAAGGAAACACAAAATTATATTGTCATCTCAGTGTATACCGCAAAAAGTTTTTGACAAAATCCAACACTTATTCTTGATGAAATTTCCTAGCAAATATTCTAGGAATATAAGGAGTCTTCAGCTTGATGTAGAGCATCTGCAATATGCCTATGGCTGATTTGATGCTTAATGGTGAAAGACCAAATGCTTTTCTACTAATCTTGAAAGCAAGGCAAGAATGTCTGCTCTCATTTCTACTCAACATTATAATAGAAATTCCAGGCAACAAAGTAAGGCAAGAAAAGGACTCCAAAAGGTGGACAGATTGTAAAGGAAGAAACAAAACTGTCTAAAGGCATATCTGTTGAAGAATTGAAAAAACATCCAAATATCCCAGAGGAGTATAGTTACATAAGCTTTGAAATACTCATACAATGAATTCTACGTTGTTTGTTTAGTAAGGAAGGTAGATGGGATGTTGCAGTTCTTTAAATATCATCATGGTAGGATCTTCAAGACACATTGTTAAGGAGAAAATGTGGTTGTAGAACAATACTTAGTCTGTGGTAGATTGATTGATTCATCCAACAGGTACTATTTATATATACCTCCTTTGTTTTAAGCACTGGGGTAGGCCCTGGGTAATATATTGTCTGTAGGAAGGGGACCAATATAATCTTGCCTTTGAGAGACTTGCAGGTTAATATGGGAAATAACATATAAGCAAGAGTAAAAATCTAAATATCTGATGAGAATTTGTGTTATATGCATTTAGAAACTAAGAAGAATGTCATGGTTTACACATGAGGGATAGAGGAGGGACAGGAAAATTTCTTCAAGATGTGTCTGGTACATAGTGAGCGCTCAGTAGAGAACGTTTTTAATAGTAGACTAATCCATACCATTCTTCTTTCCTACCTCACTTTATTTCCTTTCACATCCAAGAACTCATCTATCCATCGTCCAAAGAATACATACTTCACTAGCACGGTAATTTCCCCGGTATCGTTACATTCTTTTCTCTCCTGGAATAATACCCGTATCCTCAGCAGCATTTGTTGAGCATGAACACATGCATCATCCTAAGTGCTGGGAATTCATTGTTGCTTAAGGCATATCCTTATTCATTTCTTTAATCTAATTGAAGCCCTTTTCTTCATATGTAGTTTTAAATACTTCTTCATTTTTTTCCTGATTATAGAAGTAAAACATTCATATCATAAAAACATCGAATGTTACAGAAGTACATAATTTCAAAGTGAAAGAGCTTCCTGGTGCTCCATTTCACTCAGGGTTTTGACAAAGTAGGGAGCCTCTTTGCATAAGAAATGAGAGAAGAGTGAGACTAAGTGCTGTGTGGGTAAGAGGCAAGAGGATTAAGTGGTCAGGGACCAGAATAAGCTTGAGGACATAGATGCCAAATGGGAATCTTTCAGGTACAATGTTGTACAGTTAACTCTTGAACAGCACTTTATTTAAACTGCATTGCTTCACTTATATGCAGATATTCTTCAATAGTAAACACTGTAGTTCTGTACCATCCAAGGTTGGTTGAACCCGCATCCGTGCATGCAGAACCAAGGATACCGAGGATCCATGGATATGGTGGAACTGCCGCTAAGGAGGGCTAACTGTAAGCTGTATAGGATATTCAACTGCACAGAGGATAGGTGCCCTCAACCCCCTGGTTGTTGAAGGATCAACTGTACTTTTTATAGCGGTCCTGCTTCTAATAATCTTAAAATCTTCAGCAAAGTCACACAAGTTTTAGTAACTTGACTGCGATTGGATTCCTGGTAACGGCTGATGACAGAGCTTATTTTTGTGTCAAAATTGGGGCAGCAATGCAAATAAGCCACCATGTGTGGACAAGAGAGTACTAGCAGATATATGTATCGCAGATGCTCCTCCCTTGGACTTTTCCGTGACTGGTTTTAACAGTATAGTCCATTTATTCATGTCTCGGATATATGCCTTCCAATACATCCCTTCCAAGTAGTTGTTTACCATATCCTTAAGCACTGGAGCCATAGCAGATTATCTTGTGTCTCTGTACTTGGCTTTCATTGATATTTTTCATTGCTTTTCATAAAAACTCGTTTTACTTAACTAAATTAGATTGATGGCGCTCCATTGCCCTTTTTTCTTGAAGAACTTTTTAATTGAGATTACTGGAGTACATTCTAGAATATACGCATATATTAGTGATCTTAGTTTTGTAGATGCCAAAATTAGGAAGGAAGTATTTGTGGTTGGGTCTGTATTCAGGAGTCTCACAGGGTACTATATATACTTTCAATAAAATGTAGTATATCTTTGGCAGAGAAACAATGTAAAATCACCATAAAAATGAAGTGTATTTTGTCAGTCATTATGCTTGAAAATATGTATGAACAAGATTGATGAAATTAATGTGAAATATGAAATGAAATGTATTCTGCCTGTCTTTGTAGATGCTTAATGTAGCCTAGAAGAATACTTAAGTCTGGGTGACTGTTGAGAAGAGATAGATTGACTGTCCTATTGAGTATGGAGCTTCTGCTCCTGTTTGTCCATCTATGGGAGTACCTAGTGTGAATTTTGTGGAGGGATTCAGGGAACAAAGATAAAAGCATTACTATCTGGCTCAGTAAAGAAGATTCAATGATTATGTTAATGTAAAGTTCAAGGGAGGATGTGTAGTTTGATTCAATAGAAAGTAATGATGCAAAATTACAGCTACGGAATATGGATGATAATCAGATGTTTTGTCACTACTAATGGTAAAAACTTTGGAGAAGTTATTTGCATTTGGGAGGTGCTCATAATCCATCCTTCCATTTAGCTATCCTTGTGGGAGAGGAAAGAGTATCTAGATATCAAGTGTACTAATCGCTTTATAAGAATAAAGTGCTAATGAATTTAATTAATAATTCATACTAAGTTTTGAGATGTTGGAAACAGTATTTAAAAGTAAAATAATATAGTACTTACTGATAAAATCATTCCATTTTTTACATATCTGCATGCCATTGCACATTGGGATCCCTCCAATTGAAATAGCCTTTTCGAGATTATCTGCACAAACTCCTATTCATCCTTTAAAGCTAACCTCATATCTTATTCTCAATAAACCATTCCAGAAGTCCAGGACAAAATGTAATATCTAAACTTTTGCAAACTTATGTTATTATAGGTATTTTTAAAATATATTATTACTTTTGTTCACTGCCTAGTATGTGTTTTTAAATCATGTCGCCCTCCAGGGTAAACATTATATTTGTCACTGTTTTTTAAAAATAATCTAGAATATAGTCAGTTCTTATAAAATGTTTTTGGAATGGATTGAAACGTGATTTTTATACTTAGAAAGTTTTAATATATCCAAAACCATCATAAAGGAGATAGTATGCAGTAATTAAAAGTTTAAAAGATTTGGTTTCAGATTCTGACTCTGCCATTGACTGCTAATTAGTGCATCTCAAGCAATCTGTTAATCTCATGAAATGTTAGTTTCCTAAGGTAAAATAGGTGTAATAACACTTTTCTGCCCTTTACATCTTACGTGTAGTTTATGATGATAGAATAGATAAGGAGTGAAAATAAACTTGTATACTCAGTACCTATATAAGTGAAGTCATTCCTGTATTAAATGTATATTTAAAAGCCACTGATAAAATAATTTCAAATGCATTAATGTGTATTACCTTTATGTAAAAGATGGAGGTTTTGTACAGAAAAGCAAAAACAGACTAATCAATTTGAAATTCATTTCTTTCTACTGGATTTTTATTGTCCTTATGATATAATTTCTTCAAAGTTTCACATCAAATGAATTTTATTTTATAGATTATGAAACAGGGATAACAATACAGATCAGATAATTGCAGTTTAAAACCTAGTTATAGATGGAACAGTTGATAACTTGCATATAATCATTTAGACTTGGATTAAAGATTGTTGAGCAACTCATTTGCCTCCAAATAAGTGCTGATTTTTATGCTCTCTTCAAATTACAGCCAGTTTGCCTAGAATAATCACTATTTTACTTTTTCATTTTGAATATTTGACTTCTTCAAACACTTGTATCCTATTTTCTCCTATTTTGTTATGTGATACCCTCTAGATCACTGACAGAGAGAAATTCAAAGAGCAAATAGTTACTGATTTAATGGTAGTTGCTTCTGGGAGATCCACTATTAACATGTTCTGATAATATAAGGGGTTATCACTCTGTGCCTAAATCTGGTTTGTTGGAAATAAATTATGTTTTTCGTCTCTGCCCAGCATTCCTACTTGGCCAATGTTACAGAGTCTAATCAGATTTTCTGCCATTCATTTTGCTGTGATGGAGCGTTTTCCTAGGTGTTTTTGACTGAAATCAGATTCTCACAGCATTTTTATCTTTAATTTTGGTTTCATATATCTGGGAAAAACTCCAGGGTAGTTTAGCCTGATTTCAAACTTTTTTTCCATTTCTGTAATAGCTTTTTATCTTAATGCTTCTGAGATTCTCTTGGTTATATGTGGTATTTTCCCTCTGATTTTCAAAAAGTATTTGGATAGTTTTGTTTTTATTTGGATTCACTTTGCAGTTTTTTTCTCTTTCTTTCTGAATTCACTATTTACTGAAGCTGCATCCACCCAACACAAACATTTTTTTTTCATATGTGTGTTTCTTATTTAAGCAGATATTTATCTCCTTTGTCTCTACTATTCTCCACATTCAAACCTACTTGGTGGGGCTAATCCTTTTCTTGCTCATAAATAAGATCTCAGATAGGTTTCATATCTTATTTACTTACTATTAGAAAAGAAAAAGATCTGTGACTGCATCTAATGACTTGAATAGTCTCATTTGTATTATATTCCATTCATTTAATAAGGAAGTCCTAAATTCATTTAGTAATATAGTTTTCCCTTACCTTAGTCTGGCCAGCTTGATGCTGGCCTCTTGTCATGGGGAATGAATGGAAGTTGGAAAGCCTCTCCTGTGTTTCTTCAAATTGACTCCCATGCTTTTTGCCCTTTTCAAGTAATCTGGCTCCTCTAGGGTTGAATTTCAAAAGTAGAAGAGGTAAAGGTGAGGTCTGATTTGACTGACGTGAATGTGACCTTGGATAAACATCCTCTGGACTTAGTGGTTGCTTTGTTCTAGCTTACGATGGTATGGTAGACACTCATGTTGCTCATCAAAGATTTCTGTGCCTCCTAAGCACATGGAAGGATTGAACTTTCTCACTTTCCATGATTGGTTGAGGCCATATGATCAGTTCTGAGCAAGAATGGATGAGCAGAAGTGACAAGTGTCACTGACAGACTGAGCTGGTGTGAGAGTCTCCAGAGATCTTTCTTTTCCTTCTGACCCTGCAGTCACCAGCTTTAGAGATGGTAGCTGTTTCATCAGCCTGAATCATTGGAACTTCAATGAGAAGAGCCAGCCTCTGCCCACTGACACACAACAACCATGTTGCATGAGCAAGAAACTAATTTTTATGGTTTTAAGCTACTAAAATTATGGGGTTGTTTGTACAACAGCATAACTTAACCTATCTAAACAGGAGGATACGTGGCTTTCTCAGAGGTGCCTACTGGGACTATTTTGTTGTATTTGCTATGACACAGGAAATGCATTTCTTCTGGATAGATGCATAATATTTCTCAGCTAGTTCCTGGAAATCTGGAAATCCATTCCTTCCATTGAGACTACATCATCCTACTTTGCATTCTTCTGGGACAGGATTTAAAATGTCTTTAAGCAAGCTCTGGTGTTCTAGAAACATTAACACAATCTTGCCTCTCCCAGGGAAATTGTAGCTAACACCTCTCTCTGCCCTGCCATTTCAGGACCGTAGCTTTTCACTTTTTAATTCAATCTATGAATGGCTTAAAAATGTTAAACATAAATGATCGCTCTGGAACATACCTTACAACAGTGGTTTCAAAACAGCATGTTCTGAGATTCATATCAGACATTAATTGTTGTATTCCCTCTAGCATCAGTGTGTACATTTCAAGCTTTTGAAATTGTTTCCTTAAAACTTCATCAGCGTTTGAGGTGAGGAGATGGTGGTGGGATTTATAGCACATCAACAACTGAAAAAAAATTTCCTCTATCTAGTTTCCAAGCTTTTTGACCACATAAACTTCAAGAGATTTTGGCTCAGAAAACTGATTTTTGAGAGTTTTCTTTGCGAGTTCTAAATAGACAACCTGGCACTTTCATTAAAAATGTGAAGGTACTTGTCAGCCTTTGTTTGGTTCTTGGATTTTGGGTCTTAACTGAAATACACACAGAAAATGTCTCATTTAACTTAGAGAATGTCCCTAAGACCGTTGTTGTAGGGTATATCCCGGGAGATTATTAGAGCATAGTGTATGTCATTCAGTACTTTTTAAGCCAGTCATAAATTAAATTAAAAATACATTTACCTACAACTGCAGTCAAAGACTTTCTGAAGGAATCTCAAAATGATTTTTGGGAAGCTGTGGCGAGTTATTTTTTTTTGTTAAAATCAATATGATGCTGTGCATAAATAGTGTAAATTCACTAACTCTTATTAAAGCTATTCGATGTTTCTGCAAGTGTTGCTAAGTGGAATTTACTGATGAGAATTAAGCAAAATGTATTTATTCTTGCCATTTTAAGAGGGCTTTTACTAAAACTGAAGCTGTCAGTCATTGCACATTTATTCTAAAAGATGGCTCGGCTAAAACAGTTAGTGAATCAGTCTTTTAGACTGATTGCTTATGTTGTAAGTAATATGAAACACTCTGGGTTTGAGAAGGGAAAGACAGTGAAACTCCACAAAAGCATAATGCGTATAATACATTAACGGCATTATCCAGTGTTCACTTTACAATTTTAAATTTAAGGAAACCATGAAAGGAGATGCTGCATTTTGTTACCCTGAAATGGAACATTAAATCATTTTAGTGAGCAAACCTCAAATAAGCAGACATTCTAGTGTATAAGAACCATTATAACTCTGTATTACTATTTTATCTATTGTTATTATTATTAATATTATTATTTTCTTGTCTGATTCACAGTCCTTCATGTGACAAGGGATATTATTATATTTTAAATATCTAAGTCAAATTGATGAACAGAAGTAGAAAATTTCATACAAAATATTTTTGGACTGTTACCTCCTGTCTTTGGGGATGAAAGACGATTAATAGTTGATGAATTTGAGCAATTTAAGAAAGTAACATTTTCATAATTCTGGTTCACACTGGGTTATTGTACAGCTGATAATTATACAATTTTTAGTTACTGATTTCCAAAGAATGCTGACAATTTAAGCTATATGTTTCTGAGCACCAGATGTTTCTTTGCAATGTTTGTAGTGTGACATATTATGTACAGATGATTTAGTGTTAGAACTGGACATTGCCACCATCTGGTGGCCTTGTAAAATTTCATCGCTTCAGTCTACAGCTTAAGCTTCTGGCGCATCCATCAAAACAGCTTAAAGTGAGCTTAAATGGACTTGGAGGAAAAAAAAAAAAGAAAGGAAGGTAGGTAGGTAGGTTGGGCATTTGTATTGCCAGTTACAACTGAATATGCCTCATAGTGCCTGGTAGTGGCTTTGAGAGTAAATCACCCAACCTAGAATGATAATGAACAACTGTGAGGAAGGGTGCACTGTGATACTGGATGAACACATCTGTTGGTCCTCAGATATTTTCTACTACTCGTGACATCTTTCAAAGTCCTCTCTACCCCAGCCCAGAAAACTAGAGATTTGTTTTCTGCCATCTAGAAATTTATGTGCACACTATGCATTAGCCCTCAGTTACCCGTATGCATTTTTATAGCCTTTGCATTGCTTTTTAGTTAGTTAATCTGGGTTAATCTTTTATCTTAAATTAGACCATGGCCTTCTTTGAGGGCAAAGACATTGTAGATTTCTTTTGCATGTCTGAGTGCTAGCACACAAGTGTGTTCAATCTTCATTTAACACGTGAGGAAGGTTTTCTGTCAACATGGTGGCTTTTAGGAGGCTGAATGCCAGATGACATTTTCCTGATTGGCAGGAGTTTGTTACAAATGCTCTGAAAGTCCCAAGGAACTAATATAATTTGATAACTCAAAGTGATTTTGGGGAGGAGATTATGATCATTAAAGACAAAATAAATGGAACCACAATGTATTCTAAAGGTAAAAATGATCAACTACCAGTCTTTTTAAACTGAGTCTTCCCATCTAAACTGGAGCACATAGAAATGATTTCTGTAATTTTATCTTCTAAATTCTTCCAAGGGTGTTGGATAACTAGTACCATGCTAGATGCAGAGAAATTAACTTATTACATACAATGATTCCTTAGGGTATTAGAGTTTACCTGAGTCTGAATTATTGTTAAAGTAAGCATGTCTACATCCTCACAAGATACTCAAGTTATATTTATTTATGGCAGAGAGCTGCAAAGCAATGGATGCTCTCTTGAATATTTGCCATCTGTGACTGAATCTTGGTATATTTAGTACCATGCAAACCATCCAGATCAGATGTAGCTGTTTTGATAGTAATTTGAAATTTAATATGAATGAAATATTTTTTCATTTGAAACTTTATAAATCTTTGTCTTATTAATTCAAAATTTTCTAAACAGTTATTAAGCAAAGATTAGTACTTACTAATTAGTTAAATAATTCTGCTATTAATTTTCAAGGTTGTTTTGTTTTATAAGGAAGATTTTGATTTGTGTGCTTTCTCCTAACCTCCTCAGTTATTCGAGTCTGTGGTGTGATTGCCACAGTTAGAGCTGTTTGGGTGATAATCACGTTAATGTGGGCATAGACCTAGAGATCCAGTCATTTTTCTTTGAGTCCAAATGTGATCATTCAGTAAATAAAAATTCTGAATAATGTTTTCAACAATTACATATGTGCTGGAACAATTGAACATCCATAGCCAAAATATGAACCTTGAACTAAACCTAACATCTTATATAAAAGTTAACTCAAAATAGACAGTTGGTTTAAATGTAAAACAAAACTATATACCTTTTTGAGAAAAACATAGGAAAAAATCTTCAGATTTATGGTGGGGCAAAGAGTTCTTAGACTTAACACCAAAAATATGATCCATAAAAAAGAAAAATTGATAAATTGGACCTCATCAATATTAAAATCTTTTGCTCTGCAAAGGCTCATGTGAAGAAGATGAAAATGTGAATTACAGACTGGGAAAATATTTACAGACCGTATATTTGACAAAGGACTTGTGTCTAGAATATATAAAGAACTCTCAAAACTCAACAGTAAAAACACAAACACTGCAATTATTAAACTGAGCAAATGATGTAGAGACAATCACCAAGTATACACAGATGGCAAAAACACATATGAAAAGATGTTCGACATCTTCCGCCATTAGTGATATGAAAATTAAAAACTCAATGAGATATTGGTACACAACTATCAGACTGTATAAATAACATGAAATGCTGGCAAGGAGCCAGAGAAATTGGATCACTCATACTTTGCTGGAGGGAATGTAAAATAGTTTAGATACCCTGGAAGACAGTTTGGCATTTTCTTATAAAATAAACATGGCGTTAATATACCACCCAGAAATTGCATTCCTAGTCCTTTATCACAGAAAAATGAAAACATACATTCACAAAAGACTAGTACACAAACAGTCATCACAGGTTTATACATGGTAGCCCCAAACTGAAAATAATCAGATATTCTTCAGTAGGTGCCTAGTTAGACTGTGTTATCCGTACCATAGACTACAATACAGTAATGAAAAGGAGTGATCTGTTGTTATATGTAACAGTTTATATGAACCTCCAGGGAATTACCCTGAATAAAAGCCACCAATTCCAAAAGGTTACACACTGTATAGCTTCATTTGTAGAATATTTTCGAAATGAAAAAAATATGGAATTGGAAAACAGATTAGTGATTGCCGGGTTTGCGGGGGTGGTGGGAGTAGAGCTGAGTATGGTTATAAAAGGCAACACAAGGTTCCCTGTGGTATTGGAGCTGTTCTGTATGTGGATTGTAGTGGTGGACACGTGAACTTATTTATGGTATATAATTGTATGGAACTATATGTACACACGCATGCACAAATAAGTACAGGTAATACTGGGGAAGTTTAAATATTAACAGTAGATTGTTTCAGTGTCAATATCCTGGTAATGATACTGTAAAATTGTCATTTTACCAGATGTTACCATGGAGGAAATCTGGGTAAAGGACATGCAGATATACAGAATTGCTCAGGAGAGAGCTGACGTTTCAGGGGGGATACCCAAATCCTAATCTTCTGTGTTGCAAGATTAGCGGACTTCTTGCTACCTTGTGATCAGAGCAGATTTGGCGTGGGGATGTTGGTGTTGGGAATATTTGACCTTCATTGTTTGGACTCTAGAGACTGAAGGGACTGTTGCCTGATATTTCTGTGAAAAAGTCAAAGACCAAAGTCTGGCTGAAGCTGTCTGAGATAGCAGAGCAAAGAAAAAGCTGCACTGAAAGTAGGTTGCACTCCTTCTGTTGAGGGTGGGGAGGAGTCCCCACCGGTCCTGGTTCTGGTGGACTACAGAGGGCACTGGCTGTCTAATCTGAGTTAGTGCCAGGGGCAGAGACCCCAGGATGAGTCCGCACACTGGGGCACTGGGGACACACGAGAAGAATCGTGAAGCTTGTAGAGGCTCTGATACACTCTCGTTCACACTGAGTGTGGGCGGACTGAGTGAGGATAGAGGAGATGGGTGAGAGTAGAAAACTAGATTTGAGGTCAGTGGGTAAGCAGGTCATAGGGAAGTGAACTAGACTCTGAGAACCCAGAGAACCTGGAGGAAAGAGCAATTCAGAGGTAGTCAAAGTGTTCCAGGTCAGAGAAGTTAAAGTCCTAAACAGAGGCAATGGTAAAGGGACAAAAGAGAGATATCTTGGTGCATTTGTGTGTAAAGAATGTGGGGGAAGAAGGAGTCAGGTGATTCCAATTTATATAATACATAAAAAGGCAAGTCTATGTTAACATAGAGAGTGCCTTTATGACTGAAAGATACTCCCTCTTGACAGGTAAATGGCAAAAGCGACCATCCCTGGAAAGAAAATCACAAAGAGGTGTATCTTCCTCTAAGAGGCTCTAGAACCTGTTCGCCCTGCCACTGAGCACATAATCAGTCCTTACTCATCCCTGTAACCAGCATCCTTTGTGAAGTGAACAAACTGCAGAACTGGAGGCCAGTGCTCTGACTGCAGCCAGATAGAAGGAGTTTCTTAAAGCCCATGACCTTTTTTGGGTTTGTAGCAGAGGAGGCCTGTAAGGTGCAGAAGATCAAAGGAGCATCACATAGAAATGTTTTACCTCTGCTTAACTGATTTGAAACAAATTAACAATATATGGTCTCTATAATCCTCAAAGCAAAGAAGATATTTATGAGCTATTATATTACCAGCAAGTTGTTCTTCCCTCCAGCAATTTGAGAAAAATATATTAACATATTTATATACTTATATTTTCATCTAAATATATATTTCATATAAATATATATTTATATATTATATTTAATTTATAATAATTTAAATATAATTTATATTTTATATTTAATTTATAATTAATTTATAATAATTTAAATATAATTTATATTTAATTTATATTTATATTATATCATCATACATTTTCATATTTCATTAGAAAAATATTTTTCTTTTTGTATAAAAAGATCAGTTGTTTTTTTTCTATGTTATTTCTACTACATTTTGGGACCACCATTACATCTGTAGAAATGAATCTCCATTGTCACACATTTTTGACAGGAGGCGTATTATGGCCACAGACATTAGTTTCTGCCAAAATCCTCCAGTCAATAATGTGTTAATAATGGAGATTATTGAAAAAACATAAAAGTGAAGAGTACAAGTGCCGTTTTTAGCTTTCCAAAATGTCTCTTTTTGCAGAATACTTTTAGAACAATACAAAATTTATTTTACCATCTATCTTTAAATTTCCCTTCATATTTATTAGGTCAATAGGATTTTTATAAACTATAGAACCAGCCCTAAAACCATTGATAAATTAACTGGATGCAAATATGATAGGATATTTAATTCAAGTCATTAAGCTGAAACCCCGTAGCAGAATTCATGTTATAAATGAACTTGACAACCTTAATATAAATGCTGCTAGTGCAATATATAACATTGATCCTACAGTTGGAAAGAGGTTAGAGAGTGCAGGTAACTTCATCACAGATAGTATATTGGTAATTAAGACAAGAGAAGTGATCAATTCCCTACCGAACAGATGCCATAGAGTTTTGTATTTTTTTTTTTAATTTTTTTTTTGGGGGGGGTACACCAAGTTCAATCATCTG
This sequence comes from Hippopotamus amphibius kiboko, assembly GCF_030028045.1. Taxonomy (NCBI): domain Eukaryota; kingdom Metazoa; phylum Chordata; class Mammalia; order Artiodactyla; family Hippopotamidae; genus Hippopotamus; species Hippopotamus amphibius. The sequence continues at coordinate 75,580,229 of NC_080187.1, forward strand.
TTTTTATACACATATCCCCGTATTCCCTCCCTCCCTTGACTCCTAGAGTTTTTAATATTAATGCTGTTCTACTTTAGTGGGAGAATCAATTAGCTGGAAATAGTAATATAATCCTGAACTTAAAGATGAGCTCAATAGTAAGAAAGTTTGGAAAAGTCTGCAGAAAACATGTGATAGTGTTCATGAGAAAGATTGTTCACAACATAATCATAAGTTAACATTATTTACTGCTATTGTTTAATCTTATTCATCTCTATATCTCTGGAACCTAGGCAGGTGTCTGACACCTAGTAAGTGCTTTAAAAGTGTTCAAGTACTTGTCAGTGGAACATTCATTATAGTTGTATTATCTTACTGGCTTCTGGGTCTTGCCATCTTGACTATGGCATTAGCAACGTAGAGAAATTAGGCAGTGAAGCATCCCCAGAATGTTTTATGTTCTTAGCAGTTTAAGCAGTTTTGAGACCCTGAAGATGACCTGCTAGATGAAAAACAATGAGAGTAACAATGATAATTTGCACTGGGATCAACAAAACTAAACTGAAAATGATCATGGATGGTTAAAATCATTGCTACCAAAAACAAACAAAACAACAAAAAACCTGTCACAATAAAAACATCTTTGTGTATGTGCATTGTGACTAAAGTTGAATAAGAAGCTTTGAAAATATAGATCAAATTCCTTGTTATTAATAACCTATTTGAAAAAGAAATATGTGAATAATGTACATTTGAATAACCTTATAAGGTTAGCCATTCTTGGGCTACACAGCTTGCTTTTTAATTTCTCTCATATATACCGAAGTCATAGAGATAATGCATTTAAATGCATCTAACATACTGAATACCCTTATTTTCAGAACTATATTAACATTGTATATCTTGTTTCTACTTATTTGCTGAAACTGTGAGCCAGTGGGATTTGAATGTCTGTAATGGTGGCAAATGTGTGGTATCTCTCTGTTTCTCACCATGGGCTAATGAATTTTTATGCATTTGATGTTTACAATCATTTAGAGTCATGCTTTTTGATTACCAAATTGTTCCAAGTTGGCACTCAGTAAATATTAGCTACCCTTTGTTTTAGAGACCGTATAAACTTCTTTTGGATGTTGACCTGCTCTTTACTTAATCTCTGCCCATCCAAGACCAATAAAACTCTATAACCAGCACTGGAAAGAAATTTATTACTCTACACATTTAGAAAACTATAAAATTATTAAGATTAGAGACAGTGCTAGTCAAATAATTAGCACACATTTTTGAATGTTTGAACGGCTGTTTTTAGTTTCAAAATTATTATACTTATTCATAATTAATATGAAAATATTAATATGGAAATTTTGAACAAAGGTAATTTTTTTAAACAACTTTTCAGGGTATAGCATCCTTGTTGCTTGCCCTGCTCCAATCTTAGTTTTATTGTTGTGCTTGGAGTTTATGAAATTAGAATAAAATTAGTTACTATATTGATATTTTTAATGTTAATTTATCTAGCAGTACTTCCTACTTATTTTAGTCTTATCAGCTAAGAAAAAGTCAATTTCGGAAAAGCATTGGGGATAAATAAAAAAATAATACATTAACTTTTTTACACTGCTTTAAAATTTGTTAGCTTTTTTGAACCTCATGAATGTTTTGAGATCCATTTTATTGCCAAGCTATCAACTAGAAATAAGTACAGATAAGTCAGTTTTCTCAAATTTTGTTATAATTAGCTTTTCCAGTAATTTACAGTAATCACTAGTAATTAAAATATGCTTAATTATTATAATCATATATTTTGTGCACTTTATTCTAGTTAGATTGGCCATCTGTCTGATGACTTTTTAATCTGTTGCTTGTGGTAACAATCAGCAGATTATGATTCAACACTGACTGCTCTTTAACAAAGAAAGATTTTTAAAGATTTAATGCAACCTTAAATTATGAAGATCACAGTAAAACTAATGAAGTTTAATGCTCTTCTAAAAAAATTGGAACGTATACTTCCTGTTTTCAGACTATGTTATATACAGAATACTGCATTTACACATCTGATGAGATGAGATTTATTTATATATATATTTACCAGATTTTCTGTTTCCATAAAAGTAGACATGATCTGTTTTCCAGTTGTAGCACTCAGTGTTAAGATGCAAAGCTATAATTTGAACCTGTTTTTTATTACATTAGTGGTGGCAGACACTAAGGAAGAGCAGCTAAGTTTTATTATATTTTTAATTTGGAGCTTTAGATATTTCTATGAACTAGGCAAAAACTGGATTGAAAGAAGACTTGACTCTACATAATACTGTTAGAGGTTAAAGCACTGTGAAAATATAAGATTCTAGATTGTGATTTTACTTATTAATAGATGTTAGCTAAATTGTGTTCTTTACCGAGATGCAATGGGAAAAGGGGATGCTTTTCATAGGAATTTGATTTATAATTGTCGTTGCTCAATTCTCTGCTAGAGTGAGGCATGTTTATATATTCATTTTTAAAGATGTAATTGAAAATTCAATTGGCCTATTTATAATGCTCTATGCAAGTGAACTGATTGTGAAAGAACATTTTATGTTGAGGCTGTGGTACAGCAGGAAGAGTACTGGACCTGGATGCAGAAAACCTTAGTTCAGTATTTCAGCTCTGCTTCTTTTGCTAGTTTTGTGAGTTTGTGCAAGAAACTTAACCTCATTGAAATTCCTGGGGAGATGTAATGATTTGTCTGTCTATAATTGAAACTTGTATGCATATATAAAAATAAAAGGAGGTAATCTGTGTGAAAACCCTTTAAACTTGCAAAGTACAATTCTATTATCATTGTCATGCATAATAATATGCATTTTTATTGTTTTTCTTATGTGCTAAGTGTTATGCTGTGTGCCAACTTCTCATTTAATTCTCAAAACAGCTGTATTCAGTAGGCATTGTTAGTAGCCCCATAGGATAAGTGAGAAAACTGGCATTGCCCAGAAAGTGGTGGAGCCAGGATGCAAAATTAATCTAAAACCCATGCCTTTTAGATCTTGGAGATATTGCAGGTTCAGTTCCAGACCACCGCAATAAAACAAATATCTCAATAAAGTGACTTACATAAATGTTGTGGTTTCCCAGTGCATATAAAAGTTATGTTTATGCTATACTGCAGCCTATTAAGTGTGCAATAGCATTATATCTAAACAATGTACATACCTTAGTTAAAAAATACTTTATTGCTAAGAAATACTAACCATGTCTGAGCCTTCAGTGAGTGGTAATCTTTTTGCTGCTGGAGGGTCTGGCCTCAGTGTTGATGGCTGCTGACGGATCAGGGTGGTGGTTATGAAGGTTGGGATGGCTGTGGCAACTTCTCAAAATAAGACAGTGCTTCATAACAGTTATAATAATGACATGGAAGATCACTGATCACAGATTACCACAACAAATAATAATGAAAAAGTATGAAATATTGCTGAAAATTACCAAAATGTGACATAGAGACACAAAGTGAACAAATGCCATTGGAAAACTGACACCAATAGACTTGCTTAATGCAGGGTTGCCACAAACTTTCAATTTGTGAAAAAATACGATATCTGTGAAGTGCAGTAACGCAAAATGCAATAAAATAAGGCATGCCTGTATTCTTCAGTTTATATTTGTAGAACACTACATCCCCAATTAGGTCAAGATGATTAGTGTTTTCGTATCATCCATTTCTTTTTGTTTCTGTTTTTTTCTAATTGTTCTATCAAATTCTAATTGTTCTATCAATAAAAAGCAGTATTAAAATTGCCACGCACAAAAAAACCCCATCCCTTTAGCTAGTATGCTTCAGCATATGAATTTACTTTTGTCTGCTTGCTTGTACTGAGATATCCTAGAAATTAAATGTTAACTATACTAATCAGGAAATATTTTAATGTTGTTGCAGTTATTTTCAGTCATTTTAGAAGTATTATTCTGATGGCTAGTTATCCATGAGAAGAGCAGCAATTCTCTGAATTACCCATTTGGGGGGTTATTTTTATTTCATTTTGTGTATTAGCTGTAAATTTTCAAGTTTGGCAAGGATGGAGATGTTATTAAATTTCATTGTATTTATAGCTTTGGTTCTGAATATGTGACTCTAACCACCTCACTGCACCTTTGTGGAACCCTTAAAATAGTAAAATGGAAATTCTGTATTCTTTACTTTTAATATTTTTGTGATATAAATTAAAGCATTATTATTTGGTGAATTGTAGAATTGGAGAAAACACCAATACAGATTTACATAGCTCAACAGTAATTGAAATTGAATTGTTATAAATATTAAGAATTAATATCTCCATTTTCATAGATTTCAATTACCCATAGTCTGAGAATAGTCCAAAAATAAGGGTCGTGAAATGCCATATAGTTCAAGATCTTCATTTTATAAATGAGGAAAATGTGATGTGAGAAGTAAAGTAATTTTTCCAAAGTCAGATGGGAACTTATTGGTAGAACTTGGTCGTACACAAAGGAGGTAAAAAATGACTGACCTGCTAAAAAGTTCGGTTTGGGTTAATGAAAATGAGCATACACCTTGTTTGTTTTATAAAAAGTACCCACATGCCAGTTGACATTTGGCATTAAGACTTTTACATTTAATGGATTTTTTAGAGTACTTCCAGCAAAACTAGCTGCTTCTGAGATGTAGCATTATGTGTAAGCCCTTTTTGTGGATGTACGTTGTGTTTGGAAATGGTACAAATCATTATTTACTTTGAGCTCATGAGGCAGCAAGATGATGAGTACTGGTCTTGAGTGAGAAGACTGAAGCTTTACCTATTCATCCTGTCTTTCAAGACGTTGTTTGTAAAATGAGAATACTCTCTACTTTACCCACCACCATGTCCGAATTAAAATGAGGGAATCTATAAAAGCCCTTTGCAAATAATATATTGATTATTTTTCTAAATTTTTATGGACGTTAGCTGTGTGATCTTGGCAGGTTATTCTTTCACTTCTTTAAGCATTAATTTCCTCTTCCCCATCTCATGAGTTTATTTTGAGTGTAATTGAAATCATGTGTTTTAAGTGTGTCATGTACAAACAACAGTGCTTGGATAGATTGAATGTGGAAATTGCCCCAATTATTCATTTTTTTCAATGTGACTTTGAAGTTCTTCTCATCAAGTGGTGGACTCTATCCACCCCTCCTTCCCTTGGATCTTGTTTTGTTCCATAGAGTGCTATGCTGAAGGGTGCCATTTCTGACCTAAGTCTCTAAAGGTTTAGCATGCTCATTTCTCTCTCTCAAATTTCTTTCGCTACCACCAAAATACTCCTGGAGCTATCCTCGAGGAAGATGAGATACACTAAGGGGTAGAGGCTAGTCATAAACCAGCCAGTCCTTTGCCCATTCACCAGATGTGTGAATGAGCCCAGATGAGATCAGCTCAGCTGGGCTCAGATCAATGGGATTTCTCAGCTGACCCTATAGAGACTATTATACTTGTTTAAAAAGATAAACTTTATGACAATGATTACTTACATTTGGTAACATTTATTTTGGCTTGCACGGAAGGTAATCTTTTCAAGCTTATCAATCCCTGAAACAAAACAAAACCAAAATGGAGGAAGTAACTAGAGGAATTCATGTTATGTAAAAGTATTTAAAACATAGATGCATGTGGTTTAAGGTAATGGGTAATTAATTCAACCACCTGACCCCTCCCAGAGAGACATTTGTATTCTGAGATTGTCTCATGCTTTAGTCTTCAACTTGAATAATGATGCTTGGAAACAGAATCACCCTGCCCTCCACTCTCTCCTTCCCTGTCCCCTGCAGAGAATGAATTTAATGTGCTTTAAGATACATCCATTTGACAGCTTCAGTAAAGACATTAACCAAAAACTTTTAGCATGACCTTGAGAACATATTAAGTGAAACTCCCTGAGAGTCCTCATAAAAATATTTTTTTTTTTAGTTTTTAGAACATAGATTTGTGTCTCTTTTATTTATTATGAACAGTTAGCCAATTGCCAATGCAGTTAGCTAACTTCTCTTAGTTTGAGGAAATCTTTCAGTTGCTTCAACACAAAAGGGAAATGGAACATTGAGCCTGCCCTGTCAGAATTTGGCATTTAAAAGTGTTTTTCACTGCAGAGCACACATATGCAAAGATATTTACATATGAAGGTATATACTTATCCAATTACTTTCTCTGCCCTTGTTATGCATGTGGTGGTGCTTTAGATAAGAGCATGTTCTTTCATTGCAATCTTCTTATTAAATTAACTTTCTTTTCAAGAAGCTCTAAAGATGAAAAGCACTCTGGATGTTAAATATCATTTAAATATTATTTGAAGTGCTTCTTAAGTGTTACATTTTAAGTAGTAGAAAAAAGAGAAGCAGGTAGGCAATGAGAGTGGAAAACTGAGGTGCAGCCTTAAATTTTTGAAGGGCTGCTTTATATAAGATCACAAACAGCTATTCTCTGTTGTCATCAGGGACTTTGCGAGAGCAGAACATGAAGAAATACCTCAAATAGCAACAGAAAGGATCCAGGGATATATAATTTATTCATTCAACATAAATGAAACAAACATTTATCGAGGGTTTCCTGTATGAAGCCCTGTTCTAAGTGCCCAGGATAGAGGAGGAACAAACCAGAAATAAATTCCTGCAGTCATTCTGGTAAATTTCCCTTCTTGCTCAGAGAATGATTTGGAAACTCAGTTTCTGGAGCCTGGAGCTTCCCCTTGTTATGGAGTTGCAAAATGAAGACGGCGGCGTGAGGGGTGATGCGCGTGTTGCTGCTGAACAGGATTGGCAGCATCAGGCTCCTCTCCTGAGGCTCCAGGTTGTCTCAACTTACAGCCTCAGGTCTTCTTCATGGAAAGAATGACTAGGGAGATGTGTAGACATGGTTCTTCCGCTCTACACTGAAGATTTTCTTGTTAATCTTTTCACTGAATGGAATATTTCTTTGGGTAAATAATTTCTAGTCTTACTCAAACAGGATCTCTTATTCCTGGGCTGTGGCAGTTCATCTCTCGATGATACTTTCTTAGTTTGTTTCCATTGAAAATAGAAAATTGATTGCCCCTGACATTCTGGTTCCTATTTTATTATTTGCAAATTCACATTACTGTTCCAATTTATTTTCTTTTTGTTAACACGGGCATTTTTCATTTTCTGGGATTTGTTTTGTTTTTTTTGTCTTTTCCTAGTCACAGTTTGCATTTTTGTTTGCCCACATTGAGGTTTTGCTCATAGTCCTCTCATGCTGTTCCTAATTTACATATCCTAAGTAGGTGTCACTTTTTATTAATTGAGATGTGAATATCGCTAGTTATATATCTCAGTATGCTTGGAGGTCCTGCTAATTTTGGTGGATTCTTCTTTCCTGTTTAATCTACTTTCTTGAAGGAATAATTAAAAAATGTAAAACCTCTCATCTTCTTTTCTGGCAAATATGAAGTGCTATAGATTTGTCTTTTGATAGCACTTACCCAGGGTGTAGATGATAGATTCATGGACTAGATCACCAAAAAAAAGAAAAAGAGGGAGGGAGGGAGGAGAGGAGAATGAGGGAAGGAAGAAAAAGGGAAAGAAAGGAAAGGATGGAAAAAACAAAGGAAGAAAGGAGAAACGTGTAGATTTATTTCTTTGACTAACAGGTAGAATGCTTAAACCAAAAGACATTAATCTGTTTACCCACTTTTGATTCACATACTGGCATTGCCATACTTCGAGGTCATCGGTCATCATTTCTCCCTGTTGAGAGAACTAGACCACTGCTGAGTTTATTCTCATTCTTCCTGGGAAGCACCAGTATTCACATCTGTAGGATTTACCTTTTCTATCTTGGCGCTTTTTCAACTTTAAATTTTCCTCTTCTACAATTGGGAACTCTAGCTGGGTTCTCAGTCTGTATTTATTATTAATTTCGTATGTCCCTCCTGTTTGAAATCTGCTTCTTGACCGTGACTGTCATACCTAGGACTTGGATCCTGCATCCTTATTCTTGCCAGACAGGTTCCTATCCATGGGGCCTTTTCTTCTAAATGGTTGTTAGTGTAATCTTTGACAAAAGAAGAGATGTGTTCAAAAATTATGCTCCTTGTGATGTTTTCTAAATAGAATCATTTAAAATATACAGGGGTACTTGCTATTTGAAAGCTAATGGCAATGAGGTGTTTTATAAAGAGAAATACATTTTTACAAGGCAAATTATAACCCTTATTCCCAAATTCATCTCTCTCCTTTTCTTCCTGTATTTTGTACTGAAAATCCTTAAGACTAGGCACATCCAGGGCCACCTACTATGGCCACATGGGTTGTGTACTGTACAGTTCCAGAGGGTGTTATTCACAGAGACTATAGTATCAGCAGCCTTGCTCAGAACTGCTTGGACTCTGGTATTTCAAAATTTCTCTTATCTTTCCTTCAACCTGATGTTAATAAACTTATTATTTGTTTATTTGTTTGCTTTTCTGTTGAAGTCTGTGTTAATAGATAGCTCAGCTTTTTTTTTTTTTAATGCAGAGGAATAAAAAGTAGTGCAATGCTAGGGTTGCTTTGCTTGGATGTATGTCACGTCACATTGGGCAGCTTTAAAATCCCATCGCTCTGTCGGGAGGAAGTTCATTATCTGATTTCTTTGGTCATTTCCTACTATAGAAGTTTATGTTAATTTCAACTACTGATTCTTTTTTTAAATTTTCTTTATTATCTTTTTTTTTTTTTTGCTGTAGCGAGTCTTTAGTTATGGCATGCAAGATCTTCATTGAAGCTTGTGGGATCTTTTGTTGCGGTGCTTGGGCTCTTCATTGCAGCGTGCAGGCTTCTCTCTAGTTGTGGTGTGCAGGCTCCAGAGTGCATGGGCTTTGTATTTTGTGGCATGCATGCTCTCTCATTTAGGTGCTCAAGGTGTGGCATGCGGGCTTAGTTGCCCTGTGGCATGTGCAGTCTTAGTTCTCTGACCAAGGATCAAACCTGCATTCCCTGCATCGGAAGACAGGTTCTTCACCACTGAACCACCAGGGAAGCCCCTCAACTGACTTTTTGTCTGTTCCTCTTTCTCGGATTGTTTTTTTGGGTTCTCACTAAACTCAAGGAACCCTCTCACCTTGTCTTCTGGTCCTCATATTGTTGTAGTATCTAAGGATGCTGCAGTGTCTGACTGAGATTTATATTTTTATGTCTCTTTTCAAGCAGTAAGTCATTAGAGAGAAACTACTAGAAAATTTTTATTATTATTCTTCAAAGTTAGGTACATAAAAAGTTTTGATCCCCTGATAATATGTAATGAGTCAATTTAAGCAGCATACTAAAAGATAATACTTCCAATAATAAAAGCTACCTTGTATTGAACATCACTCTGTACTACAAAGAAACCATTATTGATTTATGAACTCTATGAGATCAACATTTTTGTTCCCATTTCATAGATGAGGAAACCAAACCTTTTGAAGGTCTTGTAAATTGTTCAAGATCAAAACTAATTAGTGGCAGAGATAGTATTTGAATACAGACCTTATAATTCCAAAATTCATTCTTTCCATTATGCCATGCTGTTATATTAATCCTATCTAAGTTTTAGTAGGTGGCCACTAATACTTTGCCACTGTAAATGTGGAGTGTTCCCTCAATAGATGTTGATCATCTAGTAGCAAGTAAATTCTACCCAAACCCAGCATATCAAGAAAGTAATAAAACAGGTAAAGGGTCAGCCCGTTTTACAAAATACACTCTCTGAGAAATATTTCAATACTGTTTGTTGTTGCTGTTCGAGTTTGTCTTTTTCTTCTTTTATTTCTTCCCTTGCTGCTGTTTTGTTACCTTGGATATTACATTTATAACATCATTGAGTATTTGCACCAATGGCTCTGATCTCTTTGCCTCTTTTCCCTTTGCTTGTCAAAACAGAAATGGTATATAGAAATGATTGAAATGGACCAGATGTTTCCAGATACCCTAAGAGCATCCCACAGTCCTTTATACTTAAGCAATGATCCCTTCATGGGAGAAGGTATGAGTGGGGAAAAGATGGTATAGTAGCTTTGAATAAGTGTGACCACATATAATGGAAACATTCTGGAGATGCAGAACATTTATTTTTTGTGATTTTTGATGGCATGGTAAGATTGAGATAGAATACAGGAGAATGAAATTTATGTAGTCTTTTGACTGCCACAGTAATCTGGATTTTAGAATTAACTGGTTTCTTAGTTGTGTTAACTTGCTGCAGCCAGGATAATGTCTGTAGAGTATAAAATTTAGAAGGATAAGCATTTCCTCAAACCTGAAAATATGTGTGCATCTCCTATGTAATGTGAGAAACTTCCACCAACTAAAGGTCCTATAATCTAGTAGATGCGTGTTTGCATTCTTGTCCATGATTATCTAGTTTTATAGAGTCACAAGATCGAGTAGTGTTTATTGAAAGGAGTTGGAAACAGAAGCAAAAAATGAATGAGACATTCTTGTTTATTCTCTATCTTCCTGTGTATGTATGAGACATTCTTATTTACTCTCCATTTTCCTCTGTGTGTGTGTGTGTGTGTGTGTGTGTGTGTGTGTGAGAGAGAGATTTTGAGAGTGTGTGTGTGTGTTTCCTCATGCTGAGATAAATGAATGAAATTCTTTCTCCTCCCAATATGGTATCCTCCTGTACTTTACTGCTGCTTTCTCCTATCTATCTACCTATTGATCCTTCTGAATTTTTTATTAATTCCAGTTCATGGAATAAATATATTTTCAATAAGGTTATTTAACTGAGTTGCTCCCTTTTAACTGTTATCTGATTAAATTTTAAGTTTTGGTTTTGAAACTAAATCACTGGATAATGTAAGAAATGAATTCAATATTATAGCAATGATGACTTGAAAATGCAGTGTGGACTTTTGCCTAGGGTTCATTTTATTCTGCATTTTAAGATTTGATCAGTTGTAATATCTAGCACATATAAAGACTCAGAAGCTCACAGTGACCAGGAACTGAGCATTTTATATAGCATTAGAAATCTTAGATGGATTTCTAGGTTAATTGCAACTGTAATTGTGTTTTCTTGGAAAACAAGCATACCTGGGATCTAAACAGTGGTACGTATCGTGAAGTTCACCTTGTTTTGTTAGAAGGCCATGAACAATAGAACCATAGAGCAGGGAGTAAATATGGTATACGTAACATCATAGAAATGACAAAAAAAATCCTTATCTTTAGAAGAATTTTAGATTTGGATTAAGAAAGGAGGATTTTATCACGTCACTTTCCTAGGAGGTGAAGACCAGCATCTTTAACAAGGTCTGCTGGCCCTAAGTGATTCAGTCCTGGCCTCTGTCAACAGACTCAACTAACTGAACCTATGGCACTCTGAATCTAGCCATGTAAGTAAGCCTTCCTTTGGTTTCTTGAATGCCCTCATCCTTTGTTCTTCAAGGCTTTGCTGCTTCCCTTTCCTCTTCCTGGAGGGCTCTACCTATATGCTTAGTTAATCCCAACTCATCCTTCAGAATTCCAATCAAAAAGTATTCCTTTGTGGATGTTTTCTCTTCACTTCCACCAGAATAGGATTCCCTCTGTATACTCGTAGCTTTCAGTAAGTATCTTTTATAGCTCATAGCACAGTGGAAGTTAAAAATACGTTCTGTTGTCAATTGTTTACTGTATTTCTTGCTAGAATATAAGTTAATGAGGACAGTGACCACTTTTGTCTTGGTTCACCATCCCTCCTTAACCCCATGCTTTGTATTATGATAGCATATAGTTAGTGCTTTGTGCATACTTGTTGATTGATTGAATGAACAAATGGATAGATACATGTGTGAGTGAATAAATAAATTCAAGGCCAGAACAGTGGAAAGGGAAAGGGTATAAAGTAAGAAAAAAGGATCAGAGAAAAGAAGAGAAGGAACATCATAGAAATTCCAAAGGTGGGAGAGATAGAGGCAGGCAATAGTAGAAGATGTTTAATACTGAAAACTATTTAAGTAAGCATATAGTATGGAGGTGTGGAGGTTTGCGAGAAAGAGAAAGAGAGAGATTGTTTACCTTTGTAATTTTAACTTAGTTGAGTTCCGTTTCCTTGGACGTTGGTATTTGCAAGCAATTTTCAACATGATGACATTGACACTATGTTTGTCACCTTTCTTTTTAGGATGTGAATCCCTCTTCTCCTCCACCTAAAAATTCTGAAAGATTAAGAATATTTAAAATATTATATTAGTGGGAAAGAAGATAGAATCTGCATCACAGTTAGTGAAAGAAGAAACCCTCTTATAAGATTAAAAAAAAAAAAGCTGTAGATTTAGAAAAAGGAGATGTGGATAATAGCTTCTTTTCTGGGGGCAAATCCAGATTTTCTGAGTCCCAGAAGATTATACAGTTGATGCTTGAACAACTAAGGTTTGAACTGTACTGGAACTCTTACATGTGGGTTCTTTCCAATAAATAGGTACAGTACTGCAAGATCTGTGGTGGGTTGAGTCCACATATGGGGAACCACAGATCCGAGCGCTGACTCTGGGACGATGGGAGAACAAAATCCCTGGCAGACCCTGGAACCAATCACCTGCAGAAACTGCGGAGGGAAGACAGTGCATTGGGAGACTCTCTCCCTTTTTAAAAATTTTTCACTTTACTTTTAATGGACAGTTTTATTGAGATAATGATAGATTCACATGCAATAGTAAGAAACAGTACAGAGTAATCTCATATACACTTTACCTGCATACACTTAGTAAAACTATTGTGTAATACCACAACCAAGGAATTGTCATTGATGCAATGCACCAGTATATTCTTATTTCCTCAGTTTTTCTTGTACTCATTTGTGTGTGTGAATTTAGTTCTATATATGAGGGTGAGTCAAAAATTATCTGCACTCTGATTATATTAAAACTTCTGTAAATTCTACAGCCAGAGTGCAGATAATTTTTGACTCACCTTCATAATTTTATTAAATGTGTGCATTCCTGTATCTGCTGCTGTGGTCAAGATAATGGTTAATTCCAGCATCATGAGTATCTTTACTCATGCCCTTTCATAATCACATCCATTTCTCTCCAGCCCTTTATATAATTTCCTGGAAATTCATCTAAATGGCTGTGTATGAAAAGTTTGCTTATTTCTATGGCTGAGGAGTAGTCTGTGGTATGCATGTACCACAGCATTTTTTTTAAATTGAAGTATAGTTGATTTACAATATTATATTAGTTTCAGGTGTACAATATAGTGATTCAGTATATTTATAGATTATACTCCATTTAAAGTTATTACAGGGCTTCCCTGATGGCACAGTGGTTAAGAATCACAGGGGACACGGGTTTGATGCCTGGTCTGGGAAGATCCCACATGCTGCAGAGCAACTAAGCCCATGTGCCACAACTACTGAGCCTGTGCTCTAGAGCCCATGAGCCACAACTACTGAGCCTGAGTGCCATAACTACTGAATCTTGCATGCCTAGAGCCCTTGCTCTGTAACAAGAGAAGCCACCGCAATGAGAAACCCATGCACTGCAATGAAGAGTAGCCCCCATTCTCCCCAACTAGAGAAATCCCGTGCATAGCAATGAAGACCCAATGCAACCAGTAAAAAAAATAAATTTATCAAAAAAATAAGATAAACTTATTACAAAATAATGGCTATATTTCTGTGGGCTTTGGGAATAGTGAAAATAAGAACCCCTGAATTTTAATTAACTGCACTATAATTTTGCTTTTGTTCATCCATGTTCTTCCTGGTGGCAGTTTTAAAACATTGTGTTAACTTCTTTAAACTTGCCTTTCCTCTTACATAAAATGGTACAAGCCACAATTTCCATTGAGAGGAGGGTGTGATGTTGTAATATATAGTTTATTTTATAAGAAAAATTGTTTTGTAATCTGGAAGTGGTATAAAGTTAGTCGTTGATGTCATTATGATGTTTATTAATTAATTTATCTTTATGACACTTAAATCACTTTGTTTTTTTTAAAGTGGAATAAACAGATTAGTACCTTTTTAATATTTCTTCCAAAGAACTAAAACTTGCTGACCAGTACTTTAATGGTCTTTTTAATGACCCTCATTTATTCCTGGTGGGTATGTTCATTAAGAATTGGACATTTATAAGGCTGTGCTGAGTCAGGTGCAGACCTAGGCCGGCTGACTGGCTATGGCTAAAATTATTCACCATCTTCTGTGTTGCTCAGTTTTTTTCTTGATTCTGATTTTTACTTGTCATTCAGATTCTAATTTTTGTTTTCGGGGAATGAAATTATTTGATAGTGCCCTCTGGTTCTTGTCAGTCTATCAGAAAGTAAAAGAAAAACATTTTTTAAATAATGAAAGCAAAAAGTCACTTTGGAGTTTGTAGAAATTCCAGTTATGTTGTTATTTAACATCTGTCCCTTTAACTTGATAGTTGTCTCCTATTTCTGTACTTCCTAGTAGCATTCCCTCAGGCTGCAATTCTTAGAAACAAATTATAATATTTTCGCTTCTTTCTTAGGTGCTGGGTTTACTGCACAGAATGTCATTAGTAGCTCTTTTTCTTGAGTATAAATACAAGGACAGACATACAAGATTATGCACAGTTGACATAACACATCCTCTTATTACCCATTTTGGATATTAAAGGGGAGCTCTGTGTTCTTTGTCTTGATCATGGCACAGCTGTCCTGCTGTGTGTGTGTGTGTGGGGGGGGGGGGATGTAAAAAGGAAAGACCAAGGCAGAGACGGGGAGGGTGTGTCCTTGGAATGTGTCAAATTATTGCACCACCTTTTCTAACTAGCTATCCTTCAGTTGTTAAGGGATCTAGTCCAGTCCCAACAAGGGACTGCCTCTGAGGCCACCAGGATAGTTCTAGTAGCCATCTGAGGGAGAATCAGAGTACAAGAAGATAACAGAAAAGGCATTGTCAAGGCCACGTGGCCTTCAGCAACTTGCCTGTCATCTGAGAGTCTTCTTTTTCTCCTGTGTAAAATGAGAATAATCGTTAATTACCCAAGAGGATGACTGTGAAGATTAAATGTAATAATATATGTAAAATGCCTAGAACTTCCTAGGTGCTCAGTAAATATTTGTCTTTCATACAGAGAGTTTTTGGATCAAGTGTGTGCCTATCAGGGGCTTGGTGCTAAGCCTGGCCCTTAGGAAGTACTCAGAAAAGATTCTAAATTGGAGAGGGAGGTGCAGGGGCTGCTGCCTGGGGCTTAGTACGTCACCTCCATGAAGAAGAGGGTGGAAAAAAGGTGTGGAGAGAAGATAAAGTAAAATGTTGAGAAGGAAGAATTTGAAGATTGAAATGTTTTTAAAATATTCTTTCATTTGAAAACCTCAGATACACATGTATATTTTTATTCCCAGGGGACTCAGGGTATCAGAAATTGGTTTTGAGTGGGCTGTAAGCACCTTGGGAGATGCACCTCCTTAATGTGGCATTTTAAAGCAGATGCTTAAAATATTCAATAAAGTACTTAATTCTTCTAGAAGTAGTGAAACAGCTGTTTCTTCAAGGAGCAGAATGAGCTCTGTATACGGTCTTATTTTTATATCAATAAAACCTAACATAAAAATAGCACTTGATTTCAATGAACAATGAATACGGAAATAGGTGTTGCCATTGTTTTAATGAAAGCTTGAGAGAGCTAAAAGATCTTGTCCAAGTTCACAGAGCTAGTAAATGACACAGTAGGAATTCAACCCTGGCCTGGCGCATTCCTTAACTACCACTCCAAACTGTTTTAGATTTTTTTGAATAACTTTTTTAAGTCATCCAAACAAATTTTCTTTGCCTTTTGGCCAATCTCATCTGCCACCTGCAAGCATGGAAGTTTCTTCATGTGTACATAGACATTACCGACATCTGAACTACACTCTGATATATATTTATAACCTAATCGCTCCAGGTCCTGAATCAGCCCTTTAAGAGCTTCCTTTCCACATAAGTGTTTTGATTCAATCCAGTCATGGTCAGCAAAGAGGAAACTTCAATAGACTTTTAAATGTTATTCTTGATAAATAATTAATAGGTTTGGTTGCCATGAGGCTTGAAAGGGATTCTCCATGTGATTGCATTTAAGATGATATACTTTCAAAAGTTTAGTCAAAATACTTCCGCTGAAACTTCTGTTAAACAGTTTTCCAGAAGTCAGTCTAAACCTAGGAAGTAGTATGAAGTGCTGTTCTTGGACGTACATATTTTTATAAAGACACAACATGAAGGTTTGGGATCAAAGTATATTTTATTCTGTTCTTCAGTTCAAGAAAATTTGATTTCACTTTTTTCACAATATGCTACACATGAAGGATGCCAGCTGGTAAAACTTCTTATTTATCATCCATGCCTTAGGGAGGATAAAGGATGAGTCCCAGGGAGAAAATGAAAACACATGGTGTACAATTTTATTTGAAACAATGTGAAACTTCAAAAATATAGTGTGAAATAGATCATCTTATTTAGTTTAGAATGCCTGCTCAAAACAAAAAGGAAGTCAAGTACTTTTGCACATTAATATTTTTAAGTTTTAGACGAAGCATAGTCTCATTTGGCACGTTCTTCAAAATTGTTCATTATCTCAGACGTGAAATTGATGCTCTGTCCTATATCTGTTTTTTAAAAAATAAATCTTTTATATATTTATTTGTTATCAATTCTGGCTCCTTGGCACAGTATAATATATACATATGCATTGAAGGGAAAAAAAGATTTTTGAAAGAATGCAGAACACTGTAAGTAATCTTGAGTGTTATGTCAGTGTGGTAAAATAGGGTACACATTTATTCTCATTTTCTGATCTGCTAATTTCTTTCTTGTCCTAGACAGATATTCTCATGAAACATATTTATGGTGAATTTTAATAATTGTTTCACATATACATGTGTAGATCCTTTCTGGCATACATGCCATTGGTTTCCTTTGAGGTTTTGAACTAGACTTCATTCTTTCTTCGTGACTCTGAGTATCTCTTCAAAAAGACCAAATTCACATGGCCATTATAACTTAGCAGAATTAATCTCACATATGGTTTTCAAATGGCAGATATTTAAGATTGATTGGAGGAGACTTGGCAAAATACAAACTGGACATTTTTATCCTTTCTCATTTTTGATTGTCCTTCTCTTACCACAGTGAGAAACCATAGTCTCACAGAGACAGAAGCGACCGAAGAGAAAGAGCCTGCTCCTGCGTAGCAGTGCCTTGCTGTTAGGGTGTAAATTGGGACATCCTTGATCATAGCTTATACTTTATAGCATCCCCAGTTTTCAACATGCCATGTTTATAAAAGGACGTGTGTGTGTTGATATTCTAAAAAGATGAAATGAAACATACAGAGAGAGAGAAACCCTACTTAATTATTGCTGCATTAGAGGTGACAATTTCTTATTACTAATTTCCAGAATAGTCAACTAAACTGAATGGTGGCATAGCAATCAAGAGACCCAGTTCCAATTCTGGCTAAGTCTTGTCCCCCCACCACACTGCAGATGTTCCCATCTGTTTGGTGAAAATAAAATAATTGCTGAAGTTTCATAACCTTACTTATTTGCCTATAAAATGGAATGGTAATAAAGTTTTTTTTAGAACTTTTATTGAGATATAATTGACATACAATAAACTGCATATATTTAAAGTGTACAATTTGATTTTTTTTTCTTATTAGTAATGTATATATGGCAATCCCAATCTCCCAATTCATCCCACTCCAACCCCCTCCCACCACTTTCCCCACTTGGTGTCCATATGTTTGTTCTCTACATCTGTGTCTCTATTTCTGCCTTGCAAAGCGGTTGATCTGTGCCATTTTTCTATATTCCTCATATATGCGTTAATATACGATATTTGTTTTTCTCTTTCTGACTTACTTCACTCTGTATGACAGTCTCTAGGTCCATCCATGTCTCTACAAATGTCCCAATTTCGTTTTTATGGCTGAGTAATATTCCATTGTATATATGTGCCACATCTTCTTTATCCATTCCTCTGTTGATGGACATTTAGGTTGCTTCCATGACCTGGCTATTGTAAATAGTACTGCAGTGAACATTGGGGTGCATGTGTCTTTTTGAATTATGGTTTACTCTGGGTATATGCCCAGTAGTGGGATTGCTGGGTCATATGTTAATTCCATTTTTAGTTTTTCAAGGAACCTCCATACTATTTTTATAGTGGCTGTATCAATTTACATTCCCACGTAAAGTTTTGAAATATTAGTATGGGGTAACATCTTCAGACCCCAAATTGTGATTTCCCTGATTGAGGCTTCAGACATGTTTAACATAGTGACAGTATCCTGAAAGCATTCACTAAATCAGCCCAGGAAATGTGAGATTGTTTGATGTGTGTTTTGTGTGTGTGTGCGCACACATGCACTTATGTGTAAGAGTTTGTGCAAACTGAAACTGTGTGTGTCAGCAGAAAAGGAAGGTAAGATTTGTCCTGTAAACAAGTCATGGATGACCCATGTGTCCAGGTGTTCTGCTGTTCTGTTTCATTATTCTTATTTTTTCTTGCTTTCCATAAAGACTTGTGAAGGAAGAACTTATTTATGAGTAATAATTGGAACATATTGATATCAAGTGTAGATTCTCTGTCATGAAATTTGTTTAGGATCAGCAGCTCTAAGATAGTTTTTCTTCTGCATCTTTGCATTACCTTATTGCTTTGATTTTATTTATGTTTAATTTCATTGATTGTTAAATATTTTGTAAGTGACCAAAATATGTTCTGTAAAATCAAAACTTTAATCTGGTATCTCTTATATTAAAACAGTGCTTTCCTTTTTTTTTAAAATTTTTTTAAGCTCTTTATTGGAATATAATTGCTTTACACTCTTGGCCCAGCTTTTGAGGTACACCAAAGTGAATCAGCTGTGTTCACATATGTATTCCCATATCTCCTCCCTCCCGTGACTCCCTCCCGCTCTCCATGTCCTGGCCCTCTAAGGCATCACCCATCATCGAGTTGATTTCCCTTTATTATACAGCAACTTCCCACTAGCTATCTGTTTTACAGTTGGTAGTGTATATATGTCTATGCTACTCTCTCACTTTGTCCCAGCTTCCCCTTCGCCCCCTGCCCCCCCTAACCCTGTGTCCTCCAGTCCATTCTCTGCATCTGCATTCTTATTCTTGCCCTGTCACTGGGTTCATCAGTACCTTTTTTTTTTTTTTAGATTTCATATATATGAGTTAGCATACAATATTTGTTTTTCTCTTTCTGGCTTACTTCCCTCTGTATGACAGACTCTAGGTGTATCCACCTCATTTACATATAGCTCCATTTCATTCCTTTTTATAGCTGAGTAATATTCCATTGTATATATATGCCACATCTTCTAAATCCATTCATCTGTTGATGGGTATTTAGGTTGCTTCCATGTCCTGGCTATTGTAAATAGTGCTGCAATGAACATTATGGTACATATTTCTTTTTGGATTATGGTTTTCTCTGGGTATATGCCCAGTAGTGGGATTACTGGATCATATGGTAGTGCTATTTTTAGTTTTTTAAGGAACCTCCAAAGTGCTTTCCATAGTGGCTGTACCAACTTAAACATTCCCACCAACAGTGCAGGAGAGTTCCCTTTTCTCCACACCCTCTCCAACATTTGTTGTTTCTAGATGTTTTGGTGATGGCCATTCTGACGGCTGTGAGGTAATACCTCATTGCGGCTTTGACTTGCATTTCTCTAGTGATGAGTGATGTTGAGCATGTTTTCATGTGTTTGTTGGCCATCTGTATGTCTTCTTTGGAGAAATGTCTATTTAGGTCTTCTGCCCATTTGTGGATTGGGTTATTTTCTTTTTTGGTATTAAGCTGCATGAGCTGCTTGTATATTTTGGAGATTAATCCTTTGTCCGTTGCTTTGTTGGCAAGTATTTTTTCCCATTCTGAGGGTTGTCTTCTTGTCTTGTTTATGGTTCACTGTGCAAAAGCTTTTAAGTTTCATGAGGTCGCATTTGTTTATTCTTGATTTTATTTCCGTGATTCTAGGAGGTGGGTCCAAAAGGATCTTGCTTTGATGTATGTCCTAGAGTGTTCTTGCTATGTTTTCCTCACGTAGTTTTATAGTGTCTGGCCTTACATGTAGGTCTTTAATCCATTTTGAGTTTCTTTTTGTGTATGGTGTTAGGAACTGTTCTAATTTCATTCTTTTATATGTAGCTGTCCAGTTTTCCCAGCATCACTTATTGAAGAGGCTGTCTTTTTTCCATTGTATAGTCTTGCCTCCTTTGTCAAAGATAAGGTGCCCATATGCGCTTGGGTTTACCTCTGGGTTCTCTATTCTGTTCCATTGATCGTCCTTTCTATTTTTGTGCCAGTACCATACTGTCTTGATCACTATGGCCTTGTAGTATAGTTTGAAGTCAGGAAGCCTAATTCCACCAACTCCGTCTTTCCTTCTCAAGATTGCTTTGGCTGTTCGGGGTCTTTTGCGTTTCCATACAAATTGCACCATTTCTTGTTCTAGTTCTGTGAAAAATGCCATTGGTAATTTGATAGGGATTGCGTTGAATCTGTAAATTGCTTTGGGTAGTATAGTTATTTTCACAGTATTGATTCTTCCAATCCAAGAACATGGTATGTCTCTCCATCAAAACAGTACTTTCTTAATCCAGAGTTTTGTTTTTATTGAATTTCCCTGACTAAATAATCATATTCGGAGTTTATGTTACATTAAATGAGTTTTAAATTCACTGGGACCAACTTTGAGTCTGATTTGCAAGTAAACTGAGGAGAGCTATCTCCGTGAATAATTAAAAATTGATAAGACATTACTACTTGAGTAGATTCATATTAAATTAAGTAGGTCGATTATCTGTGATTGCTAGATTACAATAAAATTGGCTGTCATTATTCATTACAGCTTTTATTATAAAAATAACTAATGATATCAAAAATACTATAGTTACCATTTTATAATTGTCAAAAGCTATCAGGATATAAAAATATGATTTACTGTTTGAAAGTACATTGAGCTTAGCTATAATCTGTAAGTAGTGACTTTCTCACCTGCCTTTTGGTAAAATATGCACTGCTATATTAATTTTAAAGAAACCAGTCGTTTTTCTCATTTTAGCCACCTTTTGTTTTTGAAGGGAAAATAAACTTTTTATGCTTTAGTATTTTTATTACATAACTGAAACATATATGAAATAGAATTTTCAAAGTGCTTAGAATAAATTAGAAAGTTATCTGAATTTCTACTTCCTAACGCAGAGGTAAGAACTGTAAACTGTTCATCTTATACTATCTTTCTAGTACTTTTCTATCAAATATAGGGATGTATCATTTTAAAAAATTAAGTGCTGTCATGTTGTACATTTGCATTGTACTGCAACTCCACTTTTTCTGTGTATCAGTATATGTTGGAGATTGTGCTTGGAAAACATATGAGGCTATCATATTATTTTTAGTACCTGTTTAATATGTGGATGCACCATCTTGTCTTAAACCAGTATCCTCCTTTAGATGGACATTTAGGTTGTTTACAGATTTGTGCTATTAAAATTGTATGTATGTAATTTCATATATAATATAAATATATAATTTAATGTAACACAAAATATATAAAATTTATTTTGAAAATGTGAATATGTGAGTATGCCTTTTTTAGAGGTAACTGACAAAAATGCAAATAAAATTAACTGAGAAGCCCACACAAAGAAAAATATTGTTTGAAACAAGAAAGGTTTCCAAGGGTATATTTAAGGTATGAAATGATTCAAGTTCCAAGTTTTTAAATGTCTCTGAATCTCTCATTTTCTCTCCTCTGTGTGGAGATTTATTCTCAGAGAAGTTCTGTAAGTCAGAAAAGATGACACCAGTTGGTTCAGGTTTATGTGGTCCTTGCATACATCAACTTCAAGTGAAATACTCTCTTCTAGGAACCATGTGAAAAATTTTAGGTGGGACTTTATTCACTTTTGTTATGTGCCCGAATTTTGACAAAGCAAGGAAGGGGATGAGGAATCTGTAGCACCACATGCCCAATTCTATGACCATCTCCACCAGAACCACATAGGGTGGAAGAATTTCTTCAAAGAAAAAAGACAAAAACAACAGATACAAGGTAGATGTATCCAAATTATACTTCTGAAGCAATTTATACTGCAAGCAAAGTGTGTGAGATACTTTCCCTGCATCATGCCAGTACTGTATCACATCATTCATTTTACTTTGATGAGTTTTTTAAAGTCTCATATTTATTTTCTATTTCTTTTTAATATTAACGAGTTGTGGTACTGTTTTCATATGTTTATTGGGCATTTGTATGTCCTCTGTGAATTGTTTATTTTGTATTAAGTAAAATTACTTGTATTTTTAACATTAATATTCAGGAAATATTATATATCCGGAAGAGTAATTCTCTGTTTCATAGGTGACACATAAATTCTTTAGTCTACATTGTATCTTTCACTTTTTCTATGATGTCCCTCATTACACAGATTCTTTGTGGCTTCTAATTATTGCATATTCCTCAGGAAGAATTGCCTCCTAACAAGATTGTCTCAGTATTTCTTCTAACATATTTGAAGTTTTTAAAAATAGTTATTCTATTTTATAATTATATCTTTAATATTTAAAAGCAAATCAGCAATGACCTATTGTAGTACATGCTTCACTGGGTAAGTAGGCAAATAACGTGCTTTGGTTGGTGCTGGAGAGGAAATCAGTGTTTCCTGTAGGAAGTCATCCGGGCTATTACTTCCTAATCATGTATTACATCAGTACTAAAGTGCCTATCTCATCAGTGCCATTTGAGACCCACTTCTTTCCTGTCTTTCTGCTCCATCATCCTTAGCATGTTTGCTCTTGTTCTTGACTTACCTCACTCAGTCACAAGGTGACAGGCATCACATCTTCACTTGGTAATGTTCCAAGCTGAAAGGAAGGTAATGCATATGGTGGAGGGGACTTCTTCACATATGGTGGAAAATATTTCCCAGAAAAATCCCAGCACGTACAGTATATTTCTTTGGCCAGAAGAGTTTCATAGCCACCTCTGCAGGCCAGTCCTTGGCATAGGTGGGTGAGAGCCCTGGGATCAGCTTAAGCCAATCATTACTCATTCCTTAGAGCCAGGGATGCTGACACTTGAACAGTTTTGTTAGTAAGAAAAATGTAAGTGAATTGTTGATGAATGGATAAACAACAGACTCTATCACACCAAATATACAAATATAGTACTTTAAATTTATAGAAGCTTTTCATGTATTAGCTTGTTTGTTTACCTCCCATTTGTATAAGGACAGATTTTCTTCCAGTTTTACAGGTGAGGAAACTGAGACCTAAAAAATTATGTGTTTTGCCTAGTATCACCAAACTGATGAGACATGAGAAAATTAATTAATTCAAATCATCTAATTCCTAGGTCAAGGCTTTATTTGCTATAGCACATGGTTTATCATTTAAACAAACAAATGTGCTTTTTTAAATTGAAGTATAGGTAATTTACAGTGTTGTATTAGTTTCTGGTTTACAGTAAAGTGTTTCAGTTATATATATGTATATATACATGTATATGTATATATCTATATCTATATATTCTTTTTCATATTCTTTTCTATTATAGTTTATTATAAGATATTGAATATAGTTCCTATGCTATGCAGTAGGACCTTGTTGTTTATCCATTTTATGCATAATAGTTTATATCTGCTAATTCCAAACTCCCAATTTATCCCTCGCCCCTTTCCCCTTTGGCAACCATAAGTTTATTTTCTGTCTGTGAGTCCATTTTTGTTTTATAAATAAGTTCATTTGTATCATATTTTAGATTCCATATGTAAGTGATATCATATGATATTTGTCTTTCTATGTCTGACCTACTTCAATTAATATGATAATCTCTAGGTCCGTCCATGTTGATGCAAATAGTATTGTTTCATTCTTTTTATGACTGAGTAGTATTTCATTTATCTATCTATAAATATCTATCTATCTATCTACACACACACAAACACACACACATACACACACACATATATATCACATCTTCTTTATCCATTCATTTGTTGATGGTCATTTTGGTTGCTTCCATGTCTTGGCTACTGTAAATAGTGCTGCTATGAACATTGAGGTACATGTATCTTTTCGAATTAGAGTTTTCTCTGGATATATGGCCAGGAGTGGGATTTCTGAATCATATGGCAGCTCTGTTTTTAGTTTTTTAAGTCACCTCCTTACTGTTCTCCATAGTATCTGCACCAATTTACATTCCCACCAACAGTGTAGGAGGATTCTCTTTTCTCCACACCATCTCTGGCATTCATCATTTGTAGACTTTTTGATGGTGGCCATTCTGAGCAGTGTGAGGTGATACCTCATTTTAGTTTTGATTTGCATTTCGCTAGTAATAAGCAATGTTGAGCATCTTTTCATGTGCTTATTGGCCATCTGTATGTCTTCTTAAACAAATGTGTTTTTAAAATAAGAAGAATGCAGGAGTAGTTTTAGCTTTGTGGATGAAACATCATCATCAAAATTCTAACTTCCTTTTTTCTTAGGTACAAAAATTGTCTTGGGAGTAGCTAACCACTCAAGGGTGGCCTCTTGGTAGGAAAAAAATGACAGCTGCTTAGCAAGGTACATAAGTTATTTCTCACACAAAGGAAACTTGCAATTATTAAAAAAGGTAGAAAATATTTTTAAGGAGTGTATTCAGGGCAAGTTGAAACATGAATTGGGTGGTTTCATGGATGCTTTCCACTTCTTTTGGAATGAGATACAAGGCAAAGATACCTTTTGCATATATTACATATTTCAAAAGTATTAGAAAAGGTTTTGTTGCTGTAAAGGCCTCTGAAGGCTTTAAGATGGTACCAGATTTTTTTTGTTTGTTTCATTTTCTAAATAGTAGAAAGTAGCAGAACGGATTCTGTTTTGTTTATAGTCCCTCTCCCAAATACTCCTGCTTTTTTTAGGGACTGTCATTCGGGTTTTTTATTGTCTATTGTAAGAGTTCATTCCAAAGCAAACCTGACATGTCACAAAAATGCTCTTAAGACTTTAGCTCTCTCGTTTCAAGTGATAATGCAGTACTAAGAACATTAATGTCTGAGGATCTCTTCTGCTGACAGCCAGTCTGACATCCTGGTTCAGATAAACTAAATTTAAGTGTGAAAACGGAAGTGCTCTATTTGCTGCATTATGAATATTCTAAGCACCTGGGGCAATAAAAGATGATCTGCACGGATCCTTATTATGTTAAAGTTGTTTGTTTTTATTTAAAGCATCTTTGTTCAGTAGACATATATGATTTGCAGAGATGACAATTTATAATTCCTTTGCTATTTTACGGTCTGTGCTTGAAAATCTAAAAAGTGAAGAGAAACATCCTTTTCCCATTACTTGTTTATGTGATACAATATAAGCGATTATTGCCTGCAGTGTAGAGTTTTAGATTGCCTGATTCCTTTCAAATAGAAATGGAGAAATTGGCTTTTTAGTTGAAGGTTTTCCAAATTTAGTGAGGATTCTATTAAAACCTCTTTATTAAAAACAATGACAACAATAAAAGAAGCCCTCCTTTCCCCCATCTATCTTTTTCGAATTCTTTCTCCTTGTTTCTATTTTTTAATATTCTCTCCCTTTTATAATGATAAGAAAGAGAATCCAATTATATGAGGAGGTAAATGAATTTTGAGGTGCCTGTAAAAATTTAGAAAACATTCATGTGAATGGATTTAAAAAAATCTAACAAATTGGAGAGACCAGCTGAAGTCATGTGAAGAGAATATCAAACAGTTGAAATACTTTGAACTGGAACTTATATATTACAGTATAAACGTCAAATATTGATTAAAACATCTATTTATATATTAACATTTATAAAATACCACTTATACAATAATAATAACATTGTGTATAAGCTTTCGGAAATTATTTCTCAGGCTTTAGTTTTTATTATGATGGGCTTACTAGATCAAATTTTTGAACTTCAGTGCCCATGGGAGTCCAGAGTGTATGGTGAGTGAGTGGAGGAACTCTTTATAACTGGATAGTGCATTTTATATCTGAGCTGGGCTGGTTGGTTCTTTCTCTTTCCTTCCTTCCTTCCTTCCTTCCTTCCTTTCCCTTCCTTCCTTCCTTCCTTCCTTCCTTCCTTCCTTCCTTCCTTCCTTCCTTTCTCTTTCTTTCTTTCTTTCTTTCTTTCTTTCTTTCTTTCTTTCTTTCTCTCTCTCTCTCTCTCTCTCTCTCTCTCTCTCTCTCTCTCTTTCTTTCTTTCTTTCTTTCCTTTTCTTTCTTTAACCTAGACATTCTGGGTGAACTAAAACATACATGAAAGCTGAATGCAGCCAATGGGACTCTAAGTCGCAACTTCTGATCTAAGAGCATAATTAAGGTCACATCCATCTTTAAAAAAATGGATGTTTTTGCATACAAATTAGAGAAGAATTTCTTCACTCTAATCTTCTACTTACTTAATTCTTTTCATCCTTAAAATGTGACAGTGTAGTTGACCCCACCTTCCTAGTTATATTTGAAAGCCATCAAAGAACTATTATTTTGATAATGAAATACATTGATTATGTGTATATATAATTTATATATATACACACACATATGTATCTATATAAATAGGTATAGATATATTGATACATCTTGAAAGCATATATATACATATTTACTTTTCCTGGAGAATAAAGCTATCATTGGTTTAGATGTTGGATAATGTAGAACTTTTTAAAATAAAAAAATAAACTCTAATCCCTTGTTCTAAAGAAAATCAGACATTAAATACTCAATGAAAGACAAATCTTTCATTACGTGAGGAATTGGCTTATTCTTTTGTATGATTCTTCTTTTGCTGTGCCTGATCAGAGTGTAAGTATCATTAGATCACAGCCACTTAATTTTATTTTTGTAAGTACTTAAAGCTAATGGAAAAAAAGAGTATATGTATTTTACAAATGATTTTCCCCCTGCAATTCATAGTCCTCTTCCTATTATCTATTCCTAGTAACTATGACTCTTGAAAAGTTAGGCCTTGATACTTAGAACTATTTAGAGAAAATCAATTACAGCTTATCTTAGGCTCAGTAGACATTTTAAAGTTCTGGTGATGTTCAAGGTTAAGATTGTGCCAGGATCAAGCAATGTTCAGTATTATGTCTGTGGGAAAATGGTCAATTCTGATTTATTCAGTTTACTACAGGGAGTCTTCATAAGCTTTGGATCTCCCAGAGCATAACGTCCATGAGAACAGGGACTTTGCCATTTTAACTGCTATATCTCTAGTGCTTAGATTCATTATTCTTTTTTTTTTAATTTTATTTATTTATTTTTATTTATTGGCTGCATTGGGTCTTCTTGTTGTACACTATCTTTCTGCAGTTGCAGGAGAGTGGGGGCTACTCTTTGTTGTAGTGCATGGGTTTCTTATTGTGGTGGCTTCTCTTGTTGCGGAGCATGGGCTCTAGGTGTGGGCTCAGTAGTTGTGGCTCACGGGCCTAGTTGCTCCGTGGCATGTGGGATCTTCCTGGAACAGGGCTCAAACTGGTGTCCCCTGCATTGGCAGGCGGATTCGTAACCACTGAGCCACCTAGGTAGCCCAGAGTCATTATTCCTAATGTTTAGAACGGTGTCTGGGACATAACAGGTACTCAATAAATATGTGATTAAATAATGATTGGATGAGTTTTTGGATAATATTTTAGGATAGCAAATATAAATATTGAAAGTAAGTAGTATTCTAGGGAAAATACAGTAGGGAAAGTGAAAAATATTTTTAATAGGAATTTAAACTATGGGATGAGCATTTTGGTTTTCATTGCTATAATAGCAATCATCAGGGGAGATTTTGAAGGTTTAAGAGGTTTTCATTTTCTCAGAATTTCCAAGGAAAAACTAAGGGGAGAAATGAAATACTTACCTCAGTGGTACTGTTGAATAAAGGTTATAAATGTTGATAAGGATATCGTTGCTAAAGCTATGTTATAGTTATTAGACCAGTAAATAAGTGAGTTATTAACTATGTACTCACTTGTTAGTGCCTACAAGAAGGTAATTATGTAATTGTCTTATTTACTTCCTATACTTGCTTTGCAGATAATATATACATATGTTTGCACACATACGTGTGTGTGTGTGTATAAAGTGAGTGGCTGAAGCAAGTTATCTGCCTTTGTTATTTGTAGAAATTCTGCTTCTTAGGTGTATTCTGCTTAATTATATTTTCCTTATTTTTATCCCCAACTGTCCATCCAACTGTAGATCATTTAAATCATTATTTCTACTTTGTAACTAATATATTGAAAATAACATTTCCTAATTAGTTGATAACATTCTGTCATTTTGAGTTATGAGATACCTATTTCAAAACAAACACCAACTCATACAGTTGTGTCCTCATTATTTTATTTCATGGCTGTAGTGCAGAATATTGATGATTTGCATCAGTTATGTACTGCTGCATCAGAAAATGATCCCAATTTGTGGCTTAAAAGAACAAACATTTGTGTTGCTCATGAATCTTAAATTTGGGCAGGACTTGACAGGGATGGCTTTCCTCTGCTGGGGCACCTCATGTGGGAGGTTGATGATCTAATTTCAAGGCCACTCATTCATAGGACTGGTACATTGGGACAGATAGTCAGGTGGAAGCTCAGCAGGGGCTGTGGGTCAGGGACCTTGCTTTCTTTCCATGTAAACCGCTTCATTGGCTGCTTAGGTTTCTCACAGCATGGTAGTTAGTTTCTATATAGCCTAATAAAATGAAGTGTAGGTGCATGGTGTTTTAATGCCTAACCTTGGAAGTTGCAAATCATCACTTAATCTGTACTTCATTGGTCAAGGCAGTCACAAGGGCCCACCCAGTTTTTTTTTTTTTTTTTTAATATGTATCCCTCTTCTCTCACTTCATCCTGTTGTTTAGTTAAAGCAATCTTCAGATTCTTTAAAGAAGAACATATGAAGCCAAAAAAGGGGTGGAAAAGGAGGAACACTTTTCTCTTAATCATCTAAGGAAACAGGAAGAGGAAGCTCATCAAAAAACAATTCGCAAAGGACTATCAGTTATTCTCATTACATTTTTTTTTTTAGAATTTTTATTGAGTACAGTTAACAGACAATAAACAGCATATATTTAGAGGGTACAATTTGGTATCCCAATCTCCCAGTTCATCCCCCCCAACCCTCCCCGCTTTCCCCACTTGGTGTCCATGTGTTTGTTCTCTACACCTGTGTCTCTATTTCTGCCTTGCATTTCCTCTTTCATAGTTGTTAGCATTTGCCTTGTGTATTGAGGTGTTCCTATATTGGGTGTGTATATATTTATAATTGTTATCTCCTCTTCTTGGATTGATCCCTTGATCTTTATGTAATGTCCTTTCTTGTCTCTTGTAACATTTTGTATTTTAAAGTCTATTTTATCTGATAAGAATATTGCTACTCCAGCTTTCTTTGATTTCCATTTGCATGGAATATCTTTTTCCCTCCCCTCACTTTCTGTCTGTATGTGTGCCTAGGTCTGAAGTGGGTCTCTTGTAGACAGCATATATATGGGTCTTGTTTTTGTATCCATTCAGCCAGTCTGTGTCTTTTGGTTGGTGCATGCTGAGACCAGCTCGGAGACTTGGGGCGAATGACGGGTGCCGCAAGCTTAAGGAAACACAGACACAGATTTAAGAGAAAGATGGGACCGGGGAACTCAAGACCTCTAGGATCAAGAGCCTAGCTGATTCATCCCACGTTGTGTTTATTGAGCTCTCGGGATTCCAGAAGCAAGATAGCCTAAGGTTCTCACACTCACATTTTCATCACACAATCAAGGTTATCTTTGAAGTAAACAAACAAAGGCCTCACATGATTGGGGGCAGTGATCTTTGTTTGCCTCCTGGGTCCTGATCTGAGCTGGGCGCAGAGAGCAAAGCAGCCCTGGGGGCAGGAGACCTCTCTCAGAAGGAGTAAGGGTCTGTGCTCCACCCCTATTGGCCCCTCTGCGACTGTGCTTGTCTTAGGTTGTTCCTCCCCTGAGAAATCTTACCCGTCTCTGGCTAACCAGCCATCCTCCAGGGCCAAACAGGGTGATATGAGGTGTGCAAGTGAGGAAGGGGCTGTGCCCCCAGAGAGGGTCAATTTTCTGTTTCCTCAGTAGCCTATGTCCCCATGGCCTCCATGCCCAGCACCCTTAGTTTCTCTGCTGCTCAAGCAGGACATCCTGCACCCAGTTGCTTGGCCCACATACTTTAATTACTTTTAGTAACATTTTCAAGGTTTCAGAAAGACTTCTGAATGTTTTCCCACATGTGCATTTAGTCCATTTACATTCAAGGTAATTATCAATATGTATGTTCTTATTACCATTTTCTTAATTGTTTTATTGTTGTTTTTGTAGGCCCTTTTCTTCTCTTATGTTTCCCGCTTAGAGAAGTTCCTTTAGCATTTGTTGTAGGGCTGGTTTGGTGGTGCTGAATTCTCTTAGCTGTTGCTTGTCTGGAAAGCTTTTGATTTCTCCATCAAATCTGAATGAGATCCTTGCTGGATAGAGTATTCTTGGCTGTAGGTTCTTCCCTTTCATCACTTGAAATATATCATGCCACTCCCTTCTGGCTTGCAGAGTTTCTGCTGAGAAATCAGCTGTTACCCTGATGGGAGTTCCCTTGTGTGTTATTTGTCGTTTTTCCCTTGTTGCTTTTAATAGCATTTCTCTGTCTTTAATTTTTGTCAGTTTGACTACTATCTGTCTTGGTGTGTTTCTCCTTGAGTTTATCCTGCCTGGGACTCTCTGCGCTTCCTGCACTTGGGTAGCTATTTCCTTTCCCATGTTAGGGATGTTTTCAACTATAATGTCTTCCAGTATTTTCTCAGGTCCTTTCTCTCTCTCTCGTCTCCTTCTGGGACCCCTATGATGCGAATGTTGGTGCGTTTAACATTGTCCCAGAGGTCTCTTAGGCTGTCTTCAGTTCTTTTCATTCTTTTTTCCTTATTCTTTTCCACATCAGTGATTATCACCATTCTGTCTTTCAGGTCACTTATTCGCCCTTCTGCCTCAGTTAATGTGCTATTGGTTCCTTCTAGTGTATTGTTCATTTCAGTTATTGTGTTCCATATCTCTGTTTGCTCTTTAATTCTTCTAGGTCTTTGGTAAACTTTTCAATCTTTGCATCCAGTCTTTTTTCAAAGTCCTGGATCATCTTCTCCATCATTATTCTGAATTCTTTTTCTGGAAGGGTTCCTATCTCCTCTTCATTTAGTTGTTTTTCTGGGGTTTTATCCTGTCCCTTCATCTGGTACAAAGTCCTCTGCCTTTTCATTTTCTCTTTCTGTGGCTGTGGTTTTCAGTTCCATAAGACGAAGTACTGCTGATACTGCTTAATACTGCTGTCTACCCTCTTGTGGAGGAAGCTATCTAGGAGGCTCGTGGATGCTTCCTGATGGGAGGGACTGATTGGGCCCACCCAGTTTTAAGGAGAGGAGCCACAAACACCATCACTTGGTGGGGGTTTAACAAGGATCTAGAATAGCATGTGGGACAGGAGATATTTTTGTGTTCATCTTTAGAAACTACAAAGCACCATGTAATTATTGATTTGTTATCATGCAAGCCTATTCTTTTCAGGTTTCCAAAACAGGTTTAGAAATGGAGATGGTATTGCCTTTTTCATCCTCAGTCCTTTTCTATACATTTACATGGCTCTCTTCTGAATTGGGGCTTTCTTAGCCTTAGGGCTTAGCACATTCTCTTCTAGTTTGTAAGCCACCGTGTATGTCTATGCGATGCATGCATGAATGAATATATGCTCTTCTAATGCCAAGGTTTTCTTTAAGCTTTCCTGATACCTAGAAAGAACATTTTCTTAGAAGACAGTAAAAATCATGAAATTCAATCATGAGCATGTTTTCTGTGTGCTGTTAGACTCTTAAGTCCTGTTTCCTAATCATTGTTCCTCTACAGCCACAACTGCATGTGCACATGGAAGTGTAAAATTATTTAAGATCAGAGTCTAAAAGAAGGCTTTGCATCAATGAAGAATTCATATTGAAAGTTTGGTGTGAAAACTCAGTGAAATGGGGAATTAGACATTTCCTGTAAGCTATATTTTAGGACAAATGGAAAATAAAAGATCAGAAATTTCTGTATCAATATTGATTTTGAAAAGAATCAGTTTATTTTAATCTCACCATACCTCCAGCTCTTTTCCTCTAAAGATGATATTTTGGTGTGATGAGTATTTTACTTAGCGTTAAAATATATTTTTAATACCCTTGGCTTCAAAATATCTTAAAGCTTTAAGGCAAAGCTGAAAATAATGACTAATACAGTCACAAGCTCTTCTTTTTTATACTGAGTGGGAAATAAAATCTAGATAAGGTGTAATATTCAGTCTCCTTTTCTCTTATGTTTTTCTTCTTCCTCCATCTCTTTGATCAAATCTGTAAGATTTTTAAACTTGTCAGACTGGTGAAGTCAGACATTTCTTTTCATAAGAAGGCATTTTATTGAAATAATCTTTTGGGGTATATTCTTTGGAATAGCCTATTTTTTGCTGGTTGATAGTACATCATTTATTTTTCTGTGATGATACTTAATAATTCAATATTTTGCTGCAATTTGATATTAAAATTGAACATGATTATTTTATATTATTATATTAACTTTTCCAATGATTGTTTATTCAAATCACAAAGAGTATTTGGTTTGATTCATATAAAATAACGTGTTTTATTTCTTATAACATCCAATTGTGAAAGAATATTTGATGACTAAGGTATTCTGTTGAGTAATGCCTTTCATATTCATTCATTTATTCTTATATGTATTCATTATACCTTTTATGACTATTCATTCAACATATATATATTAAAATCTTTCCATATGTTTGACTCAGTATTGTACATGAGGTAAGATACTCTTCCTTCTCTGATGCTTACAGTCTATTAGAAGAAGTTATGAATTTTTGTTTTCAAATGCTAACTGCAAACAGTCTTTTAACAGATATATGTATAAGATGACTTCCTTGGTAACTCTCTTTTGTAATAGTTTCATTTTTATAACAGTCAAAAGGGTTTCTATTTAGGACCCTTTATTATATTCCTTACATTATGTGGTCTTTTTACATTATTAAAGCCACTTCTCAATAATAATAGAATTTGTCCATTTCTTCCAGGTTGTCCATTTCATTGGCATTTAGTTGCTTGTAGTAGTCTCTAATGATCCTTTGTATTTCTGTGCTGTCCATTGTAACGTCTCCTTTTTCATTTCTAATTTTATTGATTTGAGTCCTCTCCCTTTTTTGTCTTGGGTCTGGAAAGGTTATCACTTTGTTTAGCTTTTCAAAGAACCAGCTTTTATTTTCATTGATCTCTTCCATTTTTTCTTCATCTCTATCTCATTTATTTCTGCTCTGATCTTTATGATTTCTTTCCTTCTACTGTCTTTGGGTTTTGTTTGTTCTTCTTTCTCTAGCTGCTTTAGGTGTAAGGTTAGGTTGTTTATTTGAGGTTTTTCTTATTTCGTGAGGTAAGATTGTATTGCTATAAACTTCCCTCCTAGAACTGCTTTTGCTGTGTCCCATAGGTTTTGGATCATTGTGCTTTTGTTTTCATTTGTCTGTAGGCAATTTTTGATTTCTTCTTTCATTTCTTCAGTGATCCCTTGGTTATTTAGTAGTATATTGTTTAGCCTCCACATGTTTGTGTTTTTTATATTGTTTTCCCTTTATCTCTAATTTCATAGCATTGCGGTCAGAAAAGATGCTTGATATGATTTCAGTTTTCTTAAATTTAGCGAGGTTTGCTTTGTGGTCCAGCATGTGATCTATCCTGGAGAGTGTTCTGTGTACACTTGAGAGGAATGTGTATTCTGCTGCTTTTGGATGGGATGCTCTATAAATATCTATTAAGTCCATCTGGTCTCGTTTCTTTTAAGGCCTGTGTTTCCTTATTGATTTGCTGTCTGGATGATCTGTCCATTGATGAAAGTGAGGTGTTAAAGTCCCCCACTATGGTTGTGTTAATGTCGATTTCTCCTTTTATGGCTGTTAGTATCTGCCTTATATATTGAGGTGCTCCCATGTTGGGTGTGTGTATATTTACAATTGTCATATCTTCTTCTTGGTTTCATCCCTTGATCATTATGTAGTGTTCTTTTTTGTCTCTTGTAACAATCTTTATTTTAAAGTCTATTTTGTCTAATATGAGTATTGCCACTCCAGCTTTCTTTTGATTTCCATTGGCATGGAATGCCTTTTTCCATCCCCTCACTTTCATTCTGTATGTGTCCCTAGATCTGAAGTGGGTCTCTTGTAGATACCATATTTATGGGTCTTGTTTTTGTATCCAATCAGCCAGTCTGTTTGATTGGAGCATTTAACCTGTTTACATTTAAGGTAATTATCGAAACATATTTTCTTATTGCCATTTGGTAATTGTTCTGGATTTGTTTTCATAGGTCTTTTTTCTTTCCTTTCTCTTTTATTTTCTTCTCTTGTGATTTGATGACTAACTTTAATGTTGTGTTTGGATTCCTTTTTCTTTTTTGTGTGTGTATCTATTGTAGATCAAATCCGTGAGGTTTTGATATAGCAGTTTATATATAAACAAGATTGTTTTAAGTTTCTGGTTTTTAATTTCAAATGCATTTCTGATATCCTGCATTTGTACTCTCCTCTTCCCACAGTTGCTGGTTTTGATATCATATTTGTGTGCAGATGATTTCCTACCTTTACTGTATGTTTGTCTTTACTGGTGAACTTTTCCTTTCATAATTTTCTTGTTTCTAGTTGTGGTCTTTTCAGCCTAGAGCAGTTCGTTCAGCATTTGTTGCAAAGCTGGTCTGGTGGTGCTGAATTCTCTTAGCTTTTGCTTGTTTGTAAAGCTTTTGATTTCTCTGTCAAATCTGAACGAGAGCCTTGCTGGGTAGAGTATTCTTGGTTGTAGGTTCTTCCCTTTCATCATTTTAAATATACCATGCCACTCCCTTCTAGCCTGCTGAGTTTCTGCTGAGAAATCAGCTGATAACATTTTGGGGATTCCTTGTATGTTGTTTGTTGCTTTTCCCTTGTTGCTTTTAATATTTTCCTTTGTCTTTAATTTTTGTAATTTTGATTACTATGTGTCTCAGTGTGTTTCTCCTTGCATTTATACTATTTTCAGCCTTACCAAATGGACTGTGATGAGGTTTCTGTTATGGTTCAGGAACACTTATAGGCCATAGATATTTGAAAATAAAATCCTTCTAGTTTTTGTTTTTTGAGATCTGGTGGCTTGTTATCTTAAGACCCACTGCTTTGGATATTCCTGTTTCTGTGACTAGGATCCTTCATTATAAGGCAGTGGGTTCATAATGTTATTTCCAGATGAGCAGAATCATCTGGGAAATTTTTAGAAATGCACATTCTCAGGCTCCTCTTAAGAATTACTGAATCAGAAACTCTTGAGGGTACAGCCTAGCAATCTGGCAAGCCCTCCAGGTGATTTTCATGCATACCAAAGTTTGAGGATGACAGAATTCCAGCACATTTATATTTCTGATTTAAAATTTTAGACATTCACAGGATGTCTAAAAACTCAGAGACTCCAGAGGTGGGGACCTAGCAGTCTGCATTTTAAGAAACTCTCATATGGATTCTTATATACTGTAAAGTTTGGAAACCATCCCTTTAGGTTTTAAGGCCAGGTCCTATTTTTTGATTTCTCCAGAAGTTTTGAAAAATCATTGAAAATTTTGAGTGAAATTCTTCATCCTCAAAATGAGGCTAATAGGAATCTTGGTGTTAGGTAGTTGTGAAAATTCAGAGATAACCTGTGAGAAAGAGTTTTGTAATTTACAAAGTATTCTGAAGATGTTACTTGGTCTTAATTTATCACAGCAGCCTGTGAAGGTGACTGAAATTTTCACCATAAGTAATGTCTTTAGTAGTTTGATATTGTCTTAGCAAGCTTGTCTGTTAGCTTCTAAATCAGTAGCTTTAATTGATCAAATTGATTAGTGTACAATCTTAGCTTGACCATGAGGAGAGGGATGAGGATGAGTGGCAGAGATCTGTCTAGATTACTTTGGAAGGTAAGCTCAGTGAGTCTGTATCCATGAGGAATTCTAAATAGTTATTGGAAAAGACTAGAAAGAGAATTTGCTGAAATACTCTACTGCTAACTTACATTTTATTTCTCCCTATTTCTGATGCCTAGGGTCCCATTCCATCTTTTGTGCATGACTGGCTCAAGTGACTATCTTCAGTGTGAAACAGTACCTCTGAGACATGGGGCAGAGTACAGGGGCATTTGGGTCACTTAAGGAAGGTTCCTAGGAGAGGAATATAGCTCGGATTGGACAAGCCCATGTAATTTAAACTCTGAGACACAACTAGTGAGGGGAAAAATCAAGGATTGGGCACTGAGGCTGGGTGGATCTGTGAAGTCTTCTCTTTCATAACTCTTACTGAGATTTCAGTCTCAATACTGGACTCCAAAAGGTAGATAATGAAATGGAAGCTCTCAGAACTTAGATGAAGATTTAGGGCAGTCTCTCTCTTTGTCTCTCTGTCTCTGTCTCTCCTATTTCTCTCTCTCTCCCTCTCTCTCTTTCAGACACACACACCCCCACCCACCCTTGGGTAACTAAAAGACTGAGTGGAAAGAGATGGGGTGATGATTCAGTAAGACCTTACAGTTGTATAAGCCACTGGCAGGCAGTTCATTTTGTCCACAGTAGCACTGGGTCCCAAGAGGATGATTCTGGGATGCTTTACAGACAATAGACTTGAGGGCAGATTATTTTATATTCCATTCAGACCTTTCCTCCAGTTTGTTAAAGAACCTGTCCTCCAAATCCTCTTTCATTTGCAGATTCTCATTTAGTTATTAATAGAATGTACATCACTGATTAACAAAATGAATAAAGGATCTCCTAATCCTATAAGCAGATTTTCTTTATCAAAGAGGAAATTGTTAATCCAGATGAATCTAGAAAGTTGTATCTGAGTAATACAAGAAACGGGGTATTTGGACATAGCCTAGCACACTTTTTTTCTACATACTCTATATCTTTTAGAGATTAGAAAATATAATATATTGTTGTGGAGGAGCAAGTGTGTAGTAAGTGGAGGAGGTCAGAATTTTCTTGTAAAAACCCTTAATTTTTCACAGTAATATAAAGTAAGAAAACAAAAGCCAAAATCGAAGATTGTCCCATACCCAAAATTTCAGCTTGTATATGCACCTAAATTTGGAAAATGGGTGTGGTTATTATGTTGCACAAGCCAGATATTATTCCTTTTATGGAATCAAAAAACTCTACTATCCTTGATTTTAAAAGAACAGAAAATGAGGGAATGTCAAGTTACTCTTAGGCTTAAGTGAGTAATTACTTGTCTAAGTAGATCTTTGAATATAAGATTTTCTTTAGTGTGACATCATTTTATATTAAGGGTTTGTTTCCCCCTGCACAATATCTTGCTACTTTTAGGTATAATGGCATTTGTGGTGTATGACTTTTATATACCACAGTCTATTTCTATCTTCAGTTTACTCCTTGATTCTAAATATTAAAACAATTTTAAAGTGGGAGTTAAATTTTATTACTCATATGTTTTCAGAATGATTCATGGTCAAATTTAGTTGGTCTTGCCATTCACTCTCAGGTTTGTGTTGACAAGTAAGATTGAAGGGCAGCATTCTGATATGTATAAAACACAGTACTTCTATAATTGTACCAATCACATCTTATAGTGATTATTTATTTATGAGTCTCTCTCTCCAATTGTCACCCTCTGTGAGCATTTTTTGAACAGGGACTGTTTCTTATTTAGCTTCATGTAATGGTAAATATCGTGTGCTTATTGACATTTTGTTGAGTTTTAAACTGAATATTTCTTGAGTGAATTTATATTTTAGAAAGGTGGGTGGGGATGCTGGAGATTATATATAATTTAGTTCTTAATTTATCTGTGATTTTATAACGTCTTGATGACTAGCTAGTGGAAGTGCCTACATATTGATATATTGCTTTACTTATAAAACTTCTTTTTATTGTTATTTTTAATCTTTATTTTGTCTTTGTTTTGTTCCAGAGTAAATCATATATTCTAGGAAACAATAGTAATTTGGATATGGGGCTTAATATTTAGACCGAAAGTACATTAAGTGGTGCTTTAGCCTCTTGAAAGAATGAGTATGCTCAGTTTATTCCTAGGTAAAAATTTATGAGGTGTAATAAAAATATGGTTGAGTGAATTTCCTGTTACATTGTAGTGGAAGTATCATGTGAAATTGATATTCAAAGACTTACCTAAGGAGGTTAGCATTTTATGAAGTATTCCTTTACTAATGAAATGTTACTTTCAAAAGACACAAACAACTTTTTCATGTACTTCAGACTTGGAATTTATCAGGAGAAATTTAATGGCATGCAAACTATGCTAGAGTTTTAGTTCTATTTACTGATACTCCATCTATATGCATAAATGAGATGTAATCATGTACCAAAGTACATTTGTCTACTGTTTCATATGTAGGAATAGGTAAAAAACTGAGCTTTAATTGAAAACCATTTGTTTTATCTTCTTTTCTTGCCTAAAGTCAACAATTGATTGACTGTTGTAATATGAATTTGGAGGTAACTAAAACCCCAGTATTGTTGAAACTGCACTACTATTTAACCTGTCAGTTGTTAGTGATGAACATAAAAGTCAAATATGTTTTCAGTTGCTCAGAGTATTGTGAAAAGTCTAATGGGGCTTTTTTTTTTTTCTTCCAAATTCTCCATGGGCTTTGAGTTACTTCTTAAGGGCTGTGTTGTAGCTTTGCAATTAACCTGTCATGGTGAGGAGTACACACTGATGCTCTGTCATCGTTGTTTCCTTTTATACCATATTCCTTCAGTTTCTGTTTACCCAAAACAATCTGTAGTAGCATTGAATGAAAAGAGAGCAAAGCTTTAGTATTTAAATTCTCTGTGTGATGTAATTTTTGTTGCTGTCACTTCTCCTGGATTGTTGAGGTAGGAAAACTTCTAGATCCTTAGTCTATAATCATAGTAGCTTGTGCTTCTTTCATTCTGCTGTTCTTCCTCAGTGAAGGACATTGTTATGTTTTGTTTTGCTTTGTGTGTGTGTGTGTAGTGTGTGTTTGTTTTAAACTCAGGTGATTTTTTTCTGTTGCTCTTAGCTTCCTTGAGATGGCAGTGTAAGCTATTTACTCTGGAATAAACTGCCTTTTTTTTTTTTCAAGAAAGGAATCAGCTACAGATTTATTTGAAACTAACATACATTACATTGTTTCAGAGTTTTAAAAGTTCATAATTTTATAAAAGCTAATTATATACTAAATATTACATTGGGTGTTAGTGTCTATTTTTATAGTAGTTTATTCTAATAAAATAATAATCATTTGTGTACATTTTAGAGTACTAAGTTTAATTTTGTGATTTTTTTCTCATTTATTTTATGTTATTGTAAATAAAACAATCTTCTAAGAGATACCTAGGTCATGTGTTTATTTCTGCTGAACTCTGATTCTTGGAGACTTGTGGAAGAGAATTGTAGTCAGCGAACTGCAGTATTCATGATCATTAGCATCTGCATCACATAGAGGAAGACGTTAAAATCTAAAAAGTCCAGAAAAAATTGAGATCTGTTTTTCATATGTGCAAATGATGAACACAGGCACATTTAAAAAAATTATTTTCCACTGTTAAATATGTTCTGGGATTTTAAAGTTATAAAAAGAAAAAAAATCTTCAAATTCCTAGCACCAAGAAATGCAAACATAGTAATTTGCTCCAGGGTTTTAGAAAGAGTATTGTGAGAAGCTTAAGGGTAATATTTCTTCTTTCTTTGAGAATAGAAAGTTGGCACATTGCTCCTTATTTTTCCCGTGAAGAAATAATAATGATAACAGTAAGAGAAAAACACTGTATACAAGACCCTATGGTAAAGTGCTTTATGTATATTTTCTCACTAATCCTTCCCAAAGCACATGGCATCATTACTGTTGGTAAGAACAAGAGTTGAAGAGATTGATGTCACTGGAGAATCAGAAATGGAACAGGGTTCATGGCCCAGTCAATGAGATTCCAGAGACTGAGATGTTAACTCTGAGGAGATAGATTTTTGTATTGGAAGAGACAGTAACTGTGACACTTCCTTTTCCTTTTCGACATTAGCATTTCTACTTTCCCCATGTTTCTACAAACTATGAGTGATATGATAACTGCAGCTTCCATTCTCATCTGAAGTTGGGAGCTGATAAACCTGAGGTACACAGATTCCATAGCATAAAGTACATATACATTTGTTTTCCTGATAAAATCTTTAGTAATAAAGCTGGTTATATTATTCCATAAGTTGGGCTGTTTAATAAAGTTTTAAAGGAATTCTCCTTTGGCCAACACTCATATGAATTTATTTCATGGCAGCCTATTTTTAGTATAGAGCTTCTCCCTTTATTATAAACATGCTGTTGCTTTTACAGATTGATATTCAATGTTTGGAACCCATGTGCAAGCTTAAGAGCAGTCTTCTAAAAATGATTGAGTTTTAGTTGTTCAATTAATACCATTAACGAAAACAATTTTAATCCAAGAGTACTGTAAAATTCTTAGGATGCTTAGTTCAAATCAGAGTGACTCTCTTGCTTTCCACGGGCTTTGGATAACCCCATCTGCATTAGGTGAATAGAAATATGTCTGTGTCCATTTAGTGGAGAGAATGTCTATCTGGGTCCCATGGCAAAAGGTCAGGGATGAGGCAGATGTTTTGTGCTGTGATCCCTTGGTCATTTGTTCACGTTTGTAAAGATGTTACATGGCATTGGTCTATAACATCCTATTGATAGGTAGTTCATGATTTTTCACATGAATAAAGACACTTGAATATGTGGAATAAAGGCTGATTTCAGTGTTACCTATTTTACTGCAGGGCTTATATTTCATCACCTTCAAGACTAGAAACATCTGTTTGACTTTTAAGAAAAAAATTCCTTGTATTTATTTGGTAAATTATAAAAAATAATTTTTCCATTTTTTAGAGGCTGTTGATAAGCTTTTATTTGAAATAATATGTAGACAATTAGTATATATTTTACTTCAAAAGTTACTGTCATTTATTATAAGGACATGTATTGCTAAAAATAAGCACCAAAAAACTCTTTATCATAGACATTAAAATTCTATAGCAGTCATCTTGTCTACCCACTAGATGCTGCCAAAATTATGGTCCTAGCAAAGAATGCAAATTGGATCATTAACATTGGAAATGAAGAAATGAAGAAATTGATTGGAATGAATTATGTTAGATTTAATGAAAGCTTGGCAAAAAATGGATTCTGCCCACTAATATAAATGGCCTAGCTAAATGAGCAAGCTACTTTCTATTCTTAAAACAAGTAGAAAATACATAAGGAATAAAGAATATGGAGCAAGACTGAGTTAAAGTAAAAGGAAATGAAAGAACATATAATGGTGAAATACGATTAGCAAGAATATATGCAGGCATGGATAACACTAGATAGATGTCTTTGTACTTTTCTTAGTACTTCAGAACTTAACTTCTCTATTTTTAAAAATTTTTAACAGTGCATGTTTATTAACTACTCGAGTCAGAAATTGAGTCCTTTTTGCTGTGTATTTTCACATGCATTGTTCCACTTGATTTTTACAAGTTAAGTAGTTTATATTTTTAGTTCCAATTTTACATATTATCAAATAGAGACTCAGAGGAGGATAGTCTGATTCTAGTACTTTAATAACTAACTGTAGCCAATAAGAGATGTTTAATTTATTTCATATGTGATTGATGAGGATATTGATGATGCTTTATCACCAATCTCTTATTTTTCAGACTCTGTGCTCTAGTTTTAAGATATTTTGTTTTAAATTTTAAAATATCAGGAAAATTACTCAGCTATAAAAAGGGATGAGATGGAGCTATATGTAATGAGGTGGGTAGACCTACAGTCTGTCATACAGAGTGAAGTAAGTCAGAAAGAGAAAGACGAATATTATATGCTAACTCACATATATGGAATCTAAAAATGGTACTGATGAACGCAGTGACAAGAAAAGGACGCAGGTGCAGAGAATGGACTGGAGAAGTCGAGGTTTGGGAGGGGGCGGGGGGTGAAGGGGAAGCTGAGACGAAGCAAGAGAGTAGCACAGACATATATATACTACCAACTGTAAAGTAGATAGCCAGTGGGAAGTTGTTGCATAACAAAGGGAGTTCAACTCGAGGATGGAAGATGCCTTAGAGGACTGGGGCAGGGAGGGTGGGGGGGACTCGAGGTGGGGAGAGTCAAGGAAGGGAGGGAATACGGGGATATGTGTATAAAAACAGATGATTGAACTTGGTGTACCCCCCCTAAAATAATAAATAAATAAAATAAAATAAAATAAAATAAAATAAAATATTAGGAAAAATACAGAGTCTAAGCTTAGTGACCTATCCCTCTTGTTCATTGACAACTACTCTGACTTTTTTGCATTGTTATAAACCTATATATCACACCAGGTTGTGCATTTTCTTGGACAAACATAAAGCTGTAAGATATATGTTGTACTATATTTATGCCTATAAACCAACTCTGACATTAAAATAAAACCTTAAACTTTGGGGAAAAATGAATTGGTATTGCTTGGATTTCAAATTCTAAGTGATTTATATTCTGAAGGATTTTTCTGCACTTTCTGTGAGGACATTGCTGCCAATGTCATGGGAATTTGAGCTTGGACTTTGTCCTGTTTAGCTGGTAATTGATGATATATCTGCACTGGTTTATCCCTGACCTTTGCATAGTTCTCTACTTGAGTTACTGTACAACTCAGGTCCATGAAAAAAGCAGACACACAACAATATATATGGGGATTGAATGCTAGTTCTGCCCATTAACTAGCATTCAACTGATCAGTAATTATGATGATTAATTAACAGTATGAACAGTATGCAATCTGTAAGGTATCTAACCTACTTAAAAATGAAAATTTAAAATTATAAAATATTTAACCTAATTAAGATTAGTTAATTATATTAAAATAGGCAATAAGATATTAAACCTACATAAAAATGAAGATTTTTAAAATCTAATAGTTTTATGTGCAAAAATGAGTATTTTAATCTCAAGAAGACTGATACAAGGGAACTAATAACAGGCATGTGCTATATGGAAGATCATATGAGCAGAGAGGCTGCTGAAAGAACATCAAGGAAAATCAGACTTGTTGAGAGACAAAAAGAGCAATTAAGGAAAAATCATAGTGACTGCAGTCAAAAGAAGCAGGAACCGTATTGGCCAGGGCTTCTGAAAATCTGCTATTTTGCAGGCAGCCTCCAGTGGTGTTGGTTAGAAAGGTCCCCAGTCTGCTGGGTCATCAGAGGCCCCCTGGAGGTTAAGAAGTGGAAGATTGATGAAGCTGAAAGGAAATTCTCAGGTACTTCATTGATTTAACCATGCAATGGCATCTTGAGAATAGTTTCGTTCCCAAATTTTCCGTTGCTGCTCAGGAGAAGCCACAAAATGATACTGTTTGCAGAAGAGGCAATTGTATGTTTTTGATTGAAACTGTATAGGTAAAAGTGTT
The DNA here is from genome assembly GCF_030028045.1 of Hippopotamus amphibius kiboko. Lineage (NCBI taxonomy): Eukaryota > Metazoa > Chordata > Mammalia > Artiodactyla > Hippopotamidae > Hippopotamus > Hippopotamus amphibius. Next base: position 75,623,678 of record NC_080187.1, read on the forward strand.
TCATGTAATATTTAATGTAGATAATACTGTATAGTATTATATATTCTGTTGATTTAACCTGCTAACTTCACTGTTGATAATACTGCTTGTCTTTTGTTTCAGATAGTTCCATCTCTGCTAGAGGTTAACCATTGAAGGTGGTGGTTAAAGAGAGAGACCCCCCCTATAATAATTGTCTGAGAGGAATTTTTGAAAGATGGTGTTGGTTATGATGCTGTATCAGTTTTTACCAAAATAGTTTTGGTTAAATCCAAAATTGACAACTGCAAAATTGACCTGTCTCTCTCCCCCAAACTCTCTGCTGTCTTCTCTTCTCTCTCTCACCACGTTTGGCATGAGGGATAAAAATATAACGAACTATTAAACTAAAATATAGTTAGAAAATGTAAAAAAAAGAAAATGGATTAAATTTTTCTTGTGGTTCAGAATTGTCACTATCAATTTCTTACTACAATGTGTTTGTGTTAGTAAATTTCACTCCACTTAATGAACTAGGAAGCTTTAGTGACACCATTAATTCTCTGAAAAGTTTATGTAGAGGTGTTAAGGAATTAACATCTGTCACAAGGACCCACTTTTGTGACACTCAATAAAGATTCTTGACTTCCAGAAATTCTTGTTTTAGTAGCTGTGGTAAAAGTAATTCCACATGTGAAACACTTTGCTATTCAGGTACAATATTATAAAGCTTTGAACATTTGAAAAACAACTGTCCCTATAGCTTTATTTATATTTTATCTGGATATTTTATTTCTGTTATTCTTGTAGAACAAAATCCCATAATGATTGTTCACATGTGTAGAGCAAATTGTCCTCCTTCCCCTGAACATTGCAATTGCTATGAAAACAACGGGTTTTAACCAACAAGAATAAACCAATGGAAAGAATGTGTATGCATTTATGTTTTCTGTGGTTGTGTATACTTCCATTTTCTCATTTCATTACTTTTTTCTTATCTAAGGATTGAAGTCCAAATAAATAGGGATGAGAATGTTTTATGTAAAGTGATTGCTAAAAGCATGAAATATGGGAGGAATAAAACATTTGGAATTGTAGGAGGTGGCACTAGAAAATAGCCAGATTATAATGGGACCACTATAATCATAGGAACCAAAAGTTTTAATTCCGGCTCCGTCATTTATTAACTCTGTACACTAGAGAGGTTACTAAGCCTGTCAGCCTTTTTCCTCATCTACCTCTGTGGAAGGGTGAGACTGAACAAGGACACATGTGAGACGTTCTTAGCCAAAGTAGATGCTCAAAACACGCTGACTGCAGTTTTTTAGTGAAATGGCTCATGTTCTGTAGGAAGGATCACCTGACAGTACAAAATTTTAGTGAGGTGAGTATCAGTAATTAAAAAGATACCAAAACAAATTTAGAAGTAAAGTAACATGTTTAAAAGAAGACATTGAAACATGGAAAGAGTTTTTGCCATGATCATTAGCAGCAGCCGCAGCAGCATTGTTATTATTCGACATTGTCTTCCGCCACCACGGATGCTATTTCTATTAATTTGTAAAATAAATGCAATTAAAAGTCATTGTTATAAAATTGGCTACTACCCAGAAGTAACATCAGGCTAGAGAAGTGTATTTTTAATACAGTTTTGAAATCACTGTATGGAATATTTGGAAATGTTTGTTGGAGATTGGCCAATGAATCACTAAGGAATTATAGAGGTAATTAGCTTTATTAAATACCCTATTTTGTTTTCTGGAATCTGCTATGTGTTCATTTAGTTTGCAGATGGTTGTAATTTGTGGTGGTTTAAATAAAAAGAACTAGATGTTCAACTATACAAACAAGTAAGAAGCAATATATCTGTAGGAAAATTATGGATTGTTCTTAGAAATAAATGTGGTCTGGAAGTTTTAAGATTCTAAACATCAAGTATATCAGCATGGTTACAGAATATAGTTGATGATACTTTGGCCATATTTGGAAGATAATTACTGATTCCTATCAGACTGTGCTTGTTGACTATCAAAAGGTTGAGCTTTAAAAAAAGGAATATAGACATTGATCCTGGAGTTTGTGAACATAAATAGGTCTGAAATTATCAAAGCTCATTGCTATTGGTGATACATCCTGAACATAGATTATTCAGAAATATTGGTGAAAGTGAATCAAAATAAGGAACTATATTTCCACTTTCACTAAATTGTCCTAATTAAGCTTGGAGATAAAGAAATATATTACATTAAAGTAAAAGCAGAGCAGTTCTAGTCATTAACGCCATATGAATTAACTTAAAAAAAAAACAAGGCCTACATTATAGTGACACATATTTTGAATGTCAAATATTTCTCATATCTGATAGCTCTCACAGTTGCTTTGATTTGTATTATTTTTAGGCATTTATTTTATTTTTAAATTTCTGTCTTTCGAAAAATACTGCATACAAATATGCAATATGAAGAAAGCATTCAATTTAGAAAATGTAGTGAAATTTATACTCATAAGTATTAAAAATATCATACATGCTTTGTAACATTATTAGCTTATTCTTTTACACTTTCTAGGTTGCAGTCATAGCAATAGCAAATGTTCAGATAAGTATTGGAGATTCTAAAAATTATTCTGATTTTTTGAAAAAATCAAAACACTGTCTTCATGAAAATGAAAATTTGGAATGACTGCTGTCTTTTGAATGGATTTCATATTTGTAATCCTATTATATTCCTTAAAAAAGTACAGTGCTTTTGAGGGTTTTTTTTTTTTTTTTTTGGTGTGTATTTCTCCATTTGAAAATGGCAGTATTTGAAGAGTTATCTTACTCCTAGACAGTCCAGGTTTTCTGCAACCTTTGTCTTTGATTCAAAATTACCTCAGTTTTGTAGTCCATTGTGAAGACCTGATACCTTCCAAAAAAAAATTGAAAAATATATTAATGACATAAAAGTGTTTTTCCTAATTTATAGAGATGATAGTAAATATATATTTTCCTTTTCCTAATTCCTCCTACACAGTCTTTCTTTTAAAACAGTAGATTTTTTAAAAATTGTGTAATACCTTGTATACTGACTTTAGACACTAACTAGTTGCTTGCTATTAAAAAAAATTGTGAATGAATGGCTTTATACATTCTTGCTAAAATACCAAATGCTATGTTTGTATTGATGATACTTAATATGATCATCAGAAGTCTTGGCTGTGGTCTAGACTCACATTCAAATGGTATTCTGGTGCTGCTCTTATTTTTATTTTTTACACTGTAGTGAGTAGAATAAAGAATTAGCAGCAGGACTTTTGGAAAATAGTAGTGTAATATATTTTCAGTACCACCGTGCATGCATACACATATCTATAAGATATATCAATATATACCCCTCTCTATGTATGTGTATTTATTATATAGTTTTTCTATAACACACAATGACTTAAAAATATTATTCTTTATGGTTAATCACCAAGGTGATTTTTATTTCATATGAAATGGAAAACAAATCAAACCTCATTGTTATTGGGCATTATTACCATGTTTTCATATGTTTACTTCTACTTAATATTAAACAACTCATAACTAATCTGTGAAAAAAAGCAGATTTTGAAACACTTAAATTATTTAAATTTTGTTGGGAGAATTGTTTCTGTGTCATGAAAATATATTTTTATTCAGTGATTGGTTGGTTCAAGCTAAAATTTAATATTTGTGCTGAACAGGGACAGATGAACTATCATGAATATAGCATTTACAGGAGTCCTGGTAACAGGCTATAAATCAGGATAGTTTGAATTTTGTCTTCTTCTTGTCCTATGTAATTATGTTATTGATGAAAATAGTATGTTAGAAAGTCACCACCAAAGAGAATATAACATTATGCTTTCTTCTACCTTCATTTGGAAAAATTATAGAGCCATCATAGCCTCTTGGATCTGGCTCAGGATATTTCTTGCTCAAATTTAGATGGAAGAGAAGACAAAACATCTCTGATAACAGCAAAGATAATTGGCCAGATGGACTTCCATCTCCACACCTGGATCACCACAATAAATGCCTAGAACAAGCAAAATGCATGACTGATGCCATTTGCACAATATGAAGCTATAATTACATGTAGGAGATTCTTGGGATGATTTATTTTACTCTGAGCAACAGCTGCTAGAACTTTAACTCAACTTCATGTCAATTATCTAGAAATACCTTTGAAATTAAAGAAATAAAAGTAAATGAACCATTCTGAGAAAGAGAAAAAGATCTCAAAGGAAATATCAGGCATCTGTTATTTTTTTCTTTTTGTCCTAAATACACCAAAAGTAATGCAGATAATGAAATATCAGTATCCAAATCATGGTAACTCCTGTTTTAAGAAAAAGGAAAACAAAAAGCTGTATGCACGCAGGAAAAAAAAACAATAATCTTCAGTATAGTAGATAATTATCAGTTTGTTTTTTTTTTTGCTTGCTTCCTTTCTTTATTAGTATCTTGGTAAGAGGGTAATTCCCAGTGACTACTGCCTGGAAACCAATCAACCATATCATCACTCTGTAGTATATTATATACATAAAGGGGCACGTGAGATAAATTCAGCTAGTCAGCTGTACTGTTATAGGACTTTGCCTCTTTATCTGGTAATATGAGGAAGGAGGGAATCATCCACTGTCGTGGTGGTGGGGACAGTGAGTTCTGAGCGGGCACCACCTGCTCTGAGATTGCTGCTATGGTTTCTCCTTCCTGTCTTGGCACTGGCCTGTTACTCATCTGGCTCTTGAGCTTCCAGCCAATTCCATGTCCTGAGCTACATCTCTAATACACTTCCAGCAAGTTATTTTTTCTAAAATTTGCTAGATTCCATTCCTGGTTTTTGCAACCAATTATGCTAACTGATGATGTTTTAAACATATTACTTAATTGACATGAAGTTTAATTTTCTTCTGTTATTTCCATAAGATGATATATGTGAACACCTGATTATCTAAAGAATCTCTAAGACAGTTGAGAAATTATCTATTTCATTTTCTGTATGCTCATCTGCATGTATATACCACTTTTTGACTTCAATTTCTTCTTGTAAATCGTGGGAAAAACATATAATGTGAAATTTACCCTATTAACAAATTTCTAAGCATACACTACATTATTGTTAAATATATATGCATTATTATACAGTAGATCTCCAGAATGTCTTCATTTTGCGTGACTGAAACTCTATACCCATTGCACAGCAAATCCCCATTCCTCACTCCTACCCCACCTCCAGCCCCTGGTTCTAATTTCTGCTTCTATGAGTTTGATAATTCTATAAGGGGAATCATGCAGTACTTGTTATTTGGTGACTAACTTATTTCATATAGCTTAATGCTCAAGGTTCATCTATGTTGTAGCATATGACAGAATTTCCTTCTTTTCCTAAGGCTGAATAGTATTCCATTGTACGTATATACCACATTTTTTTTATAGTTCATCTATCGACGGACCTTTGGCTTTTTTCTCCCTCTTGACTATTGTGAATAATGCTATAATGAACATGGGAGTGCAGATATCCCTTCAAGATAGTTTTCACTTCTGTTGGATACATATCCAGAAGTGTGATTGCTGGATCATATGGTAATTCTATTTTTGGTTTTTTTGAGGAACCTCCATACTGTTTTCCATAGCAGTTGAACTGTTTACATTGCAACCAATAGTGCACAAGTGTTCTAATTTCTCCACATCCTAACATTTGTTATTTTCTGTGTGGTTTTTTTAAAAATTTTGTTTTGTTTTTTGTTTCTATATAATGGCCATCTTAGCAACTGTAAGGTGGTTTCAGTTTATAGTTCCCTGTAAAATAGTGATGTTGAGCATCTTTTCATGTACCTGTTCACCATCTATATGTCTTTGGAGAAATGTCTAAGTCCTTTTGCTCATTTTTTAATTGTTATTTATTTTTGTTGAGTTATTTGAATTCCTTATATGTTTGAATATTAACCCCTTATCAGATATATGGTTTGCAAATATATTCTCCTATTCTATAGGTCACTTTTTGGATTCATTGATCTTCTTTTTTGCTATGCAGAAGCTTTTTAGTTTGATGTATTCACACTTGTCTGTTTTTGCTTTTGTTGCTTGACCTGTGGTGTCATATCCAGGAAATTATTATCAAGACCAAGGTTATAAAGCCTGTCTCCTGTATTTTTTCTAGAAGTTTTATAGTTTCAGGTTTTATGTGTAAGTCTTTAATTCATTTTGAATTGAATTTTGTGTGTAGTATAAGGTTCCAGTTTCATTTTTCAACATGTGGATATCCAGTTTTTCAAACAGCAGTTGTGAAAGAGACTATCCTTTGCTCATTGTGTATGTAGTCTTAGCCACATTGTTTAAGATGATTTCACCATATATGTTTGGGTGTATTTCTCTCTATTCTTTTCAATTCATCTATGTCTTTATACCAATACCACAGCAGTTTCATTACTGTAGCTTTGTAATATGTTTTGAATTCAGAAAATATGAGGCCTTCAGCTTTATTCTTCTTTTTCAAGATTGTTTTTGCTATTCAAAGTCCTTTTTGGTTCCATATAAATGTTCAGATTGTTGTTTTCTATTTCTGCAAAAATCACTATGGGGATTTTGATAGGGGTTTCATTGAATTTGTAGCTCTCTTTGGGTAATGTGGACATTTTAATAATATTTAGGTGTTAAACCCATGAACATCTGGTGTCTTTCCATTTATTTGTGTCTTTATTTGCATGTGTTTTGTTTTCTTGCCTAACTACTCTGGCTAAGACTTCCATTACTGTGTTGTATAGAATTGGTTAGAGTGAGTATCTTAGCCTTATCCTTGATCTTAGAGGAAAAGGTTTCAGTTTTTCACTGTTGAGTATGACTTTAGCTGTGAGCTTTTCATATATAGCCTTTATTACATTGATTTAATGTCTTTCTATTCCTAGTTTGTTGAGTATTTTTATCATGAAGGGATGTTGAATTCTCTTAAATGACTTTTTCTGCATCTCTTGACACGTTCTTGTGATTTTTATTCTTTGTTCTGTTAAAGTGGTATATCACCTTATTGGTATTCCTATGTTAAACCATCCTTGCATACCACAATTAAATCCCACTTGGTCATGATGTGTGATACCACTTGGTGATGATGTGGTATCGAATTTCATTTGCTGGTGTTTTGTTGAGGATTTTTGCATGTATACTCATCAAGGATATTGGCCTGTAGTTTTATTCTCTTGTATTGTCTTTGTCTGGCTTTGATGTCAGAGTAACGCTGGCCTTATAAAATGAGTTTGGAAGTGTTACTTCTTTAATTGTTTTGGAAGAGTTTGAAAAGGATTAGCATTAACTCTTCCTTAAATGTATGGTAAAGTTCACCAGTGAAGCCATCTTGTCCTGAGCTTTTCTTTGTTGGAAAGTTTTTGATTACTGATTCAATCTCTTTACTAGTTATATGTCTGTTCAGATTTTCTGTTTATTCATGATTCAGTCTTGGTAGGTTATATGTTTCCAGTAGTGAATCCAAAGCTGGGCTTTCCTATTCTGCTATCTTGCCAACTAGACCTCATTCATTTCCAAGTACGATGATGGTAGGGAACAAATTCTTATGTAGCACTGGCTGTAAACATGAAAGTTATAGTTGGAAATTTTATTAGTTATTTATTGCTGTATAATAAATCACCCCAAAACTTAGTGGCTTGGAACAATGTTTATTATCTCACAGATTCTGTAGGTTAGGAATATGGACATGGTTTAATCAGGTCCTTTAGCTCTCATTATCTCACAAAGCTGTAATCAAGGTGTTGGCTGGGGCCGCAGTATTCTCAAGGCTTATCTAGGGTAGGATCTGTTTTTAAACACACTCATGTGGTTGTTGGCTGGATTCAGTTCTTTGTGGGCTGTTGGACTCTGGATCTAAGTTCCTCTCTGGCTGTTGACTGTAGGCTTCTCTCAGGTCCCTTTCTTGTGAACATCTCTGTAAGGCAGCTCACACAATATAACTGGCTTTATCATTGTGAGCAAAAGAGAGAGCAAGAGGATGTGCAGGCAAAACAAACCACAGTATTTAGCAACCTAATCCCAGAAATGACATGCCATCATTTTTACCATATTCTGTTTGTTAGAAGCAAGTTACCAAACCCAGTCCATGGTTGGGAGAAGATCGTACAAGAGTGTGAATAACAGGAGGTGGTCTCATGGTGGCCATATTGAAGCTGCCAAGTATAGAACTGTCTAGTTATTTTGGGTTATCTAATCAATCTAAAAGAGAGTTGTATGATACATCAGTTGTGCTGCCACAAATTTTGTATGAAGCTGGGTAAATTGCTTATACACCCTGAAGCAAATGGAGATAATGATTCCTACCTCATAAGGGTGTATATGTATGTAAGTAAGCTTTCAATGTGTAGAGCACTATGCAAATGACTGATGGATATCATTAACGTGCTGTGTGCTCACCCGGGTTTCATGGTTGAATTTGAATGACTAACTCACAGAATTTGAGAAATAAACATGTGTTAAATGTAAAAGAAGGAAGTAAAAAATATTTAACTAGAACATTTTTAAAATTGGGGAAATATAGTATTTAGTCAGTAGCTGTATTGGAAAATATGAGAAGAGTATGTGAACATGCAAACAGTTTTAACTAGATTGTATGGTGAGTCAAGGGCAATGATGGGACTCGAGGTCAGAAAGATATATCTGGCCCTGAATATCTGGCTAGCTGGCCTGGATGTTTTTAGTAAACATGGCAGGAACCTTTAAAAATTTCTGAACAAAGGAGTAACTGTGTAATTTAGGCAGATTTATCACAGTCACTGTGTTAATCATAAATTAAACATATTAATACATATTTCAATTGTTGTCTATACCTTCCATTTTTTAATAAATGCCAGGTCACTTTATTAGAGGCATACCATCATACTATCAGTTAATCTGCTATACTCATCATGAATAAGTGACAATTAAAAAATTTTATTAATTTTTATTGGAGTATAGTTGCCTTTATAGCTCTCATTTTTGGAAGAGTTTTATTTTCATATGGTACTCTTTGATTGAGACTGCAGTAGATTATGACTGTCTGGGAGGCATTAGCAAATACTCTGTAGTTAGGTTTGCTAGGCAAACTATAGAAATAGAGTTTGCAGTTAGATTGAGAAAAAAAGAGAAAACTCACCCAGTGCTAAAAAATATTACATCTACTAAGAATATATAATTCACCAGGTATTGTTTGAAGAACTTTGCATGATTATCTTATTTGATCTTTGTAATAGTCCTATAAGGTCTGTATTATTATTATCTTATAGATTCAATAGCTTAAAGTTACCTCATCTCATAGAACTAATGAGTTGAGAAATTAGGATTTGAACCTAGCATTTTGCTCTAGAGCCTTACTACTAAAAGTGCCATCTGTCAACCAGGAGCACCTCATCCCAGTATCACATGGGAGATTAATGAAAATGCAGAATTTCTGGCCTTTACCTAGTTCAGCTCAATCAGAGATCCTCAGACAACTTATAGTCTACATGTGTGAATAGCTTTCGAGCCTATACCTATAACTGTTTCACTTTATTGTAGAATGAATGAAAAAGAGACAAAGTCACTTACAGCAATTTATTGTGGAGGGTAAAGAATTGCTAAGTCTTCTCAAGAAGTTACTCCAACACATATACTCTCTCTTTGGACTTTGCAACTGAAGCTCCCTAAATCAGTAGTTATGTGATTTTTCTTATGAATCCTTTCCCTCCCCCATACACTCACTGAATTTTTAACCTTTGATCTATTTAACTTGAAGGCTGATATGTGTGATAACTGATTCATTGTGACCCAGCAAAATGTGTGTGACAGTGCCTTGTGAACTGTTCAATAGTCAAACTACTTTCCTAAATTATGAGGACTGGAAGGGCTCATTTAGCCCACCCCTCAAATTACTGATGAGGAAACTGAGGTTCCAAAGGGGAAAAGTCACTAGTTAAAAGTCATGGTTATGTGGTAGTATCCTGTAGGGATATCTGAAATTGCAGTTTCTTCAGTTCTCTTCGAAAAATATCAAGGGAAGGGTAAAGTTATAAAACAATGCCCTGGACAGGATTCAGACAGTTGGAACTGAGGAACAGTTTTCCACAGTGCTGATTTTCTGAGATTGGTAGGTATTTCGTTGGACTGGGCAAGAGCTGGACAACCACATAAGAAATTATTTATTTTAGTGAGATGAAATAATTTATGTTGTCATGACAGATGTATCTATACATAAATATATCATCTATGTCAATTATATCTCAATAAAAGTTCTTAAAAAATATACCATCCATTTATTTTCTTATTGATGCACAAAAGAAATTTTTGTGGCGTTCCTACAAATGATATGCTGTTTGGTACCTGTGAGTTTGAGATGTTTTTAGGGCAGCCGAGATGATGTGCGTGTTAACTAAGCGGTTGCATGCGTGTGTCTCAGGGTGGAACAGAAGTGTGTATTTGGAACTGGAACTGAGCAGCACTTGAAGCTCTGGTTGTGGATGAGATAACTTATGAATATGTGACAGTGGGCAGGGAGAGAATGCAAGCAGACTGTGGACTGTGAACTGACACCTGGAGAAGGGTAGCATTTAATAAGTAGGTGGAGGATGAGGTGTTCATGCAGATGACTGAGGAGAAGCATCTAGAAGGAAGGGAGAAAAGCCATCAGAGAAAAGTGCTACATGAGTCAATGAAGAGGAGATATTTTAAGATAAAAGGCATAGCTAACCGTGTGAAGTGCTCTTAGAAGTCAAGCAATATAGAGGCTAAATATCAATTTAATTAAAAATATATATTGGTTATGTTGGAGAGAATAATTTCTGAGGAGTGGTAGAAGCAGAAGGAATGCATAGGAGAGCAAGAAGTGGAGACAATATTTTAAACTAAATTTTGAAAGTAATACTTTGTAAGGGATGAAGAGAGAGGGTAGTCACTAGAGTGGGACACTCCTGAAAATAATCGTCTTTTTAAAAAAAATTTGTGACATTAAGGGTATTTGAACAAGTTTGTATGCTGAAGGGAAAAATCCCATTGAGAAGTTGAAGATTCATGTGATGGCAAAAATTGAAGCCATGCCTGTCCTACACTTCTCCATCTTAGATTAAGAATGGACTTAGGCATGTCCCTTGAAATTAGGACAAGGGATACTTCCTAGTGGAAGAGGGCATCAGTGTGTCTGAGGAATGGAGAGGTCAGGAAGTGAAAGGGAGCTCAAACTGTGGAAATTGTAAGAGAAAATTTGTTTTATTAGTGGGCTGGTCATGTCAGGTGATCCAAGAGACTTTTAAAAGTTAGATGTCTAAGCCTTTTAAAGGAAGGACATTCTGACACATTCTACGGCATAAAGGAGGCTTCAAGTCATTATGCTAAGTGAAGTAAGCCAGTCACAAAAAGACAAACACCACTTATACGAGGTGTCTAGGGTAGTCAAATTCACAGAAACAAAATGTATAATGGTGGTTGTGAGGAACTAGGGAGAAGGGAAAATGGGACCTGTTTAATGAGTATGGAATTTCAGTTTTGCAAGATGAAAAAGTTTGGGAGACGGATTGCACAAACAATGTAAATTTACTTAACATTACTGACTGTACACTTAAAAATGGTTAAGGTAGTGCATTTTATGTTATGTGAGTCTTACCACCATTAGGACATGCATGCATATCTATATGCATGTCTGCTTCCATTGGAGCCCGTTTAGAAGGCAATATCTATTTTTTTGGAGTGGAGAGGAAGCATTCCTTTCAGTATGTTGGGCAGACTATAAGTTTTACCTCCTTGTGTGTGTAAAGGAACTAAATTAGCAATTGACACGACTAATATATGAAGATATTTGCCATACGCATACACAGTGTCAGCTATGAAGAGTTCTTACCATAAGCAGACAATACAAGCAATTCCAGCTTATAAATATATCATTCACCCTCATCTGTACTAAAAAAGGTGCAAATTAAAACAGTAACCAAAATTGGAACCTATAAATGATTATTGGATTGAAGGATTAGAAAGAATTAGGAAAACAAATCAAAAAACTCAAGCTGACAAGGCCATAGTTAAACCCTAATATATACTCTAATTGGAAAAGTAAGTTGATGCAGCTAATTTTTAAACTTCTGGAAGATTATCTAATGGTTATGACTCTAAATCTCTTAAAGATTTATACCTTTGACATTGTAAGTTCACGTTCAAAAATATATCTGCTAGGGAAAATATATATATTTATAGAAGTGTTTCTGAACGTGTAAAAGATACTTTAAAGATTGAATAACTTTATAAAACATAAAAGAGAATGGCTAAATCATGATAAAATAGTAATGGATTATCATATAAGCATCAATCATAACACTCTAAAACTGTATAATTATTTGAAATTCTCATGACACAATGTTGGGCGAAAGAATTATTCTCCTGCCTGTCATCCATCCATCCATCCATCCATCCATCCATGCAGATAATTTTGTTAATCAATGGCTATTATGTAGTTCTATATATACACAGAAAATACAACTCTAAGACATCAAAATATCATCATGTTATTATTTTACAAGTTGTGAGGCTATGCATATTTCCCAAATTTTAGACAATGAGAATGTGTTTCTATGATAAATAGAAAAAGAGATCCTTATTTTAGAAAGTTATAAGAAACAACCATATTGTGTGAAGGGAGTATTGATGGTAGACAGCTTTGGTTAAGATTTTTCCCCAGAAATATTTGATTGTCTTATATGAATATACACTTTCTGGTTGCTGAGAATTTGATTTCAAATAAGAATATTAGTTTGAACACAAAGGATTTTACGTAACTTTATTTGGTACAAAACTGGGTACATAAAATGAAGTAAGTAAGTCATAGTCATTAGCAATTACATTTTAAATACTGACTGAAACCACATTGTTATCAGAGAAAACAATGGACTCCTCATTCATATTTTATAGCCTGCATGGAAAACTGTAGAGATTAAAGCTAAGTGGAGAGCCTCACATTATTAACTTCAATGGCATCGAATCTTCTCCTGCATGTTTGTGCCTTTAGTGAGGGTAAGAGGAGGCTCTGTTCAAACCATACTCATTTAGCAGATGGGCCATTGAATAGACCTCATTGTATGTGGGGACCAAGTAAGATTTTGTATGGTGTTAATAAAAATGACCCCTGGGAAATTTTGTCTTTTGTTTGGGAAAGACAACCTACTCATGTTGCAATGGCATTAAGATTGACAGTGATGGATTAGAAAGTTTTTCAGAGTGTTCTTTAGCAACTAGAAGTTAATGTAGAGCTATTTCTGACAAATGTTTCACTATTGTTGCCAAGAAATAAATGTGTCAGTTACATGAGCTAGTAAAGAGAATATTATTTCTTTGAAATATTGCACTTTTAAAAAAATGTTGGACTAGGAGTCAGGGACAGATTCTCCACTCCTAGCCATAACACCAAGTCCCCATGTGACATTGAGCAAGTCACTTATGTTCTCTTGCCCTGAATGTGCACATTTCTATTAATTATTTTAAGGACTATAAAATAATTTTTTCAAGGTGCTTTAATATATTGAGGAAAATATATGAGCAAGGTTATTAGTGATAATAATTAATCTATATTATGTTTAGGATGATGAATCCATTGATAAGTATATGAACAAGTCTGAAAAAACTAAAATAGTGCAAGAATGTAGTATAGCATCTCAACCTCCTCCCTCCCAATTAAAAAAATCTATTATGTGGAAAATTTTGCTTTTATGGAAAAATTGGCCAGGATTATGTCTTTATCAGTATATAAGGTTTATGAGTTAACTATTAATAGTTTGAGAAGGTAGTCTCTCTGTGTCAAGATTGATAGAGTGATAGTTGTAAAAAGTTGGAGGTATGGAAGCTCAGATAGGAAGCTATTGACAATCTGTTTGTGAAATAATGAAGTCCTGAATATGCTTGGGTAACTTACCATGAGAAACTCAATCAATATGTTTGTTTTAATTCCACTATATGCATGGAGGGCATTGGGCTGTTGCTGGTTCTGGACCTTCTGGAGAAGGTCTTATGTAGGAAAGAACAGGAAAATATTGGATTCCCAGAAGCTTTCAACTGGAAGAAGCATTTAGATATAGCTGTAATATGTGGCTGCTTCTACTTTTGTGGCTGAAGTGAAATCTTTGTGAATGTCTCTTATGATGATGGGTAGGGAAAGCCTGTCCCCAGGAAGGGAGGCTTGTGGGTTGGAAGTGGTTGAAGGCAGCAGAATCAGGGGGAGGTTCAGAATCATGGTTATTGAATGAAATGAGCTTTAGCAAGAAGCTGTGCTGTGCATCAGGCGAAGATTTAAACAGGACTGAGTCAGATGGCAGGACCGTTTAGCTATAATTGAGAATGTGATGTATAAACAGGTGGAGGAAGGAGTTCAGCACTGAAGTTGTAATGGAGCAGGGTGTCAGGGCCTCATTTTATTTTTCTCCTGCCGAGTGTATCATTCAGGGCTCTAATGATTTAAAGAAGTCACCCACCTGGGTTGACCAACATTCTTTGTCAGTGATCTCCTTTTCTCAAGTTCACTAGATAACGAACTTGATGAGCTTTTTCTGCCTCATCCCCGCTTTTTGCCTGGGTGAACTTGATATTAGAGAATGAGAATGGCTTCCTGGACATCTTTGATAGCATTCTCACCACAAGGTTATTTTAATGAATGAATAAAATGTGTTCCAAAACACTGAGCTGTAACTGACAGATGAAGGTAGAGATTGCCCATGCTAGCAGTATACCGGGTATAAATATCTTTAATCTCACTCAAGGTGGCCAAAGGTGGGGGAGGTGGATTTTCTTTTTTTTTTTCTTCTTCACTGGCTTTCATATGTGACATGTGCATTTACCTCTAGGCTTCAGGCTTTCTAGAACTTACAGTTAAATCTAGTATCTCTGGAATCTGGAGGTGTTTAACTCCCTGTGTAACTTCAAAATATGCCACTCATAACTTTCTGAGAAAAAATACAGACAAGACAATTTCCTGCCCTATGTGCTGTCAATTTCCTCTTTTATATGCCCCCTTTTTTTCCCTTGGAAACAAGTATGCTGGTAAGCCTTAGAAGCTCTTTTCCCCACTTCATTTGCAGATATCCTTTAATCCTTGATAATATTTCTGCTTTTTCTCTTGGCCCTGGCTAATTACAAACTTCCTATATACTAACTAATAATGATAGCCATATTATAAACATGAGACACATGTACTTGCAACAGTAATCCTCTGTAAATGATAAATTCTTTTGTAATCCTGTCATCTATTCCTGTCTCATTTTGGTTATCTCCTTTTTTCCACAGACCCTCTTAGCTGTTGTCTTAGCCTGCTTGGGATGTCATAACTAACAACAATAGATTAGGTAGCTTTAAAAAACAGAAATTTATTTTCTTGTAGTTCTGGAGGCTAGAAATCCAAGATCAAGGTTCTGGCTGATTTGGTTTTTGACGAGAGCTCTCTTCCTGGCTTGAAGAGGTGCCTTCTCACTCAGTTCTCAGGTAGCCTTTTCTCAGCTTGTGCACAAGGGGTAGAGGGAGAGGGGTGGGGAGAGAGAGTGGAGCACCCTTTCACTCTCTGGTGTCTGTTCTTATAAGGATGTTAATCCCATCAGATTAAGGCCTTACCCTCGTGACCTCATTTAACCTTAATTACTTCCTTACTCCAAATATAGTCACTTTGGGGGTTAGGGCTTCAACATATGAATTTTAGGGGAACACGATATAGTTTATAACAGCTGGAAATACAGATGAATAGCTTATTTCCCATTTGTAGACAATCTGTTTCTCTCCCTCAAGATTCTTTGTCATTTTAATTCATTCCTTCAACAGATTATATGATACATCTACTATCATATATGTATATAGGCACTTATATGATACATGTATATCTACTATGTGTTAAACTTTGGAAATATAGATAAGGTCTCTGTCCTCAAGATTCCATTTTAATGGGGAAGACATATCAGTGAATGAATAACCAAGAGGATTCCAGGTATTGATAGTGCTATGAACAAATTAGGAAAAGTGATAGAGTGTAACTGAAAAAAAACAAGCAGTGATTTAAGGAAAGAGGTTATTTACATTGTCAGAACAGGGAAGACCTCTCTGTAAAGGATACAAATAAGCTGAGAATTGGAGCATGCATAGGAGCCAGCTTGTGAAGATCCCCAAAGGTTAAATATTCAAAGGAGATATGGCAGCAAGTGCAATTATCCTATAGTATAAAAGAATTTGATGTATTGAAGGAACTGCAAGCAGATCATGGTGCCTATAGCATATTAATCATCAGGGACACTGATGATGGAGAGGTAGCTGTGAGTCTTACCACCCATGTCTTGTAGATCATTAAAGGGTATTTTGTTCTAAATCAACTGGCAAGGCATTTAAGGACTTCAAGTGGAGCATTACATGGTCCAATTTGTGTCTTAAAAGATGGATTTTTGAAGGATGCAAGAACAGAAGTAGGTGGACTAGTGAAGAGGCTATTGCAGTAATCCAGGTGAGAAATGATGGAGGCGTGAATTTGAGGAGTGGCAGTGGAGAAGGAATGATAAGAATTTTCAGTGCCCATTTTTAAAGTAAAATAAAAAATCATCAGATTGCCTTCTTCAACTATATGGTTGTGGTTTAGAATTAAGTTACCAAGAACCTAGAACCATAATAAACATAAGGGTATATTTCTCCATAATTATATTTGCTGCTGCTTGGATTCCATTCTGTTCGTATAGACATGTCCCATCCTCTCTTTACATTTTTATTTTCACTTTTTATAAGACACAAATTCTGCTTGCTCCTTCTCCTTAGTTATGACCAGACACAAAACCCACTATAACAGGCTACCAATGAGGCAGAAGCTCAGCTGTGTGCCCAGTTCAGTGGCCCCTGGCTTTGCTCATGCCAGTCCTCTTCTTCAGGACTAGAATGGTGCTCTCAATGGGCAGAACCCATCCTGTCTGCAATGACTGGCCTTTTGAGACACCTCGGACCACTTTGTTCCTCCATGGGCATCCTCTGCATAGAGGCCCCTTCTGCTAACTTCTCTTCTGTCCTTATCCATGGAATTTATGTCACTTCCTGGAGTTTTCTCCTTTCTTAGGTTGTTCAAGTTGAGGTGAGATGATCTGTAAGTCTTGTATAAATCATTTGAAAACATAACGGGATTTTTAGAATATAGAAAACACTTGCGAAAGAAGTAGTAAATAGGATTGTACTTAAACTTATTTAATATGGTGTTTAAGATCAGTCTGTTTACATTTATGTATTTTCAAATGAAGAAAAAGATTTTATAGATTTCTTTATTGAGATAGTAGCCTGAAAAACTTACTTTTTGTAACAGTAGGTTACACATCATTTCTGTGTGTCGTGCATTGCTATAATATTGGCTTTATTTATAGTATGTCACATGAACCACTGTGGTAGATACCTTTATCCTTACTTTATTGTTGAGAAAACTGAGATCTAGTAAGGTTAAATGACATTTTCAAGGTCATGTACCTCTTTAGTGGCAGAGCAATAATTTAAATTTGAGGGTCTACTCTTAACTATATCATGCTGCTCTTACTCAATTTATGTCCTTTATACAAACACAAATGAAACTACTTTTTCTTCCTTATCTTCTTTTTAAACCATTTGCTCTTCAGTAATCCTGAGCACCTTAATTGAGGGATGATTGACTGATACATTGAAAGAGCTCAAGGGGGAGAAAGCTTATTTCCAATGGATGTAAAATAGCTACAGGAGTAATGGTGCACATCAAATCATTTCATTTAGAGAGTTTTATAATAGTAATGTTACATTTGGTTTTTATCATTTAGATCAGAAATAATTGAGTCAGGTAAATCATTGGTTCTTATTTTGTCCAGAGTCTGGTGAGATTGATTTTTCTATTCCTACTTGGTTAGTTATAAATAAATATGAATAAAAATCACTCCATTACCGCAATAAGGTTGAGAATCTCAAAATAAACTTTGGCAGTCTATTTACTAGTTCTAAAACAAACCGTGTGTTCATGAGGATGTAGGCATTAAATGTACTACAAATACTTCACTAATTTTACATTAATCTGTGTTCATTTATAGTCGTCTATACTTTACTTTAGTGAGTTTTTTCTATAAGTGTAAGCAGTTTCACAGAATGTTAAAATGTCAGTAAGTGTTGTATTTATTGATTGTTCGCATTATAGCTAAACATCATTTCACCCATGATTATCAAAACCAGTACAGTTCAACAATAACAACATTTAAATAAAATGTTTAAATATTTGTATTAACACATTAATTCATGGATTTATCAAAGTTTGGCAGGGAATAGCTTATTCTAAACTGTAATAATCTTTATTTGGTTATTAGGCCATGATTTTAATTAGCTAATAAGGCTTTTTTTGTTAAGTAGAAATTGGGTCTTTAAACATTTTATATAAACCATGGATATTTTTATTTCGGCATGAACAGCAGTATAGCATGTATCTAAATCATGTTTCCTATTGGAATCAGAATATGAGATAATAGAACCCCATTATAATTCTACACAACATGATTAATGTTTGTTATGAGTGAAAATATTATAGTGAAGTTTTATTGTATTAATTTGAGATTTTCTGTTATTGTTTGGGAGAGAACTATGAATGCTGTATATAATCTTAATAAAAGTCAAAATAAAATATATAATAAGGTATTAAAATGTAAATTTTGTACATTCTTCAGGTATTTTAACTCAGAGATGTGCATTTTAAAAAGCCTATTATTTAAGACCCTTGCTATGAATTTGTTATCATAAGAGTCTTGTTTACCTCTTCACTATCTAGGAAAAATTTTCTTTCTAGGCAAGTAGTATTGGGATTAGGGAAAGTTTATTTTAAAAGCTTGTTAAAGCCTTAGGAGAGGACATAATACCTTAGCCTATTTTGAGCTGGAATTTATGTTTGAAATGGTATCCATAACTTCTCTAATTTGAATTTTTCACTAGATCGGGATGATTACTCCTGAACTAATGTCAATGTGTGGCGTGTGCTTTTATCTAGAAATGTTCCCATGTGTACAGTTGGATGTTAATGCAGTGCTTATAAGTACATGAAATTCACATTGCAAGAAAGAAGCAGGTTATACTCTCTTGCTGGAATGTCCTTGGGAAAATGTTCACCATGAGTTCTTGGGTTCACCTAACATGGTTTGAATTGCCTATTTCATTGACTTGTAATTATAAGCTTAAAACAATATACTCTACTGAGAAATGATAAATTTAGCCCACTTTGGCTTCTCCTGTCACATGAACCTTGACTATGTGGAACTGAATGACTATTTTGTGCATTGTAAGCCCTTGCTAATCAAAGTGTAGTCCACAGAGAAGCAGCATGGGCCTCACCCGGGGATATATTGTAAATACAGATTCTTAGGCACCACCCCAGACCTGCTAAATGAAAATGTACTTTTTAACAAGATCACAGGTTGATTTGTATGCACCTTAAAGTTTGAGATATGCTGAACTACAACTTGGACGCTAACAAAGCCTGATCTGATCATTGCTCTCTCCCAGGATATGGCACAGATTTGCACTATGTGGTTTTTTAATTGACTGACCACAGTCAGGACACATGTGGTAACCTTGGGCCATTCACCATAATTGGTTGTGGAATATGGGACAGAAAAGAATGACTGTTTCCTTTGTGTTTTCCTGTCATTGCAATCCTATTACTTTGTTCTAAGCAAAGTCACCTTTGAAATTTTCTCCAGGTGAATAAGAAAAAATATATTTTAGGACGATCTGAGGCTGTTTGATCTTCAAGTGCACTAAATAAAAAGATTTCTATCTTTTTTCCCGCCTGATTGCATCTTAGTGAATGCTTAGAAAAACATATTTGATGAAATGTTACACATTTTATTTGAATGTGATACCATCCTACAGATTCACCTTTTGCTTTATGAGACAAGGGATTCCTTAATGAATGGCCGGTGGGTCTAAATATGCAATTTTATCAGAGTCTAAACCCCAGCACGAGTCAGTACATGTTTTTCTTGACTAAGGACTGCACAAGCAAACATAGAGTGATTTGCACTTTATTCTCCTTAGTAAAAAATATTGTATTCCCTATTTCATTAGCGGTATTAATTTTATAAAGCACCTTTTTTCCTTGAATTGTTTACATTTTTAAATATACGTATTTAACTTCTCCAGTCATAGGAATAAAATTATTGCAGTTGATGAAGATTTCTTATTTCCTTAAATTCTTCTTTTCATGGAGTTTGTATTTTGTTAGTTTTGCCTTCTAAGGAAAATATTTTACCTTTTTTAAAAAGTTAGGAATATAGAAATATGGTTCCCTGTACCATCAATCTATAACCTTAAGTCCCCACTTTAAATTCTGTTACTTCTGGTATTTACTTTGTTTTCAAAATACTGTGTATAAACTTTTCTACCATTATCTTCCCAATAAATCAAATAATATTTTTATTAAGCCATATTATTTTTATTTTTTATTTTTATTTTTTGGGCATCCTTTTTTTAATTGAAGTATAGTTGATTTATAAACCAGTATTGTTACTATCAAATTTCAGAACATCAGAGGTTAAGAGAGGATCCCAAATGTCACCAGAAAGGAGAAAGTAAAATCAGAGATGGAATGTCATTTGACTTCTTAGCAAGAAGGGTAGGAGTGAGATATCGACTCTGATGCTTTTCTGAAATGCGCTGACAATGTATCTCCATGTAGGTCATCTTTATCTCCTTCATGGCCATGTGGGCCCCTTCCATCTGGTGATGCATTCCCTTCATTTCTGAAATTTTTATTATATCATTTCTTTATTGTTACCACTTCCTTTTTCTCTAATCTTCTTTTCTTAAACTCTTATTTGTTGAGTTTTGGGTTTTCTGTTTTTATCTTCTGATTTTTTTAAATAGGGGGTAAAATTGAAAATGGGAAAAGTAACCCCCTATTTTAACATTTTCAAATTTACCCCCAATTGAAAGTTTGTATTGGAATAAGTTTTCCCATTTGGATATTAAGATGAATAAGAAGATTTTGAGAGTTTTTGCTTAACTCATTGTTTCGTTGTTATAGCCAAAAATATAAGCACTTTGGTGGGTTTGTATAGTTCTCCTGGAAATTGTTTTTATAAGACTTCTTGTATCATTTTGTCAACATACCTAAAACTTTTGATGGCAAAACTTTGTGTGTCCTCCTCTAGAGCAAAGTACACTTTTGACATACTGGACATGGGACTGTATACCTCGAACA
Source organism: Hippopotamus amphibius kiboko (assembly GCF_030028045.1). NCBI lineage: Eukaryota > Metazoa > Chordata > Mammalia > Artiodactyla > Hippopotamidae > Hippopotamus > Hippopotamus amphibius. The sequence continues at coordinate 75,644,839 of NC_080187.1, forward strand.
TCTGAGGCTCTGCTTGCCTGTGGATGAAGAAATCTTATTCTCAACTCCTTCAAATTTCTCTGTGTTTTTTCTGTTTTGTTTTATTTCGTTTTAAGAGCTTTGAGACGTAATTGACATACAGTAAACTGCATATGTTTAAAGTGTACAATTTGATTTTTTTTCTAATTAGTAATGTATATATGGCACTCCCAATCTCCCAATTCATCCCACTGCAACCCCACCTCCGCTTTCCTCCCTTGGTTTCCATATGTTTGTTCTCTACATCTGTGTCTCTGTTTCGCCTTGCAAACCAGTTCATCTGTACCATTTTTCTAAATTCTGCATATATGCGTTAATATATCATATTTGTTTTTCTCTTTCTGACTTACTTCACTCTGTATGACAGTCTCTAGGGCCACCCATGTCTCTACAAATATCTCAATTTTGTTCTCTTTATGGCTGAGTAATATTCCATTGTATATATGTACCCCATATCTTCTTTATTCATTCATCTGTTGATGGACATTTAAGTTGCTTCCATGACCTGGCTGTTGTAAATAGTGCTGCAGTGAACACTGGGGTGCATGTGTCTTTTTGAATTATGGTTTACTCTGGATATATGCCCAGTAGTGGGATTGATGGGTCATATGGTAATTCCATTTTTAGTTTTTTAAGGATACTCCATACTGTTCTGCATAGTGGCTATATCAGTTTACATTCCCACCAACAGTGCAAGAGGGTTCTCTTTTCTCCACACCCTCTCCAGCATTTATTGTTTGTAGATTTTCTGATGATGTCCTTTTTAACTGGTGTGAGATGATGCCCATTGTAGTTTTGATTTGCATTTCTCGAATAATTGGTGATGTTGAGCAGCTTTTCATGTGTCTCCTAGCCATCCGTATGTCTTCTTTGGAGAAGTGCCTATTTAGGTCTTCTGCCCATATTTTGATTGGGTTGTTTTTTTGATATTGAACTGTGTGAACTATTTATATATTTTGGAGATTATTCCTTTGTCTGTTGATTCATTTGCAAATATTTTCTCCCATTCTGAGGGTTGTCTTTTCATCTTGTTTATAGTTTCCTTTGCTGTGCAAAAGCTTTTAAGTTTCATTAGGTCCCACTTAATTTTTTTTTTTTTTATTTCCGTTACTCTAGGAGGTGAGTCAGAAAAAGATCTTGCTGTGATTTATGTCAAAGAGTGTTCTTCTTATGTTTTCCTCTAAGAGTTTTATACTGTCTGGCCTTACATTTAGGTCTTTTATCCATTTTGAGTTTGTTTTTGTGTGGTGTTAAGGAGTGTTCTAATTTCATTTTTTTCCATGTAGCTGTCCAGTTTTCCCAGCACTACTTATTGAAGAGGCTGTTTTTTCTCCATTGTATATCCTTGGCTCCTTTGTCATAGATTAGTTGACCATAGTTTATCTCTGGGCTTTCTATCCTGTTCCATTGATCTATATTTCCGTTTTTGTGCCAGTACTGTATTGTCTTGATTACTGTAGCTTTGTAGTATAGTCTGAAGTCAGGGCATCTGATTCCTCCAGCGTCTTCTTTTTCCCTCAAGATTGCTTTGGCTATTCAGGGTCTTTTATGTCTCCATACAAATTTTAGGATTTTTTATTCTAATTCTATGGAAAATGCCATTGGTAATTTGATAGGGATTCATTGAGTCTGTAGATGGCCTTGGGTAATATGGTCATTTTTACAGTGTTGATTCTTCCAATCCAAGAACATGATATATCTCTCCATCTGTTTGTGTCATCTTTGATTTCTTTCATTAGTGTCTTATAGTTTTCAGAGTACAGGTCTTTTACCTCCTTAGTTAGGTTTATTCCTAGGTATTTTATTCTTTTTGTTGCAATGGTGAATGGGATTGTTTCCTTAATTTCTCTTTCTGCTCTTTCGTTGTTAGTGTATAGGAATGCAGGAGATTTATGTGTGTTAATTTTGTATCCTGCGACTTTACCAAATTCATTGATTAGCTTTAGCAGTTTTCTGGTGGCATGTTTAGGATTTTCTATGTATAGTATCATGTCATTTGCAAACAGTGATAGTTTTACTTCTTTTCTAATTTGGATTCTTTTTATTTCTTAATTTCTCTGTATATTTAAAAATTTGTTTGCAAACCTCCAGATTTCTGGCAACAAGTAATTTATATTCTTTAAGGTTTTTACCAAATCTCAGTGGTAAGGATAGATATTAACCATTTGATGCATTTGTCCAGGTCTGAGATTTCAGGTGAAGATTATGACATCTGTGCATGGCTTTTATTGCCAAGATTTGGTTGTAATTGGAATAGACAACATTATTGAGCATTTACATTGTTCCAGGTGTGGTATTAACAACTTTAGGTACATTAGATCACATAGTTCTTACAGCAGTTCTATCACCCAGTTACTATTCAATACTATCTTTGTTCTATGAAGGAGGAAACTGAAGCTTAGAGAAGCTAACTTGTCTGGTGTTTTGCACATGATATGTTTCAAAGCCTGGTTCAAGTCTAGTTTGTGTGACTCTAATGGTCAAGCTGTTTTGCCATATTCCTAGAGGGGCAAGTTAGGACTAATATTTTACAATGTATTTTCAGAGTTTTATTAAAGAGTATAGTACAGAAAAGGATTAGTACCTGAAATCCTTTTACTTGAAGCATTAGTTGTTTGAGGAACTTAATATCTTATGGAAAGAAAATAGATTTGAACCACAAATGGTAGTTAATTCTATCCTGTATAAATTTTTAAAAACCGTTTACTGGAATAAAACAATAATACAAGGCCATAAATAAAGTGAGCACTGATCACATAATTTAAATGTGTATTAATTGGTAGCATAAAGTTAATCTTTCTTTGATCGATTTTAGGTTCTACATCCTCACAGTTTCAATGATGTGTTCTCTTTTTGTTGTTCAAATTACTTTAATATGATTGCTAAGAGCTCAGTGTGTATGTTAGTGTGTGTTGTTTTTCTAAACTCTGAGGGTGTCAGAAATTATCCACACTCTGGCTGTAGAATTTATTTTAATTAACTTTCAGGAAAGCAGATACATCATTTTTTGACATAATCTCCTGGCTTTTCAATGCACTTTGTCCATCTATCAACTGGCTTTCGTATTCCCTCATTAAAAAATGTTTTAGCCTGAGCTGCGAGCCACGAATGCACCGCTGTCTTCACTTCTTCATCAGAAGTGAATCTTCGTCCTCGTAGGGCTACTAACACTAGTGCAAACTTCCTTGAAATTCTCTATCCATTCATACACACTTCCTCATGACAAAACACTTTCTCCATACTGTGCACAAAGTCTTTGGTAAATAATGGCACCAGGTATACCCTCTGACCACAAAAAACGAATCACTGCACACTGCTCTTCTTTCGTGCATATCACAAGTGGGGCATCCATTTTTGCTTACACTGCAGTTACAAATGAACTGATGTAACACATTCACACCTGCACAGCAGTGACTGGGAAGACTTTAGCCTTGAACGGAAAGCGCTGATAAGACAGTATGACCAACAGAAGTTTTAATATAACCAGAGTGTGGATAATTTTTGACTCACCCTCGTATCATCTCGATATCTAATGCTATTTTATTTTATGTTTTGGATTTGTGTTTGAGAGTTGATGATTGCTGTCTTCATGGTCCCAAAATGATTGTGGAACAAAGACTGATAAACTTGGATGGCTCTTGTGTATTGATATTTCTCAAGTTTCCCTCAAAATGCTTAAGAGTATAACAGCTTTTTCTACCTATGATTTATTCATGGCAGCACTAAACAGAGCAAAGCAGAATACTTCCACTTGGTTCATTCAGTCTCACTTGCACAACTTGTATTCATTCTCCCTCTTGCCCTATGTTCCACCTCAAGCATTTCTAAGACACAAGTTTATCTATTTTCAAATAGCAGTTCTTAAAAATATACTTATAAACATGTAATTCTTATGATTGAAAAGAAAGTATCGATATAAATAATTCTATGCAAGTTAACTAGAATTTTAAGGTAAGGTCATCTTGTTGTTGAAAAGAAAATTTTAATTTACTGCTTATCTCAAAGCTGATCACTGTTTGCAGTATCCTTCAGTTAGAAAACTATAATTATAATATTTTTTACACTAACAGGCCTATTTTTGCATATACTCTATTTCTGTTACCATTATCTACTATCGTAACTTTAATTTCCACTCAGTGCAGATTGTTTTTCAAAGATTTCTCAACAAAATATTTTTGAAACCAAGTAGTATCATGCAGGTAAAACAGGTAAAATTTTAACCAATCAAAACAGGTAAATTCAGACAGTTTGGTATGTAAATAAGAGGTGTTGCCAAATCATTGCTTTATAACATTGTAATTTCACATTTTCATCTTACTGTAATAGTCAAATCTTCATCAGCATTCTGATGCTATCCATTTAAGAGTTTTTCTAAGAGATTCAATGAACATTTGAAGACTATCAGTTAAGGAGAAGGTAGTGCAATATTTAAAATGACATTTTTATTGGTTTAAATTTTAGTTCCTGTAGCCTATGAAAGCCATATAAATTCCTTCCCTTCTTATCATCCCTGGACTTTTAAAGATTTAAATATAGATAGATGATAGATTGTCATAGACGCATGGACAGAAATATAAAACTATCCATTCTTAGTTGCTGCATAACATAGGGAGATAAAATCAATAATGGGTCTTGACTTAGAGGGCCAGGATGGGGAGGGTGGGAGGCAGTTGTGGGAGGGTGGGGATATGGGGATATATGTATAAGTACAGCTGATTCACTTTGGTGTACCTCAAAAACTGGCACAAGAGTGTAAAGCAATTATATTCCGATAAAGAGCTTAAAGAAACAAAACAAAACATAACAAAAAAAACTATCCATCCTTTCAGGTCTATCTCAATTTAGTCCTAATATTTTTATATTATTTCTAATATTTCTACTATTCTGTCATATGTTCCTTATCTTTGTGGCCATATTCTGAATTCAGAAAATATCTATTTGTTACCTAGTTTGCTTTTTTTGTTTTGTTTTTTTCCAAATATTTTAATAACCATCAAATCTTGAAACACTAATTTTCCATTAAATTCTCATAGTTTGTTGCCATCATTTACCTGGGATCTGGCACCATCAAATGAAAGGATCAGAGAGGAATAGGGTGTAGTCAGTCAGTGATGAATGAGTGCAGTACAGCCTACAGGGAAAATCAGCCTTGCCTTAAACCCAAATACCATCCGAAATCGAGAAATGCTTACACCTTTCCTCTATACCTATACTACTATTCAGAGGCAGTTTTACTAATGTTTGCTTTCTGATAATCTCCACAGAAATCTTGGTCAGCTCTTTTCATGTTAGGTTTCTAGGGTGAAACAGAGAAGCTGATGATTCTTGTTTTATTCAGGAATCTGGGGTCCTGATTTTTAAAAATAAAATGGAGAGAAGAGGAAGAAAGAGTTCATTCCAACACAGCATCCACTTACTAAATGTTGGTACTGCCTTTTATTTTGAAGCAAGCTCAAATGTCATTTGGTTTATTGAAGTTGATAGAACAAACTCTTAATAAAGTATATCTGGACTGCAAGAATCACTTGGAGGCATGAGCGTTGTACTAATTTAGCATCGTGTTAGCTGATATTGCTGCCCCACCAGAATCACCTTTGTCAGGCAGAAGCACTTATTTCCCAGCTGCTGTAGACTCTGGGCTGATAACAGTTCATAGCTGAACTCTTTCTAAGAATTGTCCTTGGCTGATGGGAGCCTGTGGAGGCTATGTCCTTTTCCCCAGAGCATCCCACAGTTTAGGACTGACTGATTCTGGTATACTGAAGGCCAGCCCCCTTGCCTCTAGATGGGATAACTGTGGTGTTTTTTACATTCCAGAAATCTCTGAAGGATCAGTGTAACACAGTGGTGTGCAAGAGCCAGCTTGCACTGAAGCTGACTATTAAGATTTCCTTTAAACTCTGTATTCATGACATTGTGTATAACTTAAAACTGACTATGGTGAGAGTATTTATACCACAGAAATAGACACATTTTAAAAATCAGGTTTTTCTTTTTCATCTCCTAGAACCATTTATAATACTAGCAAATAACTGAACTGAACCCACATCTTTGACTAGATTATTTTTCTGCCCTGTACTGCTTCCTTTGCTTTCAATAGGTTTGACCTGAGAGGCCGCCCTCAATACTCATTTACATGAAAATTATAATTTCAGACTGTTGCTAGGGAAACTGACCAAAGAGAAGTATCTACATTTTATGTAGGTTGTGTGACATAATTCTTAGCGTAGTACTCCTTTGAGTAAGATATTACTCGGATTTTCTAGATGAGAAAAGTAAGCCTTATGAAGTTTGTTAAATGTCTCCCAAGTGCATATCCTTTCTAATATGTCATACTGTGTCCAAAAGATGAAAAGAACATTAAAAGATCACTTAGTCAATTCCTCTTTTGGCATGGCTTTATGTAAAATATTCAGGAGAATTGATTATCCTTCCTACTTTAAATGGGTGGAGCTTTTTAATGATGAAAGTAAATCAGTTTAAGCAAAGGTGACAGCTATTTAAAGATGTGCTGTGAGTGAAATATTATACTTTGTTCTGAAAAAGATGATTTTGGTTTTCTGCAGTATCTCAGTCCTTTGTCAAGACTGTCATTGACGTTTCTGCTTTTTTTCTCTTGAATATTACCATCAAGTTCAAATACTGTGATTTATCTCATAGTTAAGAAGAAAAAAGTCATTGTACATCTTTTGGAGAATGATTGTAGTAAAATGAGACACTACCCAGAATATTTAATCTGATCATCATTGTAGAGTAAAAATAAGTCTTTTCTCAGCCTTTTACGTTAGTAATAAGAAATGAAGCATTCTTTGCAGTTATTATTTAAATTTAAATTAAAAAAATCATTGAGGCAAAGGTGATATAGATTTTATGCCATCTTTATGGAGGAATTTATATTTAAAAATGACAGATATATGCACCGACTTACAAATTTGTTGAACAAAAGAATGCTTGCTTTATGACAATATGGATGATATAACAGCATTGATGATAAATCTAGGCATTTTGTTAATATTCTTTCTGTTTTGCCAGTCAGCCCTAGGATGTTTCATGATTTCTTAGGGATTACGAATCTGCCAAATATCTTTCTTTAAAACAATTTTATTAGTTGTAGAAACAAAATTATAGATATGCATTTTATGTTTATTTTATATATCATTAGGAATGATATTGATTAAAGTCACTTTTCTAGTAATGACTGAATCAGATATTGTATTAAATCCCTAATCACAGCATGTTATCCTCTAATTTTTACAAAAGTATTACTAATTTTTTCTAATACTCTCTAGTCAACCATACCGCAAGTGTGGGGCAATTTTAGCCACAAATAAATTTAGCACATATATGAAGGTGAGTCAAAAATTATCCACGCTCTAGTTATATTAAAACTCCTGTTGGCCACACTGTCTTATCAGTGCTTTCCTTTCAAGACTACTGTCTACCCAGTCACTGCTGTGCAGGTGTGAACATGTTGCATCAATTCATTTGTAACTGCAATGTGAACAAAAATGGATGCCCCACTTGTGATTTGCATGACAGAAGAGCAGCGTGCAGTGATTTGTTTTTTGTGGCCTGAGGGCATGCACATCCGCACACTCCTGCCCACACTGTCAACACTCTACAAAAACGTTGTTTTGAGGTGTTAGAGCATCCTCCCTGTAGTCCTGATCTTGTTCCATCAGACTTTCACCTGTTTAGTCCCCTAAAAGCAGCCCTATGAGGACGAAGATTCACTCCTGATGAAAAAATAGAGACAGCAGTGCATTCGTGGCTCACAGCTCAGGCTAAAGCATTTTTTAATGAGGGAATAGGAAAGCTTGTTGACAGATGGACAAAATATTTTGAAAAGCCAGGAGATTATGTTGAAAAATGATGTATTTGTCTTTTCTAAAAGTTAATTAAATTAAATTCTATAGCCAGAGTGTGGATAATTTTTGACTCACCCTCATAGTTTCTATTTTAAGTATCCTACAACAAATGATACATAGTTAGAACATACCAGGAATTTATATTCCTCAACAGCATATCATGAGAAAAACCAGTAGTTTTAAAAATTATCTTAGTTGTATTTCTTAATAATTATTATTATAATAAATAATATTGGGTTGGACAAAACGTTCATTTGGGTTTTTCTGTAACATCTTATGGAAGATCCGTAATGAACTTTTTGGCCAGCCCAATATAATTTTTAAAAATGTTAATGATATTAGCTTTTTCATATAAAAGATTACATTTGTTTTAAAAAATAATTCCATAAAGTCAAAATTTTGGCTCATAGTACGTTTGTTATCGTTGTTGATTTTTACAACTTTTTCTAATGGGAGTTATCATATTTTGTTTCTAAACACAAAATAAAATTCAGAAGTTTGTTGGTTTACAGAAGATCACATAGGTTGTGATAAAGTCAAGACTCGTGTTTTGAACATTTTGCCTGCCCCAAGCAATGTAGAAAGATTCTTATAAGGAAACAATTCTATTATTTATTTGTTCTTAGTAGGTCTTATTATCTAGTCTAAAAATTAAAAATCACTTGAATGCAAGTTGTTTTCTGTACTTTGCCTGTGGTTTCTCATTTTCCTGTCTCTTCATATTTGGTATTTATTACCAAATTGCCTTCCAGATGAGTTTACAATGTAAATTCCTGTGTTAGTTCCTTGGCATGGTCACTCTCAGGTTGAGCACTGGCTTAAATTTTATTAATTAAATGACCCAATAAAAATCATATGTTAGTGAGGTGGTATATTTGTAGGTTATGTTTTCTCCTTTGGTAATTATTGTACTGTGCCATTGACAATCTATCTTTGACAGCTCTGATTGCCTGGGTTCAAATTTAGTTCCTCTGTTTACTAGATGAGAGATATTGGACAAGTCACTTAAAGGGAATATGGGAATTGGGAGGATATTAGAATCTATCTCAAAGGGTTTCTGTGACTATTAAGTGGGTCAGTACATAGAAAAGTCATAGAATAATTCCTGGTACACAGTAGGTACTATGTGAGTGTGTTTTCTTCATCAGCTTCTAATGCTAGGGACTCCTTTAATACAAACTCTAATTACAACATGTTTGTCATGGAGAAAACTAGAAAAAATATTTAATTATATTCTCTCTATAATGGCATTGATAGATTGTTCAACATAGGGTTGCCATAAACCTTCAGTTTGTAAGAAAAGCAATTTCTGCGAAACACAATAAAGCAAAAAACAGTAAAGGAGGTGTGCCTGTATATACATCTGATATTAATAAATACTCATTGGATGTTAGAATTAGGTATTAGGCCCCTACACACTCCAAACCACAAAATTGTCTCTTCTCCATTAATTAGATGTTTGAACATCTAGTCATTCTGCCATTGGTAGACTATACAAGAATATAAAGTATGCAAAAAAAAAAAATTGTAAACCTGCTAAGCTGTAAAGAAAATAGTTGTTATAGAAGCCATGCATGTTACTCTGCAGAAGAAAAAACTATATTTCTTTCCAAATGGATGTGCTTTTCTTTTCCCATGTAAATTTAGCTTCTATCTCGGTTTTAAGGGACAGGAAGTTAGTGGTAAATGTGAAGGCGGTTATTGAGAGACGACAGATATGCTAAGAACTGAGAGTGAATGAGGGGCCATGAGCATTAGCTGCCATAGTAGCACCGCAACCTGCCATTTAGCAAAGGATCAGCTCACTGAGCTCAGCTTAGAGTAAATAGGTGGAAGGGGATAGTGAATCAAAATGTGGTAGTGATTGAAATCCATGCTGCTGATGACTGAGTGGACAAAACACCAAACAGGTTACAGGTTAAGTTGGTTTAAGTGCACTGTATTTTGGAAGGAAATTGTATTTTAAAAATTCATAAACAGTGAATTTTAAAAGGATTATTCTTAAAATAACTTTCAAGTATCTGTAAGGTTCATTTCAATAGGATCTCTTATATATCTTTGATATTATAGAAAAGAATCAGTGTGCAAACATTTGCTTGACATTTGCTTGACATGATTGATTGCTAGTAACTTATTTCACAGCTAACTTTTAGAGGCTACTAATTGTGGTGACATTTCTACTCTTAAAACTGTAGTTCTATAGACATCTAAGAGGGAATTAATTATGGCAGAGATAATATATGGCATTTCCAGAATTATCAAGGCATTATTTTGAACATTTATAGTCCTGTGTATAAGGATTTCTTAGAAGGGCCAACGAGAGGCTAATTACACATTTAAGTGTTTCTAAAGTATCCACTTTCCTCAAACAATTCCAAATGCACATATTTTGTAGATATAAGCACTTTAAACCGTGCCTAATTCTTCCATGAGAACTAAGTTTTTGTTTTGTTGTTCTTTTGTTTATTTTGTTCTTAGTCACTGCTGTATTTGTTTTCCTGGGTATGGTGTCTAATAGTCCTAAATTCCTTTATATTCTTATTCATTTCCAGGAACGATCTTCATATCTAGGATGGGGAAGAGAGTTCCTTATACACCTATCTATAGAAGAGGCTGCAGTGTAGTGCTCAGAGTCTGAGGTCCGTTAGCAGCTTTTTCCCCTAATACCAGGAGATTATTGCCATTAGTGCCTTGGATGTCCAAGCTCCTTTACAAGTGAGCAGCTTTACTAATACCTCTCTAATGTATAAATTCTGTATTAACTCTAGATATTGCAAAGGGTAGAGAAAAGCGCATTTGTTGTGAAATGAAGATGTGTGCCTATCTAGGCTCACTCACCAAGCTCAGTGACTTGTTTCCCTCATGTATTTAATATTTTTCCCCTCTCACCTTTAATACTTTGTACACTATGAAATTCAAACTAATTATTCATGTGTTACTAGTGTTTCAGGTGGCCAGGGACTTTTTTTTTTTTTTTTATAGATAAGAAGTTTACTTAGAGATTTTTTTAGAGAGAAACACACTCCGAAGACAGAGTGTGGGCCATCTCAGAAGGTTAGAAAGGCCACGTGGCCAGGGACTTTTAAGCATTGCAAATACTAAATTGAGATGCCTGTAATCTTCATACTACATGACCCTCCTCATACGCACAGAATTTATCTACCTCCCAAAGTTGCAAGATTCAAATGTCATTCATTTTGGGTGAGATTTTAGAAAAGTATAAGAGATTTTATAAATATACATTGAATTTATCTTGCAAATTATTTTCTCTTCTCATATGAAGTGGAGAGAGTTGGAATACATAGATATAATGTAAAGAATTTTCACTAAAATGGCCAATCATTGACGCAGTCTACCTTCTAAAGAAGCAGACTACTGTGAGCACCTGAAAAGATGAAATATTAATTGAGCTTCTAAAATTATGCAGGTGGGAATAAATTGATTTAGTTAAGCACTTTACGCAGTAGCTTTTTATTCACCAGACTTTAAAAAATCACTCACAAGCAAAAGAAATGGGAAAAGCTTATCTGTAAACCCAGTCTGCATTAATGGTTGATATGTAAATATGTAGATTTCCCTTCAATTTTATACCCAAAATGAAATTGAAATAGAAAAATGCTTTATTTTTTAGTAAAATGGTTCTACCTATTGTGTGAGTAAATTTCATGTAAGTCATGGATAGAAAAGAAGGAGTTAGACTAAGTGCAGAGTACAGCTTTGCAAATAATTAGGCTCACAGAAATTCTAGTTCATAAACAGACTTCATGATAACACATTCTGCGGGTTTGCATTTATTCATGTCACCTGCCTCATTTCCTGGCTAACCCCCAAACACAGTGTTGGTGCCCACTTCAATAAATTAACAGGAATTCAAGCATCTTCCGGTAGCCAAACTCATGTAATTAACTCTTCACTGTCCATGTGTTCATTAATTCTAAGATGATTTCCCTTTGCATACCTCTAAAAGCCTGCTCCTCCTGTCAGCTGATGTCTGCCTAGGGAATGTGATCTGATTTTAATATTTGCCTAAGTAATGTATAAATAGCATAGCTAATAATCTGTAATGTAATGCATTTGTGGCCAAATAGAAAGATGCTTTTAATTTATAGAATCTTTGCTCCTTGCTGTGAGCTTACATTATTGAGAATTTATTGAACTCTTGTAAATGCTATAGCCTTTGAAGGCAGGTTTCTGTATTTCCTTCAGGCCCAGTGATTGATGCTTTCTGAATCCATAGCTTGGTTTTTTAAGCCCACCCGAATTTATTTTAATCTCTTGGAACATGCTTATTTGTATAACCAAGCAAGCGGAAAGTTTCTATATTCTAGTTGCCTGATCTTCCATTTACTAATTGCTTGATTCAACATTTTCTTCCCATCTGAGAAGCATCTCTTGTTTATGTTATAGCAAGATCATCTTTGCAGGTGTGTTTTCTCCCAATTAAGCAATGGAATAATGCAGTTGATAAATGAATGGCTGACTGCTGTGTGGCTGCTGCAGCAATGACTATTGGAATAGGAGTAAGAATTCCTTGTCTAATGATGTGGAAGCAGACAAACATATTTAGTTTTGCAATGCCTTCCCTGAGACTTTATAGTTCTCAGGTGCTATGTGTTATCCACAGAAATTTCAGTGATTTTGCTTGCAGCTGCCTAAGCGTATTTTCCTTTTTAAAAGGATTTAATTTATCTTTTCAATCATAAAATTTAAAATTTAAAAGTATTTTATACTTTTTAAATTTCAAGTGGCCAAAATAGAAAGACATAAGGAAGAAGATGAAATAGAGAGCTAAAAGTTACTTGCCTTATTCCAGGTGTCACAGTGGATTTATTCAGTATCAAGAGAAACATTGAAATGATGTAGATTTATGTTATAATGTACTATAAAGCTGGATGCTTGAGAGTGACTGTTGGCAAATGATGATTGCCAAAGAAACAAAAGAAAGGTGCAGTCATGCTTGGAAAACTGTCTTTCTCTTCAAGATTTTTTTCACTTTGAGAATGTTTTTCTAAATATAAAGTAATAGTTGTATAGCCAAGCTATGTAAGACTTTAAAAGCATGAATTGTTTTATTTAAAAAAAAATTAAAAAGACAATCCTTTTGGGCCTAAGTGCCTGAGAGACTTTGATAGCCTTTTATATTCTGGAGGAAACAGGTAGAGAAGACCTTTTTGGAGAGATCCCTTCCAGGATGACTTATTTAAATCCTTGACTAAAACTCAGAAGCAAATTGCTTAATAAAAGATTTCTTAAATTTATAAAATTCATAATACAGAATTGAGAATGCATGGTGAATACAGAGTAGAAAAATATTTTTCATTTCTTTATATACTATAGAAGAAATTATTTTATTTTATATTACAAAAGTGCTATTAAGTGTAGTACAGTCTGTGTGAGTTTGTAAATAGGATTTGAGAAATTCATGAATTTTAATAATAAGCAATAATTTCCCTGGCCAGAAGAGAGCGTAATTTTATTTCAATGGTATTATATGAATGTATTAAACAATTAATGATCAGGATAGTATTACACATAGGAGCATTTTATACTGTCAGATAATGAGTGTGGTATGGATAGATGCAAGGGGTTATATTTTGTAGTGTAGCCCATAAGAACAAAAGATTATCTGGTTGGAAGCTCTCTGGTATTTGTTGGTATTCTTTGCCACTTTTCCTCTTATCACAGGAACATGAAATCATAGAAATAATACAAGCTTTAGAGCAGACACACCTGACTTTGTGTCTTCACTCATCATTTAACAGCTATGTGACCTTCATCAAATTTTTCATTAAATCACTCAAACTTTCCGAAACTGTTTCCTCACTTTTAATAAAGAATTATAACTTCTTTCCCTGCTTATTGTAAAGATTATGTAAAATCCTTATTTTTTTATTAAAGAAATACACTTACACTTTGTTGAATAAGTGTATAAAGAATATATGTCACAGGAACTCCATTAATAGTTGCAATTATTATGATTTTGCTTAGACTATAAGAAGTATGATAAGCTCTGTGTCCAGAGTTGCCTGCATTCAGTGAACTAACAACATATGTTTAACATGTGAAAGGTGCTTGACTGTGTTCCCAAGGGCAAATCAAGGATGCAGCAAAATTAACAAGGTAACAGCCCTCTTTCTTGCTTTATAAGGCATTGTAGGTTCCTCAGAGAATTTAGTGTGTGCCCATCTGCCTTAAGTGTCTAGGGAATTCCTGAAGGAAATTGTTGAAAGTTAACAGTAGCGTAGTAGAAAGAATGAGTTAGTAATGTGACTCCTGGAACTTTACCTCTTATGAATTCTCTTTTCTTATCCATGAGGTGGGAATAAGTAGTCCTTGCTATATATATCTCATAAGTTTAAATGCTGCAAGACTCCATCTAAGCCTAAATGACAAGCAGGGTTATTTTCTGCTAGATTACTGACACTGTGCTGAAACAAGCATACCATTTCCATTTAAAATAATCCAATCAAGAATATATTAAGTACTTACATATCTACCATGGTATCTTGGAGATTATACAAAGTATAAAGACTTGGTCTCTGCCTGTATTAGTTTTCTGTTGCTATATAACAAATGACCACCATTAGCTGTTCAAAGGAATGCACATTTAATATCTCATAGTTTCCATGGATTTGGCATGTTTTAACTGGGTCCTTCCTCTGCTTAGGGTCTTATAAAGTTGAAATCAAACTGTTAGTTTACATGTGTCCTTATGTTGCCCTTTGATTAGGGGAAGAGCCACTCTCAAGTTCTTTCAACTTGTTGGCAGAATTCATTTCCTTATAGCTGTAGGACCGAGGTCTCCATTTCTGTGCTGGCTCTCTGAGGAGGGAGTGTGGGGGAACAGGTTGCTTTCCATTCCTAGAGGCCACTCTGGGGTCCCAGCCACATGGTACCCACACAGGCAGTTCACAACATTGCTGTTTACTTTCTTCCAGGATAGCAGGAGAATCTATCACTAACTCATTAACAAAAGTTTTAAAGGGATCAAGTCCTTGGGTCAGGCCTACACCAAAAAGGATAATCTCCCTTTTGATTGACTCAAAATCAATTGACTAGTAACTTAATCATGCGCGTGATATCCCATCATGTTCACTGGTCTCAGGCACATTCAAAGAACTGAGATTAGGCAGAGCCTTACACTGAGGACAGGAATCTTGGGGATTCTTAAATTCTCCTTATCAAATTCTGTGAATTGGCACTTTCTTTTTTGATGGACCGATTTTTTAAAAAGTATGCTGGGAGAGCCATAATTTTTGACTGTCAGTTCTCCCATGTTGAGATTATATAGAAAAATTCACCTTTTTTGGTGACATGAGAATGTACATGGAAACCTCTATGCAGTTCTATAATGCCATTGAGCTAGCTCTGCTTAGTTAACTCTTGATTAGTGTAAAATGACATGTTAATTTAAATTATGTCTCATTGGTTGCTAATATAAAGATTTTTCTAACATTTTACCATTTGTCTTATTTTGATTCTGTAATGTGCTAGCTGCTCAGATGCCTCTTACTCTGTCCTCTTGCTGCTCAAATATTTGTGGAAGAAATAAAATGATAATCGATGAGTTAAGTTCCTATTCAGCCTGAATATTTTTGTTTTTTAAAAAAACAAATTAATAGGGTCTTTGGGTGATTTAAAAGGTGTAATTCCTATTCCCATCTCTATGGCTACATTACCCTGTACCTAAAGAGAAGTCATTGCGTTTCTACAGCCCAAATTTACCATGTGTAAAATGAGGCATCCCCTCTGATGCCAACATTTTTTTCCTTTTTGGTATTACTTAAATAAATTTGAGATTTTCTTTTAAGGAAAAGTTCTTTCAGTATATTCCTATAGGAATTTAACCTTCTTAAGATTATTAGCATTTGAAAACAAAGTTGTAAATGATTATGGATATACATGGCAAAAATTTTAAAGATGTAGAGTACTAATGCACAATATTATGACAGAAAAAAATAGGCTGAGTATATTTCCAAATAAAGAACATAACTGCAGAGTAAATACAGTTAAAAGTCTGATAAAAATTTTGACCCTCAGAAGGCTTTCGCTTTTTGGTATTTCTTCTCTCAAGAAAGAAACTGTTATTCACTGTTTATATTTCAGGTCTTTGCTTTTATTCACCCAAGTGTGTGTTGTTTCAGATGCCATATTTTAAGTAGTTCTTCCAGCCCTTCCTTTCTGTTTCTTGTTTGGTGTTGCAATTGAAAACCAATACTCAGTTTTATTGAGCACTGACTATGTGTCAGGTACTAATGTTAAACACTTTACCTGCACAAGCTAGTTTAATCCTTTAAAATGGGAGGGTAGATGCTCTTGTCCAAATTTAAAGTAGGGAGATGAAGCTCATAGAGGTTATAGACATCTCCATGAAATGCAGTTATTAGAAGTCATAGCTGAGATTTTTAATCCAATTTTTGTTTCATCCTTTTCTCTGCTTCTATTTTTTGGTATTGATGTGCATTGTCTCAATTATGATGATTTGATGATTTAAAAATTGATATGAAATATGGGTCTAACTGTGGTGTACTCTACCACTACTTCTGGATATCAGTATTGACTAGGAATGGCAGACTTCAAGGTCCTTGAGGATGAGAACCTACATCTCAATTACAAAATTCCCCACTAGTGATTTTAACACCAGGAAGAAAGACAGTACTGATATATATAATTTATTCCACATATTAGTGCTGTAATTTCATCAAAATGTGTTTAGAATACATAAAAGGTTTAAAATAATTAAACTAGTCAATACATTTCAAAGAAAGATTATGAACCTATTACCAAATATCAAATTAAATGTAAGATTATTAAAGATAAATGTGGAACATACATCATTATTTTATTATAGACTAGTGGCAGGTAAAATAAATGATCACTCATTAATAAGTTGAAAACTATTAAAATGAAGAAATAGTGACTGGTAAACCTAAAATAAATATAATTTCATCATTTCTTCAGAAATTCCATCTTAAATATAAAGCTCATCAGGGTGTGATTGTAGAATCACAAGTGCATTTCTGGGTTGTTTTCCAGCTGCTGCAAAAGCTCTTTATGTAAGTTCACAGACTGATGAAAAGATAGTTATAAGCGAACTCTGAATATTTTACTCTTCTGTGATTGTATAAAAAATAATTTCAACTCTTGTTTGAGTACATCTTTAGAATAATTATTTGGGGGTAGGTGGGTGCTGTGGATAAACTACAGTAGCTGTTATAACAAACTGAGGATATAGCA
Source organism: Hippopotamus amphibius kiboko (assembly GCF_030028045.1). Taxonomy (NCBI): domain Eukaryota; kingdom Metazoa; phylum Chordata; class Mammalia; order Artiodactyla; family Hippopotamidae; genus Hippopotamus; species Hippopotamus amphibius. The sequence goes on from NC_080187.1 coordinate 75,661,962, forward strand.
AGGTAGTTTTCTATTTAAAAAGTGCATCTCCGATCACCTTAATATTCTTTTGTTTCCTCAAGTGTTTTTGGAGATTCTGTTATATTTTATTTTAGCTTATTATCATGTTCATATTCAGCTTGTGTGGCAAATTATTGTCAAAGAAAAAGTTATCCTTAAATAGAAGTGTTGCTTCTTTGAATTGGCATTTTCTTCCTGTTTGGAGATTATAGAAGTAGAAAGAATGATTTCTAAACATCCTTTGTTAGATTCAAAATTGTAATGTAGTATGTAAATGTTCATGTGTCTCTAGATACAGTGTTTCATATTTCATATATTTTAATGTACCAAAATAGTATTATTATACTAACAAAATAGTATTATTTCACTATGTAAAAATAGCACACAATAACAAATACTATAAAGTACTGTAATCACTATTTTCCCCAGACCCTAGCATGGTCTTATGGAGTAAGTGTACATACACATGCACATACACACATATGGTGTATGATACATACATATGTATAATCCTTTCCTTCAGTTTAAGATAAAGAACTGAACTTGAACTAGGATATGTGCTAGGTTAGGTTGCTATAAGAAGGAAGAAAACTGAATTCTTAGATTTGAGGATCTTCCAGTCTAATGAAACTCAGACCTTATTTTTTTATGAGTATATTTTTTTGAAGGAATTAAAAATCTCTAACAAGTAATAAAAGAAATTTAGTACTGTCTGCTCTTATGTGTGCCAATCCCCATTGTTCTGTTACTAGAGAACTAAAATTATGCAAACAGATTTTGTTTCTTTTAAAGCTGCAGTTGTTATTAACAAATATAAGCACAACTTTACTCTCTGATAGATTAATCTCTGAAAAATCATGTATAATTTAAAGACTTTTCTAAAGTACTTGTGAAGCTGATTTAACCAAAGAATCTTTTCTAAAGCAAGGAATTGGCTTATTCCATCCATACCATGTTGTCTCAAAGTATACCTTTATCACATTCTCACAAGGTGTGTTCCAGCTAATCTCTTGACAGTTCTGTTGGCTAGTACTCTGAATGGGGAAATTAAATTTGCATGTCTGTTTCAGTTATGAGTCCTTTTTCGTAGATTTATCCTACACTGAATCTTCACTTATGTTTCAACCAGCCCTAATATATTGTTAGAAATATAGGTTGTAGTTTCTTTGCAGCTTTGTTGCTGTCACACCTACTAGTGCTTTTGATTAACTGAGTGAAAGGTGATAGAAAGGCTCTATTACTCCTTTCCAAGTGTCAACACTCTCATCCCATAAAATGTGTTTTTCTTATCCCTAAGAAATTAAATGACCTTGCCAAAGTTATGACATCCTTTAGCCATAAAGAGAGTATTACAGGAAATAAATAATATGACCACCATCTTCCAATAAGAATGGTGAAAGCTCAGGGGAAATAAACCTACTTATGAACCTGAGCCTTGTCATTTTCACTTTTCTGTCCCCATCATCGCCATTTTGGTACAACTCATCATTGTCTTCTGTCTGGACTGAAACAGTTATTTCTTAAATGGTCTTTCTTTCACTGTTCTTGTCCCACTATAATCACTTCTACACAGGGCACTCATACATTGCTTTTAATGCAAATATAATCATAGTGATAGCATTATCCTGCTAAAAATTATCAAAGACATCAGAGGTAAAGTTTATTTTCAGCAGTATCATGGATTTTAAATCCCTGCATGATTAAACTTTGGTTATCTCACTGGTTCGACTAGTGCCACTTTCTCCCTATCTCCCCACATTCTGTCCACAGTGGCCTTTAAAGTCTATTCTATTTTTCTGCCCATTAGGAATTTCACATGCTGTTGCTTCTGCCAAGGTGTTGTCCAATCTTCAGCCTGCTTCCATGCCCTCACTGATGTTTATATATCCTCTTCATCTTTCAGGGCTCAGCTTGGATTTCAGTACTTCTGTGTTCTTGAGACTAGATCATTGCCCTGTTATATGCCTTTTTAGTATCCTGTAATTTTACTTTCTACCACTTTTCATAATTTTGTTTAGTAGTTGATAGAGTAAGTGGTAATTTGATGTCTTTCTCCTTAGTCTGTCTCCTTAATGAGAATACAGAGACAATGGCTGCTATACCACTAATGTCCAATTAGTGCTCCATCACTATCTGATGAATGAATGAGTGAATGTTTGAAGAATAGCTCATCAGTATCCAACTAGCCCTTTTTACTATGGGACTTCATGTCCTGCATCTACTGTGGATAATTTAGGTAGAGCCTAGGGATTTTTTTCATTTATTCATCAAACAACGATAATTAGTCTATTATGTTCCAGCATTGTTATTAGGTCCAGAATTCAAACATAAACAAGTCCCTGTATTTTATTCAGATGCTGCTTTCCTTTTGGGGATTTGGGAAAGTTTTCATAGATTCATCGTAATCATTTCTGGTATATTTGTAATTATAGTTCTCGTGCTACAGGTGAAAGCATTGCGGATTATTAGCGTCACCTTGAGCTATATTCAGAAACTGTATTCCTCCTAAATCAGATTGGCTCTCATAGAATTTTGATTAAAGATTTAAATTCTTGAGTCCCATCCCACTAAATCATAACCTCCAGGGAAGGGGCACGTATCAATTTCCTACACATAGTTTCTGTGTTTGTTTGTTTTAGGCAGGCGGTGCTGCATGGCTTGTGGGATCTTAGTTTCCCAACCAGGGATTGAACCTGGGCCCCGGCAGTGAAAGTGCCGAGTGCTCGCCGCTGTACTGCCAGGGAGTTCCCTAGATGTAGTTTTTTTTTTTTATTATTTTTTTTGGGGGAGTACACCAGGTTCAATCATCTGTTTTTACACACATATCCCCGTATTCCCTCCCTTCCTTGACTCCCCCCCCTTGAGTCCCCCCCACCCTCCCCACCCCAGTCCTCTAAGGCATCTTCCATCCTCGAGTTGGACTCCCTTTGTTATACAACAACTTCCCACTGACTATTTTACAGTTGGTAGTATATATATGTCTGTGCTACTCTCTCGCTTCATCTCAGTTTCCCCTTCACCCCCCGCCCCCTCCCATACCTCGAGTTCTCCAGTCCATTCTCTGTATCTGCATCCTTGTTCTTGTCACTGAGTTCATCAGCACCATTTTTAGATTCCGTATATGTGAGTTAGCATACAATATTTGTCCTTCTCTTTCTGACTTACTTCACTCTGTATGACAGATTGTAGTTCTATCCACCTCATGACATATAGCTCCATCTCATCCCTTTTTATAGCTGAGTAATATTCCATTGTATATATATGCCACATCTTCTGTATCCATTCATTTGTTGATGGGCATTTAGGTTGCTTCCATGTCCTGGCTATTGTAAATAGTGCTGCAATAAACATTATGGTACACGTTTCTTTGGGGATTATGGTTTTCTTTGGGTATATGCCCAGTAGTGGGATTACTGGACCTAGATGTAGTTTTTTAACAGCTGCTGGGTGATTCTTATCAACCATTTAAAAACATTTTTAAAAAATTTAAAAATATTTGGATTGTCAGACTTTAAAAAATTATACAATAAAATTTATTTTAATACAATATGGTAATATAGCATACAGAAAATAAACTTTTCTACTTACAGCATTGTTTAATTTACTTTAAATGACTTGTATGAGAGAGGGCATGAAAAGGAAATATCAAAGATGGCATATGGAGTTTGGTTTAGAAGCTATAAATATATATTAAATTATAAAATTTTAATAGGTTTTGTAACATCAAAAGTAGATCAAAAGTGCTTTCAACTATTCTTCCATTTTCCACTGAAATAACTTACTATATACTTTTTATGTGTCCTGTTTTGCTTATCAATGATGAGATAAGGGAGAAGGCTTCATGATGCTATTTACAAAACCTCTCTGAAGAATAATGCATTTAGAATGTGTATAGATTTTGTCATGATATATGGAAAGAAGAACAGATATAATTCTTATTAAACGTATATTTTTAAATGTTGGTGTTTGATGTGTAAGAGAAACCTTGGGATGCTGCTCTCTTGGGAATTTGCAGAATTACTGTATTATGCTTCTCATTAACTTATAAAAATTCCATAACAGTTTTTCTTATGTTTCCTGCCTCTAAGTAGGAAAATTGTGGGACAAATTTTACAAACTAAATTAAATTTTTAAATATATGACTAATATAAATAATTAAAATCAGTATAATCATCAAAACCCTCACGGCATCCAGAAATACTGTGTTCAGCTGAGGGGAAAAGGATGCCATGAACACATTCATCCAGTCTCCCCTATTTCCTACACATAATCACCCAAGATGCACTTAGTGTTCTTTCTGAAGGGAAAAAATAAAATGTCATTATTTTATTATTGAAAATAGTAACAGAAATAGTTTTTATTAAGTCTTTTCATGGAAGGAACCCTATGAAGTAGCCTCATAATCTCCTCAAGTTTCACAGATCTCCATTTAGGAAATGTGGGTTTAAAAGAATGTAGAGAGCATCTAGTTCTGCCTTTGGAGTATTTATATTCAGGCTCAGGAAAGAGGTTGGCCCAAAGTCATTTCATGTCAGAACAGACTCCTGTTTTCCGACTCCTTTCTTTTTTTTTTTTTAAAAAAAAGGTCATGCTGTCTTCCTTGTCTTCAGATATGCATCACACAAATAAAAACCTAACCTCACCACGGTGTCAACAGTAACATCACTTGACTTTTGAAAGAGCTCCTAGAATGGGAATTGCGATGACTAGTTGGTGACTGATGAAACAGGAAATGCAGAAAGATTAATCATTGCCAGCCACTTCTCAACATCTGCTCCTTGATATCACCTCAGTATGTCCCTCATACTGACACGCTCTCAGTAGTCTTAAGGTACTAGAAAATTGAAAAGGAAACACTAATGGAATGGTTGGGTGCTTCTGTTCTAATGTATTAGTATTACTTAGAACTGTCTGTGTTTGGAGATGACTTCTGGATGGGGAGGAGTAAAGGGAAACCTCCTGATTTGTATGAAGTCATTCCGAACCTAGTGCTTTATAACAAGTATTATCTGCCAATCCTTAGAGAATACACAGCCCTCAAAAGTTCATTTATTGAAGAATCCTCAACTGTAGTAGGAATTTTGGCCAGAATTCAAGGGGAATGTTTATTGCCTGTGCATATGACAGTTCTTGCTTTCAGAATATTTGCTCAGTGAGCACATGTTTAGATACCCTGTTGTCCATCAGGTAAAATGCTTTGAGTTAAGGCTAACCCATTGTGCTTTGGGCATTTTTTTGTTTGTGTGTTCGTTTTTCATTTTTGTACTCATGAGGCCTTCAAATTAATCAATTTTCAGCTTTTAGGCAGAATTTGCTTTAACTTTGTCTTGTAATATAAATATGATTTTTTTTCCTTTTGAGAAATGTTGTTAGCTATGGCCATAGTTTAATCAAAATTCTATTCTTACTAGAACTTTCTTCGATTATTCTCTTGTGACAATGAAAATTCAGTACTCTATTTTTCCTTTTAACCCCTTACCTTGCATGCATTTATCAAAGAGTAGAACAGATTTTGGATGACTATGGAGTTTAGGGAATAACATCTTAGAATAATGAAATTAATGTGTATGAAACAAAGTGAAGCACTCCTTGTGAAGGACAGAGTGTTAATGAATCTGCAAACATTTCTGAAAGTAAATAAGCCTATGTTGATTGCTCTGGTATTTAGATTATATAAATACACACTCTTGAATGACAAAGGAGAATTTTTCCTTTGCTTGACTAATGAAAAAAGTATGAATTTTATATAATAAATTACTGTATGTACTTGGACTCTCAAAAAGAGGTATCCTTAAAATAATGTAAAAGGTAATGATCTGAAACAGTGCTGTCAAACAGAAATATAATGTGAGCTACACATGTAATTTAAAAATTTCTAGTAGACATATTATAGCGAAACAGGTGAAAATGATTTTAATAATATACTTTTGATATAGTATATCTAAAATATTATCTTTGAACATAGAATTAATGTAAAAATATTATTGAGGTATTTATGTTACTTTTTCATAGTAAGTTGCCAAAATCTGGTGTGTATGTTTGAAAGGAAAGACTCTGCTTCTCTTCAACTCTCAATACTTTTGACACCAACTGTACGTGGGGTTTTTCCGCATCAAGCAGTTCTCCAATTTTCTTCAGACATCAGCTGGATTTACAAATTTAACTAAATTCTGACACTATCTACCTGGAAATAGGGCCGATCTCACAGGTTAAGGGCTCAGTCCCAGAGGACTGCCCTCACTTTCAATGCCAATCACAGGTCCAAATTGTCACTCTACTTCTGACCAGCCAGCTATAAATCGGGGCTTCCCATGATCCCCTCCTCAGATTTGATAATTTGCTAAAAAGGCTCACAGAACTTGGGAAACTTTTACTTACATTTGCTGATTTATTATAAAAAGATAGAACTCAGGAAGAACCAGATGGAAGAGATGCATAGGGCAGTGTATGTGAGAAGAGGTGTGAATCTTCCATGCCCTCTCTGGACCCAGCACGTTCGCGGGTACCAAACTGAAAACTTATCAAATCTCATTGTTTAAGAGTTTTATAGAGCATAGTCTCCAGCCTCTCCACCCCTTCCCCTTCCCAGAGGTCCGTAAGTGATGCTTATCTGCCCCTCTGATCACTGGGTATTTCTGGTGACCAGCCTCCATGCTGGGGCTATCTGGAGACCCCCCAAGCCTCCCTTCACCTCATTAGCATAAATTCACTCAGGAAATTCTAAGGGTTTTAGGAGCTCTGTTCTAGGAACTGGGAACAAAAACCAAATATATTTTTTATTATACCACAATTTTACATTTATAGCACATCTCAGTTCCAGTCAGTGTATTTAAAGTGGGTAACAGTCTGCGTCTCTAGTGGCTGTTGTGTTGTGTGGGCCAGGTATAGGAAGATCACTGAATATGCTCGTTGTGAGATTTAGGCAACCCACTTAATTGTTCATTGCCTCAGTTTCTTCATTTGTGAGATAAATAGGTTAGATGAATTGTTTATGCTATTATTTACAATATTAAATTCTGTTCCTCTTGAAAGTTAGATTATACTTTTTAAGAAAAGGCCATATAATATATTGTTGAAAAGGTTCATATAAGGAAAAGTTATATAATAGGATGTGCCCTCTTCAGTAAGGTACATTGTATCAAGTTAGAATAAAATATCACAGTACTCTGTGCATCTTTATAAAATGCCTTTAATGTATGAGGAGGATAAAATTACCTGTATACCTTTAAATCAAAATGAAGTATAATTTTGGATGTAAGGGATTAAAGAATTTTATTATTATACATATTTACTTCTCTACGTTTTTGTTTTTTAGGGACACTGTTAAATAACCAAGTGTGTTTTATCTGATGCTGTATCAGTTTGGTCAGCTAATTAAATACTCAGGGATCAGGTAGTGCACATTCTTCAGAAATTAGAGAGTCCATGGATGACCTGGAAAGGCAGAAATATTTTCTGACTAGAAAACTATTTTTATATTAAAAATGAAATTTGTTCTTAATGAATTCTGTTGGACAAAGTAAGTTGAAAAGTCAAGTTGGTCAAAATTAGATGAAACTTGCAAAAATCGTGTTTATTAAATAAATAGTTCAGCATACCCAAATCTTTCCTTAGGGCAGGGGAAAACTCTGTGGTTGTTGACTATTCTTAGAAATGAAGTGTAATTTGCACTGTTTTCTGGTTTTTCTCATTTATGTATTAATGTTCTTTTTAAAATTCAAGAGACCTTTATAACTACCTAATGATGCAAATTGCACAGGTGACCTTTTAAATCTGTGCCCACTGCTGGGTTCTCTGACTACACTCTCTATTCTAAAGACTCTTAAAGGTAAGGTAGAAATAGTATTTTCTAGTTTTTAATGTAAGTAATATTGTTTAGATGTTACGTTTTAAGTTGTTTATACAGTGTGTGAAAAAATGAGATTAATTGATGTTAATTAGCAATTTTTTAGTAATATTTTGTATGAAAATTGATAGAATAAATTATAGGGTAGTTAATGGTAAAATGCTATACAGATATTATATATTTATTATTAATGACAGGAATAATGATAAATTAGTATAGGATGTCAGATATGTTTATCTTGATATTGGTTTCTGATTCAGGTGGAAAACAAGGCTTTTAAATTATCTTAGTTCTGGATAAAACTATTGTCATAATGACAAATTATTTTATTACTGTAAACTAAATGACTTATTTCTATAAGGAACAGATATAGATGTTAAAATATAACATTACTACAGGATTTTGATTTTGTTTATAAAATATAACAAATTATATGATTTTCTATGAATAGTCCTTCCTATAGAACAGATTATTATATACCACTGTAATATAAAAATCAACATATTTTTTCAAGTTAGTTTTTAAAGACATGAATTATGTTCTCCATTACTTTTCTCTCTGTCATATAAAACAATAAAATTCATCACACTCATATTGATTATGGTATTCACATCACTTTATGAAGTTAAGTTAGGTGATTCTGATGAGTAAAAATAATACTGGGTTTTATAGTTATCTATTAACTAGTCTTGATTTTGTACTTGTCTTTTCCTATTTTGAAGCCAATAATTGGTTTAGCTCTACAACCTTTTCATAAGTGTCTGGTGATCTTTTTGGTCCTAGGCATTTGCCTAGAATACTAGTGGGTAAGATGGCCTTGGTTTTTAGATCTTATTACCTGATTGTGGTATGCCTGGGACACAGTAGTGATAAGGAACACAGGCTTTGGAGCTCAACAGATTTTGATTTGTAACCTGGCTCCACTGCTTATAGGCATGAGGATTTGCATATGTTGCTTTCTCTCTCTGTGTCTCACTTCTCTCACCTTTATAATGGAAATATTATCAGTACCTAATTGATAGGAATATTGAATTATCTAATGTAATTTTGCCACAGATTCTGGCAGGGTACCTGGCACACAATAATCCCTCAATATATGTTTATGATCATCATTCTTTTTTATGGTTATTGTTACTATTTTTGTAGTCATCAAGGATGGTATCACTACATAAATAACTAGGATACTTTGGGGAGCCATATATAATTATTTACACTCAAGTACTCTTTGCATTTTTTTATATGAAGTATGGGAGACTGAGAGCCAAACTACTTATTAGTCAAGGAAACATTGATCATGCCTTTTAATAATGGAAAATAGAACCCAAAACAATAATATGTGCATTTTATCCACTTGCCTCCTCTGTGGGCCCTCTTTGAACTTTAGGAACCTATAGAAATTTAGGTATGAACCTAAGTAGTTACTTATACGCAGGGCAAGGTGAATGGTTTGAATGTGGAATTTAGAGTCAAAATTATTTAGTTATTACAGATACCCTCCTGTGATTTGGATAAATCAGTATTTGCTAGAATTGTCCTGTAGGCAAGATAGACATTATCTGTAAATTACCAGGTGATTGAGAGCAGGGACTCTTCACTTTCTGTACAGCAGAGGAGGCTTCATTTCTCAGATGGCCCAGATTTGTAGATCTAAAGTAATACCTTCAAGGCTCCCTGGAGCATTTTGGTAACTAGTGCTAGCTGAGAGCTATTTCAGTCTTATCTAGCCCTTGAGTTTTAAAAAAAAAATGGATTCTATTTTTCTTCACTATATATGCTTAGCAAAAACAGCCATTTTGGAAGTACTGCTATTTGCATGGAATTGTTCCTCTTCCTACTGCTTACATTTAATTTTGAAAATACTGTCTGTAAATCTAAAGAGTAGAAGAGTCTGTGTTTTCATGGGGGTCCGCAGGCATAACTGACAAACATAAAATAAATGAATAACTCTGTCCAAATAGGGCATTCATTTGTAGCTTCTGCTTTTCCTTTACTATAATTCTTTGATAATTTCCTAAGAGATGTCATATTTGGAATTGCAATCTTCAGTTCTCAAGAAGAATGTAAGTGTCATTCAACGTCATGGCTGTCAATGGAAAGACTGGACAAGTAGGAAATATGAAAATATTATTTCATTTTTCCAATCACTTTAAGTGGGACCAAAAGAATTTGTGTTTCAGGTATCTTTCTTTTTATCTGAGAGGAATAAAAAATAACTGTGTGTGTAGAAAAAACAATCAACTAATATTTCTTGTGGAAGATAATTTCAAGATCATAATTGCTGAAAAATAAGCATCAGATGGGCAGTTAAATGACTCCTGTATGTATATGTATATACGTTATATATTATTATTACATATTATACTATATATATGTGTGTGTATATATACATATACATATATATATAATACTATAATAGAAAATGTTGCCATTGTTCCTACTTAGTGAATTTATTATCTAAATACATCTAGTAATCACATCAGGTACAGATACCTAACAAGTTAACTAAAATCTTAACTTTAGATTACATGTTCAATCGTTGCTTATGCCCTTTTTTTTTTTTATACACTTTTTAGCCACACCCTGCAGCATGTGGGATCTTAGCCCCAGCAAGGGATTGAACCCATGCCCCTTGCAGTGGAAGCGTGGAATCTTAATTGCTGGACCATCAGAGAAGTCCTCCCATGGCTTTCTGCCCTTGAAATTTCTGAGCTGTCGTTTGGGTTGATGAATAAATCATAGTCAGAATTTATCTCCTTCATTGTGAACAACATTAACAAGATGTGTACAACATGGTACTTTCTAAACTTTCTCAGGTTATGAGAAAATATGTTGCTAAATTGCCATTCTTTTAATTTGCAGCGATTTAGGACTTGATCTGTGCTAAGAACTGTGATAGGCACTTGAGATTAAAAAATGATTAAGAAAATGTCTCTTAAGAAACAGAGACAGCAGAGACAGACATGGATGTGTTTGCACCACGTGACAATGGCTCAGGATATTTGGAAAGGAAGCCCTATGTGACTGGTGATGAACAAGTATTAAGGAAGAAATATTTCAGAGAGGAGGAATATTTGGGCAGGACTTTGTCCATTATGGAGTTGGGTGGTGGAATGATGGATCTGAAGCACAGATGGCGTGTCATGTGACAAGGCATAGAGGGTGAAAGAGCATGATATGTCTGGGGAATGATAAAACTCATTACAATTCATTGTGACAGATGCTGGTTGGGGGTACATTAGACAGATATGGGAGCAGAATCCCTCTGTGTGTCAATCACAGTGCCTGACACAGTAAAGGAATATATATGTATATGATAAACACAGAAGACCCCCATATTGACACATTCTTTACATCTAACTTAATATGTAATGAAGTTATAATAATTTATTCTTAGAGAGTAAGAATTCACAATAATGTATTTTGTTACTTTGTTTTAGTATGAAGAACACTAAAATTATATGAATTGTTCCACATTTATTCAACATATATTTATTCAGCAGCTAGTATATGTCGGAAACTGATTGAAGCATGGGAATACACAGTCAACAAAACAGAAGGTCCTGTTTTTTCATAGAGCTGACATATCTTTCCATGGACTGTAGCAATCATTGGATAGTAGTTGGAATTCATAAAATTGGGTTGCCTATGAAATATCATATAAGACCAAGCAGATTAAAAAAATGTCATTCATTCACAACTTATCAAAAATACTGAATTCTACTTTTGTATCAGACATTATGGCTAAAGCCTAGGAAACTAGAACAAGAAAGAATAAGGAGAGTGAGAGTTAGAGACTTTGGAATTTATTTGGTAGAAGTAATTTTTGAAAACATTCTATCATATTAAAATTGATCTTTGTAAGTATTGTTTCCTTTCTCTTCCTCTTAGTTTTCATCATTATTTATGTGCACATATGGAAGCACTTTGGAAGAATGTTAAAAATAATAATCGTATTACTGTTTTACAGCTGTTGGAATTGCTGTGAAACATTTGAAGGGCTATGCTCATTTACTTGACAAAAGAGTACATTACTGTTCAGTCAAAACTACTGTGCTCTGTCCTAAGAGAGATGTTAGTATAATAAATATAGTAGAGCAGACTTTAGTGTAAACATCGTGAATTTATTGGTGTTTTATGCTTATAGCCAAAATCCTACTGATTTTAATTGCTTTATGAAAACTTTGTGTTTTGGGTCTACTCCCAAAATGAAGGGGTGAAAGTTTGCAAGACATGTCAATTCACCTCCAATAAAGATGTGTAAGCTCTGGACCTGTTTCCTTAGAATGGGATAATCAGCACACACAGAGCAGAAGGCAGGTTAGCAAAATTATTTGCCATATCGGAAGCACATATTTCATAATTTAAGTCAGCTGAGCTTAGCAGAGAGACATATGTTAATAGAGTTGATAGAAGTATTCTAGTTGCAGTTTAGCTCTATGAAAAATCCTTTCAGCATTCTATGCGTCTTTTTTCTATATTATCAGCATTGCAGATTCTAATGTAACTCTTCAAATAAATGCATCTACATCTATTATAAATTGAAAGACTGTGAATCCATAAAGAATATCTTTGAATTAGATTTGGTTGCATGTCTGTAGTATATTTGCCAAAGAAAAACAATAATACTCATAGGTATTGTTGTTGATCTTATTTTGCCTAGCAAGATACCAGATTATATTTCCTGCTACCTTTTCAGTTCGAAGGTATTATAAAGTAACAGTGGGACCAAAATGATCATTGGACACCTGCAGTAGTAAGAAATCAAAACCTGTGTGTCATTTGAACAAGAAGTCACCATGAGCTGGTATCTATGGTGTAAAAAAAAAGTCCTCTGGCTCATGAATGCTTTTAATAGTCATTACTTTCCACTACATTCAGAGTTCCCTCTTTAGAAAAAGGCTCTGGTCATAGTTTGCATATGTTGCCTGTTGGAGGAAGTGAACAGTACTGGTTTTGCCAGAAGAGGATTGTATATTGGCTTGTAGACTTGAACCTTAGAGAACTATGCCTAGGTGATACGGGATATAAGAAGATGAAGGACTGAAAGCTGTTAGATGTGGTCAGTGCTTTGTGATCTTGAAAGCAATATCGTACTTACTATCACACTAATAAAGGTAATAACATTATTTGACCTTACTATGAGATAACTTCTAAACATTTTCTCATTGAATCCTCACAGCAGTCCTTTGAGATAGGCCACTTGATGGATGAGGAAAAGAAGGTGCAAAGAGTAAAATTAAATGAAAGTATTAATGATATATTTAAAAGGGCTTTCATTCATTGAGCACTTACTATGTGTAAGCACATAACTTATTTAACCTGTATATTTAATCTTTAGAAGTGGGTATTATTGTTATACCAATTTACAAATGAAGAGAATTTTTTATTGAGATGTCAAAGAACATGCCCAAGATCCCATAGCTAATAAATGACAGAGCTGGGATATAAATCCAGACAAAAACGTGTTTTTTCTTTAGTGAAATAGGGCTAGTTTTCCTATTTCTGTAGCACCTTACCTGCCTAAACCCTATACTGGGCCTTATGGAAATATGGGTTTAAAACAGAAGATAACTTGCACAACTTACTGTCTAATTAGAGGCAGGACCAAAATATTCAAAATGAAGAGATATAATATCTTCAAAAGGATATGAGTGAGTGATCTTCAGCCTAGCAAAACAGTGTGGTCTGGTCTTGGGGAAAGTATGCTTGGACTTTTTTCCATTTCAGTTTCATTACTTTCTAATTAAGCACTCATGGGAAAGTTATTTAATCTCTTCTGAACTTCTGTGGTTAAGAAGTTGACCACATCGCTGGGGAAGCCATGAAACTAGGATTTAAATCTATGTGGTATCATAGAGATCATTGCTCTCGATCATTAAAGCTAACAGCTTCCCCGAAGTAAATGTAACTGGTAAATGTAACAGTGATATGTAAATTTCTGAGGCTAGGTCTAACTTGTAGCTCCTACAATGGACCCATATACCTTATCTGTGTCTTTGATTAGATGCTTTTGTTCAGAAATGCATTAATTAATACTAGAAGGAAGAAAAATAATGTATAAAATTAAATCTCTTTACTCTTTTTATACTTTCTGTTATTTATTTAACCTTCTGCTATTACTTTTCCAGAAGAGCATTAGATAATTATAGATTTTCTCCAGAAACATTCCTATATTGATATTTTAACTTGCCCAATCCCGTCATATTATTGGGAAGGCAGTTGAGGGCCAGAGAGATGAAATCTTACCCAGATCCAGTTCATAATGCCCAAACTAGAATGAATACTCAGGTTTCCACTGCTTTTTTGTCAGTATCACACAATCTGCATTAGTTAAAACCTTGGGTGGGTTGTTGGTCCTTCGTAAAAAATAATATGTTTCCTAAAATAGATAATTCAATCCTATTAAAAAATTTAGGACTGTATCTCATAGAATTTTCTAAGTTAGGCAGTTGAAGAGAAATATGTATTCTACTCAATTAAGCCATCATTCTCAAGCAGTTAATTCCTGTGTTCCTTACTGGAGTTCCTCACAGCTGTATTATAAGAGGCATATTAACAGATAGGTTCTCTGACCTATAAAAGTTCAGAGCCTGATGTGTCCTAAATTGTCCTGTTTTTGACTACTTTAATATTTTGCCTTACACATTCTTTTGTTGTTATTCCATTGGTCCAATTAGACAGCAAGGAGGCGAGATGAAATGGGCCTACTACCATCCTCTCATTTCTTTCACTGTGCTCTCTTTACATCCTCCAGAAAAACAATCACATGCCACTATTAAATCAGGATCACGTATACACTTGGTTGTGGTGAGATGAGGCCAAAGTTGTAACTGCAGAAGCTGGAACAACTTACAGGAATATGTAGTGTGGAGGCTAAGAGCTCAGGTCATGACCTTAGAACTGGATCTGAATCTTGGCTCAGTCATTTAACAGATGTGTGTTAATTGGGCAGGATACTCAACCTCTGAGTCTCATTTCTTTGTTGATAATTTGAGGACAAACATTTATGTAGCAGTACTTATGCCATATTTATCTCATAAGCTTAAGTGGGAGATCATGTATATAAAGTGCTTGGAACATAATAAGTGCTAGATTGATGTTAGCTATAATTATTAGTGTCACAGTAATATTTAGCTTCACAAAGATTCCAAAAATAAAATAATATCTTTTAGCTATTCCTTGATGTTCCCCTTCATTCAGGCCAAAACTCTTAAAAGTTCTACTTTACTCATTCATTCATTCATTCATTCATTCATGTGGACCCCTAAATTTAGTTATTGTACCTCTTTGGTCTTTGATTTCTTCTTTTAAAAAATATTAAAGGAGGGTGATATACATTTTAAACAATAATTGTGAGGAATAAATGAGCTTGTGTCTTAGCTTCAGCCCTGAAATATAGTAAGCAATCAGTTGATGGCAGCTGCTGTTATTTTTCATCATTAGTTCTGTTTCTCAAGAGACCAGACATCTGAATATCTCCAATGGTTTAATTTATGCTTTCCTACCTGACATAGGACACTTAGTTGATTCCTGTTGAGCTATTTAATGAGATAGTGACTTTCTACAACTGAGAGACTACAGTATAAGATGAATTTTTTGAAAATCAGTGAACCAAGCTGCCAAATATTAATTTTGAATCCTGCAGGTATGATAATGATGAAATAGATTAATTTAAGAACCAATTCTCACATTCAGTTGAAATGTTATCACAATATATTTTGTGTGGAAAAGAACGTGTCTGTGACCTAAGTTTAAAAATAATATGGTGAGTGAGTTGCTAATTGAAGAGTAAAAAATAAAACAAATTACAACAGTAACACCTCTGTTGAACTTTCTGTCAAGTTCTTTCTATTGAATTATTGCTTTCTCTCATTCAGTCATTCATTTCTTTAACTGCATACATTGAGTGCCTCCTGTGGGGCAGATACTCTGGAGTTCTGGGCATCTGCTAATTCTCAAGGAGGCTACAGTTTAGTGGGAAAAGCAGACATTACTCAAATAATCACATAAAGAAATGCTAACTTTTAATTTTGGCAGATGTTACAAAAGTGATGTGCTCTTACAAGTGGAATTTGATATAGTCAAGAAGGTCAGAGAAGGACTCTCTAACAAGGCGTGCTTGATCTGAGATCTAAAAGACTTTATGTGGGGCTCAGGGTCACAGATCTGTATGTCACAGATCTTTATTTAGAGTGGTCTCATTCTCCTAAGTGATTGGTTTCAGCAGACAGTGAAGGGAGAACCTATCTCAATGATCTGATGGTATTTTATACTGTTTCTAACATCTAAAACGGAAAACCGTACAGATAGGTTAAAATAGTGTAAAATACAATCAAATCATTAAAATAGGTTTTCCTTTCACTCTGCTCAAAACAATCCCTTAGGGACAGTCAGATGTCTTTCTGGGAACACAAAGCTGAAGTATTCTTGCTCCTCTTTGATTAACAGATGGTCACAGCACTTCGTTGTCTAATTTTTTCCAATGAAAATAGATAAGGATTAGAATGCTAATCACTTTGTATTTTCTTTTAAAATTCCAGCCACTATATAGTTCAATAATCTGGATTTAATTTTTAAAATATAACTTTAACATGAGTTGAATCATCTAATTTTTTCTCCCAGAAATACATTTCAAAAAGCAATAGTTCATATTTAATTATAATTAATCACTTAATTATACAGTTATATTACAGTAGAGGGTTTAAATCAAATTTCTGGATTTTTTTTCCTACTTGAATTCTACCAAAGATCGGGGAAGACGTTCCCAGAGGAAAGATTGTGCCCCAGGTAGTTGGTGCAGTTCTTAGAGATTAGAATGAAGCACCAAAGTAGAGGGCTTATCATAATACCTGCTATGGGGCTTCTTAAGATGAGTTCATATAACTAACAAATTTCCTAGACCCAGGTAGCCTAAAGGTGTCTGAAAGCAGAAGGCAACGTGGCGTGAGAAAGGCAGGATCTTGCTGATCGTAGTCCTGAAAGGTGATGGAAGTGGCATTTACAGGTGAATTTCACCAGTGTATCATTTATACCTGGATGTTATATAGAATCCGGTGCAATCCCGTAATTCAAAACACAACCCCTTGTTCAAATAAGGCATTTCTACTTGGCAGTATAAACTTTTGAGTCCATAAAGCTGGGTTTTCATCTCAGCTGTGGCAGTTTAAGGCTGCGTGGCTTTGGGCAGATTATTTAACCTATCAGAATTTCTTAGTTATTCTGTGTATTGAGAGTCCTCATACATATATCATAAAATTGTTATGAGAAGAAAATGTTTTGATGTTTCAAGATGTTTACTACAATGCCTGGTACATAGAAATAACTTAAATTCTGGCTGTTTTTATTTCTTACTGTGAAATTTGTAAGCATACAACATAGTTATTACTCATAACATAACATAGTTGAATTGTTTGCTCAGCACATGCTTTTTTCTTTATCTTCTATTATTCTGAATTATCATTTTCATATTTACTAGGGTACAGGGAATCTTTGATAATGGGCCTGCATGTCCTTATATTTGGAGAGGCATAATTTGCTTATCTGCCAGTGCTTATGTGTTCTGGACAAGACCTGTAGGCAGTGGAGCTCTTCAGCTGAGGATTTCTGTCTAAACAAGCTTATGTGTGATTATTATTTTGGTAACATTTTCCATAGGCCTCTCTACCTTAGAATAGAAGAACACACAACTTTTTGCCAACTTTAGGTAAACTAGTTATGTAAAGATAGAAAATCTATCAGTTTCAAGACACCCAGATATATGAAATTGTAGATATTTTAGATAAATATTGCAATCTCTGCAGTTATCTATATTGAATAGAAATCACTACAATAACTATTTTATAGGGAAGCTGTTTTCCTTTTAGCAGGTATTTTCCTCTTTGATCTATGAGTTTTCATTGCTTCCCTTTTGTTTTTGCATATTACATGATTGATTCATGGCAGGGCAAGCTAAAAATACTTCTTTTACCTTTCTCCATTTGTCCTTGGCTCCATTTTCAGCATACCAAGAACAGGAAGGAGGGATAAAATGCAAAGAAGAATTTTGTGATGATCGTCTACCAGCTCATGCACAGAACACATCTATCATAGCATGCTTATCTTGTCAAAACAAATGATCCTTTGTTTATACCCAAATTAGGAAGGAGGTAGAATAATGCAGTAGTTCAGTGGTTGGACTCTGGAGTCAGATTTGAATTGAACCCTGGCTATAACTGTGTAGCTGTTTAAGAAGGTCATCTGTAAAATGGGGATTTTAGTGTAGTGCTTCTTATTTCTTAAGTGTGATATAATGATTCAATGAAATAGTAATAATAAGACACTTAGTACAGCTTCCTAAGCCCTCTAATAATAATTCAGAAGGTCCAGCCTGGGACCTAGGAATTTGAATATCTTTATAGCCATCACAGGGAATTCTAACTTAGATGATCAGTGGAGCATTCTTCAAGATAATGTGACAGATTGCTCTTTGTCAGTCTGGATCACAAAAGCCATATGTCTGTTTCGATCTATCTGACTTGATAACTTTCAAAGTAAAAGATTGCTATAAATTTAATGAAAGGTTAATTGCAATTTTGACTTGACAAGCAACCTAATTGGCACATATGTGTACATATTTCCAAATGTACAGGAATGACTCAAATTCTGAGAACTGATGCTTAGAACGTTGTGACAAATGCTGTGTTTTTATTCAGTGAATAGTTTTGAAGCTGACTAATAACAATGTCCTTGACAGTTACATAGTCCAAGTTTACCCCAGTCAATGGATAGAGAGATTTCTTAGGAGTGAATTTGTACTTCTAGACTTTTCCCAGCCTGATTAAGATATTTCATTTTCTAATTTACAAACATGAAATATAAGATTTTTATTACCACTGTGGTTAGTCGTGCTACTCCAAATGCTCATCTTCATTTCCTAAACAGGTTATTAAAGTAAGAAGCCAGTCCTTCGGATTTTCGTTTGGTGGCTTTAATTTCAATCGCTTCATTCTAAACTAAATGAAAAGCACTCTACTTATAGAATACTTATTCTATCCCTCCTCCCTAATGGTTTTTCTCTCCATTTTCCTTCTAACTGCAGTTCATTTTCCAATCTTTATCTTTTGTTCCCTGTTTCCTAAATGTTGTTAGAGAGGACTAAAGGATTCTGCAAGTATGATTCCTCTGTCTGATGCAAACTCAGCCCTCTCCTATTTTGATCCTATGAAAAGTGATGATTTAGATTTTCAGATTTTAGATGGGTTTCCAACATGGTGTTTGCCTTAACTCTTTGTTCCCATTCTTAGAGAATTGATAACTGCTGCTTGTCTTCAGTTGCCTATTTTTTCCTTCAGGCTTCATATTTATATCTATATTAACACTGGTTTTTAAAAAGCGAGTGTGTCTATGACGGGTTAATATTTCCCCAGTTTTTTGTTTTTGATGACATATCAACACATGAGTTTTTATTTGCTTTTATAAGCCCTGCTCATGAAGGAGCATGAAAAAATTTTCATTATCTTTCCTCTTAACTTATATTCATTTTCGTTTTTTTATTTCAGTTTTTTGTTTTTGCTATGGTGTAACTAAAACTGTAATACCTTTCCAGTTTGATTTGTTTTATAAAGTTCAAAAGATATTAATTGGTTTTTAATTTAAACAAGTATTAAATGTGTTAAATGTTTAATGAATTAGTTATGTAGATAATATTGTTTCCACAAATAACTTCCTTGATCTGGTATAGTATATTTTAGGTTGTATCAGATCTCATTTTTCTATGTTGTATTGACATGAATAACTGTAAATTCAGGGTATATTCTGATTAAGTAGTGCCTTGCAAGGCATAGAGTATTTTTTAAAATCTTTTGAGCATAGATTTAAATAAGGGTGTATTTGTTTCTTTCCATTAGTTTGCAGTTTTAAGATTTCTGTACTTTTCTTTATAGATTAATATAATCATTGAGAATCAGTGAAACTCAAATACCATCTCCTTTTTTCCTTTTTATGATAATTATTTAACCCAAATATTATCAGCATATATATAGTGCACATTTGATACTTATTAACAAAAACAATTAGGTAAAACCATTTGAAACCCTTTTCTTGGTCTCTTTTGTCATATTTTCGTGTTTCAAAGTAGAGTATGGCAGTAAATATATTGAATATGTGCTACCTCCAGACATTGATAGCATGAATCAGTATGTAATGTAAAATGAGAGTGGCAGTATGGTCTACAGTAGTAGTTAAGAACTTAGGCTACATAGTCTCATATTTGCTTCCTTTCCTCTCTTAAAAAAAAATTACTGAAATGCTACTGCCATTGCTTCCTTTTTCCCTTCCTTCAACAATTGTTTATTTGACACTTATTTGTAAGAACTGTTTTTAGGCCTTAGAGTTTCAGCAATAAATAACACAGAGAAGATCCCAGCTTTCAACAGTCTTATCAGATATAGCATAATATAAGCAATTGTTGAATGTAAACAGTATTTGATATATTAAAAATTGGGAATTGAAATTTAAAAAAACTTAATCAAACACTTACATACCAGGCATTATTTTGAACACTTTACAAACATTACCTAGTATTATTTTCATTCTACTCATAAGGAAACCAAGGCACAGAAAGATTACGTAACTTGTCAGAGGTTATACAGAACTGGATGAGTCAAGATTGAAACCAATGCAGGGTCCATACTCTTAACTACTATGCTAGGCTGCTAGGATTAAAATCCTAGCTTTGCTCATTACATGCTGTGACCACCAGGGCAAATTTCTGAATATTTCTGGGCCTCAGTTTTATCATTTGTATAATGGGGACAATAATAATAACAACCTCATTATAATTTGTTTTGAGATTAAAATGTACCTAATACAGTGCCTCCAAGGTACACAATCTGTTTTAAGTAATATTCTTTGAAGTTGATGTGACATGGGGGACAGTTATTACTACCATTGCCTCAATCAGACTTTCGTATGAGAGGTTGTCTTCTTGACTGACACTGTAGTGCCTTTCTTGTTCCCTTTCTTGTTTCTGGGAACCTTCCTCATTGCTCTTTACGGGTCTTGTCTCTTCCAAGGCTACAACTCAGGTGTCCCTTCTACCACTTGAAACATCAGGACTTTAAATTTACTTCTTTGCTAATTCTTCTTAATTAAGAGGTCTTTTTGCCAGTGTGGCTGATATCTAATTGCAGTGGAAATGAAGGAATAGAAACAAAGGTGTGAATAGGATGAATCTTTTTGTGGATTCAAGCCTTTAAAGAGACAGAATTCCAAATAAAAGGAGGGGTATTGAGGGAAATTTGAGCAGGGATCTTAAATATTTCTAACATAGTTACATTATTCCAACAGGGCACTCCTCTCACCCCAGTATATCCATCAGTGTCTTGGATATATTTTGGCAAATTAAAACTTTCTTCACGAAAGAATGGAAAAGGAGTGTTTATAAAATTGAATATTCTGGCAGTTAAATCTGAGATATCATTTATTCTGTCTAAGAGGACAGTTACAGTTGTTTGTGAAATCATTTCGAGCAATCCAATTCAGAATTTTTCTACATTCTTTTGATTTTATTTTTTTTGCTAATACCATTAACATTGAATATAATGAATGAATAACCTGAATTCTGCAATTGCCTTTTCAGAATTAAGCAGTCTTAAGTCACGGTTATGAATACTGTTATAAATTAAGAACACATTTTCCAAAAATGAAGATACAATTCCAGGTATCTTGGGCTAATCAGAAGAAGCATCTCAAATCATGAATTTTTATGAGTATCACAATGTAGTTTGAAAATGATAAAAAAAGTCAAGAGCATGTTTAATTGCATATGTGTGTAATGGAAAACAAATACACAAAATGATGAAATCTGATACATGTGACCTTCACTTACACTTCTAACTGTAAATCTATGGAAATGCCTTTCTTTTTACGCCTTCCCAGGCTTTCCATGAGGTTTTCTGGAATATTGATGTTGAGATGCATTCTGTGTTATTCAGTACAACAAAATAAAATTTTGATCTTAAATGAACAAATGAATTGAATAAAGGAGATAAAGGAAAGATGCAAGAAAATTAATGTCACTAAAGTACTTTCTAAGAGTTAGTATGAATTTGGTGCATTTTAAGTAAAATACATTTTTATTTAAAGGTGCATATATTTTAAGTATATATCAACAGATAAGAATATCAATAAATGATTATGATAGTATTTAATCTGTTGCCCCTTTGTTGATTAACTGCATTTAGTTTACATATTGATTAATTTGTATAGATTTATCAAATAGGATTCTTCTTTAAGACTGCCAGTTTTTTCCCCATATTTATTGCATGCATCTTTGGTTTTACAAAGTAAGGCTACTTGCATCAGAAGATGTACTTTAAATTTCTTGGAACAGTTGATTAATAGTAACTTGAATGTCTGTCTTCTAGGTTTCTTTAAAAACAAAAAATCAAGGATTTAATTTTAAAGATAAATTGTTGTGACAGTCCAAAGTGTAAATTATAATCATTGTAGTATTTGGGTATTTTTTGGAATAGCTTTCATAGTTACAGGCCTTTTCAGTACCAAGAATAGACTATTCAGTATCTTAATACTGAAACCTCAGGTAGTCACAGTGGTTGAGGCACTGCAATTTTCAACTTGTAAAACAGTTGCATTTGCTGTACTGGGAAAAAACTCAGACAGATAGATTTCAGAAAGTTTCTCTATAGCAAAGATTGGCGTCATTAAGATTGGCCACAAGTTGTTTTTCTCTGTACTGTCATTTTAGACCACAGGTTGACAGACATTTTCTTTACAGGACAAGATAGTAAATATTTTAGGGTATATTGGGCATTTAATCACTGTTGTAATTATCAAACTCTACCATTGTAGCTTGAAAGCAGCCATAGAGAAAACATAAATGATGAGTGTGGCAGTGTTCCAATACAACTTCATTTATCAACACTTAAATTTAAATTTCATCTAACTTCCATGTGTCACACATATTGTTCTTTAATTTTTTTCTATTTAAAATTGTAAACTTATTTTTAGCTCTTAGTACAAAAACAGGTTGAATTAGTCCTATGATCTTACTTTACCTTCCCCTGCCTTAGACTAGGAGCTCCTCAAAGGCAGTAAAAGGTATCTTGTTTATCTTGATATCCCTCAATACTGAGCATGTAATAGATACTCAGAAAATGTACGGGAAATAACTATTCTGAATGATGCCTTTAATTATAAATTTAGTATTGATTTGTTTCTAATGATTTTTAGCTTAGCAAATGAAACTTTTTTCTGTGTTTATTTTATACATATACATATATGTATGTATATTTATATATTCTTTCTTTAATTTCATATATATTTATATTTAAATACTTTCAGTGAAGTATAATTTTTATACAGTAGAAAGAACTGACCTATCTTAAATGCATAATCCAGTGCTTTTAGTAAATTTACTGAGTTGGGCAGTCATCACAATAACCTAGTTTTTGAACATTTCTATCATCCCCATCATCCCCAAAAATCCCATGTGCCCATTTGCTGTCAATTTCTGTTTATATGTATTACAAAAATGGGTTAATATAAGATTCTATTCTGTTACATGCATCAAAACCTCAAAAGACAAATTTAGCCTTTATGAAATAATGTCAAAGCTTATGCTCTTGTCACTTTCTGATTATTAACTCATGTAGTCCTCATCCAACCTCATGTGGTTGTTTCTATTATTATTTACATTTTATTGATCAGGAATTGAAGTAACTTTCCCAAGTTTGGTTGACTGTAGAGTGACATCAGCTCAGCTCTTGAGTGGAGGCACAGAGCTTTAAACTGATGCAGTATGGCTCCAGGGTACATGATTATAATCACTTTAAGAGTATAGCATTTTAGAAGCCATTAATAATACTCACAAGAATAATGAAAGGTCTTTCCTAAGAGGCAATTAGGAATTAACTTTTGACTCACCATTTTAGGAAAGCAATAATTTTCATCAAAACCATAACTTCCAACCCTCTTTAATCATACCTAAATCAGAAACATTAGAGAGCATAAATCAACTGACATTTTCGGTGTATAGTTTCAAGTAGTAAATAGGAGGCAATTATTCTGGTGCTCAGTATATGTGTCCCTTTAGTATTTCTAGTGTTATTCATTTCTCCAAAATATATCTTTTAAAAAGAACTGTTAGAAAAACTGTAAATAGGGAGAGATCAAAGATGGCAGAGTAAGAGAATATGGATCAAGTCTCCCCCAACAAACACATCACAAATAATCTGCATGTGGAACAATTCTAACTAACTTGAAGTTGGTAGAAGGACTTCTCTACAGCCAAGGTTGTAAGAAACATATGCATGTAATCTGATAGGAAGGGAAGAAAAGTGATCAGGTTGGGACCTGTGCATCTGGGAGAAGAAAGGGAGGAAAAAGAAAAAGGAAAAACACAGGCAGACATCCCCCCCTTGGGGAGCAAGCAGTGAGAGCCACAGATCGGTGCCCCTGTCCTAGGGTCCTACACAGAGGAGGACCTGGCTGGTTGGAGGACTGACAGGAGGGTTGTGTGGTCTGGAATCTGATCCTGAGAAAGGCACACGCTGATTTGCCTCCAGAGCAGGGTGGAAAGATCTGTTCTAACAGCTGCCAGTTTCATGTGACCACTTCTCTGTGTGCCTCAGCCTGAGCTGAACAAACACTCCAGCCCTGCTCACTCCACATCACAGCATGGCCCTGGATACAAGGTGGCCATAACCAAGGAGAAGACTCACTGTGGGATGCAGAGGCAACATGGTCCTGGGGCAGAGCCTGGGTGGGGTGGCAGTGACTATCATTGGCACTTACTCAAGCAATGCATCAGATTTCTCATGGTGGCTGCCCCACCACAGCTTACCCCCCATACGCGCTGGGAATCCACTTGGGTCCCACCTGCTCTGTGGTGTGGCTCCATAACAAGGTAGTGGTGGAAGAGACTGGGGGCAGTGATCAGCTGTGAGGGACGAAGGAGACTTGAACCTGAGACTGTGTCTGATTGGAATAAGGGAAACAATTGTGGGTGCCTGCATAGACAGCACATCAGAGACAGCTAAGACTTCTGTCTGCAGCTGACATGAGCCAAGAGCCCTCACAAGCTCCACTTACTTCAGCACCACTCTGGGGCAAAGGTCCCTGTGCAGAGAGAGGGGAAAAGCACATGCTTAAAGGGAATAGAGCCAGTAAGCCAGGCCCTCAGGGCTTCTGCTCCAGCAACTTGAGATCAGACCTTGCCCCCAATAGGATCATGATGGCCACTAAGCAGAGGGGAAGCCCCACCTCACACTCAGCTTTAGCCTTAGCCCTTCAGTCTCCAGCCCCATCCCCACCAAGGTGATAGCTGCCAGCTCACTCTGAAGAAAGACATAACTTGCCTCCATGCCAATTCCAGCTCTGTCACCAAAGGCATTGGTCACATGCAGTCTGTATAGGGACACTTCCACATAATAACGCACCATCAAGAACACAATAGATAACTGTTTCACCTAAATTCTTAGAGGCAGAGAAAGTTAAATAAAGTGATAACACAGAGGTACTACTCACAATTGAAAGAACAAGGGAAAACCCCAGCAAAAAATTAAACAAAAATAAATGATTTATAAGATAAAGTATTCAAAGCATTGATAACAAGAATGCTGTCTGAATTAGGGAAGAGAATAGTGGTACACAGGACATGGAAGCAACCTAAATGCCCACCAACAAATGAATGGATAAAGAAGATGTGGTGTATATATACGATGGAATATTACTCAGCTATAAAAAGGAATGAAATGGAGCTATATGTAATGAGGTGGATAGACCTAGAGTCTGTCATACAGAGTGAAGTAAGCCAGAAAGAGAAAAACAAATATTGTATGCTAACTCATATATACGGAATCTAAAAAAAACAAATGGTACTGATGAACCCAGTGACAGGACAAGAATAAGGATGCAGATGCAGAGAATGGACTGGAGGACATGGGGGTTGGGGGGGCGGGGGGCAAAGAGAAGCTGGGACGAAGTGAGAGAGTAGCATAGACATATATACACTTCCAACTGTAAAATAGATAGCTAGTGGGAAGTTGCTGTATAACAAAGGGAGATCAACCCAATGATGGGTGATGCCTTGGAGGGCCGGGACGGGGAGGGTGGGGGGAAGTCACGGGAGGGAGGGAATATGGGGATATGTGTATAAATACAGCTGATTCACTTTGTTGTACCTCAAAAGCTGGTACACAAGTGTAAAGCAATTATATTCCAATAAAGAGCTTAAAAAAATAATGCACAGGTAGTAAGAAGTGAGGGTAAATATTACTGTAAACATTGTTTCATCTTAACAAATTAACTCATTTATCCTTCACTTCAGAAAACATACAGTATTTCTACAGGGTCATTTACTAATCCAGTAGTTGATGGATTGATGATTAAGAACATTGTAAATCTCCTCTCCTCCTCTCATATGCATGTTTTATCTGTCTTTTGGTTTCATTCTCTAAAAGACTAACTTAAATCTTGCTATTGGGTAAATAGTTTCTGAAGTTCTTTGAGAAATTTATTAAATGTTTTATGAAAATAATATTATGACTTTCGAATTTATCCTACACATCTTGCATTTTGTGAGAAAGGTGGCATAATCAACTTTGTAAAGATATATCACCAACATAAGAAAATGTTAACTAATCTGCATTATTTGGTTATCATAGTGAGCAAAGTTTGAATTATAGTTATACAAACCAGAACATAGACCATTCCTTTTCAAAATATTTTCTTTAGTTCAAAAGTACTCTATACGTGAAGGAACAATGTGGATACCACCTCTTAGTCACATTTGTAGTCCTCTTTGTACTTAACATAAACCTGCAAGTAGTAAGCTTTTAATACACTACTTTTAAATTTTTAAAAATAAAATGTAGTACAAAAAAAAAAAGAATAATGATACACAGTGAAAAGTTTATTAAGGAACTAGAAAATCTAAAAAAGACTCAATCAGAAGTGAAGAATTCAATAGCTGAAATAAAAAATTCACTGGAAGAAATGAATATCAGACAAAGTGACACAGAAGAATGCATAAGTGCTCTGGAAGATAAATAATGGAAGTCACTCAATCAGAACAGCAAAAAAGAAAAACAAAAAATGAAAACAATTTAAGAGATACCTAAGATAATATTCAGCATATCAACATTCCTATTATGGGGGTCCCAGAAGGACAAGAGAGAGAAGAGGGGACTGAAAATGTATTTGAGGAAATTATGGCTGAAAACTTCCCAAACGTGGAGAAGGAAACAGATATGCAGGTACAAGTAGCACAGAGGGTCCCAAATAGGATGAACCCAAACAGACCTGCACCAAGGCATGTAATTAAAATGGGAAAAGTTAGACAGGATTCTAAAGACAGCAAGAGAAAAACCGAGTCAGTTACAAGGGAGCTCCCATAAGGCTATCAGCTGATTTCTCTACAGAAATGTTGCAGGCCAGAAGGGAGTGGCATGATATATTCAAAGTGCTAAAAGGGAAAAACCTGCAACTTAGGATACTCTCCCCAGCAAGAGTATTACTTAGAATAGAAGGAGAGATAAAGAACTTCTCAGACAAGCAAAAACTAAAAGAGTTCATCTGTATTAAACCTACCCTCAAAGAAATGTTGAAGGGTGTTTACTGAGTGGAAAAGAAGTAAATATCTATAGAAACAGGAAAATCCCACTAGGAAAGGCAAATATGTAGTAGGGAATGAGGATCAACCACTTAAATAAGTCAGTATAAAGGTTAAAAAAACAAAAATTGTAAAAGCAACTATAGATACACTAAACAGTTAATTGTTGAACATGACTTTGTAAACTATAACATCAAAAACACAACATATGAGGGAGGGGAGTACAATATGTAGGTATTTTAGAATGTGTTTGAACTTGAATGACTACCAGTTTAAAACAGGGAGATATAGATCAATATACATGAATCCCATGGTTACCATAGAAACCTATAATAGATACATTAAAATCTAAAAAGAAAGGAACACAAGCATACTACTAAAGAAAAAAAAAAAATCAAACCACAAGGGAAGAACCAAAAGGAGGAATAAATGAACAGAGAAGAACTACAAAACTACAAAAAACAGAAAACAAGTAAGAAAATGGCATAAGTGTATCCCTATCAGTAATTACATTAAATGTCAGTGGACTAAATGCTCAAGTCAAAAGACATAGGATGGCTGATTGGAGTAAAAAATACCCTATATATGCTGCCTACAGGAGACTTACTCAAGAGCTAAACACACACACACAGATATTAAGGGGATGGAAGAAGATATTTCATGAAGGACAAGAAGGCAGATGTAGCAATACTCATATCAGACAAAATAGACTTTAAAACAAAGGCTATAACAAACACAACATTGTAAATCAACTTTTACTCCAATAAAAAATTTAAAACAGTTATGAATCAGTTATTACAATATAAAGTTACTAGTTCGCAAATAACAATCAGAATAAATTAAATTTTCTCAAAAAAGAAAGAAAGGACAAGGGCATTGTATAATATAAAGGGATCAATACAAGAAGAGGATATTATACCTGTTAACAATACACGGGAGCACCTACATACATAAAGCAAATTCTGACAGACTCAAGAAGAGAAATTGACAGTAATACAATGATAGTAGGGCAATTAAACACCCTGCTTACATCAATGAACAGATCATCCAGACAGAAAATCAATGAGGCAACAGTGGTCTTACATGACATAATAGACCAGTTGGACTTAATATATATCTATAGGACATTACATCCAAAAACAGCAGAATACACATTCTTTTCAAGTGCACATAGGATGTTGTCTAAGATAAATCACATGCTAAGCAAGAAAACAGGTCACAACAAATTTAAGAGGATAGAAATTATATCAAGAATTTTTTCCCCAACCACAATAGTATGATACTAGACATCAAGTACAGAAAGAAAAATGAGAAAAGAACAAACATGTAGAGACTAAACCATGTGCTACTAGAAAACCAGTGTTTCAATGAAAAATCAAAAATGAAATCAGAAAATGCCATGAGACCAATGAAATGGAAACACAACACTTCTAAATCTATGGGTTGCAACAGAAGCAGTTCTAGGAAGGAAATTTACAGCAATACAGGCCTTCCTTAGAAAACAAGAAAAAACTCAAACATTCTAACCTACCACCTAAAGAAATTGGAAAAAGAAGAAGAAACAAAGCCCAGAGTCATCAGAAGGGAGGAAATAATAAAAATCAGAGAATAAATGAATAAAATAAAGGTCAATAAACAATGGAAAAGATCAATGAAACAAAAAGTTTGTTATTTGAAAAAATAAACAATATTTTTAAGCATTTAGCTAGGCTCAATGAGAAAAAAAAAAATAGAAGAACCAAATGAACAAAACAAGAAATAAGAGAAATAAAAACTGTTACCACAGAGATACAAAAAAAAAAAAACAACATAAGATAATAGTACAAACAGAAATATGCCAACAAATCTGACAACCTAGAAGAAATAGACAAATTTCTAGGAACATACAATCTGATAATACTGACTCAAGAAGGAACAATACTGAATCAACAAGACTGATCAATAGTAGTGGAATTATATTTGTAATAAAAAACCTCCCAGCAAACATCCAGGACCAGATGGCCTCACAGGGTAAAGCTACCAAACATATAAAGAAAAGCTGACCTTTTCAAACTATTCCAAAAAATGGAAGAGGACAGGACACCTCCAGATTCATTCTATGAGGCATCTATTACCCTGTTACCAAAACCACATGAAGACACTGCCAATAAAAAATAAATAAAAGAAAAAAAATCACAGGCTAATATCTCTGATGAATATAGATGCAACAATCCTCAACAAAATTTTAGCAAACAAATTCCAACAGTATATAAAAAGGATCATACACCATGATCAAGTTGGATTTATTACAGGGACTCAAGGATTGTTCATTATTTGCAAATAAATCCATGTGATATATGAAATTAACAAAAGGGAGGATAAAAATTACATGATCATCTAAATGGACACAGAAAATCATTTGACCAAATTCAACATTCAGTCATGATAAAATTTTCATCAATGTGGGTACAGAGGGAACATATCGCAACATAATAAAGGCCAATTATGACAAACCCTCAACTAACATCATACTCAAAGAATAAAAGCTGAAAGCCTTCCTCTAAATTCAGGACCAAGGCAAGGACACCCACTCTCAACACTTCTGTTTAACATGGAAGTCCTAGCCGCAGCAATCAGACAAGAAAGAGAAACATCCAAATTGTAAGGGAAGAATTAAAACTCACTATTTGCAGAAAACATGATACTTTATATAGAAAATCCTAAAGTCTCCACAACAAAACTATTAGAACTAATAAATGGATTCAGCAAAGTTGCAGGATGCAAGATTAATATACAAAAATATGTTGCTTTTCTATACACTAATGATGAACTATCAAAAATTAAGAATACAATCTTGTTTAAAATTGTATCAGAAAGAATAAAATACTTAAGAATAAACTTAACCAAGGAAGTGAGAGACCTATACTCTGAAAACTATAAAATATTGTTGAAGAAAATTGAAGATGATACAAAGATATAGAGAGATATTCTATGCTCTTGGAGTGAAGAATCAATATTGTTAAAAAAGGTCATACTACCCGAGAAATCTACAGATTTAATACAATCCCTATCAAAACACCATGAAATTTTTCACAGAAGTAGAATAAGTAATCTTAAAATTTATATGGAATGACAAACAATGCCAAATTGCCAAAGCAACCTTGAGAAAAAACAAAGCTGGAGGTATCACTCTCCCAGATTGCAGACTCTACTACAAAGCTACAGTAATCCAAACAACATAGTACTGGCGCAAAAACAGACACAGAGATCAATGGAACAGAAGAGAGAGCCCACAGATAAACCCACACACTTATGGTCAATTAATCTACAATGAAGGAGGCAAGAACATACAATGGAGAGAAGACAATGTCTTCAACATGTGGTGCTGGGAAAACTGGACAGCTACATGTAAAAGAATGAAATTAGAACATTTCCTCACACCGTTTACAAAAATAAACTTAAAATCGATTAAATACCTAAATATATGACCTGAAACCATGAAATTTCTAGAAGAGACCATAGGCAGAATACTCTTTGATGTAAATCATAGCGATATTTTGTTTGGATCTGTCTACTAAGGGAAAAGAAGTGAAAGCAAAAATAAATGAGACCTAAATAAGACCTAATTAAATCTACAAGCTTTTGCACAACAAAGGAAACCATTGGCAACATGAAAAACAACCTGTGGAGTAGGAGAAAATATTTGCAAATGCTGTGACTGACAAGGCGTTAATATCCAAAATATATAAATAGGTTGTACAACTCAATGTGAAAAAACCAAACAACCAGTCAAAAAATGGGCAGAAGACCTGAGTTGACATTTTTCCAAATAAGACATACAGATGTCTAACAGGCACATGAAAAGATGCTCAACATCTTTAATTATTAGAGAAATGCAAATCAAAACAATGAAATATTACCTCATACCTCTCAGAAGGGCTGTCATCAAAAAATCTCCAAATATTCAATAAGTGGTGCTGGGAAAATTGGACAGCTACATGTAAAAGAGTGAAATTAGGACTCTTCCTAATGCCATACACAAAAATAAACTCAAAATGGATTAAAGAGCTAAATATAAAGCCAGACACTATTAAACTCTTAGAGGAAAACATAGGCAGAACACTGTGACATAAATCAAAGCAAGATCATTTTTGACCCACCTCCTAGAATAATGGAAATAAAACCAAAAATAAACAAATGGGACCTAATGAAACTTAAAAGTTTTTGCACAGCAAAAGAAACCATAAAACAAGAAGGTAACCCTCAGAATAGGAGAAAATATTTTTCAATAGAGCAACTGACAAAGGGTTAACCTGCAAAATATACAAGCAACTCATGCAGCTTAATACCAAGAAAGCAAATAACCCAATCCACAAATGGGTGGGAGACCTAAATATACATTTCTCCAAAGAAGACATGCAGATGGCTAACAAACACATGAAAAGATGCTCAACATCACTGATCATTAGAGAAATGCAAGTCAAAGCCACAATGAGGTATCACCTCATACTGTTCAGAATGGCCATTGTCAAAAAATCTAGAAACAATAAATGCTGGAGAGGGTGTGGAGAAAAGGGGACCCTCCTGTACTGTTGGTGGGGATGTAAATTGGTATAGCCACTATGGGAAACAGTTTTGAGGTTCCTTAAAAAATTAAAAATAGAACTACCATATGACCCAGCAATCCCACTACTGGGCATATACCCTGAGAAAACCACAATCCGAAAATAAACATGTACCATAATGTTCATTGCAGCACTATTTACAATACCCAGGACATGGAAGCAACCTAAATGCCCATCAACAGATGAATGGATAAAGAAGATGTGGCACATATATACAATGGAATATTACTCAGCTCTGAAAAGGAATGAAACTGGGACATTTGTAGAGAGTGAAGTAAGCCAGAAAGAGAAAAACAAATACCGTATGCTAACTCATATGTATGGAATCTAAAATAATGGTTCTGATGAACCCAGTGACAGGGCAAGAATAAAGATGCAGATGTAGAGAGTGGACTTGAGGACATGGGGTGGGGGGTGAAGGGGAAGCTGGGACGAAGTGAGAGAATAGTATTGACATATATACACTACCAAATGTAAAATAGATAGCTAGCGGGAAGTTGCTGCATAACACAGGGAGATCAACTCGATGATGGGTGATGACTTAGAGGGCTGGGATAGGGAGAGTGGAAAGGAGTCATGGGAGGGAGGGATATGGGACTATATGTACAAATACAGATGATTCACTTTGTTGTACAGCAAAAACTGGCACAACAGTGTAAAGCAATTATATTCCAATAAAGAGCTTAAAAATAAAGTCTCCAAATACATTATGGTGAGGATGTGGAAGAAAGGAAATCCCTGTATACTGTTCTTGGGAATGTTTATTGATGCAGCCACTAAGAGAAAGAGTATGGAGTTTCCTCAAGGTACTAAGTACACAGAACTAGCATATGATCTGGCAATTCCACTCCTGAGTACATATCCAAAAAAACATTAAAAACACTAATTTGAAAAGATACCTGCACTCCAGTATTCATAGCAGCATTATTTACAGTAGCGAAGATATGAAAGCAACCCAAGTATCCATCAACAGATGAATTAATAAAGAATTGGTATTTATATTTATATTCAGTGGGTTACTACTCAGCCATGAAAAAGAACATTGCCATTTGCAGCAATATGGATGGATCTGTTATGCTTAGTGAAATGTTAGACAAAGATGAATACTATATGATATCACTTCCATGTGGAATCTAAAAAAAATATAACAAACAAGTGTATATAGCAAAACAGAAAGATACAGAATTTGATAAAAACTAGTGTTACCAGGAAGGAGAGGGAAAGAAGGAGGGGGCAAGATATGGGCATGGGATTAAGAGATTCAAACTACTACCTATAAAATAGTTAAGCAACAATGACATAGTGTATAGCATGGGGAAATATAGCCATTACCTTATAAAAACTTTTAATAGAGTATAATCTGTAAAAATACTGAATCATTATGCTGTATGCCTAAAAATAATACAGTATTATAAATCAACTGTACTTTGAAAAAAATACGAAAAACTGTACAAAGTACTGATTTTGCATAGCATGAAACTTTCAGCTCAGTACTTCACTTACATAAGTAATGACCTGTTTATTTTTGTCAGTGCCTAAAATGTTTTGTTTATAATTATTTTATACTTCCAGTTGTATTCTCATTTAAAAATTTTCTCAAAAATATTACAGAGAGCAGTTAATAAACCATCAACAATAGCTGGGTATTCGATTCCCTGTAAGCATAGAAATCCCCAAAAAAACTTTGAAGAAAATGTTAACGTTGTTATACATTTAAAATTACATAACTGTAAAGTTTATATACTGTGCATATCTTCTTTTTCTTTGTGCCTCTAAGTGTAAATAATAAAATTTCGTATAAAAAAACTTGGCCTCATTTTATTTTGATGCAAGTTGTTATAGGCATGGAAATTTAGGAGAGTGCAGATTTTCTGGCTCTTTCTTTTGGATTAAAAATGATAAAAATAATGTCTAGTCAGGTGTAGTTAGTGGTCGTAGGGTTGAGAAAGATCTCACAGTAACAAGATACTGTCATCTGTTTTAAGGATTTGCATATGTTGTCTCCAGGAACCTCATCTAATTCATAGCTACCTGATTCCCAGTGGATGTCCTCTAGCACTTTCTACTACATCCTTTCTCTCAGACATCAGCCTGTGCTGTGATTGCAGCCCTCTTCTTGAAGTATTTCACTTCCTCATTCTCATCACCACTGCCAGCCATGAGAACGGTGGAGGATGGCTTGAGGCCATCACATAGCTTCTGTCTCCTAATTGGAGTTGTTGAGGCACCAGAGTTTTTCTACAGGGAAGTTCCATTCAACTCCATCTTGGTATTCTCCCTTGATGAAGAAACAGGAAGCCTGAAGATCTAATAAGTAGTAGTGAAATAGTTAGAGCTCTGTTTTCAATCCATTACCACCTGTTAGCTGTGATTTTTAGCAAGTGATCTAATTTTTTTTAAGGTTCAGTATTTTCATCTGTTTAATGGGACTAACAGGAGTTACCTTGAATACTGAGTGAGATTATAATAGAGAAGTGCTTGATACAGAGTGAGCAGTCAGTGAATATAAACACAAAAACTGACTTTTGTGTTTTATCTCATGTGTTTAGCACTAACTAACCTGTCCATCTATTTTTGAGTTCTTAAATACTGTGCTCCTGGTGCTGGAAAACCTGTTTTACAGATTTGAGTATCTTGATGCCTACTGATTATGGTCTTGGCTTCCTATTAAAGGTAGAATAATAAAAATATTACGGTTTGAAATAACTTCGGAATCTATTACAAAATCTTTCTCAAGGTATATCTTCCATAAAACCCCTTGCTGTGTTCCCCAAATTATATTCACAAATTAATAGTCCTGAGAAAATTGCCTTGAAAAAAGAGTTTCATAGTGTGGGGAACTCTGCATACGATCTTCTGCTCTTGAAGGGGAGAACAGTATATTCACAATAAATATTCTGAAATTCTCTGTAATAAAATCTTTCATAAAACTTATCAGACTAGAATACTTTGTATAAAACTGATATCTGTTTTGAGAAATTATGTCTCAGTGAAAGGAAATTCAGCTAGAGAAGTCTATTCCACCATGAGATAGTTCTTGTTAGGATATTATTCTTTATTTTAAGACAAAATAGACCTCATAACTTCTAGCTGTCTACCCATGTTGTGTCTTATGAAGCAATAGAAGAAAACTGCTTTGGACATGAATACTGTATGCCCACTTATTCTTCCTATTTCTTCACCTAACAGGACAGCTTCATCATGTCATATGGTGTATATGCTCCTTACCATTCTGGTTTCTCATTTCTAAGCTTACATTCTTCATAGACTATCTACTCACCGCTGAATGCAATACTCTAAATGTAGTGTGACAGTAATTAAGAACAGTGAACAGTGGAACTTTCTGGCTCTGGGAATGTTTATAATTCTGTTGCTATCACTTAACAAAAAGTTATATTACCCTTTTGGTTTATATTACATTTATCGTTAAAAGAAAAAAAAAACCTCCATGTCTTTATTTTATATGTAAGTTCTAATAAGGCCAGATTTTACTCTTAATATAATGGTGCTTCTTTTCTTGCAACCAGATATACAACTTTACATCTCTCCATGTACTGTTTACTTTTTATTTGTTTCTACTCATTATTTCTAGCTGTCAGTATGAATTTAAATGTTGATTTTGAAATCGAGTAGCTAAGCCCTTTTATAGCTTTCCACTGATCAGGTAAGGGCTGTTTATTAGGTTGGAATGGAAAGAGTTGGCAGTATTATTTGCATATAATTGCTAAAATTTCATTGAAATGTGATATTATTCAACTTGCATTCATCTTTAATGAACATAGGAAGGAGATAAATGCTTTGTTGCAATTAAGACCTGCTTATATCAACATCATAAGTTTGCTCTAATCAATCTGAGAACAGTATAAAGTAAGGAGGTATGTGTTACTTATTTTTAGTGATTCCATACTGGTTTTTACTATTGGTGATTTTAAAAAATAATTTACCTAAAAAATACATTGTTGATTATTTTTAAAAGCCACTATCTATCCCCAAATTAGGAGTTTATAAGTATCTATTTTCTTTTAATAGATCTCCACACCTCTCATAGCTTCCATGACTTGTTAACTGTTACTAATCTACCCTCCTTCCTTCCTTCTTTTCCTTCCTTTCCTTCCTTCCCTTCCTCTCCTTCCTTCCTTGCTACCTTCTTCCCTTGCTCTCACCCTCACTTCCTTCCTTCTTTGCTTTCTTATTTGCAGGTGTGAACAGACTCTTGGAGACTTGAATTTATTTGCAAGGGTTAGTTAGATGATTTGTCATGGTTTTTCCATCAGGGAGAATAAAATACTTAAAAACTTTGCTATTTTATGCTATTTCACTTTGATGGAGAAATACAAAAGGGAAATAGAATTTTTAAAATTCATACTTTTCTCTGTCCTATATTAATATTATGCCATCTTGCCTTAAGCAATATTCTTATGCTAGAAATAGCTTTTAAAGCCTCCTGTTTACTCTCCGTAGCAATTTTCAGAAAGCTGAGTTCATTTTGGGCTTACATTTATTGGGGCCATCACTAAATATTTGTGTCACTCTGTATTTCCTTGCATATGTGTTCCTTCCATATTTCTTTTAAAAAGTGTTCATTAGCCCTTACATGTTTTCATTTAAATGCACCCTGTTTTTATTTTACATGAGCCTTGTATAATAGAAATTGTACTTCCTATCTCTCATGAGTTCTTCAATTATGGAATCACTCATATCCTCTGTTCTTTTTTTTTCTTTTATAAGGTTTTCTAACACATAGGGCACCTGTCTTTTTCTAATTAAAAACCTTTAGATTGTGTATATATCTGTATATAGATATATACACACATATATATGTAAGTCTGCTTGTTCTTAAAATTGTAATAACATTTATGTCACAAATTGCTTCTTTCTTGTTGATCCAAATTATGTTGAGACCAGCAGTCGTCCTCATACAGGTTAAAATTTCAGTCAGGGAAATAAAGAAACACCAGGATTTTCACACTGTAATAGAATACTTCTAAGAACATGTTTCATAGTTTATGTCCCCTTCAATTTCTTTCTTATCTGTTCAGTATCAGGAATGGAATTGTCCGTATTTTTCACTTGCAGTTTGTCAGTACTATTTCTCTTTTCGTCTTTTTTTCTTGAGATATATTTGACATATTTGTATAAATTTAGGCTGTACAATATGATAATTTGATATATGTATATAATGTGAGATGATTACCACAAGAATGTTAGTTAATGCATCTAATACCTCACGCGTGTGTGTGTGTGTGTGTGTTGAGAAATTTTAAGATCTGTTCTTTTAACAACTTTCGAGTTTATAGTACAATATTATTAACTATAGTCACCATGCCGTGTATTAGATCCCTAGAACTTATTTAAATTTTTTACTCTTTGAACACTCTTCCTCTATCCCCAACCTCTCTCATCCCTGGCAACCACCATTCTACTCTCTGTTTCTGTAAACTCTGTTTTTTCAGATTCCACATATAAGTGAGATTGTATAGTATTTATCTTTCTCTGTCTGACTTATTTCCCTTAGCATAATGCCTACAAGGTCCATCCATGTTGTTGAAAATAGCTGGATTTCTTTCTTTTTTATAGCTGGATAGTATTCTACTATAAATGTGAAAATATACCATGTTTTCTTTATCCATTCATCCATGAATGGACACTTAGGTTGTTTCCTTGTCTTGACTATTATAAATAATGCCACATTAAACAGATATCTCTTTGGGATAGTGATTTTATTTCCTTTGGATATATATCCAGAACCAGGATTGCTTAATTATATGATAGTTCTATTTTTAATGTTTTTGAGGAACCTCCATACTATTTTCCATAGTTGCTGTACCACAGGGAACACATGTTCCCTCTGTTCTACATCCTTGCCCACACTTCTCTCTTGTCATTTTGATGATAGACATCCTAAAAGGTTTGAGATGATATCACATTGTGGTTTTGGTTTGCATCTCCCTTGCGATTAGGGATGTCGAACATCTTTTTATGTACCTATTTGTTCATTTGTATATCTTCTTTGGAAAAAATGTCTATTCAAGTCCTTTGCCAGTTTTTAATTGGATGTTGATGATGATGATAATGATGATGTTGGCTATTGAGTTGTATGCGTTCCTTATATGTTCTGGATATTAACCCCTTATCAGATTCATGGCTTGCAAATATTTCTCCAATTAAGTTGCCTATTCATTTTATTTATTTATTTATTTATTTATTTATTTATTTATTTATTTATTTATTTTTTGTATACAGATGCTGTTTAGTTTGATGTAGCTCCAGTTGTTTACTTTTGCTTCTGTTGCCTGTGCTTTTTGGTGTCATGTCCAAAAATCATTGTCAAGACCAATGTCCAGTAGCTTTCTTGTATGTTTTTGGTAGAAGTTTGTGGTTTCTTGTCTTACAGTGAGTGAAATCTTTAATCCATTTCAGGTTAACTTTTGTGAGTGGTGTTAAGATTAGAGTCCAGTTTCATTCTTTTGCATGTGAGTATCTAGATTTCCCACCACCCCAGTTATTAAGGAGAGTAACTTTTCCCCATTGAGTATTCTTGGCATATTTGGTTGATCACTTGTAGTCTCATCTGAATACTTTATGGTGTGTTCTCAGCTTCATCTTGATGTTTTCTTCTCTGATCCTGTATTTCTCAGGATTTAAAATTATGTACTATGGCTACTAAGTAACTTGTGAGATTCTTTTTCCTTAATGGTATTTTCTTGACTCTTTAGAAAAGGTGTGACTTCCTGCATGAAGCTTAGTTTAATGACTCTTGATTCTCCCTATATTAAAGTACAGTTAACCTTCTCCCAGTGCACTGTTAGACAATTATGTTGCCCTTCCCAGCCTGACTGGAGTTCTAGTAATTGCTATGTGAATATTTGCAATTGGTTAACTTAAAAATGTGTGAGGAGTAGCATTGGGGGGTCTAATTAAGAAAATCATCATAAATCAATTTTTTTCATTTCCAAAAGTAAAAGAGTAAAGATTGCATGTTAAGACTATAACTATGCTATATTTTATGTCCTATATTTTATGTACCTAGAAATAATTGGTACTATATAGTCAGCTTCAACTTCTTTATCCTTTGCTAACAA
Organism: Hippopotamus amphibius kiboko; assembly: GCF_030028045.1. NCBI lineage: Eukaryota > Metazoa > Chordata > Mammalia > Artiodactyla > Hippopotamidae > Hippopotamus > Hippopotamus amphibius. The sequence continues at coordinate 75,701,106 of NC_080187.1, forward strand.
GAAATTTTGGCATTTCTACCTCCTCTCACTCCCCCTACCACCACCCTTGCTTCAGTTTCACCTAGTTTTTTGTAAATTCATTTTGCTTTGTCACATACTAAGGCATTTTAACACTATAATTGTTTCCTCTATTCAAATATTCAGTGTCTTTCAGCTTTTATGACTCAGGGATATTAACTCTTGTCTCTATGGTGCCACTATGATCCCAGATACACTGAGTAACTTGGATGCTTGCAATGCAAAGCACTTTGAGTAACCTTTATATAACATAGTTGGCATAGCTGAGTATGTATATATGTGTATCTCAAATCCCTTCCTCAGTACCCAGGATTATTAAGACTTAGTTATGACATCATGCCTTCAGCCTTTCTAAAACATGACTCAGTTCTCTCACTTTTATGCAACCAGGAGGGAAAATCTCAGGTTCAAGTTATCATTACTTCACCTTTGGTTTTCTCTACACTGCCTTTAAATCTAAGTCTTGTATATTTCTAACAGAAGAGAGTACCACTTGAAAAATAATTAACACACAGCTGAGGAAAATACATACAGAAGGAAATATTTACTATCTTGATTTTTATAGGAGAGAGATTCTGAGAATGAATTTTTTAAATTTGGCTTTTCTGTTGAGGGACTTTTCACTTACATGAGAAAAACAGTTTTGTTTGAGGAGGGAGGGTATTCATATGTGCTCTTAAAATAAAGTTTCAGTGGGTAAATAAAGTTGAAGACAACTTAAGAGAGGGGCTAAGAACACCGGCTTTGGAGCCAGGCAGACTTCAGTTTCCGTACTGGTACTGAATTAACTAGCTGTGTGACTAAGGGCAAAAAATTTTCCTTACATCGAAAACAGAGGTAATTATTCCTATCAGGGCTGATGGTTGATAGAAAAATGATATAGTGTATGTGTAGTATAGAGCAAAATGTCTGCCACGTAAGAAATGTTCCATAAATTGTATCACTTCTGCTTTGAACCCCCAGTCTCTGGTACAACTGTATAACATACATTTCATGCATGTAAGGATCAAATGCAAACACATTTGAGCATTAGAATATTATCACTTAATTTTTGATGGAGAAAGAAATCTCTTAAGTTCATTTATATTTCTGTTCAGTTTTTGTGCCAATGTCCTTTAGCTTTTCAAGCTGTCAACAGTACATATGCCTGGTTCCTAGAGGGCATGAATATAAGGTTTTATGATATCTGACCTAACAGTGCACCAACAAAGACACACACACACGTATACACACAATTTGGGACTTTGGTAGTATGATAGTGACCAGACTTTGTCTATGATAGGAATAATCCCCTTACAGCTTCAATTAAAAAAAAGGATCATATGGCAATGCCACTGCTGAGCATATACTTGGAGAATACTGTAGTTCAAAAACATACATGCACCACTGTGTTCACAGCAGCACCATTCACAATAGCCAAAACATGAAAACAACCTCAATGTCCATAGACAGATGAATGGATAAAGAAGATGTGGTACATATATACAATGGAATACTACTCAGCCATAAAAAAGAATGAAATAATGCCATTTGCAGCAACGTGGATGCAACTAGAGATTACCATACTAAGTGAAGTCAGAAAGAGAAAGACAAATACCATATAATATCACTTATATGTGGAATCTAAAATATGGCACAAATGAACCTATCTACAAAACGGAAACAAACTCACAGACATAGAAAACAGACTTGTGATTGCCAAGGGGGAGGGGTGTGGGGAGGGAAGCACTGGGATTTTGAGATTAGTAGATGTAAACTCTTATATATAGGATGGATAAACAACAAGGTTTTACTGTATCACATAGGGAACTATATTCAATATCTTGTGATAAGCCATAAGGGAAAAGAATATTAAAAAAAGAATGTCTGTATGTATCAATATATAACTGAGTCACTTTGCTGTACAGCAGAGATTGGCACAACACTGTAAATCAACTATACTTCAATAAAAAAATTAAATTAAAAAGAGGGATCATAGCATTGCTCTGATGATGAGATGGAAAACAATCTGAAAATGGGGTCACAATTCCTCAGTTTGTGCCCTTGCTCAACCACCTTTAAAATGCATGGCCATGGACACAGCCCTTTTCTTTGAAGGGAAAATAATATTTATCCTCTTATTATTCAGACTGTTAAGTGTGATCATGTAGCAAAAGTGATGTGGAGGCTGTAAACTTGTGATTGCATTTGGGCAGAGTGTTAGAAAAGGTTTCCATTTTCTCGTCCACATCTGAATTCAGGAACTTCCAACTTAGTTCATGTTTGTATTAAGCCAAACAAATAGAGATTTCCCTCCTTCCTCCCCTCCCTTCCTCCTCCTTTTTTTTCTCTTCAAAGAAGTTGGATGTATTAAATCATTAGATCATGTTAAAAGGTAAAATAGAGCATGCTATAAGCATGTTTTATAAAACCTTTAAACATTAGCAGACTGTATGAAGTACACATTTAATTTCTTCAAAACTATCTGAAAGTTTCAGATAATTCATAAATAATGTGAAACAAGGAATACTTCTCTGTAAGAAATTCCTACCAACTGAATTTACTTCTGATAAAATACATAGTTTTACAATTTAAAATGAGAAAGTCTTTCCTGCCTTGTCTAATATATAGGATTTTTTTGAGATAAGCTGAGTTGGGAGAAATAAAAATATGTTTGCAACTGGAAAGTTAATGAAAATTTATTATTTTCTCTGTTTCCCTATGCTACAGTTGCAGTATCCTTTTCCTCCTTTGAATCTCAGCATTTTGGGAATCTTGTCCTAAAAATTAGGGAGGAAGTCCTATTTCTCCTATAAAATCTGAAAAAAAATCTCTCCCAATACTTTGGTATGGAGTCTTAACTGATTTTGTGCCTTTTTTTATTTAAGTCTATCTAAAAACATTGCGCAATGAGCAATTAAATTCTGACAGTTCTGTTTATGCTCTTGTTATATATTTATTACTCAACTGATTATTGAAATGGAAATTCCAGTGGTGATTAAGCTAAATGTATTCAGTTCTGAAAACAATACCTTGCTCAAGATTTCTTAATCCTTTGGATATAAGTGTGCATGGAAGGGGGAAGCTTTTCGTCAGCATTTTAAGTGGTTTTTGAAAATAACATTCTCTGTTCTTTTAACCAATACAAAGACAGCACTTACACTACTTTCCCCTTAAAAAGTAATTTGTTTTAATCATCTTTTAAATAGTAACTTTCACAGAAGATTAGCTCCAACAGAGGGTCATGGCTATAATATATTTCTTACAGATATATTCTGAAATAGTGTAATGATGATAAAATAATATCCATGGTTTCCTTTTAATATAGGAGAACTCTAAGATATTTGATTTCTATAAATTGTTAATTAAAAGTAATCAGAAAAATGGAAAGTCTAAGCCATGAGCTGCTTATACTTTCTGTTTTTATGTTCTTTTATACTCTTATAACATAATTTTTTTCCAGTAAATTACCAGTAGGAAGGACCAAATTAAAAGAAATATTTGCTCCATGATGATGATGAAGATGATGGGAGCTGATAACATATATTGAGTTCTGTCTTCTCTTACTTAATGCCCTCAGTTCTTTACATTAAAACAAAATGATGAGTAGCGAGGTTAACTTGACTAAGATTACACAGTTTGTAGTTTGTTAGAACCATGATCTGAAATCAGCAGTTGTGACTTTATTGCCCTTTATGAAATCTGTGTTAATGTTTGTTTACAGGTTGATTTTCAAATAATAATGTAAACTAATATCAGATGATGACAGTTTACATATACTTCCTTAAACACCTTTGCTTTGAAGTAAAGTAAAATCTGTAAGCTTTCATCTTATTAGTTAACACTCCTTACTGAAGCTTCCACCATGTGGAATCTCTTATGGGGCATTCTAATATAATATCATATATGGATAACAATTTTAGTAAAAATTTGTTCTGCAGGAGATAGCCTTAATTATTTCTCATACCTAAAAGTGCTGCAAGATGTAAAAGAAAATGAATGTGTTCACGTTTAGCTTATGCCGTACTCCGGTTTAAATATCTGATCTGCTGTAGTAGTATTAAAAGCGGGTTCTCTGTTTTGGTGCATTTTGTGTGTTTGGGATCTACCTCTGCACATTGCCTCTGCTGATAATGATTGCTTATCAATGTCACACTAACCTTCCTAAGCCACTTGTTTTCTTATATTTTCCTATGTTTGTATCATATCATAAGCCCCTTTCACCATGCAGCTTCGTGAGCTGACCTGCCTCACTTCCCCACCCTAAATCCCACTAGATCTCAGCAGGAGCCGCAGTTCCACTTAGTTCCCTTGTCTTCATATTCTTCTCAACTGTAATGGTTATGCTTTTCTCCATATTTTTATTTATGCTCCTCCCTGCAACCATGTGATTATTGTTCTTTATTCTCATTCCTCTTCAAAATCCTATCCACCCTTTTTTGGAGAGGTTTGTCAGATTTACCCAAATCACATTTCTCTCTATTCCTATAGTATTTTTAGTATAATATCCAGTTCTTGAATGTAGATTGTATTGTATTGATGTTATCTCTGAATTTTTGGTTCGGAATTCTTGCCTACTTACCAGATTACACATTTACTAAATTAGAGGTGATAAATTTGCCGGATTCTATACAGAATCTTCTCGCCTACAAAATTTCAGTTAATGTGCTTTATTGACAAGTAGAAAGCTTTGGATCAAGGAAGCATACTTCAGCTTTGCTGGCTGCCTTCAGATGGCCTTATAAGTCGTGTGAAGTTGCTTTAGTCTTGTTCATCAGGGTCAACAGCCTGTGATGTGTTCAGAGTAACGTCTTGCTTATGCTTACTGATGGCAGAAAGAAGAAAGTTAAAATATACTCTTTACAGAGTTAAAACGCAGCAATGATTGTGTACATATTGGTACTTTGAAAGTGTTACCTTGGACTTATGAACACATGAATTTAGAAACAAATTTTTAGGGTCTAACCTGTTTCTAAACACTAATCTGTGTCCCACAAAATGGGGACCCAAAAAATAGTCAGTGTTTTGCTGCTTGTTTTCCTTTGTGGATAAAGCTTTTTGATAATATAAGCTAATGTATCATTTATAAACATATTTTTCCCATGAAACTGGTTAATCTAACAAATTCAGCAGAATACTTTGTATCCCAGATGTAGGCACACAAGTTCACAGTAGAGTATATGTTATATTAAACAAATATAGATATATAACATCTCTATTATATCTGAATTATAGTGAGAGGCATGCTGGGTATCACTTTCTGCTGCTGTCAGTTGTTTTCCAGTCCTGTTCATCATTTTACAAAGGGTGTGCTTATTGTGGGTGCTGCCATGGAAGGTGTATTTGCATCAGAACATGACCCAAATAATGGCCTAGGAAATTATATTACATTGTAAGATTTCTTCACTTCATACTTCCACGTTTTTATTTTCAGAGAATAACCCTATTGTATTGAATCTTTTAGATGGTCAGTATTAGGAATATTACTTGTGCTTGGTTGTTTTTAAAAAATAGTCATAGCTGTAGATGATGTTGACAGACATGTCTAGAAAGAGTAATTCAGGGTTGAATTCCCCTGGGAGCACATATGTCCTGGATATTCTGGGGGAATGAGGCTTCGTGAAGATGTTGTGCATCTCACATGCATGTGGTCCTTTCCCTGGAAGTGCCTTCTTCACTCCCTTATGACTCTCACATACTTTAGTGCAATTTAGAGACATTTAACAAATAAACTCACAGCTGAATTATTTCTGTAGATCTATCACACTTCATTCATTCATTAATAATCATAGAGATAAATATGTAAGTACAAATTAGAATGGTGAAAGTAAGAAAAAAGACCAAGAGAATCTAGTTTAGATCAATAGATCAGTCCCCTAGCTTTAATAGTCATCAAATATCATTCATCCTATCTATCGTAGGTTATTTGGTATTTTCTTCTTTTTCATTAATCAGCTTAGTTGCTAAGAAATATCTCTAAATTGTTAATAAGTAATATAATTATATGTATTATTTATATAAAGGTATTCAGATTATTATTATATGATTTTCTTTCTGCTTCAGTGGTTTCTAGTTGCTGACTCAGAAACATCAGTGAAAGAAGCTTGAGGAGTATTTTGTTAAATGTTTGCATAGCATACTTTTATGGAAATTATCTAATCAGAATAGAAATTTTATCGTTGAAAATTGAATTGGATAAAATGTGGATGATACTGCTGTTATATGTGATTTTAATTACATGTTTATTACAGCCATTAATCATACTAAAGTAATTGTTGTGTATAACATTGAAGTAGAAAGATAACAAATAGTATTAATATTTGAGTGGTGGATCTAGGAAGGCACTTAAAACTACAAATAGAGTATATTCTATGTCAGATGTTTTGGTGTGATTTGTGGGCTTGCAACTAGATTCTTATACTCATTGCAGTCAGGATTTTGTGACCATTTTTTTGTTTGTTTGTTTCCAAATTGTTACTTTAGGGCTATACATTCATTAGTCTGGTCTGTTAAAGAATAGCTTGAATTTTTCTTATAAGTGTCATAAAATACTCTGTCATGATTATTGATCTTGTTTAAACATTATTAAATAAAAATATAGATCTTCAACAATACAATTGGAAATTTACTAATATTTGCCTTTCATATAAATAAGCTAAGCTTCTAATTAAGTCATAAAACTTTGGGAGTTGAAGGATGGTCATAATAATAAAGCCCATTCATTAAGAACCAGATGTCAACCAATCATTGTGCCAGGTGTTTTGCTTATATCATGACCATTCTTCGTAGCATTCTTGCAATGTAGTTATTGTTTTCTTAATTTTATTAAAAAGTATAATTAAAATAAAACAATACTTGATTGCTGACTTGTTGCAAAACATACTAAAACTATAGAACTATGAAGTGAAAGCCTGATGCACTCACTATGTAATGAAGAAAGATGATGACCACCATGTTCAACAAGTAAAACATGGAAGGGTGCAAATAGATTGCTGTGAAATTAAAAGTCCTTCACTGAAGAACTATTCTTGACATGAGTTTGAAGCACTAATTATGGCAATATATGAATTTATATTCATACTGTCTGATAGAAAGCCCAGCTTCTTAAACTCCATGCTGTCTTGCCTGTGCAGCTGCTACCCTCTTTCATTTTTCATCTTTGGGATGTGTTCAGGGCATTTAGAAAGCATAGTATCACCCTCATGGGTTCTTAGCATAACTCTCATGATTGACAAGATAGTGTCTATTCTAAATTGTTTTATCTGGGACCAGAAAACAACTTTATTATCTGTCAGTTGTTTTCCCATACAGATGTGTTGATCCAACTGAATCATAAGGCAATTGCTAGGAAAATTGCCAGCTTTTGGATTTACATGTGATATCCACTAAGGCTGAGGGCCAACCAAGCCCAAAATCTAATTTGGGCTTTCAGTAGCTTCTGGCCAGGAAGCGGGGTGGTAGCAAAGAAACAAATGATAGTGCAGAGAAGTTGGAAAGGCCATTGTGTCTGAGTAATGGGATGACTGTTATCACAAAAGGTCAAGAAAGGGCATGACAAAAATGATGATGCTTCTTTTATTTATAACCTGTGTAAGATGAGGGAAAATGGAGCCAGTCTGTTTCATCAAAATATCTTCTTCAGAATTGAGAATATAAGCTAGTCACCAAGACATTAGGTTTACCTTAAGGTGATAATTTAGAGGGATTTCCCTGGTGGCACAGTGGTTAAGAATCCACCTGCCAATACGGGGGACACAGGTTTGAGCCCTGGTCTGGGAAGATCCCACATGCCGCGGCGCAACTAAGCCTGTGCGCCACAACCACTGAGCCTGCACTCTAGAGCCTGCGAGTCACAACTGTTGAGCCCAAGGGCCACAACTAGTGAAGCCCATGCACCTAGAGCTTGTGCTCCACAGCAAGAGAAGCCACCACACTGAGAAGCCCGCACATCACAATGAAGAGTAGCCCCCACTTGCCACAACTGGAGAAAGCCCATGCACAACAACGAAGACCCAAGACAGCCAAAAGTAAATAAATAGCTAAAATAGTAAATAAATCTAAAAAAAGGTGATAATTTAGAAATTAAAAAGAAATATAAAATGTGTTGTATACATAAAAGAGTATGGTTATATTGTACATGCACAATAAAAATAATGTAGTAAACTGATGTGGCACCACAAATCAGCTTAAGGGAAAAATATGATTTTTTGAGGCCCTCAACATTCCTCTCCCTGATCCCTTTTCTTTAGTATCTCAGTTATAACTACTTCTTTGAGATTGTTACATATTTTCCTAAATAATGTATTACTTAGTCATGAATGTTCCTAATATACCTAATTGGAATTTGTTCTACTTATTCTTGGTTTTTCCTTGTTATCATTATCCTGAAAGACATCTTTGCTGATGCATGAATATGTAGTTCATTTATTTCCACTGCATACAGAATTTCTTTATATGACTAGACCACGCATTGTTTACCAGTCTCCTGTTGATAGACATTTAGTTTGTTTCAAGTTTGTGCTTTTACAATGTCATGAATATTCTTTGTTTCTCTTGATGAACACTTGCAAGAGTTTCTCTTATAGAAGCAGAGAGTAGAATGGTGGATACAGGGACTGGGGGATTGTAGCATGGGGAGATATTGATGAAAGGGTACAAACTTTTGGTTATAAGATAGATAAGTTGTGGGGATTTAATGTATAGCATGGTAACTGTAGTAAACAATATTATATTGCATACTTGAAATGTGCTAAAAGAGTAAATCTTAAGTGTTCTTAGCAGGAAAAACAAAAAAACAGAAAGAAAGCATTAACTATGTGAGGTGATGGATATGTAAATTAGCTTATTGTGGTGATCATTTCACAGGGTATACATATGTCAAAACATCAAGTCATACAACTTAAGTATATATAATTCCTGTTTGTCGATTATATGTCAATAAATCTGTATAAAAAAAAAACGCTCACAGGAGTTCTATATGGATTTCTTGAGTTCCTTCCCTGGACGGTTCCTTCTTCTTTGGATCCTGTCTCACAAATACCAGCCACTCTGTAGCCCCAAATTTGATCTCTGTCTTTTCAGCTCAGCAAAATCTCCATGAACTATTTGGGACTATGTCTGAAAGTAATGTCTAAAATTTTCCAAATTCTGAAAGTAATTCTTTCATAACTCTTTGCTATTTTATTTTTTGATGGTGGTAGGGACAAATCAATTATTCTTTCATGGCTGGGAACCAAAATCTGATAGTCTTTACTTATTTTTGAGTGGCATAGTGAAAATTATAAATTTTTTAAAAACAAAATTTTAGCTTGTTCTATGTTCTTTTTTCTGTTTGCTCTCTTTCAACCCACTTAGGTCTAACCCTTTTTCCTCTCCACTGTCCAGAATTTCTAGCTCTGCGCTGTGCTCATAGATTAATGTTGCCAGATGAAGCATCCAACTGCAAAGCTCTAAAATGTGTTGTATCAGAGGTGGCATCTGGGCATTCAGCTGGCCCATCTGGCAGAACTTTTCTTGGGCCTTTTTATCTGGCAGCACACTTGGCTAGGGAGAAAGCTAGTAAGCTTTTTCCAGAGTTGTACTGGGGTCCGACCTTTCCCAATTGCCTTGAATTCTTGTATGATAGGCCTTTGGCTGTCTGTCTGCAATACTTAGAGAAATTGCTTGATATTTAATCTGATAATTGGGGTGCTTTTAAGTTTTATTCTGAAAGTAAGGGTCCATTCATTTCAGTCACCTTTGGGCTGAAGTTTTAATTATTTGGAAGTTCGATGGTGCATCAGCAGCTGAAGAGGTGGGATGGAAAGCATAGTGATTAACTCTGCTGAAAGTCCTGCATTGTAGTTTTTAGTGTTAAATGTAAATTTTAAAATCCTTTTAAAAATCTTGTAAGAAAGAAGAAAAGGAAAGCAAAATAACCCATATTCACTAAAAGCTTTAGGCTCTTCTGATGGTTATATCTCCAGTAATATAGGTGTATATGGGTTTTTTTAGGTGTTAATTTTTTGCCAAAATTCTACTTGGCTATTAATTCTGGGCCATTTATTTGTGCTCCGGAGTTGTTGTTATTAAGATGAAGCTGGAGGGAGGACTTTGTAGTAATAAAGCAAGCTGTCTTTTAAAGAGGTTCTGCCAGGAAGCTATTAATGTCAATGAAAATGTAGGTGTTTTGCCTTTCATACTTTCTCCAGATAAGAATAATTTAGTTATAAATATTTTGAAAACATTTTATTAACTTTCTTTTACTGGTAGCTTACTGGAATTTTTCAATCAGAAAAATTATATTTTTCTGATTATATTTTTCAATATAACTCTATGTTTATTTTAAATTTTATTACATTTCTAATAGTAGGAATCAAATAATTTCATTCTAAACGCTTAAAAGTAGCTTCAGAAAATCCTTCATTACAAGAGCATTTCATCTGGTACCCTTAAAAAGAGGCAAAAACCAAAACCACAAACACATATACGTGTTTTCTATATATATATCAAATGTTGAATTTTAAAGAGCTCTTAAGTTGATATATTTATGCCAATATATGCCACAAATTGTTGGAAAACTTCATAGATTTAATTCTTCATTCATAGAGATTGCTAAAAGATCTCAGTTGAGAACTGTTCTATATATATTCACCTTTCATAGCTACTAGCAAAAAAATGAGTTTAAAAATTATAGTCATTATTACATAACAATTTGAGTTATCAGGCAGTATTCAATCATGTAGATTAAAAGTTTAATTTCTAGGCCTTACAGAATTTAACCATATTTAATAAGCTGTAATCTTGTTTTGTCATAAATTCATTGTGTGCTAACCTCTCTAGAAAAATTAGATATATTCTTGAGGATTTCAAAAACCAGGGAAAGAGTTAAATGATGAACTTTGTTTTGATATAAGCAATATAATTAAAGTATAGATAAAATACTGTTGGGGTTTAAAGGATGGAGAGGTTCATTCTGATTGGATGAGTAAGAGGTCAAATACTCATTCAGAAATAAGGATAGACTTGATTTGCTAGGTGGAGATGGCAAGTCTGAGGCTCCTGGAATAAAGGGACAGCATGACTGTACATCTGAGGACTAGAAACTGCATAATATAGCTACTAAATGTTGATTCTGGAAAGGTAAAGAGAAATACTCTGTGAGTAATATCTACTTAATTTTCAACATAAAGCTCAAACTATATAAGATTATTTTATATCTGCTTTCCTTCCTTTCTTCTTAAGTATTACTTCCCTTTTTAAAGATCTACTGACACCTCCAAGTCGTCTTTTTTTAATTGTTTTAATAACACTTAAGATGAGATCTACCTTTTAACAAAATGGTGCAGCCAGTATAGAAGACAGTATGGAAGTTCCTCAAAAAATTAAAAATAGAGCTACTATATGATCCAGTATTTTGGATATTACCCTAAATAATTGTAATCAGCATCTTGAAGAGAGAGTTTTCCTCTCCCCCGATGCTCACTGCAGCATTGTTCACAATAGCCAAGATTTGGAAATAGCTTAGATGTACACATGTGCATACACACACACACACACACACACACACACACACACACACACACACACACACACACACACACACACAGTGGAATATTATTTAGCCTTAAAAAAGAAGGAAACCTTGCATATGCAACAACATGGATGAACCTGGAGGACAAACTAAATCATTTTTCTAGTTCTCTTTTATATTCTATACCAGGTATAAGCTATACAAAAATATTTTCTCTTATATTCCATATTTTCTCCACTAATACATTTTACTTTTTCACGCTCAAAGTCTAGTTTAAATCATGGTTTAATACTCAGCTTCTTAAAGAAAACTTTCTTGGCTCATCTCATTCTATCTGCTTTGTATCATTTCAACTTGATTTATTTTATTTCTTTAAAAAATTAACATAATATTTATATACTGCATGCTTGCTTTTATGGTTTCATGGACATACCCTCTCTAATTTATGGATGTCTTTGTTACATTTAGAGTATAAAGTCCTCAAGAACAAAAACTGTTTATTCTTCTTTTTTTAACTCCATGTGTCACATCCTGTGTTTCACATCTGTGAACATGGAAAAGAAGTTTACAAAAAGCATTAGACTGTAGTTGAGGCCCATGTTCTCTTGATGCTGTGACAAATTGGTCTTTTGAGGTTTTTATATTTTGCTGCATGTAGTACATGAAAGCAGGCAAATAATTCCTTGAAATACATCTTTTGATGCTTTAAAATAAATTTGAAAAATATCAGAAGCATCCCAAACTATACAAAAATTCCAAATAAATTTGTAGGCAAGAACATTTCAAAAAATGTGCCAATGGCTTCTTTCACTTAGAAGAGACTCTGAAAAAGCAGTTAACCATTGTAATTCGGTTCCATTTGTTTTTATAATTTGTGATACATGTAAACACTGAAGTCTGGGACCCTTTTTTTTAATATAAATTTATTTATTTATTGGGTCTTCGTTGCGACACACGGGCTTTCTCTAGTTGTGGTGAGCTGGGGCTCTTTGTTGTGGTGTGCGGGCTTGTTATTGCCATGGCTTCTCTTGTTGCGGAGCATGGGCTCTAGGTGGGTGGGCTTCAGTAGTTGCAGCACGTGGGCTTTATAGTTGTGGCTCACGGGCACTAAAGAGCAGGCTCAGTAGCTGTGGCACACGGGCTTAGTTGCTCCGCAGCATATGGGATCTTCCTGGAGCAGGGATTCAACCCCTGTTCCCTGCATTGGCAGGCGGATTCTTTTTTTTTCTTTTGTTTTTTAAGAACTGTTATTGAGATACAGTTAACAGACAATAAACAGCATATATTTAGAGGGTACAATTTGGTATCCCAATCTCCCAATTCATTCCCCCCCAACCCTCCCCGCTTTCCCCACTTGGTGTCCATGTATTTGTTCTCTACATCTGTGTCTCTATTTCTGCCTTGCATTTCCTCTTTCATAGTTGTTAGCATTTGCCTTATGTACTGAAGTGCTCCTATATTGGGTGCATATATATTTATAATTGTTATCTCCTCTTCTTGGGTGGATCCCTTGATCTTTATGTAATGTCCTTTCTTGTCTCCTGTAACATTTTTTATTTTAAAGTCTATTTGATCTGATATGAGTATTGCTACTCCAGCTTTCTTTTGATTTCCATTTGCATGGAATATCTTTTTCCATCCCCTCACTTTCAGTCTGTATGTGTCCCTAGGTCTGAAGTTGGTCTCCTGTAGACAGCATATATATGGGCCTTGTTTTTGCATCCATTCAGCCAGTCTGTGTCTTTTGGTTGGGGCATTTAGTCCATTTACATTCAAGGTCATTATTGATATGTATGTTCCTATTACCATTTTCTTAATTGCTTTGTTTTTGTTTTTGTAGGTCCTTTTCTTCTTTTATGTTTCCTGCTTAGAGAAGTTCCTTTAGCATTTCTTGTAGGGTTGATTTGGTAGTGCTGAATTCTCTTAGCTGTTGCTTGTCTGGAAAGCTTTTGATTTCTCCATCGAATCTGAATGAGATCCTTGCTGGGTAGAGTATTCTTGGTTGTAGGTTCTTCCCTTTCATCACTTGAACTATATCATGCCACTCCCTTTTGGCTTGCAGAATTTCTGCTGAGAAATCAGCTGATAACCTTATGGGAGTTCCCTTGTATGTTATTTGTCGTTTTTCCCTTGTTGCTTTTAATAACATTTCTCTGTCTTTAATTTTTGTCCATTTGACTACTATATGTCTTGGTGTCTTTCTCCTTGGATTTATCCTGCCTGGGACTCTCTGCGCTTCCTGGACTTGGGTAGCTATTTCCTTTCCCATGCTAGGGAAGTTTTCAACTAGAATCTCTTTGAATATTTTCTCAGGTCCTTTCTCTCTCTCTTCTCCTTCTGGGACCCCTATAATGCGAATGTTGGTGCGTTTAACATTGTCCCAGAGGTCTCTTAGGCTGTCTTCAGTTCTTTTCATTCTTTTTTCCTTATTCTCTTCCGCATCAGTGATTATCACCATTCTGTCTTCCAGGTCACTTACTTGCCCTTCTGCCTCAGTTAATCTGCTATTGATTCCTTCTAGTGTATTGTTCATTTCAGTTATTGTGTTGCATATCTGTTTGTTTGCTCTTTAATTCTTCTAGGTCTTTGGTAAACTTTTCAATTTTTGCCTCCATTCTTTTTTCAAAGTCCTGGATCATCTTCACCATCATTATTCTGAATTCTTTTTCTGGAAGGGTGCCTATCTCCTCTTCATTTAGTTGTTTTCCTGGGGTTTTATCCTGTCCCTTCATCTGGTACAAAGTCCTCTGCTTTTTCATTTTCTGTATCTTTCTGTGGCTGTGGTTTTCAGTTCCACAAGACGAAATGCTGCTGATACTGCTTGATACTGCTGTGTGCCCTCTTGTGTCTAGATAGTTTTTTAAAACGGAAGAAACAGAAGTCAGATGCACTCTAGGTAGAGTCACATGATAAAGCAGGCTCACCTGATGAGACAAGGTTGCTGTAGTTCTCCAGCATCACATCTCTGGCAGGCGGATTCTTAACCACTGCACCACCTAAGAAGCCCTGGGACCTTTTCGAAAACTAATTTTTAATATGTTGTAGAAAGCTAGGTATGTTTAGTTTTATTATACAATTGGTGTTGATTTTTTCCTAGAAATGCAGAAACTATTAGGTGTTTACCTAAATGACTACATACGTTGATAAATTTGAAGATTAAATTTGAGCTGTGTGTTTTGAGAACTATTGTCTGTAGGTATGTCTAAATATTCTTTCCAGAAATTTCACTCATATACCTCTATTTAATAGGCATAGCATGGAGATGTGTATTTACCTTATTACTAGTTAATATTGGTGAACTATTTTAAGATTATTAATATGAAATATCAGTAGTATTCTTCTTTTATCTCCTTCTCTCTCTTTTAATCTATAACCCTAGGATATAGTGTCTTTGTTGTACTCTCCTGTGTAAACTGCTATAAAATATATTCTCTTAATTAGAACTTTGGTAGAAGGTATTTTCTACAGAACATAAATTTTATTACATGGAAATAACTTAGGTGGCTTTTTCCCTGAAATGTGACAACAACCTAGTGAAAAAATGAGAACAAAAAACATTTCACAGTAACATTTTTCCATGCAGCCATTAGTACTCCAGAATAATTATTTCCATGTTGATTCTGAGGTAAAGAAAGTAATGTGTATGAAAGTCATGATCATAATATTTTTTAAATAAATAAATAAATTAATTAATTTTATTGGGGCTGTGTTGGGTCTTTTTTGCTGTGCGCAGGCTTTCTTTGGTTGTGGTGAGTGGGGGCTACTCTTCATTGTGGTGTGCGGGCTCCTCATTGCCGTGGCTTCTCTTGTTGCGGAGCACAGGCTCTAGGCACGTGGGCTTCAGTGGTTGCAGCACATGGGCTCAATAATTGTGGCTCATGGGCTCTAAAGCACAGGCTCTATGGTTGTGGCACATGGGCTTAGTTGCTCTGCGGCATGTGGTATCTTCCTGGAGCAGGGATCGAACCCATGTCCCCTGCATTGGCTGGTGGATTCTTAACCACTGTGCCACCTAGGAATCCCCAGAATATTTTCTTAAGCTTAGTTTACTATCTAATGGAATCATAAAATCTCCAATTATTACTTTAACTCATTTTTCATTTATCTTTTTAAAGACTTATGAAAATGCTTAGTTCTTCAGTGTTATTGGTTGCTTTTGCTGATGAATTTTTTAGCCCCAGATTCAAGTGTAAGAACATGCTTCATAACTTTAATTTTGAATAATAACTCCAGATGCAAAAGCAACAGACCTACCAGAAGCAACCAGTGTATGCCATTTAAATATTTGCTTCTTAGAAAATAGAACTCAACTTTCATCACTAAGACTTGTAAGGCTGATGGCACTTACAACAACTATATTAAGATTATCATTAACTTTTTTTGTTCACATTTGGGATTGTAATTAAAACTCTTTATGTTCTTTATTTTACATTTTCTCAAAGGGTAACACATAATAATAGAAGAATTGCTTCCAACATCTGGAACACTCAGGATAGAAGAGGGAAAAGTTTGAGCCCTAGTTAAGATCATTGTGAGCCCAAGTTCCTTCATGCATAGAATGAGGTTTAATATTCCATAGTTGGGGTATTATAAATAGATTCTATGGTTATTATTCATGAGAATAAATACCAGAATGATAGTTTTACAATTTTTTATAAGTTCAACCTTATGAAATTATCTTTTTTGTGGGTTGAAGATTGTCAAACATCAACAATTTCATATAGTTAAATGAAATCCTTAGGATGCTGTAGGGTAACATTATCTTTAAAATATTCAAGGTCCATAATCACACATACTTGCTTATTATGTACCAGATGCTGTGCTAAGCAGCTTCTAAAGGTTTTCACATTAATTAATGACAGCAGTCCAATTAGTAATATTATTATTCCTGTTTTAAAGATGAAGAAATAGAAACACGAGGATGACCAGTAATTCACAGTCATACAGTCAATGAGGGGTGGATCTAGAATCAAACCCAGGCTGTCTGAGTCCTAAATATGCTTAATACTTTGCAATTGGGCCTGTTGTGCATTGTGTGTTTATTTTCCATTTTTGTATTTTCTTTGATGCAATCTGCTTATATCTTTTGCTCATTTTCTTTTTCTTTCTCTCTCTCTCTCTCTTTTTCTTTTTTTTATGAGAATGCACTTGGAAATCTGATAAGTGTATTTTTTTTTCTTTTTAGCTTTTGACTGTTTTCTAAATGTATGTTTTTAACTGCTGAATATCAGGAGTTCTTTATATATTTGAATTACTAGTCCTTTGTCATATATATGGTGTATGAATATTTTCTTCCAGTTCATAGTTTGACCTTTCATCCATTCCACATGAGCTTTTGCAGAGCAAGTTTTAAATTTGATAAGATCCAATATCAATGCATCTATTCATGGATTGTGCTTTTAGTCAAGACTAAGAACTCCTTAGCAATTCTTACATTCTGAAGAGGTTCTTCTATATTTTTGCTAAAAGTTGTGTAGTTTTTCATTTTACATTTAGGTCTATGATCAATTTTGAGTTAATTTCTGTATAAAGTGTGAAATTTAGGTTAAGTTCCATTGACTGCGGTTGTCCAATTGCTCCACCACCATTTGTTGGTAAAAGATTTCTTTCCTCCATTTAATTGCTTTTACATCTTTGTCAAAATTTTGTTGGATATATTTGCGTGAGTCTATTTCTTGGTTTTCTTTTCTATTGCACTGGTCTATATGTGTATCCCTCTACCAACACCACATGGCCATGATTATGGTAGCTATATAGTTGGCCTTAGTACTGTGTAGAGCGATTCTTCACACATTTTTTTTCTTTTTCAAGAATGTTTTAGCTATTATAGGTAGCGTGCACCTTTCCCTTTGAACTTCATAATCAAAAAAGCCTTGGTGGGATTTTGATAAGAATTACTTAAATCTATAAGTCAATTTGGAGAGAGTGGTGCATTTACTATGTTGAGTGTTCCAATCCATGAACATGGTATGTCTCCCTATTTGTACCTTCTTTGATTTCCATAGACTTTTGATGTGTGTGTGTGTATATATATATACATATATTTATCATTGCAAGCATGATGGAACACAATAAGTATGTCTAAGTTCTGATTTTGTTTAAAATAGGTCAGGTTTAAATTCTTTTACTATTTAAAAAATAACACAATCAAAAATAGATTTAAATTAACTTCTGTTTTGAAGGAAGAGGAAACTGATCTTAAAGTGAATCAAAAGATATTTCAGAGATCTGTTTTAGGGAACAAAGTTGTTAATGGATTCAGTATCGGTTTTAATGGACTCAGTACATAGCAATTCTACATCAGGTTTAATTTTGTATGACTTTAAATATAATCTGTTATGCTTGTATTATAATCTAAACCCATGGTTATGCATATTTTTCTACTATTTTAAAATAATTTTAAAATTTCTGCTTCTTTGGCAGTTTTTTTTTTTTTTTTGGGGGGGGGTACACCAGGTTCAATCATCTGTTTTTATACACATATCCCCGTATTCCTCCCTTCCTTGACTCCCCCCCACCGAGGGCAGTATTTTTTATAGTTTGTGATTTTACCATAGCAGTTTTGGAAATAAAATCCTAAATAATTTAAATATGCATGCTGCTGATTTCATGACATTGTAGTAAACTAGCCATGACTATATTGTTTTTTCATTTTTATTTTTTGAAGCCAGCTTCCCAATGACACATATGCCAGACATTTTAGAAACTATATGAAGTTTATTGATGTCTTTTTTTTCTTTTTTTTTCCAAAGAGGCATCTAGAGGATTTCCCAACCATCACACGTCAAAGAGAACCTAAGTTCTGATATGGGCATTGGGAGTACATAACCATTATTGATATATGAAAAGAATATACTATTATGCTTGGATTTTTTAGAATGTATCCAGTTTTACAAGGGGGATGGCTATATGAAATTTCTCTGCTGTCATACTCCTCCCATATACAGGATAATCTACAGGATAATTTCAACTCTTAATGACTACAAGTATAATAATAATTACAAATCTGTTTTACCATTATGGTCAAAAACTCATGGTAATTTTATTAATTTAGAAAGCTTTTCATCCACTACAAAAATTCAGCAATCTCTGAGATGCAATTGCTTGATAATATAATAGCCAAGAAAATTATATGGCAGCTTAGGAAGAGAACTGAAAAAAGAATGTCATATCCAATTGAAATCATGGCCAGAATTATAATGCAGTTTTTAAAATTAGCATTTTACCTGGATATGAATTTCAGAAATATTTCCATAAATATACTGTTTCAAATTAAAACTTTAAAATGAAACTGTTGACCCTTTCTGATTTAGAGTTCAAAAAGGGAGGGAAAAATAAAAATTTGAGAAAAAAAAAAGCAGCCTAGATGTCAGATGAAATACTGCTATTTCAGAACCGAAAATAGTTGCATTACGCATTTTGATCAGTGCCTGTCCACCTACCTATTGCAGCTCCACTCACCTGCTAGTCTCCACCTTGAGCCAGTGGTAGACACCTTATTCAGCTGCAGCCTTTCCCTAACTGGTCAGGTGTGCTGACATAACCAGGGCTTTTCCTGGAATTGGTTTAAGCCTTGGGAAGTGAAACTGCAAGTCCATGGAGTACACTTAGAGTAAGAAAGGCCAGGGTAGCTTTGGGCAAGACAGAGTAATGAGGAAAGGGGGAGTATACATAATCAGGGAAAATGTAAGGTAGAAAAACAGGGAATGATTGAGTCCACCAAGGGAGGAAGAGGCTCCACAAGAGGAAGGGAGATGGTGCTGTGTATGCTGCCTCAGTTCCTAGTGAGCTTAGGGTTCTGCTAGACTCCACTGTAACCCCTTCTTTACATCAGTGATTTATTACTGAAATGAAACACCAATTAAGCCAAGGGGACAATACAAGCACCCTGTTGATTTAAGTGTTTTTTCTCCCAGGAATGGTAACTCACTCTGCTCAGCAAGCTTATGCAGGTACATAAAGACAGTAATTTTTCATTTCTCCTTATTATAGATCCAAGACGAACTGAAATCAATATAGATCTATACTCACATGTAGGAATCTCTAGTAATGTATTCTCAGCAACAGTAGACTTTGGGTGTGCATTCCAGTTCTGACTGGTGCTAAACTTATTATACAAAACCACCTTAAGATATTTCAAACTCAGAGAACCTGCCTTAATGAACCAATATGAACTTGTAACAAGTTGTGCAGCCTGTTGGCCTGCTTATTTAAATCAGCCTGCAGAGACAGTCTATAATACAGTCAGTTAGCACTAACTGATGATTATTTAAGTAATCACTGATGGGTATGTGACTAGTGCATACTCAGTTAAAGCCTAATGAGCTAATGACAAGAAGTTCCTGAACATTTCATAAAGTTGGTAGACACTATTTATACTCACTACTGAGCATTTGCTAAGTTAAAGCATCTTAACATCTTCAGTTTCCCCTTCCTTCAAAATAGAAGTATTTTACTTAATCTAACTCTATTTTTGTATTTTTAAAAATAATAAAATAATTTAAAAGTGTAAATGAGAATGCACATGAAAAAGATCTTACCCACCCTCAAGACCAAATATAGGCTATATCTTTTTTCATGTGTTGCTTCTGATTAGTGAGGTCTGTTTAATTCTCTTAAGCAGACATCCTTATCCAGTTGCCATGGACCATTTCTAGATATGCTGCCAAATTCTGATCAGTGTGTACACATATTAGTATTTCTTTAAATCAATGTATATATCAGCAAATTATGTTATCTTTCATGTGGCATGAAGTCCACTGTGTTGCAAGGAAGTGGGGAGAAACACAGAATGGTGGCATTCAAGAACCAAAAGATTTTGAATTTATTTAATCATATGTGAATGTTTCCTTCAGTGGTAGCAAATATTCCCACTCAATCACACTGCTGAGGAAATAGGTAGATAAGTATGAACACTTGGCATGGCAAGTGTTATAATGGTGATATTATTATTATTATTGTTATTGCAGCAGATTTGTTTATAGTTCTTTAGTATCTAAGGCTTTCAATTGAACCATCAACAACTATAGAATTCAAAACTGTGCAGCAAACATTAAGAATTTAAGAATTCTGACTCAGGATCTTGCCTTTAGTGGATAGATGTGATACTTCATTCCACGAGGTTAATGAGAACCCTCAAAGATACAGGAATATGAAAACCACATTGACTTTTTCTGTAAATTATCCCACCTATGAAATAACACTAAATTAATAGCTCTTACTTCTATATATTTCTCTTAAATTACAGACTCCAAAATGATAGCAAGGCCAGCTAAACACAACATTATCAATAACAAACAGCCGTTTTATTTTTCCTGCAGACGGTTTATAGTTTATTCCTTATTTTGTTTATAACTTGTGTAGGAGTTTATCAAATGGTTTTTGGTCAATGACAGACTTGGAGTTAAATTCAACTGCTAACACTTTAAAGCTATATGACTTTAGATGTATCATTTATCTTCTCTAGGATTCAGATTTTTATCAACAAAATAGAATAGCATACTTAACTTGTCAAATTATTTTCAGGGCTATTGAAAAAAAAATTAAAGTGCTTGGCATAGTGCCTGGCACATGCTGTAAATGAAAGGAAAAGTAGCTGTTAATGTAAAGGGGAGAATTAACCTGAGGGTCTTCAAAATGGCTCAGGTGAGGTTTGTTTGTTATTACCACTCTTGAAATATCAATTAGGGAAAAACAGAAGTAAGGCAAAAGGGAAGAGTGGTGAGAGGAATGCTTCTCACTTCCCATGTTAACTGTAATGTATTTATACTAACTGCTAAAATGATAGTCTTTTTTTCAACAATATAAAAAATCATAAACTAAAGTAAATATAAGAGAAAATAAATAAGAAAAATTAATAAATTTCAGTAAAGGGGGTTGGTAAAGGTTAAGTGGTAGAGTTTACCTTTCAGTAATGCACACTAGGTAAATTAATCCAAACTTCCCAATGAAAAAAACTAGAAATGTTGAACAAAATAGAAAATAAAAGCCTGAACACATTAGCTTACAATGCAGCAAAAAATTAAATGTCCAAGATGTGAGAGGTAAAAAAATTCACAGAGATGATCCAAGAATTGGGAGCCTTGTTTCCCCTGAAGAATTTGCTATCTCTGGAAGAGAATGCTGAGATGATGGATGATTGAACAGAAAATATGATAGCCACAAAAGGTTAAACGGACAAAAGTTTTACTCTGGGGCCTGTCAAAAGTGGGAGGCATGGTAAATTCCCACAGTTGGTTTGGAGCCCAGCAGGCCTCGATCCAAGAATAATCAGCATTCACAGGGACTGAATCCCTGCCTTGAGGTATATGGGTGATGGAGGAAATATATAAATCTTTGAAAATGGATTAAGCCTTTCCTGGATCAAGATGTTTAGAATAACCATACAAAAATCCTGTCTGGATGAAGAGAATATTGTGCCTAGCCTGAAATTATTTCTATAACGTTTTTCCAACTATACTGTTTGGCACGCAAGCAAGTAAAACCAGGCATGTAAGGAGACAGTATTCACCAGAACCAGCAGAAACTGGAGAACAGGGCAATTGGTGTTCCAGGTATTGAAATTATGAGATATATGTGTTAAAATAACTGTGTTTACTATATTAATGGAGATAAAAGACGGCATTGAAATTTCAGCAGAATCCTAAAATTACAAGAAATATGACACAACAAATCTGGAAGAAAAACAAATTGAAACTTTAGAATTGAAAAGTAAAATGCATAATTAAACTTAATAGCATGTTAGACATAGCTGAAGACAGAGTTAGTGAACTTGAAGGAAGTTTGAAAGAAAGTATGCAGAATAAAATATGGAAAGTAAAAACAGAAAAGAGAGTAAGAGAGAGCATACAGTGAGAATATGTAACATATATATATATAATTGAAGGCTTTGAAGAAGATAAGAGAAGCAATATGGCAGAAATAACATTTTAAGCAATAACGGCTGCCAAATTTTTAAAACCAAAAGGTGATCACTTTCATTAGTTGTGAATGAAATGCATTTGAAACCTGAGTGACATACTCTTAAAATGTTAGTCATGCTGGAATGTGAGTAGTAGTGACAATGCAAAGAATTAGCAATTTGAGAGAATATAAAAGCTTTTGCATGATGAAAGTTCTACAGATTTTACAGTCATTTTATAATAATGTTTGGCATTATAAAAATTTAATGAATGCACTTCTACTCATAAGAATAGCCTCGATAGAATGCATGTGCTCCAAAAAAACACATATAAAAATTTTCATAGCTGGGACTTCCCTGGTGGTCCAGTGGTTACCATGCTTCCAATGCAGGGGACATGGGTTTGATCCCTGGTCGGGGACTAAGATCCCACATGCTGCATGGCACAGCCAAAAAGAAAAAAGTTCATAGTAGCATTATTTATTATAGCCTACAAGTAAAAATAAAAAATACCCATCAATGATAGAATTTAATAAATTTTGCTGTATTCATGTAATGGAATACTATACCATGATGAAAATGAATGAATTAGAACCACACACAATACTTAAGTAAATCTTAAACATAATGCTGAGTAAAAGATGGCAATATATACATATATATGTTTTGAATAATCATAACTATATAAAGTTTAAGAATGGGTAAAAATAAATTATGTTAGAAATTTAAATAATGATCGCTTGGTCAAAAGAAAGAGGTTGTGTTTGGAAGGGAGCACAACGTCATGTTTTAGAGCACTGGAATATTTTTGTTACTGTACCTAGCTGGTAGATACATAGGAATGTTCACTTTGTGATAATTTATTGAGCTACAGTGTTAGGATTTCTAAAGTTTATGTTTGGGTTACATTTGAATTAAAATGCTTAAAATATAGGCAAGTGGCTTGGTCACTTCAGGAAGTGGCCAGCAAACATATATGAAGATGGTCAGCCTCATAAGTAATCAGTAAATGCATATTAAAGTAAAATGAACTGTCATCAAACACCACCACAGTGCCTAAAATTAAAAACTAAAAAACAGTATCCTCTGAAACTCTCATATAGTGCTGGTGGGCATATGAATGATATAACCACCTGGGAAACCCTTAGGCATTATCTACCAAATTTGACTATATGTGTATCATAACCTAGCAATTCCCTCTTAGGTATATACCCAAGAAAAGCTCTCACACATGTGCACAAGGAGTCATACACAAGAATATAGCAACATTATTTGTAATATCCACAAGCTGGAAATAAACAAAATGTCATCAACACTAGAACAGATAAATACTTTACGGAGTATTCATACAAGGGCATCCTATACACTCACAAATCATAGTTCTGGGCCACAGAATGGATGAATCTTTCCTAAAAGGAGATAATATTTTTTCTGTTAATATTTTTACGAGCTAATACTTATGATGTCTTCTACATGCTATGTGTTCTTGTATATATTGTATACTTATTAAATTAAGTCTTTCACAATAATTCTATCAAGTAAGTGGTTATAAAATCCCTATTTTGCGTATGGGAAACGGAGGCATAGAGAGTTTAACCTGCCCTGGATTATAGAGTTTTTTAATATAACAAAGCAAATGTGTAAAATGAATGGATTATATTGCTGATACATAATCTACAAAGCAGTAAATGAAACAGTTTAGTTCTTTGCTGAAGTAGGCTGAAATGCATTCCAATTGGATAATATTTTAACTTCCGTATAACCCAGAAGCATATGGAAAATATAAATACACAATACTATTTAGTATATGAACAGAGAAATTTTTGATCAATGTGAAATTTTCTTTGACAATACCCAATTGTCTTGAAGAATTATTGATTGTATCCTTTGTTCCAGAAAACTAGAGTCTATTTTGTTGATATCTATTTTACACATAATATGAACTAAAATTAGGTCCTAGCAAAACCATGATTATCATGTAGCAATACATCTAACACAAATTTATATAAGAAACCACTTATTTATAACATTTAAAATTCCAAATTAATGAGTTTGTTAAATATTTGGCATTGAAAAATTTAGTTGACACTTACAACTGAAGCTTTTTGATACAAAGCCATTGATTGAAAACTAAATTGATAAAGTACCTAATCATTCAGATGTTACGGTTAGTATGTTAAGAAAATAACTCAAGAAGAAATGGATATGAGTAGATAATGATCCACACATTTAAGGATAGCAACTTCAAAAACAGGCAAATATTTTATGAAAATGAGCTAGTTACTTATACAGGGACAGAGAAAGCAATAAGAGTAAGGAGAGAAAATATATAGAAAGAGAGTCATTAGAAGGTGTTAATAAGGGAGAATTACTTGGCATAAGTAAATAAAAACAAAACAGTCATTTCGAGTCTAATGTATATTATTACAACATATTTTTGTTAGTAATAAAAACCTTAATAATTGGTTTTTAAATTCACATATTTTGTTGTACATACAAATTAGCAGTTTTATCCTTCCCAAATAAAGCTTTATTGAATTTAAAGTTCAAAAATGAAAAAAAGCAACATAGATTTTTTTCACGACAAAATAATGGATTGGAAGGTAAAAACAGTCTGTCAAAAGGTCTCTCTCTGAAACTTTCTGTAGTAATATTGTACACGATAAACTGTCTTTTTTCCCCAAAAATGCTTTTTTTTTTTTTGGTCAGATGGAATGAGTGATAGCACTTAAAAGTGGAATAATGTTGAAGTTCATTGTCTTTCTCCCTGGTCTAGCAGTGTTTCTCTTATTATGCTCTTGTGTGTTGATTTCAGTTGTATTATGTGCTGTATGTCCTTCTGGCTAGTATTACAGAATTTCACTTACCTAATTTTGTCTCTTTTTAAAAAAAGTCATCTAAAAGTCATTACAAAGTCAAATACCTCTCTGGTAGTCCAGGTCTACATTTCTATAATATTTCATTAGTATTTCCTGTCTGGTTTCTTTGAGTCTTAAGACTCTCAGCTAAGTTTTATACTTCTAAAATATTTTAAACCTTTTATGAAATCAGTGTGTTCCAAACCTCATAGGCGTCTTTAACATAAAAGGCTGAAAAACCCATTCAGTTCTTACTGTAACTTCTATGTACTGTTTTTAAGGTTATACATTTAACTCTGAGCTTAATATAAAATGCTAAATGTGCAAATGCCTTGAACCAGTTAATATCTGCTTTTCACCTCTAAGTGTCAATGTTTGTAAATTAACACTTACAGTTCTCATTTGGTCACTGAATCTTTCCACTGTCATAATCTGGAGTAATTATGTGAAGACCTTGTAAAACAAATATCACTCAGCCTTCTAAAAGAAGTAAAATATCCCCTACCATTCTGTTGATTTAAATCCCACCTTATTCCAGAAGAGTGTTTAATACAGTGACACCACATCCCTTTCAGATTTGGCTTCCCAAATTGTCTCACCAAAAGCATCCATGCTTTCTTTGTCTCATCTCTATACAGGTTTCTCAGTCTTTTCAGTATTTTTCCCCATTTTTATGTCCCCACTTCCATGATAACTTGCCTGCCTCTGTGTTTTCATTCTTTCAGATGACACATGGGAACTAAAATGATGATGGTATTTGGCAGTGGCTCTGTATAGCTTACAAGAACTTGTATGCTTTTGTCTTCTTCTTCCTATTGAGCATCATTTATTAACCTTCCCTCTTTCCCCTTTTTCCATCTGTGCACCAAACATACTGCATCTTGTTTTCTTCCTCCAATATACCTGGCTTGGTTTTGACTCTAGGATTTTGTACCTGCTTAACCCATTTACTTTAAAAACACTCTTCGCTCTCTGCTCTTATATCTCTGCCTGCCAAGATATCACCTTAGATGCTGCTGTTTCTAATAAAACAAATTCAACCAAGTGTGGGTTGAAGAAAATAATTTTTCTTAGTACAACAATGGTGTATCCTCTAGAATTTTCAAATGAGGAAGAACATTGTTAAACCGAATGAAAAGATAGTGGTACATCAAGAGCTGAGTCATCTGTTCCACCACTTGTATCTTAAATAAGATAAATGATACAGTCTGTGTGACCTTCATCCCCTGGACCACCAATTCTTCATCATAAAATCAGAGGTTTTAATTATGTGGCTTCTGAAGGCCTGTCTAGTTCTGACATGATTCAGTAATTTTTAAAATATATAAAAATACACCTTTTATATATTTTTCTTCGTGTTTAATATGTATTCTATCTAGTGTTCATGGCTTTATTATTTAATAACTAAAGGGGCTTTAACTGTGCAATGAACTTGAATATGTGGTTTCTCTACTTAAAAATGAAGATAGTAATGATACTTAACATTTATTGAGGACTAGGATTCCAAACACTTTATATGTGTTATTTCATATTGACTTTTGTTCACCTTTTCTAAACCAGGGACAATAAAATGAAGCTCACAGTAACTTTTTTTGATATTTTAGAACAAGATCTAAGGCAAGTTCATTAACTCACTGTCAGTAAATCAATGGTGCTGCAGGCAGCAGTGGTGGAGGGTGAAGGACTTACCACAGGGTCACTATAAACAGAGACTGGATATTAGTAGAAGGATAATAGCCCTCCTGAACTTCCTCATCTCAGTAATGCTTGATAATGTTCTATTTTAATGATTAATGATCAAATGGATATCTTAAAATAGCCACTGATATATGCACTTGTATTTATAGCAAAATATCGATCAGAGAAGTGGTGAAAGTCAGTCATGGGCTTTTTCATTATTTTTTTTAATGGAAAGAGGAAAGTCCCTCTCTCCAAAAAGGGAACAAACTAACAAAATAATGGCAGAGATTAATTTACGTTTAGTATCTTTAAGCTGTGGTTTGCAAACTCATGTGCTTTAAGTGGGTTAGGTTACCTTTCCAAGGTCATACAATATGTTAGTGACAAAGCATAGTCTGGCCTAGAGTATTCAAATATGGAGTTTCTGTAGTTAAATACATCTTGATACTTATGCCACATGATATAATGAACATCATGCTGTATTAAACTCTTTTGGAATAAGGTAGAATTTAAATCAAGCAATATATATATTTATATGTTTTGTATGTATATATATTATGTATGTTTATGTATATTTATTAAAGAATGTTTTTTGAAAATCTTTAACAATGTAGAGTCAGTATATGTATTCGTTTATCCATCCATGTATTCATCTATCTACCCATCTTTCCATTTATTTAACAAATATAGAAAAATTACTATTGTCTCTGAAACTGTCCAAAATGGTGAATACATGGCATATACAGTGAACTCAGAAAACCAGAATATTAGTATTAACATTTCTATTTTCTAACACTTCTCAATGAGCAGGTATTTATTTATACTGACACTTGACTGTCACAACAGCTCTACTAAGGGAGGTAGTACCAGTGGAATTATTTTTTATTTTATGAAGGAAGAAGAAATCATAAAATGGACTTGGAGAATTAGTCTAAGTTACAAAGCAAGTTAGCACCAGGAATTAAACCCATATGTCTTGACTTAAATGTTATTGATTCTTCTGAACAATAATATAATAAAAATGATGCTTACAACCATTAAAAAATTATTTCAACCACATCCATTTCTCAGATGTAAGCCATCAAATGTAATGGTCTTATATTAAAACCGATTTACATAGAAGGAGAAATCACACCTCTACAAAGCAACCAAACCAGAAAACTTTTTTCACGTTTTTCCGTTTCACATGCACCAGATAGGAATAACAATGAATGAAGCATTCAGAGTTCCAGGGGGGAAAGGTTTCCTTTAGCATGACCTCATATGAACTTTGGAAATGGATGAAAGTAGAGTAAAGAATTGGAGTAAGTCATTCACCCATGTGGGAATGCAGTTTTAAATAAAAGCTAGAAAAGAGTGCAACGGAAGGATAAGAAGCTTTGCTAATTTAATGGCAGGGCAAGGAAACAGCCTGAAATGGTGAGATGAATGGTATGTGAATAAAGCATTAAGGTATGAATTATGAATTAAGATTAGAGTTGTCTCCTCATCTACATGATATGAATTTAATGAAATCCATTTTACTAGTCCCAAGATTGGGTTAATTAGCTAGGTTTAACACAGCGCTTAATGCATGGAATGGTTCTAGAGGAGGACTCCCTAATAGAACTTTTTAACATGATGGATATGTTCTACATATGCACTCTCCAATATAGTGGCCACTATCCACATGTGGTTATAAAGCACTTAAAAGGTGTCTGGTGTAACTAAGGAACTGAATATTTCATTTCATTTTAATTATAATTGATTTAATGTACATAGTCACATATGGCTAATAATGGCTACTGTATCAACCATTGCAGTTCCAGACCCTTCAGCATCTGTTTCTAAATGAAGTGGTTCAAATGCTCATTTGACATAAATTGGCTTATACCACAGGATCTAAGGCTAGAGTCATTCTTAGAGATGATGTAATCCAGGGAGTTTCAGACTTTATTGACAGTGACTCACAGTAAAAAACTGTTGAGACATTATGCACATAGACATGAATGTACATGGAATGAAATTCTACTAAAATTTCGTTAAGAAAACAATTACCTTTTGTATTAACAGTTTTTATTCTATTTCATTTCATTTTAAAATGTAGTTGTCTAAATTTCAAAACAAATTTTGCTGTTTCCAGTTGCCTCATTTTACAGATGAGGGAACTGTCTTCCAGAAACATTGGAAGACCCTCTAATTATACGAGGAAAGTCGATCTGAAAACCATTGTTCTGCATTTGGCAGATCACCTTAAAAATAGACATTTGGCTTTAATTCAGAGTGTATACTGGTAGCTGTAAGTGAACCACTGACTATACCTACTATATTATGCTTCTTCCTGTATGAATCATACTTATGGACCACATATATTTTTTCTTTGGAGATACTTAAAAGTATGAAGGATATGCACTACCCAACTCAAGTTTCCCACTTGCCCAGTAGAAGACTAAACACTGAACACAGGACTGTAACTTCTTTCAACTGCTAATCTGTGTTAGTGGACAGAAAACTATTCCAGGAATAAAAGCTCACAGCAGAGGTGAGTTTCTTGCCAAATGAAATCCTAATCCCCACTTAAAATGTGGGTCACATTCAGTTCAGTACTTTGCTACATAACTGAAATAAATGCCAGTGATTAAAAGATATCTCATTTTAAAAGCTTATCACAAAGATGCTGAAGAAAACATAAACATTGTCAAACAGTGGTGCACTGGTTTATCACTCAGAGTTTCATACTTGCTGGAAGAAGTATTTTAGACTAATTTATGCAGTTTTAAAAATTATAAATTATTTTGTTGTCACTGTTAAAAGGAAAATATAAAAGAAATAAATTAGTTTAGGCTTTTGCAAACATTCAAGAAAGTTTGGGTCTGACATTTTTAAATTACATTTTGACTGTGTCACAGATATAGATTTTTAAAATGGAAAAAAAAAAGCCACTTTATTTCTCTCTGCTATCATGGTCATTGGGAGGCAGCATAACATGAAATCTCTTATCTGCTAGATTTTCTTCACAGCAGCTGACATACATTATGTACTTCTTGTTTTTGGCACTTTCTTGGTCTTACCAGACAATGAGAATGGGAGGTTTTCATATGGCAACCAAGATTCATAGTCCTACCTCAATTAACCTATAAACGGTTTTTCATTTAAAATGTACAATGGTAGGGACTTCCCTGGTGGGGGCAGCGGTTAAGAGTCTGGGGGTCTGGCAATGGGAAGAGGGGTCCCCAGAGAGTCAGACTTTGGAGGCCAGTGGGATTTGATTTCAGGACTTCCATGGGACTGGGGATGACAGACTCCACTCTTGGAGGGCATGCAAAGGGTGGCGTGCACACCAGGACCTAGGGGGAGGGAGCAGTGACCCCATGGGAGTCTGAGCCACCTGCCTACTGGTGTTGGAGAGTCGCCTGTGGAGGTGGGGGGAGACTGTGGCTCACCATGTGGATGGGGACACTGGTGAGGGTTTTGGGAGGTGCTCATTGGCATGGACCCTCTCAGAGTACTCCAGTAGCCCTGCCAAAGAGCTTGAAGAGCTTGTAAGCTCCAGTGCTGGGTCGTCTTAGCTCAAACAACCAACAGGGTGGGAACGCAGCTGCACCCATTGGCAGACAAGTGGATTAGAGTTTTACTGAGCTCCACCCACCAAAGCAACACCCAGTCCTACCTACCACCAGTCTCTCTCATCAGGAAGCGTGCACAGACCTCTTAGATAGCCTCATATACCAGAGGGCAGACAGCAGTATCAAGCAGTATCAGCAGTATTTCAGTCTGTGGAACTGAAAACCACAACCACAGAAAGATAGAGAATATGAAAAGGCAGAATAGTGTGTACCAGATGAAAGAAAAAGATAAAACCCCAGAAAAACAACTAAATGAAGTGGAGATAGGCACCCTTCCAGAAAAAGAATTTAGAATAATGGTAGCAGGGGGAAATGTGTATAAAAACAGATGATTGAACTTGGTGTACCCCCAAAAAATAATAAATAAAAATAAATAAATAAATAAATAAATAAATAAATAAATAAATAGAATAATGATAGCAAAGATGATCCAGGACTTTGAAAAAAGACTGAATGCAAAGATCAAAAAGATGCAAGAAAAGTTTAACAAAGACCTATAAGAATTAAAGAACAAACAAACAGAGATAAGCAATACAATAACCACAATGAAAAATACACTAGAAGGAACCAATAGCAGATTAACTGAGACCAAAGAACAGATAAGTGACCTGGAAGACAGAATGGTGAAAATCAAGGACGTGGAAAAGAATAAAGAAAAAGGAATGAAAAGAAATGAAGACAGCCTAAGAGAATTCTGGAACAATGTTAAACGCACCAACATTCACATTATAGAGGTTCCAGAAGGAGAAGAGAGAAAGGATCCGAGGAAATATTGGAAGATATTATAGTTGAAAACTTCCCTAACTTGGGAAAGGAAATAGCCACCCAAGTCCAGGAAGTGCAGAGAGTCCCCAGCAGAATAAACTGAAGGACAAACACACCAAGACACATAGTAGTCATATTGACAAAAATTAAAGACAAAGAAAAATTATTAAAAGCAATAGGGGAAAAGTGACAATGTACAAGGGAACTCCCATAAGGTTAGCAGCTGATTGCTCAGCAGAAACTCTTCAAGCCAGAAGGGAGTGGCATGATATATTTAAAGTGATGAAAGGGAAGAACCTACAATCAAGAATACTCTACCTAGCAAGGATCTCATTCAGATTCGACGGACAAATCAAAAGCTTTGCAAACAAGCAACAGCTAAAAGAATTCAGCACCACCAAACCAGCCCTACAACAAATGCTAAAGTAACTTCTCTAAGTGAGAAACACAAGCGAAGAAAAAGACCTACAAAAACAAGTGCAGAACAATTAAGAAAATGGTAATAGGAACAATGCATATTGATAATTACCTTGAATGTAAATGGACTAAATGCTCCAACCAAAAGACACAGACAGGCTGAATGGATACAAAAACAAGACCCGTATATATGCTGTCTCCAAGAGACCCACTTCAGACGTAGGGCCACATATAGACTGAAAGTGAGGGGATGGAAAAAGATATTCCATGCAAGTGGAAATCAAAAGAAAGCTGGAGTAGTGATACTCAGATAAAATAGACTTTAAAATAAAAAATGTTCCAAGAGACTAGAAAGGACACTACATAATGATCAAGGGATCAATCCAAGAAGAGGAGATAACAATTATCAATATATATGCACCCAGTATAGGAGCCCCTCAATACATGATGTAAATGCTAACAACTATGAAATAGGAAACTGACAGTAACACAATAAGAGTAGGGAACTTTAACACCCCACTTATAACAATGGACAGATCATCTGGACAGAAAATTAATAAGGAAAAACAAGCTTTAAACGACACAATAGACCAGCTAGATTTAATCAATATTTATAGGACATTACATCCCAAAACAGCAGATTACACTTTCTTTTCAAGTACACACAGAGCATTCTCTAGAATAGGTCACGTTTTGGGTCACAAATCAAGCCTTGATAAATTTAAGAAAGTTGAAATCATATCAAGCATCTTTTCTGACCACAACACTGAGATTAGAAATCAGTTACAGGCAAAAAACTAAAAAACACAAACACATGGAGGCTAAACAATATGCTACTAAATAACCAAGAGATCACTGAAAAAATCAAAGAGGAAATCAAAAAATACCTATAGACAAGTGACAACGAAAACACAATGATCCAAAACCTATGGGATGCAGCAAAGGCAGTTCTAAGAGGAAAGTTTATAGCAATACAATCCTATCTCAAGAAACAAGAAAAATCCCAAATAAACAATGTAACCTTACACCTAAAGAAAGTAGAGAAAGAAAAACAAAGAAAACCCAAAGTTAATAGAAAGAGAGAAATCATAAAGATCAGAGCAGCAATAAATGAAATAGAAACAAAGAAAACAATAGCAAAAATCAGTAAACCTAAAAGCTAGTTATTTGAGAAGATAAATGAAATTGATCAACCTTTAGCAAGACTCATCAAGAAAAGGAGCGAGAAGACTCAAATCAATAAAATTAGAAATGAAACAGGAGAAGTTACAATGGGTACCGCAGAAATAAAAAGCAGCATAAGAGACTACTACAAGCAACTATATGGCTATAAAATGGACAACCTTGAAGAAATGGACAAATTCTTAGAAAGGTATAACCTTCCAAGACTGAATCAGGAAGAAATAGAAAATGTGAACAGACCAATCACAAGTACAGAAATTGAGCCTGATTAAAAATCTCCCAACAAACAAAAGCCCAGGGCCAGATGGATTCACAGGTGAATTCTATCAAACATTTAGAGAAGAGCTAACACCCATCCTTCTCAAAGTCTTCCAAAAAGTTTCAGAGGAAGGAATACTCCCAAACTCATTCTATGAGGCCACCCTCACCCTGATACCAAAACCAGACAAAGATACTACAAAAAAAGAAAATTGCAGACCAATATCACTGATGAATTTAGATTCAAAAATCCTCAACAAAATACTAGCCAACAGAATCCAACAACACATTAAAAGGATTGTACCCCATGATCATGTGGGGCTTATGTCTGGAATGCAAGGATTTCTCAATATACCTAAATCAATTAATGTGATACAACATATTAACCAATTGAAGGATAGAAACCACATGATCATCTCAATAGATGCAGAAAAAGTTTTCGACAAAATTCAACACCCATTTATAATAAAAACCCTCCAGAAGGTGGGCATAGAGGGAACCTACCTCAACATAATAAAGGCCATATACAACAAACCCACAGCAAACACCATTCTCAATGGTGAAAAACTGCAAGCATTCCCTCTAAGATCTGAAACAAGACAAGGATGTCCACTCTCTCCACTACTCTTCAACATAGTTTTGGAAGTCCTTGCCATAGCAATAAGCAAAGAAAAAGAAGTAAAAGGAATCCAAATTGGAAAAGAAGTAAAACTGTCACTATTCGCAGATGACATGAAAGTATACATAGAAAATTCTAAAGATGCCACCAGAAAACTAGTTGAGCTAATTAATGAATTTGGTAAAGTTGCAGGATACAAAATTAACACATAGAAATCTCTTGCATTTCTATACACTAACAATGAAAGATCAGAAAGAGAAATTAAGGAAACAATCCCATTCACTATTGCAACAAAAAGAATAAAATACCTAGGAATAAACCTAACCACGGAGGTGAAAGACTTGTACTTAGAATACTATAAGACACTAATGAAGGAAATCAAAGATGACACAAACAGATGAAGAGATATATCATGTTCTTAGATTGGAAAAATCAACATTGTGAAAATTACTGTACTCTCCAAAGCAATCTACAGATTCAGTGCAATCCCTGTCAAACTACCTATGTCATTTTTCACAGAACTAGAACAAAAAATCCTAAAATTTGTATAGAGACTAAAAGACCCTGAATACTGAATAGCCAAAGCATTCTTTAGGGAAAAAAAAGAAGCTGGAGGAATCAGATGCCCTGACTTCAGACTATACTACAAAGGTACAGTAATCAAGACACTATGGGACTGGCACAAAAACAAAAATATAGATTAATGGAACAGGATAGAAAGCCCAGAGATAAACTATGGTCAACTAATCTATGACAAAGGAGGCAGGGTATACAATGGAGAAAACACAGCTTCTTCAATAAGTAGTGCTGGGAAAACCGGACAGCTACATGGAAGAAAATGAAATTAGAACACTCCCTAACACCACACAAAAATAAACTCAAAATGGATTAAAGACCTAAATATAAGGCCAGACAGTATAAAACTCTTAGAGGAAAACATAGGAAGAACACTCTTTGACATAAATCACAGCAAGATCTTTTTTGACCCACCTTCTAGAGTAATGGAAATGAAAACAAAAATAAGTGGGACCTAATGAAACTTAAAAGCTTTTGCACAGCAATGGAAACTATGAACAAGACGGAAAGACAATCCACAGAATGGGAGAAAGTATTTGCAAACGAATCAACAGACAAAGGATTAATCTCCAAAATATATAAACAGTTCATGCAGCTCAATACCAAAAAAACAGTCAACAGAATCAAAACATAGGCAGAAGACCTAAATAGGCAATTCTCCAAAGAAGACATATAGATGGCCAGGAGGCACATGAAAAGCTATTCAACATCACTGACTATTAGAGAAATGCAAATCAATACTACAATGAGGTATCACCTCACACTAGTTAGAATTGGCATCATCAGAAAATCTACAAACAATAAATGCTGGAGTGGGTGTGGAGAAAATGGAACCCTCTTGCACTGTTGGAATGTAAATTGATACAGCCACTGTGGAGAACAGTATGGAGTTTCCTTGAAAAGCTAAAAATAGAGCTACCATGTTACCCAGCAATCCCACTACTGGGCATATACCCAGAGAACACCATAATTCAAAAAGACATATGTACTTCAATGGTCATTGCAGTACTCTTTACAATAGCCAGGTTATGGAAGCAACCGAAATGTCCATCAACAGAGGAATGGATAAAGAAGATGTGGTACATATATACAATGGAATATTACTCAGCCATAAAAGAACAAAGCTGGGACATTTTTAAAGACATGGATGGACCTAGAGACTGTCATATAGGGTGAAGTAAGTCAGAAAAAGAAAAACAAATGTATATTAACGCATATATGCAGAATATAGAAAAATTTTACAAATCAACGCGTTTGCAAGGCAGAAATAGAGACACAGATGTAGAGGACAAATATATGGACATTATGTAGGGAAAGCAAAGGGGGTGGTTGGGATGGGATGAATTAGGAAATTGGGAGTGCCATATATACATTACTAATTGGAAAAAATATATCAAATTGTACACTTTAAATGTAGTTTATTGTATGTCAATTATATCTCAACAAAAGTTCTTAAGAAAAAAGAATCCACCTGCCAATGCCAATGTTCGATCCCTGGTTCGGGAAGATCCCACATGCCAAGGAGCAGCTAACCCCATGCTCTGCAACTACTGAGCCTGTGATCTAGAGCCCTTGTGCCGTGACTACTGTGCCCGTGTGCCACAACTACTGAAGCCCACGCACCTGGAGCTGGTGCTCCACAACAAGAGAAGCCACCGCAATGAGAAGCCCGTGCACTGCAACGAAGTGTAGCTCACACTGCCACAACTAGAGAAAGCCTGTGTGCAGCAACAAAGACCCATGCAGCCAAAATAAATAAATAAAATAAACCTTTAAATAAATAAATAAAAGTGTACGATTGCCTTTGTCCCATCATGAAACTAGAAATGAGAAACACATTTGGTCACAGCCGGGCAAGGACAGCCACTTATGACCACTCACTGGCTGACAGCAATTGTGAGGGCTCATTTGTTTTAAGATGCATCCTGATTATGGGCCTGTTAAAATGTTTCTAAATATGTACAGAACAGTAATAATTGTTGCAGATAAGGTATACTCATGATTGATAAATTTAGTGGGAAAAATTTTAAGGAGAAACAAGAAATGTGCCTACTTTCGAAGTGTTTCCCTAAGAGATATTTATTAATTACAGAGGGAAAAATCTTGACTGTGCAGCAATCCCACAGTTACCACCTTAATCAAGTGGATATTGTTAACATCAGCATTTGTGAGACATAACAACATCATGAACTGCTTGATAAGATGGACTGTGCAGAATCTAACGATGGGAAAACCTCAGGCAAGTACAAATGGAGGGACATTGTACAAAATAACCGGCCAACACTCTTCAGAACTGTCAACATCATGGAATACAAAATAAGGTAAAAGAAATATCATAGGTTGGAAGAAACTAAGAAGAAAAAAACAACTAAATGTAATATTGGATCCTGGATAGGATCATGGAACCAAAATAGGATATTAATAGAAAAACTGGTGAAATTTGAATTAACTTTAAGGAAAGCTGAGTATATGATATATGGGAACTCTATTATTTTGCATCATTTCAGTAAGTCTAACATTACCTTAAAAATAAAAATAAAAGTATGCATTATGGTATTGATCAGTTATGTAATTTGGTACAATATTTCAATTTAGAGGCAATTTAGAGTATTCAAATTTTTTTCTGATATAATAATTTTCCTTAGAGAATGCCAAAAGTCTTTACAAATATGCCACCATTTAATATATATATAACTATTCTTGGCAATCCTAAAATAGAGCTCAACTTAGTACATATAAAATTCATATTAAAGGGACTTCCCTGGTGGTACAGTGGTTAAGAATACACCTGCCAGTGCAGGGGACACAGGTTGGATCCCTGGTCTAGGAAGACCCCCACATGCCGTGGAGCAACTAAGCCCATGCACCACAACTACTGAGCCTGCGCTCTAGAGCCCTCAAGGGACAAATACTGAGCCCGAGTGCTGCAGTTACTGAAGCCTGTGCACCTAGAGCTCAACAAGAGAAACCATCACAGTGAGAAGCCCGTGTCCTGCAAGGAAGAGTAGCCCCCCACCTCTCCCCCACCATTTGCTGCAACTAGAGAAAGCCTGCACACAGCAACAAAGACCTAATATACCCCCCCAAAATTAAAAATATATAAATAAATAAACAACAGTAAGGATAACTAATTTTTAAAAAACATATTAAATACACTAGCGTTCCATAAAACACCCCGACAGCCTTTCACCTGACAGATAACACATTTAAAGCTTATACTCCTAACAGTAGTCAGTACCAAGTTTTAACTTTTGTAAGTGGCTACACATTGTCATAGCAATTGGTGCAAAAATATTTCCTAATCTAGTCTAGTGATTATAAATACAGTCTAGAAGTTCTGGGAAGTATGCTTGGAAAGTATACATATCACTTCTTCAGGAAAAATTTGGAGCCTATTTTCAGTAGAACTTCTGCCTCCATTCAGATGATGGTTAATCCAGTATCATTTTATGTATTCAAAATGTCATAGTCTTGGAGAATAACTGAGGCAGAAACTTCTTGAGGAGAGGGTAGGATCTTGCCCCTTACCCTGATCCACTGGCTGATGTGTGCTAATGTATTAGGTGGCTTGCAACATCCATTAGCTTTTTACATCTGTCTTACAAAGTGCTGAATTTTCTGGTGTTTCATGTATTGACGGAAATGAGTTTAAAGATGTCAGGATGACAGTCTTCATGTAAAATCTATCACTGTTTTCTTCATCCTCAACCCAAGAAGCAGTCATTCTAAGCATGACTAGTCAAATAGTACTGAGTTTCCTGAGTGGTATATATTGAATTTTATAATTATAGGGCCACAGATGATAAAGACCACAGAGTTCTCTGCTTGCCCATTTTAAAGGTTGATTCTAGCAATACTTTTTTTAGCATCTAATAATAATTAACATAATTATACTTACTGCGCATCAGATCAGCATCAGTCATTACGATGGTTGCATTATTTAATTTCTATTGGGTAGATAGCATTATTATACCAATGTTAGAAATTATGAAACTTGGGCTTGTAAACTTTAAGCAGTTTACCTAAGGTTACTCAGGCAGGGTTCAGATAAGAATTCTAATCTCAAAGCCTGTATTCTTAACCCCTGTACCCCACTATAAACAACAGTTGAACATTCAAAGATAGATAAAACAATTGTCTAGCTTTTAAAGAGTTCAGAGATGAAATATTAAATTCTCCTGTTTCCACAAAACAGTGTCAAGAAAGTAATGAGGGTGGAGAGTTTTCAGTTAACCACGAAATTAACTAGAACATTTATTTTTCTCCTAGGTCATGCTATAAACTTCACACCGTGTATCTAGCTATTGCTGTGTAGAAAATTACCCAAATTACCCAAAATCCATCTCCAAATAATAAGCCTTTATTATAGTCCAAGAATCTGTGGGTTTGCTGTATAGTTCTTGTGTTATGAACCAATCTTGGCTAATCATGACTGGCTCACCTCTCCTAACTTCTGCTGACAGCCATTCAGGGTAGCTTCACCCACAGGTCTGGCTATTGACTAGCTGACTGCTGGGGCAAAGGGAGAGATTGGGCCTCATGTTACACAGTGAACAGAACTCTAAGAAAGAGTGCAAGGCTTGTTGAGAACTAGGTTCAGAACAGATATCGTCATTCTACAACATTTTATTGGACCTAGCAAATCACAAGGCTAACCTAGATTGAAAGGGAGGATAAATACAGTCCATCTGTTGATGGGCGGAGCAGTAAAGTCCCAGTTCAAAGGAGATATGAAGAATTGGGATGTATTTGCAATCAGCTTCACGCAACACACACACACACACACACACACACACACACACACACACACACACACACACACACTTGCATAATGTATGTATCTTCTACATGGATAATTTTATGACTTCATCACCTGAAACACTCTCTCAACTGCACTATTTCCATCTCACCTTTGTCTGTTTGCACATATCCTAGATGTCTCTTACTTCTGAGAACCCACTAATATTGGTCTGATTTCTTGACACAGATGAAACGATTTATTCTGCAGTTGTAACTTTCATGGGAGTAGCTAGAAGATAGGCTGTGGAAGATTGATTGGTCTCCATCTAGTTTCAAATGTTATGTGTAGCAAGTTTGTGAGTTTGCTGAGAGTGAGAAGGCCCTTCTGGATAGCGGTATTTAGGATACACTGCACTCCATGGTTAGGGTCACTTTAGTATAGCTTGTTTTCAGGAAGTGTCAGGGAAGTTTGGTATCACCTACTTTCCATGAGTTTAACCTTTTGGAAGTGGGGAGGGAGGCTTCTGCTACCCTGCCTTCTAAGTTACTAAAGGTACTGTGTTCATTACTCTGCACATAGTGCATGATGCGTTCCTCCCAGCATCACCGTAAGTTAGGTCTTATTCCCCCTTTATTAATGCAAAAGTGTAGTTTACAGCAGTTAAGTAAATTTGCTAGGACACAGTTAAATTGTTAAGCAGAGCTTGGATTCACATCTACTTAATATAGAAGTTCATTTCCTAAAAATGAAACTGTACTGTGGAAATCTCAGAACAATCAAGTGATTAGAATAATTTACAGTTCTAAGAAAAACAATACATAAAGTCATCTCTGCCTAATACATTCAGAGGTTATAATTTATGATTGACAGTGATTCTTCATTTGATGGTGCAGTAGTATTCTTTTAATATTCTAATAAGATCTGGACCTCAGCTTTTTAAGGCAATAATACATTGACCTGTTATTTCACCTATTTTTTTTCAGTCTCCTTGAGTTATTTACTGCACATTATATATGGTATTACTGTAACTATTTTTTTAATCTTCTTTCTAGATTATTCATTTTCTCCTTATAAAATAATCAGATTTATAACAGATTGAAATATGACGTAATATTTTTACCTTTATTTAAAAAAACTCACTACTTATAAATGAATGTTCTTGAAACATATTATTTTTGTTTTGTTTTATGGTTATTTTGTACTGTTTAAATATATTGCTGCTAAATGGTGGTATACATTCTAGCCATATTGTCCAAATACCTGGACTGGTAATGACTTCATTTATATTGAATGAAAAATATATGATTTTATAGGAAACTAAGACCCAAGTCTTTCCATAGAGGTGGTAAGTGTAGGTGCTTATCACAGCTTAGATTAGTGAGATCAATGAGAATCATAATGGGACGTTTTAATAAAAGATTTTTTTTTACTGATTATAAAAGCATTGCACATTAATTGTAGAGAAACTAAACATTAAAAAAAGGAAAGAGAATAAAAATAAGTGCCAGAATTTAACACTCAGAAGTAAATCCTAATATTTGGGGACATTTCGTTCCAGTACTTTTGTATGATTTTTAAAATTGCATAGTTGACATCATACTCTATATAATTGTATATACTATTTTTTCTACATATAGTATAACATATAATATAGCATAATGTTTTTAGCATAAGCAGATTAAAAAATAAGAAAATCAAGGAATGAAAGAACATTGTGTTAAGATGATTATTTGAAAAATTTCTAAAATTCATTTATTTAGTCATTTACTGAAGGATCATTTATAGAAAGCTTACTTTTTAGGCACTGGTAAAAACATGGAAATCTAATCCTTATCTTTAAGAAACTCAGCTAGCAAAATTACAGTTTCATGATAGAATAGCAATAGAAGTATCTGTTCTGTAGAAAATACAGAGGGAGGAATATTCCTGGGGAATGAGTTAGTATTATAATACAATTGATGAGACTTAGGATTCTCTTTGTGATTTTGCGTGTTATTTTGCTTGACATTTAAACATACATACATTCTAAACACGAGTTCTTACTGTAATACATAAAAAATAGCCTAGTATTTCACTAAAGACCCATAGATATTAATATTTTAGTATTTGCAAAGGGAAGCTGTAACATGCATTGACATGGATGTGATTCCTCACTGTGTTTATGAGATTCACATCATTCTTTATTTTGCTTCTGTTCTTAGTAATCAGGGGTTTTCACTTTACTCCTTGATTTGTGTGTGTGTGTGTGTGTGTGTGTGCGTGCTTTTTTTCCTCTTTTATTAAGCTGGGACACCACAAATGTTTGAAAAAAAGATGCAGTCTGTGAAGGGAATATTTTTTTCATCCGTTAGTGGAGATACTGTGCATGGGCCATCAGGGATCTGTAATTGGTGTTCTTTTAATAAAAGGATCCTCTTTTTCTTGGTGAACAATACTAGTCACTGTATAGGTTCAGTAAGGGAGGAGGTCATTCATTTTGCCACCAGACAGTTTTAATACAAGTAAAGGCAGCGACAAAGTGGTAGAAATGAGATTGGTAGTAAAGTTGGACGTTAATCTTCCAGATTGAAAAACATATTTCATCACAGTGGATTTCCTGTTAAGCATACAGCTCAGTAAATTCACACAACTGTAGTAAGAAAATGATCACAATGTGTATCTCAGTGGGTTAGGGGTTATTGGCGTTATGTAGGAGGCACATTTCAATAATACTCTCCTTTCTGTCTCGTCCTCTGTTTCTTCTTCTCCCACTCTCATCAGACACCAGACTGTTAAAGTAGATCATTTTCTAAAGTTGAGCTTGTTTCCATGGGTAATCTGTTTATGAAAATGATAATCTGTTAGTATCTTTAATGAAATGTATTCAAAGGTACACGGGGAAGATTGTTGGCCCAACTGTAGTCAAATTAGCAGTAACTTGAATGAGAAGTAATGTCATTAGATCTACATTTACCCATGATTAATATTTATACATACAGCATTTCTTTTGACGAATATTTATTGATTACTTACTGTGCACTCAAGCCTAGAAATGAAATGATGAATGAGACACAATCCCTTTCCTCAAAGTTTTATCTGCCCAAGTTTCTGTGAATATAGGTAACTATTACACTGCATTAATAATCCTATAATAAATGTATTAGAGAAATTCTAAGAAATCATATATGTCATTCAAAAATGATAAGGGGTTTGGCTACCTGTTGACACTTGATACGACCCTGGAAATGAATGTGACCAGCTCTTTGCTCTAGCCAGAAAATTCTAACAGAGTGTGGAGGGCAGCATAAAGGGGTTTATTGATACTGGAATTAGGGAGACTGATTAGAGGTTTTTGTTCCATTAGCATCAGCAAAACTGAGGCTTGTATTGTTAGTAGGTGGAAGGAGGGCTTAAGTCTCCAGAAGGAGAAAGAAGGCAATATTTGTATTTCTCTGGACAAGCAAAGGTGTTAACGTTTAGCAAAAAAAAAGTTAATGCTTCATCAGAAAACATTAAACTTTGTTGTACATACAATTTTATACAAGAATGAAAGCAGCTCTCTTAATATATAGCTTCATACCTAAAGGTCTAACATAATTTTTTAATCTATGACTGTAGATCAAAAGATTTTAGGTATTCTGAAATCACTTTCCTTCTGATTGTTTGATTGTCAGATTTTTAGTCTTCTGTGAGCTAGTGGAATTCAGACTAAAACTATATAAATATATTTTTATTTTTTATTGTAAAAATGAATAAAAAATGAATTTTTATTTTTATTGTAAAAATGAATTTTTATTTGAATGTCTAGAGGAAGACTTTTTAACATTGTTTAACATAAAAGTACTTAAAGTATAATTTCATATTTTGTAAGCATTATTTTGTAACTATTAGATCTGCATTTTTGTCACATTAAAGATTAATTTTAATAAGATCATTTAAATAAAAGAGTGGTAACCAAAAGTAAATGACTATAATATTCATTTATATTTATTATGGAATTTCTCAAATGGAAGGTAATTTGAGAAATTACCCGTTATTACAATTGCTGAAAAGTACATTTTAAAAAATATTAAAAGAATATACAGTATCCTACTACCCTCAGATCTTTAGACATTTGTATTACTCTATCATAAATGTCCTCTTTTCCTTCGTTTTCCAAAATAAATTCCATATTCACTTCCAAAAGAATTTATTTTGGAAAATATAGTATGGATACTTCTGGTGTATTATCTAGTGCATTTTCAAACTTTTAAAGATTACATATTTTGATTAGCCAGAACCCTTTCTTTCACCTTGCCCATATGATTGTGTCTAGGTCGGTCCTGTTTGTGAGGCCACTCAGGCTGTACGATATTTAATTAGTGAGCCAACAAGTATTTATTTAAATGCTATGTAGGCTACATGGTGTCAGTTAATAAAGTACAAGGTATTTTATAATAATTTGTATTTTTGGCTCAAAGAGAATAGTTTGACCTTCCTTGATTCACTATTGTTTGGGTTCCCTTATTCAGAAATGTGTATTGTGTGCCTATGAAATACCAGGTATCATGCTAGGTAGATATTGGGAATATAAAGATGAGAAAGGCTGTCTTCAGAACTGTTAGTAAGAGAGAATGTACACAGAGAGTAACAAGGCCCTTTGATAAGCACTATTGTATCACAAAGAAGAGAGTACTGTTTGACTCATGGAGATGAGAGTGATTAACTTTCCTTAGGAGAACATGTCTAAATGCCTGGTTACTTCGATGTGGTAAAAAATCCACTACAATGCATACAAAAGGCCAGCGTATAAGGAAGCAAAATCTAGGGACTTCCCTGGTGGTCCAGTGGTTAAGACTCTG
Source organism: Hippopotamus amphibius kiboko (assembly GCF_030028045.1). NCBI lineage: Eukaryota > Metazoa > Chordata > Mammalia > Artiodactyla > Hippopotamidae > Hippopotamus > Hippopotamus amphibius. The sequence goes on from NC_080187.1 coordinate 75,745,036, forward strand.
CATTCCCAATGCAGGGGGTGCAGGTTGAATCCCTGGTCCGGGAACTAAGATCCTGCATCCTGCAAGGCGCATCCTTAGGGGGAGAAAAAATGGAAGCAAGGTCTAGTTATGAGCATTGTTTCAGGAAATGATATCTGAAAACTTGAAGTTTAGTATTTAAAAACAAAAAATCACTTGTTTTTTTGCAGGTGTTTTGAATTGTGAGACCAACTGTAAAAACCCACTTAGAATGAGTTCTGTATTGATTGAATTAATTGAATTTCAATCCTGGTCTTGAAAGAAAATTGCCCGACACAAAGAATATAATCAAAACTTAGACCTCCCAATTATCATAAACAATTCAAAGAAGAGACATTAATTGAGAAATCATCTTATGAGCACTGACTATTCAGGAACAGGCCACTATTCTGGATGAGTGTGAAAGGAAGCCTAGCCATCAACTTGTGGGAGGCAGAGAGAAGAAACACTTCACCAGGGACTAGCTGATTTAATTATTATCACTGAGTAAGGCACGTGACCACTTGGTGTCTCAGTTTCTTCCGTTTTAAAAAGGAAAATATTTCCAAATCAGGAGTTCCCTGGCAGTCCAGTGGTGAAGATTTTGCTTTCCAATGCAGGGGGTGCAGGTTTGATCCCTGGTCAAGGAACTAAGATCCAAATGCCTTGTGGCCGAAAACCAAAACATAATACAGAAGCAATATTGTAAAAAATTCAATAAAGACTTTTAAAATGGTCTACATCAAAAAGAAAAAGGTCTTTTAAAAAAGAGTTAAAGAAAGTCTTTATTAAAAAAAAGAAAAGAAAATGTTTCGAAGATACTTCCATATCCAAAATTGTATTTTTCTCATTCTACAAAGGAGAAGATCAATAGGTTTTCAGAAACTTTGTAGTGTGAAGAAAATGTGAAAGAAAATCAAATCTTCAGTAGCAGGATCAGCAGTAATTTAAGAAAACAAGACAATATCCCAAGATTTAAAAAAAAAATGATAAATATTTTTTCCTTAACTGCTCCAGCTTCACTCCCATGTGCAATTGATGTAACCCCTAATATTTGTGCTACTTAATGATAAACAGACACTCTTCTGGCACAATTATATATTGTGTTAGTCCATTTAAAACTCTTACCTGAAATGTGCTTCATATTGAGACCCAGGAAATAGATAGTTTAGAAAATATTATTTAAAGAAAAATGAGGGCAAACAAAATCTAAACATTCAGTTTCCTGACCTATAGTAAAAATTGTAGAATTACTATTTTTTTTATTGGAATATAATTGCTTTACACTCTTCTACCAGTTTTTGAGGTACACCAAAGTCAATCAGCTGTATTTATACACATATCCCCATATTCCCTCCCTCCCTTGACTCCCCCCCACCCTCCCCCAGCTCCCCCCCACCCTCCCCTGACTCCCCCCCACCCTCCCCGTCCCGGTCCTCTAAGGCATCATCCGTCGAGTTGATCTCCCTTTGTTATACAGCATCTTCCCACGGCCTATCTATTTTACAGCTGGTAGTATATATATGTCTATGCGACTCTCTCACTTCGTCCCAGCTTCCCCTTCATCCCCCGCCCCCCCCCCCATGTCCTCCAGTCCATTCTCTGCATCTGCATCCTTATTCTTGTCTTGTCACTGGGTTCATCAGTACCATTTTTTTTTTTTTTTAGATTCCGTGTATATGAGTTCACATACAATATTTGTTTTTCTCTTTCTGCCTTACTTCACTCTCTATGACAGACTCTAGGTCTATCCACCTCATTACATATAGCTCCATCTCATTCCTTTTTACAGCTGAGTAGTGTTCCATTGTATATATATGCCACATCTTCTTTATCCATACATTTGTTGATGGGCATTTAGGTTGCTTCCACGTCCTGGCTATTGTAAATAGTGCTGCAGTAAACATTATGGTACATGTTTCTTTTTGGATTATGATTTTCTCTGGGTATATGCCCAGGAGTGGGATTACTGGATCATATGGTAGTTCTACTTTTAGTTTTTTAAGGAACCTCCAAACTGTTTTCCATAGTGGGTATACCAACTTACATTCCCACCAACACTGCAGGAGAGTTCCCTTTTCTCCACACCCTCTCCAGCATTTATTGTTTCTAGATTTTTTGATGATGGCCATTCTGACCAGTGTGAGGTAATACCTCATTGTGGCTTTGACTTGCATTTCTCTGATGATTAGTGATGTTGAGCTTCTTTTCATGTGTTTTTTGGCCATCTGTATGTCTTCTTTGGAGAAATGTCTATTTAGATCTTCCACCCATTTGTGGATTGGATTATTTGCTTTTTTGGTATTAAGCTGCATGAGCTGCTTGTATATTTTAGAGGTTAATCCTTTGTCCATTGTTTCCTTGGCAACTATTTTTTCCCATCCTGAGGGTTGCCTTCTAGTCTTGTTTATGGTTTCTTTCACTGTGCAAAAGCTTTTAAGTTTCATGAGGTCGCATTTGTTTATTCTTGATTTTATTTCTATTATTCTTGGAGGTGCGTCAAAAGGGATCTCGCTTTGATGTATGTCATAGAGTGTTCTTGCTATGTTTTCCTCTAGGAGTTTTATAGTGTCTGGCCTTACATTTAGGTCTTTAATCCATTTTGAGTTTCTTTTTGTGTATGGTGTTAGAAGTGTTCTTTTGCATGTAGCTGTCCAATTGTCCCAGCACCTCTTATTGAAGAGGCTGTCTTTTTTCCACTGTATATTCGTGCCTCCTTTGTCAAAGATTAGGTGCCGTATGTGCTTGGGCTTACCTCCGAGTGCTCTATTCTGTTCCATTGATCTTCCTTTCTATTTTTGTGCCAGTACCATACTGTCTTGATCACTGTGACCTTGTAGTATAGTCTGAAGTCAGGAAGCCTAATTCCACCAACTCCATTTTTCCTTCTCATGATTGCTTTGGCTATTCGGGGTCTTTCGCGTTTCCATACAAATTGTAAGGTTTCTTGTTCTAGTACTGTGAAAAATGTCATTGGTAATTTGATAGGGATTGCATTGAATCTGTAAATTGCTTTGGGTAGTACAGTCATTTTCACAATGTGGATTCTTCCAATCCAAGAACATGGTATGTCTCTCCATCTGTTTGTATCGTCTTTGATTTCTTTCATCAGTGTCTTAAAGTTTTCTGCATACAGATCTTTTGCGTCCTTAGGCTGCTTTATTCCTAGGTATTTTATTCTTTTGGTTGCAATGGTAAATGGGAGAGTTTCCTTAATTTCTCTTTCTGCTCTTTCATTGTTAGTGTATAGGAATGCAAGAGATTTTTGTGTATTAATTTTGTATCCTGCTAATTTACTAAATTCATCGATTAGTGCTAGCAGTTTTCTGGTAGAATCTTCTGGGTTTTCTATGCATAATATCATGTCATCTGCAAGAGTGACAATTTTACTTCTTCTTTTCCAATTTGTATTCCTTTTATTTCTTTTTCTTCTCTGATTGCTGTGGCTAGAACTTCCAAAACTATGTTGAATAATAATGATGAGAGTGGTCACCCTTGTCTTGTTCCTGTTCTAAGAGGAAATTCTTTCAGTTTTTCCCCATTTAGAATGATGTTGGCTTTTGGTTTCTCATATATGGCTTTTATTATGTTGAGGTAATTTCCTTCTATGCCCATTTTCTGGAGAGTTTTTATCATAAATGGATGTTGAATTTTGTCAAAAGCTTTTTCCACATCTACTGAGATGATCATATTTTTTTTTGTCCTTCAATTTGTTGATATGATGTATCACATTGATTGATTTGCGTATATTGAAGAGTCCTTGCATCCCAGGGATAAACCCCACTTGATCATGGTGTATGATTTTTTTAATGTGCTATTGGATTCTGTTAGCTAGTATTTTCTTGAGGATTTTTGCATCTATATTCATCAGTGATATTGGTGTGTAATTTTCTTTTTTTGTGACATCTTTGCCTGGTTTTGGTATCAGGGTGATGGTGGCCTTGTAGAATGAGTTTGGGAGTGTTCCTCCTTCTGCTATATTTTGGAAGAGTTTGAGAAGGACAGGTGTTAGCTCTTCTCAAAATGTTTGATAGAATTCGCCTGTGAATCCATCTGGCCCTGGGCCTTTGTTTTTTGGGAGATTTTTAATCACAGCCTCAATTTCCATACTTGTGATTGGTCTGTTCATAGTTTTTATTTCCTCCTGGTTCAGTCTTGGAAGATTGTATTTTTCTAAGAATTTATCCATTTCTTCCAGGTTATCCAATTTATTGGCATATAGTTGCTTGTAGTAGTCTCTCATGATCTTTTGTATTTCTGAGGTGTCCGTTGTTACTTCTCCTTTGTCATTTCTAATTCTGTTGATTTGCATCTTCTCCCTTTTTTCCTGATGAGTCTGGCTAATGCTTTATCAATTTTGTTTATCTTCTCAAAGAACCAGCTTTCAGTTTCATTAATCTTTGCTATTGTTTCCTTCCTTTCTTTTTCATTTATTTCTGCTCTGATCTTTATGATTTCTTTCCTTCTGCTCCCTTTGGGGTTTCTTTGTTCTTCTTTCTCTAGTTGTTTTAGGTGTAAGGTTAGGTTGTTTATTCGATCATTTTCTTGTTTCTTAAGGTAGGACTGTATTGCTATAAACTTCCCTCTTAGAACTGCTTTTGCTGCATCCCATAGGTTTTTGGTTGCTGTGTTTTCATTGTCATTTGTTTCTAGATATTTTTTGATTTCCTCTTTGATTTCTTTAATGATTTCTTGCTTGTTTAATAGTGTATTGTTTAGCCTGCATGTGTTTGCATTTTTTGCAGTTTTTTTTCCTGTAATTGATATCTAGTCTCATGGCGTTGTGGTCAGAGAAGATGCTTGATATGATTTCAATTTTCTTGAATTTACCGAGGCTTGATTTGTGACCCAAGGTGTGATCTATCCTGGAGAATATTCTGTGTGCACTTGAGAAGAAAGCGTATTCTGTCGTTTTTGGATGGAATGTCCTATAAATATCACTTAAGTCGAGATGGTCTAATGTGTCATTTAAAGCTTGTGTGTCTTTATTTTTTTTCTGTTTGGATGATCTGTCCATTGATGTAAGTGGGGTATTCAAGTCTCCCACTTTTATTGTGTTACTGTTTATTTCCCTTTTATGACTGTTAGCATTTGCCTTATGTATTGTGGTGCTCCTATGTTGGGTGCATAGATGTTTACCATTGTGATATGTTCTTCTTGGATGGATCCCTTGATCATTATGTAGTGTCCTTCCTTGTCTCTTGTAATAGTCTTTAAAGTCTAATGTGTCTGATATGAGTATTGCTACTCCAGCTTTCTTTTGACTTCCATTTGCATGGAATATCTTTTTCCATCCCTTTACTTTCAGTCTGTATGTATCCCTAGATCTGAAGTGGGTTTCTTGTAGGCAGCCTATAGAAGGGTCTTATTTTTGTATCCATTCAGCCAGTCTGTGTTTTTTGGTTGCAGCATTTAATGCATTTACATTTAAGGTGATTATTGACATGTGTGTTCCAATTACCATTTTCTTAATTGTTTTGGGTTTGTTTTTGTAGGTCTTTTCCTTCTCTTGTGTTTCCTCCTTAGAGAAGTTCCTTTAGCACTTGTTGTAAGGCTGGTTTGGTGGTGCTGAATTCTCTTAACTTTTGCTTGTGTGTAAAGCTTTTGATTTCTCTGTCAAATCTGAATGAGATTCTTGCTGGGTAGAGTATTCTTGGCTGTAGGTGTCTCTCTTTCAGGACTTTCAGTATATCCTGCCATTCCCTTCTGGCCTGCAGAGTTTCTGTAGAAAGTTCAGCTGATGTCCAGTTGGTTCTCTGTGGGAATTATTGCATCTTTTGGTGCGTTCCCAATGCATTTGTGGAGAGGGTTGCATTCCACGTCCCTCTACTTTGCCGCCATCTTTTCTCTCCTGAATTACTATTTAAGGTCTGTCATACTAATCTATCTGATAGTTATTCTGATATTCCTCCCATTTTATAAGTGAGGATACTGAGGCACAGAGGCATTCATATAGTTGTAGTGATGGTTTCATTGCTCTAATAATTGTCTGGATTTTCCTTATGAATTTCTGTAATTATGGATCCCTGGGTATCAGTTTCATCATCAATAATGTGAGTGAATTGGATTACATAACATTTTTGCCCTTAGGGTTTTTTCCTAGTGGGATGTATGTAAACTACACTTGCATATACAGCTCTAATATAGTGTAGATTATTGAAGGTATATGAGATGGCAGCAAGTTGGGCTCACACCCTTGGAGTTCTGTTTGCACTGCCACACATTGGCCACGCTTCCATCATATCACACTTCAATATAACTATGGGTTTTTTTCTTACTCCTTCCCTCCTTCTCTAACCTCCCTTCTGTAACAATCCATCTGGAGTTTGATATGAACAAAGAAAAGCAGTGTTGTTGGATTAGAAAATTGTTCCAAATATTCTCTATTCTTATGCAGTGTATGGTCTAGTAGAAGCCATAGCAAATAATTGCACATAAACTAGTGTTTGAACACCAGCCTCTGAGATAACTTAATTGACTCTCCTTTTTCCTCCTTCAATTCCCATAGCTTCTCTTTAAAAAAAAATCACTTTCCTGCTCTCATGCCTCTGGCTAAACTCCTCATCATCATGATTTTTCTTAAACTAAATTTCAATTCTGGTGCCTAACCTTGATGGTTGCATGTTGCAACCATTTTTCTCATTTCTCCACAACACACCTTTTGCTCAAATTAGCAGAGTCTCTTCCCTGCTCTCTGGCTTCTTTAGTTCCTGTTGTCATGCTCACTTTTGTGCCATTACTCCTAAAAATGTAGTTCTTTTCTCAGTGAACGGTAGAGTTGTTCCTCTGTATTAGCAAGAGATAGGTTCCAGATCCCCAACTCCTTGGCTACCAAAACCCTTGGATGCTCATGTCCCTTTTATAAAATGGCATGTTACAGATACTGAGGGCTCCCTGGATACCATTTCTGATGGGTCCAGCTCTGTTCTTACCTCCATGACCAGAATCTGCCTCTGGCTTCTTGCAGTCAAGTAATGGATCTTATCATTATCTTCTAATGATGAATATTGTTTCCATCTGGAGCTGGAGTTCTTGGCTTTCTCTTTCTCCTGGCCCTTTAGAAACTTAAGAATAGGGCTCACCTATTAAAACCACAGTCTGCGCTTTTTTTTTTTTTTTTCCATTCAAGCTTATGTAGACCCACCTGATAATACAATCATTATTTCTGGGAATGGATTATGAAGAAAAAAAGCATTGTGGTTTTCACGTAGGTTGTTGGTTTAGAAAGCACTTATTATTTACCTGTATCAGTACCACCTGGAATTTGTTTAACGTTTGCCTCCATAGTTCAGTCCAATGCCCTGATTCCATACTGCATTTCTTTGCCAGAGAGAGAGAGATATGCCCAAGAAGATGAGTGTCTAAATCACTTTGAGCATATGTTAGCCATTTTAGTGTTTTACCTTAAGCACTCAGGTGTAAGTGGAATTTTATCTTGGCGCTCCCATTAAACTGTGGATGGGAGCACTCAGCAAAACATACAGCTGTTAAACATATGCCTTCAGCCATCATGTGCTATCTCTTCCTTAAGTTCATTCTTTCCTTTATATAGTAAGTTGCTAAATTTACAAGTTTTGTTTCAGGGATTTTCATCATTCCTGCAAATCCACTTAATTTTTTTCTGCTGAGCATTTTTGCTTAATTCAGTGGCTTCTTTGATTAAATATGATTTAACCTGTTTAGTAGGAATTGACCTCTTCTGATTCTTAGGAAAGGAAAGACACTTACTAATCAGTGTTTAGAAATACTGTTGTATCCCCAAAAGGTTTTATTTCTTTATTTTTTTTGGTATTGATCATTGTTTTCTTGCATTCTAGAAATAATTGTGACTGTTTGACTTTTAATCTAGTGTGATAACATTTCCTAAGCACCCATTATGGTCAAAGTCTTGTGCCAATCACCACGTAGTAATAGAGATGAGAATGACATAGTGTCTGCTCCTGAATAAGTAGAATAAATGACAGACTTGAGTTGAACTATTCAGTTTCACTAGATAAAATATGATCAGTATCAGAATAAGATGATCAGTATTAGAGAAGACCAGAAGAGGAAATAATTGGTTCTGCTGAAGCATCCCTTGGTTACCTTTTCATCATGCCACCAAGCACTAATGGCAGACATAAATAACAGAAGTGTGCCATAAGGTGAACTAATAAACTTAAAATGGAATGCCTACTCTCTCATAAGAGATATAAAACTCATTTATTTGCAGATGTAACACATATCACGTGTGTGGCTGCATCCCTTGGAGAACTGGCATATTTCTCACTTCACCACAAATACTGAAAAATATAGTTTGAAGTCTAAATCCCAAGTTATTACTCTATGTCAGTTCACTGGTAGTAACACATGTGCCCTGTATTATATGGTATCTTCTTTCCTTCTTTAGCCTCAAGGCTTTATTTATATTGCTAAAATGGAACAGAGTATCAGTCGTCGTCATTGTTTTTTAATAAAAATGCCTGAGTTAGTGTGTGGAAAGACAGTACAATAGTTGAGATTTAGCAAAATCCATGGAATTTTTTATGTACTTAAAAATACCTCTTGGGTCACTTTTATAGCTAACTTGGTCTAAATAAAGTTAGTTATCTGAGTTAAGATTACTAGTGAAATCACGTATTTCAGGGAATGATAGTTTGAAGAGCTTCTTCAGGTATTTTTGCTCATACTAGCCCCACTTGAGCCTCTACATTGTCTCTGTGAATTATGCTTCTGAGCTGTCCCTTAACTAGAGAGATGCTTTAAGAAACCCTCGATTATCTTTGTCTTTATGCAGTTGTTGCTGGAGATACATTTTAGTACATTCCTCAGTCCTCTGCATAAGATCTCAAGCATTTCTTTCAGAGGTAAGTGATAAGAGATGCTGTATCACATCTTTAGATACTGACTGCCTTTGTTCATTATTAAGCTTACCTCTTACCAGCTATGGGAGCTTAAATAAGTTACTAAGCCTATCATGACACTAGTCCTCAGTTTCCTCATCTGTCAAATTCAAATAATAATGACTACTTTCTAGAGTTATTGTGAGGATGAAATGAATTAATGCCTGGAAGGTAAGCAAAACAGTTATTGGCACATAATAACATCTAAAATAATAATAATGTAATAATAATAATTGCAATAATAATAATAATTATTATTATTATTGTTACTGTGGACTACTATTACTATGAAATGGCACACACTTCTTAGGATTCCTTGATAAATGGTGTATTTTCCTTAAGAGCACTGAAAATCATGTTTCTGCTTTTGCTTTGACTTCAAAAAGCCCAGAGTCAGATTCTGAGACATCTTGAATAATTTATATGGAATAAGAATCTTACATATCTGTGCTCACATTTTCCTTTTATTTCGGTCTTCAGTGTGCATATGGATTTTCTCTAGCTCTGTTTTTTTAAAGTATTTTAAACATTTTTAAAAATTTATTTATTGGCTGTGTTGGGTCTTCGTTGCTGAGCGTGGGGTTTCTCTAGTTGTGGCAAGCAGGGGCTACTTTTCATTGCTGAGCGCCGGCTTCTCAGTGCAGTGACTTCTCTTGTGGCGGAGCACGGGCTCTAGGCATGTGGGCTTCAGTATTTGTGGCACATGGGCTCAGTAGTTGTGGCTTGTGGGCTCTAGAGTGCAGGCTCAGTAGTTGTGGTGCATGGACTTTGTTGCTCCACAGCATGTGGGATCTTCCTGGACCAGGGGTTGAGCCCATGTCCCCTGCATTGGCAGGCAGATTCTTAACCACTGCACCACCAGGGAAGGCCCTCTAGCTCTGTTTTTATATATTAATTTATGTATTTCAATTTCGTCATATGTAAAGGCAACTCAGATTCTTCCTTAAACTAGATAGAATGATGAACAAGCAACATACAAAGAAATAAATAAGATATTCAGATTTGTCCCAATTAATTTTTATTTTATTTGCTTTAAAACAATTATTTATTTATTTATTTGGCTGCATCAGGTCCCAGTTGTGGCATGCAAGGTCTTTGTTGCAGCATGTGGGATCTTCCTTTGTGGTGCACCAGCTGCTCATTGCAGGTTTCTCTCTAATTGCGGTGGACAGGCTTCTCTAGTTGTGGCGCATGGGCTCCAGAGTGCATGGGGCTCCATAGTTGTGGCACACAGGTTCCCTAGTTGTGGTGTATGGATTCCAGAGTGTTCAGGTTCAGTAGCTGTGGCACGTGGGCTTAGTTGTCCTGCGGCATATAGGATCTTAGTTCCCTGACCAGGGAGCAAACCCACGTCCCCACATTGGAAGGCGGATTCTTAACCACTGGATCACCAGGGAAATCCGCTAATTATTTTTTAAAACAACATATTTGAAAGTGAAAATAAAATGTACATATTTTGAATGTCCAGCCTTCTATAGCAAAATCATATTATGCCACAAAATGAATAGAGGGTGAAGGCATAAGGGATATTTAGAGATGGATTGAAGTATAGCATCACTATCTCTGACTCGATTTGGGTTCCTGGAAGAGTCAGGTGACAAAAGTATAAATAAACCACAGAAGGAAGCACACAGACACTAGTAAGTTACAGCCACTAAAGAGTGAACCTCATATGCAGAAGTTGGATTTTCTGGCTATTCAGTTTTATTGGTCAATTATTGCATTCATTTTAACATGAAGCATCCCATTAACATTTTATACCATTTTGAAAAATTAGATTCATGAACAAATATATCCCTCAAAAATAGTATAAGGAGGTATTTATGAAGTGCTTACAGATGCTTATTTTTGGCCTGAGAATCCAGGTTAATGGAAGAATTTTGTTATTTCTTACCGGGTTCTAAATCACAGGATTCATTATTAGGTGGTGAAGATCACCACACTTGTTTGTTTTCTCTCTTGCTGATAGCTTTACTTGAGTAAAAGTATAAAATGTTTTGTTACCTTATATTTTATGTTTCCATAGTGATCTAAGGTAGAGGGTGAAAAAAAGCTACTCTAATTTCAAACATTTAGGCTTCTTGCTTCAACGTTTTAGTCAGTATATAGATTGTGAAGGATAAAGGGCGCAGGAATCATCTGACTGGAGATCTCAGTATTGGCAGAGTCAAAAAGAGTACTCAGCTGAAAACCCCTGAACTGAGTGGTTGATGTACATCACTGTCCATCTTGCTTCCTTCCTCTCTGGGAATCCTGAGAAATCCAGTAGATTTTGGTGTAGTAACACCACCAACTGAGGGAAGTGAATGAGGACTATGTGCCAAGCCCTGAGCAGTAGACACTATATTCTATAGGTTTGAAGATTCAACAAATAAAGAATTTCTTGAAAGAGCCTAGTTAGTTGACTAAGGAATTTATATGCCAGAACCGGAAACTCTGAAGAGTGATAATTTGAAAGTAATTACTCTATGCATAGTTTAGGCATGGTACAATATTAAGGTTGGGGAGGTACGTATAGGAAGAGAGTAGAGAGCTGGAAGTTAGGAAAGCTGAATTGACCATTATGTGTTGTGAAGGTAACATGGTAGTCACGGTTGAGAACATGAAGGAGCTTGAATTCTTTGTGTGCATTAGCAAATTAGAATAAAAATTATAGACTGCATGGAGAAAATGCTACATAGAATATTTCAAAATATGGAATAAAGTAGATGGAAATAAGCACTTGGAATTATGAGGATGGTGAGTGTAGGCTGGCACCTCCCCTCTAAAGCAAGAAATCAACACGAGACTCTGCAAGCAGAGAGGAAATCAGACCTTCTGTAGGCAATGAGGATATACAAGCATTAAGCTATTCTTAAAAAATCTAAAGCTTTTTCTGGCAGTGGAAAATGTACTGTAGTTTGACGTTGACTTTATGTATGCCAGGGATCTGCAAATTAGATCTTTCAGCCAAATCCGGCCTGCCACCTATTTTGTAAATAAAGTTTTGTTGAAACACAGCCACACTCACTCTTTACATATTTTCTATAGCTGCTTTTGTACTATCATGGCAGAGTTGAGTAGTCGCAACCAAGCTTATGATCTGCAAAGCTTAAAGTATTACTAGCTGGCCCTTTATAGAAAAAATGTGCTGACCCCTGATACAGACAGAAATGCAGGAGGCATGTGTTAAATGTTCAAACACACACACATAATTTAATATTTTGGCAGACCTTTCAAGAATTATTAAGTCCAGTGTGGTGAGTGATATTACCAAAACAAACAAGAGGACCATCCTTAGAAGCTGTTAAGACAGTTGAGAAGTATAGCAAGGCTGAGCAGCGGTGGGAGCAGTGGAATACATTACTTTTCTCTTTTTTTCCCTAAATAGTACAACTCCAAGACTTATTTTGCATAACTGAAACTTCGTAGCGTTTGACCAATACCTCCTCATTTACCCCCAGATCCTGGCAAGCACCATTCTACTCTCTTCTATGTGTTTGAGTATTTTAGATTTCACATATAAGTGAGATCATGCAGTCTTTGCTTTCTGTGTCTGGCTTATTTTACTTAGCATAATATCCTCCAGGTCCACTCTTGCTGTCACAAATGGCAGGATTTCTTTCTTTTAAGGCTGATACTCTATTTCATCTGTTTTCTTTATCCATTCATCCATCAGTGGACATGGAGTTGTTTCCATGACTTGGCTACTGTGAATAATACTGCAATAAACGTGAGGGTGGAACACATTTTAAAGAAGGGTTTCCTTTTGTTTCTTTGTGATAATTTGGGTCAGATGGATTGTTAAGACTCTGACTAGAAGATGTTAGAGAAACAAGATGAAAGCAAGAAGTTAATCAGAGGGTCATTACTTTTCACATGCTCACTACTCACCTGTGGTGCAGGCCCTGCTCCCTCCTTCCACCTGAGAAGTTGGGACAACCAGAGTACCAAATCTCCACCCCACCTCTCCACCAGGTGTGAGAACTTAATGCTCTTAATTTCTCTTCTGTTACAGCTAAGCGTGCCAGTGTAAATCAGACACACAACGGCATTTTATTAGAAACCTTTGCCCAGAAATTGGGTTTAGGCCATAATACTTATTAATTGCGTTTTGAGCAAGTCATTCTTTCTTGGTCTTTGTTTCCTTGTATAAAAGATAGCTATAATAGTCCATATTTTTTGTCTATATCACTTATACTTCATAGTATTATTAACAAGAAAAGATATATGTAAAAGTGTTTCGGAGAACATAAAGCACCGTTCAAATATAAGCTGCTATTTACTTGCAATGTTTATTGTTATTTTGCAGCATTGACACGTAGGACTGGAGTAGTACTGAGGTTCTAACCCAAAATAGCCTGCTGCAGTGATGTCGTCTGATTCAGGCTGACCTAATGACAGTTTGCTCTGGGAAGTCTCTGGGACGAGATATTTCAGTTATTTATGTCCATTTTAGTGTGGCTTAGACATCAAATATGAATTGCTGGCCAGACGTAGTGGTGGTAAAGGCGTATTCACCTTTATTTATACAGTGGATTTAGCTGTACTGCACTTTCCTACGATCTTCTCTAAAGATGTGGAGTAAATAAGAAACGTAGGCCTCCGTACCATAGATGCTGCATAGCTCATAGTAAGTAACCAATTTTATTGAGGGAATGACTGGGGGAAAAAATGAATAAATTTGTACATACATGTGCTTAAGGAGAGAAAAGGAAATTGAGAGAAAGGAAATGAAGAACCAGTAAGAAAATGTTAAATGTCAGAAAGTCAAGTAGGCAATAAAGATTTTGAGGCGTGTATAAAGGAGAATTAGTAAGAGAATGAAGTGTCTGATAAGGAATTAATATTAATATTACGGTCTAGATAGTTGAGAGCACATTAGGTAGTACATATAAAATTTGCCAGTTATAACATTTTCCTGCTAGTGAAAGTATAACATGGACATCCATATAAAGTGTTGAAATTTCTGTGCTCCTGCTGGAAATATGATGAGATTTACTTAAATCAAGGCAATATACTTCTATGCTTCAATGAGGATATAATATGTTAATTGAATCTGGGGCTGAGGCCCTTTTCATTTTGTCAGCTACTGGACTACAAGTTAATTATGAGTTCTTTGTTCTTTTCCTACAATAAAAGCAAAGATCTTATAACATTACATTTGAAAGGCATCCAGCACTCAAGTGACTATATTGCCATGTTTTATAGTCTAAGAAATTACACTATTGTGGAAAATGTTTTAGGGTTCTTTAAATTGTTGTCTTGGGATGCTCTATGCTAATCTAGATCATTTTTTAGCTATAGCAACTAAAGAGCTATAAAGTGAACCACCAAGAGAAACTCACAATAAAATATTAAATTAGATGCTCCCCCCAAAGTATAAGCTGCATCTGAAAAGTGAGTGGGGTACTTTGTTAGGTACATGCATTTTCAGAGCTAACGAGGGTGCCATTTAGCATGTTGGAGCAGTTCTTGCAGACTTCCCAAGAGGTCTGAAAAAAGTGAATGAGTTTCTCAAAGTGCCTGTTTTTTACGCTAGGGAACAATTGAAGTGAGAAGAATCCGGCTGAATAAATGGCTTCTCCCTCCCTGTGTGTTAACAGAATGATTATAGTCAATACAAGATTTTCCCATTTCATCAACTAGGGTGGAGAGAAGTAATCTAAAACTTGTGTCTAAGGCTTCCCTTGCCAAAAGCTCTTTTAACTATAGTCATCTTGGGATGGCTGAAATTAAGAATTTGGGGGAAACAAGAAGATGAACTGGCTGGGTGAACTATAGAGATTTTATCCAGAACATGTATCTTTCACTAATAGAAAAGAACTTTTCCTGAAATCCTAAATTTCCGTGTTGTTTCCAGAGGGTCAAAGTATAATATGGATAGATTTAGTCATTGTTCCAAACGAAACCTATGAAAGATATCTTTGGGTGAAAAAATAAAAATAGAAGTAGGTATTTTGTTAGTTACTTCAAATCAAAAATTTCCTGTTATTAGGAGTAGTAATGATAGTTAATGATAATGCTATAAATATCTTTGTTAATTACCAATGTGAGAATAATAATATCCTCTAACTCATGAGAAAGAGCAGTAGAGAAAGCTGGAGGGAAGTAAGCTGAAATGGTTCAGAGGGAAAGAGGGAAAGTTGAGTTGGTTTAACTGTGATGAAAATCTGGTTCCACCAGTTACTATTTAGGTGAACTTAGGCCATTGTTAAGTTTTTGAATTCTCTTTCTCTAATTATGCATATTTAAATAATACTCTTCATTTCTTTTGACCATTAAATTGAATGATGGAGCCAAACAGTGCATGTCACAGTGTCTGACACATAGCACTCATAAAGATGAAGACATACTGTCATTTCTGCCATTGTTTATTTTTGTCTCTTTTCCCCATGGATTTTCAGCAATGTTTTGGCATTGGCACTTAAGGTGGTTGATCCATTAAAAATAATTTACTGTTTCTCAGGTAATGAATAGATGTTAATTAATACCTTTATATGAAGAATTATTTCTTGAGGGATGATGTTCATTACTTTAAAAAAATGTGGCAAATGAATGGTGAAGTGCTAAAGGAAGTGAGCCTAATTTGTTCAAAAAGTATGGACACAGAGTATATCTATGTAGATGATGGATGCTAATTTAAAGGTGACCAAGGAATCATGGCCAGTTATTAAATTCATTTATACTTTTATGAAATTAATAATGCCTTGGCGATCTTTCTAATGTTTCTGGAGGCACACTGGCTAAAATATGGAAGGTGATCACTGCTTCTTGAATGATTTTGTTCTGCTAATCTTTTGTGATTGTATATATCTTGGGATAGACCTGCAGGAGACAAGAACTTTATCACAGAGTCAAATTAAGTGAAGCTTGTCTCTCCTAATGACTAAGAGGGAGAAAGTAAGGATGCCAGTTCTTAGAACCTGGAGATAGTGTGATGGGCCCCAGGAGGTGCTAGACCAAGGCATGGAGATGACACATAACTGGGACTACTGAAGAAGAAATTCACCCCTCTGCAAACAGTGCTTACACTCAGCTACCTCTGAATATAAGGTGCTATTTGGTTTACACCCATTTATTGAGAAGCTTTTAGTTTTACTTCTAATAATTTTATACGTGTACAGTGATTCACATTTAGTGTACATATATGATGACTTTGAACTTCAGAACTGTAGCAAATTCTAGATTAAGAAATCAATGTTTTAGTTGAGTTTTGAAACCATTGTAAGAACTGTGAGGGATAGATGTTTTTTTATACAAACGATGAGATTGAGTCTCAGGTAGTTTGGGTAAATTACTTATTGCCACACAATTACTAAATGGCAGAGTTTGGGTGCAAAATCACAGATTTTTTTCATTTTCCATTACACTACTATGCCTTGTAAAGCAAGCATTTTCATATCACTTTTTCTTGATCATGTATGTAGATCATGCCATTTTTATTTCAAATAATTCAGCTTTTTCTAAAAGAATGATGTGTTCCTTGAATGCCTAATTATGCATTTTGCCTCTATTGTCTGCGTTCAGATACCAATTTCACTGCTTAGTAGCTGTGAGAACTTGCATAACTTAATCCCTTGAAGACTATTTTGTTTTTCTCCTCTGTACAATGAAAATTCTTAGGATTTTTATTTAAAATGATTCCTTCTTGGACCTCTTCAATCTGAAAAAAATATATATGAGTAAGCTTACAAGATGATTCATATGTACATTATGATTTGAAGTTAACCACATTTATCTCAACTTTAGCTTCATACGTTCCCTGGTAGTAGCTGTTTTAGAGAAATCTAAATATGTGTGGTCTATAACCTAATTCGCAGAAAAAAATTTCTTTTAATTTTATATTGAATAATAATATTAGAGTTTACATAATAAGTAAGAAAATTATTGTGGACTTTAGTAAAAAAATATTTTATTGTATTTCAGCTACTGTGGGAGCACAAAAATTTACCTGTTTAATTTTTTTAAATAACAAGAATATATGCCCATTTTAGAAGATTTTTAACTTACAGAGAAGTAGACAAAAATACAGACTGTTGTGTTTTAGTCCTCTTCCTGCTTCATTCCCTGCTTTTTCTCAGTATCCTTTGCTATTTCATCCTCATCGTCCAGAACCTGTGAATATTGGAGTGCCCAGGGCTCAGTCCTCAGAAGTCTTCTCTTCTCTATCTGCTTTCTCTCCCCAGATGATTTAATCTGTTCTTAGGGCTTTCAGGTTACCTCTGCATGCTGTCAAGTCTTTTTCTTTTTTTTTTTTTAATAAAAATTCTTTATTGGAATATAATTGCTTTACACTCTTGTACCAGTTTTTGAGGTATACCAAAGTGAATCAGCTGTATTTATACATATATCCCCTCCCTCCCACGACTGCCTCCCACCTTACCTGTGCTGGCCCTTTAAAGTATCACGCATCATCGAGTTGATTTACCTTTATTATACAGCAACTTCCCACTAGCTATCTGTTTTACATTTGGTAGTGTATCTATGTCTGTGCTATTCTCTGACTTCATCCCAGCTTCTCCTTCGCCACCACCACTTCCAACCCCATGTCCTCAAGTCCATTCTCTACATCTGCATCTTTATTCTTGCCCTGTCACTGGGTTCATCAGTACCATTTTTTTAGATTCCATATATATGAGTTAGCATACGGTATTTGTTTTTCTCTTCCTGGCTTACTTTGCTCTGACAGTCTCTAGGTCTATCTACCTCATTACATATAGTTCAATTTCATTCCTTTTTATGGCTGAGTAATATTCCATTGTATATATGTGCCACATCTTCTTTATCCATTCATCTGTTGATGGGCATTTAGGTTGCTTCCATGTCCTGGCTATTGTAAATAGTGCTGCAGTAAACATTATGGTACATGTTTCTTTGTTTCTCCTGCCCTTACCTCTTAATAAATTCTAGATTCTTATGTCTGCTTGCATACTTAACTTGTTCACTTGGATTTCAAAGCAGAGCGTAGACTGAACATGTCCATAATCAAATTCCTGGTCCTTCTATAGTTTCCCTTATCTCCTGCCATCCAGCTACTGAAATAAAAAACCTTAGGATTATCCCTGAATTCTCTGTCTTTCCCACCTCATTTTTTTCTTTTTTCTTTTTCATCTGTGCCATGTGGTATGTGGAATCTTAGTTCCTGACCAGGGATCGAACCCTGTGCCCTCTGCAGTGGAAGTGTGGAATCTTAACCCCTGGACTGCTAAGGAATTCCCCCACCTCATTTTTAACCCTTTAGCAAATCCTATTGGTTCTGCCATCAAAATGTGCCTGGAATCCCACAAGCTCTTCTCAATACTGCTGGAGTGATGGTGTTAAAACTCAAGTCAGATCACATTACTCCTCTTCTCAGAACCTTCTGTGGCTTCCCTTCACTCTGTTTATAAGCCAAAGTCCTAAAGCTGTCCCTACAAAATATTCCCTGACTTCCTCTTATTACTCTTTTGTTTACTTCATTCCAGACATGTTGGTATCCCTTCTCTCTTCATCTAAAATGTCAGCATATTTTCTGACTTAGGACATTTGCACCACTGTTTTCTAAGCCAGGAACATTTCTTCTACCAACACTCACATGAATAACCTGTTCGTTTCCTTGTCTCTGTTCCAATATCATCTTATTAGTGAGGTCTTACATGGTCACCATAACCCTGTTCCCCATCCTCTGCACTCCCTTGATTTCCTATCCTTTGTTTTCCCTCCCTCCCTCCTCCTCTCCCTCCCTTCCCCCCCACACACCTGTGTTTCCTTCCTTTCTTGCTTTCTTTCTCCCTCCATCCCTTTCTTCTTCCCTCTCCCTTCCTCTCTCTCTTTATTTTTCCTTTTTCTTTTTATCCACCATTAAAGCAGGAACTTTTGGACAATATTGTTGACTGCTGTATTTCTAGTAACTAGAACATATGAGGCACTTAGCAAATGTTTATTTAACGAATGTAGAGGCACATTGTCTAAGTTTTGGTTCTTTCAGAAGCAGAATTAGAGTGCAAACTGTTTATTTGGATGGTACATGGAACACTGGAAGGGAAATAGAGAGGTGCCATAGGGGAGGGTTGGCAGCTGGCTTCCGTACTGATGACTGAAACTCACTCCCCCTGGAAAATGCTGCAAAGCACATGCCTTGATGTATCTACTTATGCCAAGGGCAGGCTGGTGTATTTACCCACTAATTTCTGAGAATATTAGTTGAGAGCTGCTCTCAGGGAGGTGTTAACTGCCTTGTATTTCTAGCCTGTGTCTCTATCCTAACCTTCCAAGGTTACAGCAAAAGAGCTTTCAGGTACAAATGTAGATAACCTGGAAATGAGGTGAGGGGAGCACACACACAGACAAACACAAACACACACTGATGTGGCTGTAAGCACAGCCAACAGCTGCTACATATATTAAAAACCCTATTATAGGTATATTTGCCATCATATTGGAGGATCCTTTAATTATTCAGGCCTATATTCTGAGAGTGCAGAGAACTCCAAAATGAAAATTCCGATAGTCCAAAAGTTTACAGCTGGGTGTACTGAATAAAGTACCTTATCAGTGGAATTCAGCAGATGACCCCAACATTTCACTGGCGACCAGTGAAATTCCTTACATATGACATGACTTGTGAAGATTTATTCAGTATCAAGTACATAGTTTTACTACAGTTTTGTTGACCTTCCAAAATCTTTTCTGCTATTACCTTTTACAAAGTCTCTTTAAATTATATATCAGTTGAAGATTTTATCATAGCTTGTGTCAAAATAATTACACTTATGATGTTGTAAACAAAATTAATCCTCCCCAGCTCAGCATTTAGAAATCTCATGTAAGATCCCTTTTAGAGTTTAACCTATTCTGCTGATTGAAGTAGCATGAGGAGTGGAGGTCAGGGCTAATCTGTGGTGCCTGATTTCCATCGCTTCTGCATTACCATTTTACAAAGCCAATACTGCTAATGCTGCATTAAAGCATCAAGGGACCTGGGAGAGCATCTGATCTCCAGCCTCTGTTTTACAGATGAGGGTTTTCATTCATTTATCTTGGCTTTTCTTGTGTTTGATTTAGAGACTCTGGTTCATTTGATTGTGTAAAGTGACACAACTCTACACTGCTTATTGTTGAATATTTAATCAATAGACAGTTAAGAAAACCCACCTTTACTCAGTGAAGGTCAACTACTCTATACTTTTATTGCAAGAGAGGAGGGAAAAAAAGGAAAGGAGAGGTAACTTGGTTACTTGTTCACTAATAGTCCACAGGATGTTCCTAAACCATATACCCAAAGACTGTATTTCCCTTTTACTAACAGTTTTTTGCCTTGCCTGTGAAGCATATCTGATAAGATTTAGGTAACAGACTAACCCTTAAGGTTTCTCTTAAAGATCTGGATGCCAGACACTTGGGGACATTTTGGACTAAATTAAGTGATGTAGAAATTATATGGATTTTCATCTTGTAGGTGAGTCTGTCTTTAGATCGAGAGTAAAAACAAGAACTGATGTATTAGTATCCATTGGCATAGCAATTGGAGCCCTGAATTGGAAATTTTCTTTTTTTATCTAAGGAGAAGAATATGGGGCAAGATTCTGGCAAAGGTATTATCAAATAGTTCCCCATGTGTTTTTGATATTAAATAATGAAGATTATATTCTTGTTGTTATACATGTTATAATTTCCTTAAGAACAGTCAATAAATCCACTAAATATTTACTGAGTGTTGACTATGTGCTAGGCACTGTACTAGGCATCAAAAGTGTATGACATTAAAATAATAGCCTCTTTTAAATGTAATAGCAGTCATTTGCTAGTTGATTGTTAGTGTGGACTGAAAAACAGAAAAACAGAGATTAGGTTTAATTCAAATCTCCTAAAAGTGAGCATATTTTCTATCAATCTGTATAGCTTCTCTACTTTTCCCATAATTTGTTTTATATATATATATATATACACAGATATATATGTATATACATAATATATGTAAAATATATGTAAATGAGTATTTCATAGTAGATTTTTTTTCATTTTTAAACTCTTTATTGGAATATAGTTGCTTTACATTGTTGTGCCAGTTTTTTCTGTACAACAAAGTGAATCATCTGTATTTATACATATATCCCCATATCCCCTCCCTCATGCGACTCCTTCCCACCCTCCCTATCCCATCCCTCTATCATCGCCCATCATCTAGTTGATCTCCCTGTTTTATGCAGCAGTTTCCTACTAGCTATCTGTTTTACATTTGGTAGTGTGTATATGTCAATAGTATTCTCTCACTTCGTCCCAGCTTCCCCTTCACCCCCAACCCCATGTCCTCAAGTCCATTCTCTACATCTGCATCTTTACTCTTGCCCTGTCACTGGGTTCATCAGTATCACTTTTTTAGATTCCATATATATGAGTTAGCATACAGTATTTGTTTTTCTCTTTCTGGCTTACTTCACTCTGTATGACAGACTCTAGGTCCATCCACCTCACTACATATAATTCCATTTCATTCCTTTTTATGGCTGAGTAATATTCCATTGTATATATGTGCCACATCTTCTTTATCCATTCATCTGTTGATGGGCATAGTAGATATAGTAGATAACATTTAGAAGGAAGATAATCCTGACTTCTTGTTAAATTTTTATAATTGAACATTTGTAATGTGTCTGTGCTAAGAATATGGGGAGTAAATTTTTTTCTATATTCATGTATAGTGCTTTAACTCATGAAATCTTGTGAAAACAATACATTTTATATTAACAATAAAATTGGGCACTTTGTATTTTATATTTTGTGGTTTATATAATCACCATCACAATGACTCTATACACACAAAGAAACACATAAGTATTTGTGTTTGCATCATTAAACTAATACAGCTTACAATACTGATATTTGCACTTAGCATGTGGCAGGTACTTCCTAAATACTATAGAAATATTAACATTTAATATTTACAATAGTCCTACAAAAAATGTACTATTATTAACCCTATTTTAAAGCCTAGGAAGGTGAGTCACATAAAGATTAATTAACTTGAGGGGAGGGATAAATTGGGAGATTGGGATTGACATATACACACTACTGTATATGAAATAGATAACTAATAAGAACCTACTGTATAAGCACAGAGAACTCTACTCAATATTCTGTAATGGCCCATATGGGAGAAGAATCTAAAAAATAGGGGTTATATGTATAACTGATTCATTTTGCTATACACCTGAAACAAACACAACATTGTAAATCAACTATACTCCAATAAAAATGTTCAATGAATAAACAAATAAATAAATAAAAACGATTAACTTGCTCAAGGAAACATAGATAATACATGGAGCTGCAATTTGAATCCAAGGAGTATGACTGGAGTCATTGTTCTTAATCACTGGTGTATGTGTGTGTGGGGGGGGGAATGTGTGTGTGTGTGTGTATATATAGATAGATAGATAGGTAGATAGATGTGTGTGTATTTACATAGATAGACAGAGAGAGAGAGAGAGAGAGAGAGATGGAAAACTAGAAAGAATGTAGACTTAGATTTGCTGCAGTAGAGACTTGAATTTATATTCCAGCTTTTCCTCTTGCTAGTTCTGTAACCCAGGGAAGTATTTGCATTCTGTGTATCTCAGTAGATATAGGCACATCTCTCTGACACAGTAAATGAATTAAATAATATTGTGTGTAGGGTAGAATGTGTGCAACATATTACACCACATAGCAATCAATAACTGCGCTTCCTATAATTCGTGGCATTTCTCAAAATACTATCTAAACATTGATTTACCAGAAATTTCTCAATGAGGCAGGATTAGGGAAGTTTTAAATTTCGGATTGGTAATTCAAGTCTATATTTTAAATATATTTGTTATATATATTTATATTATGTAATATATATTATATTATCACATTAAAGGGTAAAATGAGCATATACTCACATAAATTGAAATTTAAATGAAAGATAATAGATCTAAATATATACATGGGATAATTTCTTTTGTATACCTTATTTAATGAAATTTTATGGGAAATATTTATTTTAGTTAGTACTTTAGGGATAGTAAGTCAGGAGCTTTTCTTAGCTTATAAAATGAGGTGGAAGAGGAAGGGGAGGAAGTGTCATTTTAAATAGGAATGGAGCCAATTTAGATTTTGTAGATAATGAAACAGATAACTTGGAGCTGTTAGGGAAATTCTTCCAAGGGGAACTTTTCTAGGCAAATAATAAAGAATACAATAAAATAAAACCTAGTGAGAGCGATTTTCTCCTTCAAATGTAGGTTTTCATTTCTATATGACCTGGCATTGACCTACACGATGCATAACCAAGATTAACTTTGGGATTAGAGAAAAGACAAAGGCTCAGAGGTGCTGTGGAGCTGTTGCTCATAACCTCTCCTGCTTGACCCTAGATTAGATTCTGGTAAACCCATAATGTGTCCCAGATACAATCACTACACTTTTTAAGCTTCCAGGTCTCAGAAAAAGCAAAGCACAGTCTCCTTCCCATGTGTCACCTCCAGAAGGGAGGAAACTCACCTTCACTGCTCACAGTTTCGCCATTCCTTCTCTTTCTTTATTGTGTATGTGTGTGTGTGTTTCTCTTACTCTTCTGCATTCAGTCCTCTAATGGCCATCTTAGTCCCCAGTTCCTTTCTTGTCAATACAACTGTAAAGGTGGTTGAAATTCTGAGTTCCTGTAGAATAATAGCTTAATCCTAACCTTCTCACACATGCTGGCAGTCCTTGCTGTCCTTGGCTTGGAGGTGCTACACTCCAACCTCTGTCTCCAGTGTTGCATAGTGTTTTATCTGTGTATCTGTTTATCCTCCTTTTCTTATAAGGATATCAGTCAAATTGGATTTACTCTACTGTATTCCACAATGACCTCACTTCATTACATGTACAAAGACCCTATGGTATCAGGTTTTGGACTTGAGCATATCTTTTGGGGGAACATAGTTCTACCCATAAAAACACCTGTGGTAAAAGTAGGAGTTAGAGAATACTGCACATTAATTTAAAAGTAAATGCGGCAGGGGCTTCTCTGGTGGCGCAGTGGTTAAGAATCCGTCTGCCAATGCAGGGAACACGGGTTTGAGCCCTCATCTGGGAAGATCCCATGTGGCATGGAGCAACTAAGCCCATGTGCCACAACTACTGAACCTGCACTCTAGAGCCTGCGAGCCAGAACTGTTGAGTCCGTGAGCCACAACTACTGAAGCCTGTGGGCCTAGAGCCTGTGCTCCACAACATGAGATGCCACTGCAATAAGAAGCCTGTGCACTGTAATGAAGAGTAGCTCCTGCTTGCCACAACTACAGAAGGCTCGCACGCAGCAACAAAGACCTAATGCAGCCAATAAATTAAAAAAAGTAAAAATAAGAAAAAGTATCATCATCCCCCAAAACAGGTGTACTGGTAATGAAAAGGCAAACATTTACAAAAAAAAAAACAAACAAAAAGGTGGGGATGGAAGGATTGGACAGACAATGAAGATACTGGAGGATTCTGTTGGGTAGGACTACCTCTCTTTGAGACAGAAAAAGCAATAGAGATTTGAATGACGTTGTCTCATATCTTCCCAGACAGTGAAAGAGAAGGGCACATAACTCAAGCATTCAAAAAGGTGAAATCAAGTACCATAGAAAAAAGAAACAAGAGTTATGCCAAGACAAAGTTTTTCAAAGGAATTCCAATCCAATTCCAAAATTTAATAGCTGCCTAGAAACCCAGGAAAGTTATAGGACTAAATAGCAAAGCAAGTGGGTACTGATTCTTGTAGCCAATGTAGAAAATAAATAAAATTCCACCTCTCTGTGGTACGGGAAATGGAATTGCTATTTGAGATTGCAAAGGAAATCTTATTGCTTATTTGCAGTTAGTTTATGTGCACTTAGTGCTTGATATATATGCAGTAAGGTGTTCTTAATTAAATAAATTTCTTGAAAGAAAATGTATGGTAAAGATCTTTATTCTTAGTTTAGATTCATGAATAATTGTGCGGTTTGGGCTAATAGACATATGTTATTAAAATCTATTTCATTTTAAATTTGTATTTGATTACCTTTACTCTTGATCGAACAGCCTAAGTAGCAAGGAAGGGAAGTTGTTGATCATGTGAGATTTTAAATCTCTTATTTAGGTCAGTTTCCTCTGTAATTCAGAAGAAGATTCTCATAATTTTTTATGCTCATGAATGCAGTAAGCTATGTGATATGCTCTTCTGTTTAAACTTTAAGAATAGTGTGTGGTTAAAAATAACAGTGTAAGAATAGCTAAATGAACAAACTAGTCACATGAACTATCAAAAATTATATTTTGGCATGTTTAGCCATAGGAGGGATAAGCTAGGGAAAAACTCTATTGCATTATAAATAGGGAGCAGTATTTGGGTTTGATGATGACGTAGACTTTACTGTTGTGAAGACTGCAAGTGGATCTCATTTCCTTAAATAAAGTGGCTTTCTAAGCCCTTTGACTATGATCCAGAGTAACATATTTGACATTGCAACCTACTACTACTACTACAGACATGCACACAGTGACTCAAAGTTCAATTGAACAGTGGTTATCCTTGTACATAAAATGCTCTCTTGTGTATTCTGCCCTATTCCCTTCCAGTCTGTTCCATGTTTTAAGAAATTCTCTAATTCTATAAATTGCTTTCATAACCTATTAATGGTTCAAGCTACAATGTACAGTTTTCCATGTGCTGTTCTACACATGCCCAAGAGACATGGAACATGACATGTGCCCTCTTGTGAATATCCCTCACTGTTCAACACAGCCTCAGCACAGCAGGCACACAGGAGATAGTTACACATTAGAAAAGGGGAAGGAAAATGTAACTAAGGAAGAAGAAAAAGGAACAAAGTATCTGTGGAGATCAGTTTGTTAAAATCGGTGGGAAACAAAGGAGGCATATGTACATGTGAGGAGTGAAAGCTCTGTGGACTCCTTGCTCCTGCTGAGGAAGGAGCACTTTCAGTGTGAAGAATGTACACTAACTTCTTGGCTAGACTCTAAAGCTCTCAACTTTTCTAATTTCTGAGTAATTTTGTTTTCAGGAGGGATAAACTGTGTAAACTAATGAGATTTGTTTGCTGAGAATAATTGGCATGCTCAGATTTCATAAAGGTAGTTTAAAAATGCATATTATATACATAGTGTGTGATGTGTGTGCTCCAGAAAATTCATTCCTGAAAAAGATTACATTGGAACTATATACATATGCTTTGGGTATTTTTAATGAAGTATGCAGTGAATTTATAATTAATATTAAGCTACTGTCTTTTAAGAAATATTTTCACAAAATTAATAGAAAACATAAGCACATGAGTCATTTGGAAACTAGGACCAGATTAAGTGATAGCAAGAGGAGGTATATCATGTTCACAGGGCTGCCTCCAAGAATACTTGTCATGATGCCTAAAACTTTGTGGTTAGACATATAGGTGGGTGAGCAAGCAACTATCCTGAAAAAGAACAAATGGTCTTTGGAAAATTACCTAATTAATTATGCTCACATTAGTGGATATTAGCAAAATCATATTATTTTATTTTAACACCTAGTTAAAATAAGCTGCACATAAGGAAAAGGAATTCGGGGGAGAAGTTTGAGAGAGAGGTGAGGTACACTGTATATGGGCCTCTCTGATGCCTGAATGGAAGCCAGAGAGAAACATCATATATTTATTTAGAATGTATCAGAGGATTAGAACATATCAGAGAAGTAAGAGGAAAGTTTCAAATTTGCAAACTTTGGTGAAAATATTGTGTTGAGAACCCATCTCTTTTTGAAATCTTTTTTTTCCCTAAGATTGCATGAAATTGTGTAAATGCACATCAAGATGCACTTATCAACAAAATTATTTCTACTTTTTCCAGAGCGTTCGCACGCTTACTTCTTCATCTGTATTTGTAATTTATTCTGTCAAGTACTTAGAAGCAGAGCTTGGGTGATTTAATAGGAGGTATAGGCTCTTCACCAGATTACCAAACCCAGAAATGATAGGAGAAGTAGAAAACTCCATTTGTATATTGTGCAGTTATTACAAGAATTCTTAAATAGTTATGTAATGAATAGTTTATGACTGAAAAATAACTATTGGACTCCTATATCAAGGCCCTTAACTAGGTAAACAGATGTACAGAGGTAAATCAGATGTTACTTTTCTTATCTGAGAGAATCTCAACATGATGAGAAATTTTCAGGCTATGCCACTGTTCTTCTCTTGGCTCCTTTGACAGGGCGCAAGCTACCACATCACCTCTGGAGAAGTGGCACTCACATGTCTGACAGAGCTAGACAAATAGAGCCAGTCATCTGTTCGGCTCTGATCAGATAGAGTTACCATTGTGCTGACAGCAAACTCCTGGCTTTGTATTTATTTCCTGAGTAATGTGATTAAAAGCTTGTGTACACCGACAACATAGTATATCATAATTAAGACTTTTGTTAAATGCTTAATCCCATCCATGTTACCCTCAGGAATAAATGGTCACTGAAATTCATTTAGCCACTGTAAACACCACTCTGTTAAGAATGATGTGAGCCTATATATATCACAACAACTCGCTCTGCTTTGGACTCCTGGTAGGATTTGATTAGTATCTGTTTCATTTTATTTAAAACTGTTTTATAACAAAATTTAGAGATTTCATAGACATCCTAAAATCATGAGTGAAAGAAAAGTATAAACTTCATTGAGTTTAGAGCTTCTCATATATTGTCCCTTTACCTGTGCAGTATAGGAATAAAATGTTTACCTGAGTATGACTTAGTAGAGCTTAGTAATGGCTATTAAAAAAAAAAAAGCAGGTGAGCTGATACATCACTTTATGACTTAGAGACTTCTAACTACGCTGAAGCGTTACCTACCCTCGTGATGCAGAGCCGTGTTGAATAACATTCACATCCCATGTGTACTGATTCTATTTGTGGTAAGCTAGGGAGCTAACAGCTTAAAACTAAATTGTAAATTTAAGTATTTCTGTGGGTTTTTTTTTTCCTTTGGTAAAAGAATTGTTTCATTTCAAGAAGGATATTCTCATTTTCCTTCTTTGTGTTCTATGAGGGAAAAAAAAGTTTGCATTCAGATTAGACCAACAGATTAGATTTGTATTTAGTGCCAGTCTGATTGTGATATCAACCATCTCAGTGAAGTTTGTGGTTAGCCCTGTGACTAACAAACTAACCAAGAATAAACTCTTGGTGTTCAAAAAGGAAAACAAATGAAAGCATTCATAGATAGCATTTGAGCCGGATCTGAACTTTACTAACCCCACCTATTTTAGGCATAGCATATATTTCGCCTTTCGCCTGCCTCATGCTCACATTTTGTTTGCATGCTATAGCCATGAGAGGTAGCACGTTTCAGATATAACGTCAGTTACGGTATTTGTGCTGTCACACCCAAAACAGACAGTAGTAAATCACACCCATCTTTCCTGGTGCGCCTTTCAGCAGCCTCAAAAATAGTATCTGAGGTGCCTCTACTGAGGTGCCATTCCTGCTTCTCAAGTATGGGTTTTGGGATTAGGACGCCTGTGTTCAAATCTCAGCTCTGCTACTCACTAGCTTCATGGTCTTGGGAAAGCTATATAGCCTTTTCTGATCTTTGTTTTATTCTCCTATAAAATATGGTAACAACAGCTGCTTCATAAGGTTGTTAGCAAAGGCAGAATGAGCTAAGATTTTTGAAAAATAAGTACGTAATGCATGATAAGTGACAAATATATTACCGTATTTATTATTTAGGAGACCCTCATACATTACCAGGGCATTCAATACAAATCACTGCATAGTATTTGGCAAACTGTTTTATGTGTCATTGTCAACATCCCAGTAGCAGTTAATATCCATGAGAGTAGGAACCATATAATCCCATCCCAGTGTTTTGCACAGTGCCTGGTTAATATTTGATACAAAGTAATATTTGTTGAACAGCTGCCATGAGCATACCACCTACCATTCTTTCCCGTTTTGATTCCCATTTAATTCTTTGCTTCTAAAACAAACTTAACAGTCATTTCAATGCATTGGTTGCAACAATAATCTAAAGTACTCTCAGATGATAGATTAGGCACATCAAAGATCACTATTTGTAGTCCTTGCCTGAATTGAGGGAATATACAAAGATGAGTCAAAAATTATCCGCACTCGGGCTGTAGAATTTAGTTTTAATATAACTGGAGTGCGGATAATTTTTGACTCACCCTCATATGTTAGAATGAAACCTGAAAGAGAGAAACTTTTGAAAGAGCACACATACATTCTCCTTAACTTTTGATGGCTCAGTAAACTTAGATTTTTAAATTGTCCTCTTACTACTCATAAAGTTCTTCATTTTCACCAAATTCCTTGCTTTGTTGTACCATAAATTTCCTTCCATGCCTAGAATTTCTGTTGAATTATTGAATTGTAGGATATACATGAAAGTAAAACCTAGTGGTCACAAATCCCTCCTTGATACACCTTAGACATCTGAATCAAGTTGAAATTCAGAATTAATACACTAATAAATATCAAAAGGCAATAAAAAGAAAATGAATACAAGAAGTATTATATATAGTTTAACTTAGAAAGTATAGGTGTTCCACTTCTACTATGGCTGCCTTACCCTGACCCTGACCCAGAGTCTGTATTCCCTAAGCACTAGCCTGCAAAAGACAGTGCAATGTCATAGGTGTTTTATGTAGCTTGTGGCTCTTTACCATATGGCAAGTTCAGTCTTACCAGCCAGAAAATGGTATGATTCCTGGTCTGTAGTGAACCAGGTGTTTTACCTCACATTTCTGAAATCCAGTCACTGAGCTCAACCTTCTCCACTGTTGGCACAGTGAATGGCATCCTTAGCCCTCAGTGACACAAGATGCCCTACTAAGTATAATTGTAGTAGTTGCTCTAGTCTAAAAATTTGGGTCCCTGCCACACCCCCTCCAGTTCACATGTTACAACCATAACCCTGAAGGCGACAGAATTAGTAGGTGGGCCTTTGGAAAGTGATTAGGTCAGGAGGGTGGCACCCTCAGGAATAGGATTATCGCTTTTATAAAAGAAGCTCCAGAAAGACCCCTGGCCTTTTTCTACCATATGAGGACACCCTGAGAAAGGGCCAGCTATAAACCAGGAAGAGGGCCCTCATCCAAATGCACCCATGCTGAGACCTTGGCCTTAGCCTCCCAGCCTCTGGAACTGTAAGAGATGAACTTCTGTTGTTTATGAACTGCCTAGTCTGTGATGTTTAGTTGTGGCAGCCTGAACAGAATAGGGTGCTGGTTAAGGTAGTGCTGTCTATTTTAACAAAAATACTGAAAGTTTAAGTGACTTAACACAATAGAAACTATTTCTTGTTCAGGTCGTGATCTTAGGTGGGTGAATGGTTTCACAAGAGAGCTCTCCTTCACACAGTCTTCAGCTCGTGGCTTTCCAGGTTGCCATAGTCATCTCCATGCAGCTAGGGAGCAAGTGGAGAATTTTATGGGCATACATCATATCCACTCATATTCCATTGTCTGTGATCACATATAATTGCTATGGAAACAGGAAATATAGTCTACTGTGTGCCTAGGAAGAACAGGCTTTGTATTTGGACGAACATTTTGTAGTCTTTGCCACAGTAACTGTACCTTGATACAAAGGGCTAGAATTTAAACCTATGGTCTATATAATAGGGATT
This sequence comes from Hippopotamus amphibius kiboko, assembly GCF_030028045.1. Taxonomy (NCBI): domain Eukaryota; kingdom Metazoa; phylum Chordata; class Mammalia; order Artiodactyla; family Hippopotamidae; genus Hippopotamus; species Hippopotamus amphibius. Next base: position 75,775,547 of record NC_080187.1, read on the forward strand.
ACACACACAGGTTAACAGTGGGTGGATCTGTACCGCAGGCTCTAAAGTTTAAGTGACTGCCTAAAATCATTTTGCTAATTAGTAGAAGACCCTAGGAGATCAAGGCTCTAGTCACCAGTCTAGCATTTTTTTCTACTGTGTCATCTGGTAATAGAGGTATAATTTGTCTCGTTCAATCACTCCCAGAAACATTTTTGTGGTTAAGGCAAACAGTGAATACATATAGTTTTATTTAGAATATTTACACACACTGTTTTCTCTTGACTCACTGCTAATATGGACGTAGCTAAAACCTAATAGTTTAATTAGAAGTCATTGAAACATTCACTTCATTTTTCTTTTATTTGTTGCTCATAATTAAGATTGTAAACACATTGGATAGGAAATGAAAGCCATTTAATACATTTTCTAGCCTCCTTCAAAAGTACTGGTGGTAGATAAAGATAATCTAGTTATAATACCCATTGTAAAGTGCCGTTTATGTTTGACTGCACTACATAAATACGGTAAATACACTTTTAAAAATTTACATGAGACAATGTTGTATTAGGGAACTCTTTTTCATCTCTATTTCTTAACTGCTTTTGAAATTTAAGGTGATTTTTTTTTCTGTTTTCATAATTAAAAAATAGTGTCATTTCTTTCATTTCCCATATCCTGGAAAACATCTAAAGGGTACAATAGTAATTTATGGCCTTTCAAGTTCTGGGTGATCCAATTAAATCCCCGTGCATTCTGATTCTTTTTTTTTTTTTTTTTTTTTTTTTTTTTAATATTTAGAGTGTACAATTTGGTATCCCAGTCTCCCAGTTCATCCCTCCCCAACCCTCCCCACTTTCCCCACTTGGTGTCCATGTGTTTGTTCTCTACATCTGTGTCTCTATTTCTGCCTTGCATTTCCTCTTTCATAATTGTTAACATTTGCCTTATGTATTGAGGTGCTCCTATATTGGGTGCATATATAATTGTTATCTCCTCTTCTTGGATGAATCCCTTGATCTTTATGTAATGTCCTTACTTGTCTCTTGTAACATTTTTTATTTTAAAGTCTATTTTATCTGATGTGACTATTGCTACTCCAGCTTTCTTTTGATTTTCATTTGCATGGAATATCTTTTTCCATCCCCTCACTTACCATCTGTATGTGTCCCTAGGTCTGAAGTGGGTCTTTTGTAGACAGCATATATATGGGTCTTGTTTTTGTATCCATTCAGCTAGTTTGTGTCTTTTGGTTGGTGCATTTAGTCCATTTACATTCAAGGTCATTATTGATATGTATGTTCCTATTACCATTTTCTTAATTGCTTTGTTTTTGTTTTTGTAGGTCCCTTTCTTCTGTTTCCCTCTTAGAGAAGTTCCTTTAGCATTTGTTGTAGGACTGGTTTGGTGGTGCTGAATTCTCTTAGCTGTTGCTTGTCTGTAAAGCTTTTGATTTCTTCATTGAATCTGAATGAGATCCTTGCTGGGTAGAGTATTCTTGGTTGTAGGTTCTTCCCTTTCATCACTTTAAATATATCGTGCCACTCCCTTTTGGCTTGCAGAGTTTCTGCTGAGAAATCAGCTGTCACCATTATGGGAGTTCCCTTGTATGTTATTTGTCATTTTTCCCTTGTTGCTTTTAATAACTTTTCTCTGTCTTTAATTTTTGTCAATTTGACTGCTATATGTCTTGGTGTGTTTCTCCTTAGGTTTATCCTGCCTGGGACTCTCTGCGCTTCTTGGACTTGGGTAGCTATTTCCTTTCCCATGTTAGGGAAGTTTTCAACTAGAATCTCTTTGAATATTTTCTCGGGTCCTTTCTCTCTCTTCTCCTTCTGGGACCCCTATAATGCGAATGCTGGTGCATTTAACATTGTCCCAGAGGTCTCTTAGGCTGTCTTCAGTTCTTTTCATTCTTTTTTCCTTATTCTTTTCCACATCAGTGATGATCACCATTCTGTCTTCCAGGTCACTTACTCGCCCTTCTGCCTCAGTTAATCTGCTATTGGTTCCTTTTAGTGTATTTTTCATTTCCGTTATTGTGTTGCATATCTCTGTTTGCTCTTTACTTCTTCTAGGTCTTTGGTAAACTTTCTGATCTTTGCATCCAGTCTTTTTTCAAAGTCCTGGATCCTCTTCACCATCATTATTCTGAATTCTTTTTCTGTAAGGGTTCCTATCTCCTCTTCATTTAGTTGTTTTTCTGGGTTTTTATCCTGTCCCTTCATGTGGTACAAAGTCCTCTGCTTTTTCATTTTCTGTATCTTTCTGTGGCTGTGGTTTTCAGTCCCACAAGACAAAATACTGCTGATATTGCTTGATACTGCTGTCTGCCCTCTTGTGGAGAAAGCTATCCTGCTTCTGATTCTAATAATTGTTATTTTGTATTGTGATTGAAAGGTTTTCAAATATCACAAAAGAGAGTGGTAAGAAAAAAGGTGATAGGATTAAACAGTGAAATATTTAAGTGTGGGAGGAACCAGTTTTAGTTTTAATTCTTTGTGTAACTTGTATCATTTTGAGCAGAAGTTTGTGCCACAATGGGAAGTCTCCCATGTTCATGTTTCTTTTTCCTAATCATCCTAGACCCTTGTGAAAACTTCAGAAATCCCTGTTAGGCAACTAGCACAGATTCTTCCCTGTGGCTGAGCCAGGGGCTAAAGAGGAGATTTTGTAGCATCTGTTAAAACATTTTGACATTAGGCAGTATAAGGTTATTGTAGACATACTGAGAAATTTTTTGGTTGGACATAATGAGAAGAGACAGAAGAAGGGATAATGTGTTGTGTGTATTTTGTTTACTTTTTACTTTCTTCTCAAGTTGTACAAAGACAGAAGTAAATGTTCCTATTAGAGAAAACTGAAGGGTTTGGGTGACCGACATTATAAACCCTCCCAATACAGACAAAGGATGCTGGACTAAGGAACAAGATGTTAATATTCATGTACAGTGCTGTCTCATATATCAGCATTAGCAAGGAGTTAATGCTACCATAATGGAAGGCACCCTTTCTACACTGATTTCTTTATTAGAGCTCAAAGGTGAAGTTTTCTTATTTCATTTGCTCAGCAAACATTATTGAACTCTACAAACCAAGTACTAGACTAGGTACTATACAGATGTAATTCCTACCTTCATAGAGTTCATTTTAGACTTAAACACATTCTTTAATAAGCCAACTTATAATTTTGTAGTCAGGTTTATTATTATTTATTATTATCATGAGTATCAGTTATTAGAGTTTTAGGAATATACTGTTACTTTCAACTTGTTGAAATTTTGTAGAGATATTTGTCTGTTTGTCACTGAATGGCCCCACAACTTTCCACTACACTTATTTAGAATCTCCCCTTCTGATCACTGTATTGTATATCCCTTCTGAGCTTCGCTTTGTGTTAGTTTTAGTCCATTACCTCACTCTTCTGAATTCCACAGTGAACTTCTCAGCCTTGCTAACGGAAGGCAGAGAAATTTACTTAATCACTAGATTTTTATAAGATTCTTCATATAATATAATGAAAAGGTCATTAAACATTTTATGCAAAGGGCCAGATATTAGATACTTTAGGGTTTGGGAGACATCTAAGATTTAGGTTGCATATTCTTTGTTTTTCTTTGCAACCCTTTATAAACATAAAAACCATTTTTAGATTGCCAGCAATAAAAAAAACAGCCTGTGGCCCAAACTTGGCATGCAGGTTGTATGTTGTCAACCCCTAGTTATAGGAAATCAGCAGTATTTAAAGTTCAATTGACTTTTAAGTTCAAGTGATTGCTCTTCGGTATGCCTCTGGTTATAAAATAGTAGGGAAATTTAGGAGAGTGATAAATATGGGAAGACGACCAAATGGATTATCAGTTTCTAGCAAACAGAAGACTCATTTATGAGCAAACCAAATGGAGGCCCATTTTAGCTAAACTGTAATTTACTTCATACATTTTTCTATAGTAAAAGTGCAGATGAGCCGTATATTATTAATGGTATCTATATAGTAAAGTTCATCACTTTCAGAACTATTTTATTCTTAGACATTACAATGCTTAGGATTCTGTTGGATAAGACAACCCCCCTTCCTTTTTGATATTTTGTAAAGTGGCTGCCACGTGCAGTCCTTTAAAATTACCCTATATTTTGGTATGAGAAATCATATATTTATTGTGAAGATTTTACAAACAATCTCTAAGGGGTAGTAACTAAAACTGTGTCTTGTTTCATCATTATGTACTGTCGCAGAATTGAATGTGGTGCCTTATGGTGAAAATATAGCTCTTGCAAAACCGGCTAAGCCTTTCACCTTGGGAAATGGATTAAACCAGTTAGGTTCTCAGCTGGTTTTCATAACCAAGGTGATTCTCCATAGCACTTAGAATGCTACATTTAACCATCAACTTGTGATCCTGACCTGCATTGTAAAAGTTGTCAAAGCACATGTAAGGCAAAGCTTTTATCAAGAGCAGAAATATCCAAGCTCTCTTCCTGAGAATCTCCCTCCATTTCCTACCCCCAAAGGAATTGTTTGGTTATTACTGAATGACTTAAAGGATAGTTTGTTTTAGTATGTGTCACATTTCCCCTTAGCTCTGCAGTTGTTAAGCTTTACAGTGGATGTGAGTCAGCTGGAGGGCTTTATTAATAGGTACATTCTGAAGTTCTTCCCCTGTCCCACAGAGACTGATTTACTAGTTATGGGGTGATGCCCAGGAATTTGCGCTTTTTAAGGTGTTTATGACATTTCTCATCTAGATAATAACACATAGCACTACATTTTGAGAAACTCTGTTATCACCTAGAAAATGCCTGTATTCCTAACTACTGAAATAAAATTAACTGTATGTTTTCTGTACTTCCACACCAACTTCTGTTTCTCTGCTGTGACACTTGTGCCGCACTGAATGAAAGTGTGACCTGGAGCAAGGGAAAATCACATCTGGGTTTTCAAATTTCATTCCAATGTTCTTTGCAATATACCACACTGCATTTCCCAGCATGTGCCGTCCTCAGACACTTGTAAGCTCCTTGTAGCCATGGAGTTTGCCTTATTCATCTGTGTATCTATTCCTAAAGCTCTGTGTTTAGCAATTATTAGGAACTCAGTAAATAAGTGAGGTTCTTGAAAACACCATTCAATAAAATACTACTGGGAGTGGCAGGCATGCGGTAGTGATGGCAGGAATCAGTGCCTTCCAAATATGTCTGGACTCAATGTCATTTGAATTTTGCCATTATTACCTTGTCTGCCACTGCAAGTAGTTAGTACTTTTTTGAGTGGAATCAGGATGGCTTTGTTAAGAACAGAATGAGGCTTGCTTAAGTGCTTTCATTTGAAGGTGGTATATAAGGGAATACACCGTCCCTCATTGCAGCAGAGAATTACATAGGATGACATGGTTTTTTGTTTGTTTGTTTGTTTGTCGCGTGGCTTGCTTTCAGGATCTTAGTTCATAGGCATCGAACCTGGGACCCAGCAGTGAAAGTACCGAATAGTCCTAACCGCTGGACCGCCAGGGAATTCTCTAGGATGGCATTTTAAATGAAAGTTAGTGAAATTTCATGAGTACATAAAAAAAATCTGTTTTCAAGCTAATAAGCACTGTATTCTTTTGAAAGTGATTTTAGAATCTCTCTAAGGCTCTCAGAAGAAGAATAAACTTGATTTTGTTTTAAATGATGTAGGCATTTCTGACTGAAAGCAGAAGTCCAATCCCAGGCTCTCTCACCAGATATGTGATCCTTGGTAAGTTATTTAACGTTACTGAACCACAGTTCCTCTTACTGCCAGAGATGGCCCTATATTGCTCTTAGGGTTCTTTGGAAGGTGAACTGATAAGAGCACCACACATTTCTGTATTGTTGATTTTGAAGCTAGCCATTTTATCCCAGAATAATACCTATTCCTGTTTGGTCATTCACTTGATGGAAAGCAATGTATAGATTATGGCAGTAAGAGAAATATGGTTTATAATGCCAGTGCCTGTGTGTTTATTAATAGTGCTCATGCCAACACACCCTGTCTTGTCACATTACAGGTTCTCCAGCTTTACCCTTCCTTTCTGAATAATCATTTTTTTCATGCAGACATAGTTATTGAGCATCCATTATATGTCAAGTCAGTGCTAGGCACTAATGATACGACAGTGGCCAAAAGAGTCAAAAATATTCGTTCTTATGGAGTTTGCATTCTTTTAGAGGACGGGGATACTGATAGTAAACAAATAAATGCATGAAATATACAGTGTGTCAGATGGAAATAAATATGCTGTAAAAAGTAAATCAGAGAATAGGAATAAGGAGGTAGAGGTCTAGAATTTTAAATAGGATTGACTTGGAGGAGTTCGCTGAGGGGGTAATCTTTGAGCAAAGAATGAAAGGAGGGACTGTACCATATAGAGATAGAGGAAGAGCATGTCAGGTAAAGGATAGCAAGTACTAAGGCCCTCAGGTGCACATGTGTCTAGTGTTTTTGAAAAGAGCAAAGTAACTAGTGTGGTTGCAGTGGAGTTTTTGAAGGGGAGAATAGTAGGAGATTAACGTAATCATCTCCAGAGAGGTCAAAGAAGGTGGAGTTGGGAGAGGGGATAGTTTATATACGGCTTTGTAGGCCATCATAGAGACTTTGGGTATAAATGGCAGAAGAAGCATTGGGAGGTTTTGAGCAAAAGGTAGACATTGTCTGATTTAAATTAAAAAAAAAAATAACTCTGGCTGCTATTGAGAACAGGTTATAGAGATGTACAGATGGAAGCAAGAAGATCAGGTAGAAGTTTCCTGCGATATTCCAGGTGGAGATGATGATACTTGGGCGTTAAGTGTTTGCGATGGAGATTGAGAGAAGTGTCAAGATACTCGATATCTTTTGAAGGTACATGTAGTTTTGTGACAGACTGGATGTAGAATGTATAAGAAAATAGGTCATTGTTTTTTTGCCTAAGGATTCAAAAATAAAGGAGTTTCCTTTTTAAATTAAAAACTCTGTTGGAAGAGCAAATTTGATTGGAAGGAGCAAAGATCTAGAGATTGCTTCTGGTTCTGGTAGGATTATGATATATATTGTATTTCCACATGAAGATGTCAGAATGATATTTGTTGTACAGCATAAAGCTTTGAAACATGAATATGGCTGATACTCAAGATACCGGCATTTTTCCTCACCTCATTTGGACCCCCAAATCATGCTGTTTTTCACTGACCCGACATTAAGTGGCTGGCTTTATATATGAACACTGAATTCATATACCATCAAATTTGACAGTAAATATCATGAAGGACTATATTCTCTAAGTTAGGATGGGAACATTACATTTATTTTGTTCAATATATATTTGTAGCCATGGACAAATTCATAATGTGACCAAAATTACTATCATGTGCATTGTTATAACCGGTGGATTTTCTGGCTTTTTAACATTATTCTATAGAATCAATGTATACTCTTTTTGTACTAACAGGACAATTTCATCTGTGTACTAAAATCAATATATATTGCTCAACTAGCCCGCTAAATATTACAATGCAAATCTGTTGAAGTATTCCAAGGCTATATCTGTCTGTCTATCTATCTAACCATCATATAATATACATATTAATGCATGCATATATCCCTGTATATATGTGGTGTATTTGGATATGGATGTATATTGAAGTGGACACTTTTGTTTTGTTAACCCGATGTCAGCTTTCTTTGGGAAAATGACCCCTTTTCACTTTTTCCAGCATCCAGGTGGCTGCTTTGGAAGTTACAGTATGGTATAGTGTACAGATCCAGTGGGTGGGCATCTGCCTCTCACTACCGAGTCATAGTCCTTACCTGACAGTTTTGGTGCTGAAATTAATAGACGAAGTTTCTTGAGAACTTGGCTTACAAGTTAAAAACCAGAGAGCTATAGACAGCATTATTTTTACAGTATGACTCACAGAAGCGGCCAAAAACAGAGAGACAGACACTAAGACAACCAGAACAGAAGGAAGAGTGAGACGCGATTAAGAACAAAGATACAGACATGCAGAGCAGAGGAAAAAAATAACAGATATTCCTGATAGTGTTGGAGTTTCTAATTTTTAGTGCCCAGCCTCACTCCTGCCTTTGGATTCCAGTCATTCCCATATCTTTGTAGAAAATAAATCATTTTGATTAAACCAGTTTGTATGATTCTTGGAATCCAAAAAATCTTAATCAATGCATGACTGCATACTTGTGTAGACTAAAATGAGAATATCACTTTTTTTTTTTTTTTTTTAAGGCAGCATCCAATTTATTCACACTTTCTCTTCAAAATGTCTATGCTGGGAAGCATTTTTTTCCTAGGGTAAAATGGAAGAATAATTTTATTTCATTTGTTATCTTGTTTATATTCTTTGTGTTGTAAGATTCAGTTGAAATCCTTGGCATTGATCAAAGAAGAAAAGCTTTGGGGAAAGAAAAATTGGTGACAATAAATTCCACTGTGGTTCCCAACATTACAATTTTATTTCCTCCAAGTTTAAAAGGAAACAAAATACTCTCAGCATTTATTGAGCACTTAATGTGTGTCAGACATTGTGCAAAGTACTTATTCCACTTTAATCCCATTTTCCCCTCAACAATCTTCAAGGTGTTATTCTTATTCTATAAAAAGAGGAAACTGAGAACTAATTCAGTTTCTTCCCTGAAGGTCTCACAACTATTGGCTGGAAAGAAGATGCAGGACCTTAATAACCACAACAGTACACCTTACAGAAATTTCTGTGAATGAATACTGTTGGTTGACTGTTAGCACAGCTAATTTGAGTTACAGTTTGACCCATTCCACCCTGGGAAGATGAAAATTAATGTAGGCTCTTAAAACAGTTGATTTCACATTCATTGTAATAATCCATTCCAGTGTTGACAAAGCAATATCCTCAATGTTTAATGACTTTAGGCTTCAGGGAGTTTTGATATTATTCTTAATTCCCTAAAGAGTATTTTTTCCTGTTACGTATATAGTGGAAATGGAAAAGATTTGGTACCATAGTTTAAATAACACCTTTTCACATCAATATGACATAGAACAAAATTATACTTTCTGCCATCCCTAACTGAATAAAATTAGTTTCTTCATTCTTCCAGCAGTTCTAGTGATCATAGAAATGGCTCCCCCTGAATCCTCTCTAGGCCGCCAAAGATCCTGTCAATCTTGGAATCCAGATGGCTTAAATTTTAAGACAACCACGTCATTATACTACTCAGTCGGAAACTCAGCTCCCAGCGAACCTGGTGGCAGACTTCCGCTTAGTTCAATATGTCACAAACAAATTATTGACACTAGAATATGAAATCTTCAGAGTCAAGATGTAGTTGGACCAACTGCATTCTGGCTGGGACTAAACTCACAAATGTCCATCCATTGGGGGAAAAATAGTCTCTTATGAAGTCGTTTCACATATATATAGAGATAGATACTTACATACAAATTTATTTTAGTTTAAACTCTGATTTAGCCATATCTTAATGTTTAGAAATCAAACATCAGGACAATATGGTAAAACTGTGCCATAACACTATGAACGATGTCCATGATATTCAGTAGCATAGATTGTAGGGCACTAGGGTTGTAAAATTAAAGGAAATCAGTGTCTTTCAATCAGTCTGTGCTATCAAAAAGCATAAAGTAAATATAATGGACTTGTATACACATATAAGTATAGACTGTGTACTAACTGAGGAAGTCCCCAATGGTCATGAAGTAACCACTTCTGAAGCCCACTTTTCCCCTGAAAGATAAAAACTTTCCCCTGTGTTAACTAAGAAGGGGGCTGATGTAGTGCAGTCTCTAATTGCATTATAGCATAACTAACCCACCTTATCAGGTTGTGCATTACCTGGGTTGCATTATTGCTGGCCACAGTCTTGCAGAGTGAGTTATCCTAGGAATTTATGCATGTTTGTAAGATCCTTTTCAGTTCATTGTCTCTAAGTTTTAGGAAGGTTAGTAATTTTATCTAATCGTTGATGTAAATTTAAAAAAAACTCCTAATCAGCAAAAGAGGGCAAATTGACCTATGTCAAGTTTTCAGTGTTAGCATCTTTTTTTATATTTATAAACACTGAGCGAAATGACACCATATCACTATGGTTATATCCTCCTAACGAAGTATAAATTGCTACTAAGCCCTAACTCACATTTGCTGACTAATTCAAGCCATCTGCCAGTGAGTCCAACAGATATTTTTACATTGTTTTGTTAATGAGAATTGATGGACCATTTCATTTCTTTCTTCCTCAGAACTTGAGGGTAAATACCAGCTTGAGAAGGGACCTTTTCAATTTTTTTTAAAATGATGCAGCCTTTCTTGAACTGCAACTTAGAAAATACCAATAGCTTTCTTCTTTTTTCTTTTTAAAGCTCAGAACCTCTGTGACTTAATGGGATGTCTTATAAAACTGATCTCCCATGAGTGTTTTGAAATGGTTTCACTACAGATAACATAGTAGAGAAATTCAACATGGTGCTACCTTTTTGTCACAAAATGTACTTTAAATTTCAGTCTGGTAAGAAGTGTCTAGAAACAGTTGCATTTCCCATTGTTTAGTAGGTTAGAATCGTTTCTTGTGCAACATTGAGTGTGTTTACATTCTTATGTGATGGGCTTCTCTGCTTATCTGTATCAGTTGGCATGAAATTCCCAAAGTACAGATTTTAGGTCCAATTTTCTCCAGATCACAGTATGAAATTGAATGTTCTAAATCTTTATTGCCTTTGATATGGTTTGGGAATAACCTTTACATTAGGCATAAAAAGTATAGCTGAGGTCAGCTATCTAGGGTTCTAAATCGTAACTTTATATTTAAAGAAAAAATATAGCTCAAGTATTCTCAAAGGTATTAGACAGGGCTGCTTGCTTATGGGGTACTGAGAAAGCACCCCCTTGACCTTTAATAATGTGTCATTCCTACTGTCTGTCCTTTGATAAATGCATTTGGACTTGTCAAAGGAGAATCATAGACTACAAGTAGATGCTGGGAAAACAAGGGAATTTATTTCCTGTTTGACAATTCTAATAAGATCCTGGAAGAAAGACATTTGAAAAATGTTAACTCAGGCTGAACCCAGTAAAAAGCAATCACCTAAAAACTCCCATAATTGATGTGGTGAGTGCTAAAGACTTAGTTACTTAAATAATTTATATATGATCAGGAAAATGGCATTCAGTCATCTGTAATTTCATATTCCTGTTGCTGACAGTAGATTAACAAATGCATGCTGAATATTTTGGAATTTCTTGGAAGCTTGCTGGCTTAGATTACCAATCTGTGTAGTTCTATGGGACGTTGGAGTTCCTCGGGTGACAGTTTGAGCCAATCTAAGCAAAGGCCCAATCTTGAGGTCCTTAAATGGATGAAAAAGTATTGAAGCAACGGAATCATAGAATATAAAGACCCACCATGATTCTGTATAATGAAAACACTGGTTGTATATGAGCCCCATTGGATTGGATGTTGCAGATAACCTTGAACATCAGGCCTACTGTTGAAGCTAGGAGAGTGTCATTTCATAACCATATGCCACAGAGCAAGTGGCACTGGGCACTGGCAAGTGCCAGGCCTCAAGGCAGAATTGTTAAGGTCAGCAGTCCTTTTTTCTAAAATTAAAAGTTTAGGTTATGCCACAGTCATCCTGGCAATTCGCTATTACTCCTGCATTTATTTTGCATTAATGATCTGAATCATTATCTGAGGTTCAGAGGTCAGTAGAAATTTCAACCTTAAAATATAAATTAAATTGGATTTAAATATATTAATTGAGGGCATTATCTTTGCATGAGCCTTGAGGCTATAGACTGTTTTTTTTTCCTTTACCGCTCCTAAGGAGTCTCTTTCTCGTCTTTTGTTGTAAACCACATCAGTGGTGGGGGAGCCAGCATCTTAGAGCCATCTTTACTCCTACTCATCCTTTTATATTTTTCACTCTGATATGACTCTTTTCTTCAGTCTCCCCCCGAAGTGAAGCCTCATTCTGCGCATCTTATTGCCCACATTCACCCTCACAATCATCCTTTAAGTTAATAGCATCCGTATGTTTACAGTTGAATAACCTAAAACCCATATTTCAGGTGGCTTAATGAGGTTACCAAGTCATTTGCAGCAAAGCAAGGAATACATTCCAAGAAATTCTGACTCCTAGTCCATTGGAAAAGAATCCCAATCCTAACTCTATTACTCACTATTTACATGGCAACGGAAATGTCATACGTCGGAGTCAAGGTTTTCTCATCTTTTTTTTTTTTTTTTAAATTAATTAATTAATTAATTTATTTATTTTTTGGGGGGGTACACCAGGTTCAATCATCCGTTTTTATACACATATCCCCATCTTCCCTCCCTTCTCTCATCTTTAAAATAAGGATAAGGATATCTCAGAACTTTGCAGGTGAATGACCGAATATGAGATAATACAAATAAACATAACAGGTCCTCAATAAAAAGCAGTTCTGTTTGTTCCAGTAGTTAGTGTCATTATGACCATATTATGTTGTGTCTTCTTTGTAGACCAAAATTATATGTTCTTTTTCCCCCTGACTTCCTCCAAGATTTTTAGAGCATTTATTTTAACCATTTGAAAAAGTCTTAGAGGCAAGAAGCTATTGCCTTCTCAAATTGGGACTACAAGTAATTATTTTTTCTAGAATAGCAGATTTAGGACTTCTCTGGTGATCCAGTAGTTAAGACTCTGGGCTTCCAATGTAGAGGGCATGGGTTCGATCCATGGTCAGGGAACTAAGATTCCACATGCTGTGTGGCGCAGCCAAAAAAAAGAATATGGCAGATAATTTATATAAATATGATTGCTATTGCATTTCTAGTATATTATGAGAAAACTATGTTTTAGATGATGGAACCTATGCACTTTAGTTTTGATTGGAAAAATTTACTCAATCTACATATCCAAATGAACTGACATGTTTTCACTTTGCTTCATGAACAAACTGCTTCATGAGCTAGGTATTGCCATTGGCAATACCCCAATATTCTCCTGTGAAATCCTTTGGTCTGTGTGAGCTTCAAATGCCTAGTGTACCTTAAAGTACTCAAATGAATGTTAAGTTTCAAAATGACCAATGAAGTGACTTCCTTATCCTAGAACCACTTTCTTCACTTGGCTTCCAGGACCCCAGATTCTCCAGTGACCAGTCACATCAGCCTGGTCTTTTTAGTCTCTTTTTCTTGCTCCTTCTCTTCTCTTGACCTCCTAATATTGATGCACCCTCAGGCTTAGTACTAGGACCTCTTCTCTTCTGTTCCCTTCTCTTTTCTTTTCCCTTCCCTCCTCTCCCATTCCTTTCCCTTTCTTTCTTTTTTCTTCTTACCTACACTGATTTCCTCAGTGAGCACATCACATGTCATTTTAAGAAATCCCAGGTATAGCCTGATGACTTGTAGATATGTATCTCTAGCTCAAAATATCCCTTAATTTCTGTATTTCTGTATTCAGCTGCCTACTTAAAATGTCCAGTAGACATCCCAATCTCATTGTATATAAACATGAGCTTTCAAGTTTCTAAACACACACACACAAAAGAAAGAAAGAAAGGAAGGAAGGATGGAAGGAAGGAAGGAAGGAAAGGGAAAAAAAAAGAAAAAAAACCCTGCTATATACTGTTCACCTCATCTCATTTAATGGCATCTCCACTCATGGTTGCTCCAGTTCACAATCCTCAGAATTATTCTTGAATCTTCTTTCTGCTTCATATCTCCATCAATTTAATAGGAAATCCATCTAGCTCTTCTTTGAAAACATATCCTAAAGCCAACTATTTCTCATTATCCCTACTGCTACTACCTTGTGCCCTCCCCTGGGTTATTACAGCAGCTCTGACTGGTCTCCCTACTTCTAACTTTGCCTCTTTATATACTTTTCTCAACATAAAAGCCAGAGTAATTTTGTTAAATCTCAAACCAATCAGCTCAAAACCATCTAATGGCTCTTCATTTCTCTCAGGTCAAAAGCTAAAGACCTACGATTCTATTACCTTTTAGACTTTGTCTTCTATTCCTCTTGCTGACTCTACTTCATCTTCAGTTGCCAGCGCTGGGCACACTGCCTGTCTCTGCATTCGCTGTGACTTTTGCTTGGATTATTTCTTCAGGTATCTCTCCTTCCTTTGAGGACTTTGTTCAAATGTTACCTTTTCCATGAGGCGTACACCGGCTGCTCTACGTAAAACGGACTCTCTGGGCTTCCAGTATGCCTCGATCTGCGTTTACCATAGTGTTGATCTTCTTCTACTGTGCAAATACTTTCCTAATATGTTGTGTTTATTATAGTTTATTTATATTCCCTCACTAATATGTGATCTCCACAAGGGCGATATTTCTCTCTTTTCACAGATGAATAAAATCCATATATAACTCTTGATTAAATGAAAGATTGCATGTGTTATATCCTTGTGCTCCCACATTCTTTTCCATTTCTGACTTCTGATAAGAATCAGTTGTGTTCGCTTGGGACAACATGTCTACAGAAAAATGTTGTTACCCACAGGCATACCCCTTAATTACACTATGTTCTGGTTCAATAATAATAAAGAGCTGATTGCCTTTCCAAGGTATCATCACTAAAATTGTGCTTTACAAGTCAAACTTAGTGCAAGTACCAAGAAACATAAGGATAATGTGTATCTTCTCTATTTTAAAAATGAAACTAGTTACAGAATCCTAAAAAGGATTGCTGAGAACTAATTCATTCCCTGAATTTATACTTAGAGAAGTCCAACTCATCCAAAAGTTGTAGTTTTCCCTATTAAATGGTAGGCCCTGTAATGGGCTTCGGAAGTACAAAAGTGAGTGTGACATTATTTTTTACCTTCAGTAAACTTCTAGTCTTGTAGGCAGGATATGTAAAGAAACAATAATTTCATTACAATGTGATTTCTACTTAAATGGGAGACACTTGAAGAAGCCCTGCTGGAGATTTAGTCTTGGAAAAGTCACTTGGGACAAACTGTGCTTCTTCATCTCATATTTCACTATAACAGGATGAAAGAGGAACCAGGCTTTGTAACAAAGGAAAAGGAGAGGCAGCCCACACCCTCTAGTACTTGCAAGGGTGTATCTTCATAGTCAATTTCTGGAGCAAAAACTCAGCATGTCTGTTTTCTTTAAGTGGAAAAGATTTTTTTCATTCAATTAACCATTTATCAATTGCACAGCCACTCTGTGATATATGGCGTATCTGTTAAATGTTGCAAATTGGTCTGATCTTATAATATTCTTCCTGATTTTATTAGTTCATTGCATTGTTTAGATAAAAGTATGACTGAAAATGCTATTTTGGGTTGTCAGAGTAGTACAAACTTGAGAGTTTAATCCAGCATTCAATTTGGTGAATGTGACTTCACTAATACTTTTAAATTATTTGCATAAAACAAAGATACTTAAAATAATTTTAGGGTTTTGATAAAGCTTTCTTACTAAAACTTATTGGAAAATATTGCGCAAGTTACACTTGTCTTTAATTCTCTTTCCCTGTCTCTCTCTCTCTTTTAGATAGAGAGTTAAAAAAGAAGAAACATTGCATGCCACACATCTTACATTTTGAGTGATGTGAAAACACCTGTTCCCTTTATTGTGTATCAGAAATAAATCCTAACCCTGTCTGAAAGGACTGTATACATGGGTTATAAGCTTTTCTCTTAGGTCTGCACAGTAAACTCAAACTAATAGTCGATCTTGTTGCCAAGGGGAATAGAAGGTGATAAAGCATAACTGGATGATGTAGGTGGTGAGGAGTCAGGAATTAAATAGTAATCACATGACCGGCAATGCGACTTGCTTCTCTCTCTGAAGAAAAAGGTGACTGAAATGCAGAGGAGTGCCCCAGGTCACCTCTGGTTTTATAGTCCTCACATTCACGTCCAAAAATGTAACAGGAATTCCTTCCTTCTGTTTCAGTTTTCCCGTTTTCCTCGGTCCCCTAGGAACTGGTTCTTGGCCTAGTAGTGGAATAGTTTCTATCCTCCAATACTGATTTTCCTTTCAATGTTCCTTCAGTTAATTTTTTTTTCTTTAAGCTTTGTACTTTATTTTTTATTTTATTCTTTATTTCTTTCCTTCTTTGGCTGCATTAGGTCTTCATTGCTGCACACAGCCCTTCTCTAGTTGAAGCGAGTGGGGGCTACTCTTCTTTGTGATGCGCAAGCTTCTCAGTGTGGTGGCTTCTCTTGTTGTGGAGCACCGGCTCTAGGCACGCTGGCTTCAGTAGTTGTGGCACCTGGGCTTAGTTGCTCTGTGGCATGTGGGATCTTCTCAGACCAGGGATCGAACCTGTGTCCCCTGCATTGGCAGGCGGATTCTTAACCGCTGTGCCACCAGGGAAGTTCCTCTTCAGTTAATTTCTTTAGGCTCTAATTCATGCCATTTTCCTAAGTCAGTAAAAAATAATTATTTGGGAAACATGATAGGTATAAGAATTAGGATAGGGACTTCCCTGGTGGCACAGAGGTTAAGAATCTGCCTACCAATGCAGGGACATGGGTTCAAGACCTGGTCCGGGAAGACCCCATATGCCACGGAGCAACTAAGCCCGTGTGCCACAACTACTAAGCCTGCACTCTAGAGCCTGCGAGCCATAACTACTGAGCCTGCATGCTGCAACTACTGAAGCCCAAGCACTGCAACAAGGAGTAGCGCCTGCTCGCCACAACTGGAGAAAACCTGTGCACAGCAACGAAGACCCAATGCAGCCATAAATACTAAATAAATAAATAAGTAAATTAATCAATTCATTTTTTAAAAAAAGAACTAGGTTAAGCCTCAATTTGGAGTTGAAATTAGGACACCAAGTTTTCCATGCAGATTTGCACAAGGCAGATGGGCGTAGGACTTGGCTCTGGGGCTCATGTAATAGAAGATTTTCATTGTGAGGCAGTGGGCATTGGAGACAAAGCCCAGCCACACAGCAAGAAGGCTCTGTGGCTGTGGGCAAATTTCTCCCTGAGCCTCATTTTTTATTTTGTAAAGTGGACAAAATCTTGAAGAACAATACTCATAACAAGCATTGGGCAAATACTCAACTCCCAATATGTGTTAGTTCCTGTGTTCCTTAAGGTCAAGGGAGGACTCAATTTAATGAATCAGTAAGTGGGTGTAGTTAAAAGTATGCCCCTCTCTAGATAAAGAGAAGGACAATGTAGTTTATTTTTCTTCTCATGTAATTCTGCTTTTGATTCTTACTTAAGATTTCTTAAGACTGAAAGCAGTTCATCCTAAGGGTTCCTCATTACCGTTATGAAATACATCAAACTCTCTCGTGGGAAGCAGTGTGGTATACTGGAAAATACACACACACACACACACACACCACACCCAGTGCTACAAGTCATGATACTTAGATTTTTTAACTTTAACTCTGTTATATACAAAGTGATTTAAGTTACCAAGTCACTTGATATGTCCATGCATCAGTTTATTTATTAAATAGGAATGACCCTATGTGCTTCACACAGTGATTGTGAGGATTAATATGTCATCAACACATGGTGGCTACTCATTTAAAAGCTAGTTTTGACTCCAGTCTCACTTTATGTGGAAAAATATCTTCTCTGCCTACTGGGCAGGGTTGATATGCAGATCATATTAGTTACATGTATGGAAGCATTTGGAAAAGAGTCTGCATCTAATGAATAAGAACAGTGTGATTGAGTACCATATCATTCAGTATCATTCAATATCATCATGCATCTAAACAATAAGAACAGCACGACTAACCATTTGTTCATAGTCTTTCAAAGGCAAAGGGGCCTTAATTCTCATGCTGTTTCTCAGCCTCCACACTGTATTTTTTTCTTAAACTACTTCCCATTCTCTGGTCATTTTTTTCACTCTTATGATTTCACAGGATGAGAACATTTAGCAGAAGCTTGAGAGAAAATAACCTTTCATTCTCAACTTTCGTGTCAAGAAGCCTTTAGGGCTTTACCAATCAAATTCTCTGGCCAAACTCTGGAGAAGATGCTGAAAGGGGGCTTTCCATCTCTATAGAGATTACCTAAATCAATAGGTCTGTGGAGTTGAGCTCCTATAGACACACAGTGGGATAAAGCTAGCAGTCAATCAAACTGGCTTTGGAAGCTTTCAAGTTCTGTTTCACACAAACATCCTGTCTAGAGAAATTCGTACTTAAATTTCCTGCATGTAACCCTTATGAAGATAAATTCATGCCTGAGAATTACTTTGCCAGATGGATATATTTATTTATATTTATGTTTATTTACAGTTTTTTTTTTCTTATATGTTGTTAACTTCTTGTTTGATCAGGGGAGGTTGATCATTACTTCCAGTTGGTAGGGACATTGCATAAAGATTAAAGTTATTTGAAGGTAATACAAATCAAACAAGGGAACCCAAGTGATTAAAAAAGAAATAGTGGCCGAGTTGTTCTCATTAATTTGATTAACTCTGGGTTAAGCAGGAAAATCTGCTGTTTTGACCCTCATTGATTAAGTATTTTTTAATGTGCATTTATAAATTTTCTTTCCATAGGAAGAATGGTGTAGTAATAGAAATTAAATCATCTCATTACGAAACTTGCACTGACACAGAATCATGATTCCAAACACTAATGCTCATCGTCCAGTGATTTACATATGTCAGATGTTGGAATGAGTATTTCCTTATGCTTGAGTATACTTTGGAATTTGCTTTTCTTTTGATATTTTCTGGAAATAAAATCTTGATACTAGTTTGTTTCCTTGAAAAGGAAGAGGGCAAGAGAGATTCACGTTCTCATTAATTGATTTAGATGTTCTGATTTGAACACTCTGGTTTGAATACAAATATTCAGATCACATTTTAATGTAAATATTTTATTATTGACTTTTCACTTATGGGCAAAGAAATACTAAGTTAACTCGAATTCTTATGTTAATGATTTAATTAAATAAAATCATCTTTCTCATTGGGTTGAAACTCATGACATTTTTACTCTTTAAATGTTTTTGATGTGTGAAATGGCAATTTATCTCCAAAAGAGAGCTGTGGTTTAGCTGTCTTATACTCTGTTTTTAAAATTTGTATTCTTTATAGTCTTGGTCTGTTTAGGCTATTATAACAAATGCTCTGAACTGAGTGGCTTACAAACAATAGAAATGTATTTCTCATAGTTCTGAAGGTTGTGATGTGCAAGATAATGGTGCCAACAGACTCAGTGTCTGGTGACAGCTCATTTCTTCATTGATGGCCACCTTCTCACTATAACCTTAGCTGGAGGAAGGGACTAGGGACCTCTGTGGGGTCTATTTTATAAGGGCACCAATCCCATTCATGAAGACCCTCCTTGTGAAATCATGATGGAAATCACATCATGATTTCCATGTGAATCATGATGCATCTACTCTCATAAGTTAATCAGCTCCCAAAGGCTCCACCTTCTAATACCATCACCTTCAGGTTTTGGATTTCAACATGTGAATTTTGAAGGAATACAAACATTCAGATCATTAGTGTTGATCATTAGTGGGAAGCTCAGTTAAGACATCAGTGTTATCAAGAAATAAAAGTCCCGAAACTGCACTAGAAACATTTTCTTCTTTCTGTTGCTCCCTGCTATTACCTCTGACCACTCCATGTGTATAATTCATAGCACCTCTATTCAATTTACCTGAAATTCAACTTCTTACCTTTTTCTCTAAACTACTAAACCTAGGGATTACACCAAAAATGAATCTCACCAGTTTCTCTATTTCCTCAAATTCAACCCTATTGATACTATCTTGGTTCAGGCTCCCAAGATGTCTCTTTTGGTCATTTGCAAGTTTTCCTAACTAGTTTCCTTGTCTCTACAATGATCTATTTAAAGCGGGAATCTCACTGTGTCACTCCTGGCTTAAACCTCCTCAATGGTTTCTCATTCCTAGAAAATAAGTCCAAGTTCCTTAATAGAGTATATCAGGTTCTCAATGATCTTGCCCTGCCTATCTATCTTTCACATCTTTCTTATCTGAAACTAGCTGAGAAAAACAAAACTGCTTAGAAGTTTCCATGTGAATCATGATGCATCTTGCCTGAATTTTTTTTTTTGCTAAAATTCTTGCTCTGGGAAAGTCTCCCTCTACCTTTATCCTTAGCCAGCTCCTGCTTAGATTTTAAGGTTGGGCTCACACTCCACTGTAGGAAGCTTTCCTTGGCGTATTTCCTCTGCTATTCACAGATGCTGGTGGCTGGGTTAGGTGCCCCTTTCTGTTCTCTAATAATGACACAGTCACTTCCATATAATTTCTAAACTGAATGTGATAGCTCACTAATTGTCCTTCGCTTTATGAGCTCTTTGAAATGATTTATTTATCTTTGCATCTCCAGCACCTGGCAGAGGAGTATCTGTACAGAGTAGATGCTGAGTAAATGTGTTGACTGAATGAAGATAATAATGTGAATATCCCTAGGATAACTTCAGATGTATTTGGATCACATTTATTCACTTACAGACATGTGCTCCAGTAAGAATTTCTGTGTGGGTTAGAACATGTGATTAGTAGCACCCACTTTCCTTAGGAATTTCAGATTCCTTGTTTTTCCCCAAACTAGAGGTGAGGCATGAGAATGCTAACGTTTACCCATATAGGCTTGAGAGTTTTACTTAGCTATAACATTACTTAGGGGTATTATAATAAATGTAGATTTTTTACATTTATAGCAAGTGGGATTATTAGGATTTACTGAGACGTAGGTAGAATTTGGTATAATCCTGACTCATTATTGAAAAGGTTATAATAACATCATAACAATAATAATCTGTTATAGTCTCTCTCTATCCTTGTCATCTAGGTCAATACCATGATCAATCCATAGGCATTTATGAGTTGTTTTTATGTGCCTAGGACAGTGCCAGGCGTTTGGGTGAGTAAAATTCCAGGATTAGGCTTGAGCGTGATCTCATGAATGAGTGGGTAAATCATTTTAAGGGTAGTAAATAGAGTGTGTTTAGAATTAATGTAAGACAAGATGTAAATTGAGATAAGGAGAATGGGCTATACCAAGGAATGTTTAAAAGACTTGGCAGATAATTAAAATGATGTGACACAACAATGAAAATTCTTATAATGAAATATAAGAAAATAGGAGAAGGATACAAAATTGTATGTAATGGATGGATAGATATGTGATAAACAAAAATATAGTAAAATGTTAATGGTAAAATGTAGTTATTGGCATGAGAGTGTTTACTGTAAAATTCTTTAACTTTTCTCTGTGTTTGAACCTTTCATAGTAAAATATCTGAAAATTTGCATGCACATGATAATTTCAGCTATATGCTAAGCACAGGTGAAAGAAAATCTGGAAGGAAATTGCACGAAAGGGTATTTGTGCTAATTAAAATATTAGACATTTTTTTTTCTTGGTTTTTATAATTTAAGAACATTTATAAGTAAAGGCAAAAAGGTTTTAACTGAATTTGGTTCAGAAATAAGAAATTCTTGTTCAAAATATAGGAGAGTGAAAACTTGGACATTTACTACCTGCATGATCTTGGATGAATACTTAGTCTTAAATTCTCTAAACCTCAATTTCCTATTTAGTAAACTGTGAATAAATATGTTACCAACTTCTTGAGGCTGTCATGAGGATTGAATGTTTTACAGGTTAGGGCCTAGTACCTGGTAAATATTGGCTATTATTGTTAAGAAACGGACATTTTAGGAAATAATTATTATAGAGACAGCTCCTCTCCACCCCTAATATTGTGCTTGTTTAGTAGGTGATGCACTCTTTAATCCTTAAAACCAGATGTTCTTTTTTTTTAGTGAACTGTATTTTTTACTTAAAGCTTGTTAAGTATTTTGAAGAGCTTGGGAAAGAGACTCCAAAGCAGCATCAGAAGTAATGGTAGAGGGATAGCAGCCCTTGGAGGAAGTCAGAAGTAGCATTAAGTTTTCCACCAAGCACCCTTTGATCCTGCTGGTTTAGAAAACAAAACAGATGTTCCTTGCTGTTTGCCTATTACCACTCCCTGGGGAAAGAACCTGATTAGGAATGAGACACTGTATAGAAAAGCAAAGCACAGAAAACGAGGCATCTCTTGAGGTTCAGTGGCAGGTTTTTGTGCTGTCATTGATTTCTTCACCTTGAGTGATGGCTTGAGTCTGTGTAAATTCAGCACAGAGCTCTCCATGCAGTTGTTTATAGCTCCAATGTACAGACTTTTCATTACAGAAGGCTCATTTTCTCTTTCTGGGCCATGTTTACACTGAGATGATAAATAGCTCCACCGGGATTGGAGGGAGTTCTAAGATTATAAATTGTGGTTTTTAAGTGCATAGCCTATCTTTTCCTGAGCCCAGAGGAAAGGATATGGATGATTCCTTTGATTAATTTACTCCTTTTTAATAAACATGCAAAATACAATCATGGGCTATCTTTTGTGGATTATTTTACAAGTATTCCCTGGCTATGAAATCCTGAACCAGATATATCCCAATTGCAGAAATTGCCAGACTCTGCCAGGGGCAGGGATTTGCCTCAGAGTCCTCATTTGGCTGTTGGGAGCTAGAAAGCCAAGGGCTATCTTCCAGGATGAGAAAATGAGGAAGGGGCAGATACACCTACACGTGTTGTAGTGCTCAGTTCCATTCCTGGCACAGATCCGACTCCTGCTGGAGGTCGTATGCTTGTCAGATTGGACTGCCACCTAAAGAATTACACCTATCTCAGTTTTACCTAACTTGAGAGTATATAGTTGGGTTTGTGATATTAACAGTGTCAGAAAACTCCCTAGCCAATAGATCTGGTGTAATCTTTCTCAATCATTTTCTGATTTTATGGCTTTCCTTAAAGACAAATATGCTGCTTCCTCCGTCTCTGTATACCTGAAGATTAGTGATTGACTTGTGACGAATATTACATAAAGGTGCACTGTGTGAATGAATGAATAAATGAATGAATGAAGGGATTAATAAATGTTTCAATTATTACATCGACATATTCTAGAAATACAGGCTGTACTGATAATTCAACCATCATTATTTTACATAAAAATGCTTTTGGAGTACTGAACTTAAAAGTAGTCTTTTTGTAATCCATTTATAAGTAGATTTACCTAAATATTTTTGGAAATAACAGATTTCCAATTATGAATGCAATATATGCCTATTACCAAACAAAGATCATGTTAAATATCTTTAAAATGACAATTACATGTTATTCCTGTACCTACAAATGACTGCAGTTAACATTTTGGGATACTTCTATATTTCTGTACTTTATATACACACATATACATTTTAAATGACATATTTTCTAAGTAATGAATGTGCCATGATTCATTTTAACCAGTCCCTTATTGATGAACACTTAACTTGTTTCTACTTTTTTGCTGTCTTTTATAATGAAAAGTAAGTATGATTTTAGTCAAATTTCTGCGTATATCAAGGATATATTCACTAAAGCAGAATTTCTATGTACTTTTTTCTTCTAAAAAAGAATGTTTCTCTTACTTTTGAATCTGATTATTTTGAAATATCTAATTCACTTATGCTGACTATCTTAATACCAGCATTAAAAATTTAAAATTCAGTTGTTATGTACATAAAATTTAGCAATGCGAACATCCTAGAAGGAGCATTTCTATTATCTTTGAGATGGACACTGTATTTACCCACATGGTTCCTGCTATCACATAATTGCAGCTTTTAGAGTTTGGTATGTATGAAAAGTCTGAGCTCTAACATTCAAAATGTATGTTTCAGTACTCTAGATGACATTTATACTGTCTTTCAGGTTTTGAAAATTGCCGTAAAGCAGTAGCTATTTGTAAATAGTCACAGAACTCTGTTGCTGTTCAAAATTTGACAGAAGTGGACTAGGAGACTAATTGTTCATACATATGTCTGTGTATGTATATGAATGTGTGAAGGCATAGAAAATAGCAAGATAAGTATAATAGACTGAATCTTGGGATTCATTGTTCAGTGTGTGTGAGAGAGAGACAGAGAAGAAAGCAGGGAAGGTGGGAGAAGGGAAAGAACATGAACGTGGATAAAGAGGAAATTTAATTCCTTGTCTCTTGAGGCATTTTTGCCTCCCTTGGTTCTCCTTCCAAATGTCTCTTCTTCCCTTTTATTTTGTTCACATCTTTTACTCTTAAATTTACTCTGTTCTCATCTGTCTGCAGTTTTTGGGTTATTCTAATGGCGTGTTAAGGGACATGGCGATTCCTGGAGGTCTGTATATCTATCAGGTCAGATCTACGTGGTATTTTTAAAAGCATTCTCTTCACACAGGAGGGGCTGTAGGCATTCTGTAAGGCATCTGCACCTCTGTCTCCAGTGCTTCAGGAGATCTTTCCCAGTTCCCCCTGCTGCCCTTTCAAACCTACTTTGCTGTCATTGTACTGCCTTTGCTCCCCTTGTCTGAACTCATTTGTTGTCTTCTTGCCTAGATCTTTTGGGTAGATGCTTTGTTCATTATTACAGTTTGGTTCTTTATTGCAGGGTCACCACTAAACATAATCTTGAGATTTTCCTCAGCTCTACATCATACCATCACAATGCTTAGACACACCTATAGTTCTCAGGACCCAACCATATTAAATGCAGAGGGTTCAAACAGATTACATGATGTGATCCTTAATGTTTGGTCATTTTTTTTTTTTTACTACTATGATTGCATTGTGTCAAAAATAATTAGCAGTGGAGTGGCATTTTTTTTGACTGCATTGGTTCTTCGTTGATGCACGTGGGCTTTCTCCAGTTGCAGCGAGCGAGTGGGGGCTTCTCTTCATTGCGGTGCACAGGCACGCACTCTAAGCGTGCGGGCTTCAGTAGTTGTGGCACGTGGGCTCTAGAGTGCAGGCTCAGTAGTTGTGGTGCATGGGCTTACTTGCTCCGCAGCATGTGGGATCTTCCTGAACCAGGGATCAAATCATGTCTCCTGCATTGGCAGGTGGCTTCGTAACCACTGTGCCACCGGGGAAGTCCGTGGAGTGGCATCTTTAAGAATTTAGACATTGGAATGAGACAAACTTAGATTTGATTACCAGATCTGCCATATAAAAGAAGTGTGGCTTTGAGAAAGTTTATGTAACTCTGAGTTTGAGTTTTTCCATTGATAAAATGGATGTGATAGTAGCACCAGCCTCATAGGCTTATTACAGATATTAAGTTGCTATCAGTAAAGAACTTAGTGCATTGCTTAGAACAAAACAGGTGCTTAATAAGTGATCAGTAGCATCTTTATTTCTATTAAAACTGGTGAAATTTGTATCCTAGTAGTGAATGGAAATTTTAGGGAAAGTGATTTGTGAATGCATTTTCCACTAAATGTTAAAATCTTTTGGTAAATTTTATTTTCCCAGATTCACGTCTTTTATAGTGATTTTGTGTTTTTTCACATAAAGTGATGTAACCAATCAAAACACCAAAAGCATGAAGAAATATTTCACATCCTGAACATGGAAGCTGCTGTACTTGTGTAAACTCAGAGTTTATATTCTACAGATTAGGGTTATTGGGAGATTGATAAGCGTGGACTTTATTCTTGCCACCTGGAATTGGGAAGCCTCACCTGTAGAAGGCAGACAACAGTCAAATAGGAATCATAAAGTTTGGGAGAATCTAGGGCATGCTGCGCTAAAAGGAAGAACGTATCCATAAACTCAAACATTAATGTCTTCTTCAGGCACGGCATTTTCTTTCTGGTTCTCCTCCAAGGTAAAGCTTTCTAATCCTGCCAGATCTCACTTGCATCCGTGTGTATGTTGCAGTTTGGCATTGCACTGCCTGGATGGCGGGTAGCTAATTACTATGATCCTCCTTTTCTTTCCTGATCTTTCCAAGAGAAAATTTCCCCTTGTGCTCGTTGACCTAGAAATGAAGTGGTGATATGTAAAGAGTACCTCCCAGGGAATGCTTCCCACACACAGTGTCTTAATATGATGCTTACTACATCCAGAATCTGAGTCATATAGGCCATTCTCCATGGCCTTCAACCACCCGGTCCTGAATATGCTTACTCCAAATGCCTGAAATACCGAGGCAGCTAGAGCTATTTTAAGGCACAATCCCATTTGGTCCTACAGTATTAAACAGATCCTCTGCTTGGAGTTACAGAATCCTGGAGTCATAAGCGGTGTGAGGGAGCACCAACTTCAGCATTTCCTGAACTGTGTTCCAAAGTAATGCTATCACCCCAAGAAATGGCAGTGTGAAAAAAAGAGAATACTCTGTGCTGAAACAAGTTAAACAATATTTAAAGTTTTCATTGTTGGATCCTCATAACCCTTACTATGTTAAGGGGACTCTGAATCAAAAAAAAAAAAAAAAAAAGAGATACAGGGACTATATAGCATTTTCCAAATTTCACTATGTGACTTGCTTTCACATCTTCTGGTGCACAGGAGTTATTCAGAATAGTTTGGGAAATAGCACTGTGGTTCCATGACTTTACAGGTAAAAAAACAGTGCCACTGTCAAGACAAAAGCCTATCACTTTAATAAAAATCAGGGTCCAGTTTGAAAGTATTAAAAACTCACCAGAATAGGCAGGAGCGCATAGAGAGCTTCCCTTGCTGTTCAGCATCCTAACAGCTGACACTGGTGGACATTTCATGTCCCAGTGCATTTTCTCCCATCTTCACCCAGAGTTACATATAGCCTCATACAGCCTGAGGTGTCCCTGGAGGTACTGGATGCCAAGTCACCTTTTGTTTCCATAATGGAGAACAGCAGTTCAGAACTCCCGTACTCTTGTCATGGACTGATTTGAGACCTAATCGTATTCACCACTCCCACCTGCTCACCTCATGCAGCATGAACACTAATAGTGACATACTCATGATGACACACTGATGGTGACATTGGGTCATTTCATCTTTTAATCTCCGCTTGAATTATTCACTTATAATGAATATAGCATTGTATCTTTCCTTATATTTCACAAAAATAGTGTGAACATTTAGGAATTAGTTCTTTTTGATTTTGCATTTAAATGCCAAATGGATCTTTACAGTGTGTTTAAGAATCTGAACATGAGAAATGTATGGTAGGGAAGACCAGTGGTAGTTCAGCTTAGGAAGAATTAATGCTTTCCTCATCTCAAATTCAAGAGGTCATGTGTTTTTATGGTTAGAGGGAAAAATTATATATTGAAGTCTCTTTCTGTTTATATAAGCTGAGTTGCTCCAGGCCTTACCCGCTTGAGTGTATAAGTGGCAAAGTAAAAGCAATGACAATCTATCTTAATCCCTGGGACCCTCTCCTCCATACTGCAGATGCAAAGCACTGTCCTCATCCAATGCAGGGCATCCCTCATTACTTCCATCAACAGTTAGTGTGGCTTCCAGGAGAAGGGAAGGGAAACCCTCCATACTACACACACTAGCACACGCCCACATATATTGCAGTTCTAGGGCTCACTGCATGTCTAAAATGTGACATGTAATTTAACCTCAGCTTTAATTCTCCATCCATAAAGTGGATCTAATATACTCCCATTTCAGAAAGTTTATGAATAGTAAATGGAATATATTCAAATATAGTAACACATTGTAAGAACCCAATGTATGTTATCACTCTTTTTATAAATATAAATACTTGTGATGACCATATCTGTTTCATGGGATTTTTTGGAGATTAAATGATAAATGAAAAACATCTCAAGGAATATTATATTCTTTCATCTTCCCACCTCCAACCCAAAAATAAAATAGATGTTCTATAACAGAGTCTGGTCAGGAAAACAGAAGCTACACCTGTTGTTTTAACACAGATAATGTAATATAAAAGAGAGGTTTCCTACCTGCTGGGGAACTGGAAGAGGAAGGAGGGGACCCTGGGGTCCTGTAGTGATAGTGGCTGTAGGAAGCAGCTCCACCCTTAGGGCTTGGGGAATTAAAGGAAAAACTGAGGTTACTAGGAGCTTAGAAGAGGGACCTTGTGGTGCTGAGGTCCATATTTCTTGGAGGTGGTGCAGTGCAACCAGGGATGGTATCTGAGGAGCTCAGTGGACAGGCCTTAGGGCGCACAAACTCAAGACCTCTCAGGAGGGAATGCCAGCAGCCCAGTGCTGGCACCTCTGAGAGGACAGAATGAGCCAGTTCTGGAAGGCCTTGAAAAATCTGTGGACAGAAACTGCTTTTTGCTAACAGAGTAGAGAACGATTGCTAAGGCAATGCTGGAAGCAAATGAACGTGAGGTACTAAATCCCTTTTGCCCTTTCTCTTGCCCCCTAGGCTCTCTCTGGTGCCTAACAGGAAGTCAGTTGGCAAAAGAGGGATGTGGTGTGCAGAGACCCAGCCCTGAAATCTCAGTGCAGACTACAGGAGCTGATTTGGGGACTGTGAGACAATAGCTTAAAAACTGACAACATTCTTACCTGCCCCCTATTGAGAGGGAAATTAGAGCAGCCTTCTTTGTTCAAATTGTGTGAAGTGAATCTGTCAAGAGGACTTGAGATGTCAATATTATTTGATGGACCCAGTAGACTCATTTTCATGTCTAGTTTTTGGGAAAAGAGACTCGCTTGTTCTATCTAGTACAATCGTAATTACTATTTTTGCAGAAATAGAAATCTGGGAAGCCACCAGGAGAGTGGAGCAATACAATTTGTTCTAAAGTGACTAATTTAAAATCGATCACTATGACATGCCTCCTTAAGCTTGAGATGTTTCACACAATCAGGTTTTCAGTATTTTCGTTAGTGTGATTTGCATAACCAAGATTTTATTTAATTTTTTGTAGAGGGTTCTATTGTAATGAAACCAACATAGCTATTAAAAGGATAGACCTGGGCTGATGAATAAATGTGGTTTCACTGTATTTTATGTGATTGCACTGTAATTTCTTGCCGTAAATTTGACTTCTAACGTATGTGTGTCCGTGCACGTGTGTGTGTACGTGTGTGAGAGAGAGGAGTGAAAGAGAGAGAAAGGTGTATAAGAATAGGGACCATTAAAATTGCCCAATTTTTTTTGACACAGCATAATACCTTGTAAATTTATGAATGAAATTTCTGTTTGCAAAATGTCAGGTTAGAATATATATAGGTGTGTATATATATATACACACACACACATACACAGAAATATATATGTGTATACCTAAAGTTATATGTTTTTCATAATAATTAAAGTGATTAAGGGCAATGAATAAATATGTTTCAATGTAATATGATGGTTTTATTTTGTGCTTTCATCTTTTACCTTTTTTTATTTGGCCTTACTGTGTGGTTTGCGGGATCTTAGTTTCCCCACCAGGGATTGAACCTGTGCCCTTGGCAGTGAAAGCGTGGAGTCCTAACCACTGGAACGCCAGGGAATTCCCTGCATTCATCTTTTAGAAGGAAATGCATGAGCATCTTAAAAAAAAAAAACTATAACATTCAAATTATTTTTTTCCTTGCTATAACTTGATTGCTCTCATAGTATCTCTTACCATTTATATGCTATTGCTGATATTTAGACCATTTATTTTGAAACAGATTGAGTAAAAATACTCAGTTTGATGTGAAAGTTGTTTTATATCCCAATTATTATTTTCTAATATCTATTTAAGAATACCCATTGGCTTACAAAAAGAAATAGAATGAAATTCATTATCCAAAAATGCAAGCAATATTGTCATCAGGGATGGATACATCAGATGGGATTGTGACTCTGTAGTCTAGAAATATATATGTGATTTTTTTTCAGAATTAGACCAAAAGCAGCCAGATGGAAAATGACATGAGGAATTTGAGATGAGCACTATTGGAAGGATCTAAGTTTTATTTTTTTACCATGTTCCCAAGAGTTTTTGTTTCATTTCATTTAGAGAATCCATTGGAGAATGTTTCAAGATGTAGAACCCTTATATGTGAAGTATCCCAAATGAAGTTGGAGCATCCACATTGAAATTGCTTCATGTTGTGTGGTAAGATGAAATGATTCTTAATATATTGGATTGACCTTTGGAGAATGTGATGAGAAATGTTTGTGTGTGTGTGTGTTTGTGTAATAAAAGTTATGAAGGTTTGTACATAAGTTTGGGTTTCAAAAACAACTCTTTTTTATTATCTTGCCATGATTATTTTTTGGTTTCTTAAGAGGAGTGGGGCACAATAGGGAACTCAGATTTGCTATTGTTAATTTCCTATTGTGTGTATGTACATTATTTATATTAGTAAGTCAACACAACAGCCAAGGAGGTAGGTATTATTCTCACAGTGTAGATGTGGAAAATGGAAGTTCAGAGAAATTAAAACCTTGTCCAGATGATGCAGTTGGTTAATGACCCAAGAGTGATTTGACTCTGTGATCTACTCTTTCTGCTGCCATGTTGCCTCTAGCATTTGTGATGGTGAGGAGCCAAAGGATTAACATAGGCGGAAGGTGAGACCTTCGAGTTTAAACTGTTATTTAGAAAGGAGTCATAATTGCTTTCCCTCAAATAGAAAACCAAAGTGAAGAAATTTCTTTTATATTTTTACTACTCTTGAAAAGAGAGATTTCTGTAAGTCATTGACTAGTTACACAGATAATGGTGTTTCAAAGAAATTGAAAGTTATAGAAGAACTGACATGGAAAATGTGTGCTATAATTTTCCCATTCACCTTTGCTATATAATGAAAATCTGCTGTAGGCTTCCTCTGTACAAATACACTGTCATGGCCAACAATATACATTAATGGAACTGGTACCAATTCTTCCTCTATGGATAACTGGCATATGACTCAAGTAATTTCAATCTCTTCCCTTTTCTGTTGCTTATACTGTGAGGTTGTTGCAAGATTCCATTGAAATAAAAGGTAACATATGGAAAGCATGGGTAATTCTGCCTGGCATATTAAATAGAAGCCTTATCAAAGACCTTATGATGTAAAAGCTATCAAAAACAAGCCATTATTTTGTCGTAGTTATATCCATAAAGATTTGTAATTAAAGAAATATTTAATGTGTGAAAGATTCTCTCTAACATTGCTTAAAATTAGGCTCAGATGTATTATATTTATATAGAATTGTTTGAGGCAGTCACAGATGGCTGATTGAAACCTTTAGAATTAATGCGCTTTAGGTGCATTAATTTATAAATGGCCATACACAGACTCTTTTGTTCTAGAATTCAGCAGTACCCATTGGATTTACTTGATCTAGCTTTCTTATCTGAACATTTCCTAACAAATTTTCCCTAGTAATTGCAAACTAGATGCCCACTGTGAGTCAGATTTGCTTGGGCTATTCAACAGTGATACCTTGGCAATCTATAAGCTTTTTCTTGTGGACTTCATGCTTTCAGAACCTTGCTTCTATGTTGGTAATAATCAGCAACATTTCCATAGGTACAGATACCGCGCTTGCAGTTGAAGACTACATTTTCACTTTGTATATCGCGAAATGGAAAAATAAAAACAAACAACTTTCAATGAGAGATTCTGAGAAGAAGGCTTCAGTCATCCCTGAGTTCCAATGTGTGTTTTCCCTTTTTTTATAGTAGAGTAAGAGCCTATAAAATTAATGAATTCAATGAAGGTCTTAGACTAGAGCCTCCAACATAAACAGACAAAGGCTCCCCCAGAGCACCATGGGAAGGGAATCTAGGCCATTCTTTACTTAAGATATTTTCAATTAGTTTACATTCTGAGAACACCTGCAAAATTGTCCATGTACCTCCTATGCTGTATTACTTTTCAATTCAAGAGTTTTGCATTTGAACAGAGGCTCTTAAAGAAACAATCCCAAGTTCCCACTTTACATCCAGCTTTGGGCTGAGTTAAAAAGTTATTCTTTCTTAGGGATATGTCTTTGTTTAGGCCCTCAATTCTTTTTGCTTCTTCTCTGTAGTAACCATATATTTGCTTCATGTCTCGCTGACCTTAAGATAGTGATCAAGTTACTTAACCTCTTTTAATCTCAGTATTATTCATCATTATATGAGGATCATCAGAGTTATAGTGCAGATGCTTTCAGGTTTACAAAGAAGATGTGTAAATCAGCTACTGCTTAGGACAGTGCTGATGACTTTAAATGGCAGCTTTATATCTAGATATGCTTGTACGTTGGACAACATGTGACTCTCCCAAATATTCATCAGAAATTCCTTGGAATCTTCCAAAAAAGAACAAAATTGGTTTAAAAAGATTGGGTTAACTCATGAAAGCAGACGGGGAATAAGAGGAAGCCTCAGCTTATACATTCATAACCAGGAAAATAAACATTTTATTCACAAATTATCAAGCCACGGAAAACAGTTACCTTAGGTTTGTTCATATTACCTCAATGAGAATGTGCCTTTTCACGATAGTTTTCAAGTTTTAAAATGTTTACAAGAACATATAAGAAGTTGATAGAACAAAAAAAACCCAAATGCCCCAGTTAATAACAGCAGGAGTTCTAAGTTGGCTAATGTTTACTGAAAGCCTTCTAATAACCAGTTACTTTAAGATGTGTTAGTTTATCAAATCTTAATTCTAGTCCTTCTCAATAGTTAATATCCCCATTCTACAGATTAATAAAAATAGATGTATTAAAGTTACTGGCTCATCAAATTATGAAGTTAGGAAATGATAGGGCCAGAACTCAATCTTGGCACCACGTCGGTGTGCAACTGCTATATCTGCTTCCTGATCCTAGGATAATTCAATTTTCCAGTCATGAAAGGCTTTGTTTTATGGCAGCCGGCAGCATAAGCACATATGGGGACAGTCAGCCTGCATTTGTTTTGTTTAAGCTCCTGAACACTTAATTCACCGTCATCTGTTGGTGAGTTGGACGTCAAAAGGCATCAGTAGAGCAAGCCTATTTCATCTGCTTTGTAAAACTACTCAGAAAGAAATTTTCTGAAAAAGAAAAAAAAAGTTTCAAGTATTTTCTGCAGACTCTTGTTGTTTTTTAACCCGTGTACTTGTTGATTTTCAACAGTCCTGCCAGTCTCCTTTTTATCTAGGTTTGTCTAGGTGTCTGAGTTCTCCAATGGGATATGACCTTCAATAATGCGTGCCATGTCCAGGTCATGTCCTTAAAGGGTGTGTGTGCTTGGTCTCTTCCGTCTTCCTCTGGTAGCTTGGAAAATGAACGTGGGATGGGATGTCCTGGTGCGCCGTCTTATATCATGCAGACAAAGGCAATTGTCTGAAGATACAACAACATAGGAGCCTGGCCTCCTTGCTTCATATATAGAGCAAAACAGTCCAGGATGGCTTCTCTGCTAAATGGTGTATGAAAGATAAATAAGCTTGGTTTGCCATTGCCGTTAAGCTATTCTACATGGTGGAAGATATACCGTAATGAATGAATGCATTTTTCAATAAATGTGTTAGCCATGAATGCCTGGCGTACTATGACTCCTTTGGGAAGTCCATCTTAGCCTGAAAAGAAGCTCGGGTCCCTTAAATAAAGAACACTGTGGTGGTTTCCTAGATATTGTTTTGAAGCATCTCACCTTCCCCTCTTACTCCTTATACTATTTTCCTGACCATCTTCCTCCAGCTCTGTTTTCCTTTCAGCCTGTCCCCTTCCAGAGAAATATATAAATTTATTATTATTTTCAACTCTCTTTGCTACTGCATTTATCTTTTATGCATTTACAGTGTGAAGGAGACAAATTTGAGACAACAGGAATAATGAACCCTGAGATGAACTTCAGAGTCCTACGCCGACTTAAAGACATTCAAAGTGAACTTAAAATACAAACACACATGCACACACCAGGCTATCCAAATAAAACTGTCTACACATTATATTAAGTAGACTTCTTACACTTCTGATACCTAGATAAGAATGTGCAGATCTACACAATCTGTAAGACTTTCTTCATTGTTCCTTGCCTCACCTGGTCTATTTGCATTTAGGACAAAACTAAATTTTATTTTTGCACATTTAGTATGTCTCCTTGGATCTTTATTTCAGAGAAGGTTGAAAATCTATAGTTATTTTCATCATAGTCAGAGAATGCCTTGGTGTCTTATGGACACAGTGTTCTCCTAGCTTCAGAATCTAATCTTGAGTCACTCTTTAACTGCAATTCTGGTACACAGAACACTCCCTACCAAATGACTTGTTGCACGATTATATTGGCACTCAGTCCTAGACTGAGATCCCTTGGCTCCTTATCTTGCCTTTTAATACTACAGTCTGTTCACCTTCTGACTAGCAGAGTGCATGCTTGGTGTGTGCCTTAAAATATCTCGTGGTTGGTTGGCTGCTGCAAGGCAGTATTTTATCATTCTCTCTGTCACTCCCTTGATGGCTTCTTCTACCTCTGAGGATACTTGGTGGCAACTTCAACTCAATGGTCTACACACAATATCTCATTTAATTCCCCAAAACCACTGAAATAAGTATAATGACCACACCTTAGTCATTGACTTAGCATTTATTTGTACCAGACATTGTTTTAAGCAATCAGAAGGAAGGTATCAATTAAGCTTTGCAGTTGCTCACTCTCTAACAGGGAAGATAAATAAGTTTAAAAAAAATCAACCTTTAAGTATGATAGTATAAAACTTAAGTCTCATAGGCAGGGAGAAAACTGCTCAGTATTACTGGAGGGGGGAAGAGGGGCTAATATCAGGGAATGATTGATGGAGATTCTACTTCAGTCAAATGCAGAAACATGAGGAGACAGATTTGGGCAGATTAAATGACTTTTTCATAATGTCACAGCTAGCTAATGGCAGAGGATGGACAGGGATTCATACCCAGGTGGTTCTGATGTCAGAGTCCATGCAGTCAGCAGTCCTTGCTGCAGGGTTCTTTGGTTCTTAGCCATTGCTGTAATTAAATGCTATTCGCAAGTTGGTACCTCTTGTTGCCGACCGCCATCACTTATTCCACTTGCTTCTTATTTAGAGTTACAACTTGGTAGTGAAGATGATATACACATTCAGATATTTTTCAAGGAAATAACTTCTAAATCTTCAGTTTCCATAAGTACCCTTTCCTAAAAGTGGTCCAATTGAGATTCCACTTATGATCTACCAGTTCTACTTTTCCGCCTCCCCTTTCACAGTTGCTCCTCTTTCCCTTTCCAGCACAAAGGCATGCTTCTCACTCCTGTCTTTACTTCTAATGGTATGCTCAAAGAAGAAATGAAGGGGGAGCACCTTATTTCTTTCAGATGACAAACTTCAGGCAATGCTACTGTCTTAATCTACCTGTTGTCTGCCACTTAACCAGTCTTCTAGTCATCTATCCCGACCTGAATTGTCTTTTAGATTCCGTTCTATAAGATGGAAGCTTCAAGTATCTATACACTCAAGGTCTTAACGAACATAAGTTTATAGTGTGTATCAATTATATAATAAGCCAGAAATTATATGCTTTGTAAATATACAAACGTATTCAAATTTGTGTTTGATGTCAACTTTA
Source organism: Hippopotamus amphibius kiboko (assembly GCF_030028045.1). NCBI lineage: Eukaryota > Metazoa > Chordata > Mammalia > Artiodactyla > Hippopotamidae > Hippopotamus > Hippopotamus amphibius. Next base: position 75,810,813 of record NC_080187.1, read on the forward strand.
ATGAGAAGTGAAAGTATGTAGTACATGTGTGTGTGTGCGCGTGTGTGTATGCATGTTTCAAAAATATTTCAAAGAAAATACGTTTAAAGACCTCCTCCCAAGTGTTGTTTCTGTGGGAAGCTGCTGAGAGTGGGTAGGAGGACACATATTCCCAGGTCTCCATCATTTTCCAGGCTTCCTACCTCCAGGCATTTTCAGGCTTATTCTCGAGGTTGTTGGATATTTGCCTTTTGGATAATGCAGACATTAGTGGTTAACCCTTTGAAGATAAATATCACCCAAGTATTTTGCAATGTTGTTATTCTCTAGTTGATTTTACTGCCATTTTTATCATTGATGAAATTAATAAATAATATATAGGCCACTAATTTTATCTGAGTTCAGAAATTTTGATGCTTATAATAGGTTTCAGGACTTATGTATTAGATGAATGAATAAATGAGTGAAAGGTTTATGCTAATGTAGGGCACAAAATGATAAGAGTTAGCTATTTCTTGAAAATATGAGAGACTTATACTGTTATATTTATATGTGTTTGTCTAATTTTGAAGATTTATTTTCTGATTTAGGGAGCTTACTTTATTCTCTCTGGGTTTATCACACAATATTAGATAATTTAATTGCACAGTATCATTACCATGTGAGTGCCAAGGAGGCATTTGTAGTGTTGTCCTTATCTGTTGCTCCAAGCTATATCACACAGTCATTGAGAATAAGAGGAAAGTGTATTTCTTCTCAATTTTGAAGAATGACAGTAAGATTGTGACTCAGCATAATTAAATCTGCGTATCTAGATACTAATAAATGCCCTGCTGTCCTAGAATTCAAAAGACGTGTCAGGCCTTGTCTGGCACTGGTCACAATCTCTAAACTTTTTTGTAGCTTTTGCCGCTAATGACTAGCTTGAGAACTTTCAAGAGACTTTTCCCACTTTATATCCATACTAAACTCCATTACTGAATCAGCTTATTTTCCTTCAGCTTTACTTTTTCCTTTCTTTTTTCACTGTCTTTTTTCTCTCTCTGTCTCTCTTTTTTTGTTTGTTTGTTTGTTTTGTGTGTGTGCGCACGTGAGGGGGAAGTGGTGGTAATTTGGGTGAAGAGGTAAATATGAGTGTTCCTTTTTAAGAGGCATTAGTCAGTGTTCTTTTCACGGGCATTTAAAGCAGAAAGAGCGTAAATAAAATTAATTGCATAACTCTGTAGACACCTGTCAAAATCTTGACATGTTCAGTTCCTGTAATTGGCATTGTATATTCAGAGTAAGTTTTGCAAACAGCAGGAGCACAGGCTGCCTGAGAGCTGCCTGTTAAGAAGGGGCAATCTGCAGTAATGGAAGGTCTGTGGCAATCCTTCATAGTTATATCAGCCACTAGCCAGAGTCTCACAAAACCTCCCTCCCCATTCTGATTTCTTACACATATGCACATACAAAGTTTTAAAGCTTATTTTATGATTTCATTAGCCATTGCGGTCTTGTTGAATGTCTTGACATATAACCGGAGTAAAGCCGCTGTGTTAGTTAAGCTGATACTAGCTTCAATAACAAACAAATCCCAAGATGTCTAATAGCTTGAGCAGAATAGAATTTTATTTTAGTCATTCAAAGTCAAAAGAGGTAGCTGGTACCTGGTCAACTCTGATTCGAGCAGAGATTCGAGAGTCTGGGCTCCTTCCATCTCATGGCTGAGTATCTTCAAAATGTGACTTCCAAGACCACCCTGTTTAGTTTCATTTAGCTGGTAGAAGGGAAAAAGGCATAAGGAAAATGTGTGGGGGTTTTGTGGGCCTGGCACAGAAGTGGTGTTTCACACTTTCACTAAACTTCCATTGGCTAGAACTCTCCAGTGAATGGAGGCTGGGATATAGAGCCTACCTGTCTGTCCAGGAGGGAAGAAACATGGTTTTGGCAAATAGCTAACCAGCAACATGTAAGATTTTGAAACTGCAGTCATCAGTAATTGTATGGACGGGAAGAAGAGAACAATAGCAGAGACAGACACAGGTAATGGAGAAATTATAAAATGTAACACAGTACCTCATAAATGATTTTTGTAATTGTATTGAACTTCTCAGGCAGAGTGAAAAATGCTGATTAGGTTTGCAACTATTGACAAGTTGAACACAACCACAAGCAATGCTGGCTCCCACTGATAAAGAGAGCTTAATTCTATAAAGACTGAAAGAGAAGTTGGTCCATTTATTCTAGACTGGGTTGTAGAGGACTTCAGGTCTCAATAAAGGTAAACACCAGCTTTTGTCTCAGAAAAATATCAGAAGGGTGGGGATAGAAATGCACTGAAGTCATTCATTTATGTTGCACACATTTCTTAATAGCGTCTGTATACCAGATAGTATACTTAAGCCTTGAAGATGGAGACATTAATAAGATAAACCTTTGCTCTCAAGACCTCACACATGAGTGGGTGAAAGAAACCTATGAACTAATAGCCAATTATGTCATCATAGTTAAAATTCTATGAAGGCATAGTTGGGGGAGTGATTACCTCTGCTTAGGTGATGCTATTTAATCTGGTGCTGGAAATATGAGTCTTTTCAGACAGAAGAGAGACTTTTAGGGAGCATTAAACCATGATTAAATATATGAAAACCCATGATTAAATATAGGAAAAGCATGGAAGCCCAGGGGTATGAAAGAACATGGCATGAGCAGAAATAGGAAGTTCTTTTGCATTTCTGGAAAATAGAGGCTTTATAGTAGGATGTAGCGGTCTGAGGAAGCCAGTTTGTGAACAATGGCTTCATCCTCAAGGGTGAATGAAATAGTAGGTCTTTGAGTGAGGTCCTAGCAGAGGAAGGGCTGAATGATCTCTGAGTATGTCACTTCTTTGCCGTCAGCCCTCTTAGTCTTCTAACTGCTTTCTAACTACAGACCATAAGGCCCTCCTCCTCACTCACCCTCGTGGTCACTCTTTCTGCACCATATGTGTTCCCAGGGAATTATAAAAGGAATACAGCTAGCTACACAGATAGAATTTGCTGAAATAAGATAAGTGCAGGAAGATAATGAAAAAAAAGCACAGTTTCTTGTCTTTAAATATAAGTTGTCTTTACATAAATGTGATGGAGCACAGTGTCCTGCTGTTCAGCAGTCCATACTTGGTGGTTCAGTTTCTGCCTGAGATGTCTTCTTGATTAATGTCATATATTTTAGGAAAACAGGATGGGCAAAGTCATGGAGATGTGACTAGTATAATGTATGTTATAGTGTATAGTTTATGCTATTTCTAGTAATTGTGAGAGGAGAGAGATGAATTGAAGAAGGAATAATTAAGCAAAAGGAACCAGAATTTAAAGATTTGGAATATTGCCTGCCTATCCACATTGCAAAAAATGAGAAAGCATGTTTTGGTGAGAACACCAAGGGTGGGGCTGGACAGTCACTTCCTGAAGAGATTATCCTTGGAGTTCATTAGCTATCTCAGCAGAAATCAGAAATAGAGAGAGGATTATATCAGTATAGACACTGACTGCCAGTTTGGACTAAAGGAGATAGAAACTCTAAGAAATAAAGAAAGTATTTTGGACTTCTGGGATTCTATAGGACAAGACAATAGAGCTATCCACTATCCAACTGTGAACATGTCTTATCCTTCAAAAAAGGAGAAGAATGACCCCGAGGATGATTCGGAGATCAGCCCAGTCCCCAAGGGCAAGGCTGCCACCCATGGCCAAAGGGGTAGGGTCTCCACTAAGGGCCCAGGGGCAGAAGGGGTAAGGCCTCTGCCCCAGTGGGCCTCTCTACCCAACTGGCCCTGGAGGGCAGAGCATAAAACTAAAGAGGATTATTCTCTAGTCTTAAGAACTAGTGATATTTGCCTTGCTAGATTTTGGATTTAGTTGAACCCCTCACCCCTTTCTTGTTTCTGATGTCTCCCTTTTGGGATGGTAATGTCTATCCTATGAATGTTCCACCACTGTGTTTTAGTAGCACATAACTTACCTGGTTTCATAGGTTCACATCTGGAGGGGAGTTTTTCCTCAGGATGAATTATACCTAGAGTCTTACCCATATCTATTTTAGATGAGAGTTAGATAAGACTTTGGCCTTGGAGATGATGCTGGCAGATGGGTTAAAACTTTTGGGGCTATTGGGATGGGACGAATGTATCTTACATGCCAAAAGAGCATGAATTTGGGGTAGCAGAGGGCTGAATATTTTGGACTGAGAGCATCCCCTCAAAATCCATAAGTTCTAGCCCTAACCCTCAATGTGACTGTATTTACAAATAGACCCTTTATGGAGTCAATTAAGGTTGAGGTTGTTAAGGACAGGGTCCTAATCCAATAGGACTGGTGCTCTGAAAAGAAGAGGAAAAGACACCGGGAGTGTCAGAAAAGGCTGAATTAGGGCAAAGTGAGAAGGTGCAGGTCTGCAAGGCAGGGAAAAGGCCCTCATCAGACATGGAATCTGCTAGAACCTTGATCTTGGACTTCTAGCTCCCAGAACTGTGAGAAACTACATTTTTGTTGTTTAAGCCACCCAATCTGTGGTATTTTCTTATCATAGCCTTAGTTGACTAATACAGCATGTTCATATGTGACTAACCAGTTATATCATGATAGTAATAATAGTTTATCATATGTCAGATAATATGTCAAACCCCATATATACAGTATCTCAAGAATACCGTCTTTAAAAACCCTTGGTGATAGTTTATATTATCACATTTTTACAGATTAAGAAATTCAGGTCAAACAGGAAAATCACTATCTCCAAACTGAACTCATTGTTATTCCACTGTAGTTTGATTCCATGTGAGCATCTGCAAAGAGCTTAACTTCTCTGAGCTTTGGTTTCATTGCCCATTAAGTGATGATTTTATCTGTGCTGCCCTCTTCAGAGGGTTTATTTACAAGGCTTAAATAAAATGACTTAAAGCAAATCCATTATTTGCACTCTGGTCATGAATATCTTAATCAGCATCACTATCAAGTTTTGGTGACTTTCTATTCCCACTCAAGTCACTGACTTTTCACAAGACCCCTGACACCATTGTCAGTTTCTTCCTTTAGAAATTCCTATGTAGGTTTTTCTTCTGACTACTGACTTGTCATTAGAAAAAGGATTTGAACATAAGGCTGTTTTTAATGACATTCTTCTTTTCAGATGGTGGGAGAAGATTAGTTTCCTAATGATTTCATTGAATTTACACCTGAAGTGTATTAATAGAAATATTGTGAAAACGTATTTTCATTGAATAGTTAAAGGGACTGAGCCATGAAAGAAATTTATAGATCTTAGTATTAATCTTACTCATGTTAATCACCATATCTTATTTTCTCCCTTGCTATCTGTTGTTTTTCTAACAAAGTCTAGCTGTCTCTCTTTTTCCATGTAATAATAGCTTTTTTTTCTTTTTCTTTCTTTTTTTTTTTTTTTAAGGTAACTTCAGGTGGACCTTTATTTCAGGAGGTTTTCTAACTAGAGTCAAGGATTTCAATTTCTGGCAAACATCTGAATTGTAAAGTAATCAGAAAACTTAACAATAAGAAATAAATTTCAAGGATGTTAAAACAATAATGCAGATTAAAAAAAAATCACCCACACATTCTAATTAACCCCTTTTTGCCTCCAAAACATGTAGTCCTTAGCCAACTTGATTTAGATACAGCTGCTGATTGCTTTTTACCAAATAAAAGTGAATAGACTTCTCACTATGCATATTGACCCCCATCATTATATATATGAAAATATTAAGAATTTAAGTATTTTCAGTTATTATACAAATATAAAAAAGGAGTTCAAGTGTTTGTATCCATCAAGGTTTATCATATTGCATTATTTAACTTTTATATTGCTTCTTTCCTACTGTCCCAATCAAAATCTTTTTCTATTATCTTAACTATAGGAAAGTCACAAAATAGAATAAGAAAAAAAAATAGGTCATTTAACAGAGTACTGCACCAAGAGCCCTTTTAAAAAAAAAAAAAAAAAAGGTTACCAAGAGCCCTTTTTAGCACAGAATGTTTTGACAGTTCCATATTTGAGATTACCTGTAAGGATAAAGAAAGGAGGGTGGGGGTGGGATGCTGTTATCATATTTGAATGTCCTTATAATTGTAAAGTTATTGGGATATTTGAAAAATTAAAATCCTTTATCATGTTTAACATGTTAATCCCTTTCTTAATGTCAGTTGCTGAAGACATCTAGGAATTTGTAGGTCCTAATACATCGTCTTTTGTATTTTTTTTTTAATCTTAGAAAAAAATGTACTTTTAAAACAAAAACTAAAACCAGTATTGGAGAGGGGGACATTTCCCCCCCGTGCTAATTGAGTTCTTATGGCTGGACTAATGATAATATGTAATACTAGACACATTAACAGGAGAAGACAAACAAATTTTAATTCATGTACAGAGAGGGTCTCATAAAAATGGGACCAAAGAAGTGGCCTAATCAGGCAGCTTATATACGTTTTAGACAAAGAAACAATAAATTTGTGAGGAATTGACATGACAAAGAAACTTAGGATTCTGATACTTAATTAGTGAAGGATCTGAACAGAATTTGGGCTTGGAGTAGTAAATTAAAGAAGTAAAAAAGTTTGTTCATATAGGATTCTAGGCTTGAATTCCTTGTGTCCAGTGATAAGAGTATCCTTCTACCTCCAGATACAGGGAATGTACCTTTCATATGAGAGATTTATTTCCTGCTTTCAGGGAGACAGAGAGGAGGGTCAGGGTGTCCCTCTTGCATTGGCCATTTCTTGAGAAACTTTAATTCAAAATAATCACTATGCCATTGAGGCACATTTTGGGGTGGCCAGCCCTGGGCCCCAACACCAGTATTGGTGAGTATCATTCTCTTGGATTTTTGAAACAGTTTTTCTTAAAGAAAGATAATTATAAAGCAATGTTATAATTCTTTAGCAAAATCAAAATCAGTATCAAACCTCAGATCTCAGAAAACAGAGAACATCCCACTTTAAATGGACCTCGTTGTTATGATGAATTTATTCTGCAGACAATAGCTCCATTACCAAGGCAATCTGAACTAATCTGAAATTGAATCACCTCTTGAACAAACATTGGGGAAATTGAAGCAATTTTAGATTAAAACATATAAATATCATGCTGTAAACTTTAAATTGAGCTCAAGATAAATTGAACTCTTTATTGTCTTACTTTTCTTGTTTTACCTTTTTATCCCTTTGTTGCAAAGAGCAAAGCTCCAGGAAGATTTTTTTTTTTTAACATGTGAAAGTGTATACTGGAATATGAAATACAAATATCTGGAATAAAAGCCATCTGAATTTTTTAACAATTGAAATTATTTCCTTCTCCTTTAATACAGAGTGTTTCATATTTATACTCAGCATGAAATTGTTTACAGCTTGTTACAGAATGGAAGAGACATAAGCCCTTGATGTCAAAGTTATTAGTCAACATGTCAGTCAAAGTCAATTAAAGGAGATGCACGAAAGTAGGCATTTATCTGATGGACCCTCCTAGCTCACATTAGTTATTTAGAGGCTCTTTCTAAGAGACTTATTAGCTTGTCTATTTGCAAATGACTGCCACTATCTGGGCATACTGCCTTTAGGTTCTATTTTGCTGTAGGATCCTGTTCTCTTGAAAAACAGCCATGTTGATCAGCATAAAGCAATGTAATGGGAGTTGAAAGTCGTGTGAGGGCCAGAAATGATTCAAAGAGATATAAAACATGTTTCAGTAACCGAGTTCAGCTACTTGTTAAATAAAAGAGTTGGCATCTTCAGAGAGCTAAATGTATTTTTCTCCCCAAACCTTCATGAAATGGAGCAGGACCCTATGGTCCTTCCTCCTATATCCTCAGCCTGCCTTTGTGGAAAACCTTTGGCCAAAAAATAAGAGAAGCGAGAAAATGCAGAAGCAAAGAGAAATAGTTAAACAGGACAAAACAATAACAGTTTAGTCAGTAAGCAAAGTTGAGGACCTTTAGATCCTCTTCAAGGGCTATAGGTAATATTCTGAGCCATATCCTGTGAGCTGTCTTATAGATACTGAAACCCCCACCAGGCAGAAGTCAACTACATGATGACCAAACTACCCATGACATAAGCTGCTCAGGTTCCAAGAATTGGCCTCAAGGAAACGGGAACAAACCGACCCAGGAACTGAAGATTAAGTGTACTTAAAACAATCGAGATGATGCTATCTGACCACTGCGTGGCAAGATGACTGTCAGCGCTGACTCTGCTGCTTCTGCATGTAGCCCCCTCCCTCTGTCTATAAGTCTATAAAAGCTCCTGCCCACTGATTATCATAGAGTGGGGCTGGGGGTCGGCCTTTGGATGGGAATCCACACTGCCCGCCCCCTTGGTTGTAGGTATTCAAAATAAAGCATACTTCTTTCCACCAACCTTGCCTCTTTATTGGCTTTTGAGCGACGAGCAGCCACGATCCCCACTTTCTGTAACATTCACGTTGGCCAGGAAGAACTGTTACACTCCTGTCAGTCCTCCCCCTCTCTTCCCCTGCAAAATATTTCTACATCCTCGTAAAATCATTGATGCCTGCCTGGAGACCTGCTCTATACCCCCATCAGATTTCTGTCCACGTAGCATACGCTATATTGTATTCTGCTGCCACCTTGCTAATGCCTGAGAGCCGAAGGAATAAATTCGTTCACACTGAGAAATATGTTTAGAGATGGCTACTGATGGGTTAATAAAGAGTTCTTGTGCAATTGGTGGATAAGACTAGAGACTCAGGTTTAAAGAGAGTCTTTTAAACCTGGAAAGGAGTTTGGGCTTAAACTGAGGACTTTAGGGGAACTCTGTGAAGCAGGAGAGTAGCATTTGAGAATAATTTTTTAGAAAGACCCCTCTGACAGTAATATGGGGAATAGTTTGGAAAGAGGTAACTAAAAACTAAGTGTGTAACAGAAAGTTGTATTTATGTACGTGAGAAGTAATTAGGGTCTAAAGCAATAGCAATGAAAATGGAGAGTAAATAATATTGTTGAGAAGTATCTGGGTGGTACCTTTATAAAGCTTTGTAACAAGATGTTGCGCAGGTAGGTGAGGTAGGGGAGGAGAACGTGTCCCTGGTTCTTGACTTAGCTTAGAACACTATAGAAGGAAACAGGCTTAGAGAAAGGTGAAATTGGAGAGGAGTTTGTTAAACAGCTAGAGGAAATATTCTAAAACTCAGGAAGTTCTGAATGGAGGTAAAGATTTGAAAGTACCTATGTCATGGGATTTCTCTGAGTAGGAAGAATGATAATATCTCTAACATGCACAGTGTCTTAAATACAGTAGTGCTCACTCAGTGGTGACTGTTGTTCCTGGTGATGGAATGAAGAATGTGAATATTTTGATTGGTCTAGGATGGAAGTTTGTCTCCAGGACTGAATTAGATGGACAAGGGCTACAGAGAGAAAAAGTTGAGGCTATAGGAAAGGATGCTTAAAATGATGGGTTCTGAGAACTATGCTATATCATAAATTAAAGGAAGAATGGCTGCTAGATTCCCAGAAAAAGGAATGGGTATTTATAAATACATCATGAATATGATACATTCTTGCTTCATGAAAATCTATCATATTGCCAGGTCCTCCTCCAGCCTTTTCTTTTCTTAAGCACCTATTTGGTTTATATTGGCCTCATTTGTCAGCCTTGCCTCTACATAAAAACTTTCTGTGTTTGACATCATTGACCAATAGTATACTTGCTAATCAGTTATGTTCCAGCTCTGTGTTTCCTCAACCTAACCTTGGGGCCAAACAATTAGAAAAGCGATTTTATATTGTGCCTTGGCTCTGGTAAGGATCTTCATTTTTCTTCACTTTACCCTATGAACTGTGTGGCCACTGACAAAACACGAGGCTCTTAAGCACAGTCATGTAACGTGCAGCCCCAGGTCACAGCAGTACACCTTTATTGGAAAGAAGTCAGGGCAACTGGTCTCTTCTTGCTTTGCAAATTTGTGTGATGGCGATGAGAAACTCAGTAGCAGACAAAATGGATTGTACCTGCCCAGATGGAGGCAGAAATGCTCATGGAGGTGTTGTAAAACAAGCTTCTAAACAGCAAAGAGACACTGAGTTGTCTGCAGGGAAATGAAAGAGAACTGCAAATTAAGCATGGCATGGTTATTCACTGTTTTATATTAGTGTCTCTAACTCCTATAAATGCTGTTTAGGGTTTTCCCATGCTCAAAACTGTCATTTAATCTGGAATGATGTCCTTACATATTTGAGAGTCATTTTGAAAACTTACTGAAAAGAATCTGACATCCATACCATAGTATATATGTCTGGGGACATGGTGGCAGTTTATTTGCTACTGCAAGTTTAATCTAAATCACCACATATCTAATTTATTGTGAAAAATGAAATTCCGGGAGTTTTCCTCCTCCTCAGTGTTATTAAACAATCCGAGTTCTGCCAGAAGAGGGAATGGCTCATGTGGAAAATATTTAATTGCTTGCATTCACATGACAGGAGTGTTCTGAATCTAAAACAACATATAATGAAAAACAGTGGAGTAATATTGCCAAGAAACCTCTTTTCACAGGTGATTTTCTAATCCCCAAAGACTCTCTGAAAGTGCACTGGGCTAGTGGTCAGAGGGAGTGAAGCCTGATCCTAAGTCTGCCATTAATTAAGCACAGAAACTTCTCTCCTTCCATCCAGTCTTCTCTCTCTTCTGCCCTCTTCCCTTCTTTCCTTCCCCCTTCCTCCCATCTCCACTCCCTTCCTCCTTCCCTTCCTTCCTTCCTCAACCATTTCCAAAGTGTCTATTTACTAACACCATGTTAGCTACTGAGATACAAACATAAAAGATACTTCTGCCCTGAAAGAGTGTTGGGGAAGATTGGGTGGGGGTTGGATCCTGTGATTGATGTTCCTTGCAGTTCTGATATTCCATGATTTTCTCCTGTTCAAAATCCTACCGTACAGTCAATGTCATTCTTTTATTTGATTACTTGGAGAAAATGAATCTTGAATGCAGGGTCACATAGCTGGCTTGTAAGAGGCACTAGAATATTCCATAAATATTCACTGAGCGCTGCTGTGTGCCAAGCATTGTGCTGGGGGATCACCACGGAAATCAGCACTGAGTGAAATCAGAGCACAGAGAAGGACCAACCATTCTCCTAGGATTTCGAGTGAGGGTTTCAGGAAAGTTGAGGTTTAAGTCCATTTCTGAAAGATAAGTAGGAATCGGGCAGACTCAAGAGCTGTCAGGCAGGAGAAGGAGTAGCTCTGGTACATAAGAGGTAAGTGAAGGACATTCAAAGCAGAGAAGAGCTACTGGGAGTGCAAACTGTGTTTGTCAACTTGCCAGTCTTTAGGCGTGCCTGCAGCACAGAGTGAACAGAGACAGGGCAGGGATGGGTGACCTTGACGTTGATGTAGAGAAGAAGTCATGAGGAGCCATTCAAAAGGGTTTGGGCTTTATCTTGAGGACACGGAAGGATTTTAAGCAGATCTTGCATGATCAGATTTGCATTTAAAATAATAATTTATATAAAAAAAAAACTATCTTATGAAAAAGGCATTAAGGGAGTGGGGTGGAGATCAGACATTTATAAATTAGTTCCTTCCAAGCAAGATAACCTTATGTTTTAGGGATGGATCTTAGTCTCAATCTCAGGAGTGCTAAAATTTACTTTTTGTAGCTCACATAATTTGTATTCTGAATTTGTATTTTTCACAGGCTGGAAAGAGATTAAGTCATCAGTAGAATGTGAATCCTTCCTTAGCTCTGCAGGTTATACCACGACCCCCAGATTTCCACTGCACCATGCTGTCACAGGGGAAAGAAATGTGGAACATGGCCATTTGTTTATTCAGATATTGAAATGTCCATAGTTTCTTCTGTATAGTTCCTACAGTTTTCAACAGTCAGACTAGGGGACTGAGGCTGTTTGCTGAGACTCCTATGTTGAGGGCCTCGGGTGGGTCCCTTGGCCGTCCTGGGTAGCTCCCCACCTGACGACTCCATGGGCACCTGTGCTCAGCATCTGGAGTCCTCTTACCATGCCTCTCCTCTTGTTAGCCTGCCCAGTTGAAACACTAAAGCCTTAGATTAACTTTTTCTTCCTTTGTGTTTCTTCCACTCTGCTTTTTCTGACAGTCTTTTATCCTTTCTATATTCAGCAAATACTTTTAAGTCTCTCAAGCCTTGACGCATTTGAAAAACAAAAACCAGGAAGAACTGCACTCTACTTGGACTTTCCCATGTGGCATGTACATCCCTGAGACAGTGAGGTGCAAAGAAGACAACCCACCTGAATTCGTCTAAAAGTAAGGGAAACATAGGCCAAAGGACACAAATAAAACAAACCAAATCTCTCAAAAAAACATGTAACTTCGCTTGCTTTGTACACTGTTTTCTCTCTTGCTTTCTAAACTGCTTGGATTGAATTTCTCAGTTTACAGTCTTTGCTTTCAGTGACCTTATTTAATGACTGTTTCCTTTGCATAGTCCTCTGTGCAGGCCTATTCATTTGCTGATTCCGTTTTCTGATCTTCTCCCCCCCACCACAAGCTACCTCCTAGATCCCATACTCAGTATCACAGAAACTCACTAGAACACAGCACACATACAGGGCTAACTGCACTGCCTAGAATTCAATGCATACCAAAGCAATTCTTAATTTCTTCATCATTAAATGAGGGAATTGCAGTATGTCATAGCAAAAGTGCTTTCTAGTGTGAAAAATATTAGGGTTGTAGGACTCTTTTCTTAATGATTTCCCCACTGCCATGGAAACTCTTTTCCCCTACCCACTCTGTTTTTCATGTCCTGGCCAGTGTAAAAATCTAGGGAATTTAAGTTTGCACTTTCACACCTTTGTTTAACAGACAGATGCACTCAGTGTCTGAGTGAGGGCCTGCTTGGGAACCTCTAAATCTATGTGGTAGGAAGTTCTATGGCATTTTTGCTGCTATAGTTCAAGTACTTTATGAACCAAATAGGCCTTTGCAATTGACCTGAAACTTAGCCACAACATGGTTTTTCTGTGGAGAAATGTGTCTATGTTCTGAATAATCACACTATACATTCCTTACTCAAGTCTAGAACTGCTTATACTTAAGATTCTCTGAAAAGCTCTGCAGATTTAATGATGATTGTACCTGTGTTTCCTGCTAAGAATGAGAAACAGGTTATTTTTGCTATTACTGAATATGTTTTCTTCCTTTTCCATTTTCAGTATAATGTCCAATAAGTCAGTGTGCTTTACAATTTAAAGTGGAATGTTACTTTTTGAGCAAGATAGCAAGATCCACAAAAAAGCTTTCTCATCCTTTGATTTGGTGATCTCATTTCTAAAAAAAATCTATCCTAAGAAAATAATCCCAATGTAGAAAAAGCTATATTTATCAAGATGTTTACCAGAATGCCAAATAAAGGACTATAATTTAGTTAATTATTTCCCAAAATAGGATAATAGGGTGATGGTGAAGTAAAGTATGGCCATTAATGAAATAGTATGAAATTATAAAAATGATAACTTAGAAGACGACAGTGATATCACATGAGGTCTGAGTTGTATTCACATGATAGTCAAATTTTAATTTTAAAAAGACTGAAAGGACATACTTGAAAAAAAACACTGATAAATTACTTTACGATAATGAGATTATTACTGTTTTCCCTCTACTTTCTAAATATTTCAGTATTGCATTTATAATCAAATATAAGTAAATAAATGTTAAACATATTGTAACCAACGAATAGGCGCAAGATACAGAAGTGACTGGTGAATTCACTAATTAGGGGGCACTAGGAGCAGTTTGTGGGTTATCACATATAGAGAAGTTTCAGAGACGTGTTCAATCCTATTGTGATGTGTATCTATCATTGCTAATGTAAACTAGTCAATCAACAAACAAATATAAGTTAGTAAATCATTAAGGCTACAATTTTATAAGTTTTGTCACTGGTCTAAAAACATGTAGATGATTATAACAAATACAATAGTTATACTAAGATTTTAGTACTAATTATTGTTACTCTTAGTAATATTATTAGCATTACTGCTATTTAGAAATCGTAGTAACAACTGAATAGGTATAGGGATAGGTATTTTTTTAGTTTAGACAAATACTATTAATAAGAATTTAAAATCAGCAGAAACAATTATAACAGAATTTATGTTATGTGTGTATGTTACTTTTTGTTGTATATATAAGGATATCTATGGGTGTGTGTTCCCTTAGAGATGTCTTGTAAGAATTAATCATATGTAAGGGCTTTGATATAATAAGGCTTCAGTGAAGTCTTGTAAGATCGCAGATACTTTTTTTAAGTCAGAAATTTAACATACATTTACTCAAATTACAGTTCTGTGGCTTAGGAGCTGAGAAATCTTGGATAAGTCACTGAATCTGTATGAGCCTCAAGTTCTTGCAAAATTGGAGTGAGGATCCCTTACTTTATGTTGCAAGGACTGGATGAGATCATTACTAACCCTGGTACAAAGTAGATATTTATTAAGTAATTATTAACTTATTTCTTGAAAAGACAACAGAGCATGTTGGTGAAGCGCACAGATGCTAGAGCTGAACTGCTTGGCTCTGAAACCCAGCTTTGTCACTTATGAGCTACGTGGGCTTAGGCAAATGATTTAACGTCAGTGTACATCAGTTTCCTCATCTGTAAAAGGGGGATGATAATAATAAGGGCACTGGCTTGAGGGAGCTGTTAAAATGAAATGAATAAGCACATATAAATCACCCATGGCAGTTTCCAGCACTAAGCAAATACTCAACAGGTGTTAATTCTTTTTAATATTTCAGAGATGAGATGGGGTAAAGGGAACTAATATTCATCAATATTGCACATGAACTGCTGTCTTAAACCTGCTATTTATATGATTTCTTATAATCCTTACAGCAATCCTGAGGTGTAAGGATTCTTTATTTTTCAGACCAGGAAACAGATTCAGAGAACCAAAATCTCTCCAGTACACTAATGCACCTGTCTCAATTGTTTAAATCCTCTCTCCCACTTTTTCTCTCGTTAGATTGGTTCTCCTCCTAGAGAGTAGATATTGTATGGGTTAATTGATTTACTGTATTTTCTCAGTCTGTTTCATGAAAAGTGCTCGAGTTAGTTGGGAAACTCTTTGGTCTTGTGCCCTTCTCTAATTTGAGTTTGCAATGCCCAAATGCCTGAAAGCCCACAGAGAAGAAATGGAAAGAAAGGGTGGTATATTAGTGACAAATCAAATCTCTCTAGAGGATCTCCACCTGCTCAAAATGCTAAATTAAATCTTTAAAGAATTTGTGCAGGTACAGCGCTGTGATGAAGATATACTACAAACCAAAAAGACCTAATCTTTAAGATATTTAAAAAACTAAACAGAATATAAATATGGATGTACAAGTTGTGATATTTGCTATAAGAAGGAAAAACAAGAACAAGAGAAGAAAAATCTGTGCAGATGGAGAGTCATACAATCTGGATAGGCAGTGAAGGAAGGCTTCTCAGTGGAGGTGACATTTAAATTGAAACCTGATGAAGACAGGGCAGCCTTTAGAAGGTGAGCAGGGAGTGTAAGTGAAAGAGATATCTCTGTTGCCTGGAAAATTAGAATAACAGAGAAAATACAGTTCACTGTAGTTACATCTTGGCTGAGCTTAGAGCAGGTGGAAGTTGCACATGGTCTAAGTTACTCTTAGAAATTGGTTAAATAGCCCACGAAGTAAAATGCCATGTATGTAGTTATGCACGGTAATTCTTATGCGTGTTAAGAATAGATGTAAATGAAGTTGTCTCATTATTTAAACCATCATGCATTTAAGACAAATAACAAATCCCTGTATCCCTGTGGCACAGGTGAGAAATTCTAAACTTTTTCATTTTGCTCACAGAACTTGCTCCACTCTGTTTTAAGATTATCTTAGCACAGTGGCTGTTAAATGCTAATGTGGTGGAAACTTCACTATAGTCGTTCTGAAATGTGAATCGAATGGTTTCTTTCAGGGATATCCAGATAGAAGGTTGGGCACTGCACAGCCTTCCGCTATCCTTTTAGGCTCCCTATTTCTGCTCAGGGATAAGTATTTTCTTTGGACTCAAAGCTCTCTATCTGGCATAAGTGTACTATTTGGAAATGCAAGAGTTTTGGGTTCTTTAGCTCTACTTGAATTAGGATGACCCTAATCTCTTTGTTTGCTAAAGCCGACGTTAGAAAAAAATTATTCTTACAAAGTTCAGGCATCCCAAGACCACCTTCAGGTTTAATAATTCACTGGAAGGACTAGTAGAAATCATGAAAATCTATAGTACTTATGCTTTCTTACAGCAAGAGTGCAGATTAAATCAGCCAAGGACAGAGACACACAAGATGGGGCACGGACCAGGAGGGTTCCAAATGTGAAGCTTCCATTTGTCCTTTCCCAGCGGAGTCAGGGACAGCACTAGTTTTTTTGGCGATGATGTGTGACAGTATGTAGGGAGTATTGCCAACCAGGGAAGCTCACTGGAGCCTCGGTGTCCAGAGATTTTATTGGTGCTTAGTCATGGTTGACTACCTTTGGAGTGGACCGTTAGTCTCCAGCCCCTCCAGATGTCAAGCTGATACCATGTGGCCCAAAGCTTCCCCCATAAATCACACCTTTAAACTCTCAGTCTGGCCCAAGCCCCCAGGTAAACCTCCTCTCAGGAAGGACATTCCAAGGATTTCAAGAGATCACCTTCCAGGAGCCAAGGGCAAAGCAAGACCTCTTTTTGGATGAGGTTAATGCTTATTATACAGTCCTCCTTCAATATTTCAGAAACTTTAAAATGTTTATATACAGCAAAGTTATAACCACCTTTCTCACTGTAGTCTTGATTATAAAGGGGGAGGCATAACACGTGTTGGTATTATGTGCTAACGTTTCCCTCCCAAGCATCTACAGTTAGGACATCCCTAACTGATAGAATTGCCCGTCATACTGCACTGTAGACCACTTTTTTTGCTTTGTTTGTTTTCTGAGAGGAGGAATAATTATCTAGCAGAGCAGTTAGCTTGTGCAAAGGGCAGAGGTGAGGAGGAGTTTGAGGAACTAAAGAAAGCCAGGACAGCAAGAGCAGTACACAGGAAGAGAGTGGCTTCAGGTTTTCAGGGGTCAGATCATAAAAGGATGTGCTAAGGTATTTAAATTATATTCAAAGTGCAAGGTGACTCCTTTGCAGGGTTTTGAAAAGTGCTGTGATCTGATTTACATTTCAAAACAACAATCTGACAGCTTTATGCTTCTTTAACTTTTCTAGGCCAGATGTGGTCATTTGAGTCTGTGACAGTGCCTACCTCTTTTCCCCCAAGTACCTGCACTTTTTATGTCCTGTTCAGTACTGGGCTTGCCAGATTTAACAGCTATTTGTTCCTCTTTATTTTCAGATATTATTTGGCCACTTACTAGTTAATAATTGGCTTACTTTAGAGAATTAGCTCTGAGGCCTTTTTTGGGTCTTCCCGTAAGTTGTCTGGTCGCTCTTATAACTGGACCAGGTTTTCCCCTCTGATAGCCCCTTCATTGGTAATTGTTAGTTGATAGCTCCTGAGTGGGAAGCTTCTTTCCAATGCCGTCTGTATTCAGTTGTCCCCTGAGTGGCCTATTCCCGTCCAAGCAATTCATTTGTTTTTTCCTTCCAGGATTCACTGTTGTAACGTGCCAAACCAAGTCCCAAACAGATGTCTCTCTTTTTCAGATGCTAGGCAAAGTATTTTTGGCTGATGAGTTTTTAGTGGTCCACAGGGGCTAAAAGATTTTTTTCTTTTATTTATTTTTAAAGCTTCTACACATAAATTTGTTCTGTGAGAGAATTCAGATTAGTAATCAAGAAACTAATGCTACTCCAAAAGCAACCCAGCCATCAAAAACGGGTTTAAAAGCCACTGGTGAGATTTGGAGAAGTTAGATCTTTCTTTGAAAGAACTGACTGAGTACTCATTACGATCTGGTGTCCCCAGGGAGCTCTGCTGGTAACTTTGCAAAACTAGTTACCAGAATGTGATTGCCACCATCTAAGAATTTACAAGATAAAGGATACAGTGATAGATACACTTGCAGAGTGCCCAATCACTAAATCAACATGAAAATGTTCTCAAATGAATAAATATATGCCATTGTTTCCATATGCAAAAATATGGAACGAATCACTCATTGGTGACTGTTTTCTTAGAGTCTGTGATTGTAGATAGAGGCGTTTAATCCCTTGGGATTTAAATAGCCCAGCAGATATGTGCCTGTGTATTAGTTTCCTATGGTTGCTTTAGCAAATCACCACAAACTTTTTGGCTTAAAGCAACATCCATTTATATTCAAAACTCTGGAAGTCAGAAAACTAAAATCTGTTTTACTGGGCCTAAGTTAAGGTACCAGCAGGACCAGGCTTCCTTAAGAGGCAGGGGGAAATTTTCCTTTCTCAATCACTAGAGCCTCAGTCCCTGCATTACTTGGCTCTGGTCCCCTCTTCTCTCTACAAAGCTATCCAGCAGCTAAGATACTTCAGTCTTTACATTACCTTCTTCCGTGGTCAAATCTCCCTCTGTCTTCCTCTTACAAGGACTTTTGTAATTACATCTAGGGTCTACCTGGATAGTCTCAAATAATCTTCCCATCTCAAAAACCTTAACTTAATCACATCCGCAAAGTCTCTTTTGCCATATATGGTAACTCATTCACAAATTCCAAGGATTAGGACCTTTGAGAACCATTATTTAGCCAGCCACACCTATAAAATAGCCCAGAGGCTTTGCCTTACCTATGTCACAGGGTAGTGACAATTAAGAGAAAGTGTGTGAAGGATTCATAGATTTTTAAATACATATAGCAATAAATACTCATTTGTTCATTCATTCATTTATTTATTCATTTTGATCCCATTTGGTGTTTTAACCTCTGGAGTTACCTTGGAAGTAAATAGCAGAGAGATGATTTTAATTTAGCCATGATTTACAGTAAGATTATTTCCCATGGTTAACTGCTCTTTTTACTTACAGTGGGCATCCATTGAACCAGAAAATGTTTTCACTTTCTTAAAGAACTTTACTAAATCTTGCCCTCTAAAAGTCTGAATGTCCCTTTGCCTCATTCATAAAATAAATTCAATCCTTTGTGGAAAAGTCAGACATCTGAATTTATCAATGAGTGCAGAAATGGTGGTACTTTCATCTATTAGGAGTCTTTCTGTTTCAAGTGACAGAAAACAGTTTGCAATAGTTTGAACAAAACAAAAAAAGATGTTCCTTCTCAGGTAATTGAAATGTCCAATGTAGGACCCATTTGTCATTGCGAGTCAAAACTGGAAACAGATGGAACACTCAAATTGGGTAATTTGAGAAACAGTTATTAAAGGGAATATGTAGAGTGGTGTGGACAGGATAGAAGGAAACCACAAGAGGTAGATAGGACGGTAGCCCGGGGAATATAAACGGAGAGCTGTAACTAAGCCAGGGGACTGCGGGAGAGAGGGTAGAGAACAGTTAAAGGGACTTGATGCAAATCCATGTGGAGACCATCACCTGGCAGGAGCTGAGGTACACAGCAAACCTGTTTCAACACCTCAGAGTCATTAAATAGCCTTCTATTCCTCCTTCTCTCCCATCTCCTGCTCCTGTTTGTAGTTGCTGAAACTGACCTGTAGCCAAAGGCAAGGAAGCTCCTTGATACAGTCCTTAGGATGCATTCTCCAATCCATGCACTGAGCAAGATGGAAGAGGCTGGAGAGTTGGATACAGAAGGGCAAATAGAGGGTTTTGATTCACTTGCATGAGACTTAGCTAATTTACCATTTCAGAGTTGTTAGTATCTTTCTCTACCTCCTCCTCCTCCTTCTCCTCCACCCTCCCACCCCCTCCCCGCACTTCTTCCAGCATCAGACAGAGTCACCCCCTCATCCTACCAAGATATTGCAGCAGGTCCCATTTCAAAACTTCAAGTACCTGGAAAAGAATACCCATCTCTCTCTAATCGAGTAGTCTCAGCTAAATCTGCCATCATCTTATTGGTGTGATAGGATGACCTGCCTGTCTTTCAGTCTGTCACCGTGGCTGAGTGGATGGGAGGCTTTAAATAGCCCTGTCAGACTCCTTATAACCTCTGTATAGCAGCAGTAGAATCGGCTACATGGGACTATGTGCCACAGAAGAGGGATAGAAGGACTCAGAGATAACAGTTCCACATTTATAGGGGAAATGTAAATAGATGCTGGATGTGTTTTATTTATTTATTTCAGTGATTAGATATTTTTATGTCTGAAACTGTTTATTAAAGATTAGCAGTTTAATCTCATTATGATCAAGATAATGCACCATTTTTAGATATACCCTCAAGTTAATGTTGTCTATCAAATTTTTTTTTTTTTCTCATTTGCCCTTGTTGGGGAGGAAATTTTTTCCTTTATCCTTCTAGGTTCTTCTGGCTGATCTAATAATTAAATTGAAATGCGACATTAATGGGAGAAAAAACAGTTTAATTTCATTATGTGTGGGTGCCCCAAAGATATTAGAGCCACCTCCCCTAGTTGAGTGACCAAAGCAGGCAGCTTTTATATCGTTTAGAGAGAGACACAATACATTTGTGAAGAACTGACAAGATAAAGTTTGGGCAAGGAGTAGTAAATTAGTAAAGAAGTAACAAGGTTTGTTCATACAGCTTTCTCAGCCCTGAATGCCCTACCTCTGATGATAAGGATTTCTTTCTAACCTCCTGGTACAGGGAGGGTACCTTTCACATGAAAGATTTATCTCCTCCTTTCAGGAGGATGAAGAGAATGGTCAGAGTGTTCTTCTTATACCAGCTGTTTCTTGAGTAACTTTAACTCAAAATAATCCGTATGCCACTTCTGCATATTTTTTCATAGCCTGACCTGAGCCTCACCACGATAAAAGTAATTTTGCTATCATATTATAATTCCATTTCCTATTATTGCTTATTATTACACAAAAATTTTGTGTTACATTTTCTATAACAGTGTTCACATGTTATCTCATGACTATCTTATAATGTGTGTGGTTTAGTTACACTTTACAGATTTGGAAATGTTACCTAAAAAGAGATTAAGTGATTTAATAAGAGTTTTAAAGAACTTGACCAGGAATTTAAACTAAGGCTTTTCTGATCCTAGACATATGTGTGTGGAAATAATTCAAGGTTCGATTATGTAAATGCTAGTGAGTGTGTGTGTGTGTGTGTGCACCCGCACACGCACGCACATGCATGTTTAGATGATACAGCAAAGGCTAGTGGCTTGAACAGAACATTTTATGATTGCATAAGGACTAGCATTCTTGTTTGTGAAATATCTTCCCAGTGACCCATTACTACATATAAAATTTCCAAAGCATTCTTTAGTAGGAATTTCTTTGAGGATGTTCTGTAGCTATGTACATTTGAGTAAAGTGAAAAAAAGCATTAACTAGGAAAGGGTAATGATGTTTTCCAGCCATCATAAGCTTTATTGACCAATTTATTGAACTGATTATTTTCTAATAAAAAATGAAATCCTGAGGGAATGTGACATAGACACAGACTTCTTATGAAAGATGCAAAGAGAAAGTGAGAACAAACATTTCCCTTCTTCAAAAGAGTAAATTCAGTTGAATTAATGGCAAATCTGAACTTCTGAACTTAAAAACTATAATAGATTATACTAGCCCTCTGTAAATATGCAACTGTATTATGAAATCAAATTCTTTATTGATACTAGTCTTTATCAGGTGCTTTAAGCAAAGATATTCTGACCTGTAAGGGCAGTTTCCTGCAATTCAGCCTGTGTAGATTTGCTTTAAAATACCCATGCTTTTGAATAATTCTACTTCTGAGAATGTGTTGTAAAAGGCTTATCTTAAATTTGAAAAAGAATACACACACACACATGCACACACACACACTTGCAGTGAAATTGTTAGTCATAATGCTTTTTATATAGGAAAAAGTGAAAATCAATGTTCAGAATAGAGGAGGACGGGTTAATATATTACAGTGCAACAATTTGTTCTCATAGTATTTTTACTGATCTCATGTAAAACATGAGAATATGCTTCAATTTAAATTAAATGAGGAAAGCATAATAAAGTTACATTACAGTCCTGTTATAACTATATAAAATATATGTTTAGCAAAAGAAGTCTAAAAGGACATAACATGCAATGTTAGCTGTGGTTGTGTTGGGGTCCTGAGCTATGAATTTTTTTCCCTTCTTGTTCTTATTATTAGAATTGTCTGTAATATACTGCTTTTATAAAGAAAATAGACAATTGCAATACACTGCAAAAACAAAAACAAAAACAAAAACCAACCTTCTTTGTGCTTGTATATTCACATACTAACATTAGCGGAGTACTCCTGAATAAAAGAATTCCCATCTCCCCTCCAACTTTGTATCCGTTGTCTAGAAAAGATTTCTGATTGTGCTAGGTTTGTACAGATGATACATGTGCCTGTTTATCTTAAGAGTGACTGTAGACCCTTGTGTGCTACTGCCCCAGGACTTTGCCATTAATTGATATTACTCATTTGCAGTAATTCACAGTTGATTGCATGCCATGTGATATATTGTGCTTCTTGGGGAAAAAGTGTCTGTGGAAGGGGATTCCATAATGATGATCCCTGGGGTTGGCATGTAGGCTTGCCGACTACTGAAGCAGAAAATGTAGCAAATGATAAGAAATGTGCCCCATGATTGTCATCATCCCCTTCACACAGATTCATGGCTGAACCCTCAAGCATGACTGTAGGCTGGGTTAAATGGGAGTAAACGCATTAGGCACGTCAGCGACACTTCATTAGTAACGGAAGTAGTTCAGCCAGTGCAATTGCATGTCTAGCCATTTTCTGTGGCTCATATATTTTGAGTTGTAGGAAGATAAATACCCTCCAGATGCCTGAGGGGAATGTAAGGTAAGCAATGGAGGACTGTCTGTCTTGAACTGTTAGTTCGGTAATTCTAAACTATTTCTCATAGACTGAGGCTGGAGCTTTTATAGTTGAGCGTATTAGAATGGAGTATATCCATGGGGTTACTCAGCCTAAACCTTGGAGCATATTTTCTCCTTAGCTTAGTCTCTTAGTGGATTCCCTTGAATTCATATGGCAAGCTCACTGTATTTTGCTTTGTGATAAAAAAAATATTTTGTTGTAGTTTTGTTGTTGTTGTTGCTTATATTCTCATTTTGTTTTTGTTTTTTCCCTTACTGATAACAAAATATACATGGAGGCAGGGGAATGGAGAAAGTGTGCAGGGGTAAGAGGAAAAGAGGATTGGATGGTTACTCTGTGACTTGAAATACAGTTTTTCAGGTGTATTGACTCTGATGTTTCTATTTTATATGCATTTTAGTCTAACTTTCAAATTAGTATCTGAAAAATAGATGCATTTTTTATTTGTAAGTGGACATATACATATATGTGTTTTAATTCATACACCTATCATGTATACTTTTTCCCATATAGTTTATCATATTTACATCCTTAGAAAGTTATTAAGTGCTCGCAAAGACTGCCCGTTTGTTATTTGCTTTCTATATATTTTCTTTTAATTGTTGAAGAACTTTTATAGACTGTAAATATTATGGTAACTTCTAGAGATCAGAAGGGTAAGTCTTATGTAAATTGTTAGGAATACCTCCTGTAATATTCTTGGGAGGTGCTAATTAAGCATTTGCTTCCATATTCCAGGTAGCAGAAAACTCACTACTTGAGGGAGTAGGCTAGTCCATTGTGGGATACTCTGCTGAAGGGATAGTATTATCTCTTACATACATGGGTTATAGTCTTATTCTATAACATACCATTGAAAAGTAACTTATTTTTTAATGACACTTTCAAAAACCATGACAGATATTATGCTTGTCCAAATATTGTTTCTTGAGTTAAAAATTCCAATTCTACCCCCTTATCCCAACATGTGACATGGGTTTCTGGTCCTTCAGGACTGTTTTATGAATAGATTCACTGTGACGGGTCAGCATATTCCTTAAAATATTGCATGTAGACATGAATATAGTTTTCCAGAAATAATCTCTCAGGCACATAGTATAAAGGAATTGTTATTTGATTATTTTTTGTGAGTACAATACCTCTTTACTACAGTCAAATTTTATACATTTTTTTGTAGCTAGATCATGCCATTAACTCAGAGAGATTGTAATCACATTTTTAAAAAGAACAGAACTTGCTGATAGGGCAAGTGTTTCAATTTGAAATTGCATTCAACCTCTATGGATGAGGTCTGAAAAATAACAGTGACTAAAACCCAACAGAATTTTATTTTTCTCCCAAGTCATAGAAGACTGAAATTAGGCAGCCAGGGGTCAATATGTCATGAAGACTCTATGATGTCATCAAAGATGTAGGCTCCGAACTTTGTGTTCTGCAGTCTCTAACCCAGTTCTTCCATTCTGTCATTACAAGATAGCTTCTTATCTCTGGATATTATTGTCATCTGGTCTATGCTTTCTAAATTATCTAATCAACCTCCCTTTGGATAGAATTGTTTTATCTTGTACATATATACTGTTTATTTGTACACACAAATCTATTTAAATCATAAAAGTGGTTTTCAAGAATTAAAAACACTGGATTATTTTTAAAGGTTTTCTGCATTTTTATCCATTCATGTTTTAATGAACTATTCTCTTGCTGCGAGCTGTATCACAGGAGAGTCAGTTTTCTCTTGAGAAGTGAGAGTAGAGTAAATTGTGACTTCTAATTTTTTTTTTCTTTCAGAATAAATTGAAACTGTGAAGCTGATGTGAGAGTATTTAAAACCATAATTCAGACAGTGACTATCATATGTCCATGTACCATTGTACATTATAAAAAATCATCTTTTGTCCAAAGCATTTGCTTTTATTTGGGGGACTCTTCTTTGCAAAGAAAATTTATTCCCTATATTACTTTATTTGATTATCAAAATTTTAGATGTTCCTATGATCTTATTTTGTGAAAGTAATGATACCTGTCCTGCGTATTTTCTCTTTTGCCACCTATCAAAACTGACTCTGATTTAGTAGTCTATTTTACTTCATTCTTGTAAGTCTTGCTTCTGACCTTGCCTGCTCTCACTAGATTAAAAATATTTGAGAGTAGATATCTGTTCTTGGCATGTTTAACTGAATAGTTATTTCTGGCCTCTGATAATACTGAATTATACTTGTTGGTTGGTCAACTTTCAAGCAATAGCAATAGCAAACTAGAGTAGGCTTCTATTCCTGTCTAGCTAAATTGCGTATCTATATGCTTTTTCAGACTCAAACACCCTGAGGTCAACAACATGATGACCATCTTTGAGGTCTCAAGGGGAAGAAAGTGGTTATGAGAGAAGGTAGAAGAGATGGAGATAGTGTCATCTTTTATATGAGCCCTTTTGCCCTACTGCCTTATGCCATATATGCAAGGATGAAATTATGAAAGAGAGAGAGAGAGAGAATATCAGTGTTAATACATTTTGGAGCCTCTCTTAGTTAGTTGCTAAAAGCATCAAAGAAAGCCCTTCTGTTAATAATTGTTTAGTCAGAGGGTAACTCAGAATAAGACTTCCCAAACTATATTTCATGAGACATCTGTATCCCTCAAGATAACAATAGATATTCCATGAAATTAAGAAAAAAATCCATGTTCAAATTCAAGGAAACACTACATATTGTATTTGCTCTTAATTCAGCACATATGTCTAGTGCTATGATTCTTTGAATAACAAAAACAGATCTAGGTGGAATATTCTATTTTATATTGTCCTCATGTTGAAAAGTTGTACAATATCAGATCTAAAGTACAAACATCACCAACCTAACTCTATAAAGTACATGCTGAATAATGCACGCATTGGAAAGAGAAAGTAATGTTCTCTTATTGTGATATTTAAATGATTTGCTCCCAGTTTTTATCATTTTCAGCAACATAACATTTTATATTGCATGAAGTATATGGGGGTAGCATTTGTTGTAATGCTTGTTCTTAGAGATCCCCTTCTAGCTTTTCCTCGTGAGCTCCTGAAACGTGATTTACAATGTGCTTGAGTGTCTTGCTTAACAAGACATTGTTGCATGAAGGTTATTATGGTTTGGATCTTCCCTTGAGTCTAGGATCAATAAATCAGACAAATGGCAAGATTATATGCATCAGGTTTCTTTAGGAGTGAATATATAACAAGCATTTTAAAACAATAAGTAACTTAAGATTACACGAGAAATGGATGAATTTAATATTGGAGGAAATACAGTGTGGAAGAGCCCAACCCATCTACACCTCATATTACACATACTATTTGGGGTACCCAGTATACTTTCCCAGTTCTGATGAAAGTTGTCTTTATATTGTCTATCCACTAGAGATTTATAATGCACATTAGCACATTTAAGGGTCTGACTCCTTCAATAAAGATGCCTGTATAATATTGTATAATGTAAAATAATCTAACTGTATTTGATCCAGAGTACTTGATCCTAGAAAAGGTAATTAACATCTAGTGGGACAGTACTCCTTTCATTGAATGTGGTTTGAGTAACGTGGACATTCTGTTGATGCTGTTATTATGCTTGCCCATTTAAAGATAGTTGGGTTCAAATCCACTTATATGAAAAAAAAGGAGAAATCATTTGTGTTATGCGATAAGAATTTAGCTCATCAGATGACAGAGGAAAAGTAACCTACTAACTGAAAATATTTGATCAGACAAGAGGAGGGAGGGAAGAGAGTTTGTAAAGGAAGAGTGGAAATTCACTGAATTTTGTTTAGGCAACCACTCAGGCTGTGTTATATACATGCCTTAGCAGTCACTCAGAGCTTTCCTTTGGTTTCTTGTTGGGATCTTTAAGTATAAGTTGTATGTGAGGAAATCTATCTCAAGGGAGACGAAAAAGAGGTCATTATGCTGTGGAAAACACAGGAGACAAAGTCTTCAATGAATGAAATCTGCATTGCTTTCAAAATACTGCAGTTTAGTCCTGTTTTTAGATTCATGGTTTAAGGATTCCCAGTCCAAACTGTGTGGGCACACATATGCACACACAGAGAGGAGAATTATTCTACTTGAAATAATTTTAAGTGCTCACCTTGAGATGACCTTCCTGCTACAGTGCTCTAGTATGAATGGGGTAAAGACCACTTACTTCCTTTAGGTTTTTTCAAGGTGGCCCAAAGAAAGTGGCAACTGAGGATTCAGTATGCAATGAACAACTTAATATTAATTTTTTGGTCTTTTCTCTGCAGTTTTTAAAATGTAAAAGTATTTCTTGCTGCCCCTTTCTCCCTAAAATAGTGTCTAATAAGCCACCCTAAATAGCCCTGTTCCTCTGTGGAGCGTTGTGTTGTTTCTTTAATTTCAGTGTAAACAAAGAAACACTTCTCTATTATGTAGTTGTGTGCATGAGTGTGTGTGTGTGTGTGTGTGTATGTGTGTATCAGGGAGGGGGAAGTTTCTCCCCAACCCCTCTTGAGTTCTTATGTCTTAGACTAAGAGTAAAATAATAAAAGGCACATTAACAGGAGAAAATTTTAATTCATGAGCATGGAGGTCTCATAGAAATAAGATCTAAGAAGTGGCCAAAGCAGGCAGATTTTATACTTTTTAGACAAAGAAACAATAAATTTCTGAGGAATTGACAGGACAAAGAAACTTAGGATTCAGTCACTTAATTAGTGAAGAATCTAAACAGACTTTCGGCTTGGGTAATACATTAAAGAAGTAACAAGGTTTATTTATACAGGATTCTAGGATTCAGTTCCCTGTCTCTGGTGATGAGTGTCCTTCTTCTAGATGCAGGGAGTGTACCTTTCATATGAGAGATTTATTTCCTGCTTTTAGGGTGACAGAGAGGAGGACACTTTGACCCTCTTGTCCCTCTTTCTTAAGTAACTTTAATTCAAAATAAACTATAAGCCATTGAGGTACATTTTGGGGCAGCCTGCCCTGGGCCCCAACAGTGTGTGTGTGTGTCTCTGTGACAGAAGTAGTATTGAATCAGGCAGAATTTCTACAAAACTCTAAGTGGTTTGGCTTGATTTGTATTAAAAATGAATTTCAGGCCTAATAAGATGTTTATAAGGGAGTTTTCTTGGTTTGCATTTATACCAACCCTGAGTTTTAAGATGTTGGCTTTTTATCTAACTTGTTTACAGGGGAAAAAAAAAAAGAGGAAGGGCTGGGAATGGGATATGCACCTGGCAGGTGTCATAAACTTAAACCTAATTGTAATCATCAAGCTTCTTAAAATTAAAATTGTATGGGATGGAACTTAATGAGAAATACCTTCTCAGCCTTTTGAACAGGTGTGGCCTAGGTGCACAGTCTAAGTCAACTGTCCCATTGAGCATAAATGTGTTACATGTCCTATTCACATCAGTTTGATTAGTGGCCTTGTTTTGTATTCACTCAAAGTTTTGCAGCAAGGGTGTATACTATGCCTGGTGTTTTAACAAAATATTAACTTTCTTAAGTTTAACAGAGATAGAAAAATTATTTATAAGCTAAAGATCTATGATGATTATCTGCTCTGCCAGTTGACTAAATAATCATCCCATTTTCTTTTAATTAAGTTTTTTAGGTTTTGGATATTGTCATCTATATGTTTATACCCACTAGATGTTAAGGGCATGGTTTTCATGTTAACTGTTATATTACCAGGATCTCATATTTTATTTCCAGCATCTTTGTGCACTGCATATAATTAGTGCTCAATAAATAATTGTTGAATAGACTTTATTTGCATATCTATGTGTAAATCTATCATTTATCTATCAGTTGTGTGTACTCTGCCATCACTTATCACTGTAAATCTACAGTTATGTTATTTTATTTTATTTTTTCCTTCACTGCAATGTATATTCATTTTTTATTTGGAGCATAGTTGTTTTACAATGCTGCGTTAGTTTCTCTGTACAGTGAGGTGAAGTAGAGTTCCCTGGGCTCTACAGCAGGTTCTCAGTTATCTATTTTGTACACATTAGTGTATATATATCAATCCCAATTTCCCATTTCATATTACCCCCACTTCCCCCCGTTGGTACCCATGCGTTTGTTCTCTACATCTGTGTTTCTATTTCTGCCTTGCAAACTGGTTCATCTGTACCATTTTTCTAGATTCCACATATATGTATTAACGTACGATATTTGTTTTTCTCTTTCTGATTTACTTTTTTTCTCTTTCTGACTTACTTCACTCTGTATGACAGTGTCTAGGTCCATCCACGTTTCTACAATTGACCCCATTTGAAACTTCTATGCTACTCTGCAGTACAATGAAAGTTGCCAAATTTGGAGAACTAAATTAAAATAGGAGTTATGAAGGTTAATATTTCAGTAAACCTACTAGAAACCTCACTTTTGCCTTAGTCTCCCTTCACAGACCAGATAATCCGTGGTTTAGCTAGAATAAGTAGTTCTGTTTATACAAATAGACATCTGGATAAATAAAATAACTTACAATGATTATTATGGCATGTATGTTTTTAAAATAAATTTTTAAAATAATTACATTATAATGATAGTAGAGTGGTTTCCACCAAATTAGGAAAATATATTTGAAATTGTATGCCTTAAATTATGGGTTATATTATGAACACATAATCTTGGGGAGGCACCTCAAAGGGAAAGATACTTGTTGTTTATATCACCTGAAATTGAGTGTGAATTTTTACCAAATACAGAAGATAATGTGTATTGCTTACAGTAGACTAGATTATTTTGTAAAATAGGCATCCTTAAAATTAAAAAGGCTGAAACAACAAAAGTTCATTCCTTGTCTGTATCCATGCTCCCTGTGGATTGCCTGCAGGCCTCTGCTCAGTGCAGTTACTCAGCAAGCCAGGCTGAAGAAGCAGCACCATGCACCATGGTGCTGGTTACAGTGCCAGAAGGAAACTGGAGAAGTAGAGGGTCTTAGCATCAACAATTAAGTGGCAAACACACTCCTCTTAATTCACTAGATTCTGTCTAACCTCAAGAAAGTCAGAAGGTGATGTCTTATCATGAACCCAAAAGGTAAGCAGTGGGAAATAGTTATATGATTATCACAGTATATTTGTTCTGATCTGACATAAAACAAATACTGCATGCTCTACACATGGTATATATTTAAGAAGCACTTGACTCTTTGTTTCTTTATTTTTTTCTTCCAGTTTCATTGAGATGTAATTGATGTACAACACTGTGTATGTTTAAGATGTACAGCATTAATGATTTGAATTACATGCGTTATGAAATGATTATCACAAAAGGTTTAGTGAATATCCATCATCTCATATAAATACAAAATGAAAGAAATAGAAAAAAATTTTTGTCATGATACATATAGCATACAACAGTGTTAATTATATCTGTCATTGTACATTACATCCTCAGTACTTATTTATCTTATAAGTGGAAATTTGTACCTTTTTACCTGCCTTCATCCAATTCCCTCTTGCCCCAAACCCTGCCTCTGGTAACCACAAATCTGATCTCTTTTTCTATGAGGTTTTGTTTATTTTTGAAATGCGTGTGACCTACAACACTATGTTAATCCCTATTACACAACATAGTGATTTGATATTTCTATACGTTTCAAAATTATCACATGAAAAGTCTTGTTACTAACTGTCGCCATACAAACATGTTATGTAATTATTGACTATATTCTCCACACTGTACATTTCATAACAGTGACTCATTTATTTTGCAACTGGAAGTTTATATCTCTTAATCTCTCTCACCTATTTCTTCCTCCCTGAGTCACCTCTCATCTGGCAACCATTTGTCTGTTCTTTGTATCTATGACTCTTTTTCTGCTTTGTTAAGTTTGTTCATTTGTTTTGTTTTTCAGATTCCACATACAGGTGAAATCATACAGTATTAGTCTTTCTGACTATTTCACGTGGCAAAATACCCTCTAGGTCCATCCATATTGTAGCAAATTCTTTTTATGACTGAATAGTAGTCCATTGTGTGTGTATGTATATGTATATAATAATCAAGATATGGAAGCAGTCTAAGTGGCTGTCAATAGATAAATGGATAAAGAATATGTGATATGTGCATATATGTATATTATTGTGAATAATACTGCAGTGAACATAGGGGTGCATATATATTTTCTATTTAGTAATTTTATTTTCTTTAGGTTAAATACCCAGGAGTACAGTGGTGGATCATAAGGTAGCTGTATTTTTAATTTTTTTGAGGAATCTTCATACTGTTTTCCATAGTGGCTGCACCAATTTACATTCCCACCAGCAAAAGGTAACCTTTTCTCCACATCCTCACCAACAGTTGTTATTTTTTGATAATAGCCATTCTGATGAGTGTGAGGTGATTTCTCATTGTGGTTTCGATTTGCATTTCCCTGATGATTAGTGATATTGAGCATCTTTTCATCTACCTTTGGCCATGTCTGTCTTTCTTAGAAAAATGTCTGTTCAGATCTTCTGCACGTAACTTTACTGGGGTGTTTGTTTTTTGGATATTCAGTTGTATAAATTCTTTGTATATTTTGAATATTACTACCTTATCAGATATATCATTTGCAAATCTCTTCTCCCATTAGGTAGGTGGCCTTTTCATTTTGTTGATAGTTTCCTTTGCTGTGAAAAAACTTTTTGGTTTGATGTAGTCCTGTTTTTTAGTTTTCACTTTTGTTTTCCTTGCCTGACGAGAAATATCCAGAAAAATATTAGAAATACCAATGTCAAGGAGTGTACTGCCTATGTTTTCTTTTAGAAGATTTATGGTTTCAGGTTTTACATTTGAGTGTTTAATCCATTATGAATTTATTTTTGTTCATGGTGTAAGAGAGTAGTCCAGTTTGATTCTTTTGCCTGTACTGTCCAGTTTTCTAACACCATATATTAAAGAGGTTATCTTTTCCCCATTATATATTCTTGCTTCCTTTGTCACAGATTAGTAGCCCATATAAGTGTGAGATCATTTGGAGTCTCTATTCTGTTCCATTGATCTATGTGTATGTTTTTATGCCAGTGCTATGCTGTTTTGATTGCTTTGTAGTATAGTTTGAAATCAAGGGGCATAATACCTCCAGCTTTTTTCTTTCTCAAGATTGTTTTGGCCATTTGGGGTCTTTTGTGTTTCCATACAAATTTTAAAATTATTTGTTTTATTTCTGTGAAAATTGGCATTGGTATTTTAATAAAGATGGCACTGAATCTGTAGATTGCCTTGGAGTGTACAGTAATTTTAACAATGCTAATTCTTCCAGTCCTTAAACACAGTATGTTTTTGCATTTCTTTATGTAATCATCAATTTCTTTCATTAGTGTCCTGTAGTTTTTTAAATACAGGTTTTTACCTGCACGGTTATATTTATTCCTAGGTATTTCATTCTTTTTAATGTGATATTAAATGAGGTTTTCATAATTTATATTTCTGATAGTTTGTCTTTAGTGTATAGAAATGACACAGATTTCTGTATATTAATTTTGCATCCTGAAACTTTATATAATTCATTGATGAGCTCAAGTAGTTTTTGATGGTATCTTTAGGATTTTCTATGTATAGTGTTATGGCATTTGCAAACAGTAACAGTGTTACGTTTTCTTTTAAAATTTGTATTCTTTTTTTTCTTTTTCTTGTCTAAATGCTTTGGCTAGGACTTCCAGTACTATGTTGAATAACAGTGGGAAGATTGGGCATCCTTGTCTTGTTCTTGATCTTAGAGGAAATGTTTTCAGCTTTTCACCATTGAGTATGATGTTAGCTGTGGGCTTATCATATATGGCCTTTATTATTGTGAGGTATGGTCCCTCCATAGCCACTTTGTTGAGAGTTTTTACCAAAAATGGATGTTGAATTTTGTCAAAACCTTTTTCTGCATCTATTGAGACAATCGTATGTTTTTTATTCTTCAATTTATTAATGTGGTTTATCACATTGATTGATTTATGGATATTGTACCATCCTTGCATCTCTGGGAGAAATCCCACTTGATCATGATGTATGATCCTTGTAATGTATTGTCAAATTCTGTTTGCTGATATTTTGTTGGAGATCTTTGCATCTATGTTCATCAGTGATATTGACCTATAATTTTCTTTTTCTGTGTGTGATATCTTTGTCTGGTTTTGGTATCAGGGTGATACTGGCCATATAGAATGAGTTTGGAAGCATTCCTTCCTTTGCAGTTTGTGAAATAGATTGAGAAAGTTAGATGTTAATTCATCCTAAGTGTTTGGTAGATTCACCAGTGCAGCCACCTGGTCCTGGACTTTTGTTTGTTGGGAGTATTTTTTTTTCTTTTTAAATTAATGATTCAATTTTATAACTGGTAATTGGTGTGTTGATACTTTCTATTTCTTCCAGGCTCAGTCTTGGGAGATCGTACAGTTCTAGGAAGTTGTCCATTTCATCTAGGTTGTCTGTTTTAATGGCATATAATTGTTTGTAGTAAACTCTCATGATTCTTTGTATTTCTGTGATATCAGTTGTAGTTGTTCATTTTTCATTTCTGATTTTATTGATTTGGGCCCTCTCTCTATTTTCCTTGATGAATCTGACTAAAGGTTTATCAATTTTGTTTATATTTTCAACTAACCTGCTCTTAGTTTCACTGATCTTTTAAATTATATTTTAGTCTTTATTTCATTTATTTCTGCTCTAATCTTTATGATTACTCTTCTTTCTGCTAACACTGGATTCTGTTTGTTCTTTTTCTAGTTCCTTTACATGTAAGATTAGGTTATTTATTTGAGATTTTACTTGTTTCCTGAGGTAGGCTTGCATTGCTATACACTTCCCTCTTAGAGCTGCCTTTGTGGTGTTCCATAGATTTTAGATTGTTTTGATTTCATTTTCATTTGTCTCCAGGTATTTTTTTTTATTTCTTTTCTGATTTTTTTTTAGTGATCTGTTGGTTGTTACTAGCATGTTGTTTAGTCTCCATGTGTTTGTGTATTCTGCAGGTTTTTTTCCTTATAATTGACTTCTAGTCTCATAGTGTTGTGGTTGGAAAAGATGCTTGATATGATTTCAATTTTTGTAAATTTACTGAGGCTTGTGTTGTGGCCTAGTATGTGATCTGTTTTGGAGAACATTCCATGTGCACTTGAAAAGAGTGTGTATTCTGCTGCTTTTGAACAGAATGTTCCATATACATCCATTAACCCACCTGGTATAATGTGCCATTTAAGGCCAGTGTTTCCGTATTGATATTCTGTCTGGATGATCTGTCCTTTGATATAAGAATGGTGTTAAAGCCCCCCACTATTATTGTGTTGTTATCAATTTCTTACTTAATGTCTGTTAGTATTTGCTTTATGTGTTTAGGTGCTCTTATGTTGGTACATATGTATTTACAATTGTTGTTTCTTCTTGGATTAATCTCTTGATGGTTATATAAATTCCTTCTTTGTCTCTTATTAAAATCTTTGTCTTAAAGTCTCTTTTGTCTGATGTAAATATTGCTACTCTGACTTTCTTTTCCTTTTCCATTTTCATGGAATGTCTTTTTACCTTCCCTCACTTTCAGTCTTTATCTGTCTTTAGATCTGAAGTGACTCCATTGTAGGCAGCATATATATGCATCTTAATTTTTTTTTGTCCATTCAGCCACTGTATGCCTTTTGATTAGAGCATTTAGTACATTTACTTTCAAAGTGATTATTGGAAAGTATGTATTTATTGCCACTTTGTTCATTGTTTTGAGTTTGTTTTTATAGTTGTTTTTACCTTCTTTTTTGCCTTCTTCCTTTGTGATTTGATGACTGTCTTTAGTGTTGCGTTTGCATTTCTTTTTCTTTTGTGTGTGTGTGTGTGTGTGTGTCTGCAATAGTTTTTCGTGGTTACCATGAGGTTTATATATAGCAATCTCTGTACATATGTAAGTACATGATTTTTTAAGTTGCTGATCTTTTAATTTCAAGTGGATTTTTACTTACTCCCCAGGTTTACTGGGGAAACATCATATTTTACATCATAGACATCATATTTTACATCTCTTTGTTTCATGTATCCCTTAACTACTTATTTTGGACATAGATGATTTTAATACTTCTATCTTATAACCTACTTTTCTAAAGTTAAACCTACTAGCTTTATACATAGTTGATTTACTACCTTACTGTTTGCCTTTACCAATGAGATTTTTCTTTTTGAAATTTTTATGTTTCTAGTTGTGGCGTTTTCTTTTCCTCTTAAAGGAGTCCCTTTAACATTTCTTTTAAAGCTGGTTTGTGATTCCGAACACTTTTAACTTTTGCTTTTCTATAAAAATTTTTATCTCACTGTGAAATCTGAGTGAAAGCCTTGTTGAATACTATATTCTTGGTTGTAGGTTGTTTTCCTTTCATCACTTTAAATATATTGTGGCACTCATTTCTGGCCTGCCATATTCCTGCTCAAAAGTCTCCTGATAGCCTTATGTTGCCTTCTACATAACGTATTGCTTTGCTCATGCTGCTTTTAATTTTCTGTTTCTCTTCAATTTTTGGTGTTTTAATTACAGCATATGTTGGTGTGGTCCTTTTGGGATTGATCCTGTTTGGGACTCTGTTCTTCCTGGACCTGGATGTCTGTTTCCTTTCCCAGATTAGGAAAGTTTTCAACTATTATGTCTTCTAATATATTCTCTGCCTCCTTCTCTCTCTTCTCCTTCTGGGACCCCTATAATGTGAATGTTAGTACACTTGACGTTGTTTTAGAGGTATCTAAACTGTGCTAATTTCTTTTATTCTTTTGTTCTTTTTTATATTCAGCTTTAGTGATTTCCACTATGCTGTCCTCCAGCTGCCTGGTGTACTCTGCTGTATCATCTAATCTACTGTTTATTCCTTCTAGTGTATTTTAAGCTTTAATTATTGTATTCTTTAGTTCTATTTGGTTCTTTATATTTTGTAACTCTTTGTTATAAACTTCTTACTTCTCACTCTGTTCATCCAGTTTTCTCTCGAGTTCTTCTAACATCTTTATATTCATACCTTGAACCCTTTATTTGGTAAATTGTTTAACTCTACTTCACTTACTTCTTCTGGGGTTTTATCTTGTTCCTTCATTTGAAACACATTCCTTATCACCTCATTTTGCCTTATTTGCTCTTTTTCATTCTATGTATTTGTTAGGTTGCTTACATTTCCTACTTTGGAAAAGTAGCCTCTTTTAGGAGACATCCTATGTGTCCCAGCAGTGTACTCCCTCTGGTCACAGGAGCTGTGTGCTCTAGAGGTGCCTCCGTGTAGGATGTGTGGGTCCTTCTGTTTTGGCAGGATGAGTACTGTGGGTGGTCTGGTAGGCGTGGTTGGCCCTTGGTTCAGATTTTTGCCAGGTCCTGCCTTGTGTGGAGGTTGCTAGTCACTGGTAGGTGGGGCTGAGTCATGAGGAGCCTGGCTGCAGAGCTTCAGGAGGTCCCAGGTCTAGTGCTCACCCACCGATGGGTGGGGCTGGTTCCTGACATGGCTGGCTACGAGGTCTGTGGTGACCTAAATCTGGTGTTGGCAGGCTGGTTAGTGGGGCTGTATTCGAGGGTAGCTGGCTGAGGGCTCCAGCGTATCTTGGAGCTGATGTTGACCTGCTTGTGGGTGATGCCAGGCCCAAGGCCCTGGGTCTGGTGCCTGCATACAGTGCTGTTGGGTAGGGTGGGTCCTGACACAGCAAACTGCAGGGCTGTGGTGACCCTGGAGCTGGTGGCTGTCTGCTGATGAGTGGTGCTAAAGACCAGGATATACTTGGGCTTGTGCCTGCCCCAGTATAGGGGTGGGTGTAGCTATGTCCTGGCATCTTTGGCTGTAGGGCCCTGGTTTCACAGAGCTGGTGTTGGCCTGATGGTGGGGGAAGGGGGGTTAGAGCCCAGGTGGTCCTGCAGCTGATGCCTCTCCACTGGTCAGTGAGTCTGGTCCTGGGGCTAATGCCAGCTCACTGGTGTGCAGGGCTGAGTCAGAAGTACCTGACTCTTAAGTCTGTAGCTAAATTTAAACCTACATGTCTGGTTATATAATACGATATTTGAAGTTGTTGGCATGAGGGAATCACTTGGTTGTTGTCAGGAAAATACTGTTGGACCATATGGTTGAATAGATCATACATCTCTCCCTATGTGGTATTAATTAGTTTTGTTTGGTGAGTCTGTGTTTTTATAGTATATTGTTTCAATATTATGAATGGCTCTAACTTATTAAATAAAGTTGAGAAGAACAGTATCCTGTGAAGTTGAATATTCTTTAGGAGTTTGGAATACCATCTGAAATCACTTGTCACATACTTGCTCTATATTAAATTTGAGAAGGTTGAGGCACTTTTATATTATTGCTGTTTGATGTAAGAAATGATGAATAATGGATCAAGGAGACTTTCATAGTTATATTTCTGTGTTATTTTCAGATCCGGGCAACCATACTTGTTTTCATAATCCCTTTCTTTCTACTTGTTAGTAAAAAAAGGAATATTAATCAAAAATATGAACATGATTCAAATTATAGAAAAATTTCTATATGCACCTGTAGTGAAAATACCTAAACGTATATCAATGAATGTCAAATGTAATTCTTTAAAGAAAGAAAAGAAACTATTTTCACCAAACTGGGTCAGATAAAGTTGAGGCACTTGGATTTCGTTTATCGTATTCATTTATGGAAAATGCAATTACATAATAGATTTATATACATATATGAAGAATATACAGAATTTAAAATTTGTATAAGGATTTCAATGTAATGTGAAACGTGTAGTCATTTGAATTGTTACCGCATATGCTTTAACTCTTTATATTCTACCCCTTAACTGTCTTTACTTCCTTTATTTACATCATCTACATGAACTCTGTTTTCCCTCTCTTTCTCTCTAAATCTCTTCTCCCACTGCAATTTTCAGTTCCCTCTGGCTAAGTGCCTAGGAGCAGGAAAAAATTAAGTCAGATATTTTCTTTCATGTCACTGGATGCTAGAGACACCAGTTATTCTTTTTGCTTTATATTTTGCTCCTGTTCGTCTCCATTTCTGTCCTTTTTCCCGTACATTTACTTTCCTGTGTACCTAACTGATATATTTAGTGTGTGAAAGATACTCCTTTTCTAGAATAGTGTTTCTTGTTACTGATTTTCTGCAGTTTATCTAAAGAAATATATTCATAAGTCACATGATCTATATGCATTTATTCATTAATATAGTTGTTTAAATATAGCTCTGTTAAATATAGTTTAACACAGTTAAATATTGTTTTAAAATATAGGTATGTTTATTGGTAAATTCAGAAAATATTTGCTGAACAATTATACATGAGAACTATTGATACTGTGCTAAGTGTGGTGGGTAACAAGAAGTTGATTAAAGTCTGTTATGGTCCTCAAGAGATCACCATTTGATAAAGACATAAACATATATTATTTACTTTGTTTTACAGATATTATAATTTATAATGTTTATAATACCATATGGACATTGACTGTAGCTATGCACAGTAAAGGTACAGAATACCATTGTAGTTCAAGGGAGAGAAGGAATATCATTTTTCCTTTTAATTAACTTAGCATTACAGAGGAGATAGTTCAGTTAATGACATGCCTTTTTTTTTTTTACATAATTTTTTTTAAGAACTTTTATTGAGATACAGTTAGCAGACAATAAACAGCATATATTTAGAGGGTACAATTTGGTATCCCAATCTCCCAGTTCATTCCCCCCCAACCCTCCCTGCTTTCCCCACTTGGTGTCCATGTGTTTGTTCTCTACACCTGTGTCTCTATTTCTGCCTTGCATTTCCTCTTTCATAGTTGTTAGCGTTTGCCTTATGTATTGAGGTGCTCCTATATTGGTTTCATATATATTTATAATTGTTATCTCCTCTTCTTGGATGGATCTCTTGATCTTTACGTAATATCCTTTCTTGTCTCTTGTAACATTTTTTATTCTAAAGTCTATTTTATCTGATATGAGTATTGCTACTCCAGCTTTCTTTTGATTTTCATTTGCATGGAATATCTTTTTCCATCCCCTCACTTTCAGTCTGTATGTGTCCCTAGGTCTGAAGTGGGTCTCTTGTAGACAGCATATATATGGGTCTTGTTTTTGTATCCATTCAGCCAGTCTGTGTCTTTTGGTTGGGGCATTTAGTCCATTTACATTCAAGGTCATTATCGATATGTATGTTCCTATTACCATTTTCTTAATTGTTTTGTTTTTGTTTTTGTAGGTCCTTTTCTTCTCTTATGTTTCCCACTTAGGGAAGTTCCTTTAGCATTTGTTGTAGGACTGGTTTGGTGGTGCTGAATTCTCTTAGCTATTGCTTGCCTGGAAAGCTTTTGATTT
This sequence comes from Hippopotamus amphibius kiboko, assembly GCF_030028045.1. NCBI lineage: Eukaryota > Metazoa > Chordata > Mammalia > Artiodactyla > Hippopotamidae > Hippopotamus > Hippopotamus amphibius. The sequence goes on from NC_080187.1 coordinate 75,849,988, forward strand.
CTCCATCGAATCTGAATGAGATCCTTGCTGGGTAGAGTATTCTTGGTTGTAGGTTCTTCTCTTTCATCACTTGAAGTATATCCTGCCACTCCCTTCTGACTTGCAGAGTTTCTGCTGAGAAATCAACTGATAACCTTATGGGAGTTCCCTTGTATGTTATTTGTCATTTTTCCCTTGTTGCTTTTAATAACTTTTCTCTGTCTTTAATTTTTGTCAGTTTGACTACTATATGTCTTGGTGTGTTTCTCCTTGGGTTCATCCTGCCTGGGACTCTCTGTGCTTCCTGGACTTGGGTAGCTATCTCCTTTCCCATGTTAGGGAAGTTTTCAGCTATAATCTCTTCCAACATCTTCTTGGGTCCTTTCTCTCTCTCTTCTCCTTCTGGGACCCCTATAATGTGAATGTTGGTGCGTTTAACATTGTCCCAGAGGTCTCCTAGGCTGATCAGTTCTTTTCATTCTTTTTTCCTTATTCTTTTCCACATCAGTGATTATCACCATTCTGTCTTCCAGGTCACTTACTCTCTCTTCTGCCTCAGTTAACCTGCTATTGGTTCCTTCTAGTGTAGTATTCATTTCAGTTATTGTGTTGCATATCTCTGTTTGTTTGCTCTTTAATTCTTCTAGGTCTTTGGTAAACTTTTCAATCTTTGCATCCAGTCTTTTTTCAAAGTCCTGGATCATCTTCACTATCATTATTCTGAATTCTTTTTCTGGAAGGGTGCCTATCTCCTCCTCATTTAGTTGTTTTTCTGGGGCTTTATCCTGTCCCTTCATCTGGTACAAAGTCCTCTGCTTTTTCATTTTCTGTATCTTTCTGTGGCTGTGGTTTTCAGTTCTGCAAGATGAAATAGTGCTGATACTGCTTGATACTGCTGTCTGCCCTCTTGTGATGACATGCCTTTTTTAAAATTAATATTTAACTTTGGTCAAGAAAGTTTGTACCACATAGAACAGACTTGTTTCTTCTGGTTTTTGTTATTTTTCTTTTGTTTCCATATTATTTCATTGCCTTTCTCTTCATTACTGCTTTCACAGAGTTATTTGGCATACATGATGCTTTCTGAGTTTTAAAACAAAATAAAGCATCTTCATACATTTTTCACTCTTGAATAGTATATGTTTCATCTTTCTGACTCAGAGTTTCAAGTTCAGTTGAAATTGTAATTCTTTAGCAACTTGCAGTTCCTTGCTATTGGTTATGATCTGTTCAGGTGATGCAGCTACTCATAATAGGAAGAAAAGGTTAACAGGAAATGAGAATAAGTTAACTTTATGAGTCTGAATTCAGCAGATGCCAGTACATTCATGAGCCTTGATATTGAAGGCCAAAACATTGACATTCATTTATAGTTACCCTTAATTTTGTTCTGAAATCAAGAGTCAGTGGAGCATGAGAATGTAAGTACTCCATTTGTTCGTTGCAAATGTAGGCAATAGGCAATCACACACTTACCACTCAGTAATCACTGTATCTTACATTAAAAAAAAAAGTTACCAATGTGCTAAGTTGAAATCAGAGAAAACTGATTATCTGCATTATAGAATTACTTTACATTCATTTCATCATTGTAATGATAGAATAGTAACTTCAGAGACAACTGTGTTGATTTACTTAAGTTAGAATAAGCATTACTACATAAAATGCTAGACAGACCCTGGGTGTGCTATGATATAGATGATATGTGCAAGCATCATTTGTCTTCATTAAAATAAGTGACATATTTGCATGTCTTACTGTGAAAAGATTACTACATACCACACATCTATCAGACAGAATAGAGTAGTATAATCAGGTATATTGTTTTTGCAAAGGCAAAATAAAATCATACATAGATACATGATTTGAGAAGCAGAATTACCTGGGAAAATGTGTATAAATCTAGTAGCTGTTCATTTGCTTGTTTATTTGTTATTCTTGCCCCAATTGCTTTTCCAAAGGACTTAAGTTAGGTTATCACCTAAAATATCTATGTACCAAAAGACAGTTAAAGGAGAAAATATACAAAATGAGAAGAATAAATGTTGAAAAACAGACGTATAGTGTGATTTAGCAAGCAATTTAGTTGTGATTTCTTTGTTGCCAAGGCTAAAAAGGAACCTTGACAAATGAAATTATTCTTTCTAGGACTATAAATTAAAAAACAAAATACACATACGTATGTAATTAACATACCAGTTTACAAAACAAATTTCATTTCAAAATAAGTTCTCTTGTGCATCTTGATTCTATAGAAACTAAGTATGAACTGGCCATTTTAGATCATTGTTTTACTTTTAGTTTTTTCCATGTTTCAAACATATATATGTCCTTACATGAATTTGTATTCATAGTATTTTTTTTTCTAACTTTTCTAAGCAAAGTTTTCTTTAGATGAATTCTTGAATTTTGACTCTTCTGACTGTAAGTGTCTTCCTGAATTTTTATTACGGGAATGGAAAGAGGGTAAACAGGTAACCAACATGGTATTTGTGTTTGTTTTCTCCCACACCACTTATAATTTGAGAGAGCAAAATTGAAGAAATAATCAGTCTTATAAAATTTGATGTTCTTTTCACAACAGCTCATTTCCACTGCAATAAAACTAAATTGACTTTCAGGAGAATGTGAAAGAGGTCGCTAGATACCTGCTCCACATTATCTACAGACCTTCCTTAGCACACTTGGTTGTAGGCCATTCTGTACTGCACAGGATACCATGCCTTTGATAACATAGCAGGTCCCACCACTTGAGAAGAGTTCTGTGTGTGTGCATGTATGAGTGTGTGTGTATGTGTGCGTGTGTGTGTGCATGTATGAGCGTGTGTGTGTATGTGTGCATGTGTGTGCGTGTGTGTGTAGTCTCCCATGATTGGAAATTTAATGGTTTCTGTAAAATGCTAATATTAAATAAATTAATAAATTGGAAAGCAGCATTTAAACCTAACTATACCTAAATGTATTTTGATGTGAGGTAATGCTAAATGAGACCTGTTTCCCTCGGCCCTCTTATAGCTTTTTCCTCTCGTCCCTTGAATAAAACCATCCTATTTTTAGGTGTTCATTTATCTCCTACATGTAGATGCCTCCCAAATTACTAAAATTTGTTCCCAGATATCTAAATCTACTTTAATTTAGAAGTTCTACAGTCATCTCAAATGCAATGTCTTCCAGAAGTAGTTCCCTTTCCATTAGTCCGTATCAACCATAGCCTCAGTTTCCCGGTTACCCTGGTAGGAAAATTCTCATGCATTTTTGCTTCTTCTTTCTCTGTACATTCACATAGAGTTTGTCACTAAGTCTGGCCACTTCTGATTTCAGAATGCCTTTCATGTTATCGTTGCTACCATACTCGGTGGGGCTAATATTAACTTATGCCAGCAAAATGACCATGTTTCCAAACAGACCTCTTCTCCTCCTGTATCCCTGCTCTCATATATCCTGTTGTTTTGTTTTGGGGGTACAGCAGATTATGCTTGGAAACTTAAGTTGTCTTTGCCAATAATTTATTTAACACAAGTTCACTCCGGGAATTTCACAAGCCAATGGCATAAAGAGTGATGTCTCTTTAATAAGCCAGTAAATAAATAACATCCTCCAAACAAATGATAGATTAATTACACCATTGTTCCAGGCAAGGGGAGAAGACAGAAGTAAAGTCCAGATTCCACTGAAGTGTACCTTCTCTATGAGGTTGGCTCTCCAGAGAGAGAGCTTTGCCAACCAAGAGCTGATGTCCAGGTGCTAGCGCCAAGATAAAAGCCCCTTGTTGCTAGAGCATGTTGCTAGGGAACAAGGTGTGGTGTTGACCATCAAGATGGTCTCCTTTGCGGCCCCTGCACTGCTTGTCACCCCACTGCAGACGATGGAGTCCCTTTGCTAGGGCAGGAGCTAAATGCCTGAAGTCTTCTGAGACCTAGATCAGCAAAGGATAGCTTTTTCCAGACCAAGCTCTCAGATATTCCTCACAAACCCTCAGTATTTATAGTCTAAATGTCCCCTTGACATAGTTGCTTCTCCACCTGTTCTTATCCATAAGCCCCCAGTGGGGCCTTTCAGCAGCTGAGCCTATCAGTGACGACAGATGAGATGATGACATTCAGATTTTCCATTTACTTCATTCTCATATAAAAACAACTTTACTTCTAAAAATGCCTTTTTTTTCCTTTGTCATAAACATGTGGGTTAGAGCAACTTAAGTCATACATAAAGCAGTAGATTTGAAATATCAAAACTTATATACAACACTTGTATCCTTCTTCCAGTGTGATCTTATTAAATGCTATTTTTATCATCTCACACCAGCATTCAGGTTTTCATTTTCTCCCCATTGCCTACCAGGGGCATGATAACAGCAGTTTATCCAGACTTACCTTACCTTTCCACACGCTCAGTAGCAACCTGCTATTCTTGTTGATAAGTTTCCTTACCACCTGTGCAAGAAAAAAAAAAAAAAGGCTTTCTATTCTCCCCCCACTTTCTACTCTACCCTACTTTCTACTATCTGATAGCTTTGACTACTATCTGAATAACTTTGACTACTCACACTTCTACATCTGGTTACCATAATCCAGAGATAATAGAAAATCAAGAGCTCCATAGGACTAGAAATTCCACCAGCAATGGAAATCATGAAAAAAGATGTCTGCTGGTGACTGCAATAAAATTGTTACTCATCAAGCTTTCTTAGCCTGCGCACATGCTGTGTCCTCACTCACAAGATTTGCTTTAGGTAAGTGTTGGTCAGGCATGTATTAATTCCCAATGGCTGGTTAAGTAAAAATAAAGAAAAATAAACAAACAAGGCATCAGGTCTTCTACTGATGAGGCCTGGACACCTGGCATGAATCCAAAAATCAAAGAATTTTTATTTTAGAGAATCTTATATTGTTTTGTCTTTCATGTATATCTTATTTCCCAGTGGGAAAACTCCTTTAGGACTGAGACTCTATTTTATACTCCTTTGCATCCTTCATATTTATGATGGTCACTTTTTAGTGGAATAAAATTAATAGAATCACCATAACTGGAAGTTATGAGGTTTCATTGTGAATGGTTTCTAAATTCTCAGATAGATGCCATGTGATATTGATGACTTCTGTACATGAATTGTACTGAGTAAGCACTCTCTCCGTGTTTGTCATTACGGACCATTTAGAAGGCAATACACATTTGTTGCAAACTTACTTTGTGTCTAAGCCTGTTTCACTTAATACTCCTTGCCAGTTTAACTAGTTTGGAGAAGAGTTTAGAAGTGAGAATTTCTGCTGTATCTACATTAACAAAAGATTTCAGTGATGAAATTTAAAAGTCAGAATTTGCATATTAATTTTGGAATATGATAGTGTTTCAGGAAGTCAAAAAAATGAAAATAATATTTGAAAGAAACAGCCCTTATTCCTATAAATGTTGTCCTTATCAAATTTAGCCTTTTCTGACATATATTTAGCAAAGAAAGGAGTCTGCTAATTATGATTTAGTTAGTATTCACATTTACAACCAGTAGATAGAGAAAATAAAGTCTGGCAGAAGGATAGCCTCAATATTAACCATGAACCTCTATCATGGGTAGATAGTGCTGTGATATTTTATAGGTTTTCCCATTTTTTTAACATTCTTATGGACTATCTAATTTAGATTCCGAGTGTCAGTGCATTAGTCAGTAAGATACCTTGTGCTATTCTTCATTGTTTTGATTTTTTTCAGTGTGCTTGTTCATGTTATTGCATATCTTATCTGGAAACATTTTGTTTCCAGTTATTTTAGATGATAACTGCTACAGAAAGTTTTATGGACAGTCCTTTTCACATGTTGTGATTTGGTCTGTTGTTTCATCAATCAAGTTCAATGAATTATTTAAGAATTATTCAAAGCAATTTCTCAATCATTATAAGATAATTCTGTTCCTGTGAAAGGTAATTTTAAAAGTCATACAACTTTAGGCCATTGCAAAGATACATAAACTCTTAGAAATGTGGATTTCAAAGGGTTCTTAGAGGTCATTTTTGTTTCACACTCCCACCTATGGAAACATCATTCCTTTACTATTACTTACAGAGTCATTTTTCCTCTTCTAAATATTTCTAATAATGAGGAACTAATTTCTTAGAAAGATAATACTTTCTAACATTGGACTTACTAGAAAATTTTGTATGTTAGTGAAAACAAAACCTAAACCTAATTCCAAAAAAGTTCCATCCTTTATGGGAAGAACAACAACAACCTATATATATATATATATATATATGAATTATAGGAGAAAATATAGAAAAATGCATGAGTGGGAAATACTAATGAAAATATTATAGTTAACATTTTGAGTGTTTATTATTTTCTGGCATTATTCTGAAAACTTTATTTATATCATCTCAATTAGTCCTCATAACGCTGGTGTAGAGAGGATTATTATTCCTTGTTTACAGAAAATGAAGTTATGTGTAATGTTATTTTAGCCAGTAGGAAGTGCTAGAGCCAGAATTCAAAGCCACGTACCCTGGCTCTGAACACACTCTTATCCGGCTATTTAAAGGGTAAAAAACATACAGCTGAACAGGTAAAGAGTGAGCACTGAAAATTAGGAAGGAACTTTTCATTGCCTCAGCCTAGAAATGGGACATATCACTTGCACCCAACTTTCATTGGCCAGAACACATCACATGGTCCCGACAAGGGGACTAGAAAGTATAGATTTCTTTGTGAATTAGAAGGAAAAATATCAAACACAAAATATGGTGTATGCCTAGCATTGTCTCTGTCATGTTTTTGTGGAACATTTCTCAAATACTCAGACTCACCTTTATATCTGCTGTCTCCAATCTCCTTTAGCCTCTATGTTCTAATCCAGATTATGTCCAGTTATTAACGGAGAGGAGTGTCACTGCATGTTGATAGCTCACTGTGCATAAGTACTTATGAGAGTTTAGTACTGTTTATAGACCAACTATTAATACGTTCATGTTTTAAATAAAAAGATGAAACACTTTCTTTCCCTATGTCTTCCTCTTGTCCATGATAACATTTTATTTTGGGATTTCCTCACCACCCACTAATACTTTCAAAAATTAATTGGATTGTAAGCTGCTAATGAATTCAGAAGACTTGTCAGGGACATTTACATGAGTGATCTAAAGTTTTCAGGCATTTCTCATTTAGAAAGCCATCTTTGCTTTCTGAAATTGTTTTATATGCTGTCTTAGGGTGAGTCACAGAAAAGAGAAGAGGATTTGTTTCTATACATTTTACGTACTTGTATTTGTAAAGACTAAGAGATAGGGCAAAGTAATGGCATTGCTTAAATCCCTAAATTACTTTACATAATTATCATATTAACAATATATGGATATCATTTTAAATATGAGCAAACTGAGTCTCAGAAAAACTTAGCTGGAACTCAGATGTGTGTTTTTGACTACCAAACCAGTGTATTTTTTTTTTACTGAACCACATGGCTTTTTAGCTAAAGGTTCTGTAGTTTTTTTTTTTTTCTTTGCCTCATTTTTATTTTTTATATCACTTGGGTACAAAGAGCTAAATGTTCACTATTACATAAGAATAACAATGGAGGTTTATAAGCAGCTTGTTATATGATTGTATGCCAGCATTCTTTTTATGATATTTCTTGCTCATATTCTAGCTGACATCTTATACATAAATAGTCACATCTGTCTTGGCTCTGAAATAGTGATAAATATGATAAAATTCAGAACAGATTTTGGAAGATATTCTCATTTAATACAGTGACAACAAAATGAACTGAAATAAAGCCACACATAGCATAAGAGTGTGAATTACCAAGCAATTCAAATTTAATTTCTTTGGAACTGAGTGTAAGGAAAATACTCTAAATTGTACTGATTTTATAAGCAGCTAGCATGAATATCAACAGTTACCTGAAGGGCTTGCTTCCTTTGGCTTTCAGATCACTCTTCTGCATTTCCTCTACCTCTCTGCCCTGTGTCCACTTTTGTTTTTTAAATGTTAGAGTCTGTTAATATTCATTCCTGGGCTATCTTCTTTTGCTATTCTGAACACCTAATGTCATTAACTACTAAACATTTCATTAAATATTTTATGCAGATAATTCCCAAATCTTTATCTCTAGTTTAGAGCTTTTCTGAAATGGGCATACGTATACTTGGGCACCTCTACATTTAAATGTAGATAAGCAGTAGTCATCTCAAATCTTTCATGCCAACAGCTGAAATCAATTATTTTTATTCTTAGGTCTGTTCAATGTTCTTTGTCTCAGATATAAGTAAGTAGTATCAAAATTCACTCCATTATAGAATAAGAGATCTGATGTCACCCTTGGCTCTCCCTCCTATGGCATCCAAATAATGCTCAGACTTTGTCAATTCTGACTGTCTTATAATGTCTCTTAAATATCCACCTCTCCTTTAAACCATTTTGGAACATCAGTATTTTTCTCAGATTACTGCAATTGTCTCCTGACTGATGCTTGCCCTACCAAACTAAATAATTGTATATAGTTATGATAAGGAAAGACTTTGGTACAGATGCAGCAATATCAAAGTAGATGAATTTAGCAAAATAGAAGATCAAGGAATAGATTCATATATATACAGACATACAGAAGTTATATCTGTCACATCAATAAGCAAATTATGTGCTTCTAAAAACATGCTGTAAAAGGCTAACACAACTAGCTGTTGATTGGCAAGAAAAAAATACCATCACTTTTCACTATAAAAAGTTAATTTAAAGTAAATATTTAAATGTAAAAAATAAAAGAATAGAGGAATAGCGGTCTATTTTGATATTAGAGTGAGAAAGTTCCTACTAAGCAAAGAAATGAAACTCAAAGTCATAAAAGAACTGACAGACTGATAGATTTAATTATATAAACATTAAAAATGTCTATGGTGAAAGGCATTGCAAATAAAGATAAATTTAAGCATGAAGCTAGAAGCCAATATTTGTAACATGTAAGACAGATTATTAACCGTAATAAAGATATAAATAGCTCATAAAAATCAATATAAGAGCAGTCAATTAGAGTAATAGTGGAATTGTCAAAAGGTATGAATAGCTTATTTGTAGAAAAAAACACACAAATAACTAAAGGAAACATGAAACGTGCTAATATATGTCCCGCTTTATTCTTTATCAGAAACGAACTAAAAATAATGGTACAATTTTCTCCCCCCAAATTTTTAAAAATTAAAAGAACGCTAATATCTAGCATTGTTAAGGTCACAAGGAAATGGTCAATGGTATTCCATGTTGATGAGAGTAGAAACTGCCTTTCTGGTGGACCATTTGTTGGTTTCTAGCAATTTAGGAAAAAGTTGCATATAGTTTTTCCAAAAAATAATCAGACAATATACAAAAGTAAACTTACTTGGATGTTAATTGTAGGATTGTAATAAGGAAAAACAAAACAAAAGAACTAGCCATTGATAAGGGAATGATTAACACTGACAATTATCCATGTCATGGAATATTACCCAGCTATTAGAAACAGACAGATGTTGTGACACTAAAAGAAGGCTATCACATGCTAGTAATTTGGAGGACTGAATGGATAGTATGAACCTGGTTTGTGTAGAAAAAAAAAAAAAAATTAACAAAAACTCATACTAGTAGGAAACATTCTGGAAGATTAAAGGTAAAGTGTTAACAGTATTTACTTCCAAGAAGGCTGTTGGATTGGGTAGACAAGGGAAGATATAAGGAGAGACTCGCACATTTAACTGTATATTCCTCACATTTAACTCTGTACACTTCTAAGTGATTTGAATCTTTATATAACAAGCATGTATATGTGTTTTAAAATTAAAAGACAGGTATTAGTTACATAAAATATTTTGAAAACATCCCTTATAATCTTTATCAATGCAGTCATTGCTCATATATAATCAAAGCCAACGACGTTTAAATTCTGTGAAAAAATAACTAGGATTTTTTTTAATGGGATACTTGCATAGGATTGAATTTTTTTTTCTGAAAGTGTATTAATACTAATTTAATTTTTAGTTGTTTCTGTCATTGTGGCACTAGCATAACATTCTTTCTCTAAACTAAAACTAATTAAAACCTGTTTAAGGAACACTACTGGATAATAATATTTAATGTGTTTAAGTATGACTCAATAGAAACTTAAGTGTCTGACAAAATAAGACTTTATAAAGTTGTTGCTTTTTCTTATGCTCTTGTTTGTTTAATAATTTTAAATGTGTATATCGAGAAAATGTTTTTAATAATATTTTTCTTTAGATTTTAAGTTGCTTTTAAAATGTGTATACAGTTTTTGTTCATTTATAGGAAACAAGTTAATAAAAATATATGGATGTAGTTGGTCAAAAATATTCTTTTTTTTAGGTTTGTTTTCAGGAGTAGGCAAGAAAAAATAAGTACAATTGCATTGGGGACTATTTTTACCAGTTCTGAACTTAGTGTCAAACTAGATATCTTTGAATAAATGAATGGATAAATAAATGCTTGTTTCACCATGACCTTCACACGTTTATCTAAAGTCTATGAACACAATCCCAATCACTATGGAAAGTAAGGGGGAAAAAAAACCCAACAAATCCTAGAACTTGACCTCTTAGAGCTCAGTAAACTCCCTATAACTGTTTTCCTATTTTCCAGTCAAAAGCCTTAATAGTGTGCTATTAGATTTTTGCATGAAAGATACATTTTGAAATTTAGATTTATCTCAACCTATCTCAACCACTCAGTACATTTTTTCTTGAACATGGTAATTTGTTGAGGTAAAAAATTCTATCAACAAGGAACAAGTTTGTTATTCCTTAAACTTTGTTCAAAGATTGGATACTGGGTAAGGATAGAAAATACTTTTCAACAAAAGGGTAGTGACATGAATAAGGTAGCAATAATAGTAAAAAAGAAAAATTCCCTTACCATTGAAAAACTTCAAAAATGACAACTTCAGAATTTCTAAGTGTCCTACAACTTTTATTTAGTCTAAATTCCCATCCTAGAATACGTCGCTCTGTGTTTAAGGAATATTTATATTTCTTACTCTTTTTTTTTTTGACCATTTTTCTCACTGTGACCTCATTAAGTGCATGAGTATTCCCTAGATAATTTCTTTCAGTACTGACGATAAGTAGAAGAAAGGTTAATTGTCAAAGAGCTGTAATAATGTCAATGAATGATTTCTTTTAATAGGATATATATGGAATGTGTATAATTTTTCATCATCTTAAATAACTTTTCAAGTAATTGGGAACCAATTCTCTGGGAATAGAAACCATTTTCAACCCAAAGGTACACGAGTTCACTGTAATAATAATGGTTATTAGTAGAGTTTCATGACTATAATGAATCAGGTGTTAATTTAACTGATACTCTTGAGATTTTTCTTCTCTATCAGTTCTTTTCTAGCTTCAGGAATCTAGCATTAACATCTAAAGTCAGTAGCAGAGCTATAGACTCCAATTTGTTCTCCCTTCCATTTCTTACCTTCAGTAATGATAATGATAAATGATAAAAAGAATGACAGAAGCACTAAGAGATAAGTAATGTTAGTATCTGCACTTGAGATGAACAAATTGAGGCTCAGAGGCATTAAATATCATCCCCACACAAACATATAGTATTGGGCTGGCCAAAAAATTCATTCGGTTAGTGAATATGTTATTCAATAAAGGTCTTTGTGAAAATGAAAAACTTGTCTTTCATTTTTACTTAAATCCAAACAAACTTTTTGGCCAACCCAATATATGATGGTTCGAAGACTCAGATATAGGTCTTTGACTGTAGAATCCTAAACCTTTATGTAGTAAGACATATTGCTATGCTATTACTCTAACATTTCCTCCTATTTCTTGGCTTATGCTGTTTACCCCTATTTAATGTTTCTCCTTGTTCATCTCTGCATATATGAACCTGTCGTGTGCATTTGACCCAATTAACCTATATTTCGTCATTAATTAAATGTTTATTGCAAGCATTATAAGGGAAGGAATTGTACCATATTTATTTCACCATCTAGTCTAAAACATTGATACAATTCAATAAATGTTCTCTGACTTAGTGAGTTATTATTTATTGAAAATAAAGATGTCATATGCTAGTCAACATTTTAGTTGCCTTTGTTAACTACTGAAGAGTTTGCTGTTGTGGATACTAAAGGAAAACATAAGATGGTGCCTTTGCCTAGTAGATGCTCATTCCTTAGATAAAGAATGTGATCTACTCCTATTTGCATAAGCTATTTCAAGTATTCTTAAATTTTAATTTGGAATTTTAATTGGAGACTTTAATTAAACCTCCCCATAAAGCATTTAACAGACTGGCTCTTTTAAGGGCATACAGGTAGCAAAATAAAGGAAATCTGTTTACTGTGCTGTACTCAGCGTGTGTTTTCACCAGCAATGCACTCTTAATTTGAAGGGTCATTGGAGACTGTGTGTGTGTGTGTGTGTATGTGTATCTGTTTGTGTGTGTGTGTGTGTTTGTGTGTGTATATGTGTAGGTACATTTGCTTATACACATGCTTTTTTATAGGAAAGAGGGGTGCTAGAGTATTTATCCATTCCAAACCAACAAGCCGGGCTGAATTTTCTTCAGCTTGAATTTCAGAAAAGCTACAAAGATTAAAATCTGGTTTTGAGAAAATGTTCACCTTGATGATCTGCCTCACCTTTCTGGTCAAGAGCTGGCCCTGTCTTGCAGTATTTGAGCTAGAATCTAAGATCTAGTGGGGAAATTAAAGCCTAGGGAAAAAGAGTTTCAATGTTGAAAGCCAGTGAAAAAGCAAATCAGTGATTTATTTCCATATAAGAAAAATAATTTGTGTTAGCTGGTAGAAAAGGATACCAGTAATCAATTGTATATTTAAACTGTAGTCATTGCTGAACCCAAGGGTTTTTGTTTTTGTTTTTTCCCTCTTTCCTGAAAAAACACACCTTCAACAGCATTGTATTTTATGTATAAAGGCTTTCATTCTGTTTCCAGTTATCTTATAATTAGACATTTATCAATATATCTAGATTGGAAGAAAAAGTGAAATAGCTCAAATAATCATTTTACAAACAAGAAAACTGAAGCCAAAAAGGGTTTGACATGGAAATATTGCTAGGTTTTAGCTGCATTTGGACTAGAATTCAGATCTCTTGGCCCCCATTCATAGTCTCTTTCGATTACACCATGAACTCTAAATTCAACAGATATTACAAAGGAAATTTTAAACACTACTGCTTGTCATTTGGCACTGGAGACAGAAACTTTAGCATGATTGAAAATGAACTAGACTATGTTCAGTAGAATTGCCATAATGGCAAGAAATTATTCACCACTATGTGCCCAGAGACAAAAGCATTGCTTAGCATAGGAGATGCTCAATTAATATTTGTTGAATAGTTGAATAAAAGTGACCAGTGGACCGTGATGCCCACCACACTGCTTGGACAGAATCACAAGCACCAGCCAAGCTGCTGAGGACACTCCAGGGGGAAAAGATACTGTATTCACTTGAAATGGAGGGAAATATCAGCACCTGTTTGTCTGCCAAGCGTACCTGCTTAAAATAAGTTTGTGTGCATTTGCAGGAACTTGTGAGTCTCCTATTGAAAATGAACGGGAGACTGATGAGTTCCCGGGAACACCCACAAATCTTCCTACTCATTTCTCCTGCTTTTAATGGACAGTATTCTCAGTGCCTCGAAGTTTTGAGTATAAATTTAAGTTCTAAACAAAAAAATGTAATCTCAGAAATGTAAAGTAGTTCACTTTAGGCAAGGGTCAATTCATCATTTCATCATGGACACAGGTCGGTTTCCTTGATCAGCTCTTCAGGTGAGGTATCTGGCTGAAGGAATGTTTCTTCTAGAGTAAGTCTTGATAATATCTTTGTAAATTGAGTAGATAGTTTATAAGAGCCATTTTAAATGATGTCATTTTGGTTTTATAAGACTTAAATTATTCAATGAAATAATGCCAGTGCTTATATGAATGAGAATTTATAGACCTTGTAGGAAAAGAAAAAAATGAAAAATTATATGCTTATACATTATTTTAGTATTACCCTAAACTTTTTTCGTGGTTATATTCAATCAGGACTTTGTTTAATCTATAAATGTCTGGAGTGTTTTCAAATTTTTTCTGAGAAAGTATTTCCTCTGTTCATGTTCATTTGTACTATCAAATTATGTAATTGTTTATATTTCAGTATTGTTTAATGGACTATATTTGGCATCAACATTTACAGCATGAATCTGTTCTTAAACTTATTGAAGCAACCTTTCCTGAAGCTACACAAAGGTGATCCTTTCTTTATAGTTTACTTATGGTACTTTTTAAAGAAGGGTGAAAAACTCAAATGTTTTGGAAGGCAGAATAAAGTAAACAAAGTTGATCATATATGTGCAACATTAGAGAATAGTAGAGACTATAACATGGCTATATCCAAAGACTTTCAAATTCATTTAGAAAAATATATATACTTAGGGTTGTATTTCAGTTAAATATTCTATAATAATGATCAGTAAAGTTCATCCCAATGACCTTCTTTATTCCTCAACATTTTGTTTTCAAAAGAGTCAACAAAATTTCTTACATTTCAGCTCAGACTGCAAACTCTTTCTTTTATTTCCCCATTTTCTTTCTAAAACAGCATGCTTTTATTTATTTTTTTAGTTGAAGTCCAGATCTTGGAGCTTGTTTCTGTAGGATTTTTTCAGTTGATTTTAATTATTCTGACATAAAAAATGGACAAATATTTAATCAATTGAAAACACATTTTTCAGACAGAAGTACTGTTAATCACCGGTCAGTAGGCCTCCTTTTTCCACTATCACAATCTGGTATTACAGTTCTCAGCATTTTTTCCCCCATATAACTGTACCCATAAGTGATTGTCCCTGTGAAATAATACTGCTGACTGTGGCTTAGATAAAATAATCTGCAGGCCATGTTCTCTTGCTTATATCTTGGCTGAGAGATGCACTCTGAAAATCTTATATCAGAAAGTAGCAAGGTGGCATAAGTATCACGTTGTACATGACTTTTAAAAAACAAACCATCCACTAATACTACTCTTTAATATTAGTAATAAATTACTGATCTCTCCAACATAATATCAGATACAGGTAGGACATAGTGGTTGAGAACCACTTTTCTGGGACATAGAGTTCGTCCTAATGTCAACAGTTTTCTTAGACCAGTGACAAGTTATGACAGATTATTGCCTTAATCCAGGGAGCATGTGTGATGCTTGCCCTTAATAACTAGAGAGAACAAATTGTCACCCTCTTTTCCCAGGCACAGATCAATACCATGAAACTTATATGTCAGTTGATTTCAAGTCAACAGACATCTATTAAGCAGTTACTTTCAGCTGCTCTGCCAGATTTTGGAATAGAAATTGACAAGGAGAGTGTCTGTAAAACTGTGTACATTATTGTTATAATATTGTGTGGTATGTAGATCTCACTCATGGTAAATCATACGTTAGGCTTTCTTCTTGTCTATACCCTGCCGTGCATTACCTTAATGCAGTGTGGCTAACCCATTGGTGAACAAATCTTAAGTGTCTAAAATACTGTAGATCCTCTTATGTTTAAAAGGCTGTATTACTCTCTCATCTCCATCCTTAATATGTAGGAGTTCTGGTATCTATTTCTATATTATTTTTCTCCTCCCCTATTTCTCTTTTAATGTTCCATTTAAAAGTATTATATTCAGTTTAATTCACATTACCCAAGTGGTAACTCCTGAATGTATCTTAAGTATTATCGCATAAAAACAAAGCAAGTTGTTCTTTTATGGTTTTATTTCTTGATACTATTTAAATGCGTGTGTGCTCATTGCCTGTCCCTCACCAACCCCCCTCCCCCTCCACCTAACCTTCAGCTTCAGGAGAGCTCATCATTAACTTTGCTGTTGTTTTTATTGTCACTAACATTTGAGTAAGACTTTTAAAATAATCTATTTTAAGGGCCCCAGTGATTATAAGCATTGCAGCCACCCGAACAAGTAGGTCACGATATGCTAGTGATATGGCATGCCTGGATTCTTCTTCACTTTTCCAATAAGACCTACTTTACGTTATCCATCTTTAAGCAAAACTGTTACTTCAAAAATAATCCTAATGTTGAAAAGCTTTAGAAAAGCAATAATAATAATGAAAATAATTTTCATTTGGGTAAGAAAATTATCTGAATGTGAGGATATTGGGAGTGTCAGCAGCAGAGGACTCTGTTCTTATAAGATTTCAGTCGCTGAAGTAGATATTAGACGTGTGAGTAGAAACATCTTCCTAGAAGTACAAATTATTTGCGAAAAGTTTTACTGGGGCCAATCGTAGAGAAAACCAAGGTATTTATAATAAAAGAGGGGCCAAAATAAAACCTTAGGGACCCAGATTTTCTAATATCAACCACTTCTGATCTTTAGAGATGATCTTAGCCTCATTAGAATAAATTTGGGACATTATGTAGAGAGAAAATCAAAAACCTTCTACTGTAAAAACAGCAAATCAAAAACAAAATCAAGCAGTACATATCTTCCTTAAAACTGAAAGAATGGAAATAGCAATGAAAGGAATTGTGTGAGTAGATATGAGGATATACTTTG
Organism: Hippopotamus amphibius kiboko; assembly: GCF_030028045.1. Classification (NCBI taxonomy): domain Eukaryota; kingdom Metazoa; phylum Chordata; class Mammalia; order Artiodactyla; family Hippopotamidae; genus Hippopotamus; species Hippopotamus amphibius. The sequence continues at coordinate 75,866,533 of NC_080187.1, forward strand.
TTCGAAAGCCCAGTGGCACATCCTTGTTCCTGGAAGCTTAGAATCTCATTAAGGCTTCACTTGTCATTGTCTTAAAATCTGAAGAAGCCCTGTCTTTTTAATTAAACTCCATTAACTCAGGAACTCCTGCCTACTGTGAATTAATTGTCTCTTCCAATTGTTCTTTCTAGGAGGACTACACCATTTTAGAACTGCCACAAAAACTTGTTTTTCTCATAATGCAATTTTAGCTTGGATTCATTTCTTTCAGTCTCCAGTTTTCATGCTAATCATAAATATTAGCCAATAAAGTCTTTCAAATAATTCTAGAAATGCCATTGTTTATATTAATACTTGATCTTCTCTGCAATACATTGGTTCCCTTTTCCTACTGTATATTTTACTTCTGATTTTGGCTAAAGGCTGTGTTAGTAAATTGAAAGCATGTTAATATAGCAGAATAATCCACTTTTAGGTTTACTTGTAGTTCAAACACAACTCATTGATTTGGTAAATCTATGAAAAATTTATCAAATTAAAGGTGCTCTAGGATATTGTTTTGATTTGGATAAATACAGAAAATATTACCCACCTTAGACCAAAAAAAAAAAAAAAAAAAAAAGCAGGGGGGTGGGGTGCCCACATCTAATCATTGTGTAGGTCATGCTCTCTTGTTGCTCCAACATGAATTACCAAGATTTAAAACAAAAAGTATGCTAAGCAGGTTGAATGGTGCTTCTAGGAACCTCAGTGGAAAAGGATCTAGCTTATACAGAATTGTAAATTCTTTGGGGAATTCAGTTGTCTGTACTGACCAAAAATATTGATTCCAGTGCTGGTGTGGCACCCCAGATACCTAACCTACATGCATCCTACTCAGAAGGAGCACAATCTCGTACAACCAGAAAGTCCCATTTTAATATTTCTTGTGATCAGTTTCATAACACTCTAGTCCTTATAACAGTCTCCCCTAAGACAGCTACAGCTTAAAGTATACTTTTTCATAGATGGATTTTTAATATTTGATTGCTAGCAGTAAAACTCAGCTATATAATTAAATAGTGCCATGTGGGCGTAAATAGTAATATGTATATTGTTTTATACATTTTCCCTAGGAAAACATTCTGAGTTCTGAACCATTGACCTATGTATGTCTGAACTTCTAAACGCGGTTAACTTACATGAGGGTGAATCAAAAATTATCTGTACTCTGACTGTAGAATTAGACAAATACATCATTTTTTGACATAACCTCCTTGCTTTTCAATACACTTTGTCCATCTGTCAACAAGCTTTCAGTTCCCTCCTTAAAAAATGTTTCAGGCTGAGCTGCGAGCCACGAATGCACCACTGTCTTCACTTCTTCATCAGAAGTGAACCTTTGTCCTTGTAGGGCTGCTTTCAGAGGACCAAACAGGTGAAAGTCTGATGGAGCAAGATCAGGACTATAGGGGGGATGCTTTAACACCTCAGAACAAAGTTTTTGCAGAGTGTCAACAGTGTGGACAGAAGTGTGTGGATGTACACATCCTCAGGCCACAAAAAGCAAACCACTGCACGCTGCCCTCATTTCGTGCCAATCACAAGTGGGGCATCCATTTTTGCTCACACCCTAGTTACAAATGAACTGATATAACACATTCACACCTGCACAGCAGTGACTGGGGAGACAGTAGCCTCGAATGGAAAGTGCTGTTAAGACAGTACAGCCAACAGAAGTTTTAATATAATGGATAATTAGTTATATAATTATAAGTAAGTAGGGATTAACAGTGAGTGAGGTTAGTTAAAAGGATGATACGAATGTTCTAGATGGTGGAAATGGTATATGCAAATGTCCTGAGATTAAAGACAATAAGGACATTTACAGCAATTAAAGAAGACTAATATGAATTAAAGCATAGGGAGTTAAGGAGAAAGTAGCTTGAGTTTAACAGATACATAATGGTTGCAGATGATGTAGCATCTTGTGGGCTGTGTTATTATTCTAAGAGTTGGGATGCTTTTGATGTATTTGAAGACAAGGGGAAGACATTAAGCATATTGGTGTTTTAAAACAAGATTACTGCTGTATATATAACAAATCAGAGCGAGATGTGTGGACATAGGGGACCAATTTTAGGAATACTAAAGGAGTTTAGAAGAGGTCCCTGGCAGCAAAGATATTTTAAAAAATGGATTCATTGGAGAGTTATTTTGCAAATAAAAATGAATTTACTTGGTGATAAATACCAATGGCAAAGGACAGGGAGGGTGGGATGCCAATGAGATGACTGGTTTTCTGGCATAAGCTACTGCATATGTCTTAGGTGTGTTTTGTGAGATGAAGGACAATGAAGGAAAGTGGGAAGGTTGAGAACTGCTCTTTTAGAGGAGCAGAATTATTTTCTAAAGCCCTCTAGAATACTGATATTGAAATCTGCTAACCTGGTTCTGTAGAAGGTTTATTACCCCCTAAGCTGATAGAATTTTAATGCTGAAGTATTACTAGGGTTTAAAAATAATTACCATTTGTTAGATGCCTACAGTGCTCTCACTGCACCAGACACTTCACAATATTATCTCCAAACTTCTCATAATCCTGATATAAGTATTACCCCTGCTTCACAGATAAGCAAATGGCAGAGCTGGGTTCAAGTCCAGGACTGTGTGATCCCAGCCGCATACTTAGGGCATGTTATTCCACATCTCTTCATCCACATGTCTTCATCTATATGCTGATAGGCAAATATGCCTTTCCAGTGGCTAAGTGAATTTATCTCTTCTGCCCTTTGGAAGGCTTTTCCAGGAATATAAAAAAATTGATTTCATCTGTGAGGGAGTAAAATTAGAAGCAACAGGCAGTTTGGAGAATTGAATGTATGGTGCATAAAGTGGTTACAGGTTTTTAATATTGTTATCATCATGATCATCCATGTGAAAGTTATTAATGTAGCGGTGCACCGCTTCAGATGTTACGTGCTGTACAGATAGATTAATCCAAAATACAATTGGTAATATGAAAGTCTCAAAACCCACTGAAAATGGAAAGGTGATAGTTAACATAAAAAAAGGTTTTCAGTACTTTTATCACTTTATAGTTAAAATGCTCTCTAATTAGTAAATATAAAAATCTCATTTAAATGACTACCAAATGCATATTGTTCTGTATTGCTGCAAAGTAAAATGCTTTCTTAGGAAAGTATTGGTGCCCTTTTGTGGCCCACTGATAATTTTAAAATAGAATATTCCTCCAAGAGTAGAGTCTAATTTCTTTGAAGTTGTTTACATTATCCCTGGTGCTTACCCAATGAAATTATTGGAGTTTGTAGCTGGCAGAAATCCTAGAGCTTATTAAGTTCAACGGCCTTATTTTATTTGGATAAATAAGTATTAGGAAGATTAAGAAACTGGAGCTCAAAGAAGTTAAAGGATGTATCAGTTACACACATAGTTAGGTTTTCTGTTCTCAGTCCAGTTCTTTCTGCTACCCTTCGCTTTTTGAGTCCCTAGTCAGTTGCCACAGCAGCAATTCCAGAATTGGTTTTTCTTCAGGAATTTCTGAGTCTTGCCCAGATCTGCCAACAGTGGTGATACTGAAGTCAACCATCCCTGCACATGCTTAGCATGTTAGCACCAGGGCATGTGGAGCTCCGTGGAGAGGGCTGTGGGTCAGGGTGGTCATTTTCAAAAGTGCCCATGTGAGCCAATTAAAAACTAATGAGGCAGAAATGCCTTCAATCAATTGGAGCTCACAGATGAGGTGAAAATGATGGGACAGAAGGCACAAATTGCTGTGATAATTGGAAGAAACCTTGTGTGGAAGCTAGCTGTGTTTGAAATTCCCCAGAAGAGTTTTTTTTTAATACATCTGACTTTCTAATGTGCTTTGCGGTGGTGTTTGGGAAAAGTTCTAACTGATGTTATTCTAGAATAATGTGGTGTGGTAGAAGAATAACAACAAAACTAGCATTGCTAGTCCTAACAACAAAACTAGCATGATCAGTCCTAATACTTTTGGTTAAGTTCAGTGTTGCTAGTTATTATCCACATGACTTTGGACAGGTCATTTTTTTCTATGTGTTTATTTCTATATAGTAATGTTCTATTTGGAGTGAAATCCCAGGGTAGCAAGGGTGAGAGAAGAAGGGAAGTAAAGCAGAGAAGGAAGGTAGGCAAATATACGGTGGTGTATGATCAGGCTGGACACTGCTTCACAGAGACACGGCTACTTGCTCATCTCATGGGATATCTGAGAGGTTGTATAGATCCACTATGCCTCAGAACAGACTTTTAGGTTTGAGAAGGAAAAAGAGAAAAGGATGCATTCATCAGTGGTTTCTTATTTCTCGCTTTTTATTGGCCAAAATTCACCCTGTTATTTTAAGTGTCCCTGACTTCCAGATTGTGCTACCTGGTCCCTTAGGGCAGCTTTGGGGAAGCCTGAGTCATGGTGAGTCTGGTCAGGTAGAACCTGGGTGACGAGCTGCTGTGGTTCCTGCTAGGGCAGACTTGAAGGAGGCTATGTGGAAACCCAGCCCTCCCCCACTCAGGGAGGCTGAGATAGCTTGTAGTGTCAGGAGAAGTATCTGTGGCAGTGGCTGGCTGAGTCTCACTTGAGTAAGCAACCAAGGAAGGGTTGGTGGGGCCAGGTTGGGTCAAGCAGGTAAATTTCATCTGTGATGTTAGCAAAACCCTGTTATCCTCATATTACTGATGAGCAAACTGAGATTAGAGAAACAAAGTAAATTGGACAAGTAATTTTAGAACACAGACATGATTCAGTTTCCTATACAAGAACAATACTATGTTTTAGTTTTAGCTCTCATGGCTCTCTTAAAAGAACAAATGACATAATTTACATGAAAACATTTTGAAAACCTTGAATCACTTTGCAGATATTGTTGAGTGAGAAAAGTGGCAATACTGCGTTAGTCTGTAGGCTCATCAGAGATATGTTAATGATATACAAGATAGTAAGGGGGAAAGGGTTGGATATAATTGCCAGACTTTTTTTAGTTGATACTGGTGGGGGTGGGGCGCTATGAATCATGAAAGTTAGCTATGCAGTTACTAAGTGATTAAGTTAGTTAGTGGGTTGATTGGTTAATACCCCTTCTGTTACATGACATTTGGACACCTTTTCCAAGAATACGTGAAATAAAATGAAGAACATAAATATAGAAAGCATAAAGGCCAGGAAACATGAAGATTGATTAGAAAACCCAGGGACATTTTAAAACATACATGTGCAGGCAAGACAATCTTAATAGGTAAGTCAATAACAGCTTCCTAGCATTTTTTTTTTATTTTTGTCAGAAACTTTAACCTGAATCTAATAATGAAGAATCAAGCAAATCCAAATTGTTGGACATTTTAAGAAACAACTGTCCTTGACTCTTTAAAAGTCTGAATGTCATTAAAGTCCAAAGTAGCAAACGGGTGGGGGGAGACCATTCAAGAATACAGGTACTAAAGGGCATGCTGAGTGAATACAATGCATGACTGTTTGAATCGTGGATCCAGAAAAAAAAGAAGAAAGAAAGAAAAGAAAAATAGCTATAATGAACACCAATGAGAAAATTGGTAACTTTGGATATGTACTGTGTATTACGTAGTATTACTATAGCAGTGTTATTTCTCTTGAAATACTGGCATTGTTATATTTCTTGTGATAGTGGTATTTTAAATATCTAAGTGAATGTCCTTTTTTCTTAAGAGGTCTGTATCACAGTGTTTGGGAAGATATAGCATACGTTCTACATCTTGCTTTCAAATGGTTTTAGCACAAGTATATGCATAAGTTTTATACACACAGACTTGCATCAGATATTTGGAAAGAAAAAGAAGTCAAGTAGATGTGTTAGAATGTTAGTGTTGAAAATGGGTAAACGTAAAGGGATGTCTTTTGTACAATTGTCTCACATTCTCTGCAGGTTTGAAGTTCTAAAAATACAAATAAAGGAGAAAATTTAATTGAGATAAACTAGAATCTATTTTTGAAATCTTAGCTGTCAAAGGAAAATAAAATCATGATCTCCATTTACATTTTGGGACTTAACCTGTGTCAAATCAGTAGTTCAGCTCGGAGTCCTCTGAGAGGTGAGAACATAGTGGGTATTTCTTTGGTGATATTGACGAGGCTTGCCATCATGGTTTAAGTTAAGCCTTCCAGTGATACGTTCAGCCAGAGCAAACTTTCTCAGCATCAGAGACGTATAATAGGGCATACCATAAGTATTTGTCACATAATTGTTACATGATTAAGTGAATAAATGATGAATGAACAAACCACATAAAGCTGTGTGTGGTTTAACTTCCAAACTCTAGATTTGGGAATTGGTAATAAAGTTTCATGAAAATAAAACATTGAAAGTCTGCAAAGGGTTTATCTAAATGGGATTGGGATTATCTAAAATGCCAAGTCCACAGAGTAGGAAGCAGTTTTATGTATGTAATAGCATGGACTCTAGAGCCAGATTCTAGATCCAAAACCTGATTCTACCATTAAAAATTTTAAAGATTTTTGGCTAATGTACTAAATCTCACTGTGCCTCAGTTTTGTAGTGTATAAAATAACATACGTAAGATTTTGTTATGCAAATATAAATATAAATTATCCTTTAATAACATGTATTTATGCTATCACTGTGTAAATTAATAAAATGGTGCCTGTGAAACACTTGAAACAATGCCTTATAATTAACAAATGTTCAGTAAATTTTAGTTTTTATTTTATATATAAAAACAGTTTTCTCTTATTGCTATTTTTTAATTTTAATTTTTTTAACCTAATAGTAAGTTACCCAGTAAGATGTCACACAGATCAATTAAATAGAATTTATGACTACAGAGGCCAGGGTTTCTCAAACTCTCTTACCTGCCAACATTGGTTTTCCATGAGCTAGTCCAAAAATTGGTTTTTAAATTAAATTAAATAATAAATTAAATTAAATTTGTCTACAAATTCTTTGATTTGTAGACAAAAGTTAAAATCCAATAATGGCTAGAACATTCTTAATTTTAAACATTTTTCCCCAAAATATCCCCTACATCTTCATGATAAAGACTCATCAGATGACAAAATTAATGTTTTTAATTGTCTGAATCAAGCATTTTTGCTTCAGTTGTCCTCCTCAGCTATCACATTAGAATTAGTTGGTTCATGTTATTTATTTATAGATTTCTAAAATATTATTTTCAATTAGTGTTGGGTATTATTTATTGTGCAAAGATACTCATTTTTACTCTACTTTTTTTTGGTTTTAGTTTTTACAGCAGAATTTTAATTAAGCATTTGTATCATTGTGTTCTACAAAGAGTACCTGTCTTCTAGATATTCAGGTGCATGAACAAATTTGACAATTAGTGAATGAAAGTAGGTACTCTTTGCAGAGCATCAGAAGAGAAGGAACATAATTCTTTCCTCAGTAAATTAAAATCAAAGTAACCCCAAAGTAGAATTTACTGAAAAGTTTGACCAACTCCAATTCCTACTTCATTTTTGGGTTGTAGAATTTAGTCATCTATAGTATAGGAGGGTTGGTGCTTAGTTAAAACTTTCTTAGACACTAGCTTTGTCACTGAAATGAATTTGGAGAAAGTTTGCTTACTAGTAGAAAATGTTTATCTACTGTTGTTACGATTCAAAAAACAAAAGGTTATCTAATTTGACCACAGAATTTGGGGGGATGTTAAATGTGTATCATACTTAATTTCTTTTGTTGTTGCTAATGGAATCCCAAGCCTCAGGTTGAAGAATATCACTTGATTTTCAATTAAAATGTTATTACTCAGCATTTTTTTCCAGTTAATCTAACTGTTCTATTTCTACCTCTTGGTAAATATCTGCCTGGTTTTGCATAGGTTTTATCAAGTGGAAAACTAAGCCTACACCTCCCTAACAGTAAGATTGTAACTGCCTATCTTTATGCTACATAGTGTCAATCATTAAACTCTCTTCATTTATCTAAGAATTTTTATAGTATCTAGAACAAAGTGTCTATTTACTCAAAACAATATGGTCATGGCCCCCACCAGAATAAATTTGTTGTATATTTACTGTGGGACAGCTTTTACACATAGCCCCTTGTAACTGTATATCAAACTGTGCTGGAATCTCTTTGCCATGAATACCTAGTCAAATAACTGATTCAGAAACAGTAACACGGTGAACGCTGTCATGAATTTGCCATATCGAGAATAGTAGCCTATTTTCACTTGTTTCTCCAAAGATAGCATCGTTTAATTTTACCCTCCTATTACAGTTTCATTGTTTCCTGCTTGTATATTTTTGATACAATAAGCAAGGGCAAATTGTTTAATTCCAAAAAAAAGAAATTTGTTTTTCCTCTGTATGTCTACTTCTTTTAAGATGTTACTTAAAGAAAAGACTTGTTAAGCATTTGACGGATCAGTTATTCAGGCAAATGCTAGAATCTCTTTTTAGGGGAAATGATTAAAACACAATAGATATTTTATGATGCTCATCATTTTGCCTGCATGTGTGAAACCTGAGCTAAATGACTTTTTAACATTTTTTCCCAGCGCTGTGGGTATGGTTCTATGATTTTGTGAGTAAAAGCATAAAATTATGATGATTTGGAAGTTAGAGGTTAAAGGCAATATTTCATTATAAATTGAGAGGAAATCACCACATTGGTGACTACAGTATGGCACTCCCTCTCAGTAAAAGACATCTTGGTGCAAATCTAATCTTTCATCTCCAAATAGGACAAGGTTTCTTATAGTAGAAGGAGACAAAGAAACTAGAAATTATTAAGTACCTACTTATAAACCAAGCATTTTCAAAATCTTAGAAAATAAGTATTATTATAAACGATTTATATGCAAGAAAGTAAGGCTTATAGAAATAACATCCACCCTGTTTAATAGTCAGAACTGGAATGTGAACCTAGATCTTCTAGTCTCTCATGCTCATTTCACTCTCCACATACGGTTTTTAAGAATTTGTCCTACTTTATCATCTTATGTGCTGCAAAGATAAATGCCTCAGGAGTTTTCAGATGTAAATATGGACATCGTTTGGTTACAATATATTAGTAGTATATAGTTGACAATGTTCCTGAGCTTAATATTCTTATATTATTATTATTAAAAATATTTGCTTTACTGTCTTTTTTTGGTATTTTTAAAGCAGTGTAGATTACTGTATGCCTAAAATAATAACAAAAGTATATGAAGTAAACTATTAAAGTCTCCTTTACACCTCTGCTTTCCCTTCCCACTTCCCATTTCTATTTCCCAGGTACAAATATTTTAAACAAGTTGGTATGTGTCTTCTAGAGTATTTTCTATGTGCATATATATTTTCAGTGAGTTTATATTATGCATATTTTTCTATAACAATTTTGTTTGAAATCTGTAGATCATTATGGTCATATTTTTATATGCTTTATTTTAAAGTATGTTCATATTAATTGAGTAGCATAAAGATTTCCCTCATTATCTGGCTTATTTTAGTATCTATATAATACTAAAATTATAATTAATTTAATCATTTTTCTTACTGATGAATATTTGTTTCCAATTTCTCCAAAATCACCAGTCACCAGTCTGTGGCTCCTTGAGGATAGGGACTGGCCAGATCTTGAATTACCTTCATTAAGTTCTGCCTAGCACACAGTTCAAACCATTGGACTTTTACCTAATTTTAAGAGTTCTTTCTTACTGTTTGCTATTTCTCTGTCTTGCAGAATTAATGTGTATTTTCTTAAATACCCCATAGACACTTTGCTTCCTGGATTTTGCAAATGTGATGTCCTTCACCTGGAATACTCTTCTTCTTACCACTTCCACTCTTCATTAAATCCCCTGGGTCAATGACTTTTTCACCCATTATGACAGAACTTGGACTTAATCTCTTCTGAAAAAGTCCTTCTTGGTTGATCAGTTCTGGTCAGGTGCCTCTTCTCCTGTAGAAATGTTTGCAGATTTGTTGCTCTGCCCATTGGCTCGAAGCTCTTTGAAAGCTGGGACTTTACATATTTCCTTTTTAATCTTTAGTGTCTAGCATACTTTCTCCCACACAGTAGAGACTCAAAATATCTTTAATGAACAAATGATTAGATGTTTGTCAAATCTAAACTAAATTTGAATCCACTGTTTTAACTTTGCCTAATCCTTGATAGTTATAAACATGTATTTAAGTGTATCATTTGCACTTATCTCATATTCAACAAATATCCCTGAGTTAAATACAGGCCTGGTTTGTTATAGCATCAAATCAGCTACGGCCAAATTCCATAAAAAATAGTATAAAATATTATTATGTATTATAGTCTCTCAAACACTGCAAAAATTGTGAGCTGGGGAGTAAATAATACATTCCACTTCTTTCTATCATCATCTGCAGAATCAGAGTGCCAAGCTTAATTTTCAACTGCAAGAATATAATCTTCGAGGTTTACAAAAAAGTCAACCCACAGGAACCAGATTATGTTTGCAGTTACTCACTTGAACTGCTCTTCCAAATATGAGATTTCTATTAATGAGGGAGTAATAAGCATTGAAAATTTACATGGCCCTTAAATGCTTATTTGTTTTCTATCCTCCCGTACCCTTTCCAAAGAGGCACTTATTACTGCTCTTCAAATAAATGGACAATTGAATTGATCTTCAATAAAGTTGAGTAGGGGGGAAATTTTTAAGTAGAATAAGTTATCTCCAAGCTGACAGATTGATGTTATTACCCACAGTGCCACGTTCTAAGGGCATCAGTCTTGAGGTTGAGAAAAAAAGGAAGAATACATATATACAGATACACATACACACATGCAACACACAAGCACATATTATTCTAAGGTGTTTGTGAGTAAATGTAGATGCCCACTTCATAAACTGAATCTCTAGATATTCCTTGAGCTAATGATCTTTAACAGTGAACTAAACCTATGGAATGCTGAAAAAGAGTTCCTAGAGTATATGTCATTAATATGGGTGTATTCACACACACAAAATTTCTTAACTCAAGGCATATAAGTCATGGTATGTTTTAAAGATAAGTGATTTTATTAAGTATAAGCAAATTTAATACCATAAACTAGTTGTTAAAAATATTCTGTCAGTCTTGTAGGGATCATCTATAATGAGTCAAAGAAAATGCTTGATAACTGGGGAATTGTCTTTTCAGATGTCAATGGATATTTTATATAAAATACGGAAAGCTTTGTCTTAACTGAACTAGATATTCCACTTGCAAAAATTTTAATTTGAATATTATAAATTAACTTATTTTTGGTCAAAGGAGTTTCATTGTGGGTTTCATGCATATATTTATTTGATTCTGCTCAGTATTTAGTATGATTTTTAACTCATACTTTATATTTTCACATACTTTTCTCAAAAGATTTCCCAAATGTTGCAGGTAGTATTGTGTACTGCAGAACTATTGGGCAAGGGCAAAAAATAAGCTTTTAGACAGATCTGGCTCTATCATTTAAATATTTTTTTAACCTTGGACAAATTAGTCTTTCTGAGTCTCAGTTTCCACATCTTTAAGATGGGGATTCTGTCTTCTCTATTACTATCAGGAATGAATGAATTAATGTTAAATGCTTTGTGAGAGCTTGTTAAATAAAAGCTCTCGTTATTGCTTTTTTTTTTTAAATAATGAAAATCCCAATCATTTTATAAGTCCCTGCAATTTATTTCAAACTTTACATTGATATGTGAGGATAAATTTTTGTAGGTTTGAATTTTTTTTAATTGAAAGACATAGATTATGCCAAATATTTAACTTAGATACTGTTAACAAATACACTAATTGATTATACAAATTAATAAATTATAACTTCAATGTCTTGAGATGTCACTTTCATTGACATCGCCCATGTGCAATATTATTCCTTACTTTTCTGTGAATACGTGATTATTCTCTAGTCAGCAGTCACTTTTTTTAAAACCCTGATTTGCGCTGTTATTTTAAATATTTAGGGGCAAAAGAAAGATTTCTTTGAGAGAACAGGGGAAAACCCAACCAGCAGGAGGATTATATTTACTGTGCATGCATTTTTCATTTCCTGTTCTATTTTTGTTTTGTATTATTTCACTTGCTGTATTATTTCCATTCTTTTTAGCTTTCCTCACTAGGAAGGGATGCAGGCTTCCTTTGGAGCTATGCTCCCCACTCAGTTTCCCAGCAGGGAGTGTCATATTAGTGGTGTGATACAGTCCTTAACTGCAGATGCCTCTGTCAGTTCTGCAGCTGTTTTACTTTCTATCAGCAGCAGCAGTTATTTTAAATAGAGTTGATATTGTGGCCTGCATTGTGATATTAGCCTACCCTTCCTTTGGTTTCTTTTATTTCAGTTTTCTTGCTTGTATGGGTTGAAAAATGTGAAATATAAGACTCTAAAAATCAGGGTGAATCTAGCAAGTAAACTATAGTACAGACTAACTTTTCTGCTTAGACTTTTGAATTGGAACTAAGGGACTCGCTTTGAGACACCTGGTTGGCATTTGTCCTCCGATAAATCGGTCAACTAGTTGGAGCCCAGTTAAAAAGAATGCTCAGTTACCTGGAATTTTCCTCCAGGTATTAGAATAGAGAGAATGAAGTTAACCATATGAATTCATGCTAACCTTAGTGCCTTGTCTTATAAACAACTGTCAGGGTTTGTTTATTGTCTGAACACAGAAATAGCAGTCTACTTCACTGCATACAATGTGCCATATTGTATAATGTATCAGCCAAATCCACACCGCTCTTCCCCCTCTGCCCTCAATGACTTGAATGCTTGCTTCACTCCTCTCTGCAAACTTAGGTCCTTGGATATATTTCTTTCATAACATTTTTCAGATGTTTTATGATATAGTTCCTAACTGCAGATGAAGAGTCCCTTTGTATACTCCATGGTACCCTGAATTCCTTGGCTTAGGAACTTAACTTTTCCTCAACACTTAAACATTGGATGAATAAGTGATGCATGGTGAGTACTGGAGAAAATGTTGAGTGCAAATGGAAAGTGTCACAGGGGTTCTGAAGAACCTTAGAAAAAGACAATAAAGCACTGCAGTATGATCATTCATTGAGAAACAATAAACTACCTATTTTTGAAGTCAAATAATGCAAGAGTTGGAAAAAACGGTGTTTTCTAATTAATCAGTGCACCAGAAAATTAGTTCAACTAGAACATTTCATTCTCAGAGCGTATCAGTTATCCTCATATAAAATTGAGAGTATATTTGACAGAAAAACGTGGGAGGATTTTTTTTAAGTAACTGAATGCAGTCTAAAGAGGAGCATGCTTAAAGCTTTCTTGCATTCAAATTCAGAAGTAAAGCAAAGTAGTATATACTACCGTTAAGGTGAAACATGCTTGTCTTATTTAGAAAAAGAAGGGCAACAAGAGGGATGACATATTGTAAAATCCACCCTGAATTATTTCTCTAACATTATTTGATCAGCTTGATTCCACATTGGGAGTGGGATGGTTATTCACAGTCATCTAGATCTCTTCTTCAGTTAGGTGATCTGTTTTTAAACCAGTATCTATCTCTGAGTATATCTCCTCAACCCCACCAGTAAGCTTGAACATCAAAAAGAAAACTGGCCTAATTTTTCAAGAGGCTTTACTGGGCCAATTTGGGGACTGAGTGTGAAATTCTTCATTAAAATCTGAAGAGCTCTTCTGCAACTGCTCCTTTACCCTGTCCATATTTCATTGAGGCTGTCTCATTTCACTGCAGTTCTCTTGCTTCAAACTTGTCTATCTGTGCTGCTCCCCATCTAGTGATGCTCGCTTGTTTTCACGCAACTATTACGTGTAGTGTAGACTTTCCATTTCAGTTAGTGCATTAAAAATGAAAGTCACATTCCATCTCTCAGCAGGCCATGGGTCAGTTCTCTTCTAGCTAGAATAGGTTACCAGACCCTTCTCGTTGCTAACCCTTGCTACTCTTCCAGTTCCCTTTTCCATGGTACTTCCTCAGAGAAGTTGCCTGTTACCCTCTTACAGTTGGATTAAGTGGCCAGTCAATGTGGTCTCTCTTAAACCTATGTGGAACTTTCTCATGGCACATGTCACCCCTTCTTTTTTTTTAAAATAAGTTTATTTATTTATTTATTGACTGTGTTGGATCTTTTTTGCTTGTGTGCAGGCTTCCTCTAGTTGCAGAGAGCAGAGGCTACTCTTCCTTGCAGTGCACAGGCTTCTCAGTGTGGTGGCTTCACTCGTTGGGCTCTAAGCATGTGAGCTTCAGTAGCTGTGGCATGCGGGATCAGTAGTTGTGGTGCACAGGCTTAGTTGCTCCGCGGCATGTGGCATCTTCCCGAACCAGGGATCGAACCCGTGTCCCCTGCATTAGCAGGCAGATTCTTAACTGCTGCACCAACGAGGAAGTCCCTGTCACTCCTTCTTTCAGTTGTTTTTCTCCCCTGTCTTCCTGGAAGGTTGGATCTATATTCGGTTTGCTTTTATAGCCCCAGCCTCTCACCAGAAATGTGTCTGGCACGTGATAGGCATATAATAAATATCTTTGAATATATAATTATTTTTACAATTTTTCTTTGCAGTCAGTTATTTTTCATTGTTTAATATGTTGTTCAACTAGGCAAGTTTGGCCTAGTTGTTGCATGTGTGATCTGAAGGAGATGAGTAGTGGAGTGCTAAGTGATGACCAGTGGTGACAGTGGTAAGCTGTTTGGGATTGTGTATTCATAAGTTTCTGCATAACATAAACTTTTAATTAATATTACCATTTGATGGTATACTTCGAAAAATGTTGAAGTATGGATTACTTGACTGATACTGTTTCCTGGGCCAGTGAGATTTATAAATCCTTTTATTTTCATTAATTATAAATGAAATCTTTAGGTTTCTTCCTGTTCTTTAGGTACATGTTATCATTGGGACAAACACAGATAAAGGGTGGTTGATTTTAGTGATTTTACTGAAGATAATAACTTTATTCACTATTTTCTCCATTTTTTATTGGTGTTGTTTTATTTCAGAGTTGGATGTAATGTGTATAACATAGCATTTGTTTCTATAAACATTTTTGATTTTCAGCAAGTCACTTGAAAAACGTTCATTTGAATAAAAATAATAGAAAAACAGCTTAAATTCACTTAATGACTTTTATAAACTATAAGATGATGTGATTATAAAATGTGAAGCCAGGTAACTAAGGATATTTTTAGAGCAAGTTATCCCAGCAACAACACTTGTATACTGTGATATATCAGTGAGACTCCTGTATACTTTTATTATTTATTTTACTCTCTAGTTCTTCAAGTATATTAATAATCATGCCTTTTATTTCTATGAGTAGAACTTTGTTTTATCATCCTGAATAGCATAATGCTGGTTGTTGCAGTAGAAATTATTTTAAGTGAAAATTAGTTGTTACATGATACAGAAGGCGTACATTTTGTTTTTAAGTTGTTTACTTAAAATAAATGATCAGTGTTTCTTGTATTTTTCCAATTAAAAAAGGATGATGCAAACTTGGGCATACTCTTCAACTGATTGTGAATATTACTCTATATAGTTCATCTGCTATAATTCTATTTTAATGTCTTATAGAAGGGTGTAAAAGTAGTTGAAAATGCTCCCTCAACTGTTGGTGGTATAAGGGTACTGTTTTTATTGGTTCATAGGTGCCAAGCTTTATCCAAACTGTGAAGTGCTGTGGATTTCTTTGTGAATCACCATATCTAAGCTAATGTGGTGGTGGTTTACAAAGTAATTCATAGTGCTTCACAGGTGCTTCTGCAGTTGATCTACACCTCGAAGCCTAGGATCCCTTTACTGAGCCATTGAGAACAAGCTACTTTGTATTACAAGACTTACAAGGTCAAGAGATCCCTGGTAAATATACTCTAGAATCCTTCCATTTGGTACTTAGAGTTAATTATTATCAAAGTTGTGTCAAATGCACCAGAAATTATGGTTTCTTTACCTAAATATACATTTTACATAGTTGATATCTCTTGCCTCTCCTGTTATTTTTCTGAAAAGTAATTTGTCTTACTTCTTGGTTAAGAAACATGATACATCAGAAACAGATCCAGTGAATGAGTATTCCCACACCAAATCATAAATATGCCATTTTGAAATTTAAAGATTTTAATTTAATTGAAATATTATACATATATTCATATAAAATTACTATACATGAAATCTATACCAAATGAATGAATTAATTAAATATTTTAATTGCTAAATGATCAAGGGCTTATAAACATTCTTGTTATGCAGTATTTCTATAAGTAACCAAGATTTCATTTTATTCAAACCAGAAAAACATTGTTGATATAGGCAAAGAAATAACCTCGCTGTGTGAAATTGTACATTATGATGGAGAGTGTTAAATTAGGTATACTTTAGACACTCATTTCCATTTACTTTCTTTTGGGACCAGTTTTCTTTGTTCCCACTTTATGATTTGAAAGATTGAGTTACCTTTCAAAGGTCACAAAAGCCTAATCACTTGCTGACACATTATTAAAACCAAGAACTCTGTGGTCATTTCAGCCATTAGAATTACTTAGCCTGATTGATTCATGAACCATTAATCAAGCATTTGATGATTAACTGTTTTACTAATTGATTTGGATTCCAAATAGATATGTTGACCTTACCATATCCTTTTTATTTATAGGGCTAGAACTTAGGTCTAAGTTCAGTGATATGACCATAAGACTTTCATAACTTTGAGTACTTTGGGGCTTCTATTTCTTAAGTGGCTCTTCTGCCTGCCAAAATGGCAGAGGTACAAGTTTCTGAAATTACTTCTGAATCATCATTTAATATATCTGTTGTATTCATTCTGACTTAATTTTTGTCTCATGTTGGATTCTTTAGAAATGGGTTGTGAATATACTCTATAAAGTTGGGTGACTTGAAATAAAATATCACACTAAATCATTAAGCCCTTTTTTCTGTTAGATAACAAAAAAATCAATATATTGTTTTAAACATATATATTACCAAAATGATGAGTGTCATATATGTGTCATATGATGTTTTTAATACTGAAATATATCTTATACAAATATGATTAGAGATGCTTTACACAAGAAGCACCTTGCTACTTTAATTTTAATATATGATACAAATATATTATTCTAAGTGCCTAGCCTTTAACTTATCAATATTTTTAATTATCATACCTTCTCTGAAAAATATGTATTCTTGTTTCTCTTAGGCCTCTGTTTATAAGCAAGCTCCTCAGAGCTCTAGGATTCCATGTGCTTTCATTGGGTACTCCATTGCTGGTGGGTGTGGATGGGCTTGGAAAGAGACTGAGAAGACAGTTTTCTGAGATTCCATTGACCTAGAAGCATCTGATTTCTCTATTTTATATAAGGGAACTATTTGTTCTTTGAGATAAAGATGCCGTTTTTAATGAGAATACTTACAACTGTTTGTAAATTTAAAAGAAATTCACAACATTATTTTTCCTTAAGAGAACTTTTAGTTTACCAGAGATAAAGTGGGGTTCATTCTTACATCTTACAATTATGCACCTATACCTTGTATCATCATTCTAGTCCCAAGTTGTCTATATTTATTTAAGCCTAGCAGCAATGCTAACTTTTTTTCATTTTTAAGATAAATGCACACAAATTTACAAACAATATATTAATTTGGGGTGCAATTTTGGGTAGAACACATTCAAAATGGATTTACCTTTTTTTGCTAGGGACAAAGGCAGCATTAAGCCCTTCTAACCTCTGTGAAACCAACATGAGAATAAATATTAGAGAGTGAGTGTGTTTGTCAGGATTCTTCAGAGAAACACAGCTAACAAGGTATGTGTGTGTATATATATATATATAGAGAGAGAGAGAGAGAGAGAGAGAGAGATTTATCTTAAGGAATTGGCTCACATGATTGTGGAGGTATGACAAGTCTAGAATATGATGGGATAGGCCAGCAGGCTGAAGACTCAGGAAAGAGTTGCAGTTTGAGTCCAGGGCAGTCTGCTGCCAGAATTCCTTCTTGCTCTGGGGAGGTCAGTCTGTTCTATTACAACCTTCAACTGATTGGATGAGACCCACCAACATTATGGAGGGTAATCTGCTCTACTCATAGTCCACTGATCTAAATGTTATTCTGATCCAAAAACACCTTCACAGAAACATCCAGAATAATGTTTGGCCAAATAGCAAGTCACCAAGGTACAGCCAACATGACACATAAAATGAGTCATCACAGTGAGAATGTTAGCTTTTTTCTTTGTGAATTAAATTTTTAGTTTTAAAATAATGAATTGATGTTCTAAAGTTTTCTTAATTATTTAGTACTTGTAGCTCTGCATATGTGAACTTTAATATATTTATATTTCATTTAATTTATTGGAAGTTTAGTTAGTTGTGGACATTCCTTTGGGTCAAATTTCTAGTAAAAACATTCTTCATCTGGAAGAATAGCAGAAATAATTGCAACCTAGGCACGTCCAATTAAATGTTTAGTTTTGTTTTATGGAAGTTAATTATTTAAATAAATTAATAAATTTTATAAACTTAAGCTTAAACATAAGTTTAAAAAACTTTTTCTTTTTTATCTTTCTCTTTCATTTTTATAGAATTCTTATTTTATGCATTCTTTTGTGAACTTACGGAACCTAATGTACTGTGAATACCAAATAAATATTTGCAGAATGAATGAATGAAGCTTGAACATTATAATCTTTAAAAATGAATCTGAGCAATGGGAAAAATCTTTTATAGTTACTAGTTTCATCTCTAATCCTAGTTTTGATCTCCTAATGCATCTTCCAAACTCATGGCAAAATGCCAACAGAAGTAAGCAGTCATTTCATTGAAAAATTAATGAAATGGAGAAAATGGTAGTAAATCACAATAGAATAAATGATGTCATATTAAATGTGAGTGAAATTTTTAGAAGGATTTAGCAGATTAGGGATGTATTGAGTTTTTAAAAGTTTCAGTTCATCTGAGTGCTTACTTTGGAAAGTACTTCAGCTGAATTAATCAAATTCTGAAGATATTAGCTGTGTACTAATTAGCAGTTAGTAGAATATCAACCTTTTATTTTCATGTGGGTATACTTAAGTGGTATAACTGAGTGCCACTGTAATCAGTGTCCTAATTTTGTCTCCTTGAGAGACTGTACTTTTACAGCCTGTTCCCCAAATAATAATTAGAGGAGTAAATTAAATCTCTGCAATTCTGCTTTAGAAAATAATGTGGTGAACTATAAGCAAAGAGAAGAATTGGAAAAAGTAAACAATCTTAGACTCTTAAAAATGGCTCTGCTTAGAGAAGCAGCTAAGATTTGTCGAGATCTCTTGTAATCACTAAATTGACTGTTGTTGCCCCATTTTACGGATGGAGGAATGAAAGTGCCCTAACTTGTAAATCTCTGCTCTTTCTATCATATGACACACTACCTATGTACAGAAGACTCACTAGTTACATGCATGCGGCCTTACAATATATGAGGAGAAATTTGAGAATAAGAAAAAAATCATAAAAGCTACATTAGGAAAATATTTACCTCTGTTGTTTTCCCTAGTACCTACATCGTAATAATTCCATCAGATTCCTTTTTTATGCATTTTTGCCTTTGAGGAAATTCACTTCTTTGTTTTATCTTGAATGGTGTGTTACAAAATATTTATATGCTGATTTTAGAAAAGTCTTCTCCAAGTAGATACTTATGTCTACCAAAGGTCTCCTAGATAGGCAGGTGGATATTTTCACGTGAACTAGAACTCATGTGATGTATGTATGAACTCAAGGTAACCATTATCCTGATGAGATCTGATGTGGGCTTTCCATAGCCAGATAACCCAAGATCAGCACTTCAGAGTCTGTGATGTAGGACCTACGTGGACCCCTTTGGTTACTAGCAGGTGAACAAAGCAGGTATGATATTGAAGAGCTGAAGAGCTGACTGAGTGGACAGAAGAAGACAGGGAACAATTGAGAATATAATGGTTATAGTGTAGCAAGTTCATTTATCAGACAATGGAGAGATTAGAGCTAAAGCCCTTCATTGGAAGTGGGGAGCACAGTAAAATTTTCTAGGGTGATAGCCTTGTATAATTTGAGAAAACTTCTCAAGTGATTCTTACATGTTCGTCTGTCTGAGAACCACTGAACTAAAATTTCATGAGGTCAAAAATCATACAAACTCTTGGAGAAGAACAGAGAAGATAACCATAAAATCAGTATGAAGTGACATAAAGCCAGAGGAGGGAAATCTTTACGACTCAGATTCAAAAGCATCTTCTCTTCCTAGGGCAAGGTTACCATGGAAACACCACAAAGGGCAGGGCCTGAGAGCCTGGGGCACAAGCGAGGAGCTCAGGATTTGAAAGGAAACAGTGTGTTAAAGAGAGCATATTAGCTATTTAATAGTGCCTATCTAGAGCTAAGAATTCAGAGGGCAAATAGGAGAAATACCTACAACAGTGCTGTCCAATAGAGATATAATGTAAGCTGCGTGGGGAAGTTGAAGTTTTCTAGTTTTAAATTAAATTAATTTGAAACATTAACAAATAGAATCACGTGAAATTTAATAATAGATTGTATTTAACCCACTATTTCCCAAATACTGTAATTTCAACAACTAATCATAAAAGAATTATTAATGGGATATTTTACATTATTTTTGGTATTAAGTCTTCAGAATTTGATGTATGCTTTGCACTTAGAGCACATCTCAGTTTGGACTAGCCCTATTTCAAGTGCTCAGAAAGTCACCCTGTAGCTAGTAACTCTGGCACTGGATAGTGCAGATCTACAGGACAAATATAAATGTGAGTTGAAATTCTTACAAGGCTCTTTTGTCAGTTTTCCTGAAGAACCTGGCAGATTGTAGTGGTTAGAAGGATGGGTTCTTAAATCAAACTGCGTGGATTTGAGGTCTATTTCTATCACTTAATAGCTGTGTGTGTGACCTTAGCCTGATCACATGTCCTCTGTGTACCCCAATTTTCTCCCCTGTAAAATAGAAAGATAAGATTTTACTCATAATGTTGTTGAGAACATTACATAGGTTAATATACAGCAAGGACTTAAGTAGCACATAATAGCTCAAAAATTACTGGCCCTGATTCTTTTGGTTGATGTAACCTGCCTTTTAAATGTTGAAATTCCCCAAGATGCATTTCTAGGCTCCTTTGATTTTTCCTTATTTTCTCTGGGAAATTCTGTCTATGCCAAGGACTTCAGTTCCTCTATCTGTGACAGTACACACACTTTAATCTTAGGCTCAAACTTCTCTTTTCCAAATCCAAATAGCAAATAGAATCCTGGACAAATCTACTTAGATTGCTCAAAAATATTTCAAAATCAACATATTGATACCAGAGCTCAGAATCACCTTCCCTGAATTCTGCCCTTCATCCAAATAAACAAACCAACAGAGAGATCATCCTTTTCTTTCTGACAACTAATAACTGTACAGAGGTACAAGCCTGAAATTTAGAAATAACCCTTGATCCACTTTCCCTCTTCTCCCATCACAAAACCAATTATCAAATAATCTCCTCTAAGTTTCTTAGATCCATCTTCATCTTCTTTGTGTTTCTACCATCACCAGTTTACCTAGGGAACATCATCACCTCCTAGATGATTGCAGGAGCCTCCCATGTGCTCTGACTTCATCTGTTTTACTTAAGGTGCCAATCTGATTAGTTTATTCCCCTCCTTAAAAAGCTTCAGTAATTCCCCATGTGTTCCAAAGTTAATGTCCAAAATCTTTTATGTGACCTAAAATTTAGCACCTCCTGCCTCCAGCTTTTCCTTGGGCTCTAGTCGCAGTGATTTACTTTCAGTTCTTTATGCTTCCTCTTGTTTCAGTCTCTGGGCATTTGCAGAAGTTAATCCATCTGTCAGAATCCTCTGCTCTCACCTGGTCCTCTTGTCCTTAATTCCTGTTCATCCTTTAGTCATCAGGTCAAATATCGCCTCTGGAAGCAGGCTAGGTAAGCCCTCTCTGATATCTAGTCTCACAGCACACACAGCCCCATTGTAGTTTGTAATGTATTTGTTGGTGAAGTTTTCGATTAATATTGGCCTCCCTTACTAGACTGTAAGTTTCATGATGGAAGCGACCATTATTTAATTATAAACCATCATTATTTTCAGTAAGAAATATAGTTCCTGCCACATACAGGGTGCTTAATATATATTATGGAAAAAAAATCAGGAACAAGAAAATATGAGAGTACAGGCAAAGCACAAAATCTCCATGGAAAGGAAACCATTTTCTTATTACAACAAAATTCTGTTCTCATCAAGAGCACAGGACTATTACTGTTACACCTTCTGTTCATTGAAATTGGTTCCATCTCCAAAACCTAGCAGGAACATTGCTATGCTGCTTCACAACTCTTGGTCTATCTCCAAACAACCATCTTACAGATTTGCTACCTCCCAGTTCCCTTGTTTCCATCCTGATGAAAATCCAAAAGAGAATGCTTTATTTATTTTTTGTGTTTAACTGAAGTATGGTTGATTTATGATTTTATATCAGTTTCAGGTGTGCAACATAGTGATTTGATATTTTTATACATCACATACCATACAAAATTATTACAATATTATTGACTATATTCCGTGTGCTGTATATTACGTCCCTGTGACCTTTTATTTTATAACTGGTGGATTGTAGCTCTTTTTTTTAATTTAATTAATTAATTAATTTTTTTGGGGGGGTACACCAAGTTCAATCATCTGTTTTTATACACATATCCCCGTATTCCCTCCCTCCCTTGAGTCCCCCCCCACCCTCCCTCGAGTCCCCCCCACCCTCCCTGTCCCAGTCCTCTAAGGCATCTTCCATCCTCGAGTTGAACTCCCTTTGTTATACAACAACTTCCCACTGGCTATCTGTTTTACAGTTGGTAGTATATATATATGTCTGTGCTACTCTCTTGCTTTGTCTCAGCTTCCCCTTCACCCCCCACCCCCTCCCAAACCTCGAGTTCTCCAGTCCATTCTCTGCATCTGCGTCCTTGTTCTTGTCACTGAGTTCATCAGTACTATTTTTAGATTCCGTATATGTGAGTTAGCATACAATATTTGCCTTTCTCTTTCTGACTTACTTCACTCTGTATGACAGACTCTAGGTCTATCCACCTCATTACATATAGCTCCATCTCATCCCTTTTTATAGCTGAGTAATATTCTGTTGTATATGTATGCCACATCTTCTTTATCCATTCATTTGTTGGAAACAACAAATGTTGGAGAGGGTGTGGAGAAAAGGGAACTCTCCTGCACTGTTGGTGGGAATGTAAGTTGGTACAGCCACTATGGAAAACAATTTGGAGGTTCCTTAAAAAACTACAAATAGAACTACCATATGATCCAGTAATCCCACTACTGGGCATATACCCAAAGAAAACCATAATCCCAAAAGAAACATGTATCATAATGTTCATTGCAGTACTATTTACAATAGCCAGGACATAGATTGTAGCTCTTAATCCCCTCCACCTATTTCACCCATCCTCCCAAGTCCCTCCCCTCTGGAAACCACTAGTTCTCTGTTCTTTGGGTCTGTTTATGTTTTGTTATATTTGTTGCGTTTTTTTTTTTTTAGATTCCACACATAAGTGAAAATACACAGTATTTTTCTTTCTCTGACTTATTTCACTAAGCATAATACCCTATAGGTCCATTAGTATTGTCTCGAGTGGCTAGGTTTCTTTTTTTATGGCTGAATAATATTCTTTTGTGTATGTATACCACACCTTATTATCCATTCATCTGTCTGTGGATACTTAGATTGCTTTCATATCTTGGCTCTTATAAATAGTTGCAGTGAACATAGGTGTGCATATATCTTTTTGAATTAGTGTTTTCGTTTTCTTCATATGTATACCCAGAAGTGGAGGTTGTGAATCATATGGTAGTTTGATTTTTAATTTTTTGAGGGACCTTCATACTGTTTTCCACAATAGCTTTACCAATTTACATTTCCAGCAACAGTGCAGGATGGTTTCCTTTTCGCTACATTCTCTCCAGCACTTGTTATTTCTTGTTTTTTTGATGATAGCCATTCTGGCAGGTGTAAAGGGATATCTCATTGTTGGTTTTTTTTTTAATTTCATGAATTTATTTAATTATTGGCTGTGCTGGGTCTTTGTTGCAGTGTGTGGGCTTTTCTCTAGTTACGACAGGAGGGGGCTACTCTTTGTTGTGGTGTGTGGGCTTCTCATTGTGGTAACTTCTCTTGCTCTGAAGCACGGGCTCTAGGAGTGTGGGCTTCAGTAGTTGCAGTACATGGGCTCAGTACTTGTGGCTTGCAGGCTCTAGAGCTCAGGCTCAGTAGTTATGGTGCAGGGGCTTAGTTGCTCTGCGGCATGTGGAATCTTCCTGGGCCAGGGATCAAACCCATGTCCCCTGCATAGGCAGGCGGATTCTTAACCACCACGCCACCAGGGAAGTCCCTCACTGTGGTTTTGATTTGCATTCCCCTGACAGTTAGTGATGTTGAGCTTTTCATGTACCTGTTAGCCATCTGTATGTCTTCTTTGAAAAAAAAATGCCTATTCAGGTCCCCTGCCCATTTTTAATCAGATTGCTTGTTTTTTCTGATACTGAGTTGTATGAGTTATTTATATATTTTGGATATTAAAAGAAAGTGGTTTAACTCTTCATCTGCCTAGAATGCTCCCATGCAGTCCAGCTAGAAAGCCAGAGTATTGCCCTAGGCAAAAATAGTCAGAGATTGGAAGAAGGAACCAAAGAGGTTGATCCCTAAAGTCTGAGAGCAAACTAACGTTGCTTTAACCAGTCTGAGACTTGGAGATCCAATAAATGGCATCTGGGACAGAGTGTGACTGACACAGCTGCAGGCATCTAAGGTAAAATAAATCTTTGAATGTTGTCCTCTCATGAAAGAATAAAAAGTTAAAGGAATTGCATGAGTGTGTGTGGGGGGGGCACCAATCTTGTTACATTTTCTGTGGCATATATGTGAATCATAAACTTTGCAGCAGTGAGAGAAAATATTTACATAGCTAAAATCCATGAACATGAATAGCATGCAGGCAATTTATATATATTATATAACCTACCTGATCATTAAATGTTCATGTAAGGATAAATGTGGGATATTTGCATTTTATAAAGACCAAGATACAGATATATTGGTGATAAAAGCAAAATGTACGTAAACAGATGGCTTCTAGTTAAGGATGCATTTCTCTGCTGCCACTTTTCATTACAGCAGGTTTCCAACACAGCATTAGGATAGCTGTTTTTAAAAACCCTTTCAGCCGTATTTCCACTGTCCCTTTGCATTGCTGCAGTTTGTAATTTTCTATTTCCTGTTCATTTCCTTGGACGATTTCAAACAGGCTGCATCAGGTCAATCAGGAGATTTTAAAAAACCACCTTGGAAAAAATGCAGTGGTAAGGAAGAGTATGCACTGAAGAGCCACTGTGTATCAAACTTTGAAGGAAATTCGAGGCTGTACCATCAGCCCCAAGACCTGGTCAGGAGCATGGGTGAATTTATATTTTAATATCACCCACAGTTCCATTAGTAGTTATACTTTGAAACAGAGAATTACTTAATATACACTAATTTTGGTCATGTATTCATTTGGAAATAATTTTAATTTTTTTGCAATCTAATAATTGAAGTTTTAAATTTTTTTAATAAGTTCCAGAAACAATTTTCTATTACTGGCTCCAGTAGGTATCTCTGTTAATTCTTTGCACCAAAAACATAGGTTGAATTTGAAAGTATTGACAACAAACAGTTCTTTTTTGGTATTTGATAGTATTGAAGTTCTGGGATTGAATATATTGATATTTATTCTTGTTTTAACTTAGAAAATTCATCAACTGGATTTTGCCAAAAACCTGAAGCATCCTTTGATATACAAAAAATAAATAACCTAAATTCTTAGTGAAGGACTTAAATATCTTTGTTTTTATTTATATGTATAAAAACTGTGAATACTACCTACCTTATTCCATTAGAGGTCAGGAAATTATATTGCAACTCTGATGAAATTCCTTTTATCAACCAATGATTGCAATTTTCGATGTATAATCTCATCTACAAATAACCTCAGTACAAAGACATTGACACAGGCATAATTTCTCTCAAAATATCACTTTTGCTGTTTTATATTCTTTCATACTAACTCATAACAATGTCTATGACTTGGCTGTCTGGAACAGGGGTACCAGCTGTGATCTTTCTCAACTTTCAAATGATAGCCAGGTTCTGCTGATTCTACCTCTGAGCTTTCTCTTAAGCTTCCCTCTGTTCCTTTATCTGCTGTTTCCACCCCCGCTCCCTATGTTAGTTTAGGCTTATGTCTGGATTCTCACCTGTTCTCTCTGCTTCTAGCCTCTCTTCACAGCCCATAATCTACTGTAGAATCATACCCACATCCTAATGTGTTCTTTACTCACTCTAATGTAGTCATCATTTCTTAAAAATGACAAACTCTGAAGTCTTTTTTTTTTAGTTTTTGCAAATGTTATACCTTTTATTTCTATGACATTTTTAATCCCCCAACATCTTTCCCCTACATAGAGACATAACCTTCACACCAACAACCTTTCTATCCAATTTCTAACTGTCAAATTCCTATCACATTTAAAGCCCCAAGGGAAATATTTTATTCTCTGTGGAGCCTTCCCCAATTCCCCGAAATAGAACTCATATACACCCTCGCAGTTGCTTTGCAAATGATGATACTGCGAGTGCAAGGTATTGCATAGTAAGTATTTACACTTAAAAGTTACAGTTAATGGGCCCCTCAAGGGCAGAGCCATACCTTAGCCAACTTTGGATACTGATTCATAGCATGATAACTGGTACTAGGTTGTTTAGTAATTGTGATAATAGATAACAATCTTGAGCACTTGTGAAGCATGAGCTTAGATTGAAGTGTCTCAACCTCGGCACTATGAACACTTTGGACCTGCTAATTATTGTGGTGTGCTGAGCTCCAAGGTATTGTAGGATTTTTATCCACATTCTTGTCCTTTCCCCATTAAATGCCAGTAGCACCTTCTGCCGAATTGTGATGTCCAAAATTGTCTTCTGTCATTGCCACATGTCCCTTGGATGGGAAGAATTGTCCCCAGTTGAGAACAATTGAATTATATAGCTTATCTCATTTAATCCTCATAACTACCCCATGAGGCAGCCAAAGATTTTTATTTTTTCTCTTTTCTAAGAGAGGAAATTGTGGCTTAGGTGATACTGGTAGGAAATGGGAAGGCCTTGCTTTAAACCCCAGAAGTCTCTGGAGCATGTGCTCCTGATCACTAAGCTGCACTGCATTCTAATCCTCAGCTGCTGAATACGTTATTATCTTTAATATTTGACAACTAGTCTCATTTCTTCATAACATACTATTAACTGAAATTTTAATTCACTTCAAGATTTGATGAGTAATGAGTCTGTGAAACATTTCCAAGTGTGTTTGAGTGAAGATAAGACACAATTGTGCGTCTGTGCTTGACTAATAGACACCTGGAGTTTCCAAGAGTGGTTATAGGCCTCCAGCCCAATCTCTTGGTCCCTAAAGGAACCTCTTCTGTATCATCCATGCACAAAGATGTGGAAGTCACAATAATGGTGACTTAATTTGAATGTCAGTTATTAACAAGTTGCCCTCTTGGAGACAAGATAGTTTTCTGAAATGAGCATGGGCCCAAGAGCTGGGAGCCGAACGGTTCCAGGTCTGCCACACGCCTGCTCAGCAGCCCTCATCCTATGTTAGATCCAGCTTCCTTCTCTGAAAAATGGAAACAGTAATCACAGCTCTGGTCATCATACACATAGTTATTCACGTGTTTCCTCAAGAAGACAGTACTAGATAAATGAAGAATATTATTATTGTTTTGTAGGCATACAGGCGTTTTATTTGTTAGGCTGAGAAGGACTGTATCCTCTTGAGAATGTCCTTACAGGAAAAGTTGGACAACCAACTGGTAGAAGAGTGACCTGTGGAAACTATCTCTTCGACTCCATCTGGAGGCATCTGGTTCTGCAAGGCAACCTCACGTTAGGAACATCAGTACATTTCCTTTCTATCTGAATATCTAACTTGTCTTTTTTTTTCTCAAAAAGATAATATCGTGGTGGTACCAGTGATTTGTTTATTAGTATAGTGCCTTTCCCAAGACAGAAGCTCAATAGCTGTGGGACTGTATTTTTAGGTATGTGTGTGTGTGTATGTATATATAATTAATATTTCCTAATTCCTGAACTATGACATTTCTTGCCTTTTCAAAATATGTCTTGGTGCCACTTCAAAACTTCTAGTTTGATACTCATTAGCATTTGTTATATACATACTTTGAGAGAAAAGGCATGCTCAAGGCTTTTTCTTCTGAATTGTCAAGACTTTATGAATATTGCCTGGGAGGGAGGCTGTTGACGGATCCATCCTTATATTAATATATACATCTATACCACCTTGATCCTACAGCTTGTGATCTATAATGAACAAACAATCTCAGCATTTAGACATGTTATTCATTTCCAACGCCTTCCTCCCCTATCCGTTAAAGATAGGATAAAATAATGTAGCTCCAGTACATGCTTTTTACCCCTTTTTGTGCTCTTGGGGAATGATGTTGTATAGGCATTTTTATCAATCTTTTGTCAGTTTCTTGACAGCAATTGGAAGTCAGATTTGAGGGAAGGGACTTTCATGATTTGGGTTGTTTAGCCTTTCTGCTCTACCTAGTATAGGAGCACTAGTATTGTCTATTCTCAGTTTTATAAACCTTTGATATTATCTTCAAATGTGATTAGATATATTCACACATTTTTGTTGTTAAAAATCATTCGTTAATTCGATGTAAATAATCAAAGTCCTATAATTTTTCATGGTTTGCTGTTATAGGGACCTCAGAAAGTAGAAATGGTTTGGACTTCTTTCACTGTGTTTCTCATTCTGTAAATGAGAATTAGAATAACCTATCTCATAGAGGGTGTTAACAAAAACTATACTAAATAAGGGAAATAATGGCTGCTGTGTTACTTTGGATATGAAGCTGAGATGCTGCAGGTGCCCTCCAGTGAGTCTGCAGGTTTAATTCAAGATGGTGCATAGAATAAGGATCCTCTCTTCAAAGATGTCCACATCCTGATTACTGGAGTCTGTGAATTTCTTACATTACATGGCATAGAGGAATTAATGTTGTGGATGGGTTTAAGGTTGTTAATCATCTGACTTTAAAGTAGGGGGATTATCCTGGGTTATCTGGATAGACTTAGTGTAATCACAAGGACCCTTACAACTAGGAGAAGGGGGCAGAAGAGGGAGAACCAGAAAGATGACAGTGTAAGAAGGACTTGCCCAATTTCACTTGCTTTGAGGATGGAGAAAGGGGTCATGATTCAGGGAATGTGGAGGTCTCTAGAAGCTGGAATGGAAACACAGAAATAGATTCTTTCCTAGAACCTCTGGAAGGAATACCACCCATTAACAACTTGATTTTAGCCCATGAGATCCATTTCAAATTTCTGACACTCAGAACTGTAAGATAATGAATGTGTATTGTTTAAATCAGTAAATTTATGGTAATTGGTTAGAAAAGCAATGAAAACCTAATATACCTAGTGGGCATTGGGCTAACATTTTGTTAATTGTTTTGGATCTCTGTTAATATGACTCAGAAGATAAGTCGTCATTCCTAGGACTTCTGAGTGTGTGGCTTTTGGGTATTTTGGGGGACACCCTTAATAGAGATCCTCTGGGAGTCCTTCACAGAGATTTCTGTCCTGCCTTAGGGAACTCACGCTTTATCTGGGAGGGCAGACAAGTAACTAAACACAAACGTCATTTATTACAATAAGTGCTTGCAGAGAGGTGCACCTTGTGACTGTCTTTAAAGACATAATCAAACCTGTCTCTGACATATGTCCAAAATGGGCATATTTGTGAGATTTTCCTATCTGATCGAATTTCCTCTCTTGCTAGGACCAGAGTCACGTTGGATGCCCTTATTCAAACAAGAGCACAAAGAGGAATTCAAATATTCAATGTAGGCTAGGTTGTGGCACAGTAACAATAGCCCTATAGCAACAGTTTATTTCTAATTGAAACTGTATGTTTCCCAGTCATGGACACTGGCAGGGACTTTGTTCCATATTTACCTTATTCTTATACTCTGGTTAATATGCACTCCCACCTCTGGAAAGTCACTGGTGGAAGTGGCAGGACAGATATATAGCTGGAGGTTCTCAGACTAGTAATGAACTGCTCTAGTTCTGGAGTCAGTGCATATCCCTTTTCTCGAGAATTCATTGGCAGAAATAGTTACGTGGTCCAGTCCAATTGCAGGTACCTGGGGGAGGGGGCGTCAGGTAGGTGTTATTGTATAAGGAATGCGTGTACCTAGAACGAGAGTAGCACTGTCACGGGGACCAACCCCTGTACCGAACCAGGATATACATTTTTCACTATTCACTCAGCTGTGTGTCTCCACCTGAATATTATTAGTAGTAGATTTATTACCAAAACAGAATTTCTAGATTATTCCTATTAGACAACGGATTTTAAATTGTTGATATTATCTTTTTCTATACCTGCTTTACTACTGTTTTGAAACTGCTGAAAGAATGGCTCATCTAATGTGTATTATAAGAGGAAACCAGATGTAAAAAATCAAACTTCTGTTGAATCAAGGATCAATATTCCTTTAAGGAAGGAGCAGTTTGAAAAGGAAACCATAGAACCAAAATAGGTCTTAGAAGCACTCATTTATTCATTCAGTAAGCATTTATTAAACCCTTACTGTGTACCCAAGCAATGTGCTAGGTGGTGGGTATTAGCACAGACAAAATAGACAAAGGCCTCACTGTTACTACCTAGTAGAATATTTAAAAAAAAAAATGGACCAGCAAATTACAGAATGCTATGATGAATACTAAAACAAGAAATAGTACAGGGTGCTCTGGGTGAGTATAAGAAACTGGCCTAACCCAGATGTGATAACAGGTCAGGGATATTTCTTGGAAAAATTGTGATCTAAGCTGAGGGCTAGGGGATAGGGTAGAAGTTAGTTAAGCAAAGAGGAAGGGAGGGTTAACATTGGATACAGGATGAGGAGGGGAAGAGTATTGCAAAGCTGGGGAACTGGCGTTAAGTGTAAAGGCCTAGAGGCTAGAGACATTGGGGCTTGGCAAGTGTATAGAAGAATAATGAGCCAGCTTTTAGCAGTGTAGAAGTCTCAGCTTCCTCTGTTACTTGTGCACTGTGCCATATGTGGGCATAGATGTAAAGGCAATGTGATGCTATTAGATTGGTTTTCATTGTCTGGTTAACTCTACAGTTAGAAAGGTTTCTTCATCCAATTTAGATCCTGTTTTGAATTGCAATGGTAACTTGGAATGGATCGCATTTTAGTTAACACAGGTGGTGTTTTTCTGGGCTTATGTGGTACACACACAGAGCTGCAGGCTGGTTTTTAGTGTTTTCACATGCCAGATTCAGTGTTGCACTAGGGACTGATTTACTTACAGCAGGGAGGAAAAGAGGTGCCTTAGGTGTTTGCAATTTGCTATGCAAAGTTTTTTTTTTTTAGATTAAGCCCAAATTTATGCATTTGAAATGAAAGTTACTGAACCATCAAGCAGAAGTGTTTTGCTAGGTATGTTTTAAACAGAAAAGCTTTAAAAATGTAAGGGCTGAAAGATATTTTTGACCAAGTTTACCTATTGGTAGTGGTGGAAAATCTAAGCATAAAAACCCTGGTATGGCTTTTGAGCTGTTTTCTTCCCCCTTTATATCCCCTAAGTATGTTTTCTGTCTTGTGCTCAGAATGGGGGAAGGAATCAAGCAAAGCAATTTTATGTAAAGAGTGACTTTCACGATCTGCGTATGACTATTTAGATGTCAATTTTGCAGGGAAGTATTGTAGAAACTCCCGGTAAGTCGTGTTTCTCTTATTACCTCAGTTTCCTGATCTCTCCCTACTGTTTCGAAGGGATTATGAATGAAATAATGCCATTTGCAGCAACATGGATGGACCTAGAGATTATCATACTAAGTGAAGTAAGTCAGAAAGAGAAAGACAAATACCGTATGATATCACTTATATGTGGAATCTAAAATATGGCACAAATAAACTTATCTTCAAAACAGAAACAGATTCACAGACATAGAGAACAGACTTGTGGTTGCTGAGGCAGGGAGAGGGAGGGATGGATTGGGAGTTTGGGGTTAGCAGATGCAAGCTATTATATATAGGATGGATAAACAACAGGGTCCTACTGTATAGCACAGGGAACTATATTCAATATCTTGTGATAAATCACAATGAAAAAGAATATGAAAAAAGTGTATGTATAACTGAGTCACTTTGCTGTACAGCAGAAATTAATACGACATTGTAAATAAATCAACTATATGTCAATAAAACTTTTTTAAAAAAGATTGCAATGAAGACAAGTAGAGTCAATTTGTATCAATTTACCAAAAAAAAAAGAGAGAGAGAGAGAGAGAGCTGTGCAAATTGACAGTGGCGTTTTGTTCATTATTTATTTGAAGTATGCAGAATCTCGGGAGGTGTGAGAATATACTTTGTTCATGGGGTGAGGTCTGAACTTGGAAGTATCACTGGGATAAATGGTTGAAAGGAAAATGGTATTCAGATGCCTGGCAAAAGGGCCAGGTGAAGGATTAAAGAAAAAGGGGATGACACCTTGTGGGATTTTGAAACCAGGAGTGTGGCAGTTGGAAATTTATTTAGCAGATTTATAGCAAGCACCTTCTGTGAGTTAGCACTGTACAAGGCACAGGGGAGACACAGGAGTATGGCATGACTTCTGCCAGGAATGACTTCATTTTCTAATGAGAGAGAAAGAATAACAGTGTAAAATGAACACAGCTGAAATGGAGACACTTCTAAACTGCTCTCCAAGCCTTGAGAAACCCTATGGACAAATTCCCCCAACAGATAATGGAGCACTGGGAATAGCTTTGGAGTTTTCTAACTTCATTTTCAGGAGTTTATGTATAACTACAGCTACTTCCCTATTTGGTGATCAGAACAATCGTGGTCTTTGAAGATAAGCAAAAAGCAGGGAATGTCTGTGGAGCTGGGAAATGAGGGTTATAGGTGAAGGTAGAATTCAAAGAAGGGAGACAGGGCAGTGATGGGGGATAAGGATTTCTTCCCTAGCACTTTCCCTTGTCCCCTCTGCCTTCTTTCCGAACTCTTCCTAGTGCACAGAACCTTACACAACCTGGAGTTTAGCTTAAGAAAGAGCAGAGATGTTGGCTTTGGCAAGTAAGGGTCTGTTTTAGTCAGAGTTCTCCAGAGAAATAGAATCAGTAGGATGGATAGATATAGATGTCGATGTAGATATATAGGTATACAGAATTACTATAGGAATTGCCTCTCACAATTGTGGAGGCTGAGAAGTTCCATGATCTTCTGTATGCAAGCTGGAGAACCAGGAAAGATGTTAGTGTAATTCAGGCAGAGTCCAAAGGCCCAAGAAGCAGGAGGACAGTGTCTGAGGACGGGAGAGAATGATATTGTACCTTAGGCAGAGAGATCACCTTCACCCTTCTCCACCTTTTTGTTCTATTCTGGCCCTCAGTGGATTGGATGATGCCCACCACATTGGCGAGGGTAGATATTTTTTCCCAGTCTACTGATTCAAATGCTAATCTCTTCCAAATACACTCTCACAGACACACTGAGAAGTAATGTTTTACCAGCCATCTGGGCATCACTTAGCCCAGTTGAGTTGACATATAAAATTAATCATCACAGAGATATACAGTCTTGATCTGAACAGAAAGAGGGGTGATGGTAGAGCTTCAGGCTGAAATAAGGACTCCTTTTCCTTCCCACCGTTTTCTCATCACCACTCTCCCATGAGGGTAACCAATACCAAGCTGGCACCGTGGGAGGAGCAGTGGAGTCCAAGTCATGATAAGGAGCAGTCAGAAGAGGGCGGAAGGATGGCTTCAGTCAAGGCAGAAGAGATGGGTTGAGTCTGCAGGGGTTAAGGAAATGAAGTTATAGCAACAGGACTGCCTTGAAAAGGAGAGGAGTCTTTTTGACAGTAAGGGGAGGGAGAAGGAGAGGAGTAAGGTTAGGGGAGGAAATGGGAATTTCAACAGTCATCTTTAAATAACACTGATCAGGAGGTGACCACTGGTATGAGAGAGGTTTTTATAACATGATATTTCTCTATGGTAGGTATAAATAATCTTAGGCAGGAGTATTGAGAAGAAAAACATATACGTGTATTTTTAACAGCAATTTTTATTGAGATTTAATTTTCATTCCATACAATTAACTCATTGAAAGTGTGTAATGAAATGATTTGTTTGGTTTATTCACAGAGTTGTGCAACCATCATCAAAATTGATTGTAGATATTAGCATGAATATTTTTCTGTATATCCATCTAATTTTACTTTGTACATGTAATCTTTCTGTGGCCTTTTACTCTCATGGTGTCGTTTTGGCATGTAAGGATTAAAGAAAAACTTTGTAATCCTATACTTGACATAACCTAGGAATTTACAAACTACCAGAAAACAAAGAGTCTTGTTGAGGTGAACCCTTTTGTTTAGAAGCAGACCAAGCAGAAAAGTTGAAATGTATTATGAGAAGTATGACATGGTGCATTTCAATTGAATGACCTGTATTTCAAAATTACGATTATAGTGTCTGACTGTCCGTACAATCTACATGCAATAAAGAATATATAGGTTTATATAAATAGTTATATCTGGATATGTAAATGTTCAGTTACTAAATTTTGAAGTTGAAAGGATGAGCAACACACAAGGACTCTTTTAATTTAATTTAATTTAATTTAATTTAATTTTTTCCTGGTCTTGACGTGTGACTCTTGAGAGTTTCTTCCTGAACAGAAAATCACTTCGTCCAGAGCTGTGGGCTTGGCTAGGCTCCATGGGGATGAGAAACACAGGAATGAAGAAAAGACAGATCATAGCAGATAGATGGGAACTGACATAACTGCCCATGAGTCTCACATGTAACTTAGAGGAGATGACACGCCATAAATTAAACCCTGTGATTCCTGTAAAAAATCTGACATATAAGGTTGACTGAATTGAAAAAAAAATGGGTCAAGTCAAAGCATATTTCTATGGAAGTCAGGGCTGCCTTCAGCTTCAAGTTTTCTTTCTTACATTGTGCTGGTTTCATATTGACAATAATGAGATCTGTTTCCTTAGGTTACCAAGGCCTTCAAGCCTGGGGTTGGAGTCCTGGGGGCCAGAGGAGGGTCAGTTGTTGAGCGCAGTGGCCACATCTTCCGTTAAGGGCATCATCGTTCTACTTTTCTGCCCCTCCATGTGGGAGGATTATGCTTCCTCAAACCACTGACGTTTGGCTTAGCCATGCAGCTTGTTCCGGCTACTGAAATACGTGTGGCCCTGGTGTTGCCATTTCTGGGAAGAAGCTCTAAGAGCCATGACATGGGTTTGACATTACTTTTCTTTTTCTCTTGGCCATGGGAATAGCTGTGGATAAGATAGAGGGTTTTTTTGGTGTTGCTTTTTCTTCATCCTAGACTTCAGACTATATGAGGAGCAGAACACTGCTAAACAATAGTCAACATGTAATATGAGTGAGAAATTAACTTGTTTATGTAAGATTGAGAATAATTTTCATTGTTACTGCAGCATAATCTAACAGAAACTAATACACTCCACATTCATAGTATAGAAACAAGGAAGTCAAATGCAGTATGAGGAATGCATTGCGTCCGGAGATGGTAACCAAGACTATTGAGTCAGGAGCTGGACAAACTCTGGAAAAGAATGGGAATAAGACCAAAGGTGGAAGCAAAGCCAGGGTCCCTTATAGTTGCTGTGATCATAGATGAAATTACCAAGGTTTACTTATTTGTCTGTTTGTTTATGTCTTTTGCTACAGTGTTATCTGGTAGGTGAGCTGATCAATTTCAAACTAACCCCATTTCCACCTAATATTTTACATTCTTTCAGAAAAGAGAAATTCCCAGAAACTGCAATAAATTCAGTACTCTCAGGAGCAGTTACTCCAGAGCAGAGATAGGTTTATGGCAAAACCATTCTAAATGAATTAATCTCTGCTTGGCCTCTTCTGTCCCATTTTGGTAGTGACTGGCTCAAACAGGACAGGAATATATCACTGAAGCTTGTATTAAGAGGTTCTTGAGTGGACAAGAATCAGGAATATTGACTACAGGGGAAAGATGAGTGAGGCCTGTGCTATATCCTTAAATTCACTTACACCAAAATGGAAACTGCCACTCATTCCCTGTAGACAGCCATCCCTGGGGACTTCTTTTACTCTGATGAGAAAGGTAAATGCACAGTGAGCCTTCTGCCTATGTCTTGTGATGGGTAGAACTAGAACTAGACTGATGATCATAGTTTGTCATTTCTTTTTTTTTTTTAATAAATTTTGAATTTATTTATTTATTCATTTTATTGGCTGTGTTGAGTCTTTTTTGCTGTGTGGGGGCTTTCTTTAGTTGTGGCGAGCAGGGGCTACTCTTCGTTGTGGTGCGCGGGCTCCTCATTGCCCATGGCTTCTCTTGCTGCGGAGCACGGGCTCTAGGCACGTGGGCTTCAGTAGTTGCAGCACATAGCTCAATAGTTGTGGCGCACGGGGTTAGTTGCTCTGCAGCATGTGGGATCTTTCTGGAGCAGGGATCGAACTTGTGTCCCCTGCATTGGCAGGAGGATTCTTAACCACTGCACCACCTAGGAAGCCCCCATAGTTTGTCATTTCTGATGGTTGGTGTGTGTGTGTGTGTGTGTGTGTGTGTGTGTGTGATGCAACATTATTTTCTGGAATTTTGTCATTATAAGCCTAAAAGTCGTCAGAAGGATGCTATACCTTTAGTGGGCTAATTTAGAGAACATCAAAGAACATTGTCTCTGACATTAATAAGATCTTATACTAGACAAAACTTAGCAGACAGCCACATTCAAGCTTATTGTTTTCAGTTTAAAGAAATTCCTTATCTGAAATATTTCATTTTGTGTCACACAAATTGAAAGATTTCTTTAAATAAGAGAAATTACCTATTAACTATTTTCTCAGACTATAAAATCTGAAATCAGATTTAATATGAATATTGAATACTTATGTGTGTATATAAACTATTAGATTTTAACAGAAATTAAACTCTAAGAAAGGCCAGTTAATTTTTAAATGCTTCAATTAATTTTAAAATGACATCATTATCTTTTCACTCCCTCACACTGCTTTTAATTATTCCCCTTTGAATTGAAACTATTGGCTATAATTAATTTTTTGAAAAGATGCTATGTGGGAAATAGAAAACATACAATGTATAACTGTTTTACATCAGGTCTGTTCAAGGGGTAATTAATTTTCATAAGACATAATAAGAAAATTTAATGAAAGGCAATTCTTATTTTATTCCCACTTTAATCCCAAAGGAAATCTGGATGTTAGGAATTTACTGTTTCCTTGCTTTCACAGAGTAGAGATTTTTATTAGGGAAAAAAAAAATGAATCTTTCATGTCAAAAAATGTTCAATAGTATATTACAACAGTGACTATCCCTGGACCCCTAATTTAAAGAAATTCAGAGAGCATCTGGACATATCACACGCCCAAGTACATCTTTTCCATACTTTTTCTGTAGGCTTAGATTTTTTTGCTACCATAAATGATAACACTGTGCTTAAAGAGTACATTAAAGAAGGGAAATGAGTTGGTCTGATCTGTTTGAGGCAAACGATTTCAAATATTCCTGACTTTTTGATGCACAGTGAACCCTCACCATTTGTGAGTAATCCCTCCAGGGAATTTGTCAGACCTCAGATTCTTGAATACCTATTTAGCATATGATTTCCTCTATGAAACGAATAAATGATAATGAAGAGAGAACAATAAAACTGTGTTGAATGGGCCTGCAGCCTTGAAATACTTGTAATAACAGTCCATG
This sequence comes from Hippopotamus amphibius kiboko, assembly GCF_030028045.1. Taxonomy (NCBI): domain Eukaryota; kingdom Metazoa; phylum Chordata; class Mammalia; order Artiodactyla; family Hippopotamidae; genus Hippopotamus; species Hippopotamus amphibius. The sequence continues at coordinate 75,904,388 of NC_080187.1, forward strand.
TCTAAGCAAAATGACAAACTATGTATCCTGGAACTTTGGGGTCACTCCTGAAATGTAAGCTATGAATATTAAATCTGTAATGCCAAGAGTCTACTTCACTTCTTTCTAAAAATGCATATAACTGCCTGGTAGATATTTTGTGATCAAATAGAAATTTTGGCACTGGAAAGTGTAGGTAAGAGCTTTACATTCCTGGAATGTAATACAGTGTTTCCATCAGATAGTAGGGATGGACAGTGATGAAAAAAGATGAGTTCAGGGTGGAACCCGAACACCCTTCTGTGACTTTGCCTTTTAAATATGACAAATAACATGCAGTACTGAATATTTAGATGAAATATTTTATAAATGCGTGCATTTACATCATACTATTAATATAAACTTATTACCCAAAACTTTAAAAATTTTCTGAAGTCAATAACCCTGCAACTGTTCTCATGTCAAATTATTTCCCTCTGTCTTTTTCTTTAGGCAGAAATAATTTGTTTTAGATCTAAGGTGTTTATATTAATATAGCTACATGTACATAGTATTTTTAGATATTTTATCACCAAGATAGATTGTATAATTAAATGTATCCTAGAGGAGAAGAGAATAAGATACAAACTAATAAGTATAAAATAGATAAGCAACAAATAAATATTGTATAGCATAGAGAATTGTAGTCATTATCTTGTAAGTTTTAATGGGGCTATAATCTGTAAAAATTTTGAATCACTCTGCTGTGCACCTGAAACTAATATAATATTGTAAATACTATACATCAATAACAAAAAAGAGTAGTTACCCTGTTCACTCCAATGAATGTAGCCAGTAAGAAGTAGAGTTGGTAATTTAAACCCAGATCTTTCTAATTCCACTCTCTTATGCTTCCCTTTATATCTAAGCTTAGTGAAATAATATATCTAAGCTAGGAAACAGAACATAAGCAAAAATACATTTTTTTCTTGATAGGTTGAATATAACAAGAACAAACAATGACATCACTAACAATACCAACAACAAAGCTTATTGAGAGCTTATAGTTGCTTACAGTTCAGCATGCTCTCAGAAAGAGATAATTTCCTGAGCCAAGATAGATCCATTCTCTCCTCCACATTCTCCTCCTCCTCTTTTTTCCCCCTCTCCTCCCCTCCTCCACTCTCCATCTTTTTCTTGGTCTCTCTCTTTATTCCCTGGATTCTCTCTATACTCTCTTTGTTCTCTCTCTCATGCAGATTTTTTAATGTGCCTCCTCTCTCTTTCTCACTCTCTCTCCTCTTATCTCCTTTTATTTTTTCTCTTTCTATCTCTTTGCCATTATTTTAAACCTGATGCTAAAAATACAACGAAACAAAGGCACAAAAATCCTGTGACCTGGTTATATGATCATTAAAATTTCTGGACCAGTACAGAACAGGCTATTGAATGATTTTTTTTAAATATATAGAAACCCATGCCTCTGAGGTCTGAATAATTGGAAATAATATGATTTAAAAATGTAAGCTTTGTTTTCATGTTGAACTATGTGAATGACAGTTTTATAGATCATAAAGATCAAATATTGACTATTGTCGTTCAACCTAGCATTTCTTGAACTTTGAATGTTTGTGAAGAATTTACTGACTGCTTTCTTATTTTAAGGTGCAGCATATATTTTAGTTTCTAAAGATATTCATAGGATTTGGAGGAGCTACAGTACAATAGCTTTAATCAGAATTTGTCTCCCTGCTGTCATTAGTTGTCGTAGTTGTTTCATAGTAGCATTTATCATGTTCCTTTAAAAAAAATCAGCCATTATATCTCACTAGGAGCATAGTAAAATATTAATTTCTGTCTTCTAATTGTCATATTTCTGAGAAAAATAACTCCAAAAACAGCCAAGTCAATAACAGACTCTTTTCTGTAATCATTCCTTATTTCATCCCAGAGTAACCTTATAGACATAAATCAAGTATATTTAGAGAGATGAGATTTGTGTTCCAGAAGAGCTTCAGGATTCCAGAAGTATGTTTATTTAGGCTCAAAGATGACAGATCCTAGCTGAGGTACCACTTTCTATTCCCCACCCCCTCATAATACACATGCATATCTTTCTTCCCTAATTTCTCCCTAAGATAACTTAAATTTTGTTGGAGGGTATAGACAATAATCAAGGTATATAAGATAATTATAGGATTGTGATAAGTAGTTCTGTAAAAGAGTAAACATTTGAGAATGATAGAGTAACTTAGGGAAGCCTTTTTTTTTAATAGAGTAGCCAAGAACAGCCTTTCTGAAAAACAAAAACATTTTTTGAGACCTGAAAGATGAGAAATAATGCACTCTGAGAAGAGTTTGGAGAGTATTTCAGACTCAAGGAACCAACTGCATGTGTTCAAACTCAGAGATGGGAAGGAGCTAGCCATGTTGTAAGTGCAGTGACCTCATCAGTGTTGTTAGATCCCAGTAAGTGGGAAAATATGTGAGATGAAGGTGGAGAGACAGGCATGAACCAAATGCTTCTCCTTCTAGAGATGTTATCCGCATCTTCTCATGCGTATTATGCTGCATCGGTGTCCCTAATTAAATATAACTTTTCTGTCACTAATTGTGTTGTGTTGCTGGTTGACCTGGTGATCTTTAGACTTTAAAATAAACATGAATTAATTTTTTTATTTTGTGTATTTAAAAAGATTTTTTTGAGTCAATGATTATTTTTCTTAAGTCCCAAACATTGTGTCACATCCTTGAAAGGTTCTCAGGATCTGGACCCTGCAGCTGTAGCATCTGTTGGATAAAATTGCCTTGTTGAGTAAAACAGTGGATTGGAGAGAGACAAGAGGCAAGGATGTCAGCAAAGGTGCCCTTGCCACCTCAGAGAAGATTGGGCCTCAGGTTATGGTGATGGAGTGCAGATAGAAAAATGGGAGCCCATCAGAGATACGTTTTGGTGGTTGAACTTACAGGCTTTGATAAGAGCTGACATATAAGGAAATGAGTGAAAGAAATGAATGAAGGATTTCTATAAGATTCTTAGCTTGACCAACTGGGAGAATAATAAAGTCATTTACTGAGATAGGGAAGATTGTGTAAACCAGTAGTTCTTAAACCTTTGGTCTCAAGACCTCTTTGAATGTTAAAAATTATTGAGGATACCCCAGAGTTTTTGTTTGTGTGGATAATATATATCAATATTTACCATATTCACAATTAAAACTGAGACATTTTAGAAATATCTATTGATTCATTTAAAATATAATAGTAAATAATCACGTGAAATAATATATTTTATAAAAACAACTCTACTTATTTTCTAAAGCAAGAAAAAAAATCATGGAAAGAAAGGTATTGTTTTATATTTTTGATAATCTCTTTAATGTCTGACTTAATGGAATACAGTTAGAGTCACATATCTATTTCTGCATCAGTCTGGTGTGATATCACACGCCGTGTAGCTTTGGGAAGGCATCACTGTATGTTTATGAGAGAGTGGTTGTGAAAAGGCAAACAGTGTCTGGTATAATTATGAAACTAGTTTTGACCTTGTAAATGCCTAGGGTTCCCGGACCACACATGCCTCTGACTTAAGGTAATTGATGACTCTTAAACTTCTTTTCTCCTATTCTCACTTTAGTTCTTTTCTTCTGAAGATCAATAGTTTTATAGAATTTTGTTTCTTCTCCCAACCTTTAACTGCTTTTGTAGGAAATTCTAATACATTTAAATCTAAGTCTAGATAGCTTTTCTGGAAATCCTACCCTCTAATTCTCACTTCCCTACCCATCGTTCACCAGGCTTATAGAAATTCATAACCTTAGGTTTGGTTTTCCTAACTCATCCTTCTCTGCTATCTTATGACTGAAGGAAAATGCTTTATGTGACCAAAGGAGGCAGCCTTTACTGTCTGCCTCCAAACTTGAGTCTCAGCATGGAGGCCAGTTTGGCACTATCCCCTTGGACATCCCCCATTATCCCAACTACATTTCTTATAGTTACTTTGCTCTGTTAATGGAACCAGTTCTGTTCAGGAAGTGTAGGCTGGCAACTATGAAATGTTATTAACCAGGAAATCAAACTACATTTTCAGTTATTTGATTCCGTTCTTGGCAGACTGAATGTTCTGTACACTTAGATGCATGACTTTCTAATATTCAGTCTCTTGAGAAAGCATCCTTTTATGTTATAGCTCTTGGCCTGAACAAACAGAATAAACACAGCATAGGAAAGAACAGGAGGATGTACTTATGAAGCCTGATCTTACAGTTCAAAAACATCTACTAACATGCACAACTGCAGAAAGTACACTTTTCTCTCAACGGATAATTCTGGCCTGTAGGGGAGATCTGGTCTTCTGGGACTAAACTATAGAATTGCACAAACTTCTTCAGTATTAGAGTGCTAGTCAGTAAGTCGCTTTTTCCTGCAGGTTAAAGGGGATTGCTGTGTGTTACAAGAGTCCATTCAGTTAAAGGATGAGCATTGTATCCTAATTATATCTGTTTTTATCAAATAGGAATATATCCTAAAATAATGATATGAGTGAGAAAATCTTTGTTAAAATTGTCACTAAACATGAAGTAAAAATAAGAAGGTTTAGATTATCAGAGAATTGACATGTACTAGCCCTTTACCACATGCCAGCAAGAATCCTTGTTTTTTAGTTTGTTAATTTCTCATTCACTTCAGTTTTGATCATTCCTGCCCCAGCCCAGTGTGTTTGGGTTTTATCTTCTCTTACAGAGAAGACACATTCTTCATCCATGGTACCTATTCGTTTACTCACTCAATAAATCAGTTAATTCAATATTTATTGAGCATCTGCTATATTCAGGTTCTGGAAAGACAAAAATGAAAAAGGGTTGGTTTCTGCCATCAGAGGGATCATGAGCTGATAGGAAAAGAGTTGTAGGAGGTGTAAAGTAAAGAGTGTGGTAAGATAAGGCTGCAGATGGTAGGAAATCTGACTCTTCTAAGCAAGACAGTCTCTAGGAGTTGATAACATTTTAGTTGGGCCTTGACATATTACCAGGATTTCAGGGGATGAGAAAGGAGAAAGGAAGAAGATACAAGAACAAGCAAGAAAAGAGAATATTTTGCACAGAAAAGATGGTATTAGCAAGCTGGACAGCTAAAATAGGCCTTGTGTGTTTATCAACCAGCTCTGAACCTCTTTTCCATAGAATTTAAGACTAAAAAATTACATACATATTATATATTTGTTAAAGCCAGTAGGATACAAAATAATCACTCATGTATCCCTTCTGAGTCATATAAACAGGTTTCTAAAGTACTTTTTGGTAGAAACATTTAATTTGACTAATTTATTGACTCTGGAAAATAAGGGTAGCTGGATTAAGTAAGCCTGTGGAGGCCTTGTCAATATTTCTATGTTTGATAAAATTAAGCAATAATCATTTTACATACATCAGGAAAAACCATGTATTAACATTTTGTGTAGCATGTATTATCAATTTCCACTAAATATCTCTTCCATCTACCAAGTTTCAGTAAGATTTCAGTAAATTCTTCTTGCTTTGGGGCAGATGATATATATGCCAAGAATTGTTTGTTTCCTGAATCTAGTTCTCTCTCCAAATGTTCAATGTCTTTTTGAGTTTGACTCCAGAAATATCAACTCTCACCTGGCCAGTCCTGCCTGCTGCCTATTCTTATCATCTCCTCCTGTAAGAAAACAGGTCTCAGGCTCTCTTTTCTTGAGTCTTCACTGTAACACTTCTGTAATACTTCTATTTGTAACACTTCTGTCCCTGCTCTGCTGTGCCTGACTTCATTCATTCATTCAAAAATATTTACTGAGCATACATTCATTTCTTAGAGACTGTATCAGGTACTGGAAATAAAATAGTGAAGAAGGTCACACATGACTTCTCTTTTTCTAATTCAGTATAAGACAACAGTCAAGTAATTCACCTATACTGGACCCAAATTCTCCAATTTATCAAAAAGTGAAATAGATGTAAAATGCAATGTTCTTGAATTTTCTCTCAGATCAATGGCAGTTTGGGAAGATTAATACATAAAAACATAGAAATCTACAAGACCACTTATTGTAGAATAGGAGGAATGAATTCAGTGTAGAAGGCAGGAGAATACTGAAAAATCATCAGTCTTTAAAAGCATTTTGATCTGCTTAGACTAAGTAGCTTCATTAATTCTAGGTGCAGTTTATTATCATGGTTGTTGGGCAACTTTTCAAAATGGTTAAAATAATCTTTATTAGGATTCAGTTTACAAACATCAAGTCAGTTTCACAGTTGAATTTGGAAATATAATAGGATTTCAATATAAGAAGCTCTGTATATTGTTCTAAAATAGGTACATAACAACATTTAAACCTTGCTGGCATCTCTCCTTGAAAATTCATATTAACAATTACCATAGTAACAGAATCTCTAAACTTTCACATGAAGTGTATGCACTTAAATATCCCAAGTGTTATGAATACAAAATGATGATTTTTGAAAGAGTCGTGTTTTGGGGCTCAGTTTCTCTTGTTTGTTGTGAGTCATTCCAGTCATTTATTAAAAACAGCCTAAATGGTGTAGTCTTTAATTCCAGGCATTTTGCCAAATTCCTTCTAAATTTAAACCTAGCTTTGATAGGAGCTCAGTCCTGTTAGTGTTGAATTATTTTTCTTAATCTACCTAATCAATTAATCAGCAGTCATCTACCATACACCCAGTACTGGAGTAGGCCCACCAAAAGATACAGAAGAAATAGGAATACAAAAAGTTCTATATTGAGGAGCTTATAAATGTACAGGTTAAGCTAGTACAAAATGAACCATAAATTATTAAATACAATTTGTGAGCCATAGAAAGAAGAGGCACCAGTGAACACTGGGTAAGGCAGACCTTGAAGTGGGCCTGGAAGTATAGAACAAATGTTTGAGAATGATCTCTCATTGTTACTTCCTACCAGTATCCTTGTCTTAAATGGAAAACGTGCCTTCTTGCTATTCTTTCTTATATCCTATTGCTGAACCTTTTATTTTGCCCATTCATTTCCAGAGTTCCACATCTTAATTATTTTCTTCCAAGCTCTGGAAAAACCATGGAAAAATAATACAGATTGTGACTGCTCAGCATTTCCCAGATAGTTTATAAGGTTACCTGTTTACACTTGTACATTGACTATGGCAAAGAATTTGAAGCCTTTTCTTTGAAAGTGGAGAATTCAGCAATATTCGGATAGAAATACTTTGACATCTCAATTTTCTTCTCTCTTGCAGACTAGGTTTCTTTACATGTCATCTAACATGTAAAGCAGTTTTCAACTGCTACATCTGATTGGCAAGGATGACAAACCTAACCTTGAATGCGTATCAAACTAAGTCAGAGCCTGTGGTCTCTGTGAAGGATTGTGAAGGATTCTCTGCAGACTGCCCAAGGGAATCTGGGATTACACAGTGGATCATGGGAGTGCTATTTATAGGAGAGTGTATAAAAGGAACTGTAAAAGGAGGTTTTGAAATCGTGGTCGGATCCCTGATTCTAGAAGTAAGAACCCCTATGCAAAGGAGGGTAATATATGGCAGAAAATAAGGGGCTCACGATATTGAAGGATACCCTAAGGCATATGCCTGCTTCAGCATATCAGATTGGGTGGAACTGGCATCCTACTACAGTCCAGAGTAGAGCTGTACCATAGCATCCCATCTCTGCTTTGGGGGAAGAGGTTTGGGTTTCCAACAGACTTAGTTACAAATATGAAAAATACTAAGTTGTTTGTTCTTGTGGATGTGAAAAATACTGTTTACACTTAAAGGTCAACCAATCCAGAGCTGGTACATTCTCTCTGGCATCAAAAAATGGGCTCCTTACGGGGATATGTGTATAAAAACAGATGATTGAACTTGGTGTACCCCCCAAAAAATAAAAAAAAATTAAAAAAAATTCTCCCTGAAAAAAAAAAAAAAAGGGCTCCTTCAGTGGCCATGGGTATAAGAGAGAGATTGAACAGCGCTGTAAACAGATAATTAGGGGTAAAATGTAATAGGTCCTCTAATCAAAACATGTGCGTGCTAATGGAAAGAGTAATTCCTCTCTGAGTAGGATAGGGTCAAATCTCAGGCAGTGCCATTTGGACTAGAGTTCTCGGAGTAGAAAGGGGAGACAGTATGTGGAGGAATACTGGTTGGACATGGCTGGATCAGTATTCCCACAGGGAATCTTTTATCTTTTTAATAGTTATGTGGGGTGTAGCTAAAATTATTTTTTTTATTAAGCAATGTGAGCCAGTGGTTTGGTGGGGGTGAAGGGATGTTCATATCATCCCAAAACACCCTGCTAGGGAAGATCAGTAAAGTTCTGTGGTTCTGTTGAGACGATAAAACAAAATGTGTGCTTCATAAAATAATATACTCTATCAGCTCTGGAATTATTGAACTAAGTTGGACCATTGGTCTAAATTCCACATAACATTTCTTTTGTCTTTGTTTCAATAAGAAATAATTTGAACAAGGGGTATGAGATTTTTACAAAAAATTATAAAAAGCTGCATAGTTAAAGAAAACTGTCAGTAGCAATGAAGTATTGTGTGGGGAAACAATGCATTTGTTTTCATTATTTCAGATAAATATGAAAGGAAATGCTAATAAGAATGGTTTTCCTTTTAACACCTTGACAACTCCAATGGCTTTTTCTTTATTGATATTAATTTACCACTAAATTGAAAATAATTTCCAAAAAATCAAATTTAAATTAACTAAAAGCTTTTTAGTTAACATGAGCAAGTCAAAGAGTTCTGAAATTAAATTCAAGAAAAAATAAAAAGCGTAACATGGAATAAGCCAAATTAGAAACAAAATGTCTCCCTTTTCTTTTATAGACTCCTTTTGAGTCTCGTGCTCCAAAATTTGTTTAAACGTTTTTTTTCACCTCTTTATGTGGAACACAGGAGTGAAATAACATATGTAAAATTAAAGTTTCCATTAAGGTTGAAGTTATTGTCACTGTTCGGTTAAACTGTAGAAGAAGCAGAAGCGTCCCTGGGAATGTGCCCTGGTTCTGTAAGGAGGAGTCCCTGGGTGAAAGATAAGCGCGACTCCAGTTTATGGTGTTGACTCTGTAGTTTTCTTTTTCCCTTTTTCTTCTCATTTCATTCATCTGGATCTGTCATCTGTTATTGGTTTATTCTTTTATCATGCATGATCTAATCCCACCCCCTCTCACACCAATCCATATTTATCTCTGTCTTCTAAGTTTTGATTTAGGTTCCTGATGAGCACTTCTGACTGACCTGGGCTTAAGTCTGATCTCTGCTATTTACTTCCCAGGCATAATACTCACCTTCTCTATACGAATGGTTTGGCTCTAAAAAAAAATAAGAAAATTAAAATAAAATAAAAAGAAAGAAAATGGAGATGATAAAAGGTGTTTTGGAGCATTTGATTACTTGTGTCCTTGCATGGGTGTGCTTAGAACCATGTGGCATTCCTTCTGTCTGAAAAATTCTCCAAGTTTGTTATTGCACAATCTCTATTTTCCTGTATGAGATTAATCTTTGCACAGTTATTTTTCTGAGGAAAATTGAAGTTCCCTGAAAGCTTACTTCATATGTAGGGAAGTAGAAAATCGATAATTAACACAAGTAAGTGAATATATTAAAGACATATTTTTATGATTGGGGTAAGTTAAATCACTAAACATGCCCAGTTTAGTGCTACTTTTTTTTAAATGGGGTTATAAGAGGCATCTGATGTCTGTAGTTTTCAGAATCCTTTATTGATAGTAATTTATTAGTGATATTAATTTATTACTGAAAGAAATCCAACACTTTCCCTTTCTTGAGAGAGAGGATCTCTGCTTCCTGCACTGCTTAAAAGCTCTACTGTGGTCCTAGCCTCCTGCCCTTCTCAAGTTATCCCAGTGCTGTGGGGAAGTGGTCATTTTCTTCATATTGTATCACTGTGTGTAGACACGTGAGCATGCATGTGTGTGTACGTGTGTCTATGTATAGGGACAAGAGGAGGTGTCTGTGATGGTGGTGGTTTTGGTGGGGAATGAGAAAGAAGATTTAAAACCTCTAGATCATATAGAATTATAAATTATAAATCCAAGCAGAGCTGCTATTAAACTATCTTTAATTCATCTCATCTTTGGGGGGAGTTAAGTCTTCTTACCTGGACTCTTGTATTAGCTTCTTAACAGATTTTCCTGGTTTTAATCTTCATGTCTGTCATATTTTGTATTTCATTGAGTGGCTAGAGTTCTCTTCATAAAACAAATCTGTTCATTTCAATTTTTGTATTCAAAGCCTTCTGTGACTCCCATTTGCTCTAAGATAAAACCCACACTTCTTAGCAGGTGATCACAAGTCATCCACAATCTGCTGCCACTCAGGGTTGACAGCTGTATCTTATGTTATTCTCCCTGCTTTGCCCCCAGCCCACTCATCTCATGCTACCGCTGTATCAGACTGTCATTCCCAGGATAAACTTCCACGACTCCCTGCCCAGTCTTTCAGCAGCCCAGAAGGCAAACATTTCCCTCCATGTTCATTTGCTGAAAAGTTACTCATCCCTCAATGCCAAGTGAAATGTCCCTTTCTCTCATCAATTCCAGGCCAAATTTGTCATTCCCTCATCTAGGTTTGTAGCACTCTGTTTTTGTTTTTATTATAGCAGTGGGGGTTTTTATCTTGGATTTTAGGGAAGAGTTCTGATTCCCAGTAATGTATCCTGTTGGCAGACAGATCTTCACAAGATTTGGTTCTGAATGTATGCTCCTGATGATTATGGAATTTATATTATGCCTTATATGTCTGAAGTATATATAAACCTGATTTTCTACCCCCTTCGTTCTATCCTTGTGGGAAAAGGCAGTGTACAAATGAATCATTATTGATTAACCAAATACTCCGCTTTTCTCTTCCCATCCCCCAAATGTAATTTCCTGAATAGCAAGCAAAGAACAAATACCTGTCTTTCAAATTATCTCTATCTCTGTCTATCTCTCTCTGTCTCTCCCTTTCTTTCTCTTCTCTCTTATTGCCCTTGACAGCCCCTAGTCCCATTCATATGCAGAGTATGAACTTAATAACTACATGTTGAATTGAAATGAATTGATCAAATAAGAGAAAAGGCCCAGCTGGTTAACTACTCCAGTGATAACATCCCTGAGGTCCATTCTTCTGGGAATAAGCTGGATGATTACAGAAAGGATCAGGGAGAAGTCCTAGCCTACAAAATGCAAGTAAACACTCTGCCCATGGCAAAAGTTCTTTGTTATTATTTGAAGGCAGTTATTAGGCTGTCTTCTTCTGTAGGCTAACCATCCTCATTTGACATGGTTTCCAGACCCTTTGCTCTGCTCTATGTCTTCCTCTAGATTACTTCTGACTCGCTAATGCTCTCATAAGAATAAGATAACCTCATTCAGTCATAGATTTATGGCGTATGTGTCTAATCAATCCAGAGTCTGGTAAAAACTTAGATGAGTTCTCAAAAAAAGGTACCATCTTCTCTTCTCCCCATCAAAAGCTAATCTCTAACTAAATTTAACTCTTCCTTCAATTACAAATGTAGGTAAGAAAGTGCAGCAGGATTAGCAATACTTGTGAATTTGTAAATAAAAGAAACCACATAGAATTTTGTATCACATTATGGTTGTTAGAGATATTTGAAATTTTTATAAGCTCATCTCTATTTTAAAATTAATTTCTGGCATATGGTATCTACTGCTAGACTATATATCAATATATCACAATATTTTTAACATTTTGATAATGAATTTTAATATAATTTCCCTTGTAATCCTCTGTATTTTATTTTATGCATTTAAAACCATTATTCTGAGAAAAAGTATACTTAACCAGACTGCCAAATGGCATGGAAAAGGGTAAGAACACTTGATTTAGAGCATATGGATAAGAGTATAACATTTACTTCCATTAATACAGCCTTAGACTGCATTTCCTTTATGTTTTTAATCATTATAAAAATCTTATATATTCAAAAAAATTTATATATTCATAGCTTCATATGGTTGAGAAGTTTACAAAATGAAACATTGAAGTCTCCCAATCCTACCCACTCCCCAAAGATAACCACTGTGATTGATTGTGTCTGTTTGTCCAGATATTGGCTATATATACTCATAAACTCTAAAAATATATCTCTATTAAGATAATTCTATATTTATATTTATCTATGTCTAAATAGATATAGTTACTGTAGGGGTGGAAAATTTTTTCATTCTTCCCTTCTAGGTTGTTTGGCTAGTCTACTAATTAAATTGACATAAGACAGATTAACAGGATAAAAACAAGTTAAATTTTGGATGTAAAGGAGTCCATAGAAATATGAGACCCAAAGGCAGTAAGGCGATTGAAGTTTATATGTTATCTTGATCTAAGGAATAGAATGGGGCCTGAGGCTCCAAAAGGAAGGAGGGCAATTAACTGGATGATAAGAAGAGTGCCTGTTTGATAATCATGTTTGCCCTGGTAGGCAGGGAGGTTATTTCTCATAATAGCACTTTTTCTGTGCTATGCCCCTTATCTAAATTCTTAAGAATTTAAGAAAGTTAAATTCAGATTAAGTTAAGAAAGAGGTAAAAGTTTTTCCTGAGTCTGCTGGGTTTTGAGTGCCTTCAGCTCAAAATAATCCACGTGCTAAAGTAGTACATTTTGGGGTGGCATATTCTGCTCCCCTTCATTATATGTATTTGTAAGTACATTACATTTATTATATATGTGTAAATATATATATGTGTGTGTGTGTGTACACTAATATATATACTAGTATACTGTCATATACAGTTTATAATACCTTATACATACTGCTTTTGCTCTGCATTGGCTTTTAGATAGCCAAGTCATATTCTTGGCTCACACTGGTTTCATGGTCAAGAAACTTTCCAAGTCTTTTCATGTCTATTATCATTAAACCCTGTTTCCTTCCATTATATATTTAACAAATGTTTTAAATTAAACATTCTTTTGGTGCAGACTGTTTTTTTAATTTATCACTGCTAATTTCAATGTTGAGTTTTGTTTGACTGCCATAACCTACTCAAATCTCTTAGAATTCTGACTCTGCTTCCCAACATACTAGTTATCACTGTCATCTTTGTGTAATTGTCAAATATCCTTAAATAATTTCGACAAACATGTATTGAGTGCCTGTCATTTGTCAGGTATTATTTTAGGCACTTGACATGTATTTTTTCATTTAGTACTTCCAACAACCTTGTGAGATGGGTGCTATTATTATCTCCATTTTAAAGACGAGGAAACTGAAGGACAGAGAAATTTAAGTAACTTGCCCAAGGTTTACAGTAAAGTAGTTAGCTATGAACATAACTAAACATATCTCAGGCCAAAGAGTAGATTAAATTATCGGGTACAACTAGAGACCACGAACAGGGGTCAAGGAAACTGACTTAAGCCTAGGACATGGAGGAGTAATTAGACAGAACTGTATCAAAAATGAATGAGCCCATTATTGCTAGTTACAGTTAAGAAGACACCAGATAACTGCTGATCGTGAGTATTCTGAAGAGATTTCTGCTTTAGCAGAGAGACTGGATAGATAACCCTTAAGTCTCTTCCTACTCTAGGGTTCTGTGGAATTGATTCACATAAATATCTTGACTTCTTTCCCTTAGCACTATTTCTATATGCTGTGTCCCTCATTCTTACTGTTTTAATGAATTATTTTTAAAAAGTGTTTTATCTCTGTCACTAGAATTGAGTTTTCACAAAAACATGGTTTATGTCATTTTAATCACAGACAGAGATCAGGACATTGTTTCAAGTGAATTTCCTCACACAAATAATCATGACATCCATGCCTCTTTGAAATTGGATTTCAAAAATGCTTCAGTGGAGAAAATCTGTTGAAATAGTCAAATTTGCATCACTGACCTAGTCGACTTCTGTGATTGTCCTACTTTTTATTGTACTGTACCTCCCAGTCTTGAGGCTGTGTTGATTATGTATTAGGCATCTGCTTAGGACCTTGTCCTGGGTCTTTCCTTTGATCATTTTAATCCTAATGAAAAGAAAAGAGAAGAAAAGAGGGCATCATTCAAAGTAATGGACTTTTTTTCCTGACTTTCAGACTGACTTCCTGATACTCATTTGGCCTGCCACATTTTTTCTGGGTCCCCAGACGTGAAGGCCAATGTTTATCACCAGTAATGAATTGGTCATCTGGCCAATTTTATTATCACTGACATAGCCAGCAATAATCCAAATCAGATTTTCTTTGTGCTGGAGCATAATCAACAAAACCGAGGCTTTTGGCAAGTCTGTGGTGCTCTTTACAGAGTTTCTCCCGAGTTCTGCAGATCCCCACATCTATGGAACTCCCAGCAAGGGCACAGGAAAATCCTGGCTTAGTGGAGCAGAGCTGTTGATTGTGGAAGAGGATACATCCTAGAGTTTTTCAGTTCTGACCAGATCTTTCTTTGCTGTAGAGCAAGATGTATAATACTCTTCTAATTTTCAAAAGGCTTTTGGTTATTATACAAAGATCTCACTGTGACAGCTAATATGATGGTAGTGTTTTTTTATTTTTGTTTTTTGTTTTTTCTCTTGTTTTTTTTTTTTTTTATTTTATTTCATTTATTGGCTGCGTTGGGTTTTCATTGTTGCATATGGGGTTTCTCTAGTTGTGGCGAGTGGGGGCTACTCTTCATTGTGGTGTGCGGGCCTCTCATTGTGGTGGCTTCTCTTGTTGTGGCATGTGGGCCTCAGCAGTTGTGGCACATGGGCTCAATAGTTGTGGCTTTTGGGCTCCAGAGCACAGGCTTAGCTGCTCTGCAGCATGTGGGATCTTCCTGGACCAGGGCTCAAACCTGTGTCCCCTCCATTGGCAGGTAGATTTCCAACCACTGCTCTACCAGCGAAGCCCCTGATGGTGATGTTAATGGCACTGGAAGTGATGGAAAAAAAATCACTCCTAAAAGCAACCAGCAGACAAAGCTGATCACCTAATATACACCCATCTGACCATGTTGGTTATTCATACCCAGAGTTTGTTCTGACTGGTGTATTATTCTGATAGTTCAGTGTCCACTTTACCTTTAACCTTCTAGATATCACTACCATCTGCCTATAGTTAGTTTCTGGTAAGGTAACCAGATCCCCATTCAGTCCTACAGCTCTATGCATCAGCATAAAGCAAAATAACATTGAAACTCTTGGGCTAAGGGAGTCACAGGAAATGGCATTAATGTATGGGTTACTCATGCCATGAAAGCCTATCAGTGCCATATTTCAAGTTTTACTCACAGAAAGAACCATTTACAGCAGTTCTGTCCACACCAAAATAACTTTTCCAAGTTCATCTTAGGTCTTGCCCTGCTCAAATGAACAGTTTCAAAAGAGGTGGTACTTGACTACAACTTTTCACGTCTGTTTGAGTGATCTTTCTTCTACCTTCTTCTTGAGTCATCCTGTAATCTTCTGTAATCTTCATTCTTTCTTAAGTATTGATCTATGCACCTTGTATATTAGACACATATTAGTACCTCTATCTCTCCTTCATGTTCATTACCAGTAGATTGGTAGGCAGATACTTGAGGTTGCATAGAATGGATACATTTCCTTGGCAAAACATGTGAAGTCAGGAGATTATCACCAAGTTGACCAAGAAATACAGGCTGGAGAGGGAATGATAAATTAATTCTAGAACAGTTATGATTCCAGACTATGGTATATAAGCTGGGAGACAAGAATATTATCCCAGTTCCACTGAAGCCATACAAATTTTTCACCACTAAAGTTTTCTTTTTCTTCTCTCTTCCTGTGAGATCTACAGTATTTCTATTCTCTTTTACTAACTAACTTAGTCTTCCACAATATCTATTCAAATAAAATAATCAGGCAGAGCTGATTTCTGTGTATTATCTTTTATTAATTGAACTTTTCATATTAAATTAACTTTCACACAAGTTGGATGAAACAGTATCTCGCCAGTTGAAGTTAGAAGAGGATAGCATGTCTTTGAAAACTCTTTGGCATTGTGAAATCAAAAAGATTAACTTTGTCTAAGAGATAGAATAGGTGATATAAATTTTCTGTGCATGGGAAAATTGCTGGTTTTAAAATTGTAGTTTGAAATCATCCAAGTAGTGAAAAAAATGTTAAAACCCAACACACAGGATTATCGAAATACCCTTTGAGGTCTGATGCTTGCTTTGTGATGAAAGAAATGAGGCATCTGAGTGTTTTTTGTGCATGATGAAAATTAATGTGCTTTTTATTTTTTCCAGCTGTTAATTCTAGAATCAGTAGAATCCATTCAATCAACTTATATTTATTTAAAACTATGAAGAGGCCCAACATTGTAGGTAAACTGCAGTAAGAAAAGTAAAAAGCATGCAAATCATTCTTAATACCCTGTGAGAGTTAACTTGTGATCCAGTGTGAAGAAATCAGGCATAGGCATTTGTCAAAGACACCTGGAAATGATGTGTGGTAATTGCTAAACAAGTAATATTAAAAACACTGTAAGGGGAGGGAGGGAGAGAGAGAGAGAAAGTTAAGTTCCTCCAGGTGTTAACTCAGAGTAGGAGCCAGATGAGGGAGCTCTTAGTGGAGAAAATTTCAGTAGGGTAGGCTAGAAGAGTTAGGACATGGGTCTGAAGCTGACACAGAGAACACGTTATAAGTAGAGATGGAAAAGTGTACTGAATATTTGGGAAATAGCAAGCAGACCTGTTTTACCACACTGGAAGACTGATGTAGCATGGTGGTTTTCAAAGTTTTTAACATCCAATCACCCTTTCTTAAAAGAATTTGCATATGGAAATCCCGATAGTTAAAAAAAAAATGAGAATAAACTGCTCTGACTGAAAGAACCTCAGGAAGGCAGATTTCAGGGGAGCAGGTGGATGTTCTTGATAACAGTGTGGATGATTAGAAATACCCTGTGTCTCTTGCTTGTCTGTCTCTGCGATTTGACTCCTGCTGGACTGACTCTAACCTGGATTCCTGACTCTCAGATTCCCACTCTATTTCTAGATTTCTATTCATTTTAATAGATTTCTTTTTCTAGATTTTTAGCATCTGGACCCCTGATTCTGATCTCCTCTGTTCAGTTCCTGATCCATAGTTCTGATTACCTAGTTCCTAGGTCTCTCTACCTGATTCTCTTCCACCATTTGTTCTGGCTTTGCTTTTTCCTACTCATAGCTTCATCCAGTTGTAGATAACCACTTCAGCAAAGAAAACCCACCCATTTTAAGAATAGAGTCATAATATAAGAAAGGGATTGAGGAGACCTTGGTGGGGACAGAAAAGAAAGGACTTTTGCTTTATATTGGAGAATCAAATAGCACTTGTGATGGATTAGGTATAGAGAGTAAAAGAGCTGGAACAAATAGGACTTATAGGTTTGGACAAAATAGGAAGAGAATGTGCCATAATAAAATAAGTCTTCATAACTACTGATATGCATGTGGCCTTCATATTCTACAAAGCATATTCTTTTGTGTTCTCTCATTCACTCTCATAGCAAACTTGTTAGGAAGATTTTATATTCTCATGCCATGGAAAAAAAAGATCAAGTGCTTTGCTCAAGGTCATACTACAAGTTAGTTCAGACTACCAATTTAACATCTTGACTGTAGACCTGTACTTTAATTTGTGGTAAACACACCTGATACTGTACAAAGCAATAAAAGTATTTTGCATTTGTTTTTGTGCTGGGTCCTATGAAGAGGGACACATTTACAATGTGGCAATTAGTCACATTTAACACAGGGTTAGGAAATGCATGGTATGCATGTCACGTAGCTTTTTCTGCACTGGTGAAAGACATCATTAATCAGTCTTCCTAGTCTTTCCTGCTGAGCCCGGATGCTGCCTCACAGTCTTTCTCAATATATTACTCTAGGCAACCACTACTAATAAATCAGAGTTGCCTGGAAGTTGAAACTCATTTGCCATTCTGGTACCAAAATCTTGAAATGATGCATATGGTCTGCTACAAAACTCAGTAAAATGATATGCCTTAGTTTCCAGTCCCTCAGGATAGCCCTTGCCTGTTTCCACATCTGAGGCCAATTAACTCTTTGAACATCAAGTCAGACCTGCTAAACCTGCCCTAATCAAGTGCCCACTAATTGGGCTTATACCTTGATTCCTGGGACCAAGCCCCTGCTTTTCATCCAATGTCTAAAAACAGATGATCTATGTTGTTCCCCACTTCTGAAGTTCTGTTTCACAAGTCAGTTCCTCCAAGCTAGGGTCTTGTCATGAGTTCTCCACTCTAGTCTGAGAGACTAGAGTCCAGATCCTCTTGTCCACTTTCTATGATGGGATTTCTATATCACTTATCTGTTACTATGAAACAAACCATCCGTGAGCTTTATAGTCTTAAGAGAAGAAGAAATATTAACCTCTTATATAAATGTACAGTTTTGGTAAGTTTTTTCAGGAATGGCTCCTCTGTGATGTCAGCTGTTTTTGTTGTTGTTGTTTGTTTGTTTTTCCTGATTGCCTGTTAAAATAAGAGTTTTAATTTCATACATTAACAAACAATGGTCATACCTTGAAGTCAATACATGCCCCTTTCACTTCAGTCTCAGCTTGTCCATGTACATAGCTGAGAACATTTGCAAGGTACGGCCTAACAGATGCTAGAAGGCCTTAAAAAATAACAAAGAAATATTTATAGGTATTGAAGGGAGCAGAATTTGCCACCCCAAAATATGCCTCTTTGTCATAAGGATTATTTGAGGATGATTATTTTTAAAACAACACACTTGGAAGAAGCTCTGAAAGCTGAGAAGTTAACTGTTTTCGTAAGAGACATTTACAGTTTTAAGGGAAATCTCTGTTTGTAAGGGTGTCTGCCTCTCTGTACCAAGAAGAAAACAAGGACTCTCGTTAGATGGAAGCTCTTACCAGTGAAGAAGGCTCTGACTTGGATGTGCATAGCAACATGCTTCTTCACTGAGCTTTTCCTGGTAACCTCCCATAACTGGCCTCCCCCATCCGCAGTCTTTCTTTTGTCTTTAGCTGGAGGTGGTTTTTAAGGTGGTGGCTTGGACCACTTTAGGGAGTTGCTCAGTTTTGCTGGATATCTCTCGTGTATACCAGAGGTATGAACGTTTGTAAACTTCTGTTCGTTTTTCTCCTGTTAATGTTTATATTCTTAGGGGTCTTAGCCAAGAACTTAGAAGGGTAGAGGGAAATGTATTTTCTCTGCCCCACAGAATTAAGTTTCATCTTGCACACTGAAGATTCACTTTCAAGATGGATCACGCACATGGCAGGCACTCTCATGCTGCCTCTAGGAACTAATCCAGGGCTACGGGCTGAGGTCTTTAGTTTCTCTCCGCATGGTTCTCTCCAGTGGTACTTAGGCTTACTCACAGCATGGTGGGAGGCTTCCAAAAGCAAATGTGCCAAGAGTACATGACACTCTTTGGATCCAATCTCAGAGTCACTTGAGCCATAATCTGTTGGTCAAAGCAGTCACGAGACCCACATAGGTTCAGGAGATGGGACACGGTCTCTATCTCTCAAAGGAGAGTAACAGTTTTAGAAGAACTAAATATCTGGAGACACTGCTATGTTAATCTTTGGAAAACACAACCCGTCACACGCTATTGCCTTTGCCCGTTTGGGCACTCCACATTACTTTGCCCTCCTTTTGAGATATTGATCTCCTGCATGCCGCCAGACCTCCCAGCCACCTTATTCCTAGTTCTCCATCTAGGGGCCCACTGTTATTGTTTATGATGTTGCTGCCGCAATGTATCCTTTTATGTATAATTTCTTCTACTGTGCACGTCTGGCACGCACCCAGAAGGTTCTTCTGAACTTGAAAATCAGCTATCCCATCACCAAGAAAGCCTGGGAAAGGAAGATGATTGAGAGGGGGAAAAAAAGCATGTTTTTTAGAGCGAAATGGACCTGGTTTCAAATCTCAGCTTAATAACTGAACTCTGGGAAGCTTATCTCTCTCAGCCTCAACTTTTCTATCAAGTGAGTATAATACAATTTTCATCTCATAATTGTTGTGAGAATTAAATATGTAACTGTTAATTAAATATACTACCCCAGTAATGGGTTTATCGAGTAGTCTGCAAGCTGTGGGGTATTAATATAAAAGTTTATTTTTTATTCAATGATTATTTTGAACCATAATCTTTTTTGCTTGTTCTTTCCTGTACTCATTGTTATTGCTGGCTTTTTTTTTTTTTTTTCCATTTCTTGTATTTCTGGTTACTGTAAATTATTACAATTTCATTACAGCTAAAACTCCCATCTTCTGCCCAGTTTAACATCTCTTCCACACTGTGCAGGTCAGGTTTCTATCTTGGAAGATGTGGAGTGCTGAGAGGGTCTGTTCTGTCTGCTCTTTGACTCTGCCTTCCACTCATCGTTATGGGGTAGAGGTAGAGGTTGCTGAGCTTGGTTGAGTGTGGTTTGGCTCTGAGATTCTTCTCCCTCCTTCTTTTCTGGCTCTGGCTGCAATGGAGGAGCAGAGGGCGTGGGAGATAAGAAGAAGGGCTGCTTGTGAGTCATTAGGAAGTATCTCTGGCCTTGCTGCGGCCAGGCTGGTTTTGTCTGATGCTTGTGGTCTCTGATGATGGTGGGCTTGATTGTGCAGGAGACACTGTCCAGCTTCACTCTGGCAACCCATCAGAGAGGAATCCCTGAGAGAGCGGCAGCGTTGCCTCCAGCCCTCCAGTCGTCTGTGGCCAGCCCTCTCATGGCCATTACCCAGACTGTTGCTTCTCCCTCTGCCTTCTGTGCTTCCTCACGTAGAACCAGAAGAACTCCTAAGGGGATCATGGAACAGAGTGGAAATGCCCTCCCATCCTTTGCTTCCCAAGCACCTTATCCCCCTCTCTCTCTTTATCCATTGTCTTCCTCCTTGTCTCTCTTTACTCTGTTGTATGGGCTGCCAGAGCCAGTGTAGCCCCTTCAGTAAGAGGCAGTTGAGAAGGCAGCACCAGGCCAGCTGTTCCCAGACTCCAGGGCATACATTTTAGGCTTTCCCAGACACTCTTTAACAATAGTCTGCTTTGATGGCGGTATTGAGGTGGGCCTGTAGCAGCTACAGCTGGAGACATCCAGCCCCAAGGCTCAGGTTTTCAACTGCTATTTTTTTCAAACTGCCCTGATCTGTATGAGTGAGTCCCTGTGAACCTTCTCCATTACTGGCCCTCGTTGGAGTGGGCTTCCCATCAGGAAGAATATTCTTACAATCCACCCCCCGGCTTATTTGTTTTTAGAATCCTTCAGCTCAGCCCTTGTGCATTCCTTTGTTCCCTGTTCCTCACAGGCAGAAAGTCTCAGGAAACAAAGGATCCACGGTTTCAGCAGACTTTCATAGGAGTAATAGCATTTTGTCTGTCTTGACAAGAATTGAATATGATTGGTGGCCTCTCCAAGGCGTGCCCCTAGCCAGTGCACCCCGGGTCATGCTCACTCAGAACAGCAGGGCTACCTCTCTGTAACAGCATGCTGTTTTGGGAGTTTATTTATTTTTCCCAACAACGCATGTAAATCATTGCCTGCTTCTATTTAATTTAGATACTAACAGCTTTCTTAGACATTCTGGGCATATTAAAATACTAGCTGTGAAAACAGCAGTGAAGGAAGCTGTGCATTGTTAATCCTTCCTGTGACAGAACCATCAAAAAGTAAGCCTTGAAGGCTCACTTATGAGGGTGGTGTTTCCTCCATCTCTTACCAAGTATGTGCGTGGGTATGGGGTGCCCGTCCTGGCAAGCCTGTACGCTGTTGGAGCTGTGATGGCTGCTATTTTTGTGGTAAACTGATTATTGGTCTTCACTGAACATTCACAGCTCTATTAGCCAAGACCCCCACTGTTTCTCAGGGAATAAAAACTGGGTAGACTTCCAACTTTCTGTACCCACTGTGTACCTTAACAATGGCCCCAGGACTGCTATTTTCAGCTGAATCTGGAATGAGAGATCAATTATATTCTCCTGTTTATATTTGCCAGTTTTTTTTTTTTTTCAAATCATTTTTAAAGTGGTCTGCCCTCATTTTTTAAATCATCAGTGCTGTGGATCTGTATAAATGAGCCCCATCATTCCAGGTGGAACTGAAATCGGTTTCCCATCCTTCTGACCTTGACTGGTGCATGATAGAGGTCCATGTGTAGGACTGGATGACATGGTGCTTTTTAAGCTGTTCTGTTGGTTGCATCTTCTTCAGCATCTATAATGGAAATTTAGAAAGTTGTATTCAGATGGCCTAAGGTTTCTAATATCATTTTCATCCTCTTTCTTTCCTGTTGAAAGTTCTCTAAAGAGTCTCTAGTTGCCTTGCTGAGTGTGGCACACAAGGCCTTCCATGGTCTTGCCCTTAGGCCCTTTTTTCCCATCTATTCTATAGCACATGTCCCTTCCCAAGCTAGTATCATCTTGTTCCAATATCCTAGAATGCCCAGGAAATATGCATTTTGGTTCTATATTACTCACTGGTTTGACTCTTTCTGAATGTTTCATGAGATTTAGTCCTGCCATAAATTTATATCACTAGCTAGAATGAGTGATAAATCAGTGTCAGCCTGATCCCCATATATGAACAGCCCTGGAAGGAAATAAGAATTAATTTATTGAATGCTGGAGATGACCATCTGACTCAGAGGGTGAATGAGGGATTTTGAGGAGTATGGTAGATGTGGAGAAGCAAATTCTGTTTGTATGCCTTTCTCCTGTTTGGTAGGAGCTTACCAAGAGTAAAAAGGCAATACCACAGGATATATGGTTTCTGCAGGCCTGGAGGCTGCTCTGGTGGGACTTCAAACGCTTCCAAGGAAGCTGTGAAATTGGGCTCCTGACTTTAAGGTCAGCACCAGGGCAATGGATTTCTCTTTCTCCTGCCTACTTTTCTCACCTGCATCTTTCCTGAATCTCTCCTCTGTGATATTTGTTTTGATCTGCATATTGGGAGTGGTTGCATTGAAGGGAGAAAATGCTAGTTGACTTTAATTCCAGTTGGAATATAGTATGAGTTTGTCTTTGGCTTGAGGGTTTTCATTCTGATTGGACTTTGACTGGCCCATAGCAGCCTATGGCCACCGTAAAATGTATCAATTCCATTTACTTAGTTTCTCTTTTCTGCACCACTCAAATGTCAGAAATCCTGTCTGTATTTTGTTTTCTCCCTCCAACTTTTCCCATTTCATTTAACCTTTACTCACTCCATTCATTCCTCAAACATTTCAAAACCCTTACTACATGCAGGAAATTTTCTAATCTTTGGTGGTGAGATGGTGAAAAAGTCACAGCACCATTCTCAGTGGCAGTTTACAGTTCCTGTACTGTTCAGTATGGTAGCCACTAGCCACATGTGGCTATTTAAATGAAAATTAATTAAAATAAAATTGAATTTCTCAGTCACATGAGTCACATTTTAATTGCTCAGTGGCCACATGTAGCTTGTATCTGCTGTAACATAGCAACAGAATACTCCCAGCATCACAGAAAGGTCTGTTGGACAGTGCTCGTAGACTCTAGTGGAAAAAAAAATCCTATTAATCCATTGTCTTTGAGCACATATTACATGTCAGGTACTAAGCTAAGTGTTATGCATGCATTTTTCATTATACCTTGTCAATATCCTGATGACTGGGTGTCCGTATCTCCATTCTGCAGAAGAGAAAGATGAGGCATAAAGGATTTAAGGACTGTAAGAAGCAACGTGTTGTACAAAGTCTTTAATATTTATTGAATGAGTGGTTGTAGTTATTTAGATATCATAGCTGAGGCAATGCATGAACCTTATAATCAGAGCTAGATTAAAAGATGTCTGGACTATTGATCTCTAAGTACATTTAACATCTCAACCCCCACATTTGATACCAGTTTATTCAGGCCTCCACATGTGAATCCTTACATAATGGCCAGTTAGTACCCATTCCTATAGAAGATGATAGTAGTTTCAAGAGAAACGGAACAAAACAAAAATTGTCACAGGTACAGGCTCTGTGCTCACTAAATAAATCTTGAACAGGTATTTAAAGAATATGGTTTTGAAGGAGTATCAAATTATTAACCTGCTCAGAATACCCATATGTCTTGGTCTATGGAAAAATGGCTTTTAGAGTCTGGTATATTTGCTAATATAGTAGCCCAGTGATGTAATTAAGCAATTCTTTGCTCATATTGATTTTCTCATTCAGAAAATGCTTTCTCATGACCTATTCTGCCACAGGCCTGTAGCTTGGTAATAGAAATACAAAGTTGAAGAAAACGTCCTTCTCCCAAGGAGCTTGCAGAATAGTGAAGAACACTGGGCGTTACAATACAATAGGTGTTTGCCCACTGTACTCTGGTAGACACTCTAGGATACAGAATAAGCGGACATGATCTCAAGGAAATTCCTGGCAACCAGGAGAGAGGAAATTCACAGAAATAAATATACCACAAGTTAGAGTTTGGAACATGCAATAGTGGTGGAATATACAAATGTGCCATATTGAATGTTATGTAATAAAACACTTTTTTATAAAGTGCCAGCGTGGGAGGGAAGGCAGCACCGGGGCAGACGGGCGTTAGGGAAGGCTTTACAAAAGTAGTGGGAGTTGAGCTGACCTTCAAGACTCCATTGGATGAGAGGATATCTCAAGAGAGGATCAGCAGGAGCAAGTGTGAAGGGCTCAGAAAGTGCTGGGCCTCTCCTCAGGATGCTGAAAAGTCTGCTGTGGTCACACCCTGCTTGCAGGAGGGAAGCACTGATGGGCCAGGCTGAGGACAGGTTGCTGAGGACATTAAATTTGGCTATGCTGAGGGATTTGGGGCTCTTCAAAGGATGATGAGCCTGTCCATGCTGTAGAGATAAGTCAAAATGAAGAACTCTCACTTGAAAACCGTCATCAGGTAGCAAAAATTGAACATTTATGTGTTTGTTTAGACAATAACTGTTCTAGTTCTCTCATTTGACTGCTTAAAGATTGGATATGTATTCATTCTTTTACAGATACTCTTCTCATATAGGTTATCACAGAATATTTAGTAGAGTTCCCTGTGCTATAAAATCAACAACAACAACAAAGATTGAATATAGCTCATTTTGAGGAAAACAAACAAAAACACTTTGGAATCAACAAAAGTGTTTTTCAGCTTTAACGTTCTTTAGTTTGTTAATAGTTCACACCCTGTGAATAATGCAGGAGCTGCCTTCTTTCTGCGTTGCCATTCAAAGTGCAAATTAGGAAGTTCATTTCCTTAAGGCTTGAGCTTGATAACTGACAGGTACAGATTCCCAGGGGCAGCAGTTAACTTCCTGTAAACTGATATAAGAATGAGTTGATGCCTCTAGAAAGGAAAGTTAATATGGTTGGTGAATTAAATTCCCTTTGCTCCAAAGAAAGCATTTTACTTAGGCATCTACTACCCTCCAGGATCTGTGCTTTAGAAATGTCTGGTGCAGAGCATGTCACTTCTGCTTCAAGACCAGCCACCTAACACTCTGAGCATTGACTCAGACCCTTACTAACAAACTAATGTATGATTGTCAGAATGAGAAAATGTGATTCACACACACCAGGGCTCACTCCCAACCTGAAGAGAGTCTGAGTTGAATCATTAAGTTTTTTTTTGTTTGTTTGTTTTAAATTTATTTATTTATTTAATTGGCTGTGTTGGGCCTTTTTTGCTGTGCGTGGGCTTCCTTTAGTTGCGGTGAATGGGGGCTGCTCTTTGTTGTGGTGCGCGGTCTCCTCATTGCCGCGGCTTCTCTTCTTGTGGAGCACGGGCTCTAGGCGCGTGGGCTTCAGTAGTTGCAGCACATGAGCTCAATAGTTGTGGTTCATGGGCTCTAAAGCACAGGTTCAATAGTTGTGGTGCATGGGCTTAGTTGCTCCACGGCATGTAGGATCTTCCTGGAACAGGGATCAAACCCATGTCCCCTGCATTGGCAGGCGGATTCTTAACCACTGTACCACCTAGGAAGCCCTGAATCATTGAGTTTTAAAAGTATAAGGATTACCTCCTAGACAGTCCTGCTTCTGTGGTCTCAAGGGTCTTACAGCTCACCCTGAGCTGTGGGCACATAACCTTCTTTCTCCATTCTGCTATTCTTGCAACCGTTATAAGCAAAGGATGACTAGAAGAGTGAAACATATTAAAAGAGAAGTAGAGCTGGGCATCTAAATATAGTGTTTGCGAGTCAAGTTTTGAGAATGTTACATAAAATGGCAAACCAAGAAATAGAAATCCAGTCTGAACATATTCAATCCCTTACTCATTATGTCTAGACTGAAGCCTTCCCATCTTCTTCCTAATATACTCTCCTCCTTTGGGAAAACTGTTCCTCCTCCTTTTCAGTTTTTATGTTCCAATGGGGGCAACCAATACTAGGGTCCAACTTTTTGACCACAGTTAATGATCCTATAGTGGATGCGTGATCCTAGACTGAGCAACCCATGTCTTTCCTTGAGATGTTTCGATCCAAATGTAAGAAGACAAGAGTAACCGTTGCTTTCTGGTATTGAAACTTTGAAAAGTAAGCCTTGGGCTCAGCTAGTGGTCATATTTCTACCATATGGAGAAAGTTGGAGAAGAAAGTGCTAGGTAGCAAGAAGCATAGATGAAGTATGAAAAGAGAAAGTTCTGGGGGCATTCAAACGTCTGCATGATTGTCACTGCAAGCTGAATCTCTGTGCCTGCCAAGATCACATAAAATAGCCCAGTATGCAACAAATTTTTTATTTCTTCCTAAATTATTTAAGGTATCTTTCTATTACTACCAAAACATTCTTTATTAATACAAAAGAATCAGTGCACGTGACCTCACTTTTTTTTTTTTAAATCTTAAATTGAATTCTTGCATGACTCAGAAATTATTGGGCCCTATATTGAAGTGTTCTTCTTTTTTAAACACCTTTACTGATGATAACTTTCCATTTCTTTAACGCTTAGTGTTCTTTAATGCTTTTGCAAAACTTGTCAACTGTTAAATTCCCAAACCTGTAAAATTCCCATGGCAGGTAAAGTATGATTTTCTTTCTTGCGTCCTAACATTCACAGACAAATTTCTAAAGAATGTTGCCTGCGAGTGCAATACATTCATAAGCCCTGGGATCTAATAGCTGAACAAACCTCATTGTGGGATAGAGAAAAACATTTCTTAAATGCTTCATTGGTTACTTTTCATCAGTTTCCATGTCTTACTCTCCTTCATTAATTATAGCTGATTCACAATAAGTTATTAATTTTTGTGTTTAAAATCAGCTCAAGGAATAGTATTTATTTTTTTTCTGGGTAAAGCAGGTATCTAATTCATTTTTACAAGGTTTTGATTGTGTCTGAGTTCTTTAAATCACCTCTCTTTCTTTGCATTTGTTCTTAGCAGTTGCCAGGCAACTCATGTGATACTTGGCAAAAATATTCTGAGAGGATTTTTTTTAGAATAAAATTAGTGAAGGCATAGACCCCTTCTAATGATGGATATTACAGTTGTTCTGATGTAAAATTAGCCACTATGAGTGAGGATTATTATTTAATGTTATCCTAAATGGGACTTTCTGTCCAATTGTAACCTGGGTCTCCCACCTACAGTTTGCCTAAATTGCAAAGAATAGCTTAATTCCTGATTTGAAAAGAAAATGAGGTTGATAAAAAAAAATAATAATGACTCTTTTATTGAGTTGAAAAGGTGAGTGATGATAAATGAATTTGCCCAAGCATTTTCTCTCTGATTCAGACTGCTGCCCCTGGCAAAATGGCTCAGGGAAAAGCAATCTTTTCATTTCATATTTTTTATTGAGAAAGAATCGGAAAGACCAAGGTGGGGATTCAGTTTACTCTAGTTTCTTTTAGCGGCAGCTCCACGTAAGATACATCTGGTAAGGTAATTAATATGCTATTGAATCCTTCTCAACAAGTCTTTTAGGAGAATGCTGCAGATATTAATGAGAAGGCCAGATGAGATAAGGTATGTGAAAGTGCTTTTGACACTATAGTCCAGGTTTAGATTTTTGTTGTATTGGTGCTGATGATGGTGGTAGTTGTTACTTGAAAGCTAAGCAGGAATCCAGTAGGAGGTCTTTCTGAGGCTGACTTCTATCTCCCTTATCTTATTCTAGATTTGATTATTAGCTTTAGCCAATGAAAACATGTATGTGGATTGGAAGAGACAAGTCACATTTTTCAGTTAATGGACATCCTCATTTGGAAGCCAGATGAATTAGGAAAATAATGCTTTTCTATTAATAATGGCAGCCTCTCTCTCTCTGCTCTAAACCCTATTTCCTCTGCTTTACTTTTAAACTATGCTCAATCTCTTTCATTTTTTCTATATAATACATTTTTCTCTGTTAGCCAAAGCTTTTCTGTGAGTGTATAAAGCTGTCCAAATTGATTCTATCTTAAAAATAAAAAAATATAAATACACAATTGCTTTTAAATTATTTGTCCCTTAACAGGGATGTCCCCATGGCTCACCTTCCTTTTATAACTGAATTTCTTGCTGTGTGATGAGCATTCACTTATTCCTCAGTTGATTATTATTTAGTTTCTCCTCCCTGCCGAAAGCACTTTCTCTAGGAATTGAAGTTGCTGATTCAGTTGATTTGGCCTCTCTACAGAATTTGAAACCATTGACAATTAGGTCCTTTCCAAAGTTTCTCTTTAGTTTTCGATTTTGTTATTTGATCCTGCATTCTCTCCAACTTCTTTGAATGGTTTTTAAGGGAATTTTCTAGTCAAGTTGTTGTTTAAATATCAGCATTGTTCAGGAGTGCGTTCTAGGCCCCCCTTACCACCTCACTCCATCTGTTCTCCCTGAGGGTGTGAGTATATATGAAAGACAAGAGGGAGAGGGGGGAGAGAGAGAGAGAGGGAGTCTTCACCCCATGTTTCTTTCGTTAGCTCCAGAGCTACTCAGTCACACTCCTTTGAACTTCTCAGTAAGTATGACCTGAAAACACCTAAAATTTAACATGCTCCAAATGAGCTCGTTCCCCAACACACTGTCACATTCTCCTTAATTCCCCTTTTCACTGCATAGCATGATTGTTAACATAATTTCCCAAACCAAAATTCTGACCTTATTCTTAATTCCTCTCACTTTCCATCCTTCAAACAATTGTCCATCAAGCTAGAGTATCTGCCTCATAAATATTTTTTAAAATCTGTCTTCTCTTCTTCAACCCTATTGTCTCTACCATAATACATTTATAATCTCTTTCTTGATCAATTAATCACATAGTCCTCCAAAGGCCAACTTTATGCTCTCATGACCCTTCCTCCTTACATTTGTTTAAATGAGGAGAAAGTAACATTAAGGAGAACATTGAGCATTTTTCATTTTTCATAATGGCATATAGATACTTTTAAGAAATCATATTATATAAAAACAAACAAACATCGCTGAGGGTTCGAGGGGGAATGCATGTGGTTTTCCTAGTGAAATATCAGCAAGTGAATGAATTTGAGTAGGAATACTAAAAAAACATTCTTTTTCAGTGATGTGGAGTGAGGGGATATTTCTGTATCCATCTGGATCTTCTGAACTTAGTTATGGTTCATATATTCACCAAATCCAAGGAATTTAAAAAATCCTACTAAAGCAAGGCCTGACTTTTAAATGTGATCATCTAGCTGTTCTAGTTTACGGAAGTGGAACGAACTTCCATCTGTTGCCTCCTTGAATGGTTTCTCCTGCCAGAATTAATTATGAATGATGCTTGAGATTCTTGGTACCTGGCCTAGAAGACAAAAGCTGCATCACTGAACCCCACCTTCTCCCTGACACAGAATACTTTAGTAGTTATAGGTGCATTTAGTGTTAGAGAGGTCTGAAAATTTTCTGGCTAATTCAAAACATTTGAGACAAGATCCTGCTACTCGTCGGTGTAAACTTCGCTCACCTAAGGATTTTTAGCTTGTTGATGAAGCACAGTATGGTAGTCATTCCTATATTAGCAACATGCACGTATATGCACATAGACAGTTACTGTCTTGACAAATGGTATTTAAAGACAAGGGAGGTCAATACCAGGAAAAAAGTGAGGCCAGTATACCAGACATAACGGCATGCTTTATGTTTCCTCTGGATGTATTAAAAAATAAGAAGGAAAAAAGGTTGTTCTTGATTAAGTCATAGGTTTATTCAGTGTAGACACTAACTCTTGAGGAACATTGTTAGTGAAGTACTAGGGGCCAAAAACAAAATACAGTAGACTGAGAAATGAATAGAGGACATAAAAGGTAGATACAGTGAGAGCAAACTCTTTTAAGAAAACTGGAAGTTAACACAAAGAGAAAGAGAGAGGGAAATAAGAAGAAAGTAGCTTGAGGGGAAACAAAGGACTGGGAGCTTTTATTGATTAAAAATAAAAATATATTCTTGTACAAAAAAAAGGGAATACCTTCTAAAGACAAGATAATAAATTTTTTTATTAAAAGAAAGAGTTAATTTTAAAGTTTTTCTTTTATCTATAATGTTTGCCTTGCTGAAGCAACATCTGTGTATATGTGTATAGTTCCTATATATCCACACTAAGAATTTCCCCCTTTGAACTAGAGTATAAGATAATACAATACATTGTATACAAAATCTCAGTCCTGCTGTATCTCAAATATGAGAAATTTCTCTTTAAGGATCTAATAGCCTCATGAAATAACAGATATGCCTTGAACATTTCCAGAAAACTCTCATTTCCTGAAGGCAGGGCCAAATCCATAATTCATTTGCTTTGTCTTCAGTGTCTGAGCAAAGTAATGTGTGTGTAGAACTTGAGGTGGGGGTGGGGGATTTAAAAAAAAAAGGGGGGGAAGGAAAAATGTGTCCAATGTCTCATTCTGGCTCTGTTTCCATGCTGTTTACACATGATGATGTTTTTAGTCTCCCAGACCAAGAGGACTCAGAACTTCTGAAGATTTCTCATTTAATGTTCTCCTTTAATGGGTTAAAAATGGTAACAAGATTCTTTCATTTTTGTTAATACATTTTGGTTACAAATATTTCTATTCCGATTGTCTCACATGAGCAAACAGACTGTGATTTAAGTGACTGGACTAAAATCACATGTTAATAATTAGTGAACTCAGGATTGGGTCTTTCTGTAGAAGCCCAGTCACACGTTTTCTTCTACCACAACGTGACCTGACCATTGAGTATGTGCCCTAAAAAGTAACCGTGATGTTGCTCAGCTCGTTTAGGTTGTTTTCTTTGTTATAGTCTCATGGTGAAAAGGTAGATTTCCAATGCAGATTAGGTAGACAGCAAAGAAGAGAGGAGAAACTATAAGCTGAGGAGATCCACTGGACACACTGTCCAAGTGTGGTTGAGGGGAGTTAGCAGATAGGAATGACACCTTACTAGTGAGAGTTATCTGCTGATCCAGCTTGGCTTCATCCAGGACCCTGAACCTACTTGATAATTTCCTGTGACTTAACAGCAGCCAGTTCATGAGTTAGTATCAGCTCTTCTGATGATGCCCAACTTCCTGGGCTGCAGTGACACTTCTGCCTGAACTCTGACTTTCATATTCTTCTCATGGTTTGCTTAAAGCATTTTCTGCTGGTACAAACTTTGTAGTTTTGCTGCCCTTTGTCTGAAATTCTGAAAAAAATCTCTAATTTTGATTTGCGATCTCTGCTCCAA
Organism: Hippopotamus amphibius kiboko; assembly: GCF_030028045.1. Lineage (NCBI taxonomy): Eukaryota > Metazoa > Chordata > Mammalia > Artiodactyla > Hippopotamidae > Hippopotamus > Hippopotamus amphibius. Next base: position 75,935,927 of record NC_080187.1, read on the forward strand.
TATTTTACCCTCGTTTCCTGGTTTTAGTCTTGTTGCTCAGTTCTAGTATATGCTGTAGACCAAGTTCAATAACAAGTTTAACAAACAAGTTTCTTTCCTGTTGTAAGGCTGTACTAGTCTCCCAATATGGTTTTATTTTTATATTATTTGTCTTTTCCCCCTGAAATCTATATTTGGCCTACAAGGAATGCAAAGATAGGATCATATAATCTTAAAGCTGAAAGAACATTTGGGATCATCCCAGACTTTGACCATAGATACTTTAAGGTTACGGCAGGAAGTTCAAGACTTACCTTTAGGGCTCTTGACTCTTTATCTACCCTAGTATATATCTATTTTTGTCTGTTCTGTTTTGCTCTGTTCTTTACCTAATTTATTTAAAATAAACACAAAGTGTTCTGCTGCCTTATGAAAACAAACAAAAAATTTGAAAACCACTAAGTCCAACATTCTATTTTATAGGTTATATAACTATTGCTCTGAATGTTTAAACAACTTCCGGAAACTTGTGTTTTGGCTTAGAAACAGCTACAAATTCCTGACCTCACGGGTTTCTTTTTCCCTTTATATATACAACTGTCTTTTTAATGTATTCATCCACTCTAAGGGCCTATATTCATGTTCATGTTTTTCTTCCATGCTTTTGTTGGGTTTTTATGACAAGACTTTCCAGACAACTGTGACAGTATGTCATGGTCACTAGAGGCAGCATAGAAGATGATCTGTGGTCCTAGCTTTCATACTTACTGTGTGTGTGATTTGGGCCTTGTTAGGTACACTTGCATGTGTCCCACGTGGGCTTGTGGGGTCTGCTTTGGGACTGAAATACCCTCTGTAATATGCTAGGTTGGTTATCAGTAGGTGTTGTATGTATACCTCCTGGCCTCTAAATCTGGCCCCTGCCTCTCTTTACGTCTTCATATAATATCAGGCTTCCCTTGATGACCTTGCTGCAATCATGCTGACTTTTCAAATTCTTATACACAATAAAATTTTTTTTGCTCCTAGGCCTTTTTGTTCCTTTTGATTGGAATTTTTTCCTACTAACCTTTTGTGTGACTGGATCCTTTTTATGTTTCATGTCTTAGCTTGAAGGCCCTCCTTGATTATCTCATCCAAAATGGACTCTTCCATTTATTACCCCATATCTTCATCCTTATTCTTGTATTTGTAGCATCTGTTATAAAATATAATTATTTATTAGTTTAACTTGTGTATTCTTTGTCCCCGGAATCACCATGAGAGAGGAGCCTTTTTTGTGTCGTCCATTGCTTTATCTCTTGTGCCTGACAACTTGGTAGATGCTCATGCTTGTTAAATATTTATTAAGTAGTGGAGGGAAGGAAAGGAGGGTGGTGGGTTCACTGAGGCAGTGCTCACTGCTGCATGTGAAGAAACACTTCAGCATCTGCAGTACTCTTTAGATAAATCTGGTAAGTGATGATGTCCACTCTAGTTATTTTTTAATGTAGCTGAGTATAAGATTCTGAAGCCTGCCTCAGCATAATTATCCATGACTCTTTGACACCAATTTGCTTTGCTGCATTGTCTAACACCTAGAGGTATTAGAAATACCATTTATAAACTTCAGTTATGGTGGGATTGGAAGGAGCATTTGCTTACTAAAGGAGTCAAGGTTGTCAGTGACATTTATGTGCTGCAAATCCTTCCTTCCCAGGAGCAGGCTGCCTAGCTGCCTCCTTTCTGTGTCATTTAGGATTTTATTTTTCCTCCAAGCTTGGCATAGTTGGGATCTCAGCTCACAACAGCCTGTTTGCCTCCCCTGCCTTTATCTCAACAGAATAAGGCACAGTTACTTGACAGTGAAGTTTGAACTCTTAAAAAGCCATTCTCTGAGAAAACAACCATCCACTGTGGAATTTACCATCTTATTTTGTGGGCTAGACTAATTTTTAAGATATTTTATAAGAAAAATATGTAGGTATTGAAGTTCCAGCCTCCTAGATAGCCTTCTGCACAAGAGGGCAGACAGCAGTATCAAGAGTATCAGCAGTATTTTCATCTGTGGAACTGAAAACCACAGCCACAGAAAGATACAGAAAATGAAAAAGCAGAGGACTTTGTACCAGATGAAGGGACAAGCTAAATCCCCAGAAAAACAACTAAATGAAGAGGAGATAGGCACCCTTCCAGAAAAAGAATTCAGAATAATGATAGTGAAGATGATCCAGGACTTTGAAAAAAGACTGGATGCAAAGATTGAAAAGTTTACCAAAGACCTAGAAGAATTAAAGAGCAAACAAACAGAGATATGCAACACAATAACTGAAATGAATACTACACTAGAAGGAACCAATAGCAGATTAACTGAGGCAGAAGAGAGAGTAAGTGACCTGGAAAACAGAATGGTGATAATCACTGATGTGGAAAAGAATAAAGAAAAAAGAATGAAAAGAACTGAAGAGAGCCTAAGAGACCTCTGGGACAATGTTAAACGCACCAACATTTGCATTATAGGGGTCCCAGAAGGAGAAGAGAGAGAGAAAGGACCCGAGAAGATGTTGGAAGAGATTATAGCTGAAAACTTCCCTAACATGGGAAAGGAGATAGCTACCCAAGTCCAGGAAGCACAGAGAGTCCCAGACAGGATGAACCCAAGGAGAAACACACGAAGACATATAGTAGTCAAATTGACAAAAATTAAAGACAGAGAAAAGTTATTAAAAGCAACAAGGGAAAAACGACAAATAACATACAAGGGAATTTCCATAAGGTTAAGAGCTGATTTCTCAGCAGAAACTCTACAAGTCAGAAGGGAGTGGCATGATATACTTCAAGTGATGAAAGGGAAGAACCTACAACCAAGAATACTCTACCCAGCAAGGATCTCATTCAGATTCGATGGAGAAATCAAAAGCTTTCCAGACAAGCAACAGCTAAGAGAATTCAGCACCACCAAACCAGTCCTACAACAAATGCTAAAGGAACTTCTCTAAGTGGGAAACATAAGAGAAGAAAAGGACCTACAAAAACAAAAACAAAACAATTAAGAAAATGGTAATAGGAACATATGTATTGATAATTTCCTTGAATGTAAGTGGACTAAATGCACCAACCAAAAGACACAGACAGGCTGAATGGATACAAAAACAAGACCCATATACATGCTGTCTCCAAGAGACTCACTTCAGACCTAGGGACACATACAGACTGAAAGTGAGGGGATGGAAAAAGATACTGCATGAAATTGGAAATCAAAAGAAAGCTGGAGTAGCAATACTCATATCAGATAAAATAGACTTTAAAATACAAAATGTTACAAGAGACAAGAAAGGACACTACATGAAGATCGAGGGATCAATCCAAGAAGAAGAGATAACAATTATAAATATATGTGCACCCAATATAGGAGCACCTCAATACATAAGGCAAATGCTAAGAACTATGGAAGAGGAAATCGACAGCAACACAATCATAGTGGGGGACTTTAACACCCCACTGACGCCAATGGACAGATCATCCACACAGAAAATTAATAAGGAAGCACAAGCTTTAAATGACACAATAAATCAGCTTGATTTAATAGATATCTACAGGACATTACATCCAAAAACAGCAGGTTACACATTCTTCTCAAGTGCACATGGAACATTCTCCAGGATAGATCACATTTTGGGTCATAAATCAAGCCTTGGTAAATTTAAGAAAATTGAAATCATATCAAGCATCTTTTCTGACCACAACGCTATGAGATTAGAAATCAATTACAGGAAAAAAACTGTAAAAAACATAAACAAATGGAGGCTAAACAATATGCTACTAAATAACCAAGAGATCAATGAAGAAATCATAGAGGAAATCAAAAAATACCTAGAGACAAATGACAATGAAAACACAAGGATCCCAAACCTATGAGATGCAGCAAAGGCAGTTCTAAGAGGGAAGTTTATAGCGATACAGTCCTACCTCAAGAAACAAGAAAAATCCCAAATAAACAATCTAACCTTACACCTAAAGAAACTAGAGAAAGAAGTGCAAACAAAACCCAAATTTAGTAGACGGAGAGAAATCATAAAGATCAAATCAGAAATAAATGAAATAGAAACAAAGAAAACAATAGCAAATATCAATAAAACTAAAAGCTGGTTCTTTGAGAAGATAAATAAAATCGATAAACCTCTAGCAAGACTCATCAAGAAAAAGAGGGAGAGGACTCAAATCAATAAAATTAGAAATGAAACAGGAGAAGTTACAACAGACACCACAGAAATGAAAAGCACCATAAGAGACTACTACAAGCAACTGTATGCCAACAAAATGGACAACCTGGATGAAATGGACAGATTCTTAGAAAAGTATAACCTTCCAAGAATGAATCAGGAAGATATAGAAAATATGAACAGACCAATCACAAGTAATGAAATTGAAACTGTGATTAAAAATCTCCCAACAAACAAAAGTCCAGGACCAAAGGGATTCACAGATGAATTTTATCAAACATTTAGAGAAGAGCTAATACCCACCCTTCTCAAACTCTTCCAAAACTTTGCAGAGGAAGGAACAATCCCAAACTCATTTTATGAGGCCACCATCACCCTTATACCAAAATCAGACAAAGATACTACAAAAAAAGAAAACTACAGACCAATATCACTGATGAACTTAGATGCAAAAATCCTCAACAAAATACTAGCCAACAGAATCCAACAACACATTTAAAGGATCATACACCATGATCTAGTGGGGTTTATCCCTGGAATGCAAGGATTCTTCAATATACACAACTCAATCAATGTGATACACCATATTAAAAAACTGAAGGATAAAAACCACATGATCATCTCCATAGATGCAGAAAAAGCTTTTGACAAAATTCAACACCCATTTATGATAAAAACACTCCAGAAGGTGGGCATACAGGGAACACTACCTCAACATAATAAAGGCCATATACGACAAACCCACAGCAACCTTCATTCTCAGTGGTGAAAAACTGGAAGCATTCCCTCTAAGATCAGGAACAAGACAAGGATGTCCACTCTCACCACTACTATTCAACATAGTTTTGGAAGTCCTTGCCACAGCAATCAGAGAAGAAAAAGAAATCAAAGGAATCCAAATTGGAAAAGAAGAAGTAAAACTGTCACTGTTTGCAGATGACATGATATTATACATAGAAAATCCTAAAGATGCCACCAGAAAACTACTTGAGCTAATCAATGAATTTGGTAAAGTTGCAGGATACAAAATTAGCACACAGAAATCTCTTGCATTTCTATACACTAACAACGAAAGATCAGAAAGAGAAATTAAGGAAACTCTCCCATTCACCATTGCAAGAAAAAGAATAAAATACCTAGGAATAAACCTAACCAAGGAGGTAAAAGACCTGTACTCAAAAACTATAAGACACTAATGAAAGAAATCAAGGACGATACAGACAGATGGAGGGACATACTATGTTCTTGGATTGGAAGAATCAACGTTGTGAAAATGACTATACTACCCAAAGCAATTTGCAGATTCAGTGCAATCCCCATCAAATTACCAATAGCATTTTTCTCAGAACTAGAACAAGAAATTTTACGATTTGTATGGAAACGCAAAAGACCCCGAATAGCCAAAACAATCTTGAGAAGGAAGGATGGAGTTGGTGGAATCAGGCTTCCTGACTTCAGGCTATACTACAAGGCTACAGTGATCAAGACAGTATGGTACTGGCACAAAAACAGAAAAATAGATCAATGGAACAGAATAGAAAGCCCAGAGATAAACTATGGTCAACTAATCTATGACAAAGGAGGCAAGGATATATAATGGAGAAAAGGCAGCCTCTTCAATAAATGGTGCTGGGAAAACTGGACAGCTACATGTAAAAGAATGAGATTAGAACACTCCCTAACATCATACACAAAAATAAACTCCAAATGGATTAAAGACCTACATGTAAGGCCAGACACTATAAAACTCCTAGAGGAAAACATAGGAAGAACACTCTTCAATGTAAATAACAGCAAGATCTTTTTTGATCTACCCCCTAGAGTAATGGAAATAAAAACAAAAATAAACAAGTGGGACCTAATGAAACTTCAAAGCTTCTGCACAGCAAAGGAAACTATAAGCAAGACGAAAAGACAACCCTCAGAATGGGAGAAAATATTTGCAAATGAGTCAACAGATAAAGGACTGATCTCCAAAATATATAAACAGCTCATCCAGCTCAATATCAAAAAAACAAGCAACCCAATCCAGAAATGGGCAGAAGACCTAAATAGGCATTTCTCCAAAGACGACATATGGATGGCCAAGAGGCACATGAAAAGCTGCTCAACATCACTAATTATTAGAGAAATGCAAATCAAAACGACAATGAGGTATCACCTCACGCCGGTCAGAATGGGCATCATCAGAAAATCTACAAACAGTAAATGCTGGAGAGGGTGTGGAGAAAAGGAAACGCTGTTGCACTGTTGGTGGGAATGTACATTGATACAGCCACTGTGGAGAACAGTATGGAGGTTCCTTGCAAAACTAAAAATAGAGTTACCATATGACCCAGCAATCCCACTGCTGGGCATGGACCCAGAGAACACCATAATTCAAAAAGACACATGCACCCCAATGTTCATTGCAGCACTGTTTACAATAGCCAGGACATGGAAGCAACCTAAATGTCCATCAACAGATGAATGGATAAAGAAGATGTGGTACATATATACAATGGAATATTACCCAGCTGTGAAAAACAAGGAAACTGGGACATTTGTAGAGACATGGATGGACTTGGAGACTGTCATACAGAGTGAAGTGAGTCAGAAAGAGAAAAACAAATACCGTATATTAACACATATATACGAACTATAGAAAAATGGTACAAATCAACTGGTTTGCAAGGCGGAAATAGAGACACAGATGTAGAAAACAAACATATGGACACCAAGTGGGGAAAGCAAGGAGGGTTGGAGGGTAATGATTGGGAGATTGGGACACCAAATTGTACGCTCTAAATATATGCAGTTTATTGTATGTTAACTGTATCTCAATAAAAGTTCTAAAAAAAAAAAAAAGTAAAATATGTAGGTATTAGTTTACTCCTGGTGTATGTGACTGGGACATTTGGTGGCACCTAAGAGTTGTTATTAGGTATCTACCCAGTCTGTTAAGCACAAGAATTTGCATAGACATCTTCCCACACAGATAGAAACCTTAATTTCTCATATGAATGGAGCAAGCTTAAATATGACACACCCAGAGCAATAGAAAATGATTGCACATCATGAAAAGGAGGTTTTTAAAGAAATATATTTATGTTTAATTTTTCTGAATTCAGATGCTTTACTAATGGAAAAAAAGCAACATTTATGTAATTTCAGATGAAAACTTATTAAATGCTCTTATTTGAAAGTATGTATTATCAGATAATCACTCATACAAAATAATAAGTATATACTTTACTTTGGCATGTAACCCTTCTTTCTCTAGTTCCTGTCTGTGTGCTTACCTTTCTAATAATGCTGTATTTACATAAATGTTTGAAATTCTAAATATATTGCCAACTGATTATAGGAAGAAAGATCTAAAAATATTCTGAATTTCCACAAGAATGTAGTCTAAGGTTAAAAATCTGCTTCAGGACCTTAAAAAGGGTCAATGTTATATCAGATGTAGAAAACCATTTAGAAAATATGGTTTATTTATTCAGTGAATACATATTACATGCCTATTGTGCACCCGGTATATGCTCTGGGGGTATTAAGTGAGACAGGTTCCTGGCTCTCATAGATTTTGTTTCTGAGTAAAGAGACACAGGTAATAATGAATGAATGACAAATTAATAAGTGACAAAATTATCAGGAGATGATGAATGCTATAAGGCAAAGTGAGAGCGTAATGAAGGAAGTGAAGGAGAGTGTATTGTTATTTACTGCAGACTGTTGATTACAGAAGGCCATTTAGTCAAATTTAAGACAAACTGAATGGTAAGAACAAGATGGTCACTGGGAAAAGTATCCCAAGTAATGCTAAGAGACTAAGATAGAAATGAGTATAGCATTGAGGAACGGAGGAAGGCTAGTACAGCTCAAATATAGTGGGTGAGGGATAAAGTGTTATAAAATGAAGAATTAAAAGTGGGTGGGGACTGGTCATTATTATGTAAGGCTTTACAACCCAGGGTTAGTGGTTTGAGTCTACTTCCAAGTTTAATAAGAAGCCATTGGAGAATTTTAAGCAAGACCACCCACTATAACATTCCATTCATGTTTTGAAAAAAGTCACTTTGACTGCCCTATAGAAAGTGTTAGCAGCAAGGGGCAAAAATAGAATCAGGGAGGAGACTAATTAGGTGGCTCTTGAAATAATCTAGGTAGAGATAATGGTGACTGGGACTAGGGTGGTAGCCATGGAACAGAAAAGACTAGAAGGTTTCAGGTATGGCTTGGAGCTGGAGTCAACAGAACTTGCTGACTGTGGGGAAGAAGAGAAAGAGAAAGACCAAGGAAAACTGCTGGGTTATTGGGTTGAGATAATTGTAGATTGCCGTCCCATTTACAGAAATGAAGAAAACTGGTACGGAAGTAGGTTTGGACATTAAATCAAGAGTTCTGTGTTGTCCGTGTTAAAATTAAATTTGAGATACTTACAAGATATCCATCGGGAAACATGGAGTAGTCAGCTGGAAATAGGAAGCTGTGGTTCTCAGCATCAAAATATTTAAAGTCATGGGATAGAATGAGGTCACCTATGGAGAAAATGAAGAACAAAGACATTTCTTGAGGAATCCAAGATTTAGAGGTTGAGCACAGGTTGAGCACACACACAAAGGAGACTTAAGAATGACCAGAAAGGTAGGAGAATACCAGAGAATTGGATAATGTAGAAACCAGAAGGAAAACAAAAAAGTGTTTTGAACTGTTTTGCGTATCAAGAGATCAGTAAATATTTGTAACATAGTGACAGATGCCCTAGAGAAATATTCAGTAGTCCTGAATTCTGGGCTTCACTTTTTCTCTTCTGTGCTGAGGTGAAGTCACTTAACCTCTTTGATCCATTCCTCTTCCAACGTAAAGTGAATCACCATTTCTCTGCTTTTCCGCCCAGGACAGACATCACAGCACTTTTTTTTCTTTATTGAAGTATAGATGATTTGCAATGTTGTGTTAATTTCTGCTGCACAGCAAAGTGATTTTATATATATATATATGTGTGTGTATATATATATATATATATAATCTATCTCTATCTATTCTTACTTTCTTTTTTATATTCTTTTCCATTATGGTTTATCCCAGAATACTGAATATAGTTCCCTGTGCTATACAGTAGGACCTTGCTGTTTATCCATTCTATATATAATAGTTTACAACAGCTAATCCCAACCTCCCACTCCATCCTTCCCCCACCCCCCTCCCCCTTGGCAACAATGTCTGTTCTTTACGTCTGTGAGTCATTTCTGTTTCATAGATAAGTTCATTTGTGTCATATTCCAGATTCCACATATAAATGATGTCATATAATATTGATCTTTCTCTGTCTGACGTACTTCACTCAGTATGATAATCTCTAGGTCCATCCATGTTGCTGCGAGTGGCTTTGTTTATTTTAATGGCACAGCACTCTTTCTGGGTGAATCTGAATGCTGCACAGAATCTTTGTCAACATAATCCTCATGGCCATCCTGGCCAATCTGTCAAAGTTGCTATGTGAAATGACATAATCCGTGCTCTAACTGTTCTTTAGATCATCTACAACTTTAATTCTGTTTTATGACTGAAACAAAAAAGATATGATACTTTATTATTTTAAAATCAACTCAAATAATAGTTTTGTTTTAGTTTTTGTCCTTTGTGGTATGATCTTGCAAATTCTTGTCTGACTTTGCAAATATATTTTATCATTTGGAATTTCTAGATTTACCATGAAAATAAAATATATTTCAGATTTGTTGACCCATTACCAAAATATCTGAATAGTTCTATACAGTGGATGAATGACTTAAGGGGCTTAACTTTCCATTTTCCTAATTTTCCTTTCATGGAGGTGCTGGTGAACCTTATTATGGATAAAATCTGGAAGCCGAAATAAACAATTGTAGACATGGTATTATAACAGAAAGCTCTATTTACATCATTGAAAATGGGGGTCGAAGAAGAATTACCAGGTAGATGATGAATGAGAGAAAGCAGGGATGTGCATGTGTGAGGCAGAGAGTAGAGGATGTTTCCCAAACTGAAGAAAGAATGCTTGAGAACGCTGGGGTGGAGAAGAGCTTGTAGACTTAGGAACTGAAAGAAGACCAAAATAGTAGAAATATGGAAAGCCACAGAGAAGATTAGCCTCCAGGAGTGGGAAAGGAGTGATTAATGTGGGACTTTTTAAACAATGTTAGGAATGTTGGATTTAATTTTTGGTTCAGTTGGAAACCATAAAATTAATGGGCAAGTAACATAAAGAGTATTTTTTATAGGCAGTTAATAGAGATAACTTTATTTTATTTTTAATTTTTGTTAGACTATAGTTGACTCCAATTTTAATTTTTATTGGAGTATAGTATAATTTACAATGTTATGTTAATTTCTGCTTTACAGCAAAGTGAATCAGTTATATTGGGTTGGACAAAAAGTTCGTTTGGGTTTTTCTGTAACATCTTACGAAAACCTGAACAAACTTTTTGGCCAATCCAATACATCTACATATATCCAATCTTTTTTAAGATTCTTTTCCCATAATTACAGAGTATTGAGTAGAGTTCCCTGTGCCAAACAGTAGGTCCTTATTAGATACCTATTTTATATATAATGGTATGTATATGTCAATACCAATCTCCTAATTTATCCCTCCTCCTCCTCCTTACCCCGGTAACCATAAGTTTGTTTTCTCCATCTGTGAGTCTACTTCTGTTTTGTAAATAAGTTCATTTGTACCTTTTTTTTAGCTCCCCACATATAAGCAATATCATATGATATTTGTCTTTCTCTGTCTGACTTACTTCACTCAGTGTGACAATCTCTGGGCCCATCCATGTCACTGCAAATGACACTATTTTGTTCTTTTTTATGGCTGAGTAATATTGCTTTGAATATATGACCTAAATGTCTATCAACAGAGGAGTGGATAAAGAAGATGTGGTACATATAAAGCGCATTTTTAAAAGATCACTGTGATGGTACTGTAAAGAATAGAGTGGACAGAGTAATGGATATAGGGACATTTTGAGGAGAGCTATTCAGTAGTCTGGAAGGAGATGGTATTACCTTGGTGTGAGAAGTAATTAGTAGGGTTAGAAAGTTGAGTAGGTGCCAGGAATGTATCAGTCCTCATAACATAGCATCCATCCCCTCGGCTGCATAAATACTTTAATTTCTATTAAGAAAGTTGGTGTATATAAAAATTATTATATTTAAGCAATTAGTGTCCTTTAAGTAAATTTTATATGATGTTCCAGGGACCAGCATCTTTATCTCATGTTGTAAATGATTAACTGCTTTAATTAAAGGAACACTTTTAGTTGCTAGATTTGTTTACACCCTAGGCCTTCTATATCTATGTCAATAATGTATAAAATACAATAATACAAATATGTAAATGCATAAAATGTTGCCGAAACAGAAAGTGGGTTTGAAGCTCACTGTACATACTGGATGAACAGAATTTTAGTTCCAGTTTTTTTTTAAACTGTTGTCATTACCTAAGAAAATTTGCCTCTTGGGTGCATTTGCACTCTATACAGATGTAAAAATCAAAGAATAAAATGATGGTGGAAATACTGAGAGACTGATAAGCCTTCTTTAAATGTTTATCATAAATCTATCCTTCGAATGATATTATTGAAATGAACAGAACCAAGTGGGATTCTAATTCCCTTTCTCCTGTGTGTGGCTTTAAGTCAGATTGCCATTGCTGAGACGATGAAATGCATTCTTGGTTGCTCAGTCCACCATTAAATTACACAGCTTTTACCTCATCCCAGAGAGCCTGCCACATGAAATGAACAGTCCAAGCCCTACCCTTACAATGCTAGGATTTCACAAATGTGTAACTTCAGTAAAAAATCAAATCAAGATTGTTTTCACTGGATATTTAAAATTCGGACTTTCCTCAGAGAATTCTTTGTTTCACTTTCTGAATCCACAGAAAGGAATACATGCAAAGAGCATCTACCCAAAAGGTCAGAATGATTAGATCATAGCTTTATAGAAACTTTAACATTTTGAGTCAATAATGTCATTGAAAACATAATAACACTTTTTTTCCAAACAAAAATATACTTTGAAAGTAGCATAATTCCGGAGAATGAAATCAGTTTAAGGCTTCTTTCTGCCTTCTTTCTCTTTGTAACATGGTACGCTCAAAATAAGCAGATGGCATTCTGTGGGCTGAGGATGAATGAGTAAAGATACATGGCAGGAACGTATCACAAGATTATGTGTAATTGATGCGTTTAGCTCTAAAAGCTTTTGGTTCTGCACAGTGTTTAAAGCATTGCTGAAACTGCATTGAGAGGAAAAACTTGGAATGATTCAAAATTACAATATGATGAAAAATGAGGTGCTTTCACTATGACTTTTTTCAGTCATGATGATTCTGATAATTGGTAATGTTAAAATCTATACAAAGTATCACGATCTTATTATAAATAATAAGGTCGATAAGACCATTGCACTATTATATTTCTGTGTTTGTCAGTCTCTTATCTTTTATGCATTTAGCATTTACTGAGGTCCTACTCTGTGTCAGGCACTGTCTAAAAACAGGTTATTAAGATATCCTATTCCCACCCTCAAGGGGTTTATAATCTTGTGGGGGAAATAAGTAATTTAGTAATTATAAATACTATGGTTATCCCAAAACTATCATATTATACAATTGTTGTAAGAATAAAATAGACATAGTTGATATACTTTCTTACTATTTCCAAATGGCTTTTATCTCATTTAAAAGTCTAGATAGGGCAAATACTATTCTCAAATAGTTACTCATACCACTTAAAAATCTATTTAGGTTACTTAGAGCTTTTATTTCAAGTGTATGCTATGTAGGTTTAATGTATATACTGTACAAATAGGTCAGATAAATACTAAATAGAAATGAGTATAGCCAAACAAGACTAAATGCTATTCCTGAAGCTTTATAGAGTTACTAAACTTGAGCTTAGTCTTGGCAATCTGAAAGTAAGGAGTAAGGGAAGCATATTGAATCACATAAATTCCTGTCAAGAAGAAGAAAGCAGACTCATTCTTTGAGATAAACTTTCCCTTTCTCTCAATTTTAAAAGTAGTTTCTTGCATGGGACTTCATAGAGGAAACAGTAAGTCAGAGAGTCATATCACAGTTTTATATCTAAACATGGAAACAATCTTAATATGACTATTTCTTGAAATGGTTTTCTATAAAATAATGATAGCAGTGAAGTACCCTAAGGAAGATGATTTTACAGGAGGCTGGCCAAATGTGGTTGAGAAATGCAGGGTCCTGCTGATCCAGTGGAATGTATAAAAAGTTAACCTATTTAAGGAGTATGAAGAAAGCATAATCCTCTTAACTTTATTAAAGGTCTTTTCTGTCAACTTGGCTTCTGATGAGGATTGTATAGAAGATGACACAGGTATGTTTTCTGATGTAGCCATGGTATCCTAGTTCTTGCAGCCCTGGGTCAGCAGAGGTGCATTGCTTTTGAAACCAGTTAAGAAGCTGGTGGGGTCAGCCTTCATTCTATTAGAGGAGCACTTTATAGTCCATATGCAGCTGTTTGAGCACGTATGGAGCTGTGTCCCTGTTTTATAGACAAGAACTGAGTCAGGAACTTCTCCAAGTTATTAGTCTGGGGTGGATGATTGAACTCAGCTTTTTAAATTCCAATACAACACAGTTATTAATACCATAATTGAAACTTCTAGAATGCAGAGGACTTTGACATTAAATACACCTGAAATACCAGCAAAGGATCCTGGAGACATCAGCTTTTCTCATATAAGTGGCCATACCTATTTGACTTACATTTATAGTGTTTTTTTTAATGCTGACATGCCATTTTACTAATTAGGCATAAAGTTATGGGAAGTCACTTAGTCAGAAAGGAAAATGTCTGTAGTAAAATATCTAGTCTTTATTAGGATATCTTGTAATATGCACCTACTCAGTGATGAATTATTGCATTCTGGTCATACCTACAACCTTAACCAAACAGAAGTTTGACTCAGAACACTGAAAATTCCATCACTCCAAGAGAATTTGGAGAAGATACATTTTCATATACATTCCATATATTTCATTCTACTAGAAGATTGTCAATTAGAATTTAAGGGGCACTTTGTCAGTTTGTTTGTATCTACACAATTGAGAAAATAGAATAGGACTGAAAAAATGAAATGTATATTGTCATTATCTGTGTGTGTGTTAAGACTGTTCTTAAGAGCAGTTTTAGGTTCATAGCAAAAGTGAGGGGAAGATACAGAGATTTCTATGTATTCTCTGCCCCACACATGCACAGCCTCCCTCATTATCAACATCCCTCACCAGAGTGGGACATTTGTTACAATTGATAAACTTACATTTATACATCATAATCACTCAAAGTCTAGTTTACATTGTCAGTCACTCTTGATGTTGTATATCCTGTGAGTTTGGACAAATATATATGAAGGTAACCATCATTGTAATATCACACACAGAATTTTCACTGTTCTAAAAATCCTCTATGCTTCTATTCGTTCTTCCCCACTTCCCTGGCAACCATTGATTTTTTTTCCTGTCTCCATCGCTTTGCCTTTTCCAGAATGTCGTATAGTTGGAATCATACAGCACATAGCATTTTCAGATTGGCTTTTTTCCACTTAGTAATATGCGTTTAGGCTTTCTCCATGTCTTTTCATGGCTTGGTAGCTCATTTCTTTTTAACACTGTATAATATGCAATTGTTGGATGTACCACAGTTTGTTTATCCATTCACCTACTGAAGGACATCCTGGTTGCTTTCAAGTTTGGGCAATTATGAATAAAACTGCTATAAACATCCATGTGCAGGTTTCTGTGTGGACAATCTGTGTGTTTTTACTAGAAAAAAATCTCAGAGTTTTTTTTTTTTTTTTTTTCCCAAAGCCCATGCATACTGATTTTGATCATAGTCTTACCGTCCCTAAACTCCCACAATCATTACCCAGAGGATTCCATATAAACATACACTGTATAGAAGCTATTTAGGGATAACAGTTCCTTGAGGACTGAGCCATTCAGAGATAGGTAGTTTCCAGCAAGCTTTAGAGACATCCTTTCACCTTAACCTAATCCTTTTAGGACATACTTACAGGTTGAATCAGTGTTTTTATCATAATGCCCTTTAAAGCATAGCAATGGCACAAGAGGGGTGAATTTTCATGTAAAGGGATATTATAAATGGACCAATCTGTATACATTACATTTGTAGTCACCCAAATCTTAGGACCAAAAATTTCACTGCTATATTCATGGATTTAGACGGATACTGAGAAGCCACGTAGCAGATATATTTTTGTCAACCCATTAAAATTACACAGAGCAGCCGACTTGTACCCAAGAGTAAATTAGAATCTCTGAGGTCACAGGGTCTCTTAGTGACAAAGGAAGACCTAGAACTCAGGTCTTTGATATTCAGTTGACCGTGGTATCCACTAGAGTACAAGTTGTGTGATACTGAAGTATACACCTATGGAAGAAATATATGCAACAGCTGATGATGCTTAGAAATGTAAAAGTATCTAATGTGCAGGGAAACATAAGTAATTTCTGAATTTTATATCCATATTAACAGAGCCTGAGTATCACACCTCCAGACTTATTCAAGTACTAAAGAAACCTCTCAATTATTAACAAATTATAGGTTTGGGACAAGTGATGATGGATCAGGATTTAAAGGACAAACAGCCCTGCATGTTAAGACATGCCCTGTATAGGGCCCGAATGTTTAATATAATCCCCATGAAATCCTAATCTTTTCCTAAAGTGCTTTCACACATTTGGTTGTCATCATTTTAAAACTGAAGACCATCTAGCACTGGAGCCTGACAAGAATATTAAGTACATTATTTATCTGGAAGGAAGCTCTAGGAATAATGTTACTGCATCTTCTACAATGAGAATTATACAGATGATCTCTGATTTGCTGGAAAAGATTCCAGCTGTGCTGTGATTTGATTTAACTGCCCAGACACTGACCTGCTTAATGATTTACTTTTAAGCCTGGTTATGTTTGAAAAGAATTGGATTTTAGGGCACTGTATTTTACCTTAAATACAGACACATTACTTTAAGGAGGAAAAATAAGTAAATTTTTTTGTAATTAAGGCATTTATTAAATCATATCATACACTGCTTTGCTTTACCTCCTCCCTTGACCTAGGGAACTCTTAAGAACCCTTGACAACTACTGAAATTTAATTTGAAATATTGAGATGATATAAGGAATTATGCTCCTATTTCCAGCTTTCCCCCAACCCCCAAACTCAACAAAGAATATACCAGGTTGAGAATTTGGAAATCACATACACAAGCCTTTCTTGAACCCCTTGATACTCAGCTGGCCGAATTTACTCAGGTCATCTCTTTGTATTTCTCAGCTGCTTTTTCAGCAATGTCTATTTAACATGTAAATGTCACTTGCTTGAATTTGTTGGTTCCTTATGGTATTCATTTGTGCTTCTTGCCGATGTCCCCTGTGGACATTAATTTAGGACCCTGAGGGAGGGAGACGATTTGGCCCAAATAACTGAACTTACGCAGGTCTGATGAAGTCACTGCTTTATTACCCTCCATGTTCCTCAGATACCCACCTTATAAATTAATGTCAGAGATAGGGAAGGCTGGGGGACCAGCAGGGATAGAGGAGAAAAGAAAAGAGGAACAAGAGGATTTAACACAAGAAGCCTGTTCTCCAAACTGTAAATATGGTCCTAGGTGGCAGTTTCAATTGTGGATATTCTCTAATGCCTATTTATGTTTTAGAGATAAATAAGTCACCATCATATATTGAGATGAGAGAAGGGATGAGTTCGAAATCCCCTTTATAATTCCTTGAAGAAAAATGGGGAACAGGAATTATTTTACAAAAATACTCTAAATATTTAAAGGAGCATCATGAGACTTTGTTCCTTTTGTATTGATGTTGGTTATACCTGTCATATTCACACAGGTTATGTTTATCATCTGGAGAAAACATTTTAGTATATATTAAGTGAAATTCCCTCTTATAGTCTTTTTACAGAATATTTATACTTTTGACATGGCCATTATAGGGGAAACGACATACAAACTAGTAGGAAAACAGCGGATAGGGTATCAGAACACCTTAGCTATGTCATACCTAGCATCAAGCTGTGTTACTTTGGAAAAGTCACTCAACCCTTTGTAAATGAAGAGAAATTAAATAATCATTATTTTACATGGAATGACTTGACAATATGGTTTTCTTATTTCAAATGAACATAGTGTTGTGTAGGCATTAGAAAACTTCTAATCATATTTAAAACTGTTTAATTTCTACACCTTGTTCACAGTTATGACTCTCAATTATAGTTTCTTCATGAGACAATAGGGGTTTTCAAACATTGTTTGCCATGGCTCAGAATAAATAAAAATATGTATTATATTCCAATTAAAAAACACACAATCATACATGCCTGTATATAGACAAACAAGCATCTGAAAATATTATTTCTACTTATGATGCACTCCTTTTTTATTATAATCTATTCCACTTTTTTAAAAATGCTGTTTGTGATTCCCTTAACTGATTTAGAAGGTAAGTGAAATAGAGCATTTATATTGTGCTACCAAGGAATATATTGTTGGTAACGTGGCCTGTATACCCCATGTAAGCGCTAAATGCACTGAACTTTTTCAGTATATTTTCTAACTGACCAATTCAGATCTTGGTTTAATTGATGATATTCATTACTGGTTTTCATTTTTCCCAGAGTCTTGGATTTTAAGGCTCTTTCTAACTCTAACATAATATGGTTCTAAGGGAAGGACACCCAAATCTGGAGGCTTAGAAGACGTCATTGACTCCTAGGACATGAGGACAAGGAGGCAGTATTCTAAAGTACTTATTTTTCTCCTGCAGCTTTCTGGTTTGGAGGGTTCTTTTCTTTCTATCTATTGCCTAAGAGTCGGCAATAGATAGAAAGAAAAGAAGCTATAAGCCCTCTCCCAGAACCTCACCCTTTGATGTGCAGATACACTTTGGAATTTGGGACTCTATGAATAAACTTTAAACTATATCTCTAAACATCTTAATTTTTAATTATTCTTTTTTGTTACTCCAGGTAAGCTGGCTGCTGGGTAACATTCTATGATACTCAGCATGATTTTATAATTGTCAATAGTTTCTTCTATATTAGAGACAAATTTGTGCTTATTACTGAAATTATCATCACTCTGACAAACATCTTTGCAAATGTTACCTATATTCTTATTCCAATAGATTAATTAGAAATAAAAGGTGAAAAATGGTAGCTGGTAGGATATCTTTATTGGCAATAATATAAATCAGAGAGCTAATCAAGCCATTTCTATTTAAAAAAAAAAAGAGAAAAAAAAAATGAAAAAGATACTCTCTCCACCTTATAGAATCCAGACCTTTCTTCTAGGCATTTATTGCTCTCAAAAATCTATCCCTGACTTTTCTCTTAGACAACTGTACAGTGTGAGTACAAAAAAACTAACTGTAGAACTGTAGGAGAATAATTATTTTGGTCTGATTAAGTGACTACCATATAGAAGGCACTGTTATAGTTGCTGGAAATACACTATAAAAAGAGAGAGACAAAACTTTTGAGTTTATATTACAGAGGGAAATTAGAAGAGTTATGGACCAACCTATTTCGAGATAAGAAAAGTTATATTCAATATGATACCCTTTGTTAAAATATGAATGTCTCATATTTACAGAAAATGTGAAAAATTATATGTGAAACTTTAATTTGACAGTGTTTAAATCAGAATTGTGGGATTACAGATTAATTTAATTCTTTGGCAGCCTGTATTTTCAGATCTTTTATAGTGAACATATAGTATTTTATTTAATTATAAAAATAAATACATATTATGTATATGTTCATTTTATGTATGCCTACTACTGGCTCTTCCATTAGGTATCTAGCTTTCTGAAATCTGGGACCCTTTTTTTTCGCCTTATATAACTTGCTCCTTCAAAGTCTAGCAGAGTTTGATTAATTAAGCAAGTTATTTGGAAAAGATGATTAACATAGATTCTGCCTGGAAGGAGTTTACAACCCAGGGTGAAAGAGATCTGTTAATAACCAGAGAGATTACACCATGAGGGCTGCAGTTATTTTGTGTGCAAGGGGAACCTAGATGTGACCTGCGGAGTAACTCTAAGGTGGCTGGCATGAAATTACCATAAACAGTATTTGCATGTCTCTGGTCTCCCTCAGTTTTGAGACCATGTTTTTGCATTCTTAAATCAGATCACATTCTAGGACAGAAGCAAGTAGAGATAAGGAAACAGAACCTTTAAAGTCAGAGTAATCTTGAAAATTGTATACAAATTTGGATTATAGTTAGGCTCTACCTAAATTGTTTCTTGGTGTTAGTCTTTGTACGTTTCTAGTCAATATGCACTCTCCTGAGATCATCCATTTCCCAGTGAAAAGCACCACATTAAGGCTTGCCCCCACCATCCTGAGCAGCTTTGTACTGCTGTTGGCATAGAAGTCTCTAGGCCTTGCCACTGGCAAAAATAGATTACCATGGCAGGAACCAAAGACTCTGGTTTCTCACATGGTTGTTAGCTCCATTTGAGGGCTCATGCTTCAAAATGAGATCCTTTCTTAGCTGACAGTCTGATTAGCAAATGAGCTGGGCCACTGTAATTAGGATTTAGATTTACTGCCTTTTTCTGAGAGAGGTTCAATGGGATTGTAACATCTCTAGCCAATCATGCCATATTGCTCAACCTTACAGCACAGCTTATTAGCTCTCCATCTGCTTTTACGTGGGGTTTTCTATCTCATCAAGCAGTTTGAGGGTATACTTCGTGCATTAGAACTCACTGAAAAATAACTATATATCCGTTGTAACATCACCCCATTGTTATTTACAGTTAATTAGAAAAGACGAGTTAGCGTATTCTAGTCTCTGTGCATAGAGTAAGATATCATTTTAAGGCTGGCATATTATTTTCCTTCACTTGATGAATGTTTACTGTCATGGCTCAATAAGAGATGAGCTACAGTCTGCTAGTTTTGGCAGTGTCTGCTTTGTGGGAATGTTTAGCTTGTCCTCCCAAATTACAACTCCATTTATATTATCCAGTTTCATTAATCTTCCAAGTGCCTTCATGGCCAATGATATGGCTACTGCTAGTGCTGAGTGGAGAATTAATTACAAGTAGACTAGAGCAATACATTTATGGGAGCCAGACCCCCAAATGATTTGGATGTCATTTTAATTAACACAGAAGAGACTTGTAATAGACTGCAGTGTTCTTTGCAAAAGGACAGTCTCCTAGAGAGGGGAGCCAAGGGAAGGATGAAAGGGGAATAAGTAGGACTCTCTGGGTAAAGAGATTGGAAATATAAATTTAAACTTTAAAAACTTCCTGGTAGATCATATCAAACAATGGGGATATTTCTCCAGTGTTGTGAAAGAAAATAGATTTTTTGCTCAGAAGACATTTCCACATGGAAATGCTACCTACCAACTTGGAATGGAAAGAGTTACTTCAGCTGAAAAGAAATTAGGAGTCTGTGTTGATTTAGAAAAATGCAATGAATCTGAAGTCTCTCTTGTATTTCTCATTGCTGACACGTAAAATGTCATCCTGATTCTGTTCATCTTTTCATCAGAAGCATCAACATGTCAAATACCATATATTCAGTGAAACAAAGTCAATAAACCTAAGTTCTAAAGTAAGAAAGAAAATAACTGTCATTGTTCTGAAAAAAAGTTTGCTAATGAGTTTCTTTTTTTCTTTTTAAAGGTTCATTTTTCCTCACGTGTTTACATAATAATTTCAGAGATTCATTTCTAGGAGGAAATTTTTGTTTTCTAGAAAATTATGTGGCTTATACCTAATGGACTCAGTACCCTTGTCAGACTGATTGATGAGGCTGATGATAGCTAATGTTTATGGTGTCCTTAAGTTGTTCCAGGTGCTGGGCTAAGTGCTTCACATCTTTATCGTATTTACCCTCATAGCAACCTTGTGACCTAGGGAGTATTAACACTTGTATTTCAGGGATGAGAAATTCTTAATCATATTACCACAGGAAATATGATTAGACATTAAATATGATTAGTTCTTAGACACTGCCATTTCTAGAACTCTAATCCCCACACATCTCTGCACATCTCCCTGTCTGATTCCCCTTCTTACCTCTCAGCTCTTGAAATCCTGCTACTTTTTCTTCACAGGCACCAGCAAAATGTTGAATAACTTATACTTTCCAAAACATTTTCTTTGATCATTTGATTTTCTTGGTTTATTTGCAAGCTGCCTCTCCCTCGATAACACAGGTTCCCATTCATCCTTCTCAAGATGAGACTGTTTCATTCTTACACTCCTCAGACCACTGGACTTAGATGGAGTGTAGACATTTCCTTGCTCCTTTTTGGTATTTTCAGACCATTTCTCCCGCCTTCCCTGAAAACAATGAGTTTTGAATCTTAAGCCACTAGGCTCACTGACATACGTTCATCACTACCACCCTGATCATTCCTTCTAATTTCTTGAAGATTTTAAGTCCTGACTCTATGTCATTCTTTAACACTATTCCTGATTCTTAGTGATTTCATAAATGTGTGGACTGTCCTTCCAATAACCTGGTCTCTCAGCTCCCTGACCTTCTTTTTACCAATGACTTTGCCCTCCATAACACTGTAGCTACTCACTACTCATAGTCACACCATAAACTTTATCACCAATAAATGTAACCTTTCCATGATCTTAGTTTCATCTGTTCCTCTTTCTGACTCCCCACTCTTCTCTTTCCACCTAACTTCAACAATCTTTTGATCCCTGATTGACCTTGAATCCACTGATTCTGTCAATGTTTCCTCTACCTCTCATACCTTGTGTCTTTATTTTTCTTCTTTTCCAGCTTAAATTTAATATTCAGTCATTATAATTACTTCTCTTATCTGCCTCCATTTGTTTGCTTAATTTGGAAAAAAAATGGAAACTTGATTAAAGCAGATTTTTAATCTGTTCTGTGTCTGCAACTCAGCAGCTGAATATGGCTAGAAGAAAACACAGAGCTGTATAAATTGACTAGTTTTAGGATAGATTTATATTCTTCAACCTCAAGTGAATCCATTCACTCTTGTGCTCTCTGAGATGAGTATTTCCTAGTCTCCTCTCTCTCTTCAGACGAACAATGCCTCCTTTTTTCAAAAGATGGCATTAATTACAATTTTAATGAGAAGATAGAGGCAATCACAAGAAACACTCCATCAGTTTCCAAACCACATCCACACATCAGTGAGCAGCAGTGCTCTATACTCTGCCTTCTCTCCTGTTTCAGTGGATGAAATCCCCATGTCAAGAGCTAAGACCACCTTCTCCACTGTGTCACTGAAACCCATCCCTTTCACTTACTCAAGACTGTTGTTTCAGTGGTTCTGTCCTCTTGGACCTTGCATCATCAGTTTCTCCCATTCTACTATTTCATTCTGACCTGCAACATGCTATCATTTCTACCATTAAAAAGGAAAAACAAAAACTCTCTCTCATGACCCAAACTGTCCTGTTAGCTATCAACTTATATTTTTGCTTCCCTTAACAAAAAATTTCTAAGAAATAAAGATCTGTACTTGCTGCCTCTGATTTTTCTCTTGAACCCACTGAAGTCAGGTATTAACCCTAACCACTCAACAAAACTACTCTTGTCAAGGTCACTGTAGCTAAATCTTCAATAATCACTTTTCAGCCCTTGAACTATCAGCCAAGTCACTCCATCTTTCTTCATTACAGGATACACGTTATCTTGGTTATCTTCCTACCTCATTGGCCATTCCTTCTCAATTTAATTTCCTGGTCTCTTTTTATATCCCCTAAAATCTTGAGTATCCCAGGTTTCAGTCCATGTACAGTTTTCTCTTCTCTCACTACACTTACTCCTTTGATGATATTATCCCGTTTTGCATTCTCAAATGTCATCTGCTCTCTGATCCCAAGTTTGTATTTCTAGCCAGGATCTCTCCCTTAAAATCAAAATACACGTATTCAAGGGTTTATTGATATCTAACAGACATATCAAACTACACATATCCAAAATTGAACTCCTAATGTCCTCCCCTCGCATTTAAACCTTCTCTTCACACAACCTTGTCCATATTAGTTGATAGGAATTCTATCCTTTTAGGTGCTCAGAACAAAATCATTGAATCATTGTTGATTTTTCTCTATCTTTAGTATACTCCATATCCAATCTATCAGAAAAACATGCCAATTCAATCTCAAGAATATATCCAATATCAAACAGAGAAAACAGAACCAGTTCTATCATTGCAGTCTTGATCTAATAAATCATCATTTCTCATCTGAGTTACTTAAATAGCCTCCTAATAATTCTCCCTCTTCTGCCTTTATCCTTACGGTATGTATGTATTGAAAGGCTAAAGGATGTTTGCTGCTTACATACAACAAACATTAATTGATGTCCAGAACTGTGCCTGGAACATTGGGATTTAATCGTTATTTGTTGAATGAATGACCTGAAGCTAAGAGCAGTCCAGTAATCACTCAAACTCTATGAATTCCAAATTCCCTCCCTGTACTCAATATCCTTAACTACCATGTTATATTGCATGTTTCTTGAATATTTTACTTAAATATTTTCTATAAATCAAACCTTTAAAAATTTGCATTCTTCATTTCTGAGAAGCAAAATAATTTACATACAAAGATGTCCAATCTAAAACATACAGGAATACACATATACAGACACACACCCTTTTAGAAGAGTGTAGACCACCCTCTGATCCCAAAACTTATCTCAGACATCTTGGAAAAAAAATGTTTCATGCATAACAGCATATAACTTCTACCTTGTATCAGATGTTTGACAGCTTCCCAGTGTTTGACAGCAAATTTGGAGGCTGAGAGTTGGATATCATGGAAATATTACATGCATTTAACGATTCATAGATCCTTCACTTCTAGTACTTTATGCATTTGTAAACCTTAGAGAACTTCTGTAATTAAGGAATACATGTCCTCCCCATTTTCAATCTGTACATAAAAGTCATTATTATATGGATCTTGTCTTATTTAATGAGATAGGCTAATTGCAGATATCTTCCTATTTTCCTGTAAACAATGAAAAATGAGAACATTTCAATAGATTCAGTGCATCACTTAACTTTTTTCATCATCATAAAATATATTCATTAAGCACTCATTGGTGTATAATGTGCTTGTCATATGTTATGATATCAGATTGATTTTAATATAAATATCAGATCCTGCCATATAAAAATTATGGGATGTAACTTTAGGAGCTTTTGAGACTGGCGTATCTTTCGATGATTTTATGGGTCAGGTAGATTCAAGGTTATATCAGCAACAAATGATTATGAGTATCAAAGTGGAAATATTCTGTTATCAGAATTGTCAGTTACCAAGTACATGCGATATTGTAACTAATCCCTAATGAATATTTCAGTTGGAACAGTTGGAAGTCCTACTGCTTCTTTGGTGTTTAACTTGTTCATACATTACTTTGAGAGAAGTCTTTTACCCTCAAATATAGTGACTGGTTCAATTGTTGTAAGGATTTTTGTATACTATTTGGTTATTTTCCTGATCACCTTAACAGAATCATTTTTCCATGGTGTTTGTTCCAGTGAAGTTTTATTTTTAATTACTAAGAAAAAAAAAGTTACTCAAGAAAGGACAATGGCAAAAATAACTTGAAAGTGGCAAAACAGATGGACTGTTGGTAATTGACTTTATTGTCCAGAAAGAATGAATCTAAATTGTGAATCCTGGAAGGTATGCCCAGGAATAGGTTGATTTACGCTACAGAACATCCTAAAGTGCAACAAATAGATGTATCAGACACTGCTAAAAGGTAGGTATGGTAAAAATGGGTATTGAAGATCAGCTGAGAGGTTTTTGGTTTTGTTTTGTAAGTATATTTTCATAAGCAGTATCATGATCTTCCACTCTACATAACCAGTAAATACCTTTCTTATATCCTACTGTAAAGTGGAGGTGTACTCCGGAGACAACTTCCTGTAGAGAATCTGTCCTCCAGGATCAGGCATGACCAAGGGCCAGCATGTTCACCTGAAATTGGGATCTCTTTTGGGTGATGATAATGATCTGAAATTAGATAAATAGTAGTGATAGTTGCACAACCTTTTGAATATAACAAATACCATTGAATTGAACATTTTAAAGAAGTGAATATTGTGGATGTGAACTATATCTCAGTAAAATAAGAGCATAATTGAAGCTAGTAGGTTAGTGCTTTCAAAATACTAGAAAATGACATCATTCTAGAATTTAAATAGCTATCCAAACTATCAAACAAGTAAGAAGGTAAAATATATTTTTTTTCACAGAGGACTGAACACAGATTAAAAAAAAAAGGAGAATTTCCAGGATGATAATGCAAGAATCTCAAATCAATGGTTGAGTGTCAGGTCTAGGGGAATTCAGTACAGATCAGGGTAGGAAAACGGAGTGCTCTAAGGTGCTATGTACAAGAGAAAAAAAGGAATGAAAGAAGCAAAAGATTACCTGATTTGTCTGAACATGTTGAATGGAAATTTAAAACTTCTGGTGGGGAATTTGTGAATGAATTGTTATAGTTACATAGAAAACCAAACAAACATAAAATATACCAATTAACTATGGGGAAGAGAGGAAATTTATAGTATTACTACATGGGTCATCCATGAATTTTTTTTTTCATAGTCATAATAACATAAACATTGAATATGGAACTGGAAGAGGGCAGCTATTTGTATGTATGGATCAGTGATCTAAATCCTAATCTGTCATAGCAGGGTCCATAAAGATTTAAATTCAAAAATCAAGAAATAGCTATGCATGCATAATGTTTAGAGGTAAAACCATTTACAGAGTTTAGAGAGGTACCTATGAAGAATGGAACTCAAGGATGGAAGGAGTAGGATGGGGCAGTGGATTGCTGTTTTTCATTAAAAGTCTTACAGTTTGACCAGTGCCCACTTATCAGTTGGTTAATATTAAAAAGATAGAAAACACCTAGCTAGGCATTAGAGAGCAAGATTCAAAGCCAGACTATTTGCTGTGAGACCTTAAGCTGAATATTTAACATGTCCTAGCCTCAGTTTCTTCAGTAGTTTAATGAAGGCTTTGCATTCAATTATTTTTAATTTTCTTCTGACTTGATATTGATGCTTTCAGGAGTCTTATACTACTGAGTCCAAGGCTGACTTTTTAAAACTATGTCATCTTGGTTTACTCCATTGACCTTAGACTCTTCCTCCTTTTAAGTTCACCTCCTGACTTCAGAAATAATAGAACAATGATCCACAGAACAATAATAAATTGATGTGTCCCCAGTTATCCACATGTTTATGTGGGATTATAGATTTATTGTAACTGGTAGATAGTGGGGGATTGTATTAATTTTGGTAAGGGTCTAGTTGCTGTGGCAAAGTAACCCTGAAATAGAGTAACCTGTGGGGAATAGATTCTCTCTCTTTGTCCTCTCTCTCTTTTCTCTGACTCCTCCAAAGTGAGTGGTCCACACATTTATCTTGCGGGGGAGAAACTTGGGTTTACACAGTCCTCAGAGTTCTCGATCATTTTCTTTCTCTTCCATTCCTAGTACTTTGTCATCATGCACAGGCCTTAAACTGAATTGTAGGCACCTTTGCATCTGGATTATGAGAAAGAGAGGTGAGTATGGAGAAGCACACGTGTGAGGTCTTATGGCCCAGACAGAAAGTGGCATACCAACCATACAAGGCTGTACTTAGCTGCCAGCGAGGCAAATAATGTAGTCTCCAGTTGGAGAGATAAATGCCCACCTATGACTTTCTTAATGTGGATGAAGGGGAGGACAGATTTTGAAGAATAATTAACAGTCTCCACTGCGATTCTAGAGAGGGCTACGAATTGTGTGGGCAGGTATTGGCCTGTCATTCAGAGTCCTTATTTTTTACGTTGATAATATTTTAAACACTTTATAGTATATCAACAGGAATAGACTAGTGACTTCTTTCATACTTTATACAGCCATTATCATGACATTTTGGAGAGTTTCTAATAGTTACTCTTCACCCATTCAGGAGTGTCTTGACTATTATTTTTGCCCTTGAGGAATGCCTAGAACTCAAGTCTCTCATTTTCTAGGCTCTTTCTAAAACTTATGAACTGAGCACATGCCACATGCTAGGACCCCATGGAAATATAAAAATAACAAAATAACCTCATAGCCCTTGGCTTTATGAACCTATTGTCTAAGAGTAGAGCTAGATTCCTTTCCCTTTAGAAATTTATCGTTCCTGAATTTAATTGATCAAACTTTAACACTTTGCCTTAAATGTTACACTGTTTACACACATATAACTATCCAGAAATAAAAATATATCCCTCTACTTTTCTGGAAGGCAGTATAAGTTCTTTCTAGTTACACTCTCAGAATAAATACCATTGGAAGTCAGAGAAGAGGCATTGAGCACATAGCTATTATTCACAGAAGAATGGGGGGTGCTGCTCTGCTAACAACTGGAAAGAACAGAATGCTCAGACTGTCCTAGGAAGAAAGGAAGCCAGTACAATGCAGTCTAGTGAGACAGCAATTAAAATTAAAGTCGTTTACTGTGTGTCTTCCACTTAGAAGAGCTTGCCCCTGCTTGTATTGATCTGCAGATGAACAAACTAACCTCCCGTAGCTAACTCAATGTTTCCTCTGAGATGTAACATAAACTTAGTGTAGGTCAAAATCTCCCAGTCGGAGCAAGAAGTTGGTCGTATTGCTTGTTTGTTTTTGTTTTGTTTTGTTTTTCCTAAAGGGTAGTGGTGGGATTTTGAGGAACTGGAGGGTGGAGACTATTTTAAATTGTTTTCTTCTGCTTGATCACCTACCAGGTATTTGGGAGTTTTGAGTTCCTTAAATGGTAAAGAACAATTCATCTTGAACTTTAATATGCAAATGAATCACCTAGGGATCTTGTTGAAATGCAGGTCTAGGAGCTGGAGATGCTGCTTTTCTAACATGCTCCCAGGTGATATCTATGCTACTGATCCCAGAAACACAATATGAGTAGAAAACGTATAAAATATTTTTTTAGGATGATTTGTAATGTCTGCTGTTCTATCATGTTTTTTTTTTCTCTTTACAACTTTGGCTAATGAATGGTTGGGAGGATTCTGCTTTGTGGGTGCTTCTGGAGGCCTTCCACTTGTGTGTGTGTGGATGGGAATCTGCCAGACAACCATCAGTTGACGGCCACCACTAAAATATGTAACTGGGTTGTAATATAAGAATGCATCAAAGTAAACTTTAGGGGTTAGCCTGCTTAGGGGAAAGGCCTAAGTGTTCTTGGAATGAAATGATAACTCTCCACAAAAGGCAGAGGGGAGTGAGTGAAAGAAAGTGATAGACCAGGCTGACCATAGAAAATGCTGATAGAGTTTAAATTATAAGGATAAGATTTTCTAAATGGATGATAGGCTTTGATCTGCTAGAAGATTTTTAATAGTCCTGCTTCTTTTTTGTAGCAGTGTTCAAATAAGTGACTAAAATACAGACAACCCAAATGGTCCAAAAACTAAACAAAAATTATTACTCCTGTTTGTCATTTTACTTGTCCTCATCAGTTCTCTGTCATTTGCCCTTTTTATTCTTTTGTCCAAAGGTGACAGTATTATTATTGAAGTAAAGATATCGGATTTCTACTTTGTGAAGATAATTGGTAATCCTAGAGTCCCAATATATAGTAGGTGGATATTAATCGAGCATCCACTGGGGGAAGAAGTTATCATCAGAAGCTTATGCTTTTGCAAGAGTATGTAACATGAAGACAATGATCGAACAAAATGTAACTTTTTCCTGCTACCCTGAAAGTTAATAATTTTCAGTTGTGCATCCACCATGGCAATTCCTCTTAAGTCATTTGAGGTACTGTAAACATTTTGGATAGGGGTGATTGTTTCTTTTATTAAGGTAGTATTCAACTAAGGGATTAGTCATTGCATATTTATATAACGTTTTCATGCTAGGGCAATTAACTGTAGAATTCAATAAATAACAATACCACAGCAAAAAGCTCATTTGGATAGTCACTACCTAAAACAAGGCTAGCAATGCAGTCCTTTTATTTATTCATCTTAATTCTTTTTTTGCGTATATATCACTAGAGACTGTAGCTGAAAGTAAATAGTATGTTTATGATCATATTTCATTGTGTTTGGAGATTTTAGAGTGGTTCATCATTAGCTTTCAGCTGGTTTAATGTAATCTTTAAATCCTTTGCTGATTAGCTTATCTTATAATTATTTTGGCTCAGGGGTTTTTGGTAAAAATACAAATAAAAGTAAAATTACCAATTTGCACTTCCCATCTTTTTCTTTACAGAGACGAGATAACATCTCTCACTCTCTTTTCTTTCTCTCAACTTATTCCGGCTCATAAGTGTGTTTATTGTAGCATAAAGCTATACCTTAAATGCGTCTGTGTTTATACTATAGCTTGGGCTTACAGAGTGAAATATATTTGTTGATTAAGTGATTAATTTGTTTGTAATTATGTTTTTGTTCTCTGTGTGTGTGTGTGTGTGTGTGTGTGTGTACATAGTTGTAAATTTATTTACTCCTTGTTTAAGTTATTAATCTAGATGACATCTGGTGTTTAAGTTCATTTATTTGGAATATTTCAAGGAACAAGTTTGCTTCCTCACCTGTCTTAATTCTGAGGGACTATGTAGTTTCTTATTTGTGTTCTGTCTGGTTTTTCCATTCTCTCTTGGACTACCTTCTTTCTTTTCCTCCATAAATTTACCTTATCGTTTCTTAATTAACCATGGCATCAGTTCTATACCCAGCTCTACATGAGGTTTTAGTACATCTATGAAGCCTGTAGCAACAGATGGCCATCTCTTTCCAATAAGCCATGGTCTGGGAGGGGTGGAACATTTGGGAGCTTTGGGCTGTCTTTCCTAGAGATGGAGATAAGGCCAGCCATGAAAATAGAGGCTCTGAGTTGGGCAAACAATGAGCCCTCTTAAGTAAGAAGGTATATTGTTTAGCATACTTCACGTAAAATAGCCTTAGTTATTTAGTTATTTGGCTTGCTTTTTACAACATTGTTCAGTTGAAAATTGTCATCGGGCAGCTAGAAATCCAATATGAATTAGTGGTTCATGACAGTAAGAGACTGTTGGCATGATAGTTCCTACTTATCAAGTTAAATATGAACTGTTCTTCCCTCACCTCAAAACCGTGTGCTTCTGGTTATCAGAGAATTCCAGTTAAAGACCCATAGAGTCTTATTTCTTCCTAACCAAGTGTAATGTCATAAACACCAAGGAAAACATTAAAAACGTGCAAGATGGTGATATTTTAAAGCTGTAAGCATATATTTTAAGTTCTCCCAAAGTCTAAATTAAATGTTTTGTTAATGCTACTTCAAAATCATGAATACAGTTGTCTAGGGCTAGACATATGCTACGAGATTTATATTTTTATTTTGTTATCTGTTATTAACAACTACTGGGTTTATAATATTACATATTAAGGGATTAAAATTAGGAAAAATACTTATTTCACCTTTAAAGGCATTTCTTTTGAGGAATCCAATTCTGTGTTTTATATTATAACCAAGCAATATTTTACTCTTGTGGTTCACCCTTAAATACCAAATGCTTCAGTGCCTGTTAGCTTTCCTACTTCTGCAAGGTTATAAAGCAGAAGTCCAAAAACTACTGATCTAGATATTTTTTACCAAATTGGTAACCAGGCTCTTACTAATATCCGAACAATGTGCTGGCTAATAAACATCATTTACTTGAAAAAATATCATAAAGCTTGTGAGCATAAACCAAAATCTCACTGACACTATTCGCTGTAGAATAGTTAGAGTTTACTCTGGACCTCACGCGAGGAGGTTTAATTACTGACTTTGTAATAAAATTTAACTATAAGATAGTTTCACTTGAATGGTTCTTGTATTTAATCTTTAAGAAATCTTGGTCTTTGGTAGCTTGGTATCTTTTAGTTTTAATCTTAATTTTCTTCTGATTCTTATTTCCTGCTGGATTGCTCAGATGACTTCAGATACAGTTCATCAGGTCCAGGACTGCAAGATATGTTTTAGTTCATATAATTTATCTGAATGGCAATACCTATGGGTAGCGAATATAGATTAGTGTTTATTGTCTAAAACGTCTGTCAAGCCAAGGAGAACATGACTTTGGTGTTGAAGCAAAGGGAAAATATTTTAAAGAATCAATCATGAATATGCTGCCACAGTGTAATTTAAAGTAAAAAATACAACTTTAAAACTGATATTTTTATTGAGTTCTGTCTGTATTGGCAATGATAGAAGTATTTATGGAAATGATGACATAGTAAATAAGAGAGGTTGCAAGTTTATCAACATTATTTAAATATGTACTTGCCTTATGACTACCTTCCAGTGGTGTTAAGAATAATAATAGTAGGAACATACCCTAAATGTGGAACAGGTTACTGAGGAACTACCAGATAAAAGGCACCCTTTTCCCCTTCTCACAGCTGGAATGCAAGCATTGTGCAGAGTCATTTATTGCTCCAGATTTCTTTGACATAAATATTTGTCATAGGGCAGTCAAGAACAATTTTTCTCTCTGAGGAAATAGGTTTTTCTTTGAATTCTTCTCTCTTCACTTAGCAAATATATGAAAGATTTTTTCCATAAGAGGCCACAGAATTTCTTCTATATAGAGCCTTTCAAAAATCGTATAGAAGCTGGTATAAGTATCTGGTCAGTATGCATAAACCGTAAATGAACACCACTTTCTCATCCAGTGTAATACCACAGAAGTTTCCTGAATGCAGGTTAGGTTGCATGTTTTTGTAGTATACTAGATCATGTCTCCTTACTTATTGCATTAAACTCAGGCATTTTCTTGGGGAAAAAAAAAATGATGCTGGATTTATTCTTTCCACTTCTCCTGACCCCATTCCCTTCTGCACAAGTGAGTGTCAACTTCTGTGTCTACCTAGGTCCAACACTTAATTTGCACAGCTGTTCACGATAGTATCACTGTGTGGTGATGAAGTAAGGGTAAATTTTAATTAGATGCAAAAAATGTTACCCATAGAACTTCCTCTTTTTTGGAGTGTTATTGCTTACTGCTTTTTACAGGTGTCATACATACATTACTAATCCTAGCAGGCCTGCTGTCAGATGAGGAAGAGAAACAGAAAATATCGTGATTTCTTAAACTGGAAGAGGAGATTATTTTTTTCTGAGTATTGCTCCAGGCTACCTGTCAATGTTCTCCTTTACCAGCCTTATTTTCTTCTTTTTCCATCACACTCAGAAGTATTTCCACACTTCCCTATGCTTCTTCAGCTATTCTTACGCACTTAGTTATAATTCTTCAGAGACCCTGCCTCAAACCTCAGGGTTTATCTTAGGCTCCAGTATAGGAGAGTGAGGACAGACAGTGAGTAATGTGGATTTGGGGATATGTAGGCAGAGTTGACACCAAAAGAAAGGGAGGAGAATACATAACTTTGTCTTCCCTCTCTCTAGCTCAGGCTCCCTGTTTGGTGTAGTTAAGAGAAAACTAGATTATCTACACCATGGGCAAATAATTGTTTTCTCTATTCTTCAGTTTCTTAATACAGTAGCTATTCAATGGAAAATATTCTCAGCTAATATTTATATCCTAGGGAAACTGCAGGATTCCAGGGATTTAACGATAAATAATCCAGAAACAGAATGGTCCCTCATTGTTTGAACTTATATCTGGTGAATTCCTTCCCCTTTCTCTTTACCTCCTATCTGCCCCTTGAAGGTCTTATGTCAATTAAAATAGACAAAAGTTCAGTTAATTTACTCTTGTAGGAGAAGGGTTTTTATTAATAGTTTTAGGGGAAAAAAAGATTCAGTTACACAGTAACTTCCCCGATAGAAAAGATAACGTGGCCACTCCAGCCTATGATGCCAAGTAGAAAAATGGGTTGTCGTTAAATATTAGCTAGTGTATATTTATCTTCCCAGCAGGCCTTGAGAGGTGTGATTATCTGGAGGAAGATACCTTAGAGAAGCATGACATGTGAGTGACCAGAAAGCTGGCATTTGTGAACTCTGGTGAGAGACAGAGGGTAGCTTATTTCAGGGCAGATAAATGAACTTGTGACAGAGTCATGATTTGGCAAATTTAGATACTCATTGAATTATATGAATTTAGTGTCTATTTGTTATGAAAAATTATTTTTGACAAAGGGAGGTAGCATGAACTACGGAGGTAGCATGAACATGTCTTATTTGTTCCTTCCTTACCATATCCGTGGCCAGCATTCTGCTGTAAGCCTTTACCACCTCCTAACTGTGCTACTGCAAGAGATTCTTGTCTTTATCCTTCCAGGCAAATTTTTAAATTTTACCCCGTGCACGTGTGTGTGTGTGTGTGTGTGTGTGTGTGTGTAAAGAGAGAGGGAATATGAGAGAGAGAGGAGAGGAAAGAGGGAACACAAACTTGCTGTGTCACTCAGATGCTGTTCCAAGGTCCGAGGGCTGGAAATATTGCAGTAACTCAAAGTACCAGTCTCTCTTCTCATGGAGCTTAAAGTCTAGTGTGAATGGGAAACTGTTTAAAATGAATAAATAAATAAGCAAGATAATTTCTCTACAGTATGAAGTTGTAGAAAGGGAGGGGCTATTTCAGATGGAGAGGTGAGGGGTGGCCATTCTGAGTTGATGTGAGGTCTCAGGAAAAGAACGATCCAGTCATGCATTCTACTCTCTTATGTGGTCCACCTCATGCCTCCTACTCTCTTATGTGGTCCTCCTCATGCCTCCAGGATAGGTGTATGACTAGAAACCTTCAGTAATGCCCTACAGTCCTTGGATTAATATCCAAGATCTTTACACTGGTTTTCAAAGTTCTTTATAACATGATGTATTTTATCCAGTGAATCTCATTACCCATTAACACTAATTTTCCCCTGGCTCTCTGAGCCCCAGCACAGAAGCCATTTCTAGACACTTTAGACTGTGCTTCTAAAATGAACCCTGAAACATATGATTTCGCCTAAAAGGAATTTTCTTTCTTTTTTATCATGTATCTCCAAATATCATTTATGTAAAGCAGCTCATATTATGTCACTTCAGTGAACTCTTCAGTGATTGCCCCAATCTACAGGAGCCAGGCTTTTATATAGTTACCATTCATCTTGGCTCTAAATTACCTACCATCTTATGCCATTATTCAGGTCTTTCCTGAGAACGATTAGAATAGGGGGCAGTTTGGGGTGTTGTTTTGTTTTTGTTTGTTTTTGAGTATCAGCTATGCGCCAAACATTCTGTACCATTTTAACCTTATCTCCACAACAACCCTGAAATGTTCAGTTTTGGAATGCCTGTTGTATTAATGAGGAAGTTAAGTCTTGTTGTTGGAATTACTGACACAGGGTCACACTGCCAGAAAGCTGAACTGGGACTCAATCTGACTTCCCTCTGATTCCAAAGCCTATAATCCTTCCATTACACCAGAACTTCTCTCTGCATTTATATATGTATGTGTGTATTTAAATTTATTATTTATTTATTTACTTACTTATTTTTGGCTGCATTGGGTCTTCGTTGCTGTGGGCGGGCTTTCTCTAGTTGTGGTGAGCAGGGGCTACTCTTCGTTGTGGTGTGCAGGCTTCTCATTGCGGTGGCTTCTCTTGTTTCAGGGCACAGACTCTAGGCATGCGGGCTCTAGTAGTTGTGGCACATGGGCTCAGTGGTTGTGGCACGCAAGCTTAGTTGCTCCATGGCATGTGGGATCTTCCCCGATCAGGGATGGAACCCATGTCCCCTGCATTGGCAGGTGGATTCTTAACACTGCACCACCTGAAAATAATTTTTCATGACATTTATATGGCTTGCTTCTTGATGAGAAATGCATGCCCAACATATCTTTTGTCTTCTTTAAAATCTAACGTATTGCTTGGTACATGATAGATCCTTAGTAAATTTGTACAAGTTTGTACTTGATAAATTAAGCAAAAATATGAAGAAACACTAGTCTCTCCTTACAAGAAACTGGGAACAGGAGTTGCCTCTGCAAAGTTACAGTGTGAAAGAGAATGCATTTTTCAAATAATCCTTTCTACTTCATGTTGATTCTGTACCTTTGGTTCTCTCTATCTGGAATGCCCTTTGCTCTCTTTTCTGCCTTATGAAATCCCACTTATCCACACCCAGTTCAAATGTTACTTTCTCTGTGCAGATTTCATTATGCCTTCTAGGGAGAGTGTTTGCCAGTGGGGTTTGTATTCCCATAGTGCCTAATATGTGCCACATTTTAGCAACTGTCTGGTTAGAGGCAAAGTATATACATATATGTTCATTTCTGTATGTAATAACAATGCCTGCCAACAAATATTAATTTGAACACCATAAGTTGAGTTGTTCTCATATTATACTTTTTGAGGTTGCAGGCAGAAGAATGGACTGTTGCCATTCATTGATCTAAGTTAACTCCCATGCTGCTAGGATGGCTTTCACATAAGGAACGAATTCTTCATTGTGGGAAAGATAAAAAGAAGAGAGTTTCACTTCATGCATTTTACTTTTGTGTACCAGAATTCAAAATACCTACCATTTCTTTACCTCCTGTTATTTGTCACATTTCTTGGTACAATTTATAAACAGTAATGTGAGACCTGCTATCATATTAAACAGTTAACTTTTCACATAGTGATGCACAGTCCCTCTTCTTGTTATCATTTCTTTTTATTCTGCTGCTTCTTCCTCTGGGTCTACAATGTATACACTGTCATTACTTTTTGGTCATAGGCCAACCTCTTGTATCCTCAGCACCTAAGACAATACCTGGTACATAGTAGATGATCAAATAATGCATATTGAATGAATGAAGGAAGGACATTATTGACATCTTGGTTGCTGGAGAAGTAAGGCTCTTTCCTATTTGCATTCCACATTCAGTCTCATGTTGGGCTTCTAATGAAAATTTCTGCTTCTTCACCTCTTTTCGCAGTTGAACCAGGGACACCTGGATTCTGTGGTCCTTCTAACCCCCACTGAAGAGTCACTTCAGGGTTCACAGTTAAAGTATTTCATTCATTAATGCCATTGGATAAAGGTTGTAGGATCTGGCTTGAAAACTGGACTTTAGGAGTTAGTGATATATAAGAAAGCTAGGGAAATTAGGGAATCAGTTAGGAAACTATCAATTCTCCCTCACTTCAACATTTGAAAATCTATAATATGCCTACAAGTTACTGTAAAGATACTCAAATTCCCTCTCAGGTAATTCAGTCTTGGTAATCAAACTGTTTGGCAGTCACATTTGATTTTAAACGTAATTGAAAATGTTCCTAATGTTGCCAATAAGTAGTGGTATTGAGGTTTTCATTTATAGTGTAGATACTTTTAAGCTTGTTTTTATATAGCAGGGGATTAAGTGGGTTTTTTTTTCTTTCTTTTGTCACTCATTTCCCTGAATGCCTGGCAGATGCTACTTTTGTATGCAAACCTCTTGTTCTTTTGCTTCATCAGTTGAATGGAAGTAATTTTTGGCAACCCATATTCTTGCAGCCATATGATGCCAATGAAATAGAGTCTACTTCATACCTTTTACCTTACCAATTGTTTAATAACAAGTAAAATTTTAAGAGATAATAGAGGATAGGAAGGGTTAATGGTTTATTTTTCTAAGTAGGAAATATTGCCAATAGAGATGGAGAATTAATGATTTTGTTTTGCTCTTATTTGAATAAAGACCTTCAAAAATTTGAGCGTGCTACCTTTGTGGAACTTCTTCATCTCTTTCTCCCTCTTCATCACAATTTATTTCCAAATGTAGATGAATAAATTCTTGGATTTGGAATGCGTACCTTGAAGATTCTGTAGGAGTCTAACCTTCCAACCTGTGCTGGAATTCCTTTCATGGTCCTATAAGAACCCAGCATCTGGTTGTCCAGCTTCTGTCAGAGCATTTTCAGTTTGTGTTTTTCCAATTCAGACTATAACGGGATAGAGATTGAGAGAAATAAATTGGCTCTGGATTCAGCTTTTTTTTTTTTCTGGTACAATTTTTTTAATTGGGGTATATTTGCTATACAATGCTATATCAGTTTCTGCTGTACAATGAAGCAAATCAACTATATGTATACGTATTTTCATCCCTCTTGGATCCCTCCCCCTCAATCTCACTCATCTAGGTCACCACAGAGCACCGAGCTGAGCTCCCTGTGCTATACAGCAGGTTCCCACTAGCTATCTGTTTTACACATGGTAGTGTATATATGTCAGTCCTAATGTCCCAGTTCATCCCACCTCCCTTCCCCACCGTGTCCACACATCTGTTTTCTACATCTATTTAGACAATTCTTCAGGAAAAGAATTGTCAATAATTCTTCAAATGTTTCGTAGAATTCACCATGAAGCCTTCTGTTCCTGGACTTTTCTCTGTTAGGAGGTTTTTGATTATATTCTTACTTGTTATTAGTCTGTTCAAATTTTCTATTTCTTCATGATTCATTCTTGGCCATTATATGTTTCTAGATGTTTCTTCATTTCTTCTAGGTTGTCCAATTTGTTGGCATATAACCATTCGTAGTAGTCTTTTGTGATCCTTTTTTATTTCTGTAGCACCAGTTATAATGTCTCCTCTTTCAACTCTGATTTTATTTATTTGACTCTTCACTCTTTTAAATTTTTATTTAATTTTTTTTGTAGTTGGATAAGTGTATGTCTATTTTTTCTTTTTTTAAGAACTTTTATTGAGATATAATTGACATACAATAAACTGCATATATTTAAACTGTACAATTTGATTTTTTTTCTTATTAGTAATGTGTATATGACAATCCCAATCTCCCAATTCATCCCATCCCAGCCCCCAACCTGCTCCCCTGCTTTCCCTCCTCGGTGTCCATATGTTTGTTCTCTACTATTTCTGCCTTGCAAACCAGTTGATCTGTACCATTTTTCTATATTCTGCATATGTGCATTAATATACAATATTTGTTTTTCTCTTTCTGACTTAGTTCACTCTGTATGACAGTCTCTAGGTCCATCCATGTCTCTACAAATGTCCCAATTTTGTTCCTTTTTATGGCTGAGTAATATTCCATTGTATATATGTACCACATCTTTTTTTTTTAAGCTCTTTATTGGAATATAATTGCTTTACACTCTTGTACCAGCTTATGAGGTACACCAAATTGAATCAGCTATATTTATACGCATATCCCCACATCCCCTCCCTCCTCGACTCCCCCCTACCCTCCCTATCCCAGCCCTCCAAGGCATCACCCATTGTCGAGGTGATCTCCCTTTGTTATTCAGCAACTTCCCACTAGCTATCTATTTTACAGTTGGTAGTATATATATGTCTGTGCTACTCTCTCACTTCGTCCCAGCTTCCCCTTTGCCCCCTGCCTCCCCAACCCCATGTCCTCCAGTCCATTCTCTGCATCTGCATCCTTATTCTTGTCCTGTCACTGGGTTCATCAGTACCTTTTTTTTTTTTTAGATTCTGTATATATGAGTTAGCATACAGTATTTGTTTTTCTCTTTCTGGCTTACTTCACTCTGTATGACAGACTCTAGGTCTATCCACCTGATTACATATAGCTCCATCTCATTCCTTTTTATGGCTGAGTAGTATTCCATTGTATATATATCCCGCATCTTCTTTATCCATTCATCTATTGATGGGCATTTAGGTTGCTTCCATGTCCTGGCTATTGTAAATAGTGCTGCAATGAACATTGGGGTGCATGTGTCTTTAAATTATGGTGTTCTCTGGGTACATGCCCAGTAATGTGATTTCTGGGTCATATGGTAATAATATTTTTACTTTTTCAAGGAACCTCCATACTGTTCTCCATAGTGGTTGTATCAATTTACACTCCCACTAATAGTGCAAGAGGGTTCCCTTTTCTCCACACCCTCTCCAGCATGTATTGTTTATAGATTTTCTGATGATGCCCATTCTAGCTGATGTGAGGTGATGCCTCATTGTAGTTTTGATTTGCATTTCTCTAATAATTAGTAATGTTGAGAAGCTTTTCATGTGCCTCTTGGCCATCTGTTTGTCTTCTTTGGAGAAATGCCTATTTAGGTCTTCTGCCCATTTTTTGATTGGGTTCAGCTTTGTTTCTAATTCTGCCTATTACATAGAGTAGGGTCAGACCCCTCCATGGGTCTCAGTATCCTCATGTATAAAATGTTAGGGCTGAAATAAAAGCCTTCTAAGGTCATTTCTAAATTAGCGATTCTGTGACTTTTGCTATATAAACACATATACATATTCAAATCTAATTAGTGTTACCTTAAAAATTAGATTTTTGAAAATATATTTGTTACTGTTAATTTCCTACTGATTTCCTTCAAAATTTCAAGGAAACAACAACCAACCTACCACCCAGTATCACCTCAAATATATACATATAATAATAATAATAAGGTCATGTTTGAAAATTGCAGCACCTACTTCAGGAGCGTGACTCTGTTCAGGTGCGTTGTTCCTGGTCAGATGGCCCACCACACAGCAGGGAGGGAGAACAGAACCAGGAAGAAATATACACAGTTTATATGTTGCACTCAATGACTACAAAAAGGTAAAAATAACCTGAAGCTAATCACCTGTAACTTGTGGTTAGAGCAACATAAGAGAGCAGATGGCCTGTGACAGAGCTCGAAGAAGAAAGAGCTGGAGAAACCAAGAGAAGAGGAAGAAAACTGAGCTAAATGTGCTAATGAG
Source organism: Hippopotamus amphibius kiboko (assembly GCF_030028045.1). NCBI lineage: Eukaryota > Metazoa > Chordata > Mammalia > Artiodactyla > Hippopotamidae > Hippopotamus > Hippopotamus amphibius. The sequence goes on from NC_080187.1 coordinate 75,975,818, forward strand.
AAATACAGATACTTAAGACCTGAAAAGTACCTGAGGAGATGTTTCTGTCTCCCTCTTTCACATTGCTGACATCTTTTAGCTTTCTTTTAATCACTTTAGTTTGTAGGAAGTAGGCACATAGTGATATACAGTTCCAGTTTCTAGGTATTTATTTCAAATATACTCTCAATCCACCTTCTTGTAAACTTTACTTCTTGGCCTCTAAGCTATTCATTGGAACAACACAAAGATATCCACTCACAGAATGACCTATTTTAAAAATCAATGAAAATGCATACAGTATTGAGCTTAACATGTGATACCGTAACTAGCATTGCATCATATTTTGGATTTGAACAAGGCAGAGGGGGCTACCAAGTTCCTTGATTTCAGTGGCAACATTAGCTTTTTTTTAAAAACAGTCTCCCTTTTAATTTATACTGAGCACCTTTATCAAAATACCAAACTTTACTTTTTTATAAAAAACTATGAATCATTTAAGACCATTTCCGTAATATTCCATCTGAATTAAGCTATGCGTATGGAACAAAACAATGAGTTGGAAGTTATGAGTATGAGATTAGCTGAGTTAGAAGGTTTTGTTTTAGTGGTTTTAGAGAAAAGAACAAGAACAGTAAAAACATGTTTTGCCTTGAATTTTCCATGTAACTAGTGCATAAGAGAGAGGGAGGGAGACAAAAGTAAAATAATAGTGTTTCTATGCTGTAAATCAGCGTTAGGTTAAAGTGTCACTGCATCCAGGTGCCAGGTAGATTTGCAGTGTTGAAAGCATTTGAGGGAGTGAAAACAACATGTACATTAGAAGCATCTTCCCATGGAATTTAAGAGAAAGCACTGAGGAGAAACCGCGGCCCACATTCAGTAGCCCTGAAGTGTATTCTGAGATCCACACAGTGGACTTTGACAGCTGATGTTGTGCACTCTTACTTTAACCGTGAGTGTGGCGTCACAGTGGAAGGTGCTCTGGTTTATATACTCAGTATCTTGAAAGTAAATAATTGGTGCTCTATTCTTTCAGAGGAAGTAATTCATATTTTATAAATGAAAAACAAACCGTCCTCAGAGGAAAACCCATTGCTATGCAATATATGAGCTCATCAATAGCCCCAGATGTTTTGTATTCTTAACTATGTCAAAATAGCAAAGCTATGAGCAAAAATTGATTGTTGACCTGCCACAGGAGACCAGGTGGGAGAAGGAATTTGGGAGGAACCAGACCCCAACTATGTAAATTATGTAAAAAGTTGCCAAAAAATAAAAATGTTCATCTATCCCGAAAATGTATGATAGTTGATAATGCCATGCTTTGCGCTTTCCCGCTGATAACTACATATTAAAAGAAAATAACAGATTTTTTTTTCTAAGTTGCTGAAAGGTAGTTAGATGTTCCCTTGCCTGAATTCTGGTAAAACTGATAGATTTATTTAACTTTGTGAACTAAGTAACGTTATACAACAGATTCATTGGCAGCTTTTTTTTTAAGCTTTAAAGTGCAAGCATATTTTAAAGATAGTACAGTCAAGTATTTAATGAAGGGAGACCTGGATTGTGTTTTTCCTGCTTTGCCTGTTCTCCTGTGTGAATGTGAGTGGAATTAAGTTTTTTTTTTCTCTTCCATGTATAGATGGTCTAGGTGTGAAATATTCAATACCTTCTGAATCTAAAGCTTTATTGTATTCACTGTTTTTAAATGGAATATTCCTATGTTCTCAGCAGATGCTTCTTCTAGCTCAAAGCCACTTCATATGAAAACGATAAATTAAAAAGTCCTTTTCTAACTACCAAAAAGTTACTTCAAGGGAACACAGAAACATTTTGTTTTGTTTTGTTTTTGCAAAGCAAGGTGAAAAATTCTAATCTTGGCCCTAGGGTATTTCGTCAAGTGCGATCTTAAGTAAAAGATCTCTTTTCTCTTTTCGAAAGTAAGATTGTCCCTGTGTTCACGCTCTGGCCTTTCTAAATGAGATGAAAATAATTTGTATGCAGTTCTCTAGTTTCTCTTAACGTCTTGCATTTCATCAGGATCTAGTCCAGCTCAATGGCACTTTTAAGAGAATTAAATTTGGAAAATAACCTTATAGTGTTGACTCACTCGTAGTGGTGTCCGCATTAAAGGAGAGAGCTGACAACAAGCCACACAGCGTTTCCCTTGTTTCCTTGACCACACTGACTCGTAGCCTTGCCAGAAGAATATTTTCTCTGAGTTACTGATGAGAGAAAAATTCACATAAATTCTTTAAGTCCATCCATCCTGTTCTTTATGACTTATGAAGGCCTTGCTCAAATCTCACCTAGATTGGCATGAGGAAACATTTTCCCTAAATGTAAAAGATAAAGATAAAATAAATATATACTGGTTAAAAACAGAGTGGGGGAAATAAATTAACCTAACGCAGGAGCTACTTGCTTAAGTAGGAGTCAAAAATGTGGAGTCACACTCAACCATTCAGTAACAGCTAATTGCTGAAGCAATTAATCTTTATATGGAGAATGGCTCTGTGCCACAATCAGTCATGTCAGGAAGACCCACATGGACTGTGGCCTATGGAGGAGGGCCCATCAAAACTTGACATTCGTGATTGCTCTCTAATGTAGGAGGAAGCCAGGAGGAACTGGGGGGTATGCTGTCAGGAAGAGATGAATCAGGATTTTAAAGTAAAATAAACATGCATTCAGTACCTTGAATTTTTGAACTCTCCTACATGTGGAAGTTACTTGTTTTGTCAGTTTATCAGAGCAAGTATCAGAGCAAGCACAGTTATGGACAAGACTTAATGAAAGCAACTCAGACAGGATGGGTCACAAATTTCCTGCAAATCCCCGTACCATTTCATGGGATTTTACCTGTCCTATTTTCTGCCGTAGACTGAAAACAAACAAAAAACAAAACAAAAAACAGAAACAGTTTTGTGCAAGATCATACTCTGCGTGTGCCTATACACCTGTTTTCCCGAAGTAGGGCACCCTTTGCCTGTGACTTCCTCATATTGAATTAATGAAATCAAAAGGTATATTTTTTGAGAACTTATAGGCAAAAGCTCCCTCACTGCTGCACAGTTTGGGCTGAAGTAAATTTTGTTTTTCCTGTACCTGATCATCTCATCTCTCTTGAGCACTTGCTCCATTTTTCAACTACTCACAAAATGTTGTACAGATTTTAGTTCCTGTGAGTAGACTGGTGGTTGAGTATCTTGCAATAGGGCTCTACCTGTTCTTTAATTTCACCAAGGTACTTGGCCATCTGTGAAGCTATCAGCATTTAAAAAATTATTTAAACTATCTGCCTCCCTTTCTTCTTCAAGGATAACTGTTTTCATTCAGTCTCAATTGCTCAACATGTATAATTCAGTGCACATTTATTGAGTAACATCTATATGACAGATTGACGGAAAAGGGAAGAGGCATCTGTGTTACTGGGGTTACTGGGGTCTCTATACTTCCCTATCCTGGCATGAACCACATTTCATCACTATTGCGTGTTTACTTGATTGACAATCTTCTCTCATTTACAGTAACCTCAGTGAGTGCAGGTCAGTTTGTTTACCTCATCATTGCGTTCCCTGAGCCTGACATATTACCTGGTACATGTCGGGCCCTTCATAAATTCTGTGGAGCGTCTAGAGGAAGGGAGAGCGTATGGAAGGAAAGAGGTTGGCACACTCACCTGCTTAAAATATCTCCTTATACATTTTTCCTTTTGAGAAGATGTAAATACTCCGTGGAAAGATTATAGCTGCTGGTCAATTTAGTAAGATTTGAATATTGAATATCAATAACTATCCTCTCTTGGCCTTTTTGAAATTTCCACCCACTAGTTAGTTTCCTCAATAATTCTCTAGGAAAGGCAGAGCTCTTAAGTGACTGCTTCTCAATGTTAAAATTTGGGGTCAATTACTTTAATTCAAAATTTGCGTAAAATAAAGTTTTTCTTGATTTGTGGGCTAGCGCATAAAATGTAAGAGGCAGAAAGAAAAGGAGAGAGAAGAAATCATGATAGTCTCCTTTTCACTCCCTTCTCCTTTTCTCCATATGGTAGGCACTTTCCTACCATAAGGACTACTAAAGCTCACTTCTCCACAAAAGCTGGTGGCTCATGCATGGGTAGATTTTGACTTAGAACAAAAAGATTTCATAAACTGACCTCTTCAGAATCCCAGCTGTGGTCATCATCAGGTCATTAGTAAACAAATTGACTCAATTTGGTGGACCCATAAGACACCTACTCTCTGAGTGCATCCTGCAAGCCGGGTACCGGTAACAAAAGGATTGCTGATTCCCTTTCTCAAGCATCTCAAATATTCTTCTGGATTTTGAAGCAAAATTAGAGCTATATGATGTTTCTGTTTTTTTCCTTTTGCTCTTTAAAGAAATCACTAATAGACTTTAATGGCAGAAGCAATCAGGTTTTTAAAAAAGTTCTTTCCCAAATATATGAAACAATAGAAAATACCATAAAATTTCAGAATGGCCAGTATCTTTATATGGAGAATAAGGTTGGAATTACCAGTTGTTATCAGTCATGAAAATTATTTCTTTAATAGTCCTTAGAAGAACTCAATCATGCAATTCTTCTTCTCGGGAGAATATCAGACTTATGATATTTTAGACTACATAGTCCAATGATTTCATTTAAAGCTCAGGGTATCTGATGCTGAAGGAGATCTGTGTCCTTCCCCATGGCACCTAGAACATAAACGACCGAAGACCTGTATCTCTTGATTTCCACTTAGTATTTAAAGAGGCTAGGATGCCATTAGGAAACCGTGAGGCAGGCCATGAATTGTAAAGGTCCACAAACTAAGTGCAGATGTTTCCACTATTCTTGGGGCTGTGAAACCTGGCACACACAGTAGTGATATTCACGAATGGAAATGATTCCTATTTGAAGGGACTAAGCCACTGCTTCCTCCAAGTCAAGTGATGGTACAGCTGGGTAGTGCTAGGGAGTAACAGCCCAATTTACATGTTTGTTCTCAGCTGTATGAAAGAAGAGTTCACAGATAATTTGCTTATTTAACACTTTGCTCCTATGTGGTCTTGAAAAGCAAAAACACATAAACAGCAAAAGTTATGATCCAGTGGCTTCATTTTGAATGAATATATACAGCTGTTATACATAAGGGAAACATTAATTTTCTTTTTATTTATTAATTTGATTTGAAAACCCCACAGTTTTGTTGATTCTTTCCCTATTTTAAGTTTGAATTTTGCAATGCTCCATCTTTTAATTTGGATATTCCTGAAAATAGAGTTTATTTCGGCTCCGTATCACTGCATATTAGAACGCAGATTAACCATGCTCCCTCTGTGGATTTAGCAGAAATTCAGTCATTCAATCTGTAATCTGGTTTTAGTGATCTCTAGTGCCAGGAAAGTTTAATTGTTGTGCTTTATTTTAGTTTAGAGTTGCTGAACTCTGAACAGATTGTCTTTTTAAACACACACGTCAATGATATCACTTATAAATCAAAGAAATATACCTGTCTCATTTTTCTATTATATATATATGTGTGTATATATATAATGCATATGTGTGTATGTAAGTATAGAAAGAAATCCTAATTTTTGCTCTGAAACCAAGCATAATATTTTTGTGGAGTACATCTTGTCATTTGGCCAAATTCAACTGACAAAAAATACAAAATGTGTATTTCATTTCAGGAGGAGTCCACCTTTTTTTCTATTCAGAAAATTGTTTTAGGAAGAGTTATCCAAACTTTTTCCATCATAGTTTAGATATTTATGTTGTATAGAAAACCTTTTGAGAAAAGGAAGTTATTGCTATACAGCTCATATATTCTGTTATCAAAATAAAAATAGAAAGATCAAGCTCACAGGTACTTAAAATGTTTTAATTCCTGGATTTATGAAAAGTAAGATGATATATATTGAATTACGTATTTATATAAATAAATTGAAATGACATTTGGTTCACATACATAAAATTTCTTTTAACCTATCAAAGTTTAAGCTCACTTATATTTACACAAGTATCTATTACATGGTTATCATATCATTTCATAATTTTTAAGATAAACTAAGTTTTCTTTTACATAAATAATTATCCATAGATTTGCACCCAGATACAGTCTGAGTTCCAAGTATTCTTGATGAGTGAAAAACATCTACATTTAACATAAGGTGCTTTCATTTCTTCATATTTGACCCTCTCTCCAGTTAAACTGCCCTCTATAAGAAGCATTTGCCATGGGTTTTCACTGAGAACAAAATATCATCTTAGTATTTGGCCAAACAGTGAATAATCAATAATATTGTGCAAGCATGCCACATGAATAATGGATAAACCTAAAAGCTTAGAGATGCAGGCTTCTGCCAGTGGGATTTAGAAGGAATTATTTGATGTGCATCCCACCATTAAATAGGAAAATATTGACATTTCACCACATTAGTAGGAACATCATCATCATCATCTCACCGATCTTTCTTTCCCATATAAACAATGCACAGTATCCTCTCATCCTAGGTGAACAGCCATCCTTCAAGCACTACCTCTTTGTACGTAGGTCGGTTTTGTTGCTTTATGCTCATGTCCAACATCGGTGAGCATTCCACTCATCATCATTTTCATCATTATTATTATTTTGGTAGCGTTTGCTCACTCCTCTCTGAAGGCAACGTGATATTGTAGAAGGAGCTGAGAAACAAGAGGTTTGAATCCCACTCCATTTCAGTGATGTGACATTGTGGGTGAGTTAGAATAAAAAGGTCTGAGTTCACCTTATAGGTGAATAGTACTGCCATCTTAAGCATCTTACTTAACTATTTAAACCTCAGAACTCTTCCTTGACTATTTGTATTTATGTCCATGGCATGCGGTTTTGAAGTTAGCTTTCTTTAAAGTATCATCTGGCAGGGTGTATCCAGTATATTTCTGCCTAGCTTACAAAGCCTATCACTCCTAAGCAAGAAAGCGTGTAGTACTATCAAAAAAAAACAGGAGTTAAAGAAAATGCAAGGCCTAGAAAAAACAGGGTATGCTCTCAGCTCCAATGGGCAATTTTCAAGGGCCATTTAGTAATATCGGTAACTGCCTGGAGCATGGTTTCCCATTCATTTCCTGAAGAATTGCTAAGCCGAGGTCTCATTTTACTGCTTATTCATGTGTGCTCATAAGTAGCCCAAAGTGATGCTGATGTTACATACATGCAGCTGGTCGGCAGTGGATAGCTACAGACTTTCTTGCCTGAGAGGGCTGACTTTCAAAAGAGGTTCAGCTAATAGTAAAGATGTCAGAGGGAAGGAAGCCAGAGAAGTGCTCGGGCAGTGACTCCAGAGGCATATTTCTATGAATGCATTCCTTGAGACAGGGATCTGACTGGATTTTATAGGATGAGGAGCTGGATTTTATCAGTTACTCGAAGGAGACCAAATTAAGGTTACTTATAATAATCAACCTTACAAAGCAAGATGTATAAACCAGATGCCAATTTATTATTATTGTTAAAAAAAAGAAATGACAGGCCCAAAATGACTTGTGCTAAGCTCTACATCAGTAAACTAAGACCTATATACCTAACATAGTTAACAATTGTAACCATTAACTAGTCAGTCTTCAGTTACCTGCTCAGCATTAGTAAGGTAATCTGCCTGATATATCCTGACCTTCCCCCAAAGAAAGGTGACCTTGCCCGAAACAATTAACTCTGTTAGAATAACTTCCTTGCCCCACCTCCTTTTGCTTATAAAAGTCTTCTATTTTGTATGGCTCCTTCGAGCTCTTTTCGATTTGCTACATGGGATGCTGTCTGATTATGAAACGTTGAATACAGGCAGTTAGATCTTCAAATGTTCTCAGTGGAATCTTGTGTCTTAACAATTTACAGATGAGCTATAGTGGTTCCCTATTTGTTATTCAAGGTATTTCCTTCCTCATATCTAGATATTTGAGAAAACAAGTTGTTAATTCATTTTCCCATTTATTCAACACATATTCAGTGAGTGTTTGTGGGGTACCATGCTAGGTATAAATTGTAATAGTTAACAAGGTAGATGAAATCCCTGCCTTCCTAGAACATTCAGTTCTTTCATAACTATAGGTAAGTAAAAATATTATGCCAATAAAATGTGATACTCTGATACGTATAAATGTAAGGTTTATGCCAAACTATTCATGATTACTAAAAAGATGTATACCTAGATATATCCTAGAGAAATTTCTGAATTATAAAGATTAAAACTAATAGCAATGATAATAATAAAGCATTCTAATAGGTGATCTTTTCTAAATGCTTGCTACTAACCACTTTAAACACATCAGACACTGAACTTTACAACTTCCCAATGTTAGGTACTGTTATCATTCCCATTTCATTGATGAGAAAATTAAGGGTTCGAGAGATTAAGTTCCCTTGGGTCCCACAACTTCTAAGTGACTTTTTATTTCATTGGGCACTAAATAATATCTCGGTGATTCCACACCTCGTAACTTATTGATGTACATGCTACCTCCCCTCACAAAAAGGAAAAACATGGAGAGAAAAGGAGGGAGGTCTCAGTCACAGAAGAGATAGCCAGACCAGCATCACATATCCTATCTGTAATATTAAATGCTAGCAGGTAATGGATCAATGTTGGAAGAGTTTTTAGCACCATTTCTTTTAATGCAGGTTATTTCTACCAAAATGTTTTTTTCAGTTGATATTTATTCTCAATGATTTTAATTCACGAGGCTAATCCTTTAATGAACTCATTTGTGGGATCTTTTGTGGGCTCTTCGTGCTCATTTGTGGGGTCTTTCTACAGAACTATATAAGCTGACCCCAGGAAAAGAGGAAGAATTTTTAATGTGCAAATCAAAGGAGAAGTAAGTCTCGAGAGTGTTTCCTTTGAAGCTGAGACCAATGGATAGTTAGGCAATTTGTAGGACTTGATGATAAGATCAGGTTGATAGATAATGGCCTTGAACGCTGGCTAATGAGAACACATAGTTAGTTGATCCTTGCCTATGACTTAATCAATGTCTTTTAGTTTTTCCATTAAGGTAGGATGATTTTGAATATACAAAACCAGAGTAAAGGGGAGTGAAGCTAATTGCAAAGATTCTATCCTTTGATCTGACTAACAATGACTTCTATAAACATCTACCAATTTTTCCATGTAAAATTGTGCAAAGAAATGACAATCACATTTCTATCTCTTCCCCATATGTCCTATTTTCTCTTATGCCATACAATATATCAACATGTGTGTATTTGCATAAATAATGTATAATTATGCCAGTATGTATTGATAAAAATTTACGGTTTACAGAGAATTTTCCTAACTTATCATTCATTTTGTTATTCAATTAAATCTAACTCAACACGTAATGAAAGCCTACAGTGTGGAATTCTAGGAGAACAGGGTAATAGTGGAAGCACACTTTTGTATCTTTTCAAATCCCCATATTAAATGGTAGTGTGACTAGATAGCAAAAGCAAAAATCTATGGATAGCATTTACAATGGAGTACAAACAAGTGTGGATAAGATACCAGTAGCCACAAGATATGTATGGTATGAGCAGCAAGAAGTAGAGAGAACCAATGGGAAGACTAAGGAGCTATAATAGGAGAACCCCCCAGAGAGGAGGCAGAGGGACTACCTGGAAGGGACAGTGGATCAATTTGAGAATAGCTGCTAAAAAGAGAGATGGGGTTTTACCCACTCCAACCACAAGTGCTTGCAAGTGGCACACAGTAAGATGATGTGGAGGGACGGGAATGATCTAGATTTAGTGAACACTCAAAATTGAACAGCCAGAGTGCTCTTCTCCAGCAGTGCCCCACACTGAAAAGAAACTTCTGGGAGTGGAATCAACACAGCATTGAACAGAAAGAATGGAGTTAAAAGTAAAAAAAAAAAAGTATAGATGAAAGTCAGGAGATAGAAAAAAAATTTCAAAAAGCAAGCAACCATATATGTACACTGCCCAAAAACAACAGAAGAGGGAGCTCTGTGAAGTTAGGAAATCCTTCTGGACTAAGCTTCCTCCTAAAAGTTTTAAGGAAACTGACATAAAAATGAGCAACAGAAAAGTAATGAGGGCAAAGCCTGTACAAAATTATTATATTAAAAATTAGAATAAGTTGCAGAAGAACATCCTTTCAGAAAATTACGGATGTCGAAAAAGATTAAAGATAGGAAAAGAAGATCTATCCTATAGATGATAGGAATGCCTGAAGAAGTAAACCAAAACAGAGGAAGAAAATAATTAATAAGCATTGTAATTCAAGAAAATGTTGGAAAAGACTTGAAGATACATGTTTAAATAATAGGCTTTGTACCTGAAAATTATGATCTTGTATATCCAAAATCAAAATTTTTAAATAAAATTATGAAGTTTAAAAGTGAATATTTCTTTGGGCATTTGGGGAATAAAAAGCATTTGACCTAAAGGGGAAATTAAATTAGTTATCAAAATTTTTAACAGCAAAAGTTTCTTACCACAAAACTGTAGAGTAACATTTAATGTATTCAGGGAAATAAAGATGTGAGCCAAAGATATTTCATCCAGTAAAACTTATGTTCAAGTATAAAAGTCATAACAGATATTTATCAAGATGTAAGAAATAAGGGAATATTTTCTTACTGAGGTCTTCCTGAGGAATCTGCTGGAGAAAAGCTTCATACAAGCAAAATGCCCATAGAAAGACTGATACTAAGAAGTAGTGGTGAGCATTAAATATATGCTTACCTATATAACTAAAAGAGAGTGAATATATATATTTATGGCTATATATTTTGACAGTGTAGATATAGAACAACCATTAATTTTTTCAAAAATAGGGAGACTAGGGATAACATACACCAAAAATAATAAATCTATTCAAGATTATAATTGGTGCTGATATTATTGACATTCACACTACTGTTTGTATGCTATAGGATAAAACAAATGACAAATTATAGAATACTCTAATTCTATTCCTGTGTCTTTGAAAGCATTCTCATTGTGGAAAAAATTAGTTACATATGTATTGTTATTCTGAGACTACCATGTATGTATTTTGTGTATAGTACTGGATAAAGCAAGTGAAAAATTATGGAATATTCCAGTTCCTTCATATCATGTGCTTCTGGGAATCAAGATTCTCAGTGTAGAAAAAGATACAGATGTAATATAGGAAAAGTTCAGTAAAGCCATATACTTGAATTGGAAATACCAGAATAAACTCATGAGATGACTTATATTTAAAAATTAAATGTGTGCATAAATACATGTATATGTATGGTGTGTGTGTGTCTTTCTCGGTCTGTTTACTACACAGGTCTAGATATAATGACAACCCCTAGTAATGAGTATCCTTTTGCAGTCGTGAAATGCTATTTCCCGCTAAAAGAAACAAATGCTTCCCAGGGAGCAATTGATCCTGGGTCTGGGGCAGAAAATGTAGAAGATAAGTCTGAAACATCCTGCCATATCAGATAGCAAAGAATCTATCCACACTCTAAAGATAATGTCGAAAGGACTCAGGAACTAACTTAAAGTTGGAACAACTTGAGCTTTGATTAAGATACCAATTTCAATGTATTGAAACGTATACAATATGTTGAAATTCATGAGTTCAGGATTTGAAAGCCAATCAGTTAACTTTTCAGGTTGAGAGGTGACCAGCTCATTATCTTGTAAACTAGTAAATAACAAGAAAAAGTGGAACTCTTATTTTCCTCTTCCCATATTTTTATAACTCTGGGTAGCCAAAAAAAGGATTGTTTCTCTTTATAAGTAAAATGTCTGCTTATAAAATCATTTCAGTTAGTAAATTAAAACAGAACGATAGATTGTAAATACCGCTATTTTGCCCTTCCTGTGAATAAATGAATCTGCAATGAGCATCAATGGCTGTTAACCTCGCAGAAGGAGAGAAAACTAGGCATTATCTACTTCCTGATTAAAAAAATGACCCCATCTACAGTCTTGTCAAAGGAATTAGCTTGAGTCTGATCAAACAGGAAATACAGGGGACATAGAGCATGTTAAAGAGCTTATAATATTTTTAAAACATCTAGACTGTGGGAAAATCTGCAGGTTAAATGGCCTTTGTTTTTTAACAGAACCTTGTAAGAAAGAGATGAAGGGGAAAACTATGATTAAAAGAAACCTAAAAGACAAATACATTTTTTTAAATGGGCAAGATGAAACTGTAGTGTCTAAGGATATGTACTTGGGTGATAAAAAGCAGAAAGGATATCAAGGAAGTAATTACTAAAGAGAAGGCTGTGACTGGAGTTAGGTATCCAGAAGGGGCTACTGGAGAGACTGACCTTCGTGTATTTATATAACAAAATAAACTGTGAATTATCAATGGTTAATATTATCTTCTCCTTAAAGGTGGAGACACTGTGATATTTTGGCAGTTACAAACCAGGTGAAATTTGGAATTAGCATTTAGCCCTTTACTTTCTAGAAACAAACCAATCTACCTACCTCCCTTCCTTCCGTCGTTGTTTCCTTCCTCTCTCTCTCCCTCCCTCCCTCCCTCCATCCCTTGTTTCTTCCTTACTTTCTCATTTTGGTGGCTTCTTTGTCTTTACAAATGTATCCCCATGACCCTAAAATCGTGGTAGCTTCCTGTATTGGGGTATGGTTAAAAATGGGACAATTAAAACATGAATACTGGAAATTCCCCGATGATCCAGTGGTTAGGGCTCCATACTTTCACTGCAGGGGACATGGGTTCGATCCCTGGTCAGGAAACTAAGATCCCACATATCACACGGCACAGCCAAAAAAAAAAAAATTACATTTCAAAAGAACCCACAAATACATATGAAAGGTTATTCAAAAATTATTTATGCTTTTGTCTACTGCAGTTTAGGAAAGTTAACTTTGGTTTTCTAAGTTCTCATGTTAGACTTTAGAAATCAGGAATGACATTAACTGATATGTTGGGGAAATAGAATTTAAAAAATTTCCCAACTCAGAAATTCTCTGCACAAAGGTAGAGAGTAGAGAAGGAAAACAGTTTTATTACTGAATAAGCCTTAAACCAGAATATGATGCACATCACAGGCAATCCTCCAAGAGATGGCAAAGACAAAGAAATCTCTTCCTTTTAGACAGCCAAGCAGAGAGTACATCACATGCATGTTTTCAAGTTAAACAGCAACTAGTCCTCAAGTAAGAGGACTTGACAGCACAATGTGTCATCCTGACTTTACCTGGTAATTGGATTGACCATCTGTGTTAGCTTAATTGGATTTATCCAGAGGGAGGAACATGTCTCATACCTTTATGACAGGAGATAATTTGACTACTTAAAGCAAGGCACCAGCCAAAGGTAGGCTCCTACCCTCCTCCAGAAATGGGGAGAAAGGGGTACTGTCTCCCTTGATATTTACATCTCAAACAAATGGCTCTCTGATCTTTGAGGAAAACATTCCTGGATTATAAAGTTGCCAAGAGGCCTATCTAGTTTTCAGAACAATTTATTTACAATTAAAGTACTTAGAACATTTTCTAAAGTAAATGCTGAAAGCCCAAAAGGGGAGAGAAATCTCTTCCAGTATTTTCAACAGAAAGAAGCCTCTTATTTTTAATTTGTATATGCCCTTACTCATATAAGAGTATGACTGTAAGAGGTTAATTTTTTAAGGGTATCACAAAAAGAGGTCATTTTTCTTATTTTCCTTTGACCAGAGTAAGCCCCATCATAATATCTTCTTCAAACCATCAGAATGGAATTTATATAATTCTGAAGAGATGGTTATTTTCTTACATATCTTTACTATGTGCGTGTGTGTATTTCTCCTGCATGAGCCTGCCCTTTACCCCTTTTTAAATTTTAAACTCCTCAAGGGCAAGGATCCTGTGGACTTTTCCCTCTGTATCTCTCCAGGGTACCTAGTGTAGCCTTTTCATGCCCAGTGGGCACTCAATAGCCGTTATTCAGCCACCTGGTGAAATGGTTCTTATCTGTGTTGGGTGCTGGGCTGCTGCTATGAATGGAGACACTCTTGCTTGAGAATTGTCTAAAACCTATTTCCCCTGTCATTTTCTTTTTCCTCTGTTAAAACCAAATACATCCTAGGACTCATTTATCTTTTTTTCAAAGAATGTTTCTGCATGAAGTTTTGCTACATTAATAGAAAGCTTAATAAGGTTTTTAGGGGAAAGACAAATCACCTCAAGTTTTTTGATGCGAAGTCTCTTAATTGAAAATCTTGTGCCTCTGTCTCAGACTGAGGAAAGATACCTGTCAATAAGCCTCAGTAACCGCTGATGGCTGGGATGGCTTGGTTAGACCAAACATTTTCAATAATTTGTTGAACATATTCAGGACAGAGTAGCTGTGTGGAAGGCTTCACTTGACTCATCCATAGGAGGAGTATTTTATTACCTTCTAAGGTGCTTATTTTAAATAATTATTATCCAAATGTTTGCTTTGCTAAAAGAAATAGTCTATTTTGATCTAACATGCTCAGTATCGGTATCATAAATTGGATTCTCTCTTTCAGAAACAAAAATATTTCCATTGGGAATTTATTACTAAGAACACTTATACCATTGTTATTAGAATTATCTATACAGTAAGCTCCTTAGGGCAGCTTGTACCGCCTTATTCATTTGTATAGCCTAGCACCAGACAAACTTTAAAGAAATGTCTTGAGTTTATCAGTGTAAGGTGGATGATGATGTTTATTAGATGGAATCGCAGTTCTTAAAGTGGAGTCTGATTCCATGTTTTCACCCCTCCAATTTTTCTTCAGTGTCTTTGGATAATTCAGATTATTAGAAGAAGCAACATTGTTCTCTACTGTGAAACCCAGGCAGGGCCACCAGAAAACAACCAGGACTCTTAGCTCAATGGCACTCGAGCCTCATGGCTATGGGCTCTTCTCCTTTGCTCACCTTGCTGAGCTGTCCTCTAAGCCACAGATGTTTTATAGACAATATTCCCTTCAGTGATCTACCCAGGAGCCCTGCTTGTCCTCCACCTCCTGCTCGTCCCTGCTTTCTGTAAAGTTACAGAGGACAGCTTTTACTATATTCAGGATGTCTCCTCTACAGTTTCCATCTTCCTTGATACAGTATCCAAGGAGCAGCTGGGAGCAGAAAGATTCAAATAAGCAGTCAATCACAATAATACTCATAGAGTTTCTCCCCTGGTATCTGACATTTTGTTGACATGCTATCAGAGCACTTTACACTTGACTGGTAAGCCATGAAAACAATTACTGGGTCACTAACAGGAACTGAAAGAAAAAAAAAGAGCCCTTCTAAAACAACACCCTAAAAATTGCTAAAGCCATAGCATTCTGAAATAAATGTAGGATTGTTCGATGGTACTCATGGAAATTATACAATGCTCTGTAAAGGCAGCAACTATGAAGTAAAGAGTAAAATATTTCTTAGATTTGGAGGCAGTCTTGATTTTGGGTGGATAGTAACATCCAAAAATCATTTCAGATTTCCTTGAAGCTCACTGTATTGTCAGTAAACAGATCCAGTAAGGAAACATTATTGCATAAATAAAAGTTAATGAAACCATCTACCTTGGTGATCAGACTTTCTGGGTGGCACATAAATATAGCATTAAATTATAGGAAAATAGGGGTTTAGGAAAAGGGTGATTTGCCGTTTTAAGATGCACTTTGTAATTTCCTGAAACCATTCAGATGGTGAGGAGTGAATAGCAGAGAAGAAATGCAGGGAACCAGGATATTAATAAGAGAATATGCATTGTTGGGGACTTGCCTGGTGGTCCAGTGGTTAGGGCGCTACACTTCCACTGCAGGGGTTGTGTGTTGGATCCCTGGTCAGGGAACTAAGATCCCACATGCCTAGTGGCATGGCCAAAAAATAAAAGAATTTTAAAAATAATAATAAAGAAAAACAGCAAATTTTTTTTTTTTTTTAAGAATATGCATTGCTTAAAAGATTTCCCATAATGTTGCTCAAAAGGTGAGTGACAGTTTTAGACCAAGGTGTGTAAGGGCAAATCCCGCAGCCCCATGTTGTATTGGTTACATAATGGGCTTTATGAGGGAAATTTACAAACCAGAGCCAGTAAGTAAAGACACATGTATCCACATCCTCTCATCCCTTGGGGTAGAATCTTGGGAAGCTAGCTGCTTGCCTGAGCAAACCAGAATGCTTCCAGAATTATTTATCTAGATAAGACCATCAAAATCAACTAATTGGAGAGCAGCCTCATGTAGAACAGAGGATCTCAATTAACAATATTTAAAGAAAAACTATATACAGAGCTTTATATTCCTTCATTTAGGTTTTGAAAGACTGCATTTTACAGATGGGAAGACAGATGTTTTGGAGAAATTAAGTGGCATAACCACAGTTTGAATACAAAACTGATGTGCTCTATGTTGTACAATCCTGGTTCCCAAACTAGTGAGCTTTCTGATACAGAAGTCTCCTTCCATATCTGTGAACTGTAGGAGTTCAAAGAGATGGAGCTCTGAGAAGAATTTATGGGTAGTTGTAAAAATGGAATTAATTTTAAAAAGAGCTCTGAGAAGGATCGAGGTCATGCTGTCAGAATGGAGATCTGAGCCATACGTACTATGCTAAGTTAGTTTTAAATTAGGGGAAAAATGGAACTATAATTTAAGTGTATATGTCTGTGTTGGCTTAAAGCTTTCTTAAAATGTTCACAGGGACATGCTCAACACTCATGGGATTTATAGAGATTTTAAATATACTGGTTAAAGCTAAATGAAGTCACCTCAGGCATCGTTATCATCATCATTGGACTTATACTCTATTAATAATCATTATCATAACTACAGTTGTTAAATCACTTTATGGTTTGTACATGTCTTATTTCATCTCTGGGATAGTTACACTTATCTGTTTAAGGGATGAGAAAACTAAAATTTAGAGCATTTAGGTGATTTGTCCAATATATTGAGAGCTGGAATTTAAACCAAGAGAATTTGTCTCCATGTGGGTAGCTCATTTTCAGAAATCAGAAACAACCTTGGCAATGTTATTTCATACATCCTAGGACATGTCTAAAATGTTTGGCAGGGCTTCCTAGGTGGCGCAGTGGTTAAGAATCTGCCTGCCAATGCAGAGGACATGGGTTCAATCCCTGCTCCAGGAAGATCCCACATGCCTTGGAGCAGCTAAGCCCGTGTGCCACAACTATTGAGCCTGCGCTTTAGAGCCCATGAGCCACAACTATTGAGCCCATGTGCCACAACTACTGAAGCCCACACAGCTAGAGCCCGTGCTCCACAACAAGAGAAGCCACAGCAATGAGGAGCCCACGCACCACAATGAAGAGTAGCCCCCGCTCACAGCAACTAGAGAAAGCCCGCATGCAGCAACAAAGACCCAACACAGCCAATAAATAAATAAATTTTAAAAAATGACCAAAAAAATGGACTTAAAAAAAAATAAAATGTTTGGCAAAGCAGTTTTTTTATATTCCAGTTATATGATGGGTAAAGTGATTTCAGGGTCAATCATGTGTCCAAATGAGTTATGTCCTTGAAAATTTATGCTTATTATACACAATATTATAATTATTGTCATTATGGTTCTTACTACCATTCTTATTAAGAATATATCAGAATTAAATTTGCCTTTTATACTCCTGATAATCAAGACATTTCAAAGCCATTTTTAAAGTACTGACTTAGAAGATGATTGTCAAGGTCCATGAGGTTACTATTATCTCCATCAGTGTAAATGATCAGAAATAGCTGTGAGCAATAGACCTTTATTGCAGACATATTGGAGAGACATGAAGGAATATTAAGATGATGTCCTTCTCCATTTTCCTCAGTTGAAAAGGATTTGTAGATTTTAAACTCTTTCTAAGCAGCTGATAATACAAAGGGAGAGATTTTAGTTTAGCATCACCCAGAGACCATGGTGACATCTTCAGTGAAATAGCACCGTTTCTGCCTTCATGTAAAACACCCCTCTCTCAGGCTTGGCAGAGAACTAGAAAACATTCATGGATTCAGACTTTGCAGAGAAGGATCAGTAACCTGTACTGACATCATGATTGTAAGATCCACTCATTGTTATAACTTTGTATAAAAGGTCATTTATAAACCCTTTGTCATATTTTGTTTCTTTTAATCCATACATTAATCCTGAAAGTAAAATGTTCTCCCATGTATTATTTAGAAGGAGCAACTAAGACCCAGAGATATTAAGTGATTTGCTTAAGGCCACAGACCCAGTAAATGAAAAAGCTTGGGATCAATTTGTGTCTTCTGATTCTACAGGCTTTGTTCTTTGTACTATTCTATTCTGTTTCATAATTAATAATTTATTTGTACTTAAAAAAACTGTAACATTTAAAATCTCAGCATAAAGTTTAACATTCTGTAATTTATTATACTGAAGAGCATAAAAGTCAGTTTGGTATGACTATATGATTTGCCTTAAATATTTTACAGTATTTTGTTGTTAAAATTCTAGGGATAGTTTTTTTTTTTTTTAAATAGTTTTTAAAAAATCTATTTATTTTTGGCTCCGTTGGGTCTTCATTGCTGTGTGCGTGTGAGGGCTTTCTCTAGTTGTGGTGAGTGGGGGCTACTCTTCATTGTGGTGCAGGCTTCTCATTGGGGAAGAGGGGCTTCTCTTGTTGCAGAGCACGGGCTCTAGGTGTGTGGGCTTCAGTAGTTGTAGCATGCAGGCTCAGTAGTTGTGGCTAGTTGCAGCATGCAGGCTCAGTAGTTGTGGCTCATGGGCTGCAGAGCGCAGACTCAGTAGTTGTGGACTTAGCACATGGACTTAGTTGCTCCACGGCATGTGGGATCTTCCCAGCCCAGGGATTGAACCCATGTCCCCTGCATTGGCAGGCAGATTCTTAACCACTGCATCACCAGGGAAGTCCCTAGGGATAGTTCTAATGACATTTCTCCACTCTTCTTAAAGACTCAGATTTAATTTTTTATACTTGCCACTAATATGAATTTAATGTTACAGACTATCAAAACAATTATCTTTGTACTGAAACAACTGCCTGTTAAAAATAAATAGATGACAGGCTTAGAACACTAATCTCTGTGTTTTGTAATGATGTTCTCAAACTTCGCAAATGATATAATCACCTGGGGTGGTCATTAAACATAGATCTTCCCTAAGAACCTGTCCTGTGGATTTGGATTTGAATGGGGCTCCAGAATCTATGTTTCTACCAAGTACCTTCAGGGGTTCTTCCCATCATGAAATTTGGGGAGACATTATGCCATATCAACTTTGAAATGATTTCTAGTCACAGAAAAGCTACAATTTTAGCATCAGACATATCTGTATTCCAGCCCAAGCTCTAACACTTACCACATGAGAGACTTTTGGCAAGATGTTTATATAGACGAACAATTTCTTCATTTATAAAATATGAGTAATAACACCCTCTTGGAAGAATGGAGAATTAAATGAAAGAAGCACCTAGTATAATGTTCAGTAAAGTAATATACAGCAGATACTCAATACTTTTTTTTTTCCTTCCTCATAGTGTAATAGAATAGTAGGGAAATACTCTGAAAAGAAATATAGGCACCTAGCTTCAGTAAAGAACATTTTACTAAAATAAAGTGTGCACATGCACACATGTGTGTATTGTATGTTCGTCTTTAATAAAAGTTAAAGTGGGATTGCTTCCATATCCTGGCTATTTTAAATAGTGATGCAGTGAACATTTGGGTGCATGTATCTTTTTGAATTATGGTTTTTTCTGGGTATATGCCCAGTAGTGGGATTGCTGGATCATATGGTAATTATATTTTTAGTTTTTCAAGGAACCTCCATACTATTCTCCATAGAGGCTGTATCAATTTACATTCCCACCAATGGTGCAAGAGAGTTCCCTTTTCTCCACACCCTCTCCAGCATTTATTGTTTGTAGATTTTCTGATGATGTCCTTTCTAATCAGTGTGAGGTGATTGATACCTCATTGTATTACTCAGTCATAAAAAGGAACAAAATTGGGTCATTTGTAGAGATATGGATGGACCTGGAGACTGTCATACAGAGTGAAGTAAGAGAAAAACAAATATTGTATTTTAACGCATATTTGTGGAATCTAGAAAAATGGTACAGGTGAACCAGTTTGCAAGACAGAAATAGAGACACTGATGTAGAGAACAAATGTATGGATACCAAGGGGAGAAAGGGGGGGTGGGTGGGATGAATTGGGAGATTGTGATTAACACATATACACTAATATGTATAAAATAGATAAATGAGAACCTGCTGTATACCAAAGGGAACTCCACTTAGTGTACAGTAGAAACTAACACAACATTGTAAAACAACTATACCCCAATAAAAACAGAAGAAAAATCTAAAGTGGGAAAGATCAAAATTTGTACAAAATTTATTTGCGCAAAGACATTGAGTGTAAAAATGCTTTACTCTTGAATTTTACTCTCAAATAGTACTAATTTCTCTTGTACGGAATGTTTATTAAGTATTAGGTTTTTTACACTCATTATCTTTTTATCTCAGATGACACCCCAAGGAAGTATTCTTTTCCTTACTTGCCTGTGAATATGCCAGGGCACAGAGAAGGGCAAAGTTAATTGCCTAGTTTACTTACTAGTGACACAGCCAGGATTTGGACCTTGCTTTCTTTGATTTAAAAGCAAATGCTCCTAACCTGTTAAGATGTTCTCTTTCCAGTGTCCAATCCCCTTTCCATTCCTGACCCTAAATTCACTTTCTTATTTAGGGTTAATTAAATACAAAGAGCAATACAGATATCGAAAGCTTCCCCCATGGCCCCTCAGTCCTCGGGTATGTTTTAGCATATTCTTGGAGTTGTAAGCAGCTCAGGCTTAATTGCCATGTTCGATATTAACTGCTCTGATTTAGGGCATGATCTTTCTTTGAAGACCGGCTCTGAAGAGAGTAGCTCATTTGCCTCCTTGATTATGCCCTTACATTTTGCAACCTTGTCTTATCACTGTCCTTTTCTCAGTGAGGAGGTAAGAGCTGAATGAATGGAATTTCTTTCTCTGAGGATTAAATAAAAAGATACTGTCCTATTTTTTTTAAACAATTCTTTATTTTATTTTTGGCTGTGCTGGGTCTTTGTTGCTGCACACCAGCTTTCTCTAGTTGTGGTGAGCAGGGCCTACTCTTCATTGCAGTACGTGGGCTACTCTGTGCAGTGGTTTCTCTTGTTGCGGTGCACAGGCTTCAGTAGTTGCAGCATGCAGGCTCAGTAGCTGTGGCTCTCAGGCTCTAGAGCACAGGCTCAGTAGTTGTGGTGCACGGGCTTAATTGTTCCGTGGCATGTGTGATCTTCCCGGCCCAGGGATTGAACTGGTGTCCCTTGCATTGACAGGCAGATTCTTAACCACTCTGCCACCAGGGAAGTCCCGATACTGTCCTATTTTAAGTCAAAAGAGGATTTTAGAGAAGCCCTGAGGTGCTAAGCGCCACTGTAGCTCCAGATCAAGGGCACCTTGCTCCCCAGAGTTACTTCTCCATGGGTTACTCTTACAGTGCAAGTGTAGGCATGTAAGGACTTCCTCAGATCCCTCCCAAATTGTTCATTTGGGGTTTTGTGTGAGTCATCTTCTTTTGAGCCACAGGACAAGAAAGCTTTCCAGCTGATTATACTGTGAAACATCAGGAGTCTCCAAATCAGAGCCTCTCTTTCCCACTGATGTGCTGTGTGACCTGGAAGTGTTAATGATGTGTGCCATTCACTGGGTACCTACTGCATGTCAGAAACAGTGACCTTTCCCAGGGAGAATTATCATCTCTGTTTTATACGTAAGTGAAATGAGGCCAATAAAGGTTAAATGACTTGCCCCAACAGAGAGGCAGACAATGGGAGAGGCAGACAATGGGAGAGGCAGAATGCAAAATTAGGCTATCATACTCCCAAATCATCACTCTCCTCATGATAAAGTCCAAACAGTCCCTGGTGCCTCACATATAAATGAGAAGGGATGGGAACCTGTGCAGAGTTAGGGACCAGACTTCCTCTCGGCCTCATGAATCGGTCAACTAGATAATTATGGAAAAGTGACTGTCAAATTGCTTACTCCTGAATATAGTCTAGGGGTTTTGAAAAACAACCCGGATATTCGATGCAGAGTATTTCACAGAGAAGTTTTTTTACTAAATTTCTTCCATGGGAAACACATGCCCATGACTTTTGAATGTGCAGAAGGCAGCACAAGTAGTGTGCCTGTGTGTGTGGCATGGGCGATGCTGGGGAGCTTCGGATGTCATGCTGGCAGCACACCCTTTGTCATCTACCTCCAGGTTGCTGAATGAATTACTACAGACTTACCTCCTTCTGGCTATTCCACTTGATCAGAAATTAATTGTGCGTGGTCTCTGGGAGAAGAGTCACAGCTGGTTTTGGGAAAATTACCAAGAAAAGTTGTAAAGGGCTATTCTACCTGCATTTGTTACTCTAGTCAGTCTCCCCCTTGATGCCACCAAGAGCCCAAGACTTACATAGTATTTCAGGCTGTTCAAACCTGAGTCTCAATATTACTGTTTTTAAATGGATTTAACAATATCTGTCTTATGACTTACTGTGGGATTATATGAAGTATGCCTGGCCAATTTAATAAGTGCTCCAATGTGTGTTATTTAGCCCAGATGAATAAACACAATACTATTTAATGATTTTTTCTCGAATGTAATTTGTAACGTGAGTTTTACGCTATTTAAATGTTTCATCTTGTGGAGGAGAGATAATACATTCCACGGATACTGACAAAGGAAAACAAACTACTGAATCAGAGAAACAAAGGACTTTATTATTCATGGCAAAACCATGACAGAAGTGTTATCATAAGTTTATTGGTTCCCCAAGCCCCAATCTTACAAGGTGATGTGGAGCCAGGTGGAACATACACATACAATGGGATGTTTTCTAGAAGAAAAGAATCCTGAGTTTAGATAATCCACCACTATTTTTTTTTTAATTTTAGTATTACGTAGCCAGTGAGACACCAACATATCTGACTGCAAATCTGTTGTTTTTCTCACTATGAATCATTGATTTTCCAATTTGTAAAGTGACCCAATGGGGAATGTGACCAGGCTGGCAACTGGTGAAGCAGTTCTGAAGATCTTCAGACTGCTACACTCAGCCAGGACATCACAGCCCCCTGCATGCTGTCCCAGCACAATTCTTCCAGGCTTCCAGCCATGACTTTCCCTTCCCACTACAGTTTGGTTTAGAACTGCCGAGAGGGAAATTGAATCTTGGCTTACTCTGCCTGGTTCCATTATCTACAGAAGATGGGACTGTTCTTAGAGAACAGATGAAGAAGGAAAGTATTGCTCTCAGCTCCCACAACTGCCAGTCCCTCTCTTGACAAGACAGGAAAGTCTGAGTTCTACAGATTTCAGAGCCAAAAAGTCAATGCCAGGAAAATGAAAAAAAAAAAAAAAAAAAAATACTTTGAAGTCAGGTAGCCCAAATAGATAACTCCGTTCTCTAATCTTCAGTTTGTCCCTTAATATAAAGAGAGAGTTAAGCTTAATGAGTTCTATGTTTCTTCTAATTTTTGGTTCCCATTAGAACAGCTTCCTGTTTCTCTCAGTTGTTTTTCCTTTCCTTTCTCATCACATAATCCTAGAAATATTTAGTTTGACTGTGTGAGGACAATACTAATTATAGTAATTTATGTGAACCCTTTAGCAATTATGACTAATCACTGTGCAACACAATAATGATTATGCATATCATTAAATATGCATCAGATTAGTTTGGTTGTGCGTTTTATTTGATTACAACACTAGACTCTGTACATATTCATTCTTTAGAGTCTGTTGCTCAATGTGATTTGGTCATATGCTCACAAATTTTAAACTGTTGTGGTACTTCTCATAGGGTCTTTTCTTTCTGTATAATTGATGGCCTTGAACCAATCAGTTACCTCCTCTGAATTGGTTTCTTTATTTTTAAGATAAACATCTCTACTATGACATAGGCTCCTTAAAATGTCTGCCTTGCAGCAGTAATTATCTTTAGGTTCCCTATCACATCTTCATTTTTCCTGCTGTATTTTATTTTTGTATCTTTTGATTAATGGACAGAATTTTATTTAAAAAGACAAACTCAAAAATTAAAACACATCTATGTTTTCAAAAGGAAAATTTAGAAATTAATATTCATTAGGTATTTTTTAATAAATTTTGATTAAACTCTTTGATTAACTGGTTAAAATTTGGTAAAGTAAATCCGGTAAATCATAACTTGACAAACCAAAAGGGGCTCATTCAGACAATTTAACTCATAAATAAAGAAGTGTGGTTTTCTGTGGGCACCTATACAAGTAGGCATGTAAACTGAGGTTTCTAAAATAAAATCCCTAGAATCCCAAACTCCTTACTTTGTATATAGTTCCAATATTGATTTCCGATTCAAAATAAACATTCATAAAATAAACTCATGGGATGGCATATGGGACTATAATACTGGAGATGGTTTTATACATAGAATATAAAGACTCTGGTGTGAGAGGATAAAGGGAACATTTTCCAAAAGGGGAAGATTTCCCTAACAGATATTTGTTGCGATGTCTGTTGCATGTAGGAAACATTGACATTAGAAACTTGACCAGAACAGAAGAGTAGGAAATAAAGGCTTTAGGATGAAGTAAGAGAGGCTATATGATGCAAGGCTTAGAAGTCAAATTGGATTTGTGATCTAAAGGCCATAAATTAGTCATTACACTTAACATTATTTTTCGATTGTGACTTTGAGTACATAAGCTAGAAATAGGCAAAGATGAGACATTTCACAATTATAACAAAAATATGATTTGAGCATGACGACATATCAAAACCCTTGAATTTTTAAAAAATGTAAAGTTACCGTATATCAGATAATTACTTACAGCTTGTTCTCTATCAATCTCTGTTTTGGTTTATTGTTAATCTTCTAGTATTTTACATCTTTATTTTTGGCAGTTTCACTATACTTTGCTAAATGTTTGGAGGAGGCTCTTTTGGAAGAATATAATTAGACATATGTTGTCCTAATGAGTCCATAAAATTACCCAGTTTTCTTCAGCATTCAAAGAACAACAACAACAAACCCTTTAGGAACCTCTTAAGCAAATTTGATACTATTCATAGAAAAGAGAATCTGATTAGTCTGTGAAAATCCCAGGTTATTAGCGCATGCAGGATAGCAGTCTCGTGAACTAATGGAAAACATGTGGGTGTGCTCCCCCCCACCCCCGCCCCAACAGAAGCAGTGTTTTAGTAATGAATCATTTTATAACAATGGTGAGTTGTTTTGATATGTCTTTTTTTCCTCACAGTATCTTATTTAGCAACATGGATTCTTTCTTAATAAGGAGAGGTTGTTGGTTGAAAAATTCTAATTTGCAGAAATGATCTTCATAAAAGGAGTCTCTGTGGATGATCATTTTTATCATTGTAATTATTCATTTGCCATAATATGCACAGTGCATATCAAATGCAGGCTATGATAAGTACACATACAGGTGCCATCTGCAGGGAAACTAGAATTGAACTAAAGAGTGTATCATTTATTAGCATCCTTAAACATGTATATTCTCTGTTTTTCCCTCGGAGTAGCATTGTGTCAAAAATTAGTGGAGAGAGTTCCAGTTGAAAGAGATACTACCCTAGTCCTCAGCAAGAACCCTGGCATCACCATTGAGACAAGCCACGTATTTAATTACTGTTATAATTGCAGAGAATGACTGTTCTTTCCTTCTGTGATATAACTACCTGCCCATGACTATTAAGCATGAGGCATGGATATTTATAACTTCCTAGCTTTCAAAATAAAAGCAGCTATATCACTGGCACAGTGTTTTCTTTCATGTTTACATCTTTTGGTTAAATCCCATATCAAATTTCTTTTCTTATAAAATTTTCTGCAAATGTTTTATTTAGACGCAGAATCAACCTTCATCCAATAAAAAGATAATAATAGATATTATTAGGGGTTACTATATGTCAGAAACTTTGCTGTGTGCTTGACATATAGAAGCTCAATTTAATCCTCATCATAACCCCGAGGTAGAGCATGATTTTCTTCATTTTACAAAGAGGAAAAGCAAGGCACAGAAAAAGGTAAAGAAGTTTCCCAGGTTGCAGAACTAGTAACTGTTTAGATCAAGAGTCAAACACTGGCTAGTGGACTTCAGAGCCCACTTTCATAATGATGTCATTACTGCTACCATTTATCTGTGCTTTATACATGTCAGGCACTGTGCTGAGTACTTTATGTTATTTCACTGATCTTACATTAAAGAAGTGGGGTAGGTAATATCATTGTCCTTATTTTATAGACATAAACGCTAAGGCTCATAGAGGTTCAATAACTGGCCTTGGGTCACATACATAACACTTGAGAAAGCTGAGATTTGAACTGAGGTTTTTTTTCTCCAAAGGCCGAGTTCTTAACAACTATATTATTTCTATCATATGTATGCTTTACTCTTAAAAAAAAATCAACCACTTTAAAAAACATCTTTACCCATTCAATACAAACTCTCAAACACATCTGAAAAACAGTGTTGTCTTCCCTGAATCTAAATGAACTCCAAAGGAACTTGCTTATGAAGCCTTCCAGGGGTAACATTTCTCAAACATTTTAGAGCGTGTCAAATCAAGAGATTATTTGAAACTAAGTAGATTAACAAATAGATTTTACCTTTTAAAGAATGGCTTTACCTAGGGGAGAGCTATAAAATGAAAATGAAAAATCCTAAAATGTATTGCTTATTTCACTTAGCCTGCTTATGAAATAGTAGGAAAATGTATCAATTTAATTTTATAGGTGGATGTAATTGTCAAATTCTTCTTTAAAATAGTTATCAGACACCTAAACTCAGTATGTCCACCTATAATTTACTGTCAGCAAAATCTTAGAGCAAGATGCTACTACAGATCATCAATAATGTTGTCCAAAATGGCGTTCTGGTTTGGTTTCTTTGATAGTTTGTAACTACTTGATCTTATGTTTACAGAGAATTCAAGAGGCAGTTTTGATAACTTTTTTATATTTTAATGCTTAAGGGAACTCTAGAAATTATTTAATCCAAATCCATTGAGGAAACTGAGCTATGAAGTTTAGTCAGTATAATAAACTGTAGAACTACTACTAATGTTTCTGATTCCCTGTTTTTCCGTATTATGTAATACAGTCAGGACTGTATCTGTGTTGATTGCAATTCTTTATTTATTCTCACCATGTCTTCATGGAAATCATCATCATCATTTACTCTGTGGTGTGGTGAGGAGGGGAGAGGATGGGAAAAGCATAGGGTGTAAAGTACTATGTCAGTTGATCAAATACAAAGTACCTGAAAAAAACTGATTTTTTTACTTTTATACTGGAAGCTTTGATAGAAATAAATCTGTGTTTGCCTGAAAACAATCTTTTCTTAAAAGATCTAGAATGCTGTACCATTAAAATATCTGAAATGGGAAGTACCAGCCTGATTTCAGAAACTGTTCTTGAGTACTATAATTAAATACTTTCCAGAAGAAAAAAGTTAGAACTTGAAGACTACGTCTGAAATTCTGTGTTTGATTGGTTAATTTTATGAAAACAATTAAAATGCTGATCACTTAATGCTGTCTATTAAAAAGCAAAAAGAGACATTTCAAATGAAATTCATAGAAGAAAAATTTAAGGATTAGTATAGAAAAAAATTTAGAATAGAAATCTTTGGAAATCAGTGATAGTCACAGAATACTTGTGTCAACTAAAATCTAGAGTCGAAATGGTCTGGAAAAGTTATTTTAGCAATACAAAAGTTTCCAAGACATAAAAACACAAGGGATGAAACAATGTCCTTTGATAGGGAACCAGAAATAGATAGTAACTAATTTCATTGTTAAATAGACTCTCAGGAGAGAAAGTGCATTCACTGCAACCCTGAAGACTTTCAAATCTGAAACACATCATATTAACTAATTTCTATCATCATTTGTTTGTTAACAGCTGACATTTATTTACTACTCTATTGGGTCTGGATATTTAATGCTTTTTATCTCTGGATTCTTACAATGACCATCTAATGTATTTATTGCTGTCCCCATTGTGTAGAACAGAAATGTGAGGTTCAATATCAAATGACTAAGGAGTGGCAGAGCCAGGATGTGAACCCAGAACTGTCTGCTCCAAAGTCCTGCTTTTACAGTTACTCTGCCATTTTTGTGTCACCCACTACATCATCTTTTCTTTTTACCTATTTAATGCTTACTTGGCAATATCTTATAATTTATTGGGTTTTCTTGCCTTCAAAGATGGGCTTTTTAAATTAACCATTAAATTCTGGATTTGGATTGCTAGTGCCAAAACAATCTTGAAAAAGATCAAAGTTAGAGAATTCACATTTACCAATTTCAAAACTTACCACAAAGTTACAGTAACAAACACAGTGTGGCACTGTTATATAACGTCCAAGATGATTCAAGGGGGAAGGTATAGTCTTTTGACAAATAGTGCCAGAACAACTGGATAGCCGCAGGAGAAGGGATGAAATTGGACCTCCACCTCTTACTGCGCCCAAAAATGAACTCAAAAATACTTGAGACCTTGGGTTAGGAATTTTAAATCCAACACCAAAAGCATGAGTAACAAAAGAAAAAATAGATAAATTGGGTTCCATCAAAATTAAAAAAAAAGCATGCTGCTCATGGTACCATTAAAAAAGTGAAAAAAAAGAACTTACAGATGGGAGAAAATATTTGCAAATCATATATCTGATAAGGTATTTCTGTCCAGAATTTACAATTCTCTTACAACTTAATAACTCAACTAAAAGATGGGTCAGGAATCTGAATAGACATTTCTCTGAAGAAGGTATATGATGGCCAGTAAGCACATGAAAAGATACTCAATATGATTAGCTATTAGGAAAATACAAATAAAAACCATAATGCGATATCATTTCATATAGCCTAGAAAGACTGTAGTGAAAAAGACAATACCAAGTATCTGGCAGTGATTTGAAGAAATTGGATCTGTCCTACATTGCTGGTGGGAATGTCCAATGGTGTAGCCACTCTGGAAAACAATTTGACCGTTCCTCACTACTTTAAACATAGAATTACTGTATGATTCAGAAAATCCACTCCTCCATATAGCCAAGAGAAATGAAAATATATGTCCATACAAAAACATGCTCATGAATATTTATAGCAAATGATTCATAATAGACAAAAAGCAAAGATAACCCAAATGTGTATTAACTGAATGGATAAATTAAATGGGTGTATACATACAATGAACTGCAATTTGACAGTAAAAGAGATCAAGTAGTGATACAAACTTCAACATCCATGAGTCTCTTAAACGTTATACTGAAATGAAAGAAGTCAGTCACACACATAAAAACACATATTGTCTGATCTGTTTATATCAAATGCCATTTTAGGTAAATTTATAGAGACAGAATGAAGGTCAGTGGTTTCTTAAGGCTAAATGAAAAGGGAGGAGGGAGGTCCGAATGGAGTTCGACTGCAAATAGGCAAGGGGTTTCTTTTAGGGTGAACAAACGTGTTCTAGAACCAGATTGTACTAATGGTTGAACAGTTCTGTAAATATTCTAAAATAATTGCATTATACACTTTAATTGGTGAACTGTATGATATATGAATTATGAATTATTATAGCTGTTTCTTATGAACTATTCTTATAGATATATATATCTTTGTATATATAATGATACTAGTCTTAAGATACAGTCCTGAAAGTAAGTTTCTGGATCAAATAATATGTGTATTTTTTAGGGTTTTTATTGCAAATTGACAAATTTGCCTCATGGAAATTATGCCAACCTGTCTTTTGCTAGAAATCACTGCATTTTTAACAGTGTATCTATACTTTAACCAATAGTATATATCATTATTATTTCTATATTCTCAGCTTGATGAGAGAGTAGAGTTTATTTTCCTTTTCCTTTCTCAGTATTCTACTGAGGTTGAGTCTTCTAAACTATTTTATTGGTAGTTTTAATGTCTGCATCTGTATGTGTGTGTCATGTGTGTGCATACATGGGTATGGATAGACTGTCTCTATTCTTTGCTGATATTTCTGTTAGAGTTTACCTTTTCCTTATTGATTTATGAAACTATTTTATGATAGACATTACAATTTTCTTAAAATTTGTTCTTATGTACAGATTTTTTTCACTTTTATGGATTCTAAACCAGCCTTATTTTGATTCAAACAAATTTTTTTTACACCTATGCTTAGAAAGACAAACCCGACACCAAGAATAAATATTTAACTACATATTTCTCTAGTTCTTTTATTCACTCTTTTTGATGTAGAATTCCTTTGAAATTTATCTATGTGTAGCTATAATGCAGAGCTCTTACTTAAATTGTTCCAACCCAATTTATTGAATAAGTCATCCTTTTATTTTTTATTTGAAGTGCTGTTTTTATCATACATTTAATTATTTAACATTCCGAACCTGTATGGGCATTCTATTCTGTCTTTTGGCTTTTCATCCTATAATAGCACAACTGTGTATTATTATAGTTTCATAGTATTTTAAAAAATCTTCATAGTAAGTTTCTCATAATTTAAAAAATTATCTGGGGAAATTTAGTCCCTTTATTTTTCCTGATGAGTTTATATTTGTCAATTTCTCTCAGAATTTACATTTTTGGTGTTGTATCAAATGGATAGATTTTTATAATCTCCAGCCTTCCCATTCATAACATCAGTTTGTTACAAAACTCTCATTTTATTCCAAATAGCTTATTAATTGATGTTTTTATATTGCCATTAGACAATTGTTTCATGAAAAAATTAGGATAAATATTATCTATCCTTTACAATATTCTTTATTTCCTATTTTTTTATTTCCAGTTAAATCAGCTAAAATTGTAATAATTGTATAAAGTGGACATTATTTTCTTCTCCTGAATTTAATGGTGATACCTTTACTATGAAATTTGTTTCAATAGTTTTTTTTGAAAAACAGTGCCCAAACTAGCTCAGTGATAAAAGGGTACAGTCATCAAGTAAGAAACAATAAGTTTCAGACACAATTAACCCTATATGCCTTTTGGGACATCAACAAACACATTTGGTGTTAAATAATATAAAAAGAACTGCTGTAAAACATCATTTGTTAAAACCACTATTTCATATCTCTTGAAACATAGCAATTTTTAATGGCCAGGATATATTAAAATTGATAGACATGATTTGGGAAATGATGGCCTTGAGTATGATGTTGCCTTTTGATTTTAGATACTTACTGCTTCTCATGTTAAGAAATTAAATTTTGCTTTTAGTTAACTGAATTTTTAAAAAATGGATGTTATGTTTTATTATAAAAGATAACTATTTACTGAAAATGTCTCTTTTTCTATTGAACACTACTGAAAATATCAGAAGCTTATCTTTTATTTGACCTTTCAATGAGCAATGTTATAGTAATTTATTTCCTAGTTTTAAATCTCCCTGCTTTTGGTGAATAAACCAAATTCTGTGATAGTCTATTACTTCTTATATTGTTTACATAATATTTTATTTAGGACATTTTCTTATGTGTTCATAATTGAGATTAATAGGCAGTGGGTTTTGCTTTTGTGATTTTCTCTCAAATTTTGTTAGGATTATGCAACTCTTGGGATTTGTAATAGTTTCATTTTTAATTAAAAAAATTCTGAATACTTTTTTATTACATCATGGGGTATCATGAATAGCATGTTCTTTGGAAGGTTTATATATACTAACTTGTTTCTATTGGGATGTTTAAGTTTGGATATGAGTTTTTGATGTCTAGGATTATCAGAGTTTTTAATAGCATATTCAAATGAATATATTAATTTGGTTTTTTTGGTTGCTAGCTAAGAAAGTGGTGGGGGGGAGAGACAGAGACAGAGAGAAAGAGGGAGAGAGAGAGAGAGAGAATATGAGAACGAATAAGAGAGAGGAAAGAAAATGTTAATTTGAGATACCCACACAGGGTTGAGATAGATCTCAGGATGGTAGAGGAAGCTAATGCAATTGACATAAAAGCAGATATCTTGGTACCTAGGATTCCTTCACAGTTTCACTAGTGCAGTGTAAGTGGAATTAATTAATGCTCGTATTCTTGTCCTCATTCTGCACTGCAACTCAAATTCTAGGAAGAAGTTTCTGTTTGCCTCAGCATGAGTTAGTGTCTCTGCCTCTGGTAGAGGAGGCAGGGAAGCTGGTTATCAGCTCCTGTACATTTTCCAGTTGCTGACAAGAATTTCCAAAAAGGAAATTGAAGTTCTACTGCAAAAAGAAAGTGAAGTGGATGCTGGCTATCCAAAATCTAGTAACTAGCCCTTAAAATGTGTATCCCCTTTAGGATATGCCTTTTCTTTCTCATTACCAAGTTTCAAATGTCTGTATACACTGTATACCAAGTGTATACAGATATCTGTGTATCTGTATCTCTTTATCTATACAAATCTATATGGCCTTTGCATTATTAGGCATGTTTCATTAGAGGCATGACTACAGTAAACCCAAGAGAAGAAAGAATTTGAATCAAAGTCCATAATGATACCTGAAAAGACTGAGTAACCCCAAGGCTTGAAATCTAGGCTTATTATTTTAGAAACAAACAAAAAAAGCTGACCTAAAACCAGAGAAACTATTTACTGGGCTGATTGAGTGGGTGGGCTGTGAAGCCAAGTTGCCTTGATAGAATCCCTGCTCTCCCATGCATTAGCTGCATGGTGTCTGAAAATGTATTTACATTATCTGTACCTCAGTTTCCTCAACTGTGATATGGGGAGCATGTACATATAAAGTTAACTGTGTCAGTAAACTATGCCAGTGAACTATTGCTGTGTAACAAACCACACAAAACTTAGTAGCTTGAAACAACTGTTTCTGCAGTCTAGGCTGAGCTCAGCTGGTTGACTTGTCTTTGCTCTCGTAGCGTTAATTGGGTTCGTCCATGTGTTTTCTGCCAGCTGACCACTTGACTGAGGCTGGAGTGTCAGATGTCTGGTGCTGCAGCAGGGATGATTGGACTGATTGGGGGTTGCCTGGGCCTTCTCCTTCCTTGTGTCATTCAGCCTACAGTGTTTTCCTCTCTATAAATATGGCCTTTCCTCCCTAGGGAGACTAACCCAAGCTGCATTGCGTGACATCTCAAGAAAGCAAGAAATCAAAAGCAGAAGCTGTAAGCCTCGTAAGGCCTAAACCCAGAACTTTCTCCCTGTCACTTCCACTGTATTCCATTGTCCAAAACAAACTTTAAGGTCAGTCCAGGTTCAGTATGTGCGGAGACTGCACAAGGCCTGAATTGAGGGAGGCATGATCCCTTGGGGATCATTTTGTAGCAACTTACTACAAGCACCTAGAATAAAACCTGGCGCATCATAAGCACAAAATACATGTCATTAACAGTATTCACTGAATGCCCACAAGACAGTAGCTTATGTTTTTTAATCATCACAAGACCTCTTTGAAGAAAGTATTCACAAATGAGGAAACTGAGGCTCAGAGAGGTTGTATAATGTGTCTAAATACACGGCAACCTAGGAATAAAATTCTGATTTCAACCTTTTTCTGACTACTAAGCACATACTCTTTCCTGCCATTGCACTGGCTTCTGTCTTCATCCTGTGACAGCCTGATACAGGCTAGAGACTAAGACAGTCATGGTATAACTCACAAAATTATGAGCTTCATCTCAGGCAGAATGACTCTGTGGACCTTCTCCTCATGGTCTCTTTTCCCCGGCTTTGAGCTGTAACACGTATTTGCACTGTGTGTCCATGATGGACATAAGAGGCAGGTTCTGACAGAACCAAGAGTCGGTTGAGTCCTGTGTGATTGCTTTAGCTAGAATCACCTAAGTATCCTGAGACAAGCCCAGAGATTTCTGCCTCAGTGTTTCTTACGCTGTGCAATCATGAACTAGTGATCCCACTCTTATGCCCATTATGTCTGTTAATGACATTTTAATTTTTCACCTGACATTCTGTTCTACACAGCTCAATGAGGATAGAAAAATATCATATCTTTTTGTGACTAGAGACAGGACGTCTTGCACTCCTTCAATAGCATCTGAAGCTCTGTGGCATTGTGATGGGTCCTTGATTGTATTTCTCCTTAAAATATGTGATTGCTCCTTTAAATATTATCTAGATGCTCTTTGACATTTTTCTTTTTTAAGTAATGAGATTTTTTTCAACTGTGGTAAGAAAGAAGCTGTGATAATTAAAAGAATGTTGTTACAGATCATAGCTTTTCAAACAATGTGTTAAAATTATTATTCTTTTTAAAGAATTTTCAAGATATTTAAATATAGGGATTTTATTATTAGCAAATGGTAGCTGTCAGAAAGGAAAATGGAAATTTCTTAATTGTCATGCGATTTTGAATAATTTGTATTAATTAGAACTTTAAGACATAATAGAAACCTACATGATACCACCTAGTGGGCATATTCATAATTTGAAATATTTACTAAGTACACTTAAAAAGAAAAAAAATATTTCTAATTGATAAAGCATCACCCAGCATAAAAATATTTTAAATTGTTACATGCATGGTAATAGAACTGTAAAACTTTGTGAATAAGTATTGATTCAGATATATTACTATAATTGTAGCAAATATATACGTAATTAAGAATGTACTAGTGCTGCACTTGACTTTGAGCTTTGTTCAGAGCAAAGTGCCAGTGAGACGTCATATAGAGCAGAGATGGGATGATTCCCTCTCTCTGTCTGGCTCCCCACCCCTCTCTCCCGTCTCCTTCGTCAGTTCATATACTTCATTTAAGTTCTGGTAAGAATAGTGCAGCAAGTATGACCTAGAAAGAATATAATGCTTAGCAAAGTACAATAGAGATATTTGAGAAGAAGGCAAAATAATCAGAAAGACCTAAAACTGGAAGCAGCTCAAACATCCATCAATAGGCCATGGACAAACTGGTTATTTATAAAATGGGATATTACTCAGAATCATGAAACAGTGTGGAAAACATCAAAAATTAGGCTAAGTGAAAGAATCCTTATACAAAATCACTCCTACTGTATCATTCAATTCATATGAAATTTTACAACAGGTAAAATGAACCTGTGCTGTAAGAGTATCAGAGTAGTGGGTGCCTGTGGGGATGGCGAGTGATGGCGAGTGGGATTTACTGGGAAAGAGCAAGAGGAAACTTTGCTCAAATTATGGTAAGTTTATATATCTTGATAGACGTTTGGGTTACACATGTGTATAATTTTTGTCACAATTTTTTGTGAAAAAATTTAGTGAAGGCACATTTAATATTTATTGACCATGGTATATTATATGCAAAAAGAAAAAAATAGATTTAAAAAGAGAGTATATAGGTTTCAGACTTATGTTTAAGTTCTGATTCTACCACTTAGCAGAAGGAAACTTGGGAAAATTACATACATAACACTCTGTGCTTCAGTTCTCTCCTCTGAAAAATGGGGATGGCATACTTCCTTTTTAAACTTGCTGTGTAGTAAAGTCATAATGTGTGTAGAGTTCCTACTACTTAGCACCAGTGCTTAGGACATGACTGTCACTCTGTAGAGGCTGTTCTGCCTTTCCTTCCGTGGTCAATGAAGAATAAGGGGTGTGCCCCTCACATTGCAGCAAAAAGCCATCTGCTCCAAGGGTGTGCACTGTGCAGATATGACTTGTCTGTGAAGAGCAGAGGTAAACTTGCATAATGATAGATGTCACAGAAGTGATAGAGGAGAAGGTGAGTTGGTTACTGCAACCCCAGTGGCACTTGCAATTTTCAAGGAAGGAAAGAGTCAGGCTCACAAGGTGACCTATCATCATGTGTTAGGGAGAAGGGGTAGATAGAACATATGAATATGCAAGCTAGCATTTACCTCTAACCTGAAAATTACAGAAGGATAACTAGGGGCTGGTGAAGAAACACTCAAGTGCACTTAATGTTACCATCAATTTTCTACAAAATGTTTTGATGTGGGATTTTCCAGTAAGTAATATAACCTTCCTTCAAGTGAAAATATTAGAGAGAGCTGGTGCAGCATTATCTTCTTACAACCAAAGATGGCTTGTGTCTCTTTACATATGGCCTCTTTTCCCCAGATAAACTGGAATATAAAGAGGAAAAAATAACACTGAGAACAGTAAATTGATTTCTTAAACACTTTTTTTTTCTCTAGACATTGGTTTATCTAGAGGGTAAACAATGGAAAGAGCCTTTTAAGTCTGAGTCCAACCTGTGGAGATACTATGTAAATAATAAACATATCCTGTTTTAAGCCAAGTGATATTATTTCATGTGCATTATTAATAGAGTCTTAATATTCTTTATCTGGAGGCAAACCTGAAATCATTATAGGGTTAGACATCTCTTGACCAGCGTGGGTCTGGAGACCTTCACTGGAAAAGTCTCATTCTGGGTTCCAGGAGTGGTCTTTCCAAAACAGTGACTGCAACCATCAGGCCAGGCTCTCCCAAGAAAGTGGAGTGGGTAGATGCTTTCATTTTATGACATCAGGAGATTGACAGCTAATTGTTGTCTGTGGAGGAGTGGAACCAATGATATTAAGGACAAGGACAGCAGTAATGGTTACAGTATGATAGTCACTGGGCTACACATGTGAAGATACATCTGCATCAGAAACCTCTGAAAGGCCTGCCATTTAATACGGTTTTCCTCAGAAGCAGACTCCGCCTAGAATTGAAATGTGTGAAATTTGTTGAGAGGTACAAGGAACAAGGGTAGCTGTGGGGAAAAAAGGCAGCCATCAAGGTTCATGAGCTCTTCACGTTCAAATTCCTGCCACCAGATGCTCTCCTTTGTTAGGCTCTGGCAAAAAGCAACATCATGAAGACACTCTGTACCACTGAGAGAATCAGTTCACCTTCACCTCTGTTATCATCATGAAGGATTAGCATAGCAGGAGACAGAGGTTCAGAGGAGTCAGGGCTTGGCTAGGGCTCCACAGTTGAAGAACACAGTAAAGTACATCACGGCACCTCTAAATTAGTCTGTTGTTTTTCTATGAAGCACATTTTAAAGCTAAATTTTAATGTTTTTCAATATACGAATATTAACTATACCAATAATATGTTTATTGCATCAAAAATTCAGGTGAACAACAACAAAAATCCCTTATTTGGAGTGAGCTATCTGCTTCTCTGCTATGGACCTGTCAATGTTCTTTTCATAAAGGTCACTTAAAATCTCAGTCTACAAATTATGATTCTTGCAGATAATCCATACTACAGCTGTCTTTTACAGAGATTATCCCACAGTCTGGTCCCAACATTTCATAACTGTTCTCGAATGATACTCACTTCCTTCACATTTGTGTATACAGTTGATGTGCCTAAATGCAAGGGGCTCTCTGCTGAGGTTTTATTATTAAATTTAGATTTATCTTATTGTGGTCAGGACATGTGAATTGCACTCTTCTTATGTTTTGTAATTTATATTTTCCCTGTAGTCCCACTTCAGCAAGCCATCTTGGTCTTGATTATATTAAAACTAATACTGACATTTTCTTTTGACCATTTTCTACTCATTTTCATAAAGTAATAAGGGCAAAATAATGAAATATTCAAATTAACTCACAAACACTGCTGTGAAATAAAAAACAGGGACACTGTGATCACAGAATATTTTGCCTGAAAAGCAGCACCGCCTCATGAGGGGGCAAAATGATTGCTCATCAATGATAAATTAAAGTCAGTGTTCAGCTTCAGAAAGGTTAATGCCCCACGGAGCACATGAAACTGGAACCAAGAAATGTCCATTCCCGTATATAAGTATTTTGGCACATTTGTATTATTTTATGTAAAAAGTTCTTGACACTACCAAACTGGATTATACCGTTCCAAAACAATAAACACACAAGTGAAAATCCAACTCTCTTCTTTCAGTACTTATAATCTTAGATTTTGTCTTGATGAAATATTACACACACACAGAACATTTTTAATTGTCTAATATTTTTTGTTTTTTTCAATTTTAATTTTCAAGTTTTCTTTCTTTAAATGTGTGCTTATTTTATTTGCTTGAATCTAAGAGGCTTTTTCCTTTTAATAGTTGTTTATCACTTTTATATAACAGAAGTGTTTGATCTTTATGTCTTCCCTTGTTTATGTTTCCTTTCCTTTCCTTATTTTTGCATTAGTGTTTATTACATCCACTCTGTAGCAGGCCATTTTTTTTTTCTGGCTCACAGTAAAATCTTTTACTTTTTGGATTGTGATTGTCTTTTGGTTTAAGATAAACTATTATCTTTGTGGATTTTTTTCCAGTTATATACATATAGTTCTTTTTCATTTAGGAATAAAAATGCAATATGTTATACATTCATGGCCTTTTTATTATGTTGACTTCTTCCCTATCTTTTTTTAATCATTGTGAGTTTTTCCTCTATGTTTGTGCATGGTTTACTCAGTTTGTTCCATCACTGTATTTTTATTTTTTCAAGGTTGATTATATACTTTATTATTTCTAATTATTTTAAATTATGAAAGTTAGTTTTTTACTTATTTTCTTTAATGAGCTTTTTTCTTCTATTTTTTCTTATCTTTTGTGGATGAGACAAAAATACATAAATGTGTATTCTATGTATGTTTCTTGGTATTGTGTTTGTTGAGTCCATGTTATCTTTTATTTTCTTGATCAAGTAAAACAGTTGTTGTTAAGAATCTACTTCTGCTTCATGGGGCGTTTATCTAAAAAATATGCTCTTGATTTTTCTTTTCAGATGTAGGTTTATTTTCTTCTCTTGTTTTTATTTCAGAATTTTTCTCCTTCCTTTCTGTTTATTTATCTTGAAATGATGATAGATCCATCCAAACTATTTGTCTTCCCTCACCCCCCAGTATTGTAAGGTGTGTGCTCTTTGGGACCCTTTCTTTCTTTCTTTTTTTTTTTTTTAATATTTATTGGAGTATAATTGCTCCACAGTATTGTGTCAGTTTCCGGTGTACAACAAAGCGAAAGAACCACATGTATATATATGTCCCCATATCCCCTGCCTCCCAAGCCTCCCACCCAACCTCCCCATCCCACCCCTCCAAATCCTCACAAAGCATCAAGCTGGTCTCCCTGTGCTCTGTGGTGGCTTCCCACTAGCCATCTATTTTACATTTGGTAGTGTGTATATGTCGATTTTACTCTCTCACTATGTCCCAGCTTCCCCTCCCCACAGTGTCCTCAAATCCGTTCTCTACATCTGCATCTCTATTCCTACCCTGCCACTAGGTTCGTCAGTACCATTTTTCTAGATTCCATAATTATGTGTTAGCATACAATATTTGTTTTTCTCTTTCTGGCTTACTTCACTCTATATGACAGACTCTAGGTCCAAGCACCTCACTACGAATAGCTCAATTTCATCCCTTTTTATGGCTGATTACTATTCCATTGTATATATGTGCAACATCTTCTTTATCCATTCATCTGTCGATGGACATTTAGATTGCTTCCATGTCCCGGCTATTTTAAATAATGCTGCAATGAACATTGTGGTACATATATCTTTTTGAATTATGGTTTTCTCCGGGTATATGCCCAGTAGTGGAATTGCTGGGTCATATCATAGTTCTATTTTTAGTTTTATAAGGAACCTCCAAACTGTTTTCCATAGTGGCTGTATCAATTTACATTCCCACCAACAGTGCAGGAGGGTTCCCTTTTCTCCACACACTCTCCAGCATTTATTGTTTCTAGGTTTTTTGATAATGGCCATTCTGACTGGTGTGAGGTGATACCTCATTGTGGTTTTGATTTGCATTTCTCTAGTGATTAGTGATGTTGAGCATCTTTTCATGTGTCTGTTGGCCATCTGTTTGTCTTCCTTGGAGAAATGTCTATTTAGGTCTTCCACCCATTTTTGGATTGGGTTGTTTGTTTTTTTGATATTGAGCTGCATGAGCTGCTTGTGTATTTTGGAGATTAATCCTATGTCAGTTGCTTCATTTACCAATATTTTCTCCCATTCTGAGGGTTGTCTTTTTGTCTTGTTTATGATTTCCTTTGCTGTGCAAAAGCTTTTAAGTTTCATTAGGTCCCATTTGTTTATTTTTGTTCTTATTTCCCTTATTTTGGGAGATGGGTCAAGAAGAATCTTGCTATATGATTTATGTCATAGAGTGTTCTGCCTATATTTTCCTCTAAGAGTTTTATAGTGTCCAGTCTTACATTTAGGTCTTTAATCCATTTTGAGTTTATTTTTGTGTATGGTGTTAGGTAGTGTTCTAGTTTCATTCTTTTACATGTAGCTGTCCAGTTTTCCCAACACCACTTATAGAAGCGACCCATCTTTTCTCCATTGTATGTTCTTGCCTCCTTTGTCATATATTAGGTGACCATATTTGTGTGGGTTTATCTCTGGGCTTTCTATCCTATACCATTGATCTATATTTCTGTTTTTGTCCTAGTACGTTATTGTCTTGATTACTGTAGCTTTGTAGTATAGTCTGAAATCGGGATGCCTGATTCCTCCAGCTCTGTTTTTCTTTCTCAAGATTGTTTTAGCTATTCGGGGTATTTTGTATTTCCACACAAATTGTAAATTTTTTTGTTCTAATTCTGTGAAGAATGCCATTGGTAATTTGATAGGGATTGCATTGAATCTGTAGATTGCTTTGGCTAGTATAGTCATTTTCACAATGTTGATTCTTACAATCCAAGAACATGGTATATTTCTCCATCTGTTCACGTCATCTTTGATTTCTTTCATCAGTGTTTTATAGTTTTCTGAATACAAGTTTTTGTATCCTTAGGTAAGTTTATGCCCAGGTATTTTATTCTTTTTGTTGTGTTGGTAAAGGGGATTGTTTCCTTAATTTCTCTTTCTGATTTTTCATTGTTAGTGTATAGGAATGTGAGAGATTTCTGTGCATTAATTTTGTATCCTGCAACTTTTCCAAATTCATTGATTGGTTCTAGTAGTTTTCTGGTGGCATCTTTAGAATTTTCTGTATATAGTATCATATCATCTGCAAACAGTGACAGTTTTACTTCTTCTTTTCCAATTCATATCCCTTTTATTTCTTTTTCTTCTCTGATTGCTGTGGCTAGGACTTCCAAAACTATGTTGAACAAGAGTGGTGAGAGTGGACATCCTTGTCTTGTTCCTGACCTTAGCGGAAATGCTTTTAGTTTTTCACTCTTGAGAATAATGTTTTCTGTGGGTTTATCATACATGGCCTTTATTATGTTGAGGTAGGTTCCCTCTATACCCATTTTCTGGAGAAGTTTTATCATAAATGGATGTTGAATTTTGTCAAAAGCTTTTTCTGCATCTATTGAGATGATCATGTGGTTTTTATCCTTCAATTTGTTAATATGGTGTATCACATTGATTCATTTGCACATATTGAAGAATCCTTGCATTCTAGGGATAAACCCCACTTGATCATGGTGTATGATCCTTTTAATGTGTTGCTGGATTCTGTTTGCTAGTATTTTGTTGAGGATTTTTGTAGTTCTAAGTTCATCAGTGATATTGGTCTCTAATTTTCTTTTTTTTTACAATATCTTTGTCTGATTTTGGTATCAGGGTGATGGTGTCCTCGTAGAATGAATTTGGGAGTGTTCCTGCCTCTGCAATTTTTTGGAAGAGTTTGAGAAGAACAGGTATTAGCTCTTCTCTAAATGTTTGATAGAATTCACCTGTGAAGCCATCTGGTCCTGGACTTTTGTTTATTGGAAGATTTTTTATTACAGTTTCAATTTCATTACTTGTGAGAGGTCTGTTTATATTTTCTAATTCTTCCTGAATCAGTCTTGGAAAATTGTACCTTTCCAAGAATTTGTCCATTTCTTTGAGGTTGTCCATTTTATTGGCATATAGTTGTTTATAGTAGTCTCTTATAATCCTTTGTATTTCTGTGGTGTCAGTTGTGATTTCTCCTTTTTCATTTCTGATTTTATTGATTTGTGTCCTCTCCCTTTTTTTCTTGATGAGTCTGGCTAAAGGTTTATCAGTTTTGTTTATCTTCTCAAAGAACCAACTTTTAGTTTTATTGATCTTTGCTATTGTTTTGTTCATTTCTATTTCATTTATTTCTGCTCTGATATTTATGATTTCTTTCCTTCAACTGATTTTGGGTTGGGACCCTTTCTTTTAACCTGAGAACTCTTTGAATCTTCACCATTGAGCTAATATGTCTCTTTCTTGTGGTTTTTGAGCCCTGTGGCAAAAAAAAATTTCTGTTTCTTAAAAGTTTATCTTTTTGGATCTAGATGACCCTCATACTTAAGATGATCTGATGGCCTTTGTAAAAAGTTAGGTTAAAGGAAGTTTCCACAAGTTTTCTGTTTGTAAGCTTTTCCTTTCTAAATACCTCTGATCCTTAATCCTTCCAGCCCACATCATGTATTTTCTAATATTGGTCTGAAAAGGGGGACATTTTCCCAAATTGATTAGTTTCTATATCTCTCATGTTCCATTTCCTATTTAGGTGGATTCTCTCCTGTGATGGAGTGATCAGAAAGTTTTACCCAGGTCAGTTATGGTTTACCCCAAGGGAATGAGAGTTCTGTGTTAAGTACACCAGCTCTGGAGTCTACAGCCTTATTTTGCAATTCTGATTTCAAGTGTGTGAATGCAGACTCAATAAAGTTGCTGAAAGAGTGACCTATGGAAAGCTTCTCTAGGGCAGGGACTAAATCTAATTTATCATTTTTACCCTTGGACAATAAACATCATTTCTCTGAGCCTTCCCTTTCCTCATCTGCAAAAGCACGTGCAACATACTGTGTCTCATAAGGGTGTAAAGAGGATTAATGATGTGCTAAGGGTTTTACCCAGTAGTTGGCATAATAAGTACTCCAGAAGCAGTTGTTCATATTATTATGCAGTCCAACTCCTTCATTTTACAGATGGGAAGCTGAGGCCCAGGTTCACAGAACTAGAATTAGATCTAATCTCTGATACCAAGCTCAGCACTTACTTGAAGGAGTGAAATTTGCCTGAATTTATTTTCTTCTTGTATGTGTATTTGTTTCTGCATATATTCACATGTACGCACCTAATACACACCTAAAATACAAATAGAGCATGGTATTTGTATTGTACTTGCCACTGTCAATGGAAAAAAGGAAAGCTCATTAGTTTTGTTTTAGCAGAAGCTTCATGGTTATTCTTGCTTTAGGACGACTTTCGACCTTTTCCTTCCTTTTTCCATATGAAGCACTCTTTTAAGCTAAATCTTATGTCTTACTTAATAACTTCCCTAAGAGGAGTATAAAATTATTAATCAGCCTAAAAACTACTTTTTAAGGGTATTCTTTTTTTGGTGGCCAACTCAACTAGTTATTATAGTACCTTCTCTCTATTACAGAGGAAATGGAAACATGTTAAGATGCCTCATCTCTGGGGGACTAGCTTGGGCACCACGTGGGGGTCTCCTATGAGGGGCAACACTTTCCATCTAGTTCACTGAACAAGCAGAGCTGCTTTGATGATAAGGATGATGTTTGAGATACTCTGGAAGAAACCAGCGCTGACAGAATTCAGTAATTCTGCTCTTACACTGGCCCAGCTTGCCATCAGTCATTCGTAATGCATAGCAAAGAACATTGCCACCACTGAGAGACAGTGCCCTTACCAAGCGGTAGTTTTCAAGGTAGGTGGTATTACCCTTGGATACCTTGGATTAGGAATTTCTAATATATAAGCTAAGGTTGAACAGTAGTGTCAGTATCATCTGAATTTTTTGTTTTAATTCCAGATTTATGTAGAAGATACCTCATGGAGAAAATCCAAATCTCTTAAGGGGGGATTCGGGATTTTTAAAATAATTCTGGCATAATTTTGTTAATTTTCCTAAAAGGAAAATGTAAAAAGATTTGCACACCAAAATTGATCTCAGCATCATTTGGGAGCTTATTTGAAAAGTGGAATCTCAGGTTTTACCCTAGACTTACTGAGTCAGAATCTGAATTTTAACAAGATCTCTAGGTCATTCATATGACATTAAAGGTTAAGAAGAACTGGTCTGATATAGTATTTAATAACCCTAGTGCGTGCTCGAATCACCTGGGTAGGGCCATGCCGAAGCCCATCACCAGAGATTATGATTTACTTGTTTGAAGTGGGGCCGAGGCATCAGTAATTTTTAAAAGCTCCTCGGCTGATTCTCATACCTACCCGTGGTGAAGAACTACAGGCTTAATCATGTGATAAGCAGCCAGTGGATGACTTCAGAGCTCCCTGGCTGTGTTGGTTTCAGCTCAAAGCCATAAGAGCTTTGCCTCTGCCTCCAGAGCAGAGAATAGGATGAAATGCTTATCTCAAAGCTGGCAAACAGCAGAGTCCTATTGGGCCCCACAGTGATAGGATTATTCTTGGCTAGGGAAGATAGCAGTCAGCAGCAGAGTTTGTATCACATCCGTAGTGCTCTCCTGGGGGTCGGTGTCTAGTGCCCTTAAAACAGCAGAGAAATGAAGATTGTCCTGTTCTTAACATTCTCTGTTTCAGACTCGTTCGTAATTCTGTGTTATACCTTTGATGTGTCATTTTTCCCTTCCGACTCTCTTCAAGACTGTCTTCAGTTGCATAGAAAGA
Source organism: Hippopotamus amphibius kiboko (assembly GCF_030028045.1). Classification (NCBI taxonomy): domain Eukaryota; kingdom Metazoa; phylum Chordata; class Mammalia; order Artiodactyla; family Hippopotamidae; genus Hippopotamus; species Hippopotamus amphibius. Next base: position 76,020,269 of record NC_080187.1, read on the forward strand.
AAAGTATCACTGATTAAACTTTTTAACTGCTTTACTTCAAATTCATGGTGGGAGTCATTACCCAAAGAGCAATACAATTTTGAAATTCATAAGAAAACAGTGTAAACTGAGCTCTTTCTAATTATACACGACTTCAGTCTCAGATAGATACAGCTCAGAGTCGGTCTTGAGGTCAAATAAAACTACCTTTATATTTTAAAATGTGTGGTCTAAAAAACCTCCTCTCAATATCCCAAAGGAAGGTATCTTTTTCATTCCATGAGTTCCTGTAGCAATTAGTGTTTGCACACATTTATTTCATCATTAATAATGAACTGATTTGCAGTATTTCTTTTGTTGGTCTTTTGGACTATTTTTAAATCGTGTTATTTCACTTTTCACACCTTTATGACATTTTTCTAAATAGGTCATAAACTCAATGAAGGCAAGAAATATTGTGACCTCGCCTTTATGTCACCTGACGCTATTTGTGTCACGTGACTCTGCTTCCTGTTAGTTTCCAAGGCTTTATGTCACTTCTGCAGGTGTTTTTTTACATCAGTTCCCCAGGCTTTTCATCCTGGGATCTTGTTTTATCTCATACTTCTTGGTACCTTCCCATTGCACAGAAACTCATTTTTTTTCAACACATCAAAATGTGAAATTGAACATATAAGCTTATAAGTATATCTGTCTGTTTTAACAGACAGTAGTCTGCCTCCTCAGGACTGAGGCGTGAGTACATAGCAGCAGGCAGGCCCTCATCCTAAGAGTTGATGCTGCAGTGGGTCCCTCTGGACAGACCAAAGCTGTATTCCACAGAAAATGAAGTCAGACTGTGGTGTGAAAGCCTCTGCTTATCAATGCGTCTTGCATGAAAAGGCACACAAGATAAGGCACACTGCCTTCCATTGAACAGACCACACAGATTCCAGTCTTTCTTATAACATTGATGCCATTATATTTAGAATGATAGAAAACGAAATTCATTCCTGAAGGTTTAGGCTTCTCTAGAACACATTCAGATCTCAATAAGGCCAAAGAATGTTCCTCCTCCATTTTTTTCTTGAATTGTAATTATGTGACTGCATGTATTTAGTACTCAAAGGACAGGAAGTTTTTACATGCTGGGGTTCCAGGGAGTTTTCAGTGGGAGAATTGGGGAAATGAGACATGATAAAGATATATAAATATGAATGTCACTCAAGGAATTCATAGACTGGTGGCATAGCCTGATAAACTGATCATTCTAATGTGTAAAGGGATTTAGGAAGGCTTTACACAAAAGATCTTTGCTGTGAGCCTTGAAGGTAGAGAGGAAGAGCATAATAAGCAATGTGTACAAAGGCATGATTTCCAGAAACAGCTTTGAATGTCTGTGTACAGCACAAGATTAGGCAGTATTGTGGCTAAGCATAGAATGAGTCCATGACAAAGAGTGAGAATGATTAGGGGAAAGATGGAGTGCTTGGGTCAAGGAAGCCATGCCTTATGTTTATCAAATTAAGTTTGGACTTAATTGTGCAGTCATTTGTTTGTTATTAGTAGTACTGTAATAGGAGAGTGACCTAATGTGTTTTTGAGGAAAATAACTTCAGCGACAATGTGGAAAATGCTTTGGAATGGGAAAAACATAACCCATTTAGATACTGCAGTACTTTAGACAAGAGATTATCTGTCCTGATGAGGTAGACTCACTAAGACTTGTTATTGATGAGGTGTTGAAGGATGAGGAAACAGGAAGCTTTGAAAGTTACTCTTAGTTCATGCAATTAACCAAATTATTTTGTGGGGCTGGAGAAAGAGATAAATGAGAGTAAATGACAGCTCAGGCTGGGACATGTTGAGATTCACAGGGCTGATTCCCAGTGTTTAATGAACGGTAGAAGCTATGGACCTGAGTCTTGGATGTGTAGTCTCTATGAGATATAGAAGTTTGAATTTTTACATAGAGTTTGTAAAGCAGAGGAGATTTCCCAGGAAGTGAAAAATTAGAAGAGGAATGATCAACAAGGGAAAAATATGGAAAGGGAAGGAAAAGAAAGTGTCACTAAGGTAGAAGGGGTACGGTGGGAGTGGATTTGGCAGGAATGCCTGAACAAAGAGGGACAAATGCCGTAGACAAGTCAAGTAGGAGAAGGACTGAAAATGCTCAGCAGACTCTGGACTTTGATGAGTTTGGTAAGAGCACGCAGTAGTTTAGTTTATAGGACAGAAGATGAGTTAGGGTGAGAAGTGAGTGGGGAGGAAGTGGTTTCTGGTGGTAACAAATGTTCAAAGCAGGTCCCACAGAAAAGAGAAGGAGGTTAATTTAGGGAAGGTTTAGGGACTGTTGAACATGTTGGTTGTGGAAGAAAGGAGCTAAGAGAGAAGAACTTGAAGATAAAATGGGTGGGAATCCAGGTGCGCACTCTCCAATGAGAAAGGAAAGAGTGAAATTAACCTTGAGGTTCTGAGAGACTCCTGCTCCTCCATGACAGCATGATAATGAATTGTAGATTTAAAAGATAGAGGAATGAAAGTTTAGATTTAAAAGCGAGATTGAAAAGTGAGAGGAATGATGGTCTCTGTTGTTTTCTGCAAAGCGGATGATAAGTTTGTCCACTGAGGGTGGAAGCATCAGAGTCTGAATAGAGAGAAGAGTGATGAGGGCCTGGATACAAAATAGTGTTGAAGACTCAGCAGAGGGTGGAGATCATCAATTTATAATGATACCAATTAACAGAGTATTCTTTTCAGCAGCATCAGACAGTTCACGAGGGAGAGTAGAAAAAGAAAGTGGACTGGTTTGTTTCCAGATTGTCAGCAAAGCTAAAGCAAAGGACAAAGGCAAATGAGTTAAATATGCTGGTAATAATGTCAGTCAGATAGCTGAGTAGCCTAAATAGAAAAAGAAAGAAAGCTGAGAAGCTTTTAGCCTAGGAAGAAGTGAAGGTTCTGAGAAAGTAAGAATACTTAGTGGAAGTTAGCCAATGGGAGAGTTACAAGAGGTAATAATCAGAGGTGGGGCTTCAGAGAGATGGCTAAGTCAGGATGTGATAAACAGGAGAAGGCATGAAATTAATAAATTATGAGGTGAGTATTCAAACTAGGTTAGTTCCATGGGTACAATGTATGTTGCGTGGTATGATACCAGGGTTGGGCAGAAGAGAAAGAGAAAAGCAAGAAGTATATGTAGCATATGTTTGACCTGTATATGTAATACAGTTAGGGGGCTGCTGGGAGACCCAGGTTATTTTTCCCATTGTCATGGTACTGCAAGGTGTCCAGACTTGAACTGAACCATCTGGTATCTGAGCTCTCTGTTTAAAACGAATGGAGAAAACACCCGGCATATTGGTCAGGCTATTTTATGATCTTAACTAGGATTCACCTACCACTTTAAAGTCTCACATTATTCCTTTCTTTATGCTTAATATAAGCATCTTCTTAGCTGTCAGCCCCTCTGTGAAGCCTTCCATGATGTTCTTTGTTGAAATCTGTCTAGCTTTCTGTCCTCTGTATCTCTGTTATAATATTGGTCATGTTGTCTTCTTGTATTCCCTTTATTTATAAAGAGTGTATGTTTCTCAAGGACAGTGCTTCACCTTTTAATTCCCACAGCCTTGGCATATTGTCTTGTGAAAATTGTGCTCACTAAATGCTCTTTGAACTTATATGGGCATTATCGTTTCATTTTGATCTAGTTCATAATATGTATTGGCTATCATATAGTAAAGTCTGAAGATAACTGAGTAGTAGGTTTTCTTGACAGACATTGTGAATGAATGGTCCAGCACCTGAAAAAAAAGAAGCCAAAAGTAGTATAAAAACACTGAGCACTGTGTAAGTGGGCAAGTGAAAGAAGCAGGAAGGATGAATTTCCAAGACCTTTGCCTACTTCACCGTTTTCAGTGGGTAAACAATTCTGTCTGCGATCACTTTTCTCCATGTATCTATGAATTCATTGGAATCGTTTATAAGGAAGAAATTATGACTCTGTGTACCTTTGTGTGTGAGAGGAAGGCAGCAAGTTGAATCTCCCCAGGGCTTTCGTCTTCATTGTTTCTCTGTAGATTGCTTTCCAAAATATGTGTTATTGTAATTTTCTCTTTATTTCCCCCACCTACCTCAACCCTACCTAATTTAAGCCATTGATTTTAATCCTGTCCCTGGACGTTAATAACACTTATTTAAAAGCTCCCCCTATCTTTTTGCACATTTCAGATGAGAGTCACTTTAATCAAGTTGTGTTTGTGGGAAATAAATCCTGTAATTCTCCCCTAGTTTGAGCTCAGTTAAGTGCCCCGGGCCTCTTCAGGCAGCTGATGAACACAGTCCTCCAAAACGAATGGCTCCTTTGATACCGAACAACAGGGTTAAAGCAGCCGTTAGTCTACAGTCCTCAGAGAGCCTCTGTCCAGAATTTAATTCTGCAGATAATTCTGTGAACTTGACAGAGCTGTCACCTACTTGGGGGTCTCATATGAGCAATTTTAAAAAAACCAGCAGTCTTTTCTGTCTCATGGTAACTCTGTGGTCTTTTTCACAGCATTTACTTTTCAATATGATTGTAATTTTATACCAGATTTTATTTTATAAGATGATACATCATTTAGATAAACTTTATTGTTTTAAAATCCATCAGGAATTTCTAGATATAGTCTGACTAAGTAAATGGATAGTTAATTTGTAATAACTAACCCAGAATTATGCCCTACATTTAATAACATGTCTGACTCATTCCTTTGACATAATTTGATGACAAACACTTAGAGACTTAAGAATTTTAGTTTGACAGATTTTCCTGAAAATGACTATTACAATTATATATATATATATGTATATATATGGGTGAGTCAAAAATTATCCGCACTCCGGTTATATTAAAACTTCTGTTGGCCTCACTGTCTTATCAGCGCTTTCCATTCAAGGCTACTGGCTCGCCAGGCACTGCTGTGCAGATGTGAACATGTTACATCAGTTTACCTGTAACTGCAGTGCGAGCAAAAATGGATGCCCCACTTGTGATGTGCATGAAAGAAGAGCCCGTGCGGTTTTTTTGTAGTCTGAGGGTGTACCTGGGGCCGTTATTTATCAAAGACTTTGTGCGTGGTATGGAGAAAATGTTTTGTTGCAAAGTGTGTATGAATGGATGGAGAAGTTCAAGGAAGTTTGCACAAGTGTTAGCCATCAAGAAGGAGCCAGATTCAAGAATTGAAGACAGCGGTGCATTTGTGGGTCACAGCTCAGCCTAAAACATTTTTTAATGAGGGAATACGAAAGCTTGTTGACAGAGGGACTAAGTGTATTGAAAAGCAAGGAGATTATGTCGGAAAATGATGTATTTGTCTTTTCTAAAAGTTAAAGTAAATTCTACAGCCAGAGAGTGGATCATTATATAGTTTATATATATATATATATATATATATATAACTACCAGATAATGGCTTTGTTCTAAGTATTTTGGATAGTGATAAACAGAACAGTTTCTGTCCTCAAAGAACATACTCTTTAGAGCCAAATCAGAGTGTACAAAATACACTGTAAAATTTCTGTTTTTCCTTTTTTTTCCACTTTAACTTTGTTTGAATGGAAACTCTATTTGTGATGGATATCTGATCCCATATAGGCTTCTTTTTGATGCATTTTCAGGGCCTGAGCTACCACGCACAAGTTTGAATCTGAGCTATGTACGTGTGTTGGGATAGGCCTTTTATAACATTGGTCTTCCTGTCCCCTGTCATAAAGTTTACTCAGTCTGAAGATTTAGGACTGTTTATCATCTAGGTTCTCTAGTGCTATTACTCTTTAACACATACCACCATCTCTCTTGCCCTCAAATTCCCCAGCTCCATTTTTCTCTCTTTTTCCTCTTTACAAAAAAAAAAAAAAAGAATATTTTAAGAATTGATTCTAAAAATAATCTAACATGGAAGAAGCCTTAAGTATTGTTGAGAGGATTTGTTGTTGTCTTGTTTTTTAATATTGGAAAAACTTTCAAGGCAAACTCAATTTCCAACAGTGGGAAAATGGTATATCCACTTCACGTAAGTTATTCCTAGCCCTCAGACTCATAGGGTAGTCTAGAGTAGGGCACAAAATTCATCTTACACAATGCCAGTGTGAAGACATGGTAACACGTTTTATTATCATTGTCATTTTTGTTGTTAGATTCTGAACTTGAACATCTTAAATTCATCTTTGCCCAAACATTTGATTGTTTATTGGAAAAATCTTCTAGATTCACTTAATTCTCTTTCCCTTCTCACTAACACAAACAAGCCTAGTACAGGCAGGCATCTTTTCTGTAAATTAAAGCCACAGTTGCCTGTAGTTCTTTTCTTTCTGTCTTCTGATTTATTCTTCAGCTGCTGCCAAACAAATGTGAAAGAATCCTTTTCAGAGAAATGGCATGTCTGTTTAATGTAACTATTAATAATCATAGTGGAAATCTTAAATTAAAAAATAACGTAACACATTGTCACACAGACAAACATGTGAAATAGGATGCCTAGAAGAATGACCTTCCAATATTATGTAAAACCTATTTATTCACTCTGACAACTTCACCACCAACTTTTATCCTGACTCTCAACTCACAGACAAATACTTTACTTATCTTTCCGCTGGGTCCTGGTCCCTTTGCCTTCTCTAATTCCTTTAGCTTAAATGTTAAGGGACATATGTTACAGGTGTATATTGTAGAATATATTAATCTTAGCTACACTACTCAGAAAAATATTGGATATAATCAGTACTTTTCTGATACGATACATGCTCATTCTCATTTGTATTTTCCAGGAAAGGATAATGCTTTATTTTATAAGAATTTGTGATATGGATTTTTAATTCCAGCATGAAATAGATAAAGGTATTGCATTTTACAATCTACACAGGAACAGGAATTTAATGTGTGCGAACAGTCTGCTCATTTACCAGAATAATATATCCTAAATGGCTCCAGTGTGTTCATAGACAGTGAACACTGAAAGCAGTAATTGGAAAAATACATCACCAGTCCAAATATTCTTGCAGTCTTGGGTTGGAGTTTGGTGATCATCTTGAATTCTTTGTTTACTCAGGATAGAAGATTCTAAAATTATTGACTGAGACTCACATTCTAAGCAGTTTAAGTTATAAAAATACAAAAGATGTAGACAGACCCATGGTTTAATTAAACTGAACCAAAAAATCTGAGAGATTCTTAAATTCGTACTTTTATTTGTATATATTATTCTTTTAAAAACATCTTCTGATGAATAATAGTATAGAACTATAGGGTCAGAATTTGAATTTCTACCATAAAGTAGAATGCATATGTAGTAACTATGGGACATTTAAGCAACTATAATAAGGTGTTTTGTTTTAGAATTAATAGGGTATTTTTATTCTGGCGATTCTAACTTACTGAAACCATAAACATCATGAAAAGCTAATTATATCGGTTAGATGATGCTAGCTGTTGTAATAGCAAAGAACCTGAAACTCATGGCTTAATACAATGGAAGATTATATCTTGCTCAAAAAAAGACCAAAACAGCTGTTCCTGGTAGATGGTAGAAGGGATTTTGCTTCATTCGGCATTATATGAAATCAGGCTGAAGAGGCTCTTCCATCTTCAGTGTGTAACTACCAGTGTCCCTCTGGGCTTTGTGAAAACATTGTAACCCTCAGGTTATCTGAGGGAATTTGAATACACTGCATATTACAGAGCACCTGGTAGATCCAATGAAAAGTCTCTGGCTCCAACCCGAACCTGAGATGTGCTTGGCAAGTAACCCAAGCCCTGGTGATGATTAGGATCCTGCTGAGATTAGTGCTGCTATTGGCATGGAATGTATAAAGTGCATGGAGAAGGGTGAAATATAGATGTGAATGGCTATCACTGAAGATGTATTTTTTTATTGCAGATCTGGCTATGTTAGTTGCCATAGCATAGTATCAATAAAAAAAAAATTGTTTAACAGTTTCACGAGTCAGTGACCACAAAGTCAGGTTGAATGTGGTCAAGCTTTCTTTTCTCTCTTAGTTACTGCTCTCACTGTCTTCTGAGAGGTGCCCTCCTTTGCTGTTCCTGACCCCACCCCCAAAAAACCCTCTTACCTAACACTAGTACCCTATCCAAAACCCATACCTGCTAAAAAGGAAAGTACCACATATAATACAGAAGAATGGAGGAAATAACCTGGTCAGCAATAATAGAAAATAGACACAGGAGTGACAACTTGTCTGTCAGGGGGAAAGAGCGTGGGAGATTTTAGGATCCAAGTTTCCAAGAGGTACATGTCACTTTTGCTTACATTCCATGGGCTAGAACAGTCACATGATCACAACCAACTGCAAATGAGTCTGGAAATAGAGTTCCAGTTGTGTGATAGTGAGGAAGAGGCAGATGCTTTGGTAATTAGTTAGCAATCCCTGCCACACAAGCGATCAATAGAAAATCAATATGTGGCAAAATTGTATTTATAACTTTTAGTTATTATATTTGCATGCAAATGCGTGTCAGTATACAGAAATGCCATAATTGAGTAATTTTTAATCAAATAAAATTAAAAATAAAATGAAGCCTAAAAATTATTATTGAGGTAGGAAGATTAGGGATTGTGGTTGTAATACTATCAACACTTTTTCTTTGAGTTCTGTAATGTTTCTTTAGTCATGTTTAAGCAAAACATATGCAATAAAAGTTTTTCTGCTGCTTATTTGAAATACTTAGACTTTCGCTTCTTTTAGAATTTTTTATGTACTTAAGAAAGAATAAAAATTTGGAATTTATAATAACACCTAATATTAAGCCAGCGCTACCATGAGCCAGGCCCTATTCCAAATGCTTTAGTAGTTCACTTAATCCTTATTACAGTTACATGAAATAGGTACTGTTTATTGTATGCATTTTATAAGTGAGATAAATGAAGTTCAGAGAATTTAGGTGACTTGTCTAGCAAGATATTGGATCTGAGATTCAATCTTAGATATTCCAGATTCAGATTCTGAGCTTATAGTCAGTTATGCGGAGAAAAGACAAAATCCAGAAAACCTTGAGCTTGGCTCCCAAAAATGCTTTGTAAAACTATGTTCTAGTTAATAGAATATCTATATTTAATAAGATATGGTGAAACTTCAATTCAGGTTTTTTTATTTACACACATATTTTCAAACTTATTTTTACTTGCCAAATGGGTGGCAATGCTGAATTTAAGATAAATTCCTCAAAATATCAAAGCATTTATTTCCTACTTAAAAAAATATATCACATTGTAAGGATATAAATTTATCACTAATGATTTACTAGATTAGCTTTTAAACTATTACATGTCACAACTCTTCCTCATTTCTGTTTCCGACCTCTCATACCAGTTTCCCTCTTCCTCGCTTCCTTAGCTCCCAGATATTTACTTGGCTCTTCCCGTGGAATGTGAAGCAGAGCAATTCTTAAAACTTTTTGTTGTAAGTGCTAGACTTACTGGATGCTATGCTGCTAGAATTTAATGAAAAGGCAATGTTGTACTTAGCATCTTTGTTTCCCAACAAGGAAGAAAACGTCTCTAGCCCAGGGCCGTTGTGAATACAGGTGGGTCTTGGGTGGACTCATCCCCTTCCGTGTATATGAAGTAGTTTTTCTCAGTTCTTATACTGGGCCAGGCACTGTACTAAGTCCTTTTAATTCATTGGCTTATTTAGTCTTTATAAAATCTGCATGTATCGGTACTCTTTTTATCTCCAGGAGAGGAAATTAAGGCTTAGAGTGGTTAAAAGACATGATCAGTTAATGAAGAAGCCTGGATTTGAAACTAGAAATTTTCACTCCAGAAGGATTCCTTAACTGCTACACGTTAAGGATTTAGTTCTGCTAGCTCCTACCTGTTACTCCACACTTCAATCATGTGCTGTCCTGTGGTCATTTCACCTTTTTTATATTAATTCCTCTGGGATGCATACTTTAATGCATACAAGTTCTCTTTGAAACCATTGCTCACTTTACTGTTCAGTGAGTGTGGTAGGGTTTAGGTGGTTAATAGTGCCGTGGCTTATGAGAGGAAGTATTGAGTATTTGCCATGTGCCAGGCTCTGGGCTAAGCACCTTATTTGAAATATAGTACATAAATCCTCAAAATTATTGAGTAGGTAGCATTATCGTCACTTTATAGATGAGGAAACTGAAGCTCAAGGATAGTTAATAACTTCTCCTAGCTCACTCAGCTTTTAAGTGCAGAGCTATGTTCCAAACCCAGATTTGACCCTAAAGCAGAGATTTTTTTAGTCATTAAGCTAAGAATCTTCTCTAAGTACTTAATAAATACTGGATTCGTTCACAAAAATCACTTAATTTTATTATCACTGCAGCTCAAGGTACTAGAGTATATTGACACAGAGATAAGGGGAATTTAAATAAACGTACTAGTAATAAATGTTGGGGCTGGTATCAAAACCCAGATCTTTTTGTCTGCAGATCTCAGTCTTCCCCGTACCGTATTTTCTCCAGGCCCTCTCCCAGAGCCACCATTACCATATTCATTCATTCATTTGTTCATTCATCATTTATTCAAAGAATGTCCATTGTGCATCCATTTTTTTCTAGACACTGTCCTGCGTGCTATACACAGTAGTGAGTAAAACACTTCTGTACCTGGAGCTTTTGGTCTAATGAGGGAGACAGATATTAATCAACTCATACAAATATATAATTGGTAATTGTAGTAAATGACTGATCTTGTTTAAAGTAGAGGGATTCATGGACGCTATCCCTAGGGAACTTCATTTTAGCTGGCATGTGAAAGGTGGATAGAAGTTTACTATATGACCATTAGAAGGTGGAAAAGACTGTGCCAAGTACTCCAAAGAGCATTTTTCTATTAATTCCCGAAAAATATTTTTTTCAGTGGCTGATGAAACTCGATTTTTAATGAGTAAAATCGAAAAAAAAATGGTTTAAGTACATGAATATCAATGACTATATAAGCATCTAATAGTTAGATGCATGGTATTTCTTATTCAGAGTCTACTTATCCAATGACATCAATCTGAAATGTACTTTCCAATTAGAGAAAAAAGTAGAATTTCTATCATTCATAAAGGGGTCAATGAAAATAAAAGCATAACGTATAGCTTCTGGAACTTAAAAAGTGCTTCCATTTATTAATCAGTAACTACTAGGGATAAATAGACTTTCATGTTTCAAGAGACATTGGCATATTAATTTCTATTAAAATAATTGACATTTATTTAGTAGTTCTAAATCACTAGCCATGTTGAATATCATGTTAAGTATATTTGTATGAGGAGCTAGATAAATGTGTTATACATATGATAAAAGTACACATGTTGTTTTTCAATTAGTACTTTAAAACAAAGTTTTGTTATGTGCAGAATTGATTTGTACCATATCTAGATAAATCGAATATTATTCCAAGTAAGGGCTTTTCTGTTTATATTTTTAATATTTCCTCACAAGAAAAATACATATAAATCATAATCTTTCCATATGATATTGCATTTGATTTGGAGTAAAATTCTGAAAATTTGGTAAAATTCTGAAAACTTGGTACATGACCTGAGATATTGCAAACTTTTCCCCCAGTACACAGAACAAAACATACAGAAGAATAGTCATCTTTGAAAAGTTCAAAAGTCAGCAAAACTTGCTTATAGATGTCTCAAGAAGCTGTTTATTTAACACCGAGATACTATTTTAGGAAAACTAGCATTCTGAATTTGGCATCAAAGAAGTTAGCACCTGATCAGCCTCTATATACTCCATACAGGTATATAGAGGAAGAGAAGCACTAAAGCAGACAGGTAAAAATGGTTACAGTGATGAGGCATCTGTAAGGGTCAACCCCATGATGCAAAGCTCATCAGTTGACGGACAAAGGAGCTTTCCTTGTTCCCTCAACTATACATGATGCATATCTAACAGGAATGCTTATTTTTATTTTCCAAATACTCATATTTTAGCTGCTCTCTGTGCTATTCAGTGTATTAAAAATACACATTTTCACATTTCCAGTTGCTTATGCCTATATAATAAACCTTCAAATTATATGCTCCCTTTAATACTTGTTAAGGAGGGTAGTTATTCTAAATGTCATACAGCATAACTTCTGCTAATCTTTGTTTCACTCAAGGTTCCCTTTAATTAACTTGGAAATGTGCATTTTATTTTCTTGCAAAAGAGGAAGTTAAAAAATATATTGAGAACAGTTCATTAGGTCTTTATTCCTGCCTTCTTACTTCCATTTATTCTATTCTACTTAACAGTGAATAAGTTCAGTATGTTTTCAATTGCAGCATTTTCTTATTGAGGCATATTCTGCCCTAAATCCCATTTTTCTGAATGCATGTATTTTAATTGGGTTTCTATGTGGTGATAGATGTAGGACTCCCTGATAGCCCCTTTCTATCTTCTGTAATTCTCAGCATAGATGGTTTTTACTACACTACTTCCTCCCACCCTTTACCACCCTGACAATAAATACTGATACAGTTCCCTGAGGTATTCATTCATCTCTCAGGCTTCCAAACAGACCAGACAGCATCTCATGATTGGGAAGAGTAACAGTGGGAGGACAGGGTCATTACCAGACACTCCAGCAGACTGAGTCACCACCCTTGGGAATTTGAAACAGGCAATGCAAGACAAAAATGGACCAGTTCTTACCACAGTCAGATTTCTAGCCTAGTGCTCCTTAAGGTTTATCTTAGTGTTTTTTTAATTCTCCAGAGTAAAAAGTGAAATGGAATAAGAATATATAAATTAACTTTGAAAGAATCTCGGGAGTATATGCAATACAGAAGAGTTAATGATGAATATGGAATAAACTGTGAATCCATGCACCTATCTAATGGTCATGGGGAAACACTGACCTTGGGAAAAATTGTGAAGCCTGATTTTAGGTGCTTTTCATACCCCTGTTGTGCCCATCTTTACTTCCATCAATGTGTACCGTTTCAATAGGTTAATTGGCTGGCAGATGTATTGATTTTATGAGACATATTGATGTTTATTTTGTTCATCCAACAAATATTGATTTATCGCCCATTCTTTGCCAAGTGCAGAGGATATAGGAGATACAGGAATACAAAATGGGCAAAAGCAGTCACTGTACTTGTGAACTTTCCATAGCAATTCATCACACTGTATAAATTCATAATTGCAAATCAAGACAAATAGTATGAAAGAAGGGGGCACATTTCTATGAGAATTTGTTGTTGAGTACACGAACCTAGAGTGAGAAGGAGTGATTACATAAGGCTTTCTTTCCTGAAATCTGAAGGATGAGTGGAATTAAATAGGTATGTTTGTTTGGAGGTGGAGGATTGGGAAAGCATTTTAGAAAGAGGAATCTTTAGAGACAAAGGCTCATGTAAGAGGCAGATAAAGGCACAGTAGCTGGCCCAGTGTCAGGGCTGATAGTTTGAGAACCTGAAGATTAAGCAAAGTGAAAGTACTGATTATGCATATTTATGCTCCAAGTCAAAATATGACAGATCTGAGATACAGAATTATGGGGCTGCAAGGGGGAAAACCTAGTAGCTAAGTGTCCCCTAAAATAACACTGTGAAATATCAAGGCAGGGGGGTGCCCACTTCAACTGACTTGAGTGTGAAAGAAATTGGTGTATTTGGGGGAAAATATGGGATAATATGTATATTATGAAGACGAGAAGAGTTATCCCCATTTTAAAGGTCCAAAAGTTTGACTTAAACTTTTACCTAATAAAAATGAACCCAGAAATTTTAAATAAGTCCCTAGTTTTGCCAGCCTGATTCGATGTTCTTTGCGTAATCTTTTAAAGGCTAATTTTTAGGAACATTCATTATTTTTGAATGTTGTGTCCCATGCCTTCAGTCCTGAGTATGAAAACTATTACCCCCATCAGAATAAGCTGCCTTTAAAGACATCTTTATGCTTGATAATGTCCCTGAATACTTTCTTTTTTTTTTAAATTATCACTTCAATGTCTTTGTTGTTTACAGAGTCCCTAGACCTCCTCTGTTTTTCAACTCATAGACCATTCAATGTTTTCAGAAGCACTGTCTGAAACCAATCTTGAGAAAGGCAAATAAGATAGTAGGAAGAAAACAATAGACTAACATTGAGACAGTGTAGAAAGAGCTATTATAGCTTCAAAGCCAAAAATATGTGGATGCTTCCTAACATGGGGTTATAAATACAAATACAGGGGAAAATATAGGGAATATTTATGCCTTCAACTTGTAAATGAGTTTCATATTGAAAAAAGTAGAGTCTGGATTTCTAGTGCAGCATATGAGCTTAGAAGTTTAAGTTCTGTCCAACAACAAGTAAAATTTTGAGGAAACTGAAAAATCAACAACTCTGCTTAGCTCTACCAGAAAAGTAAGGTCATAAGGCAGACCACTACTTCTGAAATTAGAAAGATGGCCAGGCTGGGTACAGAGACTCACAACTTACTAAAGTGGAAACCCATGAGAAGAAAACTCTGTGGGAACCAGTACTGGGATAGGAAAACTCCAGTAACTGTATTTGATGAATTGCTGAAGGCTCAGTGAAGGAAAGTATGAGAATTAAAAACTCTAGGAGGACCCAATCAGAGAGGGGCCGCCAAACTTTTATGAGTTTTACTTCCAAGGGCTCTACCAGATTCTCACAGGAAAGATTGAGAAGCTCTGTGAAGTTCACAGCTCAGACGCACAAACTCACTGAAATACTGAGGCCTAACTATACTACTATAAAATGCTTCCCTTCCCTCTTCTCCTTACTACCACTTTATATAAGGCCTACTTATTGCAATTCCTTTTACTTTGTACATCATGTCTGACTATTAAGATAAAAAGAAAAAAGAAAAAGAAAAAGAAAAAAACCTATAAGCTGTACTGAAAAGCAAAAAAACACAGTTTGAAGAAACTGAGCAAGCATCAGAACCAGAGTCAGATATGGCAAGAATGTTGGAATTATCAGACCAAGAATTTTAAAAATCTGAGGTTAATATGCTAAGGGCTTTTTTCTTTTCTTTTCTTTTCTTTTTTTTGCCACGTCACATGGCATGTGGGATCTTAGTTCCCTGACCAAGGATTGAACCCATGCCCCTTGCAGTGGAAGCACGGAGTTTTATCCACTGGATCACCAGGGAAGTCCCATTAAGGGGTTAAAGACTTTAATGGACAACATAGACAACATTCAAGAATAGACGGGTAATGTAAACAGAGGGAGGAAAAGTGAAGATAAAATAAAAACTTTTATTTTTCTTTTTCATAATTGACCTAACAGGTAATAGTTTTGTTTTGTTTTTTTCAAAATAAATGTGACAGAAATGTATTCAATGACTGTAGTTTGTGTATAAGTGAACTGAATGACAGAAATGATACAGGGGAGGCACTAGGAATATTTTGTTATTATTAGGTACTTATACTACCTATGAAGTATCACATTTTTTACTTGAAAGTAGACATAAGTTATTTGTTAATGTATATTTTAAATTCTAGGGCAACCACTGGGGATAAAAACAAAAATAAGTATAATTGATGTACTAAGAAAGGAAAGAAAATCAAATCATATAAAATGCTCAATACACTTCAGTCGGAATTGGACAGACGAATCAAGCAGAAAATAGTAAGGACAAACCTGAACTCAAAAGCATCATCATTGAACTGGATATAATTGACATCTATAGACTGTTTCATTCAACAACAGTAGAATACACATTTTTCTCAAGCTTATTTAGAACACTACCAAGAAAGGTCATATTCTGTGTCGTAAAACATACCTCAAGAAATTTAAAAGAATAGGAATCATACAGTGCATCCTCTGACCATAGTGTAATTAAGCTGGAAATGAATTCAGACAAGATACCTGGGAAATCCCAATATTCATGGAACATAAACAACATATTTCTAGATATTGTATGGATCAAAAAGAAATCTCAGAGAAATTTAAAGATATTTTGAACTAAATGAAAATGATAATAGAACTTATCAAAATTTATAAAATGCAGCAAAAACAGTGCATTTAAGAAAATTTATAACATTGAATGCATGTGTTACAAAAGAAGAAAGATTTAAAATTAATGATTTAAGCTTCTACTTTGTGAAATTAGAAAAAAAAACGAATAAAATCTGAAGTAAGCAGAAAAAATAATTAAAATTAGAGCATAAGTCAATAAAATTAAAAACTGGAAATCAACAGAGAAAATCAACAAAACCAAAAGCTGGTACTTTGAAAAGGTCAATAAAATTGATAGGCTTTTAATCACGCTAACAACAACAAAACTTAAAACAAAAACAAAAAAAGAGAGGATACCAATTACTAATATCAGAAATGAAAGAGGGAGCACTTCCCTGGTGGTCCAGTGGCTAAGACTTTGTGCTCCCTATGCAGAGGACCTGAGTTTGATCCCTGATCAGGGAACTAGATCCCACATGCCACAACTGAGAGTTCTCATACCACAACCAAAGATCCCACATGCCACAACTGAAGATCCCACATGCCACAACGATGATCCTGCATGTGACAATAAAGACCTGGCATAGCCAATTAAAGAAATAAATATTCTAAAACATTTTTAAAAAGAAATAAAAGAGGGGACATCATTACAGATCTTAGATCTTATGGATGTTTAAAGGCTAATAAAAGAATTCTTTGAACAACTCTTTGCCCACAGATTTCATAACCTAGATGAAATGGACCTATTACTTAGAAGACTCAATCTGCCAAAAGTCATACAGGACTAAATAAGCAATCTGGATAAGCTTGTATCTATTAAAGAAATTAAATCAATAGTTAATAACCTTCCAAAAGAAAGGGAAGGGCCCAGATGAGTTGGTAAAAAGGAATTATACCAAATTTCTATTATTTCATCTAGGAGACAGAAGCAGAAGGAACTCATTTTATGAGTTCAGCATCACTCTAATACCAAAACTATCAGTAGATTAAAGGTTTACAAGGAAAGAAAATTATAGAAATAAGAAAAATTAAGAAAATTATATCTCTTATGAGCATACATACAAAATGCTTAACAAAATTACAGTAAATTGAATACAACAATGTATAAAAATAATTATACCTAATTAAGCAAAAGACCTGTACTCTGATAACTATAAGACACTGATGAAAGAAATTGGAAATGACACAAACTAATGGAAAGATATAGTGTGCTCTTGGATTGGAAGAATGAATATTGTCAAAATGACTATACTACCCAAGGCAATCTACAGATTCAGTGAAATTCCTATCAAAATACTAATGGCATTTTTCACAAAAAAAGAACAAAAATTTTAAAAATTTGTACGGAAATATAACAGACTCTGAATAGCCAAAGCAACCTTGAGAAAGAAAAATGGAGTTGGAGGAATCAGTCTCCCTGAGTTCAGACTATACTACAAAGCTATTATCATCAAAACAATATGGTACTGGCACAAAAACAGAAATTTAGATCAATGGAACAGGATAGAGAGCCCAGAAATAAACCCACAAACATATGGTCAATTAATCTACGACAAATAAGGCAAGAATATACAATAGAAAAAAGACAGTCTCTTCAGTAAGTCGTGCTGGGAAAACTGGATAGTTACATGTAAAAGAATAAAATTAGACACTCCCTAACAGCATACACAAGAATAAACTCAAAATGGATTAAAGACCTAAATGTAAGGCCAAATACTATAAAACTCCTAGAGGAAAGCATAGGCAGGACACTTTTTGACATAAATCTTTTTGAAATATCTTTTTGGGTCTGTCTCCTAGAGTAAAGGAAATAAAAAGAAAAATAAACAAATGGGACCTAATTAAACTTGAAATCTTTTTCACAGCAAAGGAAACAATAAACTAAACAAAAAGACAACCTACAGAATGGGAGAAAATATTTGCAAATGACGTGACCAACAAGGGATTAATCTAAGAAATATAAAAAACAGCTCATTCAGGTCAATATCAAAAAAACAAACAATCCAATCAAAAAATGGGCAGAAGATCTAAATAGACATTTACCCAAAGAAGGTACACAGATGGCCAAAAGGCACATGAAAAGATGCTCATCATCACTAATTATTAGAGAAATGCAAATCAAAACCACAATGAGGTATCACTTCACACCAGTCAGAATGCCCATCATCAAAAAGTCTACAAATTATAAGTGGCAGAGAGGGTGTGGAGAAAAAGGAACCCTCCTACAATGTTGGTGGGAATGTAAATCGGTACAGCCACTATGGAGAACAGTATGGAGGTTCCTCAAAAAACTAAAAATAGAGCTATCATATGATTCTGCAATCCTACTCTTGGGCATATATCCAAAGAAAATCATATTTCAGAAAGATACATGCACCCCAGTGTTCATTGCAGCACTATTTACAATAACCAAGACATGGGACCAACCTAAATGTCCATCAACAGATGAATGGGTAAAGAAGGTGTGATATATCTGTATCTATATCTATATCTATTTATACACACACACAGACACACACACACACAATGGAATACTACTTAGCTATGAAAAGAATGAAATAATGCCATTTGCAGCAACATAGTTGGACCTAGGGATTATCATACTAAGTCAAGTAAACCAGACAAAGACAAATATCATATAATATTACTTATATGTGGAATCTAAAAAATGATCAAATGAACTTATTTATAAAAACAGAAAGAGACTCACAGACATAGAAAACAAACTTATAGTTACCTAAGAGGAAAGGAGGGTGGGGGGTGAGGATAAATTAGCAGGTTGGGATTAACATATACACACTACTATGTATAAAATAGATAACCAACAAGGACCTAGTGTGAAGCACAGGTAACTATACTCAATATTTTGTAATAACCTATAAGGGAAAAGAATCTGAAATATATATATATATATACATATATATATATATGTATGTATATATATGTATATATGTATATGTATATAGTTGGATTACTGTGCTAACACAGTATTGTAAATCAACTATACTTAAATTAAAAAAAGAAGAAAAAAAATAATTATATACTATGACCATGTAGGGTTTATCCCAGGCAACCAAGGTTGGTTCAACATTCAAAAATCAATTACTGTAATTCATTATATCAACAGGGTGAAGGAGAAGAATCATACTTTCAAATTAATTAATGCAGAAAAAACACATTAGACAAAATCTAACACCCATTTATGATTAAAACTCTCTGCAAACTAGTAATAGAGGGGAACTTTTCACCTTGATATACAATATCTACATAAAACCTACAACTATTGTCCCATTGGATGGAGAGAAACTTGAAGCTTTCCCATTACGATCAGGAAAAAGACATATTTACTCTCTTATAACTCCTTTTCAACATCATACTTGAAGTCCTGGTTAATGCAATAATACATGAAAAGAAAATAGAAGGTTTATAGGCTGGGAAGGAAAAAAATAAAACTGTCTTTGTTTACGGATGATATTACAGAAAAATAACTTTCCTGTATACCAGCAAAAAACAAGTAGATTTTGAGATTAAATGCTTATTGCCACGTACACTAGCAAAAAATGAAATACTTAGGTATATATTTAACAAAATATGTACAGGATCTATATGAGGAAAACTGAAAAACAGGTGAATGAAATAAAATAACTAAATAAATGGAGAGATATTCCATGTTCATAGGCAGGAAGACTCACTATTGTCATGTCTTTCCAGCTTAATCTATAGACTGAATACAATCCCAATCAAAATCCCAACAAGTTAGTTTTGTGCTTATTGACAAACTGATTCTAAAGTTTATATGGAGAGCTGAAAGACCCAGAATAGCCAAACATAATATTAAAAGAGAAGAACAAATTTGGAGGGCTGACACTACCTTACTTCAAGACTTACCATTAAACTACAGTAATTAAGACAGTGTGATATTGGTGAAAGAATATGCAAATAGATCAATGGAACAGAATAGAGAACCTAGAAACAGACCCATACAAATATAGTCAACTTATCTTTGATGAAGGTGCAAAGACATGCAATGGAGAAAACATAGTCTGTTCAATAAATGGTGCTAGAGCAACTGTATATCCACATGCCAAAAAAAAAAAAAAAAAAAAAGAATCTCGACACAGATCTTATATTTTTCACAAAGGTGTACTCAAAATGGATCAAAGATCTAAATGTAAAGTGTAAAATTATAAAGCTCCTGGAAGATAACATAGGAGAAAATCTAGATGCCCTGACTATGGAGATGACTTTTTAGATACCGATCGAAGGCATGAGCCATGAAAGAAAGAAATGATAAGGTAAACTTCACTAAAATTAAAAACTTCTGCTTTGAAAAAATGCTGTCAAGAGAATGAAAAGACTTTGGAAGGCAGTTTAGTTTCTTACAAAACAAAAGCATACTCTTACCATATGATCAAGCAGTTGTGGTCCTTGGTATTTACTTAAATGAGTTGATATCACATGTCCATAGAAATCTGCACACAAATGTTTATAGCAGCATTATTCATAATTACCAAAACTTGGAGGCAACCAAGATGTCCTTCAGTAGGTGAATGGATAAACAAACTTAAGTAAATCAAGACAATGGAATATTATTCAGTTTTAAAAATAAATGAGCTATCAAGCCATGAAAAGACATGGAGGAACCTTTAATACATTTTAATAAATGAAAGAAGCTAATCATACATACTGTATGATTAAAACCGCAAGACATTTTGGAAAAGACAAAACTATGGAGACAAGAAAATCAGTGGTTGTCAGGTGCTAAGGGGAGGAGGAATGAATAGGTAGAGCACAGAAAGTTTTTAGTGCTGTGAAACTATACAATAACAGGATGGTAAATCCATATCATTATACATTTGTCAAAACCCATGGAATGTACAACATCAAGAAAAAACTTAAAGTTTGGACTTTAGGTGAGAATGATATGTCTGTAGATTCATTGATTGTAACAATTGTACCACTCTGGTGCAGGACCTTGATAATGAGGGAGTATGTGTGTGGGATGGGTCAAGAAATATATGGGAACTCTGTATTTTCCACTCAATTTTGTTGTGAGCCCAAAACTTCCCTAAAAAATTGTCTCTTTAAAAAAAAAAGCTATAGTGCCTTATGGAGTTGGCCACAGATCTTGATCTAGAGGATCTCAATATTTTACTAAATACTCAGACTTAAAACATAACAAAACACAACTTCTAAGGACTTGAAATCACAGAGTTTTGGAGAATATGTTACTGACTTAAGAATAGACTGAATAACATTAAACACTGAATACTTTGTTAGTATATGGGATCTCCAGTTCCAATGAAAAGGTGTGATCACTTTTTGAATACTAGAATCCTAATTAAGAGATGTATGGAGGATGTGTGCTAGTGGGTTATTATTATACGTGTGGCTCACTATAGATGTATTTATAATGAAAATGAAATAGCCACAATGCAAATATCATTGGGCAGATTTTAATCCATGTAGGAAAAAACATGAAAAGCCAGAACACATGCCATGAACATCCTAGATTTCCATAAAATTTAACTCTCACAAATATGTATACATTGGTCGTTTATTATTATCTTTTTTGGCAGCGCAGGTCTGTTAGTTTATGAGGTGCCTTTCTGAGTCTGAGTTGTTCAGAAATAGGGCCACTTTTCTATGCAATTTTCAGTAGTGATTCAATCAATAAAGCCTTAATTGATTTTGACACAATTTTTCACCCAAGTTTCATGTGTGTTTTTTTTTAAGCTCTTTATTGGAATATAATTGCTTTATACTCTTGTACCAGCTTTTGAGGTACACCAAAGTGAATCAGCTGTATTTATACATATATCCCCATATCCCCTCCCTCCCGCGACTTCCTCCCACCCTCCCTGTCCTGGCCCTCTAAGGCATGCATGTATGTTTTTTAAGCTTAACTTGTTAAAGCCGAGCTATGAAATGGTCTAGAGAAAAAGTTGTATGCTTCTTTATAAGAAATAATATTGTATTTTATCTAAAGGTAGGGAGATCTTATAAAGTATAAAAGCAATAATAGATACGCTGGGCTTTTTTCACTTGATGTGCAGATTCCACTTACAAAAGCACATCAGGAGTTGCAATGAGGATGAAATGTGACTCCTTAACCTATAGTAGATGTCCTACCTTGATTTTCCTTGATGGCATTTCTACTTCAGTTAAATATGGGCAAATGTGTTTCACAGCACCTTTTCCAAGATAGCAACTTTGATTTTTTTTTTTCCTTTTGTAAAGAAAGACCTATACTTTTGGCAATAAAATGAACTATGGTTTGGAAACAGATATTACCAACTTTTAATAACTTAAAACTCTAGAATTCTTCATAACATTTTTGGAAAAAGTATTCTAAGCAGTTAGGTAAATGATCTTTTTTTAAAAATAGGTCTTATTGTGTAAAGTAAAATTCCATTTTCAGAAGTTATACCTGTGAAAAATACCTAACCCATTTGAAGAAGATATGCTGACCGGAAGTGCTGGGGTACGGTGACAAAGAGAGTGCATAGGAGGCAGGTCTAGACAGAACACCAGGAAGTAGGAGAAATGAGGACAGAGCTGGGGATCACTATCTTATGTCAAGGTCTCTGGTTTTAAATTGAATTTCCACTCTAGTTGCCACTCTAGTTCACATGGAGTTCTGATCAGTCCAGGAATAAAAGGTGACTTGAAGAGACAGGAACAATATATTTTTTATAAAATTTTGAAAGAATATGACACCCAGAAGATTTAGTTTGGAGATTATGTGGATCATTTTCTATATTCCCTTGAGAATGAAGTAAAAATAGTAATAATAAACCGTGGGATACTCCAGCTGAGGGAACAATAGAAGCAAACTCACCATCACAAGGGATAAAAATGTAGATCATGTCGCTTTCATAATGCAAAGCTTATATTGTTTTTGACAGGACAAAAATCAGCCTCCTTAGCTCATCTCAGTTTCTTTTCAATGAAGCTAGACATTTAATTAATTAAATTGCTTTTTGGCTTGGCATTAATGATGTCTAGCTTCCTGCTACCTACCTTGCATATTTGAAACCCACTTGTATGTAATAATCATTCCCTAGTCTGAACTTCCAATAATACCTCATCTCTGCCCATATATGGACTCTTAATCCTCCTATCCTAGTATTAAAAGTCTTTATTAATTTGACTTATTTTCTATTAAAGTGTAAACTCGCTGAATACAGGCTCCATTCATTGTATTATTACCCATTATTTCCTGATTCTTCTTACATGCTTAGAAAGGAATTCTTATATTCATTGGTGAGTAAACCAAACAGTAAATCAATCTGAGGCTGTTTTGGAGACTTTTCATCTGAGAAATTAACATCAGGTTTGGAATGCATGTATTAATTAAAAGGCCCTTGCACATTTAGTAAACGTGCTTTTCCTTTTGCAAATCTTATTCATGTGACTTTAGATAAGCCCATTTTGGCATAATGGAAATACAGCTCGATTACGTCTTGTTCCCAGGCTTCCATTTTCTGCAAGCCACGTGAAGGTTTTCTCTAAACTGTGGACTCAAACCTGGACAATAAGTAGTGGAGAATCTTGGTTTGTGTAGTTGTTACAAAGGATTTGGTGGCTAAGTACTGTTTTAATAGCCAGTTGAGATCAGACTAGATATGGATTCTAGTAGCTTAGAATAGCTTTGAAAAGAACTAACAACTGAAGATAAAAAAGCTGGTACCTGAAGGAAGTGGGTGGTTTCTGTTATTCAAAGAAAAAAGATTGATAGGTTTACAATTAAGGAAAAAGAAATAAGAAAAATTTTCTCCCTATTATTTTTTTATCAAGTAGATTTTAGGAAATCAAAACATGCATAACATAAAGAAAAAAAAATGGAAAGAAAGTAGATCCTACTATTGCTTCAATAATACTGTTTTTAAGAGAAAATTTTATGCTCCACATATTATTCTGTAATTTGCTGTGTTGGTCCAACATTCCTGAAGACTTTATAGTTTTTTATTGTATGGAAGTATTGTGCTACAATCTATTTAACTGCCCACTTATTGACAGACATGTAAGCTATTTCCTCAAAATCACTATTAGAAGCCACTGAAGGAGTATTTATGTCTATCATTTGATTGTTTGCTGTCCATCTAACTATTTATCAATGTGTTTATGTTCATGTTTTCCTTGAAGTGGAATTGCTTGGTGTAACCTTTAAAAAAGTTAATAAATACTGACAAAGTATCCTCTATAACGATATAGATTTTTATCCATATGGATACAGATTTTTATCTATAAAACAGATGTATGGATCCATATATAGATATAGATTTTTATCAAAAGTGTATGTGAGTACCTATTTTCCCAAGCCTTTGCACAAACTGGATATTATCACTATGTAAAACATAATATGATATGATGTATATATCAATTAAAAGCTCCATTTATTTGACATGTAGTAAAGTTGAACATTTTTTCATATATTTATCACTTAATGAAGCAGCATTGGAATGAATGTAATAATTATTTTTGAGAACTCAGTGACATCTATTTTAATAGGATTTGTCTTAAGTTAAGCTGCCAGTTATAAATAGCTCTGTCTGTTCACTATCAATGCAATCATGACAACTTTGAAATGTCTTCCTGTTCTGTCCTTTTATAAGAATGCTTGATTTTCTGCATCAGGATTTGGAGCGCATAATGTGTGCTGACGGTTCAATGGGTACAGTTCACATGGAGTAAATTTCATAAGCTGCATAAAGAAGAACAGGCAGGATAAAATCATGAAAACACATTTAAAGGAGACAATGTTGTCTCATTTAATAGGAAATTGTGGTTTTAAAAGTGTGTTTGAGAGTGACTTATTTACTTAGTCTTTGGCAGATGAGAATCCAACTCATACATGACTCATGTGAGGCCTTGGCTACACTTGGCCTTTTATCCCTCATCTCCAGAGCCCCTGAAACCATCAATATAGTGAAAAGATGGTCCAAAACATGGTCTCTAGCTCTGAACAGCCCATGTCTGAATTCTAGTTCTGTCTGCCCTCATCAGCTGTGTCATTGTGGACAAGTTATTTAACTTCTTGTGCCTTGGATTCCTAATTTGAAGAAAAACAAAAATGGGACAATAATATCTACCTTGTAGGATTGCTGTGAGGACTACAGGAGTTGGTACATATGTAAAGAGTTGAGGTAGTGTTAATAAGCATCATGTGATTGTTACAGGCATTATTTTAATGAGGAAGTCATTTGGAAGATGGAAAAGGCTGCTTGTGGTACAGCAATTAATTTCTGAAAATATATAGATATAGAAATGAAATATGAGATGCTAAAAGAATAAGTCATAATCAAAAATTTGCTCATAGGTAAACCAGTGTACAAGGAATTAAAAAGGATATTCTTCCTTATTCTCTTCCTCCTGAATCATATAGGACGCAGGAGACAGAATGCAGACATTTATTGTTAATGTTGGTCTGCTATATTGGGGTTAATATATTAGGTAAGAAGACTGGGGCTTCCTAGGTGGCGCAGTGGTTGAGAATCCGCCTGCCAATGCAGGGGACACGGGTTCGATCCCTGCTCCAGGAAGATCCCACATGCCGCGAAGCAACTAAGCCTGTGCACCACAACAATTGAGCCTGTGCTTTAGAGCCCATGAGCCACAGCTGTTGAGCCCATGTGCTGCAACTACTGAAGCGCATGCGCCTAGAGCCTGTGCTCCACAACAAGAGAAGCCACGGCAATGAGGAGCCCATGCACCACAACAAAGAGTAGCCCCCACTCACCACAACTAAAAAGAAAGCCCGCGCACAGCAAAAAAGACCCAACACAGCCAATTAAATAAATAAATAAATAAATAAATAAATAAATAAATTTATAGAAGACAGGCCTGGGAATAGAATCCCTACTTGCAATCTTTAATGAAAAAAATGGGCTCCATATACAAACAACTGATTTACAAATGATCTTTTGGAAAAACACATATTCAATTAAAAGATACCTTGTGTAAGAGTTTTTAACTAGGTCACAGAAGTTATAGCTGGAAATCATAATAACCTAATGTTTTTACTAATTATCATCTTATACTCAAAATATTCATAGACGCATGGATACTTGTTGTTAGTGTATAATACTTTTGGTAAAATTAAATAGGGTAAGTACCTCCTTCTAATATGACGTGTGTGTGTGTGTGTGTATACACACACACACAATATTTTTCCAGCTAGAAGTGCTATCACCAATATGAGAAAGAAGTGTATCAAGACATTGATTCAGAGAAATAAAAAGCATATTAAAATTTTTAATAGATTTGTAAAGAAGTACATAAATACATTCTATCCACAACCCCACCAGCCTTTTCAAACCACAACATTTTTCCAAGTTTTAAAAAGGCTATTTTTTTAGACTGGCCTGACAGTTTGGAGCCATGCATTATTTATTTATTTATTTATTTATTTATTTATTTATTTATTTATTGGCTGCGTTGGGTCTTTGTTGCTGCACAGGGGCTTTCTCTAGTTGCTGCAAGCAGGGGCTACTCTTCATTGTGGTGCGCAGGCTCCTCGTAGTGGCTTCTCTTGTTGTGGAGCATGGGCCCTAGGTGTGTGGGCTTCAATAGTTGTGGCACATGGGCTCAATAGTTGTGGCTCACGGGCTGTAGAGCACAGGCTCAATAGTTGTGGCGCACGGGCTTAGTTGCTCCATGGCATGTGGAATCTTCCCAGAAAAGGGCTCAAACCCGTGTCCCCTGCATTGGCAGGTGGATTCTTAACCACTGTGCCACCTGGGAAGTCCAGAGCCATGCTTTAAATAAGAGATTACTTAACTCCCAGATAGAATTTATAGTAAGCTTGATTAGAAAAGACTCACCAGAATCTGAGGCTAACCCTGGAATGAGACTAGATCTTACTAGGCTGACTTAAGGATGCCTTCCTTTTTGCTTCCATTTAGCCTGTAAATATCTCTGGTAGAATAATTATTATATTTTCACAGCCCATTGCTAAATTTGTGTGACTACTGTGATGTTCTTTTAAACTCTCTTTATCTCAAGTACCTAGTAAAGTGCTTGATCGATGGTAGGAATGCAATAAATATTTAATGAATAAATTATTATAAGAATGACCTATCAGTTACAGAGGTAAAAGAGAGAATTGCTCCCAAATTTTGGATGTCCAAACATATTGACTTTAAACATTTTTTTATGTCCTTGAGATATAGTTAAGTTTGAAACGATCTTAGCTGCAAGAGAGAGCCATATAATAATTTAGAAAAGTTTTTTCACTAACATTCATAGAACTATTAAGACTTATTGATGCTGATACCTAAGAACTGATATGAGGATGTCATAGTGCAATTATCAACTACTATAATCATCATTCATTTAACATTTTTACACTTTATTCCATTCCATCCCAGAATTAAGCCAGTGACACAGAAGACAGGCTTTGAAGACAATGAGACCTGAGATCTCTAGGAGTTACTCGATACCTCTACTCTGACGTTTCCTCACCCATTTTAGACTCAGTTTCCTAATTTGTTAGAAGGAGTTAATAACAACTTACTTATATGTTTTCTTTATACACTGCATTATCTGTAATCTTTAGCTATGCTCTGGTATATAATAAGAATTCAATAAATTCTAGCTGTTGGCGCCACTAGTGTCATTATTTAACAAGAATCTATTACAGTGGTGGTAGCCAGATGCATCCCTACTATGCAAGCTTTTAAAATCCTTTCTGCTGAAACTCCAACTGGTGATGTAAATCACATTCATGAAATAATTTGCACATTCGTTATATAAATGTCAGATACCATTTAGCCAAGATTCCCAGGATTACTAAGATATAAGATGGATATTCTTTTAAATTTTTTAGTATATAGTTGTGCTGCCTCTTTTTAAGAAACTTTTTTTTTTCCCCTCAGTTCCTTAAGGGTATAGTAAAGAAGTTAAGCAATACATTCTATCAGTGATTAAGACATAAAGTTTTGCTTGCACATGGAGGAAAAAGGCTATAGGGAGAAAAAAAGTCAATTTTTGATCCCATTCAGTAAAGGTCAGGGATAGCCTCAAGTGCATTCCCTGTGCTGTGGGAAAGAATGAAAAAGCCTACACTCCATGAATACTTTTGTTTCCACAAATCAACATTACTCAAGGGTGAGCTATCACGAAAATATTTAAAGTTGGTGAAATTATACAGTAGCTTTATATGTGATCTGAGAATGTGAAGAATTTGAGGGTGAAGTGGCATCTTGTGACTTAAATTTTGGCAAAGTGACTTGATTCCATCAAGAATGTCCCCCAGTCTCTCTTAACAGTCACCAAAATGTACCTTTATCAGAGAATAATTCTTTTGGTTTAAAGCAGTCATTAACAACCTATCTTACTTAGAACTCTGTGGTTCCTCTTGCTGCTGGTCTGACATAGTGTGTATGAAGGGGTAGAGTAGATGTTGAGCTAGCCTTACACTGGGTTTTCTACAAACTCCACCTATATGTTCCTCCACAGCACCATCTATATTCAACTCTGCTTTTATCTGTTCACTATATTTACATTTCTTTTTTTACCTTTATTTACAATAATGGTTCCACTAGTAAGAAATGTTTGAAAAACATCCTGTGGTGGTAGTGTGTCTGTATGAGTCTCTATTAAAATGCAAATAGAATTAAGCTACTGTGGTCTTTTCACCCTAGGGAGTGAGTCCTCAAGATAGAATGCAAAGGGTTATGAGATAGCTAAAAGTTCCTTGTCAGGAGGAGAGAAGGAGGAAGGATGGCCAGGAGGACTGAGGAATTTGCCAGAGTAAGTGGGAACAGGATGGGATGGAATGGGAAGAGCAAGTGGAAGAGATAGAAATCACAAAGCCAAAGCATATCTATCTTCCATTTTTTTTTTTTTAGAGTTTTGATAAAATCTCCCCTAGAAACAACTTTGAAAAATATTTGCAAAACTCTTCATGAAGGGAAAATAAAATGCTGTAGAAACAGACTCCAGCAATTTTTTCCTGGTGGGAAGTGATGATGGCCTGTCCCATGGCAGTGACAGTGGCAATAGGTAGAGATGAAAGAATAAAAAATAAGTGATGTCAAAGAATTGGGTTTGATGACTAATTAACTGAGGAGGAGAGCTGGAAAAAAAAAAAAGAGTCCTGCTTGAACAATGAGTGGATGATACTAGCCATGAGGGATACTGTCTTATCTTGATATACAGTGTATTAGTTTTCCATTGCTATGTAACAAAGTACCACCAATTTAGCACTTTAAAACAATACAGCACATTTTTAATCTCACCATTTCTGTGAGTCAGGAGTCTGGACTCAGGTTAGGTGGGTCCTCTGCTCAGGTCACCTAAGTGTTGGCTGGCCTGAGTTCTTTTCTGGAGGCTCAGTTGGGGTGGGCTTATGTCCAAGCTCACTCAGTTGGATGACAGGTTCATCTTCTTGTAGTTGTAGGACTGAGGGCCCTGGCTTTTTGCTGCCTGTAACTGGAGACCATCCTAAGCCTCTGTTGACTACCTTCAGCTCCTAAAGTCTGTCCATAGTTCCTAAACAATACCCACAGTTCCTTGCTATGTCAGCTTCCCTAGTAGGACTTGTCAAGGCAGCAAGGACTAGAGCAGATTAGAGAAAGTCTGCTACAAGACCCAGTCTTATATAATCGTGGAAGAGACATGACATATTCTGTCAATTTGACTCAAATCACAAGTCTTATCCACAACCAAGAGAAGGGGATTTTGCAAGGGCATGAACACTAGCTGATGAGGATCGTGGCAAGGCACCCTGGAGTCTCTCCCTATAGACATGGAGAAATCCACATGAGCTAATAGGATAAAGGCAGATAAAGCGTTATAGGAATGCATGGGCACAGATTTTTGATAACAATGTTAACGAAACTACAAAACACAACCTGAAATACAGCTTTAGAGAGTACCTGTACAATGTCACGAAGGTGAATCACATTACAGTTTCCCTTTTGTCCTGCTTGCTTAGTAGTTTACACATGTTATTATATATGCCTGCCTGTACTTAGTTGTGTTGACAATCAATGTGGTAATTAGTTCTCATTGTTTAAATGAGTTTATTTTTAAATGAGGAACATACCTTTTGGGCTTTTGAATGGCAGATACACCTGTATCCTTCCTCGGGCAATTTCCCTTAGTGAAACCATGTCACCTGAAGCAGTGACGCTTCTCCATTTAAAGGAGTGTGGTTACAGATAATGTTGACAGCATGAGATTTTAGGTCTAGAAAAAGCCTGAGGCGAAAAGATTATGTTTAGGCACTGAAAAAAAGCACAGACACATTATTCAGTTTGTGTCCAAGCAAACTAATTTATGCCAAACTTGTGAAGCTTTGTTTTGATAACTTCTAGGCTTGTTCTTGGCTCAGTGCATGTTTGACTGAGAATTCTTTCCTTGTAAGTGGTCCTTTTTGTCACGACAAATGCTATTTAGGGGACTAATGAGCTGAGATCATAAAGTGAATTGTTAAGGGAGTTTAATAGGGTCATTGTGATACACTCTTCCAGAGGTAATGTATTTCTGCCTCACAGTGTTTACTGTAGCCTGCAGCAACTGTGTATGTGAAGGTTCAATTTTTACCATATGTGTAATTATAGGAATGAGCATTCAACTGTTTTAAGCGATGACAGTTTAGTTCAGAATTTTAAGAGCGTGTTCAAAGTTAACTGAATTTTTTGCAAGGTTTTAAACCATTTACTTTTTTCTATGCATCATGCAGCTGACACTTCTTTCTCCCCTTTCCCATTCACTGAGTCCATGCTGAGAACTGTAAGTTGGCAGCTTTTCGATTTGTGATTTTTGGCACCGTCACTATATCGTATTACAATAAAACTATGGTATTGTATAACCCTGTTTCGGGGAATAATAAAACAGAATTGGCATCAAAATATTGAATGATAGCCAGACTTTGTGCATTTCCACTAAAAAAAGCAAACAAACATAATTGTTAGATCATTTGCATACATAGTAGTTTAGTTTGAGCCTGGATTGATTTATTGAGTGCCCATGTGCAAAGAGCATATAGAGATGGATGTGATAGAGTGAGCAGCAAGTACGTCGTGGAATGAGATAGATCTGAGATAGAGAGAGGTAGAGAGAGAAGGAAAGGAAGACAGAGGATGAGTGACCTATATATGTTCACTCAAATGAGTAGTGAGGAGGGCTGACTCTGATGCACAATTCTCTCTCTCTCTTTTTTTTTTTTCAGAAGACATCCTATAGAAGAGCCTCTGGCATAATATTCACAGTAGCCTCTGTTTCTTATAATTTTCACCCTTGGCATTTTAAAAATGACCAAAGAATTTTACTTGACATGGCTGTTTAAGTATATTATTTGAAAATTCAAACATCACTGAAAATTAACTTGAGGTCAATTTAGTTATAGTGAAAATGAAACCCTATTCTTATAAAAGGAAGCAGTATATTCAGGAATATAAAAAATGCTTCCCCCTATAGTACAGTATCATTCATATTTCTTACCTGTATAAAGGCGGTGCTCAGCCTCAAATAGAAGTTGACATATTGTGTAGGGTATGAATAAATCAGTGTTTCCTCACCTATGCAATTTACTCACTTTCCACAGTTTGTGGGTTATAATGTTTCCTTATAAACAAATTTTATTTTTTTATCATGGTGCAGGTATGTTATTGTCATCTCCCCTACTTTTCCTTTCCTGAATATAGTCAGTAATGTAAATACCTTGAAAAGAAGTGTAATGGCTTAAGTTGAATATTTATTATAGATGTGGCACAGAATTTGAAATGATACATCTTTTAGGGACGTTCTTACATTTAACATGAATTCCACTGTTTTAAAAATTGGATCCTCAAAGGACTATGGATGTTTAGACACTTGTATCACTGGAGGTGATTTTTAAAATCTCTCTGGTATAATCTGAGCTGAGTAAAACAAAAGGGATGAAATTAATATTCTAGGAAGCTTTAAACTTATCAGACAAATGTTCATTGGGTTCAGAACTGAATTTAGAGGTTTGTTCCTGTCTCTAGAAGGTAGCAAAGTATAGGATTAGTTCTAGAAGTTGGCTATTCATAATAGATAAAACATAGTCCAAGACTGTTGGGCAGGTGCATTGCTTGTTGCTTATACATCTATGTAGTTTGAAAACAGTCCCAAGATTGTACTCTATGAAATGAAACCTTACATGAGGATATTTGAATATTGATACAAGTTTCTTCCTGGTGCTTTAACCAAACATTTGTACTTCTGGTGTTCAGGCCACTTTTAAGCTATTTAAAGCCAAAAAAAATTAGTTTTCTACTTTAATGAGCTCTTTTGCACTATAGTAATTTTAAAATATCGGTTTAATCAATAATATGTACAGTACCAGAGCCTTTGGGCATTTAAAATGTCAGTTGTTTAATTTTGAAAAATGGATATTGGCTTTGTAAAATCATCTGGTCAAGCATTTGCATTATATTATGCTTAGCACAAAGGCTTACATTGTACTTAGAATGTCTTCATCAATTATATCTAGATGATGTAAGGCTTGGGGATCTTTACATGTGATATCCAGTTACCAGATCTTAGGGCCTGATTAATTTTCCCATTTCTTTTCTACACAGTGCAACAAAATGGCAGAAGGAAAGAAAATTAAGCTGCTGTGAAACTGTCCAATTTATACTGTTAGAACTTTTGGTTATTGATTTTCTCTTTCCACAACCCCCTTCCCCACAGACACATCACATATATGTACAGACAGATAAAACATTATGCAGCCACATAACACCAAAGCTGATGTATTCTAGAATGCAGGCATAACTGTCAGTACTGACTCTACAGGTAATGGTGCAAGTTAGTGGTCATAATAAAGTATGAGAAATGGTAAGGAAATCAGTATGTGTAGACACACACACACACACACACACACACACACACACACACACACACAATATAAAAATAAATGGCTAGATTAATCATTCCCAAATCTGTAAGGCATGTTTGGAATCTCTGACTTAGAATATAAGGAAAGGTAAAAATCAAAATTCACTTTCAGGAGTTCTGGGGAGTACCTCAAAGACAAGAGGGTCGTTTAGAAATAATGAAAGGTCTATATAAAATGACTAAAATTTAGAAATGATGAAAGGTCTATGGAAAGATCAGTTATGAGAGGGGTATGATATAATATGGTTCCAAAAAATAGAGAAGTCTAATAGATT
Source organism: Hippopotamus amphibius kiboko (assembly GCF_030028045.1). Lineage (NCBI taxonomy): Eukaryota > Metazoa > Chordata > Mammalia > Artiodactyla > Hippopotamidae > Hippopotamus > Hippopotamus amphibius. The sequence goes on from NC_080187.1 coordinate 76,053,305, forward strand.
TGAAATAAAAGCCTTAAGTGGAAAGTCAAAATAACAGATTTTTCTCATGAGTAACTCTCTGTTGTATAATTCTTACAAAAGCAGAAATTTATTTAATGACAACTAAAGGTTCTCCTGGGAAGGACGTCAATTTTTTATCTTATTGTAATGGTAATTATTAAATGAAGCTGTCAGCTGAGCACTTGCTATTTACCAACCACTGTGCTTTGACTTTGCATAAATTAATTCCTATTTTATAGCATAATTCCTCATTTGAAGATGAAGATGTCATGACTCACTGAGGTTAAGTACCTTGCCAAAGTTACACAGCCTGTAAGTGGTAGAGATTCAAACTCAGGTCTGTCTTACTCTAATAGTTATTCTCTTAACCACTGTGAGGACTGTATCTGCTACTTCCCTAGACTGGAGAACTTGAGGGAACCAGATGGAAAAATATAATATTTGAAAAGAATAGTCAGATTAAAAAATGATGGAAGATTGATGAAGATAAACTTTAAAACCTGATGTAGACTGAAACTAGCTATTTTTAAATTTATTCTATGCATAAAAGTGGAATACAGTAGATTAAGTTGTAGGTAAAAAATAGGTTTAAAATTGTAATGGTCAAAAATTAAAAGAAGAGCAAAAGTTTAGTAAATCCTTGTGAGTAAGCGTACACATTGAGTAAGAGTACACAATGACAAATGTGCTATTTGACCTTAAGTGAGGAATGGCTGCAGAGAGGGAAAAGGAAGGGAAAAGAAAATATTAATATGTAATGAGCATCTACTATGTGCTAAGCACATAGATTTTCCCATGCTGTCTCTAGAGAAACCAGAGGGGAGTTAGACATGCTTGCCACAAAGCAGATGCTGAGTGAGTGAATGATAGAAGTTCCCTGATAAAGCTTGATCACATCAGACTTTTCATTATGCTTGTATAAATACATTATAAACAGGATTATTTCATTAGCAAACAATTATGGAGTCCTGGTTATATGGTAGGCCCTGGGACAGGAACATAGTAAATTATAGTTGTGATTAGCAGTCCAATAGTATACAAACAGTTACAATGTAATGGGATAAGTGTAACAATAGAGGCATGCACCAGATTGCTTGGGGGCATAGAGGAAGGAACGGTCAATATTTTTCTTGCTTGAGGTAGGGGGGCTTAGGAGCTTGATTTAAGGTTGACTTATGGCACTTTGTAAAAAAAAAATGGTAATGACTTTTCCATGAAAAAAGAATGGAAGGGCATTTTTAAGGAGCACAGTGCAAGACCAGACAGATGTCAAAGATGTGCCCATCTAGGTTTTAGTATGTAGTTCACAGGGAGATGCCTTGCACAAAACCTGGCCAAAAATTTAGGTAGGCTCATTTGTCTTGCTTGTGGTGATTGCCTGGAATCTGGAGCGGGATTATAAAACCAGAAATTCCTTTCAGCCCTGAGATTAAATTAATAGCAGTAAGACGAGGTGCTAGTGCACTGATTTAAAATGAGGTATTGGTAAGGCAGTGGGCAAAGTTTTGTGTATAACATTAGGAAATATATAAATAATAGTTAGAAATACTGCGGCAAACCAAAAAAGACTTTTTTCAGAAGGCCTGTTTTAAAACTAAAGCAGCTATTTGGAACTTTTGAATTCAATCCTGCCTAAATCTTTGGATTCAAATAACTACTATACCAAAGTCATTTCCAATTTAATGATTTGAAAAAACCAAAATGTAATCATAGTTCACAAAAGAAAAATGCCAGAAATAGATTATAGTATGTTTAGCTATTGGGATGGATTCTTTCTGTTATTATCTCAGGCCAGAGGAAAGTACTCAATCATTTGATAACTCAAAATCATTCTTTTTAGCTATTCTCCAGCTTTTATCACTTGACCAACTAAAGGCATAATTTGCATTAGAGAATATGTGTTTTGCTACCCTTAATTCAAAGACATCTCACTGTAGCTTTGGTTAAAATTTGAATATTTTTTTCAATTCCTGTGATTTTTAAAATAATAAACACTGATCTGCTATATAAATAGAACCAGGTTTCTATAATTAATATAAAATTCTTCCTATTATTTAACTCTGTATGATTCCTATTATTAAATATATTCAAGTTATATATACTTATCAATATATAAGTATATCAATACATACTTACTGATAAACTTATCAATATTTATAATTAATATAGTTCCATAAATCCTTAAAATTATTTAAAATATATGGCAATGTATCAAATGACCAAAATTTCCCTTATATTTTATTAACTTCAAATAATATTGCTTGGAACACAAAATATAGACTCATGACTGTAGAATTATGTCCTTAACAGTGAAACTGTGTTATAAAGGTGTCTGGCAAAATGAATAATGATGTAAAGAAAAGTTTCAGGAAAGAAAATTAAACCTCCTCAGGATCCCTAAGCAATATCCTCTATTAATAAAAACTATGTAAAAAGTCTAAAAGATGACGTGTAAATCTTGAATCTAGACTTTGGTTATGACTCTTTCATCAGTAGCTTACTTTGCAAGAAGTGAAAATTTATAGCAAAGATTTGACAGGACCACAGATGTGCAAAGAAGACGCAATCCAGAGAATGTGGAACAGGTTGGGAAAGGCTACCTTCATGTTGTTTCCAGGGCTATCATGATGTCCTAGGGTTCTGGTAACTGAGCAATATCACACAGAGAGGCTGTCGTGAGTTCCTAGGCCCATTTCTTATAAAGGGTTGCACCTCTCCTTTCCTGGGCAGCACAAGCTCAAGGATCAGCCATTCCAGAATGGGCAGAAAAACCTAACCACCATGCCCAAGCATTGGCAACAGTGTCCTCAGAGGGTGAAATAAGTCAGAGAACACACACCATAGGATCTGGAAACTAGGATCTGCTCTCAGCTCTGCTTGCCATCAGCAAGTCTCTTGGTTCCTCTGGATCTCTACTTCCTGGTTTGTTCAAATATGACTTGAGGTCAGATTGTTTTATGTTCCTTCTAGATTTTTCTTTCAAAATTCTTCAGATATTATGTGAATTCACAATTCACCCTTCTTAAATTAAAACCACACAGTACTCTTTCAAAAAAAAAAAATTCTTCAGATATTGCTTAGGCTAAATTAGTGTAATTTAAAGGAACACAGCTTGGAAAAGTACTTTGACTATGATATGGTGCTTCTGCAGAGATGTGACTCGGTTCAAGAGTTGATTCATCCAGTGTAGGTGTGGCTCTTTTGGTGTGGATTGTCCACTCCATCAGTCAGATGTGTCTTTCTCTACACAAATGCATTCCACACATCTCCATATCCCTCTCTCCTTCTTGCTTCCTTTTTTTTTTCCCAATTTCCCACTTTTCTTTCTTCTCTATCTGCCTTTTCTGTAAGAGAGCTGCGGTGGTGGTGATAAGAGACTTTGCACAGCTGGTTGAAATGCCCATCACCACCGGATGGGGCTGAATTCTGCTATGCTGCCCCTTTCCCAAAAGAAGAAGTTAAAAGGAACTGTTCGTTACAGCCACATGGTTAGCAACCTTTCAACACTTTTGTAAGAAAAAGCAGTGATTATAGAGAAAGGGAGACTGAGTACAACAAGCTTGGGTATGGGCCAGAAAGCACAAGGTTCAAACCCTGGCTTTGTCACTTATTATCTAAATAAAGTAGGAAGATTTACTGTTGAATTATGAGCCCAGGTGTCTCCTTCTGGAAACCTGAGAATCATGACACCTACCTTATGGGTTCTTTAATAGACAAGGTAGAGGGTATCTAGTATACGGCTACACATTAGAATGAGATTGAAATTCTCCTATATCCAACTTAAGGATGCCAAGCAAGATAAAGAAGACTTTCTAGTGTATCTGAAATGGCAGAGCTGGTAATCTGTGAATTTTTGCCGGGCCTCAACTTGCCCTGTTTTTTCCTTCATTCTCAACCCCTTCCCAAGGCATCTGTTTGATGAATGTATAGTGAATAAGTGAATTGTTGAACAATATTGTTCAATATTTTTTCAACATCTTATGAAAGGAACATTTGTGTCGGAAGAAACCAGGATTGATTGACAACGATTCACATTGTTTCCAGGGGCCCAGTTCTTAAGTAACACGCAATATTAGCTCTGCTTTAATATTAGAGAAGGAAACTGAAGGTTCAACACAAACATTGTCAAAAGAGTGTTTGCCAAGATGAGTCGTTAGCTCTAAGACATCAACAGACCAAATAAATATGTCTATGAAAACAAAGCAAAAAAAGCAGCTCAACAGGATTTGGTATGCACATTTCCCTTTTATACTTTTCGCTGCAAATCTATATTTGAATGAAGGTTATAAGGGTTGTGAGCACTATCTATCTAATGGCATTTTTTGTTTTAAGTCATATTTTCTTTTTCGAGGAGGAGGGTAGCAATAATTTTCTGAAAAGCATCTGTATCGTCCATTATGCATGGAGGGTTTAAAGAAATTCAGGGAGATCAGAACCAAAGTTGGAAGATAAATTATGTGGCAAACTGGACTCTGAGATTTTCTTGGTGTAAATGCTTGTCCTAAAGAACTGTATTGTAGCTTTGATAATGGTAAAGAATTTTTTTAAACTCAGAAATATTGTATTAGAACGTCTTCCTGAGAGTCATCTAAATTTTTGTATCCACTAATGAAAATGAAAGGGGATGAAACAACATCCCAATAATTTTTTTCAGGTGTTTTAATCATTCTTCGAATACCTTTGAATTGAAAAAGAGTTGATGGACATAATACTAAGGTTTCTTTAGATCCAATCAGCTTTCTAAACAAGTGAAACAGACCGTCACGTATTATCTCCAAGTCTATGTTGAGTAAGTTTTATGGACAGCAAAGTCTCACCTGCCCAAAGATGTTTGATCCATATTCTTTTCTGTTTTGAAATTCTTTCTTTTATGCATTTATAGATTCATACGTTTATTCAACGGATTCATTCAGTATGTGTTGATGGAGCTCTTTTTACGTTAAGCACTATTTGGGGCACCACATTTCTGGTGGTAAGAATATAACCATGGTTCCTGATCTTGAGTTTGCATATTTATGAGAAAATAATCAAATAAGTATACAGATAAACACAATTTCACTGAACAATATAGCTCACATTTATTGGATACTTAGTGAGTGTTTATGTGTATTAACTCAGCCCTCACAGCTATGCCATTAGGTAGATACTGTTGTATCTCATTTTATAAATAAGGAAACCAGAGCATAGTAAAAACAAACAGCTTATCCAATGTTATGCAGACTAGCAAGTGTGCATTCAGGATTCAAAATCAGTAAGTTTGGATATGTCTTATACTCAAACCAACTATTCCGAGAAATGACAGGGAAGCAGACTTGAGGAAACCATAGTAGAATATGAAAGGGTTCTCCCATTTAGCATAAGGTATACATTTGGAAGTGACATTTAAGCTGACACCTGAGAAGCAAACAGCTAGGCTAGGTGGGGAGAGGACTTCTCTAACGGAAAAACAGGCCATGTACGGGCTTTGAAATGGGGCTAAACTTTCAACACAGATGAAGCCCGGTGAGTGACAAGGTTAGACTAGAGAGCTCAACTGTGGCCAGAAAGATAAAAAGAAAGAGGGACAGGAGTGGGCAGAGGTGGAGAGAGAAAGAGAGAGACTGGAAGGAAAAGAAAAATATAATATCTTCAAGTACAAAGGGAAGTCATTTATTGGAGAGACATGGTCCAATTGATATTTTAAGATAATTCTGGCTGGAACGTAGAGATTGGATTGGAAGGGCAAGAGGATAAGTAGCAAAATTAATTAGGAGGCCTTGAGAGTCATCCAGGAGACAGGCAATAAAGGTGACAGCATATAGGTGAATTCAGGATGCACCTGAGGAGGTGAGACAGGTGGAACCCAGGACAACAACAGGGTATTGTTTTCTGGGTTTGGATTTCTGATCTGTGGTTTTATTGCCTGATGTGCTCAACATTAGGATACTATCCTGAAGTACAATGTTTTCTTTCAATAGCCTCAGTTAAAGTACTAGGTGGTAACTGGAATCACATTGGATTTTTTCATTAGTTTATTAAATGAATGCAACATAGAACAAGAATTTAATAAATATGAATTTAGGCAGTTGTAAGTGGAACATAAGTGACTAGGGCTCACGAGATGATGTGAAAGTGTTGGATGGTGGAGTTGAGGGTGAGGAATGGGAAGTGTGAACCCAACAAAGATGTGTCCTGAATCTAGGCTAGTCTACTCACTTAGTATGTTTGGGAGTGGCACTTCCAGCTGGGATTTGCAAAAATGCCAGTGCTCACATGAGTTTCTTAATTTATTGGTTAATTCACTCAAATATTTGTGAGATACTGGTTTACCAAGTGTTTGATACTCTACCAGACATTGTGAGTGTTTGGTGAACTAAGTAGGAATGGACCATGCCTTCAGATAGATTTAGCTCTATTTTTCACAAAACTGTTTCTCCCACCTTATGTGTACTTCTGTGGTTTGATATTTTTGATTAAGTGTGGTTAAGAAACGTTTTTTGTGCATGCCGTTATCAGAATGCCATTACTAATATCTTTTAATCAGAGATATTATTGCATTATTGTTAATAGCTCAAGCTCTTGAGCTCTCATGCTGTCTTGGTTTAAATTCCAGCTCTGTTAGTAGCTTGAGTATTTAATTTCTCCGTGCCTCAATTTTCCATCTTTCAATTGGGATAAAAATTCTATTATTTTATTCTTGTGAGAATTAAGTGAGCAAATAGATGTAAAGTACCTAGTGCCTGGCATATGGTAAGCTTTCACTGTATATTAATTAATATTATATTAATGTATACAAGGCACAAAAATTGTCTTATGTGTGTGTATTTTAAAGAAATAGATTTTGTAAAAATATGTTTTAAGAGCCAATGAAATATATGGTTCAATTGCAGAAGTTTGTAGCTGTAGTAGAATTTCAACTTTTTAAAAGTTTAAGCACAATGAAAACTTTTAACTTGATTGGCCTAATAAAAAGATAACAGTGTATTTCTTTCACTCTTGGGTTTTGAAAGATTAAAGCAAATAAAAATGCTGGTATCTCTACCATGTACATCTCTAAGAAAGTCAAGAACAAAAGGAAATGTAAGCCACTAAAGCAATCCAGAGTGAAGTCCTTGTCATTCTGTTGGGAGCCACTAAACAAAGCAGATTTAAACCTGGCAACTTAAAATAGAGAATAATCAAAATCCCTTCTTTTATTATTGTTTTTCTATACAAAGAACAGGCAATGTGCATTTCATGCTAAAACAGGATTTAGTGTACTCTAAGAGCAGGATTCTCTTTGGACATGGTCTAGGGCAACATGTTATAAGTGGAATCTCTATAGAGGGATTCAGTCAAGTAATACTGTCATTATTTTTTAACTTGAAAAAAAAATTACTTTTAGTATTAAAAAGTTCTAGTGAATGCCAGAGTCAGAATTACCCGATGAATGCATTTCTCTTTTTCCCTTCTATATACCCTCTGATACTCTAGTAAATAGTATAACATATTTACTATATTAGAATTATGAATTATATAGCCTAATTCTTAGCTTTAGCATGGATATTTTGTGATATTAAAATTAGGACTTACACAGCTACTTTGTTTTATTAGAATTAAGATTGAATGAATGGTATATTTGTTCTATGCGAACGGAAAAGTAATGTTGAATAAATTTATGTTCCCAGGAAATGTCATTTATATTATCTAATTTCTTAGAAATATCATGTTTTTACTTAAGCAAGTTAGTTTTTTATGCAAAAACACCTGTTTAAAGTATTGGATATTGTACTTTTGTAAATCTTAACAGAAATTTCAAGTAAGTCCAAAGTTTAATTTAATATTAATTATAAGACAGACTTATTACATTTTAATAACCATCTCTTGTAACAATGGCCAAAACAATAAACAAAAGAAAGGGAAAGCTTTTATTCAGACCTTCATATTTATTTAACCATCCTGAAATGTTGATGATAAAACACTTAATTCATGCAGTTCTGGTCAACTGCACTCATTACAGGTTTCAAGTTTTATTAAGCACAGTTGCATTCAATTCAGCATTTGTTCTAACCAGACCCATGACCAAAGGTATCCATAGCTGATACTTTGGAGAGAGTGTTACATAATGGAAAGGTCTGCAATCTTGAAAAAATTATTGTCACTTTCTAAGCCTCACTTCTGTATTTTTAAAGAGACAGTAGTACCTACCTCACATGGTTTATTTTATGATGAATAAATTAAATAATGTCTTTAAAGAATCATATCTAGGCCCATAATAGACAGGTTATTTCACTCTTTCCTTCTATTCTATGACTAGATAGAAAACATTAATATGAAAGGGATGCAGCTGCCACATAACAATTCAAAGCATTTGGTCTTCTCAGTGGATGAGGGAGTCTGTCTCCCCAGTGTATGGCAGACCAGATTCTGAGCTCTCCAGAATCCTGGTGGAATTCCAAATCAGAGGCTCTAGACTGCTTGGGTGCTCCTGAGGTGGTGCTATGTGTTTCGCCTTAAGGGATCATTCAAGAAATTCATTGCTTAGAACTTTTCACCATGATAAGCTCTACAACATCATTTTCTCTGTGTTAAGGCCTTAGGCATACTCTTATGTGAAAGCTACAACAGTAACAAATAGATCATTTTGGAATATATTTAAATAAAGGTGCTTAAATACATCAATTGAGAATTGGGTTGCACAGAGTGCACAGACTGTTGTATACTAAGTATTAATCATAGTGGATAAAAGGTTCTGTGAGAGAATTACTTTTCTTTTAGGAGAAGACACCATATGCCTATACATAGTGTATATTTCCTCGGAAAAATGTCTTCTCCGTTTTCCCTCACCGTGAAGTAAATTTTGAGAATCACTAGAAAATGTTGTGGAAAAGAGAAGAATGGTAAAATTGTCTACCCTTTCATGTAAAGCAGAGATTTTTAAACTTTTCCTCTTAAATACTTGTAAGGGTAGAGATTGTAAATTCCTAACTAGACGGTATTTATACCTAGAAATATTCACAGTGTAGCAATATATTTTCCCTCTAAAATAGCATTGAAGGTCCAGGAAGACTGCTATTTTTTCCTCTTGTTTTCAAATACTCCTTAAACTTAAAGCACATTCTTACCTCAGTTTGAATCCATTTAAAATATTACTTATCCTTTGGTGATTATTATACTCTGAAGAAGTAAATAAAACGATGATTCCTTTATAAATTATATTTGTATATCTCTAACCTTGAAGTTAAAGTCACTTTTGTTTGAATAAGGTTGAAATCAGCTCTGGTTTTCTTTTTAAAATGTTAATCCATCTAAAATTAGTGTTACAGCATGTTCATTGACATCTTTAACATTTTTCTCCCTCCCCTACTATTTCCTCTTCTTACTAATATTTTCTCTCATTTTCTAGATAACAGTAACAATAACAGCTATCATTTAATCATTCATGAAGTGCTGGGGACTGTGCTAAGTTCACTGTACTTTAATCCCCACATCAGTCGAATGTTGTACTTAGAGGCATTATCTGTTTAGTATTGCATACACACTTGGGATTCAACTATAATATATACGCATCTCATTATAGAAGGAGGCTATACATAAGGCAAACAATATCGCAGAGTGAAAAGGGAACTGACTTGGAAGCCAGATACCTGAATTATTTTTTTATTTATGCAAGTAGCTACTCATGTGATCTTGGGGGAAAAAAACACATAATTTGTGTACACCTAAGGTAAAAAACTCTGGGTATATTTTATGTATCTTTTCCAGGCTGGCACTCAGGATTTTATTAGGTACATTGCCTGCTGTAGTATGATTTTATTGAACATCCTAAGCATGTGGGCAGATTCTTTTTATTTTTATACATGGCTTGGGCTATCTTCTGCCTACTGAATATTTACAAATACACATTCATCAAGTCCCCATTTCTTGTGTGCTAGACATTATCATTTATCCCCAATTGTATGCCTCACTCAAAATGTTAAGGGCATATTCCCTTAAGTTGTTTGTTCTGGGTCTTGTTCCAGCTCAACTGAGCCACATCCACCAATTCTTATGAAACTGATTTTTCATACTTTCCCTCTCCTTGCTGTGAACAATATTTACGCTATTACTAATGTTTTTCTGCTACTTTCCCAAATGATTTTGGTGTAAAGGATCTCCTCAAGTTAAGATGAATGAGTCACATGATCTAGGACCGCATCTGGACCTGGCTGCTTATCTTATGTTATTATTTGATCCAGAATGTGATCTGCATCAAAGATCAGATTATTGGCCCTGTTATTATAACCGTTGATTTAACTTTTACGAATTATAGCTTTACTTTTTTTTTTCTTCTGTGTTCCATGAATAACCCAGCAAACTCTGAAGGAATTTCTCTTTAAACAGTTGTACTCCTTCAGCTCCCACCAAAAGAAACACACACAGACACATATACTTTTATGGGTTTTATCAACGCATTTCCCCCACCTTCTTTCTCTACTACCTTATCAGTCCCAAACTCTTTCTTTTTTTCATTTAGCAAAATAATCTCTCTCTAATCCTTTATAGCTGGTTACTTCTTTTGCATTTATACCATTTACTTTGCCATTATAGCTTATTTTTCATCTTTCTTAAACAATGTTTGGTCTTAATTAAAATTGTCATCTGGGACTTCCCTGGTAGTCCAGTGGTTAAGACATCGTCTTCCAATGCAGGGGGTGCAGGTTCGATTCCTGATCCAGGAGCTAAGATCCCACATGCCTTGTGGCCAAAAAACCAAAACATAAAACAGAAGCAATATTGTAATAAATTCAATAAAGACTTTAAAAATGGTCCACATCAGAAAAAATATCTTTTAAAAAATAAAAAATAAAATTGTCTTCTTCCAGCAATGGTAGGAAATTCTGATGTGTGGATTGGAGATATAATACACATTCCTATTTTATTAAAGATGTCATATATGTAATCTTTAATGTGATCATAAAAAAATGACTTGTGATATTCCAGGATCATCCCCCTACCCCACTGAAATATTAAAAATGTAAGTTTCAAGTAACTAGATAATATATTTTATTTGATAATTTTCACATTCCATATATATTTGTAATTATTTAATGAATACTTTAGACATTAAAAGCATTTTAAGTGAATTAATGATATAAAACTTAAAGCTTATAATTGTTGCAAATAGCACTTTATTTTATGGAACATACAACTTCCAGTTTAGGGTTTTTATGCTGAGACATATATGACAATGACACTGGATATATCTTATTGATTAAATGAGATAGCCATATGAAAACACCTATTACAGCACTTATCACAGTGAGCCTTTAATAAAAGTTCAGGATTGTTTACTATAGAATTATTAATAACCAAATGAAATCAAGGCAAACAATTGTGAATACAGAATTAGAATATAATGATGCATTGGATTACTTGATGTGTTTCAGGAAAGCAGGATAGTCCTACAGTACATCCAGAAATTCATAAAATGCTATGCAGCCATTCTTGGCATTTCAGTATTTTTTGCCTAGTGTCCCATGATTGTGAACTTTAGAGTATTCTTTTTTTGCCAAAAGTGGTTGACATTTTCTTTCGAAATTTGTTTCTCCCTGATGTAAATGTAGCTTCTGATGTCGTTCTGAAGTCTAATGGGATGTGTTATTCACTGTACAGAATTTACTTGGCTGGAAAGCATCTTTTCTTCAAAGTGAGTTCTAATACTCAAGAATAGACAAAAGAAGCAAAGAAGCACATAGTGAGGGAACTAGTAAAAAATACTATGTGTATATATAACATACTGTATATTGTAAATAAATACATATATTTACATAAACATGTAAGTACTTAGTATGTATATATATTATATATATATATACACTTAGTATCTTTATATACTAAACAGATACAGTTAGTTCCTGATAGCAATTTTTAGAAGACTGAGTTGGTAATGTAATTCATATGAATCCAGCCTTTAATATCCCTTTAATTTAAGGGATAGAATAAGTTCCACTCTATATAAATAGCATTGTTAATTTTTTTTTACCTTATATAGTATATATTGTCTAGAAGTAGAAGCTACCGAAATACCTACATGTTGCATATCAACTTATCAAATTGATGACTATTCTTTCCCACATTTTATGAATCTTCTCCAGGAGAGTTAAGGGAAATAAAGTAAGAATACTTGCTCAAATCTCATAAAGAAGTCAGTAATAAAAGAAACAAGGAGCCAACACCTCCTATTACTTATAACTCAGTGTTAGGACAAGAAAAATATTTATGTTTGTAATGTGTATATATTAAGAAAACAGTTCAGTTACAAATGCTTTAGTTTTCATAGTACAACTGTCTTTTCCAGTAAAATAACATGGGATTGAATGGTTTTCTTTTTCTGTAGTATTCCATAATCTGGAGCCTATTTGGTGCCTTCGAAATCCCAGAAATACATAATTTTCATTTCTATTTTGTGCATTTAACAAAATCTATGATAATAGCAATATGTAGGGAGTTAGTTTTTAAATGGCAGTGAGAAGTAATAATAAACATTTTATAGCTTATCAGCATCATTCTACAGAGACATGTATTGGTCTAAATGTTCTCTTTCACCTTCCTTTTATTTATAGGAATTGAAGCCTGACACTGGAAAGCTGCATCGTGAGCTACTGGGGCTTCTAAAGTGTCCAATGGATTTTTAATCATATAAGGTAAATACTGAATTTATTTTAATTGTATTTTTAGGATGTAATGAAATACCTTTTTTTTTTTGTCTTAAGACTTATTTTCTTTATATCAAGAAGGAGTTAATTTTCTTTTATTTGGTCATATGTTTAATTAAGTAGTTCCTCTGGTTTGTTAGCTCCAAAGTGACTGGGGGTCACTTGGAAGGTATTATTAGTTTTCCTACTTTCTCTTTCTCTACTAGTGGTCCCTTACCAAGCATCACAAAGAGATTTTTATTTTTTATTATTATTTTTTTTTAATTTTTTGTTTTCAGTTGTTAGAAAATAAATTAAAACATTTGCAATTATTGTTTCCTTTTCACGACCTAAAATTATAGAGAAAGGAACTAGGATTCCAGGAATGCCTAGGAAGACAAGGCTTGGCTAGTAACTCTTAGGAAAACCTCATTTAATACAGCCAAAGGGAAACCTATGGGACTACTCACTTGGGTCCTCATGAAGACCAAGAAATGAAGCAAAGAACATTTTCTTCTGAAAGATGGGTTTCCTACAAAGGGAATTGCCTGCTTCCAGCAATGTTTCACATGCCTGTCAGACAAACAATAATAGCAAATAAGGAATGACTTGTATGTAAGTGGTCTACCCAGGTACGCATGGTGGATATGCGTACACAGAAACACACACACGTGCACATCAGTCTAGGATGGTGTTTTGGGATCCAAAGGAAACTCACACTCTCTGTGCATAGGAATATAGATTTAAATGAAAAAAAGAAATATATTTCAAAGCAAAGTAGGATAGAAATTAAATATACACAAGATATACTAAATTGGTCAAATTTTAAAAATCATGGCATCACTGATAAAATTTAAATCATGAACTGCATGATGAAGCATATGGCTCACGTTTTACAAGGGTCTCCATTCTGTTAGCTTGGATGAGATAACAGCGAACGAATGAGTGGTCATGTGAAGAGAATTAGGGGAAACTGCTCATTTGCACAGCACAAAACTGTCTGTCATTCACAGGGCTCTTCCAATCAAAGGGAACATTTAATGGCACTTAAAATATGATAAATTTGACGTGATTTGAAGACATTGTGAAATATAATTGCTTCTTTGAACATTTCATAGTATAGTCTTTCATAGTTCCTTTAAGCCAGTGTAAGTAATCCTGGTAAATTAACCTCTTTTTTCCTGGTTGAATTTATGTGAGATTCTACAATCTACCCCTGCTTGTGAACCCAAAGAACACTGGCTGTCTTCAGATGTACTTTGATAACAGATGAGAGGCAGTTTTATTTCTATCATCAAAAAATGAAATATACACTTTATTAAATGACTAGAGATTATTTTGAAAATTAATATTTCATTTAATTTTGATGGGTTTTTAAAAAACATCAAAACAATATGGAAATATGTCTGCACTGAGAACTTTCATTTTAACAGAAGTTTAAGGCATGTAACATAAGCAGAATGAAAGTGCAGAACAGTATCTTCTATTTAGATTCTTGCTTTTAACAGTTAAGTTTATTTTCACTTTCATTTTCAGCCCCTTCCTCCTAAACACTGGGTCTTTCTCCTTTGCCCCCCAGTCAAGTCTTCATCTAAAGTGACAAAGGGAAATTTTAACTCTGTCCCCCTCACTCCCACTATATGCCTATTTTTTTATTGCTAATGTTTATTTCCTCAAAACCTTGGGTGAGGTTTTAAAATTTATGTCCTTCATTCTAAATAGCAGACTCTGTGTGTGTGTGTGTGTGTGTGTGTGTGTGTGTGTATTTAAATCAGTATTGAGTGAGCTAAATCGTGAATATAGCAGAGACATTTTATGTTATACAAAGAAACATATATTCAAATTTGGAAGGTATATGTCTCCAGTGTGTTAGATAGCATGCAGTTAGAATGTGGATGACATTAACAGGCATATTGAACTGAGGAGGGGCTGTAAAATAAGTTAGCACTCAGGATAGAAGAAGACTCCCCAAACTGAGAACTAAATCCACAAGTTGAAGGACAGTGATAAACTCCAAGATAATTACCCAGAACAAGCATGATAATGAGGTAATCTGAAGATTTGAAAGAATAATGTATGCCTTGTTTTAAGAAGATAAGACTTACAAGTGCTGGAGATGATAATTCTCTAGATGTTTGAATTGATGGCAGGTAGAAGGGAGGGTAACCTGTGTAGCTGTGACTCTGAGGGAGATTCTGGGACATTTGGATGTCAAGTGACCAGATGGGGGATACGTTTTTTAAATAATACCATATAGGTTTAGTTTAAGCAAACAAAAAACAAAGAAAAAATGTAAAAATTAGAATTTCTCTGGAAACCGAATGGGCTGCTGCATAAAGGGCTAAGATGTCACCTGGTGTGTTTGGCTTGCCAGCTGCTTCTCACCAGGAACGCATGATTCAGTCAGCATTGCAAGAGATGACAGTTTGCATTTCCTATGTTACTCTGTCATTATTTGATGGCGTTTTATATGGGGAAATATCTTTTACATATGTCATTAGACCATGTATTTAATACTAAGTGTAGCTGATTTACAATACTATATTAGCTTCAGGTGTATTTTTGCAAATTATATTCCATTATTGCTTGTTACAAGATAATGGGTGTAATTGCCCGTGCTGTACAGTAAATCCTTGTTGCTTATATACTATATATATAGTAGTTTGTATCTATTAATCCCATACTACCAACTTGTCCTCTCCCTTTTGGTAACCACAAGTTGATTTTCTGTCAGTGAGTCTGTTTCTGTTTTGTGTGTACATTTTTTTGTGTTATATTTTAGACTCTACATATAAGTGATTTTGTATAGTATTTATCTTTAACTTATTTCATTAAACATAATATTCTCTGGGTCCATCCATGTTGCTGCAAATGGCAGTATTTTTTTTTTGTTTTTTGCATTTGAAAACAATTTTTATTGGAGTGTACTTGATTTACAGTGTTGTGTTAGTTTCAGGTGTACAGCAAAGTGAATCAGTTACACATATACATATATCCACTCTTTTTTAGACTCTTTTCCCACATAGGTCATTACAGAGAATTGAATAGAGTTCCCTGTGCTATATAGTAGGTCCTTATTAGTTATGTATTTTATATACAGTAGCATGTATATGTTAATCCCAATCTCCCAATTATACCTCCCCCCATCCTTATCCCTTGGTAACCATAAGTTTGTTTTCTACTTCTGTGACTCCACTTCTGTTTTGTAAGTTCATTTGCATGCTTTTTTTTTTTTTTAAGATTCCACATATAAGTGATATCATGTGTTATTTGTCTTTCTGTGTCTGACTTACTTCACTCAGTATGACAATCTCTAGGACTATCCATGTTAATGCAAGTGGCATTATTTTGTTCTTTTTTATGGCTGAGTAATATTCCATTGTATATATGTACCACATCTTCTTTATCCTTTCATCTGTTAATGGACATTTAGGTTGCTTCCATGTCCTGGCTGTTGCAAATAGTGTTGTAATGAACATTGGGGTGTGTATATCTTTTTGAATTATGGTTTTCTCCTGGTATATGCCCAGGAGTGGGATTGCTGGCTCGTATGGTAGTTCTATTTTTAGTTTTTTAAGCAACCTCCATAGTGTTCTCCATAGTGGCTGTATCAATTTACATTCCTATCAACAGTTTAGGAGGGTCCCCTTTTCTCCACACCTCTCCAGCATATATTGTTTGTAGATTTTTTGATGATGGCCATTCTAACTGGTGTGAGGTGATACCTCATTGTCGTTTTGATTTGCATTTCTCTCATCATACTAATTGGTGATATTGAGCATCTTTTTATGTGCTTTTTGGCCATCTGTATGTCTTCTTTGGAGAAGTGTATATTTAGATCTTCTGCCTATTTTCTGGTTGGATTATTTGTTTTTTTGATATTGAGCTGCATAAGCAGTTTGTATATTTTGGAGATTAATCCCTGTTGCTTCATTTGCAAATATTTTCTCCCATTCTGAGGGTTGTCTTTTTGTTTTGTTTGTGGTTTCCTTTGCTGTGCAGAAACTTTTAAGTTTAATTAGATCCCATAGGTGCACGACTACTGTAGTACTTAGACCTGACCTCAGTGGACCTGCACCAGTGGCTGAGTATTTCATCCTTTTTTATTCCATTATATATGTAGTAAATATGTATATACTTATTGTGTGTGTGTGTGCATGTATACATATATATGCCATTTCTTCTTAATCCAGTCATACTTGGGTTGCTTCCATGTCTTTGCTATTATAAATAGTGCTGCTATGAACATTGGGGTACATGTATCTTTTTTAATTAATGTTTTCATTTCTTCTGCATATATACCCAGGAGTGGAATTGCTGGATCATATGGTAGCTCTGTTTTTCAATTTTTTAAGGAAATTTCATACTGTTTTCCATAGTGGCTGCACCAATCTACATTCCCGCCAATAGTGTATGAGGGTTCCCTTTTCTCCAAATCCTCTCTAAAATTTATTTGTAGACTTTTTAATGATGGCCATTCTGACAGGTATGGAATGAGACTTCATTGTGGTTTTGAATTGCATCTATTTAATAATTAAAATAGTTGAACATCTTTTTCATATGTGTGTTTCCAATCTTCTTTGGGGAAATGTGTATTCAAGTCTGCCCATGTTTTGATTGGATTTTTTTTTTTTTTTTTTTTTTTTGATATTGAGTGGTGCAAGCTGTTCTTTCTTTTCAGGATTGCATTGGCAATTCTGGGTCTTTTGTGGTTCCTTATACCTTTTAGACTTTTTTTTCTATTTCTGTTAAAAATGTCCTGGGTATTTTGATAGGGATTGCATTAAATCTGTAGACTGCTTTGGGTAGTATGGCCATGTTAATAATATTGATTCTTCCAATATAAGAGCATGGTATATCTTTTCATTTTTTTGAATGATCTTCAGTTTCCTTCATCAGTGTTTTATAATTTTCAGTGTATACATCTTTCCCCTCCTTTATTAAGTTTAATCCTAGATTTTTTTGGATGTGATTTTAATCAGAATTTTTGTTTTTACTTTCCCATTTTGATATTTTGTTATCAGTATGCAGAAACACAACGGATTTCTGTGTATTAATTTTGTGTCCTCCAAACTTGCTTAACATTTATTAGTTCAACTAGTTTTTGGGTGGAGACTTTAGGGTTCTCTATACAGAGTATCACTGTCATCTGCAAATAGTAATAGTTTTACCTCTTCCCTTCCAATTTGGATACATGTTATTTCTTTTTCTTGTCTGATTGCTGTGTCTATGGCTTCCAGTACTATGTTAAAAGAAGTGGTGAGAAATCCTTGTCTTGTTCTTGAATTTACTGGGAAAGCTTTCAGCTTTTCCCTATTGAGTATTATGTTGACTGTGGGTTTGTAATAAACGACCTTTATTATGTTGAAATATGTTCCCTCTATATCCACTTTGATGAGAGTTTTTATCGTGAATGAATGTTGAATTTTGTCAAATGCTTTTTCTGCATCTATTGAGATGATCATGTAGTTTATATCTTTCCTTTTGTTGATATGATATATCACATTTATTGATTTTTGTGTGTTGAACCATCCTTGTAAACCTGGAATAAATCCAATTTGATCATGTTATATGATCCATTTTATGTATTATTGGATTAGGTTTGCTAATGTTTTCTTAATTTAAGATGATTTTTGTATAAAGAAATTTTATTTAGAAAATAATGTAGACTTTTTTCAGGGATTTTTGGTTGAGGCATATCTGCAAATTGTAGTAGCACAGGTTGAAGGGTGTAGTCTTGATCTGGGAGTACTTTAATGACTACTGTTTCCAATGAGGAGGAGGGTGGAAGAGTTGGCTGTATCACCTTGAAGAAAGTGAAGTGAGCAGGCTGTCTTAGATGTAGTCAGAGCTGAATGTGAGAGAGAAATTCAGGAGTATGCGGGTCAAAATACTCAAGCCCTCATTTCCTTTCTGAGAATGTTGGGGTTTAATCTTCCTGGAATGATTCTGTTTTAATTCCATCTCTAAATAGGATATCAGCTTGAAATCAACTATTTACTCTGTTTTAGTTCATCTGTATAAGAAGGCTAAGCAAATGACTCCCATGAATTTCACCCATCTGACATGTTTCCAATAGTGAAGCAAAATGTTTTAGTAGTTAGTCTTAGGCCTAGTGCAGCATTCCTGGGTTCCCACTTACTGCATCTGTCACTTTGGTAATTTAGAGGAGGTCTCTAGGGCTTTGTTTACTAGTCTGTGAAAAGAGGTTGATGAAACTACTGCTTATCGTATGATGTTGTTACTGAGGTTCATGTACTAATGATGGTAAGAAAGAATGACAACATCAACTATTGCTAATTACATGCTTTGCCGTTTCACTGGCCTTGAATTAGAGCCCAACAATTATTTAGTTACCTAGAAGTACATTTTACAGCATAAAGTTAAATATTTTATGGGTGCTTTATTATTTTTTTAATAATTTAGGATTATGACTAGGATAAGATGTTGGCCTTTCAATAAGAAAGGTCATGTGTTGGGTAAAAACCAGAGTTTTTCCTGAGGAAAGTCCAGATGTTGTCTATAGCTATTCCCTTTTGTACTTCTCTGCATAGGTACAATAGTAGCCTGTTCAAGTAAGTGTTCTGGTTTAGACATTTGAGAAGATGCCAAAATTCTGCATGTTTTAAAACCCATGGATATGTCTTAATTAATAACACCAAACGATTACAGTCTGTTACTCATCATATAGTATATACATCACAATTTCTGCCAGCCAGCATTTATCAGCAAAGTAGTGGCAAGAAATAATATTAAGGGAGGATTGCCTGAATGATACAAATATTTTTCATTCATAAATATAGCTTAAATTGTATCAATAGTTAAATAAGACTGTTAAAATCTTTGTATTTACTCTATAGATGTACTTTCATTGAACCACAGCTTGAATCAATACAATCAACTTACACTGATTTGTGTTATAAATGTTAAAAACCCATGCTTAAATTTATTGTAGTAATGTTATGTATGGTATGGTTTTTCTTCCTTCTTTATAAAGTATTTCCATTAAGGAGACAATGGGACATACTTCCCTCCAGTCTCAGCACTCCAAATAGTAGGGTTTTTCCTGGCAACTTTGTTTGTTTTTAACCTATCACTCCAGTAGATCATGTAATAGATTTATTTGCAGGTACTTGTAGGGTGCTAGGAAGCTCACAACAAAATCTGTTGCACGTGTCAGCAAGTAAACAGGATTGAATGGCATATATGGCAGTGAAACAACTCTCTGGGATTGTCTAGGTGTGGATCCTATTTCTTCTATTTGGATCTAGGATAGATTTGGTCAGTATGCCACCTCATTTTCTTTCAGTGTTTATATTATGGTGGTGCTGTGAAGATTAACCAAGATACTCACTTAGTATATTAATAAACGTGCTTGGTAAGTGTTAGCTATTGTTAATATTAAAATAAGAGGTTCCCAAGAAGTAGCTCTTTTCCTGCCACCTTTCTTGGCTGGCCAACACACACACACATGCACGCACGCACACAAACA
Organism: Hippopotamus amphibius kiboko; assembly: GCF_030028045.1. Classification (NCBI taxonomy): domain Eukaryota; kingdom Metazoa; phylum Chordata; class Mammalia; order Artiodactyla; family Hippopotamidae; genus Hippopotamus; species Hippopotamus amphibius. The sequence continues at coordinate 76,073,432 of NC_080187.1, forward strand.
CACACATTCATGAATGTATTCAGTAAACATTTATTGAGTGCCTATCATGTTCACTTATTACTCTTATGTCTACGAATAAACAACACAGATAAGAGATAAGATCCTTGTCATAGAACTTATGTTCTCAATGGGTGTTGTAGGGTATGGAGTTCATTAACAGGAAAATAGGTGAAAAAAAATATTCGGTGATAATGATTGCTAAGCTGGAAGTAAAACAAGTTGAGAGCCTGAGGAGCTACTTTGAATTGTGTTCTCAGAAAAGACCTCACAACAGAGGTGACATTTTAAGCAGGGACCTAAATGAGAACCAGGAGCCACCTGTGCAATATTTGCAGGAGAAGCTTTCAGAGAGAAGGAAGGTCCAAGTCCCAAGAAGAAGAGACAATAATCTAATTGGAGAGATTCCACAGTGCTCTGGGGTAGCCACCAATGAACATTTATGCACAGAAGCACGGGTCTGCCTTACCTTCCTCTCACTCTGAAAGGCCAAGATCCTCCTACACGGAGAAGCTCTGTTGTCTTTCTTAGTAACACACTCTTCTCCTTTCTGTCTTGTCTCCACGTGCTAAGCTGACCAAGGACTTACTCCCTAGGCAGCTCCCTCTGATCTGTATTTTCCTTGAAGGCATCTGATCTGATCAGTGTCAAATATACAGTTTGGGCTTGAATTTGGAGTGGAGTAGCAGAACTCTCTCAGGCTTCTAGCCCAAGTCCTGATTCCAACCCAGTTCTCCGTATTAGCATTTAGGTCCCAAACACTGGAATAAGAAAGTGGAACTTTGCCCAATTGCCAATGTTCTTTGTAGACAGCTCCCTTAGGAATGACAGAAAGAATAGCCCTGTGGTCTGAGAAAGGAGAACAACAGTCCTGGATTCCCTTAGCCATTAGCTACTTGTTTTCAAGTAGGTACTAACTTTATCCCTAGCATTATTGAACCAGTTCAGTTTTAAAAGTTGCCCTCACTTATTTTTACCTTACACTAAAAGCAACTTAACCATCTCAAATCCTTTTAGGAGTAAGTAGAACACCACACACTCTCTCAGTTTAAGTATTTACCTTCTTACTTCTATTTACCAACTATCTCATATTACCTGTTGGTAGCAATTTTGCTCCTTATGAATATCACAGTCTCACTGATCTTAGGTACTTAAATCCCTCAGTCCTCTTTATGCTTATCAGTTCAGATATAATCTCAGGTTTATTCTTCCAGGAATATTAGTTCACGTTTGTGCTTTTCTCAACCCTCTACTGGTCCTCATGCCTCCCGTGGGCCCAGTAGTTGATCCCTTCATGACTCAGCAGTTATCTTCAGTGCAGAGCAGACAGGAAGAGAAAGGAACTAAAATTAAGAATGAACTTTCTAAATGCTTTACATTTTCTTTCCATATGTATTGTTAATGATCAGTGTTTTATTGGAACAGGCGAAAGTATTAATAGCTATTTTGGAGATTTGAAGAGGAGGAGCTTATTTCAGGACGTGATTTGCGTCCTATTCAAGGCCCTTCCCAGTACTTTGCTCAAAGTAAGAGTTGAGGTGCATTGAATCAGTTTTGCATTCACTGCATGCCTTTCCCACGGGGCATGGGAATACCTAATCAAAATACAACTGCACCTCAACATGCTTACAGCATCAGCAGTTTGTCACCAGAAAAGAGGCTTGAAATGAATTCAGGTACTTGGGTTTTTTGGCTGACAGATATAATTTCTGCCCTATGTTTATCTCCTTATCCTTCCAGTTACAGAAGATAATAGAAAAAGTAGTAGGTGTCCTGTGAACCCACACATTCCTACCCTCAACACATGAAGCTCTATTAGTGTTTTTGTACTCCAGCTTCATGAAAACTGTCTTCCCATGAAAAACCCATTTTCATTCAGAATGTTGGAAATCAGAATCTTTGTCCACTGAGTGAACTAAAGTTTAGATGATAATGGATCTCAGTGGAAATAGGAGAACATCATTTTTGTATCAGTACTCATACAACAACTTCTATAACACTGCCATGTGCCAGGCATTATTTTAAGCACTTTACATTTACTTTATTAATCCCCATAACAGCCTCATGAAAGGAAAATTAAATGAACACACTGAGGGCTGAAGAGATTAAATAACTTGCCTGAGATCGCACAGCTGATAAATACAATATGTGACCTAACAAGATACATTTATCAACAAAGGCCTACCACAAAAGACTATTTCTTGAGAGATTATAGTTTACACTGACAATAATGTAGTCATTGCAGAATGAAAAATGGTTCTCTTCGTGCTCTCTCCTCAAAGTTTCCTGTCACTTGGTTGGTTACATGAGGAGGAATGATTTTAAAGATTGATTAAAGAAAAAGTTTATAATATGAAGTCTGTATGAAGAAAACTTTAGAGAAAGTGATAAAAAAAAGCAATTCCTTTTGCTTGGAGGCTAAATAATTTTGCTACCCTAGTCTAAATTTTCCACTAAGAAGAAATAAGTTTAGTCTCAGCAAGTATCTGGTAAACCTGTTTACATTGGCCTCCCTTTGGATTCTGATTGAATTTTGCCCTACTGTTGTGTGACAGCTAGCATTCTTGGAATCTTTTTATGACTCTGAGTGCATGCTCCACATGTAATTTACAATAGCTTTAAAAAAAGTGCAAGACCTAATTAATTCACCAATCAGCTGTCAGAGCCTGTGATCTTTTCCTAGTTCACTGTCGAGTTCCCTGTGGGAGAATCAGTATTCTGAAAGTGCCATTTCCATTATGCTGTGTACTGTTAGAGCAGAGTACTAAGTTATGCTGCTTGTTCATGGAAAATGTGCCATCCTCATGAGTGCCTTGATAACTTTGTTAAAAATACCTGCTGCCACCCCTGTTCTCTTGTTCTCATGAATACTGTGGGTCTGCAGTACAGTGGGTTTTCACAGTGCCATAAATTAAGAGGAGGGAGATCAGCATATCTCAACTTCAAACCTGTGCATTTCCCCTTGAGTTTTTCCATTTTATTCTTAAGAAACTTGATGACATTTGATTTTTTTAAAGTAATTTAAAATCTCTCTTCTCAGGTTTGATCATTTTTGAGGACTTTCTTGTCTTAAATGTTCCAAAATGGGGTGGGGATATTTTATACACAATAGAAATATCCATGGCTACGTTTTCATGGATTTAAAAAATCATAACCAGATAAATACATTTTATTAGTACATTCTGAAAAAAAGAAACATAGGAAATAAATAATGCTTATAGAATTGTAAAATCAGCTTATTTATGATTAATATCTGCTTTCATGATTGCATGATTGAGTTTTTTGATGAGTAACAAACTATCCCCGAACTCACTTGGTTAATCCAATGATCATTTGATTATTTCTCACAGGTCTGTAGGTCAGTGAGTAGTTTTGGTGATCCTGGACTCAACTGATTTCATCTGAGCTTGCTCAAGCATAGAAGTCAGCTGTGGGTAGGCCAGTGCTGGCTAGTCTAGGATGGCTTCACTCACTTACTTTCACAATTTTCTGGCTGAGGCACTAGGGCAACTGGGCCACTTGTCTCTCATTACACAACTGATTAGCTTGGACAAATTCACATAATGGATGGCAGGGTTTCAAGACAAAGAATAGAAGCATTCAAGACATCTCAAGGCCAGTGCTTAGAACTGGCCCAATATGCTGTTGCTGTTGGCCAAAGCAAGTCACAAGGTCAGCCCAGATGCAAGGGTTGGATGAATGGACTCCACCTCTTGATGACAGTAGCTGCAAAGTAACAATACAAAGGGAGTGGATACAGGGAAGAGTGAAAACTTGAGGCATTTTTGCAGTCTGCCACACTTAACTTCTGGCAGAGCTTAATGGTCATCTAGACCTGACCTAGGTTTATTTTTGACCTGTTTCTAATCAGCCTGATTCCCCAATCAGGTAGCTCACTTCAATCTGACAGCACAACCTAGCATCAGAACAGTAATACTAAACATTCTGTATCCTTCGAGAATCTTTAATTTTTGATGTTGCCTTTTTGTTTATAGGTTTTGTTGAATATTTTGATATATGTAAAAATTGGTATAAATATGTATAAAGTGTGAATAAAACTGTAAAATGCACAGCATTATACTCACCATCCCATGTAAGAAAAATGTTAATAATATCCTGAAATAAGGGATGTATCTTCCCCCATTGAATCTCTTTCCTTGTCCCGTCAGAGATCACCTCTCTTCTGAATTTTTTTTATCATTCTTTTGCTTTTTATTGTGATTTTGAGAGGAATTTTTACCAGTGTATATATGTTGTGGGACACATATCTTATACATTTTTGATTTTACACAAATGGAATCATACTGTCTACTAGCCAGAGTCAGCCACTGTTGTGAATTTCACATTTTAGCTAATGTATTTAGTCTATTTAAACTAATTACAAATGCTAATATGTTTTATTTATATCTTCAACATTATTTTGAGTTTTTTCTACTTACCCTTGTTTCTTTGTCTATTTCTTAATTATTTTAAATTGATTATTCTCATTTACCTTTCTCTCTATTAGTTCAATACTTACATTCTCTTTTCTAATCTTAGTAATTACCTTAGAAATGTTATCAGACATAGAGAAACTCACCAAAGTGTGAAGTTCAATCTTCACTCTATTTCTCAACAATGTAACAGCTTGGAATAACTGCAATCAGTCTCCTTTCATTTTGTATTCAATTTTCATGGATTTTAGTTCTATTTCAATTTTTAATCCAAATGACAGTTTTATTTTTGTTTCATGCAGATAAGAATATTGCTCACTGTGTTTGCTTACTATCCCTTCTTGTATCTAAGATCTTCTATCCGAGATCACCTTCTTCTGTCTGAAGAGCTACATTTAGAATACCAGTTAGTAATTACCTATTGGTAATAAATGCTCAGGTTTTGTTTGTCTATAAATGTCTGTACTTCTTCCTCATCTTTGAAAGACATCTTGTTGAATATGTGATGGTAAGTTGATAGTTATTTTGCTTTAGCGCATTCCACCTGTTACTATTCTGGTTTCTGGTGTACACTGTTACTGTGTAGAAGTTACTCGCCCAGTAAAAGCTAATTGCTTTTTTGAAGATGATCAAGCTTTCCTCTCCACTACATTTAATATTTTTTCTGTGTTTTTAGTGCCTTGCAGTTTTACTATGATATGTCTAGGTATTAACCTCTTTGTATCTTTTTAAATCTTAGGTTACTTAATCTTTACATTGGTGTCTTTCATTAGTTCTGGAAAATTATCAGTTATTATTTATCTATATGCCCCCTCTCCTCATTTTCTCTCTCCTTTCATTCAGGAAATCCAGAAAGGTAAAAGTTAGCTTCAATGCTTTATTCATATTTTGGGTTCTAATATATTCTTAATTTTTGGTCTCTGAATTTTGTTTTTAATTTTGTTTAAGTTGTGATGTAATATCAGACATACAGCAAAATGGCAGGAAGAGTAACAGGGAATTTCATGTACTATCATCTAAATTCTCCAACCATTAACATGTTACTGAATTTGCAGTCATTTCTCTCTCTCTTTCTGACACATTTAAGGCTAACTTTAAGTAAAAGCCCTCTGAATCATGAAGTGCTTCCATATAGTTTTCCTAAAAACAGAACATCTTTTTCATAACCACAGTATAATTATAAAAATCAGGTAATTAACATTGATATGATAAACAGGTCAATTAACTAAGAAGATATCATAATTATGAAGACATGTACACCAAACATCAGAGCTCCTCAATATATGAAGGAAACATGGGCAAAATTGAAGAGAGAAATAGACAGCTCTACAAGAATAGTAGGTGTCTTCATTATCCCATTTTCAATAATGGCAGAAAACTAGACAAAATCAATGATGAAACAGAGGACCTGAACAACACTATAATCCAGTTGCATCTAACAGAAATGTACAGAACACTCCACTCAACAATGGCAGAATACACAATTTTCACATAGATCGTTCTTCAGGATGGACTATATGGTCACAAAACAAACCTTAATACATTTTAAAAGATTAAAATCATATGAAGTGTCTTTTTCAACCACAGTGGAATGAAGCCAGATATCAACAGCAAAAGAAAAATGGAAAACCCACAAATATGTGGAAATTAAACATAACACTTTTAAATAACCAATGGGTCAAAGAAAAATCATAAGGAAAATTAGAAAATATCTTGAGACAAATGAAAATAATAACACAACAGACCAAAACTTATGGAATGCAGTGAAAGCAGTGTTAAGAGGGAACTTCATAGTTGTAAATATCAGCCTTAAGAAAGAAGAAATGTCTCATATCAATAACCTAACTGTACAGCTTAAAGAATTAGATAAAGAACAATCTAAACCCAAAGCTAACTTCAGGAAGGAAATAATAAAGATTAGAGCAGAGATAAACAAAACAGAGAATAGAAAAATAGTAGAGAACATCAACAAAATCATAGTTGGTTCTTTGAAAAGATTAATAAAATTGACAAACTTTTAGATAGACTAAGAGAAAAAGAAAAATTAAATAACTAAAATCAGAAATGAGTGATGGGACATTATTACTGATTTTACAGAAACTAAAAGGATTATAAAGAGTTCCGTGAACAAATGTATGACAACAAATTGGATAATCTTGATAAAATGGACAAACTCTAAGAGACACACAACCTATCAAGACTGAATCATGAAGAATAGAAAATCTGAATAGATCTAAAGAAATTGACTCAGTAACCAAAAAACTCTCAGCAAAGAAACACCCAAGACTAGATGGCTTTACTAGTGAATTCTTCCTAGCATTTAAGGAAGAATTAACACCAATTCTTCTCAAATTGTTCCAAAAAATTATAGAGGAGGAAACACTTTCAAGTTTATTTGATAAATCCAGCATTACCCTAATATCAAAGTCAGACAAAGACACTACAAAAAAGGAAAATTGTAGATCCATAACCCTGGTAGATATTGAAGCAAAAATCATCAAGAAGATACCAGCAAACCAAATTCAACAACTTAACATCAGATTATACACCATGTCCAAGTGGGATTTACTCCTGGAATGCAAGGATGATTCAACATAAGAAAATCAAGTAATACGCTACATTAACAAAATGAAGAAAAAAAGCAGCTGATCATCTCAATTGATGCAGAAAAATCATTTGACAGAATTTCACACTCTTTCATGATAAACACATTCAACAAACTGTACAGAGAAGGAAATTACCTCAACATAGTAAATGCCATATGTGAAAAACCCATAGCTAACATTGTACTCAATGGTGAAAGACTGAAAGGTTTTCCTCAAAATCAGGGACAAGACAAGGATGACAGCTTTTACCATTTCTATTCAACATAATACTGGAAGTCTTAACTAGAGCAGTGAGGCAAGAAAGAAGAATAAGTGAAAGGCATCCAAATTAGAAAGGAAGGAGTATAATTAGCTCTGTTGAAAAATAACCAAAAATCATAAAGATTACACACACACACACACACACACTCACTCACTCCTGGTAGAGCTAATAAATAAATTAATCAGGATACAATCAACACAGAAAAATCAATTGCATTTGTATATACTGACAATGAAAATCAGAAAAGGAAATTAGGAAACAATTTAACTTCTGATGTTATCAAAAAGACCAAAATACTTAGGAATAAATCTAATCAAGGAGGCAAGGAACTTTTACACTGAAAGCTACAAAAAGTTGCTGAAAGAAATTAAGAAATACAAAAATAAATGGAAAGACATTCTGTGTTCATGGATTAGAAGACTTTATATTATTTAGGTGTCAGTACTGTCCACTGAAATCTACATTTTCTATGCAATCCTTATCAAAATCTCAACAGTACTTTTTTGTAGAAATAGAAAAATATGTCCTAAAATGCATTTGGTATCTAAAGGGACCCTAAATAATCAAAATAATGTTGAAAAAGGAGAACAAAGGTGTGAGACTTATTCTTCCTGACCTCAAAACTTATCACAAAGCTTCAGCAATCAAAACACTGGTACTGGCTTAAAAGCAGACATATGGTCCAATAGACTAGAATAGAAAGACCAGAAACAGACCTTCAAATATATAGTTAAATGCTTTTTTCACAAGAGTACCAAGACCATTCAATGGGGGAAAGACATTCTTTTCAACTAATGGTCTTAGGAAAACTGGATATCCACATGCAAAAAATGTAGTGGGAATCTTATTCTATGCCATATGCAGAAGTTAATTCAAGTGGACCAAAGACCTAAATGTAAGAGCGAAAACTGTGTAACCCTTAGATAGACATGTAGGACAGAAGTTTCACAACATTGGACTTGGCAATAAATTCTTGGATATGACATCAAAAGGATAGCTAACAACAATAACAAAATAGACCGATTGACGACATAAAAATTACAATCTTTTGTACACCAAAGGACACTGTTAACAGAATTGAAATCAGGGACTTAAGGAGATATTTGCATAGCCATCTTCATAGCAGTATTATTCATAATTGCCAAAAGTCTGAGCAACCTAAATGCCTATCAATGGATGAAGGTATAAATGAAATGTAGTATGTAATACAATGGAATGTTTTTCAGTCTTAAAAAGGAAGGAAATTCTGGCACATTCAGCATAGAAACTTAAAGACTTTATATTAAGAGAAATAAGCCAGACACAAAAGGACAAATGCTGTATGATTCCACTCACATGAGGTCCCTAGAATAGTCATATATACAGAAAATAGAATGGTGATGATCAGGGGCTTGGGGGTGGGGGAAATGAGGAGTTATTATTTAATGGATATTGAGTTTCAGTTTTGCAAGATGAAAAGCGTTCTGTGGGTAATGGCCATGGCAGCACAAGAATGTGAATGTACCACTGAACTGTACACTTAAAATGGCTTACATGGTAAATTTTATGTTATGTTTATATAACCACAATTAAATAAATTAAAATGGAACAAACAAAACAAAAATCCACACTACTTATCTCACAGTTTCTGTGGTCAGGAATCAGGAGGGACTGAGTTGGATGGTTTTGGATCAGAATGTCTGTATGATTGTTGTCAAGCAGGACTGCCTGGTCTTCCTGACCCATTTCCATGAAGAGATGTGGCCTGGAGGACTTGGTTCCTATGTGAGCCTATCCATAGTGTCGCTTGGTGTCTTCATAATAAAGTTTCTAATATCACTCCTCGTAGTGAGTTATCTAAGAGAGAGTACAAGGAGAAAGCCGTGATGCTTTTTTAAATCTTAGAGCCTTTTATTTCTACCACATTCTGTTTGTTAGAAGTGAGTGACTAAGTGTAGCCAACTCTGAAGGAGAGAGGAATTAGGCTAGGAGGAGCATCAAAGATTTGTGAATGTGTCTTAAAACTATGATAGATATTATACAAGTTTTGCTTATTGTCCCAACAATGTCCTGTATAGCAATAGAAAGTATAGGATCACCCATCTTTTTTGTGTTCTTTAATCTCAGTCTTTGTCTTTAATGATATTAGCATTTCAGAAGAATGTGGCCAGTTGTTCTATAGGTTGTCTCTCAGTTTGAATGTCTGTTTTCTCGTAATTAGATTCAGTTATGCATTTTGGTAGGAGTATTTCAAAGGTAATATTCTCATTGCACCATGCAAGGAGGCCCACGATGTCAACTTTTCTCATTACTGGTGACGTTAATTTTAATCATCAGGTTACGTTGGTGACTGCTGGTTTCTCTATCATATAATTATTATCTTTTTTGTGATTAATAAGATGCCTTTGAAATCCTGGTATTTTTTTTTCTTTTTTCATTTGTAATCAATAAGATACTTTGAGGCTACGTGAATATTGTTATCTAATTAGTCACTGAATTTTAACCCACTTACTTTAGAATAAATATTTTAAAATTTCTTGCCAGATCATTAGTGCATTTAAAAACATGTTTAATTTTATTTTAATATTCTATCTAACATTTTAGGTTGTCTTCAGGATGCGGGTCAGTCAGGATATCTTTTTGACCAACTGCTAGAAACCAAAACAGTATTTCCTATTTTAATAAATATATGTATAGCGAGTATTAAATTATTTTATTGCTTCTCAAAGCTTTGGCTTTTGTCACTGGGCATTGTTGTTACTACTTAGTTGTTAAAATTGGGAGATACTGCTCTCTAATTAATGTCATATGGTTCCCCAAATCATCAATATCTTAAGCACCTTATGGAAAGGGTTTATAGCCTATTCCAAACTTTCTCCTAATAGTAACTTGGTAAGTTGGATCACCATTAAATGATAGCATTTTTACGTAGCAGTACGTGCCTAATGATAATAATGCCTAATGATCATTGAATGCTTGTTATAGTTCAGCATTCTAGATGCATTGGCAAGTATTTTCAACATCGTATGAATTGGATGCCATTATTATTCCTGTCTTACTGACTAGAGAGTGAATAATGGTATAGCTGTGAGTCAAATTCAGGCAGTCTGTCTCCAGAGGTTGTACCCTTAATTGTTGTACATTACTGCCGTGAAGAGGATTGCCCCTTAAAAATCCATGAGATATTTATAGACCTCAAAATGAATGTAAAATTTCCTAGGCATGGGAAGCTGGAGTTAGAAGGGAACAAAAAAACCATTCCCTTTTTTCCCCAGCCAAGGAAAATGAAGCTTAAAAAACGTTAGCTTATTTACTACTTAGGGATAAATTTGAGGCAAGATTTAGGTCTCCTGATACCCAATCAATCCTGTTCACTTTCCATCATATCATACTGTAAATGTCCGGTAAAATGAAAATAAATACCCTACACTCAATTATTTCACCAGGGGCAGTGATATAACTTGACAGTATCAGTTTCAAAGTTGAATTCTAAAATAAATATGCTACATATGCCATACATTAATTAAACATGAGCTGCTTTGCTTGCTTTCTTAGAATATAAAAAGGCTCTGGAGGAATGATGTGGATGACCCATGCATTTTTGCTCAGATAATCTGGTTAGTTCAAACATTTTTTTTGGTCCCAAGCAAATATATTTGACATAACTTCTCTGCTCATTTGTTTAAAGATTATCTTCTTAAATGCAACTTTTAACATACTCTGGAAAAAGTCTTTTCTGGTTACCAAGTAGACAGAATATGCAACCATAAAGAAGAACCATTGTGTACATACACATTTAGCAAAACACTCAAGTTATTTATGCTATTTAGTATTGGCATGAGAAACTGATCATCTGATAGACTGTAGTTGGTAGTACTCATTAACTCTTGATTTTCATGGGGTCGACTTGCCATTATTTTTGTTATAATATTGTTTTATAATACATTGATAGTTTTAAAGTAGTGCTCAAGGCACCTCCATATTTTGTGGCTTCCCTGTGACATTTAGCAAAGAATGATGTTCAAAATGGGTATGTCATGTGCTCTGATGAATCAGAAGGGGAACCAACCATTCAGAACACAGATCAGCAAGAAATAATGCCAGATAGCATATATTAGATGAATTTGAGCTCTAATGTACATAGTGAAGGTATGATGATAAAGATGCTCTTGTATTTTGCCCTTTTATTTGTATTGTGTTGATATTCTTACATTGATTTTCCTCCTCATTATTATATCTTCTCCTAGTAGCACAAGCGTACTTGAAAGGGAAATATAGCATGCAGACACTGAGTGTAGAAGCTGAATGGTGGTGATTATTTATGGGCTGATTGAATTTTTGTATCCTGTGATGAAGACGTCTAGTGCTGTCACTTAGCTTCCCTCTCCTTCTAGACACACTAGAGGAATATACCTCTACATCCCCGGACTGTTGGGTTGGGCCATGTGGATATTTTGATCAGTGGGATCTGAGGAGAAGTGGTTGAATGAGTCATACCTGAGCCTAAGAATTTAATTGCAAGAATTTCCATCCTTGGCAAGGTGGCTGAGGAGGTCTCTTGCTCCCGGATTACAGAGCCTCCATCAGTTTGGAATCTGAGTGATAAGTAAAGCAGCCCCACGTGAGATTTTCAAATTGGATAGGTAGCTTTAGTGAGAAATAAACTGTTTAGGTGGGCCACTGAGTTTGGGGGTTTGTTTGTAACACTACTCTGACTAATACATGTCCAGCAGAATGCTTAATATTTATGATTTAAAGAATTAAACTCTCTTAAATTATCTAAATAATTTGAGGTTGATTATAAACTACAGATAATACAATATTCTGTCTAGATTTTATCTTGAGTCTCACCATATCTTTATTATTAATTCACCGAACAGATTTTCCCCCTAATTAAGTCTAATATATTTCTAGCCTTCTAAATAAAGCATCCACAGGGACAATGAAAAAAAAAAGATTTTCCCCCTAAATTTAATATATATCCTAACCCTGATCCTCCAACCTTCAGATTTGGTGTTCTTACTTTAAAGCTTTTGCCTCTAATTCTAAGATGCCATGGCTGTTGTCTCACAAGAATTTTGTAAGTAAAGGATCAAATATTCCATCCATCTCTCTCACTCCTTTCTTCCTTGCCTCATAAATGCGTGCCTTTAATCTGCCTGAAGAGCTGCATCTTTCCTTTTTTTCTGGAATTTTGGGAACACGCCTTCCTAGATAAAAAGGAAATGACCAACTCCCTGTCTAAGAACCAGACACACTTTGTGGTCTGTAATTCTGTTAGGTCTGTAAAGAACGACAAGGCATGGTTTCGGATGGATTCTCCCCTCATCATTTGAGAACAGTGTCCATTGTCAAATAGAGAGCATTGACCTACATAGATTAGAAATTCAGGAATCTGTTTCTATCCCTGTAGCAGCCCATTCCTTTATGAGTTCCAGAAGCACTGTGAACTTTTAGCTAGACTTGTGGAAGTTGTCAGAAAGAAACAAAACAACTTAGGTAATATGAGTTTTAGCAGTGTCAAGCTTCATTGTGGTAAGATTTTTGAACTTTTAGAAAATGCCAACTCCATAATTAGTGTTTTATAAATGAAAAAAGTCACAAATAATTGCCTTTGAAAGACATTGACGTAACACAACGCAGTAAATTATTGTTTAAAATCTGTGTCCTAAATAATATGAGACTGTTCTGAGAGGAAGGTAGTGGGAGGAAAATGGTGTAATATGAAAAGATAAAACATGTCACTGTGCTTATACATTAGTAGAGAAAAAGGACAGAATGTGCAGAAATTATTGTCATGCAAGAGAGGGTATGATATCTTTGGAATGAAGTTGTATGATAGTAAAATTTAATTTTAATTAAAATTAAAAAAAATTGAGGGCTAGGTAACTGTGCGTGGTTCAGGTAGCCTTGGAAGATTGGATTTTAATACAAATAAATAAAGGAGTTAAAGGGCATAGGCCAGAAGACACTGGATATGGTATGGTGTTGGTGAATTTTTAAAGGTTGGATAGGCTGGAGAACTGAATGGGTATATCTGTGTGGAAATGGATAAAACCACAGATGTAGTTTGGAAGCTTATTAGGAGCAAGTAATACATGAGTCTGCCTTGAAGGCAATGGGAGAAGGGCCCCTTGTAAATTTTAGAGTAGAAAAATGAAGTGATGTAAAAAGACTTTAGTTTTTGGAAAATTAAGTTTTACTAAAATGTAATATTTAATATGATCTCACTGCCCTCGAAGCTCTCTACAAGTTTAATTTTGCATCAGGGAGTGTTGAGTGGGGCCTGATAAGTAGGCACAAGCCTTCAGAGAGCTCAGACGAACAATGTAGTGGGTGGTAGATTCACCAGCATCTTCTTTTCTTGATTTTATTGATGGTAAGCATGGTGGAGCAGAGTAGAATTAGTAGAGGTTCATAGAGTAATTGCATTGGGACTCAGAAGCAGACAGTCTAGTGGCCAGTCTTGTCCTTTTGTTTACTAATCACATGACCCTGGTGGAGTCAATCTTTAAACCTATTAAACTCCCTGCCCTGCCCTGCCCTTCCCTGCTCAAAAAGCACTATAACAACATACCCTGTGTAAGCAAGTTATGTCCACAGATGACTCATTGAGACATGATAAAGCTGTTAAAGAACAGGTCAGAGTGGTCCTCTTGTACTAATCCATGATTTTCAAATATATAACCATGTGAGTAGAGCCTTTAAAATGGACTGGTAAACAAACAACAACAACAAAAAAGCCTTTCTTTGCTTTCCCCATAAAATGAGTATTAAGAGAAAAATATAGTAAGAGTGACTTCCGGGGGGTAGGGGAAATGTAACTCCTGTCTCCTACTTCTAAAATGTATGCATGTATGTCTGTATGTGCCAGTTGGTGTGTTTGTTTTTTAACGTTATACAGAAGGGACTCACTGAGTAGACAAAAGCAGAAAGAAGGAAACAACTAGGGAAGCAGAAATGTCAATGAAGTATAAATTTCACCAGAAAGCAGAACCTCAGAATCACAACAGAATTGCAAATTTGCAAAATTATTAGAGAAAGCATTGATCTTTCTGCAGGCGCTTTGGCTAGTGGGGTGGAGACACATTACTTTAAATAGCAAAGGACAAAGTGACCTCTTCTAAAGTAGGGATTTCAATCAGCCTTGGGGAATATTCACAGTTACTAGAGGATGAAAAAGGGAAAAGTCGAACCCCAGTGCCATGGAACCAGCACTACATTTGAGAATTTGGAGGATTACATCTTGGCTTTAATCTGCAAATATTGCAGCTGAGCCCCCTGAATGACAGGCTAACAAGCAACCCAGTTTAGCCTTACAGATTAGGAAAGAGAAAATAGCCTCACTCTATACGTTGCCCACTTGTCTCATTTCTCTAAAAAATGGTCAGTGCATTTTCATAAGGTAGATATTCATTTAAGGAGCATTTATTAAGCATCTCATATGGTTCAGAAAACCAATGAGCTTAATACAAACTTGAAAATACTATTGTTTACACATTAAGATGATACTCACTTAACTAACTATCCTATGGACTGGGCAACTAAATTCTTCTGACAGATAGTTTATAACTATTTTCTAAAATGTTATGTTGTTTAACTTTAATTTTCATTTGCAATCATGCTTTAACAAATTAAAAGAAAGCAAATACCCTCCTTCTTACAGTACAGTGGAATGATCACATCCCCCAAATCTTTGGTATCATTAGTCTGATACTATCTACTCCTTAAATCATTCCTCAATTGAAACATATAAAACAAAAATAAAAATACAAGGAAATATGTGTGCATGTGTGTGTATACACATTAGTTATATGCAGAGAATCTACCAAATTCATCTTTTTTAGAAACATGAGACAAGTGGGCAATGTACAGGGTGAGGTTTTAAATTTTATTCATTTAAATTTTTTGTTAAAATAATTATTATGGGAAGAAGCTATGCACTCTCGTAAAAGATCTGAAGCAACTATAGAGGCAGAATTATAAGGTGAATAAATTATACAGTGTGTTTTTTAAAAAATATCATTCGGACCGAATTTATGGGATGTTTCTTTGCCTTCCCATGGAAACTAGTTTCCTCATCTTTATGTCTGAGAATTACACATTAGTGTCATCCTACAGTGACCTTTCACAGATACTGTTTCGTGCTTTGTGCATGCTCCAGGATACTGTTCATTCCGTCTTGGCTTGTGCTCAGGCATTTTACATCTGCATTTCCACTATTGTGAAGCCTTCTGCTTAGAGTACATGTTTCTACATCTTGTTCTCATTTTCTTTAAGTACTCTGCTGTGGTTGATTAACCACAAACCATATCAGCACTAAAAAGAAAGAAAAAGAAATAACTTCATACAGAATTATTGTCAATAGAAGGTGAAACAGGCTGAAGTAATAATAAAAGTTAAACAGAGAATATATCAAATTAATGTATGGCACAATCCCAAACTCCGTGGAAGATTTGGTTTATTGTGATGTTAGGGGAAGCAAGCATAGCTTTGAAAGGCTAGTTATTTTTCAATTCCTGAAGGGCAAAGTAACCTTTACATAAATGCAACCTACTGAGAGACTAAGATGAAATTTTAGTAGGTCTGTGTAATTTTCTTGGTAATGATGTTCTTACGTTCCACATTCTTTATAATAAACATGTACAAGTGTAGATCAGGAATAAAGTATGTCATTTTCTGCTATAGGAAGCTAGTAGGAAATAAAGTATGTTATCAAGCATTATTTATAAAGCCGTGTCCAGAGACAGGAAACAATTCTGTATTATTGACACTGATTATGTCAGTCACTCACAAAGAAAAAAAATCACCACATATTAGAACTGGCAGCGCACCTGTTACAGCTCAAAAAGTTAGTTACAGGTGAATTAAAAAATATCTTAGTGAGGCATAACCATAAGAAAAGTATCATCCTAATAGTTAGGGCAGCCACAACAGCTTATTATGGGAAGCGATTGGTGTTTGGACCCATCTTCTAATGTTCTGAGTGTGATAGATTGCAGGGCAGCCGAGCGTCCCCATACTGTTTGGCTATGTATCATTTTTGAGCGGAATTAAAAGACTGAATGTGCATGGTGTTTGCATAGTCTAGGCATCAGTAGTGCCAGTAGCAGCAGCCGCGGCTGCAGCCGCAGCATGGGCCGGCTCAGAGACACACTCACACATGTGGTGTCTTTTCTGTTTTGGGTGTTATAGCGAAGGGATACTGGAGATAATCTAGTCAGGACCTTTCTCAGCTGAGTCACCACAGTTTGCAGTTATGTCCCTTGACTTCCCAGAACCAGAAACTGTGTGTTGTCAGTGCCTTTAATGATTAACTCATATTTATTAAACTTGCAAAGGTGTGGTACGTAAACCAGAAATACTAATTTATGAATAAGTATTGTTTCCAGTGATTGAAAGGCTTAAGACCCCATCAAGAGCAAACTATTCTCTCCCAGTAACCAGCTATATAGGAAACTAAATCACCCAATAGAAAGCTACTTCGATGGTATTAAAAAATGTATAAGAATCATTTAAAGGTAATATTTGACGAGAAACTAATTTCTAGTTTACAATAGAGAACTGAACTCATCAAGCGCTCTAAATCTCATATCTTCTCCCTTGAACAGTGCTAAATGCTTGACAAAGCAGGGCTTCTCTGGATTTCTTGGATCAACTTCTATCTGATCCTTTCTCTTGGCATATATCACTTTTAGACTGATTATTATCAAAGTTTGTTAAAGACTGCTTTGATGGTTTAAGATTCACTGTTTTCTTGTACTTTCTGAATTAGCCCAGATCTCTCAGTTCTTGAGGTTTTTAATGTGCGAATTTCAACTTGCGTAGTATTGAAGACCCCAGACTCACCAGCCATGCTCCTCTCAATCACAGTGAGAGGAGTGCAGTAGAATGGCTATCCCAACATCTTTGCTTCATTTTTCTAATCTCAAAAGTGGTTCCAGCCAATAAATATCAGGAAGACAGAGTTCTGGATGATGTAGATGGAGGGACAGACCTTTCTGTGGACCTTTCACTTTGAGGAAAATATGTAAGCATGGGGTCCTGGAGTGCTTCCCTGGGAGTCCATGGAGATTTTCCTGGCAAAATATAAAAATGCTAATAGCTTCCATTTATGAAGGACCTGCTATGAGCCAGTCAATATTTCTACGCAATTTATCTACAGTTTGTAATTTGATCTTGACAACAATTGAATGTGATAGATATTATTAAATTCATTTTAAAATTAAAAAACTGAAGCTCAGATAAATTAAGATAAATAGTTAAGGTTATTAAACTCAGTAAATGAGAGATTCAGGATTAAGCTCAGGTCTGTCTAACTCTCAAGCTTGTCACTCTAACCAGACAGCACACCACCTCCAAGATACTTGCTAATGAGGTTTAGGAGCATGTCTTCATTCTGGACCCCTGTAGTTACCTTGAGTCGGCCTCAAGTTTTATCCACCACATGCCACACTTTTATCTGAGAACTTGATTATGGTCTGATATTAGGCACGTTTTTCACTAGCTGAGGCCACCTAGGCTTTATAAAATACTTAGGTGTCTTGCTACATGCCAATTATCATTTCTTATTTTGTCCTCTGAGCCATTCTCCTCATGTTCTTTGTCTAGAGGATTACTGTCTAATGAAGTCTTTGGTCTCTAACAATGGACTGTTTACCATATTCTTACGGACCTTGAACTATTTGATAAAAATGCTGTCAGTCACAGTGAAATAACTAGGGCCATCCCTCCCATCAAGTTGCTACCATTGGAAGGTCCAGATATTGTACTGGCAGAAGGAAACCGTTGCACAACTGGACTTTGTTTTGGTTTGGAGCTTGATTATTTTTACATACTGTGGGCTTGACTGTGGGCTAAAGGCACCTCATGTCCTTTCTTTATTCTAATTAAAATGATGAATTATGAGTGACCTACTCATATTTCATAATGGTTGATTGCTTTGGGCTCACATAGATAGGAGAGATATTAGGTTATGTCCAGTTCTCACTGCAGTGACTGTAACTCAGTCCCCTTTTCTCCCATCAACTAACTAACCATAGCTAAAAAATACTGAATTAAAGTGTAGGATATAAACCTAGGAGCTAGATTTTGGAATTGTCTAATAAGGGAATATGGATGTGTTAATTGTTGACAAGATTAGTATCCAGGGTTGTTATCAATATAACAGTCACTAAATTTAATGTAACGTGTTATAAATGCATGCTACCTTCAAATTGGCCTCTAATTTAAAATCTTCTTAGATGTAAACAAATGCCGATTCTTTTGTAGCATACAGAAATGATTCTTCTTTTTAAAAAAAATCAGGAAACATTTTGAGTTGCTGAATATTGCCTCTAAAGATCAATGATTATTCATCAGTTGATTCTTTGCATACATATGTATTAGTAGGTATAACTTTCAACAACTTTTGTTTGGGGAAGTACATCAGGACACAAAATCTGCCGTGAATTCAACAAATGATTTCATATTCTGCTGGTCACACCGGCTATTTTACATACAGATGAAAGATAATAAACCATATGTATACCAGATGTAATTTTTTCTGTATCACTATGATAAATATATGGAATCACAGACCTCTTGTCATATTTCTTACCCCACCTCTGTCTTCTTTAATCATGTCCCTTATGCAGTGGGTTTTGTGATCACAGAATTATGATAGTAGATTTGACTGTGTTGTGAGAATAAAGGAGAAATTACTCAAGACCAGTCACAATTCATGCCTACGTTAAAAGTTACCTGCTTTATTCACTGCAAATAATTCTGGCGCAGAGGAATTTAAAAGTAATTGGAATGCTTATTTCAAATTTGATTTTGTTTGTTTTTGTTGTTTTTATCATATGACAGTATTTCTATCCTTGATCTTAGAAACATGGGATCAAATCTAGCATGATTGAATTTAGAAGGCATTAAAGTCAGTAGTGAATAGGGGCAATAGTTGGCATGAAACATGCCCAACACAATTCTAAAAATCCAGTTCTCCCCAGAACTTCAGCAAAATACATCTAGCAGAATATTTGTTACTGAAATTTGGGGTTTCCTAAGGATACATTTTTCACTTGTTCTGAAAGGAAAACATATTTTTCTCATGTGTCATAATGAACTTTACAGCATATTGAAGACATTTAATGTGTGTTCACCTGTCTGAGTAAATGTGTTTATATATTAAAACTTGTTTAAATGTAAGGAAAAAAGATCTACTGCAGCTAGCGCAAGAAAACAGGAGTTACTATAAAAACACAAGTGGAACATATGGGAGAAGGCATTTCATGGGAACTATCAAGGCCTAAACCTGCCAGGAATGGAGACCACACAGTCATCCTGGGATTGAGAGCAGCCTTCAAGATCGCCACAGCCCAGCCAAAAAACACTGATCTTTACTCTTGTGTTGGGCTGTTACTATAATCCTGCTAAACGTCACATTTGCTTTCTTTGTCTCCACTACCAAGTTCAACTCCATATTGATAATTTGCTTTCCCACCTGACTTGACCTAACCCATGACCAGGATTTTGACTCTCCATGAGATTTCTTGCCCCAACCCAATATGATGGTATCTTTTATTTTCATCTCCACTAACGACTGAAAAAGTTCCATTATGTTGCCCACTTTAAATACTTGTGAAACCAGATCAGATTTTCTTTTAGGCAAGAAGGAAAGGTCAACTGCTCACTCATATATTGGATCACCTTTAGTTAGAGGCCCTCCCTTTGTACAATCAGCTGTGGCGATGGAAAATTGGGGCATAATTGGGGCATGTGAAGATTTCTTTCCATGGTGACTTTCTTGGGGCCAGTTTTCTTTAGAAGGTGATGTGAGTGATACACCCCCTGTTACACCTCTAATTTAATATACTTTAAGTGTGGAGAAGATGTCAGAAGAGACTTCATAAAGCCTCTGAAATCTCTGAAAAAAAACCATCTGAATAGGATTGCATTAAAGACAATATTTTGGGGAGTTCCCTGGTGGTCTAGTGGTTACGATTAGGTGCTTTCGCTGCCGTGTCCCTGGTCAGAAAACTGAGATCCCACAAGCCACATGGCATGGCCAAAAAAAAAAAAAAAAAGGACACAGTATATTGGTGGACTTTCTTCATTTCTTTGTGTTTCTGTTACTTTTATCCCAATAGAATAGCTTTTTGTTGTTGCTGCTGTCAGAATACTTTGTACTTTAACTTATATCATTTTGAAACCAAACTAAGCCTCATTTAGCCAAGGTTTTTGCATTTCGTAATATGTGTTCCAGATCTTAAGGACGTTTCTTGCTTCAATTTCCATATTCCTATTCCTCATCTCATGCTCTTCCTTTCAAAATACCATATTTAAAATGTTATTTACCTTTTGCATCTACTAATACTCTGCACTTTTCCACTCTAATTTCTTTAATTTCACTGTGTCTTCTAAGTTATGTTAACTTCCTCTTCACCCATCATGATACTACTTATCATCAAAAAATACCAAATGCCAATTTTTTTCCAGGACAGCTTCCTAAACTCACAATGTGAGTAGAATTCTACTTTCTTTGTGCTCCTTTACCAATTCACCCTTCCAATTGTAATCATTACATTTTGAATTTAATTACAGTTGCTCTCACAGAAAAAAATCTTTTTGGTTACAAATGACAGACAATCCAACAGGTATAGAATAACAACAGCAAAGTTCATACATTGCTTATACAACTGAAAAATTCGTAGTGGATTAATCTAGGTTTTAAAAAATGGCATCAAGAAACTATTTCTTAGTATCTCTTTTGGTTTTCCAGTGCTGGCTTCCTTCTGGGATACACGCTTCCCTTGGTGTCCCCTCAGCACCTCCAGGCTTGTACCCTCACATTTTAACTTCTCTTCTCTAATAGTTTCAACTAGAGTAGCAAAATTAATATTCTCCTTAGCTGGCCTTGCATCTCGTATCAAAAACCTGTTATTTATTGGGGCAAAGGGATAGAAAACAGTGATTTAGTATACACGGAGTTCAAGTTTGTCCCTTAAATAAAGAAGAAAGGATTAATTGCACCAATACTACTATGACTGAGAGTGGATAAGGGGGGAAAAATTCAGAGGGGAAAAAATCAAGATTGTGTTATTAGAAGAAGAGAGTGAGGAGGAAAAAGTATATTTGTAATAAATATAGCAGGGACTGTGTTATATGTTGTAAGCTCCCCACAGCATCTAACATGCAGCCTTGAATAAATTTAAATGCTCATTACATAGATATAGAATATTTGGTCAGTTAAACAAAAAGAATTTCATGGGGGTAGAGTTAGATTTTGATGTTGTTGTTTTTGCATTTGTTTTTATTAAATAAAGGAGCCCTGTAATCACCACTGCCCCTCTTGTTTAACTGTGCCTCCCTCTTGTTCTTGTCCAGAGTCCTTGGTCCCTCTTTATCAAACCGGGCTCTAAGAAAGGGCAGGAAACTGAATCACTCTAAAGTGTGATAGAACCATAGCAGCTCAAAGTACTTACTCTGTTTGGAGGGTATGCCTTTTACAAAAATATAAATCACAATTTTGAGGTTAAAAATGTCAACCTTTTATTTATTGCAGAAATATTCATTGAGCACCAATGTGTTCCTAGCTCTCACCAAACACAAAAATAAACATAAAATGGCTTAAAGTCTTAAACATAAGACATGACATCATAAAACTCCTGGAAGAGAACATAGGCAAAACATTCTCTGACATAAACTTACCAATGTTGTTTCAGGTCAGTCTCCCAAGGCAATAAAAAAATAAATAAATAAATAAACAAACTGGGCCTAATCAAACTTACAAGCTTTTGCACAGCAAAGGAAACCATAAGCAAAATGAAAAGGCACCCTACAGAATGGGAGAAAATATTTGCAAGTGATGTGACCAACATGGGCTTAATTTCCAAAGTATACAAACAGCTAATATAACTCAACAACAAGAAGACCAACTCAATCGAAAAATGGGCAGAAGATCTAGAGAGATATTTCTCCAGAGAAGAAATACAGATGGCCAATAGGCACATGAAAAGATGTTCAACGTCACTGATTATTAGAGAAGTGCAAATCAAAGCTACAATTAGGTACCACCTCACACGGGTCAGAATGGCCATCATTAAAAAGTCAACAAATAACAAATGCTGGAGAGGATGTGGAGAAAAAGGAACCCTCCTACACTGTTGGTGGGAATGTAAGTTGGTGCAGCCACTGTGGAAAACAGTATGGAGGTTCCTCAGAAAACTGAAAACAGAATTACCATATGATCTAGAAATCCCACTCCTGGGCATATATCCAGACAAAACTATAATTCAAAAAGATACATGCACCCCTGTGTTCATGGCAGCACTATTCACAATAACCAAGACGTGGAAACAACCTAAATGTCCATTGACAGATAAATGGGTAAAGAATATGTGTTGCATATATACAATGGAATACTACTCAGCCATAAAAAGGACAAAATAATACCATTTGCAGCAACATAGATGCAACTGGAGCTTATCATACTAAGTGAAGTAAGTCAGAAGACAAATACCCTATGATATCACCTATATGTGGGATCTCAAATATGACATAAATGAACCTATTTATGAAACAGAAACAGAATCAGGGACACAGAGAACAGACTGGTATTTGCCAAGGGGAAGGGGTTTGGGGGAGGAATGAAGTAGGAGGTTGGGGTTAGCATATGTAACCTATTATATATAGACTGTATAAACAACAAGGTCCTACTGAAGAGCACAGAGAACTGTATTCAATATGCTATGATAAACCATAATGGAAAAACTATATATATATTATTTTCCATATGTATATCCATATGTATATATCTGGATCAGTTTTCTGTACAGAAGTAATTAACACAACACTGTAAATCAACAATACTTCAATAAAAAATTTGTGGTAAAAAAATTCATCCATATTTATTCCAGAAATATTCATTGAGCACAAATGTGATTGTGGCTTTGAGGTATCTGTTTTCTTGGAACTACACTCAAGAGAAATTATTTTCCATGATGATACATTAGGCTAAGCCAACAAGGGAAAATTTTATTGTTGGAAGGACTCTTATGGCCTTGGGTTCCAGGTCTCAGTGCAGTTTGTGCAGAAGAGGAAATGAGGCGAGGCTGTTACTCACATCCCTATCTTTTCAAGTGGATAGTTTTCTTTTTAGAAATATACACATTACAAGAGAGGCATATAAATTCTTTAAGAGCAATTTGAAAGTTGCTGCCTCAGAATTACCTCATATCTCAAATCATTAATGTCTTTTTTATGCAAAATTTCTTCCTAGAATATGGGGATTTATCAATTTGATTTGTTTTTTGTGGAGTTTCATGCAGTAAACCACATGTATCTGGGTCCCACTACACTTGCATCTCCATTTCACCTTTCATGCCTGGAAACAGTATTCTCTTGAATAAAGGCAGCTACTGTTGCCCTTTTGAAGCCTCCCTTTGTTCTGTTCATTCTGTGGGCATCTTCTTACTCATCCTGAAATCTAGATAGAGTGAGGTTGAGCAGGCAGAAGCCAGAAACCTTCTCTCTGACACCACAAGCCAATAGCTGTCGTTTCCCTGTACACAGAATATGTGTGTCTGTGTGACGATTGAGTCAGGACCTTTCCTTTCCACCCTTATGTTTCACTGCTTTCTCCCACCCAGCTTATTCTGTTCTCTCCCCTTTGCAAATTCTTAACACTTCCTTGAACTTGCTATGTGATTAAATACATCAATGCATTACATGTGTTTTGCTCCTGTATCTTCTTGTCTGCTTGATTAGTTTTCATTCATCCTTTAAGGAACCACTCACAGATCACTGTTTCTGTGACATCTTTTCCCTGTCTCTAAATACAGCCGTTTCCTTTACTCCCTCCTACAACATTGCACGTCAACCAGTATTTGCCACTCTGTGCTCTGATTGCCCTACATGTCTGTTTAATAAACTTGCGATCTCTAGGAGTTCATGGACTCTTGTCTTATTATCTCATCATCTTCAACAACAAGAAATATTCCTGACACATAGTTGTTCAACACATTTGTTGAATGGTTTAATTCCTGGGACCAAAGGTTCTGTTTCATGAGGTGCCTTCAGTTTATATTAGTAGCTGCCTAGAGATATGTCTCAAGAAGAATCATGAAACCGAGTCTGAATGAAGCCCAAAATTCTGTTATCGTCCACCAGTGAGGTCTGCTGTGACTACAGGTAGATTTGAGGAGATGGCAACATATGTGCTTCTGTTTAGCATCCTTACCTGAAGACTATTAAAAAAATATATTCATTTCATCCCTTCCTATTATTGTTTCAAGCATTTCCTCCAATAATATACCCATTATTTTTCAAGCATAATATAAATTTCCTTCCCATGTGTTTACTCATCATTTCATATTTCCCATAAAAATAGCAATCATCAGTGTTTTGTGATTCTATATATCTATAAAGTTATACATATATGCATATGCACATAAAATGATATATGTATATATGCATATATATACATATTTTCTTCTAGCTATGATATTTTGGTGTTCTGAAAGGCTGTATTTGGTACAACAGTATATCTCAATGTCCTAGAACAGTTCCAGGCATATTGTAGTAACTGTTAGTTACTCAATAAATGTTTATTGAGTTTAGAATCAGCTTAAATTAAGGGCAAGAAAGGAATAAAAGCCTCATGATGAAAAGAGGAGTCCTAAAGGGCTATTATGTTTATATGTGTAAGGCGAACAGTGGGTGCAGAGGGAATAAGTAAGAATAATTGCATAGAGTGTACAAAAATTCTTTCTGTACTTTTATTTGGACCTCAGTTTTCTTGCTAGTAAAATGAGGATATTGGTTTTATAATTTCTGAGGTCTCTGCTACTCCTCCAATCCCCCCAAAATAACCAATATCTCAGTAGTTCTATATTTTTAGTCTCATTCTATATTTTTAGTCTCATTGTTTAATCCTTCAGAATAAATATGTACACTCCATAGCAAAAGAAAAGGAAGGTGTTGAATAAATTATAATTGTTTGTGTATTCGCCTCCCATTTATTGCTCAATGGCATTACTCTAATAGCCTGCTTCTATTGGTAATGGGTTGAAAAAGCCAGAAAGTGAGAATGCTGGAAGGGTTTCTTTCTAAGCCCTTTCTTAAAGGTTCTATTTCTCATATAATGGAACATCCTTTACAGCAGATTGAAATAGAGTTTTAAACTGACTTCATTATAGCTGTAATGTAAAATGTAAGTACATCTATTCTGAATGTAGTAAAATGACTGCATTTTTTTCCTGTGCTTCTCTGGAGAGTCTAAGTGTTTTCCACAATTTAAAATGTTGTGATTAATATTACTTAATTAAATATTATTAATTAACATAAAATATTATCATAAAATCATGATACTATAATTTTATATGAAATATAAAATAAAATATGTTTATATGTGTACATATGCATATAAATACACATAATACATATATATATGTATTTGTATACAGTCAACTGAGGTTGAATAAGTTTTCTTGAAGTTTGAGAAGCACTGCCAAGCCAGGACCTAAGAAATATACCTAGTGTTGGTGGGACATAGTGAAGGTGATCACCAGCAAGAAGGCAAAGAATAAAATAGTTATGTGATGATAAGATAACAAACACTCTTGCACCTGCACACACAGACACACACACACACGCATGATTTTTTTTATAAATTTATTTTTTAAATTATTTATTTATTTATTTATTTTTGACTACATTGGGTTTTTGTTGCTGCTCATGGGCTTTCTCTAGTTGAGGCGAGCAGGGGTTACTCTTTGTTGTGGTGCGTGGGCTTCTCAGTGCGGTGGCTTCTCTTGTTGTGGAGCACAGGCTCTAGGCGCACAGCTTAATAGTTGTGGCTCCCAGGCTCTAGAGCACAGGCTCAATAGTTGTGGCACATCAGCTTAGTTGCTCTGCAGCATGTGGTATCTTCTCCGCCCAGGGATCGAACCCATGTCCCCTGCATTGGCAGGTGGATTCTTAACCACCGTGCCACCAGGGAAGTCCCCACACTTACATGAGTGAAGAACAGAAATGTGGTAATAACATCAGTTTTGAGAGGTGCTAGTATCCCTGTCTTGGTCTTTACCAGGGAATTTAAAATTTTCTTAATTTTCTCAGTAGAAATCATGATTTAATGGCCTCAAATGCTTAAAAACTATGTCTTTAAGAGCTTATGAGGCCTTTAGGATACTGCTTGCAATTTGGGGCTGTGAATTACAATTTACTATGCTTCTTTCTTTCTACCTCCTTATCTGGTTTTTCCAGACACCCAGGGTAAATTGTGCCCAGTCTGTTAATCAGAAGGTGTACAAAGATTATGGGATGGTGGATATTAATATGTTCTGTTGTACAAGCATGCATAATTCATTCATCCATGCATCTATTTATTAAGTGCAACTGTGGTCTGAGCTAATGGCAGATACCAAGAAGAAATTAGAGGGCTGAAGGAAAGAAGAAGCTGGAGTGTTTCCCTCTCAATCTCTCCTCATTTGAGGTGTCATCTCAAGAAATGACTGTATTTCTTGGTTACAAAGAAGATGAAGTAAAGGCATGGGTAGTTCCTGTGCCATTTGTGAAAACACAATTTGACTGGTATAATTTAATGTGTTTCACTTATCAAAGCATCATATTAAATGGTTATACACATTTTAGAATGGTGACATGCATTGATAACTAGCTCCTAACTACCTAAAGCTTGTTATAACTCCTAGAAATACTCAAGAGAAAGAAGTAGGAAAAGCCAGCTTGAAAGACCATTGCTACAAAACTGCCCAACTTGATAGGGCTCCAAAGTGTCTGCCAATTCCAGTGTGTCCATAATTCCTGGAAACAGATGTGAATCAAGAGCTAAGGCCCAGAATGCATAATTGCATCTTTGAAATCTGAGTGAGATATAAACCAGTACACTCCAGGAGGTACACTGGCAACTTCACTGAACATGATAGACCCTGGAATTTTGCAGCTGAAAATGAACAGCTCTAAGGTCATGAAAGTGGCCTACCCATTTTTAGGAAGTTGCATTGTTTTTCCATTCCAGCTCTGCAATCTGGCCATAAGCCTAGCCTTTGCCAGTCACTTTGCCCTTGACATGGAGGGTAAGCCCTTCAGAGAGTAGCCAGAGCACTCTCATGAAGGAGAAAAGTAAGCAGTGTTCTTAAGATGCTGCCAGAGGAATAAACCTAGCAAGAAATAACTCTCCCCTGGGATGTGCAGTAAGCAGTTCAAATAATATACTCAACCACAGGGAGTGAAAAGGATCAGTATTCTCTCCCTCATCACACCTGGATCCTGCTTTCAGGACTTACTATTTCTTACAGACAGAAAGGTGAGGGAAGAAGAACATTGTGGGTTTTTATTTCTTTCTTGAAGCACAGTTTCTTTCCTTCAGTTAAATTTAGCATTGATCCTTGGAGAACTGGTAATGCATATTTTTAACTTTCATTTTGAAATAATTATAGCTTTGCAAATTGTTGCAAAATAATACAGAGGGGTCCCTTGTATACTTCACCCAGTTTTCCAGGTGGTAATATCTTTTCTAACTGTAGTATATTATCAAAACCAGCAATGCACTCCAAAGTAGGGGATATTTTACATATTTACATATTTTATATACCTTACATATCTATCTATCTATCTATCTATCTATCTATCTATCTATCTATCTATCTAATTTTCTCTTTATGTGCTCCAGAATCTTAGGAGTAGAGGCTGTTTTGGTTTTGAAAATTACTAAAAATAGTCTGTACACTCTCAGTCTTTGTAGATCTAAACAGGATATTTTAAAGTGCATTTTTGGTGATTACAGCCATTTGATTAACTAATGTCTTTCAAATATCTTTGCAAGCTTCATTGGCATAACTAGCCATTGTTTAGTGGTTCAGGGTTAGTTTTGAATGCATTAGAAGCATCACCATGTGTGAAAGTAGAACAAAATAATGTGAGTTGATGGTTTGATAAGTATTGACTGTGTTTAGTGGGATTTTCCTGTTCAGGAGTTTTGTTGTATCATGTCTGTCATTTCCATAAGTACAGCAAATATAGGGCCTTGAATAAACAACACTCTGAAAAAAAAATTGACAGACAAACAGTTGAAATTATTCTCAGTCTGATCAATTTATTGAGTGTATCTGCCAAGTTAGGACTAGTTATTAGGAGTAATTAGAAGGATTAATAATAGAAAATAAGATGAACCAATCAGAATAGAGTTAAAACATACAATATAAATCTGAAAAACTTATGGCTGCTGAAGTGTTCAAATACTGAAGTCTTAGAAAGCTTTCTAAGTTAGTGACAGGGTTTTCCAATGTTTTCCTGTTTCTGTGTTTTTGTTCATACCATTCTCTCCATCTAATATATATTCTCCCCCATGTGCTCCATCAATTTACTTACTATGTTCACTGTGAGATGCATTTCAGATGCAATTCTGAAGCGCTTCCAAATTCACCAACAGGAAGGTTCTTACATTTTTATTTCTCTTTTTTGAGCCCAGAGATGGTTTTCTCACATTAAAGACATAGTCTTACATTGCACCCTATTGTCCCCATCTGCCAAATTGGATGCATCCTGAAGACAAAACCTGCATTGTACTTACTTTTATGGTCCAGACCAGCAAACTGCATTTTTTAGATGTAGGCTTCTTGCTGGATAAATGTCATTGGATTTAACTTTTTATTTTTCAATTAGCTATTTGGCTATCAGTGGAAATAACATAAAACAGGCCAAATGCACACTCTAACATGGAGTCAGCTATGTGTACTGCTAAGAGAACTCACCCTCTTTATCCTAAAAGTAGAGAGATATTTAACTATGTAAAGATTAAGTTTTTGGTGCAAAGAGGAGGGAAGAGGAAAGGGATTTGTTTGTTTATTCTTCTACTCCAGTGACATAAGCAAACTTACCAGAGAATACTGTCAAGTACCTCAGCACCGTTTATCATTCATTCTCTGTAGCCAAGAAACTGTCAAGCAGCTCCCATTGATTTTCAGGATGGCTGCAG
The DNA here is from genome assembly GCF_030028045.1 of Hippopotamus amphibius kiboko. Taxonomy (NCBI): domain Eukaryota; kingdom Metazoa; phylum Chordata; class Mammalia; order Artiodactyla; family Hippopotamidae; genus Hippopotamus; species Hippopotamus amphibius. The sequence continues at coordinate 76,102,688 of NC_080187.1, forward strand.
AATTGATAGGGGTTTCAACAGATGCTGAAACCACTCTCCTGCTCCCATATTAGCTTGGCTGTCAGTTCCATGATATTATCAGGCTACTCACACTCCCACCCTAGCCTGAGCACACACTAGCCTCCTTCTCATACTAGCTTAGTTTGTGGGTTTAGCTTAAAGAGTTTTTGTGATAGTAAGATAGACTGCATGTAAAACATTTGTATAATACTTGCCACATAGTAAATGTTCAATAAATGCTACTCATTGTATAAAATAAGGTAATGGATCTATGCTTCTATGAGTGGTAAATCTTTGGGGGCTCTGGAAATCTGTAGAGATTGATCCACTAACCTGATGAGCAAGTGAAGGGTCTACACACACTAGCACCTTTTCAAGAGGCATTAGCTGATGCCACATTTTCAGCTATTAGTATAAAATCCCCACGTTACTGCTGGCTCGTTGTTGCTGAGAAAGCTAATTGCAGGCACTAATTTTATTGAAACAAACTTCATTGTACAGAAATAAAATATTGAATTAAGTTTATGAAGGCAGAAATCAGAAGACAGTGTGCCAAGGGGATAAGGTAGATAACATTAAGCTCTGATGCATTCATTTGTCATCACTCTGTCATTAAATGCCAATCACACTTCAAATGAATATGTTTTACACTACCTACCCCCCAAAAAAATCACAAAACCCAACTTACCCTTGGTGGATCAGCTGCACTGCAGGACAGGAAATATGTTTGCAAAGTATAAGATACAGAGAAACCATCTCTTTAAATCAGCACACTGTAGTGCACTGCACTGAAATACACAGCGCCGATGTTTTTTCTCTACAAGTAGCATTTTTTATACCATTATGTGAATTTATTGCCTGCAAACTATGCTACAGCCTCAGAAACTGAACTCTTATATTTATCCATAGAAGAACATGGTGATAATCTCAACCCTGTCTTCAAAGATATATTATATGCAGCTTTCTGCAAAAGGAAGGAAATGTATTACTTTTTCTTTGCTAGTTAAGCTTGGATCTTCCTGGTCTATAAAATGTCAGTAACTATGAATTGTACTGAAACCTGCTGCATGGTTTTGAGATGATTCCTAGAGAGGGGGAATTGGCTGGGGATTTGGCTTTGAACACAACATTCTTTTTCTGCTTGGGTGCCCAACCTGCATTTTTCATAACTCCACAAGTAAAAACTAGTATTACAACCATGAAGAATGGAATTATTGAGATAGGAACAGAAAGCAGACAGTAATGATTTTAACCACACTAGTAGGTATGTCTAAAAAACTCTTTTTTTTTTTTTTTTGTATATCATTGTTGTGTAAAACTTAAAAACATATCTCTCCAAGGTCAAAACTTCTAATGCCTAACAACTATAGGAGAGATGAAATATGTTACATTTTACCTCAAAATCAGCTTTTAGTATCATCTTCACTTTGGGTTAACAGGTAAAATGACCAAGTTTTTTGTGTATATTTTTTAAATTATAAAATTATTTCACGTACCTGGCAGATAGTTTTGAAAAATGAGACATATTTGACAATATAATTAGGGACTCCCCAATTCTGGTCATGTTAGTGTACCTGAAGCTGGACTTGCCTTCCTTACCTTAAAGCTAGAAAACTGGGCAAAATATATGAAACATTTGATTGTAGACCTTAGACAATAGGCAACAATGGACTGGTTCAGAAGAGAATGGAAACAAACAAGATTAGAACTAAAATCATCCTGGATTTCTGCATGGAGGTGTTTTCCAGATTACAATGCAGGAAGGGATAACATAAGGGAAGCGTTGATCATTTGAAAAGACAAAGATTAAAATATAGAGCTATGAGGCAGGTGGTGTTTTCAGAGCAAGAGGTAAATAGAGAAAGTTCCAAAAATCTACATAGGGGTCCCATTGAGTCTGCTGTTCAAAACTCAACTATGTGTATGTGTGATGAAACTCTACAAGGCTAAGCAGATATCTGTTGGAGAGCTGTTAGGTGAATGATACCTGAGTTTGCTCTGGACTGGAAAATATTGGCGATCTGTCCAACCAGAGTAGAGAGACCATCATAGACACCTGGGGCATTCCATAGGCTATAGAAAAGCATCATCTTGGTAGAAATGCTAAACTATAACTAAAGAAAAGACTACTCTATACCAGCCCCGAAAGGATAAACTTAATCCAAAAGTTACTTGTATGTTGAAACAAAGCTCAACGTTTTTTAAAGAAAGACAGGAGAACCCAGAATTCAAAAGCATCCAGCCAAAATTTACTAGAAATGAAAAGAAGCAGGAAAACATGACCTATAATCAACAATTACCAGTCAATAGAAACAGATTCATAAATGACAGGTGTGATGGGATTAGCAGACAAAGACTTTAAAACAACTACCAAAAAGATGTTCAAGAATTAAAAAACAAAAATGTGAACGTAATGAGAAGATAGAGGAAATACATTAAAAAAGAACCAAGTAGAACTTCTAGAGCTGAAAAATACAACTTATCAAGTTAAAAAAAAATAAACTGGGTGGGATTAAAACCAGAGAAGATATTGCAAACAAACAAAAACCATGAACTTGAGTACATACAATTAGAAACTGAGTTGGATCACAGAGCGAAAAAAAAATACTGAAAAGACAGTGTGACAGTGGCATGAGACCAATACATAAATGATCACTGATTCTTGACAAAAATGCCAAAATAATTCAATAGAAATGGAGGAACGTTTTTCAACAGATGAACCTAGAAGCAGATATGCACGTAAAAGAATAAAGCTTAAACTTTAACTTATACAATTTACAGAAATTTAAATATACTATGAGAGAAAATTATCATGACCTTGAGGAGATAGGCAAAGATTTTTTTTTTAGATTGGGCAACCAAAGCATAAATCATAAAGGAAACAAATTAGTACATTGAACTTCCTCCAAATGAAAAACTTCTACTCTTCAAAATACCTCATTAAGCAAATGAAAATGCAAGCCACAAATTGAGACAAAGTTACAATACTTATATCTTGTGTCCAGAAGAACGTATAAAGGGCACTTGACTTAATGATAAGACAAATAGCCCAATTTATAAGAAAACATGCAAAATATTTGAATAGACACTTCGTCCAAAAAGAGATAATAACGGCTACTAAGCATATGAAAAGCTACTCAACATCATTAGTCATCAGGGAAATGAAAAGTGAAAGCCCAATGAGATAGCACTTCACAACAACTAAAATGGTTAATGTTAAAAACCCTGTAATACCAAATGTTGGCATTTGTGGAACAAGTGGAATTCTCAAGTATTGCTACTGCTTTGAAGATAGTTGGCATTTTTTTAATAAAGTCAAATGTCCACATGTAAAATTTTCCTCCTTGGTATTTACACAAGAAAAATGAAGACATATGCCCATGCAAAGATTTGTACATAAACGTTCATGATCAACCTTTTTTATAATTAAAAAAAAAAAATGGAAACAACCCAAATGTTCATCAACAGATAGACAAATAAATTGTAGTATAACCATACAATAGAATACCACTCAGCAATAAAAAGGAACAGACTACTTTTCCTTTTATAAGTAAGAACTTTGATAAATCTCAGAGATTAGCTTAGGGAAAAATAGCCATGCAAAAAAAACTACTAGCGTTCATGCATCCCAGAAATGTGCTGGGTTAAAGAATCCATATATGAAAATGTTTACACTATTTATATAAAACTTTATATAGTAACTGTTTTAATAATAATTATATATAAGTAATAATTATATATTTATACATAATTCTATAATAACACAGTATTATATACTTGAAAGTTGCTGAGAGTAGATCTTAAGCATTCTCATCACAGACACAAAAAAAGTGAGGTGATGGATGTGTTAGTTATCTTGATCTTGGTAATCATCCCACAATGTGTATGTATATTAAATTATCATATTGTACACTTAAAAATGTATGCAGTTATATGTGTCAATTATTCCTCCATAAAGTTGGGGGGGGAGGGAAGGAAAAAAAGAAAAAGAAAACTTTGGCCCCTGCCTTGAAAAGTTGATTGATGCTGCATTACAAACTACAGCTGCTTCTTTAGGTCCTCTCCAGGGACACAATGTTGATGTGCACATCATTTTCAATATAAATTCCTGTGTCTTATGCATTGGATCTGAGTGATGATATGCTTAAGAAGATCTGAAGCATAAAAATGCTTCGAATTGAAAGGAGGAAAGGAGGTAATGGAACCAGATGCTGAACAGGAGTAGCTGGGAAAACTGAGTGCTTTTTCAAATTATTGTTTGGACTATTATTTTAACTCTGCTTCTGATGAACACATTTTGACTAAAACTTAGAGAAATGACACAGTTTACTTTCATCTATTTTCTAGCAGTTGAGTCCTAGTCATCTACCTTGGAACTTGAATCACCTGGGAAGAAAACAATGCAGAGAGAGCATTTACCTTACTTAGGAGAATGCTGCACTTAGAGCTGTTGAAAACTCTGCAGACTTTCTCAGTGGAAAGACCACTGCTGCAGCTGAGTCAAGCAATTTGCTCATTGGGCATGGTAATAGTGTGGTTATATGCCTGTACATGGACAACCCTCTGAAGCAGAAACATATTAAAGTTTTTAGAGTGAGTTTAATGGACCATAGAATAATTCAAGTTTGTTCTATAGGCAGTGTTCTGTTTTCTGGTTTCCTTTGCAAGTATATGGAAATAAGTGCATCTTTTATCCAAGAAACTAAACTACCAACTTGACCGTTTTCTTCTTTTTGTTTATGATTGGCTTGCCCCTTTAAGCCATCATTTATTTATTTTATTATTCATTTTGGCTTTGTGTTTTCAAGTTAAGTGCTACCACTTACCAAGACTGTATATTTGCAAACAGAATCAATAAGATGGATCTATGAGAAAAAGCCTAGTAGATAGCGATATTGACACATCCAGGGACATGGTAAAGAAATAAAAGAAAACATAAACAATGATAAAATTAGCCTAACTCCAAATGCTGTTCCCAGGGATATTTCGTAGTGACATATATGGAGAGAAATTATTAATTGGACATCAGCCACATACCAAACCATTGTGCTAGGTGAATTGTATTCAGTGTCTTGTTTACCCTTCCCAATAAGTCTTTGAAGAAGTGGCATGAGGAAGTTGCGGCTCAGTGCATACAAGTGATTGTCAAAGGCTCATCAGCAACCAAGTATGAATCTTGATCTATTTGACTCCCAATTTGCCTCTACATACATACTCCTAATTTACAGTCTCTTACAGTTAGGAGAGGTATAGCTGCAGGTGCTAAGTCCCTATTGTAATCCCTATTTTAACAAAAACAATACCAATAGCTATCATTTATGAAGTCTTACTTTGCTCCAAGCATTGTGTTAAACACAGTATATATCTTGTCCCACTTATTGGGTTGACCAAAAAGTTCATTTGGATATTTCTGTAAAATGGTATGGAAAAACCCAAATGAAATTTTTAATCAACCCAATAATTTCTGTTTCAATCCTGACAGGTAGAATTTTCTGCCCTTTACAGTAACGAAGTCGCTTTTCTTAAGTTCTTTCATTTATTCAACAGGTATTTAAGGAACACATTTTATGTGTCAGGTAGAGAAGTATGGAAGTGGTAAAAAACAGAAAAAATAATACAGGGTGATATGATTTTGATTAATTCAGTGTCTCCTTGGAATGGTCAAGGAATAGGTTAAGCGGAGATGTGAGGAACAAAAAGGAGGAAGAGCATTATAGATAGAACTAAAGAAGCTAGATCATAATAGGTAAGGAGGAGAATGTTATAGGAAGAAATTGAAGATATAAGTAAGATGAGATCATGTAGAGCTTTGTAAGCTTAGTCAAGGGATTTGGGTATTTGACTTGTGATAGGTTAGATGGTTGACTTGAATTCTAGACTTGAATTGTTAGATGGTTATAAGCAAGGGAGTAAATGACTTGATTTAATTTTTAAAAAGAACACTAGGTGTTGTGTGTAGAATGAATTGTATGGAGAAAGTTAGGGAATACTTGCAATGATTCAAACAATATATGATGAAGGTTTGAGTGTGGATAATAATGGTAAAAAAGGTTATTTATGAGGACACAGTATATTTAATAAATTAAAATTCATTAGGCAATCCTAGATTTCATTGATTAAAATGTATTATGTATCTTGATTTACTATTTGGAGTGCATTCTGATAGTGTTAAACCCTTATGAAATAAAAAAATATTCACGTATTAAAAAAATAATGGTAAAAGGGGGAGAGAGGAGGACATATTTGAAGATGCTAGTGATTGAATGTGTGATGAGGGTTAGAAGAAAATCGAGGATAACTCTTAGATTTTTGGCTTGATTACTGGGTAGGTGGTGGTCCCCGCCCCAGCACACACACCTGATTGACATGGGGAAGACTAGAGAGGACCAGATTGGGAGTAAAGGGAGATGAGTTCTGTTGTAGCCCTGTCAACTTGGAAATGACCGACTTGCCCAACGTCACCCATATGACTTCTCTAGGATTTAAAGCTGGTTTTACCTGATAGCAAAATCTGAGTTCTTATTCTGTTAGATTGCCACTAACACCCATCTTGTGAAGGTTCCCAGTTCTGGAAGCTTTATTAACTCAATGATCACCCCATTTTACTTGGGAAAGGCTTCAACTTCAATGATATCTTTAGTTCATTATTAGAGAAATCTTCATAAATGAATATATTATACAACATTTTTTTTTCGCTTGTGAAGAACACAATCCAGGAAGCAATTACAAGAGTGTAAGGGGAAGAAAGGGTGCGTAGATTTTTCATCATATCCAACCTTAGTTAATATGAAATACAATTGTCCTATTAAAGTATAATCCTTGTTCTAATCAAAGTTTTATGTAAGTCTGTAATTATGTAGGTGAAAAAAAATGTAAAGATGAAAACAGAAATGAGTTTCTCCTTTCAGGGTCAAAGTAGAGGGAGGAACTTTATTAGTGAGAACTTATATGCATAGCTTCTGGATTATAAATAACTTCAGGAATAATTAGTTAGAAATATGCTTTAGAATAAACTAGTGGGAAAAGTAGAAAGATAGATTGGTAAACAGGGCTTTTCGATGCTATTATCATTTTGTAGTTTTGTATATTTGTATGCTATAATTTGAAAGTAACCACTTATTTCTGTCTTTAACAGAATTGTAAAAGGACACAATATGTTATTAGTGAAATTTTGTATTTCTGTCTTTCATAATTATAGGGACTTACTTTTCACTTAATATTCATGCTGTGACCAATTTACTACTATCACAGAAAATAGGAGGCTCATAGATATCAAGTTCCCATACTATAATTAACGGAAAGTGTCTCTTAAGTGAACTTTTGTCACAATTTTAGAAAAAAAATCAACATATGCCAAGACTGGCCTGGTTTGTATTCCTAGTTAAGTGGGGAAAGTGACTTTTGGATCTGATTCTGAAAAAGGAAACTGAAAATATAAGTTCAAGATGTGTACAGTTAATAAAACTCCAGAAATTTCACTAAATGGGAAAAAAATCATGTAAGCAGAAGTGATTTGACCCTTAGTTTTATTCTTTGTTTCTGGACAGACTGTCAGACTGTTCAGTCCAGATAATTGACAACATCCACACAGCTAGAAGCAATGCATGTGTTTCCAGTTCTGTTTGTTTCCATTTAGGGCCAATAATCAGAGCAGAGAGGTACATTTCTATATGTGCAAAGGGTGTTTATGACCAGAGGGACCTCATTTCTATGTGTCCTCATACACATGGCTCTTACTTGCAGGGATACCTTGCAACTTCAGTAATACATTGTGGCAGTTCTGGTGGCTGATGACTCAAGGGTCTCTTTAAAGTGATGACCTCAGCCATCTTCTTTGACCTTGAGACACATCAATCTGTTTTGATAACAGCTGATATGGGTCAGATATAGCTCAAGGCCAAAGGTTCTGACATTGAGTGGGGATCTGTTGTGAGTATGTTGTATGTCCGTGTGTTTATGCACACATGCACAAGTATACAACCTCTGCTTATTATCTAATTTTTACAAACCATATGCTGTTCCAGTGATTACAAGACTATAATTTTATGTGCACTGTTTGTTTTTACCAGTTGGGGAGAAATTTTATAAGCATTTGGTGTTGAAGACAAAGTTTTTTAAGGTATAACATACACATAGAAAAGTACAAAGATCATAAGTATATGGCTTTCACAAATTGACCACACCACATAAGCACAACCTGATCAAGAAAAAAAAAAAAAAATTACTAGCACCGCCAGTAGCACCTCTCATACCCCCTCCCAATTATTAATCCCCTTTCCCTGAATGGAACTTCTAGCCTTACTCCTAACATCATACATTAGCTTTACCTGGTTTTGAACTTTATGTGAATGAAGTCACAAAATATGTGTTCTTTTCTGCTTGCCTTTTTTTTTTTTCATTCAATATATTTCTAAGATCTATCCATGTTGGTTAGTGAAATAGTCTTTCTTTCTTTTTTTTTTTTCTCTCATTTTTGTTTGCATATTGGTGCCTTGGTAAAAATGCTTTCTGGAAAAGTTTTAGCAATTTATTTTTCCAAAAATTGCCCAAAGAATGTGTTTTCTTATACCTTCACCAATATTGGGCAATTGTCAGTGTTTTAAGAATACCAATCCTGTGGGCAAAACACAGTGGCATTAGTTGATTTATTTTTACTTTTATTAGCCATTTTTGTGTCTTTTGTAAATCACTTGTTAGTACACTTTGCCTTTTTATATGGGATTTTGTTGATAATTGACAATATGAATTCAATGATTTATCATTTATTCAAAAAATATTGAGTACCTGCTTTGTGTCAGGCAATGGGCAGACCACTGGGGATAACATGATTATGAAGAAAAATAGGGTTGCTGCCCTCATGAGCTTACATTTCAGCCCTTTTTCTGCTATGCTATAATGAACAGAAACTTTGAATTATGAAACAGATCTGTTTATTGCACTTGCATAGAGATAAGGGGTCTTGGTTTAGTCCTTTAGATCCTGGTTTGTCATCAGGCTAAGATGCAGCATTTAAATCATCTTTAACGTACTAAGTGAATGCACACAGGAACATAGCATTAAATAGTCATGGCAATTCTAAAAAACTAGCCAAATCAAATTACTGAGGTGTTCTTGGATAAGCATCCCTAAATTCCTCTCAGCACTTCTGTCTTTCCTCTTTGCTGCCTTCCATCAGCTGGCAAATTTGTTCCCTCTGCAGTTTATATGAAGAATTAAAATATGCTTCCTTAATTTCTCCCTTCCTGCACAAAGAAGGTGAAAGGCAAAGTTCTGATTGGTAGCGCTTAAAGTCACATTTATTCAGTGTTGAATGAACTGTATAGGAGCTTGTAGAGTTGGAGGCTGCTAGAAGCATCTGTAACCTTGAACACAGGAAGCAAGTTAGCCGGGTCTTTCTGTGTCTACAATATTTGCAGACAATGCTAGGGTTGACCCCAACTGAGTTGAAGCCCTGGCTTCACTATTAAAATCTGTGCCCAGAAAATTAACTAGTTTAGCATCGTAATATGAGAAGTAAATCACTCCCAGTGGCCAAGTCTTTACTATGCCCTGTATATTTCTATCATATCCTAATTTCCACCAGCCTAACAGACTTGAGGTACAAATTAATTTACTTTAACAGTGGTAGCCCAGATTCCTTGGTGCATGCCTCTGCCTGCATACCAAATGGAGTCTAGCTGCCTCTTTATAGCTTACACATTTCATCCTGGAAGTTACCTTTCATGGGCACATCTGAATTCATGGATATTCATCAGATTTTCATTCACTCATGACCTCTTTGGCAAATACCAGAGAAGGGGGTGTTATTGGAATAAGGTGAAAAGTTCTTACGTACTTCCCTTGTTCAGAAGCACCATAGGCAGATTTTTTTGTTTGTTTATATTTATCCACAACAAGGAAATTTTCTTTAAAAGGACATTAGAGTTTCAATAAATTGGACTTTTGACCTTTGATATTAACCATAATTTTCACTAGTTTAAGGTTTCTTTTTTTTTTAAGCTCTTTATTGGAATTTAATTGCTTTACACTATTGTGCCAGTTTTTGCTGTACATCAAAGTGAATCAGCTGTATTTATACATATATCCCCATACTCCTTCCTCCCCATGACTCCTTCCCACCCTCCCTATCCCAGTCCTTTATGTCATCACCCATGATTGAGTTGATCTCCCTGTGTTATGCAGCAGCTTCCCACTAGCTATCTATTTTACATTTGATAGTGTATATAGGTTTCTTGATTTAGACATACATAATCAGTCCATATTTATTCTGCCAAGAAAACATACATATTGGCTTTAATTTCTATAATCTTTGATAGAAACTGATTTCATTATTGATACCCTTGTATTTGTTTCCATCCAAAAGGTACACAACTTCTGATACAATGTTTACAAGAATATAATACCTATCAAGACTTTCAGGCTTTCAAGATATCATGTAGTCTCTTTGACCATACCTTAGAAATATGAAATCATGGCTAAGAAAAGCATTTCTATTCATTGTAAGTAATCTAGTCCAGCGTCAGTGAACTACAGCCCATGGGTCAAAACTGGCCCACTGCCCTTTCTGAATAGCTCATGAGTTAAGAATAAATTTTGTATTTATGAATCATGAAAAAAATGAAAGGATGATAATATTTTGACATGTAGACATGGTATGAAATGTCTTCAAATTTGAGTGTCCATAAGTATCCGCTGTGTCCATGAGACCTCCACCATGCCCTTTCATTTACTTATTATCTATGGCTGCATGCAGGTTTAACTGGCAGTGCTAAGCAGCTGGGACAGAGACTATCTGGCCCACAAAATGTAAAATATTTACTATCTCGCCCTTTACAGAACAAGTGTACAGATCCTGATTTTTGATAAATAATTTACTACATTGAAGTAGTCTTTTTTTATGCCATTCTGACTAATAAACAGTACCTGTCTTAGGCAGTACTGTGGATGTTTTATCTTGTGGGTTGATTCCTTTCTATCTTTCCATCAATCATACACTCAATAGCCTCTCATCCCACTAGAGATGGGCTAAAGCTTGACACACCTTTCCTGGTTTCAGTCAGAGGGAAATGTGAGGCTTGAAGAAGAGGCATAGGAATTGTAATATGGCTGGCTTTGAAGAAAGATGAAAGGGCCCACAAGCCAAGGAATGCTGGTGGCTTCTAGGAGCTCAAAAAGCAAGGAAACAAATTCTACTCTAGAGTTACCAGAAAGGAATATAGCACTGTTTCCATTTTAATTTTATCCCAGGCTGAGACCTGTGTTGGACTTCTGACTTACAGAACTGTACAGTAAATTTGTGTTGTTGAAGCCACTAAATTTGTGGCAATTTATTACAGTAGTAAAAAACTAATCAGGTAGAGAGATAAATATAGAATATTATATAAAAGATATATATTATATAATATTTAGATAGGCATAGCTATAAATATAAATAGATGCCAATAGGGATATTGATATTGATATCTCAATAGATTATATTTTAATGGAAATTTAATATTGCCTCTACCATAAGTATATGTGTATAGTCCCTTAGCTCTAATTTAAAATAAATAGCCTAGAAAGGATTAAGATGGCAGAGTATGAGGATATGTGCTCACTCCCTCTTGCAAGAGCACCGGAATTACAACTAAATGCTGAACAATCATCGACAGAAAGACACTGGAACTCACCAAAGAAGACACCCCACATCCAGGGACAAAGGAGAAGCCTCAATGAGATGGTAGGAGGAGCACAATCATGTTAAAATCACATCCCATAAATGCTGGGTGGGTGACCCGCAAACTGGAGAACAGTTATACTACAGAAGTCCACCCACTAAAGTGAGGGTTCTGAGCCCCACATTAGGCTTCCCAACCTGGGAGTCCAGCAACGGGAGGAGGAATCCCCAGAGAATCAGACTTTGAAAGCCAGCGGGATTTGATTGCAGGACCTCCACAGGACTGGGGGAAACAGAGACTCCACTCTTAGAGGGCACGCAAAAAAAGTGTGCTCACCAGGACCCAGGGGGAAGGAGCAGTGACCCCATAGGAGACTGAACCAGACCTACCTGTTGGTGTTGGAGGGTTGCCTGCAAAGGTGGGGGGCAGCTGTGGCTCATCGAGGAGACAGAGGCACTGGCAGCAGGGGTTCTGGGAAGTGTTTATTGGCGTGAACCCTCCCAGAGTCCACCATTAGCCCCACCAAAGAGCCTGTAAACTCCAGTGCTAGGTAGCCTCAGGACAAACAACCAACAAGGTGTGAACACAGCCCCACCCATTAGCAGACAAGCAGATTAATGTTTTACTGAGCTCTGCCCAGCAAATGGGATTAAAGTCTTACTAAGCGCTGCCCATCCAGACCTACCCACCATCAGTCCCTCCCATCAGGAAGCACACAGGAGACTCCTAGATAGCTTCCTCCACAAGAGGGCAGACAGCAGTATCAAGCAGTATCAGCAGTATTTAGTTCTGTGGAACTGAAAACCACAGCCACAGAAAGATAGAGAAAATGAAAAAGCAAAGGACTTTGTACCAGATGAAGGGACAAGATAAAACCCCAGAAAAACAACTAAATGAAGAGGAGATAGGCACCCTTACAGAAAAAGAATTCAGAATAATGATGGTGAAGATGATCCAGGACTTTGAAAAGACTGGATGCAAAGATCGAAAAGTTTACCAAAGACCTAGAAGAATTAAAGAGCAAACAAACAGAGATATGCAACACAGTAACTGTAATGAAAAATACAGTAGAAGGAAGCAACAGCAGATTAACTGAGGCAGAAGGGCGAGTAAGTGACGTGGAAGACAGAATGGTGATCATCACTGATGCGGAAAAGAATAAGGAAAAAAGAATGAAAAGAACTGAAGACAGCCTAAGAGACCTCTGGGACAATGTTAAACGCACCAACATTCGCATTATAGGGATCCCAGAAGGAGAAGAGAGAGAGAAAGGACCCGAGAAGATATTGCAAGAGATTCTAGTTGAAAACTTCCCTAACATGGGAAAGGAAATCGCTACCCAAGTCCAGGAAGTGCAGAGAGTCCCAGGCAGGATGAACCCAAGGAGAAACATGCCAAGACATATAGTAGTCAAATGGACAAAAATTAAACACAGAGAAAAGTTATTAAAAGCAACAAGGGAAAAACGACAAATAACATACAAGGGAACTCCCATAAGGGTGACAGCTGATTTCTCAGCAGAAACTCTGCAAGCCAGAAGGGAGTGGCACGATATATTTAAAGTGATGAAAGGAAAGAACCTACAACCAAGAATATTCTACCCAGCCAAGGATCTCATTCAGATTCGACAGAGAAATCAAAAGCTTTCCAGGCAAGCAATAGCTAAGAGAATTCAGCACCACCAAACCAGCCCTATAACAAATGCTAAAGGAACTTCTCTAAGTGGGAAACATAAGAAAAGAAAGGACCTACAAAAACAACAACAAAACAATTAAGAAAATGGTACTAGGAACATGCATATCGATAATTGCCTTGAATGTAAATGGACTAAATGCACCAACCAAAAGACATAGACAGGCTGAATGGATACAAAACCAAGACCCATATATATGCTGTCTACAAGAGACCCACTTCAGACCTAAGCACACATACAGACGGAAAGTGAGAGGATGGAAAAAGATATTCCATGCAAATAGAAATCAAAAGAAAGCTGGAGTAGCAATAGTCACATCAGATAAAATAGACTTTAAAATAAAAATGTTACAAGAGACAAGAAAGGACACTACATAAAGATCAAGGGATCAATCCAAGAAGAGGAGATAACAATTATAAATATATATGCACCCAATATAGGAGCACCTCAATACACAAGGCAAATGCTAACAACTATGAAAGAGGAAATGCAAAGCAGAAATAGAGACACAGGTGTAGAGAACAAACACATGGACACCAAGTGTGGAAAGCAAGGAGGGTTGGGGAGGGATGAATTGGGAGATTGGGATACCAAACTGTATACTCTAAATATATGCTGTTTATTGTCTGTTAACTGTATCTCAATAAAAGTTCTTAAAAAATTAAAATAAAATAAAATTAAAAAGTAAATAGTCTCATTCCTTTTAAAGGTACTTTGACCTTCATCTGGTAATGTATTTGAGAGCCAAATGAATAGAATTTTCCCTCAAAGAACCCTTGATCACACCTAATAGTGTTAAAATTTACTTCTTTTATGTCAGACAGCTCTGTAGTTGGCATAGCAGATGCCTAAAATAGTTTTGCTAGCACATTTTTTCTCAAATATTTACTCTGTATCTGACTTTTGATGTGTAATTGGGCCATATATATCTTAATATTATTTTATGATACTAGACTATGATTAGAAAAGATTGTTAGAGATCTGCCATCTATGAGAAAGATTAAAAGTGATTCAAGATTTGGGAAAATGATAAACCGACCAACCCATTTTAGAGTTCATACATACAGCTTCATCACTCTCTACCTATCTTCTGCAGTTTTATTTGTGCCTATGATAATTAGAGAGAGGGAAATCAGTTAGGGTATCAAAACAAAGGGAACTAGTTCTGCATTGAGATACTCACCTGACAAAGCAGTATTCCTGCCTTCATTTATGATTTCATTTATTCTTGATTATTCATATTTAAAAGCATGTGTGACTATAATTAGCAATGAAATACACCATTATTTTATAAAAACTTTGCAAATACTCTTTTATTTTAAAAGTAAAATGTTTATTTTTTAAAATGCAAGCTATTGGAGAATCATGTAACATAAATGAAAGTTTCTTCTTGACCTCAGTCTGTCCCTCCCCAGGTGCAGCCATTATTGTTACTTTGGTGCATATCCTTTCAGACCTTTAAAAAAAAAATCTGAAAATAGTTATAGGAATGGTGGTTGTTTTATTTGGTTAATTTCAAGAACAATATTTTATAATATATTGTTCTACATTTTGCTATTTTCATGTAACTGTACATCAAAATACATCTTTCCATGAGTCAGATAGATAATATTAATCATTTCATAGCTACTGTATGTTCTCCAGTGTGAACATACCATACTTTATCTAAAGTTATTCTAGATAAAGTATGATGTTATTCTAGATAAAGTATGGTATGACTTATAAATGACTTTAAAATGACTTACAGCATTTTCCCAGTTTTTTGTTTGTTTGCTAATTCAAACCGTCATAAGAAACACATGTATGCAAGTATTTTTCAAGATAAATCTCTGCAAGAAAAAAAATAATTGATTGAAATCACGTACATCTGATATTTTGACGGCTCATAATGCTCTTCAAAGGCTGTCCCAAGAGACATTTAAATTATCAGTGTATGAGATTGTTCATTATCTTATACCCACTCTAGTACTATGTATTGATACCATCTGTTTTATTTCAATCTAATGTGAAAATAGTATGTCATTGTTTTTGTTAAAAATTTTCTGACAAATATGATGCAGTAATTTTTCAAATGTTTATTGGCCATTTGTATTTCTGCTTTCATGAATTGACTACCTATATACTTTCTTTTCAACTGAGGAGTCTTAAGGATGTTTACTTTTTATTATTGATTCATATGAACTCTTTATATATTATTTGACACCTTCGTTGAGCTGAAAAATTTCTACAGTTCTTACACATCTTGGAACATCATTTAAGGTGTATTTACCTCAGTAATATTATCATCAAATGTCTCAGGCCTTTATAATTCTGTGTTTTGCATCTCCATAGAAAGGACATTCCCAACCAAAGCTCCTAAATTTTCACCTAATATGTTTTACAAATTTGTAAAAAATAACGACTTAATCAATCTAGACTTTCAGATGTCTTTGGATGGCTGTTTTACATGTTTTACATGTCATAAAAGTGAAAAATAATGTTTTTGGTTTAAAGACATGTAATTGTCTTGAATTTTGAAATAGTATCAAAGCTTATTATAGCTATTTTAATAATATACTTCTGGCCAAGTGCTTTAATAAAGTCTACCGCTCCAACCCCAAGAAAAGAAAATGTGGAACAAAAAAATACATTTCCCAATTTTTTAAAGAAAAGAATGTGCATGTGAATTAAATTAAGTGGCATACTTGAAAAACTGAATATGCCTGATACCTAGCTAAGTTTTTATACCTTCTTCCACTTTTAAAAGCAAGTAATGATTCAGATGAAATATTGATTGCATTCATAGTTTGAAAGAAAAGCTATTTGTGAAATGTGCTTCTCACCAGTTAAAATGATACAATTTGTTTTATCTTAGAGAATCTTAACCAAACTTGGTAATTGTTTCATTTTTAGAAATAAATGCCTATCCCACAATAATCCTAGATCTTTTTGTTCCAGTCTTATTGAGTTGACATTCATCACTGCATAAACTTAAAGTATACAGCATAATTGTTTGACTTACATATATTGTGAAATGATTATAAGTTTAATTAGTTTAAACTATAAGTTTATTTAGCGTTCATCATCTCATACAATAAAAATAAAGCAAAAAAAAAAAAAGAAAAGAAAGAAAAATTTTTTTTCCTTGAGGTAAAAACTGATAGGATGTACTCTCAATGCTTTTCATGTACAGGAAGCAGCTTAACAAAGTACTAGACATTCATATGCACTGAAAGAAGCTATTAAATTTCAACAAACCTGGTTCTCAATTCATGTATTTTAAAAAGTGGAATCTTCTGTTATTTACTCACATAATACCTGTGTAAATGCATGCAGTGAAGACTCTCCAGGGGATTTTAGAAAGACAGAACATGATTTGTATTTACTGGTTTAAATTTTTAACCTGGGGAGTATTTCCTTACTCTGCATTAGAAGAATGATCTTAGAAATGCAACTGTTCTGAAACACTAAATCTTTAAAGCATCTCCAGGATTACGGGGAACAGAGAGAGGAAAATTATAGTCCTGGAATGTTAATAATTGGAAGCGGCTATAGAGATTTTCTAAACAATATTATAAGTTGCAACTCTTCATTTTTTCCAGAAAACAAAATACCCGTTCCAGAAAGAAAAATACTGTAATGAAAGATTCATAATTAGAAAGAACCCTATAGAAAATCCATGTCAGTGTATTCTAAATAAATCATCTTAAAAAACAATTTCATCAAAACAGTTCCTATGTTGGAATATCCCCAATCAATCCATAGAACTCATGAGAATATCTGAAAGATAGTGCTGTAGTTTTCTTTCTTTCTAGAGAATGCTATTAAAAAGTGTAATTAGTGAAAACAATATCACTTCAGTAGTTTGTGCATGTAAATCCCCATTCCCAAATTCCTAATTTTGTGTGTATACAGCTTAGGTTATTGACTGAATAAATACATGCAAAACTTTTTCATTTGGATTTTTTTTCTCATCGTGATTTCTGACATACATGCTGAAATGCTACTGGGTTTTTTTTGTTTTTATATATTCTGAGATTCATAGGCAGTACCAGTTATTTTAACCAAATTAAAGTCAGTAAGTTCCTTCCATTAGATTTGACATGTGGAAGGTGGGAACTTAATCTGCTTTTCTTTAGAATTGGTAGCTATAAGGTACAGGGTTGGTTGGCCAGTGGGCATCTTTCTGATTGTGTGAAGAAAGTTTGCCTGTAGTACAAGAGAATAAGAGTGATTTAAAGAGACTAATAGTGACAAGCAGAGCATGAAAATGTAGAGACAGAGCATGCAAGTCTTATGGCATACATTGGAGTCAAGCCAGTTTCATCCTCAAAATTCCCCAGTTACTGAGCAAATGAAATCTACCATTTTACTCAGGATAGTTTGAGTTTTATTTTTATCATTTGCAGCTGAGAAATACACTATGGCCCCTATACATACTCAGACTAAGAAAACAAATTTATGAATTACATATAAACTCCCATCTGTCACGATATGATAAGGCAAATGTATGAATGAGGGTACCACTGTAACATCTCCACATTGTACACCTCTCACTTTTTCTTCATGATAACCTCTTCTGGTAAGTGACCTGTAGGAATGAAGCAAAGTGTTGGTATCAATCACTGCTTCAATATTAGTAAAGCTTAATCACGGTCTTGTCTTTTAAATAAAAGTTTAAGGTTTTTCTTTTTACACAAATGGGTCATTTTGTGCTTAACCAACTTTGAAAACCATTGTTTAATAATATAGTTCCTTAGACTCTCAGAATAAAAAATGGATTTTTTATTTACCAGGACAGGTATTTCACCAGACATTTCCTTCAACTATTTCAATGCCTTTATTGGATTTTTAAAATTGATTTCCCCTAAATGTGTTCTAGCTCTTCTTTGGAGCAAATAAGCAGCAGGGGAGTCTAAATGTGTTTATAGAAAATACCCCAATTCATATTTTGTTCATTTGTAAAAACCCTTCTCAGAACAAAATGGTTCATTGTGCAATTTTATAAAAATCTTTGAAAGTTTCTATAATCCTCCTATCCTGTTTCCTTGTTTTATCACTCAGTTTCACATAAGTGTATGCATAGTGCTTGTCGCAGTGGTGTTCACTATAAAGATGATATTTGAAACATTGATGATAGCTAATTATAGAAACATCAGTAAGTAGTAAATCTTTCTTTATTCCTTTCTTGCTAGCCTTGGTGCAAAGTATGCCTTGTTTAAGAATAACATTAATTTTACCTGGTCTGCCACATCTAGGAAAATTGAGGTCAGTTGATTATATCAACACAAACAAATGTGCTTAAATAAAATGAGAATTTCCCTCATTAACTATGACCTTCAAATGACCCAGTTGGTGAAAATAAAATAAAAAATGCAAAATGCCTTGTACTGACATATCACATTAGTAATGATATTATATCTCTATTGATTTCTTACCCTTTATTCTATAGCAAAGTGGCTTTAAAGAGCTCACTCCCCAGACATCCTACATTGTCTCCAGAGTGAATTTTCTGCCCTTGGAAGTATTATAGCAGCTGTTTTGGACATGCTCCTTGTAAGTCTTGAAATCCTAACTCTCTGAGCATCAGCTGGTGTCAGGATAGAGGACATATCAAAATTTCTTCTCAGCCCCAATATCTTATCAGAGAAATAATCACAAAGCCTTGTAAGAATTCCAGGGTTCTTATTCTAGAAGTGATTATTAAAATGTAAGCATCCTTGAAACACAATGTGAAACAAATTGGAGTTTCAAACAGCTTTAAAAGGGTTTGTTCTTTCATCAGACTATAATGTAATTCTAGTGTGTTTGTTCCTCAAGATGTAAGTTGCCAAAGGAAGGGAGGAGCTCTAAATGGTGGCATCGACTACATCAGGACTGGCAAGCATTTTCTGTAAAGGTACAGGTAGTAAATATTTTAGGATTTGAGGGTCATTGGTCTCTGGAAGAACTACTCAACAGTACCTAAATGGGTATATATGACTGTTTAGATAAAAAATCATTTACAAAAAGAGATGGTGGGTTGGATTTGGTCAGAAGCTGTAGTTTGTCCACATTGGAGCAGTCCTGATGGGGGCATTCCTAGTTCCATTCTAAGTGATGAGAGAACAGCCTGTGGGGAGGGGAGGCTGACAGGGCTTTCACGCCTAAGAGATTGTTATTCACATTAAAGCTCTCTTCCCTTGGTATTGTAGGATGAAAACTCAGAGCCTGCCTTCCAGGACCTTCTACTTATATAATATAAATAACCACATTAAAGTGAAGGAAGTAAATTCTGCCATGAGAGTCTGAGTCTTTCCTTAATTTGTCAAAGAAAAATGGAGCGTATGTAGTTTAGTGCGACATGATCCAATAGAATTATGAAGCCACAGATGAGAACTCCATATGTAATGTATTTATTTATTTTTTAATAAATTTATTTTTTACAGTAGGTCCTTTTTGGGTATCTATTTTTAAAATAGCAGTGTATATATGTCAATCAATTTATAATTGCTAGTAACCCCACAGGAAAAAAAAAGTGAAAATAATTTATTTTCTTTAAACCAATATAGCCAAAATATTATCATTTCAACATATAATCTGTAAAAAAAGTATGTATTAGATATTTCTTATTCTCATACTAGTGCTTGAAATTCAATGTGCATTTTACACTTACAGCTCATCTCAGTTTAAATTAGCCACATTTCAATTCCTCAACAGTCTTGTGTGGCGGGTAGCTATCATATTGTACAGTACAAGTTTAGTGGCTTAAAAATATGTTATTGGATTCAGACATCCTGCAGTTTGAATCCCTAATTCCGCCACTTAATATATCCACATCTCAGTTCCTTCATATATAAAAAGAGGATAAAAGTTGTGATTACCTGCATGTATGAAAAGGTACTTAGTACAGTATCTGGCACATGTAAAGTGTTCAAGTGATAGCTAACATTACTTATATCTGAAAAATAATAACTTTCTCTCATTATTGCAAATGATGTCTCTGTATATACGTACACTTTTTGGTTCATTAGGATTGTGAATGACAGATATGTTTATGAATACACTATTATCAAACTAGATTCATTTGAGGATTTCAGAGATGCTTGTTTCAAAGAAATATTTCTCCATAAATGCTACTGTAGATTAATTTTATGAAAAAAGGTGCAGCAGTCAATGATACTAGATTTCAGATAAAATTCTTTGCCTCTAAGTGCTACCATTGTTAAATAAAAATGCTTCTTACCCTTTTTAGTCTTCTGAAAATAAGCTAAGTGTTAAAACCATGGTGTCCTTTATAATTATCTGTTGAAAAACATGATTAGGAGTATAAAATGTCATTGTTTCTAATCTTAATTTAAAATAAAATGTCATTTTGACATTCTTCAGGAGATTCATCTCTCTGAAAGATAATCCAAATTGAACTGGATCTCCTGTGAAGAACTAAGATTAGGTTTCCTTAACTCATAAGAAACACAGTTGTTGGGGCACAGTTAATTTAGAAGGTGCTTTTGAATTTCAGGATTACCTGGGTACTTGTCTTTCAGTGCCTCCTTTATGGGCATATGGTTCCTCACTCTCACCTAACATCGTAGTGCCTACGCATATATTTGGAACAGTTGAGCTTTGCAGCGACCAGAATGAGTTTGTGTCACTTTGTTAAGCAGTGTGTCCTGCCACTTGGAATTTAGTCATTTGCATATAGAAAGTCATACTGGAAAAGACCATACAGAGCTTGCATGGTTTAATATTCAGAAATAGGAATCTTCAGGATGAAAACTCAAAGGGTGAAATTCAAGGGGAAAAAAAAGATTAACTAGAATAAAAGGAAGAGGTGGAGAAAAATTGAAAGAAGAAAGAATTCAAACCCAAAGCCTTAGAAGGTGCAGGTGATTCTAACTAAGCTGTTTCTATTCTAGTCAACGTTTCAATAAAAATACAGACAGCAGGACTTTTCAGTTTTGCTGTTGAGGGCACTGCCATGATACATCAAAAATACCAGGAGCGGGCCAAAGAAGAAATTCAAATAACACCATCCTGTGTTGTCTGAGCCTGATCCACAAGCACTGGCATATCTGCAGCAAGTAAGAAAATATCTGGGTTAGTGAAGTCAATCTTGTGACATCAGAATTCCATCCTTAATGTGTTTTGCTTTCTTGTTTTTCCCAAAGGAGACAGTTGTGGAAGAGAATGCAAGATTTATAATCAGGCATATATGACAATATGAATTGTGTCTGTAGAAAATAATTACATGCTAAAATATATTTCCTCCTTGGTCCAGTGGAATATTTGTATTAATGTGGTTGCAACTTCTAGTATTCTGTAGACCTCAGTGCAGAAGTTGCCATGATTCCTAGAATTATTTTTTTTTGCATTTCAGTCTTTGTTTATTAATTATTTGGGGAGATGTTAAGTGATTTTTAAAACTCTTTTTACCTGAAATGAATATATAATTTATGCACAGAGTATTTCAGCTGCATGTAATGATTATGAAGCTGTAGGAAAGGTGGCTTTTCTAAATCTGGAGTGA
The DNA here is from genome assembly GCF_030028045.1 of Hippopotamus amphibius kiboko. NCBI lineage: Eukaryota > Metazoa > Chordata > Mammalia > Artiodactyla > Hippopotamidae > Hippopotamus > Hippopotamus amphibius. The sequence goes on from NC_080187.1 coordinate 76,124,526, forward strand.
CTGATTTCAGCTTTTCTCCCTGGCTTCTTCTCTCCAAGTCTTCGGAAGGAGTAATGACTGTGTTGACGCTGGGAAGGGTCGTGCAACAAAGATGTGCTGTAAATTAGCTTTGGAGTCTGGGTGTTCTTCCTTTAGCCAAGCCCCCTTTTTCTTCCCATCTTAAAGAACCCTAGTCCATCTTTTTATTTCCTAGAATTATTTTTTTGACTATTGTTTCATGTTTGTGTATTTCTTTAACCATTCAAACAACATTCATCCATTCAACTAAAAATCTTGATTGAATGGCAATTGTGGGCCAGGACTAGGGCTTAGAAACTATAGAGACAAAAAACAGCATAACTTTCTGGAGAATACTTATGAGCAGGCAAATATCTTTATTATTATTATTATTATTATTACTATTATTATTATTGAGTGGTTACTTAAAATACTAGTTATTTTTTTCTAATTTCATGTAGACTTTTATTATGAACTTGATGTAGGGATGATGGTGTTCAAAGTCCTTTTCCAGGTTATGTAAAACATGGCATCCTGTGTTTTCATTTTGTGCACATATTTTTAAAATTGGAAACTTTGGCTTAATGGTATGAACCTGAAAACTTGAATGTCTTTGTTTTCAAAGGAATTATTGCTACTGGACATTTTCTTCAACCAAAATTGTACAGACCTAAATTGTATAAGAACAGCTGCTTTCTCTGGTCTACATGCCAGTCTTTATTTGCATTTGTGAAGCAGAAAACTAGTTTATACTTTGCCGTATTTGGCTCTCAACTGTAGGGCTCTAATCAGCAAACCTTTTAATCATGCCAGATTATGTGATTGTTTTGTGACACAGATGTACACTCACTAGGGATTAGGGTTTGTTGTTTTGAAATTCTCATTTTGGCCGTCTGTATGCAGATACAAGATTGCCTTAAAAAAATCTAAGTATGGATCTTGCTGAAAATACTGATTAAATAAGTTAGAAAAGGAAGGTTTTTTCCTACACAACTCTCCAGTACCCCCAAAATTTTTTAAGTGAAGAAAAAAAAAAAACCTGAAAGTGAAACATTTATAAAGTGTGCCTTAACTTGATTTATTTACTCTTCTCTAGAAAAGTATAACCTCTAAGTACTGACACATTTTAAATATACAGACAATTGAAAGAACCAGCATTCACTTTAATTGTATTCATTATTAAACTATTAGGAAAAAATAACTACATTATAAGCTTGCAGCTTGATATATTTATGGATAATCTCAGAAGTTTAAGAAAAACATTTCATATTGTGTCTGAAAATACATTAGGCTCATGGTAAATTGCCCTTTACCACATGGGGGTCTTTGTTATTAACAGCCAGATGTAATATTGGCTGAATCTATTTATGTTTTTATTTTTAGTTGATATTTATTTAGTATTTTCTGTTTGTCAGACTCTGGATTTTTTAGCTACTATCTCATTTTGACACTTCATTGTGAGTTTTTTTTTTTTTTTGGAGGGATGTATGGGGTTTGTTGAATTGAGGTATAAAGAAGACTTTCACATCAATGAAGTAAACTAAAGAAAGACATCAAGATCATATAGGTAGAGAAAAAGATGGCGGCGAAGTTGAGGGACGTGGAATGCATCCCTCTCCACAGATGCATTGGGAATGCACCAAAAGATGCAATAATTCCCACAGAGAACCAACTGAACACCAGCAGACGATCTCAGACACCAGAAAGGACTGCAAGGATCCCAACATAAACAGTAGGGAGGCATCTACGATGGCTCAAAGAGGGTGACGCTACGGAGCTGTGGCAGATGGGAAGGAGTGAGAAACACACAGAGGGTCCGCTCCACAGCTCAGTGTTCCCAGACTGAGACGTCGATTCACAACTGAACAGAGGGTCCGGGAGCGGGAGCGTGGGAACCGGAGAACTGGTTCAGGGTGAGAAACATTGTTGCCAGTAAGGAGATGGACCGAGAGGACAGGAGAGAAGAGGTCCGCAGTGAGGAGTGCCTGCCCCTGAGAGCTGCCCGGCCATGATGGCAGCTGGATGCTGCAGGTTCACAGGCATGGGGGAGGAGCCGTGGGCATAGCCTCTCTCTCTCTTTAGGCACCTGCAACGGGCAGTGGAGGGACCCCTGTGGGCCACCTAAGGCACTCAGGGATAACAAGCACCCTCAGGCCTTTGGGTGGGGCTCACATAAAGCCCCAGCAAGCAGCCGAGAGCAGGCTTGGAACGCTGGCAGCAGGGAGGCTGCTGAGAAAAAAAGAAAAAAAAAAAAAACCCAGAGAGAGGCCCAACACTGAGACTTTCTGTTTACACCTGAGCCACCAGCGTCCCTCTGCAACAGGCACCTCCAACTGAAATGACAGTGCGCCACTGCTCACTCACTCCCAGGGGAAGGAGCCACTATTGTACCCTCTCCCTCCCCACACACCAACGCTTACAGATGAACAACAAAGGAAGCTCTGCTGGTCACAGAATAATACAAAAAACCCAAGGCGAGTAGAAGGACACTTACAGCTGAGACTCTAAGGAAACAGAAATATTAGTATCAATTATATTGAACTGGTCCATTCTGGGATCAGTTCTGGTTTTTTTTTTTTTCTTTATTAATTATGATTTTAGTCCTCAGGGATCTACAAGTTTTATAACTTTTTTTATTCTATTTTTTATTCTATATTTATTTCTTGCCCTTCTATTTCTAGCTAAGTTTTTGGTAGTATGAACTATATATCTCTCCTATCTTCCTTTCATCTCTATCTTTTATACATTTCTATTCCCTTATTTTTATTTGCATATTTCCAGTCACACTACGCTCTTCTGTTCCCCCTGTCTTCCATCCATTTTTAGTTTATTCTGTCTTAACATACTTATAAGCAACACTATCAATCTGCTCAGACTCCTTGCTCTATTCTCCAGATGAGACACCGTCTTGGAATTTAATATTAGGTTTTTGTCTTTATCTTAGTTCTTAACACAATTGTCTAATTTCATTCTGAGAATCTCCATTCTATCTGGTGGTGCTCTAGCTCTTTTTTATATTTGATCCTAGCTTTCAATATCTCCCTGGATTAGTGTTTGTATGTGTAAGGTGTTATTTGTTTGCTTGTTTGTTTTTGCTTTTGTTTCTGCTTTGGTTTTGAATTTCTGTTGGTTTTCTCTTTGAATATCTGATAGCATACTGCGGTTCTTCTGTCAGGTCTTTCCAGAGCCTTATGTCCTAATTGATTCAGTAATTGTGTGTCTTATGCATGCATGAGTTTCCTAGACTTGTATTTGTTTAACCCAACACTCGGACATTAGTCTGGGCTTGGACAGTCTTCTATAAACCCCTCTATTGCTGGGACAAGCAACCCCAGAAGTTTGGACTGCCATGAGAAAACAAAGAAACACCATGCAGGCAAAGGAGCAGGAAAAAAACACACAAGACCAAATAAGTGACCAGAAAATGGGAAAAATGCCTGAAAAAGAATTCAGAGTAATGATAATAAACATGTTACAAAAACTTGATAACAAAATAAAGTACAAGAAATAGTTCATAAGAACTCAGAAGAACTATAGAACAAACTAACAGCAATGAATAACAAAATAACCGAAATTAAAAATACTCTAGATGCTATAACCCGCAGAATGACTGAAGCAGAAGAACAAATAAGTGAGTTGGAAGATGGAATGGGGGAAATAACTGCCACAAAGCAGGAAAAAGAAAAAAGAATAAAAAGAATAGAAGACAGTCTCAGAGACCTCAGTGATAACATTAAGCATACCAACATTCGAATCATAGGCATCCCAGAAGAAGAAGAAAAAAAGAAGGGGTCTGAGAAAATATTTGAAAAGGTTATAGTGAAATCTTCCCCAACATGGGAAAGGAAATAATTAAGCAAGTCCAAGAAACACAGAGAGTCCCATACAGAATAAACCCAAGGAGAAATACACCAAGGCACATAATAATCAAACTAATGACAATTAAACACAAAGAAAAAATATTAAAAGCAGCAAGAGAAAAGCAGCAAGTAACATATAAGGGAAAACCCATAAGGATAACAGCTGACCTTTCTACAGAAACTCTGCAGGCCAGAAAGGAATGGCAGGATATACCTAAAATCCTGAAAGAGAAGAACCTACAGCCAAGGGTACTCTACCCAGCAAGAATCTCATTCAGATTTGATGGAGAAATCATAAGCTCTACAGACAAGCAAAAGTTAAGAGAATGCAGCACCACCAAACCAGCCTTACAACAATTGCTAAAGGAACTTCTCTAAGTAGGACACACAAGAGAAGGAAAACACCTACAAATACAAACCCAAAACAATTAAGAAAATGGTAACTGGAACACACATGTCAATAATCACCTTAAATGTAAATGAATTAAATGCTCCAACCAAAAGACACAGACTGGCTGAATGGATACAAAAACAAGACCCTTCTATATGCTGCCTACAAGAAACCCACTTCAGACCAAGGGATACATATAGACTGAAAGTAAAGGGATGGAAAAAGATATTCCATGCAAATGGAAGTCAAAAGAAAGCTGGAGTAACTATACTCATATCAGACAAATTAGACTTGAAAGTAAAGACTATTACAAGAGACAAGGAAGGACACTCCATAATGATCAAGGGATCCATTCAAGAAGAACATATCACAATGGTAAATATCTATGCCCCCAACATAGGAGCACCTCAATACATAAGGTAAATGATAACAGCCATAAAAGGGGAAATTGACAGGAACACAATAATAGTGGGAGACTTGAACACCCCACTTACATCAATGGACAGATCATCCAAACAGAAAATAAAGACACAAGCATTAAAGACACATTAGAACATCTCAACTTAATTCATATTTATGGAATATTCCATCCAAAAACGACAGACTACACTTTCTTCTCAAGTGCACATGGAACATTTTCCAGGGTAGATCACATCTTGGGTCACAAATCAAACCTCTGCAAATTCAAGAAAATTGAAATCATATCAAGATCTTCTCAGACCACAATGCCATGAGACGAGATATCAATTAGAGGAAAATAACTGCAAAAAATACTAACACATTGAGGCTAAACAATTCACTCTTAAACAACCAAGAAATCATTAAAGAAATCAAAGAGGAAATCAAAAAATATCTAGAAACAAACGACAATGAAAACACAACAACCCAAAACCTATGGGATGCAGCAAAAGCAGTTCTAAGAGGAAAGTTTATAGCAATACAGTCCTACCTCAAGAAACAAGAAAATTATCAAATAAACAACCTAACCTTACACTTAAAACAATTAGGAAAAAAAGAACAAAGAAACCCCAAAGGGAGCAGAAGGAAAGAAATCATAAAGATCAGAGCAGAAATAAATGAAAAAGAAAGGAAGGAAGCCATAGCAAAAATTAATAAAACTAAAAGCTGGTTCTTTGAGAAGATTAACAAAATTGATAAACCATTAGCCAGACTCATTGGGAGAAAAGGGGAGAAGATGCAAATCAACAGAATTAGAAATGAAAAAGCAGAAGTAACAACGGACACCTCAGAAATACAAAAGATCATGAGAGACTACTACAAGCAACTATATGCCAATAAATTGGATAACCTGCAAGAAATGGATAAATTTTTAGAAAAGTACAATCTTCCAAGATGGAACCCGGAAGAATTAGAAACTATGAACAGACCAATCACAAGTAAAGAAATTGAGGCAGTGATTAAAAATCTCCCAACACACAAAAGCCCAGGACCAGGTGGATTCACAGGCGAATTCTATCAAATATTTAGAGAAGAGCTAACCTATCCTTCTCAAACTCTTCCAAAATATAGCAGGAGGAACACTCTCAAACTCATTCTATGAGGCCAGCATCACCCTGATACCAAAACCAGGCAAAGGTGTCACAAAAAAAGAAAATTAAAGGCCAATATCACTGATGAATAGAGATGCAAAAATCCTCAACAAAATACTAGCTAACAGAATCCAACAGCATATTAAAAAAATCATACACCATGATCAAGTGGGGTTTATCCCTGGGATGCAAGGATTCTTCAATATATGCAAATCAATCAATGTGATACATCATGTCAACAAATTGAAGGATAACATATGATCATCTCAATAGATGCGGGAAAAGATTTTGACAAAATTCAACATCCATTTATGATAAAAGCTCTCCAGAAAATGGGCATAGAAAGAAATTACCTCAACATAATAAAAGCCATATATGAAAAACCAAAATCCAACATCATTCTAAATGGGGAAAAACTGAAAGAATTCCCTCTAAGAACAGGAACAAGACAAGGGTGTCCACTCTCACCACTATTATTCAACATAGTTTTGGAAGTTTTAGCCACAACAATCAGAGAAGAAAAAGAAATAAAAGCAGCCCAAATTGGAAAAGAAGGAAAATTGTCAGTGTTTGCAGATGACATGATATTATACATAGAAAACCCTAAAGACTCTACCAGAAAACTGCTAGCACTAATCAATGAATTTAGTAAAGTAGCAGGATACAACATTAATGCACAGAAATTTCTTGCATTCCTATGCACTAACAGCAAAAGAGCAGAAAGAGAAATTAAGGGAACTCTCCCATTTACCACTGCAACAAAAAGAATAAAATACCTAGGAATAAACCTGCCTAAGGAGGCAAAAGATCTGTATGCAGAAAACCTTAAGACACTGATGAAAGAAATCAAAGATGACACAAACAGATGGAGGGACATACCATGTTCCTGGATTGGAAGAATCAACATAGTGAAAATGACTGTACTACCCAAAGCAATTTACAGATTCAATGCAATCCCCATCAAAATACCAATGGCATTTTTCTCAGAACTAGAGCAAGAAATCTTACAATTTGTATGGAAACGCAAAAGACCCCGAGTAGCCAAAGCAATCTTGAGAAGGAAAAATGGAGTTGGTGGAATCAGGCTTCCTGATTCCTGATTCCTGATTCAAACTATACTACAAGGCCATAGTGATCAAGACAGTATGGTACTGGCACAAAAATAGAAAGGAAGATCAATGGAATAGAATAGAGAACTCAGAGGTAAGCCCAAACACATATGGGTACCTTATTTTTGACAAAGGAGGCACGAATAGACAATGGAAAAAAGACAGCCTCTTCAATAAGTGGTGCTGAGAAAATTGGGCAGCTACATGTAAAAGAATGAAATTAGAACACTTCCTAACACCATACACAAAAATAAACTCAAAATGGATGAAAGACCTAAATGTAAGGCCAGACACTATAAAACTCCTAGAAGAAAATATAGGCAGAACACTCTATGACATCCATCAAAACAAGATCCTTTTTGACTCACCTCCTAGTATCATGGAAAAAATATCAAGAATATACAAATGGGACCTAATGGAACTTAAAAGCTTTTGCACAGTGAAAGAAACCATAAACAAGACTAGAAGGCAGCCCTCAGAATGGGAAAAAATAGTTGCCTATGAAACAACGGACAAAGGATTAATCTCCAGAATATACAAGCAGCTCATGCAGCTTAATACCAAAAACGCAAAGAACCCAATCGACAAATTGGCGGAATACCTAAATAGACATTTCTCCAAAGAAGACATACAGATGGCCAACAAACACATGAAAAGATGTTCAACATCACTAATCATTAGAGAAATGCAAGTCAAAGCCACAATGAGGTATCACCTCACACTGATCAGAATGGCCATCATCACAGAATCTGGAAACAACAAATGTTGGAGAGGGTGTGGAGAAAAGGGAACTCTCCTGCACTGTTGGTGGGACTGTAAGTTGGTACACCCACTATGGAAAAGAGTTTGGAGGTTCCTTAAAAAACTACAAATAGAACTACCATATGATCCAGTAATCCCACTACTGGGCATATACCCAGAGAAAACCATAATCCCAAAAGAAACATGTACCATAATGTTTATTGCAGCACTATTTACAATAGCCAGGACATGGAAGCTACCTAAATGCCCATCAACAAATGAATGGATAAAGAAGATGTGGCATATATATGCAATGGAATATTACTCAGCTATTAAAAGGAATGAGATGGAGCTATATTTAATGAGGTGGATAGACCTAGAGTCTGTCATACAGAGTGAAGTAAGCCAGAAAGAGAAGGACAGATATTGTATGCTAACTCATATATATGGAATCTAAATAATGGTACTGATGAACTTAGTGACAAGACAAGAATAAGGATGCAGATGCAGAGAATGGACTGGAGAACTCGAGGTTTGGGGGGGCGGGGAGTGAAGGGGAAGCTGAGACGAAGTGAGAGAGTAGCATAGACATATATATACTACCAACTGTAAAATAGCCAGTGGGAAGTTGCTGTATAACAAAGGGTGATCAACTCGATGATGGATGATGTCTTAGAGGACTGGGCCGGGGTGGGGGTGGAGTCGAGGGAGGGAGGGAATACAGGGATATGTGTATAAATACAGATGACTGACCTTGGTGTACCTCAAAAAGTGGTACAAGAGTGTAAAGCAATTATATTCCAATAAAAATAAAAAAGATCATATAGGTAATCCAGTCACAGTAGAGAATAACTTGAACCTGTAATTCCTGAGTCCTGTGGTCTTTCTATGGTACCCACTTTGTTATTTTGACCCCAAAATTAGGGGTGAGCATTTATTGAGTTACATTAACTCGGGCTCCTCATTATGAACCTAAATGATTTTACTGCACATAGACCCCTGTTTTTTTTTTGTTGTTTGTCTGTTTTTTAAGAACTTTTATTGAGATACAGTTAACAGACAATAAAGAGCATATATTTAGAGTGTAAATTTGGTATCCCAATCTCCCAATGCATCCCCCCCAACCCTCCCCACTTTCCCCACTTGGTATCCATGTGTTTGTTCTCTACACCTGTGTCTATTTCTGCCTTGCATTTCCTCTTTCATAGTTGTTAGCATTTGCCTTGTGTATTGAGGTGCTCCTATATTGGGTGCATATATATTTATAATTGTTATCTCCTCTTCTTGGATGGATCCCTTGATCTTTATGTAGTGTCCTTTCTTGTCTCTTGTAACATTTTATATTTTAAAGTCTATTTTATCTGATGTGACTATTGCTACTCCAGCTTTCTTTTGATTTCTATTTGCATGGAATATCTTTTTCCATCCTCTCACTTTCCGTCTGTATGTGTGCCTAGGTCTGAAGTGGGTCTCTTGTAGACAGCATATATATGGGTCTTGTTTTTGTATCCATTCAGCCTGTCTATGTCTTTTGGTTGGTGCATTTAGTCCATTTACATTCAAGGTAATTATTGATATGTACGTTCCTAGTACCATTTTCTTAATTGTTTTGTTGTTGTTGTTGTAGGTCCTTTCTTTTTTTATGTTTCCTGCTTAGAGAAGTTCCTTTAGCATTTGTTGTAGGGCTGGTTTGGTGGTGCTGAATTCTCTTAGCTGTTGCTTGACTGTAAAGCTTTTGGATTCTCTGTCGAATCTGAATGAGATCCTTGCTGGGTAGAGTATCCTTGGTTGTAGGTTCTTCCCCTTCATCATTTAAATATATCCTGCCACTCCCTTCTGGCTTGCAGAGTTTCTGCTGAGAAATCAGCTGTCACCCTTATGGGAGTTCCCTTGTATGTTATTTGTCGTTTTTCCCTTGTTGCTTTTAATAACTTTTCTCTGTGTTTAATTTTTGTCCATTTGACTACTGTATGTCTTGGCGTGTTTCTCCTTGGGTTTATCCTGCCTGGGACTCTCTGCACTTCCTGGACTTGGGTAGCTATTTCTTTTCCCATGTTAGGGAAGTTTTCAACTGTAATCTCTTCCAGTATTTTCTCAGGTCCTTTCTCTCTCTCGTCTCCTTCTGGGACCCCTATAATGTGAATGTTGGCGCGTTTAACATTGTCCCAGAGGTCTCTTAGGCTGTCTTCAGTTCTTTTCATTCTTTTTTCCTTATTCTTTTCCGCATCAGTGATTTTCACCATTCTGTCTTCCAGGTCACTTACTCGCCCTTCTGCCTCAGTTAATCTGCTGTTGCTTCCTTCTAGTGTATTTTTCATTTCAGTTATTGTGTTGCATATCTCTGTTTGTTTGCTCTTTAATTCTTCTAGGTCTTTGGTAAACTTTTCGATCTTTGCATCCAGTCTTTTTTCAAAGTCCTGGATCATCTTCACCATCGTTATTCTGAATTCTTTTTCTGTAAGGGTGCCTATCTCCTCTTCATTTAGTTGTTTTTCTGGGTTTTTATCCTGTCCCTTCATCTGGTACAAAGTCCTCTGCTTTTTCATTTTCTCTATCTTTCTGTGGCTATGGTTTTCAGTTCCACAAGACAAAATGCTGCTGATACTACTTGATACTGCTGTCTGCCCTCTTAGACCTCTGTTTTTGATATTGAATAAGGAACGATTCTTCACCTCAGTGATTGGCAGAGATATTAAATGCCTTGGCATGTATAGATGGATGTAATTGATGGCCTAACCAGACCCCCTTTTACTGGCACTGTGAGCCCATCCTCCTGCTTCTGTGTGCTGTCTGCTGTAACACAGGATATTTCCCCCTATGCCACCCAGCCCTCCTGGCCCTAAACCAGTAAAGTAACCAATAATGAAAAAAAAGAAAAAAAAAGTAGAGGTTTTTGGCCTTGAGATAGGACAAACTCTGATGTGCAATATATTTTATGTAGCTTCATACAGGGTGAGGCTGAGGCTGAAATTTTATATGAAATTACACCTTTGCTTGGTTTCTTAAACTTTCTGTTTTGCTTCTTGTTTTCCTTGCTCTTTTCTTCATAAGTTTCTTGCACTTGAATCGTTTCTTTAGAATCAGTTTCTTAAAAACTCAACCTGAGAAAAATGTTTGCCTAGAAAGTTCTTCTGCCCGAGTTTTATAGCTCATTTGTCTCTTCCTACCCTGTTAGCTGTTATTATTTGCTACTCTCGACGTGCCTTTTCCACTCACCTTGTAAAACACATTCTTGGCTCTTCCATTTTGCTACTTCTAACCTGGTACAGACAGACAAAGCAGACTTGATAGGCTTTTGTGTAAAGTTAGAATGAGTAGCTATGAGTGAGGACTTGAGTTTTCTATAGACACTTCCTCTTCTCAGCTGGGGTTTTCTCTTTCCGTTTTTCTGGGAGGTGACTTCCAAGTAAATGAGTGCTACATGCAGCAGCTAAGGAACTTGAGGTGGTATAATAAAGTACCAAATTATGCGGTACGAAAAGAGAAGAAAGCAAACACTCTAATAAGATGCTAATTGTTGTGCACAGTGATTGAGTGACAGTGATTGGAGAGCAAACACATCAAGCCCTATTCACCCTGATGCTCTCCCCTCCTCCATTCCCCCATCATCATGCCATGAATGTGAATCAACACAGTTTTCAACAGGAGACCACAGAAGAAAATCAGCTTGGCCAGAAATTTTAGGATCTCAGGATTTGTGGGCACCTGGCTCCTTATTGTGTTAAGAAATCTGTCTCTTCTGGGAGTAAGATTAAATATGAGGAGTTTGATCATGTAGCACACACTTGGCAGTGTCTCTTTGGATGTCTTTTCATGCTGTGTTGCTGTCACAAAAAAGATTGTACAACAATCCTTGGCTTTCCACTCTGCCAGCTCTCTGAGGTTTGCTACAAAGCATGTAGTTCAATACAGTAGGAGAAAATATGAAAATGTGTGCCCCCCTAGGTGCTGCCATGCCCGAGTAAATAATATGTACTCAAAAAATGCCCTGCTGGGTATGTCATGGAGAATACTGCATGCGATTTCCTTTTCCACAAAGCTCAGCAAGCTCCAAGGGGCCTGTTTGCAGAGAACAACCATGTTCTACTTTGGAACCCAAATCATTCAGCTTTATTTTTTATTCTTTTAAATTTTCCTGTTTCCATTATGGTAATCCATGGACATAGGATCCACTCTGTGAAATGTGTGGCCTAAAATCATGTTGTCTTTATATCTGAAATTCTTCCTTTTTCCATACAGAGTGTAAATTAGTACTAGAAACAAGACTTTGAGAGGGAATCTTTAAACTAGTTAAGTGAACAGGCTGCTCTAGTGCCCTTAAGCACTTCAAAAGCGTATGTTTATCCACAAATGGCTAGTATGCTAATTACCGCTTGTTATTATTTAGGTCATTAAACCCGCCTCCCTAGAGAACTGTGTTAGACAGCTCCTTGTTTTGTAGCCCACTTTGACCTACTGTATATTCTTAAATGGAATCAAATTTTGTTTCTCAGGAAACACTATTGGCATGACTCTATGTAGTAATTCAGACCGGCTCTCCTCCTAAACGATTTTATCATGCTTCAGTGACACCCACGTGACTGAAAAGACAGTGGCCGCTGATGCTTATACAAGAATGCATATGCCATGCTCAGTGTCATAGGCACATGGCTTTCTCCAGTTTCTATTGTATCTTCACTAGATGCTGTGGATTCATTGATATAAATATATAACAATGAAACGATGTACATGATAACTTGTGTTGAATGCATTGTTACCATATCAAAATGGTGGAATCAAGTATAACTTGATTCCTTGCTGACTCTGTCGCCATTACTGAGGAAAAACGCAAGCAAACAGAGAAAAAGCCCCTTAAGCCACTATTTCTGTTATGATGTGTTTTGAAGAAATCTGATTTACTTAATCACCTTGTAAGTATAAGCTGGTTCTTCATTCCAGAGTTTCTTGGCAAACCAAACACCAGTGTCATTCTTCTCACTGAAGGATCATCTTTTTTAGCAGCAATGGTTTAATGGAATTGGGATCTCGCTCTGTAATAGAATCTAATGATACCATAGTTGTGAACATTTTGCCATCTCAAAACATTTTGTATTAATTTAATTTATTGTATATGTGTATAATCCACATCAGGAAATAAATTTGCTCCAACCCAGTACTGGTATGCTTCAGTTCACCAGCTTGCAAAAATTATGCAATACATGTTGTTTCCCTTGTTTCTTTGGTTCTCAGGAACCTCAGAGCTAATCCTTTGCTTAATTGCTGAAATTGTCTTTATTTAACATAGAAGGAAGCATTTCTATAAATCATTTGGTCTTGTTTTAATGGTCCAGTTAAATATGCCTTTTGTAATTAAAGCAAATGCTTTGGGGCCTAATCAGAGAATAAATAATAAACATATTCATCTAATTGTGGCCTGTTAGATAAAGAGGGAAAAAATTATTACAGTTCTTCACAGAAGAGAAAACTGCTTAAACAATAGATTTCCTTTATTATCCATATCTAATTTACTTATGAAACGTCAGATATTTCATTATTTAAAAAGTGTAAAATCACAAAAAAATCTGTTCGCCATTCATACAAAAATACCAACCATTTTCTCATGTGATTAAAGCATTTTAAACATGCATTTAACAAGTCACCAAGAATTGTTACACAATACAAAGCATTTAAAACATGTTACCTAAATATTTAATACTAATGAACTCATTGATGGGTTTGTTTTTGTAGTTTACCAAAATATTATTCATTATTAGGTACAGATTATACTTCGACACTGCAAGAGAGACTGAATATTTTGCCCATTGAAGTCTAGGATAGCCAGGAATTTAATTATGTACTCCGAGAGTCCACAGGTAGGGCAGCCAAAGACTCCACCATCTGGAAGAGGATGAGAACAGGGATGGCTTGTATCTACATCATGCACCTGGCCACCAGGCTAAACACCACCAGTGAACTGGCAGCAGACTTGAGCTGTCCTCCCCACTGCCCAGCTGCCCTGCGGTGCTCCTGGCAGGCTCCTGGGCACTTTTTATTTTCCAGTGAGTCTAGAAATCATCTTTTAAAATGAGCCATGTTACTACTTTTCTTGTTTGTTTGATAAAACTTTTCTTTTAGCTCTGTCTTTACCCAAGATAAATCCATCTCCCTCTCAGATGTGTAGGTCCATCTGAGTTCTCTTTTTCCAAGTGTGAATACTTGGAGCCAGGATATTTCAGTTTTCAGAGGAAAAAGTATGAATGCATGTAGGCTATATATAAGAATTTTTCTTTGCAGTATTTTCTTCATGGTATTCACCATCTTTTGGACCTATCTGTTCATTCTTAACTAAGGAGATGTTAAAAAAGAATCCAAAATAGTTTTGCAATTTTCAAGCCCCAACAAACTAGCTTTTGGAAACTATGCTTCTACGACTATGCAATATCTCATTGTTTTGGCAAAAGTTCTGCCACTGTGTGATTTTGAATTTGGGCTTCTTGATAAATAGCTGCATCTCATATCAGTAATGTGTAACCAGAAGAGCCCTGTACTCCTAAAACTCTGTTCCTAGTGTTGCTTTTGATGCATAGCTTTGTTTAAGGTGAAAGCCATTTGTGTGTGGCCTTGATTAATTCTTGGTCTGATTTTTGCAGAGACTCCCACATGTCCAGTTGGGAGTTTGGCTTTTATGATGACATTAGGGTCCCTAAGATGTAAGGTTTGAGTGACTGTTCAGCTCTGCTAATGGCTCCTTTCCTGACTCTTGCATTTTCTGATTGCTTTCCCAATTAATAAAATCCATTCCAGGAGTTACATCTGAATTTGAGACTCTTAAACTGCTGTATCACCAGATTTATATTCTTATTTTTTAGCCTTTTTCACCACTAAGCTGTACTTACCAAAGCCAGTGGATGCTCTGCCCTCTGCTTACAAGTGAATTTGTCCCCTGGCATGGTCTTCCACACTTCCAGGGGGTGCTGTTCACAGGACCGGGGAATCTTGCCTATCTTATGTCAGCCTTGGGTAATTCAGTAAATTCAGCCCTTGTGTATGTATCAGACATCTTTTTCTCATACTTTCACACATCAAAGGGTTGCCATCAGTTGCTGATTATAAAGGATCTGCAAATACCTTTGCATCTTGCTGGAGTAGATGGTCATTTTTGTCACTTTAAGGAATATAAATGGGACATGTGTGACTATGGGCACAAGTGACCCACACTAGAGCCTGGCTGGTTTACCAGGTGCTGGAATAGGACAGACCTACTCAGTTCCGTACTTCTTGATCTTACCTGTTCTGGAAAACAGAGTTTGTTTCATTTGGAAGCAGTAGTTAATGCTGAGACAATACTATGAGACAGTAGCTATGTATATAAAAGGTAATGAATGCATTCTGTGTGTTCATCAAGGAAAATGATAGTTTTATACCAAAGGCATTGGTGCCATGTATTCCTAAGAATAAACAAATTTTTAGAGTGGTTTTATAACCCTGACCTTATAATTAGTTCAGAAATATAGTTGAATATCTTTATTTATGATCTAGCACTAAAGCCTACAATGAAAATTTAAAATAATCTATATAACTACTGATGAAGGGCATTGTTGGCTAGTTCATGCTTCTAATATAGAATATGTTCTAACAGGAATTGATTTTGCTTGTGTGTCACTGAGGGAAAATTTTTTTTTATTTCTTTAGAAGCATATAAGTAAAACATTCGCTTATGATTTGGCAAAATGTGAAGCTTTATTGCATCTCATATGTAAAAAATGGAACAACTTTCATAATCGGATCAAATATGTTTAGTCAGTTTTACTGAATAGACTTTGTCACTTGCTTGTGCTCACTGGGCCCCTATGACCAAGACAGTGACGTGGTTATCTTCTTTCACTGTGCAGAAACTCCAGCCCAGTGTTGTAATATAAACCTCTTTACCACAGACCAGGTTTGGAAAAAGAAATAGCCAAGTTCAGTGCTCGGTAAGATAGCATTGTAACATCCTTCCCTTGCAAATGTATGCAATCTTTAGGACCTCACCAGAAGTCATGGTAACACAGTTAAATGTGTCATTAACCCTTCTGTTCCTTTGAGTTATGGATACAATGCAGAATTTTAGTTTTAGCTTTAAGTAATCACAATATGCAGTGCAAACGCATACCTTATGATATGTAAACAAAAGATGTATAAAATCCTTTTCTGTTTCTTAAAGCATTCTGCTGCCCCTTTATGTAAAAGTATTCCATTTAAGCTAATATCTTTATGTATAATAGTCCAAATATCTGCAAATATCATGGGTCACCATTAGCTATTAGCTGGTTACAGGAACTTGTACAAAGACATAAACACATGCACGTGTAAATATGACAGTACAGCTCTATCTAAAGTTCCCCTACAGTGTACCTAGTTTCTGCTTCAACCTCTGGGTCCTTGAAATAGAGTTTATAGATGAGATTATTGTAGTAAACTAGATATCATCTCTTTTCATACTACATAAAGTATTTCTTGTTTCTTTGAAGATAAATCTTGCCTGTTTTATTTATCATAACCAACAAGTAATTACTGAATGCCCACTGTTAGCATTTAGTGTGACAAGCGCTGTGGACACTATCGAGTGTAAGATTATAGCACAAATAATACAGACTGAAACTGATTCTTTATACCCTGAGACATTAACTACATTTTAAATATTAATAAAATGGCCAGGTTGGAAAAAGGTTTCTTTGTGTCCAGACAGAAACATTTGCAATGATGGGAAGAGGAAAACATCATTTTAGTAAAGCAGTTTACTAAGTAAAGCTATCCAGAAAGCTATCCAGATAAATAGCCACAATGTGGAAGTGGGAGGAATGAAAGATGGGCATTAGATTGAAATGGCTGAGTTCAATCGCAAAATTGGTGCATCTCCTTAATATTGGGTGGCATTCACTTAACTCCCCGTAGCTATTCTCCACTTTTCCATAACATTCGGAGGCAATTTTCCTCACCTGTTCTAACTGGATAAATATGAAACCTAAGGCCAAATGAGTATTGGCAGATAACAGTGGGGTGATTGATTGCCTAGAACCAATAGCGACTGAATGCTTACGAATATGCATTCTAATCACGATGGGGCTAAGCACGTTTTCAGGCAATGGCTCTGTGACTTTACCCTTGGAATTTCTTAATAGGACTTCTTCACATGAAACTATACAGTTTCAAGAAAATTACTTGTTCAAATGTCATTTCAGATTCGTAAACCACATCTCAAGTGCCATTTCACACATGAAAAATCAGTAATAGAATCATTTGGTAGATTATTAGTTCATACACATTTTAACTTGGAATCTTTTTCTTGGATAGTTTTTGAAAATAGGATATAAAACTAT
Source organism: Hippopotamus amphibius kiboko (assembly GCF_030028045.1). Classification (NCBI taxonomy): domain Eukaryota; kingdom Metazoa; phylum Chordata; class Mammalia; order Artiodactyla; family Hippopotamidae; genus Hippopotamus; species Hippopotamus amphibius. The sequence goes on from NC_080187.1 coordinate 76,141,512, forward strand.
CTTTCTGGAATAGTTGAGATGGAGCCCTGATGGACTAGATAATCTCCATCCCTTTCAAGCCATGCTTTTCATACTGTGATTTCTCTTCCTAAGCCACTTAGGAAACTCATTAACTTAAGCTTTGGTTGGTGTAATTACACAGTTGTGAAATAGTGTACTTCATAGCACTGTTCTTCTGTACTTTGTAAACAAGTTCTCTCTTTATCAAATAACTGAGAATATATAACCATTACTTTAAAATAGCATTTACAGAACAAGGCAAGCTTAAGCACAAATGAAAAGTATAAGTAGTCATTCCGTTAGTATGGATTTGCTGTAAAATGTATTTAAAAGCATTTTGACCTAGTAGACGATGAAAGAAAGAAAGAAGCTCTGAACCAAATGTGAAGATTTGAAGATAATGAATTGTGATCGATGATAATTTTGGCAAAATAAAATCTAAGCTACATACGTAGGTTAAATATGAGTTGATTAATTATAAATAGTTCATTATTTAACAAGGGAACAGAAAAAAAAAGTGCTCTTATCTAGAGCATGCCTTAAATATATTTTCAATATGTTTCCTTTAAATAATTGGTAGCTTAGACTATGAAATTGATTTTACTTTTTTTATACACACCCACAGGCACAATTTCACTTCTACCTATAGATATTATCAATATAATACTGTAACACTGGTATTTTTGTGCTTTCCAAGGTAATATATCTACCATGTTGATTTCACTGCCAGTTTTTTAACACTGAAATTTTAGAGTTCATTGTTAACATCAGCCATACTAATCGACATTTAAACAGGTTATCTGTGGTGATTCCTATCCTCTGATGACTTAAGTTTCTTTCTAGAAGAAATTTCTACCAGCTAGTTAACTTTTTTATTTTACTTTAAAAAACGTAGTGTTCATTAGGGTTAAATATGTAAGTTTTAGGAATTTGAATTGTGGCTCTTTGACGTGAACATGGTACAACATTGGCTTTGGAGTCACAGAGAATTGGGTTTAAATCCTGACTATGATTTCCTGGTCACATGATCTTGAGCAAGTTAATTTTAGTTTTTGATTAAAAGATATACTTTCCTTTTAAGGCATACCTTATAAGAGAAGTTTTCAAGATTCAGAGACTCTTATGGAACCCCATAGCAGTAGTCAGACCTCTTACCAGAAAATGAAAAGACTCTAGAAATTTAGAAGTTCAGGGAGCTGTGGTGGTGTATCTATTTTATTTTTCTATGCCTCCAGACCAATTTGGTCTATTTTATAAAACATTTGGAGGACAAAAGAGAACTACCCAAAGGGACTGAGAGGGCAGTTAAAAATATCATCATGACCTGGAAAGAATAAAATTCCTACTACTCATAACCAGGGCATCCTCATGTACCAAAATAGGGATAATTATACCTTCTGTATAAGGCTGCTGTGCGTGGGGATTAGCAGTGATATTTATGAAGCATTTCTGAGCTCAGTACATAGTAAGTGCTTAACGAATAATAGTTTTATTGTCATTCTTATTCTTGACTAGGGAACAGAAGACCATCTAATTACTGCATAATCTAGCTTTAGAATTAACTGAATTGTTGATCTACTGAGGAGACATGCTGTCTAATAGAACTAATGGAGCTTGTGCCTGAAGCAGAGAATATAATTATTTGCTGTTAATAAGTATGGATACCCATACCTCCAAGCAAGTCAGACTCTACAAAAGATAGAAAAGATGTTAATATAAGTGGAAGATCCCATTCTCACCTTAATGGAGCACAGTTCTGTTGGATCACATGGTATGTTTTGAGTGAATGAATGGCACAGGGCCAACAGACAGGATAAAATGTTTGTTTCTGTAAGGTAGGGCATGTGGAGGAAGGATGTACAGATAAGAGATGGCTCTTTTTTCTTACAAGACTTATAGAACTTATTTGACTCCTTAAACACAACTCCTAAAAGAATGTTCATGTCTTACTTTGAGAAATATTAAAATCAATTTTAAAATTATAAGAAATCCCCAAAAGTGTTTCACAGGAGTTGTATTTCAAAATTTACAAGGAAGCTCAATTTTAATTCAGTTTTAAAAAATGGACTTTATAAAATGTCCATGGTTGCAGTTTAACAAGGTCAGATATTCTGAACTACGAACCCTCTCCCACCACAAAACACCTAAATGCTGGGTAAATCAGAGCCAACAAACTTTGAAAAACATTTCTGAGTTCACAAGGATGTAAAGGAAGCCCTCCTGGAACCACACCACAACAAAAATTCTCATAAAACACAAGCAAAAAATAAATAATACAATAAAAGTAGAAAATCTACTCAGAGGCCAAGGCTGCCTTGGAAATGTGTCTAACTCAGAAACTTCCAGCTTCACTGGTTATCAGCCCCACTATGGAATAGAATTTGAACTTAATAAGTGTATGATCTGAAGCTGAGACCCCTCCCCTCCCCTCACATACATATTAAGTCAGGTACTCAAAATAGGCAATCTTCAACTGATAAGAGGAATGCTTGCCAAATGAATCAACCAAAAAAGCAGTCTATCTCTATTGGAACTTGGTGGAAAAAAATTAATATTTTTAAAATGAATAGTTTTCCTTAATAATTAGTATCCATAGCTCTTCTCTCATGGAGTCCTGGGATTTGAATTATACCATGCTCTCAATCTGTGGAACCTAGTTCAAGAAACAACATTAAAATATTCCCTGGTTGGTCACGCCATCCCCCCCCCCCCCACCGCTAGGGTTGCCAGATTTAGCAAATAGAATACAGCATACACAGTCAAATTAGAACTATTTCTAGTTTGCCTATGAATATATAGATTGAGATTTAAAATGTTGTATGGGACTTATTTCTATTAAAAACTATTTGTTGTTTAGCTGTGTATCTAAATTGCATACCTTTTTGTACTATTTCACTGAGTTCTCGCTCTTCTTAACAGTTACATGTTTTGCACAATTTGCTTAAAAAATTTTCTTGCAGTTACAGTCAACCTTCTATTTACATTGTAACGTAACTCTCTAGTGGTCACATACAACTTATTTATTTTGTCCATTGAACTTTCATTTATGAGAAAACATTAGTATTATGAGCCACTAGACTGAACGTTGATCTGCATAAAGTTAACAACTCTGAGAATTGTTCTTCAAATTTGATATCTTGAAGCATGAAATACCATCTTTATGACATAACTTACTTTTCTGGTGTTCCTCAGTATGTAGTTAGTGATCAATGGGTTTTAAAAATGGGCTCTAGTAACAAAAAAAAGAGCATTGTCGTAAGTTTTCGTTTCTTTTCTCTTCATTTCATGAGTCCACATGTTCTCATGCTGGTGATTATTTAATAACATGCATGTAAAAAATTAAATTCTTCAGAGGATGAAATCTACTCCAAATAAAAATCACGACAAGGACCATGATAATTATTCATTACAAGCTGAATTTTACCTGTTCATAAGTAGTGGTGTGCATTTTAATAACATCCCTGACACTTAAAGGAATAAATGTTTGTTAATTCTTTCTTTAATACATTCAATAAGTTCTTTTAAGCAACAGAATACATCAATAACGGTGATTTTCCTTCAATTTACTAAAGAGATATTGAGAACTATGAACAAGAAGTAAGTAGGCTTCACTCAATGGATTATTAAAAATGTTAACAAGAATTTGGGAAGCTCTCTTCTTCAGAATTAAAGTACGATTTTAGTGCTTCAAATAAATTGAGACGTCCCCAATGCATTTGTTAAAGAGACCCAACAGGTTTCGAACGTGGGAATTGAAAAATACTGAATATAAACAAAATCACAAAAACCCTTTAATTGCTCAGTTTGAACAATTGAACAGAGTGTAAATGATGAAGAGAAAATTTTCATCACAATTAGTTCAGTGTTAATAGGAAGAACACTGATACTGTTTCAGCAGAATAACTCAGCACATGATAAGGACAACCAACGTCTTCCATCATATGGTTCATATTTTGTTTCACTTTTGAATAAACATTTTCTGCACGCTTAAACACCCTGTAAACTTCTATTTGGATTATATCCACCAAAAGGAGTACATTTTTTTCTTTTTAACTTCTACTTCAATAAAAGAGTCTCTGCAAAAATTTGCTATTGTTTCTGAAGTCTTATCTGGAAGGGTTTTCCTTGGAATAGCCTTATAAGCAAAGCTTTTTCAGCAGAAAAATACTGCACAAGCGAAGAGAAATTTGTTTCTACATTGTGATAACTTGTATCCGTGGCTATAACATAAAAATGTGAGCCATTTAGATCTTTGATAATTTCTGTAAAAGTGAATGGAACTATTGGAATTTTTATTTTTGTAGATTTCCTTTTGACACTTGAAAATTTGCTTGCTATTTTGGAATCAGATAATGCTTCTGGTAGCAGGATATGCCGTCATTTGAGCTGTAAAACTGATGATATACGTAGTGTGTGGCCATTACAATTTGTGCTGCTATTACTTTATCTTCCTAATTTTATTAATTGCTTTTCTTCAACACTAGTTGAGGAAATCATCTCTTATGCTTAGCTGTGTTATATGCTGGCTCATATCTCACTTTCCATATAGTTTTTTAATATTGACTAAACATTTGTATCCTGTACAAATTGAAAGTCTCTTTTTCTTCATGTAAGTAATTGTTCAGTGGTTAAAACATTCATCACAAAATTTATGCTTGCGTTTTGACAAGGTTCCTGTTGCGTTTATATATATACAGATAAAAATTATGATATCAACCACTACGAGAATTGAAGGATTGAATATGATAATCTCATGTCAGAGTATCATTTTGCCTGTAACTCACAAGTCCAATTCAAAGCTAACCATAAACACAGGTGAATCGTTGAAAGAGCTGTGAAATAATAATAATTGAACTTGATAGCTGATGCAAACATCTCATTGACTGCAAAGGAGAGCTGCATTTGTAAGGCACAGTCTCCTGCAATGATACCAGACTGATTTTATATAAATATTTTGGAAACCTGGTGCTCAGGGGTTGGGAGTCTTTCAGAAGCTGGAATGTTTAGGGATTGGTGAAATTTAGCTGTGTTGCTGTGGTCACTGGAGTGCAGTCCTGTTGATGGCTGACTTTCAGAAGCATGGCCACCAGGAGGCTGTCCTGATTGGCTGAGTTTCACAGCATGTGAGAGCTGACCGGGAGTTATCTCTGACTAGAGACTTTGGGCAAACAATGGTCTTTTTATTCTTCGGTATGAAAAATATGTACTTTTAGTTTGCAAGCTTGTCTTTTGGTCTTCTCTCAAACTATAGGAATTGTCCAGATCTTCACTTGTGGAGATAGAATTCTCAGGTAGTGTTGTCACTTGTCACTTAAGCACCTAAAGATATTTTGAAATATCTTTTATATTTTAAAATTATTTAATGTAAAAGCTGAATATAGGACATTCAGGGTATCCTGACAAACTTCCTGAAGAGCACAGGATGTTTTGCATTAAATGCAAAACATGTCCTGTGTGTGTGTGTCTGTGTGTGTATATACATACATGTGTATATATATATACACATACATACATACATACATACACACACATATATATACATAGAGGAAGAGAGAGGATAGGATATGTGGCAACCCTAGTAGTAGGGACAACATGAAGATAATGTTCTGTGTATTTACAATTGTGTAACTGAAAGATTGTAAAATTTGCATAAAATAGTGAAAAGTAGCACAGTGACAAGGACACACATAATTAAGTTTTTGAAAAGAAAAACATTAAATAAACATGGATTATGAAAACTAACTTTCAGAAATAACATTAAATAAGTGAATACTTGTAAAGTGTTACCACCAGAGGGAAATTGCCCCTGAAGTTATAGGAAAGCTCTGTGTCTTAGTTGGCAGAATAGATGTACATATTTTTAATTTTGTGTTTGTGTTTACATTATAATTAGCATCTATTCACAAGAATTCCTGTAACATGCAATGCAACGGTATGAGAATTGACATAACTAATAATTGACATACATTAAAATGATCATAGGTAAACTTTCCTTTGAGGTTCATCTGTATGTTTTTTTCAATATGTATATGATTTCATTTACTGTGTTACTTGCATGAATCTTAAGTTGAGGCTTTTGATTTTCCTTTTTATATTGTGAGTCATTTGGTCTCTAAAAAATTTTAAAGAAAAAAGGTAAAAACAGTACAATCAGGTGTTGTGTATCCATAGGTATTCAAGTTTCTCCTGTAAAATCTTTACCTTTAGGACATGGGTTTGACTCCTATGTGAAAGTAAGTGGTGATAGTCAGTCCTTGGTGAACACACACATACACACACACACACACACACACACAGAATATGTCCTCACTCAAGGAAACTTCAGAAATATATCTGTTGGGTAGAAGGTTCCAAGTGGGAAAACAACTAACATTCATTCCAAGAACTTATCAGCAAATGCCAGCTGCCCAATTCCCTCCTCTTCTTACTGCCTTGCTAGTTACATGGCACTGCCTTCAATACCACCTTCTTCCAATTTTTAAGAACAGAGCAACTATATTGCCGCCATTTCTCTCTCCCAATCCAGCAACTGAATTGATTTATTCATATATTTAGAGTGTCTAAGGGGCAGCAGAAATTTATTTTGTTTAAGGGGAAAAGAATGTTTACTTTATAAAATGTTAAAATGTCACTCCAGGAGCATCCTTACACGCCGCTGCTGAGTGAAAAATACCAGTATTAGGAGTGTCAAAGTGAGTCATGGCTCAGTTTGCTTCTTGAAACCCCAGATTGTTTTCCTTTCTTACTGTTCAGAGCTTGCTGAATGTTGATCATCAAAATATAATAAAGATATCTTTTCCTGTATCTTCCTGTAAAGGACTGTTTGAATGTCAAAGTGCTGGGCATTCTTGACCTTAAACATGCTGGGTACCTCCATGGATTTAGCGGACAGCATAACCACACAGCATTCTCTTTCTTCAGCTAATGTGTCCCTTTTTTCCCATAATGGCAGAGATTTTTATACCAAAAACAGCAAGTGGTCAAAAGCTAGAATAGACTTACCAGCATGGTCCTTCTATAGAGATCTGAAATGTGTAGGGTATCTATTCCGTGTGTGTGTGGCAGGGGGGAGGTTGTGGTGGCCAGTGGCAGTGGTATAAAAGGATTGCATACATTTAAAAAAATGGAGACATTACTGAAGTAACTTTTAAGGCTTTGCTGACATTGTAGTAAGGGCTTATTTCATGGCTTTTTTGTTTATTTGTTACTTGGAGGATAATTATAAAGACAGTGGCTGTTCCTCAAAGATGGTAGCACTAAAGAAACGGTCAGAAATGTTGGATTTAACCCTTCCCTGTCCTAACATATTTTGAAGAATTAAATTCTCTGCTAGTACACAATGTTCCACCCACCCTGAAACCCCTCCCCCTAATTACTAGGTTCATGAAAGCAAAGAAACAAGGTGTGATGAATGATTCTGTTCCTTGTGGTTCAAAGACATATACCCACGTTCTGTATTGCTTCTTTTGTGGTGGCAGTTAGACCATGGATTTTCACATGTTTATCTATCTTATGAAAGCCAAAACAGCTCTACAAACCTCGTATGAACTGGAGTAGTGTTGACTGCCTTCTCAGCTTCAAAGAAGTAACTTTTGGGTGATGCATGATCATATTTATGATGTGCTCTGGCGCTTCCCTCTCTGACTTAGAAGAATGAGTGATGTCTAGATAGGAATATGCTTGGTATTTCTTGACTCTATCTCCTTTCATACCATTCTCCTTTTCTCCCCTACACCAATTCACCATTATTTTTGGAAAAAAGAATATTGGAGAATCCAATATAGTTCAGCAAAATCTTCACATTAAATGGGCCTAGAGGACAGTGAACAGTGAAGAACTAGACCTACTCATGTTCTTGAAATATATGGCCTTTCAATTTGGTAGCCTTTGTGTTTTTTGTTATTGCTTGATTCATTAAAATATATTAACCCAGTGACTTGGGGAGATTATATAACAGCTTGTGCAAAATAACACAATTGTTAAAAATCTCCAGATTCTTTTCCAAACTTTGTTTCCAATCATACCTCGCAAGTATGACTCGTAGATGTTATTTACTACTTAGTCTCACAAATTTCCTTTCATAGATTCACAGCTCAGTATAGTAGACAACCAACACCGAAGTGCGGTTTTGTCAGTGATTAATGGTCAATATGATTTCATTAACACTAACGGAAAATGAGTGTGGTTTTACATCATTACTCTTCACTCAAAAACACATCTTCTTAAACCACTCCAGTGAAATACTTATTTTTCTCAGGGGCTGAGGGAGTAGGGCCAATGATGAAAGCATCAAGTAGAGGCCGGGAATCAGGAATCAGAAGCCTCACAAATAGATGATGCTAATTCTCAGGGTTCTCACCTTGTCTAGGCCCTTAACTTAATGTGGTACATCCATAAAGGATGGATAATCAAATTGAAGTCCCAATACTGTGGGAGCTGTTGAGAAGAGTTTATAGTATTTAAACACTGACTTAACCAATAAATGCACCTTAATAAAGTAAATCCCGCTATCTTTGTTCCACCTTATCTTAAATCTGTTCTTTTTACTATACAGTTATGTGATGTCATTTTCAGGTGGTATTATTTAGAAGCAATAACATAGCTGGGAAACAAACAATTTCTTAATCTCCAAGCCACGCTGGAGATCTCAGCCTAACCTATTGTACTCACTTTTTAAAAATATGCTATGTCAGCATTTAAACAAAGTATGGATTTGTACATATTTTTCCTAAAATAGCTTGTTGACCTTCAGGGAGAACCAGCAAGTCACAGTTAAGGTTATACTGAGGAATGTTAATTAGCATTCACCAAGAAGCCTGAGGAAGACAAAGATTGATCTTTGTACTTAGAGTGGAGTAGTTGGTTTTAAGGGAATTTATAACTATAATGTCCGATAACAAAAGGACATTCTTCTAATTTAAGTTAAAATGGTTTCTTTTTCAGTTAGGAACATTGCATTCATTTAAAAGCAAGGAAATTGTTTTTCCTAGTTACCAAAACTGTTTATAAATTGGTCTTTGGGAGGAAAGTCTTATTTGTGATCCGTAATTATACAGTACAAAATAAACAGAAATGGAAAGTATAAGATTCTGCAATAACATTAAGTGATGTTTAATCTCTAAATATAAAGCCAGTGTACAATACTCATACTCTGAAATTAAAGAATCACTTACAGGCAAAGGTTAATTAGATAAATTCAATCCAATTCCTAAGCCAGACTATGGAATGTATGAGAGCTGCTGAGATACTTGAGCAAATAGATTCTGAATTTGCTAGCACCCTTACCCCATCCTCTACTCTGCATACCAACCTAGAGCCATTTGAGAATTAGTCCATAAGTTTTGGACACACTTCTTTTAGGATTGGTTCAAAACCTGTAGCCTGGAAGCAAAGTGCTCCTCAATCATGTGTAGATTAACTTTATAAGCCTTATCTTGCATTGTTACTTTCCATCAAGAGTCAGAGTTCTTACCATCTCCTGAATATAGAGCAGACCCTAAGGTACGTTCCTGCCCCTTTGTCTGCTGTTTCCAATGCCAGGAATTCCTTTCCCTCTTCACCAGAAGAAAACCTTTGTTTCTTCCACAGGCTGTTGTTACCTTCTCTGTAAAGCCTTAATCATGTTCTTCATTCAAAATTAGCTGCCATTTTCTTTGTGTTTCCCATAGTAGCTGGGTGAAAAATCAGTTCACAAGTTTGTCAGTCCAGTTAGACAATGAATTCCTCAAAAGGAAAAACTGATAATCATTGTCTGCATATTGCCTGTGTTACTTGGCATGTACTGGTTCAGTTTTACTTTGAGGACTAAATGAATATTGCACCTAGTTTATCTTGTTTTTTAAATGATGTTCTTTATCTACATGCAAGATTTAATGATGAAAATATTTTTTATAATAGTCCAAAAATATTGGAAAAGTCTTGGGACTCAACTGCCTTACTTTGCTATAGTGGGTGGTCTTGAAGTATTATTTTAAAAGGCTTCGTGCTTCATTTTTATTGTATTTTTCTCTAGCTTATTGAGATATAATTGACATATAATATTGTGTAAGTTTACAGTATGATCAGTCAATACATGTATATATTGTGAAAAGATTGCCAAAATAAGGTAAGTTAACACATCCATCACTTCTCATAGTTGCCGTTTTGCGTGTGTATGGTGGGGATGAGAAGGCCAGCATGTTAAACAAATTGCCTTATGTTCCTCAGGTACATAGAGGTCGAGCTGGGATTTGAATTCAGGTGTTATGACTCCTAGTCCAGAGTTATTTCAGACCTTTCTTAGGGAATGTTTGGGGAATTCATGTTACCATCTCCTGAAAACTCAATATCTGCCTGTGTAGGGTTGCAGTGAATAGGTCTGAAATAGTCAACTGAGTAGGAAAAAAATAATGGATAAAAGGTTGAGTTCTCTTCATGGTGATTTCCCATGAATGTGTACTTTCATCCAGTATTCACTGCACCATTAGCTTTGATAAAATGTACACATTCATTAGTTCAATAACTAGGAATCAAAAACCACAAGCAGCAGCCACTGTTGAACACAAAGCATGCTATAGTCAGCGTTAGATTTGAGCCTGCCAAGAGCAGTGACTCTCTTAGGAGATGTACTGACACATTGTAACTTTCAATGTATAGAAACAAAAGGCTGAGATGTAAAGTGGTTTCTAGCCATTTGGGTAGGTCACAAGTTCCGTTTAGAATTGGATGAAAACTCCATACCTTTTCTCAGACCTAAAGCTGTTACTGGAATTCACCTTATTGTTCAAGTTAAATTTATCACATAATTAACTGTGGGTAGGTCTATCCTATAAAATGAACCCACAGTGAGCCTCAGTCTTGCTCTTTCTCTTCTATTCTTCTCTCTCTCTCCCTCTCTCTCACACACGTACACCACACTCACTCACAAACACATATTCATTTTTCATTTTGTGACCATAGTTTAGGCTTAAAAGTCTGTACATTCTATCTGCCTGTGATTTTTATATAAGGATCAGATTTTCATTATCTGTTAGTCAATCAAAGGGGCTTTTCTTCTGTGAAGATAATCATTTTAATTTTTATGTCAATAGTGATTTTGAGAAATTAGCAATTTGGTGGAAATAGCTGACTACTTCTCTTCTAAATTGAATCTTCATTTTAAAAAATTCTTCTGTAATGTGCATTTCTTCTATAATGTTCTATTCACGAAAAATTGTTGGCTGTTGATGTGATACTTTAACATCGAAAAGTGGACACTTATAAAGGCTTACAATTTATTCTTTACTTTCATATTTTGTTTGTCAAGTAAGTGGCTCATCTATGTTCTTACTCTCAAAGTATAGATAGGGGTTGCTTATTATTCTTAAGAAAAGCAAATAGTAAAATATCAAAAAATATACCTCTACCACAATTATTTCTGGCTGTAAAACTAGCTTATACATGTGTTAATTTCTAACAGACAACAAAATAATGTGACAAAAATTTCAAATGCATAAGGCCTATGACCTTTCACATTATGGCGTTTAGGGAAATAGATGTGTTTCTGCAGTATATTTGGGGATGAATGTTGGCAAATTCTTGTGAAATCCAAATCTTGCTTAATTAGAACCAATTGTAGTGTTTGGAGCATGTTTGAATCAAATTTCGAGGTGACACAGCTGTACTATAAAGTTCCCTTAAAGGACTTCTCTAATCTTGGTGTGAAGGTTCTCTTTGTGAAGTGTAACTGAAAGGTTCCAAGATGGAGTAGAATTGGTGTATACATGTAAAGAATTTCATTTACATGTAAAGAATTTCATTTGGCAGATAATAAACAGTACATCTGAAGGAAATTCCATTTATAGGTCAATAATTTGGCTTTTTCCTGAGTCGCCTTGATTTCATTACACTTAATTAAGATTGCTCAGCTTTTACAGTGTCATTATTCTTTCACTTGAAACATAGTCTATTCAGTTAGTTCTTAGGAACAGGAAAATAAATTCCTGCAACTATTTTATCAGCAAATATTGAAAAAATTGATATGGAGTACACTTGTAGGATATGAAAGCTGTGTAATATGCAGAATGAGACAATAACTTTGTCTTGAATCATGGCCAAGGAGGTTTAGTTACCTAGGCAGTAAAATAGCATCTTTATCAAGTAATCTTACTTTCAAGGACATCTCAAATCATAAACTCCAAAGGGCAGTGTTATATTGAGTGCCTGGTGTTTCTTGAATAAAGGTAATGTATTTTTCTTGTAGAGGTTATTAGAATTCAGTCATTGCACAAAGTATTAGGGTATAAGTTATGCAGAGCAGTTCTCAGGAACCTGTTGGACTGAAGTTACTATATCAGAGAGCACTGCACAGAGAAGGATGAATCACAGAACGTTTTGCTCTTCAAGAACCCTGGTAGAAAGATATCTCCATTCTCTCTTAAAGCCTTCAATTTTGAATTTGGCTGAAGGTCAGCTGATATATAATCATAACCAATTGAGGTTATCACATCTGCTGCTTTGTGCCTTTGGACACTAGACTTAAAAGAAATAATGGCAGGTTGTATGACCCTGCCTTTGATGACTTTTGACTATATTACAAAGCTATATACTACACATATATTGCAAAGCTATAGCAAATAAGCACTATGGTATTAACATAAAAATAGACTCATAGTTAATGAACAGAATATAGAGTCCAGAAATAAAGCCATGCATATATGGTAAATTAATTTGCAGGAAAGGAGCCAAGAATATACAACAGGGAAATGAAAGGATTATCTCTTCAATAAGTGGTGTTGGGAAAATTAGACAACCATGTGTAAAGAATGAAATTACACTATTATCTTATATCATACACAAAATAGATTAAAGACTAGAATGTTAGACCTGAAACCATAAAACTCCTAAAAGAAAACATAAGTAGTAAGCTCCTTGACAGTGGTTTTGGTGATGATTTTTTGAATCTGACTCCAAAAGCAAAGGCAACAAAAGTAAAAATAGATAAGTGGGACTACATCAAACTAAACAGCTTCTGCACAGTGAAGGAAAGCATCAACAAAATGAAAAGGCAGCCTATGGAGTGGGAGAAAATATTTGCCAATAATATAATAAGGGGTTAATAACCAAAACATATAATTTATACAACTCAATAGCAAAAAACCCCAAACAATCTGATTAATGGGCAGAAGATCTGAATAGACAGACACTTTTCTAAAGAAGACATATGCATGGCCAAAAGATACATGAAAAGATGCTGAACATAACTTATCACCAGAGAAATGCAAATCAAAGCCGCAGAGATATCATCTCACACCTGTCAGAATAGCTATTATCAAAAAGATAAGAGATAAGTTTTGGTGAGAAAAGTGAATAGTTGTGTCATGTTGGTGGGGATGTAAATTGGTACAGCCACTATGGAAAACAGTATGGAGATTCCTCAGAAAATTAAAAATAGAACTGTCATACGATCCAGCAATTCTACTTTTGACTATTTATCCCCCCAAAATGAAAACACTAACTCCTAAAGATATATGCACCCCTGTGTACATTGCAACATTATTTACAGTAGCCAAGACAGGGAAACACCCTATCCACCAATGGATGATTGGATAATGAAAATGCAACACACACACACACACACACACTGGACTACTATTTAGCCATAAAAAAGAAGGAAAGCTTGCCATTTGCAACAACTTGGATGGACCTTGAAGGTATTATGTTTTGTGAAATAAGTCAGATGGAGAAGGACAAATATCATCTGATCTCACTTAAATGTGGAATCTAAAACAAACAAACAAAAACCAAGCTCATAGACAGAGAGAACAGATTAGTAGTTGCTAGAGGCAGAGGTTGAGAGGTGAGAAAAATGGGCTAAGGGAGATAAAAGGTACACACTTTGATTTATAAAGTGATTAATTTACAGCATGACGACTATGGTTAATAATACTGCATTGCATATTTGAAAATTGCTGAGAAAGAGTATAGCCATCCCTTGGTGTCCGCAAGGGATTGGTTCCAGGGCCTCCTTCAGAAGCCAAAATCCACAAATGCTCAGGTTATTTATGCATGTAAAATGGCCTAGTAGAGTTGGCCCTCCATATTTGCAGATGCAGAACCTGTGGATATGGAGGGTCATCTGTATATCTTAAAAGTCCTTATCATAAGAAAAAAGAATTGTAAATATGTATGGGGAAGGATGTTATTTGGAAATTGTGGTGACTATTTTGCAATATATACAAATATCAAATTATTATGTTGTATACCTGAAATGAATATAATGTTATGGCGATTATACCTCAAAAAATATTAATGGCAGGTTGTATGACCCTGCCTTTGATGACTTTTGACTGTGGAAGAGTAACTGTGTGCATGCAAGTTGCATCTAGGTAGAATGAAGGAGACAGGACAGCTTCAGGAATCCATATATTGTCCATAATTTTGACCCTTTATAAATCAATTCCTTTTGATAAAATAACTATTGTCCTGAGAGATATAATCCAAGGATACTGACAAGTTATTTGTGTTTTATATAAAGTATGACTTAATTAGATGTTTTCCTTGTGGAATTAAGAGCTATGAAGAAAGAAGAAAGGGCACTGTGTATCATAAGTCTGGAGAGAAAAAGACATTTGAAAACAAGGGCTAAAGGAGTGACCTACATGTAAAAAATAGAGTTTACCCAGGTGACGGATGATGCAGAATCAGTCTGGCATACATAGCCTTCTTGTGATTTTCAAGTACCATGTGAGGGACCACTTTGATTATAGCAATCCCGCATGCCAAGCTCTCATACCATGAACTATCTTGTAGTTCACTGTACAAAGCAAAAATTTAAAAGTAAAATGAAAGTGGGAGCAACATGACCAGTGTGCTGACTTGTTCTGTTGTGAATAATGACCGATTCTGATCCATGATGTTAGGAGCATTGTCTTGATTATAGCTGTGTTCTCAACACATAGAACAATGTCACATAATAAGGAGTAAAACTATTTCATGAACGATAAGACAAACCCACAATAAATAAAATGATGGCATTTTCTAATCTCTGCCTAGGCAATGTGTTAATCTATACGGAGTCAATAATTGAAAGCCGTATGCGGTATGTGGTTTAAATCTTGAATGCATCGCTGAACTGGTGGCATGAACTTATACAATTTATTTAACTTCTCTGAGGCTCAGTTTCTTAGTTTATGTCATGTGACTGGCGATCATTCCCATTTTACAGGATCGTTTTATGAATTAGAGATTACGAATGTAAAGTGTCTGGTGTAAGAGGGCTCTCAGCAAGTGGTAGTGATTATCATTGTGTTTGAGTTTATAAAGTGTTTCTTATTAGCAAATCTCTGTATAAGGAATGTTTTGCTCTATATGAGCAACCAACTCTAATATACTCACTTCGCATTTTTTTCCATTTGCTTTATCATTTTGAATTTCATTATTCTCTTTTTTTCAAATGTATATCACTAGAGCTTTTTCTTCAGCTGATTAGATGGTACAACTTAAAATTAAGGATCTTGATAAGCACATCGTAGTCTTCATGCTAGTGAATATCATTTACATTCACATCTACCTAGGAACCACCTAGACAACTTTTCTAAGAAATTGGGACTTTCCTGGTGGCGCAGTGGTTAAGAATCTGCCTGCCAATGCAGGGGATATGGGTTCGAGCCCTGGTCTGGGAAGATCCCACATGCCACGGAGCAACCAAGCTCATGTGCCACAACTACTGAGCCCAAAACTACTGAAGCCCGCATGCCTAGAGCTCATGCTCCACAACAAGAGAAGTCACCACAATGAGAATCTCCCGCTTACCGCAACTAGAGGCAGCCCGCACGCAGCAATGAAGACCAACTCAGCCAATTAATTAATTAATTAATTAATTATAAAAAAGAAATAGCACCACAATAAAAGAAAACCTGGCGAGAAGAAAGATGACGGCGAAGTAGAAGGACATGGAATGCATCCCTCTCCAAAGATATATCAGGAATACACCAAAAGATGCAATAATTCCCACAGAGAACCAGCTGAACACCAGCAAACAACATCGGACACCAGAAAGGACTGCAAAGATCCCAACGTAACTGGGACAAGCAACCTCTGAAGTCTGGACTACTACATCAGAAGTCAAGTAGGAGGCTCTGGGGAGGGAGCACTGAATCCAGGATGCTAGATTACTAGGGAGTCCTCAGACACAGGGAAGATTAACTGCAGAGAACTCTCACAGAGCCTCATATCAGAGTCTAAGACTCAGCTTCGTCCAACTGTATGCAACTGCCAGTGCTGGACACCTCACACCAAACTACAAACAAGACAGGAACACAAATCCACTCATCAGCACACAGACTACCTAAAGCCTTATTAACCTCACAGATACCCTAAAACACACCACCTGACATGGCCCTGCTCATCAGAGAGAAAAGACACAGAGCCACGCACTGGAAAACAGACACCAGACGCCCCCCACACCCCCAACCAGGAATCCTACTAAAGACACTGGACAAACTCCACTACAGATGGCAGAGGTCAGAAACAAGAGAAATTACTACTAGGCAGCATAGGGAAAGGAGACAGCAAATCCTATAAATTAGACAAAATGAGAAAACAAAGAAACACCATACAGGCAAAGGAGCAGGAAAAAAGCCCACAAGACCAAATAAATGAAGGGTAAATAGGAAAATTGCCTGAAAAAGAATTCAGAGTAATGATAGTAACAATGATACAAAATCTCGATAACAAAATAGAGAAAATACAAGAAACAGTTAATAAGGACTCAGAAGAACTAAAGAGCAAACAAACAGTAATGGACATCAAAATAACCAAAATTAAAAATACTCTAGATAGTATAAACAGCAGAATAACTGAGGCAGAAGAACGAATAAGTGAGCTGGAAGATAGAATGGGGGAAATAACTGCCACAGAGCAGGAAAGAGAAAAAAGAAAAAAAAGAATGGAAGACAGTCTCAGAGACTTGGTGACAACATTAAGCACACCAACGTTTGCATCATAGGCATCCCAGAAGAAGAAGAAAAAAAGAAAGCGTCTGAGAAAATATTTGAAGAGTGGAAAACTTCCCCACTATGAGAAAGGAAATAATTCATCAAGTCCAAGAAGTGCAGAGAGTCCCATACAGAATAAACCTGAGGAGAAATATAACAAGGCACATATTAATCAAACTAATGAAAATTAAAAAGAAAGAAAAAATGTTAAAAGCAGCATGAGAAAAGCAAAAAAAACATATAAGGGAAAACCCATAAGGATAATAGTTAATCGTTCTGCAAAAACTCTGCAGGCCAGAAGGGAATGACAGGATATACTGAAAGTCCTGAAAGAGAAACACCTACAGCCAAGAATACTCTACCCAGCAAGAATCTCATTCAGATTTGATGGAGAAATCAAAAGCTTTACAGGCAAGTAAAAGTTAAGAGAATGCAGCACCACCAAACCAGCCTTACAACAAGTGCTAAAGGAACTTTTCTAAGGAGGAAACACAAGAGAAGGAAAAGACCTACAAAAACAAACCCAAAACAATTAAGAAAATGGTAACTGGAACACACATGTCAATAATCACCTTAAATGTAAATGAATTAAATGCTCCAACCAAAAGACACAAACTGGCTGAATGGATACAAAAACAAACCTTTCTATATGCTGCCTACAAGAAACCCACTTCAGACCAAGGGATACATATAGACTGAAAGTAAAGGGATGGAAAAAGATATTCCATGCAAATGGAAGTCAAAAGAAAGCTGGAGTAGCAATACTCACATCAGGCAAATTAGACTTGAAAGTAAAGACTATTAAAAGAGACAAGGAAGGACACTCCATAATGATCAAGGGATCCATTCAAGAAGAACATATCACAATGGTAAATATCTATGCCCCCAACATAGGAGCACCTAAATACATAAGGCAAATGCTAACAGCCATAAAAAAGGAAATTGACAGTAACACAATAATAGTGGGAGACTTGAACACCCCACTTACATCAATGGACAGATCATCCAAACAGAAAATAAATAAAGACACACAAGCTTTAAAAACACACTTGACCATCTCGACTTAATTCATATTTATAGGACATTCCATCCAAAAACTATAAAATACACTTTCTTCTCAAGTGCACACAGAACATTTTCCAGGATAGATCGCATCTTGGGTCACAAATCAAGCCTAGGTAAATTCAAGAAAATCGAAATCACATCAAGCATCTTCTCTGACCACAATGCCATGAGACTAGATATCAGTCACAGCGAAAAAATTGTAAAAAATACAAACACATAGAGGCTAAAGAATACACTATTAAACAACCAAGAAATCACTAAAGAAATGAAAGAGGAAATCAGAAAATACCTAGATACAAATGGCAATGAAAACACAATAATCCAAAACCTATGGGACGCAGCAAAAGCAGTTCTAAGAGGGAAGTTTATAACAATACAGTCCTACCCAAGAAACAAAAAAAAATATTGAATAAACAACCTAATCTTACATCTAAAACAATTAGAGAATGAAGAATGAAGAAACCCCAAAGTGAGCAGAAGGAAAGAAATCATAAAGATCAGATCAGAAAGAAATGAAAAAGAAAAGAAGGAAACAATAGCAAAGATCAATGAAACTAAAAGCTGGTTCTTTGAGCAGATAAACAAAATTGATAAACCATCAGCCAGACTCATCAGGAAAAAAAGGAAGAAGACGCAAATCAACAGGATTAGAAATGAAAAAGGAGAAGTAACAACTGACACTGCAGAAATACAAAAGGCCATGAGAGACTACTACAAGCAACTATATGCCAATAAATTGGATAACCTGCAAGAAATGGATAAATTCTAAAAAAAGTACAATCTTCCAAGACTGAACCAGGAAGAAATAGAAACTATGAACAGACCAATCACAAGTACGGAAATTGAGACAGTGATTAAAAATCTCCCAACAAACAAAAGCCCCGGGCTAGATGGATTCACAGGCGAATTCTATCAAACATTTCGAGAAGAGCTAACACCTATCCTTCTCAAACTCTTCCAAAATATAGTAGAAGGAGGGACACTCCCAAATTCATTCTACGAGGCCACCATCACCCTGATACTAAAACCAGGCAATGAAGTCACAAAAAAAGAAAATTACAGGCCAGTATTACTGATGAATATAGATGCAAAAATCCTCAACAAAATACTAGCCAACAGAATCTAAAAACACATTAAAAGGATCATACACCATGATCAAGTGGGGTTTATCCCTGGAATGCAAGGATTCTTCAATATATGCAAATCAATCAATGTGATACATCATATCAACAAACTGAAGGATAAAAACCACATGATCATCTCAATAGATGAGGAAAATGGTCTTGACAAAATTCAACATCCATTTATGATAAAAACTCTCCAGAAAATGGGCATAGAAAGAAATTACCTCAACATAATAAAAGCCATATATGAGAAAACAAAAGCCAACATCGTTCTAAATGGTGAAAAGCTGAAAGCATTCGCTCTTAGAACAGGAACAAGACAAGGGTATCCGCTCTCACCATTGTTATTCAACATAGTTTTGGAAGTTTTAGCCACAGTAATCAGAAAAGAAAATGAATTAAAAGGAATCCAAATTGGAAAAGAAGTAAAATTGTCACTCTTTGCAGATGACATGATGTTATACATAGAAAACGCTAAGGATTCTACCAGAAAATTGCTAGCACTAATCGATGAATTTAATAAAGTAGTAGGATACAAATTTAATGCACAGAAATCTCTTGCATTCCTATACACTAACAATGGAAGAGCAGAAAGAGAAATTAAGGAAACTCTCCCATTTACCACTGCAACAAAAAGAATAAAATACCTAGGAATAAACCTGCCTAAGGAGGCAAAAAAGTATAAGACACTGATGAAAGAAATCAAAGGTGATACAAACAGATGGAGACACATACCATTTTCTTGGATTGGAAGAATCAGCGTTGTGAAAATGACTATCCTACCCAAAGGAATTTACAGATTCAGCGCAATCCCTATCAAATTACCAATGGCATTTTTCACAGAAATAGAACAAGAAATCTTATGATTTGTATGGAAACGCAAAAGACCCTGAATAGCCAAAGCAACCTTGAGAAGGAAAGACGGAGTTGGTGGAGTTAGGCTTCCTGACTTCAAACTATACTATAAGACCACAGTGATCAAGACAGTATGGTATTGGCACAAAAACAGAAAGGTAGATCAGTGGAACAAAATAGGGAACCCACAGGTCAACCCACACACATATGGGCACCTTATCTTTGACAAAGGAGGCACGAATATACAATGGAAAAAAGACAGCCTCTTCAATAAGTGGTGCTGGGAAAATTGGACAGCAACATGTAAAAGAATGAAATTAGAACACTTCCTAACACCATACACAAAAATAAACTCCAAATGGATTAAAGACCTACATGTAAGGCCAGACACTATCAAACTCCTAGAGGAAAACATAAGCAGAACACTCTATGACATCCATCAAAGCAAGATCCTTTTGGACCCACCTCCTAGAATCATGGAAATAAAATCAAGAATAAACAAATGGGACCTAATGAAACTCAAAAGCTTTTGCACAGTGAAAGAAACCATAAACAAGACAAGAAGACAACCCTCAGAATGGGAGAAAATACTTGCCAACGAAGCAATGGACAAAGGATTAATCTCCAAAATATACAAGCAGCTCATGCAGCTTAATACCAAAAAAGCAAATAACCCAATCTACAAATGGGCGGAAGACCTAAATAGAGATTTCTCCAAAGAAGACATACAGAGGGCCAACAAACACATGAAAAGATGCTCAACATCACTAATCATTAGAGAAATGCAAGTCAAAGCCACAATGAGGTATCATCTCACACCGATCAGAATGGCCATCATCAAAAAATCTAGAAATATTAAATGTTGGAGAGGGTGTGGAGAAAAAGGAACTGTCCTGCACTGTTGGTGAGAATGTAAGTTGGTACAGCCACTATGGAAAACAGTTTGAAGGTTCCTTAAAAAACTAAAAATAGAACTACCATATGACCCAGCAATCCCACTTCTGGGCACATACCCAGAGAACACCATAATCCCAAAAGAAACATGTACCATAATGTTTATTGCAGCACTGTTTACAATAGCCAGGATATGGAAGCAACCTAAATGTCTGTTAACAGTTGAATGGATAAAGAAAATGTCACATATATATATATAATAAAATATTACTCAGCTATAAAAAGGAATGAGATGGAGCTATATGTAATGAGGTGGATAGACCTAGAGTCTGTCATACAGAGTCAAGTAAGCCAGAAAGAGAAAAACAAATACTATATGCTAATTCATATATACGGAATCTAAAAAAGAAAAAAAGGTACTGATGAACCCAGTGACAGAGCAAGAATAAGGATGCAGATGCAGAGAATGGACTGCAGGACACGGGGTTGGGGAGGGGGGAGCGTAGGGGAAACTGGGACGAAATGAGAGAGTAGCATAGACATATATACACTTCCAACTATAAAATAGATAGCTAGTGGGAAGTTGCTGTATAACAAAGGATGATCAACTCGATGATGGGTGATGCCTTAGAGAGCCAGACAGGGAGAGTTAGAGGGAGTCGCGGGAGGGTGGGGATTTGGGGATATATGTGTAAATACAGTTGATTCACTTTGGTGTACCTCAAAAGCTGGTATAAGAGTGTAAAGCAATTATATTCCAATAAAGAGCAGAAAAAAAAGTTAAAAAAAAAAGATAACCTGGCCTTATGACATGAAAAACAATTCAGAAATTTTTTTAATAAATTCATTTATTTTTCTATTTATTTATTTATTGGCTGCTCCGCAGCACGTAGGATCTTCCTGGACCAGATAACCCATGTCTCCTGCATTGGCAGGCAAAATCTTAACCACTGTGCCACCAGCACAGTCCGAGAAATATTTTTAAATATTTGTCCTAATGTTTGTCCAAATCCAATGGTAAATCATACTGATCATCAATGCTAAACCTTAAAAAATCTGACTACTAGTCGCAGTTTTGTTTTTGTGGTAGATATGGTCAGGCAGAGTGCATTCCCACAACAAAAACTCCCATTGCTAATCCCCAAGTATAAATTCAGTCTTTCATCCCATGCAGAGTTTTGTATAAACTGCTTCAGTGGCCTTGGCTCATTCAAAGAAGTTATATGTGCTATAGAATGTTTATGTCCCTCTCAAATTCATGTTGAAACCTCATCCCCAATGTGTTGGTACGTGGTGGTGGGGCCTTTAGAATGGGATTGGGGCCCTTATAAAAGGGACTCCAGATAGCTCCCTCACCCCTTCCACCATGTGAGGACACAGTGGGATGACCACCATCTATGAAACAGGAAGAAGGTCGTCACTAGACATCGAATCTGCCAGTGACATGATGTTGGACTTCCTAGCCTCCAGAACTGTGAGATATAGATACTGATTGTTTAAATCACCCAATCTATGGTATTTTTGTGATAGCAGCTTAAACACTAAGACACATGCTTCTTTATTTTTTTATCTTTGTACCTGAGCACTTTCCTCCTTCTTTATGACATAATTCAAGAAATGTTAAGGATGTCTCATACCATAGGTCTATTTAATACTAATGTTCAGGTTGCCATGCCACTGTCTTCAACAACATATTTGAGGAAAAAGTAGTGTTAGCATCTCAAATAGAGTTCCATAATATCCGTGATCTGGTAGAAATTATCTAAACCATAACCTATTTGTCCAGTCATGAGAAATTGTAGGTGATAGTGAAATCAATTACTAAGATTTTTGTGTCTGTCATTATGTTGTCCTGTAAGTCAGTGATACCCACAGAAGCTATCAAAATGTTTACGATTCTTTGTTCCTACACTAAATGGCCTTGGATATGAGGGGGTTTTTTGAGTCTTTATTTTCTCTGCTTGCTATAGTCTCCCTTTGTTCTATTTTCTCCATCACCATTAGCTTTTGGACTATTCCCACTAACTGTTTTCACTGGCTGGTCTGTAGGAATCCTCCACTTTCTTATGATTTTCTGAAGCGTCTATTTTGTGAGATAAAAAATCAGCTTTACTTGTTGAATTTGACTATAAAATAGAAGTGAGTAGATTCAGAGTAAGAACTAGGTGACAGGGAAAAGTAAAGCCCAGATACCTCCCATGTTTCTAATCTACAAACATTTAATGGCTCTTTTTAAATGGCAAAGAATATTGAATATAAAATGACCACTGGAATACAGACAACTTTATAGATCAGTTATTTTATTGTTTTCTGTGTGGGGTTACTTCAGATCATTTGTAAAGAAGAATCAATAAAGAAGTAACGCATTTGCTTACAAAATAAACATTATTTAAAACTGAAGGATTAGAGCCAAAATTATATTATCTATTATCAGCTATTGGTTTTGTACAACTATGGTTGACAACTTTAAAAAAGTCATAACTTTTTAAGTCTTGTCAGCAATGAGCTATCAAAAAATTTTTATATGAAAGCGTGCCATTTCTGTATGAACATCAGGCATTTTATTTTAGGTGCAGGATGTTTTTATTGAAAGAAATGAAGTGATTTCACCCATTTATGTTAAAAGCTGTGCAAGGCAGGCCGTATCCTTTACTTGTTTATTTGTTATAAACTACTTTCATTTTATTAGCCAATCAGCCAGATTGGAACGTAATTTTTTAGAATTGCACTCCTTGCAGGCACTTCTGAAAATAAAAGTGTCAGCTTATTAAGATTTTTTAGGCCTAAAGCATCAATTACCCCAAATACAACATCTGAGGGAGCAGTTTTCTAGAATGTTGTAATCTGCACACAAATGCATGTGACATTATACCAATGGTAGAAGATCACATGCCTGTTTAGCAGTTGAAAGGCTGTTGCTTCACTGTCCCAGAAGGTGGATGTCTCATGTGACACAGTAGATATGTTCCTGAAAAATTGTATTAAAGTTGATTTATGGTAAATTCTACTAACTGTGTGACCCTGGGACCATTACGGCACCAGAGCTGCTCAGTAAGTACAGGTGTAAGCCATGCTCACTGATAAAATCCTAAAACACTTCTGTCCTGGTAGAAAGAGTGGCTATAACCTTAAGCCTCAAAAAACCCCTCCTCCAATATTTTCCTGGCTATCCCAGTTCTTTGTAGACCCCTTGAATCTGCCCAAGATTTAGGAAATAAGGATCAGGGGGCCTTTAGGACCCCGTTCTGGTGTTAAGGACAGTTCTGTTCTGATAGGTTGGTGCCAGAGTTCTTGTTAAGTGGTTTGACTGTCATCTCAGCTTGCACCCTTTCTGGTTCTCAGTTTCCTTCTTGTAAATGAAAAAGCTGGACAAGGTGGTGTTTCTTTGCAGTTCCAAAAAAAAAAAAAACAAAGTTCAAAATATGACCTATATTTTGTTATTTAGAAACACATATTGAGTGCCTGTAATGCACAGGCTCTCTGAGAAGAGAACAAAGCTATGTAGCTGCCCTGCCCCCTCTCCTCCTTCTCCTCCTCCCCCTTCTTCTTGTTCTCTGCGCCCTCTCTCTCTCTCTGATTTTTCCTTCTTCCTCCCAGATTAGTAAGAAAATAATCATTTTACCTAGATTTCTTTAAAGCCGCAGTGTCTATTATCAACAATAGCATGTGACTATTATCAACAAAATTCAAATGATTTCAAAAGAGGTGGAGATCATTTCTGACTGGGAGAGGGTAGAAAAAGTGAAATGTAATCTGAACCTTGAAGATGTGTGAGATTTGGGAATGTGAAAATGGAAGGGCGAACAAAAAATCAGAGCTTTTCCACCTGGAGGGCGTGGTTTGCACCAGAACTTGTAGGCAGATCAGTGCATTGGGATCTAGAGGTAGACATATAGCAGTGCTCGGTAGTAGAACTGTGCACTGATGGACAATCTGCTATGTCCAGTACCGTAAGCCCTAGTCACAGGTGGCTGTTGAAGACATGAAATATGGCTAGTGCAGCAGAGGAACTGAACTTTCAATTTTATCTATTTTAAATTTAGATTTGAAATATGGCTAGTGGCAACTGTATTAGACAGTGCGGGTTTGTTAGTGGGAGCTTGTGTTAGGAAGGAATGGAAGAAGATTCCCAGAAAAAGCACATTGGAGCAATAACATTTGGGTTAAAAAATCTAGACATACGTTTTACATGATAGCAGTGGCGGGAGCCCAAGGGGCATAAGTATTTTAAAGCAAATAGTGCTTTTTAGGAGATTCCTCTGGTTGTGGTATGAATGGGACATTGAAGCAAGGTGAGAAGATAGGAACCCAGTTAGGAACCAGCTGTCGTAATCTAGGATAGAGGTAGAAAGGCTGGTGCCAGTCAACCTGGAGAGGTGGCACGTGTAAAACGGATTCTTTATTTTAAGAAAGCTAATGAGTTTATCAAGGATTATCTCCTCCCTCGTTCATTTATTTTGCAAATCTAGATTTCCCTATGTTTTCTGTGTCTGTCTCTAATCTTGGGAAACTGCCTGTAGTGACTTTACAATGTTTCATGGTACCCAATGCTTCAATAATATAATTGCATTTCCCTATGTGTACAAGACCATTGCACTATAAACCAACAAAAGAGACTTATTTTATTATTTTACTTCCCCTCCAGTTCTTCTTTATCATTTCTATGATGGTTACCCTGCGTTAAGCGCCTAAAATAAAGTTCTGATTAACCATGGCTTCTCATAAAACAGCTGTTTGTCATTGTAATTGATTTAAACATTCACGTGCAGTCACTGGTTCTGCTCACCACGGCCCCTCCTTGTCTGTAGTGTGTGTCACTGCATTCATAAATGCTTGGGCCTTAGTGCACATTCTGGGCTCACTGTCATGCTTGTGGTAGAGGAGTTCTAGCCATCTAGAAAATTTATTGGCAGAGATACCACTAATTGGGCAGGAAACAACTCAGGGGGTGGCTTGCTTGGCCCAGCACCAAGGATTCTGGGTGCTGAATGTCAGATCAGCAGCCTCATATGTTAGCCAGACTGTCTAACTGAGCATCATGGTCTTCACAAAGATATCATTTAGATGGGATTTCAGGAGGACTAATGCCAGCGAATCTGAGCAGTCTGAAGAGTTCCAGCAGGGAAAGCGCTCATCAATTAAGAGAACCATGAGGACAGCCAGTTGCCAACATGTACATTTTTTTCTCTTTCAAGGATTTGTTCTTTTGCATATTTACATTTGCATAGAACTGCAGAAAACAAAGACAGTTAATTTGAGATTACATGTGTTTCTATTTTTGTAGTGCAAGCAAATTGGACTGCCTTTTTCCTTGCCAAAATTCGTTTTTAGAGAGGATTATTCTTTTATTGTCCAGAAAAGCTTTTCGATTTAGGTATAAATAGAAAGCTTTATAATTTCTGGTCACTAAGTATAGAAACCCTCATATTCTAGATTTGTTGTTCCAATTGAGAATGCTTTAAGCACTCTGTTTTAAATTACTGATAATCCCAGAGAGGAGATAGTATAGAAAAGTAAACAGTAATAGATCTGGGTTTAATTCCCAGCTCTCTCCCTTACTAGTTATGGGATCTTGGTCAGAATATTTAATCTCACTGAACCTTAGTTTCCTCATCTCTAAAATGAGGAGAAGACGTTTTACACATACAGCCACTGTATTGCAATGATTAAATGTGGTAACTATATGTAAAATATAGTAAAAACTAGTTTTCTTCTGTCATACCTTAAGAATTCACAAGCCACTCTTAAAATGGCCGATCTTTCAGCAAGGTGGGAGGGTGAGGAGTGAAAAAACACATTTACAACATCAAAAAGAGACTCACCTCATTATAAAGACATATTCCTTTGCAACTCTAACGTTGTAAACCTTATAACCACATCGATAACCCTTTTAGCATGACACAGAAAAGCTTTGAGGAAATTTATCTTTCCATATCTCTGTGAAAGAAAGATACATTTTCTTGGTGAAATTTGATTAATGGGAACCAATTTCCTTCTTTTTTGAAAGTAAATGCATATTGCTCACTTCCTCTTGGAGATTATTGAATTCTTGGAGAGCATTCCTTTTGACTTTATACATTATGAGGGTTTAGAGATAGTTAGGTGGGAGTATTGTAAAACTTTGGGGATCAGCAAAGCTTTAGCTGACTGAGAGTAATTCACCAGAAGAGGACATAAGAATAACGTCTTCTGATCTTTGATTAGTATTGTTTCACTACTTATAGCTCTTCCCAAAAGAATTATCTAAATAACTGAAAATCAACTAAAAAACTGAAAATCTATACCAGTAGGCAGACCAATCCACTTGTCTTGGTTCCATATTAGAGCATGTGAGCTCACTGTTTAACACTCCATTTGGTGTGTATCCTTTTTGTAGTTCCTTTGCAATCTGTATAGACTGCCCACAATATGGGGTCATTTGCTAATGTACCAGAAAAGTTCAAAGTAGCTGTTGCAGTTATTGCAAGGGAAAAGGATGAGGGTGTCTTAATTAGTTTGCAGTAAAAAAAAAAAAAAGGCTGCTCTAAATAAATTCAGTGAGTGCAAATTGAAAAGTAGACAGCTGGAAGTCTCATTAAGTGCATATTAGCTGGTATTAGCACACTGCAAAGCTGTCTGCCGTGCTTCATCCTCGCTGTGTGAAGGTATGTCTGTGGGAGCAGGAAGCCTACATTCTTCAGCTTCCTCCTCTGTTTTCTGTTACACCTCTATTAGCCATATATATATTATTCTCAATTTATAAAACTGATTACTGGGGTATACGATGTATTTTTCTGTAAACCAATTA
The DNA here is from genome assembly GCF_030028045.1 of Hippopotamus amphibius kiboko. NCBI lineage: Eukaryota > Metazoa > Chordata > Mammalia > Artiodactyla > Hippopotamidae > Hippopotamus > Hippopotamus amphibius. The sequence continues at coordinate 76,169,192 of NC_080187.1, forward strand.
TAGGAACATGGACAGATCTCCTTGGGTAAATTAAGAGAATGATTATTAGAGGCTCTCCAACACCTCATTTTGTTTGCTCTGGAAATGTTTTTTCCATGGACTCCCTGTGTTCCTCAGGTCCATATCTTGTAATAGACAGAACTGTTTCTTTTCAAATGACTCTGAGTAACACTGAGGAGTGATTTTTTAAAATGGTAATTCTACACAACTTTTAGACCAGGCTGATGTCATCGGAATTTGTACTTATTTCCTACAGGTTGGTTGGGATCCCTAAAGGGTGTTTGGGAAGTAAGGAGAGCAACAGTCCCCATGGTAAGAGACAATTATGTAGAAGGAGTAAGGAAAATAGGAGTGTACTTAGAGGTATCATATCATGTATTCCTCCTTCTTTGTTTCCTCAGTCTTCATTTTAATTTTAACCAAAGAGCTTGCAGCTTCTTTTGGAAAGATGCTATACTGCAGACTCTATGAGGAAAGGTTGGAACTTCTTGTCCTCATCCATTGTGGAATTTTACACAGAGCTGATGTTTCAAGGAAGAAGGCTGTCACACAGTGTTTAAATGACTTCAACTTAACTTCTTTATTATCACACTCAAACGACACCTGTTAGACCCTTTAATAGTCAGGGTTCTCCTATAAATATATAAATGTGTGTGTGTGTGTGTATGCACACGTATAGGTGTTTTTAAGAGAGAGAGAGAGAGAGACTGATTTCTTTTAAGGAAATAGCTTCATGATTATGGAATATGGCAAGTCCAAAATCTGCAGTGTGGGCCAGCAGGCTGGAGACCCAACAAAGAGCCCATGCTGTAGTTCAGGTCTAAAGGCTGTCCAGCTGGAGAGTTTCCTCCTGCTCAGGGAGGTCAGTCTTTAGTTCTATTCAGGCTTACAACTGATTGGATGAGGCCCACCCATATAATGGAGGGTGATCTACTTTATCCAAAGTGCACCAATTTAAGTGTAAATCTCACCTGAAAGCGTCCTCACAGAAACATTCAGAGTAACATTTGACCAAATATCTGGGTCTGTGGCCCAGCCAAGCTGACTCATAGAATTAACTGTAATAGGACTCAAAAGTTGAGGAAAAGGGAGGAAAAAGGTAAAGGTAACTTCACCAGTAGCTGTGAGCATTTTTTTATTCCAACTACATCCAGATCATCTTATTTTTTTTCTCCTAAATGTGTCTGGTCAATTTGGGAGATACAGGCAGGAAGACCAAAGGCAGCTTTGAGTAGGATGGTACATAAGGCTGGACACGCCTTTCCTAGTTTTCATTGATTTTCCTACTGTATGTACAGACAGAGAGTAGAGGGAATGATTTCATACTTTTTTTTTTAACTGGTGAAAATAATTCCTTGGATTATTCACCGTGTATCCCAGGTTCCAGTGTTAGAGCCTATTGAGGTGCCCTAACCTTTTCTGGAAATGAAAAACATCCTGGAGATGTAAACACTTCCCCCCAAAAAAAACTTAGAAATGCTTACAAACAAAGACAATGTTGTACACAACAAAAATAATTTAACAGAAAAGTGGAGAAAAGGGTGCAGTACTGACAAAAATTTTGTGACTAACAAAAGAAGGACAGTTTTGTTTTCATTTCTTGTGTAAGTTACATGCACTGGAAAGTTATTACAGAGTGTTTAGTCAAGAAAATAAGTTCCATTATTACACAGTATATATTGTACCAAAAAGTATTAGGTATCTTAGTGGTCATGTTCTGTAGGATTCTGGAAGCTGAGTTTGGAAGAAATTACCACAAGTTATACAATTTATAGACAAAAAAAAGCATGGGCAATAGATTCATGCATGGCATTCTGCACGTGATACCACTGGATTATAGACAAAACAAAATGCATGGTTGCCACCTGGAAGGAATAGTCTGCTGGGCAAAATGGAGCATATATCCACAGGCTGCATTTGCGGAGATTTCTGAGTAAAGATCTGAATCTTCAGATTGAGACTTTGAGCCATGATTGTGGATTAAAAACTAAAAAACAAAATGCCTTTTTCCAAAGAACGTTAGTAAATGGTCAGACCAAATACTGGCAACTCCTCCTTTAAAGTGCTGACAGTATCTAAGTGTTCACTTGATGACAGTTGTTAGAATTGGTCTCACTGCAAAGTGTATATATATACATCCTAAGGAAGTAAACCACTTAGTGAATATTACCAACTCAAGTGTTTGAGTAGTTATCTGAATTAGGCTTTCAAAAAATGAGAAATCAATGATGTTTGCAAGGCAGAATTAGAGACAGATGTAGAGAACAAACATATATGGACACCAAGCGGGGAAAGCAGGGGGGAGGGAGGGGGATGAACTGGGAGATTGGGATTGCCATATATACATTACTAATAAGAAAAAAATATCAAATTGTACACTTTAAATACATGCAGTTTATTGTATGTCAATTACATCTCAATAAAAGTTCTTAAAAAAGCAATCAATAAACAATGCATTATTTTCTTGAGAGTTGGCAAATACATTACCTACCTATTTCTTTATCTCTATTTTGAGGCATTGTTTACAATTCAAATCATCATCAAATGGGTTTTATTTGATTTACGTGGGTCCTTCTTGGAGTATTCCATTTTTAGGGATGCAAAAAAGCAGTAAATGGTAAAGACACATGGACCCATAATGAAAAAGAGAAAGGAGGAGGTCAGAATTGCAACATTTTTGAGGCTACAAAGTAGGTAACTAAGATTCATCTTTTTGTTTTGCCAATGTGACAGTATAGAAAGGCAAAAAGCACCCCAGTTTTCATCAGAATACTCCTCAAAATTTAGAATTGGTCCCAGGTACTTCTGGTAGTAGAAATAAAAATATGGCTAAAAACCCAAGATTTGTTCAAAATCTCTTCTTAACAGTTAGGCTGCTGCTTCGCTTTCCCCGTACTTCAGAGTAAGGCCACTGCTCCTCACTCTTCTGGTAGAACAAAAGAGGTTCCTTCCCCAAAGAGGATAAAAGCAAGGTTCTCTGACCTGGAAGAAACCAGGACACAGAGTGAAATTGCAAGCCAGGGATCAGCACACTAAATATTGAATCACCTCCCCCTGTTGACTCTCTCCTCGCACTTAGATCTTTGGCAGAATCCTGGCAGCCAGATAATATCTAGACAGGAGAATGGAACAGTCTTCTCCAGGGAATTTGTCCCACCAAGATTTAACAAAAATGACAGTAGAATTTCCTCACTCAGAACCAAATCAACTAGATTACAGTGAAGACTGGGGTTAATAAGACCCACTCAATATTAACACAAGTCCAAGAATTATTAGATATTTGAAGAAAGTGTCTTATATCAGAGACTAAACAAACAAAAAACAGAAAAAATAACTTAGAGAAAAAGAAAAATTTATGTATAAAAAAATAAAATTTTAACATAACTGATTGATATCCTCAAAGATATGAGGTTTCATATCCTTTAAACAAGAACAAATATTTTTTAATGTTTAAAATTGAAATATGATAGTATAAGTAAAAAAATTCAATAAAAAGTTTAGGGGAGAAAGTTGAGAAACTATTTCAGAATGAAAAGCAAAATGTCAAAAATGGAAATTGGGAAAAGAAAAGAGAGAGAAAAAGAGAGAGCCAAAAACCAGTAGAGAATTCCAACATCTTAAAAAAAATAGGTATGCCAGAAGTAAAAAAAAAAAGAAAAGAAAATATGAGATAGAAAACCATGAAAGAAAAAAAAATCATGAAATGTTCCCAGAGTGGAAAGACATGTTTTCATAATGAATAGAGCCACCATGTTACCAATGCTATGGATGGAAATAGACTCACATTAAGGTACATCAAGAAAAGGTAGGACTCTGGGAACAAAGGAGAGATCTTCAGTCTTTCACAAGGGACATTAATGTGAAATAAAATAGTAAGACAAGCAATACTGGAAGCTAGAAAACAACAGGACTGAGTCTTTATGTGTCTGATGAGATGAGTTACAACCTAGAAGTCTATGGCCAATTACATGTGACAGTACATGAAAGACTTTTATCTCTCATGCACTAATTTTCAGAAAACTATTGGAAGATGTTTCCCACTAAAATTAGGGAGTAAACCAGGAAATAAGAAGGTCCAGGGAACAAGAGATCCAGTATAGAAGAAAGGTAGAGAGAATGACCGATCACAAGATGATAGCTGTGGAGCAAGTTTACAGGTTTAAGTGCACACCCAGAGCAATTTGGAGCAGGATGAGTTTTATGGATAGAGAGGATAGAGATATCTTTAGCAAGATACATTTACTGTGTGTTGCATATTGAAGTGTACTAAGAAGAGGTGTATACTGGTGGGGGTGGGAGAAAGAAGCCTTAGTTGTTATTACTATAAAACCCAGAAAATAATGGCAGCACAAACAGTACAATTAAAAAACCTTACCAAAAGCTGAAAAAAGAAAAAGGACCAGCATTTGCATAAAAGGAAGAGTAATCATAATAGCTAACATTTCTCCGCTGTGCATAATGTTTACTTCAACATGGCAAGGTAAACACTGATTATTGCCTCAATGCACAAAATGACATAATAATAATGAGAAGATGAAAAGGGAAACATGAGTGTATATCGGGGCCCAAGGCCTGTCAGGGTGGTGTTGAAAAAAGCCTTAATTTGTATCTGCCCCAAATAGAAAGTCAATACACAGTGTATAAACTGTCTGCACCTCCCCAAAACCAAGAAGTAGCAATATCATCATATTATGGAGAGATTTACATATAAACCCAGTAGAATCATGTAAAATATTCAGAAGCAGTTGCCTCTGGGAAGGAGAAGAATTTGTGGTGAGAGTGGGCTGTGGCTTTTTCATATAATTATGTAACTTTTTAAACCAAGTGCATATAATTTTGATAAAACTTTAAAATAACCTTCAAATTTTTTTATTTCAAAAATTTATATATTAAAAGTCACCCATTTCTTCATTTCTGTTAAACTAGTGATAATAGTTTGGTTTGTTTATTTCTAACTTGATATAGCTAATTAAATATGTAATGGATCATAAATAAATACTTCAAATAAGCATAAAGTATTATATAGAGGAATTTATAGATACAAGATTATTAGTAATTCTGTGAATTAACAGATCATGAATCCTGCCCATTTTTCTGCGGTATTCACTGGTTTTCATATATTAAGTTCCAGTGGAAAGTTGGGACTATTTCAGGTATTCTAGCTTTATTTTATTCATCTACTTAATGTTTAAAATATCAACATAGGGACTTCCCTGGAGTGGTTAGGACTCCACGCTTCCACTGCATGGGGCACAGGTTCGATCCCTGGTCAGGGAACTAAGATCCTGCAAACTGCGCAGCACAGCCAAAAATAAAAAAATTAAAAAAAAAAATAAAAATCACCTTATGATTCTTTTTTATATTGGGTTATATTTGGAAAAGAGGCTATTCAGTCAATGGCTTTATTGTCTTTCTGTTAATGTGAAACACTTCTAACATACAGAAATGTATAGAGAACATTCTATCAAACATTAACATACTATGAAGATTTTGAATAATTGCAAACTGTTTTTAAATTCCTGGGCATTCATTCTGGATCCTCTCCCTCAGAGGTAACTACTGATTTGGGCACTTGTCACTTTCATGTATGTGTTTACATTTTATTACATGAACATGTAATCCTAAATAATAGTATTAATTTACTGTTAATGTGCATTAGTTATTCACATATTTTAAATTTCTATACTCGATGTCATACTGTATGTATTTTTTAACCAAGAATCTTCTAAAACTATTTTATGTAGATCTACGTTGATATGTATAACTTTAGCTCATCTATTTTTCACTGGTATTTACTACTCCGTTTTATGAAAACAACCAAAAATTACAATTTTTCTATTGCTAGACATTTTGCCTCTGATTTTGAGTCGCAGTGATCATTCTTATAAATGTTTCTCATACATAATATAAGAAATTAAATATAATTTCCAGGTGTGGAAAGCTGTCATAGATATTGCCAATTTATGTATAGAGAGATTTTTCCAGTTTAAATTCCAACCAGCATGGCATGACCCATGTTCCTACATATATGAGCCGGCCATTTGTTAATATCACACTTTAATATTTTTCTCTGATGATGCAGAATAGAATATCACTTGTTTTAATTTTACTTTTTTTGATTACTAGTAATGTTTTACATTTTTCACAGAATAATGGTCTGCTGTTAACTTTTACACATTTTTCTTCTGAGTTATGGGTCAGTATTTTTAAGAGTTCTTCACATTTTTTGAATATTAGTATACAAAAGTATATCGTATATCTCATAAATGCCTTCTCATTCTTTTTTGTCATTTTTATCATGCATTTTAAAGAATATGAGTATTAATTTTTAATCTGATCCAATTTGTTAATCTTTTCCTTTATTACTTATTCTTTTTGTATGTTTTTAAAGAAATTTCACTCTACCCCAAATCCATAAACATTATCTAAAATTATATAGTTTTCTGTGTTATTGTAATCTTGATACTGATTTTAGGCAGTATATTAGGCAAATGTGAATCAAATTTTATATTTTTTTCTTACACGGTCTCAGAATCATTGAATAGTCCATCATAACCCCAAGAATCTTCTGTAATTTGTTTCCATTTATGTGTGAGTCTATTTCTGGACTCTCCTTTGTTTTCTCATGTTCTGTTTGGACCATCCGTGCATAAATACCTTCTGTATTGATTAGTATAATTCTATAATAAGTCTTATTGCATCAGTCCTTTAGGGAGGCAGGCAGGCAGGAAGTAGTGAAGTAAATAGCCTCAATATCTATCAATATACATATTAAAAGTCATACAATGAAATTCTTTTTAGCGTTTAAGATGAATGAACCGTAACTACGTCTTAACATGATTCTATCTCAAAAGTATGCTATTGCATGATAAAAACCAGTTGGTGATAGACACTGTGAGTATTATAACATTTATGTAAATTTTAAACACACAACAATGATATATGCTATTTATAGATACCTGGATATGTAAACCAACTTCAGGAAAATGGTCACTTATGGAGAGGAATGGAAAAAATGGTTTACTTATATCTGAAACTTTTTTAGTTCTTTAAAAATAAAATCTAAAAGGACTATAGCAAAAGGTTAATATTTTACATTCTAAAATATGAATTATATCTGGACAGTAAAAACAGATGTTTGTCATCTTTAAACTTTTCTATGCTTTTGGAATATTACTTAATTTATACAAAATAAATATGTATACTGAATAAATGTATTTTAAATTGTAGTCAGTATTCCTTGGGTGAAGATGTTAAAAGAAGTGGTAACAACTCCTTGTCTACATTTTTATAGTGATTTCAAGTCTGTATTTTGCAGTAATACATGATCACATTTTTTTCTCTATCTTAGCATTGCAAATAGATTATTCTTGAATCAGAAATCCAATGTAATGTCCAGGTGCCTTAATTTTTTTAATAGTGACTACATTTACTATAGCGATTACCAGCTCAGAATCTAGTCTTAGGAATTTCTCCTCATCAGTAGACACCAGTTGCCTTGTCTGTCCCAGATGACAGTCCCCTGCCCAAAGCTGGCTGGTCAAAAGATGCACAGCTAACTCAAAGGTAAAATTCAGATTTAAGGGGTAAAGAGAGTTGGGATTTTTGAAACTCTAACAAGCTTATTATGATTCTTTAAAGAAAAGTTTCCATTAACATCTCTAGTGAGAACCTGTGAGGTCCCCATGTACCTGCTTTTCTGATGGCTTGCTTGGGTGGCTTTTCCTTGTCTTCTGCAGGATAGTCTACCTTCTTCTAATAAATTTCCTGCTTGGCTTGAATTGGCTAGCATCTGATTTTGTTACTGGTAACCAAAGGAACTGTAACATACTGATAGAGAACATTTTACTCAAGTTTATGTATCTACTTAGAAATTTACTGGCTCTCTTCCCCCAGTTTTCTTCAAAGACAATGTAGATAAATTCATTGATTTTCGCTCATTTTACTCACCATTGATTCTATATATGTCAGCATTTTGTTCTTACTTTTTTTTTTACCTTCTTTTCAGTGCACTAAACCCAGTTTCCTCCCCCTTCCCTGTTTATTTTGAGTACTAGTCCACATCCTAATCTTGAAACCAGATCCGTGTAAATTCTCGCTGGTATTGTATTTCATTTCTTGCAATTGTTTGCCTATTTAAGGGGAGGCTCTTCTTAATTTCTGCATGTTATTTAAGGGAAATTAAAATAACATGTATTCATTTTAAAAATAAAAGGCTTCTCATCCTTTCTTAAAGAAACTAAGGTTGTTTACATTGTTTAGTTTTGAAAACAGTAATTTAGTGTTTCCATTAAGAGTAAAGTTGCTGTCTCTAGTTAATGGCAGTTTTTGTTTGCTCCTTTGATGGGAATCTGATTTTGAAATTTATATCAGAGTAATGGAAATGCAGTAGTCTGCAGGGGTCTCTTCCCAAATTGTTTTCATTAAATGAATCACTAAACTTCTTCACATATAAATATTTCTGTAACTTTACCAAAACTTGTGAAAGAGGAAGAAAGACAAGGAAAGTTATAGAACAGATATACACCTCATTTGTCCCTTATTCATATAGTGATTAGATAAAGAAAACACTTGATTTTGTACATAAGCTAATTGGAAACCAGTTTACCACTTCACTCTGGATCCTAGCAACAAGCAGTGGAATATGTTAAGAAAATGTAGCCATGTTTAGCATCGGAGGATCACACTTCATCTCTTTTTCTAGCAAGGCTTCACTTGGAGTTATTTGATGGATTCAATTTGCTCCAACTTTTCGTAGTCAATTTCCCTGCAGTTTTGAGATACTTAATGGAGATTCAAGGGTGAGATTCTAAATGCAATTTAGGATGAAGATAAAACTCCTTGAGAGTTTGAATGCAGAGGTTTGACCTCGTTATCATTCTGCTTACCCAAATTGAACTGATCTACTGAAGCCATATTTATGTTAAGTGAAAACTAATGGGTGTGCAGGTCTTTTCCCGTTTCACACTTCCTTTACTTTATCAAGGTATTTTACTCTTGGTTAAGAGCAAATTGATTTAATTTGATGGATTAAAATTACATATCTCACCATTTCTATCTGCTTAACCTTAAACACGTTGTATAGACTTTAGTGCCTGTTTTCGTATCTGCAAAATAGTAATCATGCTAGTTATAATACTTATAAGTTTCTTTTGAGGATAAAATTAGCTAATATGTGAAAGAACTTATAGTAATGGTGATTGCTAATAGTGCGTAGCACTATGTTTGTTATTGTAATTAATATTTTAATCAAATACACCTTCTTTTTCAGTCTCATAATTACTACCTTAACTGAGAATTTCTCCCTTCCATCCTTGACCAGTTGCAGAAGTCCCCCATACTGCATTCCGGGTCTTGTATTTCCTATAGAAAACCTCATGCATTATGTGCATTCTTTCTCAAATCAGACAGACATGACTGAATTTTGGCTCCTCATATTCTACCTCGTGACACTAGGAAAGTTATTTATGTTCAATAAATCCAAGATTTATTCAGTATAGATTCAACAAATCTATAAAGTAAAAGGGTTCTTACAAAGACTTACTGTACAGAAGGCATACCTACACAGAGGAAGGGAATCTGGCAAATCTTTAAATGTGTTTCTTTCTCACTCTGGCTGGCATTTAAGGACTACTACCAAAACGTTTCTTTCCTTTTCCACTCTCCCTTTACTTTCACTGACTGCTCTGCCCTCCCTGCATATAAGTAAAAAGTTCTCTGATACTGGTTAAAGCAGCCAGTCCCCTGATTTTTTTAACCTCGTTTGTCTTTTTACTGTGCCTTCCCACATACTATACTGCCTCCATCCCAAGTCCAGAATGCTTTCCAGACTTATTTTTGCAGAACTACTGCCTTTCCTTCCTTTCAGAAGTTACAAATTGGTAACCCTCTGGCAGATATGTTTTATGGGGGCAGTCCAATTTTTTTAATTGAATGGGAATGCCTTTAGGTAAGGTAAGAAATGCACAATGCAGTGCAATAACCATTATTCCTTCACATATTTAGGTCTCCTGCCTGGCCCCTGAAGTCATTGGGTTTATCACTGGAACTCCTCCTCTTAATTAAAGCTAACATAAATGAATCACTACCTTGTCTGCCTCCTCTCAATTCAATTAAAATCTTTATTGGCCCCTTTATACAGTCTGACATAAGGCAGAAAAAAGTGAGTTTTGAGGTAAGACAGAATTGATTTTAATCTCTGCAGCTAATAATTGAATAACTTTTAGCAAGACTTCCTTACTCATCTATAAAACGAAGAATAATTCTCATGTGCAAATCACAATTCTCTTGGGGTTGTTTTGAGAACGACATAAAAGGACATATATAAGATAAGAAACACAATGCCTGGTCCCAAATAAGTAATCTATAGATATTAATAGCCCCTCTGAATCTGCTTTCTAATTTGGCATGTGTGGACATTGAGATTAGATAGTCATCCGTGTCCTCTTTCCAGGTCAAAAAATAGTAGGAGACCCATGGAATTCTCAATGTTATATTTTAAGTATTCTATCTCTTGTGTTTTCTTCTCACTGTAATATAATAAGTATAATGTAATGCTCTTCGTTCCTGTATATTATATTTCTATATTCAATGTACACCTGAATACTACCTTGATATTTCTAATGCCGTCCTGATAATGCCGTTTGCTATTCTTCTTGCCCTAATAGTTTCTGGCTTTTTCATGGAGAGAAGGAGAGAAGGATACTGACATGGTGACGGTGCCCAATATAGGCTCCCGGCTAGGGCCTCATAAACACAACTGACACTTGTTGATGGAAGGACTCGCTGATGGAGCAGAAGTGCGTGAATAGACAAGTGGGTGGTCTACTTCAGAGAGGGCTTACTGTACCTGGAACATAAGGCAGTGAAGTTTACAGAGATCAGTGCAGAGATGCTGCTAACCCAACACCCACTAAGTGCAAGTCACTCAACAGAGCTGTCACTGCTTTAGATCTAAGATTCCCAGGTACAGCCATTTTTAATTCATGAACTCACTTGGTAACAGAGCAGGTGACTGTATTTGATAAAAATGAGCTCATCAAACTTATGCCATGATCACCAACTATTAAAGTTTCTTTTTGCTAGGATCATAATTGTTTATTTTTATAATTTAACAAAGGAATCAAGATCATATCAAAATTAAGTATGTCACTAGGTGCCTTGTAACCCCCTCCTCTCACATTCTAATGTGGAATGACTAGTTTGAAATTGGTGAAGCAACACCGAGTTTTACGTTATTGAGTAAAAGCAAGAAAATGTATTTTATTTAAAATGACTGTTCTGCATTCTCTGAAGCATTTTTTAATGCTTTGTGTGCCGTGCTATATAAAAAGCATGTAGACATGCTAAATATGGAAAAATTAAGTAGGAGATTTTATATGGTCATACATCTACAGTTTTGTTGTTAGTACACTTTTGTCACTGTTTCTGGGTTTAAACTAAAATATCCATAACAATTCTGCAGCATTCCAAACATGTGTTGCTAAGTCCCACGTGGCCTCAGTTCACTAAATTATTCAGTGCTCTACATACACGTGTCAGATTTATTCACAGAGCATAAATGAAGAGATCTGGTGCTTGATAATCCGGAACTGCCTTTTTAATAATGAAGAATATCATTTAAAGACATTGAAAGAAGGATAACAAGTAGCCCTTAAAACTTTCTCTTGGTTCTGGAACTGTGCTATTCTACATATGTATATAAAGGAGATTTATAAGAATTTGGTTATAAGTTAAATAAAGCATAGGTTTAAATAGACGTTTATTAGACTGATCAAGTCATAAGTGGGAATTCTGTTAAAGACACTTGGGTTACTTTGATACTTTGAAGTCTTATATTCCCCTTCAGTTTTTATATGCAATTGTCATTTCCTGATGTAACACATATATCATGTGGCATGTTATTTGCATTTTAGAAGTGTCTGCTCTCTTCTCCCCAAAATTATCTACCCTGGAACATTTGGCAAAGGACACATTTTCTTGTATTTGTCCCTGAAGCCTGCTTCTCCACTGGTACTTGCCTCCTAACAGCTGTCTTTTGTGTGCTGCATTTGGCTTTTCCTTCTGCTCTTTTCAGCCCTTTCCTAGAATGCTCTCTGCTTTCTGAAGCACAGAACTTTTGTATGTAGCAGAGTTTACTGAAACTTTAGGGATGTTTTTCTTCAAGTGTGTGGTACCAGTACCATATCACCCACACCAATACTGCTGAACTCAGGGCTGCTTCCATGAATTAATCCTTGGGTCCTAGCTGATAATCTTTATTTGCAACAAGTGCCTTAAGTGATTCTTAATGACACAAAAGAGAACTCTTTGGGTTAATCAGAGGTGATGGGGGAAAGGATCATCTATCTAAATGAGTGTTAAATGTAAAACATTTAAGTCTGATTCTTAGGTGTCCTTGTCCTGATGTTTTCTGGGTATCCAGGGTGCAAGGATGTCTGACAGGGCCACTTTCTCTTTAGGGCTCTCTGGTAGGTGTGGGGACGTGTTGCCCAGGTTCTGCTTCAAGGAAGGCCTTACCGTCCAGCTGCAAGGAAAGCTATCAGTAGACAGCTTACTGCTGCAGGTCCTTCAGGCTATACCTTAGCTGGAGAGGGTACCTTGCTCTACGTCTTACCCTTCCAGCACCTGTTTTGCAAGTGAGGCAGGAACAACCATTTCAGCCTGTTGCAAGTCAACTTTCTCAGGCAGTTTCCACTCTAGAGAAACTCCCCAGGTTTTGTTGCTAGCATTAGAGTTTGACTTCTTCCCTTGACTTATCCTGCTTCTTACCTTTCTTTTCATAGATGTTGACCGCTAAGGAACATCTTGCACTGCAAAATCTGCCTTAGCATCTGCTAGAGTACCCAATGTATAACAGCCTCCCTCTAGAGTAACATTGTAGCCGTTTTCTCCCTCCTCTGAAAACAGCCTGTCTCAGGTCCCCCAGCCTCTCTCAAACCATGAAGATACGTTTCTAATATTTATCTTACTTTATAATACATAGTTATTTTAAGTTTTAATTTGAAAAATGCAGCACAGGGACTGATTTTCCATATTCAAGAACCCAATAGGTGGATTCTATTTTTCTAATCCCAACTTGGCCATCTACTCCTTGCAGTGATTTATGCTGTACACCAAGAGATGCAGTCAGTTTGGGTTTTAATGAGCATATCTGGGCATTTTGTTTCAAAGAAATGAGAACATGTTTGTTGCTTCACCAACTCTGTTACTTTGTTTTTTGCATACTTAATAAGCATGGCTTCCCAGACCTCTTAATGATTCTGAAAACTAGATAACCAAACATAAGAAATTTTCTTCCCTATCTGGAAAATTGATTCAATTATAAAAAATTCTCCTTGTTTTTCCATCCATGATGTTGTCTTGAGAATCTATTCTTCGGCCAGTGAATGTTATTTTAAAAACAGAGTTTCTGATTAATTAAGCCATCCTCGTAAGGACCAGTTAATTTCACAAAAGCACATAAACATGTGGTGGAAAATGTGCCCCCCTTCTCCTTAGGAGAAGCACTTGTTTTTAATTTCACTGCTAAGCCAGTGGTATTCCCTGTCTTGAAAAGATCACAAAGTTCATGTCCGTATTCTAAGGTAAGTTAACCACTAAATCCCTTTGCTGGCTTTTGAACATTTTCTTAGATAATGGGATGAAATGGTTTTCTGTTGGGAAACAGTGCATAGTTTGAGTTGGTTTTATCCTTCTATCACATTACATCAGTATTAGCAAGTACATTTTTATTACTCATTCTTTCTCATTTTGGCATTATCTCGAGGTCCTTTTGATGTAAGCTGTCTGAATGCTACCAGAAATATGTTCAAATAATTTACTCTAACAAGTATATTCATATGGATTTGTCTCTTAGGTAGGAAAATAAAGCCAATAAAGAAATAAAAGACTCCTTTTAACTGAAACACACACACAAAAAGTTAATGAAGATTCAGAGCTCAGAGCAATAGGTTAAGTAGGTATCCACCTGGGCAAGACTCCAGCCTACAAGATTACCATGACGAGGTGCAGACTAGAACACTTTGTGATGGCAAAACAGATCTCATCTTGCCCAGATATAGATTTAACCTAATTTTTAAACTGCAAACTTGGTGGGGTGATGTGGTACTTTAGGTTTTTATTACCTAAGTGCTAGTGACTGAGATCATTCCTTGATTGAACAAACAGGTATAAAATTGTTACCGAGAGTGATAATGGCATTGGTATTGTTTTTCTGTATTATGTGGGAGATAAAGGCAAAGAGGACTGAAAAATGTTATAAAAGTGTGCTTATCATGGCTGTAGGCATGTAGCTATGGAGAAGGAAATAAGGTAAGGGTTTGTGCTTCCCGTTTCTTTTCAAACTGTTTAGTTGTGTTATTTCTTTTGGATTTGGAATCACTCCCCACCCACACACCGTAATCCAACCTTTCTGTCTAGAAACCCTTATCAAATTTTGTAGCATCACTGGATAAGAGAAAAGGATGAGGGAAAAAATGTCAGGCATCCTGTTGAAGTATATTCAGTTAGTGAAGCCTGTGGGATCTTGTATTGTTTACCAGCTGCTCCTACACTCTCTGCAGAACCTGGACTCATTTTACAGCTAGCGTTGAATTAATTCACATTGCATGCTCACCAGATGCTGCTGAGAAATGTGAAGGAGACAGCCACATAAAATCACACTGAAAGCAGAATTTGAAGATCACCTTGTCCCGTTAGCATCAGGGACTCAGTGAAACAAGATGACTGATTTACCTATGCGCCTCATGCGTTTATTAAATAAAGACAAGAACACGAGCATGATATTACACAACAGTGTTACTGGTATGAGTCACAGTACCTGTAATTTAGCAGTCACGTTGTCTAGCTCAAACAGGTGGCACAGTCTGGCAGATGGTACTGAGGATTTCTTTATAAGGTTCCCTGTTTCTTGCAAATTGCTTGACTTGTTTTTTTCTAAAATTTTGTGTGTCTGTGTGTGTATGCACACACCCAATTGTATTCATATAATATGAGGAGTGCTCATTTATTTTTGGAGGCTGTTAACTCTATATAGACTCAGAATTGTACTCTCTGATTTTTTTTTCTATTAATATTCATTCAACATTCACTCAACAAACATTTCTGAGCACCTATGTGCCAGGTACTGTTTATTCTAGATTTAAACTTAGGATATATTGATTAATACAATAGAAAAAAAATCCAATCATTATGTTGCCTACGTACTGATAATAAACCACTCTATAAGTAGATCTTACTTAAAATCAATGTTGTCTCAATATTATTCCATATTACTCCATAACCTGTTTTAGGTTGGTATTACCTGATGTGTTTTCTTTTGATATCTTTCATTTCAAACTTACTGAAGGAAACTTTATGTTTAGGTATGTCTCCTATAAGCATGTTATAGCTTTAAAAATTACAATTGAAAAATCTCCAACTTAAAACTGGGAAGTTTTATCCACCACATTTTTTGAGAATAATACCCTATTTGGATACATTTCTTTATTTTGTGTGTATTTTTTCTCTGCCATGCCTTCCTTGATTTTTTTGAATTATTTTCCCATTCTTTTTCTGAGTCAAGTTTTTTTTGTACTCCTTTATTCCCTGTTTAATTTGAAGTTATGCATTCTGTTTTTATTCTTTTAGTGAGTCTTAAATTTAATGATTAATTCTTGTCTTAACAAATACTTGTCTTAACCATGTCTAATGTTAATGAATATTTCCATTGTCCTCCTCCAAATACAAAGACCTTAGAATCTTTTCAATTCAATCACCCCTCCCATCTTTCATGTCTATATTTGGAATGTAAGCCCTCAAACTTAGTCATTATTTTCAATGCTTTTTATAACCTATACATTCATTAATTTATTTGCTTGCTATATTTTATACTCAGCATTTTCTTCTGAGTTAAATTTCATTCTGATTAAGCACTTCTAGCAGCACTTCCTTCAGCGAGATCTGTGAGTACTAAATTCTCTCTGCCTTTGACTGAAAATGTCTATTTTGACCTCACTCTTGATTGAAAGCGCAAACGGATATACAATTCTAGAGTGACGGATGTTTTCCTTTAACACATTAAATGTATACTTCCACTGTCTTCTCTTTTCTATTGGGTTGATTGTAGGGCTCTTGTCAATATAGTAGTCATTATTTTTTAGGAGTTTTAGGAATTTTGTCTTTTATATTTAGGAAGTTTTTTATTAATGAAGTGTTGAAGTATGGATTTGTCCCTTATTTATCACTTTTGATACTCATTGCATTGGTTCAGGATTCATGTCTTTCTTCAGTTATGGATAATTTTCATCATTTGCACTTTGAATGAGTTACTATTGTTCATGCATTATTACTTCTCATCATATCCTTCACATATTAACTCCTGTTACCTCTCAGTTATTCTCTGAGCTGAATTCTAGGTAATACCCTCAATTCTACTTTTAGTTTACTAAATTTCTCTTCAGCTCTCTCTAATCTATATTTCTTTTAAATTTAGCTGTGCACTTTGAAATATTTTGGGGCTTATTTTATCCAGCATTCCTCTATGTTCATAGAAGAAATTTGTTCTGAGTAACCAAGTCTACCATAGTGCTAGAAGTTCATGACCATTTTTCTAATAAGTTATATTAGGTTTTGGAAAGCCTCAAAAATAATCAGAATTGCTTGGTATTCTAAATATTAGCAAGAATCAATATACAGATAATACTAATGAAAGGAAACGAGAAAAGAGGAGGTCTGCATATTTCGAAGGAGACTGTACTAGTTTACCAGGGCTGATACAACAAAGTATCACAAACCAGGTGGTTTAAACTTTAGAAATTCACTGTCTCATATCCTGGAGACTAGAAGTTCAAAATCAAGGTGTCAGCAAGGTTGCTTCCTTCTGAGGTCTGTGAGAGACAGTCTGTCTCAGGCCTTTCTTCTAGCTTCTGGTGGTTTGCGAGCCATCTTTGGCATTGCTTGGCTTCTGTTCCATCACCCCAAATTCTGCCTCCAACTTCACATGACATTCTTCCTGTGTGCATGTCTGTGTCCATGTTTTCCTTTTTGTAAGGATATTATTCATGTTGGATCAGGGGCCATCCTTATCTGGTATGATCTCATCTTAATGAATAACATCTTCAATAACCTGTTTTCCAGGTTAGCTCACATACTTGGGTTAGGACTTTAACATATGAATCTGGGGGGACACAAGTCAACCCATTGCAGGGACACTATTGGAAGTAGGTAACTTGAATTTAGAGTCTGAGAGATCTCAGTTTGAAGTCTGTCTCTGCTAGTTACTAGCTTTAATAATTTCTTCTTTTTCATTATCTGTGAAAAGGGGGAAATGATTATATTATGAGAATTAGTTAATCAAGTGTATATGATGCACAATACTGTCTACCATAAATCACTTCCTCAATGAACTGGAGATATCATTGTTCTTTCTTGGTAAGAGACATAATGCCGTAGTGGCCTAGTATCTGTTGAAGTTCTGCCTGCTCACATCAGACAGTCTGGAAATTTATGTGGTTACACATGAAAGGAATGAGGAACATTTTAGCAGTGACTAGAAGCAGACTGATAGTCAGGGAAGTTCAGAGAACTCACTTGAAGGGAGCTTACATTATTGAGTAATTATTGTATCCAAGCCTGCACTAAGCCCTTTTTGTGCATGTCTTTTTTAATCATCAGCACTTCCCTAAGACAAAGAGGATGGTTACTTTCATTTTACAGATAAGGAAACTGAGTCTCGGTAACTTTTCCAAAGTTCCACTGCCACTAAGAGTTGGAGAGTGGATTTAAACTTCAGTCAGCTTTACTCTAGGACCCATGATGTTATAATGCCTATCAAGTAAGGAGACTGATTCTAAACCACATGTAAGACTCAGCCTTGTAACCTCAGAAGGTATTTCTATTACTTCTCACATTTCCACAGCTCCCTAAGGTTTCTAAATCACAATGGTAGCACATCTGTAACACCTATTCATCACTTTGCCCTAAAAGTTACATAGTACCAAGTACCATGTTTTATAACTCAGGCTGGTTACTGTACTACATGGTCTATTCAAATTCTTTTAAGCTGATTGCTTATTGGTGTGATCTTGAGTAGATTCTTGACTTGGAGTTACATTTATCACAGCTTTTCACAGAATTAGAGCACACTGAATATATTCAGCATTTAAAGCACTTTCAGTGACCCATGCGACCACCCTCTGTCTACATTTGTTACCTGTGCATGACTGGTTTATTCAAGGTTCTCCCACATAACTGGCTTTGGGCGAGGGGAAATACTCACTCGTGCGTTATTGCTCAGCTGTGCTAGATGCACAGTGGCAGCTATATTTTTTGCAGTGACCTTACTTTTGCTTTTCACTTAACTTGAAAATATTGAAAATTGCTTGGATAAAACTGTGACTACGCTTAAAATGGTTCCTTCAGGAAACACAGTGTTTGCTTTTGTAGGGGATAAGAATTCCTAACCAGTGAATATTTGTATGCTTTTGAGTTATTGGAGGAGAGGAAGGAGTGAAATAAATTCTAGCAAAAAGTAAGAATTATGTAAAATTGGATATCATATCTGTAAAGTCTCTCCACCATACTTAGGCCCAGAGAGTTAAAAATCTGTTATTGGCAATGTATATCTTTAGCCTCTGGTATCTGTTCTTTCAGAACAGAGTCCATGCTCTTACCTAAATTTTGTCTGTAGTCAGGAACACCCAAATCTCTGAATCTTGAGTGACTAGAACTCTCCCCCTATACTGTCTTATTATTAAAAACAAAAATAATAAAATAAACAAAATGCCATTATATTCCTTGACCAAGGAAGATCCCCTTTGTGCAGGAGCCTCAAGTCTAGCTATCTTGCTTAGCTGAGGCCTAAAGGTCACATCTTCTACCCCAAGAGCATTAAAAGCCCAGGACTAGAGTTAAGATCCTCCTTGGAAAGTTCAAACCGCTATCATGATATCAGTGACCTTTTTCTCGGTTTGGCTACTGTCTTTGTTTCCATACCTGAAGATGTGGAAATGCAGCTCTCTGGCTTAGCTCTGTGAGTGTACGTGTGCATGTGTGCACGTGGACTTGGCATTACTCAGCATTTTTCTGTTTGTGGCAAAGCCTTTCCTCACCTTGCTGCTGAAGTTCCTGAATATTTTCTAAGTGTGTATACATTTTTTTAAGTAAAGAAATACAGTTTTTTTTCTTTTTTTCCCTTCCTTCCTTCCTTCTTTCCTTTCTTCCTCTTTCTCTCTCTTTCTTTAACATGGCAATATGTATCAGGCTTTCTTTACCCAACATCTTAAAAATGGCTGTGAGAAGTTCACACCACCTTCCTCCCGCCCCCAGTTGCTTGCCATCTTGTTGTTTGTCATCTTGTTGTTTGTGTACATGAGTGTATTCTTCTAGGTAGAAGTGTATATCTTTTATCAGAATATCATGACACCTGTAAAAATCTGACATATGGAATACAATTTAGAGAATGTGTTATCCTCTTGCAAATTAGATTATGCCCATTGCCCACTTAACATTCTCATAAGACATGGTTTTCAAAGGGACCTAGGGTCCCCTTGTATGAATATGATGAAACTTATATTAAATTCCTGAATTGTTAAACTTTAGGTTTTTTTTTTCTGTATAGTTTACTATAATGAAAAATGCAACGAATATTCTTGAAAGCAAATACATGAGCTCATATCTAACCATTTCATGGGGTAATTTCTTTGGAGTGGAGTTTTGGGGTCAAATAGAAAAGTCATTGTTAAAATTATATATATATATACAGTCCTTTTCTGTTACATTTATGCTTTTAAAAACTGTGTATGTATACAATTTAAAAAATTTTACTTAACCCATATAAAATAATGGAACAGCTTTTTAATTATTTTTGACAAAACACCAGAATAATGTGCCATGAATAATAATTAAGCTTTGAATTCAGCCGCATTGATGCTGCTGTACAGGCGATATTAAAGATACAGATATTTTTTCTGTGATTGTACAATGTTAATCTCTATTCCTTTGCTCTAAGTTTCTATGTTTAATTCAGTAGAATAATTTAATGGCTGCTAATTTTTTAGTATGTAAGGGCTTTTTAAGGGAAGCAAATATTTTAATAAGTAAGCAGTGTTGTATTTTATAAAAAAAAATAAGACAGGAAGTTTAACCAATTTTCTTAGGAAAAAAAAGCGACAAGATTATGGAGTGTTAGTGTGAAATGAGAAAATCAAGGGAGAATTTCTATAGTACAAGGCATTGTCTACTTGTCAAATAGAAGAAAGAAAAATTCTAGAGGGTCCAGAAAATACTCCAGTGGGAATCTTAACATGTTTTTGATAAAGTCAGTGAACTCCAGTATCACGTATCAAAGCAAGGAACTATATTATATGTAGTAGGTTGAATGCTTGGATCCAAGTCTTCTTCCTTCTCTGCATCCACACTCTTCTTATGACCTATCATGGGAAGAGTGAATTCTCCACCCCTTGATTTTGGGCTTACTCATGTGATTTGTTTGGCTAGTAGTATGTAGATAGAAACAACAGTTTACCAGACTCAAATCTAGCCTTTAAGAAATCTTGCACATTTCCACTTTTCCTCTTGGTTCTCTGTCATCTCATGAAGCAAACATGCCCTGGTTAGCCTACTGGTTCTTGGGGGATGATGATAAACACGTGGAGGAGAGGCAGCCAGCCAACAGGAAACATGAATCAGAACTGCCTCAGATGCTGCAGCTGAAGCACAGGCACCCCAGCTGATCTAAAAACTCCTGGGCAAGAAATACATGCTTATTTGCTGTGTAGCACTGATATTTTGCAGTTGTTTTGTAGCGTTATTGTAACAAAATTAATATAGAGTCTCAGATTCTCTTTAAAGACCTCATGTTGCAAGTACCAACTTCCTATGGGTTCACCTAAGTCAGAGGAAAGTACATAGACAGCAAAGAAACCAATCATCAAGGAAAAGAAGCAATAGATTCAGCAGGCATTCTGGAAAGCAAAATAGTACAGCAGTAAGGAGCTGGAATGCTGTGAACTGGATAGGGGCCTTCAGCTGTGCTAGCCTCAGCTATTCAGTGTTGTTGATGACTTTGTTGTTGTTGTTATTTTTGTTGTTCAGCAGACTTAGTTGACACATTAGAAAATTTGGAAGGAGTCAAAAATCCAATTTCTGGCTTCCCTTGACAGGTCAAAAGCAATAGCAAAACTAGGAACGCTGCCCCTCCATGCAAAAATTGGCTGGGGTTGAGTAGAAGCCACCTTCTCAAGATGGCCTGAGCTCTCCTGTTTATCCAGCACTTGCTTAACACAGATCCCTCAGTGGGCTTCCTCTTTAGATGAGTGCATATGATAATGTCTACTTCTATGGTTTTGTGAGGATGAAAATAGAATTCTTATCAAAGATGCCTGAAGCAAAGAAGGTGCTCATTAACAGTATCCTTTACTTTTAGGTATTCATTAAGTAATTCGTCACTTAATAGTGGCAGTTTATGTAATGTATTCCTTATGACATAAATTTTAATCAATGAAAATGCATCCTTTAAATCCTCTCTGAATCTCTGAATTGTATTTAGGTATCAACTGGTCAAAAAAAACAGAGTGAGATTTCATGAAAACTAGGTGATATTGAATTGTGTACCCACCTAAGGTGTCTTCTTAACTAATTTGATAAGAAGGAAATAAATTGCTAATCATATTTTCACTTCTATCAATTCGTTCACACCCCTACACTAAGTTGAAAGAGCCTAACGACAGTAATGTATTAGATTTGTTTAGCAGTTACAGGTCACAGAGGAACTTCATGTGTATTATGTAACTTCATCTTTAACATGGAATGCCAATATCCAATAGATATTTAAACTTGAGAAAAATAATACAACTCCTCAAATAGAAAAAGAATTACCATCATATTTAAGCTAATTTACTTTCACCGATATGGCAAATATTTCATGAATATCTCCTAATTCAGGTACTTTTCTAGGTACTGGATATGTTGAAATAAATATTAGCTATCATTTACTAAACTCTCATTGTATTACAGGCTTTTTTTTAAGGAAAAAAAAATTCTTGTTCTCAACATAGTATTTTTCAAAGGCACAATCTAGTGACAACAAGGATATATACAGTCTGCAATCACTTTCAGACTTCAGCACTGCCAGATAATGCAGATAACTCATTCATTACCTGTTGTAATTCAACCTAAGTTCGAGATTCTCAACTCAGTCAGGATTCCAATGCCGTATTTATGTCCTAAATCCTCGCTTGTATGACAACAAGTATCATGAACAGGGTGCCAAGTTATTGCCTTGCCAGGACTGATAAAGGGCAAGCTGGATTTCAGTCCATTAGAGGCACTAAACATCATTAGAAATATATGATGGGGGAGGAAATTATAAGAACTCTCAGGAAGGGAGTCTGTATATTTAGAAGTTTTCTGATGCCTAATCCCCGGTCCTCTACAGTCAGCCTTCCAGTGTGGGCAGGTGTGGTTAACTTCCCTTTCTTGAGCTGAGTTCAGTGCTGACCTATTGGGAGGTCAAAAGGGGGATGAAACATTGGTAGTAACCGGAGATCCTGCCTTTTCTTTCTTGTTAGTTTCACCTCTCCACCAAATGTTGAATAAATATACGATAAATGTCAACTTGAAGTATCCTCAATCCCAATGCAGGTTCAAAACCCTTGTTTTGTTTCCTAATGTAACAAATAGAAGTGGCTAAGACCTCCTTTTTCCTGGTGGAAAAATGCATTGAGGAAGAAAAATCTGAGGAGAAATCTTGAGAACCCCCCCAAAAAAATCAACCACAAAAAGACTGTTTTGGTGTTTTTAAGTCTCATAATCTCCTTTAGCTGCATATGAGAAAATAACTAAAGCAGGATCTGATTCTGGTTTGCTGAACTCAAACCTCTCTTTCTTCGTCTTTTACCTTTCCCTGATTTCTTTCTCCTTTCCAGTCAGCCTGCATCCATTCTTCCAACCTCACTTCTGGAAAATTGGTAGTGTAAGGTCTTCTACCATGGGCGAAATTTGAACAGAGAGAGAAAGAGCTTAAATAGGGCAAGTCTTTTCTACTTTCCTTTCCTCAGCCCAAGCACTCTGAAAAGATATCCCTACTGTTCAGATGAGAAAACAAAGAAAACCTCTTTTAAAAATCATCTGACTTCTGCTTTTATAAGAAATGAGAGAGTCTCTGCTCTTGGTTCACTATCTTGCCACTTATACTTGCCTCATTTTTGTAAATCTGAATGACTCTTATTGGAACATTACCAGTTTGTAAAATAAGGTAGAAAGCTCTCATAACAGTTTAAAAACCATTTTTATGCCTTTAGATACCAATAACTACAATTTTAACATGCTATTTTATTTGTTCAGCTGTTAGCTCATAATATTTTCCAAATAAAAATGAATAATTCAGTGCTTCTTAAAGTTTTGTATTGGAAATGCTCCAGAATTTTCACACATAAAAGCTATTTTTTCCACACTTGAAAACTTAAACTAAATTTCCTTTATACCACTGTGTAAATTTCAAGGGCTGGCCCTTAGTGCATGGCAAAATCATAATTGTTTATTCAGAAACATTAGTGTAAATAAAATGAATAGCATTTGGAAATTAAATATATATCCTAATGGTAATTTGCTGATAATAATTTTATATAAACATTTCTGATTTTATCTTTAGTCTTTGTATTTTGACAAAGTCAAAGAAAACTATAGATGCCTAACTAAGATAACCCTTGTGAAATGTATGCAAGAATCTAGGAGAGTATATGCAAATTTTATTCCATCTGTGTTGCAAGAAGAATATGAAATCTGACAATGCAAATTGTAAGACATAATTAGAAAAAGAGGACACTGGTCTTTAGCAAAGGGGAAAAAGCAGATAAAGCATAAGGGAGCAGTGTAGCCTTAAAACTCAGGCAAAAAAAGGACAGTGTAGCAAAAATAACCATTGCTTTAGAACTTATAGGATTGTGTGGGATGGCAGGGGCAGAGGTTGTTGTAAAGGAAGCTGTAGGTATCCACTTTGATGAGGCATTACTGTGTGGGGAGCTAATAATATATTATTTTCGATTTTGTGGAGAAGGTTTAAGAAATATTTGCTCAGAAATGATTTTTTTTCTCAGTCATTTCAGTCACTGTTAAGGTTGTCAGTTGAAATACATGATGTTGAGTTATGTCCGTTTCAGATAAACAATGTGTATGTGTGTCCTAAATATTATATGGGGCATACTTATCTAAAAATACTTTTATTGTTTATCTGAAATTTAACTTCTGTGTTTTTGCTTGCTAAATCTGGCAAGCCTACTCACTGCATCTCTGGGAATATGGCAGGACCTAGCATATGGGAATTATGAAGCATGGCATGAGACGTCAGGGAAAAGGACCAGGTGCAAAAAAAAAGGCGCTTTTTAATATGTACTTAATATGCAATAAAATAGACCTATGTATAAAAAATTGAAATTTTGGAAAAAGGAAGTTCTGAGAAGGTTATCATGATCAGAAGATGACAGCGGAAAATCAGTAGTCAAAATTTCAGTATTACTGATTCAAAGTGTGTCATCGATGTCTTTATGTAATATCTTAAAGATTTTTTTTTAGTGATTAAGAATAGCTCTTTCATAGGCCTATTCATGGATCTATTTTAATCCTATTTCCCCATGAAATCACTCCAGGTTTCATTTATTTCACACAGTGGTTTTGGGGAAGATCCTCTCTAAAGTTCGAAAGAGAGAATGGTATATTGCAATTGGGTCAGCCTGTGCATAGGGCCTTTATGTTTACTCTGGTAGGAAATCAGGAAATTAACATATTGATGAAGACATCACACTTCTTTTTTGTTGTTATTGAGGCAAAGGCATCCCAGTTCTGGATAGTTTTTATTTGAACAAAACTGTATTGTACATTTTGTGTGAAATCTGGCAAGTGCAGTTATTGCCTGAAGGGTGATTTGTTCAAAATGGAATGGCCGATGGTACATCGGGATATATTGCTAAAATCTAAAATATTTTGCATTATCCTCATCCTCATCACCTTTATAGTGCCTTTAAACTTGTCTAGAATTGTCTGATCGAGAGCCATCACTCACAATATTTTCTCATCTGGGATGCCATCTTTATCCAGCCTGAACTCAACTCCTCTTTTAACGGTCATGTCAAGGCTTTGTGGACCTTCTTTCACTCCCCAAATCTCCAGGATCATTTTCTACTGATTCTTCTAGCCCTAACCACAGAGTGTTAGAGGTGGAAAATACCAGGTCAGGTTTAATCCCCTTATTTTAAAGAGGAAGAAGTTCATGCCCAGAAAGGTTAACAAATGGAGTTAAGATTGAACAACCATTTAGAGGTTGGACTTTTTTGAAAAAAAAAGTTTTTAAAATTTATAGCCCTTTCTACTCTCATGCTCTTTCACTTCATCATATAAACTACTCCTTTGGATTTATAATTATAGACTTATCAACCTGGAAAGAAACCAGTATTCAACTTTACACTCTGCATTATTTTATATTTATGTTATTTGTCTAACCAACCAGGTTCAAGATTTTATAAGAGACGTGTTTCAAACTCTTATATCTCCCAGAACAGTAAACTGAGTAGCTAGACCATGGATGGCAAATAAAATTTTGTGCAGTTGATCCTAATAGTTGCCTGAAGGGATAGTGTAGGTAGGACTTTGAAGCCTCAAAAGCCTGCCATTTTGAATTAGAGATAGCTACTGTAATTGCTCACTGTGATTTGTTCGTTGTTGGTCATAAAGAATGAACTGAGGACAAAGGTACATAATCCATTAGATCATTAAGGTGTGAAGAACAGTGTCTTAGACTCTTGATGTGTATCATATTTAAAATGCAAAATTGTTTATATGTAAACTGAGCCTTAAATTAGTAGTACAACTAATACATGGAAGAATAGAGGTTTAATCCTAGTCTTTCTAATGCTAAATTCCATTCTAGATAGACAATTTTTTAACTTAATTTTTATTTTGTATTGGAGTATAGTTGATTTACAATGTTATGTTATGATTTTGGGATTAACATATACACACTATATAAAATAGATAATCAAGAAGGATCTACTGTAGCACAGGGAACTCTACTCAGTATTTTGTAATAACCCATATGGGAAAAGAATCTGAGAAGAATAGAGAAATGTATATGTATAACTGAATCATGTTGCTGTATACCTGAAACTAACACAACATTGTAAATCAATTATACTCCAATATAAAAGAAAAATTAAATTAAAAACTAAATGTTTGTTAGTAATCCAAATAGGCTTATGTTAATTACGCCTTGTATTTACACTGTTTTCCACAATTCAACTTGTGATATTGAAAGGAGAATGGTCACTACAATGTTTAAAGTGGCTTTAAACATCTCCTTAGTGACCAGATGGGAGTCCAATGGGTTCAGCCTGGAGTACCTCAGGGAAAGGAAAGGAGGAAAAAAGATTAACTTTCAAAACTATTCCTCTGATTTAGAATTACTCCGAATGATACTCAGGCTAACCTCAGAAGGAACACCAGGGATCTCTTCCTACCAATAATTGGAACAGCACCTCATCTTTAATAATTGAGGAAAATGAAGAAAGTATGTTGTATTTTAAATAAGGCATTGGTTTATTTGAGAAAATAATGATGACTTTTTTCATGGCAAGACCAAATAATATCATTGCCTCAAATAATAGATGGAGTGTTGACATTCTTTTTCTTAGTCTTTAGTAGATAGTAGGCCAATTTTAGTGTCTCCTGTGGAGTTATTTGTAATACAATTCAAAGACAATTATGCAGTACAGCCCCTGTAGCTTCCTTTAATGTAGAGACATCCTGGGGTGTTTTCCCATTCCCAACACAAAGTGTAAGCAGTGTTCAATTAGAGAGCGCGCCGCAGTGAAAAGATAAAGGTCTAGATCTGAATGCATCTATTGACTCTACCGTATCAGATTCTAGCTGAGAAAGAATTATAAATTGGCCTGTGTAATGACTAAACTGGAATGTGTGGATTTTTATTTCAGTACTGAGGATTTTGTTATTATTGTTTGCTGTTTCTGAGAGTAGACCATAGACCTTTGTCCCTCAATTACAGACAAGAGCTCTGCTCTGAAAGACAGCTTCCGACAAGCATCCAAGTTCTAAATCATGGATTTCTTTCGCTGCAAGTCTTCATGTGGCAATTTTTAAATCAACGTGACATTTAACAGAAAACCAAAGTAATTTTCTCAGAAGTCTAACAGAGCCTGTCTCTAGTGTGTTAAAATCCCAGCATCAGCATTTTACCCTAGGTTAAACAGAGGAAAGGGTTGTGTAGGTATGAGCTGTCCATTGCTGAGAGACGTGGAGAATACATGACATCAGTGTGGATGGAGAAGGAAGTGCAGTTGACCCTTAAACGACATAGGTTCCCACCCTCCGAGCAGCAGAAAATCCTAATATAACTTATAATCAGCCCTCCATGTATATGTGGTTCATCTGTATCTATGGTTCCTCCGTATTTGTGGTTCCTCCCTATTTGCGGTCCAGCATCTGTGGATTCAACCAACAGCCCATAGTGTAGTAACTGTAGTGTTTACTATTGCAAAAAATCCCATGTAAGTGAACTCACTACAGTTCAAACTTGTGTTTTTCAAGGGTCAACTTTAGTCCTAGAAATGTATTGGGTATTTTTGACATTATTCACTAATGATTAGTTTGGAGCTATGAAGGTACAAGTAACCCTAGCAGGAAGAATTAATTTCTTTAAACTCATTTACAGTGAGATGTAAATGGTTCATATGAGACCCTATGTTTATGCAGACATTTTCAGTTTAGTCAACAACAAATAGTGAACATTCATTCTATTCCCGGTACTATGCAGATACTTAGAGATACTGGAACAAACAGGACACAAGTCCCTGCCCTCTAGGTGGTCATAGTTTAAGAGGAAGGAATGACAAGTAAGTAGATAAATACCTTTCCAAGTAGTGATGCTCTGACAGAGGTAAGCACACCGTGCTGAGGGGACACAAAGCAAGGGCATGGAGCCCAGACCAGGGCAGTGAGGGGAGCAGAGAAAGCTTCCTGGAGAATCTGCCTCAGGCTTATGGTTCAGTGTCACTTAGAATAGGAATGCCCGGCAACTCTGAAGAAAGCAGAGCTTGGTGAGAAAATGGTAAAGTGAAGAGGAGTGTGAGGCTATTACAATGAATCTTTGCAGAAGCCATGTATGATCAAGAAATAAGGGCTACCTGAGGACATGTACCTTGTCTGACTTCTTTACCTGTGCATTTCCTGAATTTCAAAGACTAGCTAGCACAGAGTGGACAGTGAATACATATTTGTACAATTAAACCAATAATGAAACATTTACCAGTACAGATCTAAACAGAAGAAAAGAGGAGGTTGTGGGAAAGTGTAAGGAGTATCAATTAGAGAAACAAAGTCCTAGAGTCTGTTTCCACCCTACAATTATTTAACTGTCATCAGTTCTGCAGTGGCCAAATTTGCTCAACTGTACAATGAGAAGTTTAGATGGCATAATCTCTGAGGTCCCTTGATGTCTGGAATGTATAACATGATTCTACTTCTGTGAAAAAAAAAAAAAAAAAGCCTAGTCTCTTTTTATGCTTCTAGAAAATTATTTCTAAGTAATTTTATAGAGCAATTTAGAGTTGATTTTTCAACTGCACATGATCTTAATACAATAATATAAAGTTTAACATAATAAAAAAAGAAGGTGGTTTGTTCTTCAAACTGCATTGTAGTGGACACGTATTTTGATCTCTCCCAGGAAACATTCATTTTAATTATTTGGAAAGTTGCTATAGTCTTTTCGAGAAATAAGTAATTCATTTAGAAGATAAAATAAGCTAAGAGATATTTATTACATTGTAAAACAAATAATAAGCATAGTTTGAAAGTTGGGCAGGACACCCAAAATGCTGTCAGGCGTGGCATTTAATAAGTGAAGAATCCAGGGAATACCTGTCCACAGTGTAGGATGCCATTTGGCCATTGGATCTGCTCTTAGAAACACAGGTATCCTCTGTCTCTATTACCTTAATATAATTGGAAAGCCCAAGAGTTCATTGAGACTTATCTAGAACTTCTTTTGATAGGAGTAGGTTCTGAAGGGCTAATAAATATTCTGATGTTTGGCAAAGAGAAGATGGAAACTTCCCTGTCTGAGTACCTTGTAGAAGCTGCTTTGCTTTTTCATGGATGTTGCTACTGAGAAACCGGATGTCAGCCTGATATTTGATTTGCTGTAAATCAGTTACTTTTTCTGGTTGGGTGCTCACAGAATTATTAATTTATTTTTAAAGTCTAATAATTTTATTACTACATGTCTTGATGTTTTGAGCCACTTTTGTCCATAATATGATGTGCCTTTTCACTATCAAATTTTTAATTTCACTGTATTATTCATTTTGTTATTTTAACAGCTTTATTGAAATGTGATTTACATATACCATGATGTTCACCAGTTTAAAGTGGACAACTCAGTGGCTTTTAAAAAATAAATATATTTACAGAGTTCTGTAGCCATTATCAAAATCTGATTTTAGAAAACTTCGTTATCCCTGAAAGAAACCTTGTACATATTAGCAGCCACTCCCGTTTCCCCTCACACGTTCTACTGATCTTTTCTCTGTCTCTATAAACTTGCTATTCTGGACACTTCACGTAAATAGGATTAAACAATATGTGGTCTTTTGGGATGTTGTAGCAAGTGGAAATTTTTGAGGTCTGTCACTTCTGGTTTCCCCTAGCCATTTCCTATGATTGCTTTCTTTGATGACCTACAATTATAGCTTTCTATTCGATTTCAGTCCTTTCCAAGGGGTTCCTGCTATAGAAGTTCATCTCTTTCTGAAACTGATTATTTGCTGTTTATTTCTGAAAACTGGCACTACTAGACCCTCCCTCCACACACACACACACACACACACACACACTCCTCAACTGACCTTGTCTGTTGTCAATTGGAGGTTTGGTTTGTCTTAGCTCCTAGGGCTGCTATAACAAATTACCACAAATTGGATAGCTTAGAAAATAGAAATTTGTTACCTCACAGTTTTAGAGGTCAGAAGTTCAAAACCAAGGTGTTGGCATGGCCACGCTCCCTCCAATGGCTCTAGAGAAGGACCCTTCCTGGCCGCTTCTGGCTTCTGCTGGGTGCCAACAGTCCTTGGCATTCCTTGGCCTGTGGCTGCATAATTTTAATTTCTGCCTCTGTCTCCACGTGGTTGTCTTCCCTCTCTAAGGTCTGGGGCTAAACTTCCCTTTTCTTATTGGAAAGGACCCACTCTAATCTGTTATGCACACTCTAATCACCTTAACTTGATTGTATCCACAAAGACCTTATTTCCAAAGAAATTCCCATTCATGTGTTCTGGGTAAACATGAATTTTTCAAAGACACTATTTAACCCAGTACAGTTGCATATGTTTCTGCTTGCATGAAATCTGAGGATTCAGATCTCTTTTTGCAATCACAGTATTTCTAATTCACAGGGATTATTTTCCCCCAACTTTATTAGTCATGCTACAGTTTTCAGAAGGAAAAATGGTAAAATGCGTAAATGGTAATTGGCTGCCAGAGGCCTATCATATTCTTGTCTCAGGTTTTGACACACAATGCTCAATATTGTTGAGCAGCTTTCACATCTATAGGATGTCATGGATATATTTGCAGGTTTGATGTTCTAAATAGGAACCCACTTTATACACAGTGAAGTTGGCACTCTGGAGCTTTCAACTGAAAGAGAATCTTTCATACCCTCACTACAATTTTGAGCAGTATGGAAGAAAAGCTAGCTCTTTTAGATTGTCTACTTGATATCAGAGCTCATGTTTCTAATGCCTTCTCAGTCATCAAGAATTAGAGTATTTATTTGTCTCTTGATTTGAACATCCCAAGTAGTTTGTTTTTTAAATTTTGTATTGAAGTATGGTTGATTTACAATGTCCTGTTAGTTTCAGGTGTATAGCACAGTGATTCAATTTTGTTTTTTGTTTTTTTTTTGGCCACTCTGCAGCAAGCAGGATCTTAGTTCCCCAACCAGGGCTTGAACCTGTAGCTCCTGCAGTGGAAGCACTGAGTCCTAACCACTGGACCGCCAGGGAATTCCCCAAGTAGTTTTTAATTTAGATTATATTAAGACATGTCAGAAGAGCCCACAATGGAATATTACTATCACAACAAATAATTCAGAGGATTAATATTCTCTCAAATTTTAAGCTTTCCTAGGCATAACTCTCAAAGAAGAGGCCAAGATCATTTATTTAAAAGGAATTTAAATGTAGAGGTGTAAACATTTTACATACATTCAGGCATTGAGAATAGAGACTCTGGAAATCCAAAGTGCACAGGTAAAAAGGTATCAAAGGGTGACTTAGGCACTATTGTGTGAAATACCTTAAAAGCTAACATTTTATTTATTATTGTTCATTATGCTCTTACTTTAGAGTACAGGTAAAGGAGGTTTGGTGAAAAACAGTGAAAAAAAGGTTTATTCTATGTTTCTGGTTACTAGATATAAAAATATGTATATATATATATACATACACCATTTTCTTACTATAGAAGCTGTGTTAGCTGATCAGTCTAATTAGGTTCCTGATCATTGGTGGAATGCTGTAGTTTATTGATTCTGCAGATATTTACTGAATGCTTCTTGGGTACTCGGCACTCTTCTACATGCTGGGGAAACAGTGGCGAATAAGAGAAATCAAATGCCTGCCCTCAGGGAACTTGTATTCTAGTGGGTGAGATAGACAAGTCACAAGTCAACTATAAATATTAAAATATAAGGTATTGATTGAGGCTTTAAAGAGAATAGCAAAATGAATGAGATCTGAAAATATAATGTATAACATGATATATAACATGAATATAGTTGATAACATTGTATTGTATAATTAAAATTTTCTAAGAGAGTAGAACTTAAATGTTATCATACACATACACACACATATATATGGATGCATTAATTAACTAGTTTAACTAGATGGTGGAATCCTTTCACAATGTATATGTTATCAAATCATCATGATGTATACTTAAAATATCTTACAATTTTATTTGTCAGTTATACTTCAATAAAGCTGAAAAAAGAATTTCAAGGAAGCTGGAAAAAAAAAGAAAATTAAGGACATCAAGAGTGACAGGAGATTATTTTAACTAGGGTGGTTGTAGAAGGCCTTTTTAAAAGGATAACAATTAAACAGTAACGGAATGATGTGAAAAAAAGAACTAGGCAAAGATTTGGGAAAAGAGCACTCTGAATCCAGAGTAATATTTCAAAGGATAATAAGAATGCAAAGACTGCTGGAATGAATTGAGTAACAGAAACAATAGTGTCTGATGATAGTTATGAGATCTGTTGAGGCTTCTAGGGCCATGATAAGTGTGGATTTAAGTGTGACGGAAAGCTATTGGATAATTTTGAACAGGAGTATGATATAACCTGATTTATTTAGCTGCTAGATAAGAGATAAAGTGTTGAGGGGTAATAGTGGAATCAGGGAGGCCAGTTAGGATGCTACTGTAGGAACCTAGGCAACAGAAGATACTGGTGTGGATTAGAATGTTAGGTCAAAAGTTATGTTTTAACTTAATTAGGTTTAGATGACTTTTTTTTTAATTTAACTACAGTTGATTTATAATATTGTGTTAGTTGCAGGTGTACAGCTTCAGATTCTTTTCCATTATAGGTTATTACAAGATATTGAATGTAGTTCCCTGTGCTATATAATAAGTCCTTGTTGATTTTTTCATGTGTACTAGTATGTATCTGTTAATTCCAGACTCCTAATTTATCCCTCCCATGTCTTTCCCCTTTGGTAACCATAAGTGTGTGTTCTATGTCTTGTGAGTCTGTATCTGTTTTGTAAATAAGTTGGTTTGTATTATTTTTTAGATTCTATATATGTTATATATAATATTTGTCTTTCTCTGCCTGATGTACTTCACTTAGTATGATAATCTCTAGGTCCATTCATGGTGCTGCATATGACAATATTTCATTCTTTTTTATGGTGGAATAATATTTCATTTTTATATATATGTGTGTATATATATATATATATATATATATATACACACACACACACACACAACACACACATATACATACATACATACATGCCAAATCTTCTTTATTCATTCATCTCTGGATGGACACTTATATTGCTTCCAGGTCTTGGCTATTATAAATAGTGCTACTATGAACATTGGGGTGCATGTATCTTTTCAAATTAGAGCTTTCATTTTTTCTGGATACATACCCAGGAGTGGGATTTCTGTATCATATGGTAACTCTATTTTTAGTTTTTTAAGGGAACCTCCATGGTATTTCCTATAGAGGCTGCACTGATTTATATTCCCACCAACAGTGTGGGAGGGTTTTGTTTTCTCCACACCTCCAGCAACTGTGTAGACTTTTTGATGATAGCCATTCTGATGGGTGTGAGGTGATATCTCATTGGAGTTTTGATTTGCATTTCTCTACTAATTAGCATTGTGGAACATCTTTTCATGTGTCCATTGACCATCTGCATGTCTTCTTTGGAGAAATCTCTATTTAAGTCTTCTGCCGATTTTTTGGTTAGGTTGTTTGTTTTATAGATATTGAGCTTGAGCTGTCTATACACTTTAGAAATTAAGCCCTTGTCAGTTGTATCATTTGCAAATATTTTCTCCCATTCTGTAGGCTGTGTTTTCATTTTGTTGATGGTTTTTTTGTTTTATAAAGCTTGCAAGTTGGATTAGGTCCCATTTGTTTATTTTTGCTTTTATTTCTTTTGCCTTGGGAGAATGATCTAAGAAAATCTTAACTAAAATTTATGTCCAAGAATGTTTTGCCTGTGTTTTCTTCTAGGGGTTTTATGGTGTCCTGTCTTAAATTTAAGTCTTTAAGGCATTTTGAATTTATTTTTATGTATGGTGTGAGGGGGTATTCTAACTTCATTGATTTAGATGAGGCTGTCCAGCTTTCCCAATGCCTCATGCTGAAGAGATTGTCTTTTCTCCGTTATATATTCTTACCTCTTTTGTCAAAGATTAAATAACCATAGGTATATGGGTTTATTTCTGGGCTCTATCGTCTGTTCCATTGATCCATATGTCTGTTTTTGTGCCAGTACCACACTACTTTGATCTCTGTAGCTTTGTATTATTGTCTGCAGTCTGAGAGGGTTATGCCTCCAACTTAGTTCTTTCTCCTCAGAGTCACTTTGGCAATTCTGGGTCTTTTGTGGTTCTATATAAATTTTAGGATTATTTGTTCTAGCTCTGTGAAAAATGTCATGGGTAATTTGATAGGGATTGCATCAAATCTGTAGGTTGCTTTGGGTAGTATGGCCATTTTAACAATATTAATTCTTCTAATACAAGAGCATGTAATATATTTCCATTCCTTTGTATCATCTTCAGTTTCTTTTATCAGTGTTTTATAGTTCTTAGCATATAGGTCTTTCGCCTCCTTGGTTAGGTTGATTCCTAGGTATTTTTTTTTTCGGACGTGATTTTAAACAGGATTTTTTTTTAACTTTCTGATATTTCATTGTTAGTGTAAAGAAATGCAACAGATTTCTGTATATTGATGTTGTATCCTGCTACTTTGCTGAGTTCATTTATTAGTTCTAATAGTTTTTGTGTGGGTTAACGGTTAGATACTAAAGTGGATATGCAGAAACAGTGTATGGATGACTCTAGAGTTGAGAAGAGAAAAAACAGGAAAGGAATAGTAATAGACTATATTATATGTGTGTGTGTTTTTACGTATACACAATATATTATATAATTTATATTATGAATTATACATTATATTATAATGTATATATTATACATTATAATGTAAGTAAGTCCCCTACATACAAATGAGTTCCATTCCAAGAGCACATTCATAAGTCCAATTTGTTTGTAAGTCCAACAAATTTAGCCTAGGTACCCAACTAACACAATCAGCTATATAGTACTGTACTGTAATAGGTTTATAACACTTTTCACACAAATAATACATGAAAAACAAACACAAAAAATAAAGAAAACATTTTTAATCTTACAGTACAATACCTTGGAAAGTGCAATAGTATAGTACAAAAGCTGGCATACAGGGCTGTCAGTAATAGGAGACGGAGGGCAAGCTGCAATTTCACTCATGCCTGATGTTGATGGCAGGTTCTGGTTCCTTGCTGGATTCAATTCTATTTACCTCTTGAAAAAACTATCCAGTAATGTCTGGGTAGTAATTCTTTTTTTCTCTTCATACATGACACAGTAGCACTGGCTTGCATTCTGAACAGCTGCTGCAACTTTCGTGTACTGTTCTACATTCAGGTCCTGTGCCTCAAAAACTAACAGTGCCTCCTCAAATAAAGAAAATCCCCTTGCCATTTCCTGCTTTGTGAATCTCCTTGGGTCTTCAGTTACTTCTTCTTCCTCTTGTCTCTCTTCGTCCTTTCTCTGGGCCTCCAATTCCATCAGGTCTTTATTAGTAAGCTCCTCATTTTGCACAGCAGGGAGTTCAATGAAGCTGTCCTCTTGCAGATCTAGCTTGAAATAAAGATACTGTACTCTATACAGTACTATACAGTAAAGCACATAAAAGCACAACCACTTGTAGCAGATGCATGCATGTGACAATGTACGCAAGACATAAACTAAATTATATGATTGGACATGTGAACACATTCACATCTTTAAAAGTTCACAACTTGAAGGTTTGTGTGTAGGGGACTTACTGTATATTGTAGTTGTATAGTATATATATATATATATATATACAATTTCCATAGCACTATAAGTGATCACATAGGAGGTAATTACACTGAAAGAGGGAAAATATCGGAGGGTCATTGGGACACTCCAATAATTAAAATTCAAGCAAAAAGATGAGCCAGCCAAGGAAATGGCATCCATGTCTTTCACTAAGAGAGAAATAAAATGGATAGATTGTCCTAAAAAGCAAGAAAAAAATACATCGGCAAGAAGAAAACGATCACTTGTGTGAGTCACTTCTGAGATGAAAACTGACCATTAGATTTGGTGGGATGGGTGTTTTACTGGTGATTCTGCCAAGAAGTTTCCTAGGAAGATGAAAGCCTGATTAGAGTGGGCTAAAGACAAAATGGGAGCATTCAGGTATGTTTTGATATACTGTCTCAGATCTAATATGTAGCAAAGTTTGCTAAAATCTGAAAAGAGAAAGCAAAGACATAGCTGGGTTATAAAAAAAGCAAACAAACAAAACAAAAACAGATAGAAAATCTCTATGGATTAGAAAAGCAATGAAGTGGTGATTGAGGAGCTGCCCAGATACCTGGTCTGGAAGCTGGCAATGGCAGATTGTGGTTCACTTCCTGTGGAGTCAGAGGGAATTAAAGCATCCCAATTGTGGTGCTTTATTGGAAAGCATGAAGTTAGGGAGGTTGGGAAAAGAGTAACAGCTTGGTCACCAGACCAGTTAGCTGGGCACCCAGAGGGCTGGGTAAAGGTAGGGATATACCTGTTAGGCAGGAAGAATCGAGAAAAGAAGAGTGAGGCAAAATCAAACCTGCAAATCAAAATTTCATGAAAAATGAATACGTGTTCAAAGAAAAGCAGCCAACAAAATCAATATTTTGAATATGGATTTACTTCCAGTGAACATAATTATATGAAACAATCTGACAAAGACTTAAAACTAAGGATGCCTAGTATGCTCAAAATGAAAATAAATGTTTATTTAAAATATAAGAATAATTTGGGCTTCCTAGGTGGCGCAGTGGTTAAGAATCCGCCTGCCAATGCAGAGGTCACGGGTTCGATCCCAGCTCCAGGAAGATCCCACGTGCCACGGAGCAACTAAGCCCGTGTGCCAAAAAATAAATAAATAAATAAAATATAAGAATAAGAAAATATTAAACAAACAACTACAAAAATAAAATGGACAGGTGAATGTAGAAAAAGACCAATCAGAAATTTTGCAAATAGAACCTTAATAGTTGCCTGAAAGGAAGGACAGATTACCTTTTAATGCCAGTAGACTTACTGTGACTGCAGATCTTTCACCAGTAGCATTAGATAACAGAAAATAAAGGGTCAATATCTTTAGTGGGCTTAGGGAAAGAAAAAAACAGTTAGATAAAAGTATATACCCAGCTAAACACTTTTATGAGATTAGGCCAAAAAAAGATATTTTCAAATATATGATATTTAAGAGTTTGCCACTTGGAACTTCATTAAACAGGCTTTAACAGGTATCCTAAAAAATAATTCAGCACAGAAACAGAAAATAAAGTAATAGCAAATGAGATTTGTTCTTGAGTGGCAAAAATGAATCATTATAGAAAATCTCAACAAATTAAAGGAGTAGAACCATATCTTTTCAATATGTACAGACATACAATATTCAGTAAAATCCAATAAATATTCAAAACAGATTTTTGATAAACTAATAAAAGACACTTGCTTTACTTTATCTATAAAGGCCTACATTATGAAGATTAGTAATAAAATTTGAGAAAAATTCTTAAAGTCAGGACCTAAATAGACATCTGCCATTTTTGCTTCTATTCAATATTCTGCTGAAGATTCTAGCAAATGCAGTAGGAAAACAGAAGAGGTACAAGAATTAAGAAGGTTTTTTTTTCTTTATGATGTGGTGTATATATTGAAAATCCAAAAGACTTTACACACAAACTCTGAGGCCTAATAATAACAAAAATATTATGGATATAAAACAAAATATTAAACTAAATAGCACTTATAAATAGTTTAAAAAACAACTGGAAAATGAAGCTTGACCTAAACCTCGCACTTTAAACAAAAATAAATTTGTAAACATAAAACAATAAGTCATCACAGGAGGGAGGGCCGTTGGCCGGGGCCTGCGGTACACCGCTTCAGTGAGGGGCTCGACCGCGGCCCAACGGCTTGTTGCTTTTCTGGTCGCCACTCCTCCGGCCGGCCTGACAAGACGCACCAGGAGCGCGGCACCGACTCCTCTCGGGCTCGTGGGCGCTGCTCTGAGCAGCGTCAGCCTTTATAGCAGAAAGCTGGCGGGCACTATGGGGAAAAAACAAAACAAGAAGAAAGTGGAGGAGGTGCTAGAGGAGGAGGAAGAAGAATATGCGGTGGAAAAAGTTCTCGATCGTCGAGTGGTAAAGGGCAAAGTGGAATACCTCCTAAAGTGGAAGGGGTTCTCAGATGAGGACAACACATGGGAGCCAGAAGAGAACCTGGATTGCCCTGACCTCATTGCCGAGTTCCTGTAGTCACAGAAAACAGCACACGAGACAGATACATCAGAGGGAGGCAAGCGCAAAGCTGATTCTGATTCGGAAGACAAGGGGGAGGAGAGCAAACCGAAGAAGAAAGAAGAGTCAGAAAAGCCACGGAGCTTTGCACGGGGTTTGGAACCGGAGCGGATTATTGGAGCTACAGACTCCAGTGGAGAACTCATGTTCCTGATGAAATGGAATAATTCTGATGAGGCTGACCTGGTCCCTGCCAAGGAAGCCAATGTCAAGTGCCCACAGGTTGTCATATCCTTCTATGAGGAAAGGCTGATGTGGCATTCCTACCCCTCGGAGGAGGATAACAAAAAAGATGACAAGAATTAACTCTCCTGAGTACCAGCCCCTGTCATATCTGACTGTGGGTTTCAGCTGGGGAAAGAAGGAGTTCTACTTGTCCTGACACCATAGAGGTGGCTTGAGAAGATGTCCTTTGAAGAGCCAGTATAGTTTCTGTGCCCTACAGCAGCCCAAGTGCTTTAAAGCAGTTCCATGCTGTATAGTTTGCACACCCATCCCGGTGGAGGGGAAGGAGGGTCAGTGTTCCAAGGCAACCCATTCTGAACTTTGCGGAGAAAAGCAAAGGGCCTTCTATGAAGGACAAAACTTGCAGAATGGGATGTGGGAGAGCAAAAGATACTGTAGATCTTCAAAGAGCATCTCCACAACCCACAGCCTTCTTCCCAATTGTGTTAACTCTGCATTTTTACAGCGTAGCATGTGTGTAGTTTTTGGCTATTACTGGTGTATTATTTGGGGTGAGAGGGATGGGGTGGGAAAGAAGGGAGATGGGTTAGGAACATTTTTGTTAAAATTTGGGGCCTGATTGGGGAAACGGTGAAACAAAGGAAAGAACAACTAATGATGATTTGGTTCTGTGTCCAGAATATTTTATCCTTTCAAAATACATCATTGGTAACCTAAATGAGGACTGTGAGAGACTGTTTAAAAGCTGTGAATGCCTGAAACTTAGAAGCCACGGTGTTCCCTGCCTGAGCTTAATGCTGTTCCCAACAAAGGACTAAGCCAGTTAAGAAGTTACCAACGCTGCCATTTGGGGGATGGAAACTGGTTGAGGAGGAGATCTTATTGGAGTGTATACACAGGTAGATGATTCTGTC
Source organism: Hippopotamus amphibius kiboko (assembly GCF_030028045.1). Lineage (NCBI taxonomy): Eukaryota > Metazoa > Chordata > Mammalia > Artiodactyla > Hippopotamidae > Hippopotamus > Hippopotamus amphibius. The sequence continues at coordinate 76,208,520 of NC_080187.1, forward strand.
TTAGAGGTGCTAATTCTTGACGTTGACAAGAAGACCCTTTCTTTTCCAACTATGAAGTTATAAATATCAGCTTCTCCATCCAAGCCACTGGCTGAAGTATTTGGGGAAGGGCCGAAGGTGGTACAGGAGGTGGGAGAACAGGGAAAGATAAGGGCCGGTGCTCTTAGGGTGGAAACTCTTGGAGCCTCTGTTTTTTGAACTTTGAAACCATTGGTGGCAGGGTTCAGTCAATGACAGCACAACTTCACTGAATCACTTCAAGAGTTGGAATGATTTCAAAAGCCCTGGTCTCAGGAGAAGATTAAATTCTCATACTGGGGCAGTGGTTCACTTTAAAACAAATTTTTTTTAATCCTAAGAATTAACTAAAACCCAAAATGCTGTCTTGAATCATGAGATCCATCAGTTCTTGACATCGTCTAGACCTGCATCTAGAACTCCGTTGTAAAATCTTTTTAGGCATGTGTTAGGTTTCTGTGAAAACTTTTGTTTAAATGTAAACTTCATACCAACACTGTCAGTTTTTGTTTTAATAAAGCTATAGATTTATAATCCTTGAAAAAAAAAAAGTCATCACAAAAGAAAAAAAAAGGGAAAAACTTTCAGGATATAGTGCTAGGCAAAAAAGTTCTCTGACATGACACCGAAAGCATGTTCCATCAAACTTGATAAATTTGAACCCATCAAAATTAAAAACTGCTGCTCTGCAAAAAGGCGCAAGTGAAGGGGATGAAAAGACCATCTACAGACTTGGCTTATAAATAGTTTTTCCTTCATGAAAATCTTGGATGTAGTGAAGGATGTATAGTACCAGTAACATTTCTTATCTGGAAGCTCTCTCATTCTGCAGTTTCATTTATGGGGCTGTAACTTTTTGTAGCATCCTGAGTTTCCATAAACATGATTGAAAATTTTGATGGTAGCAACCACAGTACATGAGAAAGGAATGATTTGTTAAGTAGAGCACAGAATGTTCTATAAATGCTTTAACATCTTAGAAGTGATACACAGCTCAGCATTTCCAAAAAAGAGAGTCCTAACTGAATAACAATATACATCCATGGCACTGGCTCTTTATTTACTTTAACAGCTTATTAAAAGAGGAAAATAAAAGTGAAAAATAAAAGATCTTGTGACAATATGCTTTAAACAGGCAAGATGTTTATAGGATTCGATAGTAAATATAGGAAAAGTAGAAAGTGCAACACAAATTAAGCCAATGTGTGTGACTCATTAATTAGTAGTGAAAAAAGTGTGTTCGTGCACAATGATCTTTGTATTTTTTTTGAATGGTGAAGAGGAGCAGAAAGTATACTGGGGATCAGGAAACCTGTGTTCTCTTCTTGCTTTCTTTTAACTATTGGGAAGCCAGAATTAACTTCATCTCTTAAATTCATTTTCCCCTTTTAAAAATGGGGCGGCAGTTCTGGGGGCCCTTCTGAGATCCCTTCTGAGTCTAATTCTCTCTGAGGCCCTCCTGCTGGCTGTAGAGGTGAAATGACTCTGCCCCATTGGTTATGCCAGTGACTCACTGTGGAGGGTAATACAGAGTGACACACGAATAAGATCCCGGAATCCAACTGGCTTTGCTTTTCTCATTTCCAGAGTGCTATGTTCTAACAAATTTAAAAGTTCTTCAATTTATAAATTCCACCCTTGAAGCAAAGTGAATCAAAGCACTTGTGGCATTTGAATCTCTGTACCTTGGGAGTGATTTATTGTGTTTGAATTTTCATTGTGTTTCTATTGGGGGAAATAGGCTGCTGGGTAGAGTAAACACTTCCTCTGTGTGAAAATATGCTCCAAGCAGCCCTGAGTATGTGCCAAGAAGTTCTAATGTTGCTTGACAATTATTATTGCTCCATTAAGGATCCCTGAATTCCTGAATATTCAGTGTAACCACATGATTAATTTATACCTCCTCAACTCTAGATGACTGCTTTCCAAATGCTCTTTAATTTCAGTACATTTACAAAAATAATTAAAATGCAATTTACCAGGTTTTAAGAGTGTTTGCAATAGATGTTCATAAATGTTTCAGGTAACACTACTTTCTGATTTTTTTCCTAATAGTGTCTTCCTCCCCTCCAATCCTTTTAATTCAACACTTAACAGGTAGAGCAATTCTCATAAATAAACATGTGAATTGATTGAAAGAAGTGATTAAATGGCATTCAGAGGTTAGTGCTCTAGCATTTATTTCCTAGAAAGTCTGTTAAATGTTTTCAATTAAAAAGAAAGGAGGGACGCTCACAACTCTGAAATGAGGGGCTTTGAATTAGTGTTCTATTAATGGTCTGGCTCTCTTAGAAGGGGTCCTGGCTGTGGTGGGGGCGGAAGGGAAAGAAAATGAATAGAAGGATTAAGTTACAACACTTAAATTCCTTTGTCTGTGGAAAAGACCTTTCCATCTGATTAAGTGAAGATAAATGAATGAAGAATCACAGTGTTCTTACTTAATCAGCTTAATCACCTTGAAGAATTAAGGTAGTTATTCTGCCACCAGGCATGAAGGGCCGAAGTGATATTTGCCAAGTTGTTTCAACACCTTGACAATCAAGTTGTACATATCACCATAGATTCCGGCTGACAATGCATGCCCCTAACATTTTTATATTACTTTGAAATTGCTCTGAATTGGCAGTGTTACTAAAACTTAAGAAAGGAAAAATGGCCTAGGAACAGGTCTTATTAGTTTTAATGTTTTCAAATATCTTCTAGAATCTGAGAAAGAGGGTATTGATGTGTGATCTGATCCAGGTTCTAAACCTAACTGAGGAGATGTTTGAAACTGAGCTGTTGCTGCTTGGGATAGAATGATTTTTTTTTTTTTTTTTTAACAGTAACAGCAGAATTGTTGTCAGTAACAAGTTAATGGTGAGGGTGTCAGATACTCCTTAGTGGTTTTTACTCAATGATATTTTCTAACAATTTTTATTCATTTCTATGCAGTATATGCTATTGTTATACCATGTTAGATGCAGCCTGCAGAATTTAAGTATCTTCCCCAGGGTCCCCAGCCAAGACCTGTGCCCTTTGAACCAGCTGTGGCTCCATCACAACCCAAGACATGGCTTAGTCAATAGGACGTTGTATCCCTTTCTCCCTTATGGTTTCATCAGTTGAAACTTAAATCTTGTTTCTATTCTCTTCTCTGTGAAGGCAGTAAAGTATCCCCAGATCATCTTGAAATGATCCTACCTATATTGGAAGCTCTCTGCCACTTTGGGGGTGAGGAAGTAAGCATGTCAATGTTACTATACCTGTGTTTACAAAGTTATGTCCTTTGATAAACATTTTATATTTGATCAACCTCTAGTTTTTCCCCAAAATACTTTGTTGGTTTTCCCTTCCAAAAATATTTGAAACATGAGGACAATATACACATAAAGGAGAAAAATAGACTATTTTCATGTAAATTTCATAGGAAGATTCTCAGAGTTGTTTACAAAACAATGTTGGCAGCACTAAAATCATCCAGTGTTCTTGTTTAACAATGTCCAAATATTATAAGAAAAACATTTAACAAAATATCTCATCGTAGAGCTCAAATGACAGTAAAACATAAATGAAAATATTTACTCAAATATTTATATTAAATGAAAAACAAATTATCTATAGTGAAAATGCATTTTCTATAGCTGTGTATTTTGCAATACACTTAGATATGAACAGAAAGATCACAGACATATCCAGAAACTAAGATTATATGGGGGCACTCTGAAAAATCATGTTTGCCATTCTTATGGGCAACACCGTGAATTTGAAGCACTGTACTAAGTACATTTTAATTTTAAAAATATATGTTTTGAGATATTGTAACAATTTAAGCTGGAGTTAACCCACAGTAGTTATTACAGAAATACAAACTAATGATTGGTTGGCAGACAAGATGGGAACACTTACATATGCCAACTTTCATTTCCCTATTTGCAAAAAAAAAAAGTTTGCATAAGGGGTTTAAAGCTAGACTATTTCACAAGAGTTATATACATTAATAAGTATGTTTAAGAAATTATTTTAGTGAATTCAATCAATAACATCTCAATTTCCACAAGTGTATTTAACTTTTTCATATTTCCAAGCCATAATAAATAGTTGAGCACTTTAAAGTATAGGGCTGTAAGCTGCCTGAGGACAAGAGTCTTCTATCACAGTGCAAACTGAGCAGATGTCACTGTTAATATCAGTTTATGAAATGTTTCAATTATTGTGAACTGACTGAAGTGCTACTTGTTTTATTTCTCTGCACAAGTTTTTAGGTTTTGTTGAAATAGCGGAGTAACCAAAATCTAGACTATGTGTATATTAGTCTGCTGGGACTATCATAACAAAATACAACTGAGTGTGTGGCTTAAACCACAGACATTTATTTCTCTCAGTTCTAGAGGCTAGAAGTCCATGACAAAGGTGCTGTCAGAGTTGGCTTCTGGCAGAGTCTCTCTTCCTGGCTTGTAGATATGTCCTCATTGAGTCCCCAGATGGCTTCTCCTCTGTGCCCATGAGGACATCTCTTCCTCTTCTTATAAGGACAGCAGTCCTACCAGGCTAAGGCTCACTGTTGTGACCTCACTTGACATTTATTACTTACTTATAGGCTCTGTCTCTAAACACAGTCTTATCAGGGTTGAAGCCTTCAACATTTGAATTTGGGGGGAACACAATTCAGTTCATAACAATACACGGGAAGCCACGTTTTCTCTTCAGCATCTTCAGTGGAGACAGTGGTTGTAAAACACTAACTTGAAAAATGTCCAGCCAGGAAAATATTTCAGTCAGAGGTTTTAAAAATGGTCAATAATCAGATCTTCAGTCAAAAAGCAACAAGCCAGCAGGAGGTGCTGTAGTAGGAAGTAGTTTTAAGCTGTTAAGATTGTAGTAGAATGGCTGAGTTTCATTATGTAAAATGCTTTCTGTAGAAGAGGGAATGAAAAACCTCAATTCCAGATATAGTAGCTTAATGGAAGAGCAACCAGGGGAAATTAAGCTAGACTTGGCTTTTAGGAGTGGTGTGCAAAGTGGAATCTCACTCAGAGGAACAAGGTGAAATTAGAGCCAGTGAGGCTGATTTAGGCCAGCGCAGATAAATTCTAGGTTGCGGGAAGTACAAGTACAATATCATAGCCTTTCTGCTAGATTCTTGGCACGTCACTTCATATAGTCTCACAACCACTCCATAAGGTTATCATTTACATATGATAGATGGTGACATCTATGCTCAGGTAAAGTACGAAACTAACCCGAAGGGCATATATGTAGTAAGTCAGCAAAGATAGGGAGCAATCCTTGTTTTCTGTCTGTTATATTTCATGATCTTTCTACTTTACATATAGAGTTTTCTATACAAAATACAAAAAGAAAGACATGCAATATTTTGCAAATATTTCCCCCTGGAAACCCCTAAGAAAAGTACTCAAATAACCAACCTTCTACATACTAGTCAAGTAAAGGAGAGGACATATTCTGGAACCCAAGATAAAATGTAGGTGTTAATAGCAGCCCAACTTCAGTAGTTAGATAAATATAAGTAAGTGCAAAAAGGCAGAAAAATCATTCCACATAAAAGCTAGACTTAAAAAAATCCATTAACGAAGAGAGTACAAAGGGAGAGAAAAATGGACGGTGAACAAAATAAAGAAGGTCGGAAAGTAGGCAGAGCTTTAGTTTTCCAGTTTCCTTTCGTACTTCGTACATGCTTGAAGGTGACATCTTAAAGTACTGCTACAAGGCATCTGAGTAAAAGATCACTCAACTATTGAGCCCTGGAGAATAACACATGCAAATGAACACTTAACAAATATTCCTTTCTGATGTTGATAATGATATATTAAAGCTATATTCTGCTAGCATACAAATGGATGTAACAAAATTCTTGGAACTTTAACAAATGGACAAAGCAAGAACTAAAATAACAATGGGGAAATATGTGTACTGATAATTTTATGTCAGTACAATTTCGATTCATAAATTAGTGCTTTAAGAAAGCCAAGTATACTTTTGTAAATTCTAAATCATTTGCAAGATTTGGAAAGAGCCCATAATACCCCGCATACATTTAAACTGCCCACTAAGAGAAAACTGATTTGAATTCCTATTATTTTTCTTTTCAAATATGACAAAATATATTATTGGAAAGGTTGGCTTGCAGTGAACATTTCACTCTCATACTAGCTTTGCTCCAAGTCAAAAAATAAAATACTTGGGTAAATTTTTTAGAAAAAAAAATCAAAATCTTCTTGTGCTCTCATTTTAATTAATTTTTTCCTGATTTTAACAGTAATAGAGGCTTATTATAAGCATTTTTAATAATGCAGTCTCCATAGTACGTGAAAGCCTTTTGAATTTGTTCATTCTGAATATAGCCACTGTCACCACATGAATGCATATTCTTTCAGTTGTTTTCCAAACAACTATCAATATGCATTCGTGTATATGAATATGTATGTGCATTGCTTAAACAAAGCTTGAATCATAACTTATACATGGTCCTGAAACTTGACCTTTTCTTTACTAAGACATCTTGGCCATGTTTCGCTGTCAGTGTATCTAGTTAAACTTCATTATTGAAGAAAGGGAAGATGAGGGATTCAGTTTTTCCCAGGGAAGTCTGAGATGTCTTTTAGGTATCCAAGTGGGATGCTGTGTAGGATACTCTAATTCTGGAGCTCTGGGGAGAGAACCAGTGAGTATAAATGCTTTGAGAATGGAAAGATTGAGTTCTTCACCTCTCTAGGTCCCATTACTGTGGGGGGTTTCTTACATCAGGTTGGGAAACAAGTCCTGCCCTCCTAAAGGACTTGGCACACACTCTTGGGTAGGAAAGGGTAACTGTTTATTGTGAGGAGTCAAACATTTAAAACAAAAAAATCATTACTCTGGCCTCCAAAATGCAGTAAGATTTATTCCTGATTCCTATTTTTTTAAAATTTGTTTATTTATTGTATTTATTATTATTTTTGGCTGTGTTGGGTCTTCGTTGCTGCCCATGGGCTTTCTCTAGTTGCGAGGAGTTGGGAGCTACTCTTCATTGTTGTGCGCCGGCTCCTCATTGTGGTGACTTGTCTTGTTGCGGAGCACGGGCTCTAGAGGCATGGGCTTCAGTAGTTTGAGGCGCACGGGCTCAGTAGCTGTGGCACATGGGCTTAGTTGCTGCACAGCATGAGGTATCTTCCTTGGGCAGGGCTCAAACCCCTTGTCCCCTGCACTGGCAGGCAGATTCTTAACCACTGCACCACCTAGGAAGTCCCTATTCCTGATTCCTATTGTACATCAGAAGAACATGCCTCAGCCACAGGTACCATCCATGAGACATCTCCTTTGCAATATCTCTTAAGGTATTAAGTCCTTGCTTACTTCCTATAGACCTTGATGCTCAAGATTCTTCAACTAATAAATACAGAAATAAGATTCAAACCAAGTTTTCTTATTTCTTTTTAATTCTAAGTTCTATGAACTTTCCATTACACAGAGCTTTCTCTTTTCTTTGTAGCTCTTTTGAATATTACAATGGCATAGGAAGATAAATAAAATTGAATCAAAGAAATTTCCTAATGGCTCTAGAGAAGATGCTTTAATGAATCTGCTAGAGTTAGTTATCCCTGGGAGGAATCCCTTTGTAAGTGATCAACAAGGCAATTCTTCTTATACTATGAACTTTCCAAATGGCATAAACAATCAGACTACAGTTATGGTACCTGGGAATAAACCTTTTTACAGCTAGTAGTGTAAGTAAAGTCTTTTTTTGTGTGTGATATAAAAAAGTGTATAGGTGTTTAAAATTAGTGAAGGAAGACACCCAGAATATGTATTTTTTTAGTCTAAAAGTCCTCAATTAAAACTGGAGAAAGATCATTTTTGTGATTTTAGGATGTTGTTCCATTAATAATACATTAGAACTTAATCTTACAATTGAACATGTTGAATACAGAATAATATTCACATCTAACAAATGAAGAACCTAAGCCTCCAAGTTCTGACTTTGCCTAAAAAGTAGCTTTGTTAGTAAAGTATGGAGCAGTTCAAACTGAGCCTCAGTTTTCTTAGCTGGAAAATTATAATTACTTGAGGTGGAATATTGCTGATGACCCCATATAACTATACCATATAAGTAAAGAATCTTGAAGTCTGTATATTGTCACTCATTTTATTGTTATTACTAATGGAAAGATGAATTCATCCACTGGTCAGCACAGCTACTGAAGTTACGTTGCTATACCTAGAGATACAACAGAAAAAGAAATATCCTTGCATAAGAATAATTCCTTTTCAGTTAGAAAATAGGATTTTAGATAGTGGTTTGTTGCAACAAATAACTATTTTTTCCTTCAGGAAACTATGCCTTTTCCCCATTAATAACTGAAGAGATAAGATTGGAAAATATATAGATCATTAACAAATATGTGATACTTAATACAAGAGTAAGTTAAATGGAAATTACACTGAGTCACTATATAAAGGACCTTAAAATTATGTTAGGTTGATTTTCCCTAATATTAGGTTCAGAATTAGGGTTTACTAAAGTAGAGTGCATATTAGTTGCTAAATGTAGCAATTGTTAGACTAAGGTCAAAAAAGGAAACATAAATGTCTCCTGGGGAACAAAAAATCTCATTTCTATTGAATATTCATTTGTAATTTATAATGAAAACTTGACCTATTTCTAAAAAAACATGAATTGGCTTATAATCAAAGTGTAAGACCTTCCAATTCAGCGTGTCATTGGTCACTAATTAAAACCTTAACTAGGCAGACATTTGGCTTACCAGAACCTCAGAAAATGTTATAATGTTATGAATTATATCCAGCAAATTTGCCCACAGATTTCTTAACTCCTGCTTGTCTAAACCCTTAAATGTGGTCTGTGGAGATTAAATCAAAGATGCAGAGCATTTTGTTTCCTTTTTGCCTTTGGCCCCACCTGAAAGTCACTTCTGAATTTTGAGAGTCTCCTTCGTTGCATAAAAAAATGCCTGATATTTCCCCTTCACCTCATCCTTTCTAGACTCTTTCCCATGATACTGCTTTTTAAACAGAAGATAATTTGCTCAATATGTATGACCAAATTATTACTGTTGCTTAATGTTTTAACCAATACAGTGATCTCCTTCTGTTTTTTCTATCACTGGGCTGGTTTTATTTTTTCATTATGGTATCCTGAGTCCATTGTAAATTGGCTCACATCTAGTTAAATAATTTGGTTTCCCATCTTTACCTAACCTGAATCCTTCACTTAGTCGTTTTGGTGTTCTTTTATGCTCATGAGCTTTCCTCTACTTATAAGGGCTCCCTGCATCTTCTTTGAAGCCATACTTCCTGTCTGCACTTCCCTATGAAGCCTTTCTGATTGCACGTGAGTTTATACCACCTAATTTTTTCGTCAAGTACACCCTTCCTCTTTACTTCTTTCTCATTTCTGAATCTTGTTCCCCAGCCAAGTGATAAGCTGATTTAGGATACTGACAATGGCTTTATTTTTTCCCCCTACGGTAACTATTTTTAGTACTTGGTACATATTAGGTACGTACTAAATATGTGAAAAATTATATTTTATCCATTTTCAGGATGGAACTAAGTGAATTTTCTTTAGAAAAAATATAGTGGAAAAAAAAATCTAGCAGCAAAAGAACTGTGAGACTAGAAACGGTTGAAAGAACACTTTCCAAACAACCACATTAGAACTGTGCTGGTGTAAGCATGGCACAGTAGGGGCTTATTTTTTCTCTTCCCAGTTTATAAGCCTTATGTGTGAGCTGGTGACTTCTACACTTCTTTTGAAATAGGTCTCCTGTGAAACATTATGCCACACTATGTCTCCTATACCATGAAAAGCTGTGTTTTTCTATTGATGTTACTATGTTTTTGGACATTGCAGTATATCTAAATTAAAAATGCTAGTGGGAATGGGAAAGCCAAATGGAAATCCAGCACAGTGTTTTAAATGTTAAAAACTACTACACAGACTAAATACATAAGTGTATAGGAAAAATATAGGTAAGAGATGGAGGAAAGTATTTTTTTCACTATTCTATTCAGAACATTTTCGTAGCCTTTGAAAGTTGAGTAAGAAAATAAACTTTTTCCTAGAAATACGTTTTGAAGTATTAACTGTTAAAATCAGACAATTACTGTACTGTATGCACTGTTGATCTGAACTTGATGATATTTTTTCTATTGCATCAAGTCTTATTTTGTTCTTCACTTTTGGAGTTTGAAATCCAGAAGCAGTAAGAGAACTCTCCAATAAATTTCAAGAGAACTCCCGAAGTTACTTTCACACCCATGCTACCTTCTCTTATTCTGCCTTTCCTATTGTCTTATTTATTGGTCCACATCTCTGATTTTCATTTTTCTTTTTCCCTTTGTTTTTTCTTTCCTATGTCCAGTTCGAAGTGTAATGTCTAACATTATCTTATATAAAAGCAAATATTAATCCATTTTATATGGCATTAAGTTTTATTCTCTTTATGGAAAACAGATTTTTAAAAATTAATCAAAAATTTATTTACCAAAGATTTTCTCCCATAAAGTCTGTTCCCATAAATATGACAGTAAGAATGAAATAAATCTTTTGTCTTTAAGTAGACATATATCATAGTTCAATATACTGTCACCCTAGAGGTGGTACTAGGTGAATCATTATACATAATACCTAAAGATGTGTTTCAGATGGAAACACCATCAACAGACTTTTTAAAAGTATGTTGATTTTAGGATTTGCCTTCATCAATTATTATGACATCTTCTAGGTATTTTATGGAACTCTTAATTTTTTATGTACAGCTAATGTATTTTTATAAAGTATTTATGAACTTTTGTATTGATTGGCTTATTTTGGAAACAGATTAAATTTATCATCCGAGCTGCTTGAAGTGACTTTAATGGACCGGAAGGTAATACAAAAGGTGTTTCTTTCCATATTGGTTAACAATAACAGCCTGTCGTTTGAGTCAAATTTGTAAAAATTACACCTCAATATGCAAATCCATTTTTTCATTACTGATGCAGAGCAAGGAAAGCCAACAGAACAGCAAACACTAACATTTTGCCTCTAAGTGCTCACGGACATAAAATAAATGAGGCATGGCTATTGATTGTCTTTGGCCTACATTATCTGCACAGGAACTATTAAGGAGGCTTCTCCATCTTCCTTTCATGGCTCATTTTCTCATACTCTCTAATGAAGAGCTTCACTTAAACTATAATGTGCTACTCTCCCGAAAGTACATTTTTATAGCACTAAAAAGCAATACTTGTGTATCAAAGACTGTTTTTACTGCTACATTTATGGGCTTGTTGCACTGTATAAAATTATAAAATATTCTAGAGCTGGATGACATTATTAGTTCTTTTAATTAATTTCTGACTTTAAAGTTTATTTTGTCAATCCAAACCTGCTGAAGAACGGATTCACTATAATAGTCACATCAGTGTGACACACTTTTTAAGCCCTCTAAAAATACTTATTTGATAATTTATTATTATATATACCTTTAAGAAGGGTTTGTTGTGGGGTTCAAGCAATAAATATGTGTAAAATACATTTTAATATTTGGACATTCTGAGTTTAGTTAGGGACCATCTCAAATGTTAATGAGTGAGCATTTGGATGGAAAAATTGGAATTTCATTAAGAAGATCTGGGCCGGAAATAATAGTATGTGAGTCTTCCATTGTTGAAACCAGAGGAAAGAATGAGACCACTTGGGAAGACGGTGTGGCAAGAAAGCAGTCAAAGGTGGAGTTTTGAAAATATTAATATTTAAGGAGTGGAGAATAAACAAGGTAAAGAAGGACACATACAGACCAGCAAGGGGTGGTGTCATGGAAATCTAAGGAGGAAAATCCAGGGAAAGAGTGTCAGGTGCCTCAGAAAATGATTTTTTGTTGTTGTTGCTTCTCTCATCTTGCGACCTGGAAATCAAAGATAGGAAGGCATATTATGAACCCAACCCAACCCTTCCCTCCCCTTCCCTTTTCCTCTCCTCCCTCCCCTCCCCTCCCCTCCCCTTCCCTTCCTTTCCCTTCCCTTCTGTCTTTCCTTCATTTTCTCTTTCTCTTTCTCTCTCTCTTACTTTCTATTTTACCCAACTGACAAAAAGAAAAAAAAAATTGTATCTCGCTTTAATTTGCATTTCCATGCTCACACACATGACTTTATATTTATTGGCAATTTGCTTTTCTTCTGTGAGTTTTCATACCTTCTGAGTCCATTACATTCTCTCTATATAGGGAAATGGACAAAAGATATGGATTATAAAATAAAATATTTGCTATAGATTTCTAGTAAATAATGTTATCAGGTATCTGTTAGATGATCAACCGTATGTAGGATTTGGGTGTGTATGTTTCTTAAGTATACCTCTTGCAAACAGGTTGTATGTAGACAGTTGAATTTTCTTTTTTCTGCCTTTCCTCTCCCACATTGTTAGTCTCTGGCTTTTAATATGGAACCTTAAAATATTGGCAATGCATTATAGTGGTCAGTGATATTTTTTGACTTACTTCTGGCACCTTAGCTTAGATTTTTTTTTTTTTTTGCTTCCTATGCTTTTTTAAAATGTATCTTTCTGCCCTTGGCTTTGTTGAATTAATGGAGCATTCTTTGCTCTGTTTCATTATTTTTATTTGTGCACAATTTATTTATCTTATTTCCACTCTTCAGTGGTGATGATTCTTAAGATTTTGCAAAACTTTGAAAAGTTTTATTTGTCTGCCAACATCTGGAATTGATTAGTATCTATACCCACATACAAACAAATCAAGAAACTCAGCATGCTTTCTCTTTCACCTGCCCTGCCTTATCCAGGTCTAAGTAAATAGTTCCTGATTGCATGATGCTTTAAGTATATTTGTGTGTGATGCTTCAAGTATATTTTCATACAAGTATAATGATGAAAAATTTGCTCACCAGTGTAGCTTGCATCTAATGTATTTCTACATTCTGGAGTGTATTTTTTTTATTTTGCTAGGGTATATCCTTAATTTTTTTTTTATTCTGTTCATAAATAGATTATAAAATATCTTTAGTTCGCTTTACTACTTACATGCTATTTTGCTGGTTATGGGATCAAGATTTTAAAGACATTGTCCTATTTCCTGTCCTCCACTGTAGCTTCTAAAATATCTTAGAGTAATCTGATTCTCATTCCTTTGAATATAACCTGGGTTTTGTTGTTTTGTTTTTTGTAGCTTTATGTAATTTGGTGTCTGAAATATGGCCACATTTCTCCTTTTCTTATCTTCCTATGTAGTACCCAGTGATTCCCTTTGCATTTGCAGTCATCTTATTTTGTTCAATTTGGAGATCTTTTATATCTGCCATTTTATTTAAAATTTTTCTCCTCATGATCTCTATAATATTCCTCTGAAAACTCTATTAAACGAATGTTGAAACATTCTTCCTCTTACCTCTTCTGTTTTCTCATTTCTTTAGTTTTTTCTAGTACGGTTCTGAGAAAACATCTTGCCTTAGTCTTTCAACCAATTTGACTTCGATTTGTATCTAATCTTGTTAGATTGTTTTTTAAAATTTTCTTCAGAAATTATGTTTACAAGTGGTTTTTTTTTATGGGTTTGATAATATCTTTAATGTTTGGGAATCCTAATCAAAGCTATTGATGTTGGTTTTCCTCAGATGTCTGGAATCCCTCCTGTTGCATCTATAGAGGAATGCAGGTTGTGATTATCGGGACATCTGCTCAGTAATTATAAAGGAGGACAGGATGTTCGATAAGATGAGATGTGTTGGTAGTGGATTTTCTTGATGTGGAGGCAATAATCACTTGAATCTGTGAGTTGCCTGAGACACAATTCTGCTTCTTCAATCCTAGCTCCGATTCTAGCAGTCTACCAAGTCAAACACCCACATGATGGCTCCACTCAGGGTTTCATCCTGGGACTAAAAGAGTAAGGGTGATGTAAGAACAAAACAGGAAGAGGAGCAATGGCTCCTGAGTGGTTAGAACTGGAGAGAGAAGATGCCACTTAAAGGGAAAAGCAATGCCAAGAAAAGTATCTGGTATCACAATTTACTTTCAAGTTTGGGATTATTTCCATTTGATGTCAACAAAGAGAAGTTTCTAGAAGGTGACATACTTTATGTCACCCCTATGGCTGTGCAACTGAAGCACCCAGTAGGGACATACTGGAAGTTTGCACTACTCGCTGATTAGTCTAGAAAGGCTGCATGAAAGAGTAAGGATTGTGGGGAAGAGATCTTTTACGAGCATCTATGGAAATGCCCTGACTGTAAAGTGATGGCTCTTCAATAAGAACGAAGTGAAAGAATGCCATTTGTTTAACAACTAATATGGCCATGTATTGATACTATGCTAGGTGCTTGTATGTGTGTCATACCATTTAATTTTCAGAAATGTATCGTCATCACTTTACATTTGAAGTAAATTAGTGAATTTAATTTACCCAAAGTCATTCGGCTGGCAAATGATAAGTATTGATTTGAACCTGTTAATGTCAAAATAAAATAGAGATAATTGTTCCCAGGCATTTGAATTGAACTCATGCCTATAGAACAAGAAATTTGCTTCTTATTCTTTATGAGAAAAAGCTAAAGGGGACATATAGATCATTCACTGGCTGGCTTTCCCAAGAACTGTGATCACCCAGGACTTTATCAGGTACATCCATATACACATAGTGAAGAATAGGATGAAAATGATATTCAAAATCCCCAGTTAAGACTGATTGAGATCTTCTTTCTACTTCTTGATTCTGCATGTTCTACACTGAGTGCTTTAGAAAACAGGCAAACCATCTGTCTTTCACCAAGGGTAGGGGATGGCATTCTCAATTCCTCCTCTGCATTTCCAACTGACCTTCCATATTTTCCCTATGACTTAGGAAAAAAAGGTGACAATTATAGCAGCTGTGAAATGTTGGAGATGAACAGCTTCTATTTAGGATATGGGTAAATGAACTAAAGGCTACTTTCTTGTGAAAGGTACCCACAAATTTTATGGATATAGGTTAAGTCCATATAGGTTGATCTTTCTGAGATTTAAAGAAAAGAAAAGAAAAAAGAAAAAAAACCTCCAAAAGTCTTTGAGTAAAAAATATCAATCCTGGAGTCCTTGAGTATTTCCCAATATTTACCATAACCTCTACCCCACAGATTAGTATTCTTTTTACCCTGTCATTGTCATATACCTGTATAATTTTATATCTCCCATGTACTAGACACCTCCTAAACAGGTCAGCCTAAATGTCTATTTATATTCATTCTAAGTTGAATGTTCCATGAATTCATAGTTTTAGGATTTAATAGATTTATTGTATATATGTGGATTGAGTGATTTTTCAAATGTCACGTATAAACTGTTTATATGATAACATTACTTTGAAATAGCTAGGGAACTATTGGAGAGGGGGTAGAGAGTAGATTCTACATTTACCAATATAGCTCCACAAATTTATTATTATGCCTTCATTAGATGGCTCTGGTATGCTTAGCTGGGTGCTTGCCCATATACACCCTCATTTGACTCCAATATTGATTTTGGGAGCAATTTTTCAGCTATAATTTTTTTCCCTGGATCCCCTGACATTGAAAGACCATATGTAGGCTTCTGTTGAAAGCAATGTAGGTGGAAATACTAACAGAGGGATCCTCTTCATGACCAAAAAGGCAATGCCTCATTAGATAGAAGCCTTTTGCCCGTCTCCCTTTGATAATTCCCTTTCTGGCTATCTGGAAGTGGAAATCGTTGCCTGGAAATATGATAGGATAAAAACCATAAACTAAGGACTATGGATCAGGAGAAATAGGAACTCCCGTGTCCTTAAAGACATACATTTTTTTTACAATGACTTACATTTTTAAACATCTCAACCAGCCCAGGAATTTGAGACAAATAAACCCCCCTCTGATAGTTTGGCTTTTCTATTATTTGTAGCTAGACCAGTGCAATGGGATAATACTAGGTAAAGTTATAAAATCAAGCAAGCTGCAAATACTTTTAGCATAATTCCTCAGTGTAGAGGTAGTTTAACACGTTTCTTTTAGGCGTTCCTGACAGTTTAGCCTTTATTTTCTTCTTCTCTCCGGGACAGGAGGAGGACTTTTCCAAGCATTCTGTGTGGTAGCAACATTTCACAGCCCCTCTAGGTGCTGGCTGGAATTCAGAGACTCGTTGATGATTAGGGTTCCCTTGAGTTGAAGCCATTCCATGCATCTTCTCCAATGAAGGGAATAATTAACAGCTGTCAGTATTTCAGGAATTAGTAGAACTTTGGAAAAAAATACCCAAATTATTTTTAAATCTGTGATTTTAAAGAAAACAGCAAAATTGGACTTGACAGAACTGTGTGTTTTTTTTTTTTTTTTATTGTAACCTGAAGCTATGTTCTGCAGCTCCAGATTGCCTGTAGCATATCCTTCACTACAACTGTGACGGCATTTATATTATACCCCTACTTTGCAATAATTTTGGATTCTTTCTAAAAATGTGCTGCAGGCTAGCACAAAGCTTTCAAGTTCTCAGCATATGAGTTAATGCTGTATGTTGTTGTTAATGCTTCATTTGTTTGGCATAGTGAGTTTTCATTCAAGACACTAGAACTGGGAGATTGGATAGTTCAGATGGATTGATCAGACATTGTTCCCTTATCCCACTTATTCTCACTGGCACATACAAGATACATAGCACCTGATGGAATTCAGCTCTGTGTAGAAAATTTCGGTCCACATCTGTCTCCACTAAAGATCATAGCAGAGAGAGAGCTGAAACTGAAATTTTGAAATCTGCTGTAAAATTGTTTTCAAAGATATTCTGTGCAGCAACACTAAATGCCACCTAAACCATGATGCACATGAGACTCTTGCCATAGAGAAAAATCTTTCTCTTCCTGGTGGCTGATATATTTGCTCATTTTCCAACAACAGGAATAAGGTGACCTTTTTTCTCCAGTTTCCTTTTTTGCTTTATCTTTTGGGAGGAACCCCAGAGACAAGATTTATGCCTAATCAAAGTGAGTAATTTTAACTTACAATATAGCAGTCAGTATTCTCTTTTTCTTGTTATTGTAGTTCTGATCTTTCTTAAGATTTTTATTTTATTTATTTTAGTACAGATACCTGATTTATAACTGCCTAAATCCACTTTAGATCAAAGTGAAGTATAAATACATCATACTTAAAAAATGAATTATTGTTCCTTTGGCTGGTTTAGGTGTATCACAGTTGTCTAAGAATGGCACAAGTTTCTATTTTAAATGTTTGCCCAGCTTTGATTTTATTTTAAAGTTAGTATATAAACATGATTAAAATAAATGTCACATAATGTAAAAGAGTGCATAATACAAAGTACTCTCACTTCATTCCTGTGATAGAATATTGCCCCCACACCCCCCCAAAAAAATTAGTAATCTTCCAATCACCAGAATCTGTGGATATTACCTTCTTTGGTAAAAGAGACTTTGTAGATATGACTAAGTGGAAGATTTTGTGATGGGGAGATTATCTTGTAGAACATAGGTGGGCCCAGTGTAATGACGAGGATCCTGTGAAGAGGGATGGAGGCAGATTAGATAGATGAGAAGGCAAGGTGACTGTGGAAGCAGAGGTTAGAGTCATGTGGCTGCAGGCCAGTCGCCTCTAGAAGCTCAAGGAAGAAAAGGAATAGATCCTCCCCTTGACGCTCCAAGAGGAACCAGCTCTGTTTCCACCTTAGTTTTAGCCCTGTAACACTAATTTCAGACTTCTCACTTCCAGAACTGTAGAGAATAAATTTGTATTTTTTTAAGCCACAAAGTGTGTAACAATTATTACATTGGCAACAGGAAACTAATACATACCCCAACACCCGGTGTACTGCCCCCCTGCCCCACCAAATTAACCACTGTTAAAACTTTCTCCTGTATCCTTCAAGGAATTTTCCATGCACATGTCACTATATTCATATGATAAACAAATGACATCATACTGTGTACATTGTTTTCTGTTTAGATGGATTTGTATGTTTTGTCTCAGATTTTTGTAGCTGCAAAATTTTTCCTTTTTTACATATCTTTGAATATGTGTGAGTCATATCTGAATGATTTTCTTATAGTAGAATTATTAGATTGTAGGTTATGAGCAATCACCTAGTAGCTTCGGTAGACCTTGAAAAATTGTCCTGCAGAAAGGTTGAACTAATTTATACAAGCCCAGGATTGTGTAAGAATGCCGTTTCTCCCCACCTTTACCAACACCATCAAGGTGCTGATTTTTAAGATACAGGTTTTATATTGGCCGTAGATTGAGATCCTTCACTTAGTCTAGGAGTATTTCTTTGTGTCTATTGTCTTGTACACAAATAGACTGAGTTAATTCCAGGCTACATTCAGGGCATCTGTTGTGATAGAAGGAGTCCTGGGAAAAGTGGTTTTTCGTTCTGGCATTTTCACTCGCTGGATGTATGACTCCGGGCAAATTGCTTAACCCAGTTGCTCACAAACCTACCTTCCTATCAGATTTACCTGGGGAGCTTTTAAAACACACAGTTCTGAGACGAAGCGAGAGAGTAGCACAGACATATATATACTACCAACTGTAAAATAGTCAGTGGGAAGTTGTTGTATAACAAAGGGAGCCCAACTCAAGGATGGAATATGCCTTAGAGGACTGGGGCGGGGAGGGTGGGGGGGACTCGCGGGCGGGGGGTCGGGGAGGGGAGGGAATACAGGGATGTGTGTATGGAAACAGATGATTGGACCTGGTGTACCCCCAGAAAAATAAAAAAAATAAAAAAAAAAATAAAAACCACACAGTTCTAGTTTACCCACCTTTACTTAATCAGAATTTCTTGGAGTAGAGAATGGAAATTTGGTTTTTAATAAGCTCTTGAGCTGGTTCTTGTACCACCAGTAAGAAGCAGCCTGTGGACTATATTTGAGAAGAGCTGCCTCAATATTTCTAAGCTTGAGTATTGTTTTCTTTTCTTACATTCCTGTAATATCAGCTTGTCTTACTCTCATGTTGTAATGGGACTTGAGTGTTACTTGTTCCCTTCGGCCTGCTTTCTGTGTGGAATCTTTAACCATCTTACTGGGATGGGATATGAAAGTAGCACACCTCTTAACACCATTGTACCAGTCTGGAACTTTGCTGACTTCTTTGATGCTGTTAGAAGACTGAATTCAGTACTCCCTTGCTTGTTGATTTTACTAACATTCATTATCTTGCCTTATTTGTGAATATTAGTGGTATGGGAGGAATTTGGTCAATCTAAAAATGGCCAAACATAGTAGCCCAATTACTCTGTTTCTCTATGGGATTCTTGAGAGAGCTGAACAGACAAAGGACAGAAAAGTATATTCCACTTTATTACCAACTTGGGTCCAGACACAAGATGAACTCTCTCAAGAGAGGACTTAGTAACCCTCTAACGTGCTCACTAGAATAGTTAAATTGTCTGTTTCCTCTGTAAAACACACTTGCTGATGCCCTGGGCACAGTCAGACGTTACTCTCTAAAACACACAAGCGTTTTTGCTCCCACCAAGAGTCTGTTAAGTCTGCTTTGTTTGTTCAAGAAGCTCAAATGTTAGCTGTTCTTATTACCGATATTGTGTAATTTACAGAAACTTTCTATAAATTAGTGAAATGTATATGAGGAAAAACTCTGATTATTAAAACTAAATTGAATGCTTTGAAAGACCACATAAATGCAGCTTATTTTTTTATTTGCTGGTTCTCTCACTGTCCTATATACGTTGCAAGGAGTGACATTAGAGGGTGGCCTAAGGCAGAATGTACTATGTGCTCAAAATAGTTCTAAGTTTTTGTTTGTAGTCCATTTCTTCAACTAAGATTTTAAAATATTCTTCAGTCTATTCATCCTTTTAGTCCATGAACATGCACTAGTATAGCTAGCACATTTAACTCAGAGAATTCCCTATCGTCACATTGAGCTTGATCACCAAGACTTAAAGAGGAGAATTCTTTTACCAAAACCCCTCCCCAGAAATTCTGAATATCACTACATATCTTTAAATTCTCTTCTTGGTGAGTTTTCAAGATTCTAGAAGTGCTCCCAAATATTTGTCAGATATTAAAAAAACACAAGAACCTTAAGAATCCATACTGACTGTAATTCTCATCCTCATGCCTCATGCAGCTTTTCTCTACTCAAAACCATCCCCTTGGAAAAGGTAGAAGAAAGTTTTATCCTAGTAAATTGACTCCCATTTGCTTTGACAGGAAATAATACGTACATGTACCAATTAGATGTTTGCAAGGCCGTGCTTAAGAGTATGCTTCGGAGCCATTAAGTAGGAGTAATTGGTTTGAGGGTTTTTTTTTTTCTGTTTTCTGTTGTTTTTTAATCTATACACTATGGGTCGCATTAATAGCTGGGAAGCCTCATCAAATAGCTAACCTTTGTTGACTGAGAACATCTTGGTAAATAAAGCTGAAAAAATATTCCGTCATTCCCCTCCATAATTAACGAGTTTGGGTTAATGGCTGCAGCAGCAGTGTTTAACATTTATGCCACAGCAGCAATAAATTAGGATCAAGTCTGAATGCATTTCCAGACCTGAGCTGTCACAGGACAAAAAAGAGTAAGATTTATGCTGCTGCTCATATTCGTGGGTATATTATGGATGTCTGTGTACACTTTACTCAGTCTTCCACTGGGCAATTTGGTATTTCCCACACGTTTTCTGTGGGTTGAGAAGGAGCAGAGGGTGTTTCATGGGAGCATTGATTATGTTGAATCAGCTCTCATAAATTTGGCTTTCATATACTTTTAGACAAATTTCCTTAAAAATTTCAGTATAAGATTTATCTTGTGCATGACCCAAACTCTATTGAGTGGCTTCTAAAATAGTCACATAAGGCTTGCTTAAATAGGATCAACTTAGGCTAAACCATGTTACCTGTATCCCAGAAATACTATAACGTATTCCCCAAATTGCAGTGGTGGAGGAAGCATACCCAAAAAAATATTTATCAAAAGATTCCAATGTTCTGTGCACTCTTAGAAGATAGCCTGCTTCTGGAAAGGCAAAAGAGGATGAAACGAAACTAGTTCCCTGCAACAAAGGGACCAGCATCTGTCTCTACAGTATTGTCTGCTGGATTAGTGAGCTTCTTCCATCCAAAGCAGACTCTACTTTTTTTCTATAATTTACTACATACATACTGTTGACATTCTCCATCCTATACCTTCCTAATATACTGGCGTGATGTCACCTTCCTCTGGAACTGCTCCTGCCTCCTCTGCGTGGCACTGAGCATGTGGAATAGTTTCTCTATGTGTCTCAAGTCAGTGTCCTCAGTACACAGAAAAGGGAGTTTGACTTTATAGTTCAACTCATCAGGGAATGACTATAAACTCTGTCTCTGGCCCGCAGATTTTGATTTATTATTATTATTTTTTAAATTTAAAAATTCCACTAAGTATTTTGTTCCTTGGAACTTGGGGCTGGTTTCATGAGTTAAAGGAGAGTCAGCACAGCATATTTTTGTGAGGTTAAAGGAGTATTTAGTTGGAGGCCTAATATCACCAGCACACTGTTCAGCATAAAAGAAGAAGGTCTTTCCTTGCATGAGGGAGTACCCTTTGAAAACAGAAATCTAAGCAACAGGAAACAGTGCAGCACACACACACAGGCACACGTGAGGAGACACATGCTTGCCTATGTATCTATATGTATTTTCTTTTGGGGAGAGAAGGGGTTGGAGGAAGTTTCCAGGGATAGTTTCTTGATTGTGATAAATGTATGTTTTCTCCAAGTGACACAAAGCAATTCTAGTTTTTATGAAACTCAATTACTCGGTAAATATTTACTGAGCACCTATTACTTTGCATCAGCCAGTTGTGACACACAAATTGCCAGACACTCTCATTCTGATAATGGTTCTACATTTACTTCACTTGAGTGTAAGAAATTGGTACACAGAATCTTTTACTTGTATCCACCGTGCCTGTTTTCATCAAGAAAATGATGAGCTGAAGAACCCCTAGTGCTACCTTCAAGGAGATCGTTGGAAGAGGTTGCAACAAGACCCAACAGCTCAATTCTGCTGGCTCCCTAATCACGTATCAGAAGGCTATCCTCAGCTATCTTCATCCATATTAAACTGATGTCTTTCCAGACACACTGGAATTGATTCTGAAAGCTCGTGCCTTTGCTCCTATCACAAAATTAATCTTTAAGATCAATGACATGTAGTAGTGTCACTTGGCCCCATGATTAAAGTCATGAAATGTCTGTTGTACCAGTTGGAGAGGGTGCTGAAAACAATGATTCTGAGGTAGCTGAGCTTTTGGAATCACCCCCTCAAAAGCCAGTTGACAACAGTTCATTTATTTTCAAATATACATCTCCTGAATATAGATATGTCAACACCCAAAACTAGATATCAGGTCCCCTCTTGTTTTCATGTCTCCTCATATTTTTACTCACAACGCTGCACAGACCCCATAGGGATTGTAAAACCTCATGGTAGATTATTATATCTTGTTAACTAAGCAGGGTGGGATGTTGTGTGTACAAGGAGCTGCTAAAATCCTGTGTTTATATTTGGATCCTTATCCAATAATTTCATGTTTCAGAGTTATTGTGTGCAGTTGCTACATAGTTTCTAGATCGATAGAGGGCTCTTTAAAAGTTTGATCACTCTGACTAGTTGGTAAATACTCCTCTCTCCCAGCTTACCAACTGCCCCGTCTCCTTCCATCTCCTTCACGAAGCCCTTTCCATCTCATTAGGCCACATCGATCTTCCCCTCCTCTGAATTCCATTATGATTTATTGTCATCAACATTTGACACATATTTTTACTGCTTTAAACGTAGTATCTTTAAATGTAGTAACTAGACTGTAAGTTCTTCAAGGGAAAGAGCTGCAGTTATACTCCTTTGCATCATCCATATTGCCAAACACAGAGATGCTCACATATGCACAAAAGTAAGTTGCTAGGTGAACTAACAGGTGAATACATGAATAGGAATATGGTGGGAACTGGCAAAACATCTTCTCAGATTTTATTGACGATAAAATGATTTACATCTGGGCTGAATTATAATCAAAGATATGACTCGGGACAAACAAGAAGTTTTGAAACATTGAAATCTCTTACCCAGACAAATTATAGTTTACATATATCAGAGATATCTAGTTCATTTGATGATCATATTAGTCAGGGTTCTCTAGAGAAATAGAACCAATAAGGTGTGTGTGTGTGTGTGTGTGTGTGTGTGTATGAAGACATTTATTACAAGGAATTGGCTCACACAATTATGGAGGCTAGAAGTCTCAAGATTTGA
Source organism: Hippopotamus amphibius kiboko (assembly GCF_030028045.1). NCBI lineage: Eukaryota > Metazoa > Chordata > Mammalia > Artiodactyla > Hippopotamidae > Hippopotamus > Hippopotamus amphibius. The sequence continues at coordinate 76,231,790 of NC_080187.1, forward strand.
TTTACTCAAGCTGAGAGACCAAGGAAAACCAGTGGTATAATTCAGTGGGTCTAAAGGCCTGAAAGCCAGGCGTGTCAAAGGTAGGAAAAGATCTATGTCTCATCTTAAGCAATTAGGCAGAAAGGACTGAGTTCTTCCTCCAAGGTTTTCTTCTATTCATGCCCTCAACAGGTTGGGTGATGTCTACTCGCATGGGAGAAGGCAAACTACTTTAGTAGGCCCACCAATTCAAATGCTAATTCCACCAGAAATAACCTTGCAGATGCACCTAAAAATAATGGTTAGCCAAATATCTCGGCATGTTGTTTGTGATATATCAAATTGACAGACAAAAATCACCATTACAGTACTGAAGGAATTCACCATGTATGTTAGTGACTTATCCGAGGCTACTTAGATGGCTAAGGGGAGACTCATGACCCAGGTCCTTTTTCTGACAAAGAGTCCAATATTTTGGAGCTTTAGCAGACAACGTAGACCATTGAGTGAGTGTTGCCTGTAGGTTGCAAACAACACACTATAGACAACATTCTCTCAGATACTGCTCTATAACACCACTAAGCTTAGAGTTGAATTTTTGATCCTTTAATATTCTAACAGTTAGTTCTTTTTCTGTCTACTTTTGAGAAGTGGAAATTTTCTTTAATTTTAGGCCTCATCACTCTTCACAGACGAGAGAAATTTACTGTTATTCTCAGGACATTCCATTTCTGCTAGAAGCTTCAGAAATGTCATGGGATGTTCAAGATATTTTAAAAGGAGACATTGACAAATGGAAGTGCATCCAAAAGAAGGTGATCAGACTGGTGAAATGTCTGGAAACATGTCATGTGAGGAATGTGTTTGTCATTTTATGTTCAGGAAAGTGGTGATGTTGAGTCAGAAAGATGCTCTACATCCCTGCAGGGCAATGATAATTTCCTTCAGTTATTTGAAGAGCTGCCATGTGAAACTAGGATTCTATATTTTCTGAATAGTTCTAGAGGGCAAAATTTGGACCAATGTGTGACATGTACAAGGAGGCTGGTTTCCACTGCCTGTAAACATTCTTATCCAATAGTTTGAGTTGTTGTTTCAGATCCTTTTTTCATACCATTGGAGCTGCACTGGGGACCCTTGTCAGCAAAAGCCAGTATCCCCATATTGAATGGGAGATAACCTGGATGGCCTGAGTTACTTATGACTTCAGGATGGTGCCATTATCTGTCACTAAGCTGTATCCAAATGATGACAACCAAACCTCATTCAGCAGTTCTCACTCACCTCACTCAGGTGAAGAGCCTCTTGGGAAAGATGATGCAGTTAGAAACCACTGCTGACACAGAGCCCCTGATTAATTGTCAGGCTATAGATAGAACATAGCCTGTTATCTTGAGGTGTTCTCTTCAATTCTACCTAACTCACCAGTGTGTGAAGCTTTTCCTACAGCAGTGAAACAATATAGTTCTTTAGGAGGTTGTCTGTATTGATCTACACGAAGGAAGTAGAATGTATTTAAAATAAATCCTTGTCCCCCTAATCTTGGTAGGTTAACAGTAGATATTCAGAGCAGCTTATATAAAACAAGTGTAACTTAATGAACTACGGCTTTGAAAGTGTCAGAAAATGAATCAAACTGTAAACTGTGCCAGAGGTTTTAAAATAAACTCATTTCAGTGTAGCTGAAATAATGTTCACTGTGACGCAACATATATAATAGGAAACTTTCACTTCTCACCTTCATTAGAATAGAAAGTACATATTTAACAGTTATTTTGAGGTTTGAATGTGACTCCAACTACCATTCTAGTTATAGTTTGTCTTTTATCTTTTTTTTTTTAAATTTCACTAAAGCAGCAGTCAAAGCTCATATTTAGGTTTAATACCGATTTCATTGAACACACAAGTTCATGATGGAACTTATTTTATTAGATCCTGCACTCAATACAAAACATCAGTTGCAGAGGGTCACACTGCATCTTTGTAGTTGTCACACCAATATCTTGCTGAGTACCATCTGCAATGTCTCAAGTTCTTTATTTATACTGAAACTCATTTAGTTTGATCCGAGAGCTATTTCCAAAATGCCTTCAGTACACGGAAAAGCACTTTATCAACAGTTACTCCATTGCTTTGGAAATAGGAATAGCAGTAAGGTTCTCTATGGTAGTGGATATCTAGGTAAATGATGATAATAGGTTTTAAGGAGAAACAATCTTAATTCTAAGAAAAGTTGTTTTATATTAAATGAATCTATCTGCCCAAAACTTGCGTAGCTCAAAGGAGATTTGGATACTTGGCAACTCTTAGGTTTTGAAATGCAAAGCCAGTCTTGGAAGGTGGTTAATTCTTCTTATTTAATGTATCTGTAATTTAGGAAGCTACCACCCGCTGACAGAATTATCTTGGCAGAGCACCATGGGCTAGGTAAAAATCTTTCTTAAACTGTGCCTAAATGATCTTTATAACCTCTGATGGGCCTGCACTCTTGGTCCAACACTTCACTATCTTTTCAGGTTAAAAAAGATACAAGTCTGTATTCAGAGAAAGGAAAATAAAGCATTCCAAAAAGTGGTTAATCATGCAGTTTGGATGACAAAGAGGTTGTTTGTGGGTATGGGCTCAAGGTAGAAGATTCAAACCTGGTTTCCACTATCTATTAGCTTAACTAAGGACGTAGGGTAGTTACAACATCTCTATTTCAGTAGTCTCACTTCACAGATTTACTTTAAGAATGAAATTACTTACAGTGATGAAGATCCTTGCAGTTTGCAATGCATATCTGCACTATGTTTGCAGCAATGAGTCTGAAAAGGTGACTTAAAGACAGTTGAAATCTTCGAGGCCAGACTAAGGAGTTAGAAATTGGCTTCATTCTCCCCCTTTATTCTGTAGGGAAAGGGGAGCCTTAGAAATGTTTTGAAAAAGGACTGACAAGATTCTAGCTTTGATTTAGAGAACTTAATCTGGTCAAATTAGTGAAAGTCTTGGTGTGGGGAAAGGGAGCAAGACCATTGTTGAGGCAGTTGACTCAGCTAAGAGTCGGGTGCAGTGATAGAGTCCAGGAGGGGAGAGTCATCACTATAAAATGGTAACAACATCCTTTGTTTCTTCGGGAAAGTCCATTTGCCCTCTTTCAAATTGTAGATAATAGAATGACATCAAGGCCTGACATAAGAGTTTGGATATTTAAAAACATAAGATTAAAATAATGTAAGCATATTGGTTAGAAAGCTTAGAAGTATTTTAGGAGTATATATCAATAGACTGAATAGGAAAGAGGCTGAGATCTAAGAAGCCAATTAGGAGGTGGTCAGATATTCTAGTATTAACCCAGAGGTATTAAAATTCTCAGATTCTTCCTCCTGGCAATACTTTCTATTTCAATTTTGATCCCTACCCACCCCAACTACACACTTCTGTATACAACTTATTTTTATTCTTTTCTCCTATCTGTAGTTTATCTAAACTATTGTTATTTTTATCCCTGTACTTGGGTCTTGCACCAGGAATTTCCTGAACCATTCCACACTACTTTCACAAAGAATAACTTGTGAATGATTGCTTTGGCAATCATTATGTCTTTGGCAAGACATAATCAGAGTCAAGATGTCTTGCATTATGGAGGCACTTATGTGTTTCCTTACAAAGAAGTTGTTGAAGAGAGCACTTGAAGATGATGGCAAAGAAGATGAGAGGTTGGCTCTTAGAAGTAATGAAGAAAATGAAAACAGGCCAGTTCTTGTTAAATTGCTTTTAGAAAGGAGCCATATTAATGTATTGGGCAGAGACCATGCCTTTTCTGTGTTGTTAGAAGGTTTTGATTTGGTATTGTGAATCTGAGTGAAACTATTATTAACCTACAAGGATTATAATACCGACTCTGGAAATTTAAGTGAACAAAATCGTAGCAGTACATATTCTTTCAAACTAGATAAGAATAATTTATTATTGGGTTTGCAATTCTGTTTTGGAAGTGCTCCTATTAAAGTTTTCCCAAAATGTAATAGTCATAATACCAAAAAAATTCCCTTACATGGATATATGTGTGTGTGTGTGTGTCTGTGAGTGAGTGTATGATTTCAGTAGGTAAGACACTTCAGTAATGGTACTCATAATGAGAAAAATGATAATTGTATGCATAACCAATGGTGACTATTTCTTTAATGGAATTTGGAGACATGCTTATGGAATTTGTTGCTATTCAGAAATTAGCTAAAAAGATCGGAAATAAGCATGTCCCTGTTATATGGGTGCACGCCTGTTAAAATTTTATTCTTTTCAATATCTAGTTATTTTTTTTCCATCCTTTCAGCAGTGATAAAACCCGTGCTTTCAGAAAGGTCCTCATTTGTAATAAAGTAATATTTAGCAATGAAATAACCTTTGCTAAGTTTTGGAAAGAAGGACTAGAATCATTATTCTGTAATGTTTATGATGACTTTTCCTATGCTCTTGCAAGCAGTTCTTATTTTAACATAAGTATTTTCTTTTAATAAAGCATGTAATATAGAGGTTGAGTCCTGTGTTTTCTCTTACAATATTATTGGCTGCCTAAAATATTTTCCATCAGGGAAGATATTTACTTGATTCTTAAAAAAGTATTAATTTTCACTTTTTATAAAAATAAGGTCTAACATACTTAAATTTGAATTTCAGTTTTGCCACTTTTAGACCATATAATCTTTTTTTTAAAGATATATTTATTATTTTATTTTATTTATTTATTTATTTATTTATTTATTTTTGGCTGTGTTGGGTCTTCGTTGCTGTGTGCAGGCTTTCTCTAGTTGTGGCAAACGGGGGCTACTCTTACTTGTGGTGTGTGGGCTTCTCAGTGCAGTGGCTTCTCTTATTGTGGAGCACAGGCTCAATAGTTGTGGCTCGCAGTCTCTAGAGCACAGGCTCAGTAGTGGTGGCACATGGGCTTATTTGCTCCACGGCATGTGGGGTCTTCCTGGCCCAGGGTTCGAACCCGTGTCCCCTGCACTGGCAGGCAGGTTCTTAACCATTGTACCATCAGGGAAGTCCTAGCCCACATAATCTTGAACTAATTTCTCCACCTTAAAAATTTAACATATAAATAGCTTATTTTTTATGAGGATTATATGAATTAATACATGCAAAACATTAATATAGTATGTGGCCATTAGTAAATACTAAAAAATATAATTATTACTATTAACATTAATTGATAAATTTATGAATTAAATGAGGTAATATCACATTTTTATATAAAATTATATAATCACACATACTTAGCATGGTGTTGTAGGACTTAGCAAATGGTAGCTAAGATCTGCAAGGTAAAAGATACTGGAAATATAGAAGAAAGTGAGGAAGAAAGCACAATTTACCTAAAGTTCTCCTGGCCAGTGACAAAAAGTTAATGCTTTATTTATTTTGTTATGTATTGTTAAATTCAAGGGAGCCTACACTAGGTGACACCAAGATAAACACATTTTCAAAGCAAGGAAAATCTTTATTTATTCATAATTATTGATAAATTGCAAAATAAATGAGTAGAAGTATGTAAGGTTTGCCAAATGCTTATTTGGTATTGTTGATCTCACACTAATGGTACTTTTTTGAAAAAGGAAAATGTAAGTTTAAAACCCTTTATTAGTTATAGTTATAATATTTTTGCACCTGGAAAGCACACACACACACGTGCACACAACATGAATTTTAAATCACCAGGAACTATAATCTGAAATACTGTTGCCCAACATGTGGTAAGTGGTTCAGCACCATTAGCATAACCCAAGCCTGTGAAAAATACAGACTCTTGAGTCTTGTCCTAGACCCATCGAATCAAAAATTTGAAGTTTGTTTAATGTGCATATAGATACCATGTAACTCATATTCACTTTAAATTTGAGAAGCAATGTTTTAAACCATAATAATAATAATAGTAATAATACAGAAACAAAGCTTATTGGGTTTACAAATTTAGCCCAATGATTCAGATAGAAAAATAAGCTGCTAGTGAAACTAATAAAGTCTTTGTATGTCATTGTTTTCTTTGAATAAAATCAAAGTGTATGCCCTGTAATAACATTAATGCCTCATTGTACAAGTTTACTTCAGTGCTGTTTAAGAGTTACTGGTTTCTCTTTTGGCTTGTTATTGATCAGAGCTACATAGGATACAAGTAATTTAGCAGTCTCTAAATATTTAACCCTGGCCTATGCATACTCAAATGCTCAATTCCAAAATTTGGAATTTATGCTCAAATCCAAAATTAGTTATATCAGTATTCCCCACAGAATGCCACACTGAGAGTGTTACAGTTGGGAACCTTCCAGAAAATAATGTGAACTCATGGATACAGTTGTGGCCTTCAGTGTGCTTGTTGTTAAGAAAAAAATGTAAATAAATCTATTTTATTTTTTTGTAATGGAAATTGTTTTAATATCTCAAAAGAGCAGGCATACATACATGAATGAGTATGAGAAAAATCATTTTTTTATGGTTTTCTATTTACTGATTCTTTTTTTTTTCTATTTACTGATTCTTTAAATGCAAGATTTCTTCCTTTTGAAAATGAATAAATATAGGGAAGAATAATTCGTTCAAATATACTTTAACATCCATTCATTCATCTATACATTTATTAATCAGAAATGTTTAAGAGCTACTTATTAGTAGCTAGATCCCTGATGGATCCCACATTCCAGTGAAAAACAGAAATAATAGACAAACAAAAATATGATTGTAGGTTGTGATAGGAATGAAGACACTTTGGAGTATCAGGATAAATCTCTTTGCGAAAGAGGCTTTTGAACCTGAGGCATGAAAAGGATCCAGTTGTAGAGCATTCCATCCTTGATTTCCTGAAAAGTAATCCCCTTAGGTGCTGAGTACCATGGCTTCTTAGTGGAAGAGTATGCAAGAGCCCAATAAAAATGAAGGAGAACTATGTAAGGTAATATTTGCGAGGTAGGCTGTAGCTGGTTCATGTCAGATTGTAGGTCATGATAAGAAAATTGCATTTCAATCCACTGCAATAGAAAGCCAATGAAGAATTTTAAGCAGAGTAGTAAAGTGATGAATTAGGCTATCAGAAGTCTACCCTGGCCAGAGTATGAGCGATGATTTATAGAATGGGTCAGGAATGGGATCAGTGAGTATAGGTAGAAAGCTTTCACTGTCCTCTAGGTAATAGATGATGGTGGCTTCAACTGATGAAAGAAGAGAGCTGTATGGATTTAGCTATATTTAGGGTGCATAGTTATCATGAAAAATGAATTTATTAAGGAGGATCCCCATGTTCCTGATGTGAGTACAGGATGTGTCAGTTTCCTAAGCAGTGTGGGAAGACGGAGGAAGGTACGTCAGGAAAATCAACAGTTCCAGTTTTGGATTAAGTTTGGAAGGTAATAAATACCTTAGCAATTAACAGAATAGGTTCTTGGAAAGGTTCATCTCCTACTTACTCGTTATTAGTAGTGGTTCTTTAATAATTTACTAAAACTGGGACTTCCCTGGTGGCACAGTGGTTGAGAATCTGCCTACCAATGGAAGGGACACGGGTTCAAGCCCTGGTCTAGGAGGACCCCACATGCTGCAGAGCAACTAAGCCTGGGTGCCACAACTATGAGCCTGCACTCTAGAGCCCGCAAGCCACGACTACTGAGCCCAAGTGCCGCAATTACTGAAGCCCGTGCACCTAGAGCCTGTGCTCTGCAACAAGCGAAGCCACCACAATGAGAAGCCCCCACACTGCAACAAAGAGTAGCCGCTGCTCTCTGCAACTAGAGAAAACCCGCGCAGCAACAAAGACCCAACACAGCCAATAAATAAAGTAGTTAATTAAAAAAAAAGTACATTTAAAAAATAATAATTTACTAAAACTGAGCCTCAGTTTTCTTATCTTAAAAAATAGGGAGGTTTATAATACCTACCTTGTAGGGCTGTTATAAATATTAAGTTAGATAATTCCTCTAAAATGATAAGAACAGTTCCTGATACATTGTAAGCAATAAAATAATAATCATCACTATTATGATATGATATGGCTATTATTGGTCACACCAGTGGCAATGACAAGGAGGTAATCTGGTATAAAAGTATGAGGTATGAAGGAAAGCAATTGACAATAATTATTTTAAGAAGGCATTTCACCTCATTACACTTATTTTGAGTTAATAAAAACTATCCTAGAATAGCATTTAGTGTTTTTTGTCAGCTTGTCTTTCTCTCTCTCCTTTATCCTTCTTTCTTTTTGTGGATTGCAGAGGAGAGTTGAGTAGAGTTGGGAAGTAGCATAAGAAGAGTCATTAGGACAATGGAAAAGACATTCTAGTTCTAAAAAGAACATTTTATTTCCCTTGTTCAACTTTACAGTTACTCCAAAAGAAATTCAAACTTTGAATTCATTGAATTTAAATTCTCCTAATAAATAGATAATAATTATTTTTGATAATAGATTTTCAAGTTCATCCAATAGTTATTAAATACTAAAGCTACAAGGAATAATCTGTGTTTTGCATGTTGACTCCATTATCAAATTTTAACCTTTGAAATGTCAGGTTTATTGGCACTGGAAAAATACTTTCTCCTTCAGGTTTATTTTCTTCGTCTCTGCAAACAACTACATTATAACAAAATACCATTTTGTCTTCTGGAGTGGAAGACTGATAATCTTCAATTATATAAATGTGTTTGAACATGAGTTTTATTTTTTCATCTTTTTAACAAAAAAAAAAGAATTTAAAGAATTCCAAGATAAAACATGACAGTATATGTGCTTTCAAGATGCAAAACCCCAGGGACTTCCCTGGTGGTCCAGTGGGTAGGACTCTGCACTCCCAATTTGGGAGACCTGAGTTTGATCCTTAGTCAGGGAATTCGATCCCACATGCATGCTGCAACTGCGAGCCCTCATGCTGCAGCTAAACTAAAGATCCCGCATGCTGGGATGAAGATCCTGCGTGCTGCAACTAAGACCCGGTACAGCCAAAATAAATAAATATATTTTTTTAAAAAGATGCAAAACCCCAAACATGTGAAGAAGCTTAATCCCTATTGTATTTCTTTAAAAGCTTTGTAAACATGTTATGTAAATTTGAATTATTATTTTTCTGGTCATTAATGTATGGAAATCCTTCTAGAAGCAAATATCATTTTTCTTTATATATATTTTTTTTGGCAGCCTTGAAACAGGGTTATGAGAAGAGGCTCAGAGAAGAACCCTGAAAGTGGCTACCACCAGCATGAGGAGACAAACAAGTCAAACTGGTAAGTGAAAAAGATGGTCATGGGTGTCTCTTGTATGCGTTATTAAATCTGTTGATGTCATTTCTCAGGTAAAAATCCTCATGGCTTATCAACAAAAGTGAGAATGCTTCTAAAATGTAGCCTATGAAATTGATTTCATTACTTAGAATACCTCAGGGAAGTGGTATTAGATGGAAAAAGTCACCAATTCTACTATAGACAGACAGGGACTTAAAGTAGCTGTGTGACTTTGTGAAAATTGCTTAATTCTTTCAGTCTTACTTTCCTAATTTAAAAATGGAGATTATGGTAGTTGCCTTGTTATGTTTTCCTAAGAATTAAGTAAGGAATTGCATATGAGCATTTCCTTAGCAAAGAAAAACAGCTAAAAGATATGACTAATATTTATTGAATACATTCCATGTGCCAAGTACTAAATACTAAATATTTTACTGCATTATTTTATTGAATACTCACAACAACCCTTAAATTTAGAAGCTATTATTTAGAAGCTATTATTACTCTCATTTTAGATGGGAATCTATGCTATTGAAAGAAACGTGGCCTGCCTTAAATCACACATTGCTCTCTGAGACAATTATTTGAATGCAGTTTTGTCTGATGCCAGTTTCTGTTCTTGTATTTATTCATAAAACCAACAAACACTTATTGGGTAGCTAATAAATGCCAAGCTTCTTTTAGCTGAGATGCCATGCTATTTCCCAAATGATTATTACGGAGAATATGACAACCGTATACTTACATGAAGTCTTATAGCTTACAAATAATTTATGAATAAGTAATTTTGTTTAGTATTCAGATAATTTCTATGGAAGACAAAATAGGGATCTTTGCTCATGTTTTTACAGATGGAGAAATTGAGGTCCCAACAAGTTAACTGACCCACTGGGTATAGCTCAGTGGTTAAGGGTCAGTTTACTGTTAATTCATTTTAATCCATGATAGACTGAATGTTTTTATTAAATTACTAAAAGTTAATTACTAGAGAAATGAAATGATTTAAAGGCAGACACAAAGTACACAAGTCCACATATTTATTATTATTTGTCATTATCCTACAGGCATAAAATTACTCTACCAAATGGCTATAAAAGTTTCTAATGCTTGCTCACCATTTCCCTACTCCTCATGGTGCAGACCAATTAGCATGTGCAGACTGACACTAGCCTGTGGACCAGACAGTAAATCATAGCATCAGTTGACCTAATATGAGGCAAATATAACACTCAGTCCAAGACCTTCCATCTTCTAGTCCAGGTCTTTTCATATTGCTCCATACTGCCTCAACATGCAGCAAGAAGCCCATTTTACAATCTAAGGGACAAAAAGTTCAAATTCTAAATTGTTCACATGCAATCATTGCAAGAAAACTGACAATGACAAAACATCTTAATAGAGTTATATGAAATAACTGACATGAAAAAGAAGTGGAAAAAAACAGTTGAAAATTTATAGGAATGATTTCTTTTAAATTTATTTATAAAAGCCAAGACTTAAAAAATTTGGTATGTGATATATTGCCAATTTTCTCAAAATATGTTTTTTTCTTCCACTTATTTTTTCATTTTGTTTATTCTTTGAAAAGAGAAGTTAAGTTGTATTTAGAAGGCTGGGCCTAGTCATTTCCTGAGCAGTGTATAGAGCTTGCATAATTCTAAGAGATAAAAGTGGATCTTGGCCAACTATGCAATGAAAATGAACTCATCTCCCACTACATTAAAAAAGCCTGAAAATAAATGTTACTTGTTTATTTCAAAAACTACCAAAGAATATTACAGCACTTTGGGGCCCAAGTAAAATGAACACTGAGTCAGCAATGAAAATTTACTTTGTAAGACAGTTTTGTGGCTTTCTCAGTTCTACTGAAATGGATCCAAATATTTACATGTGCTATGTTATTAATAACTATTTTGCCATCTGTGTCAAAGTAATATTGCACAGATGTTCAGGAATAACTTTTGGTTGTGAGTAAATATTAGAAGAAGATTAAATTTTCCTCCACATTATGCTGATGGGATGGTGTTTTTAATCATAGTTTAAGATTTCAGAAATAGTTGGAAGTTCTACGAGCTTAACTGTGCTCGATACAGCTTAAAATGGCTATAAGGGCATAGAGAAAGATGAAAATTTATGACAAAATTAAAAACTGAGACTTTCCGCCAATCTATTATTAGCTTCTGGGAAGACTCCACATTGCTAAATTGAAATTCACAATCTGGAGTAGAGCAAAACCATGGCCTTAAATAATGTAGAGAGACTCTGTGTTCCTCACTTACTTTCTGCCTGCTGACTCAGAGATTCAAGATTTGTATGACTCAGAAAGTTAGGCAGCCATACCTCGGCATCCCCCTTCAGTCAGTGCATTTATATCTATATCCATTTGAAGATTATCTTTCCTGCTCCCTCTGAAAAGCGTAGAAAGGAAGGATGGACTTAGGGAAATACATTGTAACCAAGGAGAAAGATAGTCACTATAGGTGTTGAAGGTGTGTTGATAATGGGAATAGTGACAATAGTACTGTGTGTGTCTCTGTGTTTGTGTGTGTGTGTGTGTGTATTAAATGCTATAGAACATCAGACAACCACAGAGTGTGGAGAGGAGATAGTCCACCAACATTCTAGGAGAGGTGCTTTATTTGAATGCCTGATAGTAATTGAAATTTAGGCCTGAGGTTGTTCACAATCTACTCTTCAACTGTAAAGTTTAGAGGCTTTCTACTAAAAACCAAGTTATCAATAGGACCGAGGGCTAAGAGTTAGTTTTATGACTTGTCTGTTGAAAAATACTACCCCTCATTAGATTTTATCACATTCTCAAATCTAGAAACAAACAATAGCAGCAACACAATCAAAGTTAAACATGATCTTGATAATGATTATTTTGACATGGGAAAGCAGAATCTTAGAGGTAAAACATATGTAGATCAATGAGTTAATACAAAAACCAGAAAAAATATTTCATAAAATTATTTTTCATCCTTAACATATTCATTGATTAACTTAAAATACAAGCCGTTAAGACTGAGAAAGTTGAAATGCAAAGGATTGAAAGGAAACAAAAAATGTAGTAAAAGAATTAAATCTGCCTTTGGAGGCAATAACTAACATCAGATTTGTGGAAAGCAGACTGAAGAAGCACCCTTATTGTCGAATGCAGAAGATTAGGACAACAATGAAAATTATGAGAGAAAAAAATGACCAATATGTCAAACAAATCAGACATGTAGGTAATTATTCATGAAGAAAGAGAAAAAAATAAATAAAAAAGAACCTCTAATCATAGAATCACAAAAGAAGGAAGTCTTGCTCAAGAAAAAATTAAAAAGCACTTTTTATCACTCTAGAAGTTATTTGCTAAGATGTGAGATTTTTTAAAATATATTGCATGGGAATCTCCTGTTTTTTAAAAGTTAGGAAAATTTGGTGGCAAATCAATATGAAAGATTGTTTTGGATCTGGTAGTTTGTTTTTGTTTGTTTTTTAATGTTTCATGCTTCTAGACTATAGAAGCTTGGTCTTCTCAGGTTTTCCTGTTTTCCTTAAACAATTTTGATAATTTCTATTAACTTAGAAAAACTATCAATGCTAAGTAAGTGTCCATGTATGAATATACATATCGGAAAAAAAAAAGAAGACTTGAAGTCTATGCACAAATGGAATAATTAGGTGATTTTTATTTTTCTATTTTAATCTCATCTATGTGGTCTGACATATAATCATATATAATTGATTCATTAAAGATTTTTGTTGAAATATACTTAATAACAGTGCACAAATAATAAGTGAACAGCTCAATAAATTATCACAGAATCCACAAACATGTGTATTAACCATTCAGATTAGGAAATAGAACATAACCAGTATAATTGAAGATGCTCTTTTTCTTCTTAAGTCACAAATCCCAGGCCTCTATAAGGTAGCAAGTTTCCTAAATTCAAATGCTATTAATTATTTCACCTTTGTGGGGGCTTTGTATAAATGCAATAATAGAATTTGTACTTGTTTTGTTGTGTGGCCTCTTGTTCTCGATATTGCTTATGTGAGACTTCTATGTGTAATACTAATTTACCTTTCAATGCTATGTACTATTTTATCATGGCCACTTTGTGGCTCTTATTTTCTTAAACTTGTCTTTTGGGGCATGCATGTGCACATTTCTGTTGACATACAATTAATTATATGTTGCTTATTTGTTCATTTTTAGTAGATACTACTACTTTCCCAAACTGGTTGTGCTAATTTACATTCCCACTGGCAGAGTGTAAGAGTTCTAGTTGCTTCACATCTTTACCAACATTTGTCATTATCAGGGATTTTTATTTTAGCAGTCTGGTGGGTGTGTTGTGGTATCTCATTATGATTTTAATTAACATTTCCATGATAACTGAGAAGGGTGGTGTTGCTACCTCATATCCACAATTCCCTAGGTACTCCCAGATTAAAAGGCAAGTGGAAGTTTAGAAGTATTAAGAAAGGTGGTAACTTTATTAACCTCCACTCTGTGAACATTAAGTCTAAAGGGATCTAAAATTCCCCTTTACATTAGACAATGAAAAATTGTATAAAAACATGTCATTAAATGTATGCAAGCCTGGCAATCTCATCCAACTTAAAAATTCAGCTTATTGGGAGATTGACCAAGATGGCAAAGTAGAAAGACCCTGAGCTCACCTTCTCTCACAGGCACACCAAAACTGTGCCTATTTGCAGAGGAACCATCAATAAAAAAGGCCAGAACCTACCAGAAAAGATCTACAACTAAAAACATAAAGAAGGAACTACCACCAGCTGGGTGTGATATAGTCAAGTCCCATACCCCTGGGTGGACTACACAAAACTGGAGAATAATTATATTGTGGAGGTCCTTCTAAAGGAGTGAGAGTTCTGAGCCCTGCATTGGGATCCCCAGTCTGGAGGTCCTGCACTGGAAAGTTGAGCCCCCAGAGCATTTGGTTTGGAAGGCCAGCAGCACTTAATTTTGGGATTCCTAGAAGCCTGGGGGAAATAGAGACTTCACTCTTAAAGGGTGCCCACAAAATCTTACATGCTCCAGGACCCAAGGCAAAAGCCATAATCTGGTAAGAGCCTGGGCCAGACCTGCCTGCTGGTCTTGGAGAGTCTCCTGGAAAGGCAGGGGGCAGTGGCAGGTCACCCAATGATATAGATAGTGGTAGCAGCCACTTTGGGGTGTTCCTTCTACCACATGGACACTGAGGTTGGCAGGTGCCATTGTAGACACAACTCAGCCTGTAACAGGGAGGATGCCCAGAGAAGCCATCAGCATCAAGAGAGGAACAGAGCCACCATGAAGATATGGCTTGGCTGGATGGGGATGAGAGAGTCAATACCTCAGACTCTTCCCTCCCTGCCCCATTCCCAGTCTCCTCTGGTCTCACTCACTGGCCAGACTTCACTGGAAGCTGGAGGGTGGGGGATTCGGCGAGGTGATGACTGAAGGGGTCAGCCCCCTGGAGCACAGAGTGGATAGAGAAGTGGGGAGAAAAGAACTGGAGGGGCAAATAAAATATCCAGCTCACCCCCTGGCCTCCCGATTTGAGCTTCAAATTGTGTACCATCCTCTTCTGACTGGATTGGAATCTTCATGAGAGCAGGGATCTTTTCCTATCTTGTTTGCTGCTGTAGCAGGCTGCCTGAAGGCCTCCTAAACCCACTACTGCCTCTGAGCATGATCCTGCCTACCAGAGGGCCCAGGACAAAGCTCCATCCACTGGTGGGCAGGAACTATTCCCAGAATCACGTGGGCCCTGGCCCTGCTCTCAGGAAGCCTTCTCTATACTCTGGACCAGCCTCATCCACCAGGAGGCAGACATCAGATGCAAGAAAACCACAATCCCATAGCCTGTGGACCCAGCCTGTCCACAGCATGCCAGACCCTGCCCTGGGAACAGCTGAGGCCCTGCCCTGCCCACTAGCAGGCCAACACAAGCTTCAGGATACTAGCCTTGAGCCCTGCAAACAGACTCTAGGACACAGCTCTGCCTGCCAGTATTTCAACACTAACTCCAGAACCTGGCATCACCCACCAGTGAGTGGGGGAAGAGCCCTGGAGTCTTCTGGACCTTTACTCCACCCAGCAGTCAGCCAATACTAGCCTCAGGGTCACCTGGGGTTCTGCAGTCAGCTGCCTCGTGACCAGGCCATGCCAACCAGCAACCAGCGGCCTCCACACAAGGCAGGACCTAGCAACCAACCAGAGCAGGAACCACCAAGCCTACCAGACTGTCCACATAGTCAGCCCGCCACAACAGAAGAACTCATGAAGCCTTCAGAGGAGGAGCCCCTAGAGCATATAGTTTGGTGGTAAGAGAGAAGTGCACTCTTGGGATGCATAGGACATTTCCTACATAATGCCATTCCTCTAAGATTGGGAAGCATAGCTAACCTACCAAATACATAAAAGTACAAAGAGAAACGTGGGCAAAATGAGGTGGCAGAGGAATATGTTCCATGTGAAAGAACAAGATAAAACCCAAGAAGAACTAAGTGAAGTGGACTTAGACAATCTACCTAAGAAAGAGTTCAGAGTAATGATCATAAAAATGATCAGATAACTCAGGAGAAGAATTGATGCACAGAGTGAGAAGTCAGAAGTTATTCACAAAATGTTATAATATATAAAGAACAACAAAACAGAGATGAAGAATACAATAACTAAAATGGGAAAATACACTAGAAGAAATCAATAGTTAAATGATACAGAGGAAAAGATCAGCCAGCTGGAAGACAGAGTGGTGGAAAAGAAAAAAGAATGAAAAGAAATGAGGACAGTTTAAGAGATTTCGGGGATAACATCAAGCACACTAATATTCGCATTATAGAGTCTCCAGAAGGGAGAAGAGAGAGAAAGCGACTGAGAAACTATTTGAAAATATAATATCTGAAAACTTCCGTAACTGGAGAAAGAGTATTCCAATTCCAGGAAGGCAGGAAGGGCAGAGAGTCCTATGCAGGATTAACCAAAAGAGGAACAAGCCAAGACACATTGTAATTAAAAAGGCAAAAATTACAGATAAAGAGAGAATGCTGAAAGCAACAAAGGCAAAGCAAAAAATAACACACAAGGGAACTCACATAAGGCTATCATTTGACTTTTCAGCAGAAACTTTGCAGGCCAGAGGGGAGTGGCATGAGATAGTTAAAGTGATGAAAGGGAAAAAAACTACAACCAAGACTACTCTACCCAGTAAGTTTCTCCTTCAGATTTGATGGAGAGAATAAAAGTGTTACAGGCAAGCAAAAGCTAAGAATCCAGCACCACCAAACCAGCTTTACCACAAATGCTAAAGGAACTTCTCTAGGCAGAAGAGGCCACAAGTAGAAACATGAAAATTACAAAATTCAAAAGCTCCTTGATTAAAACAAACATATAGTAAAGGTAGGAAATCATCCACTCACAAAGCTAGTAGGAAGGTTAAAAGACAAAAGTAGTAAAATCATCAGTATCCACAATAAACAGTTAAGAGATATACAAAACAATTAGATGCAAAATATGATATCAAAAACAGTAATCATGACAGCCTCTTCAATAAGTGGTACTGGGAAAATTGGACAGCTGTATATAAAAGAATGAAATTAGAACACTTCCTAACACCATACACAAAAATAAACTCAAAATGGATTAAAGAGCTAAACATAAGGGCAGACACTATAAAACTCTTCTAGGAAAACATAGGCAGAACACTCTATGACATAAATCAAAGCAAGATCCTTTTTGACCCACCTCCTAGAATAATGGAAATAAAATAAAAAATAAATGGGACCTAATGAAACTTAAAAGCTTTTGCACAGCCAAAGAAACCATAAACAAGACAAGAAGACAACCCTCAGAATAGGAGAAAATATATGCCAATGAAGCAACTGACAGAGGATTAATCTGCAAAATATACAAGCAGCTCATGCAGCTTCATACCAAAAATGCAAATAACCCAATCCACAAATGGGCTGAGTACCTAAATAGACATTTCTCCAAAGAAGACATGCAGATGGCTAACAAACACATGAAAAGATGCTCAGCATCACTAATCATTAGAGAAATGCAAGTCAAAGCCACAATGAGGTATCACCTCACACCAGTCAGAATGGCCATCATCAAAACATCTAGAAACAATAAATGCTGGAGAGGGTGTGGAGAAAAGGGAACTCTCCTGCACTGTTGATGGGTGTACAGCCACAATGGAAAACAGTTTGAAGGTTCCTCAAAAAACTAAATACAGAACTACCATATGACCCAGCAATCCCACTACTGGGCATATACCCAGAGAAAACCATAATCCCAAAAGAAACATGTACCATAATGTTCATTGCAGCACTGTTTACAACAGCCAGGACATGGAAGCAACCTAAATGCCCATCAACAGATGAATGGATAAAGACGATGTCGCACATATATACAATGGAATATTACTCAGCCATAAAAAGGAATGAAATGGAGCTATATATAATGAGGTGGATGGACCTAGAGTCTGTCATACAGAGTGAAGTAAATCAGAAAGAGAAAAACAAATACTGTATGCTAACTCATATATATGGAATCTAAAAAATGCTACTGATGAACCCAGTGACAGGGCAAGAATAAAGATGCAGATGTAGAGAATGGACTTGAGGACATGGGGTGGTGGGGGGGGTGCAAAGGAGAAGCTGGGACAAAGCGAGAGAGTAGCATTGACATATATATACTACCAAATGTAAAATAGATAGCTAGTGGGAAGCTGCTGCATAACACAGGGAGATCAACTCGATGATGGGTAATGACTTAGAGGGGTGGGATAGGTAGAGTGGGAGGGCGTTGCAGGAGGGAGGGGTTATGGGTATTATATGTATAAATACAGCTGATTCACTTTGTTATACAGCAAAAAGTGGCACAACAGTGTAAAGCAATTATATTCCAATAAAGAGCTTGAAAAAAATTTTTTGAAAATAAAGATGGTCAAAATGAGAAAAACAACAACAACAAAAAAAAACCAGTAATCATGGGAGAAGAGTACAAATGCAGGGTTGTTAAAATGCATTAGAAACTCAGAGATCAGCAACTTAAAACAATAGCATATACATGTAGATTGCTATATAAAAGCCTCAATGTAACCATAAGTCACAAAACTAATAGGTGCACAAACAAAAAAGAGAAAAGAATTCAAACGTCACACTAAAGATAGTTATCAAATTACAAGAGAAGGGAACAAAAGAAGAAAGGAAAACAGAAAAAGACCTACACACCTCCCCCCAAATTAACTAAACGGCAATAACATACATATCAGCAATTAGCTTAAATGTTAATGGACTAAATGCTGCAATCAAAATACATAGAGTGGCTGACTGAATACAGAAATAAGACCAATATGTATGCTGCCTATAAGAGATGCACTTGAGATCTAAAGAAACACAGAGACTGAAATTGAGAGGTTGGAAAAAGATATTCCATGCAAATGGAAATCAAAAGAAAGCTGGGGTAGCAATACTTATATCAGACAAAATAGACTTTAAAATAAAGACATTTACAAAAGACAAAGAAGGATACTACATAATGATCAAGGAATCAACCTAAGAAGAGGATATAACAAGTATCAATATCTATGCACCCAACATATGAGTACCTAAATACATAAAGCAAATATTAATGAGCATAAAGGGAGAAATTTACAGTAACAGGATAATAGTTCGGGACTTTAACATCCCACTTACATCGATGGACAGGTCATCCAAATAGGTAATCAATAAGAAAACTGTGGTCTTAAATGACACATTAGACCAGATGGACTTAATTGCTATATATATATATATCTCCAAAAAAAAAAAACCCAAAAAAATCCACTAATTTGAAAAGATTCTTCACCCCAATGTTCATAGCTGCATTATATATATATATATATATATATATATATATATATATATATATTAATAAAATGGAATACTACTCAGTCATAAAAAGAATGAAATTTTGCCATTTGCAGCAATAAGGAGAGACTTGGACAGGATTATGCTAAGTGAAATAAGTCTGACAGAGAAAGACAAGTACTGTATAATATCACTTATATGTGCAATCTAAAAAATACAACAAACTAGTGAATATAACAAAAAAGAAGCAGACTCACAGATATAGAGAACAAACTAGTAGTTACCAGTAGGGAGAGGGAAGGGGGGAGGAAAAAGGAATTAAGAGGCACAAACTCTTATATATGAAATATGCTACAAGGATATATTGTACAGCACAGGGAATATAGCCAATATTTTATAATGCCTATAAATAATAACTATAAATGGAGTGTAACCATTAAAAATTTTGAGTCACTATGTTGTACACCTATAACATAATATCATACAGCAATTATACTTCAATAAAAAGAAGAGAGAATTTTTACTTCTCAACTAAAAGCAACATTAGCCAGATGAACGAGAAGTTATTGTTTAATGGGTATAGGATTTCAGATTTCCAAGGTAAAAGAATTCTGCAGATACATGATGCTGATGGCTACACAACAAAGTGAATGTGGTTAATGCCACTGAACTGTAGACTTAAAAATGGTTAAGCTGATAATATATTTTTTTAATAAATTTATTTATTTATTGGCTGTGTTGGGTCTTCGTTGTTGCACATGGGCTTTCTCTAGTTGTGGTGAGTGGGGGCTACTCTTCATTGTGGTATGCAGGCTTCTCATTGTGGTGGCTTCTCTCATTGTGGAGCACAGGCTCTAGGCGAGTGGGCTTCAGTAGTTGTGGCACACAGGCTCAATAGTTGTGGTTCATGGGCTCTAGAGCGTAGGCTCAGTGGTTGTGGTGCATGGGCTTAGTTGCTCCAATGCATGTGGTATCTTTCTGGGGCAGGAATCAAACCTGTATCCGCTACATTGGCAGGCAGATTCTTAACCACTGTGCCACCTTGGAAGTCCAAGATGATAATATTTATTTTATATGTATTTTTCCACAATTGAGAATAATAGTTTAAAAAAATACTAGCATAATTTTGTGTTGTAATTTTTTATTGCTGGGTGGGCATGTTATTTCCATTTCTCTGGATTCTCCTTCCTCCCTTTTTTATAAACCTGTTTTAAGATAAAAGATTAAAATTTTAACATCTAGGGTATTCTTTCTAATAAAAATTATCTGCTGATAAAAAATAAACTTATCAATTTTGCTCAACTTTTAATTTCCCACTAGCTAATTAATGCATTACAGTCTATCCATTTTGTCTTATTTGATTGGGTACAAACCAATCTTATGACACTAGAATCACAGCTAAATGGTGATGATTAGAATTTATTTCAGAAGAGTTATTGCACACTCCACTTCTGTGTTGGGAAGACTATTTGTCCAGCCATTTGAAACTAGTGATGGCACATCGGCAATAGGCATGAAAATGACCCAGGGGGACAGCATGATTTTGACAGAGGGCTAGGGCTCTCACCCATGCAGCATGTGTGACAGCTCCATCACTCTACCAGGCATTTCCTCTGGTGGGCTGTGTAATGGTTCATTTGCTTCCAGTACTATTAGTTTCTAAACAGTGTGAGAGCTTGGCTGATATGTTGTTGAGATGGTTTGAAGTGCATAATTTGATATTGTGTTGTCAAGTGGCATGCTTTAATAAAATGAAACCATACTATCAGAAATTAGCTAGATCAGATTTATGGTTACTGGAGGAGGAAGGTAAGGGAATAGGATGAAAGTGCTCAAAGGTACAAACTTCCAATTACAAGATAAATAAGTTCTGGGAATGCAGTGTGCAACAGGATGACTATGGTTAACACTGCTTTATGGTATATTTGAAAGTTGTTAAGAGAGTAGATGGTAAGAGTTTTCATCATAGGAGAAAACATTTTTTTTTTCTTTTTGTATCTATATGGGAGGATGGATATTAACTAAACTTATTGTGGTAATCATTTCACAATATATGTAAATCAAGTCATTATGCTGTATACCTTAAATTTATACAGTACTCTATGTCATATCTCAATAAAATTGAGAAAAAAGGGAACTTATCTAGATGCAAATGCATTTTTTTATAAATTTATTTATTTATATTTATTGGCTGCATTCAGTCTTCATTGCTGTGCACAGGCTTTCTGTAGTTGCAGAGAGCTGGGGCTACTCTTCATTGTGGTGTGTGGGCTTCTCTTTGCGGTGGCTTCTCCTGTTGTGGAGCACAGGCTCTAGGCATGTGGACTTTAGTAGTTGTGGCACATGGGCTCAGTGATTGTGGCTTGTGGGCTCTAGACCTCAGGCTCAGTAGTTGTGGCACTCCGGCTTTGTTGTTCCGCGGCATGTGGGATCTTCCCAGACCAGGGATCGAACCTGTTTCCCCTGCATTGGCAGGCAGATTCTTAACCACTGTGCTACCAGGGAAGCCCCCAAATGCATTTTTATTGTAGTAAAGTATATATAATAGAAAGTTTACCATTTTAACCATTTTAGATATATAGTTCCTTAGCATTAAGTACATTCATATGGTTGTACAACTGTGACCATCATCTATGTCCATAACTTTTCCATATACCAACTTCAATCACATGTGAGCACTCTATTCCTTTATAGCCTCACCCCTCCCCCTTTATGTTATTGATGCCACAGATTACTAATGCATTTTTATGCAATGTGTATTCATTAACATAGATTTATATTTATTTTTTATGAATTTGTCTTTTAAATCTTATAGAGTATAAAAAGTAAAATCACAAATCAAAGTTACAATAATAGTATTATTTATATTTGTCAATATATATTTACTTTTACTAGAGAATTTTCTATTTTCATATTATTTTGGGTTAATGTCTAGCATCTTTTCATTTCCATTTAATGAACTCCTTTTAACATTTCTTGTGGGGAAGGTCTAGTGATGATGAACTCCCTCAGCTTTTGTGTGTCTGGTAATGCCTTAATTTTTCCCTCATTTTTAAGGATAACCTTGCCAAATATAGTATTTAAGTTGACAGTTTTTTGTTTGTTTTCCTTTCAGCACTTAAAATACATCATTCTTCTGCTTTCTGGCCTGCAAAGGTTACTGCTAAGAAATAAATATGCTGATAATATAATGAAATTCAGCTTATGTGTTAAAATAAGTTTCTCTTGCTGGTTTCAAGATTCTCTCTCTCTCTTTTTTTTTTTTAGGCTTTCAACAGCTTGATTACAGTGTTTCACAGTGTGGGTCTCTTTAGGTTAACCTACTTGGAGTTCATTCAGCTTCTTGGATTTGTAGATCCATGTCTTTCCTCAAATTTAGGAAGTTTTCAACCATTATTTTTTTCAAATACTCTCTTTTCCCCTTTCTCTCTTCTCCTTTTGAGACTTCTATAATGCTTTTATTGGTCTAAGCACACAAATGTGTGTCCCTTAAGTCTCTTAAGCTCTATTCACTTTTCTTTATTCTTTTTCTTTTTCTTTTGGCTTCTCAGACTCAATAATTTCAAATAACTTGTCTCCCAGTTCACCAATTTTTTTCTTTTTTTTGCCCGTTGAAGGCTGTTATTGAACCCCTGTAGTAAATATTCCAGTTTGTTTATTGCATTTTTCAGCTCCAGAATTTCTCTTTTGTTTTTTATAATTTCTCTCTTTTTTTATATTCTCATTCTATTAATACATCATTTTCCTCCCTTGAGTTCTTTGTCCATGTTTTCCTTAGCTTCTGTAGCTTATTTAAGACAGTTGTTTTAAAGTCATTTCTAGTAAATGTGGTACATGTGTTTCTTCAGGGCCAGTTTCTAAAGATTTATTTTGTTCCTTTTAATGGGCCATATCTGTTTCTTTAAATGCCTGTGATCTTCTGTTGAAAATCGGGTGTTTGAATACCTAGTGGGAAGCTGCTGCATAGCACAGGGAGATCAGCTTGGTGCTTTGTGACAACCTAGAGGGGTGGGATAGGGCGGGTGGGAGGGAGGCTCAAGAGGAGGGAGATATGGGGATATTTGTATACATATAGCTGATGCACTTTGTTGTACAACAGAAACGAACACAACATGGTAAAGCAATTATACTCCAATAAATATGTTTTAAAAAAAAGAAGAAGTCACTTCTTCCAGTGTTTACAGACTGGCTCTGTGCAGAAGACCACTACTTATAAGCCCAGTAAAAGGTTTAGGCCTTCTCAGTCCTTTTCTGGGCATGTGTCCTGTCTAGGCATTTGGGTATATACTTTCTTCCCCACACTAGTCCATACACACTGTAGATCTTTAATTTGTCTTCAGAGCCCCCACAAAGCTATCTTAGTCAATCTGTAGTTGTTCATTTAATATTTCTGTAGGGGAATAAGAGCCTGGAGTTTACTAGTCCAATAATCTGCTGATGGCTGCTTTTAAATTCTTAATTTCCCAAAGAGGCTTCCTCCAGCTTCTTCTCAGTGTCTTAGATACTCTGTTTTATTTTTCTGCTTGTTATACCTTACCTCAGGCTTCTGTGGATCTGCAGTGCCCCTGCAGTCTCATTTGCCTGCCACATTTTACATGGCTTCCAGCCTGAAATCTGAACTTTGCTGCTCTTCCCTATCTAAGCTCTGAGTTGGGTGAGACAGATACTAGTTCCTTGTCAGAGTGAAGACAAGTTATTACTTTGCATATATATTCTACTCTGCTCATTCTGGCTTGAGAGAGAGAACTAGGAATTGGGTCATTTCCTCCTGGCTGTGCAGGTGAGGGAATGGGGCAAGGGTGAGTAAAATCACTAAAAAATTGCCTACCATTTTGAATGTGCCTCTCTTGATTGGGCATTTGCTTGGTTGGTATAGATCATTGACTGGCTTCCAGAGTTTTCATAAAGTTATTTTAATTAATGTATAATTGTGTTTTCCCCTTATGGAGGAATAAAACTTGGAGCTTCCTAGTCTACCATCTTCTTCATTATTTTTTTTAAAGTTTTGATTTATATGCTTTTTGAATATAATACAATATTGCCATTCCAAAGTAGGAGACTAACTTGCTACATGACTCTTATTTGTATTGTATGATGCCAGTAAGTACCCTGTTGAACTAGTCTTTTTAAAAACTGTTTCAGTAGATCAGCCAGTTTCTACTCATTAAAAATAACGATATCAAATAATATTATTTACTTCAATTTCATTCTCGTTTTCTGGTTTTATTCACTTCTTTGTTCAAAGGAAAGTTCAAACACTTTCAAAGGAGTAAGTGAACATTATGGTGTTTAAGGAATTATGGTTTGTTTTGGATATGATTTCAGCACTGATATAGAAGAATTCCAATGACTGAAAAATATATTATAAACCTGTCATTATGCGTAAGGCAGAATCAGCAAGGTTTTCATGTCAACATTGTTCCTTCTACATTGTTCGCTACTCTAATATATAATGGAAGCAAAAAGTGCTGAGAGTAAGTCTAAGTTATTTTTATTGGTAAATCAAATCCACCTATTCTGTTTCTGTCTTAGCACCAGAATTAGTTTAGAATTAATTCTGTATAAGCAATAATTTTAGTAATGTTTAATCAATGTGTAGCACCATTCCAACAGTTAAGTAATATGCATGTGATTTAGAGGTGTTTATGTAATTTTATTTATGTGTTCTGCTAGATTTAATTAAAAAAAGAAAACTTGAGATTTAAGTAACAATATAGTGAAATCAGTTCTCTACTGAAAATCATAAAGTAGTGAGCTATTAATTTTCTACACTTATATCCCTCACTGTGAAATAAACGACTGATGATGACCT
Organism: Hippopotamus amphibius kiboko; assembly: GCF_030028045.1. Lineage (NCBI taxonomy): Eukaryota > Metazoa > Chordata > Mammalia > Artiodactyla > Hippopotamidae > Hippopotamus > Hippopotamus amphibius. The sequence goes on from NC_080187.1 coordinate 76,256,676, forward strand.
TCACCAAGAATTTCTGAAAACATTTGTTTAAAAAAAGAGTAAAAAGAAGTGAGAGGAGATACAGAGATTATGATCTATTCATTTAGGCATGTTTATTTTCCCCAAGATTATACCCCAAATGTCATTTATGGATTTCTCCTACACACATGGCTTTCAAAACAGGAACACTTGTAATTACTTCTACATAAAGTAAACTGTATGTTTAATGTATGCTTGAGCAACAAAAGTCACTGGATGTACTAACCATGTAAAGCAAATAAAAGCATCTGTTAGTGGGAGTTATTAAAAAGAAGATATGTATGCCCATTTATCCAAACAACTATAACATAAAACTTAGATTTATTTTATATTAATGCATGTTTACTTCTCAAGAAAACTGAACATAGAAAATTCCTTCTGATTATATTATTATTTTTCCAGTCCAAAAAAAAAAAGATGGAGAAGTAGTTATATTGTAATATTGGAATAGAATTTGTGCCAATTACTCTGAAGCTTCGATTCTGTGGTGATAGGATTCCTTTGCTTATTTGATTACAAGGAAAAAAATCTAAAAATTGTATTATGAAATCAGGGCTCATGTCATAGACTACTAGGATTGTGAGGTGAAGTAACTTTCCTTGGACAAAACAACACCTTCTTCCCAACCCTGAATGTTAGGGAAGTGTTTTGTCTTGATGAATTCATCAGAAAACTGAAGCAAGTTTTATTGATCTGGAAAATTCATAGCAACATTCTTGATACTTTGTCACTGATGGAATCTCTCTTTATAGAGGCATAATATGAAGTATATTAAGATGAAAACAAGCTCATTTCCTGTAACTTCAAATAAACAAAAAATAATAATCTTTATTATGACAGGAAGGAGTGAATACAAGGTACTTTAAATTTGTAAGTTCCACTGAGATTTTTTTTTCCCTGCCAAGTGTACTCAATTAAAACAGCTAACAGAGACTTACCCTATTTCATTAAATTGCTGTATATTTCCTTCATTTCACTTTTATCATTAAATTATAAAACTCTTTTGATAGCTCATCTTGGTGTCCTCCCCATCACTGAAGCCATTTCAAATGTTTTTTCACATAACTACAGATGCAGGTTCATACATTTGTCGGTGTAACTTCAAGGAAAAGCCCATGATTTTTCATTTACAGAGCTCAAACGACCTTTCTCCAGACCATTCTCTCCTAACAACCAGGGCTAAATCCCTTCTATTTAATTCATATAACTTGGTTATTTTCTCAGGAGAAATGAAAAGTACTAATATACCTATAATCCAGACTGTTCATAGGCAAAATTGAAAGATGGGTGAATGCTTTCCTCATTTTCACTTTTTATCCTTTTTTCAATTTTTTTTTTTGCCTTGCATTCCAATATCCTTTCGCTCAGTCATCTTACTCCCTTAATAAATCAATTATATATTAGGCTTCAGATAAAAAGTTTGATAAGTTACTTCACATTAAATTCAAAGTAACAGTTAAGCTCAACTTTATAGTGGCATTTTCCTTTGATAAGGAATATTGCATATCTAGGCAAGAATTATCATCTCTTGTGACAAAGACTAGCAGTGATATTTACTTACCCTAAAATCTGTGTGATCATAAAAGTTGTTGTCCTAATCAAGAAATCCTTGATAGTGAAATGGGCATTATTCATAATTGCATGGGGATAACATTATAAACTAGGACTCTCCCTGGCAAACTGAAATGTATGGTCCCCCAACCTAAAATGTGATCGTCTAGCTCTAGGCTTTTCTGTCTAGAGTATCCAGCCCTACATGTGGTTTCCACAATTTGCAGACATATACTGTCTTACAAAACTTCAGGTCAAAACAAATGCGTGGTATTGCTCATTAAAGTGTCCTTGAGATGGCTTAGAAATCCTAGGATAGGATTTTTAAATTAAATTTAAAATAAATTTTAGGATAAAATTTTCCAAACTTTAGTACAGAAAATGTGGTATTGGTACAGTATATGGCTAGTACAGTATGTGACCCCTGCAAAAATGCATCAAACTTGATTTCTACCCCTCAGAAACCAAGTTACTCTATGAATCTGCATTACTTCATTGAGCCTCTACTTCCTGGCCCATAGAGCAGTGGGGGAAAGTAATTAGAATAGAGGATGCCTAAAGATATTTCCAGCACTAATATTCTGAGTCTGAGCAAGAGTTCTGAAAGACTGTCATGCTTCCAATAAATTACAGCACAAACAAAAATGTTCTTTATATACAAATGATTTTAAGTTTAGATCTCTTTTATAATGGTTAAAGAGAAAGGTGACAGAAACCTGCAACTCCATTTTGCCCCTATTTATTGTCTTTTGTTCATGCAAGAGGATGCTTGATTTCTGTTCCAAGTGAGACGCCATTGAAAACTCAGGTATAAGATTTTTTTGGTTAAAGCATGGTAAACATTAGTGCAGCCTGTGACCCCTTTTATTGATCATGAAATGAAAATAAGGGCACTAGGTTTTTTTTTTTTAATTCATTCCTAAAGCATTATTTAAACCATGTTGTCTGTAGTGATTCTGTACTATTTACAATGAAAGAATATCGCCCTGGGGACCCTAGCATGTTTTATTACAGTAATAATGGCAGCTATAGAATTGTTTTCTCTTTGTCTATGCAGTGATGGATGGTGTCAGGCCTTGGGAAGCCCACTTACTTTCTCTGGTTCTATGATTAGAAGGTTGCATGAGTTGCATAACTAAGGTTAAAGTTAAATATAAATATTAGTATTAAGATTAGGGTAACTTTGGAAGAAAAATGATACATTTATGTTTCTAAATATGTAACATGCAAATAAATTTATAATGGAACTTATAAATTTAAATCAGTTAGAAGCAGAGAGATCATACTTCAAACCCCAGTTCCATTGGTATTGGCTTTATAACCTTAGACCAAGTTACTTCTTTGAGCCTTAGTTAACTCATATGTAAAATGAACTGTTAACATCTAACTCAAAGAACAGTTGAAAAAATTAAGATAAATAGAGCTGTAGCAGTCACTGTAATGTAACAGATCTCATACCATTTACTTTTTTTTGCCTGAGAATTTTGAACAAATACAATCAGGAACTGATACTTCAGCCACTTATCTTTGGATCTTGGTGTTTTTTCTAAAATTTGTCTATATTAGACTCTCGTAAAATAACACCATGCCATTTCTCCCCCTACCCACTGACCCCAAATATAAACATTAATGACACCGATTTACAAGCTGTGCTAATTCACAAGATAGGGAATATCTTTCTGGATACCAATGCCAAATATCTGATACTCATTAGAGCAATTGCTTTGCATCTTTTGAGAATACAACATTCATTTTCAGTAATTTTAAGTTTATGGTCCTTTTTAATCAAGAGAAAAGACTATGTGCCCAGCCTAGTCATGAGTACTTTATTTGACATAAAATGCGTTACTATCTTTGACAGAATATATAAAAAATGTAAGATGCCTTACAAAGCTGGAACACACCATGTTCCAGAAATCCCCCAAATAACTGGCAGCGAGGGATGAATGGGGGTGGGGGATTGAGGTTGTGAAAAAACTGCTTGTATAACACTTTAGGCTCCTACTGAGGTAGATCAAGAATTGTCTTAGCATCTCGATATTGTGTAATACGTTTCAAAATGCCCTTCTGGAACATTATTTTGATTTGTATTCCTTTAGAGTCAACTTCAATTTCCAGTACTATCTTCTATCATTTTATGTTGTTATAAAGTAGATCAAATATTTGTGGCTGCCTATAGTTTTCTCTTGAAAAAAGTAGTGAAAGATGATGACGACGAGGAAGGAGGATTGGATTTGTGCCCAGGTGTTTAAGATCCTGTTGTAGTTGCAATAGTATTTATGTGCTTTTAACCTTTGGATGTTAATTTTAAAAATTAATGAATTTTTAAAATTAATGAATTTTTAAAATTAACTTAATAAAAGTAAACTTAATAGGAAAAGAGACATGGGATTCTAGACATTTTTAAGCTTACTTATATTATGAAGTTGAGTTCTTGCTCTTTTATCTTTTCTGAACTTACCCCCATATGTCCTCCAGGCTGGGAGAAATATATTCCCATGGAATATCATCTAGCTTAAAACCTCTTTCCAAATACTCATATAGTAAAGGAATTAATTCTCAGAGGGAGAAGTAAAAGTTCCTATTATAAATGCACTATATTTAACATAGTATCTTCTCACTGAAAGAACATTTTTCTACCTACCTGGCATGGAGTTTTTCAGTTCCCCATTTTTCCCTACTTCACTGTCTGCTTATGTGTAATCCTGGGGGCACTCTTCATTTTTAGCAAGGAGCCTATAATCCAGACTTTTTAAAGCCTTGCTCTACTGAAAGGCTGAGTTTTCAGTATTGGAAAATATGTTTTACTTAGCATCGGCTGTATTTGTCTAATAGTTCTTGGATAGTTTTGCAAATACACCAATCTTTCACTTAGGTCATTGATTTTTTGGACCTAAGATTCTAAAAGGATTATGAAATTTAAGAACAAATATAACATCTCATGTGGGTTTTGCTCTTATATTAAGCATAATTCCAACTGGTTCTATTGTCTGTTTTTCTAGACTATAGAGAATTAGAATGAGGCAGAGAGTGTATTTAAATCAGGTGTACTGGCAGTGTCCAAAAGGGACAGCTGACAGAACAGCAATGGATAAAATAAAAGACACACTCAAATGTACAGATTAGAAAACTTACAAAAATGAAATTATTATGATATTGAGGTAAATTCCTTAAACACAGAAAAATACATTTATGTCCATTTTATTATGTTTAAGAAAGATATGAATGTGTGATAAATTTTAAAAATGAACTTTTGCAAGTCACTTGCTGGTTTCTATTGGCTATATTCCTTTCTGTTTAGAAGTTCTCTTGTGTGACTTCAGCAGTTATTTTCTTCAGTAGCAACAATATGCAAACATACTTTCTTCACTGCAAATTACAAAAAGCACATAAAATAGTATTACAATAATAGTATAGATACTTTAAGTCATCTAAATATTTCCAGTTAACCCTCTTTTAAGAACATCAGATGATAATGTTTCCTTTGGTAAATACAATATTTCCTGAGCATCTTCTTTGTACCAGGAACATTGTCTGATACTAAGAGTGCAACTGTGAACAAGACATTAATTCTAACCTAGAGGAACAAAAGTCTACATATGACCTGGGTCCATACTAAAATTCATACCAAATGTCCCTTTACCCACTTAAAATCATTGAATGAGATAACACAGACAGAATTTTGTGGCACCTAAGAGAGACTCAGTGTCTGTTGATATTGATTCAGCTCATGGTTCCATTTATTCTTCTTCGCAACCCAATGAAGTGAAAATTACCACCATTCCTGTTGACCTTCAACGTGCTGCTAAATCTCCTGAGCTCAGTTCATTAACTGTAAGGTAGGGAGACTAACGTATGAGGTTATTGTGACGATTCAATAAAAAATTTATATGTGAAATGTACAGTATTGAGTATTTTCCTTTCCTTCCTATCCTTTTAAATGCATATTTCCAGAGCATCAGATGAAAGAGCCAGAACATCATGGTGGAATATGTTTTGTTTGCTTTTTGGACTTTAGTTATGTCATTCTCATAATTTAAGCATCATTTACTGTTTTTGCAAATTAATGCAAAATAATTTTGTAGTGTCCTGTTGGGAGTGTTGGAATAGAGCATATACTCAGTGGTGCTAGGATTTCATTTCACGGATGATTATTAAACAAACCCAGGCTGTCACGTTGGACTTGTGCAGTGGAGGATTATAATTCACATTTGGGCTCCATAGCTGGTTAGCAGCTTGTCTCTGTGTCCACAGTTCCCTAAAATAGGCATGTACCGCTTCAGATGCTTCATAGCTTCTTTTGGCTTTTGCTCTTCTCCGGTTTTTAGAGTATCTAATTTCCCGGCAACATTCACGATAAACAATGTGGTTAGTGTGTTTAGCCATGGCAGACTTTCAAGATGGGGTGGTTGATCAGGGAAGGTTCAGGAGGAGAATGGAGGAGAATGTGAGGGTTTGTCTATGAAGAGTTAGGTGAGCCTGGCCGTGGTCATCAGACAGGTACCGGGAGCAACAGAAAGCAAGTAACAAAGGCCCACTTGCTGGCAAATGGATTTTGGAGAGGGAACTTCAGGTCCTAAGAGGATCAGTGTGAGTAAGATAGAGTTTTAATCACAAAGCCCCTCAAATTCTTGGTAATATTTCTAGATATTAAAAAAAGGATTCAGATATGTTAACAGTGTTTCAGTTGCTATAACTGAAATGCAGGGCATTCCTTGTGATGAGTAAGATAAGAGTTTGTCACAGAACAAATAACAAGGCTGAAATGAAAACAGTAGGACATCTAGCTAATCAGCAAGTGGGTTTTTTTGCTGTTGGTTTTTTTAAAATTTTGTTTTATTTTGGGCTGTATTGGGTCTTAGGTTGCTGCGTGGGGTTGTGGTGAGTGGGGGCTACTCTTCATTTTGGTGTGCAGGCTGCTCATTGTGGTGGCTTCTCATGTTGTAGAACATGGGCTCTAGGTACACAGGCTTCAGTGCAGCACGCAAGCTCAGTAGTTGTGGCTCCTGGGCTCTAGAGTGCAGACTCAGTAGTTGTGGCGCACAGGCTTAATTGCTCCGCAGCATGTGGGATCTTCCCAGACCAGGGCTCGAGCCCATGTCCCCTGCATTGGCAGGCAGATACTTAACCATTGTGCCACCAGGGAAGTCCCTCAGCAATTGGCATTTGAGTTCTACACATGTGTCTCACACTATATTAGGCCCAGGGAGGTACAAAAATGTAGTGGAACATTGACTACGCCTTCAAGACATTTATAATATAGTTGCAGAAGTATCATTCTTCATTATGAGGAATAAAACATTAAAAACAAAACTTCAGAGAATTATTAGTGACAAATTGTTTGTTTGCTCCTGAGATTGTGACATCTGGTACATTATGTGAACCAAGTCTAAAAAAAAATTTGTTGTTCATTTCTTAAAAGTAATCTTGCCAATTCATAAATTCACATCAAGTCAATTTTCCCAATAGTTTTCTCCTTATGTACTATAAACCTGAACAGCATTGAGAGAAATTGATAATTATAGTCTCTGTCATTTACCCTGTAAAATATTCTCATTAAGATTCACTTTGTGGTACCCTGCCTGGATTGCTAATTTTTTTCAATGAGAATTCCTGGGTTGAATTGTGTTATTAATCAAAATGTATGCCTCCCAGCAACTTTTTCTTTGAGGTGCAAAGAAAGCGGTAATGACTCAAGAGGAAAAAAAGAAAAAGAAACATTAATTTGAAACCTTTATACAATGTTGTTCTTTTTTTTCTTTTTTCCTGGTGGGAAAGGTAGTTTTATATTCCTGGCATTTACATTAAAATGTTCTTCGTGACTTGGTGACAGTAGTGAGGATTTAAGATTGTGGTGTATAATTTAGTCTCATTAATATATCTTGAGGCTTCACTGTGTGCTTTGCCAACATTTCAGTCCTCTTTGTAAAGGCTTTCTTTCGTTTTACTATGTGATGAGATTTGTAACTGGTCCTGGTCAGGATAAAAGTTTCTGTTTTCATGCAGGAGAACTATCATACACAGAGACCATGGGCACTTTTTTTTTTTTTACCATTGCCACAGGTCAAGGTTTCTTCCTCATCTCTCTAGATTTATGTGTTTCCATGATGCACTGCTTGACTGTTTTGCATCTGGAATTAGTTCTGCAATAGATCATGTTCATTTATGATTTTAAGTGGCTACTTAACAGCACTTCAGCAATTTCAGGGAAGTGCCCTTTCCTCATAGATTATAGAAAATGATTCTTACTCCCATAGTTCTGAAAGATCCCAAACTCAGGAAGTGATGAAAAAACTTTGAGTAGGAAGAGTATAAACACTTATATAGTACCCAGTGTAAAAGAAACACTCAAAAATGACTAGCCATTATCACATGAATGCAGTGTACCAACAAACACTCGTTATTATTTGAGAAACAAAGACTCTGAGGAGAAAAATGAAAGGGAAGAAAATACATGGGGAACATGGGATGTGGAAGTACTGAGATGCCGAGGTTAAGTCTTTAAGGATAAACGTGTCCATCTGGCACCAAAGGATACAGCGCCTTCCAGACACAGGGGTCAGCATGAGCAGAGAGAATAGCACATGGGTGAAAGATTCCATGGTGTGGGTAGGGAACTACAAAATGGTTATTACTGCAAGAGTGTACTTTGCAAGGCAGGAGGAGGTGGGAGATAGGATTTCAGAACTAGGTAAAGGCTGTCTCATGAATGCTCTAATACTTGATGTCAGTAGTTTGTACTGTTCCCTACGTACAGTAGAATGCCATTGATGGATTGTAATCGAGAATAGCAGGCCTTTTCTCCTAGACTGTTATGAGAGCAAAGATTTAAATAATGAGTACATTACTCTTGGTGTAGTCCCTTCTTGCAACGCTTTAATTGTGCTATTATTATTTTCTTATCCTACTTTCATCTTTACATCATCTTTTTCTCTCTTAAGCTCCTGATTTTAATTGTATCCTGTACTCATGCATTGGTTTCAGTTGTATGTCTTTGTTGTTTGTCATTTAACAACAAACCTGTCTGGGTTGCTTATTATATGATTATAATTTTCCTGGAAGGACATTAGAGAACAGGTAGATTTGTCCTCACGCAAGCATTTAGGTAGAAAATCATGCTTATGTTCAGATGACTTTGTAAATCAAATTTTTCTTATGAAAATATAAGGGTGAGTCAAAAATTATCCGCACTCTGGCTGTAGCATTTATTTTAATTAACTTTTAGAAAACGCATGTCATTTTTCGACGTAATCTCCTTGCTTTTCAATACACTTTGTCCATCTATCAACAAGCTTTCATATTCCCTCATTAAAAAATATTTTAGGCTGAACTACGAGCCACAAATGCACCACTGTCTTCATTTCTTCACTGGAAGTGAATCTTCGTCCTCGTAGGGCTGCTTTCAGGTGACGAAATAGGTGAAAGTCCCATGGAGCAAGATCAGGACTATAGGGAGGATGCTTTAACGCCTCAGAATGAAGTAATCCATGACAAGCTTAGGTTTCGAAAAGTTTGTGCAAGATGGGTACGGAAACAACTCACGGAAGAGCATAAACAGAAGCATTTGGATATCTACAAACTAAATTTGGACCGATACTCTTAAGGAAGGTGAGAGTTTCTTAAAGAGAATTATTACTGGTGACAAGACATGGATTCATCACCACGAGCCTGAGAGTAAATGGCAGAGTCTGGGTTGGAAACACTGTCAATTGCCGACCAAGAAAAAGTTCAAAAGTCAACTGTCAGCTGCAAAATTTGTGCTTACAGATTTCTGGGATTCTCAAGGGCCGGTATTGGAACATTATCAGGAAAAAGGTTCAACAATCAATAGTGCTCAGTACAGTGAGATGCTTATTGAAGAGCTGAAGCCTAAACTTTGGATTAAACGCAGAGGACTGCTATCCAAGGGCATTGTGATCTTACATGACAATGTACATCCATACACTTCTGCCCACACTGTTGACACTCTGCAAAAACTTCGTTTTGAGATGTTAAATCATCCTCACTATACTCCTGATCTTGCTCCATCAAACCTTCACCTGTTGGTCCCCTGAAAGCAGCCCTACGAGAACGAAGATTCACTTCTGATGGAGAAGTGTGAAGACAGCGGTGCATTCGTGGCTTGAAGCTCAGCCTAAAACATTTTTTAATGAGGGAATACAAACGCTTGTTGACAGATGGACAAAGTGTATTGAAAAGCAAGGAGATTATGTTGAAAAATGATGTATTTGTCTTTTCTAAAAGTTAATTAAATTCTACAGCCAAAGTGTGGGTAATTTTTGACTCACCCTCATATATTGGATTTATATTAAAAATGTATTCACTCTTACCAATACTATCTATCAGTTAGGACAAAGATAGAACTACTTTGCTAGTGTAGTACACAATAGCAGACATGCAATCCTCATATCCTGGAAAAACTGTGAACTTAGACCCACTTCAAATGTTAATGCCTTTTATCCCTAAACCAATGTCGCACACCATGACTCTCCTATAATTCATATTATCTCCGTATTGCAAGCATGTTGATTTCCTATAAGCCAAACAAAGGGAAATTTAAACTTCAGGAAATGGAAGAGCAATAGAGAAAGTTAGTGAAGGGCTTGGAAAGTATACTAGGAACATCAAGGATAAGAACAAAATGATTTCGGGAAATCCTTAGTTCTTGTTCTTAATACTAATGGTTGCATTCTGAAATTCAGCTAAGGAAGCTGAGAGGCGTTGAAAACGTTCCACATTGTGCTCTAGCAGATGGTTAAGTAGTTTTTTTTTTAACTCGTTCATCTAAAGCTCTTTCACCTGTATTAATATTGTCCCAAAAGGAAAAAGTAGTTTCAGAAATGTTTGTGATCCTTTTATTATGGGGAAAAATCCATTTTTTATGATTTCTGTCAAGTACAAAAACCTATTTAAAGGAATTAGCTGTGATAATTCATGGCTTTGAGTTCATTCCTTTCGCAGTATTGCTTCCCACACTTTCATTTTATCTCATTCAATTCAAGTGTCTTTATCTTGACGTTTCATGATCAAAAATCTATACAAATTGTGTGTGTGTGTGTCTTATATGTGCATCCTAAATAACAAAAATCTGTTAAAATGCAACACTTGAGCACCTACATTTGTCCTGGGCTCCCTCATCTCCACTCTGCAGCTAATGTCCATTATTTGCCTGCTCATTGATTTTCAAATACATATTTCTGCAGGGATCTTATCAGTCCTTGTCAAAATTTTGTTTGAGTTCACTATTTGAAGGTGGTCTTTGTGTCTGTGTTTTTTCTCCCCAGGGAGAGGGATAACAGACACTGCTTAAAATTAAGTACAAGGGCTAAAAAACAGTTTTAGCAAAGAAGCATAAAAGGAAACTAACAAATATAAGGAAAAGAAAATGGGCTATTATTTTTATATACTGAAATTTATCATTTGTGAATTTGAGGATCTGTGAGTTAATAAAGTGAGATAATAAGACTAATGCCTTACCTGGAGATTGTGCATCCCACCACCTTTGCTCTTCTAAGTAACCTCTTTAAAAGGTTGTTCTTTACTTCCGGTGACACTCTTATTGCTCAAGAATGATTTTGAGATTTGTTGTTAAGAGCCTAGTTCCAACCCCTTAGTCCACCTTAGTCTTTTTAGTCCTCTATTTTTACCCGTCCTGCTATGAATTCTTGCAGAATAGCTGGAACAAAAATTGAAAGGCATAGGTCAATATTCAGTATCTACTTGGTTCAGAAGAACTATATGAAAGATAAAAAAAAGTGGCACTCATAGCACCGACGCTCAACACAGAGTCAGGAAGCTGTTTAAATAATGTGCCGTGGGCTCTGAAGGTAGTTGCCAAAGAGGAGTTCCAAAAATATCTTGAGTAACAGGAGCATCAGTAAAAGAAAGGACTCAACACACATTTGAACGAGTATATTCTAGTGTTAGTAAGAAATCTGGTATGATTTTCTAGAAATGTGGATTGGACCTTTTTACATTTTTGAAAAAAAAAAATTCAGAGCTTCCCCTGTAATCTATATAGTGACTTTAAACTTTAAAAGTAAGTATCTCTAAAATCAAAGAGGAAACAAAAATGAAATTTCTTTGTCTTGGAATTAAAATTACATCTGAATGTTTCATTCATTCATGACTTAATATACTATATTCACATTCTTACTTTCAAGAACAGATAAACCAAAAATTCACATCATATTTCTCCTGTATATTTTGATGATACATTGCTATTACCTCCAACGTTCATCTGTTCATCCATTTCACACATCCAGACAATATTAATTGAATACCTGCTATGCAGTACAGAGTATTAAATGATGAAACTGTATCTATTTTTTATCCTCTTATATGACTGTCTCTCCCAATAAGTTGAATTTCTTGAGAGCAAGGAGTCTTTATTATTCACCCGCATATCCTTATGACTAAGCATACTGCTCAGAACATAAAAGATGTTGAGAGAATGTTGAATAAATAAAAATGTTTTTAACAACCATTTATAAAAGTTTACGGTACATTACATATTGCCTTCTTATTCCAGTACCGTCTTCCTCAAATCTACTGTGTATATTTTATGAGTCATTAATCTTAAATGCAAATCCAAAACTCTCCCCAGTTTTCTATATTTGGCATATATCTGGCTTTCCACATTTTGCACAATAAAGTGCATGTCTTAAGGGAGACATGTAGGACCTATGATTGTCTTATTCATGTTTTTTTTAGTTTGAACTCCTACTGCTCCCCATCACCTTACTACTTTCCATTTTCTTTCACAACTCTGGGAATTTACACATGCTCTTATATTTTGCCCAGACTTTTCTTCTCTCTCTTGGGTGTAGCAGACTTCTACTCATTCTTCAAAACCCAGCCGTCATCTCCATGTTTATGAAAGCTTCCTTGACTCCCAGATGTAACCACTTCACCTTGTATATAGTCACTTTGATTAATTTACACTTCTGTTGAAATAATCCTCAAACCATGTTCCAAGGAAACTGGTTCTGTAGGATACAATAACAAATGTTATTGCAGAAGTAAAGGGAGCAGGGACTATCCTCTGGTCCAAAAAAAATGAGAAATTGTATATTATATTAAATTAAACAGGTGTTTTTATTCCAGGAATCGTCAGAACCTTTTCAGTTCTCATGTTCGTTGTGAATACTCAAGAAAACTATATACTATGCAGTGTTTCCCGTATATGTTTCTCTATGAAACCCATTTTTCACACAATACAGAGAATCCCATGGGACTCAAGTATTCTATTAATTGTAGTTTGTGAATACTCTGTTCTGTTACTTTACTTATTATAATTATTCCCTTAGAGCCCATGGGCTCCTTAAGGTCAGGGTCTTTGTACTGCATATTATGATTTACTCTTTACTTAGTAAAATGTGGCTGATTTTTTGAAAATAGACAGTTTATAAATGAAATATGTTAAATCACATGTCAATATAAAGATAAAAAAGTAATTTTTTCATCTATCTTAATTGTTGTGATTGTGTTTGACATAATACATATAAAGATTGGGTAAATTGGTAATTAAGTGAAGCATGTAAATAAGACAAAAATACAGATGAAATAGAAGACAACACACATTTGGATGATTATATTCCAGTGTTAGCAAGAAATCTGGTGTGATTTTCTAGAAATGTGAATTGGACTGTTTTACTCGTTTGAAAAAAATTTCAGAGCTTCCCCTGTAATCTGTGCAGTGATTTTAAACTTTATTTCCTTGCACTTTACCTTTTTAAAAGTTAGTGTTTTTCATCTGTTAAATTTAATCATTGCAGTATACTTTTATCATTACAAAAATTTAAAGGTAATATACACAAAAACTATATGCTTTTGTAAATATCTAAAGTATTTAATGTTGGTAATTACTTAATGTTGTTCATTATTTTGGACATTTTCAGTTGGAATTCTATAGAAAAGGGCCAAATTATTTAAACTATATTCAAACCTAATGTTTATAATATTTAAAAGGCATAGATGTCTCTGAATTTGAACTCTAAAAGAAATCTCTTTATAAGATATAACAACAAAATATTCATGCAGATGAACGCAAAATTCTGCCCAGGTGCAAACATAAACACGTTTATATTTAGCTCTCTTCCATTCTGAGACACCGTCCATATTGCTGATGAAGGTTTGTTCTCATACGTATTTAGTGAGCATCTGGTTTAAAATACAGAGACCCATGCTACTCAAAACCAACACAGTTGGTGGCAAGTTAACAATTTTAATATTAAAAAAAGAGAAAACTTGAGTTTGGTGAATATTAAGTGATTTGAAGGACTTTCTCTGATGGTTTTATTGAATTCACTAGTTAATTCAATTAAAAGAAATAAAATTTCGGCAAAATTATTTGTGTAGACATTCTATCCCACCTTTTAAACATTATTTTCCTGTAGCTAGACTATAGCCTGTGAGGTCAGATCATTTCTCTTCTTTTTTTCTTCTCTATAATTGCTTTTCTTGAGTTGTTACTTTAAAATACTGAGAGAAAATAATTTTGACAGCAGTGTCCAAAAGGAACATTGTCAAGTGGATAATTGAAGCACTATTCCAAAACAGAGTACTTATGAAACAGAGGAGAATTAAAGGCCTAGAACTAATGATTGATCCTTATTGGTTAGGTACATGGACCTATATTTTTATTAAATAATTGGACACAATTCCACACTTCCATTGAAAATTTGTATCTCTTTTCAGTTTGAGGTTATACTTGGCTGCTAAACTACTCTCCAGATGCCCTGTTCAACACATGAAAATTTCATAAGACTGTTTCTGTTCAAAATAAAGGATAGGAGCTTCCTAGGTTGGCGCAGTGGTTAAGAATCCACCTGCCAATGCAAGGGACACGGGTTTGATCCCTGCTCCAGGAAGATCCCACATGCCGCAGAGCAACTAAGCCCATGTGCCACAACTACTGAGCCTGAACTTTAGAGCCCATGAGCCACAACTATTGAGCCCATGTGCTGCAACTACTGAAGCCCACGCACCTAGAGCCTGTGTTCCGCAACAAGAGAAGCCACGGCAATGAGGAGTCCGCACACCACAACGAAGAGTAGCCCCCACTCACCGCAAGTAAAAGAAAGCCCATGCACAGCCAGAAAAAACAAAAACAAAAACAAGACAAAGGATAGGACTCAAGCTTATTCATGCTGTTCACCTCAATTAAGTGATGAAATCAATGAGGAGAATGGGTCATTTGAATATAGGTATTAATCATTCATTTTTATATGAATTCACCTTTTTTATAACAAAAAAAGAGTATAAAATAAAAACATCCAGAATATCTTCTAGCAGAGTTAATATACGTAAACATTCATGAAAACATAAAAGTTGTGTTTTTTATAATAGCCCTTCAACTGACAGTCCTCGGTATGCTATCCACATAACATATGGATTTCTAATAGCAGGAAAAGTAATGTTCTTGAAAGAAGATAATCAAATAGCCAACAGGTACATGAAAAAGTGTTCAACATCACTAATCATCACAAATTAAAACCACAATGAGATGGCATCTCACACCTGTTAGAATGGCTATTATAAAAAAGACAAGAGGTAACAAGTACTGGTGAGGATGTAGAAAAAAGGGAACCCTGATGCACTGTTGGTGGAAATGTGAATCGATGCAGCCTCCATAGAAAATAGTACACAGATGATGGTGTGATGCATGAGTGATGTGGAATGGTGGCTGCCGTGTGTCTAAGGATTCAAAAACAGTCCCACCCTCCCTCCTTCAACCCAGTGACCAGAGGAGTAAGGAAAAGAGATTCAGCCACAGCCGGCTTTCTAAGATAGGCAGCACTGCTAGACATTTCAGCTGGTTATACAACTTAATTTACTTCTCTATACTCAATCTCAGAATTGAGACTTCTCCCATTCAAGATTGTAGCTCTTAAATATGTAGCAAGACTCTGACTCTTCAAACATATATACATTTATATATATGATCGCCACTGCCCACAAAATAAGTTCTATCTCCTTGACATGCTGTCGACAGTTTTTACTACTAGTGGTATTGCTTTTCTCTGTTCCCTTGCCACTTCCTTTGACTTGCCCTGTGTTTCAGTCAAACTGGATAATTCAGCTTTCTGAAACTCACCGCAGTTACTATTGCGGCCATACTTTGCTCACACTCTTCCTTCTATCTGGCATGCTGGTCCCGTCATGTCTAATCCTACCAGTCCTTCAAAGTGTAAGTGAAATGCCACCTCCACCTGGCAGTCGTGTGTTCTTCATGATCAGGAGGAAGTAAATCTCCTTCAACCTCAGCATGTTTAGCTTTCCCTTCTTTTCTGATTCTTTTTTCTCATTTATGTTATGCTTATCTGCATTTGGGTCCTCTCCTTTTTGAAACCATAAATTCCTTAGAATCAAGAACTATGTTTTTCCCCTCTAGAAGCTTCTCTTAGCATATAAGTTTATATGTATAGTAAGTATGCAATACATTTCTTAATGAATGTCCTTCCTCTTTATGCAATTTAGCAAAAAGACTTAAATGTGAGACATGAAATTTAATAGGCAAAATGCTTTCCCACTCTGTACATGCTTATATGTCTATTAATAAATCTAAAATTGCATTATGGTAGTTTTAAAATGATTTTTTTTGTGGCTGCTATTGTTTAACTTTTACCACAAGTCACAACATTAACCACTAAAAGCTGTAGGATTTTTCTAATACCAGCTTGTATTTACCCAGGCAAGTCCTCCTTATTTTGTATTTGTACAGTTTTCAAACCCATGCAGCATTTTAATGCTATTTTTAATAGCTGTCTTTTATTCTGTCCTTTCAAGTTATTTTTGGAACTTAATTCTTCCAGTAAATAGACTAGCTATCTCCCTCCCTGCCCTCACTCCCTCATCCTCAGCTCCAAGTAATATCCTCACAGGAGAAGCTTAGTTTCTCTGTCTTTAAGGAATTCATTAATAAAAATGAACAGGACAGGGACTAGAATAGAGAACTCTTCTGATCAACATCAGTTGAAATCAGCACATTATGAATCCTCCAATATGACCATAATCCTCTGTCTTACCCACAAAAATGTCATGAGAGACACTTTACTGTCTTACTGGAATCAACATGCATTCTTTTTGTTTTTCGCAATGTGATATCATAATAAAAAGAAGTGATTTCCTAGACCAATCAAGTAACTTAAAGCTTTGTGTTATAAACCAGTTTACATTTTTTTTGGATAATTTACATAGTTCTCCAGTATTGGATGTATGTTTATATTTTAATCGATACTAATATAGAAGGCCCTGTTAATACTTTCAAAAATAATAAAAAATGATAGTTTTGATCTAATATACTAGGTTTATACCAAATAAGTGACTTGCTTCTAAGTATTTATTTATTTTAAATTTTTATCAGAGTACAGTTGATTTACAATGTTGTGTTAGTTTCAGGTGTATATAAAGTGAATCACTTATACATATACATATATCCACTCTGTTTTTAGATTCTTTTCTCATATAGCCTATTACAAAGTATTGAGTAGCATTCCCTGTGCTATTCAGTTGGTTCTTATTAATTGTCTATTTTATATATAGTAGTGTGTATATGTCAATCCCAATCTCCCAATTTATCCCCCTCCTTATCCCCTGGTAACCGTAAATTTGTTTTCTACATCTGTGACTCTATTTCTGTTTTGTACTAAGTACATTTGTAGCCTTTTTTTTAGATTCCACATGTAAGTGGTATCATGATATTTCTCTTTCTGTGTCTGACTTACTTCACTCAGCACACCAATCCCTAGGCCCATCCATGTTGCTGCAAGTGACATTATTTTGTTATTTTTTGCGGCTGAGTAATATTTCATTGTATATATGTACCACATCTGCTTTGTCCATTCCTCTGTTGATGGACATTTAGGTTGCTTCCATGACCTGTCTATTGTAAATAGTGCTGCAGTGAACACTGGGGTGCATGTATCTTTTTAAATTATGATTTACTCTAGGTATATGTCTAGGATTGGGATTGCTGGGTCATATGGTAGTTCTGTTTTTAGTACTTAAGGAACCTCCATACTATTCTCCATAGTGGCTGTACAAATATACATTCCCACCAACAGTGTAGGAGGGTTCCCTTTTCTCCACACCCTCTCCAGCATTTATTGTTTGTAGATATTTTGATGATGGCCATCCTGACCGGTGTGAGATGATACCTCATTGTAGTTTTAATTTGTATTTCTCTAATAATTAGTGATATTGAGCATCTCTGTGTGTGCTTTTCGGCCATCTGTATATCTTCTTTGGAGAAATGTCTATTTAGATTTTCTGCCCATTTTTTGATTGGGTTGTTTGTTTTTTGTTTGTTTGTTCTGGGTTTTTTTTTTTTTTTTTTATATTGAGCTGCATGAGCTGTTTGTATATTTTGGAGATTAATCCCTTGTCAGTTGCTTTGTTTACAAATATTTTCTCCCATTCTGAAGGTTGTCTTTTCATTTTGCTTATGGTTTTCTTTGCTGTGCAAAAGCTTTTAAGTTTAATTAGATCATATTTGTTTGTTTTTGTCGTTATTTTCATTACTCTAGGAGGTGGAACTTGCTGCTATTTATGTCAAAAAGTATTCTGCCTGTATTTTCCTCTAAGAGTTTTATAGGTGTCCAACCTTACATTTAGATCTTTAATTCATTTTGAGTTTATTTTTGTGTATGGTGTTAGGGAATGTTCTAATTTCATTCTTTTACATGTAGCTGTCCAGTTTTCCCAGCACCACTTCCTGAAGAGACTGTCTTTTCCCCATTGTATATTCTTGCCACCTTTATCATAGATCAGGTGACCATAGGTGCATCAGTTTATCTGTGGACTTTCTATCCTGTTCCGTTGATCTATATTTCTGTTTTTGTGCCAGTACCATGCTATTTTGATGACCGTAGCTTTGTAGTACAGTCTGAAGTCAGGGAGCCTGATTCCTCCAGCTCTGTTTTTCTTTCTCAAGATTGCTTTGGTTGTTCAGGATCTTTTGTATTTCCATACAAATTGTAAAATTTCTTGTTCTAGTTCTGTGAAAAATGCCACTGGTAGTTTGATAAGAATTATATTGAATCTGTAGATTGCTTTGGGTAGTATAGTTATTTTCACAATATTGATTCTTCCAATCCAAGAATATGCTATATCTCTCCATCTGTTTGCATCATCTTTTATTTCTTTCATCAGTATCTTATAGTTTTCTGAGTACAGGTCTTTTGCCTCCTTAGGTAGGTTTATTCCTAGGTATTTTATTCTTTTTGTTGTGATGGTAAATGGGATTGCTTCATTAATTTCTCTTTATGATATTTCATTGTTAGTGTATGCTTCTAAGTATTTAAAAATGATTTGTTTGGTCTTTTTTGTCCTTACATTTAATTACTATTACCTTAAAAAAGTGAAAATAAATAAATAATGTAAATTGTACCATCACAGGAACTGACAGATATTTAAAATTCTATTAAGTGAAAAAGCAACCAACTTAGGGTGCTTACTTTGTGAAGGGCACTATGTTCTGTGCCATAGGCATGATAGCTCATCAATCTTTATTAAAATCTTATGAAATAAACATAATTATTATTATTATCCCATTCCACAGAAGGGAACCCAAGATTCAGAGTTCCACTCATTTATTCAACAGTTATTGGACAACTACCTGTTATGTCTCTTGCAGAGTTGACCCCATTTATACAGTCCTTTAATCCCATTGAATTTACGTTTTGATGGGGTGTGGAATTTCCATTAATTCACTGGAGAAATCGTATGTAGCTAATTAGAGAACAAATCAGTTTCTCACAATTATGACAAGTGCTACAGAGAAATCCAGAGTATTATGAGATTATATAACAGACAAATCTGATCTAGCCTAGAAGTTCAGAGAAGGTTTCTGAGTCCTGAAGAATGAGAGTTAGACAGTCAAGGAGAGATTGGCAGTGGGGTGGGGAGGGTGAAGGTAGAGTATTCAAATCAGAGAGAGGATCATCTGCAAAGGTCCTGAGATGAGAAAGGAGTCTGGCACGTTTCAGAAAAATCAAAGGCAGCTAGTATGATTGCAGTACAAGGAAAGGAACAGAGAAAGGAGACTCTGGATCACGCTTGGCCTTCCTGCAGGCCACCTATTAATTTTAGATTTTAGCCTAAAAGAAACGGGAATACAGAAGGGTTATTTGCTTGTTTGTATTTTGTTTGTTTGTTTTAATTAGGAGTGAACTAGAATTAGATTTGCACTGTAAAAAGATCACTTTGCTTGCTCTTTAGGGAATGGACTAGAAAACAGCACAAGAGGATAGAGAGACATCAGTTAGGAGGCTTTTGCAGGAGTGAAGGAGAAAGATAACAGTGCCTTGGAGCAGGTAATGACAAAAAGGACAGAGACAAGTGAATGAAGCCAAAGTGTTTAGAAAGTAAAATTGGCAAGACTTAGTAATGCATTGAGTGAGATGATGAGAAAAAGGAAAAAAGCCAAGGCTTGTCCAACTGGGTGGATATTAATTAAATAGTTGCCTAAGGACAAACAGCTAATGAGTGTTGGGGATTTGGACCTTGTTCAAAATTTGTGTTTTTAACATTATGATTTTCTGCAACGTAGCTTAAAATGGTCAAGCGTTCCAGTATTTGAAATTCTACAGTATACATTCTACAATATATACTTGGACATATGTGACAACATACTGGAGAGACATGTACAATGCAAAGCAGACTGTAGAGTGGATTCACTTTCTGTGGTTCAAAATTTGCTATTCTGCCTCTTCAGAGTAGCTGCAAAATATGGGGTTCTTTCACTTGTGTTTCATTCTATAACTGAATGTTATCAATAATAATCATAATGAGTTTATTCAAGATAAAATGAAAAGTATGCATTCCCTAGGATCCTTGGATGAAAGACAAACTTTCTTCCAAAATCATAAAATCATGTATTTTCCATATTATTTTATATCTTACTCAGTCTTATTGAATAATATTAAAATTTCAGTGTGTCTTTTCAAGTATTATGTATTTGTGCAGATCAGGAGAATTAATCACATCTGAGATCAGGTAGAATCTCTCCTTTTTTGAATGCAAATACCTTTAGAAATGTGAAGTAGTAAATCATAACCCTTAATCAGGGTAATTTTTCCTTCTGAGTTAAAAGAGAATTAAGAAAAGAATTATAGCCATAGGATTTCATCTTAAAAGGTTTTGCCACCAAGAGGTAACTTTGTCATTAGGCAGAAGCTGGTGCATTTTTTTTCCTTCACAGCCTTAAATTTTTGTTTGAGATTTGCCTCCAAAATGTGAGTTTCAAGTTTCTTTGACAGCTCAGAATACTGTTTCCTATGCGATGTATTGTATTTTTTAGATGTAATTGCATGTGGGCGCTACACACTTTATTGAGATGAAACAAGTGAGGAATAAAATATTTAATTATTTTAAATGTTTCTCAGACACCACAGATGGTGACATAGTTTTGTCTCCTTCACAAGGCAACTGCTGTGTACATAGTTATTTCTCCAGTTTATTCCTTTTCGAACAGAGGCAAATCCAAACTCTGCCAGATTATGCTGGGTCTGTGCAGGATGAGCTCGACCTGTGCCTTTAACTGTAATCCTCAGTGTGGTCAGGATGAGGTGCAGGGGCCAGGAATCTCTGTGCCTGGGGGACATTGAAAGGAACATGGTAAATATCACTTGCGAAATAGTGAGTTGTTTTGCAGAACAGAAACTTCATCATCCTTGTGGACAAGAGGCTCAGAATTGAGTATATCAAGAACTAATGATAGTTTCTGGAAGTAAAGGCTAAGAAGCAACATTTTTACAACATATATTATCATTGATAACATTATCACAATGGGATCGTTAAGAGCACAGGCTCTGGACCCTGACTTCCATGGCCATCACTAACTACCTCTCTAACCTTGGCTAAGTTACTTAACTTCAGTAAGTTAGTCACAGTGTTGTTGGGAGGTTTAATTACATGACACATAAAGTTCTCATACAGTGCCTGGTACGTGTTTAACACTGGAGAAGTGTTAGCTGTTATTATTATTATTTTGTTACTTTAATGCACTTCTTCAGCCAGGCCGTTAATAAGCAGTGATAGGTGCTTGGTAGGAGAAACAAGGTATCTGGTATAAGAGCATATCTACTCATTCACGTTTTGCTGTTTTGTCCCTTCTCTTTCATATGCACATCCAATGTCTATTTGATTTATTAACATACTATTCTTTCCTTTTCTACATGTGCACATGCCATGACCCATCTAAAATTATAACTGAGATAGTCCTTACTCTTAAGCTTATCAGTACATGCATGTTGGGGTCACCCCCTTAGAAATCCTCAGTTTGTTAAAAACAACATTGTTCAGACTCATCATTTTAATATCAAGCATGTTGAAAACATATACCATGTAACGAAGTTCCACCAAAAGAAACAAATTCTCTACCACAAGATTCATGTGCCTTTAAAACCATGGGATTATGATCTCAACTAATAGAAGACCATGAATTGTAATGAGAATATATATCACTGACACAAGAATGTACATAAGAATGACAGTGATTAAGACTAAAGAATTGTAGAGGAGTCTCCTTACTCAGCAGAGGGCCCTGGTCCCCTGAACAAAATCTCTTGGTTGCCTTTGTAAGAAGAGTCTATGTTCAAAGAAAGGAAAGAATGTAAATGCACCTAACTGGAACATTTGCTTCTTTGGCTGTAAAAGCAGGGAGCTGGAGAGGATTTGGAGAAAGGGGGACCTAGTGCACTGTTGATAAGAATGTAAATTGGTGTAGCCATTATGACAAACAGTGTGGATGGAAGTTCCTTAAAAACTTAAAATTAAAACTACTGTATGATCTAGCATATATCTAAAAGAGATGAAATCACTATCTCGAAGAGATATCTACACTTCTGTGTTCATTGCAGCATTGTTCACAATTGCCAAGACATGAAAACAACCTATGTGTCCATCAACAGAAAAATAGATGATGAAAATGTGAGTGGACCTTGAGGGCATTATGCTAAGTAATAAGACAGACAGAGAAAGACAAACCTTGTAGGATCTCATTTATATATGAAATCTAAAAACATCAGATACACGGAAACAGAGAATAGGTTGCCAGGGGCTAGGGGTGGGAGAAATGGGGACGTGTTTGTCAGTGGGTACAAATGTACGGTTATAAGAAGAATGAGTTCCAGGGATCTGATGTAAGCTCTAGCATGATGACTATAGCTAACAGTACTGTATTGTATACTTGAAAGTTTCTGTGAGAGTAGGTGTTAACTATTCTTACCATAACAATAACACCAAAAAAAAAAAAAAAAAAAAAGAAATAAGGTAATTACTTGAGGTGAAGGGTATATTAACTAATCTTGTTGTGGTAAACATTTTGCAATCTACGTATCAAATCATCACAGATGAACACCTTAAATTTACACAGTTTTATAGGTCAGTTATATCTCAATAAGCCTGGAAGCAACAACAACAACAAAACGAGGAAGATAACACAGAGGAATAGGTGGGAAGCATTGAAGAAGGAAACAAACAGGAGAAAAAAGCAGGTTACAAAACAGATATAGAGCCTTGATCTATTTGTTTGTTTTTATTCTTTTTTTCTTCGTTTTATTGAGCTATAACTGACATACAGCATTGTATAAGTTTTAGGTGTACAGCATAATGATCTGACTTGCATATATCATGAAGTAATTATCACAATAAGGTTAGTGAATGTCCATCATCTCATAGATATAAAATAAAAGAAATAGAAAAAAATTTTTCTTCATAATGAGAACTCAGGATTTACTCTCTTAACTTTCATGTATAACATACAGTAGTGTTAATTATATTTATTATTCTTTTTTATTTTTAAAAAATTATATATACACAGGATAAAAAATTCTAAAAGTGTATAAAGCCAAAATTTAACAGTGGTTATGTCTTAATGGAAGGATTTGGGGGTGATCATTCATTTATTCAATTTTTTGCTATTTTTCAATCATTATACTATATATTTCTTATGTTTTTAGAGAAAAAACAAGCAGAAATGCAAAGTAGGCTAAGCAAATTACAGTAAGATCCATTGATTTTCATAATGTGTAAAACAGGACAATGTTTTTATTATGTTCAAGAAATGTCTCAGAGGTCCCAGGGAAAATAAGAGAGCTTGTAGAATTCACGCAAGTCAAATAGAAGGAGATACACTTACAAAGTTTTTGCTAGTGACAGGAAAGTTTTTCTAAAACAATAAAACAATAATAAAATGGTCTAATCAATGTGAAGTTTAAAGATTATTCTCAATAGGAAACAATGGATGAAGTTAGGGATGTCTGAGTTCAAAGAAGTCAGAGGCAATTAACACAATCTTAAATACAGTAAGTTAAACAGTCTAATTTTCACGACCACAGAATTTCTAAGGAGTTATTTGCTTGCAAGAAATGTCAAATAATATGTGACTTGAATAGTAAATGGTTTACTCATCTAATAAAAAATGAATAGTTCACTCTTCATCAAGGAAAATAAATCAATAGGATAATATGTTCTTTTCCCCTTTGTTGTTAGAGAAGAGGGTTTTATAGAAAGTATGTTAACTAAAAATTCAGATAAAAATGGACAAAATCAATGTCCAATATCTTTGTAAGGGCTTTGTCTTGGTATGTTTCACAATGGGTAATTACTAGACTTGCATCAGAAATAGCCCAAGAAATTTGACCTCCGACCACCAAATCAAGCTCTCTGGAGTCACAGAGGAGTCTGCATTTTCAGTATGCGCCCAAGGTAAATTTGATGTTCTCTGAAGTTTGAGAACATTGAATGTAAACTGTGGGCTAAAATCCATCAAAGATTAGCAAAGATTTCACACTTCTCTTTAAAAGCAAAGGGCTTCTTTATTTAACTGAATATTATTTTAATGGTAAACTTTCTGATGAGGATGGGCTAATATATCAATAGCACAAAAAGGCCAATGTGTTTATAATGCTATTCTTGTATACAGACTTTTTGAGATATGCCTCTAGGTCATTTTCATTCAAATTGTTTCATATATTCTGAATTAATATGTGAACTTGGGAAAACCTTAAAATACCTTGTTCTCATTTGCATAACTGATAGAAATAAAATATTCTTGTTAATCACTGAGGCATATGTAGTATGTTTCAGCTGATTAATTTCGTTTTAATGCGATCCCTGTTTTTTTCTCCACTCCATAGAACAGTCATGGTTGAAACAGAAAAGCATTCTCTGAAATATTTATCTCCCTTTAGTTATTATATCCAAAGCTTAATTACTTTTATTTTCAGAGTTTTTTTTCTTGTTTCCCTCCTATGATACTTCTAAAAGACACAACTTCAACTTTAAAAAGCTCTAGAAGTTTTAGGAAGCAAACAAAATAAAAGAACTCATGAGAACAATAATATGGTAATATCAGAGGTAACCTTCCAGCCTCATAATTTGGGGATTTGCTTTTCCAGAGTGGGAATATTTCCAAATTCCTCTGAGGAGCTATGAGACATTTTTCTAGAAGCACACTTTAAGAAATGTCCTTGTCTGTTCTGTGGATAGTATGCCCGTTACTTTCTGTAATTATACTATTCACACCATTTTTTGTAACTTTGACTTGTAAAATATAAAATAATCACTTCAGTGTGCATGCTTAATATTCCAGAAATTTCTTGAGCCTTCCACATCCCACGTATATCAGTTCACAAAATGCAGTGCTCCTGAGTGTATTTTTGGTCTTTAAAAACAAAATAATAAAAATCAAGGTTTGGAGGAAATCAGAGTGTTATTGTGTAGGAACAGGCTATTAGTGGTGTAAATTAATCCCCTGAGAATTGTATCAGTTCGTATGGGCTATGTTATGCCATTGTAACAAATAACACCAAATTTCAGACTCTTGAAAACAACTGATATTTATAGCTTGCTGATGGCGTATTTCCATCAAGTTATACTCAGTTCAGGAGCCTGGCTGTCAGAGAAGTCACTATCTGGAACATTGCTTGGCACCATGGCAGGGGGAAGGAGATAACAGTATGAATCATGCGTTGGATCTTAAAGTTTCTTGCCAGAATTGACACATAAGCGCATCACGTGACCACACCTAACCACACTGGGCAAGGAAGTGTAATGACACCATGTCTAGGAGAACCACAAATATTTGATAAACAGCACTATGACTACCCCTAGGTTACTAGGCATTGACTTCCCCAAGGATCCTGGCTTACTGGGCATTTGTATGATAGTTTTCTTTCTTCTTTACCAGTCATCAAAATTATCTTCCATACCTGGCTTTCTGAAATGCAAGGCAAGGTGTTGGGCTTTGATAAACTTCAAAGGCATTAGTGAAGATTTATGAGCTTAAATCATCCTCACTCAGCTGGTAGCTGGTTTGGGAGAGAACAAACTAGCTGAGTGATAGCATTTTTCAGTAGCTTTAAAGATCAGCGTGTTGAGAGAGGGGACCATCTTGAAAGCCCCAGGCTTTGGTGAACAAGGAAAAGAGAAAACTATATTAATAGAACCAAAGCCAGTATTTCCAACTTTATAATTTTGCCCATATTCCTAAATCAACTTTTTAAATTCTTTTATGGAAAAAAAATCCCCTTTTTCATTGTATTAAATATATTTGGGAGGGGGAAATGAACTCTACAGTGTTAGCAATGAAAATTTAAGCTGTTAAAAATGAATTTACAGTGCCTGCCAGAGTTTACTATGCTGCCTTAACAAATTATGAAAGGATCTTCTGTGCCAAAGATGTTGTCTGTCCTCCAGAACCCCTCTTTATCCTTCCCTACCTTTCTATAGGCCCTAGAAAGCTGACAGGTGTGGTTCCCTTGCCCTATGGCTTTCTGAGTTTAGACAGTGAAGGCACCATCAAAATAGAAAAGTGGGGAGAAGAGTGAGATTGGGATATTTAATCCCCAGTCCACTTGCTGCCAGGTCATTTATCTCTTTGCTAAAGATTACAGCTCGTAACAAGTGGCACTGTTCACAGAAGTAACTCTGCTTTCAATGTCTCAATAACCATTTCTTAACCTTTCCTTTTGAGGAAAGCTTTGTGGTAGTAAGGACTTCCTGCTCTTGCTAGCCTTGAAGTGCTGCAGTATCCCTTGTCTGTTTCTCACATCTTGTCATACCTTTATGAATGTTTTTTCTTATGCATCTCTCCCATCAGACCACCATGCCTGTTTCCTGCCAGGGTCCTGACTAATCCAGTCACTATCCAGGTGTTATGACATATGTTTACGTCCAAAGCTAATAATCAAGACTGCTAGGTTGCAAATGTCTTGACATTAAGATTTCATATTCTTAGGCTCCCAGAATTCCCTATAGAGATCAAGATGGTGAGAGAGGGGTCATCATGAATAGGGGTCATCACTATTACTTGAAGAATTTAAGTCCTCACTTTACAAAGTTAAAGAAGAAATGTTTGAAGTCTTTGCAGTTTCATGTTGTTGCTATGGATAATTCATTAACAAGTTTCTGAGATACTGTAAAGTGGGCTGATTATTATGCTAGGAACAGAAAGAGGAACTAAGCATTAACAAAACTCCAAGTTGGGAACCTTGGTAACTGCTCTTTATGTGGATCACCACTGACAGACACAGACAGAATCCCTAAGAATAAAATAAGTGGTGAGAATGTAAACCAGTCTGTCTAACAGTCGCTAAGTATTTACTCCTCTAAAACCTCACATGCTCCCAGTCCACTATTTCTATTGATTTATCCAAGACTTTTCCAAGTTTTGTTCCTTCTATTATCTTTTACATTGATTTTTATTACTCTCTATTGACCCTATTGCACATAATAACTGCAGTTATTACTGGTCTTTTTTGTATTGCTTTCTTCCTTAGTCTGATGCTCTGTTCTCCAAGGAGAGGGCTGTTGCATGCACAAAAGTGGAGAGTATATTCTCATGATAACCCTATGAATTAGAAATAAAGATCAAGGGACAGATATGTAGGTCTGCATCCCAGCAACCAGTCTACATCGCTTGTCTTCTGTTACATTCTCATTCTATGTTAAGTTCACTAGTCTTTTGCAGAAATCTTGAAGTGAGATGGAATGACAGTTGAACATCAGACTTTGTGATTGAGCTCATCAGAACTTTTGTGGGCAACTCCTGTTTTATCCATTGTCTCATTTAGCATTTCCTTAGACTTAGAAGATGAGGCATCACAACTTTTGCTAATTTAGGGATTTTCTTGGCTAGCAAAGCACAATAGCCTTCTTCTTATGTATAATGATATCCCTGTCATGGATGTGATAGATGTGATTCTTAGGTTATATAGTTCTAAAAATCTTCAAGATCACCAAATTATGACATGGTTAAAGTAATTTACGATAAAAAGTAATCAACTTATTTTACAATAAAATTAAAAGTTTTTCTTTTAATTAATAGCCCTTAATGCTTATACCCTGTAGAATTTGGTCTCTAGTGCCTAACTCTTTTCCTTAGTGACTTTGTTTTAATATTTATGTGTTGAATGCTCACTCTGTGTTTTCTACTATAAAAAATCTATATGTGATATACTTCTTTTTCCCAAAAGTTAAATCTGCCAAAGGGAAAAAGAAGTGGGCGTTTATAAAGGGAAATATTTTTTAAGTGAATGGAAGAGAAAAGAAAAATGTCGAGGTCATATTGGCTTAGGAGAGAGCATGGAGTGGGTCTAAGCTATCCATAGAATAGTAAAATATATTCTTTGTAGGTTAGCTCAGTGGGTTTTTACCCCTTCTTTTTCTTTTGTGTAAATGTTCTATTCTTTATAAAACATTTGCATAGAAAAAAAAAGACCATTAAATATTTCAGAAAGGAAAGAGAAGAATGGATATCCAAGCTATGAATGAGAGTAGAGAGTAAAATAGAGGTGGGTTTAAATTATGGATTAGAGAAGGAAGAGAAACATTAATACCTGTTTATTTTAGTCTTCTCATTTTAAGAAATTATGATGGTAATTTTGAACCAGAGAGCAGAAGAGAATGTTGAAGACATTTATGGAGAATGTTGAAACAGAAGACCTTCAGCTTGAAGCAGCCCAATGCAGGAAGGAAAAAATGGCATTTCTCAAGTCTCTATTTGAGATTTCCCTATTCTCCTTTAGAAATATGTCTCAAATCTCTTTCCTCCACATGATTCTAGGCTTAATGAGATCTCTCTACTCTTACTGGGTCATAAGACCTTAGGTAAAAGCGCCATTTTTTATTCATCTGCTTTTCTGACATATAAAAGCTTTGCAAATGGTATCTATGGAATGATTAAGAAAGGAAAGAGCATCAGAGACAAGTCTCTATCCAGTGATCTGGATCTTCCTACTCACATAGGTATGGAGGATGGTAGCTGGTAGGGGAAGAGAGGGATTACTAGCTTGGATTTTTTAATTGAGGAAGTTTGTCTTCCAGATGACATATATATACTTTCCCAACTCTAAATTGTATGCAGTGATGTCTTTCCACCAAACCCTCCCTCTTCTTACCTGTTCCACCTTTTTATAATCCACCTCTTTTCAGAGAGATGATAGCCATTTTGAATGCTAAGAATACTAAATTATGTCTAGTCTTTCCAACACCACATTTTTTCAAGAGAACCCAAGATTGAGATTTTAAAATGCATATTTTAATTGGGTTATACAATATAATGTCATTTCACACTCGTTCCAATTCTCTCTAGAAATTAAAACAAGACTTCATACAACATTTGTTTTCTGTGAATGGAACTGTGATTAATTTTCAGTATATTTGGTTGATAATAAATTGAAAATATAGTGAAGCTGCAGTTAACATTTCTTTTAACTGCAGTTTTCTATTATGGAAATTAATCAGAATTAAATACAAACATCAGAATCCTTTATCTTAAAAGTGCAATTAATATAGTCAAAGTGTATCTTATAACAACATTTTTCTATTCTAATTTCATGATTAATATGACCATAAATACAAAGAAAATGGAAACAGAATTCACGTCTGAAAGCGTTCAAACTGTCCTTTATTAGTTCTGAAACTTCAGTCAAATTAACTCATGTGAATAAATTTATTGTTTGTACATTTAAATTGCCACAAAATCAATCACAGCTAAGCTGAACTGGAAGCTATATAGTTGCCTCTCTGAGCAGTGACAGGGAAAGTTTTGCTCTGTGATTCTTCCATCATTAGATCCTTTTCTTCTTCTTGAAATTGCAGTTGGAATGCTCCTAATTTATTTTGTTATTTTAAAAATTAAATTGATGTTCAATAGGACAGAATAATTTATTGAAATCCTATACAACTTCAGGTCAAATAATGTTAATGTTTTAACATCAAAGTGGGCTTTTAGTAAAATTAAATAAACAAGTTTCAAGAAGTTAGACCCATAAATAACTTATCTTCCTCCTATGACTTGTTTCTCTTAAGGAATATAGTAAACCATTGCATATTTTCTATCTCATCATTAAAAGTCTATATCGTATCTCATCTGTAACCTTCTGACCTCTTCCAGACAGAGCTGATCACTCCTTTCCTATGACCCTACAGTATTTTTTAATATTACATTCACATTATAGTATATTCACATTGTATAATGCTTATTTCACACTATATTATTGTTATTTGATTACATGCCTATCTGGATGTGCATACCTTGGATTCTGAGAGAAGGAACCAGATTTTAATCACTTGTGTTTTCCTATCACTTACATGTTTAAGGAGACAGCAAAGGAGGGAGGATGGGATGGACTGAAAGCTATATTTCAGAGGGGAAAAATGTCATATCAAGTATTTTAAAGCAAGAGACTGGGCGCTTCATTTTGCATTTGAGGAGCAATCAGCCTAAATTAGAGTTCGCTTTGGATACAACATTTAAGATAGCCCATTTAAAATAATTGAACTTCTGTTTATTACATAAAACTGCATCCATAAATATCAGTGTTTCAGCCACAGGGCCTTTTGGTCACAAAATATACTGCAAGGAACCTCCTTGAACCAGGAGAATGAACATAATTGGTCTTTTTATTTCTAACTTCAGAGATTCTTTCCCAGACCTATATAAGAGTATTAAGCTAAAAATTCTTTTCTTAGGGGGGGAGGAGGGATTAAGTGTCATAATCAAGTGCCACATTGTTAGAAATTCCATGTAATTTCAGTCTTGGCTAAGATATTAAAATTGTGTTTATTTCTTCTATACAATGGTTTTATAGATTGATTATTTCCAATTGTTTAAGGAATTTATAAATTGACTTTGATGGCTCTTACCTTCTCTTTCTCCTCCCTCTCATCTTCCTTTCTTCAGTGTTTACTCTACCAGACACTAGGCAGATGACAGAGAAACACAAAGCAACTAATTGTGGTTTCAACCCAGTTAGGGGAGATACTAATGTGATAGGCTGACTCTTAGATGATTAGCAGTGATTCCTGACTCAGTATCCATGCCCTTGTGGAATCTCTTCCCTATAAATGTGGGCAGAACTTACTGACTTGCTTCTAAAAAACAGAATCTGACAGATATGATGGGATGTCACTTATGAAATTGGGTATTAAAAAGATTGTGGCTTCTGCCTTGGGGTTTCCTTCTCTCTCTTGCATCACTTGCACTGAGGTAATCAAGTTGCCAGTTGTGAGAAGCCCAATGGAGAGGCTCACTGTCATAGTGGAGAACCAGGGTCTTTGGTCCAATGGCCTTCAAGAAACTGAGGCCTGGCAACAACCACAACCATACGAGTGTGCTTGGGAGTGGAACTTTCAGCCCCAATCCAGTCTGTCAATGACTGCGGTCCCAGTTGACACCTTGACCACAGCCCAATGAGTCACCTTGAGCCAGAACCATCAACTAAGACAGTCCTAGGTTCCTGACATAAAGAACATTTGTTGTTTTAAAGTATTAAGTTTTAGGGCAATGTGTTGCTCAGAAATATATCACTAATATGATATTAAATGTAAACAAACTCCTTTATTATAACAGCATGCTAAAGTCCTCCATAGGATAATATGGGGAAACAAACGAAGTTGAATCTGTTTAGGATGTAACTGATGTCAGAAGTCTTTTGAGTTCAAACTTGAAAGATAAAGAGATTGTCTCTAAAAGAAAGATCTTGGAATGAAAGGTAAATTATTCCAGGAAAAGGGAATTTTGTGAATAGATGCTCTGAGATGTGAAATAGTATGGCACTTAGAGTAAACTATAAGTACTTTGTCTTTCTTGTGTACTATGCCAGAACATGTGATGCAATATGGAACATGCATCTTTTATACCATACTAGTAAGCTTGAATTTTATCCTCTAGGCCATGCGATGATACACTGAAAACACAGTTGGTGCCTTTCACCCACCTTGTTCATATGGCTGACCCTCTGACCAGGGCCCTCTTCTGTCAAGCCTACAAACAACCTCAGGGGCTTATTTTACACTGTGCTCTAGGCAGCTGTTATCAGTCAATCAGCGCTGGAATAAAACATGTGCATATGAGTCTTTGAGAATTGAAACAAACTACCTAAAATCACACATACACATGGATTGGAGGAAACCACTTTCCCTCCTCTCCCACCTTGAGATAACTTACTCAAGGACCTTTCTAGTAGTTTTTGGAGACCAGACATATGTATCTAACTCAGTATGAACAATTTGAAGATCTGTCTACCTCATCCTTGTAGGTACTTCAGGGAGTTGAAGAAGCAATGACTCAATACATATTTGTTGAATAAACTGCAAATCTTGTCCAGCTACATCTAGGCTATCCTCAGTTCTTTGCTTCTCTCCCTCTTTATTTTGCTTCTCAACTTAAATGCATGAACTTTGGGACAATTGAACACCATGGGCAGCATCTTTGGTAAGGTTAAGAAGCCACCAAAGAACAGACTGAGAAATGAAAAAGTGGAAAGCCTTCAGTGGTGGTGGGAATAGTCATTAATGATTTTTGTCTAAGAACTTGAAGACTATTTTTACCACCAATTTCTACTCTGAAGTGAAAGGATTCCTTGGGTTATGAAAATTTCTAGCATTTCAAAACTCCCAATCGAAAAAGGTAGGGGACGTTGGCCTCTTGAACATCACCAAATAATGTTATCCGTTAGGCAGAGCTCCATATTGCTAATTTGCCACTGCATATTATAGGGTGGTTAAGGGGAGGTGGACCCCATCCACCTGAGTGAGAATGTTTCTTGATGCAACTTTTTCACCTGATTGATAACCCAAGGTAATATCTTTGGAACTAATACATTGCCCTTAGGCCATAGTCAGAAGAAAGGGCTTTATTATTACTCTATCACATTTTTGGTCTAACATTTAAATCTTCTGTGAGGTTTTGGGAAGAGAAAATCCAGAGTACACAATGGATACTTAATGCACAGGGCCTTTGCGTTGTGTTCTGCAAGCTTGCAGAGGCAGGATAATAGCGCAGTACTCTCTATTTCTATCTCATTTTTCTTTAAACAGATAGAAGTGCTAAGCCAACATTAAAAACTTACTGAGCTGTTAAGATGATTTATTAGAATAGTACTGTTTCCATTTTCCACTGCTGTGATACAATTGTCAGAAAAGTATGTAAGTAAACAGTGTGCTTTATTTCAACCGAAGTTATTTAAAAAGTTAGACAGAACGTTAAGGCAAGATAAAGAATCATGTTCTCTCCAGCTACCTGTCCATATTGCTAGGATTGCCTTTTGATTGCAAGGATAACAGAACAGAACTAGGATGTACTAATAGTTTACTACTTAGTACTAGTTTACATTCTTCCTATATGTAGTAGATATTAATTTCATTACTATGCAGATGAGGGAAATCCTTGAAAAATTCAAGTAAGTTGTCAAAAGTCATTCATAGATGACAGAGGTGGTTTCAAATCCACATCTGATTCCAGAGATCATGTTCCTTCTACTATAAGCAATGACAACTACATTTGAGTCCACCATGACCCCGATGAAAAGCAGAGTCAAACTTTGTAATAGCCTCACTACTCTGATTAAAGCTGAATAAATCACCCATTTTTGAGTCAATTGAGGTTGATAACTGAAAACCCTACTGCATTGCCAAGTAGTTGATAAGGTCCAGTTGTTTTGATCAGATGACTTTCTTACCAATTAACCATTCAGATGAACCAGAGAATTGATTAGACATGAAAATAACCTGCTTTTGGAAAATGAAAACACTAAAACATCCTCATAGTTTCCTTCTTCTACAGAGAAGCAGCAGTTCTGCTTTATCAACCGGAGGGTGAAGGCAGACAGCATCCCCATTCCTCCCTTGCTTATTATTCACATTGTGATTTTCTTAAACACTTTTCTCAAAGATTGCCCAAAGAATCCTCTCAAATATCAGAAACCCTTGTTCCTGATCCAGAGACGAAATATAAAAACCAAATAGATGGCTGTTTTGTTTATTGTTCTGTGAAATTACATTATTAGGAGAGGCATCATTTTAAATTAGGAAGTGATGCATGGCTATAACTGGTTTCAACCCATTACCTTTTTATGATTAAGGAGTATTTTGCCATGTTAAAAAATCCCAGGGAAACGATCGTATATGTTTCATGCTGCTCCTGTCCTGGATGTGCCTGACTGTATTACACACACAGAGTCAGTGCAAAGGAAGCACAGATGTAATATTGTTTGGGAGAATGCAGAATAAGGTATAGAATGTATTATTATGATGCTTATCTTGGACTGATTTTACATTCACATAAAAAAAATCCAAGGAATAGGATCATGATATGCTTGGCAAGAAAGCAATTTTAGTTTAGAAACTCACAACCGTGGCTTTGAGAATGAAACAAATCTTTGCAAAATCCATCTCTGTCACTTATTAGTTGTATGAGTTTAAGCAGATGACTTCACCTTCATAAATAAGCAGTCTCAGTTTCCTAATATGCAAAATGAAGATTATTACCTCATAGGGTTATGGTGAGGATTAAGAAGAGAGTCTGCATTAAGTGCAAAGTACATAATGGATGCTCCATGAATACTAGTAGCTCTGTGCTTGACAGGTGAAGAGATCTCATTCACTCACATCAGCCTACATACCTCCTAAGAAGGAACACGTATGATAGCAGCTGGGCTACCTGACTTGCAAGAAAGCCACCCAAGTTTCCTGCTATTCACCTATAGAAGAACCCTGAGAAGAAGGGAGTTAGTGAGTTTGTCTTTTCCGCTGGACTACATCTCTTGGTATCTTTGTATTCCTTCAATATCTAGCATAGTGTCTGGCATAGGAGGGATTTCTTTGTAGTTTTTTATTTATTTACTTTTTTAATGAACATTCTCCCCTTTTTTTAATAAATAAATAAATTCACTGTGTTGGGTCTTCAATGCTGTGCGTGGGCTTTCTCTAGTTGTGGCGAATCGGGGGAGGCATGGGACTACTCTTCGTTGCAGTGGATGGGCTTCTGATTGTGGCAGCTTCTCTTGTTGTAGAGCACAGGCTCTAGGCGAGTGGCCTTCAGTAGTTGTGGCATATGGGCTCAATAGTTGTGGCTCATGGGCTCTAGAGGGCAAGCTCAGTAGTTGTGGCACATGGGCTTAGTTGCTCCATGGCATGTGGGATCTTCCCAGACCAGGCTCAAACCCGTGTCCCCTGCATTGGCAGGCAGATTCTTAACCACTGCACCACCAGGGAAGTCCATGTAGTTTTTTAAATGAAAGAGAATAAAGAGGAAAGTGAAGGAAGATTCTTTTAAAACCCAAAGCATCTGAGAGATAAGCACAGGGCAGATTTTCTAAAATGCCTCTCGTGCTGTGTCCCAGTGTTTGGTCACTTATCGTGATATGTGGTAGCTCAAAAGACTGGTGATAGACTATTCTTGATCCCACTCCCCTGCAGACAGAGCAGACTTTGACGTGTCCCTGAAAGTCTTTGCTGGTTACCATCATTGGACTGAATGATAGCAAGAGGCAGACTCTAAACTCACCTGCTGATATACTTTATCTGCAACCCAGGGATCACGTAAACTGATGCTCCACTTTATGGGTCCGTCAGCCATGCAGTATTGTCTTCAGAGCTTTACTCAGTCTTTATTCAGCATTTATTGAGGTCCTACTGCACAAAACATTCGGTGTTAAAATAGTAGGCATGACATTCACTCTGCACTTCAGTCATGGTGATTGTTTTTCCTATTTTCTGATTATGCTCTATCTCACCAACAAGCCTTTAAACACACTTTTTTCCCTCCATTCATCCTATAAACCTCACATGAAGTATCCTTTCTTCCAAGAAAGCTTTCGTGAACCCTCTAATTTCATTTTAAGAGTTCTCCCTGTATGACCTCATAGTACTTTACTCTTGATAGTATCTGTAAGGTGATACAGAAATCATATATGTACTAGTCAGTGTTCCCACTAGATACAGTGGCTCTTGATAGTGGAAATTGTGCTTTATAAATTTTTAAATAATTAATCACTGGTGTAGTATCTGGTTTATAGTAGGTGCTCAACAAATATTTGTTGAATAAATGGAAGAATCAATGAGATGAAAATTTAATGACCTTACCCTTTGAAAGGATGCTAATATTACAGAGAGAGTGAGTGCGAGAGAAACAGTGATAGAGAGGGTACCTTTAGAAAGAAAATTATAGTAAAACATAATAAGAATTCCAATAAAAATCTGAACCTCATGCTGTTAGGTCATAGAGGAGAGAGGGGATGAAGTAACATCTGAGCTGAATCTTGATTGTTAAAGAGGAGTTTGGCAGGTTGATGGTGGTCTGTGTGCTTCTTCTTGTTAATAACAGAAACAGTCCAGGAATGAAAGCAAGGAAAAGATGCTTGGTACATTTTCCCTTCATTCAAACACCTTCAGACTGTATCTGTTGAGCCTCATCCTTTTGGGTGGACCTTAAACCTCCGTTTAAGCCCTGTGCCTCTCAGGAGCAATTTCTCTGCCCCATCTTTTATGAATATGGTAACTGATAAAAACATCATTACAGTATACTGTATATTTTAAAGCCTTTTTTGACAGTACTCCTTCAAAACTAACACACAACAAAACAAAGCCAAACGTTATCTGAAATTATTTTTCTAGCAATGGTGGTAGAATTGTGCTATTCCATACAAAATGTTTGCCATTTTTTCCACTCTCTAAATTAATATGGTTGTAAATGCAACTTTTGATTCATGGAACTTACAATTTTATTTAAAAACATCGATTAAAAAGTTACTTATTTTTCAGATATATGAGATCAATCCTGGTATAATAAATCCCCTGTATATTTCAAATGACAGTGTTTTTTAATAAACTAGGTAGTTACTTATTCTCCAGAAACATAGAGTAAGTAGGCTTTATTCTTGGATTTTAAAACTGTCACGTATCTGATTTTTAATACATTTCACTGTAATTGGCCATCTGAATTTAATAAACAACTGTGGTCATTTTCCAAAGTTCAGTTTCAGAAATTAGGAGGAGATACTTTGAATCCCTGAGTTGAGCCTGCTTTTCAGGTGTAATTTTCTATCTAGCTAGCTAGTTACCTATCCACATTTTGTAATAAATATTCACATGTGTGACATGTTTTAAGATGCATTATGTGTTCACATAAAGTCATATAAGTATAGACACTTTTGCGGGGATGTTTTATTTAGCTTTAAAAATGTTTATTGATAGGATAAATTTTTATTGTATTAAGTATTTGTGTATTACTCTTCCATTTGACCTTCATAATGGCAAAACAAAGAATTTTGTTTTAAGTAGTTGATTCAGTGATACAGTTCAAAGTATCTTAAATGTGTTCAACTTCAAAACAAATGACTTTATCTCCTCTAAAGTAAAGCAAATTATAGTTATAAATGAATTTAATCTTGAAATGAAAATACAGCTAAAGTGGGTCTCAAAAAGAAACAGGCTGAATATGCATTTCAAAAAGAAAGTAATTTATCTTCATTTAACAATAACAAAAAATCATAGACTCTAAAGAAATTGTTCTTTGAAAGAGTTCCTGTTTTGACTTCTCTGTTCCGCCCTCATGTTGTGAAAATACGTTTGATTAACACGGGTTGTAGGCAGCTGGTGCACTGGATATTAAGACATTACTCCTTGGAGAAGATGTCTTAGTAGATAAGATCTCTGATTTTATTGTTCTGAATCATTAAACACACTTTTCCTTTTGACTTGATTCTGACTAGAAAAATGACTACCTACCCTCCATTTCAAAAAATAAAAACCAAATAAAAAGGCTATAATGTTGGATTACACCCATATCAATGTGAGCACATGATGGGAAGGTTCCAGAACATGATAAAAGGAAAAAGACCTGCAGCTTTGCACAGTATTTAGAGCATATACAATACTTTCTTTCACATAGTGAACTCTATGAGGGGATTTTTCATTATAAAGATAAAGAATATAAAGGCATTTTAAAAAAGATGCTGAGGTAATTAAAGGAATTGGAATAATGTATTAATTATATATTAATCAAAAACATCAAGGCCACTTCAGTGTGCTAAAAAATTTAGAAATAAATATCCCGTGAATACCTACTACATGTGAAACACTAAATATGCTATTTTCTCCTCATTACAGTTTTATAAGGTAGATGTTATTATCCTTATTTTATAAGGAAAAAAATGGATAAATTCATTTATTCATCTAAAATCAAAGAACCACAATGTGGTGGGAAGGACTTTAAAGAAAGTCTGTGTAGTGCTAGGGTCTGACCACTCAACTACTGTATTACACTGCCTCTTCTGTAACCCCAAACTTTACATGTGGAACACATTAACATGAGTATAGGTATATTTAGTGCCTGACTTTACAGAGCGTGTAAAAGAGAAATCTAGCCTGGTTGTAATAACTGGGATACTAGTTGAAATTATGGTACAAAAACATAGTAATTAGTTTGCTATTGCATAGATATGCTAAAATGACATGGAGTTAAGTGTCTGTTATTTATTGCTCCATAAAATACTACTCTAAAATGCTGTGGCTTAAAAGCAACTACCATTAATGTAGTTCACAATTCTTCTGGGCATTTTTGCTTTTTGTTTTTCTTTTTTTTTTTTTAATTTTATTTTATCTTGGCTGGGCTCTCCTGATCTTATTGGGATTGATCATATGTTTACAGTCAGTCAGTATGTTAAATGGGGTCTTACTAATCTCAGATGAGTATCATTCTCATGTCTGACAGCTAGCTGATGGCTGGGGGGGCGGGGGGGGGGCTTGGTTCTTTTACACTTGATCTCTTTTCCAGCAGTCTAACCTGGGTTTATTCACATGGTGGCAGCAATCTAAGAAAGGGCTATTGAGGTCTAGGGTCGGGATTTGTATAACTTCACTTCTTTCACCATCTTTTAGACAAAGTAAGTTACAAAGCCAAGCCATTTTCAATGGTGGGGCAAGACATTCCTCTTCTTGATGAGAAGAGCTGTACAAAAATATTGTCATTCTTGTTGCCATCTAACCATGGCTTGTATGGAGGTGATAGTACCAAGTGGCTTAATTTCCTTAGAAGCTAGCATGGCAGACAATGTGGAAAAAGAAGAAAGCAATAGATAAAAATTAGTGGCATGAGTTCATGGTACCAGCCTTAATACTACCGCCAAAGATCTAGAAAAGAGAGGTCCTCTCTGGCCAGGGTTCTTTGTCATTTTCCACTGAAACCTAACCTGAGAAATAGAGCAGTTGATGTACCCACTTTTGGAATTAAAACTTTGAAGACATGTACAAAAAAGACATGTACAAAAAAAGTACATTCCACTGTTTCTGTGAATTATATCCTGAAAAGCAGCAAATAACTAAAAAATTCTACACCTTCCTTGCCCAATCCAAGAAGACAACAGTTAAGCACTTAAATTTTGGTCGAGTGAGATTAGTCCTCTAAAATAGATACTCTATATTTGTAAAAACCATAATAGAAGAAAATAAAGTATTGGCTATTTCAGCTTTCTTCACATGTCACATTTATAAATATGCATAGTTATCATAAGATTTATCTCCTCTCAGAATTATCTTGGGGAATTTTAAACCATGCCACTAGTCATCTTAGAAATTCTATTCTAAACAGTGTGTCAACTAATTTGGTGAAAGATAACATCATTAATTGATTTAATTGTGAAAAATGCACATGTAATTAAACATAGCTAAAAAACAGAAAAAGGTATTCAGGAGTCTTAAGATAAAGGTCAGAAGTAACTACTGAACAACCATCGACAGGAAGATGCCAGAACACACCAAAAAATATACCCCACATCCAAAGACAAAGGAAAAGCTGCAATGAGATGTAGGAGGAGTGCAATCACAATAAAATCAAATCCTATAACCACCAGGTGGGTGACCCACAAACTTGAGAACAATTATATCATGGAAGTTCTCCCACTGGAGTGAAGGTTCTGGGCCCCGTGTCAGGATCCCCAGCCTGGGGGTCCAGCAATAAGAGTAGGAATCCCCAGAGAATTTGACTTTGAAGCCCATCAAGATTTCATTGCAGGACTTCCACAGGACTGGAAGAAACAGAGACTACACTCTTGGAGAGCATGCACAAAGTCTAGTGTGTACTAGGACTCAGGAGTAAGGAGCAGTGACCCCATAGGAGACTGAACCAGACCTCCCTGCTAGTGTTGGAGGGTCTCCTGCAGAGGTAGGGGCAGCTGTGGCTCACCATGGAGACAAGGACCCTGGCAGCAGCAGTTCTTGGAAGTACCCATTGGCAAGAGCCCTCCCAGAGGCCACCATTAGCCCCACCATACAGCCTGTAGGCTCCAGTGCGGGGTCACCTCAGACCAAACAACTAACATAGAGGAAACACAGCTCCACCCATTGGCAGATAAGTAGATTAAAGTTTTACTGAGCACAGCCCTTAGCACCAGAGCAAGATGCAGTTCTACCCACCACCAGTCTCTCCCATTGGAAGCCTGCACAAGCCCCTTAGATAGCCTCATCCATCAGAGGGCAGAGAGCAGAATCAAGAAGAACTACAATCCTGCAGCCTGGAGAACAAAAACCACAATCCTGGAAAGTTAGGCAAAATGAAAAGCAGAGGATTATGTCCCAGGTGAAGGAACAAGATAAATTGCCAGAAAAACAACTAAATGAAGTGGAGATAGGCAACCTCGCAGAAAAAGAATTCAGAATGATAATAGTGAATATGATCCAGGAGCTCAGAAAAAAGAATGGAGGCAAAGATTGAGAAGATGCAAGAAATGTTTAATACAGACCTAGAAGAACTAAAGAGCAAACAAACAGAGATGAACAATACAATAACTGAAATGAAAAATACACTAAAAGGAATCAATAGCAGAATAACTGAGGCAGAAGAGTGGATAAGTGACCTGGAAGACAGAATGGTAGAAATCACTGCAGCAGTACAGAATAAAGAAAAAAGAATGAAAAGAAATGAAGACAGCCTAAGAGGCCTCTGGGACAATATTAAATGCACTGACATTTGCATTATAGAGGCCCCAGAAGAGAAAGAGAGAGAGAAAGGACCTAAGAAAATATTTGAAGAGATAATAGCTGAAAACTTCCCTAACATGGGAAAGGAAACAGTCGACCAAGTCCAGGAAATGCAGAGAGTCCCAGGCAGGATAAATCCAAGGAGGAACATGTCAAGACACATAATAATCAAATTGACAAAAATTAAGGACAAAGAAATAATATTAAAAGCAACAAGGGAAAAATGACAAATAACATACATAGGAACTCCCATAAGGTTATCAACTGATTCCTCAGCAAAAACTCTGCAAGCCAGAAGCAAGCGGCATGATAT
Organism: Hippopotamus amphibius kiboko; assembly: GCF_030028045.1. Lineage (NCBI taxonomy): Eukaryota > Metazoa > Chordata > Mammalia > Artiodactyla > Hippopotamidae > Hippopotamus > Hippopotamus amphibius. The sequence goes on from NC_080187.1 coordinate 76,297,828, forward strand.
ATTTAAAGTGATGAAGGGGAACAACCTACAGCCAAGAATACTCTACCCAGCAAGGCTATCATTCAGATTTGACAGATAAATCAAAAGCTTTACAGATAAGCAAAAGCTAAGAGAATTCAGCACCACCTTACCAGCTTTGCAACAAATGCTAAAGGAACTGTAGGCAGGAAAGAGACTAGAAACTTAAAAATAACCTTGTACGTAAATAGACTGCTGTATCAAAACCTCTTGGGAACACCACACCCAAAAACTACAGTAGATACACACATTAAAAAAAAAAAAAAGCAACCCAAACAAAACACTAATGATGGTCATCAAACCACAAGAGAAAAGAACAAAAGAGGAAGGGAAGAAAAAAGACCTACAAAAACAAACCCAAAACAATTAAGCAAATGGCAGTAGGAATGCACATATTGATAATTACCTTAAATGTAAATGGATTAAAAGTGCCAACCAAAAGATATAGATTGGATGAATGGATACAAAAACAAGACTCATATATGTGCTGTCTACAAGAGACCCACCTCAGATCTAGGGAACTATACAGACTGAAAGTGAGGGTATGGATTCCATGCAAATGGAAATAAAAAGAAAGCTGGAGTAGCAATACTCATATCAGACAAAATAGACTTTAAAATAAAGACTTTTGTAAGAGACAAAGAAGGACACTATATAATGATCAAGGAATCAATCCAAGAAGAAGACATAACAATTGTAAATATATATGCACCTAACATAGGAACACCTCAATATGTAAGGCAAATACTAATAGCCATAAAGGGAGAAATTGACAGTAACACAATAATAGTGGGGGACTTTAACATCCCACTTTCATCAGTGGACAGATCAGCCAGACAGAAGAGCAATAAGGAAACACAGGCATTAAATGACACATTAGACCAAATGGACTTAATTGATATTTATAAACCATATCATCCAAAAGCAGCAGAATACACATTCTTCTCAAGTGTTCATGGAACATTCTCCAGGATTAACACATGCTGGGCCACAAGGTGAGCCTTGGTAAATTTAAGAAAATTGAAATCATATCAAGCATCTTTTCTGATCACAACACTATGAGATAAGAAATAAACTACAAGAAAAAAAAACTATAAAAAACATATGGAGGCTAAACAATATACCACTAAACAACCAATGGATCACTGAAGAAATCAAAGAGGAAATCAAAAACTACCGAGAGACAAATGAAAATGAAAGCATTATGGTCCAAAATCTATGGGATGCAGCAAAAGCAGTTCTAAGAGGGAAGTTTATAGCAATAAAATCTTACCTCAGAAAACAGGAAAAATCTCAAATAAACAACCTAACCTTACACCTAAAGCAACTAGAGAAAGAAGAACAAACAAAAGCTAAAGTTAGTAGAAGGAAAGAAATCATAAAGATCAGAGCAGAAATCAATGAAATAGAAATAGAAAACACAAGAGAAGGAAAAGACCTACAAAACAATTAAGAAAATGGTAATAGGAACATACATGTCAATAATGATCTTAAATGTAAATGGACTAAATGCACCAACCAAAAGACACAGACTGGCTGAATGGATACAAAAACAAGACCCATATATATGCTGTCTACAAGAGATCCACTTCAGACCTAGGCACACGTACAGACTGAAAGTGAGGGGATGGAAAAAGATATTCCATGCAAATGAAAATCAAAAGAAAGCTGGAGTAGCAATACTCATATCAGATAAAGTAGACTTTAAAATAAAAAATGTTACAAGAGACAAGAAAGGACACTACATAAAGATCAAGGGATCCATCCAAGAAAAGGAGATAACAACTATAAATATATATGCACCCAATATAGGAGCACCTCAATACATAAGGCAAATGCTAACAACTATGAAAGAGGAAATGCAAAGCAGAAATAGAGACACAGGTGTAAAGAACAAACACATGGACACCAAGTGGGGAAAGCAGGGAGGGTTGGGGGGGAATGAATTGGGAAATTGGGATACCAAATTGTACACTCTAAATATATGCTGTTTATTGTCTGTTAACTGTATCTCAATAAAAGTTCTTTAAAAAAAAAAAAACGAACCAGGAAGAAATAGAAAATATGAGCAGACCAATCAAAGCACTGAAATTGAAACTGTGATTAAAAAGCTCCCAACAAACAAAAGCCTGTGGTGACTTCACGGGTGAATTCTATCAAACATTTAGAGAAGAGCTAGCACCTATTCTTCTGAAACTGTTCCAGAAAATTGCAGAGGAAGGAAAACTCCAAATCTTGTTCTATGAGGCCACCATCACCCTAATACCAAAACCAGGCAAAGATACCACAAAAAAAAAAAAAAAAAAGAAAGAAAATTGCAGGCCATTATCACTGATGAACATAGACACACAAATCCTCAACAAAATACTAGCAATCTGAACCCAACAATAAAAGGATCATACACCATGATCAAGTGGGGTTTGTCCCAGGGATGCAAGGGTTTTTCAATATCCGCAAATCAATAAGTGTGATGCACCACATCAACAAATTAAAGATTAAAAACCATATGATTATCTCAATAGATGCAGAAAAAGTTTTGACAAAATTCAGCACCCGTTTATGATAAAAACTCTCAGAAAGTGGGCATAGAGGGAACCTACCTCAACACAGGAAAGGCCATGTATGACAACCCTACAGCTAACATCATACTCAATGGTGAAAAGCTGAAAGCATTTCCTCTAAGATCAGGAACAAGACAAGGATGTCCTCCCTCGCCACTTTTATTGAACATAGTTTTGAAAGTTCTAGCTATGGCAATCAGAGAAGAAAAGGAAATAAAAGGAATCCAAATTGGAAAAAGAAGAAAAACTATCACTGCAAATGAAATGATACTATACATAGAAAATTCTAAAGATGCTACCAGAAGACTGCTGGAGCTCATCAATGAATTTGGTAAAGTTGCAGGTTACTAAATTAATACACAGAAATCTGTTACATTTCTATACACTAACAACAAAATATCAGAAAGAGAAATTCAAGAAACAATCCCTTTTACCATTGCATCAAAAAGAATAAAATACCTAGGAATAAACCTAAGGAGACAAAAGACCTGTAATCTGAAAACTATAAGATGCTGATGAAAAAAATCCAAGAAGACACAAACAGATGGAAGTATATACAATGTTTGTGGACTGGAAGAATTAATATTGTCAAAATGGCTATATTACCCTAGGCAATCTGCAGATTCAATGCAATCCTTATCAAATTACAAATGGCAGACTTCGCTGGTGGCACAGTGGTTACGAATCTGCCTGCCAGTGCAGGGGACATGGATTTGAGCCCTGGTCCAGGAAGATTCCACATACTGCAGAGCAGCTAAGCCCATGTGCCACAACTACTGAGCCTGCACTCTAGAGCCCACAGGCCACAACTACTAACCCCATGTGCCACAACTACTGAAGCCTGTGCACTTAGAGCCTGTGCTCTACAACAAGAGAAGCCACTGCAATGAGAAGCCTGCACACTGCAACAAAGAGTAACCCCCACTCACCACAACTAGAGAAAGCCTGTGCACAGCAATGAAGACACAACACAGCCATAAATAAATAAATAAATAAATAAATAAATAAATTTATTTTTTAAAAAAATTACTAATGGTATTTTTCACAGAAGTAGAACAAAAAAATCTTAAATTAGTATGGAGACACAAAAGACCCCAAATAGCCAAAGCAATCTTGAGAAAGAAAAATGGGGCTGGAGGAATCAGGCTTTCTGACTTCAGACTATAATACAAAGCTATAGTCATCAAAACAGTATGGTACCAGCACAAAAACAGAAGTATAGATCAATGGAACAGGATAGAAAGCTCAGAAATAAACCCACACACCTATGGTCAATTAATCTATAACAAAGGAGGCAAGACTACACAATGATGGAAAGACAGTCTTTTCCACAAGTGGTACTGGGCAAACTGGACAGCTACATGTAAAAAAAAAAAAAAAAAGAAATTAGATCATTCTTTAACACCATACACAAAAATAAGCTCAAAATGGATTAAAGACCTAAATGTGAGCCCAGACACTATAAATTACCAGAGGAAAACGTAAGCAGAAAACTGTCTGATGTAAATCACAGCAATATCTTTTTTGATCTGTCTCCCAGAAAAATGGAAATAAAAATAAATAAATACGATGTATTTAAACTCAAAAGCTTTTCCACAGTGAAGGAAACCATAAACAAAACTAAAAGACAACCTACAGATTGGGAGAAAATATTTGCAAGTGATGTGACCAACAAGGGATTAGTCTCCAAAATTTACAGACAACTCATGAGGCTCCATATCATCAAAACAAACAGCTCAATTAAAAAATGAGTAGAAGACCGAAAATAGACATTTCTCCAAAGAAGACATATAGATGGCCAAGAGGCACATGAAAAGATGTTCAGTATCGCTAATTATTAGAGAAACGCAAATCAAAACTACAATGAGATATCACCTCACAACAGTCAAAATGGCTATCATCAAAAAATCCACAAGTAATAAATGCTGGTGAAGGTTTGGCGAGAAAGGAACCCTCCTACACTGTTAGTGGGAATGTAAATTGGTAGAGCCACTGTGGAGAGCAGTATGGAGTTCCTTAAAAAACTAAAAATGGAGCTACCACATGATCCAGCAATCCCACTCTTGGGCATATATCTGGAGAAAAACATGGTCTGAAAGGATACATGCACCCCAGTGTTCATTGCAGCACTGTTTACAATAGGCAAGACATGGAAGCAACCTAAATGTCCATTGACAGAGGAATGGATAAAGATGTGGTACACATATACAATGGAATGTTACTCAGCCATTAAAAAGAATGAAATAATGCCATTTGCAGCAACATGGATGGACCTAGAGATTGTCATGCTAAGTGAAGTAAGTCAGATAGAGAAAGAGAAATCTTGTATGATATCCCTTATTGCAATGTCTAAAAAGAAATGATACAAATGAACTCATTTACAAAACAGAAACAGACTCATAGACTTAGAGAACAAGCTTATGGTAACCAGCAGAGAAGGGTGGGGGGAAGTGTTAGTTAGGGAGTGTGGGATCCACTGCTCTATTTAAGATGGATAACCAACAAGAACCTACTGTATAGCACAGGGAAATCTGCTCAATGTTATATGACAGCCTGGATGGGAGAGGAGAGAATGGATACATGTATATGTTTGGCTGAGTTTTCTGTGCACCTGAAATTATCACAATGTTGTTAATCAGTTTACCCCAATATAAAATAAAAAGTTTTTGTTTTTTTTAAAAAAGGTATTCACTGATAGCTCAGTTTCATGGAATTATTTCCTTTTAAAAAAAAGTTTAGATTGTTGATGATAACATTTTTTTCCAGCGTCTCAGGATAACTTGGAAAATATGGAATCTGTTCTGACATGCAGAGTCTCAGGATATTTTATTAATATTTCAGATTGCAGTTTATTTCAAGCTGTACTTAGAAAGAAGCTTACAAAGATTTTATAGATTGCTATATCATCTCCCAATTTTCTCTAAATGCTGCACTTTTCTATAACCATAATTACCTTTACTCCATAGTGATCAGGATAATTGGATCAGAAGAAAAGACGTTTGATATTTGTTAACGTGTACCACCACCAACTATATCATCTTCAACTCTTACAGAGCCTTTGAAATATGCTTTGTGTGTTTAGTCATTTTCTAGCATTCATATCTCAAAATCTTAAGTCACAAAAACTTTATATACCAGATGGGAAAATCCAGTACTTTTCAATATGGCCGTAAGATAATGATGAGTACAGAAAAAAGATATTTCAAATCAGTTATCCATAAATATCACACTGTAGGACTGTTGTACTTCTTGCCAATCTATGAGTTTGACACAAAGATAGGAAAGGGGTGAGGGTAAAATCTCCTGAACTCTCGTAGAGTTTATACCTTCTCTCTTTGAATGTGGTTTTTATTTCCTTTATAGAGAACAGTGACACTATGGTCCAGTCCTGTGACCTGTAGCCCAACAGTAATTCCTGCCCCAGCCCCAGCCACGGCAGTGAATGCAAATAATCCCCTTGCTCTGCCTCATTCTGTCTCCCTTACAAACAGTGGACACACGTATGCTAAGCAGGAAGAGGAAGCAATATGTAGAAAAACATGGTTGTCTAATAGATGAAGCAAGAATTTATATCGAGTTAACAAGTTTAAATTGAAAATTGTATAACCATGAAGGAATATTCGTATCATAAGTATACAATAGTGTTGCTAATTATCAAGAAGAAAATGTCACCTATGCTTCCTAAAATTGACTTTGTAATTAAGAAGAGACTTATCAGTAGATAGGCCTAAGTAATAAGTTTGACAGTTTTAAAAAATAGAGAATTACTTCTAGAGTATTTGGCCACTCTCTGATTTATAGATACTTATCACTTTGTTTGGATATTTTGGGGCTGTAATTTTATTTGGCCAGAGAGATTTTCTTTGTGAGGGTATGAATATGGAAATATGTGAACTATAAGAAATTACATAGAAGGGCTGAACTATATACTTCTTCATTTAAGGCCGAGGCATCCTTAACTTTTGACTTACACCATTGCCAAATTTCTGGATATTATTTTTTAAATTGCTGGATTTTACCTTTTTCTTTTCTTACTAAATTTCATTTATTTAAGAATTGTAAAATTGCAACGTGATATTTATTTCCCATCTCCACATTTTAATTTTTGTTTTTAAAGGACATTGAAATATGTTAGTCTTATTCTACTTTAGATTCTATGATTAGCTATCAGATATCCTAATGGAGTCAGATTGGCTATATACGAATATTACCTTTTCAATTGTCTCTAGTTTAGGCCAATAACCCCTCTGAATATGTTTCCACATCTAAGAAATGGAAATAGTGCTACTAACTATAAATGAGTATTTCAAAAAGGAAATAATGTATAGGAAAAGCCTCTCACTCAGTAAATATTTAGTAAGTAAGCATTTCTTTGTGCTCCTAGCACATAAATTTGGAAGAAAACAGGAAGTCATAAATAAGATTTTAAAAATAAGCAAAACACAAGGATCAAATAGTTTTTATACTATTGGCTGATCAAAGGCAAAGATGGAATCTCTTCTGTTCATTTCAGTAACCCTGATACCAAGAAAACCTAACCTATGAAAATAACACAAAAGAAGACAGTAAAATAATAATGCAAAACTATTAATTCAGCAATTTTGTAAAAGAATAATATATTTTAATCATGAAGGATTTAATCTGTAAATGTTATTGATTAAAATTAATAAATGACTTGTGTAATTCATCACATTTGTAGATCAAAGGAGAAAAATACACATGAATATTTTGATTGGTGCTCACAATGCATTTGTCGAAATCAACAACATTCATTCCAGATTTTAAAAAGATAATTTAACATCTAACATGATGGAAAAAGCTTTGAATGATGAAACACTGCAGACATTTCCTCTTATACTCAAAGATTCCTTTGTAATCAAGAAATTTCCATTATAACCAAGAGTTTGTACACTCTGTTTACATTTATTAAATGTTTTCTATGTGCTAAGCACTGAATCTAAGTGCTTTCTTTTAATCCTCTCACATACTTTGGGAGAGTAAGTACTGTTTCCGCCCCTATTTACAGATGTGAAAATGAGGCAAGTATGTCTTAGAGAAGTAAAATAAATTTCCTAAGATTCTGTAGTTAATAAATGGCAAAGTTAGGACTTAAGTCCTTCTAATTTTAAGACCCATTCTCTGAAATACTCAGTACTTTCATACAAAGCAAGAACACTAAATGCATGTTCAGGGCACTAGAAAATTAGAAGCATCATATATACTGTTGAAAGAATTTGATATTTGCTAGTTTAAAATAGTAATCATAGCTGGGGGATAGTAGAAACTCTCAGACATTTTTAGGATTATGGTTCTGTATAGTTTTCAGTGCTTCAAGTCTGAGGGTTATAACCCTTCCTCCTCCTCAGAGTTAATCAGTAGAATTATCTAAGAAGACAGCTATAAATTCATGTGTTCATTCACAGACATCCACTCCGAACCTACCTTACACTACATATTTTCTCCAGGATGAGGGATACAGAGACGAATACAACTGAGTCGCTACTCTTACAATGCTCATAGTTTAGAGGGCTAAATAGGAATGTTAGCAATACACAGTATGATCCGTGCAACAGTGGGAAATCATAGTACGGTACACAGCATCGCAAAGAATGATAAACCATCTGAAAGTGAGGGTGTAGATTGGTTATTTTTAAGGAAGTCTTGAAGTTGACATCTGAGTAGGGTTTTGAGAGGTCAGTTAGAGTTCACCATGAAGAATGAAATAGCTTAACATTTTTTTTCAGGGAACTATAAACCATGGGTTGCATAATTAAGGGATTTTTTTTTCTTACCTTACAGAATCATCATCCCTTAATAATTTTGTAATATATATATTTCTGTATTATCAAATAATCAGTTTTCAGGCCAATATCACATTTCAGATATAATTAATTATCACTGATATGAAACACAAATAAAATGTGTTAAAGTGACCTGCTTTTATTTTATTCATTGTGACATTTAACTGCAGCACCACATTTAAAATAAAACATGTTCTACAATATTAAATATAAATAAGTAGATAACTAATATATCTTCAACTGCCATTGAATATAATTATTGAATTTAAAATTTGTAAGGGATATAGAAAGATGTCGTTGATTTTCTTGATTATGGGCAGGTAAGAAGTTGCTAAAGGTCATTCAGTCAAGAAATAAGCAGAGGAACTTGAAGTCAAATATTTTTGTTCTCTTTTATCTCTTCTTCATCTTCTTCCACAATACCTAACCCTAGCTCTTATATTTCATAAAATTTGGGATTGTAATATACAGGAATATTATAAAAACAATCTGACAAGAAGATAATGGAGAATGATTTTAAAATATGTAATTAATGCTTCAGCACTTTGTCATATTATGTTAAGGGGAGAAGATTTAGCAAGCTGCAAATGCAATAGACAGTCTGCAATAGTCGAGATGACTTTCCTCTTACAAATATTTGCCACTAAACTGCTATACTTAGAATAGCTGTGTGAGGGAAGAGAGCAGTGTTTAAGTGTGATCTGTCTACTACTGCATCAGAATCACCTGCTGATGCCTGTCCTACCCAGTGTCCACTTAATAATAACTTCTGGGAAAGGAACCTGAGGACTATAATCTCTACAGAGCCATTGGTATGGTCTTTCCCTTGAAATTTTCATTTACTTTAGTTTGCTTTGTGTCAACTGTGTGTAAATGTGCCCACTTTCTGGGTATACACTGTATCGCTTGGTGATTTCTCCATAAGCGCAACTAAAAGTTACTCAAAGCCATGCAGGTGGACCTGGGCAAAACTATCTCTCTCCTTTTTCTTTCAAGTATAGTCATTCTTTTTTCCAAGTACCTTACTCTTTTCTTTATATCAAATTCCCTTTGAAAGCATTGAGCCATTTACTATACATAATAAATATTCATTAAAAGGATGGTGATGAGGACTGTGGTTCTCTAGGGCTTTCCGTTTCATTTCTTTTCTTTTTATTCTTTTTGTCTAGTCCGCAAATGAACTGTTCACTATCAAATCATTACTTGTGCTTTCTTCCATGTAGAACCTGAATGAAGTACTAGTTTCTTTTTCCATTTTTCTTGTGGCTAATCTTCAGATTAATCTCAATATTTACTCTTTCCCATTTATTTTGATCTTTTTTTTATTAATTTACCCCCTCTTCTATTTGGGAAAGAAAAAAGAGAGTGGAGAGGGGAAGGACAATACATGAAAAATATGAATGCCAGAAATCTCTGCATGTTGGTGATTTAGCTACTTCTTAAATCAGTCTGGGAGTTTTAGATCTGAAATCTGTATTTTAGAGTCAAAGCCTTAGGATACTAACTATATTTTATTTATTGTCTTGTACGGTACAGACGCCAAAACAGCTGAGTCAATTGTTGGCTCACTGGCATTTGTAAACCACCACCAATTCTTAAAGGTGTCAATGAGGATGCTGTGACAACTCTGAGAGCTCCATGACCATGAGATTAAAATATTTTAAAAATTATGAATTTCTGTACTAATGGTGAAATCCAAAGAAGAGGAAAGATATGAGAGTATCATATCAGAAATTTTATTTTTTCTCTGTCATTGTTGGAATCACTGAAAAGGGATAGCATCCCCGTCCTTCTTCTCTAAATTTCTTCCTTGCTTTGCTTAGGATGAATACTGAGAAAGTAAAAGTGTTTCTTCACAAGTATGTGACTGCATAGATACATCTTTGCTATCCCCTCAACTAATGTATTTGTCCCTTTAAAGACCTTGCATAAATAACTTTATGCAGAGCAACCCTATGGGAACCTGTTAACTCTTTCTCCCTCCATTGCTGATAACTTCTTAATTCTAAGTTTATACCTGAAATTCATCTTTCCAAACTAATTCCAGATTCTAATTCACTACCTTGTTATGTGGTACCCTGCACAATAATTATCTTTTTATATTTACAATCACTTCTTGTGAGACTGGAAATTCCTACAGACCACAGTTGGAGACTTATTTGTCCCCATATACCAAAGCCTAGGACTGTGTTGACTTTCATGGTTTGTCTTTTAATGGAGTGGGATCAAGCTCCACTGAGCTATAGCCATTCCTAATAGAGCTTAGTTTAACCTATCCCATTGACCTGAAATTTCTTTCCCTAACCATTCCATGCCCTAGAAAATCAAGGACAATTTGGCCTTGCCAGAGTCTTTCACAGATTGACCATTTTCCCAACTGGCTCTTTTCTATAAATCTTACATCAGTACATAATTGAAACAGTCTCTTTATCTGAACCTTTTACTGTATTGCAAAATAAAATTTCTTTCAGCAATGATTACTTCCCCTGCTAGGTCAGTATTACAGTTGCAACCTACACACTTATGTACTTGATACTTGGAATAAGTTGTGTGCTTGTAAAGGGCTGTTGAGGTATATAAATACAGATGTGTAAATCCATGTATTTATCAGTACAACTAATTGAGTACATGCATATAATCCCAATCTCTGAAGGTACAGTAGGAAAATGTGTGCATTACATTTAAAAATACAAAGAACTATGCTATACTACCTGTCTTTATCTTTACATTCACAGCTTAAATATAGTCTCATCAAAGCAACTTCTTAGACTGTGCTCTTCTCTGAGCAAAACCACTCCACTGTTCATTGCTTTCCAGACAGGTTCTGACCTTTTCTAAGATACTTACAGTGAAGAGATAACATGTCATTTTTTTTTCTTGATAGACATGTTGAGGGTCTCTCATATGGGATTTGAAGCTGCATATGCTGGGATAGGAAGCATCCACTCATTATAATTCATCTGGAACAGTGCGATCTTGAGTTTCCCTATCTCTCTTTAAAAATAATTAATACTTCATAAAAGGTAATATCTCTTGAAGCAAATTTAATTTAAAAATCTGTTTTAAGTGATAGTGAGGTGATGACACACTTTAGTAAGTGGTGGATGTTTAAAATATTCTGAGAAACAGGGTGTGTGCGTGTGTGTATGTGTGTGTTTTAAATTCAAGAACAACCACAAAGGAGAGGAACCATAGCAATTTTGTTCTTTTTCAGGAATGCTGTTGATTATAATGATAACTCCTGTCCAAACTTATTCATCTAGAATCTTTAATTAAAATGGATAATGATTAAGTATATTTATTTAACAGGAAATGTTTAATGTTTACAAAAAAAGAATATAATTTTACAGCTTTACTTTTGCAAACAGAGAAGCCAGATTGTTTATATATCTGCTCCTGCTCCTGAGAGCACTGTGATAAGCATTTTGCCTAAGATTTTGATAAACTCATTGAATAACATGAAAAATCCTCAATATTTAAAATCGCTTTTTTGGATAAAGTAAAAGCTATACAGATAAATGGAGTTAATTTTGTTTAAGACTTTGATTTAATAGGGTGTGTTGTATTTTGCAAAAATTAAAACCTGAACAGTGTCTTAAACTATTGTTGATCTTTCTGATTGTAATAGAGGTCACAACCACAGTTCATGTGACTATACCAAAAATAAGATTTTTGTTCATGCATTCATGTAACAATTATTTTTAGCATCTACATTGTGCCAGCCACCATATAGTAATGAGTAAAACAGGCATGATTATGACTCTCATGGAACTTGTCGTCTAATACTTTTTCTCCAAAGGCTAGACAGCAAATACGGGTAAAATTAAAACCGATTAAGGTGTTGTTATAGAAAATGTTATAGGCTATAGCATGGCCTACTTTAGCTGAGATTGTGAATGTGTTTGAGGAAATATCATTTAAGCTGGAATTTGAAGAATAAGAAACTGGAGAATATTGCAGAGAAAAGGACAGCATATTCAGGGAACCTGAGTTGGGGGAAAACTTGGAAGAGTGTTAGTGTGACAGCAGCTGAGTGAGCTCCAGGAAGAACATCAGGAAATGAGAGAGCAGACAGGTTCAGTGGTGTTTCATGCAGGGCCTTGCAGTCCATGTTAAATGGATGGGATTTACCGTCAAGGTAATGGGAGGCCATTTTGGAAAGTGTTAACATCCAAATTTCATTTTAAATGCATCATCCTAGCTGCTGTCTTCAAAAAGTTTTTAGTATGTCATAGTAGAAACAGACAAGCTGGAGGCTAAAAAGAGAAAGAATTAGCATGTGAATTGATTTATATTCTCAATGCATTTTGAAGAATTTACTGTTATGAGGGATTTTGGTGCATATCTAGGTTTTCTTCTGTTCTATGTTTGTCACTCTCTCCTGTTATATGTAGTGTGCTGCTGACACTTAGCAGTATAATTAATGCCTAACCTCCCATGTCATTCAATGGCATCCTACAATGTCATATTTAAAACAAAAAATTTCACTATTCAGATATACTATACATTTATTTAAACAGCTCCTTATTTTTTGGACTCTGGAGTTGTTTCCAAAGCTATGCTATAATAAATAACTTTTCAATAATTCTCTACTCGCAAAATCTTAATGCATATTTTTAATGACTTTCTAAGGATATATTGTTGGTGTAAACCTATCACTTTCTCAGGGACAAGCATTCATCATTTCTGTGGCAAAACCCACAAAATAGTGAAGCTGAGCAGAGATGAGGCTGTAGTACAGTCAGCTTGGTTCACTCATTAATAAATGACTCACTGCTGTGTATCAGGGATGCCCCCACCCTCTTTTCCCTTTACCTCCATCAGAAGATAATTCCAATTCACCAGCCTAATAGATTATTACATGTCAGGGATTTTCAGGGTTTTTAGTGAATAGTTAGAACTGCAAATATTAAATCCACAATTGTTAAGGTGCACTTTCTCTAATCTCATTCTAAACCAGCTCGTGGTTTGGAAAATTATTAGCAAACACTAGCCCCTTCATTGCTGCAATGTACTGAATTTTTGTGATCCCTGACAAATTCATAAGTTGAAACCCTAATCCCAATATGAGGCTGTTTGGAGGTGGGATTTCTGGAGGGGGGCAGTAACTGAATCCTGAGGGTGGAACCCTCATGAATAGAATCAGTGCCTTTATAAGAAGAGGTCAGAGTGCTAGCTAGCACTCTTGCCATCATGTGAGGATACAGCAAGAAGACAGCCTTCTATAAACCAGAAATTGGTCATTAACTGTGAACCTGACCAAGCTGGCACCCTGATCTTGGACTTCTACCTTCTAGAACTGTGAGAAATAAATGTTTGTTTTTAAATCACCCAGTTTCTGGTAAATTGTTATAGCAGCCCAAACTGCCTAAGATAGTTGCAGCAGATTTTAAAAGCTAGGAAGAACATGGCAAGGGAAACTATTTTGAAACATCTCTCTATATTTATCTATATATGTGTGTGTTTAAATGAACATACACACATGTATACATACATATATAAATATAAATATATAAAAGATGTTTCAGCTCATCAATTGTTTTATGAGTTTCTATCTGCTTCAAGGGCTGGATCAAAATAAATAGGGGTTAACTAAACAGTCATGTGGACCTTAGACATAAATAAAATTCTGAAAAATCAGGGACTCTCCCCCTCCCCAAGACATAAACAGAACATAGTTTTGAAAGTCATTATTTTTAATTTTGTTAACTGGAAATCTAGAATGGGAAACAGTGGGCTTAGAGTTTATGGAGTCTGCTCCCCTCACTTGGCAAAATATATTGTGTAAAAAAAGACAAGATGCTGCTTTGCTTATGTGCAACTCTGATTCAGTGCTAATACATGTCTTGAAGGAGGCAGTTTTGTGATTCACTTTATTGAGACACTTTTAATATTGGAATCAAATAATTATTATTAAGTTAATGCTGATTAAATTATAATATTAATACCTCTTACATTTTTAAAAGCCTCTTTTCAAAGCACTTGTCCTTTTGATCATCATAATAATCAACAGTGGCAGAATCCTGACTTCAAATGAATCTTATAATTGAGTATCAATTTATAACACAGACATAAGCTTAGCCTCTGCAATGAAGTATATGGAAATAAGAAGGACAGTTCAAGCTCTACCTGCATAGCAACTGCCACCCCAAGCCTACCTATATCTGAATCCCCAGTTCTCAGTTATTGTCCCTGAAGTAATCTTTTGAACTATTTGGTATAGTGGGGCATAGCTAGAAAAACACTGTGGCAACCTGTGCGGGGCAGATGAAGCTAATAGGGTCCCTCTACGTTTTTTCTCTGGATATGGAAAATCAAGCCCAGTGAGAGAAACAATTTGTCCCTCAACACGGAACTACTGAGAAGGAGGGCTAAAGGGAAGAAGGGCTTATGCCTAATAGAGTTCTCTTTTCACTATTACTTAATTGCATTTATATGTAGTTGTATATATGAATTTTATGGGGAGGGAAGCAGGTAGCATAGGATATGAATAAAGACCTAGCTGTGAAGACTTGGGCAAGTCACTTTCCAATTGTAAAATGGAGCCGTAAATTGCAGAGAAACCCCAACATATCTAAAATTAAATTATTGTATTTATTATTTTAAGAAAAAGACAAACACTAATAAAAGTTTATTATGAAAGTTATATTTTAAATGACAATTCAAATTTTCTAATGCATATTTTGATGTTATTTCCTCGTTTTTGCCTCCAAATATATTTTTGACCTAAATTCTTAAAAAGCCAAGAACCTGTTTTTTTAATTTCCTTTTCAGATTGTTAATTGTTAGAATATAGAAATGTAACTGATTTTGGTGTGTGTTGACTTTGTATCCTGCTACTTTGCTGAATTTACTTATTAGTTCTAAGAGTTTTTTGTGGAATTTTTAGGGTTTTCTGCATATAAAATATCATCATAAAATCATGAGCAGAGACAGTTTTACTTCTTCCTTTCCAGTGTGGATATTTATTTTTTCTTTTCTTTTTATTTGTCTAATTGCTCCGGCTGAGACTTCAATACTGTGTTGAAAAGAAGTGGCAAAATTGAGCATTCTTGACTTGTTCTTGATCTTGGAGGAAAAGCTTTCAGCGTCATCATTGAGTATGACATTTTTGGTGGTTTTCTTATGTATAACCTTTATTTTATATTGAGGTACTTTCTTCTGTTTCTACTGTGTTGAGTGTTTTTATCATGAAAGGGTATTAAATTTGTCAAATGTTTTATCTGTAACAGTTGAGATTATCATAAATCTGTTTTTTCCTTCATTCTGTCAATGTGGATTATTCTACTGATTTTTTTCATATGTTGAACCATCCTTGAATTCCAGGAATAAAGACCACCTGGTCATGGTGTGTAATCCTTTTAATATGCCAATGAATTCAGTTTTCTTGAGGATTTTGCATTGATGTTCATAAAGGATATTAGTCTATAGTTTTGTTTTCTTATAGTGTCTTTGTCTGGCTCTGGTATCAGGGGAAAGGCTGGCCTCATAGAATGTGTTGAAAAGTGTTCCCTTCTATTCAGTTTTTTTGAAAAGTTTGAGAAAGATTGATGTTAGTTATTCTTTAAGTGTTTGGAAAATTCACCAATGAAGCCATCAGGTCTGGGGCTTTCTTGTGTTGGGAGATTTCTGTTTACTGATTTTAAAAAAATTTAATTTATAATAACATCAAAAACAGTAAAATATCTAGGAATTAACCAAGGAAGAAAGACTTATACCATTAAAACTACAAAACATTCCTAAAAGAAATTAAAGAGGACAGAAATAAAGACATTCCATGTTCATAGCTTGCAAGAATTAAGACTGTTAAAATGCCAATACTATTCAAAGTAATCAACAGATTCAATGCAATCCCTATCAAAACCCCAATGGCATATTTTGCAGAAATTTAAAAATTCATCATAAAATTCGAGGGGCTTCAAATAGCCAAAACAATGTTGAAAAATAAACAAAGGTGGAAAATTCACACTTCCTTATTTCAGAACTTACTACAAACTGTGGTAATCAAAACAGTGTGGTACTGGCATAAAAACAAACATATACACGGATGGAACAGAATAGAGACCTCATAAATAACCCCTTGCATATATGGCCAAATGATTTGTGACAAAGATGCTAAGACCAATCAATAGGGAAAGGACAGTTATTTCCACAAATGTTGCTGTTAAAACTGTAGATCCACATATAGAAGGATGAAGTTGGACCTTACCAAACCCCATATATAAAAATTAACTCTGTTTGGATCAAGAAACTAAAGTAAGACCTAAAACAAAATTCTTAGAAGAAAACATAGGACAGAAGCTTCACAATGTTGGATTTAGCAATGATTTCTTAGATGTGACAAAAAAAGCACAGGTAACAAAAGAAAAAATATACAAATTGGACTTCATGAGAATTCAAAAATTTTGTGCATCAAAGGCTACTATCAACAGAGTAAAAGGCAAGCCACAGAATGGGAGAAAATATGTGCAAATCACATATCTGATAAGAGATTATTATCCAGAATATATAATGTACTCCTAAAAGTCAACAAGAAAAAGTCAGCCTGATTCAAAAATGAGCAAAGGACTTGATAGATATTTCTCCAACAAAGATATACGAATGGCCAACAAGCAAATGAAAAGATGCTCAACATCACTAATCATTAGAGAAATGCAAGTCAAATCAACAATGACATACCGTCTCACATCCATTAGGATGGTTACTATCAGAGAAACAAAATAACCAATGTTTGTGAGGACGGGGAGACATGAGAACTCTCCTGCACTGTTGTTGGCAATGTAAAACAATATAGCCAATGTGGAAAACAGTATGGCAGTTTCTCAAAAAGTTGAAAATAGATTTACCATATAATCCAGCAATTCCACTTCTGGGTATATACACAAAAGTATTGAAAGTAGGATCTCAGTGAGACCTACCCAACACTCATGATCACAGCATTATTCACAATAGCTAAAATATGGAAGCAACCCATGTGTCCATGGGCAGAGGACTGGATAAGCAAAATTTGGTTTATACATACAATGGAATATTATTCAGCTTTTAAGAGGAAGGAAATTCTGACAAATGTTACAATATGGATGAACGTTTAGGACATTATGCTAAGTGAATTAATCCAGTCATAAAAAGATAAACACTATATGATTCCATTTAAATGAAGTATGTAGAGGAATAAAAATCATAGAAACAAAAAGAAGGATGATGGTTGCTGGGGCTGTGAAGTAGGGAAAATGGAAAGTTGTTGTTTAGTGAATAGATTTTCACTTTTGCAAGATGAAACAAATTCTGGAGATGTTAGGTAGGGATGCTTGCACAGCAATATGAATTAATTAATACCACTGAACTGTACATTTAAAAATAGTGATGTGTAATTAAAATTTACTAAGAGGTAGATCTTATATTAAATCTTAACACACATGTACACACACACACAAAGAGTAATAAAGGGAGCAGGAGAAAACTTTGGGAGGTGATGGTTGTGTTATGGTCTTGTGGTGGTGGTGGTTTCACGGATATATACTTATCCCCAGAGTCACTGAGTTGTTGGATACATTAAGTATGTACAGCATTTTACATATCAATCATATTTCAATAAAGTGGCTTAAAAATACCTAAGATAGTCAATTTTATGTTATGTGTATTTTATCACAATAAAAAATTTGGGGGGGAAAAAAGCCAAGGAGAAAATTCTTTTGCCTCTTTGGGTCCTTGTTAGATTTTGAAATAAAGCCTAAAAAGGAATATGCATAAATCACATTTTTCTCAGGAAAGTTTGGTTTTTAAATAACTGATTTTAGCATGTTTGTATATAGCTAGTTATAAAATTCATACATTTTTTTAGAATGTTCTCCCCAAACACCTGGTTTATAATGATGTGTTGGCATATCTAAAGGAAGAAAGAAAATTCCTGGAGATGAGCAGCTTGCATTGAGAATTTATTTTTGCAGCTAGCAGCCTTCAGAGGTGTGTGTCTGTGAACTCTTAGCAGCTTCTTGAATCTCAGCCAGTTTTGGTTGTCCTGCATGTGACACGGAGGGAAAAACTATTTGTAAGAAAACCAGACCTGTTCCATCAGTTAATTACTGTGAAACAATGCACATTTACCTCATTTCCAAAATCATTCTATGAAAAATGTTGAAGTTGTTGCCCAGCATTTGACTTTTCAGGTTTATATCAGAAGAAAAAATTAATTGGAATTTCAAGATATCTGAGTAAATTTTCAGAGCTTATGTTGCAAGAAAAAGCAAGTAAAACATACACTATGCATTTTCCACTTACTCGTCAGAATTTTCAAGTGTAGATTCTAATCAAGAATAAACTTTCCCTTACTATATTTTGTTTGTCTGCATCTTGGAAATAGCGAGCCACTGGCAGTGAAGAAGCACCAGCCTCACACTCTCATTAATGCCAGGGCTTAAGTCACAGGAAATCTCGTGGGACTCTCAGCTCTGGCAGTCCTTTTTGTTTTGTTTTTTATTGTCTTCTTGTTTTCTTAGTTGAGCAAAAAATTTAAGTAGCCTTCAGCTGGTTTGGGGGAACATTCTTATCTTTAGGCCTGTGCAGTCCTGCTAATGGCTCTCGGCATTTTTCTTTTAATATGAGAAGTGTCTTGTTATTTTTTTATTGGGAATGCCCATAAAACAAACAACTGTTCAACTCTTAGTGGTTCTTGTGGCTCCTAACTTGCCTGGTTAGTAATTTAATTATATACATATTATAAAATAAAATGAAGAATAAATTTTTAAGACAGTGGAATCAAATTTTAACCCCTTTCCTGTTCTATATTCTTTCTTCCTTCCTCCCCCACTTCCTTCCTCCTTCCTTTCCTCCTCCTCCTCGTCTTCCTTCTTGTTGTTCTTCTCTCTCGCTCCCCTACACCCCCTTCCTCCCTCCCTGTCTCCCTCCCTCAATAGCAAAATGTATGATTTTCATCCCCCTGGGCCTCAGTTTCACCTTTAGTGGAATAAAATTAATGGACCAGATGAAATCTGACACCCTTCCCCTCTGGCATGTGATGACTATGATTCTGGTGACCAGTTAGGAGGAGGGTAACAACCGTACCAGCATGCTGTAAGGGTCATGGGATCCTGATCACTCTCACTGTGTGATCATCAGTGCCATTTCCATTTATAATGGCTTTAAAATATGACACACACACACACACACACACACACACACACACACACTTGCACATCTGTTGAGTCAGCTCTGAAATAAGAAATCTGAATTTTAAGCCTTCTTAAAAATCTGCATTCTATGTATCCAAATCTCAACTAGGAAATATATTTAACCTTTGACGCTCTTCAAGAAGGCCACCTCAGATTCAATGCAAGTGACTAAGGAACCCCGTTATCAACAGCGATATGAATTGTGAACGTGCACACGAGTGGGCTGTCACAAGAAATGAGGGGGATAGGGCTGATTTCTTCCGACAAGAAAACTGATATGGGTATTCAAATTGTGTTGGCCTCCTTTTCTGAAACATGGAATGGCTGAGCTCTATGTAAAACTCATTTGAGTTAGAACTTAGACAAGGAAATTACCTCATAGCAGAAGCACAGAAAATAAATACCATCAGTAACTGGGCACCTAATGTGAACTTTTCCCACTTGTTCTCAGAAAGTTTTTTTTAATTAATTAATTAATCTATTTATTGGGTTTATGTTTTGATTTGCTATGTTGGGTCTTCTCTAGCACACGGGCTTTCTCTAGTAGCCATGAGCGGGGGCTACTCTTCATTGTGGTGCACAGGCTCCTCATTGCGGTGGCTTCTCTTGTTGCAGAGCATGGGTTCTAAGTGCGTGGGCTTCAGCGGTTGTGTCACATGGGCTTAATAGTTGTGGCTCATGGACTCTAGAGTGCAGGCTCAATAGTTGTGGCACACGGGCTTAGTTGCTCCATGACATGTGGGATCTTCCCGGACCAGGTCTTGAACCCATGTCCCCTGCATTGGCAGGCAGATTCTTAACCACTGTGCCACCTAGGAAGTCCAGAAAGTTTTAATTTGAACACATGAACCATGATTTCTAGAAGAATGCCTATATGAAAAGAATTTTGTTGGCAGGTGCTCTGTGGCAATTAAGGTGATATGAGGGAGGGACTTGTTATTGGAAACCTGTCCTGTGTTCCTCATGTCATTCAGTAATGAAGCAGTTGCAACATTAAAGAAGAAGAAATTAATTTCAAATAATGTTTACAGAATCAATTTGGAGGAAATGTTAGAAATCCAGGCTCCACCCATGAGGCAAATGTTCTAAATTCTTTATTCTTTTTGAAGTTTTGAGTTTCAAAGCAGGCTGTTCCCTTTTGTCATATACAAGGGCTATGGACAGTGGAATGAAAGACAATCTTCCAACTTTCAGAAACTTTGTCTCTGAGCCCAGGTCCCCTCATCTGTAATGAAGGCTTTTCCAAATCAACCAGGCCATTTTCCAACTAATAATAATGATAATACTCAAGATGCTTTGGGTATTTCTGATTTGCCATACACAGTACAAAGTGCTCAATCAAATTATCTCAGCAACCATACAGAGGTAAATATTTACTTATAATATTCCCTTGCTTTGCATGTGGAGAAACTAAAAATTAAAGGGCATAAATGATGTATCCAAGGTCTCCCTGTGCATTACCGCCAAATCTGAACCAAGCTGTCTACTTTCAAAGACAAATGCTGATCTTACCCAAAAGTCACTCAGCACTGCCTCCCTTGATAGACCGCAGAGCTGGTAAGAGAATTGTAAGCTAGGTAGTGAAATAATCAGACTGCTTCCTCTTTTCTTTCTTTCTCCCCTTCCTTCTGTACTTCTGTGTCTCCCATTACTTCGTCCTGATTTATTTTGCCCAATCAAGGATCAGGCTCCCTGTACACAATTTCAAATGCACGTTATTTTACAAGTTGTTGTTCTATTAGGATGCCTTAGCCGACTAAGAAGGCTTCATTAGAATGAATCTTATGGTCTTCTTGCTTACCCAGGGATTTATGGGTGAAACTCAGGCACACACTTCTTTAGTAAACAATAATGTAAGGAAAAGGCTAACAGTTAATTTTATAAAGAAATTAAGCATCCTCTTAAAATAGAACCCTCCTCCACTTCCTCTCTCCCAGCTTCCACCTTTTCCTCTAGCATGTGTCATTTCACACTTTCACACTTGTTTTGCTATCTGCTGCAAATTAGCAGGAACCCTTAAGAAAATTTGCAAGTGTTGGCACCAAATCCAAGTTTCATTTCTCGAGTTGTTTGCTGTGCTGTGTCCTTAGAAACCTCTCCTCTCTGATGAGCACGTCTTTGCACAGGGTGAACTACAAAACCTGAGTCCTTGCCTTTAATTCTGTTTAATCATTTGTTCCCCAATAGACTCATTCATTAAGGAGTAATCATAACCTTTGAAAAGCATGTTTATGCGTGGGTGCCCTGCCTTTCTGCCACAACTTTCTGAGTTACAAGGAAATTGATTTTTGATATCATAAATCATTTATTTTATAACAGCCACTTTGGCTGTGACTCTTAATTTTTCTATCATTTTTTAATCTTTGCCTCAATTTTTATTCCTTCTACCCCTCCTTCTTTTTTTTTTTTCTTCTCTCCTATCCTTATTTTTTGCTTCTTTCTTTACTATTTATCTTATCTTGATAGTTTATAAATCATTATAAACCATCATAAATACATTTTAAAATAAAAATATATAAATATGTGTGTGTGTACACATATACATGTCCCTAGAAACAAAAAATGTGGTAAGTATTATATCCTCTTACTTATAATACTTAGCCCCTGTAATTGGAGATTAGTTGAGTAACCTGCACTCAGTGCAGAGATGAAGAGATGAACTGAGGTTGTTGCTAGTGGTAAGCCTGATTGTCTGGACTGTAGAGCCATCGTGAACTCTATGAGCCAAGTTTTAGTAGAACAATGCAGTTGGAAATTCATTATTTAACAGAGTTCTGGCCAGTGTGGTGTCTTTCACCTAGACTGATGTTGGGAAAAAAAGGATTAAAATAGCTCCTTCTCAATGCCCTTTTATCTGAAAGCATGTTTATCCTAGTTGTATATTTAATTTAGACCTTAAAGAATAAATAGGATGTAATAAGAACAGTTTGCTTGGGGTATGCTGCAGATAGCCTCATGTTTTTTGAGAAATGCTAAATCAAATTTTCTGAAGTATAGAAGAGTAAGAACCTGGGTGCAGATAGAATAGGGAGTGTTGTTTTCACCTGTTGTTTTAAATTGCTTTGAAAATACAACTTTATTGTTCAGAGGTGAGAAAATAGAGAGAATAGCAATCTAATGTATCTGGCTAGAACTGATCACAGATTGAGTATATTTGGCAATCATGGAAGGCAGATTTGGGCAAGGAGGTAGTAGAAGTAATTTTCATATTAGAAATCTTAAGTGTAAATCAAAACTGATGGGCGATGGTACATCACTGAAAAGAAGTAAAAAATGATGAGAAGGATGTTCATGCATTGCTAGTGCAGGAGGAACTAGAGCCACAGAGAATAATTAGAGAGCTGCTGGCATATTAGAAATTAAAGTACCATAATGCCTTTCCAATAGCAGTCATGTAACAAATTCTTTTAGATTAATAAGTAAAGGAATGAGCTAACCTTTAATCTGCACATTGTTGGTGAAATAAAAAATGAAATGGAAGGGTGAAAGAGGGATCATATAACAAAATGAGGGAGACTTAAAAATTGATAGGGATGTGGGAAGAGAGAGGAAGAGGAGTCTGAAATATCCTGAAGCCAGTGGCTGAAATCTTGATAGAGAAATATCTTGTTATTCTAAAAACAACTGTCTCTAAAACTGTTTTCCACAGATAATTAAAACAAGCATAATGATGCACTAATTATACTTTATTTCTACCCTTTTATTTCTCGAATGGGAGAGAGAGTTTGTGTTTCTATTATGTGGTCAGTGCTGCAAAGCTAATTGTGATAGAGATTTTCAGTTCTTAAGAGGAAAATCTGGTACAATGAGGGCATTGGTGAGAGTGGTACTAGAAATAATGAGTTAAATTGAGTTAGAGGTGACAGTGAGACCTGCAGGTCCAGGTGATAGCCCTGAATTCCCCAGAAAACAAGAATGGAGACATAGCTTTAAAGTTAAACACAATAGATGTTTAGGAAGGATCACTCTTATATTTCAATTAAGGGGACACCAATTAATGTCACAATGTTGAATAATAATGCAGTTTTTCTAAAGCCCAGGGGAGAATAAAAAATAAAATAGTTTTAATGAAAATGCAAGTTACTTTAATATACGTTGGTGTCCTTTGAAAGGCTTAAGCTTGTACAACATTAAAATACCAATGAACCTAATCAAGAGCTCCTGTATAATATTCCTAGGCAGGGATTTGTTTTTGAAGGACCTTTTTATGCCTCCTGAAGAGAAAGGCACATTCCTCCTCTTGGAGTTAATCTCTTAATCTAATTGAAAATTCAATCTCCTCAGACCTGTTCCATATGAAGCTCCTCAATTCAAGGGGTCCTATGCCAAATTGAAAGGTATGCTCCTCCTGGAATTTTTCAGTGAAAACAAGAGCAGCTCAGCTTCTTGTACTAACAGTTATGTCCCTGCATACATTTCAACAGCTATAACTTTGTACTCCAGAGGTCACTGCAAGTCACTGTGGATGAAAAGATTCAGCATTGTCATATTTACAGTGGCAAAATGTCAATACACAATGTGAGATTATGTTAAAGAGGTGATTATCAAAGTTTAGCCTGAATACAGGCACTCAAATGAAACAAATACCCCTGGAGTATTTCAAAAGAGTCAGGTCCTTTCTAATTATGCATCTCAAGATGGCAACATTTAGCTTCTCAAGTCAAGTTTGAAATAACTCAGCATGGTAGTGGTATTGGTCCTCATACTTAATATTTTTTTTTTAAATATAGTTGCATTCATTTTACTGTGACAGACAAATGTGAAATAATCCATTGTGGGAATTTGTTCTTGACACTGAATAGTCTTTTTCAGTAACACAATTTAGAGGAAATAAAATCTATGCTATTTCTAGTTTTGAAATATTTGAAAGAGAGTAACTGCTAGGCTTAATAATTTTTAAAAAAGAAAAAAATTAAGTTAATAAATAAGTGAGCTGATTTGTCCTTTAAATTCCTACCACAAATTGTTTGGAGAATACGTGTATGCCTTTGTGATAAAAAAGAGTAACATATTGTTTGCTTAATACAAAAAAAAAATAGGATGAAGAATCAAGCAATGAAAGAAAGTTCAGTTATTATCATGGGCTGAAAGAAAAAAGAAAGATACTATGGGAAAAAGTATATTGCATAATATGAGCACTTCTTTAGAGATGTGATGGGGAAAAATTGTAAATGTTTATCAGCAAGAAAAAAGTTATTCCTACATGATTGCCGTGCGTATTCACTTGTTCTTTAAGGAGGAAAGATGTTGGCCCATTGGGTCAGCTTCTGGACTCTCCTTTGTCTGTCTGTCTGTCTGTCTGTCTATATCTATCTATCTATCTATCTATCTATCTATCTATCTATCTATCTATACAAACCTAGGTAAAAAGATAATCAGAGAAAGAAGTAGAGAAAGCAGATAGAGTAAATTAATATCTACTCTAAAGAGCTAGGGGAAGAAAAGAGATACCCAGAAAAATGTTCAATTTAATTTAAAAAGTCTTATCTTCACACTCCATGTGTGAATCACTGTGCCTAGTGCTTAGAGGGGGTAAAACTGAGTAATACCCCGTCCCTGGTCTCCAACAGCTCATCGTTTTATGGGCAGGAACCAGATCACTGTTATGCAAACTCTACTACTTGACAAAATAGATTAAAATACAAACATATTGTTTTGGGATTCCAGGAGAAGAAAAGTTAAGGTCATTCTTTTTTCTTTTTATAAAGGAGGGGCAGTTTTGGAATAATTCTTCAAAATAATGGCATTTTTATTATTTTTTAAAGACAAGGTAGGGCCTCAGTTTTTTTAGAAGAGGTTAACTAATGGCATTTTAGGCCAAAACAACACCATCATCATTACTGTATCAGTCAGAATCCTCATAGTACAGGAGGCAGTCGGATGATGTGAGTTACTACTCCAAGCCAGAAGGAAGTAACAGACGGAGCTGTCAGGTATTGATTGGAGAGAATAGCTGTAGCCATGAAAGTGGGCTGCCTTACAGGAGCTGTAGCTTTTGGTGGAGTAATTTTACCCTTCGGAGTAGCGGGGAGGGAGAACTGGGAATAAATACTCCCAGGTCTCTCTCCTCCCTCTAGTCCATCTCCTGCAGGAACTTCCCTTTGGCATGATCCATCAAGAAGCAGAGGGAAAGGAGACCATTGATTAAATCCATGAATGTCAGCCTCCTGGGATATAGATCCAATAGGGAAAGGAAGAAACAGATCTGGAGAGGCAAAGGAGGTGAGCACCTTTATCATCACTAAAGTTAACAAAATGTCAAAGATATCTTAACAGACAGCTCACATATGCCACTTCATTTATTTCTCACAATAATCCTAGGTAGGGTAACGTCTCTATTTTATGCATTCAAAATTTGAGGCATTAAAAAAAATTTTGTTCTTCATACTGCAACTGCTAAGTTGGTAAGGACGAGATATGAATTTCTGTCAAAGCCCTGCTGTTTTTGCTACACATTCTACCTCCTTTTCACTGGAGGCTGGAAGTGTAAGACATGAGGGAAGTGTCTTGCCCATTTGTTGCTGAAGCTTAGTGTACACTGAGAAAGAAGAGGGGAGAAATGTGATGGGAAACATAGGCTGGGATATAGTTGGGAGAGTACTGGCTCTTACTGTGTATGTAATAGAACACTTTTAATCAAGAGTGTTATAATCACATCTGTGCCTTAAAGGAATCTTTGTAAAGGTAGTTCTGACCTAAACAGAGATGATGGGTTGAAGAGGAGAGGGGAGGAGAGCAAGGACCTAAGGGGAAAAGAAAGAAGGAAGGAGGGAATGGAGAAATAGAGAGAATGAGGAGGAGGAAGAGGGATGGGGAGGATGAGAGGAAGGAGGTTGAGGGACTTACTGGTAAGACTGTTCATAACAAATATTTGTAAAATCAGCGATGATGATTTTTGTAGCATTTATCATTTACTATTTTTTGATACCTTGTTGATTTCAATACTCTCTAATCTACTTTTTAAAAAATGTTTTATCTTCTGCACAACATTACATTTATATACAATGTGAAGTTTTCCTATGACTATCCCTCTTTTCACATACTGTTTTCTTTTTAATAAATGGGGTAGAGAGAAATAATTATAAATAAAAGAAATAGAATTTGGTCGGCATTTTATAATGCTGATACCAAGTTTTTATTTTTTCTTTAGTTATACAGTTTATAAGTGCTCATAAAATGAGAAAATAGACCAGAGGGGTTCCCAGGCTACGTTATGACACTGACTACATCTACGTGGGTGGGGCTTTACAATTATGTGTGATGCTCTAGTGAGGCCCTTGGTCCCTTAAGTACCAAAAAACTGTTCTTGTCTTCCCCTTCAAACCTCGCCATGTTTTATCTATTTAAAAAATACTTTACAGTCTTAATTTGTCATTAAATGCCTTTACATGAAGAATTATTTATAAAATACCCCAATATATTTTATCTTTTCATGTATAAATATTGTGTATGTGATTATTCATAATGCAAGCACATTTCTATGTATTTATTTTATTGGTAAGAGCAGTCAGTTAGATTCAATATCAATGAAAGAAATAGAAAGGGAAACATGATTTCAAAAGATCTCATCTGACCTTTCTAGAACATTAAACAAAAGATATCTTTTATATTATTTGCAGTTCTGCCTAAAATTTAATTGCTATCATATTTTTGGCCTAATTTATTTTTCAGAATGCCTTATATGTTCCCTTTACCTAATTCAGATTGTTCTTTTACCTTCCACCCTTTGTTCATGTTTTCCTGCAGCCCCACAAAGTTTTGAGTTCCAGAAAGCCTACTTCATGTCATTAATTACCCTCTTCTTTCAACTATTTTTTCCATTAGAAATAGAAGATGCCATTGATAACTCTTTGTTCTAGGTTTGAGCTATCAAAGCACTATGCGTAGAAGAATATTATTAACAAAACCTCACAATACATGCTATTTTACAGGGTGCTTTTAGTCATGTTATTTTTAATTTTTTTAAATTAATTTTTATTGAGGTAACATTGGCTTATAGCATTATATTAGTTTCCTGTGTACAGTATTACATTTCTACATCCATATTCACTCCACTATCAAAAATTTAGTTTCTATCAGTCACTATACTGTGGACCTCTTTCCCCATTTTGCCCTCCCCATACCCATTTCTCTCTGGTAACCACTACTCTTGCCATTTGCGACAACATGAATGGACCTTGAGGATATCATGCTAAGTGAAATAAGTAAGACTGAGAAAGACACTTACCATGTAATTCATTTGTATGCAGAATATAAAATAAGCAAATGAATAAACAAACAAAATAAATGAACAAACCAAACACGTAGACACATAAAATAGAGTAGTCGTTCATAATTATTCAACAATCCACTGTTTAAACCAGTGGTATACTGGAAATGTTTTACAACCAACTCATTTGGGTGTGAGGAACCCTGGTTTATGATGTTTGCTAGTTTCCGTGATAGAAACACACCCATCATGCTTAATTTCAAGCTACTAATATAACATCACTGAACATAGGACGGGGAGGAGATATTCACAATTGGCGCCCACAAGCCAGGTTGAGCCAGGTTCTGCACATCACTGGAACTGAAATTCAGGAAAATTGATGAGTTTTTTAAGCTCTCACAGATGATAAAAGACAGAGCTGGCATTTGGATCCAGGTCTTCTGACTCCAAATAAATTCTGTTCCCAAAATAGACTGTCATTCAAAGATATGATTGTTTCTTAGATTGGTCTTTCTGCTGCCAAAGAGTTACAATAGAGCCACTCTGTTTTAGCTGCCCCTGTCGCATTCTGCAGTCCAGCTGTTGTGTCCACATGGATGGACCTGCCACTACTACTCACTTCCAACAAAATAAGTCTGCACAATTAAGCTGACTACTTTTCGTTGAGCCATAGACCACTTGTTTCAATTTTATAAACCACTAAGTTCTAATCCAACTATGGTTAAGTCATTACTTATATTAATGATTCTTCAATAGATACCATTAATATGTTCATTACAGAGATTATTTTTAAAATGTTCCCACTGCAAATATATCTAAAGAAGTACCTTAGAATTCTGGAAATAGAGTGAATCTTAAGTGCCTTTAGGTCAAAGTCCATAATTTAACATACTAATTAACAATTCCCCACTCTGCCTTCCTGGGAACTGTTTCTAATATTCTGGGCCAGCTCCAATCAGAAACCTCTCTTGACCATCACAGGTAACATTAACCCTTTAGTATAACATAGTCTACATTGGGGTGGAAATGATATCACTTATGGTTTAAATGTGCATCACTTTGATTACCCTGAAGCTAAATACTTATTAGTGTGTTCTGATCATTGGTATCTTTTGTCTTTAAATAAGTTTTCTAATCATGTTTTTCCCCATGTTTCTATTTGTAATTGTTTTCAACAGCTATGGGAGTTTTTATTTTATTAATTGTATTATATGTCATACTGAAAGTCTATAAGTCAGCCATAATTTATTTAACCAGCCTACCACTGTTGATATTTCCATTCTTTCCAGTTTTTCACTTTCATAATTCCTGTTGTGATTTAAAAAAAAAGTGCACACATTTTTTTTATTATTTTTCTAGGATAAATTCCTAGAATTTTACTTGGTCAAATGTTATGTGAACATCTAAGGCTATTGCTCTATATTGCCCAAGTTTCCAGCAGAAAGTTTGGCTAGTTTGTGTGTCCATCTTCTTGGGCTCCTCATCTTTGCAGAAGAATACATATGTAGTCACTCTTTGGGGTCTAGTCTTGGGAAATTTGCTTTGACAGAGGTTCTTCTTGGGTAGGATATCTGAACAAACAAATGTTGTCGACTATGAAGGAGGTGAGAAGATGATACCAAGCTCTCCAAAGTTCAGGCAAATGCCTTTGAACAATAATTATCCCACTTCTTTTACAAAGGCAGGAATATCTCTGTGATTGCTAGTTTGAATGCTGGACCATGACTGAAAGAACTGAGATGGAATTAGAGTTTTCTTGAATTTTGTGCTTTAGGGAATTTGAATTTGAGAGAGAAGTTTTACAAGTAATATCACCATGATTTGATCATCAGAACATGAAAGTGACAGTTCTTGGGATACTTAATCTCTTAGATACCATTTGCATGCCTCCTTCAAAAAAGGAATTTCCTAAATGAATAAAAATATAAAGAAAACCCAGATTGTAGAAGCAGAGAGTTATGCAAGGTACATAGCCTCTCCTTAGGCCTTCCCTCTTTCAATCTGGTCCTCACTCACCTTCTTACCTGTTCTAACAAACTTACAGTGTGAATTTCTGCTTCTTCTCAGCTTGATCCGAGATTTTATAATAGTCTGTAGGCCCCAGTTGCATGTTCAAAACACTACATTTTCTTTCTACCTTTATAGCTTAACTCTGTTCTGAAGAGATTTTAATCCTTATTAGCAAATTACCTTACTTTACCTTTTAGCCAAATGATACCTAAGACAGTTCCTACTCCAAATTATCTAAGCAAGATTTCCAGAAAAAAGAACCAAAGAAAGGAAAGGACTACAGGAAGATTTATTCATAACAAGATTAAGAAAAGAATTTTTGCTAAACTTGCACTAGAAAGTAAAATGAATGGATTTGGATATTAAAGTACCATTAGCACTTTGCAACTGATAAAATCAATCCATTTATTAAACACCTTTTAAATCCAAGTACTAGAGAGCTAGGTGACATTGTCCCTGTATATGTCACTTATCCTGCAATAAGCTATAGATTCCATAGTCTGACCTCCACATAACATAACATGTAAACAATTCCTCCCAGCTCCTGACCAGCCTTTGTGAATAATCATAACATGTTGATCTTTTCCTTCTCAGCCCTCAACCTGCATTTACAGCAGCATTCTTTCAACATGCAAAGTTAACTCCAACAATAATTCCTATTTTCCTCAATTTATAACTTTGGTCACTCAATTTAAATGGCATTTATTAAAGCTTATTGAAGTGAGTACATGTGTAACAGCACTCCATGCTATGAAGGAGTGCAAAGGTTACAGCATTTGATGAGGTGACAGATTTTATGGGCACCATGAAGAAAATACACTTGAAATAGACGTAGATGATGATGGTGATGACATTAATAATAATAATAATAATAATAATAATAATAATAGCAACCAGTTATTG
This sequence comes from Hippopotamus amphibius kiboko, assembly GCF_030028045.1. NCBI lineage: Eukaryota > Metazoa > Chordata > Mammalia > Artiodactyla > Hippopotamidae > Hippopotamus > Hippopotamus amphibius. The sequence goes on from NC_080187.1 coordinate 76,328,498, forward strand.
AGTGGCCTGCTAGGTGTCAGGCAAAATTTCAAGTAATGTGCATGTCTTTTATCTATTTTTCAGAATAATCTAACAAGGCAAGTTTTCTATTTCCATTTTGTAGTAAGAAGGTCAGAGGAGTTAAGCGCCACCTCCAAGTTCACCCAGTGAACAAGTGGCAGAGCCATGCAGAGCTGCTTTAAGATGTAATAGATCTTAACACTCTTCATTTTGAAGGGCCCATCCACATTAGAAGCATGCAAATTAAAATGCATTCACATCTCACATTAAGTATAATTTTTACTATAAAAATTTTAAATTTTTTGATTTTTATTTTTGAAATTGTTTAGTTACAAATATTACACTCAACTTATGATTGTGACATCTCACAGATACTGGAGATACTTAGGAATTTTTGCCAAATTTATTTTCAGGTATAACAATTTTTATCAGTATCAAAGTTAACCATTATATAAGTCAGCATAATACATTTTGGAAACACTGAATTAAATACTTATTACTTTTAATTTTTTTATATTGGAGCCATTTTTTTTTATAGTCTTAAGATATCTTTTGACCTTGGTGTTCACATTAGTGCCTACCAGAAGAAATGACCTTAGAGCTGGGACTGGAATCCAGTTTTGTCACAAATCAAAATTTATATGTTTTATCCGTTCTGTTTCTTAGGAGAAAAAAAAAAGATTAAAGACAACATGAGCTAGCACATATAGTATGCTATAGAGCAGATATGTAAGTGCTGAAGCTGTTCTAAGAAATGAAGTGTATTATGTTTCTGTGGTTTAAGCTAGGTAATATGGTAATGGCTCTGTATTATACTTATATTCTGTATCACACAGACGTAAAGTTTTTATTTTTATATATTTTATCTTCCCAAGAAGATTTTGAAGGAGATGCCTCCTATTCTCCCTTTGCTGCCTCTTCCTTAGTAGTTATTATGAATTATGTACACAATTAAGACTCACTAGTATGAATTATGTACGTTATAAAGACTTACTAGATTGCCAAATGGTAGAATTCGTCTTAGAAAATTAAGTCTGGGCCTGTGAAGAAGGATATACTGATGAGGTTGCTGGAGGGGCACATTTCTGAGAAAAAAATGTGTAAACAAAGATAATGGGCTCAGGGCATTGTTTAAAAATGGAGGGTATAATATTCATATGAAGAAACTAAATATCCAAGGGCATAAATGATGTATCCAACGTCCACCTGTGTGTTACTGACCAGATCTGAACCCAGGCTGTCTACTTCCAAAGACAAATGCTGGTCTTACTCAACAGTCATTCAGCACTGCCTCCCTTTATAGACCACAGAGTTGTTGAAAGAATTGTTAGCAAGGTGGTGAAATAATCAGATTGCTTCTCTTTCCTGTCTTTCCGCCCCTTCCTCCCTACTTCTGTGTCTCCCACTACTCCATCCTGATTTATTTTGCCCAATGAAGGATTGAGCTGCCTGTACACTATTTCAAATGCATGTATATAAGCATCCAGGGGTAAGCTAGATTAGAAGAATACTTGCAAAATCCAGCTTGGAAGGATGGCAGATCGTTTTGGTTCCACCAACTATAGAGTAAACCCAAACTCTTTTCCTTTCTGATCTCACCTCCTAGTCCTGTCGTCTCTGCTAGCTTATCTCTCTGCTAGCTCCCCTCTGGGAAGCTGACCAGCTTGTTAATTCTCTACACCTCAAGCATATTTTCATCTCAGAGCCTCTGCACTTACTGGTCTGTCTGCTTGAAACGTTGCTCTCTCAGACGGTTACATGGATGGCCCTTTAATTTAGTCACAACTATTCAAATGTCACTTATGTAGTCAACTCCAAATATGTCACATAAAATATTAAACAAAATAATAACATATCCTGACTAGACTCTCTAGAAGATAGTCCATTCCCATCTCTCTCTCTCTCTTTCCTGACTTGGATTTACTTTGCACATTATTCATGGCACTTATAACTCAGACCTTTGCGATAAGATTAAATGAGTCAATACATGCAAAGTGCTTAGCACAGAACTTGTCATGCAATAATTTCTGTGTGAGTGCCTGTTGAATAAACAGTCTACCACATTTTGCAGAGAGGAAATGGAATCTGAGAAGCAAAGTGCCACATACCTAGTTGGATGGGATCCCCTGTTTTCTGTTATGTTACCAAGGACTCAGTGTGAATTATGGTGGTTAACTGACCCTTTCCTCAGTCTCCTGCTGCCCAGTGAACATTCTAATTTTTTAATATATTTTTTAGCTGAGACAAACCAATAGGAATGTGATGCACATTTCTGGCTTTACCAAGTGAATCACATAGGGCACATTTCTGGCTTTAACAAATGAATCTAAATATCAAAAACTAAAGGGCCAAACTTAAGGTCTAATATTAATTTTTATGTGCAAAGAGGAAAGGTTTGCTGGAATTCCTACAACCACTAATAACCAAGCTTAATAAGTGCTTTTCAGGATTTTCCAAAAAAAGTATCCTTAGTGCTGGAGCAGTGAACCTGCCCTACAGAGGTCTGGGCAAAAGCCAGAATGGACCACCTGCAATCATAAAACTTATCTGAATGCTAGTGTTTTATCTCAAGAAGTCATACAGTTTTTGCATTCAACTTTATCCTGTATCTGTGTGATTATTTTTTTTGCAGGAGAAAGATTTTATTGCATTGAGTTTATTATAACTTTGAGTTAATTTTTTTTTTTTTACTGTCGCCTAGTTTACCGTAACAATAGAGAAATTGGTATCAGAAACAGTGTACTATAATGTGTCATTTTGCTTTTTTTATATTCTCGTATATAAATAATACTCTGAGTCACCTACCACTGAGCCAAAGCCATGTGCCAGCTTTGTCCATTGACTTAGTATGAAGCCTGCCATACTGATGTACATGCAGGGGACCAGGCTTCCCACTCTGAGCAGCAAGAACCCAAATATTGTTTCACTTCTGTTACTGTAGATGGCTGTACTTCTATACCTTTGGCTTTTACTTCAATATCACAATCGAAATGCTTTTGAAATATACTTTACACAACAATATCCACATTCTTGGCAATGAGCACCTATTCTTTCTCGTAAACATCTAATATATTGGCATTGAAAAAAGAGAGTTAAGGCCAACTTGGAGTAGTGTCACAATTAAGAAAGTGACATTTTCCAAAACACCTCACATTGAACTTCTTGAATAAAGTTTGTCATTGATAAATTATTTACATATTTTACTTTTGTTATCGCCTTTATTTCTTATGAATACATAATTGACCTGGTTTAATTTGTGATGCTAGAGCTTACTTTAGGGACTAGAATGAAAGGACTTTCATATGTTTGCTTCAAGCGTGGACAGTTATCCATTGTGATATGGGCTGGGACTGACTTGCTAGTAGAACCTTTATGAAGTACATGTTAATATTGTTTCCTGGGTCAGTGATTCTATGTGTTTTAATAAAATAAGAAAGTCTGTCTGTTCCCAAGTGCCAATATAGGTGGTTGTTGAGCTCTGATAATCTAATGAATGAGATAGTGGTAGCCTCATGTCAAATGGGAGTTAAATACAAAAAGATGGGGTGAGTTTAGTTCTTCTACCTTGTAATGAAATTAATACATTCTCAACCTGTGTTCATTTTACTAAAGGAAATGACAAGGGGTTTGGGCTGAGAATTCTGTTGCTAATTCTGTTCTTTCTTTTAGCTATGCTGTGCTCATTTGGAAAATGAAATGGATTATTTCCCTCACAGAGGATTTTCTTTCTTAATAAGAATCTATGTGTATTGTATTAGGTAATAAAAAAGAGCTCTAGGTACAGCTCAGAACTAATAATTTTTTTTTCTTACTTCCTATCTCTACCTACCTCCATAAATCTTCTGAGAGGTTTAGAAAACAAAAGATATCAAGGGAGGAAAGATGATATTAATCAGTTACCATGTATCTGCCTGCCTTCTTAACTAAGAAAATGTCTGTTTTCAAAAAGGCTATGATTTAGGTAAGATTATACATGCTGTATGAAGAAAGGAAAGAGGGAATGAGATGAAGGAGGAAGTGATGGATAGAGGTAAGAAGGTGGGAAGGGAGAGATGGAGGAGACAGAGGAAGCATTGGTGGTGGGGTCAGTGGGGAAAAAAGAAAGGGCAGGCATTCTCCCCTGTGATCTGATTCTGTTTTGGTGATGGAGGAATCAATCGCTATTTGATTTGTAAGCAAAAACCACATTTCATATCCCTGACAGCATTCAGAATCAGAGAGCATTGCAGTGAATTCCTCAAAGGGCAAATTCATCGACTCTATGCAGAGTGAAACACTCCAAGAGATTTTTGGATTTGTCAGTAGAGCTTTGATACTCATCCATTAATCCTAAGGCTACCGACTGGGTGCCCTCACTTTGGTGAATCAATTGATATCTTAGTCGTGGTTCCCCCAGACAGAGACTCTGCTGCAAAGGGAATATATTCAGGAGTTAATCCTAAGAATCATTGGTGAGGAGTGAGACAAGCAATAGAAAGGAGGCAGTAAGGGATGTGGCCTCAACTGACTGAGCCTTCCTGGTAATGGGAGCTGAATTCTGGTGAGCTGAACTCTGGCAGCCAGCATGGGAAGCCTTTTCTCGGGGTTACCTACCTAAGGGGCAAAGAATATGTATATACCAACACCCATTATCCGATGGTTGCTTGGGAGGAGGGAATTAGTGTTAACTCTCTGTCACCTCTGCCACGCCTGTGACAGGGCCCAGCAATCTCTAAACAAAACCATCGAGCAGAGGGATGGAATTTGCTGGGAGATGGAAGTCAAGCTGATGTGTTCTACGTGGGAAGGCTCCACGTTAGCATCTGCCAATAGATCTTACTGGGCATTCCACTCTATAGCTATTTATCTGCCTTTGTTACCAAACCACCACCCCGCTCCCGTCTTAAGGATAAATGGTTGATCTTGCCTTGTATTTCACTCTACTGCTGTTAATATGATCACCATGTCGTCTATGTTAAGGATAAAATTTGAACTTTTCATTGATTTAGCAATCAGCAAAACATCAGGTTTGAGCCAAAAGATGTAGGCTCCAGTCCTGGCTGTTCAGCTTCAGTTTTGTTGTCTGTGAAAACATGTGATTTGCCCTGCTGAACTCTCAGGGTACTGTAAGGACTTCATGAGATAACAGAGAGAAAGTGTGCTCTACCAAATACCAGTAAATATCCGTTTTCTTATCCCCTGTTCTAGGATGTGAGCTCCCTGAGGGCAGTGTTTGTTCATTGTGGTGTCCCCAGGGTCTAGAAGAGTACCTCCCACACAGTAGGTGCAGCACAGCTATTAGAAATACCCATTAAAAGAAGGTAAACATTGTAGTAGATTGTCTTGAGTTCAAATGTTAATGTAGCTACTTGCTGGCTGCTTTATTTCAGGCAAGGTTTTATTCTAAGAGATTTTTTCCCAGGAACTCACCACTCAGATATCTTTCTCACAAGGTTGTCTTAAGAACTAAGATTGGCCCTAATGATAGATTCTCCCTCAACACGATTCACAGTCTCACCCTCGGCGTGAGTATACCCTCTATCTACAGTTGAAAATAAATCATAACTTGTTAAACTACTCATTCAAATTCTAATAGTCAAATCCACATTTTATCGTTGAAAACAGTTGCAGTCATTCTATTATGTGGATATTCTGCTCTGAATTAATAGAAAATAACTCACTATAGAGTTTTGTATTTGATTCCCAAATTTACATTTTTGGAACAAAGCTTTGAATAATTAAAAATGTATTAGATTAGGCTTATCTGTGGCTACTTTTGAAATATTCTCAAATTAACATGCATCAAGGACCTCACCCAGCACCACGCATGCAGTGAGACCTTGGGGATGATAATGGCTGAAGATGGGAGAAGCTCGGGTGCTGTTTTATAGACACATAATTGTGGAGTCAGGGTAAGAGGGGCCTACTTATTAAAATCCCTTTTCACCCTTAGATCCCCAGTACAATGCAATCCACCTGCCTACAGTAGGTACCTAATAAATGTTGTATAAATGAATTAACTGTTTATTAGTGTATTCAAAAAATAATTATGGAGCACCTCCTTATGCCAGGAAAGTGTCAGGCATCAGTTAAGAACATATCAGCAACAGGAAAAAAAAGAACCATGAATCCTGATTTTGGAAGGTTTCAAGTCTCATGAGTGGTATAGACGTTAAATAAACACACGCTCACACACACACACACACACATACACACACACACATGCACACACACAAATCAATAGGGAATTATGAGATGCAATGAAAAGGATAAAGGAAAAGGACAAGGTGCAACAATAGAGAAAAATAAGGCTCTTATTTGGGGAAGGCCTTTCTGAGGAAATTATAATTCATAACTAACAGGACAACAGATGATTCCCAACCACCCCAGCCCTCATCCCCCAGGCAGGAGCCCAGGAACCGGATTTTGAATCCAAGATAGTATCATCTATTTAAACATAAATCTGATTTCTAATGAGTTAAAACTGGGTCTATGCGAAGAGGCGTGAGGGAAATTTCGGATGAGATGAAAACATTCCTATATCTTGATCAGTGTGGTAGTTTTTATTTGAATTTATACATTTGTCACAGTTCATTGATTTTTACAGTTAAACTGTATGAATTGTATTATACATACATTATACCAATATAAAGTTGATTTTAAAATAAAGCTAGATTTAAGTTAATGGGTCAATAAGCAGGCAAACTAAAGATGAATTAGAATTATTCTGACAATTACCTGTATTTGTGTTTTAGCGGTTTTACGTGTCTGAGAGCTGTATAATGTTGGATCAGTACCTGCATATAGATTACTTTTCAATCTGTAACAATAGTTCTTTCCGACTTGTCAAGTAATTCAGGCATCTTTTAAACTAATGCTGCTAAGATAGAAGAGCAAAGAGAAAAAGCTTTTTCAATGATGTGCTAGCTTGGATTTTTTTGTACTTTGGCTGCATTTGGGAGGTTTTTATAGTACAAGTGAATAATAACAAGAGCATCCGCGATAATGACTTTTGTTTATAAAAGTCTTAGCTCTGAAGAACTAAATTGCTTTGCACTCATGTCTTCATTAAATCGTTTCTACCTGAGAGAAGTCAAGAGTGTATTATCCCCATTTTACGGGAAACTGGAGCACAGGAAGATTTAGAAGATGGCAGATGTATGTATACATCAAGATCTACCAGGCTATGATCATAAACTCCTTTGTGAAGGTTTTGTTTTTGTTTTTGTTTTTGTTTTTTTGATTTATGTAGCATTCAAAGGAAACCTTTTTCTATTTTGGTGTGCATATGTCAACATTTTAATAGGAGGAGACCAGTGGAAGCTGTTCGTAAACACCAAAGCTGGAAGAATCTGCTGTGCCATTTCTTTTATTCCGTGCTTGGTAGATTAATACATAAAGTGATTTAACTAGATCATTATTAGATAATATAAGGCTTCAGGGTAAATACCGATTATGCAGGGATGTGAATTAAGATTTCACAGTAAAAGGTTTTTCCATTGTTATTTCCCAAACAATTTGAAACCTGTTTGTGCTGAAAGAAATAGTTTAATTTTGTAGTCACTTGCTGGATTTGAACAATGGGGAGGCTGTTTCCTCACTCTGTGTGGCAGGTTGTAAAATGTAAGGCAGAGACTGTGGAAGCAGTGACCTGAGGTAGAATACAGCTCAGGCATTTACTAACCTGGCAATCTTGGGCCATCATGAAGAGTTGTAAGGACTAAATAAATGTATGTAAAACACTAACATATTGTCTGGCAGGTAGTAGACATTCAAAAAATAGGTAGCTAATATTAGTTAAATGGCTCATCAAGCTATAAAAACTGAGCTTAATTCTAATAAAAATAGAAAACAGATTGCTCAGTTACAAGAGACGCAAATTTGTCCAGACCCCAAAAATATTTTTGATTGATTTACCACATTAACTCAGGGCCTTTTAGCAATGTTCCAAATCCTGACACAGGGAGAGAGAAAGGGGACTATGGAACATGGAACATGGTGCCAGGGATAGATTAAGACTTTATTTCATCTCGACTTAGAAATATCTAGTGCCCTCCATAGGTAATTCAAAATAAAAATTTTATTCAATTGCACAATAAAATCTTAGGTTTCTGTTGAATTTAAAATAGTGTCTAGATTTTTGTAATTGCAAAGTTCTGGATGCATTGATCACAGTGTTTTTGTTTTTGGGGGTGGGGAGCTGAGATGCTTGTTATCTAGAAAGATGAATAGGCTCCCTGTTGGATGATGCATCGCTGAGTGGGTTTGACTTTGGAATCTTCTAGGAGATGGGGCAAAAGTTGGGGGTGATGATGTCTAGAGGTGCTGAGTAAGTGGAAATGGTGCCTCTGTGCCATGGTTGTCACGCCTAGGAATCTGGGAGCCTAAAGGGCTGTGCTGTTGCTTTAATGTAAATTACCAGTAGGCCATCTACACTCCAGAGAATGGCAAGAATAATTACCATCCTTGAACCTTGACACTGAGTGTAGAAGAAAAAAAATCCCCACGAAATTTGGAAACCATAAGCGGGTTCTCATGTGTGTTTTGCAGCCTAAATTCATTCTACCTGGGGGATCCAAACAAGCCCTCAGGCCTAATGTTGAGTTTAAAGTTACTGAGCTTGATAAAGCTTCTAAGTGAATGGCAGGAAAGAAATGCAGATTATATTTGGGGGAATCTACATTTGGCTCAGGCATCGAAAAATTACTGCATCAAAGAATTACTCGAGGAATGTGAGTTTAGAGTAAGAATTCACAAAACACACCAAAAATACCTTGACTAGCCATGTCACATATGAGAAATCATGTAGCATCAACCTCATAATAACCAAAAGATATACATTAAAATCAAGAGTGAGATACAAGATTGGCAAAAATTGAAAGATATGGAACAAACAGAATATTTAAAAGTCCATGGTTCAAATGAACAGATTTTGAAAACCGTTTGGTATACCATAGTAAATGTGAACGTAGGCATCCCTATTTTATGGCAACTCTACTCCTAGCTATAAACCTAAAGGAAACTATTCTTTATATGTCCCAGGACTCTTGAACCTGACACTCATGCATGAATGTTAAGAGCAGCAATGTTTATAAGAGCAAAATGCTGGGGAAATCCCAAATGCCCATCAACAGTGAAATAGAGGAAAAAATGTGGTATATTCACATAATATACAAGTAATATTCTCCAGCAATAAGAGTGCATAAAATACAGCTGCAGAAGACAACATGAATCTATCTTAAGGAGATAACCCTGAGAGAAAGAAAATCAAGTCTATTTTCATAAACTTGAAAAACATGCACAGTAAGATACTATGTTTGTGGATATTAACCAGTGTGGTAAACTGTAAAGAAGAATGAAGGAACCACAAAACAGAAATTTTGTGTTTGCAGTTACCTTAAGGGTCAGCAGGGACAGTAGCTGGTATCAGTGATGGACATGTGAGGGCCTTGAAGGTCAAGGATGTGTCCTATTGCTTATACTGGGTGGTAAGTACACAGCGTACTTATATTATAAATGTATTTATATTGTGAATACACTGTATACACACTGTATTTATATTGTAAATCTTTATCCCTAACACAGTGTTTATAAACATGCTTACAGTATATTCGACAATTTTTTTTTAATTTTATGAACTCTGTAGATTCAAAACTTGCTTGCTATCCTTCTTATTCCCATATAAAATATAAAAGCTTCATGTTTTCCTTTATCTTTGAAATCAAAGATAATTATTTTGTTAAAGATTGTTTTCACATTTTCATGTTCATGAAATAGCCTACCTTATAAAGAGACTATCTAGAATAGCTTGTTTTTAAAATTAGAAAGCTCATCTTGAAGAATACGTGACAGAAATTCTCATATGCCACACAAGGTATTGCTGTCTTAGTTGAGGTGACTAGCTGTGATTATTCCCAAACAAAAGGTGTTTACTTCTTATTAGCTGAAATGTTACAGACATTTTTATTAAATACATTGTCATGTCTTAATTGAAATGACATTGGTCAATAAAAAGTTTCCTTCAGCTTTAGAATTATTCATTGGGTGATACATGTAGCTGATCGTCCTTCAATATTATTTAAAATATACTTTTTCAATTGCTGTGGTGGGGAAGAAGATATATGGAGTTCTACGGAACTGTGAAGCAGAAGAAAATGGGGGTAAACACACACGTACACACAAGTCCCCCTTTCTTGGATAGTTAGTGTCTTTTAGCAGCAAATGAAGGTGCTGGCTTAGAAAACTAGCCTCTGTCACATGCCCGTCACTATCAAAGGGCACATCCAGATTCAGTGAGATAAACGTGGGCAGTCCTTGATCTCTGTGAGGACATGGTGTGTCCTTTCCCTTTAAGTGAGAGCTACAATGTATCTGATAAAATCTTTGCTAACAGTGATCCTCAGGCACCAGAGGGATATAAGTCAGCTATGTGCAAGTTTCCAATATTGAAGTTGGAAGAAAAGACACTGTATACTTGTTGATACTCCTCTTGAAAGCAATTATCTGTTGCTATCATGTTTGAGTTCCCAGAAGGCCTAGCACTGAAGTATTTCATTAGTGATGTTCTGTAAGAAGATATATATTGAATTGTATTATTTCATTAAGAATAAAGTCCACACAGTTGCCAAGGATATGCAGGTTTCCCTAATAAATCCAAGCCATCATCCCTTTTTTCTCCCTGGTCCATTTCCTTTTGGCTTTTCTGAATCTGTGGCTAAGCCTTGTTATCCAGAAAGGTACGTTAATGAAACACATGCATATATGTTTGTCTGTGATAAAATCTTGTTTTTTTAGAAAGAAACACAATTCATAGAGGATTTGGTACATTTGAGACTTCCAGGGCAAGATTATATTTTGAATATTTATCTTTTATTCACTTCGTTTCCTTCATTTCCTGTGCAGCTTCATAATTTTCCCTAAGCTGCACAGAGCTTCTTCCCAGCCACAAAACCTAATATTATTTGTCTATAAAGAAGAAAACAGCATTATGAAGAGTAACAGTATTTGTGCTTTCTCTGCATTTCTCAGTTCAGAGTAGAGGCATGAAGTTGAATACAATCCTTGCCCCTCAGCCCTCATTTATGGGTTCCCCTTATATAAAATTAACCTCTATATGAATTTACTCCTATGTAACTTTTTAACAGCTGTGAGAAAACTGAATCTAGTCTAGGCGAGACAAGTGAATTTTGAATCACTTCAGATAAAGTTAATTATGATCTATAGGGAACTTGGAGCTGGGGGTAGCAAATCTGGTGAACCAAAAAAGGTATGTGCATAGAGGTTCTGAACACTGAGTCTTTAAGAGAATGGGAGGAAGGTAATACTTTCTTTAAAACTAGCCTTAAAAATGTGTTCTTGAACATGTGAAAAGTATTTCAATAGAGGACAACCTCCAGGAATTATTGTATATGTGCCTCTCTATTCACTCCTGTACCCCAGTGCCTAGCTTAGTGCATGCCATTGTAGCCACTTAGTAAATATTAATTGAATAAAAGGAGAATGAATAGAATAAAATGGAGCATATAAAAGAAACAAAAATCAGACCAATATCAATCAGATTTTTCATGTGCAACATTGGGTGCAGGGAAACACTGAAGTGCTTTTAAAGTGTTAAAAGCACTGAAGACCTAGCATTTGGTAGCTGTTATTTAACTGCGAGGATATGGTATTCTTTATCATACAAAGGCTCTGAAACTTTGCCAAAGACCCATCCCAGAAACAGTTTGCATAAATATTTAAATAAGAAAATAGATAAATCTTAGGAGATGTTTTAAGAAATATATGGTGTTTTTAAAGTTATTTTATTCTTTGTTAAAAACCATAGTTTTAAAAATTGCTGAGAGAAAAGAAAAAGAATAAACATATCTAAGCTGATACAAAATTAAAAGTCTGGTATGATAGAACTATGATAACACCAAAATTAAAAGTCCAGAATGATCATACCAGATATGTTTGGGGAGTAGAAGTCAGTGAATGTGATATGTACTTATTAAGTGTTTGTTTTAAAAATAATGGGAAAAAATAAATGGAGAGATAATTATTTTCTATCCTCTTTTCTTCAAAAGCAAAGAAGATCAAATTGAAATAAAATAAAATGTAGGAGCAGGTTCAGATATATCAATAACTACCATAAAAATTTAACTGGAAAAAAAAAACAAGCCCAAATGATTAAATACAACATGATTATTTTTTAAGTTAAAAACATCATACACATGCATATATATAAACACCTTTTTACATGAATGCTTAGAGATGCAATAAAACCGTAAAATAGAAAGGAAAGGAAATGATAAATGGGAACTTCAGAATGCTGGTTGCTTGAAGAGATGGGTTCATATATTTGGCGTTGAGGAAGAGAATACTGTCAATTCTCTGGTTTTTGTGTTGACACGGGGTTTGCTTATTACATTATTAAAAATTACTAATTACTAAATACAGCTTTTGAATTATCTAACTATAGTTTACAACAGATATCAGTAGTACAGTCGTCTTTACTACTAATGTAATATTTGTAAGTTTCCATGTCATATTGTATAATGTTTTAGTGAATATGAAAATATGTAAAAAGGCTTTCATAGCTGTAATCCGGCTCTCGAGACTTATAAACTTATTTTCTGTATTAGCATAAGATCATAGAATTTTCTGCCCCAAATTATTTTCCCACAAGAATTCTAGGCAAATCTAAACACCACAGGTGAGGTGGAAGAAAGTGCTTATACAAAACAGATGTTTTTCCAATTCAAAGCTTCCTTATATGAAAGTCCCTGTTTAATTAATTTCACACAATATTATCTGGTTGACTTACTGCCTCTCTCTGAACACCTCTGGGAATATCTGAAATATTGTACAGATGCTCTTACCTCGAATTACATTACTAAGTGTCACTAGCGTAAATAAAGATTCAGCATTAATTTAGTGGTTGGGACTTGGAGCTGACAACCCCCCTTTTTTTCACTCCCCTCCAAATTGCTGTCTATGTTAATGACTTCATGCACTGGGAGATTCTCTATAGGGACTTCCTCCTTCCCAAGTGAGGACCACTGGGGGAGCTTGACTTCCCACACTCTGAAATCCACAGATTTCCCCAAGAGTCTCTAAGGCCTTGAATGTTTGCCGTTTTTGAAGACCATCTTCCAATGAGTGCATATACTTCCTTTCCTAAGCCTTTCCCACACTGCACTGTCATTTTTGGAAGGGAAGAGAAAGCATTCCAGGTAGAGAAGGGGCTATATATAAAGACAAGAGGAAGCCCAGGAATTTGGGATCTTAGGCACAGAAAAGATTGAAGACCTGTAGTACTTCAGCTTTAGAAATGAAAGGGTGAGTGCTGTGTGTAAGAGGGACAGAGGCCACCACAAAGGTCCTGGAGTGCACACTAGAGTGAATAATCCCATGGGGATTATTAACCAGGGGACTTGGCTTTGGATTGGGCTTGAGGAAGATCAGTCTTAAAGCAGGGTAGAAAACTCCACCTCTAAACTATTACCTTTTCCCATAGGATTCCTTTTGGGGACGGGGGCGGTGTCCTTTTTGTTCTAATTGTCTTGTATGTTATAAATCTCCACAAACCCCGTTTGTAAAAACGTGTGAAAAAATCATGTTAGTGTTTATTTGGTGTTTCCGAGGTATCAAGCACTTTAATTGCAGTTTCTCATTTAATCCTTACAGTAGCCAAGTGAGGTAGATGCTATTTTATTACCACCCCCGTTTTATAGATCAAGAACATGAAGCATAGGGATTAAGTAACTTGTCAAAGATCACCCAGAAAGTTGAAGAGTCATGTCAAAGCTGTCTAAAAGCAGAACAATATTATTAACTACTACACTTTAGTGCTTTCCATTGAAATGTGCAGTGTGGCTTGTAGAACTTAGTTATACTACTCCTATATTAGGATTTCAGGTATTGAGAAGCTACAGATTACACATGAATGAGCCCTGTGAGATTCAGGACTTTGCTGATGTACGGCAAAGGAAATATAAAATGTGTTTACTTGGCTTTCAGCTAACTGTCCCTATGGATATTATTTCTGTCCTTAATATAAATGAGTGCCTATTAATGGTCTACAATGTGCTGTAAGTACTTAGCTAAGCTCATTTAATATATAATTTAGTGATGTGATTGTTTTACAAAGACATATCTAATGAGTTTTTTTCATGTGAATCTTTCCATGTGAATCATTCCATGTGAGAATGTCTTTATCTGAATTCTAGACATTTGAGATGTTCTAATAAGGCTTTTATATTTTGAGTGCCACAGATGACAAATGCAATTAGCTGATAGATAGTTTAATACCTCAAGTAGTATTATTAAAGAAGAAAAAGGATCTGATACTTATTTTGTGTCTAATAAATGCTAGGCACCATCTGCTAGGCATCTCACTATTTCTCAAAACAAATCTTAAGGTAGATGTAATTATCCCCATTTTATAGATAAGGAAACTGCGGTTCAGAGAAGTTAAAGAACTTGCCCAGTATTTCCCTGTAAATATGTAGCAATGCTGGGATCCAACCTAGGTAAGTCCGAATCCAAAGACTCTCTTCTTTCCACTGTCGTCTATCAATATAATATGCTCACTATGTGCATTGAAAGTATGCAGACATCTTTGGATATATAAACAGAAAAAGAAAACATTTAAGATAAAAAATTTGAATGATGATCTGAGTTTATTGATCCATGAGGCTACATTCTAATGATGTGGTCAAAAGTCTTCCCCAAATTGGGTGCTTTGGGCTTCTTCTCAGTACAACCGGATGGTTAGGTTAGAAGTGTAACATAAATGGCCATCCAGGTGATTTCCTCAGCTGTCAATACACGGCCAACTGTCTCTAAGCTAAACACTTCCAACAGACACAACTGGGTGGACTCTGGGCAGAAGGTAAAGATTTCCTCTTAAAGCCCTGGTTATAGTCTAAGAATAATGGGGAACTTTAAAATAGCTGACCGTCTTTGAAAAGATCAATGCGTTTTTTTCTTCTTGATGCCCATTCAGACATTAAGTATGGTCTCGTATATTTGATATATATATATATGCATCTACCCTGAAGCCCAAATTGGAAAGGACACATTTGAGTTCTGTAAAAACATAGTTATAATTATTCCCTGAGTAGTGCCTGTATTCCTTGAGATCAGCCACCTGCACACAGAGCCTCACCATGCTCCACGTTACATAGTATATCAACAGCCTCAAACTCACCAACCAGTGGGGCCTGGAATTATTCTTGCTGCCCTTGGTACACAGATATCCACAGACTCACATCCTTTCCCTATTTCTACCATGTTAACCAAAACTCTACAATTGAATTTCTAGGTTTTTGGTTTTTCTTTTGGGCTTAGGGTTTTTGTTTGGGTTTTGTTTTTGTTTTGTTGGTTTTTTTGCTCTGCAGTTTCCTCCATATTTGATGCAATCCGCTTCTCAGTTGTTCGTTAACTAGGGCCCCAAAAAAGTTGATGGCCTCCTCTATGAAAGTCCAAATACCATTCTGTATGGTCATCATTACTGTCAAGGATCCTGTTCTGAATGACATCATTTTTTACCCACCAGTGTTGGACTTTATTGGATATTGACTCAAATCAGGATGGTGTTTACCATGTTCTTTTGGGCCATGTATAGAGGAAGCCTCTGGCTCTTAACAAGAAATAATACACACCCAGGGGCAGAACCCGAGTCACACCCAACCACTGCCCACTATTTCTTATGAGCCTGAGTTGCTGTGGACCCAGCATGCATCAATCACATGAAATACACATTCATTCCTGCTTCTCTTTTCCCACCTAATTCTTAGTGTTTTGTGCTTATTTTAAGCCTGTACTACATCTAGTCTATATTTCATCTCCAATCTGTCCTACATATCTCTGTCAAATTGATCTTCCCAGAATTTCACTTTGTTTATACTACCCCTTTTCAAAAAGACTCCATAGCTTTCTATTGTCTGAAATAAGCTGAAAAAATATCAAGCCTGACATAGAATATCCTTCACAATACAGTGTTTCTGGTCTGTCCAGACATGTCTTCTCTGTACTTCCTCATTCCTACCCCATATATCGTACTTATCCAACTTCACTGGTCTTTATTCTCTGATCACTCACCTTGACTCTTCTCCATAACTAAAGGAACCCCAACCCCCTATTTCTTCATCTGTTTCTATTTACCAGTTTTTCAAGGTCTTTTCCTTCCAGAGGATTTCTTTTTTAAAGAACCTTATGGTTGAAAGAAACCTTTGAAGTCACCAAGTCCCATAATTTGTTTCATGATTTGCTCCCCTCCAAAATATGCTTTGTTAATGGTCACCTAATTTATGGCTGGTGACAGGGAAATTGGTACCAGAGCTAGGACTGCATCCTACCTGTATATTGTCAGTGTTGGGCAAACTTTAAAAGTGTTATATTTGCTTGACATATTTGCCAAACAAATGAATAAATGAATGGCTAACTCTTGAGGCAGGTGTCAACAAACTTCTTCTGTAAGTGGTCATGTAGTAAATGTATTTGGCTTTGTGGGTTGTGTGGTCTCAGTCACAACTCAACTCTGCTATTATAGCAATAAAATAGACATAAACAATGTGTAAATAAAAAGCATAGAATTGGTGGCCAGATTTGGCAGCCTGTAATTTACCAGCTTTTGTCTTAAGGCACAAGCCATCTTGAGACAGCTTTTAGTCGTATTCCTCATGTTACTTCAAATATCTCTAGCTAAAATTTTATGATGCTTATTCAGATGTTCCAAAACAACTCGCATGTTTCCTCTGATCATGTTCAATTCTTTCAGCCATTTCTTATGTGATTTTGGTTTTCTTCACTAACTTAGCCTTTCACCCATCTTGTGTTCCATTTGTTTGTGGATCTCATAAAATCTGGTGTCCAAAACAAAAAGCAATACTTCATATTGGTGTGACAATGGGAACGTAATGCAGGCTCATTTCCTACCTTCCTCTGTATTCTGCAGGTGTAATAATAAAGCTTGCCATGGCCTTAGTGTATGGGGGAAACACATCACATGGCCTGTTGGTTCAGAACTCATATAGAGCACCTCTCTACTCTTATCTAAACCATTCTATATTAGGTAGTGTTTGGGAGAGGGGGTGGGGACTGAGTACAGAATCTCATATCTTTTGTATTGCTTTCTTATTTTATTTAAAAAATGATATTAAGGACTTGTTTATAAATAATGAAACACCTATAAGGATCCTCAGCAAAGGCATTGTGTTACCTTTAGTTCATCACTAGGTTACTTGTGATCTTTCTCCCATCTACTCTGTTTAGTTTTATCTTTCCACGTATGTACTCATTTACTCACACCAAGATATTTATTGATTGTTTACCATGTGCTGGTTACTCTGCCAGGCCCCAGAGACTAGTGGGCTCTTCCTCAGTGTATAACAATTATTTTCTGCCTCGCTGTGGCAGGGTAGGACGTTTCTTGGAATTTTCTTGTCTCAACTTACCTGATTTTGTCTTGTGTTTATTTATCATGCTAAGCCTTTAATGCAGTATTGCTGTGGAATAACATGAGTAAACCAAGAATACCACGTATGTTTACATAGAAGAGTATGTCACCTAGAAGATTGATGTCACCCAGAATTAAGAGTTGTCACCCAGAATAGAAGAGTATAATAATGTCACCCAGAATTAAGGCATTAGTGATGTGGAATTTCTTCAGGAACAGCTTGAGAAGATATCATGATTTCCAGACAAGAGACTACAGAGAGATGATGACCACTGAGTTGAACCATTCGCTGGTTATAAAATCCTAACTGCAATTTCTCAGAATAACATAGAATTAGGTAACTTCTGCATTCTGATTGTAAAACCTGCCTGAAGTAATATTCTACTGGGCCGTAAATTGTTCTGACTACATTTCATGCCTGATAAAATCCTTACATTTATGGTAGAAAATGTAAGCCTTTGTTCTGTAACTAATCTTTTAAGTTTTCTGAAACAGAGCAGTTTTGAAATTTTTTCTCAGAAAATGGCATGATTAAAAGTGTACTGTTCTTTGAAAATAGGCTAGCATAATTAGGAATTCTGGTCAAACTAACCTTGAAATTCGTCCTGAATTACATTTTATAGAATATATATACACACATAAATGCATATATATGTGCATATATATTTTAATATAATATTGTAAATTGGTAAATATATATAGGTATTTCTGTATCTACTAATGTTTTTCAGCCTGGAATTCAAGGGATATAAATATATTAGTTTAACCTTCCAATGGCAGTATAATTGTAGATATTCTGTAACACTGAAGATTGCCTTCTGACTTACAGGCTTAAACATATCATTATTGCTTGTGTTTATTATCTAGACAAAAATATGTTGAAATAGATTAAACTGTTCTTTATGGGAGATGGGAAGATATAATGAATAGGATATGGACTTTAGAGTCAGTCATATCTGTGTTCAATTCTCATCTCTGTGGCTTCTGAATTTTCTATTCTTGCCTTATGTCAGTTTTCTTGAGAAACAGATTCTGAGATGGAGGTTTCGATGCAGGAAGTTTGTCGAGGAGTGTGCTTGGGATCAATATTGTTATACGTGTCCCAGATGGAGAAAGGGGGGCCTGGACCTTGTACTCATCTATTGAGCGGTCATTAGATGTTAGCTGCCTGTGGGCAGGTGAATTATCTTGGGTAAAGCAGTTACTTTTGGTGGAAGGAGGAAAATTCTCAGAGAAAGAGTCAGCTGTGAGCCGCTAGGAGCCAACACTTCAGGCAGCTGGAGGATGAGTGTCTTGTCCTGAAGAGTGATCTGGGTAATGTCCTGCAGAATCTGCCGTGTCCATTCCTGTGAACCTTGGCTCTTCTTGCTTCCTGTGATAAGTTTATTGCATCTTAGAACAGATCCTTCAGGATTCTAGTAAGTCACAGGTCTTGGCAAAGCCTCCAAGAGGAAGATTAGAACTCTAGCCCCTGCCAGTGCAGCTAGTCTCAAGGCCACGGATGATACCTATTGTCCCTCTATTGTCTTCTTATTCTACTACCCATTTTAGAATTCGCTCATCCTTAGCCAGCACCTCTACTGATCTCCATGACTTACCTTGGGGGTGGAACAGGCCATTACTGAGGGGTGTGAATCCCTCCTCACCATTCCCTTCTTAGGCCGTGGCTGCTGCACTTGTCATTTACTATCAAAAATAAGGAAATACCATGAAATTCCCTATGAATCATCTGTATAGTAGAAATTCTTCCCTGCCTTCATGGTCTGACTGCAGCCCTACCTCCTCCTGATGATCAATTACCCCTGATAGGATGATGACTCCTTTCCTTTCTGCTAGTCTCCTGGCACAAGGAACCCAAAGTGATTGGATGGAAGGAACATCCTAAAGTTTAATGAGACCCCTACTGTGTCTTCTCATAGAAGCATCCTTCTTCTGAAAACCAGGATGTCTAGATTCACAGAGCCTAAATTTGTGGGACAGAAAGCACAAATTCCCCACTTAGGCCACTGAGAGTGATGCCAATTTCGACCACTTCTGCTTCCTCCCCTTGGTTTCTAGACCATGTATTCTATCTATTAGGGATGCAGTGCCAAAGAATGGTCACTGATGTAGTGTGTTTCCCACATCCTTTAAATGGCATGCATCGTTGCAGCAAATCATCCCCACACGGGTGCTTCAGCTGCACCTCCAAAAGACCCATGTGTCTGCCAGGAACATATGTGATGCAGCTTCTGGGTCACACAGTATGTATCGGGATGAGTGGATCCCACGGTTATATATCCACTGCTGACACCCGAGGTATTTCCACTGGTCTGAGGTAACACTGTGCAGCATCGTGTGTCGATGGGTCAGACACTCTATCGGCCCTCACGCCGTCGTGCTGAACAAGGCCCTGCAGGCAGATACGCAAGCCCTTATTTGGAATTGTTTTTAGTTCTAGTCAAAATGAATCACTGCCCCCTCGATGGAAGCGGTCTCATGTCATAATCAGCTTCCCGTCAAGTGGCTGGGTGGTCTCCCCGAGGACAGTGCTTTACTTGAGGCTTAGCATTGATTCCTGTTACTGTCAGGGTGGGCAGCTCATCAGCCTTTCCATGTGTGGGGAAACAGAAGTATATATTGATATTATGTGGCCTGTATGAAATAGATGGGCCCTACTAAAAGAACGAAGGGAAGGTTATTCTAAGGCTTAAAAAAGAAATGTAAGAGAATGGAACTTCTTGGGCAGGAATCAGAAATATAGTAAAGCTGAGAGAAGGAGCAAGACTAGATCCTGAAAGTATTCAAGCTGCATAAGATGGTGATAGGCCAGTGGCTAGAACGTAGTCTGCTAAAAACTCACTAATTTATATATGTATTATTCTTCCTTTTTTTAAATTTCTTGTTTTGTTTGCCCTTCATTTCTGAAGTTCCGTTTAATCTTCATTTCTTTTTGATTGACTAGTCAGTTTTGCAAGTTAGAACAGAGACCAACTTGGAAAACTTGGGCAAATGAATCACTTCAGGTGTGACTCATTTTCCTTATTTGTTAAATTGAAGTAAAATTATTTGTCTTGAAGTGTTATGGGATATAAAAACATATCTATAAAGTACTGTACGTGATAGGTCCTCAGTCATTGCTTGTTAATCATGAAAAAGTCCTAAACAATCACTGCTGAATTTCTAAAGAGGAGAGGATATGTTTGCGACATTGGTTGTAGAGATCTGGCAAAGTGGAAATAAGCAGATAGGTAAGAGTTAGGAGAGATCTACTTCCCATCCACCTAGAGGCTCACATAACTAGATTTTTCAGTGATTGACCTTGAATTTTTTTGTTTATTGAAATAGTATAATTTTGTGTTTCTTTGGGGTGTGATGTTAGGTAAATTCCTCAATACTTCTGAAGCTTATAAAATTGTGATAAATATTAACTATCTCATGGGGTTGGTGTATAGGGTAAGTGAGGGTTTTTTTTTTTTTCCAACTCTGCTACGGGATTAGAGAAAGAATAAATATATCAAAAATCAACTCATTGAAATAGGGTGTGCTTGCTATATGTGTATATTTTAGGATGTGAGTGGTGGTCAAAAAGAAATTCCTAAACCATTCAATTTAGCTGGGATTATTTGGTGAGGACAGAGAAGGCTTATTGAAAATGTGAATGTATGTTTGAGCAAATAGCAAGGAGGGTCCAGAGGCTAAATATTATTATGAATGAACTCATTTTTTTTTCAAATTCAGAAGAAAGGTTACAAAGAAAAAAAAAAGACCTAATTTCCATTTTATCATAGATTGATATATGAAGGTTAGTTACTGCATATCCTTGCCAACAGTTGGCATTAACAGTTTTTTTAAAAATAATTCTTGGTATGTAGCAATATTTACTTGTGATTCACATATAACTGTATGTAATATCACATGTGTCATATACATGTCAGCCTGATTGTATCATGCCTGGCATATAGCAAATACTAGCTATTATTATTGTGCAGAATACATACTTGAGACCCTAACAGGATATTTTATTTCAGTGTTTTTCTCTCACCTCCTCATTCCTCAAAGAGAACAATCACTAGGAAACATTGGTTGGGTAAATACTGCATTATCATAATTACAATTTCCCTGAGAAAAGTGGCTTGCAGTTTGAATATTCAGCATCATAATTACAATTTCCATAAGGAATATAGAACAGTTATTATAAACAACACAATAATCACTTGGTCCATAAGGGAGAACAGATTATTGGGGGAGTGAGGAGAGAGAGGAAGCAAGTGTTCTAATCAGCATTCAAGAGTAAAAATTCAGGACCTGAGAATAAATTGTAATAGCCTCTTAAAATACTCTTGTCTGAATTTATCTAACAATCTTATCATGGTCTGGTGGCAAATTTCCATGGGTTGCTTAAGTTCTGCCTATGTATTTCTTCCTTATATCTAATTTAGTTTTATCATTTTTATTAAACATCCTCCCTGTGCCTTTCCTCATTGTCATTCATAATTGCTGTGTCCCCAAGAAATTTTAAAAAGCAAACTCACAAAATAAAGTACAAAATATTTAAAAAACAGTTTAAGAGGAGAAAAAGTTTTATCAGAGTATTTCTCTCTTCACAGTTAAATGTACCTCTTTTGTCAAGGGAAAATGATAAAAGTTTTTTTTTTTTAACGCTCTTTTTACTGCTGTTGCTTTAATTGGCTTTCATTTAAATTTCCTTTTTTTTCTGTCTTTTTTATTTTTGTAGGTGTGACAAGCAAAACAGAATGCAGCTTTCAAGGTTGGTGCTTTTCATGATGTTTTAAAACCTCTCGTTAATAGGAAACAGAGTATGAAAGAAGCAGAGCAAAATATATCTTTAGCTTTTCACAGATAGCGATTAGAGGACATTATGCTTTTATTTTCCTCACTCATGGATGGAAAAGTACAACATAGATTGTTACAAAATGCACTATAGCAATCAAATATAATATCTGATTCAATCCTTGATAAAATTGTGAAATTGGAAATATTCAATATTTTTCCACTCCATCCATTCATCATTCCATCCATCCACCATTCATATATATTTTCAGTGAGTACTTATTACATACCTATTGTGTGCAAGGCTCGGTCATCTGATTTTCCTCTCTTCATACCTTGTTTGGCTGACCTTCGCCATATTCCCAATCCCACACGTTTTTCCGGTGCTCCTCGATATCTCTGACAATCAATCTTCACCTATTATCACAGGTCTTCAGTTTAACTTGCTGTGTATGATAAATGAGCAGTGTTTCCACCACATTGCTCAGCTAATATGTGCTCAGATATGTCTACTCCCAAATAATCGAGGTAAAAAAGAAATCATTAGTGTGACAATGAGAAAATGACTCCTCTCTACGTAATAAACTATATAATGTCTTTTACTATTGTGTGAGATATATTACTATGTGTAGATTACTATCACATCATTTATTAGTAATCAGTATACTGCAATCTATAGTATCAATTATCTTTTCTCAAAATTCTAGTTATAGGTCTTCTTCCCTGTACATTTTAAGCAATCATAACACTTTCTGTCCAAGAACAACTGTGTCACTACTATACATTTTAAAACAAACAAAGCATTCCAGACACATGAAATGGCTCTTTGTAAGAATGGCAGTGGTAAATTGAAACAAACATCACAGGAAGCAAAGACTGAAAATTTGCTACTGAGCAATGGTTAGTAAATGGAAATTAATAGTTGAGTATTCCTTATACTAACTTAAGATGGATAAATATTGTTTTAATTCAGGGGACTGTTTCATTATTTTATTTTAATGAGTATTGTTACACTTACTTTAAAAAGGCTTTCTCATTTTTCTTACTAACATTGATTTCCCCTAAAGCATTTTTTTAAAAATAAAGTCTTGAGGTCCTCAACAGAAAATTCTGCTAACAGACGTATTTTCAGAAACATAACTGTCATAATTGGGAAGGGACTCTACTGACTACCTGCCAATCTAATTTAACTCATTTAATCTAAAACAGACTAAATTATCTCAGCCATCACTCTGTGTAATTATAATACTTACTGGGAGGCAGTGAGTAGTGGTTGAGAAGTTGAACTCTAGAATCAGAGTGCCTGAGTTTGAATCCTGTTTACTCATATACTATTTGTGTGTTGGGCCAGCTGTTAACACCTCTAAGCCCTGATTTCTTCAGTTGTAAAATGAAAGAAATGAGACTACTTTCTTCATAAGGTTGTTGGGGGAATAAATGAGATGATGTATTTACGAATCACATTGGCATATTGTGAGAATGCAGTAAATGATAGTTGCCACTATTATTACTTTGCTATTATTACTGTTACTGTAAAGCATTATTATTAGGGGCAGGCAACATCTTTACTTCTCTGAAATAAACTTCTCTCATGGACTTGATCTTTCATTTTCACCATCAGAGATGTATTCATTATATGGTCACATTTCGTTGCATGTGAAAGTATTGATAACCTGGGGTTGTCTATCAAGTTATGACATCCTTTTGTAGCAAACTGCATCTACTTTTTTTCTAAATATAAGATTTTGATAAATATCATCAAAGTGAGGGAAGTAAGCAATTTGAATGATTGCCGAGGGGAAGGAGAAGAGAATCAGTAGCAGCAAGAAAGAAGTCATTGGAAGGAGAGGGTTGGTGCCAACTTCCAAATCTTGCTCAGATGGAAACTAGCACTGTCTGTGCCTTTATGTGCAGAGAGTCCCTTCATTCACGGTGATGTGAGGCCTGACAGATGGAGGGGAGGCTGCTGGAGATGGGTGGGAGAGAAGAAACCTTCAGGAACGATTGGCAGTCATTCTTCCATGGCAATAAAAGTGGTAGGAAATCTGCAGGGCTGAGTTAGAAGAGCAATCTAAAGGGATGCAACTAGAGCCCCTTCCTCCTGGTGAGATCTGCGGAGTATTTTATGACGTATTATCCATATATATCAGGGTATTAGAGTAGAAAAGGAAAGTGTATTAGAGTAGAAGAGGAAAGCTATCCCTCCCTCATTTGAGTCTGGTCAGTAACCCCAGACCAGGTATCCAATATGCAAAGGCCATCCAACAGCAGACCCTTGATGCTAGAGCTCATGGTGAGCCCAAAGGCAAGGGGTCTGAGTGCAAAGCCTACTTTGTTCAGCCTCTCTGGGTGAGGCAACACACACTCCAAAGTCCACTGGACTGATGGCATAAAGAAGGGAGATTTGCCAGCTTCCCACACAAGCCCTTGGATTCATTTTGACACATGTTCTGGCAAGTATATAAACATGTTAAACTTTTGACTTTTTATACGGAAAGTGCCCCCTCTAATCCAATGGGGAAAAAAATGGCACTTCTAATTCAGTTTCATAGAAACTGCCAGGTATTTCATAATCCAAGTAAAACAGGATAGCAGTAACATTTCTTAATCTGGCCTCTGAGTTAGCACGATCCAAAACCTAATTTATAAATACGCCTGGATGAAGGGGTAGTGCAGCTTTCCAATGGCAAGTATTCTCATCCATAAGGGTCTGAAACATCACTGGGTTGACATGCAATTATGGTCTCCAGACTGACTCCACAGTAAGTGTTAAAAAAATTATCTTCAATCCTGTGAAAAGTACAGTGGTTAAAAAGAAATTAAAAGAAAAAAAATCTTGATGACTCCAGATCCATCTCCAGGAAACACTCACATATTTGACTGAACCTGCCTGTGACACCCCGTCTATCCCTACGTTATCCCACAGGCACTCTGCCACTTATATACACTAGATGTTTCTGATTGATGGCTTGTGTTATCTACTGTAGGTCTACTTAAACCCTTCTCATGAAAGGGAATCACAGTTACAGACTCATAGATCTAAAAAATACTTTAACTGGTATTCATTTTAGCCTTTTTTTTTTTTCCTTCAAATAATGAAATTCAGGCTCACAAAGGTTAAGCAAACTGTCCTAAAGCATGGAGTGCTCTGGTGTTCAGTTAAGGACCCAGATCACATTGCTTTACTTGCTCCTGACCATGGACCACCCCCAGACAGCTCGGTGAATAAGATAGGAAGGTCTTGTCAGGGATGGAAACTTTTCCTGAAACACTGCGTTCTGTACCATCCAGGTGCCTGAAATTGTCTTTCATATTCTATTATTAAGCCCTTCTCAAAGGGTCTTGCTTCTCTGACTATACCAAGAGTTCCATAACGGTGGGGATCATGACTATGATTTCTTTGTATTTTTACCATATTTATAAGGTTATAAATAAGGAAATATTGTACAGTTTATCTTTATTCTAAGCCTTGTCAGGAACACTGATCCCCTACCTCTCTTCCAACTCAGTGAGTTCCATTTACATCATTTGTAGAAGACCCTCTCCCCCAAGGTGACCAGAAAGCAAACAAATATGACTGGGTTTTGGTTTTGGTTTGCGGTTTTTTTGAGGGTTTTTTTTTTTTTTCCAACTCTGCTACGGGATTAGAGAAAGAATAAATATATCAAGAATCAACTCATTGAAATAGGGTGTGCTTGCATATGTGTATATTTTAGGATGTGAGTGGTGGTCAAAAAGAAATTCCTAAACCATTCAATTTAGCTGGGATTATTTGGTGAGGACAGAGAAGGCTTATTGAAAATGTGAATGTATGTTTGAGCAAATAGCAAGGAGGGTCCAGAGGCTAAATATTATTATGAATGAACTCATTTTTTTTTTCAAATTCAGAAGAAAGTTTACAAAAAATAAAAAAGACCTAATTTCCATTTTATCACAAATTCTAAATCTAATTTCCTTTTGTCATTCCTGTGTATTTGAAAATAGGATGTAGGTCTTATTTCCATGTCAGAGCTCTTTAATATTTTCACACTGGGAGCATTGTATTTAGATTTTAGCACCACAAATTTAGAAGGCTGTTAAAAAAAGAACCTACTTTTCCCTGCTTCCAAATAGAGTGTCATTCAAAAAGCACAGACTAGATAATGATTATTAATTAAAGAGAATTCTGATATTCACTTGACTCCTTCATAGATCATTTAAGGTGATCAATTTTATAACTCACAGAAATCTTTTTCATAATTCCCTTTCTCCATCTCTCCACTTATTTACACCATGCAATATTTCGAATCTTCTCACATGTCAAAACAGTAAATTTCCTTTATGCCCCAGTTCTTGGAGTTTTGCTGTGTATATCCCTTTCCCCTTTTCCAGCATTTTATTAAACCTAGTCTTTCTGCCTAGAACCTTCCTTCTGTCTCTCTCATCACTCTGATTTTATCTTGGCACATTATCCAGATTTTTCAGTGAAAAATTAAAAACAAGGCAGACTGTGGAAATGCTAAGGGTAAATGTTAGTAAATCTTGTCCCAACCATATATATTCTGTATATTAATATACATATATCTACATACACAGTACATGTACACTTATATACACGTACAGTAATGAGGATGGTGATGGACTCAAAACTATGCTATTAGTAGCAGTTAGGCAGAGACAGCACGCACAGTGGACAGTGAAATGGATTCACTTCTAGTTGAATCTGGCGATGAAGCTTTATTAGTGTATTATTACTCTTGCTAAACTTGAATGTAGTTTTTAATATCAGCAGTTGTATAATTTACTCTAGCTTTAAATCCTGGTCTCACCTTGGGAAGACCTTGGGAAAATGTTCTCTTTCCTTGTTATTTTTTCCTGATTTGTTTGCTTATTGTTGATTTTTATTTTTATTTTCTTCATAAAGGAGCTAAGTCAGATGAATGATCCCAGCTTAATATGTGACAAAAAGCAGTGAGTCCTCCAACATCCATTTCTATTTCCTTCTTGAAGGAGCTGAGAAGTGTGTTAGCTGTTTTCAAATATCTGAAGGAGTCTCAGGTGGAAGAGATTAAGCCTATGGTGCCAAGTGATAATGTAAGAAGCCAGAAGGCTCAAGGAAACATATCCAGCTCAATATAAGGAGGAAGGTTACTGTAAAACATACTGTCCCAAGGCATAGGTAACTTGTAGGTTCCTCCATGCTACTCTTTCCAATGTAGCCTGAGGATCATGTAACAGGGGTGAAATATAGAGGAAATGCTAAAATTGAGGGGTCCCCCAGGTAGTGTTCCAGGTTCTTTCCTAGAGACCTGATGATGCTGTGTTCTTGTCTACTCCAGAAATGCAGAGACCACCAGGGAAGCAGGCTGTAGTTATTATGAGTGCAGTAGCTGCAAAGGTTACAAGAGAAGGCAACAGGCTTTGACTGCTTTAAGCAGAAAGAAAAATATTAAAAGCAGAATTGCAGCAATCTCAGCCAAATTTCAGCCCAGCTTTAACATTGTGAAAAAGTTTGACGGCTCCCCATGAACTTCAAGGGGAAACTTGTAACATCTCATCTGAAAGCAGTGCAGCTCTCCTGAAAAAGGATTGACTCAGGGTTCATTTTTGCTATGGAAAAATAGTAAAAACTTTTCTCATCACATATACAGGCAGACCCTGATTTGTATGTACCCTCTGTCTGGGCACACCCTTCTTTTTCTCTCTTCCTTCTGCCTCTAACGCCTCTGGGTTAGTCTCAAACTAGGTGCATTTCCCAGAGGCTGAAGAGGAGGGAAACACAAAAAGCACTCCTGACTGATGGGAACTTTGCTCTTAGCTCTTGTTCTGATTCGTTAACTCTGAAAGGGAAGGTTAAGCTTCCACACAGGGGAGAATCCCTACCCTAAACCACTCTTCACTTCCTGTGGCCTCATCTCCTGCCCTCCCCAGCTTAGCCTTCGCCGAAGCCCCTTCAGTTGCCCTCCTTCTCCTCCCCTGCTACCTCTGCATCAACCCTTACCCAGGCCAGCCAGAGCCCCTTTTTAGGACAGCCATGTGGCTCCAGGATCTTGTATCATAGGATGTTGCAGATTTGCCTTTTAGTAATGGCCCTTCTTGTTTCACTACGAAGCCTGTTTGAAGATAGGGACCACCTCTGCAGCCCAGATCCAGCTCTTAGCATTGAGCCGTATTTCTACTGGCCATCCCATCCCTATGCAATTAATTCCAGTTAATTCATTCCAACTAATTTTTCACATTGTGATCCAAGTGACATTCCAATCTTCTGCCTTGATTTTTCCTACCAAGCTACCTTTGATCCAGCCACACAAAACTCTTCACATTCTCTCTATTAAGTATGTCCTTCCCCCTTATCTCCTCCCTGGCACACACTGACTAGTGGAACTCAAAGATCTCTTCCTTCTCTGTGAAATCTTCTCACACTTTCCTATTCAGACTTAGACAGGAAGCCTTGTGTGTTCCCAGGACATTCGGCTCATATTTACATCATGACAACGTGCTACCATTTATGTTTTTGTAAGTTTATCTTCCCTACTTGTTTTCTCAAATAAAGCATCCTTTTTCTTTTTGGTATTCACAGTACATAGCATAGTGTGTGATTCGTAGCAAGAACTCGATAGATGTCATTTGAATGAATAAAATAAATAAGTAAATGAATGAGAATATATACTATAATGTGTGCCTTTTAAAACAACTGATCTAGAGAATTAGCTGTTAAACAGAGAAATCTTCAGGAGGCATCCTGAACATCTGGACAATTGTAATGCAAAATATTTACTTAGAAGGCAGAAAGATGGTCTTTTTTTCCTGTGGAAATATGAAAGAATTTTTGTTTCAAGGAAAATTACATTGAAAAAACCTGTCTACAGTACAAGAGACTAAGTTTATATCTTCAGGGACATTCTCTTTTCTTTTTCTATTGCATGAGTGAACAAGATTTAAACCATGCAGTCAGTGTGATGATGTTGCCAGACAGCTAATAAAGAGGAAGATTAGAGAATTGTGTAAAATGGCAGGTGCCTCAGCAGATTCCCTGTCTTAGACATTAAACACAGAACAAAGTGATGCTGTTTCCTGAGGACCACCAAAAGTGCCTGATGGTGGCTTCAGCAGCATGGTGTCATTTTGACTGTAGTGTTCATCTTACCTTGTGTCCCGGTTTGAAAACAATGTAGAGGAAAAATGAAGCAAACAGCAGTAGATGATTCTCAGAACAGAGAGACTGTATCTGAAACAAAACCAAACTCTTGCACAAAAGAATGAAAAATTATTTCGACTCAGTCATTGACAGTCCATCCTTTGCGCTCATAGAATAGACTATGACATCTAATCATGTAAAGCATCTCAAAGAGTCCGAGGGAGCCTACCTTCTATAGTTCACTTTATATTTAAGTCTCTCAGGAAGCTTAGAATTACTACTATTTTAAGAGAGAAGAAAAGTGGATGATTTCTCCTAGTGACTCATGTCACCAAGAGCAAATAGAGAAAATACTTTACATTTTTGTACCTAATGAACATAATTACAACAAATATTTCCTCTTTTGAGCTTTCTTTGACAAAAAGGCAATTTTAAAACCATCTCCTGTTTGGGGATAAAGGCAGTGCTGGAAACAGAATGAATATGGGCTAGAAAAGAAGCACAAAGCAAAGAGACAGGCACAGATTATACAATAGAGAAGGGTCTGGGTTTAGAAAGGAAGAAAGGAGAGGAACACTTCTTAGCACTTACTAATTCCTGAGTATTGTGCTAAGTGCTTTGTGAAGAATATATCTTTGTATACCTTTGTCTAATGCGAATAATACAAAGGTAACAAAATATCAGTGTATATAGTGTAAAACATTGTTGTAGGTAAAACTGATCTTATATATACAACATTAGTATATATAAAAGAGTTTTCCAGTTTATACCAAAGAAACTCAAACAGCACATCATGTAATTTTGGACATATTTTCAGGTCTTAGGCTTGGGAGCCAAATTCAAGAGTCCAAATTTTTTGTAAGAGAGGAAGCTGAGTTTACAAAAGGGTGAGAAAACTTCCTCGCCTTCCAGATATAGGTATGGATGTAGATATAGATATATAGATATAACATGTATATAATCATCTAATATATTCCAATTACATGCTAATCATCATATAATAAAATATTTTAAAATGTTCTGCTTAAATCTACACAAAAGTAATTGTCAACTTCAAAGATATCAAGTGAATATAGAACAGAAGCCTCATAAATGGATCATGAAGAGAATTAGCAGAATTGTTTTCCACGTATAGTTTGTCTGAAATAAAGATTGTTTTCAAGTGAACATACCAACACAGCCTTGTCCAGGTAGCTAATGTTAGTGAATCCCTGGTCGATGGGGATGATTAATTTGTGATACTATCAAAGGACAAATAATAATAAATCCCTCCTTGTGTTGCACTGTTTATAACTGGTTGTACCGAGTTTCTTCACATTTCTAAAGAAATTCAAACCTCTGTTAGTGTGAGTATTGCCTAAAGGCTTGTTATTGAGAGCCAGAGATAATCCCGGACTTGGGGGACATGTTCTCATGTCCTGGATTGGCTCAAATCAAATTACATCCCGACACAGGGGCTGTGCACTACCGCCTCCTGGAAAACAGTGGCTGCCTGTGCCTGGTTTTCTGATTTTCTCACACACCATTTCTTGCCTCCATTTTCTCATCGTTGCTTTAGTTCTCCTTCTCAAAGGACTATTGCTTATGTCTCTTGGTTATTACACTTATAATTTTTCTGGGAGTTAGCAGAATGTAAAATCTGGAGATGAAATATCTGGGATTGAATCCTAGTTTTTTTTTTTTTTTAAGCTCTTTAATGGAATATAATTGCTTTACACTCTTGTACCAGTTTTTGAGGTACACCAAAGTGAATCAGCTATATTTATACATATATCCCTATATCCCCTCCCTAATGCGACTCCCTCCCACCCACCCTGTCCTGGCCCTCTAAAGCATCACCCATCATCGAGTTGGTCTCCCTTTGTTATACAGCAAATTCCCACTAGCTATCTATTTTACATTTGGTAGTGTATCTATGTCTATGCTACTCTCTCACTTCATCCCAGCTTACCCTTCGCCCCCTACCCCAGCCCCACGTCCTCAAGTCCATGTTCTATATCTGCGTCTCCACTCTTGCCCTGTCACTGGGTTCATCAGTACTATTTCTTCAGATTCCAATTATGAGTTAGCAAACAGTATTTGTTTTTCTTTACCTGGCTTACTTTGCTCTGTATGACACACTCTTAAGTCCATCTACCTTACTGCAAGTAACTCAATTTCATTCCTTTTTATGGCAGAGTAATATTCCATTATATATATATATGTGCCACATCTTATTTATCCATTCATCTGTCAATGGGCATTTAGGTTGCTTCCATGTCCTGGCTATTGTAAATAGTGCTGCAGTGAACATTATGGTACATGTTTCTTTTTGGATTATGGTTTTCTCTGGGTATATGCCCAGTAGTGGGATTACTGGGTTATATGGTAGTTCCATTTTTAGTTTTTTAAAGAACCTCCAAACTGTTTTCCATAGTGGCTGTATCAGCTTACATTCCCACCAGCAATGCAGGAGAGTTCCCTTTTCTCCACACGCTCTCCAAAATTTATTGTTTCTAGATTTTTTGATGATGGCTATTCTGACCGGAGTGAGGTGATACCTCATTGTGGCTTTGACTTGCATTTCTCTGATGATTAGTGATGTTGAGCATCTTTTCATGTGTTTGTAAGCCATCTGCATGTCTTCTTTGGAGAAATGTCTATTTAGGTCTTCCACCCATTTGTGGATTGGGTTATTTGCTTTTTTGGTATTAAGCTGCATGAGCTGCTTGTATATTTAGCAGATTACTCCTTTGTCAGTTGCTTCGTTGGCAAGTATTTTCTCCCATTCTGATGGTTGCCTTCTAGTCTTGTTTATGGTTTCTTTCTCTGTGCAAAAGCTTTTAAGTTTCATGAGGTCCCATTTGTTTATTCTTGATTTTATTTCCATGATTCTAGGAGGTGGGTCAAAAAGGATCTTGCTTTGATGGATGTCATAGAGTGTTCTGCCTAAGTTTTCCTCTAGGAGTTTGATAGTGTCTGGCCTTACATGTAGGTCTTTAATCCATTTGGAGTTTCTTTTTGTGTATGGTGTTAGGCAGTGTTCTAATTTCATTCTTTTCCATGTTGCTGTCCAATTTTCCCAGCACCACTTATTGAAGAGGCTGTCTTTTTTTTATTGTATATTCTGGCCTCCTTTGTCAAAGATAAGGTGCCCACATGTGCTTGGGTTTGCCTCTGAGTTCTCTATTCTATTCCATTGATCTTCCTTTCTGTTTTTGTGCCAGTACCATACTATCTTGATCACTGTGGCCTTGTAGTATAGTTTGAAGCCAGGAAGCCTAATTCCACCAACTCCATTTTTCCTTCTCAAGATTGCTTTGGCTATTCAGGGTCTTTTGTGTTTCCATACAAATCGTAAGATTTCTTGTTCTATTTCTGTGAAAAATGCCATTGGTAATTTGATCAGGATTGCATTGAATCTGTAAATTGCTTTGGGTAAGATAGTCATTTTCACAATATTGATTCTTCCAATCCAAGAACATGGTATGTCCCTCCATCTGCTTGTGTCGTCTTTGATTTCTTTCATCAGTGTCTTATAGTTTTCTGCATACAGGTCTTTTGCCTCCTTAGGCAGGTTTATTCCTAAGTATTTAATTCTTTTTGTTGCAATGGTAAATGGGAGAGTTTCCTTAATTTCTTTCTGCCCTTTCGTTGTTAGTGTATAGGAATGCAAGAGATTTTTGTGCATTAATTTTATATGCTGATACTTTACTAAATTCATCAGTTAGTGCTAGCAGTTTTCTAGTTTTTATCCTTCACTTTGTTAATATGATGTATCACATTGATTGATTTGTGTATATTGAAGAATCCTTGCATTCCAGGGATAAACCCCATTTGATCATGGTGTATGATCTTTTTAATGTGCTATTGGATTCTGTTAGCTAGTATTTTGTTGAGGAGTTTTGCATCTATATTCATCAGTGATATTGGCCTGTAACTTTCATTTTTTGTGACATCTTTGCCTGGTTTTGGTATCAGGATGATGGTGGCCTCGTAGAATGAGTTTGGGAGTGTTCCTCCTTCTACTATATTTTGGAAGAGTTTGAGAAGGGTAGGTGTTAGCTCTTCTCTAAATGTTTGATAGAATTCACCTGTGAAGCCATCTGGCCCTGGGCTTTTGTTTGTTGGGAGATTTTTAATCACAATCTCAATTTCTGTACATGTGATTGGTCTGTTCATAGTTCCTATTTCTTCCTGGTTCAGTCTTGGAAGATTGTATTTTTCTAAGAATTTATTCATTTCTTCCAGGTTACCCAATTTATTGGCATATAGTTGCTTGCAGTAGTCTCTCATGATCTTTTGTATTTCTGTGGTGTCTGTTGTTACTTCTCCTTTTCCATTTCTAATTCTGTCGAGTTGCATCTTCTCTCTTTTTTTCCTGATAAGTTTGGCTAATGGTTTATCAATTTTATTTATCTTCTCAAAGAACCAGCTTTTAGTTTTATTGATCTTTGCTATTGTTTCCTTCCTTTGTTTTTCATTTATTTCTGCTCTGATCTTTATGATTTCTTTCCTTCTGCTCACTTTGGGGTTTTCTTATTCTTCTTTCTCTAATTGTTTTAGGTGTAAGGTTAGGTTGTTTATTCGATATTTTTCTTGTTTCTTGAGGTAGGACTGTATTGCTATAAAATTCCCTCTTAGAACTGCTTTTGCTGTGTCCCATAGGTTTTGGGTTGTTGTGTCTTCATTGTCATTTGTTTCTAGATATCTTTTTATTTCCTCTTTGATTTCTTTAGTGATTTCTTGGTTGTTTAATAGCATATTGTTTAGTTTCCATGTGTTTGTATTTTTTACAGTGTTTTTCCTGTAATTGATATCTAGATTCATGGCATTGTGGTCAGAGAAAATGCTTGATATGATTTCAGTGTTTTTGAATTTACTGAGGCTTGATTTGTGACCTAAGATGTGATCTATCCTGGAGAATGTTCTGTGTGCACTTGAGAAGAAAGTGTATTCTGTAGTTTAGGGATGGAGTGTCCTATAAATATCAGTTAGGTTGATATGGTCTAATGTATCATTTAAAGCTTGTGTGTCCTTATTTATTTTCTGTTTGGATGATCTTTCCATTGATGTAAGTGGGATGTTAAAGTCTCCTACTATTGTTGTGTTTCTGTCAATTTCCCATTTTATGGCTGTTAGCATTTGCCTTATGTATTGAGGTGCTCCTATGTTGGGTGCATAGATATTTCCAATTGTTATATCTTCTTCTTGGATGGATCCCTTGATCGTTATGTAGTGTCCTTCCTTGTCTCTTGTAATAGTCTTTACTTTCAAGTCTAATGTGTCTGATATGAGTATTGCTACTCCAGCTTTCTTTTGACTTCCATTTGCATGGAATATCTTTTTCCATCCCCTTACTTTCAGTCTATATGTGTTCCTTGGTCTGAAGTGGGTTTCTTGTAGGCAGCATATGTAAGGGTCTTGTTTTTGTATCCATTCAACCAGCCTGTGTCTTTTGGTTGGAGTGTTTAATCCATTTACATTTAAGGTGATTATTGGCATGTATGCTCCTATTACCATTTTCTTAATGGTCTTGGGTTTGTTTTTGTAGGTCTTTTCCTTCTCTTGTGTTTCCTACTTAGAAAAATTCCTTTAGCAATTGTAAGGCTGGTTTTGTGGTGCTGAAATCTCTTAACTTTTGCTTGCTTGTAAAACTTTTGATTTCTCTATTGAATCTGAATGAGATTCTTGTTGGGTAGAGTATTCTTGACTGTAGGTTTTTCTCTTTCAGGACTTTTAGTATATCCTGCCATTCCCTTCTGGCCCGCAGAGTTTCTGCAGAAAGATCAGCTGTTATCCTTATGGGTTTTCCCTTATATGTTATCTGTTGCTTTTCTCTTGGTGCTTTTAATATTTTTTCTTTGTGTTTAATTTTTGTTACTTTGATCAATATGTGCCTCGGTGTATTTCTCCTCGGGTTTATTCTGAATGGGTCTCTCTGCGCTTCTTGGACTTGATGAATTATTTCCTTTCCCATGTTGGGGAAGTTTTTGCCTATAACCTCTTCAAATATTTTCTCAGACCCTTTCTTTTTTTCTTTTTCTTCTGGGATGCCTGTGATTCAAATGTTGCTGTGCTTAATGTTGTCCCCAAGGTATCTGAGACTGCCTTCCATTCTTTTTATTCTTTTTTCTTTTTCGTGCTCTGTGGCAGTTATTTCCCCCATTCTATCTTCCAACTCACGTATTCATTCTTCTGCCTCTGTTATTCTGCTGGTTATACCATCTAGAATGTTTTTAATTTTGGTTATTTTGTTATCTATTACTGTTTGTTTGCTCTTTAGTTCTTCTGAGTCCTTATTAACTGTTTCTTGTATTTTCTCTATTCAGTTATCGAGATTTTGGATCATCTTTACTATCATTACTCTGAATTCTTTTTCAGGCAATTTTCCTATTTCCTCTTCATTTATTTGCTCTTGTGTATTTTTACGTTGTTCCTTCATCTGTGACATATTTTTTTGTTCTCATTTTCCCCCCCACTTTGGATGGGCAGGACTGTGTTCCTGTCCCACTGGGTGTTTGGCCTGAGGTTTCAAGCACTGGAGTTTGTAGGCTGTTGAGTATAGCTGGGTCTTGGTGTTGAGGTGAGGACCTCTGGGAGACCTCACTCTGATGAATATTCCCTGGGAATGGGTTTCCCTGTTAGTCCAATGTTTTAGACTCAGAGCTCCCACCTCAGGAGCTCAGGTCTGACCCTGGACTTGTGAATCAAGATCCCACAAGCTGTGTGGAGCAGGAAAATGAAAAAAATTAAAAAAAAAAAAAAAGAAAAGTAGGAGAAGAGCAGAACAATAGTAAGATAAAAAAATATGATAATAGGAAACTAGCAGATGTGTTAGAAAAAAAAAAGATGGAGCAACAACTGGAATGTAAAACAACTGCAATAGCCTAAGTGAGGAGGTGGGAAGAAAAAAAAAGCCAGAAAAGGCCTTGGCTGTTGGGGTGGGGCTTAGACAAGGCCGGGGTGGGGGCAGGGGGGGAGGTTAGGCAATGGGCAGGGCCTACGCTTAGACCCTGGGGGTGGTGGGGAAAGGGGCTTAGGCCCAGTGAGGCAGAGGGCCCAGGAATGCCTCTGGTCCTGGGGGCAAAGGACCAGGTCAAGGTACCCAGCGAGCTCCCTGGGTCTGAGTTGGTGGGAGAAATGCTAGGCACCTCCCCTAGTCCTCCAGTCTTGGAGGGTCACTCCCCTTGGGTTGTCTTCTTCCTCACCCCCTCCCTCCTATTCCCCTAGGACCCTCACAGCTGCAGGGGACACTGGAAGGCAGGAGACCAGACTCTGAAGCCCAACAGGCTTCCCAGGGCCAAGTGGGCTAGGGTAACGCCTGTGGCACTTCCCCAGATCTCCCAGTCTCATAGGGTCCCTGTCTGCCTCTCTTCCTCTCCCCCACCCCCCACTCTCCTAGTTCCCAAGCAGCTGGAGGGGGTCCTGGAGTGTGAAAGGCAAGGTCCGTGAACCCAGCAGGCTTCTCAGAGCTAGAGGGTAGGGGAAATACCTTCTCCACCTCCCTTGATCCTCCAAGCCCAGAAGGTCCCCTCCCCTGCCCGCCTCTCCTCTTCTCCCCTGCTTTCCTTCTACACCTCTAGGACCAGTGAGACCTAGAGGGGCCCCTGGAGGACCAAAAACCAGGCCTGGGGGTGCAACAGGCATCCTGGTGCCAAATGGGTAGGGAGATTTCCTGCAGCATCCCTCCTGACCCTCCAGTCCTGCAAGGTCCCTCCCACCACTGTCTGCCTCTCTTCCTCGTCTCTTCTCCTCCCTCCCTCCCATGCCTGTATGACCCACTCAGCCAGAGAGACCGAGGGACCAGACTTGCGACCCCAGCAGGCCCGCTGGGCCCAAGTGGGCAGGGGAAAGTTCCTCCACACCTCCCCTAGTCCTCCACTCCTGGAACATCCCACCACCAGCCTGCCTCTCTACCTCTTCCCCTACCATGCTCCAATATCCCCGGGACCAACGTTTCTGGGAGTGGTCCCTGGAGAGTTGGAGACCAGGTCTGGGAGCCCAGCAGGCTTCCTGGGCCACTGGGCAGAGGAAATGCCTTCCACTCCTCCCCAATCTTCTGATCCCAGAGGGTCCCTCCCAGCTTCCGCCTCTCTTCTTTTCCCCCAGCACTTCCCTCCTATACTTCTAGGACCAACAGCTGGGAGGAGCCTTGGAAGGTGGAAGACCCACCCAGAAGAAATACCCAGAGGCGCCTCCCCTATTCTTCTGACCTGGAGAGATCCCTTCCCACCCCCACTGTCTGCCTCTCTCCCTGTCCCCCCGTCCCCCTACCCCCCATGC
Organism: Hippopotamus amphibius kiboko; assembly: GCF_030028045.1. Classification (NCBI taxonomy): domain Eukaryota; kingdom Metazoa; phylum Chordata; class Mammalia; order Artiodactyla; family Hippopotamidae; genus Hippopotamus; species Hippopotamus amphibius. Next base: position 76,366,075 of record NC_080187.1, read on the forward strand.
CCCCAGGATCCTCATGCCGGAGGGGGGCCTGGAGAGTGAAGGACCAGGCCCAGGAGCCCAGTCGGCCTCCCTGGCCAAGAGGGCAGGTGAAATGCCCTCTCGCCTCCCTGTCCCCCAAAGTCAAAGCCCCCACCCTCACCTGTCTGCCTCTCTACCTCCTCGCCCCTCCTTCATCCTTCCCACACCCCCAGGACCCAGGCAGCCCGGAGGGGGCCTTGGAGGGTGGAGGACCCCACTGGGGAGCCCAGCAGGCTCCCAAGCTGGGGAGCTCAGGAGGCCTCCTGGCCTCCTGGGCAGGAGAAACCCAGTTGTGGTTTTGGATCTCCCCAGCTCCCAAAAGTCCCTCCAGGCAGGAACTTCCCCCCACACCCAGCCACCCCCCAGGGTGCCGGTCCTGTCCGGCTTCCCCTTCCCCGCCCCCCTGACTTCCCCAGGTCCTTCCTGGTTGCTCTGGGGTTCCTGCAGTCTGCTTGGGCCTCAGGTCCCCTGCCGACCTCCGGCCACCTATCTATTTGTGGGGAGAGGCAATCTCCGCATCTTACCACGCTGCCATCTTGACTCTGCTCCCCCACCCCAGTTTTTTTACTTACTGTTTTCATCTTTGGATGTGTTGCTTAAAATCTCTAAACTTGAGTTTCCTTGTCCATAAAATCTATCCTAAGAGTTTCATGAATAGTAAAAAAGATAATGTTATCATGCTTGATGTACAACAGATATTCAATTGGTATTATAACTATAATTGTGATTATGCTGGGATAGGGGAAGAGATGTGGATGTATTTTCCAAACTTGTAGACTTCCTCTGAACTTTGACCATATGATTAAGCACTTCCCTTGAGTTCCGACTTGGAAAATGAAATGCAACAGACATCTTTTCTTTTGCTCAGATCTGGGAGAATTAGAACCAAAGTAATATTGTCATAATAAAAAAAAAAAACTTTTTCAAAACACTTCTAGTTTATCTTAGCTGCTAAAAGAGTTAGAGTCCAATTCGAAGCCAAGTGCCTTTTCTTACAGGCTTGGTTTTTCTGTTCTGGTTCTTCTGTTACTCAGTCTTTGTTCTTGGTTTATTTATAATTTGTACAATGTTCTATTGTATTGGATGTCTATGTTTCCTCATATCCTTTTGAAACAAAACAACAAAATCCTTACTCAAGCCCCCAGAAGTTCTCTCTTTCTCTCTCTAGTGAGACTATCTACTTAGTTTGATCTATGCCAATTCCTGGGGACCTTTTTAAAATTGCATACTACCACGCCCAGCTCTAGACATTCTGCTTCTGTACAAAGTGGAGACATAAATCTGTATTTTTAAACAAATACTATTCACACAGGAAACTGAGATTTAGGCGATACTATATTGCTCTTGGAGAAGCAAATAGAGAAGAGATGGACGTGAGTCTGGCTTCTAAAGAAGACCCAATCACTATATGTGTGACCTTTGAAAATCACTCACCCTAAGATTCAGTTTCTTCATCTTTACAAGATATGGAAGTCTGTAAATGTCTCTTCAACCTGAATGATAAAGTTACTATAAAAATTAAATGAAATAATATATGCAATGGGAAGAAAAAATCTATTAAATGATTAAATAACCATCTGGTTTCACAATCAGGGAAAGGAGCAAAATAACTTTGCAGAAGCAGGTAGGTTTTTTGGTTTGAAAATCAAGGCCCTAAGCTGTGACCTCTGACTGCTCCAGGTAGAATAGATATAGGGAATCTAGAATAGTGTGTTAAATCATGCATCATGACTCATTAGGGGATTGTGAAATCTGTTTGGTTGTGGCTCCAGCGTTTTTTTCTTTTTTTTTTTAGTTAAAAAATTTATACAATTTTTAAATGTTACCTTCCGTTTTCAATCATTACAAAATATTGGCTATATTCCCCATATTGTATGATACATCTAAGTAGTTTGTACTTCCACTCCTCCACCACTATATTGCCCCTCCTCCCCAATCTCCCCACTGGTAACCTCTGGTTTGTTCTCTATATCTGTGAGTTTGCTTCTTTTTTTTTATATTCACTAGTTTGTTGTATTTTTTGTTGTATATAAGTGATATCATACAGTATGTCTTTCTCTGTCTGGTTTATTTCATTTAGTATAATGCCCTAATAGTCCATCCATGTTGCTGCAAATGGCAAGATTTCATTCTTTTTAATAGCTGAGTAGTGTTCCATTGTGTGTGTGTGTGTGTGTGTGTGTGTGTGTGTATCACATCTTATTTATCCATTCATCTGTTGGTGGACACTTAAGTTGCTTCTGTATCTTGGCAATCATGAATATTGCTGCTATGAACATTGCAGGGGGCATTATCTTTTCAAATTAGTGTTTTCAGTTTTTTCAGATATATACCCAGGAATGGAATTGCTAGGTCATATGGTAGTTCTATTTTTAGTTTCTGAGAAACCTCTATACTGTTTTCCACAGTGGCTGCGCCAGTTTACATTCCCACCAACAATGTATGAGGGTCCCTTTTCTCACCAACATTGGTTGTGTTCTTTTTGATGATAGCCATTCTGACTGGAATGGAATGGAATGGAATGGATAGGATAGGATAGGATAGGATAGGATAGGATAGGATAGGACAGGACAGGACAGGATAAAACAGGACAGGACAAGATAGGACAGGAAAGAACAGGATAGGATAGGATGGGATGGGATGGGATGGGATGAGATGGGATGGGATGAGATGAGATGAGATGAGATAGAATGGGGTAAGACAGAATGGGGTAAGACAGGATAGAAAATACCGTAGCACATTGCCTGTGGGAAAAAGACGTTTAAAATAAGGTGTCTAATATTTAAATCTGGTTGTTTTATGCTATCCTATATCTCTACCTCTAACACCCTACCAGCGTATCCCTATATATTCTGATTGTGTTTGGAAATCATACTTAGGAATGAAGAAGGCGAGGTAGTGGCCAGCGTGGTGGGGGAAGGGGAGAAGCAAAACAGCAAGCAAACAGCATCCATAGATGAGACTGTGTGAGGGAATAGGAAATATAGTGGGAAGGGCAAGAGAATATAGCATCTCTAATACCCTCGGAAACCTCCTGGGAGGCACTAGGCTTCTCAGATCATGCAGAAAGAAGTTCTGGAGCAACTTCATTTGTTTTTTTTTTTTTTTTTAAGCAATGATCCTAGAAAGCCAGTGGAGGTGGGCAACCAGTTTGTGTTGGCAAGCTTTGTAAACTACAAAGCACACTACACAGGGAAGATAGTACTTTGCAGAGTTACTTGTTCCTTGATGTACTCTCTACTCTTTTATTCCCCAACTACCTCTACTGAAACCAAAGTCTAGGGTTATAATAAAAGATAAAGCCTTTCTCTAGCTGCCAGGTTAAAGAAGTGATGCTCTAACATCTGAAAATTAACCTTGAAATTCATGTTTTCCCATTTTAACAAAAAACATTTCTTTAGTAGCTAGTTATATTTAAAGTCATAAATTATATGCACTATTTAGTGGTTACATTAGAGATCACCATTTTGTGAGCTCATATCATGTGCTGCATTTTGTGCTAAGTAGGTTACGACTACAATTTCTTCTAGAACCCCAGGAGAAAAATTTTAGTGTGCATGCTTTATAGATGATCTTCTTGAAGCTTACAGAAATTAAATAATTAACCTCAATCTACATAAGTAGCAAATGACAGAAGCAGAATTCATACGTAGGTGTCTGCAGTCGTGTACCTTACCACCTCAGCTCCTAGAGTGAACCAGTGTTTACGGGCTAGTTTTGGAAGGTCATCACCATACAGAACATTGATTCCAAGAGAGAAGTGTGCCTGTGAAGTCAAGCAATTAAGCTAAACAAGCGTTGTGCATTAATTACCCTGTCAGCCTCTGCTGAAAAGGCTCAGTGTCTCAACATCTTCATTTTATAACTATATGCATTATGAATGCATCATGTCTTTTCCTGTGTAGATCCTAAAGGGACTTGGGGGAAAAAGCAACTACATATTATTTCTCTTTTAGTTATTAATTTTATGGCATGCTCCATCAATCTGTTTGCATTCTGTCACCCACATGGCAGAGATTGAGATGAAAAGAGCATCATGCAAAAAAATGTATTTCTGACTGTACAGGGACTACAGTTAGAAAATAAATTGTTTCATGTATTTTTGGAATCTCAGAGCCAGGGTTAGGGCAGGTGTGGGGTGTTACTCTGCGATCAGTATGTTTTCTGTTTGTTTGTTTTGCATTTGGCAATCGTGAAAGTTGATGTTAATTTGATCCAGAAATTATGCTATATGGAAGGAGAGTCTAGTTTCCTGTGGACAACTTATGCCCAGAATCTGTTTGCTGTGGGCATCCTTGTGAGGGCTGAGATGAAAGAATGAGGCAGCTGTGACTGGCGTTCAGAACTGAGAGAATCTGGGGGACTTGTTCCCAGTTATCCCCCACATTGCACGGCAGAGAGCAGTTTGCTTGCCCCCTATTCAAAGCCATGAGAGGTGTCGGAGATGGCCTCCCTCAGTCCCTGCTTTTGGAAGTAGAGTTTGGGGTTAGGTAGAGGATATAGGCAACAGAATTGCTGATTTTCAAGGGCATCTAGCACATGAAAATTTGCATTCTGTGATTCTTCTCTCTCTCCCTAGTGTCTCAGAAAAATCTGGAATTATCAAGCCTTGACAACAGCTAATGAAAATGAACAGACTCACACAGATTCCCCTTTTGCAGTAATTGGATTCAACCTTTACAAGAGAGGCAAATCAGCCCAAATAACCTCTTTTTTGAATGGATTAAAAATTTCCTAGCCTTGAGCAGTTGTGTACTCAGAAGAGTCAGCTAAAGATGCTGGGCTGTAGTAATGACAATAATACCTAAGCTCTAGGGAGTGTGTACTTTCGTGTCAGGCATGTCATCGTCACATAGCGCTAGGGCACGGGCATCACCACCTCCATCACCTTCATCGGCATTTTCCTCATATTATAAGTGAGGAAACTCGCACAGAGAGTTTACATTTTCTGCCTGTGGCCCATGTACCTGTTCCAGGTGTTGTGGGCCCTCTTATCACTCTCCCCTGTCAGAATAAAAACTGCAAGGTACGTCTTTGAATTATGAGCTGCTTCGCTTAAGTGCTCTCCTCCTGAAACCCATGGAGTAGGGCTTGGTCACATCCGTCACATGTTGCCACAGTATCTGGTGAACTATTCTTTCCACTCATGGCTGAGCAGTTGAAAACTAATGATTTAGAGTCTACTATGAGCTAGGCACTGTCATATATGACAAGAGATATTGATTTGTGGCCAAGGTGAACCTGGAGACCAGGCTTCCTGGATTGGAATCCACTTCCTAGTTGTGACCCTGGAAAAGTAATTTACCTTCATATGCCTCAGTTTTCTCATCTAAAATTGGAGATCGTGATAATACCTTCCTCACAGGGTTGTTGTGGGGATTAAATGAGTTAATGCAAATCAATTAAAATAGTGCCTGGCACAAAGTAAGATCTCAATAATTTTTATTGTTATAATTATTACTATTCTCTTTTTCAAGCTAAAAAGAGGGAAATGGTTTTGATGTAGTTTTAAAAAAGTCTAGATGGAGAGAGAAATGAATTACTCTGAATTTATCCTTTTTATGAAATTAGCTGAAGTTTTTAAAACGTTAATAAAAATACCTCCAAATGTTAAAGGCTTTAATTAAGTTACTCTTTTGTGTCCAAGGAATGCATAGACAGTATACTTTAGTTTCTTAATTTATTTACTTGATATAAATAATTTAATTGATATGGCTAATATGTATTGATTCCCTAATAGATGCTGGGAACCGTTAGTGAAAAAAATCTTGCACAAAATTTGTAGAATCCTTGCTCCATAAGAGGTTCCCCACTCTTTTCTACTCAACGTCTTTTTAAAAACATTATGTGAAATTATAATTAGCACTGAACCTGTTGGTAAGTGATGCTGTAAAATACAAGACAAATGATACTTCGTTATTGATTGAAATATCATCTACTACATTTATGCAGTTCATTTGTTCAGAATTAAAAATATTATCTAAAATGAAATGTTGCTATATGATTATCTGCACCCCAATTCTTGCTCATATTAAATGGTTACAATTGTTTATAATCAAAGAGATGTCTCTTTTAAAACACAACACATCTAAGATTCTAGATTCTGAATATTTGTTATATGTAAAACGAACATTCTGTGATAAGTGTTTACATAGTGCTTCTAACACAATGTTTTCTTCTAAATTCCTCACAGCATACACCATCTAATGAGGTTATATCCTTGAGAAAATCAAGGAGTAGCTGTCCCTCAGAGTAAAATATCGACTTATTGATTTTTTTTGCTTTACTTCTGTAGCTGAAAGACTTCTAGAGGTTTAACCAGTAGACTGTATTTTCAGGTTGTTCCCATTTTACAGACTATTAATTTGTAGGATAAGTTCAACTCATTTTGCAAGCTTGAAAGAGCTATACATTAGAAGTCTTAATATACTTTATCTCTTTTAACTACTAAGGGAAATTAATTACATACAAGCCTAGATATGGATATTTAAAAAATTAACAATTTGTCTTCAAAGGTAGTGTATAGCACTTTTAAAATTCTTGGAGTAGTTTTTATTCCTTCCTTCCATATTTTTGTTCCAAGAAATAATGCCATCACTCAGTGGAAGAGAAAGTAAACTTATCCATTGTTTTCTCTGGAGGTTAGAAATAGGATCCAGTAGCAAGAGCTTCTGGGAGAAAGATTTCAGCTCAATAGAAGAATCAACTTTCTGTTAATTAAAGCTATCTCTAAGTACATTCTAGTATTGGATATAATCAGAGTGGTTTTTTTGTTTTGTTTCTTTCTTTCTTTCTTTCTTTTCTTTTTTTTTTTTTTTTTGGAATTTTATCACATAGCCCAAAATGTTGTAGTTTAAAATCTGGTTAGGGAAACACTCCAGCCATTCTTTAAAAATCTGCCATGGTCCTGAGCTATTCTTGTATCTCTATATTCTTAAATCAGTCATAAAATTGCTTTTGTAATATCCACATTACATATTGGCTCATTGACTGTTATTGCAGTGAGTTTGTAGGTCAAATTTGGAAATGGTAAAATTTGGAAACATGGAGGGTTTGTTGTTGTTGTTTTTGGAAATATTATTTTCTAATAAATGGACATGGTGTGTCCCACCAAAAAAACCCTCCAAAAAATGAAACTAACAGGGGAATAATGACCACCTATCACTGGGACTATTCAGTCAAGACTGGGTGATTATTACTTAGGAATATGGTACAAGGGACAACTCTAGTGGTAGGCTATTTGATTAAATGATTTCCAAATTGTCTTACAGCTCTAGCATTTCACTTTTGAATATGTAAGTTCTTGTCTAGCCTAAAATTATTTTCCATGAAGAAATAATTGCATAGTTTAGTGGATCAAAGCATCAATTTTATGATAAAACAGATAGACGTGGGATTTGGTCTTTACTGCCAACAACCAGCTAAGTGACTTTTCAACTTGTTCAACTTTCTCATGAATAGTTTGTAGAGCTGCAAAGGAAGAACCATATCTAATCAGTGAGTGGTATGGACTGAGTGCATGCAATGTTAAAGTATGTCTTATGTAGCGAGGGTTCATAGTGTGCCTTGCGTCTGTGTCTAAAGAGCTGGGAGGCTGTGTCTTTCAGAGGACCTAGAGAGAAATGATTGAGAAGAAATGAACTCTTATGGGAACTAGGAAAACAAGTTGATAGTCAATAATTTGTTTTAACCCATAAATCTGTAATATCATTGGACCACTTTGATGCAAATTTAGTTTATAATAGCCAGAAACAACTATCTTTGTGGCAGATATATTACATTTAAGATACTTTAACCACTACGAGGAGAGGGGTTTATGATTGTTTGCTTTCTTTCAGAGGTAATTCCATCATCTACGGCTAAATCAATAGCTCTTTGCAGATGCTACAAGTGATTAAACATCTAACTAAACACTAGAAACACCATTGCAATTTCCTGCAGATCTGCTTTCTATCACGTAATCTCTCAGTTTATATTTATCACTCCCTGCCAGGCCAAGTTCACCTGACCAGTAAAGATTTTCTTGCACATTTTTGTTGCATAATGGTACTCAGGCTTGTGGCAATACATTAAAGCTCTGGTGACAGATGTTTTCTCTTCATGCACACATACACATGCCTTTATGCAGGCCACATTCCTCAAAGAGTACAGTGTGGGTATTACGTGCTGAAACTACATAAAAGCAGTCTTTCTTAGCCTACGGTTTCCATCCTTCACTGAGAACCCTCCTGGAGCTGCCTGATCGGCATGCAGAACCAAGTTCCAGAGGAGCACACAGAGCTCTCTAGGGACCTCCATCCATCTATGGGGGGAGAAAGGGTCCATATATAATTTTTCAGACCTATCTTCACTTATTTTCCTCAAGAAACCTTTTGTTACTTCAGAAGTGGAAATAGATGTATGTTTCATCTGGTGTCTAGTACATTTAGGAAGAAAATGCAAAAATATTTAGTAGTTTACTTTAGGGGCCAAATGTTATTTTGGAAAAGGTAACACAGAGATACATTTGAGGTTTGAGTTTTGTAATGAAGCCTGGAATTATAAGAAAAAAAAATAGACAAAGTATAAAGACAGGCAAGTAGAATTGTAGACGTCTATGCATTAGACTGATGTGTTTAAAAGATGGGCATCCTCTAGGCTAAAGTTAGAATGAATTTCTCTTTCTATTAGAGGTGGCTTCAGCATTTCTTGGGTAAGTCTGTTGGCACCATTGATAAGTGAGCACATTTCTTTTAGGATGTGACTTAAATCATGGTCGGAGCTCCTGCATTCCAATGGCTCCTGTTCACAGTACAAATTCAGCAATGCAAAGCAGGAAGCTGCTCAAGTTTCAGTTGGCATTTCATTTTCTACATGGTATCATTAGATTCTGCTTGGCTGCTTTTAGCTGCTGACAACAGCGTACCTTGTATCAAATTTATTGTGAATTAGAAGATGATAGATGTGAAGTTGTATTAAAAGAGTTTTCAATATGAATTTATATATGGTAGGACAAATATTTTAAAAACAACTGTAAGAAACTTACTTTTATTACTCATTTGCTATTGATCAAAGGGATAATTTTGGAATAATTTTATTATATTCTGGAGGTTTATGATATTTAAAGTGACAAAAAATAGTTTGCAAAATATTGTTTTAAAAACTCTTGCACCCTGTTTGTTTTAAGCAGGAGTTTTGACCTTCCATTGTAAATGCTATTGTTTGAAAAGTCTGCAATTATGATTTGAATAAATTTAAAATAAAATTGCACTTAGATTTCTGAAGTTTTAGAATTTCTGAAGTCAACGCACAGTCATTTTGATGTGTAATTTTATAGCCATAGGAAGTATTGTGAGATGTTTATGGGCCTATGTCATCTTTGCTTTATATTTAAGTAATAAGCTAAACTTATCTGCATATTGGCCATAAAATAAAGCAGAATTGATGGTAATGAACATCAACATGGGACATCCTTGTATTTCCTAAACCTATTGGTATATGCACTATCCCTCCTGACAGACATAGCCTATATATTTGAAAAAACAATGGTGCATCTTAAGAATTTTAATCAGAACTCTTAGGATATGAACAACATGTATATTTGCCTTTTCGTGGAACGTTTTCTTTTTCAGAATATAATCTCTGTTTATATTCACTATACCAATAATCCTGTGATTTATTTACCTAGAGGCTTGAAAAAAGCTTTTGGTATACCGTATTCCAATATATTGAGAATCAATGTCATAGTTTACACCAAACTCTTTTAATTGGATATTTCTATAAATAAAAATGTTTAGCTGCCTCAGGAGAGGAACAACATATTGTGGAAACATCCTTGAGCTGGGCAGGAGACTTCACACTTCTCAGTTGTAACATTCAGCACTCAGGACATTAATAATTACTCGGTCAGTATTTGTCTTCCCACTTGAGTGGTTCTCAGCCTTAGATGCACATTGGAATTACTGCACACTTTTAACAAAACGATATTGATGCCTGGGTGGCACTGTAGAGATTCTTCTTTAATCCAAGAGTGGGATCTGGAGACTGAGATTTTCAAAACCTAGTAACCCAGCTTATTCTAACATCCAACCAAGAAATTCATGCATTTGACTTTAAGTTCAATGACAGGTGGGACCTTGTCTTCAATGAATAACTCAATGTCTGGCACAGAGTAGACTCTAAGTAAATATTGGATGGATGGGTGAATGGGTAGATGGATGGGTGTATGGGTGTATGGGATAAGTTCACTTATCCTTATGGATTTTAATTTGCAGTATGTATGTCAAGAAGGTTGAACTACATCATCTTTGACTCAAATGACTTACCTGAGAATCTATAATAATGTGCCTATCTAGTCATTGTCTCCTAAATTGAAAGTGACTTTAATGGTGGCAATTAGGAATATTTTTAATACCCAATAAAGCCTGTAATAAGTTTAATATTTTTCTGAATTAAATTACTAGGTTATGTATTTTATGAAATGCCTTGTAGGGATTTTTGTTTTTATTCTTTAAATATAACTGTAGGTTAATATAGTATATCCTGAAATATCTGCCCTTAGAAAACAATATGAAGTTCATATTTTGCATCTAGAAAAGTAACTCTGATAAATCAGAAATCTGTAGAAGATGCTATTAGTTATCCAAGTTATTTAATGATAATTTTCTCTGTCTAAAGTGGTTATCGTCCATCAATCTTTTACTTTATCAAATAAATTATAATATTTAATTGTGATTATTGTCATGATTATTATGGAGGCATTTGCTATTTTTGTTTAGGAAACATTCATTTTAACTAATTCTTCCCCACTGTCACCATTGTGCAATTGGCAAAGTCACAAAAGTCACAGAAACATTCAAACTTTATACTTAATACTTTATACTTAATGAACCCATGTTCAGAAATTCATGTGTATATGCCATATTAGTGGTTTTGTTTTAACAATGAGAGTCTAGAAGGTTTTTCTTTGGTGAAAGAATATCGGACAAAACTCAGATGTGAGTTCATTGGAACTTAGGACTTCATTCAAGCCTTGTTTCTTTTGGAAAACCATCCTTCAAAATGCCCCAGTTTTGTGATGGAATTTTAGAGGAATTAAACTTGAACATCTAAACTTTTTAATTAATCATGATCAAGTTCAATTATAATTACTACTTGATTTAAGCCTGATAGTTTGATACTAGCCTGCTGTGGTTACCCTATACTTAAAGAGGTCCTTCTGGCCTTCTAGCAGGCTAATGTGTACTAGTTAATGAGATTCGCTAAAGTTTCCAAACTTTCTAGATTGATGATGCCCTTAGTGTCTCAGTAATAAGCCAAAATAAGTCTTTCACAATTCCATTTACCAAATAGTTATGCCCAAATAACTTTATAAGTATTTATGCCCTTCAACTTAGTTGCCAGTTAAAAAAAGTAATGCACATAAAAGAAAAAACATATAACTGGAAGTTTGTAGTACCTTTTGAATGACTTCATCCAGTTGCCCCTCCTCCCACTTCTGCCTTTTGGTAACCACAAATCTGATCTCTTTCTATGAGTTTGTTTGTATGTTTGTTTGTCTTTGAAATATGATTGACCTACATTGCTATATTAGCTATTACACAACATAGTGGTTGTTTTCTAATACATTTCAAAATTATCATCATGATACGTCTAGTTATGATACGTCACCACAAAGATATTCCTTAGTTATTGACTATGTTCCCCGCACCATACGTTTCATACCCGTGAATCAGTTATTTTGCAACTGGAAGTTTGTATCTCTTAATCTCCCTCACCTACTTCTCTCCTTCCCCCACCACTTATACTCTGGTAGCCAACTGTTTGTTCTCTGTATCAGTAACTCTGTTTCCATTTTGTTATGTTCATTCATTTGTTTTGTTTTTAGATTCTATACATAAGTGAGATCATACAGTACTTTTCTTTCTCTGTCTGACTATATCACTTAGCATAATACCCTCTAGGCTGATCGATGTTGCAAATGGCAAGATTTCATCCTTTTTACACCTGAGTAATATTCCATTGTGCATATATCACGACTTCTTTATCCATTTGTCTGTTATTAGACACAGGTTGATTACATATCTTTCCTATTGTAAATAATGATGCTATGAACATTGGTATGCATCTATCTTTTTGAATTAGTGTCTTTGTTTTCCTCAGACAAATACCCAGGAGTAGAATTGCTGGATCATATGGTGGTTCTACTTCTAAGTTTTTGTGAAATCTCCATACTGTTTTCCATAGTGGCTGTACCAGTTTATTCTCACTAACAGTGCATGAGGATTGCCTTTTCTCCACATCCTTGCCAACACTTGTTATTTGCTGTCTTTTTGATAATAGCCATTCTGACCTTCTATCATTTTGATTTCCATTTCCCTGATAATTAATGATGTTGAACATTTTTTCATGTGCCTATTTCCCTATTTCCACTGGGAAAGTGTCCATTCAGGTCCTCTGATGATTTTTTTATCCAGTTGTTTATTTTTTTGATGTTGGCTTGTATGAGTCCTCTGTATATTTTGGCTATTAATCCTTATCAGAAATGTTGTTTGCACATATCTTCTCCCAGTTAGTAGGTGGCCTCTCAATTTGTTGATAGTTTCCTTCATGATACAAAGCTTTTTAGCTTCCTGTAGTCCCACTTGTTTATTTTTGCTTTTTTTCTCTTGCCTAAAGAGACATATCCAAAAAAATGTTACTAAGACCTTTGTCAAAGGGAATACTGTCTATATTTTCTTCTAGACATTTTATGGTTTCAGGTCTTGATCTTAAAGTCTTTTTTTTTAAGCTCTTTATTGGAGTATAATTGCTTTATACTGTTGTGCCAGTTTCTGCTGTACAACATAGTGAATCAGCTGTATTTATATATATAATCCCCATATCCCCTCCCTCCCACGACTCCTTCCCACCCTCCCTGTCCCACCCCTCTAAATCATCACCAATCATCAAGTTGATCTCCCTGTGTTATGCAGCAACTTCCCACTAGCTATCTATTTTACATTTAGTAGGGTATATATGTCAATGCTACTCTCTCACTTCATCTCAGCTTCCCCTGCAGCCCCCACCCCATGTCCTCAAGTCCATGCTCTACATCTGCATCTTTATTCTTGCCCTGTCACTGGGTTCATCAGTAGCATTTTTTTTAGATTCCATATATATGAGTTAGCATAAAGTATTTTTCTTTTTCTGGCTTACTTCACTCTGTATGACACACTCTAAGTCCATCCACCTTACTACAAATAACTCAATTTCATTCCTTTTTATGGCAGAGTAGTATTCCACTATATATATGTGCCACACCTTCTTTTTCCATTCATCTGTTGATGGGCATTTGGGTTGCTTCCATGTCCTGGCTATTGTAAATAGTGCTGCAATGAACATTGTGGTACATGTTTCTTTTTGGATTATGGTTTTCTCAGGGTATATGCCCATTAGTGAGATTCCTGGGTCATATGGTAGTTCCATTTTTAGTTTTGTAAGGAACCTCCATACTGTTTTCCGTAGTGGCCGTACCAATTTACATTCCCACCAACAATGCAGGAGGATTCCCTTTTCTCCACACCCTCTCCAACATTTATTGTTTCTAGATTTTTTGATGATGGCCATTCTTCTGACTGGAGTGAGGTGATACCTCATTGTGGCTTTGACTTGCATTTCTCTGATGATTAGTGATGCTGAGCATCTTTTCATGTGTTTGTAAGCCATCTGCATGTCTTCCTTGGAGAAATGTCTATTTAGGATTTCTGCCCATTTTTGGATTGGCTTATTTGCTCTTTTGATATTGAGCTGCATGAGCTGCTTGTATATTTTGCAGATTAATCCTTTGTCAGTTTCTTCATTGGCAAATATTTTCTCCCATTCTGAGGGTTGTCTTCTTGTCTTGTTAATGGTTTCTTTTGCTGTGCAAAAGATTTTAAGTTTCATTAGGTCCCATTTGTTTATTTTTTATTTTATTTCCATTATTCTAGGAGGTGGGTCAAAAAGGATCTTGCTTTAATTTATGTCATAAAGTGTTCTGCCCATGTTTTCCTCTAAGGATTTTATAGTGTCTGGCCTTACATTTAGCTCTTTAACCCATTTTGAGTTTCTTTTTGTGTATGGTGTTAGGAAGTGTTCTAATTTCATTCTTTTACATGTTGCTGTCCAGTTTTTCCAGCACCACTTATTGAAGAGGCTATCCTTTCTCCATTTTATATTCTTGCCTCCTCTGTCAAAGATAAGGTGTCCACATGCGCGTGGGTTTATCTCTGAGTTCTCTATTTTGTTCCATTGATCTATGTTTGTGTTTTTGTGCCAGAGCCATTCTGTTTTGCTGACTGTAGCTTTGTTAGTAGTTTGAAATCAGGGATTGTGATACCTCCAGCTTTGTTCTTTCTCCAGATTGTTTTGGTTATTTGGAGTCTTTTGTAATTCCATCCAAATTTTAGAATTATTTATTCTAGTTCTGTGAAAAATGCCATTGGTATTTTTATAGGGATTACATTGACTCTGTAGATTTCCATCAGTAAGATGGTCATTTTAACAATATTAATTCCTCCAATCCATGAAAATGGTACATCTTTCCATTGTAGATATCCTCTTCAATTTCTTTCATTAGTTTTTTATAGTTTTCCAAGTACAGACCTTTCACCTTCTTAGTTATATTTATTCCTAGTTATTTTATTTTTATGTGATTATAAATATGGGATTGTTTTCTTAATTTCTCTTTCTGATAGTTGTCAGTATACAGAAATGCAGCATATTTTGGTATATTAATTTTGATCCTGCAACTTTACCACATTCATTGATGAGCTTTAGCAGTTTTTTGGTGGAGTCTTTAGGATTTTCTATGTATAGTATCATTTCATCTGCAAACAGTGATGGTTTTACTTCTTTCTTTCCAACTTGTATCACCTCTAATTTTTTTCTTATCTTATTACGATGGCTAGGACTTACAACACTGTGTTGAATAAAAGTGGTAAAGAATGGGCATCTTTGTTTTGTTCCTGATCATAGAGGAGAGGCTTTCAGCTTGAAAAGCTTTGATTATGATGTTAGTCGTGGACCTATCATATATGGCCTTTATTATGTTGAGATGTATTTCCTCTATACCCATTCTGTGGAGAGTTTTTATCATAAATGGATGTTGAATTTTGTCAAAAGTTTTTTTCTTCATCTACTGAGATGATCATAGATTTTTATTTTTCAATTTGTTAATGTGTTATATCACATTGATTGATTCACACATATTGCACTTTCCTTCCATCCCTGGAATAAATCCCACTTGATCATGGTGTAGGCTCCTTTTAAAGTATTGTTAAATTGAGCTTGCTAATATTTTGTGAGGATTTTTACATCTTTGTTCATCAGCCAGATTCTGGAGTGGGTGGCTGTGGGCGAAGGGGATCCTGGATCTAGTAGCAGGCTGCTCGTTAGTAGGGAGTTTCTGACATAGCTGGTTCCATGGTCTGGTATTTCCCAAAACTGATGTTGGCCTGCTTGTAAGTAGGGCTGGATTCCAGGGTAGCTGGCTGAAGGGTCCAGGGTGTCTCAGAGCTGGTGTGGACCTTCTAGTAGGTGAGGCTAAATCCTGGGAGAGTCCCAGAGATGACAGTTATCTACTGGTGGGCAGTCTGGGGTGCAGGTGGTCCCAGTGCCACTGCTGACTCACTAGTGTGTGTAGCTAGGTTCCCAGTTCTCTGGCTGCAGGGCCCTGGGGGTCCCAGAGCTGGTGCCTACCCACTGGTATGTTATGCCACCTCCTTGTACTAGGGATATAATGTACAACATGATAAATATAAGTAACACTGCTGTACATTATATATGGAAGTTTTTAAGAGAGCAAATCCTAAGAGTTCTCATCAGAAAAAAATTGTTTTTCTTTTTCTTTAATTTTGTATCTATATAAGATGATGGATATTCACTAAACTTATTGTGATAATCATTTCATGATGTATAAAAGGCAAATCATTATGCTGTATATCTTAAACTTGTACAGTGCTGTATGTCAGAGCTCAATAAAACTGGAAGAAATGAAAAAATATTTAATTTCATTCTTAAGTAATCATCATTACTTACTAAATAGACGTGTGTACCTGTTGGGCACTAAACAAGCTCTGAAAAGTTAGAATACGATTGGATGCTGTCACTCTCATTTCCTGTTCCAAATTTTTTCTCAAGTGTGCTTGCACTTTATCACATCAACCCCTAAAAACTCAGTTTCATAAAGATAAGACATCATCAAAAGGAATGCAGCAAGCTACAATGTTGAGACTGTGAATAATCATTAGCTAATAGTTTTTGCACTATCCAAAAGGTGCCATATTGTAATTCCTTTGAAATTTTAAAATAATCTATGGCATCTTTGCAAGTTATCACAGTGTCCTGGGATACTTACATGCAGTTTGAGGACTGTAGAGGTGAACTGTTTTCCAAAATTAGGCATACTATATTCTGGAGTCAATTATATCAAATGTTGAGCAACAAAATCAAAGGCAACTTGGAATTGAAAACTCAATTTTGAGCCTTTATTAGGTGAAAATATCTGTATTTTAAAAAAGGCATCTTTCTTTTTGAGAACAAATATTGATGCCACGTATTCATTTATATATTTTAAAATTGAGTGGCCATTTTTCCCCAAAAATAAAGCTCAATGCAAACAAATTTTATTCGGTGCAGAAAAGCAGATAGAAAAGATCAAAAATAATCTCTGATCTCATTATTCAGGAATAAGCAGCATCAATAGTTGTGTTTATATATATATGGACACTTTTTACCTAATTATAGATGAATAGACATGTATATTTTTCATTACTTGTTTTTACAAAAATGTTTTTATGCCACTTTACAGACTACTATTTTCACTTAATTACATAATCCATATATTTGATATATGTCTCCGTTTGTGTGTGTGTATACATATAGGCTTGTATGTATATATGTGTATGTATGTATATATACAATGTTTATTTATACATACACATATATATTGGATGTATGTACATGTGTATATGCATATATATACATTAAAAACTTTAATATCTGCATGGTATTCCACTTTTTGGTTGAATTAATTTTAATTGTTGGACATTAGATTATTTTGAATTTTTCCTACTGCAGCTCACTATATAATGAAAGTCATTGTAACCAAGCAATTGTCTGATTATTTCCCTAGGAAGAATCCTTACAGGGAACCTACCTTTAAGGGATACATATATTAGAAACTCTTTATATACTGCCATTTCTTCCAGAAAAGTTGTATGAACTTTGTTAGCAGGTGGCCCCAATAATGTTTATTAATACTTCAATCTTTCTTCACTTGTTTGGAATGTTACTTTTACCATATCATATATAGTTTATATTCATTTAGTTAATTCTTTGAATTTTGTATTCTTTTCCATGGATCTCTTTATCTGTGATGGCTTCAGTGCTATGATCATTTATTTTGCCTTTATAACATATTTTAATATATGATAACGTATGTCCAGTTACTCCCCCAACTCATTTTATTAATCTGTTCTTGACTAATCTCATTATCTCTCATGTATTTGATCTATAAAGTTACCTTCCTCACCACCTCTATCCCTCATTAAAATGCCTTTAGGATTTTACTTGCAACTGAATAGCATTTATGGATTAATTTTGGAAGAGACAGCTGTACAAAATGGAGTGCTTTTTCATATAAAGTTCTTATGTGTGTCCACTTATTTTTTCCTTTGATGTTCCTTATATATTTTTTAAAATTTATATATTCTGTTACCTTTAATAAAACATTTATATTTTTGTTTTAATTATGAAATTAATTTTCAAAGATATTTTAAAGCATATCTCTTTGGTTAAAATTAATATATGGAAAAACCTGTTTAAAAATTTTTTTAACAAGTCATCTTGCTAAACTAATGTTTCCGTATTTATACTTCTTATTTATTATAGTAATGCATGCTAAATAATCAAACTAGTACCGAGATTCCTTGTCTTATTCTGGGAGTGTATCGGTGTTTTATTATTAAGAATACTTCTGCAATTGGTTTTAGATAAATACTTTTCAATTTAATTAAAGTTTCTATTTATGTTATTAAAGTTTTCATGTTTTACTATTTCTATGAAAGGATATTGAGACTTTTCAAATGTTTTGGGAATATCAGTAAAGATTATATTTATCTCTTTGCCTTTTTAATATGAAGAGTTACTAATAGATCTTTTAAGAGGAACTGTCTTTGTCTTGCTAGGATTAATCTTATTAATCAATGTGTTATTATTTTAGTACACTGCTGGATTATACTTGTTAATTTTCAATTAATTTTTGCATATGTAATCCCAAATGAGATTAGTCTTTTATTGTCTTCGTGATTTATTGTGATCAAATTTTGGCCCCTGACTTTATATAACATTTATAAAATGAATTAGGAAATCTACATCTCTTCATGCTAGGGCAAGAGTTGGCAAATTATAACCTTCAGGACAACATCTGCCTGCCATCTGCTTTTGTAAATAAAGTTATATTTAAACATAGTCATGCCCATTGGATTTCATGTCTATCTAGGCCTGCTTTCATCCTATGGCAGCAGAGTTGACAAATTGCAACAGAGACTTCATGGTCCTCAAAGCCACTATAATTTATTATCTGACCTTTTACAGAAGAAGCTTGCCTCACTCTGCTCTAATATAATTAAAATGCCCAGGACTTCTCCATCCTTCAAAATTCTACCAAACTCATCAGAAAAATTAACTGGGCCTTTACCTAATTGTCTTGTGAGAGGATAGCTTTCTGAGTATTCTTTCTTTTTGTAATATTTCTTCATTTCATTGGAATTTTAACTGGAACTTCCTGATATTTTATAATTCAGTTTTTTCATATACAGTTTTCCACATTTTAATATTGATTAGTTAAGACTGAATGTATTCTGCTAAAGCTTCAAAATTTTGCTTCTTCCTTTTTGAATGGTACATGTTTAAATACTCTCCTTTTATTTTTGATCAATATTATGGAGATTGTCTATTTTACTCTCCTTTTAAAAAACCAATTTTGGTATTTATTGTATACTTTTGCCAATTTTATCTATGTTTAATCTATTTATATAATTCTTACTTTATTGTCTCCTTAAATACATTTTAAAGTATTTCATCGTCATTATTTTTGTATTTTTAAGTATAATAAATGCTTAGTTGAGGAATTAATTTTTTCTTATTTAACATAAATACATTTTGACCAAATTCCATTTTCATTATGTTAACATTTTTAGGAGTCCTAAACTTTTATTTTGATATTATTATCCACATAGGAATTAATTAGTAATTTTTAAAGTATTACTAATTATTTATTTTTGGGTTACTAATAATATTATATTTGATTTATTAGAATTTTTTATTTTAGGACTAATGTAATTAATTATTTTGTAAATATACCATATATATCTATAACAAACGTATAATCATTGTTCATAGGGTTCAAGTTTCAATATATAGTACTAAATCAAGCTTGTTAGATACTGTGTATCCCAATGTAAGTTTTGAATAATTGATCTCTGTCTTAAAACTATGTTAAACTTCCCTTACAATTTTTAATTTTATATTTTTCTAGATAGCTTCTAAATTGTTTTTAATTTTTTATATGTTTCTGCCATGTGCATAAATGACCATGGCTTACATCTGTATTATGGTTCATAGGTTTTACAGTAGAATATAAAAATCTTAGTTGCGAGTTCTGTTTTCTGATATTAATTTTGCTCATTTTTTACTTTACATTTGCCTAACATGTATTTCCACCTCTGTATTGTTACTCTTTTCAAAATACTATTTTGTTTTAGGTATGGTTCTTGCTAATATAAAATAGCTAAAATTTTCTTTTATTATAAACTGAATTTGTCTTTTAAAAGGGAAATTTAAGCCAGTCACCTACAGTGTGATAATTGATGTTTTGATCACATTCCTCTTATCTAATTAATGTTATTTATTATTCTGACTTCTTAGGATTTTCTTCTTTTAATGTCCTAACCTTTTTTATGATGACCAAGTGTTCTTGGTCTTTCATGGTCTGCAACCACTATCCTGAGGGCCCCATGACTTGGAGATTTTACATTCTAATTCTATTCTATATACCATTACCTTTAAAAAGTTTAAATACATATTTGCATATTCCTTTATCAGTTTCAAGAAGGAAAATGTATCAGTGTACCAATTCTTCTTTGGTAAAGTGAATAATTTAGCAAGCTAATACCTTCCCATCTTCCCATGTATCATTGAAATAATCTGAACGTTCTGTTCTTTTTTTCTTTTTTATGTATACATCTACTCCAGGAATTATGTCTTTGCATGTACATTAGGCTCAAACACCAGATTAGTAATTGTTTGTACAAGCTTCATGAATTAAGTAATATGTATTGAGTGTTTTTCAGGTACCAGACAGTAGGAGTTTCTAATTATTATTGGTTTTGTTATCTCATCATTTTTTGTGGGATCTTCCCTTTCTTGAACCTTGCTTTCATTGACTAGTTGATTGGAATACCTTTTCAAGTGGGTTTCATTCATTATTTCATCAGAAGGACACATGAGCAGTACATAGTCTGAGTGCTGCAGATCTGAAAATGCTTTCCTTTCCCTTTCTCAAATGAATCACACTTTTACTGGATAGACATTTCTTGTGTATTCCTTCCACCTCAGAAATCTGGAAACATTGCTTCATATCTTCTGCAGAGGATTTGAGAAGATTGGTGTCCACCTAATTCTATTTTATTTAGGTTAAAAAATACATATTATAATATACAGCATAATATGTATATTTCCCTCTCTCTAGGAGTTTGCAGGGTTTTTTCAAATCCTATAAATCTGGAATTTCACCATATCCAGGTAAAGGTCCTTTTGCATTGATTCTGCCAAACTCTTGGTGACCCTCTTTGACCATTTCTCCAAATCAGAGATCATGTTCCCATCTTTTAATTTTCTGTTGTATGTGTTTTGGAGCTCCTTGATATCATTTCCACATATTTGATTGTATTCTCATTATTTCTGTCTCTTAGTCTAACTTCCCAGTTTTTACTTTCTGTTGATCCTTGATCTCATATCCAAATTCACTGATTCTATACTTCAGAAACTCCAAATCTGCCAGTAACTGCCTCTACTGTGGCCTCTTTGTAAATATATGTAACATACTTTTATTGCTATTTTTGTTTAGGTTTTACTATTTAGAGTGTTGATAAAGTTCCCTCCAGCTTTTTTGGGTACCTCTATTTCTTCTTAATGTTCACTTGATGGCTTATTTTGAACTACTGAGACTTTTCATTTTCTTGGGTAATCTTCTGTCTACATATCCTTACAGAACAATATCTAGGTTGTTTTTTAGCTATGAAATGGAATCTGTCAAGAATTATTTATGGTCATTTTTCTGTCATTTTTTGGTTACAAATACATGTAGACCATGTTTACATTTATTGCAAACTTTCTTTGACAGACTAGAGGGGCCCAGTAGTTTACGGAGCTGAGCATAGGGCTATAGTCAAGAAGAGTTATTAGCAGCTGTTGGAGAGTCTCCCCCCACCCCCCACCCCACCCAGGGAAAATTTCTCTTTGAAATCTTGAAAAATTTGAAATTTTCATTGTTGGCTAAAAATTTTGGAAAATTTGAAATTGTCAGTGTTGACTGCCTTAAGACAGTTGAGTTGGAAATGCTTATTCCTCCTTGATGCCTAATGGACACACTTTATTTGTAATGTCTCCTGGTCAGCTTGCCACACAGTTCGTACAACCTGTAGACCAAGTTTCGGCTATGAGCCGCTCGATGACTCCTGGCCCCCACAGGTAATGGCAGGTGGTGGAAACTCCTTGCGTTCCACAGAAACGGTGGGAAGCCGAAGCCCAAACTCCCTCCACTTGTTTCTTACCTGCACCATTTCTTGTCTAACGCCTCAAGAATTAAGGTACATCAGAAAGATCTTTTAACTAGTTTTCAGCAAGAATATGAATTTTTTTTCTAACACATGGATGGAGTCATTGGAATGAGAACCTGGACACAGTTTAGGGTGCCCTAAGTCTCAAAGGTGAGTTTAAATTGTCACATTAATCCCAAGTTCTTTTATCATGCTTATAAATAGTTATGTATGCAGGGAAGTTTATATTTTTTCAGCTTATTTAATCTGCCAGAGCCCTCAAAATTTTTATCTCAGACCTTCTTGTCAGTCCTACCCTTTATACTACTCCCATTACATAATAAGCAGATCCAGAGCTCTGTAGTTCAAGAAATGGAAGAGATGTGCATGTTTTTTTTTTGTTTGGGGGATGTGTGTGTGTGTGTGTGTGTGTGTGTGTGTGTGTTCCATACAGCATTTGCTGTTATGGGCACTTTGTCTGTTGACTATAAGTAAAATATGTTTAACTTGTCATTGTCTCATTATACACCTGCATTACATGGCCTGTTACACTGGCTACCCCGAATGGTATTCTGGATTTCTGAGCAGACAATACTTATCTATTTGACCTCATGCGTTCTTATTTCCTAAGTCCTCTGTGGGAAACACTGATGGAAAGTGATTGTCATATGGTTTATAAAAAGACCATATGGAAATTTTGTGTTATGATTAGAGCAGACCTTTAAATCCATTTCGCAATCCCTTGGAAATCTCCATCTACCCAGCAAAAGCCTTTTGTTGCCATGCAATGTCTCCTGATAAAACCACTCACCTGAAACAAATGGAAGGATTTGATCGCCAGAAGCAGCAAGATCAGTTCTAGCTGGCCTGGTGGGGGCAGGGGTGGGGGTGCTTTTTGGTTTAAATGAGGAGAAAAATCTCACTCACTGAGGGGCTTTTTTCTGGTCCCTTTAAAAAAAAGGAAATTTAAAAAGTATGTTTAGACCATGCAGAATCATGTTTTAGCCATGCAGAATCATTTGCAAACAAAATTAAATTATATTTAAACTACATTTGTGAGTCCTTTACTCTCACAGCCTCTGGAGGCTATGCTTTAATTAGTAACAGTTTATTTTTCTCCTCATATATAGTGCTTACCTGAGGTTATTTTCTGATGGAAAAAGTTATTTGATATCATAGAAATGAACTCTAACATTTTAATTGAGAAGAAGTCAAGCAGAGAGTGAGGAAAGAATTGCACCAAAAGCCTAAAACTAAAAAGCAGCCAAGATTCCAGTACCACCAACTGGTGACAGTCGCTGCTGTGTAGCTGAGACCAGGGTTGTAGTGGGCGTGGGAGGTTGGGAATAGCATTACAGGGCTGAGCTTTTCGTGTTTGCTGTACTGTATAGTAGGATTTATACATATAGGCAAGATTTGAGACACTTTATAGTAGAAATACCTATATAGGAAAGAGAATAGAAACATTAAAAGTTAAAAGACAAGTAAATCTATGGATTAGAAGACAAGGTTAAACAAAACCGGCAAAAAAGAGCATAGACAGGCCAGCCATGTAGAGAGCCAGTTTTGTGGCAGATTCTGCCTTGCATGTCCTTGAAGCCTAGAAATGGAGACTAATCATTTCGATAATGAGCGTTTTTCAGAGAGAAGGTGTTAATGTTGTTTCTCAGATGAAGTAGAGCTTTTCCTGTTTTAAGAAACATTTTTTCCTTCCTTTTCCGGTAGTTGAAACTATGTTGTAGAGGAGACTGGTGCCTTGCACACAACTTGTTCATGATTCATCCTGACTCTGTCCCACGGGGAAGAAGAGAGGGTGGTAAATGTGTGTCACAGAGAGAATCTGAGGTTGGCAAAAACTTAAATATGTTATTCCATTGTGGGTATACGGGACAAGTTCTATCATTTACAGTGGTGGGATACTAAAGTTGACCTGTTTCTGTGAACTTGATTGTAGAGTGGGAAGAGTTAAGGATTTATGGTTGGGAAGCTAGTCCGAGATATTTGTCTACTGTGTGAGACTTAGTGGAAGCTACACACACTCTATGGTTTGCACATTGGTTAAATACGGTTAAATTTTGAGAAGGGTTTTGTAAAGTGTAAAACATTATATACCTCAAAATTATTACCCTTTTAGGTATTGGATATACTTTTCAGAAAACAGCAAATACTGTGCAAGACATCTTTCCTGAGTATATTTATTACCAACATTGTTTTTTTTTGTTGTTGTTGTATTTTTTCCAATTGTTTTATTAGCTGCTTTCAGTGGAGAAATGAGTCCTCATCACTACGGAGTATGTCTTTTCTTGGTTAATGTTCTGTCTGCACTGTGTTTTAGAAGTCACTGTCACTTGTATTTCACAGAACAATATTATTGTAACAATAAAGAGTTGATATAAGTGAGTCTGAATACCAAAATATAGCAGCAACACATGATGAAAATGATTGGTGATATATAGAGCAGTAACATATGATAGAAATAATGGGTAATGTAGGAGATAGAAATAAATATCCACTGTCTTTTATTAGGTTGTCCAAACACCTTTTCTAGTTAAATCTGTTGTCAGCCTATTTTTTAAAAATAAAGTTACAAATTTTAGTTCTTTGTGTGTGATAGAGATCGATTTTGAAATGGCCCGGGCACATCTAGGGTATTGGGTAAAGATTTATCTCAGCTGAAAACTTGCTTGTTCTACTTATGTGAACTCTCTGTTCATTACACAATTTAGATAACAGTAGGTATTGAGAAATTAGTCCTTGCTCTCCTTAGTTTTTTGTTTCACGATGTATTTTTCTCTAGGGACTCATTAGGTTATTTTATTGCTATGCATTATATTTGCCCTTTAAAGAGAGCAGAAAATGCCTACATTGTGCTCTTGAACTCGTAGCTAGATTCTCTAAGGAAAAAATAGTGTGAAGGAATGATTCTATTACTAAAATATCCTTGTGATTACTTCATCTGTTGCAGTACTGAGTGACCTAATAACAAATTTTTCTATTAAAATCTTCTCAGTACCTTACATATTTTCTATAATGAGCATCAGAAACCTGTTACTCTTCTTATGCTCTGAAGACAAGTTGCTATTCCATGGAGTATTTTTTCCTTGAATTGTTTTGCACTGCTTAGAAATTAGCCACATTCTTCTCAGTTATATCCACTATTTGAGTTTAAATAAGCCAACAAAGGGAAGCCTTTTACTAGGTCACTCTTGTTAAGATAGTTAGTAAAGAATATGGTGAAAAAAAAAAGATGCCTCTTCTTCACAAATTTCCTCTTTCCACTCAATAGAATTCCAAAATAGCCATTGCTCTATTTCTTTCACTGTGATGTATGTTGGAATAACAATACTTTGACTTCAAATCAGTTTTTGTATATTTATAAATACTTTATACTCCATTCAGAGAGTGTATAATGTGTTTTCAAGTATTGTGCATTTCATGAAGCATATGTCCTGCTGAGCTCATTCCTGTTTTTGTAACTATAAACTCAGCTACTACTATTGAGGGCTTATCATATACCAGACATTGTGTTTGACAGCTTTGCATAATTTATCTCATTGAATCTTCACACTAATCCTATGAGTGAGGAATTATCCATCTTATATTCATAAGGAAACTGAGACCCAGATGGATTTTAGTTTCCCCCCGGTCACAGTGTCAGAATTCAACCTTAAGTCTACCTGACATCAGGATCTGTGCTCTCCACTAGCATTCTCTTCTGCCTGGTTGGTGAATCAGTGTGCCTCTATAGTGTTTACCTGTTTTACTGAGCTGCAGAGTTACAGACCAGGTCTTTTTTGAAGCAGAGTCCAACTGGGAAAGAGACTGACTGAGGGCAAAGGGCCAGGTGTTGGGAGGCCATTTGAGGCAAAGTAGAGCTGGTAGTCATCGGCAGCTAAACAGGCTACAGGTACTGAGGGGCGAGCTTAGGTCCAGCAGCTCCAGTATAGTACCTTTTACTGCAGCAAACAGAGATTTTCACCTCTGACAAATAGGGAGATGAAGTTCTATTCAGTTCTCATGTTTTTCCAACCATTGCCTGGAAACAGTAAATATTCACTACCATTTTTAAGGTGCATGCAGATTTTATTATAGTAATTAAAATACAAATTTATTTTAAAGGATCATTGAATTCAGAGCTTTGCCTTGAAATATCTTATCAATTGATAAATGCTGAAATTACTATTTAATGGGCCTAAATAAAATTAGGTTCAGAAAATGTGTTGACATTAAAATGTGTTCTCACATGCAAAATGTTTGCAACCACAGCACTTCTGGACTTATGCAGTCCTGAATACTTACTGAGGGCTTACTATTTTGCCTATCATGCCAATAAACACTTTAAATGTGCAGTCTCATTTAACCTCATAACAATCTGTATGGTGAGTTCTACTATTATCCCATTTTTCAGATGTAGAAAACTGAGGCTCAATTTCCAATTTCTAAATACTACCTGCCATAAATAGTTTTGTGAGAATTAAAATGGATAATAAATTTAAAATAGCACAGACTAAGTCTAAGGCAATAATGTTACAATTATTACTAGTAGTTATAATAATAGTAGTTGTTTGTTATTAATACTAGTTCCATTGAAGTCAAAATCCATTAATTTTATCTGTAAAATTTATTGATAATGTATACCTTATATATTCCAAAAAGAGGTTAAATTAGCAAAAGGTTCATAAAGGGACATCTTGTTATACCAGGAGAGCTAATGGAATATTGTTAGGTTTTAGGAGAAAACAAAAGACTTGAAAGGAGTTTGACGCTTATAGGGTGTGCTTTAGGTCATGCTCCAATACTTGTTTACTCCTGTCTGGCATCATTTTAATGTTTTTTAGTTTTGCTTGTCTGTGTATGTTTGGGGGGAGAAGGGGTTGTTCAAATTAAAGTCATGGGAATTGACAGTGTAAAATTGAAATGCAGTACATGGAAAAATGTTTCTGTATTAGATTAGTCAGCAATTAAAACATTATGAATAAGTGTTAATCTGATTAACATGTTTTTACTGTTTCATGGAAGGTAGATATTACAGTCACTAGCTAACAGAGACATTCAGACATTTAAGAGTTATCATGAATAGAGGCTGAACAGAAAATAATATGGTTGTTGAACTTCAGTATTTTTAAAATGATCTTTTAATAACCACATTCCGACACTAATGGCTGCATACAAAACTGTAGTCTCCAGTTGTCCTTTCAATGCTTTTCTTCCAACGTAATTTTAAATACTTGTCTTCCATACCTAAAAAATTTGAAAGAGAAAAAAATTCTTCTGAATTTACAAGAAAGGAACCTTTTAGTTTGGAACCTCTCAGAACTATCAGGCCTTTGCATCTTTTGTCTTGTAGAACCCAGGGAAGTGCTTAGATTATGGTTGGTGTTCAGTAAAACTTAGGGAGAGGGAAGGAAAGAGAGAGAAAGAGAGAGTAAATCAAGCCCCAACCCTACTAATTTAGTGGAGTTACAAAATGATTTATTTTATTGTATTGTATTTGCAACTTCATATTTTTATTTTAATTTAAAAGGTTATTTTTCCAACTAAATGCTAGCATATATTTTTAAAGATTGATTTTTCTCTATTTTACAAAAGTAATACATTAGCGTTGCAGAACATTTGTAAAATACAGAAAAGCACAAACACAGAAATTGTAAATGAATTGATTCATACTACTCAGCAATAAAAAGGAACAAACTTTTGATACATGCAACAACTTGGATGGATCTTAGGGGCATTCATTATATTGAGTAAAAAAAAAAAAAAACCAGTATCATAAAGTTGCATACTGTATGATCACTGAAATGGCACAATTAAGAGATAGAGATTGAGTAAGGGGTTGCCAGGGTAATGGAGAAAGGGGTAAAGGGATGACGTTAAAGGGGCAACATGAAGGAGTTCCTTGGTAGTGATGGAACAGCTTTGTCTGTTGGTCGCAGTAGTGGTACCAGGAACCTGCACATGTGGAAAATATCTCACAGAATTATACACAAAAAACATTTTTTAAAATGAGTGCACGCAAAAATATCAACCATGACTTTTCTCTGTATCATGGAAATCACGGACTTTTCTCCAGATCAACCATGATTTTCCATTTGAGTTTTGTTTTGTGTCATGTTTGGAATTTTGTTTGTTTGTTTGTTTTTCAGCTTTTTAACTTTTATCATGTACTGTGTCTATAATCTTTAAAAAATTGTTTAGTGAGTATTTTTAAGAGAAAAATAAAGAACATGCTTCTCAAACTGGGGTAAGATTGCCATTAAGGAAACCGTACCACCATGTGCCAAGCAGTACACGAATCCACAGGATAAGCACATTTTCCTGGAAATCAGTTTAACTTGAAAATCTGGGATAGTACGTATGTGGGAGGAGCTTAATTTTCACATTAAACAAACGTGAATATTTTGTGGAGTAGAATGTAAGATTCATGTATATTTTTGGCACATAACAGATGACTGCAAAGAACTGTCTTGCTTGAAGTAAGTCCCTAAGGACTACACCCCCAGATCTCTGGAGTGTTTTGTGTATTCCTATCTTCATTCTTCTCTCAAATGAGAAAATGTAAGAAAAAGGACTCCTTTAGCACAAATATGTGTGGAACTTAACAGTGCCTTAAATGCTAGGCTTTTGTGGTATCTGTCATTTGACATGTATTGGGGATGTGATACCAGCTCTACCTCCTAGACCTCAGAGTAAGTCCTCTGCCTCAGAAGTCCTTGTGAATGCAGATCAGCGTCAGTGGCTAGCTAGGGAAAAAGGACAGTAATAAAGAATAATAATCATTTTAGTGGCTATGAAGCTCATTCCACCGACATGGATAGGCAATAAATATACATTTCTATATTGTCTCTAACTTCTACTCCTGGCCTTTATCTCACTGGCTTATCAGGGAGTTTTGACTCAGTCATTCCTGTAGTTCTCCCACCAAGGTCCATATCCCACCCCTCTATGCCACCCCTACTCTATTGGTACCTGCATTCTGGTGTTTTCAATAGTCCCAAGGCCTCGAGGAGGTCCTCCTTTCATAGCTATCTGGATATTATCATTACGTCCACTGTGCTAATGCTCAGGATCCTTTCAAGGTTTTTGCCTTGCTATTCCAATACTGACCTTGGGCATGGAAAGAGCAAGCCCAGCTCCTTGGGGTCCATTAGTCCATTTCCTTTGAGAGTCACCACATCTTCATGCTTTCAGAAAGTCAGGCAAAGGACTCCACAGACAGTTCCCAATCAACCACTGTACCTCACAACCCCACCAGGAGCCCATTCCCTAAGGAAAATACTCATTTACAACGTACTATATACCAGGCATTGTATATAAGTGCCTTAGCACTGGCTAATTCATTTATTCCAACAAAGCTCTATGTGGTAAACACCATTATTATACCATTTCCTGAATGAGAAAACAGGCATAGACAGAGTTCAAATATATAATTTTAGATAAATAAACATACTATTTCATTGAACTATATCTTGTGAATATTTTCCAGTTACGTTTATTAACTACTTCCCAGCTTAATTTTACATGTACAATGTAAAACTGTACATTTTAATTGGTTGAATAGAATTTATTTTGTAGTTGATTTAGTTTTCTAATCCTCTATCAAAAGAAATAGAAATACAGATGTAGGTTATAAAAATAGAGGTTGCTCACTCATACTACCATTTTTAGCTCATGCTTCTTATTTTCCTAATAAGATTGGAGGCTCTTAGATGATTCTATTTCTTATGCTCTTTTTAACTTCTTGAAGTACTTAACATACATATGCCAGAGCAGGTACTTTGTGTTCAGACAAAGCTTCAGGAAAGAGGCAGCTCCTGCTTTTGCAAAGAAGCAAATCCTGCAGCATAAGGGAAGCCTATAATCATGTCTTCAAATCTTCAAATTGGAAATATAAATCAACATTAGATAAATTCTTGATAATTTTCCTAATGGTACTGTGCTCCAATATTATGGTTTTTCCTTTATGAAACAATGATCTGACAAAATTGTATAATAAGGTCATTTGTAAGCAATATTTTCCTTTCCTTTTTTCAAATGGATATAATGTTAGGTTTAATGCACTGAGAGGATGTCTGCTCATGTACACTTTTTAAATAATTTGCAATGAGGATGATACCCTTTTAGAATGTCTTACATAGCATTTGTATGTGTTTTAAAGAACTATGTATACATAAACCAAAGGATATGGCAAGACCCTGAACTGATTACATTTTGAAAGTTCATTAGCAATATCCTTAGAGTACATCATAGCCTTAATATGCACACTTGAGAACTGGCTGGTTTTCAATTTAGTTTAATTTCCTGAATAGTAATGTACATTTTTCATTTGATGTACTTTGAAAACTAAGAGTGTGTTAGCATTGGATTGGAAAGAAAAAGTCTCTTCTCTTATCAGCTCTATCAAATTACCATTGTGGCTTGACTTTTCCAGGCAACTCTCCTAAATGTCTTAGTATTTTACATTTGAATGTACCTTAGACTCCCACATAGATTAACCTTATACAAAACTGCCCTTTAAAAGTCTCTTTTGTGTCCTTGTAGAATTGCTGATTGACCTAGATTACCCTTACCCTGAAAGATCTCTTTCTTTTAAAGAAGTTGTGTAGCAGCTGTATTATTTTCTATTGAATCAAGGGTATTTCCTGTTTAATCATTTGTATTCTAAAATATAAGTACTTGCTTTCAATTGTTCAAACACAAAGGCCTGGTCATGATGTTTACCTAAAATAATTACTCTTATTTTTCTGTGACTCATGACTTGTTAGAAACTTCATGTTGTGAGGGGTGGCCACGATGACAAAGTAGGAAGACCCCAATCTCACCTTCTCCCATGGGCACACTAAAATTACAACTACGTACAAAACAACTATCTATGAGAACAATCTGAAGACTAGCAGAAAAGATTTTCTACAACTAAAATTATAAAGAAGGAGCTATAATGAGTCAGGTAGGAGGGGCAAAGATGCAGTGTAGTCAGGAACCACACCCCTGGGTCAGCAACCCATGAACTGAAGTAATATCACAACCACAGAGGTTTTCCCCAGGGAGCAAGGGGTCCAAGCCCCACATTGGACTCCTCAGCCTGGGGATGCTGCACAGGGGAGATAAGCCCCCAGAACATCTAGCTTTGAACACCAGCTGGACTTACATTCAGAAGAGCCCGAAGGCTATAGGAAACAGTGCCTCCACTGTTAAAGGGCACTTAAAAATTTCATATGCTCCAAGTCCAGGCACAGAGGCCGTAGTTTGAAAAGAACCTGGATCAGACCTACTTGCTGATCTTGGAGAGCCTTGGAGGCAGGAGGCAAGTGGGGCTTCTCCCAGGGGTAGAGACACTGATGGCAGCCGTTTTGGGGAGCTCACTCCACCACAATGACACTGGCTCTGGCAAGTGTCAGTCTTTAAATTATAAAAATCATACACCATGATCAAGTGGGATTTATCCCAGGGATGCAAGGATGGTGCAATATCTGTGAATCAATCAGTGTGATACTCCACATTAACACATTGAAGAATAAAAATCATATGATCATCTCAATATATACAGAAAAATCTTTTGACAAAATTCAACATCCATTTATGATAAAAGCTCTCAACAAAGTGGGCATAGGGGAAACACCTAGTAAGTGAATTCAATAATATCCTAGGATATAAACTCAATATTCAGAAATCTGTTGTGTTTCTATACACTAATAAAAATTATCAGAGAGAGAAAGTAAGAAAATAATCCCATTTACAATTGATTCAAAAAGAATAAACATCTTGGAATAAATCTAACCAAGGAGGTAAAAGAATTGTACTTAGAAAGGTGTAAGACATTGATGAAAGAAATTGAAAATGACACAAACAAATGGAAAGATATACAGTGCTCATGGATTGGAATAATGTTCTTTTTTTATGATTCAAGGATTTATTGTCATACGTGAAAAACATACTGCTAATTGCATTAGCAAAATATCAGTGTAAAAACACCCCACAATTTTGCAATTTTCAATTTAAAAAAAAATTTGTTCTAGTGGTTGAAAGATCCAAGCTTGTATTCTTGCCAGTGGGTAAGTTGTACAGAACTTTGTTAGCATGATCCTGGGGTTGACAGAACCTCACAGACCCCAAGGAACATTGTTAGGGCAAGGACAGAAAGTGTGCGTGCATGCAGTGAGGCAAGAGGGGGTCAGTGTTATTAGTCAAGGTGCAGTGTTGGTGATCTGCCAAGACAGTGATGGTAAGAAGGTTTACAGTTTAAAAATAAAGCATTTTAAAAATTGTGAAGCTGCAATGCATGATTTTTACACCTAGTTACAAGAAAACTAAGGAAAGCACTTATTAGCTTTGAATAAAGTTAACATGAAAACAGGAATGCACTTTTACAATCTACAAAAAAAAATTTCTAATGCATATTCAGAAATATTTTATAATACAAGGAGGCATATTGCTCATTAAGAAGGAGTTCTATAAGAAAAGCACTTACTAAGTTAGCAACTGTGAGAATGACCAGGTCAAAGATGAATTAAATGCCCAATTTCAGGAGGGATTGGGCAGGTTTAAGGAAAAGGAAATGTTTAAGAGAATATTTGCTGATAATACTGACCTTTATTCATCATCTACTGCATTTGACAGAAATTAACCTTTCAACACTTTTATTTGACACTTTTTTTTAATAAATTTATTTATTTATTTATTGGCTGCATCGGGTCTTCGTTGCTATGCGTGGGATTTTCTCTAGTTGTGTAGTTGCAGGTGAGCAGGGGCTACTCTTCCTTGCAGTGCATGGGCTTCTCAGTGTGGGCGCTTCTCTTGTTGCGGGGCATGGGCTCTAGATGCACAGGCTTCAGTAGTTGCAGCACACAGGCTCAGTAGTTGTGGCTCACAGTCTCTAAAGCACAGGCTCAATAGTTGTAGTGCACGGGGCTTAGTTGCACTGTGGCATGTGGGATCTTCCTGGACCAGGGATCAAACCCATCTCCCCTGCATTGGCAGGTGGATTTTTACCTGCTGCACCACCAGGGAAGTCTTGTGACACTTTTAATAGTTTAATTATTACATGTACAATGTAGTGTAGTGTATATGCACTACATTTGACATGTAATAATTAATGTTCTTAAAATGACCATACTACCCAAGGCAGTGTACATACTCAGTGCAATCCCTTTCAAAAGAGCAATGGAATTTTTCACAGAACTAGGACAAATATCTCTAAAATATGTAGAGGAACACAAAAGATCCCAAATAGCCAAATAAGAACAAAGGTGGAGGTACCACAGTCCCTGTTTTCTAACTATGCTACAAAGCTACAGTATGCAAAACAACATGGGACTGGCACAAAAGCACACACATAGATCAATGGAACAGAAAATAAAGCCCAGAAATAAATCCACACTTACATGGTTAATTAATCTATTATGAAGGAGGCAACAATCTACAATGGAGCACTAAAAAACTTTTGCACAATGAAGGAAACCATCAATAAAACATAAAGGCAGCCCACAAAATGGGAAAAAGTATACACAAATGATATATCTAATTAAGGGTTAATATACAAAATATGCAAAAACCTCATACAATTCAACATCAAAAAACAAACAACCCAGTTAAAAAATGGACAGAGAATCAGAATAGGAATTTTTCCAAAGAAGGCATACAGATGCCCAACAAACACATAAAAAGATGCATAACATCACTAATCATCAGGGAAATGGAAATCAAAACCACAATCAGGTACCACCTCATACCTGTCAGAATGGCTATCATCAAAAAGACAACAAAGTGTTGATGAGAACGTGAACAGAAGAGAACCATTGTACGCTGTTAGTAGGATTGTAAATTGGGGCAAGCACTGGGAAAACAGTATGGTGTTACCTCAAAAAACTAAAAATAGAACTAACATATGATCTAGCAATTTAATATCTGGGTATTTATATCAAGAAAATAAAAGCAATAATTTGAAAAGATATATTAACCTCATTGTTCATTGCACCATTATATACCATGGAATATTAGCCAGAAACAAGAATGAAATCTTGCCACTTGTGACAACATAGATGGATCTAGAGGATATTATGCTAAGTGAAATAAGTCAGACAGAGGAAGATAAATACCATATAAACAAAACAAAATGAAAACAGACTCATAGACAGAGAGCAAATGGGTGGTTGCCAGAGCAAAAGGAGTTGGGTGAAATAAATGTAAGGAGATTAAGAGGTATTGATACAAAACTCCAGCTGTAAAATAAATAAGCCTTGGAGATATAAATATACAGCATAAGGAATATGGTCAATAATATAATAACTTTGGGGACAGATGGTTACTAGGCTTATTGTGGTGAACATTTCATAATGTATTAAAATGTCAAATCACTCTTCAGTGCACCTGAAACTAACATATATTGTATGTCAACTCTATTTTAATGAAAAAAAAGAAAGCTTATATTTTAATGTTTCCTGTAGACATGCTGCCACTTTTCACTGGCCGATTTTTTAAGAGACCAGCTGGATTCTAATCAGTATAACTACACAAATTAAATATAAATATCTCTGAATCATAACATTTTCATTTTCCTGTTAAAAAAAGCTAGCTTTAAACTTCAGGGTTGAGAACATCTGCCTGATCCTCATTTTCTTCCTTATGATTATATTTGATCATCAGACCACAGAGCTTAGAAAACAAGACAAGGGTTCTCTGAGTCAGACCCTTACCCCAGGCCAATATGTGCTTTCACAATTCACTTTCTATGGACTTTCCTGGGCCAGAACTTTCCAGGTTTCTCTTAGAAACTCATTTAGGGATTTAAATATGCCTTTAGGTATGATGCCTTATGATTAAACAAGGCTCTTGCTTCAATCAAAATCCATGCAATTTACTTTTGCTTTATTCTCTTTGGATGGAAGAAAACAGATTTTTATAAGAACGTGTCTTTATATTGAGATTGGCTGTTACTTATACCTTTTTCCCATCCCCTTTCCTTGCAGTACCTAATTTTTATTCCATTGTAAGAGTGCCAACTTAGATAATACCACAGTAGGATGATTTGAGAAGTGCCCTTTTACAAGATTTCTGCCACTAAAGATGTGGTCTGTTTTCACCTCCACAGAATCCCAGATGTGGGTCTCAGTCCAAGTAAGGTTTGAAGAGGAAGTTCAGTGTAGTGGCTTAACTGTGTAACTGTGGGCAGGTTCTTAAGGTCTAAATCTCTGTTTCCTCAAAACAAAAATATTCTGATTCATTACTTTTTTAATGTAATATCTTATGAACATTTCCAAAATGTATCAGTTAGTACTTTTTAAAGACTTTATTTTTTTAGAGTAGTTTTAGTTTCACAGCAAAATTGAGGGGGAGATACAGAGATTTCTTACATGCCCCCTTCCTCCACATGTAGATAGCCTCCCCCATTATTAGCAGTCCCACCAAGGTGGGTACATTTGTTACAACTTATGAATCTACGTTGATATATCATCATCACTCCAGTTCATACATTAGCTTAGGATTCACTCTTTGGTGTTGTACAAATATATAATGACATGTATCCACCATTATAGTATCATACAGAGTAGTTTCACTGCCCTAAAAATCTGTTATGGTTCACCTACTCATCTCTTTTCCTCCTTCCCCACCCCCTGGCAATCACTGATCTTTTTACTGTATCCATAATTTTGCCTTTTTCAGAATGTCATATAGCCCCCTTTCAGATATTTGAGTTCACATTAGCAATTTACAAGCTCTGACAAGATCTACAATAATAAAATCTGTTGAATCTTACTTAATGTTGCAGCTTTCATTTTGTTTCTCAGCATTTTTAATCCTTCCTAAAACTGTAAATACTGACACTGAAAACCTGACCTGTGTTAGAGAGAGAAAAGGTAGCATGTCAGACAGTGTGGCTCTGAATCCTATATTATTTCAGTGTCAAGCAAGGACTAGATTATTTAGTCAATTATATTATGGAAGATTCATTTTAAAGATATATTTCATTAGACTTTATGGAAGACTGTTGAAATTGTAATATTCCTTTAAGTTGTGTTGATATAATTCTAAAAAGCCACCACTTTTGGTGGCTGCTTAAATGTTGAGAAATATTTTATCAGTGGTAAAACCCACATTATTCACATAATCACTAAATGTTCTGATTATTACATATCCTACCTTCTTCTAAAAACAAGTGCCATAGTGCTACTCAAATTATATTATTTAATGACCCAATCATTCAACATTAGTTATCTAAGAGTTGCTTACTTCCTTCAAGGCTCGGTGCTTTTATCATGTTCTAGAGCTGAAAGTAAAATGTCACTGTAGAGTCTTGAATGGTTAATAACATGTTAACAGGGGTTCTTCCAGAACTGTCCAGAATTAAGTGTCTGTCGCAGTCAGTAATGCTTACCATCACTCTTACTCTTGTGTTTACAAGGCAGTCTGGGTTTGCTGTCTGTGACAAAGAAGAAGAAACCCTCTACTTATCCCTGGGTCAATGACACAACGATCTGGGGAGCAGTGAGAGGACAAAGCTGACAGAAAAGAAAAATTCAGTTTAAGGCTTAAGCAGGGGCTACTAAGAGGAGAGAAACCTAAAAAGGGTTTTGAGGTAAGAACTGGAGCCTACCAGATCTGAATGCTCCTTGAAAAATCTGTCTCACTTTTTGAATGAGGCAGACTTAATTATGAGAGTTCATATCTAAAGCTTACCCAAATTATTTTCTAGTCCCAAACTTGTTCTCAATATTGTAATAATTAGTTAAATGTGAACACCACTTGTCTTTGACAGTGAAGATGGGAGAGGAGCATTCTGCAAGGCACCAGCATAACAGAGGACAATAAGTGATGCTGTGAAATCAGGGATCCGGTGTAGATCTGTCTGCCCACTCCATCTAAGGTAATGACAGAGGCAAGATAATTAGCAATTCAGAGTAACAGATCTCCCCCCAAAAA
This sequence comes from Hippopotamus amphibius kiboko, assembly GCF_030028045.1. NCBI lineage: Eukaryota > Metazoa > Chordata > Mammalia > Artiodactyla > Hippopotamidae > Hippopotamus > Hippopotamus amphibius. The sequence continues at coordinate 76,402,827 of NC_080187.1, forward strand.
ATAACAAATAAATAAATAAAATTAAAAAAAAAACAGAGTAACAGATCCTGTTTTGGTTAAATCATATGTTTCAGACCCATTGTTTATTCATTCAAGTATTCATTCTTTTATCTTTCCATTATTTAAAAAAAATTGGCACTTACAATGTCTCAAGCACATCTGTAGGAACTAGAGATATGGAGATAAAAAATACTGTCTAATAATAATCAGTATTGGCTTATCAATTATAGCATATGTATCATGCTAATATATGATGTTAATAATTAGAAAAACTTGTGGAGAAGTAATGAGAGGGTATTTGGAAACTCTCTATACTTTCTGCTCAATTTTTCTATAAACCTAAAATTTCTCTGTCTTAGGCAGCCCTGCTTGCCATGACAAAATACCATTCTAGGTGGCTTAAGTAAAAGAAGTTTCATAGCTCTGGAGACTAGGAAATCTAAGATCAAGGTGCTGACAAAATAAGTTTCATTCTGAGGTCTCTTCTGTTGACTTGTAGGCGGCTATCATCTCACCATGGTCACATGACCTCGTATGTGTGTGTGTGTGTGTGTGTGTGTGTGTGTGTGTAGAGAGAAAGAGAACAAGCTCTCTTACATGTCATAAGGGCACTAATCCCATAACGACGACTCCACCCTCATCACTTAGTCTAATCCTAACTACCTCCCAAAGACCTCATTTCCAAAAACCATTACATGGAGAGTTAGGGCTTCAACATATTCATTTGGAGGGGACACAGTTCAGTGCATAGCATGCTAAAAATAATAAAGTCTATTTGAAAATATATAAAAATACATAAAAATATGAGTAGTGGAAGAGCTAAATACGTAAATATATAATAGTAACAATAGAGATATACACAAGGTGTTACAGGACCACAGAGAAGGGATATCTAATTTTGGAAAAGGTCATGCCTCTATGAACTCTTGAAGGATAAGCTAGACTTCTTAGCCAAAGGATGTGGGGATGTTAGTGCAGGCAGTAGTAAGTGAGGGATAAGAGAGGAGCATGGGGAAGAGGACTATTCCAGGAAAAGAGAATAGCAAATACAATGGTATAGAGCCTTTGTGTGCATGCTAGGATGTCCAGGCTTGAACCCAAGCTCTGATTCAGACACATTTGTACATATGTGTTATACCAGAGGATGAGGGTTTGGGATTAAACAAGAGCCATAATTTTGCACAGATGCCAGAAATAGTGACTCGGCTGAAGAGACTGAACGGTATGTGCCCCTAACTCAGCCCCATGCCCTCAAGTCTGAGCCCAGTGAAGAGAAAGGGGTTCAGTAAGAAGCAAAAGGGACTGCTTTCAAGAGGGTGTTTATGAGATGTAGGGAAGTAAACTGCTTTGGACTTTGGGGGAGAATTCTCACAAGAGGAAGGAAGAGCTGTCCTTTCCACTTTTGGACCAAACTAGAATGACTTGAGCACAAATGAAACCATAAGGATATCTGGAATTCTTTGGCAATTGGAGACTGCATTTGGGAGCCCTTTATGTGACTTAGCAAGTGGATGCAGAAGAGAAATATAGGAAAATATTCATAAGCATGAGTGAGACACGGAAGAAATATTTGGGGAATATTTTGTAAGGGTTAAGGCCTTTTAGTATATGGATGGGAATTATAGTGAGAGAAGTTTCAGTCAAGACCATTAATTTCATTGTATCAAAATTAGTGTTCACTAACTGGTGCAAATCAGGCTACCTAGGTCAACAAATAAAAGAATTTTATTAGATATTTTGTTTCATCAAATGATACCGCTGTTAACCCCAGGGGGACATTGTTCACCATTTTTTTAGTCTGACAACAAATCTTTCTGACCTTGAACAATGACCTACCTATCACTTGGTAACCTGAGCAATGTATGATATTGAGATGATACTCTTAGAAATCATCTTAGTTCACTAGTGACTTAGATTCTTAGTTCACTAGTGACTTAGATTCTTAGATGATATTCAAAGAATTAATTGACAGAACATTGCAACTTATTTAAGTTCAGGAGGATTACATATGGTGTTTTTTATGTGCAGTGCATTACTTCCTTAATGAAGAAAATTAAAGTGATCTGGCATAATATAATTTTCCTAATGTTGTGCTTAGTGCCCTAAGTTCTTAATGATTTGTTTTAATGTCATTCCCAAGACTGAAATTAAGGTTAGTATTCTAAATAACTACTATCACTATGCCTTTTTTTTTTTCACTTCCAAAGATGGCTTTATGTCCTTTTTTAATCTCTCCAGAAATGCCTTCTGCCTTCCATGGTTCTCAAAATGATAGCCAGCTCCTCAGTGATAAAAATCACATATTCCATGAGCATTCTGAAGGCCTGTGTTTGGTTGTTAAAGTATCTCACATATTTCCTTTGTTATTTATTTAGTTTTGTCCTTGCTTCACAACTAACTCTTATCTAGTTATTATCTCTTACCTGGAACACATTGGATTTTTCTATAATAACTGGCTTAAGTAATATCACTGACAGCCTTTTCTTTTCTGATGCTTTGTTGTTAATTTTCATTCTCTACCTATCAAAAAGCAAGTAACAGCTTTCTTCAAACTTTCCTCTCATGCTTACCTGAGAACTATTGTCTTGTTCCTGTTGCACATCCTATGAACTCTAGAGCCTTTTCTCAGTGATTTCTCCTGAATCCCCTACCTGATTTTCCCCTTTCTTCAAGATTCCATTGTGATTCTTCCTGCTTCACATTTTTGGTTTTTCTCCTAGTGAGAGCTTTTAGCTGCACATGTTTATAGAATCAGAAAGTTCAAATGGAATATCTGGGACCCTGATCACTGAGCGTATATGTTGTACATTCATCTCTTTCTGGTCCCTAGTGACTTTGGCATTGTCATCATGGCTTTTTAAGAACAGGTGCTAGTACATTTTATCAGATGTAACTAAAAATTACCAATTATTTTATTGTAGTACAAAGCCCATACCTGTCTAATATCAGTGTAAACTCACCATAAAGATGGCGGAAGAAAGAGTGCTTATTTCTGCTACTTTTGAAGAGCAAACAAATTCTCAGAGAAAGTTTTCCAGTTTGACCATAAAAAGAATTATGGCCTATAGTTATTAAACTCTGGGACAAAGGATCTTCCAGAGTAAGGGCCTTCCTCTGAGGGAGAAGTGGTGTTAGACTATACTTGAAAGGAGATAAAAATGAGAGAGAGATTTTCCATCTTAATTCACAAAATGAGTTTGGAAAAGCATTTCCTCAGGCCTGAAAGAACTGCACTGTGTGCAGGTCCTGAGCTTCCTACCTGCTTAATACTAATTCAGCTGTGAATGGGAATGCAGACAGCAGGCTAATGGGGGTGAAGAGTTGATTGTGGTCCTTAGACTTCCCCTGGTGCCTTTCTCCATATTGGCATCTGTGTGCAAGGAATGAACTATGCAACCACCATGCCACCATTACCAAATATGTTACATATTGTGGCCATTTTTTTCTGAATATGGTCCCCAGGGAGTACTGAACCTTCCTAATATTTGTGGATCACAGAGACTATAATTTAGGATTAGAAAAAATACTGGTTATGTATTTTATTGTCATTTATTTTAAACACTTTATTGCGTGTGCACTATGTGTTAGGATGCCATGCTAAAGTTATGAAGATTAAAAAAAAAATAGTGAACAATTCAAATATAGTCCCTGATCTCATGGAACATACAGTCTAATGAAAGAACCAGGCAACAAATAGATGAGCAACAAGTAAAGTTATTACCAGTTGTGGTTAAAAGCTGTATAAGAAATAAGATGCAGTGATATAGAAGAGTAAATGTTTACAGATGAGAATGTCAAAGAAAGTAAGATTTTAATGAACACACAAAGGAAATGAAGAATTGCGGAGGTTAGGATAACAAAGTTAAAGAGTCTGAGGAAAGACATCCGTATGCACTAGAACTAAATGCTTTATCTGCAAATTATAGAAATCATTTGTATGTATATATCCTCAAAGAAAAACTGCACTGAATGCAGCCAAACAGGCAAGGATGATTTATTCCAGACTATTGCAACAGGGGAGAGAGATTGAACTCAACTCATTACAACAAAAGGTGGGAGTGTTTTTAAGCCCTGGGGTGAGCTGGTGGAAAATGACTGGAGGATATTAGGCAGGCGGCTGGTCAATGTCATCAGCGCATCTATTTGCTAATTGGTGCTTGTTAGGATCCCACCCTCCTGCAGAAACTGGGAGCTAGGGGCACAATCTTCCTTGATGATTACGTTTCAAAGGGTGACCCCCAGGTCCTGGAGAAAGACTTTCCTGAGTTATTAAACTGACAAGAGGCTGGGAGAAGATTTACATCTCACAGGGGCAGAGAAGGAATTTACAAGTTTTCTAAAGTAAATGCTCTAGGGAAAAAAGGATCAGGGACCTATAGTCAGGAAGAAATTGACCGTATAAAGTTTAGTTAAGCAGAGGGGAATGGTAAGGCTACCTCGGTTAAGTATGAGAGAAAGAAAGACAGAGAAAGAGAGAGAGAAGGGATGGAGTGAGAAACAGAGGGACAGAGAAACAAAGAAAGAGAGGTGGAAGATTGAGAGAGAGAAAAAGAGAGTCAGAAGAGGCAAGAGTTTGAGAGAGTATGTGTGAGAGAAATGGAAAAGGAGAAAACTAAGATTGAAGGAGAGAGGGAGGGAAAGAGAAAGAGAAATTGTTGAGATAGAGAGTGGGGGGGAAGAAATACAGTATTAAGAGAGATAGAAAAGAGAGAGAATGGAGAGAGAGAGGTTGGTCAAAAGGGTGAGAGAGAGACTTGTGAAATACAGTCACCCTGCAGAGTCACACTGATACTAATGACTATACTAGCTTCTCTCATTATTAAAAACCCAGTACTGAAACCAGAGGCAGATTCAGGTTTTGTGGGGTCTGAAGCTTATAAAATGTGCAGAGGTAGCAGTGTTGGTGCTATTATTAAGAAAATAAGTGAAAAATTTCTAATACAAACCTAGGAATTGGACCTCAACAGGGCCCCGTACCAGCAAAAGGCTTAGAATCCTAAATTTCCTTAGCTTCATGATTAATATCATTCTGCCTCTGATTATTAGCCTCCCTCATCCAATATTTTGCTTTTAGACAAATAGTTTCCCCAGTATATCACACCAGTACTTTTGATTATGTAAGTGCTTATGACTTTTTATAGAATCTGCAAAGAAAGGAAGATACTTAGAAGCACGTTTGTATCATTCAGTTTTCTGGTTTGCTTCATTAACTGATCTATCTGCTTTTATTACCAATTAATATTTTAGGGGTAGCATATACACACACGTGTGCGCACACACGCAACTTTTTTTCTTTAACACATTATTGACCGGGGGATTTCAGCAGAAACTAACACCTGTGGCAATAATACATCTCCAGTCAATAATACGTTTGTTAATAATGCCATGGATTATTTCTGTCAGCTTTTTTAGAAATTATGTGTCCAGTTATTCCTTCTCACCCTCTTATTATGATATATGGTGCTATTACCCTTCTATTTTTTAAAGCAGATAATGGTGAGTCATTGTAAATGGTTACTGCCCTGAGTCTGTTAGCCTGCCATAGTTCTCTGAAAGCATATTTGCTTTGATGCTGCTCTTGAGTATTTACAGCTTATTTCAAGAGTACTTTGGGTCTTTTGGGCTTGTTTCTTATGTTCTTTTATCAGAGTGAATATAGTTATATCAAAAGAGAGAATTTGCTTACAGAGTATAAGAGTTACAGGTAATCCTGGATACCATTAGGCCCACCAATTTCAAGTTGTAAATTCCTTGAGGATGTTTCCAGAATTCCACAAATGTTACATTACATGTATAGCACGTAAAAACTATATTTTAGAGGGTGTAACAATAAATAGCCTACTCTCTGAGTAGTGCTATACATCAAATTTTAATATGTTGAGGACCAACAGTACATAAGCATCTGCTTCCAGGTTAACTCCCTCCAGGGCACAGTTGGAGTAAAGCGCTTCCTGTCATGTCCCTAACTGATGAGTATCCTGAGATTTCAAAGAGGTCAGTTTTTAAAAGTTCACCATTTGCACTGTGCATGCGTAAATTGGGATTTTCCTCAACATATGTAACCAAAATAAGTCTTTAAAATGTGTTCGGCAGGACAACCTTATTACTTTTGCTGGTTAATTTCTTAATAAGTACATATTATATCTTTGAACATATGAAATGAGCAATTTATTGAGGTTGTACATATGATTTTATTTAGAGAGGAAAAAAAAATTTATGGTGTTAGAAAATTGGAAAATCATTTTTTTGTCCAGTGACTCACCTCAGGTCACATAGCTAATGGTTTAGAAGTAATATGTGCCAGCATTTAAGAGCCTGGCCTTGGATCTGGATAAACAGATCTGACTTTGAATTCTGCTGTACATAAATTTTTGACATGCAAATATCTTAACTTTTATTAAATTTAGTGTCTTCTTCTATAAAGTAAAAATAGGAACACCTATTACGTATGTTTATTGTGAGAACTGTTTATCCAGTAAATATATTCCAAGTGCCTACTAGGTCCAGGAACTGTCTAGTATGCAAAAAAGTTTCCTATTCTCATGTAATCTTATGACTTAGTTGGGGGAAACAGACAAAAATTCTATTTTCTAAAGCAGTGAATAAAAGTATTGTGATATGATAGGAAGTCCCTGGTTAATTTCATTATATATTTTTTATTATTTTTATAATTTTATTTATTTATATATTTATTTATTAATTTTTGGAGGGTACACCAAGTTCAATCATCTGTTTTTATACACATATCCCCATATTCCCTCCCTCCCTCCCTCAACTCCCCCCCACCCTCCCCATCCCAGTCCTCTAAGGCATCATCCATCCTCGAGTTGAACTCCCTTTGTTATACAGCAACTTCCCACTGGCTATCTATCTTACAGTTGGTAGTATATATATGTCTATGCTACTCTCTCACTTTGTCTCAGCTTCCCCTCACCCCCCGCCCGGCCAAACCTCTAGTTCTCCAGTCCATTCTCTGCATCTGTGTCCTTGTTTTTGTCTTGTCATGGACTTCATCAGTACCATTTTTAGATTCCGTATATGTGAGTTAGCATACAATATTTGTCTTTCTCTTTCTCACTTACTTCACTCTGTATGACAGACTCTAGGTCTATCCACCTCATAACATATAGCTCCATCTCATCCCTTTTAATAGCTGAGTAATATTCCATTGTATATATATGCCACATCTTCTGTATCCATTCATTTGCTGATGGGCATTTCGGTTGCTTCCATGTCCTGGCTATTGTAAATAGTGCTGCAATAAACATTATAGTACATGTCTCTTTTCGGATTATGGTTCTCTTTGGGTATATGCTCAGGAGTGGGATAACTGGATCATGTGGTAGTTCTATTTTTAGTTTTTTAAGGAACCTCCAAACTGTTTTCCATAGTGGCTGTACCAACTTAAACATTCCCACCAACAGTGCAGGAGAGTTCCCTTTTCTCCACACCCTCTCCAACATTTGTTGTTTCCAGATTTTGTGATGATGGCCATTCTGACTGGTGTGAGGTGATACCTCATTGTGGCTTTGACTTGCATTTCTCTGATGATGAGTGATGTTGAGCATCTTTTCATGTGTTTGTTGGCCATCTATATGTCTTCTTTGGAGAAATGTCTATTTAGGTATTCTGCCCATTTGTGGATTGGGTTATTTGCTTTTTTGGTCTTAAGCTGCATGAGCTGCTTGTATATTTTGGAGGTTAATCCTTTGTCCGTTGTTTCATAGGCAACTATTTTTTCCCATTCTGAGGGTTGCCTTCTTGTCTTGTTTATGGTTTCTTTCGCTGTGCAAAAGCTTTTAAGTTTCATGAGGTCCCATTTGTTTATTCTTGATTTTATTTCCATGATTCTAGGAGGTGGGTCAAAAAGGATCTTGCTTTGATGGATGTCATAGAGTGTTCTGCCTGTTTTCCTCTAGGAGTTTTCTAGTGTCTGGCCTTACATGTAGGTCTTTAATCCATTTGGAGTTTCTTTTTGTGTATGGTGTTAGGAAGTGTTCTAATTTCATTCTTTTCCATGTTGCTGTCCAATTGTCCCAGCACCTCTTATTGAAGAGGCTGTCTTTTTTCCATTGTATACTCGTGCCTCCTTTGTCAAAGATAAGGTGCCCATATGTGTTTGGGCTTACTTCTGAGTTCTCTATTCTATTCCATTGATCTTCCTTTCTATTTTTGTGCCAGTACCATACTGTCTTGATCACTATGGCCTTGTAGTATAGTTTGAAGTCAGGAAGCCTGATACTACCAACTCCATTTTTCCTTCTCAAGATTGCTTTGGCTTTTCAGGGTCTTTTGCATTTCCATACAAATCATAAGATTTCTTGCTCTAGTTCTGTGAGAAATGCCATTGGTAATTTGATGGGGATTGCATTGAATCTGTAAATTGCTTTGGGTAGTACGGTCATTTTCACGATGTTGATTCTTCCAATCCAAGAACATGGTATGTCCCCTCATCTGTTTGTGCCGTCTTTGATTTCTTTAATCGGTGTCTTAAACTTTTCTACATACAGATCTTTTGCCTCCTTAGGCAGGTTTATTCCTAGGTATTTTATTCTTTTTGTTGCAATGGTAAATGGGAGAGTTTCCTTCATTTCTCTTTCTGCTCTTCTGTTGTTAGTGTATAGGGATGCAAGAGATTTCTGTGCATTAATTTTGTATCCTGCTACTTTACTAAACTCATCAATTAGTGCTAGCAGTTTTCTAGTAGAGTCTTTAGGGTTTTCTATGTACAATATCATGTCATCTGCAAAGAGTGACAATTTTACTTTTTCTTTTCCAATTTGGATTCCTTTTATTTCTTTTTCTTCTCTGATTGCTGTGGCTAAAACTTCCAAAACTGTGTTGAATAATAATGGTGAGAGTGGACACCCTTGTCTTGTTCCTGTTCTTAGAGGGAATTCTTTCAGTTTTTCCCCATTGAGAATGATGTTGGCTTTTGGTTTCTCATATATGGCTTTTATTATGTTGAGGTAATTTCCTTCTATGCCCATTTTCTGGAGAGTTTTTATCATAAACAGATGATGAACTTTGTCAAAAGCTTTTTCTGCATCTATTGAGATGATCATATGGTTTTTATCCTTCAGTTTGTTGATATGATGTATCACATTGATTGATGTGCATATATTGAAGAATCCTTGCATCCCAGGGATAAACCCCACTTGATCATGGTGTATGATTTTTTTAATGTGCTGTTGGATTCTGTTAGCTAGTATTTTCTTGAGGTTTTTTGCATCTATATTCATCAGCGATATTTGTCTGTAATTTTCTTTTTTTGTGACATCGTTGCCTGGTTTTGGTATCAGGATGATGGTGGCCTCATAGAATGAGTTTGGGAGTGTTCCTCTTTCTGCTATATTTTGGAAGAGTTTGAGAAGGATAGGTGTTAGCTCTTCTCGAAATGTTTGATAGAATTCACCTGTGAAGCCATCCGGCCCTGGGCTTTTGTTTGTTGGGAGATTTTTAGTCACTGCTTCAATTTCCATACTTGTGATTGGTCTGTTCATAGTTTCTAATTCTTCCTGGTTCAGTCTCGGAAGATTGTGTTTTTCTAAGAATTTATCCATTTCTTCCAGGTTATCCAATTATTGGCATATAGTTGCTTGTAGTATTCTCTCATGATCTTTTGTATTTCTGAGGTTTCTGTTGTTACTTCTCCTTTTTCATTTGTAATTCTGTTGATTTGCATCTTCTCCCTTTTTTTCTTGATGAGTCTGGCTAATGGTTTATCAATTTTGTTAATCTTCTCAAAGAACCAGCTTTTAGTTTTATTAATTTTTGCTATTACTTCCTTCCTTTCTTTTTCATTTATTTCTGCTCTGATCTTTGTGATTTCTTTCCTTCTGCTCACTTTGGGGTTTCCTTGTTCTTCTTTTTCTAATAGTTTTAGGTGTAAGGTTAGGTTGTTTATTCGATAATTTTCTTGTTTCTTAAGGTAGGACTGTATTGCTATGAACTTTCCTCTTAGAACTGATTTTGCTGCGTCCCATAGGTTTTGGGTTGTTGTGTTTTCGTTGTCATTTGTTTCTAGATTTTTTTTTAATTTCCTCTTTGATTTCTTTAATGATTTCTTGGTTGTTTAATAGTGAATTGTTTAGCCTCCATGTGTTTGTATTTTTTGCAGTTTTTTTCCTGTAATTGATATCTAGTCTCATGGCATTGTGGTCTGAGAAGATGCTTGATATGATTTCAATTTTCTTGAATTTGCCGAAGTTTGATTTCTGACCCAAGATGTGATCTATCCTGGAAAATGTTCCATGTGCACTTGAGAAGAAAGTGTATTCTGTCGTTTTTGGATGGAATGTCCTATAAATATCAATGAAGTCAAGATGGTCTAATGTGTCATTTAAAGCTTGTGTGTCTTTATTTATTTTCTTTTTGGATCATCTTTCCATTGATGTAAGTGGGGTGTTCAAGTCTCCCACTATTATTGTGTTCCTGTCGATGTCCCCTTTTATAGCTGTTAGCATTTGCCTTATGTATTGAGGTGCTCCTATGTTGGGGGCATAGATATTTACCATTGTGATATGTTCTTCTTGAATGGATCCCTTGATCATTATGTAGTGTCCTTCCTTGTCTCTTTTAATAGTCTTTACTTTCAAGTCTATTGTGTCTGATGTGAGTATTGCTACTCCAGCTTTCTTTTGACTTCCATTTGCATGGAATATCTTTTTCCATCCCTTTACTTTCAGTCTATATGTATTCCTTGGTCTGAAGTGAGTTTCTTGTAGGCAGCATATGTAAGTGTCTTGTTTTTGTATGCATTCAGCCAGTCTGTGTCTTTTGGTTGGAGCATTTAATCCACTTACATTTAAGGTGATTATTCTATTCTATTACCATTTTCTTAATTGTTTTGGGTTTGTATTTGTAGGTGTTTTCCTTTTCTTGTGTTTCCTACTTAGAGAAGTTCCTTTAGCACTTGTTGTAAGGCTGGTTTGGTGGTGCTGAATTCTCTTAACTTCTGCTTGTCTGGAAAGCTTTTTATTTCTCCATCAAATCTGAATGATATTCTTTCTGGGTAGAGCATTCTTGGCTGTAAGTATTTCTCTTTCAGGACTTTCAGTATATCCTGCCATTCCCTTCTGGCCTGCAGAGTTTCTGCAAAAAGATCAGCTGTTATCCTTATGGGTTTTCCCTTATATGTTATTTGCTGCTTTTCTCTTGCTGCTTTTAATAGCTTTTCTTTGTGTTTAATTGTCGTTAGTTTGATTAATATGTGCCTCGGTGTATTTCTCCTTGGGTTTATTCTGTATGGGACTCTCTGTGCTTCTTGGACTTGGTGAATTATTTCCTTTCCCATGTTGGGGAAGTTTTTGCCTATAACCTCTTCAAATATTTTCTCAGACCCTTTCTTTTTCTTCTTCTGGGATGCCTATGATTCGAATGTTGGTACGCTTAATGTTATCACTGAGGTCTCTAAGACTGTCTTCTATTCTTTTTTTTCTTTTTTCTTTTTCGTGCTCTGTGGCATTTATTTCCCCCATTCTATCTTCCAACTCACTTATTCGTCCTTCTGCCTCAGTCATTCTGCTGGTTATAGCATCTAGAGTATTTTTAATTTCAGTTATTTTGTTATCCATTGCTGTTTGTTTTTCTGAGTTCTTATGAACTGTTTCTTGTACTTTCTCTATTTTGTTATCAAGATTTTGTATCATTTTTACTATCATTACTCTGAATTCTTTTTCAGGCAGTTTTCCTATTTACCCTTCATTTATTTGGTCTTGTGGGTTTTTTTCCTGCTCCTTTGCCTGCATGGTGTTTCTTTGTTTCCTCATGGTTGTCCAAACTTTTGGGGTTGCTTGTCCCGGTGATAGAGGTGTTTATAGAAGACTGTCCAAGCCGCAGACTAATGTCCGAATGTTGCCTTAAACAAATACTAAGTCTAGGAAACACACACATGTATAAGACACACAATTACTGAATCCATTAGGACATAAGGCTCTGGAAAGACCTGACGGAAGCACCTCAGTGTGCTATCAGATATTCAAAGAGAAACCCAATGGAAATTGACAACCGAAACAGAACAAATCAGAAACAAAAGCAAAAACAAGCAAACAAACAAATAACACCTTACACATACAAACACTAATCCAGGGAGATTTTGTAAGCTAGGATCAAATATAAAAAAGAGCTAGAGTACCACCAGACAGAATGGAGATTCTCAGAGTGAAATTAGACAATTGTACTAAGAACTAAATAAAGACCAAAACCTAATATTAAATACCAAGGCAGTGCGTCATCTGGAGAATAGAGCAAAGAGTCTGAGCAGATCGATAGTGCTGCTTACAAGTATATTAAGATAAAATAAACTAAAAATGGCTGGAAGAAAGGGGAACAGAAGAGCATAGTGTGATTGGAAATATGCAAATAAAAAGAAAGGAATAGAAATGTATAAAAGACAGCGATGAAAGGAAGGTATGAGAGATCTATTGTCCGTACTACCAAAAACTTAGCTAGAAATAGAAGTATAAAAAAAGGCAAAAAAATAAAAATAGAATATAAAATAGAATTTAAAAAAATGTTATAAAACTTGTAGATCCCTTAGGACTAACATTGTAATTAATAAAGGAAAAAAAAAATCCAGAACTGATCCCAGAATGGACCAGTTCAATAGGATTGATACTAATATTTCTGTTTCCTTAGAGTCTCAGCTGTAAGTGTCCTTCTACTTGCCTTGGTTTTTTTTGTATTATTCTGTGACCAGCAGAGCTTCCTTTATTGTTCGTCTGTGAGCATTGGTGTGTGGGGAGGGAGAGGGTACAATTGTGGCTCCTTCCCCTGGGAGTGAGTGAGCAGTGGCGCACTGTTGTTTCAGTCGGGCTTGGAGGTGCCTGTTGCAGAGGGGCACTGGTGGCTCAGGTGTAAACAGAAAGTCTCAGAGTTGGGCCTCTCTCGGTTTTTTTTTTGTTTTTTTTTTCTCGGCAGTCTCCCTGCTGCCCATGTTCCAAGGGGTTTTAATCTAGCCCTGCCCAAGTGCCTGAGGGTACTTGTTATCCCTGAGCACTTTAGGTGGCTCATAGGGCGTCTCTCCACTGCCTGTTGCAGAGGCACCTGAAAGAGAGAGAGAGGCTATGTGCGCGGCTCCTCCCCCCTGCCCATGAGCCTGCAGCATGCAGCTGCCATCATGGCTGGGCAGCTCTCAGGGGCAGGCACTCCTCTCCACGGACCTTTTCCCTCCTGTCCTCTCAGTCCGTCACCTTACTGGCAACGATTTTTCTCACCCTGAACCAGCTCTCTGGTTCCCACGCTCCCGCTCCCAGACCCTCTGTTCAGCTGTGGATCGACGTCTTGGTCCAGGAACGCTGAGCTGAGGTGCGGACCCTCCATGTGTTTCTCACTTCCTCCCGTCTGCCACAGCTCCGCCACTTCACCCTCTTTAAGCCATCGTAGATGCCTCCATACCAGTTATGTCAGGATCCTTGCAGTCCTTTTTGGTGTCCAAGACCATCTGCTGGTGTTCAGTTGGTTCTCTATGGGAATTACTGCCTCTTTTGGTGCATTCCCAATGCATCTGTGGAGAGGGATGCATTCCACGTCCCTCTACTTCACCGCCATCTTTTTCTCCTAACTTAAGGAGGAGGCATTGATTGGCTGGTGCTGGTACCTCTTGAGAGGTTCGATGAATCTGGTTCTGGAGGCTGGAATCAGTAGCTGCTGTCCGGGTGAGGAGTCCTTGCTTCTGCCTGGTGCTCCCTCCTCCTTTTCCTCCTCTTCCGGACCCCTGGTTAATTTTCAATTGGATGATCAGGGAAGACCTCTCTGAGGAGAGGACATTTGAGCTGATGTCCAACAGACAAGAAGGATTCATCCATGAAAAGTAAGGGAGGAGAGGGCTTCCTAGGTGGCACGGTGGTTAAGAATCCGCCTGCCAATGCAGGGAACACTGGTTCGATACCTAGTCCAGGAAGATCCCACATGCCTTGGAGCAACTAAGCCTGTGTGCCACAACTATTTAGCCTGCACTTTAGAGCCCATGAGCCACAACTATTGAGCCCATGTGCCGCAACTACTAAAGCCCACGCACCTAGAGCCTGTGCTCCACAACAAGAGAAGCCACGGCAATGAGGAGTCCGTGCACCACAATGAAGAGTAGCCCCCACTTGCTGCAACTAGGGAAAGCCTGTGTGCAGCAACGAAGACCCAACACAGCCAATAAATAAATTAATTAATTTTAAAAAAAAAGTAAGGTAGGATAAAACATTCCAGGCAAATGGAATAGTTGATAGAGAGGCCCAAAACTAGGATGAGCTGGTGTGTCCTAAAAAGAGTAAAAATGCCAGTTGTATCAAGATTAATGTGTGAAAAAGAGAATACTACAAGACAAAATTGGAGAGGAGGCTTAATAAACCAAGGGAAGTAATTTGGGTTAGTCTAAGTAGAGTGAAAAGCCATTAGGGTGATGTTATTTAGTTTTATTTACAAAATATATCTCATTGGTGGATATGTGAAAGATCATGCATTGGATGTAAATAGTTGTTATTGGTTTTGTTTTTGTTTCCCTCATCTAGCATTCCATTTCTCCTTCTAACATCAACTGAAATTCCTTTGGGGAAATTCTCCCTTCTTTGATGGATGTATTTGAGTGGGCCCAGACCTTCCCCATTTATCTGGGAGATGTCCTGACATAAGTTGAGCATATGCATCCATCTGCAATTTGAATATGAAGCGAACTGACAATGAATTGAAAATATTTAGTATCTGTTCATATTGAATAGATACTTCCTGTAGTTTCTACTTCCTGGCCCTAGTCATAGCTTTCACCTATTTTCGAAATCTGCATCTCCATCCTTCCCATTGAGTTTATAATCTCCTAATATGTTTTCAATACATTCTCTTTAGCCAATGACAGTTCAGGTTGCTTGCGACTAGAGCCTTAATTAATACAGCACACAAATTTCCTACATTTATTAGGGAATGTTACAATTGATGATAGAACTGAACTTGAATTCAGGCTTCCTAACTTTCAATCTCTATCAGACTAGCTTCTATATGTCTTTTAGGTAGTTTCTGCTTGGCTATCAGCAGTTAGTTTTCTCTTCCTAAAACATATTAGACCTTTTAGACTGAGTTATCACTATAGCTTACTGTGATAACACGTTTGCCAAATGTTTCACTTCCCAAGCAAATCTCGGACTTTTTGATTCTAAAATTTCAGTAGGCAATTTGTTTGGGTATTTTCTCAGGACAGATAAAAACAAACACATGGAATAATTTACGTTCAACTCTTCATTAAGCATTTCTTTAATCAAAGTGAGTGTTTGAGTCGGAGAAGGGTGTGAATGAGTGTAAATGCTTGGATTTTTTATTATTAAAATTGTTTTAAAGTAACAAAAATTAAAGCAACCTAAACTCATTCATCCTAAGAAATGTGATTAAATGAGCTTTTATGCCATGGATTGGCAGCTGCAAGACAAAGTACATTCCATTATTGATGCTGTCAATCAGATCATACTATAATCCTGTACTGTAAGAATCTGTTTATCACTGAAGCTAGCTGAAAGTACTCCCTGCGTTTCAGTGTCCTGCCATGATGAAACAGGGCTTTTAACAACAAGAAAGAAACAGAAGGGGCACAGATGTTTGAAGGACTTGGCAGGTAAACAAACCCTATTCTCAGTCTGGATAGAGTCCTCTGTTGAATTGCATCTTTGAGAAGAGATCTTTTGAAGAGAATGAAGCCGCGGCTCACAGAGTCATCTGGCTCTCCTCGTTAAGCCATCACTACAGTGCTGCCTCTGTCTTTCCCATTTCTGTGCCCTGTGCCAAAGCTACCTTCCCCAGCCTATTCCTACAGCATATTGGTAAAGCCAACACCAAAAGGTATCTGGTTGTTTGACCAGGTCCTAAGTCTAATGCTGTCCAGCTTTATTCCTCCAGGGTCCAAGAGCAGTGCACACATCTAAAATGGTAAACTGCTAACATTGTTTCCAATTGTGTGTGCTAACTCCAGTACCATTGGTAATGTGTGTGGTTGCACGTGTCTCATTAATGCTTAAATATAGGGATTGACAGAAACAACTATAGTTTCTCTTAGACTTGTACGATCCTTCGGTTCACTGATAGAGTATTGGACTGGAGCTGGGAGACCTGAATTCCACTTCTGGCTCTCAAACTAATGAGATATGTGACCTCAAGCAAATTACTCAGTCTCACTGACTTTTCTTCTTTAAAAATGATGGGAATAGGCTATGTGACCTTTGAGAATGATGACAATTATGTTTTGAACCCCAAACTGAAACAACTGATATGCAATGGGATTTTTTTTGCCCCTGGGTGTAAGAAGTATAGTTTGCCCACTAAAATATTGACATGTTTGAAGTTCTGTAAAAGCAATGTTTGAAATCAGAAAACACTCAGGAGAATGTTTGAAATCAGGAAAGTCTCAGAAATTTAGGGACATGGTCTCCCCATATTAATAAGATTGCCGTATAATTCTAAAATCCTAGCATCTCGATATTTAAAATGTCTCAGTGAAGCAACAGTATATTTTTCTTTTTTAAAATATTTTTGAATTGGGTTTAGTGCAGTATAATTTACACACGGTAAAATTCATTCTTTTTAGAGTTCAGTTCTGTGAATTTTGACAAATGTGTATAGGAGTATAACTACCACCACAAGAAAGATGTAAAATGTTTCCATCGCTCCAAAAAGTTGCCTCAGGCTTCTCCGTAGTGAATCTCGTTCTTTCATCCTCAGTCCCTGGAAACCACAGATTTGTTTTCCGTATCTTTAGTTTTGCCTTTTCCAAATATCATATAAATGGAATTGTGCAGTATGTTGCCCTTTCAGTTAGCATAGTAAATTTGACGTTCATCTGTTGTACATATCAGTAGGTTACTTTCTTGTATTACTGAATAGGCATGTGGTAGGCAGAAAAATGCCCACCCTTCTACCCCTCAAAGATTTCCACACCCTAATCCCTGGAACCCCTGAATATTTCACTTTATATGGCACAGCAGTTTTGCCCGATATGATTAATATAATAAACCTTGAGATGAAGAGATTATCCTAAATTATCTGGATGGGGGTAAATCTAATCACACATATCCTTAAAAGGGAGAAACCTTTCCCAGCAAGGAGATGAGATGGAAGAAGGAGGAAAGATTAGAAGCATGAGAGTTACTCAACACACCATTGCTGGCTTTGAGAACAGAGGAGAAGAGGACCATAAGTCCTCAAGGAATATGGTTGGCCATCCCTATTCTTTCAAAATCTACATGGAAGCCATGATTTTCCAATTACACATTGTGTTATGTTAAATTTGAATTCATCTGTGCCTCTTGACTCTTGCTTCAAATGTTTCTTAGCCTCTGTTTGTTGGGCAATTAATACTTTCTAATCATTCCTAATAAATACAGTAGGTGAGTTGTCACTCGCTGTAAGGAATTTTAAATTATTAACTAGAGGAACAAGCTTTTAACTCCTCAATACTAAGACTGTTCCTGCCATTCACTGACCATGTGAATGTGTCACGTAGGTCTACTTTTCTTAAGCTTCAGTTTTTAATTTGTAGAAGTGAAAAATAATAAGGACTGTTTTGAGGGTTAAATGAAATCGTGTATTCTTAAGTGTTTGTTTGGGACAGTGCCTGGATTAGAGAAAGCATTCAAGAAATGATGGTTTTATTTTTATTACAATTTTTAATAACATAAACACTTCCAAATGTACCTTTTTATGACCTCATGTTTTCAAGTCTTGGGCACTCTTTTGTGGGACACACTTACTAATTAAATACCACATGGACAGTAACGCCAGGCAGAATCTCATCAATAGAACAGTCAAGTTTGCCCTTTGAAGTTTGTATCTAAACAAACGATTTTGACTATAGCTGTAGAAAAGCGTGAGCTTTAGCTCCAGCCAAACAAGTGTCATATTCTGCTGCTGATAGTTGCAAGTCCTATGACTTTGGGCATGTCATTTAACCTCTTTGAACTTGATAAAAATTATCTCTGGTTCCCAAAGTTATTGTGAGACTTCTACCAAGATGAACATGGTACACACTATGCAAACATTTCTTTTCTCCTCCAAAGAAGAAATTTGGAGATTTAAACATGTTACATGTTCATGAATAAATCAATAACATAAATAGAAATATGTGTATAGTTTGATGTTCATACTCTGTGCCTAACTTTTTTCAAGTGCTAATTTGCATTGCAGAGTTCTGAATCAATTTATGGTGTTCTGAGATGTAGGGAAATTAAAGAATTTTTTTTTTCCTTTGCATGTGTTAGGTGTTTATGAGGGTCGAAGTGCTTTGAGTCTTTGTTGTTCCAGTTGTGATTCATATTAGCCCAGCTGTAGCCTGGTGTTAACTCAGTGAACCTTGAAAGGACATGGGAATCCTGGTGGGAATCCTGGTGGGATGAAGGGCCAGGTGCCTGTTTCAGCTCTGTTGCTTCTTGTATGGATGCAGCATGTTGTATTACTTACTGATGGTCTTTTGATGTGACTCATTGTGCAGACATCTGAGATAATGGTCATTCAAGCTGCCTTTTTTTTTTTTTTTGGCGCAGGGGTTTAGCTGCTCCGCAGCATGTGGGATCTTCCTGGAGCAGGGATTGAACTCATGTCCTCTGCATTGGCAGGCGGATTCCCAACCACTGTGCCACCTAGGAAGCCCCCAAGCTGCCTTTTTATCTCTTCTTATTTTGATATGCTTAGTCCTACAAAGCCTGGAGCTAGATTTGACTGGGCTGCATTATTGAGGCTCTGAAAGTTGGCCCATACTCTGTGTGGCAGACAAAAGTGAGACTTAAATTAGCAGACTGGGAGTCTTTGAAAGTTAGTTAACTGCTAACACAGCTAGCTGTTCTTGTACTATGTATGAATTAATACAATATTTCATCTCTACCATCAACCTACTCTTATGTGAATAAGGACAGCAGAAGAGAGAGGAGGCAAATAAAATTAGTGCCTGTTGAAAATATCTCTTTTTCAAAACTTCTGTTTTTTAGAGTAATGACACGGCAGTGCCATCCATTAAAAGTCCAACCTCACAATATTCAAATTTCAAATTATGTTTCATAGAACTTTCATGGGCTACCTCAACCTTATCTCACCTAGAATAGCCCTACTTTTAGGTATTTTACATATTTTACTTCTAACGATGGTCTGAAAATTTTTAGTAATAAAATAAAGTTACAAAACATGTTTAAGGTAGAAATATTTTTGAGCCACTTTTACTTAAGTCTTCCTGGGACACTATTGTTGACTTCTACAAGACCTTAAACCCCTAAAAGACAAAATCTGTGGCCTATTAATTTTGAATTCCCTCAAGTTCTAGCATAGAACTTACATACCATAGATGTTCAGTTTTAACATAAATACATATTGCCTTATCTGTTTACATCTCCATGAGTATTTAATTGTGTACCCTTACCAAAATTTAAAAGTTTTTCTACTATTTTCAAAGTATATACATATAGTAAGTTATTGTTCTTATAAGTAACATTTATCAGATGCTTATTATATGCCAAGTACTGTACTAAATAATTCATATGTATTTGCTCACTTAAAGTTTATAGTGATCCTATAAAGTGAGAAATGCTGTTATTTACTATCATCTGTATTTACAGATGAGGAATTTGAGACAAAGCAAGGTTTAGAAACTTGGCCAGCAATCACATAAGGAAGTGGTAAGTGATAGAGCTATCTTAAACTATAAGTTCAGTCTGGACCTGGAACCTCTACCCTTAACCTATAAATTATTCTGCATCTTTGTGAATCATGCATCTTTATTATACCCTATGAAGAGAATTGGATACTTTGAAGCTGATTGTCATAGTTTTTACTCTAACACATATACATAAAATAGAAATTAGAAAAGGATCAAATTTAAAAATATAAATGAAGTTCTAAAATTTTCTTGGTGATCTCCAGTGGACATTCTCGTGCACCCTGGGGAGTGACACATTCCAGTTGGGTAATATTGATGAGATCATCTACACCAGTAAACAATCCAACCAGCATTTGCTAAGTCCTCTAATTGAAGTAACCATTCCATCTTTTTATTAAAACCTAGACATTATAGCACTTCCTAGGTGGCACAGTGGTTAAGAATCTGCCTGCTGAGGAAGCACCCATGAGCCTCCTAGAGAACTTCCTCCACAAGAGGACAGACAGCAGTATCAAGCAGTATCAGCAGTAGTTCATCTTGTGGAACTGAAAACCACAGCCACAGAAAGATAGAGAAAATGAAAAAGCACAGGACTTTGTACCAGATGAAGGCACAGGATAAAACCCCAGAAAAACAACTAAACAAAGAGGAGATAGGCACCCTTACAGAAAAAGAATTCAGAATAATGATGGTGAAGATGATCCAGGACTTTGAAAAAAGACTGGATGCAAAGATTGAAAAGTTTACCAAAGACCTAGAAGAATTAGAGAGCAAACAAACAGAGATATGCAACACAAGAACTGAAATGAAAAGTACACTAGAAGGAACCAATAGCAGATTAACTGAGGCAGAAGGGCGAATAAGTGACCTGGAAGACAGAATGGTGATAATCACTGATGTGGAAAAGAATAAAGAAAAAAGAATGAAAAGAACTGAAGACAGCCTAAGAGACCTCTGGGACAATGTTGAACGCACCAACATTCGCATTATAGGGGTCCCAGAAGGAGACGAGAGAGAGAAAGGACCCGAGAAAATATTGGAAGAGATTCTAGTTGAAAACTTCCCTAACATGGGAAAGGAAACAGCTACCCACATCCAGGAAGTGCAGAGAGTCCCAGGCAGGATAAACCCAAGGAGAAACACGCCAAGACATATCGTAGTCAAACTGACAAAAATTAAAGACAGAGAAAAGTTATTAAAAACAACAAGGGAAATACAATAAATAACACAGAATGGAACTCCCATAAGGTTAACAGCTGATTTCTCAGCAGAAACTCTGCAAGCCAGAAGGGAGTGGCAGGATATATTTAAATGATGAAGGGGAAGAACCTACAACCAAGAATACTCTACCCAGCAAGGATCTTATTCAGATTTGAGGGAGAAATCAAAAGCTTTCCAGACAAGCAACAGCTAAGAGAATTCAGCACCACCAAACCAGCCCTGCAACAAATGCTAAAGGAACTTCTCTAAGCAGGAAACATAAGAGAAGAAAAGGACCTACAAAAACAAAAACAAAACAATTAAGAAAATGGTAATAGGAGCATACATATCGATAATGACCTTGAAGGTAAATGGACTAAATGCACCAACCAAAAGACACAGACTGGCTGAATGGATACAAAAACAAGACCCATATATATGCTGTCTACAAGAGATCCACTTCAGACCTAGGGACACATACAGACTGGAAGTGAGGGGATGGAAAAAGATATTCCATGCAAATAAAAATCAAAAGAAAGCTGGAGTAGCGATACTCATATCAGATAAAATAGACTTTAAAATAAAAAGTTACAAGAGACAAGAAAGGACATTACATAAAGATCAAGGGATGAATCCAAGAAGAGGAGATAACAATTACAAATATATATGCACCCAGTATAGGAGCACCTCCATACATAAGGCAAATGCTAACAACTATGCAAGAGGAAACACAAGGCAGAAATAGAGACACAGATGTAGAGAACAAACATATGGACACCAAGTGGGGAAAGCAGGGAGGGTTGGGGGGGAATAAATTGGGAGATTGGGATACCAAACTGTACACTCTAAATATATGCTGTTTATTGTCTGTTACCTGTATCTCAATAAAAGTTCTTACAAAAAAGTAAAAAAAAAAAAAAAAAAAAGAATCCGCCTGCCAATGCAGGGGACACAGATTCTATCCCTGCTCCAGGAAGTTCCCACATGCCACAGAGCAACTAAGCCTGTGTGCCACAGCTACTGAGCCTGCACTCTGGAACCCATGAGCCACAACTATTGAGCCCATGTGCCACAACTACTAAAGTTGTGCGCCTAGAGCCCATGCTTGGCAACAGGAGAAGCCACCGCAATGAGGAGACCACATACCACAATGAAGAGTAGCCCCTGCTTGCTGCAAATAGAGAAAGCCGGTGCGCAGTAACGAAGACCCTACACAGCCAATAAATAAATAGATAGATAGATAGATAGATAGATAGATAGATAGATAGATAAATAAATAAATGATTTATTTTGTAAAAAACCCTAGGCATTATAAACATAACTTTTTTCAAGTGGTATAGTTTACACTCCTTCAGGAAAAACAAAAACAAAAAAAAACTGGCTCACCAGAAATTTTCCAGAAATAAGAGGCACAGGGAATAAATTTAGAATGTAAATGCTTGTCCTATGAAAAGTTACATACCAAGACTATGTTACATACATCAGACAAAGAGTACGTCTCTATTGATCTGTCTCTGATTGTGTTGCCACAGGTTGTTTGGCACATACAAAGCACCATCAAGCTGACTGATAATATAGATAAGAACTTCTAGTTAATATTCATTGGCACTCCTTATATTCTCATAGTTCTCAATTTGTGTTAGGGAAAGCATTTATTATTTGATACAGATTTTATTTAAACGCTTGAATTTGAGAAGCAACTTGCTTCAAAATAGGATTTGAGATCGAAAATGTTTAAAGGTGTTTCTGAGATTGTGCAGCTTCTGAGCCCGACAGTCTAATAATGGGCTGCCTTAAAGAGGATGATGGCAATGATTGACAGATTTCAATTTCTTCTAATCTTTGCGTGTGCAACTTGAGGAATTTGAACCATTATTTAAAAATGGGTATTGTCAACTTTTTCCAAAATGTAATGAACCCTTTACAGTTGAAGCTTGCTTCACAAAGAATCATATATACTGTCTTTTTTGACTGAATTTATTCTTCCATTGTTCGTGCATAGAAGTGAACAGATTTCTTTGTATTAGTTTTGTATCCTGAAACTTACCAAATTCATTGATGAGCTCTAATAGTTTTCTGGTAGCATCTTTAGGATTTTCTATGTATAGTATCATGTCATCTGTAAACAATGATAGTTTTATTTCTTCTTTTCCAATTTGGATTCCTTTTATTTCTTTTTCTTCTCAGATTTTCATGGCTAGGACTTCCAAAACTATGTTGAATGAAAGTGGTGAGAGTGGACATCCTTGGCTTGTTCCCAATCTTAGAGAAAATGCCTTTAGCTTTTCGCTGTTGAGTATGATATTTGCTGTCAGTTTGTCATATATGGCCTTTATTATGTGGAGGTATGTGTTTCCTTTATGCCCACTTTATGGAGAGTTTTATCATAAATGGGAGTTGAATTTTGTCAGAAGCTTTTTCTGTATCTATTGAGATGATCATATGGTTTTTATTATTCAATTTGTTAATGTGGTGTATCACACTGATTGATTTGCAGATATCGAAAAATCCTTGTATCCTTGGAGTAAATCACACTTGATCATGATGTATGATCCTTTTAATGTGTTGTTGGATTTGGTTTGCGAGTATTTTGTTGAGTATGTTTGTGCCTATATTCATCAGTGCTGTTGACCTATAAATTTCTCTTTTTTTGTGTGTAGTATCTTTGTCTGATTTTGGTATCAGGATGATGGTGGCCTCATAAAATGAGTTTGGGAGTAGTCCTTCCTCTGCAATTTTTTGGAATAGTTTCAGAAGAATAGGAGTTAACTCTTCTCTAAATGTTTGATAGAATTTGCCTGTGAAGCCATCTGGTCCTGGACTTTTGTTTGTTGAAAGTTTTAAAGTCAGCTTCAACTTCAGTACTTGTGAGGGTCTGTTCATATTTTCTAGTTCTTCTCGGCTCAGTATTGAGAGATTGTACCTTTGTAAGAATCTGTCCATTTCTTCTAGGTTGTCCATTTTATTGGCATATAGTTGCTTGTAATAGTCTCTTATTATCCTTTGTATTTCTGTGGTGCCCATTGTAACTTTTTTCATTGTTGATGTTATTGATTTGAGCCCTCTCCCTTTTTTTCTTGATGAGTCTGGCTAAAGGTTTATCAAAATTAATGCACAGAAATCTGTTGCATTTCTATACCCTAATAATGAAATATCAAAAAGAGAAATTAAAGAAACAATCCCATTTACCATCACATCAAAAAGAATAAAATTTCTAGGAATAAATCTGCCTAAGGAGGTAAAGTTCATGTGGTTCAATATAAAAAAAAAAAAGATTAAAAAAACTGGACAGAAGACCTAAATAGACATTTCTCCAAAGAAGACAAACAGATGGCCAAGAGGCACTTAAAAAGATGCTCAACATCACTAATTATCAGAGAAATGCATAAAGACTACAATGAGGTGTCACCTCACACCAGTCAGAATGGCCATCATCAAAAAGTCTACAAACAATAAATGTTGGAGAAGATGTGGAGAAAAGGGAATCCTCCTACATTGCTGGTGGGAATATAAATTGGTACAGCCACTGTGGGGAATAGTACAGAGGTTCCTTAAAAAACTAAAAATGGAGCTACCGTATGATCCAGCAATCCCACTCCTGGGCATATATCCAGAGAGAAACATGGTTTGAAATGATACCATGGACCCCAATGTTCATCGCAGCACTGTTTACAATAGCCAAGACATAGGAGCAACCTAAATGTCCAGCAACAGATGAATTGATAAAGAAGATGTGGTACATATATACAATGGAAAATTACTCAGCCATTAAAAAGAATGAAATAATGCCATTTGCAGTGACATGGGTGGACCTGGAGATTATCATACTAAGTGAAGTAAGTCAGACAGAGAAAGACAAATATTATATCACTTGTGTGCGGAATCTAAAAAAAAAAAAAGAAAGAAAAGGAAAGCATACAAATGAACTTATTTAAAAAACAGGAACAGACTCTCAACCTTAGAGAACGAACTTTTGGTTACCAGGGAAGAATGGTGTGGGGGAGGGATAGATTGGGAGTTTGGGATTGACAAATAACATATTGACATATACACATTGCTAATATTTAAAATAGATAACCAACAAGGATATACTGTAACTACAGGGAATTCAGTATTCTATAAAAATCTAAATGGGAAAAGTATTTGAAAAAGAATAAATACATGTATATGTATAACTGAATCACTTTGCTGTACACCTGAAACTAACACAACATTGTTAATCAACTATACTCCAATGTAAAATAAAAAGTGAAAAAAATTATTCTTATATAAAGTATCAAAATCCTTTCATTGGGTCTTTTGGATATTTCCCAAACTGTATCTATAATTTTAAATCTGTAAATAGGAACACAGAGTCCCCCTTGTTAAATATATATCTGACTATCTTGTCTGTGAAAAGCATCCTCTTGAAATGATTCAGTTTCCTAGTTTAGCAGTTACGCTTCCAGATATAATTACGTATTAGCCAAGGATGTGAATCCTCTCACTTGTAATTATGTGTTCTCGTTAGGAAACTGGCTGTACCATAGGAAATCAGTGATTAAACTTCCATTCAGTGTAGTTTTTTCATCAGTCCTTGAAACAGGTGTCAGGACTATTCTCCATTGGTATTTTGCTTGGTATCTGGACTGTTAATCAGTTTGTATGAAAAATTGGGATGATATATTGTCTCTGCCTTAAATCCTTTATATTTTGTGGGTTGTCATGGCATTTAATGTAATGGATAACTCCCTTTGGGTCATTAAAAACAAGAAGGTCAGGTTTTCCTTTCTTCCTGACACAGCAGAGCTCTGATTAAGTGTAAAGGCACAAGGTGGTATCTTCCATTCTGAAACCTCCTAGAGGATGAGAGTAATGTAAGTGATTATTTCAAGTGGAAGCAATAAGCCACATGTGAGTTTATTTCACATAAGCACATGCTAATAAAATCATTAAAGTTTTCTCAGTACTATGGTAATTGTATTCTGTCTTGTATAAAGGCAGAAATACATTTTTGGTAAAACAGAGAAGAACTTATTTGAATCTAACCTAATAATTTTATAAACACTACAAAGTTCCCTAACCAGAATAGAACATTATAATACTACACAGTACTCTATGCATGTTAATAAATGTATCCCTGTAATCCTTTTATTCAGATACTATTCAGGTTAACCATTAACTTCAAAATCTAATTCATAATCACACACTTTAATTTTTCAGTCGTGAAGTTTTTCCTCCTCGAAATTTTAGTTTCCACTCATCATTTTCCCATTCTCTTGGGCCACCCTCTCCTCCCCTTCCCCCTCCACCTCCTTCCCTCCTAATCATTTTTATTTATATAATTCACAACTTAAAAATAATTTACATGATTAACAACTTAAAAAAATTGGCAAATTTGTTAAGACCATATGTCACAGTTTTGTTTCAAAATCTGCAAAGGGAGAGGACTAAACTGACCAATTGAAAGAAATAGCCTTTCTCAGAAAAGATACTTTTAAAGTAAAATTATTGATTAGATAATCATTAAGATATGGATATAAGAAAAAAAATTGTCCAGATGAACATTAGACACCTGACTAATAGACGAGTGGCTACTTAATTTCAGAGAAGACCTTATTATTATTAAAGTTTATTAGAAATTGCTTAAACATTTTATCAATGCTGTAAATTTCTTCCTAGAAGAGGATAAGAGTTTCTCTGCTCAAGACAGTTCTTCCCCTAACCAGATTTGGGACAATTTTTTTTTTAATCATTTACTACAAATAGGAGAGATTTATTTTCAAAGAGATTGTCAGCTGAAACTTTATACTTACATCCCATCTGTTTTATAATTAGTTTTATTGAAGTATAATGTACATATAAGCTGCACACATTTAAATTGTACATTTTATGTTTTAAAATATGTTTACACTCATGCAGCCATCATCAGAGTCAAGAAAATGAACATATCCATCACCTTCAAAAGTTTTCTTGTATGTCTTTTAAATTTCTCTTTCTTTCTTCTCCCCATCACAAAACACTGAACTGCTTTCTTTAACCATAATTAGTTTGAATTTTTATTTTCTAGAATTTTATATAAACAAATTCAGAGAGTTTCTACTTTTTTCTGGGTGGGGGAGTCTGACTTCTTTCATTCAACAAAATTATTTTGTTATTTATCAGTGTGTTGTGTGTAGCAATAGTTCATTCCTTTTTATTGCAGAGTGGAATTCCATCATATGTATATAACACTGTTTATCCATTCCTTTGTTGATAGACATTTAAGTAGTTTCCAGCTGCTTTGAATAGCTGTGTAAAAGTCTCTGCATGGACATATGTTTCATTTCTTGTGAAGAAATACCTAGTAATTGAATAAACAGATTATGTAGTTGGTGTGTGTTTAATATACTTTTTTAAAATAAATTTATGTATTTATTGTCTGCATTGAGTCTTTGTTGCTGTGCTCGGGCTTTCTCTAGTTGCAGCGAGCAGGGGCTACTCATGAAAAAATGGCCTCGTGAAAAAAAATGAATCAATTTGACATTTGATGAGATGGGCAGAATTAAAAAATTTTAATTCCCAGGTCTGTCATTGACTGTGTTGGAAAGTCATATTTCTTTGTCTCTCATATAGTATACGTGCAAACAAACCACATTTTATAATCTTCAGCTATGTATTTTAATAGAGATAGGGACTTCTAAATTATTGCAGATGCTATTGAAGTAAAAGAAAAAGAAAAAAAGAAGAGTCCAGGGAGAGAAACTGAGTCATGTTCTGGGTTAATTGATGATTGGTTGGCCTTTAATCTTTGGAGAAAGTCACTAAAATCAGATGGTGAAGACCAAGAGTCTTTTGTTATAAGGGGCTAAGATCAGACCTTAGTCACTGGTTACTTTGATTTTTTTGTTGTTAAGATTTATTTTGTTATTTATTTATTTATTTTGGCTGCGTTGAGTTTTCCTTGCTGCGCTCGGGCTTTATCTAGTTGTGGCAAGCAGGGGCTACTCTTCGTTGTGGTGCGTGGGCTTCTCATTACGGTGGCTTCTCTTGTTGCAGAGCACGGGCTCTAGGTGTGCAGGCTTCAGTAATTGTCAGCACGTGGGCTCAATAGTGGTGGCTTGCGGGCTCTAGACTACAGGCTCAGTAGTTGTGGCACATGGGCTTATTTGTTCTGTGGCATGTTGGATCTTCTCGGCCCAGGGATCAAACCTGTGTCCCCTGCATTGGCAGGTGGATCTTAACCACTGTGCCACAAGGGAAACCCAATATACTTTCAAAGTATAATACTTTTTAAGAAACTTCTAACTCCTTTTCACCAGTTGTCAGGAGTTGGAAGGTGGGGGAAATAGAAGTTGGTAAAAGGGTACAAACTTTTAGTTATAAAATGAATAAGGTTTGAGGTCTCATTTTCTAAGAGAGTAGAACTTAAAATTTCTCATACACAAAAAAGTAAATATGTGAGGTGATAGATGGTATTAGGGAATTTGATGGGGTAAATCCTTTCACAATGTATGTGTATATCAAGTCATCACATTGTACACTTTGAATAGCTTACAATTTTATTTGTGAATTATACCTCAGTAAAGCTGTAAAACAAAACAAAAAAAGAACAGAATGATAATACCACTTTACGTTCCCATCAGCATTGTATAAGAGTTTGGGTTTCTCCATACACTTGCCAACACTTGGGAGAGATGGCCAGCCTTTTTAATTTTACCTAATTTAATAGGTGTATAGTAATATCTTGTGGTGGTTTTAATTTGCCTTTATCTAAGGATTAATGCTGAGCATCATTTTATGTGCTGATTGACCATCCATCTAGCTTCTTTGGTGAAGTGTCAATTCACATCTTATGCCCATTTCTTTTTTTTTTTTTTCAGTTGTTTTCTTATTATGATTGAGTTTCAGAATTCTTTAACACATTCTAGTTACACGTCCTTTATATAATTTAAAAATATTTCCTTATTTGCGGCTTGGTTTTCATTCTCTTAACAGCATCATTCACAAAGAAAAAAGTTTTACATTTTGATTAAATCTAGTTTAACAGTTTTTAGAGATGGATCATGTTTTTGGTGTAGTATTCAAGAAATCTTCACCTAACCCAAACATATAAAGATTTTCTCATGTTTTCTTCAAGAAGCTTTCAAGTTTTAGGTCTATGATCCTTGAGTGAATTTTTCTATATTGTTTGATGTGAGACTGAAGTTAAAATTATTTTCCTTCTTAATCTATTATAAACAGATATCATTTCTTCCAACACCAGTTTTTGACAAAACTATCCTTTCTTCACTGAATGGTCTTTGCACCTTTTTGAAAATCAATTATCCATCTATATGTGGGTCTGGACACACATGTTTCTGGACTCTACTTTGTTCCATTGATGTAGTTGTCTGACACCAAACCACACTTGATAACTTGATAAATGTAGCTTCTTAATAAGTCTTTTAAAAAGATGATATTAATCCTCCAAAGTTCTTAATTTTCAAAAATTTTTGAGGGACTATCCTAGGTTCTTGGCATTTCCATGTGAATTTGAGAGTCAGATTGCAATTTCTATGAAAAGATTCTGCTAAAGTTGTGACTGTATTAAATGTAAATGTTAACTTAAAGGCAATTGATATCTTGATAACGTTTCTGACCCATGAAGACTATATATGTCTGTATTTATTTAGGTCTTCTTTAATTTCTCTCAGCAATGTTTTGCAGTTTTCAGTGTACAGATCTTGTACATCTTTTGTGCAAGATTTATTCCCGTGTATTTCATATAATTTCAGAGTAATTTTATCTTTATTTCATGTAATTTCATGTACTGAAGGGGGTTTTGTAAATTTTAGTGCCTGTTTTGTTGCTAGGATATAGAATTACAATTAATGTTTGCATGTAGTTCTGTAACCTTGTTAAACTGACACATTAAGCAGTTCTAGTACTTTTTGTGTGGATTCCAGTGAATTTTTTGCATAGACAATCGTGTTATCTGCAAATAAAGACAGTTTTACTTTCTCCTTTCCAATTTGGATGTCTTTATACCTTGCATTATTGAACTGGCTAGATAGAACATGCACTACAATGTTGAAGAGAAGTAGTAGGAATTAACATCCTTGCTTTTTCCTTATCTTAAGTGGAAAGCTGTCTTTCACCATCAAGTATAATGTTATATAGGTTTTTAGAGTGTCCTGTATCAATTGAAGAAATTACCTTCTATTCCAGTTTGCTCAAAGTTTTGTTTTGTTTTGTTTTTAGTCAGGAATAGATGTTGGATTTTGTCAAATGCTTTTTCTTTGTGTAATGAAATGATCATATGCTTTTTATTTTTTAATTTGTTAGTATGGTTAATATGGTTATATGTATTGCTTTCCAAATCTTAAACCAATTTTTCCAGCTTTATTGATATATAATTGACATATAACATTGTATAAGTTAGAGTACAGTGTTAATTTGATACATTTATATATTACAAAATGATTTCCACCATAACCTTAGCTAATGCCTCCTTCATATCACATAATTTCCATTTCTTTTTTGTGATGAGAATTTTTAAGATCCACTCTCTTGGCAACTTTTAAGTGTATAGTATCATTAACCGTAATCATAATGCTATGCATTATATCTCCAGAACTTATTCACCATCCAGCTAGAAATTTATACCTTTTGACCAACATCTCCGCATTTCCCCCAACCTCCAGCCTCTGGTAACCACCATTCTATTTTCTGTTTCTATGATTTGGCTTTTTTTTTTTTTATTACAAATGTAAGGGATACTGTACAGTATTTATCTTTCTCTGTGACTTATTTCACTTAGTGTAATTCCCTCAAGGTCCATCAATGAAGTCACAAATGGCAAGATTTCCTTCTTTCTCATATCACATCTCTTTATCCATTTATCTGTTGACATACACTTAGGTTGTTTCCATATCATGGCTATTGTGAATAATGCTGCAATGAACATGAGACTACAGATATCTCTACATGATTGTGATCTCACTTCCTTTGAATATATACCCAAAAGTGGGATCACTGGAGCATATGGTAGTTCTATTTTTAATTTTTTAGGAACCTCTAATTATTTTCCATAGTGGAAATTTTACATTTCCACCAACAGTGCATAAGGGTTCCCTTTTATCCACATCCTTACCAATACTTGTCTTTTGATGATAGCCATCCTACGCATTGTAATTTCATTTTGCTTTTCTCTGATGATTAGTGATGTTGAGTATCTTTTCATGTACCTGTTGGCCATTTGCATACCTTCTTTGGAAAAATGTCTATTCAGTTCCTCTGCCCATTTTTTAATTGGATTGTTTTGTTTGTTATTGAGTTGTATGAGTTCTTTTTTTTTTATTGAGATACAGTTAATATACAATAAACTGCATATATTTAGAGCGTGCAATTTGGTATCCCAGTCTCCCAATTCATTCCCCCCCAACCCTCCCCGCTTTCCCCACTTGGGGTCCATATGTTTATTCTCTACATATGTGTCTCTATTTCTGCCTTGCAAACTGGTTGATTTGTACCATTTTTCTATAGTCCGCATATATGTGTTAATATATGGTATTTGTTTTTCTCTTTCTGACTGAATTCACTCTGTATGACAGTCTCCAAGTCCGTCCATGTCTCTAGAAATGCCCCAGTTTCCTTGCTTTTTACAACTGAGTAATATTCCATTGTATATATGTACCACATCTTCTTTATCCATTCATCTGTTGATGGACATTTAGGTTACTTCCATGTCCTGGCTATTGTAAATAGTGCTGCAGTGAACATTGGAGTGCATGTGTCTTTTTGAATTATGGTGTTCTCTGGGTATATGCCCAGCAGTGGGATTGCTGGGTCATATGGTAACTCTATTTTTAGTTTTGCAAGGAACCTCCATACTGTTCTCCACAGTGGCTGTATCAATGTACATTCCCACCAACAGTGCAAGAGCGTTCCCTTTTCTCCACACCCTCTCCAGCATTTACTGTTTGTAGATTTTCTGATGATGCCCATTCTGACCGGTGTGAGGTGATACCTCATTGTCGTTTTGATTTGCATTTCTCTAATAATTAGTGATGTTGAGCAGCTTTTCATGTGCCTCTTGGCCATCCATATGTCATCTTTGGAGAAATGCCTATTTAGGTCTTCTGCCCATTTTTGGATTGGGTTGCTTGTTTTTTTGATATTGAGCTGGATAAACTGTTTATATATTTTGGAGATTAGTCCTTTGTCTGTTGATTCGTTTGCAAATATTTTCTCCCATTCTGAGGGTTGTCTTTTCATCTTGCTTATAGTTTCCTTTGCTGTGCAGAAGCTTTGTAGTTTCATTAGGTCCCACTTGTTTATTTTTTTTATTTCCATTACTCTCAGGGGTGGGTCAAAAAAGATCTTGCTGTTATTTATGTCAAAGAGAGTTCTTCCTAAGTTTTCCTCTAGCAGTTTTATAGTGCCTGGCCTTCCATTTAGGTCTTTAATCCATTTGGAATTTATTTTTGTGTATGGTGTTAGGGAGTGTTCTAATCTCATTCTTTTACAGGTAGCTGTCCAGTTTTCCCAGCACCATTTATTGAAGAGGCTGCCTTTTCTCCATTGTATATCCTTGCCTCCTTTGTCATAGATTAGTTGACCATAGTTTATCTCTGGGCTTTCTATTCTGTTCCATTGATCTATATTTCTGTTTTTGTGCCAGTACCATTCTGTCTTGATCACTGTAGCCTTGTAGTATAGCCTGAAGTCAGGAAGCCTGATTCCACCGTCAGATTCCACCTGATTCCGTCTTTCCTTCTCAAGATTGTTATGGCTATTCAGGGTCTTTTGCATTTCCATACAAATCGTAAAATTTCTTGTTCTAGTTCTGTGAAAAATGCCATTGGTAATTTGATGGGGATTGCATTGAATCTGCAGATTGCTTTGGGTACTATAGTCATTTTCACAATGTTGATTCTTCCAATCCAAGAACATGGTATGTCCCTTCATCTGTTTCTTATCGTCTTTGATTTCTTTCCTTAGTGTCTTATAGTTTTCTGAGTACAGGTTTTTATATATTTTGAATATATGTATCAGATACATGGTTTGCAAATATATTCTCCTATTCTGAAGGTTGCATTTTCATTTTGTTGATTGTTTCTTTTTCTGTGCAGAAGCTTTTTAATTTGATGTACTCCCACTAACTGGCTATTGGCCATTCTTCCTTGTGCTTTTGCTGTAACATCCAAAATATCATGACCAAGACCTATGTCAAGGAGCTTTTCCCTTTGTTTTCTTCTAGGAATTTTATGGTTTCATATCTTATGTTTAATTAAGTCTTTAATCCATTTTAAGTTAATTTTTGTGGGTAGTGTAAGACAGAGGTCCAATTTAATTTTTCTGAATGTGGTTATTCAGTTTTCCCAACACCATTTATTGAAGAGACTATCTCTTCCCCATCGAGTATTGTTTGCTCCCTTGTCTGAATTAGTTAACTGTACATGTGGGGGATTATTTCTAGGCTCTCTATTCTGATTCATTAGTCTGTCTATTTTTATGCCAGTACCATACCTTTTTGATTACTCTAGCTTTGTGTATAGTTTGAAGCCAGGAAGTGTGATGCCTCCAGCTTTGTTCTTTCTCATAATTGTTTTTGACTATTTGGGGTCGTTTGTGATTGCATAAACATTTTAGAATTGTTTTTTGCTATTTCTGTGAAAAATGCCATTGGAATTATCACAGGGATTGCATCGAATCTGTAGATCACTTTGGGTAGTATGTACATTTTAATAGGGCTAATTCTTCTGATCTATAAACACAGGATATCTTTCCATTTATTTCTGTCTTCTTCAGTTTCTTCCATCAGTCTTATAGTTTTCAGTGTGCAGATCTTTTACCTCCTTGACATTTGTTTATTTCAAACTTAGAAATTTGTTCCTGTCTTCTATTGTATTTGATGTAATTGTGTGTTGGATTGTATTCTTTTTTTTTTTTAAGAAATTTCATTGAGATACAGTTAACAGACAATAAACAGCATATATTTGGAGTGTACAGTTTGGTATCCCACTCTCCCAATTCATTCCCCCCCAACCCTCCCTGCTTTCCCCACTTGGTGTCCATATGTTTGTTCTCTACATCTGTGTCTCTATTTCTGCCTTGTGTTTCCTCTTTCATAGTTGTTAACATTTGCTTTATGTGTGGAGATGCTCCTATATTGGGTGCATATATATTTATAATTATTATCTCCTCTTCGTGGATGGATCCCTTGATCTTTATGTAATGTCCTTTCTTGTCTCTTGTAACTTTTTTATTTTAAAGTCTATTTTATCTGATACGAGTATTGCTACTCCAGCTTTCTTTTGATTTGCATTTGCACGGAATATCTTTTTCCATCCCCTCACTTCCAGTCTGTATGTGTGCCTAGGTCTGAAGTGGATCTCTTGTAGACAGCATATATATGGGTCTTGTTTTTGTATCCATTCAGCCAGTCTGTGTCTTTTGGTTGGTGCATTTAGTCCATTTACCTTCAAGGTCATTATCGATATGTATGCTCCTATTACCATTTTCTTAATTGTTTTGTTTTTGTTTTTGTAGGTCCTTTTCTTCTCTTATGTTTCCTGCTTAGAGAAGTTCCTTTAGCATTTGTTGCAGGGCTGGTTTGGTGGTGCTGAATTCTCTTAGCTGTTGCTTGTCTGGAAAGCTTTTGATTTCTCCCTCAAATCTGAATAAGATCCTTGCTGGGTAGAGTATTCTTGGTTGTAGGTTCTTCCCCTTCATCATTTAAATATATCCTGCCACTCCCTTCTGGCTTGCAGAGTTTCTGCTGAGAAATCAGCTGTTAACCTTATGGGAGTTCCATTCTGTGTTATTTATTGTATTTCCCTTGTTGTTTTTAATAACTTTTCTCTGTCTTTAATTTTTGTCAGTTTGACTACGATATGTCTTGGCGTGTTTCTCCTTGGGTTTATCCTGCCTGGGACTCTCTGCACTTCCTGGATGTGGGTAGCTGTTTCCTTTCCCATGTTAGGGAAGTTTTCAACTAGAATCTCTTCCAATATTTTCTCGGGTCCTTTCTCTCTCTCGTCTCCTTCTGGGACCCCTATAATGCGAATGTTGGTGCGTTCAACATTGTCCCAGAGGTCTCTTAGGCTGTCTTCAGTTCTTTTCATTCTTTTTTCTTTATTCTTTTCCACATCAGTGATTATCACCATTCTGTCTTCCAGGTCACTTATTCGCCCTTCTGCCTCAGTTAATCTGCTATTGGTTCCTTCTAGTGTACTTTTCATTTCAGTTCTTGTGTTGCATATCTCTGTTTGTTTGCTCTCTAATTCTTCTAGGTCTTTGGTAAACTTTTCAATCTTTGCATCCAGTCTTTTTTCAAAGTCCTGGATCATCTTCACCATCATTATTCTGAATTCTTTTTCTGTAAGGGTGCCTATCTCCTCTTTGTTTAGTTGTTTTTCTGGGGTTTTATCCTGTGCCTTCATCTGGTACAAAGTCCTGTGCTTTTTCATTTTCTCTATCTTTCTGTGGCTGTAGTTTTCAGTTCTGCAGAACGAACTACTGCTGATACTGCTTGATACTGTTGTCTGCCCTCTTGTGGAGGAAGCTGTTTTCTTTATTTCTTTTTCAAATATTTTGTTGTTAGTGTATAGAATTTTGGGGATAAACCCCCCTTAAAATTGATGCATGATATGTATTTTTAGTATTTTATTTTTGGAATAGTTTTAGGTTCACAGCAGAATTGAACAGAAGATACAGAGATTTTCCACATGCCTCCTGCCTGTACATATTCATAGCCTCCATCACCATCACCATCCCCCATCAGTGTGGTACACTTGTTACAAATGATGAACATCCATTGACTTGTCATAATCACCCAAGGTCCATAGTTTACATTAGGGTTCATTCTTGATGTTGCACCTTCTATGGGTTTGGCCAGAGTGTAATGACCTGTACCCACCGTTATTTAATCATACAGAATAGTTTCACTGCCTAAAAAAATCCACTGTGCTCCACCTATTCATCCCTTCCTTCCTTCCTGGTGACCATTGACCTTCTTACTGTCTCTGTTGTTTCCCCTTTCTAGAATGTCATATAATTGGAATCATATAGTATATAACCTTTTCAGATTGGCTTCTCTCACATAGAAACATGCATTTAAGTTTCTTTCATATCTTTGCAATGCTTGATATTTTTTGCTTTGGTTTTTAGTGCTGTATCAAAGCACTTCATTTTAGTGCTGAATCATATTCCATTGAATGGATGTGTCACAGTGTATTTATCCATTCACCTAGTGAAGAACATCTTTGTTGCTTCCATATTTTGGCAAATGTGAATAAAGATGCTATAAATATCCACCTGTGGGTTTCTGTGGGAATATAAATTTTCACTGCATTTGGTAAATAACAAAGAAAGCAGATGCTGGATCATATGGTAAGACTATGTTTAGTTTTCAAGAAACTGCCACACTGCTTTCCAAAGTGGCTGTACCATTTTGCATTCCCTCCATCAATTAACGAGTTTCTGTTCCATCATAGCCTAACCTAAGCATATGTATTATCTTTTTGCATGTTGTTTGATTTGATTTGCTAAATTTTCGTATGTGAATTATACTGCCCCCAATATTTCTGCCCCAATCAGGTTTGGAACAATTTTTCTTCTATTTTAGTTTTTATCATATTAAAAATAATAGTTATTTTCTATCTTTTTTAAAAATTATGGGAATACCTCTCTCTCTTTATCACTCCCATTCTCTCCCTCTTCTCCTCTCCTAATACTTTTAGCTATTTATTTTTCCACACAGCAGCTATTGTGTACTTATTGTGTACCAATGTCAGTGCTATTTTAAAGATGAACATTGCACAGAATCTTTGATATCAAGGAGGCTTACAGTCTACTGGGGAGGGATGGATATTTCTATAAATGATTCAGGTTCAACTTGGTATTTGAGTATGACAGGGTACTATAGGAATTCTTACCTTTAGCCAAAGATATAACCCTGAAGTTAAGACTGGTTTGCCAGATAAACAAAGAAAGGAAAGTTATCACAGTGAGAGGATGCAGCCTATCAATGGTAGGTAAACAGGGACAGCATGTCATGTTTTGCAAATTACTGGGGGATGTTAGAAGAGATTTCATAAAATAAAGGAAACTATGTCATAGTCAAGAAATTTTGATTTTATCCTATTGCTGATGATGGTGAGATTTGTATTTCAGAAAGCATTGCTTAGAGAAAGCTGGACTAGAAGCTGGAAAACCACTTTGGAAGTTGTTTTAGCGGTATAAGGAGACAAAGGGATGAATTCACAAGATATTTAACAGTTAGAGTAAACATGACCTAGTGCTGACTAGATATGGGAGCAAGGAAGAAGGAATGAAAGGTAACTTCCATTTTTAATGTGTTTTTATTATTGTTTTGTTTTTGTTCTTACCTGTTTTGTTGATTTCTGCATCTGTGTGGGTACTGACACCATTCATTGACCTAAGAGAGTGTAAAAAGTAATAGAGGTTTCACGAAGGGAGTTATTTAGTTTAATTGTGAATTGCCTAAAGTTGAGGTGCTTGCCTAATAGCCAGGGAACATGAAGTATAGGCGGATGGAAGTAAAGGGATTAGATGTCCGGAGTTACATATTTGTGAGTCACAAGTGCTGTATCTGAGTTTGAAGTCTTTAAAGTGTATCAGATCCAACCACAAATATAGCTGCTTCACACAGCTCTGGAGATCTGAATGTACACTCAAGTAAAGGCTGTACCTGAAGAAAAGACCTGTCCATGTGGATAAGATCAGAAATGCAGTGGCTGATCTCTGCCTGTGAAATAAGCATTAAACATTGCTGTATGGCAGCTGTTGGTAACATGGGAATAGATCTTTTGTGCAGAATGACAAATGCCGATAAAACTTGGAACTTCACAGAGAGGATATCTCATTTTGATAAACATATTTCTCCTCTTTGTAGGAAGGGATATTAAATAGAAAGATACAAAAAATATTTTAAATTCAATATAGGTCATTTGTGTGAACTCAAAGTTTGGAAGTGGTTGGTCATAAGGAATGATTGTTTTTTGAAGGAAATATTTCAAACATAGAAAATCTAAAGAATAGTGAAACATAGCCCATATATCCACCACTATCCAGTTTAACAATTTTTG
The DNA here is from genome assembly GCF_030028045.1 of Hippopotamus amphibius kiboko. Lineage (NCBI taxonomy): Eukaryota > Metazoa > Chordata > Mammalia > Artiodactyla > Hippopotamidae > Hippopotamus > Hippopotamus amphibius. The sequence goes on from NC_080187.1 coordinate 76,440,693, forward strand.
TCATTTTGTCATACTTGGTTCAGATCTGTTGTTTCATTTTCATTGTGTCAGAAGTAAATCTTTATAGATAATGCTGAATCTTCCTTTGTAATCATTTCTGCTTGTGCCCCTGATGTAACCAGTGACCTAAATTTGGTGTGTAGCTCTCAGGTCTATATTTTTACTCTATATGCTTTGTTGAAATTATTGGCAGTTTAAGTGTGGATGCATTTTTAGATTTTCTATTCTTTTCAATTGATCTGTTTGCCTAGCATTGTATCAGTAACCCACTGTCTTAATTACTGTGACTTTATAGGAAGCCTTGAAGTCGAATACTGTAAACTTCCTAATTTTAATCCTTCTTTGTTTATTTTGGCTTTGGCTAGATCCTTTGCATTTTCATATACATTGTAGCTTCACAATTTCTATTTTTTTTTAAAGTCTGATGGGATTATGATTGTATTGTGTTGACTTTATAAATCAATTTAATGAGTCTTAACATCTTAAAAATATTGAGTTTTCTAATCCATAGACATGGTACATCTCTCTGTTTATTTAGTAAAAGGTGAAAGATTTATTCGATCTGAAGAGAAACCAGGGTATTCTCTGTTTATTTAGATTCTCTTTAATTTTTCTCAGCAATATTTTGTTGTTTTCAGTGTAGAGGCATTATAAGTTGTATTAATTTTCTACTGATGTTTTAAAAATTGCCACAAATTGAATGACTTAAACAACATCTATTTATTATCTCACAGTTTCTGTAGGTCAGGAGTCCAGGCATAGTATAGTTGGGTTCTCTGTTTAAGATCTCATAAGGCAGAAATCAAGGTGTCAGACATGTCTGAGATCTCTTCTGATCATCAGAGTCCTTTATCAAGCTCACATGGCTGTTGGCAGAAGTCATTTCCTTGGACTGTAGAACCCATGGAGGCTGTGCTTTTAAGACCAGCAAGGAGGCACCTCTCTGAAGCTTTACCTTCTTTTAAAGGCTCACCTGATTAGATCAGGCCCATCCAGGATAATCTTCCTTTTGTTTAACTCCATGGCAACTGACTAGTAATCTAATCATAAGTGATACCCCATCATATTCGTAGGTATCTCCCACACTCAAAGGGAAGGGCTTCTGTGGACATGTACCCCTAGACACATAAACCATGGGTGCTGGATTAGAATTCTGTCTACTTACACATAATTTTTGATGAATTTTTTAAAATACTGTATTTTTGATACTATAAAAGATGTGTTATTTAAATTTCATTTTCCATTTGTGAACAAATCACTTCTAATTTAATTTAATTTAATATTTATTGCAAAATTGCTCTGGCTGTCTCATGATATCTGGAAGTCATTCTCAACATTCTTCTTAAAACACAGATTTGAAATTTACTAGACACAGAATTTCTGATTTTTGTTTTTGTTTTTAATAATTTTACTAGGTGCATTGTAACTTCAGCCACAGTTTCTCTATTCAGTTTTTTTTCCCTGCTTTTCTTTCCTTTTTGCTGTTCTCTTTGACATACTTCTTGTTACTTTGGGTCAGTCTCCTAGCTGAGTCCTAGTAGATTTTCTATCAATTTTAAAAGCAGATTTCTGTGTCATTCAGGATTTTCAGTTACAAGTATTAGAAAATAACTCTGGCTCTCTTAAATGTAAAATGAATGTAGCAGAAGGAGATTCAGGCCTTACAAAATAGGCATATGGACAAGAACAGGGAAGCTTGGGAAGCTAGGTACTGGAAAAATAAACAAGGTCACATCGCAGGAAAACTTAGTGCTTTAGTCATCTTTGTTTTATATACATATGTATGTATATATATAATATATATGTACATAATTATCTCTAACATATGTAATATATGTATATATACTCAAGCATCCAAGTTTAGGTCATATCTAAGCCCCCCCTCATTCCCAGGCAGCAGTAGAAAGAAGGCTTTCCCTTCCCTCCAAGTTTATCCTTATGTTAATAATGCAACATGCAAGAGTAATGCAATATTCAAGCTCTATCCTACTTTCCTAACAAAAATCAGAGACCTAATCGCAAGAGGAATGTGTTGGTTTCTGGACAGCCAAAAACAAAGAAACAAATATGACATTGTCTCTCTTGTATTTTATCTCTATATACCTGATGTTGGGGAAAATTGGAATGTAGTAGTTAAAAGAGGAGAAGGTTTAGAAATAGAAGAGAGACGTGGTCAACCTGGGTTTATTGGTTTATTCTTGAAGTGAAAAAAAAAAAAAAGCAAATTGACAGGACAAACAACCTACGGAATATTTATTATGTTAGAAAAAGCATGGCCCATGCAGCTAAGAACTCAGAGGTTTGAATTCTGCTTTTCCCTCTTGGCTTTTTGGCAAGCTATTTATCCTCTTTGACTCTAGGACTTCTCAGTCGCCAAGTAGGAATAATCACATCTGTCTCCCAGGTTTGCTGTAATGATTAAATGAGAACATGTATGTAAACCATCCATCACACCACCCTAATTCACAGTGGGGTACTTGCCAAATACTTGTTATTTTCCTAACCCTTCTTTCTCAAATGCTGTCTAACTCTTGAAACGCGCTAATACCACCACTCCTCTAAAAGGAGCTGTAGAATCTCAAGCATGCTAACTGCATCCCATCAGAAAGCATAATTGCTGTCAAACTCCTGCCATGTGTGGACTGTTATTGAGGGTGGTCATGTATAGAGACATAAGCTTCTCCTTCATGGAATGGAAGTTGTGATGAGACCACCATGCTCGCTTCATTTCTTGTTTCTCACTCTAGGTACAGTGCTACCTTACACAAAAGAGAACTTGATTCCTCCTTTCTTGTTATGACTAATCTGTACTGCTTGCAATGATTCCATCTGCCCGTAATGGTTTCTCTGTATCCTTAAGAAATCTTTTTATTTATCAAAAAATTAAAGTTTTATTAAATAAGAAGAGTGATGAAGACCGTATACATATTGAAAATTGAAATAAGTTCTTAAATATTTGGAAGGAAAAGACTGATTATTAAAGGGAATTTCTCAGTTTATGCAATCATGAAAAAATAATTTTTCCAAAATAGGCTAATTTATTTGAAATTAAAAGAGAAATAAATGTTATAAATTAAAACTTGTGGGAAAGTATTGAGAAATGTCAAAAAGAAGTTTTGATTTAGAAGAGTGATTCTTAAACATTAGTGTGTCTAAGCATAATCTAGGGAACTGTCATTTGCAGAATTTCGAATCTCACTCCAGAAATGGAGTTTATTCATTCTGGAGTGGTGCCCAAGAATCCAAAGTATTAAACACACTTTTTGGTGATTTTCATGAGCTACTCCAAAGGGCTTTTTTTCTCCATTAGAAAGATTTCTTGAGAAGTTTTTACCCACCATGGATAGCCAAGAGGTAGGGTAATGGGACTGAAATCGACAGCAATGGTAGTGATTCTTCAGTAGTTGTAAAGCAGGATATCAAACTGGTGGCCAGCAACCAAAACCAGATCACAAACGTGTTCTGTCTCGCAAGAGTAGTGTTTAAAATGTTTGTAATGCCCTTAGGCTAAGCTTCCTTTCTTCACTTCACTGTTGACATCTCTTTGGCTTCTGGTTGTTGTCAATCAAGCTGTATTCCCATTTGAGTGATACATTTGTTTGTAAGTTCTGAACATTTAAAGGATCGCTTCATAAGCCACAGAAAACTCAGAGGTAGGAATTTGGGAACTTTCAGGTGATGATTCAGTTTCGTTTATACGTTCTCATCTGACCAGGCCAAGCCAACTAGAATCAAATTATGCACTGTTTTTCTACTCTAGGCTGACATATTCTGGAGAAGTCAATGCAGGTAGCTCCCCTACCCCTCTTCCATAATACATTGGTTTACTTCTCTGTCCCCCCCATAGACTATGAGCAATACCTGGGCAGGAACGAAATCTTTGTACTTGCCTTATCCTCAGAGCCCAGCACGTTATATAGAACCTGATAGATGCTTAGAAGTCTGTTGAGATAAAAAGTCAAAAAGGAAAGGCTTGAAGAAGATATGGAAGGAAGAAAGGAAGGAAGAAAAGACAATGAAGGAATGGAAAAGGAGGAAAGGGGAAGGAAGGGAATGGAGAAAGGGGGAAACAAGAAAAGAATGAAAAAGAATGGAGACAAATTTCATTTGTGGAGAACTGGGGAGTGTAACTAACTGAATCCCTCATTTAAAAAAAGCAAGCAAGAATAAGGACTGTTTTAGTTGGCCTTTTTAAGATCATAATCAAATTCAGAATTAGGCATCTTTGAGCAGACACGGAGAATTGTTTGTGTTTGAGTATCAGGCACTGGTTTCTCAGATGTTGATTAAATTGCCCTAGATTTTGTTTTATGTCACTTAAGGGGCTTCCTGCTGGATTTCTGAAGTGAAAACATTAAATGAATATCTTAGAATATTATTTTAAGCTTGTAATTACTAATAACCTAGCAAAACATACCAAATGGGCATTAGCAAAACACCAATGTGCTATTTATATTTTAATCTAATCATACACTTTGTCACAATCTATCAACACAGTCTTCTCCTTGTGTCTGTATTTTTTTCATTGGAAAAAATTGGCTCAAAAGAGAGAGAAAGATGTCATCTGTTGCTTTCAGAAAATTAAGCTCCTTTAAAATTGAGTACTCAAAAATCCTGTTATTTTGTTTGTTGGCTTTGGTAATTTCTTTCTAAAATAAAGCCTACCCAAAACATGGTTCTTTAAGAACAAGTGAATTGGAAATCTATACAGTTGTTTAGACACCATGTAGCATAAGCTGGGTGAGAAAGTAGTGTATTAGTAAGACAGGAACATCATGAGTTTGGGTGCTCACCCAGACCTGCTGTGATCTTATGACCTCTGGGATGTCACTTCATTTCCCGGAGACTCGGATTTTCATCTATAGATTGAGAAAATCACTCAAATTCAGTTTACAAGAATTTAGAATTGACAGTATGGCGCTATCAATTAGCTGTACATCCCAGCTCTCTTTTTCAAAGGCTATATGTTCTTGGGCAATCATTTAAACTCTCTGATCCTTATTTTCCCCACCATAAAGTGGACATTATTATAATACTTATTTCGCATGGTATTTGAGAAAATTAAATGTGAAACTACATATAATACAGATAGCAGCAGGCATATAGACGTAACAATGATTTTTATTGATGACCTCTGCCTGATGGGAACTAATCTGTAATTTTTACATTTGACTAAATGAAGAAAAAAAAGAAGCCATAATTCTTTGACAAAAAAATGGTGGCACTTTTCCTTTTCCAATATCACTGATAAAAGGGGACAGTTTGAAATGTCTAAGGCAGAAAGACTCATAACTTTGATCATTGATAACCTACCTATTCCTACATTCTTGATGCTTGTGTTCTTGAGGTTTGTGCAGGAAAATGAGATACAAAGCTTGCAAAATGCACCAACCAGTCATTTAGCAAATGCACTTAGCTCATAGAATGCTGAGTACTCGTTCGGTTTTGTTGACTACCTGGAGGGCTTTGCAGCATGCATGCATGGGGAACATGAAGCGCATCCGTGGGGAACAGGAAGCACACCCATGGGGAGCGTGAAGCGCATCCCTGAGATAAAGTTTAAAGAGCATCATATCAACAAGTACAAATCAATATCCTATGAAATGAGTGCCTAACTGCTATGGGGAGTCTTTGGAAAGCTTTCTTCCAAGCAATAAGATAAACTAAAAGGGTGGTAGTAGTGTGCATAAACAAAGACAAAGAAGACGGCAATTCAGTTACAGAGCACTGAAGGCCAGGCCAAGACACAAGAAAACAGGGTCGGTGAATGTCTGAACTTCTTCCACTTTTTAAAAACTTTATTTTGGTCTTGTTTTATTTTAGATTCACATACAACAGTATTTTATCAATAGGTTCTGTATCCCATGCCTCTATCTAAAACCTCTTTGAACATGGTCAAAAATGCACTTAAAACTTGATGATGGGTGGTGACTTAGAGGGGTGGGATAGGGAGGGTGGGAAGGAGTCGCGGGAGGGAGGGAATATGGGGATATATGTATAAATACAGCTGATTCACTTTGTTGTACAGCAGAAACTGGCACAACAGTGTAAAGCAATTATACTCCAATAAAGAGGTTAAAACATGCATTTAAAAAATTTAAATCAACATTATTGAGATATGTTACATATAATGTAGTCATTCAAAATTCTTTTTAAAAGGATATAAATTTCTCAAAAACAAGAATAACATTTATTTTTTAAAAGGCTTGTTTTCAGACTAGTTTCAGTAATAAGCAGACTCAAAAACTAAAAGATGAGAAAATAGAAGAGAATTAAACCATTAGGATATCATATTGATTTTAGTAAAATTTTCTTAATTTTTTACTTAATTTCTAAGAGTATTTTTAGAAGTATTATCTATATCTTTTGTTTTCATATTATTTTTCATTCTAAAAATTGGTCTTAGAATAAAGATTCAAACCAATGTTGTGGAGTTAGTATTTCTTATGCACACCTCATGAGCTTCTCTTTGAGAATACATGCATTTAATTTTATATATCCTCTCTGAGAAAATAAATACAAAAATGATGTGAAGCAACTTGTATAATAGTACCGCTCCAAAATCTGTTAACTTGTGATGTAGACCACACAAGATTGTACTACAATGCCTAATACACACAGGGAGGCACTGATTCTATGTTGAATGCCAGAAATATCAATGTACTTTCAGAACCTAATTGGTTGGATTTTTTGAACCATCATGACTCAATCAGTGGGCTTAAGAGTGACATAGAACCATCACATCCAGTACAAACTGTACATGAGTTGACTGGGTAAATCAGTCATTTTGTACTGTAGCTTGCCCTTGATCTACAAAGCTTTGCTCACTGGCAAACTTTATAAAATCCCTTGTCTGGGGCTTCCCAGGTAGTGCAATAGTTAAGAATCCGCCTGCCAATGCAGGTGACATGGGTTCAATCCCTGGGCTGGGAAGATCCCGCATGCTGTGGAGCAACTAAGCCCATGAGCCACAACTACTGAAGCCTGAGCACCTACAGCCCGTGCTTCTCAAGAAGAGAAGCCACCACAATGAGAAACCTGTGCACTGCAACAAAGAGTAGCCCCCACTCACCACAACTAGAGAAAGCCTGAGCACAGCAACAAAGACCCAGCCAAAAAAAAAAAAAAAAAAAAAATCCCTTATCTGGTCATATGGTGGGTGGATATAAAATAAGGCCAATTATTTTAATTTGTTCTAATGTTGCTACCTTTCTTGGTTACCAATATATGTCAACAAATTAGAACAGAATAAATAGTAAACTTTTTATGGGGAGAATAAGTACATTTTCATTATGTATTTGAACACCTAGTTCAGTATCTGGCACAACTGAGGTGCTGCTCATTTAAAATTTGTGGAATGGATAAATGTGTTAATGGGTGAATCACAGGTCAGTGGTCAGTAGAAAACCTTTTTATTCACTACTTAAAACACACACACACACACATACACACACACACACACACACACAGAGAGAGAAAACCTACCCATTCAAAGAAGGAATCAATAGCGTCGTTTCTGTGTAATGAAATAAAGCCATTTTAGAAAGCAAATAGTTATGCTAATATACTGAGTTTCACTCTTTTATGGTAAGTGGCAGAATTGAAGTATTAAAAGTCACACTAGGTCATAGATCCTATGACCTTCCAAAAGCAAGTAGCTTTCAAAAATTCCTCAAAGTCAGTTTTGTAGCTTGGGGATTGTTTAATTTCCACTTCCCTATCATTTAGTCTACCTGTATGTGAACTTCTTCTAATACCCTGCCTGGCCACCAAGCGACCAGAAAGGATTACTCCTCATGGAAACAGATATGTTTTAAAAAGAATTGATTTAATAATTTTCAGAGTATCCTCAAAGAAGAAAAGAAGTAAAATAATTTAGGGCATAAATAGAAACATTTGCATCCAGAAGTTGACTAAGATTTTAGTTTAATGAATACCAGAGCTTGAATCAGTAGATTAGAAAATTTCAGCCATTTTGTGTGTGTGTGTGTGTGTGTGTCTGGGTGTGTGGGTCTTTATATGTGACACTAGCAGCATCAACACAACACTCGAGGTTTGAATTGCACAATGGTCATTTAGTGTCCAGGTATACATGTCTTTTTTTAAGGACTTATTTTGAAGTGTTGCATTTTATTCTGAGGTATGCGTTTGACTTCAGCCCCTTACGGTTTTACTATTCTTGCTGAAATGGCACAGTAGGATATCTCACTACTGTGTCTTTTAGTGAAATCTCCACATGGGCTTCTGGGAATACTTGAAGTTCTAATCACAGGAGCTTGAGGCTTTGTCATTTTGTGGCTTGTTAAAAGCAGTCTTTGCACCTGTGTCCATGAATCTTCAGCACATAATCACTCACATGCGTCCCCCTGCAGACTTAGAATAGCCTCTCAGCCATTTCTTTTGCACCACTTAGAAAATAGTAATAATGTTTTCTTGTATATGCATGATTAAATATAGATATTGTAACTAAAAAGTCTAGTCATTATTAAAGCCTATCCTGGGAAGACCAGAAAGCAAATCTGTCCATTAGTATCTTTCTAAATTTCTATTGAACAGTTATTTGTATGGCAGATATCAGTGAAATTAAAAGTTGCTGACTATGCATGGGTTTTTTTCCTCCTTGAATGGAAGTTAAACATGCTTATGAAGTTTAAACATCATATTTACTCATATGAATATAGATAGCTGAAGCATTAAATTGCCCCAGTATTAGTTTTCTAATTTCTTTCCTTGGTTCTGGTCATTCGTTTTGTACAGACTCTGGCTAAAACATGTTCATATTGGTTACTGTCTTATGGTCTGTATCTTGATTTGGCTAATGGTGGCTGCTGAATTTGAAGCCCCTCATATATGTCCCTCAAAGGTGTTTCTCACACACTATCATACAGACATGTTTCAACTTTTATATTGGGAATGTTGACACTGATTGGAATGGAAAGGAAAACTGTCCTTGATCTAGACCATCATGTGGGTTTTCTTCTAGCTGCTGCTGGATTTTGTCCTGTTGAACCTCATTTCCCAGTTACCCTGAGAATATTATGGATAGAGTCAGAAAAATACTCTTGAGTACTCCAAGTGGTCACCTACGTGAAGGAGAAGGCGTATACACTAAAAAAATGTGTGTTTTAATATCAATAATGTTTATTTACACTGACAGCTTAAATAGATCAATAATAACATGAACAGAAGCATGTACACAGCAAAAACACCTTCTGTAGCACATAAACTTCAGTCTTCTGGCTTTAATTTTTATCAGCATCTTGAAAGGCATTTATTGTCCCTCACATACTTTTATGGTTCCCTTATTGATTAAGTAGTGATGCCTCCTGGACCTAGGACATGGTTCACTATTTTTCAGTTAAAATGAAGAAATACCTTGTTTGTTGCAGGTTCGTTTCAAGGAGTTGACTTGTGGGACTCTGAGAGATGCTATTGCCCATGACATGTTGGAATTATCATGATCAACTACCCAGTTTGGATTTCACCCAGTGGCCAAGAGCTTTGCATGGTAGACAGCAAGGATTGGATTTTTAAAAAAAGTAAACCAGGTAAGATTTGAGGGAGACACCTGATCATTTATCATTTGTTTAGGCACTTCTAAGGGCTGTGTGCTGCCAAAATGTATTGAATAATGCATAGCTTTTCTGTTTGCTTTCTAAGTCCACTGAACAGGTTGTTGAAGAATGGTGCTCCCTTGGATTCAAGAGAATGGATATAGTAATAATTGAGTCCCTTTCCTCAAGAGAAGAAGGAAGTTATTTTAAGATACATGTAAAGCAGACACAAGGTACTATGGATGATAGTTTAATGCAATAGCCCAAAATTGCAAGCTAAGGCGATTTCCTCTTTAAGGAACTACTCTGAACTATAATGGAACAAGCATTTGTACTTTTGAAGGTTAAGTAGGGAAAGTGTTGCCTTTAAGCCTTTATATTTTACATGATATAGAAATTTGATTATCAGTTCATAGCATATGATCTTTTGTATATATGCTTCAAGGTTATTCCAGTTTAGAAGGTATACCATTATTTTGTCTTTTATTTCTTTGAAGGTATTTATCATTCTAAATTCTGTTCATCTGAGTATTATTTAAAATGGACATAGTCCAGTGTGGCTCCTGGAATTTAAAATGCTACACATACTCTTATTCAAGTATTGTCTTTGCGACTTTAGTCTGTTTCATTCTGGAACCTCTTTTCAACTATTATCCATAGTTTGGTCGGATCTTATTCTCTTTCTCTTTAACTCTCTTCCTCTTCTATAACATAATTTAAATTTGTTAGCAACAGTTCCCCAGGGAAACTATAAGTTATTCTTGTCTTCTGATTTTAAGACCATCAAAGCTCTTACATCAAAATTTTATGAATCCCAAAGCAAGATTTTCTTTAAGTTCAATTATAGAAACAGAAAATATAAGTAAAATTTAATCGTTTAGAAAACAGCAGAGAGAGAGTATTCTAAGTCACTTGAACTCTTTAAGTTGTTTTTTTTTCCTTTTTTACAAATACAGCTCTTTTATTTTCTGAAGATAAAGTAAATGAAACTCAGTTAATAAACTGTAGCCTAAGATAATTATTTGGATATAAATGAGAACTTTGACAGTGCTTAAAAATAATTGATTTTCTAAAGTTTAATAAATGTTCCTTCCCAATCCCCTAATACCTTATTTGTCCTGAGAGTATGAAACTCAAATTAATCATGAATTGTGAATTTGTTGGAAATAGTATAGATCACAAGACTCATGACAGAAATCCTTACATGATGAACTGAGTTAGTGGATAATTGTTTGTCCTGTTTTGTGGCAAACTGGGTTACCCATATTTGGAAGAGTTCTGCAAGTCTGTAAATAAGAGACATCACATGCAGGATGCATTTTGTGGGCTAAAGCTCAACCTGGTTCCATGCTTCATTGCATCAGTGTCTAGCAAACAATTATAGCAAGAATGCTTCATGATAGACTTCCATATTCTTAAGCTTTTAAATCTTAATCTCTGGGTCCAAAATAAATTTTATCCTGATTATGTTTATTTTAATATTTTCACCAAAATTAGGTTGCATGTTAAAACATCAGACTTAGAAAGAAGAAAAGAGACAAAAGGGGGAGGGATAAAATTAAATCTATTTTTAAGGTAAATAATCGTGTTAAAGTAATTATTAGCAATTATTTATTTTGTCACAAAGGAAAAGTGCTTCTCTATTTGTGAGGTAAGTGTTTTTATTCTTTCGAATACTTTATCTTTTCGGACAGTATAAGTCATCAATATAGAAAAAGTATACAACAATACTTTTGATCCAAGGATCATAAAGAAACATAACTTCTCTTCACAGAGTCTTTTAAAATGAATCCTGTCGATTAGGATGTACAGAGCTAGTAAATTCCTCTGTTCTATGTAAAAATATCTACTTTAGAAGGGCCCTCTGGACAGAAAAGATTTGACAGTGAATTCATATATTTTCTCAGTTAAAGTTTGACTCTTTTAAAATGAACAGAAAATGTATACATTATAGTTTTATATTTATATTAGTTTGAAATTCATTTTTGTTCTCTGTTGTAAGAATGGCAGTTGCATTTTTTATGGTGATGCATGTCAGCTTCTCCATGAAGTTAAAAGAATGTCAAGGCTTCTGAATTCTGTTCTCAGAAGTTTGTAACAAAATCATAAAAATCTGCACTGTTCCTTATCCTAAAAGCAATTTTTCTTTCTTAAAGCATTTTTAAAGTAAAAGTTTGCCTAGCTCAAGATTACTTTACTATATGCTTGTACATAGAAGCAACATCAAGCTATAAAGACAGGATATAAAAGGTGAGATTTTTCAAAGCACTTCTGATAATAACATGCCCCCTGTAATGGGATTTGCAGTCTCCAAGGTGGTTCATGGAAAACATTTAAGTCGCACCTGTGTAGGCACTGTGTCCTTTACTCTCTGCAGAGAGGGTGGACATTCTCACCTGTGCCACCGTTCTTATTCTGAGGTCTTCTGAAAATAAAATTTTGAGAACTTATGGAGGTAGCTGTTTCCATCATGAAAAGCCTCATATGAATCTTAAATACTTTTGGCTACATGTTTACTTGCTTTCCAAACATTTTTTGAACGTCAACCACATGTAAAGCAGTATGTGGCCAGAAACAAATTAGCAACCCTCCCTGCCCTGTCCTCAAGTAGTTCACATGCACAAAGTAAAACAGACACTAAACAACTCACTCCAGGCAAAATTAACTCAAAAGTTTAATGATGTGTTTCAAGCAAAATTCTGTAGAAACTAAAATGAAGGATTGTTAAAACTCGTTGAGGTCTTTGAGGCTTAAGAGGCATTTCAGCTGCACAGCTGAAAAGTGGGGAGAATTTTAAGTGATGGGTAATGGGTTCTCTGCTCATGGGGATGGGCATTCTAGGCTCAGAGCACAATATGGCAAAGTCATCTGGTATAAAAAGAAATGTGCTTGGAGAATGGAAAGCTGGATACTGGAGTGTAGGGAAGAATGCAAAAAGAGGTGGGGTGTACAAGTGTGGCTGGACTGTAGTGTTTTGCATGCACAGTTATCATGATTATAAATATGAAAGTGATGTATAATCTAACCTATATGAAAATGATTCTGGCATAGGGAGGGGAGCAGGCAGGAAAGGTATGTGCAGAGAGAAAAGATAGACTGAAAGCACTGAGCTCCGTGAGTGCAGAAAGGTATGGTTTTGAGTCTTCTGTATCATCAGTGCTTAGAACAGTGCCTGCCCTTCATTGATTCTGTTACTCTCTGTTAAAGGCTGACGAAGTGAATGCCTCTCAGTGATAGGTAATCCATAAACCCCTATATTTGCAACTTTTTCCTGTTTTAGAAATGTTTTAAAAACTCATACAAAGGATGAAAAGAATTTAACTTACATGGTTTTCATCACAAACAAGGTGTATACACACACACACACACACTCTCTCTCTCTCTCTCTCTCTCTCTCTCTCTCTCTCCCAATATGTGCTTGAAATTAAACCTCAGATCCTGTTCCTGAAATTTATGCTTCGATTAAGATGGGGGCAGCTGCTTCCCTACTTTATTTCCCTTTTGAGACTTTTATCTCTCAGGCTTTATCCTTCCTTTCATTGTTTTATCATCACATCAATCACTGTGTTTCACTCCTTGGGACCGCAGCATGCATGGCAGGCACATTTTTATGGCTAGAAAGCAAACCTACCCTACTTGGCACAGACTGCTTACTTAAACCTAATTAAGTAATTCTGCTTGAAGTACCATGTCCTTTCCATCACAATAAAGCTATGGAAAATAACTGGGGAAGGGAGCCTGAAGAAGACACAAGATGAATCAAAATGAACTTTAACCCAACTTTCTTTGACACAACGCTTTAGTGAGCCAAGGTGCATTCACACCTCTGCTGCAGGAGACTCCTAACTCACAGCATCACTTTCATGCCAATTATTTTATTGAATATTACCATTGTCGTGTGGCTTCCCAGGAGTACACCAGACTCAGTACATTTTACATTTTGTATGATTGAGTCATCTATTTTTTCAGAGGCGTTCTCTTATAGTCTGGGAAAAACCCAAGGATTTCTTTATAAATATGCATACTTATGGAAATGAAGATACAATTCACTAAAATGTAATATTCTTGATACCAGGATCTTTGTCTTTCTTCTCTAGGATCTTTATTCCAGAGCCACATACTAATTCAGTAAACTTATCTGATGAGTGAATGAATGAATGAATATCAAAACTTGTGCTTCTGATCAAAGTCGTAATTCTGTGTTTATAACAGTTGGAAATCTCTCTCTCTCGTTAGTGGGGCCATTGGTATTTGATTCATTCTGTCCATTGTTAGATCAAGTGTATCTTATCCTCTCATGGTTTTCAAAACTACCATTATTTTGTAACAGATATTTAAAAATCATATAATGATATGTAATAATGCCTAAGGTTTAGGGATATGGAGGATTTAATCTGAAATTAAGGAACAAGAAAAGAAAAAGGAAAAACATTTACTGAATGTCTCATTGCCTTCATAAATAAAGTATGGTTCTCTTTCACAAGCTATCACAGATTACAAATTTTTATTTTTGTGGATCTGAAACTCCTGGGAGAAAGAAGTAAGGTTTTGGGTCTTTCCATGCTGTTGGGTATATACTTCTCTAGATAGAAGTCACTGGAATAGTTGCCATGCTAGCAAACTACCCTCTTCCATTTTGAGGAGGCAGGTTATAGCAAATTGTGGTTGTAAATATACTATCACATTTATAGGCACTGGATTTAAATAAGAGCTGGGTTTGAATCCCAACTCTGACACTTACCAGTTCTGTGATCCTGGGCAAGTTATTTATCATCTCGGAGCTTTGATTCTCAATATGAAACAAGAAGATGTTAGTAGGGGTTCTTTGGTGCAATTGTGAGGATTAAATGAAATCATGGCTATAAAACACTCAGCAGAATATCTGACACATTATAAATATGCTAGTCCTCCAATTATTTTTATTATTATTATTATTTACAGTCTATATGTGTAGCAGTTCTATCTAGAAATCCACTTGTTTCAGCCAAATGTGAGACTATTTTACCCAGTGTTCTGGAAGTAAATGAATTGTAAAGTGCTTAGCAGAACACCTGACACCTCACAAGCACTCAGTAAGTATTGCGGTGATGGTAGCTGTTATTTATTTATACAAGCATTTCTCTTCTTCAGGCTCTTTGAGGAGATCTTGGTCTAATGAAATTACAGCAAAAAAAGTCCCTCTTAGAATGATGACAGGTCTATGAGTTATGGTTAGTGTTTAAGATAATGCCCTGTTTATCAATCTATTATTGGTCATATTATAGTCATGTTGCTGGGTGCCCTGATATTGAGGTAAATAGCATCTTCTTTATAACCAAAGATTATCAGAATGATTTTCCATACCAAATAGTCTTCAGAATCAATCAAACACATTGAAAACAAGGACCCCCCCCCAAACACACACATACAGGATAACAAAATCCATGGATGCTAAAGGTCCCTTGCATGAAATGGCGTAGTACAGTGGAATGCCATCACCACTGGGTGAATCCATGGATACAGGCACGTGGATGTGGAGGGCCCACTGTATCTTACAGCAGCAAACAAGTCATCTTGATCTGTGGACTTGACTCTCTAATTTGAAAATACTGCTTTAATATACACTCATAGAGACTGTCTTTAGGGGACTCTGATATTAATCAAGCAGTATATATAATTATGCCTTTAACCTCTTCTTTTGTTACATGTATTTTATAAGAAAGACTGGCATTAATTTTGAAATGAAAATTTAGAGTTAAAACTACACTTAACATAATAAAATAATACTTTAAAAATTAACTGTCATGATTAATCTTATAACCATACTAGGCGATGAATAGGGATAAATCCAAGACAATTCCCTGAATTTCTGGTCCGTGCTTTGTAGACTATTGGTTTTGAGTGTCCCCAGTCTTCTCAGTAAAAGGCGGCATCCAGATCGTCAGCTGAGGTGTAAGGGAAGACAGTGTAGACTAGAAAACTGCAGTGGGAGGTGGAAAATGAATCAACCAAGGGCAGATAAAAGGATTCCAGGCTTTGGCAGAAGGGCCTTTTAGGATTGGACTGTGGGTGTCGGCAACAAACCAGGACTGGAGAGCAGCTTGTTTTCCCTCAGCAGCTCACTGTTGCCCTCATTGAGGGGCAGAGGAAGCCCGTGGTGGCAAGGAGAGGAATTTGGGGATGCACTGTGGTGATGGAAGTAGCGTTGAAGTGATGGACTGTGGAGTTAACCAGCAAGTCGAGCCGAGTCGTGCCAGGGGTTAACAGCTTGACAAAATGTGTGCAAGAGGGTTTGGACTAAGTGGTAGGAAATCCATGAATGAGCAGAGGGAACATTTCATTAGAAGGGATTTATTCATTCTGAGGATAAGATTTAGCATGAAATTAAGATACTGCTGGAGACAATCTTTACAAAGTCTCTTCTGCAGAAATGTGAAAGGACGGATAACCAAGCCTGATTATATCGTCTCTTTCTGTTGAATCCAACAGTGACAATAGCAATAAAATAATAATGATAACCACCCTAGATTGAATTTTTGGATCAATACAGGTCATTTTTATTAGTAACTCTGCAGTGTAGACATAATTATATACATGTTCAAGATGATGAAACTGAGACTTGCAAAGGTTAGTAATTTTCCCAAGCTCACACAGCTAGTATGTGTCAGGGTGAGTTTTGCTCCCAAGATCTCCTGTTTATAAAACCTGTGTGGGTTTTCCATTATATTATTATCCTGTTTTCCAGTTCTTAAAACCAGCAATCCAATCCCTATGCCTTTATACATAGGTGCAAATTTGCTCTATTACATAATAAATTTTTATAATATTGTGTAATTTCCTTCTTGTTGCATGTGTGTATATTTTGTTTTTCCATGAATTTGAAAGTGGCTTGAGAGGTAGAACCCATAGGGTTTCTTTTTACGGAGGGCCTATTACTACTAGTGTTATGATAGGCCCTGATTCTGAACAAATGTTTGCTGGTGGTAATGTCAGTAACAGACTGGTTTTCCCTTTTCAACAAAGAGAAGTAAATGTATGTACTTACTTCATAGATAATTCTTGGCATAAATGTTGTATATAAATTCATATACCTATAACTTATTGAATATTTATGTAAATGGCCAAATTAAAAATCATTTGAATAATGCTCTGTTTTTTACCTATGTAGGATTTTCTTTCCCCTAACAGAGAGCATTTAAATGGACTAGACTAACAGAGTAATTTAAATGGATTGTTTTCTAACGTGTATTCTGTGGGATACTGGTCTGGAAGTTTATGTTCCTTGTACAGAGGGTTTTGTAACTAAATACATTTTACAGGTGTGTTAATTTGTGATAAGGCTTGGCTCACAAAGAAAGAGTTTAGTTTGCCTACCACATGGGCCACTTTTTTTCCTGAATGGAGGATTGTTGGTAATCAGAGGAAAGTGAATGGTTTTGAGCCTTTGCCCACAGATACAACTCTGGTGTTAGGAACCTAGACCTTGAGCAGATAAATTCTCATTCCTTTATCTCTGTCCCTTTCTCTTTTTTCCTCTCTTCCTCCTCCTCTTCTTTCTTCTTTTTCCCTTCCTCCCTTCTTGCCCTTCCTCTTTCTCTTCCTTCCTCCTCTTCTACTCCTCCCTTCCCCATACACACATCCTCTCCCTCTCCTCTCTGTCCTCCCTACCTGATGGACATGCTAACATTTTTTTCTTTGGGCTTCCCTGCATTTCCATGAAAACAGACTATTTTGTCCAGTGACATATCCCTTCTTTAGATATGTTACTACCATCATCGAGGTTATCATTTTCTTTTTTATTCATTCAAGCAAAGCCTGGACACTGTTCTCCCTCTCCCTGCTTTTGACAAGAGAGACATTGTAATTTTAAGGTAACTCCTGTAGATAGAGTTCCTTTTACTGAGAAATCACTTTTTCGAGGGTAACCTCAATTTCACACTCTTGGTAGCAGATAGAATTCCATGCACAGGCTACATTTTACACAATCAAAATGCAGCCTAATTATGAAACCAAAGCCAGTTATTGTCAGGCTTGGTTATTAGCACCATCAGCAGGAGATTTTTGCTGAGAGTCTTTTTTTTTTGCAGGGGCACTGGGCCCTGTGAAACAGTCTCAATTTCAGTCTGCTTTCACTTCCACATACATTAAAGACAATCTCTAGCCCACCACACCCCCATTTTTGTTTTATTTCATAGCTTAGTGGCTCATGACCTAGACTTCCTTCAATATCGTATAATAACCTGTAATAGAAAATAATCTGAAAAAAATATGTATGTATATAACTGAATCAGTTTGCTATACACCTGAAACTGATGCAGTATTCTACATCTCTACTTTTAAATGTTAGCTTTATCTTTAAGGAGTTTATGATGCCATGACAAGCAATGCAGATATGCAATATTATCAAAAAAGGAAAAAGGCAGGGGGACTTCCCTTGTGGTCCAGTGGCTAAGACTCCATGCTTCTAATGCAGGGGGCCCAGGTTCAAGCCTTGGTTAGGGAACTAGATCCCACATGCCATAACTAAGAGCCCGAATGCTGTAACGAAGATCCCACGTGCCGCACATAACACCCAGTGCAGCCAAATAAAATAAATAAATAAATAAAAAACTTTTAAAGAAAAAAGGCAGTACTCTAAGTGTCAGGCAGGAACTTGGGTGGATGACAAGAACTACAGAGATTCAGAGGAAGAAAGTCATGGTGGGCCTGAAGCCTCAGGGAAGCTTCATGAAGGAGGTGAATCAGAGCTGAGCCTCAAAGAAAGTAGGAATTCTCTTACTATAAGTGAAAGCAAATATCAACGTGTTATATTCCAATACCCTTTATTTTATCATAGGAATTCTCCGTGATCAAACTTCTTATCTCTCGAGACTCACACCTCCTAGGCATGCAACTTATTTGGCCTCACGGCTGTTGCACAACATTTTTCATCCTGTTGTGTATATCGTGCCCCCTCGAACATATTTCTACCATATCTGTCTCTCTCACTAGAATGTAAGTCCTCTAGGGCAGAGACCAGTTCTTACTCATCTTTGATTTCCCAGAATGTTTTTATCTCACAGAGCTGACATGTAGGAACGCACATAAGCCTTTTCCTATCAATTATATCAAGACTAAATCACATAATTCTTTGTCAGTTTTGAAGACTAGAAATCAAACCCTACTCTCCTCTTTGCCTTTCCTTAACTGAAATGCCATTATGGCATGGTTAAAAAAAAACAGCAAGTTATAGAAAGTCTGGTAAAAATGATGTGGGCTGGCAAATACGATGTCAATTATCAGGATTGAAAACAAAAATTCTCTCTCCAGCACTGGAAATATTGCAGATGGTATTGAAATGTGACTCAAAAATGTGATTTCATAAAAGTGATGGTATTTATATGAGCAATTCAAAGTAGATTGAAAACTAATTCTGATAGAAGAGTTTTAAGAGTTTAAATACTTTTTCATGATTCTACTTTACTGGAATTCAGCTAGGCTCTAAAGCTCAGTAAGTTTCCCCCTATATATCCTATTTGGATTAAATCATAATCAGTATCACATGTATGCCATCACTATCTAGACCTCTAATAAAAGTCTTAAAGAAAATTAAAAATTAACCCTTCACAATGTTAGCTGTACCTATGAACACGGTCGTTCCCATCATTTCATAACTTATATAAAGTGTACCTAAGGTCTTGGATTTCAACATTTTTCTTCCCTGCCACATAGTTTACCTACTCCTACAATGCAAGTAAGAAAGTATAATTAATAGAATCACAAGATTACAAAAGCAATCCATATGCAATAATTGAGGTACAAATGAGTACATACATTCTTTTAGTTACTAGGCGTTAGATTTTAAAAATTGAAAATGATGCATGTTGTTAAGGGTATCCAAAAGTAAATGCATTGCACATAGGTTTTTATAGCTAGTGGCTGGCAAATGTGAAGCCCTGGAAGAGGCCTCAAAGAATTTCCTAACCCCAAATCCCAACTTCTATACTTCTCAAATCTGTACCTAATAGAAAGTCTCCTACTGTATTCCTGAGCATCTCATGGACATAGCTGATGCAAATCTGATTATCAGATCTGATCTGATGTAAGCCAAGGAAGTACAGTTATCATAGTACAATGTCTAAGCTAACTTATAATCATTTTTATTTGAAAAATGTTTGTTTCCTGGCATGAGTTTGCAGCAGAATGAAAACACGCTTCACCAGCAGAAGGGGTAGTGTTTTTTCCATCTGATCTTTCATCAAATAGAATTCTTAATCATGCCGGAACCTTCTGAAGTACATGACTTGGAGACCTTCCAAAAAAACCTGTCCTGAAAGGGATGGTAAATTACAGTTTGATCTCATTTGTCCTAAATTCTGTACATCATTCACCTGTGTGTTATACATGTCTCACACTTGTGAGATGTTTCCCATAACTCATTCTTGTCAGTATGATGCATTTACTACCAAAAGATTCATATCTTGGAAATGGCTTGACTGTTTCAAATGGTCTCTAATTAATCAGAAGGTAATTGCATTAAGTACCGTTCTAGTTGCCAAGTCTAATCATATTACACCCAGGTGAGTCTGTGGCTGGCCTCTGTATCTGGCATGCTTTCTGAGATTTCATCAAGGGCATGCTTTAAATGGAACTCTGTGACTGGACATTGAAGTTCCCCCCAAATGTTTGAGTTTTAAAGATCAATAGCAAATTCAGCTTACCTTTTCCACAAGGCATTTGTTTCCTGTTTGGAAACAGTTACAGGTTCAAGCATGCATTTTTCACATGCAGAAACCCGGTAACTGTGGTTTGAATAAACCAGGAAGGCATTTACAATTTAAGTCTAGAAACAGGTCTGTCACAAATCAAAATCAAGTAATGCAGATCTATAGAAGTGAATGTGCATATCTGCCAGATCTGTTCCATCTAAAGCATCAGATCATATGATTCCATTAGTAACAGTGTCTTTTTGATATTACTTCCCCTGTATTAGGGACTGTCCACATCTTTTTTTCCATTCGTCACCATAATATATACATCTTAGGATGGGTACTGGTTCTTTTCTATTGTAGTAGTCTTCATTCACTAAAAAGAAAAAACCAAAGAAACAAAAAAAACAACCTGGTATCTAATAGTTCCTTAATGTATACAGTGTATTTAGGAATGAGTGAATTAATGAATTGATAAAATAATATGCATATGACATTTTGTCACAGTGAAAATATTTTAATAGTCAGTAGAGGCTTTTAATGGTTAAAAGAAAAAGATATGCACTCTCTTACTACAGAAATCAAACTTGAAAATTCAAATTGGACTGTTACATTTCAAACAGAGTAAAATTCCTCTCCAGTATTTTAAATTATATATTCTATTATATTTAAATAAAACTATCTTCTTACTGGCAAGAGTGACATTCATAGTGTCCTTTAGATGTTTGTAAATTTCACCGTTGTGCCCATGCATCCACATTCACCTTACCTTCTTTTTCAGTAATTCTCCCCGTGTCCGAAAATAAATTTAAGCAGCTACTCATCAGAGGTTGCCGGTCAGATCAGATATTTTTGTATTCGAATGAAATTCTTCAAAAAGACTGCTGCGAACAATTATAATAAATCTTATATTGTGTCTGTTACCGTTATTAATGAAAACGAGGAAATAAGTGCTAGGGTTATTGTACATAAAATAATCATTGGGTTTTAATATTCTAATCAGAGTCAATTCAAGGTCTATCCTGAGAAGAATCAGACACTGGCTGAATGGCTTTTAGAGAAACT
Organism: Hippopotamus amphibius kiboko; assembly: GCF_030028045.1. Lineage (NCBI taxonomy): Eukaryota > Metazoa > Chordata > Mammalia > Artiodactyla > Hippopotamidae > Hippopotamus > Hippopotamus amphibius. The sequence continues at coordinate 76,461,979 of NC_080187.1, forward strand.
TGTTTTGTGGTTGTTTGATAGAAAAGTCACTATAGAAAACTGGGCAGTGGCCTGGCACATTACATTTATCTACTCACCACTGCTTGACTTGTGTAAGGAGAATGACCAGTTCTTTCATTCTTTGTGAAATGGGCAAGAGCGCCATGCATATTTACTGCTGTTACATAAGGACCTGCCCCTAAAGCATTACCAACCACTCAGTTCACTCTGATATCTAAATAGCTTCCTGATGTTTCACCTCCACTCTGAACCCTCTGCCCAAAAGAAGAGAAAATGGGGGGTGTCTTAATTGAAACTAAACTTGAAAGCAGCTGTGTATAAGGGAAATCACACATAGGTGATCACACATCCCGTGATCTAAGAGTTTAATCAGTAGTTCCCAGTGTTTATTTGTAAGAATCGATTTTCACAGAATTCTAATATTTGGGGGCTTCTTTGAATGTGTATATTGTCATATTACTCTAAATTTGTATTTGTTACAGTCACTAAGGAAATAAATTGCACTTTTAAACATATTTAACTCCTTTGGTAGACTAAGGGCTCCTTGCAGCACAGGTTATCTTATTTACATTGTAGTCCAGTGCCTGATGAGGTGTTGAACATTTAGTAACTCCTCAATAAATGCTGAATTAATTAACAAGAGCTTTCTGCATCATCTTCAAACGTCCATTCTTTGACTTTCATCCACATCTTGAAATAGCTTTGAAACTTTATCACTTCATTTAACATTCTCTCAAAAAAATCACAAAGAAGGTATATATTAATATTTACTATGTCACGAGATAGTGCTTTGCTTCTAAAGGCTTCTTGTTATACCACCTTCATTATCTTGAAAGAACTGATGATCTAGATGCAGAGACAAGACAAAACCACATAAAATATTAAATTACAAAATGAAGGAGTAAATGATTAAAAGTAAAATGAATACCATAAATGATATGAATATAGGTGTTTTAAGACTATGCTAGAGTTAGATCCATTCAGGAGATTCATATCTGGGAAAATGTAAGGTTGTTTGGGGTCTGCAGCCACAGTTGGTGGGTTTGAAGGATTGAGGGGCCTCCTGGGAGAATACAGTCTAAACAGAGAGAATCAGTAGAGAAATCTGACCTGGTAAGTAAGTCTTAGTCATCAGAAGGGAGGAGTGATGTGATAAGTTGCTTGAATGAATCCCTAACATAACATCTCCTTCCACTGCTGACTCATAATAGAATTTTAGGGAGAAACAAAGAACTGTGACATAGAACTGAAATTACTGTGTAAGATATAAATATTCATAAGCTATCAATCATAAGATTGGGCAAAAGCTTTTATCCTTAATAGAGGATAATAAAAAAGGATGGAGGCCTTGTCTTCAATTCTGCTTTGGGAATTGTCCAGTGTGGAAACTGGAGGGTGTAACCTAGTGTTAACCACTAGATATTATGATACCCAGACAAAGAGTATCTGGAAGCACCACAGGTGTCATGCAGAGACATCAATACCCAGTGGAGATAGGCATTGCTAACTCAGAACTCTCAGTGTTATTGACAAAGAAGGAAGGAGGAACAGAAGAGTATTGTGGTGGCTGGACATGTTTTGGAATCCATGTTGACTCCTTTTGGTGATACCTTGAAATACCTGGAGCAAGATTCAATGTAAGGTATTAGCAAGTGACAGGTTAGATACATAACAGCTGTTTAGAAGAAGGTGAGTTAAGTGAATCACAGGGCAATCTGGGAGATCTTCATGAAGCAGGAAGAACTGGATCTAAATCTATAAAGAGAGAGGAGGGTAATGGGGAGAGGCAGTACTGAAAGAGGAAAATGAGCCAAGACGAAGAGGAAGTGTCTTTGGTCTGTGGCTCGTGTGAGACCACAAGTGCAACACTGTGACCGACTGTATCTCTGTGTACATTAGAGAGGATAGTGAGCAGCTGGGTTAGAAATGGATCTTGGGGGCCAAAATTCAAGAAACTTGTAGCTCCAGCATCTCAAAAATCTAAAAATAGCAAGCTCCTGATATGAAGATTTCAAAATTTTTCAGACAGGATATTCCCATGACCCATAACCATGCAGTAAGCACTTTGGATATTTTATTTTTAATTTTAAAATGCTCTATGAGGAAGTGTTATTATGCTTATTTTCTTTAAATCAAAATTGAGGCTCAGAGAGTTTAAGTAGCTTGCCCAACAAGACGCAGTAACAGTTGAGCTGGGATTTGAGACCAGATGTGTGTGGTTTGCAAACCACTACAATATGTCACCTTTTCTAATTTTGTTTACTCAGCAAGCTGATTTCAATGGGGTCAGGCTGGCCTTGCATTTTCCCCACTCTGTTCTATTTCCTTGGATAAAATAATGGTGATTGCATATTACATAAAGATAGAGAAAACATTAATGGTGATCTCTCACTTCTTGAAATCATTTCTTTTAATGATGTTCACTTTACTTTATATTTTTTGAAGACACCAGCCTGGAATTTTCCACTTTTTTCTTATTTCGGTGCCTGTTAATGAATCTGCCAACATCATGTATACTTGAGTGGTTCACCTCAGTGTGTTAATGCTGTGGGAGATGACATGCCTGGTACTTTAACAAAAGACACATTCTCGTGCCTTCAGTGACCTAGGACTGTAAGCATTACAGGAGATAAGAAAGGAGAAAGGAAATGGGTTTTATAAAGGAGGATGAGGCAGGCAAAGGAAGTGTTGATGACAGATGAGACTGGAATTAAAGACTCTACCCTGACGGTAGAGTGATTAGGCTTGACTTGGTTTACTTAGAAAATGGACTTCAGAGTAGCTAAGACCAGCCTTCTGGACTGGACTGTGACTTGGGCCTTAGAGATGAAGATACCCACCTGACAGGAAATCAATAAAGGCTTTCACTACTACTGAAAGAAGAGGAACCTTCTATCTAGTCTAAATACTTGTGAGCACCTAACTTAATTAGTTTCGAGGATCCTGTTAAAGTTGCTGTGAAGACAGTAAAGAAGTGCCAAAGGCATAAGCTACTGTGGTGATGACCCATCCTAAGGAAAGGTAGTAACTGGGAAATCTTGTTGCTGAGGCTGGCTGGAAGATGGAAGCACTCTCCCATGTTGGATGTTGTTAAAGGAGGCACCTATGAAGAAGCAGGCTTGTTTGCTGCCCCTTCTGACAGCATTTATGTAGAACGTATTTAACCACACTTCATCTTACCAAATCAGTTTGACTTAGCAAGAATAACTCACAAAGAAATCACATTCTAATAAAAATGTGTGTGAATTTGTTTTGGAGGGTTGAAATAATTGGTAGATAAATCCAATTTTAAGAGGTAAATGAAAAAAAAAAAAAACCAAGTTACACAGTTCGGATAGCATTATGCATCATGGGGCTTTCTTCTAATTGAGAATGGGGGAAATTTTCCATTATTTATGAACTCAGGGAAAAAAAATTAGAATGTGCTATCATATATACCTTGATGTCAGTTTAACCCAAACATCAGTCATGCATTTGCAGATTTCCAGAAGAGAAAAGACCTTCATAAATGGGACCTTCATTACTCTTTAAAATGTCCTTTCAGAAATGGACTTTGGAATAACACAATAGACGTTTGATAAGATACAGTGGTAGAACAGAAGAATGATTGAAAATAATGTCTCCAGGGAACATTATTTTAATATTTACGGTTGGAAATAATTTTTTCTTTTTGGGTCACTGAGGTAATATTGTAACATGAGTTCTACAGATATGTTCATGTATTCCATGATTTGCAGTAAGTATTAATTGTAACTCTGTTTTAGCTCTCAAATATATCCTGTTCTCCCCTTCTTCTCTGCTCCGGGACTGATGTAATGGACTCTTAGCTGTTCCCCATACCTCAGATCTGGCCCCTGCTCAGTTTGTTTGCCATCATACGGGGCTTAGTGTCTGGAGGAAAGTGGAGTTCCCCTTTCACCCATTTCTCTCTTTATAGGGGGATAATAGCTATGCCTGGTACACTTGCTAAGGAAATTAGTTCTAGTCCTGGTGTCTGGGTTTAGAAGTCTAAATATCATTGTGTTAGAAGAGCACAGTCTTCTGTCAGGCTTATTCCTTACATGACGACACCGGGAACCACTCACTCAGGTGCAGCTGCTGCTAGAGGATTAAGTCCTAGTGTTGGTATTTGTGTTTCCTCCCCTCCCTGGACCTAACGGGACCCTAGGTTATCCAAAGTCATAATAACAGCCCCAGTCTCCTCTCACGGAGAAGGAGTTAATTAGGTGAGATAGTAGAGAGCAAAGCAAAATGGGCACAACATGGCAGAATTCAAGGTGCGGTCCTCCTTCTTATGGGTAGTGCTTCACTGAATCCCCTGCTTCTGAGGTGTTTGGGTGCTGGTGGAATAGTGCTCACTGTTAGAGGAGTTTTGTTCCCAATATAATAAGTGATACTTTTTCCTGAATAAAAGATTCCAGAGAGTTTTTGTGGCTTCTCTTTTTCAAGTGTGCTAAATTTTAGCCCAGTTCCATTTGTCTAGACAGCAGGATCACTCTGCTTTTTTCCACTGGCAGGATTAGGTGGTAATTAAGGCCATAAAACCAGTGCAAGTAAGACCATGAAGAACCTCCTCACTTACCAGGGCTGCATTCAAGAGCAAGATAACTAGTGGGTATGAAATAAACGGTCTTTCCCAGGAAGGAGGTCAAAGAGCAAGAGGACATGTGATCAGCTCACATGACAGGCAAAGACCAGTTATGTTAAGAGTTCAGAGCAAGTCGATTTCCCTTTTAAAATAAAAGTCAGCCCACAAATATGTACTGAGCCACTACCATGTAAGAGGCATTATCCTAAGTTCTGATGATGGTAGAGAACTGGAAAGATCAATCCTAGTGAAAAGGGCTGTAATTCTAATGGGAGAAGGCATATAATAAAATGTCAAAAGAAACTAATGTAAGCAACTCAGAGGTTAAAAGCTTTATTCAACTGATGTGCTCAGGCAGCACCTGAAGACCAGGTAACTCTCCTAGTTGAAACAGGGTTGGGATTTTATGGGATGAGAAGAGGACAGGGTACCTGTCTTTATGGTCTAACTCGGGTAGCACTTTTCATCTTCAGTTGCTCTAAGTCTTGTTGTTGGACTGACTGGAGCTTGTTTTGGTCCTTGGGTCTCTTGCTCAGGGTCGTTGTTGTGATATCACCCCAAAAAAACTGTCAGAACATTTCTTTTGAAACCTGTTTTTATAAACTTTGCCATTTGTTGATTAGTCAAGGTTCAGGGGCAGGGGACCTAGGAATAAAAGGGAGAAAGAATAACAAGGAAGAGAGGCAATTATCAAAGGCTGTCCTCGTTCTTTTACAGAAGGTATACAAATAAATAAAATGTCTTCAGTGTTTATAAATTGAATCAAGAAGTAAATTCAGGAAAGTGTGGAAGAGAGTTGTTAGGGAGACATCCCCTAGGAGAAGACATTCAGGTTGAAACCTGGCTGCTGGGTAGGAGAAAGCCATTAAAGATATGGGAGATTTGGCAACTGCAGATGCTGGGAAGCAGGAATAAGCTAAGCACGCTCACAGAGAAGAAAGAACAGGACGATATGGGAGATAATGATACAGCTGGAGAGTTCATAGGACGCGTTTTGATATTTGGTGACATGGGGGAGGTGGAGAGGAGAAGTAAGGATGCAGGGAAGTTCATATCTGATTGCAATTGCTTTGAGCTGGTACTAGCTGCCCTTGACAGGTGTTTAGAGCAGATTCCGATGGGGTGTTTGGAGTGGTGGCTCAGACATCAGCGTGCTGAGGTATCATTTGGGCATTAGATTAAAATGCAGATTCTAATTCAGAAGGCCTGAGATAGGGCCTGTTATTCTAATGTCTAATGAACACCCAGGTCACAGTGATGATGCTTGAGCACCCTGAGTAGGAAGGCTTCAGGGGCTTCCTTAGAGACCCTTCTCTTTTCTCCAAATCCCCCCAACACTTAAGGCATCAGAATGAGTGCACCCCTATTTTACTTTCTTTCTTCTTTGCCATTCAGAGTAGCAAGGAAAGGCTTTTCCTTGGTCTATTTGCCCACCTGACACCCCTGTTATCTCTCTAGAGGGCTGATTCTTGGTAGATTTCCAATTCAGATATAAAAATGGTAGAAGCTATTTAAATCGCCTTGTCTCCAGGTGTCGTTAATATTTTGAGGTTATTCTATTATACACTATTTACACATTCTATGTGGTCTCTGAGGAAGAGTAATAATTGTTAAATGAAAAATACATGATTTCTTACATCTTATTTATACTTAACAGAGTTATGTTTTTCTTCACTTGGGAGCCCTTTAGACTGCAGACTACAGTCATTGACAGTATTTGTCCCTCTTTAAATATGGGAAATTCTAAATTTTGCTAAATAATTTAAAACTAACTTCTAAACAAACAAACAAACAAAAAAAACTAACTTCTTAGTGGAAAAGGGGCATTTGTAAGTGCAAATGTATGTAAAAGTAGGAATTTGACTAAAACATTGCCTAACCAAACTAGGAACACAGGGAAAATGTTTCTCCTCTGTGTTTAATTATCTTAGAAGTCCTAAGTATTTTTTGTTCTCTCCTACGAATACAAAGCATGGGGGAATGACTGCAGGTCAAGAGGACTATGTTGTTGAATTGCAAAAACATCACATGAATTTATAGGTCGCCTAGTACTTTATGAAGGGAACAATGTCTATGCTTCTAACAATCCTACCTTAATGTTTTCCTTCATTTTAAGGAAAGTATATTGTTTAAGAGCAACAAGTTTAAGATAGTGGGCATAGGGTCTGCTCAGCTACCTGTTACACCTGTGAACTTGGCAAATTGGTTTGGCCCTTCTGAGCCTCAGACTCCTCAGATGCAAAGTCTGGATAATAGTAGTACTTCACGTTTATATCAATTAAATTGGTATGCATGTAAACTGTAAGCATAGTGTCTGGTGTTCAGTAAGCTTTCAGTAGACGTTGGGCATTAATATTAGTAGTATGATTACTAATTATTATTTTCCCGACGAGAACAAACCCAGTTCAGAAAGAAGTGGTTGGCAGAGCCTTCAAAACATATTCGTGATCTGAAGCTCACGTACCAGCTGCTAATTTGCTTGTTTATTTCATTTGATTTTCCTTAGCTGCACAGAAGGGAGGTGGGTGGCAGAAGCTTAATTTATTTGTCCCTTTTTTTTTGAAAATGTGGGTTTTGGCTCTCACGCTATTTTGAGGCATGGCCTGGTGGTGGCATTGGGGAGATGCACACTTGAGGGAGGTGGGAGGATTATGTAGCTCTCCTGGTGGTTCTAGTGTCTTTCTTTCCCCAAGTGATCAGCATAGGTGCTAGATTGCCAGCACTGCCAGCCAAAGGCCTCTCTTCCCCCAGACCTGGAAACACATGAAAAGAGCCATGACTCATGGGCTACAACTTTTTCAGCTGCTTGATAGAAGCACTGATAGGCTCAGCTCCCATGTTTCCATCACCCCACAGGCTGGCTGAAGGGGAAAGGGCTCCTGGGTTTTCAAATAAAGTGCTTCCCAGCGATCACTGAGAACAACCAAGAGAGACTGTGGAAAAGTTAGGATGCTGTTCCTGTTCCTTGGCTGAAGTCAGTGGAAAGGATGCTCTGGGGTGACACCAGGGTTTCTTCAGACCCTTAGCGGTATGGCATATGAAGTACTTTCAAATCTTCCTTTGCGAACTCTCCCAGTCCCTGCTTTCCTGCGTTTCACCCGTTATACTCGGCACATGCCTCTAGGAGCACTTAACTCTTGTGTCATCTTTTGTTGTGGTGCTTATTACGGGCCTGCCTCTCTTCTGCGTGCTGTGAGCTTTGTGAGGGCAAGTCCTCTGCCTTTTGAATCATTGGATCTCCAGCCCTGAGCCCAGTACCTGGTAGACTCTGAGTGTTTACATAGCGATTGTTGGCTACGTGGATAGATGGATTTGTGAATGGATTCAAGAATGGATGAATGGGGGAAAAATACTCTAGTACCATGGATGGTGGTGCATATGGGAATACACTTTATCAGATGGCTGTTTTGCAGGAGAAATTATTGATTAAAAAGACAGCTCTGAAGTTCAGAATACTTGCTTTGTTGTCAAACTTCAGGTCATAATATTAAGTTTGTGAGCAGATACTCTGTCCATAAAACCCCAAGTAATTTGGGGGAGAATTTAGAATGAAAAAAAGAAAGCATCCTCAAAAGTATAAATGGATGTTTGTGACAGACATGGCATTTGAAATGAACATTAAAACAATTTGGTTTATGTGAAGGTAAGATGTATTGAAACTGTAAGAGATTTACATACACAGGGAGCTTAAAGTTCCATTGAGAAACAATGATAGAAGTTTATCCATGAACTCACTGAATAGTATTTATTAAAGACCTACTTTGTACTGGACACAATAGACTGAGGGATGAATTGATCTATGTCTCAGTCCTCTGGGGCTTCACAGTTAAATCAAGAAATAAACATGTAAGTAAGCCAAATAGTAGAAGGGAAACAGAGGTAGGATCATGGCAGTATCAAGAGATGGTCCTGGCTAACCCTGCTCAAAAAAACCTAGAAAGGAGAGAAAGTGATATCTGAACTGCAACTTGAAGGATATGTGGGGGTTGACCATGGCAGGAGGGAAAAGGGGTTGTACCTGTGCAAAGATTGAGGGCTGGGAAGAGCAGGGCCATTCTGAGGCGTGCAGGTACTTCTGTGTGTCTACTGCATTGCACTGTGGATGAGGGAAGTGAGTGGTTGCGATCAGAGAGACAGTGAGAAAATCAGCAGGACTTGTACACCACACTCTGGATTCAGAATGTATTCCTCCACATCAATTATGCATAACTGAAGAATATAGTAATCAGTGCTAATTGCTTTTCCAAATACTGAGGTGGAATGCCTAAAGAGTGCATTGTAGTTCCACTTTAGCCGCTGGAAAAAAATGTGTGTTCAGTGGTTACGTAGCCCTGACCTCATGTACCTTTCATTCTTTTGGTAAAGGCAATTGATAAAAAACATAATAATGTGATTTAACTTTATCCCCTTGTGTCAATTTGATATATTTTATTTTACAAACCAGAAAAACATTCTGGAAAAAATATCACCGTGGTTTTATTTTCGGCAACAAAGAGAATCTTTTTATACTCAAAATGGACTCATAATGTCAGGGATAAAATCTAGGACCCCTGGTTTCCTGCGCATTGACTTTCATATAAGACCACCAAGCTCAATAAATGCAATAATCTTCAAAGCTGGAAGGTGGCGTTTTATCCTCTTTGCTATGTCATGCAAACTCTGTTTGAGGGTTATATGTCAAGTTCTCCTGCATGACTTTGAATATCTGTCTGATAAGATTTTTCATTTCTTACCTGAGATAACTTCACAGATTGATCTTTTTGTAGTTTAGTGTAAAATTTTATTTATCTTTAGCCAAAAAAAACCTCATTAACTGGACATCATCCACTTAAAAATCAGTTTACCCAAATTTGTCATTTCATTAGAAGAATTACTATCAAAAATCAAGAACATATCTTCACAAGCTGCCTGGATTCATTTTATGGTTGTTTCATCTGTATTTTTAGAGTGCCTATATGCAAAACAGCATATATTTGTATGTGTGGAGGGGTATACACGAAAAATACTTATATTGGCAAATACTTTTATGACAGATATTGTGTTGCAAAGCATTAGTCCAAGTGCTTTTTATAATATTTACACATTTAGTCTTTTTCTATAAGCTGGGTACCTTTATAAATACCTGTTTTATGGATAAGAAAACTGAGGCTCAGGGAGATTAATAACTAACTTGCTCAGATGATGAGCCAGGCAATGGAAGAACCAAGAATCGGACTTGTATTATCTGACCCTAGACTCCAGGCCCTGGAAGAAAACTAGGACCCCCTCGAGCCCATGATGGAAAGAGAGGTCACGTAGCTATGTGGAAACTACTTCCGAAATACAGAATAGGAGGACAGTTTATGTCTGGGGTGATCATGAAGGGTTCATAAAAGAAGAGACATTGAAACAGGGCCTAAGGACTGGAGGGATTTTCTCAGGTGGAGGTTTAGATGACACCGCAGGCTAGGGATTGCCATCAGCAAAGGCAGCAAGCTGGAAGAGCCCAAGATATGTTTGGAAGGCAGTATGTGAGGCAGTGTGTCAGGAGTGCAGAGTCGGAGTAAAAGGGCAGGAGGGAAGTTATCGCAATTTCTAGAGAACCTTAAAGCCCAGATACAAGTTTGAAATGTATTCTGTATGTGAAGAGTTGCAATTTTATTTTATTTAGTTATTTTAAAGCAAAGGAGTAAAATGAAGGAAAATGAATTAGGCAGCAACGTGTAGGATTGACGAGCTGGAGAATGAGCAGAATTTGTTTTTTTGTTTTTTGTTTTTTGTTTTTTTTATAAATTTTTTTCATTTTATTTATTTAATTTTTTGAGGTACACCAAGTTCAATCATCTGTATTTATACACATATCCCCGTGTTCCCTCCCTCCCTCGACTCCCCCCACCCTCCCCGTCCCAGTCCTATAAGGCATCATCCATCCTCGAGTTGAACTCCCTTTGTTATACAGCAACTTCCCACTGGCTATCTATTTTACAGTTGGTAGTATATATATGTCTATGCTACTCTCTCACTTTGTCTCAGCTTCCCCTTCACCCCCCGCCCCCCCCAAACCTCGAGTTTTCCAGTCCATTCTCTGCATCTGTGTCCTTGTTTTTGTCTTCTCATGGACTTCATCAGTACCATTTTTAGATTCTGTATATGTGTTAGCATACATACAATATTGTCTTTCTCTTTCTCACTTACTTCACTCTGTATGACAGACTCTAGGTCTATCCACCTCATTACATAGAGCTCCGTCTCATTCCTTTTTATAGCTGAGTAATATTCCACTGTATATATATGCCACATCTTCTTTATCCATTCATTTGCTGATGGGCATTTCGGTTGCTTCCATGTCCTGGCTATTGTAAATAGTGCTGCAATAAACATTATGGTACACGTTTCTTTTGGGATTATGGTTTTCTCTGGGTATATGCCCAGTAGTGGGATGACTGGATCATATGGTAGTTCTATTTTTAGTTTTTTAAGGAACCTCCAAACTGTTTTCCATAGTGGCTGTACCAACTTACAATCCCACCAACAGTGCAGGAGAGTTCCCTTTTCTCCACACCCTCTCCAACATTTGTTGTTTCCAGATTTTGTGATGATGGCCATTCTAATCAGTGTGAGGTGATACCTCATTGTGGCTTTGACTTGCATTTCTCTGATGATTAGTGATGTTGAGCATCTTTTCATGTGTTTGTTGGCCATCTGTATGTCTTCTTTGGAGAAATCTGAGAAGGATTTGAAAGGAGAAAAAGGTTGGCATTCTAACGGGTTTAAACCCTTCAGCAAGAACAGCAAAAACAAACTTAAGCAAGAACAGAGGCTTGTGAAGCATCTCAACTCTGAAGTTGAAACTTAGACAATCTGAAAATTTGCTATAGCTGAAAAGGCACGGCTATGAAGGTAATCTTGATCTCCCTAAAGACAGAACAGACAGAACTTTTTGCACCATCTGGAAATCTGGAAGAAGAATCCATTCCTTGGTTCCTTGCTGCACTCTGAAGCCATGAGTAACACAGTGAACTTTTCCTCTGTACTTTGGTGACAGGTTTGCCCAAGATAGATGTACGGGGGCGCACAGTTAGTACATCATTCTCAGATGTTTGTGGCTGTCCTGGGGTGTGGAGTAATGATGTATGTGCTACTTTGAGATGGGCATTAATAATGGTCATAGCTTACTTAGAGCACGGAGACTAGGAATGACTGAGCAGGGGGAGGTTTGCAGCCAGTAACAGACATTCTTACCCAAGTCCCTGTAGTTTCTGAAGAGGCATAAAGCAAGGTTCTGAACCTAATTTGTGTTTCAGCTTTCTGGTTGGACCACCTCTGCCTCATGAGGACATCAGATGTTAAGAAAAGAGAATAAAGAACCCATGAGATGGACATCCAGACAGAATTCTGAGGTAGACAAGAAAAAAGGCAAATCCCTGTTTTGTTAACTGGACTTGAAACTGTAGAGTGTGTAACCAAATGTATGTTTCTTAGGAAGCCAAGTTTTGAGAGATCTGGGAGATTTCAGGTTAGCTCTGAAAACGGTGGGATTTGTGTGGCCTTGTCTTTCCATTAGGTGGGTCCCAATTAGTTGCATCAGAGAGAAGGACAGGACAGCTCGTCTGGAAGTTGTAACCGTTTTGTAGTAGTCCTCCGAGTAAAGTTTGTTCTTTGTGAAACACATTACTGTTGAAGGGATGTGCTGCATTTATGACCTCCTCCTTACGGTGCCCCAAAGTAAATGGTCCTCAGTGGGTATTTCATCAAATGGGGCCTTTTGGGTTATCTTGGTGCCTCATTTCACTCAGGAGAAAGCTTTAACAAGCTAGAACTTAAGAAGCATCTTGAAATGATACATAAATGGTATGTTAAGGAAAAAAGCAGACTGAGTTTTGTGTTATTAACCTACATCCAGTCTTAAAACTAATATTAAATCATTCACATTTGAGAATATAAGCCGGTGATGGAAGAATGACCACATGCTTCTGCATCTTTAGGGTCCATCCTGCTCATCTCGTATGCTGACCCCCTCTTTCCACTTTGAATATGACTCTGGCTCAGTCAGTGTGTGAGGAAGACTGTCAGTGAGCCTGACAGGCTAAAGCCTGTAAGCTTAGCCAAAGTGTATTGTCAGCTACCGGTTAGTTCAGGTGCTCCGAGAGGGGGGCTAATAAGGCCAGGGCTTTGGTTTGGGTCCATCTATGCCACTTTCCTTACTTTTTTCTTTTGCCTTTTTTAAACTTCTTATTTTAAAATAAGCATACTGGAAAGTTACAAGAATAGTGCACAGAGTTTCTCTTCTCTTTACCCAGAATCAACAATTGTTAACATTTTCCACATTTGCTTTATGATTCTCTATTTATTACATATTTTACAGCACTATTTGAGAGTAGGTTGCATATGTCATGCTCCTCTACCATTTAATTACTTCAATGTATAGTTCCTAAAAATAAGAATATTCTCTTACATAAATGCAGTGTATTTGTTAAGGGTGATACTTTTATCTACTTTTATCTAATCTATAGTTCATATCAAATTTGTCAATTGACTTAATCATACTACTTATAGTACCAGATCCAATCTCGGATCAGATATTTCATTTATTTTATTAGAACGTTGACTAACTGGGGAGGCTACAGGGAGATACTTTTCAGATAATGTTTGGAAAAAGGCCATGGGGGATTCAGATGTATTGGGTACCACTGTATCCGCAGAAGAGCTATCTCTGTGAGACAGTCTATCAACCAGCAGTCTCCAGAGGAACAATGCCAATAGGATATATTATCCCTTAGGAGAGATAGATAGATGATAGGTGATAGATAGATAGATAGATAGATAGATAGATAGATAGATAGATAGATAGATAGAGATAGATAGTAACAATTCAAATATTGTCATGAGCACAAGGAAAATATCATGAGCTTTCTTAGAAACTTGCGATGTTACTGTTCTGATGGGATTCAAGCATGATTAACAAAAGAATAAGATAGAATTTATTTTTGCCTAGAATATTTTAAAATCCCTTTACATAAATGTATACATATCAGTGAGTGTGTATATATATATATATGTGTGTACATATGCATGTGTGTATGTATGTGCATGTATATATGTGTGTACATATATACACACACACGTATATATATATATACACACATATACAAATAAACAAGACAGATGGAAGGATGAGGTGGGGGGGCAGACAAGTTCAAAACCAGTAGGGCAGGACTACAGGCTGGAAACTTCACCAGGAATACATTGTAGAATTGAGTCTAATATCTGTAGAATAGGCTGGTAGGCTTGACGTTCGGCAGGAGCTGATGCCGTAGTCTTGAAACAGAAGTTCTTCCCTAGGAAACTTCAGTTTTTACTCTAATGTCCTTCCAGTAACTTGGATGAGACCCACACACATATTTTAAGGTAATCAACTTAAAGCCAACTGACTGTAGATGCTAGCCATACCTGCAGAATACTTTCATAGCAACACCTAGATTAGTGTTTAATTAAGTAACTGGTTTGGCCAAGTTAACACAGCAAACTATCAGGGGTAGAGGTCATCACCCACATTTTACATGTGAGGAGGCCAAGACTTAGCACTGCTGTGTCTATGGAGGACACTCAATATGCATGACTAAGCCGGAACGTAAACCCCGTGTGCCCCACTCCAAAACCTGTGCTACTCCCCGGGCACTCATCTTGCCCAACTTCAGCATGGGGTGATTTGGTAAATTTCCAGTCGGTGATGGTATGCAAATATAATCTGAATGACCAGCTAACAAGAATGTTCCAGAAGTGATTCAAACCTTAAGTAAAAGCCTGTACAAGATGGCTTTTACAGTTTCATTGACCTTTATGAGTCTGTAGTAAGTTTTTAAAAATGTATTTTGGGTTTCTTTCCCACTTATTGGAGCATAAAATTTTTATGCACGTATACCTTCCCATTCAATTAGTACCTCTAATCAGAATAGACAGGTAAATTGTACCTCTTTTTCCCCCCTGGAGCCTACATTATTTCTAGTTTTCAAAACAGCATTTCAAACGAGTGCTGTCTATTTGGCAGATCTGTTAAGAGGTCACAGAGGAAAATATGAGACTTTAGAGAAAAGCTGTGTAGCTGGAAAGCGATTGTAAACGACTTCTATATAAATACAACTTTATATATTGAAATAAACCACTTGTTTCCTTATACTCTTATTCCAGGAATGATTTCATGGCTCAAGATTTTTTTCATTTTTTACTTCACAGTAAAATTGGAATAAAATCCCATTATCCTCAACATTAGAAAAAGTTTCATCCTTTGTAGGGCATTTTAAGTAATAAATAAGAAATCATGATAGTAATATCCACTAAGCATTATTAGGTGTCAAATATGTTTGCTAAGTGATTTATGAGCATTGTCTAGTTATTCCTCCTAACAACTCAAAGAGGTAAGTCCTATTACTGTATCCATTTTAAGAAAAAAGAACAGGCACAGGAAAATGAAATAGTCCTCAAAGTAAGATCCTACCCAGGTGATGTGCAGGTGGATATTTTGTTTTCTAATTTTTGCTTGGTATCTTCACATAAATGGATTTGTTTTATATATAATTCAAATTGCCCTTTAAAAATCTGAGTGTTCATATCTCAACAGATGACGGAGCAAGGTAATTAAGTGCCTTGTCCATGATCACCAGCAAGATGGTTGCCAAATTAGAAAATTAATTTATGACCTTTTAACACCAAGTCCAAAGTTTGTCCATTAAACTACAACATCTTCTCATAATAAAACACTCTTATGACAGCTTCACATATCAAATTTCCCATTGCTTAGCAAATATTAATTTTCTATACTACAGTCTATAATCACCGTCACTGGGCAATGTCCTGGTTCTTTGCTTCAGTAACATGGTGTCATCCAATTTCAAGGCAGGTTTTTTTTTTTCTCTAGGGGTGTTTTTCACTTGATAAGAAATGAAAGGCAATTCTTTAGTCTGACTGAAAAATGTGAAATCTAAAGGAGTCTTATTGGAAACATGGAAAGGACTGTCCAGGTTTTTTTTTTCCAGATTTGGCTATAGTGAGATTTTGTGGACACAAAACTCCTATGTAGTACAGGAAAGTCCTGTTGGATTCAAATCCAAGGATAGAGGTACCGATTCAAATGTTGTTGTAAATACAATGGAAATGCCATGAGCGTTCGTATTGACTTGTGACGTCACTGTTCTTGGTAGGCTTTAAGCATGGCTAGAAAAAGAGTAAAATGGAATTTATCTTTGCCTGAAAGACTTTAAAAATCCCTTCCAATTTAGGTACATTTTAATCGTTACTTTTTATGTTGAAGTGACATAGAAGACTCTCCTGATTACGTTTACCACTGTGAACAAGTGGAATCCGCATTTTCTAAATTACTATTTATATAAGGATCGAAGTGTGTGAAATTGTTACTGTTTTTATAGAAGAATCTACTCTCTTAGAGTTGTAGAGTTATACCTAATGGGGCATTAGATAGTGTGCCACTGATAAAGCAGTCTGTTCTAGGGTATCTTGTTGCATATTTACATGTATGATACTCAGACTGGGTGCATTAAATCCTTAAACAAACAGACCTAGGATTTCTGATGGTGACATAGGATTTTTGTTAGTGCCACAAGGGGTATTACTAAATTCTGCTCAGGCAGCATTCAATGCGGTATTTCTTTTCATACTGCTGAACTCCCAGTTGGTTTATAAAAACCCAGCCATTGACTGTATTGCAGACAAAGCAGCATATAAGGCTAACAGAGAAGCTGCCCTAAGATAAGGCATCAGTTCCTTTCAGAGGATTCATTAGAGGAGAGAAACTCAAGAAATAAATCCATCTGTGCCAAGGCTTGTGGGTAAAGAGCCCGCTAGAGAGAAAGGACTCCCTGGTGCAGATTTGTTTGAATATATGTTTCTACCACCAGGATCTAAACCTGTGTACCTCTCTCAGGTCCACATCCTGGTATGAGGGCACATAACTACTAATGAGAGCAAAGCACCGTGGCCTTCAAAGAGTCTGTCTCACAAGACTGAAAGTCCCTGTTCAGCTGTGATAAGACTCTGTTCTTAAAGTGGATCTGAGTGTCTTAGAGAGTCCAAGAAATCTCTGAAGTTGGTATTAAAAGTTGTAATTCAGTTACCTTTCTGACACAGACCAGGATAGGGTTTGGAGCAACATGGAGTAGAGAAAAGCTTTAGCAGGTGATACAGAGAAGTTTCAAGAATGGAGTTCGTTCCCTTAGGCAGTTCAGCCTGTGTTTCACCAGTTCCCAAGTGGGAACAGCTTTTTTTTTTTTTCTTGTTACCATCTGATCCATTCTGAATAGTGTACGTGGGCTTCGTGTGTACAATCATACATACACTCACTCTTTAGCACAATTAGCATACTCATCATTTGTTGGGGTCATCATCTGCTCTGAGTTTATGGAGTCTGAAGTTTTTTCAGGTCTGGTCCATCCCACGTTTAGTGTAAGTGTGAGGGACCACTGCTCAGTCTTACGCTTAAAGATGGGATGCCCACAGGGGACAATATTGCTGACATACTGACAAACTCTGTGGCAAAGAGAGTCACCATTTTTGCTAGGTGGTCAACTTGTGAGACGTTAGTTACCAGTACAGATGGGAGGGTCAACTGTCCAAGGCTTTAGAATCAAGAAGATGAGAGTCTTGCTCTAATCAGGGCTGGTGGTTGATACCTACTGACCAAGGTACTGTTTGGCTTCTGGAGCTTCAGATAATATCTCTTTCAATGTTCTTTTTGAGTTTCACTTACTAGTCTTTCCCTTCTTAAACAATTCCTCTGGGCTCTTCAGGACCAATTTATATCCTCTCCTACCCCATCTACCACAACTGGTCTCCTTTCAACCTGAGGAAAAGCCCTTTCTCTTTGTTTCCTTCAATGAATCAGTCTCTCTTTTCCCCTCTCCTCTCCTCTCCTCTCCTCCCCTCCCCCCTCCCCTCCCCTTCTCTCTCTCTCTCTCCACCCCCCTTTCTCCATCTCTTTCTCTCTCTCCCTCTCTCTCTCCTTCTCTCCTTTTTTTTCTCTTCTCTCTCCCTCCCTCTATCCCTTCCTTCTCTCTCATAAACCTTCTTCTGTTTCCCCAATAGACATATATGGCCTACAAATCCAGATTCCAAAGTATTAGGAAGCAAAACTATCATTCCTTCTCTTGTAAGCGTTGAGAGAAGTTAATCCCCAAACCTTTCCAGGTCATGAAGAACAATATTTCTTCTTCCAGTACCTTCCTTCCAATAACACATAGAAAAAGAAGAAAAAGAAAATAATTAGGCTTTGAATTGTGAGTCTGAATGTATGTGTATATCCTACCACAATCATATATTTTGGTTTAAATTAATCTCAGCTAATTCTTATTTTATTCTGATTGTCACATATTTAGAAACCTCTGTGAGTATTATAAAAGAGAAATTGTGTGTATTCTCACTGGCAGATTCTGTCAAGATTCTAGTGCCAAGACTAGGTAGATCAGGAAAGCAACACTTCTCATAGGATAGAGCCTGAATAAAGTCTTTTCTCATCAGGGTGTGTGCTTTGCTCATGCATACAGACTAATTCTAAAAAGAGTAAGCATTTTAAATAATAAAATAAAAACAAAACCCATACGTATTTACCCAAAAGGCAAATAAAGGTGGTCTGGGACCAATCCTCCTGTGATTTTTCTTGCCTTAAAACTTAAATTTCTTAACTTATATTCACTTCCTTGTTTAAAGTTAAAGCCATGCATGCCTATGCTTCCAGGCTTCAGAAGAAAAAAGTAATTCCTCTTGGATATGAGTTATACATATGGTATAAGCTTTGGTATGGTTGGCAAGTCAGTGAACGTACAGATGAGAAGGGGAAAAATACATACCCCAGTGGCTGTCAAAGGTGTTCGTGGTGTAGTTCAGAGCTTCCACTGGGCTGTGGAGTTCAGATTTATTTCTAAACCTCTCTGAAAACACTCTCTGGTGAGATAGTTGTTAGTCTCAACAGACTGGGAAGAAATTCCTAGCAGATATTTTTAATGAAGCATACATAAGAAGCCTAAGCTGAACAGAATATTAAGGAAGAGCTACACAGTTCTAATGGTCTGGGGCAGGGAGGGGGGGGTTTCCAATGATTTTTAGGTCCACACAGTTTTCTATAATAGTCTTTTAATATATTTATATGAAAATAAGGTGTCTAATTTAACTTTAGATATCTTGTATTTATTCTAGTAGCTCTACATTTCTTCCTCAGTTCTCACTCTTGGAAAAAAATAAGGGAAGAGTCATAGAGGTGGTTCTCTCTTAGGATGGAAGTGAGATATTTTTCTCTTATAACCCTTAGTTAGAAATATATTTTTCAGAAAGCATTTTTACTCCAGTGAACATAGCAGCCTTATTCAGTATCTTTATAGCTTTGTATTTGTGAAGTGCTTTGAAATGAGCTTGATTAGACACATACTCCATCATCTAAGGAAGAAATTGATACAAGGCATCATTTCTACTTGCAGATAACATAGATGCATCATCATAAGTGTGTATTTATTAGGAAGCAGGTTAAGTTGCCTATTCAAGTTGATCTTCCAAGTCAATGGAAGACAAAGGTATAAAACTCGTTATTCTGCAGCTTCTTGTGTACTGCCGTGGTTGCTTAGCTATGTGTCTGTTTTTATGCATCAATCAACACCACCATAATTATCAGGAATGACAATTGCATGTCAATATTTCATCCTCCAGTGCAAGTACATAAAAGGATTAATGTTACATGGGCTCTAGAATATAGAGAAGGAAAGGTCACTCGATGTATTAGAACCACCATGATAACAGACCAACAAATTAAACCCAACAGGAGAGATCAACATTTGTTGGCTAAACCTAATAAAATCTTGTTGTTTATTGATGTTGCTCCTCCACTGGGCAGAAACAGCTCTAGGATAAGATAGAAAGACAATAAATAAGCATGTGAATCAGAAAGGGTTGCTGAAACGCATGTGGAGATCAAGGTAGCTCAAAGGAAAGCTGTAAGTACAAATGTCACTAGATCCATCATTGCCAAAATGTGATCTTACCTTTGGAATTATTTTCTGTTACTGAATTGTAAAGAACCAAGTTTTTTTCTTTTTTCTCCTAAATCTTGAATCAGAGACTTCTGGTAGTCATAATTGTAGTGAGTCTCTGGGAGGTCATTTTCACTAGCAACAGCTTTTAAATTGCAGAGTCTTCTTTAATGACCACTCTCCTGCAGACTAGAATGGTCTTCTGTGCTGATGAATCCTTTTAAAAGACTAGGGAGCATATAAATGTATAAACGTGACAGATAGATAAAATGGTAAATTTTAAAAAACTCTGTTTCATGTTAAATGTGCATTGAGTCTAGTAAGTCTAAGACAGGCTCTTTGCTATTTTGATGTTTAATGTCAAAATTAATTCCACTCCAAGAAACCATATAAAAATAGTGACAAAAAAATAGTGACAAAGATATTATCATAAAAATATTGATTGCAGAATTTCAGAGCAAATAAATAAATAGAAAAAATAAAATAAAATCAACCTAAAGGTCCAACATGGGAACTGATTACGTAAAAGACACTGCATTTGTATGGTGGAATACTATGCAGCCACTAGCGATTATGTTTGTGAGTAATTTTAATGACCCAGGAAGATGCTCTTCCTAAAAGATTAAGGAGAAAAAAAAAGGTAGAACAAGAATTTTACACAATAGGAGATTTTATGCCTTTCCTTTTTCTATATCAGTATCTAAAAATTCTGGAAAGGTATATACCAAAATACTAAAACTTTTAAAAGACTTTATGTAAAATGTTTATTTTATTTTTACACATTTCTGTATGTTTCAAATTTTCTACAATAAGAATATAGTGTTGCCATAATTAACCTAAAACAATTAAGATTTTTACCTTGTTAGCATCATTTTAATGAATAGTTTTAGTTTCTCAAGTGTATTAAGCTTGTTCTTTGGTGCTTGCTGTTCCTTCTGTCTGGAATGTTCTTTTCCTGTTTTTGTGGCTGGCTGCTTTATATCATTTTATATTTATGCTCAAACATCACTTTCTCAGTGAAACTTTCCAAAAGTACCGTCTGGAATATACGATCCCCCCGCCCCCCATCATTCCATCATTTTTATCCCATTATCTTGCTTCATTTTCTTCATGATACTACCTGAAATTATATTATTAACCTATTATTTAATCTATTTATTTGTTTGGTTTCAGTCTATTACGTTAGTAAAGAAATCTATAAATGCAGCAGAAAACTTGCCTATCTTGTTCAATTTTAAGTTCCCAGGTCCTAGAACCCTACTTTGCATAAAGAA
Source organism: Hippopotamus amphibius kiboko (assembly GCF_030028045.1). Lineage (NCBI taxonomy): Eukaryota > Metazoa > Chordata > Mammalia > Artiodactyla > Hippopotamidae > Hippopotamus > Hippopotamus amphibius. The sequence goes on from NC_080187.1 coordinate 76,482,846, forward strand.
GGCACCACATTCATATCTGTTAAATAAAAACAAGTTCTCTTAAAAATTAAATCAAAACTTCAGGTATGTTGAGAAGACAGGAACTCACATTAACCTACCTACTATGTTTTAGCAATTGGTAGAGTGAAATGCATTTTACTTTTGAAGAAGAAAATGAGCACTAAGAAACTTAAAATAGAAAAATGAAGCACAGGGTGAGGATAGCTTGTAAAATGAATGCTGACAAGTCCTATTCCCATGCTGGAGTTAGGTCACAAATCTGTCTCTAAGTCTGTGGTCTTTTTGTATTAGATTATGAACTCCTATGAAAATCCAATAAGACATCTGAAACATTCTCTCAGAAAAACACTCATGTACATCTGGTCATGTCCATGAAGTTTTTCTCACAGTTTCTATATATTCACAGTCCACCCAAAGGGTATGTGGGTTACAAAATAGAAGCTACTGTTCCGGCCTATCTGGGAAACAGAAATTATAAAGCTGGAGATCCATTGAGTTAAAAATCTTCCTCGAGGATTTGACGTTATATCTAAGAAAAGAGTAATTAGCCTCTCACAGAGCATATTGCGTATGAGGTCACATTCAGTTATCATCATCTCAGGATAAATAATATGGAGTTGCAAAGTAAAGGAATTTTCCAAATTGGAGCGCCAGCATAGAACTTTATGTAAAGCTAAGTCAAATATGAGTATTTGTCTCACCAAAGCAGGCCAATAAAACGTTTCATGCGAGAGATGGTGGCTGAGTTATATGTTGAAGAATCATCATGAAGTAATAGCTAGCGTTTATTAAGTGCATTCCAAGTACCAGGTACTTACTCTACTAAGTGCTTTATAATACATCATATTTTCAAAATCCTCACAATAATTCTAATTTATTTTTTTTTAAAAAGCATGAGAATTAGAGAGATTGAGAAACTTGCCCAGGATAGTCAGCTAATTAGGGTAGAGCAGGGTTTCAACCCTAAGAAATCTGGCTCTATCTTCCTTTACCATTGTAGAGTGCTACTCTCCAGGAGGGTAAGATCTGAATGGCTAAAGAAGAAGCAGAAGGACGTTCCCAGTGAGGGGATACTGTAACACCTGTACAGATGATACTTTAAATCTAGAAATAGCTAAGTAATCTTGAGTGCCTCCAGAACAAGGCAAAACAAGCCCCCCAAAAATACATTAATTTCCTTGGGCTGTACATAAATCTATTTTCACAACTATTTTGACATAAAATTGAGTGGAAGAGTATCATTTTCCAAGACAAGTAGCAGAGAGACTGTAGTAAATGATGAACTGTAGTACATTTAGGTTCTACATAAATGTATGTATTATACTTGGTGTTCCTGTTGGTTGTTTGTAAAATGATTGTTTGAGTGACAGCCTTCAGGGAACTTTACCTTCAAGCCAGAAGTAAAATAATCTTTCAGTAAAAGAACAGATTTCCTAGAACCTTTATAAATAAGTTAAAAGATGGATATGATGAAAGTAAACCCTCTCATGGGGTTTAAAGTACAGCCAAAAGCCATCAATTGCACAAACTATAAGATTTTTCTTCATTGTGTCATGATGATATATTCTTTGCACTAAATATGAAATAAATACATTTGTGTCTATCTTTCATTTAGGCAGATAAATCAAGTGCCCTTAAAGTAAAAACTGGATATAATATATTAAAATAGAGGTGAGAGAATAGTTAGGGGAAACCTTTCTGCTCATTTTAGTTTTTTTTAAATCCCATTTTATTGTCATATTCCAAAAATACAGTGGAAACCATACCTAACTATGGGCTGGCCTAAAAGTTTGTTCTGGTTTTTCTGTAACATCTTCCTTTAACATCAAACTTTTTGGCCAACCCAATATAAATGTTCCTTAATATATTCTGACAAATTTTAGAAATAATAATAGTATTATTAATATTAATGTTAATAATAGCTAAAATTTACTAAGCAACTGTTATGTACTAGTATGCTAAAGACTTTAATATATAATTATGTATAATTTAATTTATACAATTATGCTCTTAGGTTGGCCTTTTAAGATCCTTATTTAACAAATGAGGAGAATTGAGACCTGAGACCAGGAGGGGGCGTTGGATTCCCCAGGCTACATGGTTAAAGTGATGGAAATGGCACTTGGCCCCAGGTTGAACTGTTTCCAAACCCTGGGGTTTTAACTCCTACCATCTTAATCAATTCTGTTATTTTGATTTGAGAAAAGATTTTCTTCATTTAACATTTATTTAATTTCCAGGAGGAACTACTAAAACATGGTTACAAAAATATAATGCAAGTAAGAGTAAGCATTTAGCTTACTGCTGAGAATACCTAGGAATATATTTACCTTTTGACTGAGTGAAGAAAATAAGAATGTTTCCTTGCTCACCTGCTACGACAGATTATCATAAATTCTAAAGTAATTGGTATGCACCAGTCTTTGTTTTTAATTTCCATAAAGCCAAGGGTCATGCCTTCCATTTCTTTTGTGACGTCTCATTGTGTTTAGTACAGTGCCGTGCAGAGTTAAGTGGTCAAAAAATGCTTGTTGGCAGAATTTCTCATTGGGCACCTGTCAATATCCTACAGTGTGCTTTTAAGATTTAATAAAACTGTACTCTCATAAAAAGAAATGTGCATCTGTTCTAATACCCCATGAAAATCAATATATGTGCTATAATGACTTGAAAACATCCATTTATTTTTTTCCTGCTTTACTTTTCCCACCTGTTTATAGAGGAAAATAATAGCTGTGTGTCTTTTTTAGCAAGGTGAAACATAAGGAAGTTCTTACTTGTTACTTACATTTCATTCCGATACATGCCTTACACAACTTTTATTTTTGAATGCTAGGTTCTTTTGTTTGGTTATTTTGAATATGGGAAATATAGGGCTATTAATTTAAGTTACTCTAAATTAATGCCCAATCTTCATCTTGACCTGACTGTATTCATGATAGACTCCACATAGACTTAATGAAATACGGATCCTCTCATCTTGTACTATTACCATGCACTATGTAACTCTGTTATTAATCTTCTCACTGGTATAAAGTAGGAGTTGGAGATTATTTCTAAGGTTTTTAATAGAGTAATATTTTCTGATGCTATTATATTGTATAATATGTATATTGTAATATTTATATATTTTATATATATAAATTATATTATACATAAATTATATTTATATGTATAAATTTATGTTATAGTATAGTATATATCTGGGAGTACATATGTACTATATATATTACTATGTATGGTAAATAGAGTACATATGTATTTTCACTGATTGCTGTAATTTCACTAGGTTTTGTCTTGAAATATGACAAGGTCAGAATAATGTTGTACTAGAGTGGAAATATGGTCTACTGAATTCTCTCAACCATAGTTCCCATTTTATACTAATTTACATATTCATTTGTGAATTTGGACATTATGCTTGGAGGTGCAATCTAGTATATTCTAAGGACATTTTAAAAGTGGTATGCTGTTTTCAGAGTAAGATGTTTACAATGTGCTTGTTTTAAAATTTGTTGACTATGGTTTCTTAACCTCCATCCATTTATGTAATTATCTCTATATAAACCATTCTGAATATTCTTTAGGAACATAAAAAAATCTACTTTAAAAAGTCACATTATAAATATTTGTGCTTGTTCTCAAAATTATTTCCAGAACATACAAAATTACATGATTTCAGAAAGATCTAAAATTTTACGGTGGAAAGAAACTTGTGAGTCATCTATCTAACTGCAGATTGTACAGAAAGTGAAGTAACTGAGGCGCAAGGATATTGAATTGTCCAAGGTCACATAGCTATTTAGCAACAGAATTTATATATGAATTAAAATCTCCTGTCACTCTAATATTCCTTCCCTCTCTTCTGCTCTTCCTTCTGCTCTAAAATTACTTCCCCAATGAAAACAACTCCAGATATACAGTCTCACCCATAATCCCTATGCATATTCTGCAGCTCCGTTGTTTGGTATAGGCACTTTTAGGATTGCTATACCTTCTTGAAGAACTGACCCTTTTATCATTATATATTGTCCCTCTCTATCTCTGATTTGTTTTTAAGTTCTAAAGTTTATTTTACCTGTCATTAATCTATATTACTGTTATATGTTGTATTACTTTATATTATATATTAGATATAAATAAATAATATATTAATTTATATATTGTAAGGGAGGAAAAAATTTTCTCTACCCTTCTGGTTTCTTTTGGCTGGTCTATTAATTAAATTGTTGTAAGACAAAATAACAAGAGAAAAACACATTTAATTATGTACATAGGGGAAGCTCACGAGGACAATGAGAGGTTCCCTGATAATCAGGCAGTTGAAGGTCATGTGCCGTTCTGAGCTACGAAAAAGGAGTTAGGGATGTGGGGCTTCAGAGGAAAGGAAGACAGTTCACAAGAAGATGGGAAGAGCAAATGTTTGGTAAACAAATGTTTGTCTCGCCGTGCAGGGACAGTGGACACAGAGAGGACTTTGAACAAATAGGCCCTGCTTGGCTCCCCCCAGGTTACCACATCACACCTGGCCTGTGCTCTGCAATTTTCTCTGGTGAAAATTCTCTTCCTGTACCAGGCCTGCTCTCCACATTATTTTAGCCAGTTAAGGGGAAGTTAAAAGCAAAACAAAACAAAACAAAAACCCTCTTCCTGAGTCTTTTGATCCTTAATTAACTTCAGGTCAAAGTAATTCATATGCCAAAGTGACACTTTGGGGAGAGGTTTGTTCTAAGCCCGTTCAATATCAATATATTAACATAGCCATTTTTCCTTTCCCGAGAGTTAAAAACTCTTGGGAAAATATGATCAAAAATAAAATCTGCCAACCCTGAAAACTTCTCCACAAAGGTAGAAGAGAGAATAGTCTTATCACTGAATAAGCATTAAACCTGAACGTGATGTGCATCACAGGCAATCTTCTGAGATGGCAAAGACAGAAAGAAATCTCCCCCTTTTATGTAACCAGGCAGATGCAATCCATAGCATGCGTGTTTTCAGGATAATGATGACTGATCCTCAAGTATCAGGACTTAACATCTGTCACACACAGTTCACCCTAAATCGGCCTGGTAACTAGGGTGACAATTTGTGTTTCCTAATTGCCTTTATCCAAAGGAGAATTAAACTTCTCATATCTTTAGGACAGGAGGTCGTTTTGCAACTATGCTGAGAAATTCAGGCTCCTGTCCTTCCATGGAAACTGGGGATAGGGGCACTATCTTCTTTGATAATTAAGTTTCAAAGAGATGGAGCCCAGGTCCTTGTGAAAAAAGATTCCTGGGTTTCAAAACTGGCAAGAGGCTTATTTAGATTTTAAAAAGATTTACATATCTCTCAAAGGAGCAGGAAAATAAATCACAAGTACACGTTTTCTCAAGTAAATGGTCTAAGAAAATGGAGCGGGATGGAAAAGTCTCCCTTTTTGCACCAGGAAAAATTCTTTTTATTTTTTCTTTTTTCAATCTGTATTTACCCTTAGAGAGAGAGAGAAGGCACCTTATACCTTCCAGGTGGAGGTGAAATCTAGGTTCCCCACTTGACCTGTATTGAAACCTGGTGGGGAGGCTCCTCTACTGCTGATTGGAGGTGGAGTTCCTGCTCGCCACTTGGTCTCCACTGATACCATGTTGGGGGTGATCTCACTACCACTGGGTATTGGTGAAAGTCTGTCCTCCTCTGACAACCCCGGAAAGGGAAGGGGGAGCTCATTGTTGCCCAGTGTGGGTGGACGTGCAGACTCCTTACACGGTCTCCACTGGCTTTTCCTTACGGACTGGCAGAGAGGAAAGTCTCAGCTCCCTGCCTGACAGCACCCTGGGGAGGGTGTTGGGGTGCTTTGTTACAGCCTCTCCAGGGTGGAAGCCGGCCTCTCTGTTCAGCCTTTTCTGGTATGAGTGAAGGTGGGAACAGAGATTTTTCTGAAGTGTTTGGCTGGAGTAGAGCTGTTATGTTCTGCAAGTTGCCTGTCTTGCTAAGCTACCCCCTTCCTGGTCCTTTCACTAGAAGACAGACTTTTGTTGGTGCTTTTTTGGTCAGCGTCTGTTGGTGTTTCTGTGTTACTGGCTTCTTCAGGTCTAAATCTGCATAGACAAGGGAAGAAGAAAAGCCATCTCTCCACTTTTCAGTCTCTTATATTCACTTTGTATATACTCTACAGGGTTTTTAGTTGCACTTAGTGGAAGAAATAGGGGAAAGTACATCCATTCCATCTTCCCAGAAGCAGAAGTCTCTCTGCATGTTTTAAAATAGTGGCATGGAAGTCACTGTGTTATGAGAACTCAAAAAGATGTTACCAGCATCCCAGACGCTTTATTTTCCTAACCACTAATTTGTAAGGTCCATGAGGACAGGGGCTTCGAGTATTACTCTCTTTTAGTCAACTTTCAGTCCTTCCTGCACTGAGGAAACAGAACATTTTCTTGTCTGTAAGTCAGGTTTTTCATGTCTGAGAGTGAATGTTACAGTGAAGGATAACAGTCATGGCACCCAAACATTGCCCTGACCATCAGAATATTTATAGCGCTTTTGTCAAAAACTCAAGATAATTGTTAGATCAAAGAAAAAAGTGACCCCATTTTGTTTGATTAAAATTGCCTAATCCTTCTTTTACTTCAAGGAATTTAAAAGGATTTCTTCTTTAAATTATAAAACAAGTCAAGTTAATGGTAATGATAGGGAAAGAATTTTTACTTCTGACTAAAAGAATAACTCATTTTTTTCTTTAATGAGAACAGTAAGTAAAAATAATTGTTCGTGCACGCTTGCCATCTCATTTAGCAGTGATATAAAATTCTCTCCAATAAAACTCAAGTGTTTTTTTTTTTTTTTTGCAAGGTTGGACTTTAGGAGGTTTCTTATTTCCAGTAGGCTGTGGAATTTGATTATTCAATCAACCTACTTCAATCCAGAAAAATCTCTTATGGCCCATTAATTTAAGGCACCTTCTTTGTTAAGCACATGATTGCAAAAAGAAAAAAAAAGAAAAACTATCCTATTGCTTTCCTTCCTTCTACTTTTATTCTTGTTGCAATTCACTTGCCATAAGCTTATTTAACACATTTCTAGCCACAGTTATTCTTGAAACTTGAAAACTAAAGATTAATATCCTGATCCAAACTCAGTCACTGGCCTGAGTATATCAAATATTTTAAAGTTTCTTTTTGTCATAAAAAAATTTTTTTTCACCAGAAGAAGTATACATTTCTAGGTTTAATTACTCTAGAGGATTTTGGATAAAACATTTTGGTAAAACTTAAAAGATTTTCCTTTGATTAAATAGCTACATGAACCAAATTGATTCAGGAAGATAGATAGATATAATGTTATAAAGGCATTTTCTAAAGTAAAATATACTCTGCATCTTATTTTTCCTAAAAAAAATATCTTCCCACAAATCACGTAAGCTAATAGATATAGCTGTGCACATTAGTGTTTATGTGTGTTTGGGATGGGGGGAGGAGGTGTTCTAAGTGACTCCATGGTCTGTAGTAGCTCAACAAAGCTTACTATATGTCTTTTCCTTTCACAGATGACTTAGGTTAATAATAACTATCTCTCAGCTTGGGATTCCAAAAGTCAGTTGAGGCCTAATCTCTAATTCTAATTTGTTTACAAAAATTGCTGTTTCTCAATGCTAGTATGGTTAAATAAGAAACCTACATTCACTTGTTGAATCAACACAGGACCTTTTAATAAGCATTAAATGGAAGTGACCATGCAGGTCAAACTTACACTCACTCCACTATTCTATAATGGTATATATCATTTAATTTTCCTTCTTAATCAAGTCAGGCTTTGATATATGTGTAGATTATATGACTTCCTATAGTATTTTACATTGGGTGTTTGGGAGTGCCTTTCCTCTGCTCCAGATATACCCAAACTTCTGATAATTTGACTTAACATCTAATGGCCTTTATAATATCAAAAATTTTCCACATAGAGAGTAGAATATGTTTAGCTGCTCAAACTCACTGTAGCTCAAGTTTGTCCAGTTAATAAGGTTATCTATCATTTTTTTTTACAAGGGATGGGGCAGAGGAGAAAGATATTAGGATAGTGCTATGTTGTTTATATTAATGGAGGTGTGAAACATAATATACTTTAAATGTCATACTGTCCCTCTTATGAGAAATATAAGCCCTTAATTTGTTCTCTTGGTTATAGAATCATAAAAGACTAAAGCGATCATTCCAGGTTTAGATGATCCTAGGGTATTTCCCATTGGAATGAGTGGTTGTTATTAATATTCACAGCAATGCAACTGACACAGCCTTCTTTCCAAATAATATTACCTTTCAGCTTTTTTCCATGCTGAGTTTCATGAGAAAGATATCATATGGAAGAGAAATAGTTTTATAGAATCATCATTAGCATGGGATTTGAATTTGAGAATGTAGGGATGATTATGTATTACATTTTTTTTTCATAAAATATGAATCTTAAATACTAACACTGAAAATATTAGAGAAAATTTTAGTATGAAGGATAGAGCTAGCCATATAAGTAAAGGAAGAAGAGAAGTACCGTCCTGATAAGATGCCTAGAATTCAGAATATTTTTGGTCTTTTCATTGTAAGCATGCTAAGTGTCTTCTACTAATCACTTGTGTCTTGATAGTCTCATCTGTAAAATGGAGTTAATGGCCCCTTTTCCTTACTTATCCCCCAGAGTATGGTAAGGGATAATAGGACTTTTCAAGGAGCCTCTCAAAACCATTACATAAATATAGAGTTTTACTATATCTATGTGGGAATATGTCCTTTGAAACACATTAAGGAAGAGAGTATTGGATGTTTTAGAACCCAGGATAATGTCTTATGCTGGTTTTCAGATGTACGAGATTGCTGGAGATATTAATCTTATTTTCTCTTCAATTTTAGAAGTTAGAATAATTGTTAAATTCTAGATTTCTCACTTTTCATGAAAATATCTAAAATTCCTTTAATTTTTAAGAAAATTTTAGTACCTATAATTTTTTAATTCCGGTACAAAAACTAATTTTCCCATATCACTCTTCTAAAAGTTCAAGTTTAGTTGGAAATGGCTTATCAGTGAATGACTTCTATAAAGGGAAAAATTCTCTCTCCTACAGGTACCGCTTTAAGCACATAATCTAAAAGTCCGCCAACTTGCAGGCCCCCTTCACCCTCTAATTCAGAGATATCCTGGGGTATCTTTACCATTTTTCTCTGATCATAGAGATGGCATCTTTCTCTCCAAGGCTAACCTCTTGATCTCATTATTCTCTCTTTTCAAACTTCCCACTGTTTAACCCTGATCTGCTTTTCCAATGACATACTGAGATCTCCATGTTATGTGTTTTCACTGTCATATGATAGGAATTCAAGAAATGCGGTGGATAAATAATGGCCATACTTCAAATTCTGATTACTCATCAAAAAAAAACCACCACCACCACCAACAAAATAACTGTGATTTGTTTCACTCCTTATGTTGCTTTGTCATCTTTTTGATTTGTTAGTCCAACCCTTCATACCATTAAAGACAAGCAAGAAAATGTGATGGGGAAAATTTTGATGTCAAAATATATAAAGCATACCTAAGTTTAATTGTAGTAAGAAGTATGTGAATGTTATGGAGAAAAAACAAAGCATTTTTGTTTTGACATACAGAAAGATGAAAGTAAATGGGTAATCAAATCCATTTCCTGTTTGGGAAGATAAAACTTTACAAATGTAAATTATTTTATATATTTATTGCACAGTTAAAATATCAGTAAATATTGAGGTTTTCAACCATTTAATATTAAAATGGATTACTAGTAAAAACTGGGTGGTCATGTTCAATATTTTTTAAGTTAGTAAGATGGGGATTTTCTCTATCAAATATCAAATCACATTATAAAGCCACAGCAATTGAAACATAAGATATTAGATTATAAAAAATATTAGGCGGGGGAGTCAAGGAAGGGAGGGAATACGGGGATATGTGTATAAAAACAGATGACTGAACTTGGTGTACCCCCAAAAAAATAATAAATAAATAAATTTAAAAAAATATATTAGGCCTCAGAAACAGAACTGATAGAATAATTTCTTATATGACAAAGATAACATTTATTCCCTTTTCCATTCTAGTGTTAGAAATCTGTCTACACTTTTAATTTTTGAGTAGGTTTCCTAATGGAGATTACCTATTTTATTTTTTCCAAGAACCAATTTTTTAATTCATTTATCAATTCAACTCGTTTTCACATTTGAACTAATTGATTTCTGTGTGTATATAAATATAATTTTTTTCATCTTTAATTGAATTTGTCGAATAAGCTTTTTTCTAAATTCTCTATTGTAAAGCTTAACTTCCTTTATTCCTTTTATTGTGTTGTCTGTTTGAAAAGCTTTCAAAGCTGTAAATGTGAAATTGAGAGGATATTTAGTTAATACCTCATAAGTTTTTCTAAAAAGTATTTTAATTGTTTCCACGTCTAATACAACCTGCAGTTGTGCAACTGTAGTTTTGATTTTCTTTTTAAATCGAAGAGAATTGAGAAGGTATTTTTGTCTGTTGGAATTTTTGGTATTTTTCTTTGATTGCCTTTTATTGATCACTGATTTATACAAGATGTTCGTTTATGGAACTAAATTAAATTATTTTTATTTTATAGTAAGGTCTATTATCAGTTTTTATTAATGAACTATGGACACATGAAAAGAGGTGAATTATCTATCAGGATGGTACATGGTTCAATGTTTACTTCATTGATGTTATTTAAATTCCTATGACCTGGTTTTTGTTTTTTTACTTCGTCTATTAAAAAACTGAGAAGGGGACTTCCCTGGTGCCGCAGTGGTTAAGAATCCTCCTGCTGATGCAGGGGACACGGGTTCGATCCCTGCTCCAGGAAGATCCCACATGCCGTGGAGCAGCTAAGCCCATGCGCCACAACTATTGAGCCTGCGCTTTAGAGCCCGTAAGCCACAACTATTGAGCCCATGTGCTGCAACTACTGAAGCCCACGCGCCTAGAGCCCATGCTCCGCAACCAGAGAAGCCACGGCAATGAGGAGCCCACGCACCACAATGAAGAGCAACCCCCACTCACTGCAACTAAAGAAAGCCCGTGCACAGCAAAAAAAATACCCAATACAGCCAATAAAATAAATAAATTTATTTAAAAAAAAACTGAGAAGGAATGTGTTGAATTTTCCTACTAATAATATATTTCTGTTTGATCATCATTGTGTTTTTTACAGTTTTGTTGTCTACACTTTGATGTTAAGTTATTCAGTTCACAAGCTTTGTGACTATGTCACTGGGTATTGTATATTTACTCAGATACACGTTTTGAATGTGTTTACGACTTGCCTGATTTTCTGTCTAAAATTAGTACTGTCATTCCTGGAGCTTTTGTTATTCTTCTTCTTCTTTGCTACTCTAATATTTTCTTCTACTTTTAAGTGATTTTCTTGTAAACCATATGTATTAGAATTTTCTTTTTCCTTCTAAAGGTATCAGAGATTTTTATTGCTATAACCTAAGATTATTTGCTTATTTTCAACATTTTGGAGGGGTGTATATACGCTGTTTGAACTTCTCTAACTTCTTTTTAATCACCTTTTAATGAAATAAGAACAAAATTGTATGTTTTATCTTTTACTATAGGTAAGAGGAGGAATTTTGCATCCTTTTATTTTCCACATTCTTTTCTTTTTAAATATGTATATTTACAATTCCAAAATATTTTAAAATTGTATTCTATTCTAAATCTTATTCCATTTTAAGAATAATTTTTCACACATTTAGTGCTGTCAGTACATCTTCAAGCTACTTTTAGGTTTAACTTTATAACTAAGTAGTTTTGATATTTATCATAAATTAGTTTATAACATATCTCCCCATTGTTTAAATTAAAATATCAAGCTACTTAAATATAGATTCAGATAGTGTTCTAAAGAATGAAACGTAGATTTAATATTTTCTGAAGTTTTGCTTTATCTATGAATATCGCTATATTGCTTGTTAATAGAAACAATAACATTCTAGGTATAAAGTTTTGAATCTCAACATTTTCCCCTGAGGAATAAGAGATTCCAAACCAAAAGAAGGAATATATGTGTGGAGTGAAGTCATGATATTGTTGTGTGCTAGAGGGATCAGAGTAAGTCTGTGTAATTCCACAGGGCAAAACCAAGATCAAAGGTAGACGCTACATAGAAAGTTGGATGAATAAAAAGTTGATCTCTTTAACACTGAGAGCGTTCTAAAGATGGAGGCAGAGCTGCCTTACAAAGTCATAAAATGTAGTACAAGTATTCCTCCAGTGACTTTGTGTCTGCTTCTCAAGATATTTTGCAGAGGGTGTTTATACTAGATTATTGTAAAGGTAGGGAACTTTCCTTTAGGTAGGTACCTGGCTCAAAAATAGAGGATTCATCCCTTTTTTCAAGGCTAATATGTTGCTTAGTAAATTGTAACTAGATGGAACCATTAAAATGAGACTATATAAACCGAGCATTTGTTTACTTACTTACTTTTGAGAAAAAAATAAACCCCTAGCTACTTTGGGTAATTAATAGCTTATTGTCCATCAAAGTGTCACAGGCTTTTGCTGCATGATGGAAAGGGGAAGCTTACATTTCAGGTATTCAGTAGATGCTGTGTCTCCTTTGATGCCATCTTTCCTGAGCCCTCCTTTGAATGCCAGACAGATGGTAAACTAAGCATCCTTACTGCTCACACTGGAATCCCCAAAAGGATTGTAACCAAAGCAAAAGCCCTCTGGTGGAAGATCTGTTTGTAACTCTATTACATAGTACGTGACTATTAACTAGAGGGATTCTAAATAGTTCTTTTAGGAGCCATTTTATGCTTTTTTTTTAATTGCTGAGTTTCAAATGTTACTTGGGTATGTAGTCTAAATATTTAATGTTTAACATAACAAAAAAGAACACCACTTCTATTGTTAAAGAAAACATACCAACCACATAGAGGGGAAGAATAGAACAACAATATAGATTGTGAATTTCTATTTTAGAAAACTGTCACTAAATGTGTGATGCACCAGTCTCGCTTTTTTTTTCTCACTTTTGAATATGACATAAATTATAGCTGGGCCAGATGGCATAAAAGAACTTAGAATAAAATAGCAAAGAGAAGTTGAACTTCTGTTTTTCCTTTACATGTGCCCCTGTTCTATCTCCCCTACACAGTAGGCGGTCATAGTCCATGATATTAGTAAAGGAGGACCAAAAGCTTATTCGTGTTTAAAAATAGCTTGGTGACCTCATGGGATTTCCAGATTTTAGTTTCTCTGCCAGGTCCTGTTGCATTTATGTCCATTACCAGAGCTTCAAATTCCTCATCTGAAATCGGAGGGGATATTCCAGGTAATAATAATACCCATTGATATATTGAGTACTTGCTATGTGCCAGGCACCATACTAAGCACTTTACATGTATCATTTCATTTAATCTTCACAACAACCCAGTGGGTTAGAGATTTGACCCAACTGATACTACCATTAGAACCTCGACCTGCCAATTAGCAAATCTATATACCTGAAAACAATATAAATCTTAGAAACCATATCAAGGTCTAAAATATTATGAGAAATTGGCCTTGGACTTACTAATGTCAATTGCACATTAAATTCCCTGTTTCTGATGAAAACCACCAATGAGCTAACTAATCATACTGTTCCTGGGCCACTTGATTTAATCCTGGGCCTTTGGTTTAATCGCCTCTGTCGTTCTTCTTTCTGTGGCTGCCTGTTTTGTTTTTTCTTATTAAGAAATTTTCATTTTCACTGCATTTAAACTGTCATTATTATCCTTTAGACTATCTGGTGTTATGTTTAGAAAGTTAAGCTATCCTCATAATTTTATCAAATTGCTAGAAGAGTCCTGTTAGTATTTTGATCAGCGTTGCATTTAACATATACTGTAGTTTGAGGAAACTTGACATCTGTGATTGTTCTTTAAATATTCAGTCTCATCACCCAGGAGCATGATATATCCCTGTAATCGTGTTTTTTAAAAATATTTCCCAATAATATTTTATATCCTTCAGTAATAAAATTTTAGATCTAATACATTGCTTCTTAAAATCAATTTATAGGTATTTTCTTTTTCCTTGCTAGTTTCTTTCTCATTTGTTGGCCCCTTTTCTTGATCTTCTCCCTGCCCCATCAAATATGGATATTCAAACACTTTTATCTTTAGGTTTCCTGTACCCTAATTGTGCTATCTCATCCATCCCAACGATTACAACTACCACCTGTGCATAGGTGACTTCCACATTGACACATTAACCCACTCTCTGTCTATAATTTCCTGTGGCCTTCTCTACCAGATACCATTAGCACTCTCAAACTCAAAATATCCAGAACCAAACTCATTATCTTATTTCTGAGGATAAATTCACGTATTTGACTTCCATATTTTGGTTAATAGTATTATAATATGTATCCAGATTCCAAATATTAGAGCCAGCTTTGTCTTTCTCTCTTTCTGTCTCTTTCTATGCATATGCAATCTGCAGCCAGGTCTTTAAGCTTTAAGTTCTATGAAGTTTCCAGCATCCGTCCCCTTGTCTCCACTGTCATAACCACTACCAGAGTTGTGCTCTCCTTAACTCTTGTCTGGATTATTCCTTTGATCTTTAAACCTGTCTTCATGTTTCCATCTTATTTCCTCCCATCCCAACCAGCCTGATACCCATCTTGCTAATCTTCCCACGGCACAACATCATTTCAGTCTGTCCTGCATTCAGGACCCTGTGATGGCCCACAGTAGCTACTTTGCCTAGCTGAGTACAAGTTCCTCAACTTAGACCCTCGTACCTCAATTTCCTTTTCATTCTCCTTTTCAGGTGTTTCTGGTCTTCAAGCCATTGCATTATCCTGCAAACTGGACTATTCTGTTCTCTAGGAATATCTGATAATTACTTTCATCTGTCCGACTTGTTCACACTCCAGCTGCTCCCCTGAGTACCTTCTTACTCACCTGTACCCAGCGAATCGTACCTTCTTTAAAACCATGTGATATCTCCCTCACCTCGTATCTTAATTTTGGAAATTTCCCATAGTATGACTAGAATAGGAAGCTGTTTATGTACTTGACTTTTCTCCATTTCTAGATTTTTCAGCTCTTTAACTGCAGATTGATCTTACGCATCTTTCGTTCTACTCAGTGTTTTGTGCATATTTAGAGTTCTCTAAATATTTATTAAAACAAATTAAATACACCCAATTATCATAGGAATTGCCGATATTTCAGACTAAGAAACAAATGCCTAATTTTGATTAGATTCAGAAAGTCCCCTGGTTAAAATAAAACCTGAGGTAATGCTGATTTTTTTCACTTAGCCCTTACCTAGTGCATGTTTTAATTTTAAAGTGAGCAGCTAAGAATCTCTGATTACAAAATCCTGCACATCAATGGGTTTTTTATAGTTAAAATGAGTTATATGTTAGAAATGCATCATTGCACCTAGGTATTTGATTCAAAAGCTGTGATTTATGACTTAGACTGGAATTTTATAGGAACAATGTCATATAATACCTGAAAATGACATTTATTTTCATGCAGTATTTAAATTACACTTATACCAAGTTACAGCAATATTTAAAAAGTAATATTCAGTGCTTCCTTACATTTACCACATTTTTTATCAGAGTAGAACTGGATTCAAAATTACTGAATGGGAAACATTTCTGCCACAAAAATGTTACTGTTGAATAACTAATCAAACAAGAAACCTGTTCAGATATATATTTTTGTCTTCCTTTGTTCTGTGAACTTCATTTTTATTTTTAAAATGAATATGTTCATGCCCCTGGATTTTCCCTTTTGAAGTGGGATTCATAACATATATCAAAACTAAACCCATAGCACATTTTACAAAAGGTAATATAGATACAATTTTCTGATGAATATGAAGGGTATTTTTCCAAAATGGATTTCGACTAGAATATTCAGAGGTGGAAGTGCCTTACCTAACATATTTATTTGCTTTGATGGAACTCCAAACAAGGCCTTAGTGTATTCTGTAGAAAAGAAGCAATCACATATCTTAAAATAGTGGATGGCTGGGTACATTAGTGAACATGAAATAAAGTTCCTCCTAACTCTATAAGAAGGATCAGGGATTTATCTGCAGCATTTCTTCATCTTTTTTTATGTTGTAAGAGGAAGCATTGAATATCTTAGTTTCATCCTTTGTCCAGAAATAACTGCATTTCTTATTGCCAGTATTTTTAAATTAGACCAATAATTGAAAATTTTAATATCCCCCTTTTTAAAAATTTTTTTCATCTTTATTGGAGTATAATTTCTTTCCAGTATTGTGTTTCTGCTGTACCACAAAATGAATCAGCTATGTGTATGCATATATGCCTATATCCCCTCCCTCTTGAGCCTCCCTCCCACCCTCCCTATCCCACCCCTTTAGGTCTTCACAAAGCATCAAGCTGATCTCCCTGTGCCCTGTAGTAGCTTCCCACTAGCCATCTATTTTACACTTGATAGTGTGTTTGTGTCAATGCTACTCTCTCACTATGTCCCAGCTTCCCCTTCCTCCCCACCCCACCACCACCCCGTGTCCTGAAGTCCATTCTCTATGTCTGCAGCTCTATTCCTGCCACTTTGTTATTAGTAATTTTTAGTCCCTGAGTATTTCTCACATGGTTACAAACCACAAAATAATGTGCTTTCTTTGTGGAGGGTGATTCTGACCCCCACATTTCTACCCACCCCCAATTAGGAGTAGCAAATGTATTATAATGCATAACTTTAGTTTGTTTCTGGGGGCTCTTTTGCCTTTGAAGTGGCAATGTACTTGTTTGTCTTTCTTATTTGTTTTGCAGTAGAGGTACAGATTTGGCAAAGAGCAGTGGCATTCACCTCTCTTTTCCTGGAATTTATGAGGTGTGTCTGATGGTGATTTTATAGGTCAGAAATTTAGGATTCAGGTACCTTGTAGAATGGAACAATCTAAACCAACCCACATGGGAACTGAACTCATAACCAACAAATCAAATGGGTGAACGAGCAATAAAGAGATCAAGTTGATTTGAAAAGTAAAAACTTCCAACTCTTTTTAAGCCATATTCAAAGCTTCTAGTCAAAACCATTTCTGAATTCAACTCCAAATAATACTATTTTTTAAAATATTCATAGTGGTATTTTATTCACTCATCTGAACCTATTGAGATGAGTGCTTGGCTTATACTACTGGTGCCAAGAATCTCCTTTCTCAGGGAATTTACTTTTGCGTGATAGGAGACAAATAAACAACAAGATGATTTCACACAGTTAACCTGTTCTGAAAAGCAGTATTACATTTTTAAAAAAGGATTCCATAGTTCAATAAGGAAATGTTGTGTTAAAGTTCAACCAGGTTTTTTTACAAGAGGACTTAGAATTTTAACATATTAATCTTCACTGTGAATCTCTAAGAGGAAAATATAGTGTGTGGCATTTCACAATCTTAGTAGCCTATGAGAACTTCTTTGCACACACTGTGTAGCAGCTCCAGTATTCTATAGAGTATACGTTGCAGAGTGGTTATCTATAATATGCATAAGTAACTATAAACGGTATAAATACAAAATTCATGACAAGAAAAGCCACATAGCTAGACTGTGTTTCATGATAGCTTTTTGAAGGATGTTAAACTGATTTGCCAAAACAGAACCTTAATATAATCTTGATAAAAGGTCTATGTGACAAGCATTCTGTAGGAAAATTATAATTTAAGGAATATGTATTCACATTGCCTCTAACAAGAAAAATAAATATATTGACAATTTGACAGCAATAATATGAAATTTTACTTGGCACTATTTTTCCTATTTATGAGACCTTAAAAAAAGAAACTCTAAAATAAGGGATAAGGCAAGCATATCTATTATTTTGAAAAATAAAGGAATGTAACTAAATAAGGAACCCCAAATTAAACATTCATTCTTTATACAGGCTAAAGAAAGAGCAAGTATAAGGAAAACAGCTAGTGTTTCTGAGTATTAAGCTTCTTGAAAGCACAGATTTTTTTTTTTTTTTAATAGTTCCCTTCTATATGTCCAGGGCCTACAAAGATACCTGGTGTATAAAGGCATCCAAAATATTTTTTCACTATTTCAGTGGAATTTAAAGAGCTGTCCAGGGATAGTTAACAGGATGGGGCCTCTGACTCACCAGTAGCCATTGGGTCAAGCCATCTTAACTCTGCCAAAGCCAATCCAGCTGTAGATGCCACCAGGAAACCTGAGTGTCTGCCTGCCTGACTCAGATGACATTCAAAGGGGTGAGTGATTAGGTAAATGGTCACCAGTGAAGAAAAGTTTTAGGTTGTCCAAGCCAGTGTGCAAAGTGT
The DNA here is from genome assembly GCF_030028045.1 of Hippopotamus amphibius kiboko. Taxonomy (NCBI): domain Eukaryota; kingdom Metazoa; phylum Chordata; class Mammalia; order Artiodactyla; family Hippopotamidae; genus Hippopotamus; species Hippopotamus amphibius. The sequence continues at coordinate 76,501,182 of NC_080187.1, forward strand.
GGTCAAAGGAAATTTGAAATAAATAACAATCAGAAGTAGAAGCCTTATCCTTGCGTCTGTAATGACAAATGACCTACCTGTGAAGGGATGGAGGCTCAAGGAAGGACTTCAGTCTCCAAGAGAAGAATAGTGAATGTTAGCATATGAGGATTTCATGTTCCTCACCCAAGGTCCAGGGCAGAAATCCAGTTACAGGAAGTAGGGTTGTATCAAGGGATATCAGGGTATGACATGACACACAAAAAAACTAGAATCCTTGCTTATTCACCTCTGTTCTTGGCGATGGAGAACATGTGACTCTTGCACCTCAGAACAGCCTTGCTTTTGGTAATTTGGTAGAACTGATTTTCCAGATGGGAAGCAGATTGGCCTTGATTGTTAGATTGAGTTCTTAGAAGATGTGGTCTGCTCTGTAAGTGTATACTTAATCAGCTTAGATACTTCATTTTTCTTTGAATCAACTCTACCCACATTTATATAATGGGAGAAACTGATTGAAAATTTAAGTTTAAATTATTAACTTCACATAGGGTTAGATATCATGTATTAGAGGCAAAACCCAGACTTTAGTCTTCAGATGGAGATATGCATATCTTTAACTGTGCCTTCACCTCTGTCCCTTTCCAAATTAGCTTTTTTATTTAGTCTATATTTTAGACTGTTTAAAGAATAGGTCTCCTAATGGGCAGAAGATTTAAATAGACATTTCTCCAAAGAAGACACACAGATGGCCAACACACACATGAAAAAATGCTCAGCATCACTAATTATTAGAGAGATGCAAATCAAAACTACAATGAGGTAGCACCTCACACCAGTCAGAATGGGCATCATCACAAAATCTACAAATACAAAAACAATAAATGCTGGGGAGGGTGTGGAGAAAAGGGAACTCTCTTGCTCTGTTGGTGGGAATGTAAATTGATACAGCCACTCTATAGAACAGTATGGAGGTTCCTTAAAAAACTAAAAATAGAACTACCATGTGACCCAGCAATCCCAGGACTGGGCATATACCCAGAGAAAACCATAATTCAAAAAGACATATGCACCCCAGTGTTTACTGCAACACTGTTTACAATAGCCAGGACATTGAAACAACTTAAATGTCCATCAACAGAGGAATGGATAAAGAAGATGCGGTACATATATATGGTGGAATACTACTCACCCATAAAAAGGAATGAAATTGGGTGATTTGTAGAAATGTGGATGGACCCAGAGACTGTCATACGGAGTGAAGTAAGTCAGAAGAGAAAAACAAATATCGTATATTAATGCACATATGTGGAATCTGAAAAAATTGGTATAGATGATCTTATTTACAAAACAGAAATAGACACACAGACATAGAGAAAAAACATATGGATACCAAGGGGGGAAGGAAGAGGCGGGGTGGGATGAATTGGGAGATTGGGATTGACATATATACACTATTGTTACTATGTATAAAATAGATCACTAATCAGAGCCTACTGTATAGCACAGGGAACTCTACTCAGTACTCTTTGGTGACCTAAATGGGAAGGAAATCCAAAAAAAGAGGGGATATGTGTATATGTATAGCTGATTAACTTTGCTGTACAGTAGAAACAAACACAACATTGTAAAGCAACTATACTCCAATAAAAAATTTTTTTTAAATACTAAAAAAATATGGATGCAATTAATATCTTAAAAAAAAAAGAATAGATCTCCTTCCTCTTTTTCCAAGTTACTTCATTAGGATATGTAATTTACTCATCACCTCAATCTCATAATAGGTACTTATCCTTTTTTTTTCTTCACCTGCATACCTTATACAAAAAGTAACAAAAAGACTATCACAAAATAAAATACTCCATCTTTTTGTGGTCACATATTCTTTTTTTCCTTGATAATCTAACACATTAAGAAGAAGTTCCTATTTCACGTAGTCATGGATTTTCTCAATACCTAAGAGCTGAAATGTTAGAGGGAGGGGTCTTTTGGACCAAGATCCATTGTTAATCACTGAGTATCTTTTATAAGACTCAAAATGTGAAGGCTATTTTGGACATCAGGACGGTAAAGGAGACAATATAAACTACAGTTTGAGAAAGTAAGGACACTAAAAGAAGAAAAATATAAAGAAAATATTTCAAGAAAAATTGTTTCCAAGACAATTTAAAAATACTGACTTTTCTGTGGTGGTGTTTGCTCATACAGAGGAAAAATGTGAAAAGTATTCTGTGCAAAAGTGTATAAACCAAACTGCTATATTTGGAAAATGTACACAAACTTATCAAACCTTCCTTTTTTTTTTTTTTTCACCTTTCATTTGCCTTTTTTTAAAATCAACTTCAGAACTTCTTTTAAAATTCCATAGTAGTATACACTTGTCTTACTCCAGAAGGGCACAGAAACTATTTCACTTATGTGTGGTGTTTGTTAACTTAAAGGCTAAATTACCTAATTAATGTTACTGGGATTTCTTATTTCAGAAGTTCACCCAAAATAGGGTATTGTAGTTTTAAAAATAATTGCATAAAACAATACTTTACTCAATTCATTTATATTATGTGCTATATATAGTAGATATGTATTGTAGGTACTGTATATATCATAATAAATTTAATGATTTGTGTAACTATATTAATAAATATCTATTTGGCCCTTCACATTAATCTAAAACAAGTGTATTGCATTTTAATACCATTTTCTGTCTATAAAACGCAAAAAAATCATCTGAGTACTTTCAAATATCTTTTTCTCTTTCGTATCATAGAAAATCTCTCATTTATTGATCCACCTATTAGAATGAATGATGTTATTTTAAAGGTAGCAAACTATGAAATGGAGCAACTTTCATAACCATCATAAATGAGCCACTTGAGTTCTAAAAAAATATTGCTGCCAGTGGAATCCTTAATCGTACTTTAATTTAAAAATCCCAATAGGTAATATGCTGTATTCCATAAATGATAAAAAAATGAATATGCAGGTATAATTTTTTATTTTGTATTCTGAACCCACATAGTTATTCTTTCTCTGCAATTTCTGCTCAGTAGAAGTTCATCTGTAGGAATGTTTATGTTGTCAACACAGCAATCAGATTGAAGAAAGACATTTTACAACGCAATCACCTTTGCAATTGCCATTTCTGCAGTGATGGATATCTATGCGAATTATGTCACACATTCTTTTTTCTTCTCTTCCTTTATTCAATTACTTAATAGCACTTTTCTACCACAACTGCTCCTTCCAGAATAATTGAAATAGTATGCCAAGAACATTAGAAATCCCCAGCAAAATTCCAAATTTTGCTTTTAAAGGTCTGAAATGTCATCCTGATAGAAAATGTCATCTGCAGAATCCTGCATTAGAATAGCCATCCATGAGTTGTCGACTATGGGGCCGCATTTATTTATTTTGACTGTTATGGATGTAATAAATTATTCTAAAATAATGTTGACATTTATGCATTCTGCTAACATGGCAGTTTAACAGCCTGCTCCATATACTGCTGCTTGAGTTAAGGATTTGCTATCACATTTTCCAGCTTAGTTCTCCCAATCTTAACACAGCAGACAGTGGTAATGTCAACTGCAGAAGTGCCAAGAGAGAAAAAGATGGATAATGTATTCTTATTTGGGGGCAATTTTAAATTCCGTGCCATTGAGAACATTTCTCTGAATGGCTCTGCTAGCTCACAGGGTTTGCTTCTTTCCTCTTACTTTGGGCTCCATGAAGCCTTTTTTGCTCGAGGTATGGCTTTCAGTTTGATTTAATCCTGCTCTCTCTGCCTATGGACAGGTACACAGAATGCATTAGCAAGAAAGATATCATAATTGAAATCGATACCGTGACTTTGAAGAGTGTTTCTATGATGAGTTCTGGTCCTGTGTATTTTATATGCTCTCATAACCATGTTGATGTAATGGATTAGACATTTCCATCAATTCAGTCCATTCCCACTCCCCCATGCCCCCACCCTGCCGCCACACACACACACACACACACACACACACACACACACACACACAAGTACAATGCTTGGTAACATTTCTTTTACACAGAAATTATTGTTTAGCTCTTTGGCCTGTTTATTAGACTTAAGCATTCAATACATAAAAAGAAGAGGTGCACTTGTTCTTCCAGGTCAAAAATGTGATTCAAGCACCACAGTGAACATTTTTTGCTTTAATTATAAAGGTGCTAATTCACATGTACAAATGAGCATACACTTCAATTTATGAGTACTGTTTGCATAATATCTTTCCCTCTTGACTTCTAATCATTGTTGACTCTTGAAACCTTCGTGGCCATCTCTGACTGCCCGTATTTTCCTGCACTAATTCATTAGGTGAGCTTTTTCCAGCACTTTGTCCTTCTACCGAGTCCCAACTCCTTAAACACAAACTTTGAAGTCTTGCAGGTGTGGAATGAAGTGGGGTGATGACCTCTCTATGTCCTGTTTTCCTGTATAAAATGTGTGTATGAATTCTAAAGAAGGGCCTTAATACTGGATATCAGAGCCCGACAACCCTCCTGTGAAATTGTCTTCTGGGTTTTGGGAGTATCTCCATCAGCTAACATCCTGGCCCTGCTAGTGGAAGAGCAGCAAGAGCGACCACACTTCGGGTGTCCCTGACTTTCTTACTGCCAAACAACCATGAGGAGAATGTGGCATTTCCTGTAGAAACAAGAGGAGTTTTGCTTTTAAAATTCTCTGTATTATTAAAAGCACAGTAGGGATGCACATTGGATCCTTCCGGTGCTCACGTTTAGCCTCTGGTGTTTAGAGTCTTAGAATGTATTCTTGCTGTGTGGTTGTAATTAAATTACATTTTACAGGCAAGTTAGGGAAATGAGCTGATTTGTCTCTCTTTTAAGGTTATCTTTTTTAGTGTAGCACCAGATTGCCAAAACAGCGTGGAAAATAGGCGCACCATTGGTCCCACTCTCCGAGAATGTATTTTCACTTATGTGTAGACAATTATGACCTATAACTTTTCTGATTATTTTATGTATTCAATAGCTATATTAGTTCCTGCCATCATTTTCTTAGTGTTCCCCAAAGATTCTGCTCTAGGGCTGTATTTCTGTGGACTCTATGGGTTAATGGGATAGAAAATGAAAAAATGGGCCAGACAGATTTGTAGTATCATCTTCATATCATCTTCAGACAGAGCTGAAAAAGTCCCCAGAGGGACATTTTTGAAACATACTGTAACTTTTTTTCTGGAAAAAATAGAATTCAATAGTTGAAACAGATTTTCTTTGGGAAGGTGGCAGAATCCTTCAATGTATTTTCAAGTGTAGACAATACTTTCTACAGATTGATGCAAAATTCTTGGATAAAAATGTTTCCAAATGATTGGGTATGCCTCTCTTGAATATCTGCAAGATTTCAATAACTGTCAGCTGTCACAGTCCATCAGCAATTTTTAATCTATTGATTTTACACATGCAAATATAAGGGAATCCTTAATCAAGAAGTTTATTTACTACTAAGAATACGAACATTTTGTTTAAACTTCTATCTTTAGCTCTTGTTCTCTCTAACCTAACATTAAAATTGTATTCTCCTAATATCTCAAAATTCTGTTGAAATTAGGAAAAACATTTCTTTTTTCTTTATGTTCATTTTACCTTTCTCTTCTGAATACGTGTTGAACATAATCTTTCTATCTCTCATAAGCACATTTTAAGTATATACTTAATAGTAAAACTCTATCCTCTTTAAATATAGACATTGAAGGTTGAATTAGGTGATACTGCATATTTAGAATGTAATTGATAATTATAAAATGCAAGCTTGAAGATATCTATTTTTTCTCATTAAACACACTCACCCTACTATGTTGATAGTAAGATTTTAAAAGCCATTTTCCAGAGGTAAATGAATCCAATGCTAAACAGATAATAAATACAAACCTACAATGCTTAAAATAAATGTTTAGCTCTAGAAGATACTTATATTTGGTAATTCCTAGAGATATTTATTTTTATTAAGTAATTGATAAGTGGCTGCTTCTAAACTGAGGTAATAATTTTACCTTTATTGACAAACAGAAAAAAAAAAGAGGACGATAAATATTTGTTACACAAATAGCCTCTGCTGCCTTTACACAGAAAACAAAAACAAAACAACAACAACAACAAAAAGCAGGACCCAGGAACAAAGAATGTATGTGTTTCTTAATAAGTCATTTTTCTATCACTAGTTGCTGTATAGATCCTCAGGAAACCAGGCAGAAGAAAGGCATGCTGATTCATTTCATTTTTTGTGCTTATCTGTTTATTTTCCTGAAATTGTTTGATCACTCTAGCTTTTCATTTTCCATATCTTTATGGCTGTATGGACTATTTCTGAAGATTGGCTCGATATATCAGAATGCCGTCTCTCCTGCCTTGTTAAACTTCCTCTAGAAAAACACAGGAGTTCTTAAATAACTTCCCTTCCTCCTTTATTGAAGCTTCTCCAACAAACTGAACTCTCTAGGAACTTTCAGATAATGAGGATGACTAATGTTGATGCAGTTTCGCAGGCCTGTGTGTATTTTGGAGTGTCCAAGATCAGAACCTGTTGAAGTGAGTAAGTAATAACAGAAATGTATCTGCTGTGCTTTGCTTAAGAGTGTTGTTGCACAGGACAAAGCTTTGCAGGCAGCATCAGATTCAGGTTGACCATAACGAAAACTATTACAGGATGAATTTTAAGTCTCTATATTTGGTTTACATAATTTGAGTCTGTGTGTGTGTGTGTGTGTGTGTGTATATTAGGATGTAACACAAAAGCTTTCTAATTAAGTGTCTTCTGTGATTTGTGATAAACAAAATCCTTGATAAACAAATTTCTTCACATTCCCATTGAAATTCATTTAGTTCAGTGCTGTCCAATAGCCCTTTCTGCAGTGATAGACATAGTCTGTGTTTGTGCTCTGCAATAGCCACAAGCTACATGTGGCTTTTACACAAAGCATGTGGCTAGTACAACTGAGGATGTGAATTTTTTAAATTTTATTTAATTTTAACTAATTTATATTTAAACAGCCACTTATAAAGGTGGCTATTGCATTGGACAACACAGATCTAGCTGATATATTAAATTCAACTTGACATGATTAAATCATTATTCTGTTTAGAGTATACATGTAGCCAAGTACATTCAGAGATCCAGAGCTAAAAGAGGATACACAATTCTTTCCCTAAATCCAGTTCATGTATACATTGTGCATTAACACAATGTAAACTAGTTACATTAGTAAAAGGAACATGCAGGAGGCCATATTAGATAGTGGTTTAGAGTATACACTTTTTAGAATATGACAGACTTGTGTTCAAATCCTGTCTCTGACCCCCATTTGCCATATTATCTTAGAGAAAATATTTAAATTTCTTTGATTCTCCATTTTCTAAGTGATAATTGAGACTAATAATAATGAAATCATGTTTATACCGAGCTTATCACTCAACACAGAGAAGTAATGATGGTGATGATGATTCTGTTCATGACAGGTTATCTTCATACATTCAGACCCATTTAATCCTCATATCACTTCTATTAAAAATGCTATCTACATTCCCCAGATGGAAAACTGAAGCTCAAAGTCAGTATGTTCAAGGTCACTTAACTAATCCAAAATTTAAATTATAAGTCTAATTCTAAGGACCTGTTCTTTTCATTCTACCACTTTACCTCTTTTGGTAGTAACCAATTAGACTTTCAGTTAAAAGTTTGAACTATTCATTCTCAACTACAGGTATGTTACCCAGAAGGTGACTTAAGTCACATTTAATCATGAGAATACTAAGCAGGATCTTAACCTTGACCTTTAAAATAGGACAAGAAAGAAAGCAAGAAAGGAAGAAAAAGAGTAAAGCAAGCAAGCAAGAAAGAAGGGGGAGTAATTCCCCCTGAATCTATATTTGAGGAATATACATTTTGCTACTTTCTGAAAGAAAGAAGGGGTTAGATGGCAGAGAGAAAAAGAGAATATGAATCACACCAATTTGAATGACTTGTCCTTAGGGTCCAAGTCCTGCCTGGCTCTGCTTACCTATTTCAAACAATAAATGCAAGAAAAGGGTTATAGAATATGGGTTCCCACCTTTCAAAAAACATAACTCTGCCCACATCTGTTCATTGCCATCATTATATCAGGCTTAGACTAGTCAAATTAGCAACTTTTTCTTCCTTGGAGTGAGGGTAGGGTGACAAAATCCTGATTGCAGGAGGGACCACCAAGTTCCTTCTCCTGTGTTTAACCATGGCAGAAAGACCTTGGAAATACACCTCCAAAATGATTCCACTACCTGAGTGGTAAGGTGCTCCCTAGAGATGAGGGTGATTTATGTTATAACTCAACGGCAGGAAATAGTTGCCTTTAAACTAAAACAAAACAAAACAAACAACAACAACAAGAAAACAGAGATGGAACTGACATTTTCCTGGTAAATCCAAGTAATCTAGGTCATGATTCCTAACTGGTAAGTAAATGACTCCTGGTGGGCCATAATAATTAATTGCAAGAACTCATTGAGTAATCTATATTTGTTTAGTCCATAATTGGTAGACTGAATAAGTAAATATTATATGACCTGCATATATTTTGTTGCAGTTTTTAAAAGTTTACAGATGGGGTTTAATTAAGATGATAGAGATTGATTTTAAGCAGGAAGTTCAGAATGCTTATGAAATTATGCATTTTCTCAATCACCATATGATAAATACAAGTGATGGCATCATGGGAGAATCCTCACCATTCAAACTCTGGCATGAATAATAGAATTCTAGGCTGGAGCTCAGTTCCTGGCTCTATTATGGCCTTCCTGAGGCTTTCTGGGGATGATGCTCCTTTCTTGGTTATATGATACTTACTCTTACATTGGTACATCCAGTCTAGATGAATAGGAGTCTCATAAAGAAATTAATTTAAAAAACATACATTTCTCCTAATACCACAAAATATTCACAGAAACAATATGTATCCAGAACACAGAAATGAGTACAAATTCATAGAACTCTATCAATCTTATAGCTTTGATTCTCTTCTCAAATTTTACATAGGTGTGGAAGCTTGAGTTCAGTTTTATTAAGCACACACATACAATCCTTCCATTTAAAGTAATGTGGTTCTTTTTTTTAGAAGCATTTTTGCTGTTAATTATATCACAAAAACATTATTTATTGTATCTCTCAGTTTATTAGCTCATATGAATAACATCTATTATAAAGAAAACCAATTTTTAAAATTCTTTCAGCTAAAATTTCCGTGAATTAACATTATCCCATTAAACTGATAGAATTCAAGGATAGAAAATAATACAATTCCCAATTATTCTGTTGGGTTCTTTACAAATCTGTGGTCCAATAACTACTAAAGCATAGGGAAATTGTTCGGATTTTTGTCTTGAGCTTTGTTTATTTATAATCTACTGATTCAATGCCATAAGTCATTGATAAACACGGCCGGAGATGTAGCCACCACCAAGAACCCAAAGCTATTAGAACTTGGGAAAACGTTGAAATAACTGGGCCTTGAAGTTAATATAAACAAGTCAATGTGATTTACTCATGGCATAAAGTACATGGATTGTTTCTGTCTTTATCAGATGAAGAAAATTCATTCAGGATTTCTTTTTGTTTGATTAGAATAGCTTTAGCATAAGCTCACTGGAAGTTCTTTTGAATTATTTATGCTTATAGCCCTAAAGCTAAGAAGATAAGTTGGTGGAATTTTTTATTTTTGTGTGAGCAGTTTCACAGCTTGTCTTCCTATGATTATAAGCCTGGGAGGGTGAAACTGTTTTCTTATCAGTTAAAGTAAAATATAAAAAAAACACCAAGAAAGGTGTTCATTTACTGAAATATTTGCAGTTACTCATTAACCAAGCCATACCATTATGTCATTTCATCATACTCCTGAAATGTTCTAGAGCAGTTCTGATTTCCTATAAATGTACTCTTTCAGAACGGGAAATTTATTAAATATGAACTTATACTTTAAGTTCCTCTAAGACAAAGATATCTTTATTTTTTCATTCTAGCTTAATGTTGACCCAGAATTCAAAAGTTTTATTAAAAGTTTTGAACTATTACTAAGTGATTTGATTTTTATACTTTAAAATAAATCCTCAAGTGAGGACACAAAAATTCTTTGTAAGGCCATCAGACAATAGATCTATATGGTCAGAAAATATGGTCACTATAACCAGAAAGTACCAGGGGGTCACAAGACCAATTGCAGTACAAACAGATATTCCCAAAGGAAACTGAAGCTAGGAGCTCCTGCAAAGAGTTCTTAAGATTTATGTGCTCAGGACAGGTGACTCCAACCAACAGAGTGAGACAGAAAAAATAATATGTACAATGAGTCTAACAGGATGTTTCCAGCACCAAAGCCATGTATCACATGTACCAGACATTCAGTGTATGTTTGATATATGAAAATCACTAATGTATTAAAAATAAAGTCAACATCATCATAAAATGTTTAGAAGGCGATTAAATAAGATCCATAAGAGGAAGCCTTAAAAAACAATCAGTATAGAGCATGGAGATTGGCAGCACAATTTCATAACTGCTTTCAAGCTTACATAAGCTTATTACAGAGATTTTTGCACTCTGTGATAAATGGATTAGGAAGAAATATGGCATATGGAACACATCCATTTATCCCTCCCCCTCCTAGAACTTCATTAATTTAGGAAACAAACCCAGAAAGGACAAAGAAAAGGAAAGGGAAGATACCAGCAGAGAAGTGATATCAATAAAAAGGTGGGAAATGGAAAGCAGATGACCAAGTGCTAAGGATTTAGCAGAGCAGAGGAACAGGAAGCCTAAATACCTGCATAAGGTGACACAAATGTGAAGTTAGCTGATTCAAGGCTACCCAGGGTCTTTCATGACAGTCCAGTGGTTAAAACTCCCCGCTTCCAGTGCAGGAGGTGTGGGTTCAGTTCCTGGTCGGGGAACTAAGTTCCCACATGCCGCACGGCATGGCCAAGGAAATGTAAAAAAACTAAATAAATAAATTTTTTAAAAAACAGCTGTTAAAACAAAAAGGCTACACAAATGCTTATAAATTATAGACATCATGTGCCTGTGAATAGAATGAGTCTGAAAACAGGTGTATCATTTGAAAGTTTGTACAAAAAGCAGTTAGAAGCCTAGATCTCTTCACTCAACTGAAATAGACAGGAACTTTATTCTCTATGGAAATTAAATTAGAAAAGCTCTCCAAGAAACCAGATACAATAAATGGAAGGGTAGGGACCATTCTGTACACAGGAAATGAGGATTAACTATGAATCTCCTCCAGATTACATATGATTCTTTTCCCCTAGCTACCGCCCACCAGAACTCTGCAATAAAAGGCTCATAATTCCAGTCTCCTCTTTTTTTCATTCTTTCTGTAGAGAAATGGGTGCAATGAATAAAGAAGATCCAACCACAAAATATATCATCATAAAATACTTTAAATGGACTTAACAAAATGCTATTTCTATTCAAAATGTTAAGAATTGTATATGATCCCCCTGTGGGGAGCTTTTGTAGTAGAGGACTGTTATCTGGTGCTCTAAAGGTTATGGTGATTTTTTTAAAGTCAAACTGAAAATTCTAAACATAAAAGTCTCTTTTAATGGCATTTGGGATATAAATTGGCAATCATATATTTATAAACTCTAAATATTCTTAGGAACAACTGTAAGATTCTTCCATTAGTTTTAACAAAAAGTAAGCCAGTGACAAAATAATGGACACTAGTCCAATATTTGATATAAAAGGAGCTATATTCTGAGATGGGCTTGGAAACTAGATCCAATTGGTAACATTCACTTAAGCCAAAAAGCAGACCTGAAATTTCCAACCTACTTACTTGGGCCCCATGTGAACAGAACAAAGAGCCAAATTTCATTTAAACAAAAAACTCTCAAGTTTCTCCTTCAGTTCTTAAAATATTGGCAGACACCGAAAGTCTATTTTTGGAATTAAACATAGCTAGTTATTTGTAGGCATGGCATCAAAAGCTTATGTCTTTAGGTTCAGCAGTTTCCAAAATTGGTTTCTGAACTTTTCTCTTGGGTCCCTATAGCTCATACTCCAGAGTTGAGAGCCTCCTTTAGCTTTTAATGAATCAGGGTGAGGATTAAGAAAGAGAAAGATGATTTAGAATGAAGGAGACCTTTTGTGTTTTTAGATATTGGAAGTGAGAGGAAATACTTCTCCTAATGAGGAATTTATTGGTCAGATATATTTTATTTTCATGACAAATGCCTCTTCATCACAAGAAAACAAGCAGGTCCTTAAGAAAGGAGTAAAATTTGAGGAAAGATTTTTAAAGACATTAATCAGCTTATGTGAAATCCTTATAAATCCTTTACAATTTATGTAAAGTAACTAAAAATTATGAAATTGGTATTTTAAGAATGCCAAATGATATTAAATAGTTTTAATCTTGTTAACAGGCTGGATTATTCCAATTGACTATGTTTACAGTGGAAAATTGGAAAATGTACTGCATTTGACATGAATTTCAGTGCTAACCTGAAAGTACCTTTTTTGAAGTGTTCATTTACAGATGATCATGTTAAAAAGAACTGCATTTAGATAGAGTAAAAAATTGTCATGGAAATGTCATGAATAACAGCAAATATGTAAGCCATGGACTTAGATCCCGTGATTAAACATTAAATACACAAATTCTCCTGGGAACAGGTTCATTTTAAGTAATGCAATTAGCCTAAATAATACTTGATGAAGAAAATGTCAATCCAGATTCTGGAACTGAGGGATGGTCGTTTAGTATTACTCCCATTTACTGGCCACATGCAGTATGGAAGCTGTGACACATGACCATGTAAGGAGAAATATAGCTAACAGTTAACTTGAGAGCATGATGGGAATAAGTGACCATGGAACTATAGTGGAAAAGATGATGCAAAAACAGAGGGAAAGTACACATGCCAATATAGTTGGAGAAAGAGCATTACTATTTCACAATTTGTCTGAGTAGGTCCTTTAGTTATAGCACAAATATAAAAATAATAAGCATTATTTATTTAGATAACTAATAATTCTTTCCACAAAGAATTCCATGGAAGATTCAAAATAACTCATAGGAAATAAATAAAATAAAATGACGTGTGTGTGTGACATATGTATAAAGAAATGTGTATGTATATATGCACACACACAAAGATATAAATCTAGATACATATATAGATAGAGATGTGAATGAAGTCTAGGAAAAATAAAACTAAGTGAAAAATAGTTTCTACAGTGACATCGTAACCTGGCTTTGAATATCCTGGAAACCAATATTAAAAGGTGTTCCATGGAACAGTAGTCTCTCGTGACATTCAGTGAATAAAAATGTTTGGTATCAAATAAGTTTTGAAAAGGTTATATACACTCTGTGACCCTTTTTGGAGACTTGGAGTGTGCACCAGAATAGTACAGGCTCTGATGCACCAACCACAGGAAAAAAACAATAGCGGATGTTTTTTAGCCCATTATTTCCCAGAGGTATTGGTCACATACCCCTTTCCTATGTTTGCTTCTTCTTATGCCCATTATATCTCCATGAAATAGTGTTCCACTGAATGCTCTGGGATGCAGTCTTAGTTCTGTTCGCTTTCAGGAAGTTCGTAACAAGCGTTCTAATTATAACATTTTGTGATGCAGATATATCTATGTGATTTATTCCATTAATGCTAATACTTTATATGACATGGCATTTTTCCTGATTCTATTTATTATTTTATTATTGTCTTATTTTATAATATGTATTTCCTGAGAAATAGTATATTATTCACGTTCTTTATGGAAACCTTAATTAATAAAGCAATGCTTATCACAGTTCAGCCCTTGACTTTTTGATTTTCAAAATTCTTCCACGCATAATTCCAGGTTCCTCACTCTTTACATGACTCACTCCCTCCTCCTCCTGTTTCCCTTCAGAGTTTAAGCCAGAAGGGATACCCCTCTTTGTAACGGCCAGTAAGAGGGGCTACTGCTAGTACTGTCATACTTCAGTGGCTGGAGTCCATCTTTATGCTGCCCAAGCCAAGAAGGTTCTTCCTCCCTTAACTCAACAAATTTTCTCCAGGGGGTTTATCACCAGAAAATAATACTTACCAATAATATCAAAGCATTGCTTAAAAGAGTGAATATGAGAAAGAAACCAAAATCCCCCCCAAAATGATTAAATTGTGGTACCTGAACACACTGAAATACTATGCTGTCCTTTAAAATTATCTTTTATAAGAATACTTAATGTCACATAATTTTTTCACTGCATATTATTTTATAAAATACAGCCTCAATCATTATACATGGAAGGCTATAATTTTTTGTAATTTGAATAATGGAATTATTTCCTGCTTTGTTTCTCTGTTATCTGCAAATGTATGTAATTATTTATTGAGCCCCTACTCCGTAGCACTGTGGTATGTACTAAGGTGATAACAGTGGTCAAAACAAAGCTCCCAATTTCCAGAGTTTACATTCCAGTACACAACAAACATGCACAGTTTTGTGCAATAAAAAATAACTAAGAATTATTTTAAATGTTTTCCCACCCTCTGTTGGTTTACTGGTTGTTTACATAGGGAATATTTGTCTGAAGAGTGTCTATTCCTGTAGATATTCCAAGATTATTTTGTGCCAAGACCCAAAGGAGCAATAGCTACCATTTACTGAGAATTTACTTTGTGCCAGACCCTTTTCCTATGTTTCTCCCAACTCAGATTATCCCAGTTATACATTTGTGAAAATAGAGGCTCACGAAAGTTAGGTTAGTTTCCCAAGATTATACACTAATGAATGAGGAAGTCACAGGAACAAGGTCTGAGCCAGGGTTTTCTGCATTAAAAGTCTGTCTTTTGTTTTGTTTCTAAACAATATGTATGACTCTAAAGGAAATGTTACTGCAAAGCTTTTCTAGTGGAAAAAGCCATAATAAGTATTGCAACCACCTCCAGGAGAGAGAATCACTACTGTAAAAATTAAGTGAGCTTTTGCTTCCCAGTCTTTTCAGTGGTTTTCAAAAATTGATTAGCTGATAATGTCTTGCATAAAATTTTCAGGTATATTTGTTAAAAATAAAGTCTGCTGGTTGTCACCTCAGACCTACTGAATCAAACTTTCAAAAGGGGTGTTACAGATTGAATTGTGTCCCCCCCCCAAATTCATATGTTGAATTTCTAGTCCTCTGTACCTCAGAAGGTGATCCATCTCAGAAATGGGATCATCGCAGATGCAATTAGTCAAGCTAAGATGAAGTCATATTGGAATAGAGGAGGCCATTAATCCAATGAATGGTGTCCTTATAAAAAAGGGGAATTTTAACACACACACAAGAAGAATGCCTTGTGAAAATAAAGACAGTTATCTACAAACCAAGGATCATGCAAAGCAGCAGAAGCTATGAGAGAGACGGAAACAAAAGATTCTCTCTCATAGACTTCAGAAGGAGCCAACGCTGCCAACACCTTGATTTCAGACGTCCAGCCTCCAAAACTATAAGACAATAAATTTCTTTGTTTTAAGGCATTCACTTCAAGGTGCTTTGCTACAGCAGCCCCAGCAAACTGAAATATAGGAGAACTTGCATTTTAAAGGAAATATTCCAGATGATTCTGATGAACACTCGAGCCTGAGAACCAATGAACTAGTACCAACTCATGCAACAGAGAGGAGGACCACAGGTGTAGCAGTACCTGCCGGGGCTTGTTTTATGGTCTTCTCTAAGGTAGTGGGAGAATTTTGAAAGAGGAGCAAGAGGAAGAAAAAGAGGAGCAAGAGGAGACTAGGGGAGAGGGAGGAGAGAGGAGAGTTGTAGGGGTAGGAGGAGCACAGCATCAGAGGGCAACCTGGCTCTTGTGGCACAATTTCCTCCTTAGGAAAGAAAAAAAAAGATAATGGAGACTTCAGAATCTTAAAGATAGCAGTATGACTCGAAATTAAGGAGGTAATAGAGAAAAACACTCAAAACCTGAATCTTCCAGCCCAGTAGCTAAAGCTGGTAACCAGGGCAGAGTTCTTGCACAGTGATTTATTTATTTACAAAATCATCTCTGTAGAATCAGCTTACTATTTAAATACATAGAAGTTAATCCATTGTCTTTAACCAAAGTCACTTTCAATAACTTTCACTTTATTTTCTAACATTTTATCATGGGAATTTTAAAATGCTGACATTACTGTGCATGCAGAAATTTGTAGTAAAATCATAGATGCTTGGAGGGTACTTATTTACTTACGTAACACTTTTATCCTTTCTATATTAAATAGACCTATTGCAATTAAATTCAACTTCACAGAACAACTAAACTTACATGCAGATTTTTATCAAGAACATCTTGCACAATGTGAGTCATACCTTTGTAGACAATGTATTCTGACTAAATCCTGAATTTTTGGAAGTAATTGTATTTTTGAAGCCATATGTAAATGTTTGATTTTTCCCTACGAAAACTGTCTCTGCTTTGGGAAAATCATTGCTCTAACCTCAATGCCCTAGTTCTCTTTTTGCAATGAGGATGCTACCCTGCATAAAGTCAGTGTGTTTCATCTCAGAAACATAAAGTCTTATTTTTTTCTCCCAAATTTGGAGGCCTTTTTTTTTCTTCAAAGGGGAAAAAAATTATGAAACTGGAAGCAAGTTTAAGAAGTCATTGAGGACTTACCTGGTGATGCAGTGGTTAAGAATCTGCCTGCCAATGAAGGGGACATGGGTTTGAGCTCAGATCTGGGAAGATTCCACATGCCACAGAGCAACTAAGCCCATGTGCCACAACTACTGAGCTCACATGCCACAACTACTGAAGCCCACGTGCCTAGAGCCTGTGCTCTGCAACAAGAGAAGCCACTGCAATGAAAAGCCCATCCACCGCAACCAAGAGTAGCCCCTGCTTGCCACAACTAGAGAAAGCCCATGCAGCAAGGAAGACCCAATGCAGCCAATAAATTAATTAATTAATTAATTAATTAATTAAATTAAAAAAAAAGTCATTGAGTCTAACTCAAACCTGGGCATGAGCACTATCTTTTTGCTAAAATGCCTCTAAAGGGAAAGTTACCTATCTTATTCACTGTTTTGCAGTTTAAAACCCTTATTGGAAGGAACTATAATAGCGTTAATATTTATTGCATCATATACCCCATAATAGCTCTGCGTTACTTGTGAAGGTAGAACATATTTCTTTTTAAAATTCCCTGTTTGGAAAGAGTATTTTGTTGTCGTTGTTTGCTTGTTTGTTTTCTAATTAGATTTCATTTTACACAGAAAGTCTATCTTTTTCCCTAAATTAAGTTTACCTGATATTTAAACTTGAATTTCAGCTTACACAAAGTAACCATGAAGGTCTTTACTTCGTTATCTTTATGGCTGTACTTTTGGAAGTCATAACTACATCATTATTACTATAATTATTATTATTGGTGTAATGTCAGTTTGAGGATAGAAAATTTATTAGTCATTTGTTAATTCAGATTACCAGAAACAGATATTGACAGCGAGAGAGACATTCATTTGAAATGTGAGAATCAAGCTAAATTACCTCAAAAGGAAGAAAGTTAGCCCTTCATCTTCCAAACTACTGAGCATATTAGAAAAAAATAACCCTCAGATTTAATGACATGCATGCCTTCATCATGAAACTTTTACTAATTACCTATTAAGTTCCAGGCAACATGCTAAGTAAACATGGGAATAAAGATACATAACAATCTCGGAGGGATGCTGGACAAATAAGTAGGAGTTTGCAGTGTTGTGTAACGTGAGATATGGTATGTGTACACACAGGGGTAGTGTTCTAACAAAATTGGGCTTCACAGAGAAGCAGGATTGTATATGGTGACTTTTTTTCAAACTGTACATGGAAAAAGAAATTATCTAGGATATGTTCATAATATTCTGAGCAAATCTTTTAGTAAGGTTTTTACTTTAATAACAGCAAAGAAAATTGCAAAACTTTCACAATTTTTGATAGAAGCTGAGCCATAGCACTTGTCCGAAGATCATTAAAGAGACAGCAACAGACTTGACATTTAAGGTCCATTTTGACTCTGAGATCCTAAGAAACCATGAGTTACATATAGACATGATGACAAACTTGTCCTAAACTTTACTGAGGTGGACTTTGGAAATGGACCAAACAATAGGATCATCATTTTTCTTAGCTTTTATCTTCCAAGAGTAGGAAGTGTCTCCTTGACAGTTTCCTCAAAGAAAACAAAACAAAAACAAGAAACCAAGAATATAATGGGAAATATAATGATTATTTTTATTGGTAGTTGAGACCTCTTAGCAGCTGGAAGTTTCTCAAGACATTTTCATTTTAAAAACCCACTAGGCATATTAAAAAATGGCAGAAGAAATGGCAAAATGAGCTGAAAGTGTAAATATTTTCTCTATTTTTACATAGGTACTCATTTACATAGTAAAAAGTTTGGAAAGCAAAAATGTATAGTTGGTGAAAAGTAAATTCATTTCTGTCTCCATTACCACTCTTCCCTAGAAGCAACTTCTGTTACCAATTTCTTGTATATCATCCACAGTTACTGTATGCATATCCAAGCATGTGGTATAAGTAGGTACATGCACATTTACACATAATACAAATGGTAAAATACTATACACATCATTCTGTAACATGCTTTCAGAGACCTTTTTACATTTGTACATATAGAATTCACACATTATTTTTAACAAAACATACTAATTTACTTTGAGATACCCCTATTTGATGGATTTTTAGATTTTTTTCCAATATTTCTCTATGTTGTTCCTCAAATATGTATCTGTGGGTTAAACTCTTTAGAAGTAAAATGCTTGACTCAAGGGCGATGTACATGTAATTTTGATAGATATGCCAAATCGCCTTCCCAAAATTTTAATCAAGTTTCCCTCCCATTTACATGTCTACCAATACTTTTATCATCATGGTATATTATTAAACTTTTCCCATTTTTCCCCAATATATGAAGCAAAAAATTGTATCTCACTGTAGGTTTAATTGTATTTCTCTTATAATGAATGAAGGTGATCCATAGCCTCTCTTGTTTCCTTTTATGCAAATTATGTTTCTGGATGATTTGGGAGAGGTCTTTAAGGTAATTAGCCCTTTGTATTCTGAAATATGTTTGTTTGTTTTTTTTTTTTTTTTGGATAATTTTTATGCCATGCAAATTCCCTTGAATATTTATGCATTGAATTTATACATTTTTTCCTCCTAATAGTTTCAAAGTGTTGTATAATACTTAGAAAAACCTTCAAACTCTGAGATTCTTAAAGAATATTCACCCAGGTTTTCTTCCAGATTTTACTGCTTTTATCATGTTAAAATCTTTGATTTGTCTGGAATTTATATTGATAAAAAGTATGAGGTAGAAATCCAACTTTATTATTTTTCCAAATTAGTATTGACAAAATATCATTTTATTGAATAACCCATGCTATTCCTACTGGTTTGAAATTTTAGCTTTGTTATATTCACCTTACTGTATACTGAATTTAATTTCTGGTCTTTTTGGTCTATTCTAAAAGTCTGTACTACACTATTTTAGTTATTTTATCTTTATAACATATTTTAATATTATATGAACTAGCTTCTTTTAGTTATTGTTCTTTTCATTCAGAATTTTCCCAGAAATCCTTGCTTATATTTTTTGTGTAAATTTTAGATGTAACTTGTCTAGATTTCTTTTAAAAAAAAGAAACCTGTGGGTATTTTATTAAAATTCCATCTTTTTTTTAAAGATTAAATTGGAAGAATTTACATCCTTATAATGTTGAATCTTCCTAAGAAAATAGCACACTTTTGTATTTGTTTAAATCTTCTTTTTGTTTCTTAGTCAAAATTAAGAATGTAAGCCATTTAAATTCTTCATATTTTTGTCAGATATTTCTAGATGTTATACATTTTTCTTTCCATTGTAAATGAAATCTTTACTCTGATTTTCTTTGTAAATGGCTATTGTTTGTACAGTTGAGCCTTGAACAACATAGGTTTGAACTGCATGGGTTCACTTTTACACAATTTTTTTCTCTAAATACATACTACAGTACTGCACCATCTGTGGTTGGTTGAATTCGTGGATGTGGAACTACACATATGGAGAGCTGACTGTAAAGTTGTATGTGGATTTTTAACTGTGTGGATGGCCAGCAGCCCCCAACCCCCATGTTGTTCAAGGATCAACTGTATATATAAAGGCATTTTATTCCAGTACACTAATTTTGAGTGACTACCTTAAACAATTCTCTTATCTATTTTTATAGTTTTAATGGACTCTGTGAGCTCTTCCAGGTGTACAAATGTAGATCTAGAAATCCTGATAATTATGCTATTTTTTTTCAAAGTTGTATAACTCAATTTTTTTTCTTTTCTAATTGCTTAGGCTAGTACCATTGGAGCAATATTAAATACTTTGGATAATAAAAGAATCTTTGCCTTAATCTTCAATTTAAGGTGAATGTTTTATTTTTAAGTGTGATGATGTAAGTTATATTTGTGTGCATTTCATTATCTTGAGAAACTATCCATATATTTCCATTTTATCAAGACTTTTTTAAAAGAATGTTGACATATTTATTTATTACATACCTATCTGTACAATGCAAATAATCAAGTGATCTTATATTGATTATTAATGATTTATTAATATATTTATTAATAAATAAATATTTATTAATATTTATTTAATAACAAATATATTTACTTATGTTGAAGTATTCTTGTATTACTGGAATAAGCCCTAGTTTTTATGGATTATTATTACTTTTTTGTACTGTTGGGTTTGATGTGTTGATAATTTATTTAGTAGTTTAACATCAGTACATATATGTGAGCATGGTGTGTAGTGTATGTGCACATTTTTTGCCACAAAATTATCTTCCCCCCAAAATAAAGAGAGATATGGAATCTTTTTTTCTATGCATCAATTTAAATAGAACTGGACCATTCTATTCCTGAAAATGGTAGAATTCCTCCTATAAAATCATCTTTGCTATAAACTACTTATTTATAAAAAATAAAGTTTATTCATTTATTTTTTGGAGAGGGGAGATATTGGTGCAAGTTTTAGAGATCAGTTCTATATCCAATAATTCATATATTTTGGTAAGATTATTTTGCTAGCTAATTAACTATTTTATCCACTCTCAGATTTATTTGTATAGAGTTCATAAAAGTAATCTTTTCAGTGTCTTTCAACATCCTATTTCTATTGCTATTTTTCTATTATCATTTCTTATTTCTCATATTTTTTCTATTTTTCTACATTAGATTAGTTAATGGTTTACGTAATTTGTTGTTGACAGTTTTGTTATACAAAGGTCTATTTCTAGAATTTATTAACTAGTTTCATAATATATTAAGATGGACAAAAATAAACAAGTATAGAGGGGACCTAATCAACATGATTATTTAAGGTAGGTCTAATTGATAACTATCAAAATTCATGTATTCTTCTGTCAGCTTTGTGTTAGCTGGCTCCCATACATTTAATATGTAGTGTTTTCAGTATTATTTTCTAAATATTATGTCATTCTGGCTTTGATTTACATTTCACATCAAAGGTTATTTAAGAGAATATGTTTTTTCTCTTTATTTTCTGAAAGCAAATATTGATGTTTTTGTTTACTTTTCCCTGGTATTATTGATACTCTCTACTTTTTTTGCTTATTTCAGTCCATTTGCTCTGTCAAGGATGAAAAGAGGAATGAATAGCATTTTAAGGATTAATAGTACTTCTACTATTAATGTGTTTCAGTTGATTACTCCATATATCTCTGTATTTTTGCTTTATAAACATAAATATTATATTATTTGGCACATAGATATGGATAATTGTTAGATCTCTGTGGATTGTACCCTCATCATGCTATGGTCTTTTGTTTGGGCTTTTTGCCTTGAATTAAACCTTGTTAATAGTGTATGGTAGTTGTTTGAATTGGCAGGTATATTTTACCCTTTCTTGTCATTCCTTAATTTCTGTGTCACTTTATTTTAGATACATTTCTCAGATAACATTTAGTTGGAGTTTTCTTTTTCATGAATTTGAGAGCTTTTCCTTCTAACTAGTGAATTTAGCCACTTTTTGTTAGGTTAGATAGGTTAGGTCTTCATTCTGTCCTTAAAAGAGAAATGTGATTAAAGGGTTGAGAGAATACACTCTGGAGTCAGACTCATGTCTTCAAATCCCAGTTCAGTAATCAATTAGCTATAGAGACTTTGGCAATTTATTTTATGTTTCTTGCCTCAACTTCCTCATCTGTAAAATGGGGATACTACTGGTATTTTTCTTAGAATTATTGTGAGGATTAATTAGATTAATATCGGGTTGACCAAAAAGTTCATTTGGGTTTTTCCATAACAGTTCCAAACGAACTTTTTGGCCAACGCAATATTTGTAAAGAATTTAGAAATTCTTGACATATACTATTCACTACTATTATTATATTTTAAGTCAAATTTCATAATCTGTATTCCATCTCTTTTGTTATGTATTTCTTCTAATAAAATGGAAAGTGTGGCAGATTGTCTTTTCTAACAATAGCCACAACAATATCGCTTATTCCACATGGTCTTCTTGCAACTGGACTTTGACAGTCCCATTTTGGAAAAATGAAGTCTATGTCTCCTCCCTTCAAACCTGGAGTGGGTTTTGTCTACCTTGACCATTAAACTAATATAAAAGAAATGCTGTATGATTTTCAAAGCAAAGTCGTACGAATTCTATGCACCTCCACTCTACTTTCTTGGGCTATTCACTCTGGAAAAAGGCAGCTGCCATATAAAGTCTGATTGCACTGAGACTACCATGATGTAATGAAGACCAAACTAGCTTATAGAGACCACAGAGAGAGAGCAGGATTTCTGGACAATTCCTATTTGTTCTAGCCCCTGGTTCTTCCAGCCACCACATGATTGGAATAATATAAAGGACTCTAGACCAGAACTGCTGGTGAGTCCGTTTCCAAGTACCCCACCCACAGAACAGAGATGATAAAATGATTGTTACTGTTGTAAGCCAATGAGTTTTGAAATGATTTGTTATACAACAATAGCTAACCAGAACAAATGGTTTGTATTTTGGTTCTAGTGGTTATATTTATAGCAATAATTTATATAATACTTTTAATTTTATATTTTCCTGAGACGGTGTATGTTGGCCCTTTATGAATCTTGATGTAATTAATATATTCCAACATTCTCCCTTCCTTCACTGTCCAATTATAGCATATATTTTTACTTAGTGCTTACTTTTATAACTTTCAACTCTGAATTTTTCTTATTTGGCATTTCCTTAAATATCTCTTAACCCTATTATACCACTTTTTAAGATGTGCTTGTAGGGTGTGAAATTGTCTTTTCTTGCTAAGTCATGGTTCTTTAGCAACCTGCTCACTGTGTATATATGTCTCATTAATATACTACTTCACTGCTGAAAACAGTTGAAAAGTAGAGATCTCTTAAGTAGTTTTCAAAAAAACATTTCCGCTGAGTGCAGTCAATATTAATGACCCAGCGTTGTCTATTTAAAATGCATTTTGAGTATCTATTATTTGAATAAATTTATCTTTTATCTCCATATATATTTTTAATATTTAAGAAATCATTGAAGACATTAATTCATTTTTCATACTTTTCAAGTAATTTAGTTAAGAAAATTGAAGAGCAACACATGTATGAGTTTGAACCAGAAATTCCCAGTTAGTCATATTTTGCATTCAAATAGCATGGTAAATGGAAGATAGCCTTGATAAATGTAAATCTAGCTGTTATATTTAAAAATGAATGGGACTATTCTGAGAAAAAGCAATGGGGTCAAACCATATTTATAATAATATCATTAGCTGTGGCAAGAAAAATTTCACAAACCATTTGAACTCCCAGCACAAATTTTTGAGAGTATTAATCTATCTTTGCAACTTGATTCCTCTAGGAATAAATTAAATTTCTACTAAGTCAGTAATCATCAAATGTGAACAATTCAGCAGTGTATATTATGGCATACTAGTTAGACTCTTCTCTGTCTCCCCCTTATCTCTTGCCCTTAATGTCTTTTTTAGTATGCGACTCAATGGGTACTGCTGTAATTATTTTTTCTTATAACACATGGGAAGGAAACAGCAGTTTCAAAGACAAAATTTTATGATAGAAAAATATATTTTCAAAACTATGCAGCTGAAAACATATATCAAATATTGTTTTAGTAAGCATTGTGTCAAAAGAAAACCCAGTTTGGCCACTCTTATAAACTGATTAATCAGGAATAAAACCAGTAGTATGCATAAACATTTAGTATCTGAAAAATTTTTGACCCATAGATTCTTGTAGTGATAACATTTAAAAGTATGTAGAAATAGATTGGATTCTTATCTATATGAAGAAGACACATGTCAGCACAAGCCAGGACAGGGAATTATGGCACACCATAATCAGAGACAAAAAAAAAAGGGGGGGGGGTGCAGGAGGGTACAAGGAAATAGGCAGGAACCATGATCACTGATAAGCCAGGGGTGATGTAGCCAAATATCTAGGAAGACAAGGTCCCAGTGATTTGGAATTTATTCTGAAGGTTGCTTATGCTAAAGATTTATTAAGTAATTATTTCCACGTACATTTGCTGGGTTCCGATTTTATGCAGTTGAGCAATATGAAACACCACTAAAATATTAGCTCTATTTATATATATATATGTATTATATATATACACACCTGTGTAGCATATATGTGTATGCGTATGCATATACACATATATACAAATACACACACATACATATGAGAGGTAACGTCTGCATTTTAGACTAGAACAATGGGAAAATGGT
Source organism: Hippopotamus amphibius kiboko (assembly GCF_030028045.1). NCBI lineage: Eukaryota > Metazoa > Chordata > Mammalia > Artiodactyla > Hippopotamidae > Hippopotamus > Hippopotamus amphibius. Next base: position 76,525,991 of record NC_080187.1, read on the forward strand.
GGTGCTATTTATTATGATGGGGAAGAATGAAGAAGAGGCAATAGGAGTTTAGGTTTGATCATATTGAATCTGAGATTCCTTTTATATATACTTATTTAAATATAAAGTAGGCAGTCAGATAAACAAATCTAGTTCTCAGTGGAGAGGCCAAGGATGCATATGAAAAATTGGGAGTTATCAGCTTGTAAATGATATATAAAGCCCAGGTACTAGAGGAAATAACTGGGTAGAAAAGAGAAGGTACCCTAGACATGAACTTGGGCAATATTTAGTGGTCAAGTAGGGGATGAAGACCCAGAAAATTAATTGGAAAGTTGCCATTGAGTCAGATGAAAATCAAGTCATTGTAATTTTTTTTAAAATTTTTTTGGGGGTACACCAGGTTCAATCATCTGTTTTTATACACATATCCCCGTATTCCCTCCCTTTCTTGACTCCCCCCACCTCGAGTCCCCCCCACCCTCCCCGCCCCAGTCCTCTAAGGCATCTTCCATCCTTGAGTTGGACTCCCTTTGTTATACAACAACTTCCCACTGACTATTTTACAGTTGGTAGTATATATATGTCTGTGCTACTCTCTCGCTTCGTCTGTTTCCCCTTCACCCCCCCGCCCCCTCCCATACCTCCAGTTCTCCAGTCCATTCTCTGTATCTGCATCCTTGTTCTTGTCACTGAGTTCATCAGTACCATTTTTAGATTCCGTATATGTGAGTTAGCATACAATATTTGTCCTTCTCTTTCTGACTTACTTCACTCTGTATGACAGATTGTAGTTCTATCCACCACATTACATAGAGCTCCATCTCATCCCTTTTTATAGCTGAGTAATATTCCATTGTATATATATGCCACATCTTCTTAATCCATTCATTTGTTGATGGGCATTTAGGTTGCTTCCATATCCTGGCTATTTTAAATAATGCTGCAATAAACATTATGGTACACGTTTCTTTTGGGATTATGGTTTTCTTTGGGTATATGCCCAGGAGTGGGATGACTGGATCATATGGTAGTTCTATTTGTAGTTTTTTAAGGAACCTCCAAATTGTTTTCCATAGTGGCTGTACCAACTTACATTCCCACCAACAGTGCAGGAGAGTTCCCTTTTCTCCACACCCTCTCCAACATTTGTTGTTTCCAGATTTTGTGATGATGGCCATTCTGATTGGTGTGAGGTGATACCTCATTGTGGCTTTGACTTGCATTTCTCTGATGATGAGTGATGTTGAGCATCTTTTCATGTGTGTGTTGGCCATCTGTATGTCTTCTTTGGAGAAATGTCTATTTAGGTCTTCCGGCCATTTGTGGATTGGGTTATTTGCTTTTTTGGTATTAAGCTTCATGAGCTGCTTGTATATTTTGGAGGTTAATCCTTTGTCCATTGTTTCATAGGCAATTATTTTTTCCCATTCTGAGGGTTGCCTTTTAGTCTTGTTTATGGTTTCTTTCACTGTGCAAAAGCTTTTAAGTTTCATGAGGTCCCATTTGTTTATTCTTGATTTTATTTCCATGATTCTAGGAGGTGGGTCAAAAAGGATCTTGCTTTGATGGATGTCATAGAGTGTTCTGCCTATGTTTTCCTCACAGAGTTTTATAGTGTCTGGCCTTACATGTAGGTCTTTAATCCATTTGGAGTTTATTTTTGTGTATGGTATTAGGAAGTGTTCTAATTTCATTCTTTTCCATGTTGCTGTCCAATTTTCCCAGCACCACTTGTTGAAGAGGCTGTCTTTTTTCCATTGTATACTCGTGCCTCCTTTGTCAAAGATAAGGTGCCCATATGTGTTTGGGCTTACTTCTGAGTTCTCTATTCTATTCCATTGATCTTCCTTTCTATTTTTGTGCCAGTACCATACTGTCTTGATCACTATGGCCTTGTAGTATAGTTTGAAGTCAGGAAGCCTGATTCCACCAACTCCATTTTTCCTTCTCAAGATTGCTTTGGCCATTCGGGGTCTTTTGCGTTTCCATACAAATCGTAAGATTTCTTGCTCCACGTCATTGTAATTTTATGAAAGTCAGGAGAAGATACTGTTTCAAGAAAGAGGGAGTGGTTAAACCTTTAGATGCTATTGAGAGGTCAAGGAAGACAAAGATATAGATGTTACCACTGGATTCATCATATAGGCTATTGGTGGAATTTATGCAGCCCATATAATTTTCCTGAGCTCATGTTATGTTTCTGACATTGAGTATGTACATAATAGATGCTTATTAGATATTTGTGGAGGCAAAGGAAAGAAAAAAGGAAGAAATAAAGGGAGAGAGGCAGAGAAGGAAGGAGAGGTAGGAAGAAAGAGAAAAAAGAAGGAAGGAATGGATAAATAAACTGATAATGTTAAATTGCTTTTTTCTTGCCTAGGCAAAAACTGATATTTGATTTTGTAAGATGCTGGTTGGGGAATGAAATCATAGGTAGCAGACATAGGATCAGGTCACTTAGCAGCAGATTTAAGTTATCCCAGTTTACCAACAGATCCGTACTGTACCTTTGTGAACTACATACAATGGTGTAGGTTTATACAGCTTTCCTGTAAATAGTCAAACATATAGGAAAAAAAGTGAAAGTCTACACATTTGATTGTAGAATACCTCCTTCCTTCACCACTATGACCAGGAGTTATTTCATTCATTATCTATTTTTACACAGAGCTGGGTCCTTGGCAGTCAGCCCAGCCTTGCATGCCTACAGCAAGTTTAGCCATGGACCTTTCTCATGCTTTCTCTTAACCTCTGTTCAGGGGGCTGTGATTGGGAATTAGCCATTTATTTTAAAGAAATTAAGAAATAAAGACTGAGCAGCTGCTTTGATGCTTAAGGTGGGCTGCCTTCAGATGCTAATTGGCACCTGGCTGGCAAAGAGGAAGAAAATTCAGTTTCTCTACTTATGCAACGTAGATTATTTGGTCAATGCAGTGCAAAACAGAGAGAGCAGACACCTGTTTGGTACGTTAGTTATTAAATTCTCATAATTTTTAAATATTCTATTTTTATTTAGATATTTCTTCAGGACAAGTATATGTTATCAGTTAATCTGGTCTTGTGTGGCTTGCCCTTCCGCAACTCCTGATGAATAGCTTCCCTTGTACCTGCAGATTGAATAAATAGGAAAAACTGCAAATACCAGCAACTTCGATTTCCTTTGACTCGGCTCTTTTTTGTTGTTTTTGTTTTTAGCATATTAGGGAGGTTATGGAGCCCCATCAGACTCTGTATAAGCTATGGATTTCCTCCCCAGAAGAAGGCAGGTAAATCCTGAATTTTATAGTTTGGGGTTTTATCAACCCCTTTTATAGACAGATCAGCTCAGAAATTCTGAAGGTATGGGCAAGGTGACCTGACATCAGAATCATTGTGGACTTGAGAAGATGACTGAAAACATGGTTTCCTTGCCCGTGCTGAATCAGAATCTCTGTGTTTATTAAAGTTTTGAAAACTTGTAATAGTACAATCTGAGACACTGCTTAGGGGTTCCATTGACAATAGATTAAGAGGACTTAGTTCACTGCACCCTCTGTAAGTAGTCCTGTTCTTAACAATAGGAAATACTGTTCCACTATTTTATTTTCCTTGCTTCTTCACTCTCTTTTTCCCTCATGACTACCAACCATCCCTTTTACACACACCATGTGAGAGTGCATACACACACGCTTGCACATATAACACGTGCACACGCGCACGCACACACACACACACACACAACCAGAGTGGCTGCCTTGCTGACAGCAGCTTCAGACTTTCTGTTCTCCATGGAATATTGGGCACTTGTTAAAGCATTAAAAATTTAATCATCTCTTAAGTCTTGCTTCTTTCACTCCTAATTAATATTAGAAAAATGATTAGTGCTTTGGTTATCTTTCACTTCTGCGGGGCTTGGGAAGGTATATAAGAGTAACCTCAGGAAATTTGTTCTGAACCTGCAGAAGCCTGCACCTAACAAAAATTGGCCTCAGAATGTGAACTTTCTAAGACAAAGCCTCTAATCTTTGCCATGATTCCCTCTTTAACTGACACAAAAATTCAGACACATTTTCTTTTTTTTTTTTCTTTTCCTATTCCCCCTTCCCAAAACTAAGGATGGATTGTGTTCCAAAAGTCAGTTTGAAAGCCCTTTGTTTTGAGCTTGGAGCATATTTTGTCATGTTAAGCATACCTAAATGATGGTGACCCCATTCCAGCCTTAGAAGGCCTCTTTGACATTCTTTTCTTTTTTTTTTGTTTTTGTTTTTTAAAGCTCTTTATTGGAATATAATTGCTTTACACTCTTGTACCAGTTTTTGAGGTACACCAAAGTGAATCAGCTATATTTATATATATATATCCCAATATCCCCTCCCTCCCGCAACTCCCTTCCACCCTCCCTATCCTGGCCCTCTAGGTCATCATGCATCACTGAGTTGATCTCCCTGTGTTATGCAGCAACTTCCCACTAGCTATCTATTTTACATTTGGTAGTGTATATATATGTCAATGCTACTCTCTCACTTTGTCCCAGCTTACCCTTCGCCACCCCCACCCCAGTCCCATGTCCTCAAGTCCGTTCTGTACATCTGCATCTTTATTCTTGCCCGGTCACAGGGTTCATCAGTACCATTTTTTTTAGATTCCATATATATGAGTTAGCATACAGTATTTGGTTTTTCTCTTTCTGGCTTACTTCGCTCTGTATGACCGTCTCTAGGTCTGTCCACCTCATTACAAATAACTCAATTTCATTCCTTTTTATGGGTGAGTAATAGTCCATTGTATATGTGTGCCACATCTTCTTTATCCATTGATGAGCATTTAGATTGCTTCCATTATTTCTTGATTCTAGGAATAGAGAATCATGTGCTATAGAGATGGTATTATCATTCCTGCATTTTCCTTGGCTTGTCCGCCTCTTCCAAACATTATCCTTAGAAACCATCAGAATGTCTAGGAAATTCCTGTCATCTTTCTGGCTGCCTCATATCCAAAAATAATAGAAAAAAAATCACTTATCCCAATTTGTGGTTATAGAGGAGAAGATAATAGTAAATTTTACTTTCAAAACATAGTAGTCTCAAATCTCTTGCCTCTGGCCCATCACCCCTGCCATTGCAGTACTTCTATTTTAGGAGCTGGTGGTAAGAGAGTGTGGCCATTAACAAATAGGGGCTGTTTGTAAATTTGATGTTGACGAGTCTGGATATGATACCCCTGAGAGAGGGAAACAATTTCTCTTTTGAAAAGATATGCCAGGGACTTCCTAGGTGGCACAGTGGATAAAAATCCGCCTGCCAATGCAGGGGACACAGGTTCGAGCCCTGCCCTGGGAAGATCCCACATGCCGTGGAGCAACTAAGCCCATGTGCCACAACTACTGAGCCTGCGCTCTAGAGCCCGTGAGCCACAACTTTTGAGCCCATGTGCTGCAATACTGAAGCCCACGCGCCTAGAGCCCATGCTTCACAACAAGAGAAGCCACCGTAGTGTGAAGCTGGTGCACCACAACGAAGGGTAGCCCCCGCTTGCCCCAACTAGAGAAAGTCAAAAGCCTGTGCACAGCAACGAAGACCCAATTCAACCAATAAACAAATAAAATAAATAAATAAATTTAAAAAAAGAAAAAGAAAAGACATGCCATATGTTATTTGTTATTAGAAGGAATTATCTGAACAATGAAAGAAATAGGTAACCAAATGTAATATTCACTCACACAGAAGGAGAAACTCTGACTAAGTAAAAATTATGAGTTAACCTAGGGGCAGCTCATCTGAAAAGCCCTTCAGCCATTCAGTTCCACACAAACGTTTTGAGATTTGGACAGAAGAAGAAACGATTTGATCTGAAGATGGACCAAGTAGAAACATTTAGAGTCCAAAGCAAATAGCAGAGAAAAATTAAAAAGGATTAATGAACCCATTCTAAAGAGCAACTAATTACAAGCTTGGCTAGCTGAGACCAGAAGCTATGAAACTGTCTTTGGTGACTAGTACAAGGGAAGAGATAAAGAAGAAAACCATAGTTTAAAATTATAAGGCAATTACCAAGTACTCAGGGGTCTTGAAGCTTTAGTATTTTTTTCTAGTTTAGCATAAAATTAAATCAGAATTTTAGACTATGGCAAAGCCTTAGAGATTGTTCTGTCTTGTATGTGTTAAGAAGTAATCAATTATATACCATTGTCTAAATTAGTAAGTATGCATGTGTTTGGTTAACACAAAAGATATATAACTCCTTCTCTCTCTCTTTAATTTTAAAGCAGTTATGCCCACCTCAGATCTTTACTATGAACTCTAGACTTGAAATAAGCATTTGCAAACCTAAAAGTCAGAAATTGATCTCCTAATCTTCACTGCCTCCCCACCCCACCCCCAATTTGCTCCTCCTCCACTCTTTCCCTTCTTGGTTAATGGCAGTCCTCCCCATCTAGTAGTATAAGGGCTAAAACTTTGGAGTTATCTATAAATTCTCTCTTTATCTTCTATCCATCCTGATGGATAGAAGATAAATAGACACTGGAACAATAGCTCTATTTTTTGTACCTCATAGTATCATAGAGTAAGGTAAGTGTCTCTATGAGACGTGCCCTACATATCAGAGGAGGCTTTTCTCATTTAAAGGAATATCAGTTTTCATAGGAGTCTCTATCTCTCTCCAGACTTCTCCAGTCCCTCTATTAGATGATGTCAAGGCAAGTACAGAGACCAGGAGGGATGTGAATGACTACATAAAGGACAGATAAACCAAGGGATTCTTTGACTCTCTCCTGGAAGTCCTTCTCTGATCCAGTATCTCAGAAGAAGTAGAGTCATTTTATCCCTTTTATCCCTCTAGAAGAAGCACAAAAGAAGCCTGAGCCTGCTCCTGCTCGTGGAGGCCCCATGGATCCACCCTGAGAATGGAATCTGGTACCCAGAGACTGCTTGGAAGGAAGGAGATGTAGTTGTGGACCCCAGGGACATGGATGGGTAGCAGTTGCATTTCTGTCAAAGAGAAGTGATACAATAAAATCAAGAGGGCGACATCAAGCTGGATCCAGAATAGTGTGATGGGCCCAGGAATCGGAGGGTGAAGAGAGGTTTTAGCCAGATAAATGGAGGAGGGAAGAAGATAGGTGGGTCCCAAAGAATCTAACATCTTTGATGTTCTGTTTTCTGATTTTACCAGATCCACCAAGATAAGATCATTTCGTGATCAAAACTTGGACTTCCTAAGGCAGATAGCTTTTTATTCCCTTTATAAGCTCAAAATATAATCTTAGAAATGACTCTTATAAGTTACCTGTCAAACTATAAGATATAAAACTCCAGATTCCTTACCAGTCCTTAGAATAACTGATCCAGAACAATGTCAACAAAACTGTTCTTAAAAGTCTTCTAGGTAATTCTTATGGGCAATGAAGTCATAGAAGCACCTTTAGCCAGCAAGGCTTCAGATGTGTGTGACTAAGAAAAAAATCTGTGAGTGGAAAGAAGTGATAGGGATTGTATTATGACGGTCCAACTTCCACAACTGTATCCCAGTCTTGTAATGAATGCTAATTGTGGGAGTGGGAGTGAAAACTCTCTTGTATAAATACATTTGGGCAAAAATCAGTTAAATTCCATCACTATAGGGCTTCTCAAAGCCATCTATGACTTGTTACTGATTGTGCTATATCATGAAGGGAATAAAATAGGCAACATTTTCTACACTTATTTTTTTAAACCATTATACGCTTTAATCAGGTAGAATTATGCAGAATGAGTATTCTGGGAAACACATCTGATTAACACTGGCATAGTGTTATGGTATTTATAAGACAGAATTTAGTACAATTGTAAAGGCAAGTAAGGATGCTTCGGGCATTTTGCATTGTGTATAACGTTGAAAAAAATTAGAGTTTACGTGGCAAGACATTATTGCTCACCCTCTATTGTTCAATCACTGGTGAATTTTGTTTGACCGTGTTTTCACTCCCAAATGTACCTACCTTAAAAAGGCAAGCTAGAAGAGGGCAATGCTCAGATCAAAGGAATTATTTTCAAAAGATTCTGTTTTAGGAAAACTGGTGCCTATGATGGGTGCTAGTTCAGAGTAGCTTGGCCTTCCTGACAGTTCTCAAAGCAATCACCTACTTCACCTACCCGTAAATTCAGCTCTGATCTTGGCTCTCCACATTTTGGGGAAAAGTTTATTTTTTTAAATTCCTCCTGTCTTTCATCAGCCACCACAATGTTAGTATGCTCTCAAGAGAATGAAGAATTTGTACATGAATATTTGCCTTGCCTCCTGGGTCAGACGAGGCAGCAGATGCTTTCTCGTGCTATGTTTAAGGGGGTACAGTTATTTTAGGCCTTTTCCATTTTGCTTACTTACTGACAGATTGATGATAAAGTTCTTTGTTGTTGTTTACTTTCTCCTTTTAGAAGAAATATCCATATACTTTCTGAATTATGTCCCCAGCCAGTCTCTTCTCTGTTTCTGTCTATCTGCCTTTTAGTGCTTGTCTGTCTATGTGTGTGTGTGTACTCTCTCTGTGTCCTTCATTTAGATATACCATACTGTCAAGTTCACTTTCAAAAGTGAAATTAAGGAATAGTGCAGCCTTAGGGGCAAACCAGTATAGTGGTAGAAGTTATAGCAGAAAAATATGGGCTTTTGTGTCAGATCAGGCTGTTGTTACCTCCGCTAAGTTACTTAAGAGCTATGAGTACCCTAAAAAAACGTGGCATCTAATTTGTGGGAGCATAGAGAGAATTATTGAAACAGCATATATGAAAGTGCCTAAAGTGAAAGAATTTGCTTTTCTTTCCCTCTACCTCTTTTCTCATCAATATGCCTCATAGGAGATCCCTCCTTCCTGAACACCCTCCTGCATTCCCCAGAACTTCCCCACATAGGTTCCAGAGAGCCCCTTCATGGCAGCCCTTACCAATATTATTCTTTAATCCAGGAATAGGATAGCTAATAAGTTCCTCCAAAGCACGAACTCCTAAAGGTCCATAGTGGCTGCCTAGAGAGCTGTGTAGAGAACAGTTGTATGAGGCCCAGTTAGGATTCTGAGACTAAGAGCATCAAGATTGGTTTGCAATGTGTCTTTTGCATGAGAAGTTAAGTTGCTACATATGTATTTGCCAGTCCTATTCCAAAACTGTTTCTTCTGTTTCCTTTCCCAACCAATTTTTGCTAGGCTGACCCCATCTTCTTGGGCTCTTGCTGTGGCCTTTCAAAATAGCCCACTTTTACATAAGTTCATTCCTAAGAAGACAACAGTTTTGGCTGATGATACCCTGTATAATCCTTGTAGGATTATACACTTTACATATGTATAGGCTAGACCTAAATCTAATGATGGGATTTCATGCAGTGTCCTTGCATAAGTTTTCTCCAGTCACATTATGCAACTCTCATCACTTGTTGCAAGGTCTCTGCCGCAGCTACTCATCTCTGCGATTGCTGCATGAAAGCAATCATAGACACTAAGTAAATGGATAGGTGTGTTCCAATAAAACTTTATTTACAAAAACATACAGTGAAGTAGATTTCACCCATGTGTCATAGTTGCTGACCCCTGCATAAAAGCTACATTTCTGTGCACACTAACGCACCAATGATTCTGGATGCTGGGACACAAGAATTGGCCCTGCTGTTCACACTCTCAAGAAATCTGAACAGACCATATGTTCTGTGACTTTCAATGAACTGTAAGTGGGGCTTGGCCCTTGATGTCAGTTTGAAAAATTTTCACTGAACTTCACAAAATTGCCTGTGCTGATGGTTCTCCAGTTTGAATGTACGTCAGAATCATCTGGAGGGCCAACACACAGATTTCTGGCACCACCGTCAGCATTTCTAATTCACGAGGGCTGGGATGGGGCCTGATAATGTATGTTTCTAACAATTTGCATTTCTAACATTAATGTGGATACAGCGCCCTGGGGTATCAGGGTGCAGCACCTTGGAGAATCAGCGGTCTCAGCCATCCCTTTTGCCTAGAAAATCTAAGGTGCTCAATACTGAGACAACATTATGCAAGCAGGAGTGGAACTGGTCTGTCCTCCAATTCCTGGTCATAGAAGAGGTGTTGCACATTTCTACTTGATCAACTGATATATGCCTCCTGTTGGCAGGTTAGGTGCCTATTGCAGGCAGCCCAGAAAATATAACCTGAGGTCCACGGATGTGCTGGTTGCAGCTCAAAGGAGCCCCAGATCAGCAGGCTTCCTGTGCTTGCTGCCTTCCTACAGGTCCATCCATCTCTGCTGACCAGTGGTAACAACTTACCTTAGGCTCTCGAGCAGAGGTTTAGGGGAATGAGTCTCTACCTGAATGTAAAAAAATCAAACAGTGGATGTCCTTACCCATTAATATGATCTCAATTTCCTGTGTGATTTTGTTTCCATGAAAGTACATAGGAGATACATTGGCACATAACTACCAATGTGACCGCATTAACTAGACTAGTGAACAATCAATTGCTTACCGATCTCTTATGCAAATAGTACACATCCCTCTGTGTGTATGTGTGTCTGTATATATGTATATGATATGGGACACTCCTGGGGTTCTCTTTCTTTGGAGAGGAAAGAGTGAAAGTGATGTTTTTTGAATAAGTGGAATTGGTAACCATCCTTGTTTCCTCCAAAAAAGCTTTTACTCACCAGCTGTTGCCTGAATTCTGTCTTTGGAACCATGTTGTTTTTTCTGGGAAAGTGGACCTTTAAGCTGTTAGCAATCATTTCTACCTGGGTGAGGATCAAGAGAAGATGAAATGGGAGAGAGAGCACAAGGATCGAGAGTGAAGGGAGGTTAAGAGAACAGAGTAGAGAGAGGAAGCCCAGGAACTGGCCTGTTTCTGCTTTGGGCCTGAGAATAACCCTGGTGATCAGTGCACTAATGCTAAACAGAGGGTAAGACTTGGAAAAGCTTTTCACACCTGTAGCCGTATACATACACATATAATAGATACTTGGAAATTTCTTTCAACAATCCACAAAATAGAAAACTTCACACCAGTGTATAGGACAGATACTCCAGCAAAGTGCTGCAGAGTTCACTGGGGACCTTCGTTATCTCTGAAGATACACCTGGCCACAAAGCCACCAAAAGAAAGTTCACCAGAGGGAGTCAACACGTGGAACGGAGGCAGCCCAGTGGCAGCTGATAAAGCAGACTCTGCCCTGCTTTCCCAGTGCTTTTCCTACTTTGAAGTGCTGTCTGTGGTTTATAGAAAAATTATCTGTTTTCACTTCCCTAATCCACACTGAAGCACCAGAAGAATGCTCCTTGCCCAAGGTCACATAGTGATTGGCAGATCAATGACAAGGACAGAAAATACAGATATGAGGGCTAATGTCCTTATAGACTTTTGAGGCTGCGATTACCTAAGTTGTGCCTATAGTAATACATTCAAAGAAGAAAATTGCTGATTCACTTCAAAGGTTTATTTTAGGAGTTGAGTCTTTTTTTTTTTTTCAAATTTAATATACCAAAGAGTCCTAGCCATGAATGCCTGTCTAACAGGCACTCTTAGAAACCACATTTTTTTCTAATAAGGAAAAAGTAAGAAAGAGAAAAAAATTGAATAAGACATTGTAAACTGGATTCAGTGTGTTTCTATAAGTGATTAAAGAAAAATACTATGCATTCATTATATGATATAAAAGAAAATAAATTAAAACTGAATGCTTCCACAAACACAGTGGTCCAGCTCTAAGAGAGTCTACTGACAATGGTATAAATCCTTTCAAGTATCAGTTTCCAATAAAATATTGGAGGACCTTTAAATAAGTGGTTCTAGCAGACACCGATTCCATGTATTAAAAAAAAAGTTTTTAACACTTGCTCCAAGCTGCTATTCAGTTCATTACAGTGGACTTTATTATATCCTCAAAAACTATATTATCCTTTGAATCTCAATTTATCTTCTTTCAAATCTATCTGGCTGATGTTAAAGGTGGATACTGATATAGCCCAATGGAGCATGGATTCAGAAAAACTGAAAATGGAGTATGTATCATTTCCAACTTAACAAGAAGCTAATAGAAGTTATTTTGCTGCACTACACTATTCACTTGACTCCTCTTTCCCATTGGAAAGTTTCTTGGATTAAAAACCCTCCAGCTATCAATAATAATGTCTATGATATGCATTTGACTAGAACCAATTATATTGTAATAGCTAAAATAAAAACACAGGAATCCAGCTAGGAAAAGAGCACTTTTATAGAAGAAAATTCAGTCTAAAGGGAACATAACTTTTAGGGTCAACTCTGACTTGTGAAAATGAAGAGTGAAATGTTCTCTGAACGTTGAGAAGATAATTTCCTCTTATCACTAAAGCTTTGTTCCTGCTTCTTCTCTGGTTATCAAATCTTATTTCCGTAATGAATATTAATGCTTGTAGCACTTTAAAACCAAAACACCTCTGGTATCTAAATTAACCGAGATCCTTTATCCATGTTTAATATTTAGCAAGTTTTTGCAGAAGCATCTATTGCCATTTTGTTATGTATTTTGAATGCATATTTCATTCATATGAAACATTTCACCCTGCAAATTCAGTGAGACTGTAAGCTGTGGTTTCAAGTTTCCTCTCACTGTAATATAAGAGCCCAGGCATTTTCATATAATGTATACACTGTCTTCTCTGAGTGGTAATTTAAGTTTTATCACAACACTGCGGGAGCTGCTAGTGTCTGCAGCTTGATTTCACCCCACGGTTTATACCCTGAAGTGTCAGGCTGATAGACAATGCTGTGCCAATCAGTTTCCACCTGGTAAAGCTCTGGGAGGAAGGCAGAGATAAAATGATGGAAGACTGATAGTTGACGATGATTTACAAGTATGCTTCATAGCTCCTAGGACTTCAGGATCTGTCCAGAGGGCAGTAAAAAGAAGAAATATCTCCGTTTGCATAGTTTCTTGTATGACTTCAAAACAACAGGTGGAGAGTAGGAGGTCTAAAAGAGATGCCCCTTGTAAAGGAGAATAAAAAAGCAAAAAGTAAGTGGTTGGCTGTAGAATAATGAATTATTGGCAGTGTCACCTATGATGGGTAATAGTGCATGAGTAAGACCTCCAAATCACGCACTATTTAGGCTGGAGTTTCCTTGTCTATAAAGTGGGGATGCTACAGAAACTCACTTGAGAGTTTTTCTAAGAATGAGATGAAATGTCCAGCAGGGTGCCTGGTTCCTTGGCATTCTGAATCCATTCTTTTTTTGTTGCTCCTATTATTTTATTCCCACCACAGGAAGTCATAACAATATTTATTGGACATTGAATATGTTTCAGGCATTATGCTCAGCTTTACATTCTTCATCGTATGTCATCCATGAAAGAACCCTATGGAGTAGGTACTTCTTTTATTTTCACTTAACAGAGGAGGATGATAATGCTCAGAGAGGTGCAGAGAAGTCAGTAGTGGATTGGAGGTTTGGACATATACCCATTAACCATGAAGTTCCTGAAGCAACTGATTTTAGGAAACTAGAAGTCACAAATTTTGATCCCCCTAGGACTACTGGGAGTGCCTGGGCTGCAGAGTGAAAGGTCTTTTAGAACCTTGGCCGGTTCCAATTCACAACCTTTTTGTATGCCCCATTACAACCAGCTAGTTATATTCAAGGTCTTCTGGCGTGTTTCTATTCATGTGTGTAACTCAAAGATCTCATCCTTTTAAGAGGTTGTCTGTAATTTTATCTAAATAAGCAGCACAGTAGGAAAATCCTATCAGATGACAACGGAAGGAATCCTTCATGTTGAAATAAGAAGTATACATTCTATAGCTGCATTCCCATATATCTTTCCATAATAGCATTTGCATTTATACAGCCCCTAAATTTTAAGGGATGCCTAAGACTTGGTAAATTGTATCTCAATCAAATCAAAATTCAGGAAGCTTGACAACTGAGTCAGTGTTATGGTGCTAATTTTACAGGAAAGGTAACCAAGATGAGGTCAGAACCATATATTAAGTTCTACTTGTGTAGGGAGCTGTAATGAAAGATTAAAAATGTGAGTCTTGAGTTTTGAATGGTTGAACAGCATGTATGAAGCACAGGCTGCTGGATCCAAGTTCAGGAATGAAGACTGTGTGTGTTTTTGTTTTCTGGAAAAGCACAGAGTGCTGTAAGCAATTCTCTTCATCAATCATGAAGTAGTTATCGTGAGTGTTTGGTGTGTTGAGCAGATACTAAATATTTTTGAGCTTTAATTTCCTCATCTACAGTATAGAAATAATAAAAATATCTGCCTCATTGGGTTGTTATAAGGATTAAGTGAAATAATGCATGTGAAAGCATTTTGTAAACTAAAGTATTATACAAATGTCAGACTTTTATTAATTTCAGACAATTAAAACTTTATTGAGCATAATCCACTTGGTGATAGGAATCCAAAGACTAAATCATAGGTTATTTTACTCTCAAGGGTGGCATTCTGAATTCATCTCATTATTATAGCTATCTAGTAGAGAAGATTTTTATCTTATCTACCTGATTAAAATTCAGTGTGAAAACTGCTACTAAAATGTACAAAGCACTCTGGTGTTGGAGAAATAAGGGTCACAATTAATTCGGAGCAAGGAGGCCATTTGTTAGAGAGGCTTCAGGTGAGAGTGATACATTGTGCTTTCTCTGAAAGCTGTGAAGGGAGTTTTTAAGGAAGAAAATATTCTAGGTAAGAATGTCCCAGATAGAAGGGACTATGTGAACATAAGTACAAGAGCATAACAGAGTAGTCTCCTGTGACTGGACTGTTGTAGACATTTGAGAAGATGAGCCCAAAAGACAGGTTGGAAGGTTGTGGGTAAAGACTTTTGAATGCAATACTTAAGAGTGAGAGTTTTATCTTGAATACTATGAGACGCTGTGGGTAGAAATATTTTCATCAGGGATGTGATATATATCTTCTTTGTTTGTTTGTTTTTGGAAGAGAAGTAAGAGTGAAGGTGATATGTTCCCTGCCCTTAAGATGTTTCTCTTGGACTAAGAAGGTCATATCAATGTATACACAGGCATGTTGGTTCCTTAACCTTCCCCATCAGGACCAGAACCTAGGCTGAGACTAGAGAGAGCTTCATCCAGTATAGTCTAGAGTTATTGGAGCTAATACAGGTCATCTACAGATCAAATATCTAAGGGTATTGGGGAGGTTCTAATAACAAACATCTTAACAAGAGTGAACTAGAACCAGATGCTTCCTTATCTTGCAGACCAGGTATAACTAACTCTGTTTTTGCCCTAATGACTTACCAAATGTGGTCCAGAAGTGCATTCCTGGATTGTGGTCCCACTGAGTCTATTTCTGAACAAGGATCATATCTCATAGTCACTACATTCTAGAATAGAGTTCCATATATTTGGTATATCATTTATACTATATGAATAAGAACAAAGTTCTTATTCATTCAATGAGACACCACTCATCAGATTATCAGTGTTTCACTGAAGATGTTGTATTGAATTGTCTAAATCACAGAGAGGTTAAAACTACAATTCTGAGACCCTCCCTCTCCCATGGTTCCATGTCAGTGTCTGCCAATGAGTGGAACTTACAAGACCTTTGGAAGGAAGAAGAGAAAGGGGAGCCTGTCTTCTTTGGAGTTGCAGTCAAGCACATGAGTAAGTGTAGAGATGGAAGTAGCTTCCAGATATATCTTGAAGATTATCTGCATTAGGCGTACTGAGATAGCTGGTGGATGCCTCCAGAGGTTCTCTGGGTGACCCTCTGAGAACCACAGGCTTTGTTGCTGCAAGCTGAAATTCTGGGTGATTTTGGTTTTCTGGCTGTTCCAAGTGATTATAGAAGCCTCCCCTTCCCTATGTTAAAACTGCTATGCATGGAATACATAAAGTGGATTGAATTCTTTTTAATAAACACTGACTGATTCAGGTGTGGCTAAACAGTCACCTTCACACAATACTTACCTAGTAGAAAGCAACTTGCCAGTATAGATGAATAGATAGGTAGAGAGATAGATAGATGATTGATAGATAGATAGATAGATAGATAGATAGATAGATAGATAGATAGATAGGAAGGATGTGTTTATATTTACATCGTACATTTTAAAGCAATGGCTACATTGGTCATACATATTAGAAACCACAAAAAAGGTTAAGAACTAAAATGTATATGTGTATCTCCTGTGACCAAGAAATCCTACTTCTAGGAATTTATCCCAATGATTTAATGAAAAATGTGTGCAAAGATGTGTGTGCAAAGTTATTTGTCCCACATTAACAAATACTCTCTTTTAGTTCAGTGCCATGCTAGCTTCTGGGGACAGAGATGGATAAGACTCATTTGCTGTCCTCATATCTCAAACACCAGTCAGATGTAATTTACTCCTCTTCAAGGCTAATCAACCATACTTAGCTCCAGAGCCCACCACTATCAAACCTTGTTACCTTACCCAATCTTAGATCTCATTTTCCCCAGTCCTCACTCTTTACCCAGTTTTAGTTATTCCTTCACTGTCCTCATGTCTTCATCTCTGCTTCCAAACTCTCCCTCGTCCTGTTCCCCTTCCTGGAATTTCATGTCTGCTACTTATATGTTCTAAAGTGTGTATATATCAACAAAATCAGTTTACGCCTCAAAAGATCCAAGACCATTAGTTCATTACTATTAACTAAACTCCAGCCTGTTTTCCACTAGTTTTTTCATTAATGTTCTTCTTCTGTTCCAAGATCAAGTCCAAAATTATGTTTTTGTCTTTATGGTATGAAAATAAGAATATACATACATGTTAGACCATCTTAATGACCACATTATAACAAAGTCTCAGTGCTTGGTTTTGATGACCATGTTTGAATTTACAATAATGCCAAATGATACTAATTTTATTGCCCTGGACTAATGAGTAAAGGACGGAAAGTTACTAAATAGGAAAATGAAGCATTTTCACTGAGTAAATGCCAAATGATATCACTGCCTCGACAGTGGCTGCACAGAAACTTAAATAGAGAAAAACAGTCAGAAAATTTATTTCTTTATTAGTTGTGCAAGTTTTATCAAGTACTTACTATGTGTAGGCATCTTACATTGAGGACAGGGTGATTAACAAAATAGACAAAGTGTCTCTCTCTCCCCTCCCTTCCTCCTTCCTTCCCTTCCCACCCTCACTCGCAGTCTCTTTCCCCTGAGCTTACATTACATAAGACATAACAGTACATGCATGTCAAAAAGCAAAAAAACCTTCCCTAGCCATGACTTTTGTGTACTAATTATGAATAGAGTTTTGCTTTCAAAAAAGCAATATTATTCATTATACTTAATTTTGTTAATTCTAATTTCATTAGATTTTCAGTCTTACTTCATTTAATTTTTAAATTTATATTTCTTTTATAGTTGCATGAGGACTTCAAGCATTAATAATTTATACTCTTGGGTAAGTAATATTATAAATTGAAGTAATTTAGACTGCATAATATTTTTTCCTTAAAAAGTTCTGAATTTGGAAAATATTATTTAATATCTCATATATATTCCTCATGTGGCATAATTAAGAATTGAGCATATTCTACACTCAATAAAACCTTTAGATTGCTAACAATAACAGGAAATATAGGACAATTCATAGATTTCTATGTTTTTCCATTTCAAAAGCTGCTGTTTGGAGGGCTTCTGGTTTGTTTAGCTGTTAATATAGAAGTTTGAATGACAAGACAGAAGACTGCTTTATCAGAATTTCCTTTTGGCCACACGGATGGACAGACCATTATAGGCATTACTTTCATGCATTCACCCTAGTCTAGGGTCTTGCTCTCCTATTTGCAGTCCCAGGAATCAGATTCATAAGTATAAAGAGAAATAGGGGTGAGGTGTGTATGCTCTCTCTCTCTCTGTCTTTCTCTCTCTGTCTCTCTGTCTCTCTCATGGGACAGTCTCTCAACATAACACCCTGTACTTGGTTTGTATTCAGAAGGTTGCTTTGGAGCGCCTAGAACCAGATCCAAAATAGATTTTTATATGATTCAAATGTCCAGTCACATCAGGCTTAGGTAGCCTGACACACTCCTTTCAATAATGAACATGCATCTGCTGTCAGGACCAGCAGAACTAAAGCCTCAGTGAGGATGCTTCTTCTCCTAGAAGTGGTTTACAAGGTCACTACTACCCTTTGCCTCTGTGACTATCATCTTTCTGTCGTTGGCCAACCTACCCTTGACCGATTGGCACATTTTGTCATTAAATACGAGGATGAGTCAAAAATTATCCGCACTCTGGCTGTAGAATTTATTTTAATTAACTTTTAGAAAAGACAAATACATTATTTTTCGACATAACCTCCTTGCTTTTCAATACACTTTGTCCGTCTGTCAACAAGCGTTTGTATTCCCTCATTAAAAAATGTTTTAGGCGGAGCGTTGAGCCACGAATGCACCGCTGTCTTCACTTCTTCATCAGAAGTGAATCTTCATCCTCGTAGGGCTGCTTTCAGAAGACCAAACAGGTGAAGGTCCAATGGAACAAGATCAGGACTATAGAGGAGGATGCTTTAACACCTCAAAACGAAGTTTTTGCAGAGTGTCAACAGTGTAGGCAGAAGTGTGCGGATGTGCACACCCTCGGACTACAAAAGACAAATCACTGCACACTGCTCTTCTTTCGTGCAAATCACAAGTGGGGCATCCAATTTTGCTTACACCACAGTTACAAATGAACTGATGTAACACATTCACACCTGCACAGCAGTGACTGGAGAGACAGTAGCCTTGAACGGAAATCGGATAATTTTTGACTCACCCCCGTACATCCATCAATTCAATAAGCTTCACTATAGACTACAAGTCATTCTTTTAAAGCTCCTTCACTGAAGCATTAATTTCATAGACATTTATTGAATACCTTTCATGGAGAAGAGACTGGACTAGGAGTATAATAGATATTGTTCATACTGTCACAGAGTGTATCATCTATTAGGAGATATGAACGTGTTCAGACGATCACCATACAGTGTGATGTGTGTTGTGATGGGATTATAGGATGCAATAATAGAAGCTAGGAGAAGCACATAATAATAGACTTGAGTCCAACTCATCTCCCTGTATGAGACTATGTCTAAACTGAAATATGAAAATTGAGCAATAACTAGTTGGAAGAAGTGAATATGCTTCTGTGGAGCATGTGTGTGTGTGTGTGTGTGTGAGAGAGAGAGAGAGAGAGAGAGAGACAGAGAAAGCAAGAGAGAGAGAGATTTGGGAGGAATAAGGAACAGCGTGTACAAAGTGTCATGAGCAAGTGGCATTTTGTAAACTGAAAGCATTTTTCATAGCGCTGTTCTGACCCTTTATATGTTGATTTCATAGTTTACATCTCCATCTTCAAGAAGGGTATGTTTCTTTTATTGCACGTTTACAATTAACACAAGGAATGAAGGCTTATAATTCTGAGTGGGCTCTCATTTTGGAAATGTCAAGGCTCACACCAAGCAGCTGTCACCCTCCCTAAGACAAATCCTCTACTGAGCAAGCAGCCTTTGGAATAGCTTAGTAGAAACATGGTACGTGCAGTTTTTTCATTGTTGTATTCTCCTGCAAAAAGCCAGTCTTGGTAAGCCCTTGCCTAATGTATCCACATTGAAACCTTGGCAAGTATTTATTTTATTGTCTTCTAAATGAAAAGATCTCAACTTTATATAGTATAGATTTCTTCAATTTGGATATAATTCCCTTAGCCATGTAGACTGTATAGAGTTAATAAAATCCAATCAACTATACTTCAATAGAAAAATAAAAAAAATTTAAAACTAAATAACATTTTGTTTACCGATTTAAAAAAAGAGAATTAATAAAATCTTTAAGTAGAGTTTACAGTAACCAGCCACTTCTAATACCATGTTCATATTTTAGCCATTGAAAAAGTAGGTGGATAAGGAAGTTAATGTTTTCTGACTTTAAATGAATAATTTATATCCCCTGAAATATAAAAAATTACCAGTGGCTAAACAAGATAAAACATATCAGGCACAGTATATGTCAGATTCTTAATATAAACTTATTAGGCTAAATAAATTAATGAAAAATATTTCATCACTAGTTATATACACAGTAAAACTGAAACATTCTGATAATCATTCTGTGGGTCTGTGTAGCAGAACACTTGGATTGTACAGCATTTCTAGATCTGGACTGAATTTTCATGGTTTCTCTGTAAGAGAATATTCACCAGAAGTTCACATGGATGGTGGGCCTGTCCCCACTTGGACAGACTCCTCCTTGGAAATGCACCTTCTCTCTATCTGTTGGTAGGTGAATTGTTCATCTTATGATCTCCTAGTTTCCATGTACAACCCAGAAAGTTGGTTCTATCCCTTTAAGCCTCGATTAAAAGAAGAGTTTTGCCTTCAAATTTTTTCTCCTGTTATATCTCACTTTTCAATTTTCCACTCGCCTAGAGTTCAGCTCTCTGCCCCACAGTATCGAGTCCTGCTGTGTAAGAGAGCAAATGGCAGATATAAATGCACTTTAAGGAGAATGATCTGCCAGGTCTTTTTGGAACCAAAGGTAAAAGACGTAGGGAAAATGAAGCAGGGTTTTAGGCAGAGTATTATTAGATGCTTAATTGTTGTTTTCCACTTCTAATTCACTGATAAGTGCCAGTAATCCTAAAGCATCCCATTTTTTATAGAAAAAAAGAAAAGAAGACACTTGAAATCTTAAGGTGTCTTTAAAACTATAATCAAAGAGCGAATTCTGAAGGGGAAACTGCTTCTGCTGAATTGGAGCCTTCAGAATGCACACTTTTAAAACACTTGAGCACCCAGGGGTTGAATCTGACAGCCAAAGAGAATAGTTTCAACAAGTTTGTAATTACATATGCTGGACTCCGGGAGGGAGGCTGGCCTCCCCCTTTCATCCCCAAATCCCTGAATGCTGGAAGTTAAGACTTTTGCATGCAGATAAACAATAGGCCATAGGCAAAAGGCAATATTCCAACCCATATCCTTCTCCTTAACATTCATTTGTAGAAGACAAAAGAGCGTGAGATGTCAAAGACAAAAAAAAAGGAGTTGGAATTAGAAATAAAGAGCTTCAGGAACTTTTTTTTTTTAAGGAAACAATGAATAGAAGCCAGACCATACATTCTCAGCACTGAGAACTCTTAGCACCCCTTTCTCCATTCTTCCCTGAAAGTTTCCCTTCAAAGCTCCTTTTTCATATGAGTTTTCATATGGGTTTGATTATGGACTTACTATTCAAGGCTGAATGTGTTTCTAATCACAAAATATCCAACATATAGGTTAAGATTACCCCAGTGTTGAAATGTTTACAATGAAGATAATGATGCTTCCACTTTATAGAGTTCTTATATGGACCCAGTGAGATAATACATGGAAAGCGCTAGCACAGCACTGGTGCATCCTCTATTGTGTTAGCTGTAGCAGCAGCTGCTGCTGCAGTGCTAGTAAATGCTGTTTTTATTGTATTTCTGCCATGAGGGCTTCACAGGATTCAGAGGTCCATTTCTTTGGCCACAGTACAATGTTGGATTGGGAGGAGAAATAATGACAGCAAATTATTGAGTAGCGAAAGCCCCAGTACACATTTGGGTAGTATGCAAATCCCACAGTCCTGGATTTTGGGACTTCTGTCCATGCCCTACGATGCTTTTATCTTTTCAATGTTCCTGGGAGTCTCCAAGCCACTCACCCTCTGTGGTGCCCGCAACAACTGCTCTTCACAATTTGATGGAGTTTTAGTATTGGTAGAAGACCTTTCAGGTACAACCTCCACCCTGCTCAAGCATGGCTCTAATGAAAACAGATCTAATTACAAGGAGCAGGAGTTTTAAAGCTAGATTTAATAAGGAATAAAGAGGTTGTTAATGAAAGACATCCTAAAACTCTGCTTCCCTCTGCTAGTTTGTTCATTCTCCTCCCTGCCCGCTGAGATTTTTTGTTTCCTCATAGTCTCTGCCCCTAACTGGTCTCTCCAGTTTCAGGTTGTACTTGGTTTTGGTTTACTGTGGTGATGATGGCCCTGCTTCTGTAAGTTTCAATGTCTGCTCCCATGGCTAACCCCAGTGTCTTAATAACCAACTACCAAATTTTTGGAGGACAAAGCTGATTGACTCAGCTTAGTTTGAGTGTCTACCCACTGGTCTGTAAGATGTTGTGGGATGGGGATGATGGTGCCTGTAGTCATCTGGTGGGCAGAATAGTCGCTTCCCAAAGAATTCTATGTCCTAATCCCCAGAATCTCTGAATATGTTACCTTAACTAGCAAAAGGGACTTTTCAGATTTCATTCAAACAAAGATCTTGAGATATAAAGATTACCGTGGATTATCCAGGTCAGGTCAGTATAATCACAAGAGTACTCATAAAGGAAAGAGGGAGGCAAGAGAGTCAGAGTCAGAGAAGGAGATGTGATGAGGAAAGTGTTTTGGAGTGATGTGGGGCTATAAACCAATGAAGGCAGGAAGCCGCCTGGGGCCAGAAAAATCAAGGAAATGGATTCTCCCCTAAAGCCTCCAGAAGGAATGCAGCCCTGAGACCTGTTTTAGACATTTGGTCTCCAGAACTGTGAGAGAATAAATTTGTGCTGTTCTAAGCCACTAAATGTGTGGTAATTTGTTACAGAAGCAATAAAAAAACCGATACATGACCCCTTTTGTGAGTAGGGGCAGTTGCTAGAGGAAAGCTACCCTCCTCTCTGATCCCAAGACCTCAGAGAAATCAAAAGTAGCTTCTCAAAGTTTAGGGACCTCTTGCCTTACATTTTCTAGCTTTTTTCCTGCCTCTGAGTAGGCTGAATGAATAACCGCTAGGTTCCTCTTACATGTCAGTAGAAGCTGTCTTTATTTCCTGAGGGTAATGATAATAACTACTTCATGGGGATTTTTGTGAGTATTAATTTAGATAATACCACATGTAGTGTTAGTTACATATGTAAAATTACTTATAACAGTGTCTCGCACAGGATAAATGCCAGTGGTTATAAACCCTACCAATAAGATGGGAAACTTTGATGGTTGTCACTGAGACAAGGAACTAGACTGAATGAAGTTTAAATGCCCCTTACTTGTTGTCCATTTGTTATGGTTCAGATATTTTCCTATGTGACACTTATTTAGCCTTTACAACAACAGGGTAGGTTGTATTATCTCCAAGTTTTGGTGAGAAAACTGTCTCAGAGAAGGTAAACAACTTGTCCAAAGATGGGAGTGTCAAAGCTAGAATTCAAATGTAGGTCATTTGACTTTAACATTAAGCCTCTTTCTAGGTCGTTGTGCAGACTCTCAGCACAACAAACCACTAGTCTCCAGAGCCCTGCCCCCATGTCTAATGCATGATATTTTAGAAGGTAGTAATGGATATGAAAAAGCTTGGGAACCCTTTAACATGAAAGCACTGGGTTTGTGAACATTGTCAGAGATTCAGTAAGCATGTATATTGCTGTGGACTGAATCGTGTCCCTCTAAAATCCATATGGTGAAGCTCTAACCCCCAGTGTGACTATATTTGGAGATAGGATCTGTGAGGAGGTAATAAAGGTTAAATGAGATCATTAGGTTGGAACGCTAATCCGATCAGGCTGGTGCCCTTGTAAAAAAAGGAAGAGACACCAAAGTTCTCTCTCTCTCCACAGAGAGAGGGCACAGTGAGGAAGCAACTGACTCCAAGCTAGGAAGAGAGTCCTTACCAGGAACCAGATCAGCTGGCACCTTGATCTTGGGCTTCCCAGCCTCCAGAACAGTGAGAAAATATATTTTTGTTGTTTAAGTCTCCCAGTCTATGGTACTTTGTTACGGCAGAGAAGACTAAGACACATATACAGTAGTGGCGTCTCCCCTCCTCTCTTCCCCTTGGTACTTTTATTCCGTTTTATTTTTTCCAACTCTGGATATTTCAAGATGTGTTCCTATAAATATGAAACACTGTTCTTCATTTCATGTGTAACATACATGCATTCATTGTACCCATGTTTTTGGAGAGTAGAACTTGTGTTGCATGATGGAGACGAAAAAGCACGAAGGATAGACCACAGTATTATGGTGGAGCTTCCAGCATAGAAGTATAGAATGTGTTTGTGTGTGTGTGTGTGTGTGTGTGTGTGTGTGTGTATGCACATGCCTGTGAATGTCTGCATGCATGTGCATGTGTGTGAGATATTTGAGTAAGACATGAAGAGAAGAAAGAGAAAATGGTGATGAAAGTGGCAGAATTAGCACTGTAGATTGAAGAAAGTACAGCAATGTCTATTTACTTCAGTCTTAAGGAAAAACAGTGCTTTTGGGTGAAGTCAAGGGAAAGAAAGGAGTGAGGGCTTTAGAGAAGACAATCAGAAGAAAGGTCCCTAAAGATGTCTTCTGCTCTTGCGGACAATTTTTTTTTTCTTAGACTAACATCTGACATCTTACGCAACATCTTAAACAACATCTTAGCTGGTCTTGCAACAGATGCTTTAATATTTTAGTGCTTCTGATGGTTGATAAAACAGACCTAGGGTCCCTCCCTAGTTTTATCCTTGAAGCCCCATGTGTGGACAGTGATAATTTGAGGAGCAGTGTAAATTTGTGGGTACTTAAAGAAGAACAGACAGAAAAGTTCAGCTATGGAATTTTTCTGGGAGTTAATCTTAAGTTTGAAAACAACATATTTGACCACTGAAAAGCAGTAAAGGATTCTTTGTTCCTTCTTTTCTGAAATAGATTCTTGCCTCTGTCCTGGGAAAGGCCGTGCACTGACTATCACCAGATGTCCCAAACCTGTCTGCTTCTTTCTATCCTCAGTGCCACTCTGTAGGTTTAGTTCCCCATCACCTAATGCCAAGATAACTGATGCCAATATCCACATTCCAATCATTCTCTCCAACACAGATATGATCTTGTGACTCTCCCTTGCCCTCTGCATCAAGTTCAGTGTCCTCAGAGTATCATTAAAGACCCAGTAACTTCAGCTGTACTAAAGTATTTACAGTTCCCAGAAGGTGGCCAGCTCTTCCTTATCATCAGTTATTACGCACACGCTGTTCTCTCTGCCTAGAAAGGACGTCTTCCCCTTTCTTTGCCTGAATAGCCCGATATTCAATTTGTCAGGTAGATGTCAACCCTCCCAGATAGCCTTCCTTGATTTCACATGGGAGAAGGAAACCCCTATGTGTTTATCAGAGCGCCCGTAACTCTCAGCACATTGGATTGGGATAGTCTATTCATTTCATATTACCAGGAAGTAGATGCTAATGGTAGGGACTGTGTATTGGTTGTTGTTTATCACAGTGTTCATTATGTTCACTGCACCTTCCTTTCTGTGCCTCAGGTATATATCAGACCCTCTGCTGACTCATTCATTCATTCATTTGTCCAAATATTCAATCAGAAATATATATTAAATACCAGGTATATGTCTGGAACTGTTTCAGGCATTGGAGGCTTAGCGGTGAACTCAACAGAAAGTCATTCTTGCCCTTGTGGAGCTTCCATTGTTGTGGGGCTGAGGCAGACAATAAACAGAAGCAATCCTGAAAGTACAGAAGCTATAAATAAGACCTAGGGAGTGCTGGTGGTTGGAAAAGAGTGCAGTCTTAACTAAGGTGATCAGTGAAGGCCTCACTGAAAAGGTAACATTTGAGCAGAACATGTAAGAGAACTAGACTTGCAGATATTTGAGGGGGAAAAAAACCAATCCAGATGGGAAGAGTTCCAGGTGCAAAGTTCATGCTATTATCTCTCTCATCTAGTAAACAAATACATAAATAAAATATACCAACTCATTTTTTAACCTATTCTCCCCTCCAGCTACCATTCTGTTTTTCATTTCTGGCTTTTATTCTGTATATAGTCTATGTCCTTGACTGTGTCTTATATATATTTATTTATTTGTGTCTTGCCTGTTCCCCTAGTAAATTATAGTCTCCATAAATATAGGGATCTTGTCCATTTATTCACTGCTATATCACCGGAGCATAGAATAGTGCTTGAGAACATACTAGGCACCTGATAAATAATTTTTAGTGGACAAATTAGAGAATAGTAAGTTTTAAAGGAATAAATGAGTTAGAAATCCTATATTTATTGACATGTTATCATTAAATATATTTTCTTCTGATTTTGCTTCCATGAAGTTAACTTCTGAAAGGCTTGCTTTGGCTTCTGTACTACTATATTTAAAATACAGTGAAAATGATTCTTTTTTACAAAAAAAAGAAAATGGCCCTTAATTTCTCTTACCAACTATATGTATTTTAAAGAATATTTCAATGTTAGCAAAAAAACAAAAATCAGTCATTTGCAGTTTATGGATAATGGCTTGAGTTTGATCAGGTCTTCTTTTTTGTACGTGTGCTGCTGCCTGAAGTATGTGGGAAAGTGAGCTGAATTATAAAATATACAATGAAATATACAACAGTAGTGAGCTGGTTGTATATTTGTATATCAGAGCATCTGGCTTTCAGCTCAGCTTGAGTGAGGACACAAATGATGCTATCAAGACGCCTTCCTCAAACCTAGAGCACGCCAGGTTCCCTTCCAGAGGGCAGAAAGGAAAGCTCTTTCCCACAAGTTCAAACATAAGTCTGACAGAATCAAGTCATTATGGCCAGTGAATTGTTATGCTCAGTGGCTGACGTGGGATAAGCACAGAACCCAGGGGAAAATAAGGAACAGTTTCCGCAAAAGGCTAAAGGGGTGCTGTGGAGGAGCTTCCCAACGTGTAGGGAAGGAGATGACTGCTATGCCCAACCTCATTGTTTGCAATCTTGGCCTTCTATTAGAATCACCTGGATGCTTTTTCATCCATAAGATGCCAACTTGAGTATTTCTGCTTCAGTCATAATGGAGTGAGCTAGAACCAGACTTATTCTCTCACCATAATCAAATAGAAAAATGGACAAATATATAAAACTGTTTTAAAAAAATTAGCATCAGAGAAAGACAGTGCTCCTTAGAGAGGGGAAACAAGTGAGATAAGTCCTTTGATTACCCGGAATTTATGCATAGGGGAGCTTTACAGATCGTGGTGCAGCAATGACAGGTCCTAGCAGAGCATGAGGGTCTTAGGGTCTTAAACGGTGAGCAGATATGGATCAGAGATTGAGGAAGCTGAAGTTTCTGGAATTTACAACACAGAGAACTGGAGAGAAAGGAGCTATATTAAGAAAAAGCTCCAGCAATTTGCATATACATTTCCTTGAATCTCCTTCTGAAGGATAAACCATGTACACGTGGGTTAAGAGTCCACAGGATAGAGAAAAGCCAGCTAGGAAGCTTTATTATTGACAGGTCGCAGATTCACAGAGAATTGGGAGAAGTTTCAGTTCTGGTTGGATGGAGATGAGAGTCCTCACTGACCATCCGTGGCATTTAGCAGAGACCCCAAAAGAGCAGGGGTCTCTACTACTCACACTTGAGTAGGTAATTCAACTAGCATCATATAATATAGTAGGAGAAGTCTTAATTTAGGCAGGACTTGATAGAATCCAAAAGCCCACTTTTTCCTCAAGATACAAGGACAAGAAGCCAGAGGTTCAGAGGAAAAAGAAAAGAAAATATTATTGATAATACCATTGATTAGAGAAAACCCCATTATAAATTTGTCCAGTGTCAAATTATACAGTCCTGGAAAATAACACTTCTTCTGTTCTCTAAATTTTTAAAAGATATTCTACATTTAATATGTATTCTCCCTTTCCTGCACCCTGCCTCATCTCTATAAATTATGATTTTATTCTTCCTTTACTGTCAGAAATGCTATAAAGTCCTCCTGAGCATCCTTCGAACACCAGACAAAATGGGATCATCCCTCCTCTGAACCATTTCATGTGAATGTCCCATGGCTTCCAAACCTTCGTGAGCATAAATGAGAGTATTTTAGTATCAGGAAGTAGTAGTTTTTCACAGTAATCATATTTCCTAATCACTGTGAGACAGTTACTGCACCAAGCACATGTGAACCGTATCTCATTTAATCTTGACAACAAACACGTGGGATAGGAACTCTTATAACCCCCCACTCCTTTCTCTACTGAGGAGGTTGAGGCTTAGCGCCCTGGTAAGCAGCGAAACCAGGAGTTGAGCGCAAGCAGTTTGGCTCCAGAAAACAAGTTCCTCAGTTCCACTACAGATATATTGTAAGTATTTGGTCTATTTTTCTTGATTAGAAGCTCCCTGTAGACGAAGGCTGTGTCTTTTTCATCTTTGTATGCCCTGAACTTAATAATAGTGTTTTGTCGGCAGTTGGTTATTGGAAGAAATTTGTTGAATGAATAAATGCATGCATGTATGGAATGAAAAGTATCTTTTGAAAGGAGATGGTGTTACAATTCCTACTAGATATACATGATGCCTGCAGGGTAAGGGGTGTATTATTGATGTGTGTGGTGCTTTTGTGTTTGGTAAATATCGGTTTTGTTAAATTGCTTTTGATTTTTGAAGATCATCTATTCTCTTTTCTGTGCGAAGATTTCGAAACCAGAATATACTTTTTGGACACATGAAACAGATTATGTTTTCAGAGCTGGAAAATTTAGTGATCAATATTCTAATCATTAAACATGAACTTGTTTTATAGAGTAAGATTTGGTAAATTGAGAGAGGAAAATAAAGTCATTTAAAAGTGGCCTTCCTCAGCCCCTCTAGAGAGAAAAACGCCAGTTCAAAAGGAATAAGGAAAAAAAGGAAGACAATTACAGGCAAAACCACAAGCTTAACAGGCTCAATGATTTTTTTTTATTTCATAATTCATTTTCTTGCATTTATTTTTCCTTATTTTAAAGCTGACAATGAATGGGGAGTGGCATGGTAATAAAGAATTTGAAATTGCAAGTTTTTTCAGTTAAGCTACTGTATGGCTTGAACAGAGAAAACCAGGCGTCTTTTGTGTAAAACCTCAGAGTGAGTAGTGGAAGGAGAGTGATGAATTATCCTACATCCTTTTTGTACCTCACCTCCCTCCACAGTTAGACTTCTTTACCCCAAACTTTGTGCCCTGAATCTCCCCAGCATGTCAGAGGGTCTGTGCTGTGAAGTGCAGCAAAGTAACAAAATTTAGTGTACCATTAACAAAGGTTTAGTATGAAAGGGACCAATAAAACACTATTGATCCACTTCTAGTTTGAACAAATGTTGTACAATGAACCATAAAAAACATTGTTCTTTAGAGAAATTGTAAATTTTATGACTCTGCATTTGTCCTGATTTTAGAAATCTGGGTTCGCATTTAAAGTGTCTGTCAACATTAGAAACACAGTGAAAAATTAACGGCCTAACCTAGAAGTTGCCCAGAGATGAGACTGGTGTTTCACTGCATCAAAGAGCCTGAGTGACTGGAGGCAAAGCTTGCCCAAGGGCCCAGTGGGAGTCACACTCAACTTGAAAAGTCTAAATTGTTAAGGAGAAATAGTCAGCATAATTCAATATGATGAATGGGAGTCCTCTATCAGTATACCAGGCAAGAGACAGGGAACTGAGGAGGCAGGAGATGTGGAACCAGACAGGGAAGTGCCGAGGGGGTTGAAGGAATAGTTCAAGGCTTGGGGCTGGAACCCCTAGCCGAGATGCCAAGAACTTACCGTGATGAAGTAATGCTCGCCACATGTATAGGAGTGGACCAGCCAGCTCAAAGACATAGACTGGTTCCAGTACTTTGCATAGGTTGCCTCCTGTGATGGCTTTTTGGATTTCCTGATGTTCAAGGTGATCTTTGCTTCCTTTTCACTCGAGACATTTATCTCTAAAGTTCCAATGTAATTCATTATTTTTCATCTTTTACCATAAAATGGCACTATGAACAGATAACCTGGCTCCAAATCTTAGCTTTTAAACTGTGTATCTGTGAGCAAATTAATCTCTCTATGCTTCTATATTTTCTAAAATAGAGATGTTTCTAGATTTCATAACAATTTAAGAAAACTTAATTAGTAAATAAATGTAAAATTCTTAGGATAGTAACATTAAAAATTATGTTTTATTAATACATTCATCATCTTATATTTTACTGTAGTGTCTAGTATAGTGCCTGACACATTTTCAGTGATCTGTGAATATCTAGTGAATTAGTGAACGAAAGATCATGAAGCCTAAGTTTGTAAAGTATCTGCAGAGGTCAAAATAGTCACCTCTAGCTGGGATAAAAATGAACAACATAGATAGGCACCACTGGTTTTTAAAAATTGTTGCAAGTGTTAATTCCAATCTATGATAGGGCTAGTGGAATATTTTTTATTGCATTTACACAAAGAATAATTTCTAACATTTAGAAGAAATGTTTTCCTGATGATTTTGACATTTTTGACTTTAGAAGAAAGTATAGGCAGAGTCATTTCCTGAACAAGTGTGTGCTGACCTACTTACTTGCATCTTGAACATGCTTACAAGCCAGGGCCAAAAGACATCTTAATTTCGGACTGCTGTGGAACCATTCTTGGTTACACCAGGAAGTGAAATCAGTCAAACAATTCTTAACAGAGTTTTAACAAGGTCCAGTGAATTGTAAGTAGGCAAAGTTGGAGCCTGTTGAGGCAGAAAGCTGTGTCGTAGGTATGCCTTGTGTGTGGTGGTGAATATTGAATGGGGCAGAGTCTACAGTCCACAAAGAAGGAAAAGTAATTTGGCAGCATGATCTTGATGTTGGTGGTAGATCTTTGAACGTGTATTCTTATTTTTATTTATTTTTGTCTTTGCTTAAGAACAAGTAAAGAAGTTATTGAAAGAAACAGCATATGGTACCATCACACATTACTCTGAGGCCTTCTGATTCAATTTTTCTATATCTTTCCATCTGAATTCTACAGGTTATTTTGAGTGCATTTTAGAATTCCTTCAGAAAGTTCTAAACCACTGGATTGTTTCAAATACTGTTACAATGTATTAAAAAAGGACAGGGAGACTTTGCATTTGCATCATATTAATTTAAGGTTACCATTAAGTAGCTACAAATTATCCATTCTCTTAGTGTGCTGTTCTTCCCAGTAGCTCACATTCAGTCTCCCTTATCTTTGCTGGTTCTCTCTTACTCAACCCCACTTAACTCCAGTTCCTATTGATACCTCCTTTACAATGTCTCTCAAATCAAGAAGTAACCAAGCCTTTTGTCTGGAATGTTTATAAGAGACTAATGAAGTGACTGTTCTGCCTCTGGTTTCTTGTTCCTTTGATTGACCTTTCACACTCCTTCAAGAGTTGTTTACTAAAACATGAATATGAATATATGAATTTTCTCCAGCTTTAAAATTTCTAACATATCTCTGTTGACAAGGGAGTAAAATCTAAACATCTCAACCTGTTAATCAGAGTATCCCAGCACTTGGATTCCCACAGGCAACACCTCCCCCCTCCCCCCCATTCTCACCAGTGTTTAATGCTACGCTCAGAAAGGTAGTCTCCCATATCCCCATGCCAGTCTTCACTGTGCTCTACCGTATTATGGTTGTGCTAACACGCATGAAGAATCATATTTAAATTAAGACTCATGTAAGCAATAGCTTCTCTAGCCACACACTGGGATCCTAGAACCCCATCAAGACTGCCACCATTGAGCCTTGTCCAGAATAGAGAGTAGAACACAAGGAGATAAGATAATGCACAAAAAATGCAAAATGTCTTCCTAACACACAAATTTCAATCCACAGTAAATAATTACATTTCATATTTTTTATAAGTGTAGTAGAATGGCCATTACTCTTTGATCTCCTTAACATTTCTTCCTTGAGTGGGGAAAGGCTTATTCCTTTATAGAAGCCATGTGTTTCTGAGAAGGCTTCTATATTACACCATACTTCTGCATCTTTAGCTCCAGGTGGTTGATCTACTGGATATCTGACCTAAGCCAGATGAGTCAGAGTCTTTTCTTGTGATTTTTCAACCATACTGGGACATGAAAAACTATCTCCTTCATACATAGAAGGGAAGGGGGGAGTTTAATTGTTATTCAAGTACCTTGCTCTTGCTGCATTTTAACAAAGATCCCCTTTTTGCCTAAATTAGTTTGATCTTGGATTCTGTCATATATTCCCAAAAACAGGGTAGGAAAAATATGGATATATTAAGGAATTTGATTCAAACTGTTTTTGAAATTGTAGGATATAAAACTCCAAAAAATTTTTGAATTTGTAGCAGACCATTCAATTCTTCCTGGATTTCTCAGAATATGACTTCCCCTTTACCATTAAGGATAGTTATTGTTGTTGTTGGAGCATGTTTTTTCCAATATTATTGAAGTATACTTGACAAATAAAAATTGTGTGTATTTAAGGTATACAAGTGATGTTTTGATATCTATACACATTGTGAAGTATAGGTAAGTAACATGCCCATCATGTTACATAGTAACAGTTTCTCGTGTGTGTGTGTGTGTGTGTGTGTGTGTGTGTGTGTGTGTGTGTGTGTGTGGTGAGAACACTTAAGATCAACTCTCTTAGCAAATTTCAATTATATAATACAGTATATTATTAACTAAAGTAACCATGCTATACATTAGGTCTCCAGAACTTACTGATCCTGCATAACAGAACCTTTGTATCCTTTAACCAATATCTCCCCATTTCCCCTTGCCCTTAGTCCCTGATAACTACCATTCTAATCTCTGCTTTTATGAGTTAGACATTTTAGAGTCCACATACAAGTGAGATCATGCCATATTTTACTTAGCATCCTGTCCTCCAGGTTCATCCATGTTGTCAGAAATGGCAAGATTTCCTTCTTTTTATTAAGGCTGAACAGTATTCCACTGTGTGTGTGTATACATATAGATACCTATAGGTAAGTACACACACACATTTATATAACACACTTTCTTTATCCATTCATGCACTGATAGACACTTAGGTTGTTTCCGTACCTTGGCTGTTGTGAATCTTTGTCACTCAATTTGCAATATAAATAGAGATGGAAAATTGTTGGAATAATTGGTTTCCTTTCTAGCTTTAGGAGGGTCACTTGATTTTGTTTTTTTGTTTGTTTGTTTGTTTTCATCAACAAAAATGAGACAAATACTATCTTTTAGTTTTTACTGGTGCTAAGTAATTTTTAATGAGTTTGTATTTAAAATATACATTTCTTTCACTTGTTTTCAAATGAAAAATCATTATAGTTATACTGTTGCAGAAAAAAACTGATCCCACGAGAAACCAAGCACAACATTCGGAGAGTTGGAGAACTCAGGTTTATTAAGCCGGCGGACCCAGAGGAGCTAACGCTCCAAAATTCTGGGGCCCCGTTTCAGGGGAGTCTTCTCCTTATATAGGTTAAAACAAACAGCTATAATTGGTACAAACTGATTGGCTACATATTACTATAGGTCACGGGCAGTTACAAAGCACGGGAGTTGCCATGGGTTACCCACATAGTAGGGGGTCCTAACAGGAACTTGTAGGAGCCGGACATTCCATTCCTATCAGGACTAAGGTCACAATTTGCATTCTCACATTGGTTGCAGGTTGAAGTTAATGGTCACTTAACAAGTCTATGTGCAGCAAAGGGTCTCAAAGGCTTGGGGTGGGTGCCTGAGAGCGAGACATTCTTCCCTTATCTGATCACTCTTAGTAATTCATTTTACTGTTTAACTGAGAGTGGCGAGCAGGCATTTGCAAGATAGAGGAGAGTAAGCAATTACAAGCATGGAAGTTTCAATTTCCTCATCAATACTTAGTTTTTCCAATTAATGCACAAAAAATATAACTATGGATAACAATATTAAAGTTCATTGGCAACATTTTTTCTTGTTAATTATATTCTTAACATCATGCATCCCAATCTTTTTCCCCTACTTGCTAAAAGCTCTTTTTTTTTTTCTTTTTTTCAAGTGGTCCTGGTGTTCTAGGGCACAGTTGACTTCACTTGAGAGGTGTTATTACCTGTTAGTTTTTATAAATAAGAACAAAGTTTTTTCTATACAACTTAAAGCCTACCAGAAGTTATTTCACTTTGTAAAAGTATTATGTTTGCATATTATTAACCTTGCCCTCTCTGTCCTTCAAACTTTGTCTGGAACATTGGTGCAGTGTTCTAGCTATTAGTGCTATGGATGAGATTTTGTGGGGCCCAGGGCTGATTGGGGAAGTCTCCACCTGAAAACACTGAAAAGATAGGAACTGGAAGATTGAATAACATCAAACACTGTGCAGGGACGTGGATGTTCAAAGTACTAGTAAGGGAATCAAGAAGATAGTGGAATCCTGGTGGATCAAAGAGGCTGATTGCTGGGAATGTGCAGCCAAAAGCCAGCCATCAGTATGGTGCCCGGCACTCAGTTCACTCATTCAGTCCGTAACTACTGTTTGATATTGTCAAGTACTGTTGCAGGCACTGAGCACACAATAATGAACAAAATAGGCTCTAAGAGAGGTATGTTGTTCCTGTCATTAAATATTCAGTGAATAAATGAATGGCTATAGAAGGACGGAAGAATTAACAATGCACGTTGGCTGCCGAGACCAGCTCAGTGACTCAAGGCGAGTGACGGGTGCTGCAAGCTTAAAGAAAACACAGACACAGATTTAAGAGAAAGATGGGACCGGGGGACTGAAGACCTCTAGGATCGAGAGCCTCGCTGATTGATCCCACGTTGCTTTTATTGAGCTCTTGGCATAGCCTAAGGGTCTAACACTCCCAGTTTAGTCCCACAAACAAGGTTATCTTTGAAGTAAACAAACAAAGGCCTCACATGACTGGGGGCAATGATCTTTGTTTGCCTCCTGGGTCCGATTTGAGCTGGGCGTAGATTTGAGCTGGGCGTGGAGAGCAAAGCAGCCCTGGGGGCAGGAGACCTCTCTCAAAAGGATTAAGGGTCTGTGCCCCACCCCTGTTGGCCCCTCTGCGAATGTGCCTGTCTTAGGTTGTTCCTCCCCTGAGGAATCTTACCCGTCTCTGGCTAACCAGCCATCCTCCAGGGCCAAACAGGGTGATATGAGGTGTGCGAGTGAGAAAGGGGCTGTGCCCCCAGAGAGGGTCAATTTTCTGTTTCCACAGTAGCCTACGCCCCCATGGTCTCCACGCCCAGCACCCTTAGTTCCTCCGCTGCCCAAGCAGGACATCCTGCATCCAGTCCCTCGGCCCACATACTTTAATTACTTTTAGTAACATTTTCAATGTTTCAGAAAGACTTCTGAATGTTTTCCCACAGTTGGCAGACTATCAAATTGCAGAGATGGAGAGCATGAGCAGAAGAGGAGGTCAGGATGAAACAAAGACAGAGATTCTGACTTTCATCTTTAACAGGACAATCTGGAAATGTGAGTTTGATGAGTGGAGCCTGATATAAAGTCACAGAAAGTTAGTAGATAATTAGGATAAAATGTTGTCCATATCACTGAATGTAGGTCAGGGAGTAAGTAATTTGGCAGCCAGAATTTTTTTTTCAGTTTTCATTCGTATTTTTCATTTATTTTTTAATACGGTAGGTCTGAGGGGGTCCTCATGCCTTTTAATGAGTGGGCCCCCTCACGGAAAATCGCCGCGAAGCAGAGCCCTCTCACAATACCACACAAGGTGGAGATTACTTCTGTTGGACTCCACCAGACTACAATCAGTAGAAGCAATATACTGACTTGCTTGGCTCAGCATATCTTCCCTGCCTCCTACAGCAATAGACAAAATATTAACTTATTTCTTTTCACAACTGATGTAGATTCCCTTTTTTAAGGCAGCAGATTTCCAGGGAACTGTGTTCACTGCCAGTTGGGCAGTCATCACACCATGTCAGCAGTCGTCTGAACCATGAGCTCCTGCTCAGTGAGTTTGGGTTAGGATCGTCTAGGCAGTAATCTATGTACAGAAACTGTCACCTTTTTAATAAAACAAGAAGGTATTTACAATCACCATTTTTATACATGCATGAGGCAGTTTGTTATCCCCTTAAATCAAGCATGAAAATGATGAATTGTCTGAGACTTTAGCAATAATTCAAGCCTGTCCTCATGTGTATGTCTGTGTGCAGCTTTCTTTCACCTGTTTTATTATTTTAGTCTTTTTCTCTTTGCTCTAATCTTTTAATCACAATAATTTGTATAGTGTTTTATTATATGTATATATGTTGCAAGCGAAATAAAAGTGACAGGAACTGTATTCAATTACATCAAATGTTTTTAGTTACCTGAAGCTTATTTGAGATCATTTTGATTGTCTTTATTTAGCTAAGCAATCAAGTAAAGCAGGAAACATCATTTTTTTAAAATCAGATTTATAAATAATCCCAGGAAATCCCAGAAGGCTATAAAGAAATTCAAAAGTTTAGTTAAAGTAATATTTTTCAATGTTCAGATATGAAAATCAACAAAATTTATATCAGAAAAGAAGGTTCACAAATTACTTATCTAAGAATAAAGGAAATCTGCCCATATGCCCATCAAAACTTGTTTGAAACAAAGAATTAGTTATTTTTTTCTTATTACTTTTGAGCTAAAGGAACTTTCACTTTAAAATGTACCATGGCATTCTTTCAGTATTTTAATTCTCTGTGGATTCACCTCAGACATTTACGCACTTATAATACTCATGGGGAAATACTGTGCAGATCACTTTTTAAATAATTCATAAAACAAAATTAAAATATTTCCCATTATATGCCGATTTACAATCCAGGTGACAAAATAAGAAAATATTTACAATCACCATTTTTATGGGTGTGTGGAGCAGTTTGTTATACCCTTAAATCAAGCATGAAAATGATGAATTATCTAAGAATTTAGCGATTATTCAAGTCTGTCCTCACACGTATGTCTGTGTGCAACTTTCTTTTAGCTGTTTTGTTTTGCTCTTACTTTTCTCTTTGCTCTGATCGTTTTACTAATTTGTGTAGCATTCTGTTATAAATGTACTTTGCAAACAAAATAAAGGAATGAGGAATAATCTAAGCAAATAAAGACATGTTTCTGAAGTGCGTCCTTTATAAGTGCCCACAGTGGAAGTGAAAATTGGAGCTAGCCAATTCCTCCTTTAATGGGTACATTGTGAAGGATGGTTCCTCAGCTGTATTGTAACTGCACAGACAGACTGTTTCCCCTGTGAAACTCATCCTTAGAGCACCCTTGGGAATTGCTATACTCCCCTGCCAAGGAGCTGTAAGTAGAAATAGCAGTTGGAAAGGCAATCCCCTCTTGTCTATGCCCAGGTTGGCCTTTCATAGTCACCCCCAGAGGAATTCTAGTAGAAGCCCCCCTTCCACTCATAGCCTTGTCATTAGACATGCTCTGCTGAGCTCTGAGGTAGCTTTTTGGGGTTTTTTTTTTTTTTTGGGGGGGGGGTGATTTTTTTTTTTTAATTTATGTATTGATTTATTTATGGCTACATTGGATCTTCGTTGCTGCGGGTTTTCTCTAGTTGTAGAGAGCGGGGGCTTCTCATGGCGGTGGCTTCTCTTGTGGCGGAGCACGGGCTCTAGGCACGCGGGCTTCAGTAGTTGTGGCACACGGGTTAAGTTGCTCCACGGCATGTGGGATCTTCCCGGCCCAGGGATCAAACCTGCGTCCCCTGCATTTGCAGGCGGATTCTTAACCACTGTGCCACCAGGGAAGCCCTCTGAGGTAGTTTTAATCCAGTTTTGAAAGAGAAGGAGTAGACAAGCTGAAGGAAAGACATGTGAAATGCTGAGGGAGGAGATGGCTGGGGAGAGACGAGCCTGCTTTCCCTGTCTTCCAGGCTCCCTAACCAACTTGAAGGGCCCTCCTTTCTCTAACTTTCCCTTAGTTACCTTTCCTCTTACTCAAGAACTCTTCTTTGGCACTTCAGAGATTTTGCTTCTAATAACAACGTCTCCTCTGGGGAAATCCCTGTGGATAAGCTTGGCAGGAGTGTGGGGCACTTCATTAGAAGCCTTCCCATTGTGTCTGCAGACTCTGAGAAAACCACTGTGGATAAACTACTAAGAATTACAGAAGCCTGAGTAGTAGGGTTCGCATGAGTGTGGTCTTTCTGTTTCTGAGCTTTTCAGTTACAGAAACTTGATTTTTTCACTTGCTCCCAGAGTAATGAGACTCGGAGGGAAATAAAAAGTCAAAATAACTAAACTTACCCTGCGTAGTTAGTAAACTAACAAGGCCAAGCCATTGAGGTACCATGTGTGTGACCACCTTCAAAGAGCTCAAACTTTCATGAGCTAGGCTAACCTCTTGGCTAAGTACTTGGGAAACCAAATGTATAACCAAGAGGCTGCTGGGTGAGTGCAGGATTGGGGCAAGGATGTGCATGTGGGAGAGCTGGACCGTTGTTGAGGCAGTACGCATGCTGGAGTAAAGAATATTGGTTTGGACTCACAATAGCCTCAATGCAAAGTTTTCGTTCCTCTCAGAAACTCTTTATACTCCATGAGCTCCAGTTTTCTCATATAGAAAAAAAAAAAATGAATAAGAATACCTGCCTTATAGAGGTGTAAAATTTAAGTAAGATAATGCATACAACATAGCCCAATGCTTGATTTTTTAGAAAGTGCTCAGTCGGGTATAATACAATGTAGCATCATCATTAGGAGCGCGATTCATCCAAGCATCCTGGAGGTACATCTTTGCTCGGCTAAAGAGCTCATTCTTTTAGCAGTTGGTATGCTCAAGTTCACCTAATGCAGTGGATATTTACATATATATGGGTATTACATATATTTTATATATATATGTATATGCTGGATATTATTGACTAAATACTATTAAGTTATTCCTGTCTGATCTTCATCTTCCTAGATTCAATACAAACTAGCAATTATTTCCTTTATAATATCCCAGAAAAAACTTTTATAAATTATATTTTCATCTGCCTGAGATCTGCAAGACGTGTTATTTTCATTAGAAAAGTTCAATCTCTCTGAACTTCATTTGCAAAATTGGGATTAAATGCCTGTGTGATAAAATGCATGTGGATATTTTGGGATTGAATGAGAGCATCTATTTTAACATGCCTAGTACACTTCCTGGTGCATAGTAGTTTCTTTAACAATGCTAATTGAATCTACTGCATATTTTAAAAACATTCCTTGGAGTGGTTACTCTCACTGAATTACATTGACTCCTGTTAGTTTCTGTTGAAGGGAGTAGCATTTTCTGGACTTCTCTCCAGTTTAGGGAGGATATTCTGTACTTTGAAGCCATCATGTCTGATATTATTGTTCCCTTTAATATATAAATAAGAGGTATGTAAGAGGAAATGGGAGAAAAACCTTTAGACCCAGAAAGCAAGATTAGAATCCCCAAATGTTCTTAAATATTTGCTTTAATAAAGATCTTTTCTATTTTAGTAAATGATTCATTAGAAAGAAGGGATTCAAATCAGTAGTGGTTAGTCATCTGGACATACTACCTTGTATCATCAGTTTCCTTAAATTCAGAGTCTATTTTGTCTTTTAATTATGAGTAGTTATGTACATTGGCACATAATTTAATATTCTGTCATTTCAATGGAGCTTATTTTACTTTTAAAAAAGTAACTTCATTTCCACAAACACATATTGGGCATATTCTATGTGCACGTTTTATGCCGAAAGTAACAAAAACAATCTTGTGTTTTTATTAAAAAGACCATTCTATCAGGTGGACACTGAAGAAAAAAAGAGTAGATGTAAGGAAATATGACTTGTTAAGAATATGTACAAAGGTGAAAACTAAGGGTTTAAGTAGGAACATATGAGACCCTCTTAGAAGCATAACTTTTCATGCCTGATCCTTTCCTGTTGCGTGTGGCTTCTGTTTCCTGTTACTTCTGGATTCCTGGCTCCAAGTGTTGAATTTGCTGGAAATCTAAACATAGCGTAACTGGATTCTTATAGTAAATGTATGATATTATCAAGATAAACTTGTTTCCCCAAAACTGGAAAACATTATGTGTCCATGGCTTACATATTTTTCTTAAATGAATCTTAATGCTTTCATTGAGCGTCTCTACAAATAAATAAGCTACCAATAAATAAAGGACCAATAATGAGAATTTCTGGCTGGAATTCACAGTGGAGAATTAAATTTCAATAGCAGTTGCAATATACTTCTGTTTTTCACTTCTGCCCCCTAACAGTTAGGGATTCAGTGATTGAAAAGTAAAGCAAATTATTTCTAAAACTTCTCCTAAAAGAAAGAAATGGACAAGTTGAGTTTTTTGTTTTTGTTCTTTTTTCAATTTTCTTCATTGGGGAAAAACTTTGTTTCATTCCAACCTGATATTGTGTTCTTCCTTGTAATCCAATATTAGGGCATTATTAGGATTAGATTGTTATCTCTGTACGTGTAGTTGGAACACATATTGAAAGTCTGTAGGTGTTTGAAAAGGGAATGCCGCAAAGTGGAAATTCATAAACTTTGATTATAAGTTGCACAGTATCATTCATTAGAGCACAAAGGCATTCTTTTCATTATGGAAACACAGGGATTTAATACAGGTAGAAAGCAATTTTGATGCCCAGAAATATTATACTCTGTGAATAAAGCCTGTGAATTTCCCCCATAACAGAAAAATAATATACAATCTATCCTGTGTCTTTATAAATAAAAATCCACTCGTAGGCATGTGTCCAAGCAGACCAAACAATACAGAATTGGAAATACCATATTTTTTCTTGAAGTTTCTTTACATTTGGATCAGCATGTGTTCATCTTTGATTTGTAACCTTTACAAATTGAAATTTGGCCCCACAGGAGAGGAGGGAGCTTTATTTTGAGTAGAAAAACACTGCCTTAGCAGTTTGACCCAAAATCTCAATTTTTTCTTTATGGATGAAAAAAAAAATATTACAAATAAACAAATAGTCATGGTAATAACTAGTAGCTACACAGTTATGTTTTAGATAGACATTTGGGCTTCCCCAGCTAATCCCCTGCCTCCCCGTCTTCCTTCTCCACCACCCAAAAAGATGTCATCTCCCCAGCTAGAGGCACCTGCTACATAGTGATGTTTGTCATAGCACTAGAAATAGAATGGAGTAATCAAGGCAAGGTCAAGTCTTGATTCTCCATTGCTGATTGTGGGTCCTTCATTCTTTCTAAACATTACTCCTCTCATTTTTAAAAGACAATAGTAGTATGAGAAGTAAATGAATGTGTTCGTTAAATCATCTCAATCATACTTGCTTTCTTTAATGAAAATTCCTTAACCATGCTCTTCCTTTTTTTTTCCTTCCCAAAGTATAACGTCATTCCATAATGTAGTATCGCTTTACCTAATGTTAATTTAATCACAACAAATTCAAGTTTAGGTGGCACCAAATAGCATAGCTTTAGTATAGAGGCATAGAGAAGCACTTCCCCCCTTAATATTTTAATATTTTAATCATAGATAATTGCATGTTTATTATCAAAATGTGAAAATTATAGACATTGACAAATTAGAAAGTGAAAATCTCTTGAGTACTATGCTATTTTTAAAGAGATAGACTTTTTTTTAAATTGGGGTATAATTGTTTTACAGTGTTGTTGTACAGCGAAGTGGAGTTCACTGTGCTATACAGCAGGTTCTCATTTGTAGTGTGTATATGTCAATCCCAATCTCCCAGTTCATCCCCACCCCACCCCCCACTCTCCTCCCTTGGTGTCCATATGTTTGTTCTAAAGAGAGAGACTTTTTATACATACGTGATTTTACATTGCATGTCATCTTACAATTTACTTTTAACATATAACAACACATTTGTTCATTTAACATGCAAACATTTATTGAACATCAACGTTCTAGGCTCTGGGTTATAGCATTAAATAATCTAGACAAGGCCTGTATTCTGTAATTATACGTATGTATTAGAATTACTACCATTTCCACACATGGAGACCTATCTCCATGTATAGAGATACACCATAACACAAATGGGCATTCAGGCTGTTTCCAATGCCTGACGATTTTGGGGGAGAAATGTCTTTCTGCACTGATACAAATGTTCACTAAGTGAAACTACTAGGTCAAAATTATTAATATTTCTTATTTTACTGGATATTGCCAGATTGCCTTGTAGGAGGCTGTGCTAATTTAAACTCCCAGAAACAATAAATGTCTTATCATATGACACAAACAGTGAGCTCTCTGATTAAATTTTTATAACCTTATTAATAATTTTGAGCATCATCAGTTATTTTTTCTTCTGATATTTAGGCATTTTATATTATGGATATTGCTCCTTTGGTTTCTAGTTATATTGAAATTGGTTTCTTCTAAAGTTGTTGCCTCTCAACTTATGTTAAGGTAAGCTAATAGGTGGTTTTTATTTTTATTTAAATTTATCAGTGTCTTTATGAATTTCAGATTTTGTCATATTTTAAGCATTTCCTACCAGCAAGTTACATCCACTTAAATTTTCTCCTAGAACTTTTGTACTTCATTGTTTGCATTTAAATATTTGATCTGCTCTGAATTTTGTGTAAGAAATAAAGGCTCTAGCTTTATTTGTTTCAAATTGCTTCCTATTGTCCCATTGACACTTAGTTAATAGCTATTTTCTGCTAAATTAAAATGTCGTCCTTATACACATTAAATTCCCACATATGCTTGGGTTTATTTTGGAGCTCTCTCTTTTGTTCCTCAGATCTATTTTTTGGCCAGTACCATACTCAATTTATCACTTTGTGTCTTTATATTTGGTAGGTTTATTAAGCCCTGATGACACTTAAGATTTATCTTTGCATTATTGTATGTATATTCTTCCAAATCAATTCTAAAATAATTTTGTTGGTATTTTATGGGAGGGCAATGTTTCATTTCTAGATTTACATAGGAAACATTGATAACTTTGCAACATCGAATTATCTGGTTCAAGAACAAAATATGTCACTCTATTCAAGT
Source organism: Hippopotamus amphibius kiboko (assembly GCF_030028045.1). Classification (NCBI taxonomy): domain Eukaryota; kingdom Metazoa; phylum Chordata; class Mammalia; order Artiodactyla; family Hippopotamidae; genus Hippopotamus; species Hippopotamus amphibius. The sequence continues at coordinate 76,568,625 of NC_080187.1, forward strand.
GTTCATTGGGTCATAATTTCTACAACCTCTATATTTCTTAAATTTATTCTCAAGAACTTTTGTGGTTTTATTGCCATAGAAAGTAGGATTTTTTCCATTAAATTTTCTTTGGAGTCATTGTTGAGAATATAAAAAATCTTCAGTAAGTTTTCATATTAAATTCAAGTTTATTGGGGATTTTCTAGTAATAATCATATCAACTTTAAGTGATTATAGTATTTTCTTCTTTATTTAAATATTCATAGTACTAGTGTCCAACTTTGTTAATACATCCAGAATAATAATAAATAGCACTGATGATAAAGTTACACTTAATTTGATCTTGACTTTATTTGCAATACTTCTACAATATCACCATCAAGTCTAAACATCATGTTGACCTTTGGTATTTTATACATATATTTAGTGTGTACATGTGTGCATGCATAAGTATAAATTCATGCATAACTGTAAGTTAAAGTATTACATAATCCTCATTTATTAAGGAAATTGGATTTCATCACATACCTCTTAAGCATCTATTAAAGGGATTATATGGTCTTTTTCTATTGATCTGTTCCAACAGTCAGTTCCAATTATTGATGTGCTAATGCTGGAGTATCTTTGCTTTTCAACAATAAATCAAACTTGGTCATAATGAATTATTCTCACAATATACTGCTGGGTTTTGTTTAGGGTTTTTTTTTTTCACTGATCATAAGTGAAATTAGTGTAATTCTGTCATTCGTGTGTGTTAACTTCCTCAGGATTTGGTATAAATGTTACGCTGGATTTGTAAAATAAGAATTTTCCTTTATTTTGTTGTATTTTGTTATTCTGGGATAAATTAAATATCATAGAAATTATGTGCTTTTTTAAGAATAAAATAATTTAATTTTGAAACCAAGCTTGGCACTACTTCAGGAAGTGGCTCTTTGAAAACTGTCTTAATATCCTCCATGATTATTGACCTGTTTAGGATTTTTATCACTTCTTAAGTCAATTTTAGTAGTTTGTCTTCCTAGAAAATCAATCATTTTATCTAGGTTTTCCAACATTTAATTTCCTCTATAGCTGTGACTCTTTTCCCTTATCAAACCACCATCAGTATTTGTCCTTTCCCTATCTTTGCTATATTAGGCTAATAGTGGATATTCATTTTATTAGTTTCTCTTAAAGCACAAACTCTATACATTTTATTCCTAACTTATTTTTGCTTTTAATTTTTTCTCTTTCTCTTTCCCATCAAGTCTTCAGTAAAGAGCTTCTCTTATCTTCCACCTGACAATAGATGAGAAGCAAGATAAGTCCTAAAAGTTCTTGTTCCTTTAGTAGAGTTGCAACTTAATCCATAGGGAAGGCAAAAGATTTTTAGATGGAATTTTCTAGAGATTATTCTGATCTTCCTGGCTACTACAGCCTCACCAGAAGGATGCCACCCGTGAACTTTTTCAGAATTTCAACACTCATCTTCTCGTCCATCCTACTACCTCTTGTTATCTAGAGTCGACTTATAGTTTGGTCCTAATCTGACATTTCTAGGGATGAATAAATTATAAGCATACGAAACAAAAAAGAACCCCCAGGAATATATTTTAATTTGCTTTGATTCATATGGTTTTTCTGAGAATCAAATATCTGTCTTTTGGAGGGGGGAAGACCTAATTTCCCTTTTCTGGAAATCTTACTAGCTGTGTGACTTTGGACAAGTTGTTTAACCTCTTTGTATGTCAGTGTTCTCATCTGTAAATTGGGGATAATAATGGTAGCTACTTCCTAAGGTTATTATAAGGCTCTAGTGAATTAGGTGAGTCAGTATTTCTGAAGTGCTCTGAAGAGTACCTAGCATATCACATACAGTGAGCACTGCTTACGTGTTCATTTCAGAAAACGTTGAGATTACTGTGGGTGGCAGTAGGGTAGGATAATTGTGTAGGAATTGCTTTGGTTCTCCTTCCCAATTCTGACATATCCTAAAGGCAGAGATTGTCACAAAAAGGAGCCCAGGGATAGCAACCTCTCTGTTGACTATCCAGGAAGTTTACGACCAACTGCTCGCTCTTGACCTGTGGGCAGTTACAGCTGAAGGGGGCTGATTGTGGACTGGCTGGTAGTTCATAACTGATGAGGGCTGTGTGCTCCTGTGGTGATTACTGCCATACTGGGGGCTGAGTGGGGATAAAACTTTCTCTCAAGATGCTATTTAAAAATAAAAAGTGGAACTTTATTGAATCACTTTTGACAGTGCAGTACAATTTTGTCCCTTCCCATATGTCTGCTCAACAAAGACATGGAAATCAGGGCTAACCTTAGCACAGAGCAAATCAGCTAAAGGGCCTCAGGCCCGGATAGCTTAGGGGAGAGAGAGAGAGAAAGAGCCCTAATTAGGAAGAATTCGGATCAAGGAATCTTAGGGTATTGAGCCTGGGAGAGAATAAAATAGTTGATACCACTTTAGTTGAAGCCATTCATTGGTGGGTGGTGGGTTTGGGGGTGAAGGGAAGAATTTTTTAAATATAAAATTTATTTTAAAATGTTTAAAGAATGCGTAAAACTGGGAACTTCAAGACCTTCTGTTCAAATTTCACATTTGCTGAGGCAAGAGAGAAAATTTGTGGGGGTGGAGGAAGAAAGGAAATTAACACATAGTTTGCTCAAACATGGAGCTCTCAATAGGTCAGAAGCACATCCTGGAACTGAATTAGAGTGCGGATAACCAAGTTCTGACTCTAGCTATAAATCAGAATTTATTCTCTAAAAAGAGATGATAATGTGGTGGTCTTGGGAAAGCAATGTGACATTCTTAGAGGATACTGTATAAACACATAACTTTATAGGCTACTTCATTCTCTGCAGCATTACAGAGTTGCTTAAAATACCCAAAGTCTACAAATAAATCCCTAGTACCTCATAGTTTAGACTATAAATTATCGAATGTATTAAAAACTCCCTGTAGTTAACACTGCATCTTGTACTGCTCTCAATCCTCACCTTCTTTCCCACCCACCCTCAATATCCTCTAGTAATCATTGGTGGTTTTTTATATACCCTCCTCTTGAAACCACGTAAGAGCACAGTATTTCTTTCTATGGCCTAATAATACTGGTTTGGAGAACACTGTAACAAAACAGAAAAGGATAGAGAAAAGAGAAGAAAAGGTTCTATGTTGTTCTGCTTGATTGGCCTCCTTCATGACCTGATGGCTCCCCACGCTTGTTCCTGCCTCTGTTCTTCAAGCGTTCTTTTCTTTGAGTGGGTTGAATACTGGGTTTTGCAATCTCACCTTTCAAAGGTTTCTATTGCAAAATATCCTCACTGGACTAAACTACCTATAGGAGTCTATCAGTTTTTTAACTGTGATTCAACTCAAGACCACACTGATATCACTATGTTGACATAAACCATTAAAACAGCTAGTTATTTTACTAGCAAAATGGATTTATTTCAGAACAGCAAATAATTGCAATTTGGGACATGCAATCTATGGTGACCATAGACAAGTCCAGAGAAAAAAGCAGAAGAATGCTGTGTTATAGAGGAGAAGGGGGAGTTTGGAGGGGCTGTTATAAACAGTGTCCAATGGAGGAAACTAGGAGCTCAAAGTGTATTGGCATTTCATTGGCTGACCTGTGACAGTCTCTCATTGGCTGGGCTGCTGCCAGGTGAAGAGAATGCCTCCTGCTGGGTGGTAAGGTAGTAACCTTCTTGTTGGAGATGGAAAGTTACCTTTCTTCCTGTTGGTGATGCAGTTGATCTTGAGTGGCAGGTGATGTTTCTGTTCATTAATTTCCACAATTCCTTTTTTCATTCTCATTGTACTTCCTCAATCCTCAAATGCTTTATCCTATACTGTCTTGCATAAGCTTCAATTTGTCTTTGTTATTCATGTTTGCAAATCAGACTATAAGCTCTCTGTGGGCAGGAGTCTTGTCTTTTGTTGTTGTTGTTGTTGTTTGTTAATACTACTTCCTTTTACCCTGCCCCCAATCTCCAGTACTTAGCAGAGGTTTAAACATAGTCATTAGGCTTTAGGCCATTCTTGGGAAACTGAATTGAATTTATACGTAGCAGATAAAGTCTACCACTTACTATCCCAGTCTCCCCCAAATTGAAATTGACTCTTAGAAAAAGTTTACATATTGAAATTCTTATTCCTGAGTTCATGAATGCCATTACACTGAATCCTGGAACCATACGAATCTCAGCAGTGCTTTTTAAAACTTCCTATTCTCAGACTCGTCCTGTGGAAGATTCTGTTTCCCATGAATGGGTTGGTATAGATCCTGGGAATTTGTACCTTTAACAAGCATCTCAGAAATTCTGGTTTGTAGCCAAGTTTGAGAAACACTGTGCTAGCCAAGATAAGCCTATATCTGGGAAAAGCTGAAAAAAAATGTATTTTTCTCATTCAAAATAATTTGTCATTCATAATCAGGAAATTGCAGATATTTATATAACACAGGATCCTTAATGCAATTATTAAAGAACTTTAAAGATCAACTAGAAAGAGAAAAATAAATATCATATAATATCACTTACATGTAGAATCTAGAAAAATGGTACAGACAAACTTATTTGCAAAGCAGAAATAGAGACACAGATGTAGAGGACAAACTTATGGATACCAAGGGGGGAAGAAAAGTTGTGGGATAACTTAGGAGACTGGGATTGACATATATACACTACTAAGTATAAAACAGATAACTAATGAGAACTTACTGTATAGCACAGGGAACTCTACTTATTGCTCTGTGGTGACCTAAATGGGAAGGAAATCTAAAAAAGACGAGATATATGTATACGTATGGCTGATTCACTTCACTATACAGCCGAAACTAACACAACAGTGTAAAGCAACTATACTCCAATAAAAACTTTTTTAAAAGTTAAATCAATTAATTTTCAAAGGGTTTAAACAAATTTCATCTTTTCATCTGTTTTTCTATCCACTCTTCCATCCATTTGTCTCCATACTTTTATCTGACTACCTGCTCACCTATCTATCTACATCCTACATATCTATTACTAGCATTGTTAACCTAAGGCATTCCTGAACAAATAATTTATCCTTTCTAAGTTAAGCATAAGCTATAGCAAGAAGTCAAAACCAAAATTTTTATAAAAACTACCTTGACCTAGAAGGTTTAAGAATTCCTTCTTATTTAACTGAGTTTTTCCTTTGGATTGAAATAGCTCTTGAAAATATCTCTTGAGAATCCAAGTTGTTTGTTGCCTTTTCTGAGTAATTTACATAATCTACTAGGCAGTTCTTGTGATTAGAAATATTTACTTGCTATTGATTCCAAAGCTTCATTTTCTCATTTTTATCAGTCTTCTATTTATGTGCTTTTGTTCTATGCTAAAGGCCCCCTCTTTTTCCTTGATGTTTATCTTTCACACATAAAACTAAACCAAAAACTTCCTTCTTAGTCATTGCTCAGTCCATATTGAAAATGTTGAACAATTTGATTCACTAGTTCATCTCTCTTTTTCCTTAACCCATTTAAGGTTATTTGCTCATTTGCCTACTCCTTCCAACATATTTTACAGCTCTGATACTCTGCTACTTGAAACTAAAGAGATGTGATTTTATTGGGCTTGCATGTGAAAGGGATTATCAACTTCAAGATGTGAAATATCTGTGCAAAACCAAAATAGCACTTGTCCTTTCTCCATCTAAAGTGTTTGGCTGGATCTTCATTTTTCAGTCATCAGAATCTGCATTTGACTTACCAGTTTTGCTTTTTTTAACTCTCTAGGACTCTGAGTTTGAATATTCCATTGGGGCATTAAGCTAAAGGATCTGATGTATAAATACCCAGTTAGGGATTTTCCCCAAATTTGCTATTTGTTGTTGCGATTATAGAAAATGCAAGTTGATTTCTGAATAGGACTCACTTGCCATTCAGTTAGGGGGGCATCTAACTGGTGGGATCTGGACAGATAGCCAATTGAGAGTATTTATTCCAAAAATTCAATTTTGCCCATGTATCTGGAATTGGTCAAATTGAAATCTACTTGAATAAATTTTCAGTAACAAAACTCCATCTAAACCGAATAGAAAGTCATTAATCCATAATGAGACTTCAGACTGCCAACTGAATCACAGTTCTTAGATCATCTGGTCAGTTAGGAAAATCAGAATGAAAAGGCAAAATAGAAATTTACTTGGCAAGAAGGGAACCATGTCAATGGAATTATTGGTGGTCTAAAGGGGAAGTGTCCTTAACCCATTAGATGGAATCATTAATACTTTCAGATATTTCTGCCAATTAAACCAAAATCCTCAGGATAGGAAGGTCAGAGAATTCTTTCCTCAAATTAATGCTAGCTATTCACTAACAAATTAAGATTCCCTTTACTTCATTTCATTAGCCTAGTTTTTCTTCAGATGTGTAAAACTATTGATGAGGTATTTGCTTTCTTTGACATTATTCATCTTATCCACCATTTTCTGATCCAGACCCTTTGTTATATACATGAAATATGCTGTAGCTAGGATTCAAACCCAGATCTATCAATAAACCCATGGCTAATTTCTTTCTCTATTTAAGATACTTATTCTGAGGAAACACTACTCATATCTGATTTCAAGTGTTGGCTGTATTGCTTTCACTCTTAGAGGGTAAAATTATTAGGGATTTCTGGAAACATCTTGTCATTAGCCATGTAAGTTAATGATGTATGGTATATAACTTTAATTGCCACAAAGAAAGAAAGTAAACCCTGATCAGTTTCAAAGGAACAACTGGTCTTTGTGAAGTATTCAAGTAAAGGAAGAAAGTTGGGCAACAAAGGCAGTTTCTATTAGTAATCCGGTCATGAAATTCTTGTTTTTAGTGCAACCTGGAAATCTGCTGAAGAAGAGTATCTATTTTTTTTTCCCTTACAATTTTCCAACACGACTTCTGCTTGGTTAACAATTCTAGCTAAGAATTGTGTGTCACAATGGAATATTACTCAGCTGTAAAAAGGAATGAAATTGGGACATTTGTAGAGACATGGATGGAGCTAGAGACTGTCATACAGAGTGAAGTGAGTCAGAAAGAGGAAAACAAATATATATTAACACATATGCGGAATATAGAAAAATGGTACAAATCAACTGGTTTGCAAGGCGAAATAGAGACACAGATGTAGAGAACAAACATATGGACACCAAGTGGGGAAAGCGAGAAGGGGTGGGGGGCATGAATTGGGAGATTGAGAGTGCCATATATACATTACTAATAAGAAAAAAAAATCAAATTGTACGCTCTAAATATATAAAAAAAAAAGAATTGTGTGTCACAATGAAATATTATATGAATAGACTAACATGAGATTGGAATGTATCTCATGGTGTAATAAAGTCTGCAGAAGTTAGTAATACAAATCAATACAAAATGAGTCTTGGAAAAGTTGAAGTATTATATAGTATTATGGTTTGGGGAGGACGTTTGTTTTTTCTGTGGATTTTCCCAACCATTGCAGGATATGAGCTCCTGGCTACCTAATGCCACTAGCATCCTCCAGTGTTGTGACAACCAATGTCCCTAGACCACATTTGCAGCTATCCCTCCTGTGGCTGACGATTCCGCTCCCAGTTGACAACCACTGAAAGGAAACAGGAGTAGTTAGCAAAGGGCACGTTCTAAAAATTCTAAAGTGAGCGCCAGGCCCATTATTTCAGAAATATTGGTAAATGAAGGCCTGTTCTAGAGCTCAACTCCAGCTAATACCATGACAGAAATAAGTTAACCTTTCTCTAATCAGGTAACAAGAACTTCCTTTTCTCATCCGTGCTGAATAGCTGAGGCAATTTTATGCGTTAGGATTCTCAACCAAATGTTAATTTGAACATTACTGGTTTGGACTCAAGATCATATATTTCCAATATGAACTCTAATTTTGTGTTGTTGATGATTCATGATTATATTAAGTACACTATGGAATAAAGAAATTATCAGAAACGCTTCATTTATTTTAAAAAAAAATCTTGATTTTTTTTTTTTTTCTACCAAGTGTCAAGCCATGTAAGAGGCATTAGACATACATTCATGTTTGAGAATGGCCCCATCTTTGTGGAGCCTACAACTTAGTATGGAAGGCAGAATATTAACCAAATGGTTACCAGATAGTTTCTTAAGTAATGCGAAAAATGTATGTACAAAATGCTATGGGAAAATTCAGGGAGTGGTGGAAACTTGAATTAGATTTTGAGATATGAGTAGAAGTATGATAGAAAGAAAATGGTTTGCAGTGAGAGAGAACTTCATGGACAAATGTACAGAGGTATTAAATAGCAGTAGCTCAGTGAGGATAGAATAGAAAGAAATGGCAGGAAATGAGATTTAAGTGATATGTGTGCATTCAAAAATTATGTGATCAGAAATATGGGTCCTCCTTTTTAGTAAATGTAATGTCTGCTGAGGAATTGTAGTGACCGGGACAAGTGATTTAATTAGTATGCAGACATTAAATCACACTATCACATGCATTAATCATACCTGACCCACTCAGTAAACACCTCTGAGTTTGTGTTACAGATCAAACTTTTTCATGTTTTGGAAATTTGGAAGGGAAAAGTGCTTCTCATTGCCTGGCCTCCCTTGGCTCTATGTCAACGGAAAATATTAAAGAGCTTTTCCCAATAATCCAGAAGTTTTATTTGCTTTTATCTTGTGATGTCTGCTAGTTTTTAAGTCCAGCTCTTTAGGTCTTTAAAACTTAGATTTTCTTAGATGGAACATTTAAGATTTTGTTTTGCTTGAGGGACCAAGGTTACCTTGAAATTATTGTCTATATTTGTATGCACACCATTCTCATATAAAAATAATTTTTACTTCAAAGACATTTCAAGAAATTTGAGAAGTCCTTGTAAGATGATTTGAAAGATGAGGGATAAATATTTTCAATTCATAATCATGAGACCAAATGTTATCCAAGTGCATTAATAAATGAGTTCAATGATCCTTTTGGATTATTCACAATGACCCAATTTTGCCTTTTACCCCCAAAATGAAAACATAGATTTCTCTATGCTGATACTTGTAATGTTCGTTGTGTTTTCTGTCATTTTTTAAATTTTGTGGTACCTTTCTTCATTTCCAATATGCACATCTCAGTGTATTTTGTAAGCAATTTCCGTAAACCTTTCTTACAGTAAAATTCCTTTATATTTTAAATTAAATCTCACAGTGGGAAGGAAAAAATTCAATGAAAAGAGTCAAGAATCTAAGTATTTCTATTGTTAACCATGAAAAATGCTTCACTTTCTGCCCTTTAATTAAAATCTACATTCTTCTTATCAGTTTTGCTTTCTGCATTTGTGCCCCAGTGAATATCCAGTTTTGTAGCTGATATAGCAGGCTGGTGTCATAATTGGTTAATAAGAAAAGGGAATAAATTAAAAAGAAGGATATATTCACTTGCATAATTTGAGTTAAGGAGACCTTATTTCGTATGCATTACATATCTGCCACATGTATATATATTGTATAAATAAGAGTGTACATAACCTGCATTTTAACCAACTCCAGAAAACTGTTGGAAGCTGAAGTTTCTTTTGCCAAGAGCAAATTGCTGATGGCCAAGGTTATGACTCTGGTGACATTTTTAGTAATAACTGAGATGCCAATATAGTCATTGCTAAGGTCCAGACCCTGCATCACTGAGTTGGACAATTGTGGCTCTCACTCTGGGGTAGCAGATAATGATGCTCTCAGCAGGGCTACTCTAAGATTTCTGATACTTAACTAACCTGAAAAATAGCTTCAGACATGATTGAACAGACCACTCCCTCCTAGAAGCTAGGCCTTTTTAAAGATCACTGATAGCTGAAGGGACAAACTTTTAGTGAAATTGGCCGTTAGGGGAAAAATAACCCATCCTTTTCTTGGACAAATAATGGTTCTTTCATATTGGGTATGGGGGAAATACTTTTCTCACCTTTCTTGTCCCTTGATTTTTCATTTTTGGAATGTAGGGGAAAGTTTTGCTTTTTGGAATTCCAATCTTTTGCAGACTTACTGACATATTCATTAAAATGACCATGAATGTACTAGTTTATATAAAGTCTTTAGGATTGATAGTTACAACACTTATTTTATATGCTTGTTAATATTAGCATTATTAGCTTTTTATATGATGCTCTCAGAAGAGGTCAAGGATGTAAGTACTACCATAAAAGGAAGTGGAGTAAAGTTCATGATTATTTTAACGAGTCACTGAAAAATGTCTGCTTTTCAAAGCAAGGCTCTAACTTCTTTAATCAAAGACTGGGGCAATGAAAGAAAATTACATTATCTCACTACATCACTTATCTTTGATTCAAATGTGAAAAATGGCCTCATAAAAAAAATGCATCAATTTGACATTTGATGAGATGAGCAGAATTAAAAAGTTTTAATTCCCAGCTCTGTCATTGACTAATTGTATTGGAAAGGCATATTTCTTTCTCTCATATAGTAGACATGCAGACAAAGCACATTTTGTAATCTTCAGCTATGTATTTTAATAGAGATAGGGACTTCTAAATTACTGCAGATGCTACTGAAGCAAAAGAAAAAAGAAGAGTCCAGGGAGAGAAACTGAGCTATATTCTGGGTTGATGATTGGTTGCCCTTTAATGTTTGGAGAAAGTCACTAAAATTGGAAGACCAAGAGTCTTGTGTTATAGGGGGCTAAGATCAGACCTTAGTCACTGGTTACTTTGATTTTTTTTTTTAAGATTTATTTTATTTATTTATTTTGGCTGCATTGGGTCTTTGTTGCTGCACACAGGCTTTCTCTAGTTGTGGCAAGCGTGGGCTACTCTTTTTTGTGGTGCATGGGCTTCTCATTGCCGTGACTTCTCTTGTTGCGGAACACGAGCTCTAGGTGCGGACTTCAGTAGTTGCAGCATGTGGACTCAGTAGTTGTGGCTCACGGGCTTAGTTGTGCCACTGCCTGTGGGATCCTCCCAGCCCAGGTTTTGAACTCATGTCCCCTGCTTTGGCAGGCCGATTCTTAACCACTGCACCACCAGGGAAGCCCCTGGTTACTTTGATTTAGGTGTCAAAGGTGTCTTGAGCAAGTTTATTAACTTTTCTGAGGCTTATTATCTTTATTTATAAAATTGGGATAATAGCTACCTTCTAGGATTTTTATAAGGATAAACTTGATAATATATATAAAATATTTCACTGCAAAGCTAAGAGTAGCTGTATATCTTAGAGGAATTTTATTTCTATTTCCTAAAAGTGTATAATTCCTGAGCTGAACAGAAATACACTCTCACATTGAGTTTCTTTTGTTCAGCTTGTCTAATTATCCAGGTGTGAGTGATTTACTTTGCATAAATTCTCTAGAAACTCTTCATCTCTCTTCATGTAATCAAAGATATACCAGAATATATTTTAAAGGAAAGATAACAAGTTCATCATTAGATAAATTTGATATATCTACTTTATTTAAATGATCAAAATCTTAAAAGGTACTATGTCTACCATTATAAAAAAAACTATGATAATTTTTCATTTACTATAAAAGCAAATGAATAAATAAAAGCAAATGAGTAAATAAGACTTTAGAAAAATACTTTTATATCAAATAGTTATTGGCTTTTTTATGTTAAAGTCCAGCAAAGATATCCATAAAAATATATTTAAAATTATGAAAAGACATATGCTCTAGCATATATAAATTATACCAGAAAACTTCTAGATATATGGCTCATTCAAACCCAGTATTCCAGACCCTAACTAAATATGAGTGACAAGGACACAAGAACAGTAATAAACCAGCTTGCTGGGAAGAAAAATAGGGAGGTTGATTCTGAAGGCCTGGCTCTAATTAAATTCCTCTAAGAGCAGAGTTGTTGGCAAAATATTCAGGACCACTTTAACTATTAAGCACTTTTGCTCCCCCCTCAACATTTTCAAGACTTAAATTTAATGTGTTTAATTAGATATTGCAACTGACATCCAACTTGCATACAATTATATTAAACTATTAAATGATGTTAACTGTGTGTATTATGGTCATCTAAGAAACAAAACCAATAAAATACAGTAAAAATATATAATATCTATGTGGACTTTATATATATGTGTGTATATGGTAATAAGGAGTTGGGTCATGCAATTATGGAGACCGAGAAGTCCCAAGCACTGCAGTAGGCAAACTGACGACCCAGGAGAACCAATGGTATAGTTTCAGTCTGAGTCTGAAGGCATGAGAAGTAGGAGAGCTAATGATATAACTTCTAGTTGGAGTCCAAGTCAGAAGGCAGGAGAAAAATGTCCCAGCTCAAAAACAACCAGGCAGAGGACGTAAATTCTCCCTCACTCAGATTTTTTGTTCTCTTCAGGCCTTCAAGTAATGGGATGAGGCCCATCCACACTGGGGATGGCATTCTGCTTTACTTATCTACTGATTCAAATATTAATCTCATCTGCAAACACCCTCACAGACACACCCATAACAATGTTTAATGTTTAGCCAAGTATCTGGGCACCCTATGGCCCAATCAAGTTGACAGATAAAACTAATCATCACAAGTCCATCCCTTGCCAACTTGTATCCATACACATCTTAAATCATACTTAATCTTCAAAGACTATAGCAAGATCATAGCTCTGCCTACAAAATATGACTATTCTGCATCTAACCAAAAACACACTACTTTTCCAGAAGAGTGTGTGTAACACACACACATTCATAACAAAATAAGAGGAAAAAATCATATAGTGCTTGTTTCTGTAACTGGTCACGTGGTTATGGCTGGTATTTATAATTTCCTTCTGCTACTCATATATTTTGTTTGCCTTCAGCAAGCATCTAAGCTCTTCATGGTTCTTTACCTGGTGGGGGTAACCCAAAGCTTCATTTCTGAGGGCTAGACCATTTGTAATCCTGCCTAGATTGGGTTGTAATTTTCCACTGACCTAAATCACAGAGCATAGTAATACTGAGAGACATCCTAAGGGATCTTCTGTATTTCAGAGTCTTCCTTATCTCCATTGTTGAGCAGTAGCCAATTTCCTCTTAGGAGTCAGGATCATTCACCTCAGCTACTACAGTAACTCCCTTCTTTGCCTGTTGATTAAACGTCATGAAGAATCCAAAGTGGCTAGGTAGCAGTCTTAACTTCCAGTTCAGTGGAATCATTGCTGTGTCTCTTGGTGAAAGCATTTCCCCTTTGGGAACTGAGATTTCTAGGCCACCAAGCATAAGGTCACAGGAACAGGCAGAAAAATGTTGCTAGTGGGTCCCTAAGGTAATAGTGAGTGGGGCCCATTTCTACCCCTTGATTCCTGGACCTATGAATCTGGCTATGGGAGAAACCACACCATGTATCAGACACTGGTTCAGAACATACACCACCTCTGGAAAACCTTGCCCCAACCCTGCAAGATATTGTCAACTAGCTAGCACTGTTACCAAGTTTTCAAAAGGTCATGCTACTGTTCTATCAAGCTACCTGCTTTAGGAGGTGGGGGGCATGGTAAGTCCGGTGAATTCCATGAGCACAAGCCCGTTGTCACACTTCTTTCCCTGTGAAGTGAGTTCCTTGACCAGAAGCAATGCTGTGTGGAGTATTCTGATGACAGACAAGGCATTCTATAAGTCTACAGATGGTAGATTTGACAGAAGTATAGCATGAAGGGAAGGTAAATCTGTATCCAGAGTGTCTATTCCAGTAAGAACAAAATGCTGCTCCCTCCATGGTGGAAGTGGTAACTAACCTGCCATCAGGTAGCTGGATGGTTGCCCTGAGAAATGGTGCCACATGGGCATGCAGTGTTGGTCTCTGCTGCTGATAGATTGGGCACTCGGCAGTAGCTGTAGCCAGGTCAGCTTTGGTAAATGGAAATTCACACTGCTGAGTCCATGCATTACCTCTATCCCTGCCACCATGGCTATTTGGAACATGAGCACATTGGATGATGACAAGAAAGGCTGGGGAAAAAGCTGGCTAGTATCTATAGAACAGACCATTCTGTCAGCCTGATTATTAAAAATCCTCCTCTGCTGAGGTGACCCTTTGGTAAATATTCGCATGGAACACAAATATATTCATGTTTTTTGCCCATTCAGAGAGGTCTATCCATATACCTCTTCCACACATTTCCTTGTTATCAGTTTTTCAACCATATTCTTTTCAAGTCCCTGACCTTCCAGCCAAAACATTGGCCACAGCCTGTGAATGAGTATGTAATTGCACATCTTGTCATTGCTCATTCCAAGCAAAGCGAACAATCAGAGCTCAAAGGTCTGACATCCGGGAGGATTTTCCTTCACCACTGTCCTTCAGAGATGTCCCAGAAGGCGACTATGGTATTTTAACTGTCCATTTTGGAGTAACGCCTTCATAACCATCTGCAAACCAGGCCCAAGTCTTCTCTTCCTCTGTCAACTGATCTTAGAGAACTCACCGTGAGGCCATAGGTGCAGGTGGGGAGAGAGAAGGCGGTGTAGCAGGACTGGGAACCCTGGGCATTTGAGCCACCTCTGTAATTTACGCATTCAGAGCTTTCTTGGGCCTGATCGTGTATATACTGCTTGCATGGGATAATGAAATGTTGCTGTGCACACCCAGCTTTCTGGTTTGATGGGTCAGATAATAGCAGCTCAGGTCACATGGCCTGTAGTTAAGTATTTAATTGCTGTTACGACCCAGTAGCAGGCCAAGAGCTGTTTCTCAAAAGGAGAGTAGTTTTCTGCAATAGATGGCAGGGCTTTGTTCCAAAATCCTAAGAGCCTGCACTGTGACTCAGCTATAGGGGTCTGTCAAAGGCTCCAAACACCATCCGCACCTGCCACTTACACCTCATGCACCATTGGATCTGTTGGGTCATGTGGGTAAGTGGCAGAGGAGCTGGTACAGCAGCCTGGACCTGTTATTGAGCATTTTCTTATTCTAATCCCCACTTAAAAATAGCAGTTTTTTGGAGTCGTTTGGTAAATGTGCCATAGTAACTCACCTAAAGGAGGAATATATTGCCTCCAGAATCCCAAGAGGCTCACCAGGCACTTTGCCTCTTTTTTTTTGGTTGAGGGAGGGGCCAGATGCAACACGCGATCTTTCAGTTTAGAATGGATATCTCATTATACCCCATGCTGCGGGATCCCTAGAAATTATACTGAAAGAGGAGTCCCCTGAATTTTTGTTGCCTTTATTTTCCATCCTCTGACACAAATGTCTCAACCAATAAGTCTAGAGGACTTGCTACTTCTTGCTCACTAGATTCAATCAGCATAATATCATCAGAATAGGGGACCAGTGTGATATCAGTGGATCCCTGTGAGCTAAATTATCACTTGGGGCTAGAGAATCGATACATACATGATGTAAAATAGGGAAGTTGTATTGCTGGCCTTACCAAATGAAAGCAAACTGCTTCTGGTGGGCCTTACTGACAGGTATGGAGGGGAAAAAAAAAAAAAAGCATTTGCCAGATCAATAGCTACATACCAGGTATCAGGGGATGTGTTAATTTTCTCAAGCAATGAAACCTACTCTGTCACAGCAGTGCTGCCATTGGAGTTATCACTGAGTTAAGTTTATGATAACCCACTGTCATTCTCCAAAATCCATCTGTCTTCTGCACAAACCAAATAGCCTTGAATGGGGATGTGGCAGCAATAACCACCCCTGCACCCTTCAAGTCCTTGATGGTGGCACTAATATCAGAAATCTTGCTAGAAATACAGTATTGCTTTTGGTTTACTTTTTCCATAGGTAGAGGTAGTTCTAGTGACATCTACTTGGCCTTGACCTGTAATAACTCTCACTCCACAGGTCAGGGAACCAATGTGGGGATTCTGCCATCTGCTAAATACGTGTGTTCCAATCATGCATTCTGGAACTGGGGAGATAACCCAAGAATGGGGTTGTGACTTACTGGGGCTCACTGTGAGATGGACCTAAACTAAAATTTCATTGGTCACCTGACCTCCATAATGTGACCATAGTGACATTTTTATCCTGGAATCAATGTCAGTTCAGAGCCAATATCCAGTAGTCCCCAAAAAGTCTGATTATTTTCTTTTCCCCAGTGCATAGTTACCTTGGAAAAAAGGCTGTAGGTCCCTTTGGTGAAGGTTGGGAAAAGACTGACTATAAATTGGACAATGTACCTGGATCTTTCCTCAAGGGGACCTGTTCTCCCCTTCATTCAGCGAGTTCTTGGTCTGCAAACTGGCTCAATACTGGGAATTGAGGGGCCATGACTTTCAACTTTTATGATTCTGGTTAGACTTCTGTTCACTTGATGTAGAACTTTTCTGCTTATAAAGATCAAGGGAAAAGTATAATATCCATTTCACTCCTAGGAACAGCCTACCCAACCAGCCAGTGCTATAAGTCAGGATTGCTGTTTTGACTTTGCTGTCCATTACAGTAACTGTGTCCACCTTGCTTCAGGCAGTCGAGTGCTACCACTTGGCCCCTGCCACCCCAGGATCCAGTTACTGCCATTGCATTTAAATATTCCTGATTCAGTGACTGTAGTTTTCATTGTACGTGGAAATTTTCAATATTCTCCACTGGCCTACAGAGGATAGTGATCACAGAGCTCTTCAAAAACACCAAGGCTCTGCTCACCAATTTGTATCTCACAGTAGCGGTGAAAGGTAAGTCTTCTGGACCCTCTCAGCGTGGGTGAGTAGGTCTTAAGACAGATCCACTCTAATATGTAATCTCCATAAGACTTTGAATCCCTTCCTCTACACTAAACCAAGTCAGGTCAGGCACTTCTAGTTCACTCACTGAGGGACACTTTTTGGTCCTTATTACAGCTAATCAACCAAATTGTTAGAGCCCTTTCTCAGTCCTTGAGCTACAACATTAAATGTAGAATCTCTGCTTAATGAGCCCATATCAGTAAATTCAGCCTGATCCAATTTTGTTTCTTCCACCATTTACCACAACCTTGATATCTGTTCCAATGTATGTTCCCCAGATTTGTCTTTATAAAATAGGAAACTCAAATCGTTCTTTTGGAGTGTAGAGGTCATTCTTTGTACCTCACCTTTAGGAGCCTGGGACTTGAATCTGGTTATAGGTCTAGATTCAAAAATGGGTGGTGTATCCAGAGGGGAATTAGCATTGCCTTACTGGACAGCTACCTCAGAGGAGGCCATTATTGTTTCCTCAGGCAATGAGAGTTAATCCCATTAAACGGGAGTGGATAGGCTATTGATTACCCTGGGGTTGGGGAGGCCAGTTCTACTGCATGTGAGCAGGCTACTCCCACTGGGGTTGGAAAGACCTCTTTGGCAAAGAAGATGCATCAGAATTTAAAGTCCCAGTGTCTCTAGTTTCATCAGAGTCTTCCCAAATGTCCCCAATTTATAGGATCCCATTCTTTTTTTTTTTCTTTTTTTAATATTTATTTATTCATTTATTTATTTTGGCTGCACCAGGTCTTAGTTGCAGGATCCTATTCTTTTTCAATCAGTGCTACTATTAAGTAGACACCCTGAAAGACTGGAAGTTCAACTTGCCTTGTAATTGCCTTCAGCCAATCACAGGATGATATTCTGCTTTTGATTTTCAAGAAGCTCAGACCTGAGGCTACAGGAAACAAAGGTCTCCTTCAGGGCACACGTAAAAGGCTTCAGGTTATTTGTTCAGTGCTTAAATATTGGGAGGAACAAGCCAATCTCAATAATTTATTAGCTTTCTTAAAATGTTCGAAAGTATCATATACCCAGAAACTTGGCTCTGTGCTTCTTATAAATGGTTGATTGGGAGTGTCCAATGGAGATACTCCTTGATAGTGTTCCTCTAGAACCACTCTCAGTACCAAAATCTATAGTAGTCATAGTACTCCAGGTAAACGTGAACCAGTAGGATGGATGCATAAATGAGTGAATATATCTAATATATATTTATATGGATTGCTATGTATATATACAAAATTAATAATGTGATTACTAGCTTAATAATTCAAGGTATGGAAAAACCTAGTTTGTTGCATGTTTTTGGTGGATTCTGTCAGCCTCTAAAAAGTGAAGCACTTTATGTCAGTACTAGCACATTAGAACTAGAAGAAACCCTCGAAATAAGTTATTTCTCTTTCCTTTAGTCATCAGACTTTATCAAGTGCTGTGTGCTAGGTGCTTGACATACAGACCTCTGTTCTTGGGGAGCTTACATTTCTGCGAAGGGAGAAAAACAACATCT
Source organism: Hippopotamus amphibius kiboko (assembly GCF_030028045.1). Taxonomy (NCBI): domain Eukaryota; kingdom Metazoa; phylum Chordata; class Mammalia; order Artiodactyla; family Hippopotamidae; genus Hippopotamus; species Hippopotamus amphibius. The sequence goes on from NC_080187.1 coordinate 76,586,758, forward strand.
AACTCAAGAATATAATTAATGAAATAATTATGGTTATGATAAGGGCTAAGAAAGAAACAATCAGTATGATGGAAGATAATTACTATTAACTACCTAAGGTATTAGTGATGGGATAGATATAAGCCTTTTTGTGACAGTATGTTGAGACTCAGATGCAGGAAATTCTGGAGAATCATGTTTGAAGTTGATGGAACAATGTAAATAAAAGATGAATGTGATTAAGTGAAGGAGGGGGAGAACTTGAAATTGGTAAGAGTGGAAGCCAGTAATACAAGATAGACGGTGGTACAGAGCTTGAATTTCATTCTAAAATGCACTAGTGGCTGTTGGAGGGTTTGAAGAGTGGTAGTGACATGATATGATTTTTTTGTTTTTATTTCCACTTCGAGTGGATAATAGAGCCATAGCGTTCATAAGTGAAGCAGCGCAAGAAGGTTTTGCTTTGTTCTTTCCCCGTTTTGGTCCTGAGTCCATTTTTCTGTTTTCCATTGTCTCAGTTCTCTTATGTGCTCCCCTTAATCTTGCCTTTTTTCTTTAGTGACTTTACTTTTCTTGAAAAAATAGTTGTGTCTTGGATTCTACCAGTTCATGTTTCATCTCATCATCCAAACATCTCTTCCTTGAGTTCTTGTATTTCTTCAAAAGTTTTCTTTCATGACAATCACTTTATACATTTATTTAAGTCTATGGTGAAATACCTGATAACAATTCTTACATGTTTCATTGTGAATTTTTTTGAGATATATTTCATCCATTGGTATATTTTGCTGCTTCTTACCACTTTCTTCATACAGTACCTTTATAACTGTGTGTCTAGTAGTGTTTTGTTACTTGTGGTTGAATCAGCTATTTGCAAGAGGTTCCTGTTTGGTGGTGAAGGTAGATTTGCTACCCCTTCTTCTTTTCAGATTTAGACTCTTTCTTTACTGTAGAGCCAGTTTCCTTTTGGCCCTCAAAGCCTAAGGTATCTCGTCGTTTGTGCTGCATACCCTTGTCCCGATTCCTTCACCAGCCACAGGCATTGAGGAGAAACACCCCTGTGGTCCAAGGCAATCTTCAGTTGTAGGATGTGTTTCTAGTGGCATTGTCTTTGATACACCACTACTGTTAGACATAGCACCTTGACAGCTGCTCTCCCAAGGCAGCCTCCTCAGAACTCATTCCTGTTTATTGTAGCTCCAGTGTCAACTTTGATTTTGCATTTCAAGGGATTCCTCACATTTAAGGGGTGTATCCATGCTGTGCTTTCTGGAATGTGTTACCTCTGAGTCTCTAGGCACTTTTCATTTAGTTGCCTACCCTCCTGGGTGGCTCTGCAAGATCTTAGCAGCGTTAAAATCTTAGCAGAAGTAAAATATTATTTGGAGTTATAGCTTCTGTTTCCTAATATTTCTGAGATTGAGTAATTTTTTTAATGTATATTTGTTTCTTTGTTCTCCTCGTGTTTAATGATCTCCAAGAGGAGTGATGAGTTGTTTTTAGGTAAACTGTAACCATATGAGCTCTATAATCATGTTCTGTTGATTTTTTTCTTTTTTTAATGATCCATGTGGCTACCAAGTGAAGACTGGATTGTGGGAGACAAGAGTAGAAATAAGGAGAAAAATTTGAAATGACTTCAGTAGTCCAGGCTGCAATAATTGTTACTAAGACTACAGCATGACAGCCAGATGATACATCATTGGATTTGAGCTATATTTCAAATCCAGTAGGATTTGGTGGATTGGAGTGGTGTGTAAGGGAGAAAAAGTAGTCCAGGAAGAGTCCTATCATTTTTTAGATTTGGGAGGACTAGGATAGATGGTGGTGCTATTTATGGAGGGTTCTTGTTGGACAAGTCATTTTAGTATGTTGGATAATATTTTAAGACATCTGAGAAGAAATGGCAAATCTGAAACTAAAGTGATAGTTGTGAACTGGAGATGTAAATTTGAGTATCAAGAAGTGACAGATGGCATTTTAAATAGGAAATTTGATTAAATCATATTTAGAGAGAGTTTAATGACTATAAAGGCCCCCGTACCAAACCCTAAACGACACCAACATTCAAAAATAAAGAAAACAGAGGAGCCAGCAAAGGAGATTGAGGAGAAGCAGCATTGAGGTGAACAGAAAATCTCATTTCACTCAAAAGGAATCTTGAGTTCTATGACCCATGCCTCCAAGCTGTCCATCAGTGCTCTTTGAGCTTGTCTCTCAACATACTGCTCTTTTGCTCAGTGATCTAGGATAATTAATACTTCAGAAATTCACTCTTAGCGTGCAGGCTTACCTGGCAAGTAATATTAGATTTAATTTTTTAAACTAACTGTATGTCGTTAACTTCAACTTCATATACCTAGTCCAGACCTTTTCTCCAGAGCTCATATATCATCCTTCTAATTGACAGCTCTACTTGAATATCTAATAGGATTTCAAACATATTTCCATAATTATAGAGCAGATATTTAATATGGAAAATAGGTAATTTTCTAGTTTTTTATGATAAACCATAGTAATAAGTCTCCTCTCCAATTTAAATATTAAAATAAAGCATAAAAAAGCATAGTTGCATAATGTATAGTGTGCTATTTATATAACTGGTATTTCTTTATTAATATACATATTCAAGTAATAACATAATTAAATATTTCGTGTCCTTTTTTGTTCTTTTATCTTCTTAGTCTCTTCGAAGGTTACTTGTGAATAGGACAGTCTTAGCTTTCTTAAACAATTTTGATCAAATAATACGTCAGCTGCTTTGTGGTTTGATATAATGAGGCAGATGCCTATTTCTGCCTTCCTCTATATTTTGTGAATTTTAAGTTGCTTATTCTTATGGTATTTATGTTTTAAAAGAAAAGTGTACGCACTAAAGCCTTATCCACAGCTCACTGAGTTTTCTTTATGAATGTGGAGATTACCTTTTGATGGACAGGAGTGTCTGCTCACATTGATGTGATGTCTGTTTGGAACAAGTGTCTGCTGTTGATATTCGTAAAAGTGCCCATTTCAGGCAAATGGGTCAAGGTCAGCTTTGTTTTCCCCTGGGAAAGTATCATCCAAAGGAAGGGCATGAGATGCTCTGGGACCTTAATGACACAAAGTATGTTCCCCTTCATGGAACAACAGACTTAAACTCAGTCTTTTCATTGAGTCAAAAAACGAAAACCTGAGTCAAAATACAAAAACCAAAAGCATCTGTAGTTTTATTACATGTGAAAAACCTGATTTATTAAAATGATAGGCTTTGACATGAAGGGATAAAAATGTATAAAGCAGTTACTAGTTAATTTATTTTAAGTTGTACTTGAAAATTTTTTATCTGTCAAACCATGTAACTTCAGGAAATCTAAAGAGCTGACCATAAAAATGAAAGTTGTTTGGTTGAGGTAACTGAAATGGTTTTCTCTCTGACAGCCATAACACATGACATCTGCCTTCTTGCCCTAGAAAGGCTCTTTAAAAATCATGCTTTTGATGGGAAGATATAATAGGGCTTGGGAAAATCACATCGACTAAACTATGTGAAAGATTTTTTGTAAAGACATTATCCCATTTTATTTTCCAGTAGCTCTACAAATAGGTGTAACTCAATTTATATGTTTGTAGCCCATCTATGTTGACAAAAATTTTGAAATGGTTTTCAATAATTCAATCAATAAACCAGAAAATAAAATCAGGGTCAGTGGAAACATAGATGGTAAATATATAACGTAGGAAAAGATCATATGTACATAGGCAAGCTTTACATATTTAGTAAATTTAGAGAAGTAAGTTACTAACACTAGGCTGTATATTTAACTTTGAACTCTTGGGCACTAGTATAACTGTACCTCTTTGACAATGGTAGAGACTGAAGTTCAGAGAAGTTACCTAATTTGCCCAAGGGCACGATGGTTGAGTGGCAGAGCTGAGTAGTAGGGCTGAGATCTGAGCAGTATGGCTGAAATCTAATCTTGGATTTCAAGCCTTGATCCCTCAAATCTGTGCTCTTTCTCTCACATTGTGCTGAGGAGTTTCCATCCTAGGTACATCTTTCCTTGTTTGCTCAATTCCTTTTTACTCCCAAAATGCAAATTTCCCTGAAAGCCCCTTGGAGGTGTGAAGCATTAACAAATTTTGTTGACTTGGACTCTTTCCAGCTGAAGGACTCATCCGCTAGATGCTAGACGGTAGGTCAGCCACCCACTGTGATTGGAATCTGTGAATGAGGATGTATTTAGGGCCTCTGCCCTCCAGCATCTGATTATTATGTGGGTAGAACCAATATATATGAAATGATTGTAGAACAATTTCCAGCTGAATTTTTATATATGCTTCTGTAAGTACAACCCATCTGTCATTTGCTTTTTCAGCCTTAGCTCCTCCTTCTTGCCCATGTTATATTCAGTTTATGGAGTATTTATTGAGCATATACTTACTACGCTAGCATTTGGAGGAGATAAAAGAGATGTTGAGTGAGATACAGTCTTCACTTTTAAGGAGCAAAAGTCTATTGCCAGTGATAAGCAAAGTCCAAGCATATAAAGTGCATAAAAGAAATAGATAATGCAGTAGAGATTTCAAGAGAAAAAAATGTCCAAAGAGGACCTCAAAAGTGTTATGACCCAGGTGGGTACTTCCTCTAGGCCTTGAACATTGTGGACAAAATACATGGCATCTGTAACAGTCAAAGTCACACCCTGGTTGCTAATCAATCATGGATTTGTTTTTTTCTGAATCTGAAAGTGACTTTAAAATCTTTTCTTATACATTAACTTCCCAAAACCCTGTCAATTTACTAGAGTTGGCAACAGAGAGCAAACTCATTTGCTTTTTTTAATCTTCATTATGAGGAGATATGGAGGAAGGTGGGGACGAGTGGAAAATGAGAGGACGGAAGAAGATAAGGAATAAACATCAGCAAAGGCAGAGATGGGAAAGCATACACCTATTTGTGGAATTCCAAATATACCAGGTTGGCTATTGTGCAGTCTCTAATTGGAAAGAAAGAATTGAAACAAATATAGATGCAGGCCATATTTTGGAAGTGGCTACATAGGGACATGTATGCATAAACTTTCTCCTGAAGCCAGACTGGACTGCTTCGCAGAATCTAAACTTTTTCCATCTCTGCACATTTGGTCCAGCATATCTTCCAACAGGAATAATATCTTACTTTGCTGAATTATCCCAAATTCTGGCCAAGCTAGCTTTAAGATAACTCCCCCACCTTTTAATTTCCATACTATGGCACAAACTGTTATTTTTAAATGGCTTTTATAATGTGCTTTCTGATACTGTTGGTTTTATTAGCATGTGTATGTGGCCGGTTTTTCCAGGTAGACTATAAATTCCGAGGGGTAGGAACAATACCCTATTTTTACAAATACGTCTAAAAGATTACTGTCGTTGGACACATGGTGAGAGATTCACAAAAACTTGACTTGAATTTAGATCAGAAAGAAAAAGAACTAAAGTTGAGCAAGTCTGGCAGTGCCTCCTAACATACCCCCTCCGTGTGGAAGCTTAAATACCTTCTTACAGTCTCACAGCTAGAGGGAGAATCGAATAACAGACTTATGGGTGGCTGACCTTCTTGAATCCAAAAGTAACACAGTCACAGCAGAACAAATACAGTTGAATCAGAAAATAAGCAGCAAGTTTCAGAAATCTGATGAGGAGTCTTAAGATCTATTTTAGAGGATCTGAAGTTCAAACTAGCAGTTAAAATGGAGGCACAACTCTAAATCTAGAAAAGTCCTCTGTTGTCCGTGGGAATCAATGTCAGAATTGACAAAATCCCCAAGAGTTTAGCTTAAGATCAATAAATATATTTATGGGACCCTGAAATATGTGAAGTAGTCTGAAGAGGTTATTCTATGACTTCTTGCATTTTAAGGGGAAAAAAAAAAGTCAACTAAGATGGAAGTCCATGGGAACATCAGTTATTACACTACAAAGAGATTCTTATGTCCTGGGTCAAAATAAGATCTCTTTGGAGTTATTTCTCACTCTATAAAAAGAAAAGAAAGAAAAGCACTTTTTTCTCTTATCTGCTTTTTTATTTTCTAAGTGTTATTTTATGAACATTTTCAATTTTATAAACCAAAAATAAACTTATAATAAAAACTTATGCCTGTTATTTTTTTCAATTACGAGAAATATCTGTACACCAAATATCTATACAGTTGATCATTGAAAATTTCCAAATTTGCAGTCAGACAACTGAGAGAAACTAATTGGCTATTTAAATATTTTTTCCCCTTATTGCCCCTTAGTTCAGGCAACTGATGAGTCATAGCTTACCAGAAGATGAGTAAAGTGCGTTTGGGAAGAATCAGGGAAATGGTCCTCGATCCATTCACCTAGGGAGGGTCTGGCCTATTCTGGGGACTAATAGGACACATAGAATTGGAAGCTCTTCCAAGAGTCTGACCAAGACTGTCCACTTCAGTATCTCTTGTTAGATGAGTGCTTGGACACCATTCTAGAAATCAGGACACTGGGAGGGGCAAGGCAGGGCCCCAAGCTTTTAGGAGTACTCAGTCACACAATGGAACAAGAACCACACATGGGGAACAAAGGGAGTTCTGTCATCTGGCTTGTCTTGTGGATGGTGACAGCTGTACATCACCAGAGCTCACTGTCAGCGCTGGCTCAGCCCCAGGTCGGAATAATAGAGAGGATGAGTCTAAGAAACCAATAGCCTGCTTTGGAGCATCACATCCCAGAAAGAATAAACCACTCAGAAAAAAACCCTTGCCCAACTTTGGCTGAGGCTTTGTATTTACTCCTTAAGTTAGGTCTAGTCTGAGAACTAGGTGCTGTAGTAAGTAGGGAACTGAGAAAAACAGAGGAAGGGGAAATATGGTGGGGCTGATATTTACCTCCTATACACATAAGAGAAATGCTAATTAGTTGGATTTGTTTGTTTGGTGTTCGGTGACAAATTTTAATTTGGGCACAGTAATTATCAGCAATACCAACAGGTGCTATTTCAAGTTATGTTTTCTTCACCCGAGAAGACTTTTGATAGATCCCTTACTGAGGAGTCAGAAAACCTTGGTCCTGGTATCTGTTTTGTCACTCACAAGCTGGGCCTCTTTGTACAAGTCCCTTTCCCTCTCTGACCTTCCTTCATTTGTGAAATAAAAAGGTTGAGCCAGAAAATCTCCATGGAGTATTTTTTCATTAATCATCCCATGAATCTATTAAGCAAGACTGATATCTGACTAGAGCTTTCCAGAACACTTGCGAATGCACTGCCTAGTTGCATTTTATATGTGGAGATTTGGGACAGTATAAATCTGATTAGATTGTTTAAATGGAGACCCCTAATGAAAATGCTGTATGACTGAATTCCCTCTCTTGACTTTTGAAGAAACATACTTTCTTCATTTCTTCCCACCTTTTTGTCTGATCCAGGTTTCTTCATCTTTTCCAGTCTAGCATTCTTTCTTTCAGCCTCCTAGTGTATCACCTCTGCAATCTCTTCTAATCCTCACGAGAACTCCATAGGTTAAACATCATTATCTCCATCTTGTCCATAGAAGTCAGAGAGGAAAAGGAATTTTCTAAGGTCACAGAGTGAGTCAATGGCAAGTCAGTACTCTGACCTAGGACTTTCTGACCCCAAACTCTGCACTGACTCAGAAATAACAAAACTGTTATTGTATGTACATTCCAATTTTATTTTTGTTCTAGGAAATAGCTCTTGGATACAGTGGAGAACATAGGAGAAGCCCACCGTAGGGAGAGGGCTGTCCACATGCCAGGCCTTGCCTTGTCCGATCCTCCATGACGTAGCCTCCCTCTGTCTCCTAACTCTGTGTCTGTGGCATCACAACTGTTAAATACTCATCAGCGTACTGTCTATGTCTACTCTCCAAAGAAAGTTCTTCAGGGTAGCATATAGTCCAGCTTTTGCAAATCAAGCATTACCTTTTTCAGTTATAAAAGTAGAACTCTTGCCACAGCTACCTTTTTCAGTTGACTGGATTCCAGTATCAGTAACAAGAGAGTCCCAGCAATATAGCTCAAGAATTAAGAGTGAGACTCTGGAATCTGGATGCAAGGTTTTACTCCTGGATCTACAATTTTCTACCTGCCAAGCACATTTCCATGCCTCACTTTCCTCACCTGTAAAACAGGGGCTAAAAATAGTGTCCACCTCACAGGGTTGTTGTGAGGATAAATGGCTTGAAATAGTGCCAGGCACTATTCAATCACTCAATGCATTCTTGCTTAAAATAACAAGAAACTTTAGAATAGTTCTTTTCCACTGACACATGCTGAGCACCCCTTTGACTCAGCCAAATGTTTCCTGACCAAATTCGTAGTTAAGAAGGTATGGAGAAAGGGAAGTGAGCACCACGAAATAAGAAATAGAGTTTGGGCATCTTTTTTAGTCATCTATTATTGTGTAACAGACCTCTCCGAAACTTAGTGGCTTAGAACAACAGCGTCCATTTTTGGCCCATAATTCGGCAGTCTGGGCAGGGCTGAATGGGAATGGCTTATCTGTGCTTCATGTGGTGTGGATTCTGGCAGCTTGACCGGGGCTGTGCAGCCTCTCATCCTCCAGGGCCTGTCTCTTTAACAGCGCAGTTATACTTTACATAGTGACTGTCTTCCAAGAGTGAGAGTAAACACTATAAGGCCTCTTAAGGCTTGGCTTCCAAAGTCGCAATGCATCATTTATATACTATTGGCCAAAGCTGTCACAAAGCCATCCCAGGTTCAAGAGAGGGACATTAACCTCCACTTCAAGATCAGAGCAGTGGCGTGTGCATAGAGTGAAGGAAGAAATTGCTAGTGGCCAATGTTCGTAGACAGAATCAGACAGGCCTGAGCTCCAATTTAACTTCTTCTACCGAACACCTAAGGGACTTCTGTGAGTCTCCATTTCCTCATGTTTAAAATAGCTTATTTTAAGATTGTGCCGACTAATATAAAGGATGCCTGTAAAGTATCTAACACAGTAGTTCTTTCACAGAAAATGCTAAAGATCTATTTCCTTTTCTTTTCCCTTAGTACTGCCCCCCCCACCCTGCCCCAGAGCAAATCAAATTAAAGGTAGAGAGCATTCTTTCTTCTTTTTTTCAAGAACATTTATTGAGATATAGTTGACATAAACTGCATATATTTAAAGTGTACAATTTGATTTTTTTTTCTTATTAGTAATGTATACATGGCAATCCCAAGCTCCCAGTTCATCCCACCCCAACCCCACCCACCCCTGCTCTCCCCATTGGTGTCCATATATTTGTTCTCTACATCCGTGTCTCTATTTCTGCCTTGCACACCGGTTCATCTGTACCATTTTTCTAGATTCCACATTTATGCATTAATATACAATATTTGTTTTCTCTTTCTGACTCACTTCACTCTGTATGACAGTCTCTAGGTCCATCCATGTCTCTACAAATGTCCCAGTTTCGTTCCTTTGTATGGCTGAGTATATGTACCACGTCTTTATCCATTCACCTGTTGATGAACATTTAGGTTAGAGAGCATTCTTTCTATAAAAGAGAGTAGTATCTTACTTCTCACCACTGAGCTTGTCCAGTTGAAGAGCTATTAACCATACAAACAAATTTAACACCTGGAAAAAGGACTGCCACTGCTGTGATTTTTGATTTTGTCACATTTAAAGATGACATTTGTTTGCTCTGTCTGTGGCTTGTGGACACACACTCAAGTCTCTGCCCACTGAGAATCACAAGCCTCTAATTGTGTGACTGCCTCTTGCTTTGAGGCACCCCCAGGGTACCCCAAAGTGAACTTAATCTCTGTCTGCTAGCCTGTAGTTTGTCAAACCATCTCAAACATGTAATTCATATTCATGAATATCATGCAGTAGTTTTCACATGGACATGGAAATAAAGGGACAGAAACACTTCATTAAGGGAGATTCCCTATAAGATGGTAAAGAACTCTCAGTGGGTTATCTCAATCTCCATAATCAGTCAGGATGCTCTTTCTCTCCTTTTCATAGCCGTCATTTTTGGCTGTGTTCTTTTGATTGAAACTCCTCCAAATACCCTGACAGACAGGACTATTCTATGGTCATTCCAGGTCATTTTTATGGTGGCCACAGTTTGTAAAATATAGGTATCTAGAATTTTGAGTCTTTAGAAGTGAACTTTTATTGTAACTCGCTTTGCTGAGATACAGCATGTGATATGATAACATCACATACTTTGACTACAAAAATGACATGGAGGAATTAACATCACAGACTGTTTCAGAGGAGAGGGATTCTTTGGGCTTTCATCAAAATTTTTCTTTTTGACATTGTTGAGCTACTTAATACTTAAGGCACTTCATTTAGGTCAGCCATCCTCAGATTAATTTGAATGATTAGAATTTAAAATCCTATTGGTATGGAGTACAAGGGTAATGTGGTGGGTACTCAATTTTCACCAGAGAGTATTTATCAGAAATGATGGGGTAAGAGTGCTGGCAATTAGAGACATTTGGGGAGTGTAAAAACTGAACCTCTGGAAGTGGACTTGGAAGTGACTGCTCTGCCGTCAGTGATTTGGGATCAGCCTTCAGCAGTATTATTGTCTTTCATTAATGTCATCATTTAGTTCCATGGGTTTGGCCCACATTCCCTTTGTTTCCACATACACACACACACACACACACACACACACACATGCACACCCCCCCCAAAAAAAATAGGTCACCCAGTTTCTTCCCCTGTATTTCTTTTCTTATTTCCCCTGAGTGCGGGGCTTAGAAATCTAAGTGCCCCTTAATCATCTAGAACTGAAACCTTATCTGTCCCAGGAATGAGACTCTGAGAAAGCCCTGCAGTCACCAGCATATGTTTAGAAGATTGAGTCTAACTTGGCTCCAGAAAAACGCTAGGGCAACCACAGACCCAGCTTCAGCACTTGGACAGTCGTTTCCACCATACTCTATTTCCAGAGAGCCACTATAACATTCAACATGTGAGTGTGCTAAAAGGAGTTTTTAATATGTGTCACATTTGAGCTGTTCTGTTTATAGTACCCTCTCACTTATGTTTGTAAGTATATACTGTGAAATAGTTTTTGATCTGAGCCATGTATTATGTATCTTTAGTTGTGGAAGAAACCACATGCCCCTTATTTTCTTTTAAACCAAAGCATTGTCCTGTTTCTTGGGCTTTTGAAAGGTCTTAAGGAATTTATTGCCCCAGTTTCTCTCTAGCACCAAGAAGCTTAAATAGCCAAATAACCCATGGATACACACATTTCTCTTCCTCCTTGTATTCTAGCCAGTATTTTTGCTGAATAATATATATGTACTTGGCTGTATCTTCTGGCTCCAAAGTTCTGGATGATCTACCAGAAGTACAACTCCCTCTGACACTGAGAGATTTGAAATAGCTTTCAGGAGACTGCTGGCTGCCAGTCTCCCTTCTACATGGGTATCTATATCATCCTGTAGGTTTAGTGTGAATAATACACAGTCCTCTGTTTTATGACACAACATGTCATCTTTTGAGCAACCATCACTTACAATATTACTGGCATTTTTTCTATTTATTCACTACAGTTTGCGTGAATGAATGAAAAGCCAGGGTGAGGACCATAGAAGGAAGGCATCAGCTTTCCTTTCTTCCTGTTTTTCTCTTTCTGCATTTGCTCCACCTCTTTCTAACAGCTGGTCTGAGTCCCAGCGCATCCATCGCTAATGAGGGTTAGCAGATGCCTAGGTAGTGATCCCATTTCTCAGATAGCCAATGGGGTATTACCAATGAGGGCAGTATTTTAACTCACAAGGGGAAAGAAGTTTGAGCTCTGTTTACTCAGAGGTAAATAAAAAATTATATCTGGGCCATATGTGTGAAACTATTCAAAAGAGAAGAAAAGAACAAGATAAATATAGTTTGTCCCTGAGGTCCTTTCTTGTTGTCTTTTAATAGGAGTGTGCAGATGGTATAATGTGTACCATTGTACATGTAATATGTCTGTGCTCAAGAAAAACTTTCTTTCTTTGCAACTGTTTGATTTTGAGATTACCAGTGATAGTAAACAACTGAAGTGCAATCCTCCATGCCTATAAAAAGAAGTAAACTGGTTCTCCCAAAGTCTGATCTTACATCTTGTTCTTAAACTTTAGCGCATAATTTTAACAGGTTAATTTCAAACATAGTTCTTAAAGTAATAGGGTGGAATCAGATTTCTGGAATCCAGACAGGGTTAGAACTGTTAATTAGGACCAGGGTTAATGGCTGCCCAGCTATATGGGGTCCTTAAGACTATTAGCAAGAAAATGCTTCAAGGAATAGGCCCTTTGTTTGTAAAGCCATGCCTTGAGAGAGTTCATGATAACATGCCAGCTACAAATGACACCTCCATCATAATGGGGATTATATTTCCATTGCCAAAAATAGACCAAGACAAGGCCTATCCCATAAGATATCCCTTAATATTATTTTGTTTTTTTCCATGCTAAGAATAGTAATTTTTTAAGTTTGGGGGACTCAAAGGTTACTCATCTTTCTTTTATAAAAATGTTTACAGTTTGTTTAATTTCCTTAGCAAGGTCAATTACAAAAGCATTTTGAGTGCCAAGTAAGTGCCAGACACCACACTCTGTGCGATGAGGACTACATAAATGAGTGTACTCGACTAAAACAGGCCCTCGTGCCTTCAAAGGCTATCCTTCATCCCAGAGAATGCAGCTTTGGGAGGACACCTGCAACAGAGAAAAGAGAAAGAGAAAGAGAAGACATTGCAGACCAGGCAGATCAGTGGAGTCACTGCTAGAACCAAATCTATATTGCCCTCACATTCACATGGAAGTACATCTCAGCTTTTAAAAAATCTTTATTGTAAAATACTTAAAGTGTACACTGTAGTGAATTGGTGTACATATGCATTGTGGAAGGATTCTCCCATCTAGTTAATCAACACATCCGCCTCCTCACATACTTATCTTTTGCTGGTTTTGGTAAGAACATTTAAGTTCTACTCTCTTAGAAACTTCAGTTATACAAGACAGTGGTATCAACTGTAATCACCATGTTTTACATTAGCTCCTCAGATCTTAATCATCTTATAGGCTGAAAGTTTGTACCAAAAGTTGGTACCCTTTTACCAAGCTCTCCCTATTTTCCCCACTCCCTGGCCCCTGACAATCACTTTTCTACTGTTTCTATGACTTTATTTTTTTTAGATTTAACATATAAGTGCAGGATTTCCTTTTTTCTCATGGCTGAATAATATTCCATTGTGAATTAATATTCCTTTCCATTCCACATCTTCTTTATTCCTTCATTCATTGATGGACAGCTAGATTGTTTCCATATCTTGGCTACTGTGAATAATGCTGCAGTATAAATCTTTTATACTCCAATTTGTAGGGGTTTCCTTCTCCATGTTTTGTTAATTAAATTGATTTCCCTTTTGAAGCCTGAATGTGGTCTCCTAAGATTACCTCTTTGAAGCTAGGAGAAATAGTGCTATTTTTAGTTTTAATTTTAAGACTATGAAGTGGTGCCTTTCCTCTATTCGGCATCAGTTAAGACTCTTCAACTATTTGATTCAACTTTGGTCCCAATAAAAAATAAATGAGCTCAAGAATGAGAAAAGAAAATATTGATAAGTAACTTAGTATTTTTTGAATGTTGAGTATGTGGCCCAAAGAGGTAAAAAAAGAAAGAAAAAAGAAAAAAAGAAATTATTTATGTCATACATAAATTCTGACCAACTGGATATTTCTAATCCTAACTTCAGAAAACAGACACCAGCAGGCATGATTCTACACACCCTCTTCATAACAAATTTCTCAGGAGTAAAGAGTTACAGTAGTTGGAAATATAATAGAATCTCAAAAGCACATGAAATAAGATATATATGTGGGTGAGTCAAAAATTATCTGCACTCTGGCTGTATAAGTTATAGAAGTTTTAATATAACTGGAGTGTGGATAATTTTTGACACACCCTCCTACATTATAAAACATAACATGTGTTTTGCTAATTCTGTGATGATGGTATGGAAATGGGAAAGTCAAGAAGAAGGCTAAGTCAGCATCATTTGGGGATGGCTTACTTTTTATTCCCAGGAAGAAGTCCAGGAGGACGAATGATTGCACATTTTTCACAATGAAACCTGTAAAGCCACTCTTCTGTAGCATGGTGGGAAAATAAGAGTTTAAGAACCAAATATATCTGACTCTAATTCCATTTAGACCTGCGTGTCTCTGGACAGATTAGAGGAAAATTCTGATCCTCTGTTTTCTCATTTACAAAATAACAGTGCTGAAGTCAACCCTAAAAAATGTGCATTTCAGTGAGATTTTATATTTATCTGGCATATCGTGGACATTAAACATTTGTTATTTCCCTTCTCTTAATTCCTGTGTTTGTATATATAGCTCTCACTATAAATTCTTAACACATTTTCATAATTTTTTTCAAAAAAAGGTTGTACTGCTAATAATAATAGTACAATATAGCTTGTGTTTATCTTTCCTAACAATTATTTTTAGTGGCTTTTCAAACTAGTTATCTATCCCCAAAGTTGGACACTAAGAAAACATACACCACTGAATGTTTTGTATTAGGCTTTCTTGTATCTTAAGATTTTAGAAGATACTGAATTTAAGAAGTTAAGAGAAGTACCATTTGCTAGTTTTATGAGACGAGGAATTATGTCCTCTCTTAGCTCTGATTTTTTTCCAGGTAAGTCAATTCATTTGTTAGTTGATCTTCTTCCATATATAAAATGAGGATGGTGGCATTTATTTTGGCAATGCTGTGAATTTTTCAATCCTTAGGAACTTAAAAGAACATTAATTATTACATTTTTGTGAGCTATTTATTTTTAATAGCACAAAGGCTCTCTATATAATTCAGTAGTTCTGAAGTTTTCATGCTTCTTTTCACTGATTCATATTCTAGTAGAGTAATGACAAGAAATTGGATTTTTTAAGTGCCCAGTTTTTCTTTATTCACTAGTCTAGAGGAGCTTTTCTTTTTTCTACCCTTAAATAAAACAGTCCTCTCAAAGATATATTTCATAAACCTTTGAGTATTTCTCTGAGGAGCACTCTTGTAAGAGACACATTTTAGACTCTATTGTCCCATTGTCTTTTGTGGCTCTCTGCCAAGACACCCAGCTGATTTCATTTAGATTGCCTATCTACTGGCTGCAGTAGCTCCAAGCACAAAAAGGACTAGTCCTTTTGTTTTCCTGAAGGTTCCATGGGTCCAAGTCCAACAACAAAAAAGACAGAAATGCAGAAGGAAGTAAGGATAATCAAAGATAAAGGATTTAAACTTTGAGGAGGTTAAATTCCTTTGTGAGAGCAGGGAAAGAACAAAACTCTTAAAAGTGCATGTGGGTGCAATAAAACCAAAGACATTTACTAATATTCAAAAGCTACTTTCAGTTTAGTTACAGCTATGCAAATTTGTCAAAGAATCTATATGCTGGTAGAAAAAAGCCTCTGCTCTGAGAGGTGGCATGTACACACTCTCTTCCTAGCATTTTTTTTTTCTCCCATTTTTCTTTTCCCTTTATTCCTACTTCTTTCTAGTTTGTTTTACAGAATTTGTTTTTGCCATAAATTTACAGTCTAAATTTTATTTTGGCCAGAGGACTGCAACATTGTGTCCTATTAATGTATCTAAAGTATGCTTTAAAGAGAAATAAGACCAAAAAATTCAAAACGAAACATTCTAAAGAAAGCAATATAGAACGGATCTTTTTGAGTATAACAATGTGAGGATTTGTTTTCTTTTTTTAAAATTCCAGGCAGGTTTGCTTATTACATTTTCTTCTGTTCTACACAAAATACTCACTGTTGTGAGGCATTAAACAATACCTCACAAAAGCACCTACATAAAGCTGTCTGGCCTGGGCAAGAAGAACCTTCTAAATTGAAAGAGTAGGCTTTTTCCAGTAAGCTGGTTTGAGCTGTCAGAAAAATAATGATGTGTTGTTTCCACTGGAATTGAACAAGAACCTACACTCATTATTAATTTTTTTTCCAATTTAAATCTCAAATTGCTGAGACTGATAATCACCATATTACTGCATCAACTGAAAATCAAACTACTATTTGGTAGAGCACTTGAATCCCATGGAGTGCAGGAGGGAGCTTACAATTTGACTTTAAATTGTGGGCCCCAAAACAGGACCCTCGAATGTGGAAAGTCTCCAACAAATCCAGTGTTCCCACGTTTTTCCCCTCTAGGTAGCCTGTTTTCTTTGGCATTCAGCCACTAGAAATTAAGACCCAGTTTCCCTGGTAACAATAACAGTGCACAAGTCTTCACCAGAGCTCTCCCATTCAGATTGTTAGCTATACAAATAAAGTTGCACAAAGAGATTGCCTCAGAATAAAAGAATAAAAGAAAGACCATCGCCATCTATTGTGACAGGCGTTAAGGTATTATTCACAGTACCTCCAATTGGACAATGTATTTTTGTGATGAACTGAATTACCTTAGATTGGTTTTCCACATCTTTTTTGTGCTTGGGATAGCAGCCTAGGCTCTTATAGTCTATTTAGTTCCCTCCTCAGTTCCATCAGCATCAATCCTATTTTTTTCCAGCTTGTTTTAGGGGAAATTTACTTGTTAAGTTGCCATATTACCTTTTAAGGAGGCACTCCCAACTGAAATTTAAGCATAGCTGAAAGCTTTCAAAATTAAGCTGCATTTTAAAAATTTGTTCCGCCTTCCCCCAATCTTCTCCACAATATGTAAATGGGAAGAAAGGAAATACAGTATTTCAACCAGGAGTTTGACCTGTAAAAATAAATGAATTGAGGTTGTATTGTTGCAAATTTGACTAGAAATCTGAAGGGGTTTTTGTTTGTTTTCCACTGTTCATTGACTCATATTTCTAAGAGTAAAATAATAGAGGTGATTGGTTTAAAATTTTGCTAGAGACAAATTGATAAGTTTATTTTGGGCTTTTAATTAATCAAGTCCTCTATAATCAAAAGCCAGAATATACATCAGCAGTCCTCTAAAATTAATAAATCCAGAGGGCAAGTAACATAGTTCTTAGGAGGAAGAATTGAATATCAGGTACAAGGTATGATAAAATTTACTATTCATTGAGTGTTTACTGTGTGCCAGCTACAGTGCCAGATACTTTACTTAGATGCCTATTTAATCATCACCACATCCCTATACATCAGATATTTATTATTATTATACTTATTTAAAAATGAAGAAATAGAGTCTTTGATTATATAAATCTGCTCAAGGTTACACATATATTAAGTAGTAAAGCTGTTATTCAATTCCAGAGAGTCAAGTTCTAAGGCCTATGCTTTTAACTACTTCATTACAACTAAGTATCATATTTTTAAGAAATTTTTCAGTAAAGGAATGAGATATTTTTAGTGAACCTGTGTAAATACGTTCTAGATTTCCTTTTGAGAATGAGACCAGCTAGTGATTTATGCATTCAAATTATTTATGCATTCAAATAACCTAATATGAACCAACTTGCATATAATTTGAACCCCTAACCCCAGACTTTTCAATATGAGTCTCAAATTCCCTGAGCCAACTCAGGACTGCATTTTATACAGACAATTGCTAATGCATGCACCTTGGAATTCCAAAACAGGTCCAGGTGGACTGACCGATAATAAACTGGGAACTGTGACTTTATCTTGTAGAATTTTTCAATTAATCCTTTGCATTAATTCCATAGGAATTCAATTCATTCAGTCCTAGGAATTCAAATTTTTTCAGTGAATAAAGCATTTCTGAGCTCTTAATGTGCACAAAGACTTAGGCTTATGGGCGTACTAAAATGGTCCAGATATGGCTCGGGCATTCAAGGGTTGACTTAGAGCTTTTGAGCAACACAGTACGTACTGGGAAACTAACTGGAGTAGAAACAAGGACATCTGGATGGATGTTACATCTATCTCGGCTACTAACTACCTGAGTGAGCTTATGCTATGGCCATTGGACCTCAGTTTTCTCATCTATAAAATGAGATTTTCTGACTTTTCTCCAACAGCCTCTGATCCTAGCTTTCTATGGTTCAGAGTTTTCTACGGTAGGAGCCCTGACAAGGTTATCAGGGTTTGTGGTTGCTGTCCAGGGTCCTGAAATTTTTTGACTGACTTGTGGTTCCTTTCCAAGACTCAGATTTTGCCAGAATTTTTTCCAAAGGGTATTCTTCTATTATCACAGGCGCACAGAAGAAATGAGTGTGCACATGCACACCAGATACACACGCACACACACACTGTTTTTTACTTTCATTGCCAAAGGTAAAATATTTCAACCAAGATTTTCGTGAACTCAGGGTGGTAAAAAGGACCAAGGGCAAATTATTTTCAAATTAATTTCAAAGCCCTCACCATAAATATGTAACATTAAGTTCTGTATAAGATGGCAAATCATTCAGAATTTTTTGCCTTAGGTCACTAAACAGAAGAAGATTGTTTTGCCATTAAGATCCCAGACTTGTGGCAAGGATTACTTCTGTCTTGCAAAATATTCATTGCACATTTGTGTTTTGCACTCTACTAGATGTATATTGCATATATTTGCCAAGAACTTTGCATGAAACATTTTAAATATTCAAAAAATTAACACAAAATTTTTAACACTTATTAAGCATGCAGTGAATTCTTATGGTACTGTTGAATATATATATATACCTGTGTATATGTAATGCTATTAGAACTTACTCCTATTTTGTTTTTCTGTGAAGATTACATATCAGTTACTAAGCCTTCCAAAAATCACAGTGAACCATCATGTGATTCTCATCATGCCCACTGTCGATCACTCTGATTCTTTATACCCACATTCTTTAATTGGATAGCTTTTGAGAGTTACTATACTGTTAAAAGCACTGCCTTATCTTTATTAAACTAACATTATGATTCTAATTTAATTTTGATGAAAAACATCATTAAGTTTTCTGAAAATCTAGAGACAACTTGATATTTTGTATTATATGTATTGTATGACATCCAACTAGGTTCAAATTAACCTAAGTAAAATCTGTAATTTAGAGAAGTAAGACCTGCAGTATTATCCTGCCAGTCCTCCACACTGTCTACACTCCTGCATTCTCTTGACTCTTTCATGCTCATGCCTTTATTCTTTTTTTTTCTATTTTTATTTATTTATTTATTTATTTTTTGGGGGGGTACACCAAGTTCAATCATCTGTTTTTTATACACATATCCCTGTATTCCCTCCCTATGGAGCACTTCCGATAGCAAGATTCTTCCTAGTTGCCTCTCTGCCTGGTTTCCAGAGTCCACTCGGGAAAAATGGGAAATTACTACCTTTCCATTTTAGGTCAATTTTGTGCTTTGGAATTATAGACAACAAATTCTAAGATTGCAGAGAAAAATAGATTCCCAGCTAGAGGTGAGAGAGCTTTGCTTCAGAAGTAGTCAAAAAAGCGTGGCCAGAGAATATCACAGCCACCTGCGTTCCTCTCTTTCAGAGGTTTAGCTTAGTCAGTCAGATCAGCCATAAACCCATGCAACACAGAAAGTTCCACCATGTTCCTCACTGATTTTCTCAAGACTCCTTGCTGAGATGTCCTGA
Source organism: Hippopotamus amphibius kiboko (assembly GCF_030028045.1). Classification (NCBI taxonomy): domain Eukaryota; kingdom Metazoa; phylum Chordata; class Mammalia; order Artiodactyla; family Hippopotamidae; genus Hippopotamus; species Hippopotamus amphibius. The sequence continues at coordinate 76,606,274 of NC_080187.1, forward strand.
AGCCACAATTAAATCTCAGTGATGAGACCATGTATTTGTGTGTAGAGGATTGTAATTCTTCATTATCTTGGCTTTGTATATTTTGTGTGTGTGCATATCCATCCTTGTCCAAACAGTATGGTGGCTACCCTGTTGGTGATGGAAGATTGCCTGCAGAGGTGGGGGGAAGCTGAGGCGCACTGAGGGGACAGGGACACTGGTGGCAGGGGTTCTGGGAAGTGCTCATTGGCGAGCGCTCTCCCAGAATCTCTCATGCCTTTATTCTTATAGTTCCCATTTCTTGTCATTGTTATACTTTTCAACCTGGTCTTATTAATAAAACACTTATCCAATCCTGTAAGATGTGGCTTAAATATCACCTTCATATATCATGACTCCTGCAGAAATCATTTATCCCTTTCCTCTATGTGCTCCTAAAAATCTCTGAATCTCTCTTTTGCAGCATTCTTTCCTATTTTTGATAATGGAAGATAACTACACTTCATTGAGCAATTAACATGGAAGCCCTTTACTTGTTATCTTATTAAATTACATTGATTGAACTATAATTACCCTTTTCCAATCTCCCCCATTTCTAGTAGATTTTAAGCTCCTTGAGGAAAGGGACAAATATTTGTTGAATGAATAAATGAATAATTAGAAGAACAATTACTCTGAACTAGCCCCATTCATGCTAATTATTCCCTTCCTAAAATATGATTATAAGTTAATGAGACAGCTGGTCAGAGTTAACAGTTTCCTTGAGCCATTTTTCTCCTTGCAATTCCTGAAAGCTCACATAAGGGGAAATTCATGATCTCAGCCTCTCTTGCCATTTTTCTTTATTTTTCTCACGGCATACAGTAGGAGACAAAGCGCAGGTTTAAGTCTCAGACCTGAGATGGCTTTGAAGCTGATCCCCGTGTGTGAACCTCAGCACATTATTATACCTTACTTGTGACTCAGTTTCCTAGTCTATAGAAAAATAGGTAAAATAGTTATCTCACAGGATTGATGTATTAAATGGTAAAGTCCAATAAAGTGTTTAGAATGGTTCTTGACACTTAGTAAATATTCAAGGACTGTTAGTTTTCATCCTTTGAGACTCTTGCTGCTAGAAACTAATAGTCCCAGGTTGCAGTCTATATTATTTCTTGTCTTTTTTACTCCTAACAAACCTAACAGAAGTAACTTGGGCAGCATTGAGAAGACTCTGGCCCAAAAATTTACACTCCTAAGTGAGTGTCTAATGCTTCTTTCTCTTCCCTCTCTCTTTGCTGAGTTGATGTTACTAGTAGAACTTTCTAAGTGAGATGAAGGTGCCATGAAGTGCATATAAAAGATCAGTGGCCAGTGCAAGGAGAAAGGAATTTTCCACTGTGCTCTCCTTGCATGGAAGTGTACCAGAGCATTAAATCATTGCATCAGGTGTGACATGCTGTTTAATAGTTCAAGCACACTTGGCTGCCTGAAGACTCTTCAAAGGTAACTTTATCTGAGAAGAGAGAGTTGGCTTATACCCCTTTCCTCCAGTCTCTTCATAAGGGAAACAACCTAATTACAACTTTAAAGGGACCTCAGAGTCTGTGTTCCCTTTCAAAGATGGCATTCGGTATTGAGTCGCTGGGTATTGTAGCCTTGAGAGAGCTTTCAGAATCACGTGCAAAGGGAAAGCTCATTCAGGGAAAGCTTTAAGGCCTCTATGTGCACCCATTTGAATAAGGCTCCGGCAGTGCCACTGGCTTTTTGCTCGCATTTGTGCCTGAGCATCAGTGGGCTCGCACTGCTGTTACTCTCATATCTGTGTTCCTTTTAGAACAACTCTCATAGACTCTACTTTAGGCCCTTCAATTCTGTGTCCGGAAACGTGAAGTGAGTTTCTAAAATGGATTCCTTTTTCTTAGAAAAGAGTAGGGGAGGTTTCAGCAGCTTTGAGTTTTAGACTTTTATGACACCTATTTTCAAAAGTGGTCAAGCGTATGGAATGTTTTATAGCTAGGGAGAAAAAATGCACGTATTGCCCCTAAAAATGAAGATGAATAAGATCAAGAAAACCCAGTGACTCTAGTTTACATCTGAAATTGTCTTGGTGAATTAGCACTGGTCCTCCTTGCTTTGTTCTCTAGGCGGCTAGGAAAAGGTTTAGCCATTCAAGTTACTATTAAGAAACACTCTGTCCTGTAACTGTTGTGGGTAAATGGGCAACTATTGGAAGAGATCTTCCTTCCTCGTCCTATAAAGCCATCAGTCGTATCAGATTAGGGCCCCATCCTTATGACCTCATTTAACCTTAATTAATTTCTAAAGAGCTGTCTCCAAAAACAATCACATTAGGGGGTTAGGACATACAAATTTGGGGGGAGATACAATTAAGCCCATAGCACCTTCCCATATTTTCTTTTTCTTTTTTAAAAATAAATTTGTTGTTTGTTTATTATTTTATTGGCTGCATTGGATCTTATTGCTGCACACAGGCTTTCTCTAGTTGCAGTGAGCCAGGGGCTAGTCTTAGTTATGGTGCACAGGCTTCTCATTGCGGTGGCTTCTCTTGTTGTGGAGCATGGGCTCTAGGCATGTGGGCTTCAGTAGTTGTGGCACACGAGCTCAACAGTTGTGGCTCATGGGCTCTAAAGTGCAGGCTCAATAGTTGTGGTGCATGGGCTTAGTTTCTCCGCAGCATGTGTGATCTTCCCAGATCAGGGCTCAAACCAGTGTCCCCTGCATTGCCAGGTGGATTCTTAGCCACTGTGCCACCTAGGAAGTCCCTCCGTTTTTTTCTTTATTCAATCACTCTATTGAATTTTCTGGGTAGCATTTATCACCATTTGATATTTTTCTTGTTCATTTATTTGTCTCTTTGGTTTTCATTGTTATTTTTTATCTTCCCAGACTAAAATATAAGCTTCCTTAGACCACTGTTTTGTCTTGTTCATCATGGTATTCTCAGACCCTAGAACAGTGCCTGGCACAAACAGGGTACCAGAGAATATTTGCTGAATGAGAAAAAGACATTATATTCTATGAGAGCCTCATTGGAAAGCACATTTTCTGAACACTTCCTAGTAATGTGACTTCTCATCAGTACAAGAAAACCTACCCCCTGGTGTTTCAGAACAGTTCTTGAGAGGGTAAACAGAAATGGAGTATCTTTGTCTTCAGCTGTTCATGCATATTCTTACCTTTTCTCTAGATATCCATTACTGCACACCCAGAGAATAAAGTGTGCCAATCTGACTTCCTCACTCTAATTGCAATCAGGTTGAAATGATGAGTAAGTCTGGGTCCCAGTGCTTCAGAGGATGTGCATATGGCAAGTTGATCAGTGCCTAAAAGGAGATGTTTTCAATTATACAGTGAGCCCAGCAGGTAAAAATCTCTTATTAGCACATTCATTTTTTACTGGGGTGGGGGAAGATTTCTACCTCTCTTTTCACTATACTATACTTTATCTTTTAATTATGAAGAACGTATTCCTAGGATAAAAATGGAACATTTCTTTCATTTCTTTTGAATGAGAAATATTGATCAGACTGTTATTACCAAAGAAGGAAGAACATCAAGGTTAGCAAGGATGAATCAGAGCTCGATTATGGTAAATTCAGAAAGAAATGTACAAGTCCTATTGAAAGGGATAGAAAGAAAACAGACCTACAGAATGATTGACATTATTTTCAGCACAAGAATGGAGAAGCTAAAGTGTCCCATATTATCATAGTGACATTATAATTGGAAAGAAAGTCAGTCAATGCAGTGTTCATTGGAGGCAGTGCCCTGCACGGGCTCTACACTGGGAGAAGGTCTGGGGGAGATTTGAATGAGGTTTGTGCCTCAAACCAAAAATGAGGACATAAGAGGGAGAATTTGAATTATTTATAAAAGATAATTTTAATCTCTCTGCTAGAGGGTGGCTCTGATAAATGCAGACCCAGCAGCTAATAAGTTTGGCATCTCTGCTTCTTGGGGTTGTTGGCTGTTGACTATGGGAGCATGAGAACAACTTGACCATGTACTTCTCATCATTCAGGAAGCTAATCGGGGCTTGCTGACATGGTGGGTCAGAATCATAAGATTGAATAGATGCAGGCAAAGCTTCTTGGGGCCCAGATTGAGAACTCACACAGCCTCACTTCTACCACATTCCTCTGGCCTAAACAAGACACAGGTGAACCCATGCAAGAGCTGACGCTCGAAAGACTCCGCTTCCTGATAAGAGGAGGGGCAAAGAATCATGACTGTTTTTGTAATGTGCCATAATCCATATAAACAAAAATGCAGGTGCTTTTTTGTTTGTTTGTTTGTTTTTTACAACTGTGCATAAAAATTCAAGGAATCGTAGGCATTATTTTTATAGGCCACATACCCTCACCTTCAAACACCTTATGTTAACATAAATCTGTACCAAGAAATTTTCCTGAACTCATGACTAATGTAAATTTGGAAGAATGCTAATGGCCTAGATATAAGCATGTTTTAAATTGAACCCAGTAGAAAATATAGTAAAACAAACCAAGAAGGATCCTGAATTCACTATGGATCCTTTGCAGTTAACATTCCAGCTTGGCTTCTCAAGCAGAGATCTTCAGAATAATCACCCCAAAACACATTACTTCTCTAGTTCTCCAGTTTCCAAATCTGTGTTTTTGGTAAATATCAGACTACTAGCCTTCCGTGGAAGGGTGTCCCTTAGCTTTTCCTGTGTCCCATTTTTAAAGTAATCATAGTAGCTACAAGCTATTACAAATAAAAGCTTAGAAAACACGCTAGTGAGCATTTTTTCATGCATGTGAGTGATAAGAAGGGATCAAAGTTGGATGCCTCTTTATAGTTTGAGATGCCCAATTTATCACTGAGGCTGTGGGTTTAAAGTGTCTGTCAAATCTGAATTGAGCTTATTTTTAAGCTGCTCAGTTAAAAAACAAAAAAACAACCCTTTTGCCTTCCCAGCTGCAGTCTCTCACACTAATCCTTGTTTTGAAACTAATTAAACACATACAGTATATTTAAAATAAAATTACTGATCTGTTTGCCCTCTTCTCCCATCTGTAATATCTTGCAAACATCCTCTTGCTTAAGGCAAGTTTGAGTCTTAGAAAATAAAGATCTCTTAAATGAATTCATCTTTTACCTTATTCCTTGCAGCTAGGATCCCGTTCTCTGGTTTGTGTTTTTCAATCAGAATTAATACTTGAATTTAAAATATTATTGTTATTTCTACCACAGCCTTCCACGCTGCCAGTTTCCCACATGGCTGTTTTGATCTTTCATTCAAGCATGTATACTGTTTAAAATTGAACGCTGTCTTTTCCCTGAGTCCCACCAGAAATATTTTATTAAAAAAAAAAAAAATAATACAACCTTTCCCAGGGCTCCTTCTAAGCTGATTTTAATTGACTGCTCCAGCCCAGGGACAGACCAAAACAGTTGCGATTCCAGTATGGTCTCTGTGGCAGCCCACTGAAGCATTCCAAACACTCAGTGAGAGGGATCAAGGTGAGTTGGAGACAAAGCTGATGGCAAATTGGAAGGCAGAGGCTTGTATTTGTCACACCAGTCTGCGGTGGCATGTTCACCAGGGTTTATATTCCTGGTACATAATCCTAAATGTCAAAATAAATTATCCCAGAGAAAACAAGTGAGTTATCAAGGTTGACTGTTCTTGACTTCCTGACTTTTCACAAACTTTCTCTTCCAAAACTAAATTTATCGTCAGTTCAGTTCTGATGGCAGGGTAATGTAAGCTGTGCTTGGCTTTGTAGCAGTGTGTGCTGATAAGGGACCATCACTGAGAGATCCAGCGTATACAGGAATAACCAAGACAAACTGCTATTGAAATAGTTTAACTCTCCCAGAGACAAATATTCCCTTGTCAGTGGGCATTCTTGCAACCACTACCCAGGAGATTTAATTGAAAAGCTTAAAACACATAGAAGCAGTGGGGGAAATCCCCAGGAATTTAGGAATGATGAAAAAGTTTAATCTTTGTCAATGAAAAGTTGTTCTAATTTACTCTTCACACTGTGAGGTATTAGGCTGTGCAGCATTTACAATAGCAAGCAATTAGAAGCCTTTTTCTCCCCTTAGCCATAGCCTTGAAGTGACCTAGTTAGAATCATGTTTATAGTTTATTTTGAAGTGGAGTCTTACTTTAATTTTGTCAATAACATTTGGTTTCTCTGTTAGTAGAAATACATAGCCTTGAGCAAATTCAGGACTGATGAATCAAAAGCTGAAAACCATGTATCTGTACTCAAGACTTGCACCTAGGTTGAATACTGCATCAGTGGCATAGGTGGATACCCCATCAGTGGTGTGGGCAATGACTAACAATAGAGAAGATTAGTCCAGAGGTGGCAGGGGAACAGTACTGGTGTTGGATTGGAGAGGGAGCTAGTACGTATTAAAAACGAGCATCCTTCTACTGCTTTCTCTCCGTATCTCATGGCTAAGTGTTACAGCGCCTCCAGTAACTTCTTTTTAATCCTTTCTTTAAGAAAAAATCATGTGAACATATTACCACCACCATGGTTTTTTTGAACTATGTAATTGTAGAAGGTATTCAAGGGGGACAGTTGTTTCTCACCTTCCTCTCACCTCCTCCCCCAGCTCCATGTCTTTACTCACTTGTATATCACTGATGCAGTGGCTCTAAAGTGCTGTCAGAATGGGCTTTTCAGGTGTGGGAAGAGCTAGCAAACCCAAAAGCAGAACTTAGAGTGAAGGAAATCATAAGCAAATTCAACCCAAGTGGAGCCCTCAATCTTAGAACTTAGTTATTGAAGGAGTTTACGGAATGGGAATTGAATCAACTCAAAATGAAGGTGAGAGGTGAGAGTGGAGGATGAGAGGTGTTGTTCCCTGAGTTGAGGAAGGTAACTGCAGCCTCACTTTCCACAGGGGTCCATTTGCTTTGGTTCTGTATTGAGAAGGAGCTGTTAGTGGCCACAGATAAGGTATGCAGCAGTGTTGGCTGATGAGACTTGGCTTCTTCTGAACACTGAATATTCTGTTAGTTTTCTTTTTGAGACTTGAGCATGACTATGGTGAACAGCCTTACAAAAGAGTGAGCGTTTAATTCCTCATCCAGCACATGTTCATTTCTCTGCAATTCACACAATATTGTTCAAATCTTCACATTAGCATTAACTGCATTATACTCTGGCTTATCTATTTGCTGTCCCTTCTGCCAACCCACCCCCCACTAAACATGGAGTTCACTGTTTGAAAGAGCATTGCATTATCTCTGAGCCTGTAGTAAGTCCCATGCTGCTCTATGCTGAGTGACCCAGCTAGTATTACAGTGGAGAGCTTCTCATTAAGGCATTCTTTACTGATTTTATTCCTTCCCTCATTTGTCAAATAATTTTTGGACTCCTATTGTGTTTTAGGTACAATGCTAGGTGTAAAACATAAACTAGTGAGTAACCAAGTCCTTGCCCCCTGTAGTTTACAGTCTAATGGGAAAAAAATTAAAGCAAGTCATTCCACAAATATATTTTGAATTTGTGTTAAATGCTAAAAGAAGTACATGGAATTATGAGAGCAGGGAAGACAGTAGATTCTGGGGGTGAGAGTGTATTCTTTGTGGAAGTGATAGGGCCATACTTTAAGAACATACAGCAGTTGGCCAAGTGAGGAAATAGTAAAAGAACATTCCAGATGGGGGGATCAGCATGAAGGGAGGGTCTAAGCTGGACAAGAGGGTAAGAGGAGCTAGACCATAGTGACTTTGGGGGAGAAGGTTTGCTGGGATCAGATTATTCTTGGCCTCAAAATCCACTTTATCAACATAAGTCAGTATCTCAACAGCATAGTTAGGGTTTTAAGAGTGTTCAGTATAATCATATTTGCATTTTTAAGATCATTCTGGCTTTAATGTGGAGAGTGGAGTAAATATAAATGTGAAGTGACAGGAAGGTGACATACATGATGGTTTGGGCCAGGGTAGTGGCAGTTAAGATGGGGAGAATGGACAATAACATATGACAATGGGCTAAATCAACAAGACTTATTCACTGATTATATGTAGGAATTAAGGGAGAGGATGAAGCTTAGTTTCTTCTATATCCACACAGTATTTAAGCCTCCCAAATGAAAGAAAAAAAAAAGTCAGATAAATTGCACAAATATTTTTCAAAATAAATCGTTTTGTTTACTGAGACTGTTGTAATGATTTTCAAATGGCCCATTTAAAAATCATTGCTATTACTTTGGCCTACTGATATTCTTAGTCTCAGGACATTTGATAACATTGAGGAGGTGACAAGATATATACAAAAAAGAAAATCACCTTGACCTTTCAGAAATCAGTTTGAGGAGTCCTCGGATATTCTATTAATCTAACCGGTAATACTGTAATTATTGCTATCACCCTGCCTAGTACGTATGGTCTTTTTATGGTTTGAACATGTTTTGATTTCAAAGAAAATGTGGCCTACAGTTTCTAGGCCTTGCTTTAATATTTGGTGTCCACTAGTATCATTGCAGCATAAGATATGTACCCTTAGTCTAAAAGTTGCGTAAAATAATCATCCTCTTGCCCCTAATACAAACATCTTTGCCATTTCTTCAGTTGACTTAAAAAAAAAATGCACAATGTGAGAGTTGCGAGTTGAGTTATTTGGGGCAAAATGAGGACTGTAGCCCAGGAGACAGCACCCCAGATAGCTCTGAGAAACTGTTCCAGAGAGGCAGGAGGGAATATTAGTATATATGTATTCTTGGTAAAGGAGGAGTACATGTAATCAAATACTTTTTTGGGTAGGGGGTTTCTGCTAGGCACAAGGAGCAGATGTCACCATGTAGGGATTTAGTGCTTTTCTAGATATGAGGAGATACAAGGGTTGGGCTCATAAAATCAGCTCCCGAAAACACCTATCTGAAGACCTGTTCTGCCCATTTTCCAAAACACAGAGGGCCTCACTCCTAGTCTCCACCCTGAACTCCCTTCAGGGGATGTTGAAGGTTATCAGCTGCAGCAGCATGTGTGATTTAATCATTATAGTAGAGGCAGATGGCAAGTGCCAGTTTATAGTTGACACTTCTCATCACAGTATCATCTCATTACTGAAACATTCTGTGTCCCAAATAAGCTATGGGCCCTTGCCAACATGGGTGCAAGCTTTGGCTGTCCTACTTGCTCCCATACAATATTCTTATCTTCTTATAAACTCTTGATGTCATATAATGCATAACATGTACAAACTGGTACTTGAAATGTGGAAATCAAATCGGTCCATCGAGAAACCAAGCACCACACTCAGAGGGTTGGAGAACTCAGGTTTATTAAGCCGGCGGTCCCAGATGAGCTAATGCCCTAAAGTTCTGGGGCCCTGAGCTCAGCGTGAGCTTTACCTTTTAGGGGTCAGTGCACATGGTTACAGTTAGCATTGGTTGATTGGTTACCTGGTTACTATAGGTTACGGGCAGTTACAGAGCATGGGAGTTGCTATGGGTTATGTGCAGGGGGTTTCCAAACAGAAACTTGCAGGAGCAGAACATTCCATACTGATCAGAACATCTTAAAGTTACAGTTGATTGCTAGGTCATCTTGTTCTTATCTCGGCACAGCAAGCAGATTGTACAGAAACAGAGCAAGCATGAAGTTATTTCTAGCTGAGTGCAAACTTCTAATTTTCCTCTTCACAAGCATCTCCATAGGGAGCCAGGAATTCCTGACTTTTTCAATACATATATGCCTTTGCCAGTGACCAGTTGTTACCAAACTCTAGTTTAGCTGCTCCTCGCTTGAAAGCCAATACTAGAGAGTTGAGTGTGGTTGAAAGGAAAGGTTGCTTTATGAAGGAGGCTGGCAACTTGAAAAGGTAGACTCATGTCTAAAAATAACTCCAAAGATTCTGCATGACCCTGAAAGCTTTTTGTTAGTTTGCTTTTTATAAATTTATTTATTTGTTTATTGGTTGCATTGGGTCTTCAATGCTGCACATGGGCCTTCTCTAGTTGCGGTAACTGGGAGGCTACTCTTTATTGCGGTGTGCGGGCTGGCTTCTCTTATTGCGGAGCATGGGCTCTAGGTGCGAAGGCTTCAGTAGTTGTGGTGCATGGGCTCTATAGTTGTAGCACACGGGCTTTTGGGATCTTCTAGACCAGGGCTCGAACCCATGTCCCCTGCATTGCCAGGCGGATTCTTAACCACTGCACCACCTAGGAAGTCCAACCATGAAAGTTTTTAAAGGGAGAATCATTTAGGAAGGAGGTCAGAATCTTTGTTATCTTCCACTGTGTGCAGACTTTTTTCTGATTGGTGGTGAGGTAGCAGTGGTTTTCCAGGAATCTTATGCTCAGAGTGAAGTCCCCATCCTCCACCTGAGTGAGGGCCTTAGTTGCTCTAGAAGAACTCAGAGGTATTTTGTTATGTATATTTATTGAGGTGGAACCAGGACTCTACCCCATGGCTGCTCCTTGACTGTTTCTTGACTGCTTCTGCTTTGTTTCTGCATTCCCTTCCTTCCCTGATAAACAACTGTTTGAATCTGCCCTTTGGAACTCAGGGAAGGTCATGGAGGCTGAATGAAGCCTATTTCCTGGGACCCAGAAAGGAGGGCTCCACAGGGTCCTGCTGTTTCACAATGTCCCCACATAAAAATACCAAAATGACACAGAGGACATCAAGTACACAGAGGAAAAGAGAGGGATCCATGCTCTAAGGATATAACTACATTATATCAGGAAAGGCTGGGCACTAAGAAGTGTATAATCTAACACGAGGGCACCCTAGGGAATTGACAGAAGCCAGCTGAGTGCACGCCAAACCAGTTGGGCAGGTTTAAGAAATAAACAGTGACAAAGAAATGTGGAACATTATAGATTTTTTAAAAATACGTTTTTAGAATAAATGAAGAGAAGCATTGACCAAAGCCTGTTTGTAGACATTCTGTAAGCTCAGGCTAGCCTATCTCACCCTCTTCCTCTGATTTTTGAACCTACCTTTCTGTCATTTACCATCTGCTTGCCACCGGAAAACAACCTTGCTGCTGAGGCTGATAACTGAGTAGCTGAGGGGGAGGGGATTGGCCTTGTGCACAGTGCTAATTGAGTTGTGAAGAGAGCAGATTTCAGTGATTGTGGGCCCTGCTGGAGGTTGTAGGGATTCTTATGCTAATGTATGTATATTTTTCTTGAATGGCTTTTGTAGGTCACACTGAAGGTATTATTCTGTCTTCTGAGAGAAATAGGATATTTAATTTCTTCCAAAAATATGAATGGAAAATTTCCAGAGTTCAGACATAGTGTAAATGCTAAACTTTTAATTGTTGAATTCTAATTAGACCGTTATTGTGTTTAAAATATCATGTTATTGGTTGAGATATGTCTGATTATCTTCTAATTACTTCTGAAATGGATTTTATGCAATTAGTGTCCACCTGTGTCCTGTCTCCTATCCCTAATAAAAGGCCACCTAGGGCACATTATGCTTCCAACCTTAATTTAACTGAAAGGACTTCAGCTACTGTACTGTTATAAGAACCTCACAATGAACTTTGAGAGCCTGATAGAATGGGAGAAGAGGTATGGTACAGGGACTTCCTACTTTTCAACATAGTTTCATCTGAAATGTTAATGAAAGACATGAAAATTGAGCACTAGTTTAATATATAGCTTAAGTGTATTAAGATGCCTACTGGAAAAATATATTAATATTCACCTTTAGCACACACAGCCCTTCCCATAGGTTACTAAATACATGAAGTCATCATATTATTAGAACAGATTTTCCTAGTCTAAAACGTGTAAATAAAATGAAAGGTTTATTTTTTCTCCTTTTTCTCTCTTTGTTGCTTCATCATGCAAAATACAAGATAGATTTTTACCAAATTCAGAGGGATATGGTCAAGATCTTTCTTGTAATATAAGCTATGGCATATACTGAATTTACTTTGGGAGATTCTAGACTGTGGAGGTGGGGGAGGGACCTTACAACAATACAGGCAAACTATTTCCCGTTACTTCTTTATAGCTTATTAAAATGTGAGCAACAGCAGAGAAGTATTCAGTTGGCAACATTTAGCTAACATTGTCTTCAGCATCTTATCTAGGTAGTCTTTTTTTTTTTTTACTTTTATTTATTTATTTATTGGCTGTGTTGGGTCTTTGTTGCTGGGTGAGGGCTTTCTCTAGTTGCAGCTAGTGGGGGCTGCTATTCATTGTGGTGCGCTGCCTTCTCACTGTGGCGGCTTCTCTTGTTGCAGAACACGGGCTCTAGGTGCACAGGGTTCAGTAGTTGCAGCACGTGGCCTCAGTAGTTGTGGCTCACGGGCTGTAGAGCGCAGATTCAGTAGTTGTGGCAGGCTTAGTTGCTCCGTGGCATGTGGGATCTTCCCGGAGCAGGGATTGAACACATGTCCCCTGCATTGATAAGCGGATTCTTAACCACTGCACTACCAGGGAAGTCCCTAGGTAGTCTTTTTAATTAAGTTACTATTCCTCCATTAGTAGTCAATCTATGTATCTCTTAGCCATTTTCCTCCCTAAACAAGGCACATCCATTACACCAAATTTTTGGAAAATAATTCTAGTTCTGAGGAGATATTTCACACTCGTTATAAATAACATGTAGCCATTTGATTTCTTCCAAGAGCTCCTAGTTCACACCATACTTACTGAGTGTCTACTGTGGGCCAGGGGCTCTGCTGGGAACCAGACCCAAGGTGCTTTGGAGGATTCAGAATTTTCAATGTCTGTGGCAAGTGACACAACAGAGTTTTCTTCCTCAAGCATGTGTCTTTATTACAAGCTCCTAAATAAGTGGCTCAGGCCGAATCTCCAAAGGTATGCATGGTTGTAGATGGTCAAATAAAAAATGTTTAGCTTCTGGGAAAGGCACCCACATTTCAAGATCTTCCCAGGATGCGGTCAGCAGCCCTTGCTGTCTCGCCTGCCTGGGTCTGCCAACACTAATGCTCCTGGGTTGAGAGTGTAAAAATGATGGTCTAATGACCAGAGATTATTTAGGCTGGCAGCACACTGCATTTTCAGGCTAGAAGCTGGGGCTTTTAAAATGCCTTTTTCCAGGAACAAAAGGGTTTCTGCAGTGTTGAAACATGTCATAATGTGACTGACATTAATATTTAATTGGAAAAATAATACAAGTTTTGGCAAAGGTGACAGTTGAAGAAAATGGATGTTTAATGAGTACTTACTACGTGCTAATTGCTGCAATAAATACAGTCCGTGAATGACTTCTTTTGTTTCGCGATGACCCTAGGATCTTAGTATGCTGAAAGCAAGTTACATTGCAGTGTCCTAGCCTGCCTCACCCAAACGCCCATCTCTGTCATTATCAGAACAAAGAAACCTTTGCTTCTTGTCGGAGATTGCTACTAATGCTCCTGGTAATGACCAGGGATTTTTTCCACAGAGGTGTCTGCAGCACTGTGACAAGGAAATGAGTCCTTTCATTCTGGAAGAAAATGTACTGTATAAATTGCCTCTTACATTCCTATCTCTTAGGCAGCAGAGTCTTAGAACTCATCTTAGAATTTACAGAAAGGCAGGGCCCCAGCCCCACTGAACACCACAGCTAGGGTAACTAGCAGAGAGAAGTAGAGCATGTGCTTGGAGGTCTAACTACCTGAGTTTAAATCTTACCGCTACCACTCGCTACCTCTGTGACCCTGGACAAGTTACTTAGCCTCTCTTGGCATCACTTACCCCTGCCATAAAATGGAAATGGTGATAACCCTTAACTCATAAACCTGTGATATGAATTAAAAGCATATAAAGCACTTAGTCCCATGCCTGGTGCATGATAAGAGCTCAATAAACTAACTATTTTTATGACCCTCTGTTATAAAACATTCACTATCATTAAAGGATGTGGTATTCTTATTATTGCTCATACAAGTAAGGAAAGAAGCTGCTTGGTCTTGGATAGTGAAAACTGCCTTTCAGATTTTTCAGGTTTGATTGAGCTTAATCCTATGCTAAAAGTTTGATTTATATGGCCATTACTATGCTGTACACTATATGTTCATCAGAGGACTTAGACATGAGAGATTCCAGAACTTCATCCATGGACCACAGGTGGAGAGTGGGGAGAGAAAGACAGAACCAGTTGGAATACTGATTACTATGGTATTTGTAAAGATATAATTTGGTGTTAAGTTTTATCATGGTAGCTTGACGGTGAAAATGAGACTCTATAGAGCATAGCAGTCTCAGTCAGGGTCCAAATGTGCAGCCTAGAAGCAGGTCTAGTGTGTTGCGAGAACATATCTGAATGTCAGATGTAATCACTGGTGCTGTTTATTTAGCCCTTAATTGTACTAAGTCATTTTATATACATTTGACCCTTGAGCAATGTTGGAGGGGGCGGCGGGGGCCGGGGGGTAGTGTTAGGGCTGCTGACCCTCTGACAGTTGTAAATCTGTGTATAACTTATAGTCAGCCCCCATATCCCTGGCTTCCCCGTGTCCCTGATTCAACCAATCATGTCGTATTGATATTACAGTATTTACTATTGAAAACAATTGGCATGTAAGTGGATCTGCTACAGTTCGAACTGAGTTGTTCAATGGTCAACTGTATATATATTTAAAAGAAAAGTTTCCACAGACTATTTATTGGTCTAGTTGGCTGTTACTTAGCAACTCATGAACTGGATTCTGTGCTGAGCAGACAAGACGATTAGTTCTTTTCTGGAGCCAACATAGAAAGTTAAGTTCTTGTTTGCAGACGTCTGGGTATTCCATACTCCACTGGGACCACTGCAACCAAAGAGCTCCTACCACTGGTGTTAAAGTCTTATCTTTGCTAGCAGTGGAGGAAATTGGAGTGTACTGAAGGCTAGTAGGTGTGACTGGGCCACTTACGTCACAGATCTGGAAACATGAACCAATAAGATGCTCTTTCATATGTGATTATCTCAGGGACTAGGTTAGGGCTCTCAGTGTACTTGGCTCAAAGCTACTGGCAAAGGCATGGGAGTGGGTGGAGAAAAGGGATAGAGATGTATGTTGGATCCTCTTGGCTATTCCTGTGTCTAAGTGCTGAACACTACATATAGGGATCTATAGCATGGTCATTCCAGGAAAAGATCACCAGAGAGGACCAAGGTTGAATGGAGAATGGAAAAATCTGACTCTAATTGACAGGTAACATTTCAAAGTTAGGGAACCCAAAAGAAAAATAATTTTCTCCTAAATGTATTCCACTTATAATTCTGCTTAGAAGTGCTTTTTCTCTTGAATTGAAATGTTCCTAAAAGTGATGAATAGAACAAATATTAGTAAAACACATAACATTTTTAAAGTGCCTTGTTTTCTTACTGTATAATTTATGTCTTGCTGCAATAATGCTGCATAACAAACAATCCTGCAACTAAGTGGTTTCAAACAACAACTGGCTCCTATTGTTCATGAGTCCATGGGTCAACTGGGCAGTTCTGATGACCTAACCTGGGCTCAGTTAATCAGTGTATTTTGGCTGGATTCTGTAGTCAGCTGGCAGATGTACTAGGAGCTAACTGGTCTGGGACTTGGCTCTCTTGCACCTGTTCTCCAGAAGACTGGCCTGGACTTGTTCTACAAGAGAGAGCAGAAGCACACAGGGCCACGTGAGGCCTGGGCTTGACACTGACATTGTCATTCACTACACTGAATTTGCTAAAGCAAGTCATGAGGCAGCCCCTGTCTGAAGGTTGGGAAAGTGGACTTTTAATGGGAGGAACTTCAGAGTCATATCGCAAGGATTATGGATACAGGGAGAGAAAGAATTGAAGCCATTTTTGCAATCAATGTAGCACACTTGCTATTTAAATTTTCCCTGTACTGAAGGAAACTTCAGTAAGATGATAGCCTGGAGGTAGATGATATGAAAACTGAATATAGTGACTCCACGGAAGTCTCAGAAGCATGTGGCCGAGGTGGAACACGGGTCTTCAGTCGCTCATCATCCAGCGTTTGCTGCACTGTGCATTATTTTATATGCGATGTATTTTTTTCTTTAAAAAATTATCATCAAGCTCACTTTGGACATATACAAATTTAGAGTTGCTAACTTTGAGATAAAGTATATCTGAACTAGCTTTAAAATCTCTTTACTTTTTATTAGGCAGGATAAAATGATATTGGGACCTAATCAAGCTCAACTTGCACGTAAAGGAATGTCTATAAATCTATTCTTTGATTCAAATGTGGTAAAGTCATGGAGGTGTTTGGGAAGGCAAAACTGAATTTTCAAGTTAGTTATATTGGCTGCCTATCTTGTGAAGATTGCAATTCAGGACCTATGGCTTTGGGTGAGAGCAATGGCATGAAGGCCTGCTTCTCTTCTTTCTCGTTTCTGAGTTGTGTCCCCTTTTTTGAATCTGAACCAGCATCATCTTTTCATTCTGAAAATAGTGCAGCGTTTCTCCGGGGTGTTTGGTTTTTTTGTTTGTTTTTCTGGCTCAGAAACATCTGTGCACAAAAACACACAGATGTTTTCTTTTATTATTAAAAATATTTATTTTCAGATAAGGTAGCATGTGCTTGTGGTATGATACAAAATGGTTTTGGTGAAAAGCAAGTTTCCCTCTCACCGCTATCCTCCAGTTCCTTGTCCAGATGTAAATGGGACATATTCCTTCAGAGCTGTCCTATGTATATAGAATGTATATGGTATATATAAGCAGAAACAAATATTTATACAGCTCATTACACCTCATATTAATATAAATACGAACAAACTGTGATGTACATTGTTTTTTACTTGTTTCACTTAATAATTTGTCTTAGAGTTTTCCTCATCTCAGTACAGGAAGAGCAGCCTCGTTTTACTCACAAACACATCCCATTTTCCAAGTATCCTTCCTGCCTGGTGATATACTTCCCAGGTGTCCCTTACTTTGTCTCTCTTTTCCTATGTCCACATGCTATTCTGGGGGATTCCTATTTCCATATTGGGGACTTTATCTGTCCCAGATGGGTCCTGCCATCTTGATGACTCACCTTGATGTTACCTTGATGAGGTAACAAGATATCCATCCTTCTCCCCATGTTCTACTTTCTGGGAGAGCTGGAATGTTTTCCATGGCATAGGGCTGCTCTCTGCCTCAGTCTTACCACTGAGTCTGAAACTGACCAGCACTCGTTCCAGTAATGCAGAGATCAGTTACATTGGACAATCTTGCTTCTCAGTTTCTGACCAGTAGTATTTCTTGTTCTGTTTTTTGATACATCAGAAATGTGTTTCATCAGTGCTAAACTATTTATCTTACTCTGCTGGCTTATTTAGATTAAAGCCAGACTGTGACAGCTCTAGTTGCTCAGAGTCCCTCAGAAAAGACACCATTTAAGTTTGATATGTCAAAGCCATACCTTGTCCATTCTTGTGTACCTCAACGGTTCTGAAGATACCCAGGATGGGTCAGTTAGCAGTACCCTTCTCCTCCTTTTGTTCTCATGATCTGGGAGTTGCAGATGAAACAAGACTTCTAAGGTATAACTTTTATATGTCAATGCAATCAAATTTTTGGTAAGCATTTTATATTGTAGAATACAGTATAATGTTTAATTTCAAACTATAGTACAATATTCATGAGCATGAAATTCAGTGTTGGCTGGATTCTGTGTGACCTAAGTCAAATTATCTGACCACTCTAAGTCTCCAAGTCCTCATCTGTAAAAAATATTAATAATACTTCAACATAGCTCACGGGCTATGTTGAAGATTAAATTAGATAAAATGATCACAGAGTGTCTGATGCAGCAGTCGATGGTAGCTATAACCTTGAACCAAAGGCCAGTATATCAGCTCCTGCAAAAGATGCTCTCCTATTTTCATCTTTCAGGGACCCTTAGCTATTTGAAATCCATCCTAACTCCTGGCTTTCTCATTCCAAAGGGAATTATGTGTCCAGACTCTGGCTCAGAGACTTCAACAATGCCCAGTAGTCCTAGACAAAGCATCTACAATGTGCAAGGCAATTTTTTGGCATTATACAACTAATCAAGAGTTTCCCTTTTTTTTTTTTTTTTTTGAGGTAAAATGCCATAGTATAAATAAATAGAATTTGGCATCAGAGCGTTTGGATTCCATCTCTTTCATCTACTACTGTGTAACATTGGGGAAAATGAGCCTTAGTTTCCTCATGTATTCAATGGGAATAAGAACACCTACCTGATATGTTTTTAACAAGATATCTTGGTTAGTTTGAGGGATTAAATAATATTAATGAGTTCCTGGCACATACTACATGCCTGACATGCCTGTTAAGTGATAATTTCCTTCCTTCACTTCAGCATGTGTGACTGCCGTTATTTTTGTTGGAACGGAGAGATAGCCTGTCTGCTTATTACAAGCATTCTATTTATATTCTATCCTCCTGCCTTGAGTTGTCAGGTGAAGGCTCAGCACCTGAAGGTGTATGATAAATGCTGAGTGATACTTTTAATTTTTTTTAAAAGACAAAACAAAGAATTTAGTTAGAATGATTCTGATATTAACAAAAGTTGTCTCTTTTAGAAAAATGCAACCCGAAACCAGACCTTGAATTCTTTAAGTCAGTGTGCTGTGGGGGCTATGTGTATAGCCGCTTCCTTCCTACCTTTGCCTTTCAGAATGCACCAGTTCTCTTTTAATTAATAATTCATCAGATTGTGCTCTAAGATCCAAGAAGGTCTAGGAGGATAGGCACAACAGAGTAAAAATGACAGCATCATCATGACTAGTTAATTAAAAACTGGATCCTTATCTTGATGTGACACACAGTGTTCAGTTATTCTTATTATATGAATTTCCGTACCCATGTGTCATCTTAACTGTTCTTTATTCCTTCCTTACTTTCACTTCTACTAGGTCAATTCCAGGCTTTGCCATTATGGTTAACACCTCTCCAAAAAAAGTGATCACTGTGGATAAATAAATATGTCTGATGGCCTTCTCAGGGTTATACATTCATCAGATTTGGTATGTATGCTCTTAATATGACACCAATATCCAAACTTGAGAGAGAGAAAAAGACCTCAAATTGATTAAATAGTTACTCCACACAAGGCATTTTGCCTGACATTTCTTATATGTTACTTTATTTAATCTTCAGAGCGGCCAACTCTAACCTGGAACTGTAAAGAGAAGGGAAGTGTCATTCCAGGCTTTCCCTTTGTGACGCAAAGGAAATTGTAGAGTGGTGTAACATTAATGTCAATTCAATGATAAACAGACTGCAATAGTCAACCTATTATGAGTAGGAAGTGGCATCTCTTCTTGAAATCTGGCCACTGTGAAGGGAGAGTCTTTTCATAAACAAAGCAAAAACATCTTCTAAAAGTAGGTTCTAACCACCACCGAGTGGCTCAGCCATATGAGAAGACTGATCACTCCTTAAAGAAACCATTCTCGGGCTACAGAACCAAAAGGGGACTGAGGGAAAGGCCAGGGATTATAGAGCCCCACGGGGCTATCTTGGAGCAAGTACTCAGACCTCTTACCCACAGGGAGGTCCTGTGCTCACCAAAAGCATGCCCTGTTTGGGAATCTTGCTCACAGACAGGATGGTTAGCAAAGCATGTGAGTCTTAGAGTATAATCCCACCCTTGAAGATGGGCACTGAAACCTGGGAGGTGCTTTTAATTGAGTGGGGAAGCAGGCAAGGAAGGGTAGAGTTATAATATCATGGACCAGTACCAAGACAGAGGTAAGCCCCTGGTGGTTTTGGAGCATGCAAGTGTACCTTGAGGTGGGGACAATAAGTGACAAGTATAAGTCATCATGGTGATGCCAGGGGGAAAATTGGAGCCCACTAACTGAGGCTTTATAACGTTGCACCGTCTCTACAAAGGCATCTAGAATTTCGTCTCTGATTTTCCTGGCTGAAGGATGATGAGAGAGCAGGACAATGCAGACAAAGGGGAAACTGTAAGAGTCAGAAAAATTCAGAGTGAGAGGAAGAGCTCCAGAGAGGGAGGGAGGGATAGAAGGTGAGAGGAGAAAGAGAACTTTTCCTTTTCTCAACTGGAGTATTCCCTACTGTGACAAGGAGAATAGAATTTGGTTGAAAGAAATTAAATAATAAAACTCAGATTAGAGAAACTAAATAATAGAGGCTTTGGTAGCCCAGTTTAAAGCTTTCAAGTCTCTATTATTTGCCATTTATCTACTGACATTTTCAAAATATTTCCTTAGAAAGCCCTGCCCAGTTTCCCCTTCAGTCCATTCTCTGTATCTGCGTCCCTGTTCTTGTCACTGAGTTCATCAGTACCATTTTTAGATTCCGTATATGTGAGTTAGCATACAATATTTGTCCTTCTCTTTCTGACTTACTTCACAGATTGTAGTTCTATCCACCTCATTACATATAGCTCCATCTCATCCCTTTTTATAGCTGAGTAATATTCCATTGTATATGTATGCCACATCTTCTGTATCCATTCATTTGTTGATGGGCATTTAGGTTGCTTCCATGTCCTGGCTATTGTAAATAGTGCTGCAATAAACATGATGGTACAAGTTTCTTTTGGGATTATGGTTTTCTTTGGGTATATGAGACGAAGCGAGAGAGTAGCACAGACATATATATACTACCAACTGTAAAATAGTCAGTGGGAAGTTGTTGTATAGCAAAGGGAGCCCAACTCGAGGATGGAAGATGCCTTAGAGGACTGGGGCGGGGAGGGTGGGGGGGACTCGAGGTGGGGGGAGTCAAGGAAGGGAGGGAATACGGGGATATGTGTATAAAAACAGATGATTGAACCTGGTGTACCCCCAAAAAAATAAAAAAAAAATTAAATAATAAAGAAAAAAAAGATTTAATTGCAAAAAAAAAAAGTAATAATAATAATAACTGTGATTATACTCAGTAAAAAAAAAAAAAAAAAGAAAGAAAGCCCTGCCCAAATGTTATGCTCATGTTTTATAGCTAGAGGCCATACTCACTGATTGTAAGAATGGAAAAGTTTTATTAAGCTGTGACTTATTTCTGCGCTAAACCTCTAAGGCCTGACCCTAAATCAGGCAATCAACAGCAAGATTTTTTTTTAATCTGACACTTCATAATCATATTGAAGTTTTTGTAGTCAGTTTGGGTGTGAACTGGTTATTTCAATGTCAGCAATTGAAGGTGATAGCCCTAAAGTTTCACCTGTCTTAATAAGGTTTCAGAAGGTGATTTTCTATTTTATTCACCTTTGATGTGCATCAAAAACCAAGGTGATGAAGGAACACCCCCACCTACTTCTTGCAGGAAGGCATACCTCAACAAAATGAAGTTATTAAAACAGAATTTGAAAGTGTGATAGCACACATCAAGCGTAAAGATCAGATCTAATTAAGAAGGTTTCTATGATCAAGAAAGTCCAACGTGTAATCAGAAGGCATTCCCTTAATTGATACTTGGCTCCCGTCAAATTCTATTTGCATGGAAATGATAAAGACATTCCCTCTGTGTTTTCACTGCATATTGATTCCGTATCATTAAATACATTTACATTTGCTACTTTTGTATGACATAAAAGTAAAAGCATACTTGCTTTGGGGAAAAAAATTGCCACCATTCAAAGAGAATCTATTCTGTGCTAGACACTCAGCCAGGCCATTTTCATGCATTACTTCATTTAATCTTTACAGTACTTCTAAATTATAAGGATTGCATTTCCCATTGCACAGAGGAGGAAACTGACGTTCAGCTCCATTAAGTAGATTCCCTGCAGGTCACACAGCTAGCAAGTAGCAGAGCTGAGATTCAAAACAGCTCTCTCCATGTAGTCCATTCTCTATCCAGAATACCACAAAACCTCTCTGAGCTTTGTATTTGAAATTATCAAGAGTTGTAAAGGAATAAAATTCCCTTCTTAAGTTCTGAGTATTACAGTTGGGCCCAAATAAACATTCCCATTACATACCACCCTAAAAGCCATAACCAACTCTAAAATTTAGGCATTTTTTTTCTCTTTTATTTTCTTTGAGGATTTTGCAGTGGTTCATCATGAGAACTGATTTCTTCCAAATAATTTTGTGTATTAGCTAGATGTAAACAAAATGTCAATGTAGGAAAAAAAAAAAAAAAAGAAAGAAGAAAAAAAAAACCAAACTCCTTTACAGTGTGAATCTCAACCAGAGGTGATTTGCCTCTTCTCCCTTCTGGGGCCATTTTTGGTTTTCAGAACTGGAAAGGTGTGATTGCATCTGGTGTGCAGAGGCTAGGGATGCTATTAAACTTCCTACAAAGCCCAGAACAACCCCTACAACAAAGAATTATACAGTCCAAAATGACAAAAAGAAAACCATTTAAAAACCTAGAAGCAGAGGATTCCAGGCAAAAGGAGCAGAAAAACCCACAGTCTCTAAAGCAGGAATGAGTTTGGAATGTTCTAAGAATAGAGAGGAAGCCGGGGTGGTTTGATTCTGATGAATAAGTGAGAGTGAAAGGAAAAGCAGCTGAAAAAATTCTACCAGGCCAGATCAGGTCGGGGCTCATATGCCCTGGTAGAAATTGAGATATTTTGTTGTTGTTGCAATGAAAAGCTGTTACAGGATTTTAAACAGGGATGTGAAAAAATCTGATGTGTGTTTTGAAAGATGACTTTGGCTTACTCTTTGGAGAATGTTCTAAGGGAGGCATTAGTGGCATTGGGGAGACACATAGAAGGTTTTAGAAATAAGGGGCGATTTTATGGATTTAGACAATGGAGTGTCAATGAAGATGGACAGAGTTGGTTGTTATCACAAGTTGTTTTGGAGGCGTAGCTGACAGGCTTGGTGACAAGCAGGTTGAAAGGAGAAGACATATCAAGGGTGATAACTGGACTTTTGCCTTGAACAACTGGGTGGGGGATGATGCTGTTTACTCAGATGTAGACACTGACAGCTGAACAGAAGAAAAGGAAATATCCCATGATCTGTTTGGAGCTGTGTTATATTTAATGCGACATTCAAATGAGGATGCCGAGGACTCGGGATATGTGAATCTGGAGATCAGTGATGAGATCAGAGATGGAGATGTAAATATGGGTGTCCTCGTCATGAAAATGACATTTAAAACTTTGGAACTGACCAGAATCACCTGGGATGCATGTGTTTATAGAGAAAAGAAAGAGACTTAGGAAGAAACTTGGGGAAATCAAGCCTCTAGGAGTTGACATCTATTCTTGAGAAAAAGAATTGCAAGTATTAACAAGTAGACAAGAGCAGAGGAGATCTGAAAAATTATTATGCTTATTTAGTGTGCACTGAACCAAGCAAAAAGTGTGTGTGCGCGTGTGCATGCGTGTGGGAGGGGGAAGAGAAGAAGTTTTAAAAGCGTAAAGTAGTATAACAAAATGTAAGGGAGCATTATTAGTACTTTTGGAGTAACTGACAGGAATAGTATGGGAAACCTGAAATAAAAAGAAATAGCCTACAATGCTTTGAAGAGATTAACTTGTACTGACTGAGTCCTTCCTGAGGTCTTTTTGATGCAGACAGTAGAACTGAATTTTATCATCACATTCTTGTATTGAATACACTCTTCTAAAACCCTCATGTTTTCACCTTCTAAATGAATGAATTTTACTTAATGAGTCATGCTTACATTCAAGTGTTAGATTTTCCAATTATCTGTATTTAACTTCATCTTTCCAGGCTGTTGAGGTTTTTTTTGAAACCCTATTCTGCTATAAAATGTATTAGTATGCTTTCCTGTTTCTTGTTACTTGCAAATTTAGCCAATGTGTCTTAACCCAACTCTTACTAAAGGTATTGACCAGACAAGGATCAAGGACTTGAAGGGCTTTACCATTTCACTGGGGATTTCCCTCCTGTTGGATATTACAACATACCTTGGCTACTACTGTCGATTGTGTATCCACCAAGTGTTGAACCATAATTTCATCTTTATCCCGCCCCTTCTAAATTGTGTATTTATTTATTTATTTATTGGTTGTGTTGCATCTTTGTTGCTGGGCGCAAGCTTTCTCTAGTTGCAGAGAGCAGGAGCTACTCTTCATTGTGGTGCGGTGGCTTCTCTTGTTGCAGAGCATGGGCTCTAGGCTTGTGGGCTTCAGTAGTTGTGGCACATGGGCTCAATAGTTGTGGCTCACGGGCTCTAGAGTGCAGGCTCAGCAATTGTGGTGCAAGGGCTTAGTTGTTCTGTGGCATGTGGGATCTTCCCAGACCAGGGCTCGAATCCATATGCCCTGCATTGGCAGGCAGATTCTAACCACTGCGCCACCAGGGAAGTCCTATTCCCCGCCCCGTATAAGCAAACTGTCTAGCTGAAATATGCTCCCACTCTGTCTATGTCAGTAGTAGAAGAGTCTAGAGATTTTACACCTAAATCAAGCAAATTTGATTATAAGTTAACCAGAGATTATTTGGTAGCTCCCAAGATTGCCATTTCTATTCTAATTTTGCTCACAGAAGTCTTTTTTAAAAGAGTCTATCTTAAAATCATATTGAGAAGTGTCTTTAAGTTCATTAAAGTTTTTTTGAAAATCAAGATATTGTCCCATTCAGTCCTTTAGTGCTTATTCTCTATGTATTTCTTAAATGCTGCTGTCAGCAATGTTGCAATCTAACCTTCAGTTCCATCTGGGAAGGCGACACTCACTTCTTGAGAGTGATATCACCTTGATTGGGTTTCCATGTCCTCGCACTAAGGTGTGGCTCTCTCTTACCAGCCTGACCATCCTTCTCATTGGTACAGATGATGGACTCAATATACCACCAGCATACTTTTAGGCAGGAACCATATTTGTTTTATTTGTTATGCTTAAAGTTTAAAAAAAAAAAAACATACTTTTAACCACCACTTAACTTTTATGACATATGTGACAGATAAATTACAAGTACTTCATTCTATAGAGTTTAGGCTTAATCATAATCAAATTAGGCCTGTTCATTCAAAGAAATGTTAGGATAGGTTGATTTTGACAAAGGGAAGTACCTGAAATTTGAGCTTGAGTTTATCAAATTGAAGATGCTTTCTTCTCTTCCTTTTCTGAAGATTTCTCTCTCCCTTTTCCTCCCTCCCTCCCTCCTTCCTTCCTTCCTTCCTTCTTTCCTTCTTTTTGGCAATTACATTGAAGAATACAGCAAAACCTTGTAAAAATATCTGGGTAACATTGGAGTGAGTTTTGGTTATTAGTTTTTGCAGCTCATTTACTCAAGTTAGCTGGCATTTTAATGAAACTGTTTTTCCCCAGTAGTGCTTAAATAGCACACTTATGTTGTGATTCCTTCATAAGCCTAAGAGGTTTCTGTTTTCTCTCTCTGTGAAGAAATAAGGGAATGGCTTTGATCCATTTAAATAAGTAGGAACATGAGTTCCCAGCACACAGAAGACCGTAGTATTTTTGAGTGAATGAATAAATCCATGAGTGAATAAATATAGCTAATGAAAAAACTTGACAAATACACAACTTACTTATATACAGATTCATCAGCTAACTCCTATCCTTCACTATAAGATAGTATACAAAACGTGAACATATTAAGGCTCATTTGAGCAAATAAAGACGTATTTTATATGTGATTTTTAGAAATCAGTCATACTCAGTGCACTTCATCCCTTTACTTTGACTTACTCTAATTTCTGATAGAGTGAAGTATTTAAGTCGTGGGCTGAATCCTCATTCTTTTACTCTACAGACGAGTAGCATAGAAGTATACTATACGTTCCTATTTAGTGGGAATGCATCTTGGTGTTCCACTGCCTGTCAGCCTTCTTGTAATTTCAGATTTTTTCTCTGGTCATATGTCTACATCAGCAAAGTGTGTTTGTCTTAGAGTGATTCACTATAGTGCTATATGAAATAAAACCCTCTGAGCTCTGCAGTCTTCAGTAATGTGAAAAATGTTAGTGAAAAGTATTCCTGCTTGCCGTGGTCACTACACATTTCCTATTTCCAACTTTACTACACAGCTTCCAATGGATTTTGTTGAAGACAAAAATGAAAAAGCAGGGTTTAGAATTCCAAGGAGGAGCTCCTTGGTGTAGCCCCCAGAAGCAGCCAGAGGGAAAAGATGGTTCACAAAACATTAGCAATGAGTTTTTACAGGTAAATTTTCAACAGCAGTTGTGGAATTCAGAAGATGATTGTGGAATGAATCTTTAATGGATACAAAAGAGAGCTATCAATCTAAAATTTTAAACCCAACGGAACTATGTTTTCAAGAACCAGGGTAAGATAAATTCAATTATAGAATATTTAAAAATCTAGAGTTTGCCAGCAAGAGATCTTCACTTCCAAAGAATATTATTTCAGAAAGAATTCATACCAGAGGAAAATCTGAGATGAGGAAAGGAAAGTGAGCAAAGGAAATGACATGTATGTTGGTAGGTTTAAGTTGATATCCTTTGAAAAAATGGACATAGTAAGGTCTAATTTGTAGGATCAAAACTTTTTTTAAAAAAGCTTAAGATAAACTGTTGAAAAGCGGTTTAAGGTAAGCCAGGAGGCAGTCAGAATTTAAAGTACCCTAAGATCTTTTTACTGTTTGAGAGGAGGTTAAAGACACTGATTAACTTTAGACTTTAGGTATCCATATTCATATTTTAATGGTGTCAATTAACAGAATGTAATTAGTGTGTATAAATATCAAACCATTAGAAGGAAAAGATGGAATGAGGGAAAAAATCTGATTAATCAAATGCATTTCCAAGTAAATCTTAATATAATTGTAAAATATATACAGAAAAACAAAGTATCGGTGAAAGCCAATTCATGAAGAAGAAAATGCAGGGTTAGCTGTAATACCAAATATCAAAAATTGATTAAAAAACAACAGTAATTAAGACATGACCCACAAGTGAAGGAGTAGGCAAACAGACCATAGAATAATTTGACAGACATAATGTTGCAAACCACTAGGGAAAAGATGAGCTATTCAGGAGACATTACTGGAATGATAATCTGTAAGGAAAAAAATAAAGAAACCTGGGTATTTCCTTGAAACTAACAGATGATACAAAAATCAGAAATCATAAAAGAAAACTTAGATTTGACTACCTTAAAATTGTAAATTATTCATCAAAGGATTCATAAAAATGAGAAGAGCAGCCACAAAATGACAGAAGATATTTACAACATGTAAAACCAAACAGGAACTAGTATTTATGATACATAAAGAATTTCTTCACATTAATAAGAAAGACAAGCTACTTAAAAGAAAAAACTTAAAGGCAGAAGAATAAACAGGCATTTCACAGCAGAGAAAACTGAACATTCCAATAAATATATGAAAGTATATTGTTTCATTTTTAATCAAGGAAATGCAGATTAATACCACAAGGAGATACTATTACACCCACCAAATTGGAAAAGTTTTTTAAAGTAGGATAATTAAGTCTTAGTGCACTATGGAGAAAGGAGATTTTTCCTACGTTTCTGGTATGTGTATAAATTATCCAGCAAGATTGCTGATGTGGGCATTTAATGACCCAGAAATTATTTTCCTATGTGTATAAGCTAGAAAAAGTTCTCCATATGTGCAACATAATAAATGTGCAGCATTGATTACAATAATAAAAACTGGAAACAACAAATTTCCATCAACAGGAGAATGAATAGATACATTTTGGTTCAGTGTTAACTAAACAGCAGTGAAATGAATGAAACAGCTCCTTATATCAGCATAAATCACATCAACATAATGTTGAACAGAAAAAAAAATGTGAGCATAATACAGATGTATAAAATTTAAAAATATGTAAAACTAAATATTTCAGGCTACCTACGTATGTATTATAACTATGAAGAAATGGCCAGGGAATAATAAAAGTTCTGAATGCTGATGACCTATGAGGGGAAGAAAGGAGAACAGCCTCAAAAGAGGCTTCAACGATCAATGAAATATCCTATTTCTTAATGTGGGTATTCTTTTAGCACTTTTCATATGTTTTATGTATAAAACATTATAAATATAATTTCATAAGTGTAAAATATTCTATAATTAAAAAATAAAAATAAAATTTTGTATTTTAAAAGAATAAAAAGGAAAAAGTTAAATTACTCATACTGCACCCTTACCACTTATCCTTATATAAAATAAAACCATCAAAATAAAATAAATTCATTACAAATCTTTTAGTTAAGATCAAATTAAATTATTCCAGAACAAAAAAATGAACATACAATACTACAACTATCATTGTTTAGTGTATGTGTCTGGCCTTGAGCAAGATACTAATCTCTTCAGGCCTCAGTTTCTTCATCTCTAAATTGAGATGCTGGGATCAGCAGACTGTTCTAAGAGTTGTCCCCACAGTGAGTTTCTATGTGCCAGTCTGGTCTATAACTTGAATGCCCTTTCCACATTACAAGCTATGGTTTCTAACAGGCAAAAGCCATGTCTTTCAAGGTTGTACCTGCAGTGCATAGGTGTGAATTACCTGACATATATGGTAGATGGTCAGTGGAATAAAGGATTCTGACATTATATGCTAGTGAATGCTGAGCATGCTAAAATCTCATCATATCCTGAAATCATTATAAAACCGTTTGGGCTTGGTGGCAGGGGAGACGAAGGGGAAGCTGGGACGAAGTGAGAGAGTAGCATAGAGTAGCATATTTTACACTACCAACTGTAAAATAGATAGCTAGTGGGAAGTTGCTGTATAACAAAGGGAGATTAACTCGATGATGGGTGAGGCCTTAGAGAGCCAGGACAAGGAGGGTGGGAGGGAGTCGCAGGAGGGAGGGGATATGGGGATATATGTATAAATACAGCTGATTCACTTTGGTGTACCTCAAAAGCAGGTACAAGAGTGTAAAGCAATTATATTCCAATAAAGAGCTTAAAAAAAATGGGGGGACTTCCCTGGTGGTGCAGTGCTTAAGAATCTGCCTGCCAATGCGAGGGACATGAGTCCGGGAAGATCCCACATACTGCAGAGCAACTAAGCCCATACACCTCAACTATTGAGCCTGCGCTCTAGAGCCTGCAAGGCACAACTACTGAGCCCATGTGCTGCAACTACTGAAGCCCACATGCCTAAAACCCATCCTCCGCAACAAGAGAAGCCACCACACTGAGAAGCCCATGCACTGCAGTGAAGAGTAGCCCCCACTCACTGCAACTAGAGAAAAGCCCACACATAGCAATGAAGACGCAATGCAGCCAAAAATAAATAATATAATTAATAAAACCGGTTGAATGGTTTTATACCACCATTGCAGTGATCATGGATAATAAAGTACCACAAAGCTGAAACATTCATCTATTTTAGGAAATATATTTTTCACATTTTGTCTTCTCTGAAATCACTGTAGGTCTTGCAATGGATGAGAACTTTGTCAGCTAATTGTCAGCCAGGCAGCACTTGTGATGCAGTTGTCATTCCCTGATTATAAACTTAGTTATTATTTGTGGTGGCATGATATGCAATAGAATTCCTTTGATGTCTCAGTCAACAAGTCATTTAAGTTAACAATGAGTCCTACGTGTCCTCTCTGAAAAGCTTCCACTGAAGTAATCTGATACAATTAAGAAAACTCAGCTTCAGAAATGGTAGAAAAAAAACAAACAAAAAAACCTGGTATTTTAGAAGAAAATCTTAGAGAAAGTCATAGAGCACCCTTAAGAAAATCTCCATCAAAAAAATGATCTTGATGGCACAGAGGAAAGACTGATTTGAAAAACACAGAGATTAAAGAAATCTGACTTAAAAATAATTCAGAAGAGTTGCACTCTAAATGTGAATAGACTTCAGGAAAACCTTAACCAATGGGTGTGACCTACGTTTTCTATATATGTAAACAGTAGTATAAAATGATTTCTCCTGTCACTGGTCTAGTCACTGATGCTATCAGAACTTGACGCATTAATTCCCACTGTTAAATCTTAGTTATGGAAACTGGGAACCAGGAGAGGGCAGCAGAGAACTAACCTAAAAAAGAGTTCTTTTGTTGTGCTTTAACTGTGTAAAGGGCACGTCATACTTTATGAAGCTCTTTCACATATATCAACTTATGGCATCCCTACAACATAGCTGGGCAGGCCAGTTATTTCCATCCACATTGAACAGACAAACTGAGACTTGGAGAAATTAAGTCACTACTTTGAGGTGTCCCAGCTAAGGGATGGCCCTTGACTTTAAAAAAGAATCAGACTTCATGTGCATTCTGCTCCTTCAAATGCTGGTAAAACAACTGAGAAGCCAAGGGGATGGTCAGAAGGAGAATTAGAGATGGGGTCTGCAGAGATCCAGATCAAATAAGCTCAGGACCACAGTAAGTGCAGAAGACATCATGAATCAGGATGAAGATGTAAACTAAGAAGTCCAACCAAAGACCAAGGGAATGTAAGTAAATACCAAACCAGTCCATGGTCACTAGAGAGCGGAGACAGGTCTGAATCATCAAATGCAGACAAACGGACAGGAAACCCCAGATGGTGGGTTGTGCTATCAGAACACCGTGAGTCCTGGGAAGGTCTCAGTCCCTGCCCTTTCTGGTCTTTAAGTGGACTAGCCTCAGGTATATTAAAAAACAGAACAGCTCCTGGCCCCTCAGCAGTAATATTTGAGTGAAACCCCAGGCTATTTCATACTGGTGAAGTTACAGGTGAAATGCACAAAAGATATTTGCTGTGTTTGTGCCTCTCTTCCTAGCAATTAAAAAACAAAACAACAACAACAAAAAACCATCTAGAGGGAGAGTGTCTGCTTCGTTTACCAAGTGGTTACTGCTTAAAAGCTCAAATAAGAAAATGGAGTATTTTGAAGCCCTACTGGGAAGGCATATATGATTCTTCACTCCAAAGAAATTACACTAAACCTTTTGGCCTGATAGGTGCAGTCTAGGTGAAGCATTACTTTGTGTTGTCAAGATTCATTTCTTTACTGAGCAGTCACTTCATAAAATAAGCTATGTGGTTGGGATTTTGAAGCCTTTTATTTCTGCTGAAACTCAAGAGATGGGAAATGTTCTGAGGCAAAGAGGTGTAATCTCTATGAAATATTCTCCTGCATGGCCACCTCGTGGGAACCACCTTGAAGAGGAAGGTTGAAAGGTGTGCCTACAGCTGTGTTTCCTTAGGGAAGATGGTTCTCAGAATGCAGAAGAGAGAAGTAGAGTGTCCAGACTCTGTCCACAGTGTGTGCAAGATATCAACTGCAGATGTCAATAAATACAAATATTAAACGAGTCCTCCTCCCAGAAACCATACAAGCAGGAAAATAGAAGGATTCAGCATTCTTTATTACTTATTTAAATAATTCATGCTTTGTGCTGGTGGAGGGAAGAAAGGATATTTGTAAGTAAACACTTATGTGTAGGAGGGTGATGAAGATAGGATGGTCATTTCTTGTTCCAACAAAATCTGTGCTTTATGTGCAGTTTTAGGAGGGCTTATGCAGCATATGACAGGATACAAAGACATTGAGAGCTGAGTGATTCGAAGTCATATGGTCATTTTATTAATGATCTGTCTTTGACTCGCTTTTTGTTTTTGCTCTGGGATAACAAATACAATTCCTAAATTTTTATATTATATTTATGTTCATGTCTATGTTTATATTTATTCCCAGAATAAAGAGAATGCATCACAGAAAGAACTCAAATTTTAGAATCAGACTAACGTGTATACGTAATATATATCCACTTTTCATCACTCATTTATTAGTTGATTTTGGGTGAGGTACACAGTATCTTTGAGCTTTAATTTCCTTATCTGTCAAATAGACATACAGATACCTACATTATATTTTTTTTCCAGCTCTTTATTGGAATATAATTGCCTTACACTGTTGTGCCAGTTTCCAATGTACAACAAAGTGAATCAGCTGTATTTTACATATATCCCCATATCCCCTCCC
The DNA here is from genome assembly GCF_030028045.1 of Hippopotamus amphibius kiboko. Taxonomy (NCBI): domain Eukaryota; kingdom Metazoa; phylum Chordata; class Mammalia; order Artiodactyla; family Hippopotamidae; genus Hippopotamus; species Hippopotamus amphibius. The sequence continues at coordinate 76,637,982 of NC_080187.1, forward strand.
TCTTGAGCCTCCCTATCCCACCCCTCTAGGTCATCAGTGATCACAGAGTTGATCTCCCTGTGTTATGCGGCAGCTTCCCACCAGCTATCTATCTTACATTTGGTAGCGTATATATGTCAATGCTATTCTCTCACTTCGTCCCAGCTGCCCCTTTGCTACCATGTCCTCAAGTCTGTTCTCTAGGTCTGCATCTTTATTCTTGCCCTGCCACTAGGTTCATCAGCACTGTTTGTTTAGATTCCATATATATGCATTTGTATACAGTATTTGTTTTTCTCTTTCTGGCTTACCTCACTCTGTGTGACAGACTCTAGGTCCATCCACCTCACTATAAATACCTCAATTTCATTCCTTTTTATGGCTGAGTAATATTCCGTTGTGTATGTGTGCCACATCTTCTTTATCCATTCATCTGTTGATGGGCATTTAGGTTGCTTCCATGTCCTGGCTATTGTAAATAGTGCTGCAATGAGCAGTGCAATACATGCATCTTTCTGAATTATGGTGTTCTCTGGGTATATGCCCAGTAAAGGGATTGATGGGTCATATGGTAGTTCTATTTTTAGTTTTTTAAGGAACCTCCATACTGTTTTCCACAGTGGCTGTACCAGTTTACACCAACAGTGCAGGAGGGTTCCCTTTTCTCCACATCCTCTCCAGCATTTATCGTTTCTAGATTTTTTGACGATGGCCATTCTGACTGGTGTGAGGTTTGATGTGCATTTCTCTAGTGATTAGTGATGATGAGCATCTTTTCATGTGTTTGTTTTAAGGGAAGTGAATAAGTACATATTCCCTGTGGCCTTTAGGTTAAAGGCAGCCAATCTTTTCTTTCCATGAAGCTCCTATAGACACATGTTGAGCTTTATCTCCCCTCCTTCAGAATGCCGTTCATATTATTTCTATGCTTGGAGTTATCGTTTGCTAATTTAATAAATATTGAGCATTTACTAAGCACCAGTAACTGTTCTAGGCCCTTAATAAAAGAGACAAAAAAACCCTTTCCTTAGGGAACTGCCAGTCTAGTGGATCCTCTATTCTCTTTTTCTTGCTTGGTTACATCTTTATTCTTCCTGTTCTCCCAACTTCACCTCAGGGGCTTCCCATTCTGCGAAAAAATTTTCTGAGTTTTTCTTACCAGAAACAATCTTTGTGTGCTTTGAAATTCTGTAGCATTTTCTCACCTTTGCTGTTCATGTGACTGTTTATCTTCTGTCTCCCTGTACTGTAGGTTTCTGTGCACGTGTCCTTTCAAATTGCATGATTCTGAGGGTCAAAGGTCTAGAATATAAGCTTCAAAAGGACAGCATGATTCAGTGTGTTTTGTTCACTGGCTATCCCCAGGAACTGTAGTGGGCAAATCACAGGTTTTCTGTAAATATTTTGCATGAGCAAATGAATGAATGCCTTTATATCTTTCACATTACCTTGCTCTGTTGTATATGGAGAATTGGATTTGCACTCGGAAGTCATGAATTTAAAAAGCAAGCTCAAAAGTTAACTTTCCCTCTCCGAGACGTGGCTTCCTACTATGGAAGATGGCAATAAGATTTTTGCTTAACATATTATAGAATTGCTTTTAAGATCAATTAGTGCGATGTATATGGAAAATAACATTGTTTGTTCACTGCTAAATGAGTAAAAGTTGTTACAACAAGCCCTGTAATGGCTACTATTGAGTGAAGGCATGCATGTGTTATGAACTAAACGTTTGTGTCCCTGCAAACTTCATATGTTAAAGGCCTAACCCCCAATATGATGGTGTTTGGATATTGGGTCTTTGGGAGGTAATTAGGTTTAGATGAGGTCATGAGGGTGGAGCCTTCTAGATGGGATTAATCCCTTGTAAGAAGAGACGGAAGAGTGCCACCACCTCACCCCACTTCGTGTGGGACACAAAAAAGTCATGCAAGCACAACAAAATAGCAGGCCAAGAGAAAAGGGCTCAGAATGAAATCTACCTTGCAGACATCTCAGTCTTAGACTTCCCAGGCTCCAGTGATAAATCTCTGTTGTTTAAGCCACTCAGTCTAAAGTATTTTGTCATGGCAGCCTGAGCTAAGGTAGCATGCATGCATGAATGAATGAATGAGAAGGAAAAAAATAGGATTCCATGAAGTTTGAGTGATTTAGCAATTCAATCAAGAGGTAAATAAAGGCATTCGAGAGGGGACAAAGGCTTCCGTCATTCAAGAAAATTAATTGATGCTTAAAGGTGCTGTGCTGTAACTTAGCTGAGTATACTTCCCAAGATCGGCTTTACTCCTAAGTTCAGGACATAAGGGAAAGAATTAAACTATGTATTGAGAGACTGAGGTCTCAGTGGATGTCACCTTAACTCTCTGCTCCTCTATTGCCTTGTATGTAAAATGGAGATTAGAACGCCCAGCATATCCACCTCCTAGCATTGTTGTAATAATCAAAGAAGTTTGTGTGTTGATAAATGACTTTTAAATTATTAATTGCCAATGAAATGTGAGATGTTAGCAGTAGTGGCGTGTCAGTAAAGACTCATGGTTTGTGCCACATCCTTTGCTTCTCAAAATGACATTTTTTTACCCACGGTTTACTTATGATCTAGAAATTCCTAGCATCCTGCAATTTATTGAGAGTATTAAGTTTTGGGTCCACACAGCAATCCTGTGAGCCATGTTTTGCAGGGAAGAAAGTGGCCCATAGAGGCAGAGTGAATTTTCCAGGGTCACACAGCTCGTTAATGGCACAACTGGGTTCCTAACACATGTTTGGTAACTTTAGGTGTGAAACTTTTTCCAGTAAAGCACAAGGATCTGAGCACTCTTATTTTCAAATACTTTTTTTCAGTGAGACCTAGTTTTCCTTACTATCACACTTAATCCAATAAAGGTAACATCTGATATTTTGTGGAATTTTCTAGTACCTTTAAGTTTTGGTAAATGTGCAATTTTATTCTTATTGGTAACTTATTTTCAAGATGCAATTTAATAGTGAGTCCCTGAAGATCGGATTGGCAGTTACTGATATTTAATTTTTCACAAAGATTTTTAAATGGCCTGGTACGGTAAAAATATTTTGTGCCTGTAAATATTTTTAAAAGTGTGTGATCCTGAATATTTAGAAACTTTGAATGCTGGCATAAAATAAGAGGACTGAGGCCCGTAATCCCTACCTGCAGATATTAGTTTTTAAGCAAGTAACAAGATGGGTGTAGAGGTCTAGGTTGTATTTAAACCCCTGGAGGAAAGATGGTGATGAGGTGTAGAATTTTAAAATAGACTTTTGAATGTAGACTGTAACTAGGCACATGGTAGGAGTTAAAAAGAAATTGCTTCACTAAGCACCATTATTCTGAAGAATGGTAAGAATAGCAAGCAAAGACATTGATGACCTCAGAGAAACATGAATAACACATTACGGCTCAGATTATATTGACAGCCTAGCCTGACTCCCAGGAATTTAGAGCAAATTTGGCATTCAGAAGCCAGATGGGTTTCTTTAAAACCCCTTCTATTTTTTAAAGATCTTGTTAAGTCAGCCTTGGAGGAAGAGCAGAAGATAACTTTTTCTGGAGTGAAATATATTTCTTCCCTCTAAATCTTATCCTTCAATGGCAGTTCAATAAGGGAAGACTAAGCCCAGGATTTTGAGCCTCATGTGGAAAGGGACCTGGTTTCATCCTCTGGAGTATTCCTATTCTCCTAGCTAAGGTTTCCACCTAGGAAGACCCAAAGGGGCTGAGGTCATGATACAATTTCAGGACCGCAAGGTGCTCAGCTGAGAAGCTTTTCCTCTGAGCATGAGGTCATGGCTTCTTACTGTGATTGCCATGGTGCCACTCCTGAATATAGATTTAAATAGTCATGCCACACAGGCAAACAAAAGCCAGGATCTCAGTATTCCTTTGGCCAAACGAAACATAAGCCACCAATGATAATTTCCAAGCTTTGTTCTCCCCTGCTGACCGTAAATACATTGAGAATATGATACATGGTAGCCGATTGGACAATCAAAATCATCGGGGAGTCTAGGCTCTGTCTTTGGTATACCCCAGTCAGTAGGTCTCATTTGCTTAAAGATGAGGTAAATAAGGGAACAGGGTGCTGATTCTGCCACACTGAAGATTTCCAGGGGATTTGCACAAATCAGACTATGGTATCCTTGTGCAGGAAACGCTTCTCTGAGGTGCTATTTTGGGTGTAATAGGGTCCATAAAAGAACCTCTTTGGCTAGATTTATTTTTGGTATGTTAAGATCTATATCGAGAACCCTATCTGCGTTAATGTGTGTTTGTATGCGTGTGTGTGCATATATGCAACTCAGTCAAAGTTCTTTCCTGTACCTGGGAACCACTGAATGCTGCTCTGTTTAATTTGTGAGCTGCTACCGTAAGTTTTTCTCATTAGAATCATCGCTGACAGTTACTGAGCCCTTCATATGGAGATTAAGGTAGGTGGTATTAGCCCCATTTTATTTAGGTGAGAAAACTGTAGTTGAGGTTAAATAAGTTTTAAAACTTTTCATAACAAAATTTTGGCAAAATCAATATTCAAAATCGGGGCTATGGCTCCAAAGGTTCCGCCTTTATCATCACACACCGTGTTGCATCCAACACACACTCACCCCTATCCCCAGAAGACTTAAAATCTGAGGATTAATAGAGGAGTTTAGCAACCAATATCTTGAATCTGACTCTCTTGGACTTTTAGAAGATGTAGATTTTGAAAAGATAATTCAAAATATATGGGACTTCCTAGGTGGTGCAGTGGTTAAGAATCCGCCTGCCGATGCAGGGGACACAGGTTCAAGCCTTGCTCTGGGAAGATCCCACATGCTGTGGAGCAACTAAGCCCATGTGCCACCACTATTGAGCCTGTGCTCTAGAGCCCGTGCTCCACAGCAAGAGAAGCTACTGCAATGAGGAGCCCATGCACCACAATGAAGAGTAGCCCCCACTCCCCACAACTAGAGAAAGCCCCGTGTGCAGCAATGAAGACCCAATGCAGCCAATAAACAAATTAAATAAATAAATAAATTTATTTTTAAAAAAAAATATATATACTGTTAAAGGTAATAAAGACCCAACACAAATGTAAAGCATTAATCTTTTATTCATGCACCTCTTAAATATATGCTTTTGGATAATTGCTGCCTACTCCTCTACCCCCTGATTCACAGTAGCCTCTTTTTAGGTCATTCACACATTTATTCAATAAGTATTTTTGGAAACACTTGCTTTATACAGAGCATTGCTCTAGGGGCTGGCCATGTGTAGCAATGAAAAGTCAAATACAACACTTCAGAATACAGAAGTAAAATGTGATTATTAAAACTGATCGTGAGGCAGTAGTTGGTTTATTTTTTTTATGTAGAGTCCAAAAAAAATCAACAGTTTTATCACTTTCAATCTCGCTCTAAAACAAACCACACCCACAAATTAGGCTGTACACATCCTGCACCGAGGATCTTATACTAATTTCTATGACGCTATCAGAGAGAAGAAAACATGTCTTGTCCTCAAGTAGCAACAGCAGGGATGCTGTTCTTCCAAGAATTTGGATTTTTCCAATGTTCTTTCTAGGACTCATTCTCCAGAATGTATCCACTCTTTAATATGTTCACTGAACCCTGTGTGTTTTCCAGGTGTTCTATGGTGTGAATCTTCAGGGATTAGTCATTTCCACTTTCCAGTGCCATGCCTCGCAAGATCTGATGCAAAAACCATTTCCCCGTCATGCCATTTGGCAAAGGCTTGGGGTTAGGTTTGGTTCAGGCAAACAGATGAGCCCTCTAAGGGTTAATTAGGAAGCAAGCCCCTTTCAGGACCTGGAATTGTTTACTTCAGTTTTCACGCAAACTGCCATGTTTCACTTGGGTACTAATTGTGCCTGATGGACCCATTATTTTGTAATCAGAGCAGTGCCTTGGCTAGATCTCAGGGGGTTAATTAGATGGATGAGTTAGTGCCCCGGATATTACTAGCAGACAGGACACTTGAATTTCTCACCAACCGTATTGGAGAAAGTCCTGTTACTATGAACAATCAGGTTTCTCAGCACCAGTGGTGCCTTGCACAGCTGGAGTTTATTAGGTTACTGTACCAGGACAAGCCCAGCTGATCCATCCATGCAGACCTGCTTTTCTTGGCCCATGTCCGCTCACAGAGGTCTTGTGCCAGTGGGCTCCGGAAACCCCACCTGCACAGAGGCAGCCCTGTTTTCTGCAGAAGATGATTCCTGCCCTGGGTTAAATGTGTACACCTCATGGAAATGTCGGTGCCTTTAAGCCAAAGGCACTTAGAAGCTAGGAAAGCGACAGTCTACTCGGAACGCACTGTACTAAACACAGCAAGAGCCCACCATGATTGGTAAGGTGATCAGACATTTCTCTGATATTGTTATGTCACTGTTGCTGCTGATGGGGGCTGACCTTGTAATCTGCCAGTTCTTTCCCCCTCGTTTCATTTCTTCTCCCCCAACTGAATTTCTAACTCCAGACTCTGTGTAAAATGATTGCACATTATTTTTTGTCTTATGTTATTTTTTTATTTTGCAACAAGCTCACTGGGATTTAATAACAAGGAGAGAGAATTGTGTATTGAGGCGTGAATGAGGAGAATGGTAAATTCTAGAGCTCAGATGTCTAAGCCCTTCTGCATTTGGGGCCACTGGAGGAAGCAGCAAACCAGGAAGGAGGGATTTTTTTTTAACCTGACACAGTATCTTCAGACCCACAATATCAATTACAGTGAAACATTTCTGTTGCATATACAAGTGTCTGAACTATAATCATAGGTAATTTTAAAAAATGGTCTTGGAGAAGTATAAATTGTTTTTTATGGACTTAGCTCTTGCACAGAGTCTTTATATCAGAAGGACTGGTTGTTTGAGAGTAGAAAAATGTAACATGATGGAAAGTACACACGATGGAGAAGGAAGACCTAAATTCAATTCTTTTTCTTCCATGTATGAGTTGTGTAACTTGGGGCAATTCAAGACTTCTGTGAGTCTCAATTTCCTTATCTTTATTTTTTTTTAACATTTTTTTCTTTTAAAGTCTTTATTGAATTTGTTACAATACTGCTTCTGTTTTATGTTTTTTGGGGGGCCATAAGGCATGTGGAATCTTAGCTCCCCGACCAGGGATCAAACCCACACCCCCTGCATTTGAAGGCAAAGCCTTAACCACTGGACCGCCAGGGAAGTCCCAGTTTCCTTATTTTTAAAATGGGAATAATACTGACTTACTTTCTTGATTGTTGTAAAAAAATCAAACCTGGTACCTAGCATATATTATATGACTCAATATTATGTGAAAGACTCACTGGATAAAATTTTAAAAAAAAAATACGATGTTTCAAAAAAGTGTTTCAGAGGTAATAAGCATTTGCAATCATGTGTCAGACTTAAAAACAAAAGAATTTGTAGAGATACGTGATATTTTGTTACATTCCTCCATTTCCGTACACACAAACAAGTATGCACTGTTACTAGCTATATTCTGCAACTTGTGAATTGTTCCAAAAACTAGCCTGATACTGAGGTCTTTCTGTCTTGGGTCTGTGATCTCCTTCTGTCAGGGCAAGAGAATGTCAGAGCAAAGTTGCATCCTTCTAAACCCAAGTAGAGTTTTGCAGTGTAGGATAAAGAGCAAACCTGATAAAAATATATCAGGTGTGTGAAATTTCCAGAATAGGCAGATCTATAGAGGCAGAAAATAGATTCATGTTTGCCTAGGGCTGTGGGTGGGAAAAGTGAAGGGGGAATGACTGCTGATGAGTACAGGACTTTCTGGACAATTGATGAAAATGTGGTGATGGTCCCACAACTCTGTGGATATACTGAAACCATTGAATTGTACCTTTTACATAGGTGAATTGTAGTAAGTGTGAATTATATCCCAGTAAAACCGTTATCCTAAAAAGGTACATTTAGAAATTATATTATACTTTCATGCATACATTAGGGAATACAGTACTAGAACTGGATAGATATTGATGGCTGTGTGGCTCTGAAGTGGAAAATACTGATTCCTTAATTAAACGTTCTAACAGGGAAAGAGGAAGAGAGCACAAGGTAGTCCCCAGTGCCGTGGCAGCACAGAGTAGTACTGGGGAGGACCGTATGCCATGGGAATCGGACAAGGTGTATCAGCTTCAGATCTCAGTCTGAAGCCACTCCATATCCCACTTCTCTTTCAGCCTTGAGTTATTTTTTTTTTTCTGTTTCTGCACTTAAATATCTGGACTCATCAAGCCTGCGCCTCTGGGAAATTTAGACAAAGCATTGGTCTAATGAGACACCAAAGCATTGCTCACAATGAGACAGAATACATTTCATACCCCAGAGCCATCCCTTTTTTTTCCCCAGTGCTTAGGAAATATATATACTAATAATACATCTCATATAATTATATGCATTGTATTAGTATATATTATATATAATAACTAGTGTGTGTGTATACAATTGTTGAATACCTAAGAAAAATAGCAAATGTTAAGTAGTAGACTAGATTTAGTTGGAATAAGCTATATTTTCAATGTCTTAGAAATTGCAATGTCTCTATGCTTTATCCCATCATCCACTAATCTCAGCTAATTATTATGAGTTGACTTAAGTTCATATTTCAAAATTTCTGGATCAATTGGGAATTTTATGAGATTTTTTCCTTAATTGGACTGTTGTCGTGTTTACCTTATAAATTGATTGAAAGTATAATACTAGAAATTGGAGGAAAGTCAATTCTGCAAGTTTCTTGTAGTTCATTTGTGCTTATGTAATTTGCATTTTTGCTTTATCTTCAAACTGTGGTTTGCTTACAAGGAATTTTTTAAAGCCATTTATCTACTTTGTGACATTTATTTTAGTTTAAGCCTGGTAATAGAAACTATAAATTTACTTAAGCAATTGCAGTGTGTTGAAAAACAAGGAATGACTTAGGTCCTTTATACCTATTTTTATACCTATGTATGATAGCACTTCCTCTCTTGCCTAAAAATACCTTGGATACCTTTTACAATATGGACTATATGTGGGTGACAATGAGTATGTTATATATCCATACAGATTAAAGTTTTTTCTTAATTACAAAATACATAGATATTGTATATATATATACATATTATGTACATATAAATATGTATGTATATATATTACCTTTTGGGCATGGCAGTGATTGCATTGCACCCCACCCCAAGCACCAACACTAGTGAGAGCATCCCATCTTGGAAACTGCTAGGATAGATTTTGATGATGATAGCATCAAGTACTTAGACCCATTAAACCTTTTACTATCAACTAGCAGCTGGAGTTCTTCACTGGCAAGCATAAACAGCAAAGAGGGATGACTTTCTGATTGGCACAGGCACTTACTGAGAACTTACCAAATGTCAGGCACCATGTTTTGTTTCTAGAGATATAAAAATGATCAAGTCATGTTTTTTGGCTTTAAAGTACCTCAGAGTTTAATGGGGGAAACCAATCGATAAAAAGAGAGTTATGGTGCAGTGTGATCTATGCTATGTTGTAACAGGGCACAAGAGCAAAGAGGACATTAGGGAAGGTGGCAAGATTAACCTGGTTTTTGAAGATAAGGTGTTAAGTACATGTAGAAGTAGAAGGGTAGCCTAGATGCAGAGAAGGTCCTATATGATTTTTACCAAAAACTTAGGAGATAACAGGCTTAAAGAGCAGTTAGGTAGAACTGGTATTCAGATCTTTGTATTCTTGATTCTCCACCATGCTACCTTACAAAATACGTAAAGAAGAGAGATCTCTACTTGGATAGTTATTTTAATGTGCATTAGCAACTGGCAAGCACTGTATACAGGCTCAACTTAACAACATAGATTGAAATTTCTCAAAGTCTATCTTGTAAAACGCTAGTCCCTGAAAATGCTTAGTAGTAAATGGTTCCATGGTTAAATAAGCTTAAGAAAGGCTGAATATTGTTTCCCTCTTGTAGATTTAAAACGCACATTAACATAGAGTTCTGAGAAGGCCTGCAATTTAAAAACAACAACTTTGTTTAACTTAGTGGTTCCAAAATGAATTAGGCATGGGATATATTTCAGCCCAAATAAATTGGAATAAAATTAGTATAGCCAATACCTTATCAGGACGACAAGGACAAATTGGCTTAAGTTAGTTTGAATTTTTTGGTAACAGATCATCAGTTATCCCATTCATAAGTGTAACAGCTGCAATTTCAAAATGAGAATAACAAACATTATATCATGTAGGTTTTTATTTTATTTCATGGTGTTCTTCAGTCATTTTATATAGCACCATCTGTTGAAAACACTTCTGAGATTAACCTAAATCAAGATAATCCCTTAAAATCCAATATAATATTTCTGTGAAAATTGTATAGAATTTTAATATAAGGTCATATCCATTCTATCATTCTTAAAAGAATGGACTGAGTGAGTTTGCACATGTGAAATATACTGGGACAGTTCATTACAAAACAAATGCTAGCACATCAACTTCTCTTTGTATAGTTGGGATTCTTTGGAGTTGCAAGTGGCAAAAATACAACTCATATGAGCTTAAGCCATGGGTCCCGGTTCATCTGCTTCATACACCAACAGAATGGCTGGTGGCAGCACCAAGATCATTCTTAGAGCTGCAGACCCAGAAGTGCTTTTTCCTGGAGAGTGCCTGCCATGGGAGCTTTGGTGACTTGGGTGATTGGCTTGGGTGACGCTGCCTGGAGTGGAGTACTTAGGCCTGGGTCACATGCAGATCACTGAAGCATCACTGGAATGTGAAAGGATGAGGTAGTGGGACAGATCAGCTGAACCACATGAGCTCTGAATATTTATTCAAGAATGTGGGGAGGATAGTTTTCCCATGGAAAGAGTGCTAAGACAAGACAAAAGCATACACTCTTAACATTTGCCCTGTACCTACTCTGAAATCAATATAAGTTGTGACCACATAGACTAAGCAAAACTTACCCTTACTTCTTCTAAATCAAATTATATCCATAGACTTCAAATAGAACTGAATAAAGCCATCTAAATTTTTAAGAGAAACAGAATTTTGAGTATATATCTTTAAAAAAAGATAATTAAAAAATTTTAAGTAGCATAGCAGATGGGTAACGAAAAAGTTTCCCTAAGATTTTTTCTTCCATGAAAACCTAACTTAAACTCAAAAGCAAGGCTGCTTTTTTACACAAGCCCATGAAATAGATGAAAAATGATGAGAAAATATATTGCAGACCTAATGTTCCAATGTAGAGTCCCTTTCAATGTGGAAGCCACAAAATTACTTCATAATTTACTTAAGTTGGGCCCTGTTCCCCTTCTTCCACAAGTTCTAATGCTTTATGCATTAGTCTTGCTGCAAATGCCCTTATACAGTATTGCATAGGAAGGAAAAGGGCAGTGCCTAAAATGGCCTGGCCCTTCAGAGTCCAAATGGCCTGGCCCTTCAGAGTCCATGGCTGGGACTTGTTCATCTAGCAGCCCTTTCCCCACCACCCATGTCTGCTTTGTCAGGCCACTACTAAGCTATTTATAAATGGCAGATCACACTAGTACAAGGAAAAGGAGAAAGAATTTGAGGCCTTCTCTTTATTCATAAGGCACTAAATCTGTGGCAATGTGAGAAGTAAAACCAATTCATACATGAAGATAAATCACCAGGAAAAGAAGGAAAGAGTTTTCAGCATTTTGCTTTGAAATGCATTCCGTAAATAAAGCTCACTGTGGTTTCTGGAAATTCTTGATCGAAATCTAGGACCCCTCTGGGAGGCTGTATATTTTACTGTAGATTTGTGTGGGATTTTTATTTGTTCATTTTAATCAGAAAGCAAATTATGTTTTGGTAAAGCCCACGTAAGGGGATTTACATTTTTAGAGAAAAGAACACTTTCATTCATATAAAATTGTAGTATGAGGCATACAAACAAAGATTGAGGAATGTGTGAAAGTAGGGCTTAGATAGTTAAAAACCTGTATTTCTAAAATAACATAAAAATCAAAAGTTTAGGCTTAGTGTAAAAACTTAAGGAAATATTGAAAATTTTAAATCTTTGGAAATTCTATTCTGTCATATGATCATCTCTACTTAAATCCAGTATCCATAGATAATGTCAATATGATGTTTTTGGTTTTTATTTATAAAACTATTTACTATAATTTTTAATAAATTAGTTTATAGAACATAAAAGCTGTTCACCAAAGGAAAGACAAACTCAAATTAAGCCTGTCCCTTGTCTTATTTTATTTTATTTTATTTTAGAGGTAGGAAGATGAGGGTGTGATATAAAAGTTTTAAGTTTCTTGTTTCTAAAATTTTGATAAATATAGATTGTGGAACTTCAGCCAATAAATATAACATATATTAATTCTCTAAAACCCATAATAGATACTGTGTTTGTTAGGGTACAGAGAGGAAGAAGTTTCAGTGTGTGTATGTGGGTGTGGCAATAACACATGGAGACCAAGGCAGGTCTTATCAAATGTCTGTCTCATTTATCAACTACTACTCATCGTTCTACACCCTCCGTGACCTCTAAGTAAAAGTGTTAAAAACAGCCAAAGCAAGAAAAATGCCGAGTCACAAGGAAAGACTGAGATGTAACCACAGTTTTTCTGGCTCAACTAAGTGAAAGTAAAAGAAAGTGAGAGGAGGTTCCCGGTCCCCCATGCACTTGACAGGCTGGCACGCGTTCTTTTCTGGCGGTCAGCATTTCTCTTACTATGCTGAGGATAAGCACGTGAAGGGCCAAGGTTCCCAACAACCCTCTCAGCATGAGCACCTTGAGTTCTGTTACAGGCTCCCCCCACCCCCCCTCACCGGAGCCCCACCCCCCCATCATACTTACGCACAGCATTGTTACATCAACAAACCCACGCCCAGGATTTCGTTTCTGTCAGCTGGGCGACAACCTGTACCCCCCCCCACCCCCACTCTCCCCCAACCCTCCTGCAGAGTGCTGGGTCAGCGGGAGAAGGTGGACTAGGTAAGACATGTCTGTAACGAGGAGACGTTTTTGAGTGGTACCATTGCCTAGTAGAGGGGATGACGTTTTCAGCAAAGGAGCAAGCGGGTCAGACATTCCCCATGGCTCTGAAAGCAAGATATCTAAGAGGGTTGTAGCCCATAGAGTGCCCTGCACAAATCTCCTGAGTATGTTGTAATAAAAAGTCAGGTTTTTTTTAAAGCTCTTATTGGAATATAATCGCTTTACACTGTTGTGCCAGGTTTTGCTGCACAACAAAGTGGATCAGCTGTATTTATACGTATATCCCCATATCCCCTCCCTCCCACTCTCCCCAACCCAGCCCTCTAAGTCATCACCCATCATCGAGTGGATCTCCCTGTGTTATGCAGCAGCTTCCCACTAGCTATCTATTTTACATTTGGTAGTTTTTATACGTCCGTGCTACTCTCTCACTTCGTCCCAGCTTCCCCTTCGCGGCCCCCAAAGTTATCAGTTTTTGAGTGTGATCAGCTTTGTCTTGAATCACATAATTATGTGCTCCCCCTCAACCAATAAGAAACTGTGAGCTTCATTTTCCTCATCTCTGCAATAGAAATTAACTTATCCATTGAATATATACTTACTAAGCACCTACATTGTGGCATATCTTGTGCTAGGTGCTGGCGATAAAGAAGGACTTCAAATGGACCCTCAACAAGTGCTAACTGATATTAAGCACAGACTATATAGTACTTGCCCTTCCTTTCTCCCTCATGGCTATTGTTCATCAACAGTTGTTTATATTTTATTGAATATTTGTTCTGTGGCTAGCTGTTGAAAAAATAATAATAATTACAATGATTATAATAACAAAAAGGCAGGAGCCATAGTCCCCAGTTGCACACAGCTCATGGTCTAGCTGAGAAGATATACTCAGCTCTGAAAGTCGAGAGTGGCTCAGATTCTTTCCTGCTTTTGGCATTTACATCTCTGCTCTTTAAAAATACCAATATCCAGTTCTAATATAGGCCTGTTAAGTCAGAATCTCAGGGTGAGACCTGGACATCAGTTTCTCTTTAAATTCGCCGGGTGATTGATCCTAGTTTGCAGCCAGAGTGGAGAACCATTCGTCTAATCGTTGGCAACCTCTGACCCTGGCCACAATGCCTTGATGGTAAATACTGCCAGAACTGCAGCAAACTATGATATTCCCAGAAATAACTCAGAACTTAGCAGCACCAGGTAAAGCTTTAGACTCTCTGAAATTGGGATTAGTACTTCTTTAAAAGTTTGACCAGATTTGGGTTCTATGCTATTAATTTTTATGCAAATACAGAAATATAAATATCATATATTAAACTATATACAATTAAAATTCTTTAGCAAAGATATGCTCACCAAACTGTTTGCTCTGCCGTCATGTATCACCTTGCTTCTCCTTAGCGTTCCAGTTTTATCTGTTTTGATCTCTGCTTGCACCCTGAGATCCAGCTGTACTCAACTGCCAGCAGCTCCCCAGAGTCTCTCACGTTCTTTGCCTATGTTGTTGCTCCTGCCAGATCCACTCTCTCCCCGTCCCTGTCATCTAATTCCTGCCCCTTCTCCCGGACTTAGTGTGGATAGCATTTACTCTGCTGAATCTCCCCTGACTCCGCAGTGAGTTAGGAACCTCCCTGTGACTCCCATTACGCCTTACATTTCGTCTCTCTAGGCCTATCATGTGGCCTTGCTTAGGTATCACTCTCTATTCCTCTCTGGACTGTACCTTTCATGAGAGCAGGAAGCATACCTGTATTAGTTACCATTTCATCCCCATTTTCTACATAGTGCCAAGCATATAGTAGATGCTTAATAAATATCTGAATTAAACCAAATTGAATTTATATGAATACAGATGTTTATTTATGCACATACACAATAAGTAAACTGTGGTGTCAGTTATCTAGCTCTTGCAGGCCCAAATCACTTTCACATAAAATTTCCATATAATTGGTATTTTCCTCTGAGGAAATCCTTTCATGCCAAATTTCATGCACTTGAGAACTAATAGATGTCCCTTCTCTCCCACTTACCTTGGCCTCCTTAGGCTTTAATTCATTATCTGTAATTGTAAGGCCTTTCCTGTCAGAAATCTTGGGAGTGAATAGCTTAGGGTCTTTATAGCTGAAAGAGCTTTAATTTCTCAGTCCCATCCTTGAGAATGCATGCCGTAAGTTTACATGAGAGATTTATGCTATAAAATTAGGTGTCTGCTGTTGTGATTGGTAAAGGACTTCTTGGGCTGTATCATGCCCTCTCTGGCAGATGGTACTTAAGCCAGTCCTGGAGTATCTTGGGAACTGATGTGCTCAGTAGTGACAACCAGAGGTCCCAGAACTAAGCTGTTCTTGGAAGCCCCCAAATTCCCTACAGTGGATACTGCCTCCTGTGCACGAGATGTGAGCAATGTGCTTTGTGTTGAAGTGGAAATAATGCTGTTCAAATGATAGCCTAATAAACTAGTCATTACTTCTAATTGCTGGCATTAGGACTGTACATTTCCATTCTCCAGGATTATTGTTGTTTTCTTTATTAAGCAGCTTTCAAACTTGCAGCACTTTCCAACTTTGTCAAAGATCAAGTTGCCATAGGAATAAATTGGGGCTGTCTATTTCAGAATTCATACTTTTATTGCTCAATTCACTACAGAGAACTGCATGCTTCTTTAATGAATTAAAATTTAAATCTGGAACACTGGCTGGGCCCACTTCACCCACTGCTGATGCAAAGCTCCTTAGCATATCAAAGTGATAGGAGCTCAGATAGCACAGTGCAAGAGACAACCCTAACTATATGAGAGAGAGGACACACGGAATTCGAGGCAGTGCCTGCAGTGCCCAGGGCAATTGTGATTTTGAATATTCTATGCTTATTGTTAAGCACAAGAAAGTCTAACACTTTACTGTGCAAACTTTGTCCCCCAGAGTCTTGCATAAACTTAGATGGACTGTGTATCCTATTTTTTTTTTTAAATTTGGGTTTAATGAAAAGTACATCTTTGTTCTTGATCAGATCTTTGTTTAACTACATCACCTTTCAAATTCTTCAATTCCAGTGATGCTGAGTTATTGTAAAGAAGAAAGATATAGAAGAAAAATGGTACTTTGGAATTTGGAAGAGTATAGTTGGAATTCAACTATAACATTAGGCAAGGTTTGCTATCTTACCAAAGCTCCCTTTCAGGCTTATTATGAAGATTAAATGAAACCTTGAATGAAGTTTGAATGAGATCATTGGGATGTATTCAGCTCCAAGAGGCAGAGGTTTATATTTGTTTTGTTCAGTGCTGTGTCTCCAGTGCCTAGAATAGTGACTGGCCCATAGTATTGACTTCAGAGACACATTTTGGATAAATGAATATCATATATACAAAATACCAGCCATAGTACATGGTGTGTAGGAGTATTCAATAAATGGAAGTTGCTAGGATTGTTTCCAGGATTCATGGGAGACAGGAAAAATCTACTCAGTAGACAAGATTTCAGGATATAGAATGATGTAGAGTGACACTTTGAAAATGTGTTAACTTTTCTGCAGGAGACTGAGGCTTTGTCATGTCTTATGAAATTGTCCCAATAATGTGTCTGAGTGTATCCTTTCTTATGGGCTCAGTCTTCCCATTGGAGAGAACAAAACCTACACTGGCTAATGGGGCAGAGTTATGACATCAATGGTGTCTGTTTCCATGATACTCTGGAATGCGGCTCACCTAGCTGTCAAAGCCAGAACTCTTGAAAAGTAAGGGTTTTCACAGTGTATCATGTGTAGAAACATAAAACCATGGAGAAAATCTTGGAGGAAGCGTTTAGCTAAAAAACTGTTTCATCCTTCTTACATTTCTTCTGCACTTGTTACTGATATGATAGCATACAAATGTTCAAATTTGGTTTAGTTGAAGGAAGAAAGAATAATAAAATCAATATAAATTGAATCTAAAATCACCAAATTTGAACATTTTGCCACATTCACATATGTGGTCTGTCTATATATGTTCATAATATCTATATGTATGAAATAGACACGTATTTAAAATAGCATACATATTTATAAATAAGTTACAGATAACATGGCATATTACCCTACCTGTTTAACTGTTTCAGCATCTACATCTGAATACATAGAGCTCTGTTCTATATAACCACAATAGCATTAGTACACCTAAGACATTTAAGTGATATGAAAGTACTATTGATTTATGTTCCATGCTCAAAATTTCCCAGTTATCATATTAATGTCCTTTTAACTATTCTTATTAGTATCCAACCAATGATCATACATTGCATTTAGTTGTCATGCATATTAATGTCCTTCAACATTGAACTCAATTTTAAAAATCTTTCACAATATTACTACTTGTGAAGAGTCAGACTGTCTTGCAGAATATCTCCTAATTGGGATCTGTCTGATTATTTCCTCATGATTACATATTAAATGGTTTTTGTTAATCCAGACAGATGACTTTATACAAACAATCTGTATTTTATTCATCGTTATTTTCATATCTTTTCTACCAGTATGTGAGCTCCTTACAGAAAAAAGCTGCGTCTTATTCGTCTCTGTAACCTCAGAACTCAGCAGTGCCTGGTGCATACGGGTACCATCATATTCCCACAACCTGTTCCTTCTTTTTATTTCTCGTTTTAGTGGCTGTACTACCATTCACTCAACCACCCGTCCTAGAAAACTAGTTAAACTTGACGCCTCACTTTCCTCTCCTTTTCCTCCCATCTCTAAATAATCACGAAGCCCTACCTGTTCTACCTGCCGAATATTTCTCTAACCTTTCCTTTATTTCCATTCCTATATTTAGGCCTTCAGCATCCTCTCCAGAACTATTAGAGCAGCCCACTAACAGTCCTTACTGCTAGGCTCGGCCCCATCAAATCCAGCTTCTAGCCAGTTTTCATAGTGACCCATTTGAAAAGCAAACCTGACTATACTGTTTTCCTGATTAAAATCCTTCAAGGGCATCAGTGATTTATAGTATGGGGTCCAAGTGAAAACAACAGATTCCTTAAACTTTAACCAGCAATGGGTACCATTTTTAAAATTTATTAGCTACTTAAATAGGTGATTAAAAGTATCTCCAGGCTCCATCAAGGATGATCTTTTCCCCAGTATTTCTTTATTACTGATATTTCTGTATGTAATTTTTTGTTAATGTCATGGCTTATTTGATTTTTAGGTTCTTGAGGTTTTCCTTCTGAATTTGAATGAACTCTTCATATATGATAAATGTTAATTTGTCTGACATTTTCAGCACAAATATTTTTCTGAATCAGTTGTTTTTATATGACACAACGTACTTTACACTGTTTTCACTTACAGAGGCTTTCAGTTTCCGTGTATTCAGTTGTGGTGGTACATTCCTCTGCATGTCCCCTGTGGACTCTTGTAGTGAGTGAGGCACAGCTCTGACACGTTGGTTTTCTAAACTGTCACATTTTATCTGAATAAGACTTATTAAATAGGCCTTCTTTGTCCCTCTATTTGGGAAAACTGACTTAGCTTTCCACATATGTTTTGGGTTTATTTCTAGTGTTTCCACTTTTTCCTGTTGATGGGCCTTTCTGTGTTTATGTCAATATCACGGTTTTAAGTTCTAATACTTTTGTATAACTTTAACATCTGATATGGCTAGATTTCCTTCTCTTTTCTCCTTTTTAGATTGTCTATCAGAGTTTCACCTTTTCTCATATTGTTTGTGCAAATTTGGTTGCAATTTAAAAAATCATATTGCTATTTTGATTGAATTTGTGCTAAGTCTGTAAACCTCCTTGCAGTGGACAGATAGATTTATAATTTCTAGTCTCACCGAGGCAAAAACTGTACCTCTCTATTTATTTTAATTTTTTAAAATCTTCTAATAAGGGTTTGTAGGTTTCTGTAAGAGACTTTTGCTCTTATTTTGTACAGTATAAACCTTAATTTTTAGACTGCTTTTAATAAAATAATAATAGCCAACAATTAATAAACACGTAATATGCACCAGACATTATACTAAGTGTTTTGTATATATTATCTAATGAAATACCTCTGTAAGGTAGCTATTGTTATTATCATAATGCCTGTGAGGAAGCTGAGGTTTATGTTGGTCACATAATTTGTCCATGGCCATATGGCTGTTAAATGGTAGAGCTATGATTTGCACCCAGGACTGTCTGACTTCTAAGGCTGTGCTCTTAACTACCATCGTATACTTGGTAAACTGGAATTATGAGCTAATAAGGTAATGAAATTAAGCCAGAATAAAAGCGAAATTCTTATTTCAAATGGGTAAGAAGATAAAGGTCAGTATCTGTTCAGAATGTGAAAGACTTCAGATCTTCTATAGAATATCAACTAATAAAGTGGCATGATTGCTGTAAACAAAGTAATAAAACCCAGTTCTTTGTTAATGGATATATGATGTCAGCTTATGGAAGGGAATAGTACCAGTGGATCAGTATCTAGAATGCTGTGTTCTCAGCCCCCTGTTTTGAGAGTGGTCTTTATAAATGGGAGTTTTATCAGGGGATGATATCGTGGTAGATAAAAAGGAATTGTATAGAATAAATGGTTAAAGGATGGAAACTTTCAGCTTGGTTAAGAGAAGATATCTGAAGAGTTGTTTAGAGCAAAAAGGAATAGACATATAGTGAGCAAAGTTTTCAAGGAGACAGATTTTGGCGCCAGTAAATTCTTATAGAATTAGCCTGTCCAACAGGGAAACTGGCTTCCTTGTAATTTAGCGAGTGTCTCATCCATTGAATTTGAGCAGAGACCAAAGGTTACAGAAAAGTGATTCCTAAATTGCAAAAGAATTTGATGTAGATTAATGGTTTTTAAAGTGCAAGTCCAGCACCAGCCAAAAACCACAGTTGTTAGAAAGGCAAATTAGAGGACCCCACCCCAGACTAACGAATCAGAAACTGAGATGAGGCAGCAATCTGTGTTTTAACCAGCCATTCAGGTGATCCCTGATACATGCTAAAATTTGAGAACTACTAACCTAGATAAAGTCTAATGTTTCTTAAAACTCTGAAGTTTAACTCTTAATATTTGTTACGCAGTACACTTTTATATCAATGTGATACTATTCATATACTACATCTAGAGGAAGTTCGTTGTTGAAATAACAAAGGGACCTCATTATAAAGTGGTTTCATCCAAGAGATGGCTTCATGATGTCAACCATGAGACAGTGTTGCAGCTAAACTTTAGGTGTCCCAATAAATGGTTGGAGGTCTCTCATACATGCAAACCATGAGGCATGGCATACCCTCATGATATGTGTATTTTTTTTCAAAGGATAGATGTGTAAACGCAAATTATCATACTAGTTTTATGCTTTCATTTTCATCATCAAACTGAACTGAAGTCCTCTGGAGGTGGTTTGGAGTAGATGGGAAAAACTAAATTTCTTATAGCTGTAAAACAGTAGATGTTGAATTCCCTTTGCCACTTATCCATCTGTTTATTCCACCATCCTGTGAGTTCCTTTGGCATTGGGAACATATCTCATCCATCTTTGTATCTTCCATGGTGGTGAGTGCAATGCCTGTGAAATGTTAGTGATCAGTTACTGCTTATTAAATATAATGTATTTAAGGTAATAAGTCCTCCAGGTTTGAAAATCTGTTTTTCATACAAAATCAAAGTATTACAATTAAATAAAACAGAAGACTAGAACCCTAGTCTGCCCAACCAAACGTGACCACTATTTACATTTTGTAATCTGTAACATTTACATTTATGCAGATTGTATCTGTAATGACTCTAGATTTTTTCTATTTTCCAAAGCTTCGTTTTACGTAGTTATAAACATATTTTGAGTTCTGCTTTTTTCCCTTTTCATTGTGTATTAGGGAATCAGATTACATGATACACTCCCATGTGCAGAGAGAATACAGCTTTTTAAATTTCTGAAACTAACTTGCTCTTTCTCGTCAATCTAGTAAATAATTGGAAAAGCTGACAATTAATGATAGCTTAGTCTTTTCCAGCTAAACAGTCTGTATCTGTGAAATAGTAAGTTCAACCCTCTCTTTCATGGTTGGGTTAAATCATCCCTTGGATGATTGAGTTTATGGCAGATAAATGCTCAGCGTTTCAGATTTCTGTCCCTCCCTTGTCTTCTTTAGGAGATGGCATCTGGGTGGGGTTTTTTTCGGGGGTGGGTGGAGTAAATGGCTTATATGAGACCATGGTGATGAGGGAAGAGGTCTCAGGTGTTTTCATTTATTCCGGTGCCTGCGTCTGCTGGTTCACCGGCCTTCTCAGAACCCCCGCTTCCGCTCTCCTGAGCCAGTTGAGACATTGGGGCCCCCAGAATAGATGCACATACAGTATTCGGAGGGAGTCAGAACTGTTTTAAGGTCATCTATCTAGCCACATTCATCAACCAGTTATATACTATCTCTCCTGCATTACTTGGGATGTGGTCTTTAGTTGAAGTGAGATTCTTTCAAATGGAGAAAAGGCAACAGATACTTGCAACTTTCTCCTCAACTTATGGAAGCGTCTCCCCTTAAAACACCTGCCTTAGAGAAGTCAAGACACATGAGCTTCCCACCTTCTTCCCCGAATTCTTCTCCCTTCTTGTTTGGACTCTCCTCTCAGCACAGATAGAACAGTTCTTTCCTCTTCCTGTCGGATTAGAACTACCATACCATACTATTTTGTGTGTTCTGTACGCTTAGAAAAATGAAACCACACAGAGAACACTTTAAGGCCAAACTCTTGATATGAAGAAAAGGGAACTTTAGAATTTAGACACGCTTGCTGTTGCTCCACAAACCTGGCTTTCAGGTTGTCACTGTTCATAGGGAAGTCTGTTGTGTTGATGTCTGAGGCAGTCCCCATTCTCTGCTTCCCTGAAGGGAATGAACCAACCTTTGCTCAGCTGCAACCTAACATGATTTGAGGGGAAGTAAAAATGCACATTAAAAATGTCTAAGTATTATACATATTAAAATGATATGCTGTATGCTCTGGTGGTATGTAATGAGCACTGTGATAGGAAATTGTATGTACTTTATTTAATCCTTGAGTTTAATTTATTTAATCCTTTATTCTCATTTTACAAATAGATACATTAAGGCTCAAAAATAACTTGCCCTGGGTTTCACAGAGAGGGCATTCTTTCAACCACAGTGTGCACAATAGTTAACCAAATGCATACAGCACTGTTTAACCATGCCTCCATATTTAGACCCATAAGTTGCCACAGGATGTTTTAAAGGCAGATTTGCACCTCCTAGCACAAGGATCTAGAGTTTAGAATTCAAAGGCTACTTCAAACCAAATGGGGAAAACTTACAGAGATTAAAAGAAAACTAGAATATGCATCAACAGCCAATTGCAATGTAATAACCTTCGGTGAATCCTGATCCAAACACAATGTAACAACTACAAAAAGAATCAATTGGGGGGATTGAAACATTGACTAAATGGATAATTGATGATAATAAGGAGTTATTTATTTTGTAGGTATTGGCTTTTAAAGCGTTTTTAGAGATATATAGTGAATTATTACAGATTGCTTCAATCCAGTACAAGGGTACAGGATCGGGTGGAGGTGGGGAGGATAGAGGGAACGGAATTGGCCATAGTTTGATCATTGTCGAAGCTGGGTGATGGGTACGTTGGGGTTCGTTATCCCATTCTTTTGTATATGTTTCAAACTTTTCATAAAGAAACCTTTTTTTAAAATGGAATAGGATTCCCTATGGTTTCTGAGTTTTGAACAAGGAAGAGTTTTTTTTCTAATATTGTGAAGCAAATATGCATTTGTATGATTTTGGTTCCAGTCTCCAATCCCCTAACCCCTCACCCTCCACCACGTTCCTTTTACATACTATATATCACGTGACAAATTTCTCTCGGGTGAGCCTTGTCAGATGAAAATCCTTCTTCATTGCGGAGTAAAAAGAGTTCGTCAGTGCTCTTGAGCGATGTGTGTGTGTCTGTGTGTGTGTGTTGAGGGCACACGGTCAGTGCAGCTGCTGAGCACAACGGTTCTCTGAAATAGTCCTTACCTGAGCCTCGTTATCCCACTCCGTGCTGCCGTTTTACCACGTGTCTGGGAAAGTGTTTCCCCTGCCAGGCAGGAAGAAAATTTGAAAATAAGTGCCAGCTTCAAATGCCTGGGGGGCATACACTGACATCTCCTTGTCTGGTTGGTGAAGCCAGGATGTCCTGCAGAGTGTCTCACTAACACCAGGGGCTTGGTCAGGCAGGGTGCCCCAATCTGAGCATGCGTGTTATCTGGGCACAGTTTTTATTCGATCTATGAAACGTACTAAAGTCGCATCGCATTAGACCCCCGAAGTGTACGTGCTTTCTGTAGAAAAGTTTACGCTATTTCCTCCCCTCACCCCTCCCTGTGCTGCTGAACCAGGTATCTGGCAATTCCAGCTTCATTGACATGAGAGGAGGTAACATGTCATTCATCACTCTTCCCCTCTCAATATTATTCAGAATTGTCGTTCATATAATTATTAATATTTGTTAAATGGAAGGAGGAGGAAAGGAGGCAAAGATAACATACACGGGGGAGAAGGTGAGGGACAGTAAGGAATGTAAGATATTTTTCATTGCAGAACATGAATGAACAAGTACATTATCATCTTGAGATTCTGATGGGATTCTGAAATGGAGACAAAATACTAAAAAATAGATTAAAGATGTGATTTTTTCTCCTATAAAGAACACAATGAAATTTAATGTGTAGGGAAAAAAATCCCTCGAATTTTGTAGCTTCCTTTCAGACCCTGTACAAGCTAATGCCAGGATTCAGGGGTGAAAGATGGTGACCTTTGGTTATATCACTTTCTTTAATATCTCTACAAAATTCAAAGAAACCAGGAAAATGTCATTAAAAAGATTCCCATGACAGTCAAAGACATATCTCATCATCAAACTCCCAGTGTGTCCCAGTGACTTTTTCATATCTTTTTCTCCCCAAATCCTATCATTGGCCTTGACAGATTTATGCAAGTTGACAATTCAATAAGGAGCACATTGATTTCTGTAAAGGAGAACCAAAGGGGCACATCATAGGTGACTGTGGCAGAGGTTAAAAGGTATTAATGAAGCAAATTTCTTAATCTCATTCTTTGAAGAATAGCCATTAGCAGGAAGTGCTTCACAGTTTTGAACTGAAAGCAAATGGAAGAAAAGGAAATAGGAAATGTGCAGATTCTGACTCATTTGTATTCACCATTTTTACCAATCCTGATAAGCAGGATCTAACATACGTACCAGCATTAAGCTGGGTAATTCACACACTTTACTTAATTAAACCTTTAGAAGCATGTACAGAGGTACATTTTATTCTCCCCACTTTGCAGATGAGGAAACATAATTTAGAGAAGCTCGATAAGTTAGCCACAGTCATAACAACTAGGAAGTCTCAGGGTTAAGCTTCTAACCCAGCTCTGTCTGAATGTAACACCTGTTTCCTTTCTACTGCATTTCATGGACCCTGTTACTGCAAAGGAGATGGTGCGAAAGTAGTCTGTGGTTTTAGAAGAATGTTCCAAAATGTCTGTTCTTTTTACTTATGGTTGACACCTATGTCTTACACTCCTTACTCCAGGCATTAGGGAGTTGTAAAAGTTTCCATCTTGCAATAATTATAACTGCAAACAGGTATATTGTAGGGTAAGGTGCCATGGGAAGGATAAAGTTCATAAATTATAATCTGTCACTAACTATTTGTGTAGCCTTGAGCAAATGCCTAAATTCTCTGAGCCCAAACCACCACTGCCAAATATAAGATCATCTGATTAGGTTAAGTCTAAATTATTCCTTGTCTTTTGTGATTCTCTTTTCCTGGTTGATGGACTATACGTCTCAGTAAATCAGAATTGAGATTTTTAAAAATATGAATGCTCATTTGAGTTGAATTTTTAAAATCTTCTTAAAGTGATCCTCCATTTTAGCCAATTTCTCTCTCTCTCTCCCTCTCCCTCTCTCTGTCTCACACACACACACACACACACAGCCTACATGTACACGCAGACACCCAGCACACCCTATGTGATTAGCATTATTATTTTTACTCGAGGGAGGGCAGTTCAGAGTAGGTTTCGGACATAAAGCACACAGATAAGGAGTGATTCCAGGCAGTTTAGTTATTCAGCACAATTTGAACAGTAAGACAACAGCCCATCTGTCCATCTCACTGTCCTCCACCACCCTTCTGTACTCATAGAGGGTTGTTGATCTGGACCCAAGTCCAGAATTCCGGCTGCTTTGGTATGAGTCTACATTGGCCTCATCCACCTCCCGACTCTAAGAAAACAGTTAATGAGGTGCAGTATGAAGAAATAGATGTTAGATTCAGACACAGCAGGTCTTGGATATCTTTTGAGAGGAGATTTTTTTCAGCTGTCCACAGTGGTAACTTTTTGCTATTTCACTGTATTTATACCTTGGGTTGTAAGGAGGAACTGTTACCAGCAGTGCTGTGGCATGATTCCACCTAGTGAGGGAATGAGATTCTTAGCTTGAGGAAGTCTTCCTGCCACAGAGACTGTCAGTATATGACTCTCTTTCCTGCCAAGCTGGTAACTTCTCAAGGGCAGACTATGTAATGTAGACATTCCTTTATTATTACAGCACCCAGCTCAGTGCCTGATACGTAGTGGCAGTACATCAAGAAGACAGCCGTGTGTATTTTGTGGTGGGAAAAAAAAACATGAATTGTGCAGCCAGGCATCCCTATGTTCAAAGTTCTGGTTCTGCTAATTAGTCTGTGTGCTTTGGGAGAAGTTGGTTACATTCTCTGAGCCTTGGTTTTCTTATCAGTAAAGTGGGATGACTAAAACTTCTTGGAAAGTTGTTTAAGGTTTAGAGACAGTGTAGGCAAAGCCGCTGTTGAACTGTGGACACTCACTGGGCAATAGCCACCAGCAGCGACATAGGAGGTAGGCAGGACTAAATAAATGTTAGAACAATAGAATTATCATCAAGAGCTGAGTTGGAAACCGCCATGTCATAGTCGAGAAAGAAACTGCCATGAACCTATCAGGAAGAAAGGATTTTTTTCACTTCAAAATACAAAGAGAAGTGTTTTAACAATTAAAAGTGATCTCTCTTGTGAGGTGATAAGATGCCTGCGCAGAAAAAAAGAAAGGAAAAGAAGACTTCAAGCAGTCTTTAAACCAGTAAAAGTTGGAAAGGAAGTTACACTGGGCTATTGCTGGGAAATTTCCAGTTCAGCAGTTTTTGATACCCGGGTTCAGTTTTGCTTGTGTGAAGGCTTCCCAGTCAAACACGAAGCCATATTGTTCAAGACAGATTATTAGTCGTTTGCCTTTGCCGCAATAGCATAAATTCTTCGGAGGGGAACCGAAAAGACCACAACTAACTGTTAATGAAGCAATGTGTTTTGCTAACATCAACAAAAAAATAACAGGAAGACGTTTGTAAGGAAGGGAGTGATAATCATTCACCATTTGAGTTACGCTGTAAATGCAAGCAGTGGAGCAAAGTGGTTTTGAAAAATCTCTCAGGACCGAAATTGCATAGCTCACCTTATCGCAGGCTGATGAGCACATGGGCTCAGGCTTGGCATATGTTTTCATAAAGTCCCCATTTTCGGGGAGTGTGGCAAGCGTACAAAAAGGAGCGAGCACGCGGCCCCCTGCAACTGCTGTTTCAGCAGAAGGCACGCGGCCACGGGTCAGAGGGGACGCGTCCTGAGAGAAAAGGCAGCAGAAATGAACCTCCTCATGGCCCCGACAGCACATGAGTGGGGCACTGACGTTTGTGTCTGTTAAGGACCATAGTTTTAATTAGGAGACTACTGGGAGACTAAGTTGTTGTGTCTGATCAGATGACATCAGGAATGGAGATTTGCCGTGACTGAGTTAGCGCTCACTCACTCAGGGAGTAAACGCCATGAACTCGCAAATGTTCTCATCCCTTCCTCTTCTGGGGTGAAGAGCAGGTCACCCAGATGTGAGGCGGTTTACACACGGGGCCCTAGAAACCTAAATCTACTCAGTGGAATCATAAGAGATCCCGCGTTCATTATGTCCTCCTCACACTTTTGCGCATGCGCGCGTGTGTACACACACACACACACACACACACACACACACACACACACACACACACACACACACACACACACACACACACACACACACACACACACACACACACACACACACACACACCCCCCCACACCCACCCACCCACCCACCCACCCACCCACCCACCCATGCTTCAAGCTAGCCCGGAAGGCATTTCCTCTGGTAAGCTTTGTTTTACTTCCCCTCTCCACTTTTCATTGTGCCTCCATTATAAGTTAGAATGTATATGCAGTAATGTGTTTTTCTTGTATTTTGCCTACATGAAAATCTGAGGTTCTCATTACATTTAAATTTTTTTAATGTAGAGCTTTAAAAACTTTTAAAATTACATAGTCAAATTTACTAATTTTTTTTTTCGGTTGTGGTCGTTAGCCTAGTTTCTTGACAGTAAGGGCACAGCCTTGTTCCTTTGAGAAACATTTATGGACAGTTATACGTCATGAATGTCCAGGTGGCAGGGGCCCACCGACAGGCTGCTTGTACTTGTTTTTCAGTTCTGAGCAGGGGCAGAACTATCGTTAACATGTAGTGGTCCTCTTCTCTTCGCCTGCTAAAAGGGTTCTGGCTGTGCCCGAAGCTTTTTCCCCTGCCTTGCCTTCTTTCCGTGCCACGCTCCTTTTTGGGGGGGATCAAGAATAGTGGTACAGGAAAAGGAAATTCAGAAAGTTCACTCAGAAGAGATTTAAAGAAAAATGCTGGGAAGCAAGCCACCGTGGTGTC
Source organism: Hippopotamus amphibius kiboko (assembly GCF_030028045.1). NCBI lineage: Eukaryota > Metazoa > Chordata > Mammalia > Artiodactyla > Hippopotamidae > Hippopotamus > Hippopotamus amphibius. The sequence continues at coordinate 76,665,740 of NC_080187.1, forward strand.
TAAGAGAAGTGAATACAGAAAACAGATAGGAACTTTAATATGTTGCTGTGGTTTGTGAATATCCTTCACAGTGTTTGAAAAATACAAGTGAAAAACCTGTGTTTTTTGAAAATAGATTTTGTTTGTTGGAGTGTTTTTTTGTGATCTCAACACTGTTCTGCACTACTACATGTGCTTTTAAAATTTATGAATACAAGCATGTGCGTGTCTCTACAATTTTCTATAATATACGTTCCTAGTACCTCACATTCTTGGTTTCCCACATCCCTCTCTTTTTCTTATTAGAGGCCCCTTCTGGTCTCATAGTGGTTTTCTTTTCCAAGCCACTTAATGAACAGTTACTTAAATGAACCATGATAAATGTCTGCCCTGGCATGGTCTCAAGTTAAATTCATTATAAATGTTGGGTTGCTTAGGCTAAAATGCCTCTTATTATCTCAGAAAATGAAATTGCAGGCTCATTTTCCAGAAGTAGCTAAGGAAAGCCTACACTCATCAATCCTCTCATTGTTAGAGTAGAGCAGCCTGGTGGTTAAGAGTTCAGCTCTGAAATTCATTCTCCTAGTTCATTCCTAATCCAGCTACTACTGTCTCTGTATACTCAAGAAAGTTACTTGACCTGGCCATGCCTCAGTTTCCTCACCTAAAAGGAGAATATTGATAACACTAACCACACGAGGTTGTGGTGACACTGTAAATGAGTTCGTTGAGTTCATTCATGTAAAGAACTCAGAGTAGCTGGCACTTAGCAAAATAACGCCCCCCCCCGCGCCCCCCCCCCCCACCACGGAAGTAGTTTAAGAAGCTGTCCTGGTTATCAAAGGCGGGGGTGGGGTGGGGGGGTGGTAGAGGGATAAATGAGGAGGGTGGGATTAGCATAAACACACTACTATATATAAAATAGATTACCAATAAGGACTTACTATATAGCATAAGGAACTCTACTCAATATTGTGTAATAACCTATAAAGGAAAAGAATTTGAAAAGATATATACGTGCATATATTCTTTAAAAAAATATATATATATGTGCATACAAAAAGAATACCCATATATATATGGCTGAATCACTTGGCTGTACACCTGAAACTAACACAGCATTATAAATCAACTATATTTCAACAAAAAATAAAATTAAAAAAAAGTTGTCCTGCAGATATTGCATGAAAAGTTGGTAGACTTGAAGGTGACCCTATTTGGTGATTCATGTTTGAGTTCCTGGGTTCTGATATATCCATTCACTCAGTGGCGATTCACTGAGCCCCTACCATGACCGTTACAACACTATGCCAGCAATCAGGGCACAAAGATGAGTAAGACACAGTTGTTGACCCCAAAGAGTCCCCAAAATGTAGCAGGAAAGGGCAAGAATTTTTTTAAAGCCTGTGGGGTACAAAGCTCATGCAAAAGAAAGACCAGTTAAGATTGTCCAGAAACTCTAGGAAAAGTTCCTAAATGAGATGAAAGATTAGCTGAGTTGTTGAAGGATGAACAGGCACCCACCAGGCAAATGATTAGAAGAAATCAATTGCAGGCAAAGTAAATAGCGTACGAAGTTATGAAATAGCAAGCAATTTAGTCTTACTGGAATATAGGGTTTGAGTCAAGAAATGGGAAGAGATGGAGCTAGAGCAGTGAGCAGAAGCCATGAAGACCTGTCAGCCATGTTAAGATAGATCGAAGTCAGAGAAGGCTGCTGTTTATTACAGATCTAGTGTTTACGTATGTAGGGCCCCAGCTCAAAGTTGCCTCCATACCCTGGGCAGACAGCAGTCATGACCAGCCAGTTATTTGGTTCTACCCATACTCAATGTTTTCCTACATCAGCACCATTTGAGTGGAGTGCTTGAGTTGTCTGGAACCTTGGAAATAGGAATTCCTCTAGAATAAGCAAAGCAGCAGCATGAATGAATTACACACAGATAAATCAAGATGTGTGCAGAGGCCCTGATATAACTATTTGCGATAAGCATTACACCTTTCTCATTTAAATACCAGTTCCTCATTTGCAGAGATTAGTATTCTTCTAACTTCTGGGTCCAAGTTTTCATTAGAACCTCTTGTCCAGACTAAGCTAGTCATCATTTCCTCTTGCTAGAAATATTCTGGCTTCTCACCCTTCTTCTGAATTTTTTTAAACTAAGTTGCTAAGGAGCCTTTCCCCTAACTTGTCTTCTGTCTTATGCACATGTCTATTTACATATTTCCGTTCATGCTATTTCAGTACAGTGCTGAACGGGAACCACTTTCCTCCATCTACTTAAGTCCTCAGGAGGCATCTTGGTTCAGCTTAGGTTGCACCAATCTTTGGGCTAACCTATTCTCACTTCACTTGCCTTTCTTCATAGCTTTCCCAAAGCAGCACTTTTCCTTTGGACACTTTTCTAATGAAGACCATTTTTCACCAAAAGATTATTGCTTTCATTGATTATGAACTCTGCCATCAGGCATAGGTCTACTAGAACTAGATTGATAACTTCAATCTTTCTGCTTTTCCTGACAACCATGGTTTGGCTAACCAGGAGCCCCAGTAAAGAATCTGGCTACCAAGCTAAAGCTCCTTCTACCCTGGACATCACATGTGTCCAACCTGTTCTAATGGCTCCTCTTCTTTCCTGTGACCTGGGACACTTCTGTATCCTTTTACTTTTGGTATAAAGGAGTAACTAATTAGTTAATTGCTGGTAAGAAGATTGCCCAGAACAGCATATCACTTCTACATGGTCTTTCTCTGTTTTCCCTTTCAAAAACTTCCCCTTTGCCTACAAAATAGTCTTGTTTCATATGTGATGCTTTGGCTTCTCATAATTGCTGCCTCCCCAGTAGAAAATCCCTTTGGAGCCTATTTAAATTCTTTAACTCTTTCCTGACATTCAGCAGAGAGGTTTCCGAAGCCTCAAAGCACTTTACTAAATAAATAAACTACATTCCTATCTTTGGCATTGTTCCAACAATAATCAGTTTTCAAAATTGAAGGATAGATATTGAATGACTCCATTGGATCAAATACCTGATGAGTCAATATTAAATTAGTATCGTCTATGCATGTGTTATCTAGTTTGGCTGTTTCATTTCTTTGTTACTTAATAAGGAATTCAAAGCAAGAGGATATATAAAAGCTAAGAATGATAAGCTTTTACATTCATATGCACCCTCCTAACTCCTAGTGAATAACAATACATTTTCTATACACATACCCCTACTGTGGTGTCAGCTCTGTATGTTGGAAAGATGGTTTTTCACTTCAATTTTTATGTCCTAACACAGGCTTAGAATTTTACTAATAATGTTGCCGCTGAAATACATGTAATTGTTCAGGGGAGAGTTAATAAGATATTTAAAGTAAATGCTTCAACTGAAGACAGACCGGTATAGCATTCATTAATTATGTGAATGGGTAATGTATAATAGCATGTGCAGTTAATTATTGAGTTATGTTGAATTTAACAGAAATTCTATTCTAGTTCATAGTTAGTAACGCTGGATTCTATTATATACTGTAGCATACCAGAAACACTATAATTGTCTGAGGAAGTCCTATTAACTGTGAAAGGTGTCCATAAGGGAGACGCTGCCCTTGACATTATTTATTGAATTGTTTTGAGAAAGGCATTGATAGCCACAGTGAGAACACAGGTTCTGAATTCAAAGTAATGTCATTTAAAATATGCCCTATAAGAAAATTTATGACTTGATCCACGTTGCCTATACAGATTCCTCTGAAGAGTAAATCATAAAACAGAGAAAGAACACATATCAGCTGAGTAGCAGAGTGCTGACAAGAACTAGGAAAATAAAAGCAACTTCAGGCCATTGTACCCAAAGACCCTGAGGGTTGAATTTCCTGCAGGGCAGGTGCTGTAAGCTAATATATAACTGTTGCTTCTTGAGAAAATATTTGAATATCCAAACAGGCACTGGAGTTGCATGGATGTTGTTAGGTCTGTGGTTTGCAGTGTCTGTGGAATGGGAAGGGACTCCAGTGCTCACAGCTAGCCACAGTCAGCCTGCACCCTCAACCTGCAACTCATCCACCTGAAACGGTAGTTTGGTTCTGCTTTTAAAGGCTGGAGCCGAAACAAGTCGGGGGTGGGTGGCTGGGGGGGAGCAGTGTGTTCTGAAGAAGAGAATATAGCAATTATTAGCTTAAGTATTGTTTTTAAATTCATATGAGAAAAATGTCAGGTCGCTGGTTATCATCCCTGAGAACTTGTTCCAGGAGGTAAATCCTTGGTCTCCAAGCCAGGATGGGATGAATTCTGTTTGTTCTATAGTCAAGAGATAACTATCATTGTTTTCTAGGCTGATTTGCAAAGCCCTATCCTTCAAATATCACACATAAGGATACTTGAGTTCGTTGTGAGTTGCTAAAATTCTAGGCTTCTGGAATACAAAGCAAAGCCAGGCCAACCAAGCTTTGCTAACGAGGATCTGTGTAAAACCTCCAACCAACTGCCTGGGATATATGCATTTTGGAAAATTGACAAAAAATGCTCCCTAGCAAGAGAGCTAAAAGGAATGGGCTGCTGGGGAAACATTCTAAGTAGGAACAGGATCCCAAAGCAGAATTTCCAAGGGAAAGAGAATGACTAATCAGCCTTCTTCTCCCTTTCACAGCTGCCCCTCTCCCTATTCAACAACTGGCAGAGGAGCTGTGTTGTTACAAACTGCACACCTGGGATTAGAGTAGCAGCTGGTATTCAGGCAGCTGAACGCCCCGGCAAGCCCCGGCCCGAGGAAGCAAACACCTCCCAGGTTTAAGGTAGAGCAACAGGGGAAATGAAGCTGATTCACCTAGGAAGAGCCTGCTAAACTATGGGGAGGGCCCAAGACCTCCAGAGCAAATGAAGCCTCGCTAAGGCATCTCATAGAAGGAAGACCTACAGATGTTCATAAAAATGAACTGCTACTTTTTAGAGAAACTGATATTTAAGGTTGTGTTTACAAGAATAGAATCCATAAGTGCCCCGAGGAACGTGATGAATGGGGTGGGTGGGGGGATGTGAAATCATGATGTGCTAAACAAATTTCCTTCACGGAGACTGAACACATGACTCGGGCCAAATTCACACTGAGCTCTAACTAACTGAACTCAGCAAAGTCTTCTGCCCTCTTCCTAATAGATTTAGCAGATGCTCCTGGTTATTTCTTAACACTTATTAATATTTCACAGATGAGACAAGCTCCTTCAGAACTGTATTAATCCTGGGTGGAATAGAAACACTTGAAAATTTTTCATGTCATTGTTGGGATTTTTGCCAATATGAAAGGAATTCATTCTCAAAATATAAAAAAGGGGGAGAAAAAAATCAGCCCACGCTTGTTACTGAGTGAGGTCCGACTGCTCGCCACTCAAAGAATCAAGACGAGAGAGAAAGAGACAGAGAGAAATGTTGGTAGGAGGGAAAGTACCTTTAATCAGAATGCCAGCAACCTGTGGGTGATGGTGGACTCAGTGTCCCCCAAAAACCACCTCCGAAGATTCTGCTGGGCTATGAAAGTTTTAGAGGGAAGAAGGAAAGTCATCTCAGCTAATCATAGAGATTGGGGGAAGTGGGGGTGGGGTGTGTCAGAGCTGTCACCATCCCCCACTGCGTGCAGGCTCATCGACTCCTTGTGGTCTTCCTCTAGATGTTATCGTGTTCATACAGTTTGGTCAGTTTTTTCATGAGATTACTGAAGGGGAAGCTAGAGAAGAGATCTGGTCATCTGTTAGTTACTTATTCATTTCCACAAGTTAGGCAAGGTATTGTACGATTAAAAGATCTGAAAGGTGTGCTTGGGCTGGAGATGAGTAGAGCATGGGGGGTGCCTGGTTTAACACTTAGTTACAATAAAGCATTGCTGACGTGACAAGAAAAGGGGCTTCCTCCTGAGGGCAGTTTCCTGCAAAGAGCTGCTTACATGATGAAATTACTTAATTGATATCTTGATGTATTTACTTTCTGGGAGCCTTTTAAAATTATAACATGGCCACTTACACCCCTGCTGCTATGCCTCTGCTTAGAAGCAAGGCAGAGCAGTGAGCCAGTGCAAGTGGGCAAGAGCCTTGGATGACTCCTAATACGAGATCCTCCCCCTAAAATCGCCCATGTCTCCAAAACTCTCCCATTTCAGAGGGCACAGACTCTTGCCCCATCCCCAACTTCCCATCATCACTGAGGTTCTTTCAACTAGAAGAAGCTAATAAATATAGCCCTGAGGACACGTTAGAAATTCAACAAGCATTTTGTTTAAAGAATGAATGAACAGCTATTTAGTGTAACACACTGGGCTGGGCCCAGCGGACATGTGCAAAGCGAGTGAAGACACATCTCTCTTCACATACACAACTGAGGTCACATAAATAACTAAAGGGATTATGGAAGCAAATGCCGAAAGGGGCAGACTTCGTATCATCAGTTGCAGTGGTCCTGGCTTCTGTTGATGCCACGTTTTCTAGTTTTCCAGCACGTTGCTCATCTCAGCTGAGAGCTGCAAGGATTTCATTTGGACACATAATCAGAGAAAGGATGAGGCTAGCAAGGGTGATCTCTACTGAAATGTTCAGGCTCAAATCTTTTTCTTACACAAGAGAAGGTGAACTTTGGTGGAAGATCTCGCTTTAAAATTGTATCCTTTTTGCCACAAACTGTTTCCCTCATGTCACTGACACCAATGACAATGAAAACAAAGTAAAACATTCAGCTGGAACGGTGTCTGTTCCTCATTATATTGTAGGAGCATGTTTCCAGCAGGATCTGCCTATGTCGGTGTACATTCAGTAGCAGGTTACAGGTTCTTTTTCCAGGATTCCTGGTCTGTCACCCACTAGTTCTGTGACCTTGGGTGGACTGCTTGACCACTCTGGGTCTTAGAGTTTTCACCTGTAGAACAGGTTAAGAAAATCCATTCTGCCTGCCTCGCTCGGCAAGCTACCTTAAGACCCAGTGAGAGTGCCTGAAGGCACTGAGAGATGGAAGACATTTCTGTGACTTGCCTCTGAGTTATATCGGAATCCACAAAGAGTCAAGTGCCTGGAATCATGAGGTGTGAGCACTTAGTTATGCGAATCACATTTAATTGTCGACAGGGCAGCTTCTTCCTCCGCTTGCTCGGTGGGAGCCCTTCTGTGGTCAGCATTCCTGCAGTCCTGGAGGCTGAAGTGGGGCCGGGCGGGGAGATAACAACCCAGGGCACTGTGTGCACTTTCATAATAGAAATAAAGCCACAGACGCCTCCTCAGATGGAGCAGCAAGAGGAAACAGCCTGCACCTGGCCCTGGGTTGTTATCATGTTGTTCTGGGAGTTTTTTTCCCCCAAAGAATTGGATTTGGCCCTGTGTGGAATTGTGAATGCCCGTACACCTACTTCATGACAGGACAGCAGAGCAATCTGTTTTCAAAGGCCAAAGCTGGTTTTTTGGTTTGTTTTTTTGTTTCTTTTTTTTAACCCTCAGCTCTGCGGTTTTTCTCTCTCTTCATCCCAGTGAGGCTTTTTTTTTTTTTCATCATTTTGAGTCAGCAGCCTACCGGCAACAAAGGTACCCAGCTGTTCTCTGAGTGCTAATCTCCAAACAACTTTTACTGCCCGCCTCCCATGCTGCAGGCTGCCACAGGACCACACCAGACTGCAGGTACTTTAAGGAGGGTTCTGAGGATTATGGTTAAGTGTGGTCTTGCCCAATGGTTTTAAGAGTAGAATCGCTAATATCTCCCTGTAATAATTTGTTTTCCTTTGATAGATGAATGTGTATTCTGGACAGTTTGCTGTGATGCAGACCTGAAAGGGAACTGGCAGGATTCTCCCAGATGTACCCGAGCAGCCCTGGACAGACAATAATCATAGCTGACACCCACAGAGCAGGTCATAATTATCTCAGCTAATCCCACCCCAACAAGAATGCTGTGTAGCAGATATCCTATTGTCCCCATTGTATAGATGAGGAAATGGAGGTTTTGGGAGGTTAAGTAACTAAGGTCACACAGCAAGCACATGGCAGACCCCAGGTTCCAACGAAGGCAATCTGACTCCATCAAAATCCATCTATTTCTACTGAAGTGGGTAGAAGCACAGACTGACTGCTCAATTCATGCAAAACAAAGTGAAACATGGTAGGATGGTCCTGTTTTCTTTAGTGAGTGTTTCCAAAACCTAACACAAGCCCACCACTGATGTTTGGAATATATCAGAGAAATCACGCCTCTACAGGTTCTCAGTCTCCAGGAAGAGTTATTGCTTTTTCCATTTTAAAGACTAGCCAAGAACTTGACCCAACACTATAAAGCTTCATTCAACTAGGCTCCATTAATTACTATTATAGAATCAAACATTAGAATGTTTCCAAAAAAGTATGGAAGCAATTGTATGAATTAAATCCTTGTTCTCAAAAAGACACCTCTCTCTCTCTCTCCCTCCTCCTCTCTCTCAAGTGCACTGTGGCCCTGGGAAGTTGAGCAGCTTGTCAAAAATGCCCAAGTAAATCCAGGATTCAGAATTTCTGCATATCAGGACAAGAGGGTGGGCTGAAGTTTAGCTTTGTACTGACTAGAAGGTAATGTTTGCTAAGCAAATTAATCGGGTAAACACACTTGCAATGGTACAGTTGAGCTAGTAAAGAGAAAAAATTGTTTCCAAGCATGAATTCACATGCAAATGATTGATACACTCATTATAAGTCACTCTTATCTTTTCATTAAAGCCTGCTGCCTGGGGACCTCTGTTAGGTACAACTTTATTAAGTCATCATTCCTGAGTATATAGAATAGCATCTCTATCTTAGGAAAACAAACTGTCTCAATTCAGATTTTTCATTGGTTCGGAAAGACATCTGGCCCTCCTACCCCCAAACCCGGATTAAATATTTTGCCAAGAAATAATTATTGAGTGCATCCTACATGTCAGGCCCTGTGTTAGGTACTCGCAATCCAAAGGTGGGTAAGATACGACTTCTATTTAGAAAAGGTCCATAAAAGTTGAATTTTGTTCTTCTCAAGAGGTCACAAGTTTTCCATTCATGAATGCTTAAAACGACATAGGCAGCACTGGGGTGCAGAAAGAGGATTAAAGGGTCACCAGATGACACCTAATTTCCTCTGAATAACATGATTCCAGATTCATCTGTACTGTGTGGACCAAATAGATTTGTCAACTGCCACGTGTTAGTATTATCACACATTAAGAAATTGAATTTTAATTTCCATCATTGTTATTGCAATGTCATAGGAAGTAGAAAGACCCAGTAGTTTCTAACAGGGAAGATTTTGATTTTGAAAGATGGCAATGTCTCTTCTGGTCAATATCTTTGGGGACTGAGGGATCCTGTGACAGAGTTTTCCAACTTGCTGAATCCATAGGCTTTTCAGCACCAAACCTGGTTTTATGGTATCCATTCTAAATTGGAATCTTTTTTAGTGGATAAAGTACACTTGCAGGCACTGTTGGACAGAATACATTGATGACTTCTGTCTTTTTGGTTGTTCAGCCTGGGCATCAGTCTTGGGTCCTTTCTTCTCCTCCCACTGCCTATCAGGTCTCCCTTATCATATATTCAGAATCTGACTACTACCTTCACCTCCACATGCCGGTACAAGCCACATCATCTTTCATCAGCATTATTCCAGTAGCCTTATAAAGCTCTCTGTTTCTGCCCTTGCCTTCTTAGAATCGCTTGTGGTCCTTTGAAATTGTAAGATGTCAAATCCTGCAGTAGTTTTGCATCCAGGGCCAGGTCACGTGGCCTACGGAGACCTTCATGATTTGCCTCATCTGGCTGACTGTCTACCCCGCTTCCTGTCTTGTTCTCGCTGTCCCCTGCTGTTTCTCAGACAGGCCAGGTATGCCTCCATCCTGGGGCCTTTGCATCTGCGTTCCTTCTGTCAGGAATACTCTTCCTCCCAATATCACCATAGCTGCTGCCTCACTCCCATCAAGTCTTTGCTCAAATATCATTTCACGTGAGGCTCTCCTTAGCCTCCTGTTTCAAACTGCTGCCTCGCCACCTGGCACTCCGTGTCCTCCTTCCCTGCTTAATTTTTTTTCCATGGTACTTTTCACTGACAGACTATCTATGCATCTTAATTACAGTAAGTCACCTACATGTGAATGAGTTCTGTTCTGAGAGCATGTTCTTAAGTCCAATTTGTTCATAAGTCCAACAAAGTTAGCCTAGGTACCCAACTAACACAATCAGCTATATAGTACTGTACTGTAATTGGTTTATAATACTTTTCACACATTAATACATAAAAACAAACACAAAAAATAAACATTTTTAATCTCACAGTACAGTGCCTTGAAAAGTACAGCAGTACAGTACAACAGCTGGCATCCAGGGGCTGGCATCAAGTGAACAGGTAAGAAGAGTTACTGACTGGAGGAGGGAGAGGAGGTGGGAGATGGTGGAGCTGAAGGATCGTCAGCAACAGGAGACGGAGGGCAAGTTGCAGTTTCACTCACACCTGACGTTGAAAGAACGCACATTTGAAAGTTCACAGCTTGAAGGTTCGTATGTAGGGGATTTACTGTATTTTGATTCCCCCCACGTACACACCATAATGTAAACAAAATGAGGGCAGGGGTTTTTCTCTTTTGTTCACTGCAGTATTCCCAGCTGCTAGAAGAGTCCTAGCACATCGTAGGCACTTATTAGCAGCCTATGTAAGTAATTAACGTATGAATGAGCAGCAGCATCGCCAACCCTTAGTAGAGGCCCTGCCTGCACCTCAAGTTGTATATCAGTCTCTGCAGGTGCAAAGGAAGTTGATTGTGTTGGTTGGCAAACAAAGGAATGGTACTGTCCATTGCTTTGATTTGTTTCCACAGTTGTAAAAGAAAGACGTGAGTTTATAATGCTTTGGAAATAGTAACTAAATAACTTCAGTATCATGTTGAATCCACATCTGCGTTTCACAGATTGTCTATTTCCTCCGTCATTAATGGACTAGTCCCTGTCACTTCTTGCTCTCACCCGCACCACCTTCTCAAACTACACTCTGGTCTGTTGTTTGTAATGTTTGGTACGGTAAGAACACATTAGAATTGTGCCCCAAATACTGCTAATTAGCTTCAGATAAAAATCTGTGAGTGACTTGCTCCCTTATCCTGAAGTGATGGTGCATTCCTGCACGGTCGCTGTGATACCAGGACCCTGCACACTTCCATCTGCCGTTAGATACTTACCACACATTGGCTACTCAATGCTTTCTTCATTTTGTGTTTCCAACCCATTTTATCTATTTGTGATTGCCAGATATTTAGCTCATACATGAGGGAAGTTTTCCCCGGCCTCTTTTTTTTTTTTTTTTTAATCTTAGGTGCAGTAGTAAGCTTTTTATATTTCTCTGGAGTTTTGTAAGACTTTTTCTAAATTAGTTCCTTAAATAATAGTGAGTCTGTTAGTTCAGGCTGTTATACTCAATATAGTCAATATAGTCAATATGTAAATATCAAGTCCATTAATTAATTAAAAGTCAACATTATTTGATATAAGGAAATTAAGATAAAAGTAAATATGCACTTTCTATCTCAGAATCTCAGAAATGGCCTCACCCAAGGAAGGCCATTTTCTCACGTACCAATTTGTGTTGAACATGAATCACTCATGGCCAAGTTCACACCTACCACTATTATTCCTTCCCTATAATTTTTGACCTCACCTGAAACTTCAGTGACAGCCAGTTATGGGCCTGAAGTAACAGGAAGCTTTTAACGGGTCAGAACACCTTCTCCTTAGAGATGAGGTTTACTTCTGTCTTCTGCTCTCTGGTGGCCTTGCATCATCCTCTCTGATTTCTGGGATTCCAGGTTCATTTTCTCATGCGCATCACTGGAAATTTGCCCTTTCCTTCAATAGGAACTTTACTGCTTCTCTAGAGACTATAGAACTATTGTGCCTTTAAGCTTTGCTCTCTGGCTTACAACCTTGATCCAACTAACAGGAAATGCTTTCCAAGTCATATAATTGCACATTAATAATTAATAGTAATAAATACAGGTTTTTTTATGCTGCTTGCCAGAAACTGTTCTGAGATCTTTCCACACGTTGTTGTATTTAATCTTCACAGAACCCCATGAAAGTTATCTTTAATCTCTAAAATAGCTAACAGTTCCCATCAGCCAGTGATGAAATTAATGCAGAACCTACACAGGCATGCATATGTGGGTATGTGTCTGTGGGTGGGGAAAAGGGTTTATTTAGACAACAGGGGGAGAAAGTTTTCATTTTAAGTAGGAAAATAACCATTCAGAGAAGTTTTTAAAGAAATAATAATCGAAGTAACAGTCTGCTACCTATTTCCTAATTATTATAAGATTTGGTTATGCTTTTAAAATTTATCTTTTATTCTTGTCTATCTCAGGTCACTTACCCTATCTCCTAATACCATCTCCTCCATCTTATTTTTGACTCTTCTTTGTATATACATGTGGTTCTTTTCATAGCTCCTCCTGCTGCTGGCACTCTGAGGACCAAATTTCTCCACCTGCCTCTCGATTTCGAAGCAGCTTCACCATTTCTTCTGCCAAACAGATCAACAAGCCTTGCATCTTCTTTCTCCTCTCTGTCTTTTGAATAGCTCTGAGGAGTACCCTGCCTGTTTTTAATTTACACTTTAGTGATTCTCAGTGTGTTGGCCATGGATCAAAGGCAGCAGAACAGTTGGGATGCTTGTTAAAATTCAGATTCCTGGATCCCGAGCTCAAGAAATGATGATTTGGTGGGTCTGACCTTGCAGTCTTGCGATAGTCTAGTGATAGCAATACACAATAAAATATAAAATCACTATTCTATTGATAGATAAAAATTTGTTTTACCATTTGATTCTTAAAGAGGCCTTGTTTTTTGGACATTTTAAAGTCATCAAACAAAATAAGTATTAAACAGATGTCTTCATAGGGAGAAAGACACAATGCTAGACTTCTCTACATAGAGAGCCTTGCATATATTCACTCTCATCTAGGCCTGTCAGTCCTATTTCTGAAAGCTTTTGTGAGCCTTCCTACTAAGCATCTAATAAGTACTTGTCTGTGCAGTGTTTGATGGTTGCCTTGGGGCCTGAATCACCAAGATTAAATTGGTCCCACAGGCGCAGAAGAGGTAAATTTTGGATTATAACAAATAAGTGTTGAGTGTGTGTGTCTGTATTGCACACGTGCATAGAAATGTACATGTACAGATGTTACTTTTAGTGGTATTGTGTGTATCGATATAGTCTTCTGTGGGTATTATGTATATACACTTTTATATGGTAAATATAGTTTATATAGTAACCCAACTACTTCTACCTTTTATAATTTAAATATGTATAATATCCTGTCAACCATCATGATATAACTCTGTTGCTGTGGCAGGCAGAGTAGCTTAAAAAGCTGAGACAGCAGAAGATGAGAATGGATGAAGTCTGGAGTTTATGTGGCTATGTTGTACTTGCCTAGTTGAAAGGCTGTATTAAGAAACTACCCACCCAAGCCTTCCAGTTTCATTCATCTGCAAGCTCTTTGACATGTATTCTGTGAGCCAAAACTCAGCAAAAAGAATCATTCTTAACATTCTCATAATTATTCTTAATCATTCTGAAGGCGGTCAATACCAGATCGACTATAGCGTGGGTGATAAAAACAGTTTGGAGAGAAAAAAGACAAACACTATTTTCTTTTTTCTGAACTCTCGGTGCTTAGCACAGTTTCCAGCACCTAGGCACTCAATAACTATTAAGTAAGTGGATGGTTGAGAAAAACCCTTCATTTGTGAATAGTTTTCTGATTTTTAAACTTGATTCCCTCACTAGCTGGGTGTTACCCACACTTCCTATACAGCTTTTGGGGCCTACCCTAGACTTAAATGGTGTTCTATGTTGGATTTGTTGAGGCCACTATTTGTAGCAGCTAAACTCTTAATTCAAGAGGACCACTATCAATTTCCTGTCTCCTGAATATATAGGAAACTGCTCAAGGGCAAGGACAGGATGATAGTTTTCATCTACTAGAGAGACAGAATGTGTTTGTCATGGTGCTAAGTGTTTTATACACACTCTTCACATTGAACCCTGGCAGATACCTTGTGAAATGGAATGCATTTCCTCTATCTGAAAGATGAGGAACAGACCCAAAAAGGTTGGGTAACTTGCTCAAGGTCACATAGCTCAGAAAGGGGTGGAACATGGGTGGTCTGATTCCACCTGTACTACCAGGCTGCCTCTCACCTTATTCATTCACTGTGTCCCTTTCATGCTTGATTCCTTGTCTTAGCTCCCTGTGTTGCAGAAATCGGTCCATCGAGAAACCAAGCACCACACTCAGAGGGTTGGAGAACTCAGATTTATTAAGCCAGTGGCCCCAAACAAGCTAACACTCCAAAGTTCTGGGCCCGGAGCTCAGACTGAGCTTTACTTTTATAGGGGTCAGTGTACATGGTTACAATTAGCATTGGTAGATTTGTTACTTGGTTTACAGCCCATGGAAGTTTCCAAACAGAAACTTACAAGAGCAGGTGCAGAACATTCTATATTTAGCAAAACATCCTATGGTTACATTTGATTGCTAGGTCCTCCTGTTTTTGTTTTTCCTTTGTGGTGAAGCAAGAATATTTTACAAAAGCAGAACAAGCATGTAGTTATTTTTAGCTGAGTGCAAGTTTCTAATTTTCCTCTTCACCTGCACATAAATTATTTTTTGTGATTATGTGTATCTTAGTAAACTGACACAGACATTCTGGTAGTCTGTGTAATTTTAGGCATCATTTGAGCTGTTCCTCTGTTCACTATAGCATGGTAGATAAGATTGTGAACTTCTACAACCAAATTCCTGGATTTGAATTCTTGAGTCACCACTTGTAAGACCTAGGACATGTCATTTAACTTCTCTGTGCCTCAGTTTTCTTATCTGTAAAACAGGGATGCTTGTTGTAAGGATTAAATAAACTGATATGTATAAAGTGATTAGGAGAAATCTGGCTTAGAGTAACCCCGGTTAAGTGCTTTCTAGGATTATTATTTTTGTACAGAAGGGAAAATCTAGTGTTCAGTGACCTTTCTGTTCAGTAATATTTTATGATGCAACAAATATGGGTCAAATTTTTGTCAGTTAAACAAGACTAGCATGGTGCTTGCTTCTATGCAGCTGATAGCCTGTCAGGAAAGATGGGCAATTAGGTAAGTGCAATGAGCTATGAGGAGTCTCGTGTTGAACTGGGGCAAGTGGGCAGGAAGTCCAGGTTGTGCTTGAACGCTGGTATCTCCACAAGATTTTAGCTCAAGGCAGGGCATGGTCTTGATGGTCTCTGAAGCACTTAAAACTAGTAGTAAAGTCAATGAGGGATTCAAAGGGCAGGCAGTGGGGGCCAAGAAAATGATTAGAATGTGGATATAATAGTCGGAAGGTAAGGTTAGAATGTCCCCATCTAGAAGGGGAGTGAACAGAGATGTACGGAGGTACTGCAAAGGAAGAAGCAAAATGATTAACTGACTAGGAAGAAAATATAAGGGACTGCTTAAGGACCCCCAGCTAGCTAGTTGCAGAGATGGATCCAGAATGCACATCTCCTCACTTGGGGTCCCCATGGTGAGAGAGCATTTCTGGAAGGGCTTCTTAGTATTGTGTGGTTCTCAAAGTGTCCCAGCACCATCTGGGAACTCATCAGAAATGCAGAGTCTTGGGTTTCACCTTCATGAATCAGAAATTCTAAGGGCCCAGCAATACATACTTTAACCAGCTCCCCAGGTAATCCTGACACCCCCAAAGTTTGAGAACTGCTGCCCTCATTCATTTCTTCATATAGCAACTATTTATCGATTGCTGATTATACCCTCAGAGGCTACATCTGTGAGTCAGAGTCCAGGTGCCCATAAGGAGCCTACAGTCTAGTGGAAGGATACAGACACTGAAAATCTCAAAGAAAGGGGCAAAAATGTATGTGGGCACATTTAATAGGAGGACTTAAACTTGCCAGAGTAAATAGGAAATTTTTCCTTAGGATGAATTTTGCAGTGACAGCAAGAGTTTTTCAGGTGAAAGCATGCAGTTGTGGACAAGTGAAAGAAGGCTTAAGTGGCTGGAGCAGAGTTCGGGTGGGCAAGAGCAAGCTTGCTGTGGATGTAGTGCAAAGGAGACCTGAACATGCAGGCCTGTTGGCCTTGGGACAAAGCCACGTGAAATGGAAAACCCAGGGAAGGACTTGGAGGCGAGGAGGAGCTTGAAGAGATTTGCGCTTTTAAAAGACCACTTTGGCTCTACTTGTGTAGATTATACTTAATACTGCTGTAATCTTCACAGGTATAAATTCAGCCATCCTTAGCAGTGCCCCTGAAACCCATAGGAGTTTGTCCAGCCCTCTGCCTTCTGGGTGGGAAGCCCAGCCCTGATGCTGCCTTTCAAATTTGTGTACTTTCTGACCCTAAAGTTCTCCTGGCTAGTTCAAAAGCAGCTATTAAGTGGCCTCCAACCATGACACCACCAAGAGTTTCAATTTAATTTCCCTTTCATGCCCATTCACACCTTGACTCCTTTTGAGAAAAACCAACTATTGATAGTGATAATAAACTCATTTTATGCTTTGGAAGGAAAGAAAATGCTCAGCTGAATTCACCATTAAATATACTCCTCTGATGATGGAGTCTACATTTAAGTCAGGCTCCTATTAGCTGAGAAGAGAGTGTCCAGTGAGGTATGAAATGTTTATTGTAACTAGTTCCTGCAAGTGCTGCCAAAAGAAAGATAGTATTTTCAATGGCCAAAAGCCGCAGTGCACAGGACATGAATTATGTATGCCTGTCTTTAAAACAACTCAACATAAATTATCCCATAGGGCAGACTGCAGGAATTGGGGGCCCCTGAAAGAAATATTTTGTCTTGGTCTTCTCAGCCTCAGAAACCTTGGGATGGGAAAGTAGTGACTGAATGAAATTCCGAATCACAAGCTTATGATGTTTGAGGGGGAAAAGGGTAGGAATGAGCAGTGACCTGCATTTCTGAGCATCACCTGTCAGGGGACCGATAATCAACATGTCATTATTATTCTCATCAGCCCAAAGCATGAGAGTAAATTGAGTGAAAAAAATCTTCACATTATGTGAAATGATTACTGCCTTGGAGCCACAATAAACAGTGATCTTGCCCTAGCTCTCGGCAGCAAAACAAATGAGGGCTGCCCGCTGCTGGTGCAGGGCCAGAATCAGTACTGGGTTCTATACCACCAACCCCTCCCGTCTTGTAAGGGCCTGATTTAATAATTAGGGCTGGGAAAATGCTGCTCAAACCCCCCTGTTAGATGCAACCTTTGGCTCCACATTGGGGACATTGGCTGCCTTGCACAAGCCTTCTCACTTCCACTCAAGTTTACATTCACCACTTGGCTCCCCAGAACAATGAGGGAGTCCATTAAGGGGCTATGATTGTGGAAGACGGGGACACACTTGCCTTCATGTATTAATTAGTCAGCCAGACTCTGGCAGTCAAGAAGCAGCAGGAGACACAATAAAGATGAAGGGATTGTCAGGGGAGGCTCTGACCTTCCCAGAGATTGAGGCTGGAAATTAGTGAAGGACCTGAAAGGACTCTGTGCTGGTGTTCCAGTTCTATCACGTCCTCATCAGGGTGGAGAAATTCTAAGGGTAGGTCTGAATGTACCCCACAAACTAGGCTGGTAAGAGCCCCTGGACAGCTTTATAGGATGGCTGTAATTGATGAGTGCAGGCTTGCATCTCCCTTGTTCCAACCTGCAAAGCAGGGTCAGCTGTCAGCCCACAGGGCATCTTTGTACAAGTGAAATGCCATCCCTTCTTGCCTCCTAGGCTGGGTGCCCTTGTGTAGACCACACATTTCACAACTGTAGGCAGCAGCCTTTAAAACACTACAGTATTTAAAATCATATAGTTTTACTCAAAGATATTACTAGTTATACATAATTATAAAAAGGGGGCCACTTCTGGTTTCCATTCAAACATTTAAAGAGTTTGGCAATGGTTGTTTCTGTTCTTACATGTATAAAAAGCTGAACAAACTGAAAATCAATGACTTTTCTTGGACCTGTCAGAGATTTAAGGATGCCAGGAAAACTGCCACCCTGAAACCCAAAGAGGCAGGTTGTCTATTTTGGGGCTGTTACAACAAAATAGCATAGACTGAATGACTTAAGTAACAAATATTTATTTCTCACAATAAATGAGGAGGCTGGAAAGTCTAAGATCAAGGTGCTGGCAGATTTGGTGTCTGGTGAAGGCCCATTTCTTACTTTGCAGATGGCCTCCTTCTTGCTGTGTTCTTACATGGTGGAGAGAGAGCACCGCAGTCTCTTCCTCTTCTTATAAGGACATTAAGACCATCACAGAAGCTTCAATTTCATGACTGCATCTAAACCTAATTACCTCTCGAAGGCCCAGTCCTAATGCCATCACATGGGGGTTAGGGTTTTCACGTGTAAATTTCAGGAGGACACAAATATTCAGTCCGTAACACTGGTGAACCCAAAGAGTCCTAACTGAGATTTGCTGACCTGGACAGAAGCTTCTAGAGCCATAAACTGATAGGAAAACTTAAATGATAATTCTGATGAATTGCTAGAGCCATTGTGTAGACTAACTAGAGTGAGGAATTCCTGAGGGTCACAGTCTTAGGGGCACCTTCATACTTTTGTCAGTTTTACCTCCAGAAACCTCACCAGGTTCTCATAGTGAAGAGGCAGTGAAGGTTCCTCTTGGCTTTGGCAGGGGAGAGAAGACTAACCATTGTGAAATATGCCCAGAGCAGTCTCTAACAAATATCAATACTTCAGAGAAGACTTTAGCAGGGGAAATGATGTTGCTCTGACTCTGGCACCCTCTAGCTTTCTTGTTTCACCTGATAGGCAGGGAAGCTAAGAAATACACCTGAAGGTCATGGCCAAGAAACACAAGCTCACTAAAAGAATGAGATCTATTCATAAGATTATAGAATATTTCCCCTCCCCATACCTCACCACCACACTGACAGTGTTCCCGTATAATTACAGTGGATTACAGCTAAAAGAACTGCAAGGCAGAGACTCTGTTTAAGGGGAGGAAAAACAAGGATACTAGAAGAATTTGAAGCTTCTGGTACCTACAAATACAGTAAACATTAAAAACAATCCAACTCCTAGCCAGATAAAAATTAAACTGATAGGTAAAATTTTAAGTTCCTATTACCTGATAAATCACGTCCATCTTTCAATGAGAAATTGCAAGGCATACTAGAACTCTAGAGAAAACAGTCTTTTTTTTTTTTAATTTTTATTTTATATTTGACTGTAGCTGATTTACAATATTGTATTAGTTTCAGGCCTACAGCAAAATGGATACATATATCCATTCTTTTTCAAATTCTTTTCCCATATAGGTTATTACAGAATATTGAGTCCCCTGTGCTATAGAGTAGGTCCTTGTTGATTAACTATTTTATACATAGTAGTGTGTATATGTTAATCCCAACCTCCTAATTTATCCCTCTCTCCCACCTTTCCCCTTTGATAACCATAAATTTGTTTTCAAAGTCTGTGAGTCTGTTTGTTTTGTAAATAAATTCGTTTGTGTCATTTTTTAGATTCCACACGTAAGTGGAACTCCTAGCCAGATAAAAATTAAACTGATAGGTAAAAGTTTATTTATCTAAGTTCCTATTACTTGATAAATCAAGTCCACCTTTCAATAAAAAGTTACAAGGCATACTAAAACTCTAGAAAAAACACTTTTGAAGAAACAAAGCAAACATCAAAATCAGACTCAGATATGATAAAGATTTTTTAATTAAGCAAGAAACTTAAAATAAATATGCTAAAAGCTCTAACGGAAAATGTAGAAAACATGCAAAAATAAGTAGCGTAATCAGAGAAATCGAAACTCTGAGTAAGAATCAAAAGAAAATACTATAAATCAAAAAACCCAAATGAAGAATGCCTTTGATGGGCTTGTTAGTAGACATAGCCAAAGAAAAAATTAATGAAGTTGAAGACTTGAAGTCCATAATGATGTAATTTTTTACAAAATTTTTATTATTTTTGTATTCTTAGAGTAAAATAGTTTATGGGAGAAAATTTCAAAGGTATAGACAAGCCAAAAAAAAAAAAAAAAAAGGAATCCATCGTAATTCCTCCACTTCAAGATAAACCCTGTTAGATTTTTATGTATCTGACCACTTTGTCGTGGTATTTCTTTGGCATTCAGATTAAATATGTCTGATTACATTTTTTATCATTTATAATATTCTTTGTCATTTCCTTCAGTTTGTTTCATAGGTGAGTTTTGTATTTTACCAAAGAGAGTAACATGAAGGACCAGATCAACGTTCCAGTTTACCTCTGTTTCCTCCCATAGTTCTTTACCCAGTGCTCCCTAGCCATAGTGAGCTTTTAGTTTGCTAATCCATTGCTAGGTAATGGGGAAAATAATTCCCCTAGGTTTCCAGAAACTGGTATTTCTTAATAGAAGAGCATCCTTTGTTTTTTTTGTTAATTTTTTTTTTTTTTTTTTTTTTTGGCTGTGTTGTGTCTTAGTTACAGCATGTGGGATCTCCTGTTGCAGCACGTGGGCTTCTCTCTAGTTGTGGCATGCAGGTTTTCTCTTCTCTGCTTGTGGCGGGAGGGTTTTTTTCTTCTCTAGTTGTGGCGTGCAGGCTCCAGGGCATGTGGGCTCTCTAGTTGAGGTGCACAGGCTTAATTGTGCCGCAGCATGTGGGATCTTAGTTCCCTAACCAGGGATCAAACCTGCATCCCCTGCGTTGGAAGGCAGATTCCTTACCACTGGATCACCAGGGAAGTCCTCCAAAGAAGAGCGTCTATCTCTGATTGGAAATGTCATGTTTCTCAGATACACATGTTCTTCTTCCTGTTCCCAGATAACACATCTAAGAATTAAACCCCTTTTTCAGAGCATCAGAGTAGCTGAGGGGATAAGAGTGTTTGCATCTCACGTTGTACCTCAGGTAGTCTGGTATAAATATTGCTCAGTGGCGGGAACTTCATTAGAAATCTTGAGAGTAATGCCAGGCCTCTTCTCACAGTGCCAACTAAGCCCCTACCATTGGTTCTATTGCCAAGTTTTAATATAATTTTAGGTCCCATATGGAACCTAAAACAAATGCCCAGAAATAATTATTCATAGATATTAGCCGGAATGCTGAGGAAAAAGGAAATTGGAATGAGGAAATATAGGTCAGCGGTCACAAAATTAAGTTCAAATGTTACTTTCCCAAGGAAGCCTTCTTTGAACTTCAGAAAAGATACATTCACCTAAAATATCCCTGATGTATCTTTTCGGAGGTCCCTTTTATTTTTCCTTGAGAATAGTTAACACAGTTTCTACTTAAATGCTTGTGTGATTATTTGGCTTCTTCTATTGTTAAGTCAAAGTCCAATTTACTCACCATTGAATCCCAGACAGTCAGTTTGTGCTGCATTTTTGTATCCAACATGTATTTGTTAAGTGAACAAATCAATGAATGAAAACTAAGAGCTCAAGATTTCCTCACATCTCATCTCTCCTCCTAGCATTAGCCTAAGGTAAGTTGGGATCATCATCTAAGTGATGGCCCCTCTTGAGAGTAGAAAAAGGGCAAAGATAGCTCCGGTTTTGTGATTATTGCTGTGAAATGGCATATTTTTTGTGAAAATGCATGATCTGACTTACTCTATTTATTAAAAGCAGAACTACTCTGTTCTGTATCTGTGCCCTCTCATGGAAGTGATCTCTGGTTTTTTTTAAAAACTGTCTTCCTGATGTAATGAGGGCTTTGAAAATTGCCAACATCACAGGTAATATTTATTGATATAAATTTTCCCAGCAATCTTAAACAGAATTTTAAAGATGGAGGAAAGCGGGCCCACTCTTTTTACTTAAACATCAGACCTCAAATTTCTTTCATCAGTGATTTGCTGTTTGTGGACTTGGTGGTAAAGATTTTGATTTAGTTTAAAGTTTTCAACTCATTGCCTCACTATGTGCTTGTCCTACGCACTTTTATTATTAAAATTTTTAATAATTCTCCACTAAAACATTGTGGACTCCAAGTCTACACATAGTTCTGTGAGTATTAACATATACAGCAAATACCACCACCATCCCAGACAGAAGTACCTCATGGGGATTCTTCAAAGTCAGACTTTCTCACCACATATAATTACTGTGTGATCCAACAACCCAATTTCTAGGAATTGATTCTAGAGAAATAAAAACTTAGGTTCGCATGAAAACTAGTACATGACTGTTTGTAGCAGCATCATTCAAAATCACCAGGAACTTAAAAAAATAAAATATTACCATAAACTAAATGTTACCTTTGTTATAGTCTATTTCTTTTCTATCCCAGCATAAAACTATTCACTAGAATATTAGTTAAAACTGGCTTATCATTTCTCACTCTCCCAGCATTTGCTAATAGTGGGATGGTTAGGAGTACCATTAAGTTGATTGAATTCAAGGCACTTGAATGCCGTTAGATAATATTCTGATATTCTTCTGTGCTCTACACTCAGTGCCTATACATGTATGAAGGGGCCTAATGGATCAGTGGCAGGAATTATCAAAGCACTAAGTGGCACTTATATCAAGAGACTATTATGCAATTATAATTAAAAACCATTCGTCATTGGAATTTTTGTCACTTTTTCCCCTTTTGTAAATGTTCTTTATTTTCTTCTAGCTCAGTAGGCTAATTCTAAAGAATAATTTAATTTTCCAAATGCTCAAGGATACCAAAAACACATGAATGTGTTTTTGAGAATGTTTTAATAAAGCCTTTAGATTAACTTGCTATAATTTCTGGGTGGTAACCCCATCCTACACAGTGGTGTACATACTAGAAATGATGATTGATGTGTGAGCTTACAAGATGTCAAGGCATGAGACCTACAGTGCAGAAATAGCAGGGCAGAATACCAGAGCATGCACCTCCTCACCTTAGCAATGTAACTAGTTTCAGTTCTTCTTAGCAATTGAAGAAAGACTTGAAAGGATAATAAGGGCAGTGAATGCCCCATTCTTTAGTTAGAAATATCCTTACATCTAACAATCAGAAGACTAGTTAAAATCCTGTCATGGACCAATGTGCAGTGCTAAGAGTTTGAAGGTGATAAATAATCTTGCACTTATTGATTTCCAACTCCAAGTAAAAATCTGGGTACCCAAGAAAAGAATCATAAATCCCTTCTTTGTGGGAAGCCTCTACTTCCTATTAGCAAGCTAGAACCAAGGCACAGCCTTCAAAATGGAAAGCCAATGTAGGCATTAAGACACTAGTGGTAAAGTTATTGTCAGCCTCTGCTCACCCTCTACCCGTCTTTTCCATATTCCTCTGGACAGGTGTATTTGATAGTTGCTAAAAGTGTTGATTAGAGGGTCAAGCTAAATGTTTGCAGGACTTTTGAAGGATGGATGGATGGATAGATGGATGGATGGTTGGATGGATGGATAGATGGATGGATTCCTGAATGAGTTGCTAAAGGAAGGAGTGACCACACTAGTTTAACAACAACAGAGTTTTCTCTGACTATAGCAGATGAACAGATTATCTTTACCTTGGTGCTTCTTTCTCACACCACTCCTATTATAAATTCCAGTCATCAGGAATGTGACGAGTCCTTCTCCTAACTCAGGCTTGGGGCAGGAGGAAAGGGAGAATAAAAGTGAAGAGTCAAAAAAAAAAAAAAAAAAAGAAGGAGGAGGAAGAGGGGATGGGGAGGGTCAGAAATGTAAGGCAGGTATAGAGGAAATTATAAGTCAAATGTCTTATCTGTCACCACTCTAAAAACACATTGTAAATGGCAAGAAAAGAAAGAGCAGACTCTCTGAGGATCTTATTGGGTGTCACCCAGGCAAGTGGCCACCGTGAGCAAAAGATGACCTTGGGAAAGCTGTGAACTAAAAGAACTCTGGACTGGTTGCTGAAGATGACCTGTGGAGGGAAGTGACTTAGACAGGCAGTCTAGAGGGATTGGCAAGAGATGGGTTGGGTGACAGCGGGAAGGGGCTCTTGCCTTGGAGGGGTCCTCGCAAGAGCAGAGATAAGGCGAAGTCACGTACGATGACATGACCGACACCACACTGCACTCAGTGCCCTTGAGTGAACTTCGGTGAAAGCAGTTAGAGAAGGCTAGAAGCTAGAAAACCCTGACTTTGACTACTGATCCTTAGTTTTTTTTTTTTTACCCTTGAATGGTAAATTCTGAGAAACCCATAACCATTTTGCTCATGCCGAAAAAGCAAGGTAAGCCAGCATTTTTTAAACACTCCATCCTGTCAGAAGTAGGAAGGGCGTAGCATCAACAAGAGACCAACTCCTTCCCACCTCACACCCTCCACATGAACGAGCTCACACTTACATGAACCTTGTAAGTTATGTGAGCTCACACTTACATGCTGCCTTGTTTCTCTCCTCCCCCGCCCCACTACCCAAAAAACAGGGAAAGATAGGTGCTTTATTTTGCACTGTGATAGTAGGAGTCCTATTGCTTTAGTGAGGTTCTGGCTCAACTCACATGGGAGAAAGGATGATGAGGTTGTACTGACACCAGACTGGTTTAATGAAAATAATCATCAAGTTCCACTGGGTCCTAGAAGAGGAAGCGCAATTCAGAATCCTCCAATCATATGAGTGACAGTCTGACTATCCTTGGGAGGCATGGGATTGCCAGGTGAGACCCACATTCCCCTGAAGATGCAGGGCAGTCGTTGGTGCAGACGAGCTGCCTTGGATCCAAGTTCCTGCTCTGTCTGTCTTTTTGGCGCTCTGCCACAGGAGGCATCCTCCTCATCCGGCTACTGTTCTTGTTGGGAATAAGATGAGAAATGCTTGGCCTGAGGCTTCCTCATAGTTTGTGTCTATAGGTAGAGCATTTCATCTCTCCAGCAAGATGACAATGCACAGACCTCAGCAATCCCTTTGGTCATGAAGCTTCTAACGGACATATACGTGGAATAAGATTCCATCACTTGTAATGCAAGAGAATGGAAAAATGACCTATATAACCTCACCCATCTGTCTGACCTTCTGCTAAATCTCTAGGCATGTGTGTGTGTGTGTGCAGAAAACAGAAGTCAAGATTTGGGGCCGTAGAGAGGGATTTACAGCACAGAAACGCAAACATCTTGTTCTTAAAAGCTTTTCAGCTATGCATCCATGTTCCCAAGTCAGGGATCCTTATTCTTTTCCTTGGACCTCCACGCCCCATTCTCCAAAATTCCTACTATTCTCCAATATAGAACAATGCATAATATTTGATTCCTTTGCTCTAAATATTCATGCCTTTAGGGACTCATCTTCTACTCCCAAAGGACCTCTAAGAGAATTTTCCTAAACAAATATATTTCCCTCCATCAGAAGAATTCTGGTGCCAGCAGCTGATTTTTTTTTTTCATGCCACAAAAATCTGGACTTTGTTCCTCACTGCTAATCTGAAATTGTATTTGACTTGATTCTTGACTGCTGACTTGATCCCTTATTCTCGTGTCCCTCCCTACTCACACCCCCGCTCCCCAGATCAGCTGACAGATTTAACATCCCTGATCTTCGCCCAGTTTTTCCTGGAAGCATGGGTCACACCTGCTGAGTGCTAAAGCCCTATGGTAATGGACTGTAGACACGGTTGAGGTTGGAAGGCATCCTTGAGCTCACTTAGAATGCTTTTAAACTGTGTTCTGTGGAACACCATGGAGCCCACAGGGTTCTTGACTGCTTGCGGATTTGGGGGCCAACTCAGGAATAAATCTGCATGAGTGGGATCTAGAACCTTCACCCCCATTTGAACCAGAGAAACTGGGTTTTTCTCTGCTTTCTACATTAAGCTTCCATGTAAGATTGTACTCAAAAAAAAAAAGTTTTGCTGAGTTGCTAACTCAATGTTCTTACAACCCAGGCAAACTACCTCCCTACAAGTCAGTTATACTTAACTTTAATTAGAACAACTTGATGGCCAAAATTTATTGAATATGCATATACTTAAGTGCTTGTTCTACAACTCATTGGTTTTTTAGAATATTCATAGAGAAGTACAGTCCTCACCACAATCAATTTTAAAACATTTATCACTCCAAAAAGAAACCCTGTACACTTTGGCTATCATCTTCCTATTCCCCTCATGCCTCAGCCCCTTTCAGCCACAAATTCACTTTCTGTCACTGGTAGACATTTTATATAAATGGGATCATGCAATATGTGATCGTTTGTGACTAATTTATATCACATTTACAAGGTTTATCCATGTTGTAACATGGATCAATATTTCATCTCTTTTTATTGCCAAAAAATAATCTTTTATATAGATATATCACATTTTACTTATTCATTCGTCAGTTGGTGGGCATTTGGATTTCTGCTTTTCTATTTTGGCTACCGTGAATAATGGTACACTGAATATTCACATACAGGTTTTTGTGTGGCTGTATATTTTCTCTTGAGTGTGTACGTAGGAATGGAATTTCTGAGGCATATAGTAAATCTGTGTTGCCACAGTAACTCTTTCCCCTAACTATGTATGAGGGCTCCTGTGTCTGCACATCATTGCCCACTTTTATTGTTTGTCTTTTATCATAGCCATCCTAGTGGGTGTGAAGTGGTATTTCATTGTGGTTTTGATCTGCCTTTCCTGATGGCTAATGATGTTGAGCATCCTTTCATGTACATAGTGGTCATTTTTACATCTTCTTGTAGAAGTATCTAGTCAAATTGTTTGCCCATTTTTAATTGGGCTATTTATCTTTTATTAATGAGTTATGAGAGTTCTCTATGTAGTCGATTACAGTCCCTTATTAGAGTCATATGATTTCCAAATGTTTTCACTCATTCTTTGGGTTACCTGTTCACTTTCTTCATGATATTGTTTGTGGCATAAATTTTTTCATTTTGATGGAGTAAAATTTATCTTTTGTTTTTATCACTTGTGCTTTTTAGTGTTGTATCTAAGGAGGCTTTACTTAACCTAGGATCATTAAGATTTAATCCCATGTTTTCTTCTAAGAGTTTTATAGTTCTAGCACTTAAACTTAGATCCGTGGCCAATCTGAGTTAACTTTTGCATATGTCTATCCCGTTGTGCGAGGATTATTTGTTGAAAAAACCATTACTTCCCTTTTGACTTGTCACCTTATCAAAAAATCAGTAACTGTACATGTAAGGATTCATCTTTGGACTCTCAGTTCTATGCCATTGGTCTATATGTCAGTTCTTATGTGAGTACCACACTGTTTTGATTGCTGTTACTTTGTAGTAAGTTTTGAAATCAGGAAATGGAGTCTGCAACCTTTATTCTTCTTTTTCAAAGCGATTTTGGCTACTCATGCCCCTTGTAATTCCATGGATTTGAAGATCAACTTGTCCATTTCTGCAAAGCAGGCCATTGGGATTTTGATAAGGATTGCATCTAATTTATAACTCACTTTGGAAAGTACTGCCATCTTAACAATATTAAATCTTCCAGTCCATGAATGTAGGGTGTCTTTCCATTTATTTCAGTCTTCTATAATTTCTTTCAACAACATTTTATAGTTTTGTATTTGTTTTGTTAAATATAGTCCTAAATATTATATTCTTCTTGATGCTCTTGTAAATGGAATTGTTTTCCTAATTTCATTTCCAGATTTTTACTGCTAATGCATATAAATATAACTGATATAGATAGACAGAATATTCTGAATCCTTGATGAATTCATTTATTAGCTCTAATATTTTAAGTGGATTTCCTTGGGTTTTCTATATGCAAGATCATATCTTCGACAAAGGAAGTTTTACTTCTTCTTTTACAATCTGTATGCCTTTTATTTCTTTTTTCTTGCCTAATTGCCCTGGGTAGAAACTCCAGTACAATTTGAACAGAAGTAGTGAGAGTAGAATTATACTTAACTTTGATATGTTTACTGTGATACGGGAGGTATATACTGTGCCTTCCTGATTGTATTTGCATAGGTTACATTATATATTATATATATTATTTGTCCTATATATGAATAAGATAGAAAGATAGATGTATATTTTGTAAGAGCAGACAAATTATGTTTACAGGGTGGATAAATACCAGAATGCTGAGAAATACCATAAGGAAATTGGGTTACATTTTAGTATTTTCCATCAGTTTGCAACTCAAAATAATCTTTGAGTTTTTGCCTGTCTTGCTGCTTTTCACAGAAAGTCTGCCCACCTTTGCAGGCCTCTCTTGAGAGTGGGCTGGGGTAATTTTGCTGACAGATGTATAAGCTGGGAGCAGTGTTAAAATACATAATAAAAGACCCTGATTTCAGAAGAAAAATGGTTATTCAGTAAACATGCATTGAGCATCTGCCTTGCCCAGCCTCCCTGGAAGATGCTGCATGAATGTTATCACAAGCAGAGAAAGAGCCCACCTGCTGAGCCTTTTGGACATTAGGCTGCTGGTGAGTGGCCCTGTGATACAATGGAAGGAAGAGCAAACCAGGATCCAGAAAACCTGGTCTATAATCTTGTTTTTCTTTTGACTTACATGTTCTTCTCATCAGTAGCATAGAAATTAGTGTAGCTGTCCATCCAACCATAAGAGGGTTTTTATGAAAATAAACTGTGATAATTTTTATACTTAGGAAATATTTAGGAAACCATGCATTGCTCTGCAACTCTCAGGTAGGACTCACTACCACATGGGCCTCTGTGTCTTAGGAGCAGGTGTGTATATAACAGGAGTTGCTTCTAGAAATAGGGTTGTGTTTTTATCTGACTTGATTTCTAAAACCATCAAGAAACCCAGTAATACTGAGTAGGCATGGACATGGGAGGCTTGTTTTCTTAGAAACATGCAGTTAGGCTGCCTTTGTCATGCTAAAAGAGGACATTTCCACGATGCACATAAATAGGCAGTATTTCTGAAAGTGCCCAGTTACTGGTTACTGTGGTTTCCTCCCCTGGAAAAAGGAAAAATTTAACCATTTTCCCAACAGCACAGGACTGTCACTTGGGTAAACTTTTTACTTCCCAAAGGGTGTGACCAGCTGAGATCATACACATCCAGAGGTCCTGAGTCCAGTAGCCGTGTCAGACATTTTCCACTATTCTGTGATGTTCTGTGTCCCCCATGGACATTTTAGACGTTTGGAACGTGTAGCCATTGCAACCTTAGGTGATTTGATTACCATGTTTCTTATCCTGGTCTGATGAGGGAATAATCATACCTTGTGCTTCCCAACTCCTCTGAGATGATGTCAGAACAAATTGAGGGTTCCAGAATTTTCCTCAGGTCCTGCTTTTCCCTCTTCTCTCTCCCTTTCTCTTACCAGTTCTGTTTCCCATCTTCTTTTTCGCCTCATAGTTTATTTCTATTTCTCCATATATCCTCAGACGTGGTATCCAATGTCCCAAATTGGTGTACTTATCTGGTACATAGAAAGTTCAATTTTTACTTCCCAAAGTTTTATTCAAAGAATGTGACTGCTCCCAAGTGTCCCACTGGGCTGTAGGCCTGTATATTTTGAATGTGTTATGTTTGTGTGACTTCTGTCCGAGATCCCTTTCAGCTACTTGGGGAAGTGAAATGGCAGCAAGTTGGATATATTTTTAATATATCATCTTTTATTTTGATTGTAGCTTTGACAGAAATGCATTTTGCAAATCCCCACCTCTCCAGGGCAGGCAAGTCAAAGAAGAGGAAAAAAAAGCTTCATGAGAAAGCAACCAAAATGCATAGATGGCCTTATCATTTTGAGATAGTCAACCTGGCCCAGTATTCCTTCTTTGTCTGATTTCTATTAAAGCTATTAAGAATGGATTCAGTGGACTGCACTTTCTGTCTGTCTTCCCAGAGATGTAAACCCTGGTGGCATCAGAATCATATGAATGGGACTGTGTGTACTGATAAACAATTATCACTGGAGTAAAAAGAAAAATGATAAGGTCTAGGACTATCGCAGGGCAAAGACATTAAGATTTATTTCCAGTGTTATCAGCAGAGCTTTGCTAGCCATGCAAACTCCTTCTGGGAGAAAAAAAGGAAGAGAAAACCATAAGGGTAGATTATATGCCTTGCAAACATTTATCAATCAAAACAGGAATCTCTGAATACAAAATTGAAACACAATCACAGTCAATTTTAAATGGAGGGGAAAACCACAGAAAACATGGGCCTTCTGAGGATTAAAAGGAAGAAATCCTTACCTAAGATTTAAAAAGTATCCTTACCAGAGATCAAAATAGAGAGGAGCTATGAGAGAGAGGAACCGTGAGGAGGTTGAAATGGCTACACGTTCCAAACGTCTAAAATGTCCACGGGGGACACAGAACATCACAGAATAGTGGAAAATGTCTGACACGGCTATTGGACTCAGGACCTCCGGATGTGTATGATCTCAGCTGGTCACACCCTTTGGGAAGTAAAAAGTTTACCCAAGTGACAGTCCTGTGCTGTTGGGAAAATGGTTAAATTTTTCCTTTTTCCAGGGGAGGAAACCACAGTAACCAGTAACTGGGCACTTTCAGAAATACTGCCTATTTATGTGCATCGTGGAAATGTCCTCTTTTAGCATGACAAAGGCAGCCTAACTGCATGTTTCTAAGAAAACAAGCCTCCCATGTCCATGCCTACTCAGTATTACTGGGTTTCTTGATGGTTTTAGAAATCAAGTCAGATAAAAACACAACCCTATTTCTAGAAGCAACTCCTGTTATATACACACCTGCTCCTAAGACACAGAGGCCCATGTGGTAGTGAGCCCTTCCTTAGGGATCTCCCTCAAATCTTTCTACCCCCACCCGTACCCCTAGGGTCTCCCCAATCTTTCTACCCCCAGCCGCACCCCCATTTCAAGCCAACACCCTACTTGGTGTCCTTTTCTCATCCTGCTTCTAGATTAATTATTTCACTTGTCTTCAAAACTCAGCTCCAATTCTATTTTCCCTTGGATTTCAGTTGATTTGTTCAGCCACCTTTTCTGAATATGCACTATGGACCAGAGACTGTACCAAACTCTAGGGGTAAAATAATGCACAGACAGATGCAGCCCCTGCTCTCATGCGCTGTAATCAGGTAGCCACACAAATACGCAGACTGAGATAGGGGTTATGAGGGGGCCAGTCCCCTGAGAGGATATGGCAGGAGCCCCGAGTTTAATTTTGAATTCTTTTCTGACCTGGGTATTATATAATATACATGCTCTATAAAGTAAATGAACATGCACAGACTCACATTGAATTTAAACACAGTGACAGAATATAAAAGGCCACGTGGTCTAAATCCTCCTAGAGTCAGAAATCAGTTAATTGATTTAATCCGTGATGGAAATGGCACCATTACTCAAGGTAATAGCTTTTCAGATTTAAGTGTATACATTCCACAGCAATTTGGATTCAAATTTCTTCTCACATGTTAAAGATTAGGAAAAAATACAGTTTCTGTCTAGTTAGTGATTCTAAACACATACTTACACATACATATATTTCTCATATGTTGAAATAAGTTGAAGTATGAAAGAAAAAGAAAAGGAATGGAGGGGGAAAGGGAAGAGAGAATTTATATGTATTGAGCTCTGACTGTGAGTTCAAATTAGACAAAAACAGTACTGGTACATCAAACTGTCTGCATCACAGGCTCCCAGGACTCATTTACCCATGTTCACGGGCTTTCCGTGTCAGTGGTGCTCACATTGTAATATTCAATCTGCTGGATGGGCCAGCAGTGCCCCAGCTCAGCTCTGCATCCTGCAAAACAACAAGCACCCCCTCCCCAAAGTATGTGCAAGTTTTACTAGAGGGAAATAACCAAGCTTTTATAAACTCGATTGTCAGATGATGGTCTAACTTTCATTTGTAACTACTATGATCATGGGCAACTTTTCCTCACATCTTTGTGTAATTTCCAATTTTTCAATTATCAGGATTTTTAAAACTTCTTATCACTTGGAGCTGGTCTTCTTAGAACATCACAGAAGTCATAAACATTCTTTTTTTTCCTAACTAGATTGGAAGCCTCTTGTAGATAGTGATTCAGCAGCTACTTGTTTTGTACCTAAGAAGAGCTAGCAAGAGTGAGCATCCATTTGTCCTTTCTTTCTCTGCTTGTCTCAAGCTTCCCCTCTTCTGCTAGATACTGTCTCTGCTTTAAATAATTCCTTTCCAAATGTTCCTGCCATTTCCCCTGTACATTGTGCCTCTAACAGAGTTGCAAATAACAGAAGAACATTTCACTGGAGCAAAAGAGTTCTAATTTTTAGCCATGTGTCTGCCACTAAGTAGCAATGTATGTGACACTGCGGGGATGTTTTGCTACCTTTCTGGGCCTCAGTTTTCTTACCTGTGGATTGAGGGGGGTGAACGTTGTGCTCTAAGATTCTTCCTGCTCTGCTATTCTGCCATTTAAAAAAAAAATTTATTGGACATAGTTGATTTACAATGTTGTGTTAGTTTCAGGTGTATAGCAAAGTGAATCAGTTATGCATATACACATATCCACTCTTCTTTAGATTCCTTTCCCATATAGGCCATTACAGAGTACTGAGTAGAGTTCCCTGTGCTGTACAGTAGGTCCTTATTAGTTATCTATTTTATATGTAGTAATGTGCATATGTCACTCTCAGTCTCCTAATTTATCCCTAACCCCCCCTCACTTTCCCCCTTGGTAACCATAAGTTTGTTTTCTACATCTATAATTCTATTTCTGTTTTGTAGGTAAGCTTATTTATACTCCTTTTTTAGATTCCACATACAAGCAATATCACATGATGTTTGTCTCTCTCTGTCTGACTGACTTCACTCAGGATTCTGTCGTTGGTGATCGTCTCTAAAATATATTCTGACCTGGAAGTTCTGCGAGTCTCTAGCTCTGTTAGATCAGTAGCCATTCAGGGCTGCTCCGTGTGGCCCTGGGAGTTGTGTGGAGGTGCTTTGGGGGCCCCTGTGGCATGGGGAAGATGGAAAGGGGAGCCCAGCAGCCTGCTTCAATCAGAACAGCTCACTTTGATCTATTTTAGTTGTGGGTCTTCCTGAATAAGATTTCGATTGAAGAAAGCATTCTGTGTTTTTTATTTTTAAAGAAATTTTGAAAACCTTTCATAGTAGATTAAGAAACTTCCTTTCAAATTGTGTAAAAATACATTGATGGTGATTATGGTCTAGAATTAAAGATTGAATTGCTGTGTAACGATCAGTCAATCTAAAATATGTTATGAAAGTGCTTTGGAATTGTCTTGCAGGGAACATCAGCTTTAGTCACTGTTCAACTAAGAATTAAGCTGACATGTCAGGAGAAAATGACTAGGCAGGTAGGAATATGCTTTATATGAATTTTAGGTACTGCTCAGTGCAGTGACTTCAAATTGAGAGTCTAAGTTCCTTTCCTACTAGGCTGCAGTGAAGAATAATTATGAGAACAGGTAGCAGTTGTTTTCTTTTATATCTGCTTCCCTGGCAAATGAAAAAGACTTGTCAACTTTATGGTAGTTTCCCCACTTCTTAAAATTCTGCAAGTCTATGATGTCTACTAATGTCAGAACTATAGCTTTATGCCACTTAGCACAGAGCGAGGCTTTCAGGTGGCGCTCAATAGATGTTTGTCTGATTGAATAGGGTGTCAAGAATGCAGAGGTTGGGGACCTCCCTGGTTGTCCAATGGTTAGGACTCTGTGCTACCAATGCAGGGGGCCCAGTTGGATCCCTGGTCGGGGAACTAAGATCCCACATGCCACAACTAAGTCCATGAGCCACAACTAGAGAAGCCCATGCCACAACTAGAGAAGCCCACACTGCAATGAAGACTCAGCACAGCCAAAATCAATCAATAACTAATAAATAAAGATAAATAATTTTAAAAAAAGAATGCAGAAGTTGTATTCTAGCAAATCCAGTTAGCCATATGATAACCACAGAACCATCTAAAAGTCCTATGTATCAAGAAAGGATTTTCCATAATATCATTATTAAAGCATTTAATCAAAACCCATTGACTTAGATTTTTAAATTTATAATGAAGGAGGCCAAAGGAAGCTAACACCCAGTCTTCCTTCTCTTTTTCTTTCTCTTTTTTTTTTCTCCTTCTTTTAGGCCTATTAATACCACTGTTTAGCTCCACGATATGCTGAAACTGTTTACTGAAGGCTGCCCGATAAAGCTCACCATCCTTTATAACGCTGTTTCAGTTAAAAACCTATTACAAGTTAGAAAGAAAACGACTTACACATTGCTTTTGGAATAATGCCATTCTGTCCTACACCTTAAGCTTTAATACGACCCCCTCCAGAGCACTTCTTCAGTGAATGGTGGTGTTCAGACTCTCTTTCACTCACTCCTGGTCTTTTCACTGAGCTTATCCTGCTAAGAATCTAAAATCAATATCACATCATTGTTACCGTATTTAAGAAAGAGGTTTTAGAAAACAATCCAATCCCCTGAAAAGCTCATTTCAGGTACCATAACAGCAATTATTTGACATCGCCTATAAAGGATCTCATATTGAGTGAGAGGAGAATTTTGTCATTTAAAATCCATCCTGCTGTCTATTTATGTACAATTTCCATTATATCTATGTTAAATAACATGTGTCTGAGACTTCCCAAGTTCTAGAAATCAGCATCTCTCTCTCTGTCT
The DNA here is from genome assembly GCF_030028045.1 of Hippopotamus amphibius kiboko. Taxonomy (NCBI): domain Eukaryota; kingdom Metazoa; phylum Chordata; class Mammalia; order Artiodactyla; family Hippopotamidae; genus Hippopotamus; species Hippopotamus amphibius. Next base: position 76,700,249 of record NC_080187.1, read on the forward strand.
CTCAGCTGTAACATTCCTTAGGGCAGCCTCTCTTTTATTGGACTTAGGGATATCCATTATCATTTACACTGACCTCTCTAACGTTTCAGACAAAGACTTCTGGGCAGGGCATCCCAGAAGCCTGAGTGGCCATCTCTGCCATGGAGACACCAGAGGAAACAAGTCACCCACCGTAAATGAATTTGTTGCCTCCAGGGCAGAAAGCCCAATGAGTATTCTTCGTGTCAGGGCTCTCACACCCCCACAAGGGCATTCATGCACGTGTGCATGAGCACACATGCATACACCCTCACAGTTAGATGCTGTGATTAAGCTGAAGGGGTTTGTGAAGTCAGATTGTCAATCACCTGGTCGGTTGCACCTGCACACAAAGCATCATTGCTTTCTCTCTTCCATCAGTCTCTCGTGCAGGCATTCCTCCATGATAGTTTATGTGGTTTATGCTTTCTGGTTATGGCCTTCTAATCCATTTTAGTTTCTCTGTCTTGGTGTTTTGTTTTGTTTGTTTTTTTCCAACCAGGTGCACTAATCTGGAGCCTAAGGTCCAAGGCCCAATCTTTCCTCCTCTAAGTATATTTGAGTTTGGTCTCTATGGACCTTTTGACTCGTGATTCTGCATTCTTAAGTGTGCCTGAATTTTCTATTCTACCAACATTTTAACCAGCACAGAAAGTAAGAGGGAACTCTGAGCCGACTCTATTCCGCACCCTCTAGTAGAATCTGAGATGCTTAAGGCCCAAAGGAATAAATTTCTATCCACTATGTCTTCTGAGCTTAATGTATTTCCAGCTTATCTAAGTGTGATATAACAAAGCAGTCCAAAATGTAGTAGCTTAAAGTAATCATTTGTTATTCTCTCTCATGCACAGGTAGTTATAGGCCTCCGCTGGGCAGTACTTGCTCGGGTCCTTGTACACTTCATAATCAAATGCTGGTTGAGACTGGAGTCATCTGAAGACTCCCTCACTGGTGCCTGGGCTAGACCGGCTGGACCAGCTGAGACCTGGTCAGGCATCTCTACGCAAAACTTCTTCACATGGCTAGCTTGGGCTTCCCCACAGCATGGTGGTCTAAGAGCAATTGGGCTTCTTACATGGCATTCCATGTGACACCCCAAAGTGGGCATTCCAGAAGGCTCAGGTAGTTGAAGAGCTGTTTGTGACCTAGCCTCAGAAGTCACATGGTGCCACTTTCTCTATGTTCTGTTGGTCAAGGTCGTTATAGGCCAGCCCAGTTTCAAGCAAGAAGAGGAATAGACCTTCCCTTTCAAGGGAAGTGTGTGCAAGGAAGGAAGGTATTGATGGCTGTCATCTTGGAGAAAAGCTACCACAATGGGTATCAAGTACAGTGTATTATAGAAAACTAACACACTATAATTTTTTAAATAGAGACTAAATCATAGACTGATGTCCGTTTCAGAAAAAAAGCTTGTGTGAACTCATTTCCTGAAATCCATTTAGAATAAATACCTTGAAAACCTGCACTTTGAAAGGAGTATCAGCTGCTCCACTGAACACAATTTAAGAATGAATGACTTGCTTAGTGGCTGGAAAATGACTGCATTAAAGTAGTATCTGACTTGTTTTAGAACCATTAGATCTTAAAGAGAGAACAAGCTACTGGTTTATCGGTAGCTTTCAGACAAGGCAAACAGATATATTTTAGCAAATGTATCTTCATTGTGGTTAAACCCAATTTCAGCCTGGTACACAGTGCAAACCCATAAAAGTATATTACCTCACACATAGTAAGTGCACAACAAAAATTAGGTCTAAGTATTCAATTAAATAACAGTGAATCATAAGCCTGAGCAAAGACAGTACTTAGCGATCCATTAGTAAAACAACTTGGTGTTATATGCAGGGGCCTGAGGCTCTGCAAGGGGAAGGGAACTGCCCAAGGTCACACAGCTTTTAGGAAAAGAGACAGATTGGAGCTCATCTGGACTCAAATTCTCTCTTACTACAGAGAGTATCACATCTCAAAGTGCTTAATGACTTGGGAATTTTACCTCACAATGAATGCCATTATATTTCAGCTGGAGTTTTGCTGAATTCTGCAGAGAACAGCTTGACCCTCAATTAACAAGCACATGCATATCTTAAGTCTTTCACATCTGCCAGGTGGGTGCAAATGTGGATAATTAGACCTGACCTTGAGTAGCCTGTGTGGTTCACCCAGTTTCAGATACTGCAACGAGTTGTCCTAGGCTTTGATTAAAGGTATAGAACCATTAAGAACCGTTATGTGTCGGAAATAACTGATGATTTTGCAAGGAATCTTGCTGAATGTGTGTATGTGAATATTAAATTCCTCTTTGGGAGATTTAAAAGTTCAATGTGACATACGAGAGGTTCTTTGAAAGCTGTATCCACTAGAGCTGAAAGTAACAGATGTGTATGTGTGTGTTGTGAAAGTATAAATCAATCTTTTTTCAAATAAAATAAGCATTTGTTGAGTTCTTCATATGCTTTTAGCCCTGAGGTAGGTACTAGGGGTAAGTGGTAAAAGCTAAAATTACCTCCCTTTAAGGAATTTATACTTAAGTATAGTAGTGGAGACTAGCACATATGAGTATTTAGACACTAGAAATGATCAGTTATTAACATATGTTTAAAGAGACAGGAATTAAGAAAAGGAAAAAGAGCTGCCAGTTAGGATTTGTTATTAACGAAAATATTTCATGGGAGTGCAGCTTGAGATGGACTTCTAATGATAAATTGCATTTGAACGGGAAGAATTCAGTTTATATTAATACATTGTTTATGGGGAACCAAGGTTAATCCTCAAATGATCCACAGTCCAGCCTCAAAATGCTAGTTACCAAAAAAGCAGAGAAAATGTATTTCCTAACCTAGGATACATCTGAAATGGCCAAGGAAAAGAGGAACCAATCACCAAATATAATGTGTGGTATCATACATTATAAAGTAATGAATATTAATGTCAATTAAGTTGTAATTCAAACGTTAACCTTACCTGCAGAAAACTGGGCAAATCGTTAGTGTCATCCATGTATTTAGCATATTAGTAAATCTTTTGCATGAACCATGGTCAGGGGGTTAAAGCGTCTTACTCAGAGAATCATTGATTCTAAAGCTGACTTCCTGTCTAATGACAATATACTCCAGCTACTTAGGAGAAGATAGTCCCCCGCGTTCCCACGTGCGGCCTTTTCAGGGTCACGAAGGTGGATCTGCACACCTTACGTGCCAACAACCGGACGTCTGTCGGTTCGCTCTTGTGCTGCTTCTCACTCAGGCAAGATCCGTTTTACAGAGTGATGCTTCACGCAAGACTCCCTGTGCTTAGTTAACACTCCCTCGCCCAGTTTTCATTTATTACAAAAGTTAAAGAGAAAGCAAAGCAAAGAACAACTAGACATCTAGCACTTTAGCCCATTAACTTCATCTTCCCTCCTTGCCTTCTAATGCTCATCTGTATGTACATAGAATGTGTCCACAGTATTAATCCAAGCTCCTTCTTTTTCACGTCACATTATATCATCAAACTCTATCCTAATGAGAACCTACCATTCAGCACCGGGAACTCAACTCAATGATCTTGTGGTGACCTAAATGGGAAGGAAATATAAAAAAGAGTGGATATATGTATACGTACAACTGATTCACTTTGCTGTATAGCAGAAACTAACACAACATTGTAAATCAACTATACTTCAATTTAAGAAAATCAAAAAATCAAAAACCCAAGTCGATTGTAGTTGCTGTCAGATGGTCTGTAGTGACTGCTTTTCTGGCTGCGCTGATTGCTCCCTCCTCCGTGCTTCTGAAGCACGCCGTTCTCACCTCTGCTTTCACACTTACCATGTTGTATAACTACGTCCCTTGTTTTTTTTTTTGGCTGCTTTTCCCTATCTACTAGACTGTTGCTACCAAGAGACAGTTTCTTTTGTCTCTGCTTGAGCGATTTGCACAGGGTATGGCACAGAGATTTAATAAATAATTGTTAAGTCAATGAATGATGGTGCATACAGTACTTTCAGCCTGTATGTCATAATTTATGTAACCACTGTTTCTATAACTGAAATGCTATCTAATTTTTTTCACTTATATATAGCCCCTCTTGGGATTAGTACTCAGATTTTAGAAAATACAAGGATTTGAGACAGTGTATAAAGGTGACAGTGTTGTCAGTAATAGGTTAGGGGAAAAGACCGGAAAGGTGTTTTCAATCAAAATCCATCCAAGCGATGGTGAGTTACTGGGGCCACAGACAACTACATTATTATCACCTTTGCAAGTAACTTGAAAGAAGCAGAAAAGCAATAGAAATCCATCTGGATACCCAGGGTGGGAATTTCCCATAATCAAGGTGTGGGTTTAGCTGGAGAAAGCAGTGAAAATGAGTGTATGGTTTTCATGACAGCTGGAATCTTGTGGAAATCGAGAGGCAGATGAAAGAAGATGGGGAACAGGGACACATGTGTGAAATGGAAGACAGCTCAGCTGACGCATGGCAGGCATCGAAACACATAATATTTTCATATGATAATCCATTCCCCACAAAATAATGAAAATACGTATCGGGACTTTCTTTGCCATAAAGAAAATCACATTCCTCCATTTTTCTCTTCAGAAATGCTCTACCATTCATAGACATCCTGTGAGGTGGGAGAGACAACTGGTCTGCCAAACGTGAAGTTACGTGGTCGTTGTGTTTGCATCATCCGCATCTGAGTTGTGTTCCTGTGTGTTCAGAGTTGCCCTTCATGTTGTCTACTCCTTCCTTTTTGTCTGTATTCTTCTCATGGGCAACCAACTCCAATGTTCTCAAAATAAGAAAGTTTCTACACTTGGCTTCTGCCTGGCCTTGAGACAATGGCACTAATGATAGTTGCCAGAGAAGAGGAGCCCAAGTGAAACTCTCAACTATCTTTGTTTTATCGTCTGAGCACAGATCTTGAGGGCTTATGGGGTAACCTTCAAGATCACCTAGTCCATTTGCTTGTTCTTTGGTAAAAAGACCAAAGCCACAAGTGAATCATCCCAGAGAGGAAAAATTAGCCTCCCTCTTAGCTCTATAGAGAAAGCAGTAGGCACCATCAATGACTCAGTACACAGAAATTCTTCCACTTGTTTATTTTGCTAAACCAAATTCCTTATGTAGTGCTGTGAGTTCCTTACTATAAGTACTTTGAGAAAGAAGAACAGAGCTTAGAGGAATCGTTAGGATTTGTGTTATTTTTCCTTGATTTTTGATGCATTGATGGTTCCTCTGTGTGGTGTGAGGTTTACCTAACCTGCTCAAATGTATTTAGGAGGAAGAAGGCAGGGAAGGATGCTTGCCCCTTGGAAAGGGACTCTTTTTACCAGCGGTCCTGAGCTTCTTGGCTTCTTCAGCAGAGCAAAGTCAGTTCTCTGTTTTTAGGTACAGTGGGAAGAATGGATGCCAGGTAGCAGAGTTAGGCTGTGATACTTATCTCCCTGGCACGAGCATTGTATTTCTACAGAGAGCAAAGCATTGGATGCCTCTTTGTCAGAGATGATGTAGTGTATCAAACTGGTTAAGCACACAGACTCTGTATCAGACAGACTTGAGTTTTAATTGCTGAATTGCTATTTTTATGTCAAGAATTGTAGAATATTAGCAATTTTATGATTCAACCTAATAACTAGGGAGTGTATATCATCAGTAAAAGTGGGAGAAAGCATGAACTATTTGCTAAATGAAAGTTATCAACTATCTGTTTAAAGGAATGACTACTTCACACATGCTGGAGCAACAGAGGTGGATGTATGTAGAAATGGGGCTTGATTGAAGCCTCTACAGCTGGGGCTCCTCTTCATTCTTTCTTCCCCTTCTCTTTCATCCTAATGAGCTTTCCTAACTTTGGTAGCAACGTAGAAGCAACAGGAGAATATAGTCCATAATATAATAACTTTGCATGGCATGTGAGGTATAAAAATATTGAATCACTGTGTCATACCCCTGAAACTCATGTAATAAGTCAACTATACTTCCGTCAAAGGAAAAAGAAGCAGTGGGGGTGGGGGGGGGGAATAATAGATTTGAAGTCATAAAACTTGGGTTCAAATCCTGGCTCTCCCACTTTCTTGAATGAATTTGGTCAAGTGATTTTACCTTTTCAGGTCTCTCTTTCGTCATCTGGCCTATGTGAGAAAAATGTCAGCCTTGTTGGGGTGAGAACTAAATGAGACAATATATATGAAAGAGTGCAGGACAGTGTTTGGCCCACAGTTATCTGTGTCCTTTTGTCCTGGTCATGGGGCTTTGGCTCTAGTAGCGCATAATTGACAGTACAGTTGCCACATGAATGATGATGATGATGGCCTTCTGGAATGACCTCATGTCTGCCCAAAGCATTTCATCCCCCAGTGCTTGCCAGAACCTTCCATTATGGTGTCATTTCTTCTGTGGTTCCTGTACACGCACACACACACACACACAGACACACACACACACACACAGAGATCAGTAGGTCATTTATTTAATAAGATCTTACTGAAAACACACTGTATACTTTGAGGAGGATGCAATGCATAAGATAGAGTCCCCGCCTGAATGGAGCTTATATTCCATTGGAAAACTAGACAACAAAAATGAACAAATAAACATATAATACAGTTCCAGGGAATGAGAGAGGCTTTGAACAACAAGAAATCAAGGTGAGAGAGGAAAGGATGATAAGTGGACCCTTGATAAGAATCCTGAACTTAGTGAAGGAGCAAGCCAGGCAAAGATCCAGGAAAGAGTTCTCCAGGCAGAAGGGAGAGAGATTGCAAGTGTCTCTAGGTGGGAAAGATCTGGCAATGTTCAAAAATATCAATAAAGTTAGTGTAGCTATAGATGAGGAAATAGAGGAAGAGGACAGAAAAGATGACAGTATAAACCTTGTAAACCTGGTTTTAAAAAAAAAGAGTTTCTTATGTGGACTTGGAAACAATGAGGGTGAAGAGTAGAGTAAGGGTGACCTGATTGCTCTGGATGTTGAGTGGAAGTTACAAAGGCCAGTGTGTGAGCAACTTATAGAGGAAGGAGATGCAGTCGTCTAGGCAAGAGAGAATTATGGCTTGAACCAGGGCGGCAGTGGTGGAAAGAGTGAGAAGTAGTTAGTGTCTCAGGTTTTACCTTTTAAAGATAGAGTAATCAATCCCATTGCTGATGAATTAGTTGAGGGGCATGTGAGAGAGAGGAATCAAGGACAGCTCTTGACTTTTGCCTTGAGCAGTGGGCGCTTGGGGGTGCCATTTACAGAGGTGGGAAGAATCAGGGAAAAGTAGGTTTCCGGGGAGGTCAGTTGGTTTTTTTTGAGGGGGAGGGGGGTTGATATTCAGAGAGTCATAAGTGAAGCTAGGCTCCTCCTTCCCTAAGTGGAACTTTATGTATAGGTCCACGTGATGTTAGGGACTCTCCAAGGCTGTGGTCTGAGCAACAGACAGTGTCATTCATGTGTAAAGGCAGGGTCGCTACAATATAACCCCACTCCTCCCATAACCAAATGATATTTTGGCATTCAAAGTACATAATTTCAAATCAAATATCTTGCTTATTTAATATAACAGCACTCTAAAGCTCAGCTCTTCAGGGTGTGGCACTTACAAAGCTGATGTTGAAGGTCTAATTCATACTTAAACCAATTAGTTTTTAAAGAGAGAAACTTCCCTGACTGTAGATAACTCCACCACCTTGAAAGTGTTTATCATTCAGATTCAAAATTAAAAACTGCTTATTAAGAAGATCTGGGACTTTCTAGGTGGCGCAGTGGTTAAGAATCCGCCTGCCAATGCAGGGGACACGGGTTCGATCCCTGCTCCAGGAAGATCCCACATGCCACGGAGCAACTAAGCCCATAAGCCACAACTATTGAGCCCATGTGCCACAACTGCTGAAGCCTGTGCTCCTAGAGCCCGTGCTCCGCAACAAGAGAAGCCACCACAATGAGGAGCCCGTGCACCACAATGAAGAGTAGCCCCTGTTTGCCACAACTAGTGAAAGCCCTGTGCAGCAATGAAGATCCAATGCAGAGCCAATAAGTAAACAAACAGACATAAAAAATATCTGATATAACAGATACTTGGCTCACTGTAAAAGTCATCTCATGTTTATCCTCATACATATGCTTTCAGGTGGGTTTTTGAACTCCATTTTATTGAGTAGGAGACTGACTGAGATGTAGAAAAGTTAATAATTACCCCAGGCTCACAAAACAAATTGGTCATTAATGTACTAAAAGATGCACAGCTAACTGTTCAGGCCAGGATTCAAGTCAAGGACTTCCAGAATCCAACCGTAGTAGCTTGGCTATATATGAGAACAGGAGGGAAAAACTGGGGGTATTCTAACTTTTCATGTTGGATGCATACTGTGAATTGCATGCCTGGTGCCTTGCTATAGAGCTGATAAATTTTTTAAAGAGAGAAATAGTTTTATTTGTTTGTTTGTTTATCCAGCTTTATTGAGGTATAACTGGTATGCAAAAAATTTTACACGATTAATGTATACAGTTTGGTGAGCTAGGACATACATGTACACTTGTGTTACCCTCACCACAATCCAGGTAAGAAACATTTCCATCAACTCCAAAAGTTTTCTTCTATCCTTTTGTTTGTTTGTTTTGTGGTAAGAACACTTAACATGAGATCTACCCCCTTAACATTTTCTTCTGTCCTTTTGTTTGTTTGTTTTGTGGTAAGAACACTTGACATGAGATCTACCCCTTTAATATTTTCTTCTCTCCTTTTGTTTGTTTGTTTTGTGGTAAGAACATTTGACATGAGATCTACCCCTTTAATATTTTCTTCTGTCCTTTTGTTTGTTTGTTTTGTGGTAAGAACATTTGACATGAGATCTACCCCCGAACATATTTTTAAGTACAGAGTAACGTGTGGTTGCATGTAGCCACTCTCTTGTACAGCAGATCTCTGGAACTCAGTCATCCTGCATAAATATAAATTTTGGAATATTATTTTGACTAACTAAAATCATCACATGTTCACATCAAAGCAGACCCAGAACCAAAAAGAAGTGGGAAAAAAATAAATACGTGTTGTGTATATACACGATGCACATAGCTGATGTGTTATGACACCCATCTTGAGGAATGAGAATCACTGATAGACACACCCTCTCTCCTCACTTGGAAAGAAGAATGTCATAACAGTTCTGTTGTCTCATTTCCATGTATTTATATCACACCTACACTGTCAAACTGAAATAATTCAGAGTCAAGAGACGCGTGTGACTAATTTCTCTTTTTAAACAGAAGTGCTTACTTTAGTTTAGCCTCTCCCCCCAAAACACTGTTGTTTACAGTTTTTCTCTTATCATTAAACATCCCATTCTCTTCTCCTCCCCAACATCTACTGTGATAATTACAACGTGAGCAGATCATTAAAACTCTCTAATTCTTTCCCCATTTGTAAAATGGAAATACTAATAATACCACCACATATGGTGTGGTGAGGATTTTAAAAGTAATAGAGGATGAATATAAACTAGCAGATCTCAGTAAACGCCATTCTCCTCACCCCACTCTGCTTCTAGAATGTAAAAAGTTAGAGCAAGAGTTAGCTATGACCTCTAATTTAGAGCTAGAAACACAGAAAGTAGGTTAACTATGATGCTGATTTTGTCAGTGTCCTATAGTGGAATTCCATCTCCTTTGCCCAGAAAAGAATGGTGCTCTTTCTGTTTTGTTTAAATTGAGCCATCATTGATGTAGAATGTTATATGTTTCGGGTGTACAACAGTGATTCACAATTTTTAAAGGTAATTCCATTGATAGTTATTATAAAATATTGGCTATATTCCCTGTGTTGTACAATATGTCTTTGTAGCTTACACAGAGAACAGACTATTGGTTACCAGAGGGGAAAGGGAAGGGGCCTAATAAGAGTAGGTGATTAAGAGGTACAAACGACTATGTGTAAAGTAAACAATGCTCTTTCTGTATTCGTCCCAGACCTTAAGCCAGAGCCCAAGCACAGGCCTAGTGACTGTTGGTTTCAACCACCAGGTGGCATGATAATGAAATGATGTTTCCCTTCTGCTTAAAGCTTTGAAGGAAGTTTTGAAGTAGGAACGTTTGTACTTAACAAGACAAATGTTCTGAAGACTCCATTCCATTTCCTGACACCATTTCCCCTGGTAGATTTCAGACAGATGTGCTATAGCTCCTTGCTCAGCTATTAAAGCCTGGCTGGTTCTCACATTCGAGATGCATTGGGAAGGTCCACACACAGCCTTCCACTGCTAATAAGATGAAGGCAATGGTTGTTCAAGGCTCATAAACCTGTGACCCTCATAGATCAATTTCAGAGCCATATTGTGCTTAAATGAACATGGTCCCAGAAACCAAGAATAATTTTAAAACAACTCAAACTAGCATTACTCAGTATAATGAAGGGGACAGGAAATCCCTCAGCAATAAATTTTAAAATCCCTTTTTAGGTTCTTGCCAATCCACTACGCCACATGGTATAGCTCTGCGTCTCAAACAAGTGAAAACCCTTACAGCCCTTGCTTTTGCTTCTCCCTTGATGTCCTCTTTTCTGCCTACTTTTCTATCACTTCTCCATTATACAGCCTAGGAACTGTCCAAGACTACATCTTGCAGCGGAAGAGAAGGGAAGGTCTTAATTTAGACCTTGTCAGAAATCTCTAGTGGGTAAAAAGAGAAAAAAAATCTGAGAAAACTCAAAAATTAATCACTAATAGTTCATTAAAAATTGGATAAAAGCTTTTTGTTGATAAATAGTTACAAAAATTATCCAATCTGTGGCTTACCTTTTTTTTTTCCTTCAGACCTTTATTGGAGTATAATTGCTTTACAATGTTGTGCCAGTTTCTGATGTACAACAAAGTGAATCAGCTGTATTTACACATGTATCCCCATATCCCCTCCCTCTTGAGCCTCCCTCCCACCCCTCCCATCCCACCCCTATAGGCCATCACCAAGCATCAAGTTGATCTCCCTGTGCTCTGCAGCAACTTCGCACTAGCCATCCATTTTACATTTGGTAGTGTATATATGTCAATGCTACTCTCTCACTTCGTCCCAGCTTCCCCTTCCCCACCATGTCCTCAGGTCCATTCTCTATGTGTGCATCGTTATTCTTGCCCTGCCACTGAGTTCATCAGTACCGTTTTCTTAGATTCCATATATATGTATTAGCATAGAGTATTCATTTTTCTGACTTAACTTCACTCTTTATGACAGACTGTAGCTCCATCCATCTCACTACAAGTAACTCAGTTTTGTTCCTTTTTATGGCTGAGTAATATTCCATTGTATATATGTGCCACGTCTTCATCCATTCATCTGTTGATGGGCATTTAGGTTGCTTCCATGTCCTGGGTATTGTACATAGTGCTGCAGTGAACATTATGGTACATGTTTCTTTCTGAATTGTGGTGTTCTCAGGGTATATGCCCAGTAGTGGGATTTCTGTGTCATATGGTAGTTCTATTTTTAGTTTTTTAAGGAACCCCCATACTGTTCTCCACAGTGGCTGTATCAATTTACATTCCCACCAATAGTGCAGCAGGGTTCCCTTTTCTCCACACCCTCTCCAGTATTTATTGTTTCTAGATTTTTTGATGATGGCCATTCTGACTGGTGTGAGGTGATACCTCACTAGTATTGATTTGCATTTCTCTAATGATTAGTGATGTTGAGCATCTTTTCATGTGTTTGTTGGCCATCTGTATGTCTTCTTTGCAGAGATTTCCTTAAACTATTTCTTTCAAAGAGAAATAATTTTTAATCTTGGGCAAAAAAAGGTGATATGGCCATAAAAAGTAAACCCTGGCAGAATGTGAAAAAAATTAATCACTTATATCTTGACATATTGTACCCAAACTTAAGAAATGCAAAAAAAAAAAGTTCTATAAATTACAAAATGAATAATGAGATCCAGTTGCAGAAAACACTGAATTAGAAATCTAAAGTTCCACTCCAATTAATTGTATGAACTTTACCTCTCTGATTCTTCACTTGCTCCCTTTTATTGATATGGAAACCAAGGTTTTTCTTAGTGAGATGGAAAGACTGACAAAAGGTCATGGGGGTCATTGGGTGAGCAAGAGAGCTCTAGGAAAGCAAGAACCATGTATTTATGTGCTTTTGTATCTCTGGTACCTACTTGAAAGGGCCTGGCACGTGCAAGCACTCCGTGGCTTTTGGATGGATGCAAGACTTGTACCTGGGCTTCTGAATCTTGAGCCAAGGCCCATGGCCTATCCCACTTGGTATCTCATTTCCTCACTGCGCCTCTTTTGGGTTAAGGTCCCACCCCCTTCAAATGATTGACAGGCACTTCTAGTCTACTCATTAAAGGTACAGAATACCAGTCCTCATCCATGTCATTATTTTAATGATAATATCTCTAATATTAACTAATATTTTTGAGTTAACATTTAGATCTACAGAGCCTCTAAGTTGCATGTGTTTTTCATAACTAGGTGGCACAATTTGTTCCCATTGCTCTAAAATTATTTCCCCATTTTCTCTGAGACAAAATTTCCCCATTTTCTCTGAGACAAAATTTCTCTGAGACTTATTAATTGTTAGCATCATGATTTAGGAAGAGATTTCAAGGTTACTCGGATGTATTTAATTAGAAGTTACTATTTTAAGTGTATGTGTTTTTATGTGTCCAGTTCTTTATGGGATGGAGTCAAGGCAACAGAGAAGAACAAAGTAGGAAGGATACAGTGTGTACTGTGTGCTGTATCCACAACTTATTGATGACATATATATAGCACTTTACAGTTTACAAAACATGCTTATTCTGATTAACTCCTCTGAACGATCATGAGGAACTGGTATTATTGTTAACCAGTTTACAGATGGGAAGCTGAAGCTGAGCATCATTTAAGTGACTTGTTCAAGATCACAAAGCTGTGTCTGAGATTCTCAGCTAGGTTCTCTGCTCTCAGAACAAATTTTGAGTCAGGATAGTAGAACAATTAAGGGTATATCATCTTTGGCCAGATTGCTTAGTATTAATATCCCAGTTTTGCTACTTATTAGCTGTGTGAGCTAAATAAGGCAAGTCACTTAACATCTTTGTGCCTTAGTTTGCAGTTCTCAAAATGGGAAGAAAATAGAACCTACTACGTTGGGTTTTCAGGGGACTTGCGTTAATGCATATAATTTCCTTAGGACAGAACCAGCATGTTAGGAAATACTTAATGTGTGTGTGTGTGTGTGTGTGTGCGCGCGCACTGGACTGAATGGTTTCTCACATTTCTGGAAGTCTCTCACACATTAGCTCCTGAAGTGCATTTCATTTCCTTTATACAAAAGAGCTGATTCTTGGCGGCAACCTGATTATAAATCATGTGCATTATGTTTATGAGGGGATGGTGAGTATGCCTCAGAGCAGCCATGTGGGAACAGGGTCCCAACGTGGAGAGATGAACAGAGACAAAACCCTGGCCTCCGACGTAATCGTCATGGAGGCGCTTCTCAGATAAAATCCCTATGCTTCAGGAGCTGATTGCCACAGTAACCCTGCAGCCCAAAGAACATAATGCAGGCTCTAATTTAAAATTTCACACAGGAAGGAAGAGTTAGTTTTCACAGAGTCTGTAGATCAAACACAAGACGAGAACTAAGTGTCTGCCCAGTGTATCAAGCGTGGAAGCGGGCAGTGTGGATTTGATTTCTTTCCTAGTCAATTTTATTGATTAAACCTCAAACTCTCTAACGCAGTTCATGTTGCTTGGATGTCTGAAATCAGCCTTTGAACAAAGTAAGGAGACTCAATCCAAACAGTCAGGGAGTAGGAATACTGTTCAAAATACTGTTGTATTTGCTTTAGAGCCATTAAAAACCGAGACCAAACTGTCTCGAAAAGTTTAGGGTCACAGGTGCTGAATTCTATCACTTGACTTGGAGGTGCCATGTTTGACTTGCTGGCCCTTCGCTACGCTAGATGGACAGGAAACTCTGCTCCTTGAACCAGGGAGGAGCAGCAGCCCCAGAGCCCTCCTGGGTGGGTTAAGACAGCTCCTAGGCTGCCATAGTCGGGTGCATTTCCTTGTCAGCCTCATCATTTATCCTTCTCATCATCTTCATTCAAATCAGGCCATGCTACAAAACTACCCTCATTCCGCTTCTGGGAGACTGTATGGGGCTGCAAAAATCGTAAGAACTTCAGGGTCAGAGAAAACCAGCTCTGTTCGAGTCCATATTTTGCTTTTTATTACTTGTGTGATAAAGGGCAACTCACTTTTCCACTCTCTGCTTCAATGTCTTTATCTGTAAATGGAGATAAAAAATGGTTGTCACGAGGATTAAATGAGATAATACATGGGAAAGTGTTCGGCACATATCAGGTACTTAAGTGTCAGTTCAGGGAGACAGAAAGAAAGAGAAACAGAAGGCAGTAGTATTAACTGGCTTTCAGAGAGAGAGAACTTCTAGAAAAATACAGATGAGTGTCTGACTTGTTAATAAAATTTTAACTTGACTGAGATCAATGAAACGCCCCATGTGTTGACTACAAATACACATAAATCAGTAATCTCAAGGAAAATCTATCAGGGTTATTTCCTTTTGTTAAAGAGCAGTGTAAATATTGATCAACTCTCCTAACGGGCCTGTGGTTTGCTTTCAGACATGATGTTGCTGCTCTGCACAGAGGGCACAAATCTTCCAATTACCTTAGTTCATAATTCATTATGTCACATTAGAAGCTAAACAGGAACACAGGGTCCTCATCAAGAAAAAGTACCACTTGAGGAGCACTTCTATTGTGTTCTTATCCCCCAAAGCTGCCTGAGCCTCCTCACAGTTGATGTGTGTAAGAGCAAAAGGAGTATCTTCACCCACCCGAGGTAGGCCCACCTCTTATATCTGAAATCAAAGCAGCTGCATGGTGGGGCCAAGAGGCAGCCCTCTCACTCAGGACCAGAATGAAGAGCACGCCAACTAATGAAGAAGGAATTATAGGCTTGATGACACAAGGAGGGCTGTAAAAATGCAAGGGCAAGCATCTGTTGTTTCATAAAGATGGTGAAAGGCATGCTGATCATCTTGTTAATGGTGGTCAAAACAGCGAAGATAGTCCCTTTAAAGGCAATGGCAATACGTTCTGTCTTTTGGCGTTAGAAGCAAAAATAATGATGATAGTGTACAATACTGGATGCCCAGAATCCTGGATGATTATCTGGTAATGGCTGTCTTTCTGGAAATCTGAGTGCCTCAGACTTACCCAGCAAAATGGATTATTTATTAAGGAAATTTCTTACTAGTTCATTGCCAGGGAAGTGAGTGAATGAATGAATGAATGAATGACATAGAAAGGTATTGGGCATCCTGCAAGTTTCAGGACATTATAGCCAGAGTTGTGCCTTTCTCCACCTCTGTTTTGAACTGGCTTTACTACCATACATTTGTTTCTTCGGACTGAACAGCAATCCTTCCTCTGCACCTTTGTCTCTTAGTATCAAAACAAAATTCTTGCCACCAAGTGAAATAGAAGCTAAAGCACCCCTTTACTCTACCTCGGACCCTGTCCCCATCATGTGGCAACACTGGATGTAAAAGAAATCCAGCTCCTTTAATTAGTGAGAGAGGATGCCTACCCACATGAGAAGTGATTTTTCCTCTCAAGAACCACACATTTTTTTGTCGTTGTTGAACATGCTTTCCTTTATTCATTAGCCATATGAATATGCAATTTTGTCAATGTCTGTTCAGTTCTTTTGTCTGTTTTTACATTGGGTTGTCTTTTTTATTATTGATTTGCAGGAGTTTTATTTTTTAACTTTTTATTTTATATTGTAGTATAGTTAAACAATGTTGTGATAGTTTCAGATGTACAGCAAAGTGCTTCACTTATACATATACATGTATCTATTCTTTTAAAAATTCTTTTTCCATTTAGCTTGTTACATAATATTGAGTGCTATACCTGTACTATACAATAGGTCCTTGAACCACACTTTTATGGATGTAAAACCATGCTGGTTTTCAATTGATTTTAATTTACATTAAGGGTTTGGTTTGCTTAATTCTGAAAAAGAGTTGGTTTTAGTTTTTCCTTTGTAATTCTTTGTCCTTTAATATGTGATAATAGAATTATTTCACTTGTTATGACAGGTTATCTTTCATTTTTTTATTGTCCTTCATGTCAAAGGATCACAGTAGAATGTTCTTCCAAACTTTCATGGCATTGCACAAGTGAGCTGGAGGGGAAATAAATGCATGATTCTGTTTTTTTATAAAGATTATATATTTTATCACACTTTTGTTTTCTTTTTCCATTGAGGTAGATTACTAGGAGGACGAGAATATAAAACAACATAAAACAAAATTCACAAGATAGCTTAAAAACTACCTAGTTGCTACAATAATTTTAAAATATATATTTACACATAAAGCCTTTAATTCTAAAGATCGTCCAGTTCAGTTCCTTCAGGACACATATGAAAAACAGAGAGACTAAATGACTAGCCCCAGATCACTGAGTGGAAGAGTGACCCAGGAGGACGCTAACCCTAGGTCTTCCCACCTAACTGCATTTCCCTCCCATGCATGTTAAACTCAGAGGAAGCTGAAACAGGACGTGAAGATCAGTGACTTGAGGGACAGTGAAATGGAAATAAGGATGGCAAGTCCTGGAACAAGAGTCCCACTAACCTTGCACTGCTCACTGATCTGATCCTCTCTCCTGGTGAGTCCCCACACACAGCCTTCTCAACCCGGTGCTTCAGGAAGCCACTCCCATGGATTAGATTTGTTACACCATGTGAAGCCTATTTCCTATTTTGGTTTAGCATTTAAGTGCATGGAGTTGGAAATAGGATTGACCAATGTTCAAATTCCAGGTCCTCCACTTACCAGCTGTGTGACCTTGAACAAGTGACTTGACGTCTCTGAGCCTTGAGTTCTGTAAAATAGAAGGTGGTTTTCCTTTGGGGGTTGGTAAATGGTGAGTGACGTGCTTGGCACAGTGCATGGCATATAGTGTGCTCTCAACAAGTGATATTGATTATTATCCGTAAGAATCAACCAGTTTTCTGTATTTTCTATTTTTCAATTTTGAAGCATCAGGTTTATCAAAATGTCTGTGAGGAGAGCTTTATGGAGCTATTCAATGGTGTCTTGGGCCTTTTTGCTAGATTCTATATTAAAAATAATAATAAGTCTAGGAGAGACTCCATTTAGAAATAAATTCTCGCAGGTAGAACCCATTTGTCTATTTTCAACCACGTGATCAGTGACCCTCCAAAGTATCTGTTGTACTGAATTGCAGTTCAGCTAAAGATCATTCATTTAGAAGCTAAGGAAGTCTGGAAAGTTTTTAGAATTCAGGATGGAATCAATGTCAAAGCTGAATCTGAATATGAAGTGTTCTTACATCGCATCCCAGAAGCAAAGGGTACAAGAGACAAAAACACATAGAGTGTGACCAGGTTGAAAAGGCTCTTTGATGAGATGTCCTTTCCATAGACACTATCCAGAAAGAGGGAGCTAAAAGCAGTCAAGCACACACTCGTCTAAACCAAACATGATGTTTTCATTGACACCCACTGGGGCTTGTTTGCAGAGCCTGACTCTCGGGCAAACAGCTTGCCGCATCTCTTAATGCCTGGTCTCAGCCCTTATTTAATTTGAGATGTATTTCTTTCCCATTAAAAACTGTTGTAGTCACTCTTTGGCGTGAATTGTTTGCTGGAAAGCCTGGTGCCAGCGTGAGACTGTCAGACGGTTGTGTTGGCTGGTGACATACCCAGGCTCCCATGTGATGCGGGAGCCATTCAGATAATCACTTTAAATATTTCACTAACACAGTAGTAAATATTTTTAAAGTATACAGTGATAGTGCTGCTGTTTATCCTACTCACACTGCATTTTTATTTCTAATAAAATTTGTCTTTGAGAATATGTCATCAAGAGCTCTCCCTGGAATATTATCATTTGTAACAGATGCTCCTGAATAGTTTATTTTTATTTGTACTAGTAGCTGGGGAGTCATGGTAACCTGGAAAAGCAAAATATAATTTTCTTTTGAGGAGATAAGGGTTAGCCACAGAAAAAATTGTTGGGCACCCTTCGAGTTCTCTATCTCCTGAAGTGATGAATTAGTCATCCAGAGGGGCCTGAATATTCCCAGCAGGGGAAGCTTCCTCAGGTGTCTGGGAAGTTTACCTCTTAGATACTTACCTTTAGAAGTGACTGTGAAATGCCACCTCCCGTCTTTGTGTCTCTGGTGTGATTGTGAGCACCGTTTCTCCCTTCTGGTCATCTGCTTTTTTGAAAAAGTGTAGACAAAGTCCGAATTTCAGCATGATGCCTAGAGTCTATTTCCATGAATATCGCACAATTACTGAGCGAGAGCCTCTTACGAATTTTCAGGTGTGTGCTTCCAATTCATTTTTTTCTCATTTACATAAAAAGTCGATTGGAACAAGAGTCTTTGTTGCTACGTTGGTGGAATCTTCTCATGAGATTTCTCGCAGAGATTTATGTGCTCGAAACCAAACTTAGATCAAAAAATATACAGAAGGTTCTGCAGACTATCATGGGAGTGGTCCAGCTCATAGTGTATTCCTGTCACACGGAGAATTCTTTTCCAGCTAGGCTGACTCCTGGCCCAGCATCTACTCTCTTGGGAACTGTAGAAAGGGTACAACATTTAGATTTGCACCTTCATACAACTTAATGAATCTCCTTCCTACAACTTAAATCCTTTAAAAAAAATGAAGGTAAAATGTTTGCATAGTCTTTTTTTTAGAAAGAAGGGGCCATACAGTCCAGTGGATAAAAGTAGAGATGACAGAGCCAGACCTATGAGCATGTGACATCAAGTCCATTTCTTAAGGGCTCTGAGAATTGATTGTGTCATCCACCAAACAGAGATACAGCCGTACCTCCTTCATAGAATTGTGAGGAGTAAATGAGATGATACACAGAGAATCCAGCACAGTGTCTGGCATGTAAATTATAGCTATTATTTTATTATTCAGAAGGTTTCTTAGTTCAGGTCATTTGGTCTCAAAAATTACTCTATGGAAATATAAACTCTGGATGTGCCTAAGTAGAAAGGGGTAGTTTAAGTCATCGTGTAACCGTTCTGTTGCAAAGAAGGGACTCTGGTTCAAAACCAGAGAAGAATGTCTTGTGACGATGAGTCCACTTTCCTTCCCGGAAGGCTGACTTCAGGCGGAGATGCTGAGGACGGTGCCTTTTGTGGGGAGGCCAAGCAGCGCTCCACGTGACACTCAAACTCAGGCACCAGCTTCATCTGCTGTAACAAAAGGAGAGGGAGGCAGGCCCTGTGTCAGGAAGGAAAGCCCTTTCCTGTATTGTTCTATTTGCCTGCTGGAGCCATCACCTCATTTACTCCCCTGTTATGTTTGGGTAGGTTCACGTGTGGCAATTCTACAGCCTGTGTGGGAAGCTAATTAATAATAATTCAGATAGAGTGAATGCTTTTCTTTTGGCAAGGGCATTGTAGATCAATTTTAGTCGAATGTGTCCAGTTCTATTGGAATAATAAACTCTTTCATAGTATTAGATACTGTAAAATCCACATACTTTGTACAACCTGAATGGGATTAAAGACAGGCAATTAATCTCCCCTGCATTTTCTTATTGGGAGACAGAGATTTTTAGACATAGTTTTGTACAATTTTAAAATTACTTAGAAACTCACGTCCCATTTGACGTATAAGAGATTTCTGTCCCAACTAAATTCAAAGTGTTAATACAATGCCATCAATGTGCAGTCAATTCATCAAAGCCAGATTTAATTACCTTTAACTTTGCATTTTAGAAATTGTGTTGGAGCAAATCCCACTTGACCCAGGGATGTAAGTAAGACAGTTATTAATGTCCCCATTTGATAGATAAGAAAACTGAGAGATGGAAAAGTTAAGGGTCTTACCCAGTTACCCAATTAGTGTAGGACAGATGGAAGCCGAGGCTCCTACCTCACAGTCCCAATAATATCTAATCATATCTCATCATATATAAAGGCTTTCCAAGTGATACAAGCCATAATTATGCCTTCCATCTATTTACATATGGATATCCAATGTCTCCTTTTTTTTCTGTTGGCCCAATGAAGAGAGCTACTCAGCAACATCAAACCACTAGCACAGCTAGAAACTGGTCGTGGTGGGAGTATTGACACTATGGAAATTAGCAATGGACAGATATCTCCCTATGTGCCATCATGATAACCAAGGCAACAGCATAGATATTCTAGAAATCTACCACAAGGATTCTGATGTAGCAGGTGCTATTGTAGTTCTGATTTAGTATGCTTGGGATAAAACCCACAGATCTCTTTTATATATATGTATATTTAATTTATAATATATTACAAATTTTAAACTTTTAAATTGTATGTCATTCAAAATTCAAAAGGGACAAGAGTAGATATAATAAACATTTTCTCTCCCACCTCTGCCTCTCATCTACCCAGTTCCCTCCCCTGGAAGTAACCAATGTTATCTCTGTATTCTTCCAGAGCTGTTTTATTCACATACAGTCAAAGACATACTTAGGTCTTTTCTCATATTTTATACCAATGTGGATCATTTTAAACAAGCTCTACAGGTGATTCTGGTATAGGTAATCTTCAAACGATCAGTCAAGCCCGCTGGAAAGAATGCTAACTCTTCTGGAACACAGGAAGTCCTCGTGGTGGTAATCTCAAACAGTAGTTCTCAAATTTCATTGTGCATCAGATTTACTTGCAGGGCTTGTTAAAACATAGACTGCTGGGCCCCCTACCTCAAGACAACTCATCTAAAGCAATATGTATTAAGTTCTATACTCTTAAGTCGACTGCCTTCCCCAAATACACCCCAAGTGGCCATAAAAACAGCAGTATGTGGTCCTTATAGGTTATAGGCGCTATTCTAAGCACTTTATGTATTAAACTTGTTGAAGCCTGTGACAATACTATGAGGTACATGCTGTTATTATCCCATTTTACAGAAGGAAAATGGAAGCAGAAATGTTAAGTAACTTCCCAACTTCATTCACTCAGGTGGCAGGTGGTAGAACTAGTCGGACTCAAGAACCCACGGGCCTAACCATTAGTCTGTACTGCCTTCCAGTCCCCAAGATGAGGCCTAATAGACGCTGCTGTCAAATCATCAGCATCACGTGTGATGAAGAGCCTCTCTCACTTTACTACATAGCTCCCACATGTGAAAATGTAGTAACACAAAAGATAAATATATATATGTAACAGAAGAAATTTTCATTTTAAGACATGCAAATAAAGTTCTTTTATTAGTTTCTCTTCTAATGAATTTGAGAATTTTGCAATTCACTTGTAGCTCTTCAGAAACAGTTTTGTAAAATGAGGCACACGGTATTTTGTACTCAATAACAAGTTTTTAATTTAATTTTTATTTTATATTATAGTTGATTTACAATGTTGTGTTAGTTTCAGGCATACAGCAAAGTCATACAGTTATACATATACATATATCCATTCTTATTCAGATTCTTTTCTCATATAGGTTATTACAGAAAATTGAGTAGAGGTCCCTGTGCTATACAGTAGGTCCTTGTTGATTATCTACTTTATATATAATAGTGTGTATATGTTAATCCCAACCGCCTAATTTATCCCTCTCCCCCACCTTTCTCCTTTGGTAACCATAAGTTTATTTTTGAAGCCCATGAGTCTGTTATGGTCTGTAAATAAGTTCATTTGTATCATTTTTCTAGATTCCACATATAAGTGATATCATACGATATTGGTCTTTCTCTGTCTGACTTACTTCACTTAGTATCATAATCTCTAAGGTCCATCCTTGTTGCTGCAAATGGCATTATTTCATTCTTTTTTATGGCTGAGTAATATTCCATTGTATATATGTACCACATCTTCTTTATCCATTCCTCTGTTAATAGACATTTAGGTTATTTCTATGCCCTGGCTATTATAAAGAGTGCTACAATGAACATTGGGGTGCATGTATCTTTTCAAATTATGGATTTCTCTGGATATATGCCCAGGAGTGGGATTGCTGGATCACATGGTAGTTCTATTTTTAGTTTTTTAAGGAATCGCCATACTGTTTTCCATAGTAGCTGTACCAATTTACATTCCCACCAACAGTGCAGGAGAGTTCCCTTTCTCCATACCCTCTGCAGCATTTATTGCTTGTAGACTTTTTGAGGATGTCCATTCTGACCAGTGTGAGGTGATACTTCATTGTAGTTTTGATTTGGATTTCTCTAAGAATTAGCGATATCGAGCATCTTTTCATGTGTTTTTTGGTCATCTTGTATGTTTTCTTTGGAGAAATGTCTATTTAGGTCCTGTTCCCATTTTTTGATTGGGTTGTTTGTTTTTGTGATATTGAGTCCCATTCTATATTTTAGAGATGAATCCATTGTCAGTCTCATTGTTTGCAAATATTTTCTCCCATTCTGTGGGTTGTCGTTTTGTTTAGAGTTTCCTTTGCTGTGCAAAAGCTTTTAAGTTTAATTAGATCCCATTTGTTCTTTATTTTCATTACTCTAGGAGATGGAAGCAAAAAGATATTGCTGCAATTTTGGTCAAAGTGTGTTCTGGGTATGTTTTTGTCTAAGAGTTTTATAGTGTTCAATCTTACATTTAGATCTTTAATTCATTTTCAAATTATTTTTGTGTACAGTGTTAGCGAATGTTCTAATTTCATTCTTTTACATGTAGCTGTCCAGTTTTCCCAGCACCACTTATTGAAGAGACACTCTTTTCTCCATTGTCTATACTTGCCTCCTTTGTCAGAGATTAATTAGCCATAAGTAGATGGGTTTACTTCTGGGCTTTCTATCCTGTTTCATTCATCTATATTTCTGTTTTTGTGCCAGTACCATACTGTTTTGACGACTGTAACTTTGTAGTATAAAGTCAGAAAGCCTGATTCCTCCAGCACCATTTTTCTTTCTCAGGATTGCTTTGGCTATTCTTTGATCTTTTGTGTTTCCATACAAATTTTAAAATTTTTTATTCTAGTTCTGTGAAAAATGCCATTGGTAATTTGATAGGGATTGTGCTGAATCTGTAGATAGCTTTGGGTGGTATAGTCGTTTTGACAACATTGATTCTTCTGATCCAAGAACATGGTACATCCTTCCATCTGTTTGTGTCACCTTTGATTTCTTTCCTCAGTGTCTTATAGTTTTCAGAGTACAGGCCTTTTGCCTCCTTAGGTAGGTTTGTTGCTAGGTATTTTATTCTTTTTGATACAATGGTAAATGGGGTTGTTTCCTTAATTTCTCTTTCTGATCTTTTGTTGTTATTGTATAGGAATACAAGCTATTTCTGTGTATTAATTTTGTATCCTGCAACTTTATCAAATTCATTGATGAGCTCCAGTACTTTTCTGGTAGCATCTTGAGGATTTTCTATGTATAGTATCATGTCATCTGCAAAAGTGACAGTTTTACTTCTTTTCCACTTTGGATTCCTTCTATTTCTTGTTCTTCTCTGATTGCCATTGCTAGGACTTCCAAAACTATGTTGAATAAAAGTGGCAAGGGTGGACATCCTTGTCTCATTCCTGATCTTAGAGGAAATGCTTTCAGCTTTTCACTGTTAAGAATGATGTTAGCTGTGAGTTTGTCATATATGGGCTTTATTATGTTGAGGTAGTTTCCCTCCATGCCCACTTTCTGGAGAGTTTTTACCATAAATGGGTGTTAAATTTTGTCAAAAGCTTTTTTTGCATCTATTGAGATGATCATATGGTTTTTATTCCTTAATTGGTTAATGTGATGTATCACACTGATTGATTTGCAGATACTGAAAAATCCTTGTATCCCTGGGATAAATCCCACTTGATCATGGTATAGGATCCTTTTAATGTATTGGATTTGAGTTTGTTTGTATTTTGTTGAGGATTTTTGCATCTGTGTCCATCAGTGATATTGGCCTATAATTTTCTTTTTTTGTAGTATCTTTGTCTGGTTTTGGTATCAGGGTGTGATGGCCTCACTGAAAGAGTTTGGGAGTGTTCCTTCCTCTGCATTTTTTTTTGAATAGTTTCAGAAGGATAGGTGTTAACCCATCTCTAAATGTTTGATAGAATTTGCCTGTGAAGCCATCTGGTCCTGGACTTTTGTTTGTTGGAAGGTTTTTAATCACAGTTGCAATTTTAGTACTTGTGATTGGTCTGTTCATATTTTGTATTTCTTCCTGGTTCAGTCTTGGAAGGTTGTACCTTTCTAAGAATTTGTCCATTTCTTCTCGGGTGTCCATTTTATTGGCATATAGCTGCTTGTAGTAGTTTCACATGATCCTTTGTATTTCTCTGGTGTCCATTCTAACTTCTTTTTTATTTCTAATTTTATTGCTTTGAGCCCTCTTCTTTTTTTTCTTGATGAGTCTGGCTAAAGGTTTATCAATTTTCTTTATATTTTCAAAGAACCAGCTTTTACTTTCATTGATGTTTTCTATTATTTTCTTTGTCTCTGTTTCATTTATTTCTGCTCTTATATTTATGATTTCTTTCCTTCTTCTAGCTTTGGGTTTAGTTGTTCTTTCTCAGCTTGCTTTAAGGGTAGGGTTAGGCTGTTTATTTGAGATTTTTCTTATTTCCTGAGGTAAGAGTGTATTTCTATGAACTTTCCTCTTAGAACTACTTTTGTTACATACCATAGGTTTTGCATTGTTGTGCTTTTGTTTCATTTCATTTCTTTTGGGATTTGATGACTATATTTAGTGCTGTGTTTCAATTTCTTTTCTTTTTTGTGTGTATATCTATTGTAGATTTTCAGCTTGTGATTACCATGAAGTTTTGATACAGCACTATATACACAACTATATATATATAGTTGTTTTCAGTTGCTGGTCTCTTAATTTCAAATGTGTTTCCAATATCCTGCACTTGTGTTCTCCTTATCTCATGATTGCTGGTTTTGCTATCATATTTATGTGTGGATGATTTCCTACCTTTACCATATCTTTTCCTTTACTGGTGAGCTTTCCCATTTGTACTTTTGTTGTTTCTAGTTGTGGCCTTTTCTTTTCTGCCTAGAGAAATTCCTTTAGCATTTGTGGTAAAGCTGGTTTGGTGGTGCTGAATTCTCTTAGTTTTTGCTTGTCTGTAAAGCTTTTGATTTCTCCATCGAGTCTTAATGAGAGTCTTGCTGGGTAGAGTATTCTTGGTTGTAGGTTTTGCTCTTTCATCCCTTTAAATATATTGTGCCTCTCCCTTCTAGGCTGCAGAGTTTCTGCTGAAAAATCAGCTGATAAACTTATGGGGATTCCCTTGTAGGTTATTTGTTGCTTTTCCCTTGTTGTTTTAGTATCTTCTCTTTGTCTTTAATTTTTGTCCATTTGATTAATATGTGTCTCAGCATGTTCCTCCTTGGGTTTATCCTGTATGGGAATCTCTGTGCTTCCTGGACTTGAGGAAGTGTTTCCTTTCCCATGTTAGGGAGGTTTTTGTCTATTATCCCTTCAAATATTTTCTCAGGCCCTTTCACTCTCTCTTCTCCTTCTGGGACCTCTACAAGGAGAATGCTATTGTGTTGAATGTTGTCCCAGAGGTCTCTGAGACTGTCCTCATCTCTTTTCATTTTTCTTTATTCTGTCCCGCAGCAGTGATTTCCACCATTCTGTCTTTCAGGTCACTTATCCGTTCTTCTGCCTCATTTACTCTGCTATTGATTCCTTCTAGTCTATTTTTCATTTCATTTATTGTATTGTTCATTCCCTTTTGTTGGTTTTTTAAATCTTATAGCTCACTGTTAAGCATTTATTGTATCTTCTCTGTTTACACCTCCATTCTTTTTCTGAGATCTTGGATCATCTTTATTGTCATTACTCTGAATCCTTTTTCAGGTAGATTGCCTTTCACTTCACTTAGTTGTTCTTCTGGGGTTTTATCTTGTTCCTTCATCTAGAACATATTTCTCTGCCATCTCATATTGTCTAACTTTCTGTGTTTGTGGTTTCCATTATTCTGCAGGTGCAGAATTGTAGTTCCTCTTGATTCTGGTGCCTGCCCTCTGGTGGTTGGAGCTGAGTCTTGTCCCTCTGGTGGGCAGGACCATTTCAAGTGGTGTTTAGAAGTGGCTGTGGGCTCAGGACGACTTTGGGCAGCCTGTCTGCTGATGGTTGAGGCTGTGTCCCCACCCTGTTGGTTGTTTTGCCTGAAGCATCCCAACACTGGAGCCCACAGAATGTTGGGTAGGGTGAGGTCAGTGACAAGATGGAGACCTCTGGGACAGCTCACACCAATCAACATTCCCTGAGGCCTCTGTCACTAGTGTCCTTGTCCCCACAGTGAGCCACAGCCATCCCCCACCTCCCAGGAGACCCTCCAAGACCCACAGGTGTGTCTGACCAGGCTCCTATGGAGTCACTGCTTTGCCCTGAATCCCAGTGCATATGAAACCTTGTGTGTGCCCTCCATGAATGGAGTCTATTTCCCCCAGTTCTGTGGAGTTCCTGCACTCAAGCCCCACTAGCCTTCAAAGCCAAATGCTCTGGGATCTCCTCCTCCCTATGGCAGACTCCCAGGATGGGAAGCCTGACATGGGGCTCAGAACTCTCACTCCTGTGGGAGAACCTCTGTGATACAGTTATTTTCCAGTTTGTAGATCACCCACATCCCAGTATGGGATTTGATTATCTCAAGAAAGTGCCTCTCCTATGGTTTCATTGTGGCTTCTTCTTTGTCTTTGTGTTATCTTTTTTGGTAGGTTCTAGCCTTTTTTTGTCAATAGTTGTTCAGCAGTTAGTTGTGATTTTGGTATTTTCGTGAGAGGAGGTGAGCTCAAGTCCTTCTACTCTGCCATTTTGTCTCTCTACTCTCCAATCAATAACAGTGTTTTTAAATACAGGGAATTTATCACATTTGATCACAAAGTTTATATACAAAATTATATATGATATATAAAATACTGCCCTAGTTAATATATATGAAGTTATTTAATTCAAAGCAATAGGGTTCAATTACTATGAGTGTTGGATCCAAATTGTACCAGTTTTGCAGGCTGATAAATATGTGCTGATATCATGTCAGGTAGGTATGGGCTTTAGTGGGAGTATTTACACCACAGAAATCAGTAATGGCTAGAAAACGGGATCCTTTTTTCCTTTGGAATACTAGTTGTTAAACATTTATCAGCACACTGCTATTCCAGTAGGTCAGGTAACCAGAACCAAACATACACATTTTCCTTAACAGGCACTTTAAAAAAGAAAGATATTTTAAATAGTACATTCAGACTGGCACATTAAATAGAAAGTTAATCACAGTATTGACTTCTTAACTTTAATCACTGAGTTCTTGCCAGTAACCAAAAATATGGATTAGTCAGACAGAATTTATCTCTCATCCTTTTGCTATTAAGTATCTAAATAATTATTTCTAGTAGTAAGAGTCCCCAAAGCTAAACCCATGATGAAGAAAAAGTGTCCCCAGGTCCTTACTCTGATAGTCCTAGAATGCAAATCAGAAGTCTAGGTATTTAATAACTTCTCTGGCAACAAAATGAAGCATGTGGACTGTGTCTGGGGCAGATCTGATATGTTATCACAGTGTTTCTAAATCTCCTGTCTTTGACAGAGCAAATATGTCCAAAAACAAAGTAGCATTTTGGGATGTTCTAGCATTAAATAGGCTTGGAATTCCCCACTTAGGTTGAGAATAGTATTCATACTTTTGTCCTATTGACCCTTTTATCCCCCAAAGTGATAAGAAATTAACTTTCTCTTCCCTCACATTACTGATGGCTGCAGTTTCAAGTTTTGAGTAAATCAAATGCATTTAATGATATTTTAATGATCTACTCCCTGTTAGTGAAACCCAACTATCAATAGTCAGAAATTACATTCAGTAAACAGGAAGAATAGTGCTTTTACTCTGGGAACTTTTAGTGCTTTGATAATCCCTGAATAAAAGCATGCAATATTATGTGGCAAGGAACACAGTCATGGGACTGGCCTTGTGTAGATAGTGTTCCAGGTTTGTCAAGGACTTTCCCATTATCCCAATAAATAGTACCTGTAGGCGTTTGGTGACTTAATAGGAAGCTGACTCTGCCTTATATTTCCATACATTCCTATACTTCTACAAAACTACACAAGCCCCCCAGCACTCAAAACCCACCAAAAGCTTTCTCCAAAGACCTGTGATGACTCCTAATAAAAGAGTACAGTGAAAGAAAAGATTTTCAATTGGAGCTGTTGCCCTCAATCCCAGGAAGATTGTAAAAGGACCCAGATGGGATTGCCATAGAGGATTGCAGCTCAGAGCAGCCTCTCTCCTGAATCCCCACCATGGCAGCCTGAGACCTTCATTCTCACTGATCCAGAAAGTACAAAGTCAACTCTCTAATCTGGAATACCCCAAAATTTCTACTTGCATGAAAGGCAGTAAAGCCTTTTATTCTTTAAATTGGCCTCACTGGTAAAGAGACTGTGGATTGGTGGTAGTGGTGAGGCACGTTCAAATCCCAAGGTTTCCATCACTGGATGGGTCAAGGTTATCCCAGACTCTATACAGTGGAGCGTTGACTTGCTCAAGACAGACAAAGGTTGTGAGAGGACACTTAGGAGGATTTTTGAGAAGCCAGAGAAAGGAGGATTAGGAGGAAGAGGGGAAACTTTCACTTACTAGACAGGCTTTCTTCAAGTCTGTTTTTCTCATGTCCCAGGTTTCCTAAATGTTGCTGTTCTCTTCAGACAATTTTATCTAATTAACATCTATTTTTCACTTCTTTATGCAGTAATCAGAGTTCAATTACCGGAACCCAGCTGCTGATGCTAAAAAGTACTGGAAAATTATATTCATACAATAAATCCTTAGATGCCCTCACCATCTCCTAAATCAAGACAAAGGAGTTTGATTCCTCAACTACCCTCTCTTTCTTTCACCTACTTACCTTCATTCCCCTTTTATAAGTCCTTTTGTGACTTTGGTTCTATTCCAGGACCCATTATTGAAGGTGCATAGGGAGAGGGTCAAGGAAAAGAATAAAAACAAACATGAACACTAACATAATAAACATAGTTTCCATCTACAATAGTAAAGAATTTAAATATGTACATATTGTAATATTTATTGTTTTTAAGGAATCAAACTAAATTTGAAGAGCATTTTATCTAAAGTTAATATTCATGTGTCTATTTGCTACAGGGAATTTCATTCTCCAGAGGGAAAAATTGTTGTCCTCAGTTTGCACATTCCTTAAGTGTTAGGTTTATAAGAGATGTGGTCATTGAAATCCTTCTCTAAAGGTCTTATAAACAAACTTAACTTATGATTAATTACATGGTTAATTATTTTGATAATGATTAATTTTTAAAAGGTCAAATGTCTAACTCCATCAAATTATTTTTTGTGTGCAGGAGGTTACATTTTATAACACTTTGCCCCCTTAAATCTTTGTTTGAATAAGAGGGGAAGGAGGTAAGGGAGAATAGGAAGAAAGGAGGAAGCTGGAAGAAGAAAAAATGGATAAAGAATAATAAAGATAAAGAGGAAAGGAAAACGGAGGGAGGAAAGAAAGAGAAAAGAAAGACTGTGACCTTTTTATACGGTTGATGCGAAAAATACCAACAGTCTTGTTGTAGAACTTGGAGTGTGACTTTGCTACTTTAAGTAAAAAGAGGAGAGAACCAAGATTTGCTATGGGCTTCCTATCGGCCAACTACCCTATGTACTTAATTCATTTAAAAATCTCAACAAATAGTTGAAAGGTAGAGATATTATCCTTGACATTATGAAACTAAGACTCCCTGAGTCTACGTGCCGTGGTTAACATACTTCTCCCCAGCTTCAAGATCAGGTGTTGGAGTCAGACAAGATTGTCCAAAGCTTCCTATTCCCTTTCCATGTTATCTATTTTCATGATGTGTCTGTTTCCGCGGCACACCATTATGCCTGATTTCTTGATAATTGGCTGCCGTTCCAAGTCTTTGAACTTGGTCTTCCCATTATAACATGGTTGATAGAAAGTAGTACAGTCCACCGTACAAAATTTCTCACACTGGAGTTCAGAACAAGGATTGAGAGTCAAAGGCAATATTTCCTTGGGATTTAATAGAATTCATAAGCATCGCTCTTCCCATAGGAAAAACAACACAGAAATCAATGTTGTTTACTTAGGGTAACTTCTTACTTTTCCAGCCCTTTGGCTGTCAAGATAGCATAGCCCTCAAAAGTCAGGAGAATTTGCTTAGTTCTAACCCCAGGCTGCTTACTTGATCTTAGACAATTTTTTCCTAAAATTAGATTCATCAATTAAGATTAAATAACATATTTTTTTCATATTTATGTTGAAAGAACTCAGTTTTGAGATCAACATCTTGGAGAACAGTTAGAACCCCTGAACCAAGGGAAACACCAGCCCATGACCATCAGGAGGGAAATCTACATGCTCCCAGGATAGTGGCCAGATGTCCTCCTTTGACTGGGACAGCTCATGTTTTTTACCTGGTGCCCACAATATTATGAGTAGTGCCCCACCGTTCACAGAAGTGTCCCAGTTTGGGTGGTATCCTCTGTGATCAGCCTACCTGTGTGAAACCTAAATCACCGGAGCGGACACACGTGTACCTCCCTCTCACCTTGGGTTTTGCCATGCTGAGAACATGCAATGTTAACAAAACATTATGAGGCTTTAGTGAAGCGAAAACCAATTATATGATAAATGCTGCTTATGTAATTCATAAAATATGTTGAAAGATAGTAGCTCTTTGTTTCTCTGCTATGGCAGACCTATATTCTTGCAAAGACGGGCAGAGGAAGCTCAGCGGGGCTTTGGCGTCAATGACAGCTCTGAGTTAGAATCCTCACCCTGCCACTTGCTACAAGAATGGCCTTGACCTGGCTGCTCAGCTCTGCTTAAGGCTCAACTGCATAGTCCACTAATAGGCATAATACCACCTACCATCCAGGGTTGTTTTTTACCGGTGTAGCCAGCGCTTTAGAGCCACAGAGACCTTAGTTTAAATGTCACTTGTACCACTTCTTTGCTGCACGACCTTGGATGAGTAAATTTTACCTAGAGACTCAGTTGACTTATCTATAGAAAATGGTAATAAGAACAGTTCTTATCTCAGAGGGAAGTTATTTTGAGGACTAAATAATATAATGCATATAAAGTAAGCATATAATAAATATTTTAATTGTCATCATTTTAAATATAATATGGGAAGACACTTAAGGCCAATAAATAATTTGTACCAGAAGTTGTTAAGATTGCCTTTTCTCTGGCCACACATTATTAGGTACTAACTGGCCTAGTCTGAATCACTGTGGTCTTATCTGAAAACCAAATTAAGATTTCATCTGGTTTTAAATACTCAAGCAAAGGTTCACATAAACATAACCTATGAATTATACCCCTGAATTGTCTGAGTTAAAACCTCAAATGACATTGCTTTCCATGCAACAAATTTAGAATTGCTAGAATTATTTCCTTATGTATGCTGCTTTATACTCTGAGCGCTTTCATACTTTATCTGTTTTTCACCTTCATTTTTAGTCATAAAAACGTTTGCTGAGCCATTTATTGGTTTTCTTTTGAGACATTTTATCCAAATGAGGATAATTAGCATGTATATTGCATGAAGGTAAACATAATATTTAAGATGTGATTCCTTGTGATTCCAGAAATGTTTACCAAAATACACACTGACAAATACATATAAGCCTCCCTAGTGTATGTATCTGTCGATTGATTGATAGACACATACATAATGGATATATAGTGAATACGTATAATCCCCAAGGAGGCACACAGATGCCAACTCAATCTAAAACACACACATGTATATATGTATGTATAAATTAAAGTTTTCAGCCCTGTGTATATTTTTTGCAATGGAAAGAAATAAACCAAAAAGTTGAGATGTGATTTCTCCGTCCCCTCATTAGAACTAATTCTTGAAGGATAGGATATTCATGAATACTCTATCATCAGCGGTTGATGCCAAGCAATACAATGAAAAGAGATGCCCCATGCAGCATGGAGAGGAGAGGGTGTTAGAGGAAGGAGATAGGAGTTAGAGAATGTTGAGAGTGTAGACAGAGGGCCTGAGTGCAAGTCCCTATTCCAGCATTTGTCAGGTATCTGACTCTATAAAGTTATCCTTTCTGTCTCATTGCTCCTACAGAATTCTGACAAATGAAATATCAGAAGTGAAAAGCTCATTGCCTAAGTCTTTCATGTATTTCCCAAAGTGTGGGATGCATTCCAATGTGATCCTCTGATTTTAGGAAGTACAAAATGTTTAGTAACCCTGAATTAATGAGGATAAAGTTATTCCCTTTTAAGTTTACTGCCAATCCTCTGATTACAAGGAAGAGGATGACTCAGTTTTAACACCTCTCCAACCCTGGCCATTGTCCCAAATGGAAATCAGGTCTCTGCCTCAGAGCCTTGCAAGATAAGAAATTTTAGCTAGAATGTAACATTATTTTATTTCCATTGTTTATGTTTTAAAAATTACTTCCCATTCACTACTTTCCATTTCTGGTTCTCCATTTAAAATTGTACAGTAAATTTTTACTTTTAGGGTATTTAAGTTTTAAAAATGAGTTGATTTAAATAATAGTGCACATAACACATTGATTTAACAAAAATCATGCCATGACAACAAAGGACTGGCATCTGGAAACATTGTGCTTCTGTTTTTAGTACCTAAAGGGTTACCACACTTTGTGCAAGATACTGTGTTGAGCACAAGAACACTGTCCTCACCCTTTTTCCTTCAGGACACAAATAGACACATTCATATATGAAAAGAGCTACTGCACAGATCATATAGGCTGAGGCTTATGTGTAGTTCCCTTTCTAGCATCTATGACTTGAGTCCTTTCTTTCCCACCAACTTACCCTATATTTGTAGTTTGGAGGCACCATGGTTAGAACTGCTATTCCATTAAGGCACTTGGATGCCAACTCAAAGAGCATAGATTCTAGTGGAGAAGATACAACATGTACACATAATATACAGTAGGAAATCATAAGGTAGTTATAGAGCACTGTAATATTGACAGGGAAAATAGAAAGAGTAACCAAAAAGGGGACCTGCCTTCTTCCCTAACTTTATAATGTGGCCAGTTAAGTAAAAGCTATAGCAGTCCATGTCTATCAGTTATCCACTAGAACAGAGGCTTGCTGTGATTGAATTTCAAAGGGCTTTCATTATATTTTTATGTTCTGTTCATTTTTTCAAAAGGAATGTAATGCATGTTGAAAACATTTTTTTAAACAAAAACAAAAAAACACAATTGGTAGAATAAATATCCATTACTTATAGCAACAATCTAACACAACATTTTGGTGTATTTCCGTTTAATCTTTTGTTTGATGCATAAGGACATTTTCCAGTAATTATATTCATAATATAGATACAAATTTATATCCTCCTTTTTTCACTAAATGTTTTTACATGTAAAAGTTTTCTGAGTTATTAGATATTTTCTATAATCATGATTTTAATTCCTGCATAGTAGTCAATTTAAGGAGATGAATCACAGATAATGTAATTATTTCTCCATGACTGGACATTGTTTTATGTAATATTTCAACATATTAAATAATGTAGTAAAATGCATCTTTGATGTTTAAAGTTGTAATTTGATTCCAATTTGGGAAAATTGAATCATTAATTTGTTTACTGGACAGTTTCCCTACTAGACTATTACCTGTTTGAGAACAAGAATTGCATGTATTCAACTCTAATTCCATAGCTCTCTGCCTTGAACATAGAAGGTACTTGTAATATGTTTGTTGGGCTGAATTGAATATACTTTTTTTTTGATAGTTTTCCACCATTTTCTGGAGAAAACTCAAGCAACCATTTGGCAGCCATCAGTTGCTAAAATAAAGTCCCAAGTATGTACCAAAGTTAGAGGCAAAAATCTATTAAGAGTGTCTTGGGATATAAAAATTACGTTCTTGCTTAGCTTTTTTGCTGTACAGCTTTAAAATAAAAGCTTCAATAGCCTTCATTTTCTCATCTACAACGTAGCTAGAAAAATGATTAAATTCCTATCACCCAGGAATCTTGAGTTAGTTATACTAAGTAGACATACTTAGTATACTTACACTAAGTCAGTATTAGTATTATTAGTATGACTTAGTATTCTTAATAGAATAGGCGTATAAATGGAAATTTTAGGTGCAATTCTTTATCTAGCAAAGATGGCTATATCAATAGGCACCAAACTTAAACCTTAATGTGGCAAGATATGATCGTATTTCTCCAATATGTAAAACAAACAACAAAACAGCTGAATGTAAAATTGTCATCTATCTAAAATATCATTGATGCAAACTAATTTTCCAGATGCCTAAATCCTTTCCAGAATAACTTATAAAGAAACAAACAATAGAAGCTTAAAATATACCCATGCATACTAGATTGATCCTTAATATCTATCTAGATATAGATTCAGATATAGATATAGATATTTTGGCAGAGAATGGCTAGCTTCTTACGAATGGCTAGCTACTTACCAAGCCTACTTTCCCTTCCTCATAGGCACATAGCTAAACTTCATTTCCCAGCCTCCTATACATAGGTGTACCCACATAACTGAGTTCTGGCAAATGAAATAAGAGCAAAAATTATGAGTGCTATTGTCATGTCTGGTTCATGAAAATCTCTTACCCATAATCCTCTTGGTCTTTCTCCATATGTAATGGCAAGGATTTGAAAGATCTAGAAGCGTGTGGAGACACAAAATACATAGGCACAAGTCCCTTGATGTTTTCTTGAAGCAGAGCTAATAAACCACTGGTTTAAGCCACAGAGATTAGTGTCTATCTGTTACAAAAGCTGGAAGAAATTTATATTTGTTCATTTCCAGAGTGTTCCAAATGGGATTTAAGACAGCGATCTATTCTGAACAGCTTTTAAAAAGTCTGGGTGACTTCAGCACCAACTAATTAAAACCAGGTAATCTCCAGAGAGATTCCCCTTTATTCATGAATACCCACACTTCAAAGAGTCCAGTTTTTCACAGAACAATAGATAAGATTCAAGAATCTGAAGGGGAAACTACTTAACAGAACTCTTCCCTATTTGATCTTATTTTCCCAAGTAAAATTTAATAATCTTATGAAAGAGAAGTGGTCCTCTGTGGTCACACATTTCATAGAGATTGGCCTGGGTAGATCTTGAGGACTGAGTAATTACCACAGAACGGCAGCCAACCTTTTTTTTTTGCTCCATAATTTTATAGCTTTTCCTAACTCTATCATCAGAGGGGTTTCAGTAACTTATTAATAGGAATTTTTACCCAGGGTTGTGGTTACCTCAGTTTTCTCATTTGTAATATGAGATACTTAACAGACATTAATATCTACCTTAATAAACTAATCCAGGTTTTCCAGATTGCCTATCCCTGAAGGGACTATTTAATCAGGAAAGGTTGTAAGTACTCCTTTCAATGGAGATTTTAGATGTCTGGGAGATATCATTTGTAATATTTCCCTTTCTCTAAATAATAATGATAATAATAATATTAGTTAACATGTGTGGAGTTCTGACTTCATATACACTCTCACATTTGATTGTCACAATAACCCAGTAGGTTACTTACAATTATTCCCATTTTAGAGGTAAGAAAACTGAGACTAAGAAAGGGCTAAGATTTAAACACATTTTTATTGTTGTGTACCTAGGCTCTTAGCCCTCACCATATACTACCTTACAGATTGGGAGCACTGCGTAATATATTTGTGAGGCCATCAGGCACCTTAAGCCAACTACTCTATATTTAATAATATTAATTTCAAAGAGACACATCTCAAAGCTAGACAAAAACCACTGTCATCTCTAAATGGTTTAAGTAGAACAGGCATATTCTATATGTCCAAATATTTCTATGTAGGCCAAAAGGAGACTCAGAACTATAGCAGAAGAGCAAATGATTTGCATTTCAAAGAGATCAAAATAAACACAAGAACAGAGGGCTCTCCGGTTTCAGGAAAGATTAAACAGAAACTATTAATTAATGACTTAGGACAAGCTTTGCTAATTGTTTACTAGTCACTTGAATACAAAATGAACTCGTTTTGAAGTAGATACAGTCCAGTGGAAAGCTGTTTCAGAATCATGAAAAAAAGATACCAAAGCATAGCTCAGAGGGAAGATTAGGGAATGTTATGTTTTTTTGTTTTTAAAAAAGAAGCATTACTGTTAAAATTTTTTTTAAAAATAGTTATAGTTGCTATTTGAGATGAACTGTATTTAGTGAAAATGTATGAGAAAGGATGGAAGAAGTACAGGGTAAAGGGTAAGAACTCTGCCTTTGAAGTAAAAAATGCACAAAAATACTGGCTCCATTACTGACTAGGGCTATATAATCTTAGGCAAAGGACCTAAAAAGCAGGAAGGGTACTTCCCCCTTCTCAAGTCAAGAGGTAAGTGCTTCAAAAGGCTTTGTAGAATCCTTCAGCATCTTCCACTGTAGTTAAGGGCATAGCATGCCTTCCATCTGACTTCTTCCTGGGAAATCTAGAGAGCAATTGTTAGACTAGATAGCCTCTCTGTGGCACAGTAAAGGAAGTTGCTGCTATACTGGGATTTTTCTACACTGGTGGGGGTTTTTTTTGGGCAAATGAGTTTTTCCCATGCCAAATGAGGGCAACATGCATGAGAAAGCCAGTATGGTGTCTTGGGTCCTCTACTATAATGCCATCTGGGAGGGTAATGGGACCTCAGCAAGGATTAGCTGGAGGTGAACACTCCTGGGGACTGTGGGATGACTGCTCAACAAACCAGAATAGAGATCGACTCATCCAAATCAAGGGTACTACTAATGAGATAGCCCTTCATCGTGGCTCCCAAAGAGCTCCAGAAATTGCCACATAAAAGGGATCGGCTTTAAAATCTACTAGTCCCAAAGAACATTATCTATGACAGTTCTAGTTAAATAAGAACTTTCCTGATCTCCTTACCTCTCCTAGTAAGTATAAAGGGAAAATGGAAACATTTAAGATGCTACGTGACTACATCCATGAGTCCTGCTTTTTCAGTTTACTAGATGTATGATCATTTTATATAAATTTCATTGCATTAAATCATTAACAGCTAATTTTCATACAGATAGAATCTCACATTATCTATATAGACTTTAAGTCAAATGATAATTGCAAACATCTAACAGTCTCTATCCAAATAACCTGAGATCAAAATCCTATCTTTGGCTATTTACAGAATTGGTCATCTGCATATGATTAATTAAGAGGTACCTACAACAGTGGATAACTGTTTACCTACCTGCAGGAGCCACTGAGAAATTTTATCATTCCATTTGTAATTTTTGTTTAAAAAATATTATGAGACACAGTGGATGCCCTCCAAACCTGGCTGTCATGTTGGCTATTTCCATTTCCCCCTTGAATATTGAAGTAGTCTTGATACTGAAAGTTTCCATTTCTCTCTGTCAAAAATGAGTAGAGAGAAAAAGGTAAAAATAAGATACTTTGAAGGGTAATTGGAGATCACATAGAAGGATAATTTTTA
Organism: Hippopotamus amphibius kiboko; assembly: GCF_030028045.1. NCBI lineage: Eukaryota > Metazoa > Chordata > Mammalia > Artiodactyla > Hippopotamidae > Hippopotamus > Hippopotamus amphibius. The sequence continues at coordinate 76,737,703 of NC_080187.1, forward strand.
TTTTGTAGAAAAAACAGTTCAAGTCCAATGTTTCCTGCCAGGTTGGGGACTTTGGGGTTCAATCTCAAGTTCACTCAGGTCCTTCAAAGAACTTAGGTAACTCTGGTGACTTTCAAGACTTACACTAAAATTGATCTCTCTTGCTTTCCAAATATTTTTATACAACTTTCACAACTCTTCAGTATCTGATTTAGGCACAGACCAGTATTTATGAATTTATGGTTTTAGACACCTGGAAGATATCATCATATCTCAGATATATTTTGGACACTTTTTTTTCATGAAATTCTTTACTTTCTTTTGTTCCCCACTTTACCTTCCTCATCACCCACCACTCTCCATTTTAGAAACAGCTTTACTGGAAATAAGTAAATAAGTGAACCTATCATTTGGTAGTGCAAAGGTTTAAAGAGATTTATTGTTTTGTGCCCTTGTTCAGTTACCAGTCAGAAAACTAAATTAATCATAGAAGTCCCAGGCTAAGAAATTTATCATTGCCTTATCATCCATCAAAGCAGCTGTTTCTCTCCTAAGCTTTCTTTTTAAACAACATAGAACCACCATCATCTCTTTTTTTCTCTTATGTTTGTTTTTGTTTTTTAGATGAAGGCTGTTTGAAATTCTTCTTTTCTCTTTATCACTGCATCATCCTTTTGAGGATTTCCTTCTCCAGTATCTTCCAAATCTGTCCTCAGTGAAAATCCATGTCTTCTTTGTAATGCCTTCTGTCCTGTCAGATACTGTCTCAACAAACCATTAAACCATTATCCCATTAAAAAATTATAATAATGGCAACTAGTTGTATGCTAGTCACCTTACACACACCACCTTTAATCCTCACATTTATCCTGCTTTATTACCACAAATTAATATAGAAGATAATGAGAATCACAGATGGTATCAGCTTACCCATGTCCCATAGCTAACAAATGTCAGACTCAGAGTTTGAGCCACATATTTGCATCCAAATACTGTTTCCATTTTTCCATTGCTTCCTTAAGCCCTTTATGTTTTTTTTTTGTTTCATACTTTAATAGAATGAGTTGTAAAATATACTCAGCACACAAAAAGTATAAGTATGAAAATATCCAAATTCACACATTATAAAAAGGTGCTCACCATTAAGCCTAAGCATCCCTTTGATCAGAATTAATGGAAAGGCTCTAGTTGGCTTCCTGTTGATTTTAGTTCCCTTCTTTATTGTTAATGAAATGAAGTTCATCTTGTCAAACCATGGTCAAAGTCAGACATTACAAGAAAGCTTTGATTATAAGTCTTGCGCTGACAGTGGAAGCTAAATGGAGTCCAGTAGTTTGCCTTTCTAGACTAAAACTAAGAAGTATTATGATGAGAATAATAAAGCACAACCTTCCTATACAGTTTCCAAATTACATCAAAGAACTATGATGAGATATGGCCCCATGTTATCTACTTCTGCTTAGCTGAAAGACAGAAGTAGAATGGGGGAGCTGTCCAGATCTGAAGGGGGCTCATCTGCTGCCTGCTTGCTGAGCACTTATCCATCCTTCTTTGTGATGGTCCTTCACTTTGGAATCAAAACAACCAATTTTTTAAGGAAAAAGATACTCGATTCTATCCACCTTAGTTGAACTCTTTTTTGGTTAAGTTGCAGCCATGATTAAATTAGATACTGTCATTTCCATGTTGGATGTAGAGCCCGATTAAGGGATCCAAGCCTTAAAATAACTTTTCCCTAAACCATTATTGAAACAAATCAGAATGAGGATGTCCGTTATCTCCTTAACTAACTGCTGATATGTAGATTGGGCAAACTCTGCCAGAGAGGACTACACTCTGCAGTGGAATTTATAAAAAAAAATTTTTTTGTCATTCTTTATCATAAGTCAAAATAAACTGGAAAGTACAGAGCATGTAATAAAACTTTTATCTTGAACATAAAATCTGTAATAGAATATACATTTTCCCTGCCCTACCAAAGAAATACCCCCCCCCCCAAAATGTATTCGAAAAATGTTATTTTCAAGGAGTAGAAAAGCATTAATCTGCCCACACAGCTTGGCCCAGTGATGGACACATTTGAGGAAACTAGGAATTCCTCATCTCGTTACTGCTAAGCTTGCCATCTCAGTGAATGACACCAGGTCCCATCCCGTTGACCAAAGGCTAGAAATCATCTTTGCCTCTTCTTCTCCACCCCTCATAGTTAATCCATAAAGAAAGCACTTCCGTCTCAAAACACCTCTCAAATCTGTCCATTTACTCGAGCGCACTCCTATGACCCTGCTCGAAACCACTTTGTTCTGGCTTGAATTCATGCCACAGCTTCCTGAGTTTCCAGCTTCAAGGTTTCCCCTCCTGCAAGTCTGTTTTTCATGCTTCAGTCAGATTAATCTTCCCCAAATGTAAATCTGTTCATATCACTCTTTAGCATAAACCACTTTAATGGCTTGCCATTGCCCTCAGGATAAAGTGCAAACAGCTTATCACAGTTTACAAGCCCCTTGTAAATCATTCGCCTAATTACCACTCCGCCTCTTTTCCTCTCCATTTCTCTCCCGTTTTTGCTCCAACCATTCTGCACTACATACTTTAACTCCCCAGTCACAGAGTGTTCTCCCTTGTTCCCATGCCTCTGCACACACTGTTCCCTTTGCCTAGAACTCACTATACCTCCCTCCACCAAGGACAGTAGGTAGAGGGAGGTTGTAAACAAAAATATACTGTTGCCAGGCTACTATATATTTTACCTGAAGCAATTCGATAAAAAGTATAAGTAAATTGTGGCAAGTTAAAGATGTATACTCTAATCCATACAGCAACAAATAAAAATAATGTAAATAAATACAGAAAGAAGAATTGAAATACGTACTAAAAACTAATTGTTTAAAACAGAAGACAGGAGAATGAAAGGAACAAAAGAATTCAAGAGACAAATGGCCAACAATTAGCAAAATGGCATGCTTAAATGCAACCATAATAGTAATTATGTTCTACTTAAATGGACTAAGCAATCTAATAAAATGCAGAAATAGAGATCACCAGACTGATTAAAAAGCAAGAACTAACCATGTGCTGCCTACAAGAGATGTTTTAACTACAAAGACACAAATATGTTGGAAATTAAAGAATGGAAAAATAATACCATGAAAACATTAAGCTTGAAAAGCTAGAATGGCTAGATTAATCATTCAAAATGATTTACAGACAAGAAGTATTACCAGAGACAAAGATGGACTCTTTCTGATAAAAAAAAAAAAAATTAAATCAGAAATTGAACATTTGCTTATTATCAGAGCTTCAAAATATGTGAAACAAAAACCTACAGAATTTAGGGAGATATAGACAAATTCACATACATATCTGGAGATTTTAATACACATCAGTCACTGATAGAGTAACTTAGAAAAAGTTAAGATTTTCCCAATCCTTGTTAACACAAGCAACCATATTAATCTTCATGACTTCTGTAGACCACTACACCCCAAAAGAGCAAATACACATTTAAGTCCACATGGAGTAGGCATCAAGATTGATCCTATGCTAGTCCATAAAACAATCTCAGTAGATTTCAGAAGGTTGACATTTTGCAGTTTGTTCTCTGACCACAACAGAATTAAATTAGAAAAAAAAAAAGAATCTAGAAAAGACCTAAATACTTGGAAATAAACTAATTCAAAACTAAACCACCCATAGGTCAAAGATGGAAACAACAAAGTAAATTTGAAAAAAAATTTTTTTTTTACTGAATGATAATCTTTTTAAAAAGATATTAAAATTTGTGAAATGCAGCTAAAGCAGTCCGTGAAGGGATATGTATAGTTTTAAAAGCTTATATTATAGAAAAAAGGCCCAAAATTAGTGATCTAAGGTTCTACCCTAGGAAATTAAAAAAAAAAAAAAAAGAGAGAGAAAGCAAACTGAACCCAAAGTAAATAGAGGGAGAGAAATAATAAGCATAAAACAGAAATTAATCAGAAAATATAAGTAAAAGTTGGCATTTGAGAAGTTCAATAGAATTGACCAAATTCCAGCTAAACTTATGAAGAAATTTACAGCTTAGCAGTATCAAGAATGAAAGAGATGACCTAAAGAGCTTACAGATAATAAAAGAATAATAAGGAAACTTTATGACTTAAGGCAAATAAATTTGATAGCTTAGATGATATAGACAAATTCCTTAAATTACCAAAACTGACACACACAAAAAATAGATTAAATATTTCAATATCTGCAAAGGAAACTGACTTACCTGTCAAAACATTCCTACAAAGAAAACTCTAGGCTCTATTGGTTTCACTGGTAATTTCTATCAAGTATTTTAGAAAGCAATAACAATCCTATACCAACCCTCTAAAAAATAAATGCCAAGGAAACATTTTCCAACTGATTTTATGTGGTCTCTATTACTCTGATACTAACGCTACATAAACACATCACAAGAGATCTAAAAATCAGAGAAAAAATTCTCATGAAATAAAAAAATTATTTACCAAGTACTAGTAAAACAAACCCAATAAAATATATGTGTGTATATAGATACTCACACACATACACACACACACACTTTATATAAATGGAGTTTATCCCAAAAGTTCAAAGTTGGTGTAACATTTTTAAAAAATCAATATTATTTACCATACTAAAAGAATAATACAGAAAAATAACGACCATCACAATAGATGCAGAAAAGCATTTTTCAAAATTCAATAACTCGTTTATGATAAAATTTTTTCATTAACTAGGAAGAGAACTTCCTCAATCTACTGAAGGACATCTATTAAAAAACCCACAGCTAACATCAAATCTAGTGGTGGGAGAAAAAAAAAGAATGGTTTCTCTTAAATTTAGGAACAAAGTAAGGAAGATAGCTTCAACATTATCTTAGAGGTTGTAGCAAACACAAAAAGGCACAAAAATAAAGGCATAAAAGTTAGAAAGGAAGAAACATTTGCTGAAGGTATTAAAGAAGACCTGAATAAATGGAGAGTACCACATTCATGGATTGGAAAACAATGTTGTTACAATATCATTCACCACAAAAACCTATAGATTCAACACAATTCTTATTAATATCCCAGCAGACTTAGAAACTGGCAAGGATGCTAAGATTTATATGAAAATTCAAATAACCTTTAAAAATGTCAATGCAAATTTGATCCTTTATTGTAAAATATATCCATGACTTTTTACATGTCAAAACAATTTCAAAAATCAAAAGTTTTTTTTCTAATTATCAAAGTAATACAGGTATATTGTGGGAAGAAATAGAATGCATGTAAAGGTATAAGAAAATGGAAATCACCTTTAATCCCACAATCTCATAATAATTACTATTGTCAACATTTTCATTATATCCTCCCAACTTTGTCCTTGCCTACATATATGTCTATATTCACATATATAAATATGCATATTAATATATATATTCACACAAATAAGAGTAGATATCTATTTCATTTTTCCATGTTAATAAGTATAGACCTAAGTCTTAAGTGTTATTGTGTACATGATACTTTATAGTAAGTGTGGTTGTATCTTAACATATAACTAAGTCCTACTCGTATATATTTCCAGTTTTCCTATATCATAGACAAGCTGTACCAAACATCTGTGTACATTCGTTAAATTATTTCTCTATGATCCATTCCTAGGAAAAAAGAAAAGGTTTGTAAGATCTCCCCTCTTTTGGAGGTAGCACATATGTTTATGGCATAGACTGTGGTGATGGTTTCATGGAGACATACTTCTCTCCAAACTCAAATTATACATTAAATATGTACAGTTTTCTCTATGTCAGTCATGCCTCAATAAAGTAGTTTTTAAAAAATAAAATTTACAAGGAAAAGGTTCAAAGGGATGAACACACTGAACTTGGATTTGTTAAATTTATGCATTAACCTCCTCGTTGTACCTCAACCTCCTGAAGATTATACCAGTTTATGTTCCTTCTACTCTTGTTAATTTTGGGCAAAAATAACTATTGAACTTTGTCAGTCTGATAAGCAAAAGTGATATACTCCTGTTGTTTAATTTGTATTTCTTTGCTTACTAGTGAAGTTAGTCTTCTTTTCACATATTTATTAGCTGCTTTTAGTTTTTATTACATTCATTGCCTAGTCTTCTATTGACATTTACCTCTTGTCCTTATTGATTAATAAGAACTGTTTGCTTTGTACTATGTTTAATCCCTCATCTATTATAAGCCTAGAAGATATTCTCCATTTTAGCAATGGCCTTGTGTGTGTGTGTATCTGTTGTTTATTTGCTTGTTATACTATAATTTTTTTAATGCACAGAATTGAATAGATTATTCTTCTCTTTCATGCTTGCTAGCTTTTGTCATAGAAAAGGCTTTTCAATTCTATTATTATAAAATTAATGAATTTTCATCTGGTACATAATTCTTGCATTTTAATCCTTCATCTGGAATTTATCTTATTGGTGCCAGTGAAGCTGATGTGCAACTTTTCCCACTAAATCTCTAGCCATTTATATTTTTCTCACTGGATTAAAATGCCATCTTTCACATATACTGACTTCTCAAATATATTTAGATATAATTCCTTACTCTTTCTGTTTCATTAACTGTGTATTTTTGTGTCAGCATACTATTTTTTTTTATTATAGTTTTGTAATTTATGTTTAAATATTTTGTAGGGTAAGTCTGTTTTCATTACTATTGTTAATGTTTCCGTTTAGGCTCAATTTATATTCTTCCAAGTGAACTTCAGAATTAATTTTTCAAATCCAAAAATATTATCTTTGAAATGTATGTATTTATTGAGAATTAATGTCTTTTATAATATCGAATCTTTCTATTGAAATACATGTACTATATCCCTCTTTTTAGTAAGTTTTATTTTGTTTCCTTAGTAGGGCTACTGGTTATAAAATTCTGTGTATTTCTTATTTAGTTTATTCTAAGGAATTTGATTTTTTTTTTCAGCGATTCTGTGACGGAATCATTTTACACAGTAATATTTTCTAAATGATTTTTATATATGAAAGTTATTTACTTATTATCTTTGTTCTAATAATTTTTCAGTTGATTTCTTTTGGTTTTTAAGATAGACTTTAGTTTGATCTACAAAGATAGAATTATTGGAAAAGATGTGGCAAAACTAACTCTGATGTTCCTTTATGATTGGTTTTACTAGCACTTTTTGCATCTTTGTTTTTTTTCTACATTTTGAGGCCATTTTTCTAGTGATTCACTATTAAGTTTGTTCCTAGCTGTTATTTTTTATGGATTGATTCGTTTAGATGTAGACATAGCTATACACACAGACATAGACATACATGCAAACACTGATTGGAGAATTATACTCTTACAACTCAGGAGCAAATGCTGAAGTTTTATCAAATACATTTTTACCTAAAAATATTGTTTTAAACAACTTACCCTTGAGTAAAATATGGTGTCTGTGGATGAAGCACACCCCTGGGGATCACAGATTGAGAAGCACAGCTCCATAACATACCTCTTTCTATTCAGTTGAGCAGTAAGTTCAGTGTCTGCTTAACTATATGCATTTAAAACATGCTCAGTTCCAATCTCATTTGATACCTATTTAATTTCAGCTTAACAGGTTTATTGGGTTTAAGTTTGAATATGAAAAAATTATATTTCACTTATTTAAAGACATTTTTTTCTTATATGATGACTCTTCCCACTCTTACATATTTAACCCAAAATCTTAAAGAAATCACTTTCATCACCATGGCCACTATGATGCCTTGATTCTGTCTCATCCCTGTGATAAAGAGTGCAAGGAGATTCTGAGGATCCTTTTGTTTACCTCAAAAAAGAAAAACCCTGCATAATCAAAATTTACTGAATTCTGAAAGAGGTAAACCTTCTAATTGAAAGGGACGTTTTAATAGAAAACTTATACATCTAGGTAGAAAGTTTCAACCTCTTGCATTGAATGTGTAACTTTGTTTTGTCCTTGGAACCCAAGGGCCCAGTGTTGAATGAGGCTTGTACTAGCTTCATTTTGAACAGAGGATGACATCCCAAACATCAGAGATGCAGACACTGATTCAAACTGAAGAGGTATCCTCTTAGCCATTGACCTCAAAGTAGAGCCTCTTGTGAAATGTATTGTTTTGCTCCACAGTCTGTGCCAGACACTGTCATAGTCTCTCTCTAGTTGTCCAATACTGAAATTGTAATAACTCTAGGAAGCTACTATTATCGTCCCCCTAATTTCCATTTTACAGCCAAGAAAACTGAAGTACAGGGAGACAAAATAACGTACCCAAGATCCTGTCACTAATGATGGCAGGTCTCAGGTTTAAAGCTCAGATCTGCAGCCTTCCAAATCCAAGGTCTTTTTCATCGTACTCACTGTCTCATTCCTGTCTCTTTACCTATGTCATAACTCACTTCCTCTTCCTCTCTTCTTTGGCCCCTTCTCCTGCAGGCCCGTGACCAAGGTGTAGACTAAGAGGGGGAGTCATGCTTCACACGGCCTTATCATGCGGGCAGCCATTCCTGGGTCTGGCTGTGGTCTTAATCTTCATGGGATCCGCCATCGGCTGCCCTGCTCGCTGCGAGTGCTCGGCCCAGAACAAATCTGTTAGCTGCCACCGAAGGAGGCTGATCGCCATCCCAGAGGGCATTCCCATCGAGACCAAAATCTTGGACCTGAGCAAGAACAGGCTAAAAAGCGTCAACCCTGAAGAATTCATCTCATACCCTCTGCTGGAGGAGATAGACCTGAGTGACAACATCATCGCCAATGTGGAGCCAGGGGCGTTCAACAATCTCTTCAACCTGCGTTCCCTCCGCCTGAAGGGCAATCGCCTCAAGCTGGTCCCCCTGGGGGTCTTCACGGGCCTCTCCAACCTCACCAAGCTTGACATTAGTGAGAATAAGATTGTCATTTTACTCGACTACATGTTCCAAGATTTGCATAACCTGAAATCTCTAGAAGTGGGGGACAATGATTTGGTTTATATATCACACAGGGCCTTCAGTGGGCTGCTTAGCTTGGAGCAGCTCACCCTGGAGAAATGCAACCTAACAGCGGTACCAACAGAAGCCCTCTCCCACCTCCGCAGCCTCATCAGCCTGCATCTGAAGCATCTCAATATCAACAACATGCCCGTGTATGCCTTTAAAAGATTGTTCCACCTGAAACACCTAGAGATTGACTATTGGCCTTTACTGGATATGATGCCTGCCAATAGCCTCTATGGTCTCAACCTCACGTCCCTCTCCATCACCAACACCAACCTGTCCACCGTACCCTTCCTTGCCTTTAAACACCTGGTCTACCTGACCCACCTTAACCTCTCCTACAATCCCATCAGCACTATTGAAGCAGGCATGTTCTCTGACCTGATCCGCCTTCAGGAGCTTCACATAGTGGGGGCCCAGCTCCGCACCATTGAGCCTCACTCCTTCCAAGGGCTGCGCTTCCTCCGTGTGCTCAACGTGTCTCAGAACCTACTGGAAACTTTGGAAGAGAATGTCTTCTCCTCCCCTAGGGCTTTGGAGGTCCTGAGCATTAATAACAACCCGCTGGCCTGCGACTGCCGCCTCCTCTGGATCCTGCAGCGGCACCCCACCCTGCAGTTCGGTGGCCGGCAGCCCGTGTGTGCTGGCCCAGACACCATTCGTGAGAGGTCCTTCAAGGATTTCCACAGCACTGCCCTTTCTTTTTACTTTACCTGCAAAAAACCCAAAATCCGTGAAAAGAAGCTGCAGCATCTGCTGGTGGATGAGGGGCAGACGGTGCAGCTAGAATGCAATGCTGATGGAGACCCGCAGCCTGTGATTTCCTGGGTGACACCTCGAAGGCGTTTCATTACCACCAAGTCCAATGGAAGAGCCACCGTGTTGGGCGATGGCACTTTGGAAATCCGTTTTGCCCAGGATCAAGATAGCGGGATGTATGTCTGCATCGCTAGCAATGCTGCTGGGAATGACACCTTCACGGCCTCCTTAACTGTGAAAGGATTCACTTCAGACCGCTTCCTTTATGCGAACAGGACCCCTATGTACATGACCGACTCCAACGACACCATTTCCAATGGCACCAATGCCAATACTTTTTCCCTGGACCTTAAAACAATACTGGTGTCTACAGCCATGGGCTGTTTCACATTCCTGGGAGTGGTTTTATTTTGTTTTCTTCTCCTTTTTGTGTGGAGCCGAGGGAAAGGCAAACACAAAAACAGCATTGACCTTGAGTATGTGCCCCGAAAAAACAATGGTGCTGTTGTGGAAGGGGAGGTGGCTGGACCCAGGAGGTTCAACATGAAAATGATTTGAGGGTCGACCACTCCCGCTCTTGTTTCTGTGTCATTGTTGGTAACCAGTAAGACAGCCTGGCACAGTACAGCACTAGGTTAAAAGGCAGCCTAGGGCAGCTGCCCCTGTGTCAAGGCAGGGTCCACGGAAGCAGGAGGACTTCTGATGGAGACTCTCCACCTAGAGGCAGGCAGGCATGTGTCAGAGCCCTTCACACGGTGGGATACTAATTGTTTGCATTGCAAATATTGGCATTCTGGGGATCTCAGTAATGAACCTGAACCTTTGGCTCACGCTCATGGACAGTTGTTCAATATTTTCTACCACTGCAAAAACAAAAGAATAAATAAAAAGGAACAACCTACAATGTAGGATTTACATATTAAAAAGACACATTTGTCTAAAACATGCTCTACAGAAATATTTGTATCTATGATTCTTATTTGTTAAAGCCTTGCATCATACCATATTGTTGGTTCAACACCACAAAGAAATCAATATATTCTTTACTCTTTTTTTTTTTGAAACGTATATGCTGTATATGTTTTAAAGCAATATGAATGAGAGGTTGTACTTTTAGTTACTCACCACTATCGATCCAAGTGTGATTTCACCTTCCTTTACATAGAGATAACCCTGAGACTAGATCCCTGGAGTTATGGGCGGATATATGTTGAAAGATGCGTTTGTCTGATGTAGGATGCCAAGAAATAGGACCCAAGGCAAAAATGCTCAATTCTGTTCACTTCTGTTGCTATAAATAAAGGCATGTGCCTAGTTTTGATACAGAATGGAATATTTTTTATACTTGTGATATCACACTGGACCAGTTTACTGTAACAAAGCCCTTGGTTTCTCCAGAAGGTGGCGTGCCACTGTTTATGCCTGTAAAATGCAAGGTGGGTGTTAATGATGAAAATTATTCATTTAACCACAACTTGATTTTTACTTTCATCAACTACTACTAATGGGTTAATAGAAAATGGAAGAGGATGGGATTGTTATATATACTCATGGGGTAATATTCAGTTCATACCTAAGATCAACAATTCAGATGTTTAAAAGCTCTCTGGATAAGAAGGAGTTCTTCTCAGATGCCACCACAAACCAGGGTGATGCATGCTTCACATGACCCAAGGAGCTAAGGATCTGTTTAAAATATGAGAGCTGTCCAAAGGCTAGACCGTTGCCAGTCTAAGGAATCAGCCAGCTTCTGCGGCTCTCGTGTGGTCTAGTCAAATACTTTCAACACAGTATCATCTTAAATGGACAGCTGCAGGGTTTCTCACTGCTTCCTTTCCAAGTAGATATTGATTTTTATTTTGAAAGGCGTCTGGTGTAGACAAGAAGAATCTGTCTTGTTTTCAAAGAAGTGGCAAAAAAAACAAGGTAGGTTAAAAAGCACTTACTGATTTTTTTTCTCTACTGAGGGAAAACTAAGATTTACCCCTATGTATAAATAGGTTAAATTGTGCTGACACTTTCACCCCTCTGAATGAAGGGTATTTGTCCAATTCAGTCTGTATTAATGATTGTTACTCGAAGTTAAAGTAGTATAGTTTAAAAAGTGGTGTTATCCCATTACCACAAGTGATCTCATTCAAATGAGACATAATTCCATTTGGCTAACAGTTGAGTCAGTGGTTTTCAAAGCATATACAGTTAACCCTTGAACATGGGAGTTAGGGGTGATGACTCTCTGCATAGTTGAATATCTTCACGTAACTTATAATTAGCCCTGTGTATCCACAATTCCACATCCATGGATTCAACCAACCTCAGATGATGTAGTATTTGTAGTATTTACTGTTGAAAAAAAATTGTGTATAAGTGGACCTGCACAGTTCAAACCCATGTTGTTCAAGGGTCAACTGTGTTCATATGATCTGAGAAAGCATTGAATATGGAGTGTATTCATGACACGTGATGCATTTAATCAGCATAGCACAGATAGATTTCTGCACTTTTCACACTTTGAGAGAGACCTAAAAAGAGTACCCTTTTAGACAGCGTGTAAGCAGGAGTAGAAGGTCTCTGGGGTTTGTTTCTTGGCATATCAGATTGGAGGTTTGACTTTCAAAAAGCTGGCTTTTTGGAGTATTTGAAATTTTGAGTAACTTCAATAAAATTAAATTGACCTCAATAAAAAAAAGTGACAGGTCCAGAAATTGTTTTACCAACTGGATAGCAGCATGGTTAAACCCATTTCTCCCTTAATAAAGGGTGGAAAATGAGATAGAAAGATTGAAGAATTGCCAGCTTGAATCATTCTTCATTTGACTTTCCTGATGATTATCATACATCACCTAGAAACTCATTTCCCGCTTATGGCAATTACCTTATTTATATCTATCATAATTCCAACTTGTGTGCAAATGGAATGGAGTCTTTCAAATTTAAAAATGAACAAAGTTAAAGTAGAGAGATAGTCTACCGAAAGTTAGTGGAGAGTGCTTTGTACGGGGTAAGTACTTAACTAATTGTCCAATAAAAAAAAAGAGAGAAACATTTAGCAGTTAATAAAAGGGCTTTATAATTCTAACTGCTATTATTCTAACTGACCAAAAAGCTTAGACAAATGAAATTGGATTAAAGTTAACCCATCCATGAAAAGATTTAGTTATTATTCCGCAGGAAGAAAGGAGATTGCACTCTCTCAGGGGTTTCCATACTCTGATCCCTGGAATAATAGTGATTTAAGATATTAATAAGCGTTCTTTCCGAAAAAGAGTCCCATAGACTAATAAGTTGAGAAAATGGTACATTTTGTAACCACCTCTTGGAGGTTCAATATCTATTTGAGCCTAATAAATCCTCAGAAAAGTCCAATAAACAAGAATTCTGTTTAATTTTGTTTACCTTGGGGTTTCTCTAACTTATTTGAGCACAAAGCATTTCTTTTCATGATGTAACTGTTAAACATATTGAAAAACTAGAGTTCCACAGAACCCAGTTTGCTCAACACTGGACTAAAGCAGTACTCCTCTGAATTATTCCTAAACCCAGGAGGAAGAAGGGTAAAATACTATTTTCCAAAAAGAGTAAAATTACTATTTAAATTGGGCTTCAATAGGTTACCAAAAAAATGCCACTGGGATAAGTGATCTGATCATAAAAATGTACTAGCCAGATAGTTCTAGGAGAATCTGCAACTTTCTGTCTGAAGCATCATAGTAACAGATTTATAGGTAATTGAATGGCCACTTAATTTTCTATATTCTTACTATCTGTTCAGATCTTGGGTTCCTTTCTATAACAGCAAAGCTCTGATCTTGGGTTCCGTTGACTAGAACCCTGGGGCTCTGGAATTGAATTTCACAAAGTGAATTTCTCTAATGGCCTCAGCTTACCTCTTTGTTAGATCCAACTAGACCATCATAGACAATAGCAGCTTGGATCAGCACATGGGCCAAATCTTCCCCTGAGTAGTCATCTCAGGGTCATCATCTTCCAGAGTATTTGTTTCAAACTATCCTAAGAAGAAATACAGTTGTTTGGCTCAGTATTTAATTCTGGGTTGACCAATTCTCTGTACATACTAAGCATATTCAGAGATGTACTAATACTCTCTAGGCAATGAATTTCTACGAGCAAAATTCCCTGACTAGAGCCCTAATGGTCAGAGAATTGATCTATGCCCCCATATGTCTGAAACACATGCTATTAGACTATGATAACTCGCCAAACGATTTGGCCTAATGTGTTCCTGGCAAGGGATTTCTACTTTTCCAAATTCTCATGTTACTTACTTTTTTTCATTTTCATTGCATTTATAATTATGAGCTTTTCAAATATTCTCAAAGTTTGAAAATATAAACCAAGAATTGCCAAGACTTGTACTTCCTAGTCCCAGATGACATTTTCTGAACTCTGGTTTTGCTCAAGTTTCTCAGACATTTTGCTTATCACCAACAGCTCCCCAGTAGTATAACGCATGCAGGATTTGCTCTGAATTGTTTAAGGTGCACTCTTTTTCCATTGTTCTGTCAAATATTTTGTTTTCTTCAGTTCTCAGAGGAGCCCCAAAATTAAAATCTTCTATGACTTAAAAAAAAAAACGGATGATTTAAATATCACCTGCATTTAAGCCTGACCTTTGTCATTGTCCGCAACTCAAGCAGGAACAAATATATTTATATATTATAAGGTACAAAAGAGAGGATGTGATCTTGGAAAAGAAAAATTGAGTATAGCCTCATGTAAATTAACCTACCCTTCCAGGGGCTTTCTTTATCTCCACATCAAGATATTGGTTTTAACTTCAGGGACTGTGCTCAGAAGCTGTTTAATACCACAGAATATATCTTGAGGCTTTCTAGGAAAGCAACAAAAAAAAAAAAATACACATCATTTTCAACTTAGAAGGCTAAGACCTGACCGAAAACACATCAGAAGTTTAAAGAAAGGTTGGAGGGAGACACTTGAATCCATTTTAATCCTATTTCCTTAATTACTAATTTTTATAGTTACCTTCTAACTGAAGAAACGTCAGAAGTTATACTCTCCTTTAACCTTCATCAGTGTCTTTTTTAACCCTCTTACCTATGTCCTGGTCACCTTCACATAGCTTACATAAACCATGCCAAATGGATTTTGTGCCACGTGAACCCAGTAACAAACATGTGCAGCCAAAGCCATTCGTTCTACTTAGTACTTCGGTAAAGATTTATTCCCTTTATTCCTGGGATTAAAGTCCTAGAAACATTCCCCATTAGACTAATATGGGGATGGCAAAAAAGTTCGTTCGGGTGTGTTCATAAGATGGTTTGGAAAACCCCGAATGAACTTTTTGGCCAACCCAGTACTTCAGGTGCCTGGCTATTTCCATTGACTTTCCACCATTGGCTTTGAGAACCCCATCCTTTCTTCTAAAAGCCTTGCTATCTTCTGATTGAGGAGGTTCTGGAGTTATCCTTGCCACTGTGTGTGTAAAGCTTTGAGGAATGGAGTATTATCTGACTCGCTGATTTTAGAGTTGCATGTGAGGCAGCAGAGTGTGCTTCCTAGCACTTTGGCAAACATTTGACATGAATCTGTTACTCTTCTCTTAACTCCTTCAAAAGCCATTCCAAAGAGAGCCTTCTCATTCTCACTCTACCAAAAGTTCTGCTACAGGGAAAGGACAGCTTCACAGTCTAAGTCAATGACAGCTGATTTGCCATGATATTTAGCTAAGTTACCTACCAAAAAATGGGTTTAGCGGCCATAGGCCTAGACTTGCAAGGTTTAGCCAAGTAAACCATGTTTTAAATCAACAATGAATGACAGGTTTTCAAATCTGAAGTTGGCTTTTCTGTTTTGGTAGCAGTAAATGTAGCTGCATATTTTCTCAAAAAGTGTAAGAGAATGAAAACTGCTTATCTTGTGAACTTTTCAACAGATTGTCTAGGATAAACTGTTTGCAGAAAAAAAGAAAAAAAAAAACATAATTAAGAAGTTTGTAAAAGCTTTGTTTTTCTAAAACAGGCCTGAACTGAAGCTGGATGTTCCTCTTTCAAAATGTGGGAATCTGATCAAGACAAGCTTGCATGTACCCCAGGCTGCCCTTCTCCAGTTGGCCAAAGCCTTTAATACCTCTTCTCCCACCCCCTACCCCCCAGAACATTCTGAATAGCAAGGAGGAAAAGCACAGGGACTACTAACTCCCCTGAGACAGCTCACAGAGAGAGGAAAGCTTTGGCACTCCCCCCATTCCTGCCTCCTTTCCTGATGCCACAATTGAAAGGATCCCTCATTCTCCAGCTCTGCCTTACTCACCACTGCCACCTCCGAGCTGCTGTCATACCTCATCAATGAATGCTCTCTCCAGGGAAAAGTCTCCTTTCATTGGTACTCAGAAATTCTTGGGTAATTGTTAAACTGGAAATTGCTTTTTTAAAAAAGCCCTCCAGCCTATCTCACATAACACTTTAAAAGTTAAGACTTACCATTCACATAATCACAAGCTGACAGCAATCGGCAGGTGGAGTGATTCTGATTTTTTTCCTCTCTCTCTTCTAGAAGCAGGTGGGTTGATATAATGCCAGCCTTAAATAGAAGCTTTATTTATAGCCTTAGCAGAATGAGCAAAGAGCTGGCATAAGCAAGAGAGTACTGCATATTTTAAGGAAGGCTTTACCTTTAATATGCAAAATAGCCATTAGAAGACAACGAAAATGCAAATTTACATTCTTCTAAACTGGTTAACTGTATTAATTCCAATACAGTTCAAAAGACAGCTTTCCATACTACAAATGGGTCAGAGTCAAAGATGTTGGGTCTACTCTACAAGGACAAACAAAAAACAAAACAAAAAAACCCCAGAAATTTGGCTGTCATGTTAACTTTCTTCATTTTCTTGCAAACCTCCTATTCTAAATTGCTTTAATATTTTTAATTTCCACTATGATGAAATCAATTCAATCTGCAATACCATGTAATCAACAATGATTAAGCAGGGGAGTAATTCAGACTTGCAAAAAAAATTCAATCTTTACAACAATGCGTGTCCAGCAACACACCGAGCCATATATATATATATATATATATATATATATATATATATATATATATATATATGTGATGGCAAGAGACAGGATTGAATCACGAACAATCTGTTTACAGGCTATTTGGAGAGAAACATGCTCTTTTCCTCCCCGGTTATGAAATCAGGTGTACCACACACACATGTTGCTGTGATATGCAAGTCAGTTGTCTTCTTACTTTTTATCCTTTTCCATGTTGTATGAAATGCCCCAAGTAATAATTAATTTAAAAGCTGTTGTTTATATATACATATATAAATATGAGGGGGAGGGTGATTTGATTTTTTAAGTGTATAAAATGTAACTGTTTTTAAAGTTGATAAGCTTGAGAAGGAGAAAAAGAAAAAGTGTCTGTTTTTCTTTTTCGTCTTATCAAAGTCTTATTCCGGGAACATCCCATGATAGGAAGCTACTAACCAACAACCTATAAAACTTTTTTTTTTTTAATGCCTGATAGCTTGTTTTTGTTCTCAAAAAAAATTAGTGCTAATGACAAAAGTATCTTGATTTAGGTTTGTGTCTCATTGACTATTATTATTGATTTATTGTGGGCATGTTTTATTTTTAACATGTAAAAACCAAGTTAACTTATTTTATTAACATATAAAATAAGTTAAGAACACATGTTTTCTTTACTGATGTAAAGGGCTTAAGCATCTGACATCTCAGTTAAATCCATTCGGGTATTATTAAGAAATGAAATGTAATAAAAGACAATTGGAGTCATCTATCAGAAAATATTTCCTTATTGAGAGAGGTAGGTTATATGAGCCTTACCAGGAATATGAGGTTGCTTAAATATCTTTAACATTGTTATTAGACCAGATAATCTACAAATAACTCCAGTTAGATTAGCAGTAGGCCCAAGGGAATTTGATTCTACTCCTGGGATGAAAGGAAACCACTCAGGGTAAGAATCAGAGGCCAGGCTTTCAGGTTCTTCGTAAGCAAAATATCTAAGGGGACATGATTTCACCTGCTAGATATTCAAATTTAACAACCACACTAGAAAGATATTCTGCTTTACTGAAGATAAATCCTGTATCACTTGCAAAATCATCTCACCCACTTGATTTGGCTACATAAGCAAGTAATGGCCATGACTTTAGGTGTGAAATACATTTGTGCAAGAACTGTAGGGTTCAGCAAGCCATGCACACAACATCATCACCCAGTCATCCTCTCTGAGGTAGCTTTCACTGAGCCAACTATCTGTGATTGAGACATCGTGTAAGATAGGAAGGCATAAAAAATTAAAAAGAGAAAAATCTTTTCTCTCATCTTCAGGCCAATTGGTAACAAAGAAAAGAAGACTGTCTAGTGGAAAAGAGGAAAAGAACTGAAAATGTAATAACTGCCCTTGTGCAGTCTTTATTCTGAGAGCAAAGGTGCTCTCTCCTTACCTTTGGTGCTTAAGGGAATGGGCTTCAGATAGGTGTGCTCAGGTAGCTGTCATCCTGTAGTTTCATCTTCACCCCCTAGAGCTCATTAGATGCCTTCCAGTGAAGAGGGAGCAAGTGGAGGAAGACAGAGCTGGCAGGAATGGGACCTGGAAACTATATTGATAAATGACAAGAAAGTCCATGACTCACCTCAGGCAGCAGCAGATACTCAAATTCTGAGGCTGCAAGCAAGAAATTCACAAAAGGCCGCCTTGCTATTCTGTAACTGCAGAATGAAGAGCTTACCACCAGCAAGGGGTTTCCTTCTCCTGGAAGATTTTTTGGTGTTGCCAAAGCTGTGTGACTAAAAGTCACACCTCTGACAGTGGGCTTTCCTTTTATATCACTAAACTAGCATGACCAAAACAGAGAAAGATTTTCCATGAATATAGTTTTGAATATGTTGGGAATTCATCTCTGCCGACTAATACATCACAAGTTAGGCTGTCCAATAAACTCCCTGAACAGGGAGAAGAGAACCCCAATACTTCAGAGCTTTTTCTTAAACAAGGATAAAAGGGAAGAAGACCATATAATGAAGTCAAATTTTTAAACGAGACCTAAATATACTCTTAACTCAGCAGCCTGTCTCCTGGCTCTGTCCTTATAAAGACATTCTGGCCATGTGTTGCTTCATAAATTTAGAAGCCCATCGGAGTTTTGAGTTTCTGAGTTGGGGAGGTGGTTGTAGGTCTTCTTCTCCTCTCATTCTCCTTGGTTATGGGCAGACTGCTCTAGCTGTTCATGTTTCTGTGTCATTTGATACAGTCAAAATAAATGTTATGAATTCCTACATATTCCTGTTAAGGCAGATAAGTACACTGTAGAACCCAATATTCTTTTCATAATTACCTCATTGTCAGACCTAAAACCCAGGATGTGACAATTAATGTGCAACAGGCCAAGTTAAGGAGGAAATTGAGAAACCTTAATGGGATTCCTGAGGGGAAATTCACCTAGGAATTCTGCCACCGATGGGGGGAAAATCTGAAAACACTGGCTTGTAGGGCTTGTCACTCTGGTGCCTTTCATCAACTCTTATGAACAACTAAATGCAAAAATCATGACCCTCTGTAAAAAATTTGGATTGAGAAGGAAAACTCTTGTTATAGCTATATAGGCACTGTTTCATTCCCTAATACTCTGAACTGGGTAAATCAGAAAGTCAGAACATGTCAATAAGTCTCTCTATATAGTACACGTAGTTTAATGCCAGACACACACACACACATGCGTGAGCACAAGTTTTACTAAGAACCATCTGAAGAAAGATAAGGAAAAAGAAAAGGCAGATGGAAAATATATGGCTTAGCTGAGGATTCTCACAATTCCATTTGCCTCTAATAAAGAAAACTAAGAACAGAACTCAGTCACTGAGAAAATAGGGTCTGAAAGATGAAAACCTAAGTAAAGTTTCTGAAAAACAACATACTACTACATAGGTTACCTCTTCACTTGAAAGACCTGATTCTTAACCATGATTGCAAAAGTTAGTTGTATACATTGAACAACTTTTTTCATTGTAACATTGGGAGATAAATCCATTTACCAGATCCGCATTTGTATGAGCCTTTTCTAACCACTGCATCAGTCCTCATATTATTCTTAAGCCCAAGAAATCAAGCATGCTGGTACCATAGCATAGAGGCAATTCACTACACTTAATCTATTCTTTTCATGGGCTATTAGCTGGATGTACAAAAGACCGACAGGTTACATCTATTATATGCATTCAGTGCTCCTATGAAAGTTAGATAAACACTTTTTTAAACACACACACACAAACACATAAACACACACACAAATCCATACTATGGTGTCCAGAGTTTCTTTAAGCCTCATTGTGTATCAGTTCAAACATCCTACTGGGAATTAATTTACTGAACACTGAACAAATGTGAATGCAAAGAGATTATCAAGTCAGCTCCACCATCTTGATTTACATAAGTTCTTCTGTTTTAGCAACACCTGGAGAATCCAGTTGCCTCTGCTTCAGTGGTCTCAAGAGCCTTCCACAACACTGCAATTAAAAAAAAATTTGCTGGTATTAATGCAGGGCTGGTTTTGACGCATGGCAGCTACTTTCTGTCCTGAGTCTTCTGGAGTAAAAAAAATGGGTTCACAGAAATGGAAAGTAACTGAAAAGTGTTCTCTGACTGGTGAGTCAAGAGAGAAGTAGTTCATTGTTTTAGTTTAATGTATTTTCAAAATACGATTTGATAAGAACTGTAGAGCACAAGCTTTTTAAATAAATGACAATGAGAAAACAGGTATACGTAAGGGAATTTCGTTTTGAAGGAAAATGGATGGTCTTTATGGATGTGGCAATGCCTCTAATATTGATCTCCACAGTTTGGATCCAAAACCGTTAAGTACACAGATTCTATATTAAAAGTTATTTTAAATGTCTGTGTATCTATATCCTTTTAAATGCTGCCAGCATTAGCTCAAATATATGCCCACAGAAAATTCAGGAATCTACTGAACTCTTTCCTTCTCGTTCTTGATTAGAAATTGGAAATCAGATTTCTCTAGTTCTAGTTTTAAAATATGTACAAAGTTTAATTTTCCACCTATCCAAGCACAATCTCCATTTATTCACTCACTCCCTCCTTCATTCATTCATCTATTTAATCATGCAACATCTACTAAGTATCCATTATCATACTAACAGCACATCAATAAATAAAATTATCAAATTGCAATCCCAACTTTCATCCTGCATTTCTCCATATTAATTTCTTTGGCTTCCACAGTTGATCACAATGTATTTCTCATTCCATCATCTAAATCATGTAGTTTCGAGATGGGCCTTGGTGTCCAAAAGGCCAGGTATTAATCTGGCTTTAAGGACCTACCTGCTTTAATGATCCACTCTCAGGGAGTCAGTGCAGTTAAGTACTAAAAAGACAAGGATCTGGAGTAAGAGTTCTAAGGGCTCCGTCACTGGATTCACGTCTCTTAATGGGCAAGATCCTTAACATCTCTTCATCCCCGTCTCTTAAAATGACCATAACACTACCTACCTCTCAAGGGTGTTGTGAGGCTTACCGTGAAAGCATGAGGGAATGGTATGTAGAATCGGGGGCCTAAGACGAAGGTGCTACAGGAGTTAGAGTGGCTGGACAAAGTCGTTGAGTATGAGCCACTCTCCTGCTGAGAGGCCCAGGTCTGTTCCCTAATACAATTAGAATCTAAAATGGCATTGACCATCGATTGGCTTGGTTTAGCTTTAATATGATGTCTACAAGATTCATCACAAATTCCCTTCTGTTTGAGAGATGCTAGCTTGGAAAAATTATTAAACTAATTTTAACAAAGGATAATAAAATGATTCCCTTCCATGTGCTGGGGGTGGGGATGGTTGTTTCAATATGAAACAAGAGTTTGAATGGGTATCTTCAAGGGGATGCATTTCACTGGAGAAATTTACTGTCTAGGGTTCTCTGTTGTTTTCAGTCTGACTCCCCAGTTTTCTGTACCATTGTTTTAACATACATCCCCTTTTCCCTTTTGTTGGAAGGGAAGCTATAATCCTCCTCATTTCATGATGATTCTTTTCATGCTGTCTGTTTTGCTCAAAGGACAAGTTCTTTTCAACAACCACTGTAATTATTTTCTTAGAGGGCCAGTTTTAATTGCCATATTGTTTAGCTAAGCCCTATTGTCTTGGTGTCCTTCAAAATTGTCAGTTGCTTTAAAATACAGGGGTGGGAGGGGGGAGCTGAAAAGCACATTGTTGTAATTGATTTGTATGTTTGAATTGTCTTATCAGAAAACAAGGTTATGAATTTCATCTATTGAGACACAAAAATAAAATACTTTCCTAAAAAAATGTATTTCGTTTTTGAATGTTCTAAAATAACATTTATTCGTCTCTTCATCCTTTTAATGTTTCATTAATAGCACTACATTATTAATCATATTTTAATCATAATTATAATAGAAGCTCAGCCTTCTCCTACATTCATTGGTATAGCTCAATTATTATATCTACTTGCAAAATAATAAAATAAAATTGTTCAGGATTTAGAACTGAAAAAAATTAAGAACCAATTATGAGGGCTCCGTATTCAAGGCTGAACATGGAATCACCTAAGACAGATGGGCGTGAAGAAACAGGCCTTCCAATATGACCTCTTTTCTTTCCAGCAAAAATGTCACTGCAAGTGGTAGGAAATAACCATGAGCTATTAGCTCTGTCAGTTAGGAAACTTTAAGAAATGAGATGAAAATAATGAAGCTTGACTTTTAAAAAAAATTTCTGAGCCAAGATTCTGCCACAGTAATTTAGAGAAACTTGATCGAAACAAAAACATTGTCGATGTCTTAGCTTGGACTGCTGTAATAAAATCCCATGGACTGGGTGGCTGAAACAACAGAAATTTATTTTTCACAGTTCTGGAGGCTGGGAAGTCCAAGATCAAGGTGCCAGCAGGGTCAGCCTCTGGTGAGAGCTCTCTCCTTGGGTTACAGACACCTACTTTCTCACTGTGTCCTCACATGGCCTCTGCTCAGCACGTGCACATGGGGAGAGGGAGCTATCTCCTTCTCTCGCTCCTCTTACAAGGCCCATCAACCCTATCAGATTAGGACCCCACTCTTATAGACTTACTGAAACTTAATTTCCTTCTAAAAGCCCTATCTCCAAATACAATCACATTGGGGGTTAGGTCTTCAACATATTAATTGGGGGTGGGGGAGACATAATTCAGTTCATAGCAGTTGGTTTCTGCACATTAACCAAGTGCTCCATCACCTTTATTTACCACGAGCATGAGAGATGGTATCTAATATGGAAACCATGGCCCATAGAGTTAAAAAACTTATCCTAAAACAGTGCACCACAGCGTTTACAGAAACGGGTGACTAACAGAAATTCTTGAGCTAGTCTTACAGCTTGCAAAAAACCTATCTGCTTGTAGCCCACCTTGGCTGAGAAGCTTGCCTTGGTCATTTTGTTGTAAACTGTATACCCTGCAACCTTCATCTAGCCCAAACAATAAATTGTTCGTCAGAGTTGTTTTTCAGGAACTTGGAGTCAGCTGTGTCCAGTTCAAGATGGCTTGGTTGGGATCAAGTCTTGGTTGGGACCATTGACCCAAAATCTGGGCCTGTGCAGGTGTCCAATGAATGACTTTTTGATGTCAGAGGGCCAAAAACTCCACCCTCAGATCATGCTAAGTGCCTCTTTTTTAAACATACATCCCATGAAGAAGCATGTAACTCAAATACACTTGCAAAGAACACAGATTACTTCGTCTTTTTCCTATCTCCAATCACCTCTCTCTGCTCCTAAGACCACCCTGCTTCTTTATCCCATAAATATCCTAAGCCCCTCTCCTACAGGGAGGTGGATCTGAGACTTGACTGCCTTGTGAATAAACCCTTTCTCTACTGCAAATCTTGGAGTCTCAGGTTTTGACTTGCTGTGCATGAGGCAAATGAACCTGGTTTGGTAAAACTATTAGCAAGACAAGTCAGAGGAGTCAACATAAGCAAATAAAGACGGATGAAAAAGGACTTCAACAACTACGAAAGTCTTCTCTTTGTTTTCACTTACTTTACTATTCCTTGACTCTTCAAGACTGGCCTAGCTGTCATTAATTTTCTGCAATTACATATGACTTTTCATTCTGTTGCACCAAAGTCCTTAAAGAGCTGTGTTCTCTGGTTTTTCACAACACATCCCCAGAGTTATAATTCTGCAAAAATCTTAACCTCTTAAATTTCTTTTTCTCTTTACTCAATATTTGCTCACATTCCAGGTCAGCTGTACCGTTTTCAGTATGCAGATTGGCTTACCCACGTGAGCTAAGTGACAGGCTATTAGCTTGTTCTCCATAGTTATTTTGGTGCAGAACCATCAATCAAAGTGTTCTTGTCTAACCAAGCACCACAGTGTTTGCTAAGACCATTTGCTTGACCTAAAGAGGCCCAAATTTTCTGTCTGAAGAAGATAACTGCCTAAATTAAAACTTACTCAAGATGCCCACAAGCTTCTCTGCAGCTATTCCTACTGGGTTTGCTGATAGTACAGAACCAGGGTGTCAGGCTCAGTGTGATAAGCCAGCATTTGTCCAAGTTACTCATTTTCGCTGAGGTTCCCAGAGAACCAAAATTCTGTATCAGAGGCTAGGCCACAAGACTTTGTCCCATGCAGGAACAAAATGTTCCAGAAATCAGGGTGGGGCCAGGGAGAAAGAGTCAGAGTCCTCATGTAAAACAACTTTTCTTTATCTGAGATTAGAGGCATGTTTATGAAGCTAGATTCTTTCATATTAAACACTCTGTCCTTCAAACTTCCCTGGTGGCTAAGAATCCACCCGCCAGTGCAGGGGACATGGGTTCGAGCCCTGCCCCAGGAAGACACCACATGCCGCGGAGCAACTAAGCCCATGTGCCACAGTTACTGAGCCTGTGCTCTAGAGCCTGCAAGCCACAACTACTGAGCCCGCATGTCTATGCTGAGCAACAAGAGAAGCCACCACAATGAGAAGCCTGCATATCGCAATGAGGAACAGCCCCCACTGGCGGCAACTAGAGAAAGCCCACATGCAGCAGCAAAGACCCAAAACAGCCAATAAGTAAATGAATAAATAAATAATAAATAAATAAACACTCTGTCCTTGCCTTTTATAAACTCTAAAGGAATCTAGGGTCCTAGCCTACTGGGGCTGTGCTGATTTCTGAGGCTAGAATTTGAATTTCTAAACCCCTCATGTCCTATTAGTGTACGTCTGACCATGAGTCTGCTAAGCTCCTCAAACATTACTCTTTCAAAGGTCCAGAAAGAGACATAGGACAATGAAGTAATTAGCAAGGGGCTGTTTGGTTTTTTTTTTTTCCCTCTAAATATAAAAGTACTATATGCTGACTCATTGTAAAAAAAAAAAAATGTAGAAAATACAGAGATTTGGGGGGGAAAATCCTTTATTCCCTTATCTTTCACAGTAATTATTACAGTACACTTTTTTAGTCTCCTTTAAATAGTAAACTCGGTTTTAAAATAGAGGTTTTTAAAGGTTTTGCTGCCACCACCACGATTTTTTCCTGCCCCTGCTCCTTCTCCTCCTCCTCTTCCTGCTCCTTCTCTCCATTCAGCATTCCAGGGCCTCTGGTGAAGCGCCAAAAAAAGAGCACGCAAAGGAGAAACAACCTGCCTACTCCCTCATTCAGGACATCAGAAAAGGGTCTGAGAAAATCCTCCGTAGTGATCATGGTGCGAGTTGCATCCTTAAAAGTTCACATTCTTCTAAAAAAAAAATCACTTTTACTCAGCTCAGTCTATATGATCTTCTTTGAAATTTGCAGATGCAAATTGAAGGCAATAATGGCTACCAATCACTAGGCACCCACAGTGTACCTGGAGCTTTACAAAAACAAGCTCATTTATCTCCCAAGAAACCCTAGAGGTTGGTGGGCACTTTTTTTAAAATTGAAGTACAGCTGATTTACAATATTGTTATTAGTTTCAGGTGTACAACATAGTGCTTCACTATTTTTAGAGATTATACTCCATTTACAGTTATTACAAAACAATGGCTATATTTCCCTGTGCTGTACAATATGTCCTTGTTGATTACTTATTTTATACATAGTACTTTGTGTCTCTTAATCCCATACTCCTATCTCGCCTCTCCCCCCTTCCCTCTCCCCACTGGCAACCACTAGTTTTTCTCATTTTGTAGGATTTTTACCCAATGCGGTCTAACTTCAACATCCTCTTCTTTCCACCCTGCCATGCTGCCCCTCAACTCTGAAACTCTCCTAAGTAAAACGAAGCCTTATAATCATTTCACAAGGAGGCCTCTGACTACCGTTGTTCTACATGTGCCGCCATTCTGTTGAGGTTTGTTTCTTTTTCCTGCTCCGCCCCTGCCCCCTGCAGCAGCCCGGGATCTCGTACTCATTCCCCTGGTGTTCGTCACAACATCCATACAGATGAAATCACTTATTGCTAATGGGGTCTAACTAGGGATGCTCTGAAAATGCAACGGTAATTTGGTATTAATTAAAAACTAAATGAGAGGACAGTGGACTCTGTGGTGCCTGCTTGTAAAAGCTTATTGACTATCTTAAAGGGCAAAGAGGCATTTTTCTTCCTCTGAAGTTATTTTCTCATGATTGCGATCACAGGAGCCACAGGGAGTAAGCCTGCAGCTCCTCATCACCTTCAAAACTCTCCTGCCTTCATGTTGATAAGGCCTCCCTTTATTAGCTGGTCGGGGAAATCGGTTATATAAAGCCCCATACAACAGAGCAGTCTGGGTTCTTTTTTCTGACACATTTTTCTTGATGAGAATGAGATTTTCCTGGAATTGAAGTAAAACAGAAGATAAGACTAGATTATGCCACCCATAGGGAGAGGAAACCCCATGTGCTTTATATGGGAAGTCATCTTTCTTCTGCAGACTTTCATTTTTTTATACAAGGGAGGTAAATCTTCGGTATATGAAACACAGAAGCATATGTGCCTAATTTGGAAACACTGGATATTAAGTACGGCGGAAACTTCTGCTAATTGGGGAAGGAGAGAGGCAGAGACTGCTCTCTGTTCCTAGAGGTTAATGATGCAGATGGACTCTATGTGGCAACTCTGGCCCAACCACCTCCCCCAGGAAGATGAAAACTCCCTTCCAGCTATCAGGAGAGAAAAGAAGCATTAACAGTGGTTGCCTGCTGGTGTTAAATAAAGCAATCTAAGCACGCCGTGGAAATTCATCTCATTCAGGGACAGATAAGGAGAATGACAGAGAGTGATTCCAACACAGAAAGCTGAGTTTATTATTTAGGTTTCCAATTAAACACCTCATGTTAAGCAGGGCCAAGGCCGACTGTCTGTGTGTGCTTTTGTAATGTTTACCATGAAACGTGGGTTATTTATGGGCCTTCTCATCTCGCTCATTTGCCATAGCATGCTTTCATTTGTCAGAGTTATTACACACAGTACTCTCCCAAATTCCTTACATTTTCACATGTCCCTGAGTTGGAATATGGAGAGGTATATGGAGAAACAGGGAGAAAGGGTCCCCCTCTAGGGAGCTTTCAATGAGATTAGAAACAAGTGAGCTGATATCTGGCCTGTTTGTAAATCACTCAAGTATTTATTGAGTGCCTACTCTGTGTCAGCTAATACGCTGGGATTCCACTTCAAGTAAGACACCTAGAAAAGGAGGTATCACGTCTCTGCCTGTCCTTCAGCTACTTCTCCGTGTGGAAGTCATTCAGCAAGGTGCCTTTCAGTCCTGCCTCTGTCCAGCTTGTACAGTAGAAAGCAAGATAGGTATATCAGGTCTGTCTTGGGAAGCTGGGCCAGGCACCCAGTCCAGTGACATGGTTGGGAGGCCATCTCAAACAGAAACTGTTGCAGGTCAAAGGTTTCATTTTATTATCAAGGAACAGCTCTTCTGGGCAAAAAAATCTTGGTTGAATGGGGTGTCCAAAATGAAAAGCCTTGGGATTGGACTAACACATACACCTTACATTTTGGAAATATCATCAAAGTGAAGGAAATAAAGAGGGGTGTGAAAGAGCCTCTCCTCTGTCCCAGGGAAATGCCTACAATGGTGGGGAAGGGTTGTGTGAAGTCCATATCCCCATGATGGAGGGAAAGCCTAATACGGAGTCTGGCATACAGGAGGTGCTCACTAAGTGTGTGTCAGATAAATGGGTACATAACCCAAAGAAAAGCCACAGCATGAAGAAGCATATTCATAGACAAACTTCTAGGCACGAAGCTCTTTCACAAAACATTCACTCTTTGTGGGCTTTATTAGTGTCTATTTTCAAATACACATATAACAAATGTTCCTTATAGAATCATTAAAAAACAGATAGGAAACAGAAAACTTAAAATTTCCGACCACTCTAAATGAAGAGCTAACCACTGGTAATATTTAGGTGGTTAAATCAGCATAAGCATAAACCAATTTTACCATATACGTATGTATTTTTAATGGGTACATACTGTTTCATAAACTTCCTTTTCACTTACATTTTATTGTGAATAGCTTTCTATTTTAAATGGCTGCACAGAATTCCATTGTCTAATCGTACTGTAATTTATCTAACCAATGCCATATGGTTGAATATTTAAGTTGTTTCCGATTCTTTTCCTTATTGTCAATGACTATACCGAGCATCTTTGGAGCTAATTAGGAGTGTCATGATCCTAATTTCTTTTGCAAGCTAAATTATCTGAAGTGGAATTGCTGAGTCAAAAATTAATGAAACTTTTTGAGGCTTTTGACAAACAGTGATACCAGACAGGTGCCAATTTACAGTTTGAGCAGTCGGGTAGAAGAGGCCTCTTTTCCCTGAATGCTCATAAACCACTTTAGGTTTTGATGAAAGCATCTATAATATTGTCACTCTGTCCTTTTATACAAAGTACACTTAGATCCCACCTGTCCCTGCATTATTGTCCTACAATTATACCAGCCTCACTTCTTTACAATATTTTTCACCATCCTATCCTATGTAATTTCCTCTCAAACTCTTACATTAAGAGGCATGTGCCTAACAGGTCCTTTTGAATTTAATAACTGGTTAAATCCAAATACCTGTATTCACTCAAGTGCACCAAAGAAGATTCACTCATTCATTTATTCAGTAAATGAGTAGTGAATACTATGTACCAGGTACTCTCCCAGACTGTGCTATAAGAACACTGAGTCAGAGAAATAATACCCCTAACCATAAGGAGCTTGCATTTTGTTAGAGAGAAGACATTTCAAATATATGTATACTATAATATCAGGTAGCTGTAAGTGCTACCTGGTGTTCTAGAAAAGGTAGTCAGAGAAGTCCCTTCTGAGGAGACACCTGGATGAACTGACTGTTCAAACCATACTTACATCTGGGGTAAGATGGTCAGAAAAAAAGGAAGAGCATGTGCAAAGGTCCAGAGGAGGAAGCAAGTTTGACATGTCCAAGGAACAGGAATGCTAGTGTTATTAGAGCAAAGTGGAAAAGACAGACGATAATAAGAAATGAGATTAGAGAAGGGGCCAAATCAAGAAGGGCCTACTTGGCCATTTAGAAAACATTTTCTCCCAAATGATGGGAAGCATTTGAGAGTTGTACCCAAGGGTAGAATGTGATCTGATTTACATTTTCTAAATCTCACTTGGATTGTTGAGTGGAGAATAGACTATGGGCCAGGAGTAAATGTAGGGAGATGCGCTGAAAAGCTCTTATAGTAGTGTCACCAACTTGGCATCTCAAGCTCTTGAATCCTATGTTTGGAAGGAGGCAAGAAACTAAAAAGTGCTATGAATACTTGTGGTTAAAAGCAGAATCCAATCATCCCATTACCTGGCTCAGTGACTAAAAGATGCCTGGTCATCACCATATTGGCACTTCTACTGTCTATCAGATTAGTTCCCACTTGAAGCTGTCTACAAAGTAAGTTATGAGAAGTCCTTATGCACAAGAGAACTCTGTCAGCACAGATGATACGTGGTCCAGTATCCTTAAACCCAAACTGTCACAAAAAGCCTGAGCCAACATACCCTCCTAAGGAAGGGGTCAAATCACTGGGAGGGACTGTATGGCAGTGCTGAACTGCTCTTTGCCTTGACTCTTGGCCTGTCTTGCTGCTGACAAAGCTGGGCTCTGGAATAAGAGCTGAGTTGAAAGCAACAACAAACATGAGAGCCCAGTGATTGAGCTCTTCATAGTCAAATGTCTATTAGGAAATATTATGGAAGAGCTAAATTAAAGACATGCTTCTGTTTCTAGAAACCTATTCACTGAGTATCATTTAAGCTTCCGAGGAGGTAAAAGCAGGATTAATTTTCTCATTTTAAGGCTGATTGGATTTTTTTTAACATATAAAAATAGGGCTCGTGTTTTTCTTTTAAAATCACACAAAAAAATGAAAGAGACTTTTGAATCCATGAGGAGATACATTTGGCAAAAGTCTTAAGAAAGCCAAAGTGCCTGGTTCTCTGCATGTATGTCTTTTTCTTTTTTAATTTTTCCTTCTCATTCCCTCTGACTTGAATGCGTAATGCTGAGAATCTATGCAAATGAAGAGTATGTCCACAAGATGTATAATGCATGCCTTTTAATTAGTTCTGCTGGTATAATTGATTAACATTTTGCTTGTGCAGTACTATTACAAAGAATGAGCAGTGAAACACTATATGCATCTAGTCCCTGTAGTTTAAAAAAAAAAAAAAGAAAGAAAAAAGAAAAGCGCTGAACATCGCCACTGTTTAACATCTGCACCGCCAAAGCAAGCCTCCATATTCCTATTGAAAGTCTGTTGGGAGGTGCTTTAAGCAGCCTAGAAAGAAGCAGAAGAAATAAAAGACAAAATGAAAGGGCAAAAGGCCCAGAGGAATGACTATGGAAAACACTATAAGCGGAGGGAAAGAGATCAAGATAAGTGAAAAGAGTATGAAAACAACCATAACTCCATAAGGAATCGAGGGCAGATGGAGGAGATAAAAGCAAAAGCTGAGAAGAGAGAGAATGCAAATTGTTTGCGTGCATATGTGTGTGTGTGTGTGTGTGTGTGTGTTCAGGGATGCATGACGGGAACATGCATATATGTAACTGTGTGCAGAAAACAATGACAGAAGTTAACTAGGGAATTACAAGTCTCCAGCAGCAGCCCAGAGCTTGCTGATCTGGGCCACCCAGGGCCAGATCCACCTGACACAGCCTCTCTCACAATCCTGCACCCGCCCCCTCCCCTGCACAAGGGGAAAGGAAGAACCATGTGTCACCGGCTCTCCAGCCACTGACAAAGTGTATACTCTTTATGCACCCTGTGCTGGGTGCTGGGGAAACAGCACGAAAGAAGGCAAATTTCCTTGCTTCAAGCTGGAAGAGACCATAAGCCAACAGGGAGTTAGGGTGCTGTGATCGCAGAACAGGAGAGCAGACAAATACCGATAATCGACCAAAGCTTGGGCAATCAGAGGAAGGCTTTCCGACATAGGCGATTTCTACCCGGAGACAGTTATACGAAAAGTGGGTGGAAAAAAGGGTGTTCCAGGCTAAGGCAACACCCTGTGCAAAGAACTTGAGGAAAGAAGGGTTGGCACGTTTTAAAGAAATGTAAATAGTCCAGGAGAAAGGGGGAGGAAGGCAGTAGGTTAGGAGACTGACAAGCAGCAAGGTCCTCAGGCAGAGGCCAGATCATGAAGACTCTCTAGGGGGAGACTGGTTTAAACAAAGTTTAGTGGGACTTCCCTGGTGGTCCAGTGGTACAGAATCCACCTTCCAACGGAGGGGACCTCAGTTCGATCCCTGGTCAGGGAACTCAGATCCCACGTGCCATGGGGCAACTAAGCCCATGCACCACAGCTAGAGAGCCCACGTGCCACAGCTAGAGAGAAGCCCGTGTGCCACAACAAAGAGCCCACATGCCTCAACAAAGATCCCGTGTGCCGCAACCAAGACCTGATGCAGCCAAAAATAAATAAAAAATAAATAAAGCTTAGCAAGGTTAAGACTTCACTTTAAGACCTCTCAGAGACACACAGTACAGTGAAGGACATTGTGAATTTCTAAGAGAGGGAGACAGTGAACAGAATTCTTTAGGTTTCTCCTCCCCCCATGTTATTCTATTTTTAGCACAGTATCTATTCATATCTCAGGTATTTAACAAAAGACCTGTTCTACACAAGAATCACTTGCCTAGGTAAATTTATTTGAACCTATCTCTCCATCCTCCATAATCTACCCATCAGTCTATTTGTTCAGATGTATAAGTTCATAATCACCAACACTGCACAGCAGTCCTGCTCTGGTCCTGTTTTCCTTCTATGATCATCTCCCTCTTCCATTCTGCCTAAGAGCAATTTCAAAACTCCTCTCAAACCTCTCATCTTTTCCCCATGGCTCTCCACTCTTGGCAAATAACTTCTACTTCACAGAAATTAAAAGCCATCAAATGGGAACTCCTTGGTTTCCTGCTATCAGACTCCTAGTATTCCCACCTTGAAACATCATTTCCCTCTTAGCCCAAAAGAGGAACTGTCCAGCCCCCTTTTTCTTTAAATCCTTTCTCTCATTTACTTTAGCAAATTTACACTGCCGGGTGCCCTTCCTCACAAAAGTCGCCTATTAAAACAACACTATCCACTAACCCACATTCCTCCCCAGCAATTAATTTCTCTCCTCCTCACAGAATTCCTTAGATATTGTGTTGCTACCCCTTTGTCTCTATTTTCTCACTTCCCACTCTTTCTTCCACGTGGGTCCATCCACCAAAATATCTCATGCTAAGGATCACCAATGCCTCTCTGGCACTAAATCCAAGAGACATTGTTCAGTGTTCATTTTACACTGCTAATCACACCCATCACTTAAAAAGCTTTCCTCCCTTGGCTTGCAGGACAGAAGTCACTCCTGATTTCCTCCGATATCTCTGTGATCTTTTTATCAACCTCCTATACAGGTTTATCCTCCTCCAACCCACTATTAAACATTGAGGTTCCTCAAGTCTCAAACTTCGTCCTTTGGTCCTCACTCTATACTCCCTCCTTGGGTAATTGCATGTATTTCTATGTCTTCAATTATATTCTGAAAATCTCTTGAATTTCGTATACTCAGCCCCGTCTTCATTGCCACCAATCTACCACCATCTGTTTTCTCATACTCTTGTTGGGGCTCCCCAACCAGTCTCTGTGTATCCTTTCTGGCACCCTTGCAATGTGACCATCATACTTCTATTCTATAACTGGAGTGAAAAACTTTTCCCTGCTATGTGCATCGTGTGCACGCATACACACACACACACCCTTAGGATGATTTTATAGCCTTTTATTACTCTTAGGATAAATACCAAAGATAATTTACATGGCCTATAAGGCTCTATATGCTCTGGCCCTGCCTATATCTCCACCCGCCTTTCATACTTCCCTTTCATTCAATCTCTGTGCTTCACTCTACTCTCATTCACTCTTATGTTTCTCAGATACACTGTCCTTGCTCCCACCACAAGCTCCTTGCATATTCTATTCCCTCTGCCTGGAACACTCTTGTCCCTTCCTCCCTCTATCTAGCAAATGACTTCTCAGGACTTAACTCTCAATTCAATTGTAAAGTCTTTAAAGAAGCCCTCTGTGACAACCAGGCTCTCCATCCTAAACCCTGTTTGAAGCCGGGATCTTATTACGTTCTTTGCCATCCAAAAGCAGCTGATATTGGAAAATGTTAAGATGGGTCATTGGAAAACCAATATAGTCCCAGCTGAGAGAAAATATCTTGCAGACTTGGAGTGATGCTCTAAACCAATGGCCAATATATCATGTCTTTTTGCCCACAACCAAATGAGCACATCTGGGAACCAAACAGCGTATATGTGGATGGTATCTCTCGATGGTACATTTACCGGTCCACACTCAAAATGTTTGCCTTTCCATCCTATACCCAGCACTCTGCTGATCCACAGGTTTAATACCTGTGCAAGGGACATTTCTTCTTGAAAACAAATACTATTTCCATTAGATGTTCAGTATAAACATCTGGGGATCACGTATGTTATGCAAAAAAAAGGGGTCACAGGGTGAGCTGAGGTGATTGACACTGACAGTAACGGGAAATGTTGTCGCAACACAGGGAGGGCCACAAGGAGTGTAGACCCCGAGTGTACTGCAAACCACCTCCTGTTTCTCTCTGTTAACATTAAGGGCAGACTCTCTCAAACTACACAGAGCTTGGACCACCACACACTTTGTCGTCCCAGAAATAACTATTTAAGTTACCTTACCAGGCAAGGAACTGTGACTCTCTGAGATAATGGACAGAGAAAAGGGGACTACGACACGGTTAATAATGAAAATAGCAGATAACAAGGAACCGTTGTGGCCGCCTCCCCCTGCAGAATCAAGACGGCACATCTGCTCGTGCGCCCTTGCTTGCTTCCCTTCCTCCGCCTTTGCCTTGCCACTTAGATCAGTTATGTTCGTGGTGCTTCCCTCTCCCGTTTAGTCCATAAGCTGCAGAGTACTGAGCTGGATTCATGACAGAACAAAGCAGGAAAGAGACATGACCCTGAGATCCGGGATGTAAAGAAGAGAGATACCATGTTGCCTCTGCCTGAGTTTTGGAGATGGACCCTTCTAGTACGTATCTACTTACTCATTGATTCAACACCATGTCTAAAATAAAGGCAAATCTATTTATGGCAGTCCACAAAACGCTATGTCAGAAAAAAATGATTTTCAATCTCAATTCTTGAGATCTCGCCAACAAGTTACAGCAAGACTTTGCCCTGCCTGGGGTATGGAAACTTTGTATTCACTGTGCCCTTGCATAAGCAAGGACAAGAACTTCAGCAGCAGGTAATTATAGTTCCTGTCTCTTAAATCACAACCATCTTTATATGAGTGTCATATACTCTGTTTCAATCCTAGCATGTTTTATAGTTTGTGATTATTCCTGTAAAGGAGGGTAGGCTGGTAAGCCTATGATAAATCCCAACAAAACTTCTTGCATTTTTAATAAACAGCAAAACTGAACTGCAGATGAAGACGTAAAAGGAACCAAACCATATTTCCTGAACACACTGCTATGTTTGCCATGTGTCTGCAGGCAATGCCACTTGGGTTACAGGCTTTTCTACATGAAAGTTTTATCCTTAAAGCCAAATGTGGGTGGTTTCGTTGCTGTTGTATCTGGTATTCTGAAGTTCCAAAGGAAAAAGTATATGTCCTGGCAGACTTTAATTCCAGTGCCTCCACATTTCCCAAAGAAGTTGGACATTGAAACTGAGGAAAAAATTATTTCATAAGCATAAATATTCTGTGTAGATCTTGCTAACCAAAAGAAAATGAGTAATTTTTATAGTGACTCACCCCACAAAGTTACTCAAAAGTTTTTGGGGACAAAATCAATGGCATTCAATTATTGATACCTATTATGAATCACACAACATCTGGGATTTATCCTTAAAATATAATGAAACCCAAAATGCTACACATTTGACAATGTTACCTCTACACTGTGGCAAGAAACTGTAAATCTTTTTGCCCAACAAAAGGGAATGACATGGTAATTATGGTCTATCAACAAGCTAGAATATGATGCAACCAATAAAAATGATAATTTTGAGAATTATATAGCTGCATGGGCTTATTCATAATGTTATATGGTAAAAG
Organism: Hippopotamus amphibius kiboko; assembly: GCF_030028045.1. Classification (NCBI taxonomy): domain Eukaryota; kingdom Metazoa; phylum Chordata; class Mammalia; order Artiodactyla; family Hippopotamidae; genus Hippopotamus; species Hippopotamus amphibius. The sequence continues at coordinate 76,773,035 of NC_080187.1, forward strand.
GAAAAAAGCACAATGCAGAATGCTACGTGCAGTGTAGATCTGCAAGGATATGAGCATAGAAAGAAAGATAGGTAATACAGTGAAAATAAAAACAGCTCCTGGTGATAGTGAAATTAAAAATTTTCCTTAACTCTTCAAATATTAATAAAATATCACTGATTCATAATCTATTAAATTATAAAATTATAAACTATCCCATATTCATAGAGTACTTTTAGAACTACAGAGCACCGTGATTTGTTGGCAGAGAGTGAGGAAGGGTAACAGGTACAAGTAAAATCCTGCCCCCATGGTGTTTGGGTCTGTAATAACTTAAAGCAAATGCATTAGAAACACTAGTGAAAAATACAAGACCGATATGAAGTTCTAAGTTCATAGAAGAAGACAAGGGTAAACAAGAATGGCTTCAAGGAAGAGGTAGGACACCACCTGGGCCTTGAAGAATGTAAGGCAGGAGGTGGGCCAGGAGGACAGTTCAGGCAGGGCAGTTACACACACAGAGCAAAGGTGCTAACACAAGAATCATGGTGCTGCTGTCTCATCTTCATTTGCTCTGACAAGGCATCGGCACAGATAATGGGAGAAGAAGGAGTACCCTGATCAGAGGAGAAGATGAGGGGTGTCGGAGATTAGGCTCTATTTCCACTTCCGCCTCAGACACATAAATAACTGGATGAACTAGGGTTTCTGCTGTGTGTTAATTTATTATCTGCTTAGCAACCAAGACCACTGTATTCTTATCTCACTGATCCTTCAAGATCACTAGAATCCAAATAGGTGCTCAACTGGTGTTTTCTCTAAGAGAGTCGAGGTTTATTGTGCAAAGAGGATCCCTCTTATGCAAAACTAGCTCCCTGGAGGACTGTGGGTATACAGTTAGGTATGCTTGCTAAGGCTGACATGTTTTGCTAAAGACTGTGTCTTTCCTAACGCCCCTGAGTGTTTGCCTAAGGCTGGTGTGACACATATAAAAATAACCATTAGCTAGTGGACAAAGATGCCACAAGCTGGTTCATCATGCTAAAGTCAAAATACCATATGAAGTAAGTCTTAAAATATATGGATCCAATTGCAGTTGAAAACAGGATAGGATTCTAGAGAGACAGCCCATTTATCCAAAATAATGTCATATCAATCTGCCACGGTAAAAACCTCTATGGTTCCTGTTGTACCTGAAATTCCACTCCTTTCATATTTCTCAAGTCTCATCCTTTCTGTCCAACCCTAGTTCTCAACCAAATAAGAGACAGACAAGAAAGACTAAGGTATACAGAGGACAAAATACCACTTCCATTACTATGAACATTGAAGAAGGTGGCTTAAAACTGTCTGCAACAGAGTTACTTAATAATTCAATGCAGAACTGGAAGATTTACTTACATACACACACACACACACACACCCCCAAAACTACAACATGGAGGGGAGAGTGAAATGTCTATTCCCTGCAGGCAGGCAGCTTCCTAAGAAGGGAGAGAGGATGTGACAGAGGTGCACAAGTCTGTTTCTCCTTCCAAGCTCACAAATCAGATATGTCACTCCATCTCCTCTGGGAAAGAGTGAATGAGGGAGCAAAGATAGACCATACTCTCATGTTGGTGGAAGTCCCTCCAACATGGGAAAAAACATCAGAATATAGAAGAAGGGATACCCACTCTCTCCTAAAAGATATGTCTTGGTAAATTTATTGTAAGCATAACTGCAGAGTAAATTCCTAGCAAAGGGACTTCTAGGTCACTTTTATCTTCATTAATACTGTAAGATTTCCCTCCAGAAAGGTTGCACCCATTTTCTCTCAGCAACAGAGTGTGAGGATTCCCATTACCCATGTTTTCACCGCTAGTTCTGGATACCATTAAACGTTTTTATTTTTTCCCATCTGATGTGAAAAAGAGGGAATGTACTTCATCGTTGTTTTGATATGCACTTTCTTAATTATGAATGAAGTTGTTTCATTTCATATTTTGAGTTTTTTCTAATATTTACATTTATTTTTTCTCTAAACTGACTTTTATATGCTTTCCTCTTATTTTTTTAAGGTTGCCCATCTTTGCAGTAGTGGTTTGTATGAGTACCTAGTGCTTCATCCAGGTAAACAAGCATAACACAGTGTAGATGTGACTGGATTTCTTTCCTAACCTTGACCATAAATTATCTTTCCTATCCTCTTAGACTGTGTTCAAGGCTTCCATGGAGGGTAAAGAGTAGACCTTTAAGCCACTTATCTGCTTTTACAGAAACTGGTGAAATTTCATCTATTAATAGTGTTCTGTATAAAATTTCATTTGAAAAAGGTGACCGCTGCTGAATTAGGGGGTAAGAGTTGAAACTCATTTCTCCGTCAGGCTGTCATTTAGCAAAACCAGACATTGACACCCCCAGGCCGCGCTAAAGCCAAACAGACTTATATGAGCTGAACACTGAAGGTTTTTCTCCGTTTACCCTCTCCTTGTCCTCCCTCCAGTCTCCCAGGCCCAGCTAACATTCACTCCCCCTGGGCACAGTAACCCAGGCTTTTACTTTACACATTCATGTGCATACCATATTTTACCATTTGTTTGATGAAATGGTGGGGACTGCAGGGATCAGGACTGGAAACAGAAAGAGCCAAATGGTCAACTCTGAGCACCTGCCATTGGAAGCTCTCCTCTGGCAGTCAAAAATTGCTGCAGGCCCTCATAAGCCAGACACCTGGACTGGAAATCTCTCGTGGCAGTAATGTTCGGATGCTGAGGGCACAACTCCTAACCTCCTGGAGATGATGACAGGAAGGTACCTCCTGAAATGGCTGTGTTCCAGGGATCCCTAAAAAAAAACACTATATGCTATATTCATCTGTGTGTTGTTTGACAATGAACACAGCATGCCCGAATACAGAATTTCACCATGTTATAGTGACAATATCACTGGTCTTATAATCAGAAAATGTGGCTTCTACTCTAATATAGTGTGCCTCTTAGAGACAGGCATAAGTTTCTTCAACAGGTCACAGAAAACAATAATCATAAAAGAAAAAATTACACATTTGATTTCATTAAATTTAGAAACTTCCCATCAAAAGATATTAATTTTTCCCCTTACTTTCTTTAAAATGCGTATGACTGCTTAAAGTAAAAGCTGTGACATAGTATCATGGCAGTAAAGTGGGTTTCTGTGGAATACAAAAGTTGGGCCTTTTCTATCCAATATAACAACCTCTATCTTTTAATTGGAATGTTTTAACTACATATGGGCTTTTAATATAATTATCAGTATCATTGGGTTTAAATCAACTATCTTGTTTTTTGTTTTATATTTCTCCCTTCTGTTTTTTTTGGTTCCTTTTTTCTTTCCATTTTACTGTTTTCTTTTGGACTGAGTACAATTTTGTTTTTCTCCACTATTGCCTAATTGGTCTTACTTCGTTGCTTTATGTTTCAGTGGTTATGCTATGCTTTATAATATGCATCTTTAATACACTTCAATTTTACTTTAAATAATATTCTAATATGTCATGTAAAATGTATGACCGCTATAAGATTATAATGTCATCTACACTTCATTCTTTGAAATATTGTCATATATTTTAAAGGAGTTTCATAAAAGAAAAAAATTATTTTATATTTGAGTACCCCCAAAAATCTTTAATATCTTCAACTCTAGAAGTGTATTAAAATGGCATTGCATCATTACCAAGGAGTATTTGCCCCAGAAATGGTTGGTAGTTTTAACATTCAAAAATCAATCATTGTAATTCACCACATTAACAGAATAAAGAAAAATGCACATAGCCATGTCAAAAGATGTAGGAAAACATTTGACAAAGTTTAAAATCCATTTCATAATAGAACATCTCAACAATGAGAAATATAAAGGAACTTCCTAAATCTCATGGAGGGCATCTCTGAAAAACCTGGAGTTAAAATCACACTTAAAGATGAAATATTTGAGAAAAAAGATGGCGGTGAAGTAGAGGGACGTGGAATGCATCCCTCTCCACAGATGCATTGGGAATGCACCGAAGGACGCAATAATTCCCACAGAGAACCAGCTGAACACCAGCAGACGACCTCAGACACCAGAAAGGACCACAAGGAGCCCGACATAACCGGTAGGGAGGCATCTACGACGGCTCAAAGAGGGTGAAGCGGTGGAGCTGTGGCAGACGGGAGGGAGTGAGAAACACACGGAGGGTCCACACCGCAACTCAGCGTTCCCGGACCCAGACCTCGATTCACAGGTGAACAGATGGTCCGGGAGCGGGAGCGTGGGAACCGGAGAGCTGGTTCAGGCTGAGAAACATTGTTGCCAGTAAGGTAATGGACCGAGAGGACAGGAGGGAAGAGGTCCGCGGCGTGGAGTGCCCGTCCCTGAGAGCTGCCTGGCCATGATGGCGGCTGGATGCTGCGGGCTCACGGGCCGGGGGGAGGAGCCATGCGCATAGCCTCTCTCTCTTTCCGGGCCTCTGCAACAGGCAGTGGAGAGATGTCCTGCGGGCCACCTAAGGCGCTCAGGGATAACAAGCACACTCAGGCACTTGGGCGGGGCTAGATTAAAACCCCTTGGAACTCCAGCAGCAGGGAGGCTGCCGAGAGAAAAAAAAAAAAAAAACCAAGAGAGACCCAACTCTGAGACTTTCTGTTTACACCTGAGCCACCCGCGTCCCTCTGCAACAGGCACCTCCAAGCCTGACTGAAACAACAGTGCGCCACTGCTCACTCACTCCCAGGGGAAGGAACCACTATTGTACCCTCTCCCTCCCCACACACAGACGCTTACAGACGAACAATAAAGGAAGCTCTGCTGGTCACAGAATAATGCAAAAATCCCAAGGCGAGCAGAAAGACACTTACAGCTGAGACTCTAAGGAAACAGAAATATTAGTATCGATCCTATTGAACTGATCCATTCTGGGATCAGTTTTGGATTTTTTTTTCTCCCTCTCTTTTTTTTCTCTTTATTAATTATGATCTTAATCCTAAGGGATCTACAAGTTTTAGAACATAATTTTTTTAATGATATTTTTATTCTATTTTCATTTTTTTGCCTTTTTATATACTTCTATATCTAGCTCAGTTTTTGGTAGTATGGACAATAGATCTCTCATACTTTCCTTTCATCCCTATCTTTTATACATTTCTATTCCTTTCTTTTTATTTGCATATTTCCAACCACACTATGCTCTTCTGTTCCCCTTTCTTCCATCCATTCTTAGTTTATTTTATCTTAACATACTTATAAGCAACACTATCGGTCTGCTCAGGCTCCTTGCTCTATTCTCCAGATGATGCACCACCTTGGTATTTAATATTAGTTTTTTGTCTTTATCTTAGTTCTTAGTACAACTGTCTAATTTCATTCTGAGAATCTCCATTCTGTCTGGTGGTACTCTGTCTCTTTTCTATATTTGATCCTAGCTTACAAAATCTCCCTGGATTAGTGTTTGTATATGTAAGGTGTTATTTGTTTGTTTGCTTTTGCTTTTGTCTCTGATTTGTTCTGTTTCAGTTGTCAATTTCTGCTGGGTTTCTCTTTGAATATCTGATAGCATACTGGGGTTCTGTCAGGTCTTTCCAGAGCCTTATGTCCTAATGGATGCAGTAATTTTGTGTCTTATACATGTATGTGTTTCCTAGATTTAGTATTTGCTTAATCCAATACTTGGACGTTAGTCTGAGACTTGGACAGTCTTCTATAAACACCTCTATCACCAGGACAAGCAACCCCAAAAGTTTGGACAACCATGAGGAAACAAAGAAACACCATGCAGGCAAAGGAGCAGGAAAAAAACCCACAAGACCAAATAAATGAGGAGGAAATAGGAAAAATGCCTGAAAAAGAATTTAGAGTAATGATAGTAAAAATGATACAAAATCTCGATAACAAAATAGAGAAAGTACAAGAAACAGTTCATAAGAACTCAGAAAAACAAACAGCAATGGATAACAAAATAACTGAAATTAAAAATACTCTAGATGCTCTAACCAGCAGAATGACTGAGGCAGAAGAACGAATAAGTGAGTTGGAAGATAGAGTGGGGGAAATAAATGCCACAGAGCAGGAAAAAGAAAAAAGAATAGAAGACAGTCTCAGAGACCTCAGCGATAACATTAAGCACACCAACATTCGAATTATAGGCATCCCAGAAGAAGAAGAAAACAAGAAAGGGTCTGAGAAAATATTTGAAGAGGTTCTAGTGGAAAACTTCCCCAACATGGGAAAGAAAATAATTAACCAAGTCCAAGAAGCACAGAGAGTCCCATACAGAATAAATCCAAGGAGAAATACACCAACGCACATATTAATCAAACTAACAACAATTAAACACAAAGAAAAAATATTAAAAGCAGCAAGAGAAAAGCAACAAATAACATATAAGGGAAAACCCATAAGGATAACAGCTGACCGTTCTACAGAAACTCTGCAGGCCAGAAGGGAATGACAGGATATACTGCAAGTCCTGAGAGAGAGAAACCTACAGCCAAGAATTCTCTACCCAGCAAGAATCTCATTCAGATTTGAGGGAGAAATCAAAAGCTTTCCAGACAAGCAAAAGTTAAGAGAATTCAGCACCACCAAACCAGCCTTACAACAAGTGCTAAAGGAACTTCTCTAAGGAGGAAACACAAGAAAAGGAAAACACCTACAAATACAAACCCAAAACAATTCAGAAAATGGTCATTGGAACACACATGTCAAGAATCACTTTAAATGTAAATGGATTAAATGCTCCAACCAAAAGACACAGACTGGCTGAATGGATACAAAAACAAGACCCTTCTATATGCTGCCTACAAGAAACCTACTTCAGAACAAGGGATACATATAGACTGAAAGTGAAGGGATGGAAAAAGATATTCCATGCAAATGGAAGTCGAAAGAAAGCTGGAGTAGCAATACTCATAGCAGACAACTTAGACTTGAAAGTAAAGACTATACAAGAGACAAGGAAGGACACTACATAATGATCAAGGGATCCATTCAAGAAGAACATATCACAATCGTAAATATCTATGCCCCCAACATAGGAGCACCTCAATACATAAGGCAAATGCTAACAGCTATAAAGGGGGACATCGACAGGAACACAATAATAGGGGGAGACGAACACCCCACTTACATCAATGGACAGATCATCCAAACAGAAAATCAATAAAGACACACAAGCTTTAAATGACACATTAGACCATCTCGACTTAATTGATATTTATAGGACATTCCATCCAAAAACGACAGAATACACTTTCTTCTCAAGTGCACAAGGAACATTTTCCAGGACAGATCACATCTTGGGTCACAAATCAAACCTCAGCAAATTCAAGAAAATTGAAATCATATCAAGCATCTTCTCAGACCACAACACCATGAGACTAGATATCAATTACAGGAAAAAAACTGCAAAAAAGACAAACACATGGAGGCTAAACAATTCACTCTTAAACAACCAAGGAATCACTAAAGAAATCAAAGAGGAAATCAAAAAATATCTAGAAACAAATGACAACGAAAACACAACAACCCAAAACCTATGGGACGCAGCAAAAGCAGTTCTAAGAGGGAAGTTTATAGCAATACAGTCCTACCTCAAGAAACAAGAAAATTATCGAATAAACAACCTAACCTTACACCTAAAACAATTAGGAAAAAAAGAACAAAGAAACCCCAAAGTGAGCAGAAGGAAAGAAATCATAAAGATCAGAGCAGAAATAAATGAAAAAGAAAGGAAGGAAGCAATAGCAAAAATTAATAAAACTAAAAGCTGGTTCTTTGAGAAGATTAACAAAATTGATAAACCATTAGCCAGACTCATCAAGAAGAAAAGGGAGAGGATGCAAATCAACAGAATTAGAAATGAAAAAGGAAAAGTAACAACGGACACCTCAGAAATACAAAACATCATGAGAGACTACTACAAGCAACTACATGCCAATTAATTGGATAACCTGGAAGAAATGGATACATTCTTAGAAAAATACAATCTTCCAAGACTGAACCAGGAAGAAATAGAAACCATGAGCAGACCAATCACAAGTATGGAAATTGAGGCAGTGATTAAAAATCTCCCAACAAACAAAAGTCCAGGACCAGATGGGTTCACGGGCAAATTCTATCAAACATTTCGAGAAGAGCTAACACCTATCCTTCTCAAACTCTTCCAAAGTATAGCAGAAGGAGGAACACTCCCAAACTCATTCTACGAGGCCACCATCACCCTGATACCAAAACCAGGCAAAGATGTCACAAAAAAAGAAAACTACAGACCAATATCACTGATGAATATAGATGCAAAAATCCTCAACAAAATACTAGCTAACAAACTCCAATGGCACATTAAAAAAATCATACACCACGATCAAGTGGGGTTTATCCCTGGGATGCAAGGATTCTTCAATATACGCAAATCAATCGTGATACATCATATCAACAAATTGAAGGATAAAAACCATATGATCATCTCAGTAGATGCAGAAAAAGCTTTTGACAAAGTTCAACATCCATTTATGATAAAAGCTCTCCAGAAAATGGGCATAGAAGGAAATTACCTCAACATCATAAAAGCCATATATGAAAAACCAAAAGCCAACATCGTTCTCAATGGGGAAAAACTGAAAGAATTCCCTCTAAGAACAGGAACAAGACAAGGGTGTCCACTCTCACCATTATTATTCAACATAGTTTTGGAAGTTTTAGCCACAGCAATCAGAGAAGAAAAAGAAATCAAAGGAATCCAGATTGGAAAAGAAGAAGTAAAATTGTCACTCTTTGCAGATGACATGATATTATATATAGAAAACCCTAAAGACTCTACCAGAAAACTGCTAGCACTAATTGATGAGTTTAGTAAAGTAGCAGGATACAAAATTAATGCACAGAAATCTCTTGCATTCCTATACACTAACAATGGAAGAGCAGAAAGAGAAATGAAGGAAACTCTCCCATTCACCACTACAACAAAAAGAATAAAATACCTAGGAATAAACCTGCCTAAGGAGGCAAAAGATCTGTGTGCAGAAAACTATAAGACACTGATGAAAGAAATCAAAGACGACACAAACAGATGGAGGGACATACCATGTTCCTGGATTGGAAGAATCAACATCGTGAAAATGTCTGTACTACCCAAAGCAATTTACAGATTCAATGCAACCCCTATCAAATTACCAATGGCATTTTTCACAGAACTAGAGCAAGAAATCTTACGATTTGTATGGAAACGCAAAAGACCCCGAATAGCCAAAGCAATCTTGAGAAGGAAAAATGCAGTTGGTGGAATCAGGCTTCCTGACTTCAAACTATACTACAAGGCCATAGTGATCAAGACAGTATGGTACTGGCACAAAAATAGAAAGGAAGATCAATGGAATAGAATAGAGAACTCAGAAGTAAGCCCAAACACATATGGGCACCTTATCTTTGACAAAGGAGGCACGAGTATACAATGGAAAAAAGACAGTCTCTTCAATAAGTGGTGCTGGGAAAATTGGACAGCAACATGTAAACGAATGAAATTAGAACACTTCCTAACACCATACACAAAAATAAACTCCAAAGGGATTAAAGACCTACATGTAAGGCCAGACACTAGAAAACTCCATGAGGAAAACATAGGCAGAACACTCTATGACATCCATCAAAGCAGCATCCTTTTTGACCCACCTCCTAGAATCAGGGAAATAAAATCGAGAATAAACAAATGGGACCTCATGAAACTTAAAAGCTTTTGCACAGTGAAGGAAACCATAAACAAGACTAAAAGGCAACCCTCAGAATGGGAAAAAATAATTGTCTATGAAACAACAGACAAAGGATTAACCTCCAAAATATACAAGCAGCTCATGCAGCTTCATACCAAAAAAGCAAATAACCCAATCCACAAATGGGCAGAAGACCTAAATAGACATTTCTCCAAAGAAGACATACAGATGGCCAACAAACACATGAAAAGATGCTCAACATCACTCATCATCAGAGAAATGCAAGTCAAAGCCTCAATGAGGTATCACCTCACACCAGTCAGAATGGCCATCATCACAAAATATGGAAACAACAAATGTTGGAGAGGGTGTGGAGAAAAGGGAACTCTCCTGCACTGTTGGTGGGACTGTAAGTTGGTACAGCCACTATGGAAAACAATTTGGAGGTTCCTTAAAAAACTACAAATAGAACTACCATATGATCCAGTAATCCCACTTCTGGGCATATACCCAAAGAAAACCATAATCCCAAAAGAAACTTGTACCATAATATTTATTGCAGCACTGTTTACAATAGCCAGGACATGGAAGCAACCTAAATGCCCATCAACAAATGAATGGATAAAGAAGATGTGGCATATATACACAATGGAATATTACTCAGCTATGAAAAGGGATGAGATGGAGCTATATGTAATGAGGTGGATAGACCTAGAGTCTGTCATACAGAGTGAAGTAAGTCAGAAAGAGAAAGACAAATATTGTATGCTAAGTCACATATATGGAATCTAAAAATGGTACTGATGAACTCAGAGACAAGAACAAGGATGCAGATGCAGAGAATGGACTGGAGAACTCGAGGTTTGGGAGGTGGTGGGGAGTGAAGGGGAAGCTGAGATGAAGCGAGAGAGTAACACAGAGATATATATACTACCAACTGTAAAATAGATAGCCAGTGGGAAGTTGTTGTATAACAAAGGGAGTTCAACTCGAGGATGGAAGATGCCTTAGAGGACTGAGACGGGGAGGGTGGGGGGGAGTCAAGGGAGGGTGGTGGGGGAGTCGAGGGAGGGAGGGAATATGGGGATATGTGTATAAAAACAGATGATTGAACTTGGTGTACCCCCCCAAAAAATAATAAATAAATAAATAAATTTAAAAAAAAGATGAAATATTTAAGGTTTTCTTCTTGAAACTTAGAATAAGGCAAGGATATCCACTTATATATTTATTCAACATTTTCCTGGATGTCCTAGTAGTACAGTAAAGCAAGAAAAAGAAATAACTATAAAGACCATAAAAGAAGAGGGTAACTCTGTCCATTCACAGATTACATGATTGCTTATGTGGAAAATCCTAAAGAATCCATAAAACAACTATTAGAATTAAGAGCTAAACTTAGCAAGGTTTTGGGATATAATGTCAATATTTAAAGTGAATTATGTTTTTTGTATACTAGTGGTATCGATTGGAAAGTTAGAAGAAAAATTTCATTTATAAGAGCATCAAAAATATAACATACGTACTAAGTAGTAAATTTAACAAAAAAACCTGTTCGACTTCTGCAACAAAAACTGCAAAACTCTGCTCAGAGCAGCTAAAGGAAACCTAAACAAATGGAGAGATGTACTCTATTATGGATTAGGATAGTCAATATTGCTTAGATGCCAATTCTCACCAAAATATTCTATAAAATCAATGCAACCCTAATCAGAATTTCACTAGGCTTTTTGTAGAAAAGGGCAAGTCAATTTAAAAATTTATATGGAAATGTAAATGACATAGAATAGCAAAAGCAACCTTAAAAAGAAGAATAAAATTAGAAGACAAATACTGCCTGATGCCGACTTACTAAGGAGTTATAAGATAGTATGGTATCGGCATATGGATTGACAAAATAGTCAATATAACTAAATAGAGAGTCTAGAAGTAGGCCCACCTTTATATGATCATTTGAATTTTTTTCACAAAGGCACCAAAGAAATCCATGAAGAAATCAAAGATTTTACAGCAAATGATGTTACTAAAACAACTGGATATTCATAAAAAATAAATAAACTTTGACCCTCTGCCTCACACCATATGCAAAAATTTGAGATGTATTATACATCTAAATGCAAATGCTAAAATTTGAAAGTTTCTGATAAAGTAGGACAACCACATGAAGGTAGGAAATATTTCTTCAACAGTACACAAAAAGCAATAACCACAAAAGAAAAAAAATTATATATTAGATTTCATCAAAAGTAGAAACACATGCTCATCAAAGGACACCATTATGTAAATAAATAGGCAAGCGATAAACTGGGAAAAATATTCACAAAATATATACCTGACAAAGGATTGGTATTGAAGATGCATGAGGAATTTTTAAAGCTCAGTAATAAAAGACAAATAACCCAATTCAAAAAATGGACAAATGTCTGAATAGACACTTTGGAAAAAAAACGTAAAATGGGTAATAAGCACATACAAAAAAGTGCTCAATATAATCACTCTTCATAGAAATGCATCTTAAAACCACAATGAGATACTACTACACATCTACCAGAAGAGCTAAAATTAAGAGATTAATACTCCAATTGTTGAAAAGGAAGTCCAGTAACTGTAACTCTTAAAAATTATAAGTATTTACCAAAGAGCTGTGAAAGCATAGGTCCATGAAAAGTTATATAGAGGAAATTTCATAGATTTATTCATACTGGCCAAAAATTGGAAACAGCCCAAATGTTTATCAACAGGAGAATATATTTTTATAAAACACTGTGCTATATTCATATACAATGAAATACTCAATGAAAACAAAATATGAGTTTCAAAAGTATTATGCTAAATGAAAGAATTCTTTCACAAAAGAGTACATATCCTAGACTTTGATATAAAATTTTAGAACAGGCAAAACTGAAATATGATGAACTAAATATCAAGACACGGATTGCCTCTGGAGGTAAACTCATGACTAGAAAGGGCATGAGGGAACTTTCTGGGGTGATGGCAATGTTCTGTACCTTGACTGTGGTTTGGGCTATACAAGTGTATGCATTTGTCAAAAGTCATAGGATAGTACACTTAAAATTTGTACATTTCATTGTATGTAAATTTTGTCTAAATAAAAGCATGATAGGGCATCCCTGGTGGTGCAGTGGTTAAGAAGCCACCTGCCAATGCAGGGGACATGGGTTCCATCCCTGGGCCGGGAAGATCCCACACACCCCGGAGCAACTAAGCCTGTGTACCACAACTACTGAGCCTGTGCTCTAGAGCCTGCGAGCCACAACTATTGAGAGCATGTGCCACAACTACTGAAGCCCGCATGCCTAGAGTTCATGCTCCACAACAAGAGAAGCCACCACAATGAGAAGAGAAGCCCACACACCACAACAAAGACTAGCCCCTGCTCACTGCAACTAGAGAAAGCCCCTGCGCAGCAAAGAAGACCCAATGCACCAATAAATAAATAAATAAATAAATAAGTAATTTTTAAAGGTAAAAAATTAAACTGTAATTAATTATACATATACTGACATATTTAGGGATACTATGTACTAATATCTGTAACTTAGAATGCATCAAAAAATGGATGGATGGATGGATGGATTATGTGATGAAGCAAGTTTAGTAAAATATTAATGGCAGAATTGGAGTGGTGGGTATAACACTTCAAAGTACTAACTCATTTAATTATTTTTTAATTAATTAATTTACTTTATTGGCTGTGTTGGGTCTTTGTTGCTGAGTGAGGGCTTTCTCTAGTTGTGGCGAGCAGGGGCTACTCTTCATTGTGGTGTGCGGGCTTCTGATTGTGGTGGCTTCTCTTGTTGCAGAGCATGGGCTCTAGGCACATGGGCTTCAGTTGTTGTGGCACATGGGCTCAATAGCTGTGGTTCATGGGCTCTAGAGTGCAGGCTCAATAGTTGTGGTGCACAGGCTTAGTTGCTCCACAGCGTGTGGTATCTTCCTGGGGCAGGGATCGAACCCATGTCCCCTGCATTGGCAGGCAGATTCTTAACCACTGAGCCATCTAGGAAGTCCATAACTCACTTAATTCTTGCCACTTTCTGACTCTGAGACTTTAGGTTGCTAACTCCTACAAAAAAAAAATCCTGATTAGCCGAGTAATGACACAGTTACCACATATTCTTAGAAGAAACTCTTGAGATAGAATGATGAAAGTCAATACCAGAAAGATAATTCTTTCCTAAACGAAGAGCAGAATATTACAGTAGAATAAAAATGTTAAGCTGCTTAAACCAGACTCTTCCTACAAAATCTATAACAATTACACATAGTTCCTACTATGTGTCACTTTATAAGGATTTTTATTTACACTATTTTAATACTCAAATTGAGTTGTGAGATAGGTACTACTGTCCCTGTTTTACAAATGAGAGTTAAGTTTCCTGAGGTGAACAGCTTGCCCAAGTCTCACAGTTGTCATGGGTGGGGAGCCAGGGTTTTAAACCAAGGCAGTCTGTCTCCCAATTCCATGTTGTCAACAGCTATGCTTCACTTATTCTGTTTGAACTTCCAGGAGCAGGAGAACTCACAATCTTCTAGGCTAGCCTGTTCCACTGCTGAGCAGCTCTGCTTCATCTTTTCCTTTTCCTTAGTCTATAACTGGATTCCGAAACATCTGTGAAATACAGAGCCTACATTTTTTGCCAAGGTGTCCTTCCTGTCAAACTGAGCAAACTCTGTCCTTCCACAGTCCTAGTTCTTTATGGACATCCTGGGAGAAAACTTGCAAGAAAAAGAGAAGCAGAGAAGACAGGGTGACAGAGAGACAAACAGAGAATGAGAGATGGTCCTAATGTTGGGAGAAAGCAGGTGTCTCACTGTTGGCCAGAATGTTAAATGACTAGAACAATTCAGTTTCCCAACTTGCCATGATGCCAGCTACCCAGAAATAACAAAGACCCGCATCTATCAGCAAACAGCTGAAGATAATTTTCAGCAACACTGTGCCCAAAGCTAAGAAAGGCATTTGAAAGTCTCATTAAACCTTTAGAGCCTGAATGATCAACTGATTTCATTGTAAGTCACAGATTTTGCCTCCTGCACTCTCCAAAGCATCTCTTGAATGACCATTTTTCTGGGAAAATGATGTGTCACATTGAGCAAGCCTTCTCATCAGGTTTCACAAAATCGATTTGTGCTATTCCTCTCTCAGAGACGCAGGAAACATTTCCTTCTGATTTTCCTGTTTGAGGTTTGGTGTTGTGTGTTTTAGGGTCCGCCCTTTCCAAAAGGGCCAAAATATAAAAGATAGTTCTTTGGATATTATTTGCTGCCTAATGTTTCTGAAATGAGTGAAGCTGCTGATATAGCTTATCAATCAAGGCAATCAGTGACAGGAAGTTCCCCAACCTTTCTGTAATATTGATTTCCTACCTCTTTAATTAGAATATCAATGCCTTTTCAAAGTGTTTTCACGTTTTAGAGAACCAGCAAGAACTTCCTAGAGAAAAAGAAGTTGTTCACAAGTGTTTTGGCTGGCTGGGTACCATTCATTAAGTGGTACCATTGAAGCTGTATTTTAAGAGGCTTGGTGGTGTATCCTCTCAAAATTCCTTCGCTGTATATCATAAAACACAAATTCTCTCTGTCTCTCTCTGTTTCTCTCTCTCTCTCTCTCTCTCTCTCACACACACACACACACACACACACACACTTCAACAATTCTAATCCCTAACCAAGTAACAGGGTTCCATGAACGGAAAATACTCCTAATTCCACCCCTCCTACTGAGAGAGTTCAGAGAAAGCAGTGACTCCAACCCAGGGACATTTGTTTCCATGACTCCCCAGACTCTAAAATTGGTGGAACTTCTCTTTTCTCCCTCATTCTGCATAGTTCAAATGGGACCTAGGTCCCTCTTAAAGCTACTGTACTCTTATTCCAAATGTTACTGGGAAGATGGTAAGAATGCAGAAACAGGAGAAATATGAAGAAACTGTGTTGAAGGACTGAGTTCCATCTATGGAGTTAAAGTACATTTTGTTCTCCTAAACTGTAGCCCTCAGTTCAACAGACTATCACAACTGCCTGCAGTGTGGCTAGATCTGTACCTGCCCCACCAACACCTGAGATGCCAGGTGATCTTAATGACAGATTAACCCCTCCTTTCCCAGGTAACTCTTACCAGCCAACCGCCAGCTCTCAAGTGCTACATTAAATTTAGAAGGCAGGATTTATGTATTAGTTCAGAAAGAAAGAAACCACCTCTATAAAAAACAAATTCTATCTAAAAAGAACAGCCTCGGCCCAGCTTTAAAAACCAGTGACTCGTAGTAAGTCAAGTATCAATCTCGAACAGAATTTAAATGGCATTTGAAATAAACAACAGAAGTTTTATTCACAAATGTATAAGAAAAATTCTTATAATGAAACTCATTTCTGTTGGGACATTTGTAGAGACATGGATGGACCTAGAGACTGTCATACAGAGTGAAGTAAGTCAGAAAGAGAAAAACAAATATCGTATAGTAACGCATACATGCGGAATGTAGAAAAACGGTAATATAGATAACCAGTTTGCAAAGTAGAAATAGAGACAAAGATGTAGAGAACAAACTTATGGACCCCAAGGGGTGAAAGTGTGAGGGGTGGGGGATTGGGGTGGGATGAATTGGGAGATTGGGATTGCCATATATACATAACTAATAGGAAAAAAAAATCAAATCGTACACTTTAAATATATGCAGTTTATTGTATGTCAATTATATCTCAATAAAAGTCCTTAAAAAGGAAATCTTTTCTGCCTTCCATTAACCCACCCATGGGATGGGAAATAGAAATTCTTCAAGTCAGAATTTCTGTATTGTGTGTTTATTTGTTTTTAGTTGTTTGGGTTTTGTTTTGTTCTGTTTTTTTGCTTGGGGCAGTTTTGCTGGATTCACAGGCAATTAACTCCTTTCACACTGGTGTCACCTTGATGCCACCTTGAAGATTATGATTCCATAAAGGGAGAAAGACAGCAGAAAATGCCACACCACATTTGCCTTTGCTGTTGGCTGAGCAAACTCTGTTTACCAGCAAAATAAAAGACAAATTCACTTTAATATTATGAGTACCCTCCCAAGTTTTCTGAATGATCAGAATATGCAGCAATAAGAATCTTCCACAAAACTTCTCCAAGTCAAGATCAACTTTGCAAACACCAAAGACTGAATTTTTTTTCTGAGTTGGCCTGGTGGCTGACTGAAACTACAAGATATTTGTATAGCTATATGGCCATGCAGGGAAACTAAAGATTTGTTTGAATTGTGCCTCATATGCCTTTTACCTAGATGATAATATCTTATGTTTTCCTAAATTTAGAATTAGAGCATTAAATGTAGTGGTCAGATCCTCATCAAAATAAGTCATACAGAATGCCCTTACTTTGGAATTTCTAAGGGAGAGTTTTGAAAGTCTTCATACTGGAAGAAAGATTACATATTCAATTTTTAAAATTCACTGAGGTAGGAGAAAGCACACTCTCTCAATTTATAATAGCTGCCACAGACTTGGCAAACTGAGTGTTCTGTATATTCCACCTAAGAATTATTTACAAGGCATCTTATCAAAGCTCAGCCTTATTTATTTCTGACAAGAAAACATCCAGAAATAAAAGACATCTTTTTATTCCTTCTGAATCTGTCAATCTATTGCCTTCTGTGTCAGAAGCATGAATGATTGGGAACCTCCTTCTGCGTGTGACACAAGGAGGCTGATATAGTCAGTGATGCAAAACGAACACAGAGCAAGATGAAGAATTGTCAGCTCCCCAAACTGGGGTTCCAACAGTCCCCATCTAAAGAGGAAGGGTGTGAACTGGAAAGGATCTGGATTGGTAGGATTGTTTTAGATTCTGACTCAAGGTTGTGAACTGGAAGTAAATCACCGTACTTTTCTGGGTCACAGCTTCTTTCTATACATAATAAAGCATACAAATGGGCTTATTGTGCCTGCAAGGTATAGAAATACAATTCAAAATACTTTAAATTTGAGGGGACTTCCCTGGTGGCTCAGTGGTTAAGAATCCATCTGCCAATGCAGGGGACACGGGCTCAATCCCTGGTCCAGGAGGATCCCACATGCTGTGGAGCAACTAAGCCCATGTACCACAACTACTGAGCCTGCGCTCTAGACCCCACAAGCCACAACTACTGAGCCCGCATGCTACAACTACTAAAGCCCGTGCATCTAGAGCCCATGCTCTGCAACAAGAGAAGCCACTACACTGAGAAGCCTGCACACTGCAGTGAAGAGTAGCCGCCGCTCACCGCAACTAGAGAAAGCTATGCAGCAACGAAGACAAAACACAGCCAAAAATAAAAATAAATATACTTTAAATTTTAAAAATTGGATGTATTATCTCCCATAATCAAAATTTCTAGGTTAGCAGACCTCAGGAAAGGCTGAATCTAGGTGTTTAAGGGGGTAAAACTGTTTCTCTTCACCCCTTCACTCAGTGTTTTTGTATGAGCTTCATTTTCAGAGAAGCCCTTCTCAATGGGAGACAAAAATGGCATTTGGAAACTTCAGGCTTTTTCTAGCTGTTGTGTAACAATAGTGGAAGGAGAGAACATGTTTCCCAGTAGTTTCAGCAAAAGTCCTGGAGCTGGTATTTATAAGCTCTCATTTCACCTGACTTTAGCTCACATCAACTCCTGAACCAACAACCATGTCCAAGATGAGACACAGTCACTTTGGCTTGAATCTGAGTCACATACTCACCAAATACAATTCAAAGGAAGTCTAGGTGCTATTAGAAGAGGAAATGAAACACATATTGGTGCAAAAAAAACAACAGATATCAACCACATGAAGGAAATGGATTAGAAGATACCAGTTTCCCTGCACACTCTAATAATCTAGGAATTGGTCATTGTAGAATTCCCCTGGTTTTGAAATACTCAAAAATAATGGAGAGACAAAAATGTAAACTTTATTTGCCCCAATTAATTTTAATCTCTTTATATAATCAGTTACATAAATTATTCCAGACAAAATAACTATATAAATAAAACAGTCCTCAAAATGGGATGGTTGTGAGTTATATGATTAAAAAAAAGAAACAGTGATATGATGGAATTTATCAGATTTTTTTTCCCATAGATCTCCTTCTAGAGAAACACATGGTCACCACTAAAGGTCAGTTGTTTCCCAAAGAGTAGCCCATTTGATTCATTATAGTAAACAATCGGAAAGAAAATTAAAGATACTAGTGAAACGGATAGGTGTGTTTTCAGGGGGCTCCGAGGAGCCTGGTCCTTTATGTCTCAGCACAGAAAGAATTCAGCAAGAGGCAAAGTGATAGATAAGTAGTGATTTATTAGAATAGGACGCTTGTGAGGCTTACAAGCAGGCACGCAAGAGGGTGCTGTGCTGAGAACTTAGTGGGCTACAGTTTTAAAATCAAAGGAAAAGTGGGGAGGGGGAAAGGATCTTCTTTGTCTTTCCTGAGTTGGTGTCATACTTCCATCATCAGCTCCTCCTCCAGGTTGGGCAGGGGAGTTTCTACATGGTCAAGCCAGGACTGTAAAAATTATTTCAGGTCTCTGTACAATGAGCACCTTTACATAAAGTATTGTATCTTTATGTGTGCAGAGAGCACGTCCCAGGGAACATTAACTTACTGAGCTCACTGGGCAGAATGTGGGTCTCATGCCATCATTGTTTTATTGTTTTGGGGCATATCTCGTGCTTGTGTCATATGGTTTTGTTGCTGAGCAAGCCTTGGTTTTGTGGTTAAGCAGACCTGCTTTCCTGAGTAATCATTAGCTTACAGGGGTATCCCATACTTTTTCCTACTTACAGTCCCCTAGTGGGATTAACTATTTAATCATCTATTTTGTCCCTTTACTCTGTCCCTATCACTAGTATATAAAAATGATTCATTCTCAGATGTATTGGGTAAAATTTAGAAATACTTCAGGAATGATAGACATACTTAATAATTATGGAAAAACTCATATTCTGGCTAGGAGGCATGTGAATCAAGTTCTTGTATGAAAAACATGAAGAGAGGAGTTAATTGAGACTGCAACTAGCTGAAGATAAAGTCGCTGAGTTGTATAAGGCAATGGAAGAGATGCTAATATTGATACCAAGAGAAGAAGAAATAGCAGCCCCATAGGAATGTATTTCATGATTAGCATTTTAAGGGAAGGTGTTTACAATGGTTAATTTTGTGTCAACTTAACTGAGCTAAGGGACACCTAGACAGTTGGCAAAACCTGAATTCTGGAGGTGAGCGTGTTTCTAGAAGAGATTAGCATTTGAATCTGTGGACTGAGTAAAGAAGATCCACCTTCAGCAATGCAGACAGGCATCATCCAATCCATTAAGGACTTGAACAAAAAGACAGAGGGAGGACACTTTCTCATTCTTCTTGAGCTGGGATGCCCATCTTCTCCTGTCCCCAGACATGGGAGCTCCTGGTTGGTTTTCTGGCCTTTGGACTCTGGACTTACACCCCTAGCCCACAATGTACCCCTGTCCAAGCTCGCTCTGCTCACCGCGCGACAGGCCAATGAATCGAAGATGAGGTGTTGAGGCAAGGAATAGACTTTATGCAGAAAACCAGCAAGTGGAGAAGATGGCAGACTAGTGTCTTTAAAAACCATCTTATTGGGGTCTGGATGCCAGTTTGTTTTACAGAATCAGAGAGGGAGAGGCTGTGAGGAAGTAAAGTTAAAGGGCCCTCAGTCTTACAAAAGATCTCCAGGAATAACCAGCCTCAGTGAGGGGATGTGTTAATTTCAGCCATTCACACAGGTGGGCAGGGCAGAGTGTCTGCCTGTGAGCTGAACAGAGGCACTTTAACTTAACATTCAGGCAGAGGGGCAGAGTTCCCTGAGGCAGGCCATCATGTATGATTATAATAACAAAAGCAGCAAAAAGCAAAGTTTAAAGTCAAAGAAACAGATCTAACAGGGATTCTGATTTAGCTCTACCCAATAACATCCCCATCCCTTCTCAAGCTTTCAACCTCAGACTGGGAGTTACATCATCAGCTCCCCTGGTTTGTAGGCCTTTGACCTTGGACTGAATTATACCACCGACCCTCCCGGTTCTTCAGCTTGTAAATGGCAGGGTCAGATCATGGCATATCTCAGCTTCCAAAATTGCATGAGCCAATTCCCATAATAAATCCTCTTTTATATATCTATAATCTATACCTATACCTATCTATATCCTGTTGGTTTAATAGGGTTCATATTTCACTTGCAAATGGTGGTTACATCAACGAAGTTTCCAAAAGCTTTTTTTAATCAGAAATTATTCCATGAAACTATATGTAGGCAGCCTTTTTTCCTTCCCCTTCCTCGTCTTAGTCCCTTTTCTTCCATTTACTGTGACTATTTCTAACCCTTTGAAATATTCACTGCACCCATGCTTTTTCTCTATCAAGGTCATATTTGATAGAAGCATCAACTCTGTGGGATCCAAGACTATTCCTCCCAACAGAGGCAGTCACTCTGGTACCTTAATGAAGTCACCATGCACATGCCACTGATGCACATAATGATTTTTTCAGTGCTTTGGAGATGTCTAAAGGAACAGAAAGACAGCTTGGTAAGAGATAATTGCTAGATTTTGCACACGCAAAGAAGACAGGACAGTCTTAAAATTCCTTTCAATATTGTTCATACTATGTTATGTATGCATGTAATCCATTTTTTGTTGTCACAAAATAGCACAACCAGTGACTACAGCCAAAGTTCACTTATTCATGTGAGCAAGAAAAACTGTAGATGAAAGATTTTCTAAAGAATGGGAGAGTCTTCCAGAAAACACTCAGTCCAAACATTTTCCTTTTATCACTTGCATATCATCATAGCCTATAAAACATATGCAATCAAAGCCATGGGATTTTGAAGAAGGCATTTTGCAGAGGACAATATGTGGTCTCACTCATACAGCTAGCATTTCATGCTTCTGTATACATTTGCGCAATGGTTAGTAACTAAAATCCTTAAGCGATAAATTCATTTTGTACGTTGCCATATCTGAGCAGAAGTTTTCTGTTCTTTAAAAGCTGAACTTGAGGGATTTCCCTGGTGGTGCAGTGGTTAAGAATCTGCCTGCCAATTCAGGGGACACAGGTTCAATCCCTGGTCCGGGAAGATCCCACATGCCACAAAGCAACCAAGCGCGTGCGCCACAGCTACTGAGCCTGCACTCTAGAGCCTGCGAGCTACAACTATTGAGCCCACGTGCCACAACTACTGAAGCCCGAGTGCCTCAAGCCCATGCTCTGCAACAACAGAAGCCAACGCAATGAGAAGCCCGCACACCACAATGAAGAGTAACCCCTAGAGAAAGCCCGTGTGCAGCAACAAAGATCCAATGCAGCCAATTAATTAATTAATTTAATTTAAAAAAAAGCTGAACTTGAAACAAGAACAGTAGAGGCTGAGAACACTTCATAAGTAGTATATCCATGTGACCTATCTGATAAGAAATTGTGTCTAGTAATATGAAATATAATACTGCATGGATGTTAGTCAATGAAGGCTAGATGATGCTACAGTAACAATCTCCCAACTCTTAATGGCTTGAAAAATGAAGATTCATTTCTTACTCACACTACATCTTCATCATGGGTCTCGAGGAGGAATCTTTCATCACTGAGGGACACAGTCTGATGGAAAAGTCACCATCTAGAGTGCTGCCAATCCAATAGCCATCCCAAAGGGAAAAGAACACTTTGTAGAATTCTTTCTTGGAAATTAGAAACTCCTCCTGGAAGTGGCACATGTCACTTCTGTTCCTTTGTCAGAGTTGGCCACACTGTCCCTATCAAAGTCATAAGGTCCCTATCAACCACAAGGAAGTCAAAAAGTACAATTCTATCATGTGCCTCAATGGGGGAAAGCTGAATATACTGTGAGAAACATTGATGACTACCAGAGAATTAGACTGTAACGGAATAAGAGCTATGAAAACTAGGATCAAAGTCATGACTGTATTATAGTTTGCATAAAAACAGAGGGTCACTTGAATTCTGGTAAGAAGGAATTGGAAGTGAAAGCAGACCACATAACTACACACCATAAAATATTTATTTACTGTTTAATATTCACTGTTCAGTTCATTCTGTGGGTTCTATTCCTTCATTATTTTGCTATCTTTACAAAATCTTCAACAAAAATAAATTCCTTTAAGTAATACTAAGCAAATGCATCTGAATTCCTGAACTAGCCGAAATCCTTTTGCATGAGATTAGAGCGGGTTACTAATATCTCCTACCTGATGATATTGAATAACACATATTCAAGCTAGCACCAAATACATGTGATGGGGACCCCTTCCCCCGGCACACATGGAGCATGTCATTGCTTGTCTTCTTATTGTACAAATTTTGAAATTAAGTAATTTAGTTAGTGTCAAATATGTTTTAAGCACTGTAGGAATGTTTTATGGGAATTTCTTGGACTGAAATCCCAGACATTATGCCTGGCTTGAAAGATTTCACTGTAAAGCTAATTCACCTTGCTGCCTCCTCAGACCCACAGACGCCCAACCTGTGAACTGATGGTGTATGTGCCACTCTCACGATTCATGGTGGGAATGATTTTGATCAGTATATGCATCTTAATTTACATGGCTTTTAAAACCTTGCCACGTTTACTCCATCCTGGGAATACAGGAAAACTTCCCTATCAGCCACCCCCTCCTCTCACAGACACTTTTACTGTAAAAATATGTAGCTCTGGGTGTGATTATTTGAATAGTGCCAATTTTAGGACTGCTGACAGGATGTTTTGGTCTATGAGGTGAGGTTGCTCTTATTTGGCCTACTTTATAGGACCTATTATGAAAAATAATGAAAAATTAATTATAGAGCCCACTACATTTTACAGAGAGAGATAAATGATAAATACAAAATGATATGACAGCCATTTTGCTTCCTGACTCCCTGACTTGACTTAAGATATCTTATGTCCTCTTCTCTGACCCTTGGAAGGGGATTTAAACTGTTGGTTCTGCTGTAGCAGCCACGAGTTGAGGCACCCCATTATGTTAGCCCTTATTCAGCCTTTATTCTCGTCACCCATTTGACCTACAGATTTTTTTTTTCTTCTGTCTCTTTCTTGCTTAATTGCACTCTGGGAACAATTACCCTCTAGCTAAGGTTGTATTATGCACCTAGTGTTTACCCCTCCAGACAGCGCTCCCTAACACTCCTTTCCTCCTGGAGCATTCTTCGTTTTAGGAGGGACATCATGGGACGGTAACCTGGAGGACCCCTAGAACCTGCTCTGACATCACCTGACACCAGCCTGATGATCGCAACGCCCCAGGAGGAGGAGAAGAATGCAAGACTATATCAGCCCCGATCCTTATCTACGGTCCTATTTTCCCCCCAAAAAACTATAAGACCTTATCCAACCCTCAGGAAAGGGGGCACAGTTCTTGCTGTGTTCCTCTTTGCCTGGCAAAGTAATAAAGCTATTCCTTTCTACTCCTCCAAAGCTCTGTCTCCATATTTCTATTTGGCATCCGTGAACAGAGACTGGATTTTTCCGACAACAGTTCCCCTGATTCTTGTGACTTCAAACTCACACTCAGACTACATTACATCACCAACTTTCCTTAGTCTCCACATTGCAGGTGGCAGGTCATGGGACCTAGTCTCCAAAATCAGCTACCTGTATGATTGAAGGTCACTTTTGTATATTCCCTGTCTGCAGAGCCCTTCTTATTGAGTGGCTTCTTTTGAAGTTTAAAGGAGTTAATAACTAAAGTGTTTCAGATAGAGCCTAGCAGGGACTCTGGACAAAAATGTCAACATAGCAGGCTCCTGAATTCCCCTCTTCCCAGGGATGAACCAAATACACAGCCACACATGGAGCAATTCTCTCAGAGAAAGATCCGGAAACTAGCTGAGCGACTCCAACAACACATTGGGTGACTAAGAAAGTACTCTTATCAAAAGTGGTAGGAAAGGCTGAGACACACTCTTGCAATAAACCCCACCTCGACACAGTGCCATACAACTGGGGGGAAAACTCCAACTCCAGGTTTTCCCTGAGAGATGAAGGGTTTGGACCACACATCTAGTGCCCCAACATTTAACACTGCTACCCAAAGGTCATGACCCCAAATCACCTAGCTCTGAAAGTCAATGAGGCTCACATTCCACAAATCCAAGATGACTATAGCAAACAATGAAGCAGTTGCTAAAGGGTACAGGAGTATTTGTCACACCTATCCCCCCAAGGCTCAGTGTCCACAGAGCAGGCACAAAACAACCCTTTCCCAGCTTTTCCCCTGGGAGGTGTTGGAGTACCTGCTTTAGAAACTGCTGCCTGAGGGTCCAGCTTCTAATTAGCATGCATCTTAGGTGCTGGCTGTGATCATCCTCAGAGCCTGTTTGTTTTTTGGTGTCAAGCTTTAGGAATTCTTTGTTTATTCTGGTTATTAATCCTTTATCAGATATATGATTTGCAAATATTTTCTCCCATTTTGTGGTTTGTATTTTTACCCTGTTAATACTGTCTTTTGATGCATGAAAGTTTTTCATTTTCATGAAGTCTAACTTGTCTGTTTTTTCTTTTATTATCTGTGCCTTTAGCTGTTATATATAAGAAGTCATTGTCAAGTCAAATGTTGTGAAACTTGTTTTTTTCTAAGCATTTCATAGTTTTAGCTCTTACATTTAACTCTTTGATTCACCTCAAATTAATTTTTATACATGGTGTTAGATAAGGGTCCAACTTCATTTTTTTGCATGTAAATATCTAGTTTTCTCAGAACCATTTGTTGAAAATTGTCTTTTCCCCCATAAATAGTCTTGACACACTTGTCAGAAATTATTTGACCATATATGTGAGGATTTATTTCTGGGCTTTATATTCTGCTCCATTGGTCTATATATCTGTCTTTATGCCAGTACTTCACTGTTCTGATTACTGTAACTTTGTAGTAAGTTTTGAAATCAGGAAATGTGAGTACCCCAACTTTGTTCATCTTTTTCAAGATTGTTTTGGCTATTTGAGGTCCCTTGAGGTTCCATATGAATTTTAGAATGGTTTTTTCCTATTTCTGCAGAAAATATTGTTGGGATTTTGATAGAGATTACACTGACTTTGTAGATCTCTTTGAGTAACATTGACATCTTAACAAGATTGTGTTCCAATTCATGGACGTGTGATATCTTTATGTTTTCTCTAATTTCCTTCAGCAACATGTTGTAGTTTTCATCATATAAGTCTTTTACCTCCTTGGTTAATTCTTCAGTGTTTTATTCTTTTTGATGCTATTGTAAATGGAATTATTTCTTTAATTTTCCTATCAAATTGTTCATTGTTGGCACATAGAAATACAACTGATTTTTACCTGTGGATATTGTATCCTGCTATTTTGCTGAATTTGTCTATTAGCTCTAACATGTTTTTCCTGCAATACTGAGGGTTTTCTTAATATAAGACCATATCATTTGCAAATAGATAATTTTACTTCTTCATCTCGAATTTGGGTGCCTTTTATTTCATTTTCTTGCCTAATTGCTCAGGTTAGAACTTCCAGTAATAGGTTGAATATAAGCAACAAAAGAAGGCATCCATGGGGACTTCCCTGGTGGTGCAGTGGTTAAGAATCCACCCACCGGTGCAGGGGACACAGGTTCGATCCCTGCTCCCAGAAGATCCCATATGCTGCAGAGCAACTACGCCCATGTGCCACTGATGAGGGAAATTTGGAATCCATAACCTGATGCCTATTTTGTTTCTGTTGATTAGATGAGCATGGAATATGCTGTTCCTGCCCCTGCTTGCCTTTGTTTGAAAGCCGATGCTGCCCGTAACCCCTAGCAACTCCCGCACTCCGTAATCACCTGTAACCTACGGAAATTGTATAACCAATCAGTTAGTGCCAACTGTAGCTATATGTCTTAATCTATATAAGGAGAAAACTCACCTGAAACGGGGCCCAGAATTTCGGAGCGTTAGCTCACCTGGGTCCGCCAGCTCAGTAAACCTGAGTTCTCCAACCCTCCAAGTGTGGCGCTTGGTTTCTCGTGGGATCAATTTCTGCAACACCACAACTACTGAGTCTGCTCTCTAGAGCCCATGAGCCGCAACTACTGAGCCTGTGTGCCACAACTACTGAAGCCCATGTGCCTAGAGCCTGTGCTGCACAACAAGAGAAGCCACAGCAACGAGAAGCCCAAGCACTGCAGTGAAGCATAGCCCCTGCTCTCTGCAATTAGAGAAAGCCCGTGTGCAGCAAAGACCCAAAGCAGCCAAATTAATTAATAAATATAAAAAAATAAAAATAAAAAAATAAAGTTGAAAATTAAAAACACAAAAAAAGGCATCCATGCTTTGTTCCTGATTTTAGAGAAAAATCTCAGTCTTTCACCATTAAATATGATGCTCATTATGGATATTTTACACATTAATTATGTTGAGATTGTTTCCTTCCATTCCTAGTTTGTTGAGTGTTACCATTATAAAAGGATATTGAATTTTGACAGATGCTTTTTCTACATCAATTGAGATGACAGCTTTTTTTTCTTCATTCTGTTAATGTGGTACATTACATTGATTGATTTCCATATTTGAACCATCCTTGAATTTCAAGAATAAATCACATTGGTCATGGTGTATAATCTTTTTGATACACTACTGAATCTGGTTTGCTAATATTTTGCTGAAGTTTTTCATCAGAGTTCATAAAGGATATTGACCTATAGTTTTCTTATAGTGTTTTTGTGTGGCTTTGGATCAGGGCAACACTGATCCAAACAGAAAGAGTTAGGAAGTATTCTCTACTCATCAATCTTTTGAGAAAGTTTGAAAAAGATTGGTGTTAGTTTGGGGTGGTTTTTGGTGGTTTTCGTTTGTTTGTTTGTTTTAGCATTTGGTAGAATTTACTAGTGAAACCATTAGGCTGAGAGTTTGTCTTTGTTGGGTGATTTTTTTTTTTTTAACTACTGATTTAATCTTCTAACTAGTTCTAATTCTATTCAGGTTTTTTATTTCTTCATGATTCAGTCATAGTAGGTTCTGTGTTTCTAACAATCCATTTCATATGGATATGCAGGGGTTTTGGGGGGCATATAATTGTTTATAGTACTCTCCTATAATCCTTTTTATTTCTATATAATTGGTAGTAATGTCCCCGCTTTCACTTTTTTTTAATACTCACTATAAATTTATTTTTGTGCTTATTTTACACAAAGAATTTAGAATACTGGAGGCACAGTATAAGATGATAGCTAGTAATCTTTTTAGCCTTTGTTTCTTTCTTCTTTAAGTATAGCTGCTGACAGAAAAGATGGATTAGATGCAGTGTACTTTTTCCTCAGTTGGCGAATTTTTTAGAAAATTATAAACAATGAAACTAAACTGAGCAGATGTTGGAAGTTTACTATAAGCAGCATCATAGCTTCCAGTTACAT
This sequence comes from Hippopotamus amphibius kiboko, assembly GCF_030028045.1. Classification (NCBI taxonomy): domain Eukaryota; kingdom Metazoa; phylum Chordata; class Mammalia; order Artiodactyla; family Hippopotamidae; genus Hippopotamus; species Hippopotamus amphibius. Next base: position 76,801,109 of record NC_080187.1, read on the forward strand.
TGGAACATATAACGGCTCCAAAGAACTTTGGAAAATACTGCTGAATTTTTGAAATCACATTTTAGCAAGCAATGGGTGGGTCTTCTTGTATATTCCACAGCTTGGTAGCTTGGTAGAAAACACTTCAATACATCACCATCCCAGGGGACTAAGGCTGGCCCCATAGCATCAACATATGGCCAGCTACAGGGATTGGTAAATCGCCCAGTTGACCATATATTTTGAATTTTATACCGTCTGTAGATATAACAACAGCAGTATGTCCCATCTTAAGAATTTTCAAAATTCATCAGGACATCCCCCCAAACCTACAGTGCCATCACAGGGCTCTCTCACAGGCACAACCGCCACTCTCAACCGCATGCAAGATAGAGCCTCCAGATGCTTATGTCCTCCACAGTGCTTCAATTGCATTCTTAAAAAGCCAAGTGTTAAATACCCAGGGCAGAAGACTTGAGCTCTGCAGGAGGACCAGAATGGACAGGAGCAGCACAAGCAGAGGCAGGTTCACTTCCTGTGCCATGGCTCAGTGCCAGGGAGTCAAGCTTGAGAAAAATCATAGGCCCATGCAACTGGCACAAACCAGATGCTGACCCCTACTCTTATTTCTAATTTTAGTAATTTGAGGCTTTTTTTCTTAGTCTATGTAGATAAATATTTATCAATTTTGTTGATCTTTTTGAAGAAGCAACAACTTTCAGTTTCATTGATTTTCTTTATTGTTTTCCTATTCTATATTTCATTTGTATTTTATTTGTATCTCCTTTAATCTTTAGTATTTTCTTCTTTCTTCTAGCTTTGGGTTTAGCTTGTTCTTTCTCTATTTCCTCAAGTTATAAAGTCAGGTTGTTGATTTCAGATGTCCCTTCCTTTTTTTTTTTTTTTTTTGGCACATGGGCTTAGTTGCTCCGCGGCATGTGGGATCTTCCTGGAGCTGGGATCGAACCCGTGACCTCTGCATTGGCAGGCGGATTCTTAACCACTGCGCCACCTAGGAAGCCCTGTCCCTTCCTTTTTAAGGCAAGGATTTATAGCTATAAATTTCCCCCTTTGCACTCTTTTCACTGTGTCCCATAAGTTTTGGTATGTTATGTTTTTGCTTTCATTTGTCTCAAGATAGTTCCTAATTTCTCTTGTGATTTTTTTTCTTTGATCTATTGGCTGTTAAGAGTGTGCTGTTTAATTTCCGCAAATGTGTGAATTTTCCAGTTTTCCTTCCATTATTGACACCTAACTTTATCCTGTTATGAGTTGGAGAAGATACTTTGTACTATATCTATCTTTTCAAATCTAATAAGACTTAATTTGTGGCCTAACATATGATCTGTCCTGGAGAATGTCCGTGTACACTTGAGAAGAATGTGTATTTTGTTGTTGTTGGGTTGGGTACAGTGTTCTTTAAAAGTTAGATCTAATGGGTTTATTGCATTGTTCAAGACCTCTAATTCCTTACTTCTGTCTTCTGTCTGGTTGTTCCATCCATTATTGAAAGTGGGATACTGAAATCTCCAACTGTTATTGTAGAACTGTTATTTCTTCCTTCTATTTTGTCCATTTCTGCTTCATATGTTTTGACGGTCTGTTATTAGGTCCATAAATATCTATAATGATTATATTTTCTTACTGTATCAAAACTTTTATTTATATGTAATGTCTGTCTTTGTCCCTTGTAAACTTTTTATTTAATAGGCTTTTGATTTAAGGTTTATTTTGTCTGATATTAGTATATCCATCCCTGTCTCTTTTGGTTACTATTTGCATGAAATATCTTTTTTCATCCTCTCACTTTCAACCTGTTTGTGTCTCTGGATCTAAAGCAAGTCTCTTATAAATGGCATATAGTTGGGCCATGTAATTTTATCAATCTTTGTTGATTGGAAAGTTTAATCTATTTACATTTAAAGTAATTTTGACAAGGAAAGACTTATGTCACTTTATGTTTTCTATATGCTTTATAGCTTTTTGTCCCTTATTTCCTGTATTACTATTTTCTTTCATGTTTAGCTGGGTTTCTTTTCCAGTGAAACATTTTAATTCTCATTTCTTTTTATGAATATTCTATAGCTATTTTCTCTATGATTACCATGAGTTACAAACTTACAATAATATTAGCGTTTAGACTAATTTTTAAATGTATTAGCCTCTTAAATCATATAAAAACAAAAAGTATAGTAACAAAAGTTGCAATAGCACTAGCTTCTATAAATGCTTTTGCATTTAATTTCACTGAGCTCTTTATTTCTTCATACAGCTTTGAGTCACTGTCTAGCCTTTTCATTTCAACTTGTAGGATTCATTTTAGTATTTTTTGCAGGACAGGTCTAATAGTAATGAACACACCCTCAGCTTCTGTTTACCTGCAAATGTCTTAATTTTCCCCTCACTTTTGAAGGACTGTTTTGCCAGATCTAGGATACTTGGTTGACAGAGTTTTCTTTCAGTACTTTGAATATATCAGCCCATTGTCTTCTGGTCTCCAAAGCTTCTGATGAGAAATATGCTAATTTTCTTATTGAGAAATGTTGCATGTAATGAAACACTTCTCTCTTCTTGCTTTCAAGAGTCTCTCTTTGTCTTAGGCTTTTGACAGTTTGGTTATATGTGCCTCAGTGTGGGCCTCCTTTTCATCCTACTTGGCGTCCATTAAGCTTTTTGATGTTTATATTCATGTCTTTACCATCATGAATTTCACAGGTAGTTTTTCCATGCCATTTAAAATTTTTATATAAATATATATCTATGTAAGGATATATAGTGTTGCTTTTGTATGTGATATTAAACATTAATATAGAAGTATCATACACAGCATGCTTTTCTGAAATCTGCTACTTTTACCCAATTTTTAAAATCTGAAATCTATCTTCATTGATGGTGTTTTCCCTTATAATTTCTGTATATTATCCCACCACATGAATTTACCACACATCATTTGCCACTCCATCTGGCATTTAGGTTGTCCTTTTTCCTGTTAAAAACAATGCTTTATTTAAAACATTGAGTCCATGATTCCTTCTGTGTAGGTACAAGGATTTCATTAGAGTTTATTTCTATAAGTAGAGTTGCTAGGTCATAATATAGGAAGATTTTCAAGTTTACAATATATCCAATCTTGAACCACACCAAAAATAAAGACCTAGACAAAAAACCCAAAGCTTTAAAATTAGAAGAAAATTTAGGAGAATATCTTTGGAGGGTATAATTAAACAAGAGACAGCATATACATATATTAAAAGACTCCTGAATTTGACTATATTAAAACTAAAAACTCCTGTCCTCAGAAGAGGGTCATACACAAGGTGAAAATGCAATCAAGAGATTGGGAGATGACATTTACAATATGTTTAAAAGAAAGGATTGAAATCAACATATATATAAAGTAAATCTCTAATGCACACAGAGAAGATAAATTTAATTTTTAAGACCAGGATATATAAGACAAATCACAGAAGATGAAATGTGAACTGAAAATTAGCAGATAAAAAGTTTGCCAGCCTCACTAGTAACAGAGAACATTCAAATTAAAATAATGAATGCCACTTTTCAACCATCAAGTGGACAACAATGAAAAAAAACTGATAATTTCAATTACCAGGGAAGATGCAGAGAAACAGGAATTCTCACACCCTACTGTGGAAGTATAAATTGATATACCCCCTTTGGGAAAAAAAAAAAACAACTTGGATGTATTGTAAATTTGAAAATGTACGTACTATAGAATCATAATATTTAAAACAACGTGTTACTAGCTTAAGAATAAATAAGTCAATGAAAATTAATTGAAAGGCCAGAGACATATGCCTGCTTTTAGAAAAGGGTGTATTAATATAAAAGTGGCACTCTCAATAAGTAAGGAAAAGATGAGTGGGTTTACTCTGGCCACTGTGACTTCTTTTTAACAAGACATCTCCCTGCTGTATGCCCAAGTAGCTCTGGGTAAGAAAAATGACCACAAATAACCCTTCGTTGCAGGGAAAACCACTTGAGGCTGACCTCACTGAAATAGCACAGGATAATCTTACAGTGGTTCTCTGATAGGGAAAGGTATCACTGGGGCACCACAACATTGCTGGCATGTATGCCATATAGACTATGGCTGAAGAGAGGCGGACACAGTGTGGACAATCCCAGAGGAGAGATCCTTCCAGCAAAAGGGGAGTTCAGTTGACTTTACTGTGGTATTTCTGCTGACAAAAGGCTCTGCTATGAAAACAATTTTTATTTCAGGAATGGTGAGTCACATTAGGCTTAAATCCACGTAGGATCAAGGCACACTGTGGGGTTTGGGGTTACTGAGGGTCAGTATTCCTTGCTACATTTATTGATTTTTTCTTGCATTTAAATGCATAGACTGCCTCACACTTCACCTCCTGTGTACTTTTGAGGCATGGAGTTAGTGTGGGTGTGTTAGACTCTGTTGAGAGATTTTCCTCAGGTGGAACTTCGAGGCAAACGAAGTATGCCAGCTCTACAGAAAGATCCTAGCTACTCAGAATACCAGTATTTCCTGTACACGGGCTGGACCCCGACTTGGCTGCTAAGGCAAATGGATTGAAAGAGCCAAGTTGCAGTTTACTTAAGAATATGTCCAACTTAGAGCTAAATTAAGACTTAATATGTCTTCTCAGCAGCAGCTTAAAATGGAATGCTCCTCTTCTCCTTTATTATAATGAGGAAGATAATAAAATTTGCTAGGCTTACACTTTCAACTCACTGTGAAAGTGAAAATGCTTTCTCAGGAAATCTTTCTTACCCATCGTCACACCCATCTCCAGTCTAAGGAAGATAACCCTCTGCTCTACTCCCACAGACCCTTTATGTGCCCAATCATTGCAATTTTAACACCATATCATAACTGTCTGCTAAGCGTACCATCTAATAGACCATAAAGCCCTTGAAGGGTACTGTCTGGTTTCTGGCTCTATCCTGTGCACTTAGGATAGGGCCTAGAGCAGTGTTTAGCCATTAAATATCTGCTGAATGTCAACTAGTTAATATAGTTGGCACTTATACACCTTCTGTAGTCTTGAGTATAGCTATCTGTGCTATTACTCTCTTAAAGGACAGAGACCATGCTGATAAAGTCACATTGTACAAGGGCCAGGCAATGGGCAGTGCTCATTTTCTCTTTGATTCTCTCTGTTTGGTGTCTAGAGCAAGGGAGAAGTTGTATCAGAATCAGTGAAAGGAAGGTGAGAGAGGGAAAAATAGGGGAAATTAGAAGGTAACTTCTGTACTGATCCTGCCGAATACTGAACTGTCTACATATATTTGAGGCTCAAGTAGTCGAGTACACGCTAATGACCTCTTGCATGAATCTCTCTCTTCTGGGAAGCTATTTGTCTTTCCCTAGCAGTGGCTGTTTCTAAGTCATTTTTCAACGTCTGCAGTGGTCATAATAGCAATCTGTCAGCTCCCGAAAACTTTAGCAAGCGCGCGGAATAAAAGGCTGAGGAAATTCATCTAGCCAAGTGTAGAAGTTTAAGTCATAGCAGTTAGAGCCCAGTTTGACCCTGCACACTCTTAGACTCACATTGTTTTGACACAGGAAATGTGTGTGTGTGTGCATTCTTTAATGCAGTATATCTGCCCCCACCATGGGTGTTCAACGCAATGCTTTTCTTCCAAAGATCTGCAAATATTTTAAAAGTTGTTTCTCAATATTCTATACACTAATAAAGAAAAGCATTCTATATATGAAACTGAGACAAGCAAAGTATTTTAAATTATGCTTATGATAAACAGTTATTAAACTTTGTTAATGCTTATAATGATCTTCATTGATAATTCAAGAACTAATTACATAGGTAATGGTCCCTGCTTCCATTTGTCTTCTAGCTACTTCAGAGCCTCCAACTTTTTTAACTTAGTGCTTGGAATAATCTAGGAATGATAGAGCATAAAAACAATGCCTTAATAAAAGCTGTAATTACATATAGTATCTGTATAGCACAGTTTACAAATCACTATCACCTATTTTCTCATTTATTATAATGCTTTTAACAAAACTGTGAAGTTTTACTCCCATTGCAGAGATAAGAAAACTGAGATTAAAGCTTTTGAATTACTTCCTGGGATGTTATAGTCAGTAAGTGATAAATGTAGGGCTTAAACAAAAACTTCTAATTCCTAATCAGTGTTCTTCCACTTTCTAGGGAAATTCTTGGGTGTTTTTAAAGCTCTAAGATTTGCCTATTTCTCACTTAAGGATATATCAGTGTTATGAGTTTTTTGGGGTTTTTTTTAGCTCTTTATTGGAGTATAATTGCTTTAGTGTTATGAGTTGAATCAAAGCCCTCAATAAAATGCTGAAGTCCTTCCTATCTCCCAGGACATATGAATATGACCTTATTGGGAAATATGGTTTTTATAGAGAACATGATCAAGTTGATTGTGGTCATTACGGTGGGCCTAATCCCGTGTGACTAGTGCCCTAATAAAAAGGGGAAATTTGTACATAGAGGGAGATGTGTGCAGAAGGAAGATGATGTGAAGACACATGAAGAATTCATCTACAAGCCAAGGGATGCCTGAGACGGTCAGACACAAGGACAGAATCGTGAAACAGATTCTCCCTCAAGTCCTCACAAGGAATCAACCCTGCTAATGCCTGGAGTTTGGAGTTATAACCCTCAGAACTGTGAGAAAACAAATTTCTGTTTCCTAAGTCACCTAGTTTTTGGTACCTTGCTAAGGCATTCTTGGGAAACTATTACAGTCAGTGACAGGCACTGATCGGTTGGTACTCTACATGCAACCTTGTATTGGATAGATAGCTGTATGCTGTACTGCTTCCCACCTAAGGAATTCAGGACATAATTAAGGAAGCTCTTTTATTTCATTGAAATTCTTCCTGTATGGGTACTGAATCAATCCTGAGCAAGAAAAGAGTTCAATAAGCAGTTGATCACCGTCAGTAGAGTTAATGTTATTGCTATAGCCCGGCATGACAAAGAAGCATGAATACTAACTAACCCTACACACCAGAATGTTTATCTTTAATAAACCAATATCAGTCCTTAAAAACTCTTCTCAGCTTTCAGAAATCTGCTACCAAGATACAGAAATTAGAACTAAAGATGATATTCATTTGCCTTCCCTTCTCTAGGTTCTTTATCACGTGTTTACACACGTGTGCATGTACGTAGGGAGAGGATGAAACCTAGCTTTGCACACCCATCCACAGCCACCCTTAAACTTCCACACTACGTTGCTGTGTGGTCCCACCACTAAAACTGAGTTTCTGGCTCATTTTTCTTCTCTGTACTTTGTTCCTGCTGGGAATTAGAGTTTTCTCTTAACCTAAGCCTATGTTTTGGACCCCTGACACCCAACCCAGCTTTTGCCAATCTCCTCCCTAAAGAGATGAGACATTTCCACTGGATACAATTCTATTTTAAAGTGAAAAATACACCAAAATCTTGATACTGCTGTCTATGTCTTTTCTATTTAGTTATTGTTCTTGAACATCCCAATGCTGTACCTCGCTCATGCTTAGTTAAGATCATCTACCTACATCAGGCCTAAGCTCATCATGAAATAGCTATCATTTATTGAGAAGTTCTTATCATTGCTATGATAGATGCATAATTCATGAATATCTCACAATAATCCTAAGAAATAGGTAAACTATTATTCAAATTTTACAGAGAAAGAAGCTTAAGCTGTCAAACAAATGGATGATTTAAATATTGGTATTAGTGTTGAGAAAATGAATGACAAATGACTGGATTTTTAAAAAATCTTTTTGTAAGTCAAGGAGTTTCCAATTCTTTGCTTTCAACTAGATTGATCGAAGAACTTACCAATTGACAGCTGTTCATAAAAAGTATTTTTGATGATTACTTATTATATGATTTTTGTCATGTATCTGAAAAGTATTTTAAACTGAGTGACATTTCCATCACAAAACTCCTTCCATTCCCACCTACTTTTCAGTCAGTAATATTTCTCAAACATCTATAAAAATGTAAAATAGGAATAGAATTGATGTTGATCCTTATCTCATTTAGCAATAACATGAACACATGAACTAATTGAAAACAAAAAAGTTTCCATCTTCCCATCAAAAGATGCACCTCTGAAAAAATAATGACCCTGGTGTAGATACTGATCAAGAAATCAAAGAGCTAAACTAGTTCTCCCTTACTGACAAGATCATTTTGGGTGCCTCCAATGCCAGACTTGGAAATCAACATTAAGGCCCATAGCTGAGAATACTACATCTTTCAGGAAACACCACAGAACAGCCATCTTAACCAGTAAGAGAAGCATTTAATCAAGTCTAAGTAACTGACAGCCTCTGTGATAAACATGATTATTTCCATCAACTTAAAGAAGGTCTAAATAGGTCAACAATGATCCCTATTTCTCTCCCACTAAAATTCAATAGGCACGGGCTGGTAAAGAATTACTGATGGCCCTGTTTAAAAGCTTTCATGATCTGAGTTAAAAATGTCTTCTCAGATATACCAGTTCAGTGCTACACCATAATTTTCTACTCTAGCAACCATATCAAGAATATAATTTGGGACAAATAATTTAATTTCTGAGAATTTAGCCCAACATCTTAATAATGTGCCACATTACAGGTTACTATGAGAATTAACTAACATAAAACATGGTATGTAAAGCGCCTACTATATAACTTGGCGAATGAAAAGTGTAATTATTGATAAAGATTAAATTTTAATAGCAGATCAAATAGGATCTTGGTTTGTTCCTTCCCATGATAATCCTTCTCTCCTTGGTTGGGCAGTACTGACACTAGAACAATCTACATTGATTATAAAAGGCATGAAGAAAGGAAGATTTAAATTTTATCTTTGACTCAAGCATTAGAGATGCCCCTTAAGTAGGCCTACTACATGGGGACATGAAAGACATGTTTGTAATTCCGTTCTTTCATTAACAAAACATTCATTAGGCACCGGATATATACCAGGAAATAGGGCTGTAAACCTAAAGAGAAAATCAACCTTAACAGACTCTTATATAGCTATGAAAATTAAACACAATGCAATGTGAAATATGCTTTAATAAATGAATATATTATGGTAAAAGGGGTGATTAAAAGAAGTTAGTAGGATCACAGAAGAGGTGATATCAGAGGTAATGTTTCTAAGATATCCTTGGTTTTGCTAAAGAGGCAAGAAAAGAGACTATGGCTGTTATGATCACTACTGAGCTGGTACATCATTGGCACTCGATAATCATTTGTTGCCAACAAGTCACTTATTGACTATTTTTAAATCAATGAATTAATGAAAGAATGTATGAAAAAGGAAAATCTGTATGCTTAGATCTTAATATGTATGTTGGCTGACTTCAGATGAGCTGCAAAACTACTGGGGTTTCTTTTGTGCAGGGCTATCTGTAATTGTTTAAATTTTACCACGAAGGCAAGGGTAGCCGGCATACCCTCTGGAGGCATAAGAACAAACTCTTCTTTCACTGGGAAATGCTTACACTATTTGCATAATGAGCTCCAGTCTTCACCTCTCTGACTTAAATACTTCTGATACTTTCAAAGATTTTTCATCTGATATGAATTCTAGCCTCTTCACCATAGTTGTCTTTTTTTCTTCAGATATGCAACAGTTTTTTAAATGTCCATGGTGAAATTGGGTGCCCAACACCCAAATGTATCCTTACAAATACAGAAGACAACAGGACGGATGCTTCGTTTACACACTATTTTCTACTAGAAGGTGCCCCACTGGGGAAAACAAAGATGTCAGTACAGGCTCTCTGGGCAAGATCTTTTCTTGTCATGATTTGCTAAGCGTTGTTTCCTTTCTTCTACTCTGTTTTCCTATCGCTAGGAAGAAAAACCAACCCATATCCTGGAAGTACGTTTTTTTTGCCCTCAGATAACCCATTTATTGCTCACATGTAACTTTAAAAGCCAGAACATTACCCTTAGACATTATCCAGGAGCCCCGCAACCTTAGAGTTTATGCCCAGATAAGACTCGAAAGAAACAAAACACCAAACCCACAATAATATTCGCTTTATTTCACAATGATGGTGTCTTTATTTTCCACATGGCCCATCACCAGAGTATGTTAATTCTGGTCATCAGCAAATTCATAGCCATGCATAGAGATGCTCCTACACCCTTTGATTCCTGAGCCTTCTCTTCTCCTCTTTCCTTACTTTGGGCCATTCTAGAGTTCCAAAGAATTCCACCATTTTGGGCATTAGGATAATCTGAGACTTTTGTAAATAACACAGCCAAAACATTACAACTTCTTACTCTTAAAACTCAGAAACAGGGAAATGTAAATGAAAACCTCAATGACATGTCACCTCACCCCTCAGAATGGCTATCATCAAAAAGAACATGAATAACAACTGTTAGTGAGGATATGGAGAAAAAGAGATGCCAGTACACTGTTGATGGGAATGTAAATTGGTACAGCCACTATGGAAAACAGCATGGAGATTCTTCAAAAAATTAAAAATAGAACTACCATATAATCCATCAATTTCATCCCTGGGTATTTATCCAAAGAAAATGAGAACACTAATTAGAAAAGATATATGCACCCCAATATTCATAGCAGCACTATTTATAATAGCCAAGATATGGAAGCAATCTAAGTGCCCACTGAGAGAAAAATGAATAAAGAAGATGTGGTATACTATACAATGGACTATGACGCAACCATAAAAAAGAATGAAATTTTGCCATTTGCAGCAACATGGATGGAGGGTATTATGGTTAGGTAAATAATTCAGAAAGAGAAAGACAAATACTGTATGTTTTCACTTATATGCGGAACCTAAAAAATAGAAGAGCAAACATAACAAAACAGAAACAGATGCATAGATACAAAGAACAAACTGGTGGTTTCCAGAGAAGAGAGTGGTGGGGGCATGAGTGAAACAGGTGAAGAGGATTAAGAGGTACAAACTACCAGTTATAAAATAAATAAGTTGAAAGGACGTAATATACAGCACAGAAAATACTGTCAGTGTTTTATAATAGTTTTGCACGGTATATAATCTGTAAAAATATCAAATCACTATGTTGTACACCTGAAACAAATACAATATTATAAATCAACTGTACTTCAATACATACATACATAAAAATCATACAGAGAAATGCCACAGAGCTCAGAAACTTAATGACCTTTATCAGTACTTATGAATTATGGGTCACTGTGATTTTCTAATCTTATCAGTAGGCATGGTCACCCGGGAGACTGTCATCAATTATCTGGCAAGGAGGTAAGGGCTTTTTTCCTCTATGCCTCCATCTTCTGAAATTCAGTTAATCTGTCATATGCTCATAGAAGCCAACCATCCCTTGTAAACCATGGTTACATGTTATTCTCCATTTATTTCTCTTTTGTTATACCCCAACTTTCAGGTAAGTCTTACATAAATAATATGAATATCCCAACTTTAACCTAACTGTTAATAGAAGGACAGATTCCCTCTTAGACAAGAAAGTTTAAAGGGAAACAACACCATACATTTATGCCATCTTCGAAATGGTGGCTATAGAAATTCTCAAGAAACATTCTAGAGAAAGGGAAAAAAGTCTGGTTATAGAGCCTTAGCTAAGTCTCTTCCTTATGGAAATTCTCCCTCTGCTGCCAACCCTGGAAAATCTGGTTTCATCCAGGAAGAAGCCAATGTATATATGCATTTATTTGAGATTCTAACCAACTCTAAGCCGGTGGGATCCAAGGTCTTCCCATCACTGCCAAACACTGGTTCAGAACTCTTGCTGGGTTTCTAGGCTCATCTCTGTAAGAGCTACAACATACCCCTCTAGATTCTGCAGCACCCTCTTGCCCTTCAGACCTCTAGAGCTATGAAAGGACTATAGAAAGATGGACTCCCTAGCTGATGACCTCGGAAATCCCCAAATCACATCCACTGAAATCCCCAGTCATATCACAAAAAGGCCCAGAGGAGGCTTTTCCTGTAGGAAAAGGGCAATATCAAAGCAAATCCATATTCCTCTTCAGCATTTGTGCAAGGAGAGACGGTCCCTGTTCACTTATCACAGTTGCTGGAATTAGGGACCTATCCTCCTATCTCTCCCTCTCACTGGGGGGATGTTTAGGGAATAGTTCTTCCTGCTGATCACCAGCACAAACGTTGCTATCATGCTGAGCCTTGAGAAAAGAATGAAATTTAAAAACAAATATTTCCCCTATTCCATTCAGGTTTAGATAAGAGTCTCAGACATCCCCTCAAGAATCAATAATCTAGGGCAGAAAAGTATTGTGTAGCAAGAAAACAGAAATCACTTCCACACAAAGTGTTGCATGGTTCTTAAGAAATCTCCTAGCAATTCTATGTAGATTCGAAGAACTACTTAACTATGTAGATTTCTAAATACCATACATTTAATATTATCCTTCAAAGTTGTGCAAAACTTATGAACAAGCATTTGCTTCATCTCCTTCATACTCACAGGGGAAATGTCAGTTTCTGGGCTAGAGTTGCCCCTACACAGTCCAATCAGGAACACCCCACAAGATCCCCTCATCTTGAGTTTGTCAAGAATAGTGGACAACACCATTCTCCAATTTCTCCCCTTCTACCCTTTCCATGTCATTTGTAATAGGAAGTACATTTTAGATTTCCATGTTCTGGAGACTTTATAACTAAGTATAACTACCAGCTGAACTCCAAGAGATGCTTTGCTGATATACATGGCTTGGTTTGCTTCACATCAGCTCCTCATCAGAACAGTCATAATAGGAAAATGAAAAAGACTTGCGAGAAACATATTATTTGCTGGTCCTTACAGCTTCAGCTCTCTAAGCCTCTGTCCTACCTTTAAAAAGCTGGAGGACTGTTAAGGCATCTAACTATAATATCATCTTTAATTCCACTGCTTACTCCCCATGTAATAACATGCAGTGAATTAAATATGGGAAGTGTCAAAAGATAAATAAATGTCTTCAAAAGCTTTACAAATGCAAGCTATGAATAGGTTTAGGTGTCTTCAGAAGAGAGGTGCTCAAAGGGCTAGATCATCTGTAGGTCCTTAAGAGACCCAGCAAGAAAATAACAATTCCTCTACCTCCTCCATCTCATCTCTTCCAAACTCTACTCTGAAATTGGTCACAAGTTCTAGATTCTCTCTCTCCTCCCTTCACAGAGAAAGCTAAACCCAGGCCATCACCACTTCCATCCCAGAGAAGGATTCCAACGTTCACCTATAAGTTCCTGGACAGCTTCTCTGAGAGGCACTTCTTTTGATTCTGCTTCCAGGTTAGGGATCCATCTGGCTCTTGAAAACTCTGAAAACTTGATTCCTGTTTCCTAACGCTATCTTGTTCTCAAGTCTTGAGCAAGTGGTTGCAATAATATGTCTACACTGGGGTTACAATGTCAAAAACCGTATGAGAATTCTGTCCTCTTATTGAACAGAGCAGCAAATGTCAGCATTCACTTATTTGAAGTGTTGTTCTAGCTAAATGCTCCTCTGGGATTTCACAGCTTTCACTGGCCTCCTGGGGATATGAGCACACTCTACAAATACAGATTGAACTTAGGCCACAGAAGATCTTCAGCCCCATTATTTCCAGATATGTAACAAAAATGTCACCTCTTCCACAGCATAGCTGCCCATCAGGGAAGAAAGAATTACTCTCCATTTCTTGAGGGCCCTCCCAGTGCCTGACTCCGGACTATAAATTAAAAATGAAAAATGACCAACCAGAGTAGCTACCCCATGCATTCTAAATACTGAGGTGAACCAGGAATCAGTGTTTGATTTTTTTTTTTTTGTCAGCACAACCGGGAACATGCTTTTGATTATAGTAATACAATTTAATAATAGAATTTTTCTAAATGAAATAAAGGTAGCCATATTCCCAATCTTCCAAAAAATACACCTTTAATTTTTCTAAAAATGTATCCTCTTCTATGGAGAAGTATGTTCACATTGTCTTGGTGTCTAGAGAAGTTGTACTTAGCAGTTCAGGACAAAGCATTTAGGGCAAGCCCTGAGTCGCCGCGGGCCTCACCCACTCCCTGTGCTCTGAGTTGACTAGGGCAAGGGCTGGGGGTGGGGTGTTGTGGAACAGTGGGGCCCAGGCCTGTTCCTTCTAAACAAAGTAGAAGCAGCAGAACAATGGCCCCCTCAGCCAGGACGTGGAGGATCCCGGCAAGAGGAGCAGGCAGGGAACGCTCTGTGGGCAGACACAGACCTCAGGCCATCCAAGTGAACCCAGGACACACACGTGAGCAAACACTGGTCAGGTCAGGGTTTTTCAGCCTTTTGTTTTTAAATAAAACTCATATTTGCATACCGAAAAGTGAAAAATGCATTTTAAAAAACACACCAAATTCATTCTCAATGTACTCAATACTTAATCTGGATACTATTTTTTTTTTTTTTTTACATTTTGACAGTAAAATTAATACAGAATTTGGAACCATTTGAAATGAATTGGGAGCAGTCTACTCAGAACATATATCTGTGTACCAAGAGATGTGGTTCCCACAAAGTACTGGGTGATCAGTTTCCTGATAATTTGTCATAAAGAAGATAGAGAGGGGCTCTGTTTATACCTATGGTAACAGCATTCTGATATGAACAACTCCAGCCTCAAAAAGAGCTATCTCACCATTAGCCAATACAAAGCAGAGTGCTTGAGATACGGTGACTTTTCAAAAGCACTCCACTCCTCCGCATATTTAAGACTCTTTTGTATGTACATAGGCTGCTTCTGAGGCCAAGTTGACAATTTTAGTCGGTATGTTATTCTTTTTAATAAAAATGCACTTTGATATTGAAGGACACATCAACTTTTTAAAAGAATTTTAGCACTATTTAAAAAGTTAAAATGTGTATTTAAGATATCTAGCTTATAAGTAATCACCAAATATACTCAAAATGAAAGCTGGGAGATAAGAGGAAGACAAAAGGTGGACACAGTCCTGTGTGACACACACATTTAAGTTAGGAAAACACTCAAGCATGTTTCTTTGCTGGAACAGCCTGGCTGTTGGAAAGTCAACATAAGATTCAGATAATTACGGAGTGGTTGTACTATGAAGAGGCACCAAAAGCCTAGATGATGCATTTACACCTTCAATGCTTATGTCAGAAAAGAAGAAAGGTAAAAATTAATGTGAAGAACAGAAATTAATGAAACAAAGATGATGATCAACAAAGCCAACAACTGATTATTCGGAAAAAATAAATACTTAGACAAATTTCTAAAGAGTACGATTATCAGTTGTGTACTAATTAATCTCCAGACAACTCAATTCCCATCAAAATCTTGACAAGGACAACTGCATGGAAGTTGACAAGAATACTATGAAATTTATATGGAACAGTAAAGGGTCAAGCATTGCCAACAGACCAACTCTTCTCTTGAAGAAGAGTGAGTGTGGAACTTACCTCACCATAAAATGAGAACAGAAGAAAAGACAGAGGACGAGAGCGGCGAAGATTCGAGAGTAGAATAGATCACGTGTGCATGTGTATTCTGTGCATTGCAAAACCTATGTATTGCTGAGTCCTGATAAAAAAATAAAAGTTGAAAAACTCCACTCAAGAGAAATTTGAACATGTGAAGAAATATGTTCAAGCATGTCCATAGCAACACTACCAGAATTACAACAAAAAAGCTGTAAACAACCCAAATGTCCACCAATAAGAAAATGGATACAATGTATTGGTAAAGTGGGATACTATAGTTACATATCTCAAACATGAATGAATCTTAGAAACATGTTAAATGAAAAACAGAAGTTGAAGAAGAATACTCACATTGCGATTGCATTTATATATAGATTTGAAACCAGTGCTAAATAATTTATCATTTATAGATGCAAATTTTATAGTAAACCTATAAAGAAAAAGTTCTAACCAAATGGGAGGGGAGGAGAGGAAATAAAATGAAAACCTAAGGGGAAAGGTACATAAAGGGCTTCAGAAATATTAGTAATCTATTCTTAAACTGGGTGGTAGGTACAGGCAGGGTTGATATTCAAAATATATTATACAATAATCCAAACAGTCTAACTACCAACAAATCTAAAAGGACAACTGCTATAGTAATTTGTCAGAGTCCAAACAGTGACTGCTTTCCAGACATTATGTGTTTAAGAACTGAATCTCAAAAGAGGTTCAGGTCCAAAGAGATGGGGCAGTGGGGTTAGGGGGGCACTTGGAGGTTCAGATCAGCAGCGACCTACCAGCCAGTATGGATACCCTTCAACAATCACTATAGCCACACTAGTGCCTACCATCTGAATAATAAATAGTCCTGGATATGTGAAAGTTCTTTTATTCCTTGTAACTTATAGTATATATGTTTGTATATATACAAAAGCACTTCCCAATAGTAATATAACACATGCCACTGATGTGCGCCATATATGCAATTCTGAATTTTCTGTTAGCCTCATTTTTAAAAGTAAAACTAATTTTAATAACATTTTGTTCAATTAAATATATCCAAAATATACTTGCCACAGGTGAACAATATAGAAAAATTGTTAATGGAATATTTTATATATTTTTGTACTAAGTGTTCAAGATTCAGTATGTGTATTTTACATAAATAATACATCACAAGCTGAACTAGCCACTTTCAAGTACTCAGTGTAGCTGGTGGTTAAGATCCTGAACACCACAAATATAGACTATTTTATAAATTTAGATGGTAGAATAATAAGAATTTTCATATCTGTAGATATGGAAAGATCTCTCAGACATATTATTTAATGCAAAAAAAAAGATATAAAAGAGTACATACAGATAGTGCGATTCAACGTATTTAAGTATATGAGAAATACATTTTTTTCTGGAAACTATTAAAACTGTTAGTGGCAGTGTTTCTTGAAGAGAAGAGCTAGAGATTGGGGATTTTTTTTCTGCCTCAGTGATTTTTTTTCTGAATTTTAATACCTCCATGAACCTTAAAATTTTAAAATGTGTATGTCTATTATTTTTATTTTTAAGAATAGAAATAAATAGTTAACAATTAGGCATATAACAGTGAGAAAAATACTATGAAATAGAAATAGTTAATTTAAGGGAAGCCTCACATTTCCTACCAAAAATGTCAAAATGTCTAGATTTTGTAATGGTGTGGTAATTTGCCCTTCTCTGTCTGCTTTGACGGACAGATAGGCCACAATGATCACTTGCCCTGGGAACTCCTTTCTTTTCTCCCATCGCAACTTCTGATCTAACCGAAGATGGATGTAAGATTAGGGAATTAAGTAAACCAAGAAGGAAAGATGTCTAAAACTTTTGTGGCCTGTGGCTTTACAGACTTGACTCCAAATGCGTTGCTACATGCAAGATGCCCTAGATCTACTCTCCCCTGGAATCACTAATTTAGTAGTCCTTTAAAAGATGTAAGTGAACTTCTATCTGACCTAATTTGTTCCTGACACACTCGTGTTCATGATTATTGCTTCCTTTTAAGTGGATCTAAAACAACTTTTATGAAGAATCTTACTAAAGTTTTCCCTAGGGTCCGCCTCAGCATTGCAGTGTCTTCTATATTTCTTTTTTGGAAAATCAAGACTGTTTGGCTCCACGTTTACTTCTTATCCCTTTCTTGTTTTCTGCATATCCTTAAGATCATCAGCATTATTCAGGAATTCCTCCTAAAGTTCTATCAGTGTTCTTAAATTACTTAATACTGACCAGGACAGTTGAACCCTTTAGGGGTAGCCCTGCTCTACTCTACTTCTTTAATAATCCTAGTTGTGTGATCTTTTTCATCTGTAGTGCACTTTTAATGGGAAAAAAAATGATTTCCGATTTGAGGCACAAAGCTTCCATTTCACCGTATGCTGATATTACACCACCATCCCCAAACAGTAAGCCTACTACTTACCCTCTTTTTCTTCTCACTCCAAAACAAAATGAAAGTTTATTCTCAGCTTTATCACCTTAGTCCTATTCTTCAAAGTTCTTGCTGCTAAGCCTGACCGACAGCTTCCAGCCAATGTGGAGTCCAGGTGTGAGCAGTACCGCACTGGGCCATGGGAGGGCAGTGGAGACCTAGAGCCAGGTGGTCATGTTGTCACCTGTGGCTCTGACCAATGAAAAACGAGCCAGAACCTTCTGATCTCACTGACCACAAGGACACAGAAAAAGTGGGAGTGCACCAAGCATGGCTTGAGCAGGAGGACATCAGTGTTTCCATTAATTCATTCAATATTTGATGGATAAACTGAAAAATCAGTTTCACCTCTTTAACCTGGTATGCGTTTGTTTCATTATTTTTTGTTCTATTCCAGTGCCTTTAAAATACGTCATGTAGGCCATCATCATCAACGACCCGTCCCAATAGTTTCTGATCCAAGAGGTGTGGAGTCAGGTCCCAGGAATTTGTATTTCATCAAACACCACAACTAACTAATTCACATTAAAGGTTGAGAACCATGTCTAATTCCTAAATGAATTCCTTACAGTTTAGTTATTTAAACATTTTACCTTTTATGTTGCATAATAATTGTTCTTTACAGTCGCTGACAGTAATAACTTTGATTTTCCATTAAAAATGTCTGCCCCCTTGGGGCTCTCAGACTTTCATTTTCTCTCATTTCCACCTACCTATTCAGCTACAAACTATTTTAGAGGCAATAGTATGTGATAGAAGAAACATAATGAGCTTTGGAATTAGACAAACCTTCCCCAAGGCTCAATGTTTCTCAATAACGTGAAGATTATACATAGTAGAGTTGATATGGGGCTTAGTGAGATGATATATGTTAATCACTCAGAGTAGTGATGGAATCCTGTAGACTCAATAAATGTTCATTTTAATGCTTCTTTTATTGTTTATGGTAACCAGAGATATGTAATCCACATTCCTCCCTAGTGCCCCTCTCCAATGGTTCCACTATGGAAAACAAGACCGTCTTGCTTTGTGTAATATCACAGATAGGGGAAGCAAGAGTACCGCCCTGCCTGAGAGGAGATATAGGTCTGAATGGAAAAGATAGGAAGAGAAAGGAGTAGCAGCTCCCCTCTGTTGCAAAATACTGAGCTCCAGTAAAAGAAAAGAATTCAGGTGAACTGTAGACTTTGATAATACTTAAGAACTACATTAAGAAATAACCATTATTCTACTTAAAATTTAGGCCCAAACTGAATAGTATCTATTAAAAAATGTTTCTAGAAATGACCATGGTTTATTATCTATCTGTGAAAATGAAAGAACAAAATCAAGATAAACAACATATTTCTGACAGATACTGATCATTAAAATAACTGGCAAACCACCATTATTTGTCATGGAGGCAACTGCTAAACCAAGCAAACAACCACAAGCTTATATCAATATTAGGTATGAAAAATAAACATAGCCCAAGTAAATAAGAAAGAAATATATATGGAAAAAGTAGATCACATATCAGAAGCGAAACTACCTATTTGTTATTCTGTATAGTTTAGTAGAATAGTTCAAATGAAAGTTAAAAGGAATTACTAATTTAGCTCAAGGGCTAAAGGTACAGATAACTTTACCAAATCTATAATTCTCTTCTCTCCTCGGACCTCCAATTGCAATGACAAAAAGAGTAAATAAAAGGCCCTGATAACTGCAGAAGCAATTTTATCAATTTTATTTCAGAGTTGGAATTAGTTCTTCAGATGACTCTTCCAGATGGGTGATTAAAATTTCTCCAAATCACCCTATTAGAATGCAGTGAGGTGACATCCCTTCTTGGAACCTCAGTTTCCTCACCTGTAAAGTGTTTATAAGAACTTAAACATTACTATACAAATAGAAAGCACATAAGTTAGTAAATAGCCCATTGTAAATCTATGTTGGTTCCCCTTCCAGCCATTCCTTTACATCACATAATATCCGAGTATAGATGTCAATGTTTATAACACTGTCCTTCTCTAAATTTTCTAAATAATGTGTGGTAGAAGTGGTCCATTTGTTTCGTATATTTCTTAACACAGTATCAGAAAGAGAGTTCAGGTAGGCATTAGTAGCTAATGAATTTTTCCATATAGAGACTTCTAGTAATTTTCCCCTTGTTCTTTCATCATAGATATTCCATATTTACTGAGTACCTGTAGCTGGTTAATTCAGCTGACTAGATCAAAACAACAGGAAGGTCAAAATCATGGACCTCATTAGATATTAAAAGAATGCTCCTAGGATGTTAAGAGAAGGGAACACTTGCACATTATTGGTGGGAATACAAATTGATACAGCCACTATGGAAAACAGTATTGAGGTTCCTCAAAAACTTAAAAATCTAACTGCCATGTACATAATTGACATATTTATCTTTGCTGTGAGCATAAACATTATGTTTAGTGTTCTTACCACAACACACAGACACGTACACACACAATAATAATAATAATATTAATAAAAAGGAGGAAACTGTGCGAGGTGATGGATATGTTTATGGCCTTGATGGTGGTAATGGTTTCACAGGTGTACACGTATCCCTAAACGTATCAAGTTGTACACATTAAAGCTTTTTATGTTAACCATACCTTGATAAAGGGGTTTTTAAAAATGAAAAAAATTTTAAAATAAAAATAAAAATTGACTCCTATACCCTGAAAATACTATTGATCACAGACTATCAGCACCTGGTTCACACACTATCTAACGCATCTTAAGTCTCACCGTCATCTTAAGTAACATGCTAGTGCATCTGGACAGCCCCCCAAAAATGCTGGCATCACAAAATCAGTGACAACTTCACCCCACCAACTGACACTTGCACTTCACTTTTTGATAACACCTCCGAAACATTAAACTCTAGTTTTCCACTCTAAGTCTACATGCCTTCACTTCTCTCATTTTATCACTCCTATTATACCTATTATTTAACCTTATTAAAAATTCTAACCCCTTGAACATTTTATTCTCCCCTAGAGAGATAACTTCCTCACATATTTAGCCTCACTCTCACCCATCAGTTGAACTCATCAGCTCTCACGTTTTCATTATTGTCCGGCTCTGGAGCATGACAGCTTTATAGCCACCTACCCACCTGGCTTCCCTTCCCTTCATCCAAATGGCTTAGCACTGCTGGAGAAAAGTGTACCGCCATGCAGAAGAATGTCACACAAACCCATGCTCTCCAACCTCAGATGGGCTCTTTCCATATGGGGCAGTCCTTCTCCTCCCTTCCCGTTCCTTTCAACATCTTTTTCAGACAGTGCCCAGCAGATGAATTCACTTATCAGCAGATAAATTCTCAGCAGAATTCCAACTTCAAAAAGAAAAACAAAAGTCCTCATGCCTTTCTTATTGCTTTCACTCTTCTTCATCAGTGTTTTTTTTGGGGGGGCAGGGGGGAAGGCGAGTAAGAGAGGAGGAGGAGCAGGTTGAGTACTTTTAGCATTCTATTTTATCTACTCTATTGGTTTATTAGATGTACACCTTTATTTCTTTAAGTCATTTCTCTAGGTTTTATAACATACATTCTGAACTCACCAATGTCTACCTTCATTAATTTTGTATCACTTCATGTATAATGTAAGAATCTTATGACAGCATGTTCTATAACCTTACCCTATCGCCGTTTGTATTATTATACATTTTATTTCTACATATGTTATAAATCCCATAATATATTGCTATTTATTTAAACATTTAATTATATTTCAAAGAAACAAAAAACTGGAAAGAAAGTCTTTTTTTATCTGCACATTTACCACTTTGGCACTCTTCACCTCTTGTTAGAGCCAACTATTCGTCTGGTATCATTTTCCTTTAGTGAACGGAACTACCTTTAATGTTTCTTCTAGTACAGTTCTGCTAACAATAAATTCCCTCAGATTTTGCTTGTCTTAAAAATGTCCCTTTATTTTTTGCCTTCCTTTACCTATTTTTGCTGATTATACAATTCTAGTTTGACATTTTTTTCCTGTCCCTTCAGGCCTTTAAAGAAGCCATTCCACTGTTACCTGGCTTGCATTGTTTCTAATGAGATGTCAATAATAATTCCTATCTTTGTTCCCCTGTATAAAAAGTGTCCCCCTACCCCCTTTCACTGCTTTAAATATTTTCTCCTTCTTACGGATTTTCAGCAGTTTAATTCCGATGTGCCCTGATTGTGTGTGTGTGTGTGTGTGTATCTTGCTTAGATTCTTTTAGCTTTAAAGAGCTCTATGTTCATAGTTTTAATCAAGAAGGAAAAATTTTCTCATTATATTTTTTAATATTTTTCCTGACATTACCTTTTACTGTAACACAATTGCATACATGTTAGTTTTCTTGACATTGTCCCACAGGTCACTGGAACTCAATATATTGTTTTTTAGCGTTTATATTGTTTTTGTGTGTGAATGCTTTTATTTGAATAGTTTCTATCAATCTTTCTTTAAGTTAAATGACTTTTTTTCTCTAGTATCTTACCTACTGTTAAACCAAGCCAGAGAATTTTTCATTTCAACTATTAGAAGTTCCACTGGGCTATATTTAATATCTTCTATTTCTCTTATCAATATATTCATGTTTTCCTTTAAATCTTTGAACATTTTAATAATACTGTTTTAAAGTCCTTGTTTGAGAATTATATAATACTTGTCATTTCTGGGTCTGTTTCTATGAATGTGTTCCCTCTTAAGTGTAGGTTGTATTTTCCTGCTTCTTTGCATGTCTAATTTTATATTGTATATTTTATGTTGTGAGGGCCTGGATCTTGTTGCCTTTTTTTTTTAAGAGGGGTAAGTTTTTCTTTGGAAGATAGATTTTAGCCTGAGATTTTTTGAGCCTTATTTCAATATCTTAAAGGCAGATCCAGGAAGCACTGTAGGAGTCATTTAGTCCTACTTCAAAGAGGTGATCCTTTTAGTATGTCTACTGAAGTTCCCAGGTTCTACGAAGTTCCTCCAGTCTGAATGGTCAGATTCAATTATCTTCCAAACCTATGTAAGCTCTGAGAATTATTCAGCACACATTTACCTTTCAGTGATTCTTTTTCTGGTAATTATTCTTTGTGTTGAATATAATGAGACTGCTTTCTTTAGAGTTCTAAGTGTGTCCAAATCTGGCTCAGGCTTGAAGGTAATCAGAAGAGGAGCAGATTCGAGTATGACCACAATTCAATTGCCTAAGTTTAGTATATGTCATAGCAGCAGTAATAAGTATAGACTATTTGTAATATGATTTAACTCCACACTGGGTCTGGCCAGGTTAGAACTTCTAACTTAGGCAATCCTAAAAATCATGCTTATGAAGTTCTAACTCTCCATGGCCCTCAGAGATAATGTTTTATGAGTCTAGAAGAGTTTCTGCTTATTTTTAAATTCTTAAATCTTCTGTAGAGGTTAAATGTATAAAGATTTTTTTTTTCTAGAGAACTGGCCAATAGCCTTCCTGGGAGCCAAGATTCATCCACTTGAAAAAGACACGATGGTACAAGACTGCCCCATGGGCTCCTTTTTTACTTGCACATGGTCCTTTTCTCTCCCTGGACCTTAAGAAAACTTAAAAGATCTTAAATGACATTAAAGACCCTATTGGCTAAGCACACATTTAGAAATATTTGCTCTTTCTATTGGTGTTTTAACACTAGAATAGCAATTTTGTTTCTCTTTCCTAGCAATAAGTCCTGACCTGAGAAAGAAAGGCCAAAAAGACAGAATTAGTCTAACAAATAGGTTAGTGATTATTTTGGCTAATGTGATCAAAGAGGGAAGAATTATAAACTTTCTTCTTTGTTTGAGAATCTAATTTAGATATAGAAAAGACTTGACCATGAGTTGCCCTTGAAGGTAAATGTTTCATTAAACTTTCTCCCTCCTGTGTGCTACCCTTGGGAGGTTGCTAAGAAATCTACCACCAGCCTACAAATCGCTGCCTTTCTTAGTTTTTCCTAGTTGCCTCAAAACTTATCCAGCCAGCAGGGAGCAGAAGAAACCAGAGATGAGCTCAGTGACAGACCTAAGGTCTTTATTACTGCCTAGAACTGATAGATATAGATGTAAGTTTTCATTATGACAGGTCAGGGTATCAAAGGATGGTAGGCATAAATCTTCACCATTCTTGGTAAAACTAGAATCATATGTTCTACAGTTTATGATAGAAGGAAAAGTTCCACTGGATTATAGACCAGAAGTTATTCCCAGATTTACATTATTCTACAACAGCGTACCTTAACTTTGGGAGGACATGGGTCCCTTTGAGAATATCATGAAAACCTTTCAGAAAAAGACCTATTCATGTGCATGCAATATTGATATCCTTGGGTTCCTCTCCCCTCTCTCCACACGCACCATCAAGGAAGCATGAACTCCAGGTAACAAATAGCCCTAAAACTCTTGCTAACTAATGACAACCACTACCAAGAGGTAGTAGAACAGAGTGTGACATTGATCCCCCTTCAACATTCTGACCCAAGAAAGAACAAGGGGTTCTCCTAATAACTCAATCTTAGCTGTAAAAGATTGAAGACTTAATGAAGGCTAGGGAATCCGAAAACAAAAATAAATTATAACCAAATAAGCTGATTTACCAGGCATGTCTGACTTCCAAAGATACTGGTTCATCACCTCAGCTTTGCAAAGCCCAAACGAAACAAAGGGAGACTCAAAGGAAAAACAGAATCAAAACTGTAAGCTTTTGAGGGACAGAAAAAGAAAAGTCCTGCTTTTTCATACTTTCTTGAGCTCTACAAATATGGTTCCTTACAGGCTTTCATATAACCTCACAACCAAAATGGAGTTGATTGTTAAAATATGTGCAAACTTTTTATTCTTTCTAAATCAACAGTTGCAAAGATAGGTGATGCACTTAGAGAAGAGGTGAATACAGGCCAGCAGATAAAACTGCCTAAGTGTGAACTATAAGAGGGAGTTCCCTTATCTCAAGATGACTTAGAGGGTAAAACCTGCCATGATATTTCTAGCACTTAGAGGACTCATTTAGGGAGTTTCTGAGCGATCTATGGCCAGATTGCGGAAAGCTATCTTTTTTTGCAGTCAATGGGTATCTATTATATCTTGGTCCCCTTGTAGCACCAGAGGCTTGAAGGACACAGAGAGCATAGGAAAAGGAGGTGGCTTCCCTTGGAAAAGCGGAAATTACTGTGGTGTGAATGAGTAAAAAATTTAACGGGTATTGACCTCTCAGACACCAAAAAGTGAAGGCAAGGTTACTCTACCTGATCTTTTTTCATCTATTTTCAATTGTAACAGAGCTCAAGATGCGATGCGAGAGTGGGTTACTTAAAGTAGAAGTAAGTGTGAGAAAGGACCTAGGCTCTGGTGTGCCTCTATGACAATACCAGACCCAAGAGGAAAGGAGTCCAGTGGTACCTTGAAGAGGGGTGAGTTTACTAGTCTCCTGAGAGTTACAAATGGACGATGAGGGATCCTGGAAGGCTGAGGGAACTATGAACCCATAAAGGAGAAAACTGAGATGAGATGGCAAAGAATAAAGCCATTTTTGTAAAGAAAATAGCTTCATCTTTGGACCTGGGAAAGAGTACTGAAGAACTGAGTAGATCAATTAGCAGGTGTGCATGAGTTGAAGCAATCTGAATGGGGCCACCTGAGGGATCCCTGGATGTATAGGGAAGCATACAGTTCATAGCCACTTAATTCATTTAATGAAAACCAGTGCTTAAAAAAAAAACTGATTACAAATGCAGGAGGTGTTCAAATAGTTGAGAGATGAGAGTGCCCCAGCCTGTAGGCACTCTCTGTGAAGAAAAGCCCTGGGCTGACGAAAGCACCAGGGAGCCAGCTCAGACATGAATGTGTCAAGGTGACAGGGCCTGAAGCTCATACTGTGGATTCTTTCAGAGAGACAGGCATGCATAAAATCATGTGTTCTTTGGCTCAGTGTTAAGGCAGTCCTTCAATCCTTCATCTTTTCAGCTAGAAAGAAAACTTAGATAGAGAATCACAGACTTGGAAGGCCCTTAGAGATGATGTAGTCAAACTTTCATTTTACAGTTGAAGAAACCGAATGAGGCCAGAGGAGATGGAGTGATTTGCCCAAGGTCACATACATGGTTGGTTCATGACAGATCTGGAATTTAAGCCCTTAGGTCACCTCTTCTATTCTAATAGTCTTTGGAAGACACTCTCATTTTGATCTGTGCCACGAATTCATCTAACTACTGTAAAGGTAAAAACTTGATAAGCGTAGACAATGTATCATCATAGACAACCTTTACGTAGATACATCTGATCTCTTTAGGCTGTCAACGTCTTACTGGCCTGAGAACTAATAAAATCAGTTAGTAATAACGCATGTGATTGGGCAGGCCTATCTGCCATATGCAAATCAGCCTGTTCACTTGCATATGACTTGTGCCACAAAATGGATATTTTTTAAAGTTGTCCCAGTAAAAGACTAACCATAGTAAAGGTTATCAATATACGTAGAATTTTAAGCATTGTTAGGATGTTGGTTTATGATAATAAGGAAATTCCTAATGCAAGATATTTTACCATGCTAATTTCCTCTTTGGGATTTATCCATAATAAGGAGAAAAAGACAAATTCAACAGACATTTAAGTTTCTTCTCACATGAAGGCAAATTTTGGCCTCTTGTGATTCTCAAAATATTTCATAAAACATCATGAACATATACACACTACTATATATAAAATAGATAACCAACAAGGACCTACTGTACGGCACAGGGAACTATACTCAATATTTTGTAATAACCTATGTGGGAAAGAACTTGAAAAGAATATATATGTATGTATGTGTATATGTATAACTGAATCACTTTGCTGTACACTTGAAACTAACTCAACATTGTAAATCAACTATACTTCAATAAGAAATAAAGTAAAATGGAAAAAAGTCATGAACACGATACAAGGACACAAGACTTCTAAAACTTCATAACAAGTGCTGTTAAAATCACACTTTAAGTAAGAGGGAGAAATGTTTTAAATCTTCATTTATGGAAGTTTCAAAAACCAGAATTTATTTCCTCTGTCAGGGTACAATTTGGTTAGGAAGGAGGAAAGTGACTTTTTACTTTTGAGTTCACCAAGGACGGT
Source organism: Hippopotamus amphibius kiboko (assembly GCF_030028045.1). NCBI lineage: Eukaryota > Metazoa > Chordata > Mammalia > Artiodactyla > Hippopotamidae > Hippopotamus > Hippopotamus amphibius. Next base: position 76,828,071 of record NC_080187.1, read on the forward strand.
GATTGAACAGAAGGAAATCATTCCATAAGAGGAATCAGAAGCATGATACACGAGGCAGAGTGGATCTTATTGCATAGAGCTACGTGCAAGCATGCCACTAACCACTACCACACATACACACCAACTGAAAGGTTTTCACACTTGACAAAGAGGTATAAAGAGTAAGAAGAAAGCCTATCAGGACTCAGGGGGTTTATAAGGACTAGTATCCAGGACATGAACTATTGCCGTTCAGGACACAGCAGCAGGAGCTTGGTGACGAATTGGAATGAAACAAGTGACTATTTCAATACTCTCTGTCTTTGGCTCTTGGTATGGTTATTTACATGGGGAAGTGAATGGAATATTCATGTAATTACAGATACAACAGTAAAGGCAAAATAAATGGTATCACGTACTCATTCGCAGGAAAAGCAGTTATGAAGGTTTGGTTTTGCTGCTCCTCGCACTGTCTTTCTTGTACCTCTCATATAGCTCCTGAGGATATCAGGACAGAAGGCTAGAGAGCCAGATGGAGGAACATCTTGGTCTCCCTACGTGCACTGAGGCGCTATACTAATGCTGAATGGCAAAAGTAGGTCATCAGAGAGCAATCTCACCTCCCACTCCTTTATCCATCTGATTTCTGCTGTCACACCTTCATTGAAACGGATTTTCTGAGGGTCACTAATGACCATCCAATTATCATATTTGATAGGTTCCTTTTAATAGGATCCCCCAAGCCATCTTTGATACTAATTGGTGTCACAGACCTCCTCCTTACTCTTGAGACTCTCTGGACTTGGATGACACTAAGGTGATTCCCCATCTTTGGCCAATGCCTCTCAGTTCTCTTGCCAGGCACCCTTCCCCAGACCCCAACTGTTTAGGCATTCCCTAAGAGTCTTTTTGCATCTGCTTGCACTTATTAGTTTTCCTGTCACAAATTCACCATAGGCTCTCCCCATATAATTATCCCTTATCTTCGTCTAGAAGCTTACAAAATGTACATAGACTTTCCTTTAATATTCCCAACAACCTACTGTTCTTTATTTTACAGAAAAGGAAACAGAGACTCAGACAGGTCAAGTCACCTGCCCAGGGGCTCAAAGATAAAAAGTAACCAGGTCTATAAACTTAATTCCAGCTCTTAAATCCAGTGCTCTTTTCATCACACCATGAGTGTAATGCCTCCAAACACTCCCAAAATATACCCTCATGTCCCATCTTCTTCACCAAGTCCCAAATGACACTTCACCCACTTATTAAGAAACTGTCCCTGAATATCCTCATGATTTGCCATATGCCCCAAATGCTTCCTCCTTTAACCTCAATTTTTTAAAATTGAGATACAATTGATGTGTAATATTGTATTAGTTTCAGGTGTACAACACAATGATTACATATTTATATACATTGCAAAATTATCACCACATATATCTAGTTAACATCTGTCACCACAGCTACAAATTGTTTTCTCTCATGATGAGAATGTTTAAGATCTACTCTCTTAGTAACTTTCAAATTTACAATACAATATGTATGTTACATCCCCCAAACTTATTTATTTTAGAATTGCAAGTTTGTACTTTTCAAACCCCTTCACCCATTTCACCTACCCCCTGCCTCTGGCAACCACAAATCTGTTTTATCCATGAGCTCAGTTTTGGGGGGTTTTGTTTGTTTGTTTTTTAGATTCCACATATAAGTGAGATCAGACACAGTTTGTCTTTCTCTGTCTGACTTATCCACTTAGCATAATGCCTTCAAGGTCCATCCATGTTGTGGCAAATGGCAAGATTTCCTTCTTTTTAGGGATAATATTCCGCTATTTTTTTACATTTTCTTTACCCATTTATCCATCAATAGACATTCAATTTCTTTTAATGCAATCAATATATTCCTGGTTAATGTACTTAAAAATATCTTTAATGTCTCCATTTGCTACCAATCAGTTGCTACGTTCTAGAAATTGTACCTCTCAATATCTCTTGTATCTCGTATCTCCCACCCAACCCTTTCAATTCACAACACTTCTGTCTTTGTTCTGGTTCTTAGATTCACTTTCCTAAAGGTCTACACTATTGTACTATTAACCTAATGTGTATTAATACACTAGTTATGTGCCTACCTCCTATCCTTTCTCTCATTTACTCCATGCTCTGCTTCTGAAATAATCTTCCTTCACATGCTTTCCGTGGCTCTACACTGCCTTTAGAATAAAGTTCATAGGCTCAAAGTCCCATATCATTCAGGCCCCAGTCTATAAAGAGTTTATCCACAGATTTCTTATCTCATGCACTCTCCACTGAGCCAGCCTGGCCTATTCAGTGCTTATATAAAGATATTTTCTGATGGTAGGGGTCCCCCCCCCACCCCCCAATTTGTTACATTAAATCAAATCTGTTTGGAATGAATTGGTTTTATCTTACTATTTGACAGTCAAGAGATTCAAAACCCCTTCCTTTTAAGTCTCCATTCCCATAGTGAGCATTCCTTTGGATAAGTGTCCTAGAGCCCTTTTCGCTCCCCACTCTTAGACATCTATATGTGCATATTTGCTTTTGTTGCACAAATGAGTTAGTAAAAAATTTGTAGACATCTGTTGTTGTACTTCAGCCAAGATACTATATTGTATGCCAACCAAAATTATTAAAATGATACAAAATTGGTGATATATTCATTTTCCATGAAAAATATCATACATAGGGAAAACTCATTGTAATAGCTTTTATTCTCACCCAGTATGTAAAATAAATTATTCTTTTCTGCATAATAGCTAAAGTGCAGTTCTATAAAACTTTTGATTTCAGAAATATATAAGTAAAGCAATGAAAATAATCTGTTAAATCTGCTCACACCAGATGCATTCTAATAACTACAAAATAGATGTGGAGGGACATCAATGGTCACATAATCTGAGTGAGATGTGACGCCTCTATGGTCTCTGGGACTCTAATCTAGATAGATGTGCTAAGAAATAAAAAGCTGGACAGTGATTAAAATATTAAGTTGTCAACATAAAGCCTCCATTTATGTTGTGCTATACCCTAAAATGTTAGTCTCAAAAAATAGCCTAATTATATCATGTTGTACCTTGGCTGTAGCTCACTTGACTCAACATTTAGGTAGGACAAGGCAAGCGGAGGCAAACATCTCATGCTGGATGTCCTTTTCTTTAGCAACACACAATAGTGGACATCCTATTCTGCCTAATGACTGGAAGAAAAATTCATTTTATGCAATTACCATGTTGAAAATATACCAACCAAAGAGTAGAATTCACTTACAGATACAAAAGAGCACTGTGGGTATGATGTTCCCCAGGACACCAGGTTTTCTGAAAGGTTCCCACAAATTGCTGCAGAACTGCGTTCCTCTACTTGGTTTAGGGGGACATCTCCATTGTCTCATTTAGGAAGGAATTTCTGGGGACTGATCCACCCTGTTGCTTCTCCAAACAACTCCTTTGGGCCAAAGCTCAAAGGAGTTAGCCTCAAGCTACCCATGGTCTTCCTGCAGCATGAGGCAGGCCAATCAACAGCCCAGCTCCATGCTCACACCACTTCCTCCATTTTCTCCAATGGCTCTGCTCCCTTCGGTTTCTTTGTCCAGATCTTTTCAGGGAAAGAACATCACATACAAGAATGAATTAGGAAGTCACAATCATGGTTTTGACTTTATCCCTAACTAGTTGAGTGGCCTTAGCCAATTCACTTGACCTATCTTTGTCTTCCTTTCCTTATATGTAATAGCTGGAGTCATATTTCCCATGACTATTGTGAGAATCCAGTGACATAAGGTCCAGTAAATTATTTGGACAAGAGCACAAGTACCGATGTCTTTCCCCCATCATCTTTCAGCCTACAAACTCCTATACAGATATTTTTTCTGAACTGTTTAACCATAAGAGTATACAAACTGAGGCACAGAGCGGGACATTCCTAGCATAATACAAGAAAAAAAAATCAGTATAATTCAGTTTCCTCATACCAGTTCTTAGTATTTTTTTTAAAGGACCATGAAGGGCTTCTTAATTCCTCTGCCACTAAATCTTTTCACAGAAAGAGGTTTGATGTTAGAAGTGGTCAAAGTCTGTGACGAATTGGAGAGGAAGAGATTCAGAAAGCGAAGAAATATGTTCTGGCAATCAATTACCCCAAGAGACGGAAGCAGATTCCTGAAATTTTTGTGGAGGTACAAAATTAGACTTTAGGGTATAAGGAAAGTAAAGGAGCTGTAGAAGAAAGAAAATGAATGTTGAAAATTACTAAAGGTTAAAGAGCTGCCTCAGATTTCATCACTGATCCTTTGGGGAAACAATGAAATATCCTACAAAAGGTCACAACATGGCCCTTTTCTAACACCTTCTCTTTGCCCTTCATCTCATACACCCTCTGCTGCAGCTGCCTTAACATCCCAGGGATCCCCAGAGGCAGCCTGCTTTCTTTCTATTCTTACTGCCTTTGCATGGCTTGAATCATCTGCCTGGAATTCCTTTTTCTGTTGTTTCTTTCCCTGATGACAGGAAAAATTATAAAGCTTGATTACAAGGAAGAACTACATATTTGAACGAAAGTAGTTACCTGCAATTTGCCTCCCCTGAACGTGCAGCTGTGGATAATGGATAAAAGTACCCCCATCCTCTAACAAGAAGTACTAGACACCCTATAGGGCTTGCCTATTAAAGACAGTGAAACCGGTTAAGGTACCTTTGTCCAACATGCACATCCAAGAAGGCTAGAGAATCACTGAGGAGAATAATCAGGGCAGATTCATTTGCAGTGATTTAGTTATTGACCTTGGAGGATGAGTCTAAGGCATTTCCCATCCCCTGTTCTCCTCTGCCTCAAGGTAAGTAAAAGGAGTATCAAAAGCAACTCGGTGTGTAGGAGATGGGATAGGGGATAGGAGAGTCTTTGCCAGAGGGCACCCTGCTCGCTTAGTGCCCCAGGCTAGAGGTTTGATGAGCTGAGCACAGACGCTCATTGGTCTGCCTATCAGAACTGAGGGAGAATTAGTTCTTTGAAGAAAGTCACCCTTCCTGAGTTTGGCAAGACAAGGATGCAAATCTTTCCTGCAGCCTAGGTAACATGGAAAATCACTGAGCATGAGTTATCTTGAAAGGCTACTGCTGAAGAGGATACTCAACTGAAACGATATCACGAACACAGAGAACAGACTGGTTGTTGCCAGGCGGAAAGGGGTCGGGGGAAGGATGGAGTGCGAGATTGGGGTTAGCAGATGTAAGCTTTTATGTATAGAATGGATAAACAAAAAGGTCCTACTGTATAGCACAGAGAACTATATTCCATATCCTATGATAAACCATAATGGAAAAGAGTATTAAAAAAGAATGTATATATACGTATAACTGAATCACTTTGCTGTACAGCAGAAATTAATACAAAATTGTAAAGCAATTATATTTAATAAAAAATACTAAAACTGAAAAACGTTTCTATGGGAAAGTATAAAAGTTAAAAGCTAGAAAATAAAAGTTAAAAAAAGATGAACGCTTTGTTATACAGCAACTTCCCACTGGCTATCTATTTTACAGTTGGTGGTATATATATGCCTATGCTACTCTCTCACTTTGTCTCAGCTTGAGGATGGATGATGCCTTAGAGGACTGGGACGGGGAGGGTGGGGGGGAGTCGAGGGAGGGAGGGAATACGGGAATATGTGTATAAATACAGATGATTGAACTTGGTGTACCTCAAAAAATAATAAATAAATATATTTAAAAAAAAAAGATGAACCCATCAGAAAAGGTGATTTGAGGTTTCATGGGGACTGAAGTATGTATAATTTAGAGGGGGTCTACTTTTACACATACAAAACTAGCCACAAAAGTAAAGGTTTATTTGAAATAAGAAAATATATAATGAAATATAAAATTTTTAAAGCTGACAAATGCCTCAAAGACCATAAATCCAGAAAATAAAAATTTTAATTATCTGACACTTTTCCACAATAGTTTTTTTTCACTAAAAATTTTGGCTGTATATTTTTGAAACATGCTCCCTATGACAATAACAGAAGAATTGAAAGATCATTTAGTCTTTCCTCGGGTACAGTTGAATTAATTTTTTTAAATTGTTGATAGTTGAGAAAGTTTCTTTCTCCTTTAAATCTTATTTTGGCAATGCCACGTAAGTTTTTAAGATTGTTGTCAAATTGGGGAAACTGTGACCATTCTTTCATATCTGTAATATTAAGAATTTTTCACACACTAGCTCTGAGCCTCCTATGTTTCAAATCTTGTTTCTTCTCCATGAGCCACATGCTTCTGAGGCCAGGTGCCACAGGACACTTAATGTTAGTAAGACTCTGTCCCCGCACCTTCCTATGGCAGTGAGTGACTGGAATATTTCTAGAAGCCATTTCACATTGGATGGCTAACAAAATCTTGTGACTTATGAACCGCACAAACATATTCCACTAAATCTTAACTAAATGAATCTCAAATCAACCCCCCTTGGTCAGCTCCCCCAAGTTCTCATAAGCCTTCCAAGTTCACGAGCAATAAGGGGAAGCATTTCAGAGGGAAAATTAGAGTGAACAGACTTCAGTCTCAGCTGCTTGTGTCAAAACAGCTTACTCTTACACATTTTACAGGGCCTTGATCAGAGTCTGTCCAAGTGAGGGGCTCTGAAGCTGACGCATCATTAGCCTGTGGGTGAATCTGCTTCCATATGTGGTTATGTAATTGGTGTAGGAACCAAGGAGGAGTCAAAAGATATTAGCTGGAGAATGTACAAGGGTGAGTCAAAAATTATTCACACTCCGGTTACATTAAAACTTCTATAAATTCTACAGCCAGAGTGTGGATAATTTTTGACTCACCCTCGTACAATCCAAATCAGGAAATTGTCCATATTTAAGGTCCAGAGGCTTCCCGGCTTCCCCCACATGCACCAAGTTATGCCCTGAGAGAACAGGCGAGTGTCTTCAACGACCAAGTGCATTAAGAGTCAAGAAGCAAACTGCACTCGCCAAGTGAAAGGCACGTCTGCCCCGCTCTGCCAGTCCCTCTCTTTGCCAAGCTTACAGCAGCCAGAAACAGCATCATGAGTGGGAGAGGGGGGAGGGCAAGGGATTGGGGGTGGGGTGGGGAATTAAAACCACAGGCAGGGCTGAGAGGAGGGTGAAGCAAGAGAGGCACCTAGGGGGCCAGAGGAAAGGAGGCGCTCATCCCAGTCCAATCTTGGAGACCATGCCCGCCCCACCCCCTCCTGCACCTAGGTCAGGTCTTAGCTGTGGTCAAGGCAAGAGAAATGGGAATTTTCACTCCTAGCGCATCGGAGTTTCTAACGCGGTTTTGGTCATTTAAAACTGAACTTGACAAAAAGCTGTGAAATCTTCCCAATTTAGGCAGAGAAACAGAGCAGATTTAGAGGACAATGGTGGAATTAAGCTATTTCCTGATTGTACCCTAATGAGCACTTCCTGTTCTATCAACTGCCTTTATTTAAAGAAAGAAGCAATTGCTCTTGTTGCAAACAGCATTAAGACCAAACTCCTCAGCCCGGCATGCAGGAGCGTCCATCTCGTCCTCCCCCACCTTCTCTGGTCCAGTCGCCTCTGTCACCATTGCAATACAACTCATCAGGCCCTTTCAAGCACTCTCTGCCCTGATGCTCCCCCTGCCCTGAACATCCTTCTCTTCTTCCTCTCATCTCTTTTTCTATCTTTAGGGCCAGATTGAGATGCCATCTCCTCAGGAAAACTTTGCTTTACAATCTCAGACCAAATACATAGTTCCTTCCTCTGAGCTCCACTGTACTCTTTGCGGCCCTTATTAGGGCGCTTAACACACTGCAGTATCTTTTATCTGTTCCTAGTTCTGACTTCTCCCCTAGGCTGCAACACCCTTCCAAGTAGGGAGTGTGACTTACTCAAGCTTACACTACAGCGGCACATATGGTTTGTTTCAATAAATGTTAGTTACAGGAAGGAATGCCTTCCTTTTACGGGCCCACCCATGTAAAACAACTGCACCACACGGCTGCTCAGTCTACGGGAGGAGGCTCCCCTTTGCTGAGTGAAAGCATTCACCTACTTACTATCACCGCTTAAGGAAGCTTGAGCCATCCATTTCCCAAAGAGGTCATAACCGAAGGGGAAACCTGAAATAAACTCTTCCATTTGTGATTCTTACATTAAGTGAGTTATTTCAGTTTAGAAAACTTCCCAATTAGGCAGAGATAATAAGCAATCCTCTCAGGTGAAATTCTCAATACTGAACTATCATTACCCAAGGGCTCTGTGATTTTATGAGGGAAAAAAATGCTCTTAGATTCAAAGATTTCAGAGTCCCAGCAAGTAAGAACTCAGTTATTGACCACATACAACTTTCCCCAGCTCAGTCTTCCAGAAAGTATTTTTCCTTTCCTTCCCTCTGCAACACAGCCAACTCCTCTGAGGTATCAGATCTTAATTTTAACTAATAACCCAATTTACTTTTAATCAAAGTATCACAACTGGACAAACTGAGAAAGCATACTCTAAGATTTGCTTGCTTGAGGTGGAGATGTAGGTTGTTAAAGATATTCTGATCGCTGTACAGTTCAATTGGTTTCAATCCCTTCCTATCTCCTATCTCCCTTGAATCCAAAAATTTGAGCTTATCCTGAGTGTTAGAAAACCTCTGCCTTAATTAAGTTTCTGAATGAATTAACTATAAGCCAGATGGACTTGTCATTCCTTGTATGAATTTGTCTTAAGAACAGGGCAATGTTCACGAGAAACATGTTTTAACAACACACCAGATCAGAATAGTGTTACAGATTCTCTTTTTCAGAGTTTTAGAGTTATAACTAGGTCATAGCAATATTCCAGATCCTTGATTTTGACATGTGTCAGTTGTCAGGATTATACAACACAAGGATACAAAGCAATGAAATGTGGCAAGTCTTCAATTAGAGTCTTTAATGAGTATAATGGAAAAAATGTTTTCCTGGGGTATGTTTTTATCCACATTTTATGTCTCCCTTAATAAATGAAATTATTTTTGAGTGAGAGACTTTTCTTAAGTCACTAGGTTACTCTCTCTCCCTGTATGCAGACCTAGGAGAGGCCAGCTTCTCTGTCTAAAGCACTGGAAAAGTACTAGGTAAGAGGAGTGAGGAGGCAATGGAGGGATGCTTTAAGTGGTGATTGCTTGAGATAAAAGAGCAACTCTGCTACCAGGTTGAGAAGACTGGTAAAGAGAGTTGGTAGAGGGTGGAGTATACCAGCAGGTGTTGAATATGGTCTGTTTGTGGCACTGAAGGCAACTCTTCCTCCTTCCTTTTTAAAACTTAAATAATAAATTACATCTCCTGGGATAAACCATAATGGAAAATAATATTTAAAATATATATATAATTGAGTCACTTTGCTGTGCAGCAGAGATTGGCACAACATTGTAAATCAACTATACTTCAATAAAAAAAAGTAGGTAAATTAAAAAAAATAAATTACAATATTGTAACTGCTAAAAGGACAGTACTCCCACGAATGCACTTTCCAACTGACCACAGTCATAATACTATCATTTCTCTTCCTCTCCCCAACGCCAGCACCACTTCTCACTATAACCTCCCCCTCATTGATTGCTGGTTTTATGTCAAAATACAGCCATCCTCAGAAGCATTCCCTTATTTTTCAAAACTGATCTAGATGTCCCTCTTCTGTTTCCATAGCATTCTATGCACATCCTTATTTGGACACATCACACCACATAATAAATCTTGGTTTTCTTTTCTGCCCCCTTGACTATGACCTTCTTAAGGTCAAGAACTGCACCCATTCAATTCTATGTCCCCAAGATCCAGCACAGTCAATGACACCATAAACGTTCAATAAACATTTGCTGAGTTCATGAGTAAAAGAAGAAATACACGTATGGGTACCAAAGTAAATCTAGGTATACTCAATTCTTGAAGTCTACTTTTCCTGAATCTTCTCTGTCAAGCAGGTGATTCAATATCCTCCAGTTTCCTTAAGATCTTTGACATTTCTCACAGTGCTTTGAGTGCCCCACTCTGAGTGATTTTCCTTTGAGTGACAAACCACAAAGAAGAGCTATACCAGGCCTCATTGGCATTGGGCTTACTACATCTGGTAGTCCCCAAGATGCAAATGGACCGCAAAGGGACCAATGACCACATCACTGACTCAGGACTAATTGTCACTGAATGAAGGAGTTTGCCATCAGGTTGAAGGAAGCAGCGTGCCTGGGAAAGGGTGGAATCTGATGAATCCACCCTCAGAAATAAAGAGATGGGAACAGAAGATCAAGAGAACTTCTGGGTATCCACGTACATAAAACAGAGAAAAGGCTAAGGGCTATGGAAATTATAAGACTTCTTAAACCTCTGCAGCCTGCCAAGCTTGTGATGTTTTGCTTATTTTATGTCTCACTGCTATGGCAAGGAAGTCAATAATCAAAAGGAAAACTCTGTGGAAGGAAAGAACTCAGGAGGCATCATGTCGTTGTTCAGGCCCTCTGCTCAACTGCCTGGCTGAGACCTGTCCCTCAGTCAGCCTGCCTCAGCCCCCTGAGGATGGAGTCCTGCCTGCCCGCTTTTACCTGGTGCTATGGACCAATGCTCCATTTTGGCTTCCTCCTTCCCCATCCCACAGCCCTCTGAGCCTACTAGTCCCCAAGCAGTGCCACCATACACGTGCACTCTATCTTTGATCTCTTCCTGGGGGGAGAAAAACCTATAGACCAATCATTTGACCTCCTAACTGAGGACATGTGTGATTTATCATCATTTATCATCCAAGGTGAAACACTTCTGAAAGTGAAAGTGGGTATTAGTCAAAATTACCTTCAGAGTAATAAACTCTACTTCACCTAGGCAAACCCAGAGGAATGCTTACCCAATTTGTAACACCAAAAGAAAATAAAAGTAAAGGCTGACAGAATGAATGGAAGTGAAATCAAGGAAAAAACAGGGCATCAAAGTTAAAGAAGGGCATCAAAATTTTTGTGCTCCTAAGATCTGCTCTTTCATAATATAACCAATCTCTCCTAAGAAACCACCTTCCCCATATGATATGGCAATTTAAAGATAAAATAGCTACAGCAATATTATTCATAGTAACGTCTTCTCCCTTTACAGACACTTCCTAATGCAGTCCCAGGGCAGGAGACCTCTCATATCCCTCTCCTCTCAGGAGGGGAGCGTGTACTGGCCTCTCTTCTACCAAGTCATTTCTACAAATGTCCTCAAGGCTTCTCAGCCAATAGCTGAGGAACTTCTACTTTGGCTTTTCTCTGATGAACAGAGAAACTTTATGTTCCTGTCTACAAGTGGCAGGACAAAGTACAACTCAGGATTATGTAAACCGAGCAGTGGTGCATCCATTTGCTATTAAATATAAGTCCATGATTCAATAACCAGAGAAGGGCTTTTTGTATATATTTTGAATCGTTAGATCTTATTCTTTTAATCTGAGCAATTTACTCTTTTTCAGGATATAGTTTATACATCCCCACTTTCAAAAAGTGTTGAGGCAGCTCACACTAGAATATGTGACTATTTTAGTATAAGTACATATTCACAAGATAAAATAGATACCAGAAAATACAGAAAACAAAGAGACTGATTTTTTTTAAAAAATTAAAAATATAAAAATTCAGGAACAGTACAAAGAAGATCATTACATCAACAAAAAGAATTTACTCTTCAGTTTCTAGTTAATGAGGGGACTTGAAAAAGGTGATTTCTTGGAATTAAATTGTTCTATCAGAAAATACATTTTTACTTGGATGCTATAGGTAGTTATGCCCATGAATGATTATTATTAAAGTTATATTTTAAAGAAACACAAAATTCTCCACCTTTTCCTCCCCTCATTCCCCAAGTACAAAATCATCCTCTTTCCTAATCTTTCACTCCTCTTAGTTTGGGTTATAGGATCATATAGCGCAGGAAATATATGATTTTCCAGAACACTCAGACAAGGCAATAGGAGATCCTATTTTGGAAAATGAGAGGCCAGTCACATTGAAGTCCATTTCCTAGGCACTGTCTCAGGAGTGGGGTAATTACTAGCAACACTGAAATGGATCCTTGGAGAGGTGGTGTCTTGAGAGGCAGGAAAAGAGAGGACATGAGAAACATGAAATGTGTGCCTTTGAGCAGATACATTAGCAAATCTCCGACCGCAAAGGTTCAGGGCTGCCAAGCTGGAGAGAGCAATAGGGGAAGCAAGAGCAGCCCCAATTACTGACTGACACACGTTTCCAGGGCAGAGCAGTGGAGTTATTTCAAGGCGCCTCAAGTGGGATTTGATTGCACATCCTTATGAAGTGCCAGGATAAATGATTCCCATTTCCTGGTGGCCAGAGTGGTTACAGAGCTGACCAGTCATCTGTTGTCCTGGAGGTTTTAACATATTTGAATTCAAAGCAGCATCTCCTGGGGAGTCTGAAGTCCTGCATCTGATGAGTCCTGTAATTAAAGACCCACATCACCTTGAAGCAGCCACTTCAGGTCTGCTGCATCTTGTGCTCAATTTGCTTTTTCGCTTGAGGTGAAAAATCTAATTATATGAACAACAAATAGTGTTATTTTTTTCCCTCTTAGCAAAAGCCCTGAGTTAAGTGTCACCAATTATTTAGCTAATCATAACTCTACGCATGGCACTGCTAATCCCTTAACGGCATCATCTGTTCTGGTCAAGAAGTTCACTCTCCCTTAGTTGCTAATGAATTTTTCTTGGATTCATCAGGTAAGACCCCAGCAGCATGTCAAGGAACTACTTTAGCATAAAATCTGTCACCTGGATAGACTACACTCTGTGCCAGGTAGAAGCAAGGGAGTTTCACATTAGACAGAATTGATTTCAAATCCAGTAGATTCACTCATTCACTAATTTAGTAACTCACCATTTGAGAGTTGCTATTAATGCCTAAAAAGTTCCAGTTATTCGAGATGATTAAATTCTAGAGATCTGCTGTGGGATGCTTTGCCTGTTGTCAACGATGCTGTATTCTACACTTAAAATTTGGTAAGAGGGTAAATCTTATGCCAAGTGTCCTCATCACAATAAAGATAAAATTAAGCAAATATCTATTGAGAGCCTACTATGTACCCAGTGCTACCACTTACTAATTATGTAACATGAGAAAAATTACTTACTCTCACAAGCCTTATTTTCTCCAAGTGCAAGACAGACATCATAGTATCTCAACCACCCGGTTGTTTTGTTAAGATCAAAAAAGACACTCTGTGATAATTAAAACTGATACATTGTATTTAATGTTTTTGGCACTGGCTCTGTGCTAAACACTATACTAAGCATTCTACACATATAAGCATAATATTCAGTTCATAGTAGCTATCCAGCAGTGTTCGTTTATTTCTTCCTCTTCCTAGAAGCTCTCTGAACAAATCACTTGCTAGACATTGGCACTGTTTGTCTCAATTTTTCAGAAAAGCTTATGCTGCTCTGCTTCTTTGAGACAAAAAATTCAATTTACTATTAGCATGGGAGGTGTGAAGCCCATCAGGAAGACACAAATGTGTTACAGTGCATGTATAGCAGAGGAGCTGGATGACTGCAAAAGAGTATTTCTAACTCCTTTTGCAGTCTGTTTATGAAATAAGCAGGGGATGGCAGTTTCCATTGTGAAGCTTGAAATCCATCAAATGAAAAAAAATAAAAAATAAAAGGAGAAATGAGAATAATGTCTAACCCATCTTGTAGTTCATTTCCTTGCCATTTCTTATTTTTTACCAAGAATATCCTCAGGGTGAACATTTCCCAGCAGGCAATCCCTCTTTTCACACAATCAGCTTACTTTGGAGATTTTCCCCTGAAGTTCCCCTTGTTTCCTCATATTTTTCTGCATGTCACACTCTGACAAAGAACAGTTCAGAAATACTCAGTTGGAGTAGTTGGCATGGCAAACAACAGCCCATGGGCCAAATCTAGCCTTTGCCTGCTTTCACACAACCCATGAGCTAAGATTTTTTTTTTTACATTTACAAATGATTAAAATAAATCTAAAAAAATAATAATATTCCATAACAGAACACTTTATAAAAAAAATCAAATTTCACTATCTATAAATTATAGGTGACACCACCAAGATGGTAGCATAGGTCATTCCTCACTTCTCTCCCCATCACAAGAACAACTAACAACTACTGAGGACAAGATACCACTGAGAACATCCTAGAACACAGGCTGAAGCATATCCCTTGCGTCACAGAGACTAAGACAGGCTGTGTCAGAAGGGTAAGAGAAGTAGCTACACAAGGATCACATCCCCCTCCCCCAGGTTGACATGTTATCACACCAAGAGGTCTCCCCTGAGCATATAGTTTTTCCAGCAGGAAAAGAGAGCCCAGGGTGGACATCCAGCTCCTCCAGCATTGTGAGTCAGTTCATGGGATTCTCTACTCTGCTTGTGCCCTTCAGAGTCTCTGTGGAATCTGTAGCGCTTGACCAATGGGAATATGATTGAGATGCAGAAGGGGTAAGGCCCTTACAACAACCAGAACTTGGATCTTGGCAGACCACTTTCCTACCTGCAGTGTCAAGTAGTAGTCCCAACCAGCAGCTTTGCTCCTGTGCAGAGCCAAGAGTTTAGTTCCATCTGACCAGGTAACTCAGCAGGATGCCTGATTCAGGCCCTCAAAGGAAGAATCTTTTCAGCCCTGGAGCCTGATCTGTCCCTGCCCAGAAAGATGAGTTGAGTCATAGTTTGGCTCACTGCTAAGTGTAGCTTCTGGCCCTACCTAACCAGAAAGGTTAGCCAGAATACCTAGAAGCTACTTAGCTAACAATGTTCAAACCAAGTACAGTGGACAGAGCTGATCATCTAAAGAGCAAAGCCAGGGGCACCATTCAGCCAAGGAACTTGGAAAGCAGCTTGGCTTGAGTCACAACCACAAACAAAGAGCCTTTTCAGGCCTGAAGACCTCCCCTGCTCCACCCAGGCAGGGGAGATAACTCATAATCACACTTACTGCTGAGTCTAGTGTCTGGCTCCTCCCAACCAGAAAGCCTAAATAGGAACATCCAGAAGGCTGCTTAGAGTGGCCCTTTCATTCTTTCCAGGCAGAGAAGCTGATTCATAGCCTGCAGGAGACTCACTTTAGACTTAAAGACACACATAGACTAAAAGTAAAGGGTGGAAACAGATATTTCAAATAAATGGCAAACAAAAAAATAAATAAATAAAATAAGCAGAGGTAACTCTACCTATACAAGACAAAACAGATTTTAAATATTGTAAAAAGAGACAAAGAAATCTGTTATATAATGATGGAGGCGTCAATCCATCAAGAAAATATAACAATTATAAACATTTATGCACCCAACATCAGGGCACATAAATATATAAAGCAAGAGCTAAAAGGAGAAATGAACAGCAATACAATAAGGTTTGGGGACTTAATGACCCCACTTTAAACAATAAATAGATCATCCAAAGTATCAATAAGGAAACAGCAGACTTGAACAACACTATTACAACAGATACTGATGGGGGAAAATTTGAAGTTTATAACTTTATGCTAGCTCTATTTCTGTAAAATCTGTTTGCTGTGCCACTATAAGAACAAGATGACCCAGTTATCAACTATAACCTTAAGATGTTCTGATAAGTATGGAACGTCCTGCTCCTGCTCATGCAAGTTTCTGTTTGGAAACCAACCCACCCCTGCCACCTTGCATGTAACCCATAGCAACTACCACGCTCTGTAACTGCCCGTAACCTATAGTAATTATGTAACCAATCAGTTTGTGCCAGACTCAACTAGAGCCTTGTTTAAACCAACCAATCACTCTGTGCCAATTACAGCTATATGCTTCAACCTATATAAGGAAAAGATTTCCCTGAAATGGGGCCCCAGAATTTTGCAGTGTTAGCTCGTCTGGGTCTGCCAGCTCAATAAACCTGAGTTCTCCAACCCTCTGAGTGTGCTGCTTGGTCTCTCATGGGATCGGTTTTCTGCAACAATACCACAGAAACACAAAGTATCATGAGAGTATACTAAGAACAACTGCATGCCAACAAACTGGTCAACCAAGAAATGGAAAAATTCTTAGAAACATACAATGTACTGTGAATGAATCAGTAAGAACTACAAGTACAAGCAGGCAAATTACTAGTAAGGAGATTGAATTAGTAATTAAAACTCTCTCAATGGAAAAAAGCTCATGACCAGATGGCTTCACTGGTGAATTTTACCAAACATTTAAAAAGAATTAATGCCAATCTTTTTCAAACTCTTTCAAAAAATCAAACAGTGAACACTACAAGAAAAGAAAACTACAGGCCAACAGCCCTGATGACTATTGATGCAAAAATTTCTCAACAAAATACCAGTAAACTGAATTCAGCAGCACATTAAAAGTATCATTTACCAGGACCAAGTGGGATTTATCTCTGGGATGCAAGGATGGTTCAACATACAGAAATCAATAAATGTGATACATTAATAGAATGAAAGAAAAAAAAAACCCTGTGATCATCTCAATAGACATAGAAAAAGCTTTTGACAAAATTCAACATCCATTCATGATAAAAACTCTTAACAAGCTAGGTACAGAAGGAATGTACCTCAAGAAAATAAAGGCTGTATAATATGCAGTTTACTGTATGTCAATTGTATCTCAATAAAAGTTCTTAAAAAAATAAAAAATAAAGTCTATATATAACAAGCCCACAGCTAACCTTATACTCAATGATGAAAGGTTGAAAGCTTTTCCTCTAAGATTAGGAACAAGGCAAGGGTGATCACTCTCACTGCTCCTATTCAACATAGTACTAGAAGACCTAGCCAGAGCAATCAGGCAAGAAAAGAAATAAAAGACTTCAGAATTAGAAATAGGAAAATTGTCTCTATTTACAGATGACATGATATGATTTTATATATAGAAAATCCTATGGGCGCCACAGAAAAACTATTAGACCTAATCTAAAAATTCAGTGAAGTTGCAGGATACATAATTAATATATGAAAATCAGTAGCATCTCTATACACTGACAAAAAAATGATCTGAAAAAGAAAGAAAATGATCCTATTTAAAATATCAAAAAAATAAATAAATTACTTAGGAATAAATTTAACCAAGGAGGTGAAAGATACCTACACTGAAAACTGTAAGACATTAATGAAAGAAAAAACAAAAAAGACACAAATAAATGGAAAGGTATCCTGTGTTCATGAATTGCAAGAATTAATATTGTTAAAATGTCCATATTACTCAAAGCTATCTATAGATTCAATGCGATACCTATCAAAATTTCAATGGGATTTTTTACAGAAGTAGAAAAAAGATCCTAATATTCATATGGAACCACAAAAGACCTCTAACAAAGCAACCCTGAGAGAAAACAAAGAGGGAGGCATCACACTTCATGATACCATGCTATATTATAAAACTATAGTAATCAAATCCAGTACAGTACTGGCATTAAAAACAGATATATAGACCTATGGAATGGAATCAGGAGCCCAGAAATAAACCTATGCAATCATATATATGGTCAACTAATATTTGACAAGGTAATCAATGTAAGAATACTTGAGGTAAGAATACTCAATGGAGAAAAGACAGTCTCTTCAATAAATGGTGCTGGGAAAATTGGATATTCACATGAAAAAGAATGAAACTAGAATTTTATCTTACATTACTAATGAAAACTAACTTCAAATGTATTAAAGAGTTAAATATAAGAATGAAAACCAGAAAAGTAAACTTAGAAGTCAACATAGGGGAAAAGTTCCTTGACATGGGTTTTGGCAATAATTTTTTGGATAAGACACCTAAAGCCCAAGCAACAGAATCAAAAATAAATAAGTGGGGCTATACCAAACTAAAAAGTTTCTGCATAGCAAAACAATGTCAACAAAATAAAAAGACAACCTAGAGAATGGGAAAAAAAATATTCGCAAATCACTTATCTGATAAGGGCTTAATATCCAAAATATATAAGAACATATATAACTCAATAGCAAAAGCATCATCATCATTACCATTCAATTAAAAAATGGGCAAAGGACCTGAATAGATATTTTTGCAAAGATGATATACAAATGGCCAACAGACACATGAAAAGTCAAAACCACTAATCACAAGGGAAATGCAAATCAAAACCACAAGATATCTCCTCAGGCTTTTTAGAATGACTACCATCAAACATAAAGGGATAATAAATACTGAGGATGTGGAGAAAAGGGAACCCTTGTGAACTGTTGATGGGAATGTAAATTGGTACAACTACTATGGAAAAGAGTATGCAGGCTTCTCAGAAATTAAAAAGAGAACTATCATATGATGAAGCAAGTCCTCTTCTGGGAACCTATATGAAGGAAATGAAAACACTATGTTGAAGAGGTATCTGTACCCCTATGTTCATTGCAGCATGATTTACAATAGCCAAGATATTGAAACAATCGAAGTGTTCATTGATGGATGAATGAACAAAGAAGTTAAATGAATAAAATATTATTTGGACAAAAAAAGAAGGAAATCCTATCATTTACAAAACAACATGGATGGACCTGAGGGCAATAAGCTTAGGGAAGTTACAAGACAAATACTGCATGCTCTCACTTATATGTGAAATCTAAAAACAAACAAACAAACACCAAAAGCCAACCTTACAGAAAAAGAGATCAGATTGATCAGATTGTGATTAGCAGAGGCAGGGGGTGGGGGAAGAGGGAACTGGATAAAGATGGTAAAAAGGTTTAAGATAAGTAAGTATAAGTACTAGTTATAACATAACTAGTTATAAGATTAAAAAGTACTAGGGATGTAATGATGACTATAGTTAGTATTGCTGTATGATATATTTGAAAGCTGTTAAGAGAGTAGATCCTAAGAGTTCTCATAACAGGAAAGAAAGAAAACATTTTTTCTTTTTGTGTTTTTGATCTATATGAGGTGATGGATTTTCACTAAACTTACTGTGGTCATCATTTCACAATATATGCAAGTCAAATCATTATGTTGTATGCCTTAAACGTATACAGTATTGTATGTCATTTATATCCTAATAAAACTGGAAAGAAAAAAATTGTATTTCATTATACTCAAGATATAAATGTTCATATGTCCATATGGATCTAAAGAATAACCATAAATAGTTTTATTAGAAAACATGCATGCTTAATCACTTTAATATCATCTATGGCCATTTTGCCTACAGTAGAGTGGTTGCAACAGAAAGCATACAAACAAGCTTAAAATATTTACTACCTGACGCTAGATAACAAGTTTGCCCACCCCTGAGTTAGAGTACATGTAAAATTAACTCATATATGAGGAAGACCAAACATGTATACATCATCTCATTGCTCAAAGGCAAAGGCCACGCTTTCAAAAGCAACATTGCAGAAGGTTTATGGAATGCAGCCCTTCAACACACCTAATTGGCTGAAATCTGCCAAGGAGGAGAGTTTGCCCCTTAGCAGTAGACAGAGTTGTTGAGGGAGGCAATTTTCAGGTGTTTCTAAGAAATACTGCTGTTTCAGGAGTGTAATGCAACCATCTCTGAGTTATGGCTGCTGATGACCTGTCCTTGGAAGTTCAGTTAAGTTGGGTCCACATCATTTTCTCCTAATTTCTCAGTCTCCCTTTAAGTCCACCTCAGATGCCAGATGAATTGAGTTGACCATGGGAACCTTGACTCTCTTTTTGGTTCTGCATCATCAGCTGAATATCTGCTCAGAATATTGGCGGCATAGTAACATTTAAACAACTATATATCAAACAGATGCGGAAGTCAGAAAGATTAAGGGCAATCGAAAAGTCATTAGAAAACTTGGATCTCAGTTTGTAAATGGTTTTCTTCTCAACCTAGACCTAACCAAGGGAATCCTCAAGTATTTACCCAGGCACAACACAGTATTTTGGACATTGTGCATGCTTTGTTGTGTTTGGCTATTAAATAGTTAAGAGAAAATCGACTATCTGGGACTATTGTTGCTGGTTAGGTCTATGTCATACTAGCGGACTACTGCTGCTGAACTACTGTTGCTGATTAAGTATAAGTTAGGTCTCTAATACTTAAGCTGTTTCATTTGCTATCTGGGCCTTAGTGTTCTTAAACTGTGGATCAGACATTGTAGTTTGGAAACTTTGAAACAAGTAACCCTAACCAAACAAACTAGTGCTATCCAGTGTTACAGATGCATCATGGTAAATTACTGTCCATTCTCTAAATAAATCAGTACTAATTGGTAAAGCAGTGTGCCTCTGAATAAATGGGAAGGCAAGATGACTGTATCAAAAGTATAGGTCATGTTTTAACATGGTAAGCACAGGAGGGCCATCTGAACACACAGAGCTGGACACACACACACACACCCTGAGAGCTGCATCTGGAAGGTATACAATTGTGCTGTCTATGATAAACAGTTGCTATCCATTGCTCTCCAGCCTTACTGGTTTGACTGTGGTTAAGGGCAAAAATTGGTGAATTAAACAGATCTTGTAATGATCTCGGCATAGCTTCATGAGAAATAATTGGACCATAGCTTGCATAATTCCATGTCCATTTTTACCCCTTTCCTCTGAATTTCTTTGAGGCTCTGTAATATATTAATACTAGCAGTTAATTACTGTGGTTATATTTCTGTATTGACTATAAAATGGAATGTGGCTATATATATATATATATATATATATGGCTATAAGAACTTTACAGGAGAAGTCTGGGGCCAGATGTCCACTCAGGAGTTGAAAAGATTTCTGTCAACCATTGAAATTGTTTGGAAATAGTATAGTTGGGAAGTTTGAAGAATTTAAGTGAAAGAACTTGATAGAAAAAGGGACAGAAAAGTATGATAAATGGCATCAAGTCTTTTGTGGTCAAGAATATTCATTTTTTTTTTTTTTTTACTCTGAGATAAAATTGAGAAGAATATTCATATTTTTTTTACTCTAAGATAAAAGAAGACAGCCTTAATACTAAACCTCTCCCAGTGTTTTTTTTATAAGCTAAATATCACTTACTCTAATCTAACAATATTCATTAATTTAATTTGCAACTAAGTTTTTCTCTCCCTGACTTATAACTTCAAGAGCTTTCTTAAAAAGCCAGGACATTTAAAACATAGAAGTTAAACTCCTTTGTAATCTAGGAATTTTTGAGTTATTTTATCCTGGGAGTATGGAAGTATTAAATACACTCTATAAGCCAATCCAAATAGAAACTCCTTTAAATTTAAGAGCCTTTATAATGTAATTTATTAATCCCCTCCCCAAAAGGTAAACATATTTCAAATTGTTTGCCTAGAAAACCATGTACACTCACAAAGTAAAGGAATCTTATCAATATCTTGGTCAAGGTAGGGAAATCTGGAGGTAGATACTCTCTGTAGTAGAGTCATTTTCCCTGGTACTGATTCTTGAGCAGGTAATCTTAGTCTGGGAACAAAATTCCCTAACTCCAGTATAAGAAGTTTATAGTTAGGGCCATGTCTGCCTATTTCATAGAAGCTGTCTTCTCTAACATTTGTCCAACCCTATTGTATATTTAAGATAGGGTCTGAACTCTAAGGTTTTTTTCCCAGTTCGTTCTAGCCACTCAAAGGTTTTCCTCACATCTGATTCAGCTCATTTGTGAATTTCTTTAAAATTGTTCTATTGCATTCAACAGAGGTGAAAATATTATGCACTCAGAACATTCCAGATTTTTCAGGTCTTAATGAAGGGACATGAAAATCAGAATAAACCAGAAGTAATAATTTCTGTTCCATCTGTGTTCTCTCTTGTGTGTGTGTGTGTGTGTGTGTGTGTGTGTGTGTGTGTGTGTGTGTTCTCTTCTCAATACACTTCTGTTCTTTATTTCAGCACAGCTTCCCGTACCATTCAGTAAATCCTGTTGCTTATCTGTTTTACGTATAGCAGCTTGCATCTGCTAATCCCATCCTCCAAATTCACCCCAGGTTTGTTACACAAGCACTGTAAAAACACAAGTAAAGCTCACTTGGAATTCAGATTTGTCTGTTCTCCAAGCCAAATAAAAACTAGTTTGATTCTTAAATGCTTTCCATCTTTGCATACATTGTTCTTTAAACAGCAGATATGCCTTAATAAGAGATCCCTGAAGTGCACAGAAATGACAGATTATTGTGACAAACTAATTTCTAAAGGTCCTGGGGGAGAGAGAAAGAATAAGAGTACCTGCCTCCACGCAACAGAGACAGAGACCTGGCAATAGATACATGAAGAGACTGTTGAAAAAAACTCTTTTTGATGAAAAAAGGCTTTTTCAGCTTTTTTTTTGTTTACAGATACATACAGAGAAAACTGGTAACTTCAGTTTCACATTTGTATCAAAAGCAAATACAGATGCTGTAGGTCCATTACTTTATTTTGCCTTTGGAAATATTCATAGACTTTCATATATACACATTGGTTTCACAGTTGGGACACCCTATCTAGACCTTCAGAGTTCATACAGACATTACAGACAAATAATGATGTCAACAATGGAAAAGCAAAGGAAATGACACAGTGACTTAATCTCGTGACTGAAATCACTAGTCAATGGTCTGAATAAATGTAGTTGGTTTAGTGGCAGAGATAGACGTCTCAGATGTCAGACGATACTAGAATCATGACAGACATGCAAGAATCCTAGCATCGAGAGACAGCCAGATTTCCTGACTCCTGACACTTGACAGATACCAGATTCCCTACTGCTGGACCACCAAATTATAAAGACCAGATGATCAGAGCAAAACAGTATTTTCCCTATTATGGCCATGAGTAGGAGGAATGGAATGACCATGCAAAAATTATAACCAGGATGAAACTAGACGGGGCCAGGAACCAGATCCCATTCATGCACATTAAAAATTATCTACTGAATAGGCAGACTTCCCCAAGAAAAGGGAGGATGAAAAACAGAGCAATCAGTAGTAAGTGATGAACTAGGCCACGAACCTAGCAGTACATAAGGTTAAATCCAGTGGATAATGATAGTCTGTTTAGTATCATTGCACTATAATTGCTAAATATATTTACGGAATTCATTTTATCTTAAAGACTCTAGAAAATGCTCTATGACCAGAAAATGAGTCCTTTGATTTAAAAATTGAAAAACAATTTGCTGATTATTTTATCATACACTGGGAAAATTTAAACTCCAATAAAAAAAGTAACAAGAGAATTTGGTAAGATGTTTGATAAAATGTAAATTTAATAAAATATAAATATAAAATAAATATTAAAATAGTTTTTCTTTATATTAATAAGAATCCCATAGAAGTGAAAATATATGTTATTAAGTGCTGAGATATGAAAATAAAAATATTAAAGGCTGCACACACTCATACCAGCTAACTACCACAGACACGAGAATTCCAATTATGTCAAATACTTTTGACTTGGGTTGGTAGATTAGGAGTTCTGTCAATTTCTTCCTTGCACATACATGTGTTGTTAAATTTTTCTGCAGTCAGCATGTATTATTTAAATAGGGCTCTCCAAATCGAGCTCCAGTCACCTGAGAGGAGGGAGGGAGGACAATGTCAGGCAGGCAGTGATGACTGTGCTGGTATAGGATGGTACAAGTTGATATGTATCAGATTAGGAAAGAAAATACTAGGATTTCTACTTATGACATCTTGTCCTTATGTTAGAGAAATGCTTGTCACTTACAGCAAGCCAACTATCCTGGAAGTTCCACCATAGGGAGGGGGTGACAGTGAGTGCCATCCTCATTCATTTGTTCACTTTTGACTTACTGGGTTGTTTTATACTTCATGTCTGCCTCACTAAATGGATTTGTAGATTATCTCAAATCATAGAAGCAATGCAATACTTTATAATGAGATGATGAGTAATCATAACTGTGTACCACAGATATTCTCTGTTAATTACTAGGCAAAGTTTGTATTTATTAAAATGATAGACCTCAAAGATGGATTATACATTTTTCATTTTCTAAAATATTATATAAGATAAAAAACAGCCTAAATTGACTGATCTTTTCTGTAATGAAAAGAGGTAGTCAATGGTTTATTATCTAGCAGCTATTGAAAAACAAACACAATCTTTACTTTCAAGTTAAATGTGACATTTTAACATTAACATTTCCTGCTTTTAAAAGGAAATGTATAAAATATATAACATCTCCTGATTTGTTTGTAGGAACATCACTGATGCAGGATTGACATCAGAGAAGATGGGAACTTATAAGCCAAATTTCAACAGAAACTCTCACAGAGTATGTATTTCTATATTTCCTATAATGTCTAAGGCCTGGCACTATATCCATGATAGGTACCAGTAAATTGCTAGAGTCAGGCCGTCAAAGATTATCAGAGTTGAATGGATTATTGGAATTTTTTCAGAGAAATTAAGTGACTTTCCCAAGAACATAACCCTTTTATCTGATTCTCACAGCAGCCCTGAGGAATTTGGGTTTAATTTCAAAATGCATATTTTTCTATTCTCTCTTTCTCCTTGGAGAGACATTTTGATGTTCTGGAAGAACACAAAGGTTGACATCAATTTCCTGCGCTCAGTTCCAGTCCCCCTTATCAGTTATTGCTCTGCAACCCTCAGCAGGTCACTTACCTTGTGAGCCTCAGTTTCCCCATCTAAAGAACAGTAAAAGTGTTACTGATATTTCACACATGTACGCAGTATATAGACTGCAAATAGCATCATCGGTTTTACTTTTGGTTGTTGTTATTCCACAATTGCCTGCTGCTCTCAGATGTGCCCCGGATTACGCTCTGAGAAACTGGCAGCCTGATTTAGGAAGGTACTAATTGGGTTCCCTGTAGGGGAGCCTTGACTTGCCTGCAGCATTTCAGCCTCTATCTTTTTGTTCCATTTATCTTTCAGCTGTGAGTGGGTTTTCTTTTCTTAATATTAGTTTGGCTATTTTACCGTGGACAAATCCCCCCAGCTAGGTCTGTATATATAACCTAGTGTCTCTCAAAGGAGAGACAGTGCCCTTCCCCAACTAGAGAAAATATGCTTTCAGAGCAGCTCTAAACTATCAGTGGTATCACCTCCTGTCTTGTTGGTTCTACGGCAGATTCTAAGGGGTCTCATTTTTATTTTTGTTCTATTCTTCATCTCCCACCCAGAAAGAGCTCGCCAACACCTCCTGCTTCATAAAAATTGCTTTCTGATTCTGAGAAAGCATTTACTCTTGGGTACATTCTTTAGCCCTTCACGTCTTTCTGAACAGATAGTTCTCTTTGTTGCTTTTCAACTTTGGAGAAAAACTTCAATTAATCTCAGCAAGACGTAAATCCTGTCATTTGCAAACACGTCTGTTTCAGGTAAATACAGAAGATGCTTATTGAGCACCTAAAACATACCGAGTACTATATTTAGAGTTTAGAGATGAAATAGAGCACAGACCCTCACTTTCAAGTTCATACACTAGACCAAAGTGAAAATAATCACATGGTAGTGCAAAGAATGCCATGGTAGAGAGATGGGTCTAGTTTTTAGCCAGAGGCTTTTTTATTCAATTATTTCTATCCTACTCTGTTTCAGAAAAGATTTACACTTTTTCATGTTAATGTAACTTGTACGTGCCTCTTTAGAATTTTATGCCTCCTAGTACACTTACTGCATTTTGGAATATCCTTTGATTTATCTTAGCACATGTTCTACCTATACAGAGAATGAAAACTGAACCAGGGTTAGACAAAATACTGACAAAATGCAGTCATTCTACACTCATTTCAAGAGAACATTAGGGAAGTAGGAACAATCCAGAATAAAACACCCATGGCTGATGAGAACCTGGAAATATGGTGACTAAATTAAAGCTGTTTCGACTGGAGAAGATATTACTATGAGAACACATGACAGCTGGTATGTTACTTTTCTACTATTACATAACAAATTACCACAAACTTAGCGGCTTTAAACAACAGCCACTTATTATCACACTGTAAGTCAGAAGTCCATCCTGGCTAAGCTGGTTTCTTTACACAGGGTCTTGCACTCGAGATATGAAGTGGGTTGAGGTCTCTATCAGAGGCTCTAGGAAAAAAAAATCCACTACCAACCTCATTCAGGTTGTTGACAGAATATATTTCCTTGAGGATGTGTGCCTGAGGTCCTGTTTTCTGGTTTGCTGTTGGCCGTAGGTTGGTCTCAGATCCCTACAAGTTGACTTCCTCTAATCCAAAGCCAGTAACAGACAATCTCCCTCCCATGGAATCCATCTCATCCTTCAAAACCTCAGACTTCAAGAAGAGCCCAGCCCCCTTTTTTTTTCTTTTTTCTTTTTTTTTTAAACTGAAGTATAGTTGATTTACAATGCTGTGTTAGTTTTAGGTATATAGCACAGTGATTCAGTTTATATTATATATATATAATATATATTTATATTTTTACAGATCATTTTCCCTTATATGTTATTGCAAAATGTTGAGTACAGCTCCCTGTGCTATATAGCAGGTCCTTGTTGGTTATCTACTTTATTTATAGTAGTGTGTATATGTTAATCTCAAGCTCCTAATTTATCTCCCCCCACCTTTCCCCTTCAGTAACTATAAGTTTGTTTTCTATGCCTTTGGGTCTATTTCTGTTTTGTAAAGAAGTTTAATTGTATCTTTTTTTTATAAATTTATTTATTTATTGGCTGTGTTGGGTCTTCATTGCTGCACACGGGCTTTCTTTAGTTGCAGTGAGTGGGGGCTACTCTTTATTGTGGTACATGGGCTCCTCATTGTGGTGGCTTCTTTTGTTGCAGAGCACGGGCTCTAGGCACATGGGCTTCAGTAGTTGTGGCACATGGGCTCAATAGTTGTGGCACATGGGCTCTAGAGCGCAGGCTTAATAGTTGTGATGCATAGGCTTAGTTGCTCCACAGCATGTGGGATCTTCCTGGAGCAGGGATGGAACCCATGTCCCCTGCATTGGCAGGTGAATTCTTAACCACTGCGCCACCAGAGAAGTCCCATTTGTATCTTTTTAAATTTAGGTTCCACATATAAGTGATATGATATGATATTTATCTTTCTCTGACTGGCTTACTTCACTTAGTAAGACATTCTCTAGGTCCATCGATGTTACTGCAAATGGCATTATCTCATTCTTTTTTGTGGTTGAGTAATATTCCATTCTATAAATGTATCATATCTTCTTTATTCATTCATCTGTCAATAGACATTTAGGTTGCTTCCATGTCTTGCCTATTCATTGCTGCAATGAACACTGGGGTGCATATATCTTTTCAAATGATAGTTTTCTTCAGATACATGCCCAGGAGCGAGATTACAGAATCATATGGTAACTCCATTTTTAGATTTTTCCAGTCCCTTTTAAGGAGTCACCAGATTAGGACATATTCTCAAAGGGCACTCTCCCTTTCTTAAAGTCAGCTGTGCCATATGATATAACATCACGGGAGTGCTATCCCATGATATTCAGTCATGCCCACACTCAAAGGAGAGGATTGTATAGCACATATACATCAGGAGGAGGGAAACTTGAGGGCCATCTTAGCAGGTCACCAACCACAGCTGGGTTCCTCTTCTGGTGTCAAGAATGTCACAAGTCTTAAGGACTTTAGGTGAGGAAAGGTAAGTAATCATGGACAAAGGGCCAAGTGGGTTATAGGATCTGAGGGACAGAAAGACAGACCAAGAAGAATAGTATAGAAAATCTATGCACTCCTCAGTCTCTCCTCAGATCAGAGATTAGGCTGTCATAATGAGAGATTATGTTGAAGCAAGTACAGCAAAACCTTGGTTTGAGAGCCTAATTTATTCTGGAAACATGCTTGTAATCCAAAGCACATGTATGTCAAAGCAAATTTCCCCATAAGAAATAACGGAAACTCAGATGATTCGTTCCACAACCCAAAAATATTCATATAAAAATGATTACGATACTGTAATATAATACAAAATAATAAAGAAAATACAAAATATAAAGAAAAATAAACAAATTAACCTGCACTTACCTTTTAAAACCTTTGTGGCTGGTGTGAGGGAGACGAGACAGGAGGGTTACTGTGTAGGATGACTTTCACTATCACTAACGGAATCACTGCTATCTAGTGGCTCAAAGGAATCTTTTTCTCCTCGTGCAACTTTAACAAGGAACCTATCCAATGACACTTGCTTTTGCCTCCTTTTGAGGATTTTGCAGAAATGTGACATTGCATTGTCATTAAACAGATTCATTGCTCAAACTGCTACAGCCTTATTCAGGTGGTGCTTTTGTACAAAATTTTGCACTGTTTCCCACATTTTACACATCTCCCTAATCTCATTTGAAGTGAGGGATTCCTCTGCCTTTTTCTCCTCCTCCTCTGCAGATGAGATCTCCTCCATAACCTCTTGCTGTTGCTCGCAATGCAGATCCATCACTTGGTTGGTGGTCAGTTCCTGGCCATGTTCCTCCACCAGATCTTGAATATCATCCTCATTCACCTCCAGTCCCATGGTCGTCCCCAAGGACACACTTTCATCGGTAACTGGTGGCTCCTGTTCATGAGCAAGCCCCTCTAAGTCATGTCCAAGAACGCAATCAGGCCACAGTTTTCTCCAAGCAAACTGGAGAAACCCCACAGCGAGAGAGAGAGAAGAACCACTGGCTCAGTTGTGATCATGTGACGTTCCGTGTCATGTACTACTCGTATTGCGAGACATTGCTTGTTTATCAAGTTAAAATTTATTAGAAATGTTTGCTAGTCTTGCAGAACACACCGAACAAGTTACTCGCAATCCAAGGTTTTACTGTATTTTCAAATGTATTGCAGCTCTCTTTGCAAGTTTTCAGAAAAGCAAGGCAGACTTTGGGGTCCCCATTCTAACACTCCGCCAAGTGTCCTAACAGGATGTTGTGTTCAACTTAAAGTTGGAAATAAACATATACCTAGCCCTCATATCTAATTAGAACTGCACGAATTTAAGAAGAAACAATTTGGAAAAAAATAAAAGCCATTTTAGGGTATACCTTTTAACCTTCTTAGCTAGGAGAGGGAGTAAACAATGGGTTTATTGTACCAGAACAACTTTACACCGAAGATAATAATAGCTAATAGTACCCAAGGTCTTACCATGTGCAAAGCTGAGCATTTTGCAGGCATCATTTTGTTTAATGTCTGAAACAGCTTAATAAGATAAGCAGTATATCCTGGAAGAAGATATACATACAGATAAAGACACATACCCCTTGCTCAGAATTAGACCCAGCTAGAGACCCTACGAAGGTCCTTCTCATCATGCATGGCCTAGACTTCTGAGAGAGAGGAAGAGAAACCTTCACGTCTTTGAAACGCCATTGTAGAGATGAGGAAGCCAACTTAGCTAGTTCCAGAGACAGTGGTGTGCTGGCAAAGACATAACAACCAGCTCTCCCAAGATTCCCTGATTAACAGCAGCCTTTGCAGATTTCCTTCATGTGAACAATCTCACTGTGGCAGATTTAAGTTCTAATCTGATGTCACAGAACACAAACTTGTAAAGAGGGACAACTTCAGGGAAAAAAATATGGAATCAGATTTTCATTGATGGATAAAAAATTTTGCAACAAGCAAAGCTGGGCAATGGAACTGACTCAAAAACTAGGAGTTCCCAGTACTCTGGGTAATTGAAGATCTTGATGCTGTCAAAGATAACTATAAAATGAAACCTTGTATATGGAAGGTTACAAAGATAGTGTGTGAAAATGGGAGGGTTAAAGACACCTGGTGATTTCCTGTTTCTTCTACAGTATTTCCAGCAAGATCTCTCTAATTTGCAGTAAGAGATTTTCCCATCAGCAGCTGAGGGATGGAGTTTGCAGAACTCCCTTGGTTAACGATCTTAAGAGCAATGCCAAGAGCACATCTCTGCTCTTTTCCACATCTGAAATCTCTAGTCACTGTCACCTTTTTCCATTTTAACATTTTAGGCTGGGAATTTTCAAGCTGTACTTTGTGAAAAATCATATTCTTGGCAATTTTCTTCACCACTGTCTCCCCAAGATTAGAACTATAAATAATAGAAAAACTTAATTACCAATGTCTTTTTTAAAAACAGTGTTTAGAGATGTAGTGTTTAAAGATCCATAAAATTATACCTTTGAAACTGCTTAATTGTGTTTTTCCTGCCAATTTAAACTGCTCATAAAAAGGAAAGATTTTTAAATATATAGTTTCTAATTCTTTCCCTGAATCATCACAGTAGCATTGCTTTTGCTCTAGAAGATAGCAGTGCTTGTACAAATACTGCAAACATCAGCAAATTAAGGTTAAACCCACAGTGGTGTAGGAGGAAGAGGGAGGAGATACTTCAATCTCCTGGTTTGGCTTAATTTGTCTAATAGATTAAAAAAAAAAAAACCCAACACCCACTTAAAAGTTTGGTTCTTACTCAAAACCCTGCAGTTAAGGCATGTAATAATAGTTATAAAAGTTTCGTTAGATTTCCTTACAAAGATGTTGCTCTCTAGGGCATGGGGTCTGGCTTTCTTTTTAATCGCGATTATTGCTGCATTAGACTCATTTCTTTGCATAATAAAAATAATCATTTGCATTTATACAATTTCTTTCTTCCTAGGAGCTTATTCTCATCAAGCATATCTCATCTGCAAAAAAATATCCTATCACCTGTACAGACTTATAAGCCAGCAGTCTAGTAGATTTGTAACATTAGAGAAATGTTCATTGAAATCTCTTTCCCTCTGTGCCTAACAGCCCAATCTGCAAACAGCTTCTAAGATAAATCAAGTGCTAGGGCTTCCTAGGTGGCGCAGTGGTTGAGAGTCTGCCTGCCAATGCAGGGGACACGGGTTCGATCCCTGCTCCAGGAAGATCCCACATGCCGCGGAACAACTAAGCCCGTGTGCCACAACTATTGCATTGGCAAAAAGGCCACCTTCCCAGGTTCTGTGAGCTACAATTACCAGTGTAGCAGTGGTACCACGTGCAACTTTACACAATTCTAGGGCAAGAAAGCAATGAAAGAAATAACTAAAGTGTTGGATGCTTTAAGAATGACAATGGTGAGTGCAAAAATGATAAAAAGCATTTAAAATAAAGCCTCTGCTCCTCTGTGCAGGACATAAAGTAGCAGTTAGTTCCTTGTTTGGTTTTAGTATATTACATATAGGGAGAAAGCTTATTCTGGTGGTTCTAAGACCTGGGTGCATCTTAGATGCACTTCAAAACAAAACAAAACAAACCTGTGCACTTTTTACAAACTATAAATGCCTATACCCAAAACCAGAGATACTGAATCAATTGATCCCGATTTTTAAAAACTTTTTATTTCTTTGTTTTTTACAATAAACTGCGTATATTTAGAGTGTACAATTTGGTATCCCAATCTCCCAATTCATCTCCCCCCTCACCCTCCCTGATTTCCCCACTTGGTGTTGATATGTTTGTTCTCTACATCTGGGTCTCTATTTCTGCCTTGCAAACCTGTTGATTTGTACCATTTTTCTATAGTCCACATATATGCGTTAATATACAATATTTGTTTTTCTCTTTCTGACTCACTTCACTCTGTATGACAGTCTCTAGGTCCATCCATGTCTCTACAAATGTTCCAGTTTCATTACTTTTTACAGCTGAGTAATATTCCATTGTATGTATGTACCACATCTTCTTTATCCATTCATCTGTTGATGGACATTTAGGTTGCTTCCATGTCCTGGATATTGTAAATAGTGCTGCAATGAACATGGGAGTGCATGTGTCTTTTTGAATTATGGTGTTCTCTGGGTATATGCCCAGCAGTGGGATTGCTGGGTCATATGGTAGTTCTATTTTTAGTTTGGCAAGGAACTTCCATACTGTTTTCCATAGTGGCTGTATCAATTTACATTCCCACCAGCAATGTAAGAGCATTCCTTGTTCTCCACACCCTCTCCAGCATTTACTGTTTGTAGATTTTCTGATGATGCCCATTCTAACCAATGTGAGGTGATACCTCATTGTCGTATTGATTTGCATTTCTCTAATAATGAGTGAGGTTGAGCAGCTTTTCATGTGCCTCTTGGCCATCTGTATGTCTTCTTTGGAGAAATGCCTATTTAGGTCTTCTGCCCATTTTTTGATTGGGTTGTTTGTTTTTTTGATATTGAGCTGAATGAACTGTTTATATATTTTGGAGATTAATCCTTTCTCTGTTGATTCGTTTGCAAATATTTTTTCCCATTCTGAGGGTTGTCTTTTCGTCTTGCTTATAGTTTCCTTTGCTGTGCAGAAGCTTTGAAGTTTCATTAGGTCCCACTTATTTATTTTTATTTTTATTTCCATTACTCTAGGGGGTGGATCAAAAAAGATCTTGCTGTTATTTATGTCAAACAGTGTTCTTCCTAAGTTTTCCTCTAGCAGTTTTATAGTGTCTGGCCTTACATTTAGGTCTTTTATCCATTTTGAGTTTATTTTTGTGTATGGTGTTAGGAAGTGTTCTAATTTCATTCTTTTACAGGTAGCTGTCCAGTTTTCCCAGCACCACTTATTGAAGAGGCTGCCTTTTCTCCATTGTATATCCTTGCCTCCTTTGTCATAGATTAGTTGACTGTAGTTTATCTCTGGGCTTTCTATCCTGTTCCATTGATCTATACTTCTGTTTTTGTGCCAGTACCATACTGTCTTGACCACTGTAGCCTTGTAGTATAGCCTAAAGTTGGGAAGCCTGATTCCACCAACTCCATCTTTCCTTCTCAAGATTGCCTTGGCTATTCGGTGTCTTTTGCATTTCCATACAAATCGTAAAATTTCTTGTTCTAGTTCTATGAAAAATGCCATTGGTAATTTGATAGGGATTGCATTGAATCTGTAAATTGCTTTCAGTAATATAGTCATTTTCACAATGTTGATTCTTCCAATTCAAGAACATGGTATGTCCCTCCATCTGTTTGTGTCTTCTTTGATTTCTTTCATAAGTGTCTTGTAGTTTTCTGAGTACAGGTCTTTTACCTCTTTGGTTAGGTTTATTCCTAGGTATTTTATTCTTTTTGTTGCAACGGTGAATGGGATTGTTTCCTTAATTTCTCTTTCTGATCTTTCATTGTTGGTGTATAGAAATGCAACAGATTTCTGTGTGTTAATTTTGTATCCTGCAACTTTACCAAATTCATTGATTAGCTCAAGTAGTTTTCTGGTGGCATCTTTAGGATTTTCTATGTATAGTATCATGTCATCTGCAAACACTGACAGTTTTACTTCTTCTTTTCCAATTTGGATTCCTTTGATTTCTTTTTCATCTCTGATTGCTGTGGCAAGGACTTCCAAAACTACGTTGAATAGTAGTGGCAAGAGTGGACATCCTTGTCTTGTTACTGATCTTAGAGGGAATGCTTTCAGTTTTTCACCATTGAGAATGATGTTTGTCGTGGGTTTGTCATATATGGCCTTTATTATGTTGAGGTAGGTTCCCTCTATGCCCACCTTCTGGAGAGTTTTTATCATAAATGGGTGTTGAATTTTGTCAAAAGCTTTTTCTGCATCTATTGAAATGATCATGTGGATTTTATCCTTCAGTTTGTTAATATGGTGTATCACATTGATTGATTTGCATATATTGAAGAATCCTTGCATTCCAGGGATAAACCCCACTTGATCACAGTGTATGATCCTTTTAATGTGTTGTTGGATTCCGTTGGCTAGTACTTTGTGGAGAATTTTTGCATCTACATTCATCAGTGATATTGGTCTGTAGTTTGCTTTTTTTGTAGTATCTTTGTCTGGTTTTGGTATCAGGGTGATGGTGGCTTCATAAAATGAGTTTGGGAGTGTTCCTTCCTCTGCAATTTTTTGGAAGACTTTGAGAAGGATGGGTGTTAGCTCTTCTCTAAATGTTTGAAAAAATTCATCTGTGAATCCATCTGGTCCTGGACTTCTGTTTGTTGGGAGATTTTTAATCACAGTTTCAATTTCATTACTTGTGATTGGTCTGTTCATATTTTCTATTTCTTCCTGATTCAGTCTTGGAAGGTTATACCTTTCTAAGAATCTGTCTATTTCATCCAGGTTGTCCATTTTGTTGGCATATAGTTGCTTGTAGTAGTCTCTTATGGTGCTTTTTATTTCTGTGGTGTCTGTTGTAACTTCTCCTATTTCTTTTCTAATTTTATTGATTTGAGTCCTCTCCCTCTTTTTCTTGATGAGTCTTGCTAGAGGTTTTTCAATTTTATTTATCTTCTCAAAGAACCAGCTTTTAGTTTTATTGATTTTTGCTATTGTTTTCTTTGTCTCTATTTCATTTGTTTCTGCTCTGATCTTTATGATTTCTCTCGGTCTACTCACTTTGGGTTTTGTTTGCTCTTCTTTCTCTAGTTTCTTGAGGTGTAAGTTAGATTGTTCATTTGGGATTTTCCTTGTTTCTTGAGGTAAGATTGTATTGCTGAAAACTTCCCTCTTAGAACTGCCTTTGCTGAATCCTATAGGTTTTGGATCATTGTGTTTTCATTGTCATTTGTCTCTAGGTATTTTTTGATTTCCTCTTTGATTTCTTCAGTGATCTCTTGGTTATTGAGTAGCGTATTGTTTAGCCTCCATGTGTTTGTGTTTTTTACAGTTTTTTTCCTGTAATTGATTTCTAATCTCATAGCATTGTGGTCAGAAATGATGCTTGATACAAATTCAATTTTCTTGAATTTATCAAGGCTTGATTTATGACCAAAAATGTGATCTATCCTGGAGAATGTTTCAAGTGCACTTGAGAAGAATGTGTAACCTGCTGTTTTTGGATATAATGTCCTATAGATATCTATTAAATCCAGCTGATTTATTGTGTCATTTAAAGCTTGTGTTTCCTTATTAATTTTCTATGTGGATGATCTGTCCATTGGTGTAAGTGGAGTGTTAAAGTCCCCCACTATGATTATGTTACTGTCGATTTCCTCTTTCATAGTTGTTAGCATTTGCCTTATGTATTGAGGTGCTCCTATATTGGGTGCATAGATATTTATAATTGTTATCTCTTCTTCTTGGATGGATCCCTCGATCTTTATGTAGTGTCCTTTCTTGTCTCTTGTAACATTTTTTATTTTAAAGTCTATTGTATCTGATATGAGTATCGTCACTCCAGCTTTCTTTTGATTTCCATTTGCATGGAATATCTTTTTTCCATCCCCTTTCTGTCTATATGTGTCCCTAGGTCTGAAGTGGGTCTCTTGTAGACAGCATATATATGAGTCTTGTTTTTGTATCCATTCAGCCAGTCTGTGTCTTTTGGTTGGTGCATTTAGTCCATTTACATTCAAGGTAATTATCAATATGTATGTTCCTATTACCATTTTCTTAATTGTTTTGTTCCTGTTTCTGTAGGTCCTTTTCTTCTCTTATGTTTCATGCTTAGAAAAGTTCCTTTAGCATTTGTTGTAGGGCTGGTTTTGTGGTGCTGAATTCTCTTTGCTGTTGCTTGTCTGGAAAGCTTTTGATTTCTCCCTCAAATCTGAATGAGATCCTTGCTGGGTAGAGTATTCTTGGTTGTAGGTTCTTCCCTTTCATCACTTTAAATATATTGCGCCACTCCCTTCTGGCTTGCAGAGTTTCTGCTGAGAAATCAGCTGTTAACCTTATGGGAGTTCCCTTGTATGTTATTTGTTGTTTTTCTCTTGTTGCTTTTAATAACTTTTCTCTGTCTTTAATTTTTGTCAGTTTGACTACTATATGTCTTGGCATGTTTCTCCTTGGGTTTATCCTGCCTGGGACTCTCTGCACTTCCTGCACTTGGGTAGCTATTTCCTTTCCCATGGTAGGGAAGTTTTCAACTAGAATCTCTTCCAAGATTTTCTCAGGTCCTTTCTGTCTCTCTTCTCCTTCTGGGACCCCTATAATGTGAATGTTGGTGCGTTTAACATTGCCCCAGAGGTCTCTTACACTGTCTTCAGTTCTTTTCATTCTTTTTTCTTTATTCTTTTCTGCATCAGTGATTATCACCATTCTGTCTTCCAGGTCACTTATTCACCCTTTTGCCTCAGTTAATCTGCTATTGGTTCCTTCTAGTGTATTTTTCATTTCAGTTATTGTGTTGCATATCTCTGTTTGTTTGCTCTTTAATTCTTCTAGGTCTTTGGTAAACTTTTCTTGCAACTTTTTGATCTTTGCATCCAGGCTTTTTTCAAAGTCCTGGATCATCTTCACCATCATTATTCTGAATTCTTTTTCTGGAAGGGTGCCTATCTCCTCTTCATTTAGTTGCTTTTCTGGTGTTTTATCTTGTCCCTTCATCCGGTACAAAGTCTTTTGGCTTTGCATTTTCTCTGTCTTTCTGTGGCTGTGATTTTCACTTCCACAAGATGAAATACTGCTGATACTGCTTGATTCTGCTGTATGCCCTCTTGTGGAGGAAGCTGTCTAGGAGGCTCCTGGGTGCTTCCTGATGGGAGGGACTGATGGCGGGTAGGACTGGGTGGGTGGAGCTCAGTAAAACTTTAATCCGATTTGGTGGGTGGAACTCAGTGACACTTTAATCTGCTTGTCTGCCAATGGGTGGGGCTGTGTTCCCACCCTGGTGGTCCTTTGGCCTGAGGCAACCCAGCACTGGAGCTTAAAAGCTCTTTGGTGGAGCTAATGGCGGACTCTGGAAGGGCTCACACCAATGAGCACTTCCCAGAACCCTTGCCGCCAGTGCCCCTGTCTCCTCAGTGAGCCACAGCTGCCCCCCACCTCTGCAGGCAACCCTCCAACACCAGCAGGTAGGTCTGGTTCAGTCTCCTACAGGGTCACTGCTCCTTCCCCCTGGGTCCTGGTGAGCACACATTTTGTGTGCCCTCCAAGAGTGGAGTCTCCATTTCCCCCAGTCCTGTGGAGGTCCTGCAATCAAATCCCACTGGCTTTCAAAGTCTGATTCTCTGGGGATTCCTCCTCCTGTTGCTGGACCCCCAGGTTAGGAAGCCTGACGTGGGGCTCAGAACCCTCAGGACTTCTGCAGTATAACTGTGCTCCAGCTTGTGAGTCACCCACCCAGCATTTATGGGATTTGATTTTAACGGGATCATGCCCCTCCTACCATCTCATTGAGGCTTCTCCTTTGTCTCTGGATGCAGGGTGGTTTTTTTTGGTGAGTTCCAGTGTCTTTCTGTCGATGGTTGTTCAGCAGTTAGTTGTAATTCCAGTGCTCTTGCAAAAGGGAGTGAGTGCACGTCCTCCTACTCCGCCATCTTGATTCTTCTCTGATCCTTATTTTTTAAAGTACATCAGCATTTTTTCAAACTCCCCAGGTGTTTAATGCTCAGGTCAGTGTAGGGGATCATTGGTCCACTGGAAACAACACTGGATTGTCCCTGGTTGACCATTAACTAGCTATGTGATCTTGAGAAAGGCCACAGGATATTAGCCTGAAAAATTAGATATTTAGATCAGAAAGAATTTCCTTTTACCCCTCAACTCCTATGGTTTAAAATGATAAAAATGAACAGTTCTAACCATATATTTTAATTCTCAACACAGCTGCACCCAAGCATTTACAATAAGGAAATACTATAGGGGAAAATATATTTCATGGATTTTACTCTCAAAAAACATATAAACTATACAAGCTACGTGGGAGACAAAAGAACATGCATTAAAAAAAAAAAGCACATTCAACTTTGAATTGTGACTTGCTAAGTATGCAGAAAGGATCTTTTTAATGCTGATCATTTCTTTAGAACTGGGTTCCTAGTATAAAAGAAAAACTGCATTGGATCTGTTAAACAGGCAAGACGAATTTATTCAACACTACTGCAATAGAGGAGCGGGAAGAAACAATCGGCTCAAACAAAAGGCAGGTGATTCTTAAGAACCAGGGTGAGCTAATGGAAACACTGGAGGACTTGGCGGGGAGACTAGTCAATGTGATTAGGCCATCTGTGTTTGCTAATTGGCACCTATAGAATTTAGGCTCCCATCCTCCCACAGAGACAAAGATATGGGTGCTGTCTCTTTCAATGATTACATTTCAAAGGGGTGGTCCTTGAGAAGATATTTCTGGGTTGTAGAAAATTTACATCTCAAAGGGGCAGAGAAAGAATTTATAATTACAATTTTCATGCACTAAGAAAAGGGAGGTCAGGCCCTACAGTTATGAAGAAATCTATCTAAAGTTTAATCAAGCCGAGAGGAACATTAAGGCCTTCTAGTTTACTAATCACTGCTATGATTCTTTCTTGTCATTGGAACTGAAATCCCCATGGCTGAATGGTCTTCTTGTC
The DNA here is from genome assembly GCF_030028045.1 of Hippopotamus amphibius kiboko. NCBI lineage: Eukaryota > Metazoa > Chordata > Mammalia > Artiodactyla > Hippopotamidae > Hippopotamus > Hippopotamus amphibius. Next base: position 76,866,150 of record NC_080187.1, read on the forward strand.
TCTTTAGACTGGTGAACTCTCATAGTTCATCAATTCTAAGTCACACTTTTTTTTTCACATTTTAACTTTCCACGTTTAGAATGTGCCTTATCATCACTGTTGGTCAGTGGCAGTGATGACAAATCAAATGGCCTAATTTGTCAGTCTTAAAAAGACTATACTATTGTTTATTGTTGAAACAGAGTAATTTTGTTGAAATGCATATAAATTTGGTATTATTTGGGAAGCAAATACATATTGTCAAAGTGATGATTGAAACTCCCCGTTTTCTTACAAGGCAACAAACACGTACTTGATGTAGATGAAGCTGCAACCAAGATGCAGATGAAGCTACAACCAAAATGTAGATGACGCTGTGTTATTTTTGTTATTGGTACATGTGCAAAAGACATGTGCCTCTCAAGTGCCAAGCAATAATATAAAGGCAGGAGAAATTACCAATACCATCAAAAAGACAAGACACAAGTTAAACTTGCAGGAGGCTGACGTGGCCAACTGCCAGCATTTTTTTTTTCTCTTAGTGATATATTAACATAATATAGTGCATCTCAGAATCAATAGAGTCTTAGACTTAAGAAAATATGGTAGCTTTGCCTGGTTGTGACTTCTTAGCCTAAGCCATGTGTCCAGTCCATTGTTTGCCCCCAAAAAGCAACATTATTTAATCTGTATTCCTTTTGCACAAAAGGCATCTCAAGCAATTGAAAAGAAGGTACAATTTAGAGAAACATTCAAAGAAAAAACACACCATTCCTGTGATTTCAGTGTTATTAGTCCCTTCCTAACCTCGCCCCTCTTTCTATTATTTTACTTTAAACAGTTTCTGTACCTCTGTCTCTCAATGTGTCAGAAAAGGAAAAGCTCCACCACTGCTCATGTACCCTGTCTTGATGCCACCTCTAATTATCAGCAGGAGAGAGCCTTCTGTGCATTCTTCAGAATTCAAGGCTCAAAAACGCCTATGCCATCTTTTCATGAAAAAGAACTACTTCATGTGGGTTTACAGTGAATAAAATTCATTGATTCAGCAAAGCCACAAGCAGATAATGGCTTTAGTTTCCTTAACTTAATCCCAAAGGAGGGTGGTAAAAAGCAAGCTGGATTTTCTTTAAAAAATGCCCTGATTCAAATTCTAGTGAAACAATCCTTAAAGTGCCTGAAGTTAAGGACCCTAAGGGAATCATTAGCAACTTGTCAGTGGCTGCCTAAAGTGGGAAATGGCTGGAAACTGTCTGTTG